>NC_064830.1:10620000-15620000 GCF_024166365.1 Elephas maximus indicus | reverse complement strand
CCCAGCAATACCTGGAGATACCCTGAGGTGATGAAAAACCAGGTAAGTAAATCCCTTCCCAAATCTTCCCTTTGACCATCTCTTTTTATGCTGATAACTGCAGCAGAGATAAAATCTCTTCTTCCCTAGACCTCAGGCTTTCCCCTCTTCAGTTCCCTTATCCCTTATCTAGGATATCTTTATTTCCATACTGCGAGAGGTGGAAGAAGATACTGTTCCTTGCACTATTCTCTTGATGACCATGAAGACCAGCAATCACAGCAGAAGAACTGACGGAGGGCCACAATAATTTTGAATCTACCTGTGGCCTGTTGTTCCCCATTCTTCTTCAAGAAAAGTGAGAGGCATCATCATTTTTTATGAAAGAATTGGTGAAACCTTAACATGTCCCAAACTCTGTAGTTAAGCAAAGTCAGGACATCTCCTGTAATATCTACCTCAGGCTGCTGGGTGTCCTTGGGGAGGAGAGGAAGAACGATAGGGGTGATGCAAACCCACTGCCATCAGGTCCATTCTGATTCATGGCAATCCTATGGGACAGAGTAGAGCTGTCCTATTTGGTTTCCAGGGCTGTAAAATTTTCTGGAAGCGGACTGCCAAGTCTTTCTTCCACAGAGCAGGTGCTAGGTTCAAACCTTTGACCTTTAGGTTAGCAGCCAGTTCTTTAATCACTGTGCCACCACGGCTCCTAGAGGGTAGTACAGGTATCATATAACCGTGGGGGCTACCTTGAAGTAGAATGGACATTGAATCTTAAATCCCAGTACACTAAAAGGGGCTTTATCATTCAGAACAAACTAATGACCTATCGCTTGGTAGAAGAGAAACTTCACCTTTTCCCACAGTTAACAAACTTTTTCCATAATGAAAAACAAACGAAAACAAAATAAAACAGAAAAGCCTAGCTGTAGGTGGAGTCGACTTTAACTCATGGAAACCCCGTGTGTGTTAGAGTAGAACTGAGCTCCACAGGGTTTTCAACAGCTGATTTCTCAAAAGTAAATTGCCAGGCTTTTCTTCTGAGTATTACACAAATTTATTTATTGACACAGTAAGTATTTATTGTGAGCTTACCATTTTCCTATAGGAACCCAGATAGTTTGCCTACCAAAACAATCTCTTAGGTTAAGTAATAATTCCAGGTTTCTCTCCCTCTCCCTCTTTTTTTTTTTTTTTTTTCCCAAGCATACCTATCTACAAAGTTGGAATTTCTGAATAGGATCTGTTAACAAACCACATCAAACTAATATCCTTATAGTAAAGAGCATGAAATAAAGCAAACCAACATCTTGATGTTTATTTACTTCAGAAATTCAATTTTGTGTCATTTTTCAAAAAGCTTTTGGAAATAGTGGAAATAGCTTTCTGATATTTATAATCATTCAAGCAAGAGTCCCAGCTTGAGCCACATGGCATGTCACCTTCGGATTCCAGCAGGCACCAGGGGTTTATTTGCAAGAATTGAGAAATCTTAAGGGAAGGAATTCATCTCAAAGATTAAAAAAAAAAATAGAATGGCCTGGAATGGGCATTTATCAACTCTTACCTATGTTTTTGAAGCCCTGGTGGCACAATGGTAAACAGGTTGGCCGCTAACCAAAAGATTGGCAGTTTGAATCCACCAGCTTCTCCTTGGAAGCCCTGTGGGGCATTTCTACTCTGTCCTATAGGGTTGCTATGAGTCAAAATTAACTCAGCAACACTGGTTTGGTTTGGTTACCTATGTTTGTAAATTCCCCGCCTTATGTATTTTAATGAAAGAAACAGCCCACTGCTACTAAGGATGCTGAAAAGGCCAGGAACAACTCTTTTCCCAGCTTCCTTCCTTTCATGACTCTCTGCCTGCCAAGCACACCCACACAGCAAGTTATTTAAGGGTATGGAACCCAAGATTGGGTTGGGGTCATGGGACCCAAGATGCTGTGGCCATGGAGAATTCTCTTTGGGGAAGTTTTAGCAAAATCATATTCCAGAGGCAACCGAGGAGCTGCGCAAAGTAGCATTTCTAGCTCAGTGGAGGGTGAGAGTTTTCCTCAGCTGACAGGTTCTACACCAGAGTTTTGGCATTAGGACTCTGCATAGCTCTGCCCCTGGTTCTCTCCATCACCCAGTAGCTTTCTAAAGAAATCCTTTGCTTAAATCATCCGGATTAGACATTTGTTGCTTTCAATAAAGAACTGGGACTAAAGCATGTGATCCAAATGGACAGGTCTGAGGAAAGAATATTCTGATCTTAGAACTTCTCCCATTGGACACTTCTCTGACTTAGCCATTGAAACTAGTCACTGAGTCCAGAAGAAAGGTTTGCAATTGAGTTGTACATGATATTAAGATGGCAGAGGGACAGAATCATTGCTGCCCAAAATTTTGGTAACTCAACACTTTGGACTTAGAATCAGAAAAACAGAATTAGAAGTTGATTTATGCAGTCTGTGAGATTCCATGGAAGTTTGTGAGCTTTGTTTTTATTATAACAAGGTTGATGTGAGTGTTAAATGTAACCATGAGGTGTTATACAGTGTGAGTTGTGTATACAATCACTACTGTTAAGCCCTTGTTACATGGAGAAATCTGTGCTGTGTTATCAAAAAATAAATAAGAACATAACTCCGTTCAATACATGTGGTGCCTTTTTACTGTTTTGGGGAACTTAGGGTCCATCCTTTTACCTTTCTCTTGGTCAAAGCACCCTGGTTTGCATTTCTTCTCTGTGTAACCCCTTTGCTTTCACGGACACTGAGGTAAACCCTGCCCTGGGGAGGAAAGGGTGTAATTGGCTCAATTCTAATGTGATGAGCAGTGTCCCCTGCCATGGTGATTGGTTCAGGGATAGGCACTTGACCTGTGTTGGTTAAATGAGACTGAATTCCAGGAGCAAGTATGTGAACCATTGCCAGGCAAAAGTAGACTAAAGCAAACACTGCTGAAATAGAGCTAAAAATATGAGATGCAAACTTGTTGTTGTGTGCCATCAAGTCGATTCCGACTCATAATGACCCTACAGGACAGAGTAGAGCTGCCCCATAGGGTTTCCAAGAAGTGGCTAGTGGATTCCAACTGCTGACCTTTTGGTTGGCAGCAGAGCTCCTAGAGCTATGCAGTATATGTATAATTCCTCTTCTACATGGTAGCCTGTTAGGTATTTAAACACATTTGTCATGTTTTCTCTGTCTTCTCATTTCCAGGGTAAAAGTTGACAGAAGTTCAGGGTAGAAAAATGTGTGTGTTTAATGTTGAAATCTAATTCTGAGTATAGCCAGTGTCTTGGAGTAATTAATTGTAGAGACCAATTCCTTTTCATTCACCTATTACAAGTACTTAGTTCAGCTCTACCCCTGAAAAATAGGTTTCTCTTGCCTATGTCATAATGTTTAAAACTTCTAGAATTTGTAAGTGAAAAATCTTATATCCATCACAGAAAGCTGGACTGTGGCAAAGGTTCTGCTCTGATTTGAAAATCTACCACTCCTCTATGGTACATGTGCTCATTAAGAAACAGAGGTATCCAATCACAACAGCAACAACAAATGCATTGCTCCCTTGAGTCCTCAAAGGGAAAGCTCAAGTTACGTTTTATTTTGAGATTTTTGCTTAAGGCAGTCAGTGGATTGCTAGTGCTATATGATAATAAAATTTTCTGTCTTTTCAGTCACCTGCACTGGGTTTTCAAATGGCTTTATCAACTTATAATATATAGTGTTTTTGGTCTGAATATTTTGAAAGTTAATGTGTGTTTTTCTAGTGCATCTCTGCAGTCTTATTCAGGCTAAATTAAAACTACTAATACACCCACTCCTTACTTATCAGCACAGTTAGGTTCCAAAGACCAGGTCATTACACAAAAATAGGCATTGTGAGAAAATGGAGGGTGACCACATCAGATCACAAAATGGAGGTTGATTGCATCATTACATAACTGCCCAATTACACCCTTACATAACTGCCAAATTACATCATTTCATAACTGCCAAGCCACTGAGAATCATGGCCCAGCCAAACTGACACATAACCTTATGGCCTTGCTTCTCAGTATTTGTTACTGCCAGACATATGCAGTTAATGGGCAAAATAGTTGAATAGTAGATTTTTTTAGTGTTGTCATAAATTTGAAATGTCAGATAACAAGAGAGCTGATAAGTGAAGAGCAGGTTTAATTGCAACAATCACAACAACAAGAATAATGACTTACAAGGACTCACCATTTGAAAGGTAATAAGTGAAACAGTTTATATACATCATTTTATACAAATTTAATGACCCCATGGGTAACTATTATCCTTATTAGATAGATGAAGACATAGAGAATCTCAGAGCTAAGGTCAACTGATAAAGATGGTTTGCAAACTGGTAAATGTAGCAGCCAGGAGATTTCAAACCCAAATATTTCTTTCCCTTATGCTCTTATTCTCCACTCTATTTTACTTCCATTATGTTATTATATAATAGTTTTTAATTGTTTGATTCCAATGAGATAGAAAGTTCTTTCCATTTTCTGACCCACTTCTGTCCTCTTCACTGTCATTTAAAAAGTATTAACAGTAATTTGAAATCACTGCCTCCTGTTTGTCACCTGTAAGCTCAACCCACTTCTAGTGCTTTCACCATTCCAATATACTTTTTTTTATGAAGGTCATCACCAACTCGCTATAGCCTTTTTTCCATGCTTTTTGTCCATCTCACGGACTGACTTTGAAAATGGAAATATTTCCTAGCGTATCAGTTTCCTGCTTTGAAACAAATTACCATAAATGTCTTGCCTTAAAACTACAAAAATTTATTCTCTCATAGTTCTGGTAGCCAGAAGTGTGAAATTGAGGTGTTTGTAAGGTTGCACTCCTCCTAGAGGCTTCAGGGAAGAATTTGTTCCTGGTCTCTTCCAGCTTTTGACAGCTAAAAGCGTGGCTGCATCTCTCTCTGCTCAGTTTCCACATCATCTTCTCTTCTGTGTGCCTGTCTATAAGTGTGTGTACGACAAGAGTATGTATGCACGATAAAGGTCTTGTAAGGGTATGTATGAGTGCTCTTTGGAAGGAAGGATGCCAAGACTCTGTCTCACTTACTTTGCATGTGTTATCAGGCGGGACCAATTCCTGGGGAAGGACATCATGCCGGGTAAAGTAGAGGGTCAGTGAAAGAGAGGAAGACCCTCGACGAGATAGACTGACACAATGGCTGAAACAATGGGGTCAAACATAGCAACGATTGTGAGGGTGGCCCAGGACCAGGCAGTGTTTCATTCTGTTGCACATAGGGCCACTGTAAGCTGGAAGTAACTCTAGGACACCTAACAACTACATGGTTAGGGTCCACCTGGTTAATACCCTCAAGATGTTTAATATGATCACATCTTTTGTCATATAACTGTCACACTTTCACTATATAAGGTAAAATTTACAGTGTCCAGCAATTGGGACGTGCACATATCTTTCTGTAGACCACCATTCAGCCAATTACACCTGGTTTCTATATTTAACCATATTATCAATCTTTGTAATCATTCTATTTATTTTTTTCCCTTTAATATCTCTTGGCTCAACTACTCCCTGTAGCCTGAAAAATTTCAAATGTATAGGATTAGAGGACTTTTCTGAGCTTACAGCATTTTTTCTCAAACACACATACATACACACCACACACTCAGAGTCAAATAAAGGCCTATAATTAGAGAAGAAGACTGGCCAATCTCTGTTACCCTGGTTTCTTCTAAAAAAAAAGCCTACCGTCTCAAATTTCAACTTCTATTTATTGACTTTCTACAAAAGAAAACAGGGATTTAGTAGCCTCATCCTTTTTTATTCTTTCCTTTCTTGTGCAACGTGTTTTTTTTTCCTAGAAATCAACAATTGTCTTATTTACTTATGTAATTATACATTTTTGTTCACATTTTTTCCAGCCATTCTTTAATTTGTCTACAAATTCAATGACAGAATTTTAATATGTTCAAATGTATTAAATGAGCCATCGGTCTGATTTTATTCTTAGAGATATCTCTCATGTATTCCGGCTGCACACAGCCTGAGGACTTTCCTTCGCTGTCTTTCTGGGGTTTCTATCCTCTTTTTTTGGTTGTATTCTATATTTTCTATATTCCTTGCCTTTCTGAGTTTGTTTTCTCATTTTGATAGAGCATATTTACCTTTAGCATGGTACATAAAATTCTTGGAAGTCTATGAGTCGGAAAAAAATCTTTATTCTAATTTCCATGTTTAATTGCTATTCTGGCTTGGTATGAAAATATAGGCCCCAAATCACTGTGTTTCAAACTTCTGAAGGGAGTGCTTAATTTCCAGTATTGATGTTGTGAACATCTGATGCCGTTCTTTTCCCAAATCTTTCCTGTATTCCCCGTTTTCCTTTTCTATCTAGAAGATTTTAAGGGCTTTTATTTTTTCTCTCCAATGTTCTGAATTTCTATGAGGATGAGTCTTGGTGTGAGTTTCTGTTTTTTCAATGGTGCTGCAAATTAAGTGGGAACAGTCAATCTGACAAGTTATGTTCTTCAGTTTTGAGAAATTTTATCTCTTATTTCCTCTTCTTGATTTTTCTGTTATGCCCTTCTGGAATTCCTGTTTTTTGAATATTGAACATCCTAAACTGACATTTTAGTTTTATTATATTTTCTGTACTATTGTTTATATCACATGTTTTCTAGGAGATTTGATCAATTGTGTATTTCAAGCTTTCCTTTCTTTGTTTAAATTTTATTTCACCATCTATATCTTAATATCTGAGAGATATTTTCTATTCTCCTGGGAGCAGAGGTATCTTCTGTTCTTTTATTTCATAGATGGAGCATCTACTTTTGTCTCTCTAAGGATTTGTTTTCAAGCTTCTGCTATATTCTTTTCTCTCTCTCTCTTTTTTTCTTTTTCTTTTGAGATTTAATTTTCCTGCTAAAGATATTCTTAAAGGCCTTTTTATTCTTAATATTCTTAATGATGATTGGCAAATAGTAAGCCCTTAGGAAACGCTTGTGAGTAAATCAATGAAGGATGAAATATCTTACTTATGTATTTCTATCTAACCTGGGAGAGTCGATAGACTACCTGGAAAGCAAACAGACGTTAGAGCCATTATGCTATGTATCTAATCCTGGATCTACTTACCAGCTGTTTAACCTTGGGCAACCTGCTTGACTTCTCTGAGCTACAGATTCTTCTTCTAACTGATTTAGAGGAAATTAAATGAGATATCATATGTAAAACCATTAGGACTGTATTAGCCTATTGAAAGTGGCTAATATATATGAATTGCTTTCCTGATAATTAGGAATTAATCTTTTTTTTAAACTAATTTTTATTGTGCTTTAAGTGAAAGTTTACAAATCAAGTCAGTCTCTCACACAAAAACCCATTTACACCTTGCTACACACTCCCAAATACTTTCCCCCTGATGAGACAGCCTGCTCTCTCCCTCCACTCTCGTGTCCTTTTCACCAGCTTCTAACCCCTTCCACCCTCTCATCTCCCCTCCAGGCAGGAGATGCCAACATAGTCTCAAGGGTCCACATGATCCAAGAAGCTCACTCCTCACCAGCATCCCTCTCCAACCCATTGTCCAGTCCAATCCATGTCTGAAGAGTTGGCTTTGGGAATGGTTCCTGTCCTGGGCCAACAGAAGGCCTGGGGGCCATGACCACCAGGGTCCTTCTAGTCTCAGCCAGACCATTAAGTCTGGTCTTATGAGAATTTGGGGTCTGCATCCCACTGCTCTCCTGCTCCCTCAGGGGTTCTCTATTGTGTTCCCTGTCAGGGCAGTCATCTGTTGTAACCGGACACCATCTAGTTCTGGTCTCAGGATGATGTAGTCGCTGGTTCATGTGGTCCTTTCTGTCTCTTGGGCTTGTAATCACCTTGTGTCCTTGGTGTTCTTCATTCTCCTTTGATCCAGGTGGGTTGAGACCAACTGATGCATCTTAGATGGCTGCTTGTTAATGTTTAAGACCCCAGATGCCAGTCTTCAAAGTGGGATGCAGAATGTTTTCTTAATAGATTTTATTATGCCAATTGACTTAGAAGTCTCCTGAAACCATGGTCCCCAGACTCCTGTCCCTGCTACGCTGGCCTTTGAAGCATTCAGTTTATCCAGGAAACTTCTCTGCTTTTGGTTTAGTCCAATTGTGCTGACCTCCCCTGTATTGTGTACTGTCTTTCCCTTCACCTAAAGCAGTTCTTATCTACTATCTAATTAGTGAATACCCCTCTCCCACCCTCCCTCCCTCCCCCCTCTCGTAACCACAAAAGAATGTTTTCTTCTCAGTTTAAACTATTTCTCAAGTTCTTATAATAGTGGTCTTATACAATATTTGTCCTTTTGCAACTGACTAATTTCACTCAGCATAATGCCTTCCAGGTTCCTCCATGTTATGAAATGTTTCACAGATTTCTCACTTCTTTATCGATGCATAGTATTCCATTGTGTGAATATACCATAATTTATTTATCCATTCATTCGTTGATGGGCACCGTGGTTGTTTCCATCTTTTTGCTATTGTAAACACAGTGTTGCAATAAACATGGGTGTGCATATATCTGTTCGTGTAAAGGCTCTTATTTCTCTAGGATATATTCCAAGGAGTGGGATTATTAGATCGTATGGTAGTTCTATTTCTAGCTTTTTAAGGAAACACCAATCTTTTTTTTTTTTTTTTTACCAAAATCAGCAAAGCCTTTGTCTTCCAGTAGGTTATCAGAGTTAATGTTCTACTCTCAAGTTTAGAAATTAAACCTAATATTAAACCTTAATATCAGGTTCAGATACTAGGGTTTAAATTGTTTATTCCAGAATGGATAAACAAATTATGGTACATACACACAATGGAATACTATGCAATGATAAAGAAAAATGATGCATCCAGGAAACACACCTCACAATGTGGATGAATCTGGAGGGCATTATGCTGAGTGAATTAGGTCAGTCACAAAAGGGCAAATATTATATGAGACCACTATTTTAAGAACTCAAGAAAATGTTTACCCACAGAAAAAAAAAATTTCTTTGGTGGTTATGAGGGCAAGGGGGCAGGGGGATGGAAAATCACTAGATAATAGATGATTATCAATTTTGATGAAGGGAAGGACAACACACAAAATAGGGGAAGTCAGCACAACTGGATCAAAGCAAAACCACAGAAGTTTCCTAGACACATCCAAACCCTTTGATGGACTGAGTAGCTGGGGCTGGGGACCGTGGTCTTGAGGGACATCTAGGCCAATTGGCATAACGTAGTTCATAAAGAAAATGTTTTACATCACACTTTGGTGAGTAGCATTTGGTCTTAAAAGCCTACAAGCGGCCATCTAATATACATCCGTTGGTCCCATCTCACCTGGAACAAAGGAGAATGAAGAAAACTGAAGACCAAGGAAAATATTAGCCCAAAGGACTAAAAGACCACATGAACAGAGACTCCGCCAGCCTGAAAATAGATGAACTAGATGGTGCCTGTCTACCACCAACAACCGCCATGACAGGGATCACAAAAAGAGTCCCAGACAGAGCAGGAGAAAAATGTAGAAAAGAATTCGAATTCGTGTAAAAAGACCAGACTTACTGGTCTGACAGAGACTGGAGGAACCCCCGAAACTATGCCCCCTGGAAATTCTGCTAATCCAGGACTGAAGCCCACTCTTCAGACAAAGATTAAACAGACCTATAAAACAAAAAATAACACACTTGAGGAATGTACTTCTTAGTTCAATCCAATATATGAGATCAAATGGGCAGCTCCTGTTCAAAAGCAGGATGAGAAGGCAGGAAGGGACAGGAGCAGACAAATGGACCCAAGGAATCCAGGGTGGAAAGGGGGAGCATGCCGTCAAACTGTGGGGGAATGCAACCAATGTCACAAGACAATATGTGTATAAATTTTTTAATGAAAAATTACCTTTAGCTATAAACTTTCACCTAAAGCACAGTAAAAAAATAAATAAATGAATTGTTTATTCCAAATAAATTTATATACTAATGCATTTGAAATGTACCATTATGAGTGTGAAGAAAACATATCTGTTGCATTCAGAATTGTTATTATTATTAAGCTGCTGTTTTTGTCTTTGAAAACCCTGGTGGTGTAGCGGTTAAGTGCTACAAAAGGTTTGCAGTTTGAATTCACCAGGTGCTCCTTGGAAACTCTATGGGGGCAGCTCTACTCTGTCCTACAGGGTTGCGATGAGTCGGAATCAACTCGATGGCAATGAGTTTGGTTAGTATTTGTCTTTAGCTGGATTATTGTTTCGTCCAAACCAAATAACAAATTACAATTCCTAGGAATCATCTGCTTCCTTCAGTCAGCTGAGCTGGAAATGGCAAAAAACAAACAAAGAAACAAAAAACCCCGTCGAAACAATACACTAAGGAGACCCAAAGCACCCCTATAGTAAAGGTCAGAGCTGAACATTTGACTCATGATTCTGTAGTATACAAATCCAAGGCTCAGCAAACAGAGGTGTCTTCCCACAGGAAGAGCACAACAATCCTTACTGCTTCCAGGCACTCTGCAGAGTGGTTCCCTATGCTTTGAGACATCATTTCCAATCACTGCACATGTGTTTATTTGCATGTGAGAGACCAGTCACGTGTTTCCCAAATCGCAGATTGCAGTTCTCAGAAGTGTGCTCAGTAGATTATATTCCTAAATTAGTATGGGAAGCAATGCTCTGTGAACATATCAGATGAGAAATTCAGAAATTCATAACTCTTTCCTTTCCACTTAATTGTCTCTTTAGTTTCTACACTCTGTGCATGCCTCAAGGATGACTATTTACCTTGGTACAGGGCTTCTCAAAATAACTTATAAGAGTGTCATGTCAATGGAAAAAAAACAAAACACTTGAATGGTATGTTTAGTGGTTGAATTCAATGCTTTACGCTTGAATGACTGCAAATGGCTAAACAGGATTTCTCCAGTCCAGAAAAATAATGCACTAAAAAAGAAGAATCAAGTGTAGAATTTCAGCAATGAAGATGATTCACTAAGGGTAAATGAGAAAGTAATGAAGATAAGCACTTAGTGAGGGCAACATTGCTATCTAAGAAAAAGGGTAGATTTTGTTTGCTTTTAAATACATCTGCTACTGTAGGGATCAGTTTGAGAAGAGCTAGGCAGCAGTACTCAAAAGTTTAAATATATATTTCTTATGGAATCAAAGTGTTAGAATATCGATACTAAAATGACAATATTCAAATGAGAAGAAAATACACAGGATCATGGGAATAGAGAGGTCATCTGAGTTAAATTTGCATATTCATCAGTTTTATGCATTAGTTTTGTTTTTCTGGGTGTGGTGTGGCATTGACGTGGATGAAATGTGAAATGACTGGGTCTGGGAATTCATCTGGATTTGTAGGTTTGGCCAAAGACAGAGGATGAACCAACCATAGTGGTAAAGACAATATTTTATTATGTGGATTAAACAAACAAAGTTGCTGCCGAGTCAATTCTGACTCACAGCAATCCTATAGGACACACCCTGTAGGACTGCTGCATAGGGTTTCCAAGGAGCGCAAGGTGAATTCGAACTCCAGACCTTTTGGTTAGCAGCTGTAGCTCTTAACCACTATACATCACCAGGGTTTCCTTGTAATGTGAGGGGCTAGAAAATAAGAAAATACACCAGAGAAGAGGTAGAAACCAGTACTAACTGAGTTCTTTTTATATGTCAGGCTTGGATATGTTAATCGTAACACCAATCTTGTGGGTAAAGTGTGATTACACATTTTTACATTGCAGGAACCAAGAATTTTGTCAGAGACGATATATGATCTTTAGGGCACATAACTTGTAAGTGGTAGGGCAGGAATGAAGAACCAGCTCCCACTGATCCAGAAGTCCTCCCACTATTCTCCTTCTTCTCCACAACAGGATACAAGGGGCATTAGCCCACTGTTAACTTGTGCTCGATTTAACGTGTCCTTTCATGAGGAGTGTTTTTTTTTTTTCCTGAGGAGTGGGCTAGGTGATTGCTGGACATCCATGAAGCCTCTCTATGGCAGGCTTGTCCTCATCATTGATAGGAAACTGTTTTATAAGGAGTCTGAGATTACAGGACAATTATCGGTGAACCAGAGTTTAGGACAAAGACTTGATCAGATAGGAGCATGGAAAAAGTGCTTTAGAGAGTAGAGATGGCCACCAAAGAGATGTGATAGACTCTCAGTCATACTTGGAAGGGAACACAGGATTCACCTACTCTAACCATTCAATCAAATGCATAAATCTTCTCCATAGTATCCCTAGCAAGTGGCCAGCTAATACTTGTGTGAAGACCCTACTAAAAATTCTAGCAGGTAGTTTGCTTCATTTTGGGCTCTTTCATGGTTAGAAATTGCTTCTTCATACTGGATAGGGCAGTTGTGTTCTTTGTCAGGCATCCTTACTCCCTCTTCTCTGAGGTCAAGAATTGGACCTGAGATTTGGAATTGGATTGTCATTACAAATAGCAGGTGTATAGCCTGGATGAAAAGATAAGAGGCTACAGAGGGAAAATGAACAGGGAAATCTTCATACATGCCCTCAATCCACAGAAGAAGGAAATGGAGATCCAAAAAATAATATGGTATGTGTGAGTATATAGGGTATGATATAGGATTAGAATTAAGATTTTCCAGTTTCCTAACTTCTGTTCACCACCATGTGCTGTCAATAGCATCACAAGCCTATAAGAGGTGAATATTGATCTTTAACAATCATATAGCCTTGACCTTGCGTTCTTCTATTCTGATGAGAATAAATTCTATTTAAAGTCCCCCTGAGAGGAGATTCTAATAGCTTGTTTGAATTACTTATCTCAAGCGTAATAAACATAGCTGTCAAGGACTTTTGCTTATTCCTCATGCTGTAGTTTAAGCCTGTTCTCTTCTCTGTAGTGTAACTTTTGACCATTCCCATACGAGGTCATCAAACACCAGATATAAATTAACTGAACCATCTTCTTTTTAAGTGGAATAATCCCTATAATTTGATGCTTCCCTCATAGGACTTACTTAGCCAACTTCTTTGGGACACTCTTGTATTCCTTCATATATATCTCATCTCTCTTTTTCTTTTTAATCTGGTACCAGCACAAAATAAGCTTATTAAGGCTTGTCTATCTATGCAGACAAATGATTCTTTTGTGATTTCTGCCTTTTACATGCAAGTTTATGTATTTCTTTACGCCAAATTATTATAATAGAGCCTTGGCAAAATTAGAAATCTTAGCTCATCTCTTTGCATTGTTATTCAAACCCTCTTATGCCTAATTGAGCTTTGGACAAGTGGACTGGTCAGCAGGGACAATCTTTACCATCTCCATGTTTGAGGGCCACCTGAAATATCACATGTGATGTAATCTACAGAAATTTTTCTATTAGGCATTAGTACTTTTATTATGTGTAGTATTAATGATATTGTTTGATAATTCCTTCATTCTGTTGGATCACTTTTCTTTGTAATGGGCACAAATATGGGTCTCTTTCAGTCGGTTAGCCAGGTAGCTGTCTTCAAATTTCTTGGCATAGACGAGTGAGCACCTCAAGCAACGCATCCATTTGTTGAAACATCTCGAGCAGTGTTCCGTCAATTCCTGGAGCCTTGTTTTTTTTGCCAATGTCTTCAGTGCAGCTTGGACTTCTTCCTTCAGTATCATCAGTTACTGATCATATGGAAGAGGGAAGAAGAACTGATGCCTTTGAATTATGGCATTGATGAAGACTATTGAATATATCACAGACTACCAGAAGAGCCAGTAAGTCTGTCTTGGAAGAAGTACAGCCAGAGTGCTCCTTGGAAGTAAGAATGGTAAGATCTTGTCTCACGTATTTTGGACATGTTATCAGGAGGGACCAGACCCTGGAGAAGGACATCATGCTCAGTAAGGTAGAGCATCAGCGAAAAAGAAGACCCTTGGTGAGATGAATTGACACAGTGGCTGCAACAAGGGCTCAAACATAGCAACAATTGTGAGAATGGTGCAGGCCGGGGCAGTGTTTCATCTTGTTGTTTGTAGGGTCGCTGTGAGTCGGAAGTGATTCCATGGCACATAACAGTAACTTTTGTAATTAAAGAAGAGATGTTTGTATTCATGAGAGATTATAAAGCATCTTTCCCACCATTTTCCTGTCCCACTCCCCCTCTCTTCCATCTTAATAGCATTGTAATCTCTAGCATATATGTCTTAACTAAAACAACACAGATAGATTGAGGTATACCACTATGAAAGGCAGGTGAAAGAAGAGAAAAGGCAGTATTTCTAAATACGCAGTTGTGCAAAGACATGATTAGATTTACATTTTTGGCTAGAGAGAGGGAGGAGAGTCACGTAGGTCAGCCCTTACCATATGAGGTGACATTTTCTTCAAGCCAAAAAGTAGAGTTACCAGAGTAAATGGAGGATGCTCAGTTAAATTTCAAATTCAAGTAAACAAATAAATTGCATATAAATATTGCTCAAATAACACATGGAACATTTATATTAAAAATTATTTATTGTTTATCTGATATTCATATTTAACTGGGTAGCCTATATTTTTATTTGCTAACTCCGGGAACCCTAAAAATAAGTCTGCTGATACCAGAAAATAATTAATGTACCAATGTCCCTCAGAACAAAGTTTGCCTTTGTGGCAGTCTGGCCTCATTAGCATAATGTGATGTTAAAATTTTGATCTGAGGAGTTTTCAAAAAGCTGCATTAAATTTTATCCGTACACAAAGTACCCTAATTATTCCCATTTTACAAATGAGGAAATTGTTGCTCATAAAGGTCAAAAGACCAGTCTAACTTCAAAATAGCCCTAAAAGATGGAACCAAAACTAGCATATAGATCTTTGAGACCAAGCCCATATTTTCTGGCTGAAACCAAAATAATTAATTGGATTATAAATAATGAAACCCATCTTGTCATATTAGTCACAATCACCAGCCCTGGGCAGTAATTATATTTCCTGGAAATAGCTATTCTGTTTTAAATTGAAAAATGTCCAGGGGAACATCCCAGTCCAACTGTGTCCAGGAAGCAATGTGAAGCATATTGAAGGTTCTGGATGACTATGCACAAGCATGAACTAGCTGCTGGCTCTGATATTCATCTCCTATTTCTTGAAATTATGTAACTTTTCATATATTTCTATTTTTCTTGAGTTTCCATATAATTTGGTATGAATTAACTGCTTGGTTGTTAAGAACAGTTCACAGCGACTACTGGTTTTCTAGCCACAGGAGGGTGAAGGTAATTTCACAACACTTTCATTCACAGATCTGAAGAGTAATGGAACAGGGTCTAATATTGGACTACATTTACAGGGCTGGCACTCACAGAAACAGGCTTTTCATTTAAAATTCAGCCCTTCTGTGAGATGCTGAGTGATGTTCTTGGAACCAGACGAAATTGACCAGAATTTGTGACAAGGTAATCAACTCTTCCTTGCCTACCGAAACCAGTGAATAGATGTACACGTTGCATTGAGAATCTGTCCTTTTTGTTATAGAACAGATGCCTCAGAGATTTTTGGCAGGCTCCACTCTGTCAAACAGTCCAGTTTTGACAGTTACTTGCTTGAGGGATGGCTGAAGTGCAAAGCATTTTTTATCAGAATATCATATTCATCTGGATGTTAATTACTGTGTCTGTCTTGGTATAAATAATTAATTATGCAAAACCCACACAGCTGCTGCTGGACAGAGTTAAGTGACTTGCTGTCAGAGTCTCACAGTTCTAGAAAGGAAAGGGGGATTTAGAAAAACACTTACTGTAACTGGGGGATGAAGGCAGGAGGGGAAGAAGACTTGCCTTGGTCCTTCTGTGGTCAGATGAAGAGTGAGGTGTGGTATATGTGTGTATGTGTTTCAAATAAAGAAATATTTCCTAATTTATGTACATTGGTCCTAAAGGCAACTCTCTTTTCCAGTTCCTTAGTAGCCACTTTCCAGGAATCCAAACACTACATTAGTATCATTACGAATCAGACTCCGAAATCACTCTCATGTTATGTTCGCCTCCTTAAGTCTCAACAGTCCAAAATACCTCAGGAAGCTGGACATGGAGTTCACACTGAGTTAGGTCATCTTCTTTTGGTCTCAAGGAAGGTACTGACAGTACCAGTTCAAGTTATTAATTTTACAGATTTATGTGAGCACAACCAATCGGATCAGTAACGAATATGTGAAGGTCTAGAGTGCTGAGAAATGATAATGCATCCATTTAAAAACTTTTATCTCTGCATTAATTGACTTAACTGGAAATGGCTTTTTTTATGTTTAAATGTAACTAGATGTTTGACTGATATCAGGTAAGTGCTAGTTCCAAGTAATTTTCCTTTTTTTTTTTTTTGCAAATAGAATTGCATTTAGCAACAGTGATAGGAAAAGGGGTGTGACCCTATAAAACCAAAATTTTAGGAAATTTTTCAGATAGTTTTGTTTTGTGCAAATACTCATATTACTTTAATAAAGCACACAGCCAGAGCTTGCCAGGGATTTGGCTACAGGAAAGGAAGAAAATCCACCTTTCAGAAGGTGTCTGTAGCACTGTAGTATGAATGCTTGCGATAGAGTCACGGACTGTGGGTTCCTCAGCCACCTCCTAGCTGGATAACCTAGGAGAAGTCTCATAACATTACTGAACCTCATTTTTCCTCACATGTGCATTAGGGATAACTGTCTCCCTTCTGCTCTTACTCAAGGTTGTTGATTGAATCAAATGAGATAAGCGGTGTGAAAGCACTTTGCGAAGTGAAATTTATTTAAAAATATAAAATACCGTTCCACATGCAATAATTAGCTATTGAGTACTTAGTGCTTCTAATGATACCTCTAGTTGTTCTGATTCTTCCTTTTCAAATCTCTGTCTTTATTTAGTCACACAGCAAACTTCGGTTGAATTCCATTCGTACACTAGGCGCCATGTGGTCAAGAGGTACTGCTGCGAATAAAAAACAAACAAACAAACGGAAAAAGTCCCTAGCTTCATGGAACTTGTAGTCCAGCGAGGAGAGTAAACATGTAAAAAAATATGATAATTAAAAGTTGTGTTAGGTATTATGAAGAAAACAAAATGTCATGATGGAATGTAGAGAATGACTAAAAGTGCCTCTGTAGCTAAAGCAGTCAGGGAAAGCTTCTTTGAGGAAAGTTAGACCGAGACATAGGTAGTAAGAGCTGGGGGAATTTGAAGCAAGAGTACAATTCCTCCATGGGTCCATGCTGTGTGTGCTAGAGGGTGGGGAGAAGGCCAGTGGGACTGGAGTGTGGGTCATGAGGAGACTGTGAAAGATGAATCCTGTCTCCATCGCTTTACCAGAGACACGTGGTCTAAAGAGCCTAAGATCACAGAACGAAACGCCAGCACCCAGCAGTTCCTCTGTGACTTCCATTGGTAAAAGGCATGCCATGTGACTGTGACTGTAATCAGTTCTATTTTCTTGACAAAGCAACTAGATTTTTCTTGCTCGGAGAAAATTGGGGCTGTACAGAAAAGCGGGGGCGGGGAGAACCAACACATATGCCTTTAAGGAAATACAAGTCTACAATATTTTTATTGATTTAGTTTTCTTCCCTATAGAACTTTGACCTAATGCTTTCCAAAGCATTGTCATGCACTACAGAACACATCAAAGATACGTGAAAGGAAAAGAAAATTCGAGTGTATTCTTTCAGTCTTTACATGTGGCGCCTTTAATATACAATCAAACAATGTGTATCTACTAATGTTAGACAATATTTTACTTAAATGCATCTTAAGAATTGCATTTAAAACAAAGGCTATTTAAATCAGTACAAAGCATACCTATAAAATTCTGCAATCAAATCCTTCTTTTCTTAAAAAATTAAATGGTATCCTATCTCCCTACACATTCCTACCCTTTTTGCATGGAACTATTTGGTAATTCTTTCTGCCCTCCTGTCTTCTGTTTTTGATGCTGCAGTCTAATCCAGATGTTTGAGCTGAATGTAGCCAGCAGGATGTGGATCTAAACACAGAGAGAGCCTAGGTACGCCTTTTGTTCAACCTGCATTGAAAGCAAGAGTTATTCACTGTACTCCAGGTTATTTGAGGGCATTCCCAGGCAAAATCCACCATTAATCGCACCATAGCCAGTGAAGAAGCTTTGTTTCCTATTTAGAACAATCACATTGGGGTATTAAGGGCTAGTATGGCCTTAAAAATGGCTCGATATTGTAAATACACCAATTCAATGCTGTCTACAGGAAACGAAATAATTATTCAGCCAATGATGACAGTTGGAAAAGAGATGGTATGGTTTAGTGCAAATAATTTAATCTAGGATTGGAGGACCTGATTTTCTAGATATATTTTTTCTTGTTTTAAAACTAACAACCTAACTAGTGCCTTCCGTTCAGCAGTAAATAATACAAACATTCTTATAATGAAAGGATGCAATTCTCTGCTCCACCACTCCCAACTACCAACCCCTCTTCAAAAAAACAAAAAAAATTAAAGCAACCACATATTACCATTTAAAAAGAAAAAAAAATAGTTCTGTTGATAGTTACCTTTATAGATCTAAATAATATGCTTATTATATTACTTTAGACTTAACTTCTGGGGGCATTTGTGGTTCAGATGTAGAATTCTTATCTTCCGCTCAGGAGACCCCAGTTTGATTCCAACCAATGCACCTCATCCACAGCTACCACCCCTCTGTCAGTGGAGGCTTACATGTTGCTATGTGGCTGAACAGGTTTCAGGAGTGCTCCAGACTAAGACAGACTAGGAAGAAAGGCCTGGCTGTCTACCTCCAAAAACCAGCTAGCGGAAGCCCTGTGGATCACAGTGATCCAATTCACAACTATCGTGGGAATGATGCAGGACTGGGCTACAACTCAACGACAGCTAACAATAGCAATATTAACTTCTAGCTATAAAGGGTGAGACCTTAAGTCACTTCACTTATTCATTCCTTTATTCAACGTTAAGCACAGCTTATAGTCTAAGTTCTCTTTAAGGCACTGAGAATATACTTGAGAAAGACATACAAAGACTCTGCCTGATGTGGATTATGTTCTAGGGTAGGAGACATAAAAATACACAAATAGATGGATTATACAATTTTACATAGTGATCGGTTCTCTGAAGCACAATAAAGCAGAGTAAGGAAATGAAAAAAGAAAATGAGGGGGGCTTCTATTTTAGATAAGATGGTCACAGAAGACCTCTCTAATAAGGTCATATTAGTAACCTGAATGAGGAAGTGAAGAATAACACAGGAAACGGAAAGTCCAACATTCTAAGAAGGCAGTCTCTTTTTCATGTCCAAGGAGAAGCAAGAGGGGCAGTTTGGTCAGAGCCTAGTGAGTCAGAGAGGAAGTGCTGAGCTTTATGATCTGACAGCTAGCCAGAAGATGGTCATATGGGCCTTCACAAAGCTTTGTGGGGTGGAAGTAGGGAAGTGAGCGTTCAGAGTCCATCAAACCCATTGCCCTCCAGTCCATCCTGACTCATAGGGACCCTGTAAGACAGAGTAGAACTCCCCCATAGGGTTTCCAAGGAACTCCTGGTAGATTTGAACTGCCAATCTCTCGGTCAGCAGCTGAACTCTTAACCACTATGCCATCAGGGGTTAGAGTAAACCCAGTATCCAGTGCCATCGAGTCGAGAGTTTAGAGTACAAGGGTGAAATAATTTGCCTTATTTATGGAAGTTTAACAAACATGCAGAAGCATGCATACATTATAAGAACGAACATATACTTGTGTCTGGCTATTTATATTCAAAATTATATTTCAAAATTTCACCTACATTGTTGCATATGGCAGGAATTCATCATTTCATGGCCAAGGAAGTTTGTTAAAATCTGATTCCGATGGTGGATCTACTATTGTCACCGTTTAATTTCATCAATACCTACTTCAAATATTTTGAATCTGGTTGATTAAATACATACACACTTAGAACTGTCCCATTTCCCTATTGGTTTGAATTTGTTATCTTTTTGAAATGTCCCATTGCTCTGTAGTAGTGTTTCTTACCATAAAATCTACTTTGTCTTAGATTAAGGAGCCCTTCTGTGTGTGTGTTTTTTTTTGTGTGTGTGTGTGTTACAGTCATTAAGCACTTCACTGCTAACCTAAAGGTCGATGTTTTAAAACCACCAGCCACTCTTCAAGAGAAGGAGGTGGCAGTCTGTTTCCTTAAAGATTACAACCTTGTAAAGCCAATGGAGCAGTTCTACTCAGTCCTATAGGGTTGTTATGAGTTTCAATCAACTCATAGACAATGGGTGTCTTATACCTGGAATATGTAACAGCTTTCTTTTATCTTTTTCCTTTCTTTAGTGTTTACATTTTTCTCCGCTTATATTTATGGACCTTTTAAGCAGCATGTATTTTTTTAATTCAGTTTTAATTTGAATATCTAATGGGTTTTTACTAAAATTAATTACTATTTATTTGTGTTTAAACTTCCATCAATTTGTCTCATTTAGGTATATGAATTAAAAGAGTACTTAGCTCACCATTTTGAACCCACGTTCCTTGACAAAAATTTTTATGTTAAAACTATGTAGCTAAGTGACATCAAACACATTGGAGACATACATAATTTTCAGTTTTCTTATACCCACAGAGAGGCAGATTATACCACCTGATCACAAATCATCAAGTACTGCTATTCTTATCAAATTAGAATATAAATTTTGCTTAAGGAATGTTGTAAATATTAATTATTATGATGCTAATTTGGAAATCCTGATGGTGTAGTGGTTAAGAACTATGGTTGCTAACCAAAAGGTCAGCAGTTCGAATCCACTTGGAAACCCTGTGGGGCAGTTCTACTCTGTCCTATAGGGTCGCTAGAAGTTGGAATAAACTCAGTGGCAATGGCTTTTTTTTGTTGTTAATTTGGAATAAAATGAAAGCATTTGGAGTATAGTTAACAGAATTTCTGCTGAATTGCCTATTTAGATATTTTTAGATGGCGTATTATTGGTCCATGGATGTTGTCTTTACAAAACAGAAATTGACACTACTATCTCTAAATAAACGTTTCAGCATAAAACGTACAAGCTAAGAGAATTGAACAACTCTTATTAATGGCTGTGATGCTCCTAAATGCGCAGAAAAGGGAAGTTAGTAACCTAGGAGTGGCTGATCCATTGACAAATATCTCATGAGGCAACCAAAGAAGTTGGGAGTATATTCACCTGGAGTCTGAAATTGAACAAAATCCCACATGGCTTTTCACCAGACAACTTTGAGATGTGATCCAAGGGAATGCAAAAGAATCAAGATCAAGAAAGTTGCTAGTGGGCAGAGACAACGGATAAACCAAATAAGATAAAATTTATCTGCGCTAAATATTAGGACCCACGCTTTAAGCCAAGAAAACCCGTTATATATGTATACATGGCTATTGGAGACAAAATAAAAATATATAAAAGACTATAGAATAAGAGGAGTTTCTCCTCAAAACTCATTTCTGATCCCTATTCCCTGTTAAAAGTTGATAAATTAACCTTTCTTAAAGTTATGCATATTTAAGGTTATGCATATATGTGTGTATGTATATTATATATATTTGGTACATATATACATTTTACATATGAAATCTGTTTTATATATGTATGCAAATATTACATAAAAAAAAAAAAAACCCAGTGCCGTCTAATTGATTCCGACTCATAGCGACCATATAGGACAGAGAAGAACTGCCCCATAGATATAAATTACATATATATATATATAATCTACATATCTATAGGAGCCCTGGTGGCATAGTGGTTAAGAGCTCAGCTGTTAACCAAAAGGTCGGCATTTGAATCCACCGGCTGCTCCTTGGAAACCGTATGGGGCAGTTTTACTCTGTCCTATTTTTTACAGGGTTGCTATGAATTGGAATCAACTTGATGGCAATGGGTTTGTTTTTTTTGTCCGTATGTATCACTTGTTTTTTTATTGCCTTACATAGCTTATTTTACATAAATAGGGTTACACTGGGTCTAGTGTTCCTTTTTTTTTTGAAATTTCAATATATATACAGCTTACACTTTAATGACATATGTGATCCACCTCACATTTTTGAAAAAGCTGCATAATATTTCATATTATGGGCAGACCTTAGTTCATTTAAATATTTCCTCACTAATAAGTATTTAGGTTGTTCCTAGTTTTTCTTTATTTGAGCAATGCTGCACATACCCTGCCCCAGATTTTGAGAAAACCTACAGAATGTCTCTAGGTGACAACTTCCGGGATTGAAGCTCTGTAGGTTTTAAATTTTGAGACACGAATAAATTGTGCTTCTCAAAGGTGATGCCAATTGTTGGCACTGGAATCTATCAAGTGGGAGGCCTGGAGTACTTAATTTCTAAATTACCTTTCAAGCTTATAATTCCTAGGTTCTTATAAACCAACATACCTTGGAAAGGCTTTAGCACCAGAAATGTCACTACATCAATGAAACGTCGTGTACTTACCATCACAGAATTTAGTTGCCATTTCAAGCCAGATTCAGACAAGTTAGTTACTAGGCTCAATTTATCTGAGAGTTAATTTACTCTGTACCTTTAAATTTTTATTTGATAAAGTGTTCACAGTGTGGTTTAAGTTGGCCGTGACTTTCCCTACGCCAAGTGTGACAGCATCCCTCCCATACACTGATGTTGGGTCACTGGGCTTGTGCACGCGCTCAGGCACTGTGTGTGCGCTCTCTTACGCCTGAGAACCAACAGGGAGCAAGCGCCCGCTGCTCCTGCTTCACTGGTTTCCTCGCAGGAGCTTGAGCGGATGGTCTTGAAGGCCAGTGGTTCCGTGTAGCTTTAACAAGGCAGTATTTGCTAAAGCGTGACTGACAGAAATAATAAGTTATCATTTATGAGAGAAACCTCAGTCCTGAAGCTGTAGTAGGCAGACAGCCAAGAGAAATTGTTATGTGGAGGAAATATTTTCTAAAAATAGCTCTCCCAGCTCAGCCTAATGCAATTAAAGTTAGTGATGTACATAATATGAAAACTGGGAGCTCTTCCTGCTAATAACCACTGTGGAACTCAGGCAATCCATTTCATTAATTTAATATACACTTTCATAGTCCTCTGATGATAGAAGTATAATTAAAATGATATGCTTTGATAGGTTTTTCTTTCCAAAATGAAATTTTGCAAGTACAGGTACGTGTGTGTATATATATATATATATAGACCGGTGTATATATATATATATATATATATTCTGTAATTATTACTCATTGTATGTTTATTTTGGACTCTCCCTCTTCTACCCCCTCCCTTTAAAACATTTTCTTAAGGTTGAACCCTCTTGGCGGTGGTACCAATACTGTTCTGGACACAGGAAACAGATTAGAAAGGAGAGCCATCAAGGGCGTGAAAATTCACTGCTGAAATCTGAAGGTGGGGAGAATTTCAATTGAATTCAGATTTATTGAAGATTTTTACTCTACCTGCTTACAAAGAAATTGAGTTCAGCTCATAAATTGAAAGAACACAAGACTTTTAAGAATCAAAGGTAAGAAAAGCAATTAAAATACGGACAGCCTAAAGGAACAGAACCCTATTTAATGAACAATTGAATAAACTACACTTTCCTGTAGTTATTTTTGACTACCTGATTTTCGGAAACTTAGAATAGATACCAAAAAAAAAAAAAACCAAATCAAACCCATTGCCATCGAGTTGATTCTGACTCAGAACAGTCCTATAGGACAGAGTAGAACTACCCTTAAGGCTGTAATCTTTACAAAAGCAGGTGGCCACATCGTTCTCCTACAGAACCACTGACCCTTCCGTTAGCAGCCGAGAGCTTAACCACAATGCCACCAGTGCTCCTCTGAATTTATACCAGTGCTCCTCTGAATTGATATCATAGAGATTATTTAAAAAAAAAAAACAACTATGATATGCTTGGAATTCATTGGGAAAGAAACTAAAATTTTATTATTTACATTATCTGTATTTTAATGAAATGAGTCTTTCTAGGTACCCAACAAAGCATGAATCTGAATGCTGTTGAATTCAGAAGTGATGTCCCATTAAAAAAAAATACAGTAAAAAAGACGTTTTCAAAAGGAAATAATACAGATATGTTGGTAAGTTTGAAGTAAGTTATAAAATCTGAGGGGATGTCAGAATATTGATTTAGAAACTTTCTAGGTATAATTTTTTATATTAATATCCGTAGAGATGCTGTGGCATGCAACTTCTAGACTGTATCATTCAAGAGAAGAGAATTCATTCTTCATATTTTTTAATCATTGTCAGAACAACTTAGTAAATGTTGAAGGTTTTCTGAGAGAGAGTATAGACTTGGCTTTCTAGCGTCAGTGGGAAAGGCTGGCGGGAAAGGCAGATCAGGGAAGGACACCTTTCTTGTTTCTTAGACTTTTCCTCATCTCCCTCCTCTAACACAAACGAGATTCAATAAGTTTCTTCTTCTAAAAGAAACGTCTTTGCAGTTGATTCAGGGTTATCAGATTAGCGAAGGAACATATCTAGCTTGATAGATGGCTCTATGAAAAGGCTTCTGGTTTACAACTTTTGAATTCTTTTAATCCTAGTGGTATCCCCTGACTATTGTAATTTAAGAGACACATGTCTATCTAGGGTAAAAAAGAGGTTGAATACGCAGAGGAATAGCCCTACTTATAGCCCTAATGGCCAGTGGTTAAGAGCTCAGGCTGCTAACCAAAAGGTTGGCAGTTCGAATCCACCAGCTGCTCCTTGGAAACTCTATGGGGCAGTTCTACTCTATTCTATAGGGTTGCTATGAGTTGGAATAGACTCTACGGCAACGAGTGTGGGTTTTTGTTTGTTCATTTTTGTTTTGTTATAGCTCCATCCTTTCTTCAATCATAAGCATTCACTAAGCAAAGGCATGGGTTCACCTTCTGCTGGTCCTGTGGGGAAGTTACAGTGTATGATGCCTGGTGTGGAGAAAGGATCTGCATTTAGGTCTTTCGGATACAAAATCCATCTTCTTAATTACTCTGATTTAGTATCCAGAATCCAAAGTTTATAATATCCTAAATTTTATAAGAAAACAAATTACTAGAGATTGTAGAATTTAATGGTTTTCAATGTTTTTTTTTTCTTTCTGGAGTTTCTTCACTGGTTCCTTGAACAATACAGACTTTTCCACCAAATCCCACCAAGAAAGGGACACAAAATTACCCGAAGAACTCTTTCTTTTATTTCTGATGATTCCAAGTTTATTTTTTTAAAGAAAAGTTTGAAAACTACGGAAGAAATCCCACCCTTTCTAAAAGAAGTGAGAAGATACGGTGATTTGGTTATGGTTACAGAGCTAGTTGATGGCATAATAAGAACTGGGGATTACAGATTCCATCTCCTGGTCTAGTGTGTGTGTGTGTGTGTGTGTGTGTGTGTGTATGTTATCCTGTAATTGGCAAGCATATTCTACTTTTATATACATTTTTTTTTTTTTTCATTTCTTGTGTCTCCACTCAATGAGTCGTACTGCAGTATCTGTATTCTATCCTCCGGATTGGCCCAAAAATGTAATTACAAGCACTTCAAAAAATACAAAATGTGATGTATAAGAATAACTAAGCAGAATGTGGCATATCCACTTCATGATGCAAGAAACCAAACTGTGGTAATCAGGAAGCATTCTTATGTAATTATGGGTAATGATTACAATATAAATATTAATAATAAATAATTTCATCAAGAGCATGATTACAACTCTGAAGAAATGTATGTATCAGTATAACTAGAAAGGAACACAGAGAAGTAGGAAAATTTTTGCATTTTTTAATGTTAGGCTTTTTTCAAACTTTTATAGTAATTTCTGTAACTGCTATCACAGGATTATTTGTCCAATAAAATATTGAAAATAAATTTAAAATATGGTCTTAAAATTATGGATATATAGAAAAGGCTGTTGTATAGCTGATATTACCAATACTACTTATAAGGAAACATGCTTTATAAGATAGAATAGTAGAAAACAACTTCAAGAATTCAAAGAAAGCCCACAATGTTTGAATATCTAGTCTCATGATTTTAGCATTACTTATTATGTTGTTGAAACGCTCAAATTTATATCTCATGTCTTACTTCGCCTCTGGAACTCCAGATTCTGCCTATTTGACACCTCTACTTGGCTCCTCATTAGGCAAAGGAAACTTAACATGTACAAATTTTGAGTTCTCCATGTTCATCTCAAGCCTCACTTCTGAAATCTTCCTCATCTCAGTGAATGAGAGCAACAGTATTCCAGATACTTAGTCCCTAAAACTTGGAGTTTTATGCCATTCCTCTCTGCCACAAGGCATGTGTAAGCCATCAAAATATAATAAAACGATAATCACACCACATTCCCTTTACCATTAAAACCTTTATCCAAACAATCATCTCTTGTCTTGACTATTAAAATAATCTTGCAACTTCCAGCTTCAATTCATACCTCCTTGAATAATATTTTCCACCAAGCATAATAGACAGATTATGGCCATTTTATGCTCAAACCCCCTCCAATATCTTCCCTTCCTCATCAGAGGAAGTACCAAAAAGCCTTACATGTTCACTCTCTTTCCCATCAACATCCCCAAGGGCTGATTCCAGCTCTGCTCACACAGATCTTGGTCTCCTTGTAAATTCTCAAAGGATGCATTCTTCCCAGGTAACACCATGGCTTGTTCCCTCATTTTCTTTAGGTTTCTTTAGATTTCTGATCAAATTTTTCTTTAGAGAAAATGTCAATAAGGAACACCCTAAAAAACAGCATCCTAAAAATAAAATGAGGATGGCAAGACTTCATCTCACTACTTAGGATGCAGCATCAGGAAAGACCAAACACTAGAAAAGGACATCATGTTTGGTACAGGGTCATTGAAAATAAGGAAAATTACCTCATGAGATGGATTAATACAATAGCCACAGTAATGACCTCAAACTCATCAAATGTCATGGAGATGGTACAGGACTGGAAACATTTCATTCTGTTATACATAAGGTTATCATGAATCAGAGCTGACACACAGCAAATAACAACAAAAAATAGCAAGCCCATCCTATCGGTCTCCATCTCTGTTACTTTGCTTTATTTTTCTTTATAGCTCTTAGCATATCCAACATATTATTTATAAATTTATTTATTGTCTGTCTTCATTCAAACGTATGCTCCCAGAGAATTTTTTTTTCTATTGTATTCCCAGGGCCTAGAATCATGCTTAGCACATAATAGATAGACATGAAAACATGAGCGTGCATGCGTGTGCACACACACACACATACACACACAAACTATTTGTAAGCATTCCTTTTACTTTTTGATTTCAGGATTTTTTGTCTGATAGTGAGATGTAGTGATTTCTAAAAATTCAAAAAGCAACATTATAAAACAAGAAGTCCATAATCAAGTTAACACAACTTTTCAGATTCCATTATCTCCACTATTTCATGAATGTATCATAAACTTAAAGATGGGTCACTTGCTTGGACTACACATTCTTTATGTTAGTTTTCTTCATTAAAATTTTAAAATAACATCTACTGGTTATAGCTGCCAAATTCACCATAAAATTAATCATCCTAGGCATGATATAGCTGCCAAATTCACCATAAAATTAATCATCCTAGGCATGATGCAATACATAGTTTCTATATATATAAAATGAACTTGCTTTTTTAAAAAATATAGTTTGAAAGGTGATTAATACATTTTCACATAGCATTTGGTCTTATGCTGACTGTATCTCTCATTTGAATACTAATTTTAAATGAGCATGGCTCTCTATTTTCTGATTAGTAATTTAGAGAAATTTTCTCAACATAGAATATTTTCTCTTGACTGAACACAGATCCAGACTTCTTAAATTAATTTTTGAAATGTCATTTACAATATTAGAGCTTTAAATATGTACTGGTGCTGTGTGGCAGATGTATGCATATGGAGTGGTGTTTCTTGAATTTATAACATGTCTTAAGAGTGGCTGGACTGACAAGAGCACATGAAAAAATTTGTCTTGGAGGTAAATATATTTAAAAAGTCTGTCATCAAAAACCAATCAATATGTAAATCATTTGGCCTGTATCTATTGCTTATCATTTTTCCTTAATAATCTGAGTCTATTTTCTTATTATAATTTTATAAACAAGGCTTCTGTTGTTTCTTAACTTTCCATGTACTTGCTTAATCTTTTAAATTTGATTGATTATGTTTCTTGATGGTTGGAACCATATCATACCTACAAATGTATTTCTAGCATCCAACAAAGAAATTTATATAGGCAAGGTACACAATTGATTGAATCTACAGGATAAAGAGGGAGGCAAGGTAATCAATTTGTAACCAAATTGGAAGTCTCTCTAGGCTCGAGAGTCCACGGCGGAGATGACATTTCTTCATTTCAGTAGCTTCAGTTCTTAGAACAACTCTTACCGTACAGCAGGTATCCAGTAAATGTGTGTTGGTGTCTACTGCAGTACTAGTATAGATTATTTATTCTCTAAAAGTACCACAAAATAAAATAACTCTAACTAAATACATGTTGATGTTCACGTAGTTATCACAACAAGATTTTATGCTTTCATAGCTCTAAAGGCCATATTATATTTGAGTCCACATTTTTAGTTCATAGTGTTGTTTATTTACACTATTGTCTATGAGAACAATCCATTCTTTGTGGAAGTATAAGCTGTTTGGTACCATTATGACACATCTAACATAGTTTTTACTATTACTAACAATAAATTACTATTATGTGTTAATATCTATTACAAGAATTACAATCATTCATGTTGTAGATTTTCTACTATTTAATTCCTTTTGCATAATCTGCATATTCATGTAATATTTCTCTGGAATTTTTGTGTTTAAAGGAACTTGGTAATCTCTCAGTATCATGCAACGTTAGGACTGGAAATGCTAGTATCGAACATCTACCCCGACAAACACACGCTACATTATTTTACTGCAGAAGAAAAAAGGCTCAGAGATGTAAACACTTTTCTCAAACAGATCCAGAATAAAATCGGAGTTAGGCAACGGCCACTAAAAATGAAGGGACTCTTTGCAGGACCACAACATACCATCATTCAGGTCACGCACTGCAACATTCCAGGGAATGGCATTCATATTGTAACACGGTTTAGTAGTGCCCCATTTGTGTGCAGTATACAACTGTGCAGCCATACATCAATGTCCTAACCCTGCTTTATGTTTGTTTCTTAGGTAAATATGTTCTGTATCCTGTAGCTCAAGTTCTCTGACTATAGCTAAAATGATGAAGAGATGAACACTTCATCCTATGGGGCAGCAGATCCATAAGATGGACAACTTATGCTTGGTTCACAAAAAATTAACTAGACTAAACAAATTTCTCTCTTGGAAATTGAAAGAAAATGCAGTTACTAGTGGAGATAGAAAATGAAAACAGAAACACACTGAGCAATGCCATTAAGTAGAAGAGAAAAGGAATAGCTGATAAGTCATGCACAAGCAAAAATTATAAAGGACTAGAAATTATGAGTGAACAGAGGAGGCAGATTGCTGGACAAGGAATGGAAAAGATCGAAGAAAAGTAGAGACCATGTTGGCCTGAGAGACAGAACTGGGTAGCAACTCCTTTAGCAAAATCTTGAGCTGATTCATACTGTTGAGCCAGTTCTGGGTTTGCTTTAAATATTTGATTTTAACTCTTTTAGGTAAGGTCACTATTCTCAAGTTCATCACAGCTTTACCATTCTCTACTGTCTTACGGCTCGACACTTAAAATAATTACATTGTCTACCTGACTTTTGAAGGGATTCCAATTTATCACCAAGGACAACTTCCATTCCAGAACAAGCTCTGATTTTATTTTCCATCCAGTCTAGCTGTATCTCTGTTACTTTTTAATTTCAGTGTGATCTCAATGTTCTTACTCTGAAGCTTGCTTTGCCTGAGCTATTTTGAGTGGGCCTCTCTCCCTTACTATAAGTACAGACATCAATAACTGTCCCAACTGGAGCATCGGACCTTTTCACATTAAGTTCAAAGCTCATTTAACGACACCATCAGCATTTCATGACCTGTCTGCTGAATTGTTTATTTGAAAAATTCCCTCTACTTCATCACCAATTTTGCTATGTGCAGATGAAATTTCAACCTGGCTGACAGAACTTAATGGTTTCAAAACTAACTTATATTGAATTCTAGATTAGAAAAAAAGGAAAGAAGGCACGAAGAGAGAAAATGGAAGGAAGGATGGAAGAGAGAGAGAGAAAATGGAAGGAAGGGAGGGAGGGAGGGAGGGAGGGAGGGAGGGAGGGAGGGAGGGAGGGAGGGAGGGAGGGAGGGAGGGAGGGAGGGAGGGAGGGAGGAAGGAAGGAAGGAAGGAAGGAAGGAAGGAAGGAAGGAAGGAAGGAAGGAAGGAAGGAAGGAAGGAAGGAAGGAAGGAAGGAAGGAAGGAAGGAAGGAAGGAAGGAAGGAAGGAAGGAAGGAAGGAAGGAAGGAAGGAAGGGAAGATAGGATTACAACTAATAGTATTTTGATCCTTTGTTACATCTAAAGAGACCATGGTCTATCTTAAGCCTCATAGAGTTGGGCTTCTCCGTTTAGTATACGCTTGTAATGTTTTCTTTTGGTAGCTTTCAATATTTTGCTCACCTTTATTGTTTTCTACATCACACTTTATCTAAGGTTATCCATTACAGAATGGAGATTTCAAATACTTCAGGCCTCTTGCTCATACATCCAGACTTTTGAGGGAAAGTGACTTACAAATTTCAGAATTTCCAGGAAAAAAAAAATCTATATAGATAGTAGAAGATAGGCTTATACTCTTTATGTTTCTCCATGTCATTTATCTCTAGTGTTAGAGACTGGAATTCTGTGACTGTGGTGTCTTGGGAACAAAGAATGGACAGAGAGAAAGGATGCATCTGAAGTAGAAAGCAAACATTAGGTGGCAGATTTGAGGTTATTGCATATCTGCTTTTGTCAATAATAATAATAAACTGTTATATGAACTTGACATATTGCATACGAAAGGCTATTTAATTCCTTGCATAATCTGCATATCCATGTAGTATTTTTCTGGAATTTTCATTTTTAAAGGAACTTGGTAATCTCCCAGTATCACAGAATGTTAGGACTGGAAATGCTATTATCAAATATCTACCCACTCCCCCCACACACACTCTGTTATTTTACTGCAGAACAAAATAAAGTCCAGAGATGGCAACCTTATAAAATTTTTATTATTGTTTCCGTTTTATAGATGAGAAAACTGAGATTAACTTTACATTATTTCAAAGGTCTCATACGTAGATTTAATCATTGCAAGTCTAGTGCTCTTTCCCCTACACCAAGCCTGATTTTCACTACGTCAAGGTCATGCACAAGTTGAAACTCATACAGCTGACTGGCATCTCTACTTCTCTTTCATTGGATTTTGTTGAGGATGGGATGACACTCACTCTGCCTGGATTGCTGCATCATTTATATTTAATTTGCTTTTCGTTTTCTCAGCATGTCTTTATGCATCACTACCCACTGGATTTAACATTTCTCAGAGAGGCAGATGTAGATAATATCTGCAGAAAGTTAAAAAAAAAAAAAAACTTAAAAGAACTTAAATTTGCCAACAGAAGAAATGAGTGATCTGAATCTGAAGATGAAAATGCCAGTTGTCTACAAGATTGACTTACAGGTGAAACAAGCACAAAGACAGTGAACCAAAACATCTGCCTCTTAGAACTCCCTCAGAAGCACACAACAACAGCTCTTTAGAAATATTTCGCTGACAGTCCCCCATAACATCAACTGTGTGGTTGTCACATTTGAATGGTGATATGTTGGATGGAAAGAGGCCAACAGACACAGTTAGAGGGTGTAATATTTCTTTAATGGCAAAGGATTTGGAAACATCAGAATATAGTTACAGAAGTCAGGAGATAATACAGTATGCTGCCAGATAGAGTGAACCCCCAAGTTTTTCCAAAGTTCACCACGGATAACCTATGGCTAAGGATAATGCCACCCATCTAGGAGGAAGATTTTGCCATGTGGGAGAATTTTCCTCATTCTCAAGGCAATCCCGATTTTCACCTTTTGGAACTCCGTCTATACTGAAGAGCTGCATGTAACTCACGCAGACAACCTCAACGAAATCATGAGTGCATCACATACTGGGTTATTTAAGATCTTTGGAGTCCTGGGTGACACAAACGGTTAGGCACTTCACTACTAAAAATGTTGGTGGCTTGAGCCCATCCAGAGGTGCCTCGGAAGACAGGCCTGGTGATGTGCTTCTGAAAGTTCACAACCTTGAAAACCCTATAGAGCTCTTCCATTTTGCACACATGGGGTCACTGTGAGTCTGAATCAACCTGATGGCAACTAACAACAACAACAAGGTCAGTTCAAAGTCGCTGGGTGGTGCAAAGAGTTAATGCATATAACTAACTGAAAGAATGAAGGTTCACACTCACTCAGAGGCTCCTTGGAAGAAGACCTGGCCATCTGCTTCTGAAAAATCCTATGGACTGTAGCTCTACACTGACACGTAGAGGGTCTCCATGAGTCAGAGTCAACTCAATGGCGACTGGTTATTTAACTAGTAAGGCCAATTCCTGAGGAGTACTTCTCAGCAGATCTTTAAGTCTGTCTGAGGTCCACTGTAGAAGCAGCACAATCAAATAATATAAGGTGGCTAACTACACAGAGAAAGTAGATTTGCATCTCAGTTTATTGCGATAATTGTGTATTCAGAATTAAAGATTTTGATGATTTCTAGAGCTCTTGAAAAACAATTAAAAAAAAAAAAGGTTGCTGTCAAGTCGATTCTGACTGATAGTGACCCTGTAGGACAGAGTAGAACTGCCCTGTAGGGTTTCCAAGGAGCATCTGGTGGATTCAAACTGCTGACCTTTTGGTCAACAGCTGTAGCACTTAACCACTACGCCATCAGAGTTTCCATCAAATAATTAGAAGGAAAGAAATGCTAATGGGACACAATATTATTGTCTGAGCAGGGGAGTTTGCCACATGAATCTTTGCTGCTGTTAAAATACTACTTGAAAAGGGAGGTGGTTTCATGGATAATGCTGTGATAACTTAAATGCTCTATCAAAGGCTGATTACAGTTGATAATAGCAGTGTGTTTTGTGACTAGAGTTCTCTAAGTCCAATTGAACCCTCTACTGATGAACAGAAATCTTGCTGGGAAACACATCTTTCTGGTTAACAAAGGCCAGAGGAATTCTGGTACTTATGAAACAAGGCAACTCCATACTTTTTCAATAGTCACCCCCCCCAAAAAAAAGAGAAAAAACTTTGTTGTTGAATGGATTCTGACTCATGGTGATCCCATGTATAGAACTGTTCCATAGTTTTTCTTGGCTGTAATCTTTACAGAAGCAGATCACTAGATCTTTCTTTCACAGTGCCTGTGGGTGGGTTCAGTCCATCAACCTTTAGGTAGGTAGCAGAGTACAAATTGTTTGTGCCATCCAGGGACCACTTCCAACAGTACAACAGTGCCTAATTTCAGACATTGGTCCCACATTACTAGCTGTGGGACTGTGGAACTTGACAAGCGGTGTCCTCAGAGGTGAAATAATGATTGTACAATTTAACTTACATAGAAAGAAGAGACTGGATCTCGTGGCTCCTCGGGGTCTTCTTCAGTTCTCATACATGAGTTTTTGAACATTGATTTTAATAACATTTTAAGATGAGATTTAAATGTATCTTCTCATTAATATTCTAATGGTCTAATATGCAAAAATATTTCACTTTTTAATCACATGCGTAAGCTACTCTTGTTATGGGCCAAGGAGTGCTAACATAATAAACAATAATTATATTCTATAAAGGGGTATAAGAAACCTTGGACATAAGTTTAATTCACTTTTGAAATAAATTAATTCTTCATCATGGTCACAATAAGTGGATTTTCTTGGGCTTTAATATTCAAAACTGATCTGTATTATCTTGCTATACTCTCTTCTCTTTGGGCTAGTAAGAAAAAGAAGTGTCATGATCTTAGATTACATGAGATATAGCTCCATACACATTGCCAATGGCTCATAGCGACTCCATAGGACAGAGTAGAACTGCCCCATAGGGTTTCCAAGGAGAAGCTAGTATATTCTAACTGCCCACCTTTTGATTAGCAGCTGAGCTTTTTAACCAATCTACAACCAATGCTCCATAAAAACAAAAACAAACAAAGAAAAAACTCTTTGCTGTTGAGTCATTTTCAACTCATAGCAACCGTATAGGACAGAGCGGAACTGAGTTTCCAAGGAGCAGTTGATGGATTTGAACTGCTGACCTTTTGGCTAGCAGCTGTAGTACAAGGATAGCTCTTAACCACTATACAACCAGGGCTCCATAGGATTCCCAATATTGCTACTCTGGAAGCTGGAAAGGACACCGAAAAATCCTTTGCTGAAGAATTTTCTGGAAAGCAACCTGTTTTCCCCCTAATACTGTCTTATCCAGTTGCACTGGACAACCTACTCGTGACTTGAGGTATTAAGGTAGAAATCTTTTTATCTTGCTCTTAAAGGAGAGCTTGAAAATTATCCTCTGTTCTTGAGGCATATCTGGTCAATGGCCCCACTGCCCAGATTCTGGGCAAAGGTCCATTGAGATCAGCTCCATCTTCCAGGTCCACTCCACTAGCATGGCAATCCTGCCCCCTCAACTTTGAGGTGAAGCCCCATTCTCTTAAAATAGAGATACTAGGCCTACAACTGCCCTAAGCTAAACTGCTGTTAGATTGTGTATGGGTATTCCCATTCTTCCTGTTTTGCTTTATTTAAGGAAAAGTCAGTAGAGACAAGGCAGAATGTAGTAGAAAAACAATAATTTGTTGTTGAAAAACCTGTAATTACTTATTTACTCTTTACCTCCCTCCTATCTTTCGGAAACCATTCATCAGGCCTCGCTGAGTTCAGAAGTTGTCATTCCGTAGAGCACTGGATGAGTAGATACACAGGAAATAGCCCCTTTTAGGGGTATGTTTAGGGGTAACTTGTTAGTTGCATTTCACTTTTAAAGACTTGATTGCCCTTTCTAGAAATGGGAAATTGCAAGCTTAAAGGATTTTTAGGTTGTTCCACAGATCAATAAAAACAATAATAATGAGGCTATGATATGAAGGAAGTGTTTTAGACCAAAAAAAAAAAAAGAGGAAATGAAAGAGGGAAAGAAGAAGGGGCAAGAGCACAAACATGAGGAAATATTGTTATTGCTCTTGTAAATTCCTGAGTTCCTTTCTTTGACAGCACATTACACAGGACACCTGTAGCCTAAAAAAAAAAAAAAAAAAAACTAGCTAAGGTTTTTTGGGTTCTCCTTGAGTCACACACTTGTGCAGACAGTATAGGCATTCTCCAAATGGCAAGACTGAAGACTTCTAGAGAACTCTTTCTTTAGAAAGCTGATGTTGTTAAGAGTATTGGATCCTCTAATCAGAGCAAAGTATGTCTATCAAATCACCAAATCTTCAATGTGTATTTTTTAATACTATGCATTTCAAAAGACTACAGTTATTTTCAAAAATTGGGAGAAGAACCCAGAGGACTGAATTTCTAATAAAGACGTAATCAGAAGAGGAAAATTTCATTCACTAGTATTTGTCTCATGCAAATGAGACTCCGAAAGGTATGCCCAGGTTACAAAATGTTTTCATCTACCCACTTCTTCGTAGGATAAATTATTTCAACTAGAGGGAGGGCCATGTTGTGGGGCTTTGGGAGAGTTACGGTTGGGGTCAATCCAAATTGTTTTTCTTGATACCAGGGTGTAGCAGCACCATTTTGTGCTTGGAAGACCTACAACTATAGGGAACTTAATTTACCCAGGACACAGTTTGAAATCCTTCCCCACATCTGAGCTTAGACGATACTTCCCGTGGGCTACTCCCAGCCAATGACTGAGGGATGTAGATCTTCCTCGGAGATGTAGAACTCTCCGATGCTCACTTTGGTTAAACGACTCCCAACAGCCTTGCAGAATTCTTAGCCTGCATGGCAGGTGTAAGCCCTTTCCACCCAACCTTCCTTTCTTCTCTCCTTCTCTCAGGGTCAGATTTCATCACTATCTGTGACTCTCTGAGCCTTTCCCAGCACCTTCCCATTTTTTTTATCAGCTATATTCCCTAATAAAGTCCTTCCATAATTCTTCCCATCTTGCCATCTACTTATCAGAAGACTAGGTAGGGCGACCAGCATCCCAATTTGCCTGGGATTGTCCCCAGTTTTAGCACTGAAAATATTGCATTATGAGAACTCTCTTAATCTGTGCAAAACAGGATGGTTCGTTACAATAGGACTAGGTCAATTTTACACGCGTTGAGACATTTGTTTTATTTGTTCATTTATTCATCCATTCACATATTTATTTATTTATTATTTTGAGAGATTTTTTCGATGTAAACATCACCTGTTGACTTTTCAGAATCTGCTATAAAGACTACACTGCTTGTTAAACCTGGTATGTTGTTTCTTTTTAGCAAAGTCAAAGGGGCTAAATTCTATGCCTCAGTACAGCATGAAAAGAGACTGCTGTAGCAAATGTAGGTGCCAGTGGACAGGGTATAACTGACGCCCAGTTACAGGTGAATTTCAGATCTTATGTGCCACACCATGGAGATGGTTATCATGTAGGTGGTCCATACAGGAAAGATAAATGCCTCAATCTTAGGTGTCTTTCTTTTTCCTGTGGACAGTCATTAAGCATGTACCACGATGAGTCGGAATCGACTCGACGGCAGTGGGTTAGTGGGTTGATATGCTAGACAGGAGCCCTGTTGGCCCAGTGGTTAAGAGTTCAGCTGCTAAACAAAAGGTAAGCAATTTGAATCCACCAGTGGCTCCAAGGGAGAAAGACCTGGCAATCTGCTTCACCAAAGATTTACAGACTTAGAAACCTTATGGGACAGTTCTACTCTGTCCTATAGGGTTGCTATGTGTCAGAATTGACCCCATGGCAACAGATTTGGCTTTGAGTGATGTACTAGGCCTTTGGTAGAATGATTTAAGGACAAGAAAACATAGTCCCTGCCCTCACAGTGCTTAGCAGTTCAGCAGTGTCAAACATACATTTAAAATGCTTAAATATATGGTAATGTGATTGGTATAATGGAGGTATGAGTGAGTGAAGTAGGTAGAGAGGGATTATGTAAGTCAGCCTGGAGAAATCTGCAAGGTTTTTAGAAACGAACTGAGACTTGAAAGGAGGATAGGAGTTTGTCTTTTATCAAGCAGGTAATAAATATTTTAAGCAATGGAAAAAACATATGCAGTGGCATGGAACTGTAAACTCATCTGGCCCTTTAATTAAAGCCCTGTCAGCTACAGATATTTGGAGAATCAAGTGGAAAGGTGAAAAGGGTGGGAAGTGCAGCTGGACAGATGTGTGGGGTCCACCATCTGAAAAACTTTGGGTGTCATGAAAAGAACTTCAGTATCTTGTAAGTGACTGGTACAAGGGAAGACCACGGAAAAAGCGCGTAGAAAGAAGACAAGTTTTTGTATTAGAAACATCTGTGTGTAGGAAAATTAGGAAATAGAAAAATTGGGAGATTGGGCCTAGAGACAGAGCCACACACAAAAAGGGATTGATGGACATAATCCAGGTAGATGAGAATGGTATTTGTAGAAGATATATGGAAAAGAAAATGAAGTGTACTTTTTTGGGGGGGGGAGGAGCAAGGAGGTCATGGAAAATTCTAAATTTTACTATCGCTTTCACAAACACATATCATTAGCACTCAATCATATGTGTCTATTGATATATCCATTGCTAAATTTTATTAAATCAATGTTCTTTTTTTTTTTTTTTTAATTGGGCAAATATCAGTTGCCAATTAAATTTTATGTCTTTTGGAAGAAATTTAAAAATAAAGCCTTTACTAGTTAACTAACTTATGTATGTATGTATGAATGTATTTGAACAGAGTCTTATTCTACCCAACACCCAGGAATTTACAAGCACTTTCTAGGAAATGTGTACTAAATATATTTTCTGATTTCAGCGAAATTGAAGAAATCCTATTAGGAATACGCATTGCTTAGCTAACTATTGATCCCAGAGGCACACAGCTGGTGGAAAATCCAGACTGCGCTGGGTCGGTCTGTCTATGCATCAGACTTCCACCAGGCAAGCTAAGTAATTTTTTAATTTTTTTCTTGCTGCTTCAGCAAAATGAAAGGAATATTTCCCAATCCAAAGTCAAGTTATCCCTGCATTTTGGGGGATGTATGCCACATTTTTAATAGTATATTTAGGTATATTTAAGGTAATTTATTTTTTATTTGAAATACTTATATATAAGATATTTATATCTACCATGCTTTCTTTTGAAATTTTGGAGCCCTGGTGGTGCAGTGGTTAAGTGCTCAGCTGTTAACCAAAAGGTCAGCTGTTTGAATCCACCAGCCCCTCCTTGGAAACCCTATGGGGCAGTTCCACTCTGTCCTATAAGGGTGCTATGAGTTGAAGTCCACTTGATGGCAACGGGTTTGATTTTTTTGATTTTCTTTTGAAATTTCAGGCTCCTATACGAGTGCTAAAACCTTATGACATGTACCTTTATCAAATTTGCACATATTTTGGTTCATTAGATCTTCCTAATACATTGAAGTTATTATTTTCCATCTTTAAAAATGAGACCAACAAAAGAAAAACAACAAACAAAAAAACATTTGCCCAAGGTCACAAGGAGGTTAAAGAACAGAACCCAAATCAAATCAAACCCAAACCTATGTTTCCTACTTCCCTCTATAAGCTTTTCTGGTATCTGTCTTCCAATTTCTCTACTGTATGCTAGGAATGAGGAATTTTAAAGATTATTGAGAAAAGTTTATGCAATCAATCAACAAATGTTTGAGTGTCTCTTAAGTGTCAGGAAATGAGACATTTATAAAACAAAGTCGAGCAGAGGCAAACCGCTTTGTTTTCCTTCTGGGAAGTGAGGAAGGCTACTTTTCCCAGTCCTCTTGTATTTGGGTTCTTGTATTTTTTTTTCTTTTTTTAATGTTTTGGGCAACAGAATGTTAGCCACTTGCAGTCACTTTGTCTTATCCTCTGCTCTCTCTCCTTCGTTGTCTTCAGTCCATATGATGGAGAGAATGAGGAGACCCACTTGATCCACTAGATGGATGGAGTCTCATCCCTGATTCATCATATGAAAATTGCCTGACAAACATTTAATTGTACTGTTAAAAGCGAGCAATAAGCTTTTGTTGTAATAATCCACAGAATATTTTGGAATTATTTATTATAGCATCTGAATGTTACATACTCTTACTAAAACAGATAATATTTTTTCTGCCACCACTTACTCCTTTCTATTATAATCCTCGCTTGGTATATTGGAACACCCTATAACCTGATCTTTCCTCATACTCTCTTGCTCTCCTCCAATCTATTTTCCAATTCCATCCAGAAATATTTTTAAAGCAAACATTTGTTAACTACAAACCTGTTATAGGTGGGTTGATTTGTGTTCCTTGAAACATATATTCAATTTCTTTCCCCTAGTACGGGTGATGCTGTGTGACTTAAAGCCAGGAAAGGTGTGCGTCAGGATTGCATCCTTTCACCATACTTATTCAGTTTATATGCTGAGCAAATAATCCAAGAAGCTGGACTATATGAAGAAGAACGTGGCATCAGAATTGAAGACTCAGTAACAACCTGTGTTATGCAGATGACACAACCTTGTTTGCTGAAAATGAAGAGGACGTGAAACTCATACTGATAAAGATCAAAGACTATCCTCAACATTAAGAAAACAAAAATCTTCACAACTGGATCAATAAGCAACATCATGATAAAAGGAGAAAAGATGGAAGTTGTCAACGATTTCATTTTGTTTGGATCCACAATCAATGCCCATGGAAGCAGCAGTCAAGAAATCAAATTATGCATCATATTGGACAAATCTGCTGCAAAAGACCTCTTTAAAATGTTGAAAAACAAAGATGCCACCTTGAAGATTAAGGTACTGATCCAAGGCATTGTGTTTTCAATCTCATATGCATGTGAAAGCTGAGCAATGAATAAGGAAGACTGAAGAAGAATTGATGCCTTTGAATTATGGTTTTGGCAAAGAATAATGAATATATGATGGACTCCCAAGTGGTGTGTGTGCCAAAAGATCCAACAAATCTTTCTTGGAAGAAATACAGCCAGAATTCTCCTTAAAGTAAGGATGGCAAAGCTTCGTCTCACACGCTTTGGACATGTTATCAGGAGAGACCTGTCCCTGCAGAAGGACATTATACTTGGTAAAGTAGTGGGTCAGCAAAAAAAAAGAAGTCCCTCAATGAGATGGAGTGACACAGTGGCTGCAACAACAGGCTCAAGCATAACAACGATTGTGAGAATGTCGCAGGACCAGGCAGTGCTTTGTTCTGTTGTACATAGTGTTGCTATGAGTAGGAACTGACTCGGCGGCACCTAACAACAGCAACAGTACAGGTGGAAGTGAATATACTTGGAAAGAGAGTTTTTGTAGATGCAGCTAGTTAACATGAGGTCATACTGGAATAGGGTAGGTCATAATCCAATAAGAACGATATCCTTATAAAAACAAACACAGAAGGACAGACAGAGTGAAGATGGCCATTTGAGGACAGAGGAAGAGATTGGAGTTTATGTTGTCAGAAGCCAACTAATGCCTGGGGCCACCAGATGCTTGGAGAAACAAGAAAGCGTCTTCCCTTAGAACATTCTGAGAGAATATGGCCCTGCCAGAACCCTAACCCTGGGATTTTAGTGTCCAGAAATGTGAGCGAATAAATTTCTGTTGTTTCAAGCCACGTAGGCTATGATAGTTTGTTATATCGTCCTTAGGACACTAATACAATCTCATTGCTTAAATTTTTTTAATATCTTCCTAAAGTTCTAAGGATAAAGTCTCTCCTATAGGATCTAGTCCCCACAAGCTTCGTCTCCTCTTATTTTCTCCCTTTCTCTTTCTGAATTTCTGTCACAATATCTGTGTTTGGGCTCTTCTATCACGTCATGATTTCTCTTACCCAATGATTTTCTGGTAAATATTTAAAGACTAGTTTTCTGAACCAAAAAGTATACACGTGTATGTTATAAATCAAATCATTAAAAATAATAATAAAATATGCAATGTTCTTTGTTGTAAATTGCATGTTGCCAATTCATTCTCCCATAATACTTTCATTGAGTTTTACAGAACTCTTGTGTCTGCTACCAACCTATGTTGCAATCAAACCATGATTTGTTAGAATCAGGCCATAAATAAAGTCAAAGAGAAAAATGAAGTCAGCAAAGGATTTGTTCATACCATTGAAAAAATAGTGCGGTGCCACCAAGAATTTTGCCTAATATTTTCACTTAACAGGTAAAATGAAAGTGAAATAATAAAGTCGTGTATATGAAATCTGTTCATTCATCAAGGATACTTCCCTGCTGAATTGGATGTTGTTGTTGTTAGGTGCTGTTGAATCAACTTAAACTCATAAGGACCTCATGTGGCAGGGTAGAACTGCCCATAGGGTTTTCTAGGCTGTAATCTTTATGGGGACAGGTAGCCAGGTATTCCTCCCGCAGAGCGACTTGGTGGGTTTCAACCGCCAGCTTTTCAGTTAGCAGCCGAGAGCTTAAACGTTGTGCCACCAGGGCTCCTTTCTAAATTGGATAAGAGTTTTCAAGTCCCGAAGAATATTGCTTCTTCTTCTTTTTTTACTTTGCCATTATTCACAGTGGGACAGATCTATAGATATGGCACAGCTCTAAGTTTCATCACCGTTATTGAGATTTTCAACATAACTTTTTTAAATCTAGGCGATCAACAAAACTATAAATCAAGCCTTGCTTTGTGGAGTTTACCTGTTTTCACGATGCAAATGGAGTCCCTGGGTGGCACAAATGATTGAGTGCTCAACTACTAGCTGAAAGGTTGGCAGTTCAAGCCCACCCGGAGGCGTCTTGAAGACAGGCCTGGTGACCCAATTCTGAAAGGAATTGGAAATGCTATGGAGCGGTTGTGCTCTGCACAGATGGGGTTGCCATGAGTCAGAATGGACTGCAAGGCAACTACCAACAACATGGTGTCAATACTCCCACCCTGGCTGATCCCAGGCTGCCAGCGTGACACCACAATGAATGCTAAATCGGAAAGTGGGGAAGGGATACACAACATTTGTAGTATTTCCTTCATACAAATATAGTGGACCTAAATAACTGCTGGAACACAGAAAGTAGTAAAATAGAGGAAAATAATTAGGGAGCGATGCATTTTGAGTATTTTTTTTCTTTCTTTTTTAACATTATTTAATTTTAAGTTTACATAATTTAATTTTTAATAATGGCTCTGTTTAATAACTGGCTTGCAAAATTCCTGAAAATTTACCAGTGTCATTACTTGTCTTTTGCAGCTGACTTCAGCACACCATTGTGTCCACATAGGGCTTTTGCATACGCTTTTTCATATGTCTGGAATTCTTTTCTCACGACTTTTTGCTTAGATGTTCTTTATATTTCACCTTAAGGCTTCTTTGATCAGGGAAGCTTTCTCTGGTTCCACAGCCTGTATTCCCTAAACTATATTTTCCCCAGCTTGTTTTGCATGGTTATACTTGTATGTTTGCACATGAGTAAACAATTTGTATTTTGATACTCATTAAACCAAAAAAAAAAAAAAAAACCAGACCCGTTGCTGTCCAGTCAATTCCGAGTCATAGTGACCCTATAGGACAAACTAGAACTGCCCCATAGGGTTTAAAAGGCTATAAATTTTATGGAAGTAGGCTGCCACATCTTTCTCCTTTGGAGCAGCTGGTGGGTTCAAACCGCTGCCTTTCGGTTAGCAGCTCAGAACTTAACCACTGCACCACCAGGGCTCCTATGATCCTCATTAACATCTATAAAGAACTTTTAAATATAGCTTCACATTTGTTTTTCAGCCCTGGTGGCGCAGTGGTTAAGAGGTCAGCTGCTAACCAAAAGGTTGGCAGTTCATATCTACCAGCTGCAATTTGGAAACCCTACGGGGAAGTTCTACTCTGTCCTAAAAGGCTGCTATGGGTTAGAATTGACTTGATGGCAGTGGGTTTGGGTTTTTATGTAAGGTAGAATATTTATATTATCTTCTTTTTCTAGATAAGAAACCGAAAGTTGAGAAATTATATGGTTAGTTTCTTAAGTAACCTGCACAGATGGAAGTGAGATCAATGATACCTGAATTCAAGGTCCTCAGATTTCAAATGCTAGCGCTTTGCACATTAAACACACAGCCTCAAGACTGTGGTAACACTGAGATATCATTCTCTGACTTCTGTTACAAGAATGAAAATTGTTTTAGAAATGTATTATGATTAAAAACTAATCAGCAAATATTATTAAGTAAACATGTCCTGCAAGCTACATAACAGTGTTAAACAAGTTCCCATAAACTTGTTATTTTCTTAGTATTTAGAATTATCATAAAAGCATAGAACAAGAATTAGAATTATAAGGATACCTGTGGATGATATGGGGACTGGAAAACCTTTCAAGTTCTAAGCAGACTGGGAACTGACTGCTCCCTCTTTGGATTTTCTCTCATGACCCAAGTGGTGTTCACTTCTATGGCATCTGTCCTTACCTTCCTGGCTGCATCATGTACCACTTACTATGGCTTGGCAAACACCCTCTGTCTTCTCCAGTCCAGGAGCACTGGTGGCACAGTGGTTAAAGCAATAGCTGCTAACCAAAAGGTTGGTGGTTCGAACACACCAACCACTCTGTGGGAGAAAGATGTGGCAGTTTGCTTCCATAAAGGTTTACAGCCGTGGAAACCCTAAGGTGCACTTCTACTCTGTGCTGTAGGATCACTACGAGTTAAAATTGACTAAATGGAAATGTTGTGGTTTTGTTTTCTTATTCTTCAGTCCAAATTCCAGAGATGTCCTATTTGATTGGATTAATTAATTATACTACAGCACCTTTTTTTGCTTTACCTTTAGAAGCCCCGGTGGTGCCAATGGTTAAGCATTCGGATGCTGACCAAAAGGTCGGCAGTTCAAATCCACCAACCACTATAGGTTGCTATGAGTCAGAATCAACTTGATGGCAACAGGTTTGGGTTTTTTTTGGTTTATAGTACCTAGGTGGCAAAGCCCTTCATGACGGGAAACCTCATGGGTCACCTGTCAGCTTATGGCTGGATCTGCCAAGGGTAGGACCTTTCAACCATGGTCCGATCGGTAGTGTTGGTTGTCTTTATAGATAATAGCCTAATGCTGTGTCCTTCAAGAGGGGGATGTGGGTGGAGCAGATTCTACTGTGAGGTTTTGGAGTTAACAATGAACTTTGTAGATTTCAATATATATATACTGACTCCAAACCAGGTGATGATATGAGAACAACTTAGATTCTTTGCTCAGACTGATCTGAGTTTAATTTCTATTTCTACATTGCACTAGCTATGTAACCTTGTGCAAATCTCTTACCTTTCTTACACTTTTGTCTCCTAATGGAAAAAAAAAAAAAAAAAACAGATTCGAAATCCTTGCCTTGCAAGCTGGTTGTGAGAATTAAAAGCAATGACATATGTAAATTTCTTGGTCCAGTACCTGACCCATAGTACCAAACAAAGGAAACCTGTTGTTGTCAAGTGGATTCTGACCCACAGCAACCCTGTAGGACGGAGAAGAACTGTCCCATAGGGTTTCCAAGGAGCTGTTGGGGAATTCCAACTGCCGACCTCTTGGTTAGCATCCAAGCTCTTAACCACTGTGCCGCTATGTCTACTACGGGCCATACAGTAGATAATCAAAAACACCAATTCCTTTCTATGGACGACACCTTGTTTAGAGAGCTCATTGATACAGCTGAAAGAGACTTCATACCAGATACTACTTATAAATAAATAATAAACTTAAATAGTTTAACTACAAATACAACTTTTATTTTGTGAGGATTACTTATGAGATTTTGTAGAACATGCTGGTTAAGAGCACAGATTATGGAGCCAGGCTTCTTGGTTTAAATACTAGCTCAGGTTTTCCCTGCTGTGTGAGCTTGCACAAGTTATTTGGCTTCTCTGTGCTCCAGTTTTCTTACCTGTGAATGGAGGTGTGAATAGTCCCTACCACAAAGAATTATTAGAGGTATGAAATGTCAAATTATATAAAGCAAATGTGGCCTAACAACAATGTCATCATTATATGATTAGTCCACCATGCAGCTAGTTCAAATTGTGAAGTCCAGCAGCCGTGGGATATTATCATTGTCACTGAATATTTTTGGTGAATCCCTAGATACAGGGAATGAAATGAAGCCCCTGAAAGAATTTCCATAAAGCTCCTAACAATGGCATCAAGGTGGTCTATTCCATAACTTGATTTGGTCTTTGACAATTGAGTGGGGATGGTTTCCCACTGGCTTTCTGGGGAAGTCTGGGAAACCACTTCTATCTGGCCTACCCACAAAGGTGGATATGCATGTGACACTGTCATTGTTACCCCATGTGAGCTCTCATCTCCGATAGACCAGCAGTACAGAATATGGCAATACACGATTGAGAAGAAAAAGATGGTACCAGGTCAGGCTCTTATCTCCCATAGGACACGTGAAGGAAAGTTCATCTTTCGCCCTGGTTCCCAGGTACAGAATTTTTAAGATGACAGTACCTTTAAGGAGAAAGCTAGCCCTGCCTATCATGAAATAATATTGTTTTGTGATTCTATGCTGTCTTATTCTAGTTGCATACCAAGGTTGTCCCAAGGAGAGCAGGCAATAAAACATTACAGGCATTGTCTGTAGAATATTTAAAATACTAATAAAACCAACAGTTGGTTCTTTTCATTATCAACATATGCTGGTAACTCTAAGCCATATCTGTGGTAAAATATGGCCCTCTCAAAAATAATATTTTGTTGGCCTATGTTCTAAACAATTGCTCTGGTTCCTGCTGAGTTTTAATAATATGTACGCAAACTTCAAATTTACACGTTTATTATTTATCCTTGAATAAACATTGTGTTTAACGTGGAAGTTAATTTACAGAACTCCCTGTTATATAGTTGGATCCCTGTCAGATACAGACTCAGATACATGGGCTTGTTTGGAGAGAAAATTCTTAATAATTTGGAATTCTTGACGCTTGCTCTAGGCACAATTCTAATCACCAACCCCTATATTTAAATAATTTATTCGAAATAGACATTGATAGCTCGGTGATTAAAAAGATGAGGGAAAAAAAAAAGAATTTGAGTTACTTCAATTCTGTTGTTGTATGGGGAGTTTTTAATTTACATTTAAAACAAATCAGTGAAAAACTGCAATTTTTACTTGGTACGTGAACATTTTAGATGGTAAAAGAAATATCAAATTTGAGTGACACGTTTACAATTGAAATTGATTTTATTTTTCTTTCTTAATTGTGAATTGTTTTAAAACTAATGGGCAAATCAAGAAAATCATAATTATTACTCATTATTGCATGATTATTACTGAAAAACAACTTTATTGAAGAGAGGAAAATGATGCTAAGACACAAGGCACTTCAGGTGTAAAACAGAGTAAATAAGCTGTGGCTTGTCGATACCTAGGTTGCATATTTCTTGAAAACAGGGATCATGTCTGAGTTTTCAGCTGAAAGTTAAGTCCTAATTTATATATTTATGAAATGAATAAGTGAGTGATATCATTTATTCATTCAGCTAACATGTTGAGTTTGTTCTATTTATCAGTAACCACTAATCAAAAGTTGGGGGTTCGGATCCACCCAGCGGTGCCTCAGAGGAAAGGCCTGGCAATCTACTTCCAAACGATTATAGCCACTGAAAATCCTATTGAGCACAGTTCTGCTCTGAAACACTTGGGGTCTCTGTGAGTTGGAACCAATTCAAGGCAACAGTTTTTTGTTGTTGTGTTTTGATTTTTTTTTTTTTTTTTTTAAATTCTTAGGTCTGTAGATGCTGTAAAAGGAAGAAAGGCTTTCAAGCAGACAGGCAGGGAGAGAGGGAGATAGAGAGGAAGGAAGGAACGGAAGAAGGAAGGAAAAAGGGAAAGAGGGAAGAAAGGAAGAGACCCAGTTAGGTAATGGTTTTTATTCCAGCAGCTGTAAGCTACTTCCATTTGCAGCTATAGTATTACTATATTGTTATTTGTTATTTAGATCCTGGGAAAACCAGGGTAGTTCAGAAAGTTGAAGACTCTGATTACTTTCATGAGAACCAACATAGAATTGACAAAGCCTATGTAGAACTGAACCTCAGAAATACTGGAAGTTTGTGCCAAATTCTCCTTTTATTTTTCCCTGTCCTTAAAAAGCTAACAATTTAATGTGTAAATAATTCAAGAATTTTCTTAACAAAATCTGCTCTTATGCAAATTAGTTTATCTTTGCAGTGTGATATACGTAAACGTAGAACATATGTTTTACTTCTTTTAAATAAAAATATTTCCTTTTGAATAGAACTAAACTAATTTCCTGATTTTAAAAAAAAAAAAATTTCCTGATTTAGAGTCCATTTAATTTTGGAGTGCATATAAACTTCTAATTTGCTAGACAGATCTGAGATTCCTAGACCCCCTGTAGAAAATCCACACAGAACCTCTGTGAGCTGAGCTTTCCTTTTAACTATAAATATATTTGATTATATGATTATACCATTAAAAGAACGCACAGACACACAAGTGTTAAGATTTAATATCTATGTGGAACGGTATTTGGGAACAATGCTTACATTCTTTTAATGTGTTTTAGGAATTTCCTTTTATATTATAAAATTATTTTAATAATTTTAGTGAGCAATACTGTCTCTGTGTGTGTGTGTGTGTATGTGTGTGTGTATGGTGTGTTTAATGGTCAGGTAATATAGCTTTTAGATGGACAAATTGCTATGTAAAATTTTACCATCATTTCCTATGCACTACTCTTTGCTCAGCACTCAGATTAATCCATTTTATGGAGCCAAGATTTTGAAAGCCATGCATGGAAGGCATTATTTCAGAAGCACACACAGGTCATAAAAGCAAGTGTATGCACGGTGGTGGCAGTAGAGTGGAGGAGGGGCGTGGGCTCCAAGTGCCCTGGGGGAGGAGAAGGAGCCAGAACCTTCTTTCTCAGCAGCTGTCGCTGCAGGGGGACCATCTGAAGAAAGCACCACAAAATCCTCAATGTGGGAGTCAGACAGGATCACTCCATATTCTCCTTTTAAAGCTTCTCTTCTAGGGGTGTGTGTGTGTGTGTGTGTGTGTGTGTGTGCATGAGTGGAAGGGGAAATGGACGCTTCCTTATAGGAACATGATTAGTGGACTATGCCAATGAGCAGAAATGCCAATCTTTGCCTCCAAGAAATTAAACTGCATCAGTAACAGATCTTCAAAGAGTCCATCGAGATGTTCTACTTCTCTTATCCTCATTTTGATTTTTAAGACAAAAATGTACTTTATTTGGAAGACTCTTGTTTAAAATTCCTTTTAAAATCATGAATTCCCAGAGGTTCTTTCAAAACATCAACAAATTAAATTGTTTCAGGGACAATGAAAGAGAAAAAAAAAAGATGCGCGTAAATAAAGTACCATAAGAAGTGGGTGTTTCTCCCTTTTATGATTTTGTTAAAAAAATGCATACACAATACAAGGAAACAAAAAGTAACCATTTTAATATTATGAACTGCAATGTATAAAATCCAGCTCAACAATGCAACCAAATTTACATACAGGTTTATTACAAACAGATATTAGAATCATTTGGAATCTCAGATGTGGCTGAGCCAATTTCTAACAGTTTAGAGGGTTACTGCGATTTACAGGCCAGGGATGGTGGCCAGATTATTCTACATTTGTGTGATACAGTGTACTTATTTGTTAGAAGTTGTTTGACATTGCTCAAAACTGGCTGGGGTTTTCATGAAAGCTGCAATCCCCTCACCAGGAATTTCCGGTAACTGTAAACACTTGACTGAACAGCTTACCTTCCCTTCAGCCGCTTTCACGTCCTGACATGCATATTAACAACCAGAGAAAAGGGCACTGCTGTGCGGCGAGGCCTGGCCTGCAGCCTGCATTGATCAGAGCTCAAGGATTACTGCACTACTGACTGCTAATCAATAGATATCGAGTGCAATCGCCTGCTCTCAATTCACCTGGGTTAATAAGTGTTCACACAAAACAATGGACTGAAATACAAGCTCCCATTCAGGGAGCCCTAAGAGGCAGAACTGTCTGTTTCAGCAGCTGCCTGAGGAGCAGTGAGGGGCAGAGGCTTGGACATTTACCTGAATTTGCCCTGGAGCAGTCTGAGTTTGCTAAGCGTGTTGTACTTTACAAACAACCATCAGAGCTGACACGAGCAAGTACCATGTAAGATGATATGTTTCTGGGTCCTCTGAAATCTTTATTGGCTCTCTCTCTCACGGACAGAGGTTATGCAAAATTGCTCATGGTTTTGCATCGGAGACCTTCTGGTCTTGCCCTGACTTAGCATTTTGTCATACAGACCAAGAGCACTTTAGGAAAGAAATGGGAAGGCATATGTATCCTGGTTCTGAGTGCCATAAACTACACACACTTGCTTGAATATAAAGCATCATCCGTTTAAGAAGGAAAAGGAGAGAAAGAGAAAGAAATAAAATGACTAGGAAAAAAAAAAAAAACCAATGGCAGAAGACACCAGCAGGCTTGGGCAAATACCAAGTGGATATTTAAAAATACACTCTCTAGGAAAAACAGTCCTGCTGCAACCATATATTTTCCCCGGCAGGGATGAGATCGCAACTGAAGAGTTAAGACATTTGCACGTGTCTGTATCCTTCCACCTTGTGCACAGAAAGCCTGTAGTTCCCACCGTCAGTAATGCTGACGTGTCTTACTTAGCACACACACACAAAAAAAAGGTGTTAAGAACAGCCTCTGTTTTGAATTTCAACACAGGCAGGGAAGTGTAATGGAAACGTTGAAGAAACTTAGAATTTATTGTGCCCTATGGACAACCCTATGGGGCAATTCTACCCTGTTCTATGGGGTCACTAGGAGTTGAAATCGACTCAACAGCAATGAATTTGGTAAGTCTCAATTTTCCTTGTTCAGTCCTGATTTCAAATATTTTGTCCATGGAACCACTTTCATGCTCTTATTTTTGTTTGAATAGTATGATTTTAGCTAAACTGATCTCCAACTTAATAGCCTTTTCAGTCCTTTGTCAAAGGTAAATTTCTAAATATAATTTCAAAACAAAACAAAAACTTACATTCTTTAAATATTTAATCACATAATAAGAAGGAAAAATAAATCTAAGATATTTAAATAAGCAGGGTAAAGTATTTGCCACTGCTTCTCATTTTTCCCAAATGCGACAGGTAAGATGTCTACATCATTAACTATTACAATGTTCAAATGAATTCTTTCATTTCTAACTTATAGACTCTTATCTGCATTTAGTAATCCAAAACCATTCTTCAGATTGGTTTTGGATTAGTAGGTAACAAAAATAAAAAGAAAACAGGCTTTCCTTTGTCTTTTTTGTCCCTTCCCCTTCTAATCCAAGTCCTGTGGTACTGGGTGGCCTATGGCTTTACAAACCCTTTTAAACCTCTTGCCGCTGAGTCAGTTCTGACTCATAATAAAACTGTAGGACAGAAGAGAATTGCCCCATAGGGTTTCCAAGGCTGTAAATCTTTACGGAAGCAAACTGCCATGTCTTTTGCCTGCAGAGTGGCTAGTGGGTTCAAACCATCGACCTTTTGGTTAGCAGCCAAGTATTTAACCACTGTACCACCAGGGCTCCTTGAAAACCACTTAAAGAAAAAAAAAAAAAAAAAAACTGTTGCCATGGAGTCGATTCTGACTAGCAACCCTAGAGGACAGAGTAGCACGGCACCATAAGGTTCCCAAGAAGCGGCTGGTGGGTTCTAACTGCCGACCTTTTGGTTAGCAAACAAGCTCTATAACCATTGCCCCTCCAGGGCTCCGGAAACCCCTTTAAAAACAAAACAAAAACAAACCCAGTGCCGTCGAGTCAATTCCGACTCATAGCGACCTTATAAGACAGAGTAGAACTGCCCCCCATAGTTTCCAAGGAGCGCCTGCCAGAGTCCAGCTGCCCATCCTTTGGTTAGCAGCCGAGGCACTTAACCACTGCACCATTAGGGCTTCCAGGAAACCCGTTTACAGCTCCCTATTTCCTTCTGCACAAATTCCAGGGTTGTCTGGCCTTTTTGTGCTCTAGCTTTCTGTGCGTTATTCCTTCTCCTATCGTGTTTTAACATAGGAGCAAAAACCATAACATTTCATATTAAATTATTTCAGTGCTATGATGTGCACTTTCATAATAAAATTATGTTATTGCATGAAAAATGGAGTTTAAATATTTTAAAATAAATTTATTCAATTATGACCTCCCTTCATGGGCTCTTCAGCCTCTCTTTTGACTCTGGCGTCTGATCATGTTACCCTTGAGACTAAGAAGTAAAAAGGAAGGAATAACTAAACGGAGGCTCCCCAAGTATGTTTTTGATCATTTTTATGCTAAAGGTGAGTTTATGGCAATAATATCAATTCTGCAATCCCAAATCAATAATTTCTTTCATTATTGCAACATTACATTTTGTATACATAGAGTACTCTAGTGAGAAAAAAAAAACACTCGGAGCCAGTAGAAAGTCTGGGTACAGTCCTTCTATTGCTCCTGGCAAGTAACCTAAACAAGCAATTTCTCTTCCATCTGTCTGTCTCTTTTATATCAAAATGAGGGTGACAATACTGGTCTCTTTTTCTACTCTGTGATCACAGATAAAAAGATCTTCAATTTTTAAATCTATGGTAACCATAAGTTTTTCATCTAAAAATTGGAATATAATCTGACAGTGGGATGAACTGTTTTAAATCTAGAATATTCTGGAAAATCCTGATAGGAGTAAAATCTCTAATCTATCATAGAGAAGTGCCATTTATTTTCCTCTTTAATATGAAAAAGTAGTCATTATAAACATATCTCATCATTTTTTGAAGTTAATATTCACAGCACGGTCATTATTGAATTTTTAAGTACACACGAATTTAACAGACAACTAGTACTGCTTTATAGTTTTTGAACAAGGTTATAATTCTAGGGTTGTGATTTTGGATCATTTTCCTTTTATTTCTTCCAATAAAGGAGCCTCACATGCATACAGGGAGCCATCATCTTGACTAATCTGCAACGCCAATTCTCTGCTCTTACTCCAGCAAAATTGCATAAAATGAGGTTCAGTCCCACTGAAATAGAGTCTGAAGAACTGAAATGCATAAATTATGATCTTTACAAAAATTCTTCCTGTTTACTTTGAATTTCTTAGCCAGACTGGGTGAGTTATTCCCCATCAATCATCTTCTAATTTGTTATCTTGTAAATTCAGACAGAGAATTGAGGATTTGGAAGTGGAAGAAAAGAGAAGATCGCAGATAGGGAAAATGTAAGGGAGTGTATGACAGTGGGGAAGTCATTTAACTTCTCTGCACTGCCAGTTATAATCTGTAAAATGGGTATAACAACATCTGTCTTACATAGATTATTTTCAGGATTAACTAAAATTCTATAAGTACACATTGACTAGTACACTGGAAATGCTCAAACTGATATATTTTATGATTATTACCATTATCTACACCATTAGAGTCCCTGAGTGGTACATGCAGTTAAGTGCTTGACTAATTGCCAAAAGTCTGGCATTTTGAACCTACCCAGAGATGCCTTGGAAGACAGACCTGGCAATCTGTTCTGAAATGTCATGGCTTTGAAAACCCTATGGAACAATTCTGGGCAACTGTAACTCTCTTCATTCAACTCAGTGGCCACTGACAACAACATCATCTACACTATTAGGGGTTAAGGAACATTGACAATGATCCAAGCCAAGAAGAAGTTAGAAAAGAAAAAGTCCAAATAGTCTGGAGAATAAAACTAAATGGGTTGAGGAGTAAGGTTTAATTTGTTTTCTGTATTCAGTCAGGTCAGTTTATCTTGAGAGGACCACAATGTCTGAGAAACAATTATATGGAACTCAGAGGAGACAGGGCACATATTTAGTCCCCATTTCCTGTCCTAACCATGAAAGTACTGGCTGCCCCTTGTGGCTAAGTGGTCTTATCTTTTTCTGGAAGATTTTTTTTTTCTTTTTATTGTTAAATGTTCTTTCATTCCAATTTTTGTTAATATAAGGCAGTAGTGAGTGGCCAAGTTTTCTAGTTCTGTAAGTCATTCCTAATCCCACATAGCCCTATACTCAGTCTTTCCTTCTGCCTAAACGGTTTAAATAAGATTCGTTTAGACAAGACATTTGGCATGAACCTCACTGTAGAAATTAGATCAACATATGATGAGTAACTCCTCCAATCTCAGTGTGAATTCAGCCACGTGAGATGAGCACAGTTCTCTCAGGGAGTCATCTGGGTTTTTGGGGAAGGATTTAGCTGAATGTATAGGTGTCCCCTTATAATATCAATAAGGGGACACCTAAGGAGGAGGTTTATGTAATATGCCCGTCCTCAAACTTTCTGTCTTGTTTGAGTGGCAAAACATAACTCCTGGAACATTAGTCAAGAGGTGAGGTACTTCTGGATCAAAAATGAAAAGGACTTTTTGGAAAAACAAAACTGGTATTACCTGCTAACTTTACATTCCCATAAGCCAGAGATGTTAAGGGAAAAAAATTGAGAGCATGCTTAGAATAAAAATCTAGTAATTCAGTGGAAAGAACAGAAGACAAATTTCAGGGAATTTGCTAAAAGTTGAACAAAAAGACCAAGGAATGGAACACAGAAAAGTTAATTAAGTTAGAGGTTCAGTCTAGAAGATACAATATTCAAATAATAGGGGTTTCATACGGAGAAACAAAGAAAAAGGAAAAAAGAAATTTTTCAGTGGAAAACTTAAAAGAGTATTTCTCAAAAACCAACGACAAGTGTTTCAAAATTGAAAGGACTCATCCAGTGTCCAGTATATTGGAAGAGAAAAAACTTGTATTGAGTCATATTATCATATAATTTCAGACTCTAGAGACAAAGATCCCGAAAGCTCCCTGGGAGATGGGAGGAAAAGGTCACTCACAAAACAGTTAGTCTCAGAGTATTTATCAGACTTTTCAGCAGCAACACTAGAAGCTAGAAGAAAATGAAATAATGCCTGCACAATTCCAAGAAAAAAAAAGAAAAAAGGCTCAGAGAAACTATCCATGTTTGAGAATGGATTAAAGGCATTTTAGGATATGCGAGTAGTCAGAAATTTACTACTATAGCAATGCTGTGGAACCTGGTGGCGCAGTGGTGAAAGTCAGCAGTTCAAATTCACCAGTCACTCCTTGGAAACCCAATGGGACATTTCTACTCTGTCCTGTAGGGTTGTTATGAGTCAGAATCGACTAGACCGTAATTTTTTTTTATTATTATTAGGTATGCTGTACAAGATAAGCATGTGGACTAAAGAAAAAAATATATATATATGAATTCTAAGAACTAGATAGTTCACACAACAGAAATAAAGGGAATCTCTACAATGATGGTGAAAGAAGATCCCAGACCACACCTGTGCAGTAGACCTAGGAAGTACACGTTAGAGTAGGAGGACCACTGATTACAAAAAGAGGGAAAATTAAAAGTCTGTTTGACTTTATTGAGAGGAGATTTATATTTCACATAGAGATTTGGAGTTGAGTTAGTGAGAAATACATAGAAACCAAGTCAATGGAAAAAATGAGAAATTGAACTTCATGGAAAACAAAACTCTAGAAAGAAGGAACTGCGAATACTGTAGACTACATGGTTCAGCTAACGTTGATACGTGTGTAATAATGTAGTCACAAAATATTGGTCTATCCAAAATTATGAAGGAACAATATTGGGAGGGTGCATATATTTTATTTTCCTTGACGAACCCTTCCCAACCAAATAGTTGTCATGACCTCCTCTCAGTTTTGACTACAGGAAGAGTGACCTTAGTGTTTTCTATGATAGAGGCTATTCTAGAATCTGGTTAAGGAGTTGTAGAAAACATTGTGAGAACAAGCTCATTTCTAAACTTGGAATAGTTCTTTAGTGTTCAGAGTTTGTTGTTTTACTCAAATATGAATTAAATTATTATATTGTTTTTTATTTAGAGTTTTGAAGAGGATGGGTGTTTGTACAGAAGGCTACAAGGGCAGAGATGGTGCAGGAAAGCTGGAGTTGACTTGGGCCTGGTCCTATGAAGTATTTTAACGTCAAAGAAATCTGACTAAAAAACCAAAGGAATCATTTGGAGACGAGCTCACCTGCAGACATTTTTCAGCATTTGTTAAAATTGTACCCACTACACGATGACAATTAGCTCATCTTGGTGATAGCACTGTATTATTTTAACTGTAACACATAACCAGAAAAAGCAATATTAAACAAACAAACAAACACCTACAACAGATCATTAAATGCAGGCTTGTTTCTAAGAAAGTGACCTCTCCTTCCTCCACTTTTATTTGCCACATCTTGATCAGAAGCAATGAATTTGTTTTGCTGTTTTTTTATGACTTCATAAAGACTGCATGCTCAATGAGGAAAATTAGTAAAATACGAAGAAGTGGTCATCTTTATCCTACTGGCATGTTTTCTTCCTAGCTTTTGTTGACATGTTTCTTAAATTTTACCGGCTGCCATCGAGTCGATTCTGATTCATAGCGACCCGATGGGACAGAGTAGAACTGCTCCACCGGGTCTCCAAGGAGCAGCTGGTAGATTTGAACTGCCAGCCTTTTGGTTAGCAGCTGAGCTCTTAACCACTACGCCATCAGGGCTCCACTCTTTAAATAGTAGGCTTTTTTTTTTTTTTTAAATGTGTAAAATTTTAAGTCCTACATTGTTTTGCTAAAACATAAAAAAAAAATTCTGATTCATTTAAAATTCTTTTTAAAACATATTTAATTGGTCTCAACCCACCTGGATCAAAGGAGAATGAAGAACACCAAGGTGACAAGATAACTATGAGCCCAAGAGACAGAAAGGGCCATATGAACCAGAGACTTACATCATCCTGAGACCAGAAGAACTAGATGGTGCCCGGCCACAACCGATGACTGCCCTGACAGGGAGCACAACAGAGAACCCCTGAGGGAGCAGGAGATCAGTGGGATGCAGACCCCAAATTCTCATAAAAAGACCAGACTTAATGGTCTGACTGAGACTAGAGGAATCCCAGTGGTCATGGTCCCCAAACCTTCTGTTGGCCCAGGACAGGAACCATTCCCTGTCATCAGACATGGAACAACTCATCAGACATGGAAGGGACTGGACAATGGGTTGGAGAGAGATGCTGACAAAGAGTGAGCTACTTGTATCAGGTGGACACTTGAGACTGTGTTGGCATCTCCCGCCTGGAGGGGAGATAGGAGGGTAGAGAGGGTTAGAAACTGGCAAAATTGTCAGGAAAGGACAAACTGGAAGGAGGGAGCGGGCTGACTCATTAGGGGGAGAGTAAGTGGGAGTATTGAGTAAGGTGTATGTAAGCTTATATGTGACAGAGTGACTTGATTTGTAAACATTCACTTAAAGCTCAATAAAAATTATTAAAAAACAAAAAAGCAAAAACCAAAAAACAACGTTTTTATTGTGGTAAATAGATACAACAACAACAACAAAAAGTATTTAGTGCTGCACACTTTTCCAACGTATGCCACTTCATAATTTATTTACCAACATCTCTGAGATTGGTATTAAAGTCTTTCTGATTCTTCATAACATTGAGGTATATTTTAGACTATTTTTAAAAATATTTTATTGAAGTTTGATTTTTAAAAGTTTCTTTGGTTCGAATTGCCTCCAGAGAGTTTGGGCCAAAGTCCACTGCTAGTACAGTGCATGAAGTCACTTATTTGTTTCATTATACCCCAATACCTTTATGTATTGTTTTAAATATCTTGGTTAATGTAATAAGATAATTATTTTGGCTTGGAGGCTATATAAAAAAATTTGTATTTGAATTCATATTTCTTTTACTTTGAGTGATATTCATTATGCTTCCAAATATTTATCAGTTCTTTACATTTAGCTTTCATAATTGTTAATGTATTTTGCTCATTAACCTTTTGAGGTTTTTTTATTTTAACACATCTTTAAGTGTTTTGGGAAGCCCTGGTGGCGTAGTGGTTAAGTGCTACTGCTGCTAGCCAAAAGGTCAGCAGTTCAAATCCACTAGGTGCTCCTTGGAAACTCTATGGTGCAGTTCTACTCTGTCCTATAGGGTCGCTGTGAGTCGGAATCCACTCTGTGGCAATGGGTTCATGGGTTTAAGTATTTTGACTCTCTTTATCTCTCATTTTTGTTGCAATTAAATTTCCCCCCCAATTTGTTGTTTTTTCCCCCTAATTTGATGGTTTTTTTTTTTTAGCTAAAAGCTAGCTTTCATATTTTTAGCCCCAAAGGGAACTTTTGACTCACTTCACTCTGTCTCCCACAAAATCTCTGCTTCTCTTACCTGTGCATCTTCATGCCATCTTCTCAGAGGTGCATTCACTGATCACTTCGTCCAAGTGGATTCCTCCCCAATAGTTTCTATTACTGAAACATTTTTTGATTCTATTATAAAAAAAAAAAAATTTTTTTTAATAGCATGTGTGATATTTTCTAATTTTAATGTCTTAGAAAAATTATTTCTCAAAGTTATTTTTATAAGCGCCATAAGAACAGGTATCCTGTTTGATCTTTAATATATGCTTAGTATTTGCTTCCACAATTGCACTTAGTACTTGTGGAAAGAGAGGGAAAAAAAAGAAGCAGAAAGGAAATAAAACATACAAACTGGCTCTGCTCTTCAGCACATTCTTTTCTTCTGATTAAGACTCTTCTTGGGACTTCCATATGATGAGATGTTATAGAGACTATCACATGTCTAAAGGAGCCCTGGTTAAGTGCTCGACTGCTAACCAAAAGGTTGGCGGTTCAAACCCACCTAGTGACTCTGAGGCAGAAAGACCTGATAATCTGCTTCTGTAAAGATTACAGCCTAGAAAATTCTATGGGGAAGTTCTACTCTGTCACATGGGGCTGCTAAGAGTCTAATCGACTCAATGACACCAAACAACAACATATATTTAATCTTAATTGGTAAAGTTACTCTGTGGTACAAACCATCAACCCTTGTTGGCTGCTAACCAAAAGATTGAAGTGCTGAGTCCACCTAGAGGTCCCTTATGAGTTGGAATTGATTCAACAGCAGCAGGTTTGGTTTTTTTGATTAGAGATGCCTTAGGAAAAAGGCCTGGTGACCTACATCTGCAAAATCACCCATTGAAAACCCTATGGAGCACAGCCCTACTCCGACACACATGGAATCTTCATTAGAATCGACTAGACAGCAACTGCTTTTTTTTTTTTTTTTAATTTTATCTTGTTTTTAACTTTAATTGCTAAGGCTATCAAACACATTGACAAAGTTTTTGTTTTTTTTCTCCTTGTTTCTGCTTTTATTACAAAAGTAATATATAACATATTCTAACATAAACAGTTCAAGCAATGCACATGTATTTTGTTCAAACCATGAAAGACACCATTACCTACCGATCGCCATTCCCATTTCATGTGTTATTTTTATCCTATTTTATGCATTTATATATAAAACATATATGCATGCATATTTTACAACCTAAACAGAATCATATTAAACACACTGTTTTTCCTAAATTTGATTTTTTACCTAATAACGTGAAAGTGTATTTTCAGGTGAGCAACCACCACCAGAAAACCCAGGTGACCACACACAGCATTAACTCATCATTTTTAAATGACTGCGTGACTGTATTTGTTCCATGGTGGAGGTATCCTATAATTTATTTCAACCCTGTCTTCCAAGAAGCTGGACTATATGAAGAAGAATGGGGCATCCGGATTGGTGGAGGACTCATTAACAACCTGTAATATGCAGATGACACAACCTTGCTTGCTGAAAGTGAAGAGGACTGGAACACTTAAGTGATGAAGATCAAAGACTACAGCCTTCAGTATAGATTATACCTCAAACATAAAACCAAAACACTAAACCTGTTGCCGTCGAGTCGATTCCGACTCATAGTCGCTATATGGGACAGAGTAGAACTGCCCCATAGAGTTTCCAAGGAACGCCTGGTGGATTTGAACTGCTGACCTTTTTGATTAGCAGCCGTAGCACTTAACAACTACGCCACCAGGGTTTCCCCTCAAACATAAAGAAAACAAAAATCCTCACAACTGGACCAATAAGCAACATCATGGTAAATGGAGAAAAGATTGACATTGTCAAGGGTTTCATTTCACTTGGATCCACAGTCAATGCCCACAGAAGCAGCAGTCAGGAAAACAAACAACATATTGCACTCGGTAAATCTGCTGCAAAAGACCTTTTTAAAAGGTCAAAAAGCAAAGATGTCCCTTTGAGGGCTAAGGTGTGCCTGACCCCAACCCATGATATTTTCAATCGCCTCATATGCATGAGAAAGCTGGGCAATGAATAAGGAAGACCAAAGAATTAATGCTTTTGGATTACGGTGTTGGTGAAGAATATTGAATATACCATGGACTGCCAGAAGAAAGAACAAGTCTGTCGTGGAAGAAATACAGCCAAGGGTGGTCCTTGGAAGTGAGAAGAGTGAGACTTTGTCTCACATACTTTGGACATGTTATAACGAGGGACCAGTTCCTGGAGAAGGACATCTTGCTTGGTAAAATAGAGGGTCTGTGAAAAAGAGAAAGACCCTCAAGGAGATGAATTGACACAGTGGCTGCAACAATGGACTCAAACATAGCAAAGATTGTGAGGATGGCACAGGACGAGGAAGTGTATCGTTCTGTTGTGCAAAGGGTTGCTAAGAGTCGGAACCCACTTCATGGCACCTAATAACAATGCTTCTTGATGAACATTTATATTGTTTCTGATTATTTATTATTATATCAAATGTGACAATAAGTATCTTCATATTTAAAACTTTAACTCTTTAGGAATACCCTTAAGAAGAGTTTTCTAGATATTAAATTACTAGATTAAAGGTAATTTAAATTTTTGATGGATACTGACAATTGCAACCCATTGCTGTCGAGTCGATTCCGACCCATAGCAACCCTATAGGACAGAGTAGAACTGCCTCATAGGGCTTCCAAAGGGCACCTGGTGGATTCCAACTGCTGACCCTTTGGTTAGCAGCCAAGCTCTTCACCACTGCACCACTAGGGATCCATACTGACAGTTTGCACTCGGTAAAGATTTTACTGGCTTCCATGCCCACTAAACTGATAGAGTAGTGCTTCTTTCCCACATGCTTGCAATACTTTAGGCACTTTTGCAATCTGCTGGGTGGAAAATAATAATTCTTGCTTTGTATTTCCTTGACTGCTAATGATGTGAAACATTTTTATATGTTAGTTGGCCATAGAGTTACTTCTGTGTATTGCCTATTCATTTGTTTCGTTCACTTCTCTGTTGTGAATATTTTCCTTATTGATTTGTGGGCACTCTTTACATATTCTTGATATAAATCATTTTATCTTTTCTTCTCTTAAATGTGTTTCACTCACTTTTTCTAATAATTCAAATAATATTATATAGCAATATAATCCATGCAAGAACTTTACCTTTCCAGAGGAAATTAACTACCTACAAGTGCAATTCTCTGTTACTCATTAATTTTTACTCATATCAAGGTCCTATGTTTGCTGCAGATTGTTCCCATTGAGGACCAGGTGAGTGGTGATCACGACACAAATGTCATTAAACTCTCTGCTTGTCAAATGGCCTGCATAGGAAAGCAGGAGGACACCTGAACACAGGTTGAAAACAGATTGAAGCAGTTACATTGAACCACAAGGGGGAAGTGTCTGACCTTAACTGTGAGAGACGAAATTGAATCTCCTGACCCTTAATTGAAAGACAAATTGAAGACAAAGCACGCCCACCTGGCTGATAAAAAAAAGCTTTGGTTAACATTTAAAAAATTTTTCTCTCCCTCACTGGAGTCACAGACACGAATTTAATGAACTAATTTAGCAGATCAAAATGATTGCAGGCCATCTTTTGAAAGGTAAATCATGTCATCTATTATATTGAATAGTGTGATGTTTGCTAATCTGAAGAATATCCGAGGTAGGCAGGACAGGGTGTGTTTGTGTATATGCCTATTTAATACCTTTGAAGCTATCCTTTAATTCTTATCTTCTCCAAATACCTGGGCAAATGCAAAGAAAACATTCAACTGAGTCGAAAGTGCAGCAGTATTAATCAACCCTTGCAAACAAACATGCTATTTGGCCCTCATGGTGGGCTGAATTCTTGAAATTTCAGAAATGAAAAATCGTGGGGATATGGAGAGCATTTGATTCTTATCTGGCTGAGTTTACCTTAACTTCATGTTTACTCCTCATTACCTTTGTGCAAAAGACAAAATTGCCTTGGAAAGGTACAGCAGTTTCATCATGTGAGGGTCCCTTAATTGCTAATACCAATCGTTCATCAAAGGATGGGAAACTAGGCTTGGAGGCTCACTGGGGACGGAGCAGGTTTAGGCCTTCCCAGTTTAGTATGCTAATGACCACTGATTCTCCTAATAGGCCCGTCAAAAGCTACTTTTCCTATTCTCTCCTAAACTGTTGTGACAATCTGAGCATACGGTGACAGCTGTGAAGTCAGAACGCTGCATCCCACTCGGAGGGGCTTGGTGACTCCGTTTGTCGCTGAGGGGCCCTGGGACACAGGAAAGCAGGAGCCTGAGAGAGCAGACACAGGCAAGCTCTCACACTCAGGTTAGAAACAGCAAGGTAGTCATTTCCCTTTAGAGACTTTCATGAATAGAAGAGCCAGAACAGCCCAATTTTCTCTCTCGGTGTCAAATCCTGCTAAGAAGACCCACCCAGATTTTAAAGGAACAGCTATGTTAAAGAACTGAAAACTTGAATGACCCTTATATGTCAGCCAACACTTAAAAAATGTGTTCCTTCCAAGAGAGACTACAGTTTGATCCAGTGATGTGTTCCAGAATGTTTCCTAAGATAGACTGGAATTAAATTTATTTTTTCAAAATGCCTAAACCTTGAGGGCACGGGCATCTTTGTAGACAGTTTAGCTAGCAGCGTAAATTGTTCAGGGGAGATCGATTATCTGATTAAGGAATGAAAGCAGACGGTGACCTATTTATGAGGCACACTGAAGTCACCCTGATTTTTTTCTTTTGTTGTTGTTGTTGTTCGTTTGCTTCCCACACCCCACCTTGGGGGAAAATATTTCCTCCTACCTGTTAATAAAAATAGAGCCAGTAATTATTCTCTATTTCTGGAGGGATGAGGGATTTCAAAGGGTAATTCAATTTGCATGTATCACTGCAGATGTGTGAAATGCATTAAGCATCTGTAGCAGAATGGACATTGTCAAGGTCCTGACAGTCTGATGACAATTTGTTTGTGTTGGAGTATCCAGTAAGTTGGCTGTTAGTCTTGGAGTAATCGCTCATGTCAGATTGTTAAACATTAAAAACAAATGCACTAGAGAAAAGCCATACCTCTTCTTTTTTTTTTTTTCTTCTAAGATAGGAAATCATTTTTAGGACTCTTTTCAATACATGTGGTAAATTGATGGTCTTCGAGGTTGTACGATACAGAGCGTGCCCTTGCATCTACCATGGGAATCTCTTCCAAGGTTGATGCTAGGATGGGAGGGTTGAACTTCTGACCTGTGAACTAGGTTTGCCCTTCTACTTGGTCTCCAGGTGGTCATATTTCTGGTCACTCATGCTATACAGCACAGAAAACAATTTTCTTCCTGTGGACTTCTCTGGTTATTCTATTCATGAAAGTCTCTGAAGGTTAGAGGCATAGGGAGCTATTCAAGAGCTGTGAAAGTTGTTTAGTCAGATAATCAACTTCTCAAAAAAGCACTAGAAACAAAGAGCAAAAATGCTATTTGAAAGCTTGCAGTATAATTTGAACTTATTATACTCTTCCTATTACCTTCTCTTGTGAGTCCTTTCCCTTTCCTCCTTCTTTTATCCTTTCTTCTTCTCTTTTTATACTTCCCTCTCCATTAAGTCTATTTCACCTTTCTTCTTTCTTCCCTCTAAGCATAGGTCTTTTTCCCCATATGTGCCTAATGGTTTAGACATATGTCTTGGGATTTTAACATATGTCTGGGCATGGTTTGCCCATGTCATATCTAGGTTTTAGCAGACGTTTATAACAAGGAAGTATTTTATAAAACCCTTTGTTCATTCTAATTGAATAGACATCTGTTAACTACAATTAATTCCCCAAATTATTAAAACTAAAGATATATTTTTGAGGGCAATTTTTGGGTACCTTCCAATTACCTACATTTATTCTACAGAGCTAAGGCCATGTTCTTAAGGGTATTTCCTCTGCATACATAAAGTGAAAAATGGCCTTCTTCTGTAGTACACTTTCTTTCAGACTTGAGTTTATTGAAATTAATCAGCCGGTGATCCATCATTGGTGTGTTTATCCCGTAGCACTGTTTGGAGCGTGTTTTCACGTCCTCCATATGAAGGGCTGAAAGAGAAAATCTTCACAGGGATAGTCTTGTTCAAAACTGAAACATTTTATTTGGTCATGTGAATTGTTTTACTCTCATCCTAGAGAAAGGGATTTCTAAGGAAAGGCTAGCTTCTGTTTTTCTAAAGAGGAGACTCAACTGTCAGCCAGGCTGGACAGTTTCAAACGCACTGCTGTGCAAGATTCAGTGATAGCCATCCGGGGGCTACTTCCAGGATTTTATAGAATATACACTCTCGAAAGGTTGTTTTTCTTTGCTGAAATGACTTTTAACCAAAATGTCACTCTTAAAAGCCAGTTTCAATTATCAATCCATCATCAAGTTCAAACTGCCTATCCCAGAGTGCCTTTTCAGGCAAACTAAGATAAATATATTCACTCAGAGCTCATGGTAGAACTCAAAGAAAAGTCAAACCAAAGGAATAAAATGTCTCAAACTTGCATCTATGAGATAAATTTCCAGGAGAAATCCATGAGTCCTACCAAGAAAGATATCTCAAAATTCCTATATCTTAGGGGATATTTAGGGCTTTTAAATAATCTAGGAGCATCAAATGTGTGCTTTACTGAGGATCTATAAAAAGTGATGAGGGATGATAAGAAAGAGCTATTCATAGCGTATTTTAAATGTAATGCATCTGAGTTTTTAATGAAAGTGTTTAAGTAGTCACTAAATCATCATAGAAAGGGACTTATACATGTAGGATTTTCAAGTCAATCCATGAATTAGGTACTATAATCTCTTTAAAACAATCTGAATAGAAGATATGTCATAAGGTTGGTTATCTTAGAAAAAACACATAAATTAAGATTCTAACCCCTGAAAGTAAAAAAAAAAAAAAAGATTTATGTTGAAAAATGGAGAGAGATTTAATATAACAAAATCTACCAGCTTCCAGTATTTAAACATTCTTATTTTTGAATCTCTGTACTTGCTAAATTTAGAAATCTGAAATAGGAAATAACTATTTTCCCTATTTAAACCACTTACACACTTTAATCATTATGAAAACAAACTTTATATTCATAAATGGCAGGAGAGTGTAGCTGCCTTCATTAAAAAAAAAAAAACAAAAAAAAAAAACACCAAACCCACTGCCGTCAAGTCCATTCTGACTCATAGTGACCCTATAGGACACTATGCCCCATACTGTTTCCGAGGATGGCCTGGTAGATTAGTACCACCGAACTTTTGGTTAGCAGCAGTAGCTCTTAACCACTATGTCACCAGGGTTTCTACTTTCATTAAGAGTACGTAGAATTGCATGTCATAACTTTGAATCAAATGCAACACAGGGAGTCGAATCATTTCCAGGTCCAAGAGTAAGCCTGATCGGCTTAAGGATAATTCTACTCCCAAAATAAGAGGACTAGGCATGTGACCCAATGTGAGCCAATGATGACCACTAGAAATTTTCCTGGATGCTTCATGGAGATGTTTTCCTTACCTTAGTAAGATCTACTGGAAGTAACCGCATCTTCTTCATGGTGTTGGAATATGTGAATACATGACTATGAACTACTTCGGTCACCTTGCTACCAACCTAAGAACAAAGCTGGCATATGGGGGAGGAGGGGAAGCCAAAGAAATCACAAACGAACAGAGTCAGAGTCACTGGTTACTGGATCGTATTAAGCCTGAAACTTGGTTTAGCTTACCTCTTGATTTCATATTATACAGTTGCTTATAGTCTAAAGCAAGGGGCCCTGATGGTGCAGTGGCTAAGCACTCAGCTGTTAACAGAAGGACTGGTGTTCAAATCCACCAGCTGCCCTGCGAGAGAATTGTGACAATGTACTTCTGCAAAGATTACAGCCTTGGAAACTCCATGGGAGCAGTTTTACTGTCCTATGGGGTCCCTATGAGTCAGAATCGACTCGGGACACAACGATAATATAATCTAAGCCACTTTGATTTATCATGTGTTTCAACTCATATGGCATTGGAAAAAGAACTATTTCCTGATGTGGTGAAACCCCTGTGAAATTGTTCACTACAGATTAGTAATTAAACACAAGTAAGCCTGTGCGTACCTTGCTTGCTGGCTAGTTCACCCCTGGAAGAGGGATATGCATTTTGCCTACTGTGCAAAGTAATCGTGCAAAGCATCACTTAAAACCACAGAATCTCAGGATGAAAGGTATTAAAACGTGTTCTGTAAACTGTTGCTGGCTCCAAATAAGCAGTGAAATGTTTTTAAAATTTACGTGCTTTGAATATTATGTTCCTTCAATTTGTTTGATATGAAAATACATATTTTAGTTGAATGATAGATGTTTTTATGTTTAATGTCCTAATTTGTCAAAAAAAATGGCTGAAACTCTATATTTGGTTTAATTTTAAAATTTTACTGGTCTGTGCCTTCAAGGGAGCTGTGGTAGCACAGTGGTTAAGAAGAACTCAGGCTGCTAACCAAAAGGTCAGCAGTTTGAATCCACCAGCTGCTCCTTGGAAACCTTATAGAGCGGTTCTACACTGTCCTATAGGGGTGCTATGAGTCAGAATGCACTCAGGGGCAACTGGTTTGGTTTTAATTTTTGGTGCCTTCATGGATATTACCAATCTGGATTAACATCCTTTATTAATTTTTGACGAGTGATTCTTTTAACTAACATTAGTTAAGTACTTATGTGCAAAACACTACACTAAGACAACTGGAAAAGAAAACACGATGTGCAGTCTAGTAGGAGAGTAGACAGTGCCAACACATGCAATGTAATATGATGAAGCCATAAAGAAAGTGAGGGCAAGATACTGTTTAAAACAAGACAGATGGGGCCAGGGGAGTCAAGAGAGCTTTCTCAGAGGAGGTGAATTTGCACCATGTTTTGAAGAATGAAAGGGTGTTTATCAAGCAGGGAATAAAAGAAAATGCTTTTCAAGAAGAAACCCACATGCTAAACCTCAGCTGGAATATCTCCCATGTGATCAGACCTCACTATCTGCTGCCATTTCAATGACATAGAGTTCTAATCATAAGCAAGTCCTTTCTCAGCTTGATCTGAAATCCACCGTCCCATAACATGCTCCAGTTTGGTTCTGGTCTTATCTTAACCACTTATTGGACTAATGGATTTGGGCAGGTCTCCTATTTTTTTCTGAAATTCAGTGTCTTCATCTGAGAATGTTGGTAATAATGCTAATGTTATAGGGCTATAGTGAATATTAAATGAGATATTTTATTTAAAATGTCTAGTGCATATTAGATCTTTGATAAACGTTTATTTGACTTCTCTCTAGTGACCCTTCTGGGGTCACACAGAGCAAATCTATTCCAAATCCATATTGGAATCTTTCACAAAATGACATACCCATAAATAATAATAGGTACATTAACCTTATAAGTGTATAATGGAATCAGAAATTAATACAGTTAACAATATTTCAGTGTTTACTTTTTCTGTCTAGACACATTATCACCCAGGATACAAGCCTGGTTGCATTATGAATTATTGTAAAATTAAAAAATCATTAAAACAAACAAGAGAAAAAATACCTCATTTATCACAGCTCAGTAATTTCAATAAATGATAACTATTGGCAAATAATATATTTTCCACTCAAAAACAAAACTACTTATATTTAAGCTCCCCCATGTTTCAAGCTATGGAAAAAACATATATTACTTTGGACCACTCAAAAGTGTTTATTTTAGAAAAAAATGTGATTTTTTTAACATTAGCAATCAATTATTCTAAAAGTCATCATTTTTTTAAGTGTCCCTAATTGTTATAACATAAAGTTATCAAAAGGAGGTGAAAGATAATATGAAAATAACTTAATTCTGTTAAGTATGGTGTGTATTTGTGGACTGTGGACTGTAGATTTGATGGTTTTCACTTTCCTTAACAGGTTGAGGCAACAGCAAATAAATGTGAATAAGTGATTACTTTCTTCTAAATCCATTTTCTTTTCCTCATCTACGTGCTTTTTTGCATGAAAATGTGTGCCTAATCATCTCTGATCTAGCTAGTCCTTCTAAAAGCCAAATAATTAAGGTTGAACAATTTCAGCAGTTCTCCTCCTTAGCACATTAGGATCCCTTAAGTGGCCTTTAAAAAATAATGTCCAGCCTCCACATCAGAGATGAAAATGCTTGTATTTGTTCTGGAGTGGGGTCCCTCATTCATACATATGTATATATATATATATTTTTAAACTTCCTAGATGGTTTCGTTACACAGCTAGGGTTAAGAAGATATAAAAACCAAACCCACTGCTGTCAAGTCAATTCTGACTCATAACGACCCTATAGGACAGAGTAGAACTGCCCCATAGGGTTTCCAAGGAGCGCCTGGTGGGTCTGAAGTGACGACATTTTGGTTAGCGGCCTAGCACTTAACCGTTGTGCCACCAGGGCTCCTAAGAAGATACCTGGAGTTAGTATATATTTGTTAATAAGACACAGGAAGTTGGGAAAAAAGAAGGGGGGGGTGGTACATGAAAACTAAAAAAGAGATAAATTGAATTGCATTGAAGGACTGTTAAAAACAGTAGCTTTCTCCCCCCCCCCCCGCCCCGCATTGTATTTATCCACCGTTCACATGTGTGGTATCAGCCATCTCTTTCATTATAAGCTGTATTTTTCAAAGAGAGTGTAGTTATAGCAGCATTTCCTGGGGCTGGAGGTTGTAATTTTATAAAGTCCTTGCATATTTTGGGTTTTGCATATTTTACCCAAATCTAGAGGAGTGTTCCCACCTTTGATTAGAGTTAAAACGGTGAAGAAGCTGGTAGGTCGTCCCTTCAGACCATATTCCAATGGATGAAGCCTCTTTCCTGCTCATTAGGGCAATCCTGGAATGTGTATACCAGGAAAAAAAAAAAAAAATTTTTTTTTTTTTGTTTAACTCCCTTAGGATCCCTGGTGGCACAGTGGTTAAGCACTCAGCTACTAACAGGAATGTCAGTGGTCCCAACCCACCTGCCAGTCCAAAGGAGGGAATCAGCTGGAAGGCAACAGGTTAGAAAATATCTGAATTTCAGGTGTAAAATGTTTTCATTTTGCTTGTCATGCTCTTGGTCAAATCTTACAAGTATCATAAAATAGGCCATATTATTTACCAATTTAAAAAAAAAGACAAGGAGAATTTAAATTATATCTGCTCTATTGACCAATTCTCTAAGTTTGAATTACAATTTGACTACCTATCAATTATCTATCTATCATCTGTCTATCTCAGAATCCCCAGGAAGGAAGCTTCAATAGATTTGCTATTTGTTTATGTTTTTAAATCATAAAACTTATAATATATCAATATATTTTCCAATATCACCCTTGGGGTTTCTTTTTATTCTCATCCTCCTTCTGAGAAAAGGAGAAGATTTTAAATCCATTATACAATACAGATTTGCATTTGAACTTTTAAAAGGCTGTTTTAAAAATGTAGCTGCATTGGAGGCTATCAGCACTTCTAACAGATGATCATTGTAGATCTATGTTGTTTTACACAGTATAATTCGTTGTCAAATCATTAGTGTATTAATGTACTTTGTTTTATTCCAGTGACTATTGAAGAAAATAAATCGTGGGGATTTTCTAGACCAAAAACATAAGCTGAAATATTACTTCCTGTATTCCATTTGCTCTATGGTTCTTAACATATTAGTTTAGGAGGATTTTTTTTTTTTTTTGTCTTTATTTGAATCTGAAAAGCACATTACTTCAGATCCCAAAATAGATACCTGAACAATCCTTTCATAGTTAAAACATTCATTTAAAATTGAAACTGTTTTTATGAAGCATCTACATATGAAATTCTCTTTGTTTTATAGTTAAAAAAAAATCACCTTTTAAAAGATTGATCTCTGTTCACCTGGCACAACAGAAGAAGGAGAGTCAGGAACAGGAGGAGAAAATGGAATGTGTGGCTAATTGTCTCCATAAACAACTGCCTCCTTTGTCATGAGACCAGAAGAACTGGACAATTCCTGGCTACCATTACTGAATATTTTGATCAAAAATTCTGTAGAAGAATCCTGATCAAAAGGAGGGACATGAAAAAGAGTTTCAAATTCTCATGAAATCCAGATTTTCCAAAGCTGTTGAGGCTGGAGGAACCCCCCAAATCATTGCCCTGAGATAACCTTTAACCCTGAAACCAAAAATACCCCTTGAAATCTTCTTTAAACTAAATGACAGTTTAGCTTAACTAGAAAAGGATTTCTGCCTTGAGCATTCTGCTATTTTTGGAACTATCCATGTGTGATGAAATTGACCACATAACTCAAAAGGTTAGATAGGAAACTTATGGGGCAGTGAGTTTATGTTAACACAGCAGGAATAACTTGGAAAAGGAGGGCGAGAATGGTTGCACAACCTGAAGAATTTAATCAATGTCACTGAATTGTACATGTAGAGATTATTGAATTGGTATGTCTGCTGTGTATATTCTCAACAACAACAAAATAAAAATAAATTAAATGAAGAAAGATCCAACCATCCACTAAAATTCCCTTCTCAAGCAACAAGCCCCTGAAAATGGTCTGAAGAGGACGGTGCCATATACACATCACAAGACCTTTTCATCACACCTTAAGAATGTCTCTGAAACACTGTACACAAGACTCAAAGATTGTCGTGGGTGTGAGTGGGGTAGAATGGGCAATAGATGATGAAGTTAAAAATAATAATAAAAGAAAAAAAATGAAGAAAACAGACTATTATAAGGCTTGTGATAGTATTCTAGGAACTGAGGTTTAGGATACTTCAAGTGTGTACTTGAAGTGTTAAAGCGTGGGGGAAAAAAGAAGCTGCTGTGGATTTGACTACAACTCATGGCGACCTTACATGTCATAGAGTAGAACTGAGCTCCATAGGAATTTTATGGCTGTAATCTTTACAGAAACAGACCATCAGGCCTTCCTTGTGTGATGCCACTGGGTGGGTTTGAATTGCTAAGCTTTCATTTAACGGTTGAGTGCAAATTGTTTGCATCACGTAGAAATCTAAGGTATGGGGAGGGGGATGTAAAAAGACGATTAAAACACACACTTCAAAAACATTACTCTGTTACATAGAGAATGTGGGAATCATAGAGTTCAGTGCATAGTATGTGCTTCATGAATGTTTTCTATTGCCCTCGTTGTGAGGTAAAATAACACCTGACAAATAATATGGGGTAAAAATAGAAAAAGCAACCTGGTAAATTTCGTTTGAATACATTGTGATATCTGTTTCAGTTAGATGCTTGCAACATTAAGAGAAAATTGAACTTTAACAGGAAATTCAGCGTTCAGTGAAAACAGTAAGCAAATGAATTTTTCCAAATGCTGGCAGTTCAGAGGTAGAGTGAAATTCAGGGTTTGGCGCAATGCAGGAGCTCTGGGTCTATTCCTCTGCCATTCCGTTTTCTTGTCCTTCAGTGGGTGAGGTTTCACTCTCACTAAGTGGCCATAGTAACCCTGAGCATCATGCCATCCACCCAACTCCCTTTGAAGAAGAGTTGGTCAGTGACATCTTCCTGAGGCACATTCCTTCTTAAATTGGATTTGCCATGATTGGTTTACGTTCTCTTTACAGGACCCAATGCTGATGAACAGCAGTATGGCATGCATGTACCAGTTTAGGCCTGATTCCTGAGTCACTTACTGGCAAGGAGGAATGAGATTATTGGGATTTAGCTCTGTTAGACCTGGGGTCATCCTTCAAACCATATGGCTGCAGCACCTTGAGGGAGGGGAAACAATACTGAGGAGAAACCTACAAAATTCACCACAAACATCCTGTGGGAGAACCAGACACTCTGGTAACCAATCTGAAGCTTAGTTAAAAAAAAAAAAATATTTATTTTATTTTTACTAGCTCAAAATTGGAGATCTATATTTGGGAGTTTTTTTTTTTTTTTTTTTTTAGCATCCATTTGGGGCCCTAATAGCTCCGTGATTAAGCTTTTGGCTGCTAACCAAAATGTCAGCAGTACAATTCCACCACTGCTCCTTGGAAACCCCCTGGAGCAGTTCTACTCTGTCCTATAGGGTCGCTGTGAGTCAGAACTGACTTGACAGCTAATGGTTTGGTTTCGGTTTGGTTGGCAACCGTTTGGTGCACAGTAAGATTAAGCTGATCCATCTGTGGGGCACAGAATCCTGGGCAAAATTAACAGGGCGGGAGGAGAGGGAATGGCAGGAAAGAATGCCAAGTGTAAAAAGCATTGTCTCTCAAATGTGATTTAAAGACCTGCATTAGAATCACTAGTTGCAAAAATTTAAATTCCTGGGTTATGATGAATTAACTCCTCTGGAGGTAGGATCCAGAAAGCTACCTTTTTAACCAGGCCCCCAAATAAATGAACCCGATGCTCCATAAGGACTAAGATCCATCAGAGAGGAGAGCTCTTAGAAAATGGGCCCCTCCATTCCTAACACCCTGTGCATCCAGGAATGTGAGAATATGTTCTGCAAATTTTGTTTTTCTCATTGGTTTATGAATGTAGCATTGGCTCAAGACTCCTCAGGCCGCAACTTAGTTTAAGATGAGCAAATTGATTTCTCATTCCAGGAAAAGTACTCAAAAAAGGGTCATATGGCTTCTTTGACATCAAATAGTTTTGTAACATAACAAACTCTTCTGATAAATTGAGTGCTTCCCAATCAAAGCCATATGGGAGGTGCTTGCGCTGAAAGGGCAGAAGGAGCACCAGTAATTGGCCCAACAGTTCAAACATTAGAGTAATTCTCAGAGATAGGCAGATCTGAAGAAGCTGACCAGCTTTTCCCTGACTGCAGATGCCTCGCCTCTTTTACCGCTAAAGACTTTAGTGGCTCATTAGTCAGAAGACCAAAGCTAATGAGATTAAAGTGAAAATTCTGATGTTACTTTGAGGAGAATTATGCTCATGTGTTGTGAAATATCTAATATGGCACACAACAAATATATGTAGTTAATGTTTTAAAAAACAGCAAACTTTCTCTCCTTTTTAGCACATGTGTGTGTGAGCTATGGAGTGGATAAAAATAAACAGTGAGCTTGTATCACATGAGAAGTTTCCGGTGATCAAAGGAATTTTAGCCTTTCAGCATCAAAAGTATTGCTTTGCCTCTAATGTTGAAATTTCAACCTGCCTGCTAAAATTACATTTTTCTTAAAGCAAATGCATTTATTAATGTTCCATACTTGGGTTAACTATATTTTGCAGTTTGTTAACTATATAATTCTGTGATATGAATTCTGGAATCCATTGCCTCAATTTCCCTATTACTTACCTTGTAAATTCCTTAACTCTTTTTACTTTAAATTCCTCATATAAAACTATTAGAATAATGATAGTTTGCACCTCATAGCCTTGAGTATTAAGTTAATACATATCATTCACATAGAAAAGAGCCTGGCATACCCTGAGCCATCAACAAATGCTAGCTATTATCTTTTTACAGTAAAATAATGAATGCTCTATATATGGGTAAAACATTTTTCATGTAAGTGCAATTCATAGGAATTTTAGAAAAAGAATATTTTTAAACATATGGCTATCACTAGAAATGACCTGTATTATAAGATTCATCTACAAATCCAAAAAAAGTCAGAAATTTCATGTACTTTTAATATTAGTATCTTGGATTGAATTCTGTCCCCTAAAAATATGTGTCGACTTGGCTGGGCCATGATTCCCAGTATTGTGTGATTGTCTACCATTTTGTCATCTGATGTGATTTTCCTATGTATTATAAATCCTATCTCTATAAGGTTGATGAGATAGGATTGGTGGCAGTTATGTTAATGAAGCAGGGCTCTATCTACAAGATTAGACTGTGTTTTAAGCCAATCTCTTTTGAGGTATGATGGAAGCCAATCGAGAGATGTGGGGACCTCCTATTGCTAAGAAAACAATGCCAGGAGCAGAGATGTGGGGACCTCCTATTGCTAAGAAAACAATGCCAAGAGCAGAGCATGTCCTTTGGATGTGAGGTTCCTGTGAAGAGAAGCTCCTAGACCACAGGAAGATTGATTACAGGACCTTTCTCCAGAGTCCACAGAAAGAGAAAGACTTCCCCTGAATTTGGACTTCTAGCCTACTAGACTGTGAGAGAGTGAATAGACATCTGTTTGTTAAAGTCATCCACTTGTAGTATTTCTGTTATAGCAGCACTAGATGACTAAGACAATTAGACATTGCCAGATGTTACTTTCATTATGCCCTACAGCAGTGGTTCTCAAATATTTTGGTCTCACAAATCCTTTATATTTTGTTTATGTGGATTATGTGTATACCAATATTTATCATATTAGAAATTAAAACAGAATTTTTCTAGAGTTTAAAAAATAAACATGTTTATTAATGTATTCAAAAATAATAATAGCACATCTGCTACACGCTAGTATGAATGACACTTTTATGAAAAATAACAAAGAAATAGCAAGAGCGACATTGTTTTATATACTGCAAATCTCTTTAATATATCTCCACGTAGAAGAGGGGAAGATTCTCATATTTGCTTTTGCATTCAGTCTGTAGCAATATGCTTGTTCCATTGATGTGTATGAAGAAAATGTGGCCTCATGCAGATAAATAATTGTCTAAAGGAAGAGTATTTTAAAGGCCTTTTCAGGTAATTGTAGAAAAGTTTGTTTTACATGAATGTTCATACTCTGGTATGTTAAAATCCATTGGTTTCATATATTTGATTGACCAAACGGGCAACTCCTGTTCGAAAGCAGAGTGAGAAGGTGGGAAGGGACAGCAACTGGACAAATGGACACAGGGAACCCACAGTGGAAAGGGGGAACATGCTATCACATTGCGAGGATTGCAGCCAATGTCACAAAACAATATTTATAAATTTTTGAATGAGAAATTAGCTCGAGCCGTAAACTTTCACTCCACAATTAAAAAAAAAATCCATTGTTTTATCTTGTACTTTGAATGTATCTTTTCAGTATTCATGATTTTGTACTATCACAGCCACGTGAAAAAATTATTAGTTCACTTGAATTACCCAGCTCTTGCAATGTTAACACATTTTATTACACACTATCAAAAAAAAAAATCACAATTTATTAATATCACTGTCAGTCTAATCAGAAAAATCTTTAGTTATTGATAAGCTGTCAAGATCACAGTGGCAGATTTGTGTTTTCCAAAATTCTCATTTTCTCTCTAGGGCTTGAAATTTTTAATTGGCAGCAAATATTGTTTTCCTTGAAGTGACAGGCTGATGCTGTTCATTTTTAAGAATATGTCTGCCAAATCCTGAAGCTTGAGTGCTCAAGTTTGCTGTCAGATCTTCGTTCAAATAAAAACAATATTCCATGGAAGAAGTGGCTAGTTCAGCTTGCAATTCAAAAAACCATACAAATGATTTCCTTGAGACAACCATTATATTTTAAGATGGAACACAAGTGATTAGTTTGTATCTGCCATTTCATCATAAAGAATATTAAAAAAAAATGAAAGCAAGGCTGAAATTTAATTAAATTTATACTCTCACTGATTCATCAAGGACTTTCTTAAGTGAAATCGGCTTTTGTTTTGCTGTTTCTGTTTTTCAGTGACTACAACTTCAGTTTGATGCTCGTAGCTGGAATCATGCTACAGTGTCAGCGGCTTTATCCACTATTGCTTTGACACCATCCACGGAAATCTCAACACTGTGAAAAAGGCAAGCAACGTCATGATGTGTGATGAAACGCATTGAATTGAATTTTTTTGTAAAGAATGGCATTGTCTGTGGTCTACTCACATCATCCCAATCCTCCTTCAAAGGCTTCTTACCTTCCCCGTCCATGGTGTCTCTGCTCTCTGCTGACCCTGTGAGGTATTTTGTTAAGCTGTGAACACCTTGAAAGCTGGATTCATGTTATATTGGTCTTAGTTCCCTATACCTAGAATAGGGCCTAATGGCATTAAAAGAAAGAGAGAGTACATGAGTGTGGTGTGATGGATCACCTGTATGTTGCCTTTCTCACCACAGTCTTGTAACTCTCATCCAAGTAATAGGGTGTGACTATGCAAATAAGGCAATTGTGACCCACCAAGGGAATTGGTCAGTTTTGCCTCCCTGCTAGGCTTAAAATGAGCCATCCCATAGGTGGAAGGAGAGAATCTCACTACCACCAAAGAAGAAGAGCCAGGAGTGGAGCACGTCCTTTGGACCCTGGATCCCTGTGCTGAGGAGTTCCTGGAACCAGGAGACCAAAAGAAAGAGACAACTGTAACACTGAAGACATCAAGAAACAATGGCAGAGAATCAGCAGCAGCAGAACCAGGAGACTGGCAGGAGGTGGCCTAACCCAAGGAGTGAGAAAGCTGAGTGCCTTCAGGCAGGAAGCCTGCTGGTGGGGTAGGGTGCCCCTAGGCACTTGGTAGAGCTAGGTTTGCCAACCCATGGAGCTAGAGCTGAGCGTCTTCAGGGCAAGGCTTACTGGCGGAGTGGGGCGTCTCTGGACACTTATCACCAGAGCTAAAACAGCTTTGTAACATTTCCCAGAGCAGGGCAGGGGCCATGGGGCCAAAGAGAGGCATGCCTATGAACACAGCAGAAAAGAGGCTGTCCTGATGGGAGAACTGTATCTTGAGCATACCTGAACCAGAGTTGTAAACTGTTACTTCCCTAATAAACCCCATAACTGAGTATGGTGTGTGAGTTCTGTGCGGCCACTGCAATGAATTATCAAACACAGCAGAAAAGGAGAGAGTGCCGTAGAAGGGACAGTTGGTGTCAGAATTGGCAAAGACGGTGGAGAGAGGAGGCATGTCTGATCTCTGCCTCATAGGATTTAGCCTTGGGTTGTTGTCCCTGATTCTTCTGCCCCGGGAAGTTAGAGGAGGTCAGATGCCACCACCACGTCATTTTTACAATGAGTGAGTAAATGAAAAAAACGAACAAGCTAATGAATCTACTCTAGCTGTGCCGGATTTTTCTGCTCCTCAAATAAGTAAAGTTTGCCCTATTTTGGGGCATTTTGGTTGCTATTTCCCACTTCCAGAAGTGCTTCTTCTCCAGATTTTTGACTCTTTAGCCCTGCTGGTATAATCTCACCTTAAATATCACAGTCTTTCCCGGAACACACAAGTTAAAATACGCACCCATCACTTGCTTTACAAAGCTTCTCTACGAAGCATGTGTCAACATCTAACAAATTTTTGTTGTAGCGCCCAACACATGGTAGGTATTTAGTGAATATTGTTAATAAATGAATAAAGAAGAGAATTCATTCAAATAATATTTATTAAGCACCTACTATGCCCTGGAGCCCTGGGGGTGCAGAGGTTAAGAGCTACAGAGAATTATGGCTGCTGACCCAAAGGTCTGCAGTTCAAATCCACCAGCTGCTCCTTGGAAACCCTATGGGGCAGTTCTACTCCGTACTCTAGGGTCACTATGAGTCTGAATCAACTTGCCAGCAAGGGGCTTTGGTTTGGTCTGTGTAGGGCATTATTGATCTAAAGTCCTTGCTCTAAAGGAGCATATATTATAGTGTGACTCAGGGTAGCAATAAATAAACAAAAGCAGCCATGGTAAAATATTCTCTGTCATGAGAGGTACAAGTTGTTATGAAAGTGAATTAGATGAGATGTTACCTGGTTAGGGTCCTCAGTGGTTTCCTCAGGGAAGCTTGACTTGAGCACAAGCTTAACCAGGCATTAACTACTGAAGAGGGAGAAGGTGTCCAGGATCCTTCCAAGTAAAAGTGGTATACCAGGGGGTCATGGATTTAATTGTGTCCACCCAAAATATCTATCAACTTAGCTGGACCATGATTCTCAGTATTGTGTGTTTGTCCACTGTTTTATGTGATTGTCCATCATTTTTTGTGATTTTTTCCTATATGTTGTAAATCCTATCACTATGATGTAATAAAATGGATTATTGGCAATTATATTGATGAAGTCTACAAGATAAGGTAATGTCTTAAGCCAATCTTGTTTCAGATATAAAAGAGAGAAGTGAGCAGAGAGATGTATGGACCTCATATCACCAAAAAAGCAGTGCTAGGAGCAGAGCGCATCCTTTAGACCTGAGGCTCCTACACAGAGATGCTCCCAGACCAAGGGAAGACTGATGACAAGGACATTTCTCCAGAGCTGACAGAGAGAGAAAGCCTTCCCCTGGAGCTGACGCCCTGAATTTGGACTTGTAGCCTACTAGACAGTGAAAGAATAAATTTCTCTTTGTTAAAACCATCCATTTTTGGTATTTCTGTTATAGCAGCACTAGATGACTAAGACACTTGGTTTGTTTTACTGCTTGTCTGCTTTGCATCTTATTTGTCCAGCCACATTTTTTAGAAAAGAAGCCTGAATCTTAAGGTTTCTCTCTTTCATTGTGGTACCTAGCACAATGCTGATGCGGAGAAGGAAATCAGCAAATACAAACTGGTGTAGAATACCCGTCTTCAGGACAGGATTTATATAGCTCTGTACACGGTTGTGCATCAGAGCTTTCCTGGTAATATAGCCACACCCATGTGATAGTTATTTGCATAATAATCATTTTTCCCATAATTTATTTATTTTGAAATCCATCCACCTGTATGTGTATACGTTCAGATGACACTTTCTCCAATACCACAGTCTCCCTCCCTCTTTTCTTCCATCATCAGCACCACAACTCTCCGGACATTCTCTAGAACAAATCAATCTTTATTTCTTTGCCATTATCAGCCCTCCCCCCATAAATCAGCCTTGCCCACTCCGAAGTTAACGTGACAGGGCTTCCAACTGTCCATGTCCTGCAAACAGTGCCTTTTTTTAGACCTCATCATCACCAGCTGTTCCTGGAGCACTGTAGTCTCTGTGTTTTTGACAAGTGTCTCATCTGTAAAATCATTTCTCAATTTTTTTTCTTCCTTTCCTCTTCCTTGCTCCTAGCAGCCACCCACAGAGCTGCACCCCAGGCATTTATCCAGAGTGCACCCAGCACATGTCTGCTGCTGACTCTTAGGTAATAAAAGCCGACTTTCAGTAAATCATATCAGTAAAGAGAGCCATAAATCTTGCTCTTGCCTTAAACAGATCAGTTCTTATTGTCATGAATACCACAGGCAGGAGCCACTTGCCCTGCACACTTATTTTGGATCCAGTCACTGACTAGTCCTAATTAGGTGTGGAGGCTGTCTTGGTGGAGGTTGTGTTCTAGCAATCAGTGTCTTCTGGACTCAATGGCAAGTTGGGCCCAATTCAGGGAAGTGAGAATGAACTCAGGAGGGCCCTCTCATGGAGTGATGGACCCATTTGTTTATGTGGCATAAAAGTTATACTATGAAGAAAGGATTGATTACAAAGGCTACTTTTTTTTTTTTTTAATAGCATTTAAGACTTGATCATTAGTTCTCATCTTGACCATAAGGTGGTCATTTTGTTAACTGTACAGTAGAAAGGACCAGGGTCAGGCAGATCTGCATTGGCATTCTAGCACTGGCACTTCCCAAAGGCTCAGCTATTGCATCCTCAAATTAGCTCTTACAAAACCTAATTTAACGGCCTGACAGAGACTAGAGGAATCCCAGAAGACATGGCCCCCAGATTCTCCATTAATCCACAACTAAAATCATGTCCAAAGCCAACTCTTAGACAAAGAATAGACTAGACTATAAAACATAAAATGATACTCATGAAGAGTGTGCTTCTTAGTTCAAGTAAATACACGAGACTAAATGGGCAGCTTCTGTCCAAAGGCAAGATGAGAAGGCAGAAAGGGACAGGAGCCAGTTGAATGCACACGGGAAATCCGGGGTGGAAAGGGGGTGTGTGCTGTCACATTATGAGGATAGCAACTAGGGTCACATAACATAATTTTATGAGAAACTAGCTTGAGCTGTACATTTTCACCTAAAGCACAATTAAAAAAAAATAAAACACCTTACATTGTAGTGTTATTTCAAGGACTACAATATGCTAATACTTTGGAGCTTTGAACCCAGGGTCCAGAGTGTCGAAGGATTTAATATGTTTGTTTTCCACATCAAATTTGGAAACGTGGGTAGTTTCTTTGGTTGAATGGGTAAATGACCTTCTGTATCTTTATTCAATATTTGAAAGAGTCACAGTGTGATGGTTAAGATTGTGTGTCAACTTGGCTGGGGCATGATTCTCAGTGTTTTGGCAGTTGTATAATGTTGTGATGACTTTCCTGTTGAAATTTGGTACGTGATCACCCCCATGATGGAATCTGCTGAGCGATACCAGCAGGGGTGGGGCCTGTGGTGGCTCACTGCCTCCTCAGCCTTCATCTCTCCACCTTCCACGGTCTACTTCCTTTTTCCAGCTCACCTTGCAAAGGTTGGCTTGTTCTGGATCCAGCAGCTATCTCTTTTCTGACCTCTGGTTCTTGGGACTTACCTGTCCATCTTGGGATTTGCCGATCGTCATGGCCTGTGAGCAAGAGTCTTGCTCTCCAGCCTGCCTATCTTGGGTTCACCAGCCTCTGCAGCTGACTCAGGAGAAACCTTGGGGATTCCTTGGCAGTCACAACCTGTGAGCGGGGATCCCTGTTCTCCAGCCTGCTCATCTTGGGTTCACCAGCTTTTGTGGCTCTGTGAATTGGGAAAGGACTCTCTCCTGATCCAAGGACTTGGAGTGTTCCAACCACTACTATCACGTGAGATGTTTCCTTAATATAAATCTCTATATATTTATACGCATTACTGGTTTTGCTTCTCTAGAGAACCCAGCCTAAGACACCCAGCAAGTTGGAAGATGAAGGGATCAGATGAGATGAGTGGACATACTATGCGTCTGTAGTATTGTCCAGCCCTTTGGTCATTCACATTTACTAAAGATGGGGCAATACATGACAGTACAGATTGGATGCAGCTGAACTTGAACTAATGCCTACCATCGGAGCCAAAATATGTTCCATGATGAACAGAAATGTCTCAAACAGCAAAAGGCTGTATGGGAACTGTAATTGTGAGGCCCCTTCACTGGAGGTCTGAGTGGAGAAGTGAGGGAAGGGCAGTGTAAACAGAAATAATTTTCTAATCTGGGCAGTAGAGATGTAGGCACCATGCTCTAATGACTGAATAAAAGTGTTGCCATAGGCAGTAAAGCTACATCCAAGGGTACTACTCTTTCTTTTTAATTCAGTGAAACCTATGACCTCTGGAACTTGATAGACTGTCTTGTTTTTCTGAGTCTTGCAAGCTTTCCACCTTTGACAGTGTTCAGTCTTACCACTTTTCTATTGCTTCTTTCAGTGGAAAATATTTTCATTTTCCTTCTTTGACAGGTTTCCACCTTACATAGATTCCTACTTTCACAGGTTTTGCTGTATCTGCTTTATGTATGGCAGTTGTTTTTGTTAGCTGCTGTTGAGTTGGGCACTTGAATCATGGCAATGCCATGCACAGTGGAACCAAACGTTGCCCAGTCCTGTGCCATCCCCATGACTGTTTACCAGTGGAACTGTTGTGATCCATAGAAATTCCACTGGCTAATTTTGGGAAGTAGATTGCCAGCCCTTTCTTCCTAGTCTGTCTTAACTCTGAGAACACTGCTGAAACCTGTCCAGCATCATGGTAAGACACAAGCCTCCACCGACAGACAGGTGGTGGTTGCACTTGAGGTGTGTTAGCCAGGAATCAAACCTGGTTCTCCTGTAAGGAGGACAAAAAATATGGCAGAGGCAACCTAACTTGGTTATCCCTATATTCTGCCTTAAAGAACATACCCATTGCCATCAAGTCGATTTCAACTCATAGCAACGCTATAGGACAGAGTAGAAGTGCCCCATACGGTTTCCAAGGAGCAGCTGGTGGATTTGAACTGCCGACCTTTTGGTTAGCAGCCTGAGCTCTTAACATAGACATGAAAAAATAAGAAAATTCTTTTTTGATAAAAATATAAGAAAGTTGCCACATCCTTTCTTTTTGTTTCTCTGCATCTTATGGCATTTCCCACTCGTTTCTTCCCCTGCTTCAGTACCTTGGAAGGCAGAAGGCATAGGTACAAAACAGAGGAGGGCTATCTAGCCTGCCCTGGATTTAATATAAGCAAAAGTAAACTTAAATTGTATTACAACATTAACATCCAGGGTTTATTTGTTACCATAATATAGACAAAGCAAACCTGATTAATACAATATTATAAACATTGGAATATAAACAAGGAATTCATTTCTGTTCTACAAAACATATTTGTAGTTTTTTATGAGGATGAAAGTTGTCAAATAAAAACATTAGTATTTACTAAGGATTCAAAACTATTAAGCCTAGAAATATAGATCATTAAATATTCACCGCACATTCATATGCTCAGTGTGGAAATCAAAGGACTTTCAAATGCGGGATAAAGTAATGTAGCCATGAGGTATTTTTACCCTTCAGTATTCGCCTCTGTGCTTATTCCTTTAATTTCCTCAAGTTCTCTTTTTTTTTTTCTCTTATGGGGCACGTTACATACAAGATTATCTATCTCCTACAACGTATTATCTTTTTTCCAGATACAGTGTTTACTTTCAACTTCTCATATCTAGGTCAAGAAAAAAAACTCTACACCTACCACACAATTTGAATGTGTATTATTCTGTTATCAATTCATGAGCCTATTATCTTTACAAGTGTCTTATTTACTTAATGCTGCTGTAACAGAAATACCACAAGTAGGTGGCTTTAAAGAACAGAAATTTATTTTCTTTAAGCTCAAGAGGTTAGAAGGCCAAACTCAGAGCGTGGCTCTAGGGTGAGGTACTTCTTTGTCTTTTTCAGCTTCTAGTAATGGTAGTCCTTGGCTTCCTGGGCTTGTAGATCCATCAGCCCCCATCATCATCAGAGAGCATCTGTCTTCCCCCTCTCTCTGTGTTTAATCTGCTCTTTTTAAATGTAGGTTGAGATGCAACCTGTAACATAGACTCCACCTACAGTCATGTTTTTGTTGGTTGACATCCAGGTGACCCCAAGTGTGCAGGGTAGAACTACTCTATAGGATTTTCAAGGCTCTGACCTTTTGGAAGCAGATTGCCAGGCCTGTCTCCCACGGCACTGCTGAGTGGGTTGGAACTGCCAGCTTTGTGGCTTGTAGTGGAACGCTTAAATATTTGTGCCACCAGGGGCTCCTAATATGCTCTTTTTATAATGTAGAAGCGATTAGGTTTAGAACACACCCTTAATTGATATAATCCCATTAATATAACAACAAAAAAAGACTTATTTCCAAATATGATTATATCCACAGGTATAGGGGCCAGTACCCCAACACATACTTGTTGGGTGGGGGCATAATTCAATAAGAGTGGTAGATTGATTGCAAAAATAGCTACAGTTCTTCAAACCCATTCCTCTACCCATGGAAACTCTCGTGGCATAGCAATTAAGTGCTATGGCTGCTAACTAAAAAGGTCAGCAGTTCAGATCCACCAGACACTCCTTGGAAACTATGGGGCAGTTCTACTCTTTCCTATAGGGTCACTATGAGTCAGAATCAACTCGACTGCAATGGGTTTGGTTTTATGGTTTGTTATGACTCTACCCATGCCATTTCCAATGTGACTTTGCAGGCCCTGTCATCAAGAGGTGGCATCTATTTCTATATAACTTCAATCTAAGCTGGCTTTGTGACTTACTTTGACCAAGAGAATGTGGCAGAACTGATACTGTGCCAGTTTGGAGCCTGGCCTCAAAAGGTTTTGCATGCTTCTGATCATTCTGTTGGAAACCTGCTGCCAGCGTATAAAACAAGCCTGGGTTAGGGTGCTAGCAGGTGGGAGTCAATGTGGAAGAATGCCCAGTTGCCCTAGCCAAGACCTAAAAACACTGCCCAGAAAGCCCAGCCAACGTGAGTGGAGCTGCTTAGGTAACATGAAGTTGACTGCAGATCCATGAATGAGCACAAGTGAGAAGAGAGGAACAACTTAACCTACCTCAGACCTATAAGCTAAATACATGCGTATTGGCTTAAGGCACTAGGTTTTGTGAATATGTCTCACCTTAGACTGTTGTGACAATAGATAACAGACAACAATGATCAAAATAATTACAATGCTCTATTTAGCCAAATGGATTTCCCATCTAAGGCATCTTTACCTATGCAATTTATTTTATTTTGATAATATTTCTATCAAGGAGGTATTTATGCATGGTTTTACTTAAAGGGTATCTGGGCTTGGAGAATATAAGCCATTGCACAAAAGTCTCACCTTAGTAAGTAATAGAGCCTATTTTCAAACATTAGGTTCTGAATCCAGAGCTTACGATATGATTTACACCAAGTGCTGTGTTCACAAGAAGAGTGTAAGCTCCTCAGCTAATGCTTCCCTTAGATCTCCCACCTTAGCTATTACTGAAGTGATTCACAACAAACAAAACAATTACTCATTTTAAGAAGAATTATTCAGAAATAGCACCTGAACAGTTCAGGAAACTAAGCATTTACCTTCAAGATTTATCTACCTTTTTTTTTTTTGCAGTTGGTAAATGTTGGCAACCAATAGTAATCTCAATATGTGGGGTTAGGGACTTGTCTTTTAAGAGGACGTTTCTCTACAACACCTTAATTCTTAGTAAACTAAGTTAGAAAAGAGTAAAGTATACCTTTTTTTAATGATATTTTTTCCTAATATGAAACAGGAAGTTCTTAAAAGTTTCCTACCAGAAACAGGCTCATTGTACATGTTTTTAATAGAGGCACAAAGCACATCATTTGAAAGAGCGTGTTTGAAGACCTACCACTCTACGTTTTATGAGGTATTCACTTACTCAGGCTTCAGGACTACTGTGCTTAAAGGTGGTTTGACATCAAGAGTGAGGAAAATTAATCATGTATAAAGGAGTCCATTCTTTGTGTTAGCAGAATTTTGTTTCCAGTGATACTCTCTTTATATGCATAAACAGAGTCTGACAAAAAAATTCATTAAACATATTTCCAGTCATGGACAAAAACTTAGATACCTATATTTTTAGTGCTATTTTTTAAATCAACAAATAATTTGTGCCTTTTGATTCAATTGATCAAATGTCATTTTTTACTTGAAACTGGTTTTCTTTTCTGATCAGCACTGTCTGAGACTAGCTCAAGGGCATTATTTAAATGTAAAAATTTTAAGTGAGGGCATAGGGTTACTCAGGAGTCCCGTTAACAAGAGATCAATATGGTAAAACATTGGAAAAAACTTAAACAGTAAACATTAACTTCATTTGTTGTTGATTTAACATGCCTTTTTCTGGTTTCTCTAGATTATTTTCCTGTTATCTTATTCAACCATATCCATATTTTAATGACTCTTAGGATTCTCTAGAGAAACCACTAATAAGATATCTATACGTAGAAGGAGATTTACTTCAGGGGGTTGGCAAGTCCAAAATTTTTAGGTCAGACAATGGACTAGAGACTCCTGATGATTCATGGGATTGTGGGGAACTGGCAATTACAAAGTCTGTAGGTCAAGTGGTAGGGTGGGGACTTTTGCAAGCTTGTGTCCCAAGATTTTTAAGTCAGGGGAAGGAAAGAACGCAAAATGAAAAGAGACAGCAAATTATGCCAAAATATCTATTTACACTCTAGAGGCAGAAGGCACCCTAAGAACACTCCCTTTTCAGCTGATTGATTACATTGTATTAGATTACATCATAGAAAGTAATTACATTGCATTGCATTAGATTACACTATGGAACAGCAACTAGACTAGTGTTTCATCAAACCTCTGAGAACCATAGCCTAGCTAAGCTGACACATAAAATTAACCATCACGATGATCACCCATTTCTATAATAATTCAAGGATGATTTTAAGAGCACCTAGAGGCTTGGAAAAAAAAGTTTTTTTTTTTTAGAGGCTTGGTGACATAGTGGGTTAAAATCTTGGCTACCAACCAAAAGGTTGGCAGTTCGAATCCACCAGCTGCTCCTTTGAAACCCTATGGGGCAGTTCTACCCTGCCCTACAGGGTCGCTATGAGCCTGAATTGACTCGAAAGCAATGTTTTGTTTTGTTTTGTTTTTAAAGGGATTTCTGCACCAGTTGAATTTTCTATGGCTGATAATGGTTCTGAGCATGTGAATCCAAAAACCAAACCAGTTTCTATCAAGTCAGTTTTGACTCATGGAGACCCCATGTATGTCAGAGTAGAATTGTGCACCATAGGGTTTTCTTGTAATTGAAGACACAATAATAGAATGCATAAACAGGCATATGTTTTTTGTCAGTGGCTGTAATCTTTAGGAAATAGACCACCAGACTTTTCTTCTAAGGTACTTCTGGGTGGACTCAAAACTTCCAACCATTTGTTTATAAGCTGAGTGTATTAGTGATTTGTACATAAATGTCACCGTTGGTTTCCATCAAGTCAATTCTGACTCATAGCAAACCCATGTGTTTAGAGTAGAATTTCTCGATAGGGTTGTCAAGGCTGTGACCTTTTGGAAGCAGACCACCGTTCTTGTCTTCTGAGGCACCTCTGGGTGGATTTGAACTGCCACCCTTCCCACTAGTAGTCAAACACTTAGCCATTTGCACCACCCTAGGACTCCTCGAGTACATAAATAAACTGCATTGTATATAATTCTACATTTTAGAGTGGAAGCTCAAGAAATTGCTTTTTGTTGACATGAAAATCCCATAATTCTTCCAAGAGCCAAATAGCCAACCTCTCCAAAAAAGTTGAATAGCTAAGTATGCCATTGAGAGCTCGTATCACTAACACTTTTGCTCTTTCATAGAAACCTACTATAATACTGGAACTTACACACGGCAGAGCATAAGCATGGTTAATAACAGCCAAATAATTCTTGATAAAATAAAAGTCCGTTTTCCTACGTTGTTGCTAGGTTTGAGCTTCCACTAATTTGTAACTCCAGAAAAATTTATATTAGGGCTATTTTCTTTAATTGAAATTAGCTGTTGTTCTGTGTGTGGGGAAAAAAAATGGGACATTTGTGTTTTTAATTCTGACTCAAGATACTTACATGCTTATGGTAATTTTGGAGTAAAGTATGAGGGAGTTGCTAGATATATTGACTTTACCTGGCATGGGAAAAAAAGGATAGCAGTGGACATGTGTCTTGGATATTTTTGAAGATCTCATCAGTACTCCCATTAATGAAGAGAGATGAGAAAGCATCTTGTAAACTCTCAAAAGGCACCTTACAATACACCCTTTTCAAATAACATTCTTTAAATTGTGCTGTGGCTCTAGAATACCATGTGGTTACATGCACACCATATTTACAGTATGCAAGATATGAGTATGGAAAAACATTGCAAAACTAAAGATATTTATGAGTCATTTCAAGATTTCATAAGAGCACTTTTCTATAGAAATAAGTTCAGAGAAGATAGGAAGTTTAGGTTTGTTCGGTAATAATAGAACAGGTAATCTTTTGTCTCTCTGAGAATCACCACAGCAGTTGGCAAGAACAAGTGCCTTACAAAAGGTGGGAAAAAAAGAGCCAAGAGGAAAGAGATTGATCCATTTTTTTAAGAAAGATTGGTATGATGTGAAAGTACCAGCTATGTTCAATATAAGAAATATTGGGAAAAAGCTAGTCACAAGGGCTCAAGAAACAAAAGTTTGCATCTGAAGGCATTTTTAAGGATCATATTTTTGAAGTGAGACGTGGTCTGCAGAATGATGAAGTTGCATTTACAAAATTCAAGCTAGTTACTGAGGATGTTCAGGGAAAAAAACTGCCTGACCAACTTCCATGGCCTGGATCTTACCCATGACAAAATGTGATCGATAGTCAAAAAAATGGGCGGGGCCAAGATGGCAGACTAGATGGACACTACCGCGGATCTCTCTTGCTACAAAGACTTGGAAAAACAAGTGAATCGATCACATACATAACAATCTACGAACTCTGAACAACAAACACAGATTTAGAGACGGAGAACGAACAAATACGGGGAGGCGGTGATTGTTTTCAGAGCCTGGAGCCAGTGTACCAGTCAGGTGACCTTCGGAGCCCGATTCGGGGCAGAGCCCATGGGGGCAGATGGCACAGACAAGGGGCCCAGCCCTAGCCTCCGAACTCATTCCGGGAGGGAGCCCAGCCGGTTCGCGTGGGCTGCGTGGCGGCGTAGCTGGTGGGAGAAGTCCCCGGGAGGCAGCCACGCAGTGACTGGTCTTGGAGCGGGGAGACCAGCGTCCCAGCCGGGAAGCCGTCCCGCCGGGATTTTGGTGGGCGCGGGCATGGCGTGAGCGCGGGGAGCAGCTACATCCCCCTGAATTGACCCCGGGAGGGTCCCAGCTGGTTCGCGGAGGTGGCGCGTGACGCGGCTGGCAGGACGGGGAGTCCCCGGGAGGCAGCGACTGATTTTGGAGTCAGGAGTGCACCGACCCAGTAGGGGAGCCTTAACCTAGGGGGTGGGGCTGACAGTGGAGGATCTGACCGTGACTCAAGCATGCCAGACCCCCCAGGGGCAATCTCCACACAGCCAGTACACATGGGCGACGCACCCCGCGGAAATCTCAGATATAATAGTCATTCCAAGAAAGACAAGCAACTCTGGCTATATTCTGAGGTGCTACTCTCCTATCTCTCTGATCCCTCCCCTACCCTCCCCAGGCGGCTCCATTAACATCCGAATAGCCTGAGCCAGAGGGAGAACTCTGATAGGGATCTGACTGCATTTTTTTTTTAGTGGATTTTCTGGAAAAACTAGTTTCCCAGTGATGGCTCAGAGACAGCAGTCCATATCAAACCACATAAAGAAGTAGACCATGACAGCTTCTACAACACCCCAAACAAAAGAATCAAAATCTTTCCCAAACGAAGGTACAATCCTGGAATTATCAGATACAGAATATAAAAAACTAATTTACAGAATGCTTAAAGATATCACAAATGAAATAAGGCAGACTGCAGAAAAAGCCAAGGAACACACTGATAAAACTGTTGAAGAACTCAAAAAGATTTTTTAAGAACATAGTGGAAAAATTAATAAGTTGCAAGAATCCATAGAGAGACAGCATGTAGAAATCCAAAAGATTAACAATAAAAGTACAGAATTAGACAATGCAATAGGAAGTCAGAGGAGCAGACTCGAGCAATTAGAATGCAGACTGGGACATCTGGAGGACCAGGGAATCAACATCAACACAGCTGAAAAAAAATCAGGTAAAAGAATTAAAAAAAATGAAGAAACCCTAAGAATCATGTGGGACTCTATCAAGAAGGATAACTTGCGAGTGATTGGAGTCCCAGAATGGGGGGGGGGGGGACAGAAAACACAGAGAAAATAGTTGAAGAACTCCTGACAGAAAACTTCCCTGACATCATGAAAGACGAAAGGATATCTATCCAAGATGCTCATCGAACCCCATTTAAGATTGATCCAAAAAGAAAAACACCAAGACATATTATCATCAAACCTGCCAAAAACAAAGATAAACAGAAAATTTTAAAAGCAGCCAGGGAGAAAAGAAAGGATTCCTTCAAGGGAGAATCAATAAGAATAAGTTCAGACGACTCAGCAGAAACCATGCAGGCAAGAAGGGAATGGGACGACATACACAGAGCACTGAAGGAGAAAAACTGCCAACCAAGGATCATATATCCAGCAAAACTCTCTCTGAAATATGAAGGCGAAATTAAGATATTTACAGACAAACACAAGTTTAGAGAATTTGCAAAAACCAAACCAAAGCTACAAGAAATGCTAAAGGAGATTGTTTGGTCAGAAAACCAATAATATCAGGTACCAGCACAATACAAGGTCACAAAACAGAACGTCCTGATATCAACTCAAATAGGGAAATCACAAAAACAAACAAATTAAGATTAATTTAAAAATAAATAAATAAATAAATAATACACATAACAGGGAATCATGGAAGTCAATAGGTAAAAGATCACAATAATCAAAAAGAGGGACTAAATACAGGAGGCATTGAACTGCCATATGGAGAGTGATACAAGGCGATATAGAACGATACAAGTTAGGTTTTTTCTTAGAAAAATAGGGGTAAATAATAAGGTAACCACAAAAAGGAATATCAACTCCATAACTCAGGATAAAAGCCAAGAAAAACGTAAAGACTCAACTAACATAAAGTCAAACACTATGAAAATGAGGATCTCACAATTTAATAAGAAAAACGTCTCAGCACAAAAAAGTATGTGGAAAAACGAAATGGCCAACAACACACATGAAAAGGCATCAAAATGACAGCACTAAAAACATTTATCTATAATTACGCTGAATGTAAATGGACTAAATGCACCAATAAAGAGACAGAGAGTCACGGACTGGATAAAGAAACACGATCCATCTATATGCTGCCTACAAGAGACACACCTTAGACTTAGAGACACAAACAAACTAAAACTCAAAGGATGGAAAAAAATATATCAAGCAAACAACAAGCAAAAAAGAAGGAGTAGCAATATTAATTTCTGACAAAATAGACTTTAGACTTAAATCCACCACAAAGGATAAAGCAGGACACTATACAATGATAAAAGGGACAATTGATCAGGAAGACATAACCATAATATTAAATATTTATGCACCCAATGACAGGGTTGCAAGATACATAAATCAAATTTTAACAGAATTGAAAAGTGAGATAGACACCTCCACAATTATAATAGGAGACTTCAACATACCACTTTCGGAGAAGGACAGGACATCCAGTAAGAAGCTCAACAGAGACACGGAAGACCTAATTACAACAATCAAGCAACTTGACCTCATTGACTTATACAGAACTCTCCACCCAACTGCTGCAAAGTATACTTTTTTTTCTAGTGCACATGGAACATTCTCTAGAATAGACCATATATTAGGCCATAAAACAAACCTTTGCAGAGTCCAAAACATCGAAATATTACAAAGCATCTTCTCAGACCACAAGGCAATGAAGCTAGAAATCAATAACAGAAAAACTAGGGAAAAGAAATCAAATACTTGGAAAATGAACAATACCCTCCTGAAAAAAGACTGGGTTATAGAAGACATCAAGGAGGGAATAAGGAAATTCATAGAATGCAACGAGAATGAAAATACTTCCTATCAAAACCTCTGGGACAGAGCAAAAGCAGTGCTCAGAGGCCAATTTATATCAATAAATGCACACATACAAAAAGAAGAGCCAAAAGCAGAGAACTGTCCCTACAACTTGAACAAATAGAAAGTGAGCAACAAAAGAACCCATCAGGCACCAAAAGAAAACAAATAATAAAAATTAGAGCTGAACTAAATGAATCAGAGAACAGAAAAACAATTGAAAGAATTAACAAAGCCAAAAGCTGGTTCTTTGAAAAAATTAACAAAATTGATAAACCCTTGGCTAGACTGACTAAAGAAATACAGGAAAGGAAACAAATAACCCGAATAAGAAACGAGAAGGACCACATCACAACAGAACCAAATGAAATTAAAAGAATCATTTCAGATTATTATGAAAAATTGTACTCTAACAAATTTGAAAACCTAGAAGAAATGGATGAATTCTTGGAAAAACACTACCTACCTAAACTAACACATTCAGAAGTAGAACAACTAAATAGACCCATAACAAAAAAAGAGATTGAAACGGTAATCAAAAAACTTCCAACAAAAAAAAGCCCTGACCCGGATGGCTTCACTGCAGAGTTCTACCAAACTTTCAGAGAAGAGTTAACACCACTACTACTGAAGGTATTTCAAAGCATAGAAAATGACGGAATACTACCCAACTCATTCTGTGAAGCTACCATCTCCCTGATACCAAAACTAGGTAAAGACATTACAAAAAAAGAAAATTATAGACCTATATCCCTCATGAACATAGATGCAAAAATCCTCAACAAAATTCTAGCCAATAGAATCCAACAACACATCAAAAAAATAATTCACCCTGATCAAGTGGGATTTATACCAGGTATGCAAGGCTGGTTTAATATCAGAAAAACCATTAATATAATCCATCACATAAATAAAACAAAAGATAAAAACCACATGATCTTATCAACTGATGTAGAAAAGGCATTTGACAAAGTTCAACACCCATTTATGATAAAAACTCTTACCAAAATAGGAATTGAAGGAAAATTCCTCAACATAATAAAGGGCATCTATGCAAAGCCAACAGCCAATATCACTCTAAATGGAAAGAACCTGAAAGCATTTCCCTTGAGAATGGGTACCAGACAAGGATGCCCTTTATCACCGCTCTTATTCAACATCATGCTGGAAGTCCTAGCCAGGGCAATTAGGCTAGACAAAGAAATAAAGGGTATCCGGATTGGCAAGGAGGAAGTAAAGTTATCACTATTTGCAGATGACATGATCTTATACACAGAAAACCCTAAGGAATCCTCCAGAAAACTACTGAAACTAATAGAAGCGTTTGGCAGAGTCTCAGGTTATAAAATAAACATACAAAAATCACTTGGATTCCTCTACATCAACAAAAAGAACACCGAAGAGGAAATAACCAAATCAATACCATTCACAGTAGCCCCCAAGAAGATAAGATACTTAGGAATAAATCTTACCAAGGATGTAAAAAACCTACACAAAGAAAACTACAAAGCTCTACTACAAGAAATTCAAAAGGACATACTTAAGTGGAAAAACATACCTTGCTCATGGATAGGAAGACTTAACATAGTAAAAATGTCTATTCTACCAAAAGCCATCTACACATATAACGCACTTCCGATCCAAATTCCAATGTCGTATTTTAAGGGGATAGAGAAACAAATCACCAATTTCATACGGAAGGGAAAGAAGCCCCGGATAAGCAAAGCATTACTGAAAAAGAAGAAGAAAGTGGGAGGCCTCACTCTACCTGATTTCAGAACCTACTATACAGCCACAGTAGTCAAAACAGCCTGGTACTGGTACAATAACAGGCACATAGACCAATGGAACAGAATTGAGAACCCAGATATAAATCCATCCACGTATGAGCAGCTGATATTTGACAAAGGACCAGTGTCAGTTAATTGGGGAAAAGATAGTCTTTTTAACAAATGGTGCTGGCATAACTGGATATCCATTTGCAAAAGAATGAAACAGGACCCATACCTCACACCATGCACAAAAACTAACTCCAAGTGGATCAAAGACCTAAACATAAAGGCTAAAACGATAAAGATCATGGAAGAAAAAACTGGGAGAACCCTAGGAGCCCTAATACAAGGCATAAACAGAATACAAAACATTACCAAAAATGATGAAGAGAAACCAGATAACTGTGAACTCCTAAAAATCAAACACCTATGCTCATCTAAAGACTTCACCAAAAGAGTAAAAAGACCACCTACAGACTGGGAAAGAATTTTCAGCTACGACATCTCAGACCAGCGCCTGATCTCTAAAATCTACATGATTCTGTCAAAACTCAACCACAAAAAGACAAACAACCCAATCAAGAAGTGGGCAAAGGATATGAACACACATTTCACTAAAGAAGATATTTAGGCGGCCAACAGACACATGAGAAAATGCTCACTATCATTAGCCATTAGAGAAATGCAAATTAAAACTACTATGAGATTCCATCTCACACCAACAAGGCTGGCATTAATCCAAAAAACACAAAAGAATAAATGTTGGAGAGGCTGCGGAGAGATTGGAACTCTCATACACTGCTGGTGGGAATGTAAAATGGTACAACCACTTTGGAAATGTATCTGGTGTTATCTTAAACAGTTAGAAATAGAACTACCATACAACCCAGAAATCTCACTCCTCGGAACATACCCTAGAGATACAAGAGCCTTCACACAAACAGATATATGCACACCCATGTTTATTGCAGCTCTGTTTAGAATAGCAAAAAGCTGGAAGCAACCAAGGTGTCCGTCAACGGATGAATGGGTAAATAAATTGTGGTATATTCACACAATGGAATACTACGCATCGATAAAGAAAAGTGACGAATCTGTGAAACATTTCATAACATGGAGGAACCTGGAAGGCATTATGCTGAGCGAAATGAGTTAGAGGCAAAAGGACAAATATTGTATAAGACCACTATTATAAGATCTTGAGAAATAGTAAAAACTGAGAAGAACACATACTTTTGTGGTTACGAAGGGGGGAGGGAGGGAGGGAGGGAGAGGTTTTTTTATTGATTAATCAGTAGATAAGAACTGCTTTGGGTGAAGGGAAAGACAACACTCAATACATGGAAGGTCAGCTCAATTGGACTGGACTAAAAGCAAAGAAGTTTCCGGGATAAAATAAATACTTCAAAGGTCAGCGGAGCAGGGGCGGGGGTCTGGGGAACATGGTTTGAGGGGACTTCTAAGTCAATTGGCAAAATAATTCTATTATGAAAACATTCTGCATCCCACTTTGAAATGTGGCGTCTGGGGTCTTAAATGTTAACAAGCGGCCATCTAAGATGCATCAATTGGTCTCAACCCACCTGGAGCAAAGGAAAATGAAGAACACCAAGGTCACACGACAACTAAGAGCCCAAGAGACAGAAAGGGCCACATGAACCAGAGACCTACATCATCCTGAGACCAGAAGAACTAGTTGGTGCCCGGCCACAATCGATGACTGCCCTGTCAGGGAGCACAACAGAGAACTCCTGAGGGAGCAGGAGATCAGTGGGATGCAGACCCCAAATTCTCATAAAAAGACCATACTTAAGGGTCTGACTGAGACTGGAGGAATCCCGGCCGCAATGCTCCCCAGACCTTCTATTGGCCCAGGACAGGAACCATGCCCGAAGACAACTCATCAGACATGAAAGGGACTGGTCAGCAGGGGGGAGAGAGATGCTGATGAAGAGTGAGCTAATTACATTAGGTGGACACTTGAGAGTGTGTTGGCAACTCTCGTCTGGAGGGGGGATGGGAAGATAGAGAGAGAGGGAAGCTGGCAAAATTGTCACTAAACGAGAGACTGAAAGGGCTGACTCAATAGGGGGAGAGCAAGTGGGAGAAGGGAGTAAGATGTATGTAAACTTACGTGTGACAGACTGATTGGATTTGTAAATGTTCACTGGAAGCTTAATAAAAATTAATTAAAAAAAAAAAATGGCAGACCGTGACTGAAGCTCATGTTGATATTAAGGCAACCAATGGTTATTTACTTCGTCTATTTTGTGTTGGTTTTATTAAAAAATGCAACAATCAGATTTGGAAGCCCTCTTCCAAGAAGATAATGGAATTATGGCCCAGAAAGGGTAGACAAATGACTTGAAAGAAGTGGTCAATAAGTTGACTCCAGACAGCAACGAGAAAAACATAGAAAAGTTTTCCCAATCTATTTACCCTCTCCATGATGTGTTAGTTAGGAAAGTAAAAATGCTGAAGAAGCCCAAGTTTGAACTGAGAAAGCTCATGGACCTTCATGGTGCAGGTAGTAATTCTAGAATAGCTAGTGGGAATGAGACAGGTGCTACAAGCTGAACAAACTGATAGATATGAACTACCAGTTTGAGAGTCTGTTAAAAATTCAGAATTTTAGTGGTGACAAATAAAAAGTCTTCTTTGTGAAAAAAGAAAATAGATGAGGCAAAAGTTTTCCAATTTTGTTTAAACTTCTTTCTGTTTAAACTTCATCTCCCTGGAAAAAGGATCTCGTCCAGAGTCTATCAATGGTGACACAGTCAGTGACCTAGACAGGAGCCCTTACATCTTAAGATCTTGTTAGCATGGGAAAAGGAATGAAGGATATATTATGCATTAATTATCTCATATGTGATGTGTTTTTTCTTTGCTGACATAATTTAGTACTCACAATTGCTTCATAAGTTCTCCCCTGATTTTCTTCTAAGGAAACAGAGAGGTGACATGTCTTTTTCAGAGTAACAACATGGAAATAATTCAAATTAGGAATCCAAGCTAACTTTTCTTTGTGTTGAAGTTGGGTTTCCAGATCAGCTTGGCAATAATTTGTAGGGAAAGATTCAAGCAGACTGGCTGTTGACATCAAGGAGATTTGGCCACAGGCAGCAGGGACTCAGTCAAATGAACTAGTGTCAAAATGAGCATCTATCTTATTGTGGTGGCTTGCATGTTGCTGTGATGCTGGAAGCTATGCTGCAGGTATTTCAAATGCCAACAGGGTCAACCATGGTATTTAGGTTTCAGCTGAGCTTCCAGACTAAGACAGACTAGGAAGAAGGAACATGTGGTCTACTTCTGAAAAGAATTAACCAGTGAAAACTTTATGAATAGCAACGGAACAATGTCCAATATAGTGCCAGAAAATCTGTCTTGGAGGAAGCACAGCCAAAATGCTCCTTGGAAGAAAGGATGGCAAGGCTTCATCTCACATACTTTGGACATGACATCAGGAAGGACCAGTCCCTGGAGAAGGGCATCATGCTTGGTAAAGTAGAGTGTCAGCAAAAATAGGAAGACCTTCAAGGAGATGATTTAACATAGTGGCTGTAAGAATGGGCTCAAGCATAACAATGATTGTGATGGTGGCAGCAGGATAGCAGAGTTTTATTCTGTTGTACATAGGGTTACTATGAGTAGAAATCGATTGGATGGCACCTAACAACAGCAATAACAGCAACTCATGAAAAGAACGATGACTCATCAAAAGGTCTATCAAGTAGGCATGGACAGACAATAGGATCTTTCACAGGGAAACAAGAATACAGAGGTAATTTCTGAAGAAAAAAAAAGAAGAGCTTCATGGAAATGGAATGAGTTCGACAAGTACAGCGAACCAGGAGAGATTTTGTTTGATTAGATGAAATTCATGATAATCTAGATGCTAAGTAAAGAAGTCTGCAGTTAATTCATTTATCTGTAAAATATTTATTGAATTCTCAAGCACCCTGTGAAATTCTCTAAATACAAGGATGAACAAAGATGTGGAGTTAATATTCTAGTCAATAAGATAGCCATCAAAAAAATAATTATTTTGTTACAGGTGTGATAAGTACTGTCATGGATTGAACTGTGTCGCCCCAAAATATGTGCCAACATGGTTAGGTCATGCTCCATTTTGTGATTGTAATTTTATGTTAAAGAGGATTAGGGTGGGATTGTAACACCGTTACCCAGGTCACATCCTTGATCCAACGTAGAGGGAGTTTCCCTGAGGTGTGCCCTGCACCACCTTTTATCTCTCGAGAGTTGAAAAGAAAAGGGAAGCAAGCGAGAGGGGGTACCTCATACCACCAAGAAAGCAGCTGGGAGCAGAGCACATCCTTAGGACCTGGGGCTCCTGTGCAGAGAAGCTCCTAGTCTAGGGGAAGATTGATGAGAAGGCCAACAGAGAAATCGTTCCCCTGGAGCTGATGCCCTGAATTTGGACTTTTAACTTACTTTACTGTGAAGAAATAAATTTCTCTTTGTTAAAGCCATCCACTTGAGGTATTTCTGTTATAGCAGCACTAGATGACTAAGACAAGTACTGTGAAGATAGAGCTGCATCTACTAAGAAGAACAACTTTGTCTGAGGTGTTGGCTAAGGTTTCTTAAGTGAAGTAATATTTTACAGAGTAAGGCAATGATTCTTAAACTATTTCCTGGTGTGAGCTACACAGAAATGTTCTTTTACTAAAATGGAGTAGCTTTGATTCTTTTTTCCCAACTGGCAGTAATAAATTTAATGAATGGATAAAACTGCCTCTCTTCTAGTTTTTCCTTCCATAATATATTTTTAATCATGGCACCTGCTACTACTTCTTTGTGCTACCAGATGACAAATGAATGAACAAGTTGCAAATGAATATTAATGAAAAACTGTAAATAATGCATTATACTTATTTAGCTAGTTTTTTTTTGCCATCATTGTTTTGTTTTGTAGGCCCATGTGTTTGTTTTTTATTGTTGTTTTTTTGTTTTGTTTTTGTATGCATATATACTAACACCTCCCCTAGTTGAGATGATAGAAGGAAACATATGGAAGTTATGGTACTCCACAAAATGCAGCAAGGGGCAACCTGAGAAATCCTATGAATGAAAATAGGGAGCCATGTAAATGTTTTAAACACGGAAGAGACAGGATAAAATATTCTAACATTTCCCAACCACTTCCTACAAGCTAGGATTATATTTGTAGGACCGTGATTATCCTTTACAACAATAAAAAAAAAAAAAAAAAAATAGGAAGCAAATGTCAACACTCTCCCTATTTGGAGATGATTAAAGTGAGATTATAGAATACAGAGACTTGCCTCAGGTCATACCATTACCATGCGGCAGAGGGTTTGAGTCCAGGTGTTCCAACTCAGAAATTGTCATTTAAATTACTGAATTTTACCTCCTAAGATGCTGATTTAAAATTGCTCAGACTGATACTGGACTAGTAAGATGATTTCAGATGCTTGCACAAAGGGTGTGCAACTCGCCTATCAGTTCTGAATGAAAGGACTGACTCCCTTTAGAAACAACTTGCTCACTTAGCCTCCCACCCTGTTCTTCCTCATGAATGCTTTCCATCTTTTTTTTCCCCGTTATACTCTGTTTCCTTGGCTTCTATTTTTGCCTTTCACACTACCTCTTCTTGTGTGTGTGTGACACTACCTTCACATTAGCTCTTTCTCAGCCCCACCTTTGTTGCAGGAATCCTGACCTGAGTGATCTTTTGGTTGACCCTCTGCAGACTCTATAGTCCTGTCGACACAGGCTTCAGAATTCCCACCTCGGCCCCATGTCTCCCAGGGCAGTTAGGACAGATCAGGTCAGTGTTTTCATTTCAGTTTTCTGCAAACTGAGGCATATTTCAAGGGATATGCAGCATGGGTGGTTTAAGGGAACTGATTTCCAGATCTTGAACTTCCGTATTACTCTTCCCTAAAACTGGTCTGCCCAACAATGCCTCTGAGGAGGTGACTTTCCTTTTGAACCTCCCTTTCTCATATCTTTTAATTATAATTCAACCCAGAATACATTTTTAAACATGCCTGGCCTTATTGTCCCAGGTATGTGCAAATATTAATTTAAATTCTCATATCGTATTTTTATTGAAGCGAAATAAGATGGAGTGACAATAAGTCTTTCAAGAATTAAAGTATATCACATTATGATGATATTTTGTAGAAAAAATGGAGAGAAAATATAAGCTTAAGGGTAAAGGGGACTGATTATTTGACTGATAAGGAAGACCATGTTGAGTATCAAATTGTTATGGAGTTTAGAGTCCACTGGATACTTTTAAAGTGAGGTAACCATTTTATTTTAAAAATCAATATTTTCCATAGGTTAGAAACTGAATCTTTTGTGATTATATAATTCAAACAAAAGCTTTTAAATATAACAAAATACATATCACAGTATGTAGATTTTACAGTGCTTTTAGTAATATACATGGAAACATTTTGAAGGATGCTATTTTACTGGATCTGTCCTCTCCCTTCTCAGATCTGCTGATCTACCAGACCACACCACACCACACCACACCACACCACACCACACCACACCACACCACACCACACCACACCACACCACACCACACCACACCACACCACACCACACCACACCACACCACACCACACCACACCACACCACACCACACCACACCACACCACACCACACCAAATCATGCCACAATTTACTGCAACATACCACATAGCACACCATGCCACAACATACCACATACCACACTATACATCTATATCACATCGTACGAGGTACCTTCTTCAACCTGTTAACTCCTGATTACTTGTCAAGACTCTGCTTGAGATCTATGTTGTGGAAGCACCTCTGATAACCCTCAAACGTGGTTATGGGTGTTCCGTGTTATAACACATGCCTCTCTCACAGAAGTTTTCACATTGTATTTAATTATACCTCTCCTCTCTTCAATCCATTCTTGAAAACCAGGGGTCAGTCACCTATCTCTACCTTAGAGTGCTATCACAGTGTCTGGCATGGATAGTGTCTCCATAAATACAGTTGGGCATCCTTATTGGGACCAAATAATGTAAGAAAAAACATAGTCAAACAAGGGCAAAGATGTAAAGCCTATTTCTTGCAAGGTCTTTATGGAGTAACCACATGTCCAGGCCACATAGAGGACCAGTTGACAGCATTTGAGTTTCTGGTCGACATTCAGCATCAACTGTCAACCAGGCAAGTGAGCCATTTTGAACATCCAGCCCAGATGAGTCTTCAGATGAGTGAACCCTTAGCCAATATCAGAATACAACTACCTAAGACGTTATATACAAGAAATGCCCAGCCAAGTCCTGGTCAAAATGGTCGGTAAAATCAAATGGTGTCTTTAATTACTAAGTTTTGAGGGTATTTGTCAGGGGTGTAAATAGTAACACAAATGGCAACTACCACTTTTTGATCTCATAGTGGACCTGAGTTTAAAACAGTTTTAACTCCACTTTTAGTGGCTTTGAAGATAAATTTCTCAAGAATGACTATTTAAATGGGCAGTAGGAACATGTAATTTCATTAGTTGCCACATTTAGCTGCCTGTTCTATTATTCTGCTTCTTTTTTTACTGGAAGATAACACTCTGAAACTCTTTACACAAAATATTTAAGCAGAATAAAGCCTGATTGTATAGAATAGCAACAGATGTTTCCTCTCAAATGGGACTGTGAGTCTACTACTGTCTTGTGTCTGCCTCTAGAGAATTGAATGAAGGATGGGGCTATGTTTATGACTAGATCTTCCTTGGCTTTAGGTGTCAACTTTTTCTTTCCTGAATGTAGTACAACCAAAGTGATTCTCATTGCTGAGTATTTCAGCAATGCCATGACAAACTCTTTGGGCTAACTATTTCATATGTCATCAGTGTTTGACATTATGCTCTATTTGTAAGTCAAAAAACCAATTATGGACAAATTAATGTAATAACTAGTCTTCCAGCACGGAGAGGAAAATTAAATGTGGACTCTGAGAAGAGTTCCCTCATATACAAGCAAAGTATTAACTCCCGTTCATTTGTCTAGTCACATGTAACATTGCTATATATTCAGCTATGGTTCAGTTTTTCCTCTCTCTCCCCCCTTCCCTTCCTGACTCTTGATTTTGCTTTTAAAATTTTTCCCAATAAAAATGAATCATTTTCTGCAAAGATTCAGGAATGGCAGGCTCTCTCCAATCAACAACATTTGTTTATCTTGATTTTGAGTTAAATGTTCAACATAAAAAATAACTTTGTGGAAAGAGGAAAAGGGGTCATAAAACCCATTACTCAGCCATCACTTAACTTATTTTTTTTTTTCCAAATTTGTTAGTGGAAGGGGAAAGACTACCCAGACCACAGTTCAAAATGATAACCTGAAGGAGGTGGCCAGTCAAATGGCACTGGTGAGTTAGCTTTGGCCACAAAAAAGCACAAGACTTCAAGATCAATTAAGTGTGGTCAAGTGACAGCATGGTGTCATTTTTCAGAAAGAGGAGCAACAGAAAATTGACTACCACGTGCTCCCAGAAAGCAATATTTATTTTCAAATCATTTCAAAGGCAGGCCCAAACCACCATGCTCTCTCACTCTGTGCCATGTGCATGCACTTGCGCGTGCACACGCACACACACACACACACAAACACACAGTTCCAGAGTTATTCAGGGAACCAGAGAGAGCCAGACAAAAAGGAAGAGATAGTAAAATAGAAATAATTTGCCGCTTATTAACTATGGGACCTCGACAAGTTAACTTCTTGAAACCTACTTCAGATCGTCTCTGAAATGGGAATAAATATACACGGCAGTTATAAAGATTAAATAAAATAATATATGCAAAGCATCTCGCACTATTCCTAACACATAGAAACTGACTGACTCAATGAATGTTAGCTCTCTCTTTGCAGCATTCAGACTGTGGGACCAGAGAGAGTGACTATATTCCCATGTGTAGGTGGAGGTTCCTTCATGGGTTTACAACAGTCCATTCACCATCTGTGAAGATAATAGGAATAACTACAACTGCCTCTATTTTTATAAACAAATACTTGGTAGTAAATATTCTCTCCATTCTCAAATTTGCATGTGTTATGTATTTCTCAGAAGTGCTTTGTAACTGAAACATTCATGATAAGAATAAGCTTTTTTCTTTTTTTTTTAAATCATTATTTAGAAGTGCAATGATTTTGAGTTTCTGAAAAATTCAAAGAGACTGCGTCTTTTGAAAACATGGCATTTACATATATTTTATTAACTCAACTCTTCTTATTAAGTCAAGCTTATATGTATTTCAGAAAAATTTAAGAAATAGTATTATTGCGGGTGTGTAGACAAGGACCACAGAAAAAGGTAGAAAACATTTACTTAGGAATAATTCTAGGAATAGTTTGACTTATTTCATGGAGATGGCTCAATAGATCCCTTCAGTTCTTTTCTGCTGTTGTTTGTTTTTTTTATCTCTGTGTTTCACATAGTGACATTATAATACTATGTGTCTCTGTGCATAGAAAAGTACTACATCTAATATAGGAAACGTAAAGAGAATTGTTATATCATGAGCACCTCTCTATGACTCACACTGCTTGAGATGGAGTCTGCATTTTTAATCTTCTCAAAGGCCTGAATAGATGAGTATAATTTGTTTGATAATGGAGGAAACACTAGAAACCAAGAATCAAATTCATCTTCCCAATGTTACTCACCTTGTGTTGTTAGGTGTCATCGAGTCGGTTCTGACACAGAGATTGCATCTGATACAGAAAGAAACGTTGCTCAGTCCTGGGCCACCCTCAGAATAGGAGGTACATTGGAGCCCATTGATGCAGTCACTGTGTCAGCCCATCTTGTTGAGGTTCCTCCTCTTTTTCGCTGACCTTCTACTTTTCCAAGCATGGTCTCCTTCTCCAAGGACTGGTCTCTCTTGAGAACATATCCAAAGTAAGCAAGACAAAGTCTCACCATCACTGTTTCTAAGGAATATTCTGGCTGTACTTCCTCCAAGACAGATTTGTTTATTCTTCTGGCAGTCCATGCCATTTTCAATATTCTTCATCAACACCGTATTTCAAATGAATCAACTTTTCTTCAGTTTTCCTTTTCGTTGTCCAGCTTTTGCATGCATATCAGGTGACTGAAAATACCACATCTTGGGTCAGGCACGCTTTAGTCATCAAAATGACATCTTTGGTTTTAAAGATTTTAAAGAGGTCTGTTGCAGCCGATTTGCCCAGTGCAATACATCACTTGATTTCCTGACTGCTGCTTCCATGGGTGTTTATCGTGGGTCCAAGTAAAACTAAATCCTTGACAACTTCAAACTTTTCTCCATTTATCATGATGATGCTTATTGGTCCAGTTGTGAGGATTTTTTTTTTTCCTTTCTTTATGTTGAGGTGTCATCCACCCTGAAAGCTGTAGTCTTTGATCTTCATCAGTAAGTGCTTCAAGTCCTCTTCATTTTTGGCAAGCAAGGTTGTGTCATCTGCATATCTAAAAAAAAAAAAAAACATATCACAGGTTGTTAATTTGTCTTCCTCCAATCCTTATACCAATTTCTTCTTCAGCAACACACAAGACACCACAGTATGACAAAGTGACAAGTGGTAGTCTTACTGGTCTACTAAGTAGAAAAACTAGGATTCACACCAGTGCCTTTCTGTCTCCATAATTCTTTCCATTATATCCCTACACCTACAGGATTCTCTATGAGACAGCATACTATTCTGGGTCCTCTTGAAATATAAACAGTTGGAGGAAAAGAGAGGGCTTTGCTTTAACCTCTCACTATTGGGATGTTATAAAGCAATACTAATTGCTTTATTAACTAATATTAATACCAACAAATAGATTAATAAACAAATTAGAGTGGCCACTCCCACACCCCACAAACAAAACAAAATTCTTTTATATAGAGAATGATACTCACAGAATTAGCATTGTTGATGAGTGAAAAAAGTATGAAGTATTTAAAGAATACTGCTGGGATAATTGATTATTTATATTAAAAAAAATGTATTTCTCACAGTAAGCATTCAAGTCAATTCCAGGTGGATGAGAATTGTCAATGTGAAAAGGAAAAATGCTAATATTTGTAGAAGTATATCTTTATAATATTGAGCCACAAAAGGAATAAAAATGTATTTAACTAACTTAAAATTAAGAACTTTTGTTAATCAAAACATACAATAAAGAGAATGAAAAAATAAAGTATAACTTGGAAGAAAGTTTTTGTGATGCATATAACCAATAAAGCATTATTATCAAAATGTATATTTCAAATTTCTATGAATCATAAGAAAAATAGGCAAAAGTACAGTCATTTCATGTAAGAGTAAACAAAAATTATGAATAATTGTGTGAAAAGGTGCTCAATCTCATTACTAATCATTGAAATGCTGATTAAAATCAGAAATGTGTTATCATTTAAAACCCAAGAGATTGAGAAAACATCACAGTGTGACAATATTAAGTGTTGACAAGATAGGGAGCAATAGCTACTCTGGCACTCTTCCGATGGAAATATAAATTAGCTCATTCACCAGGTAAATAGCAAAGTTAAAGATGTGTGTATACCTAAGGTCCAGTAACTTCACCTCTAGTGTATATCCCAGAGAAACTTGAGCTCACGCAAATACAGAAGACATGTAAAAGAATATTTGAAGAAGTATTGTATTAATAATCAAAAATTGAAAACAAACAAGTGTCTACCAAATATAGGATATCTCGTTACCAGTTGCTGTCAAGTTGATTCCAACTCATAGTGACCCTACAGGACAGAGTAGAACTGCCCCACAGAGTGTCCAAGGAGCAGATAATGGATATGAGCTGCTGATCTTTCGGTTAGCAGCTGTAGCTCTTAACCACTGTGCCACCAGGATCCCGTATATAGGCTAGGTAAGCAAACTGTAGACTCTTTATATAAAGGAATATTATACAGGAGTGAAGGAGAATCAACTAGGCCTATGTTTATCAATATAGTTGAATCTAGAAAATGTAAGGCTGGGAAAAATAAACAAGAAAAGAATAATGCATGTAGTATATGATTCAATTTATATAAAAGGCAAAAACATGGAGAATTAACAGTATATTGTTTTATTATTTATATGCATATAACAAATCTATAAGGAAAATAATGGAACAACAAATACAAAATATAGGGTGCAGGAATTATTACAGGGTATGAGAGAGAGGGGCAACTTATGGGAAGGACATGTGAGGGATTTCTAAGGCACTGGCAATTTTCTGTCTCTTAAGGTTACTGATGGGTTCATGAGTACTAATTTTTCTTATTATTATTTTGACTTTAAGTATGTTATCTATACACTTTGTATGATTAAAGTGTATAATTAATGTCTTCATTTCACATTTCTGACCTCCAGAACTGTAAGAGATCTTGTGTTGCTTTGAGCCACAAAGTTTGTGGCACTTTGTTACAGCAGCAGTAGGCAACAGATACACAGGTACAGCCTGAGTTTTGTCAAGCTCCACTCCACGCATGCTCATTTGAGAAAATAGCAACAGTTGTCATTTCACTCATGTCATTCTCTTACTTAAAATCATTCAATAGATTCTTATGGGGGAAAAAGAGAAGGAAGGCGAGACATAGAGGAGAAAGAGGCGGAGAAAACCTTTAGCCTGACAACACAGAAGGCCCTTTCCTAACCCCGGAATTTTGAGGATTCTATCTCCTCTGCCTGAAAACAGTTCTCTTAACTCTTGAAAACTACTAACCGTCTATCAGGTCTTGGCACAGATGTTACATCTTCAGAAGCGTTTCCCGACTCTCTGATCTTAAGGAGACCCTCCAACCCTCTGAACACCAGCACTGTTATATCTTTTTCTGACATCCTATTCTCTTCTCTTCTAGAGCACTTACATAATCTGTGTTTATTTATTATGCTTCTACATCTAGGCCATACCTCCATGAATGTAGACATCATGTGTATTGGCCTCATTGCAATATATTCAATTTCTTGCATATAGTAGGCATTCAATTCATATTTGCTGAATGAAAACATGGTTAAAAAAGTGAATAAATGAGTATTACTGAATCTACTTCGTGTGCACATTCAGCATTTTCTACATTCCATAAAACCTCTTCCTTAGTATTTCTTGAAGCCACCAAGAGACTATTACAAGTATTCTCATGCTTGTTTCCTCACCTGGGCACTTCTAGATACTGAGGACCCCTCCAGGTGTCTTTGCTTGTCCCCCAGGAATAAAGCCCTCATGGTAACAAAGGTGAGGGAGGAAACACCTCTCCACTCTTAGCCTTACGCTTGCTTAGTGATACCCAAAGTGCTGCTTGGGACTCCAATTTCCCTTTCCAATTACTGGCATCCAATGCAATGTTATATGCAGGTGTTACTGTAAGCAGCTCTTTCTTTTCTTCATATAGCCTGCAACTTAAGACAGGGCTTGGGCAGAGTTATAAATTCAAGTGGTAGATGCCACACTGAACTCTGAAACTGCCTTCTTCGGAATATTTTATGCCTGACTCCTTCTCCCTTCAGGATTTCTCCCCCAGGAGTTCTTAAATCTTCAGGCAAATAAGCTTTACCTGAGTCTGCCCTACCAGTTCCCTGATCATGCCCAGTTGTACATCTGAATCCTACTTCATTAAAAAAATAATAATAATTTCAGACACACAGTATGTAAGACATGGAGATAAGAAAATGTAAATTTTGAAAGGGCAAGGTTTCTACCAACAGTTGCATGGAAACGTTGAACAACTGAGCTTGCTGATTAGTGAATAGTATTTTTATTTTTGTTAAAGAGAATCAACTGTCCTCAGAGAGGGCCAGTCCTCCCTAAGCCATAGAATGTGCCAGGGACTAAACGGATTGCTGTGCATGGCTGGCCGCCCTGCATCAGAACTGCACCTGGAGCAAGTCAGGCCCAAGTGGAGGGCCACGCATGCATCACCACGTCCCCTCCAGCCAAACTGAGGGAAGAGCCATTTGTTTTATTTACAATAAACAGGCAGTGGAGAAAAGAGAATATGCATCAGACTGCAGGCCAAAATGTTACTTATTGCTTTAATAAACGTTTAACTATTTTTGAGAGAGCAACATGGATAGGCGAGTTGTTGATTTTTTTTCTCTCTTTTTCTCCCCTCCCTGCAGAGCTTTTAAGTCATTCTCCTGATTTGTAGCAATTTTCTGCAGCTGTGTAATGACTATAAAACTGGAAAAAACATAAAACATGAAAAAAGGTGTTGAAGCCAGCCTAAAGGTACTAAATTCCTGACAGCAGCTTGTAAAGCAGTCAGAAAATAGGTGCTGTGGGGTGCTGATGAAGGTTTGAGGTGGGTGGAAGGAGGTGCTGACGTGGAGGGGCCATGGTGGGCTGAAATAAGAGAGCACCAAAAAATAACACGTGTGAGTTTTCCAGCTCAGTGGAGAGAGTACAAGTGAGGAAAAGTATAAGCCAGTCATAAGGATCCTCAGAGAACAGATAGCTTAATAGGCTGTTAACTACATAAGCTACTCATTTTCCCACCTTCTTTCTTTAGGTACAGGGGTTCAGGGAATGGAAAGAGGTATATTTAGGATTCTTTTTCTTTTTACTATGAAACATATGGTTGGTTTCATAACATAGAACAGTTTTCTCCATTTTGCGTCACCATTGTTAGTAGGGCTCTTCTGAAAAGTGTGTTGAATCTCTGTATAAATACCAATTGGCTCTCTCAAAATTAAAGCAAGACCAAAACCCAAACCCACTGCTGTCAAGTTGATTCCAACTCGTAGCCACCCCATAGGGTTTCCAAGGCTGTAAATCTCTATGAAAGCAAACTGCCACAGCTTTCTCCCGTGGAGCCGCTGGTGGTTTCGAACCGCCAATCTTTTGGTTAGCAGTAGATCGCCTTAACCACTGTGCCACCTCAAGGCAGGACAACTTTATGAAACTATTTTGTACGTATAAGCATTTAGGATAGAAATTTTGTTCCTCTTAATGCTCTAATAATATTTTTTTTACATTACTCTTCATGGCTCGTTATAACTACATGTCATTTGCCCTGAAGAGACTTCAAATAACCTTTGTAGCACCAGCATCCTTTGAAATAGGGGGCAGATAGTTTCTAGAAAAGCTAGCTCCATCATAGTACGTATGGCCTGATTTTGTAATGACTCATATTTCAGGTCTAATAAGATAGCCATTGGGGTCAGCTGGATTTTGCAATTTTTTGAGTCCGAAGGTAAAGACCTAAGGCTCCTCTATGACCAGTTTGCTTCTCCTTCAGATCACAGAGGAGGATTTTATGCCTCTATTTCCAAACTAGCTATTTGACTAGCTCTGGTGAATAGATCATGAGTTAAAATGGCACTTCTGGGCTGAAGGCATCCAGTGCAGACCTCCCCTTTCATAGTAACCACTGGACCATGGATTGAGAATGGAATGACACAAGCACAAACAGCCTGGGTTGCTGAACAGCCACCTAGAGAACAATCACTTCCCTGTAGAGCTGCCTGGACCAAAGTTAATTTTTCATAAACTAGAAATAAAACTAATTGCTGAGCTTGTTTGTTAATGCATACAACTTGACTAGTACGAACTTTCAATGAAGAGAAACTGAAAAATATATGGACTCAATTTGGCACAGTAAATTTAGGCTGGATTATTAAGCACCCATATGGAGCCCTGGTGGTACAGCGGTTAAGAGCAAAGGTTGGCAGTTGGAATCCACCCCCTGCTCCTTGAAATCCTATGGGGTAGTTCTACTTTGTCCTATAGGGTTGCTATGAGTCGCAATCAACTTGACGGCAGTGGGTTTGGATTAGTTTTTTACGTGATACCATTTAAGGCTGAATATTCCAGACTTTGGAAAATGCACTAACTGTAAACTAACATGGACAATGTGGTAGCCAAGATGATGCATCACTCATATCTGTTTAAGAAAAAAGCTGCTGCAGGGAACAGTGTTGATAAACTGCTGTTCCCATGTGCAGTGCAATGAATCACTTTTATATGGCCTATCTAGCTATGTATGGTCTTGTAAATCCCACAAAATGATTGACTGGGCCACTATCTTGAAAGGGATTGGTTGAATGACTATTCAAATAGTGGCTGAAAATTCCAGCAAATACGAATGAGCCTCTTGCAGTCCAGCTAAGGGATTGGTCAGTTTTGCCATCCTGCTATGTTTATATAAGGACCAATCCCATAGAGGTTCAGGGGGACCTCATTATCATAAAGAAGAATCTGAAGACTAGCCCATCCTTTGCATTTGAGATCCCTGACCTGAGAAAATTCTAGACCCAGAAGAAAGAGTTGTAATACTGAAGATGGAGAGACAGTGGGCTGGTCGACTCACAGAAAGATATGGCAGCATTGGACTTGCCTGCCTACAGAGTGAGAGCTGTGTGCCTCCATGCAGGAGGTTTGCCTGCTACTAAAAAGCTACTAAAGAGTAGTAATATTTGCCCAGGCAGGCCAGAGGACTGAATGTGCCCCATGCAACACAACTGCTCCCTCCCTGGCAGCATGGTAGAAACCATATGGGCCCTCAGGCAGCTCAGGCCCAGGTAGTGCGGCGGCAAGAGAGAGAGCAATGGGGGTTTGGGTAGAGTGGAAGGAGCTGGAATCAGTCCTAGAAGGGCTCAACAGAAGATACTGTGTAGGAGTCTTCCCGCTGGTAAGGCAAGGTCCAGCTGGGCCCAATAGAAGCCTCAGGACTTGTGCAGACCCTTTGGGCAGTGCAACGATAGCCAGAGGCAGTGGAGACATGAAAACAATATCTGACCTAAACCACTGGTCGTGCCAGTCCTGTGACATAAGAATGGGCATGGGTAATTGGGGAAAGGATAAGCAGTTCCCCTTTGAGAATCTCTTATTGTTTACTGTTTGCATTCCATAAATAATAATAATGGCTTTCATTTTGCCAACACTGTGTGTCTCGTGTGTTCAAATCAATTGCAGATGAATGTAGCACCCATGGAGTGGTTGATGCCACTGGGTATATGTGTCTCATTCCTATCAGTCTTATGGCTGCCTGGAAGTTTGAGGCACAGTCTGTCTGCATGCGCAATGCAGATAGATATATATCTTGGTTATTTAGTGCTGTTCTAACAGAAATACCACAAGTGGATGGCTTTAACAAAGAAAAATTTATTTCCTCATAGTAAAGCAGGATAAAAGCCCAAATTTAGGGTTTGAGCTCCAGGCAAAGGCTTTCCCTCTCTGTTGGCCTTCTCATCAATCTTCCCTCAAACTAGGAGCTTCTCCATACAAGGACCCCAGGTCCAAAGGACATGCTCTGCTCCCAGCACTGCTTTCTTGGTGATATGAGGTCCCCAACTCTCTGCTTGCTTCCCTTTCCTTTTATTTCCTTTTACATTGGATCAGGGATTTGACCTTAGTAAGGGTGTTACAATCCCACCCTAATCCACCTTAACTTAAAATTATAATCACAAAATGGAGGACAACCACACAGTGCTGTAAATCATGGCCCAGTGAAATTAATACACACATTTCTGGGGGGACAATTCAATCCAAGACAACATATAAGCAGACAGTATGCTTCTTCTAGGCTGCTCCTGGCCACTGACTAAGGGTGGCGGGGGTACTAATTCTGGTGGATTCCTAACCGAAGCATGATTTCTTTAATGGGGAAATAATGTTCAGCGACCCTATATTAGCTTGGCTGAGATTTTCTTAGAACTCCACTGTGTTCTGAGGCTCTTCCTACTCATCCTTCCTTCTCTGTCTTCTTTCACAAGTGTCAGACCTGCAACAATGTCTGAATGCTCTCCATGCTCACTCCCTACCTTCGTCCTTCACAGGAATTTCCTTCAATAAGTCTCTTGTTTCTGTAGTGCCATCTTTATTAGTGTTTATTGGGGGACTCACATTGGCACAATGATCATATTGGTCCTGTAAGTTCAATATGTACCCCTATGGACAAAAATAATTAACTTCCAGAAGGAATAGATGTTCCCAGTGTCATTTATACTGAAAGTAAAAAAAAAAAAAAAAAACTAGAACAGGAAATAAAGCTTGAGGAAGGAGGCCTTCTACAAGGTGTGTGATTAGTAGTGAGCGGTTGGTGGGAGGACATTCTTGTTCCTCCCATTTCTGGAGACAGGGAATCAGTTCCATCTGGACTTTGAAGCATGGACAGCTGGGATGCTACTAGTGGTGGATTAGGTACTACTCTTTACCACATCTGGAGGTAAGCTGAGAGGTAAAGCAGAAATCAGTAAGAAACACTGAGAAGAATGAGGATCTGTGACTAAGTACTAGTTATTATATTTTACTCTTGATTCGATTATACATAAATCTTTAGTAAAAATCTCAGTGAAAATTAGAGTCTTGACTGAGGAAGAAAGGAAGTGTTATGTAAAATGCATTAGAAGAAGGAGACAGGAAGAGAACATTTTCCAATCCCCTGAGACCACAAAGCGTTGAATAATGGTGTAGGTCAGCAGTGAAGAGAAGCCATGACCACAAGGAAAATCATGTCTGGGGATTGTTGAGAGCAGAGTGGGTAAAGCATTATGAAAAGTGCGACATAATCTTAGAATGAAGCATGGAAGAAAATGGCAACCTGAAAGACAAAACCCTTGACTAAATATAGCAACCTAAAACCACGTTATTAATAAGATTTTAAATGAATCATACTGAGATTTAAACTAGAATTGGCCTAAAGTTTATAATTTCTTCAAGCTACTCGTCAGTGCGAGAAGTTGGAAGGACAATAATCCACAGAGAAATAAGTTACATTTTCTTGGCACATCAAAGTGGTCCAGTACATTTGTAATATCTGTATACTAGTTACAGAGGTAGAGAAAAAGGAAGAAAGAAAAATCTGTCTCATTTACAGAAAAACATATATGGTCATTTCTTCTTTGGCTCCTCCTCTCTTTCTCTGAGAGCATTTCAGCTTTCTTACCCATCTAATTGCTGCCCCTTCTGTTGGGGAAGAAATGCCACTCACTTCTGCTCTGTAACAAGGCCATTCTCTGGAGTGTAGAGAGTTTAGAGAAAACCCTTTTGGGTTCCAAATCAATGGTCCTTCTCTTTGCTCTTTTATACTGGTTAAAAAAAAAAAAAAAAAAAAAAAACTTCCTCCAAGGAAAGAGATTTCATAAGCTAAATACTTTCTTTCCTCCTTGCAACTAAAAATGTCCATTGGACATGGCTGGGGTTGATGGTAAAGAAAGGACATCTACAGGGGCAATTACGAGAAAGACTTTCCTCCTTCATAAAGAAAGCAACATATGAGCACTCTCCTTCACTGCTGTTGAATTAAATTATGTGAGGGTGCTGGAATGACCTTAAATGGTGAGTTGTTTTTTTAAGAAACAAACAAAAAAGACAACATGGGCTGACAAGTTAGTTCATATAAACAAAGTTGAAGAAAGCAACCAATCACAGACCAGGATGGTCCCAGGAAAGTTAGAAATCTGCCATTTTCAAACACAGCTGTAGTTTCAGATGCTCTCGTATGGCATATGGACTCCATCTTGTACAATTTGCATCAACATATTTCCCTCTATTTTCTGACCCATTCCCAGTCTACAAACCCTCTAAACTTTGAAGTCTGTTTTTCAATTTTGGCCTCACGTTATATCTCTGACTTACTGGAAGTCATTGTTCTCTTGGTTTCCCAACTGTGTAACATATGTTACTTGTTGTTGTTGTTGTTGTTAGGTGCCATCGAGTCAGTTCCTACTCATAGAAACCTTATCCACAACAAAACATAACACTGCCCAGTCCTGTGCCATCTTCACAACCCTTGCTTTGGTTGAACCCATTGCTGCAGCCACTGTGTCAATACATCTCATAGAGAATCTTCCTCTTTTTCACTGACCTTCTGCTTTACCAAGCATGATGTCCTCCTGCAGGGACTGGTCTCTCCTGATAACATGTCCAAAGCAGGTGAGATGAAGTCTTGCCATCCTTGCTTCTAAGGAGTATTTTGGCTGTACAACTTCCACGATAGATTTCTTCTTTCTTCTGGCAGTCCATGATATATTCAATATTTTTTGCCAACATCATAATTCAAAGGCATCATTTTTCTTTGGTCTTTCTCATTCATTGTCCAGCTTTCACATGCATATGAGGCAATTGAAAATACTTCATCTTAAGTGCTTCAGGTCCTCTTGTCTTTTAGCAAGCAAGTTTGTGTCTTCTGCATATTGCAGGTTGTTAATAAGTCTTCTTTCAATCTTGGATGCTGCGTTCTCCTGCATATAGTCCAGCTTCTCTTATTATTTGGTCAGCACACAGATTGAATAAGTATAGTGAAAAGATACAACGCTGACACACACCTATCCTGATTTTAAACCATGCAGTATTCCCTTTTTGTGTTTGAACTATGTACAGGTTCCTCATGAGCACAATTAAGTGTTCTGGAATTCCAATTCTTTGCAATATTATTCATAATTTGTCATGATCCACACAGTCAAATGCCTTGGCATAGCCAATAAAACACAGGTAAACATCTTTCTGGTAGTCTCTGCTTTCAGCCAGGATCCATATGACGCCAGCAGTGATATCCCTTGTTCCATGTTCTTTTCGGAATCCAGCTTGAATTTCTGGCAGTTCCCTGTCAATGTACTGCTGCAGCCACTTTTGAATGATCTTCAGCAAAATTTTACTTACACGTGATATTGATGATATTGTTTGATAATTTCTGGATTCGGTTGGATCACCTTCAGTAACATCGGTTTTTGATCAGATGCTACATCCTGAAATGGTTGAACATTGACCAATTCTTTTTGGGATGATGCCTCTGTGTATTCTTTCCATCTTCTATTGATGCTCCCTGAATAGTGCTATATTTTGCCCATAGAATTCTTCAATATTGTAACAAGGGCTTGAACTTTTTCTTCAGTTCTTTCAGTTTGAGGAATGCCAAGTATATTCTTATCTTTTGGTTTTCTAACTCCAGGTCTTTGCACATTTCAATACTTTGTCTTCTCGAGCCATCCTTTGAAATATTCTGTTCACCTTTTCTATTTTATCATTTCTTCCTTTTGCTTTAGCTACTTAAGTTCAAGAGCAAGTTTCAGATTAAATTTTGTGTTTACTACCTTGGTTAACCAATGTTCAGCTGCTCTTGGTAAAACCCTACTGTCTTGCAAATGGGACCTCTATAGTTAGGAATATATCGTTGGTTAGAAGCACTATACTATGAAAAAAAGGTGGGAGGGGAGGGCGAAGATGTCACTAGAATGCATATGTAGGAGCAAGTGATATCAACACATTGGCACAGAACAGGATTTAGCCATCAGAATTATCCTCCAAAAGTTTTAAGATAGCCTGGCATACACGATGGCATAATTTTTTTTCAGACATGAGACAAGAATGAAACCATATGATATGCATTTTGTACATTAGTGTCATATAGCTTAATTGATCCAGTAAAGCTGTTGAAATACCTGCTTTTGACAATAACCAGAGTAGTGCAATACCACTTTTAAAATGTTACATGTCCTGGATAATAAATACTCAGAGATTGATTTAATAAAGGCAAATGTAGCAGTGTGAACAACGGTTAGTTTTAGCTTATATCTCTAAAGCCAGGTAATAAAATTTATCACTCTTAAATTTATGATTATGGTGTGGGTTTAATATACGAAACCAGTTACTTGAATTGGATAGCATGATTTACGACCAAAGCATTCCATTACCCTTTATCACTGGTGGTCTTATAGATTTCTACAATATTTCATTAAATTAAAAAATCTACTCATTTCAAACACTATGAATAGAATATGGCAGACAAGACCTAGTTTAGAATTAAATCATTTACCAAAAGCTTTCTTTAGGAAGAATGATATCAAGATAAATTTCAGAAAAGAAAGATTTAGAAATTTATTTTATTAATAAAATATATAAAAAGAAGATTGGAAACAAAAACTAAATGATTTGGATAGCTCAGAAACAATTTTGTTATGGATAAACAATTTTGTTATGGATACTAGCCCAAATGTATTTATTTGTTCTTTTCACTAAATATACTTTGGAATAATATCTCTATTTTGGTTCTTTCGTAAGACATGGAATTTAGAGAATTATGGTTTTATGTTTTATAAAAAAGACTAATTTAATGATAAGCTTTCCGTATGCTTGACTAAAAGAACTCAAATTAAACACGCTTATTGCAGACCAATTAAGTACCACCCATTCTTACCAGGCCAATTCCTAACTACCTGTGTATATCTGAGCAAACGCCTTTACCTCTCTGTACTTCACCTCTCCTACATTTAAAACAGAACAGTAACCATGGGCTTGGAACATTGTGGGGAATCCACAATGTGAGGAAGAATAAATGAATAAATGAAATATATTATCTGTATTTTTGGTGAGGGGTATTCCTTAGATCATAGTTCGCATATTTGTTTTCCTGAATCCAACACTGGAGACTCAGAACATTTAAAAATGAACGCTGGACTTTACATACAAGGTAGAAATGTCTGTCGTTGAAATCATCTTTAATTTTTTCTTTTGTCTTATTTCCCCACGCTCTGGGTACTGGTGCAATTCTGTTACTCCCCCTCTAAGCCCCTCGGCATGAACCCTTGATTCCTCAGCCCCGTTTTTCTAGCTGAGTTGTGACTTACGTGGCATGCCTATAAGGTTTCTACCTTTCCCTCCTGTTCTCCTATTGTATGTGTGCTTCTTGGGCTTGATTGGAGCCTCGTAGGTCCTCCACACTGGCCTCCTTTGGGTTTATTGCCAGGGGTCCTCTCTCCTTTCCACATCATTTGAAGGGCTTCTCCTTCCACTTCATCCTTCACACAGCCAGTCCCAGGCTCGATTTCATTCAGCCTCCTTCTCAGGGCGCTTCCCGCCTCTCGGTGGAGCCACTTTCTTCATCTTCTCTCGTTTGTGTGTCATTTATAATATTTAATTCAGTACCCAAATCCTTCTGAACTGGGCCTCCCATTCTTAGTCAACAAGCATAGTCCCACACAGAAGTAATAGAGGCCCTTCCCTGCTGCTGTGCTCTAAGTATTTGGATTTGCATTTTCTTTCTCTACATGTTCCCTCTCACTGAGTAACGATTCAAGCTTTCCAAGCCCAGGCCTCTCAACCCATGGTCTCTTTCTGCCCTATTCTTTCTGATGATCCTTTGCCTGACCTCATTCTGGCTCCCAGCCCTCAGACACAGTGCGTCAAAACTTTCCCTGAAGTTTTAAATTTTTCTTTTCATGTTTTAGTTGTAAGTCAGTTCTGCTCACCCTGACTACCCGAGTCATCTCCATCTCCATCACATGCTCATCCTACCTGCCTCTAAGAATGGTGATCCTTCAGTAAGAACTTGCCCTTTCTTAGACTCTGAGCCAGCTCACCGTGCTCAAAGGCCATGCACAAACATCCCTACAGGGGAGAACTGTGAACACTCATGGATGGTTACGGCTGGGTCCCTGGAATCCAGCACGGAGTTCTTAGCACACCAGCACTTTGATTCTCCATCAGGCTCCAAATTCTATGATTCCCCCCCCTGCCCCCCCCATCTCTGAACTCAGAATTTGTACTCGATCTCTTCAATATTTGAGCCTCAAATTTCTGGGAAAGTACTCAGGTGCCACTACTGATTTCACTAACCCACTTATCTCCCTGTTCCTCACCCAGCTCTGTTGTTAGGTGCTGCCAAGTAGATTTCAGCTCATAAGACCCCGTGTGACAGACTGCCTCATAGGGTTTTCTAGGCTTCAGTCTTTACAGGAGCAGATCACCAGGTCTTTCTCCTACAGAGCCACTGGCTGGGTTCAAAACTCCAACCTTCCACTTAGCAGCCAAGCTCTTAACTCTTGTGCCACCAGGACTCCTAGCTCTAGATATAGTCATTAAGTCTAGCTACTAGAACTGTGAATCCTGCCTCCATCAGCCAGCACGGTGGCTGACACACAATTGCCAAAGTGTATCTTCAGGTCTTGGAAGCGACTGATGAGCCATAGTGCAACATTTGAAATTATTCTGATCCTGATGCCCTGGTAGCACAGGACTCTTTAAATTCAAACAGAGACCTCCAAAAGCAATTGGTGCAACTTCCTAGTCCATCTGGTTTGAGCTGATCCTTTTTAGTTTTGATTCAAGTGGGCAGATGAAATCTCAATGGTTTCAATAACGCATATTGGCAGGGCTGGCCTGACTCTAAGATGGAGCAAACACTCACCCATATGGTATGATTTCAGTGGCATTGGAAAGAACCTAGAGCCTCTCACTGCTTTACCCTTTCCCTGCATGTCGTTTATGATTTGGGCTTTCTAATCTACACCTGAAGTTTCACAATAAGAACTTCAGTCCTTAAAATCATCGAAAATACATATCCCACTAGAAAAACATACAAAACAGGGTTGTTTTCTGCTTTTTATACCATAACAAGAATAAAGTACCTATAAACATTTCATTTCTATTTATTCACACATTCTCTCTTTTCCACATGAATTGATGAAGCTATATTTTACCATATACTGGGGTAACGAGTTGAAATCAACACATTTAGCAACCTGGAAAATGATGATGAAAGTGGGAGAGACTAAAACAAATGGAGAAAATTGATACCTAAAAAAACAAAACAAAATGCCTTTTGTTTTAGTCCTCTAGTGCTGCCAGGTGCTCCTTGGAAACTCTATGGGGCAGTTCTACTCTATCCTATGGGGTCGCTATGAGTCAGAATCGACTTGACGGCACTGGGTTGGGTTAGTGCTGCTATAACAGAAATACCACAAGTGGATGGCTTTAGCAAAGAGAAATTTATTTTCTCAAATTCTAGTAGGCTACAAGTCCAAATTCAGGGTGTCAGCTCCAGGGGAAGGCTTTCTCTCTCTGTTTTCTGTGGAGGAAGGTACTTGTCATCAATCATCCCTGGTCTAGGAGCCTCTCAGCACAGGGACCCTGGGTCCAAAGGATGTGCTATGCTTCTGGTGCTCCTTTTCGGTGGTATGAGGTCTCCATGTCTGTCTGCTTTCTTCTCTCTTTTACATCTCAAAAGAAATTGGCTTAAGACACAATCTAATCTTGTAGATCTCATCAACATAACTGCCACTAAACCATCTCATTAACTTCCTAGTGACAGGACTTACAACACGTAAGAAAATCACATCATACAATACTGGGAGTCATGGCATAGCCAAATTGACACACGTATTTTTTGGGGACGCAATTCAATCCATGACACCTTTGGACATTGCAATTTTAATTTTAAGAAGCTTATACAAAGATAAAGAGGGTAAGGGGATCTAGACACATCTACTCTTTGAATTGGAGCCCAGGTGTCACAGTGGTTAAGAGCTCGGCTGCTAACCAAAAGGTTAGCAGTTCCAATACACCATTTACTTCTTGAAAACCTACGGGGCAGTTCTACTCTGTTCAATAGGGTTGCTATGAGTTAGAATCAACTTGATGGCAAGTTTTTTTTTTTTTTTTTTTTTTTTTTGGTACGCTTTGAATTAAAAACCTGTGGCTGTCATGTCAATTTTGACTCACAGCAATCCTTTAGGATACAGTAGAACTCCCCCCATAGGGTTTCCAAGGCTGTAAATCTTTATAGAAGCAGACTGTCACATCTTTCTTCTGTGGAGCAACTGATGGGTTGGAACCGCCAACCTTTCAGTAGCAGCTGATCACTCTGAGGTTGTGAGAGTCTAAATAAGTTGCCTCAAGTCCTATACACTTACTCCTCGTTTATCTACTGTCTCACGATCTGACATTTCTCACAACAATAGTAAAAATCTACTCTCCGACTATTTTGCACATGAATGATGGATGTCTGGCAGTAAGGAACGCTGAGGTGCAAGGTGAGAGTAACCCTGTGATGGTTAAAGTTATGTGTCAACTCGGCTGGGCCGTGGTTCTCAGTTATGTAATGATGTAATTTGGCAGTTATATAATGATGTCGTTATCCTCCATTTTGTGATCTGATGTGGTCATCCCCCATTTTCACATAACAGGGATTTTTTGCATAACAACCTTGTCTTTGGAACCTAACTGTGTCAATAAGTGGGAAGGGGGTATGTTTAGTACCAAAACCAAAACCCACTGCCGTCGAGTCGATGCTGACTCATAAAACCCTATACATGGTAGGGCAAATATTGAAGGAAGCCTGGTGGCACAGTTAAGCACTCAGGTACTAACCAAAAGTTAGGTGATTTGAACCTATTGACCACTCTGTGGGAGAAAGATGTGGCAGCCTGCTTCCATAAAAGATCACAGCCTTGGAAAAGCTATGGAGAAGTGCTACTCTCTCCTATAGAGTCGCTATGAATAGGAATCAACTAGGTGGCAATAAGCTTGGTTTTCTTTTTGTTGGAGCCAATATCAAAGGCTAGGTTGGTCTGTCTCAGAAGTTCTTTCCTAACTTAACCCACTTGCTTTCAAAATGCAGAAGTGAAAGTCAAGTTTATCCCCTTCACATTTTTCCTTGAAATAAGCCCTGAATACAGGTGCTAAAAAAGGAAGGGAGCTAAGGTTGGAAGACAGTTTTAGTTGATATTACTAAAAGGAAAAGCAATCTTCCCTACACAGGTACCGCTAAGGAATTAATCTTGCTTTACCAAAAGAAACACAACTTGACCGATGGGGAAGGGTACATGTACATCAAATTCCTACCGGAGCATGGCTTATAATGCTGCGACACTAGTCACATTTACACTGTCTGAATTTTTTTCTTTTTTTCAAAATGCCTCATTTAAATACTAACAGATTGGTTGGCATCGTGAATGTCTTTGATATGTAATCATAAAGTGGTGTGACTTTTGAAAATGTGGTATATAAAACTGCTGTTACTACTCAGACTAATTTCATGGTAGCATTTGATTGACAACAAGGACTTCAGCAAAAGTGCTATCTGTTGAGAACTGGGGGGAGGGAGGAGAAGGGCTTCCATGTGCTATGTTGTTATTTAGATGATATTTAAAATCCTGTTTGCTCGTGGCACTCTGAAACCCCAGAAAGTAGTCCACAGAAGGAAAGAATCAACCAGTATCCCTGCCAAATTCTTCCTTTAAAAGAAGCTAGTGTTGATTTTTTTTTTTTCTGTCACCAAATTAATTTCCATTATTTAGCATCAAATCTACAATGCTGAATTTTCTGGAAAAGGAAAGAATACAGATATCATTCTTTTCCAAATAACATATTTGTTTTGATGTTAAAATACCAAAATGCCTCTGATGGCTTGTCCCAGGACGTGGAGAAAAATCCACTTAACTCTCATTCTTCGCATGATTCTCAGTAGCTTGGAATCCTTTAGAGAGGAATTTCTGGGCTGGAGGACAGGAAAAGGGCAACAATTTCGTCAGAACATTTCCTTTTTTGCTGGAAGATTTCATCAAACTGTTCTGTGTCCTGAAAGGCTTTCTCAGAGGAGTAAACGCCTGGTTTTACTGTACATTTGGTTTTCCTGGCTCAGCAGAGATCGATGAGATTGATACAAGGCACAGGTCACCCATCTGCAGGCTTGGGTTACTTGCATCCGGTCAGTGAGTTCAAATCTTGTAGCTAGACTTTACTGAGCTTTGTACCATTATGTGACCAACTTCCTTACCTGTTTGTTTGACTTACTCGAAAACAATAGTCACTCAGTAAGGTGGTGTCTACATTCTGTTCCTCCCAAACTTAAGGATTACAAGCTTTCATTTCAAAGTAACCTAACACAGAAATTATCTATCTTTAAAGAAAATAGAGAAATAGCCCCTGGGAGCCAAATAGGTTAAAAAAGGAGTGTGATGTTTAAGCGTCACCAGTGTTCAGCAGTGTGTGTGTGTGTGTGTGTGCATGTATGTGAGTGCGTGTGTTTGCATACATGTGCATATAGGTGAATATGTGTGTGTCCATTCATGTGCATGTACTTGAATGTGTGTATGTGAGTGTGCATGCATGTGCATATACGTGAATGTGTGTGTTTCTGGTTAGTAGGAATTTTTTTTTCCTTTCTATGAAAGATTCTAAGAATTGTAATCATAGCAATGAGCTGTTATTTATTATTTACTCCCATTTACATATAAAGAAGTCACGTAAATAACAAGTAGCACATCTCTGAGATCACTACTTGACAGATAAATAAACATATATTGTCCCTTTTCCACAAAACGTCTAGGGACAAGGGCAGACCTATCTTAGGCCACGTTCTCTAGAGGAACGAAATCAGTGATGTTTGTGTGTATATACATATATATTTAGAGAAAGAGAGATGTGGTTCAAGGAAATGGTTCATGAAGCTGTGGAGTCTGGTAAGTCCCAAATCCATGGATCAAACGTCAGGCTGGAGGTTTCTCCTGACTCATGTGGTTGCAGAGGCTGAAGAACCCAATATCAGCAGGTCAGGTGGCAGGCTGCTGGCTCACGGGGCTGCAGGGGCTGACAAATCTCAAAACCTACAGGTCAGATGCCAGGGTGGTTGTGCGTGTCCCAACAATAGGAGGTCAGAAGGTGATGAGTCAGATATAGGATCAAAAGAGGGGGAACTTCACAGAATGCCTATATATATTGGATGCAGGGCACATCTCCAAGGAAACTCCCCTTTCAACTGATGGGCTGCTCACATCAGATCACAAAATGGGGAATGATTACGTGATTCTGCCAAACCACTGAGAATCATGGCCTTGCCAAGTAGACACATAAATGTAACCATCACAGTCCATCGCTAGTCAAGTTGGTTTTCTGTACATATTTCCTTAAACCATACATAATCTTTAAATAAAGACAATTATAAAGTCATACTTGAACCTAACATGATACTACTAACATGTGTACAACCGAAAACACACTAGCCCTGTTTACATCTTATATTTTATAGTAAGTAATGGAATAAGGGAGGGGCAAAAACAAAGGTATTTGCTATATATATATATATATATATATATATATATATATATATACGTGCTCATACATGTATAACAAAACAGGAAGAAACGCTAAAAACTATTATAGTTCTTGTTTCTGCAACTGGCCATATGGTTGTAGCTGTTATTTAGAATTACCTTCTTCTACTACCCATTCCATATTCCCTTTGCCTTCAGCAAGCACCTCAGCTGGTTGGTTTCTTTGCAAACCTTCTTTCCTGAAGGGTCTGGGACATTAGTAGTGATGTCAGAATTTGGGTGCTGTAGTTTTCTACTGGCTTTAATCATAGGCATGGTAGCACTAAGAGATGCCTATGAGATTGCCTGTATTTCGGACATTCTTCTTTACCTCCGTTATGTAATATCAACCTGACTTTCCCTTGGAAATTGGGGTCAATCACACCAGCCAATATGATAACTCCCTTTTTTGCCTATTGGTCCAGGAACACAAGGATCCCAAAGTGGCCTGGAGGCATTCTTAACTTCCAATTCAACAGAATCAGTGTTGTGTCTCCTGGTGAGAGTAGTGCTCCCTTTGGAACTAAGACCTCTAGACCCACAAAGCACAGGATCGTGGGGCCAGGAACCAAAAATCTTGCAAGTGGGTCAATAGGGTAATCGTGAGTGGTACCACTCCCATTTCCACCCCTTGATTCCTGGACCAATGAATCCCAGCTATGGAAGAAACAGCGTCATATATTGGACACTGGTTTAGAGCATATACAGCCTCCTGGAGAACATTGCCCCAATCCTGCAAGGTATTGCCACCTAGCTGGCACCATAATTATGTCTTTAGATGACCATTCCATCATTCTATCAAGTCGGTTTCTTCAGGATGATAGGGAACACTGTAAAATCAGTGAATTTCATGAGCATGGTCTCATTGCTGCACTTCGTTTGCTGTAAAATGAGTTCCTTGACCCAAGACAATGCTGTGTGGGTTAACATGATGGTAGATAAAGCATTCCGTAACCCCATGGGTGGTAATATTGACAGAAGCATTGTGTGCAGGGAAGGCAAATCTGTGTCCAGAGTAAGTGTCTATCCCAATAAGAACAACACTCTGCCCTTTCCATGATGGAAGTGGTCCAGTGTAATCAATCTGCTACCAGGTGGCTGGCTGATCACCCCTAGGGATGGTGCCATATCCAGGAATCATAGTTGGTCTCTGCTGCCAGTAGATTAGGAACTCATAGTGGCTGTAGCCAAATTGGCCTTAGAAAATGGAAGTCCACTTTCCAGAGCCCATGCATAACCTCTATCCCTGTGACCATGGCCACTTTGTTCATAAACCTATTGGGCAATGACAGAAGTGGCTGGAGACAGAGGCTGACTGGCATCCAAAGAATGCATCATGCTATCCACTTAATTGTTAAAATCCTCCTCTGCCAAGGTCGTCCTTTGGTGAGCATTCACATAAGACACAGACATCTTCACTTCTTTGGCCCATTCAGAGAGGTCTATTCACATGACTCTCCCATATCTCCTTGTCATCAATTTTCCAATCACGTTCCTTCCAAGACCCTGGCCATCCAGCCAAATCACTGACCACTGGCCATGAATCAGAATACAGTCTAACATCTGGCTATCTCTCCTTCTAAGCAAGGTGAACAATCAGGTACAGTGATCAAAATTTGACCACTGGGAGAATTTCCCTTCACCACTGTCCTTCAGGGAGTTCTCAGAAAGGGACTGCAGTGCTGCTGCTGTCCACTTCCAAGTGGTGCCTGCATATTGTGCAGAACCATCTTTAAAGTAGGCATGAGTTTTTTCTTCTTTAGTCAACTGATCATAAGGAACTCCCCATGAAGCCATAGGTGCACATCGGACAAAGGAAGGTAATGTGACAGGAGTGGGGACGACAGGCATTTGGGCCACTTCCTCCTGTAACTTACTTGCACCTTCAGGTCCTGCTGGAGCCCAATCTCATGTATACCACTTCCATTTAATATTGGAGTGTTGCTGTGCACCTCCAACTTTATGTCTCTGTGGGTCAGACAACACCCAGGTCATGATGGGCAGCTCAGGCCACATAATGACTTGGTGGCTCATGGTTAAGTGTTCAGTCCCTACTAAGGTCCAGTAATAAGCCAAAAGCTATTTCTCAAAAGGGGAGTAGTTATCTTCAGAGGATGGCACAGCTTTGCTCCAAAATCCTAAGGGTCTGCTCTGTGATTCACCAGTAGAAGCCTGTCAAAGACTCTGAACAGCATCCCTATCTGCCACTGCCACTTCAAGAACCATTGGATCAGCCACATCATGTGGCAGAGTCGTTTGCATGGCACCTGGCACCTGTTGCAGAGCCCTCTTTTGTTCTGGGCCTCACTCAGAACTAGCAGCTTTTCAAGTCACTTGACAAATAAGCCGATGTAGCACACCCAAATGAGGGGTATGTTGCCTCTTTTTTAGTCGTAGGAGGGGGCAGATATAATAACTTCTTCTTTTTTTTTTTTTTATCTTAATATGCCCAACACCCCTAGGCCCCTAGAAATTTCGCTGAGGTGGAAGGCGCCTAAATTTTTGTGAGGTTAATTTTTTACTCTCTAGCATGCAAATGTCTTACCAATAAGTCTAGAGTCATTGATACTTCTTCCATACTAGGTCCAACCAGTGTAATGTCATCAGCGTAACAGACCAGTGTGACATCTTGTGAAAGGGAAAGGTGATCAAGCTCCCTGTGAACTAAATTATGACATAGGACTGGAGAGTTAAACGATGAAGGTTTATTGCTGGCCTTTCCAGCTGAAGGTAAAGTACTTCTGAGGTTCCTTTGAAAATATAATTGAGAAAAAGCCATTGGCCAGATGAGTAACTTCATATCAGATACTAGGAGATGTATTAATTTGCTCAAGCAATGAAACCACATCTGGAACAACACCTGGGATTGGAGTCACCACTTGGTCATTTATAATAATCCACTGTCATTCTCCACTGTGATTTCTGCACAGGCCAAGTGGGTGAGTTGACTGGGGATGTGGTGGAAATCATCACCCCTGCATCCTTCAAGTCCTTGGTGGTGGCAGTAATCTCTGCAGTCTCTCCAGGAATGCAGCATTGCTTTTGGTTTATTATTTTCCTAGGTAAGGGAAGTTCTAATGGCTTCCTCTTGGTTCTTCCTAGCACAAAAGCCCTTACTTCACATGTCAGGCATCCAATTTGGGGGTTCTTCCAGTTGTTGAGTATGCCTATTCCAATCATGCATTCTGAAGCTGGGGAAATCACTACAGGATGGGTTTGAAGACTCACTGGGTCCACTGTGAGACGTACCTGAACTAAGACTCCATTAATAACCTGACCTCCATATGCCCCTACTCTGACTGGTGTGCCACAGTGATGTTTTTGGTCTCCTGGAATTAATGTCAGTTCAGAGCTAGTGTTCAGTAATACAGGAAAAATCTGATTATTTCCTTTTCCCCAGTCACTCTTGTAAAAGGCCAAAGATCCCTTTGGGTAAGGCTGGGAGAAAGATAAACAGCATAAACTTCTGGAAGTGCAATGGAGTAATTCCTCAATTGTACCTGGCTTCCCCTTCATTCAAGGGGTTGTAGGCCTGTAAACTGGCTCAATTCTGGGAATTGACAGAGTGTCTGTGACTCTCTATTCAGGTGATTCAAGTTAGACTGCTTTTCACTTGACCTAGAATTCTTCCACTTGTGCAGATCAAGTAAATACTTAGATTTTCCATCTATTTCACCTTTAGGAACACCATGACTAAATAGCCCATGCCATAAGTCCATACAAGTCAAACTATTCTGGTTACTGCTTTGACTCTTGTGTCTATTACTGTAACCCCACCCACTTTGTGTTTGTCAATTAAGTGCCACCAGTTAGCCCCTATTACCACGGGTTCTAATCAGCCCATTGTAGTTAGGTGTTTTAATCCAGTTAGAACATTGTTAAATCTGACTTACATAAAATAGCAATCACAGCAGTCTTTAAGGATGCTGGGGCTTCTTTCACATATTTGTCCCTCACCGCTGTAGTTAAAGTTGTGTCCTCTGGCCATTCCCTGGGTGGGTCTATGGGTCCAATCTGATAAATCCACTTTAACATGCCAATTTCCCTAAGCCTTTGGAACTTTTCTTCTATAGTAAACCAAGGCAGATCTGGCATTTCAACTTGGTTTAGTGTAGTCCACCACTTAATCCAAGCTTCAGTGAACCAATCAAATAAATTATTACATCTTTTTCTAACTTCTTGAGCCGATATATCCAATGAAGAATCTGTGATTAGTGGGTCCATATCAGTAAACTCAGACCAATGCAACTTTATGTTCCTTGTACCATTATCCCACACTCTCAATAGCCATTCCCACATATATTCCCCAGGTTTCTGTTTGTATTTATTAGAAACATCAAGTAGTTCTTTGGGGTCACACTTTGTACTTCACCTCTTGGGGTTTCCTGAGACTTAAGTCTAATTAGAGGTCTAGAAGGAAAAATGGGTTGTGGGGGTGGGTCTTGGGGACATTTAGCAATGTCTTGTAAGAAATCTGCCTCAGGCAATGTCCCAGGAGCTGACCCAGGTGATATCTTAGACAAATACTCTTTAGACACAGCTGGGTTAATCTCATCAGATGAGGGTGGAAGGGATGATGATTTATCGGGGAGAGTGGCTTAGCAGACAAAGATGGGGTAATCTCTTCAGATGGGAGTAAGAGAGCTGGTTCTGTTGGCAGGAATGATTCAATGGAATTTAAGGGCTCAGTGTTTCCTTATCTGCCCAGATGTCCCCATCTCAATTTTTAGGATCCCATTTCTTCCAATCAACGCCTGCACTTTAAGTTTAGACACCATTTTAGGTTTGGAATTCATTGGCATTGTAATTCATCCACTCTTAGGATAAGATTCTGGGTTTGGTTTTCCTCAATATCAGCTCTTTTAAGAAGTAAGATTTTCTTTCAGGGCATAAGAGGCAACTTTCTGGTCTGTTATGTGGCTCTGAAGCCCTGAGCTTACCTCTTTCTTTCACCGCTTTGCCTAGCAAAAGCAGGGCCAACTAACCAAACTCCTTATGCTTCTCCCTCTGACAAAATTGTAGAAAGGTATCAAATGTGCAATCACCTAGAGCCTTGTTTCTCACAAATATTTGATCCTCCGGTGGTGATATTTTGTGTATTTTGATTGCCACTTCAGACCATAGATTTTCTTTACTACCGGAGGCAGAGTCATCAGTGTCTTTTAGATTAACCAGACTTGATAACCGATTGTTGGTCTCTGCTTGAGAATCAATTCAGAAAATTCATCTTTATGATTTTGTTCCTCTAGAATCACTCTTGGTAGCAAGTGTCTTATGCTGAATTCTCTAGAGGAGCAAAACCAGTGTATATAGCTATATAAATCCATATATAAAGAGAGAGATTTCAAGGAAATGGCTCACACAGTTGTGGAGGCTGGCAAGTCCCAAAGCTGTGTGTCAGATGTCAGGCTGGAGGCTTCTCCTGACTCATGTGATTGCAGGAGCTGGCAAACCCCAAAATCTGTAGGTCAGACAGCAGGCTAATGGCTCATGTCCCAAGAAATAGAGGTCAAAGGATGACGAGTCAGATACAGGATCCAGAGTGGGAGAGCTTTGACAGAACATCCATAAATATTGGATGCAGATGACACTCCCAAGGAAATTCCTCTTACAACTGATTGGCTGCTCATATCAGATCACAAAATGAAGGAAGATTACATAATACCTTCCAAACCACTGAGAATCATGGCTTAGCCAAGTTAACACATAACATTAACCATAACAGTACTGAAAGATAAATCTTTGCCTTCTAAGTGAAAAGAGACCTATTTATTGAGTACCTACAAGTGTCAGACATGTTAAAAACACCATGGCTCTCAATCTTCTTAATGATCGTATGCGATATTGTTGTCCTCTTTTTTAGGTAAGGAAACAGGGTCAGCAGGTTTCACAAACTTGTCTTATGTCCACACCTAATAAATGGTGGAGGCTGGATTCAAGACCATGTTTTCTCAAAGCCAGCACTTGGCATTAACTGCCTCCTGGAGTAGAAATTGACTCTATGGCAGTGGGTTTTTTTTTTTTTTTTTTTGATAGTATCTTGCTGAATGGCACTTTCCAGGGAACCTAAAGTGATCCACAACTATGGCCAGTTCACCTCACAGAAAGAACTTTTAAATGCGTAGGCTTAGGCTCTTGGTGTTTACTTAATTTTAGTATTTTGATTAAACAAGAGTCTAGTTCAATTCTGAAACAATTCACTGAAGTAATAAGTTTGAATCTGCCTTAAAATTCTTTAGCAACTCTATTTAGGTTTAATGCTGAAGCCATGTGGATCATAAAATTGCGAAGATACAGTGATAACACACATTGTCTGAGTGAGATATAGCTCATGTTGTTTAAATTACTGCTTTTGTGGCTTTCACAGTTATAAGTACGGGTGCCTTTTCTTTGCAATATTCTTCTTTTCTGCAGCAGTTAAATGTAACCTTCCCTGGGTTATAGAAAGTATCTAATTTTATTAGTCTTCAGAAAATGTAAAGTAGACAATTAGACTTTTTTTTTTTTTTGGTCCAGAGCAAGTGATACATGTTTTCTGATAAAAGTAAATAAGCTCCAATACAACTACGAAAAAAAATGAAATCTTAAGTAGCATATTTTGCACCTATATATAAAAAAAAATATATATAGGCCATAGAAAAAGTCAAATCCCTTCCCACTTCTCTGACATCAAATTGTAAGTGATCAATTCAAATCAATTTATTATCAATTATATATTTCTCTGTTCCACTTCTGTTCTGACACCAGCCGCACACATAGCACTTTTTCCTCTGACCTGAACCACCCAGAGCTAGGTCAGACCCCACAAGTTGAAGGGCACAGCCCCCCAGACTGTCAAGTCTGCCTCAGACTTTAGAAAACAGCCACAAGCTTAGGAGTCCTCATAGAACACTCACTTCTGACCTGCTGACTACATATTAGAGGGTCTCCTACTACCCTTTCAGGATGTCAGCCATAAGCTTAGGGATCCTTTCTGTCCTGCTGGCTCCCACTGCTCCTTCATGTTTGATAATATGCTAGAACAACTCACAGAACTCAGGAAAGCATTACACTAATGATTGCAGTTTTATCAGAACAAAAAGGATAAAAATGAAGAGATGCATAGGATGAGGTCCAGGAGGATTCTCAAGATGAAATGTCCACGTCCCAAAATGGAACACACTACCCTTCCCTGTGCATAAATGTTTTTCACCAATCAGGAAGCTCATGGAGCTTCCGTGTCCAGAATCTTTATTGAAGCCTCACTACTTAGGCAGGATTGATTGGATCAGCCCACCCCCTCTGAGGTAAGCTGTTATTACATGTGGGACTTTCTTGCCTGGCCAGCCACCACCTGAGCCACCTCATTAGCATAAAAACTCAAATGTGGTCTGAAGGCCTCATCAAAGACAAATCACTGGGGAAATTCCAAAGATTTTTTTTAGAGTTTATCTCTCAGGAACAAAGGACAAAGACCAAATTAAAAACCCATTGCCATCAAGTTGATTCCAACTCATAGACACCAAATTGCTTGGGTTAATTAACGTAAACCAGAATTGTTTGGCTTAATTATTGTAAACCCCACAGTAGCAAAAAGCATCTTCTGTAATTAATTTGATAATGCTGTTTATATGTATTGTTTAAAGAAAAAGATATAAAATATTTTAGAAAATACAATTACTTTGTAAAATTAGTTTTAGACTTCTCCCCAGCCTTGTAAAAACGAAAAGAATACAGACTTTAATTAAAACATACTGTGACTTGACAGCAGTGGGGTTTTTTTTTGGTGGGACTTCATATATTGGCTCTTGCAAAAACTAATACTATAACTCTAGAAAAGTTACATAACCTGTACCAGACTCATTTTATCCAATTTTAAAAGAGACAGATTATTGCTTATTTAAAGGTGTTTTTAGGTAAATATTAAAGAAAACAATAGATATAAAGTGCTTAGGAAAATTCCAGTCAAAATGACGTGTAAGTTTATATAAAAACTTCACCACTACCCTATTTCAAATATATAGCAATTATTAATAAAATATTTGTATGTATGTTCATATATATGTACACACATATACATATATGTGTGTATGTATACAACACACACACACACGAATATAAAAAAGAAAACGTCAACACAGTAATACACACCTTCTCAACCAGGGAAATAATGGAAGCTCATTGGTAAGCTTGGTCTGGAGCTCTGGAGTTATTTGTTCCTGAGTGTAGAAACAGAAGAGTTGATGGTGGCCAGAAATTCAACTAAAGTATGTTTATGTGTCTCAAATGAATTGCATATGTAATTAGCTGGCTGATCGAATGAGCAGTGAGTGGGTTTTCCCTTTGCTAAATCCAGACTTGAAATAGTTGTGACAACTACTGTGGTTGTTAATGAGATACTTGCTTAGTGTCACAGGACAGAAGGCAGAGTTGCACTAACTGCTACCAGGCTAAGCTGCACGTATATGCAGGTACTTGATCTACAACATTGATTAGATATTGGAGCCCCAAGCTGTAATATGAAATTTAGGTCTAAACTGAGAAAACAACCACAAAATTTCCAAACTTCATAAGAAAAATTGAAATTCGGAGAGAAAAAAAAAAGAAAAAAACCTCTCAAGATAATCTACCAAACCAAAAGCACACATAAGAAGTTATAAAGGGGTGAAACAAAACAAAAACTTACTAACTTCAATAGAAGAATTCACTCTCTGAAAATAGAAATTATAAAGTAACCTGAAAATGGCTTTATAACAAGAACGTTGAAGATCCACAAAGAAAAGCTCAATCTCAGATGCCTTTGCTGGTGAATGCTACCAATTCAAAAAATTAATTCTAATTTTTAATAAAAAAAACCCATTGCCATCGAGTCAATTCTGACTCATAGCGAGAATTATTAATATACATGTAGATTTTATTCAAAAAGTAAAAGAGGAAGAGAGCACCCCCCAACTCATTCTGTGAAGTCGTTATTACCCTTATTCCAAAACCATACAAAGATACTGGGAGGAAAGAAACTTATACATCAATACCTCGTACGGATACACACACAGAAATCTTTAACAAAATATTCGTACACTGAATTCAGCAACATATAAAATGCATTACACACTACGACCAAGTGGAATTTAACCCAGGAATTCCAGCTTGCCTTAACGTTGGAAAATCAACTAATGTAGTATACTAAATCCATAGGATAGATAAAAACGCATACATATTGAAAAGAATGTAGCAAATTCATCTCTATTTGCAGATGACATGACCTTGTTTAAAGGGCGCTGGTGGCACAATGGTCACTTCAGCTGCTAACCAAAAGATTGGCAGTTCAAATCCACCCAGCAATTTGCTTCTGAAAAGACTGCATCCAAGAAAACCCTATGGGGCAGTTTTACTCTGTCACGTGGGATCTCTGTGAGTTAGAATCAAGGCTGCAGCTCTCAACAACAGCACAAATAATGATCTGCACAGAGAAAATCTTAAAGAACCCCGTAAAACAAAATTAACTATTAAAACTAATAAATGAGTCTAGCAAGTTTGCAGGTATAAGAGCAATGTACAACGACCACTCACTAGGAATAAACAATTCAAAGATGAATTTAAGAAATTAATTTCATTTATAATGGCACCAAAAAATAAATACTTAGAAATAAATTTAAGAAGTGCAAAACTTAAACTCTGAAAACTATTAAACCTTGTTGAAAAATTTTAAAGAAGACCCAAATAAAAGGAAAGACATCCCATTTTTCCATGGATCTGAAGAAAATATTGCTAAAATGGCAATATTTCGCATATTGATCTAGAGATTCCACTTAATCGCTTTCAAAATCCCAGCCGGCTACTTTGTAGAAATTGACAAGTTGATGTCACGAAAGGAGAGACTGGAAGGGCTGACTAATTAGGGGGAGAGCAAGTGGGAGTACGGAGTAAGAGGTATATAAACTTATATGTGACAGACTGACTTGATTTGTAAACGTTCACTTGAAGCTCAATAAAAGTTAATAAAAAAAAAGAGTTAAGATCCCAAAAAAAAAAAAAAAAATTTACAGGGAAATGTAAGAGACCCAGAATAGCCAAAACAATATTGAAAGAGAATAACAAGGTTGGAAAATCCAAACTTTCCAATTTTAAAAGTTACTATAAAGCTACACTAATCAAGATACTTTTGTACTGGCGTTAGAGTAAACATATAGACCAGTGGAATAAAACTGAAAGTTCAAAAACAAACTCTTAAAAAAATTATAATTTTTTTTTTATTATTATGATCAATTGGTTTTCAACATAGTGCCAAGAAAATTCTGTGGGGGAAGAATAGACTTTTCAATAAATGATACTGTGATAACTTATCCAGAGACAAAAGAATGAAGTTGAGTTCCTTTGTCATATATAAAAAACAATCGAAACGGTTGATATGGTTAAAACTATAATATTCTCAGAAAACAATAACAACAAGCCTTTGTGACCATGCATTATGCAAAACCTTCGTAGATATAACACAAAAAACACAAACAAAAAGTATGTAAGGGTGGTTTCATTAACATTCAAAACTTCCGTGCTGCAAAGGAAATCATTAAGAAAGGGAAAAGATAACCCACAGAATGGGAGAAAATATTTGCCAATCAAATATCTGATAAAGGCTTGTATCTGTTCTTGTTGCTGTTGTTAGATGTCAACTAGTTGGTTCCAACTCATAGCAACCGTATGTACAACAGAACGACACACTGCCTGGTCCTGTGACATCCTCACAGTTTTGCTGTGTTTAAGCCCATTATTGCAGCCACTGTGTCAACCCATTTCATTAAGGGTCTTCCTCTTTTCACTCACCCTCTACTTCACAAAGCATAATGTCCTTCTCCAGGAACTGGTCCCTCCAGATAACATGTCCAAAGTATATAAAATGAAGACTTCCCATCCTTGCTTCTAAGGAGCATTCTGGCTGTACTTTTTCTAAGACATATTTGTTCGCTCTTCTGGCAGTCCATGATATTTTCAATATTCTTTGCCAACATCATAATCCAAAGGCATTGATTCTTCTTTGGTCTTCCTTATTCATTACCCAGCTCTTGCATGCTTATGAGGTGATTGAAAATGCCATGGCTTGGGTCAGGTGCAACTTAGTCCTCAAGGTGACATCTTTGCTTTTTAACACTTTAAGTAGGTCTCTTGTAACAGATTTGCAATGCAATATGTCCTTTGATTTCTTGACTGCTTTTTCCATGGGCTCAAACATAGCAATGATTGTGAGGGTGGCGCAGGACCAGTGTTTCATTCTGTCGTGCTTGTGGATCCAAGTAAAATGGAATCCTTGACAATTTCAATATTTTCTCCGTTTATTATGATGTTGCTTATTGCTCCAGTTGTAAGGATTTTTATTTGCTTTTTTTTTTATGTTGAGGCGTGATCTGTACTAAAGGCTGTAGTCTTTGTTCTTTATCAGTAAGTGCTTCAAGCCCCCTTTGCTTTCAGCAAGCAAGATTGTATCATCTGCATATCATAGGTTGTTATTAAATCGTCCTCCAATCTTGATGCTGTGTTTTTCTTCATACAGTCCAGCTTCTCAGATTATTTGCTCAGCATATAGATTGAATAAGTATAGTGAAAGGATACAACCTTGATGCACACCATTCCTGACTTTAAACCAGACAGTATTATCTTATTCTGTTTGAATACTGCTTTTTGGCCTATGGGCAGGTTCCCCATGAGCACAATTAAGTGTTCTGGAATTCCCATTCTTTGCAATGTTATCCATAATTTGTTAAGATCCACACAGTTGAAAGCCTTTGCATAGGCAATAAAGTACAAGTAAACATCTTTCTGGTATTCTCTGCTTTCAGCCAAAATCCGTCTGACATTAACAACGATATTCCTCATTCCACATCCTCTTCTGAATCCGGCTTGAATTTCTGGCACTCCCCTGCTGATGTACAGCTACAACCGTTTTTGAATTATCTTCAGCAAAAATTTTACTTGTGTGTGATATTAATGATATTATTTGATACTTTCTGCATTCTGTTGGATCTTTCTTTGGAATGGGCACAAATATGGATCTCTTCCAGTTTGTTTGCCAAGTAGCTGTCTTCCAAATTTCCTGGCATAGATGAGTGAGGGTTTCCCATGTTGCCTCCATTTGTTGAAACATCTCAATTGGTATTCGGTCAATTACTCAAAACCACCCAGTGCTGCTGAGTCCGACTCATACAGACCCTATAGGACAGGGTAGAACTACCCTATAGAGTTTCCAAATAGCACCTGGAGGATTCGAACTACCGACGCTTTGATTAGCAGCCATAGCACTTAACCACTACGCCACCAGGGTTTCCCCGTCAATTACTACAGTCTTGTTTTTCACCAATGGCTTCAGTACAGCTTGGACTTCTTCCTTCAGTACCATCGGTTCTTGATCGTATGCTACCTCCTAAAGGGGCTTTTATCTAAACCAAACTGAAAAACCAAACCCAGTGCTGTCAAGTTGCTTCTGACTTACAGTGACCCTATAAGACAGAATAGAACTGCTACAAGGGGTTTCCAAGGAGCGGCTGGCAGATTTAAACTGCCAACCTTTTGGTTACAGCCATAGCTCTTAACCACTGCACCAGCAGAGTTGTGACTTTTATCTAGATTATATAAATCCTAAACTCCTGCAGCTCAATTATATATATATATATATATATATATATATATATATATATATATATATATATATATATATATGCAGTGAATTGTTTTTATTTAGCCTTTGTAGCTATGGTCTTGTAACTCTCACAAAGTGATTGGCTGGGGCTATGCAAATAAGGTTTGTAAAACTCTTTCAGGGATTATACAATTTACTACCCAAATAAGGTGCTGTGTCCTACTGAGGGGAATGGTCAGTTTTGCCATCCTGCTAGGCTTAAAAAAGCCAATTCCACAGAATCTAAGGGGGAACTCACTACCATCAAGAAGAAGAGTCTGGAGTGTAGTATGTCCTTTATATCAAGGGCCCGGGGTCCCTGTGCTGAGCACCACCTAGACCCAGAAGAAAGAGTAAATGCTAACGACAGCGAGAGTCTGCTCAGCCCACAGAGAGCGAGCTGAGCACCTTCAGGCAGCAGGCTTGCCAGTGGAGTTAAAAGAGTTGTAACACTTGCCCTTGCAGGGCAGAAGCCTGAGTGTGCACCATGCAGGGGCTGCCTCAGAGGATCCTGCTCAAAAGTCTTCCTACAGCAGGGTAAAGCTCATTGCATAACCCACCCCTGAAAATCATGTAGTCTAAATTTCTCCTTTTTTAAGTTGAAGAAGTATCAAAAGAGTGTAGTGACTCCAGGTCCCGTGGCTAATCAGTCACCGATTGTCATCTAACTTTGTCAGATCTCCTAATTCCCGCCACATGTTCTTTTTCTCTTCTGTCTGAGCGATGTGTGCTATGATCTGGCTTTATTTTTCATTTGACACTTACCAATTCAACTCTTTATTGTTAGTTATCCATCAAGTGTACATCTCTCAATTGTACTAGAGGCTTCTTTCTTGAAGGCAGGGATACCCTTTTTCCTCCTCTCTAGAGAAAGGAGAGTTTCTTACACAAGAAACTAAATATTTTGCCCAAGTATATACTAAACTTAAATCAAGTCAAAATCAATATGTAACCAGACAAAGCCTAGTTTCTAACTCCAAGAGAGTTTCTTATTCCTCTCCAAGGCTTTGTCAGGTTACAGATCGATTTTGACTTGACTTCAAGTTTAGTACATACTTGGGCAAAATATTTAGTTTTCTAAACTCCAGTTTCCTCATCTGTAAAAGAGAGATAATCAAAGACCTTATCTTACATGTTTTTGTTTTTGTGTTTTTTCATGAGAAGGAAATGAGATCTTACATGTGAAGCCTGTAGTTCAATGCCTGATGGCCGTTGAGTGCTAAATGATTGGCAAGAGAGTCTGTTGCTGTCATTTAATCCGTTCTATTTCTTTGCTCAGCCAATTTTTTAGGTATGGCATGTAATCCAGCTCCCATCTTACCTTGTGATTAAAACCTGGTTCCTTCTCCTGCCTTAAACTCCTAACTGCAGTTAATTGTGCTTTTCTTACTACTCACACAACCTTTTTCATGAACTTTTACTAATTCCTTGGCTTTATTCTGTTTTACCTTTGTCAACTTTCTAGACTCAGTTGTAAGGAATACAAGGTCAGAAAGTGTAGATTATTTATCGCAGCATTACCTCAGTGTTTACCTAATGTTTTACACAGAATTGGTGCTAAATAAATGTTTCCATGATAAGAGCACATTATAATTCATTCATTTAGTCATCCATGAAACATTTATTGAACATCTACTTTGTGCTGCCTTTGGTAATACTGCTTAGGACACAATTATTATCCTAAAAGAATCCTGATGATGGATGTTAAATAAATTGAGGGAAGAATTAATAATGAGGTTAGATTTTGTAGGCTCAGTTTGGCTAACTAATCAAGCTTAATTCTTAGCTTGAAAAGTGGTAATGGTTCCAGATGTAAAAGCATCTAAACTTGACTTTCCTCCTGCAGGATCAGCACAGCTACCAGCAGCTGAATAACAGAGAAAGTGTTCCATGCCTCTCTGGAATGAAGAGTGCAATAGTTGTTCTTAACAACTAGCTGGAGTTATTGCAAAGATCAGGGCAATAAGAGCTAGTTACTTCCCTTGTGATGTTATATATTCTTCCTTACCATAGCAGAGAAACTCATTGTCTGTGGAAGTCTATTCAGAACTTTTTATGAACATTAAGTTGGTCTCACTGTGTGAGTGCTAAACCCTACTGGCTGGGAAGAAAACCCATAAATCACGAAAACAAACCAAGAAAATACAAGGAAAAAAAAAAGAAAGAAAGAACCCTTCTTTTAATGTTTTAAAACACCTTCTTGTATTTCGCCTCTGTGGTCTGTTTCTGTTTTGTGTTCATCTCTGGTTATAGGCCCTGGAGGATCTGGTTTTACAATTTTTGCTAAGGCCCTTTGTCAACCATTCCAGTTTTGGCCCAGACATCAGCATGATTTAAGTCGAGAATTAGCTTGGGGAGCATATCGTCAATTTATTTAAAGAATAAATAAGAAAGGGAGAAGCTTTATCAAAAATAAGTCATTTTTAACTGCCCAAGGAAGTCTCTGCAGAAAAGATTTTTTTTTTTTTTTTGGTACGTCTCCTATACAAAATCCTTTTCTCTGTTTATCTTCCATTTTTTTGTTACATGACTTTCTCACAGCTTTTTATGATGGGCATATGTGTATATTTAAAATGTGTTAACGCGTGCTTAAACACTCCAATGTGTTACATTGTGATATGCATTCAAAGCTTCATTAAAATAGCGACAACAAAAGGCTAGCTACTAAAAAAGTCCAAAATTCGGAATTAGCTAAATCCTGTTGAATTAGTAGAGTCTTCTGGCAGTAAGCAAGAAATATGCCAGGAAAATATTAATGCTTGCAGGATCCTCTCCTGTCAGCCGAACACGCCTTCTCTTTTGTTCTGTTGATTTACCAGGTGCTGAAAATGAAGGACACATTTCAAGGAGTACAGTTGACAATAGCACTCATGAGGAGGCTTTGTTTCCGAAAGTCTTTCTGGATGAAGTCTAGGTGAAATTCTTCCCCTGGTGCGTATGCATTGGGTTTCCTCAGAAAGCAGTGACAGACACATTGTCAGGGTGACCTTGGCCTTCTTTTGTCTTTGCATTCTTGTCATTCAAACTAAAAGTCCATTCCCAATTGCTGAGATGAGGTCTAGCCAGTGGCAGGGAACAGAATGGCAAGCCTGAGAGGAAGACCTTTTGTCTGCCTTTGTTAGGATGATGCTGAGAAGAAATGAACTTCCTCACTTGTAGACCGCCAGAGATAATGATGACTTTCATCAGAGTGTTGTTAAGGAGAATAGCTAGCAAAGGATTGCAAATGCATTGAGAAATGTTTATTAATTAAGTAATAACAAATGTTGCTTGGAAACGGGCAATTTTTTCTTGGTTGGCAGGACAATGGGGTCATTTCTTCCCCCCCTTCTTCTTCTCTTGGTTTTGCAAGATTCACTGCCAACGAGGAAATGCTTGGCTCTTCCTTTTGACAATTTATTTTTCTAACTCCATGAAATGGGGCTTTCTGTGTCAGGGGATGACTCATAGTCATCATATGTAAAAGGGGGATCTACAATGCCAAGGACAAGAACTCAGAGCTCCATGGAGACCCAGAAGCTGCCGGAGGACAGAGAAACCGTCCTCCATGACTGACTGGTGATGGCCTCCATCTCAGAGAGCAATCTGCTCACAGTATTTCACAGGCAAAATACCAGCCTTCTCGTACATGGGGGTTGTGAGAAGGAAGATCATAGCACATACAATTTGATTGTAATATAGGCCTGGCCCCATTTGTCAGATTTTAAGGAGATGAGAGGTATTATTATAACTGTGTTATAATTTCAGTTACAGAGAAAACCCAGATCGAGCAGACACCTGAGATTCAGAGGGTACTCTATAGGATTGCTGTGAGTCAGAATGGACTTGATGGAATGAGATGTTTTTTAATTCCTAGGGTCCATCCTTCCCAGTGGAGGAGGAGTCAGTGTTCATCATGGACTGTTTTGGGGATAGAGTTCTCACTTCCCTGGTCTGCCATTTTGCTCCCTGGAGCAACATTATCCTTTTTGTTCTCTTGGCTTCACTCTTTCACTGTCCGTACCAGTCTTGACTGATTACTGAGTGCCTATTTTGAGTCAGGCAATGCACTAACTCTTTGATACACTGAAGCCAGCATTTGTAAACTGGGTCCACTCCTCTCTTGTGTATGCAGTTCAACCCCCTCCTATTGCCTTTCCACTATTTCTTCTTCTTCACTTCTTCTCTTTCCTCCTAAACCTGATGCTACATTAGTTTCTCTTGGCTGCTGATCACTGGCGACCAATTGCTGCCAAACTGATTTCTACTCACAGTGGCCCCATGTGTCTCAGAGTAGTACTGTGCTCCATAGGATTTTCAGTGGCTGCTTTTTCAGAATTAAATTGCCAGGACTTTCTTCTGAGGTGCCTCTGTGTAGACTGATACCTCCAAAGTTTCCATTACCAACTGAGCATGTTAATTGTTGCACCATCCCGGAACTCTGATCACTGACTACCACTTTCCTCAATTTGGCTACTATTTCTTGTTTGATGCAAATTTGGAGGATAACCACCCCCAGGAACTTGCTCAGGCGCAGCCCCAGCCAGCAGAGGCTAGAACTGAAGGCAGCATAAACAATTCACCCACCGGAGAAGGCAGGGAGGCTGTTGGTAGTTTAATTCTCCGAGGCACTCCACCCTTCTAATTTTTTCAGAGAAGTTCACTTTGGATACCAGAGACTCTCCTTGGGCTCCTTCAAATGATAATATCTGAGTTTTGAGGGTCCGTACTTTGTATTTTTCAGGCTCTGAAACAGTTAACAATTTTTTTGTGGGTCTAGATTTTTTTTTTTTTTTTAGATGTTAGCACGAAACACAGGGAATCTAGCAGATTTGCTTTCACAGGAATACAGATAAGATTCATCGGGGGCAGAATGGGGGAGGTGGGGCAGGGTGAGGAAATTACGGAAAGACAAATTTTAGCATAACCGAAGTAAAACTGCCTTCTTCATCATTTCCTGAAAGGCAGCAAGACACAATGGAGAGAGCATAGACTGAAGCATTAGATCTGTGTTCAAATCTGACAGATGAATTTCATAGCTCTTTGAGCCTGAACCTCTTTATCGTGGTGTTATGATAATAGCAGGCCTCCCATGATCCTCTGGTAGACAATAAAGGCGCAAGTGTAAAGCACTGGACCCTGGCAAATGGTCAGTGAGGCTTCCTTTCTTCTTTCCTTCTTCAGATTTTTAGAATATCACATTGTGCAGAATGTTTGCATGTTGCCATTTTTTTCTTTTTCATAATCTGCTTTGTTTATCTGCCTAAAATTTAGGGCTCAACAATTTTTTTGGGGGGGGGGGCCAGTCACTCTTCTCCCAAACAAATACGTCATTAAGGAAAAAATGCGCAGTGGCTTTTGTGTGATTATTAATAAATATAAAATATTCACATGGGGATTAAGAAGAATTAACACAGACCTAGCATTGATCCACACTTGATTAGCCATCATGCTTCCACGCCAAAGATAAGGAGGAGCTGGGGAAACCCTTCCTCTTCCTTCAAAAGTTTATTAAAATGATAAACGACGTTCTGGTGGCAGTTGGGCAACTTTAAAGTGCTCTTTTGTGGACCAACTCCAACCCCCTGCTTGTTAGGGTACACCCCGACTAGTAGGAGCTGGCTTTAGCACAAACATGCGAGGATTACACCCAGGCATTACCTACCCAGGGTTGTCAAGGTTACTGAAACCCCAGGAATACTAGACACAGAATCTTCCAAAACTACCACTGGGTATATCATAAATATTAGACATTCTGATACTTCTCTCTGCATGGATCATTTTCTTGGGACTCATCTCAAGAGAAATACTCAATATATTAATTTTCCTAATGGAACTCAGCAGTGACAAAGAATAATGAGGAGGCTTCATAATGGCCCCATTTTCCATCTGTCCCGGGCACCATCGCCTAGACTCGCGTTGCCTTCACGGAACCAGTGAAAACTAGGAAACAGCACTCTTATCAAAAGAGAAAGACTTTGCTGAAAATTCAGTATCATAAACACGGTCGCAATGTGCACCCATGCATATAGGAGAATGAGTAGGGCCCCAAGTCTTGGTGTATTTCCAACATATAACAGGCATCCTCTTTCTACACTCTTCTGTAACATCCTGCCAAAATACTAAGCATTCAAATCAGAGGTAAAGAACTCATTGCATAAAAACGGTGTGTTGGTACACTTACCTTTAATCTTCTAATACCTGCCCTCTTGGAAGAAAGTTAAGGATTTGTGTTTAACTTTGTAAAGCTGTTATACTGTTAAATAGCATCTCTAAGCACATTTTCCAATCTAATATAAGATGATAATAAAATCTACCTCCCCAGATTATTGTGAGAATTGAAATGAGGCAAAACGTGTGAAAAAGCCAGCACAGTGTCTGGCACAGTGTAGCTCAACAATGCTTGTCCTATAGTTATAATATTGTAACAACAGGAATTTCCTCAATTTCTTTTTTATACAGTTGAACAAAAACAGCTGTTGAGAGGACTATCTGGGTATCTAAAATGAAGGGGCAATTTTTACCCATTAATATGATAAATGCTACTTCATACTAAGTCATTGTATATGGTGGGAGGTGGGTAGGTATGATAGGTGAAAAGAGCTGAAAAGAGAACATTGATGAGCTGGGTCAGAGAGCAGTTATAGGACTCTCCTGGTGACACACCTGGAGTCCTGTTGGTACTGTGGTTAAGAACTCGGCTGCTAACCGAAAGCTTGGTAGTCCGAATCCACCAGCTGCTCCTTGGAAGCCCAAAGGGCAGTTCTACTCTGTCCGGTACGATCTCTATGGGTCTGAATTGCCTCGACAGCAAATGGTCTTCGTTTCTGGTGACTCATCAGATTCAAAATTTGTGCTGTTGTTCCAGTATTCAAAGGTTTCACCAATTGACCCAAATCATTTTTTTTTTTTTAGTTTTACTGTGTTTTAGGTGAAAGTTTACAGCTCCAGTTCCCCATTCAAAAGTTTAAGTACAAATTGTTTCATGACACTGGTTGCAATTCCCGCATTGTGTCAGCATTCTCCTCCTTTCCTTTTACACCCCGAGTCACCCATGTCCATTCATCCAGGTTCCCTGTCCCTTCCTGTCTTCTCATCTTTGTTTTTGGTCTGGTATTGTCCATTTGGTCTCATATACTTGATTGAACTAAGAAGTAGAATTCCTCACGTGTGTCGTGTGTTTTATAGGCCTGTTTGATCTTTGGCTGGAAGGGTGGACTTCAAGAGTGGCTTCAGTTCTGAGTTAGCAAGATTTCCGGGGACCATAGTCTCAGGAGTTCCTCCAGTCTCTGTCAGACCAGCAAGTCTGGTTTGTGTGTGTGAATTTGAATTTTGTTCTACGGTTTTCTCCCCTTCTATCCTGGACTGTCTATTTTGATACTTGTCAGAGCAGTCGAGGGTTGTAGCTGGGTATCATCTAGTTCTAGGTTCAGGCTGGTGGAGGCTGTGGTTCATGTTGCTTACTAGTTCTTTGGACTAATATTTTCCTTGTGTCTTTGGTTTTCTTCATTCTCCTTTGCTCCTGAAGGGATGGGACCAGCAGATGTATCTTAGATAGCCTCTTGCAAGCTTTTAAGACTCCAGATGCTATTCACCAAAGTAGGATGCAGAACATTATCTTTATGAACTATGTTATGCCAATTGACCTCATTGTCCCCCAAGACAATGGTACCCAGCCCTCAGCCCCAGTAGCTAAGCCCCTTGAGGTGTTTGGATGTGTCCAGGAAACGTCTATGACATTGCCTTGGTCAAGGCGTGCTGCCTTCCTCTTTCCCTTCACTGAAGTTACCACTTGTCCACTACCTTGTTAGCGATTTCCCCTCTTGACTCAAACCATCTTTGACCTATGGATCATGAATTAAATTCCTAATATCCTTGTACAACTGCCTCACTTCTTCTGTTTGAATCTACTCCTGTACCTATGCCCCATTCACAAATTTCTGCTGTATAAATATTATCTGGGATTCCATGCAAATATTTTTCCTGGTGAGCTTCCTTCATCACATATGAAAATAAACTCTCTGGACTTTAACCAAAAAAAAAAAAACAAAAAACCCAAACCAAACCTGTTGTCACTGAGGTGATACCGACTCATAGTGACCCTATAGGACAGAGTAGAACTGCCCCATAGGGTTTCCAAGGAACGCCTGGTAGATTTGAATTGCTGACCCTTTGTTAGCAGCCATGCCACCAGGGTTTCCCTCTGGACTGTAAACTTGGCTAAATTCTTGTGTGTGTGTGTGTGTGTGTGTGTGTGTGTGTGTGTTGCATTTAGAGGATATTTCTCCTACAATGCCTAGTAGTATAATTTACCTGCATAATCTTTTTTTATCATTTATTTTAATTTTTGTTGTTGAGCATCTACACAGCAGAGCATACACCAATTCCCCAAATTTTATATGTACAACTCTTTTAATAGATAGCAATCTCTTACTTTTGTGCTACCTAAAGACCTACTTAATCATTCAAAAGCCATGATGTGGGTGGCAAGGGGTCAAAAATAAAAAAAGAATTTTGCAGACAAAAAAGCTGGGGCCACGTTGGAGCAGTCTGTTTGGAAAGGCCATGAGCTTTGTAACAGAAAGTTCAAATCCCAGCTCCATCTGCATAAAGGATATATACATTATCTCTTTGAGGCTGAATTCCCTCACATATAATAATCTAATTATATGTATTTTGCTGGATGATTGCAAAGATTATATAAGATAATGTATATAAAGCACCTGACAACTGCCAGAGACAATGAAAGGTAGCAGTTATTATTCCACTTACTGAGGCATGGGGGTAGGAATTAGTTATTGTCAAACACGCACTCTCTACTGGCTGTTTTACAGGTTGGATCTCGTAATTATCTTTGAGGCCCCATTTTACTGATGAGAAACCTGTGTGCCCTAAAAGTTAAGTAATATATCCAAAATCAGCCCATGCTGTGACTTGCCTAATATAGAATGTGAACCTGGATCTGGATCCCACCTCTGTCCTCTATGCCACTTGCTTCTATGGGAGGTATTGCCAAGTTCCTGGGCGGTTAATGCGCCTGGCTGCTACCTGAATGGTTAGCAATTTGAGTCCACCCAGAGGTACCTCAAAAGAAACGACTGATGACCTACTTCCAGAAAACCAGCCATTGCAAAATCTGTGGAGCACAGTTCTACTCTCACACACATAGGGGCACCGTAAATTGGAATCAATTCAATGGCAACTTGTTGGCTTATTGTCAAGTTGGGAGCAGAAGATGGGAAGGCCTTTCCCAGGAACACACACAAAAAACGACACACTAAACCCAGCGCAGTTCCATTCTGACCAGTCACAAGTGCTCAGGAATGCAGTGTATGAGACCTTAGTCTCCACCAAAACAAAGAGCTTCTTGTGTGCCACAAAGACTAACAGCTACCAGAATTTTGAACTGTGAAGAGACAACATAGTTTGTGGTGGCACACTAACATTCTAGATGCTTCTAGAGTTTTTTTTTTATTATTATTTTTAATGAAGAAAGGCTAAAATGGGTACCAGATTGTGACAATTTTCATTTTTTGTATTTATTAAATTATTCCTTTACTCTTCTCACAGAATGTTAGTCCTGACATAAGTAAATACTTTATTAAGAATCGGAGTTCATCTTGCACTAGAGGGAGGGGGCTGCACTAATGTGACATAAGTGCGAGTCACATGAAGAGTGTTTTCTATTTTGAGTTGTGTCAGATATCTTTGTGACTATATTTATAACTCTCTTGAAGTTAATCTCAAAAGTTTAAAGTTACCCCACTGAGAATCTAATCTAATTCTGAAAAGTGATTAGTAATAAAAGGAATACCAACTTTAAACAGAAATTACCCCAGACCATGTACAAATTCTGCCTGCATTTATCAATAACTATACTGAAAGAGGAAACCCTGGTGGCACAGTGGTTAAGAGCTACGTGCTATGGCTGCTAACCAAAGGGCCGGCAGTTCGAATCTGCCAGGTGCTCCTTGGAAACTGTATGGGGCAGTTCTACTCTGTCCTATAGGGTCGCTATGAGTCGGAATAGACTCGACAGCACTGGATTTGTTTGGTTTTTTTTATACTGAAAGAGGAAATCCTGGTGGCACAGTGGTTAAGAGCTATGGCTGCTAACCAAAAGATTGGCTGTTCAAATCTAACAGGGGCTCCTTGGAAACACTATGGGGCAGTTCTACTCTGTCCTATACAGCCGCTGTGAGTGGGAATGGACTCTACAGCAACGGGTTTGGGTTTTTTGTTTGTTTGGTTGGTTGGTTTATACTAAAAGAACTTCTGTAGACACATTTATAATTCTCAGGTTGGCCCGTAGAATTCATTCATTCTTTTCTAAATCAAATGCTTTCGTACATCTGATCACATTAAGTAGAGTCATGACACCTAAGTTTTTAATCAAGGTCAGCGACAGAGCCTTGAGCCAGATCTGCTTCCCGGTATCTTTGTTTCTCCTTTCCTATGACAGCCTATTGCTCCCTGTCCCCATGTTCTCCCCTGGAAGCTGAGAGACTAAATTGGTTATATAATGGGAAAAAACTGTGCTCTTTGGAAGAATTCAAAGTTCAGTTGTGTACTTTTCCTTTTGGAACTTTGTAAAGTAAGTATTTTTGTGTTTCTGGAATTCTATTGTGGAACTTCTTTTCAAAAGAAGCAAAGTCAATGGAAACCCAAAATGTAAGATTTCTAACCTGAGCAGAAGGCTTGGCAAGCAATGTCATCTAAGAACAAAGCAGCCAGCATCCTCCCTCCAGAGACAAAACACATTATTTCTATGACATGCTTAGTCCCCATCTGCTCAGAGAAAAGGAGTGAATCTCCCATATGCCTCACCATTGGGCTGCGCCCGCACTTTGAGAGTGACACCCCCACAATGCAGACCTGAACGTTAAGTAACTGTAGGCTGCCCTAATGGAGAGAGCATATGGGTGCTAAGTGAAGGAAAAAATGACTACCTTGACTATTTTGTTCTATTTTTGTATTAATAAAAATGAACTTTATTGGTCACGGATCACATTTTAAAGATTTTGGTCTATCTGTTATTAATTTTTCTGAACAATTCTCAAACAATACTCATCATATTCATTGTTGAAATTACTTATTCATGGAAAAAATTTAAATGTCTCCAATTATATTATATGGTCATATTTTCCTCATAAACATAGGCACTTATTTCCACTAGCAGTACCCTGAGCCAGCACAATGTGTAATTTGCTAGGCTATTTGGCAACTAAGAATGATTAAGACCCTGCTGTTTGCAGTTAATATGGCACATACGTTGAGTTTGAGGCCAGGAAAAGTAGTAGGGCTGATTCTAAACTGTTCTTTTGTTCATGCAAAGTAAAAGTTTTATGTGTCATCGTGCCTAGTTTTGTAGTATGTTGTCACAAATATGACAAGTGGAAGAATATTTTATTTAATACTTGTTTCCTCTACTCTTAATTTTAATAGTTGGTTGCAAAATTATCATTTTAAGGGAAAACATTAGTTTCAATTGACTAGAAGATTGTAGTAATGCACAGCATGGGTTTGAGTCCTATATTTGTCACAGAGTTACATTATATTCCATGATTGGACAATATCCCTAATCATGGTTGCAAATACTTGTCCTTGTCAGCATCAAGACAAAATAATTTATATTTAGGAAGATGTACAAGAATTGTAGACAAAAGGCGGAGAATTTAGAGATCATTTAAAAACATTTGTAGAAAGAATGAATGAGTGAAAATTGTTTTTTTCTTCTGGATGAGGAATTAAATAGACTTTCAGATTGAAATTGTTAGAGAAGGGAAACATTTTGAATGGGAAACAGGACAATAACAGAGACATGATATTTTCTAGGAGCACAAAGTCCTATGCAGGACTTAGTCTGGAAGGTCTCCCAAGCTTGTCCAGTATGCTAAGAGATCATTAGGGTCTGATCCTTCAAGCTGGCTGGAGAGAGAGGTGATGGTCAGAATCCCTGATCAGGTGGCTTCCATTCAGCTTCATAGTCAGAAGGAAAAATGACACTATGTGATCAGGGCGATCATGGCTAAGAATGTAGTCCCTTACCCTGTCTGCAGCAAGTGAGAATGAAGAACCAAAGACACCAGGGAAAGATTAGTCCAAAAGACTAATGGACCGCAACTACCACAATCTCTGCCAGGCTGAGCCCAGAACAACTAGATGGTGCCCGGCTACCACCACCGACTGCTCTGACAGGGGTCACAATAGAGGGTCTTGGACAGAGCTGGAGAAAAAATGTAGAACAAAATTCAAACTCACAAAAAAAAAAAAAAAGACCAGACTTATTGGTCTGACAGAGACCAGAGAAACTCTGAGAGTATGGCCCCAGGACAAAAAAGAAAAAAAAAAGGAGTGTAGTCCCTTATAAGATGAGGATGTGAGACCAAACCCTAGGAGATTTGGACCAATATAGGTAAAAAATGGTTAGCAAATTCAAAAAAAAACAGACAATTGCACATATATGTAAAATATTCAACTAAAAAATAATGGATTCAAAATAAGTACTTGATTTTACTTACCAGCTGGCAATTTATCTCCAATCTTTTAGGGTATTACAGGAAGTAACTGAGTGGCAAGAAGAAGAGAGAGAAAGAAAGATGGCAGGTAGTGCTCAGCAGTAAACAGTAGTACTGGCACAGAAGGATTCTGAGGAATTTTAGCAACCAGAAGGTTAATTAAGTATAATATTGTGGTCATTGCAAGGTACTTGTCATCAATCTTCACCTGGTGTAGGGGGAAGTGCAGGGACACCGGGTCCAAAGGACACGCTTTGCTGCTCTGCTCCTGGTTCTTCTTTCTTGGTGGTAATGAGGTCCCTCTCCTCTCTGCTTGCTTCTCTCTTTTATGTCTCAAAAGAGATTGACTCAAGACACAACCTAATCCTGTAAAGTCCAGCTTCATTAATGTAACTGCCTCTAATCCTGCCTCATCAATATCATCCCCAACCCCCACCCCAGTGCTGTCGAGTCGATTCTGACTCATAGCAACCCTATAGGACAGAGTAGAACTGCCCCATAGAGTTTCCAAGGAGCGCCTGGCGGATTCGAACTGCTGACCCTTTGGTTAGCAGTCGTAGCACTTAACCACTACTCCATCAACATCATAGAGGTAGGATTTACAGCACATAGTATAATCATATCAGGTCACAAAATGGTGGACAACTACACAATGCTGGGAATCATGGCCTAGCCAAGTTGAGACACGTTTTTGGAGGACACAATTCGATCCATAACAAATGGGATATTACACCTATCTCACTCAATATCTTTTTCTTTTTAAAACCAGGCTTGTAAGTGTGATTTTTTTTTTTACTTTTTTTTATTTGTTTGTTGTTTTTATAATGCTAAATTTTTAAAGAATCTTTTTAAGAGAAACAAGTGGTTTGCGTTTGTGGGGTTTGCATTCTGTGGCTGGACAGCTCTCTAGTTGGCACTTACCTAACTAATGTGAGTCTTCACATGAAGCTGGGTATGGTGGGCATCATCCCAGCCCAGGAGCATGCTGCCTGGTCGGAGCATACCAGGACTCCTACTGTCAGGGCTGCACTTAACGGTGCAGGGGCTTATGGTTTAGGAGATTAAAAGCCTTTTTCTTCTTAAATATGGGAAATGACAAGAGTAATATTTTCTCCCATCTCCTCTCTAAATCTATGATGCTTTTCGAATACAAGAAAGTGACTTCCAGTCAATCAATTTCAAAACAGGATTTTGAATCAGTTTTGTGTCTCATTTTATTTAAAATATATAAACAATTAGATCAAGATCTTGAAAAATGAAAACCCTAGTAATCATTAATAATTTCTCAATATATCTCGTCTCCAGTTGCTGACCACTTTCTTTCATGCCTCAAGGAAAAGGATTTTCTCTACTGAAATGTATCTCATTATTCCTTCTTTCTCCTCCCCGTTCCCCCTTTAGGTGTTACTTTTCCATCATCCCATCTGGTATCTGCTTTACATCTTCCCATGATACTTAAATCTATTCATTAAATATTTCTCTTCATAGTGCTACTGTATTTCCTGTGGCTCTAATTTATTAGGCTGATTTTGGAAAAATCTTGAGATTACAAAGAGATCCTTATTTCATTAGGGCATTATTTTCAAAACAGAAAAGAAACCAGATCATTAAAATAACATATATGCAATATTACCTTTCTACATAGGACGCAATAAACAATTGGGCTCACAGCACTTTAAAATTGGAAGGTCTGAGGGATCATTTAATATAACCGCTTCACTTTATAGAGGAGGAAACTGAGGCTAATAGAGAAATAAATTTCTCTAGGAGAAATGAAAGCTCTTGATGACCACTGTGTAATGAAGGGTAGAGGAAATCCCTTGGAGTTTCTTAAGATCTATCTTATACAGCCATTTCCATGCTGAAGTCTTGCTACCTCCTTGGGACTCTACTCAGGAACTGAGGCACAAGTCCTTTCTATTCCTGGATCCCATGAAACTGTGAATTCTGTCAGCATCTTTAATCTCATTTTCTTACTCAGGGTTCTCTAGACAAATAGAAACAGTGAAATATATGTGTGTGGCAAGAGATAAAGGGAGAGAGAAATAGAGAGGGGAAGAGAGAGATAGAGAAATTCAAGGATTGGCTCATGCAATCGTGGGGAGCTCACAAATTCAAAGCCTTTAGGTCAGATGGCCGGTTTAAGACTTCTGCAGGATTGAAACCCAAGATTCATAAGCAAAGTGATGAAAAGAGTGCAACAGTAAAGAGAGAGAGAGTTCTGCCAAAATATCTATTTATGTTTCAGGAAAAACCACATCCTAAGGAAACCCCGCTTTCAACTGATTGATTGATTACATCGTGGAAAGTGATTACCTTACATTGCATTAGATTACATTATGGAACAGCAACTAGTTTAATGCTAGACCGAATCATTGGGAATCATAGCCTAGCCAAGTTGACACATAAAATTAACAATTACGCTAGTATTTGTGAATATTTTCTCTTTCCTTTCCTTTGTATTTTTGTTTGCTTTTCTTTTTTATGTTTTACTATGTCCTAAATTCCTTCTCTCCCACTCTCTCCTCCCACCTCTCAGTACTAAACCAAAACCAAACCCATTGCTGAGGAATCTATATGGACTCAGAGTGACCCTATAGGGCAGAATAGAACTGCCCCATTGGGTTTCCAAGGAGCAGCTGGTGGATTCAAACTTTTGACCTTTTGCTTAGTAGTCAAGCTTTTAACCTCTGCGCCATCAGGGCTTTCCCCCTACCCCCATCCAGTACTAGGCTTTTAAAATACTGAAACCAATACTGACTCATTTCTGTTTTGGCATTTCTGATGTAACATATCTGCCTGATGTAATGAGTATGCAATGCATGAGATCACTGGATGGTGGACAGAAGTCAGTTAATATTTCAAAGTAGTATATCACTACGTGTGAAATGGGTTGATTGTTCCAATTTTAGTATATGTGCTGACAAAGCAGCACATGGTATATTCAATCATCTCATATGTGTGTGAAAACTGGACAATGAATAAGGAAAACCAAAGAAGAATTTATGCCTTTGAATTATGATATTGGCAAAGGATACTGAATATACCATGGACTGGCAGAGAAAAAAAACAGATCTGTCTTAGAAAAAGTGCAGCCAGAATGCTCCTCAGAAGTGAGGATGGTAAGACTACATCTCACATACTTTGAACGTGTTATCGGGAGGAATCAGTCCCTGGAGGAGGACATCATGCTTGGTAAAGTAGAGGTTCAGCAAAAAAAAGGAGGACCCTCAATGAGATGGACTGACACAGTGGCTGCAACGATGGGCTCAAACACAGGAACAATTGTGAAGACAGCGCAGGATGGGACAGTGTTTTGTTCTGTTGTACATAGGATTGCTATGAGTCGGAACAGACCTGACTACACCTAACGACAAAAACAAAACAGGTTGAAGTTGGAGTGGAGAAGCCTAAAGCCTGTTGTCTTCACTTCCATTTGCATCCCGTTTTTGTGCAGGCAATCTTTGAGGGGATGTCATGAATCCTCAAGATTTCTATGAGCATGTTTAGGAGAAAACAATGACTTCCTTGTACAGATGTTCAAGAGTAATGTAGTTGGTTTGTGCTCAAAGAGATTTTGTATGTCTACTGATCTTTCTTTTAAAATAACTGCACTTATTGATAGAAGATAGAATTGGCGAAGATAGCCAAAGGCCTGCTGAGTATAGAAAAGGAAATTCACCTTTACAAAGGTCAGTAACGGAGAAAAAGAATTGATTGCAAGAGTAGAATTTCAATTTTTCAGTCTATATTTATTCCATAAAAGTAGAGTTACCAAGTAGGTTCTAAAAATGACTGTAAAAATCAGCAGATATCTGTCATGCCACCTTATTTTTGCCTACCCTATTAAGTCTTGTAGTTGGTGAAAAGGAGGATAAGAAAGTAGTTCTTTGTCTTTTGGCCTTTTTTCTCTGGTTAGTTTTAAAAATTATAGAAAAATATACAATGTATATTAAGAGCATAAAATGTCATTATAGGCATGACATCAGTGCTGATGATAAAACATTTACATTGATTGTCTTTAACCCTAAAGTCAGCCTCAAGAGAGAAATATTTATATTTTCAGAATATAGACTGAGGCTCAGAGAGGAGCAGTGAATTGCTGATGTTTTTATTCAGTGAGTGAGTGAGAACTGAGGGATACCAAAATTGAAAAATTATCAAAACAAATTATTAAATAGTATACAGCTTAAAATAGTGACCAAGTTGAGACCTTGCATAGTGTTTTCTAGATTATTTGGATGTAATGCTTCCCTGAACCCTGACAATTTCTTTTGGTTACTGAGTGTTTTTTGTCATTAGTTTACAATTATTATAACTTAAGACAGCTAGATAAACAGTGGAAACCCTGGCGGCATGGTGGTTAGTACTACAACAGCTGCTAACACAGAGGTCGGCATTTTGAATCTACCAGGTGCTCCTTGGAAACTCTATGGGTCAGTTCTACTTTGTCCTATGGGATCGCTATGAGTTGGAATCGATTTGATGGCAGCCTGTTTGGTTTGGTAGATAAATAAAAACACCTATTTTCGTTTTGCTTCAGGTAATGACCACATCTGATGCAGTGCTGTAACTCAGAGTATCACCCAGAAATGCTACATAAGTACAGGTCTTAGTTTCATAGTGCTGTTGTTAACAAAAATACCATGTGTGGGTAGCGTTAAAGAGTAGAAATGAATTTCCTCACAGTTTAGAATACTAGAAGTACAAATTCAGGGCACAGGCTATAGCGAAAGACTCAGCTTCTGTATTCCCAGCATTCTTTGGTTCCTTAGCCAGTGAGCTTCATGTAACTTCAATCTCTCCTGCCTCCCTTCTCCCCCTACTCACCCCTTGTTTGTGCTCATTTGTCCCTGTGTCTGTACCTTCTCTTTATATCACTCGAAATGATCAGGTTTAGGACACAGTCTATACTGATATACCTTTATTAGCATAACAAAGAAAACCCTGTTTCCCAATAGGATTATAACCACAGGTAAAAGGATTAAGAGCCACATATTTTGGGGGAGACACAATTTAATCCATAACAACACATAAATTATTTATAATAATATAGAAAAAAATCATCGATTAATTAATTCATTGGCAGAATATTACAGAACACTTCTTTGTGAGAACTGAGAGCCTCTGAAATCATCTTGTAGGGAGGTTTCCTTTTCATGGAAAACAGAACCTGTGTCTATTATTCTTAGTCCAGGTGCTATAGCAGTATTTATTTCTTCCCAGAAGATAGACTACATCTTTAATAGAGAAAAAAAAAAAAATGAAAGAGACTGTTAATTCTCTGCATAAAGCTTTTTTTTGTTGTTGTTGTTAAAAGCAAACAAACAAAAAAACTTGGCTTGCTTTAACAGAATGAGCGCTTCCCCTGAAAAGAGTTGATTATTGGTTCTTTGAGAAATGGGCTCTGGCTCTATGTTTGTACCTTCAACTCCCCACCTACATGGTATGTAAATCCAGAGACCATGTGATTTGAGATGGTCTGGGACCATGGGATATTTGGATAATTGAAGGTTCTCATCTTTGGATAGAGAACAGGAGTAACACAGGTCTTCGCTGGGCATTGATTGGCAGCTACTTAACAGAGAATAAAGAGACAAAAAAAAAAAAAAAACTTTATCTGGTCTTTGAGTCTTATTGCCATAAATTTTTGCATCATTGCAAAGAAGAAAAAGTATAGAAATAACAAAATAGCTTGGACAAAGCAAGGAGAATATATTTCATTTTTCCAAAGCCTAAAACTGTATGTCATTCATATTTGGAAGTAGGTTATGTTCCTAGTGACATATATAAAAATTGGATCCCCTAAGGCAAGTTTTAACTGAGCTGATGCTATGCTCAGAGGAAGCTTTTGCTATAGCTGGTGCCATGTTGGGTACTCAGAATTCCATTGCTGGAAACTACTGAACAACTGGCTCAGAGCAGACAGAAGTGGATTAATGATGTTTACTAGGTAACATTGTAAAAGAGAAACAATGAATTGTTAAGTGGTAGGTCTAGGGATTGTCTATTTACATCTACTTCCATCATACTTTTTCTCTTGTTTTTGTTTATTTTCTTGTTTTTCAATGTGGGAGTTTTTAGAATACGTACCCATCCAGAATTTTAAAAATTTTCTGAGGACTCAGACTTCTCTGATTTTTCCCATGTTGGACAGCAGAATTTTGACCATAAGATTTCTGTAGAGCCCACCGATTCTAGATATCTTCATTTAGTCATATCTACAGGGACTTTTTACAGGGACCCTTTAAATCCAGATTTTACAAAATTCAGAATGTATTTACTCTGTGAAGTAAAAATTAGAAATATCTTACAACATAGTTCAACTCCGCCAAAGTATACCCCTCTGAGTGCCATCAAGTGGGGCTCTGACGGGGACACCCAAGGTCTTCCCGCTAAAGCTAGTGGAGAAGTCGGACACAGGCAGACTCTTCTTCTGAGACTGGCCGTGTGCTGCTGGTTCTCTTACAGGTAGTCACGATGGCCTACACTTGGGTGTAACCACTATATGATGTCCACTCAACATCACTTCTTCCTTCTTTCCAAAAAGAATTGAAGTTTTGTTCAGATATCCAGTCTTCACGTGTGTATTTTAAAGAAACCAGCCTCACTTCCAGAGCCACAAGTTGATGCTGATGCGTCTAAGACAATCAGCTCACTCCTCTTCTAACTATTTCTGGTCCAAGCAAGGCTAAGTTGCCTAAATTGTCCAGTGTGACCATAAAAGTTACATTTTCTGCTTTTCTCTCCTATTGCTTACGAATAAAGAAGTATATTGCTCCAGTTGGATCTGGGAGATATCTGATGACTATGAGAGGAACTAGCCTTAGCATTAAATTTATTTATTTATGGATACACAGTGATGGATGGAAAGAATTTGAGTCCGCGATGACATTGCGAAACCACCAATCGAGTGCTCAAAAACTGCCCTCGTCTCCGTGATTTCAATCAAAAGAGATAACATGCTTTTTAATTATTTATGACAATTTTAGTTGTGGTTCCTCTTACCTGCAATTGTTATATGCTATAAATTTTGGCTTCGTATCAGGACGCTAATACCAAGTGTCTTTTTATGCACTTGCACAAAATTTATTTTAAACAAATTCTTACTTAAAGATTTCTAGACTGTGGCTCAAAAGAATTTCTCATTAGGAAACAACATGGACTTCACGACACACACCGTTTAACATCGGTAAACATTCCCACCAGCAGTAGTAGGTCCAGGTGTTCTTGTTTAACCATTTCAAGTCTAGTGCTATTTGGGCAACTTTTGTTTGTTGCAATTTAGCCAAGATTTCACTAACTGAAAAAGCAGGTTTTCCTAAAACTCTATTATATGCGTTAGACATGTGGCATACCTGGGGCGGACGTTGTCAATAACATTAAATATATATATATATATATATATATATATATATATATATATATATATATATATATGTCGGGCCCAAATACATGTTATATATTGTACACCGCTTGTATGGATCTCATCCTTAGAACTATCTATACAAAAAAAAAAAATATATACATTTCTCTGGAATTCTATCAACATTTACCCAAAAAACAAACTTTGTCTACAGAAAATCACAAAACTAACCTATTCTAATAATTATTCCACAGTATAATATGCTCCACACTTGAACCAACATTTAAGTACATTCTATATTGTTTACAAATTCAGAGGTTAATTGAAGAGTTTGTCAGGGCATACGGTTAACATTTTAAATGCCGGTGTCAGTGTGCCGGTGACATGCTGGTAATTGGACCATTTAGTGCAATTTAGGGCTTGAAGAAAAGAGCCTTTACTGCAATCATAGGGTACAGCTTCAGACATAGTTAAGGTGCAAATATTGTACTCGCCTCAGTTAGGCTTTGATTTTTGTCACTGTAATATTTTGATGTTTTTTTCTGACTGGTCTCCATACTTCAATCTTTCTACACAAAGCTGGAATATTTCTTAAATACAAAGCTGGCCACATCATTTTATTACTTAGAATTTTCCAATCCCTAATCTTCTTGTTGAAAATAAAGTTCAGACTCCTTAGCACAGCATGCAAGGTCGTTCTTGGTTTTACCCCTACTTTTATATCTAGCCTCATTTCCCACGCACCATATGCTCAACTTTGCTGACAACTTTCCTAACGCACTTATGCTTCTGAGCTCTCGTGTAGTTTTCCCTCTGCCTGAACTACCCTATTTACTCGTCCATCTGGCAACATCTTGTCCTTTAAACAAATCTGAACTATCATAAGCCTACCATTTTCCCCCGACGTCTTGTCAAGCCACCTACCCTGGGCACAAGCAGTCAGTCCTCTCTCCTTGGAATATACTGTGGTTTCTGCACTTTTCTCCGCTCTCTTGTACTTTGGTTCTTACATATCTATTTCCCCTGTTGAGACGGTTGGTCATCATTTGTCTCATCATTTTGACTTCCCCGTATCCTATTAAAGTTCATAAGAGACTCTTAATGTGAGAATTTTGTTGAATGAATGAAATGGATGTTTGAATCAAATTGGTCCTCTAACACGCACCTGATTCTCCAAAATGCACCACATTGAAGGAAAAGATTTGTTTCTTTAGCTTATTAGAATTTAGTTGTTCATTTTATGTGGACGTATCGGGAAATAAATATATGTTCATCTTATGAAACTACTCTGCAAATTTTAAGCACCACCAAACATAAGAAAAATACCTTACCGCACTCAGTAAGGAATGTACAGATTTTCAAACAAATACACACAAACAACCTCTCTGTGATTTAGTCTTCCCCTCTACAAAAACAAAACAAAACAAAAAAACCCTGCATATAGAAGAGTGTGAGCACAAAACTCTTTAAAGCGTAAAAAACACAATACTCTGCACTCAGCTCTCCAATTCTGCAACGGTTCTGAGGTTTGTTTATCCATCAGATATTTTTGAACATTTGATCTGAGTCAGTCCCTGTGATAGGTGCTGGAATATGAAGATGATGGAGACTCAGATTGTGTTTCTAATATCATAATCCAGTGGGCAGAAAGTGAGTCAAGAGAGTAGTTAATATCATGTGCTAAATTAGTAGTAGGAGGGGCCAGAGCAACACAGAGGGGTCCAAGGAAGCCCCTCCCCACGTCCCATGAGGAAATGCGCCTGCTGATTTTTGCAGGGCAAGCAGGAGTTTTCAAAGTGAAGACCTACCAGAAAGTCTTTCTAAGCAGTCTTGCGAAGGACCTGAGGCATGAGATTCCTTTAGTCCTGAGGCCTTGGCTCAGTGTTTCTCTTACTACCGAAATATAGTATCTCCACTTAATATCAGGGATGACCATGATCGTCTTAATGACCTCAGCTGTTTTGTCTGCACGCATCTACACTCACCACACACCTACGCTGATCTCAACCGGCATTTCAAATAGTTGTCATCGAGGCCACTTCGACTCCTGGGGACTCTGTGCTCCAGGAGGTTTTCAGTGGCTGATCTTTCAGAAGTAGGTCACCAGGCCTTCCTTCTGAGGAGCCACTGGATGGACTTGAACCCCAATCTTTCGGTTAGAGTCAAGCATGTTAACAGTTTGCATCACCCAGGGACTCCAAGCAAGCATTTACAGGTATGAATTATTTAATCCATAAGAAGTCCTATGTGTTAGGTGTTGTAAGGAGACCGACCTATAGGAAATTTTAGAAATTCACCAAAAAGTGTTCAGTTAGAAAGTGGCTATGCCAGGATTTGAACCCTCAAACAGACCAATTTCGGATGGTCAAGGAAAAAGAGGAAGAAGACCCTCAGTGAGACGGATTAACACAGTAACTGCAACAATGGTCTCAAACGTAGCAACGATTGTGAAGATGGAGCAGGACGGGTTAGTGTTTCCTTCTGTTATATATCGTGTTGCCGAATCAGAACCAACTCAATGGCATCTAACAACAACAACAAAAATAAGACTCGGATAGCTCATCTGTGTGTTCCATACTGATTCTAGTAAGGTACTTTTCTTGAGCTTGGTGGTGCTTAAAACATGTGTTTTGCTTTTGTTTTTTTTCCATAAGGCTATATACCTTTACTCCCTGAAATGTTCGTACGTAATAAGCAACTCAACTCTAATAAGCTAGGAAAAAGCTTTTTCTCTAACTCTTGTGCATGTAGGAGAATCACGTGAAATAAAGTCTAGAAATTGCTACAATTTTTTTTTTTTTTTTTTTTTTACTGCTCTCCATCTTTTAGTGAGGCTACTTAGCTCTCCTACCCAGGTCCTTTTGTAATGCCTAGGAAACATTTTTATTTTCCATAAATCTGCTTGGCGCTCCTTCGTGGCCCATAAAGCTGTTGAGTTCTGCTGTTTACTTGGTGGACTCTTGTCATCTCCATTCTGGCTTCATTCACATGGTCCTTTTGCTCATTCCCTCTGTATTAAATCTTCATTATCACTGCCTTGCTGTTTCTGATCCTCACGGGGTCTTCATGCTGCAGAGTATAGCTGCCCTTCTTCCCTGCATATCCTCCTCACTTTGGGTGTTAAACTGCTCCTCTCTTGACTACTTGCACTGAAACATGCCAGAGTCCTTCTAAGCTGCTTCTAGATTTTGCTACTTTCAGAGCTCACAAGCTAAACCCAATTTTAATGTTTCCTGTCTAGCCACCAGAAACCCTGGTGGCATAGTGGTTAAAAGCTACAGCTGCTAACCAAAAGGTTGACAGTTCAAATTCACCAGGTGTTCCTTGGAAACTCCACGGGGCAGTTCTACTCTGTCCTATAGGGCCGCTGTGAGTTGGAATCACCTGGACAACAAGAGTTTTGTTTGTTTGTTTGTTTGTTATGTGGCCACCATTTTCTTAGTTCTGGGATGGTTCTGGGCTTTCAGAATCACCCAACAGACACCAGGTCAAGTAAACAGTGTTCTTCCACGAGCAGTGTTTGAGCCCCAGCCCAACAAAGTGACTTCTTCCAGAACAAAGACTCCCAGGACGGTCTGCATCAGAAGTAACCTAGGAATCCAATTAAAAATACTGAATCTACCTGAAATGTCAAAAAAAAAAAAAAAAAAAAATTCATTTATCAGCCTAAAAATAGTCCTAAAGCCCAGCCAACACAGAGCACTCAGATGTAAATATCACTTCATCTCACATCAGCCTTTCACAATTGTGGTTCAGGAATCTGAAGCACTAAATGATTTTAAATTTTCCCGAGATTATACAACTAGTGAGTGCTGGTAGCACTATGACTTTAACTGGTTTCAAAGCTTCCTCCTCCTTTTTTCTTAAGCTGTAAAACTCAGTAGCTCTACTACTCACAAGTGTGTGCTATTGGGCAAATTTAACCTAATCTTTATGCCTTAACTCAAGAGATGATCTCCAAGGAAATCTTTAGCTCATATCTAATAAGTCTCTTTAGACACCATCACGTACTCGACCAAAGGAAAATAGAAATCTCTGATATTAAATCCAGTTATGGATTATTACTATTATTATTTTTCTCTTCAAAGGCAGAGTGTGTGTATGCAAAAGAAAAGAAGCCCTTCTGAAATACTTAGGTTTTTTTAAAAAAAAATTACTGTCGAGCTGATTCCAACTCATAGCAACCGTAAAGGACAGAGTAGAACTGCCTCATAGAGTTTCCAAGGAGCACCTGGTAGATTCGAACTGCTGACCTTTTTGTTAGCAGCCATAGCTCTTAACCACTACGCCACCAGGGTTTCCACTTACATGAAAAACCCACTGCCATGGAGTCAATTCTGACTCATAGGGACCATATAGGACAGAGTAGAACTGCCCCAGAGAGTATCCAAGGAGTGCCTGGTGGATTTGAACTGCCGACCTTTTGGTTAGCAGCTGTAGCTCTTAATCACTATGCCACCAGGGTTTCCACTTCAGTGAAAGGAAATGTTAAACTATGGTCCACCTTCCCCGCAATCTCCTTACCTCTGACAACTTATAATTGATTGAGTTTTTTAAAAGTATTTTGTTCTTTTCTTTTGATTGTTTATTTTTACTTGACTCCTGTTTTAATTTGGCTCTTTGGAAAGTCCCAGATGGGATGAAAAAGAACTCATAAAACTCCTCCTAGCCTCCAGGCTTGCTAAGACAACCACAACACAAAAGCTGTTAAAATCCCTGTTAAGAATGGCTGGCCATCTGCTCGAACCTACACTCTCACCTTACAAATGGTTGTAGATAAGGCAGGATAGGGTTCCTTTCCCATCACTCTGGCTGGTGCTTACAAGGAATCTGAGAGCTCAGGGACTCAGTAGAGCCTTAAAATCAAGAGCAAATACTTAACTCTTCAATGGTCGGTAACATTCTCTTCATTCTCCTGCATTACTTTAAAGTGCAGTTTGGTACCCTCCCTAAGCACCCTGGAGAAGTGTGCACTTTCAAGATTTCTTTTAAGGGATGTTTGTTGTACTGTTTTTTTGTTTGTTTGTTTTTTCCTTTTTCCCCCCAGAACAGAAAACCAAAAAACCCAACCAAACCCCTTGCTGTCACATTGATTCCAACTCACAGCAACCCTATAGGACAGAGTAGAACCACCCCATAAGGTTTCCAAGCAGCACCTGGTGGATTTCAATTGCCAACCTTTTGGTTAGCAGCCATAGCTCTTAGCTGCTATGCCACCAGGGTTTCCCCTAAGACAGGAGAAGAAGAAGAAGAAGAAAAAAAGAAAACTTTATGAATCAGATTCAACATCAGAGAGAAAAAGAAGAGACAGAGAAAGGGAACACCTGATCTAACTCACATTTTGGAAGGTATGTTTGATGGAGACGTGAGTGCTGGAATGTTTCAGCTTTCAGGACTGTAAAGATTCAGATTTATAGTCAGTCTGTTTATGCTATATCGTATGTGGTAGCATAGGATATCAAAGGAAGAAGTCTACAGGACTGCCACCATTGTAAATGAAAAATGGCTCTTCTCTTCACGCATGGCGTTATAATGTGGCACAGATGGAAACTTGTGCCCTTCTGTTTTACTGTTTCTGTACATTATACAGGCAATAAATATTGGCCAAATCAAGCTGTAATTTCTAAGGTTCCATATAACGTATTTTACCAGTATCAGCTGCTGTAGTTTATGAAATCCCTAGAGAAAGCTGCCCAGGTTCCCAGGTTTTATAAGCTATTTCAAGGAGACCTCACAAATAAAATGGATGGAAAGCAGGGCCTCTATTTTTAATATCCATTCAGTTACTGCTTCATTTGCTTGTTGCAGTTTGCACACTTAAAATTGCTTGTTGGGCAGACACTTTTCTTTTTCAAACTCATATGTATTAATTTTTTCCCCTGTTTTTTAAATTATTTTTCAGGAGTTGTGAGACCTTTTGCCTATTGTCTGGGGGTGGGTACACATTGGACGAGAGCAAACTAGGGGAAGGCCTTATATTGAGGTGGAGTGGTTGCTTCACCCCCAGGATTCTGAGAAGGCCTTCACTGGTTCTGAACACAGGAGAACTAAGCTCCTTTGGAAGAAATTAAAAATATTGTTTTCACACCTTTAATGAAATCCTTTGGTCAAAAAAAAAAAAAAAAGGAGTATGAAAAGGGATAACTGTTAATTAGATGTAAATCTGACCTAGTTCCACATTAGAGAAGTGAACATTTGATGAATGTCTGTCATGGGCAAAAACCAGTCAAAGTTTAGGAGATTACGACTCATTGAGATCCAGTCGGTGGCACAGCAGAACTGTGCTTCACAGGGTTTTCAGAGGTGATATTTCACACACCTCTGGGTGGATAGGAGCCTCCAGACTTTCCACTAGCAGCTGAGCCCATTAACTCTGCACCAATGGTTCAGCGGTAGAATTCTCACCTTCTATGAGGGAGAACTGGATTTGATTCTCAGCCACTGCATCTCATGTGCAGCCACCACCTGTCTGTCCGAGGAGGCTTGCATGCTGCCATGATGATGAAGAGGTTTCGGCTGAGCTTCCAGACTTAAGACAGACTAGGAAGAAAGGCCTGGCAACCTACTTCTAAAAAATCAGCCAGTGAAAATCCTATGGTTTGTGTAGGGGAAAAACATTACACAGTTTAGTAAAGCAAAAAGAAAGTTTTATTCTGCATATATTCAAAAAGGCAAAGGTGGGAAGCGAACAAGCAGGCTGCGAAAGCCATATCTGTCCTAGGCCAAGGAATATTACAGAACAGTCAAGAATGGGAAGACAAACGGGCATACTGCCACAGCCATGTCTGCCCGAGTCCCAGCGTCATCAGTATATATTGGCATTAAAAATGGGCAAAACCATTGAAAACTTCACCTTTTCACAGATGGGATAGAAACTGTGATCCTACATTTTGAATCGTCTTTCTTATTAGTCCTTTGTACAGGTTTCAGTAATGACAGTCAGGAGGGTCTTCACTGGTCCAATACATTTTCTATTCACTAAATGCTAATGGAAAAAGATAAGAGTGGAAAGTCTTTTGTGTTCTGTTTGATTGGCTTATGTGAAAGGTTCCCTAAAAGATATTTTCCAAGATTATCATAGCCATTGTCTTTATACCTCAGGACCTAGTTGACGCGTCCTTGTGAGTTCTTGTGAGCCCTTGTGAGCCCAGCTCCAGCTGGGTCACATTCTCTATGCTCAAGGACAGGGAATAATGATTCCAATATTATTTTCTAAAACAGGTCACAGCAGCCCCATCCACAACTGATCATCAAGATGGCACAGGACCGGGCAGCTTTTCATTCCACTGTGCAAGGGGTCACCATGGGTCGAGGGCTGACTCCAGGGCAGCTAACATGGACAAGGTACGTAGGGGTTGGACAAGTATTGTCTAATTTATTCACAACAAACACATAAATTGGGTGTTATTATTTCTATTTTATGGATTAAAAAACTGTGTCTTAGAAATGCTGATGATAATATGAAATCACACAGCTAGAAGTGCAGAGCCAGTGAGTAGTGAAATAAGAGGTGTTTAGTGCCAAAGTCCCCCCTCCCTTTTTTTTTTTCTTGGTGCTGCCCAACATACTCTGTTTCTGACAATCAGATAAATTTGAGTTGGGAACTAAAGGTTTATCTTCGTGACTTTAGGCATGTTTTAAGTTGTGGTTGGTCATATTGTTGCCTAGGTCTGAGTGACCTGCTTTATTTGCTGCTTGGAGCAGTGGTTAAGAGTTCAGCTGCTAACCAAAAGGTCAGCATTTTGAATTCACCAGCCACTTCTTGGAAACCCTGTAGGGCAGTTCTACTCTGTCCTGTAGGGTCAATATGACTCAGAATTGACTCGAGGGCAACGGGTTTGGTTTTTGGGTCTTCCTAGTGGACTTGTGGGCACCTACCTCCCAGCTACCCCAGGGTCTCATTAAGTTAAAATCAACTCCGTGGCATGGATATCTTGAAGGGAGCCCCCTGATGAATCAGGAAGAATTTCAGCCTTTTTTCTAAGTTGGCAGGAGGGGAGGGACCAAGGCAGGTCTGTGGCCCCAGAGCTGGTGGTCTTAAGCTCCACAAGTGGAGATTTCCTGGATGAATTTTTTAAAACCTTTCAAAATGGTCCTGCACCTCCAGCAAATTGTTTTTGGGTGGATACCAGTTTAGACTATTTTCACCAAGATTTCAGAACTGTGGGTGAATAGATGTTGACTTTCTTAAAGAAATGGTCTCTAACTTATTTTTCTTGTGGATCCCAGCACATGGAATAGAAAGGACTCGGCTACTCTTTATGAAATTAATGGTTTCAAAAGGTATGTGACTGATAGAGGTCTTTGTTTAGTAAATTCTTCCTTTACTAAATACCACTACTAAGGAAACAATTTAAAATTCATGAAACATATCTCTAAAATCCAAAATACTGCAATGGCTTCTCTTTTCCCAAGATGAAAAAAATATCAGTTCTTCAGTGTGGCACTTTCAGGGTCCAGCCCGCTGACTTATTCTCCATCAACTCTTTTTTTTTTTTGCTCATCAGACACTATATTTTCTAACCACACCAGAACACTTCTCATGTTGTGCACAACACGTGCTATGCCAGTGCTCATCTTTAATGCCTGTGTATATATGATTCTTTTTAATATGTTCTTTTTTTCCTTCTAAATCTGGGACACCTTGGATTTCTACTTAAGATTCAGTGCAAATGCCACTTCCTTCAATTCCCAGAGCACTTTGATTTCACCTTTATTCTGCTGTTTAGTATGTCATATTTGCTTTACCTGTCTATTAGCGTGCCTGCCTCTCCCACCTGGTGGTGAGCGCCTTGAGTGTGGCACACACTCCATGGGAACCTTTGTTAAACACTTTCCCTTTCCCTCCCATAGTGCCCAGGACTTGTTGTCGAGTTGCTGCAGAGTCCATTCCAACTCATGGCGACCCCACGTGCATAGAGCAGAACTGTTCCACAGGGTTTTTAAGACTGTGACCTTTTGGAAGCAGATCACCAGGCCTCTGGGGGGGTTCAAATCACCAACCTTTCAGCTAGCAGCTGGACGCTAACTGTTTGTACCATCTAGGGGCTGCAGTGCCCAGTACTGGAGTTCTCACTTGTAACAAGGACTTAATAAAGCCAATGGCGTGAATGAGTGCACCATGGTAGAAGCACCTATTTCAAAACAATTCAGCTTCCCTTTTCTGTGAAGTAAGCCCGTGGGATTTCTATGGGGACACCCTTAACAAGTGCGTTGAAAGCAAAAATATTTTTTCATAAAAATTAATAATATATAGCTAAGACTTGTCACCAATTTATACTGGCCTTTCCAAATATTTCACTACTTTTTTTTTTTCCTTTTTTAGATTTTGGAATGTGTACCTTTTTTTTTTTTTTTTTATTACCTCTGTGTTCTACTTTGAGACAAAGAGTTTTGTTTTTCTGTGCAGGCTAAATCCTGTTCCAAGTTACTCATTTTCTTTGGACTCTAAAAGTACACCCACATGTCAACCTTTCTCACCTTTGCTATTTTTTTCCCCTCTACCCACTGCCGTAGTGACATAACCGTTGCCATCAAGTCAGGAGATCCTATATTGTTGGTAGAAAAGTTATTTAATAAACCCCATTTTTAGACTTTCCTTAAGGTTTATTTCTTGATGTCTTTGTCATGAAAGTCGGAGGACATTGTATTCAAATGATTACCATGTGGATTAACTTCTTAAAGTGCACTACTGACTCCTTCACACCCTCCCTTTTTCTGTCTTTTATCTTATTTGAATTGGGGATAAACAATAAATTATTCATGTTCACTTTGATAAAACTGTTAACAGCAATCATTTTTAAATTCTTTCTTTGTATCAATTTCTTAGTTAAATGATCTCTTATTAGTCTCAACAACTCCACCAGAGTTATTAATATTATTTTTTAATTCTTGTATGTCAATTCGGACCCCTGGTGGTGTAGTGGTCAAGAGCTGTGGCTGTTAACGGAAAGGAGTGCAGTTTGCTTCCACCAGCCACTCCTTGGAGAGACTGTAGGGCAGTTCTACTCGGTCCTACGGGGTTACTATGAGTCAGAATCAACTTAATGGCAATGGGTTTGGTTTGTTTTTGGTATTTATCAGTTGAACAAAATGTAATAGGTGATTTGTCCCACAACATAGAGCTGGGAAGCAGCAGCGCTGTGACTCCAAAGCAGGTCGGCTGGTTCCAAAGCATGGTCTTCACACCGTACCACCTTCCCCTGCCTAAACTAATACTTATTTTATTCTGTATAACTTCATAAAATTTTAGTTCTCCTCTAAACTGTTCAGCTGATAATATATTTCTAATTTTTTTTTTTTAATTTGTTCACAGTTTAAGTATAAAAAAGCTTTTGGTTTTATTTAGAGTTAATCCAATGACTACAGGTAACTGATTTGGGTACATGGTTGGGTTCAGTTCAAAACACTCATTTGAGGAGATCACATTAAGGCCTTTATAAAGTGATCAGAAAGGAGGACCAGCCAAATGCGGAAGAAGATGAGCTAGAACAGGAAGTATAGATTTGGAATACAGAGTTCTAATCTTGGATTTAAAGAGGAAACATGGTAATAGGCTTTGAAGTCTGGTAAACTTGGTTTTCAACATCCTCATCTCATGCAAATAGTACCCACCTTGTAGCATTGTTTTGAAGGAACCTTTTAAAGGTCCTGCTGTTGCTGTGCACCACAAAATCGATTTTGACTCATAGCTACCCTATAGGATGAGTAGAACTGCCCAGTAGGGTTTCCAAGAAGTGGCTGGTGATTTCGAACTGCCAACCTTTTGGTTCGCAGGCTGAGCTCTTAACCGCTGCACGAAAGGGCTCCATAAAAGCCATAGTATGGAACTAATACTATATAAATTCTTCTTCTTGCATGACATTAATTAGTTCCATGACCTTTAGGGCATTATCTTCACTTCTCTGTGACTGGTTTTCTTCTTTTCAGAGAGTAATATTAATACCTGTTTTATATACACTTAAAGGATTTTATAAGGGTCAATTGAGATAATAGAATTGAAGGCAGTTGGAAAATATCCAAATGTAAGGTACTGCAATTAATGACTTAGATGGCCATTTTAACTACATCAGAGAGGGAACACTGGAGGAAAACAAATTTGCTGATGTTTCACTCTAGGCTTGTCATTAGTTGCGGTTGTGGCTATGTTTTGAATACTGGTCTTTACATACATAGGTACCTTGTAGGTTTTTTTTTTTTTTTCCTAATAAGTAGTGAATTTTCAGTGTATTATGTAACGTAAGCATTTTTTTTTCTTGAATTATTACACAACTTTGGTAATAAAATGGCATGTATCTTGTGGTTTTTGGTTTTGTTATTTAGCATTTAACTGGACATATGTTTATTTATTTACCTCATGCTCTGAGGATGTCAGCATACACTTTATTCTGACACCTAACATAATGAGAAATCTGATTTATGTCTGAACATGGTTTCAGCTTCAATAAAGCTACCTTTCCTTAATTTATGTACATATATACACATCCGTATAAGATTTTTCCAACATCCTGTGGCATTCTTATACAACCACAAGCTAATAGGACATTTTAAATTTCGGCACAGATGTCTGTGATAAAATGAGCTATAGGAATCCCTTGTGGATTTGAATGAGACCAACTCCCTGAAGAATTTACCCTAGTGGCTGCTGGATCACGATTACAGCAGAAAAACAGAAATTTGAAAGCAGTGTGTGGGAAGAAAAAGAATTAGAACTACCAGATTATGCAGTCGGCGTAAATACAGCCAGATGTAAAATACCGTATGCAGGGCATCACTCCGTGCTCAGCCCTGTCACCTTTCACAAAACACATATAAATAAGTAAACACAAATTCTGCCAGTTAAATTCTAAGAATTTCGAAAGACTATTTATTTATTTGTTTTTGTTTGAATATGATCTCGCCATCTCTTAAAATTTCCGCACGACTCCAACATGTTACATCTATGCCCTTTTATTGGTGGTCTCCCAGTAGATCAAAACCTGACTGGCCTTTTTCTCTGGGCCTGGAGAACATGTGTTGCCAGGTTTAGAACCTATCCAAGCCCAGTGGTGTGGCCTTTTCAAATTGAACTTAAACCGTTTGGTATGCAAGTTCTTTTGGTCGTGGCCAAACGTGACTTCCTGTTTCTGAGGAGAAAGGCTTAAAAAGTCTCATAAAAAGATTCAAAGGGCTTCTTGGATATCAAAGGGCCCTTAGAAAACCTTGTTTGACGAGTTAAGTGTATGGAATAAGAAACACACGGAATTCATTTCCCTTAAAATGCACATGGGATTAAGAATGATAGAGAAAAGGACTTAGGAAAATACATTCGTGTTTTTATCAAACTCAACTTAAAATGCATGAAACATAGTTTGAATTGCATAAAATATATACACTCTGGCTAAAATTATCTCTTTTAAAAAGTGCAACGGTTCATACATAAATAAATTCATCTACATGGTGGACCAGTAAAATAATATTATTGATTTTTAACATTCAGAATGTAACTTTTACATCCAAATGGATATTTAGTTTCAAAATGGACACCTTGAGATGACATTTACACAGCAAATACCCGGCATCATTACCTTCCTGCCAAGAGTACCACCAAGTGCAAAACTAAATGGAGTTGTTGTCTTGACGTTGTCTTCAGCAGTTTGGAAAATATTATTTCAAATAGCTTCAATCTTCATTTTAAGGCTATATTTGGAAAGAACAAATTTCATTTAGACTCAAGTCTAGTGTATAAATTAAATGATAAATCTCGGAATTATAATTTTCCCTTCAGGAAGTCAGGTATGGTTCATAGTGGATCTCTAAAAATGGTTTTCTGTCAATAGTGACAGAGGAGATATGAAAAGCTTTGAGCTATACCATCATTCTTAGAAGAAATATTCAGACTCCTTGGATAATTTTTGCAGAAGATCATGGTCATTTACATACAGGTGGTTTAAAGACTGGGCTGCCATGTGAGTGTACATGGGCTAGCAGAAAAAAATTAGAAGGAAAAAACATCAAAATATTTACAGTGGTAATCCCCAAATGCTAGGGTTATGGGTGATTTTTATTTTCTTCTTTACATTTATCAATATTTTTTCAGTTACCTGTTATGAATGCATCAGTAGTATGCTTGTATTTAAACTGACTCTCAAAACAAGCAAACAAAAAGCAAATTTTGGTTTGTAGTCCTTGCCAATTTCCATGGTGTGAGTAATACAACCCCAAACCAAACCAGACCCACCGCTCTCAGGTCTATTCTGGCTCCTAACAAGAGTAAAACTACATCATAGGTTTCTAAGGCTGTAACTCTTTACAGAAGCAGACTGCCACATCTTTCTCCCAAAGATTGACCAGTGGTTTGAACTGCCAACCTTTCAGTTAGTAACCCAGCATTTTAACCACAACTTTTCTACAGGACAGTTCTACCTTGTCCTATTGGGTTGCTATGAATCAGAATCTACTTGATGGCAACGAGTTTGATTTTGATTCACATAATACAAATATGGGTTTTTCTGAGTTACCAACTTTATGTCACTGAACACGTTGTTGAAAAGAGATGCCCATTTTTGGCTCTCGTGCGCATATACAAACTGTCTCCAGCACACCACTGTTTTGTTACAGGATGTTTTTCATAAAATGAAAATAAGAATATAAGCCTTGTACATAAAGTATATCTCCTGATTTTTTAAAATATATGTTTAAATATACGAACTACGTAGAAATGTTAAAGGTATTTATCTCCGTGCCATGGCATTAGAATAAGAGATCTATGCCACTTTTCATCTTAGAATTAGTCTTATAATTAGGATGACCATCTAATTTATTGTCTAACCTGCGTAAACTTTAAGAGTCAAAGGGACATTATTGATAATTTTGCCAGAAAACAGGCACAAACTGGAACTTTCTCTAGAAAACCAAAAAGTGTGTTTATCCTACTTGCCCTTAGCATTTTGAGAATCCCTAGCTATGGGTGACACAGAACCTGATTTTTTAATTGTCATTGAGGGAGGTACCAAGCATTGAGTCTTTGTCTTTTCATTTCAGGTTCGTTTGATGAATATTAATCACCTAATACTCATCTAATTGAGCACTAAAGTGTGCCTGACCCAAGCCATGGTATTTTCGATCACCTCATATGTAAGCATAAGCTGGACAATGAATAAGGAAGACTGAAAAAGAATTGATGCCTTTGAAATATGGTGTTGGCGAAGGACACTGAATATACCATGGACTGCCAGAAGAACGAACAAATCTGTCTTGGAAGAAGTGCAGCCAGAATGCTCCTTAGAAGTAAGGATGGAGAGACTTCACCTCACATACCTTGGACATGTTATCAGGAGGGATCAGTCCCTGGAGAAGGGCATCATGCTTGGTAAAACAGTCAGCAAAAAAAAAAAAAAAAATGAGGAAGATCCTCAACAAGATGGATTGACACAGTGGCTGCACAATGATTGTGAGGATGGTACACGACTGGGCAGTATTTCATTCTGTTGTACATAGGGTCACTATGAGCTGGAACTGACTTGACAACACGTAACAACAACGACAACAATCATGCCTAATATATGCCAGACATTGTAGTAGGTGATGGGAATAGCGAGTTTAGTCTCAGTTTGAATCAGTATAATGCAATGCAACTTGGTAAGTGCAATAATACATAGCTTTGTAAGACACTGACGATCGTTAAGAGGCTTGTGCCTTCAGAATTCAAAATAAGAAATCGTGTCACATTCCCATGGTGTATTTGGACAGAGGAGGTCTAGGGTCTCCTCTTTATCTCTCAATTCATCTTATAACATGTGATTAATTATCCATTGTTTAGTAAGAAGAAAGAAAGCACCCTGCATTCCTGGCCTGAAGCCATATTACATCTGTGTTTTGAAACAGCACCACCTGCTTTCTGCCTATATAAAATCTCTGTAAATCCTACACTTCATCCAAGGATGGAGTCAAACATATTATTTAAGTCTTAGTTCAAGTCTCATGTTCCTGCTGAAGACTTTACTGATACATGACCATCAAAGTGGAAACCCTGGCAGTATAGCAGTTAAAAGCTATGGCTGCTAACCAAAAGGTTGGCAGTTTGAATCCACCAGTCACTCCTTGGAAATCCTATGGAGCAGTTCTAATCTGTCCCAGAAGGTTGCTACGAGTTGGAATTGACTCGACGGTAAAGGGTTTTATGGGGGTCATCAAAATAATCTATCTAGTGAATTCCTGTAGTATTAGTTATTGTTACTTAGTATAAAGGGTCTTCTATATTTGATTAATTTTCCCATGTATGTTTTAATTTTCCAACTTAATTGAAAATTGAAAGCTCAGTGTAAAGACAGTTTTTAATCTAATATCTACCTTCATTTCTGAACTGCTGAGGATAAAGTTTGCCTATGTTGTTGTTGTGTACCATCAAGTTGATTCCAGTTCATAGAAACCCTGTAAAAACAAACCCGTTGCTGTCGAGTTCATTCTGACTTATAGTGACCCTATGAGACAGAGTAGAACTGCCCCATAGGGTTTCCAAGGAGTGGCTGGTGGATTCAAACTGCCGATCTTTTGGTTAGCAGCCTGAGTTCTTAACCACTGCACCACCAGGGCTCCAGCAACCCTTTGGTAATTGCTAATTAAATCCTCATTTGTTAATGGATTGAACATCACTTTGGAAAATAAGTAGTAAGCACTATATAGGGTGGTGAATTCTTGTTAATACTCAGAATGTCTTAATATAAGTAAGAAATTGAATAAATTCTGATTTAATGCTATGTGGGAAACCCTGGTGGCATAGTGGTTAAGTGCTACAGCTGCTAACCAAAGGGTCGGCAGTTCGAATCCTCCAGGCGCTCCTTGGAAACTCTATGGGGCAGTCCTACTCTGGGTCACTACGAGTCGGAATCAACTCGACGCCACTGGGTTTTTGTTTTTGGAATGCTATGTGATCAAGTGCAACTCTAACAAATCGGGGGAAGGAAGAAATGTAATCACGCTCAAAGTGGGCAAAGTCTTGGATTCTGCCATGTAAAACATGAACATCAATAAACTTAGAAAAATATAGTCAAGATCACATAGCTTTGATTTGGGTGTTGTTTTAGCAGTAACATTTTATATTAATCGACTAATATAGATTGAGAACTCTTTACATGCTAAGCATTGAGAGAGGACAGAAGTATATAAGAAATGATCCAACTCGTTCATGCTATTTACACATCTGGGTGAGAAGATACGTGTAGTACACTTTGTTTTACAAAGGAAGATGTTGTGTGGTAAAAATAATTCAGGGTAAGGAGCCAGGTGGTGCAGAACTAGCCTCTGCTCTGAGATTAACTAGCTGTGTGATCTGAGTTTGACTACAGAAAGGTTGCTCTGTGACATTAGCTTCCTCCTCTTCCCCATAAGGATGCTGAAGTACATCGCCAGTTCCTATCTGACCTTTGGTTATGCTGTCTGGCCCAGTTCCCCTGGTAACTTGGTAAAGGTAAAAATGTCACTTATGTTACAGGGCAACACTGCTTATGATAAAAATGGCCAATGAGTAGTAAATTATATCTGAACTGGAAGGAACTACAAGTGAACTAGAATAGAAATTTCGGGTGGGTGCCATGCTTTAGGCTTTCTTAAGAATGGTGATCCTTTTAACTGGTATGTCCCTATGCCTGTAAAATTGGGATTGAAAAGGTACTGTCCTCTTTAGGGCATGAGCTTTAATCTGTGGTTGTTGTTGTTAGTTGCCGTCGAGTCGGTTCCAACTCACAGTGACCCTTATGCACAGCAGTACAAAACACTCCCCCATCCTGCCGCTTCCTCATAATCGTTGTTATGCTTGAGCTCATTGTTGCAGCCACTGTGTCAATCCACCTCGTTGAGGGTCTTCCTCTTTTCCGCTGACCCTGAACTCTGCCAAGCATGATGTTTTTCTCCAGGGACGGATCCCTCCTGACAACATGTCCAAAGTATGCAAGATGCAGTCTCGCCATCCTTGCTTCTAAGGAGCATTCTGGTTGTACTTCTTCCAAGACAGATTTGTTCGTTCTTTTAGCAGTCCATGGTATATTCGATATTTTTCACCAACACCACTATTCAAAGGGATCAATCCTTCTTCAGTCTTCCTTATTCATTGTCCAGCTTTCGCATGCATATGATGCAATTGAAAATACCGTGGCTTGGGTCAGGCGCACCTTAGTGTTCAAGGTGACATCTTTGCTCTTCAACACTTTGAAGAGGTCCTTTGCAGCAGATTTACCCAATGTAATGTGTCTTTTGATTTCTTCATATAGTCCAGGTTCTCATATTATTTGCTTAGCATAGAGGTTGAATAGGTATGGTGAAAGAATACAACTCTGACGCACACATTTCCTGACTTCAAACCAATCAGTATCCCCTTGTTCTGTCCAAACAACTGATCAATCACCTTGATTGCCTCTTGATCAATGTAAAGGTTCCTCATGAGCATAATTAAGTGTTCTGGAATTCCATGTTTTAATCTAGAAGCTTTTAAATCAGGGCAGCTCCTGCACCTGCCTCATCTGCAGCTCATCTCCTGGTTCCTGTATGGATTACTGCTCCAGGGCAGCTGCAGGGACTTCTGTGGTTGACCAGGGATGCCTGGTGCTAAACTATGGCAAGTATTGGGGCCCATCTTATATCCTTCTGAGCAAACTGATCTTGTAAATTGGAATGTTTACTCAATCCTAAGAGGGAAAGTCTGTGGGCTTATTACAATGCAGAGAATAGAGTTAGTATGATGACTTTTTGAATGAGTTTTTGAATCGAGAATTTTTTTTTGTTGAATAAATACACCACACATAATTGTACTACCATGTTTTCAAATGTAGATAGTAGCCTAGGATTTCAAAAGTGCATTGAAAATGATAAGGGATTTCTTATAGCTTTTTATAATTGTATACTTAGTCAACATCATATTATTATATGGGAGTTACATAAAAGGTTTTGACTTTGAAATAGACTCTTTTTTCCTGTCAACATTTCATCTAAATATAACAATCTATAATTTTATACTTATATTGTCATATTATTGTGAGTGCTATTAATATTAAATAAGTGCTAACTAACATTTTTTACCAACTGAAAAATCCATAAATTCTCAGGTTTCCATGTAAAAATAATTTCTCAAAAGTTGACATTTTTTACCAACTGAAAAATCCATAAATTCTCAGGTTTCCATATAAAAATAATTTCTCAAAAGTTGGCTTACAAAAACTACGTTAATCAAAAGTTGGTATTATGATTGTCTTTGACAAGAGGTGATAATTTCTGCAGAATTAAAGTTTTACAAACATATTTATTATATATTATATTATATTAATGCATGTATATTTATATGTTAATGTAACTTATCTTCCACTCTGTTCTTGTTTCTCATGATCCTTGTAGGCGGAGCTCAAAGAGATGTTCTTTGGTTGATCTCAGACTCCGTGGAGACTTACCAAGTGATTAGAAAGGTAACTAGATCTCTAAATGCTTAGAGTTTTGTTGATGAAAATTCTATAATTACACCCAGAAACATGTTGGAAGACAGCACTGGCTGGAATATATCAGGGTAATAAGTACCATGTGACAAATTCTTTTCAGCCATCTCTTACTAGAACAGATGCTGTACCAGTACTATAATAAAACAGCAAAATCAAATGGTAGAAATTTTACCACATCTAGCAGATATTCAATTAAACAGAAACATGGGCAAATAGTGATGGAACTCAGAAGAAATGAGGAAAACCCAAGGGCTTTAGGTAACCGCACGAAAAAAAACCAAACCCATTGCTGTTGAGTCAATTCCGACTCATAGCGACCCTATAGGTAACCAGTCATTGAATATCAATAGTTTACTGAACTGCCGAAGGCTAGATCCTGGCATCTAAGAAAAGAATTGAGATCTAAAGAAATTTTTGTCTTCAGAAATCACAATATATTTCCTCCTCATAGATGTACATTACTACTAAAATACCATAGAATCCAGCCAAGATAGAAAGAGAGATAATTTCCTCTTTCCCAACTCAAACTTCAGTAAAATCATTTAGAACATGTGTTGCATTTAAAAACCCTTCACAGTGTCAGTGAATAGAAAATAAAGGAAAATGGAAGAAAGGAGGCATCAGAAGGAGAAAAGGAAGTTGGAGTTCTTATGATTTGAGGCACATAAAAAGAGTTTCTTTTTTTCCTGCCAAATTCTTGTCCTTTTCTTCAGCTTTACTTCCCACAGAATTTCTTGGGGGAGGAGGCTACCAAAGATTTAGAATTTTGAATCATCTTGAATAGATCAGAGGAAATTCAGATAAGTAAGAAGAAAAAGTGTCCCTAATTATTTGAAAGTCAAGGATTCAAAGAGAGCAATGTCAGATATTTTCGAACTAACAGCTATTGCCAAACAATAAGGAAGAGGATAAGAAAGGGGAAGAAAGAAGAAGTGGACTAGTGAGAGAAGAAATATGGAAAGCCACAAGGAAGAAGAGGGTGTCAAGGAAGGATGGGAAAGGAAAGCTGACGGAACCATTGAAGAAGACAAAAATGAATTGCTAATGGGATGGAAAAAGAAAGGAACTAAGAAAAAAGGAAGAGAGGAAGATTAAAAGTTAAGGAAGAGGAAGAAGAGAAGGAAAAAAGACCTAGAAAATTGTATATTCTGAATACTCAACTATTAAAAATATGACAAAGACCTAATCATGCTATTGTTACAGGTCATTTCTCTATGTATAAATGTGTCAGGTCACAGCTAAAGGGTCAGCAAAGGCTGTCATTTCATCAAAGAGTTACGATTGACCAAATCATGAATCAGTTCTATTACAACATTTTTTGGAAAAAAAAAATATTTTGCCACAGATTTATTAGTGCTTTTAGACACTGGAATTCTATTTAATTCCTTCAAGGACCATACACTTTCCTCAGCAGGAATCTAGGCTCGGTAAAACCAACTCATGAGAACACCTGCAACCACAATCTTTTTATAACTAATCCATTATTATTTCTCACAGTGAAAGTGAACACACAGGTCATATATTCACTAAGATTTCTCCTCTGTTGCACATACCAAACCTGTACCCAATCGTTAGTCTTGATACATGTAAAATTGTTGAAACCTTTTAGAATTAAACATCTATGGCCATATTCTCCCCAGCCACTGGGATCCTTGATTTTTTTTCCCCAAAAAAACAAGATAGTTAGGTATCCAAAGAGGAAACACATGAAAGGCTTATAAGGTGAGCCCCATATTGGGGACAATAAAGGCCATTTTCCCATTGCTCTTTGGTTGCTCTCATTTGGTTCCAGTGGACAGCTGGAGTGGAGCGCAGGGGCCTGGTTCTCATTGACGGTGAACCGCAAGTGCTCTCCTCTCAACAAGCACGCAAGGAAGGGGAGGAGGGAGCTTGTGTGTAGTCAATGTCAAGGAGGGATTTCATTCAACAGCTTCGCAAAACGGTTCTTTAAAATTGCATATTTTGCGATGTATTATCACAAATTCTTTGTGTGAAGAGGCTTCCCCATCATAAACGTACACATTAGTTGGGAGATAATTACAAGTTCAGACCCCACTTCAGTCAATCACCATGGAACCTTCATCCAAGCCATTTTCTAAAAGCAATTGAAAATTGTCAGTTAAGGATGCTCAGGAATGTTTGTCGTAAGATGTTTCAATATGCAGATCAATATTGGAGACTTGAAAATACATAAAAAGTCAAAGCCCCATTGTGTCAAGGATGCATTTCTCTAAAATAGTTCTTGCACATGAATTTAGAATTCAATAGACTATATCAGCCTCAAAGAAGCAGTCAAGGGGTAGTGATGAAACAATATACTTTTCAAAGCTAGCTGTTTATATGACAGAAAGTAGTACTACATTGGAGTATTGAAATATGTTTTTTTTTTTTTTTTAATTGAGGAAGTGCACATTTTAGTAGTGTCTTCTGTAGCTGGAAGAGAAATTAGGATATAAGCATTGCAAAAATGTTCTAACTGAGAAATAATCACTCCCTAAATCTCAGTTCTTTGTGAACAGAGTGTAGATGTTTTCATAATGGTTGCCCAGATGGCCAGTTGGGGAAATGGAAGACTGCTGAAATATGTGCATGGGTCTCCACCTCTTTTAGTCCTCCCATTCATCCATATCTGCTCGGTGCCAAATAGAATCAAGACTGGAACACCACCCATGCATAACTCCCTTCCCTTCCTGTGCCCCTCTTTCCATCTGGCCTGAGAAGTACTCTGACACATGGGCTGCCTTCTAGCCCTCCCCACAAATTACGGCACCACCTGGCAGGATAGCTGAGCTGGCAGGAAATAGGCAAAGCCATGGACCATGGCCAGTCATCAGCACTCAATTCTCTTTCCTTTTTTTTTTTTTTTTTCTTTCTTCCTGTCTTTGCTTCTAATTCCTTTCCTGGACATTCCTAATAGAAAGGAACTAAAAGAAATAAGAAAACTAATGCAAAGTTGGCATTATTAGTAAAGCCTCCAGAACATTCCACCTTTTAAAGACATAGATGATGTTTTCCAGACTTTTGTCAAACTCTGTCTTGGTATTTGTTGTTGTTTTTAGCTGCTACTGAGTCATGGCCACCATGTGGGTAGGACCATTGTGATCAGGGTGGGTTTTTATTGGCAGATTTTCAGAAGTAAATTGCCAGTCCTTTCTTTCTACCTCGATATATCTGCTCATTAAAAAGACTATAAAGGCAAGGAGGCACTGATGAATTTTTTTTTTTAATATTTTCACAACGCACAGTACCTATGCTCACTCTTCTCACAAACTAAACTTAAACATCTTCCTCCTTTTTTCTTATTTAGCCAAATCACTGTATCTCATTGGAAAATACTTTGTAGTCTGTGGAGCTCCGCAAAAGGCCCAAAACTACCTGCAATTATCTGCACCCATCTCTCAGGCACCACCCAACTAACCCAACTGTGCAAACTGTGCAACCTCAAATCCTGAAGGACCAGGTTCCCACAACCAGCCAATCATTCTAGCGACATGGGTTGCCATTCCTGAACTATGGAGGGGCTGAGGAATGAATGATGGTAGCCTCTTGGAGCACTTGTTTCCTTTCCCTTTATCTGGAACACGCTGTTTAGTTTAAGTAGCCAGTCGGGCTCCAGAATTCCAAAATGGTTGATTCCAACTTATTTTTCCAGTTCAATTGTTGTTTTGGTGGATGGATGTACTGACCTTTAGAGCTTCTTATTCTACCACATTGTTTCTAAATAATTTCCTTATTTTTATTTTATTGTTGCATTATGATCATGTCTATGACCTCATAGACTTTAGTACTGATTTGTATTCCTTATTATTACTCAATAAATATTGTCATTTATTAGTTTCTTTGACTAATGATTTGATATTGTGTTTTGTTTAATATTTGAAAGTTCACATATTTAAATATAAATATTAAAACAATACAAAGAATATATGATTAAAAAAAAACTCCTATCCTACCCTTCAAAATTCTCCACACTGAGGCAATCTGTTACCAGTTATTTGTCTTCTCTCTAGAAATATTATATGCATACAAAAGCATGTATGTTTGCATTTGTATTCCTTTATTTAAAAAAATAATGCTAAAACTACTTTTATGCCCCTTACCAACCACATATTTCTGTATTTTTACCAGACATAATCACTCTCTTGCATTTTTTATTTATTTACCTTATTTTTTAATAGCTTTACTATATGTATCAACTCTAAACAGCGCTTATTTAGAGTTGTGCTTGTTTTTCATCTTTATAAAAATGTTATTATTTACTCCTTCCTATTTTTTAATAAATAAAAGCTTGTTATACACATTTTTAGCCCTTTGCTTTTTTTTTTTTTCTCTTAGCTATGTTCATTGATTTTCAAAAGCATTTGAATCAATTGCCTAATCAGTAAACTCTCATATTGGTGAATTGATGATGATAGATACAAGGCTAATTTTTATAGGCAAATTTATCTAACATAGTATTATTTTAGTGTATCTTATAATAAAAAAAGATTTTTTTCCTTTCCTCTAACAGATTTGGGAACCAAACTGTTAGACATTGATACTACTTCAAAAACATATAGGTGATATACAGCACAACTGGACTAAACTGAAAGCAAAGAAGTTTCCTGAATAAACTGAATGCTTCGAAGGCCAGCGTAGCCAGGCCAGAGGTTTGGGGACCATGGTTTCAGGGGGCATCTAAGTCAATTAGCATAATAAAATCTATTAAGAAAACATTCTGCATCCCACTTTTAAGATCACACCTGGGATCTTAAACACTAGCAAGGGGCCATTTAAGATGCATCAGTTGATCTCAACACACCTGGAACAAAGGAGAATGAAGAACACCAAGGACACAAGGTAATTATGAGCCCAAGAGGCAGAAGGGGCCACATAAAGCAGAGACTACATTAGCCTGAGACTGGAAGAACTAGATGGTGCTCAGCTACAACTAATGACTGCTCTGACAGGGAACAAAACAGAGAACTTCTGAGGGAGCAGGAGAGCAGTGGGATGCAGACCCCAAATTCTTGTAAAAAGACCAGACTTAATGGTCTGACTGAGACTAGGATGACCCCAGAGGTCATGGTCCCCAGACCTTCTGTTAGCCCAAGACGGGAAACATTCCCAAGGCCAACTCTTCAGACGGGAATTGGACTGGAATATGGAATAGTAAATGATACTGGGGAAGAATGAGCTTCTTGGATCAAGTAGGACACATGAGACTATGTTGGCATCTCCTGTCTGAAGGGGAGATGAGAGGGTAGAGAGGGTCAGAAGCTGGTAGAATGGACACAAAAAGAGAGAGTGGAGGGAAGGAGCATGCTGTCTTATTAGGGGGAGAGCAATTGGGAGTATATAGCAAGGTGTCTATAAGTTTTTGTATGAGAGTCCGACTTGACTTGTAAGCTTTCACTTAAAGCACAATAAAAATTAAAAAAAAGAATCATAAAGGTGACATACAGAAATGAGAGCTGGAATTGAAGCTCACTTTAAATTTTTTTTTTTTTATTAGTAGAACAGGGTATGAACAATGCTGTAATTGATAAGTCCATCACATCTATTAGAGCTCCATGTAGACCTATTATTCATGATAATTAGCACTCTTATGTAATTTTTAATAGTTGATATATATATATATAAATATAAATTAGTTTTGATATTTCCCATACAAAAGCAATTAGATAAGCATCACTATAAATTTGGGAGCATAAACTCTAAATTTGTGGTGCACAAAATTCAGTATTGAAGCAAATTCCATTTATGTAAAAGTGCTAATTATAAGTCCTCTTGTAATCACCTGCTATCACAGGGAAGAAATAGGCAAGCAACAAGTAATTTAAAGTTACCATCTGGACACGCATTTGAAAATACAGAGTTGATAAGCCTTTCTGAGTGGCTTGGAGCTGAGAAAAGCCGGAGGCAATGAATGGCTTTATAAAAGCAGAATTTTGTGGCTTGTGTGCGTTCACATTACCAAAACAATTTTATATGCAGTATTCACTTCCCTGGAAAAACAGAGGAAATTCAGAACATGTAGATAAACACAACTAAAACAACCTGACAAGTTCTTTTTATGTTACATGTATAAGCCAGTATGGACATCTATCCAGTACCAGTTGGTTTGTTGGTTTGAACGTTTTATTTTAGTCAGTTATACATTGAAAAGCTACCACATGCCAGGGGTTGTACTGGGCTCTGGAGCAATGAATAGGTCACAGTTGCTCAAACTCAGAGTTACAAAGAAACAATGTGTGTGTTTATAATGGAAGGGTAGTTTGGTGGTCTCAAGGATTGATAGCCGAAAAGATCTTGGCACTTTAATGTAAGCAGAACACCTCCATTCACATACTTGATTTTTTCTTTTTGCTGTTTATAAAGCAATATTAGAGGCAAATTAAACTGAGAGCAATCCTTTTTATAATGGACAAAACAGCTCCTGTATTTGCATATAACTTATAAAAATGGGTAATCAGAGGATAATGACTAAAACATAATCATTGGTTCACTAGTGAGTAGAGGAAATATCAAGAGTGTTGTTCAACGTATGAAGCAACTTAAAACAACTAAAACAAGTTTCAATTTTCCTCTTCTTTCTCCTTAATTCTTTCTACTGTGTGGCTGCATCTCAAGTCATTCACAGCCCATGTGATCCTAGAATTGCTCACAAACATACATATTCTCCTTTCAGAGAGACGAGAATAACCAAACTCATTTGAGAAATGGAACAAAGAATGTATTAAGCAATTAAAATAAAACAAAATCTAAGTCACTTGATATGCTCGTCCTATTATTGAGCTACCTGTTATACACATAATAGCTAATTTTTTTGTTGTTGTTGTTCTTTCTGTGTTTCAGGAATATGCCACACACATTACTTCAAAGCCCCCAAATTTCAAGATACCAGTGTAGTTATTTCTATTATTAACGAGAAACAAAATTATCCCTATTTAACAGAGAGGTTAAGCTTACAGTTCAAGGCATAAAATTAGTAAATAGCTGAGACAGAATTTAAAATGTGGTTTTTCCAACCGAAGTTCACAATGTGTCCAAGACATCTTGATATATAAGTTTATAATTACCTTACCATATATATCTTATATTATGTTTAATCTCCATGCATTTTAAAGGATGCTATTTTGAGGAGAGAGAGAGAAATAGAGATGAAAGAGAGAGAGAGAATCAGGTCCTCATGGCCACTTTTCGAGAAAGCTATTATGACAAAGAAAAGGCACTGTCGTCTTCTGGAGGATGTCTAGAAAAGCTTGATTTTTTTTTTTTCCCCTGAATCCTTCAGTGAAACCAACAAATATTTGAAAACATTTGAAATGCACAGTGTCTTAGTTATTTTTGTACTCTTCTACCACCTAACACATGTCAATCTTTTATTCATTTGAAAAACACTTGCTGAGCTCTCACTCGATGCATCAGATATAGAATCCATAGGAGCTTGCTTTTGAATGAACAATTTGTATGAAGACACACACACAATTGTTTTATTCACAGAAAAGGGCACTGATTAAATGGGTAGTTCTATTTGTATCTTCAGATTTGTTGCAATGCTTGTTAATAAAACAGAAAGTAAAACTAACTTTGTCTTATAAACTGCCCGAAGTCTGAAGACGGACCTTCTCACACAGATCCCCTGGGCAAAAAGTGGAAGAGATAAAGGCAACCTATTTAAGGAAATCTTCTGACTGATCATTGGCTGACCATTATATTATACTGACTCAGGAAAAAAACAAAACTATCTCCATTTGAAGACAGACTTATTTTCTATATAGACAATACTAAGGAATCCACTAAAACTATTAGAAGTGATAAAAAGTTCAGCAAAGTAGCAATATAAAAGATCTTTATATGGCAGTGGTTAAGAAAGGTTAGCAGTTCAAATCCACCAGCTGCTTTTTGGAACCCCAATGGGGCAGTTCTACTCTGAACTATAGGGTTGCTAAAAAAAGTTGGAATTGACTTGACAGCAACAGGTTTGGTTTGTTTTGGTTATACCAAAATTAGTTGTATTTCTATACATTGTTGTTGTGTGCCATCGAGTCAATTCTGACTCATAGAAATCCTATATGACAAAGTGGAACTGCCCCGTAGAGTCTCCTAGCCTGCAAATCTTTACAGGAGCAGATCACTAGGTCTTTTCTCCAGTAAAGTGACTAGTGGGTTTGAACCACCAACAATTTGGTTAAAAACTGAGTACCTAATCATTGAGCAACCAGGGCTCCTTGTTTCTATACACTAGCAGTGAATAATTAAAAAGTGAAATTAAGGAAAAAAATTTCATTTACAAAAGCATGAAAAAATATTTAGGACTAAATTTAACAAAAGCGTAAGACTTGTATGCAGAAAACTACAAATCATCACTGAAAAAAATAGCAGTAAAGGTAACTAAATGCAAATCCATCTCCTGTCCATGTATCATAAGATTTATTGTTAAAGTAGTGATACGCCACAAATGGATCTACTGAGTCAACCCAATTCATATAATAATTCCATCTGGAGTTTCTGTAGATTTTGACAATCCGATGCTAAAATTCATGTGGAAATGTAAGAAACCCAGAATATCCCCTCAAAAGAGTAAAATGATCTTGAAAAACAACAGAGTTGGAGAACTTCTGATTCCCAATATTAGAATTTATCGCAAAGTTACAGTAATCAATATTGTGTGGTACTGGCATAAGGACAGACATATCAATCAACGGAATAGAAATGAGAGTCCAGAATTAAACCAGTAGACTCATGGCAAATTGATTTTTGACAAAGATGTCAAGAAAATTCAGTGGAGGAAAAATAATCTTTTGGAATATATGGATATTTACATGTAAAAAAATGAAATTAGATTCCTAACTCACACTGTATACAAACATTAATTCAAAATAAAGATCTAAATAAAAGGGCCAAAATGATGAATATCTTAGAAAAAAAATAGGTGTAAATCTTTGTGACCTTAATCAGGCAATGGTTACTTAGATACAATATTTAAAGCACAAAAACCAAACCAAAACCAAGCCCACTGCCGTCGAGTCAATTCCGACTCATAGCGACCCTGTAGGACAGAATAGAACTGCCCCATAGAGTTTCCAAGGAGTGCCTGGTGGATTTAACTGCTGACCTCTTGGTTAACAACCATAGCACTTAACCAATACGCCACCATGGTTTCCTTTAAAGCACAAGCAACCAAAAATAAATAAATAAAAAGAAAAGAGGACAAATTGAACTTTGCTAAAATTAAAAACTTTTGTGCTTTGAAGAACAGTATCAAGAAAATGAAAAGACAGCCCATAGGATGAGAGAAAATTGTTGTAAATCATTTATCTGATATTTACTTGTCTAGAATATGTAATGAAATCATACAACTCTATAATAGAAACAAAACAACCCAATTAAAAATGGGCAAGGATATGCATAGACATTTTCCAAAAGAAGATAGACAAATGACCAATAAGCAGACTTTAGTTTCTCTTAGAGAGAGTGTGTCTGATGTTGACACCACAGTCATGTGTTGCTTAATGCCCATGATATAGTCTGTGAAATAGGACTCTGTGTGATTTGGACATTGTGCAAACACCATATCATGGATGAAGATCCTTTCAGGCATTTGTTTCCAGAATAAGAAGGTTTCATCCATATTAAAATTTTTCTGGGGGAAATAACCTCCCTCTGTTTTTATAATTAGTTTATCTAAAGTTTTAACAAATACTTCTGCTGCCTTAGCATTAGCACTCTTAGGCTCACCACTCCCTTTCATTATGTAGTGAAAAACATTGTTTGAAGCCCTTGAATCACCTGAAGTTAGCACTAAACTCATTGTCATAGTCTGGTCATGCTTTTTCTTTAGGCATCTTGAACAGACTTTGTGCCTTAGCTGAGAGGGATTTCCTTTTGCATTTGGTTCTCATTAGAAATTTCTCCATACCTGATATAGGTCCCTCTTGAATTTTCATTAGCTTTATAGCTTTCAGTGAAGCTGATCTTTTAACAGCTTGGAGAATTTTTTCTTTGTTTTTGAGGATCGTCTTGATTGTCTAGTGTGACATGCCTAAATCTGCTACTTCCTTTCTTCAATCTGGATTTCTGAACTTTGTTATACCTTATGGGATCGCAGACTTATATGCGGCTGGAAGTTGACCAAATGGATGTTATGCAGAATATTACTGTACAAAATTCTGCTGTGAATTTTTTTGATGTCTTCTCTTCAGGTACAGAAGTTGAGTTTATGATACTCTTCAGTTCAAGGTGCATTATCATCTTTTTTTTGCAAATGTCCTTCTTATGTTTCATTATATCTCCTTTTGTACTCGTAGTGTACTCCCATCCTTTCCTTCTTTGCAACAATTTAAATGAGGTTCTTGTGTTTCTTTTCATTCATATTGCTCTTTAAAAATATGTAAAGATATTTCAAATTATGTAAATGGTATTTATTATAAATGCATTATTGCTATTTTTCTCTTAGTTTCTTGTCTATATAATCCCCTAAAATTATTTGAATATCACCTACTGTCCTAGTTACCTAGTGCTCATATAACACAAGTACCTGTAAACAAGACAGTTTCAGACTGGAGGCACTCGTGTCAGATGTAAGAATGACAGGGCCAACATGCATTTCCAGGAAGCAAAACGTCAGGATGTAAAGTATTTATACATGGGAAGAATATGTGAAGATATAAAAATTTGTTTCCTGGAAAACTGTGTTCATGACTATAGTCATGTATAAACGAACCGGCTGGCGCCACTCACCTGGGTGATAACTTACTCCCTCCTAATCAAGTGGCCGACCTTTACATTTCAAAAGATTTCAAGTTGAAGGTGATTTATCTATAAACAATCATTAACCCTCTACTTTTCCTTTGTTTTCTATGTATATAGACCCCTTTCTTTGCTTGAATGGTGTGATGTTTTGTATTTTTACTCAGTGCTGCCCAGTTCAAGCTGTATTGTTCCTCAATAAAACTCTCATTCTTCCCCTCCTGACAGAGCTGGGAATTTCCTTCTTTTACATTTCTGGTGTCAGAAGTGAGCCTTCAAGGTTGCAGTACCTTTGACAATTCCCAGAGCATCCAGATATGGGTATGTTATCTGCCGAGTTGCATTGGGCTATCTACTTCCATGGATTCTCAGGAATTGTTTAAGGTAAAAAAACCTTTTGAATCCAAGCTCCACTCCCTTGCATTGATAGCTCTACAAGTTTTATTGTGGATTTGTTTTAGTTCTCACAAATAAAAGTTTATTTTGTTGTTACTGTCATTATAAAATTGGGAATGCCATATCTAAAGGAGATTGGGAGCCACCTTCTGGAACTCTTGCTTGGTACTTGAACAGGCATTATGGTCCCTTATCATCCATGTTCTTGTCTGTCTGGCATAACCTCACTTGAGACAGTTAGGAAAATCAGTGGCTACTTTGGGGTTCGTTTGATCTCTCTAAATTAACTTTTCTGTGCAGTAAGTAAGAGAACCAAGGCTCCTAGATTAAACCGTCCTAGTGGGATGCCTATTTTGCTAGTACATTGAGGTCTCTAAAAGACATCAAATAAAATTGAGGTCTGAGGTCTCTAAAAGACATCAAACATTAAAATTTTTTCCTTGCACGACACTGTTTCTAAATAGACTAAGCAAAATAAAGAATTATACAATGTCAAATTTCAGCTCCCACCACGTTTGCTCCTATTCTGAATGCTACCTCTTTATACTTTCCTTGCCTTCCTACTCCTTTGATAACACTTTATTTGAATTTCCCTTTTTCCCTTTTGTTTTTTAACAAAGCAAATAAACTCTTGCCTGAAATGCCCTTTAAATACTCCCCAGCAGTGATGTCAAAGGTTCCCTGCATATCATTTTTGTCCCATGGAGACGTTCAGAATTTTGTCGAATTGTTAAAGATTTTCCTATACTCCATGAGGACCATTACAAATTTTCTGAAGAATTTAAAATCCTTGTTGAAGTCTACTGGTCTGGGCTCTCTAACTTATATCAGTTTGTTCACATGACTACTGGCCCAGAGAAAGCCCAATTATGGCTAGAACAGCCAGAATGAAAAGATCTCCAAGGACAATTTAGCCTTAAATATTGATCAAACAGCCACCAAGCTGTGGGAAGACTCTTGGGCCATGCATAAAAAATTGCTAGAGATGATCCCAAAGGCTTTTACTAGTTGACTGGACTAAAATTCACTCTTGTAAACAAAATAAAGATGAAGCTGTTTATGATTATCAGGCTCAGCTGCTCCAAAAGTCTTCTGAGCACTTGGGCCTTACTTTGACTGCTCTTGGTGCTTCTGGAGCTTTCAATGCTGTTTTCATATCTTGTCTTAAACCTGAGATTTCAGCCTTAGTAAAGCAGCATTGATTATGCTGGTAGACAGCTCTTATTTTTGCACTAAACAACTTAGCCTGCAAACTTTCCCAGACTCTCGAAGCCAAAAGAGTTTCTAAGGCTAATGAATGAATGGTCCTTCAGTTGCAGCAACTACAATCTGCTAATAAAAAGAAAAATGCTAAATCTTGTAATGATACAAAGACAAATATTTGTCATTATTTTAAAAAATCTGACCCTTAGGAAAATGAATTCTGTAAGTTAAAAATAAACAAGACTGACATGGCCCACCTTAAAACAAAACAAAACAAAAAACCTGCAATCTGATTCAGAACGAGGGGTCCTGGGGACAAAACAGGGACTCTTCCTGTGGTGGCTCTCAATCCACACAGAGAAACTATTTTACTTATTAACCAAGAACCTTGTCAGTTTTTAATTGACACTGGAGTCACCTGCTATGCTGTTAATGTCATCTGTTTTTAAAAAAGCCCCTTCCCTGGAGTACTAAAACTTCAAAAGTAGTGAGGGGTCACCAATAGGGAACTAATATTGATTTATTCCCAACCAGTTCCAATATCTCTTGGTCCTACTACAGATTTATACCTTTTTTTTTGCTCAATTCTGATAGTCCTGCCAATCTATTGGGAAGAGATCTTTTATCCAAATGGAATTGCTGTTTACAATTTAATGAAAAGGGGGAAATATTATTGAGTCTGCCTGATATCCTTAAGTCAACACAGACAGGCGCTGAATTAGACAATATCCAAGAGGAAGAAGTCATTTGCTATATGCAAGCATTTGTCATGCGTCTCCAAAATTCAGCTTAGCCTAGTCCTCTCCCTTCTGATGTCTTTTACTTAATTCCTGAAACCTTATGGGCCACCACATCCACAGACATAGGTTGAGTTTTGTCAACCAAACAGATTAAAATTCAAATGGATTTCTCTAAACCTCTGCCAAAAATTCCCCAGGATCCAGTCAAATGAGAAGCAAAGGAGGTCTAGCTTCTGTCATACAAGATTGTATGATGTATGATTGTAATTGATCCTTGTACCAACCCTTGTAATACCCCTGTTCTTTCAATTAAAAAAAAAGAAAAACAAAAACAAATAATAGGGGATCTATATCTGTTCAAGATTTGCATGCAATGAACTGTATTATTTCTAGATTTTCAGTAGTCGCCAATCCTTATTTATTACTTTCAAATGTCCCTTCACATGTAACTTATTTTACGGTTGTGGATGTTTGCAATGCCTTTTTTAGTATCCCTGTGCATTCTGAAAGTCAATATTTATTTGTTTTTACCTGAGAAAATTAACAATTTACCTCATTGTAATGCCTCAAGGATTTACTGCGTCTCCTATTTTCCTCAGATTCTGCACGTGGATTTTCAGTAGTTAAAAAAAAAAAAAAATTCACATAGCTGCAATATGATTTAGTAGTTTGCTCAACCTTCTAGCAGGCCTGCCTTGAAAACAGTGTAGCTTTATTAAAACTTCTGGCTGCTGGCAGACAAAAGGTTTCCAAAGAAAAATTACAATTAGCTCAACCTTCTGTGAAATATTTGGGCCATTGAATTTCTGCAGAAGGCGTCGCTATTGATCCTAAATGGAAAGAAGCTATTTTTGTCTTTTCTATACCCCAAATAAATAAACAGCTACAGGGATTCCTAGAATTGTGCAGCTATTGTTGAACCTGGATTTATAATTTTTCTTTGTTGGCTCAACCTCTATACAAATATTTAAAAGCTCCTGAGCCAGATTCATTCCAAATTGCACCAGAAGATTGAGAAGCCATAGTTCCATTAAAAGGGGCTTTAATGAACACACCCTCTCTAGATTTTCCTAATCATCACCTAGATTTTTCTCTTATTTGTAAATGAAGTATCTGGAAATGCTTTAGGCATACTAACTCAAAGACATGGAGAACAACAAAGACCTGTATGTTATTATAGCCTACAGCTTGACTCTCTAGCCAGGGATACTATCCTTGTCTTAGAACCGTGGCTGATACTGCTAAACTAGTGGAAATCATAGCAGACATGGTGCTGGGGAACTTTTTAGGTGCCTATGTGCCCCACACTGTGTCTGCCTTACTTAATTCTGCCTTGAAACAACATCTTCCTGCCAGCAGGCTTATCTCCTCTGAAGTTATCCTCCTGGCTGGGTCTAACATTAGACTACACTCCATGGACTGTTTAAATTCAGCTACTCTTCTCTCCACAACTAATGAGAACAACATCCTACACATGATTATCTAGGCTAATCAACTTTTAACCCCACAGAAAGACCTAAAAAAAAAACCTGTAACTAATCCTGATTTAGTTTTGTTTGTGGATGATTCCTATTTAAATCCTAATCCTTCAGCTCAGCAAGCTGAATTAATTACTCTCACTAGAACTTATGATTTGGGCACATTGTGGAAACAAAGAGGATTTTTAACATTTTTCAGAAATGCCATAAAAAATGGAGCTTTAGTAGTGGACCTTCTGGACTCTCTATTACTCTCCTTTGAAACTGCTGTGATAAATTTACAAGCTTACCAGCAAAAAGAAGCACCCCAAACTGAAGAAATTCAAGGAAAATCTTGTGTGTGTTAGTCAAGCAAGGTTCCGCTCAAGTTATTTCTGCACTTACGGTAAATAAAGAGACTTCCCAGTGGCAGCTAGATTTTACCCAACTTCCACCTTCAAAAGGTTATATTAGTAATGATTTGTAGAATTTTGTATTGGGTAGAAGCTTTCATACTACTGCAGCCTTTCCAGCTAAGAAACTTCTTGAAACATCATCCCCACCTGGGGCACACCAAAAACTCTTTGTAGAGATCAGACAACCCATTTTATGTGTTAAGTCATCCAAGAACTGAGTCAAGTTTGTTCCATTTATCAAATGCTACATTGTTCCTGTCATCCTCAGTCTTCTGGTCTAGTAAAAATAACTAATAGAGTAATAAAAGCACAAATAGCCAAGCTTTGTGAAACTTTAAATTTGTCCTTGACTGAAGTCCTTCCCTTATTGTTGTTATTGTTAGGTGCCATCAAGTTTGTTCCAACTCATAGCAACCCTGTATACAACAGAACGAAACACTGCCCAGTCCTGCACCATCATCACAGTTGTTGTTATGCCTGAGCCCTTTGTTGTAGCCATCATGTCAGTCCATCTCATGGAGAGTCCTCCTTTTTTTCACTGACCTTCTACTTTACCAAACATGATGTCCTTCTCTAGGGGCTGATCCCTCCTGATAATACATCCAAATTATGTGATACGTAGTCTAGCCATCTGTGCTTCTAAGAAGTATTCAGATTGCATTTCTTCCAAGACAAATTTGTTTATTCTTTTGGAAGTCTATGGTATACTCAATATTCTTCGCCAACACCACAATTCAAAGGCGTCAATTCTTCAGTCTTCCTTATTCATCCTCCAGCTTTCACACGCATATGAGATGATTGAAAGCACATGGTTTGGGTCAGGTGCACCTTAATTTTCAAGGTCACATCTTTGCTTTTCAACACTTTAAAGAGGTCTTTTGCAACAGATTTGCCCAATGCAATGTGTCTTTCGATTTCTTGATTGCTGCTTCCATGGGCGTTGCTTGTGGATGCAAATGAAATGAAATGAAATCTTCGAAAACTTTGATTTTTCTGTTTATCATGATTTTTTCATTGGTCCAGATGTAAGGATTTTTGTTTTCTTTATATTGAGGCATAATTCATACTGAAGGCTGTGGTCTTTGATCTTCATCAATAAGTGCTTCAAGTTCTCTTCACTTCCAGCTATCAAGGTTGTGTCATCTGCACAATGCAGGTTGTTTATGAGTCTTCCTCCAACCCTGACACCACATTCTTCTTCGTATAATCCATTTTCTCAGATTATTTGCTCAGCATACAGATTGAATAGGTATGGTGAAATGATACAACCCTGACACATACCTTTCCTAACTTTAAACCATGCAGTATCTCCCAGTTCTGTTCAAAAAACTGCCTCTTGATACATGTACAGATTCCTTCAGAGCACAATTAAGTGTTCTGGAATTTGTGTCTTTGCAATGGTATCCATAATTTGCCGTGACCCACATAGTCGAATGCCTTTGCATAGTCAATAAAACACAGGTAAGCATCTTTCTGGTATTTTCTGCTTTCTGGTCAGGATCCATCTGACATGGGCAATGATATCCCTGGTTCCAAGTCCTCTTCTGAATTCAGCTTGAATTTCTGGCAGTTCCCTGTTGATATACTGCTTCAGCTGCTTTTGAATGATCTTTGCAAAATTTTTCTTGTGTGCGATATTAATGATATTGTTTGATAATTTCCACATTCATCTGGATCACCTTTCTTAGGAGTAGGCATAAACATGGATCTCTTCCAGTTGATTGTCCAGGTAGCTGTCTTCCAAATTTCTTGACATACACTAGTGAGCACTTTCAGTGCTGCATGTGTTTGCTGAAACTTCTCAGTCAGTATTCCATCAATGTCTGGAGCCTTGTTTTTCACCAATGCCTTCAGTGCAGCTTGGACCTCTTCCTTCAGTACCATTGGTTCCCGATCATACGGTACCTCCCAAAATGGTTGAACCTCAACCAATTCTTTTTCGTATAGTCACTCTGTGTATTCCTTCCATCTTCTTTTGATGTTTTCTTCGCCACCCATATTGCATCCTGATTGCATGTTTGATCAATTTCAGACTGCAGCAGCTGATAAAAATCTTCTCTTTCTTCATCTTTGGCCTTAGCGGTTCATGTATAAATTTGAATAAGGGTCATATTAACCAGTCTTCTTTTTAGCCATATGGATATTATCTTATCACTGACAAAGTTGTGCTTCAGGGTAGACCTTGAAATGTTCTTTTTGATGATGAATGCAACACCGTTTCTCTTCAAGTTGTCATTCCTGGCATAGTAGACCATATGATTGTCTGATTCAAAATGGCCAGTACCAGTCCATTTCAGCTCACTAATGCCTGGGATATCCATGTTTATGAATTCCATTTCATTTTTGGTGATTTCTAATTTTCCTAGATTCATATTTTGTACATTTCACATTCCAATTATTAATGGATGTTTGCAACTGTTTCTTCTCATTTTGGGTCATGTCACATCAGCAAATGAAGGTCACGAAGTCTTGACTCCATCCACAGCATTAAGGTCAACTCTACATTGATGAGGCAACCGTTAGTCATATTTTGAGTGCCTTAGAAGCTGAGGGGCTCATCTTCTGGCACTATATCAGACAATGTTCTCTGTAGGCTGCCGGGTTCTTCTTTCTAGTCTGTCTTAGGAAGCTCAGCTGAAACCTGTTCACCATGTGTGACCCTGCTGGTATTTGAATACCTGTGGCATAGCTTCCAGCATCGCAGTAACACAAAAGCCCCCATAGTATGACAAACTGGCAGGCACATGGGGAAAGTCCTTCTGTTAGTTATTTTAAATCCGAGGTCCACATCATTTGGATTTCACAAACTTACACCCTATTAAATAATTACTGGGAGAACAATGATCCTTCCTTACATTGCCTTCACTGACCCTAGCATTGTTAAACCTGAATTACTAACGTATTGTCATTCTTTAATACAATATTCTAAAGAATAGCTTTCACAGGTTAGAGAAGCTTTTAACGAACAGAAGCTAGGCTCCTGAAGCCTACCTAACGTTGCCCAAGCAGACTTGGGCAATGGAAAAGACACCAAATAAAAGACTCATTAGAACCTTGTTGCAAGGGTTCATACTTAGTCCTCCTCACCAATCCATGTGTATCCAAATTAGGGAATAAAACCTTGGATCCATCTGTCACAGTTAAGAAATGCGAAGACTCCTCTTTGGAGTAACCAACATACTAGAGAATTGAAGGTTACATTTAAATGCCCCTGTGACAAAAAAAAAAAAAAAAAATTATTTTTTGTGGCCAGAAGCACCTGAGACAGATGGCTGACCCAAGACCCTGGACCAGGCCTAGAAATGCACCTTTTTATATATTTTTCTTTTTACCTTTGTTACAGTCATGCCTCTACTAATCTTTTCCTAGATTGGGCAGATGCTTATGCTAACCGTTTTAGAAGGTTTAATTGTTGGCTATGTGGTAGCCTCCCAACCTCAAGTCAGGCTGGCCTGCCTTGGTGGGTCTTTCCACTACAGGGATCTGATTGGACCGCTCTTGATCTGTGGATACAAGAACAATGGGGAAATAGTTCTTAGTGCAGGAAATTACTATTAGTAGATTTCACATTGATAAATGGCCTCCTTTCAGATTTGAATGAAACCCAGACCATAACTTAACCTTTAGTCTTAACACAATCCTTAATTTACTAAATAAAGTAAACCAAGAAGAGCTAGCTAAAGAATCTTTCAAACCTACAAATAATACTCTTTGTATTGTAGGTCCATATCAACAACTGTAGGATGGATTCATCTGGTTAACTGCTCAAGGAAGGAAGCTAAGTCAGGTTACTTCCCATTTCTGGGAACAATTGAACCGTACTAAAAAAACAAACCAAACCCATTGTCATCTAGTCGATTCCAACTCATACAGATTCTACAGGACAGAGTAGAACTACCCTATAGGGTTTCAAAGGGGCAGATGGTGGATTTGAACTGCTGACCTTTTGGGTAGCAGCTGAGCTCTTCACCACTGCGCCGCTACCCATGTGAATAATTCCCCTGTCACCAGTCCTAGGGGATGGCTACTGATGTCTGAATGTGCATCAGTTATAACATTACAACTACTGATTGGCTCATCACTGACCAGCCATGATGCTCAGGTATCTATTGGGTCACCTGTTATGGAACTTTTGGATATGTAGACTCAACCTTTGGCCCTAGGTTCTGCCAGGCAGGTTTGGAAGATGTACTCTGGGCCTTAGCTGGACTCAAGGACATATTTTAACTGAACTTTCTTTACCAGACAATGCAACCATATTAACAGCTCAATGGTCTTGATCAGGGGTTCATTCACTTAACAGCAATATTCACACTTCAGATAGGACTTAAAGATGTTATGGCATATGTAACAATATTAAATAAATATATACAAACTGCCCTCAATGACAGCACCTGTGGGCTTCAAGAGGTCAATACCAAAACAGCAATGATGAGAAAAGCAGTACTCCAAAATAGAATGACCTTTGACATTCTCACTGCAGCCGAAGGACATCCTGTGCCATAACAAATCTGATTGCTGTGTCTATATACCTAACAATAGTGCTAATATTAAACTCTATGTTAATCGTATGGAACATTTAGTATCTCGTCTTAATGATCCTTAATGATCAGTTTCTTCCCTAACTGATACTATAAGTAATTAGTTTTTCTCTTGGGTTGGATAGTGTAAGAAATTGCTAATTTATTTTGGAAGCTTCATATTCTTCATTGTTTCTACTATTGTAATTATAAAATGCTGTTTTGCTTTAGTTCATGCATTTTTTCCATGAAACACTGTACTTCAAAACCATTTGATCCTTCTTGTAAAATCATGCTGGTTTCACAAGCTTTCACCAATGATTGCATTGTTTAATCATCTCCCTTTTGTCCGCTGAGTATGTTTCACCTTGACCTCTATCATTCTGTCCTGACTGAGAAATATTCCTTGAATGTGGCCTTGTCCATTAAGATATTTCCCATAAAATCTACTTATCCTGAAGATAAGGCTCTTAGCTCAGCAAGGTGAAGAAAATAATCTTTATTAACTAAAGCTTCTCAATAAAACAAAGTCCTTGTAGAAGAAAGTCTACTTCATTTCAGGTGACCAGCACTCCCTCGCAGAGGTTTGATCAAAAGGGGGAAATGTAAACAGAAAAGTTTCAAACTGGAGGCACTCATTTCAGATGTAAGAATGACAGGGCCAATATCCATTGCCAGGAAGCAAAAGGTTAGAATGTAAACCATTTGTTCATGGGAAGAATGTGTCAAGATGTGAACAATTTGTTCCTGGAAAAAATATCTTCATTACTGCAATCATTTACATCTGAATCAACTGGCACGACTAACCTAGGTACTCACTCCCTCCTAGCCAAGTGGATGACCTTTACATTTCAAAGGACTTAAAGCTGAAGCTGATCATATCTATAATCAATCATTAACCCCCTATCTTTCTTTTGTTCTCTAAATATATAGACCCTTCTCTCTGCGTGAACAGTGAAGTGCTTTGTATTTTACTTAGTGCTGTCTATCTCAAGCTGTATTATTTCTCAATAAACTTCTTTCTTTCACTCCTAACAGAGTATGGGATTTTCTTCTTTGACATGCCTCAAGTGAGTGGCTTTAAAGAACATAAATTTATTTTCTCACAATTCTGAAGGCTGAACGTTCAAATTGAGGTCTCAGTCATGTACATTCCTTTCTTGTAGGTAGTCCCAGGCATTATTTGGTTCCTTGGCTTGTAGATAATCCTCACATGATATCTGTCTCCCCTTGTGTGTACATCTCTGGGACTAATATACTCTTTTGATAACTCAGAAGTGATTATGTTTAGGACAAACCCTATGCAGGTATGGCCTCATTAACATAAAAAAGAAAACTACTTCCAAACAGGGTTACATCCTTAGGCGTGTAGCTATGAATTCCAACATATACTTTTGTTAAGGGGTATTAAACCTATAACATATATCAAGTGAGTTCAACATTTTATAGCAATTATATAAAATTTATCATTGTACTATACTATAAACTCCTTGAGGGAAAGAATCTGTGCTTAGTAAATGTTATTTGAATGTAGGAAGGAAGGAAGGAGGAAGGAAGGAAGGAAGGAAGGAAGGAAGGAAGGAAGGAAGGAAGGAAGGAAGGAAGGAAGGAAGGAAGGAAGGAAGGAAGGAAGGAAGGAAGGAAGGAAGGAAGGAAGGAAGGAAGGAAGGAAGGAAGGAAGGAAGGAAGGAAGGAAGGAAGGAAGGAATAAAATGCTCGAGTTCTTTCATATGTATCCTCCTTAATTAATGTCCCTTACTAACTCTATCACTATTTTGCATCTCTTCATACCACATTATGGCATCCTTACTTTTGTCATCCCTCTCTGTGACCCAAGCATTCAAGCATGTTGTTGAATAATAGCAAATGTTTTCCGTCGCTGCCTATCTTTATTGGGAAAGTCAGCACTCACAGTATTCGAAAACAGATTGGTCATGCATAAGGCAAGTGTTTGCTGATAGTTCATTAGTACCAGATGCTCAAACTGCTAGACTTTCTACTTGACACTACCTCCCACATATTTTGTACCAAGGCACATTTTGTGTAAACATCAAACTGCTTAGAGAAGCTATGGTAGAGTTATGGCAAATATTGCTTGGTTTCTCAGATGTTTAAAATAAAAATAACAGTATCTATGGTTGATCCTGGGCCTGAGGTTTTCTCAAAAGGTAAAATTTATACAATCCTGTCTAATTCTTGCCAGTCCTAACTGAGGAATATGTTCAAATTGAAGTGATGAAGTGATGAAGTGACTTATCTCAGTGTTACTTAAATGAGCCAAAGATACTAAAAGTAATTGATACAAGAAGATAGGATTGTAGTTTTCAGAGAACGATGCAATATAATTTCCCCCCACCACTTCTCTAGGCCTTCACCTTCTTTCAAATTCAAACTTATGCTTCACATACTAATGAACTCTTACCTCGATTTGTGAGCTTTCAGTGATCTTTGTCTCTCAGTGATCTTTCCCTTTACTCAATTTCTATAGGTTTAATTTTCTATACTTGTCATTTGGTACTCAGAAGGTGATATTACTTTTATATAATATGACACTTTTATATTTGCAAAATTCTGACTTAAGGTGCCCTGGAATACTAACACTGAGATGGAGAGATCTGAGAGCAGGAAATCTGGGGGGAATACACTCAGGAACAGAATCATTAAGAAGGTAAGAGAAGCAAGTTTGAGGAAAGGAGCCTTTGAACTGCTGTCCTCAGCTAATCATATAGGGAGTGCTGGAGCTGAGATAGTCCAAAGAGTTGTCCTCAGTCAAATCAAAGGACTTAGCATCTGGACCAGTCATTGGATACAGTCTGTAATTGTTGTTGTTGCTTGCCATCAAGTTGATTCCAACTTATAGTAACACTATATGATGGAGTAGAACTGCCCCATAGGGTTTCCTAGGCTGCAATTTTTACAGGTCATTAGTGTTCAATACATCAAATCTATTCTTGAGATGGGTTCTAAATTCAGTTGGGATATACTCAAGGTCACAATTTGGCTATCATAGACTTACTTTATTTTTTTTCAGTTTCAATTTGAATTTGCATATGAGCAGTTGCTAGCTTGTTCCACTGTGGGCCCCTAGCTTTGTTCTGACTGATAATATTGAACTTCTCCATTGTCTCTTTCCACAGATGTAGTCGATTTGATCTGTCTGTATTCCATCCTGTGAGGTCTACATGTATAGTCATGTATGTTGTTGTAAAAAGGTATTTGCAATGAATAAGCTGTTGGCCTCGCAACATACTACCATGCAATCTCTGGTGTTGTTCTTATCAAACTACTGATCCTTCTTCTTTTCCAACTTTCACATTTCAATCACAAGTAATTATCAATGCAGCTTGATTGCATGTTTGATCCATTTCAGACCTCAGAAGTTGTTAAAAATCTTAAATTTCTCACCTTTTGCCTTAGTGGTTGGTGTGTAAATTTGAATAATAGTTATATTAACTGTCTTGCTTATAGGTGTATTGTCCTATCACTGACAGCATTGTACTTTAGGATAGATGTTGAAATGTTCTTTTTGATGATGAAAGTGACTCCGTTCCTCTTCAATTTGTCATTCCCAGCATAGCACCATATGACTTTCTGATTCAAAATGTCCAACACCAGTCCATTTCGTAACCTGACCCTACGAATGCCAGTAAATTTCCATTAGTCCTTAAACTAGCCCAGGTCAGATTTGGCCTACCCCACATGTGCGGAAGGGGCAGCTGTGACTGCTAATTGACCTCAGCAGAGAGCGTAGCAACAGGAAGAACAAATCAGAAGGAAAATCATCATATGGACCCTATTCTGAAGCAAGAGGTCTGACACAAACTATATCACCTCCTGTTTCCCGGCTAGCTTCAAGAATTTTTCCACCCCAGTATGCCTGTGTGGCCACGATCTTGCTGCCCAAATCACATGTAAGCCCTGCTTCCCCATAGGTCAGGAAGCCAGATCTGAGGAATTTCCTCCCAGCTACTTTCCTTGCTCATTGCAATAAAGTTGCTTTCTTTTTCTCAAAGACCAGTGTCCAGATAATTGACAAGTTTGAGCGCACTGAACAAAGACCCACCTTCTAGGGTTCAGTAACAATTTGGGTGCACAATGTGAGGCCTCTGTCTGGAGCCTGGCCCCCTCTCAACAGCAAGCAGAAACTTCACTGACACTCAGAGCCCACCAGGACTCTTGTTTGGGAAGATCGGATGGGTCTCCTAACCACAACCAAGGCAAACCAGGCTGAGGTGCTTGCTTTTTTTTTTTTTTTTTAATTATGCTTTAAGTGAAAGTTTACAGTTTAGTTTCTCATACAAAAATTTATACGCACATTGTTATGTGACCCTAGTTGCTATCACTATAATGTGATAGCACACTCCCCCTTTCTACCTCCAATTTCCCATGTCCATTCAACCAGCTCCTATCCCTTTCTGCCTTCTCATTTTGCCTCCAGACAGGAGCTGTGCATTTAGTCTGGCCCGAGACACTTTTACGTTGGGAATTAGAAACTAACTCAGGTATGGACAACCACTAGGTAAGCGCCCGAGGAATTTCTCTTTTTAAGTGTAAGTGTTTGGGACTGGAGGTGGGGTTGTATCTGGAGGATTGAAGTAGGACTAAGACATCCCCATGAGGAAGGATTGAAGCCCTGCTAAGATCACCCTGGTTGTCTTGCTCTGGCACTCTCCCTAGCCGATGACAGAGAATGGACAGCCTAGTGTATGGTTGCTGATTTTGGTTAAGTTCAGGTTCTGGTTCTGTTTCTGAGTGAGTGTGTGTGTGAGTGAAATATGGGAAACCAACCTAGTGTACCTTTACTGGTTCTCTTTGTTTTTTCATGTGGGTTCTAATTACTGTTTGGTTCACTTCACTATGACAACTATGACAATAGAGAGGGAAAATGGGATGAAATCCCCTACATATGAACATTTATGCCTCTCTGGCAAAATAAAAACTACAAAAATAGTGTACGCTAATGATGCAGAGGAAAAAGGAAGGGGAGAAAAACCCCACCTAGAAAGCCCTGGAACAAAAGCTAGGCCCGGTAACATATAAATGGGGCGATAGTGTATGAAGAGAAAACAAATCTGGAATGTTTTAAAAAGGGTTATGTGTTTAGGATTATGCTTTTATCTGAATGTACTACAGAGAGTATGTAACTCCTACTTAATTGGATATGCTAAAAGGGGAGCTAGGATTTGCCTGGGAGAAACACAGGCTTTTTGTTTCAAGCCAGTAGCCCTGTGTATAGAGTGGGGACTTAGGTTGAAAACCCAAGGCCCACCCAGATTTGCATTTATCCGTACCCCTTCCACCTGGAGGTGTAGGCCTGGTTCCCGGCCCAGCAGCTACTACCTCTTTGGTGGAACCCTCTGCCATCCCTCTGGTGAATTGCTCAATTGCTTGCAGACCCCTCATAAGTCAGAAACTCCCAGTCCTGCCCAGGGAATAATCTCCCAGCACACACACATAGTGGAGTGCAATTTGGCCAGAGATCTACCCAAGCCTGCTCAGGGTAATTTCCACTGAGACAAATGCCTGCTGAACTGGATCACAAAGGCTAGCCTAGAGGGTTTATCTGGGTCCAAACACCATTCTCCCCTCTGACGTGTATAATTGGAACTCCAGAATAATGGACCATGGTCTTAGAAAAGGTACATCAAGAGGGCAACAGGTTGCATAACCTCAACCCTCAAAATGGTATCTTCTGGCAGCCCAGGCTGTACCTGCCACAGATATCTGCTGGGGGCAAGACAGGTATAACGTTATAAAAACTGATAGCAAGGAACCCCAAAACAGGAAAGTTCAAGATGTACAACAAACAAAGCTCCAAGGAAAATCCCTCCAGGTTCCTAGAACAGGCGTAGCAAGCATACTGGCAGTTTACTGATCTAAACCCTGAAGACCCAGAGAATGTCAGGTTAATGAATAAGACCCTCATTAGCCGGAGCACCCCCAACATCAGGCAGAAATTTCAAAAAGTTAGAAGGAGGCATAGGAATTATTCATTCCAACTTCACAGTTGGTTGAGATTGTCTTTAAGGTCTTCAGTAATCAGAACTAGGTACAAAGAAAAGGCCACGCTCCTGGCAGCAGCTCTCAGACATAACCCACCACCCAGGCAGACCTCATACTAGGTAAGTCCTTGTGGGCCCCAAAAGGGCTGGTGGCCAGCTCAAGGGACCCTAAAGCTAGGCCCCAGACAGTGTGCCTACTGCAAAATAAGAAGCCAGTGGAAATGAGAGTGTCCCTTGTGGCCAACCCATTCTGAGCAGGAAACCCATAACACAGCTCCCACAGCTGTCAGCCAATGACTTGGGCTGACTGGGCCCAATGACTCCCCTGCAACCCATGAGGAGTCCGAGGTTGCAATACAGTGGGAGCACAACTTTCCGACACAACAGACCAGAGAGCTGGAGAACATTGCCTCTGCTGCTCTCCCAGGCATATGGGGACACTCCAGCCTCCCCAGGCAGGGACAAGTCTGCATTCCCAGCACTGGGATGACTTCCTTGGCAGGGTGGAGTGCTGCCAGACTCAGGCAGAGGTAGAACACAGCTTCAGGGCCTGGTAAGACAGTCATCATCATTACCTTGCCCCAAACTCTGGGAGGCCAGTGACAGCAAACAGCATCTCTGCTGGTGGGGCTGGAGGAACGAAAGCCTACTAGAGATACCTTTTTTGAATAATGTGCTATGGTCAACTGAGGTGGCAGTTGTACACTACCCCGGCACCAGAAAGGAGAGTATCTTCAGCTACCAGAAAACCCCGGTGATAAACAGAGCTTGTGAATGAATGGGGCTTTGACCTTAATAACAGAGCAGAAGATGGGTATAAGTTTCCAGGACAGGTGTTAATACCAGAACACCTAATGCATCAGGATAATAAAGACAGCTCATGAGAGCATACATTACTGTCAGGACGCTACGTTTCACCTGTGCAAAGAACAATCCAAAACCAAGCCCACCACCTCCTATGCCTGGGATACAATCCTGCGGGACCAGATCAGGAGAAAAATGGCAAGTGGACTTAACAGTTATGCCAATGGCTAAAGGAGGTTTCAAATAGATACCTTTACGGGATGGGTATAAGCCTTTCCCTTCCAAATGGAAAAGGCATCCATCCAAGGTAAGTAAAGCTCTCCTCAGTGCCTGGATTTGGCCTACCTCATTCAATTCAAAGCAATAATGGAGGAGCCTTTGTATCCAAAGTCAGGACATTTAGAATTCAGTGGAAGCTACATGCTTCCTGGAGACCCCAGTAAACCTATGCCAGTGTGAGCAATGTGGGTGAATATTTGTATTCTGAGAGATCGACCTGCCCTAGATCAAGCTGCTACATTGCGCTTTTGAGAGTCCAGGTTGCCCCTAGAAACAGGCTCCAATTGAGCCCCTATGAAATGCTGTTTGGGAGACCTTTCCTTAAGGCAGCCTGGGGATGTAGTGCTTCAGATGACCCTTAAGTAGTCCAGGAACTTACTGTTTCCAGGTATCCTAGGTAACACTTTAACAATGGCTTGAACACTTTCATGTTCCAGCTCCCCATTTTCTGTTCCATTTCTATTTCAGTTTTCTGGGCTGGAGGTGAGGCCAACTTGCATTTCAGTGGCTATTGACATTTGTTCTGCTTATACAAGGCAATTTCCTTTTCTTCTCTGAGCACTTAAGATTAGTCATTGCTTGGGATTGGAAGGGAAGGGGGCTTGATTGCCAAGGTACACGAGGGAGCGTTTTGGAGGTGGAAATGTATTTTGGTTGTGATCACAAGAACGTATACACTTTTCAAAACTCACTATTCACTTAAGAAGGATTCATTTTATGATATGTAATTATACTTTAAGAATACTGGTGTGTGTGTGTTCGTGTGTGTGTGTATATAAAAATAAATGCATTCATGTAAATAATGTATTTTCTATCAAAATCCCACAGAGACATAGAAAAAACAAACAAAAAAATCCAAAACAAACTCTTAACTTGAATCAAAAGAAGATCAAGGATGAAAAATTAAAAAATAATGTAATCAATTTGAAGTAAAAAATAAAAAATGTACCGTATATACTAAAACCCAAAGCAAATCAATTGCTGGAGAGTGGATTCTGGTTCAGCAACACTGTGGGACAGAGAATTGCTCTATAGGGTTTCCTAGGCTGAAATCTTTATGGGAGCAGACCACGAGGTCTTTTCTCTCATGGAACAGTTGGTAGGCTCAAACTGGCAGCCTTGGGGTTAACAACTAAGCCCTTAACCATTGAACCACCAGGGTTCTTTTAGGACATTTTAAACTTCTGAAAAACCTGTCAATGCATTAATTATATTAGCAAGATTAATGAAATAAAGGATGAAAAATCACATAAATATCTCGAGAGGCAGAAGAGAGCATTTGATACAGTTCAGAAAAACTGGAATGAGAAGAAATTATACATAAAATTCCCAATGTTTTATATAAAAATTCTCCAGAGTCACCATGAGTTGAAATCAACTCTCTAGCAATGGATTTCTGGGTACAGTAAACATCATACGCAATGGTGAAACATTAGCTGCTTTTCTTTTTAAAATATCCAAGAAGGCAAGGAGCCTGCTATAACCTTTACTATTCAGTATAATGTAGTAGGGCCTGATAGTTAAAAAGAAATGGAAATTAATTTTAAAGAAGGATTTATTTTAAGAGTATGCATAGTTGGATAGACCATTATTGTGTCACAAACATTCTGTGTTTTAGCATTTTGTAAGTATCTTCTAACATTTAATGTTGTTCTGGAGAAGTTTGATGCCAATTTGATTTTCTCTCTTTTAGGTCACAATATTTAGCTTTTATGCCTAAAATGGTCCCTATTTTTAAAGTCTAAAATCTTTACTAGGTAGTGGTGTTAAATATTCTGAATCAGTGTTTCCTGGGACACAGTGTGGTATTTACTGTGCAAACCTTAACATATTTAAAAAATTTAAAAAAATTTGTGTGTATATATTTTTTTCTGTTTCTTTTTTTACTAATGTATTACTTTTTTGTTTTTGCTGCTATTCAATTTATTTAGATTTTTTTTCAACGATAACAATTACTTGTATACGGACTTTTTTTTTCAGCGTCCCATAATCATCATTTTAAATCTTCGTCATGAACTTCTCTTTTATTTCTTATTACTTAGTTTTTCCAAGATGGTCTAACACATTCTTCCCTCGGCTTTCATCAATGTAGTTCATCTATTTCCAATGTGGTCTTCGCCTAGATAGTTTTATTTTTCTGTCTCATTACTTTCCTACGTTTGCAAATACATTCATTTCATTTCCTATAATCAGGTTTATTTTATATTTGAGTCCTTTGATCTTTGATGTTAGTTTTTACTTGATGGACATGAATGTTTCATTCCATTATTTGAGTTAAGGGCTATAAGACCTTCACTTGCCACGTGGAAACAAGTTTTTGTTTAGTGTTGTTCATTCTTGTACTATTTTCCTATTTTTTCTTTAGTATGCACTTAATAATTAAAAAGGAATCAGAGCAATACCCTCTTTCCTTATTGTTTGCCTTTGAATTGAATTAGTTCTTCCTGCACAAAAAATATGCACAAAAGTAATGATGGAAGAGAATGGACAGATTAGAAAATATTCAGACATGGAACTAGTCATGTACAAACATACATTCTAAGATCTTCTTGGATCTTTTATCTCCTCCAAAGAAGATTGTGTTAAGCAATGGGTAATTTTTTTTTAGCACCAATAGGCCTGGCAGAGTCAGGAAAGGTATACGTTAGGGTAGTATCCTTTTTCCATACCTGCTCAGTCTGTGTGATGAGTCAATAATCAGAGAAGCTGGACTGTATGAAGAAGAATCAGGCATCAGGATTGGAGGATGACTCATTAACAATCTCTGTTATGCAGGTGACACAACCTTGCTTGCTGAAAGTGAAGATGACTTCAAGTCCTCGATGTACTTGAAGATCAAAGACCACAGCCTTCTGTATGGATTACACTCATCGTAATGAAAACAGAAATTCTCACAACTGGACCAACAAGGAACATCATGATAAACGGAGAAAAGATTGAAGTTGTCAAATATTTCATTTAACTTGGATCTATAGTCAATGCCCATGGAAGCAGTGGTCAAGAAATCAAGAGACACTTTGTGTTGGGCAAATCTGCTGCAAAAGACCTCTTTAAAGTGTTGAAAAGCAAAGATGTCGCCTTGAAGACTGAGGTGTGTCTGATCCAAGCCATGGTATTTTCAATCACATCCTGTGCACATGAAAGCTGGACAATGAATGAATAATGAAGACTGAAAAACTGACTCCTCTGAATTGTGGTGTTGGTGAAGAATATTAAATATACCATGGACTACCAAAAGAATGAACAAATCTCTCTTGGGAGAAGTATACCCGGGATGTTCCTTAGATGCAAGGATGGCAAGACTGTGTCTTACATACTTTGGACATATTATCAGGAGGCATCAGTCCCTGGAGAAGGACATCAGGCTTGCTAGGGTACAGGGTCAGTGAAAAAGAGGAAGACTCTCAACAAAATGGATTTACACAGTGGCTGCAACAATGGGCTTAAGCATAACAATGATTGTAAACATGGAGAAGGACCAGGCAATGTTTCGTTCTGTGGTACATAGGGTCGCTATGAACCGGAACAGACTCAACAGCACCTAACAGCAACAACAACAGGCTTATCAGCAGGGAGTTGGCTCTCTGTCAAGAATAGGAATCCAATCCTGAATGGGAATTTAAAGGGCAAGAACAAATTACCATTTCCAGATAAATAAATTAGAGTCCTCTTTACAAGAATCATGAAAACTCGCTTTTCATAAAACTGTATAGCCTCATCAATCAGAATTGGGATACTGGGTGTTAGAAGGACTAAGAGCAAGGTTAATAGTTTTTAGTCATTTCAGCTTTGAATTATGTCTTTTTAAATACTCTTAAAGGAGAAATAAAACCTTTGGAAGAGATGTGAAAAGTCTCCAGCTGCTGAAAGATGTGGGCTTCAGGAAGACACTGCATATTATCTTAACACGGATTCATATATTGTAACCTCAAAGAAAGCCTGGTGAATTCCAGTTCAGTGCCCTTTCAACTGTACATTCTGATAAAAAATTATAGCCTCCCAATAGGCATCAAGTAAACACTTCCATCTAGAAGAAAAGAAACATACTTCAAATGGGAAGAATGAGGATGTTGTCATGACAACTATGAAGAGTGTTTTATTAGATGGCTGAATTTAAAACCATGCAGAGCTCCTGGGCTCTGTGGTCTTATCTGAAATTCTGAAAACCCAGTTGATGTCTCATGCTTTTAAAATCATAGAAAACACAGCAGCTATGATCCTCAAAATGTGACCTAATTAGACACACACCTTTTTAACTTAAACCTGCCCTGTTTCTGAACTGATAAATGTCAATATACATATAGAGGGCTCTGTCTTTCCACCAGTACACTGTGCTGATCTGTGTAGCCTGTGTAAGCCTCGCACTTCATATAATTTATTAACAATATGTGTTTAGTACTGAAAGGATTGAGGACACTGGTCCAGGACCTAGAGTCTCCTTGGGGAAAAAGAGAGCTGTGAGGATTTGGAATATAGAATCAGATCAGAATTTTCATGAGAACTTCAGATGACTTATCTCAGAAGGTGTCTTTGTTTTCTTTTGTCCAAATTAATCTTTTCTATAGTTGGAAAGAAGCTTTAAGTCAGTCTTTATATATGTATAAACAGTAAAAAAAAAAAAAAAATACTTGACCAAAAATCTTTTTTCAGTGCTTTGGTCAGTCCCACTTGCTCCAATTTCAGTTTCATTCTGAATATTTAATTATTGCTTTGAAGAAAAATTCCTAAACATTACACCTAACCCATAACTGATCAGCTATAGTAGAAAAAAAATCTTGAAATCAGTAAATTCTGATTATCCACAAAGACCTTGTATAATAATAAACCACCCCCCCCAAAAAAAAAACATTGAGGTCAAGTCGATTCTGACTCATAGCCACCCTAGAACTGCTCTGTAGGATTTCCAAGGGGCAGCTAGTGGATTTGAACAGCGGACCTTTTGGTTAGCAGCTGAGCTCTTAACCACTGCACCACCAGGCAAATCATCTCACTTATCTCCAGAACACTGTCATGAATGAGCACTTACACAATATAATGTATCCTAAGAGACTAGCACAATCCATGGCATATGGCAAGCTCTCAATACACAGTTTTTGAAGGAACGAATCACATCCCCATTTTATTTGTATCTGCCATTGAGTTGCAGAACTGAGACTTCAACTCAGGTATTCTAATTTTAGAGGAATACTTTTATTCGCTGTTATACTATTGTCTGTGTGCTATTATTTAATTGTAATTTTACTTTTTTTTTTATTAGCGTAATTGTTGACTTGTATTTCTTCCCTACTAAGCTGAAAGCTTTTAGCAGATAGAGCTAGTTGTATGCATATTTGCTTCTCTTAAAGCATAAAGTGCCTGCTTTCAGTAGATAGAATTAGGTATGATGGAGGAAAAAAACACATGAGCTTTGGACTCAGACCAAATTTGAATTCCAGCCTGGACACCTCTAACATTGTGCTCTTAGACACGTTACTAAGCTATTCTATACTATAGTTTTCACATTTATAGAACTGGGGATAATAGTATACCTTGCAGGTGGTTGTGAAGTTGTGAATTTTTAGTTGTGAAAAGTATATGGCAATGTGCCTGACACATAGTGGTTGTCCCAAGTGGTACTTCTTGTTTTAGTTGTTATTAGCAAGAAATGTTTGTTAGATTCCAAATGGTTAAACAGTTAATAGTACCTTGAGTTTGTAAACCACCTCTCTATATGTTGATGTGAAGGATACAGTGCACACTCTCTTATATAAACATAAGCCATATCATGTCAGTGTTATATATGTGGATTTTGCTGTTTTCTCGCTTCCTAGTAACACACAAAAATTGGACCTTCTGCATAGGTGATTCCTACAACTATCTCACCTTACAAAATGGTGAACCTACAACAATTTGACAGATAGAAAAACTGCTACTCCTAATAGGTTCTATTTTTCACTTTCATGGTGTTTACAATCTAAAAGTAGGGGGTCAGCGAAAAAGAAGAAGACCCTTAATGAGATGGATTGACACAGTGGCCGCAACAGTGGACTCAAATGATTGGCACAGGATAGGGCAGTGTTTCTTTTTGTTGTACATAGGGTTGCTATGAGTCGGAACCTATCTGAGGGTGCCTACCAGCAACAATAACATGGCATAAAAGTTAACATTTTAGAGCTTGTTCTCTAAATTCATTTGTTCCCCAGTTTGTCACAACCTCAAACTTGGACTAATAAGTGCCTCAAAAATGATCGTAATCTATGTTTTGGAGTGTGTTTCCTATTGTTAGGTTGAAATCCAAGAAATTTAGCTACAGGAGCGTAGAGTGCCCAAAGGGTGTTTTCTTTCTTGGTGTCAGTTCATAGACATCTTAATTAAGAAGAAAATATACACCTCAGTTTTCCTGGGACATTTCCAGTTTACACAGGCTGTCCTGGCGTAAGTATTAAAAGTACTCACTACCACTCACAGCTTAGGTGATATATTTTATGGTCACTTTACAAATACAGCACTCTCTATCTTCACATTCACATCTTGTGAGAGTCTCATCTTTAAGTGATTCAACACATTCCATTGTGAAGGCTAACCTTAATTGAATGTCATCAACATGAAGTATACACTGGCAGATTTCTTGCCCCACATTCTCATGGTACAAAGAAGGTAGTAAAGACAGGAAAAAGAGAAAAAACAAAGTCAGTTCTGGGTAATTCTGGTAGTCCAAGACTTGAACATTCTGCCTTTTTCAACCTTCCATTGACCACTATTCTTTCCTACCTATCCTCTAAACTAAAGTAACATGACCTTTATTCATTGTCTCTTAAGTCCCAAGGCTACCACCTGTCTTTCAGTTTGTCATACTCTGGTGACTTGAATGTTGCTATAATGCTAGAAGCTATGCCACCGGTATTTCAAATACCAGCAGTCACCTATGGCTGACAGGTTTCAGTGGAACTTCCAGGTTAATACAGATTATGAAGAAAGACCTGGCAATCTACTTCCAAAAATTAGTCAGTGAAAACCTTGTGGATCACAATACAACATTGTCCAATAGAGTACTGGAAAATGAGCTCCCTACGTTGGAAGGTACTCAAAATACATAGTGGCCATGACAATGGACTGGAACATACCAATGGTCATAAAAATGGTGAAGTATTGGGCAACTTTTCCTTCTGCTACGTATAAGGTTGAGCTTGTACACAACAGCACGCCGGAAGTCACTCAATGACAGCTAATAACAACAGTAAAGTTCTAAGATCTAGGCAAGGTAATGCTTTCTTCCAAAAAAAAAAAAAAAAAACCTAAACCTATTGCCATCGAGTTGATTCTGACTCATAGCGATCCTGTAGGACAGAGTAGAACTGCCCCAAAGAATTTCCAAGGAGCAGCTAGTTGATTCAAATGGCCAATCTTTTGGTTAGCGGCCTGAGCTCTGAACCACTGCATCACGAGGGCCCCAGTGCTTTCTTACGGACTTCAAATTCACTGAGCTCCATATTGAAGAGTATGTAAAAGAACTTCGGATCCCATGCTTTTGCCAAGTTTACATCTATTTGGGGATAATTGTAAATTACCATAGTGTTGTTATCCTCCTCTGACAGGGAAGAGTGTTAAGGAAAGAGGTGGGGTTTTGTAGAGCTGGGTGCTGGAAAAGTAATGATATTGGTGCAGGAGGAAGAAACAGTGCTGAAGATAACAAAGGCACATTAAGATTCAAAATGTTGGGAGGAGGAGTAAGGATGCCTGGTAAATTCAGGAATGGACAGAAGTTGGTACTGAAAACAGGGAAGAGTATTTCTTACCAGGAAGATAAAAGCAAATTAGGCCTAGTCAGGGTGGAAACAAGAGTAAAGTGGCTTTAGGAAATATTTATATATCGCTTTTTAATCTGCCTGGGTCGGATTCGACTCGATGGCAACAGGTCTTTTTGGTTTGGGGACATAATTGATGGGTAGGTGGGATAAGTTGCTTAAGGGCAAAAAGGGGTGCAAAAGGCAAGATGTAGAAACTCGAAGCTAGTAAGTGTGATAAAATATCCATCCTGTGCTAAGAAGTACAAGTGGGTCTGTGAAAAAATAACTTTGGAAGTGTATAAACTCACAACAAATGAGTTTTAGCGAGACATTGTTCTTTCCAGCTCACTTATACTTGAAGCAGGCTGAGTCCATTATATTATGAGAGGAGCCTGATTGTAATGATTTACTCTCGAGATCTGAGGTGGCTCAGCCAATGCAATTCTTTTGTCTCACTAAAGTGTCTGTCTCTCACACAATAATTTGCCAGATTCTCCAGTTATTGTCTTCATTCATTATGGCCAGACCTCTCATTTTACCATTATTACTTTTTTGTTCTTCCACACTGAGCCCCTCCTGCCACTAAAATCAGAACATCTCTGTGTTTACAATAATGCATTGAGTTTTATGCATTTCAAGGTAATACGGTCCAGGAGAAACTCTTTGTATCACTTAAGTGCTATCTGGCAATACCACGGTAAGAAAGGGGAAAAATGGAGGTCTGTTATCTGGGTAGTGTGAAAACGATCCTTTCTGTTTTGACTTGAAAGGCAGCTGGTTTACAGGGATAACTTTTCCCAGGAAGAGCTTTAACCTTTTCTGAAAGTCCATCTTTTAGACCCTGACACTGTGATCAAAGATACAATGCACTACTGTCTTATAGCCACTGATATTTAGGCATGATCAAATTAGGAAGACTCCGAAAATCTAATAAAGTAGTTCTGGTTAAAACACATATATGTCCTCCATATTCTGTTCAAACAAGATTCATCTAAATTTGGGAATGTACTGGCCTTGTTTCAGACACTCATATATTTGTATTTTATAGAATTTCTGATTATTAACAAAACATGAGTTGTCCTTTACATTTAAGAACTTTGAGTTTTATGTTGATTAGTAATTAGAAGAAAAGATCCAAAGATAGCCCTAATATTTCCGTTAAAGAGCAATGCTTTGCCATTATTTTTTTCCTCCATTACACTTTTTCAGGCCTTTGGTAACATTCATGCATTTAAATATTCACCTGAAAGGACCCTGACATCCTAAAACCCACCAAAGTCCTAGACAAGGATTTTTCAAAGGAAAATTTTAAAAGTTGAAATATATTTGATGAATATAGGTTCTAGGTATAAGCTGATATGCATTTCTTCACTTCACCTTAGATTAATGTTAAATAAGTTGTCATCGAGTTGATTCTGACTCACAGAGACCCTGTCGGACAGAGCAGAACTGCCCCATAGGGTTTCCAAGGAGTGGTGGGTAGATTCAAACTGTCGGCCTTTTCCTTAGCAGCCAAGCTCTTAACTACTGTACCACCAGGGCTCCTTAGATTAGATTAGAACTATAATAAAAATTCAACACATATTTTTGCTCTTCTTCTTAAGTATTGAATGTGACTTCCATTTCATCTTTCTCCCACAGCTTATAAGCATCTTATATTCTCTATCATAAGAGGCACCTTTCCTTTCATCTTTCTATTCCCTCCAGCTAGTCAACTTTTTTTGTTAATCACTGAAAGTCTGCAAACCACAACCCACACAAAAATCATTCATTATTTCGTAATGAACTCCCTGCAATATAGTTTCCATTGTCATTATCAGTGTTGCCTCAATGTACTTATTCCTGGGAACAACATTATATTTTGCATAAATGGTCCTTTGGAGATGCACAAGTTGGTAGTGTCTGCATTCTTTCAGGGCACTGACAATAAATGAATTGCCACTTCAAATAGCTTTCTCAGATCTTATGATCTATTGGTAATACCCTTCCTACTTTTTCTTTAAGTTTTTTTTTTTTTTTGATGATTTACTTCTTCCAATCCCTCCCGTTCTCAGCAGGGAGGACCAGATCTCATCAAACTACTCCACTGGTTCTTCGATCTTTTCCCAGTTTTTTTGTTTTTGCAACAACTACTAACTACAAGTCTACAACTTGTAGACTTGTGAAGTAAACCTTAACTCCACCCTTAATACATTTTTGGAGGGGTGTCAACATCACATCTCCAACTGTTTACTGGAAATTTCCATTGAGTGTATCTTTACATCTCAAACTCTATCCACCCCCTACGCATACACACACACACACACACACACACATAGACACACACACAACATACTCTACAGACGTGGCTGTCTGCCAGGGGTGGTATCATCCTCCTCAAACTTCACTTTTTGAAATAATTTTTCTCCCTTTTATTTCTTCCACATATAGTTATTTAAATTCAGTGTAATATATCACACCCCATTTACTCCTGTTAAGACACTTGTTTCTAATTAAGCTTACCTATTCATAACCTCTTATGCTTCTAATAGTTTGTTATGATTGTTTTACTTTACCAATCAGAAATAAATTTCATATTTTGTTTAAAAAATACTAGTACTGCATCATGACAAGAGCTACTAAAATACAACATTGTAACACTCTAAGAGTCAAATTCTACTTGCCAATTTCATGACCAGAACAAGTGTTTTTTGGGGTTGATATCCATCCTTACCTCCTTCCATATAAGGGAAAACTCTAGCTCTGTCAAAAGGATAAACACATTTTAGTTTGCCCCTACACCCAGCCAAGCCCTCACATGTACCCCTACCATGTGCATATGTGTGCACACGCATCAGTGCTATTTTGTTCTAGTGACCTCCCCCCTCCCCAGCTTCAGTAACACATATGGGCCATATCTATCATGTGGCTCAACCATGAACGTGTTTCCATTTCATGTAACATTCATTATCAAATAATATTTTTCCCTAACAAAAACCATTTATAACTTTTTTTGCAGGTTTTATTGAATCATTTTGGCTGAGCATTGAAGAATCTTTCTAATCTTCCCTCAAACTACCATTAATTCTTATTCTCCACTAACCCTCACACATGCTGTTCATCTAATCAAAAGAGCGTACTCACTATTCTCTATACTAAGGCTGACTGTGTTATATCGTTTGCTTTTTCTACCTCTTACCCTTTGGTTATATGTTCTCTTTCACTATGAATGACTTCTGTAATCTGCCTTCTTGAATAGATTCAAGACTAAAGTAGAATGCCATTACTCTATGAAATTCCTTTTATCCTACTCAGGAACGATCTCTTCCTTTTATAAATTATAACTTTGATTTTTGATACTCTTGGGACATTTATCATACATGAAGTTATTCTATATTTCTTCATGTGCATATCTTATCTTTCCTAATCATTTGTAAACTCCTTAGTCAAAAACATCTTCACGTCCATCTTTGAATCTTTCATCGTGCCTCACATAGCACTTTACCTCTGTGGGTATTTATTAAATGGTATGACTCATCAGCTGAAGGAAAGGGAGTCCAGGAAGACCAAAGCAGGGGAGGAATTCACGGGAAAACAATTCAAGGTTAGTTGTTGGACACTACGATAGTTACTTGAGAGGAAAGGGTACACCTGAGAAATGGGAAATGAAATTGAATGTGAACCAAAGAGGAGAATAGTATAAGTCCAGGATTCGACACCTGATACTGACCTTGGAGATGGTTGTATTTGCAGAAGTAGACATTCAGGAAAACTAAAAAGCTTTCCAGGGAAAATGTTTTATTTTGTAATATTAATCCTAAGTTATTCGAGGGATATTCAAGATCTAAGTCCTAGAGTGAGAAAAAGTATGATGTTAGATATTAAATTAGAATTCAGGCCTGGAGATGTGGACTAGAGAGTTCTATTAGAAATTAAAAGGCTAGAGTTTCAAAATCTAGACCTTTGGGTCTGTGATTTGGTAATAACTTTGTTCTTTCCCTGACAGCCCTATGTTCAAATTTCTAACATCTTCTCAGATCTTTTATTTATTCCTCCCAAACCATGCCTAATATATGCATGCTTCTATTAGTCACTTGCTTTATCCCATATCTGTTGGCAAACATCTGAACCTATAGACTTTTATAATGAAACACTGGATGACATAAAATCTTTGCTCTGCACATGCTGACTTGACCAGAATTAAGTTCTGCGATGCTGAGAATATACAGAAGCCAAACTGGCATTCATATTTCACCTCTCATAGAAACCTCATGGCATTATTTAAAGCTCTGCTATTTCTCTGAGTATTACCCATCTTGTATAAAAACCAGCCTTCCCTATTACAGTGTGAGCTTCTTATATGGAAGGGTGATGTCTGATTCAGCAGGTAGACATGCCGGGTAGATAACTTGTTGGGCATGTGGTAAAATGTTTGTTCATTTATGGCTTTGTGTGGTTTCTGGAATTCCGGGTGATCCAGTGGTTAAAATCTCAGCTGCTAACCAGCCAGCGGTTTGAATTAACCAACCACTTCTTGGAAAAAAAAAAAAAAAAATTTTTTTTTTTTTCTTGGGAAACCTATGGGGCTGTTCTACTCTGTCCTGTAGGGTTGCTATGAGTCAGAATTGACTCAGAGGAAAAGAGTTTTTGTGTGTGTGTGTGTTTTTAATATATATATTATTATTTGGGCAAGCTGTGGGAAGTAAAATACTATTTATTCAGTGGTATTTAACCATTCCTGACAAGCTAGATATGAGCAAGTCTTGGTAATTTTATCTGTGCTTTTTATCTCAGAAGTTACATTGTGTACTAAGAACAGATATGTGGAGCTTTATGTTGAATTGAGGTACTTGTCAGGTGTTCAGGTGCATCTGTGCAGTTCACAGTTGAAAACATAGGTTCTGCCTAGTGATTATACAAGGAATTGGTAGAATATGAGAGTATACGAAGGAATGATTGTCAATTGGAAACCAAATTGTAAGAGCATAAATGATACCAAAGTTGAAAACCCAAGAGACTTCACACATTTAAAGAACAGGTAATGGAAGAGGAAGAGAGACTTGAGTAATTGCTAAGGTAGAAACCAAGAGAGAAAAGAATTTCTAGGAAGAGAAACTTATTACCAGTATCAAGTACTACACAATCATGTAGAATCCAAACTAAAAATTAACCCTTATATTTAGGGAACAAAAAAGAGTTCACAAGGAATATATATATATATATATATATATATATATATATAGTCAGAATTAAGAGAAAAGGAAAAGAAGGGTACTTAAGACAGGGTGGGAAAGTTTTTATTGAAGAAATCTCTGTGGAAATGCCCCCTAAAGGAAAGGATTCAGGAACTTAGAGGGATGAAATCCACTATATGAAGAAACTAAATGTTAGAATACGTTAAGGGATTGGCGAGAAGGCCCTAATGTGAAGGAAATCTAGGAAATTTAAGAGCCCAGGAAAGCTCAGTGAATTTTAATCTAACAGATCTGTGGGCACCAAAATGAAGTCAGCTCCACAAGAGGAAGGCCAGGAAGTGTAACAGGACACCAAGTGGGTGAAACCTGGGATTGTCCAGACATGTGAAAGGCAGATGGGAATGACCCCCACATGCAGGAATCAGGCCAGGTTATTACAGACGGACTTGAAGAATTAACTCCATTGTAAAAGGAAAAGATCAAGCAACCTAAAGCGAGAAAGGAGATACAACATGGAAAAGATAGCTGAGCTACTAGGAAACTATTCTCAATATATAGGCAAACGAAGAGTGAAGGTTGATAAGAGATGGTTGTGAAAGGGAAGTTTTTTTTTAGTTAATGTTGTTTTAACTTGAATTCTCTCTTTAAAAAAAAAGTGTAATAGGGATCTGATGACTAGACTGAATGCCACCTGTGACCAGTGAAGGTGGAACGCCAATCTAAAATAAATGAAAAAAGGCTAGAAGAGTAATTTAAAAGCATGGAGATGTAATCTAAAAATATGAAGTCTTCCCAACTGCAGAGTGTGATAGCATGTACTCAAAGTGCTTAAGTAATTCCACTGCAGATTATCCTTCTCGGCTTTGTGCAAGCTACACTGACTCCTTGGTGGGGATAAGGCGTAATAGAGGCTAATTTAGTAAGATGTGGTTCCTGCCCCTCACAGGGGTAAGGGTGGAGGTGAAGCTATTTTGTGGGGAAGAGGATGGGAGACGAAAGGATTATATTGTACCAGGCAACACAAGAAAAAATAAGAAGAACACAAAATATCACGTAAATATTGACTTGCTAACTCTCATTCTTTAATCGGATCAGAAGGATGTAGAGTAGGGATAGGAAACAAGTCTTTTTATCCAGGTAGTTTCAGTGTCTGCTGTAGAGAATGTGGGAATAATAAATATGAAATTTAGGAAAACTGTAAAAAGCGGGGGGTTAAAAGGGCCAAGACTGAGCTGAATTGTAAGAGACAATGAACGTATGATACCTCTGGTAGTCCCGGAGAGAAGTCGGCAGCTATTGAAGTAGTCTGCTGACCACCGTTGACAGAAGCAGAAAGTCTTAGGGTTCATTGAAGCTGTTTTTGTTTTTCCCACTCTTAATGTATTTGGCTGGAAAGCCAGGTGATAGATAAAGTCACCCAGCTATCATGTATTTTAGCATTCAGGGGAAAAAACCCCCCAAAACAGGAGTTTATTTTTCCTTTAAAAAACTGAGAAACAAATGGATTCTACTTGATGTCTGATACCAGAGAAAATCCTGTTAATTAGGAAGAAAAAGTTTTGAATTCAAATTAGCTTTTGAAATACATAATTATCTTTGTTTTCCAAATAATGCCAAATTCATCCATTTCCAGGAAGACAGAAATAATATGGCACTAAGAAAATTCATGACATGCCTGTTTTGATATTTAAGAATATTGCTTTTCATTATCTGTATTTATTCATGACTTTCTTTCTTCAAACAATTATAAATCCCGACCCTAGTCTAAAAGTGCATTTCAAAACAACTCTAATTATTCCCAGATATTTTCCAAGAACTCAGAGAGGTCAGATGGGATTTGTGTTTCTGTGAAAATTGCATTGCACTTTACCTTGCTTTTGTTTGAGAACAGTACCCGTGATGATTCCAACATTAACATGAGCAGAGAAAGCCATCTCGATCTTCTTGATTTAGCTTCTGCTTACATTATCTACCACCTCTTAGTTTTCTACAATTTCAGTAAGTCTTCTTAACTCCAGTTTAGAGTAGTGTACAAAAAGAATTGTTTTGTGAATTTAGTCTTATGAATGAGCAGGATAAATTACCTGCATTATAGGATAAAGCCTAAATAATCATCAAATTCTAGCATGTCATTCAACTCTCAACCTAACCAGTGGAAAGATGACTTCAGACAAATAGATAGTCCTCAGTAGTTGAATAGTGTCAATCCCATTTCTAAAGTACTAGGTCATGGCTCTGGGCAGTTTTGTCATTTGACATTGTTCTGGGTCCCAAACTCAACCACACTCATTGCCAGCAAGTCAATTTAAACTCATAGCCACCCTACAGGACAGAGTAGAACCCCCTCATAAGGTTTCTAAGACCATAAATCTTTATGGAAGCAGACAGCCCTATCTTTCTCCTGGGGAAAGGCTGGTGGGTTTGAACAAACCTATCTTGAAGAAGTACAACTAGAATGTTCCTTAGAAGCAAGGGTGGTGAGACTGCATCTCACATGCTTTGGACATGTTGTCAGAAGGGATCAGTCCCTGGAGAAGGACATCATGCTTGGTAAAATACAGGGTCAGTGGAAAAGAGGAAGACCCTCCACAAGATGGATTGACATAGTGGCTGGAACAATCAGCTCAAGCATAACAAGGATTGTAAGGATGATGCAGGACTGAGCAGTGTTTCGTTCCATGGTACGTAAGGTTGCTATGCGTCAGAACGGACTTGGCAGCACCTAACAACAATGCCCGTGGAACTTGAGCACCAGTTGTCACCACTGACTCTTGTCCTCCATTGGTTGAAATTTTCCTGATAAATTTCTACTAAATCTTGCATTTTGTGATTCTAATTATCGGTTTTTCATTACTTATAACTACTACAGAAGATTAAAAGATTGGAGATAAATGAATGATAATATAAGAACGGGAAGATAGAATTTAAGTTGAGTTTTGAAAGTTTGTTAGAATTCTGTTAAGTACAAGGGTTGGGGAAATACAGTGTATATTTGACAAATAAGATACTATTTAAATGCAAAGCTGTGAGAATAAACAAATAGCTAGAAATATTATTTATGTGCTATAAAAAGAATTGATTTATAAGTTAAATGGTGTCCAAAAGAAGGTATTTTGAAATCCTAACCCCTTGTACCTGTGAGTGTGAGCTTATTTGTAAATAGTATCTTTGCAGATATAATTAGTTAAGTTACCATGGATAGTCAAATCTATTCTTCAGGTGGTCTCTAAATTCAGGTGGGATGTACTCAACGTCATATTTTGGCTCTCGTGGACTTGCTCTGATTTTCTTCAGTTTCAGCTTGAACTTGCATATGAGCAGCTGATGGTCTGTTCCACCCACAGTCAGTCCCTAGCCTTGTTCTGACTGATGATATGGAGTTTTTCCATTGTCTTTTTCCAGAGATGTAGTCAATTTGATTTCTGTGTGTTCCATCTGGTGAGGTCCATGTGTATAGTAGCTGTTTATGTTGGTGAAAGAAGGTATTTGCAATGAAGAAGTCGTTAGTCTTACAAAATTCTATCTTTCGATCTCTGGCATTGTTTCTATCACCAAGGCCGTATTTTCCAACTACTGATCCTTCTTCTTTGCTTCCAACTTTCACATTCCAATCGCCAGTAATTATCAACGCATCTTGATTGCATGTTCGATCAATTTCAGACTGCAGCAGCTGATAAAAATCTTCTATTTCTTCATCTTTGGCCCTAGTGGTTGGTGTGTAAATTTGAATAATATTTGTATTAACTGGTCTTCCTTGTAGGCGTATGGATATTATCCTATCACTGACAGCATTGTACTTCAGGATAGATCTTGAAACTTTTTTTTTGACCATGAATGCAACACCATTCTTCTCGGAGTTGTCATTCCCAGCGTAGTAGACTATATGATTGTCTGATTCAAAATGGCCAATACCAGTCCATTTCAGCTCACTAATGCCTGGGATATCGATGTATATGCATTCCATTTCAGTTTTGACGATTTCCAATTTTCCTAGATTCATACTTTGTACATTCCAGGTTCCGATTATTAATGGATGTTTGCAGCTCTTTCTTCTCCTTTTGAGTCTTGCCACATCAGCAAATGAAGGTCCCGAATGCTTTACTCCATCCATGTCATTAAGGTCCACTCTACTTTGAGGAGACAGCTCTTTCCCAGTCATCTTTTGAATGCCTTCCAATCTGGGGGCTTATCTTCCAGCACTATATCAGACTATGTTCTGCTGCTATTCATAAGGTTTTCACTGGCTAATGCTTTTCAGAAGTAGACTGCCAGGTCCTTCTTCCTAGTCTGTCTTGGTCTGGAAGCTCAGCTGAAACCTGTCCTCCATGGGTGACTGTGCTGTTATCTGAATACCGGTGGCATAGCTTTCAACATCACAGCAACACACAAGCCCCCACAGGACGACAAACTGACAGACATCCATGAAGAAAGCAAAAGGCCACTGAAAAGACAGGAAAGAAAGAAAAGACCAAGGTGGATGTCAGAGGAGACTCTGAAACTTGATCTTGAGTATCAAGCAGCTAAAGCAAAAGGAAGAATTGATGAAGTAAAAGAACTGAATAGATGATTTCAAAGGGCCTCTCGAGAAGGCAAGTAAAGTATTATAATGACAGGTGCAAAGAACTGGAGATGGAAAGCCAAAAGGGAAGAACACGCTCGGTGTTTCTCAAGCTGAAAGAACTGAAGAAAAAATTCAAGCCTCGAGTTGCAATAGTGAAGGGTTCCATGGGGAAAATATTAAACGACGCAGGAAGCATCAAAAGAAGATGGAAGGAATACATAGAGTCATTATACCAAAAAGAATTAGTTGATATTCAACCATTTCAAGAGATGGCATATGATCAGGAACCGATGGTACTGAAGGAAAAAGTCCAAGCTGCTCTGAAGGCATTGGCGAAAAACAAGGCTCCAGGAATTGATGGAATATAAATTGAGATGTTTTATCAAACAGATGTATCACTGGAGGTGCTCACTTGTCTATGCCAAGAAATATGGAAGACAGCTTCCTGGCCAACTGACTGGAAGAGATCCATATTTACGCCTATTCCTAAGAAAGGTGATCCATCTGAATGTGGAAATTATAGAACAATGTCATTAATATCACACGCAAGCAAAATTTTGCTGAAGATCGTTCAAAAACGGCTGCAGCAGTACATTGACAGGGAAGTGCCAGAAATTCAGGCCAGTTTCAAAGTGGACGTGGAACCAGGGATATCATAGCTGATGTCCGATGGATCCTGGCTGAAAGCAGAGAATACCAGAAGGATGTTTACCTGTGTTTTATTGACTATGCAAAGGCATTCGACTGTGTGGATCATAACAAACTATGGATAACACCGTGAAGAATGAGAATTCCATTAACACTTGGCTGTGCTCATGAGAAACATTTACATGGATCAAGAGGCAGTTGTTCAGACAGAACAAGGGGATATTGACTGGTTTAAAGTCAGGAAAGGTGTGCATCAGGATTGTATTCTTTCACCATACCTATTTAATCTGTATGCTGTACAAATAATCCGAGAAGCTGGACTATATGAAGAAGAACGGGGCATCAGGATTGGAGGAAGACTCATTAACAACCTGCATTATGCAAAGGACACAACCTTGCTTGCTGAAAGTAAAGAGGACTTGAAGCACTTACTAATGAAGATCAAAGACCACAGCCTTCAGTATGGATTGCACCTCAACATAAGAAAAGCAAAAATCCTCACATCTGGACCAATGAGCAACATCATGATAAATGGAGAAAAGACTGAAGTTGTCAAGGATTTCATTTTACTTGGATCCACAATCAACAGCCATGGAAGCAGCAGTCAAGAAATCAAAAGACGCATTGCATTGGGCAAATCTGCTGCAAAGGGCCTCTTCAAAGTGTTGAAGAGCAAAGATGTCATCCTGAAGACTAAGGTGCACCTGATCCAAGCCATGGTATTTTCAATCACATCATATGCATGTGAAACCTGGACAATGAATAAGGAAGACCGAAGAAAAGTTGATGCCTTTGAATTGTGTCATTGGCGAAGAATATTGAATATACCATGGTCTGCCAGAAGAATGAACAAATCTGTCTTGGAAGAAGTGTGGCCAGAATGTTCCTTAGAGGCAAGGATGGCGAGACTGCATCTTACATACTTTGGACATGTTGTCAGGAGGGATCAGTCCGTGGAGAAGGACATCATGCTTGGCAGATACAGGGTCAGCGGAAAAGTGGAAGACCCTCAACGAGGTGGATTGACACAGTGGCTGCAACCATGAGCTCAGTACTGGGCAGTGTTTCGTTTTGTTGTGCATAGGGTCACTACGAGTCAGAACCGACTCGACGACACCTAACAACAACAACAACACCATGAATAGCGTGGATCCTACTCCAACATGACTGATGTCCTTATAAAAAGAGGGGATAATACACAGATACAGAAAGAAGACAGCCATGTAATACTGAAGGCAGAGGTTGGAATTATGCTGACATATGGCAGGAAACACCTGGAGCTACCAGAAGCTGGAGGAGATCAGGAAGGATATTCCCTAAAGCCTCTGGGGAGAGAATGACCCTGCTGACATCCTTACTTCATACTTCATACCTACAAAACTGTGAGAGAATAAGTTACTGTTATTTTAAGCCACTTTGTTTGTGGCATTTTATTATGGTAGCACCAGGGCATTAATATAAATTTCTGAGTGTATAGATGATAAAATTTTTAGTTTCTTCTTTCTCTCTCTATAGTTTGTTCTGTGTTATATCATCAGTGGGGAGAAAACCAAAACAGGAGAAATTATGTAAAAAAAATTGAATCCATTGTGTGATACATTATTTTTTCCATTGAAAATCAGGAACTAATGACATTTACTCCTTTCATTAGACCCTGCTTTCTTTGCTAAGAAAATCCTGGTGGCATAGTGACTAAGTGCTATGGCTGCTAACCAAAGGGTCGGCAGTTCAAATCCACCAGACGCTACTTGGAAACTCTGTGGGGCAGTTCTACTTTGTCCTATAGGGTCGCTATGAGTCAGAATTGACTCGACGGCACTGGGTTTGGTTTGGTTTTGGTTTCTTTGCTAAAAGGCACTTAAGTTTGACAATTTTATAAATGGGATTATTGAATAGGGAACCAAGAAGAAATAGTATTTGCATAATTTGAGTAGTTTTAAAAAAAAATGACCCCAAAATCGTCATCATTGTTTCAAAAGAATATCTCTTTCTTCAGTTGCTTCACATTGGGAGGAAATGACGGGAAAATGCAAAATGAGTAAATCATGAATAGTTCTTATCTCTGTCTTATATTTCCCTTACAAGATTACTTTAAAAAAAAAAATTATTTTTAGCATAATAGGGATAGGTTTTTCAATTCGATGTAAGTGGTATTTCAAGAAGAGCTCGCCTCTTCATAGCCTAACATAAAAAACAAACCAAACCCGTTGCTGTTCAGTCAATTCTGACTCAGAGCGACCCTATAGGACAGGGTAGAACTGCACCATAGAGTTTCCAAGGAGTGCCTGGTGGATTCAAACTGCTGACCTTTTGGTTAATAGCCATTGCATTTAAACACTAAGCCACCAGGGTTTCCTTGATTTAGAATAGAAGAGGCAGTAGATTTTCTTCTCTGTATAATTTTTAGCTTGGGAATAATTACAAGCAAGAACACCACTCAACTAATGAAAACTTGATAAAGAGGAGGGATACGTGTTTTGTTAAATCTGCCTCCAGAAACTAGCTCAAGTGTCTTCCAAAGACCAGACCTAGAGCTGTTAACGCAGGTATGACCTGCAGAAGGAGTAGACGTGAGTCATCGGAAGAACAAACTGGTTGCATTATATCCACTGGTAAATTATTTTCTAAACCTCCATATGTTGGCAATAAAACTTTTTGAAAGGAAGCAGAAAAAGTTGAATAACTTTGACAAGAAAAATGGCTTAAGAATAGAATTATGAAACAAGAAGACCTGTTCTTCCTACTTCTCCCTATCTTAAGAGAAATCCATCTTGTGTTATCAGTCTTTCAAAACAAACATCTCAAGCTACTTTTGAATTCTTTGTCTCATATGTCATCTTAGAAAATCCAGTAATTAGCACAGTAGTGTATTTGAGATTGACTCATATCGTTGCCTATATTATTAGTGTGTTTCTTCTTGTTGCTGAAGAGTATAGCATTGCATGGCGAATCCACAGTTTGTTCATTCACTCCGCAGTTGGGAGGCATTTTGGATGTTGCCAGTTTGGGACAATTATTAATAAAACTGTTATTTATGTACAAGTTTTCTGTAAACAGAACTTATTATTTTACCTGGGTAAATACCTCGGAATGGGATTGCTGGGAAATAAGGTTAAGAGTATATTGAGAGGCGGGGGCCAAGATGGCGGACTAGGTGGACGCTACCGCGGATCCCTCTTGCAACAAAGACTCGGAAAAACAAGGGAATCGATCACATACATAACAATCTACGAACTCTGAACAATAAGCACAGACTTAGAGACGGAAAACGAACAAATACGGGCAGACAGCGACTGTTTTCAGAACTAGGAGCCAGCGCACCAGGCAGGTGACCTTCGGAGCTCGATCGGGGGCAGAGCCCAGCGGGGCAGACGGCACAGAAAGGGGGCCCACCCCTTCCCCCCCAAACCCATCCCGGGAGGAAGCCTAGCAGGTTGGCGCGGGCGGCGTAGGGGCGCAGCCGGAGGGAGAAGCACCCGGGAGGCAGTGACTGATCTGGGAGGGGGGAGAACAGCGTCCCAGCTGGGGTGCCGTCCCGCCGGGAGTTAGGCGAGAAGCCGACGGGGCGCGAGCGGGTGGGGGGTCAACTATATTTCCCTAAAGTGACCCCAGGGCGGGGCCCACACGTTCGTGCGGGAGGACGCACACCCAGTCCGCGCGTGTGGCACGGCACACCAGAGGGAGAAATCCCCGGAAGTGTCTGGTCTCAAAACAGGGAAAGCAGCATCCCAGACGGGCAGCCATTCCGCTGGGATCTGGGCACGCGCGCGCGCGCGGGCGGGGCATGAGCGCGGGGTCCATTTTTATTACCCTGAATTGACCCAGGGGGCGGGACCACCTGGTCGTGCGAGTGACGCCCTCCCAGTTTGCGCGAGAGGTGTGGCACACCGGAAGGAGAAGTCCCCGGGAGGAATTGATTGGTCCCGAAGCGCAGAAAGTAGCGTCCCAGACAGGGTGTCGTCTTGCCGGGGCTTGGGCGCGCGCACGAGCGGGGCGTGAGCGCGGAGTCCATTTTTATTGCCCTGAATTGACCCAGGGGGCGGGCCCACCTGGCCGTGCGGAGGAACTGATTGGTCCCGAAGCGCAGAAAGTAGCGTCCCAGACGCGGTGCCGTCCTGCCGGGGCTTGGGCGCGTGCACGAGCGGGGCGTGAGCGCGGAGTCCATTTTTATTGCCCTGAATTGACCCAGGGGGCGGGCCCACCGGGCCGTGCGGAGGAACTGATTGGTCCCGAAGCGCAGAAAGTAGCGTCCCAGACGGGGTGCCGTCCTGCCGGGGCTTGGGCGCGCGCACGAGCGGGGCGTGAGCACGGAGTCCATTTTTATTGCCCTGAATTGACCCAGGGGGCGGGCCCACCTGGCCGTGCAGGTGACCCCAAACCAGTTCGCGCGAGAGGTGTGGCGCTCTGGAAGGAGAAGTCCCGGGGAGGAAGTGACTGGTTCCTGTACAAGGAAAGCAGCGTCTTAACCCGGAAGTCATCCCGCTGGGATTTGGGTGCGCGCACAGGCGGGGCGTGACCGCGGGACCTAATTATAATCGCCTGAATAGACCCTGGGGGCGGGCCCACCCGTTCGTGTGGGAAACGCCCACCCAGTGCCCACGAGCGGTGCCGCGCACCGGAGGAAGTCCCCAGGAGGAATTGACTGGTTTCCGAACAAGGAAAGCAGTGTCCTAGCCAGGGACCCGTCCAGCCCGGATTTTGGCGAACGGGGGCGGAGCGTGAACGTGTTGTTCAGCTCTATATTCTGTGGTGCTACACTCCTAGCTCTCAGATCCCTCCCCCACCCTCCCCAGGCGACCCCATTAACATCCGAATACCCGGAGCCAGAGAGAGAATTCAGATAGGGATCTGACTGCATTTTTTTTTAGCTGACTACTTGGAAAATCTAGTTTCCCAGTGATGGCTCGGAGACAGCAGTCCATATCAAACCACATAAAGAAACAGACCATGACAGCTTCTCCAACCCCCCAAACAAAAGAGTCAAAATCTTTCCCAAATGAAGATACAATCCTGGAATTATCAGATACAGAATATAAAAAACTAATTTACAGAATGCTTAAAGATATCACAAATGAAATTAGGATAAATGCAGAAAAAGCCAAGGAACACACTGATAAAACTGTTGAAGAACTCAAAAAGATTATTCAAGAACATAGTGGAAAAATTAACAAGTTGCAAGAATCCATAGAGAGACAGCATGTAGAAATCCAAAAGATTAACAATAAAATTACAGAATTTGACAACGCAATAGAAAGTCAGAGGAGCAGACTCGAGCAATTAGAATGTAGACTGGGACTTCTGGAGGACCAGGGAAACAACACCAACATAGCTGAAAAAAAATCAGATAAAAGAATTAAAAAAAATGAAGAAACCCTAAGAATCATGTGGAACTCTATCAAGAAGGATAACTTGCGAGTAATTGGAGTCCCAGAACAGGGAGGGGGGACAGAAAACACAGAGAAAATAGTTGAAGAACTCCTGACACAAAACTTCCCTGACATCATGAAAGAAGAAAGGATATCTATCCAAGATGCTCATCGAACCCCATTTAAGATTGATCCAAAAAGAAAAACACCAAGACATATCATCATCAAACTTGCCAAAACCAAAGACAAACAGAAAATCTTAAAAGCAGCCAGGGAGAAAAGAAAGGTTTCCTTCAAGGGAGAATCAATAAGAATAAGTTCAGACTACTCAGCAGAAACCATGCAGGCAAGAAGGGAATGGGACGACATATACAGAGCACTAAACGAGAAAAACTGCCAACCAAGGATCATATATCCAGCAAAACTCTCTCTGAAATATGAAGGAGAAATTAAGATATTTACAGATAAACACAAGTTTAGAGAATTTGCAAAAACTAAACCAAGACTGCAAGAAATGCTAAAGGAGATTGTTTGGCCGGATGACCAATAATATCAGCTACCAGCACAATACAAGGTCACAAAACAGAACGTCCTGATATCAACGCAACTCAAACAGGGAAAGCACAAAAACAAACAAATTAAGACTAATTCTAAAAAATAAATAAATAAACAAAATAATACACACAACAGGAAATCATGGAAATCAATAGATAAACGATCAAAATAATCAAAAAGAGGGACTAAATATAGGAGACATTGAACTGCCAGATGGAGAGTGATACAAGGCGAAATAGAAGGATACAAGTTAGGTTTTTACTTAGAAAAATAGGGGTAAATAAAAAGGTAACCACAAAAAGGAATATCAATTCCATAACTCAAGAAAAAAGCCAAGAAAAACGTAACGACTCAATAAACACAAAGTTAAACATTATGAAAATGAGGATCTCACAAGCTACTAAGAAAAACGTCTCAGCACAAAAAAGCATGTGGAAAAATGAAATGGCCAACAACACACATGAAAAGGCATCAAAATGACAGCACTAAAAACTTACTTATCTATAATTACGCTGAATGTAAATGGACTAAATGCACCAATAAAGAGACAGAGAGTCACGGACTGGATAAAAAAACACGATCCATCTATATGCTGCCTACAAGAGACACACCTTAGACTTAGAGACACAAACAAACTAAAACTCAAAGGATGGAAAAAAATATATCAAGCAAACAATAAGCAAAAAAGAAGAGGAGTAGCAATATTAATTTCTGACAAAATAGACTTTAGACTTAAATCCACCACAAAGGATAAAGAAGGACACTATATAATGATAAAAGGGACAATTGATCAGGAAGACATAACCATATTAAATATTTACGCACCTAATGACAGGGCTGCAAGATACATAAATCAAATTTTAACAGAATTGAAAAGTGAGATAGACACCTCCACATATATAGTAGGAGACTTCAACACACCACTTTCGGAGAAGGACAGGACATCCAGTAAGAAGCTCAATAGAGACACGGAAGACCTACTTACAACAATCAACCAACTTGACCTCATTGACTTATACAGAACTCTCCACCCAACTGCTGCAAAATATACTTTTTTTTCTAGCGCACATGGAACATTCTCTAGAATAGACCACATATTAGGGCATAAAACAAATCTTTCCAGAATCCAAAACATCGAAATATTACAAAGCATCTTCTCAGACCACAAGGCAATGAAGCTAGAAATCAATAACAGAAAAACTAGGGAAAAGAAATCAAATACTTGGAAAATGAACAATACCCTCCTGAAAAAAGACTGGGTTATAGAAGACATCAAGGAGGGAATAAGGAAATTCTTAGAAAGCAACGAGAATGAAAATACTTCCTATCAAAACCTCTGGGACAGAGCAAAAGCAGTGCTCAGAGGCCAATTTATATCAATAAATGCACACATACAAAAGGAAGAAAGAGCCAAAATCAGAGAACTGTCCCTACAACTTGAACAAATAGAAAGTGAGCAACAAAAGAATCCATCAGGCACCAGAAGAAAACAAATAATAAAAATTAGAGCTGAACTAAATGAATTAGAGAACAGAAAAACAATTGAAAGAATTAACAAAGCCAAAAGCTGGTTCTTTGAAAAAATTAACAAAATTGATAAACCATTGGCTAGACTGACTAAAGAAAAACAGGAAAGGAAACAAATAACCCGAATAAGAAACGAGAAGGACCACATCACAACAGAACCAAATGAAATCAAAAGAATCATATCAGATTACTACATAAAATTGTACTCTAACAAATTTGAAAACCTAGAAGAAATGGATAAATTCTTGGAACAATACTACTTACCTAAACTAACACATTCAGAAGTAGAACAACTAAATAGACCCATAACAAAAAAAGAGATTGAAACGGTAATCAAAAAACTCCCAACAAAAAAAAGTCCTGGCCCAGATGGCTTCACTGCAGAGTTCTACCAAACCTTCAGGGAAGACTTAACACCATTACTATTGAAGGTATTTCAAAGTATAGAAAAAGACGGAATACTACCCAACTCATTCTATGAAGCTACCATCTCCCTGATACCAAAACCAGGTAAAGACATTACAAAAAAAGAAAATTTTAGACCTATATCCCTCATGAACATAGATGCAAAAATCCTTAATAAAATTCTAGCCAATAGAATCCAACAACACATCAAAAAAATAATTCACCCTGATCAAGTGGGATTTATACCAGGTATGCAAGGCTGGTTTAATATCAGAAAAACCATTAATGTAATCCATCACATAAATAAAACAAAAGACAAAAACCACATGATCTTATCAATTGATGCAGAAAAGGCATTTGACAAAGTCCAACACCCATTTATGATAAAAACTCTCACCAAAATAGGAATTGAAGGAAAATTCCTCAACATAATAAAGGGCATATATGCAAAGCCGACGGCCATTATCACTCTAAATGGAGAGAACCTGAAAGCATTTCCCTTGAGAACGGGAACCAGACAAGGATGCCCTTTATCACCACTCTTATTCAACATCGTACTTGAAGTCCTAGCCAGAGCAATTAGGCTAGACAAAGAAATAAAGGGTATCCAGATTGGTAAGGAGGAAGTAAAGCTATCACTATTTGCAGATGACATGATCGTATACATGGAAAACCCTAAGAAATCCTCCAGAAAACTACTGAAACTAATAGAAGAGTTTGGAAGAGTCTCAGGATATAAAATAAACATACAAAAATCACTTGGATTCCTCTACATCAACAAAAAGAACACCGAAGAGGAAATAACCAAATCAATACCATTCACAGTAGCCCCCAAGAAGATAAAATACTTAGGAATAAATCTTACCAAGGATGTAAAAGACCTATACAAAGAAAACTATAAAACTCTGCTACAAGAAATTCAAAAGGACACACTTAAATGGAAAAACATACCCTGCTCATGGATAGGAAGACTTAACATAGTAAAAATGTCTATTCTACCAAAAGCCATTTATACATACAACGCACTTCCAATCCAAATACCAATGTCATACTTTAAGGGAATAGAGAAACAAATCACTAATTTCATATGGAAAGGAAAGAACCCCCGGATAAGCAAAACATTACTGAAAAAGAAGAAGAAAGTGGGAGGCCTCACTCTACCTGATTTCAGAACCTATTATATAGCTACAGTAGTCAAAACAGCCTGGTACTGGTACAACAACAGGCACATAGACCAATGGAACAGAATTGAGAATCCAGATATAAATCCATCCATTTATGAGCAGCTGATATTTGACAAAGGACCAGTGTCAGTCAATTGGGGAAATAATAGTCTTTTTAACAAATGGTGCTGGCATACCTGGATATCCATTTGCAAAAGAATGAAACAGGACCCATACCTCACACCATGCACAAAAACTAACTCCAAGTGGATCAAAGACCTAAACATAAAGACTAAAATGATAAAAATCATGGAAGAAAAAATAGGATCTACCCTAGGAGCCCTAATACAGGGCATAAACAGAATACAAAACATTGCCAAAAATGATGAAGAGAAACCAGATAACTGGGAGCTCCTAAAAATCAAACACCTATGCACATCTAAAGACTTCACCAAAAGAGTAAAAAGACCACCTACAGACTGGGAAAGAATATTCAGCTATGACATCTCAGACCAGCGCCTGATCTCTAAAATCTACATGATTCTGTCAAAACTCAACCACAAAAAGACAAACAACCCAATCAAGAAGTGGGCAAAGGATATGAACACACATTTCACTAAGGAAGATATTCAGGCAGCCAACAGATACATGAGAAAATGCTCTCGATCATTAGTCATTAGAGAAATGCAAATTAAAACTACGATGAGATTCCATCTGACACCAACTAGACTGGCATTAATTCAAAAAACACAAAATAATAAATGTTGGAGAGGCTGCGGAGAGACTGGAACTCTCATACACTGCTGGTGGGGTTGTAAAATGGTACAACCACTTTGGAAATCCATCTGGCGTTATCTTAAACAGTTAGAAATAGAACTACCATACAACCCAGAAATCCCACTCCTCGGAATATACCCTAAAAATACAAGACCCTTCACACAAACAGATATATGCACACCCATGTTTATTGCAGCTCTGTTTACAATAGCAAAAAGCTGGAAGCAAACAAGATGTCCATCAACGGACGAATGGGTAAATAAATTGTGGTATATTCACACAATGGAATACTACGCATCGATAAAGAACAGTGACGAATCTCTGAAACACTTCATAACATGGAGGAATCTGGAAGGCATTATGCTGAGCGAAATGAGTCAGTTGCAAAAGGACAAATATTGTATAAGACCACTATTATAAGATCTTGAGAAATAGAAAAAACGGAAAAGAACACATACTTTTGTGGTTACAAAGGGGGGAGGGAGGGAGGGAGGGAGGGAGAGGGCTTTTTATTGATCAATCTGTAGATGGGAACTGCTTTGGGTGAAGGGAAAGACAACACTCAAAACATGGAAGGTCAGCCTAATTGGACAGGATTAAAAGTAAAGAGGTTTCCGAGATAAAATGAAAGCTTCAAAGGATAGCGAAGCAGGGGCTGGGGTCTGGGGAACTTGGTTTGAGAGGACTTCTAAATCAATGGGCAAAACAATTCTATTATGAAAACACTCTGCATCCCACTTTGAATTGTGGCACCTGGGGTCCTAAATGCCAACAAGCAGCCATCTAAAATACATTAATTGGTCTCAACCCACCGGGAGCAAAGGCAAAGGAAGAACACCAAGGTCACACGACAACTAAGAACCCAAGAGACAGAAAGGGCCACTTGAACCAGAGACCTACAATATCCTGAGACCAGAAGAACTAGTTGGTGCCCGGCCACAATCGATGTCTGCCCTGTCAGGGAACACAACAGACAACTCCTGAGGGAGCAGGAGACCAATGGGATGCAGACCCCAAATTCTCATTAAAAGACCACACCTAATGGTATGATTGCGACTAGAGGAATCCCAGAGACAATGCTCCCCAGAACTTCTGATGGCACAGGACAGGAACCATCCCCAAAGACAAATCATCAGGCATGAAAAGGACTGGTCAGTGGAGGGGAGAGAGATACTGATGAAGAGTGAGCTAATTAAATCAGGTGGACACAGGAGAGTGTGTTGGCAACTCTTGACTGGAGGGGGGATGGGAAGATAGAGAGAGAGGGAAGAAGGTAAAATTGGCACGAAACGAGAGACTGTAAGGGCTGACTCAATAGGGGGAGAGCAAGTGGGAGAAGGGAGTAAGATGTATGTAAACCTACATGTGACAGACTGATTGGAATGGTAAATGTTCACTTGAAGCTTAATAAAAATTAAAAAAAAAAAGAGTATATTGAACTGTATAAGAAATAGCCAAATTATTTTTTTCTGATTGGCTGAAAGATGTGTCTACCAGCAAGGTATGTGAAATCCAGTTACTTCATATTCTTTTCAGCACTTGAAATTGCCAGATTTTTTTTTCAATATTAGTCATTCTAACAGATGTTTAGTGGCATCTCATATGGTTTTAATTTGCACTTCCCTAATGACAAATGATTGTAGGGGGATAGTTGAATATATTTACATGCATTCATTTGCTAGTCACATATCTTATTTGGTAAAGAGTCTATTTAAGCATTTTGTAGTACATTTATAATTGGATTGTTTGCTTTCTTATTGAGCCTTGAGATTTCTGTATATATTCTGGATACAAGTTCTTCAGGAAATATGTGATTTGCAAATATTTTCCCCATTCTGTACTTTCCTTTTGTCAATAGGGGTTTCTGAATTTTATATGGGTTATACTTCTGATAATGCTTAATAGTTAAGAACACTTAGATTTTCCTCCTCTGTCTTCATGTAAAAATTTTACAATTTTCAGTTTACATTCAGATCTACGGTCCTTTTAATTAATTTTTGTACAGGGTGCAAGGTATTGAGGGTTTTTTTTTTTTCTTTTGGATATGAATAACGAATTGTTGCAATACTTTTCAAAGAAACACAATCATTCTCCATCAAATAGTCTTTGATGATTTGATACAAATCAATTGGCCGTATATGCCCAAATCTGTTTCTGAACTCTTTATTCTGTTGCATTGATCTAAATGCCCATTCTTTCTGTAATATCCCACTGTCTTAAGTACTGTATTTTTATAGTAAGTTTAGAAGTTATTGTGAGTAGTCCAACTTTGTTCCTCTTTTCCAAAATTGTTTTATCTATTCTTGCTCCTTTGCCTAGCCACATAAATGTTAGGATCACCTTATTGATACCTACCAGAAATCCTGCTGGTATTTGATTAGAATTGTGTTGAATCTACAGAGAAGTTTGGAGAGAATTGACAATACTGATTCTTTTAATAAATGAACATGGTATATTTCTCCATTTACTTAAATTGCATTTGGTTTACTAAATCAGTGTTTTGTAATTTTCGACATGAAGATTGTAAATTAATTTTGTAAGATTTGTACCTAAGCATTTCATGTTTTCGGTGCAACTATAAATAGTATTACTTTTAATTTCAATTTCAATACTTTATTGCAGGTATATATAAAAATATCATTTGAAAATATATATCTATATATTGACCTTATATCCTCTGACCTTGCTAAACTAGCTGATTCATTATATAGCTTATTTGTAGATTCTTCAGGAATCTCTATCTAGACAATCATATTATCTATGAATAATGGCAGTTTTATTTTTTTTCCAATCTTCACAAATTTATTTCTTTTTCTTACCCTATTGAATTGGCTAGAATTTCCAATACAATGTTTAATAGGAGTAATGACAGTAAATATGTTTGCCTTGTTCCTGATTTTAGGAGAAAAACATTCTTTCACTTTTTCGTGGTAGATAACTTCTAACAGATTGAAAGAGTTCCCTTTTATTTCTAATTTGGTGACTGCTTTAATAATGAATTGATGATGAATTTTTTCACAGGCTTTTCATGCATGTATTTATATAATCATTTTTTTCTTTAGTCTGTTGATGTGGTGAATTCCATTGATTGAATATTGAATGTCGAATCAGCCTGAGATTTCAAGATAAATCACACTTAGTCATGATGAATTGTTTGCTGGATTCCATTTGTTAGTATTTTGTTGAGAATTTTTCTGTTTATATTAATGAGTGATATTGGCCTGTCCTTTTCGTTACTTGTAAAACCTTTGTCCGGTTTTGGTCTCAGTGTAATGCTGGATTGATAAAATGAGTTGGGAAATGTTCCTTTTCTTCCACATTCCAGAAGAATTTGTGTAGAATTACTTTTATTTCTCTCCTAAAAAAAAAAAATACAGTTGCTATTGAGTCGATTACATCTCATGGTGACCGCATGTGTGTCAGAATTGTGCTCAGTAGGATTCTCAATGACTGCTTTTTTTTTAGAAGTATATTGTTGGGCCTTTCTTTTGAGGTGCTCTGAACAGACTCAAATCTCCAACCTTTTGGCTATCAGCCGTGCATGTTAACTCTTTGCAACTCCCAGGGACTCCCTCTTTCTTAGAAGATTGATAAAATTCACCAGTGAAACCATCCATACATAGGATTTTCTTTGGCAAATTCAATTAATTTAGTAGAGTTAAGATTATTCAGATCATCTAATTTTTTAAGTGATTTTTGACAGTTTGTATCTTTCGAGGAGGTTGTCCATTTTTAAATGTCATTTACAAGCTTTATTTTTAAAGTTCTGAATACTACATATACTTCCCACCCATCTTTATTTCATCTTAATATTCTTGAGAAGTGGACAATGTCTTCTCATCATGAGGGTTGGAATTGATTATCATATGATAGGACTTCGCATTTTAGATTAGAGAAAATTTTATATCCCTTTCATGCCATTTATCTTTCTGAAAAGCTACCTATTGTTGTTAGGTGCTATTCAGTCGGTTCCAACTCATAGCGACCCTACATACAACAGAACGAAACACTGCATGGTCCTGCATGATCTTAACAATCATTGCTATGTTTGAGCCTATTGTTGCAGCCATTGGTCAATCAATCTTGTCAAGGGTCTTCCTCTTTTTAGATGACACTCTACTTCACAAAGCATGATATCCTTCTCCAGGGATTGGTCCCTTCTACTAACATATCCAAAATACACAAGATGAACTCTCACCATCTTTGCTTCTAAGGAGCATTCTGGCTGTACTTCTTCCAAGACAGATTTGTTTGTTCTTCTGGCAGTCCATGGTATATTCAGTAGTCTTAGCCCACACCATAATTCAAAGGCATCAATTCTTCTTCGATCTTCCTTATCCGTTGTCCAACTTTTGGATGGTGATTGAAAATACTATGGTTTGGTCAGGCACAGCTTAATCCTCAAAGTGATGTCTTTGCTTTTTAACACTTTAAAGAGATCTTTAGCAGTAGATTTGCCCAATGCAATATGCCATATTTTTTCTTCAGTGCTGCTTCCATGGGTGTCTATTGTGGATCCAAGTAAAATGAAATCCTTGACAACTTCGATCTTTTTTTTTTTTTGTTTATCATGATGTTGCTCATTGGTCCAATTGTGAAAATTTTTGTTTTCTTTACAATGAGGTGAAGGCTGTAGTCTTTGGTCTTCATCAGTATGTGCTTCAAGTCCTCTTCATTTTAAACAAACAAGGTTGTGTCACCTGTATATTGCAGGTTGTTAATGAGTCTTCTTCCAATCCCAACGCCCCCGTTTTTCTTCATATGGTCCAGCTTCTTGCATTATTTTCTGAGGATACAGATTGAATAAGTATGGTGAAAGGATGCAATACCGATGCATACTTTTCCTGATTTTAAACCATGTAGTATTCGCTTGTTCTGTTTAAATGACTGCCTCTTGATCTAAGTACAGATTCTGCATGAGCACAATTAAATGTCCTGGAATTCCCATTCTTCATAATGTTATTCATAATTTGTTATGATTCACAAAGTCGAATGCCTTTGCACAGTCAATAAAACACAGGAAAACCTCTTTCTGTTTCTTTTTTGCTTTCAGCCAAAATCCATCTGATATCAGCAATGATATTTCTCCTTTCACATCTTCTTCTGAATCTAGCTTGAATTCCTGGCAGCTCTGTTGATATGCTGCTTCAAACTTTTTTCTGTTATCTTTAGCAAAATTTTACTTGTATGTTATATTAATAATATTGTTCAATAATTTCCACATTCTGTTGGATCTCCTTTCTTTGGAATGTGTATAAATATTAATCTCTTCCAGTCTATTAGCCAGGTATCTGTCTTCCAAATTTTTTGGCATAGACCAGTGGGCACTTTTAGTGCTGCATCTGTTTGTTGAAACATCTTAATTGGTATTTCTTCAATTCCTGGATCCTTGTTTTTTTTCGTTTTGTTTTGTTTTTAGCCAAAGCCTTCAGTGCACCTTGGACTTCAATACCATTGGTTCTTGATCGCATGCTACCTCCTGAAATGGTTGAACTTCAACCAATTATTTTTTGTACATTTACTCTGTGTATTCCTTCCATCTTCCTTTGATGCTTCCTGTGTCATTCAATGTTTTGCCAGTAGAATCCTTCAATATTGCAACTCTCGTCTTGAATTTTTTCTTCTGTTCTTTCAGCTTGAGAAATGGCAAGTGTGTTCTTCCCTTTTGGTTTTCGAACACCAGGTCTTTGCACTTTCCATTATAATACTTTACTTTGTCTTCTTGAGCAGCCTGTTGAAGTTTTCTCTTCAGCTCTTTTACCTCATTATTTCTTCCATTCACTTTAGCAACTCTACATTCAAGAGCAAATTTCAGAGTCTCTTCTGACATCCATTTTGGTCTTTTCTTTCTTTTCTGTACTTTTTAAGGACCTTTTGCTTTCTTCATGTGTAATGTCCTTGATGTCATCCTAGAACTTGTTTGGTCTTCGGTCATCAGTGTTCAAAGTGTCAAATCTGTTCTTGAGATGGTCTCTAAATTCATGTGGAATATACTCAAGGTCATACTTTGGCTCTTGTGGACCTGTTTTAATTTTCTTCAACTTCAACTTGCGTATGAACAATTCATGGTCTGTTCCACAGTTGGCCCTTGGATTTATTCTGACTGATGATTTTGAGCTTCTCCAATGTCTTTTCCCAAAAATGTCATCTATTTGATTCCTGTGTATTTTCCGGCAAGGTCCACTTGTATAGTCGCTATTTATATTGTTGAAAAAAGGTATTTGCAATGAATAAGCTGTTAGGCTTGCAAAATTCTATCATGTGATCAGTGGCATCATTTCTATCACCAAGGCTATATTTTCCAACTACGGGTTCTTCTTTGTTTCTAATTTTTAATTATCAATGCATCTTGATCGCATGTTTGATCAATTTCACACTGCAGAAGGTGGCAAAAATTCAATTTCCTCATCTTTGGCATTAGAGGTTGGTTCATAAATTTGAATAATAGTCTTGTTAACTGGTCTTCTTTGTAGATGTATGGATATTATCCTATCACTGACAGCACTGTACTTCAGGTTAGATCTTGAAATTTTTTTTATGATAAATATAATGCCATTTCAGCTCACTAATGCCTACGATATTGATCTTTATGTGTTCCATTTCATTTTTGATGACTTCTAATTTTCCTAGATTCATACTTTCTCCATTCCACATTCCAATTATTAATGGATGTTTGCAGCTGTTTCTTCTCATTTTGAGTCATGCCACATCAGCATATGAAGATGTTGAAAGCTTTACTCCATCCAAGTCATTAGGGTCGACTCTACTTTGAGGAGGTAGCTCCAGTTGTATTTTAATTGTCTTCCAACCTGACAGGTTCATCTCCTGGCACTATATCAGGCAATGTTTCACTGCTATTCACAAGGCTTTCACTGGTCAATCTTTTTCAGGGGTAAACCACCAGGTCCTTCTCCCTAATTGTCTTAGTCTGAATACTCCACTGAAATCTGTCCACCAAGGGGTGACCCTACAGGTATTTGAAATACAGATAGCATAGCTCCCAGCATCACAGGAACAGGCAAGCTACCACAGTACAACAAAATGACATATGAGTCGTAGAAAAAGCAACTGAATTTTACTGAATTATCTAAAATGTCATCTCTCAAACTCTAACAATGTGTATATTTTTAGTCCAATTCTCAAAACTTACGTTTTCTCCTCTTTTTTGACAGGGACTAATTAGGAATATTGATTGTTTCTTTCATTTCATTTTAGGAAGAGCAGAGCAGAGACCATAACGAGGCAAGCACAGTGCCTAGGGCACATAATTTAAGAAGATATTCACTCTCCAGGTTCTGCAAGTACAATATTGGCCCTTGCAGGAATCTAAGAGTGTCTCCTTAAGATTTGCTCCCTAGGTACCTCAGTTGCCTCACCTAGTCCAAACCCTTTTAAATTTTGCTAATTCTTTCAGTGCTCTAGAAATGCAAAATCCTTTTCCAGTGTTTCATCAGGAATCTTTTATGTATTATTTTGAAACAAGTGTATAGATAACCTTCACTGCCCTTCAACTGAGCCCTCTAAATCCCTTTCAATGGCAGAATAAGAACATTGCTTTAAAAATTATATGCAGACCTTATAACCATGAAAAATGCAGCAGTTCCCAATTTTGTCCTTCCACTTCTCCTCTCCCCCTGCAGCAAATTATATTTGTGAGGACATTTTGACTTACACGCCTTGCCCTATTTAGGATTTTTTTCTGGAATACTTTCATTTACCAGAATACAATCTAAACTTCCATCGTTTTCTCTTCCACTCAAAAAAAAGTATGAGAATGTAAGCAATGGATTGTTTCAGGAACAGATTTAAATAATTTCCCCTTTATTTGTTAAGTATTAATATATTCCGTTTTCTTTAACTATTTTTCTAACAAATTGTTTTAAACCAATTCACAGGTGATTACAACATGCATTACAACAAGACTGAAAATTGCTGCTGTAATGCACGCTTTATATTATGCATTATTTTGCACTAAAGTTATTGCCAGGATTTAGAATTTTGATTAGCAGTTCCAGGAAGCTAGGAGCTTTCAGCTAGTTGGTGAATCATAGAGAAGGGTGCCACCATTTCTCATCAAACATTGGTTCCTCAGTGTCAGTGAGCCACAGGATTTCTACTATCTGACCTTAGGATGACCCCTTTTAATGGTTTAACAAGGTATTAAGCAAGGCCATTCTCTCTGGAGCCATAAAGGATTGATGCTTTGTTTCGAACAGTGCTGCTGGTTTCCCGTAGTTTTCCCTGAATCTGTGTCCAGACGGTGCTCATTCTAAGACACGCTTTGCTGTCTGGTATGGCTTCTGTTTGGCTATTTCTTCATACCGTTGTCTTATTCGTTTACAAAACTGTTTATTATCTCACAGTCTCAGTTCAAGTGTGAACAACAAAACACCAACTATATATCAGCCTTAGAAATCCAGACATGACCTTGGTGGAACCTTGGTGCTAGCTTGTTTCTTATGCCTAGCACTTGTTTTAAATTCTTAACTATACTTTTGTTTGATTATTTTGCACTCAGTGGTTCATTATCTGCCTGTATATTATTTGACCCTTTTATCGATAATGAGTATATTCAGTTTTAATTACATAATATCTCAATTTAGATACTAGAAATGTAGAAAGCACACATTCTTGCATTTTTTGTATTAACTTTAATTTAATAGTTTCTTTTTATTCATTACTTAAGATTTAGGAGCTTAAACCATTTGCCTTTCTCTGTTAAAAAGCTTATGAAGTTGCCACAAGCATCTACTATGTGCTGAACATATTTATACTCTTTAGTTTTTACAAAACTGAATGAGGTAGATGGTATAAGTCCTGTTTTTCAAATAAGAAAAAAAAATTTTTTTTTTTTTCAAATGAGAAATCGAAGGAAAAGTAACTTGCCCAAAGTCACACACCTAATATGTGGCAGAATCAGTATTAAATGTCTCTCTTACTCCAAAATTCATTTGTTTTACCAAATCCTGCAGCTCCTTCCAAGGCTTCCTGTGGGATACAACAGTGTTCTCAACCCTCACCTGTCCTTTCTACTCATGAAATACATTGCTCATATATGAATTTTTTAACTTATTACTAATTAATTAGTAAAGCAAGACAGAAAATACAACCACAAAATAAATTACTAATAAAGAATTGCAAAACGTTAAAAAGCTGTTAATACCATCGTATATTACCAATATCGCTATTGACATGATTGTTTTTTCATTGTCCCTGACTTTCTCCCTTGCTTAATTGGCATCCCTGGGGCCTTGCTTTCATCCATTATACTGAGTTTGGCGCTTCCTGAACCTTCATTTTTCCTCAGATATCTGTCTTCTCTTACTCTGTATATAAATATGAGTTCTTTACACTAAACTTTTGTAAGAAATCTTGTTCTCTACTGATGGCAAGACATGGAAAGAATGTTAGAGTTTCTTTTTATTATGTCCTTAGTCTTTTGTAATTCTTGATAATATAGTCATAAAAATAATATGAGGATTTTGATCAGAAAGTAATCTACAGGGGAGCAGATACATATACCAAAGTTACATGTCACTTTGGAGAAGCCTAAAAACACTGAAAGGTGTGGCATGAATTCTACTTCTTGTTCAGCAGCCGTCTTCTGTCAAAGTCCATCTCGCAATTCAAATCCTGAATTATTAAGGCCAGAGAAGTATGACCATATTCAGTTCCTACGCACAGCCTTTGCTTGACTAGAAGGCTCAATTAATTACCAGATCAAAATTAGGTCGGGATTTGCTTTGTAAACTGCTAAGCAGTTTAACTGAGTTGCAGAGAAAGACTCTATATGACATTAAATGACCTTCCTAAAAGCTTATTTCCCTCCCAACTGCTCGTATTGCAATCAATTTCTCGAGTCATTCAAAATGAGCGGTTTATTAGCTTCCTAAATGCATTTACTACATGCCAGATGTCCATCTCACACCAGTCTGCTGTTTGCCCTTCACTGACCCTACCAATAGATGCTACCGCCTGGATCCATCACCCACAAACCTCAGGCCACTGAGCAGAGCATGTTTGGCATAGCAGGTGCAAGGAGGAAAGAAGTCATCATCGAGGTATAGGGAAAGGTGACAATTTCACACGACAAGGTTATAATTATGAAAAATTTTTCTAGGTTGAATTTAGAAATGTGTTGTTTCCGCAAATCTCTCAGTGTGTTTACAACATTTAAAATCCCTTTGGTTAGATCCAAATTGATTAGAAATAAATGTTTAAAAAAAGTCTTATTAATCCAAAATACTCTGCTTGAGTGATTTGCAAGTCTTTTTCGTTTTCACCTACATGGTGAGATAATGATAATGCAATGTTAGCTGGCCAAAATGTAAGTTAATCCTAAAGTGATTTCCATGTTTGACCATGATACTATCTTTATAAAAAGATACAGCTTAATGATACTTGTCATCAACCAAATACCTTAACTCCTTAAGTTTCACAGGTTTCCATAAAAAGAAAGTGCAAATTACTGCTTTTCTCCTTCACATTGCCTTTCCTATATGCCAGTGACAACATATCTGTAGTTCAAACAGGTTATCCTAAAAATTCTAATTGACAATGACATAAATATCCCTCAAATAATTTTTAAAAGATTTATGCAACAGTTACACAGTGCTCAAATTAATCAAAACAAATTATGGACAATCAAATATTTATTACAAAAATAAAATGAAATGAATTAATACATTGAAAACTATTGGCAAAATATGATTTTGGGGTAAAGACTAAAATGCTTTATTTGTGCTTTTCTCATTGCTTTATTTTTACGATAAGAATCACGAACACTGTGAAATATGCATTTATTTGGTAGAAATACTAATATAATAAAAGGGATGAAGTACTCATCAGTACCTACAAGCACTCACGGATCATCAACAAAATGCGTGGTAATAAACACAAATGCAGCCTTGCAAACGTTAAACGAGATACCTGATGTTTTACTGTCTGCACACAGAGACATTTGCTTTACATATGCTGGGTCTACTAAAATATCCCCAGTAATGATCATATTTTTTGGATGGCGTGGGCTAAAAATGAATTATGTAGTTAACCGTAACGAGCAGTGTTAGGCTCTTTCTAAATTCCACAGGGGAAGGGTTAAATTGCTTTGTTACTCACTAAATTGCCACATGCACACAAGTACTTAGTCCAAGTTTCTTAATGGTGATGATGACACAATCGGAGGCATTAAAATATGGAAATTTTTCAGATTAATTTGAATATGTTTACATGGATTTTCTTTTTTTTTCAACTGCAGTAAGAAATCATCCAAAAACCACAGACGTATTGAGCCAAGTGAAACTGGTGTTGCCTTCTCTGGAGACGTTTAGGACAAGGAAAATAACACTCAGGAGAATGGTGCAGTGGGAAGAGCCATATGAGCCCGAAAGGCCTAGTAAATCCACATAATCCTTGTGATCATCCGTCTACCCAACTGCAAAATGGAGAAAATGACAAGGTTGCTGTGAAACATATGTTTATGTTGTGAAACGTATGTTTATGTTGCGGAACATATATTTATGTTCATATGTATGTATTCAGACTCCTAATGACCCTATAGGACATGCCCCATAGGGTTTCCAAGGAGCAGCTGGTGGATTTGAACTGCCGATCTTTTGGTTAGCAGCCATAGTGCTTAACCACTGGGCCACCGTATATGTATGTACGTACGTATATGGTGGCGCAGTGGTTTTGTTGTTGCTAGTTGCCCTCGAACTGATTCCAAGTAATGGTGACCCTATGTGTACAGTGTAGAACTGCTCTATAAGGTTTTTCAAGGCTATGACCTTTCAGAAGCAAATTGCCAGGCCTGTCTTCCAAGGCACTTCTGGGTGGGTTTGAACTGCCAACCTCTTGGCCAGTGGTTGAACGCTTAACCATTCGCACCACTCAGGGAATACATACATACATGTATACGTGTGTGTGTGTATATATATATTTACATTTTTCATATATATATTTTTTCATATATAATATATATATATCATGATCAATGGAGAAAATATTGAAGTCATCAAGGGTTTCATTTTACTTGGATCCAAAATCAACACCCATGGAAGCAGCAGTCAAGAAATCAAAAGATACATTGCATTGGGCAAATCTTCTACAAAAGTCCTCTTTAAAGTGTTAAAAAGCTAAGATGTCACCTTGAAGACTAAAGTGAGCCTGACTCAAGCCATGATGTTTTCAATCACCTCATATGCATGTGAAAACTGGACAACGAGTAAGGAAAACCTAAGAAGAACTGATGCCTTTGAATTGTGGTGCTGGCGAAGAATATTGACTATACCTCGGACTGCCAAAAGAATGAAAAATCTGTCTTGTAAGAAGTAAAACCAAAACGTTCCTTAGAAGTAAGAACGGAAAGACTTTGTCTTACGTACTTTGGACATTATCAGGATGTTATCAGGAAGGACCAGTCCCTGGAGAAGGCCATCATGCTTGGTAAGGTAGAGGGTCAGTGAAAAAGAGGAAGAACCTCAACAAAATGGGTTGACACAGTGGCTGCAACAATGGGCTCAAATATATGGCAACAGTGTGAGGATGGCACAGGATCAGGCACTGTTTCATTCTTTTATATATATATATATATATATATATATATATATATATATACACACACAACCTGGAAACCGTGGTGGTGTAGTGGTTAAGTAAGTGCTACAGCTGCTAAGCAAAAAGGTTGGCAGTTTGAATCCACCAGGCTCTCCTTAGAAACTCTATGGGGCAGTTCTACTCTGTCCTACAGGGTCACTGAGTTGGAATTGACTCAACAGTAATTTTTTTTTAATACATCCTAGTGTTTTGCTTCGTACTTAGTGGGTCCTCAATAATGTTAATGACAAAAAAATTACTTACGTCAAACAGTTCATAGCCTTTTCCCTAACTCTGATCAGTAAAGAGAATTCTAGCGTGACCTCCTAGGTTTGATTTCCTTCCTTGCTCTCCAAGGAGGCTTCTGAGATGTGTTCCTTTTGGCTACATAAAGCATAATCAGTAAAAACGGAAGAGGGAAAGAAATAGAAGAGAGAGAGGCCTAAGAGTGAAAGGTGTTTGGGAGTATCTGATTATGAAAAAGCCCTGGAGGCGGCTACAGAGTATGAGGGAAGTAGAAGGGGTAGAGGCGAAGATACCAGCATCACTGCTGTCTTCTACTTAAACCCTTCATTGTGTTTGTGAAAAGTAAGTAACAGACAAGTTATTTTAACATTGCGTTTTTGGTTTTTGGAATGTGTTCTTTTGAATTCATTCTACTCTAATACTGAATTATGCAGATCGTAACTTTACTTACATTAAAATATATACTATCATTATATTCTTGAATAATTTAAGTTTACTTCCACCTGTTGGCGTATTAATGGTCGTGTATTTTATATTTTAATGTGAGTAAAGTTAGTGGTTGAGAGCTCAGCTGCTAACCCAAAGGTCAGCTGTTTGAATCCACCAGCTGATCCTTGGAAACCCTATGGGGCATCAACTCCACAGCAGTGGGTATTGGCATGGGCAGAACTTTTTCATTTATTCTTCATATCCAAATCCTTCTTATCTTCTCAAGTCAATATATTAAGTCTTCCATGATACCCCCTATCACATTTCATCTAACTGGCAGAAACAATTTGCAAAAAACTCCCTTTATATTTTATACATGTCTTCGGACAAGTTCCTTGGAAGCAGACTCTGAGGTAGAAATTTTGGTGCATGTAATTAAGCGAAGAAGTAATAGCAGGAAAAACGGAGTGAGGGGAGAGGGGACGGGGCTGAGACAGGAGCTAAAGACGATGTGGTTTCAGTAAGACTCTAGCTCCGGCCTGATCACACAGGGGCTTATAGAACACAAACTGAACCACAGAGTTGGTCTAACCTTGACGCAAGGAAGTCAGCTATTGGCACTCTCTTGGCAGTTAGTTATTGGCTGTGGGCTCTGCATAATCTTCTGAGCAAGACGGTAATTCTTCCATTTTGCCTAAGGCTTTCCTGCAGAGAAGCAGGCAGCACTGAGCCTTTAATGATCAAAATTCACACCAGTCCAGTAAAGGGGACCCAGATGAGGCATAATAGAATCCACGTCTCTTTCTGATGGCCTTCTTCAAGCTCCACATGTATTATAGGAATTAATAGTCCTGTTAGATTATGATTTCCTTGAAGACGAAGTAAGTGAAATATTTATCTTTTGTATATGTCTAGCCCAGTTCCTTGTATATAATGGTACTGGAAAGAACTTTGGAATTGTTTGCCAAGACTTAATGTCTACTCAGAAGAGGATCTAAAATAAAGTTCCAATCTATTCTATCTCAATATTGAATAGACCATTAATATTCATGGAGAAACTCCCTGAAAGTTCGGAAATAAATAAATTGACTAACACTGATATCACCTGAGTTACCAAGGAGTGTGAGAATCAAGAAACAAAGGAGGATTTAGGAGGGCGTGAGTTAACTAGGTTTATTTAACTGCTAAGTGACTTGCTCCTAGGCGTTAGGCTTACAGTATAAGATAGTACTGTAAACATACATTTCTACTGATTATCTTCCTTCATGATGCCCAGACTCTGAATTAGGAATATCACATCTGTGAATGTCATGGATTCAGTAGGCATATTTATTGAGTAAATAAATAACATAATAAAATTGCAGAACATACAAACACACATTAAACAAATACCTGAAAACCATACACCAAACCTGTCGCTGTTGAGTTGATTCTGACTCACGGCAACTCCACGTATTGCACAGTGTAATTGCTCCACTGGGTTTTCTTGACTATAATCTTTACAGAAGCAGATATCCAGAAAACATCAGTAAGAGCAAGGAAAATAAAATCTGGAAGAAAGTCAGAGAATAACTGTTTTATCCACCCTTTTTCTTATTGATCTTATCCAGTCCCATTACTTTAAATGCCATCTGCGTTCTGACTCCTAGGTTTAAGTTTACAGCTTAGATTGTTCAATTTTGCTATCTATTTAAGCATTTCAAACCTAACATCTCCAAATAAACCTCTTGATTTTCCCCAAAAACGGTCATCCTGCTGCTTTTCTTTTCCATCAAATTTCTAAGAAAAGCTAATCCTTCAGTTTCTTGAGCCACAGAACCTTGGAATCATCCTTAACTCCTGCCTTTATCTCACACTGCATATCCAATTCCTGTAAAAGTCCTCTTGGCTTTATCTTCAAAATATGCCCAGACTCTGACCACTGCTCCCACCGCCTTTGTTATCTCCACGGTTCAAGCCATCACATCTCTCTTGAGTGATTGCAATACCTCTCTGCTTTTTCTCATTTCCGCCTTTGATCAACTTCTACAATATTTTCAAAACAGAAGCCAGAGAAATCGTGTTAAATTTTTAAAGCCATAGCATGTCATACCTCTACTAAATATAACTGTTTGTGTAAAAATATACTTGTTCCATTTATTTATTTACTAATATGTTCATGTATTCATTCTATATAAGTTTGCTGACTACCTTCTTTGTTGTTGTGAGTTGCTGTCAAGTCACTTCCAACTCATGGCAACTCTATGTAAAACAAAACAAAACATTGCTCGGTCCTGTGCCATCTTCACCATCCTTGGTAAGCTTGAATCCACCTTCGTTGCAGCCACTGTGTATTTTGAGTGCTGTCCAATCTAGCAGACTCATCTTCCAGCACTATATTGGACAATATTCTGTTGTGATCTTTAGAATTTTCATTGACCAGTTTTTGGAAGTGAATCACCTGGCCTTTCCTCCTAAACTGTCTTAGTCTGGAAGCTCTATGAAACCTGTCCATGGAAAGAGCAAATAGTTCAGATAACTTTTGAAATAGCATTACATAATTTTAATTTCTTGTTTTATGTAGATGATAAAAAAGAACATGAACACAATTCATTTGTTAAATTAGCAACATTAAGCACAAAAGCTTACACCCACAGTGATGAATCAGTTGCTTCAGAAGGTTAAAAGAACTTCAATTGTCAAACACCAATGGAATGGGAAGGGACGGTGTTGTGCGCTTACAAAAGTAATAATAATGATCTTTTCAGCAAAGTCTAGGCTTGGAGAAGCAGAAAAAAAGTTTTAGAAGAAACAATCCAATGAAAATAAGAGAGTTTGATTCTCCACTTTATTTACAAGTGACAAGTATTTGGTCCACTGGCGACTCAAAGGGAAAAGGCTATTTTACAGAGCATTAAAGAATGCTACACTTTCATTCTTTTGGATTATTTCAGCTTAAACCAAATACTAAAAGTAAAACTGTATGTGCTTGGCCAACATTCATATGGATCTTATCAGTAAGGGTATGCATACAATTATTTGTTAGTTCATTTGCTCAAATATTTATTGAATTCTTGCTCTATTCCTGGTTCATGTTGAATGCAGATGAGAGAAATAGTAAACAAGAGAGAAGAGTCCCTTTCATCAAGGAGCATACATTCGATTTTTCAGGAGGTGGGCTGCAGGAGATCACTGGACTTGGCCTTCAGTGTCAGGAATCTCTGTTCTTGAAATGTAAATGGAAAAAAAAAAATTATGGAAGCTGATCGTAAAATAGCATGGCTTGGTTCAGGTGTGCCTTAGTCCTTAAAGTGACGTCTTTGCTTTTGAACACTTTAAAGAGGTCCTTTGAAGCAGATTTGCCCAATGCAATGCATCATTTGATTTCTTGACTTTTGCTTCTATGGGTGTTGATTGTGGATCCAAGTAAAACGAAATCCTTGACAACTTCAGTCTTTTCCCTGTTTATCATGATATTGCTTATTGGTCCAGTTGTAAGGATCTTTGTTTTCTTTATGTTGAGGTGTAATCCCTATTGAAGGCTGTAATCTTTGATCTTCCTTAGGAAGTGCCTCAGGTCCTCTTCGCTTTCGGAAAGCCAGGTTGTGTCTTCTGCATAATGCAGGTCGTTAATGAATCTTCCACCAAACCTGATGCCCTGTTCTTGTTCATTCAGTCCAGCTTCTTGGATTATTTGCTCAGCATACAGACTGAATAAATACGGTGAAAGAATACAACCCTGACACACACCTTTCCTGACTTTAAACCATGCAGGATTCCCTTCGTCTGTTCAAACGACCGCCTCTTGATCTGTATACAGGTTCCTCATGAGTGCAATTAAGTGTTCTGGACTTACCATTCTTCACAAGTGTTATCCATAATTTGTTATGATCCACACAGTCAAATTCTTTTGCATAGTCAATAAAACACAGATAAACATCTTTCGAGTAGTCTCTGGTTTCAGCCAGGATCCATCTGATTTCAGCAATGATATGCATCCTTCCACTTCCTCTTCTGAATCCAACTGGAATTTCTTGCAGTTCTCTGTCACTTTTGAACGATCTTCAGTAAAATTTTACTTGTGTGCAATATAAATGATATTGTTCAATAATTTCCAAAATGATATTGTTTGATAATTCTTCTAGAAGGGAAGAACATGCCGGGCATTTCCCAAGCTGAAAGAAAGAACTGAAGAAAAAATCAAGCCGTGAGTTGTAATAGTGAAGGATCTTATGGGCAAAATACTGAACAATGCAGGAAGCATCAAAAGAAGATGGGAAGAATACAGAGTCACTGTACCAAAAATCATTGGTCAACGTTCCATCTTTCAGGAGGTAGCATATATCAAGAACCAGTGGTACTGAAGGAAGAAGCCCAAGCTACACTGAAGACACTACTGAAAAACAAAGCTCCAGAAACTGATGGGATAGCAATTGAGATGTTTCAAAAAACAGATGGAGTGCTGGAAGTGCTCACTCATTTATGCCAAGAAATTTGGAAGACAGCTACCTGGCCAACACAACTGACAGCAAAAGATTTATATTTATGCCTATTCCCAAGAGACGTAATCCAACTAAACGTGGAAATTATCCAACAATATCATTAATATTATATGCAAGTAACATTTTGTTGAAGATCATTCAAAAGCAGTTGCAGCAGTACTTCATGCTTAAAAAACCAAAAACCAAACCCACCGCCGTTGAGTTGATTCCGGCTCATAGAGACTCTATAGGTCAGAGTAGAACTGCCCCATAGAGTTTCCAAGGAGTGCCTGGTAGGTTGTCTCTGTGACCTCTTGGTTAGTAGCCATAGCACTTAACCACTATGCCACCAGGGTTTCCACTGCATGCTTAGGATATAGGAAATTTGAGTCGAGCCCAGATTGGCGGTTTGGAGCCAGCTCCATGTGGCTTTGTGATGTTTTGGTAGGTGACCCAATGTGTTGCTGTGGTGTTGTTATGAAACTGTAATGGAATAATAAGCCTTGGTCTAACTGACAAAGACTTGTAGTGTTACCAAAGAGGGACACTGATTCTAGCTAATTATTCAATGAAGTGATATAAGTTAATTATATTTTAGAATGAGCTTTACTCAAGTTTGTACTTACCTAAGCATGGGAAGAAGCCCTAGTGGTTAGGAGCTCCGCTGCTAACCAAAGGGTTAGCAAACACTATGGGGCAATTCTATTCTGTCCTACACGATCGCTATGAGTCGGAATTGACCCAATGGCAACAAGTTTGTTTTGGTGTTTTAGAAGCACGGGGAATAAAATTATTTTAAAAGATGCAGGTTGCTCTTTTCTGATGTCGTCTTATATACATTGTGAGGTAAATAAATTTATCTTTAGTTATTAGACTATCAGAAATGCATATTTTGAAAATAACCTTCTTACTCCTGGTGGAAAAAAAAAATCAAATAAGGAACAATTTGCCCTCTGCCTTCTGAAATTACAGGTGGCTCAGAATTAGAAGGATCAGAAGTCACCCAGTTTATCTTTCCCTCTTCTTAATATCTCTTTGTTGTTGTTGTTGTTAGGTGCCACAGAGTCGGCCCTGACTCATGGTGACCCCATACGCAACAAAATAAAATGTTGCCCGGTCTTGTACCTTTCCCATGATTACTTGAAGATTGGACAGTTGTGATTGGTAGGGTTTTCACTGGCTGATTTTCAGAAAGATCACCATGCCTTTCTTCCTAGTTTGTCTTGGTCTGGAAGCTCCTCTGAAACCTGTTCAGCATCGTAACAATACATAAGCTTCCACTGACAGAAAGCAGTTGTTTCACATGAGTTGCATTGGATAGGAATCAAACCCTGGTCTTCTGCATGGTAGGTGAGGATTCTACCGCTGAACCACATTGCCACTACCAACATTCTCTTTAGCCCTGCAGAATACCTACTGTAACATTGACTTCTGTACCAGTAAGCTAGCAAGTATCCCAGATTTCCTTGGCATTTTTATTGGTTTATATAGTGCTTCATATTGTGAGTTACATGACAGAAAATTCACTATGACAGAGAACAAAATGTAAAGTACTTATCATAGTTTATGTGCCTAAAAAAAAAAAAACCTGGATAGGTGGGTAAAAAGGAAGTAGCTGAGTAGGAAGCAGAGAGTCAGGCTAATCTGCAGTTCAATGTGGACAAGTAATGTTGTGGATCGAATTGTATCCTCCCAAAATATGAGTTGAAATCCTAGTCTCTGTACCTATAAATATGACCTTGATTGGAAATAGGAATTTTCTTTTGTTATGTTAACAAGATCATACCAGTGTAGGGTGGATCTTAAACCTAACCACTTCTGAGTTATAAAAAAGACCAGAACAGACACAGAGAAACACAGAGAGGAGAAAATAGATGCCATGTGAGGATCATCCACAAGTCAAGGAACCAAAGAATGCCCGGGGCTACCGACAAGTAGGAAATTGGCTCAGCTGAGGCCCTGATTTGGACTTTTAGCCTCCAAGACCTTAAGAAAATAAATGTCTGTAGTTGAAAGATACTCGCTTGTAGTGTTTGTGTTACAGTAGCACTAGGCAACTAAGAAAAGCAGCGAGTGCTCCAGATTTTGCCCTGTACTCCCCAGACCCAGTGGCTCACCATGTGACTGGAACAGTCCTTGCAGTGTTGCTCTCTTGGCTGAGATCTACAACCTAGGTGACGGATCTATAGCAGTCAATGCTCTAAGTCCATCAAGTTGCTTAGTTGAAGTTCCTGACCGTGCCCTGCCTCTTGTCTACCTTGTGCCTTTCACCTCCTTCTTTATAATCTGGCTTTCTTCTTGATATTTAGAGTTATGGGACACCAAAGGTGGCCTGCTGATAATGTACAACTCAGATGGATAAATTCTTCATTCTTTCACCCCTTCAGATGGAGGGTCCTGAGAAGCAGTTTATATGGCTTCTCCAGCTCATGGAATCTAGCAACCAATTGCTACTTAGTGGCGGCTGGCTTAATAATGCATTCTCATTTTTTACTTCCTCTCTTTCCATACTTCACTCTTTGTGGATTTTGCTCTTTTTCCCTATGGCAGTGCTACCTCTCTTCCATACTCTGCTTTTAAGGACACCAATGCAGGAGCTGGCCACTAATAACAAATCCTTTTGGGAGGTGGGGGAGATTGTCAGAACGAGTATTTTGTGGAATAGGAAACAGGAACCAAATTAGGCAAGATAAAGTACAAAATCGGTGCCGTATTCTTTGTTCGATCTAAAACAGATGTTCAGTATTTATTTATTGAATGAATAAATAAGTAAAAGAATGAATGCATAAATCAAGCAAATAGTCAAAAATAAGTTAAGGTTGACAAGTTGTCAAGATCGAGCAAAATGAGCAAAAGTGAGACTATCCAAGTACCCAAGGAGGTTCCTGATGATCACTCCAGAAGTCTATTAATCCTGATTATTCAACATCACCCTGGTGGTGTAGTGGTTAAGAGATCAGCTGCTAACCAAAAGCTTGGTAGTTCAAATCCACCAGGCTCTCCTTGGAAATCCTATGAGGCTGTTCTACCTTTGTCATATAGGGTTGCTATGAGTCAGAATTGACTCGACAGCAATGGCTTTGGTTATCTCGGTTTTTTTTTATTCAACGTGTTGACATTTCCATTGACTGGATCTTAAAGAAACTGAGAATATATTTTAATATTTTTAACTCCCCCAGGGCCTTGGTATTTTTCTACACATAGTAAGCTTTTCATGAATTTATTTGTTTCAGCTATCCTTTCAATGTATAGCATTTAACCACCCACTGTGTGCCAAGTATAATTCTAACATACATATCTAACATGTGTACGCCTCCCCCTATATGTATGCACGTATACACAGTAAGGTTGTGGTTTAGGAGCCAAACCTACAAATTTAAGGAGTAGCTTTTTCAGCTGTAGCACTTTCCCAGGACTTTCTGCAACCATCCTGTCATTGCCCTCCTTCAGTGGTGTCTTAGCAGTGGTGTCAACTTCATGCCCTGGCAGCTGAATCTTTATGTCCCTGAAATGAAGTCTGTTGGGCAGGTTCCCTAGACCAAAGCTGTCTGATACAACTTTCTTGGATGACGGAAGTGTTCTATATCCTCACAGTACAAAATAATAACCACATCACATGTGGCTATAAAAACCAAACCAAACCCGTTGCCACTGAGTTGATTCCAACTCGTAGCAACCCTATAGGACAGAGTAGAACTGCCTCATAGGGTTTCCAAGAAGAGACTGGTGGTTTCGAACTGCCAACCTTTTGGTTAGCAGCTGAGCTCTTAACCACTGCATCACCATGGCTCCCACGTGGCTATAGAGCACTTGAAATGTCACTAGGGTGACATGTTGGCTAGCATCTTCCACATTGGACTGCACTGCTCTATGACTTTTAGAGCTACAATCATTTGTCAGCACTTTGCAGACCTCTCTTTTCTTTGGACAATCTTGCCCTGCCTCCCATATCCAAGTCACTACCTTTCCTTGCTTGATTTCTCAAAAATCTCCAAAATTAGCTGAAAAGACTGGGGAGATTTGCAAGTCTTTTGAGTAAAAGATGAGAAAAGCAAACTGAGGGAAAGAACCAGTAAAGAGCTCAAAAAGGATGGCTAACAGCAAGTATCTGAGAATAATAAGAGGAGAAAATGCTATGAAATTCAAACTTTTTTATAAACAAGCTAAAGGTATGTGGGAATTAGAGTGGCTAACCAAAAGAAGGAGTCACTGAGTGAAATAAGATTTATATTGATAACAAAAATGCTTGGCTGGACTCAATAGCAACTGTGTGTGGAGCGGGGTGAGTGAGGATCCAAATGAAAGAATCTCATGGTGAATGGGATCCGGGTGCTTGAGGAAGAAATGGGAGAGACCAGATGGTATGTGTGGCTCTATGTGGGTATGTGTCAGAAAATGACGGCTTTACTCTTCTTTTAAAATAGTTGGGTTTGCCAAAATATATACAACATCTCTCTCACGTTTTCCACTCAGACTGGTTTATGGCAGGAGGCATGTTTTCATCACTTTCCTGGAATGAAAGATGGTGAATGAAAGCACAGCAACAGGATGGCTGTGAGACAAGAAAGATTCTTTTTTTTTTTACATGTGCAGTGTACATATGCCTAAAGAGGTATGACACCAATTATGCCTCATTATAAGTAGGAGCAGATCTGAGAAGAAATACAAAGAAAGATGAAATAGCATCAAAGTCTGAACAGAAGAAAAAGGATGGCAGGAAGCAACCACATTATTTAAAGTTTAAATATTCTATATTAAGTACTGAAAAAGTACAGCAAAAAGAACTTCAAAAGCCATAAATCAACCTGTAACATATTGAAACACTTGAGGACACAACATCAAGACGAGTGCCCCCTACTGACATGCAGAGACAGCCTTCATCAAAGGCACCATCCAGTAAAGTGTATGTAGAGGAGGGTGTGGAGACCAACTTTAATATTGGCTCATTCAAAGTCCCCTCCTTGTTTCTTTCCCAAGAAAGTGAAAGGCCATCAAACTGTGTAACAAGCTTTGGCCTGGTGTTTTCCAAATTCTGAAAAGTGAAATCGTTAATACTAAGCTTGATTTCCTGCCAGAAGATGTCCTTCTTCATCAAATCAAAGGCAAAAGAAACCAGGCTCAATCTTTTTCATGTTTTCAATTTTCCAAGCCTCTGCCCTTTCAGGGGCTCTGCAGCTCATGGGGGCTGGCTTGTGGCTAAAGCAGCTGCCAATGCATCTCTCTTCTCAGCTTGGGTGTGGCTGGAGTTCTTGGTCATCAGGTTAAATGGAGCCCACCTGACAGGTCTGAGCTGGCTGGGGGCCATCAGGGAGCATGGAGTAGGTGTCCAGGGAAGGGGAGAATCAGCTGGCCGGGCTTTTACTCCAGAGCCTGGGGGTGGGGCTGGAGGAAAATGGTTCTCGTTTCTATCACTGGGATTTTGGTGGGTGTGGATTTGATCATCTTAAATCATTGAGACCCTATCACTGAGAATCATTTCACTCCAGCCAGCATGCAGAAGACTCAGAGCACTACCAAGAAGGCAGATGGAGAGAGCTGGCCTTGAGCTGCCTCACACAACTGGACAGGGGCCCATGCTGGTTAGATGTGTCTTCCCTTCAGCTCTCGTCCAGCCACTTGGAAGCTCTGTGAAGACCATTTAGGTGATGAATGGCTGGGAGAAAGAAGGTGGTGTGAAAATTCCCTCTGACTTGGCATAGATCTCCACTGCTTCGAAATGGAATACTGCAGTCAGACTTCATCAGAAATCACAAGGTGGATTTATTAACATCTGGGGAGATGTGTTTCTACACTATATTGTAACTAACATCAGCGAAGTCTCTCTTTTATCCAAAGAATTTTTGTTTGTTATCATTTTTTGGATTTAACTGAAAGAGAAGAAAAGAGAAAAATCTGTATCCTCTGCTAAGAAAAATTTGACAAATGTGCCATTTATGTGGGATACTGGAGTAAAAGAGAATGGTGTGGGAGTGGAGCATTGGGGGATAGGTTGTCTAGAAGTTAGGAAGTAAAGAAAATGTAAATAATTAACATTGCTAGCTCCTATGTGCCAAGCGCTGTATTATGGACATTTGGACATCATATTTTCTTAGTTTTCTCTAATATCCTTTCAGATAGATATGACTATCCATATTTTACAGATTTAGAATTCGAGGCTAAGGGGCTAAGTGAGTTTCTAATGCAACAAAACTAATAAACTATGGATATATTAGATTTTTACACAAATAACGTGTACCTTCTATATTTGTTTGCCAATCACATCCTCTCTAAGTGAGATATTTTCATAAGCACTGCTATGCCAATTTTTTCTTACATGTTGCTGTAAACAAACAAAAAATTAGCATAGCCTGCTTACTAAAATGCCTCACAGGGGGTGGGAGCGGTTGACAAACAAAGAAGACACGTGTTATTTGCATAAAAATACTGTATTTGAGACAAGTCTGAATCTACCTCATAAAAATATAGAACACTGTGATCAACTCCAGGCCTGGAATAAGACTTTCCTAATTCTTTGATTATTTTATTTCTAGTCACCCTCCAAATTTCAGTTTATATAGCACTTCCCTCAATAGACCTTCCCTATTTCCCTTGAATGTCTTCTTCATATTCTTCACTGCGGTTGGGAATTTTCAGTTCTGTGAATATTTTGTTTAGCGTTTATTGGTGACTAAACCCACTGCTGTCGAGTTGATTCTGACTCATAGCTACCCTATAGAACAGAATAGAGCCACCCCATAGGGTTTCCAAGGAGTGCCTGGGGAATTTGAACTGCTGACCTTTTGGCTAGCAGCCATAGCTCTTAACCACTATGCCACCAGGGTTTCCTTTTTGGTGACTATATACATATTTTTTGTTATTCTGATATTCTTAGTGGCCAACCCATAACAAATGAGCATTGGCTGAAAGAAGGAATGATGGTCGTATAGCCTTAATGATCTGGAGTCCATAGTTTGTCTTCAAGGTCCTTCTGTAGAGTTCCAAAACTGCTTATGACTTCTAGATAAGTCATGCTTTGTCTTCTACTTCTGCTCTAGGAAAAAAAAAAAAAAAATCCAGCACTGATATTGCATGGAAATCTCTCCTGAAATATCTAAGGTACGTTTTACCCATAAAACATGCACTAGGCTGAAATCCTCGTTCATCTTCATTCTTCACTGAGCATCAAATCACCTATGCCCAGTCATTAGTAATAAATACCTGAAGTATTAAATATGTAGTTGGACAATCTGTTATATTATCTACACAATAGAATTGTGGTGGATATAAATGTTAATAAATAACAATGCAATATTATTTAAAAAAGCAAAACCAAACTCAGTGCCGTCGAGTCGCTTCGAACTCATAGCGATCCTATAGGACAGAGTAGAACTGCCCCACAGAGTTTCCAAGGAGCTCCAGTCAGATTTGAACTGCTGACCCTTTGGTTAACAGTCGTAGCACTTAACCCCTACGCCACCAGGGTTTCCATTAATATTATTAGTGAACACTTATACTTGAAAAATGATAAAATTATGTGAAAAAGAAAATTATGTAGGAGCCTCTAAATTCTTGAATGTAATATTCTATTAGATGGTAACTATCAAAGGTGTATTTTATTCATAGCAGATTCTCAACATTTATACTTTTGGCAGGTCCAATCATCTCTCTCTGACTCAGTGATTAAAGGAGCTTTTATATTATATGGATTCAGGTTAACTCCTTGAGAATTGCCAAGAACACCATGATTTTTCCCTAGAAAGGGTGTCCAAGTCCCACTGTGTCCATAGAGCAGTTTGAAATATACGTGAATCTCACTCCTATGGCTTCTCAGAGGTATTGAAAGGTGCCCTTACTCCTAAATGGTATACCAAGAATTTGCCAGATGACTACGTTTCAGTGACCTTCACAATCTAGATATTTCTTTTGGGGTCACAGAACAATTTTGCACGGCTCTGTCTTCAAACTCTAAGTTGGTGACTTCGCACCAATGAGTGTTTTGTCTCTGCTTGAAATTTTGGAGGGAGAGGATCTGATGGCTTTTGAGCCCTTACTACTTGCCACGTATTTTACATCTTGTGTTCTTTAATCTCTGTAACAACCCCGAGATACGAGATTTATTACACAAACTATCCCTCATGCTAAGCATTTTAACAATTGGGTAGAGTCATCAAGGTCTAGGGAAATGGCAAAGTAAGGGTTTGAAGCAAGGTCTACCTTACGTAGACCAAAAGTTACACTCATTTCATTATACCCCAGGGCATATCCAGGCAACCCAAATTATACCTTTGTTATCGGTTCTCCTTTGGTAGTATCACACATGCTTTTTACATTAAAAAACAAAAACAAATATTTATCAAACCTCTGTTATGTGCCTATTACTATGCAATATTTGGGGAAACTGGTGAACAACCAAGATTCAATCTCTTCTTTCAAGAAGCTTTAAAAGATTGAAAAACCTAGATCTACTTAATATTAAATAAAAGAAAAAGTAAAGTTATAAATAATGGCCTTAGACTTTGTTTCTTCACTACAACCCTATTCTGAATTTGAACCCTTCTCCCGGCCATGGAGCGCCACCTCTACCATTTCACTAAAATTACTTTTCCCAAAGCACTAAAAGCAGACCTGGTCGTCTAAATCTCAGGGTTTCTCTTTTTCTGTTAGGTTTACCAACTCTCTGGAATCTGCCTCCTTGGATTTTCAATAAACTCTGCTTCCTAGTCCACTTTTGTTTCCCTTGGGGACCTCTGGGAGGGTTGAGTGCAAATTCCATCTGCCACCTTGTGGCTTGCTCAGGAACTACTCCATCCTGTAATTCTGGGGTCTGGAAGACAGCCTCCACTCTTTTGTTTTGTCTTATTTTATGTGATTTTTATTTTATATTTTCCCTCACTGAGGCAGCATTTCCATCAGTCTTCTCACCATTTAGAAAGTCTCAGGGTCTAGGTGAACACTGGTCGAGGTGGTCAATTTTTTGAGAAGAGGAGCTTGAGGGCACACTTTTCACTTTTCTAACCTCTACCATTACCCCTACTACTATCAGTATGATTTCATGATAAAAAAAAAAAAAAAAAAGTCCTTTGCCTCCGAGTTGACTCCGACTCATAGCGACCCTATAGGACAGAGTAGAACTGCCCCGTAGGGTTTCCAAGGGGCGGCTAGTGGATTTGAACTGCTGACCTTTTGGTTAGCCGCTATAGCTCTTAACCACTATACCAGTCCCTTAGAAAAAGGTGAATTCACCTTTAAGACCAAAATATAGGTTTAAAAATGAAACCCTTTGGAAAGTGCAAAAAACAGGAAGGAATGTTAAAGAAATATCTCAATCTTCATATTTGGGATCCATCTGATGCAATAAATGGCCATTGCCAACATTAAGAGGCTTACCGTAGCTTATTTCTTTCCACCTTCCTCAAAGCTAGTAGTTCCCAAATTTGTCTATATATTGGAATCCTTTTGGGAGCAGCACATGGCTTTCACTCCCAGAGACTGTTATTTAAGTGGTCTAGAATATGGTCCCCACACAGGCATTTTTAAGACTTCTGCAGATAATTCTAGTGGGCCGCCAACTTTAAGAGCCACAGTGTAGTCCCAGAATGGAAAAAACAAACAAAAACAAAACCCTACTCTACAAGGCAATATTGATGATCACTTGGGTGCCTCCTTGTTTGAGGGAAGGCTATTAAGTCGAAAATTTGGAACGACAACATTAAAAACAGGAACGATTAACATAAAGTTAAACCTGAGGTTTTTAACTAACTTCGCTTACTGACTGCAAACACTCCAAATTCGCTCAGAATTTAGCACTAATATTTTTGTGTTTATGGAAATGTGTCTCCAGTGAAACCAGCCTGCGGTAGAAATCATAAAAGAAGTGAATGGCAAATAGGCACCAGTGTTTAAACTCTTGAAAAATATACAAAGTATACGTATCTCAAATGCATTTGCACCTTTATAAGGTTTTTGAAGGAGGTCTGGTGGTGTAGCGACTACATGTGTGTCTGCTAACTGAAAGGCTGGCAATTCGAACCCACCAGCCACGCCTCAGGAGAAAAGATGTGGCAGCCTGCTTCTGTAAAGATTGCAGCCTTGGAAGCCCTATGGGGCAGTTCAGCTCTGTCCTACAGAGTTGCAATGAGTCAGATTTGACTCCACGGCACACAACAACAACATGGTTTTTGAATATTTACCAGCCTTGTAACATTCTAGGGCTTCATAGATAGTTGGCTTTCTTGTACTTTTATTCTACCAAACAAAATAGATAAATTAATTAAAATAAAAAAAGGTACTAACATTTAAAATTGTTTAGACTAATAAATAAAAAGTTGTGCGTATTGATCAATACGAATTTGAGTCTCACATTTTCTTTCTTGGAACATTCAGGGAGTAAAGATAATAACTGTGATCCCAAAAGATATATATGCGGCAAGAAGATGATACATGTGATTATATATGTTCTTTCACTTTAAAAAAGAGCTTAAGCCAAAAATTATCCCCTGAAGTCTTCTTAAAAACCAAACAATACTTTAGCTTAACCGGTAAAGAATGTCTGCCTTGAGCATTGTGCTCTTTTGAAGAACTCTCTAGATGGGACTAAATTGACAAGAGCAACACAAAACGTTAGATAAGGAGCTTAGGGGGCCATGAGTTTATGTTAATAACAGAGGGTTAATTTGGAAAAGGAGGGTGAAAATGGTTGCCCAACTTGAAGAACATAATGGATGTCACAGAATTTTACGCGTAGAAGTTGTTGAATTGATGTATGTTCTATTGTGTACGTTTTCTGCAACAAAATAAAATAAATCATTTTGTAAAAGGGGCTTAACGTGATTTGTAATATTAAATACATGTAAAATGAGAGAATTAAATTTACGGGGCACCTGGATGTTCTAGACACTGTGATAAATGACTTATGTTAATTATTTTATTAAAGTTTTACATCAAACCTTTGAAGAAAGTTTTCTTAACTCTGTCTCACAGAGCAGGGAACTGTGCCCCAGAGAGACTAAGTAGCTTGAAGAATGCCACACAGTCAGAATGTAACAGAGCTCTTATATGAACCCAGATCTTTCACTGTGACGTTCACGCTGCTTTCTCTATGTTAAACTTGAAGACTGGAGGACAAGAAATTGAAAAAAGAGTGTCTTTTCATTTCCCCACTTGTCTCACAAACTTGTGGGTCCCAGGCCCCTCCATACTGGACACGTGATTTTATCCCTGTGAATCCACGCTCATGAGAGTAAAGTTCCCTAGGACGGGAGATAAATCGTTATCATTTGGTTTTCCACTTCAACTCCCTGGAGTCTCAGAAAACGGTCATGCTAAGCACCGCTCAGCAAGCAGAAAGCACAGTCAGTGGGTTGGTTGTCAACTTCTTTCCTTTTCAAGATAGACATATTTTACTGTAAACCTGTACGTGTCATTATTGTTTCAATCAGTGAAAAGCTGACACTCCTGGCAGGTGAGCTATCTTAACCACTCAGATGTTTCTTCCTCCCATTCTTCTGCAGCTCTGAAGGGAGCTCAAGAAGAGAAAATTATAGACTGTGACCTCCCTATTATTGAGTTGACATTGTGGATGCCTTTTTTCTACCTTACTTCCTACTTTAACTATGTCTCCTCCCTCATGCCATAGCCACCAGCATTACACTTTCAAATTACTTGAACCAAGAGAGCCACAGTTTTACCCTCTAGGTTTCTCATTACTAAAAAAAAAGAAAAAAAAATGTAATATCTAAACGTTGCCATGAAGGATATGACCAATTGAACCTAGTGAACGGAAAGGGTTTGAAGGAAGGGTAAGAAACTAACCTGTACCAACAAGTAACCATGTACCATTGGTACACTGTGCTCCATTCAGAAGGCACTGATCTCCCACATGAGAGAAAAGGGTAGAACACCAGGAGGAGTTCTGGTTAAGATGTGAGTGAGGCTCAGACAGAAGAGCTCTATTGGCCGTACTTACTGGACCAAAAATCAGAACCTGTTCTAGTAAGCTTGATGTTATTTTTACCAGCAATTTGTGACATTTTTCATGTTCTTATCCAAATTTTTGGAACAAAGTTGAAATAGCTTTGTCTACATTGTCTTCTTTCTTCCACTTTCTAGTTTCTTCTCTTGGCAGTCTTGCATACTTTCCTCTGGCAATAAAGAGACATTCTAAATATAAGAGCGGTGTTCTCATAATTCGATTATTCTGTAAGTTCTACCATGAACAAAATTATAAAATCAAAATCAGCCTGCACCTGTGTAATGGACCCCCCTTCCCCCACCATTATCAAGCAATGCTTGGTTTATTCTTGTCTGAACCTGGGTGGATCTGTCCTCTGGGCATTATCAAGCGATTAAAACCAGAGTGGTTTTGCCTCTATTGAAGACTCTAACAGGCTGCAATTGGCTCTAGTTCCTAGTGAACAATGACTTTTGTGAATGTACGATCTGAGTTAAAATTTTTTATAACCTGTGATGGAATAATAGAGTTTCTAGGGTTGTGCTTCCCTACCCTTTTTTTTTTTTTTAATCTTGTTAATGCATATTTTCTGAAAACCTAGTGCAATTGTATGGAGCTTTGGTGGTGCGTGGTTAAACACTCTGCTGTTAACCAAATGTTAGCAATTTGAACACACTAGCTGCCTATAGGGTCGCTATGATTCAGAATCGACTCGATGGCACTGGGTTTGTTTTTTTGTTTGTTTGTTTAGCTGCTCTTTGGGTGCAAAGATGTGGCAGTTCACTTCCATAAAGATTTATAGCCTTGTAAACTCTATGAGACAGTTCTACTCTGTTCTATAGGGTCACTATGAATCAGAATCAAGTCAACAGCAACGGGTTTTTAGTATAATTGTAACCTCTTTCAGGAATCTTTGACTTGTATGCCCTGTCAGATTTAGATGTCCATCGGGTAGGTTCCCACATCACTCTGTGTTTTCTCTGTTACAATACTTACCCTATTGTAGGGGAACCAATGGTTTCCTCGTCAGTTGCTCCCATGGCCTGAAAATATTTGTGACACATTTTCTTGTGCCTGGAAAATTCTGACATTTTGAAAAGATTCAATAAAATGTTTATTGAAATGGATGTCAAAATAGGATTATCTTGGGTTTTATTGGTTTAATCACAATTAAGACCAATCTTAACATAGAATTTAAAAGATATTTTGGAAACATTCACCTTTTTCCCATGTTTATAAAATTGTTATATTGCCAGATTCTCTATATTGTCTAAGAATATGTGTATACTATTTTGACTTTAAGTGCTGGAATATTTAGTTTTTCATTGGCAGGAGCTATGAGATTTGAGTCGAGAAATAGATTTTTCAAAACAAAGTAGACTGGAACCATCAGTGCTTGGGAATCAGCCTGCTGATCGTATTATCCTGCCCTTTGACATGAAAGGTTGCTACAATTCAACGCCAGAAATTTACTCAGGCTGGCTACCTTCATAATGAAAGTTAGGGAGAGAGAATCTTCTCTGATGAACACTTTGTCCAATCTCTTGAACTTGCTATGCGAATACGAAGATAAGGGATCACTGAGCGTTGAACAAAAGACCTTGGGTTATTCAAGGTTGTGATTTTCAAGAAAGTGGTAAGACTAGGCCATTTCTTAAATTAAAAAAAAGCAAAAGGAAATCAAATAATCATCATCAAAGGGAGATTTGAACAGTGAATTTATTTAAATTTCTGATTTTCTTAACACTCCACTGGAGTTAAAGAAAAAGAAAAGTCAGGGGTATGTAATATTGGCATAGAGTTAATAGAGAGTTAAAATCCCTTCTTTTTTTCCTTAGCTGCACTGTCTGCCTAAACTGCTCTTAACAAGATCATTCTTTGCACATGAGATTTTGGACCTCATCGCCCTTAATTACATCCTTTAAAAGACAGTCTTTGAAAATGCATCGTGAACAATGTAGAATAGAAAATACTTATCTTTCTTCTGTTCTTGTTAATTTCTGAGTCTTATTCTTAAGCCTGAGTTCAGCGTTTATCTCTTTCTGTCTCAAATAAAACATTTTATTCTCATCTAAACTTTAGAGACTTTTCTCTTAGAGAACAGGGAGGAAACATACCATCTTAATGAATACAGAAGAAACATTTTTCTTTCCAACTTCCTCAGTGCTGCCTTTCTACCTTACATCACTTAACATGTGCCACCATATTCTAGAATCAGACAGCACTCACTTTGGCTGCAAGACTATAGGCTTCCCAAGGTGAGGCATTCCATATCACCTTTAAATATTTCCCAAAATTAGAATGCTTTTCCTATTTTGGGATCATTTTTGCTCCTTTCAGCTTCTACCAGGTCATCTACTCCATAAAGCTATGTCCATAACTATGTCTAGTCTTTTCCCATCTCAGTCTAACAAATATTTGAGGAGAATTATATTATGCATCTGAATACTTTTTTTTATACCCTTTATCCCCCTGCCACTCTCTGCAACTCTCCCTTTTAAATTTAATTATCCTGTTTGCTCATTTCTGGGCAAGCTCCTGTATAGATCTGTTATACATATCTTAATATACAGAATTAAAAATTGGATGCAGTACTCCAAGGGTTATTAGTTTAGCTAAAATAAATGGAAATATCACTGCTATTTTTCTAAACATAATTCCTTTATTATTGGAAAACCTGGTGGCGCAGTGGTTAAGAGCTTGGCTGCTAACCAAAAGGTCAGTAGTTTGAATCCACCAGGTGCTCCTTGGGAACCGTATGGGGCAGTTCTACTCTGTCCTATAGGGTGGTTATGAGACAGAATTGACTCGATGGCAACAGATTTTTTGTTGTTGTTATTGCTAGTTCTATTACCAACACTTTTTTGTCCGCTTATAGAATAACATCACTGTTTTAAATCAAAATGATTTTCTTTTCAATAAAAACTGATGCAGGTTTTCACAAATGCCTTTTCCTATTTAGGTCACCATGATCTTGTTCTTGTACTTTTATGGGGGGAGGCACTTAAATATGGAATTTTACATTTTATAGAGATATAGATATAAACATACATACATACACACATATGTATGTACATATATATATTAATAATTGCTAATATTTTGTGTTACTTATTATGCACTTTAAGGTACTATCTCATCTAATCTTCACAACCACTTTATGATGTAAAACTCTTATTTTCCTTATTATACAAATAAGGGTAGTGAAGCTTAGGAAGAGAAGGCCACTCAACTAGTAAGTGGTGGAGCCTGGGTTTGGCTTTTAGGAAGCTTACCTCTGAATCCTAAGCCTGTAATAACTTCTTCCCAATCGTTTGTCCTGCCTGATGAGGCCTTCTCAGATTCCAATTATGTTCGGCTTTCATCCTTTATTCCATATAGTTTATTGTCTTAGTTTCCTAGTGATACTGTAACAGAAATACGACAAGTGGATGACTTTAACAAACAGAAATTTATATTCTCACAGTTTAGGAGGCTAGAAGTCCAAATTCAGGGCAGCAGCTATAGGGGAAGGCTCTCTCTCTTTAAGGTCTTGAGGGAGAGCCTTTGTTATGGAATGAATTACGTTCCCCTTAAAAATGTTTTTTTTTTTAAAATGTGTGTCAACTTGATTAGGCCATGATTCCCAGTATTGTGTGGTTGTCCTCCATTTTGTGATTGTAATTTTGTGCTAAAGAGGATTAGGGTGACATTGGAACACCACCCTTGCTCAGGTCACCTCCCTGATCCAAGGTTAAGGGAGTTTCCCTGAGTGTGACCTGCACTACCTTTTCTCTCTCAAGCAATAAAAGGAAAGGGAAGCAAGAGTTGGGGACCTCATACCCTGAAGAAAGCGGCACCAGGAGCAGACAAGTGGGAAAAAGAAAAGACACTCTTTTTTCAAATTCTTGTCCTCCAGTCTTCAAGTTTAACATAGAGAAAGCGGCGTGAATGTCACAGTGAAAGAGATTTGGGTTCAAATAAGAGCTCTGCTACGTTCTGACTGTGTAGCATTCTCCCATACTTTAACTCATCCTTTCTTAATAACATTAAGAATGGTGCTTTGAATAGTAATTCCTCCATTAAGCCTAGAGACACATAAGAACATCCCTCATAACTAGCGCTTTTACAGTCCTATCGACAGCTACAAAATCTCCCTCTATGGGGTGCATGTGTGCATGTGTGCGTGCGTGCGCATTTGTGTGTGTGTGTGTATGCATGTGTGCGGCATATGAGTGCGTGTGTTTGGGAAGGACAGAGAAGCGTAGGAGAAGGAACTGGGAGTTGACTGATGGGCCAGCATACCTAATACATGCAGAGGAGGTAGGTAAATCCTGAAGGTTAGACAGAAAGAATTTTCATAATGAGCCTAACCTAGATTTTGAAGTTATCCTAGGAAACGTAACTAGGCTGCATTCAGAGCAATATAGTGAATAATCACCAAGTCATCTTTATGAACTCACATGACTTCTATGGAACATGTGGTGAGGATATTTGAAGAGTTATCAAACACCTGGAGATTTTCAATTCCTCATTTCTTGCTTGTGTGATTTATTAACAGTTCTGCTAATGCAGATAGAATGTAACCCCAAATTATAGCTGCGGCTGGGATTGAACACTGCACAGCCTATGCTATTCATGGCACAGAATATCTGCAGCCTAGCTGATCATTTTGGAATCATCAGCTCCATCTTTGTGTTAAATTAACAATTTAACAGCTGCTTTCATCAAAGTTCTTTTGTGTCTATCAACATGATACTATCATTTTTTTTCTTAAATGCAATTTCCGAGATCATTTCTGTGTCTTTTTAGTCCCAGATTACTGATTTGCATGTTTTCTCAATTTGTATACAAATGTGCAGGCATTTATACACCATCTAGGCTGCATGAAACACTCTTTACAGCTCTGGAGAATAATTTGATCCATCTTACTATTCACTTCCTTAAGTTTCTTTTTCATTAAGGACAGGTGATGAATAAATTCAGTAAAATACGACTGAGCATAGGTACACTGGTTCCTAAATAAGAAATATTCTAAATCAAAAGAATAACCTAGTGCTCCATTTTCACATAATTTCAACAGTAGTAATACTGAAAGTCAAGCCTAGCTTGTTAGAGAATACGTGAATGATTTTTTTCAAGTCTCAAATCTCAGAAATCATTTTAACTTTATATAAAATTAAGATTGAAACAACACTGTGTCCTCTAGATACAGGATAAATAATTATCCAGTTTGAATGCTTTGAAATCAAAATATCACATTAAAATGGTAATATACCTAGATCTTCAGGAACAATTCGCAGTAGGTTTTTAGCAGAAGTCACTTGAATTGGATGATATAAGTTCTGTTGGCCACTAGATTTGCCCTAGAACCCAGGTTCTCCAGATTGGAATGGTCTTATTGAGGACAATCAGTATAATCCTTTATTACAAGTTGGGTTGAGGAAGAGGGTCACACTGCAGCCTCCAAAATTAGTGCCAATCTAGACCCCTTTAGCAATCTCCATAACAGAAGCTGTTATTAGACCTTGTGGGACCAGAAAGTATAGGGTAGAGGAAGTGGTGGTACAAGAAAAGTCCCAGAGAAGTCCATGAGGAGTTAATTGTAGACAAGGGGCAAGAAGTAGAACTACCAAATATCAATATCAAGCCCAAAGCGTTGAGGGTTGAGTTGGGGTGGGGTAATAGCACCAAGAGTTCTGTGTCCATGGGGACAAAGTCGAAAGGAGACCAGGCCCAAAGTAAATGAGGAATGTCAGGGTTATTACCCCAGATGGCTTTTGGCCAACCATAGCTTGACATCAGCTACTGATATCAAACATGTTCATCTGGCAGTGTGGACAGAAATTCAACAGTTCCCATAAGCTAACTTATGGGAGTATTTTCTTCTTTATGAAACTTTTTTTGACTGGCCCTCCAACTTCTCTATGTATTCACCACTTCCTCTCTTCATTTCTGACTAAATCCAACTCAGATTACTTACTTATATGTATTATTCATTTTTTTCTGAGATAACAAACAACTGCAAAATCCCGATGTCTTACAAAAATAAAGAAGTATCTTTTGCCCTTTTTTATGTATGAGACCTGGGTCTGTTTCTTATTTCTTCTTCATTTCAGGATTCAGTTAAAGAACCAGCCTGTATTTGGGAGTTGCTGTTCTCAGTGCAAAGGAGACGGGGGCGGGGGGGAACAGAGACAGCTGACAAAACACAATGACCCTTAAAACTTCTGCTTGGGCGTGGTATATGTCATGCAATTGGCCAAAGTAAGTCATATGAACAACCCTGCTGTCAATTGGACAAGGATAGAAACTCTTTAAAAAGGAGGTATGGCAAATTCTATGCAAGTAATATAAAGGGGGAGTGAACAGTTGGAAACAATAAATCAATTTGCTATATATTTTTCAATACATGAATATCTTCATTTCCCTTTTCTTTGTCCTTCTATTCAATTACTCATCAAAACCCCAGTCTTGGACAGATCCAAATATATTCTTCTCCCTTCCATTATCTGTGAAGATGGACGCTACTGTAGAACATAAAAAAAAAAAAAAAAGCAGAAAATTGTAATCATATGTTCATGATGGAGAATCTTAAATTCTCATTCAACAATTTCAAGATCTTTCTTTTTTCTCTAATCAGCTCATTTTCCTACTTTCTGTACCCGTTATTTTTATAGCTTCTTTTTTCCGGTCAAGCCCTTTACCCGTCATAGTCCTCTAGACTTCATACTCCCACATGCCTTCAGCAGATGGTGTTGCCTCAGACTTCACTAAGAAAACAAACCCAGCAGGTGACGCCCTCACCTTTCCACCACCAACTCTATGAATCTATCTTCTTCCTCTATCTTTTATGAGGGAAGAATTGTCTCTTCTTCCATCAAAGTTTATTTTTGCTATAGGAGCTCTAGTTTTTATTCCCTCCTACCTTTTTAAGAGCTCCATTTATTTGGTTATCTCTACCGTGTCTTTTATCATTATTATTATTTTTTGCTCCTCTCTCTGATCATTCCCTTTAATAATAATGATAAGTTTTTCTTTTCTTACCTCAGTTCACAAAATTTACCGTGTCTTTTATCATTATTATTATTTTTTGCTTCTCTCTCTGATCATTCCCTTTAATAATAATGATAAGTTTTTCTTTTCTTACCTCAGTTCACAAAATTAACCATATCACTCTTCTGGAAATATTCTCAAAACTCAGCTTTGATGGCAACTCACTATATTGGCTTTTTCTTACTTTTCCTCTTCAGGCTCCTTTTCTGCCTCAACCTCCTTCAGTTGAACTCTGTAATCAAACCACTTTCCACTTGTAGCAAAATGTGCAAAGCTAAGAGTCAGGGGTGGATTAGCTAGTAAGCAAGGTACACCGGGGTGTACAGTCAGCAAGGTATTCATGGAATTAATTGTGTTTACTTACTAATCCATAGTGCACAATTTCACATGGATTTTTTTTACCATATCTTTAGTGTGGTGAAAACCAGTTGAAAATGTGTACTACAGATTAATAAGTAAGTGCAAGTAAGCCCAAGTAAGCCTGGGCACACCTTGCTTGTTGGGTAATCAGTCCATCCTTGCTAAGGGTCCTTTTTGGCTATGCTTGGAGGATCTTGGATAAGGAATGTAATATCACAGCGCTGCATTTGCAGAAACATCCCTAGAGGTGGCCTTGCATCAGCAGATCGCTCTTATGCTATTCAAACTGACCAAAGATCACCTTGTAGCAAATGGAAATAATGAATCTGTGAAGAACTATGATGGCGAGGTGGTATGGAATGCTGTGAAGAGTGCCAGCGTCCAAGCCACCGGAGCTGTGTGTAGTCTCTGTTACCTGAGAAATCAGCCATTTTAAAGATGAATTAATAACATGGGCCAAAGCTTATGTTAGTTTTAAAAGAAGAAGAGGGAAAATAGTAAGTATTCAATAAGCTATCAAGTATTTTAAAACTTCACAGAATAAATGGCCTAAAGGGAAATTCTCCAAATATTTTGTCTCTTGATTATTTTCTTATATGGAGTTCTTGTTTATGCTTATTTGTGTTTTTCCACGTTCTCTGTAATAGTCCTGTTTTAGGCTGAGTTCTCTAGAGAGAAAGCTTTATATCAAGGAAATGACTCACAAGGTTGTAGAGGTTGGAAAGTTCCAAGTCTGTGGTTCGGGCATCGGATTGGAGGCTTCTCCTGATTCACGTAGCTGCAGGGGCCGAGGAACCAAAGAGGAAGAGGTCAGACAGCAGGCTGCTGCCTCAAGTTGCAAGAACTGGAGGTCAGATTATGAAAAGCTAGATGCTGGATCCAGAGTGAGGAAAACCCAGCAAGCTTTGCTAGAAAGTTCATATATATTGGATGCAGGCCACACCCCCAAGAAAACTCCCTTTCAACTGATTGATTGAGCACAGCAGTTGTCATTATGGAGGTGATCACATTATATTAGATCTCATCATGGAGATGATTACTTCATTGCATAACTGTCAAACTACACCATAACTACCAAACCAGCGAGAATCATGGCCCAGGCAAGTTGACGCACAACTTTATTCATCACAAGTAAGTACATAACAAGTTGTCAGAAGATCAATGTTTAAACTCACCAGTGCTTCCAAATTCAGAGCAAATAGAATGTCACCCTGCCATTAGAGCTTCTGCTCCTATGTGTTTCTCTTAGACCTGTAGTAATCTCTTCTTCCAGAACCTTCATGCCTCCAATAAGTTATATGGTACCGTGAACTTCATTCAGTCTGAACTGTCCATACATGTCCTTCACTACCTAGTCTATCTTACTTCCTCTTCCACTGAACATACTACTAAAAGATAACAAGACGTGACTGCCAGAAAGGAAGAGGCAAAACATTAAATATGGAAGGCACGCGTTTTAGATCATGCTGTCAGAGTGCAGAGAGAGGACCAGTGGCGGTGTGAACTGGTCGTGACTGGTTCTCAGTGAAGAGTGTACAGAAATTGAGAACTGACAGAATAATTCTATGTTTATTGAATCTAATAAAAAATAAATAAGCAAAACAAAAAAAGGGCTTTTAGTGTGTCAATTTTTTTTTTCCTAATAATATTTTATTTATAGAGCACTATGGGTTGGGATTAACTCAACAGCAACGGATTTGGTTTAATATTTTATTTTTATGGTATTTTACAAAAATAATCTGTCTACACAGATGGGTAATAAAAAAGTCTTAAAAGAATAAAGCTTGCAAATATCTGGGTCCTTACCACAGGAACTTGAAAAACACTGTGATGGCAGAAACACACATATTCTATTGGCACAGAAGTAGTGAGGTCTTCTGATCTGACAGCCCCGAGCCCAGAGGAAAGTGAGTGCAAAGGGAGAATAGAGGGAGCAGGAAGAATGTGGCCTTCTCTAAGGATTACTAGTTGCCATCAAGTCCATCCTGACTCATGACAACCCCATATCAGAGTAGCACTTTACTCCATAAGGTTCTCAGTGGCTGATTTTTTGGAAGTAGCTTGCCAGGCCTTTCTTCCAAGGCCCCTCTGGGTGGACACAAGGCTCCAACCTTTTGGTTAGCAGCTGATCACATTACCATTTGCACTGCCCAGAGATTCTCTCCAAATATTATGTACTAGGAAATGAAGCTCCAAATGGTGATTCCTGCATGTTGAGAAAAAAAATCCACCCAGAATTAAAGTCTATCAGCTATGAAGGAGATTTTTCTTTTTCCTGGTTCTTTTAATCATGTCTTTCTAATATTGCTCTCTGCCCTTGCTGTAAAACAATGAAGTAAGTACCCAGACGTGCAGGGACATCGGGTTACCCTTCACAGCCCCCCAGCATATGACCTACCTTCTGGAAAAATGATACTGGGTACTATTTGGGGAGAAACGCATGAATGATTTCATGTTCTTGTTACTAGGGCATTAGCAGAATAGGTGCTTCCTATGCGTATGCATTAGTTAAAGAGAATATTATGCTTTTATAAAAACAAGAAAAACCACCACTCCCAATGCTGCTTCCTTATTTCCATTGTACTGTATAATAGCTCAGTTAAAACAGAAGTAGCATTATGTGGCCAAATTAAACTAGGCAAGTTTGTAAAATTTGATCTTGATGAAGAATAGTGCGAACATTATCCCTTACAATAGAATTTTCCACCCGACCCATGAGATTGGAGTAATCCCCCTCTTTTTATGGGATTAGATATGAGATCACATTATTTTGCTTCTTTCAGGATTTTGAAGCACCATAGTTCTTATTTTTATTACCTGGTCGTATCATTGACTAAGATCTATGCTTTCTACATTTTTCTGTCATGCCGTCACTTTATTTAAAACAGTGAACTTTTTGTACCCCCTGAAAACTGTCTGGTAAAGAGTATAGGCTTCAGACTATATATATACAAGTTGGGCACTAGTGACTCTGATCCCCAGAAATACAATAAAAATTGTGCTAACAAAGGGTGCCTTATAGCAAGTTTGCTCCACTCACCAGAGGATGAAGTTAATGAGCCCAAGGTCAGAGGATCAATCACCATATGAGCCACTTAGGCCCGGGCTAGCCCAGAGCTCTGTCCCCCAGCCAAAAGCTGCACCCTGTCACAGCCATCTTGTAAATGTCAGCCACCAGCCACAAATGGAACTAGAACAGGAAACTTAGTTTCCAACCACCAACTACAAAATAATTATAAAATCATCATTATCACCATTATAAAACAATTCAAGATGTCTCAGCTTTGTAAAATATTTTTCTATGCATTTCTTTATTCTCTTTTAAATATTTCTTCTCACGTCAGCTTTCTAAGGGAAATTATTCTTAAAGACTAAATTATTATTTAATTTTAGAGCTGAAAAAACTAAGACAATAATGTCACTTGGGTGATAAGTGTTGGAGCCAAGGCTCTAGCCGCATGCTAATAAATACGGCCTCAAAAGCAATGTTTTGGCAACAAGGAAAAGATAGACTTTTCTTTGGATACAAAAGAGAAATGCTTCCTTTTTTGTACAGAGTTTTATTTTTAAAAAAACCATTGTCATTGAGTCGATTCTGACTCATAATGACCCTATAGGACAGAGTAGAACTGCCGCATAGGGTTTCCAAGGAGCATCTGGTAGATTCAAACCACCGACCTTTTGATTAGCAATCAAGCTCTTAACCACTGTGCCACTAGAGCTCCTTTATAAAAACAAAACAAAACAAAAAAAAACAGGCATATATTATCACAGAAGTTAAGAGCAATATGAGATTGGTAAGTGTCCTTCAGACTACATAGAAATCGTCTTAGTCATTTGACTGTTAATGTTGCAAGCTTGGGTTTAGAGGGGTTTTGAGCCTGCTGCTTTCACATAGGCAGATATTGGCATGCTGTGACTGCTATATCCTGGGTGTTACAGAAGAACCTCAGGACCTGAGAGGAAAGGAACCTGGATAGGTTATTCATGTTAGCCCTTTGTTCCTGTGGAAGTAACTAGAGTCCTATTTTAAATACAGAAGAAAAACAAACACAGGCCTGGTTTGAACAAAGAATCAATATTATAAGAGCTCTATCACAAGTCTTAGAGCCATGGTGGCGCAGTTGTTAAGAGCTCAGTTGCTAACCAAAAGGTCCGCAGTACTAATCCACCAGTTGTTCCTTGGAAACCCTATGGAGTAGTTCAACTCTGTCCTATAGGGTTGCTATGAGTTGGAATTGGCAATGGGTTTTTGATATTATAAGTTGAGTTTTCTGGAAGCTGACTCTGAGACAGAGTATGGATTAGAACATATTTGTTACAGATCAGAGCCCATGAAAAGAAAGGGAAAGAAGTGGAGCTGGGTGGAGGAAGAAGTAAAACTTGGCCAGCCCCATAGGGAGCTCTGAGAGATTATTGTTCCGTATGCTCCCACTTTGTTCAATTCCTGGTTGTGGTCTGCCTGGGAGAGAGGTGTGACCCCAGGCAAGGTGTCTCTCCACAGCTAAGGTAACATTTACTGAGCAGAGAGAGCAGAGAACTGCTTATAGCACTCATTGCAATTGGACAGCAAGCTCTTTCTGGAGGTGGGGTCTAGTCAGTGTATCTACAAGTCTAATTGAATCTATTTCAATTAGTGAGGTAGGCCTGAGAATATACAGGAAGGAGGCAATATTCAAATTCATAGAGAGATGGCTCATAAATACTGAAAGTAAATCCATTTACAGTGAGATAAATTCTAGATACAGAAATACAAATATAGAAAAAAACAAAAAACTAGGATTTAGTGGTCCCAGCAAAAAGGCCAGAAAATCAAGGTGAAGTCTGTGGACTGTGAGAGCAAGACGGAGGCTCTATATGACTATATTGCCTTGAGGATACAACCTTTATAGTTATATAGAGCCTCCGTCTTGCTCTCACAGTCCACAGACTTGGTCTTGGCCTTGATTTATTTATGAGCCTGACCTTCACCATATACATTAATAGTATTTTCCTCTCTTTCAAGGGATTAACAGTTTTTCTCTAAACTAGAGAGAATTATACTAAGATCTGGGTATACATTTACCAAAGGTTATCTTCATATATTACAACAAGTAGAATGTATAATCCTTGTAAAGTTTCTGTGAGAAATTTTCCACCCAACATTGTGTAACCTGGCTATTTACAGTCAATTGAAAGAACAGAGTAGAATCTACCTGTTGAACACACACAAGATGAAGTAATCAAACTGGAGTTCACCATAGTCTAACTGAACCTCATTATCATCTATCATTTCTGTCCTTGGGAGAAATTTCAAAAGGATTAGAAATTTCTCCCATCCATTCCGTTTGTGAAAATCATCCAATGTTAGGAAAAATCCTGTGTCTACCACCCCTCTCCTGCTAGTTAAAAAGTGTATCACCCACATTGTTTAGAATCTGAGAGATTCATCTCACCAGAGGAAAGAGAACCGAAACCACACAAGTTGAAAACTGAAATCGAAGTGAGAATAGCTGAATGCACCTCTGTGTTGTTTCAAGCAAAGAATAAATGGTCAAAGGAATAATCCTTTGACAGATCTCTAGGTCTTTTGGCTTCTTGTTTTTTTTTTTTTTTTTTTGCTGTTTTAAAAAACATTAAATCTAGGCTTAGTCGATAGAAATGTGTTAAGCTTATATGTGTAATAACTTAAGAAGCCATAAAAAAAACCCATTGCCATCGAATCGATCATGACTCAAAGTGACCCTGTAGCACAGAGTAGAACTGCCCCATAGAGTTTTCAAGGAGCGCCTGGTGGATTCGAACTGCCGACCTTTTGGTTATCAGCCATAGCTCTTAACTACTGTGCCAGCAGGGTTTCCAGTGTCAGATACTCACAAGAGTTTGAAAGTTGAGTTTATGATTTCTTTGAAATATTATTTTCTAAAAAATGTAGTAGGCTGTTGGATTATTTTCTTCTGGTAGGTTTCATGTGCAGGTAATGACAGGCAAATCTCTTTGCTAGGTATAGCTGCCTTTCTTAAGTGGAAAGATTGCCTTCTTTGATTTATTGGCCTCTGAAATCTGCCCACTCCATTTCTCATAATTAAAGGATGATTACTTTGAGGAAATTTTTCAACTTATTTTCTGCCTTGTATTTTTATCTTTGCATGCAAATTGGCTAGGTTTAACATGAATTCATCTCTTTTCTTATACAATTGTGCAATTATCAGCCAGCATCAGCCAATACACATGAACTACTGAGCCATGGTTCTTATTCTTTCCTTCTCGATGCTTCGTATTCCTCACATAAGTCTCCCATTTTGTGGTTCAAGATGGTTGTTCCTGATCTTCCAATGCATACTCATTTCAGGAACCAGAAAGAGGGAAAAAGAGGGCGCACTCATTCCTTTTGAAGAAATGACCCCAAAGTCACACACATTACTTCCATTCTCACCTGATTAGTTATAACTGAGTCTTATGATCACATCTAATAGTAAGAATTCTGGGTAAGGCAATCTTTCACAAGATAGCCGTGTGCCCAGGTAAAAATTATTTTACCATGTAAGAAGTAAAGCATGGATTCGGAGGCATAGTTAGCAGTTTCTGTCATAAATAGCCACTTTAAACTAGGTCTTAAAATCTCTTTTTTAAAAAGAAAATAAAGAGAAAGGTGATTGGACAGAGCAATGTAAAGTCTACTTGACTAATAGCCAGAATGCCTGGGTGCAAATCTCAACTCTCTTCCCAAGCTTGTCACCTTGGGCAAATGTTTCCTCTTTCTGGTGTGTTTTATTCACCTGAATGATAAAAGGCTCGGCTGGATTAGAATTTTCCAAATAGAGTTCAGTAATAGTAAATACTAAAATTAATAATAATTATTTTGTGACAAAGGATTTATGTACACAAAATTAGAAAGACTGGAGAAAAATTGATGCCTTTGAATTATGGTGTTGGCAAAGAATATTGAATATACCATGGACTTCCAGAAGAAAAAACAAATCTGTCTTGGAAGAAGCATAGCCAGAGTGCTCTTTAGAAGCAAGGATGGCAAGGCTTTGTCTCACATACTTTGGACTTGTTATCAGGAGGGATCAGTCCCTGGAGAAAAACATCACTCTTGGTAAAGTAGAAGGTCAGTGATAAAGAGGAGGACCATCAAAGAGATGGACCGACACAGTTGTTGCAACAATGGGCTCAAACGTAGTCCATTGAGGATGGCGCAGGACTGGGCTGTGTTTCCTTCTGTTGAACATAGGGTCACTATGAATCGGAAGCAACTCAACAGCACCTAACAACAACAACACATTCAACTTTTAAACGTTTACAATATCGCAATAAAGATTCTGCTAATCTTTTTGTAAAGAATTTTAGCCCATCATGCAATTTTTAAGGCACAGAATACTTTATAACTCAATTGTCTATTAGACTTATATGACACTCAGTGTGAACTATATTGAATTAAATTACAATCATAATTTGGAGATATTTTGGGTTCAGTCCCAGACCACTTCAATAAAACAAATATTGCAATAACGTGAATCACAGGAATTTTTTTTTTGTTCCCCTGTGCATATAAAAGTTATGATTACACTATACTGTAGCCTCTTAAGTATACAATAGCATTATGTTTAAAAAACAATATGCATACCTTAGTCAAATAATACTTTATTCTTAAAAAATGCTAAGGTTCATCTGAGCCTTCAGCGAGGTTTTTTGCTGGTGGAGGGTCTCGCCTCAGTGTTGATGGCAGCTGATTGATCAGGGTGGTGGTTGTTGAAGGGTGGGGTGGTTGTGGCAATTTCTTAAGACAACAATGATGTTTGCCGCATAATTGACTCTTCCTTTCACGGAAAATTTCTCTGTAGCATGTGATGCTGTTTGATAGCATTTTACCCACAGTAGAACTTCTTTCAAAATTGGAGTCAGTCCTCTCAAACCCTGCCACTGCTTTATCAACTAAGTTTATGTACTGTTCCAAATCTTTCATTATCATTTCAACAGTGCTTACAGCATCTTCACCAGGAGTAGTTTCCATCTCAAGAAACCACTTTCTAAACCCGTTCGTAAGAGGCAACTTCTTATCCGTTAAACTTTTATCATGAGATTGCAGCAATTCCATCATATCTTCAGGCTCCACTTCTAAATCTAGTTCTTTTGCTATTTCCTCCACATCTGCAGTTACTTCCTCTACTGAAGTCTTGAAGCCCTCAAAGTCATCCATGAAGGTTGGAATCAACTTTTTCCAAACTCCTGTTAATGTTGTTATTTTGACCTACTCCCTTGAATCACAAATGTTCTTAATGGCATCTAAAATGGTGAATCTTTCCCAGAAGGTTTTCACTTTATTTTGCCCAGATTCATCAGAGGAATCACTATCTATGGTAGCTATAGTTTTATGAAACGTATTTCTTAAAAAGACTTGAAACTTAAATTCCTCCTTGATCCATGGGCTGCAGAATGGATGTTGTGTTAGCAAACATGAAAACATTAATCCCCGTGTACATCTCCATCAGAGCTCTTAGGTGACCAGGTGCATTGCCAATAAGCAGTAATGTTTTGAAAGGAATCTTTTTTTTTTTTTTTCTGAGAAATAGTTCTCAACATTGGGCTTAAAATACCCAGTAAACCATGTTGTAAACAGATGTACTATCATCCAGGCTTTGTTGTTCCATTTATACAGCTCAGACAGAGTAGATTTAGCATAATTCTTAAGGGCCCGAGGATTTTTGCAATGATAAACGAGCATTGGCTTCAGCTTAAAGTCACCAGCTGCATTAGCCCCTAATGAGACAGTCAACCTGTCCTTTGAAGCTTTGAAACCAGCCGTTGACTTCTCCTCTCCAGCTATGAAAGTCCTAGCTGGTGTCTTCTTCCAGCCTAAGGCTGCTCTGTGTGCCTTGTAAGCGTGTTGTTTGGTGTGGCCGCCTTCACCAACCAGCTGGCTGCTCTGTGTGCCTTGTAAGCGCGTTGTTTGGTGTGGCCGCCTTCACCAACTAGCTGGCTGCTCTGTGTGCCTTGTAAGCATGTTGTTTGGTATGGCCGCCTTCACCAACTAGCTTAGCCAGAGTTTTGGATAATCTGCCGCCGGTTCTACATCAGATCTTGGTGCTTTACCCTCCACTTTTATCTCACGGAGATGACATCTTTCCTTAAACCTCCAGAACCAACCTCTACCAGCTGCAAACTTTTCTTCTGCGGCTTCCTTACTTCTCTCAGCTTTCACAGAATCGAAGGAAGTTAAAGCCTTGCTGTGGATTAGGCTTTGGCTCAAGGGAATGTTGTGGCTAGTTTGAGCTTCTATCCAGACCACTAAAACTTTCTCCACATTAGCAATAAAGCTGTTTTGCTTTCTTATCATTCGTGTGTCCACTGCAGTAGCAGTGACACAGGGACACTAAGTAAGCAAATGCTGTTGGAAAAATGGCACCAACAGGCTTGCTTGACGTAGGATTGCCACAAACCTTCGGTTTGTAAAAAACCCAATGTCTGCAAAGCCCATCAAAAAGAAGCGCAATAAAACAAGATATGCTGTACGTCTAAGGTTCCTTCTTGCTCTAAAGTTCTGTGATGCTGTAATACGTCATCAAACTCTTACCACCCTTCCACATCTATTTAATTATTTATTAAATCTATTTGTAGTCTACCATTCCTGAAATTGAGTTAAGGAAGGTTACAACAAAAGACCTCGAAATAGGACTAAAAAAATAACAGGAGATACTGAAATAGAAGAGCGAGACTTAACATGAATTAGTCTCTTGGTTTTGTTGGTCTGTCAGCTAGTTAACTAGCCGGGCTGTGGTAGGAACAGAGACGGTTACATTTGGAGGAAAAGGTTTAAGTCGTAGGAGACCTCTCACTACAGGGTGGGGTGGGATGAGTGTGGATTTGAGGGAGTTGGCACAAAAGCCTCCCCAGGCAGGCGGAAAGCAGGAGCTCCTGCAGGGCTTGCTGAAAGGAAGCAGTGCAGGGCAGACGTGGAAGGACAGCAGACTTCCAGCCTACTTGACAATTTTGCTTAGGGCTGGCTTTGTGTGTGTGTAAATCATTCAGATAATTGCTGTAATTCTATGCTTAGCTTGGCTGCTAAGACCCTTGGTTCATGAATATTCATTGAATCTATCTACACTCCACTATTACTTAAATTTTCTAGACAGCTTTCGTGCTGAGAGTGCCAGCATGTTTGTGCTGGGGCTGGTGATGGTAACGATTTCTTGTCTGAGTTGAAGCAGGCTGAGTGTGGCCAAGGGAAATTTCCCAGTGCCCACCCATCCAGGTGATGAGAGGAAAAAGGCACTCTTGGATAAACTGATCCTGCTTCCCTGTAGGTTTTTGTCTTATTCATTTTGTCTTTTATTCATCATTTGCTGAGCACTGTCCCAGACACTGTGCCGGGTGCTGGGACTCCTGGGAAGAAGGACAGTGTACCTGTTTTGAAATGTATGCATGCTTTGGTCAGCAAGGTGAGCTTGTATGTAGACGGCCACAGGATAAGGATAACTGCTGAAAGAGGGTGAGCTCAGATTGCCATGGTGAGTTTAGAAGAAGTGCAGGAAATCAAATTTGGTAGTACTTGAAATCAAGGATTGAAAGGGATGTCTTGTCACGGGATTCAATACATAAATTGAGTCTTAAAGTTATATCACACAAGTAATACATAATTGTTGCGAAAACACAAGTCTTTTTAATAACAACTGAAAAATCATCAATAGATAGTATTTTGTAATCTGCTTTTTTTTTTTTTTTTCAATTTGAATTAAAACTTGAAATAAGGAAAAATTTCCAGGTAAATGGCTGTGGGAGCATTGAGAGAGGTGGTTTCAGCTGATGAAGTAGCAAGGACCGCTCAGAGGTGTGAGAGTAGCTGGTCTTGGATGTGAACGAAATATGAAGCTGTAGGGGAAGATGACAGTGGTCAGAAGGTGAGGGCCAGACAATAGTGCTTTGAATGCTTGTCTAAGGTCTAAGCAGTTGTACTATATCCTGAGGGTAAGAGACCAACCCTGAAGTGTTTTAAAGAGAAACCAAAAATACCAAACCCCTTGACACTGAGTCAACTCAGACTCATCGTGGCCCTATGTGTTACCAAGTACAAATGCTCCATAGGGTTTTCTTGGCTATAATCTTTATGGAAACAGATCACCAGGCCTCTTCAGAGGCGTAGCTCGGTAAAAAAAAAAAAAAAAGAGTCAACTCAGACTCATCGTGGCCCTATGTGTTACCAAGTACAAATGCTCCATAGGGTTTTCTTGGCTATAATCTTTATGGAAACAGATCACCAGGCCTCTTCAGCGGCGTAGCTCGGTAGGTTACAACTATTGTTGTTGTGGTTGGTAGTTGCCGTCAAGTCGATTCCAACTCATGGCAACCCCACGTGTAGGCCAGAGCAAACAATTTGCACCACCCGGGGACTTTATTAAAGGAGAGATGTGACAGATCAGAAAATTAGCTTAAGGAATGGATGGAGGTAGAGAGCAGTAGAATGTCGTTAACTGAGCTCTCAGCAGGGGTTGTGGAACTATGACCAGAGCTACACTGAGTCAGAGCTGATCACTCGTACCACTTCCCTTGTCTCAATCCCCATGTTCAATCAGGCACAATGTCCTAGAGCTCCTTCTCCCTGAATAGCTCTCGAAATGAAGTGTGTCTTTTCTGGATCAAAAAAAAAAAAACTTGAAAGTAATATATTGTTATTGTTTTATTGTAAATGTATATTCTCCTTATTAAATAATAGAGACTGTGTAAAAAAAAAAAAAAACCATAAATGAATCTCAGCTTCTCCCACACCACACTGGCTTCCTGAAATTAACCCTTAGTTTACTATGCATTTTTCTAAAAGTTCATTGTTATGCAAATGCCTATTCCTGTATCTTTATATACCAATTGACTCTAGCAAGCCAATTCAGCTGTAACTCCTTGATTTATTAGATTCTTCTGAAGATATTTTCAACTGAATGTAGTGCTGCCAACTGACATAAGATCAATGGCACCAGAGTGGTCCAACAAAAATGAGAGGCCATGGTAAAGATTATCTTTTTTAGAATAATTTGAATTATGGGTTGAATGGATACACAATTTTTATCTGGTGTACCTTCCAATCCTGGGATTTATGTGCCAGAAACCAAATAGACTCTCCATGTTGAATTCCAAGGTGCTAAGCGTTTTTTAAGGTCTTATATTTTAGGGAGTGTAGCCTAGAAGTCATGCTTAGAGAGCCCACTTCCCACAACCCCATGTGCTCGTTGTTGGGGTTGTGGGAAGTGGGCTCTCTAAGCATGACTTCTAGGCTACACTCCCTAAAATATAAGACCTTAAAAAACGCTTAGCACCTTGGAATTCAACATGGAGAGTCTATTTGGTTTCTGGCACATAAATCCCAGGATTGGAAGGTACACCAGATAAAAATTGTGTATCCATTCAACCCATAATTCAAATTATTCTAAAAAAGATAATCTTTACCATGGCCTCTCATTTTTGTTGGACCACTCTGGTGCCATTGATCTTATGTCAGTTGGCAGCACTACATTCAGTTGAAAATATCTTCAGAAGAATCTAATAAATCAAGGAGTTACAGCTGAATTGGCTTGCTAGAGTCAATTGGTATATAAAGATACAGGAATAGGCATTTGCATAACAATGAACTTTTAGAAAAATGCATAGTAAACTAAGGGTTAATTTCAGGAAGCCAGTGTGGTGTGGGAGAAGCTGAGATTCATTTATGGTTTTTTTTTTTTTTTTTTTTTTTACACAGTCTCTATTATTTAATAAGGAGAATATACATTTACAATAAAACAATAACAATATATTACTTTCAAGTTTTTTTTTTTTTGATCCAGAAAAGACACACTTCATTTCGAGAGCTATTCAGGGAGAAGGAGCTCTAGGACATTGTGCCTGATTGAACATGGGGATTGAGACAAGGGAAGTGGTACGAGGGTGATCGCTTGGATTCTGGCTCTCATGGCAGTGTCACTTATAGATAGAGAACGTGAGAAGAAGACAGGGAACACAGTGGAAAATGAAGTGAAGATTCTTGGCAATTATTGGGTCTCTTCATTTGGATGTCAGAGGAAAGCTCCTGGGGAAGATTTTAACTTAGAAGTCACCTGAACATGTATGGTAACCGACATCATGCAATGGAAACATTCAGGGAAAGAGTAAAAAGTGAGGAACCAAGAGGACCTAGTATTGAGCCTTGAGAAACAATAATATTTAAGAGCAAGTGAAAAGTGATTAACTGGTTGAAAAATAAAATAAAACAAAAAAAGAGGCTGATATCAAGGAACAACACTTTAGACAAGGGCTGCGCTTTAGAATGGATGAATTGTTACGTCAGCTATATTTGGGATTCATCCTTGTCTGTGCCAGTGACTACGTGCCTGCTTGTGAAGGAACCACAAACGTCTTATAGAGAAGAACCTTTCCGTACAGAAACAATTGTAAAGCATGCAAGCTTGATCTCCACTTACAATGATTTAGATAGAAAATGAGAGTATATTAAAACATCTCTATGTTGTTTTTGTCTTGGTTCCCAAATGTCTTTGTCCAGGATTGGGTTCAAGAAGGGCAGAGATCAAACACTATGGTTGAAAATGAAAAGGGTGTTTTTATTTAAAAAGTTGAAAACATCCAGACAAATTTCAGTGCTATTATAACAACTATATGAGAGATTGGAAACCCTGGTGGCGTAGTGATTAAGTGTTACAGCTGCTAACCAAAGGGTCGGCAGTTTGAATCCACCAGGCGCTCCTTGGAAACTCTATGGGGCAGTTCTACTCTGTCTTACAGGGTCGCTATGAGTCGGAATCGACCTGACAGCACTGGTTACATGAGAGATTATAACACAAAATCTGAGAGGGGTGTTATTCCTCACTTTACTATAGACGACCCTGTAGCTTTCCTACATCCAGTCCAGTGCCTCCATGGAGGTACTCAGTGACAGAAAATATGTTCAGTGAAGTGCAGTCTATCAAGTAGGAATGGTCGTTCCCAACAGAAGTAGACCCGATGTCCAAAAGAGGGAATCACACCCATCTGAAGCAAAGGGGTGAAGAAGAATTGACAAAGGTCAATGAAGTAGTACCCAGTGGAAGAACATCTGAGCAGAAGAGGCAGGCACATTGGCCAGATGCACATGACAGATAACTGTATGACCTCGAAATGCCTGGGTCAGTAGGGCTTTGAAGACAGCTATGTTCATGCCAAGAAAAGTTTGGAAAATCCTGGTAAAATTTACTGGTTTGTAAAATTATACATACAGAGCAAATTTTTATGCATATCAAGTTGTTTTAAATTGCTTAGAAACACCAATGACAGTCCTGACAGGGAACACAACAGAGAGTCCCAGACAGAGGAGAAGTAAGTGCGGAACAGAACTCAAATTCACGTAAAAAGACAAGAATGAAGGGTCTGACACAGACTGGCCCCCGGACACTCTGTTAATCCAGAACTAAAACCATTCCAGAAGCCCACTCTTCAGGTAAAGATTACACAGGACTATGAAATAAAAAATAATACATGTGAGGAGTGTGCTTCTTAGTTCAATCAGATACAGTAGACCAAAAGGGCAGCCCCTCTCCGGAGGCAGGACAAGAAGGCAGAAAGGGACAGGAACTGGTTGAATGGACACAGGGAACCTGGGGTGGGGCGGGAGCATGTTGTCACATTGTGGGGATTGCAACTAGTGTCACAAAACAATATGTGTACAAATCTTTGTATGAGAAATTAACTTGAGCTGTAAACATTCACCTAGAGCACAAAATTAAAAAAAGAAAAAAAAAATGCTTAGAAAAGCTGATTCTAATCACTTATCAGCAAAAACCATTTGTAAAAAAATTCCCATAATCTAATATTCTAAAAAAAGGAGAATGACAAGTAAGAATATGTAGGCTCCATTCAGGAAATATAACATGTATGTCGCTTTTTCTTTAAAAAGGGCATGAGCATAAGTAAGATGATCAAACTCAAAAATTTTTTTGCTTAATAAGTAACGACACCAACAAAGTCGGTCATGCAAGCTTATGGCCCTAATACTATAAATTAAAGGGCAGCAAACTATACCATCCTGATTCAAATCAGCCCACTGCCTGGGACAAAGATACCCTCCTTAGCTTACATATTGTCTATGACTGCTGTCCAACTCCAACTGAGTAGTTGTGATACAGACCAATTGGCCTACAAAGCCTATAATATTCACCATCTGGCGCTTTACAGGTTTCCTTTTTTTTTAATTGGAAGACAAAGATCATCTCTTAATTTGTCTGTTTGTTAGGTATTTGTTTACTTATTTGCAGCCACACCTTGAGAGCTAGAAAGACCACACTCACCTCCTGTGTTCCAGAAGCAGCTCCAAGCCTTCCACGTGCTAAGCAGCTCTAAACCAGGGTTTACTTCATTCATCACTTCTTCCAGCATAAATTTTGTCTGTACTATAAAAACTGTATTCCAGTTTACACTGCCCACCTGCTCTGCATGTTGACTGAGCATAAAATATGCAGTAAGTTGTTTCCATTTGAGCCATTCATTGCCAAGGCGGTCATCAATGACTCTTTGGGAAACCTTTCATACAATACAGCCGCCTAGTCCGTAATTGATCTCATGTGGTGCACTTTTCCAAGGCCCATTTCCCTTACTTCAAATGGACTTCCCCACTGAGCATAAAATTTCACAGAGCTCTACCTTGTGAAAGAGGTGAACCCTTGAAAATGATCAGTGCTTATTGAAAATGCCGATTTCTGGGACTAACCCCAGGTCTCTTGCAGCTCTGGGAGTGGGCCAGAAAACCTGGAACACAAAATGAAAACAACAAAAAATCTGGTGATTCTATGTAGATCTCTAATCCATATTCTGAGAAACACTGATCCATAGAGCCATTTTTCAGCCACGAAGCTTCACAGGTCTGTGAACGCTTGGCTTGCTTTGCATTTCATTTCTCAAATCATTCTCTATGCTTCTATTTCTCTGTCTTTCAAAGCAGCAGAGTATATAAGCAGTGTGAGACTCAGTGTTGAAAAGGGCTTATACCAGTTGAAATTTGTGTTATTATATTTGTTTCATGCATTTAATTCCTGTTGAGACTTTATGTACGGGCAGCTGGATCTCTATTCCAGGTGCTATGCCTCACAAATTGTTGACATCTTTCCTGTTAGCTACCAAGGCCCAGCTGCACCAGAACTAACAAATTCACTGCCTGCATTTACCCTTCCATTCACTTGGGTGACCACCACTGAAGATTTTGAAAGAACCAAGTTGGAAGGAAGTTTGCAGTCCTGGGCTCCAGGAAAGAATTCTTTGTAGCTTGACTAACAGAAGTTGTCAGTGTAGTGGTTTCTTCTAGATTAGAAACATCTAAATTTTGAAAATTTTTTCTTGGGAGAGAAAAGGGGCAGCACAAAACTTTAACTATCCATAAATATTTCTATCAGGAGACCTTTGAGGCTTTATATCAGAGTGGATATGCCACTCCCACATAGCTTTGCCTCATGGGTCTTTTAAGAGTATTCAAGCCCAGCACAAAGACTACTAACCCAAGAAAATTTCCTATAGTGCCTGACCTACCAAATTAATTGCTTCCAACTTTAAATCCCATTGCTTTACTACTTCTAGCATTAATCTAACCAACAGTGATGAACTAATTTTCAGTATATAAGTCAGGCTCAGCAGACGAGAGCTTCCAAAATTAAGACTTGATCCCTGCTTTCAAGGAGCATGCTGTTGGAAACGAGTCCTTCAAGAGCAAAGAGGTTATGTTGTGTTCCATGTGAGGGGGGACTCATTTCAGCACCCTCACTGGATTGAAAACCAGAGATGAGGGACCATCTGTATCTTTGTTTTTTGTTTCTACACTGGCCCTTGTCACCTCCTTGAGTCAAGAACATGTGCTTAGCACGTGCTGTATTGAGTTGAGCTAAACTCCACTTTAACCTTTTTCTTTTAAAGGATCAGATAACAGTCATAAAAAGCAATCTAAGTTTGCCCATCAGAAAACTAGCTGTTGTAGGTAATCTTTTCATCCATGATTCTCAGTTTCAAAAGTGTGTTTAGCCACCCTTAAACTCATGTTCAGCTCCAGCCAGAAATGGAAAGAGATTTTGGCTTGATTTACAAGGAGAATACCTTCACTACCACACCCGTGTTCCCAAGGTTTCATGATGTTTTGGCAGCCTAGTTCCCCTTGTTAGGCGCGCTTGTACCAAAGCACGTTCTACCTTCTAGAATGCTTCCTTCTTTTTCCAACTTCCACTGTAATAATTACTTGTGCTGTGTCCAATTTCTCTAGAACTCACTTGATAAATGGTCAAGGAATATGGCAAATTGGTAATAGGAAAATCTAAATAGAGGGATATAGTCTCTTTTTTTTTCACATAACAGATTTGCATTTTGATAGGAGCCTTTTGGGGACAAAAGCCCTTTAGCAGACAAATGGAGGGAAAAAGGATCAATTTTAGAAAACTAAGAAAAATATTTTTAGATGATCATGGTTTTGATTCCTAGTTTTACATCAGACCTGCCTGTTCCTTTCGTCATTGGAACTACCTTAACACATGTTCTTTGAGGTAGAAGTTAGAATTTTTGAAAAATTATGTTCATCATTTTAAGAAAATGTCCATAGATTCTTATCCCAGGTCTCCTGAACTCATAAGCCAAACTCTAAGTTCCTTGCAGGGCAAGAAAATGTTCAGAGTTAGCAGAGGAAAGCGCAAGTGAGGAGAAGGTATGGGGTAGAATGGAAATAGAAGTGGAGAAAGTAGAAGTCCTAGACTCTGGCTGTGGGCCTGCAGTTTACTAGCTCTGTTGCCTCGGAAATTACTTAAATCTTCTACACCTCAATTTTCTTCTCTGTAAAATGGGACTGTCTTATGTTAACATTTAGAGAATATTTTTATCAGTGCTCTGAAAACCATGCAGGGCTGTGCATGTGAAAGTGGCTACTATCGCTATTGTCGTTATTATTATTTATTTATTATTAATTAGTGGTGGCTGAACCCAGTGAGCATCAGTGCTTCTCCTCTCAGGGAAGGGCAAAGCTCTTAGCAGATAGTGTCCCTTTTATCCTCACACATCCCTTTCAGGAGCAATGCTGGCAAGGGATTATCAATCTCATTTTACAGCTGGAGAAACCAGAGCTGCCGCCTTTCCACTTGACTGTGCTGACTCATCAGCGTTGTTAATGCAGGGTTCAGTGCCTTCTGGTTTAAAGAAGGCAAAGGAGCACAGAGGGAAAAGGGGAGAGAGTTCCAAACAGATCATGTCTTTTTTTTTTTTTTTTTTTTTACAACTGCTTCAGAATTGTTGGGCTCCTGGAAGTTCTGTAGGTGCAATGCTTAATTCAGGAAGGACTGAGAAGTTTGCAGTTCTATATCATATATTCAATCCAAACTGATGTTTGAACGAATGATACCCAAGATCCTGGTAAAGGCACCAGGTCCTTAGTGAAAAAGAACGTTCAATGGGGAACAGATAATGGCAGTATTTTCTGCTCTAAATAGCAAGGCAATTGGTTCAGAGAGTTTTTATCAAGAGCAAGACTGTCCTTCCTTGGGTGCAAATTCAGACCAAATGTTGCCTTTACAAAAGTGCATATACATTTTTGTTAAAACACACACACTTACACACCAAACAAAAACTACGCTGTTTACAATGACTGCCATTTTCTCGGTCCCAGCACACTTACGTCGCTCCTCACAACAGGATTGCGAGGCAGATGGGACAGAGAGCATCACTTTCATTTGATGGATGAGAGGGCGAAGGACCGGGGTGGTCAGAGGATTTCTCCCAAGGTCGTAGTGCATGCGGTTAATGTCGGGCCAAGGCTCTGAATTCCCAGGCTTCAGCGATGCTTTTGGTTTCCCCACAGAGTCAGCTGCGTGAAGCTTGATCATCTCCTCTGTGAAGACCCCAGAATGGCTCCTGAACATGCTTGACATCTTGTGTCATCTGGGGCACTCTGTGAAATCACGCTCCTGCCGTGTGTGTGTGTGTGTGTGTGTGTGTGTGTGGTGTGTGTCTGCGTCCATTTGATTTCTCTCTCCAAACACTCATCAGAAAATCGGAGAGATAGGGGAGGCCTCTCACCTTTTCAAACTGCATTTTGAGCCCTTGGTAATCAAGATTTAAATGAGCTGGAGGGGGTTTGGTTAGCCCCTGACAGGACGCTTTTCACATCATAAATCCTCAGCACATCGTTCATCATAGCCCGGAGCTGCTAGCCAGAAGGAATGCCCATGTGAGCCATTCAAGGGGCCGAATAATCACCGGCTCGGCTCGTTAGAGCAGGTGGTCTGTCTACATCAGAAGTGAGGATACCCTTCAGGCCGTGAGAGGGCCCCTGGTATTGAACAGCTTTGTAGTACTGTTGGTGTGCAATGACCTCAGGCCTTAATTCTAGAGCTTTCCTAGCCTCTTCTATTCACCCAGACCCCAACAGCTCAGATGGTAGTGTCACCCAAAACAGAACATGAAACTAAACATTCCCAATGTCTGGGTATAATACTTCTAGTAGATATACGCTGTGTGCTCTATTTTCATTTCTATTTATTTCCTTATTTCCAAAGAATAATCAGTTTGAGACCTCGTCAACACAGTAAAACTCAAAGAGACAGCCAGAGGCAGATTCAATTCTGGGGAAATATAGAAAAGACCGACGATCATGAAAACCCTCAATTTGCATTTTGCTCTCCTTGTAAGTCATAATACCAGGAAGCTAATGCAATCCCCTGAAAGAAGTCTTTTATATCTAATGACAAGGCTATATGCCTCCAGGGTGGCTAGATTATGTATTTTTCATCACTCATCTGAAATGGTCCCTCTCCTCTTCTTGGCGCTCTCAGGAGGACAGGAGACTCGTTTCCTGGGGAAGCCACGCCGTCATGCAGTCTGTCCAGCAGAGAGATATATTAGGGGTGTTTCTTGATTTCTCCTGGCAAGAGACTTGCTTAGCCTTGTCTCCAGTCTGCAGACTGAGAGACTGAGAGCGCCCTGCAAAAACACACACTGTCTTTCTCCTGCAGCTGGGGACTGATAAATCCCCGGAACGGTGGGTCATGGCATTTAGGCATGTCTGCTCCCTACCTTCCCGAGCCTGCTCTTTAATCATATCGGTATTAACAATGGATTCTGAAGAGCATTCCCAAAGGGAGTCTGTTGTATACATTTCTTTCCTTGCTTTGAAGAAAGTCATATCATTATTGTAGCCAGTCTCTCCCAAGCAGCCAGAGCAAACAGGAGGGGGAACCGCCACAGTTCTAGACTTGAGCAGACTACCAACAGCTGCAAGGTTAATTATGGCTCTCTCTCCCTCTTTTCTCTCTCTCTTTAAAATCTCAGCTTTAGAAATAAAAGATAAGAAATTCTTTAGCGTAATTATAGACTGCTGAGCCCTTATGGTAATAATAAAGGAAAACATCTGACTGATTTACAGCAGGAAGAGGCACTGACAGTAGCAATGCAGGTTGAAAAAAAAATAATTAAAATCAGCTTTTCCACTCACTATCTTGACGGAGCTGTCAGTCAGCCTCGGGAAGAAAAGAAATGCTAATGAAATATTAATATGCTGCCTTAGATTTTATATAACAGCCTTTTGTTCCCAGGTACTGTTCCAGTTTGTCAGTCAAAGGGGTCAGGTGTGAAAGGAGGCAGGAACCAGCATGATGAAGGGGGAAATGAGAACTCTATGGCCCCAAAAACACTTGGCCTCAGAAAGGATTTACTGAAGCATTAAGGCAGACCACATCGCGAGGGTCTTCCCTGACAGTCAGCCTCAGCTTCACTAGCTGAAGAAATCCTAGCAGGGGGGCGAAGGCTTTCTCTTTCCTTTTAGTTCTTTCTTTTTTTCTAGGCTGACAGACACTAAATGTCAGCAATCATCATGATACAATCAGAACTGGTTTTATAATATTTTTTATAAGTGGTTTCAAAGTCTGCAAGTGCCAGACAGTTTAAGAATCTCAGGGAAATTGTATCTCATAGGTAGTCTTCAGACCAGACAGAGTCTCTACAGTTTTTTTTTGTTTGTTTGTTTCATCAAATCTATCACTCAGAGCTAGGTAGCCAAATAGATGACACAGCTTGGAAACAATGTGTGTATATGTATGTTAGTGTGTGTGTGTGTCTGCACACATCGTGTGAGTTGTGTGTATTTGTGGACAATTTGCATACGCATATCTGAAATCTCTCAGGTATTAAAATGCTCCCAAGTGGCCTGCAACACACCATGTATGGAGTGGTTTGGGGAAACACTTCACTGTCTGAGAGCTTCTGGAATGCAGATTGTAATTATTCAAGTAGACGCCAAAGAGATGAATTCACAGGCATAAAGACACCAGTTAAGATGCATCCGTGAGGAGTCACTAGCCCAGAATGTACACAGGCCTTGTGTTACACCATTACGTGTGCTTCTTTTTGCTTAGAGTCACTGAAAGTTAGAATTCTAAGGAGAGGCAGCCAGGTCAAAAACACAGGCGGCCAAACCGCAGGAATAAGGCCGGTGAGCTACAGCATGGTGGCGAAGAGGTGAGACCTCTGAAGAAAGAGACCAGTGACCTGAGTTTAGTCCCGACGCTGATGTGAGATGGCTGTGTGACTCTGGACAAGTAATATAAACCCTCTGACTTCATTTCCTGTAACTGAGAAATGAGAAAGGCCTGGGGTCTCTAAGGTTCCATTTGAGTCTATGATTTGAATAGAGGGCATTAAGAAAGAGACATGGGATAAGATTCATGGTCCTTTCTGCCTGGGATATGCTTTCTGGCTTTTGCAATACAATTCACTTGTCCTCCATGATTCAAACCTTCAAAATTATGATAGTGGCAAAAACATTTCTTCAGAAAAAAAAAAAAGTGAAATAGAGTTACAGCTATTTTATTTATCAGGGATCTAATACTTACAAGGAACTTAGGCTATTTAAATTATCTTAAATTTCCTGTGAGGTAGATATTATCACCCCTTGGTTACAGATGAAGTGAGACACACTGGGGTTTCCAAACTAGTAAAGGACCAAAAACCCACCCACTGCTATTGAAAAGGACAGAGAGTTAAAATTCCCACCCACATCTGTAGCTCTAATGTCTGTATTCTGCTGGTTCCAAGTTGGGACTGCTAAAGACAGGAACTACTGATGTGGTAAAATACTAATCCATTCACATATGTTTTCTTATTTAATCCTAAAATCAGCCCTACAAAGCTCAGGGAAGTTTTGAACTTTCTCAAAGTAGCTTTAGCCCATTAAATGTGTGGTAGAGTTTGGGCTCCTCTTATCAAGCCCCTTACTTCAACAATCTTTCCTTCTCTGGCTCCGTTTAGATGAGGACAAAATCCAGGAAGAACTGAGGATATTGATTCAACAGTTGTAGCTTTTAGTTTTAGTGTTGGAGCTTAGAAACTGTGTTCATTTGAGCAAATCATATGTTCTCTCTGGGCCTTGGTTTTTGTCTGTGAAATGGGATAATGATATGTAATTCTTCACATATTCGTGAGTGTTCAATAAAAATAACAACATTAAATAATTAGAGTAGTGACTGGTTAATACCATAAAAAATAACAACAGTTCACATTTATTGAGCACATACAATGTGTCAGACATTGTACTATGCATTGAGGAAACATGATTTATAAAACACCATTCTTTCTCTCTAGAACTCAGTATTAAGGATTTTCAATATTTATGGGTGACCCTAAATACCCAGGTGAGTCTGTTTCATTTTGTGAAAGCTTAAATTTCAATCACACCTATGAGGCTGGTGCTAATCACTGAAATCTGGAGTCTCCAAACATTTTTGATTATGAAACTCAATTAGTTACAAAAACAAATTTGCATTTCTAATACATAAATGAATTCATTCTTTTTGTATACAGGCTTTTGTTAGTCTATATAAAATATCAGCAAAGCTCAATTTGTTTTTTAATTTGTTAGATGAAAATAAGTGTATATAGGAATCCTATCATTTTCTCCCAGGCTTTCAGTTGATCAACTTGTGCCTGCCATTTTAAATAGCTAGTGAGCACATCTTCCTGACTGTACAACATGTGTATCTCAACAGGGCTTTTTTTGTTTTCTGTTCATCTACATTTTTAATGATATAAAAGGTTGTTCCTTAGTGTTAAGTGACGATTAAAAAATATGCATCAATGCTAACGGAAAAAAGGAAATGAATGTAAAGTGGTTTTAAAAAGTAATAACTCTTAACTCCTCCTCAAAAATGAATTATCGCTAATAGCTAACATCCATCAACTGGTTTAAACCAAAGATAGAATGATTGTTTAGAGCAAATATTTACTACGTGTTTACGACTCTTTGGGTACTGTGCTGGATTTTTTCATGCCTTAGTGCTCACAACAAGTGTGTGAAGTAGGTACTACTACTCTGTAAGATTGGTGCAATAAGCCCCATTTTAGAGATGAAATAAACTGAGGCAGAGGGAGAGATTAAGCATACGTCCACCAAGTACTTACAACAAGTAATTAGAAGGAATAATTTTGGATAAATTAAGTTGAATGTGGCAAAGGCAAGTCTCAATTACAGAAATGAACTCAGCCTAAGTTCTCAAAGAGACAGGGATAAGCACTTTTTAAATAATTTCTGTAAGCACTCCAAGTTGATAGTGGCCACACAGACTCTGGAAATATGACTTTCAGTGATGAGGAAGACAAGAAAGCATCATTTCTTGGTTGTTGGGTCAACTTGCTGACGTCTCTGTGTTTTAGCTTTGTGTATCAGGAAAGCAAAAATAATAACATTCCCTTTTATTTTATCTAGCACAGATACTTGATTTTTTAAATTTCATGACTTAAGGGTAGTTGAAACTCTCTTAGTGTTCAAAAGAAAGCCATTCTAAAATGTGAACGGCTACAAAATGAATATTTATTGAGTACTATACTATGGCTAGCAACGAGGGCAAGAAAAGAACTCAAGACAAATACATGATCCTGAGAGTACCTGCTAAACCTCATTATCTCATTGAGGGGGAAAGACTTAAATGTGAAACAATTAGAGAATGAGTCCTTAATCAAGCTCTGAAATCAGAGCACCAGACAGTGATCTCTGCAGAAATTTCACCAAGACACCCCTTTCATTGTCCCAGACAAGTACAGAAAATGTGAAGAAAGATGGCACATCTTTGGTGCGAGACACCTGTCCCCTGTTGAGTTGATTCCTACTCATAGTGACCCTATAGGACAGGGTAGAACTGCCCCATAGGGTTTCCAAGGCTGCAACCTCTATGGAAGCAGACTGCTATATCTTTTTCCTTTGGGGCCGCCGGTGAGTTTGAACTGCCGACCTTTTGGTGAGCAGCGAGCTCTTTACCATTACACTAACTAGATGTCCTGGTATGAGCCACAAGAAGTTCAGAAGCTCATCTCTGCCCCTTAAGCTGTGTTATGTTTAGGGATTTAATTTACCTCTTTGAGCTTTGGTTTCCTCACCTCTAAAATAAGATGATAGTTATCATTATATTGAAGGGATGTTATAAGAATTTGATAAGAGGAAATACCAAAGCACAGTGCCTGGAACACAGTAAGTGTGCCAGAAAATTTGATTCCCTTCTTTTCTCTGGACTGAGCAAAAAATACCAGTGAAGGCTGAACCAGCATTTGAGGAAGCTGCATTCCTTATAGGAGTTGACTCTGCAGGATTTATGGGATTTTTGAATGTTGAGCAGGCAGATGGGGATAAGGCACAGGAGAGAAACAGATATTTCATGGGGATAAGACAATCATGAGCTCAGACAGGTTCTGAAGCTACAGCCATAGTGCTCTTAGAGCATGTCATGGCACCAAGGGGCTCCTTGTTTATTTTAATGGGATCCTCCTTCAAGAACTAAAGTGTCCACCCAGATCTTCAAAGAGCCCTTTAGGCATGGATTCGATAGGTGGCTGTATTTCCTTCTCCCCTTATCAAATTCTGATGACTACGTTCTTAAAACGCATGAGAGGCTCAGATGAAGCCCAAGTAGAGTGTAATTCATGCCATAGAATTAGCATTTCAATGCAAATGTGTTTATAGATCATGGAGTCCAGTTCTCTACATGACTAATCTGCAACCCAATCCTTGAAACCCATCCCTTTTGTCCTTCTCAGAGATCCTTATCAGTCATTCACCCTCACCGACCATTGTATCTTGTCACCATACTTACTGGGCGTGCTGAGCAAATAATCAGAGAAGCTGTACTATACGAAGGAGAACAGGGCATCAGAATTGGAGGAAGACTCATTAAAAAGCTGAGTTATGCAGATGACACAACTTTGCTTGCTGAAAGTGAGGAGAATTTGAAGCACTTAAGAAGATCAAAGACTGTAGTCTTCAGTATGGATTACACCTCAACATAAAGAAAACAAAAATCCTCACAACTGGGCCAATAAGCAACATCATGATAAACAGAGAAAATACTAAAGTTGTCAAGGATTTCATTTTACTTGGATTCACAATCCATGCCCATGGAAGCAGCAGTCAAGAAATCAAATGACTCATCGCATTGGGCAAACCTGATGCAAAAGACCTTTTTAAAGTGAAAAAAGCAAAGATGTGACTTTAAAGACTAAGGTGCACATGACCCAAGCCGCGTTGTTTTTGATAGCCTCATATGCATGCTAAAGCTGGACAATGAATAAAGAAGACTGAAGAAGAATGTATGCCTTTGAATTATGGTGTTGGGCAAGAATATTGAATATACCATGGAGAGCTGGACAAACAAATCTGTTTTGGAAGAAGTACAGCCAGAATGATCCTTAGAAGAGAGAATGGCAAGACTGTCTCACATACTCTGTACATGTTATCAGGAGGGATCAGTCCCTGGAGAAAGACATCATGCTTGGTAAAGTAGAGGGTCAGCGAAAAAGAGGAAGACCTCAAGGAGATGGATTGACACAGTGGCTGCAACAATGGGCTCAAACAAGCCAATGATTGTGAGGATGGCTCAGGACCAGGCAGTGTTTAGTTCTTTTGTACATAGGGTTGCTTTGAGTTGGAACCGACTTGACAGCACCTAAGAAAAACAACAACCACTGTACACATACAAGACCCTCTTTTGGCTATAACCTTAATCTTTCTCTTCCTTTTTCTCCCTGCCCCCATCCCTTGTCCAGTGGTTCTTTTCCTTCAGTCTGCAAATCTGTTCATATTATTCTTATATTTAACAACATAAGCCCACTCTTACCCTGTGTCTATATCCCTCCTATAGCTCCCATTTCCTGTGGTTGTGTATATTCTTTCTTCTGTCAAATATTTTCCACCTCGTGCATTTTGACTTCCACCCTTATTATGCCAGTTAGCTCATTCTAGCTAAAGTCAGCCATAGATTTGTTTTTCTAAATTCGAACATGATTATACCTTATATTACTCAGTATTTTGTCATATTCTGAAATGACTCCTTGCTCAGTGTCAGAATACAGTGTTTTTGGAGAAATCTAACCCTAAATGGTTCAGTAATAAAAGTGACTGTTTTGTCCTAGGCTGCTGGCACTTCTGGGCAAGCTTTCTGAATCTTTTTCTACTTGTGGTTGTCTGAATTGATATGGTGGAAATCCTCTGAAAGAAGTGGGGGATGGTATTAGAGATTTTTTTTAAAAGATCTGTCTTAGGCTGGGTTCTTTAGAGAAATAAAACCAGTAAAGCATATAAATATATATATAGAGAGAGATTTATATCAAGGTAATGGCTCACATGGTTACAGAGGCTGAAACGTCCAAGTCAGTGAGTCAGGATAGAGGCCTCTCCTGATTCCTATAGCTGCGGGGGCTGGCAAACCCAGGTTTGGCAGGTCAGAGAGCAGGGGTCTTGCTCACGGGCTTTGAAGATCAATGAATCCCAAGGCAAGACCTCAGGAAAGCTGCTAGCTCAAGTCCCAAGAACTGTAGGTCAGGGGAACAGGAGCCAGCTACAGAATCCAGAGCAGCCAAAAGCCAGAACATCTGCTTATATTCAGATGCAGGCCACATGCTCAAGGAAACTTCCATTCAACTGATTGGCTACTCACAGCAGATTCCATCGTGGGGGAGATTACATATTAAATTTCAATGGGGATGTGATCACAACATTACATGACTGCCAAAACACTGCCAAGTTGACACATAATCTTAACCATCACAAGATCCTAAATTTCAAACTCAAACTAATTTGAGATCTTATTCTTTTCTATCTCACCACCATTACTTTGGGAGAGCCACTTTTACTCAGCATCAAGTTCCTACCCTAGATATTATAGAAGGAGAATAATAATATCCCCTTGACAGAATTCTAAATTTGGAATAAGACAATATAACTAAATCACCCAGCACTTTGTTTTCCACATAGATATTTAATATATACTGAAAGATTGACTGAGATAGCCCTTGAAGGACAGAGCAGAGCTGGAGATCAAGTGAGAAGAAAATGTTCTAAAATAAATTAAAGGATAGCACACGCACAGAGTTGAGAATAATAAGTCTACGTCAGTTAACTTCAAAGTGGATCACCTTTTAATGGGGACCCAATATTTCCTCATTGTTTTAATGGAGTGCTATGGGGAACTCGGCTACATGATCCTTAACTACAAAACATGATTATTAAAAAAAGGTTACATTCCTATATTTCCTTTAAAACAAAGTAAACATGACTATGAACCCACATCCCACATGGCTGATAGGCTAGTCATTCTCCGTTATTTTCGGGCTCTCTCTCTCCCATGTTGTTAGCCGCTGTGGAGAAGTCTCCAACTCTTAGCAACCTTGGGTAGGTACAACAGAAGGAAACATTGCCAGGTTCTGTACCGTTCATCCAATCGTTGCTGCATTTGAGATATTTGTTCCAGCTGTTCTCTCTGGTAAGTCCCCATAAATATCTAGACAGCTTACATGGCCCCCCCAAATGCTGGAAGCCCGCCTGTCCTTCACTCCATTTAGATTACTGCTTATATCTCCATTGTCCCAGCTTGAATAGTTCCTTGAAGGCTGGTCGTACTACTGCTCTGACAGGTCAAACCACAGGCATTTGCTTAGTCTGGGAGCCATTAGGCTGGAATACAGCCTCACTAAGTGAACCTTCAAATGATTTCAGTGCTCAGTCTTCCCTTACACCAAGTGAGGCTGGGAAGTGCAGCCTTGCTGAGCACCATTCATATCAAAAATGCGTGCATAAAATAAATATTGTCGTTATTTAAACCACTAAGTTTTGGGATATTTTGATGGTGCAAATGGCTAACTCACGGCTGCTAATCAAAAAGTTGGAGGTTCAAGTTCATCTAGAGGCACCTTGAAAGAAAGACCTGGTGCTCTGTTTCTGAAAGGTCACAGCTTTGAAAACCCTACGAAGTGCAGTTTTACTCTGTACACATAGGGTGACTACGTGTCAGAATCAACTCCTTGGCAATGACTAGTATCTAGCATGGAGTTGCCATCAGTCAGAGGCTGACTCCAGGGCCACAAGCAACAACAATCTTTTAGGCTAGGTAAAGTGCACTATAAAAGTCCTTACAAAACTGCGATTGTGTGCCCATGAGCAGAGCTTTGCTAATACTCTGCTCAGAGGAGGGAGAGATCACTAGGGACTGATGGTGACTCAGGCAGGCCATGTTGTTGTCGTTAGGTGCTGTCTTTCATTATGACTCATAACGACCCTATGTACAACAGAACAAAACACTGCAAGGTCCCGCGCCATCCTTACAACCATTGTTGTGCTCGAGCCCATTGTTGCAACCGCTGTGTCCATCCATCTCTTTTTCGCTGACTCTCCACTTTCCCAAGCATGATGTCCTTCTCCAGGCAGGCCATGGGAGCATTCAATCTGAATCTGATGCTGCTCAGTTCAGACTAGAAAACTTTTCACGCAAGTGACACAGGAGGTCTGTGAGTTAAAATGGGGGAGGGAACAGCACTTGGGCCTTCCTCCGTCTCCAGAGTTTTATTTTTTAATTTTTTTTCCAATATACTCTAATATTGTTTAAAGTTATAAGGCAATGCTAAGTTATTATAATTATAAATTTAAAAGTTGGGAACTAAAACAGAGAAACAAGAAAAACAAACAAATAAACAAGACAAATCAAGGAGGTGTCTACTGGAGCCATCCTCAGTAGGGATTTTATTGTGCTGGAGCCCAGCAATGTATTTTCAAATCAGTATTTATCTTTTTACTTCTCCATAGCCTGAGTTTGTTTGAGCCTGGCCTAATTTCTTTGAAGGCCCTGGGCCTAGGGGCCTGTACTAATTTCCGTAGCTGCCCTACATTTTCTCTCCCTATTTTTTTTTTTTTTTTGTCCTTTTTGCCATCACAGAACCTTTGTCTGCTTTGAATACTAAGCCAGATATAAACTTAAAAAAAAAAACCATTTTATGGATAATTGGAATGCAGAGCTTTATGGACTTTAATGCCCTGAAAGTGAAGCTCACTACATCTATCTCTTTGGTTGGATTAATTTTACACTCTCATTACTACTACTTTTGATAACCTGGAGAAGTTCAGAATTTAAATAAACTCATTAAGTGAGGGGTTTAGGGTCGCTGCCGACCAAAGGCAAGCCCAAACCTGGGAAAGGTTTTTTTTTTTTTTTTTAAATCACAGGAAAGCTGTCAGGAGAGAGAGCTGCTGCTTTAAAACAGCCTGTCAGGCACCCAGTTGGGCCTCAGGGGGAGTGTGAGAGCCTCCTAGATTATAAAAGAGACCACCTGGATCACAGCACCGGGATTGCAGCAAAGCTGGGCTGTGAGGAGGTGTGAGCCTGTCAGATGGCAGAGGAGTCCCTGTTGCATCTGGTTATTAGTCAGGGAGCGTCTTCTAGCAATAGCAAAGGTCAAGATGATCTTTTGTAGTCTCCTGACTTATGAGAGAAGAGCCCTAGTGGTGCAGTGGTTAAAGTGCTTGGCTGCTAACTGAAAGATGGGTGATTCTAACCCACTAGCTGTTCCCAGGGGAGAAGGATGCGGCAGTCTTCTTCTGTAAAGATTTACAGCCTTGGAAACTCTATGAGTCAGTTCTACTACAATAGGGGTCACTATGAGTCAGAATCAAATTGATGGCTTCGTGGATTGAATTGTGTCCCCCACATATATGTGTCAACTTGGTTAGGCCATAATTCCCAGGATTGTGTTGTTGTCCTCCATTTTGTGATTGTAATTTTATATTAAAGAGGACTAGGGCACCCTTACTAAGGTCATATCCCTGATCCAATGTAAAATGAGTTACCCTGGGGTGTGGCCTACATCACCTTTTACCTCACAAGAGATAAAAGGAAAGGGAAGCAAGCAAAGAATGGGGTCCTCATACCACCAAGAAAGCAGTGCTGGGAGCAGAGCGAGTCCTTTGGATCTGAGATTCCTGCACTGAGATTCTTCCAGACCGAGGGAAGTCTGATGACAAGGACCTTCCTCCAGAGCCAACAGAGAGAAAAAGTCTTCCCCTGGAGCTAGCACCCTGAATTCGGATTTCTAGCGAACTAGACCGTGAGAGAATAAACTTCTCTTTGTTAAAGCCACCCACTTGTGGTACTTCTGTTATAGCAGCACAGATAACCAAGATAATGGCAGTAGGTTTGGGATTGGTTTTGGCCTTGTGACAGCCAAGAGATTCCCACAGGGTCTGCTATGATGGGTTGGAACTCAGAGACCTGTTTGGTTCCTTGGGCCCTGGTGTGCCAAACAACTAGCCCATCAACTGCTGGTGTCGTGAAGTTCCTGGCACAGGGATGTAGATATGAGAATGTATTCTCACAAGGCCATAAGCCAACTCTAGGAGCTTCCTAAAGCTGTTGAAATGAAGAAGGTAAATTCTTGTAGTCACTACAAGAAGATTACAATAGTTAACTAATCCTCAGAAATGCTAACTTGATTACTAAGTCTGAATTCAGGAAGACAAATTATCAAAATTGGCATTCAAATAAGAACCCAAATGGGGCAAAATCCTCTCATGGAAATGTATTTGGGGTACAGATATGAAGACCTCATGCTTTTATCAACAATAATCAGTTCGTTTTAGCAGTTTTTAAGGGCAAAACCCAATAGGCTACAGAGCACACAGATGAATGAAAGTGTAGTTCAGCAATGGATGTTGTTTTTGTTGTTGTGAGGTGCCGCCAAGTCAGTCCCGACTCATAGCAACCCTATGTACAACAGAATGAAACAGGATGAAACCCTGCCTGGTCCTGTGCCATCGTGACAATCACTGCTATGCTTGAGCCCATTGTTGCAGCCACCCACCGTGTCAATCCATCTCACTGAATTTCTTCCTCTTTTCTGTTGACCCTCTGCTTTACCAAACATGATGACCTTCTCCAGGGACTGATCCCTCCTGACAACATGTCCAAAGTATGTGAGATATAGTCTTGCCATCCTTGCTTCTAAGGAGCAGATGTGTCCATTCTTTCGGCAGTCCATGGTATATTCAATATTCTTCACCAACACCATAATTCAAAGCCATCAATTCTTCTTCAGTCTTTCTTATTCATCGTCCAGCTTTTCATGCATGTGAGGGGATTGAAAACACCATGGCTTGGGTCAGGCACACCTTAGTCTTCAAGGTGACATCTTTGCTTTTTAACACTATAAAGAGGTCTTTTGCAGAAGATTTGCCTGACGCAATGAGTCGTTTGATTTCTTGACTGCTGCTTCCATCGGTGTTGATTGTGGATCCGAGTAAAATGAAACTCTTGACAACTTCAATCTTTTCTCTTTTTATCATAATGTTCCATATTGGTCCAGTTGTTAGGATTTTTGTTTTCTGTCTGCTTCTTTATGTTGCAGCTGCAGTAGGACATCGATAGGAAACTGCCAGAAATTCAAGCCAGATTTAGAAGAGGTTGTGGAACCAGGAATATTATTGCTGACGTCAGATGGATCCTGGCTGAAAGCAGAAAATACAGAAATATGTTTACCTGTGTTTTAGTGACTATGCAAAGGTATTCGGCTGTGTGGATCATAACAAATCATGGATGACATTGGGAAGTACAGGAATTCTGGAATACTTAATTGTGCTCATGTGGAACCTGGACTTAGATCAAGAGGCAGTCGTTGGGACAGAACGAGGAGATACTGCATAGTTTAAAGTCAGGAAAAGTGTGTGCCAGGGTTGTGTCCTTTCACCATACTTAGTTTGTATGCAAGTAAATAACTGAGCAACTGGACTATATGAAGAAGAATGGAACATCAGGATTGGAGGAAGGCTCATTAACAACCTGCATTATGCAGATGACACAACCTTGCTTGCTAAAAACGAAGAGGACTTGAAGCACTTACTGATGAAGATCAAAGCCTTCAGTATGGATTACACCTAAGCAGTAATGGATAGTCTATGCAATAGCATCCCCAGGGAAGAAAATGGCCTTCTTGCCCACCAGTTAACAGAATGTGCCAAGTTTCCAGAGCTCTTCTGCTTCAAGAGGCCAGTTCAGAAAGTGCCCTCTTCTATAGCTCAAAGGCATGTGTCAACTTATTCTGAGCTTGCCCATCTTGAACAAGGTGTCCTTTGTCATCTTTCAGGTCACCACCTTCTCTAATTATTTCCCAACTTCAGGCTACCAGCTCTATTGGAGATACATTAGAGACAGAAATTAATGATGATGATGTCATTGTTGTTGTTAGGTGCTGTCGAGTTGGTTCCGACTCATAGTGACCCTATAGGACAGAGTAAAACTGCCCCATAGTGTTTCCAAGCAGTGGCTGGTGGATTCAAGCTGCCGAAGTTTTGGTTAGCAGCGAAGCTTCTAATCACTCCACCACCAGATGCTTGTCGAAGTTAATGATGATGAAGCACAATTCATTAGGAATAATAATAATAACAATGATAATAATAATAATAATAAAGCAGGATCTCCCAAAAGACCTACTATGTACTCAGTTTAGGCTATTTGCTGAAGAGTCTTGGCACATACTACAAAGAGATGTGCATTTTCATTTCAATGTCTATGCATAAGTGTTCTTAAAACACATACCTGAAGGCCAGCAACATACAATATTTCTAAGGAAGTTGTGGGTTTGTTTTGTTTTTCTGTTTGTTTGCAGTTGTTTTCTGGTACAATCAGAGTCAAACTGAGATGAATAAGTAGAGCTAGATGTCAGAGGAGAGAAGAGACTGGACTAACAACACTGTAGTTCTTTAGTGAAGTAATGGCTTGCTTGAAAATATAAGGGTTCAAGGACAAGTTGCATAAGCTGTGGCCTCTATCCATAAGGCCAACTGAGTTAATGTGGCAAAGACGGTATGTGACAGGCTCTCCCGTGGACCTAGGATAAGCAAGAAAGAGAACTAGCGTTGCTAAAGTGTTTCCATAGGAGCAGAAGCCTCACACACCTTTATTCAATTCTCACTATTGTTCTGTGAGGAAGTCACAGCCGTGGAAGGAAAATATTTATAAGTGAGAAAACTTAGGCTCAGAAAGATGAGAAAACTTGTCTTCACTTCTTCATGTAGAAATGTGTGGAGCTAGGATTTGAACCCAGGGCAAGTCTTATTAGAATGGTGTCCTTCTCTCTGAAGAGTTTCCAGGCCCTGCAGATACAACTGAGCATTTTCCTGAATTTGAAATGCAGGTGTTTCTGCTCTAATATGATATTTGTCTTACCAAAAAATCTCATATCTTTCAAAATTATACAGTGAAATAACTAAGTGTATGCCAGTTTGTGTCTCAACACACAAAACTCATGCAATTTCCAACCAAAGAGCTAAGCACAAAATACAAAGATACAGAAAAACAAAAGGCAACCCCAACAATCCTAGTAAAAACACTACCACGGTTACACCTCCGCTGGAGTCTCAGCTCTCTAGCACTATCCCTCGGCCGTTTGCAGCCTTAAACCCTAGGGATCCACTGAGGTTTATTTATTTGTTTATTTATTTTTTGAGATATCTGTAAGCACATTCACTTCTCATAGAGGTAATTTTCAACAAAATTATAACTCTGATTCAGTGTGTAGTCTCCTTTACTAATTATTATTATTTTAAAGCCAACGTGGAGATATTTAGATAGCTTAACAATTTGGAAAGCAAAGCAGTGCTTGAAGCCACTCAATCAAATGCTACTTGCACCAGAGAAAGTCAATTCTAGAGTATTTTCAATTTATTTCTTAAAATCTTCACATATTGCCAAGGCTTTCTTCGTAACCGGAAGTTTGCATCCCCTCACTCGAACAGTAATTGAATATGAACCAATTTATGCTGACATTATCCCTCTTTACCAATTGTATATGGGCTAATGCACAATAAAGAAACACATGTTGTATTAAACCAAAAAGAAACCCACTGCAGTCGAGTCGATTCTGACTCATAGTGACCCTATAGAACAGAGTAGAACTGCCCCATGTGTTTCCAAGGAGCACCTGGTGGACCTGAACCGCTGACCTTTTGGTTAACAGCCAGAGCTCTTAACCACTATGCCACCAGGGTCTTCATGGAAGCCATATTGTATCAAGTATATTTTATTATACTTATTTGCTTCTGCTGTTCTCCTCTCCTTTGACAGCTGCACTATCCAATATGGTACCACTAGCCACAGCAACTACGGAGCACTTAACTATGGATAGCTTGATTCTAGATGTGCTATAAACAAAAAAACAAAAAAGTACACACCAAATTTTAAGGATTTAATATAAAAAATAACAAAATATCTCATTAATAATTTTATAACACACTGATATAAATAATAATATGTTAGATCTATTGGGTTAAGTAAAATGTGTTGTTAAAGTTAATATCTCTTGCTTTTTACTTTTTTAATGCTACTGCTAGAAAATTTTTAACTTGCATGTAGGCTTGCACTATATTTCTACTGGACAGAGCTGGGCTAGACTTGAAGCTTCTGGAGGGCAGGGACTATGATGTATCAGCCTTAACAGCAGGGGTGCCCACCACATTGCATGGCACACGGTTGGCCCTTAACCACTGATCTTCACCAAAAGAATGAGATGTGCCTAACTCAAAGCTAACATTCCTTCCAGCTGCTACAGGTTGCTTTTCATGGCAGCTCTGAAGATTAAAGAATAGGCTGGGAATGGGCTGAACAAAATAAAGCTAGGGAGCAAGGGAGTGGAGTCATTTTGTCTATGTGGGTCAGCCTCCAGGGGCAGAGGGCACGGTAGTGATGGATGTAGAGAGAAACTGGAAGGCAGAAGATACCACTGCTTTTCTGAACAGTTTCAAAAAGGGATTTCTGAGTACCATGCATTTCCTGTTATCAATTATTCAGCCATAATTTGATTACTGAACATCTAGGATAAAACACAAAGATACACACACACACACACAAACTTTGCCCTTAAGTCAGTTCCAACTCATAGAGACTTCATATGTGTCAGATGAGAGCTCCATAGTGCTTTCTTGGCTGTATGATTACTGAAATGGATCACCAGGCCTTTTTCCACAGTGCTGTTGGGTGGGTTCGAATTGCCAATCTTTTGGTTAGTAGCCAAATGCAAACTGTTTGCACCAAAATTTACCGTTATGCTGCATGTAATTTTTTTTTTAACTCTTTGCATGAAAAGATCTCAGACAATGTAATAAGTGACCCACAATTAATGACTATAAAATAACAACAAACTTGATGTCGTGTGATACAGTCCTTAGGTGCATATTGGAATAGTGGCTTTGCTCCTTAATAATTATAGTAAATTGGGAACCTGTCTCATTTTCATGAAGCTACATTTTTCTTATCTGTAAAGTACAGAACAGTACCGTTTTCACAATATTTCACAATGCTCAGGTTCGAGGAGAACCCCATTTGTAGGTAGAAGTGCTTGGCACAAAAGAAGAGAAAACTTAACACAAAAGAAGACATGATCCTTAAAAAGAAAAGAGCTGTTGGATTACAGACAGTTTGATTTGTTAGTTTATTTGATAGAAAAATTCTTTCAAAATATGATTTATATGGGAAGAACAAAGAAAGAATTCATGTTTATGGAACTACAGTTCTTGTCAGTCTTCTAATTTTTAAATAGGGTTACTAAAGAGACAGAAGTTACTTGCCCAAGATCACACCTGTGATTGATTTTAACTCCAGAGGCCAGCCAGAGTCCAGCTCCCAGCTGCTCCTGCACTGCCACCCCACCCAGTGGCCTCTCCCCCATGCGTCTCTCTGATTACCAGGAGAAGGTCGTCGTATGGCATCTTACACAGATGATGGTTCTCTCTTACCACATTTGCTTATAGGGTGCCATCAAATACAAAACATACAACTGTGATTTTATGCAGTTGTTATGTCACTACTTGGTCTTAGTTCTCATCAGAGCGTGAAAATAAGATAAAAAGGAAACCGTAAATCAAAGCAGAGGCAGTGTAACTGTTTATGCGCAGGCAAATTAGGAAACACGCAGGGGCACTTATGAAAGGGGTTGGAGAAGATGAAGGGAAAATAAAGTCGGCAGAAAATCTAGGAAGAGTAATTGGGGGTTAATTTATAACATAAATTGTGTAATGATAGCATGCTCTTAGTGTCTCAGCCACTCCCTGACTACAAAATCTGCTCTGGTGTTGACCGTGTACTTGTTTTTCCTATGACTCTCATGGTCCTCAAATTGTATTTAGTAGTCACACTTTAGTTATGCTGCCAGGTGAAATGGAAAAGAGTTATTTTATCAACTTTGTTAAGCCGGTCATTTGTGAGTTTATCAAAAAGAATCAATCTCTTCTTACATGCACCAATAGCTATTTCAGTGACAAACTTACATATGGAAACATATACTCATTCATTCATTGTTCTAATTGTTAATTAACTTACTCGACCTTAACAGAGCATGTATTCTATACAGAGCATAGCTGTGTATTCGTTAAAATCACAAGATCTGGAATTAGACTGCCTTGATCAGGCCACAGTGCTTTCCAGTAGTATGAAGATGGGCAAGTTACCTAATGTTTCTGTAGCATGGTATCTGCACCTACCTTGGCAAAGGGCTGGGTTGCAAGGATTCACATCCCTGGATTTGTTAGGGACTATACGAGATGGTCAACGTCCGCCAATAATAAAGGGGGTAGAATTTGAATAAGACATGCAACTGTTTTCAGATGTTTGACAGCAGGCAGCACAGGACTGTAAAATGTTTGAGAGCAAAGAAACTCATAGGATGAACCCAACATTCATCCCGGCTTTCTGCCAATAAGGACTTATCTGATCATAGCATAGAGAGGAGCCACCCAAGCAGAACAGAGAGGTCTCACTGAACTAAAAAGGTAGAGATCAGGACTCATGGCTAGAGTGTGTAGAGCAGGGTATCAGATAGGAGGGAATTATTTTCATTTGGATAGAACTCTTTATGATGTTTTCCTATAGGGATTTGGTTAAATGTTTAGTTGTACGTAGTCAACAGTTTTTCCATGAAAAGATTTATAAAATAGTTAAAGTCCAATCGAGACTGATCTAGGCAAAAAAAGAAAAAGTACAAATTATATCAAGAATGCAATAGAACAGAGCACTGCAGAGTCTACAGAATTTAAAGGCTAATAAGGAAATACTATAAGCCGATGTTGTCATTGTTGTTAGTTGCCACTGAGTCTCCTCTTAGTTGTTAGTTGCTATCGAGTTCTTTGTGTTCCGGTGTAAACCATACTGAAGTCTGTAGTCTTTTATCTTCATCCGTAAGTGCTTCAAGTCGTTTTCACTTTGGGCAAGCAAGGTTGTATCATCTGCATATCTCAGGCTGTTAATGAGTCTTCTTCCAATGCTGATGTTGCATTCTCCTTCATACAGTCCACCTTCTTGGATTATCTGTTAAGCATGCAGATTGAATAAGCAAGGTAAAAGGATACAACTCTGCTATGTGTTTTCTAATTCAGAACCACACAGTATCTCCTTGTTCTGATATATATATATATATAAAATCTTAGAAAATATAACAAATTCCTTGAAAATGCAATTTATTAAAACTGACACAATAATAGAAAATTTGAATACCGCATGTCTATTATGAGAATATAACTCAAACTGAAAAGCATTCTTATAAAGAAAACTCCAGACATAGGTTATTTGCTTTCAAAGAGTTAAAAAAGAAATTATACAACTCTGACACAAACTCAGAAAAATAGAGGCATACAGAACATTTCATAATTTGTCATAAGAGAATATCGTAACCTAGATTACTACAATTGTCAAACGTTGTGGGAGAAAAGAAAATTACACACCAACATCCTTTATGAATGTATACAGCAAAAATTCTCAAACACTAGCAAATCAAAACTAATAGTGTAGTGATAGAATAATACATCTTAGCCAACTTTGTTTATTCTAAGAACAAAACCAAATTTAACATTGGTAAATCAGTTAATATAATTTACTGCAAAGGAGAAAAAAATATGATCATCTCAATCAACACACAAAAAAATTTGGAAATATTCAAATGTCCATTAATTATTATCTTTCAAAATCTCAGAAAACTAGGGATAGAAAGGAAGATTCTTGATGTGACAAAGAACATAAGTAAAAAACAACAAAAAACCCCTACAGTTAATATCACACTTAATAAAGTACTGAAAAGATTCCCTAATATCTGGAAAAAGGCAAGTATTTTCTCTCTCATATCTTCCACTCAGTGTTATATAGGAAGTCCTATATAGCACAAAAAAGTAAGAAAGTCAATAACATAAATTAGATAAGAAGAAGTAAAACTTCACTTATTCATAGACAGCATGATTGCTTACACAGAAAATTCTATGGAATCTACAAAAATCTGTAGAACAATTGAATTTTAATAGCTTGTTACACGATAATGTTTTTAAAAAATCAGTCATTTCTCTATACCAGCAGCAATTTGAAAATTGAGTTTTTTTTTTAATAATTTTTATTGTGCTTTAAGTGAAAGTTTACAAATCAAGTCAGTCTGTCACATATAAGCTTATATACACCTTACTACATACTCCCATTTACTCTCCCCCTAATGAGTCAGCCTGCTCCCTTCTTCCAGCCTCTCCTTTCGTGACCGTTTTGCCAGTTTCTAACCCTCTCTACCCTCCCATCTCCCCTCCAGATAGGAGATGCCAATACAGTCTCAAGTGTCCACCTGATACAAGTAGCTCACTCTTCATCAGCATCTCTCTCCAGCCCATTGTCCAGTCCCTTCCATGTCTGATGAGTAGTCTTCGGGAATGGTTCCTGTCCTGGGCCAACAGAAGGTTTGGGGACCATGACTGCTGGGGTTCCTCTAGTCTCAGCCAGACCATTAAGTCTGGTCTTTTTATGAGAATTTGGGGTCTGCATCCCACTGTTCTCCTGCTCCCTCAGGAGTTCTCTGTTGTGTTCCCTGTCAGGGCAGTCATCGGTTGTGGCCGGGCACCATCTAGTTCTTCTGGTCTCAGGATGATGTAAGTCTCTGGTTCATGTGGCCCTTTCTGTCTCTTGGGCTCATAGTTATCGTGTGACCTTGGTGTTCTTCATTCTCCTTTGATCCAGGTGGGTTGAGACCAATTGATGCATCTTAGATGGCCGCTTGTTAGCATTTAAGACCCCAGACGCCACACTTCAAAGTGAGATGCAGAATGTTGAAAATTGAGTTTTAAATACAACTTAAATAGCACGAAAAACATAAAACATTAATAATACATTTAACAAAAGACAAGTAAGTCTTCTTAAAAAATATAAAAACTGCTGAGATAAAGAATACCTAAATAAATGTAGAGATACACCATGCCCATGAATGAGAAGGCTCAGTATTGTTAAAATTTTTATTTTTATTTGAAGGACCTTTATCCGGAATACATACAAAAGTCTCACAAATCAATACAAAAAGGATAAATAACTCAATTTAAACTTGGCAGAGGACTTGAATAGAACATTCATGTAAGATAATATGCTAATGGTCAGTATGCCAATACAAACGTGCTCAACATTAAAACTACAATATGATAACATTTTGCTCACACTAGAGTGGCTGAAATAAACAAACACTAACATATCGACAAGGATTTGAAGCAAATATAATCCTCAGACTTGACAGTGAGCATGTAATACGTGAATACTTTGGCTAGCTCTTCAGTAGTTCTGTATAAAGTTAAATATACATCTACTTTATAACACAGCAATTTCACTTCTAGGTATTCATGCAAGATAAATAAAAACATATTCACAAAAAATGACTTGTACAAGAATGCTCTAGTCATCTTTTTCATAATATCCTCCAATAGGAAACAACCCAAATGTCCATCAAAAGAGGAATGACCCAAATGCCATGTATTTATACAACGGAATATTTAATTAAAAAAAAAAAACACCTCATTACCATCAAGTCGATTCTGACTCATAGCACCCCTTTAGGACGGAGGAGAGCTTATCCCATAAGGTTTCCAAGGAATCCCTGGTGGATTTGAACTGCTAACCTTTTGGTTAGCAGTCATAGTTCTTAACCACTATGCCACCCAGAAAAAGAAAATTAACCCATGGTGAGAGAAGACAAAAAGCAGTTTTCTGGTGTGCAGAAAGGTTGGAAATTGACTTGGAATAGGGTAGAAGAGAACATTCTGGGATGATGGGCATGTTCCGCATCTTGCTTGGAGTGGTGTACAATTGTCAAATTTTAATGAACTGAAAGCAATGTATGTATATTTTATCATACATAAATTATATGTTATTATAAGGATATAAACTATAAGCAAATACCAAGCATATTTTAAAAAGAACCAAATAGAAATTCAAAAATGTAACTGTTAAAAAAAAAAAAAGAGTTAAAACCTCAACAGAAATATTAAACAGTAGATTGTAAGAAGTTGAAGAGAAAATTAGGTAAATAGTACATAGATCTTAAGAAATTATTCAGAAAATTGTACAGACAGACAAAAAGGTTGGAAATAAAATAGGTTAAAAGGTATAGAGAACAGAATGATACAAGAATTCCGAACATACTTAAAAAAAGAATAAAGACTGTGAATGGAGGAATATTTGAAAGTAGAATGGCTGAGGATTTTCTAACACTTACTAGCAGTTACCAGGGGCAGGAGGGAGAGGGAAAGAAGAGTTTATTGCTTACGGAGTACTGAGTTTTGGTTTACAGCAATGAGAAAATCACGTTGATAAATTCAAATTGAAGCTGAAGAAAGTCAAAATGAGTCCCCAAAAGCCAAAGTACCTCTTGGAGTATATGCTACCTGAATTCAGAAACTGCATCAAGAGTACCTTTGATGCGTTGAACACTAACAACCAAACACCAGACGAGCTGTGGAATGACATCAAGGGCATTACAAATGAAGAAAGCAAAATGTTTAAAAGACTGCAAAGAAAGAAAAGACCACAATGGATGTCAGAAGAGACTCTGAAACTTGCTCTTAATCATAGAGTAGCTAAAATGAACAGAAAAAATGATAAAAGAGCTGAACAGAGAATTTCAAAAGGTGCTTTGAAAAGACAAAGTATTACAACGAAATGTGCAAAGACCTAGAGATAGAAAACCAAAGAAGAACAACACACTAGCATTTCTCAAACCAAAAGAACTGAGCAAACTTAGCAATGATTGTGAGAATGGTGCAGGATGGGGCAATGTTTCTTTCTGTTGTACATGAGCTCACTCTGTGACCAGTTGGCCTCTAACAAGTTGCTGTCTAATGTATTCCAACTCATGATGTCCCCATGTCTGTCCGAGTAGAATTATGTTCCATAAAGCTTTTTTTTTTTTTTTTAAGTTTTTTGGTGAAAATATACATAGCAAGATACACTGTTTCAAATTTTTTTTACAGGTACATTTCAGTGACTTGATTTACATTTTTCAAGTTGCAAAGGAAGATAGGGAAAGGAAATAATTCACTCATGAAATTTACATTTAAATGAGCCAAACATACAAAAAAAAACACTATTCAAAGAATTATAATTCTATTATACTTCCATTTGGGCAATTGTGTAATCACTTAACTAGAGTGAAACTAAATGAGAGAAATTCAATTACTTTAGTAGACAAAAATATCGTTACATTTCTAGATCAATAGATGATAGTTAAGTAGCAATAACACAAATGTTAATACTACCTGGAAATAAAGTAGAATGGAAACAAGTTGTTAATAAGACGCACATTTATATAGTGTACATTTATAAAACACTATCCTAAATTTATCGAGCTCTAGTTGTGCGGTGGTTAATCACTCCACTGCTAACGGAAAGGTCAGCAGTTTGAACCTAGCAGCAGCTCTGTGGGAGAAAGATGTGGCAGCCCGCTTCCTTAAAGATTACAATCTTGGAAACCTACCGCGGCAGTACTGCTCTGTCTTGTAGAGTTGCAATGAGTTAGAATTGACGGGACGACAATGGGTTTTTTATCCTAATTTTATAATCCTGTCATGTCTTTTTTTTTGAGATAGAATGTAATTACTTAAATAATAGCAATAAGACATTAACAAAAATAATCAAAATTATTTTACAAGAAAGACAAAATAAAATGCTGCTTCTGGGATATTTTAATGGACTTGTTAAGGACAATAAAAACACTGTAATTACACTGCCTACAATAAGAATAAAATGAAAGCAATTAATTTATGTCATATTTACATAATCTCCAGTTATAAAATAGTATTTAATAATTGCAATCCTGCCTAGTTTTTCTTTGAGCTATTGTATAACCACTTAAAAGCTATAAAACTAAAAGAAACAAAAAATTTAGTAGAGAGAGAAGAAAAACATCTTGCAATGGTTCTGGATCTCCAGAAGTAGGCTCTTTAGATGGTATGACTCAACCAAAGATGACTCACTTCTGTTTTCAGGTTGTGTGGACAATGCTTGGTATGGAGCCCATTTCTTGGGGCCAGGCAAGTCCCTCAGTGGAAAAAATTGCTTACAGTAGGGAGGGCAAACAGTCCTCTTCTCAGGAGCTGTGTCCTGGGACCCATCTGGAATATCGTACTGATGTCTGATAGAACGTGGACTAGTGGGATACCCTGTTCCAGTGGGAAGATTGAACCAAAAGGAAATCTTAAGTTTTTGTTTTTGTTTTTTAGCAGAAGGAGCACAAGGACAAGCTCTCTCTTGCTCTTGTGGAATAGTTGCTATGTCAGGATGGAGCTGACTTGATGGAGAATGGTAGGTGGGTGGCATCTGATCTACACTGGGTATGAGACCCTGGATTCCCACACCGTCACAGCCTGAAGCTCTTCCTTCCTTGGAGAGCTGGTCCTGCAAGGACTCCTTGGTGGTCCTCTCAGGTCTCTGCTGAATATCCCATTTGTAACATAAGGAACATATGGATACTTTTCCAAAACATTTAAAATTTTCCTCAATTTTTTTTTTTTGTCTGATATATGTATTTTTTCAAGTCATTGAGATATCTTTCAGCCAACAGAGCTCTCAACTCATTATCATAATCTTTTCTGTCATGGGAAATAAGCTGACTTTGATAATAGCCAGTGATCCTTTCAAATATTTCTGAAAGTACTTTGGCTTGTACCTTATCGATATACAGCTTTTTTGAATGCCTTGTTCATCTTGTCATCTACTTTGGAAAACTTTTCTATCTTTGGAGTGAAAATTCCCTCTTAATTGGATATTTGGTGAAAATATATTTCTTTTTTTTTTGCATTTCAGGGTAGACAAAACTTCCACTGCAGCTGTTTCTTCTTGCTATCTAACTATGTGTGTGTTTTCTGATTGTAATCAATCTTTCTCAATTTGAAAACCTTTCATATGACCATTGGTTGTCTTACTTTCTTCAGTCAATTTTGTATAAATTTGTTTTATTTCTTCTTCAAAAATTTTTAAATAAATATTTAGTTCAGCTGAATCTGTTTCTTTGAAAATTCTTTTTATTCATTTTCTAGGATGTCTCCATCTTCTGATGCCTCCATTATATCAATTTTCAAGTTCTCACGATCCATGTTGTCTTTTCTAAGAACAGCAGAGCAACCTCTCACCTTTTGCAAGCCTTCATCCAGAGGTTTGATCTAGATTTCTTTTGAGTTTCATTGCATTTTTTCTGGAGTAATAACTTCAATCACTCTCCTTTTCTACACTTCATCTTCTTATAAAAGCAGAATTAGGCTTCCCTGAACATCAGGATTTTCATCCAAGGCATCTTTTAGTCTGAAGCTGTTCTTCATCCATCTAATGGATTTTGAAGTATGTCTCAATTGCACTTGAAAACTGGATGTATTCTGATGCATCTTGTAAAAAGACTAGAATTTTCTTGTAAAGTCAGCTTGTTCTAAAAGTTGAGATATGCCTATAAAATCCTTTTGGAAAAATATCTATTTTAAGCCCAAAAGAAGAGTTGGAGCTTTCTAGCTCTTGATGGCCTCCAGTTTTCTTGTTTGGATAATTTGCTCCCTGGTCTGGTTTGCATGAAAGTTGACTCAAGCCATCCACATATGTTTTCAATAAAGGTAGAGCTTCTCAAAAAGTTGTCGTCTTTCTTCCAGAAGGGTAGACACTCCAGTTGCTAGTTTGACTCTACTGGAGTAAATCAGGTGCTTAGTAATTAGAAATATGAGTATTACTGTCAATACTACCATCTGCCATTAGAATCTGTGGGCATACAGGCCTGGTTTAAGATCCCCTAGCAAGACTGTCACCACCTGGCCCAGCAGCTCCTGGAATAATGCAGCACAGAGCATCATGGCCCTCAGCAGACCACCCATGGCCTCAGAGGCCACTACTGAGTCACTTCAGGTTGCCAGAATCCTACTGGACCCAACAGACTTTAAAGGACACCAGTAAGCATCCTTTGCAGAACCCAACCAGTGCCTGGCAACCTGGAAAGATCTCAGTGGAGGAAGGGGACTTGGGTATCCTGTCTGATGCTCATTCTTCTTGTGAATAAACTTCTCTTTGAGGCACTGGAGCCTTGTTCTTGACCAAAAAGATCACAGAAAACTCCTAACTCTCGCCTCTTCTGTTATTTGTGTCTCAGTGACATTGAATGTGTGACATTGAATGCAGGAGTGACTATGAAGACCTTACAAAGGGCTCCAATTTAATTCACTAATTTCATCATTAAAAACTAAAGACGAACAACCAGAAAGAGCTCCCAAAGTCCAAGGCTGCAAAATTTTGGCAACAAAATTATAATGTAAAATTTTATAGCCAAAAGTATAAAATAAACCTACATGAGTTAATACTAATACAAATAAATGATTAAATAGATATAAAAAGGAAGAGAGACAAATCTTCCTTAACAAAGAATTCCAAATATTTTATGTAAATAAAGGTTGCCTTAATGGGAAGTCACACGGGTCCCTGAGCTAAGAAGGCCCGGAGTTTGGTTTAAAGTTCTGTTGTCTCTATCTTTAAAATTTTAAGAATTTTGAACAGGGGTCATTCATTTTTATTCTGCAGTGGGTTTGCAAATTAGGTTACCTGCTTGGAAAGCCTATAAAAACTAGATTCTAGGATCTTCCCCAAAGATCATGTTTTATTAGTTTTTGGCTAGGAACTGAAAATATGTGTCTCTACAAGTCTTCAGATAGCATTGCTACTGCAGGTTCATGAACCAATCTGGGGCTAGAACAATTCTAAAGGAAGGTCTTCAAAAAAGGGAAAGTAAGGTCCCAGAAGTAAAGGCGTGAGGTGTCAAAAGAGATAGGTATCAAAGAAATGGGGAAAATGTGGTATAAAACAACCACAAAATGTACAATATAATAATAATATATATTTTATGTTTTAAAAACAGAATAAACTATGAAAAATTGTACTCTAACAAATTTGAGAACCTAGAAGACTGGACACATTTCTAGAAATACACCACCTACCTAAATTAAAACAAACTGAGGTTAAAAAAAAAAATCTTAACAGACCCATAAAAAGAAAAGAGATTGGAGAGGTAATTAAAAAAACAAACAAAAAACACCTAAGGGACTGAGTTATTGGGGCTTAGGGCTGGGTTTCATAGTCTTGGGGGACATTTAGGTCAATTGGCATAACATCATTCATAAAGAAAATGTTCTGCATCCTACTTTGGTGAGTAGTGTCTGGGTCTTAAAACCTTGTGAATAGCCATCTAAAATACATATATTGGTCCCGCCATGTTTGAAGCAAAGGAGAATGAAGAAAACCAAGGGCACAAGGAAAATATTTGTCCAAAGGACTAATGGACCATATGAACCACAGTATCCACCAGCCTGAGACCAGAAGAACTACATGGTTCTTGTCTACTACAACTGACCACTCTGACAGGGATCACAGTAGAGGATTCTGGACAGAGGGAGAGAAAAGTGTAAAACAAAATTCTAATTCACCAAAAAAAAAAAAAAGACAGTTACTGGTCTGACAGAGACTGGGAGAACTGCCAAGACTATGGCCCCCTGACACCCTGTTAACTCAGAATTGAAGCCACTCTCAAAGTCTACCCTTTAGTCAAAGTATAGACAGGCCTCTGAAACAAACAACACAAGTGAGGAACATGCTGCTTGGTTCAATCAAGTTAGGGGATCAAATGGACAATACCTGCCCAAAAGGAAAGACCAGAAGACAGGAAGTATCAGGAAACCTGGATGAATGGACACAAAGAACCCAGGGTGGAAAGGGAAGTGGGAAGAGTGTTGCCACATTGCAGGGACTGAAACCTATGTCACAAAACAATTTGTGTATAAATTTTTGAGTGAGAAACTAATGTATGCTGTAAACTTTCACCTAAAACACAATAAAATTTTAAGAAAAGAATAAAAATAAAGAACAATAACAGGTATTAGAGGAAGATGATAGGAATAAGACTTTTCTAAGTGTCCATTTTAGGGTTTAATAAATTTATATGAAAGGAAGAATAAGTAGTAAAATTTCTAGAGTAACCACTAGAAAAAATAGCATACAAATATAAACAAGAAAAAGGGGAAAAAAAGAAATAGGAAATAAAAAGGTTAAAATAAATAAATAAATAAAAATAGTACATCAGAAAAAAGCATAACAAGGAAAAAGGTGAGAAATAGAAAGCTATAGTGGAAAAGGTAGAAACAAATCCAAATATATTGGTATTTACTTTTTTATTATTAAATATATATTGACTAAACCTACTGGTTAAAATATATTTTCAGATTTCAACTTAAAAAACTAATCAGTTTTATCAGAGAAACAACTAAAACACAAAGATGTGGGAATCATGAAAGAAAAAATGAAAAATGCCACACCAAATAAATACCAACAAAAGGAATCTGGGTTAACTTTATTAAAATCAGAGCAAGTAAACCTTAAAACAAAAACATTATTAAGCATGTAACAGATGACTAGATAATGATAGAGATTCATTTAATTAGGAAGGTATGATAATTCTATTCTTGAATGCACTTCCAACAGAATCTGAAATATAAATATATATATAGAAGTGCAATAAATGTTTGACATAGAATCATATCTGAACAGTTTTCATACTTAGTTAATTTATCAATAAGTCAAGCAGATCAAATATTAGTAATATTATAGAAGATATGAACAATGTAGTTACCAAGCTTGATTTAACGAACCTATGTAGGCCTCAGGAAACCCTGGTGGCATAGTGGTTAAGAGCTACAGCTGCTAACCAAAAGGTTGGCAGTTCAAATCCACCAGGCACTCCTTGGAAACTCTATGGGGCAGTTCTACTCTGTCCTATAGTATTGGTATGAGTCGGAATCAACTTGACGGCAGTGGGTTTTGGGTATGTAGGCCTCTGCATACCCAAACAGAGCACATGAATAAATACTGTTTGGGGGTACACACATATACACATAAGTATTTTAAAAATCTCAAAGAGTAAAAACACAAAGTTCAGAACATAGTTTACCTCAAAAAGAAGGCAGCAGCATGTGAAATAAGAGCAACACACAAGGCAATGTGTAAGTATTGCTAATGTTCTAGTTCTTTATTTGTGTGGTGGATTATGGGAATAACATGCAAATGAGGAACAGCAGAAAAAGACATATAAGGTAATCAGGAAGTGAGATCTCAAAGACTTTGTGTCTATGAGTTTTGGGGGAAAAGCCTGGGTGATGCCTGGGTATTTGGGTTGGGTAAGTGGGTAGATGGCAGAGCAGTACACTTGAAGGAGGTTCCTAGGAGGCTGAGAGTTGCAGATGATAGAGAATAAGGTTCCTGTTAGGCTTTTTGGGTGTGACAGGCTTTCCAGAATGCTGACCAGGGTGTGTGATATGAAGCTAAGGAGAGCCCTGGGATAAGCTGCCTTGGAAACAGGAAAACATTCTCTTCTTCAGTCTGGGAAGGAATCACTAAAGAAAAGGTGGAAAAGCATGGTAGGTAGAAATGAACCAAGAATGCAGCTGTGATCATCTCTAAGCTAGAATGCTTCCACCTCCCTCTCCACTCTACCATTCCCAAGCCCCTACACATATTCAGGAAGATGGCTTTTAATAGACGTTTTTAGTATTTTAACAGATGGCAGTGCTTATGAAACCAACATGTTTCAAGTAATTTTGCACCTTAGTTTAATATTTCGGAAACAGCATCCTAGTCATGAAAGAAAAAAAAAAAAAGGTGATATGGAGAAGGTTTCCTGTTTTAGAACGGTCTTCATTTGGAAATAAGAATTCTCTTCATATTTACTGAGTGATTCGTGTTAATAAAACTTGAAATAGGTAAACAAAGAATTCAAGTAAGTGCAATATCAAAATACATCAAGTCAAATCAGACAAAGAAGGAAACAAATGAATCATTAAGCCGGGGCTAGGGGGAGGGTTATTGGCATAATGGGGTAAATTAGAGAGACTAGCAGCGACTTAAATCAACACCTGAAGATGAAAGCTCAAAGCACTTAAATAACAATATTCATTAATGTGAAAAATAGACTCCAGCTTATGAGAGTCTAATGTTTTAACTCCCTTGGAAACAACCCCCTCCTACCTTTAAATCATCTAAAAATTATTTCAGAGTTGATTGCTCAGTAAGCAGTGCTGAGTCCGGGATGAAATTCTGATTAAGAAAAGAATTTCCTCTTGGTGGAAAGAGAGAGGTTCACTTGATCTGGAGCATGGCTGACCTGTGAATCACAGATAAGGGAGATAAAGAAGACAGAATGTTTAAAAAATAGGTGCCATTACTTGTTTTAAGTACATCTTATTTAATTCTCTCAACTTCATAGATAAAAAAACCCATTGCCACCCAGTCGATTTCAACTCATAGCGACCTTATCAGACAGAGTAGAACTGCCCCTTAGGGTTGGTGGATCCGAACTGCCAAGCTTTTGGGTTCTAGCTGGGCTCTTAGCTACTACACCGCCAGGGCTCCTCATGGATAGATCCTTGCTACCTATTTTATAAGGTCAGCCAGAATGCTGCTTAGAATCGAGGAGGAAGAGATTTAGTCTTACTTTGGACATGTCATCAGGAAAGATCAATGGCTAGAAAGAGACTTCATGTTTGGTGGAGGGTCAGAGAAAATGAGGGAAGCCCTCTGTGAAATGGATCAATACGATGGCTGCAACAATGGGCTTCAAACGTGAAAGATTGCGAGGATGGCACGGGATTGGGCAAAGTTTCGTTACGTTGTACGTGAGATTACTAGGCGTCAGAGCTGACTCAGTGGCAACCGACAACGTTTTACGATAAAGGAAATAGAAGTTCAGAAAAGCTGACTCAAGAAAAAGTGAGCAAAGGAAAAAGCCGGGACTGGAAGCAGGTCCTGGGTTTTTCTGTTCAAGCTCTTTACATGTTGGTAGAGTTTTCTAACAGCAAAAATGAGCTGGTTTAGAATCCAGTTTGTCGGCATGATAATTGTTGTGAATGAGTGATAACCCTTGGCTTAGGGTGGCTTGGGGAAGGGGAACCTTGGAAGCACTCTGCCCATGCTAAATTGTCAGGGAGCACAGGGTCAAAGCTGCCTTTATTAAATGAATTCCATTTTTCTTCTCTTTGTTCTTAATGCAAAGAGAATGAGGAGCTGTGCCTTACTATCTCCCAGCCCTTTGCCAAGGGTCAGAAATCGATCCGGGCCCCTGGGATGGTGCAGCTCCTATGCTATATCCAGGCGGCCCCGTGGAGCATCAGAGTTGCCTCTCAGGAACGCAACCCTCGGCTGCTTGTCACTCCTGTCTGTGCCAGGCTTGTCTCACACTTATGCTTCCCCACACCCACAGCTCTGTCTAAGAAGTCTGCCTATGAAAATTTCATGCCTCCAGGTGCTGCATGGATTATTCATGAAGTCTTTGGAGCTGTCACCATGGGAGCCAATTGGCTGAGGCATTTTTAGCATATTAATGACCTACGCTGATTTAGTACAGGGTGGGGATGCCACCTGGATTGTCAGTCACTGGGCCTGGATCAGCTTTTCCATTTGCAAAATACGTTGTTTGTTATTTCTTTCCAGACTGGCCCAGCAGAAATATTTACCTAATTGACTAATCCAAGTAAGCATGTGGACCCCTTGGAGCCTCAAAGGGCTCCAGCCTTCCTGGATGGCCTCTCCGGGTGGGTCAGCCTCAGGTCACAGCCCTCCTCCCTTCCTCTCACCACAGGCTGGGCTGCCCAGGCAAGGCGCCGAGCTGTTAGACATTACATCAGAATGACTGAGTAACCAACCCCAGATTCTGCGTCAGGCCTGGGCTGCTGAGGCAGCTTCATTGAGCTGGCGGACAGAGGCTGGTAGAAGCCGAAGAGATGCCAAGGCTTGACGTGAAAAGATTCCTTAAAAAGCTTTTAGCCACTCCTCTCCAATTGGTCGTGGAAAACTGAGTACTAACTTACATCAGTGATTATTAAGACATGACTGAGAAATCGTATGGTTCTCCACAAACAAGCTCTCAGTCCAGTGGGGGTGGCTGGGAAATGAATAGCTAATTCTCATATTAAGACCACAGTGACATCTGCCATAGTGCAGGGATCCATGGTCACCATGAGAGCCCAGGGAAGGGAAAGAGAAGACTACCTAGAGAGGTCAAGGGAGGCTGAGATAGCATTATAGGAGAAACAGAAATGTAGATGCTTCTAGAGAGAAGAAAAAGGAAGGGTGGATGTAGAAGCACAGAGGTAAAACAGGCCCTATAGTGTGGGTAGGGGGGCAGCGGTGGTCCAGCGGGAGAATTCTTGCCTTCTGTGCATATTTTTTTTTTTTTTTGTGCAGGAGACCTGGGTTTGTTTCCCAGCTGAAGAGCCTGATGTGCGGCCATCACTCCTCTGTCAGTGGAAGCTTGTGTGTCACCATGATGCTGGGCAGGTTTCAATCGAGCTTCCAGACTAAAACAGACTAGGAAGAAAGGCCCGGAGATCTACTTCCAAAAATCAGCGCATGAAAATCCTATGGATCATAATGGTCCAATCTGTAAATGATCATGGGGATGGCACAGGACCGGGCAGCGTTTTGTTATGTTGTGCATGGGGTCGTCATGAGTTGGGGGCCAACTTGCAGGCAGCTCACAATGACATGGATGAAGAACAGAAGTTCGGTGTGGCAAAGGCTGGAGTACAAAGTGGGGGTGGAGATGGAGTTGGTGGGAACAGATTCGGATCTTTTTTTTTTTTTAAGGCTGGAATAGGATGCCACAGAGTTTAGAGCTATTTCAACAGGTGGTCAGGAAGTGTCATAATTTTGAGTAAAAGGAAATGCTTAGATGTGCATTTCAGGAATGTGAGGGATTGCAGGATGTAACCTGGATAGCTTGCCCCAGAGAGGGTAAGTGGCATGGATTTCTTTTCCCCTCAGCAACTGCACCACAACTGGCACCCCTTCCACTAAATCAATAGTCCTGGACCTTCCTGTCCACACTGCATAAATAAGGAGGTAGAGGAAGGCGGCTCCCCCTCTTTGTTGACCTGCCGTGCATGGAGCAACACAGGGTGTTGGATTACAGATGTGGCCATTGCTTAATTAGAAGGTTCATAATGTCTCAAAATGCCAAGAGGAGAACAAAAACTGGACAATGAAAAAAGAATATATATTCCCCAACACTGATGTGGAATACAGTAAATGAACCCGTGTGAAACTTTCATGTGCTTGGCATCAGCAATGCCCTTTGATACCAGGCAGTGGGATTGTCATGGAGGTCTCTGTCAGTGAGGGGAGAAGAGAGATCCCTTTCTTTTCAAAGGCCTGTTGAAATCGCTGGTAACCTTGCAAATCCAAAGGGAGCCTTTAGGGGAAGAAGAGCGTGGAATAGCATTAGTGCTGCTTAAACTAGCCTATCATTTTTTAACTATTTTACAGGAAACATGTAGATATATGTAAACAAGCTTAAATTGCTGCCATCCTTTAGATCTTGTTAAGAATAGAAGTTTTGTTGGTTATGTTGTATTCGAGAAAACTAACTGGCATGACCAATGGCCACTAAACATGTGACTTCGCCTTGGAAGAATTACTGGGCTATGTATGCCTCTTGCACTGTGTCTTTTATAGTTGCATTTTACACCGTCACACTTTTTGTTCCGTGGCAAACTTTACAGGGATGACTATATGGATTTAGCAGTGCTCCACACAGCCTTGGTTCTCTTTTACTGTTGAGCACACTCAGGCATCATTACTCCACAGGGTACAAATTTAAGCTTTGAGATTGAGGAATGGTTTCAAAATCATATCCGTTAAACTATTTATAATATTTTTTTATAAGCACATTCAGATGCGCAAATGGGGTAATGGGGTGTCTGTGAATAGATTCCTCAGGTTAGTTAAACTGAAAGTGGGGTCATGTAATGTTAGATCTTTAATGCACCCAGTAGATAAATAAACCTGACCTGCACTTTCACTGGAGCCCTGATGGCACAGTGGTTATAAGCTCTGCTGCTAACCAAAAGGTCGACTGCAGTTCAAAATCCACCAGCCGCTCCTTGGAAACCCTATGGTGCAGTTCTACTCTGTCCTTCAAGGTCTCTATGAGTCGGAATCCACTCCATGACAACAAGGTGTTTCTTTTCTTTGTTTTGACTTTCATTGAGTCCCTGGGTGGAGTAAATGGTTAAGCCCTCAACTGCTAAACAAAAGGGTTGGCAACCAGTTGACCATTTCTGTTGAAACCTTCATTGCTTCCAAGAAGGAAAGAGTTTAACACCCAGAGAAGTAAAATGGCTTGTGGAGATCAAAAGGCATGGCTGTGAAAGAGAAGTAACTAGCCAGTGGGTCATTTCCACAGTAACAAGTGGGTATTATCAGGGGACCGGCATGTGCAGGGTTTGGCATATATGTTTCCTTCTCCCTGGAATTGGAATCAAAGGAAATAAGGTGGGACGAAGCATGGGAAGGGTGGATATAGGAGAATCATTACACCTTTCTCTTAATTCTAAATGATTATAAAACCCTGCCTTTAGTAGGCTTACCCAAATAATATCCAGTCTCTGAAATCCAGTTCAGGCCATTGGCCACAGGTCTTTCCCTAAAGTTCACAATATGGCGGGTCTGAAAAATACAGAGAATGGGAAACAGATTGACTGTGTGTGTGTGTGTTTTTTTTTTTTTTTTACAGCTGAAGATTGTTCATGAAACAAAGCCTTCAAACCAATGGAAGAAAACAAAGTCAAATGTCTAAAATTGCAAAAGCCTCAATTCCAACATTCCTTATTGTAGCCATGGTACCTTCCCCCCTGCAAAAAAAAAAACTGGGTAATCTACTTTCAGCGTTACCCCCTGTTATCTCTGCGTTTTTTAGGACTCATCTTTTTTGAACTCAGTTTTATATCTCTTCTGTCTTTAGGTGGAGTGAGCTTTTGCCATTACTTTAATAAAGCAATTTGGATCACATCTAGGCACAAAGGCACTATCGATATGGTAAATATATACATATGTAATTAGATGGCTGCAAAATTATATAGGATGGTGTTTAAAGAAGCAAAGAGTTCAAAATGGAAATGGAAGCCTGGTAAATAACCCATTATACCCAAAGAAATTCTGATTGCCTATTCATAGTTGAAATTTACATGAACCCCTGTTCATTAAAGAATGAATAGATGCTAATTTGCAGCATTACCGAAGCAAAGTTCAGATGACAGAATGAAAAAAAAAAATCCTCTCAAATCAGAAATCTACCAGCTGTCCCATAGAACCACTGCTGCAACTTTCTTAATATACTAGAGGCCCTATTTTTACATTCTACTATCGAAAATACCCAGGAGAAAAAAACAGAAAAACAAAAAAAGATGCAGATTGCGGAAATCAAAATTGAATAATAAAAAAGAGAATGAGAGGGAGAAAATCAATCTGTTTGTTAAAGGCGTTCTTTTGAGCATCTTTTTTGTTTTCTATTAGCAGAAGAAGCTACCTGAACGGTATTTAGGGACATGGGCTAGGACTACTTTTCAGATCTATTATCTATAAACTCTAATTTTTTTCTATAAACCCTGTGGGGCAGTTCTGCCTCACCCTGTGGGGTTGCTATGAGTCGGAATCAACTCAATGCCAAGGGTTTTAATATATGTCACTTTTTTTTGTTTTGTTTTTTTAAGGCTTAAATCAGGGAGTGAGGGCAAAACGGTGGTGAAGACATGTTTCTTTCCCTTAAGAAACCCGCAGTCCAGGCAGGGAGGCAGACTCGCCAGTGAGGCAGAGGTTGGCTGGATTCAGAGAGAGAATGGGTGTAAAAATACTCAGCTCTGAGATATTGACATTCTCTGGCCCTAGTTCTAGGATGCTGGCATGCTCAAACTTCAGAGCTGAAAGGCTCTGTCAGGTTGATTAAAATCAACTATTTCTTTCTACTGAGGAAGAAACTGAAGGCCACGGTGCCACTGTGACTTGCCCAAGGTTACATTTAGTCAGTGTCAAAGCTAGGACCTGAGCCAAAGCTTATGATTCTTAGATGTTTGCAGAAATTTCTGAAAATTTATTATTCAAAAGTTGTAAGAATATATACCCCCCAATCTCCGCCGCACAACAGCAAAGGGTCAATAACCTTAATATAATGAACTTCCACAAATCAGTATGACAAATACCATGGAGCTATAGGGAAAAAAAAAAAAAAAACTATTCTCAAGGAAATATGAATTATGGTATGAATAGTTTTCATTGATATTGTTAGCTGCCTTTGAGTTGCCCCCCACCCCTCTTCTCATGACGATGCCAGGCACGGTGGAAGAATGCTGCCCGGTCCTGCACCATTGCCATGACCACTCGGAGACTGGAATGTTGCAATCCGTAGGGCTTTCATCGGCTAACTTTTAGAAGTACGTCACCAGGCCTTTCTTCTGAGTCTGAGTCTGGAAGCTCTGCTGAAACCTGTTCAGCATCACGACAAAACTCCAGCCTCTGCATTGGCCTGGAAATCAATCCTGGGTCCTCTGCATGCAAGGCAAGCATTCTATCTCTGAACCACCACTGTCCTCAAGGAGCACCATGTATCACTTGCAAACCTGAAAAAGGTGAAAGTAAATGATAGTAATCAAGGTTAGGAAAGTTGAGCAGAAGGTGGGCACTCTTCAAACTTCTTTGTGCAAAGGTTAATCACCACTGCTTTTCTACAGTTCACTATGAAAATACATATTAAAGAAAGTTAAAAAGTACTCTTAAAAAATGCATTTAGAAAGCAGTAAACACATTTCTTTTATATTTTCCAAAGAAAATAATCAGGCAAAGAAACGGATGTGTGTACAAAAATATTTATAGTATTGAAAACTGGAAACAGCCTGCAATGTCCAAAGATGAGGATCAATTGCCTAAATTACAGAGGTACATAGTATATGACTCTAGGTTATTTAATGGTAGTATTGTTGCATGCTGTGGTATCTGATTATGGTTAAGAGGGTGAGTTCAGGGGTCTAACAGAGCTCAAACCTTGGCTCCATAATTTACTACTTAGAGCATCTTGGACAAGTTACTTAACCTTTTGCTTTTCAGTTTCCTCTTTTGTAAGAAGGGGAAAATGGCATCACCTACCTCAGAAGATTTCTGTGAGGACTAAGTGTGTTAACACCTTTTCATGCAAAACATATAGATTGGAATTTGCTACACTGGGTATTCAAAATTATTCTTATTGTTACTTTTTTGATTATTATCATGAAGTCTCCAAAAATGATGTTGTCAGAATGTTTTTTATTTCTGATATATTTCAATGAATAAATGCCTGAGGATTACAGACCAACCTATAAAAATGATTATTTCTCTTTATGCTTGTATATGCTTCATGTTTACAAATAATTAATATGTATTATCTATATGATATGTTAGTTTTTGAAAACCTTACCAAATTTTTGTTTGTTTTTTTAATTTCCTATGCAGGAAAAAAGGGCTCCAAGTTCATAATACAGTAACATATGTGCTATGTAGTAGTTAGTCTCTGTGTGTCGCAAATCGTTAACTCTCTCAGCCACTAAACAAAATGTTGGAGATTTGAGTCCACCCAGAAATACCTCAGAAGACAGGTCTGGTGATATACTTTTGAAAAGTCATCCACCAAATACCCTATGAAGCACAGTTCTACTCTGACACACATGAGGTTGTCATGCGTTGGAGGCGACTTGATGGCAGCTGGAATGTAGTAGTTAAGACTTTACACTGTAGTGTTAGACGTAAATACGCTTTGATGTTCAGCTGAACACTTACTGTAAATCCTTACTTAACATCTTTAAATCTCAATTTAATCGTATAAAAAATGGTATAGTGACTACTCATTTCACAGACTTTTTTGTAAATGAGATGAAATAATCCATGAAAAAGCACTTGACCTAAGGTCAAATGGGAAAAATGTGGAACATAATTTCAAATTCTCATAGAATCCAGACTTTCTGGAGCCATCGAGGCTGGATGAACCCCCAAAACTATTACTCTGAGATACTTTAAATCTTGAACAAAACATATCCCTGAAGTCTTCTTTGAACTAAACTACAGTTTATCTTAATTAGTAAACAATGCTTGCCTTGAGCACTGTGCTCTGTTAAAGGACTATCAATATAGGATCAGATTTACAAAGATAACTCAAAAGGTTAGATAGGATGCTTAGGGGCAGTGAGTTGATGTTAATGGAGGAGGAAAAATTCAGAAAAGGAGGGTGAGAATGGTTGCACGACAAAGACTATAATCAATGTCACTGAATTTTACACGTAGAAATTGTCAAATTGGTGTATGTTTTGCTGTGTATATTTTCAACAACAGTAAAAAAAAACAGCTAGCATTAATAATAATGTTAGTTATTATTAATACTAATTATTAAAATCACATACACTTACACACACACACACGCCTTACCAGATTGAGCTATGCAATACCCAGCGTATCTGAGAACCAAAGGTGGCAATTAAAGGGACAAATATAGGGACCCTACCCAATTATTAATACATGGTGGAAATGGTTTGATCTATCTCAAAGGCTAAAATTTGTAGAGTTTAAACAGTATAATTTCTAGAATACTTTTAATGCTTTAGCTTTTCCAAAGGAAAGCAGTATCCTTGTAGGAATTATAAATAAACATATGATAAAACAGTTATAGATGCTGTTATGGATGCAATTATGTTCCCCCCAAAATTTGTGTTGCAAATCTTAACCTCTATGCTGGTGGTTATAATCCCATTTGGGAATGGGTTGTCTTTGGTATGTTAATGAGGCAGGATTAGTGCAGGATGCATCTTGAGTCAGTCTCTTTTGAGCTATAGAAGAGATTAAACAAGTGTGTAAGCAGAGACAGGGAAAGATAGATTCCATACCACATGAAGATCGCTAAGGATCCAAGGCATGAGGACCTTCTACCACCCAAAAAACCCATTGCCGTCGCATCAATTCTGATTCAGAGCAATCCCATAGGACAGAGGAGAACTGCCCCTAGAGTTTCCAAGGAGCCCCTGGTGGATTCGTACAGCTGACCTTTTGATTAGCAGCTGTAGCACTTAGCCACTATGCCACCAGGGTTTCCTACCAAAGCCAACAGAGAGCAAAAACCTTCTCCTAGAGCTGGCTCCCTGAATTTGAAATTCTAGCCTCCTAAATTGCAAAAAAATAAATTTTTGTTTGTTGCAACCATCCACTTGCGGGATTTTTGTTTTAGCAGCGCTAAGTGAAACCAAGTTTTGTACCGGGAGTGTGGCGGTGCTTTAACGAATACCTACCATGTGGAAGTTGTTTTGGAATTTGATAATGGGTGGAGGCTGGAAGAGTTTAAAGGTGCATAATAGTAAAAGCCTAGATGGCCTTGAAGGGGCTGTTGGTAGAACTGTGAACATCAAAGGCAATTCTGGTGAGGGCTCAGAAGGAAGCGAGAAGAGCTATAGAGAAAGACTCTATCATCTTAGAGAATACAATACATATGGCACAAGTAACAGAATGTTACTAGAAATGTGCATGGATGTTCAATGCGCTTCTGGTGAGGCTTTAAAAGAATATGATGGACTTGTGATTGAACAATGAAAGAAGGGTGAAGTTTTTTATGTAGTGACAAAGAGCTTGTCTGAATTATGTTCAAAAGTTTGGTGGAAGGTAGAACTTGTAAGTAATGAACTTGGATATCTGACCGAGGCGATTACTAAGCAAGATCTTAAAGGGTCCACATGGTTTCTCCTTGCAGCTTATAGTGAAATGTGAAAGAGAGGGACTTAAAAATGAACTGTGTAAAATGAAAACTTAAAGATTTGGAAAATTATTTTATATAAACTAAGGACATATGTCCTAGAATTTTCACCAAGATTGTGGTTACACAGTCTTTTGTTAAAAAGATTAAGCCTGTGACTGATGGGTCTAAACAACTATCACAACAGAATATCCATCAACAAGTTAGGCTGAAGGGGACAGAAAAAGAACTAAAGGAAAAAATGTTGTCTACCTCTTGAAGTTCTATAGGCAGGAAAAAAGCCAAAGGAGCTACAACTGTTGCCCTCTAAGAAAATAAAATAACCATCCCTGGAGAAGCTTGGAGGTCAGAACAATTGTTGGAAGGAGCGTGGGAGGCAGAGCTATGTTGACTTCAAAGGGTGGGGCCATGGCCTCTGGGATATCAAAGGGTAGAGCTACATCCTCCTAGGTTTCAAAGAGTCAGAACTTCATCAACTCAGTTCCAGAGTGTGGGACTGCCATTTGGTTTAGCCAAGAGGATAAGGGCACTTTTCAGAGCTGAGGAGGTAGAGCTACCATGCCCAAGGGACAGAAGAATAAGGTAGGGTTGTCACTCAGATGAACTAGGAGAATGGGGCTGCCCAAAGCCAAAAGAGCAGAGTTGCCATCCCAGTGGGCCTGGAAGGTGGATCTGAAGCCCAGGGCCATGGGGCCTCCACCCAGAATCCAGAGGACATGGCCAATGTCCCAAATCCGGGGGGCAGAGCCATTGCTCAGAACATAGAACAGAAAATTATTTTCAAGCCTAGAGAGCTAATGTGACTTTGTTCTGTTAGGCTTTGGACTTGCTTGGTACTTGTTATCTTTTCTTTCCCTCCAATTTCTCCCATTTGTAATGGAAATATCTGCCTTGTTCCTGCTCCACCATCATACTTTGGAAGCACATAACTTGTATTCTAGACTTCATAGGTGCACAGGTGAAGAAAAATTTTGTCTCAAGATAGAATGTGCCTAAAGTCTCATCCATATTTGATTTAGATGCTTCTGAAGATGAAATTTTGGACTTAGGGTAGATTTCAGACTTTTTAAATGATGTGAGGAAATGAACGTGTCTTGCAAATGACAAGGACATGACCTTTAGGAGGACAAAGGATTGAGCTATGTCTCCCAAAATATGTGATGTAAATCCTAAACTCTATGCCTGCCATTATAATTCCGTTTCAGAACGGATTGTCTTTGTTTTCTCAATGTGGCAGGATTAGCATATGGTGTATCTTGAGTCAATCTCTTCTAAAATGTAAAGGAGATTAAATAAGCAAGCAAGTAAGCAGAGGTGGAGGAAGGTAGATGCCACACCACATGGAGATCACTGAGTATTCAAGGAACAAGGCATTTACTCCAGAATTGACAGAGAAAAAAAATCTTTCCCTAGAGCTAGCATCCTGAATCTGAACCTTTAACATCCTAAATTGTGATAAAATAAATTTCTGTTTGTTAAAGCCACCCACTTGTGGTATTTCTGCTATAGCAGCACTAGATGACTAAGAGATACTGTAGTAGTCTTTGTTTATACCATTTTCAGTGGATTAATACGAATAAAATCATCGGTCACCTGAACTAACAAATTTTCTCATCCAAACTTACTTTGAAATGCAGCCAAATAAATAAATTAATAGATATCTGTTGCTGTTGAGTCAATTCCTAGTCACAGCAACCATAAAGGACAGAGTAGAACTGCCTCATAGGATGGTTTCCAAGGTTGTAATCTGAGTCAGAATCGACTCGATGGTACTGGGTTGTTAATCTTACAGAAGGAGACTGCCACAACTTTCCCCCACAGGGTGGCTGGAGGTTTCAAACCACCGACCTTTCTGTAGCAGCCAAGCACTTAACCACTGTGCCACCAGGGCTCGATGATGATAGATGGATGGATGGACGGACAGGAAGAACGGATAGATAGGTAGATAGATATCATGAGGGTTTAGGGGATGGGTAGAACAAACAAAGAAGTTAGGTTTATTCTAAAACAAATATAGCAAAACGACCATAGAATCTGGATGGCATATGCATATATATGTGCGTGCACTGTACAATTGTTTTAACTTTACTGTACGAAATGTATGAACATTTTTATAATGCAATGCTGGGAGGAAAAAGTCCCAGAAAAATACATATATTACACCCCTTATCAGACCTGACAGTATGGAGTCAATCATGCTGAAATGGGCAGCACAGCTGTATACGCCAAGCTTGACCCTTTTTCACACACCCTAAATTTATTTATTTTTTTTTTTATACCATTGGTGTGATACTTCAGCTTGGTAAAAGTTGGAATGCTTATTTCTAGAGTGGATAGTTTTAGTAAATCTGAAAGATTAATGGAACAGACTTAAATTAAACAAAAGAAGCTATTGTTTTAAAGCTTTCTTTCTTCTCTGCCACCCAATAAACTTACGATTACCTTTCAGTCCACCTTAAAATAACCCTTTTCTTTATGCCTTGGGTGTTTTAATGTTTCAAGGCAAAATAAGTTCTGGTCCTTGTTACGTGAACCTGGGACAGTCCACCTGAGAAAGACCGCCTACTAGTGGCCTGGCACATGGTATGCACCTTTCTTTAGAGAAATTCCTGGGAATGTATTGTGAGCAGGGTAGATCTCTTCTTAGTTAAGGGTTGATCAGACACCATTTAGAAACGTGCTTTTCTGAATATTTTCCTCCACCCCCCCCACACGTACACATACACTAGCTCCATAAGTGTTTTAATTATGCCAGCTTTGCCTTTGACTGACCACCGTAATAGATGTGTTAAGAAACCAACGACCAAACGTTGTTATCCTATATTTTGGAAGAGAGGCCACGTTAATGGCTAAATTAGGATCCATTATGTTAGTGTAGAAGCAACCTGAATATGATCTTTTAGCAAATAAATACTCACTGGTGTAGAAACGCATACAAGATTCAGAGGTCATACACTGCTCATGCTTTCTGACCCTCCTCTCATGTGGTGCGTTAGCTGACTTCAAAGAGATCTAATGTGGTTTTTCTGTGGGTTTCAGGACTGGAATGTGGGCAGTGGGGCTGAATGACTCACTCCTTTGATTGTGATTGGTGTCATGTGCATTTAAAGAAAAATCAAATGTTCTTATCAAAGGAAAATAGGAGAGTTAGGAATTAATGTAAGATGTCCTCCTCTCCCTCCCTCGAAATGTGTGACATTTCTTGAAAACATATCTATCTGTTCCATAAAAGTAACATTTTATGAAGAAACTCAAAATATTCCTGGAAACATCACTATCATTCAAAAATAAGTGTTTTGATCCTTTTTATGATAGATGGGCTATGCTGAGCAAAATTTATGATGAGGAAATTATATTCCATGTTTGTAAATACGCTAATAATTCTTACAAATAACTATTTACTAAGTAAATTGATAAACTGACTGATTGTACATATCATAAAAGTTTACAAAGGACAGCAGATAAAGACATCTGGAGCTGCTAAGATCTGAAACCAGAGAAAGCAATTAATCCAATAATGTTTCCGTTGGCTATTTCCTTCCAATCACCTCTCTGCAGCATTTGTTGAATTACGCACCATCTCAAGTAAATTTGCTGCATAGGTGTCATAAAAGATGGAAGGGTTCAGTTACGTACTCTTTTTGCCAAATGAGACTATCCAGATCACAAAAAAAATTTGTTTTGAAATCTTTCCTGCTGTGTGACAAACTGAATAAGAATACAACATTTACTTTTTTTGCTTTTATTGATTCTCGAGTGGAGACAATTCGCTTGAGGTATTTTCATCCGAGGCCTCATAATATGAGGTTTTGGATATATGACCAACTTTACCATCTCATTAATGTCTAGAGTTCTGCTGATACCTCTTTGCATTTATCCTTGATTCATCTCATAATTTGTGACTTTTTCTTGGGTACACTTTCTTTTTTACATTATGGGCATGAATGGAAATTTCTGAATTCTCAACTGTGTTCAATGTTAAATTTTTTTTTAATTGACAAACTTACAAAGATGGTGTCTTCAGACATCTTTTGTACTTTCTTGAAAGATGATCCAGTATCTTGAGTAACAAAACAAGAAAACTGAAAGATTATGCGAGAATGAGCATTTATTTCAGAATGGCCCCATATACTTCTAGGAGAATGCATTATGTTTCCATTATGGCATTGTTTTAGTCTTTTAGCATAGATAAGAATATTTGATGAGTAATAATAACGGGTGATGGGTTAAATAATTATTTAATTCCTAAGAAGATAAAACAGCAAAATATGTAAGATACAGGAAAAATTAGAACACTAAAATTTTATGACATAGATTGATAAAAAAGCCAAGTGGACCCATATAGTAATTTCAAAATAGAATGAGTTTCACTCAGTTAAAAAAAAAATTCTGTTTGTGTTTTGGATGACTACTAAAAAAAAAAAGTGAAAGCTACAAAATATCAATTCTTATGAACAGTTATAAGTATCCATAAAAGAAATTCAAATATAAAATTTGAACCAATGGGTTCTGATGGTATATTTGTTTTTTGGCAGTTTTTTTTTTTTTCTGTAACATTTTATTGTGCTTTAGGTGAAGGTTTACAGAGCAAATTAGGTTCTCATTCAAAAATTCATACAGAAATTTTTTTAATGACATTGGTTGCCATCTCAGCAACGTCTTAGCACTCTCTCTATTTCCACTCTGGGTTTCCCATTTCCACTCATCCAGTTTTCCTGCTGCTTCCTGTCTTCCCATCTTTGCTTTTAGGCAGGTGTTACCCAGTTGGTGTCCTACGCTTGAATGATCTAAGGAGCACGTTCGTCACGGGTATTATTGTTTGTTTTATAGGCCTCTCTAATATTTGGCTGAAAGGTGAACTTTGGGAGTGGCTTCAGTTCTGAGTTAGAACGATGTTTATAGTCTATAGACAATTTGTTCTCAAAATTAGTATATATAATTACAAAGCACATCTACTTTAAAAATGAAAACAAACTTCCCCAAAAAGCATACTGACATTAAGGACTATATACGTGTTTTAATCTAAATCAAAAACAAAGCTTCTAAGCATGAGGTAGAAAAGTCCTGCTAGTACTTTAATGGATTTACTCCTGAATTATCAGATGGAAGACAGATAGGTATGCTATTTAAAGGATTTTGATTCTAAAGTAGGAAAACACATTATATTAAATTGTTGTCACACTACAGGAAATTCCAGGTTGAGACCATTCAGAGAACTTAAAAGGCAAGTTTTCATATAATTCATCACTTGCTTGAGATTGAATTGGAATGCAACCAAAAATTAGTATTGCTTAAAAATCTACTTATGCTATATAGGATTCTAACAATAATGACATTCCCATTATTACATGTTAGAGTATTTGGTCAAATATTCTATAGAAAGCCTAGAAGTTTCTTTAAAAGGCAAACTATAAAACTAATTGCAGGTATATATTAAAATATTTGTCGTTGTTGTTAGGTGCCTTTGGGTCAATTCTGATTCATAGGAATCCTATGTACAACAGAATGAAACACTCCCTAGTCCTGCACCATCCTCATAACCATTTCTACGTTTGAGTCCATAGTTGCAGCCACTGTGCCAATCCCTTTCTAGGGTCTTCTTTTTCTCTGACCCTCTACTTTACCAAGCATGATGTCCTTTTCCAGGGACTGGTCCCTCATAACATGTCCAAAGTACGTGAGAAAAAGCCTCACCATCCTCGCTTCTAAGGAGCACTCAGACTGTATTTCTTCCAAGACAGACTTGTTTGTTCTCCCAGCAGTTCATGGTATACTCAATATTCTTTGCCAACACTGTAATAAAAAGCCATCAATTCTTCTTCAGTCTTCCACATTCATTGTCCAGCTTTCGTGTGCATATGAAGTGACTGAAACTACCATGGCTTGAGCCAGGAGCACCTTAGTCCTCAAAGGGAGGTCTGTCACACAGATTTGCCAAATGCGATACATTGTTTGATTTTTTTACTTCTGCTTCCATGGATGTTGATGATGGGTCCAAGTAAAATGAAATTCTTGAGAACTTCAATATTTTCTTAGTTTATCATGATGTTACTTATTAGTCAAGTTGTGGGATTTTTGTGTGTGTGTGTGTGTGTGTGTGTTGAGGTGTAATCCATACTGAGAGCTGTAGTCTTTGATCTTTCTCAGTAAGAACTTCAAGTCCTCTTCACTTTCAGCAAGTAAGGTTGCCTCATCTGCATATTGAAGGTTCTTAATGAGTCTTCCTCCAATCCTGATACCACGTTCTTCTTCATACAGTTCAGCTTCCTGGATTATTTGCTCAGCATAGAGATTGAATAAGTATGGGGACAATAAGACACAACCCTAACCCACACCTTTCCTGACTTTAAACCACTCTGTATCCCCCTGTTCTGTTCCAAAGACTGCCTCTTGGTCTATGTATAGGTGCTTTATGAGCAAAATTAAGTGTCCTGGAATTCCCATTCTTCACGATGTTATGCATAATCCGTTACGATCCACTCAGTCACAGGCCTTTGCATAGTCAAAACACAGGTAAATATCTTTCTCGTGTTCTCTGCTTTGGGCCAAGATCTGTCTGACAACAGCAATAATACAGCTTGTTTCTTCTTCTTCTGAATCTGGTTTGATTTTCTGACAGTTCCCTGTTGATTAGGAAAAAGGACATGGCAGTTTACTTCTGAACATGGAATGTACAAAGTATGAATCTAGGAAAATCGAAAGTTATCAAAAGTGAAATGAAATGCATAAAAATAGATATTCTAGGCATTAGTGAGCTGAAATAGACTGGTATTGGCAATTTTGAATCAGACAATTATATGGCCTACTATGCCAGAAATGACAAATTTAAGAGGAATGGTGTCATATTCATCATCAAAAAGAACATTTCAAGCTCTATCCTGAAGTACAACACTGTCAGTAATAGGATAATAACCATATATTTAATTACTATTATTATGCTCTCACTATTGCTATTACCAGAAATTCAAGCCAGATTCGGAAGAAGACATGGAACAATATGATGTGAGATGGATCCTGGGCGAAAGCAGAGAATACTAGAAAAATGTTTGCCTGATTTAACTGACTGTGCAAAGGCAGGCTTTTGACTGTGTGGATCATAACAAGTTATGGATAACATTGTGAAAAATGGGAATTCTGGAACACTTAATTGTGCTTATAAAGAAAATTGTACATAGACCAAGAGGCAGACATTCAAACAGTACAAGGGGATGCTGTGTGGTTTAAAATCAGGAAAGGTGTGCATCAGGTTTATATCCTTTCACCATACGTATTCAGTCTGTATGCTGGGAAAATAATAACGAGAAGCTGAACTATATGAAGAAGAGCGAGGCATCAGGATTGGAGGAAGACTCATTAGCAACCTGTGTTATGCAGATTATACAACCTTGCTTGCTGAAAGTGAAGAGGACTTGAAGCACTTACTGATGAAGATCAAAGACCACAGCCTTCAGAATGGATTACACCTCGACATGAAGAAAACAAAAGTCCTCACAACTGGACCAATAAGCAACATCATGAGAAACAGAGAAAATATTGAAGTTGTCAAGGATTTCATTTTACTTGGTTTCATAGTCAACACCCATGGACACAGCAGTCAGGAAATCAAATGATGTACTACACTGGGCAAATCTGCTGCGAAAGACCTCTTTAAAGTGTTAAAAAGCAAAGCTGTCACATTGAGGACCAAGGAGCTCCTGACCCTAGCCATGGTGTTTTCAATCACCTTATATGCATGCTAAAGCTGGACAATAAAGAAAGGAGGACAAAGAAAAACTGATTCTTTGAATTATGGTGTTGGCAAAGAATATTGAATTTACCATGAACTGCCAGAAGAATGCACAAGCCTGTCTTGAAAGAAGTAAAGCCAGAATGTTCCTTAGAAGCAAGGATGTTGAGACTGTCTCATGTACTTTGGACATGTTTTCAGGAGGGATCAGTCCCTGGAGAAGGACATCAGTCTTGGCAAAGTAGACGGTCAGCCAAAGAGAGGAAGATCCTCAATGAGATGAACTGACCCAGTGGCTGCAGCAATGGGCTCATCCATAAGCAATGATCATGAGGATGGTGCAGGACTGGGCAGTGTTTTGTTCTTCTGTACACAGTGTCACTATGAGTCAGAACCAACATGATGCCTCCTAACAACAACAACATTACCATTCAAGAGGTTTTTTTCAATGCAAATCTGTGATGGATCATGAAACATTTGCTTTATTAAACATCAAATATTTCAGTCAATGTTTTATTCCGGTGTATTTGTAAGAGATATTTTCAAGTCCTTATGGAACAAAGCCATTAGATTATAACCCATTTGTTGATTTTTTTTTTTTTAATTAATATTAGGACTATTCTTCTAAGCAAAGGTCATGGCTATTATTACTATTTCTTAATATGCTTTTTCCTATTGTTGGAGTCCTTGTGTGGCGTAAATGGTTAAGCACTAGGCTACTCACTGAAAGGTTGAAGGTTTGAATCTATACAAATTCTTGGAAGCAATGCCTGGTGATCTAATTCTGAAAGCTTACAGACATTGAAAATCCTAAGAAGTCCAGTTCTATTCTGAAACACATGGAGTTGCCATGAGTCAGAATTAACTCCAAGGCGACTGGCTAATCTTATTGTTAAAGACAATATATATATCTAGTAATATGTGTGCATATATACCTATAGCTGCATTTGTATGAACTGTGCTTGCATTCAAAAACTATTTGAAGCAACTTATGTTAAAAGACACACATGCTACAGTCATTTCAGAAGAATTCCAGGTAAAAGACATTAGATCAAAGACCAAAAACCATGTAATTACTACTACCTCTTCTAAAATTCTATTAAAACAATAGATGCATAACTGAGTTTGCTGGCTGGAACAACTGAATTAGCAGCATGGAAAGTCAAGGAGTAATTTATATCTTGACCCCCAAGTCTGAGTAGCAAAAGGTTAGTCTAGAAGTGTGGGGCACTTAAACAGGAGGATTGTTTGACTGTTTATTCGAGAAGCAGTTAGATTCCTTGATCTCCTTCCCTTTGCTCAGAAGGCTGAAGGCTTAATCCTGACAAGCATGGTGATGCTATAACGAAACCATAGCATTGAATGGGCATTTATAAACTGAATGTGGAAACTCTGCACCTCTTTCCCAACCCACATCCCAGAATTGTTGAAGCTAGAACCATATTTTTGTGTAACCTGAGGAGCACACAAAGAATATCGAAGATACTGTTATCAACAGTCAAGGAGTTTCTAAGGTAATGGCCCCAACAGATCATTCTACAAGTGAATTCCACAGTCAACAAGCACCATCTATGATTTCAAAACTTAAATATAGGCAGCCCATCTTTAAAAGGCAAATTATAAAACTAATTTGCCAGTATATATTAAAACATTTACATTTATATATAATGGTTATATTTAGAGAATATAGGACATTTCTTAATACTTGCTTTCAGAAATTGTTAAATGTCCAGGAGATATTTGTGTGATGTTTGTGTTAGTTGTTACCTGAAGTAAGTACCTGTATTTGTGATCAGGTCAGTAATATTTTTTTTTTTTTTAATTTTTATTGTGCCTTAAGTGAAAGTTTACAAATCAAGTCAGTCTCTCACACAAAAACTTACATATACCTTGCTACATACTCCCAATTGCTCTCCCCCTAATGAGACAGTCTGCTCCCTCCCTCCACTCTCCCTTTTCCTGTCCATTTCGCCAGCTTCTAACCTCCTCTACCCTCTCATCTGCCCTCCATGGAGGAGATGCCAACATAGTCTCAAGTGTCCACCTGATCCAAGAAGCTCACTCTTCACCGGCATCCCTCTCCAACCCATTGTCCAGTCAGGTTGGTAATATTTTTTACAAAATCCTGACATGAAATTGAGGTCCTTGTCTTCTGGGTTGCGTATTTTCTGATGAAAAATGTGCTGAAATTCTTTTCTCTGTTCCTCTGTATGTTATGTGTCTTTTTTTTTCCCCCTGCTGTAGTTAAAAAAAAAAAAGAAAAAACATATTCAAGTTTTTTCTGTATTTTTGGCTTTCTATTTTTTGAATATGACATGTCCCTATGTGGTTTTTTTTGTGGGGGGTGTGGGGACAATGAGAGTGAAGTGTATTTACCTTGCTTGGTGGTTTCCATGCTTCCTAGACCTGTTTTGCTATATCTTGATTAATTTTTGGAAAATCTTTACTATTATTCCTTCAAATATCTGTTTTTCTTTCTGTGGTTACAATTATACATATGTTAAATCATTTAGTATTTTCCCACACGTTCTAGGTACTTTGTTCTGTTTTTTCCCTCTCCACCCTTTTACTTTTTTCTTTGTGTTTCAGTTTGGATAATTTCTATTGACTTATTTTCATTTTCACTGTTTCTTTACCTTCAGATTTAGTCTTTCCTTTACACCTTTACCACAGAGAAGTTCTCTATTCATGTTTGTGATGGTTAAGGTATGTGTCAACTTGGCTAGGCTATGCTTTTCAGTAGTCTGGCAGATATTATGCAATCATCTTCCATTTTTTGATCTGATGTGAGCAGCTTATCAGTTGAACAGAGAATTTCCTTGGGAGTGTGGACTGCATCCAATATATATTGATGTTTTAGCAAAGTTTGCCATCTTTCCATCCTTCATCCAACTCCTCATCCTTTGACCTCCATTTCTTGAGATGCAGGACAGAAGCTTGCTGTCTGACCTGCAGGTTTTTGGATTTGCCAGCTCCTACAGCCCCCTAAATCAGCAGCCTGTCATCTGGCCTGCTGATTTTGGATTCGTCAACCCCGAAACCATGTGAATCACCAGAAGCCTCCAGCCTGACACCTGACTCATGGATTTGGAATTTACTATTCCCACAACTGTGTGAGTTATTTCCTTAAAATAACTCTCTCTCTCTCTCTATATATATATACACACACACACACACACACATATGCTTCACCGGTTTTGCTGCTCCAGAGAACCCCACCTAAGACAATGCTCTTGACCCACTTTCAGCAGTACTAGAAGTCTGCTATTGCTAGACACTCAACACTTACAAGTTTAGTTGGTGGGGAGTGGGGAGCTTTTCTCTGTTTTTCTGATTAAGCTTCAGTAATGGGCAGAATATTTTCTGTAATACTCCCTTTTCTCAGTTAACAGAGGCCTGTCATGAATTAGGTTCAGGACATCTTTCCTACCCTTCTTTCAGGGTTGAGAGTTTTTGTCTGTTCCCATCACATATATCTCTACAGTGTTTCGAGAATCATTTCAATTTTTTTTTTTAAAGCTTCAAAGTAGGCATAGAATTAGAATAGAAAAAATCTTTTGTAAGTGAAATTTGTTCCAAGTTGACCTTTAATACTTATTAATACTTACCTTAATAGTTATTAATACTTAGGGTTTTGAGACCAAAAAATGAAACAATATATTCTACAATGTTTCTAGTTGGGACCGTATTCATACACTTATTTAAAATTAAAAACCTCATGATGTAGAATATCACAGAACATTAATGAGCTATCAATTCACAGTACACATTTCTCCTAAGAGTTTAACTTTCTGTCTAAGCAACATAAATATAAACATAGTAAGAACCCTTTTCAAGGCAAATGACCTATATGAATACTCTTCAAAATCCCCCAGAGTGTCTACTTGAGTACTTCATGAGAGGTAGCTTCATTTTCAAATGTGTTGAATATAATTTTACACATTATTTGATTCTGAGATATAACACAAAACATTGACCAAATAATACCACCCCCCGGAACCTAATAATGGTGGAATGACCCTTCATTGAGGACTGGCGTTTGATTATTTCTGTTAACAGTTAGTAACAGGAATGTTATCATGTCTTTCCTTATTCTGTGACTATTGTAAAAATGACATTGAGAAAATGAGAATTATTATGTAGAATCAGGTAGATGAAACTTTAAAACAGTTCGAATAACACCATCTACCAAAAATGTGCAGTATCTTTTAAATTTAGTGAAATATTCTCTTTTCATACCTTGATTTTCTCCCCGAAGACCCCCATTCAAATAATATTTTAACCATCAGGACCTAGAAATCCATTGATCCTGCACCTTTTTCACAATTTCTCACCTTTCTCAAGTCTTTATTTCTTACTTACCCAACTTAGATTCTATGATCCATCATTACAATCTCTTCCTTACATCTCTTTTCCTTCATTAATTTTCCTGGTAAAGCCCCATCCTCCATGTACACTCTGCCTGCACCATGCAGCTGAGTGTTTGAGAAAAAAACACAACTGAGAAGACTGGTCTCACTTTAAGTTAATTACACCTAATTTAAGTGAATTTCTAACACTATCACTGATTATTACTATAATTTCCTAACCCATTCTGTCTTCCACTCTCCTAGACATCTAGTTCAAACACTTTCCTTTCTTCCCAAACCTTAAAAGCTTTGTCCCTATTCTGATGTTCAGCTGATGACTTTATTTTCTACATCACTGAGAAAATTTTCTACATCACTGAGAAAACATAAGTAAACAGAAAAGTCCCACCCACATGCCCCTCTTCCCTCAGCACACCACTCACCTACGCATCTATGTTTATGTTTTTCTTATGTTCTATTACTTTGGATGTCGGTTCTCCTAAAGCCAGTTCTTCCGGGTTCCTTGCTAGATCCATTTTTCTCTCCTACTCAATGTTGTCTTTTCAGCAATTCTCCCTTCTCATTTCTTTGTCATTAATTTTCCCCTGTAAACATATAAATATGCATTTACAGTTCATATTAAAAAAAAAAAAAGCAAAAAATAAACAACAACAAAAAAGCCTCTTCTGTACTTCCTTCTCCCTTTTGCAGCAAAATTCCTTGATTGGATTGTCTAGGCTTAGTCTCACGTTCTTGTCTCTCATTTTCTTGGACCTATTCCAATTAGGGTTTCATCCCAACCACTCCATCAAAACAACCCTCTTCAATTCCCGATGACATTCATCTTGCTAAATCCGAAGATCAATTTTCAGTCCTCGTCTTATGTTACTTTTAATGTGGCTGACTACATCTTTCTTAAACAACTTTTCCCCTCAGCTGTCAATACCATTTTTTTCTTAGTTTTTCTCTTAACTTCCTGGCTGCTTCTTCTTCATTTTCTTTGATGGTTTATTTCATCTCCTCAAACTCTTTAAGTGCCGAAGTGCCCCCCAGGATAGTTTTTGACCTCCTATTTAGCTACACTCGTGCTCAAGGAGATCTCCATAAGTCTTTTTTGTGTAATATCCATAGGCAGACAAAACATAAATTTATGTCTGTAGCCAGACATTTCTCCTGGATTCCAGACTCATATATCTACCTACCTTCTCAACATTCAACTTGGATGTCTACTAACTATTGTGAATTTCTGGTTTTAGATGTGAAAATATTGATTTTATTTCCACTACTAAGCAACAGCAAGAGAAACACCACCAGTACTACTACTCCCCTCAAAAAGTCTTGTTCTCCCATATTCCCCCACATTTCACTAAGAAAAGACATTGTCTTCCAGTTGCTTAGGCTGAAATATAGGAGTCATGTTGTTGTTATTATTGTTAGGTGCCATCAAGTTGATGTTCAGCTCACAGTGACCCCATGTGACGGAGTAGAACTGCTCCATAGGGTTTTCTAGACTTTAATCTCTACAGGAGGAGATCACCAAGTCTTTTCTCCCTTGGAGTTGCTGAGTGAGTTTGAACCGCTAACCTTTGGGTTAAGCAGCTGAGCTCTTAATTGTTGTGCCAACAGCACTCCTTATTGGAGTCATAGCTGGCTCATTATGTCTCTCACATCCTATATCCCATCCATCAGCAAACTTTATTCATCTGCCGTTGGACTTTTTACCATCTCTGTTGTGTTTACAGCACGTCTGCTACCTAGTGCTGCTGTAACAGAAATTTAGAAAACAAATTTATTTTCTCATAATTGTAGTGGCTAAAAACCCAAACCCAGAACTCTGTAAAAAGTGGATGATTTTTTAAGCAAGGATTAGAAGTGTAACTACTGTAAGAACTAATAACAGAACTTGAGAACATATACATTTCATGTGTGAAACATATTTTTGTAGATTGAGGAAAAGCCCTTGCCACAATGTAAAAAGAAATGGACAATAGATCTCAAAAAACAAGTCTGGGATGAGTTTTTGTTTGTTAGTTTTACAAAGCAAAGCCATACAGTGCTAAGTTAATAAAATTATTAAAGGAAAGTATCAACTAATAATTGTTTAAAGTGCATATTAATACTAGAAATGTTTAAAGCAGTTTTTGTGGTTGTTGTGTAATCCCTTGAGTGTAGTTAGGTCAGTACATACCTCCACATTTAAGGATCAATCAATTCAGGTTTTCCTGGGCCTTCATTTCATTCCTTCCAACCCCCATTAACAATACACATTTATATATGACCTTCAGTTTTCCTTCTTTTTATATATTTTGAAATACACAATTTATACCATGATTATTAAAATTTTATCTTCCTGTTTTCATCCCTATTGAGGGCCACCCCCATAGCTATTCCCTTCCCCCCAAATAGTTGCATCCAAGTGCCCATTTGAACCCTTATTCTGCTGTAAACTCTGGCCATTTTGGTATCTTGCCAAACAGAACCATGATTTTCTTTTCCTATCAGTCACCTGAGCTTGAAAGCTTTGTGTTATTATTTATTATTCACTTCTATTCATCCCCTCTCAATCAGTTGTTATAGTTTAGTCCTTCTTATTCTAAATGTATTCATAATCAGTCACCCCATTACCCTCAATGCTTCACAATTGACCAACTGGAATGGCCTCATTACTAGCCTTCCTTCTTCTCCTGTTAGTTTCCTAACCATGCTCCTGGGATCCTAGAGTAAACCTCCTAATGCATTTTTCTAATAGCTACATTGCTGCTTAAATACTCCTAAAGTAAACATTATAAAGTTCAGGTTCTATTAGTAAGACTTGTAGCAATGGCTAACGTTTTTGGAATACTTTTTTTAGAGTAGCCCTGTCGTTTAGTCAAACACCCCTATAAATGTTGCTGTGAAGGTATTTTGTAGATGTGATTAACGTACAATAAGCTGATTCTCAAGAAGATTACCGTTGATAGTGTGGATGGACCTCAATCAGCTGAAGGCCGTAGGAGCAAAACCTGAGGTTTCCTGGAGAGAAACAATTCTGCCTCAAGACCGTAACATAGATATCCTGCTGGTGTTTCCAGCCTGCTTCCTGACATATGGATTTTTTTATTTGCCAGTTCCCACAATCATCTGAGTACCCTCCTCAATACACTACCCAGTAGTTATTTTAATCCCTATTTTACATATGATGACATAGAACCTTGGCAAATTTGCAGAAACTGTTTATGACACCAACATAGTAGGTGGGGAGTAGGGATAGAGGAATATACCGCTCAAGGAGCTGCTCTTGGTCAGAATGTTTGACATTCTCCCAACTGCCTCTAAGCTGTCATCACCACATGAACAAGTAAACAGAGAATTGCCAAAAATAAACCCAATACATTAAGAATATTTCATAGTTTATTACATTATATCATTTGAGCCTCTCAAATACTTCTTGATGAAAATAAGTTGATATCACCATTTTATAGCTGAAGAACAAAGTTCAGAGAAATTAGGTCTTGCTCAGGTTTGTACTTTCTTAGTGGTATAGCTGGAGCACTAACCTAGCTTCCTAGATGCCAAATCCCTGTCTCTTTCTACCACAGAGTCTCAGCCATGATCACCAAATATATGCAATTTTACTTTTTAAACTTGGTGCGCCTGTTTCTGTCAAATTCTCCTTTGAGAAGCTTGTATGAGGTGCCACCATGCCTGTGAACCTTTCTACAATCCTGGAAGTGAAACTAAGCACTCCTCCACTTAGGCGCACATAGAATTTTCCAGTCATGTATTAGAATTCATGGTGTTCTACAATGTATTATAGTGCTGTAAGTACCTGCTTTATGCATTTTAAAAACGCATAAAGCAGTATTTTGTAGGCATTGAGAGGACCGCATGTGGTTAAGAGCGCTGGCCCTAAAGTCAGCTGCCTGGGTTTGAATATTTGCTCTTCCACTTAGCACACAAATTACCTTAAATGAGTTACTTAGCCTGTCTGTGCTTCATTTTTCTCAGATGTAAAATGCCAGGAAAACTGATATTATCTTACAACTGAAATCATAAATTTAACCCAAGGAAAGATTGTAAGAATTAAGAACCCACTTGATAATGTCACAATCGTGGCACATGGTTTGCTAGTTTAGAAAAGGTCTTCTTGACAGGGTGGAAGCACCAGAGACATGGAGAGGAATTTTTTAATTAATGGATTCTTAGACACAGATAAAGACAAAAGATACCATTTTACATGTCTCTGGATAACAAAGGTTGTATATTTTTTCACCTGGGTTAACTTGATATCTCCTACAGTGCTAGGCAAATGGTAGATATGTGATAAACATCCATGGGATGAATCAATATTAATGCATTATCTAAAGGGTTACTTGCAATCCCTGCATTGAGTTGTTTTATTACCCATTTTGCAGAGGGAGAACATGATCAGAGAGATTAAGAAAAAGCTAGTAGATGAGAACAATACTGACTTTTAATCACCAAATAATTCCAAAGTCTCTGCTCTCTGGAGTAATCCTGAGCTGTCTTTGATAGATGTAGTTCTGCACAGAGACCTCTCAGAGTGGAGGAGGGCATATCCACCAAGCTTGGGAAGCAGATGTGTGAGAAAAGCCTTCTTTGAAGACGCGAGTGTCAATCTGGGCCATGAAGGATGCAAGGGGTTGGCCTTGGTGAAAAGAAGGGATGATACCCAAGCTGAGGGCACACTGTTTGTAGAGGAGAGAGACATGTACATGCAAAGTCAGTTCTGGGAAATGCAGCCCACAGTGGTGTGAGTGTGTAAGTGTGTGTGTCTGAGTTTGTGTGCATGTGCCCACCCATGGTCAAGCAGGATATCAATGAGGCTGAAGGGACAAATCAGGGTCACATTATCAGCTTTTTATGCAAGTTGTATAGGCTTCATTTTGAATTCGATAGAGAGCTTAGTGAAGGGATTTAATTTGTGAAGTGAAGGGACATTGTATTAGAAAATTAGCTCTGCTTTCTTTGTAAGCAGCCATTGCTGTTGAGTTGGTTCCAACTCATAGTGACCGTATAAGACAGAGTAGAACTGCCTCATAGGGTTTCCGAGGAGTGGCTGGTGGATTCAAACTGCTGACTTTTTGTAAGCAGCTGAGCTCTTAACCACCGTGCCACCAGGGCTCCAAAGGATAGATTAAACCTAAAAAAACAAACCTTTTGCCTTCAAGTCTATTCTAACTCATAGTGACCCTACAGGACAAAGTAGAACTGCCCCATACAGGGCTTCTAACAGGTCACTGCCGACCTTTTGATTTCCAGGCGAGCTCTTAACCACTGCACCATCAGAGCGCCACAGATAGACAGCAGGGACAAATTTGAGGCATTTTCCAGTGTTCAATGTTATCCCTAGTGATTCTTAGTTATATACACTGAGGTGTTTCTACAGGAAAATGTTGATTATGCTTGGCTTTTTGGACCTAAAAACAAGCTAATTGAAATTCAAACGCACTTACCGTGTTCTAGGGCATTCCTTTTTTATTGATAAGCATTAAATATCATTCTTAAAAGTAAAGTGGAAAAGAACAGCTCAAATAAACAAATCTTGGAAGTTGACAAGGAAAAATAAATGGAAGGTAGCTAATGATTTTCTAAGGATTCTACATCTTGGGGATATTTCACACCAAGCTGTGCGTGTGTGTGTTTGTGTGTGGTGTGTACTTTTCCTTTTCAACATCCGAGGGCGTTTCTGATTCTAGTGTTGTAGTTTATGTCATAATCTGTCTCTGTAATTCACAGAGTGGATATTCACAGCCAAATTTTCTCGGATTTGTGAACACAGTTTTTCACAGCTACCATTTATGTCTTTTTCATCATAACCTCATAAAGTGCAGCTGCAATTACTAAGTGTATTTTGACGAAACCCACATTTGAGCATGTGATATTTGTACGATCTTATATCATCTTGTCTGGGAAAATCAGGGGAATTAGTTGTGCAAAAAGGATATGACCAAGATGAGAGTCTAAAGCTCTGGAAAAAAAAAAATGTCTGACAGAAAAGACAGTGAATGTTTAGGAAGCTGTAACTCTCAGCTATGGAGTTGTTTCACCTTTAAAAAGCAATAGTGAAATATTAATGAAAGGAAGGCCCTCAGGAATGAGGCACATTGATATGAAGACCCATTCACGGAACAAGCGCTGAGACACAGATGTAGATCAGACTGCAGTAGGCTCTGGGGATTAAGGGTATTTTTATCTGGGTTTTGGAACTTTTATTTTATTTTAAAGTTATCAGCTGCATTAAACAATTTACAATGAGTGTATGTTTTAAAAGAAGAAAACATGTGAATTAAGATATTTGAATTCCATGAGCATACATTTGGAAACCATTACGTCCAAACTCTTTGTTAAAGACAAGACAGTCACTTCCCTATGAAGCTCTCAGGTGAAGGGATGAAAATATTACACAATCACATAGCATTCTCGTTATCAGATAAATACAATTTATCTTTGTTTCTAAGCACTAGCTTTGTTCAATTAAGAAGAAAAAAATTGCTGGAAGCGGAAATACACACCCACATACATATGGGAGCATATATGTATGTATGCAGGCACGCGTTATTCCTTTCCAAAATCGAAATTGGATTATTTCACAAATAAAGTGGAAGGGCGTAAACTCTCTTTTACAAAAGACATGTAAGACATGTGGATTTTAGTACGTGTGTTAAAACTGAGACTGGTCACCTGATCTGGTCCCAATTTATTCGTGAAGAGCCTTCATTGTAAATAGTGCCATTAACACAGAAAATGGTCAGCAGATGTTTCCTGTTTATGTAGCTGCCCCCTGACAATTATATGCCCCTTTCTATCAAGCATCATATGCAGTATTTATAAATTGGGGGAGGGAGGGCTTCACAATAGAGTCAGATTCTCCTCACATCCAGTAGAAAAACTTTCCTTCACTGGAAATTTCAGGAGATGTTTCAGAATTTCTTAACTATTTTTACTCTAATAGTGAAAAAGAAGCCACAACATTTGTATCTTGGAACTATTTTACAATTTTAAGTTCACATTTTTTTTTTTTTTTAATAAAACTTGGGTAATTACTGGTCCTTTGAGACAGGCTTACTACTATTTTGTGAACTTTCACGTGAATAAAGTGTGTACGTGACTGTTAAAACAGTGAGGTGGGAAATAAGATGAATAAAATAGTCACCCACGAGAAAGTGAAGACATGATAAAAAGGATAGAAAAGAGAATCTAAGTGAAAAAGGGAAGCCAAGAGAAGCCTGAAATTGATCATTTTCTAACCAAAATTTCTGTTGCCCAGTTCTGGTTAATCAGGTATCTATTGCAAATACCTGAAGATATCATAGTGGGCACATGTGTTTCTGTGTGTATTACTCATTCGTTTATTCCACGGACACTCACTGAAAAACTACTCTGTCCAACTCTTTTTTTTTAGCTGCTGGAGAATCACAGATTAAGGCAAGTCTCCTGCTCCTCGGAATGCTGAGAGTCCAGTTGAAGAGGGAGATATGTAAATACCTATACCACATGACTTGTGGATGCAGTATAAGAGAACAACACAAACACAAATAAATTAAAATATAAAAATAATGAAAAAGGTGATTGTAAGGTAACCTGGTGGTTTGGCAGTTACGTCATAATGTAGTTTGGCAGTTATGTAATGATGTAATTTGGCAGTTATGTGATGATGTAGTCATCCTCTGTGATATAATCTGATGTGATCAGCCAATCAGTTGTGAAGGAAGTTTCTTCAAGGATGTGGCCTGCATGTAATATATATATGGATGTCCTGGCAAAACTCGCTCACTTGCTCTGGATCCTTCCTCTGGCTTGTCATCACCTGACCTCCAGTTCTTGGAACTCAGGCCAACAGCTTGTGGTATTGTCTGCCAATCTTGGATTCATCCGCCTCTGCAGCCCTTGAGCCAGCAGTTTTCTTTGTCCCAAAGAAAATAAGTTAAATGTCGAACTAAGTTCCTAAAGTAGAAAAAGACATTTCAGGAGAAGGGACAAGCACTGCAAATTCAGGGAGTCATACAAGACCACAGGCTTTTCAGGGAAATACGTGTTGTTGGACTGAGCATCAGGGAAAAGGAGGTCTAGTGCGGTGGTCCAGAGGTTGGACTCTGAAACAAGACTGGCTGGAATGGTATCTCAATTCCTCTACTTATGAGTTCTGTGAGCCAGGGGCACTTACTTAACCTTCTGTTACTCAGTTTCCTTTTTTATAAAATGGTGATAGTAATAATCCCCACCACAAAGGGTTATTACAAGGGTCAGCTGAGTTAATACACTGAAGCACTTAGATCACAATATATTTTTGTTACTGTTATAAGGGCAAGGAGCATTGGGAGATGAGGCTTGTCTTAGGCTGATTCTCTAGAAAAGTAAAAGCAATGAACTGTATATAGCTTCAGTGGGAAATGGCTCACATATTTATAGAGGCTGGAAGTCCCAAGTCCCTGGGTCAGGTGTCAGGCTGGAGGTTTCTCCTGACTCACATAGCTGCAGGGACTGAGGAACCCAAGATCAGCAGGTCAGACAGCAGGCCACTGGTTCAAGGGCTGCAGAGGGGGATGAATCCAAGATTGGCAGACAATACCATAGGCTGTTGGCTTGAGTCCCAAGAACCAGAGGTCAGGTGATGACAAGCCAGATGTAGGATCCACAGCAAGCAAGCAAGCAAGTTTTCCCAGAACATCCACATAGATATTGGATGCAGGCCACATTCCCAAGGAAACCCCCCTTATGACTGATTGGCTGATCACATCAGATTATATCATGGAGGATGACTAACATCACTACATAACTGCCAAACCACTGAGAACCATGGCCAGCCAAACTGATACACAACCTTAACCATCACAACGCTAAAGAGGAAATTAGGATAAAATTCATGAAGGACTTTGAATGTTATGGTAATGGCTGTGAATTTTTCCCTTTAGGTAATGGGCACCTGTTCACAAATTTTAAGAGAAATATGAACAGATTTGTGTTTTTGAAAGATTAGTTGTTCTGCATCATATTACCCAGAATTGATATAACTTTGGGTACACTCCTTTTGATTTTCAAGTAGCTACACATCATTACAAAATTTGGATCATATTTTTATCTCCACCACTTGTGTGATCATGGATAAGTCCACTCTCCACAGGTCAGGCTGGATACCTCTGAGTTCTCCAAATTCAAAGGTCTTGTAAATAGAAATAATGCAGTCTGGGGAATAGGAAAATGATGGAGGCTTTACTCCTCGAACTTTTATTTTTTGGGGGAGGGGAGGTGCATTATATTTGACCCTATTTATACTGCTATATGGTGGGTATACACTGAGTCTGAATTGACTCGACAGCAGTGGGTTTGGTTTGGGGTTTTGGATGGTAGGTATTATTAGCTTTTTTATACTGGCACTCTTTTGGGCAGTGTGATACTTAAGCACGTGGGCTCCGGAGCTAGACTGCTTAGATTTGAATCCCAACTCTTAGCAGCTGTGTGATTGTGGGCAAGTTCCCAAGTTTCTTAGCCCCACAATTTCCTCATGTGTGATGTGAACCCATAATCATGCCTCTTTCACATGGTGGCTATGAAGAATGCATGAGTTAATATGTAGTTAGCGTGGTTGCTTTGCACATGGCACCAAGTAAACATTAGCCCTAGTTATTATTACCAGGTAGCAACTGTGACCCAGGGAGGTTAAATAACAGGCTGAAGTTTCCTCAGCTTGTATATGCCAGTGCTTAGACTTGAACTGAGACCTAATTCAAAGGCGCACGCTCCTTCTTCTACCACTCTGTGCTCAAACGTGTGGAAAGTAATCGAGGTTCCCACCAACTGCTTTTCTGCTTCCTAAGGATTTGATAAAAGAAAAGTGAGTTAAATTGCTCTATGAGGAAGAATTGAAAAATGGAGAACATTCTAGTAATAGAGATGGTTTTATACCGCAGTGGGCTGAGACAAATATATGAGTCTTTCCCCAGTGATTTTTAAGACTAAGAGAGGAACGACTGACTGTGCTTGTTTTAAAGCAGAAAAATCAGAAAATAAATCTGATCTACATGAGAACAGGAGGGCTTATACTAAAGGCTAGTAATAGGCTGATATATCTTACAGTCCGTGGCACTATAATTCTCAAGCACAATAAAGTGAAGTAGACCAGATATGAAATTTTGGAAAGGTTTTGAATGAAGAGAGGAAAATCAATACTACTTTTAATTGTTTTGGAGGGAAAAATAAATTTGAATATTTCCTCCCAAGTATAAATATTGGCTATTTTACTGAGACTAATGATCAAAATGGTCAAAAAAAATCTTAAACATCAAAGTATAAAATGAATAACCTTTACTTAGTTTAGTTTTCCTATACCCACCTCTTCCACCTCCACCAACACCACACACACACACACACACACATGAGCTTCACACACATACAGAAGCCAATAATTATCACCAGCAAGCTAATTTTTTTTTTTTTCCTTAATTGAAAGCTTGAAGGTCAGGAGGACCAAAAACAAATGCACCGAATATACAGGAAAGACTAAATGTTCATCAGTGCTTCTAATGTCAAAAGCTCAGTATCTGGCTAAATGAACTCGAGGTTTTTACGAGACAAAGGCAAATAAAGCCATGCACTTGCCACAAAGTGAGTGTCTTCATTTTGAAAAGCTCCAAAGGGGAATATTAGGTGCTTTAAAAACTTCTTTGTTCTCTTCTAAGAAAATAATTATGGCACAATTTATCCTAATTCAGGTTTTAAGCCTTGATTAGAGATGTGCCATCTTACCTTCAAATAAAATATATAATTTTCTGCAGCGCGTGCATTCATTCACTCATTCTTCTTCCTAAATTACAGCAAATTGCTCCAATTTTAGTTGCTTGTAGTGTGCATTTGGGCCACTCAGAAGTCTGGCTGCTCTTCCACCTGTGTGTGTTGTACAGTCACTCATAGAGAATGTCATTTTAATCAAGAGAAGCAAATTCTGTCATTTGGCAGGACCACTTAACGGGAGAATGCTTTGCCGTAGGAGGAGATGGAAGGGTAGCTATCTATGGATGCTTCCTGGTTGGCAGTTCTAGATCTTTAGGGCTTGTCAGTAGCTTTCTAGAGACCTTCGTTGTTTGTGAAGTCTACTTGGGGCCACTTTTTTGACAATAACACATTTTTTAACTTGATTTTCAGTTAACAAATTTTTGAGTACTTCTGAAGGGCCGGGAGCCCTGATGGTGGATTGGTTAAGAGCTACGACTCCTAACCAAAAGGTCAGCAGTTCAAATCCACCAGCTGCTCCTTGGAAATCCTATGGGACAATTCTCCTCTGTCCTATAGGGTCACTATGAATCCGAATCGACTGGACAGCAACAGGTCTTTTTTTTTTTTTTTTGGTTTTTGATGGGCAGGGTACACTTTTAGGGGCTTCAAGAAAAATCAGAGGGACAGATGGAGGCATTAAAATATTATCCAAGTTCATCAGGTGATGTCAAGGGGAGAAAAGGCTTATTAAGTGGGAGGCTATTCATGGTACTTTGCTAAGAACTTGACATGCATTAGCATACTTATTTGCTATAACAAATTCATATGACAGGTACCACTGTTATGGTGTCCATTTTTCAGATGAGGAAAAAGATTAGTTAATAGCTGCTAAGTGGCAGATCTGGGATTTGAACTTGGCAGTCTGAGCTCAGACCTTATAGATAGACCCACCAGACAAGTAATAATTTATGGAAGATCAAATAGTGATCAGTTTTGGAACTGAAACTAAACCCAGGCTTTTCTAACTTAAAACGTTTTACTTGGCTTTCTCCAACAGGTTTGGTTGGATTCGTGATTGAAAATTGTTATTTCGGTGTTATTGTTATTTAAGTAGTGTGGAATTTTCAATTGCCTAATATCCATACAAAAGCTGGACAATGAATAAGGAAGGCCGAAGAAGAACTCATTCATTTGAACTATGGTGTTGACAAAGAACATTGACTATATCATGAACTGCCAGCTGAATGAAGAAATCTGCCTTGGACGAAGTACAGCCAGAACGTTCCTTAGAAGCAAGGATGGCAAGCCTTTGTCTCCCGTACTTTGGACATGTTATCAGGAGATTTCAATCCCTGGAAAAGGTCATCATGCGTGGTCAGGTAGAGGGTCAGTGAAATAGAGGAAGAACCCCAACATGATGGATTGACACAGTGGGCTCAAACATAACAACAATTGTGAAGATGTCCAGGACTGAGTAGTGTTTTGTTCTGTGTACAGAGGGCTGCTATGAGTCAGAGCCGACTTGGCAGCATGTGACAACAACAAAATGTAGCATGGAAGAATTCACTTATTTTAGTAATGTAACCTTACTCGGGTTTACAAGCCTAACAGCCGAATGGGCCCTTGTCAACTTTACAAAAATGTTAATTTTTGTATTTATTTATTGCACGTATAATAGATTTACCGGGTTCAAAATTCCAAAAGGTATAAAATTATCTATATGAAGACTCTCCCCTCTCCTCCCTAGCCCTCTCCAGGCACCCAGTGGTCTTCATTGAAGACCAACTCTGTCACCCCTGCCTTGTGTAGTCACCTGAGATAATGATGTATATATTTGAACAAATAAGCATATATATTTCTTCCATTTTTATACAAACAGTGAATTACTATACACATTGTTTGGGACTCTGCTTATTTCAGTGGTCAATAAACCTAGGAGATCATCCAGTAATAAAATATAAATAGCTACTTTGTTCCTTCTTTTATGGCTTCATAGTTTTCTATTTTGTGCATTTAACGTAATCTATTTAAGAAGTTATCTGTAGGATTATCATTGACTGAATTTTGGAATTAGATTGCCAGGTTTTCCCTCTCTTAGTCTGAAATCTTTGCTGAAACCTGTCCGCTAAGGGTGACTCTGCTGGTATTTGAAACACCGTGGCATAGCGTCCAGCAACACAGCAACATGCCAGCCTCCACAGTATCACTCGATGGCAATTAACAACATTTAAGAAGTACTTAGTGATGGTATTTAATGTGCTTCCAGTATTTTACTGTTAGAAAAATGGTGCGATAAATAACCTTTCACATATATCATTTCATGTGTATGAAAACATATCCTTAGAATTAATTCCCCAAAGTGGAAATGCTGGGTTAAATTGTATTATAATATTGATAGACAGTACCAAATCACCCTCTATAGTGCTTATGCCAATCCATCCTTCTACTAGCCAAGTAAGAAAGTGCCTTGTTTCCCCAACCCTCGGAGACCCGTTGCATTAAACTTTATGTTCCTTGTCAATTTAAGAGATAAAAGTGGCATCTGAGTACTTTAAGTTTTCTTTTATTGTGAGGTTTGAAACATCTCTTTATATGTTAAAAATCATTTGTTTTTCCTTTCTTTTGAACTATCTACTCGTATGGAATCCCTGGTGGTGTAGTGCTTAAGAGCTTGGCTGCTGACCAAAAGGCTGGCAGTTCCAATCCACCAGGTGCTCCTTGGAAACCCTATGGGGCAGTTCTACTCTGTCTTATAGGGTCGCTAAGAGGCACAATAGAAACCCTGGTGGTGTAGTGGTTAAGTGCTACGGCTGCTAACCAAAGGGTCAGCAGTTCAAATCTGCCAGGCGCTCCTTGGAAACTCTATGGGGCAGTTCTATTCTGTCCTCAGGGTCGCTATGAGTCGGAATTGACTCGACTGCACTGGGTTTGGTTTGGTTTTTGGTTAAGAGTCACAGTTGACTCAACAACAATGGGGTCTACTCATATTCTTTGTCATACTTCTACTGATTTGTTAGCAGTCTTTTCTTTTTTTTTAATTTGTGGAAGTCCTGCATATCTTAGGGATATCCACCTTTTGTTCATACTATTCTTTGCAATTATTTTATGATTTGCTATTTTTGCTTTACCTTTACTTATGGCTTTTTTCTTTTTTCATTTAGACAGTTTGATTTTTATGCAGTTATGCAGCTTCGGGGTTGTGTCACATATAGAAAGGCTTGTTGCACTATGATATTATCACAGAATCATGCTGTGATCTCTTCTAAGTGTATTTCTGCTTTGATTTTTTTTTGCCTTTATATCTTGGATTTATTTGGAGTTTATTCCGATGCACATTGTGAGGTAAGGGCCTAGTTGATTCATTTGTTCCTAGATCACTAACTTATTCCTTACATTTGTTTCAGTTATTCTTTTTTAAAAATAATATACCTTATTTTAAAATAATGTGTTTTAAAATGTATTTCCCCAGTGATTTAATATGACAACTTTGCCGTATAGGAAATCCCTTTAATTTTTGGATTTATTTTTGGAACTTCAACTCTTTCACGTTGGTTTGACCCATGTGTCAGGAAAGCAATTATTTATTTTTTTCTTAACTATATCTTTAAAAAAAAAATATCTTTAGGACATGCTTTAATACCTTATAGGACTACTTCTGCTGTTTACTCTTTTTATACAGATTTTTTTACTATTCTTGCCTAGATTTTGGTATGAAATGGGGACTCTACCTGTGTCTTAGTTTCAAACAAGTAAACAAATATTTTAATAGTTTTATTGAATCATGGTAACTTGGTCCATAATCTGAGGAATAATTGATGAGTTTCTAATGTTGAGTCTTCCTAATCAAGAACGTAAACATCTTTGTTTTTCTGAGATTTCTTTGGTGTTACCTCCAATATTTTCAGATTTGGTCATGTAGACCTTCTGAGTTCGTTAAGATCATGCCTAAGTATTTGATTGATTCCGTTGCAATTATACATTTGGTTCTTCTCAAGTTATACTTTCATTGCTTTTTTGTGTTAGTTTGAATATGGTAACCTCTCAAAATTATTTTTGTTATTGTTTTTAAGGTTTTTCTTCAGTTAGATTCTCCAAGTATACTATTATATATTTTATATAGTCATAATTTGATAACTTCTTTTCTAGCTTTTATGTTGTTGCTAGGTGCCATCGAGTCAGTTCTGACTCATAGTGACTTTACGTAGAACGGAATGAAACACTGCCTGGGCCTGTGCCATCCTCACGCTCCTTGCTATGTTTGAGCCCATGTGCAACCACTGTATCAATCCATCTAGTTGAGGGTCTTCCCCTTTTTCCATGACCCTCTACTCTACCAAACATGATGCCTTTCTCTAGGGATTGGTCCCTCCTGATAACATGTCCAAAGAAAGTGAGATGAAGTCTCACCATCCTTGCTTATAAGGAGCATTCTGGCTGTACTTCTTCCAAAACTAATCTGTTCATTCTTCTGACAGTCCATGGTATATTCAATATTCTTCACCAGCACTAATGCCTCTCCTTTATTTCTCTTGCCTAATTGTGTTGGCTCGTACACCCAGGAAAATGTTAAATACATGGACAATTAATGAGAATTTTTTTATATTTACCCTTTAAAATACAATGCTGGTTTTGTGGTTGAGATGGGAATATTGGACAGGCATGTGCATATGTGAGTGTGTTAAGAAAGTATCCATCAATCAGTATTTTATTCAACTTTTTATGGCTATTAAATTTTATCAAAATGCTTACATATCTTCTGCAATTTTACTTTTCTTTTAAAGACCACATATTTTATTAACATATTTCCTAACATGAAACCATCCGTTATTTCTGGAATAAAACCCTCTAGATCACGGTATACTATTCTTTTAACTTACTATTGATCCTTCTTTTTTTTTAAATGAATATTTTTAGGGCTTTATTCCTAAGTAAGGTTATTCTGTAGGTTTTTTTTTTTTTTCCTCCTCTGCGATATGTAGGTTATATCAATAGTAAACATGCCTCAGAATAGAATTTGTGAGTACCTTCTTTTATGCTCCTCAAAGCTTTAAGTAGTGCTAGAAATACCAGGTATTTAAATGTTTAAGAAGATAGCCCTATGAAACTATATAGATTCCATGCTTTCCAGAAGAATGGTTCTTTAAAAAATGTTTCTGTATTTTCTAAGATGACTGTATTTTCTGCCTTTTAAAAATCTCTTCTGGAGCCTGTTTTAGTAAGTTTTAATTTTCTTAAAAAGAATCTATATCATTAAGATTTTAATGTTTATTTGCACAGGTTTGAGCAAAGTGTTCACACACACTTTTAAAATGTTTCCTATGTCTCTATGATGATTCCCTCCACATGATTTCTTATCTTTTCTTTTTCTTCCTTGTATTAGATAAGCTAATAGTTTAGGCTATTGTCCAAAGAATCTGTTTTAACAGATTTAATATTTTCTGTTTTGTTTTTATTTATTTATTCATTGTTACCATTGTCTTCAATTAATTGCTTTCTCTTGTATTCTTTGTTTTGTGAGGGAAGGAGAGGATTTTTTTACCACTTTTGTTGGGAATATAATTAATTAATTTGTATTCCTTGATATTTTATTGTTTGCCTTTAATTCTATAAAATTTTCACTGGGCTTTGCTTTGTCTGTAGCCCAGAGATACTAAAATGCAGTGTGTATAATATTGGTATATTCCAGATATTTTACAAATTCAATTAGATTTTCTTTCTGATTTAGGAGTGTTTCCCCACACCCGGAAGCCAAGCACTTTATTATTGTTTGGCTATGTCATCCTTTTCTGCTTTTATTGGATCGTTATCAGAACATTTTGTGATTGACATTAGTTTCAACTCTTTGCATTGCAAGTTTGCGTGTGTGTGCACATGCACACGTGTGTGATCATGTGTGTATGTGTGCATGTATGCATGTGTGACTATAATTGTGCCAGTTTTTGTGAATGTTCTATGCTACCTCAAATATACTTTTTCTCTGTTTTCTAGGTATAGGTTTTGCTATGCTAATAGATCTATTTTTTACTTTTTATTCAGATCTTCTTTGTCTTTTTCTTTGACAAAAAATATATTAATAGAAATCTCTGCCTTCTAGTATGTTTCTATTTATTATTTTTTGTCTCCTATGACTTTGCAGAATGAAAAATAATGGTGGATTATTTGTCGTATAAATTTCCATCAGTGTTACAACTTCGGAAATTCTGGTGGTGTAGTGTATAGTTTTTGTAATTTTTTATCTTATCCCTATAATCAAATATTCAAGACCCAGAGTCAGTTGTTGTTTTTTGTTGTTGCTATTTTCTAACTAGCTATTTTGTTGTTGTTGTTGGATTCCATCAAGATGATTTTCAACTTATAGCAAGCTCATGAGGCGAGTAAAACTTCCCCATAAGGTTTTCTTGGCTTTAATTTTTCCAGGAGGATGTCGTAAGGTCTTTCTTCTGCATAGTTGCTGGGCAGTTTTGAAATGCCAACCTTTTAGTTAGTAGCTGAGCACTTAACCGTTGTGTCACCAGGGCTCCAACCATTATTTTAAGTTTTTTTCTCTAGAGGTTCTCAAAAAGAACTAATAGGAAGAATATCTCTGAGTTTTTACATATTAAAAATAGTTCATTGTCTTCTATTTGAATCACAGGGTAGTTGAATAAGCACCTTGGGGCACATTTATTTCTTTATTTTTATTTTCTTTCTATAACCTTCTTTATTTCTCACTCCCACACTAACTTTTAGCATTGTAAGTCATAACAGAGAGTCCAGTCTACCATTGTTTTCCTTTGTAAGTGATTTGCATTTTCTTTCAAGGATGCACTAAATCCCACCCCCCCCACAAAGAAACTCATTTACATCCAGTTGATTCCGACTCATAGTTACGCTATATGGCACAGAAGAACTGCACCATAGGGTTTCCAAGACTGTAATCTTACAGCAGGCTGCCGCATCTTTTTCCCTTGGAGCAGCTGGTGGCTTTGAACCGTGAGCCTTTCAGTTCACAGGTGAGCGCTTTAACCACTGTGCCACCAGGGATCCTCAATGGTACACTAAGTAGCCTTAGTTTTGATTTCCAGAAACTTTACTAGATTATGTCCCAGTATAGACTGTTTCAGATCAATGTTCTTGAAGACGTGTGTGCTCTCTGAATACACGGCATTGTCTTTTATTTCAAGGAAGTTGTTTCAAGCACCCAATCTGGCTTTAGAGAATGCGCCTCTTGCATATCTTATCCTCTAAAACGTCTATTTTTTTCTCTAATTCTGCATTGCCCAAATAAAGTTGCCACTAACCACATATGAATATTTAAATTAACTAAAATTAAAAAAATTATTTTCTCTGTAGAACTAGTCACTTTTATCAAAAGATCAATAGCCACATGTTGCTGGAGGCTGCCATTTTGACAGGGCAGCTACAGAGCATTTCCATCATCAAGGAGAGTTCTTTTCTCATGTCTATCCACCATGTCTAATATTCTGTTTTCAACAGAGTTTTATACCCAACATTTCTCTCTTATTTCTTCTTTGTGTCAGGTTAAGATTTTATATAGGGCACCTACTCCTTGCTGTGAGTGAATAGGAGAACTTTTTTTTTTCTTTATGTAGAAAATTAAACTATTTTATCATTGAACAAATGAAGAAGTGAAAAATAGGGTGAACATTACTTACAAGGTCAAAACACCTCTTTATTATTAGGCAACATCAAAACGTGTTAAAATCTCAGTCATAAATGGGAACACTGAGGGGGGAAATTGTGGTAACACCATATTACGAGTTTTTAACTCAACTGTTGTTAAGAAAGAGTCTGTCAAGGAGAGCTTTATTTGGCATATCTGTGATCATAAAGCTTGATCTTTATAAGTTAAGAAAGAATAAGCAGGCTTCTTTTTATTTGGCTTTCACTTTTGGAACAGAAGTTCTGAGAACTTTTCCAGTCTAGTTATAAGCTAACTAAAATGTTCATGAACTTATAGCACCTTTTCCCTTTTTCTGTAATACAGTTTCTGTAACAAACACATTCTTCATATGAACCTCTCACTTCCTGGAAAATTTGGGCTTAATTTCAAGTAGTTACCAAGATTTTCTGAAGAGAATGTGCTGCCATGTGTTTTGGGGAAATAAACAGATTATTTAAATCAACCTCAAGAAGAAATAATGAACGCAGGGCAAGTTTTTATAACCCAGCCTATTCCTAGCTTGGTAGGGAGATGGGTAATATTCAGAATATGGAGGTCAATTACGTATTTCTCCTTGAAAGACTAAATTCCACGTGCATTGTACAAATGATAAGGGCTGCTACTTATTAAAAAAAAAAAAAAAAACACACTATAAATGGTTATAATTCATTCTGTGGTCATTTCCAATCAGGCTGTAATGTAGGTTTTCTAGCGTTATTTAATAGGTGAAGAAACTGAGGCTCAGAGAAATTAAGTGACTTACTAAAGATCACACAATTTGCCCTTAAATTACTTCTCTATTTCCAACCCGTATTCTTGCTTTCATTCTCTGTAACTGTCTGATGGCAACATGATTTCGGGCCTCCGTCCTTTTCTTCTTAGTGCTATCTCTTCAAAAAGAGCAGACAAGATAGTAAAAATATCTTCCATCTACTTTTCAGTCATCCTATTTATAGTCAAAGATTTAGAGGAAGGGAACCTTGAAATAAATTCACAAGATCTAGGTCCCGATCATACCTCTGCTACTCTCTGTGAGAACTTGAATAAATCATTTCACTTTACCAAGCATCAGTTTCTTCATCTGTAAAGTGGGTACGCTGAGCTTTATGAACTCACAAATTCCTTAGAGCTCTTAACATCCCATAAATCTGTGTTACCTAATCCCACCAAGCCATGTTTGTGAAACTGAATAATCTGTATCAAAGACCTATCACTGTGTAACTAGGATCCCAGGACACTCTAAGGTGACTTTGAATGGTCTGGGTAACTGAACTCTAAAACGCCAGTAGAAGAAATATTTGAGGGCAGGGGTTTATTTTTCTACTTCTCAGTTCATAGTTTAAGCTCCCCAAGGTGTGTTTATATTACAATTAGTTTTTGTTATATCTCTTCCTAGAATTCTATTTGTAGATTCAGAAATGGAAGAAAGTTGACATGCTTTGTGCATATGAATGCACAGAGAACAAAAATGGAATCTGGAACAATAAATTTAATTAAAAAAAAAACAAAACATTGCCACTGAGTTGATTCCGACTCCTAGTGACCCTAAAGGACAGAGTAGAACAGCCTCATAGGGTTTCCAAGGAGCAGCTGGTGGATTCGAACTGCTGACCTTTTCGTTAGCAGCTATATATAGTTCTTAACTACTGCACCACCAGGGCTCCAAATTTAACAAATTTCTTAAAAATTTAAACACACACATTGTTTCCTTAATTCCTAGGATGTGTAGTACCTGTAGGAAACCCTGGTGGCATAGTGGTAAAGTGCTACGGCTGCTAGCCAAAAGATCAGCAGTTTGAATCCACCAGGTGCTCCTTGGAAACTCTGTGGGGCAGTTCTACTCTGTCCTGTAGGGTTACTATGAGTCGGAATCGACTCCAAGGCAACGGTTTTGGTTTTTGGTTATAGTTCAATAGCATAAAACTTGTTTAAATTCATCTTTATCAATATTTCCAGTGCTGATAGAACCTGGGATTTTAGATTTTATCTAACACAGTCTTTATCTTCAAGGAGGTCATAGTATTGTGACAGAGACAGATATTTACACAATTCATCATAACACAAGTTAGTAAGTAAAATATTAGCAACATGCACAAGGTATTTGGGGAACATAAAGGAGATGCCACTAGCTCAGTGTGAAGTCTTCCGCAATGTATCATTACATGGGGAGTTGTCTCTAGGCTCGGTTTTTTCAAATCTGCTGATTCATTACATCTTTTTTCTTTGGTCCTGTTGCTCCATATTCCACTTTTGTTCTTTGTGCATTTCTATGTACGATGAAGAAGAAGAGCTTAATGGATTCTTACTTTCTCTGCCTTCCTTGAGACATTTGGAACAAGTGTGTCACTAGGCTCCACCAATCACATGAAATCGCATCAGCTGTATCTGCAGGTCAAGTTCCAGGCACAGATATGGCAGCAATATTGGTGGAGGTAGCTGTTGTACTAAATTACTGCCCAGGTACTTGTGTGCTAATGGTGGAAAATGTGGGTCTGATGGAGTGCGTGAATTTCTTCTCCGTGCTCACTCTGGCTTGAGGTTCTTAACCTCATAGTTTTAAAACTGATGCTTTGGGCCACCTGTCAATTCTGTGACCTACTGTTCCTTTTAACAAACTTGTTTTCTGCTTAAACTGGCATAGCCATCTTTTGTTTCTGAAAAACGAAAACCTTGAATGACACACTTGGATAAATCCACATCTTTTCTGAGTCGGAGCTTGTAATGTGGGGGATCATAACACTAACACCTTTGTGCAGGAATCAAAAGAGTCATTTTCTGAAAAGGTTTTCAATATTGTAAGTTGCTATATTAATGCAAGAAAGTATATTTTGTTTGTTTTAGGTTGATGTTTGTGTGTGTGTGTGTGTGTTTTTAGAATTCCAGCTTTTCCTTTGTCTGTCATTATTTTCAGTCAAGCCCTGAATCCCTGCTAATTTAGGGCATTTGACTTAAACAGGGTCCTTTAAAATGAGGCCTCTTCTCAGCAGCTGCATCAAGGCATTGATGTTTCCCAAGAGAAATTCTGCATTTGGCCGCTCATCCAAATCCTGTCTCAGTACTCCAAGCTGGGAAGGAAATTAGAAACCTTTGTTGGGGATCCCCCGGGGTGCGTGGAGGACAAAGGCTCAGAGGTGTGTGGGAGTGGAGATAAGAAAGAAAGAGAGCAGAAACTGGTATAGCATTTGCTGAGCACGTATTATATTCCAGATACTGTGGCGGGCACTTTGTATACATGAATTTATTTAATGCTCTGTTGGATGGTAAGACCCTTATGAGAAGACCTTGACTATTTAAATCCTAACAACTACCAAATGTTTATCAGAGTATTTGAATGAATAATTGATTGAGTAAATAAACAGCATCCCATGATGGGGATTCCAATCACCAATTCCAAAGACTTGAAAGACAAAATAATCTTCCCAAGATCAAAGGCTTAAAAAGGGAAAACAAGATTGGAATCCAGGCTTGCCTAACTGGAAATTGTTGTTGTTAGGTACCTTCGAGTCGGTTCTGACTCATAGCGGCCGGATCAGACAGAGTCGAACTACCCCATAGGGTTCCCAAGGAGCGACGGGTGGATTCAAACTGCAGACATTTTTTTGGTTAGCAGTGTAGCTCACTGTAGCTCTTAACTACTGTACCACCAGGGCTTCCTAACTGGAAAAAATCAGTATTTTTTCATACAAACCCACAGTATCAATCAGAAGAGATCTGGGAAGGAGAGGTCTATGTCGAAGACAAGGAGAAAATGAAGAGGTCTAGAGTTGCCTCGGTAGACAGGCCTGGTGATCCGCTTCCAAAAAGGTCACAGCCTTGGAAACCCTGTGGAGCAGTTCTACTTTGCACACATGGGGTCGCCATGAGTGAGAATCAACTTGATGGTAACTAACAACTACAACAACAACAATTGTCTTCTTTTTACTCAAAATAGATGCACAGATTGAAGGCAATCCTCACTGATGCAACTCTTGTCCCTTCCTGATGTGTTAAATGGAGGCTGGGAAATGAATGAAGCACCAGGGGCCTGCCCCTTCCCTGACATGCTGCTCTCCCAGCATGGCCCAGCGCCAACTCATTTGATTTTTATATCTCTCCTATGCCTTGTTGGGAGGTCATTTCATGCATTTATGCTTCTCTGCCTGAAAAATTTCTCCCAGGGTTTTTGGTATGAGTTTATTTTTCGTCCTTCCCAATCATTCCTGCTTTATTCTTTTATCTGCTCCGGATAAAGGCAAGATTATTGAACAGATACTCACAGCACTTAATAATTCATGTAATTCAATTAGATCCCTTCTTGAGCTGCTTTCAAAGTGTTTACTTTTGCTGTAACCTAGTATATGTTATTCTGCAAGAGTATATTTTTGGTCTTTGTCTCAGGTGGAGAACTACTCATTACCATTATTTACCAGAACTAGCCCCAGACCCCAAACAGCCTTCGGAGAGCTCAGGGCCTCTCAGTTCTAATGGGTGGGAGGACAAGTTCAAGGACATTTTAGTGTAGTGAACAGAATTTGCAAAGGGACAAAGCTATGAAAAGTATACTACTATTCAGGAAAGATCAGGAATCCAGTTTGGCTCAAGTAAGGAGCAGTTGGAGGAGGCCGAGAATATTGATTGATGAGCCTGAGAATTAAGCAAAGCCATGATTATGTGGCAGTGTCTTGCAGTCACGTTGTGAGATACCTTAAATACAAAATCAAACAACTTTTTGAACAGAGGCACCCAGCCCCCAAAGCATGAGGGAACGGACCTGAAAGAACTGAAGGTAGGAAAACCAGAGAGAAAGCTGTTGTAAACGTTACTTAAAAAAAAAAAAGATTCTTCCATGAAACTTCGCGTAACAGAAGGAATCTGGAAGGCATTATGCTGAGTGAAATTAGTCAGTCACAAAAGAACGAGTATTGTATGAGGCCACTATTATAAGAACTTAAAAAAGATTTAAACACAGAAGAAAACATTTTTTGGTGGTTACCGGGGTAGGGAGGGAGGAAGAGGGGTATTCACTAATTAGATAGTAGACAAGAATTATTTTAGGTGAAGGGAAGGACAACGCACAATACAAGGAAGTCAGCACAACTGGACTAAACCAAAAGCTAAGAAGTTTCCTGAATACAGCCAAACACTTCAAGGGAGAGAGTAGCAGGGGCAGGGGCCTGGGAACCATGGTTTCAGGGAACATCTAGGTTAATTATATGTTGTACATTTGTATAATATAACAAAGTGTATTAAGAAAACCTTCTGCATCCCACTTTGGTGAGTGGCATCTGGGGTCTTAAAAGCTAGTAAGCAGCCATCTAAGATGTGTCAATTTGTCTCAACCAACCTGGGGCAAAGGAGAATGATGAACACCAAAGACACAAGGTAAATATGAGCCCAGGAGACAGAAAGGGCCACTTAAACCAGAGACCCCATCAACCTGAGACCAGAATAACTAGATGGTGCCCAGCTACCACCAATGACTGCCCTGACAGAAAACACAGCTGAGAATCCCTGATGGAGCAGGAGAAAAGTGAGATGCAGACCTCAAATTCTAGTAAAAAAAAAAAAAAAGACCAGAATTAATGACCTGACTGAAACTGAAGGGACTCCACATGTCATGGTCCCCAGACTCTGTTAGCCCATTCCCGAAGCCAACTCTTCAGACAAAGATTAGACTGGACTATAAGACATAAAATGATACTGGTGAGGAGTGTGCTTCTTAGCTCAAGTAGACACATGAGACTATGTGGACAGCTCTTGTCCAGGCAAGAGAAGAGAAGGCAGAGGGGGATAGGAGCTAGTTGAACGGACACGGGAAATACAGGGTGGAGAGGAGGGATGTACTGTCACATTATAAGGAGAGCAACAAGGGTCACATAACAATGTGTGTATAGGTTTTTATATGAGAAACTAACTTGAATTGTAAACTTTCACTTAAAGCATGATAAAATAAAAGGAAAAAAAGATTCTAAGATAAGCAAATCATAGCTTAACTAAAATTTCATATATGCCATCATTACTGTTATTGCTATGATATTTAATAATAATAAATGTAATCATTTATTGGATACTTATTTTGAATTAGTTTATGTATGGTAAATGACTTCCATTGATTCATTGACATAGCCACATCCATATAAAGACATTGAATTAGGTGGGTTGTGTTAAGATTGAGCTGCAAAACAACACAACAAAATTCCAGTGGTTTATCACAACAGGTTTATTTCACACTAATGTCGTGCAAAATAGATTACTATTTTCACTGGCACACTAATAGAAGTCAAACTATACTTACACATTTGCCATACTGTCAAAAACTAAATATAGATTCAAAAATGTATGGAATAAAAAAATGTACAGAATTTACAAGAACTAGAGAGTTTTTTTTTTTTTTTTTTTAGAGAGTTACCTCAAGTACGATTGGCCATGCAGATAATAACCTTGCTTCATTTTTTTAATAAGGCATCATGACATACTGGAGTTGGTAGGGTAGTTGGAGTACCAGAGTCCTAGATTTAAATTCTAGCTTTTCCCCTGAAGATTTGTATGATAGTGAGGAATTTAATTGATGCCTTCGAACTTTAGTTTCCTCACTTTTAAATTGCGATAATCAAATCCACTTTGTGCTTTAGAACGAGGACTAAATATTATGACTTCATAAAGTGATGAGCAAGGTAATAACTGATCCTTACTGTCACCCCTCCCCCATCATATGCAATGCATTGCGTTGGGCAATTCTGGTATGCTTCTTTGTATAATGCTCACAGCATCTCTGTAAGATATTATTTCCAATTCACACTTGCGGAAATGGAGACTCTAAAAATTTGAGTTGTTGCCGAAGGCCACATAGATTAGAGCTGGCACAGTCGAAATCTGAACCCATGTCTATCTATTCCAAATCCTTTACTCTTCTCACTATGTGATAGTGCTCCAGGTATCACAATTGGTAGTTTAAAGTAAGGTCCATTTTTGAAATACTAATAAGACTAGTATTAATTACATATTTGAATATTTTAAAAGTTGCTACAAAATCCAATAATCAGCTAAAGACCCATTGCTTTGCATTTTGAGATTTTGCTCAACTCCTGAAGCAAATATTAACTGTCCAGAACTAGACACCATGAAGCCTTAAGATCTTCTTCTTGTGGTTTCTGGAAGCTTTCACTTTTCTACCAGAATTAAGTAGTGGTGAGAGAACTTTCCCTTTTCTACAAGAGGTACAGAATGAAAGATCCATGAGTCTAGCTGAATAATATAAGTAAGTTAGGTCATTGTGATTCCAGAGCCTCAGTCCAATATTTTGAGCCCTTTTGGGAAATGTTATCAATCGTCTAAAGAAAGTAAAGCCCCCTTTACTAAGAATTACTCAAACATATGGCACAATGTGGAAACATGGATAGACAGAACAGTTAGCAGTTGCTGCTGTACTGCTGGCTTATTTCCACTTTACGGCTTCGCATGAAGCTAAAATATCATGCTGGGGACATATGCTTACGGGGTCTACACTTACCGCCTGCAGCTACAGACTCCTGTATTCTAATGATAATTCCACAATCTGTTCCTTGACAGCTCAGGGGGCCAGATGATATGCATGCTACTGACAAGGACATCACTTTCATGAAACATTTACTTCTCTGCACCTGAGTATGGGAGTCATCACAGGAAGAGTAGACACACCATGAAATAGAATTAGACTGAGGATTCAAAGCATCAAAAGGCAGACTGTCATTCAAAATAAAGTTCATTTTATACCCAGCAGAGCTATGTTAAAAGACATATTCCTGTAGAGGTTAAGCTTTCTAAGTTCAAGGCTGAGGACATTAGGAATAGCTTTCTTTTCCCTTGTTAGTGGTCCTGGAGGGAATCGGTCTTAGAAACTTCTGTTTGTGGAAGACCCAGGTAGTACTTTCTCTGCTTGCCAAGGTGACATGATGTCCAGTATTTTGTAGTGAAAATTAAAATAGACAAGGAGTCAGAAAAATTGGTTTCAAGACCTGCAATTAGAACTTTTCAATATTCCGTACCTTGACCATACCCTAATTTCTTTCGAGTTCATGAATGCTCTGTCCTGTGTTACTAGCAATTCAATTGTATCATAATTAAAAAAAAAAAAAAAAAATTAACCTTCTTAGGATAAGCAACATTAGAGAATACACACACACACATATAAATGAATATATGTACTGAAATCCCTGGGGGTGTAGTGATTAAGAGCTACGGATGTTTGCCAAAAAGTTGACAGTTCAAGTCCACCAGACACTCTCTGGAAACCCTCTGGGGAAGTTCTACTCTGTCCTATAGGGTTGCTATGAGTCAGAATCAACTCAGCAGCAGATATATATATCCCAATTCTCATTAAAATATTTACAGGTAGATATAGATATTATTATCACCATTTTGCAGACAAAGTTATTGAGGCTTAGGGAAAATAATAAGAGGAATTAAATCAAGTTAATAGATCCTAAAAAATCTCCTGCTATAAATTCCTTGAAATACTGGGTAGAATGAACCTTCTTTAAAATACATTTCATGACCTGTAAGAAAAAAAAAAAGAATTGTTATGGGTCAGAAATAAATAAGTTTCTGAAAACTAGAGACCCAAGAACATGAGTTGATGCTGCCACTTCCCAGAAGGCAGATGGACAAGGCAGCCCTCTGAGGAATCTAAGAACTTGAGCTGTACCACTTATGTGGGCTAAAGGCTTTGTCCTCTGTGAGGTCTGGAATTGGATATGAAACCTTACAAAAAACCAAAACTTCTGAAGGATTGTACCCCCAGTGAAACAATAGACTAGAAAAAATTTAATCCCAGTGAGATGGCAAGAAAGTTTATCTGTTGTATTCTAGGTCACTTAAAAAAAAAAAAAAAAAAGTCCCTAAAAAAAAAAACTCTAAATTTTAAGTATACTGAGCTTTATGTTATAATTGATATCTATGCAGCCAGAGAATCCTTGTAGCCAGAGAACCCTTTAGCTGATAATTTAGCACAAGAGACTAGTCTAGTGGAGTCTTACGCTTTTTATCCAACACATCCTAATGTCCCTTTATTTCCACAAGACAATCACCAAATTTTCTTTTCCTAGGCCTTCTTAATAGGCTCCAGATCAAGACAACAGTAGGAGATTAAGTCAGGTTTCTGATTTTCAGAGTACCAGCCACCCAAACTGAACAGGCAACTTTAGTAGGGTTTAACCTGATGTCAGAGCCCTGGTGGGGCTGTGGTTAAGGGCTTGGCTGCTAACCAAAAGGTCAGTAGTTCATAATCCACCAGCCCCTCCTTGGAAACCCTGTGGGGCAGTTCTACTTTGTCCTATAGGGTCATTATGAATCAGAATCGACTCAACCTCAACAGGTTTTTTTAAAATCTGAAGTTGCTATGAGTCAGAATTGACTCAACAGCAAATTTTTTTGGTGGGGGGGGGCGGTAATCTGAAGTTTGATCCCTTGTCTCTTTTTACAATCGCCTCTATGCAGAGTCACCACGGCCTTGGACTCTGCTGCTATGCAGTCTCATAAAAGCAGTGATCTTTCTCCTTCCCTACCCAACCCTGATAGCTGGAATGAGCTAGAAGGATGAACCATAAGAATGTTCTGCATTTGCAGAGGAGCCCTGGCTAGAGTTTGGCTTTATATACCTCTGGAAGAAAAGCCAGACATTCACACAAATCCATCCCACTCTAATGAAAGTGACTAGGAAGGAGCAGAATGTTAGTGTAAATGAGCTTTTACTTGCTGAAATTGACAAGATACTGTATTAAGGTGTCTTCAGATAAGAAGCAGCTGCTTAAAGAGCGGAGACAGGTGTGAAAAGAGAGTCAAAATATTTGACTTTTAAGGGTTAGGAAAGCCAAGAGCTTCTGGGCCTTGTAAAGAAAGTAATAACCTTAAAAATAGTCATCAAAAACAAAACAACAGCAAAAGGGCCTTAATTTAACAGAGGAACTTAATAAACAGAATAATATCAAATTAAAAATGTTTTCTTCATGTCCAAACCTATATTTCCAACAGCCTCAAGGTAGCCATCATCAGTATGGAAGACAGAGGTTTGAGGAAAGAAGGAAAAAAGCTAAGGTAGGTCTGAAAATAATGTTTAGGAATGAATTTTGGATTTGGAAGCCAATACATGGAACCGGCTGGAATCAAGTACCTCCAAAGCCTACTAAGCTTCTGAATAAACTATGTTTTCAAGGAAACCACTAGTCAAGGTATAAAAAGACATTGACTGTAAAACCATCCTTCAACCATTTAAACTTCCTCCAGCATGAAGTTTCCTATGAAAATTGTACAACCTTGAGGGAGGGCATACTTCCCAATGCTTACTTTAGAAATGACCATGGAGGATAATCTCCCAGAGGGCACATTTAAAGAACATAGAAAAAAGTGGACTAGGGAGTTACTCCAAAAAGTAGAATGCAGAACTAATCAAGAAAATTCTCCTACTGCTACGTGTGAGGGCGCCTTCACAATTCCTACCAGGAAAATGATAAAATTGCTAAGGAGCTGTGACTGCTATGTTTCTCATTTTATGAATGGGGTATTTCTATTGTGGTTATCCTGTAGCTGCATGAACTTTGATAGTGAATGTGGGGAATAAGGAAAACAGATAAACTTTGCTTTAGTTTATAGTTCATCAGATAATGGAGATATGCATGTAAATGTGATGGAGATAACTGACATCACTTCACCAGACTTTGAGCTGCATGAAACAACCAGATGGGACTTTCAGCTGATTCTCTTGAGATGTAAGTGAGTTTGTTTCATGGGAGGATAGAAAGGTACATGTAGACATATAGTGACCAGGAAGGTAGATTATGGCAGAAATGGCTAGATGAATATCAAAATTATTCCCCCTTACAAAAAGGGTAATGATCACTGAGCTGTGGAAGTCCTCCAAGGAAATATATTTTTCAGGCCCCTCCTCCTTTTATCTAGGTTCTGTTGTTGTTAGGTGCCATCCAGTCCGTTCTGACTCATAACAACTGTATGTACAACGGAAAGAAACACTGCCCTGTCCTGCACCATCCTCATTATCATTGCAATGCTTAAGCCCCTTACTGCAGCCGCCTTGTCAGTCCATCTAGCTGAAGGTCTTCCTCTTTTTCATTGACCCTACGTTTTACCAAGCATGTTATCTTTTTCCAGGGACAGATCTCTCCTGATAACAAGTCCGAAGTATGTGAGAGGAAGTCTCACAATCCTCGCTTTTAAGGACAAACTGATAGATGCTTGGGGGTTATTGAGGTTTAACCATAAAATTTTTTCTTACCTGCAGAATGTGAGCAAATGCAAGGTGGTATTTTGGAACCAAGATTTTTAGGCAATTGATTGATGTTTTCCACAGCCTCCTTTCCCTTCTACTAGCTGGCCATAAACAATTGTGAAGCCCTAAGGCTGTGTAGAGCCACAAAATGGGATAATAAAATAATTTGTGGAAGAAAGATCAATTTAGCAAACATTACAGAATCATACAATATGTGGTCCTTTGTGTCTGGCTTTTTTCACTTAGCATAATGTTTTAAAAGCTTATTCATGTTGTAGCATTATTACTACTTCATTTCTCTTTATGGCTGGATAATATTTCATTGTATTGATACCTCACATTTTGTTTATCCATTAACCAGTACATTCAGTTATTAGTTAATGACTAAATATTAAAAGTGTTTTCTCTGAGTTCAGTAACATGACAAAGATATCTGAAATCACCACTTCTATTTAATATGGTATTGAGGACAATAATAACTCAGTAAGAATAGAAGAATGAATAAAAATGGATAAATGGAAAGTAAGAAATAAAACTCACTATTTGTATGCTATATAATTATATCCTTAGCAAAATTATTTACAGACATATTGTTAGAAAATTCAGTTTTATTCTTCAGAATTAAGGACTTTCATTTTCTGACTTAATATGGAAGAATCATCCATTTTTACAAAAACAACAGCAGCTATCACTGGAAATTTTGCAAATACACAACTTTCCTTGAACTCATCAGAGAGCTGACATTTCAGGGAAACGAACTAATTTAAAATCTAAGAAAAGGCAAGTGCCTGAGAAGAGAGATGGGAGGAAACTGAGCATTTCGATTATCAAAGAAGAAGTTGCTGGGAATTGTTAAGAAGAAGTAAGCTAAATGTTTTAACAAATTGATAAGGACTAAATGTGGGAAATTAAGAGAATATGGAACATGTGGGGAGCAGAAATTTAAGAGGAATTTTCACCCACTCCACAAACCTCACTGGCTGTTCGTATACACACACACACACACACATATACATATATATGAACCCTGAGAAAATATCTATTGTGATGTAGGTCTGGGGAGAAAAAGACCTGTGGCTACTGATAAGCACAAAAATCCTTGCAGTTTCTTCTCTTTCATTTATCCTATAGAACAAAAGTCTTAGTCTGGGGAAAGGTAATCAAATACTGTCTCTTTGAGTATGTGGAAAATAACCCATTTCAGTTGGTGGAAAGGAAAATAAAAAGAAGAAAAATAGAGAAAAGAAAGAAAGGAAGAAGAAACGAGGGAGTAAGAAAGGAAGACAGAAAAGAAGGGAGGGAGGAAGAAAGGAAGGAAGGAGGGAAAGGAGGGAGGAAGGAAGGAAAGAAGGAAGGAAAGATTTAACCTACTAGCCAGTCCACAAGAGAAAAGACCTGGCAATCTGCTTCCATAAAGGTTACATCTTCAGAAACCCTGTGGGGCAGTTCTACTCTATTCTATAGGGTCCCTATGAGTTGTATTGATCCTATGACACAGAACAACAACAGCAATACTCTATATAGAAAGCACAGTAAGAGAAATGGAGAATGCCTTTTATAGGCTCATGAGTAGAGTCAATAAAGCCAAGGGAAGAATAAGTAAACTTGAAGGTCAATACAAATTACCCATACTAAAGACAAAGGGGGAAAAAAAAAGAACAGAACATACAGCGGCAGTGAGGCAATACCAGGTGGTGAATTATGTATCTATCATATGTATAGAATCCCAGAAGGAAAAGGGAGAGAGAATGTAGCACAATAAATATTAAATAATAATAATAATGGTGGATAATTTTCCAAAAATAATGACACCAAACAATAGACACACACACACACACAAAAAACTTTCGGTAGAGAGCACGAAGTAGTATAACACACACACACACTCCACGTTCACACATGTAACCACACCATATTCAATCTGCTGAAAATACAAAACAAAGAGAAAACCTTGGAAGTATCTCGAGAAAAAGATAGAGGGGCATATGTAAGAAAATCAGCAGACTGCTCATCAGAGGCTATGCAAGCCAAAAGACAGTGATGTCTTTTTTAAAGTACTCCCAGTTAAAGACAAATTGTAAATCTAGAATTTTATATTTCAGAGATTTTTTATTTTATTTATTTATAAAATAAAAATATCTTTAAGAAATAAAGAATTCTTAGACAATCCATAACAGAGAATGTATTTCCAGCAATAAGAAATGTTAAAGAAGTTAAAAAATATATTCAGGTTGAAGCAATGGTATACCAGACAAAATTTTGAATCAACCAAAGAAATTAAGTGTGCTGTATATGAAAAATAGGTAAACATGTAAGTATTTTTTTCTTATTTTTAATTGCTTTTTTTAAAAGCTACTCATCTAAAGCAAAGCTAGTAGCAATGTATTTTTTTTAATGGCATATGTAAAGGCAAAATTTTAACAATAGAAATATTAAGGAATTATGCAAGGCTATTGTTCAAATTTTACGCACAAATGACCAATGCCAAATATGAGAAAATCGAAAATTTTTACCAACTTCTGCAGTCTAAAATGGATCAAACATGCAATCAAGAAGCATTGATAATTGCTGGGGATTGGAATGCAAAAGTTGGAAGCAAAGAAGAAGAATCAGTAGTTGGAAAATATGGCCTTGGTGACAGAAACAATGCCAGAGATTGCATGATAGGATTTTGCGAGATCAATGACTTTTTCATTGCACATACCTTTTTTCAATGACATGAATCATGTGGCCCTCACCAGATGGAAAACACAGGAATCAAATTGACTATGTCGCTGGAAAGGGATGATGGAGAAGCTCAATATCGTCAGGTACAACAAGGCCAAGAGGTGACTGTAGAACAGACTATCAATCCCTCATATGCAAGTTCAAGTTGAAGCTGAAGAAAATTAGAGTATGTCCACAAGACCCAAAATATCACCTTGAGTATATCCTATCCTGTTTAAGAGACCATCTCAAGATTAGTTTTGATGCACTGAACACCAATGACCAAAGACCAGAAGAGCTATGAAATGACAACAAAGATATCATACATGAAAGAAGCAAAAGGTGATTAAAAAAAAGGAAGGAAAGAAAAGACCAAAATGAATGTCAGAAGAAACTCTGAAACTTGCTCTTGAACACAGTGTAGCTAAAGGGAAAGGAAGAAATGATGAAGTAAAAGAGCTGAACAGAAGATTTCAAAGAGCCGCTAGAGAAAACAAAGTAAAGTATTATAATGAAATGTGCAAAGGCCTGGAGTTAGCAAACCAAAAGGGAAGAACACACCTGGCATTTCTCAAGCTGAAAGAATTGAAGAAAAAATTCAAGTCTCAAGCTGCAATATTGAAGAATTCTAAGTGGAAAATACCAAACAATGCAGGAAGCATCAAAAGAAGATGGAAGGAATACACAGAGCCACTGTTAACAAAAAGATTTTGTCAATGTTCAACCATTTCAAAAGGTAGCATATGATCAGGAACCTGTGGTACTGAAGGAAAAAGTCCAAGCTGCACTGAAGGCATTGGTGAAAAAAAGAGTCCCCAGGAACTGAAGGAATACCAATTGAGATGTTTCAACAAATGAATGCAGCTCTGGAGATGCTCACTCATCTGTGCCAAGAAATTTGGAAGACAGCTACCTGGCCAACTGATTGAAAAGGATACAATTTATGCCCATTCCAGAGAAAGGTGATCCAACAGAATGCAGAAATTCTCAAACAATATCATTAATATTACACACAAGTAAAATTTTGCTGAAGATCATCCAAAAGCAGTTGCAACAGTGTATCAACAGGGAACTGCCAGAAGTTCAAGTTGAATTTTGAAGAGGATGTCGAACAAAGGATATCATTGCTGATGTCAGCTGGATCTTGGCTGAAAGCAGAGAATACTGGAAAGATATCTAGCTGTGTTTTATTGACTATGCAAAAGCAATTGAGTGTGTGGTCCATAGCAAATTATGAATACCATTGAGAAGAATAGAAGTTCCAGAGCACATAATTGTGTTCACGAGGAACATGTACTTAGACAAAGAGTCAGTTCTTTGAACAGAATAAGGGGATACTGCGTGATTTAAAGTCAGGAAAGTTGTGTGTCAGGGTTGTACCTTTTCACAATACGTATTCAGCTTGTATGGTGAGAAAATAATCCTAGAAGCTGTACTGTATGAAGAAGAATGGGACATCAGGATTGGAGGAAGACTCAATAACGACCTGCAATGTGCAGATGACACATCCTTGCTTGCTGAAAGCCAAGAGGACTTGAAGCACTTACTGATGAAGATCAAAGGCTACAGCCTTCAGTGTGGATTGCATCTCAACAGAAAGAAAGCAAAAATCCTCATAACTGGACCATTAAGCAACATCATAATAAATGGAGAAAATATTGAGGTTGTCAAGGATTTCATTTTACTTGGATCCACAATCAACGCCCATGGAAGCAGCAGTTAGGCAATCAAACTGCTACAAAAGATCTCTTTAAAGTGTTAGAAAGCATAGATGTCACTTTGAGGACTAAGGTGTGCCTGACCCAAGCCATGGTATTTTCAGTCGCCTCAGAGATATGTGAAACCTGGACAAAGAATAAGGAAGACCAAAGAAGAACTGATCCCTTTGAATTGTGGCATTGGCAAAGAATATTAAATATACCATGGGCTTCCAGAGAAACAAATAAGTCTTTCTTGGAAGAAGTGCAGTCAGAAGGCTCATTAGAAGCAAGGATGGTGAGACTTCATCACACACATTTTGGACATGTTATCAGGAGGGATGAGTCCCTGGAGGAGGACATCACGCTTGGTAAAGTGGTGGGCCAGCAAAGAAGAGGAAGACCCTGTATGAGATTGACACAGCTGCTGCAACAACACGTTCAAGCATAACGAAGATTGTGAGGATGGCACAGGATGGAGCAGTGTTTCATCCTACTGTACATAGTACGGTCGTCATGAGCGTGGGCTGACTCAGTGGCACGTAACAACAACAATAACATGCAAGGCTAATAATTCCAAGCTAAATGCTCATGTTGAATTGCATTTTTGTATACTGGCAAATAAAATTTTAAAAATAACAAAGAAAATGAAAGAAAACAAAATAATAAAAGAAAATAAAAATATAAGATGCCATCTATAATAACATAAAACTCCTAAGTCTGTAAGCGTAGATCTAACAAAAGACCTGTAAGACTTTAAGGCAGAAAACTTTAATGTGTTATTGGAAAAAAATTAAAGAATTTCTGTGCAAATATATAGGCATGCTATATTTATATTTATGGATTAGAGTTCATAATAAGGGAACGTTTCAATGTTCCACAAAATTGAATTGCATTGAATCCATCAATTAATGAAAACCCAAGCAGATATTTTATTGAAATTAGGTACCTAATACTAAAATATGTATTGACAATTTAAGAACTGAGAGTATCCAAGACACTCTTTTTTAGTAAGATAGAAAATAATATTCTGTTCGCTATCAAGACTTCTTATGAAAGTATAGTAATTAAGACAGGGTTCTCGGTGCACAGATAGACAAGATGCTAGGAACAGAACAGAGGATCCTGAAAGAAGTGCATGCAAATAGGGACACTTTGTGTATGACAGAGTGGCTCTGCAGTGGGGAAAGGGAAATCTTTTCAATAAATGGTTCTGGGCAAATTTGATATCAATATTTTTTTTTTTTTTTTTTATGGAGGTAATACTTGTATTTAACCTCACACAATATTAAAAAATTGAAATGAATTTTATAACTAAAAAAAGGGCAATACACTTCTATTAGAAAATATTTTTGATTTTGAGGTATGCAAATGTTTTTGGACAGGATTCCAAAAAGCAATACACATAAAGGTAAAGTTTGTAAATTGACTGCATTTAAGACTTCTATTCACAAATGCAATATTAAGAAAGTAAAAAGGAAGTCACAGTGTGGGAGGGGTGTTGGGAATACTTATATCTAACAAGGAGCTCGTCTTCAGACATGCTGCAAATCGAAGACAAGACAATCCTATACAAAGCTTGTCAAGAGGCTAGTGCAGTCATCTCATAAAGAAAATATCTAAATGGTTAATAAACTTATTAACCTATGCTCACACTTAAGTCTATCTGCAATTGAGGAAATGCAAATTAAAATTAAAAATAGATACAATTACATGCTCATCTCTAAAATTTAAAAGACAAACACCTGCCTGTCAGGATGTGGAGCCACAAAAATGTACATGAAGTGTTTATGGAAGGGGAAATTGATACAACATCTGAAAACAGTATTGGACATTTTTACTAAATTTGAGCCTACGTATGTTTTATTAACAACAATTATTTTCCTAGGATGTCAGGTGATGCTGCAGCTGCAAGCCAAGAAAGGCCTGGAGATCTACCAGAAGCTAGGAGGGAGGCGTGGAACAGATTCCGCCTTAAGATCTCAGAAGGAATGAACACGGGTCAACACCTTGATCCCAAAGTTGAATTTCTGGGTTTTTTTAAGCCACCTATTTGCGCTATTTTTTTCTGTATCCTGAAGGGGAGGAAACAAGGTAGACATAGAGATAGGCACCCGTACACACCTATATGTTAGAAGGATTGCAACAGACTTGAGGTACCTGGAAATAAATTGACAGTAACAATAAACTCTAAGACATATTCTAGTAAAATTATTAGACTTTAAAGATTAAAACACACACACACACACGCAAGCAAGCAAAAGAAACCCTCAGAAGCTTCATTCCAAAAGAAGAAGGCAAACCACACCTGAAGTCAAGAGATTAGACAGGCACCGACTTCTCTGAGGCAATGCAAAAAAGCAAAGTTATAGCAGAGCAGCAAATTCCAGAAACCTAAAAAATGAAATAAGCAGTGTTTTATATATCAAGATAAACAGTTCTGAACATGTAGAAACTCAAGGAATATTGTACACTAATGATCTTTCTTAGAAATCTACTAAAGGAGGAGCCTTATCAAACCTAGTGAAGACTGGGGAAAATCAAAGCAAAACATGGTGAGCTATCCATATACTTAGTTTCAGAGCTAAGAATAAAACAAGGGTGGGGCCGTGGCTAGAAGAATAATGTATAAATATATGTGTCGACAAAGTTTAATTAATGCAACTAAAAAAGAAATGGAAGGAGAAAGGGAGAAATAGAATATCATTGACTGTGTATGCAAAACAGATAAGAGTTGAAGAACAGTATTTAATACTGACGGAACGGAAAGTAAATGATTAAATAAATTAAAAATAAGAGATTAAGACCCATTTAAAAGGGATCAATGCAAAGGTAACAGAACAAAAATGCCTTCCTAAAAACCAAAATATTAGCTTTCAGTACCAAAGAAGACACATTAAATAAACACCATGAATATAACACTGTGAGTATATATAATTTCTATAACATAAAATTCTGTGGCAAAGTAGAGAGCAAAGATATTAGTCATTAATAAAAGTGAATGCGCTTAACTCACTTATGAAGAGAAAAACAATTCATAGTGCAACACTCCACTGTATACTGTATATATGAGACACACGTAAAATATACATCTGTCTAAAATACTGGGATGGGCAAAATTATACCAAGCAGGAAAGAAAGCAGGGATTGCTGTACTGATACCAGGTAAAGATGAGTTCAGGGTAAAGGGATATGATGTTTGCAACTTTTTCCCAAATGGTTCGAGAGAGAGAGAGAAAAAAAAAGGAAAGAGAGAAGAGAATGATACAAAACCGTGTTAAAATGTTCAAAAACAGTGAATCTGAATTTTCTTGCCAGTTTTCTTTGTTTTATATCATTGCAAAAGCTAATTTATAGCTATGTTCTTGCTTTTCATAAGAAAACATTCTTTTCAATGGTGAAGCCTGATGATATTATTTTCCCTGTGTGTAAGCCCTTGTATATGCTTCCTAGAATTCTCAAATTAACTTCAAATGTAATGGCTAAACAAAACAGCATTTTAGAATCTAGCTCGAATCTATGTGTTCGGCCTTCATCTACTAATCCCTACTTAATACCCTACACTTTACCCTACAAAGCTACGGAATAATATTTTATTTGATGATTTCCATATACTAGGACCTCTTCAAAGTGTTGAAGAGCAAAGATGTCACCCTGAAGACTAAGGTGCACCTGACCCAAGCCATGGCATTTTCAATCACATCATATGCATGTGAAAGCTGGAGAATGAATAAGGAAGACCGAAGAAGAGTTGATGCCTTTGAATTGCGGTGTTGGCGAAGAATATTGAATATACCATGGACTGCCAAAAGAACGAACAAATCTGTCTTGGATGAAGTGCGGCCAGAATGCTCCTTAGAGGCAAGGATGGTGAGACTGCGTCTTACATACTTTGGACATGTTGTCAGGAGGGATGAGTCCGTGGAGAAGGACATCATGCTTGGCAGAGTACAGGGTCAGGGGAAAAGAGGAAGACTCTCAACGAGGTGGATTGACACAGTGGCTGCAACAATGAGCTCAAGCATAACAATGATTGTAAGGATGGCACAGGACCAGGCAGTGTTTCGTTCTGTTGTGCACAGGGTTGCTGTGAGTCAGAACTAACTCAACAGCACCTAACAACAACAACAACAGGATTGTCCTAAGTGTTTACACGCATTATCTAATGTCCTTGCTGAGTAGCTCCTGGCCTATTCTCGCTCTTTCATACCTTCTTAAGTTGGAAACCCTCTTGGCTTAGTGGTTAAGAGCTACCACTGTTAACCATAAAGGTTGGCAGTTCAAACCCACCAGGCGCTCCTCCTTGGAAACTCAATGGGGCAGGCAGTTCTACTCTGTGCATTAGGGTCACTATGAGTCAGAATCAAGTATGAGTTGGAATGGACTCAATGGCAGTGGCTGGTTGGTTTTGTTTTGCTCCTAGGTTACCTTGATCTCACGCCCCCATTGTACTGTAATTATTTCTTGCCATATTTGTCTTATGCTGTTAAATTAAAAATTCTTTGAAGGCAGATTCCCTTTCTATTTTTGTATCCCCAGACTCTAGAACAGTGCTTATCATATGATACGAGTCTAATAAATATTTGATGATTAAGCAGAGAAAAGAGGCACATGACATACAAGAAGGAAATCAGTAGGGATTAGAATCCAGGCCATTTAAACTGTAGTTAGACCTTGAAGGTTGTGGGGAGGAAAAGAGCCTGAACTCTGGAGTCAAGTAGATTACATACTGTTTCTACTGTCATGATATTAGGCAACTTGATTAGTTTCACTGAACTTAAGTTTCCTCCTCTGTAAAGTACATGCAATGGTGCCATTTGTTCTATGATACACGGCTACTAACTGTATGCTAACATCCGTTCTAGGATCCAAGAGTACAAAACTAAGCAAAACACAAAACATATCTGTCTAATAGAAAACAAGAAGGATAAATTGTGTGTGTGCGTGTGTGCCAAATAGTGATGAATGCAATAAAGGAAGAAGGGATAGTGGGTAACAGGTCAGTAGCAGTAAGACGGAGATATCTTTTAAATTGGCTAGTAAGGAAGGCCTTATGAATGCCAATATTGTGAAGGCATTTGAGCAGAGACCTGGACAGCATGACTGCGTGAGCCTGAGAGATACAGATATAGTAGAAGAGCACTTCAAACAGAAGAAAGAGCAAGTGCACAGATAAATACGATAATGCAAGTAAATTCATGTAGGGCCTGGAATATAAACAATGTAAACAGGCACTAGATGTTTTTCTGTCTATTCTTTCAAGGAAAGAAGTTTTGGGGAATTAAATGAATTAAATATATAAAGCACCTGGTATATAATTAAGGACTCAAACATTGCCATTTCTCCTTCATTTATAATATATAGTCAATGGATACTTGTGGTGAACCTTAAGGCTGTCTTCAGGATATTCCTTTCATTGTGTGCTTTGATCATGGAAAGTCAATGAAAGTGAAAGTATGGTGGTGGTAGAGTTCAGATTCTGGATTCAATTTTTTTTCTTCCATCTTTAACTTTGCATTCATAACGTATTCCTATGAGCCCATCCTCATAACAGCTAACATGACATTTTAAAGAATTGTAGTTCTTCAGTTCCTTAAATACCAGCAACAAAGACACTTTCAATGTGCAGAGAATTTGTATGGCTAAACCCCATTGCTTAAGTATTTGAGCGTGTCCAGAAGATATAAGTATTGTTAGGCAGCATCCAATGAGTTCTGGGAAATAAGAGCCTGATGTATGGGGCAGCTGCTACTAATAAACCACATCCCCGCCTCCCCTTCTGCCTGTGGCCTCAGGAGAAAGGAGGGGAGATTGTGGCTTTCTTTCCCTCAGGGAGAAAGCCTCTCAGCTGTTGGCTTGCTGAACAACAGCAGAGGGAAGGTAGACCAGCTGGCTGAGGACAAGACCTTTTTTCACTGTGACCTTCCTCTTGGGAGAGGATCTAAAACAGAAATGCAGAGGAGAGAGTCAGGTCTCCCCAGCAGTAATGAACTATGCCTGGAAGCTGAGAAAGGAAGATGATATACCCTAGTGAGACAAGCACTGGCTGGAATGAAGAAACTTGAACTACGGCTTTGGCTATGAGATGTGAGGAACTCACTGCCCGTCTCCCTCCTCAGCTTTTTCCTATCAATAAATTAGAAATCATTTGGCCAATCTCCTTAAAATCCCTTCCAGCATTGAGAAATCTGTCTTCCTGGCCTGTTTCAAAAAGAAAATTGGATAATGGACATGAAAGTGTAACAAAAGAGAAGTTTTACATGAATATATGACAGCATTTACAGTTTTTTCTCTTTTGCCTCATTTTTTTTTTTTTTTTTTGAGCATTTTTCTCATTGGCAGATTGTCTTTCATAGAAAGAATGTTTAAGATCCTAACAAAATTTTGGCTAAGTATTTTTTCATTTTATCTCTCATTCATGCACTCTCTGTCCCTTTTGCATTCTTGCTTTCTGGGATATATATCTACAGATAGATAGATAGAGAGACAGACAGATAGATAGACACACAGAAAGATAGATTAGATAGAGTGAGATGATAGATGATAGATAGATAGGTAGATAGATAGATGATAGATAGATAGGTAGATAGATAGATGATAGATGACAGATGGATGATAGATAGATGATAGATGATAGAGAGAGATTAGATAGATAGATGATAGATAGACAGACAGACAGATAGATAGATGATAGGTAGATAGATAGATGATAGATGACAGATAGATAGATGAGAGATAGACAGATGATAGAGAGAGATTAGATAGATGATAGATAGATAGACAGACAGACAGATAGATAGATGATAGGCAGGTAGAGGATAGGTAGATGATAGCTAGATAGGTATATAGGTAGGTAGGTAGATAGGTAGATGATAGGTAGATGATAGATAGGTAAGTAGGTAGGTAGACAGACAGACAGATTGATTGATTCATGGAATTTCTGTAAAGAAAGATAACCACATCTACACCAAGCTAATGTAATATCTGCTGAAAAAGCAAAAAGAGTTCTTTGAAGAATGGCAGATAAACCTGGATCTAGAGGTACACTCACCTGGCATTAAGTCTCCACTGAACCTCTAATTCTGTGACCTTGTGCTAATTTATTAAACTTCTGGATTTTTTCTTTCTCTATAAAATTATAGTAAATAAGATAAGATAGAGGTCAATTATATAATCCCAGGGCCTGGCACATAGATATCTCAGTGGCTTCCACTCTCCATCTCATCTATTGTAAGCTGTAATTACAATGTGTGTGCAATTTGTAATAACTGATTTTTTCACCCAAATCTTATTGGCCTGAAAATATTGCATCATGATATATTCGTTCTTTTGTGTTTGAATCTCAAGATCATTCCCACTAAAAAAAAAAAAAAAAAGGCTGTTGAAAATGCATCAGTGAGCATCTTCCTGAACACGGGTTTTCGTTTTTACTGCCATACTGCTTTCCTAATTTTGCCAACTATCAAGGCCACCGCAATGCACAGGTGTATCAATTTCAGTGTGACTTCTCAGCATTTCACACTTGCGTTTCTAAAATGACTCAGCATATTAATAGGAATAAAATGCTCCATACCTATCTTTTGCTTTTATAGATATATTTAAATTGTGCTTAAAATGAAGGCTCACAGAACAAACTAGCTTCTCCTTAAACAGTTGGTACACAGACTGTTTTATGACATTGGTTAACAACCGCACGACATGTCAACACTCTCTCTTCTTGACCTAGAGTTCCCTATTACCAGCTTTCCTCTCCCCTCCTGCCGCCTAGTTCTTGCCCCTGGGCTGGTGTGCCACTTTAGTCTCGTTTTGTTTTATGGGCCTGTCTAATCTTTGGCTAAAGAGTTAACCTCAGGAGTGACTTCATTACTGAGCTTAAACGGTGCCTGGGGCCATACTCTTGCGGTTTCTCCAGTTTCCTTCAGGTCAGTAAGTCTGGTCTTTTTTAGTGACTTAGAATATTGTTTTACAATTTCCTCCAGCCCTGTCAGGGACCCTCTATTGTGATCCCTGTCAGAGCAGTCGGTGGTGGTAGCTGGGCACCATCTAGTTGCACTGGACACAGTCTGGTGGAGACCGTGGTAGTTGTGGTCCATTAGTTCCTTGGACTAAACTTTCTCTTGTGTCTTTAGTTTCCTTCATCCTCCCCTGCTCTAGAAGGAGTGAGACCAGTGGAGTATCTTAGATGGCCACTTAAAGGCTTTTAAGATCCCAGATCCTACTCACCAAAGTAGAATGTAGAACATTTTCTTTATAGACTGTTATGCCAATCGAGCTAGATATTCCCTGAGACCATGGTCTCCGCAGCCCTCAGCCCAGCAATTCTATCCCTCAAGGAGTTTGGATGTGTCTATGGAGCTTCCATGCCTTTGCCTTGTACAAGTTGTTCTGGCTTCCCCTGTATTGTATACTGTCTTACCCTTCACCAAAGTTACCAATTATCTATTGTCTTTTTAGTGTATTTCCGTCCCCACCCCTTCACTACCTCGTAACCATCAAAGATTCTTTTTCTGTGTAAACCTTTTCAGGAGTTTTTATAATAGTGGTCTCAATATTTGTCCTTTTGTGATTGATTTATTTCACTTGGCATAATGCCCTCCAGATTCATCCATGTTATGAGATGCTTTGCAGACTCATAATTGTTCTTTATTGTTGTGCAGAACTCCATTGTTTGTATGTACCATAGTTAGTTTATCCATTCATCTGTTGATGGGCACCTAGGTTGTTTCCATCTTTTTGCTTTTGTGAACAATGCTGCAGTGAACATGGGTATACATATGTCTATTCATGTAACAGCTCTTATATCTCTAGGATATATGCCTAGGAGTGAGATTGCTGGATCATATGGTATTTTTATTTCTAAGGAAGTGCCATATGGTTTTTCAAAATGGTTGTACCATTTTGCATTCCCACCAGCAGTACATAAGAGTTCCAAACTCCCTGCAGCCACTCCAACATTTGTTATTTCTGTTTTTTTTTTATTTCTGCCAGTAATGCCGGGATGAGATGATATCTTACAGTGGTTTTGATTTGCATTTCTCTAACGGCTAGTGATCCAGAACATTTCCTCATATGTCTGTTAGCTGCTTGAATATCTTATTTGGTGACATGTCTGTTCATTTCCATTGCCCATTTCTTCATTGTATTATTTGTCCTTCCATTGTAGAGGTGTTGGATTTTCCTGTAGATTTTAGAGATTAGATCTTTGTTGGATTTGTAATAGCCAGATTTTTTTCCTGGTCTGTAGGTTCTCTTTTTACTTTTTTGGTGAAGTCTTTTGATAAGCATAAGTACTCAATTTTTAGAAAGCCCCAATTATCTAGCTTATCTTCTGGAGTTTATATGTTGTTAGTTATGGTTTGTATCCTGTTAATGCTGTGTATTAGGGTCTCCAGTATTGATCCTTTTTTTTTTTTCTATGATCTTTATAATTTTTGGCTTTCTGTTTAGGTCTTTGACCCACTTTGAATTAGTTTTTGTATATGGTGTGAGGTATAGGTTCTGTTTCATTTTTTTTGCAGATAAACATCCAGTTTTGCCAGCACCATTTATTAAAAGACTGTCTTTTCCCCATTTAATGGACTTTGAGCACTTGTCAAAGATCAGGTAACTGTAGGTGGATGGATTTACATGTGGATTTTCAAGTCTGTGCCATTAGTCAATGTATCTGTCCTTGTACCAGTACCAGGCTCTTTTGACTACCATAGCTCTATAGTAGGCTCTGAGGTCAGGTAGTGTGGGTTCTCCCACTTTATTCTTCTTCTTCAATAATGCTTTACTTATCTGGGACCTCTTCTGTTTCTGTATAAAGTTAATGATTAGTTTTTCCATCTTTTTAAAGAGTATTTGGATCATGATTACATTGTATTTGTAAATTGCTTTGGGAAGAATTGTCATTTTCACAATATTGAGTCTACCTATCCACGAGGATGGTATGTTTTTCCATTTATGTAGATCTCTTTTGGATGCTTGCAATAGTGTTTTGTAGTTTTCTTTGATAGGTCTTTTGCATCCCTTGTTAGATTTATTCCTAAGTATTCTATTTTTTTAGAGGGGGGGTATTATAAATGGTATTGTTTCCTGATTTTCTTTTCATCATTCTCTTCGTTGGCGTATAGGAATCCAACTGATTTTTGTATGTTTGTCTTTTATCCTGCTACTCTGCTGAATCTTTCTATTAGTTCCAGTAGTTTTCTCTTTGAGTCTTTGTATAGTATCATATCATCTGCAAATAGGGACAGTTTTTCTTCTTCATTATCAATTTGGATGCCCTTTATTTCTTTTTCTTGCTTTATTGCTCTAGCTAGGACTTCCAGCACAATGTTAAATAGGAGTAGTGATAAGAGCATCTCTGTCTTGTTCCTGTTCTCAAGACCAATGTTTTCATCCTTTCTCTATTAAGAATGGTGTTAGCTGTTGGTTTTGTATATGTGGCCATTATGATGTTGAGGAATTTCTGTTCTGCACCTATTTTATTGAGTTTTTTTTTTTTTTTTTAAATCAGGAATGGGTATTGGACTTTGTTGAACGCCTTTTCTGCATCGAGAAGATCATGTAATTCTTTTATTTTATTTGTGTGTTGGATTACATTGATTCATTTTCTAATTTTGAACAATTCTTCAGTACCTGGTATAAATCCTACTTGGTTGTGGTGTATTATTTTGTTGATACGATGCTGAGTTTTATTGGCTAGAGTTTTGTTATGAATTTTTGCGTCTATATTCATGAGAGATTGTCTGTAATCTTCTTTTTTGTAATGTCTTTTCCTGGTTTTGTTATCAGGGTTATCCTGGCTTCATAGAATGAATTTGGAAGTATCCCTTTCTTTTCTATGTTCTGAAATAGTTTGAGTAGTACTGTTGTAAGTTCTTCTCTGAATGTTTGTTAGAATTCTCCAGTGAAGTTGTCTGGGCCAGGGCTTTGTTTTGTTGGGAATTTTTTATTACCTTTTTCAGTTTCTTCTCTTGTTATGGGTCTGCTCAGATTTTCAACATCATTTTGTATTAGTTTGAGCAGGCAGTGTGTTTCTAGATATTTGTCTATTTCTGCTAGGTTTTCAAATTTGTTGGAGCTGAGTGAAGCTGCTTTCCCATACACCCTGTTCACGGATCTGACAGGTGTACAAGATGGCTAACCTGTGCTGTGTTAGCTGATAGGGGACCTCAACTTGTGTTTCTCTTAAGTTTCTGTTTTCTGTCAGTTTCTTATTCCATTTGGTGCTTAGTTGAGTTCTTTTTCTCTTCATTTGATGCTTAGGGTTCCAGGATTGATGTTTGTCTCTGTTTTATTTAGTTTTTCTGGTTTTTGCTGTGGAGGAACAGTATGGTGCTTCTGTCTAGAGAGCCATGTTGGCTCTGCCTCCCTATCTTTTGCTTTTATTTTATTTCATCACTACTTAGGCTAAACTATTTTCAATGAGTTTGTTTCTTATTTTTATTGAAGCAAAATCTCAGGATTTTGGGAAAGAATTGATGAGGATAAAGGGGAAAGTGTGTGTGATATATTTTCTGAGTGAATTAAATAATTCTCAGGAAAAGCAAGACCTCAGGCTCTACCATGCTCAGAGGGAATAAGCTTGGATGATTTATTTTTATAGTACTTAGGGGAGCAGGCAAAGATGGACTTCACGATGGCAGGCAACAGTAGGAAGAGATTTCAAAGAACTGAAAATCAAAATCGTGTTGCCTGGGGATTAGTGACAGAGATAAGGTATTTCAGTAGATTTTTAGAAAGCCCCTTTTGTGTTGAGATTTTTTTAAAAAAGGATAATAATAATGCTTTATTTTAAATAATCAATAGTTTGACAAAAAATAATCATTTTGTAGAGAGATTTGGGATGAAAGAATCTCATAATAAATATACAACAACATGTAGCAATGGGATGCCCATTAACATTGCTGAATAATTCTAAGGTAGCAAAGTGTCTTTTAAAAGCCTTATTTTTCACTCTCAGTACATTCAACTCATGTAATTAGACCATGTCTTCTGTGTAAATCTCAAAAGTATCCTGCTATTTTGCCTCAAATAATCTAACAATAATTTCATCATCTAATTGTGGACGTGTTAGGGCACATTATGTTTATGCTTCAAAGGAGACAGACACCCTGTTCTTAATCTTGGGGTTTTTATATTTGTTAATTATCACCATTTTTTTTTTAAAACTTTTCCTGGGGTTCTGAATAGGAAAGAAGTCTGAAAATCCAAGCCTTGGCCAACCTCAAGCACTTCCCAAGTGAGTAGGACTCTCGGGGGAAAAACAGCTTCCACTGGTCCTGAAATGACCCCTTTCAAGAGATGAAAACAGCTCTTAAGGATGAGTGGGAAGTGAGGACAAAATGAAGAAGACTGGGGCCTTTATATCAAGAGGGTGAAGGAACAAATATTTAGGAAAATTAACATCGGCAACTTCTAGAAATGACCACAGTTGTGCTCTCTCTCAAATAACCAACTTTTACCTTTCCACAGTCTTCTCATTGTACTAATCTGGAAAAAACCCAAACTTCGATCAATCTAGCACTCTTCTTTGCATGCATAAGCACTCAACACTCAGTGGTTTGCTTAATATTATTACCGCAATCACTAAGATATAATTATTGTGGAAATCAGAATGCCTGGTAAACCTACCAATAAGGGAAGACAACTTATAATTATGAACAAGAAGAGTTAGTTGGATGATCCAATGTTTTTTAGCTCAAGCCATAATAGCTTGATATTATGTCCCTTCCCAGGGTAGAAATATTCTTATTTCAGAGACTAAAGTTCACGTGTCTATAGACCAAAGCACTTCTTCCTTGATCAGCGTAAGAGGCCCAGCCAATGACAGATGTCATTTTGTAGATTTCACTTTAGATGCAATTCCTGTCATAGTGACATAGTTTTTCTTTAGATACCCAAACACTTCAATGAGGTTGCAGTCAAGTTGTGCCCTTTATCTTTAAGTGATTTTGCATGGCCCTGCCTGGTCCATTACATATTGATTTATAGTTTATTTCCCAAGGTAAAGCCTTATGTTTGAGTTATTTGCTATACCTCACTGTCACCCCTTTATAATGAAAGAAAAAAAAAAAAAAACCTTAGAACATCTACCAATTTACCAATTCCTGCATAGGATAGGAACAGCTTGAGAGCTGTCCTCAAGCCAGCTGTGGTTGCACCCTTTGGGGCAAGGTAGAAGAACCTCCAGACCTGTTTCCCCTCTCCATCTTCCAGCTGTTCCACCAGGTGATGCTTGGGTCAAGCTGACAGATTTTCTGAGAAGTTCTGTTCAGTGAACTTTGCGTGACCTACGTTCTGTCACTGTGAATGCTCTGAGGAGTCTTTATTCAACCAAAATTTACACTTGAAATCAATCTTGCTCCATCACACTGTCTTGGAAAAAAGAGAAAAAAATGTGAAATGGTGAATAAAGAGTCACATATTATACCCACAACTCAACCACTCTGTATATGCACAACAGATACATATATGGTCCAAGAGGTTATAGTACCTCTTATGGTCACTGAGGTTTGCAAGACAAACTACTTAGAAGACCATGCAGGAAAGCAAATGACTTCATAGGAATAGCTCCATGAGGCTAGTCTCTATACAGTAATTTTTCTGTAGGGACTTATTTATTTATCAGCTGATGGGTAAACATATCTTTGGCTAGGTAGCACCTTTATGTGATGGGACTTGCCCATTAAAAACCAGAAGATTTTAGTCATGGACACAAAGGAAAAAGAATATTTTAAGGACAAATATCTTCAAGATATGTCTTCAGGATTCACCTTCTTTTCCTACCCCAAAGAAAATTCTTCTGATCTAGAAAATATATTTGATTACCACTTAATAGAACAGAACTTGAGTTTTCAATCAGAAGAACTTCATTTGACTTCAGTCTCTCAGTTACAGGCTCAGTGAGTTTTAACCAGTTGCCTAACCTCTCCAAATCTCACTTTTTACTATAATAATCACAAATTATTTCACGAGGGTCTTATAAAACAATTTAGATAACACGGATTGAAGTATTTTTTATTTTTTTAAGTTTACATGTACATACGTATATATGTATTTACCATCAGTCATGAGTGAGGGGCTGGCGGATTAGAATTGCCAACTTCTGGGTTAGCAGCCGAGCTCTTAGCCACTGTGCTCCCAGGGCTCCAGGTAGGTATGTGTTTACCATCACTCACGAGTAAGATCCTCATGCTCAGAAATATTCCCTGGCATAGCTGGTGCTTAATCAATGCTTGTCTAATTAGTGAATAAATACGTGACTCCTGTTCATTGAGTCTTCTTCAAAAACGTGCACTTCAGGTATAAAAAGCACTTTTACATTTTATAGATATACTTTGCAGATATACCAAAATTGCAAAGAAAGAAAAAAAAAAGCTTTGCTACAGCTGTTACATGCGGCATGTCTATAATGTAACCTTTCCAGAATTATGGCCTTTGTCCCCGTTTTGCACAGTCCTCTGTTTCAGCAGAAATGGAAACCCTGCAGTATTTCTCTATAACGGAAGTGAACAATTCACAAATACGTGATTGCTTAGTTAAGGAGGTAATTCATTTTCTGGAGAGAAATAGTGTAATTTGAAATGCTAACTAATACGGAATCGACTCAACGGCACTGGGTACTGGGGACTAATCCCAAGCAGCCTAACTTTCAAGCTCTGTGCTTCATATTGTTTTCAACTTTTTTTAACTTGTTTTTACATTCTACCTGTAAATTAGCTATCAGTCTATCTATGTATCTATCTATGTATCTGTCTATGTATCTATCTATCTATCATCTATCTATTATCTATCTACCTATCTATATCTGTATATCTCTTTATCTATTAATCCACCTTGTTTATCTAACTAGACTGTAAAGCTCATAAGAAATTTTGAAAAAATAGCTCCTTTTTACCCCATAATCTAGCCCCAACTCCTGAATTACCCTACTACTTCATAAAAAAAAAATATATATAGGACATGTTTATTAAATATTTGTTCAATGAATGAGGGAATATATAGATGCCAAAATACTAGAGAACTTGCATTAATTTTACTTTTCCTGTTTTTCAGAGCCACTTACCCTAGGCAATAAGACTAATATGATTTATTCCAGTGTTCGTCTATCAATGTTCCTTTTAGTTTTGTTTCAAACAGAACGAAGAGATTCAGTGAATGAAATTATCCATGAAAGTGAATAGCCATTACTCTCAATTTATTCATTTTTTTCCAGGTATAAACTTTGAAACATTCAAGAATTCATGTCCATAAATTTCCCCCAGGCTATATCTAAAGCACATTGCTTTGCTCTAAAATAGTTTCACTGCTTTTTGACATGCGAGGATCAAGATTTAAGACCTTTTTAATTTCTAAGATTTAGGATTAGGTCCAGTAAACATAATGCCATCTGACAACATAAATTCTTTAAAAAATTCCTTGTTTTTGTCAGAGTAAGAAGCATGCGATAGGCCAGCAATTTGCCTGTCAGGAATCTCTAAGCCTGCTCACTGCCTGTTTGAACTGCCTTCAAGTAATTCAGTAAAGGTATTATATGCCTTTTCATTTCTATACGATTTATACAGTCCTCTTTAAGGTCTGTAATTTGAAAAAGAATGTGCAATTTTATTTCATTTCACCTTTTTTTTTTAATTCTAGAACTTTAATTAGGGTGTATTTCGCTCCAGGTTGTCCTGATGTAGTACTTGATGTGAACATCTAATAAAATTTTGCAGATTTGTGTTTTCCAGCCTGAGGAGGGTGAGGATTCTTGATTTTAATAAACAAATGTGTTGTTGTATTACATTTTTTAATTAAAAAAAATTTTCATAGCATCAGTTTATGTGGCCTGAGGCAGGAAGAGCAGATTATACAGATAAATAATGCTCAGAGAAGTTAGGTGACTTTACTGAGATCACACAGCTGTTGGCTCTTTCCTATGCCACTTTTAGATTTGCTCCACCGAAATGCATTAACTGTATCCCACACTTTGTGGCCACAGAGAAAAAGAGCAAAGGCGTTTCCATTCCAGATCTAAGTCCACATGGGGCTATAGTACACTGTGCACCTTTAAGTTTCAGATACTACCCATCTAAGATAACACATTGTTACTTGCAAATGCATTATTTCCATCAAAAACACTGTGTAAAAGGAAGAAAATGAAGAAGACCCCAGTTTTCTCATCAGCAGTACAGTGATACCCTCATGAAGTTGAACAAAGGAGCAAAGTAGGTAATGAACGCTCATCCAACAAGATCAAATACACGTGGAAGGCAAACTATATGCTAGTCACTGTTCCAGTAGCTAGGGATATAGTGGTGACTAAGACTGACAAGATTCCTGTCAACATGTCTTAACAGAAAGCAGTTAAATGTAGAGAATAATATGAATATTCTTTGTTACTATTATCTTCTCATTTCAGTCAGAACTATTATTGCAGTATTTTGCAGTGTTACTGAACACTGGACCATGAATTCACTAGGGTATCTTCGTTCTAATGATCTCTTCCATTAATTCTCTGTTTGATATGAAGCAATATATTTAAATTCATTGGCTCCCAGCCTCCTTGTATCTAAAATGAGGGGTTTGTGAGCATTTCTAAGGTCTTTCTGTTCTTACATCCACTGCTTTCTTGGTGCTCAAGACGACTCTCAGGAAGCGAGCGGCTCAAAGGTTCTGAGGTATCAGCGGTATTGTGGAAGGCCTAGGAAGGCCCAGTGAAAGAGATTTTGCTGCAAAAACTGACCCCATGATCATTCTTTACTTTGTGCTCATGGTTTCCTTTGCCTTTCAGCACAGGGTCAAAGGCGAAACTTTCCCCTAGAAGCTCATTCTCATTTTTCTCCAACAGGACTCAAATAGGAGTCACAAAAATGATAGAGGTGGGGAAACAGGACCCTAGGGAGACTTTAGGGGAAATGCATTATTTAGCCTGGAGAAAGAAAAGCTGAAGGGTGACTTCATAAAAGTCTTGAACTTTACAGCAGGTTAAAGGAAAAGTTCCTGAACTGTAAAAGAGATTGGTTATGAGATGAAGGCATAGGATATAAGCTTTCTGAGGCTAATTGTGAACTTCCTGAGAGACAGGGGCATGGTTGGATGACTTGCACTGAGTACTGTCTGGGAATTCAGCATGGAGCTTCAAGCTGAGACTACATCATGTAGATAAACTGAGTACAGCCATGTCTTCCACACTGTGCTCAGACAAGAAGGGTCAACCCATGACTCAGCAAAGAGGCGGATGAAAACAGCCTCACCTTCACTCACCTCTAAGCTGCTGTTTCTCTCTATAGAACATCTTTGGGTATCTGTCTTAGTCATCTAGTACTGTATAACAGAAATGCCACAAGTGGACGGCTTTAAGAAAGAGAAGTTTATTCTCTCACGGCCCAGTCGGCTAGAAGTCCAAATTCAGGGCACCGGCTCCAGAGGAAAGCTTTCTCTCTATGTCGGCTCCGGAGGGAGGTCTTTGTCATTAGTTTTCTCTTGGTCTGGGAGCATCTCAGCACAGGAACCAAAGGACACGCTCTGCTCCCTGCATTGCGTGGTGGTATGAAGTTCCCATGTCTCTCTGCTCATTTCTCTCTTTTATATCTCAAAGAGATTGGCTTAAGACACTACCTAATCTTGTATATCTCATCAATATAACTGCCATTAATCCATCTTATTATATCACAGTGATAGAATTTACAACACACAAGGAAATCACACAATATGGTGGACAACCACACATTACTGGGACTCATGGCCCAGAGAAGTTGACGGATACTTTTGGGGGATACAATTCAATCCATGGCTGTATCTAATATCCAAGTATTCTATGTTTTGATTTTTCCTCAACTCAATAATTCAAATCAACCAGCATTTAGTGAATAATTTGTCAATCTTTATTTTCTTTCATTTTCGGAAAAAGATTTGAGATGCCCTAATCTGTAAAACAAAGATCAGAATACCCTGCCTCACTAATTTACAGGCTGATTGTGAGTATAAAACAAAAAAAATAATCTGCATGATTTCAGAGCACCTCACAAAAGTTTGTTTTGTACATAGAGGGAGAGAGATGGTGTGCTGGCACCAGCTTATACCAGCTCACAAGAACCAATTGTTAGATATTCAGGAACTGTGTGTGCCATTTTTTAAAACATCAGTAACTTGAAATTGAGGGTAGTGGTAGTTCAGTGATAGAATTTTTGCCTTCCATGGGGGATATCCAGGTTCAATTCCCAGCCAGTGTTCCTCAAGCATAACCATCTGTCATTGGAGGCTTGCGCATTGTTATGATGCTGAACATATCCACCAGCAGCTCCTTGGAAACCCAATGGGGCAGTTCTACTTCATCCTATAGGGTCTCTCTGAGTAGGAATCCATTCAACGCCAAAGGGTTTGGTTTGGTTTTGGTTTGGGGGTAAAAAAAGTATGATCAGGTCATAGTTATGTCTGTTGTCCCAAGAAGAGGCCAAAAATTCAATACCCTTGACCTCACAGATGGTAGCAAAGTCGAGTCCAGTCAGTCCTCAAGAGAATCCATGAAACTGCAACATTGGAAAGAATTATGAAACCCATTAGTGACAGCAGTTCTCATGATCAGATGGGAGACTTCAGGATTATCTAAAGTGATGCAAGGAATAAAAGAAGTTAAAATCAGTCAGGAAACAAGTGGTCGATAAGAACTGAGAGAAGCTGGCATGCTCAAAATTATTGATTAAGAATTTCAGGTTAGTCTGGCTGGATCATACAATAGAGCTGGTAGGCAAAACTAGCCACATGTCTATGGGCAGAAAGGACAGTTCAGTAAGGATACTAAATTTAGATTAACTCATTCAATGTTTTTTTTTTTGTTGTTGTTGTGAGTTTTAAAAATTTAATATTTGCTAACCATCTGTAGCTATAACATGAATAAGAAGACTTTTGTCATTTTTTCTGCACTGAATATAAGAAGATTAAGCATACTACTCGAATGTATGCTTTCTGAACACAAGAACCTTACTGATCATGTTTACTGTAGTGTACTTTGAGCCCTGGTGATGCAGTGGTTAAGACCTCGGCTGCTAACCAAAAGATTAGCAGTTTGAATCCACCAGCTGCTCCTTGGAAACCCTATAGGACAGTGCTACTCTGCCCTATAGGATCCCTACGAGTTGGAATTGACTCAACTGCAAGTGTGGTTTTTGGTTTTAGGTAGTGTCCCCAGCACCTAGAGCTGTGGTTTGCACATGAAAGGTGTTCAACCTGTACTTATTTAATGAGTAATAAAACAGTAGGGATCAAGTCACCCCTTCCCTTTAGAAACTAATTGTTTTATACAATTTGGAAGGCAGAGCTGTGGTGAAAAGGCTGTGAAAAGACTTCGAAGTCAGTCAGACCTTTGTGAAAACCCATTTAACATATTAGTAATGCATAAGTTGTTTGCCATTTCTGAGCTTCATTTTCATGTAAAATGGAAATAATAAGTATATTGCAAAACTCTTGTGAATGTAAATCAGAAACTACTTTGAAAGTACTTTTCATGTTGTCTTTGATATGCAATGTTTAATAAATATGCATTTCCTTTCCTGAGGTATCTGAGGCTCTATTTCAAGGAAGACATTACTTGCTAATGGAGAGGGGTGTTACATGGTTCAGGACACAGGTAGGATGGAGCCACAGGTGCCCCTATCATTACAAACATCTGTGAAAAGATGATGCGAGCAGAAACTTACCCACGAAAACTACTCCTATATTTTGTTTTAATGATTTATTTGGACTATGAGGAAAGAGCATGCTAAACAAAGTCCAATTTTTAAGGATCCTGAGATCAACATTAATGAGATAAAAATATTTTAGTAAATATGTGGAATAGAATGTGAATCACCATGCTTCAGGAATGCCAAGGATTATCTATGAAGTTTTGTGTGCAAGTGGGAAGAATAACCCTAACAAACACCCTGCTCTGTCCTCACGGTCTTGATCAAGCCACTCAGTATGTTAGCTGAATAGACCTTAAATAGCAGCACTGTAATTTTGTCTTTTTAAAGAACCTGACCAGTGACTATTTTCTGTTTCATAGTTTAATAGATGGTTGATCTGCTTATAGTTCTATAGTTATCTAATACCACTGTTGTAGATCCATTTCTCCATGGTGCATAATCTATTTATTTATCAACCACCTACAAATCTTGTGCCTTGGGCCAGGCACTGTGCTGAGCTCAAAGAACGCAAAGATTAATACAGCACAATCCGTGTGCTTCTGTCTAGTGAGAGAGAGAGACATGTAATCAGTCTATCTTACTAAAATGTGCTAAGTGACCCAATGGCAATGCATACCAGGAAGTGCTAGGAGAATTGACAGAGTAGCAAAAAAGGCCTTTTAGGGAACTGGGAATGGAAATAACATTGAACTGAGACTTAAAGTACATCAGGCTGAGAAAGCAACGAGTTCCTTAGAGGAAAACACAGCAAGTGCAAAGGCTTGGTGAATGAAACAATCATGTTGGGGGAAGGCTGTTTGGGGGCTGGAATAAAAAAGAGGGGGCAGAGTGGAGACAGCAGAAGATGAGATCTGATGCTACATGTGTGTCCTTGGAGATTCTAGGACTGGAAAATATGTCATGAATTCACCTTGGCCATTCCTCAGACTTGAAAAGCTTTGGTGCTGTCTCTTGAAAAAAAAAAAAACCCTTTCTAGAATACAAGCCATTTATCCTATTTGTGAATTCTATCCAGGGCTTCATATTTCAGTAAGTCACATCTCCAGCTTCTGAATTATTTTCAGGGGGCCCAAGCCCTGAAAAGTCCTGCCTTGCAGAAGGTGAGAGAGCCAGGGTCTAGAAAATCTATTAGAGCTGATGCTCTCATTGCTTGACACATTTCATGTGAGTAGAAATGCCTCCATCTCAACAACTGACAATAATAAACTTACAGCTATATTTATAATGACAGCAGCACTGAGCTGTCGCCCTGATGATGACGTATGAGTGCAATACATTACTTGAGATAGGCGTTCCACTGATGTATTTTTCGAAAGATATAAAATGCCACAGAAGTAGGTTAAATTAATTAAGAAGAAAGGGTCAGAGAAGAGTGAGAGGAACTTCAAGATGAAAACACAAATACAAGAGGCTATTATATTTTTCTAGGGTCCATTGAATTTTTAATACATTTTTATTTAGAATAATTTTAGTTTTTTTGAAAAAATTATAAAGATTACAGAGAACTCCCCTATACACCACACCCTGCTTCCCCTATTATTTTTTGCCTTTATTCTTACATCTTACATTAGCATGATATCTTTTTCACAATTGACAAACCAGTAGTAACATATTCTTTTCAAAGAAAAGAAAAAAATAGAAAGTCTGTACTTAATTGAAATTTTCTTAATTTTTCCCTAATGTCCTTTTTCTGTTCCGGGATCTCATCATGATATTTTATTATGTTTAGTTGTCATGACTCCTTAGGCTCCTCTTGGATGTGACAGTTTCTCAGACTTCCCTTTCTTTTTGATGACTTCAACAATTTTGAGGAGTATTGGTCAGGTATCTTGTAGAATGTGCCTCAGCTGGTATTTGTCTGGTGATTTTCTCAGTTTTTAGAAGAAAGACCACAGAGTTAAAGTCATTTTCATAATATCCTATCAAGAATGCATACTATCATCATGACTTATCACTGTAATCTTCTCACCTTGGGAGAGGTAGTGTTTGTCAAGTTTCTCCACTGAAAAGTTACTCTTATTTCCTTCTGTCCATACTATACTCTTTGGAAGCAAGCCACCCTGCTTAGCTCACCCTTAAGGAGTTGGGAAGTGATGTTCTACCTCACTGAGGGAAGTGTTATCTACAATTTCGTACTACTTTATTTTGTTGCATAAATTGATCTAGCTTTGGCATTGAAAACTTCTGTTTCCCTTAGACATAGCCTGTCATTGTGTGGGTTTATTATTTATTTCTACTTGCTCACACTGTAACATGTACGAGGTTTATTTTGTATAATTTCCCTTTCGGTCTTAGAATCAGCCATTTTATTCAAAGAACCTTGGTTCCTTTTATTTGAAAATGGTATTAGAAACCAAGATGAGGGGTGCGAGGTATGCTTATTGCTACTGGGGCATCATTTTTTCTAAGCCTTCTCAGCTGACCAGACAACGGACTATATACGTGTACATACATGTACCCATAAATATTTCCGTATGCAACAATCTGTATCTAAATTAAGCTGAACATCAGTTTATCTGATGCCTCCAACTCTAACTGGTCACTAATACAGGATTGCCTTGCTCGTCTGTGACCTCCCAATCCAACAGTAAGCAGACTGTTTTTGACAATCTTCAATTTATATACTCAATCTTTTTATTCCCATGAATATATATAGAAGCATTAGAATTATTAACCATGTCCCCATGAAAAACAACTTTATCAACTAGAGTACAGTGTTTATATATAACTTTGTTTTGTTTTTTGCCTTTAGTCTTACAGACTCCACTCCTTTCCAAAGTTAAGCTTGTTAATTTTTTTAAAGAAATAACCTGACAAAATATTTTTATTTATATAAGTATTACATGCAAAAACAAAAAAACCAAACCCTGTGCCATCAAATCAATTCCAACTCATAGAGACACTATAGGAAAGAGTAGAACTGCCCCACAGAGTTTCCAAGGAGCGCCTGGTGGATTCGAACTGCCGACCCTTTGGTTCGCGGCTGCAGCACTTAACCACTATGCCACCAGGGTTTCCATCCATAAATACATGTGTTTTTTCTTAGTGTGAATGTTAAAAAAATATGAAAACCCATACATGGCTGTTTCATTTAACAATCTAGTCAAGAAACACCATCACTCGAGGTTACTTATCATCCTTCACAGTGGTACAGAATGCAGATAGAACATGAAAACCACAGTTAGGCAGAGTTAATGGAAAGCGCCTAGCTTTTGGAGTCAGAGAATATGGAATTCATATCCCAACCCTATTAAGGTCTAGGAATGGACTTAGTGCAAGCAACTTGATCTATCTGAGCTTCAGTTGCACCATCTATAAGAGAGACAATAAAGCTTACTTCAGGAGTTTGTTGAGAAAATTAAATAAATATCTATGTAAGACATGTAGCACAGAACCTAACTTAGAGTAAGCATTCAACAGATGTTCATTTCAGTTTTTATTTTTTGCTTTGCTCAGTTTTTCTTTCCTCTGTTCTCTCTAGTTCCTTAACTGAGGTCAACTCATCGCCAGGACAAACAGCCCAACAAACGAATTTAGGGCTGCAGTAAAATCTCACTCTTGAACAACCCTGGATTGGGTTCTTTCATTAAAATCCTCCCAAAGTGCTAGCAACTTATTTTCCACAAAAGAAAGGTTCGATTTTCAACTGGCACAGGAATCCAAGCTGCACTCCTCAATGCACACATGCAGGATATTGCCTACGGAGAGCTCATGCCTTAAATCGTTCTACTGCAAACTCACACCCCATTTAACAAACGGAGCAGAAAATCTTCTCTGAACTGCAGAGTCAGTGCCTGCCTTTGCAGTTGGCTGAACTTCAAGGCAGGCTGGAGCAGTCCTTGGCTAAATAACTTCAGTTAAACAGACATTGAAAATATCTACTCCCTACGTATCCACAAGTAGAGCTTCTTATCAAAGTCATCTGCCACTCAAAGACTTCATTTATTCTTCTAACTCAGTAAAACAGTGGTTCTTTTATACAGTGTCTGAGTATTGTAAAGTTAATAAAGGCAGGTGAAATCTTATCATCAAGTGTGACAGAGAACACGGGCTTTAAGTGTTTGAGTAGAAATGATCTCTGTTTCAAAATATCACAAGACAGTGGCTAGAAAGATGAATGTCAATACTGCACCTGGAATGGAGTTCAGTAATTGGAGCTTCTCGCATGGAGGAAGTAGCATGAAATAAATAAGAGACTGATTTCTGAATTGTTACTGCTCTGAGGTTCTTATTGACGTCGGGATATTGTTCACTCAACAGACACTTGGGTGCATAAGCTTAATTCTAGCCTGAGCACCGAAACAAGAAGACCCAACATCAATTACCTTGAAATGTGGAACCCAACTTTCCAACAATGCCCAGCATTGTCTCTTTACACATGAAATCACTCACTGTGGTAGAAAATAACTCAGGCTTGATATTTGTTGTGTGTCAAGTAGGGGTAAGGGTTCTGATAACACTTACACCCTTACGCATGCCAGGTCTGCAGGATGTGATATTATAACAATAAAAGAGTTAACAAAGTTGTGCAGCTAATGCTTGGGTAGCCTTTCAGGAAAGGATCAAGAGGTTGCAACAAGTTATTGCATCTTCTGTCTCGTGGACACTCTCTTCTTGACTGGCAGTGTTTCCTGCTCCTACAGCTCAACCTTGAACCCTGAAGTCTGGTCAATTCTCAGGTTATGATTACCTGTTAGATATTTTTCTTACTGGTCTGATTCTGATTCCTCCATATGATTTATCCTCTGACATTACCCTAGGAATTCACTAAGGATCATCAATTTCTTTTTTTTTTTTTCTCTTTTTTGGACTTGGACAATTTCCTTGGCTGACTCATCCTGCACCAGACTCATGCTGTTCTTCTTGGTCTGATTTATAGCCTTGTCTCCATGACTGCCTCTTCTCACTTGGCTTAAACATGAGGCGTGTTACCATAATGACTTTACTAATTGTAAATGATAGCATTACCTTTTTAAGCCTCTACAGCATTACCAACAGGGAAATGTTACCATTCTGATTTAGTGGCCATGGAAAAGAAAATTTGCAGCAGCTGAATAACTTGCAAAGGTCACATAAGAAGTAACAGAACAGAGTCTTAAGTCCAGGCCCCTCAACTTCAAGTCCTTCCCTATTCCTACAGCACTTGAAATTTTCACTGACAGTTACTTCCAAAGTGGTGGAAAAAAAAAAATCCTCTTAGTTTTAAAATGCCATCAATTCTTTAATAATATATTTTTTTCTTTTGAAAGTTAACCAATACTAATTTTGGTAGAGATAGTTGTACCTTATTCTATTTTGTTATAAATGGAAAGAGCTGACTAATGATAACTGATATTCGATCACCTTATAAGAAATGTCTACACACATTTTCTAGGTTTCTGTTGAGAATTGCTATTTATTGAACAGAAACCCTGGTGGCGTAGTGGTTAAGGGCTATGGCTGCTAACCAAAAGGTCGGCAGTCTGAATCCACCAGGTGCTCCTTGGAAACTATATTATAAGGTTGCTATGACTCGTAATCGACTCAACAGCAATGGGTTTTTGTTGTTGTTATTATTTATTTATTTAATACTCACTGTGGCCATGCACTATGCTGATACTTTACCCATTTTATCTCATTGAAACTTTATAATAATTCTTCCGTGGGAACTTTTATCCCCATTTATACAGGAGGAAAATCAGTATCAAAGAAGTTCAATAATTTTTCCTGTGGCATAGCCAAAAACTCAGCTAAGGTTTGCCTGTCTCCTAGGTTTGCAACCCTATCTAATATGCTATTTTGTCTTATCAGCACTTTTGTAAGTTAATTTTAAGCTGGTAATACAATAAGCATCTTCAGTGGGCCAAGTGCTAGAAAGAAGTCAACAGTGGCCCTCTTAACTGTTTTATTGCAAATGACAGATAAGTTGATTCTCTAAGAAGTTAGGTCCATGAGTTTTAGTTTTGAATGTTTTTGGAAGAGCTCACAAGTTGAAATTCCTAAGAGATTAAATGATTAATGAATTATAACTCAGGATTACTATACTTTTTTAAAGATACAATAAGACTTACAGGAAAGAAGCAGGTAGAAACTATGTTGGAGGGCCAGAGAAGGGGAGCTAGGACTTTTGAGTGGCTGTAGGGAGCACTAAACCTTGTTCACTCCCCTGATCAATAACACAGTGTCCTGTAGGTGCTGACCAGCTGGCCACAGATTTTCGACTTTGTGATGGTTAAGATTGTGTGTCAACTTGGCTGGGCCATGATTCTCAGTGTTTATGTGTGATCACTCCCATGATTGAATCTGCTGTGAGTAGCCAATCAGTTGAAAGGGAGTTTCCTTGGGGGTGTGGCCTGCATCCAAATATAAGCAGACTTTCTGGCTTTTTTGCTTTCTCCTGCGGCTGCCTCCTGTTTGTCTGACCTCCAGCTTTTGGGACTTGAGCTATCAACTTATCTGTAGACCTCGGGATTTGTCGATCTTCATGGCCTGAGAGTGGGAGCCCTGCTCTCCAACCTGCTGATCTTGGGTTTGCCAGCCCCTGCATCTGTGAATCGAGAGAAGCCTCTATCTTTATCCATTGACTTGGGATGTTCTAGCCTCTACAATTGCTAGCTGTTTCCTTGATATAAAGCTCTCTCTACTTATATTTATATGCTTTACTGGTCTTGCTTCTCTAGAGAACCTAGCCTAAGATGTTCTTCCACCCACACCTCTCTGCTTGGTGCTCTGAAAAGCAAAGGGTATGCTGCTGAGTCCTTTAGTAATCAGGGCCTCTGGTAACTGGAAGAGAGAAGGTCATATTGTGTGTGGGTGTGTGATATCTCCCATGGAAAATGATACAGGGTCATGGAAGGTGTCACAGGTCATCAGGATGGGTTTTTTAGATAGGAGTTCTGGAGCTGTGTGTTTTAATAATTCTAAATATCTGAACAGTCAAAAAATGACTTTTTTTTTTTTTGCTATGCTCTTAACCGAAATCTAGTTTATGGATTAGAATTGAGGTTAATTGAGTTAGGCCTCACTAGATGACTAACACGGAGCCCTGGTGGTGCAGTGGTTAAGTGTTTGGCTGCTAACTGGAACACTGGTGGTTTCAGCTCAACAGTAGCTTTGCAGAACAAAGATGTGGCGTTCTGTTTCTGTGATGATTACGGCCTTGGAAACCCTATGGGACAGTTCTACTCTGTCCTATAGGGTCGCTATGAGTCATTATGGATAGATGACTGATATCATATCTACAGATCTATCTGTTTTACCTCCATGTACTTATACATTATTTAGTTTCTGAAAAGTTTTATGTGGTTTAAAAAAGATATATTCAATGATATTAAAAGAAACTAAAGGCCAAAAAAAGTGAAGGGCAAAAGATATTAAGAAAGATGAAAGGCAAATCATTTTGATGGTGAAAGATTATTACAGGAACACCTACTATTGGCTAACAATGGACAGCAAATATATCCTAGGTTTCCTAGCAACCAACATGTGGGGAAAAAAAAAAAAACCTGCTGCCATCGAGTCGACTGCACTCATAGTGCCCTATAGGACAGAGTAGGACTGCCCTATAGGGTTCCCAAGGAACAGCTGGTGGATTTGAACTGCCGACATTTTGGTTCGCAGCCAAGATCATAACCACTGTACCACCAGGGTTCCACCAACATACGAAAGGGCTGCTAATCAAATGATTGGCAGTTCAAATCCACCAGCTCCTTGGAAACCCTTTGGGGATGGTCTACTCTGTCCTCTGGAGTTACTATAAGTCAGAATTGACTTGATGGCAAGGGTTTTTTTGTTTTTGTTTTTTATAGATGCATGATTCTCAGTGTTTATGAGATAAACATGGATCATTTGCAAAATAGTACAAGGAGGAGGTATATCATGGATTGAATTATGTCCCCCAAAAAACGTGTTTATCAACTTGGTTAGGCCATGATTCCCAATATTGTGTGCTTGTTCTCCATTTTGTGATTGTAGTTTTACGTTAAGAGGATTAGGATGGAATTGTAACTCTACCCTTTCCCAGGTTACATCCCTGATCCAATGTAAAGGGAGTTTCCCTGGGGTGTGGCCTGCACCACCTTTTATCCCTCAAGAGATAAAAAGGAAAGGGCAGGAGGCAGAAAGTGGGAGACCTCATACCACCAAGAAATCAGCACCAGGAGCAGAATGTGTCCTTTGGACCCAGAGTCCCTGTACCTGAAAAGCTCCTCGACCATGGGAAGATTGAGGACAAGAACCTTCCTCCAGAGCCGACAGAGAGAGAGAAAACCTTCCCCCGGAGCTGACGCCTTGATTTTAGACTTTTAGCCTACTTTACTGTGAGGAAATAAATTTCTCCTTGTTAAAGCCATCCACTTGTGGTATTTCTGTTATAGCAGCGCTAGATGACTAAGACAGGGTGGTTAGGGTACTGATACTACTCTGTTTCTTCTTGACCTGGGTACTGGTTATACCAGTGTGTGCAGTTTGTAAAAAATCACCAAGCATTACAAAATTTGTTACATGGAATTTTCTGTACGCATATTCTACCTCCATAAGTTTCTAGTCAATAGAAAGAATCCAAGTCAAGAAGGAGAATTTTGAGGAAAAAAAAAAAAGCAAGGCTGTAGTGAAAAAGAATATTTGATAAAGTACATCACATTAGACATTAAGAAGAGACCAAAAAAAAAAAAGTGCTTCAGTTACTTTGTCCAGTGAATTCCTTTGAAGAACCAACCAAACTCACTGCAGCTGAGTCAATTCCAACTAACAGCAACCCTGCTGTACAGGGAAGAACTGCCCCATAGGGTTTCCAAGGCTGGAAATCTTTACAGGAGCAGACCGCAGCATCTTTCTGCCAAGGAACAGCTGGTGAGTTCGAACCACCATTTCAGTTAGCAGCTGAGAGCTTAACCAGTGTACCACCAATGCTCCTTCCTTTGCAGAAAACATTATCCTATATGGTAAAGGATGTACACTATCTCTACCTGTCGCCCCTGGCTGTTTAAAATAAATGGACCACTATATTTCCTGGGGATGTTTCTTTATGTTTCTCACGAAATCTAACGGCATCATGCCAAAGTCTTACTTGTTAAAACTCTAAGAAAGAGGGCTTCGAGTTGCATTTTGCGGTTTTACAGATTTGTAGGCTCTCTCTCTCTTGAACTATAGCAGTAGTCTCCTAGTTGTTTCCCTGGGTTTGTTCCGGTCCCTCTGTAGTCTACTTCCCCTACCAAACCAAAAAATCCATTGCCATCGAGTCAATTCTGAGTCATAGCAAACCTATAGTGGTCAGAAATGTCACTCCTGATACTTGTCCCATGGCCTGCAGAGCCTGTGTTAGCTAGTCTCGGCCCACCTGTCTACCATCTCTCCTAGTACTGATCTCCTCTGTCACCATGCTTTGGTCATACTACACTTTCTTCCTTTCCTTCACCAACAACAGCCTCATTCCCATCTTATCTTTTCCTGCCTTTGCACTTGTTCTTCCCTCTATTTGCAAGACTCTTTCTTCAGATCTCCACTTCTCTGCCTCCCTTTAAGCATTCAGGTCTCAACATAAAGGCCAAGCCTTGAAAAGCCTTGGCAGAAAATTCTCCTCCTCCTAACTTTCCCACTCCATCTCCATTTCCGTTAAATTTTCTTCACCATATGATTGATATTTGAAGTTATTATATCTTTGCATATGTAATGGTTTTATTTCCCAGCTAGAATATATATTTCTTAAAGAAAGAAATGAGCCAATCATTTTGTTGTTGTATCCTAAGGTCCTAGAACAGTGCCTGGCATATGGCAGAGACTAAATAAATACTTGTTGAATAAGGAAGAATTGAACTAATGAAGAGGAATCAATAGAGAACGTATATTAATGGATCCAGTGCATATCCTTCTGGTAATCCTTCCTAAATACTGTTACCATCAAATAAACTTTTGATAAATATGAAATGGAGAGTTGATTTTAAGGTTATTCTCTTTGATGAGGGCGACAAGTTAGCTATTCTCTGTGTTGTCTACTTAAAATGCTTCTAATTCTATGGTAGCATCTTTGAATCATGATAAGTAAATAAAAGGTTTCTACAACCATTCCTGGGACTTCTCTAAAGTTTCCAGTAGCTTGACTGAAAATTCTCTGTGTACTTGAGCATCTAACCTCATGATTTGGTTCTGGAGCCCATATTTGAACCTATAATTTTATATACTCAATTTTTTTTTTCTGTATGTTACAAACACCCTATATCTTCATCCCCTTTTCTGTATCCTGGATCCCACTAAGTCCTCTCCCTCTTACCTCCCAAAGTAGCCCATCATTCCTTCTCTCACAGTATTTATCCCCTATCACCTATATTGGAACCTCGTTCATACCCTTTGCTAGTCTCTGACTCCTCGAAAAATAAAAAATTATTATTTTATACCTAGAAACTCTCACATGTATTGGGTCATAATATCCATTGCGGTTGAGTCAATTCTGACTCATAGTGACCCTATAGGACGGAGCAGAACTGTCCCATAGAGTTTCCAAGGAGCGCGTGGTAGATTTAACTGCTGACCTTTTAGTTAGCAGCTGTAGCTCTTAACCACTATGCCACCAGGGTTTCCTGGATCATAGTAAAATAGACAGTCATTAAATCCCTGAGGAATGAAGTCCCAGGTTACTTCTTAAAACACTGGCTTAAGGTCACAGCTGGTTCAGAAAACAGAATATTGCTAAACTTACAATCTGGGAAGTAAATGACTTCGGTTGCGTGGAAAGGCAGTTAGAACAACTGGGGAAGAAAACAGGGCCAAACAATTATGGATATATAAAATGCTGTATTTTCACTTTTTTTTTTTATTATTTTTTCATAGTACAACAAAGCTATAATCACTTACCTTACATCTTTGGAAAACCCAATTTGGTTTAGAGTCTAAACCTTAGACTTACTGTGTATTAAATCAGTACATAAAAGACTTAGTTGTTAACATTTAACTTTTCTTTGTGAATCCATTGAATTGCCTTTTTGCTACTTTATTGCATGAATGCCTTTGAAAATAATGCGATATGCATTTAAGGAAGACTGAGGAGAAGGGTTATTTTAGTCTGAATACATGAGTGATTAGCTCGTTAAAATAAATGTCTATTAAATAATACTAATCTGTATATGAGTCTTATCAAAGTGCTTTTAGGTACCCATAGTTAATGAGTTGGTTATTATTATTCTCGGAAAAAAAAAATCACAGCTGTTCAGGCAAACACCTATTCTTGTGAGTATAAGCTGTTATGATATGACTATACTCTCAGGGAATACATAAATTTCTTGTGAGGCTTCCTTTTAAATGATGATTTTAAAAAATTAGGAGATCGAGATAATCAAGATTAAAATCAGCTGTCATCATTCTAGATATTCTGCAACTGTGTGACATCTTTGAACCTCAGACGTTCACTTTTCAACTGAAGATAACAATACCTCTACAGCCTATCTCAGATAAAATGAGGCAATGCTTCTGAAATGCCACAAAAGCAGAGATACAATCATCTTTCTCGGTATTACCACAACGGAGTCCTTGGAACAACTTTTTATAATTCCATCAGTCTTGAACACGATTTAGGTCAGAACAGCTACTTCTGAAGCAATTGTAGGAATTAGAAATACAAGTATTGACCATTGTCGCAAGATCCAGGAGTCAGAGAAAGAGTTGGAACTATTAATACTATTGCCTCATTAGTGCAGATCTTGTTTTACATGACGAAGAAACAGACATGACTTCTACCTCTGCAATGAGGATGAGGACAAGATCCCTGATAATTTTTCCCATTAGCCACATCACCCACTGCCAACGAGTCGATTCCAACTCATAGTGACCCTATAGGACAGAGTAGAACTGCCCCATAGAGTTTCCAAGGAGCGCCCGGCGGAATTAGCCACATAGAGTCCCTAAAATCCTAAGGTTGCTACTGAAGTTTTAGTTGATTGCTACTCCTCACACACAGATGGCAGAGTTCTACAGGACTGGAGAATGGAATTAGATGCAATTTGATTTGACAAAAAGTTTACCCAAGAAACAGCCAAATTACTAATTTTTTTCTCTGCCTGCACCCCCTGATCCAATCCCTACCACACACAAAAGTCCACTGGACTTCAGCCATACCAGTCTCCTGCCATCCTGCAATGATAATATTCTCATTCTTATCTCTGTGCTTTTGCATATGTTGTTCCTTCTGCCTAGAATATCGTTCCTTCTCTTTTCACCTAGAAAATGTATAGTTTTCCCTCAAGATTAGCATAAGTGACACTTGGGTCTTTCTAAAGTTTCCAAAGTAGTTAGTGACCCTTTGTGGTTAAGAGCTACAGCTGCAAACCAAAAGGTTGGCAGTTCAAATGTACCAGGCACTACCTGGAAACTCTATGGGGCAGTTCTACTCTGTCCTATAAAGTCACTATAAGTTGGAATCAACTCATTGGCAATGGGACAATACTGTACCATGACCTCATTATGTCATTTATTATGTGTATATGCCTGCTTTATCTTCTAATGTAAGGTGGACTAAAGTCTTATATATATACGTGTATATATACATATATATATATATTTTTTTCCATTTTGGTAGACACTGATACATACATAGGAAAAAAAAATTTTTTTTAGTACCTAGTAATTATTGAACACATTGAAATCTATGTTTGTGCATAGTTTCACATGCTCTTATAAACAAAGTATAATAGCAGATTGGACAAACTTGGGTTATTCGGTAGAGTTTTATCATTTTTACCCTGGCAATCACCTGGAGAAATTTTCAACAACCAGTCAAAGACACAAAAAGAAGGATGTGAGGTAGATCTTTCCTTTATGTAATAGCAAATATTCCTCTACCCTGCCCAAGAAAACTCAATATTTTAAAATAAAACATTTCTCTCTTTTTTTTTTTCTTTCAAAAACACCCAATCTCCTTTGAACATAAGTCATCAACATTCTTCACCCTGGAGCCCTAATGGCACAGTGGTTAAGATCTCAGCAGTTTGAATCCATCAGCTGCTCCTTGGAAAGATTATGGGGGAGTTCTTCTCTGTCTTATAGGTCACTATGAGTTAGAATCAACTCGATTGCAACAAGTTTGGTTTTTTGGTTTTCTTCAGCCTTTCTTCTTGCTGTCATCTTCCAAACTCCCAGTCATTCCTGCTCATCCCTTTAGCCTACAGCTGCTATTTCCTCTCTATCACTTCTCTTGTCATCTTTCTATATGACTTGAATATTAATATCAATTACCTATTCAATTCTCTAGTTTTTCATTTTTCTTTAGCTCCCCCCTCTAATGATTTTTCTTTTATACCCAATTCAGCTACGTACTCATGGTTATACCTGGATTTTGCCACAAGGATTTCCAGTATATTGCCTGCCTTAGTCCAGGATCTCTAGAGAAGAAATACCAGTGATACCAGTGAGGCTGGAGATCTGTCCTGTCTCATAGGATTTTTGGTGGCTGGCAAACCCAAAATCTGCAGATCAGGCAGCAGGCTGGAGATTTCTGAAGGTTTATGTAGTCCCAGGAACTAAGGTCAGGGAGCAAGAAGGATGCAGGATTGAGAGAGAGAGAGCTTTGCTAGAACATCCATTTATATACTAGAAGCAGGCCACTGTCCCGAGGATACTCCCCTTTTAACCCAAGCTGATCACATCAGATCACAAAATGGAAGATGATTACATTATACTACACTATGGAAAAGCAACCAATCCAGTATCTGCTAAATCCCTCAGAATCATGGCCTAAGTTGACACATAACATTAACCATCACACTGACCTACCACTTTTTCACTCTCTATTACCTCTTTTCAGGATCATATCACTGTCCTTATTTGGATTACAATCCTATATTGTTCTCTACTATAAACACTTTATGCTACCATCTTTAGCCCCATATCCATCTCTCCTGTCATTCTAAGTGGGAAAACTCCAAGCCTATCAAACACAGCTCTTGACCAACTGTACCCTGGTCCTCTGAAGCTACATGTTGTGGGATAAATTGTTGTAATTGTAATGTCTAATGTCACTTAAAATTTATGTCCAAAAACATCCAACAGACACTTCTATTACCTTCTCCATCTAAATATAACATCCCATTGTATTCCATATCTTCTTCTCTCCTTTGGAGTCCTGGTGGCACAGTGGTTAAGAGCTCAGCTGCTAACCAAAATATCGACAAGTTCAAATTCACCATTCACTGCTTGGAAACCCTATGGGGCAACTTCTATGCTGTCCTATAGTGTCACTATGAGTCAGAATTGACCCAACGGCAACAGGGTTTTTTTTTTTTCCAGTTTGTCTCCTTTAAATTTCTGGCAGTGTCAAATTTCAGCTTATTAGTTCACCTCATAATTGAACAAAAAACAGCACCAATCTTTTTGAATCTATATCCACTTACTATGATTTTTCTGCTATTACAAAAATGGAAGTAATCTGGCTTCTATCTAAAGCAATCTTTTCCTATGTTCTGTAGCCTATCTTCTCTCTATACTCAGTAAATTGTTCTATCAGTATCTTTTATCTCTATTATCAACACCTCATTCTTTGCTAGATAATTTCTGCCACAGTTGCTTGACCTTATGCATATGTTACAATTATCTTCCAAAAATACTAAACCCCTTTGACACCACAGCTCTCTAAAATAGTGATTTCATTTATCCCCTTTACTCCTTTCACAACAGTATTCTTCATATTTCCACTTTCTCACATATTATATTTTTCTAACCTACTTCATTTGAATATTTTTTGCCACCATTTTAAAGAAACATCTCTTATCAAAGCTACCAATGACTCTCATCTTCTTAAATTCACTAGTTAATTAATTGCTTCTTATCCTACCCAATTACTCAATAGTATTTGACTCAATTGACCACTTGCTCTTTCTCAAACACTTTCTTCTCTGGGTGTTTGTGACATTAGACTCTACTGATTTTCTCCTTTTTTCTCCTTTGCTTCTCAGTCTCCTTTGCTAACTGTTTATCTTTGCTAAAACTCTGTATAAGGCATCGGCTTAGATCTCTCTTCTTTGACTCCATCTCTCGTCCATCTCTAATATTTCCTGAGGTTTGCTCGTGTATTTCCATAGCTCTGAATATAATTTGTACTCTGATGTCTCCCAAATTTATATCTCTAGCTTTAAGCACTCCTGTAAGCTCTCTCAGATATCTGCTACTTATTCATTGGCTCCGTTTTTTGTTCAATAGACATTTCATGGACTTTTATATATTATCTACACAACTTTATTTCAAAGTGTGAAGCATTATATTATTCTCGTGTTTAAAATGTTTCAATGGTTTTTCATTACAGTTACAAAAAATTCACCGAAGTCTTCATCATATCCTACATAGCCTTTAACGAATTGGCCCTGCCAACATTTCTTGCTTTTATTTACCGCCATCTGGCTTCATTGAACTTCTTTATTTCAGGATCAAAATATCTAAAGCATCTTTCCATCTCTGTTTTTTGTCCATTTGTTTGTTTTACTTTCTGTAAACTCCACCTGGAATACACTTTCCCCAGACAGATGCAGAACTGACCTTCTGTCATTATTTAAGTCTCAACTCAACAATTACCTCCTCAAAGAGTTCTACCATTACATTAGTCTCTACCCATGATGCAATTCACTCTCAATTCATTAGCTATTTTTCTTTATAATATTTAGTTTTTAAAAATACATTTTTTTATTCTAGAACACATATGTTGTCTTTTTCCTTCTTCTGAAATGTAAGGGCAGATTTATTTTTTGTATTCAGAACTATAACCCTAGCACATAGGAGAATGCCAGGCACATAGAAGACATTCAACAAACATTTACTGAACAAATGGATGAGAACATGACTTTGTATATGAAATAAAATTCTAGTTTTAGTTTATAAATATTGATTGAATTTGGTAGGGTACTAGTCCTGTATTGAAGTCTGGTATTCAGATGAAAACTCAGGGCCATGCCTTCAAGGATCTTGATCAGAAAAAGAGTTGTGAATTTCCAGAACACTGTTTGGTGGCTACCATGGGAAACTAAAACAAACTGTGCCTAGGAAGGGCAGGAACAAGATTAAAGTAGGACCTGAAGGAGAAGTCCACCAGCCAGAGGAGATGGAGGTAGGAGACATATGGCCAGGACACAGATAGATAAGTGAGCTTACTGTGCATATGCCAGTTTCTCCATGTGGCCCAGTGACTCTGACATGAAGCTTGAGTATAAAGTTTTAAGAGAAAACTGTCAGAAAGCGAGAATTAGTGGGTGATTTAAAAAAAAAAAAATTTAGATTAGTTCATTCTCTAACCATTGTTTTTTACTTTAAAAAGATGTGGAAGTCTGCTTTCGTAGAGATTTACAACCTTGGAAACCCTATAGGGTCACTGTAGGTCAGAACACACACACACAGAGACACACACACACACACACACACACACACATTTCATTGTAAGACAAAGCACTTTTCTATTCCACTGCATATTTCATTGTGTTTTAATATTTAAATTTGAGTTTCTAGGAATCCAACATCCGAGATGAAAATCAGGCAGAAAGTCATGTTTGAGGCCTTTTCAATGACAAAAACATCTACCATTTGAGAAGCATACTGAAGGTTGGCTAACTGCTCTCCTTCCCCTCTATCATTTTACCCACTTATAGTCCTGTGTACCACCCAAAAGCACGCTGACTAGAGTTCACCAGAGTTTTCATGAAGAGCAAGTTTAAAAAGTTCAGGGAGAAGGACAAGATGAATGATAAGGCACTCGCCTTTTTATAGAAAAGCCATCCGGAGAAACTCATGTCAGCACTAGGCATTGAAGCTGAAAATAATATGCAGTTACAAACCTGGGAACTTAACCTAGCCACCACCTTCCAAAGCTTGCATACACAAAGAAACCCTATTCTTTGATTGATGCTTAAGCAGGGTCACCTTCATTCTGCCCATTTGGCTTTCCAAAGCCTCTGTCCCTGTAACCAGAGCTGGTTCAATTATGCCCCATCAAAAAGAACAGATAGCAGGAAGGTCAGGTTCAGGGAGGGGGCTATAATTTTAGAAGCACTTCCTGTTATGAGTCTGACTTTTGATCCCCTGTGATCTCTCAGGTCAGTGAATTTAAGCTAATGTTATGCATGAGTCACTCTCTCTAGTGGAATCAAGCATAGAATGTGATCAAACATTTAAAGGACTTTTCCCCATTTAGCCATGGGAATTACTTATCCAGTCAACTTGACTCTGAAATATTTAGTTTGGGCAGAATTTGTCAGCAATACATATGTAGTTGAACTAAAATTTATAACACAACGTAATAATTTCCTATAACATCATTCTACTGCATCAGAGAAGTGTGTTAAGATGCTCTGACTTAAGAAAGCATTTCATTCAAACTCCTCATTTGAAGCATGAGGAAACAGATGAAGAGAAAGTAAGAAATCTTCCTCAATCAAATTACTAACCAATGAGAGGCTGGGATTAGAACCCAGTCTGTACTACTTTGTCTATTCCTCTACTATATAGACTTTGATACATTGTCTAGTCAATCATACATGAGGCAAACTTGGATGTGATATCTACTAATCTTGAGAAAATTAGGGGCAGGTGAGGTATAGACTTTTATATGGACTTCTGTAACAGAATTGAAGTAGGTTAGAAATGGGAGGCCCATAATTTAGTTTTATAGTTAGAATTTATTTTTCCAGGTATGTAAAATAAGAGGTATTGTCTTCTGTGGTGGTCTCCACACATTGTTATATTTCTGAGTTTCCAGAGAATGTTTTAAACTTTAGGCATCTCTTCCTCATCTTAGTGCTTCTGAGTAAAAACTTTTGGAATAGATATCAGGAATTTCTCTTTTTAAGATCATTCAAACTCTAACAAGCAGCCAGGTTAGAAAACTCTATTAAATTATCCTTCAAGTCTCATTCAGACCTAATATTCTATGATGTTCTATCAATATTTTCCAAAGTTTGTTTTACCAGGAGTATATAATCAAGGTTGAGAGGCAGTGTACGAGAACTGGAATAGGACTTCTGTGATGAAATGAGTGACTTTATGTGGCTTTTTGCCTTGGTTCTTTGGAAAAACAGCTTGAGATTTTTCTCCTAAGCCCCGAGGAATTACCTTTACCCTAGTTTTCTACCTCAGAAGGTTTGTTACTTTTTTTCAGGTTGATTAGCATTTCCTCTGCAAGCTGTAAACAACTTGACCTTTGATCTGGCCATAAGTTACTGCCTGCCCTGTGATTGGTATGCACCTAGCAGGGATTGGTCAACATTCCTAGGCAAATGAAGTGGCTATGGACTATGCAAACGTAAATGAAATGTCTGTGGCCTACCAAGAGGATACTGGTCAGTTTGTGGCCCCTGCTGGGAGGGACCATGCCTTGAAGTTGGCAAGGAGTTGTGTATATATATGCAGCCAGCCCCACAGAAGTTTTTCAGACAGAAAGCAGCAGGAAGAAAGAAGAGAGAAGCAGAGAGAGAGAGGGGAGACAAGGAACCTCCTAAAAGAGCTGTAACACAGGTCGATGGCTGTAACACTGAAGACAAGAAGAGAACCAGAAGGAGCCCAGCGGCAGAGCTGGCAGTGACAAACAACAGGGCCAAGAGGGCCCTGTCTTGAGGGGGCTGAGAGGAGCCTGTCCTGAGGGTCCCGAGAGGAGCTTGTCCTCAGGAGGCCCAGAGGAGGCCTGCAAGGTCAAGAGGACTAGTAGATTTGTCCTGTACTGAGCAAGAGAGACTTTGTCTACATGCTTCCTGATCCTGGTCCTGAGTTTCATCCCGTTGATCCTGATCCCCAGTTGTACCCTGTTACTTTCCTAATAAGCTACTCAGCTGTAAGTAAGGTTTGTGAGTTCTGTGAGATGTCGCAGCGAATTGCCAAACCCAAATGGGGGAGCGTAGAGTGCTAAGGGGAAGGGAAGTGGAAGGTGTCAGAGATGGGGAGGTACAGAACCCTGGAGAATGTGGAAATCTGGTATATATTTGACCCCACCTCACAGGAATTGGCTCAGCTTTGTGCTGATTCTTATGTTTGAAGTTATTCATACAACTTCTTTTTTGAAGACTGACATCACATATTTATACATTTGAGGCTTTAATAAGTCTTCAGTAAATTAAAATTTGTTTACTCCACATTTCTTGAACGTAATAGAACTTGAAACTTTTTTTTTTTTTTAAATTAATAGCTGCTCCTAACATTTTAGGAACAATGATCTATGGAATACTGAGTGAAAAACAAACTCTAAATTGTTAAGACAAGAAGTCTTACTGGTAACTTTGTAGTTTGAAAAAAAAAAAAAAAAACTCTCATGCCCTAAAACCCAGTTAGGTAACTGAGCTAAGTTGGTAGAGACATTGCTTGAATCATTTAAAAATAACATTTCTCCTGAGATAAAATTGTGTGCAATATTATGAACTGAGTCACAATTAAATATTGACGTCTGAGGTGCTGGGCCTTTTAATGTGAATATACACCACCTCCTGTTTCCACCGTGTAAGGTACTTCTATTATTTTTTATTTATTTATTTATTTTTTTGGTAAATCTGAAGAATAATTCGATTTTTTTTAGAACACTCATTAGATATTCAGAGTTTTACAAATGAGCAGTTTCTCCAGTCACGCCTTCCTTTTTGAGTTGTGCTTTCTTTCTGCATTTTACCTCATTTGGTTTTAAATGTTTCTTCTGACTCCAGATGAAAAATTAGCTTGAAATAAATACTCCAAGATGGACACAAAGCCCTTCTTGTACAAACCTCCATCTGCTGCTGACGGACTTTGAATTGGAGTCAGACTTGCATAGAAGGCATTTAGGGTCAGGCACAGAATAACCCACCTCCTCTGGTTTAACTTAAACTCGAATTTTCTCCATGGAGATAAAACACACTCTTCGGATTTGGTTACTTGCTCTGTGAAAGAATCTCATTTGTCCTAATGTAATTTTTAACCTTTGAAAATGTTTTGAACTTCACTTTTTCCTCCCTTTATTTTAACATGGTAAACGTCTTTGAAAGAAGCCGTTTACAGGGGAAGTTTGTGTACTGAAATCCGGTAAAAAGCAGAAAGTGCTAAATAATCAGATTCCTGGAGAACTGATCACAAGAACTGTTCTTAAAGGAAAAAAAAGGAAGAGCGTGTTGGAGACTGCCATTCTACCCTGGGCATTCACATCTGCAATTGCTTCAAGGCCTGGGAATGCCTTACAGTCTCTTCTCTAGTGTTCAGGCCCATCCACCACTCCATTTGTTGACATCAACTTGCTGATTCCTTGTCTGTGTCTTCTCACTTATTTCTGCTAAAGGTTATCATGGCAAGAACACAAAGAAGAATTTTTCTCTGCCTTCTCCCTCCGTCCCTCCCTCCCTCTTTTTTCCTTTCTTCCCTCCTTCCTTTCACCCTTACTTCCCATCTTTTTCTTTCTTTTTTCAATAATTCATCAATAAAACTTATTGTGTACTTATTATGTGCCAGATATAGTCCTGGCAGTTCAGGATACAGACATAAAGACCAAAAGTTATTACCATGAAAACAATTGGAACTAAGTGTTATTGAGTCAGAAAAACTGTCATCAGTTTTCAAACAAGGTGATAAATGTTATGAGAAAGACACACAGGAGGTAGTGTGGGAGCAAGGATGTGGAGGGCCATACTGCTGAGGTTGGGAGAATAGGTAGGAAGGTGTCTTTACCAAGTAAACAGCTTCTGGCTGAGTCATGAAGTAAGTATAAAGGGAAATCCGTAGAATGTAAGAATAAAGAAAAAATCATTCCAAACACGGGAAAAAATACTTGTTGTGGCCCCAAGTTATAAAACAGCTTAAATAGAACTGAAAGTCAGTTAATGATGATGAAATACAATGAGATTGTGGGACAAGGAAAGAAGATTGTGTTGGAAATGACCAGTCTAAGAATGACTCTGGGTGCTTGGTTGAAAAATTGGGACTTTACGTGATAGGCAATAGGGAGTAATATATTTTTAACATCTTAACACAGTCTAGGAAACCATTACATCATAAAAAGTGATGTATAGAATATATAAATAGCTGTGCCATCACTGCATTTTTAAATTGATATAGAAGTTGTACAGCAATACATTATAATGACCGTAAGTAAAAAGGGCATCGTTACACACTACATTTACAAACACATACAGACATACGTGCTGATACGTGATGGATTTTACGTGTTCCTATGTGTACAAAATAAATGTAACCATATGTTACTTGCACTGGTTAACATAGGGATCAACCTGTGAGAAGTCTGAAAGATAACAACAGAATTGTCTAAACTAATTGCTTTTAACTTTATGTTGCTCTTCCAATTGTTGTATTTTGTGGTTTATTAAACCAGTTGTAGGCTCTGTTTAATATTTCATAACTTCCCCACAATCCCTTTTATTCAACCAAGAGAAATAGCTTTCTTTATAATATTAAAATTCTTAGTATTTTCATTTTTCACACTCCTAGCTTACTCTATAACATTTTAAATCTTTTTTTTTTTTTTTTTTTTTTTTTTGAGGTATCATTTGTTTGCTTTTGTTTCTAATTAAGTAAATTTTCTGGTTCAGGGCTTTTGACAATGCCAAAAAACAACAGCAAAAAAAAAGCAATTAAAATCACACTGGTCGCAAGGGGAGACTTTTGGCAAAAGCATATTCTTATTTCCCTTCATGAAAAAGCGTATTCAGGGCCTTGACCAACCTCATTTTTATCTAACATACTAAAGGGACCAAGGGCTGTAAACTGTCCACTCAGCTTGTCCAGCAGCCAACCCTCCGGGGTTCAGAGGCCTCTTCTTGAAAGTTCAAAGACCAACGTCAGACCGTCTGTAAAGCTGATTTTGAGTCTGCCTGAGGGAAACACTTTGAGTTTGATCCCATGGCCTAACTCCAAATGAGAGGCAAATGGAAAGCTTTTCCCAAAGTTTCGCCTCCCATCAGAACCTCTGGTCGCTCCACAGAGTGCCTTTGACACAGGAGGGGAGCCCCTGCTTCGGTAGGTTAAAAGAAACGGGCGGATGATGGACTTCTCCAGGTGGTGGACTCAGATGGACAGTTGTGAAGAGAAAAAAGAAGCATGAGTCTTGGCTTGACCTGTTTTCCTTTCATAAATCCCGGGGTAGAGAATGTGGCTGGGTCACGTTATGTTTATTTTGCTCACTGATATGATGATTGAAGCTTCTCTCTCAGTGAATACCCGTTCCAGTGCACTCACAAAGCAGCTGGAACCTTGTGAAAAATACAGCCTAAAAAAGCTGACTTGAAAAGATGGCTGACATTTTGGAAATTTCTATGACCATAAATAATGGTAGTTTGATCCTCACAAAAATAAACGTGGGTGTGTGAGAAGAATTTTGCACAAAAGTAACCATAAATTAAGAAGAGGATATGAGGGCCTGTAAAGATACAAGAGCTTGATCATAGAAGTCAGGAGACCCTCATGGTTCGCCTTGCTCTTGCTCTTGCTTGCTGTTGAACTTGAAACAGTTCTTTCTCTCTCTGAGCCTCACTATTTTCACAGCACAAAGAGATGGATTGGAGTAGACAATTTTTAATGTCTCTTTTATTTTTTAAAATATTGGTGAGTGTGTGAATATTGCTAATCATCTTTAAAACCTGAAAGATAGAAAGTGTCTGCAGGTGAGAAGCCGGCCAGGCCTGTGTTCTACAAAACATAGAGAAAACAAAAGAGACACATATCATCAACATGTTAATCAATTTTTATTTTTGTGTTTGTAAATTTGCACTTGGAACTTAATATTTCAATGTGCATTATTTCCTATGGTTTTTCTTCTTCCTTTGAACTTCCCTTGAAAGACCAAAAAAAAAATATATATATATATATAGGCAATGTAGCAGAGAGGCATCCTTTATTCAAAGTCTGGTTTCCTGAAACCCTTTCCAGCCTTTTAGAACACACTTGGAATTTACACATAGGCACCATTATTCAGTTGACAGGCTTAAATCCTTCCTAAATAAATATTTTAATACTTCCTAGAAATTCTAGTGTCTGTTTTAAAATGTTGATGTTATACTACTGATTTTTTTTTTTTTTTTTTGTACCTAAGTATGGAAACCCTGGTTGTGTAGTGGTTAAGTGCTATGGCTGCTAACCAAAGGGTCAGCAGTTCAAATCTGCCAGGCGATATACTTGGAAACTCTCTGGGGCAGCTCTACTCTGTCCTATAGGGTCGCTATGAGTTGGAATCGACTCAGGGGCACTGGGTTTGGTTTTTTGTACCTAAGTAGGTTTAATGCAGACATACAGAAAAGGAGAAATTAACAAGTTCATTGATCACAGTTCTGATTGATTTGTTGACTTAAGAAAGTCTGTATGCCTATATCATAGTACAGTTTTATACAAATATAGACCCAGCCTTGATGCTTGATTGAAAATATTCACTAAGAGGTGGGATGAAGAGAGTACCCTCAGACCACACTGTATCTGTGCTTAGAATTCTTCAGTACATCCTTAGTGTTGTACATAAGGCCTTTCACAATCTAGCCTCCTGCCTAACTCAAGTTTCCTTTCCCCCCACTCCCCTTCTAACCCTCCTCCTGACACACACACACATGCATGCACACACACACCTTTTATCCTCAACCAAATACTTTATGTGGTTTCTTTGTACAGTTTGTACATGTTGTTTACTTTGACTAGAATGCTCTATCCATCCTCTTTACCTAGCTAATTTTTTTTTTTTTACTTACACTTTAAGATTCAGCTTAAACCTCTTCTTTCAGAAAGACTTCCCTAAATTAATAATTTGGTTTGTATGTCTCAGAGAAGCCTCTGGACAGACTTGAACAGACAACCTTTCAGTTACCAGCTGAGCTCCTTAATAGTTGTGTCACCCAGGAGGTCCCAAGTAAGTTCCCATAAATACTTGTTATTAGGAAATCTAAGGAAACATTTTTTGATTAAAAAGCAACAAAAGGCACACAAAATTTAAGTTTGGTCAAAAAATAATAATAAACTACACCCGGAACTAAACAAAGAAACCCTGGTGACATAGTGGTTAAATACTATGGCTGCTAACCAAAATGTGGGCAGTTCGAATTCACCAGGCACTCCCTGGTAACTCTATGGGACAGTTCTACTCTGTCCATAGGGTTGCTATGAGTCGAAATTAGCTCAATGGCAACAGATTTGGTTTGGAAACCCTGGTGGCATAGTGGTTAAGAGCTTTGACTGCTAACCAAAAGGTCGGCAGTTCAAATCCACCAGGCACTACTTGGAAACCCTATGCGGCAGCTCTAATCTGTCCAATAGGGTCACTATGAGTCAGAATCTACTGGACTGCAATAAGTTTTTTTTTTTTGTTTTGACTTAAGAAAGGATCCCTGGTAGCACAGTGGTGAAGAACTCGGCCACTAACCAAAAAGTTAGCTGTTCGAATCTACCAGCAGCTTCTTGGAAATTGGTGTTTGCAGTTGTAGTTGGGTGGTTGAATGGAGTGCTTAATGATTATATCCTTTACCTTGACGCTGACATTTGTAGCTCTGAGACACTGACATTAAAATATGTAGGGAAGGAGAATTGTTTTTTACTCAAGTCCGTCACTCTGTTAGGTTTGGTATGAGAAAATCACCAAAAAGGCTCAGTAGTCTGAAGGATTAATAGTGGCTTCTTTCCTGGTGTATCAGCTTACTGGTGGGGAGTAACTTATAAGCAGGCCATAAAGACGCACTAAAATCTTGGGTCACAAGTGTAAGGCTGTGTTAAGTAAGGGAGAATTAGACTTGAACGTAAATTAACAAGGTTATGACCTAGTGAAAGCTTTCCCACAGTTGAAACTCTTAAAATTACATTTTGCCTTACTATGTATTTTTGAAAATCAATAAGAATTAATACTAATACTTCAGGAATGAGTAAGGAGGGAAGTGGCCACATTTTAATATCTAGACATCACGCTGAGTGTGCAGTTCTGGCAGTGAGAAAAAACGATCATGAGTCTTGTAAATACTGGAAAATGTAGTCTGTGTGCTGGTGGGGCAGTTGCAGCCAAGAACCACTATTTTTTTTTTTCCCCCAGGCTTTTCTCCAAGTATATCATAAACAACAGCAAAGCCTGTAGAGAAGATTCCCTGTTTGGGCCAAGTTGATGTTACAAGAAGTATAGGGCTCCTTTTAGTAGAGATTCATTTTTTTATTGCTTTGAAAAATGTTTGCTTCTTTGTTTTTAAAAAAGTTAAATGACTTTTTGAAGTGTCACTTAAAGGGGAAACGCAAGGCCAAATCCCCCACTAGCTCTCCAAGCTGGTGAGAATTTCTTTCCCTTCACACTCTGTAGTAGGTGGCAGAAAGCCCGATCATTCAAGAGTGAAGAGGAAATGACTATGAAAAGGGCCCCTCCCTTTCTTTGCAGGACTCATTACCTTTGATTCCTGAAGAAAAAAATTGGAAAGAGAGAAACATGCCCCGGCGCTCATTACCTAACCAAGTCTGGCAGTGCTTCTGTGGTTTTACCAGTATCATTTTCGTCATCACTATTCCTCCAGGTTCTCCTGCTGTACCTCCAGGATCCAACACAAATGTTCCCACCTCAGTCCTACCATTTAGAACCCACCATGCCCTCAAAGGTTCCCGTAGTGCTTTGTTTATAATTGTTGCTTATAGATGCAGTATGCCCTTGCTGTAGCTTGACATATAAAACAACCATGACATTAATGATCCTCGCTATTATTTTATCCAGGGTCAATGACTTTCTCATCTCTGGAATACCAGAGGCTAGCTTGGAATGAAGCATTAAAAAGTAATAATAATGATAAAATAAAACTAACTTTATTTGCCCGTTCATTCATTCATGCATTTATTCATTCATTTATTAGTTTATTTTTGTTTTGAGTGTGTGTGAAAAGTTATGTCTAAACAAGCAGAGTGTTAGTCGTAGAGCACAGTTTAATTGGATCTGGTAGGCTCATTTCATGCGCAGTTTCTGTTCAGGACTCAACTTTTTGATTATTGGATAAATTCTGGTCTCTCGGGGGAGACCATCAGGCAATACTTCCACATATTCATTCCAAATGCAAAATTGAAGTCCTGAAGAGTTATGAGAGCCAGTTTTATTTTGTTGCTGCTAAGAATACATCCTGAAGTCTTCTAGGTATAGTCAGCATTGGCCAGTGTGCAGAAGTCATTGACATTCTCATTAATAACTTTAATTTTGCTATAAATATATCATACATAAAATATTTTTTTAATTTATATATATATGCATACACATATACTACTTGTATATATATATATATGGACATTTATGACTGGCTTCAAAAATAATACCACCAATTTTCTGTATCCAAAACCCAACTTTTAAAATAATTAGAATATTATCTTTCTAATGTTACCTTGGAAGCCTTGAGTGCATCCCTTCTCATTGTGTCTTACTTTTTTTTTTTAATTAGAATTAACCAATAACCTATGTTTATGTTATTTCTTAATGTTACCACCCATGTTCATCTATATATGTATATACACCTGCTTTGACTGCATATAAATGCAATAATTTTTGTTCTAAATTTATATATATGAAATAGACTGTGTATGATCTTCACTGATATACACTCTTCTCTCAAAATTATGTATTTGAAAATGATCCATGTTAATGTACAAACTGTTGTTGTCTTTAGTGGCCATGGCCTGCCTCATGATGACCCCGTGTGTATAAAAAACCCATTGCCATCGAGTCCATTCCAACCCATATCAACTCTATAGGAAACAGTAGAACTACTCCACAGGGCTTCCAAAGAGTGACTGGTGGATTCAAACTGCCAACCTTTTGGTTAGCAGCCAAGCTCTTAACCACTGTGCCATCAGGGCTCCAGTTGTTGTATGCCTTTGGTTAAGCAACTGAAGAGTCCCAAAACAGCACTTCACATGAACTGAATATATTTAACATCTTTGCTCCTCATACCAAAAATTTTATTCCCGGCTACATGATCCAGTTTTATCTTTGGCTTTAATTCTGAACCACAACAGGGCTCTTTTTCTGGTGTCAACCAAAATGGGGAACTCAAGTTCCTGTGAAAGTTGAATTTTGTGAACATCAAGATGGCCTGGGCCAGGGAGCAGTCATCTGGACTACCATGGCACATCAAAATTCAGTGAAGCAATTTCTTTAAATGAATGCAACCATAAAGTAGATAGATGATAAATAGTCCATGATGCACTATAACTTCTTTATATTCCCTGACTTCTAAAAAGAAAGTAGAAGGTTACTAAGCATAACAGAATAGATATTGGATTTGTAGTAGTTTCCAAATGGAGATAAGCTAGCTTGGAGGTACATGGCTAAGAGCTTGAAGTCAAATTAACATGCGTTAGGATTTGCTGTGTGCTACAAACTTTAAATGCATTGTTTAATACATTCGTTACAAAAACATATGACAGGAACCATTATTGTTAGTTACAGATTGACATGTTATCAGGAGGGGACAGTCCCTGTAGAAGGACAATTGCCTGGTGAAGTAGGGGGTCAGTGAAAGAGAGGAAGACCCTCAATGAGATGGATTGACAAAGTGGCTGCAATGATGGGCTCAAGCATAGCAACGGCTGTGAGGATGACACAGAACCAGGCAATGTTTCACCCTGTTGTATGTAAGGTTGCTGTGAATCAGAACCAACTTGATGGCACCTAACAACAACAACAAAATGAGGCTAGGAAAAAATATAAAAACAGCTCTACCAAGGTCACAATTTAGAAAGTGGGAGAGCCATGATTTCAGCACAAAACAGACTTATATCTTTCTACATCACATTGACTCCAGAAGCTAGTTTCATGTAGACAGCTAGTCCTCCATGAGGTTAGGAGGTCTTAGGCCAAGCAATGATACAAAGCTGGGCTTGAATGGACATAGGGAGGCAGGCCTCTCTGCCTGCACATAGAAAACATGTCATTCCAGAGTAGTTTGCCACTCTAGTTGAAATCACACGGAACTCCATTAATCTTTTGTTTGCCTCCTGTGTTCCCAGCTGATATGAACATCTGCCTGCAAGGCACAGCTCTAATTAGTGTAAATATGCTGTGCTGAAATTAAATAAATATCAAAACACATTTCTGCTCCTGCCATCTCGCTCTTCTCCCATTACCTTAGCTGGAATCATAGTGGTTCCAATGCAACAAATCCCAATAGTTCTCTTAATTTTTTGTGTTATAGAAACCAATATCCAAGCATTGTAATTCAGCTTCTCTGTAGGTCACCAATTTCAAAAGAGATGAGGAGCTATGGGTAACGCTGAAAAATGTTACTAAGAAAAATTCTTGTTACAACAAAAGCATTTTTAATTATGGACTTTTATATTGCTTTTGTAGAATCCCCGAGTAGTAAAAATGGTCAAAGATCTTGTCTGGTGACTGAAAGCTTGGCAGTTGGGGACCATTCAGAGGTACCTCAAAAGAATGTCCGGGTGATCTACTTCAGAAAAAATCTGCCACTGAAAATACTATGTAGTACAGTTCTAGTCTGACACTCACAGGGTTACCATGAGTCAGAATCAACTTGACAGCATCTGGTTATCTTGCTTTTCCACCACCTGGCTTGGCTGTCAGTTTGTTGTACTATGGTGGCTTTTATGTCGCTGTGATATTGAAAGTTATAACACTGGTACTTCAAATACCAACAAGGCAACCCATAGTAGACAGATCTCAGTGGAGCTTTCATAGTAAGACTAGGAAGAACGGCCTGGAAATCTACTGAAAATCAGCCACTGAAACCCTATGGATCATAGACATTTGTTCAATACAGTGCTAGTAGATAAGTGACCTAAACTGGAAGGAACTCAAAATACACAGTGGTCACAACAATGAATTTGAGCATACCAATGATCATGAAAATGGTGCAGGACTAGACAACGTTTCACTTTGTTGTACATAAGGATGCAGTGGTCGAAGCCAACGCAATGATAGCTAACAACAACATCTAGCTTTTGTTAATTTACCGTATAAATATGTGCCCATTCTAAAGAAAGGTGATGCTTTGTTGAGCACCTATTATTTTTAAAAATTCTGTGTTGGTGCTGTTCTGGGTATTCAAAATCAAACAAAATAGAACAAACAATGATGAAAAATGTAATGTCTCTTAATGAAGCAGAGAGAAATAACTCAGGGTTACAATGTGATATAGAAAGGGAGAGATTATGTGCATATTTTATAATATTACAAAGACACACAATAATGTTACACAGGAGAGGTACAAATGAAATACTATGTGGATTTAGAGACAGAGCTCATTTTCATTTGGGGAATGGTAGGAAGATCTTTTTAAACCAAGCGGCGATAGAGGTAAGTTGGGAACAAAAGGAGTATTTTTTACTACCATAGGACTTTGAGATTCAGTTCAGAGTGAGATGAGAATCCTATGGAGTGTTTTAATCAGAAGAGTATCTATGAGTTACTACTGGGTTTCATGGAGCCTATAATTTTTTTTTTTTTTAAATATAGCAAATTGAATTATTTGCCTATGCCTACCAATATTGCCCAACCAACCAATTGGCTGCCTGTGCCTACCAACTGAAGTATTCTATGGGTAAAATATTGAACAATGAAAGAAACATCAAAAGATGAAAGAATACACGGTCATTGAACCAAAAAGAACTGATTGACACTTAACCACTTCAGAAGGCAGCATATGATCAAGAACTAATGGTACTGAAGGAAGAAGTCCAAGTTGCACTGAAGGCATTGGTGAAAAACAAGGCTCCGGGAATTGATGGAATACCAATTGAGATGTTTCAACAAATGGATGCAATGTTGGAAGCCCTCACTCATCTATGCTAAGAAATTTGGAAGACAGCTATTTGGTCAACCGACTGGAAGAGAACCGTATGTGCACCCATTCCAAAGAAAGGTGATCCAACTGAATACAGAAATTATCAAACAATATCATTAATATCACATACAAGTTAAATTTTGCTGAACATCATTTAAAAATTGTTGTAGCAGTATATGGGCAAGGAACAGCAAGAAATTTAAGCTGGGTTGAGAAGAAGACTTGGAACTAGGGATATCATTGCTGATGTCAAAGGAATCTTGGCTGAAAGAATGCCAGAAAGATATTTACTTGTGTGTGTGTGTGTGTGTGTGTGTGTGTTTTTAATTATGCAAAGGCATTCGACTGTGTGGATCATAACAAATTATGATAACATTGCAAAGAATAGAATTTCCAAAACATTTAATTGTGGTCATGTAGAACCTGTACATAGACCAAGAGGTAGTACTTTAAACAGAACAAGGGGATACTGCATGGCTTGAAATCAGGAAAGGTATGTGTCAAGGTTGTATCCTTTCACCATATTCATTCAATCTGTATGCTGAGCAAATAAGCCTAGAAGCTGGACTGTATGAAGAAGAATGAGGCATCAGGATTGCAGGAAGACTCATTAACAATCTGCCATATGCAGATGACACAACCTTGCTTGCTCAAAGTGAAGAGGGCTTGAAGCACTTACTGATGAAGATCAAAGGCCACAGCCTTCAGTATGAACTACTTCTTAACATAAAGAAAACAAAAATTCTCACAACTTGACCAATAAACAACATCATGATAAAGGGAGAAAAGATTGAAGTTGTCAAGGATTTCATTTTACTTGGATTCACAATCAATGCCCATGCAAGCAGCAGGCAAGAAGTCAAACAATGTATTGCATTGGGTAAATGTGCTCCAAAAGACCTCTTTAAAGCAGTAAGAAGCAAAGGTGTCACCTTGAAGACTAAAGTGCACCTGACCCAAGCCATGGTATTTTCAATTGCCTCATATGCATGTGAAAAAAAAAAAAAAAACCTTTGCCGTGGAGTGGATTCCAACTCATAGCGACTGCCCCATAGGGTTTCCAAGGAACACGTGGCGGATTCGAACTGCCAATCTTTTGGTTAGCAGCTGCAGCTCTTAACCACTACGCCACCAGTGTTTCCCTGCATGTGAAAGCTGGATATATTTGTTCATTCTTCTGGGTTCCGTGGTATATTCAGTATTCTTTGCCAACACCATAACTCAAAGGCACCAATTCTTCTTCAGGCTTTCTTGTTCATTGTCTGACTTTCACATGCACATAAGGTGGACATGTCAGCAGAGGCCTGCATAGAGAGAAGACATGAGGAACTGACATATCCTTTGGTCCTGGGAAAGAAGTGCCTTCAGAAAAGTAAGGTTTTTCCTACCACTGCAGAATTAGGGCTCAAAACAGATCTCAATTTGAAATTAGGAATAATAAAGAAACATATTTTTACGTACCTGGGTATCTGGATTGAATTCATACTTAAGGCATGTGGAATTTCATCAAGGACAATTTAAGTCTCTTAGACACCTCGTGTCAACCACCTGTCCTAGGAGTAAACCTGGGATTGAAACGAAGTTGTTTTGAGGGAAAAACTGTGGACCTGTGGGAGAATGTGAACTTTAAGAGGTTACTGAGGATTCTGGGAATGACTTGATTGCAGTGAGATGGAGTTGGAAATAGCCCAATACGATATCTAAAATTTTCTGTGTATGCAAGGCTGAATGGTAGAAGAAAGGAAGACCGGGAAGGTCACCCTCCTTAAGTATTTACTGAGAAGCTGCTTTCAGGGCCAAAGATATATAGAGCAGATCCCTCCAGGTTTTCAGTCCAACCAGTTCTCGCCTTTCTGTTATCCAAAATGTGATGTGCCAGCCTTCATGTTGTTATGCAAAGGAATAATCATTCTCAAAGGGAGATTTTCTTCAAACTGAACCTCACTAGTGGACTTGAAAAATAATTGACAAAATTTTGTAGTTAAATGTGCTAAAGGCAATCCTAGTTATGGTGACTCAGTTTGCTGAAGTAGACTTGAAAGCTTTTTTAAATAAAATGATGTACACTGAAGCAGAGAGAAGTGACCTAAAGCTATAGTGAGATATTGGCCAGGGAGGGGCTGGGATTTAGGTCTTTTATCTCTCAGGATAATGTTTTGTTTGGTTTGGTTTTTCATCTCACCTTTTACTTTTTTTTTACTGTTACTTTTACTACTTATCTATGGAAAACTCAGGACATTCATATACATATACATATATATATATGAAAAACTCAAGATCTCGGGCAAAGCAAACTTTTAGAGTCTTAAGTCTTAAATTTAACACGCAAATTATAGTCCATAAAAGGAAAAATTGATCAGGTGAACATCATCAAAATGAAAAATTTTGCTCTACGAAAGACTATGTGAAGTGGATTAAAAAAAAAAAAAGGTACAAACTAGGAGAAAATATTTGCAAAGCATATATCTGACAAAAGATTTCTTAAAAAAAAAAAAGAAAGAAACAAAGCTTAAACTGGCTGCATGGTTGTCTAAAAAGACAACTAAAAAGCTGTAGGATCCCAGCTATGCCAATGAAGTGCTGTCTTTCACTCTCTCAGCTACCCTAGAACCTGAGCGCCTTTTCTGCAGATGTGCTTGTTGGTGGGACAGGACTGCAGAGGGACTGTAACCTGCAGGCTGGCTATTCCACAAAGTCTGGAAGAGCAAGCCTCTGCTTTCAGAGCCAATTGAAAGCAAGAGAATAGTTGTAAAGAAATCAAAAACAGGGACCTCCTGAAAATCCAACTGTACAAAACCAACAAAAGCTGAAAACCCAACACTGAGCCCACGGTTCAGACTCAGGTCAAATTTTCCATCTGTCAGGCCTGCCCTTGCCCTGTCACCTAAAGGAGTAGCCTCGTTCTTTTCCCTCTAAGTGAGTCCTATTAAACCTTTGAAGAGAAATCCTAAGCAAAAATGGTCTTGGTAACTTGCCTCTTGTAATATGTGGAAACATACTCAAAACTTACACACATAGTCTACAGGAGAAATGTTTTTTCTGGGTGGTTAGTTTGAAAATGCTGCTGTACAAGGGGCTCTATTTTAAGATCCTAGTAAGGATGACATTTGAGATTTACAGACTTTGATGCCTGTAAAAGGGAGCGGGCTTCAGGGAGCTTATATTGATGAAGATAGATGGTTATGGCTTAAGGCTCCCTGGTTTGGTGGTTAATGTAATGCTGACCACTCAGCAAAGCACAGATGCTTGGGAAAATGCATAGTCTTCTTCATAACTTAAAAATGAGGGACACTGCTGGGTCTAACAAATGAGCATAACTATGTGTAATACCTGTGTATTGAAAAAGAACCAGAGGATCATAAAACAAACCTTTGCAGAATCCAAAACTTCGAAATATTACAAAGCATCTTCTCAAACCATAAGGCCATAAAAGTGGAAATCAATAACAGAAAAATTAGGGAAAAGAAATCAAATACTTGGAAACTGAACAATACCCTGCTCAAAAAAGACTGGGTTATAGAAGACATTAAGGAAGGAATAAAGAAATTCATAGAAAGCAACGAGAATGAAAACACTTCCTATCAAAACCTCTGGGGCACAGCAAAAGCAGTGCTCAGAGGTCAATTTATATCGATAAACGCACACATACAAAAAGAAGAAAGAGCCAAAATCAGAGAACTGTCCCTACAACTTGAACAAATAGAAAGTGAACAACAAAAGAATCCATCAGGCACCAGAAGAAAACAAATAATAAAATCAGAGCTGAACTAAATGAATTAGAGAACAGAAAAACAATTGAAAGAATTACAAAGCCAAAAGCTGGTTCTTTGAAAAAATTAACAAAATTGATAAACCATTGGCCAGACTGACTAAAGAAGTAGAGGAAAGGAAACAAATAACCCCAATAAGAAACTAGATGGGCCACATCACGACAGACCCAACTGAAATTAAAAGAATCATATCAGATTATTACGAAAAATTGTACTCTAACAAATTTGCAAACCTAGAAGAAATGGATGAATTCCTAGAAAAACACTACCTACCGAAACTAACACAATCAGAAGTAGAACAACTAAATAGACCCAAAACAAAAAAAGAGATTGAAAAGGTAATCAAAAAACTCCCAACAAAAAAAAAGCCCTGGCCCGGACGGCTTTACTGCAGAGTTCTACCAAACTTTCAGAGAAGAATTAACACCACTACTACTAAAGGTATTTCAAAGCATAGAAAATGACGGAATACTACCTAACTCATTCTATGAAGACACCATATCCCTGATACCAAAAACAGGTAAAGACATTACAAAAAAAGAAAATTACAGACCTATATCCCTCATGAACATAGATGCAAAAATCCTCAACAAAATTCCAGCCAATAGAATTCAACAACATATCAAAAAAATAATCCACCACAACCAAGTGGGATTTATACCAGGTATGCAAGGCTGGTTTAATATTAGAAAAACCATTAATGTAATCCACCATATAAATAAAACAAAAGACAAAAACCACATGATCTTATCAATTGATGCAGAAAAGGCATTTGACAAAGTCTAACACCCATTCATGACAAAAACTCTCAGCAAAATAGGAATTGAAGGAAAATTCCTCAACATAATAAAGGGCATCTATACAAAGCCAAAAGCCAACATCATTCTAAATGGAGAGAGCCTGAAAGCATTTCCTTGAGAAGGGGAACCAGACAAGGATGCCCTTTATCACCGCTCTTGTTCAACATTGTGCCAGAGGTCCTAGACAAAGAAATAAAGGGCATCTGGATTGGCAAGGAAGAAGTAAAATTATCTCTATTTGCAGATGACATGATCTTACACACAGAAAACCCTAAGGAATCCTCCAGAAAACTACTGAAACTAATAGAAGAGTTTGGCAGCATCTCAGGTTATAAGATAAACATACAAAAATCACTTGGATTCCTCTACATCAACAAAAAGAACATTGAAGAGGAAATCACCAAATCAATACCATTCACAATAGCCCCCAAGAAGATAAAATACTTAGGAATAAATCTTACCAAGGATGTAAAAGACCTATACAAAGAAAACTACAAAGTACTAGTGCAAGAAACTAAATGGGACCTACATAAGTGGAAAAACATACCTTGTTCATGGATAGGAAGACTTCACATAGTAAAAATGTCTATTCTACCAAAAGCCATCTATACATACAATGCACTTCTGATCCAAATTCCAATGACTTTTCTAATGCGATGGAGAAACAAATCACCAACTTCATATGGAGGGGAAAGAAGCCCCAGATAAGTAAAGCATTACTGAAAAAGAAGAAGAAAGTGGGAGGCCTCACTCTGCCTGACTTCAGAACGTATTATACAGCCACAGTAGTCAAAACAGCCTGGTACTGGCACAACAACAGGCACATAGACCAATGGAACAGAATTGAGAGGCCAGATATAAATGCATCCACATATGAGCAGCTGATATTTGACAAAGGCCCAGTGTCAGTTAACTGGGGAAAAGACAGTCTTTTTAACAAATGATGCTGGCATAATTGGATATCCATTTGCAAAAAAATGAAACAGGACCCATACCTCACACCATGCACAAAAACTAACTCCAAGTGGATCAAAGACCTAAACATAAAGACTAAAATAATAAAGATCATGGAAGAAAAAATAGGGACAACCCTAGGAGCCCTAATACAGGGCATAAACAGAATACAAAACATTACTGAAAATGACGAAGAGAAACCAAATAACTGGGAGCTCCTAAAAATCAAACATCTATGCTCATCTAAAGACTTCACCAAAAGAGTAAAAAGACCACCTACAGATTGGGAAAGAATTTTCAGCTATGACATCTCTGGCCAATGCCTGATCTCTAAAATCTATATGATTCTGTTAAAACTCAACCACAAAAAGACAAACAACCCAATCAAGAAGTGGGCAAAGGATATGAACATGCACTTCACTAAAGAAGATATTCAGGCAGCTGACAGACACATGAAAAAATGCTCTCGATCATTAGCCATTAGAGAAATGCAAATTAAAACTACGATGAGATTCCATCTCACTCCAACAAGGCTGGCATTAATCCAAAAAACACAAAATAATAAATGTTAGAGAGGCTGCGGAGAGATTGGAACTCTTATACACTGCTGATGGGAATGTAAAATGGTACAACCACTTTGGAAATCTATCTGGTGTTTTCTTAAAAAGTTAGAAATAGAACTACCTTACAACCCAGAAATCCCACTCCTCAGAATATACCCTAGAGAAATCAGAGCCTTCACACGAACAGATATATGCACACCCATGTTTATTGCAGCTCTGTTTACAATAGCAAAAAGCTGGAAGCAACCAAGGTGTCCATCAACGGATGAATGGGTAAATAAATTGTGGTATGTTCACACAATGGAATACTACTCATCGATAAAGAACAGTGACGAATCTGTGAAACATTTCATAACATGGAGGAACCTGGAAGGCATTATGCTGAGTGAAATTGATCAGAGGCAAAAGGACAAATATTGTATCAGAGCACTATTATAAGATCTTGAGAAACAGTATAAACTGAGAAGAACACATACTTTTGTGATTAGGAAGGGGGGAGGGAGGGAGGGTGGGAGAGGGTTATTTACTGATTAGTTTGTAGATAAGAACTGCTTTAGGTGAAGGGAAGGACAATACTCAATACACGGAAGGTCAGCTCAACTGGACTGGACCAAAAGCAAAGATGTTTCCGGGATAAACTGAATGCTTCAAAGGTCAGCGGAGCAAGGGCAGGGGTTTGGGGACTATGGCTTAAGGGGACTTCTATGTCAATTGGCAAAATAATACTATTATGAAAACATTCTGCATCCCACTTTGAAATGTGGCATCTGGGGTCTTAAATGCTAACAAGCGGCCATCTAAGATGCATCGATTGGTCTCAACCCACCTGGATCAAAGGAGAATGAAGAACACCAAGGTCACACAATAACTATGAGCCCAAGAGACAGAAAGGGCCACATGAACCAGAGACTTACATCATCCTGAGACCAGAAGAACTAAATGGTGCCCGGCCACAACTGATGACTGCCCTGACAGGAAGCACAACAGAGAACCCCTGAGGGAGCAGGAGATCAGTGGGATGCAGACCCCAAATTCTCTTAAAAAGACCAGACTTAATGGTCTGACTGAGACTAGAAGAATCCTGGCGGTCATGGTCCCCAAACTTTCTGTTGGCCCAGGACAAGAACCATTCCCAAAGGCAACTCATCAGACATGGAAGGGACTGGACAATGGGTTGGAGAGAGATGCTGATGAAGAGTGAGCTACTTGTATCAGGTGGACACTTGAGACTATGTTGGCATCTCCTGTCTGGAGGGGAGATAGGAGGGTAGAGAGGGTTAGAAACTGGTAAAATTGTCACGAAAGGAGAGACTGGAAGGGCTGACTCATTAGGGGGAGAGTAAGTGGGATTATGGAGTAAGGTGTGTATAAGCTTATATGTGACAGACTGACTTAATTTGTAAACGTTCACTTAAAGCTCAATAAAAATTATTAAAAAAAAAAAAGAACCAGGGGAAGATTCTGTGAAATCATATTCATGGCTATCATGTTGGCGAGATGGTGTTTCTTTCCCCTTTATCATCAGACTTTTTTTAGCCTCCTAAATGTTCTGTAATAAATATAGAATCCTTTAAAAATATGTAAGGTTTCATTACATATTTCTAATTTTCAAAAAAAACAACGTGACTGTAGAAAATATAAAGAACTTGAACTTTTGTTTTTGTTAGATGTCATCCAGTAGGTTCAGACTCAGAGCGACACTATGTACTACAGAAACAAAACACTGTCTGGTCCTGCACCATACTTGCAATCATTGCTATGCTTGAGTCCACTGTCGCAGATACTGTGTCAGTCCATTTCGCTGAGGGCCTTCCTCTTTGTCACTGACCCTCTATTTTACCAAGCATGATGTTCTTCTCCAGGGATTGGTCCCTCTTAACAACACGTCCAAAGTACATGAGACAATGTCTCGCCATCCTCGCTTCTAAGGAACATTCCGGTTGTTCTTCTAAGACAGATTTATTTGTTCTTCTGGCAATCCACGGTATATTCAATATTCTTTGCCAACACTGTAATTCAAATGCGTCGATTCTTCTTTGGTCTTCCTTCTTCATTGTCCAGCTTTCACATGCATATTAGGTGATTGAAAATATCACAGCTTGGGTCAGGAGTACTTCAGTCCTCAAAGTGACGTCTTGGCTTTTTAATCAGCTTGAGTAAGAAATATAAAAATCCAAAATCTTATCACTCGGAATTTGCCATTAATAATCATTACTTATTTCTTTCCACTCTTTTAACATGCACATTTACACACGAATGGGCAGGTGTGTATATATTTTACATATCACAAAGATGAAATCATACTGTTTGTATCTTACTGAATCTCATATCCCTGACATGGTGAATACATTATCATTAAATGTTACAGAAGATATCTTTTATGAAATTTATTCAGGAGGAAGTTTCATTTTTAATTGTTGCATAACTAGAGTTCATTCAGAACAGAAATACCAAGGTGACTTATTTTCACATCTCAGGGTCACTGGCTACTAAAATGCATTACTCATCAGATTTTCACAGACTGGAAGCAAGACTATGACAGGGTGCAGAGTTTGGTAGAAGAAAAGGACTGTGGGAGTCCTGGAGAGCAGACAGAAATGTAATGATCCTAAGAAGTGCTAGCTCTCTTGCCTTCGGACGTTATAACCCACCAGGACATTATGTAGCCTGAATCCTTATGCACAAAGGTGAAATTGCTTGGAATATCCTACAGGAGGTGGAAGATCTAGCGTAATAGCTAATCAAAGCATAAATTCCAATAAATATAGATATCCTATCAAATATTTCACTTGAGGTTTAAATTGGTTTCATTTTTTTATTTTTAATTTCGAGCTTGCTTTTCAAATGTCAGCTAAATAACATGGTTTTAACAACCACAAGCCGTTTGTGTTCACCATGTGCTAAGAGCTGTGCTTTGCAATGAGGCAGGAGAAGGAGAGACTCAGTTTCTGCCTTAAAGGGCCTTACCCTGCCTTACTAATTAACTTTTTCTTGCTTGTGTTTTCAATTACAGGAGAGACCCTGGCATAAGTGATAGTTTCTAACTTTTGGAGTGCAAATACTCCATCGCTGATGTCCAAAACTGATTTTCCTGCTTGTGCTAAATTAGATTTGTCTGATGGACTTTAAAGTTAGAAAAAAAAAAGTCTCCTGGCTTTTGAAATCAATAATCTCCTGGCAGAGTGACCCAGAGACTGTGATTACAGTAATTAGAATATAGCATCAATACTGACCAGGGGAAAACATTTTCAAATGGTAATTTCATAATTAAGAAACACGAAGTGTATACCAGATAATGACACGTTCCCTGAAAGTTTTTGAACATGACTTTTGCCGGTGTATGATATTATGTAAAAACCAAAAGAAATTCACAAATACAGAGAAGGTCTGTGTTTTCCCCTAGTCTCTGTAAAAAGAAAGAAGTGAAAGATGAGTAAATGTCGGCAGAATGCTGTCCTTCTGAACACGAGCAGCAGCTCGTGGTTCATCGGACTCAGTAAGCCCAGAAAAACAGCCAGCTACCATGGCACCCTTTTTGAAAATTGAATTTAAAAGGCAGTTGTACACATTGTGCAGTTTTAGAGCATAGGAGGTTTTTTGTATCACACTAGTGCTGCCTTTCAAATTCTCTTTCATGCATATAACTCCTTGGTGTCTGAGTCAATTCCAACTTATTGTGACCCTATAGGACACATAGAACTTCCCCATAGGGTTTCCAAAGAGTGCCTGGTGGATTCAAACTGCCAACCTTTTGGTTAGCAGCCAGGGCTCTTAACCACTGTGCCACCAGGGTTTCATACATCTAGTATAATTACATATATATGTATAATTTTTACTCTTTTTTGGAAACATACACACTCAGACAATAAATCATCCAAGCCAACAGTAAAACTACGCGTCCATGCTTCGTTTATGGATGGAAATTTCAAAGAGTAATACTATTTTTTTTTTGCCTTATAGCCTGTTTGACAGTATAAATGATCAAATTCATATCAAATATTCAGCCTGACCTTTATGATTCTGGTATTTGAAGAGGTATTAGGCTTACTCCATTGCCTTGTGAATTTGTTCTATGTGGTTGCCTTTTGTGGAACATAATTTGCCCTTTAGTACATAAGCTAACCTACATTTTATTATTCCATGTTATAATGGCTTTCCACTGTGTTTGTTGGTTAAACACCCTCAATCAGTGCAGTTGTCTTTACCCTAAAGAATGTTAAATGCATTCTCTTTATAGTACGATAATTCATTCATCTATTCCACAGATATTTATCAAACACCCACCAGGGGCAAGGCAAAATACTACCATTTATTCTAATCAAACTTACAACAAGTGGCCTCTGTCCTTAAGAAATTTAGTTTATAGAAGAAACAATCCATATAAACAAAGCACTATGATACCAGGTAAAAGGTAACGTAAAAGACACAGATACATTAAGTCCCTGGGTACGAAGAAAAGCAAACATATCACTAACAGATAAAATCACGTAAGGCTTTCCAGAGGAACAACGTTGGGTCCGGGGCTTAGAGGACTGGGATATGCGTGTAGAAGAGAAGGACTGAGATGAAACTTATTGAGTGAATAAAATCAGTGAGGCAGCAATGTGTTTTGTTTACTCATCAGTTCATCTTTCACAAAGCTTGTCTTATTTCCTGAATCAGACTCCTAATTTTGAGAGAATGTATAGCTTAACGGTTACATTCACAAATGCCAGAAAGAGACTTTGGTTTTCATGCTTTCCTTTACACCCGCTAGATGGGTTAACCAACCTCAAGCTGCCCTGTGTCTTAGTTTCCTTGCCTCTACATTGGGGATGGCATTAAAACTATCTACCTCTTACGGTAATTCGAGTATAAGATATCGATACTCATACAGTGCTTGGAGCAGTGACTGCCCCATACCAAAATAATGAAATCGTCAACTCTCTTTGAAAGGGACCAACAGAGACTCAACTAAACTTTCTGGTTAATAGAGTCTCTATACTTCTCTCCTTTGTCCTAAAGACATTTTTAAGCATCTACCAATGTGCCAGGTATTGCTCTTGAACCTGGGGATTCAGAGAGGGTCGCATTGTCTCAACTCTCAAATTGCTTCCAGTCTGGCAGGAAATACTGCTCCATATTCAGTCTATATTTAGTGTGAAAAAGTTATAGCATTATGAGAACTTAATACAGTAAAAGACCTAATGGGGGAAGTGAGGAGAGAAGAAAACCCTTCATGGGGAATATGAGAGTAGAAGAAGGAATATGACTGAAGGATAACTTGTTTATAATGCAAGTAAGAAGCAAAGAGACAGGTTCTAGACACAGAGAAACAAAACAAAGAAAGACAAAGCATGTTCAGCAAATACTGAATAACCCATATTGACTTGAAGGCGGTGGTGAATAAGTCTGGATTTGAGGTTCAGAGACGAGGATGAGGAGGGAGCTGGCTTCTGATGGATTGTAAATGAGACTGAGAAATAGAGCAAAGGTAATATTTATAGGTCATTAATTCTGGATAAAATACCAACTAATACTTGTGGGCCAAAATCATTATATAACTGGGATTAGACTTCTTATCAGGATACATGTAGCTCATGTTACCTTTTTCTTATTGCCTCCAAATCACAAAGGGCTCAGTAGAAAGATGCTTGTGAATAACGTGAGCAGGTTTTTGAAATTAAATGATTGTGACAACCACACCACAAATAAATGATCCTCATTTAGAAAATCAAAAGGGCTTTACAAGTATGTAATAATGCATTCATTATTAATATTTTCCTCTCCATGGAATTTAAAATTCAGCACTATTAGATATATAGATAGCTGTTGTCAACTCTGGCTCGTGACAAAATTATGTTCAGTAGAACAAAACGCTGCTCATTTTTATGTTACCCTCATTATTGCCAGCATGTTTGAGCCCATCGTTTTGGTAATTGTGCCAATCCATCTCACCAAGGGTCTCTCTCATCTTGCTCGGCATCTATGTCACCAAACGTCATATCCTTTTCCAGTGATTGACCCTTCCTGGTGACTTGGCCAAAGCAATGAGGGAGACAATGTTCTATTGTGATCTATAAGGTTTTCATTGGTTAATTTTTAGAAGTAAGTATCCAGGCCTTTCTTCCTAGTCTGTCTTAGTCTGGAAGCTCAGCTGGAACTTGTCCACCATGAGTGACCCTGCTAGTATTTGAAATACTAGGGGGCATAACTTGCAACCTCCCAGCAACATGCAAGCCACCACAGTACAAAAACTGACAGATAAGTGGTGACAACACCACTAAAAGTCTCTTTTTACATACAAATCAGAAATTATGCAAATGTTTTAAAAGGGCACTTTCTTACAGTGATCACCGCTTTCTCTAACCTCCTAAGTATTTGATTTCTCTACTACTATGTTTGGTATTTAAAAACTTCAGTTTGGCAGGTAATAATTCCTTACGTGTATGTCATACATTCCTCTTCCACAACAAATCTTGACTAACCAATATTTCAATCCCAAACCAAAAACCAAACCTATTGTCATCGAGTCAACTCCGACTCATAGTGACCCTACAGGACAGAGTAGAACTGCCCCATAGAGTTTCCAAGGAGCGCCTGGTGGATGTGAACTGCCAGTCTTTAGTTTGCAGTCGTAGCACTTAACCACTACACAACCAGGGTTTCCTATCTCAGTCCAGGTCTGCTCATTTCCAATGTCCACGTTGCTTTCCAGTATACCACTGCAGCACATTGCTTGCATATACTATGTTCCATGATTCTTCATCTGTCTTATAAGTGAGCATCTCACCTCACAAGTTCAAAAATCATAGAAATAAAAAATCATGTCTCATAGTTGTATATGTTCCTATAAAGTTGAATCTTGGAATCTTTTTCCATTTGGAACAAATAAGAACATGAGAGTCAATTGCAGCAAAACCATCTTAAAATAGAGCTGGCATTAGGAATTAGACACAAAGGACTTCTGTAGTGGGGGCAGGGGTATATGTAAGTTGATGATTGAAGGGTATGAGCTTAACTCAACTGCAGCATATATAAGCAAATCCACCGTTAGGATGAAGAACATTGTGCGAGGTATGATGCATTTCCAATATGTATTCAGAATCTTGGTCTTCCCACAAGACGATGAACATGGAAACATGAGAAAATTAGAGAAAAAACAGATGGGAAGATGCAATCCACAGCAGGAAAGGCATGTTGTCAGCATCAGGTAGATCTTCCAGGAAGTAGAAGACCCTTCAGCCCATTAGAGAAACCACAGGCTTAAAGAGTCTCTGAAAGTCAGACCAGTTAATCAGGACATGAACAGAGGAGGGATCCCTGTCTAAGCATTGGATACTTGGTTCAAAGTAGACCCTTGCAAGAAAGTAGAATGCTGAGCTTAGAGTTTGACAGAGCTTAAATTCTTTCTCAACAAGAGAGAATTGATCCCAAATCCTGAGGGAATGGTGCAATGGCAGATGGGAGTGGGAGAGGGGTTAAATCAAAGGAGGTGTAAGAGTTCACGGGCATAGGGTTTAGAAACCAGATGAATTGTTAGAGAAAAAAAGTTTTGCCTGATAAAATGTAGACATGGCAAGGATTTCATTTGACTTGGATCCACAATCAACAGTCATGGAAGCAGCAGTCAAGAAATCAAAAGATGCATTGCATTGGGTAAATCTGCTGCAAAGGACCTCTTTAAAGTGTTGAAGAGCAAAGATGTCACCCTGAAGACTAAGGTGCGCCTGACCCAAGCCATGGTATGTTCAATCGCATCATATGCATGTGAAAGCTGGACAATGAATAAGGAAGACCAAAGAAGAATTGATGCCTTTGAATTGTGTTGTTGGCGAAGAATATTGAATATACCATGGACTGCCGGAAGAACAAATAAATCTGTCTTGGAAGAAGTACAACCAGAATGCTCCTTAGAAGCAAGGACGCGTCTTACATACTTTGGACATGTTGTCAGGAGGGATCAGTCTCTGGAGAAGGACATCATGCTTGGCAAAGTACAGGGTCAGCGGAAAAGAGGCAGACCCTCAACGAGGTGGATTGACACAGTGGCTGCAACAATGAGCTCAAGCATAACAACAATTGTAAGGATGGTGCAGGACCGGGCAGTGTTTCATTCTGTTGTGCGTAGGGTCGCTATGAGTCAGAACCGACTCAACGGCACCTAACAACAACAACAACAACAACAACATGGCAAAAATACTTAAATTAATACATGAACTGAAAAAAGAAGGAGGGAGTAGAAGGCAAAAAGAAATGAGGAACAAATAAGAACATTATAGTTCTAGAAAACCCCTAGCTGAAATATTGGAGAAAGATAAGTCTGCAGCTTAACTGGAAATTAGTGAAATTAGAAACTGAAATCTGAACTTGTTGAAAACACATATTAGAACATAGAAAGGAAACGAATTAAGAGAATGAGTTTTGGAAGCAGATAGGTTGAGTCTGAATCTCACCTCTGTCATTCTTAGTTGGTGATTTCAGGCAAATACTTTCCCTCTCTGTGTCTGAGTCCCTTCGTGTGTAAAGTTAAAAGAGTAATACCTTCTTCACCATGCAATGTAAGCGCTAAACGAAATTGTGAATGTGAAATGTATCCTCATTTAAAGAACACAATACCAGGGGCTCAAAGCATATTGGTTTTCCCCTTCCTTTCTCACACTGCCAATTTGAACTTAAAATACAGTCTTCCAGACTCATTTATAAAAAAGTTCATTGATGAAATATAAGCTGATTAATGGAAAGCAAACCAAACAATAATCTTCATGTTAGATCTTAAGATGGTGAGGTATCTAGTAGGGTCATAATAAATGATAGGATTTAGATTTGCAAAATAGCACTAATGGAAGGTGATTATTTCTCTCGAGAAGTGGCTTGAAATGTGTAGACATGAAATTCCTGAACATAGGAATGAACGAACTGAGCCTGAACGGATCTCAGCACAGGTAGGTAGCATAGGAGGCCCTCGATTGTAATCTCCCATCTGAGTCCAATTTGTTTGAGGAAACAAGGCACTAACTGACCTGAGGAGACTATAACTTATCTGTCTGGGAAAGGGTGAGCAGGAAGTTTATGAGAGTGAGAAATTTACTTTATAAAATTTGAACTGAATCAAAAAGATTCTGAATCCTTTTATCTTGAGCTTTGTACTGGTTCCATAAGGAAATCAGCACCAATATACCAGAAAATCTCCAAATAAATATAATGACCCATCAAAGCGATGTTTCCAAATGCCCATGAACTTTTTCATTATTATTATTTTTTTCTTTTTTCCTGTCACGATAGTCCATTAAGATTTCAGTCCCTGATGGACACTCTCCAATTCTGGGCAGTGGTGTTCCTGTTTAAATAACCAAGAGGATAAGCCAAACGCCAGTGGTCATCCCCCTAGAGAAGCTTGACTCTCGTAGTATTTGAAGGAGATTTGCATATTCAATCAAATGAAATCTTTCCAAAAATAGTTAAATGCATAAGCTCTGCTCAAGTAAACATCAGAAATGTTAACCTTCTCTTTTAAAGGGCAACCAGAGGTAATGTCTTAAAAGAATATTTTTGGGAGGAAATTTTACTTAAAAAGGAAATTCTACGAGCAAAACTCTGGGGTTGACTTTTGTTTTTGAGATACAGCCTATCAACACTCCAAGACTAAAGGGCGTATTTTTAAGCTATTACCAGGAATACAATTCTATTTATTTCCCCCAAAACTCTTTTAGATATGCATCAGAACAAATACATTAACTATGTTTATTGTTGACTGTTTGAACCAAAGGGTGGCACCTTTTTATCTAAAAGGTCAGATAATAAGCAGTTTCAACTCCCAGGATAACAGGTCCCTGCGCCCACTATTCAACAGTACGTTGCAAGTATCCACAAACAATACTAAAATGAGTGTGGACGGATTTGGCCTTTGGCCCTTATTTGCTGCCACCTGGTAAACCATTCTCTAGATAAGGGGTCTCCAGACCTTTTTCTTTTTTCTACACATCCTTTTAAGTAAAATATTTTCAGCATTCATAAGTAATATATGTGTTTCATTGGTTATTAGTAGTAATTCACTAATACATCCATTGTATACTCTAAAACACACAAAATGGAAATTGAAAAAGATGAGGTAAAGATCAAAATAAACAATAATCCAAAATAACCACTTCATACTCCAATACTTTCCTGAAAAAAATCTGATTTAAATATGGATTACGAATTTTGAAACCTTGTGTTACAACACTTTGAATGTGTGGATCTAAGATCAGTTTATTTTGCTGTTTTTGAATGGCAATAATGGCTGAAAAAGTCTCTTCAAAATAATACGTAGGAAGAAGCCATTTCTGTGCTTATTAAATTATAATCCTCAGTGTTAAACCCCATCTGCCAATTAAGTGAAAATTTGTACTGACATTTGTCCATCAATTTTTTTGTCTTTTATAATATCAATCAGTTGTTCTTTGACTTAGCTGGAAGGTATTGCTTTTTTTTTTTTTTTTAATTAACTGATGGGCCAAAATCCCACTGCAGTTCTTGACTTGAATTTCCCATAAAATTTAGAAATTATGTTCCCAAGACTTATTCAAATGCACCAAGGAGTTTGTTGTTGTTGTTTGTTTGTTTTTGTTTTTTGCTGAAGCAGGTGAGTTGCTTATATTGTTTTTGTCAATAAAATCATAATGATGTGAATATTTTTGAACACCTGTTTATATAGTAGTCTCACCAAATAGCACTGATTTATTTTAAAGGGCAGTTCACTCCTGTTTTCATCCATAAAACATCACCTTTATCTTAAGGAGATTGAAGATGTTTCCTTTCATGTAAATACACGCTAGAAAGTATGTATCTGACAGTTGTTGGTTTCCCTTTGTGACATGGTTGATGAAGAACTCCCAGTAGGAGCCAAAATGCCATTTTCTTGTTGTTCACTTGTTCTGGTGCCATTAGTATCCCCAATCCACCATTTCTCTGCAATAATCTTTGAAAATAATTGTCTTATTTTGTAAGCATTCTTCAGATGAAATTAGATAATATAATTCACAACTCCATAAACAAATAAAAGTCAGTGAGTCTAAATTTGCTGAGACTCAACACATGTGTGATATTGTTACTCTATTCCCCTGCATGTAATAGGTCTCCAGACACTTCCCTCAGGTTACCTCACGTGTATAGCGCGTGATGTGTGACCATCTGACTTACGGAAGAATGAACATGACCAATCAATTCATAATTAACTATCTGGGATGCTTTCTGATTTTGAAGATAGATAAATGAATGTAAAACGCTGTTAGTTTGCAAGAACGGCCATATCACCCATTGATGTCCAGTTGATCCCGACTCATAGAGACTCTTAAGGACTGAGTAGAACTGCCCCATAAAGTTTCCAAGGACAGCCTGGTGGATTCAAATTGTCAGCCTTTTGGTTAGGGGCTGTAGCTCTTATCCACTACGTTGCCAGTGTTTCCACACAAGGTATCATTTCTTCCTTGGAAATTGGCCTAAACTGTATAGACATTAGATTAACGGACACAGAAATGAATGAATGGAGCTAGATGGCTGCATCTCAGCAAAGGTATTGAAACTATCAATATTTTTCTATAAAACCCTAAGGTACTATCTGTGGTTCTTCTGTGGATCCTAGCCAATAGTGTTCTATTTGGCTATCACTGCTTTTCATTGCAGTGATGGGCAAGTTTTCCCAAATCCCTACAGAACTTGATTCAGGAATGGTCATTAGAGCCAAACTAACCCAATCAGAATTTCTCAGCCAGACACTTGAATACTGAGTCAATGACCCAAGGATGGAAAATGCCTATTTTCTATTGATTTCTTCAATCTGGAATCCTGGAATCACCAAGTTTCTTCACTATTCGCTTTTTCATTCAGCTCTTTGGTTTATCCCATATCCTCCAAACAATTGTATTTTTCTGTGAATTACTAAGGCTTGGTTTCTCTTGCTGATCACCATAGCTCCTTAAATGACATACATGGTATTAACAGCTCTCCGTGATCTAGTCCCTGCGTATTTCCATAGTCTCAGATCTCAACACATCTCCTCATGTGCTTTCTTTTAAGCAACACCAACAAGTGCAAGATTCCATGTATGTACATCCTCACTCACTGACACTTTACAATGTTCTTGTCATTTAGGAAACAACTTCTAGTATCCTCTAGTTTGCCTAACTTCTACAAATTGTCAGTATTCAGCTCAAATATCCTTACCCTCCTGAATGCATTTTCTCATCTTTGTCATCGCACAATTTGATTTTCAGTAACACAAGATAATTTTTATATGATTTATACTATATAGAAATTTGATCTTTTTGTCTGTCACCCTTCATTCAACTGAATTTTGTAACGAAAGGACTCCATAGTAGGGACACATGTGGAAAGAAGAAACTAAGGGAAGCAGACTAAATTATGCTTTAGAAGGCATTTCCAACAAAATATCTGTTTCCCTTCAGGTTTCATGATAAAAATTATGTTGCTTAAATTAAATTGAAACCAGATTTGCTTTTTAGAGTTTAAGTATAAAATAAATTACCACTATAAAGAAGCAGACACTTTCTGATGTTAGTAATGCCCAGACCTAGGTATGGACCATTCTCTGGGGGCCTCATTTTTCATATTTTCTCCTATCAGTTTCCCTCAATCATACATCATGGTGGCTGTCACAGTTAATGCCATTTTTGTTTATGAAGCCTTATTTTTCAAGTTTATAAATTCAAAAGTATATAAAATTTAGTTATCTTACTCCTTTTTCCAGTTCCTTGATAGAATACATGTCAAATGATTGCTCCCGCATTACTTTGAGACAGTAGAATATATGTATGAATTTCCTCAGTTCTATATAGGAATTTGTAATATTTTTAGCAATTAGATCATTCCAGGCTTACTTAGAAACCCAATTACCTTAACTAAGAAATAGGTAAGGGCAGATTCTTATCTTATCCATTTATCAGGAAAAAAGGATTATTTTTTTTAAATCATAATTTGTAGTCTACTGGATGATTCCTCTCTTAATGGGAAGAATGGAAAATGGCAGATTAAGAAGAAACCGTTAATGACCCAAGGGTCAGAGAGAACAATGACTCCATGTGTGAGTCCTCTTTTCTTGGGTACAAGCCTGAAGAAGTTTCTGAAAGTGTCCTATACGTAAGAGTATTGTCTTTCCAAAATCATTCCAGGAGAGAACTGGAAGAGCTCTGTGAGAGTACTACAAAGACATTTCTGAAAGGAGGATATAGCAGATGAAGAAAATTGATATTTAAAAAAGCAAACAACAACAACAAAAAGCCTGATTAAAGAGCTCTTTGATTTTTGCTGGATGCTTCTGTGGCAGATGCTGGGTAGGAAGCCTGAAAGAAGCAGTGGGAAGAATAAGTACATTATCGAACACTGGGGAGAGCAAATCTCTATACTTGTCCCTTCTCCTAACAGAGAGAAGTAAGAAGAGGAAGTATGCCTCTTCTATGTGTTACCAAAACACATGGAAGGCTATTTGGGGAAGGACAGTTAAGTAATAGAGCAAAGTCTAGAAGCAGAAGAAGTAAGATAAAGCTAAATAAATTGATTGATTTTCACCCTTCATTGATTAAGTTCTCAAGACATTAAAATTTCATTAATAAAGATGAGAGTAATTCTTAAACTGGAAGATATATGGCATTTAGAGGGTATCTCTTTGATCACATACGATATTGTACTTAATCTCTCCACAATCTCATGTGTTAGGTACTATTATCTTAGTGTTTCTGATAAGAATATTGAGGTACAAAGAAGAAAAACACATTGTCCATGGCCATTTGGCTAGTACATTGAAAGAGCAGAATTTAAACAAAGGTCTATCAAACCCGAGTATTAACCATCATTGATTCTCAACTGGCAGGAGAGCATGGAGTGCAACAACCAAAGGAAAATAGAGGGTCTTCTTACGGGAACACGTATGGAAGTCTAGCTGTAATTCGTAAAAGTATACAAATTAAAATAGCATATTTGAAAAAACAAAACAAGAAAACTCTTGTTTAAAAAAAAAAAAAACAGGTAAAGAGAATAAATTTTGACCAAAAAATCAGTTAGCAGGACATAAATTTTAAAATCACGTGAAGTATTCCACTTGTCATATTTCTTTATAAATTATCTGCTTACATATGTGCTTGCCCAACTTAGCTGTGAGATCTTGGAGGACAGATGTTGGGTTAAATTCATTTTTATATGCCTGGCATCTTCTTCTCTGGATTAAAATCCCATATTACCATATATAGTTAACCTGCCCTTAAAAATATTAAGGATTATTTTAGGAGGAGGCATCTATTTTAACAGGAATAATGTTGAATCTGCCTTAGATCTTGATCTTGAATTTTCACATTGAATTCCATGACCTTGAGAAAAAATCTTATTATATCTCTACATATCATTTTCAATCTGCTCAAAAAGGGATATTAGCAATACATGAATCATAATTGTATTAGTAAAAAAAAAAAATTTTTTAGTGGGCTACGGGATTCAAAAACCCAACTTGAGCTCCAGAAAAATTTGTTGTTGTTGTTGTTAGGTGCCGCCAAATAGAGGATATTTATTGCCCCACACAATCCAAACTGAAGGAAGTGTAATGTACTTCATAGTTTCAGGGAGAAACGTGATTAACACTCCAATGTCAATAGGATCGTTTCTTCCCTCTCTCATCCTTATGCCTCTTTCCCGATCAGCCTCATTTTCTCAGAAGCACTTCATCACATGATGAGAAAGATGAATGTTAACAAGTTCCAAATCTCGCATTTCAAAGCTTTGTCACCCATGAAAAGTGGCTTCTCTTGCCTTACCCTCTTCAGTTCAGAAAGGTTGTGATAAGGGGTCTGACTTGCATGGCTTGGATTTGACACTGTTCTTAGATGAAGCAACTTTAATGGAGTCATAGCATGTATGCAATTAACTTAAGCAAATTTTCTCATGCTGCTGGTGAAAGGTGGAGAGAAAAGGATGAAGATAGAAATGAGAAAGAGTGAATAATGGCTATTAACCTGGCCATTCATTGACTCTGTGATACCCTGATGTGAGTGTGTGGCAGGAGACCTGAATCTTGTGTCCCTCCCATTGGTCTCAATATCTGTCTGCTTCACAGAGAATGAGCATCTTTTCAAGTTGAGAGTCTGTCTACCAAGTAAAACCATGTCTTTATTACCATGATCCCTAAACACAACCAACTAGTTCAATTAATGGTCCCTTTAAAAAAAAAAAAAAAAAAAAAACTGTCTTTCCCAACTCTAGAGACAAATTCTGCTATGTTGTATTTAGCAGCTAAGCACTTAATAACTGTCCCACCAGAACTCTTGAAATCTAAAGAGACAGTAGATTAGTTGAGGTAGTGGAATTGTGGATCAAGATGTGATAGCTAAAGTGTATGGGGTTTCTTTTTGAGGTGGTGAAAGTATTCTAAAATTGATGGTGAAGATGTTTGCACGAATCTGTGAATATAAGAAAAAAACATTGAATTGTACTCTAAATGGGTGAGTTATATGATAGAAGAACTATATCTTGATAAAGTCGTTAAAAAAAGAAAAAAAATGAACTTACTCCCCTCTCATTAAATTAGGTGCTACTGCAATGTAGAAGGATGGTGTCGAATGTTTAACCTTGAGCCAGTAAACCATGGCCAGAATACCATGATAATTAAAGATATGACAGTATCATTATGACAAATAAGGAGAGAAAGCTTTAATAAATGTTAATTAAAATTATAATTTCTTCAATGGCTCAGGAATAAGAATGGACCTTATTTCTTTATTGACTAAAGATTTATTAAGTCGCTACTAACTAAGAATGCAGCGGGATCCAGAAATAAGAAGATTAAAAGTTCAGGCTCTGCCATTCCAGATCACCGAAGTCTCTTTCTATCCTTCTATAAGGCAAATGTCCTACAGACGAAGTAGAAAAGGGCAAATAGAAAAGAATTAATGAGTCAATTACTGAGTGCAGAAATGAGTATAAAAAACCTGTGGGCAAATAGAGGTGGATTTGAGAGCAGACAAAAGGAGAAAATAAAAATGCTGTGAAATTGGAGAATGTAAAATTCTCCTCACCAGGAATTCATCTCCTAAGTGCTACATGAAGTATAAAACCTTAGACGTAGTAAGTACTCACTGAAAATAATACATCTGGGTAGACAGCAGGATGTTGTTGGTGTTATTAGGTAAAAACAATTGAGTTGGTTCCAACTCATGGCAACCCTGTGTGTTACAGAATGAAATGTTGCTTGGCTCTGTGCCATCAACACTACAGTAGATATGCTTGAACGCATTGCTGCAACTAGTGTGTCAGTCCATCTTGTTGAGGATCTTCTTTTTCATTGATCCACTACTTCACCAGGTGTGATGTCCTTCTCCAGGGACTGGTTCCTCCTGAAAACAAGTCCATAGTAAGCAAGATGAAGTCTCACTATCCTCACTTCTAAAGAGCATTCTGGCCTGTACTTCTTCCAAGACACATTCGTTTGTTCTTCTGGTAGTCCATCGTATATTCAATATTCTTAGCCTACACAATAATTCAAATGTGTCGGTTCTTCCTTGGTCTTCCTTATTCATTGCCCAGATTTCCCATGTGTACAAGACAATTGAAAATACCATGGCTTGGGTCAGGTGCACCTTAGTTCTCAAAGTGACATCTTTACTTTTTAACACTTTAAAGAGGTCTTACAGCAGATTTCCCTATACAATATGTCATTTGATTTCTTGACTGTTGCTTCCATGAGCGTTGATTGTGGATCCAAGTAAAATGGAACACTTGACAACTTCCATATTCTCTTCATTTATCATGATGTTGCTTGTTGGTCCAGTTGTAAGGATGTTTGTTTTCCTTATGTTAAGATGTAATCCATATTTAAGGCTACAGTCCTTGATTGTCATGAGTGAGTGCTTCAAGTCGTATTCACTTTTGGCAAGTAAGGTTGTGTCATGTGCATATCACAGGTTGTTAATGAGATTCCCACCAATCCTGATGTTACATTCTTCACATAGTCCTGCTTCTTGATTTATTTGTTCAGCATACAGATTTAATAAGTATGGTGAAAGGATACAACCCTGATGCACACCTTTTTCAATTTTAAAACATTCAGTACCCCCTAGTTCTGTTTGAAGGGCTACCTTTTGGTCTATGTACAGGTTCTACATGAGCACAATTAAATGTTCTGGAATTCTCATTCTTCACAATGTTATCGAAAATTTCTATGATCCAAGCAGTTAAATGCCTTTGCATAGTCAATAAAACACAGGTAAACATCTTTCTGTTATTCTCTGCTTTCAGTCAAGATCCATCTGACCTCAGCAATGATATCCCTCATTCCACGTTCTCTTCTGACTCTGACTTTCTGGCAGTTCCCTATCTATGTCTGACTCCAGCTATTTTTGAATTATCTTCAGCAATAATTTGTTTGGATGTGATTGATTTTTTTGATAATGTCCATGTTCTGTTGAATCACCTTTCTTTGGAATGGGCACATATATGGATCTCTTCCTGCTGGCTGGCCAGGTATCTGTCTTCCAAATTTCATGGAAGCATTGCATCCATTTGTTGAAGCACCTGAATTTATATTCAGTCAATACCTGGAGCCTTGCTTTGCACCAGTGCCTTCAGTGGAGTTAGAACTTCTTCCTTCAGTACCATTGGGTCTTGATCATATGCTACCTCCTGAAATTGTTGAATGTTGATTAATCCTTTTTGGTGCAGTGACTGTATGATAGTAGGATAAGGTGAGTGGAAATAAAAACTAGAGATCAGCCCACAAGGAAAAAGATTAGAGGAGAATTAAGACTTGATTTGCAAATACAAATTGAAGGAGAATTATGAGTGAAATAATACAAAAAATTAATGACATTCATTTTTAAAGAGTTTTTTTTTTCTTTTTTAATGAAAAGAGATTATGAGGAGCCTGCATCAGTCAAAGAAAGAGTAGCAGTCATTACAGCAAGGAAGATGCTAAAGAGGGTGTTATGGAATGAATTGTGTCCCCCGTGCCCCCCCCCAAATATGTGTTGGAATCCTAACCCCTGTACCTATGGATGTAATTCTGTCTGCAAATAGGGTTTTGTCTGTTATGTTAATGAGGCCATTTGAGCATAGGGTGTGTCCTGAACCTAATCACTTCAGAGTTATAAGGAGTAGCATAGGCACAGGGACAAGTGAGTACAAACAAGGAAAGGCAGATGTCAGGTGAAGAGCACCAAGGAACTGAGGAACATCAGGACTACAGAAGCTGAAAGAGACAAGGACCTTCCGATGAGCCAACAGAAAGCCTTACCCTAGAGCTGGTGCCCTGAATTCTGATTTCTAACCTCCTGAGCTGTGAGAAAATAATTTCTTTTCTTTAAAGCCACCCCTTGAGTTTTTGTACCGTAGCACTAGTTAACTGAGATTGAGGGGACAGGCAGAAAGAGCCCAAGACAGTTGAAAAGCATCTTGCCTATATAGGACTTCGTAGATACCATTACTACACCATCCCTTTGAGTCAGGTATGTCTGGCGTATAAAGGAGCATCAGAAGAGGTCACCAGAATGTCAAAGACTGAAGAAAATACCTAGATTTTCCAAAATAAATAAATAAATAAACAACACATGAAATTTTGAGCATTTGTAAATAGTGTTGCTTGCATTTTCTTTGCTTTCTTAACATACACAGATTATTGGAAAGCTATAATTCTAAAAATATTATTTTGAAATCAATTTTTTTTTGAAAGTGCATGCATATTTGTACAATGCTGATGTACTAAAATAATCAAAATGGCTGTTGGAGCTGATGATCAAGGGTAATAGCATTTTCAAGGCTAAGTCACAGGAAGCACAAAGAAAAGGGAAGAGTGGTAGATTCATTGCATTAATGCCATCAATCCACCATCCCTCCCTTCTTCCATTCTCTAGGCTATTTAACTGTGTGTGTTTCTCATTAAAGATATTAATCTATTTCTCCACTCTTTTTATCTTGATGGTCTTATGACTATATTTGGTCAATAGAATGTAGTGGAAGTGACCATGATCTGGTTCTGTATTTGGGTCTCAAGAGAGCTTTACATTTCCACTTGCCTGTTCTTGTAGAATAAGCTTGAACTCACCTACTGGAGATAAGAGACATGTGGAACAGAGTCAACTTCCTTAATTATTCCAGTTGAGGCCATCCTAGATCAGCCAACACTTAGCCAACTAAGAGACATGTAATTGAGTCTCTCTGACTTTTGGAAAACCTCCCAGGAGAATCTTTGACTTGAAGACTCCTGAGCTAAACAAATGTTTATTGTGTTAAGTTACTAAGTTTTTGTTGTTATGAAAAATTATTATAGCAAAAAGCAGCTGTTATGGTTTTAATTGTATACTCTAACCCCTATGCTGTGGATGTAAAGCCATTTGGAAACAGGGTTTTCTTTGTTATGTTAATAAGGTCATATCAGTATAGGCTGTGTTAAGACCATCACTTTTGAAATATGGATGGAGAACATTAGGCACGGAAGCAAGGAATTACAAATGGAGAAAGATTGATACCATGTGGAGATCACTAAAGAACCAAAGAGCAGAAGCTGAAGAGGCAAGAACTTTCCCCAAAGTCACAGAAAGAGAAAGACTTCCCCCGGAGCCAGTGCAAGGAATGCAGACTTTTAGCCTCCTAAACTTTGAGAAAATAAATTTATGTTCATTAAAGCCACCCACTTGTGGTATTTCTGTTATAGCAGCAATAAGAAGCTAAGTAACTGACACAGAAACTTACATTTATGAGATCTCAGACTAGGTCTGATGCTGTACTGGGAAAGTCTACTAGAATTAACTTAAAATACTGATATAGTTATTCCCATTATGTAAGTCTTAGAAAATCTAAGAAATTTTTCCAGATCACTTAACTGGGTATTAAAATAATAGTGATTCAAAACCAGATTTATCTGTCCACAAATTCATGACTTTTTAAATTATTTTAACAATATATCTTACTCAACTATACTATTTCTGCTTGTTAAAAATGAGACAACAATTATCTGAGAGCAAGTAAGTCTGCATTGCTGACAAGATTACTAATGGGTTTGTGCATATCCTGTGATATGATTCTCAGCACCCTGGTTAAGTAATTCATAGCACCAGTGAGTTAGTGTAAATGAAATAAAATATTTAGACTTGGTAAACCAGTGGTCACAATCTTTGAGGCTTAATGATGTGTTGCTGATTTTAAACTCCAGTGCATCTCTACATATACAGTAGCAAGATCCTATAACTAAACTATTTTCAATAGCATTATATGCATGCAAAAGCTAGACAATGAATAGGGAAGACAGAAGAAGAATTGAAGACTTTGAAATGTGGTGTTGGCGAAGAACACTGAATATACCATGGACTGCCAAAAGGGCGAACAAATTTGTCTTGGAAGAAGTACAACCAGAATGCTCCTTAGAAGTAAGGGTGGCTAGACTGTCTTACATATTTTGGACATGTTGTCAGGAGGGAACATATATAATTTGGTAAAAAAGAAGAAGACCCTCAAGGAGGTGGACTGACACAGTGACTGCATCAATGAGCTCAAGCATAGCAACGATTGTAAGGATGGCTCAGGACCAGGCAGTGTTTCATTCTGTTGCGCTTAGGGTAGCTATGAGTCGGAACCAAGTTGATGGCACCTAACAACAATTTGGCAACAACTCCAAGAAAGACTGCCCCCCACAAAAAAAAAAAAATCTTGGTCATGTAAGTATGCGTATTGGCATAGAAGTATACGGGTACGTATAGATGTATGTACATATGTGTACACAGATAGAAGTAGCTATATGTACATTTAAGTACAGATATGTGGTGCAGGCACCTACGCTTACAGAAGACACAACTAGAGACACTATTTGGACATAATCAAACACCTTGCAAAACTGGTTTTCTAGGTTTGAAGGCTTAGAACCTTAGTCTCATGAAACAACTCAGTCAATTGGCATACTATAGTTTACAAAGTTTTTTCTGCATCCTAATGAAGTACGTAGCATCCAGGATCTTAAAAGCTTGAGAGCAGTCATCTAAGATACAACTATTGGTCTCTATTCATCAGGAGCAAAAGAGTAAGAAGGAAACTAAAGCCTACAAGGCTACTAGCCTATACGAACCATGGCCCCATCTACCCTGAAACCAGAAGAATTAGATGGTGCCCAGCTACCACTACTGACTGTTTTGACAGAGATCACAATAGAAGGGCCCTGGATAGAATGGGAGAAAAATTTAAAGCAAAACTCAAATTCTTAATTAAAAAAAAAAACGCAGAATAGCTGGACCAGTTGAGACCAGAGGATTCTCTGAGAGTATCACCTGATATACTCCTCAGACCTTGAACCAAAACTGTTACCTGAGACCACCTTTTAGCCAAACAAAAAAGTGGCACACAAAATAAAGGATATTACCCATAAGTATGGTGCTGTCTTAAAAAAAGTCAATATGAGAGAAAAAGGTCAAGATTTAATGTAAAGCAAAGATGAAAAGATAAGGGAGAAGGAAAACTAGAGTACCAGAAATGGAACAACCAGAACACAATTTAAGAGAATGTAAACACACTGTAAAAAATGTAACTAATGTCACTGAACAACTTGTGTAGAGATTGTCAAATGGGAACCTACTTTACTGTGTAAACTTTCACCAAAAACACAATAAAATATTATTTAAAAAATTAAATGAGCCTTAAAATTCATGTGTGGTAGTCCAATTCTTTCATGTTACATATAAGAAAGTATTACATGCTCATTCAAAACCATGTGAAAACACCTCATGATTTTAGATTTCTGAATATGTGTTGTAAAAATATTGGGTCACTTTTATCCCCTCTTTTCACTGTGAAAGTTCAGTATGTCCTGAACAAGGGCCCCATCTCCATCTGCAATAATGGAGATAAGATGTGAGTGGCTTAGGAACCATAACAGGTAGGCAGCAATTTTGAGTCTGCTGATTAGTAGTAACACACTATTTAATGCTTTACAGGCCTGACCTCACCTTCTCACTGCCTGAAATGGCTTATTCTGCTTTAAACTCAAGCCCAGCAGAAATGAGTACAGGCAGGGGTGCATTGCCTGGTCTCTGACTTTTCTTACTGCCTTAGGCCACTGATTTAACCTTAATTCCATTTTTCTGTGCACAACTTAACCACCTTTGTGGAAGGGAATTTTCAAAGTGTCCATAATAAATAATAAATCATTGTAGTATAAATGTCAAACACAATTCTATTATGCAGGACATTTTTTTCTCTTAATAGCATGAAATATTGGAATGGGAAGGAACCTTAGAGACGAGCTTGTTCAACCCTTTAGATCATGGAGAAACTGGGAAACAGAAAAGGTGAGTGGCATCTCCAAGGTCATAGAACCAGATAGATGGTGGCCAGTGCCAGGACACAGATATCCTGACACTAAACTCAGTTTTGTTTTGTTTTTCTGCCAATACACTGTCTTCTTACTTTCCACCAAGACTTCTTGGTGGGAAATCAGTGAGCTTTCACCTTCTTTATGATACTACCATGTGTAATCTCAATTATATTCTCTCTCTTAATAAAAATACATATATATATACACACATATTAATAACACACATATTTATAATAAATACACACATATTCATAATAAAACAAGGAAGAAGGAGTCATAAAAATTATAATCCTCTTTTCTGCAACTGGTCACGTGGTTAAAGCTGTATTTACAAACTGTCTCCTTCCACTACTCCATCCCATATTCCCTTTACCCTCATCAAGTGCCTCAGATGATCACAGTTCTTCGCCTGAGAGGGTGATTCAAATCTTCATTTGTGAAGGGTCTCAGCCATCAGTAGCCCTGCCAGAATTGGGCAGCAGTTTTCCATTGACTAATCACAGGTCATGGCAATACTAAAAGACACCGTAAGGGATCGCCTGTATTCCAGGAATACCGTACATTGCATAATAAAAATCCAGTTTCCTCCTGGTAATCAAGATCTATCACACCAGCCGGTATTGGTGTTTTAGAGGCATAAGCACCCAAAGTGGCCAGGTGGCATTATTAATTTCTACTTCTATGAAATCACTGATGCATCTCCTGCTGGGAGCATTCCTCACCTGGTAAGTAACACCTCCAGGTCAGCACAGGATAGGTCACAGGAAGAGGGAGCAAAAATTTTCTGAGTGGATTGCTTGGACTCATAGCAAGTGGTATCACACTTATTTCCACTCTTTGACTCCTGGACCTGTTAATTCTGGCTATGGGAAAAACAACATCATATGGTGAACACTGATTTAGAGAACATACAATTGCCTGGAGAACTTTTTCATGGGCCCGCAAAGTATTACCAACTAAGGGGTGCCATAACTCAGTCTTCAAAAGGACATTCCACATTCTATCAAGCTACCTGCTTCAGGATGAAGGAGAACACGAAGTCCATGAGCATGGGCCCATTGCTGTACTTCATTTGCTGTGAAGTGAGTTCCTTGATCCAAGGCAATGCTGTATGGAATACCATGGTGGTGGATAAGGCATTCTGTAAGTCCATGGATGATAGTTCTGGCAGAAGCATTATATGCAGGGAAGAAAAATCCATATCCAAATTTAGTGCATATCCCAGTAAGAACAAAATCTTCCCTTTGCATAAGGGACGTGATCCAATGTAGTCCACCTACCACCAGGTTACTAAAGGATTAGCCCAGGCATTAGTGACATATCGAGAACTCAAGAGTTGGTCTCTGCTGCTGAAAGACTGGGTACTCAGCAGTGGCTCTAGCCAAGTCATCCGTAGTGAGTGGAAATCCACATTGCTAAGCTCATGCCTAACTTCCATCCCTGTCATCACTATCACTTTATTCATGAGCCCATTGGGCAGTGATAGGAGTGGCTGGGGAAAGAGACTGACTCGTATCCACAGAACACATCTTCTTACTCACTTGATTGTTAAAATCCTAATCTTCTGAGGTCACACTTTGGTGAGTATTCACATGAGATACAAATTTTCTCACATATTTAACCCACACAGACAGGTCTATCCACATACTTCTCTGGAAATCCTTCTCACCAATTTTCCAGTCTTGTTCCTTCGAAGTACATGGCCACCCAGCCAAATAATTGGCCATGACCCATGAATAACTACACAATGATCTATCTGGTCATTTCTCCTTAGAAGAAGAATGAACGACTGGGAACATTGTTTGAAATTCTGCCCGCAGGATTTCCCTTCACCACTGTCCTCAAGGAGTTCCAGGAACGAGCCGCACTGCTGAAGCTATCCACTTTCTAGTGGTGCCAGCATTTTGTGCAGAAGGATCTGTAAACCAGACAGACACGAGTTTTCTTTCCATCGGTCTATTGACTATAGGTAATTCCCCATGAGGCCATAGGTGAAGACTGAGAAAGTAACAGTAATGAAGCAGGTGTGGACCATGGACATTTGGGTTATTTCCTTACGTAACTTACTTGTACCTTCAGGGCCTGCTCAAGTCCTATTCTGCATATACCACTTCCATTTGATGATGGAGTCTTGCTGTGCACATCCAAATTTATTATTTTTTGAATTAGGCAACTCCCAGTTTATGATGGGTAGCTCAGGTTGCATAGTAATGTGATGGCTCATGGTAACTTATTCTCTAGTAAGGCCCAGTAGCAAGCTCAAAACTGTTTCTCAGAAGGAGATTAGGTATCTGAAGAGGATGGTAGGGCTTTGCTCCCAAATCCTAAGGGTCTGTGCTGTAATTACCAATAGGGACCTGCCAAAGGATCTAAGCAGCATGTCTATCTTATACTGAAACTTCAGACACCACTGGATCTCCTCAAACATATGGTCCAAGAGGCAGAGGAGATGGCACGGTGGCCTGGACATGTTGCAGAGCCTTCTCTTATTCTGGGCCAAATGTGAAACTAGGAGCTTTTTGAGTAACTTGGTAAATGGGACAGAGCAGCACACCTGAATGAGGAATACGTTGCCTCAAAAATCCAAAGAGGCTCACTAAGCACTATGACTTCTTTTTCAGTCATGGAAGTCGTGTGCAACAACTTATTTTTCACCTTAAAAGGAATATCTTGACATGCCCCACACCACTGGATCCCTAGAAACCTCGTTGGGCTGGGAGTCCCTTGAGTTTTTGTCAGGCTTATTTCCCACGTTCTGGCTTACAAATATCATGTCAATAAGTCTAGAGAAGTTGCTACTTCTTACTCTCTAGGTCTAATCAGCATGAAGACATCAATGTAATGGTTCAGGATAATGTCTTGCGGAAGGGAGAGTCAATCAAGTCCTCTGCAGACTAAATTATGACATAGGAATGGAGAGTTGATCTATCCTGAGGTAGGAGAGTGAAGGTGTATTTCTGGCCTTGTTAAGTGAAAGCAATCTACTTCTGGTGGTCTTTACTGATAGGAATTGAGAAAAAGGCATTTGACAGATCAATAGCTATGTACTAGGTACCAGGACATGTATTAAATTGCACAAACAATAGAACCACCTCTGGAAGAGCAGCTGCAGTTGGAGTCACTGCCTGGTTAAAGCTTACGATAATCCACTGTCATTCTCCTATACCCATCTGTTTTCTGCACAGGTCAAATAGGAGAGTTGAAGGAGGATATGGTGAGAATCATCACTCCTGAATCTTTCAAGTCCTTAATAGTGCCATTAATCTCTGCAATCCTTCCAGGAATGCATTATAGCTTTTGGTTTACCTTTTCCTAGGTAGAGGTAGTTGTGGTGGCTTCCACTTGCTCTTTTTGACCATAATAACCCTCACTCTTTTTTTTTTCTAGGTCAGGGAACCAGTGTGAGAATTCTGACAATTGCTGATTATGTCAATTCCCATTAAGAATTTTAGGACTGGAGAAATCACTGCAAGATGTGTTTAGGGACCTACTGGACCCACTGTGAGACTGACCTGAGCTAAAACATCATTAATAACCTGACCTCCATAAGACCATCCTCTGACTGATGGATCGTAGTGATTCTTTCCATCTCCTGGTATCAGTGTCAGTTCAGTATCAGTGTCTAGTAATCCCCCAAAATTCTGATTGTTTTATTTTCTGCAATGAACACTCACCCTGGTTAAAGGCCATAGATCTCTATGGGGAAGTTTAGAAGAAAAATTAACAGCATAAATTTTAGGCAGTGTAATAGAGTCCTTTCTTGATGGGACCTGGCCTCTGCTTCGATCAAGGTCTTGTGGATCTATGTTGTTGTTGTTAGATGTTGTTGAGTCCGCTCCAAATCATAGCAATCCTCTGTACAACAAAATGAAACACTGCCTGCTCCTGCCCCATTCTCATGATCATTGTTATGTCTGAGCCCATTGTTACAGCCAATGTGTCAGTCCATCTCATTGCTGGTCTTCCTCTTTTTCACTGACCCTCTACTTTACCAAGCATGATGTCCTTCTCCAGGCACTAGTTCCTCCCGATAACATGTCCAAAGCATGTGAGATGAAGTCTCAGCACCCTTTCTTCTAAAGAGCATAATGGTTATACTTCTTCCAAGACAGATCTGTTCATCCTTCTGGGAGTCCATGGTATATTCAATATTCTTCTTCAACACCGTAATTCAAAGGCATCAATTCTACTTTGGTTTTCCTTATTCATTGTCCAGTTAAGGCAGCTGAAAATACCATGATTTGGGTCATACTCACCTTCATCCTCAAAGTGATATTTTTGCTTTTTAACATTTTAAAGAGGACTTTTGCCACAGGTTTTCCCAATGCAATACCTTGTTTGATTTCTTGGCTGCTACTGTCATAGGCATTGATTGTGGATCCAAGTAAAATGAAATCCTTGACAACTTCAATATATTCTCCATTTATCTTGATGTTGTTTATAGGTTCAGTTGTGAGTGTTTTTGTTTCTTTTATGTTGAGGTATAATCTATACTGAAGGTTGTAGTCTTTGATCTTCATCTGTAAGTGCTTCATATATCTAAACTATAAAAAAAAATTAGATTCTCTTTTTTAAACAACTAGTGTTGGTCCTGAGTACACTTTCCAATGTTTCTGGAGTCATTCTTCTTTTCTTGCTACCAGCTCCTGCCAGCTGCCTAAATTCCTTAGTTAGAATTTCACATCCTTTGGCTAGAAACTAGAAACTCTGGTGGCATAGTGGTTAAGTGCTACGGCTGCTAACCAAAAGGTTGGCAGTTTGAATCCGCCAGCAGCTCCTTGTAAGCCCTGTGGAGCAGTTCTGTTCTGTCCTATAGGGGCGCTATGAGTCAGAATTGACTCAACGGCAATGGGTTTGGTTTGGGTCAACCAACAACTAATGAGGAAAAAAACTTACCTTAAGAACCATCCAGTCATTTGGAACTTTAGATGATGTTTAGACTAACTGTTTAAATTATTCTTAACACTTACTCAAGCAAATTTATGACCAAATTGAAGAATAAAGAAAATAATGAATTACATGAAAAATCATTTAAGAAATTTTGAACCATTCATTTACATTCACCTAATGTTTTTTGATTTTTTTTTTTTTTTAATGTTCATGACCACCACCTGCCTGTCGGTTTGTTGTACTGTGGTGACATACATGTTGCTGTGATTCTGGAAGCTCTGCCTCTGGTATATCAAATACCAACAGGATCACCCATGGTAGACAGGTTTCACCAGAGCTTCCAGACTAAGACAGGCTACCACGAAAGGCCTGGTGGTATACTTCTGAAAATTAGCCAATGGAAACCTTATGGATCACAACAGAATATTGTCCACTAGAATGCTGGAAGATGAGATCCATAGGTTGGAAGGAATTCAACAATGGACTCAGACACTCCAAAGATTATGAAGATGGCATACAGCGGGGCGACATTTCATTCTGTACATAAGGTCACCACAGGTCAGAGCATACTCCACAGCAGCTAACAACAGAAACAACAACAAAATGGTCATAAGTGAGCTTCGTCTGGTGCTACGTTATTCACTGATTCTGGTTGAGTGTATTGGATATTTTAGATCAATATGCGTTTATTTTGGAAACCCTGGTGGCGTAGTGGTGAAGTGTACGGCTGCTAACCAAGAGGTCGGCAGTTCAAGGCCGCCGGGCACTCCTTGGAAACTCTATGGGGCAGTTCTACTCTGTCCTATAGGGTCGCTAAAGTCAGCATCAACACGACAGCAATGAATTTGGGTTTTTTTGGTGGGGGGGATATTTATTGAGCGCTTACTATGAATAAGGTAATAGTCCCAACCCTTTACCTGCATTAAGTCATTTAATCTGAACAATTATTGTCCCCATTTTCTGATGAAGAATACAAGATGTCGTTAAGAAACTTACAATATTTGCATAGCTATAACTAACAACCTGGATTCGAACTGAGGCTCTCTGGTGTCAGGTGCTGTTATCATAAACACTAGATTACAATATTCCTTGGAATTTTGGTTTTTGGACTTTTAGTTTAAAATTAAATGCAAGTTTTCCTGGGGTGGGGGGGGATGAAAAATTTTTCCAAAAGCAAGAGGATAGTTTTAACATCTGTCCCGAATTTACTTTAGGCCTCTGTAAAAGACCACATGATTTGTGTGTTTGTACTTGAGTATGAGAGATTCCATAAAATACTAGCTTCAACCTTCCTGTTTTTCTGACCTTTGCTTCCAGTTCCAATCTCTCTGTCTCTGTCTCTCTTCTTTCTCTCGCTCTCTCCTCACCCTCTTCCTTTCTCTCTCTTTTAACCTGCCATGTTGATTTCATTTTTTAGTTAATGTCTAATATGTTGTTCTCATGCGAAAACAGAGAATAACCTTTAAAAAATTAATGTCGTGATCCTGGAGTCGCTACAGATGTGCTGAGAATAAGGTTGTGGTTTTTCACCCAGATCCATCCCCTCCCCCAGCCTGTCACCCGGCACAATGCTTATGAACACACATTCATGTTCTCGACTGGAGAAACACCGCCATAGCTCAGGTACCCACTGGGCTTTTCTTCCCCTTTGACAGAAGTTATACAGAGTTTGTATTTAAAGAAAGAAAAATGAAAGGATTTTCTGAATTTCTAACAGAAAATGGTGGGCTTTTTTATGCCCCACATACACCGGAGCCTCATATAGAGGAGCCTAGTGATATCTTTTGCAAACAAAAAAAAGCTTTTGGTAGCATTCTTCATATGAAGGTCAAGGTTTTCTTTATATTCACTTTCCCTTCAGAAAGAATAAAAAATCAATACAGATATGAAGCTGACAGACAATGTCCACGGGCCTTGGTATTTTTGAATGCAACACAGAAACAGACACAAAGAAGAGAAGCTTCTACAGAAGTGTTTAATTCACAGGCATTCATAGAAAACTCTCCAATGTTTTACCAGGTTGTGAATATAGGATTTGTTCTACTTACCTTGGCTATTTTTGAGACACCCCAATTTACTGATTTTTCTCTCTGCTGAATATATTCAATTAATAACATTACAAAGTAGACAGGCTTCTAATATTGCTTCTTATTTTTCAGGGATTTCCTTGTTATAGAGGGCAAAGGGTTAGGTATGCTATGTGTATTTAAAGGGATTTAGAATTGCAATGGATAAGGAATGTTTCATGGCTGAGAAAGCCAGTGATAATGCTGAGCAGTGGTAGATTTCAGCTATAACAGCAATGGCAGAAGGAGGCCAAGGCCCTTTCACTGGTCACATGCTCAGTTGCAGTGACATCTTTCAGGCTATTACCTGAATGGTCCATTAAACATATTGAAAATGAGACAGAATCCCTCAGCCAGACAGAATTCTTTACCCTCTTTTTATCCTTGGGATTTTTACTACCACAAAGAAGTCAGAAGGCTGTGGTAAGAATTTTCTTTATGTCCATGGGTTTGCTTTCATATTTGTTTTTTTGTTATAGGTGGCCACTTTCTGCCACTAACCTTGAAGTAATGTTAAATTGAATATTTTGCATACACAAAGCCATGGGTACACATTAATGGTGCGTCTATATCATAAGACACTCTTGCTGCTTTTCTTGAAATGGCATGTAAATTGTTAGGATGGATATCTGAGTGTATTAATAAATATATCTCCAAATAACAAAATGTTAGAAAATGAAACTGTTTGATTGCCATCACTATAAAAGCTATTGAAAACAAAGAGTTTTTGTCATTTGTTGGTGCCAAAACTACAAATAGACCTTGAAAGAGGTGTCTAGCCAGGGGCAGTGCCAAACAACAGCAGGGACAAGGGGAGGGAAAGCTTTCTCATTCCTTCCCAATGAATCACGAATGTTCATTCCCGAACTCACCTCTCTCTAGCCTATCTAGCAGGTCCTTTGCCCTGCCCCCTCACTCTTTCCAACCACAGCCCTGAACAAAGGCAGAGCAGGCAGCTGAAGAGACACCACCAAGCACATGGAGGAGTTCTCACTGCCCTGGGTTCCCACGACACACTCATGGGCTGCCAGACTGGTCAAGTTCAGAGTGTACGACACACTCATGGGCTGCCAGACTGGTCAAGTTCAGAGTGTACGACACACTCATGGGCTGCCAGACTGGTCAAGTTCAGAGTGTACGACACACTCATGGGCTGCCAGACTGGTCAAGTTCAGAGTGTATTCCCACATAAACTTGAAAAACAAGAATCAGGGTCCTTTATCCAGGGTAATCCCCAGTGGGAAATAAGCCAGAGCTCTGAGCAGAAGGTAATAAAATAAAGAAAGCCATCTAATCATCCATATTTATTGACACAGATATTAATCAAGTCTTCGAACTTCTGATGGTACCGTAGAGCTTACACTGCAGTGGGTGTTATCGGGGGCTGGAACATCAGCCTATTAAAGGCACAGTGGAAGGGTAAGAGTAGATGAAATAAAAGAATAAAACACTCAAACATTATAAGGGTGTATTTAACCTAACATATATTAAAATAATCATGTTCTTCGTAGGCTTAATTTTGTTCTCAATTTAAAGTAAACTTCATTTTCTCATTAAAAAAAAATACACATCAGAAATTTTGGAGGCTGTAAAATATATAAGCAAACAAACAAAAAAAACCAAACCCACTGCCACAGAGTTGATTCCGACTCATAGCGAGTCTTTAGGACACAGTAGAACTTCCCCATAGGCTTTTCAAGGCTGTAAATCTTTAAGGAAGCAGACTGCCACATCTTTCTTCCACAGAGCTCCTGGGAGGTTTGAACCTCTGACCTTGCAGTTAAAATTTGAGTGCTTTAACTACTGCACCACCAGGGCTTCTCTGCAAAATATAAAAATAAAATTTTAAACACCATAATCTTTCTTTTTAGTTAAAAAAAAAAAATACCAAAAAACTGCTACTAATGCTTTGGTATAATAAGTCCTAATCAACTCTGGAACTGGATTGGTTTTTTGGTTTTGGTTTATGTTTACACTTAGCCTTTGCTTTTCCTTTGTTCATATGAATATCTATTTTGTTATAATTTAGATCACACTGCCCTGCTTTTTCACATAACATTATATAGTGAACGTTTCTAGTTTACTAGTTTTTAATGAACATCATTTTCAGAGGCTGTATAGTATTCCACCCCTTCTAGCCACTACTCTTAGTCTGGACTCTTAAGTTATTTCTCATTATTGGTATCATCCTGATGACCATTCCAAACCAAACCCTTTGCCGTCGAGTTGTTTCTGACTAATAAAGACCCTATAGGACAGGGTAGAACTACCCCATAACCTTTCCAAGGAGCAGCTGGTTCATTCAAACCACTGACCTTTTGGTTAGCAGCCAAATGCTTAACCACTGCACCACCAGGGCTCCTGAAGACCATAAGTATATCTAAAAATCAAGAAGAGAAAAAAATGTGAATATTTTAAGGCTTTAAACACATAACACTAAATTATTTCAAGGAAATTTTTTTTTTTAATTTATACTTCTATGAGGAGGATGCCATCCACACATAATCCCAAACATGCTAGCATGTGTAATACTTGTGAAAAGTCGTTCGAAACTATGCATATTAGTAAATAATTGCTTTATGCTGTCACCATTTTTTTTTTATTTTAGAAATCTATGGGAGGAAGTAAATGCTATTTATTTCAGCATATATCATAAACTCATACCATAAGATTTTTTAACTTTCAATTTTCTATTAGGAGAAAAAAATAAAATTGTACACTTTTGGGGTGATAAAAAACCAAACCCATTGCTGCTGAGTTGATTCTGACCCATAGCGACCCTGTAGGACAAAGTAGAACTGCCCCACAGGGCTTCCAGGAGCACCTGGTAGATCGGAACTGCAGACCTTTCGGTCAGCAGCCATAGCTCTTAACCAGTACACAACCAGGGTTTCCTGTGGAGCTATAGGTACTTTATATAATTATTAAAATTTAAACTCACCACCGTCATTTATGAATTTCTGGACTTGGGAAAATTGCTTAACCTTTTTTTACTTCAGCTTCCATATCTACATAAAATCAATAATAGTAGTCCCTACCTCAAGGGATTGTGGAAGTATTAAATGGGTTTCCATGTGTAAAGTGTTTAGAACCGTTCTGCCACATACTAAGCCCTTCATGACTATTTACTGCTAGTAATTTTTTTTTTATAGTTATTATTATTTTTAACAGATCTGGGAACTGAAGCCCCAGAGGGATTAAATAATATTCCTAGGAAAATATAATCTAGAAGTAGAAACTTCCCTAAACAGTTCAAGTGCTTTTTCTATCCTACTGCATAAAATATCACGGACGGTGAAGCATAGTTACTCTACATAGTGTTGTCTTGATGCGAATTCTGTTAATGAAAAACTGACATAAGCCTTAAAATTCCATGGATTTGTATGATTTCAGATTGCATACTATAACAGAGTATAATTTGTTTAGTGTGTTGGTTGACTTTTTCTTTTGTTCCTCTGTTAGGCTAGGCAGACTCTTAGCTAGAGTGTTTTCCTGGAAAATAGCAACTGGATCTGCAGTAAGACCCAAAGGCCTGGAAAAGGAGCCTGCATCACCTAACATATGGAGAGAGTTGATATTTTGTGCTTACTCTGCTCACATGTCGGATCTTGTTGTTCCTAAATAAACGTATATAGCAATCCCAGGCCAGGTGACCAATATTCATGACTCAAGACCCCTAGTCTGCTTCTGGGTTCTGTAACCACACATTGTTTATGTGAGAGAAATACAAAACTGGAAGGGGAAGTCAAATGAGTCTATAGGGAATAAGCCGTGCTTTGCCAACTTCCTTACAATAGGCTTTCATCTCTTTAACGTATATCACCATTGAAATTTTATGTCATCTGTGTAATTATTTTATTAAAGACTCTTCTCTAGGTTAGAAACACCATGAAAGCAGAAATCATAATTTAAAAATTAATAACTTACCAGTAACCATCAATACTTGTCACACTGTCTGGAACGGTAGAAGAATCAATAAACAAAGGACCAACATTATTTGTTTGTTTGTTTGTCTGGTTGTTCATCAAATATATTTCAAGCTTCTGAAGGGCAAAGTCCATTTTGTATTCTCTGAGTTCCTTTGAACGATAGTGGGGACAGTGGTAAGAGCATGAGTCGTATTCCGATGGATCTGGTTTTGGTTCTCAGTTCTTCTAATTACTGGCTATGTCATGGCAAGATGCTTGCCTTTTTGTTGCTTTGATATTTTAATCCTTAAAGATAGATTTATGGTGAAGATAAGAATAACCCCCAAATGTGTCATGAGAATCAAATAACTATGTAAAATATCTAGCCCACAGTAGACACTCAACAAATTCCAGTGTTTTTCTTGTTACACTGGCCCGGGTTTCTTTCCTGGGTACTCAGTAGGTGCTAAAATACTAGCAGACTGATTCACTAGCAAACTTATGGCAGAGACAATGCTGTGTTCACCAAATTCCACTTTCTTTTCCTTCAGGACAAATACTTTGGCCACATTTCCCAGTCTTTCTTGCAGTTAGGTAGGGCCATTGCTACATGTATATCTGAATTTGCCCAGAACGGCCCTTATTTATACCTGTTGCCCTGGCATTATTATTGATAGTACTCCCTTTAGCTATGAAAATTGTCCTGATTTGGATGATAAATATATGCAAGCTCTTCCAGGCTGGCTCCGCAAACCTCCCATACCATTTTTTCCCACCCTCTGTCTTTTCTCTCTGCAGGCCAAATGGAGAGATCTGGTGGATACCCCTGATGACCCAGAAGATAGTGGAAGCAACACTGGGTTCACAGGTGACTGTGTGGAGCTGACCACCACTGCCAACACACAGGACTGTAATGTGGAAAATAAACAAAACGTATGATGTTGAGCTTCTGAAATTTGGGGTTTATTTGTCATAGCAGTCAGTCCCTGTTGATTCATCAGCACCTGAGGGTAAGGACACACAGAGGATATATGAGGATTTGTGGCCAAATAAAATAAAATAAAAATTTAATAAACTTGATTTATTCCCAAGGAAACCTAAAAGGAAGGTATGTACAAATAACCCACCGTTGCGTATAGTTTAATTTACCTTTTTTAAATCAATTAATGTGTTTTTCTAAATTCTCCTAAGAATAAATTTCCAATCTATACATGTTCAGACACTATTTGCATATGCATTTGAACTTGAATTCCACAATTCCTCTCTATATTCTCCTGTAAGTTTGATAGTGATGACTTTAAATTATCCATTTGGCCTTATATGTCTTTGTAAAGAATGTAAATTTATTTAAAGTCAATACAAAAGAAAGCTGCAATGATACAGATGAATTCTATATTAGCCAACAGTAGGGATTCTACAGTAAACATTTCTGAAGCCAAAATGCCCTTCAAAATTCTATAAAATTAAATAAAGACTAACCCACAGGACTTTAAAAAAAAAAAAACAGGACTTAGCAATATACAATTTTTATATAAAATATATATACCTTTAACTAAACCTGCGGTTGACACACAATAGTTACAAGCTGTGTTTTTGGAGATTTCAATCCCTACACTTTTGACTGTAATATTGATAAGATTAGTTATGACTTCAAAGCATAGTAAATACACTGTCCAACCTCATTCCATACCACTGGTCCAGAGGAGAAATGTCTTACTGAAGATGGCGGGATCAGCCTGTGGCGGAGCTAGGACTAGAACTTGGTGACATGCATAATTCCTGACCCACGACTCTTCTTACCACCCTCAATGCCTCCCTAATCATCCCACTGCCCTACATTGCACAGCACTTGCAGCTGGAACAGCTCTTATTATTAAGGTACTCTTTATTTTTTTATTTTAGCCTCTTGACAGTTCTGCCGGAGAAGTGGGACAGACATTGTTATCTCAAGTTTTACACATAAAGAAACTAAGGCGTGGCAGGCTACGCGAAGTGCCTGCAACTTTGTGAACTCCTCCTAACGGTGTAGCTGGGACAATAGCCACGCTGCTTGGACTGAGTCTCAGAGAATCGACCCTCACACTCCGGACTGCCCCCTTCCCTGTATGCAACTCCACCACCCCTGGTTTCATCAGTTGATTCTAAAAATGGTGAACTAGATATTAACTGAGGAAGGAAATAATCTACCGGATAATGTTTTTAAATGAGAGTGGAGGCCTCAAGGGCTATTTTTGTAGTTGTACTTCTCAATTTCCCTAATCCTGGAAGTTATAATATACCTAAATCCCATCCACAATTTAGGTTCTGACTGTTTTGTGATGCAAACCGAGAGCAAAGAGACTTTTCCTTGAATCCATTAACGATGATAAGGAGTCCTCTGGTATTGATCGAGCCTCTGCTATGGATTAGGGGCGCGAGTAAAAATCCCTTATGCTTTCCGGGGCTCTAGGAAAAAGTAGACATGCTCCTCTCCTGCTGCCCTGCTCGCTCCCTCAGCTCGTTAAAATTAATGATGATGTTCGTCTGATGGTGGGTTGACTTGCATCTTTGCTGGGTTTATGGCCGATTTTTCCTACTGTGCCTCCGATGGTAATTCCCCAGTTAAATAATTCATAGTGGTATTACAGACACAGTAGTACACTCATTTCCTTTAACTACTATGAAGGAAGAAAGGAAAATTTATAAAAAGTGAAAGGCCAAGGAGAAGGCCATCAACTCTTTTTCTCCTTTTGGGTGAAAAATTACGTGATTCATTGACTTCCTTGACCATCCAGAAAAAATAATCAAGATATGAGTTTAATTCTTGGCTGCTAGATCAATATGTTTTATTCATGTCAAATATGCAATATGCAAACACATTACAATTCTGTATAGAATATATTTTTAAAAAAATCATGATGAGTAACAGTTTATATAAAATTTGGTTAGCCAGAAATCCTGGGAAAGGAGAACTGTTTTATTTCTTCGGTGATATGAATTAGACATACCCAGAAAAAAAAGGCGGGGGGGGGGGGTGGAGATTGGATTTGTACTTGATGTATCTAAAAGAGAGACGGACTTTTTCTAAGATCCACGGGGCATAGTCAGGGCTAGGTCAATGACACTCAGTGGGTTAATCATTGTGACAAACATGTGCTGTACATAAAAACCAAACCCACTGATGTTGAGTCTATTCCAACTGACAGAGACCCTATAGGCTAGAGTAGAACTACCCCATAGGGTTTCCAAGGGGTGGCTAGTGCATTCGAACTGCCAGCCTTTTGGTTAGCAGCCAAGCTCTTAACCACTGTCCAACCAGGGCTCCTGTACTACACATACTGGTATACAACTCTTACAGGACGTGGAATATTGAGAATATTATTATTAATATCCTCACATTAAAGGGTCGTAGAGGTTAAATAACTTTTCCAAGTGATGAAGCTTGTAAATGATATAATCTGGACTAACCAAACCAAAAAACCAAACCTGTTGCCATCCAGCCAATTCCAACTCATCCTAGACTACAGTGCTAATGCCTGTGACCTTTGCATTGACGTCTATATTATTCTTACATTGTAGCTGAGAAAACTGAGGCTCCAGGTGGGTAAGTTTCTTGTCTAAAGTCACTCAGCTAATTGAATGACTTGAATTGAGTGTTGAGATATATATTTGCTTGTATGTAAAATTCGTATTAATTCAGTTATACCACATGGCCTTCTCTTTACGTAGAGCAAAGCCAACTATAATAACTAGGACACTGAGAGGTACTAGAGTTAGACCTACTCCAATCACTTCTTCAAAGTTTAATTAGCCATCATCATCAATGCAAGACTTTCAGGTAATTTATTACCCCCTGGATTCATATACATCCACCCACATTCTGTTTGACTCTGGATCAGACTCCATTTCCTGCCTCAGCTGACTACGTAAACACTTCTTCTACTTTCTAGAACACAGAGCAGGTCATCCACAAAACCTTCTAAACCCTCAGTCTCCACTCTAGCTTTCCTTTCATCTTCCACTCTAATACAAAGTTGATTCTCTCCTGAAAATACTCATTCCTTGAGAGCACTATGGAGGCTGCAGGCCCATTGCACACCCTCCTCTCTTCCCTGTCTTGCTCCTTCACTCACCTTGGTCACCTCTAGCACCCTGTGGGGAGGCACTGCTCCTCAGGCCATGCTGTGCACACTACCTTCCCCTTGGCTATACCCATGTCTAGGGTTGTGCACATGGCAGTATCATATTCTCAGGAGACACACCCAGGAGAAAGGATCCCACAGGTCTCCAGGACCTCATAAAGGCTCAGGGCCACTTGGACAAGGATTCCAGGGTCTTGGTTATCCAAGAGGAGACATGCTCAGGGTGGCCACATTTTCTTGGCCTGTGGACCATGGGGGACCACTTCTATAGGAGTGCCCAGAGCAGGGGCTCAAAACGCCTGGAAAAACAAAATATTTCTTTTAGAATGTTTTACAGTATTTCTGTTCTTGTTAGCCTCTTGCTCTCTGGCCAAAACCAAACCAAACAAAACACATTGCCATCAATTTAATTTTGACTCATAGCCACCCTACAGGACAGAGTAGAGCTGCCCCATAGGGTTCCATCTGGCCACGATTACCTTTCAAGTGTGCCCACTATAAGAGTTGAAGTACGCTACGGAACAAGAAAGAATCCTCTCAGACTCCTACTGGATATATAACGTCAGTGATAGGGATTGCATGAGTTAATATGTGAAAATAATGTGAATGTGAGTGTGAAGGTGAATAATGAATTAATATAAATTAGTCCAACCAGATGTCATCAAGTCAATTCTGACTCATGGAGATCCCACGTGTATCAGAGTAGAACTGTAATACAAATCATCAATGGCTGATTTTTCAGAAGCAGATTGCCAAACCTTTCTTCCAAGCTGCCTCTGGGTGGACTCAAACCTCCAACCTTCCAGTTAGCAGTCCAGAACTTTAATTTAGTACCAGAAACTTCAAATTCATAAGTGCATTTTAACATTTTTTCAGCCCTGAACTTGTTGGGACTTTTCAGAAATTTTAGGTCTAATCTTTGTGATGAAGCTACGTGATTTTCCTAGACATGGAGAATTTCCATGGGAAAGTATTTGTCATATCATCAGAGCTTTGCCTTTAAGATACCATGTTGTGTATATTCTGACGCTGAAGATATTTTCTGAAGAATAAAAGGTAAAGTGACTTCAGGTTTTTGAATTTTAAATTTATTTCAGTAAAGATCGAATCTCCTTGTGTAAGTTCATCTTGGCATCCTTGGTCCGAACTGATGACAAGCGTCTAATCTCTGTTACCAGCTTCTTTGTGGCGACTCCAGTGAAGGAAAGACAGAGAGAGAGAGAAACATGCTGCATCCTAAGAAACAAATAAGCTAAAAAAAAAAAATACGTTGAAGACTCATATTTACTAGCAGTTCAGATTCCTTTTGCCTATGCCTGCTTCTAGCCCATAACTTCCTGGAAGAAAGAAATACTGGGAGCAAACCTATACAGTGCTTTGAGCAAGTGGCAGCAGGGCTGTCAGCTGGAATGACTTCCCGGCTTTGAAGTCTGGTCAAAATCCACCCCGACAAGCCTGTTCCTTTCTACACCATTCATTGTCATTCCCTTTGCCATCAATACACGTGAGAATTTCTGAAAGCTCCAGAAGGCCTCGGGATGTTTCCCAGTAAAACACATCTGTTGAAGTTCTCAGGAAGGATGCAGATTACTGCTATGAATATTCCACGGGAATTTTATTTTTTTATTAATTAAAATGTCATTTTGACAAGGAGGACTCTTTAATCTGTGACTAGGATAACATTTGTGCAAATTTCCTGTCTCAGTTATCCTCAGCAGTACTCTTATTTATTTTTTTTTTTTAAAGGCTTTTTCAATAAACTTCATTTTCTTAGGACAGTTTTAGGTTTATACGAAAAGTACCCACACCCAGTTTTACTGTTATCAACATCTTACATTAGGGCAATACACTTGTTACAATTAATGAACCAACACTGGTATGTTATTATTAATGAAAAATCATATTTTATTCCGATTTATTTCATTTTTATGTAAGGTCTTTTTTCTGTTACAGGATCCCACCCAGTGTACCACATTAAATTTAGTTATCATGTCTCTTTAGAGTCTTCTTCACTGTAGCAGTTTTTCAGACTTTCCTTGTTTTTGATGACCTTGACAGCTTGAAAGAGCATATAATGATCAGATATTTTATAAAACGTCCCTCTGTAAGGGTTCGTCTGATGTTCGACTTATTATTAGGCTGTAATTATGTTTTTTTTTTTTTGTTTCTGGTGACAAAGACTAAAGAAGCAAAGTGTCATTTTTATAATACTATATCAAGGGAATGGAAACCCTGGTGGTGTAATGGTTAAGTGCTATGGCTGCTACCAAAAGGTGGGCAGTTCGAATCCACCAGGTGCTCCTTGGAAACACTATGAGCCAGTTCTACTCTGTCCTGTAGGGTTGCTATGAGTCAGAATCAATTCAATAGCAATTTTTTTTTTCTTTTAAATAAAGGGGACATACTGTCTGCATGATTTTTGTTGATGAGGTTGACTTTTATCACCTAGCTGAGGTGGTGTTTGTCAGTTTTCTTCACTTTGAGTTTATTGCCCACCCCCTTTACTTTAAAAGGAAGTCCCTTAAGGAATACAGAGCTATGCTCCATTTCCTCAAGGACGGAGTATCTATGTGAATTACTTGGAATTCTTTCCCACAGGAGATTTGTCTCTTCTCTCATTATTTATTCAATAATTTACTTATCTCAGTATGGATCTACGGTCATTTATTTTCTATTTTGAGTTATAATTTCATCTTTGGTAATCATGAATTTGGGCTCAAACATAGCAATGATTTTGAGGAAGATGCAGGACTAGGCCGTGTTTCTTTGTGTTGTACATAGGGTCGCTTTGAGTCTGAACCAATTTGACAGCACCTAACAACAATTGCAAGCTCTTTAATTTAGCTCATATGTCCCTGTGCCATACTCCTATCACTCTGTGTGTGGGTGTGTTTGAGTATCCCTTTATTTCTTGGCACTATAGGATGCTCCAGATCCATCTTATACATTTCCAACCCAGTCCTAGAATCAGCTATTTCTCCAAGGAGTCCTGTCCCTTTTGTTGGAGAATGACATTAGAAAGCTATGTCTAGATGCTACGTATTTTTGGTGCTACTGGGGTGACAATGATTCCACGCCTGGTCATCTGACAGAGCAAGGAAATACGTGTATACTAACCTGTGTATATACACATATCGATACTTGTTTCTGTGTGTAACAATCGGTATATAAAGCTAAACATGAGTTTACAATGTTGTCTACAACTATAATCCATTATAAACCTTTCTAATCTCCTTTTGCTTTCCTGTAAATACCCACTCTGACATGGAAAAACCTGGGTCGCACCATCCCATGAACTTACTTAATTATTCAAGTCCAATATACATATGGAAATCCTGGTGGCATAGTGGTTAAGAGCTACAGCTGCTAACCAAAATGTCGGCAGTTCAAATCCATCAGGTGCTCCTTGGAAACCCTATGGGGCAGTTCTACTCTGTCCTTTAGGGTCACTATGAGTTGGAATCCACTCAATGGCAATGGGTTTGGATTGGTTTTAGTATACATATGAAGAAGCCCTGGTGGTGCAGTGGTAAGAGCTCAGCAGCTAACCAAAAGTTTGGTGGATCAAATCCACCAACCGCTCTGCAGGAGAAGGATGCAATCATCTTCTGTAAAGATTATAACCTTAAGAACCCTGTAGGGCAGTGCTACTCTGTCTTATAGGGTCATTATGAGTCAGAGTCAACTGGACAGGAGCCTTGGTTTAGTATACATACGTAGCAGTATTAGAATGATTAACTTGTATCCAATGGGAAACAACTTTATCAGCCAAAGTACACTTTTACGTATAGTTTCTTTTGTCTTTAGTTTTAGGCTCTCATCTAATTTCCAAAGTTACTTAGGTCAGCATCTTTTCCCCCACCTGTTCAGTGTTGTTTCACACATTTGTAATACAATTAGATTATTTTGTAACATTCTGCATTTCCTCCTAGGATTTGTCCAACCTCCAAAACATTTTTTTCTTTTTTATTTGAATATTTTAAATTGCATTCTATATACCATAAAGCTCAATGAGGTTTGACAAAGCATAGCTGTCTATTCTGTTCCACTGACCCTTTTGTCTATTTTTATGCCAATACCACAATGTCTTGATCACTGCATCTTTGTAGCAAGTCTTACCATTGGATAAAATTTGATTTTTCTTCCTCAGTATTGTTTTGGCTATGTTGGATCTTTCTCCTTTCCTTATAAACTTCAGGAAGAATTTGTCAATAGACAAAAAGTAACTTGCTGGATTTTTTACCTAAGCTGCTTTGAATATGTGGATCAAATTGGGAATAATTAACGTTTTAACAATTTTGAGTCTTCCTATCCATGAACATATCTTTGACTTAGTTCTTTCTTTCATTAGAGTTTGTAGTTTTCCTCATTTAGATACCATATACATATTTTGTTCAATTTATACCTAAGTATTTCTCTCTCTTTCTCTCTCTCAGTTCTAATGTAAATTGTGCTGTATTTTACATTTTAAATTCCAATTGTTTATTGGTGGTATATAGATTAAAATAATTGACATTGCATAATAACCATGTATCCTACAACCTTGCAATAATGGCTTATTAATTCCAGAAGCATTTTTATTGATATTTTGGGATTTTTTTTATATGAACAATCATGTCATCTGTGAACAAAGACAGTTTTACTTCTTCTTGCCTTTTCTATTTTGAAAAGGTCAATAAAGTTGATTATCCTCTAGACCAGCTAACCAAGAACCAAAAAGAAAGAGGCATCATCATTACTGGTCCCATGGAACTTAAAAAGGTAATATAATGTACACCTTTTCTATTTCCTTTTCCTGTTTCATTGCACTAGCTAGGACTTCAAGTACGATGTTGAATAGGAGTAGAGAGAAGGGACATCCTTCCCTTTTCCCAATCTAGAAACTAAAAAGCTTCCAGTTTCTCATCATTAAGTCTGGTGTTGTTACGGATAAGGGCCATGGAGTCAGCAGTAGGCTTTATCAAATTAAGGAAGCCCCCTCTATTCTTTGTTTGCTGACAGTTTTATAACAAATGGGTATAGGATTTTATCAAAAGCCTTTTCTCTACCTATTTGTATTATCATATAATTTTTCTTCTTTAGTCTATTGATATGGTGGGTTACAATGATTAATTTTTTAATGTGAACCAGCCTTGCATACCTGGTACAAATCCTATTTGGCTCTTGTATGTAATTCTTCTTAAAATTGTTGGATTCAATTTGCTAATATTTTATTCAGTATTTTTGTATCTACGTTGTTGGGAGGTGTTAATATGTAGTTTTGTTTCTTGTAATGCTTTTAATAATTTTGGTATTAAGATAAATCTGACTTCATAGATTAATTAGAAAATGTTTCCTCTGCTTTTATTTTCTGGAAGAGTTTGTGGAGATTTGATAACATTTCTTCCTTAAATGGTAGAATTTTGGTAGAATTCAGCAGTGATATCACCTGAACCTAGTGCTTTCTTTTTTGGAAGTTTATTAATCATTGAATTAATCCCTCTAATGGGTCCAGGCCTATTCAGATAATCTTTTTTTTTTTCCTTGTACAATCTTTGGTAGCTTGTGTCTTTCTGAGGATTGAGCCATTTCATTTAAGTTATCAAATCTGAGGGCAAATTTGTAGAGTTGTTTACCCTTTTTTTTTTTTTTTTTGTCTTTTTAATGACTCCTATTTCTTTTCAGTTCTTGGTTAGATGGGCTAAAAGATAAACAATTTTATTGACCTTTTCAAGTAGCCAGCTTTGGGTTTTACTTATTTTTTTCTATTGTTTTCAATTTTGTTGATTTATGCTCTAGCTTTTATTTTTCTTCTCTTAGCTTTCAAATGCCCTTCTTTCTCTAGTTTCCTAAAGTAGAAGCTTAGATTGTTGATTTTAGATTTTCTCTTCTAATATATGCATTTAGTAGTATAAATAGCCATCTAAGCACTGCTTTTTGCTGTACCCTGTATATTTTGATAAGGTGTATTTTCAATTTAATTTGTGTCATTTACATCATGACTCCTTCTTTGACCTATACGTTTTTTTAAATGTGTGTTGTTTTATCTCCTTATAATTGGAGATTTTCCAGCTATATTTCTGTTACTGAATTTTAGTTCAGTTCCATCTGTTCTGAGAATATAACTTGTGTACTTTCTATTCTTTTAAATGTGTTAAGGTGTCTATTATGGCTCAGAATGTGGTCTATTTTGGTGAATTTTCTGTGCAAGCTTGAGAAGAAAGTGTATTCTGTTGTTGCTGGTTGGAGTATTCTCCGGATGTCAGTTAGAACCAGTTGAATGATAATGTTGTTCTGGGCAACTACATCTTTACTTGATGTAAATCCATTGCTAAAAAAAGGTGTGTTACAGTCTTCATCCATAACAGTGGTTTTGTCTATTTCTTCTTGCAGTTCTATTTGTGTTTCCCTCATGTATTTTGGCCCTCTCTTTTTGAGTTTATACATACTAAGAGAGGGTTGTATTCCTTCACCATACCTATTTAATCTGTATGCTGAACAAATAATACGAGAAGGTGGACTATATGAAGAAGAATGGGGCATCAGGATTGGAAGAAGACTCATTAACAACCTGCATTACGCAGATGACACAACCTTGCTTGCTGAAAGTGAAGAGGACTTGAAGCACTTACTGATGAAGATCAAAGACCACAGCCTTCAGTATGGATTATACCTCAACATAAAGAAAACAAAAATCCTCAGAACTGGACCAATGAGCAACATCATGATAAACGGGGAAAAGATTGAAGTTGTCAAGGGTTACATTTTACTTGGATCTACAATCAACAGCCATGGAAGCAGCAGCCAAGAAATCAAAAGACGCATTGCATTGGGCAAATCTGCTGCAAATGGCCCCTTCAAAATGTTGAAGAGCAAAGATGTCACGCTGAAGACTAAGGTGCGCCTGACCCAAGCCATGGTATTTTCAATTGCATCGTATGCATGTGAAAGCTGGACAATGAATAAGGAAGACCAAAGAAGAATTGATGTCTTTGAATTGTGGTGTTGGTGAAGAATATTGAATATACCATGGACTGCCAGAAGAATGAATAAATCTATCTTGGAAGAAGTACAATCAGAATGCTCCTTAGAAGCAAGGATGGCGCGACTGCATCTTACATACTTTGGACATGTTGTCAGGAGGGATCAGTCCCTGGAGAAGGACATCATGCTTGGCAGAGTACAGGGTCAGCGGAAAAGAGGAAGATCCTCAACGAGGTGTATTGACACAGTGGCTGCAACAATGAGCTCAAGCATAACAACAATTTTAAGGATGGCTCAGGACGGGCGGTGTTTCATTTTGTTGTGCATAGGGTCGCTGTGAGTGGGAACTGACTCAACAGCACCTAACAACAACAACAAGAGATGTTTTGACTTTTTGAAGAAATAACCCCCCTTTACCATTTTGTAATTCTCCTCTTTATCGTTGATAATTGTCCTTGTTCTGAAAGATGTATATGAAATTAACGTAGCTAATCCAGCTTTCTTTTGATTAGTATTAGCCTGGTATATCTTTCTCTAATCTCTTTACTTTTAACATATCTGAGTCTTTATATTTAAAATGGGTTTCTTGTAGTCAACTCAAGTTATGTCTTTTTGTTATCCATTATGATAATCTCTTCCTTTTAATTGGTATATTTAGACCATTCACATTTAAAGTGATTATTGATATAGTTGGATTAGTAACTACTATGTTTGTAAGTATATTCATTAAACTTGTATTTTGTTACTTTATTTCCCCCCTCTTTTTATGTCTTCTCTGGTTGGAGTATTTTATATGATTCTATTTTATCTTCAAACTTACTGTATTAATTGTTCTTTTTAGAAATATTTTTATTGGTTGTCCTAAATTTAGCATATACATTTTTCGCTAAGTCTACCTTCAAATAACACTATACCACTTTACCTGTTATGCAGGTGATTTATAACTGAGTATTGACAAGCCATCCCCCTAATCTTATGACATTGCTGTCATTCATTTAACTTATCCATGTGCTGTAATCACACAATGCATTGTTACCATTATTACTTTAAATAGATCTTTTAGATCATTAATAGTAAGAAAAAGATTTTATTACCTTCTTCTATAACTTCAGTGATGTTTTCCTTTCTTTATGTGGATTTGAGTTTTCTGCTTCCAAAGAACTTCTTTTAACATTTCTTACAAATAAATCTAAGATCAATTTCCTTAGTTCCCTCCTCCCTGCCCCCCCCCCCCGCCCAAATCTTTATTTTGGCAGGATAATTTTGTTGGATATAGAATTCTAGGTTGGTGGTTTTGTTTTCTTTCAATCCTTTAAATATTTCATTCTCTTTGTTTCTTACTTGTGTAGTTTCTGATAAAATATCCTCTGTAATTCTTAGCCTTATTTCTCTACCAGTGAGGTGCTTTTTCTTTTTTTTTTCTCTGATCTCTTTTAAGATTTTCTCTTTGTCTTCTGAAGTTTGAATATGATATGCTTAGGTGTAGTCTTTCGTGTGTGTGTGTATGTTTATGCCACTTAGTGTTCTCTGACGTATCTGATTCTGTGTTTTGGTTACTGTCAACAATTTAGGAAATATTTCATCTATGATTATTTCCAATATTTCATCTGCTCCATTTTCTCCTTCTTCTTCTTTGGTATTCAAATTGCACACATGCTATCCCTTTAAAATAGTCTCAACATTCTTGGATGTTTTGTACTTTTTTACTTTTTTTTTAATTATTTTCTCCTTTTGCTTTTTCATTTTGAGAAATTTCTATTGACCTACCTTCAAGCTCACTGATTCGTACCTCAGCTGTATCCAGTCTACTAATGAACTCATCAAAGACATTGTTCATTTCTGTTATAGTGTTTTAGACTTCTAGCATTTTCTTTTGATTCTTTCTTATAGTTTACATCTCTCTTCTTACATTACCCTTATGTTCTTGTATGTTGTCTTTTTCTATTAGAGAAAATGGAAAGCCTTAACATATTAATCATATATATTTTAAATTCCCTGTCCGATAATTTCAAAATGTGTTTCACATGTAAGTCTGGTTCTCGTGCTTTCTTTGTCTCTTCAAAAGGTTTTTTTTTTTTTTTTTTATCATGCCTTGCAATTTTTATTGCTGTTGCTGCTGTTGAAATCAGGACATTATGCATTCAGTAATAGAAACTTGCATATAATATGCCTTTACCGTGAAAGTTTAGTGAATCTGGCTGAGTCGTGCTATGTTTAGTGTTTTTTGTAGCTGTTGGTGGCAGGGGCTTCAGATTTCTCTTATTTTCTTGTTTCTGTCTCTCCTCTTGTCTCTGAGCTTCCCTGAGAACTTCTGAAATTGAACCTGTGACTTGCAACTCTTTCTTCTGTAATCCACTTATTATACTGGACCTGTGTTAGTGAGTGCAGTGGTAAGGTGTAGTGGAAGGGAAGCATTCTATAATATTATGATTCAATCTCTGTCCTCAATCTCAGAGCTTCTTTGGCATAAATACATAAACATGGGATTGTAGAGTCACTGGGTTTGCATAGCTTTGTCCTTTTGGAAATTGCCCAATTGTGCTCTAAATGATTATACAAATTTACACAATTACCACCATTTCGTAAGAGATCCCAAAATCCACAAACCTGCCAATAATAGTTATTTTCCGTGTGCTGAATTTTGGCCAATATGTAGGGGTGCTGCCCTGGTTTATTTCATTGATTACTGATAGACTTAAACAATTCCATACGTTTACTTGAGCCCTGGTGGCAGTTCAAATCCACTAGCCACTCTTTGGAAACCCTATGGGGAAGTTCTATTCCATCCTGTAGAGTTGCTATGAGTCAGAATTGACTTGATGGCAACTATTTTGGTTTGGAACTGGTCATTTAAGTTTCCTTTTGTATATCTGTTCTTTTGTTTAATTTTTCTGTTGGATTGCTTGCCATTTTTTTAAAAATGAAAGTCTTATTCAAATATAATTAGAAGCTAATATTTCATTGAAAACCCTGGTGGCATAGTGGTTAAGTGCTATGGCTGTTAACCAAAGGGTCGGCAGTTCGAATCCACCAGGCACTATGGTGCAGTTCTACTCTGTCCTATAGGGTCACTGTGAGTTGGAATTGACTCAATGGCACTGGGTTGGGTTTTGGTTTTGTAATATTTTATTGGTTATAGCCTTTGCAAATATAGACACATCTGTGCTTTGCCTTTCCACAAGTTTTTGATGTACAGATTTGTAAATTTCAATGCATTAATTTTTTTCAGTTGTTTAAGATTTTTGCCTTTATGAATCTTATTTAAGAAAATTGCCCCATCCCAAAGTTATAAATATACTGTCCTAGCATGTTTCCCCTTAAAGCTTAAAATTCCTTTTTAATCCATCTGTGATTTATTTTTGATTACAGTATGAAATAAAGGTGCAGTGTTATTTTGTTTTGTATCCTCATTTGTCTTATAATTTATTGAATCAATTCTGCTTTCCTCATTGTTCTGCAATATCACCTCAGTCATAGATCAATTTTCCATATTTTTTTTTATGAGTCCAGTCAGGGTAATTCATGCTGGCAAATAAGCTTGATTTTCACATACTTGGTAGCATTTGCTATACAAAGCAATCTGTTTTAAAATTTATTTTAACACACACAAAAAAAAACATAGTAAGTAATATATATCAGAACAGTACAGTTTCTTCATCAATTTAATGTTTGATGAAGGATTACAATTATATTAACAAAAAAAGATAATCTATTGTAACATAATGAACTTAATTTTTAAAATGGGATAAATTATATATATATATGTATGTATGTATAAAGAACTTATTCAAAAATTACCAAGGGAACAGTTTTACATTTGAGATCTGTGGATGTAGATCCCTTGGAGATCACTGTGAAATGTGATTTTATTTTTTATATTATATTAAAGATCTTTCAAAGTGTCTTAGTCATCTAGTGCTGCTGTAACAGAAATACCAGAAGTGTATGACTCTAATAAACAGAAGTTTATTCTCTAACAGTCTAGTAGGCTAGAAGTCCAAATTCAGGGTATCAGTTCCGGGGAAGGCTTTCTCTGTTGCCTCTGGAGGGAGGTTCTTGTCATCAGTCTTCCCCTGGACTAGGAGTTTCTCTGTGCGGGAATCCCAGATCCAAAGGATGCGCTCTGCTCCCAGCATTGCTTTCTTGGTGGTATGATATCTCAAAAGAGATTGGCTCAAGACACAATCCAATCTTGTAGACTGAGTCCTGCCTCATTAACATAACTGTTTCCTATCCCACTTCATTAACATCATTGACAGGATTTACAACTCATAGGAAAATTACATCAGATGACAAAACGGTGGACAATCGCACAATACTGGGAATCATGGCTTATCCAAATTGATACATGTATTTTTGGGGGACACAATTCAACCCATGACACAAAGGAAACATATACTGTTTGGATTCTTCACTAAGTAGCCTGAGAAGTAGTAATAGGAAGAAGCATAGCCATAAGACGTTGATTCGTTGTTACAAGTTCATTTTATAAAGGAAAGAAGAAGGGAGAAAAAAGGGAAGGGAAAAAAGAAGGGAGGTAAGGAGGGAGGAAAAGACATAAAGAAGGATTCATTTAAATCAAACTATTTATGTAAAAACTTAAGATGTGTAGAAGAAAGAAGCCTTGGACTCTACATAACTTATAATCGGTTGTAGCCAACTGTAGGCCATCAGGATAGAAGAGTGAGGAATCAAAGCACAGAGGCAGCCCCTGATGCCCTTCCATTTCACAAAGCTCTTTCACCACATGGGAAAGGAAATGTTCGTATAGAAATTGCTCAGGATGGAAGCAAAGCACATTCTCTGAATTTAGATATATTTTCTGCATTTTCCCATTTACCTATTGCTGGAAAGCAGGATATAATTTTGTCACTGTTCTTGTGGTTGTGGTTGTATATAAACTAACCAGTGAGTATGTCTCCCTGCTAGGTTCCTGTCACCCCTTATTAACAAAACTTAAAATAAGTCTGCCTACTGGGCCCCTTAACTTGTCAACCCTGTTCACATACTGCACAATCTAAAGCCTGAGTATGGTTTCTGGGGGTATTAATTCAACCACACATATAGCTAGCTTTGTTCTCAATCTATTTAGTGATGACACCATGAAATTCAATAATAGGAAAAAAAAAACAAAATGTACACTTGAATCTAGAGGGATAAACACCCCAATAATAACCACTGGTAGTAAACTCACTTGTAACAGGATAATTAACACTCATTAAGAAAAAGGAGAGAACAAAAAGGTGGCTAATATTGGACACATTCATATAGAATGATGAACAAGTAGAATTTTAGGACTACTGAGATGGTGTCAGGAGTGATATTTTTAGAGTGCTGACAGAAAATATTTATGGGTCTGTAAACATGCTTGTGAGAAATGGACATTGGAGACAAGGGGGATTGTAAATAGGAGAATATAGAATCTTTTGTAGGTAAATATAAGTTTAAATGTATTTGTTGTTGTTGTTGTTAGATATCATTGACTTGATTCTGACTCATAGTGAGTTATGTACAACAGAACGAAACAATGCCTGGCCCTGTGCCATCCTCACAATTGTTGCTATGTTTGAGCTCATTGTTGTAGCCACTGTGTTAATTCATCTCATTGAGGGTCTTCTTTTTTGATGACTCTCTACTTTACCAAGCATGATGTTCTTCTCTAGGGACTGATCCCTCTTGATAACATGTCCAAAATACCACCCTTGCTTCTAAAGAGCATTCTGGCTGTTCTTCTTCCAAGACAGATGTGTTCATTCTTCTAGAAGTCCATGGTATATTCAATATTCTTTGCCAACACCATAAATCCAAGGCATCAACCCTACTTTGGTCTTCTTTTTTCATTGTCCAGCTTTTGCATGCATATGAAGCGATTTAAAATACCAAGTCTCGGGGCAGGTGCATCTTAGTCCTCAAAGTGACGTCTTTGCTTTTTAATACTTTAAAGAAGTCTTTTGCCAGAGATTTGCCCAATGCAATATGTCTTTTGATTTTTTTTTTTTTAACTCTACAGCAATTTTTGTTTTGTTTTGTTTTAAATTGTTCTTTTGGGATTCTGGAAAAAAAGGAAGGGAGGGAGGGAGAAAATACACTCTGAGCACTTGCTATGTACCGTTGCTTTTACATTTTTTTACCCCTCTTCACAATGACCTTGTTGTAAAATCAAAACCAAATCAAAACTGCTGCCATCAAGTTGATTCCGATTCATAGCATATTCCCATTTTATAAAAGAGAAGATTGAGATGCAGAACTCTTGGAGATTTTTCACTCCAAGTCCCAAGTTCTAACATATATTTCTTTCCTGAATTCTGTTTCTTGACTGCTGCTTCCATGGGCATTGATTGTGGATCCCAGTAAGATGAAATCCTTGACAACTTCAATCTGTTCTCTGTTTATCATGATGTTGCTTATTAGTCCAGTTATGAGGGTTTTCGTTTTGTTTATGTTGAAGTATCATCTGTACTGAAGGCTGTAGTCTTTGATTTTCATGAGTAAGTGATTCAAGTCCTCTTCACTTTCAGCAAGCAAGGTTGTGTCATCTGCATGATGCATGTTGTTAATTTGTCTTCCTTCAATCTTGATGCCACATTCTTCTTCATATAATCCAGTTTCTCAGATTATTTGCTTGCCATACAGATTAAACAAGTATGATGAAAGGATACAACCCCGATGCACACCTTTCTGGATTTTAAACCGGGCAGTATGCCTTGTTCTGTTTGAAAGACTGCCTCTTGGTTTATGTACAGGTCCCAAATGAGCACAATGAAGTATCCTGGGACTCCCATTCTTTGAGATGTTGTCAATAATTTGTTGTGATTCATACAGTAGAATCAGTGGCATTTACTAGGGGGTGCAGAGGTGTGGACTGCACTGGGTGACACTTTCAGAGGGAGTGACACCAAAATTGTGCAGAGTTTCAGCAGAAATTTATTATTTTTACTAAAAATATCCTTGTATTTCCTTTTAACAGGAACGGTTTTTGTAAGCCAAGCTGACATATATCAATACACCTACAAGGCTAAAACTCTATGCTAATTTACATTTTGAATCTTCTAACGCCCTCCAGGAAACCCTGGTGGAGTAGTGGTTAAGAGCTATGGCTGCTAACCAAAAGGTCGGCAGTTCCAATCCACCAGGCGCTCCTTGGAAACTCTATGAGGCAGTTCTGCTCTGTCCTATAGGGTCGCTATGAGTCCGAATCTACTCCACGGCAGTGGGGTCGTGGGGAATGCTCTCCAGCCAGAGCCGTCAGTATCACTCAGTTACGATGAGACCTTGAATCACTTGGTGTCCTTTGCACGCGGCTGCACACGGCTACAAGCACGCGCGGTTCTGGTTGCTGCCGGTGTTTTTATAGTTGCTAATTTGCCACCCATATACTCTCTGGTGAAGGGTCTGTTCAAGTCTTTTGCCATTTTTTTAACTGGGTTGTTTTTTCTCTTACTGTTAAGTTAGAGAAATCTTTACATTCCATGGCTATAATTCCTTTGTTGGACCTGTGATTTGCAAATATTTTCTCCTAGCTTATAGCTTGTCTTTTCACTCCTTAACACGGTCTTTTACGAGCAAGGGCTTTCAATTTTGATAAGATCCACAATATCAGTTTTTTTCTTGTGTGGGTTGTGCTTTGCTGTCATGCCTGAAAACTCTTAGCCTAACTTCAGGTCACAAAGCTTTTCTCCTGTGTTTTCCTCTGAAAGTGATGAAATACTTGTGTATTCATTCCTGTTTATTCTTATGGTATTATTTTTTATGAATATATTTGCATATGCATTTGTCTACACCTTCTACATTATTTGGGCTATTACTGATTATGCAAGCCCAATCCATTAATGTTTCTCATGTAATTGTAAAATTTAATGTTAAAATGGACACAGTTTTGATGTGCTTCTTAAACGTTTTTGTGTTAAATTCTATTGTTACCTTATCAAATTTTCTTTTTAACCACATGAAACTATGTAAATGTAAATCTATTTAGGCTGTACTCACGATATTGTAATGTAAAGGTGTCATTTTAATTCTGCTAGTTGTTTACATCATTACTGACACCATTGCATTACGTAATATATAGGAATTGCTATTTATGAGTAACTTTAGTACAAAAAACATTACTAGGGGTTCTGTATGGTCTGGGATGGTAGGAGATCCATGGGTGAGGAGGCTGAAACCATGAGTTATCTCACTGGGTGACACCAACTCTAGTGATGCCACTGAGTACAATGGCTTTGTGTAGTCAATCAAACAGAGGTAAACACCTTTCTGGCAGTTTCTGCTTTCAACCAAGATCCGCCTGACATCAGCAATGGTATACCTGGTTCCATGTCCTCTTCAGAATTTGGCTTGAATTTCTGGTAGTTCCCTGTCAATACACTGCTGAAACCATTTTTGAATTATCTTCAGCAAAATTTTACTTGCATTTGTTATTGATGATATATATCACTGTGCTTTTTGAGTCTATCTGGAAAAAAGATAGGAAAACAGTCTATAAACACTGGAAATAGACAATCTTAAGTTTATAATTAGTCACTAAACAACAATATTTTACAGTGATTAATATAAGCACAGATGATTGATAATCATTATATGTGTCTTCATTATGACAGCCCTTTGGAGTTAGGAATAAAATGAAGAAAGGAACACTTTAACTTGTTATAAAAGTATTTTTCAAAACAAGTTCCACTGCACTGTTATTAAACATTAATCCCATTTTCCCTTGCTCAATACTTACCATGCTTGACAGAGTTTTGAACTCCTAGAAATCTTCCTGTGATGGGCAGGTTTTAGGAAGTTAAAGTTGCAGAGAGGCTGAGCCATCCATCTAAATCTGTTCACGTTCCTAGCACAAATTCAGTTCTGGAATTTCCCATTTTAGCCTTCACTTTCATTTCTGACATTTAATAACGCTGGAGTTCTTAAAGCATGATTTCACTAAATCTCTAAAATGTATGTAATCATGTATAATCTACAAATATGTTCCAAAAAAGTATTTGTAGAGGGTCAAGTGCAGTAACACCTCTAAGTTTTTCAAGAAAAAAAAATGAATAAATGCTATATTTTTTTGTCATGTTGAGCAGCTTTTAATTGAGCCAGAAATTTGAGATGCTCAAATTCACACACATACATAATTGAAAAAAAAAAAACCAGCAACTGAAGAAGTAACAACTGTAACATGCTTAGATGGACAATTAACAGGCGGTGTAATAGAAAAACATTGGCTTTAACACCAGTAACGTCTAGAGTCAAACAAGGACTTTCTTGAGCTTGGAGTCTCAATTTTTTCCACAAAAAAACAGGCCCATTTTGAGAATAAAACGAGGCGATAAACATGAAGTCCATTGTATAGTTCAGGACACACAAATTACACTTTCCTCATTTTCTCACATTTCCCAGGTTCTTTTTTATGGCATTGTCAGGGTTTGTTGTTATTAGGAGTCATCAAGTCCACTCTGACTCATAACAACCCTATGTACAACAGAACGTAACACTGCCCAGTACTGTGCCATCCTCACGATCATCATTATGTTTGGGCCCATTGTTGCAGCCACTGTGTCAATCCGTCTCATTGAGGGTCTTCCTCTTTTTCACTGACCCTCTACTTTACTAAGCATGATGTCCTTCTCCAGAGACTGGTCCTTCCTGAGATTATGTCCAAAGTACATAAGACAAAGTCTCGCCATCCTCACTTCCAAGAAGCACTCTGTCTGTGCTTCTTTAAAGACAGACTTTTTTGTTCGTCTGACAGTTCATGGTATATTTGGTATTCTTCACCAACACCATAATTCAAAGGCATCAATTCTTCTTTGGTCTTTCTTATTCACTGTCAATCTTTCACATGCATATGAGGCAATTGGGAATACCATGGCTTGGGTCACACACATCTGAGTCCTTAAAGTAACATCTTTGCTTTTTAACAGTTTAAGGGGATCTTTTTCAGCAGATTTGTCCAATGCAATATGTTTTTGTCTTATTGACTGCTGCTTCCATGGGCATTGATTGCGGATCCAAGTAAAATGAAATCCTTGACAACCTCAATGTTTTCTCCATTTATCATTACATTGCTCATTGGTCTAGTTGTGAGAATTTAATAGCCCAAATTCACACTCCAGGTAGGAACCAAATGAGTGGCAGACACATGAGTTAGACAATGGGAGGATTTATTACTGATAAAAATCTGCATGGGAAGATTTAGTTAACACGTAACCAAATGGGCTTGCTAGCATTTCCTGCTGATACCCCTCCAAGGAGCCAAATCCAGGTCTTAGAATTGCCCATAACTCAGTGGGAAGATTTGAGTCTGCAAAGCAGATGCCAATATGAAGGGAGAATCCCTCCCACTATTTCAGAAGGATATGACAGAAAAGTGTTCAAACTCCCCAGTGCTAAACTCTTTTAATAGAGTGGCTCTTCTATTCAATTACCACCATCGGTCTGTCAGTTTGTCATACTGTGGTGGTCTGCTATGATTCTGGAAGCTACACTACCAGTATTTCAAATACCTGTAGGACTACCCATTATGGATAGGTTACAGAAAGGCCTGGCAATCCTTAATCAAATTAACCATTGATAAACCTTATGGATCAGAGCAGAACATTGACTCACTTGCTTGCTTTTGACACTCCATCAGGAAGGATCTTGCTGGATCAAGACATCATGTTTGATGAAATGGAGAGTTAGAAAGAGTAAAGGAGACCTAGATGAGTAGGGTTGGCATAATAGCCCCAACGATGGACTGGAACATTCCAACAATGATGATGCAGGATCAGACAATATTTCATTCTGTTGGACATAAGGTTTCCATGAGTCAGGTTTGACTTGATAGCAACTATCTATCTATCTGGAAACCCTGGTGGTGTAGTGGTGAAGTGCTACGGCTGCTAACCAAAGGGTTGGCAGTTTGAATCCACCAGGCGCTCCTTGGAAACTCTATGGTGCAGTTCTACTCTGTCCTATAAGGTTGCTATAAGTCGGAATCGACTTGATGGCACTGGGTTTGGTTTTTGGTTATCTATCTACCTATCTATTTATGTATATCTAATGACAAAAGAGGATAACGACCTATTATTAACCAACCAGTTAATACCAGTTGAGTATTAACTCTATTCTTCACATGGAAGAGTGAGCAAGGAGTGAGGAAGAGGCCAAGGAGTTCAATCTGTTGGCCATTCCTCTACCTGGCATTGTAAGGAATAAAAGATTAGGTATTCCTTCAAAGTAGGTCACCATCTTTCCTGTGACTCAAGCCAGAAATATTGCAATTACCATTGAGTATGATCTTTGTCATAGATTGAATTTTGTCCCCCCAAAATATGTGTCAACTTGGTTAAACTATGATTCCCAGTATTTTGTGGTGGTCCTCCATTTTGTGATTGTAATTTTATGTTAAAGAGGATTAGGGTGGGATTGTAATGCCCTTACTAAGGTCACATCCCTGATCCAGTGTAAAAGGAGTTTCCCTGGAGAGTGGCCTGTGCCACCTTTTTTCTTGTAAGAGATAAAAAGAAAGGGGAGCAAGCAGAGAGTGGTGACCTCATACCACCGAGAAAGTGGCACCGGGAGCAGAGCATTTCCTTTGGACCCTGGGTTCCAGTGCAGAGAAACTCCTAGTCCAAGTGAAGATCAGTGACAAGGACATTCCTCCAGAGCCTGCAGAGAGAGAAAGCCTTGCCCTGGAGCTAACGCCCTATATTTGGCCTTCTAGGCTGCTAGACTGTGAGAAAATAAATTTCTTTTTGTTAAAGTCATCCACTTGTGGTACTTCTGTTATAGCAGCACTAGATGACTAAGACAATCTTTCTTTACACTCCACGTCTATACCAAAGCCTCCCAATCCTTTGTCTTTCTGCCATACTCTTCCCCTACACCATGACTAATCAGACTCGGTAACTTTCCTTCTTCTATTTCGTACTCATTTTTAGACCATACTGAATACGCTGTTACCTTCATTTTTCCAGTCATTCTTCATTTCCTTATTTAATCAGAGCTCCTCCCTAATCATTTCTCCTAGCTCAGATTCAAAAGTATCTTTCCATCTCCTGTTTTCCTTTACTTCTTAGGAAATAGTACTTACAATCCATGTGGTATCATAGTTCCTTATGCATAGAAGCAATAATAATAGTAGCATTCATTTATTACAATTGACAATGCACTAGGCACTGCACTAAGCATTTCACATGCCTTATTATTTTCATTTTTCTCTCCACACTACAGTATGAATTTGGGTATGTTTTAGGTCTATATTGAGAAACTGAGGCTTAGAATTATTAACTAAGCCTAAGTTCATAGAGGTAGTGAGGAGCCCATGACTAGACAGTGGTAATCATGAAGTCAGGGTTTTGAAGGACTTCCAGTTCAATTTCCTCATTGACCCTGAATAACGAGGTCCTGAACTTCAGGGACGTTGCATGTCAGGCCTATGGTTAGTTTGTCTCACAGAAGGCTTAGGTCCCAGATTTCCTGGCCATCAGGTCTTTGGGGTATGCTTTGATACTTGGGCAGGCATTTGACAGAAATAAAGTAAATAAAAATACAGTCTGTGAATATTTAAGTATATTTCACAAAGGAGATCTACCACTTGGGTCGTTTTGCTGTTGCCATTAGCACTACGTCATAACCATATTAAACAATCTCCTACCCTCTTACACAGATAGATAATTAATAATCAACTAACAGACTTGCATTTTTTTTTTTAATAACTTTTATTAAGCTTCAAGTGAACGTTTACAAATCCAATCAGTCTCTCACATATAAGTTTACATACATCTCACTCCCTACTCCCACTTGCTCTCCCCCTCTTGAGTCAGCCCTTTCAGTCTCTCCTTTCTTGACAATTTTGCCGGCTTCCCTCTCTCTCTATCCTCCCATCCACCCTCCAGACAAGAGTTGCCAACACAATCTCGAGTGTCCACCTGATATCATTAGCTCACTCTTCATCAGCGTCTCTCTCCCACCCGCTAACCAGTCCCTTTCATTTCTGATGAGTTGTCTTCGGGGATGGTTCCTGTCCTGTGTCAACTGAAGGTCTGGGGAGCATGGCCGCCGGGATTCCTCCAGTCTCAGTCAGACCCTTAAGTATGGTCTTTTTATGAGAATTTGGGGTCTGCATCCCACTGATCTCCTGCTCCCTCAGGAGTTCTCTGTTGTGCTCCCTGACAGGGCAGTCATCGATTGTGGCCGGGCACCAACTAGTTCTTCTGGTCTCAGGATGATGTAGGTCTCTGGTTCATGTGGCCCTTTCTGTCTCTTGGGCTCTTAGTTGTCGTGTGACCTTGGTGTTCTTCATTTTCCTTTGCTCCAGGTGGGTTGAGACCAATTGCTGCATCTTAGATGGCCGCTTGTTAGCATTTAAGACCCCAGACACCACATTTCAAAGTGGGATGCAGAATGATTTCATAACAGAATTATTTTGCCAATTGACTTAGAAGTCCCCACAAACCATGTTCCCCAGACCCCCGCGCTTGCTCCGCTGACCTTTGAAGCCTTCATTTTATCCCGGAAACTTCTTTGCTTTTGGTCCAGTCCAATTGAGCTGACCTTCCATGTATTGAGTGTTGTCTTTCCCTTCACCTAAAGCAGTTCTTATCTACTGATTAATCAATAAAAAACCCTCTCCCACCCTCCCTCCCTCCCCCCCTCGTAACCACAAAAGTATGTGTTCTTCTCAGGTTTACTATTTCTCCGATCTTATAATAGTGGTCTTATACAATATTTGTCCTTTTGCCTCTGACTAATTTCGCTCAGCATAATGCCTTCCAGGTTCCTCCATGTTATGAAATGTTTCAGAGATTTGTCACTGTTCTTTATCAATGCGTAGTATTCCATTGTGTGGATATACCACAATTTATTTACCCATTCATTCGTAGATGGACACCTTGGTTGCTTCCAACTTTTTGCTATTGTAAACAGAGCTGCAATAAACATGGGTGTGCATATATCTGTTTGTATGAAGGCTCTTGTATCTCTAGGGTATATTCCTAGGAGTGGGATTTCTGGGTTGTATGGTAGTTCTATTTCTAACTGTTTAAGATAACGCCAGATGGATTTCCAAAGTGGTTGCACCATTTTACATTCCCACCAGCAGTGTATGAGAGTTCCAATCTCTCCGCAGCCTCTCCAACATTTATTATTTTGTGTTTTTTGGATTAATGCCAGCCTTGCAGGTGTGAGATGGAATCTCATCGTAGTTTTAATTTGCATTTCTCTAATGGCTAATGATCGAGAGCATTTTCTCATGTATCTGTTGGCTGCCTGAATATCTTCTTTAGTGAAATGTGTGTTCATATCCTTTGCCCACTTCTTGATTGGGTTGTTTGTCTTTTTGTGGTTGAGTTTTGACAGAATCATGTAGATTTTAGAGATCAGGCGCTGGTCGGAGATGTCATAGCTGAAAATTCTTTCCCAGTCTGTAGGTGGTCTTTTTACTCTTTTGGAGAAGTCTTTAGATGAGCATAGGTGTTTGATTTTTAGGAGCTCCCAGTTATCGGGTTTCTCTTCATCATTTTTGGTAATGTTTTGTATTCTGTTTATACTTTGTATTAGGGCTCCTAGGGTTGTCCCAATTTTTTCTTCCATGATCTTTATGGTTTTAGTCTTTATGTTTAGGTCTTTGATCCACTTGGAGTTAGTTTTTGTGCATGGTGTGAGGTATGGGTCCTGTTTCATTTTTTTGCAAATGGATATCCAGTTATGCCAGCACCATTTGTTAAAAAGGCTATCTTTTCCCCAGTTAATTGACACTGGTCCTTTGTCAAATATCAGCTGCTCATACGTGGATGGATCTATGTCTGGGTTCTCAATTCTGTTCCATTGGTCTATGTGTCTGTTGTTGTACCAATACCAGACTGTTTTGACTACTGTGGCTGTATAGTAGGTTCTGAAGTCAGGTAAGGTGAGGCCTCCCACTTTCTTCTTCTTTTTCAGTAGTGCTTTGCTTATCCGGGGCTTCTTTCCCTTCCATATGAAATTGGTGATTTGTTTCTCTATCCCCTTAAAATATGACATTGGAATTTGCATCGGAAGTGCGTTAAATGTATAGATGGCTTTTGGTAGAATAGACATTTTTACTATGTTAAGTCTTCCTATCCATGAGCAGGCTATGTTTTTCCACTTAAGTATGTCCTTTTGAATTTCTTGTAGTAGAGCTTTGTAGTTTTCTTTGTATAGGTCTTTTACATCCTTGGTAAGATTTATTCCTAAGTATCTTATCTTCTTGGGGACTACTGTGAATGGTATTGATTTGGTGATTTCCTCTTCGGTGTTCTTTTTGTTGATGTAGAGGAATCCAAGTGATTTTTGTATGTTTATTTTATAACCTGAGACTCTGCCAAACTCTTCTATTAGTTTTAGTAGTTTTCTGGAGGATTCCTTAGGGTTTTCTGTGTATATAATCATGTCATCTGCAAATAGTGATAACTTTACTTCTTCCTTGCCAATCCGGATACCTTTTATTTCTTTGTCTAGCCTAATTGCCCTGGCTAGGACTTCTAGCGCGGTGTTGAATAAGAGTGGTGATAAAGGGCATCGTTGTCTGGTTCCCGTTCTCAAGGGAAATGCTTTCAGGTTCTCTCCATTTAGAGTGATATTGGCTGTTGGCTTTGCATAAAAAAAATGCCCTTTATTATGTTGAGGAATTTTCCTTCAATTCCTATTTTGGTAAGAGTTTTTATCATGAATGGGTGTTGGACTTTGTCAAATGCCTTTTCTGCATCAATTGATAAGATCATGTGGTTTTTGTCTTTTGTTTTATTTATGTGATGGATTACATTAATGGTTTTTCTGATATTAAACCAGCCTTGCATACCTGGTATAAATCCCACTTGATCAGGGTGAATTATTTTTTTGATGTGTTGTTGGATTCTATTGGCTAGAATTTTGTTGAGGATTTTTGCATCAATGTTCATGAGGGATATAGGTCTATAATTTTCTTTTTTTGTAATGTCTTTACCTGGTTTTGGTATCAGGGAGATGGTGGCTTCATAGAATGAGTTGGGTAGTATTCCGTCATTTTCTATGCTTTGAAATACCTTTAGTAGTAGTGGTGTTAACTCTTCTCTGAAAGTTTGGTAGAACTCTGCAGTGAAGCCGTCTGGGCCAGGGCTTTTTTTTGTTGGGAGTCTTTTGATTACCGTTTCAATCTCTTTTTTTGTTATGGGTCTATTTAGTTGTTCTACTTCTGAATGTGTTAGTTTAGGTAGGTAGTGTTTTTCCAGGAATTCATCCATTTCTTCTAGGTTTTCAAATTTGTTAGAGTACAATTTTTCATAATAATCTGAAATGATTCTTTTAATTTCATTTGGTTCTGTTGTGATGTGGTCCTTCTCATTTCTTATTCGGGTTATTTGTTTCCTTTCCTGTATTTCTTTAGTCAGTCTAGCCAATGGTTTATCAATTTTGTTAATTTTTTCAAAGAACCAGCTTTTGGCTTTGTTAATTCTTTCAATTGTTTTTCTGTTCTCTAATTCATTTAGTTCAGCTCTAATTTTTATTATTTGTTTTCTTCTGGTGCCTGATGGATTCTTTTGTTGCTCAGTTTCTATTTGTTCAAGTTGTAGGGACAGTTCTCTGATTTTGGCTCTTTCTTCTTTTTGTATGTGTGCATTTATTGATATAAATTGGCCTCGGAGCACTGCTTTTGCTGTGTCCCAGAGGTTTTGATAGGAAGTATTTTCATTCTCGTTGCTTTCTAAGAATTTCCTTATTCCCTCCTTGATGTCTTCTATAACCCAGTCTTTTTTCAGGAGGGTATTGTTCGTTTTCCAAGTATTTGATTTCTTTTCCCTAGTTTTTCTGTTATTGATCTCTAGTTTTATTGCCTTGTGGTCTGAGAAGATGCTTTGTAATATTTCGATGTTTTGGACTCTGCAAAGGTTTGTTTTATGACCTAATATGTGGTCTATTCTAGAGAATGTTCCATGTGCGCTAGAAAAAAAAGTATACTTTGCAGCAGTTGGGTGGAGAGTTCTGTAGAAGTCAATGAGGTCAAGTTGGTTGATTGTTGTAATTAGATCTTCCGTGTCTCTGTTGAGCTTCTTACTGGATGTCCTGTCCTTCTCCGAAAGTGGTGTGTTGAAGTCTCCTACTATAATTGTGGAGGTATCTATCTCGCTTTTCAATTCTGTTAAAATTTGATTTATGTATCTTGCAGCCCTGTCATTGGGTGCATAAATATTTAATATGGTTATGTCTTCCTGATCAATTGTCCCTTTTATCATTATATAGTGTCCTTCTTTATCCTTTGTGGTGGATTTAACTTTAAAGTCTATTTTGTCAGAAATTAATATTGCTACTCCTCTTCTTTTTTGCTTATTGTTTGCTTGATATACTTTTTTCCATCCTTTGAGTTTTAGTTTGTTTGTGTCTCTAAGTCTAAGGTGTGTCTCTTGTAGGCAGCATATAGATGGATCGTGTTTCTTTATCCAGTCTGTGACTCTCTGTCTCTTTATTGGTGCATTTAGTCCATTTACATTCAGGGTAATTATAGATAAATAAGTTTTTAGTGCTGTCATTTTGATGCCTTTTTATGTGTGTTGTTGACAATTTCATTTTTCCACTTACTTTTTTGTGCTGAGACGTTTTTCTTAGTAAATTGTGAGATCCTCATTTTCATAGTGCTTGACTTTATGTTAGTTGAGTCATTACCTTTTTCTTGGTTTTTATCTTGAGTTATAGAGTTGTTATACCTTTTTGTGGTTACCTTATTATTTACCCCTATTTTTCTAAGTAAAAACCTAACTTGTATTGTTCTATATCGCCTTGTATCACTCTCCATATGGCAGTTCAATGTCTCCTGTATTTAGTCCCTCTTTTTGATTATTGTGATCTTTTACCTATTGACTTCCATGATTCCCTGTTATGTGTATTTTTATTTATTTTTTTTAATTAATCTTAATTTGTTTGTTTTTGTGATTTCCCTATTTGAGTTGATATCAGGACGTTCTGTTTTGTGACCTTGTGTTGTGCTGATATCTGATATTATTGGTTCTCTGACCAAACAATATCCTTTAGTATTTCTTGTAGCTTTGGTTTGGTTTTTGCAAATTCTTTAAACTTGTGTTTGTCTGTAAATATCTTAATTTCGCCTTCATATTTCAGAGAGAGTTTTGCTGGATATATGATCCTTGGCTGGCAGTTTTTCTCCTTCAGTGTTCTGTATATGTCGTCCCATTCCCTTCTTGCCTGCATGGTTTCTGCTGAGTAGTCAGAACATATTCTTATTGATTCTCCCTTGAAGGAAACCTTTCTTTTCTCCCTGGCTGCTTTTAAAATTTTCTGTTTATCTTTGGTTTTGGTGAGTTTGATGATAATATGTCTTGGTGTTTTTCTTTTTGGATCAATCTTAAATGGGGTTCGATGAGCATCTTGGATAGATATCCTTTCGTCTTTCATGATGTCAGGGAAGTTTTGTATCAGGAGTTCTTCAACTATTTTCTCTGTGTTTTCTGTGCCCCCTCCCTGTTCTGGGACTCCAATCACCCGCAGGTTATCCTTCTTGATAGAGTTCCACATAATTCTTAGGGTTTCTTCATTTTTTTTAATTCTTTTATCTGATTTTTTTTCAGCTATGTTGGTGTCGATTCCCTGGTCCTCCAGATGTCCCAGTCCGCGTTCTAATTGCTCGAGTCTGCTCCTCTGACTTCCTAGTGCGTTGTCTAATTCTGTTATTTTATTGTTAATCTTTTGGATTTCTACATGTTGTCTCTCTATGGATTCTTGCAACTTATTAATTTTTCCACTATGTTCTTGAATAATCTTTTTGAGTTCTTCAACAGTTTTATCAGTGTGTTCCTTGGCTTTTTCTGCAGTTATCCTAATTTCATTTGTGATATCATTAAGCATTCTGTAAAGTAGTTTTTTTATATTCTGTATCTGATAATTCCAAGATTGTATCTTCATTTGGGGAAGATTTTGATTCTTTTGTTTGGGGGGTTGGAGAAGCTGTCATGGTCTGCTTCTTTAAGTGGTTTGATATGGATTGTTGTCTCTGAGCCATCACTGGGAAACTAGTTTTTCCAGAAAATCCACTAAAAAAAAAATACAGTCAGATCCCTATCAGAGTTCTCCCTCTGGCTCAGGCTATTCAGATGTTAATGAAGCCGCCTGCGTCCAGTCCAAATCCCTGCGGGACGGTTCCCCGGCTCGGATGCTGCTCTTTCTGCTCCAAGACCAGTCACTGCCTCCTGGGGACTTCTCCTACCAGCTGCATCCCACGCCGCCCGTGGAACCGGCTGGTCCCCCTCCCGGGGTTAGTTCAGGGGGGTGGAGCCGCTCTCTGTGCTTGTGCCGTACCTGACTGGTACGCTGGCTCCAGGCTCTGGAAACAATCGCTGCTTCCCCGTATTAGTTCGTTCTCCGTCTCTAAATCTGTGTTTGTTGTTCAGGGTTCATAGATTGTTATGTATGTGATCGATTCACTTGTTTTTCCGAGTCTTTGTTGTAAGAGGGATCCGAGGTAGCGTCTGCCTAGTCCGCCATCTTGGCTCCGCCCCCAGACTTGCATTTTTAAAGATATCTTGCTTGCTTCTATTAATTTTGAAGACTTACATGAGTGGCTCTGTTTTCCTTTGTATTGTTTTGTTTTAAGGAACTAGTCTTTGAATTCAGCTCAGTAATTAGTAAGTTTTGTTTACCAAAATATCAATTTTTTATTATTCAGGAGTTTTTTTTACAATTATTTTATTGTGCTTACCAAAGTCACACATTAACAGGATTGTGGTAAATATGATCTAGCCACAGCTAACAAAAAATAGTGTAAACATTTAAATCATTGTTCACAAAGAGTTCACAAATGTATTTTTGTTGTCTCTTCAGTACAGTAGAATTCTTGGAAAGTAAAGAGTGATAGCGAAAAACAAGCACGTGGCAATCATGATCAAGTGTGTTTTCACAGAATTCATTGTTCAGAAAAAAAAAATTTTTTTATAAGGCATTCTTAAAGACAGGCTCTGGGCAGCTGTAAGATGTCTTTTCTGTATACTAATTTATGTAGCTAAGAGAAAGTAAATTAATCTTCATTATCAATCCACCAGATAGCAAGAGTCAAATCTGATATGATACTCCCTAGGTGCAGGAAAGAAATCATCCTCATCACAGGTTACATGTGTTCTTATGGAGCTAGGTGCACCCATGACAGATTTTGGCAATGAGGGTGATTTTCAACCCTGGACAAGCCTGCCAGTTACCTCTGCTTGCTTTTCCTCATGCCTGTTGATGAGGGGCAATCGTGGATAGACAAATCACCTTGTCTATAATCTGGTCCCCTTCCCCTTAGCCATGAGTCATTCTGACAAGTAAAGTTTAAAAGCAACAAGTATTATATGATAAACAATATCCATCATAGCATAGGGGAGCCTGGCTAAAAGCTTTTTGTCACTATTCATAATGTTGTTTAGTTTTCAGCTTCCCCATATATTGCATTACTGGCAAATGTGAAACACCATGAGCAACAAACGTTCAGTATGGACTACCTTGTAATCCTTGGCTGTGACTGAAACTATGTGCTCCTCAGTGGTTACCCTGCTTCTGGGTCTTCATACCAGCCCATGAGACTTCGTTGAGGCAAGCCACATGTCAAAAGAGATGGAGGCAACCAAGAAGTGACTCCTCAACTCTCACTTATTTCTTACTCACTTTTCCTAGTCCGCTTCTTGCTCCTTTCATGGACCATGGGATATATATGCCTGTGTTACTAGAAGAATCCAAAAAAAACTAGAAGAATATAACAGTGCAAAATGGTACCTTTTAAAAATTTTGTTATTTAAATTCCCTTTAATGCTGATGGTTCAGAGATCTATTCCCAAGAGAAAATGATTCTGTAAAAATAAAGATGATTGTCATGTGATTCCAGAAGTATTGCGTCACGAGAGAACAGTGGTGGCTCAGTGGTAGAATTCTTATCTTCCACACAGGAGACCTGGGTTTGATTCCTGGCCAATGCACCTCATGGGCAGCCATTACCCATCTGTCGTTTGAGGTTGCATGTCCCCTTGATGCCAAACAGGTTTCAGCAGAGCTTCCAGATGAAGACAGACTAGGAAGAAAGACCTGGTGATCTACTTCTGAAACTCAGCCAGCGGAAACACTGTGGACCGCACCAGCCTGATCCGGATGCGAACTGAACGTGGCTGGCTCAGGGAGGGGCAGTGCTTTCTCAGCTGTGAGTGAAGTCACTATGAGTTTGGGGGAGAGGCTCCATGGCAGCTAACAACTACAGGACCATTGCGTCCTGGAGAGCTTTCCTCACCATAGAAGTAGGAACAAGCTACACCATCACGTAAATGCTTGTTCTTTTAGCCTGGCCAAAAGGATCATCGACCTGCCTGGCTATTTATACACATCCTAACCCCTTCATGGATGCCTGGTGATGCAGTGGCCAAGAGTTCAGCTGTGAACCAAAAGGTTGGCAGTTTGAATCCACTAGTGGGTCCTTGGAAAGCCTGTGGGGCAGTTATTTATGCCTGTGTTACATTTTCTGCCCCTGGAGGTTTATTGGCAGGCATTTGAGCCACTTTACTGTGTCCTGGCTGATACTGGTGCAACTGCCTAAAAAACAAGGAAATTGGTTTGCACCACATTTGAGTATTGAGAACCATTCATATGAAGGGATGCTTCCTGGTCTAGTGAATGTGAAACTTTTCCACACAGAGAGATAAGTCTTGCAAGTGTATTTACTATTTTTGTGTGTGTGTGTTATGGAGAAGGTACGGTTACTGGCATTTGGAAATATTCAAGTAAATGAGTTATTTTGGGGGTGAAAATAGTTGGTGATGCACTTCTTGGTCCATGGGACTGCTACGTCCCACATGTGTGGTACGCTTCAGGAACGTGGTGCCCATATGGCCCCCTCTAAATCAAACTGATAACAATTATGTGCAGCAAGTGAGGTGTTTGGTATTTCGTGTGTATTCTTGCATGTTTTTGGAATGTTGAGTAAGATATCTTAGGGGTCAAGTGTAACCAGGAAACGTGATGCGTCTTGAGACTGATATGTCCCTTGTATGTAATGTGCTTCATGGAACATGGGACTGATAGGTCCCACTGGCAGTTAGTGCCCCATTTTTTCAAATAATAAAAAACTATCAACAAATGATGATTAACCATTTCGTTAGTGAAAAAACATGACATCACCAAAAATTTCAAAATAATAATAATAAATAAACAAATACATCACCCACGAAAGGGTTACTTTTGATTCTGAAAATCAACCTTAATTCACCCTTAGGACCCCTTGTGTTTGTGTTGTTTCCCCAGTGTTCTCATGTGGGATTTTATCTTAAAATTTTGACTTAACCTTGTTTCTCTCTCTCAGTTTCTCCATATACCTCGGGGTATAGTGTTCCATCTGGGTCTGCAGAAGCCCACCTCTGCCTGTGACTTTCTTAAGGCTACACCACTTACAACCACCTTTTAATGGGAAGAATTTTATAGAACCAGAGATTTATATGCCCAATATGGGCCTTAAAATCTTTTGACTGAAGTCATTCACAAAAATTTTCCTTATCCTGAAATAGAATTGTTAATCCAGTGTCTGCTTGGACTGTCCCTTTTTATTTCTTCGATGGGGAGAATTTCATATTTCAACCCAAACAAGCATTTCAATAATTTATAGTTGAGTTTCACCACTACAATATGCACACACAGATAACTTTTCTGGAAAAGTTTTTAAGCCGTAATTTCCTTGGTTCTCAGAGGCAAAGGGTGAGGTAATCACACCCAGGGAGTGGAATTCTGGAGTCAGTACTGAGGTCATTGCTGTCCAATAGCAGTTCTCCATAGTTGAAAGCCTACAATTGTAAGAAGATAGTATTAGAAGGAAGTATTTTTATATATATATATCTTCTTATTTTTCTGATGAGATATTTGAGGATTAAGAAAGGTGAAAGATTCATCTAACATACCAACATCAGACAACATGTTATTGACAGATTTAGGTGGAGGGTCACTGTATTGTGACCCCATTTCAGGTGTTTTCATGGATTTAGGAAGAATTGGTTAATACTGTTATCCTTCAGCATACTTATTTATAAAACAGAGATGATACCTGCCCTGCCTACTTCACTAATTTCCTGTGAAGATATCAAATGAATGAATGCAGATAACACTTTATAAATTGTGTATTTTTAGTCAGATATGTGATATTGATGTTGATTAATGCAATATTAATAGCTGTAGCTACTAATACTAACATCACCCTAGACTTCCCAACACTGTTTTAATTTGAAATGCTCCACTGTTCACAAAATAATTATATATTTTAGCACTGTAAAAATTCCATTGGAAAAAAAATGGGGATGGTATGATCATTTTCATTTTATTCAAATCTGCTTGGAAACAGTATTTTCATGTTAAATTATTGAAAAACTATTGCTTTAACAATAAAATGGGTTTATAGGGTCCTACATTTTCAGTTTCTCCAGCACTACCTGCTGATAGCTGCTTGGTCTCTCTACCAGTTAGATTTTGCTAACTAATAAACCACCCCAAAACTCAGAGGTTAAAACAACAAATATTTATTGTTTCTCACAATTGTGTGGTCAGTTGGGTGGCTTTTCCTGTCTTAAGCACTTCACTGATCTCTGCAGGCAGCTGATGACTTGCCTGGGCTATATGGTCTTGGATGTCACCACTTAAAGGTTTAGTGTTTGTAGGCTGCTCAGTCTGGAAAGTCTCAGCAGAAACAGCTCAGTTCCAGTCCATGTGGACTTTCATTCTTCAGCAAACTAGCCTGAGCTTCTTCCCAAGGTGCTCTCAGAGATCCCAAAAGCAGCAAGTGAAAGCAAGATCAGTAGTAATTTTTAAGTGTCTGTATCATATTTTCTAATATGCTACTGGCCAAGGATAGACTGAAAGGTAGAGGATATAATGTGGCCATCCACTACATTTTTTTCATGCCTCTGATGCCCAGAGGAGTAGTTAAAAAAAAAAAAAAAAACAGACATTGAGCATTTTCTCTGGGTCATCCCTATGCAGACCAATGGGCAACATACAAAGAAGCATCTCAGGCAGAATCTGACCTTGTAAAGACAAGATATGTGTAAAATGATTGGAGACTGAAGTAAAAGAAATATAATAAAATAATGGATACTATGGAGAAGATTAATGTGTAATAAAAGAATTCCAGAAAGTTAGTCTCACTGGGGAAGCATAGGAATTAACTTCCATTAAGTATTTATATGTGATTAAACTTTCTTAATGTTTTTTCATGCCTTGAGCGTGACTAATTAATTTGTTGAAGAATGCTGTGTGTGTTTGCATGTGTGGGTGTGTGCAGGGTGCATGTGCATATGTCTGTGTCTGTGTGCATGTACATATCCCCTTCACGGGAGACATCTCTCTTCTCCATAATACCTGCATTGAACTTCACAGTTTCAAGACACTTCCATGTACATTATCTTACTAGTTCCTCATAGCAGTCCATGAGGAAACCATTATTTCCATTATGCAAAAAAGGAATGGTAAGAGGGAGAACCAGTTAGGAGGCTTGTGAAACAATCAGAAAGGGAAGGGGACACTTTACTCTAATGAAGGTAATAAATATGGCTATAATCACAGTAGACGAAGTCAACGTAAAATAAAGATCGTGGTGATTAAGTCATGGGTTCACTCGACACATCATTTGTGAGTGTCTACTGTGTGCCACCACCTCTAACCACATGAAGCTTACATTCTAATGTAGAGAGAAACAATGAAGATCTTTAAGAAACCTTAGCAGAAAATAACAAGTGCCACCAAGAAAAGAAATAAAGATGAGGTGACTAGATAAAGGATTATAAAGCAAGAGTATGTGTCTGAAAGAGTGACTCCATGATTTACAAGCCTAATCCAAAATCAAAAAAGCTAGTTTTATCAGTTACTAGTTTTGTGACCTTAATCAATTAACTTTGATTTAGTTTCCATCTATAGAACAGAAATATTGGTAATTGAATTATTTTCTTCTAGGGACACTTTAGGAATCAAATGAAATTAATGCATGTGAATGTACTTTTGTAAAGGTTAAATCATAATCTGTCTTTATTGTCATTGTCATCATTGTTATTCTTGTAGCAATAGAAACAGGAAGCAGAAGTTAAATTCTAGACACAATGCAAAGTATGAACTAAAAGGAGACAATGACAGCTACACTCTGGAGGGGAAAAAATATAGCAGACATCAGGTTCTCAACAACAATTTGTTGACTTAAGCAAAATTTAGGGCTTTGAGGCTATGGGGCAAGATTCTGCATATGTAATGCAGGTTACAAAACAGGAGATACTTCTTCCCAGCCCTGCCCTGCCTTCCTACCTTGCTTAAAATAAAAGTAAGAGGTTGGGTCTCATGAAGGAACACATGTTGCCTTTTTTTATTTTTGGTTTATGGTATCTTAATAATTCAGCCTTAATCAGGAAGGATGGGGGCTCTGGCTCACTTAGGATTTTTCAATATGTCCTACATAGATGCTATCACACAAACATCAACCAAAAATGCGCTTTGAAGTCATAATGTAAAGAAAATGTGTGAAGTAAGAGATCATATCCTTGTTTTCTAATAAGTTCCATAGTTATGCAGAACTTTGAGGAACTTCTCATAGCTTCATAGTACAAAGAATTACCACTGGCTATGAGGAGCCCTGGTGGCGCAGTGGTTAAACATTTGGCTGCTAACCAAAAGCTTGGCAGTTTGAATCTACAACCACTCTTTGGAAACCCTTTGGGGCAGTTCTACTCTGTCCTATAGGGTCACTATGAATCAGAATCGACTCAGTGGCAATTTTTTTTTTTTTTTTACTTGTGAACCTTGGACCTTGGTCAAATTATTTAACCTTTCTGAGTTTTACCATTCACATCCATAAAACTTGGCTAATAACACCGACATTGTTGGATTGGTTTAAAAACAAAAAAAAAGTTGCCTGCGAGTCAATTCCGACTCAGAGCAACCCTGTTGGATAGAATATATGAAATAACACATAAATGACACATGACACCAGGTTAGTTCAAAATATATAGCAGTGGCTTTTACCGTTATTATTTTCCCTTTATTGCTTTCAAGGCAGTCACTTGTGCTACAACCTTACTTTGTGATCACAGGAGAGGCTATGTGCACCACTGTGATTGTAGCCCATTTGCAACCAAATAGATACCTGCTGTCTAATGGAATTTTACTGTATTTTGGACTATACCTCAATACTGCTTCAAATGCCTCTAAATTTCTCTTGGGTATACCTCTAATTTTCTCCTTTGAGGTTGGCATTCAGGCACCAGGGCTGAAACCATATTTGTTTGATTTAGGAATGATATTATTTGTTCCAAGAGAGTATCAGAGAAGTAGAATGCTAGAGCCTACTCTTACTTTAGGCTTTACAATGGCCAGAAGGCCATTGCTATGACAAAAAATTTATGTGCTACAGGCTTTGAGGCTATTATAATGGATTCCAAACCTAAAGCAAATACAGTAAAGTAAAAAAAAAAACTGAACTCAGTGATCTATTAAAATATATCTCCTTAATTGAATTATCCTTTACTTACACAAACCCACTGCTATCAAGTCAATTCCAACTCATAGCGACCCTACAGGACAGAGTAGAACTGCCCTGTAGGGTCTCAAAGGACCAGCTGGTAGATTTGAACTGCTAGCCTTTGGGTTAGTAACTAAGCTGTTAACCATTGCATTACCAGGTCTTCTTACTTACACAGGGATGTCCCAATGAAGCAAAGGTCTCTTAAAGAAATGGGATCAAGATCAAATCACTCTTCAACCAATTCTTCCAAAGACGTGTTTCCCTGGATGCCAGGGAACGATAATTGAAACTGTAATTCTTAAACCACCTACCTAAAGATTATTACATTAAATAGTAAACGTCTTGATTATTATTTCACTGTGGCCGATTTCTTTTTAAATCAACATGTGTACAAGATCCACGGACATCATCAACAGTCTTGCAATGTAACAAAATTGATGGGAAGCAGCCAGAATGATGTAAACCCAGCCCAGAGTTTTACAGTAACTCAGACTGTATGAGGGGTCTGAAGAATTCACTAGTGGCACACAGGAGAGTGTTTAATCAACCCTCCATGAGTTAGACAAGATTTCTCTGAGAAAGTAACACTGAGTTAGGCCTTGAAGTGTAAGTATAAAATTATGAGGTGATGATTCCAAGCTCTTCTTCATACAGTCCAGCTTCTCGGATTATTTGCTCAGCATACAGACTAAGTAGAATAACTCACTGAGATGGTAGTAAAAGAACAAAATGTTTTACTAAGACATATGGACAAAATCAAAAGAAATAAGAGAATTAAATACCATTAAGCTGATGGAAGACTGGATACCTTGGTGGTGTAGTGGTTAACAGCTACATCTGCTAACCAAAAGTTCGGCAGTTCTAATCCACCAGACACTCTTCAGAAACTCTGTGGGGCAGTTCTACTCTGTTCTATATGGTTGCTATGAGTAGGAATCAGCTCGACAGCAGCAGGTGTGGTGAGTGTGTGTGTAAGTTGATGGAAAGCTTTTGTAGGAATGGTAAGTGAGTTAGCAAAGTAGAGTAAGTGTGCCTTGGAAGAAACACAGTGAAGAGAGGTGCACCCATTCATGTCCTCTCTGAGCCCCTAAAAGATATGAAGCTCCAGATAACTCAGATTGCAGGGTCCCAATCCTGTGCAGCAGGGTAATGACCTATAAAGACACTACATCGCCACACCCCAACTACCCAATCCAACAGAGTCCATGTGGGAGTTATTCTCTTGAGATTTAAAACCTGAGCTACCTTGGAGTAAAGGACAATCACACAACAATGGAGAGGGGCAAAACAAATTAAAGTCCTTGAGTAATGAAAATGGTTAAGTACTCTCAACTACTAGCTGAAACGTTGGAGGTTCAAACCCAACCAGAAGCACCTTGGGAGACAGGCCTGGAGATCTGCTTCAGAAGAATCACAGCCCTGAAAACCCTACGGAGCAGTTCAATTCTACAAACATGGTGTCACCATGAGTTGGAATTGACACAATGGCAACTAACAACAACAAAAACAAAGCAAAGTAAACACTGAAGCAAAATGGGGCAGAGGTGGAGGAGTGACTAATGGAAGTCTATATATTTAACCGTGGAACCCTAAGTCTTCGTCACCCACCTAGCTTCCAGGACGTGGGGAGTAAGACATGTACCTCTCTAGATAGAAAACTAGGGTAGTTGTTTCTGGAAAAACTGATAGACCTGAAAGAAAAATACTCTGTACATTGATCCCTGAAGACTTCCTCAATAGAGAGTGCAGTCCAAATCACTGGTCACCTTTTAGGAAACCCACCAGTTGTCAAGACCTTCACACCCTCTTTCCTTTCCATAACCCCTCAAACCACCAATGCAAGAACTCAGAGCTTCTTAGAGCCTTGCTTTTAAGTATGAACATAACCAGAAGTGATCAGATATTTGAGGGAGCCTCTAATGTTTAAAAAAAAAGTTCAACAGAAACAAGCAAAAATGTCAAGCTGGAAGGAAACAGATACCGTAAAGGCAAAAGAAAAAGTCCATAGCTTAGCTGGAAAGAATTTTAAAGTTAACGACTGCAAAGTTCGTATAAATGGTCCAAACGAGGCCAGTCTTACTATGAGAATATCTTTACCAAAGGTAAAGTCCAGGTGCTCTCTCCCACCTCAGAAATGCACTAGCCCTTGCTGTCAGTTTTATGCATGTGGGAACGAATCACATTATCGCCTTGTGGTATTTCTTCAATCATCTTGGAGAATTAAAATTCCCAAGGACTACGCACATCCTCTGAAGACATTACTTTCTTTATAACTGTGTTACACTTGGTAGGCACTCAATAAATATCTGTTGATTAGAACTGAAAAAAAAAAATTATGAGGTGTGGAAAGCAAGACTGTGCAGGAAACAGGGAGGGAAGGCAATTCTACCAGAAGGAAATTGTGTACATTGAATCTTGGGGTGTTGAAGTTCCTGGCTTGTTTGGGAGACAGTAGTTTTCTATGCCTACAACAAAGTTTTCTTGGAGATTGGGGAGGGGAGGGAGCAGGTGTGTATAGAAAAAGAAGATAAAGCCTGTGATGAGGATCAAACTGCAAAAGACCTCCCAAGTCACTCCAAAATTTGAGTTCTAGCATCTGACCAATGACTAAATAGATATTTCAAAAAACAAAAACCCAAACCCGTTGCCACTGAGTCCATTCCAACTCATAGCGACTCCTATAGGACAGAGAAACACTGCCTCATAGGTTTTCCAAGGAGCATCTTGTGGATTTGAACTGCTGACCTTTTGGTTAGCAGCCAAGCTCTTCTTAAAGGTGTTAATTTTATTTTGAAGGAAATTCTAATAAGACAGTTTCATTTTGATTTGTGGAGTTTGTTCATGTATGCTGATCTGAATTGACACACATATTTCTGGGAATTTATTGAACAGCTTCCAGGCAGTGAGTCTAACTGGGGCTGAGTTCCACTGGTGAAACAAATTCGTAGTAAATTACCATCCTTTCTAATACCATCTTGAGTTTATATATCATGGGTTTTTTTTTCCCCCCAAGTGCTCAAAGCACTTCACATATATTCACATTTCTCCTAACGTTTCTGAGATAATTAGGTACATGGTTTATTGTACTTATTTATAAATATTGAAATCTGACGCATTGGTTAAAGAATCTGTTTAAGAAAACATTGCATTACAACTGTCATTAAACTGCACAGTATATCAGTCATTTTGCATACAAGTCACCATGTAAATAAAAAGAATGTTATAAACATTTCTGTCTAATTGATAGCATACGTTGACTATTTTTAAATTGATTTTTACAGTTTTAAAATAAATTCTACTTGCACATTATACAAATTTCCAGCACTAATGAAAAAGCATAAAAAGAAAAAAGTAAAAATATAACAAATCTCATAATTAATATTTCATGAACATCTTTTTGCACGGTATCCCATACAGTGATTGTAGGGTCAAAGAAGGTGAAGTAAATATTGAAGCAACTAAGTAAGAAGCATGTAGAGATGAGGTAGCTGAGAAGCAGCAGAAATGGTAGATTCTGTCAGAATGCATTGAGGTTTACATTAAAACAACAGCAAAAGAGTACTGTGTGGACCAATAATTTACATTTGTAGGCAAATTTGTTCAAGAATAATGAGTTTACAACCCTTCATCATATCTGCACATTTATACAGATGGGTGATTATATAGAGAGATAGACAAAAAGATAAGCAGATACATAAACTAAAATCATTTTACAAAAAAGGCATCATGTGTTATTTTTATGAAAACTATTAAATTTAGTTTTCCTTTAATCTTACAGAATTAAAAAAAATTGAAACTGAAGATATTGTTGATGTCTATTGTTTTCTAAACATCTGATTTTAAAAAGACTCTAAGTGTAAGAAAAGTGATTATCTAAGACAATCAGAAGTTGCCATCATTATATTTCAATTTAAGCCCTTGTCTAATTTTAGAGAATATTGATCTACTGTATAATATACAAAAGGAAGAGAATATCACTTTTATATTTCCCCTTCCTTACCTCATGGGTAAGTAATTATATTTAGTTTGTGTTTTTCAAAGATACTTTCAGTACTATGACCATAATTGCTGTGTACCTCAAATTCTGTGTTTAAATTAATTCAGTAATTACTGAGCTCTTTTGCCAAAATGTGTTCATTCCAACCATTTTTGTCTTGATTTCTTGTCTGAATGAGTGTCATCTCAAAAAAGAACAAAATGTTCTTACACATCTGTTGCTTTTATACCCAATGACATCTTGGTTAGATACAAAAGCATTGAGTTACATGTTCTTTGCCTCAGAAATTCATAAAAAGTGCTCTGTTGTTTCCTGGCATTGAATATAGCCCACGTTCTTTTCATCATTGATTCTCTGTTTATCTACTGAGGGGGATGTCTTTCTGTTTCATTTTCAGCAGAAAAAAATAACATAATAACTGAGAATGTAATATTCTTGGTTCATATTTTCTTTCCCTATGAAAATAGTAGAAATTACACATTGCCAGATTTGTGGCCTTGACTGTTCCTGCTGAGAAGTATGACACAAGACTAATTTCACCACTTTTAGGAAGCTGGTTTTTATGTATGGTTTACTAAATAAAATTTCTTTCCTTCCTTCCTTCCCTCCCCCTCTCTCCCTTCTTCCATCCTTCCTTCTTTTCTTCCTATTGTCTTCCCTTCCTTCATTCCATCATTAAATCTGGATGCCAGACACACATAATTAGATTATGGAGTAATCATAATTTTGGTTCATGAAAAATGCATTATTAGCACACATATGGACCACCATTATTTATTTAGTGAGGTATTTAATTAGTATCTATTAATAAGTACCCATAAACCTACCATGAAAAATAAAAACCAGGACCTTGAACACAACTCATATTTTACCATGTTATTTTCCCAGTCATATTGCCTTGCTAACCCTGCATGAGGTAACCCCCAATACATCCCGCATTCATCAGTCTTTGTGTGCTTTCTTATGTAGTCTTATTATATAGCTATTTTTATCCTAATTGTTTTTCACTTTACCAAAAAAAAAGTTTTATGCTATATATAGTCATCTGGGATTTACTCAGTTCCCTTAAATTTATACTGCTAAGTTTCATCTGTATCACTGCATCGTGGTAGTTAATTCATTTTGAATGCTGTAAAATATATTACATTTTATTCATCTATTTTCATATAATAAACTTGTGGATTGTTTCTAAATTTTGCATTTGTGAAGAGTCCTGATATCAACAGTTTTGTTCAAATTTTTTTCATTTTTGCCAACCAAATGATTGTAAAAATTATTTTTCATGTTGTCTTGAATTGTATTTCCTTTGTTTCCTCTTCTGTAAATTAACTGTTCATACCTTTGCACATTGTTTTAATGAGTTTTGTGTTTTCTTATTGGTTTGCAGGAATCTATATTTTTGGCATTAACATTTTGTCAGCGGCATATATCACAACTGCATTCCTTCGTTGTGTAGCTTGTGTGTTTTTTTTCTTTTACGTTTTAGATATTAATAGCTGTTTATGGAAAGAATCAACACGTTGGTTGTATTGTTAACAATTAGGTGAATTTAGTAAAGTGACCCAAGCCACAGTATTTTCAATCACCTCATATGCATGTAGAAACTGGACAATGAATAAGGAAGACTGAAGAATTGATGCTTTTGAATTATGGTGTTGGGGAAGAATACTAAATATACCATGAACTGCTATAAGAATGAACAAATCTGTCTTGGAAGTAGTACAGCCAGAATGCTCCTTAGAAATGAGGATGGAGAGATTTTGTCTCACATACTTTGGACACGTTATCAGGAGGGACCAGTCCCTGGAGAAAAACATCATGCTTCGTAAAGTCAAGGGTCAATGAAAAAGAGGAAGACCCTCAACAAAATGAATTGACATAGTGACTTCAACAATCGGCTCAAACATAGGAACGATTGTGAGGGTGATGTAGGACCGAGCAGTGTTTCGTTCTGTTGTTCATAAGGCCACTATGAGTCAGAATCAACTAGATGGCACCTAACAAAGACAACAGTGAAGTGTAGTAAGAAAGAGACAAACTCAGGAAAAAACTAGTTTATAAGCAAAAATGAAAGAGAATAAAGAGGATACAGGAATCAAGGCCTTGAAGGTTGAAATTACTTCTAAACCTCCAAAAACAGTAAATGAAATTTAAAATTACTTTGAAACATAAATGCCCAGTAAAATTTCTACGTTGAAAAGAGTCATTCATTCGTCTCTTTGTTAAAGATCATATTAGAGATCAGAGACAGGGAGATGTAAGACAAAGGCATGTTGGTGGACATGTAAGAGGGGGCAAGAAGTATGAACATTTTTGTGTCACACATTAATATTCACCAGAAAACATCCATTGTGGAAGAAGACCTGGACAGTCAAGTTAACAAAATGACTCAGACAGTGACCATTAGTCTTCATCATCTTCTACCCCAGAAATGGCACCATAGGGTCAACAGCATAAATGGAAGGACCTAGGTCTATGAATGACTGCATATAGCAGTCTCATGCTGATTCACATTGAACTGTAATGCTTTGATGTGAGCCAGAGATACATGTTATTTTGTTAAGGTACTGAGATTTGGAGGTTAGTTTGTCATAGAAGCCAACATTACTTATCCTGACTAATACGGGACATTTCTGAACTCTTCTGCATAAGCCTTTATATAGCACAAATATTCATGATTCCTAGTCAGCTAAAAGAGGTCACAATCTGATGCTTTACTCTAGGCAGAACTTTATATATTCTGAAGGGGCACATTATTGCTTCTTTGTTCATTTTTTTCACAAGATATTAATTAGCCCCTGAGGAATAAAACCATAAAGTGGCTTATAGCTTAGCTTTGTGGTACTTAGACTCTTCATGTTAACCAGAACACTGATTAATTTTTTTTAATTAGTCTCATGACTTTCTTATTGTCATATGTTACCAGATAGTAACTACTGATCATCAGCAAATTTCTACTTATTTAGATGAAGGGTTACCAGAGTCTATGAGTTAAAACAAAACTGCTTAGCATAGCTGTATAGGGCCTTCATGATCAGCTTCTACCTCATCACTCTTCTACCTAACCACTCATCTCTGGGTAGTTGCTTTCAATTTATTCTTCAGCTGTTCAATCTGGTAACAGTTTCTCAATTACACCTGCTTTATTTTCACATGGCCATACTTCTGTGTGTGCTGTGTCTTCTTTTTCCTCACCACTGGCCACAAGCAGATTGCCTTCTTTGTTGTTAAAACATAGATCGATATTCACCTCATCCAAGAGTCCTTTGATATTTATGTATAGCACTAACGCTGCATTAAACCCTCTGCATTGTTATTCAGTTGCTTACAAGCCTATCTGCCTGAGATAGATGACTATCTTGAGAACAATGACTGTGCCTTATGTTGTCCTGTGTTCCCAGCACTCAATACTGAGCTCAAGAAAAGTAGGAGTTAGAAGGAGAAGGAAGTCAAAGAGCTCTAACTGTGGAGTTAATTTTACCTAAAATACAAGCATTTTGAAAACAGTTCGGAATATCTTTTGGGGCATATCTATAGAGAAATGGCTTCAGGGAAATAAAAGAGGGGAAACAAATTGAGTGGTTTGAGGAAAAACTACGGCCCTAACTTGGTGACATGAAGAACTTTACATATAGAATTGGGAGGAAGGAAGGTAGTTCTTATTTACACCTTTTCTAAAGCAGGCTTTACTCCTTCAGTGGCTTACTAGCTGGGATATCAAAGTATGAGGGCATTTCTGAAAGAAATTAGGGGATAACTGAGCCTGGTGTTTGGAATTAATGGAGTCTAGATGTGAATCCACCTTTGAGGTGTTCTTTCTGATGGTCACCATTGGGTTCAAGTGGCTTGTTAAGTTACTTAACCTCTGTAAGCCTCAGTTTCCTCTGTAAAATGGCTACAATATGGTTATCACTCTCACAAGGCTCTTTTGAGAATACCTTCTTATGTAAAAGGAGGGATATGTGTTAATTACTGGCCTATAATAACTACTCACTACATATTAGCTATTATTTTTGTCATTATTCTTTACCATTGAGATTTATTAAAAGTCTTATGAAAACCAAACCCATTGCTGTCAAGACAACTCCTACTCACAGGGACCCCATAGGACAGAGTAGAACTGCCCCATAGTGTTTCCAAGGAGCGGCTGGTGAATTAGAACTGCCGACCTTTTGGTTAGCAGCCGAATACTTTCTAATTTATGCTTGTCCTAGAACTTTAAAGATCATATTTACTGTAAATATTTTATAGTGTTATCAAATTATTCTGACTAAGGCAAGACATAGTGTCAAAAAAATGAGTATTGGTTCCCAGAGGCCTCATATCAAATCCAGACATTGCCAATTATCATTCCCGTGACATTGCACATGTAACTTACCAACTCTGAGGCTGTTTCTTTATTTCAGAGTTATCTTCAGGTTTCAGTAAGATTAAGTGCCACACTAGTGCCTGAAAAAGCCAGAACCTAGTAAGTATGCATTGCCTGTCTCCTATGTCTTTCTTTTTAATGAAAATACCTCTGTTATCATCACTCCTCTTCTGACAAAACTTTCTTGATTTTATAATGCCTGTGGAATGATGCATAAAATCATCAGCCCAACTGAGTTTTCCAGTTCTTTCCAGTATGTCCCTTTACACACCTTAAAGTTATGTAAACCCACTTTACTGATATCCCAAAATGTCATTGTTACGAAGAGCCATTGGGTCAGTTCCTACTCATAGACACCCAATGTACAACAGAATGAATCACTGCCCAGTCCTGCAGCCACTGTGTCAATCCATCTTCTTGAGAGCCTTCCTCTTTTCTGCTGGCCCTCTACTTTACCAAGCATGAGGTCCTTCTCCAGGGACTGGCCCCTCCTGATAATATGTCCAAAGTACTTGAGACGAAGTCTTGCCTTTCTTGTTTCCAAGCAGCATTCTAGCTGTACTTCTTCCAGGACAGGTTTGTTTGTTCTTCTGGCAGTCCATGACATACTCAATATTCTTCATCAACACCATAATTCAAATGCATCAATTCTTCTTCAGCCTTCCTTATACACTGTCCAGCTTTCACATGCATTTGAGGCAATTGAAAATTCCATAGCTTGATTCAGGTACACCTTAGTTCTCAAAGTGATATCTTTGCTTTTTAACATTTGAAAGAGGTCTTCTGTAGCAGATTTGCCAAAGGCAACGTGTTGTTTGATTTCTTGACTGCTGCTTCCATGGGCATTGCTTGAGAATCCAAGTAAAATGAAATCCTTGACAAATTCTTTACTTTCCCCATTTACCATGATATTGCTTATTGGTCCAGTTGTGAGTAATTTTGTCTTCTCTATGTTGAGATATAATCCATACTGAAGGCTTTAGTCTCTGATCTTCATCAATAAGTGCTTCAAGTCCTCTTCGATTTCAGCAAGAAAGGTTGTGCCATCTGTATATATCAGGTTGTTAATTCATCTTCCTACAATCTTGATGCCACGTTCTCCTTCATACAGTTGAATTTCTCTGATTATTTGCTCATCATACAGATTGAATATATATGGTGAAAGGATACAACCCTGAAGCACACCTTTCTTGATTTTAAACCATGCAGTTTTTCAAACAAGTGTCTCTTGGTCAATGTACAGATTCTGCATAAGCACACTTAAGTGTTCCGGAATTCCCATTCTTTGTAATGTTATCCATAATTTGTTATCATCCACACAGTTGGATGCCTTTTTCATAGTCCATAAAACACAGGTAAACATCTTTCTGGTATTCTCTTCTTTTAGCCGAGGTCCATCTGACATCAGCAGTGATATGCCTTGTTCTGTGTCCTGAATCTGGCTTGAATTTCTGGCAATTCCCTATCAACGTACTGGTGCAACCATTTTTGAATTATCTTCAGCAAAATTTTAATTTCCGGTGATATTAATGATATCATTCAACAATTTCCGCATTCTTTTGGATCAGCTTTCTTTGGAATGAGCACAAATGTGGATCTCTTCCAGTCTGTTGGCCCAGGTAACTGTCTTCCAATTTTCTTGACACAGACTTGTTAGCGTATCCAGCATTGTGTCCGTTTGTTGAAACATCTCAATTGGTATTCCATCAAATCCTGGAGCCTATTTTTTTTTTTTTTTTTTGCCAATTCCTTCAGTGCACCTTGAACTTCTTCCTTCAATATCATCAGTTCTTGATCATATGCTGCCTCCTAAAATGGTTAAATGTTGACCAGTTCTTTTTGGTACAGTGTCCTCTGTAATCCTTTCACCTTCTTTTGATGCTTCGTGTTTCACTCAATATTTTGCCCATAGAATACTTCAATGTTTTAACTAGAGGCTTGACATTTTTCTTCAGTTTTTTCAGTTTGAAAAATGCCAAAAGCGTTCTTTCCTTTTGGCCTTCCACCTCCATGTCTTTGCACATTCCGTTATACTACTTTACCTCTTCTTCTTGAGCTGCCCTTTGAAATCTTCTGTTCAGCTCTTTTATATGATCATTCTTTCATTCACTTTAGCTACTCCATGTTCAAGAACAAGTTTCAGCGTCTCTTGTGACATTCATTTTGGTCTTTTCTTTCTTTTCTGTCTTTTTAAGGACCTTTTCCTTTCCTCATGTATGATGTCCTAGATATCATTCCACGGCTCATCTGTCCTTAGTTCATTACTGCTCAGTGTGTCAAATCTACTCTTAAGGTAGTCTCTAAATTCATGTGGGATACATTCAAGATTATACTTTGGCTCTTGTGGACTTGTTTTAATTTTCTTCACCTTCCATTTGAACTTGCATAGGAGCAATTGTTGGTCTTGTTCTCTCTGATGATATTGAGCTTCTCCATTGTCTCTTCCTTCAGATATAGTTGATTTGATTCCCGTGTATTTCATCTGCTGATGTCCGCATATATAGCCACCATTTATGTTATTGGAAAAAGCTATTAGCAGTAAGTCATTACAAAATTCTACTGTGCAATCTCCAGTGTCGTTTCTATCACTAAGGCCATATTTCCAATTACAGATCCTTCTTCTTTGTTTCCAACTTTTGCATTCCAGTTGCCAGTAATTATCAATGCATCTTGATTGCATGTTTGATCAATTTCAGAGTGCATAAGTTGGTAAAAATTTTCACTTTCTTCATCTTTGGCCTTAGTGGCCAGTGCATAGATTTGAATTAAAAAAAGTCATATTAATTGGTCTTCCTTGTAGGGAGATAGATATTATCCTATGACTGACAGAGTTGTACTTCAGCATACATGTTGGAATGTTCTTTTTGATGATGAATGCGATGCCATTCCTCTTCAATTTGTCATTCCTGGCATAGGAGACCATATGATTTTCCAATTCGAAATGGCCTATACAATTCCATTTCAGCTCTCTAATGCCTAGGATATCAATCCTTATGTGTTCCATTTCATTTTTGATGACTTCCAATTTTCCCAGATTCATACTTCAAACATTCCATGTTCTAATTATTAATGGATGTTTCCAGCTGCTTCTTCCTATTTTGAATTGTGCCACATCAGCAAATGAAGGGCCTGAAAGCTTGAATCCATTCACATCATTAAGGTCGACTCAACTTTGAGGAGGCAGCTCTTTTTCCCAAGCGCATTTTGAATGCCTTCCAAAGTGAGGGGCTCATCTTCCCCCACTATATCAGACAAAGTTCTGCTGGTATTCATAAGGCTTTCACTGGCCAACTTTATTTTTTTGACAAAAGTAGATCTTCAGGTCCTTCTTCCTAGTCTGTCTTAGTTTGGAAGCTAGGCTGAAACCTGCCCACCATTTGTGACCCTGCTGGTATTTAAATACCGGTGGCATAGCTTCTAGCCTCACAGCAACATGAAAGCCACCATGGTATGACAAAATGACAGACAAGTACAAACTACACCCCTGCTTTCTGACCTTTAATCAGGTTTTTTCCTCTTTGGAGGATACTCATTCCCAAGCCTCCAAAGTTCAAATCTTATCTTTTCTTCACGGGACAATTTAATAGCTAAATTTCTATGTTGCCTTTGCAGATTCCCTGCCACTCCAAAAAAAGAAAATGAAACAATTTCTCTCCTAAATGGAACAATACATGTAATGAATCTCACTATTTTGTGTCTTATATTAATTTAGGTAAATATCTTATCTCTTATACAAATAAATGGGAGTCTTAAATCTTCATCTTGTTCACTTCTCAAGCAGGCACTGTATGCAAGGGAGGTGTAGTGAATGTTGCGAATGAGGCATGAGGAATAGAAATGGAAGCCCAAGGGCTTTGTTTTGGTTTGGTTTCAGTTTTGGTTTTTCTTTTGCAGCTGGTAAGAAAACATTTAAAATGGGAACTTCACATGGAAAGACATGTAGTTTAGCATAGCCTGATTCTTATTCACCTTAGTCCTTCACAAAGCTTTCCCCCAAGCTGAGATTCCTCTGTAGACAATTTCATGTCAATACATACGCAACAGGGTAAATACAACCCAGAGGAGAATGAAATTTCATCCCCCTAGGGAAGGATAGCAGGATGCTGAATTATAGGAACATCTTAACAATTTTTTTTTTTTGGAGCGTATTTCATCAAAGTATTTCAGATCATCTGGATTATTTCTTTTGAAAAATTTAGTGTTTTAGCTCTGTTGTTTTCGACTTTACGTCATTTACTTTTATTATTTTATCCACAGTTTATACATTGGAGATCAGATTGCAGCAATAATAAGAAAATCTATTTATTTGGACCTGGAGGCAATATTCTGAATATATATTCTTTTCTAGTAGACCCTAATCGTGTAGTGCTTTCCTAGAACAGCTTTTATTAGATTTCTCAGAAGAAAGCAGAAAAAATTTGCTGAATTACATCTCTAACTCATGATCAGACACAGAGCAGTCATAGATGCTTTCAAACAATACAGGCATTCAGAGAACTCATTTAATATCTTTCCCGATAGTGATTTATGAATTCTGCCCATTTTTCTACTGATATATAAAATGACAAGTTTTTATTATTTAAATAGAAAACCTTTGCATATTTTAGCCATTTGTTTTCATCTCTAAAATAACAGTAAGCATTTTTTAAAGTGCTTTTTTTTTTTTTATCAATATACATGGATTTCACTCAGGCACATGAACTCATCATTTCCTGTGACAACCTTGTGAAGGCAGGTCCCACCATATTTTTTCCCATTTTTACAAAGATTTGGAAGTGTTAAGTGACTTCTCTCAAACTGAGGCTACTTATTGACACATTACAAGTGACCTGATTTTGTGATTCTTAGTCCAATGCTCTTTTCACTACAGAGTCCAGAAGTAGACATATTAGGAATCAGGAAAATATACTGCCTTGTACCCCACTGTGTTACCTTTCTAAGAATTTGATCCAGTAATAAAAAAGATGAATTTCTATTTGAGAGTTTTCAGTTATGTAGGATTAACATTTCTTTTCCTTGAATACAGTCTGCTTATACTATATTATAAAAGTATTGGTACTACCTAGATTTTTAAGATGCTTTGATAGTTCTACAATACCAACTTATTAAAAATCCAAACTTCTCACACTCCCTTCAATAATTGACTCTGATCTTGCTTGGATTGATTTACCCCATCTCTTGCCATAATTCCTTAGCCGTCTCTCTTCCTACCCCATCTCTATCAAACACACACAGGCCACAGGTTTACAGATCCATCAAACCTGTAGTTGCTCGTTGTTGTGTAGTCAGTTCCAACTTATGCACAATAGAAAGAAATGTTGCCTGGTCCTAAGCTACCTTCACAATTGTTGGTACGCTTGAGTCCATTGTTAGGGTCACTAGGGGACTCATCTTCCAGTACTATGTTGTTACTTGCAGTCCAGTCAGCCCCAGGTTCATAGCGACCCTATGCGCAATGGAACAAAATGTTGTCCAGTCCTGCGTCATCCCCACGATCAGTTGCAGATTGGCCCGTTGGAATACATAGTTTTCATTGCCTAATATTTAGAATAGATTATCAGGCCTTTCTTCCTACTATGTCTTAGTCTGGAAGCTTCACTGTGTATCATGGGTGTAACCTGTGTATCATGGGTGAACCTGCTCGTATTTGAAATACCAGTGGCATAACGTCTAGCATCATAGCAATATGTAAGCCACCACAGTATGATAAACTGATAGAAGAGTGGTGAACCCAAAGCTAGGCTGTTTTATAACTCTGTGCCCCATCATGAGAAGGAGCCTAAAATAGGAGAAGGTAAAGCTAGCATATATAGAAAAGTAGACACCAATGATTTTAAATCCTTATTTCCAATTGCTAGGTTCCCTCCTCCCACACAAATAAAAGAGAAAGGTATAAACAAGAAAAGTGCCAAAAATGCACACCAACTCTCTCTTTAGGAAGGTTCCAGAAGCTGCTATTCAAATATTTTTTGTTGTATCTCAGTTGCCAAAATATACTCAACTGACCAGCTGCAAGGGAGTCTGGGAAATGTCTTTATCCTCAGTATCCATGTGTTTTCTTCTATTACTAGAGAGAAAGTTAAAACACATATTGGGAGTTGACTAACCGTCTCTGTTACAAAACTCTTGGGAGGCGGAAGGAACTAGGGACACATTCATATTCAAATTTAGGATTTTGTCAACAACATGAAAAGGGAATTTGGAGATAGATGACAATGGGAAGAGATCAGTGGCATCAGTGTTAAAGAGACAGAACACATAGGGCTTGATAAATGACTGACTAGACATAGCAAGGAGAGGGACCCACCCAGTGCCGTCGCATCGATTCCAACTCATAGTGACCCTATAGGATGGAGTAGAACTGCCCCATAGAGTTTCCAAGGAGCCCCTGGCGGATTTGAACTGCCGACTCTGGGGTTAGCAGCCGTAGCACTTAACCGCTATGCCACCAGGAGAGGGACAGGAAGGCGTTTAAGACGACACTCACGTTTCAGCTTTGGTTATTAGATTTTCTTCCTTTTATCTCAATATTATTCGTTTGGAAAATGGAAGAAATCACAAACTGTGCTTAAGAGAACAAGGCAGGTAATTGTATTTTTTATCTGTTAGTTCATCCAGTTGCTCCTCTTTTAAGACTTTGCATAATCCCCACAGTGTTTGCCAAGTGCTGTTTTACATATATTTCATTAGAAATTTACAAAGAATCTTGAATCACTTAACACTATCCACAACTCAGTGGTTCATTCAACAAGCATTTACAGTGTGCCCAATTTGTGTCAAATACCGTGTGATGGTTTGGGCATGAAGATTTCAGTGCCTACCTTTGTCTAGCTGAGATACCAGCTTCACTTCACTCTATCATCTCCTGAAACTGCCCCTATCTCACTCCTGGATCGCTGCTTGTGACTATCCATGTGCTACAATTGTTTGTCCACATACGATCGCATTTCCCCAGACCATCTCATGCCTTGTTTCTCGTGACCTGATCCTTTTCCCCCGACTACCCTACCTGAGCACTAATCTCCTAATAGTGAGGAGGCCAGCAGGACCAGTCTCAAAGGCTGGACATTGACAATACTAGATGGGTCATTCATAATCTCAGCAGTAGAACTTAAAATGGGAACATTTTGGAGATAAGTAAAACTCAAGATATCAGAATCAGACATTGGTTTTATTCAGCTCCCTGTCACCTGTGCTGCCTCCCTTTCCATGTAGCACTTAGAGTTTTTTCTCGTCACTCAAAACCGACATCTCCTTTCTCAGAATTGCAGCATAGAATTTTGCTGTTTTTTTTATTTTTCTATTTAGGATGCTGAACTTACATAAGAGGTTCTCAGTTTGGAAAGTCTGTCAAGGAGTGAAGAAAATATACTAATGTGGCAGGGTCTGATAATGTCAGAGACTGGTATCCCTCTGAAGACAACAGTGCCTTAACCAAGGGAATGACATTCTAATAATAAAATTGTAGGTATCCCAGGGAGGTGGGTGGGAGAGGTCTCTGTGTCCCTGGTCTCTTTTCGGGTGTCTCTCAGGGGACATTTTATATATATATATATATATATATATATATATATATATATATATATATATATATATTTCCAATGCCATCGAGTCAATTCCGACTCATAGCAACCCTATAGGACAGAGCGGAACTGCCCCATAGAGTTTCCAAGGACCACCTGGCAGATTCAAACTGCCAACTCTTTAGTTAGCAGCCGTAGGTAGCACTTAACCACTATAGCACCAGGGTTTCCAACATTATGTTAGTGATGACGTATACTTTACACAAAATCTTCCTGTTCCATCTCAGCCCCATTAAAAAGAACTGGGAGACCTACGAAAACTGGGGTTGCATGGTTGCCTACCATGCATGCTACCTCTCTCTAATTCTCATAACGACACAGTCACCTGTTTCAACTCACTACTCTTTGTTCTTATGTTTGCATGTTTCTTACCCTATTTTTTTTTTTTATGAATTTTGTATATTACCTCCTGGGCTTATTATTTTGTGCCCCAATGTTCTCTTTCAGGCAAAATTCTGGTGTTTTCTTCCAGAGCCCATTCACTGGGGCAATGTATAAAAAACACATCTGCTGCCCATACTGCCCTCCTAGGGCTAACAGATTGGGATGAGTCCCTTCCTACCTGGCCTCTCCTCAAGGGCCAGGTGATCAGACAGGACCTGAAACAAATTACATAAAAGTCCCTTCTCATTCTACTTCGCAATCCCATCTCACCCCATTCCCCCTGCATACACACAGACAAGCAAAAAACACTGCGTCCAGGTGGTACAACTCTCACGCTATGCTACATGGCACATGGAGCAGACACAACCGTGCCACAACCGTATGCCCTGGGTCCGCATCTGAGTTCATCTGCAGCAGTGGTGGACAGTTTCCAGCATGTCGACAGCTTCTCATCTCATATGTTTGTGTCTCTCAGACTCTCCACCTGAAGCCTTTCTTTGGTTCCGGTTGAGCTTACGGAGCAATAGGAAGAGGAAAGATGTTAAGAGGTGGGAAGATTTAACCACTGCACCAACAAGTTTCCTTCTAGGGAATTTAGGGAAATACAGATTAACCCACAATAAGATACCAGAAAATACTTGCCAGAAAGACTAAAATGAAGACTACTGGTATTTCCAAGTGTCGGCAAGAATGGTAAGAGTGTGAAGAAACAGTTTCTTAAAAAAGTTATACATATACTTACAACCAAGCCAGCAATACTCCTCTTAGGTAAATACCTGAGAAAATTTTAAGTCAAAGCAAATGTTCGCAGAGAGTCATACATAAATGTTCATAGAACTGAAAGAGTATAAACGCCCATCAAAGGGCGAATGGATAAACAAAGTGAAGAGTATCCACACAAAGTAATAGTACTCAGTAATGAAAGAAATGAACTACCATCGAAACAGGGATAAATAACAAAAACATTACACTGAGCGAAATAAGTCAGACAAAAAGGGTACATCCTCACGTATTTCTGGTTCCATTTACATGAAGGTTAGGAGAAAAAACAGAACGAAACACTCCATAGTGACAGAGAGTAGATCAGTGGTTGCTTGAGATGTGGGTTTGTGGGAGAATGGCTGCAAACAAGCACAAGGAAATCTTTTGGGGTGGGGGCAACTCTCTGTATCTTGGTTGTGGTAGTGGTTACACAGTGGTTAGCCAGTGTTTATCTTTGTCAAAACTCATTTAACTGTATGTATTAAAAAAAAAGTGTGTATTTTGTTATATGTGAATCATACTTCAGTAAAGTTTGTTTTGTTTAAATACAGAAAAAAGTACGGTTACTATTACGTAGGGTTTTAGAAAATATTTTAATATTTATTGAAAGTTTGGAGATGATTCTATGTGATTGCTTTCGTATTTCTTGGAAGTCTCTTAAAGTGTAGCTCTAAAAATGCTGCTGTTAGGATCACTTCCACGTTAGAGGCCACACTGAACCCTGTCTTCACCTCTATCATTGCTCTTCATTACATTCTTTCTTTTCAATTTGTCTTCCCTGCTAGCTGTCATTTTACATACAGATTGATTTCTGTATCCCAAATATCTGATATAATTCCAGTATACAAAACTAAAAGCCAAATTCGTTGCCATTGAGTCGATTCCCACTCATAGCAACCCTAAAGGACAGAACAGAATCGCTCTGGAGGGTTTCCTAGGCTGTAACATTTATGGGAGCCGAGTGCGACAGTTAGTCATACTAAGATCCTCTGGGAAGAATGAGGAAGCTAGAATATCATATTGACTTACCTTACAATACAAATAAATAAATAAATCTGTTGCAGTCCAATCAATTCTGACTCATTGCAACCCCTACAGGCAAGTAGAATTACCCCATAGGGTTTCCAAGGCTGTAATCTTTTTTTTTTTGTACTTTAGATGAAGGTTTACAGAGCAAATGAGTTTCTCACTAAACAATTAAATATACATATTGTTTGTGACATTGGTTGCCAACCCCACGACATATCAACACTCTCTCCTTCTGGACCTTAGGTTCCCCATTATGAGCTTTCCTGTCCCTTTCTGCCTTTCCGTTCTTGTCCCTTGGTTGGTGTGCCCATTTAGTCTTGTTTTGTTTTATGGCCTGTCTTTTTTTTTTTTTTTTTTTAACCTTTGGCTAAGGGTAAACCTCAGGAGCGACTTCAGCACAGAGTTAAAACAGTATCCAGGGCCATAATCTCAGGGTTTCTCCAGTCTCTGTCAGAGCAGTAGGTCTGGTCTTTTTTTGTGAGTTACAATTTTGCCCTACATTTTCTCCAGCTCTGTCCAGGACCCTCTATTGTGATCCCTGTCAGAGCAGTCAGTGGTGGTAGCCAGGCACCATCTAGTTATGCTGGACTCAGTCTGTCGTAGGCTGTGGTAGTTGTGGTCCATTAGTCCTTTGGACTAATCTTTCCCTTGTATCTTTGGTTTTCTTCATTTTCACTTGCTCCAGATGGGGTAGGATTAGGCGAATATCTTAGATGGCTGTTCACAAGCTTTTAAAACCCCAGACACTAATCACCAAAGTAGGATATAGAACATTTTCTTTATAAACTATGTTATTCCAATTGAGCTAGATGCCTCCTGAGACCATGGTCCCCAGTCAAGGTTGTAATCTTTATGGAAGCTGACTGTCACATCTTTCACCTGTGGCGCAGCTAGTTTGAACCACCTACCTTTCAGTTAGCAGCCAAGGGCTTAACCCCTGTGCCACCAGGGTTCCCTCTGTATACAATAGATACTCAATATATATTGAATAGTTGAGATACTAAAAAATAAGCATTTGAATGACAAAATTGCATGCATAATTGGAAAGAATTTTAAAGATGCAAATAAATATCTGTCTTATATAGGCTCACTTGGATGGGAGAATATTGCTTTAAAAAGATACCACTTTTGAAATAGAGACAAAGAAGAAGGATAGATGAAGAAATATGAGCTTCAATAGATAACAAATTAATTATTAATACTTTAACTTCCACTTTTCCAGGGTCAAAAATGCATGCTTAATGGCATAGGGTGGACAGCATAGAAATAGTGGCATTTCTTCCAGCTGAAAGCCTGTACTTTATTGGTTGTATAAGACAACAGGAAAAAAAAAAAATGAAATAAGAGACTCTAGAACATGGGAATTCTTTCTATTTGTCATTTCGGTGGAAATTGAAAAAAATTTGTGATCTTTCCCCGTCAGTATGTCAGGGACATTTATTGAAGGCCTGCTGTGTGGGGAACACTCTATTAAAAATTAAAAATTGGCTACTGTAAATTGGTTCATTTGCATATTTTCAGAAATTGAGAGTATCATGCCCTTTTCTATTAGTAAGAAAAATTATTTAATTCACAGCCTTACAGAGCCACTACTTCAAACCCTGAATATGGGAAGTCAGTTTGTACATATTAAATAAATATTCTGTGTTGGAACAGAATATGAAAGAACCCTAAAATGTTCCGCCTAAATGGCCTACAAGGTGAATTTCCATGAAACTGTTGGAGAAAAATATAATAAAATATATTGTTGAGTTGTTGGATTGTTTGGCACAGATAAATGTGTTTGATATTTAAAGAATAGTAAAGGCTTATAGGCACTGGCTATCAAGAGGATCTTCGGGGTGGGAGGAGGATAGATCTAACATTTGTTGTGCTCCTACTGTATACAAGTATTGTACTAGACATTTTATGATCATTAGTAAGTTGAATGTTTAATCTAATTATTAAAACAATCTTATGATATAAATCTAAATTTTTATATGAAATGAAATTGAGAGTTAGAGGGATTTAAACATATTCCCTAACATTATTTAGCTCTTAAGGAGGAATACAGGATTTGAACTCAGATCTGTGTACTTTCAAAGCACATATATACTTTTTTACTTTATGGAATTTGTTGACTGGCCATTGAATTAAAAAGCTAGGACCACATATTTGTGGTTTTCACAAACAAAAAAATAAACTAGAGTAATGCCTGGGTTTGAGCACTGTTGAAAATGAAAATGTCATAAAAAGGACAGAATTTGTTGTGAGAAGGTCTAGAGGTCCAGAGTAAAAAAAAAAAAAAAAAAAATGTTGAATTTTATAGGCGTTAGGAAACTGGAGGTTCTTAATGCAGGGATATAATACACTGGAAAATAATAAAATGACTCAGCTAAAGCAATCAGACTTAGTTGACTCAGCACCAATGGATTGCTACTTTATATAATCTAGGGGAAATGAAACTATTCACGCCATCAGCTAAGTGTTTCACACTCTAAGTTACATAAGCCTAATTGGAAAATATCATTGGTATCATTGGTTTATGATTCCTCCTACAGTTTCCTGATAATAATTGTTTCCCCTTCTCTTTTCCTGGAATGGGTCATTTAATCTTTGGTGGGAAAGATTCAGAAGACCTTTAACTCCCAATTGAAATAGCCCCAAACTGGTGACCCCTCATTGCTGATGGTAGTGTAGCTGCCTTCACAATGGGGCATTTCACAGTCACTGTCAGCAGGGAATCGGCTTTCTCAGGTCAGGAGAGAATGAATCAGATTGCACAACGCTCAGCAGGCCAAGGACAGCATCATGCCCCCGCTGTCAACCTAAAGAAGACTGGGGTTAGGTACCAATACGTACCCGGAGAGTGAGTTCTCCATTAGCCAGATGGAACTTCAAGCTGTTGCCAGAACTTGCTGTCTTAAACTTACACTGTGAAATGATGTACTTCTAGACAAAGAAATATGAATCATCAGCAGAACTCTTGAGAGTTGAAAAGACCAAGCTGATATTGATGTGACTACATTCTCTAGGGAACCATAAACTTCAGAATTGTTTGGGAGGCTGCACCTAGTCATAGTATTTACGTGCCTGGCTTCCCTCAATTTCATCAGAACAATTTCTGAGTGGGCTGGCAAGACAGACTCCTAGCTATAAGATCCTGGATGGAAGCCAGGGCCATTGAAACTGCACACCCTGAATCTGGCACATTGACAACAGTAGAAGACAGGAATAACTTCTCTACAGAAAACCAGTACATCTGCAAACAAGAAGGGTAAAAGGGGGCAGAGGGACCTATAATACTGAGGCCAGTAAAGGAGCTGCTGACTGCTGGGAAGCACTGGGGTTGAAAGGACCTACCAAGTAGGTGACTCTCAAAGGCTCCCCGAGAGCAAATACATTATGTCTTCTTGGAGCTCAAGAAGCAGCCATTCCAGTGGTGCTGGGCAAGTGACCTCATTCACATGTAGAAACCAGGAAGGCAGAGGGGGAGGTCTTTTTTGACTCTCTTGTACATGTGGTTGTTAAGGGAGTCTGAAGCACCTCTCAGAATTAAAAATAAATCTTAAAATGACTGAGGCTGCCATGTAGGGCAGCTGTTTGACCAGGTCACATTCTCTCTCAGTCTTTCTAACTCTTACTCTTCTTCCTTTGCCAGTCGCCCTGCCCCCATCGTTACGTCCTCACCTCCCTTTTACCCACTCAGATTGCCTCTAATTTTCTCATCAACTTCCAGGTGTTCAGCACTGATCAGTGTCTCTCACAGCCATCATTCAAATATTCTAATTATCTTTTTTAAATTTTATCTTGACGTAATTTTAAAATTACAGAACAGTTGCAAGAATTGCACAAAGAATTCCTAGATACCCTTCACCAAACCAAGATTAGTTAAATGTTAACATTTCACAATCTATGAATCTCTCTTTCACACACATACCACACATATTTATAAATACATATTTTTATGAAATATTGCCACTGAATTTCATAAATGAATTTGATAAATATGCAATGAGATAATTTACAGTAGTGTTATGTATATTAAAAGTAAGTTGCAGACCTGATGATCCTTTGCCCCTAATAGTTTAGTATGAATTTCCTAAAATAAGAATTTTTTGTTTACCTTAAATACAGTTGCTGTGTACCACTGAGTCAATTCTGACTCAACTGCCCCATAGGATTTCCTAGGCTGTAATCTTTACTGACACAGATTGCCAGGTCTTTTCTCCTGCACAACCACTGGTAGGTTCCAGCTGTCAACCTTTTAGTTAGAAGCCAAGAGTACTTAACCACTGCGTCACCAGAATTCCTTCATAAACATAGGACCATTGTCTAAATCAGGAAAAGAACATTGACATCATTCTATTCTGTTATCAACAGACTTTATTGAGATTTTACCAATTGAAGAATATAGGCCATCATGGATTGAATTATGTCCCCCCAAAAATATGTGTATCAATTTGGCTGGGCCATAATTCCTGGTATTGTGTGACCTTCCTACATGTTGTAAATCCTGCCTCTATGTTGTTAATGAGGAAGGATGGGCAGTTGCGTTAGTGAGGCAGGACTCAATCTACAAAGTTGGATTGTGTCTTGAGGCAATTTCTTGAGAGATAAAAGAAAGAATCAAGTAAAGAGACAGAGGGATCTCATACTACCAAGAAAGCAGTGCCAGGAGCAGAAGGCGTCCTTTGGACCCTGGGTTCCTGTGCAGAGAAGCTCCTAGTCGGGGGAAGATTGGTGAGAAGGCTGACAGAGAGAGAACGGCTTCCCCTGGAGCTGACATCTTGAACTTGGACTTTTAACCTGCTTTACTGTGAAAAAGTAAATTTCTCTTTGTTAAGACCATCCACTTGTGGTACTTCTGTTATAGCAGAACTAGATAACTAAGATAAAGCTAGTTATTTCACAGAATATCCTTCAATTTGGGTTTGTCTGAGGTTTCCTTAGGTTATTCAGATTATTCCTTTTTCAACAAAAACACAACAGAGATGATACTGAGCTTTTCTTATGAAATGCTTATGCAAGGCACATGCTGACAATTTGTTTTGTTACTAGCAATGATAACTTCATTCTCAAAACTTCCTTTGACTGTGAGTACCAGACCCACAAGTCCATCTGACAGCTGAAAAGCTATAGTTCAAACACCATGCCATCAGAGCAGCATTCTTTGACAAACCCATAAAAAGTAACTTCCCACTTCTGCTGACTAGATATTATCTCATCTTTTTTATAGCACTCATCAGTATTTGAAATTCTCCACTGATTTATTATTTATTAGGGAGCATTCTGTCTGGTTCACTGCTGAATTCAAAGTGCTTAAAAAAAAAATCATATCGCTTACAGTAGGTGTTCAACGCATCATCTTCAAATGGTTGCCTCTTGGCCGCCTTGGCCTATGCACAACTGAATTCATCAATTCCTCCCAGTTCTGACCTCCCCGATTAGGTTAACTTTCATGCCTTTCTTTGTGCCTTACCCTCTGCACTCTAAGCCCTATCAGCACAAGTTTACAATCATTCTCGGAACATGATATGAATTTTCACACCACCCCTGAGTCTTAAGTTATCCTTGCTGCTTGGAGTGATATTTCTCACCTGTTTAGCCAAGTTGCACTCACTTTTTGAGTCGTAGTAGGAATGTCACTTCTTCTATGAAGTCACCCTTGACTCCACAAGGGAGTACTATTTGCCTTCATCTTTATGGTGCCATAACAGTTCATGCATAATTATAATGTAGCCTGTAGCTGACAATACGCTATTCCATAGTTTGTGTCTCTTGAGCTCCTTAAGGTCAGGGTTACTTCATATATCCAACTCTAGGGAAAACAGTGGTCAGTTTTTTGTTTTGTTTTGTTTTGCTAATGAAATAAGAGCTGTTCTTCACAATAGTCTGGTCAACTATCTGCTTTTAGCATTTGTTGATGAAATGCCCACCTCTGTCCCATACTCCAGCTCTCTACTCTGGTGCTAAACAGGAACTTCCAAATAGTCCATTCTTTTGGCTTGAGATTTCAAAATTGGCTCCTGAGCAGCACTCATTTGTTGAGTGCTGTTTATTTTGAACTAAGGTGCTAATAGATTAAATAGGACATTTGCCCTTTGGCTTGGGACTGAATGCCTTGATGTCAAAACAAAACTAATAGGAGACATTTGGGGTAAAAGATGAGTTGACTTAAAAAAAAAAAAGTAAGAAGGGAAAGAGGGAGGAAGTGAGAGAGAAAAGGGAAGGAAGGAGGGAGAAAGGAAAGAGTAACATGGACTCAGCCACATGCTCTGATTTAACTCAGGGGGAACATATATATATATATATATATATATATATATATATATATATATATATATATACACACACACCAGGATTGGGTCACTCTAATCTATTCCAAGAATTAAAAAAATGCAATAAAATAAAAACAAAGAGGATGTCACAGTATATACTGAAAAAATAAATATTTACTGAGCATTTTTATCCCTGCACCCTCTATGTCAATGTTTCAGGGGCTGTTCTAAGGTAAAGGTCTTTTTCCCATGGGGAAGGCAGGAGGCAGGGGAGGGCTTGCCTGCAGCCTGTGTGGTGTTTGTGTGCATTGGTATACGTACATTGCCACGTGAAATATGGTAGAGGGTCAAAGGTACGATTGGGCAGATGGCTTAGCTGATGAATGACTGAATCTAGAAGGTAAAATAGAGTTGCCCCCCAGTGTGTCCCAAAAAGCCTCCAGGTATGCTATTGACTCAAAGCAAATAGCCTACCAGACAATACAAAGCTGCTCTGTGGGCCTCTTTCATATTAGATCTCTTTGTTTAAGACCTCATGCCATTTAAATAGATATTTGAGTTGTATTTTCTTCACATTCCTTTATCATTGAAATCTAAGTTTGCTAGCCTCTTTTCCCTGCAAGCTGAGGATATTCCCCCTTTTGATATCAGAGGTGAAGGGAGAGTACTAGCTTTAGGAAATACTATTTAAAATCTATGGGGATGTCAACATATCATCTGTCAATTCTGCATGAGTGTGCCAATATTGGCATAAGTAAGAGCCAGGTAACAGATAACTACAGTCACCGTGACGGGCCTATAACTTAATTTATACCTATTTACCCTCTTTAAAAAAAGAAAGAAAAAAATCATTTTATAATAATTATCTGTGACATGTGATTTCCAAGTATTCACTGGCTTATTTGAAGACATCAGTCCAGTGTTGGCAAATGTGTTTTGATAACTAAAAATATGTCATCTCTTCCTGGTTTATTATAGCTGGGCGTAAACTGAACACTGGTTATCCCTCATCTCATCAACCCAGTCTGAGGAAAGATTCAGTGTCAGCAATCGCTCCTAAAAACACTGTTCAGTTGAATCTCAAACAAGCGTTCACCTACTAAGCAGCTGCTCACAAACAATGCGGGATCTGTCCTTTCCAATGGTGAGGGGCTTTGTTTGCTAGAAGAGATCACCTTCTAAAGGAAACCCACTGCACAAATCACACCTCACCTGATCGGCTGAGACCTAGAGCCAGTTATTAGTTTACTTTGAAATAGAAATGCAAAGATTTGAAAGAGGAATTGAAAACTGGCTTGCAAATAGATCATTGACCATGAAAAAGTCATGGGTGTTGTTTTTAACTGCATTGAGAATTGGGTGAATTGACGCGTGTGTCCATAACTGTGTTAGCAGTTGCCTGCTACTACCAATACAGAAAGAAATGTTTATTTTGTAGTTATGGCAATGAAGTTGGGTATGTGTGCATACATGTCAAGAAGCACGATGTCAAGAAACAACGAATACCTGTCTCGTGTATTTCAGTGCTTTTTCTCAATCTTACTTTGGACTTAACCATGTGGGCTTATGTGGAAGCTAGAAATGTAAACATCAAAGTTTGAATCAAGTATACAGTTGTATAGAAAGAGTGTATGTCCTCAAAACCCAAGAATTACATCGACAGGTGTGTACACAAAAGCCAGTGCCATATGGAGAAGGATGGCCATCCTCTCATGCTGGCTGACTTAGGGCAGAAGAGATAGAAAGAACTTCCGGAACGCTAACAATTTTAAGTTACCAGAGACACAAAAGAAAAGAATATTTACAATTTCAAGAAGATTCTTTTTTTTTACAATACTCAAAATAATAAAAATGATTTATTTTTTAATTAAATTGGATTCTTTTCCTTGCTCCTCTACATCGTCTTATTTCATTAGACCCTGAGGTGATACCTTAATACTGATGGTTTCTTTACTCTCTCTCTCTCACTCACAAACTCTCTCCATCACTCCACCGGTAAAAAAGGAGTAGTCCCTATGCTAGAAAAAGCTCATGTGTAAGAATCTTTTAGAAATAATACATGCTGCTGAAATCTACCACTATTTTATAATGAATGAGGCTTCTTCTATTTTGATGGGATGAAGGTGTCTTACAAAATATTTATTTAAAATCGGGGTTATTGTTTTTTGTTTTAGGTGATATGTGAAAACCAAGTACCTATTCCTCTCCAGAGAAAGTCAAGATTTATCTCATGTATGACAGAACCCTCCAGAGCCAGTGCTCTAGCTCTTCTGGAGATACTTATTTTCTACAGTTTTTAATATTTTAGTATTAACAAAAGATTGATACCGTTTTGCAGTATTGTACCATAAGGTTTCTCAGCCTTCTCTGGTGACATGACCACACATCTCTAAATAACTGAATGTGGTGCATGATCTTGGAATTGAACTTGGACAGGGGAAAAAAAAATTGCATTAAATGACACTATTGGAGCAATTGACAAAATTGGATTATGTGTTGTGAATTAGTACTTTTTCATTGATATAAAATTTCCCAATTTTGATAATTGTATAGTGATTATGTAAAAGAATGTTCTTTTTCTTTGAAAAAACATCCTGAAGGATTCAGAGGTAAAGACAAACGTTGTCTTCAACTTACTGTCAAATGGATCAGAAAAAAAAAAACTACAAAATATATATATGTGTGTGTATAGAATACAAATGGGCAAAATGTCAACTATTGGTAAATTTGCGTAAAGCAAATAAATTTTTCATATTATTCTTGCAGCTCTTCTATAAATTGAAATTAAATCAAGATGGTTACCAAATTTAAAAAAGAACATACTGAAGGGAAAAGTCTTATTATTTATTAACTATTTTGAAATTTTAAATTTTGGCTTTTTTTTTGTGGATGTTCTTTCTCTTTTTAAATTATAATTATAATTTGAATAAAAATGTAATAAATCTTCTGTAAAAATCACATTTTGTGTTTTTGTTCCTCAAAGAATGCATTCTAAAATACTAGCCTCTTTTAGAAACAGCTCTGCTTTGCAGGAGTTTCAATAAAAAGTACTTAGAAAATAGGAAAAAATTAGCATACTATTTTGGTATTTTTACATATCATTCCCTACTTGCAGGGTGACAAACAGATGACTTTGGTGTCCAGGCTGTTTATACTCATAATGGATAAATGGTCTCTTAACTATGCAGGTATTTCCCTCTTTCAGTTTTCTAGAGACCCATTCAAACTAAAATAAACCCTCAGCAATCCTTTTCTTTTGAAAAAGAAATATACCTGGTGTCAATTCTTGCAATCTCTAATAAAATCGTATGCTCCGTATCTAAAATATGCTTATTAAGCAGAAAAATATCCCCAAATAACACTTTTCTCATTGGATGAAATGCTGGGATCAGGTTTTTCTGTTTGCGAAGCTACAATCTTCAAATTCAAAATGCAAAAGGGGCAATTTTTAAATTTTTGTGATTGGCCATTGGCGTTTAGGGGTATGGGTGAGGCAGTGAGAGAGAAATAGGCATGATATCTCCTCATATCAAATACACTCTCCTTGTTGACTTCATCAGCCCGTGCACATGAGCCTGTCATACTCTTGCATTGTGTGGCTCAATAGACGCCTCACAAGTGCAAAGACCCCATCAACCTCATCCAGAGAATTAGCTGCAAGCTTTAGAGAAATTGCACAGATCTGTGTTGTTTTGTTCAGAGAAAGAAGTCAGGGCACTTGCAGAATCAGTCACATGAAAATATCTCCTTCTCCAGGCCAGCTAATCTCTTCCTTTTGTTGGATGTTGCTTTATTGTTTGACTTCAAGTCCTCAATAATATCTTAGAAGCAGCATGGATTTTAGTGAAGGTGATTAAGGACAGTGGGGGGGGGGAGGGGAATGGTTCCCAATGGAACGTGGCCATCTAGTGTTTTCTTTCTTTTCCCTCTTCCTCCCTGCCCACCCCCCTTTTTTTTTTTAAAGAAATTCACCTTCCCTGCTCAAATTCCAAATTGTTTCAAAGTTCAGTGATGGCTTCTCCTCCTGGCAGGCCCTTAGTATTTCAAAGTGAGACCATCTTAACTGAAATAGAAAGTTTATTCAGGTGGCTTGAATCAGACAAGGGCCCACTGATGCAAGCTCCAGCAGCAGACAGCAGGCCGGCTGTGTCTCTCACAGAGCTTCCCTCCTGAAAGAAGCATAACAAAACCCGAGGAAAACAGGCCCCCAGTAATCTCCTTGCCTTAGCCAGAAAACAGGGGTGACGCAAAGCTGCCCTCTCATTATAGTCTTGGTCTCAAGGTTAGAATGAGACCCTTAGGGTAAGGAGCTGTCAATTAGAGATAACTCCGACCAAGGCTGTCTGAAATTTTGGCCTTATCTCCTAGCAACTTCCCTTCTTTCAGGGTACAGCCCTTAGCTCTGTTGGCAGTTCAAGAGTCATCTTGAAGACAGTGAAATAACCTTTTCAGTTTGAGCAGATGCATAAAGAATTCTGCTTCCTGAGCCCTCGCTGGAGTCTGGGTGACATTTGATTGGAAATGGGTTTGAATCTGGAAAGAATTAAGATTTTCTTGTTTTCCTGTTGCAGATGTTTCAGCTGGAGGATTTAATAGAAGTGTCTGGCCAAACAATCAGAAAACCTAAATTCCATCTGATGCTGGATACCTTTTGCTTCCAGATATGAATCTGTCATGTTTATGTATAAGCTGACAGAGTCTTCCCTCACATTGCCTGTTTTATGCTCAGGAGGAATTTGCCAACAGTTGGGAGTGGAATACTATGGTTACCAGGGGAACTCGGCCTCTGCCTTTATGTACTGTGGAAGGGTATGTAGAAAGCCAACAAGCATAAATCCTATTAAGAAAAGCATAGGGTTATGCATCTTTGATGTAGAGAATTTACTACTGAAATATATACTTGATGCAAAAACAACAAAAAAAATAGCATATATTTCTCAGAGTTACCTGTTCATTAGATTTGGGAATCATGTCGATTTTTCTAATCTCAGCAGAATAAAAAAAAAAACCAGTGCCAAAATACTGCGAGGTTACCAGGGGGGTGGGAAAAAAGCCAGTCTTTGATTGGTTATTGGCTTCTACCACAACAAAGAGATACCTGGAAAGTTTTGTAAATATAATCCAGTGCCTTTGAGTCGATTCCGACTCATAGCGACCCTATAGGACAGCGTATAGGACAGAGTAGAGCTGCCCCATAGAGTTTCCAAGGAGCGCCGGGCTCTTTGGTTAGCAGCTGTAGCACTTAACCACCACTCCACCTGTTTCCAGTTTTAAATATAGCAGATAAAATACATCTAGCCTGCCTCGGGGTGTACTTAAGACATGGAATCAAGGATGTGGCTTAACAAAGTTCTTTTGTACCGTTACACCCTCCGGTGCCCACTAGTGCAAATTCTGTGCACCAGCCATCTCCCCATAAAGCTCCTCACAAAACTCACCTCCCAGTTGATTTCCATGGATCAGCACTGGTCTCCTGTGATGGAATTGTGGTATCTTTGCATGATACCATTCACATGGAATTTTATATCCCAAGCTTGTACACACCCATACATCCTCCAGTTTCTCAATGAAGTGATTTTCTTTTATTTGTTTGTTTAAAACATTGTCAGGTATATTGGCAACAATAATCAGGTAATCAAGGAACAACAGACAAAATCAACGTTCGGGTGGTTGATGGGTCTATCTTGGTTTGAAGAACAAAACTGCATTCTGGGGAAAGTCAGTCTTAGAGCACAAGAATGCAAACTAGCTGTCAGGTTAGTTGTTTGTGAGCTTATGGACAAGGTGATTGGTTCTTTATTATGCAGGATGATAAATAAGCTTTTCCCTCTCCAACCTGAACAGCCTTGAAGTGGATTTCTTTTTACCCTCCCTAAATCTCCGCGTGCAGATGAATTGCTCATTAAGCTATGAGTAGTCAACACCACCAACACATAGGAAAGGAAGCCTTTTTGAAGGAGAAGGGGAAAGTCTTGAGGAACTTTGAATGAATCTTTTTTTTTTTTTTTTTTTGACTGTGAGTGGGACTTATATACAATTCTGCTTTGGTTTATTTTAAAAATTAAGACTCCAGTGGTGTATTTAAACAAACTAACCTGGCAAATATATCACAAAATATTCAATACCTTAAAATCAAATTATGTATAATTTGCAGACATGAACCATTTCTCTCATTAGCGAGGAGAAGAAGGTGGACAGAGCTTTATAAATTGTTTTCACAAGACAGACACAATCTGAGTTAATTTTATGCTGAGAATATTTAAATCTGATTGTAAATATCCAAACTGCTAGAGCATTTCTACAAATAGCGTTTTTATTTTCAATTCTCTCTAACATAAAGAATATTCCTGTATTTTTTTTTGCATGCTAATTGGCAGTAGGTTTGAATGAAGTAATAAATTATTAAAAGTAAAGGAATCATAAGTAACAATCAAAATTGGCTGTATTAAAAAGCAGACCAGTACATCCACAGGACTTGTACGGTGGACTGTCTGTCATTCCCTAAGAGATGATTGAAGTTAACCTCTTAACTGCTGTATGAACTGAATAAATCCTCAGAGCATCATCTTGAGACCCAAGGCCTGCGTACAGCTCATTAATCTGTGACCAAGAGCTTCAATTTCTAAGGGCTTTTGGTCTTTAAAAAGGGTCAAATATCAGGCTATATCTAGATGCAAATTTGACTCCTCCTAAGGCTTTTTAGGTACCTTGCCTTACTAAGTCATTGGAAACCCTGGTGGCATAGTAGTTAAGTGTAACAGCTGCTAACCAGGAGGTCAACAGTTGGGATCCACCAGGCACTCTTTGGAAACTCTATGAGTCAGTTCTACTCTGTCCTATAGGGTCACTATGTGTTGGAATCGACTCGACAGCAGTGGGTTTGGTTTTGCGTTTGACCTTACTAAGCATTTCTTACTTGGTTTTGCATATACAAGAAAACATCTTTAGTTAATGATGGTCACTATTCCATTGCTCTTCATGACCAAGCCTCATTGTAAGAACTCATGTTCTCTGACTTCCAGGACATATGTGGCCTCTGAATATATTCCCAGAATGGGATTTAAAAAAATGGAATGTTTGTGATTTCATTTATATATATATATATATAACAAGTACATGTATATATTTGTTTTAAGATGCCACTTTGAAAAAGTATGAATTAATTTCTAACTCTATATATCTCATTTGATTTGGATATGTTATTATCTTAAAATAACATTTCTTTATGTGTTCATTCAGTTCTCAAATAAATTTGTGTCCAAGATTAGCTTTTGGGCACAGGTGTTGGCATGATAGGGCTTTGAAGAGAGCATGAGAAGACCTGAATTCTTAACTGGCTCTGTGCTTACTGTGTGACCTTGAGTAAATGGCAGCTTCTTTGAGTAAATCGCAGCTTCTCTGAGCCTCAATTTCTATGCAGGAAAAATGGAAAATCAGTTCAAATGAAGTATTTGAAATGGATTTTAAAATCTAAACTGTTAGGCAAATGTAGGCCATTATTTTTATACTTTTATGTCAGTTTTGTAAGACATTAAAAAATTATATCTCTATCATTCAATAGAATTGTCAATCTTAAAACATACAAAAAAAAAAAGCAGTGTTTAATTACTTTTATAGTTCACAGATTTATTTCCAGTTAACCTTATATTTCCCTCTGGTAATTGGAGAAACATCCCTCACTGACCACACTTAATCAAAATAATTTTCCAGTTATGCAAATTTTAATGTTCTATATCTTGTCAGATTTTCCTCTTCCAAGAAAGATACCTAAGATAATTCAAGGACCGATATCACAAACCATACTTTTTTAAATACATTGCCTGCTTGAGCCCACATACCCTGGTCTTCTTCTCCTCTTACTACTGGCCTGGGTTATTACTGTTATTGACGACTAGGTGGACAAATTTTCCTTAACCTTGATGATAAAAATGATAGGATGCTCCAAATCTGAAAGGCCATTGCTACAGTCAGAAACAGCAGTTGGAGTCTGAAAAGCTGTAATCAACTAGGGAAATAGAACAAAAGGAGACCTTTGCCCCAAGAAAACCAAAAACCAAAGCCACTGCTGTTGAGTCAATTCCGACTCTTAGAGACCCTACAGGACAGAGTAGAACTGCCTCATAGAGTTTCCAGTGAGCGTCTGGTGGATTCGAACTGCTGACCTCTTGGTTAGCAACTTTAGCACTTAACCACTAAGCCACCAGGGTTTCCATGCCCCAAGAAAGGCCTGTGATAAAAAGGACACCTCTTACAGAAGGGTTTCTCTTAAATGCATCTGAACTAAATTTTGTGTCCAGCTCATGCCTAAGTTTTAGGAGAGAATTCTGCTCTAGACATTTTCTACTTTCAAAGCAATGTGAAAAAAATAAACAGTTTGAAGAATCAGGCCAGGCAAAATGACTCTGTTCTCTTTTGGGAAGTATACAAACACTGAACTAAAAAGACATTCATTAACTGATTCTTATTGGTTCTTTTGTTCTTTCACAGGTTGCTAGTGGAAAGAGTTTGCTGTATATATAGTATATAGATATATGTATTTTTATAAACAGACACTTTCATGTGTATGTACACACATGCACACACACACACCCACACAGTAAGAGCCAGTAGATTAGCAGAAATCTATTAGTAGCAAAGCTTTCTTGAAAGTTAGAGTCAGTTATTCAAATTTGATGTTAACATGTTTACATATTTAAACGGAGAGAGCACCCGTATCTTAATTTCTCCTTTCACGATGCTACCAAACAATAAGCTATCCCTTAGCGTGATGCAAGATCACACCATGTTTATACACTAAAGCATTATTGAGGTAACAATAGTGAGAAGGGAAATGTTAACTAGATCCCTCTGTTACTTACACAGTACCTATGCTGGTGAACCAAAGTCACTAAAGACAACTCCTGTTGGTTGCATATCACCCATGCTTTAAACTTACCAGTGCGTTAGGTATTTCAGAGATTTATTTCAGCCCATCCTGGGTTTGAATTCAGCATGGAGGAAGAAGGTTGCAGACTCAAGAAGCCTGCAGGGACCCTGTGGCCTACTGCTAGGCAACAGCCCACTCCCAGCTCAGCAAACATACAGACCTCAAAATGAATGATCTCATCTACAAATCAGCTATTTGATATGCAGATTGGACCGCAGGCCTCTTCATTAATACAGCTCTTCTCAGGCAGCAGGTGGGGCATAAAAGTGAGTGGCCTTTCGTCATTTCAAAAGCTGGGTCTGCCTTACTCGCTCCCTCTAAAAAAAAAAAAAAACTCTGGCCCTTAACAATTTTTGAAGCTCTGTTATCTTCATTTTTTATTTAGATGGTCCATTTACAGAATCAAGGTTCACCCTCTGCCCTTGGTTCAGAGGCCTAACCTAAGGCCTAGACAAGAAGCAGAATTTAGAAGCCGTAAGAGTAATTGAGGAAAGACATCATCTGGATTCTTCTTAATAGATAATATGGCAGAACAATAACACTTGGAAGCCTAGCCATGGTGCCGTTTGAATACTCTTCCACACTCCACATTTCTAATGACACATGTCTCCTTGAGAACAATTATTGATGCTCATAACAGAAACTGAGTCTGCTTTTTTTCATTTGTGTTGGCAGTAGTGACATAAGGCGAGGATGAAATGAAACTATCCACCTCGATTCTTTATTAAATAGCTTATTTTGTGGTCATAATTGCATTCAGCACAATGATGTGGGTGCCTTGGAAAAGAATTATGGCTCCCTGGGTCATAGGATGAAGGTGTTTTTTAGCTGACAAGGAAGAAAATAAACAGTTCATCCCACCCGCCCCCTCACTGCCAAACCTCGACTCCATAACGGTGGTGAGACCCTTTGTTGGCTTCGTACATCCATAAAGTGCAATGCAGCATAATTTATATTGTCTGTGGTTGCAGGTTATGTCCTGAAAGTCATAAACTATTACAGTTTTATGGCTCTGCTGCAGCTATTAACTAAATGAGAGAGTTATTCTTTTGAAATCTGAAATCTGTACAATGATGCTTAAATTCATCAAAACAGCTGGGGTAAAATGTGTAAAAATATTAAAAAATAAAAGATCGTACACAGTGGGACCAAGGGGTGGACCACAAGTGTGGATGTGGGAAAGCATCTTACAGAGCTGGAGTGTTACTATATGATGGTATCTGAGGAATTTCGACCTTACACTAAGTATATTTATATTTCTAGAGAGTTACAATTCTAGTAGTAGAATTGAATCACAGAAGTTGGTTTGGTTGGTTTGGACTGGTTTGTGTGTAGTCTGTGAAGCAAGAAAAATAAATATATACTCATTTAGACATATTTTCACATATTATGAAGAAATACATACGTATGTATATGTATGTGTGTGTGCATATGTATGTATACCTATCTACTACTACCACCCGTTGCTGTCGACTTGATTCCGACTAGTAGCGATTCTATAGGACAGAGTAGAATTGCCCCATGGAGTTTCCAAGGAGAGCTTGCTGGATTCAAACTGCCAGCCTTTTGGTTAGCAGCCGTAGTCCTTAACCATTATGCCACCAGGGTTTCCGTATGTATGTATAGAGAGGGAGAAAGAGGAAGAGACTGAGAGGGCTGAAAGACATTAATATTTGCCTTTGGCAATACAAATTTGCTCTGCTTTGACATATAAGTCAACAATTCCTCTTTAATTGCTTAAAATGTACCTATTTCAGGACCTATGGTACTGTCTTTTTTAAAATTAAGTCTGAAAAAGTCACAAAAATATGCTTATTCTGCTGTCTTTGGGGATCCTGGAATAAACAGGTAGCATTCTTTCAAACACATCAACATTAAGTGTATTTTCATATCTTCATCAGCTTTTGTTAAATCTTTGCGTCCAGAGGCAGCTGCCACTGGTCAAAACCACAGTTTGGATTTTTACTTAAATAAATAAATACATACAAAAATGCATACATACGTAAATAAATAAAAATAGAAGAAGCTTCTGAAAGAGTGGGAAATGAAAATTGATATCCTGTATATATTCCTTTCATCCATCAAACCGGGAGATGAAAAACAAGTTACTTGGACATCGCACCCAGATTAAAAGCATATGAGGAGGCTATTTTTATATGACCATTCCCCGCTTCCTATGAAGAATTTTTTCCATAAAATCTGAGAAACAAAACAGTTTTAATGTTTACATTTAGTACATAGCACAATGATTTTTTATTTTTGGGGGGGCAGTTGGAAAAATCAACACATGAACTAAAATTTTTTTTTGGGAAATTTATAAAGAAAATAAAAAGTTAATAAAAACATATGAACTGTTCTTATTATAATAAGTGCTATTTTAAATACTCCAAAACCATTTAAGAACGACAATAATAAATATCTATGGCATGTGTGTACTATTTTACATTGCCTTTTAAGGAATCATTTTAATCCACAGTGTGTGTGTGTGTATATACACACACACACACACACTAATTTTAAGCCACAGTATGTGCGTGTATATATATATTAAATAATTTGTATATAAAAATTTTATTTATAAGTATATATATATGTTTTATATACAAAAAGAATATATACATATAAAGACAGTCTTAGAACTCAAGGAGTTGCTTATTGAGTTGAATAAAAAATCAAAACATATATATAATTATATATAAAACTTACTTATAAATATATATAATTAAATGAGAAGGAAAGAGCGAAGAGGTACAGAAAAGAAAGCTAGACTAGCCCTGATTATGGCTGAACGTTTTACTTGGTAGTTTATTTAACCTTGCTTACAGTAGCCCTCCAAAGTAAAGCATTATCTTTCCCATTTTACAGGTGAGAAAATTTGCGAATCAGTGAGATTTAAGAACTCACCCAATGACACAAATAAAAAAAAATTAGGAGCCAAGATTCAAACCCAAGATTATTTTACTTCAATATTTTATTAGCTGCCTGTTAGGTGCTCAAAGTATTCAGAAACAGAAAACAGATTTACTAATTTGGCTGTTCAGGACCTCGAGAACTGGTGGGCTTCAGATGGATAAAAAGAAGGGAGAAGAACATTCTGTGTGAAATGAAAAAGCTAGTGCAAAGATATAGAGTTGGAAAATACACAGAGTATTTAGAGAATACCAACCAAATCAGTTTGGCAGCATCATAAAAATAATGCAGAGAACATTCAGTCATCCATTGTAAAGAGGCATGAGTACCGCTAATTTAAGGAGCTTATTCTTCAAAGACTGAAAAGTTACTGAAAGCTTTTGGAAATACAGCTTCCTGGAAGTAACACTTTGAACTTACACTCCTAGCAGAAATGTGCATTCCTCCAGGAAACAGACTATGTAGCATGTGGATTGGTATTCCAGAAAAGCAGGAAAGGGCAGAGTGCAGGATACTGATTTATTTGAATTTACTTTTGTTTTGATTTGTTCTTGAGTGAGGTTCCACAGTCTCTGTCCTAGGCAGAGGTTTAACATAGTTCATGTCGCTATGAAAGGCCCATGACAATGTAACGGACATGATCCTGGGCGGTAGGCTTCTCCGGGCAGAGCCCACTACTCTTTCGGTAGATTGTGGGTCTATCATATATGATATGGTAGAAGCCCACTACAAATCTGTTAAATGAGGAATAGGGGAATTGAAGCAGGAGCAGAATGCTAAACATCCAGGACACATTTCCTGTGATTTCAGGAATGGGTATTCAAACTTATAAATCTCAGGTTTATGTTTTATGAGGGTATCCGAAGAAGAAGTGACTTAAGAAATGAAGGATCAGTACTCTTTAGAGAATGCGAATATTATTTACTTTTTTTAAAACCAGAATCCTGTTTATCATTGAAAACATACTGCAAAAGAACAGTTAAAAGTTTATCCTAACCTGAATGTCTATGCATATCTAACATGAAAAAAAAAAAAAATTTTTTTTTTTTTTTTAAAAGACACTATTAATTTACTTGCTTTACTGAAATAGATCCTTGAACACAAGACCAAAATATTTTGGAGAATTGCATTAATTTAAACAATGCCACTGTTCTTTTTAAAACAAATGAATATATACTATGTTTATTAATACCAACAGAGAATATGAAGGCAAAAAGAGGGACAAGGGATTAGAAAAAAAGGGATGTGGCTACGAATACACATTCTAGAATTTTTTTTTTTTTTTTCCAGAATCTAACAGTACAGGCTTTTATCTCACATGTACAACATGCTCCTTTTTCACTTGTTTGACTCCTGGTGAAGTTCGAGTTGAAACTGAGGCACAAGATGCAGCCAACGACTAACATTTAGTGGGGTGTTTTGCACTATACAACAGTAATATCATAAAGTAAAGCCTTTATTGTTAAAGCTAAAACAGCAAACTCTAGATGGTAAAACCCATGGTAGTGCCCTTAAAATAGGCCTTTTGAAATGTCTGTATTCACAGCGAGCTCTGTTGAACTATATGCTACATTTAATTTCTCTCACCTATCCAGGGGATAGAGAGAAACCTTTCTGTACTTCTTCTCAACTCAAATTGTTTATTCAAATATTTTCAAATTTGGCTCATTTCCAATTCCCTCTCTCTCTCTTTTTTTCTAAGCCCATGTGTATTTTAAGCAAATTCTCACCCATCTGGTCCTCATTTCTGGTCCCTGGATTCACCTATTTGTTGTTCTGTATATTATTTGATATCTTTTTTTTAGATTCATATTAAGGCTTGCATGCTTACAGAGAAGGGTATTTTTTATTTGTTTCCTTCAGAAAAAAAAAATGTTATTTAGGCATTATGGAAATAGCCCTGCTTCTGTGGATTTGAACAGTTCTTCCACCATATCCCGCGTAAAAAACAAACGAACAAACCTGTTTCCCTGAGGAGATTCCGACTCATAGCAACCCTATAGGACAGAGTAGAACTGCCCCATAGAGTTTCCAAAGAGCATCTGGTGGATTCGTACTGCACACCTTTTGGTTAGCATCCATAGCTCTGAACCACTATGCCACTACGATTTTTATTAAAAATCATGAATGGTCATTACACTTATGGTTAATGAGATGCTAAAATACTGGTCTCTACAGTAATTGCTACAGAAAGCATCAGTGGACAAGGCTTACACGTTAAACCCAGCTCTCAGATTCACAGGCTCTCTATATTTTTTTTATATTCTTAAGTTCCAGTGCTATTAAATATTAAATGAGTATGATTATGCATGTCTTATCCCTTTCGTTTCTACATTTTTCTCTGTATTTATTTATTTGTTTGTTTGGAGGCAGGTGTTTTCAGTATTGCAATGTACGCTTACTTACTGAGTATGTTTAAATTTTTGGTTGGTTTAAGGTCAGCAGTTCAAATCCACCAGATGCTCCTTGGAAACCCTATGGGGCAGTTCTACTCTGTCCTGTAGGGTTACTATGAGTTGAAATCAACTCAATGACAATTTTTTTTTTTAATATGGATTTTGAGTAATATTATCTGGTAGTACAAGCTACCAATGAGGCCAGTGGCACCATCGATCTGTGGTGTGACAATATATCAACGAAAGCTATAGAAATAATGTATTGTGGATGCTTTTCCATTAGGTTATATGGGAAAACTCTGGTTTTCCAAACATGATACAGAAAAACCAAAACAAATCCCCCAGGGCTCCCTAACTATCACACAGGAAAGCCATAATTACGGGTGCAAGCCTTATACTACAGAAATAAAGGAAATTAAAAAAAAAAAAAGTTTACAACTAACATATCCAGGAATCATCTCCTAATAGAATGCAAAATCTACACATCAGTGAGACTCCAGCTCATATCAGCTGAGCTTCAGGCATTTCAAAAGGGATCCATCTTGACGCTAAATGCATTACAACAGGAGTAACGCCTTATCTCTGAGGTCCAGAGGCACAAAAATTGGCTGGTATACAATTAACCCAGTAGTAACAAAAGAGTTATTTTCCTTGCAAGGAATGTTGTGTCAACTCAGGTAACAGATATTAAAGTCCTCTGAGTGGTTGAATATATAATGTCTATGTGACTTGGAAATAAGTACAGCCAGAATGCTCCTTAGAAGTGAGGATGGTGAAGCTTCATCTCAAGTACTTTGGACATGTTATCAGGAGGGACCAGTCCCTGGAGAAGGACATCATGCTTGGTAAAGTAGAGGGTGAGTGAAAAAGAGGAAGGCCCTCAACGAGATGGATTGACACAGTGGCTGCAACAATGGGCTCAAACATAGCAAAGATTGTGGGGATGGCCCAGGATCGGGCAGTGTTTTGTTCTGTTGTACATAGAGTCATTAAGAGTCAGAACCAACTCAACAGCACCTAACAACAACAATAACATGTGACTTGAGATATGGATGCTGGTTCAGGACTTTTACTACCCCTTGGATTTGTGGCTATATAATGAAGGCTGTCTGGAAAGTTAACCTTGAGTTTCCAACTGAGTGGATTTTCAGAGGTGAATTTACTACCCTACAACTCTTTTGGTGCTTCCAGGAATATATCTCTTGGGTAGATCTCAAAGTAGGCTTTTGCTTTAAGTTTTTATTCTCTGCAGAGCTTCTTACCTCATTAAGAAGGGCTGAAGGAACACTTCTTTTTATAGATAGGCTCAGAGAATGGGAGGGGCTTGTATTTTCCTGCCCTCCTTGTCCCCACAGCTAGATAGATAGATGATAGATGATAGATAGATAGATGATAGATAGATAGATAGATAGATAGATAGATAGATAGATAGATAGATAGATAGATAGATAGATAGATAGATAGATGATAGATGATAGATAGATAGATAGATGATAGATAGATAGATAGATAGATGATAGATAGATGATAGATAGATAGATAGATAGATAGACAGACAGACAGACAGACAGACAGACAGACAGACAGACAGACAGACATTTATGGATCAATAGAATGGACATGTAAATTCTGGAAAAGTCAATGTGACCATAATTGCTCCCCAAAATAAAAATCACTCACAAATAGTTTTGAAACTTATGTGAGCCACAGCAGCAAATAAAGTGAGAATAATAATAGTAAATATCATTTTTTGAGCTTAAGCTAGGTGAAAGACAGTTTGTTAAATATTTTGCATACAATATAATAAGAATTCTGCTTGTACTATGAGGGAAATAAGGCTTAGAATTAAGTGTTCTTGCTCACAGGGCCAGTGAAGAGCAGCGCTGAGATTTAAATCTAGCTCTGCCCTCGTCCCGATGCCGATGTATTTGACTGCCATGTCTCCTGCCTCTTCAGCAATGAGACCTGGAATTGAGTGGAATTGTTATGTTGTAGTCATGAATTGAGGCAATTCCTGAATTGCCTAAGTTACAGCTCCTGCTGTATATTACAATTACTCACTTGCTATATTTCAAACAGGAAAGTGATTTGTGTAGGTTGGTTTACATACGAGTAACATTCAATAAAGGAAATATATTACTTGATCTTTGATTTGCTTAACAAGCAGCTTTCAACTTTCACTTTTATTAATTGCTCTGAAAACCTACAATTTAGGTTAAACTAATTACATCTGATTTTATTCATTTGGTTAGGTCTCTTTTAATACAAAATTGACTGAAAACAATAACTTTTATATATATATGTCATGCATGATATCACAATAGGAAATACTAAGAGATGTTTATCCACTCCTTTAAAATTGGATCTAACTTGATTTCAACTGAAAGGTTTGCTTTTGCAAGACATTGCCTTGACAAATCTTTCCTTCCAGGAATCAATACTTCTCGTTTTTTTTTTTTTTAAAACCAATTTTCTTAGCCTTCTGGAATGTTCTATACAAATTAAGCAACCTTCTACAACATGAGATGACAGATGTTATAGCATGGATAGATATTACAGGATCCACATTTTGATCTAATAGACATATTTTTGTTATGCCATGAGGTGGGAAGTCTTGGCAGAAATGGAATGGGTACTCAGTTCAAAACAAGAGATTATTGTGAGCTATCACACTGTGACTGAGATTTTAGAGATGGTGACAAACATCACAGAACACCTTAAGAAGAGAAAATCAGAAATCTAAGAGTGTGAGCAAGTCTTAAGATATCAAGGAGAAACCAAATATCAAAGTGGAGAATAGGAGATCAGATGCAAAGCAGGTCCAGGAATTTTACCAACCAAAGCTTATTGGGCAGGTCAGTATTTATTAGTCTAAGTAAATCATAGTGTCTCTGCCAACGGGGCATCTTAAAGGCACGACCTGTCCTCTGACAATTCTGCCTGATTACTGATCAATATCCTTGAGTGTTCACTAAGTTATCAGGTGGTATCTGACATAAATGTAAGATGTTTCCCCATGCCACACTTGCTTGGGAATAAAACGACGTTGTATGTGGGGAAAAAGTCTTAGATTTAGTGATCGTAAACAAAATTCTGAGAATCCAGTCTTACTCAAAGCCATGTTTCAGGAAGTGTCAAGGAAGGTGACACATATTACAAGAGGAAATGAATGATTGACCATGACTGTCATTATCTCTAATCTCATGGCTCCTTCATTTCCAATTCTTTCTGCATGATGTGCTGTGTGATTTGGGCAGGTTGGTGAAATTCTCTGAGATTCACCTGCCTATATTTTAAATGGTTTATATATTTTAAATATTTCCTCTCATGTGAGGCAGGTGTAGGGTTTTACTTTGAATCAGGGCTTCAAACTATCTTTTCCAGGTTCAGTAATGGTCTAGAAAGTGAAACTGGAAAATACCTGGATTTTTAAAATTTGTGTGAACCAGGAGGATAATTGGAACAGGAAAAATTAGGGACGAAGCCCTGGAATGGGAGACTTGGAAGAGGCTTAGTGTGCCCTTTCAGGAGCCTGATAGGTGAGATTGGGTTATTGGCAGGACTGTGGAGAGTGACACATGTTCATAGCCTTGTGGCTCGCCACCATCTTGGAGTGGGGCATCACTGTTTCTGACTCTGCTCAAAATCTTGCGGGCAAGAGATTTAGTTGCTATGTAACATGTAGGCTGCCCTTGTTTTCTAAGAGTGAGATTAGATTTCTAGCAGGGCTTCTACCTGTAATTTTTCCTGTTCCAATTACCATTTTGGTTCACCCAAATTGTAAAAATTCAGATCTGTTCTGGTTTTGCTTCGTCCGCCATGAACTGAACTGGGAAGAATAGACTCAAAGCCTTGGTTGTAACTCATCATCAGGAAAGACCAATCACTTCAAATGGGCATCGTGTTTAATAAAATAGAGGATCAGCGAAAAGGAGGGAAACCCACGATAAGATAGATTGACACAATAGCCACAGCAGTGGGCTCAGACGTATTAAAAATCATGACGACGGCATTAGACTGGGCAATGCATCCTTCTGTTATACATGAGGTTGCCAAGAGTGGGAGCTGGCTTGACATTGACTAACAACTACAGCGAAGATAATAAAGTGTGCAAAGACCCTGACACATACAATATTTGTAAATCGTGGTAGATTCCTTTCTCTCCCTGTCCCCCTTTGCTGACTTCTTTTCCAAAAAAGTATCTTAGAGTTCAAGAAAATACTGGAAGAGAGGAGCATATGTAATCCCTGTGGTCCCCACCTCTCCACCAGTCAGAGAGATCTTCTATAACACAACACTTAATTTATTGCACACTCCCACTTGAGTGCCTCCAGCTTCCCAAAGCCTCCGCTGACTGCAGCAAACCAAAAATTCCAAATAGACCAGCCACCGTGAAATGAGATTGCATTGCTGTATCTGAGCATCAGAGAGGAGTCATTAAAGGAGATTGAACCTAAATCACAATTACACAATATCTCCAGGTGATTCAATCTCATGTTTGGAGAGAAAAATTTTTGTCTTAATTCTCTGATAGTGGCACATTTGTTATTTCCTTCCTGCCAATAACATGATGAGGCCCGGTGTGGCCTCGAGTCTCTGCATCAAAGGCTAACAGTAGCTGCCACTGCAGATCAGTGTGCATGTGGGCCACCCTGTACTGGTTATAAGGCCAGATGAGAAAGCTTGTCACCTTTGATTACTTGCCCTATCCCAGGCTAAAGAAACGAGATGTGAAGAATGGCCTCTCAAGAACACTTGATCCAGTCTGCAAAATCACTGCAACCTTAACCCTTCCCGGCTGGATAGCCATGTATGGTCCTCAGAGGCATTTTCAATGGCATGTCATTTTCAATCAATGGCCTGCACACAGACACTTAAACATTTGAGACTCCACAGGAAAACCATCCTTTATTAAGAATGGGCAGATAAAGGACAGAATTGACTTCACAGAATTCTCCTTTGGCAGCACTTTCTAGCTAAAAGAATATTGGATTGGGCAGCAGGAAATCTGGTTTCTAAGCCTGGCTTGTCCTCAACTAGCTATGAGAGCCACAGTTTTCCCACCTGTCCGATGAAGGAGCTGGATGGAATAAGATCCTTCCAATTCTAAAATTCTTAGTTGTGAAGATCCAGGCTTAGAGTCACATACATAAAAGTTCTAGGTCCACCATTTACCAGCAAGTTACCAAACCTCTTTGCTTGTATAGGCAAAATGGAGATAGTACGAGTGCCTAATAGGCAGGCTTATTCTAAGTAGTATATCAGATAACTTAATCACCATATTTAACTCAGCAGTTGACTTATAGAAAGAATTTAATAAATTTTAAAACTATAGGAACTGTTTAGCTATCAATCACTATTAACAAGTGTATGAACAAGATACTTTCAAGGATTGTTGCTTATGAAGGACACTGAACTCATTGAGAATGTTTTGAGGATTCTCATTGCTGCAAATGTCCTTACATTGCTGTGTCAAAAAATGTACAAAAGAGTAAACAAATAGACAAAATATAATAATAACAAGCATGAACAATAGAGAGCATTACTGCACTGAAAAGACATTTGGGGACTGGACTTCCAGGCCTGGCAGCTGAAGGGCCCTTCAGGTTCAATGACCGTACAGCTAGCTTCACCATTCCCTTCAGCCTTCTCAGCTCTAACAAGTCTGCATACATCACGTAAGCAACTTGTAGAAACCCCATTTACAGTCATCCTGCATAGAAAAGCCAAAGGGAAGAGTCAACACAATTAACCTACAGTGAAATCCTGCTTCAGAAAATTCTCCCACTCTATTCTTGGATTTATAGTACAAGGTTTTCACTGTAATGGTTCTCGTAAATTAATTGCAGATACCATTGTCTACAGGCATTCTCAGAAGAAGTGCAAGTAGTTAATTGCACCCCAAATTAGCCAATTCTGCCCATAATTAACCATTTGAAGACAATTAATTGCATGCATAATATTTGCACCTGCAACTAATTGGAGACCCTTGTATTGTTCCTGGAAGAAATAAATAAATAACAACAACAACAAAAGAAACAGGGGCTACTCTTCAAAATGTAGCCTTTTATAATCTAAGGTTCTGTAGAGCTAGGAAGGGAGTAGGGTATGCCAAGCACTCAACTGTGTTAGACCTGCCTGAATAGAAAAGCAATTTTAAATGATGTGGAACTATCAAGATTTTTAGAATGTTATTTTATGCTGTTTCTTTTTTTGTCCCCCTCCCTATATTATTAATATAAACTACCTGCACTTAAACTTAATTTCTTCAGCTACCTAATCAAAAAGCATTGGTTTTGCTACTGTTTCATCCCTAGGGTGGTGAAATGTGCACGCGACAGTAAAGAACAAATCTCCCTGATCTATATATTGTTAGAACAGTAACAATAGCCACCCCCAGATCTGCTGGTATGTGATGGTCTGTGAACCAGCCCAGTCATTTTGCACTAGAAGAGATTGCTATAAGTTCTAATGGTAGCAATAACAATAACAACAATATCCATGGATTGGACACTTTCCTAGCAATTAGTATACAAATCTCACTTAAATTGTCACAACAATTCAAAGAAGATATTTATGTCCATTTTGTAGAAAAGAAAATTGTTTCATAGAAGCTACATATTTTTTCGAGTGTTAAAGAGTAAATTTTAGAGGTATAATTTAAATTAAGGTACTTTAATCCATATGAAATGCTTATCACAGTGTCTGAGACATAGTGAATATTCAATTAAGATTAGCCAAAATATTTCTGTCTTTATTAATCCCTAGGTTTATTCTTTTTAAACTGTTAATTTGATGAAAGGATATCCTAAGTAAGTAGGTAGGGATATAGATAGATACGTAGATACATAGATAGGTACATAGGTAGATATTAAGGGCTTCTTATGCCTCTGCTATCTTTTTAAGTGTTTCGTATGAATTAAATCAATTTAAGCTCCATAACAAGGATATGAGAAAGGTACTATTATTATGCACATTTTTTATATAATAAAACTGAGGCAGAGAAATGTTAACTTGCCTGTTATTGTTAGGTGCCATCAAGTTGGTTTCAACTCGTAGCAGCCCTGTGTACAACAGAATAAAACGCTGCCGAGTCCTGCACCACCCTCACCATCCTGGTATAGCTCAACGCATTGTTGCAGCCATTGTGTCAACTCATCTCATTTAGAGTTTTCCTCTTTTTTGCTCACCCTCTACTTTACCAACCATGATGTTTTTCTCCAGGGACTGGTCTTTCCTAATAACAGTCCAAAGTACTAGAGATGAAGTCTCACCATTCTCACTTCTAAGGAGCATTCTTGCTGTACTTCTTTCAAGATGGATTTGGTTATTCTCCTGGTAGTCCATGATATATTCAATATCCTTTGCCAACGCCACAATTCAAAGGCATCAATTCTTCTTCAGTCTTTCTTTATTCATTGTCCAGCTTTCGCATGAATATGAGGCGATTGAAAAAAACCATAGCTTGGGTCAGGTTCACCTTAGTTCTCAAGGTGACATCTTTGCTTTTTTTTAGCCCTTTAAGAGGTCTTTTGCAACAGATTTGACCAATGTAATACATTGTTTGATTTTTTTACCGATGCTTCCTTGGGTGTTGATTGTGGATCCAGGTAAAACAAAATCCTTGACAACTTCAATATTTTCTCCATTTATCGTGATGTTGCTTATGGATCCAGCTCTGAGGATTTTTGTTTTTTTATGTTGAGCTGTTATGCATAGGTAAGGTTTTAGTCTTTGATCTTCTTCAGTAACTGCTTCAAGCCCTCTTCACTGTCAACAAGCAAACTTGCTTAAGAATATATAACTGGCAAGAGGTAGAGATGTAGAATTCAAACACTGGCTGTCTGGCTCCAGAAAGTATATACTTAACTGCTACACTTAACTGCCTCTTCTAACCATTATGTCTATTTAAAAAAAAAAAGTAGGCTTGTGTGCTTCTGTGTGTGTGTTCATGAGTACGTGTATAACTTGGAAGTGTTGGAGATGTCTGTTAGAAATAAAATAAAGTTGACCTGGGTGCTGAATACGTGCTTTCTCAAATGGCAACAGAACCACAATCAGCAGCTTAGGAAGAGCGGAGGAAGAAAGACCCTTTTTTTGCTCAGTGCCCACAGATCCTAGAGCCCACTGGGTGAAGGTTACTGATGAAAAGGGGAATCTCAATGGTGACCCAAAAAGCCCTGCTTAGAATCATCAAGAAAAGTGGCTGAGGAATGAAAGCCGGAGCCAAGAAACAGAACTAAGTGTGGGTGCCAGGCCAAACCAGATGGTGAGGCAAGCTGGAGGGGCTAATGCAAGGGGTAACAACAGGGGAGGAGAGGGCCTAACAATGGGAAAATGAGGATCCCACAAATGACGCTGTGCAGGGCAGTAAGGCTGCACCAGCTCATGACCGAGGACCCAGCTTTGTCTGAAGGCAGGCTTTTCTTTAAGGAAGGACCTACAAGTCTCACCAAGGACCTGTGGATCTTAATGAACCTGAATGCGCTCCCTACAAGAGCTCTTGGTCTTGTTGTGCTGGAGCCACGCTCTATGACAAGCTGAAACACCAAGGGCTGATTTTCTACCATTGTTTAAAAAGACTTAAGAGTGCTGGTTAAATCTTTTATGAAGAATGAACAGAACAGAGGTCGTGCAAAGGCAGCAGAAATTGTGCAGGCCTTTGGGTGCCTGAGTCTGGCAGATCACCCCACAGAAGCAATACAGTCGACATCAAAATTCCTGACCATCAGAGAAAACAACGAAATAAAAACTTTAGGGGGTGGGGGCTTATATGATTTTATCATCTGAAAATTATAAGTTTTAAAGCCACCAGCAAACTTATGAGATCCCCACCCCCCCCCAGAAATAAACCTAAAACATGGCATTGTCAGCTAAGTTGCTGATAAAAATTTTGAACAGGACAAAACAAATGGAAGGGGCCTGTGGCACAGTACTAGACAGCTTTATCATCAGGTTGACATAAATCCACTAATCAAAGCATTGGGAGGAGAGCTTTGCAATCAGATACAAATCCAAATTAGTCTTCATTCAATTTGTATTTTCCCAACTTGGCCACAAGCATGAAAGAGCGTTCCGCATGCCTTGCTGAATCAAGGGGCAGCGTGTATGCATCTACATATTTATGCATGTATGTACTCCACACGGAAACCCTGGTGGCATAGTGGTTAAGAGCCATGGCTCCTAACCAAAAGGTTGGCAGTTCAAATCCACCCGGTACTCCTTGGAAACTCTATGGGGCAGTTCTACTCTGTCTTATAGGGTTGCTATGAGTTGGAATCAACTGAACGACAATGGATTTGGGTTTTCGGTTTTATATTCCACACTCAATTTTTTTTTTTTTTTTCATTTTACTAGTATAGTTCCTAATCAACAAAAGCAATTATTCTAGTTTACCATATGTTCTTAGTAAAGCTGTTTTTTCCTCCCTAGTACGGTAATCTTTTATTTTTCTCCTTCTCAAATCAGCTGTTCAATTAGCAAACCATTCCTAAAATTTTCGTTATAAATAAATGTTAAGTGTATGTGTCTAGCTTTTACCTTCCCCTGCCTTTGTAATATATGAGCATAGCTGGTTTTCTAGAGTCTATACTCACCATGGCTATTTGGAGATCACCAAAAGTGGTTTCATTATTCAATATGCAAGTTCTTTAGGATCCCGTAAGGTGAAATATCTCCGTCATTGTTATGGGTGTTACTTACTTTTGTCTGCCAAGTATCCCTTATGCTTTCTTTGGGTAAGAGCATAACAATTTTGCATTGTGGCACATATTACAGACTCTCATCCTTTAGTAGAATTATTCATTTTTGATAACTGTACCCTTGTACTTATTCCAATCAGGAGGCCCTTTCCATCATCTATTGAAAATATCTACTGGACAGAAAATACCTCCTGGATAGAGCAGGAGAGAAATGTAGAACAAAATTCAAATTCACACACACACATACAAAAAAAAAAGACTTACTGGTCTTACAGACACTGGAGGAGCCCAGAGACTATAGCCCCCGGAAACCCTTTCGTCTCAAGACTGAAGTTCCTCCTAAAGCTCACCCTTCAGCCAAAGATTAGACAGGTCAATAAAACCAACAAGAACACACCTGAAGAACATGTGCTTCTTAGTTCAATGACGTATATGAGACTAAATGGGCAACACCTACCCAAAAGCAAAGACAAGAAGACAGGAAGCGCTAGGAAAGTGGGGTAAATGGAAACAGGGAAGCCAGGGTGGAGAAGGACACAGCATGGGCACATCACAGGGATTGCAACCAATGTCACAGATCAATTTGCACATAAATTGTTGAATGAGACACTAATTTGCTCTGTAAACTTTCACTCAAAGCACACACACAAAAAAGTGTTAGAAATATCTATAGTTATATAATGTTTGTTTATTACACACATTTTGGAAATTTTTGTAGCTATCTGGGGTGTCAAAGATGTGATCAACCACTATCATTAGTCTCCTTCTCAAGTGATAATTTTTAGACTCAAACTGTGATATGCATTTGTTAACGTCCCTCTCCCTGACTAAGTTTTAAGTCCGCATTCTGTCTCCAGACTGAATGTCAGCAGTAAATTCATAGGTATTGGGGGATTCATGGTTGAGTGTCCAGCACAGCATCTGTTTTACCGTCTGATACCTTTTTCCCTATCATCCACTAAAACCTGAATTTAAAGCTTCCTGAATAAAATTGGTAAGCCCCCCGTTATATATACTCACTATCTCCCCAGGAAGGTGCAATGAGCCACAGTGAGGGGTTTAGGGTGGGAGTAGCAGGGGGGACAAAGGAGGGAGATGAGCAGAGAGATAGGGACTGGAGCAAGAAGAAGAGAGGAAAGGCTAAGAAAAATGCATGAGCTTATGTTAAGCTTCTGTTCTTATAAAATTCTTACTTTTCCTCAGAGCTCTTCTACTTCCACATTTATTCTCATTTTGGATGCTACTATTCTAGAAACTTCTAGATCATCAACTTTCCCTTGGCCCCCTCCCCTTCCCTGCCCCTCCCTCTGCCCTTTGTCCTCCCCCACCAAGGCACACAGGGATACATCTAGGAGTCTCTTGAATACCACGAGAGTAGGAAATCACATATGCATAATTTATACAGCCATCCAGGCATTGACTGATGCCACTCCGTGCAGAGTCATACAAAAGCAATGAAAAGAATTGCTTCTAGAATGTGAGGCACAAATCAGATGGTGGTGCCCCAGTGGTATTGTGGAACATGTGCCTTAATAAAGTTAAAATCTCTCTGCAGCCTCCATGGGGTTAGCTTCAAAGATGCTAGCGTCTGAAACCACTGAATCTCTTTAGAGCACAAGTCACAACAGAGCCTTTTCTCACATTATTTGCAAGTTGCTCACCTTACCCGCTCTTCAAACATGACCTAATTGCCACCTGCCAGGCAGTCGCTTGGTGTAAAATGCTGTCCTATTATGTAGGATGATGGTGTGATCGCAGCACACCTCACATCCAAAGAGCCAGATCTAAAAGAGCAGATGGAAAGAAAGGGGTGGGAGAAAGGGTCAGTGTAAGAATTAAGAATTGGTTTCTCATTTAGTTAGCAGTCCTCTCCACCCCGCCATACACACATTGAAAAAAAAAAAAAAGGTTGCTTTAAAAATGGAAGGGAACAAAAAGCCACAAAGCCATTAGTCAAAGACAAATGAATCTTATACCCAGAGGCATTCTTTGTCTCAGAGTTGGTCTGAAATCATTTTTCAATGTTTGAGCTACATTGCATTACCTTTACTGCTTCTTTATATTAAGGCTGGGCTTTGAAGTGAGTCAAACATTGAAGATCTGTTTAATCAAAATTACATTGTTCCTGGATCAAGGTTTCTGGTGGTCAGGTCTTAGAAATGAAATATTAATGTAAAAGAGGGGAGACCAAGAAAGCAACCTACTGAATGGACTTGACATTGTGTTCAGAGATCATCTCTATGAGGGTTGAAAGAAAAGCAGAGCCAAGATCTGAGTGGGCAAGCAGAACACATTTGAATTGTAAAGTGATAAGAGGAAATCAGATTTTGCCTAGGACAAGGACCAGCTGTGTAGCCAAAAGTATAGACATTTTCAGACCTAGCTGAGATAAATTATGATCAGTGCACTGTTATAAGAGTTTATTAAAAATACCCAGGACAAAAAATGGAACTTTTAAGAGAATCTCTATAGTATAACATTGCCCTGGGGACAAAAACAAATAAATTAAGGCCACTGTTTATTATTTATGTGGTGTAAAGTAAAATCCTACCCTTGAGACTTTACATCTAGAATCATGCTTAGGTGCTGCAGTGGGCGTGTGAAGAAATGCCTTCGATTTTTTACTAATAAATATTAAACAATCTCGTCACTTGACTTATCATACAGACAAAAGGCATAGAGAAGTGTGTGAGAATCTGCCAAAGGAAAGAAGCAGATATTTCAAATTAAAAAAAAATAAGTTTAGACCCTGAAAAATACATACTTTTTTTTTTTTAACTTCCTAATAAAATTTGTTCACACCCATTTTGGGCTATGTATGATTTGGGCAACAAACTCTCCTTTTCTTTATAACCCAGCAAGTAAACGGCTCCCATGCATCCATAAAGAGTCTAAAGCATGGATTGAAATAATTGCAAAGCAAGTACTATAGATTGTGCTGAGAAAGTTTAATTTATTCATAGACTGGAGTGGGCTAGAATCCTGCTCTGGGCACATTCGAGGAATTATGAAATTCAACGTTTAATTTATATTCACTTGTCCTTCACGCATGATCACTTATTCCTCCAGTGAAACCACGAGTGAAGCTGCAAACCTATTTCACATGGCATTTTTCTTTTCCCTTGCGAGACGGTCTATGTAAAACATATATTGGTGTCACCAAGAGACAAGCTTCATAATATTAAGACTAGTCTTGGCAATGAATGAGACAAGGTTGCTAGGCTTTTGTGGTTTTCTAGATGTATTTAAATGATACAGGAAGGAAAATTAGAACAAATGTTCAACACGGTGCAAGGCTACTAACTGTTAGAACAAGGCACCATCAGGTCAAGTAAGGTCTTCTCCTCCAGCCTGCATCTGCCCGTATCCTCAAACTTAATCCTGACTTACAGAGATAAAGTCTTCCAACCTTTCTCACAATGGTTGAAATAGTCCATCAATGGCCTTGGAAAAATAGAAACCTTCCTGTTCAATATGGAGAACTTTACTCAATGTGTCTATTTTCAGTATGGACCGTCATTCTCATCCTCAGTATTGCCCAGTATTCCCAGGTGACGACCTGTCTGGTTCTATCACATGTAAGTGAATCTTCTGGTGGCAGGAGGTAGAGATCAGTTGCTGCCTGGCCTGAAGAAGAGAACCTTTGCCTTATGCGGAGTTCCAAAGCAATTTTCCGGTTTCCAGATCCACTGAACAGACAGCCATCCATCAGAAAGCTGTTCCTCCAATTTCATAGCCTCCAGTATGGAAGGATAAGTTTTTAAAAAACTAACCTTCCCACAAGTAAGAGCTGCATGAACTTAACAAAGTACATAAACAACTATCTGAAGGTTCTGGAGTCTGAAGAAAAACATGATTTCAAAGGGGAATTAAACCAGACATGTGTTTCCCAATTATTTGTGGCTTCACTCAGAAGGTAAGCTCCTTTGCAGCAGACTTGGTGAAGGGTGTTGAAAACTTCTCTTACCTTTCTGGGCAGATGAACCAGTGGTAGAAGCCCCAGAGCAGCCAAGCCACCAGAAAGTGAGGAGAAAAATCAAGAAATGAAGAACCAGAGAAGGCAAACTACAAATTCTTTGTACAAGCTTAGCTCAACTGATGTCAATGCCAAAATGACTCAGATGTTGGAATTACCACATAAAGACTTTAAAGCACCCACTATAACCATACTCAAAGAGTTAAAGGAAAATATATTCATGATGAATAAAGATGAAAAATATTGGCAGAGAAATGTAAGAAATAACAAAACTGAAATTTTAAAACTAAAAAATTCCATATCTTAAAAAAAAGAAAATAACTGAATGGGTTAAAGAGCAGAGTCAGTGAGCCTAAAGGTAGAGCACTCAATCTAATAATGTGATGAAGACAGAGGAAAAAAAAAAAAATTAAAAATAAACAGAGCCTCAAGAACTCAGGGAGCAATTTCAAAAGGCACCATTACGTAGTAGGATTGCTAGAAAAAGAAAAAGGCTGGAAGAAAGAAAGAGAGAGAGAGAAGAAAATGAAAAACTAAAAGCTAAAAACTTTCCAAATTTGATAAAGACATAAATTTATAGAGGATTTCAATGAATCCCAAACATGGCAAATTAAAAGAAATCCACACCTAGAAGAATCCTAATAAATTGCACAAAAATAAATAAATAAAGAGAAAATCTTGGAAACAACTGCAGGGGAGGAGAAATACATACAGAGGAATAATTCAAATGGCCACCAGTTGCTCATTAGAAACAGTGGAGAAAAGTGGAATATCTTTAAAGTGTTGGGAAAAAAAAAGAAAAGTCTGTCAACCCAGAATTCTATACCCAGTGAAAATACTTTTTAGAAGCGAAGATGCAATATGAGATATTTTTAAGTAAAGGAAAATTAAGGGAATTCCTTGCCAACAGACATTCATTGTAAGAAATACTAAGGTACATACTTAGGCTCCAGGGAAATGATACCTGAAGGAAGGAAATGCATCTCCAGGAACAAAGAACATTAGGAATGCTAACTATATGAGTTCCTTGGTCATGCAAATGATTGAAGCAGCTTGGCTGCTAACCAAAAGGATAGAGTTTGGAGTCCACCCAGAGGCACTTGGAAGAAAGACCTGGCAACCTACTCTCAAAAATCAGAAATTGAAAATCCTATGGAGCACAGTTCTACTCTGACATACAAGACTAATTTTTGCTTAATTTATTTAAAATGTACATAAAACCAAAACCAAACTCATTGCCTTTGAGTCGATTCCACCTCATAGGAACCCATAAGACAGAGTAGAACTACCCCATAGGGTTTCCAAAGAGCAGCTGGTGGATTCAAGCTGCTGACCTTTTGGTTAGCAGCTGAGCTCTTAAACACTGAAAAATCAAAAGCTATAAATTGTCTTGTGGGGTTAATATTGCATGTCAATGCCAAAGCAATATTGAAGAAGAAGAATAAAGTAGGAGGTCTCATATTTCCCAACCTCAAAACATACTATACAGCCACAGTAATCAAAACTACCTCGTACTGGTTCAATATCAGACACATAAACCAATGGAATAGAATTGAGAACCCAGAAGTAAATCACCCATCTATGGGCAAATGATTTTTGACAAGGGGTCAAAGTCTGTTCAGTGGGGAAGAAACAGTCTCTTCAACAAATAGTGTCCACAAAATTGGATATCCATTTGCAAAAAATGACACAGGATCCATGCCTCACCCATACACAAAAACTAACTCAAAATAGATCAAGGACCTACATGTTAAACCCAAAACTATAAAGTTCCTGGAAAATAACACAGCGACAAAAATATGAGGCCAATTTGTTTTTGTTTTTCAGAAATAGTTTATCAAACACAAATATGAATAAATACGCAAACGACAGAAGACGAATTAGATAACTGGGGCCTCCTAAAAATTAAATACTTATGCTCATCAAAAGACTTTATCAAAGGTGTAAAAAGGCAACATGTGGACTGAGAAAATATCTTTGGGAACAATATATCTGAAAAGGGTCTAATCTCTAAAATATACAGAAAACTTCAAAAACTCAACAGTAAAAAGACAAACAATTCAGTCAAAAAATGGGCAAAGGACACGAACAGACACTTCATCAAAGAAGACATTCAAGCAGCTAACACTTGAAAAGGTTCTTTAGCCATTAGAGGTATGAATCTGTAGAACATTATGCTGAGTGAAATAAGTCAACCACAAAAGGATAAATATTACATGATCTCACTTTGATAAGAAGGTAAAAATAGGCATACATACAGAAATCAACATTAATTGGTGGATACCAGGGATGGGAGGAGGAGAGAGAGAAAATCACACTCTATATAGCAGACATTTGCTATTTTTGGTGATGAGAAAGACAATATCAAATGGGGGAAATGTGCACAATTTGACTAAGGTAAATGATGTCACTAAAGAATACACGAGAATAAAGAATGCTTTTGGTAAATGCTATAACTTAGACATTTTTGATCAATAGCAATAACAACCACAAATTATGTGTGTGGTTACATAGGTAGAAGGTATATATATATATATATATATGTGTTCATTTATAGGTGTGTGTGTAGGTATGTGTATATACATGTATGTATGTACTACGTATATATTTATATATGTAGTAAAGCACATAAGAAGGCTCAGTTACAGACACTTTCTAGATGTAACCAAATGCCTCGTGGGATTGGTTTACTGAGTTTGAAGGCTTAGGATCATAGTCTGTGGGACAACTCAGTCAATTGGCATAATAGTCCATAAAGTTTACGTTCTACATCCTAGTTTGGTAAGCAATATCCGGGATCTCAAAAGTTTGTGAGCAGCCATCTAAGATACAACTATTGGTCTCTACTCATCTAGAACAAAAGAGAAAGAAGGAAACCAAAGACTCAAAGAAGAAACTAGTCTATAGGACTGATAGCCTACACAAACACAGCCTTATCCATCCTGGGACCAGAAGAACTAGATGATGTCCAGCTACCACTACCAACTATTCTGACTAAAAGGGACACGATATTTAGTTCCAGATAGAATGGGAGAAAAATGTCGATTGAACTCAAATTCTTAAAAAAGGCCACACGTACTGGGCTGGTAAAGACTAGAGGAATCCTCTAGACTATCACCCTGAGATATCCTTTAAACTTGGAACTGGTACTGCTCCCAGAGGTCCTTTCAGCTAAATAACAGATTGGCCCATAAAATAAACAACATCACCACTGAGTACTGAGCTCTTTTAAAAAATCATCTATATGATACCAAATGGTCAACATTTACCCTAGAGCAAAGATGAGAAGGTAAGGGGGAGAGGAGCTAGAATAATGGAAATGGAGCAACGGGAATGGAAATGCTATGAACGTTGACACATCGTGAAAAATGTAACCAATGCCACTGAATAATACGTCTAGAAATTGTTAAATGGGAATCTAATTTTCTGTGTAAACTTGAACCAAAAACACAATAAAATATTATTTAAAAAATATTGCATGTACATGTAATCCACAGGACGACTATAACATAGAAAAGATGTCAAGATAGAGAGGGCCAAATTGACCCATTCAGTGTCATTTTTCTTTATTTTACATGAAATGGTATAATATTAATGTAAGTAGACAATAAAAAGATAAAAATTACATTAAAATCTACGCAGCAACGACTATAAAAAATAATGCAGGGAGACATAGATAAAAATCAATGGAAAAATTAAAATAGAATTGTAAAAAAAATTCAAATTACCCAAAAGAAGGCAGGAAAAGGGGATCAGAGGGACAAAACACACAGTAGGGACAAAAAGCACACAAAAGATAAATCTAACCATATTAATAATGATATTCAATGTTAATAGTGTAAGCACTCCAATCAAACTAACAGTGGGAAAAAAAAAAAACCTAAGGGACAAAACAGTGGTGTTTATTGATTCTACTGATCTAAGAAGAATTAAAAAAAAGAAAAAAGTATTTGTGCCAGCCATCTTCCCTTGTCCATTCAGACCTATTCTTCACCCTTCTCCATCTATCAGGTTGCTGACCTGTGAGGATTATGTTCAGAGTTCTGACTTCTATTTGGGAAAGAGCAATAGGGAATCACTGTAGGAGAATGGAAGTGGGAGGATAACGAGGTCGGATTGTTTAATCCTCTGGCTCTTTTCCTGCATGGGTGCTTCACACTGGCTGAGAGTCTCAAATAACAGTCACAGCTTCTCCTGAGGAGAATTGCTCTTCATGACTCTATCGTTTTCTGGGACCTGATAACCTATTCCTTTGCTTAGTCCTTTTAGCCTAGAGTGAATTACAGCTGCGCTATCTTCTGCGTTTACCCTTATCCTCACCCATACTTTTGAATTTAGTCCCTTTTAAACTCTCTTCACATATTCCTAATTTAAATGCACCATCTGCTTTCTCTTAGAGCCCTAAGAGCTATAAAATTAGATATGATATTGAAAAAAAAATTCCTGGTTCACGTGTTGGATTTTGGGTACACAACGGATGCATGTAGACTGAAAACCTGTGATTAGTGAATAAGAACCCTTCTCAAGAAAAACATCAAGTTTCCATAGAGGGAAGCTGCAACTAAAACCTAGCCCTAGTACTGATTTGCAATGATGAACTACACTGAAATACATTATAAGACTCCAAGTTTGCTTCTCTTAGTAGAGCTGTGGGTATACCAAGAAGAGTTTGCTTCCTAATGCTGATCTCAAGCAGTCATTGTTAGGTGGAAAAACTGATGGAATAAGAATGCTTATAGGGACCTGAGGAACTGAATTTTATGTACCATCCTTCTCAAGTCATTGAGGAATGTATTGTTCAATATTTACCGGTAGTCATTCTTTTGGTTGACTTCTTATTTCACTTGTTTTAAATAAACTAGTTTGTGGATAAATTGCTCAGATTTCCTTTCTTGGAAATCAATAAATTTTTTCTCCTTATTTTTATAGCGATTTTTTTTCTAGGCTCTTAGAGAATCCTTATAAAGCATTCCCCCAGAGACGTAGTGAAAAAAGGAAGGATTGCATTTCCATCCTAAATGCAAGATCAACAGGTTAGTGTGAGCTTGGGCTAATAAGCCTTAATTATCTCTTTGAATTTTGTTTTACCAAACTACAAAATGGCTGATATATGAAAATTCAACAAATGAAACACACATATCTTAATTTTCCTGACCTCTCATCCTGTGGTACAGATGTCGTTATGTTGTTCGGTGCCCTCCAGTCTGTTCAGACTCATAGCAACCCTATGTACAACAGAAGGAAGCACTGCCCAGTCCCAAGCCATCCTCACAATCAATGCTATGTTTTAGCCCATTGTTGCAGTCACCGTGTCAATCCATCTCGTTGAGGGTCTTCCTCTTTTTTGCTCACCCGTGATGCTCACTACATCACTCGTGATGTCCTTTTACAGGGATTGGTCCTTTCTGATAACATGTCCAAAGTAAATAAGGTGAAATCTCACCATCCTTATCTCTAATGAGCATTCTGGCTGTACTTTTTCCAAGACATTTATTCGTTCTTCTGTCAGTCCGTGATATATTCAATATTCTTCGCAAGCACTGTAATTCAAAGGCATCAATCCTGATCTGGTATTCCTTATTTATTGTTCAGCTTTCAAATACATACAAGGCTGTTAAAAACACCATGGGTTGAATCAGGCACACTTTAGTTCTCAAGGTGACATCTTTGCTTTTTTAACACTTTAAAGAGGTCTTTTGCTGCTGATTTTCCCAATGCAATGTGTCATTTTGATTTTTTGACTGCTGCTTCCATAGGCGTTGACTGTGGATCCAAGTAAAATGAAATCCTTGACAACTTCAATCTTTTTTCCATTTATCATGATCTTGCTCATTGGTCCAGTTATGAAGATTTTTGTTTTCTTTATGTTGACGTGTAATTCATACTGAAGCCTGTAGTCTTTGCTCTTCATCAGTTAAGTGCTTGAAGTGCTCTTCACTTTCAGCAAGCAAGGTTATGTCATCTGCATATTGCAGGTTGTTAATGAGTCTTCCCCCAGTCCTGTTGCTGCATTCTTCTTCATATAGTCCAGTTTCTCAGATTATCTGCTCAGCATAGAGATTGAATAAGTATGGTGAAAGGATGCAACCCTGACGCACATCTCTCCAGAATTTAAACCACACAGTATCCTCTTCTGTTTGAATGACTGCCTCTTGGTTTATGTACAGGTTCTGCATGACCACAATTAAGTGTTTTGAAATTCCCATTCTTTACAATATTACCCATAATTTGCTATGGTGGTACAGATAGAGTGATATACAAAATCAGAGTATTAGGACCCTTGCCTCCAGTTTCAAGCAGTCTCCTCCAATGGTTGCAACAGGTACCCCAATTGAAAACTTGACTCCACCACTCGCTCTGCTGTGACTCCTCTAGAATTTTTCCATCATTTTAGGAGTGTAGCTGTGTTGATAATAGCTTCTACCTCAAAGTGTTGTTATGAAGCTTAAACGAGACACTGAATGTAGAACGCACAGCTCTCAATAACTGATCATTGTTACTATAACTTAGAATTTCTCCTCTCATGTGGTGACCAAGGTGTTGTTTTTGGATTGGGGTTGTATATGTTGAACTTCATCATTTCTTAGCATTAATACTCAAGAGAAAAATTGAATACTACTATTCTCCATACTCATGGAGAAACTTTCTTCACAAAGAAAACACATACTTCTGTTCTCCAGCATCATCCTTATTTTCTTGTAAACAACTTTCTGTTTGAAGACCCTCTTCCCAGTTTCTCTAACCTACTCAAATGTAACTGAACGCTAGACTACCACTCATTTCTGCTCTAGAAGTGTCAGGTTTCTGTGAATCCATCTTAAGATTTTGCCAGATGTCCTCAGTCCAGTGTGAACCTTACCTATGCTGTGACTTCAGCCCCATGGATAGAGTATCTAGTATGTTACACTATGGTTGCACATCATATCAGTCACCATTGAGTCGATTCTGACTCATGGTGATTCTATGTGTGTCAGAATAGAACTGTGTTCCATAGGGTTTTCAAAGGCTGATTTTTCAGAAGTGGATCTCCAGGCCATTCTTCTAAGGTGCCCCTGGCTGGACTCAAACCTCCAACCTTTCAGTTAGCAGACAAGCATATTAACCATTTGTACCACCAAGGGACTCTAGTAATCACTCAATAAATGTTAGGTTGATGTCCAAAAAAGTCTAAACAATATTTTAAGAAATGGAATTTATTCTCAGAATTTCTCAAGTAAGAAAAAATGATTGTTTATGGATAACCCTGAAATGATAACCTTTGTGATATAGCATGTAAAATTACATGCTGGATAGAATAGCTGCTGACACCGCTTATTGTTCAACCACTGATCAGGTGCCTTTTTGACCCTTCGTATTCCCTCAGGATGCCATCCCCCCCACCCCTTCCCAGGGGAAAAAAATGAAACAAAACTGCAAAATGGAAGTGGAAAACCCTCCCAGAAAAACAGGATGATAGAAATGAAAAGGTCTGACACTTTGACATAAACAATTTGTTTCACAGCCCCCTCAGGTAGGACTCTGTTGCTGTTGTTGTTAGGTGCTGTCCAGTTGGTTCCAACTCACAGCAACCCTGTGTACAACAGAACGAAACACCAACAATCCTGCGCCATCCTTCCAATCGTTGTTATGCTTGAGCCCATTGTTGCAGCCATTGTATCAATCCATCTCCTTAGGGTCTTCCTGTTTTTCACTGACCTTCTAACAAGCATGATGTCATTCTCCAGAGACTGATCACTCTTGATACTATGTCCAAAGTATATAAGGTGTAGTCTCACCATCCTCGCTTCTAAGGAACATTCTGGCTATACTTCTTCCAAGGCGGATTTGTTTGTTTTTCTGGTAGTTCATGGTATATTCAGTATTCTTTGCCAACACCATAATTGAAAGACATTGATTCTTCTTTGGTCTTCCTTATTCATTGTCCAGCTTTCGCAGCCCATATGAGGCAATTGAAAACACCATGGCAGGAGTCGGGTGCCTCTTAGTGTCTTCAAGGTGACGTCTTTCTTTTTAACACTTTAAAGAGGTCTTTTGCAGGACAGTTGCCCAATGCAGTGTGACTCTAGAACATACAAATCCGTCAAAGAATTGTCAGTGCATTGCTTCCAAAGGCTGCCACTTTCAGGAGGACTGGCTTCTTTAGGGTCGCTATGAGTCGGAATCGACTCAAGGGCAGTGGGTTTGGTTTTGGTTTTGGGCTTCTTTTGGTTTGTTCAGAAGTGTCCGGTGGTCATTTGGGTTAACATGAGAGGCATAAAGCCCTTAGCTTTAGCAAATGGGAAGGCCACATGTTAAAGAAGCTGTGTGGAATATAGATAAGACAGAACTTAAAATTAAATAGTAACTACCACTCGGTTGTTACTTAACAGTTAATTAACTTTTTTGGTCCAAAGTCAGCTTTGCTGCCAGCAGGTGAATCAAACATCCATGTAGAAAAATCCAATACCTTCAGGAGCATTACTATAAACAAGAAATGATCAGTACCTGGACCCTCAGATTTTGTCACAAATAGATAGTAAGACCAGATAAGAAACGAAGAACATAAAAAATAGAGTGGGGACTCCTTTGGGTAGTAGTGACATTTGTAAATAAAAAGCCACAGTTTTTAATTCCTCCCTCCCCATATAAACACATAAGTTACCACTGTGTTATCTTCTTACCAAGACCAGGGATTCTATATCAACCAGAAAAAAAATGGAATGACTATCTAAGATCATATCCATAAAGGACCAAAGTTCAGCCTTATATCGAAATATGCAGGTCAAGCCCCATGGGCCAATGCTGGCAATGAGCATATTGAAAAAGAAATGTAGTTTCAAAAAATTTAGTATTCTGTCTGTAATCAGAAGAATGTATTAGCACCCTCTCCCCCAAATTAATATTCATTGTTAATTAAAACTTAATGGGCATCTGCCACTTCTTTTGCAATATCTTAAGTGCTGGAGACTTGAGTCACTAAAATCTAGTCCCTGTCTTAAAGTTGGAAAACCTGGTGGCATAGTGGTTAAGAGTTATGGCTGCTAACCAAAATTTCGGCAGTTCAAATCCACCATGCGCTCCTTGGAAACTCAATGGGGCAGTTCTACTCTGTCCTTTAAGGGTCTCTGTGAGTCAAAATTGACTCGAAGGCAACAGGTTACAGGTCTTTAAGTCATGCAGAGTCAAGGCAAAGCAGCTAATAAGGACATCAAAACTCTCCCTTCTGTACATAGCTTTGTTTCCAGCTTAACTTTCCCTGTACTTTATTGCTCATACAGACACGTACCAGACCTTATGCTTTCAAAACCATCATTGTCTTTACTTTCCTCCTGAGTTATTTCAGAGTAATCTTACAAAGCAGCCTGTCCTTTGAGAGAAAAAAATGTAAGGAATCCCTCTCTGTGCTCCTTTCAGGCAAGAAGATAATTTATATTTTTGAGAAATTTCTGCTTTTCTTCTTCTTTTGCCACAGATCAGGCTGTTCTAACAACTTCTAATTACTTCTCCTTGTGAAAGATGGGAGACGGCACTGTTCAGAGCAGAGTCTCTTTGTTCTGGGGTCTGCTGTCAGGCATTTCTCTCTGTTCACATTTATAAAGAACAGAGAATAGGTTCTAATTAAATCCTATATTTTCTCAGATAACTTAATTGAGTAAACTGACAAAGATGTTATCAGCCGGCCTTGTTGTCATGTTTGATCAAGTTCTTCACAAAGCTATATAATCTCTCATAAAACCTGCCTGGATGGTACCATTCAGAGAAACCTTTGAACATAAGTATTCTTCTGTTTTCCTAGAATCCACGGGGGTAGAGAAGGCGGCGGTGGGGGTGGGGAGTCATGTTTGAGAGGTTTCTATTACTCCCATGGAGGAATTCTTAAATTGTTTGTTTTCACGGGAAAAAAAAAAAAACTTCCCCTCATCTTTGACTTTTACTATTTTGCTACAGAACCACACTCTGGGCACAAAATATTGTATATTTTCACTTGTCACCAGAGCAAAAAGAATGGTATACGAAGCACTTCAAGATCGTACTGTTTAAGCTAAAATGTATCCAGTATCTCCTACTTGCTAGACCCTGAACCAAGTATGGAAACCCTGGTGGCATAGTGGTTAAGAGCTATGGCTGCTTACCAGAAGGTCAGCAGTTTGAATCCACCAGGTGATCCTTGGAAACTGTACGGGGAAGTTCTACTCTGTACTATAGGGTTGCTATGAGTTGAATCGACTTGACAGCAATGGTTTTTTTTTTTTTTTTCTGATTTGGTACCAAGTATCGTCCATGCGTTATCTCATTTGTGGCTTTACAGCAACTCACATTATTAATTCCACTTTGGAAGTGAGGAAACTGAGGTTTCGGGCAGGTTAAATATATTGCCAAGAGTCAGAAATAGAGAAGCTACCTCTGAGCTTGAGGAGAAGAAGGGGAAGAAAAAATAAATAAAAATACTCTGTGCAGGAAGATTAAGTACAGATCTATGTACTTGTGTGTGTTTGTGTTCCAACAAGAAAAAGCAACTGTCCCCAAAATAGAATTCAGAAAGATTTCTTTACAAAGGGGCTAAGTACAAAGGTTTGAGTAGGTGTAGGGGTATGGGGGCTGGTATCAAAAGAGCTATTACCATCCCTAAGCCTAAGTGAAGGAGCCCTGGTGACCCAATAATTAAGTGCTCAGCTACTAACTGAAAGATTGACAGTTCCAACCAGCCCTGGCAATCGCTCCTATAAAGATTACAGCTTAGAAAGCCCTATGGGCAGCTTCACTCTTATCACGTGGGGTTACTATGAGTCAGAATCAACCTGACAGTACCTAACAGCAGCAAGAAGTCTAAGGGAGTGGAATGAGGGAAGAGAGCAAGTACATGTACCTACAAGGAGACAGATTCCTATAGAACAAGAAGACTTGAAGGTGTCTTGCCTGAGGTGAGTTTGCAGGAAGAGAGCCAAGAGAATAAATACAGTGACCTCCTTCTCCTCCTTCCCCTCTCCTGCTAGGGCTCCCTATTGGCTGAACCCAGTTGGAGTTCAGAGGACTTGGGAGTCCTCCTCCTGCAGGTGGACAGCAGGGAGGAGAAGGTAGTAGAGTGGCTCTTGTGGCACAAACAGAAGATGTTTTGTGCTGTAGATGATGCTCCATTCTCATTACCCACCCATAACTTCCGTGCAAGTTTCAGCAAATCCAGGATACCTGCCTACTGTCTAGTGGCTCCTGTTCCTTTATACATATGGCTCCCTCTCTATCTTCACTTTGTTTGGAAGATGCCGATGACCAAGGACAAGGGGAAAGAAGGAGCCTCTCTTCCCAGAAGCAAGCACAGTGGAGCCAAATCTGCCTGAAAGCATGTAGAAAGGTAGGGTAGGTGGATAGAGAATAGTTAGGTATCATCTTGGCAAGTTCCACTGCCAGGAGTTAAACTTCTCATTGATAGGGTCACAGACATTTAGGCATCAAATTCCACCTCATTTGGATATTGGACACTTAAGTAAAATTCTGGGCTATTGATTCATGTCTTTGGTCACCAGGTATTACTATAATTTTCTCCCATAATTAAAACTCCTTTAGATGGACACTCAGGAGGTCATCCCACACACACTTATTAGCTCACCTCTGCAGTATTTCATTCATTTTTTCAGTTATTTTCCCAAGAAACATTTAAAAAGAGCATGCTATGCTTTTTTTTTTTTTGGTGGTTTTATGAGCATGTATTAACTTACTATGTGCTGAACCTACAAAGATAATTGAAACATGGTATCTGTCTTTAAAGGGTTTTCAGGCCACTAAGAGAAATTTGTTTTTAAATGTTCACAAATAATACTAATACAAATTAGAAAGGAGTAAATGTCCTGAAGATGGGACAGATAAAACCTATTAATTGTTGAAAGAAGGAGGGAATTATTATTAATCTTGGAATCAGGGACTCAAGGTTCAAGTTTGTTTCTAGTGGAGAATTGCCTAGAAGCGTCTTCCTAGAAATATTGAATAATTCTCCTCTGTGTGGCCTTTTGACTCTGAAGGTCTCTTGAGGACCCAAAACTTATACTCTGGCCCACATTGTCTAATATCAGATGTTGTGTTGCCTAGACTGTCCATGACTTGTTTCTTGTGTTTAAGTCTGGTCTCACTAACAAAAGACTGAACCCGTCAAAATGGTTTCCTCCACCTTCTCTGGTATGCCTGCAGCGGTTCAGTTGATTCTAGTCAGTGAATGCTCAGTCATAGACACTTTCAGCTGCCTACAAGGTCTGTGAAACTTAAACAGATTGACAACCCCATGTTACACAGCCAGCCAGGGATAAGACCAGGCCACCTGCTTTCTAGTGTAACACTCTCTCCATCATACCGCCCTGGCGCAAAATTAGGTAAGATGAAGCTAGATGGAGTAAAGCTAATCTTCCTTTTTATTAAGTTAAAACAAGTTCATAATGAAAATTGATGCTAGAAAGCTTCCAGGCACGGCCCTTCTTTTTCTCTTTTAAAATCTCCATGAAAATGCTCAACACATTCAAGAAATGTTTCTGTGTGTGTCTGTGTTCCTGTTCCTTCCTCTCCTCTGAGCCCCTGGGGACCAGAATCTGTGTCTTATTTATCTTTGTATCTTCAGTACAAAATGAGGCCTGGTGTGTAAAAGGCATTTACTAAATTCCTATTGAGAGAATGCATACTCTGGTTGTTTCTCTTTTTTTATAGGATTTATAAATCCATAGCTACTGCACCAACAGCAAATATTAAGCTAAAACCAAACCTGTTGCAGTCTAGTAGGTTCCAACTCACAGCAACCCTATAGGACAAAGTGCAACTGCCCCATAGGGTTTCCGAAGAGTGGCTGGTGGATTCAAACTGCTGTAGTTCTTAACCACAACACCACCAAGGCTCCACAAATATTACTAAGTGCCTATTATTTGATGGTCTACAGTTCGAATTCACCAGCCACTCCTTGGAAACCCTATGAGAGTTCTACTCTGTCCTGTAAGGTTGCTGTGAGTCGAAATCGACTCGACCGCAAGGGGTTTGGTTTTTTGTTTTTTTTGGTTTATTATCTGATGCCCTTTCACAGAATTTCCCTATTAATTCTTACGAAGGTCTTGTGAGAATTTTAAATTAATTCCCATTTTACAGATAAGGAAATGGAAGCTATGACAAGTTTAACAATAATAGCTGACACTTCTCAAGCAGTAATTGTGAGTCAGGTGTTACTGAAAGCACTGTCTAGGTATTACTGTACAGCCCAGCTGCTAACCAAAAGGTCGGCAGTTCAAATTCACCAGTCGCTCCTTGGAAGCCCTCTGGGGTAGCTCGACTCTGTCCTATAGGGTCGCTATGAGTTTGAATCGACTTGATGGCAATGGGTTTGGGTTTGGGTTTGGTTTTGGTTATTTAATTAGTATGACAAATCTATGAAAAAAAAAACTATGAGGCAGGCAAAATTCTGATTTCCAGTATTTCATATGATGCAACCAATACACAAAGACGTTAAGCAAATTGCTCAAGGTCACAAAGCTTTTAAATGGATAAGCCAGGATTTGAGGATAGTTACTTTAGTGCTTAAGTTCTTAATTACTTCACTATACTTGCTTTTTTTTGTTAAATGACTGGCAAAAGACACAACGATTGTCAGCCACAATACATCATTTATTTAGTTAATGAGTGGCTTTATGATATTGGACATGTCTGAATCACTCACATCTTGGTGTTTTCATCTCTGAAATGGTATACCAATAGCCACTTCATATCCAAGGAATTGTTCTCTACATACTGTATAGAAAATGTAAATGTATACATCACTCTTTGGCTTTAAAAATGCCAATATTTCTGATTCAATTCTTTTCACTTCAAATTTCTTTGATATACTAAAGTAGCAATATACCACTTGACCAAGAAAAATACTTTTTTCAAATTTTGAAAATCAAAGTGATGTTGGCTAAAAGCTCTAAATTTGGGATCTAAATATTTAAATGCTCTTTATTTGGCCACTTTATATTTGTGTGACCTTGGGTAATTCATGTCAGTCCTATGCATCTAATATGCATCATCAGAAAAAAGGATAATAATTTATAATAATCACAACAATAATAATAATTATCAATGGATTATTGTATAGATAGAGATCGTGGTAAAACAAGTTTTAAAAATGATAATGGCTAATTTGAATACTAATGTAATTACTATTAATGCAGACTCATTTACTTAAACTTTATTAGAACTCAGACGAAAGCTCCAGTGGCTTAATTGAGAAAGTAACCTACGAAGTGGGATGGTAGCCTCTAGCCTCAGACTGCTCATTTATTTATTGGTCAATATACATATTCCCTCTCCACCCTAGAAATAATCCTTCCCGGCAATGTGATGTAGTGGAAAGGCCATACGTTCTGGGATGAAACACAGTTATATGACCTGAGCAAATGACTTAAAATTTCAGAATGTCCATGGATATTTACACGCTTATTATACTTACTTACAATAAAGATTATAATACTCCCAAGGCTGTCGAAAGAATAACAGGTGATACCGAACATAAAGTGTTTAGCTCAGCCGTAGAACTGAAGAAATAACTTGTTTTCTTCCTCCTTTTGAAGACAGCTGTTATTTTGAAATGAACACACAAGCAAATTTTAAAGCTTCTAGTTATCTAGCGTTATTATAAACAAATACAATTGCTGGACCTTCTCTCCCCTCCTTTGCCAACACTTTGATCATTTTATTGATTTCAGACTCCATCTGTGAGATGATAATGTCCCCTGAGAAATATTCCCGACAGAATGCTTGCATTCTTACAAAATAAATGTCTACGTGATTAGAGGAGAGCATATTTTTACTAGCTTCCTTATAAAAGCCAAAAGATCTATTCTTCTGAAGAATCACCAATGTAGAGTGTGTATCTCTTTTTATAATCTAGCTTATATGAGTTAGCTGTGTACATGCAATAATGGAATTAGAATAGGTTTGGCAAGTCAGAAGGCCTGGTTTTAATTTCAGCTCTACAGTTCCTATTTCTAATATCATTGGAATAATAATAATAATTTTACCAGATTTAATCTACTTATAAAATGGGATGAAATTATAAATTATGTGAAAGTTTCTAACATAATAACTCATACATATTTACTGTTGTTGCTATCTGGTGCCATAGAGTTAGCTTGGACTCATAACGACCTCATGTATAACGAAACACAACGTTGCCCAGCCCTGCACCGTTCTCACAGTCACTGCATTGTTTGAGCCTATTGTTGCAGCCACTCTACCAAGCCATCTCATTGAGGATCTCCCTCTTTTTTTGGGGACCCTAATTTTACTAAGCATGATGTCATTCTTCAGCAATTGGTCCATCCTGATGAAATATCCAAAATAAGCAAGACAAAATCTTACCATTCACACTTCTAAGGAGCATTTTGGCTGTACTTCCTCTAAGATAGATTTGTTTATTCTTTTGGCAGTCCATGGTATACTCGATATTCTTCACCAACATCACAATTCAAATACATCAATTCTCCTGTCTTCCTTCTTCATTATTCAGTTTTTACACACATAAGAGCAGTTGAAAATACCATGGCTTGGGTCAGGAGCACCTTAGTGATCAAAGTGACATCTTAGCTGTTTATCACTTTAAAGAGGTCTTTGGCAGCAGATTTACCCAATGCGATATGTGGTTTGATTTCTTGACTGCTGCTTCCATGGACATTGATTGTTGATCCAAGAATAATAAAACCCTTGACAACTTCAATTTCTTCACCATTCTTCATGATGTTGTGCATCAGTCCAGTTGCAAGGACTTACATTGTCTTTATGTTCAGATATAATACATACTGAAGGCTGTGGTCATTTACGTTCATCTGTAAGTGCTTCAAATAGTCTTCACTTTTGGCAAGCAAGATTGTATAATCTACATATCTCAGGTTGTTAACGAGGCTCCCTCCAATCCTGATGCCACATTCTTCTTCATATAGCCCAGCCTCTCGGAATATTCGTACAACGTATAGATTAAATAAGTAAGGTGAAACAATACTACCTAGCTGCATACCTTTTCCAATTTTCAACCACACAGTATATCCCCTTGTTCTGTTCTAAGGACTGTCTATTGATCTGTGTACAGATTCCACATGAGCACAATTAAGTGTTCTGGAATTCCCTTTCTTCATAATATTATCCATAATTTGTTATGATTCACGCAATCAAATGTCTTCACATAGCCGCTAAAACACTGGTAAACATCTTTCTGATATTCTCTGCTTTCAGCCAAGATTCATCTGACATCAGCCATGATAACTCTCACTACACAACCTCTTCTGAATCCCGCTTGAATTTCTGGCAGTTCCTTGTCAATGTACTGCTGCAGCCAGTTATGAATTATCTTCAGCAAAATTGTGCTAGCACGTGATATTATTGATGCTGCCCAATGAATTCCACATTCTGTTTGATCACCTTTCTTTGGAATGGACATGAATATAGGTCTTTCTTTTCCAGTTGATTGGCTAGGAAGCTGTCTTCCAAATTTCTTGACATAAACAAGTAAGCATTCCAGCATTGCTTCTGTTTGTTGAAGCATAAGTAGCAGGGAGTTTATAAATTTCTATCTTCCATCATTTTTCCAAAAAGGTTATAATTTGAATTTTGCATAGCTATGCAGCCTTCATAATGACTATCATAGTGCCCTGTACAAACTATGTTCTTAGAAAATGTTTATGGAATGAAACTGAATTAAAAAACATGTAGATAATGCAAATCTGTTTTGAATACACCAATATTTGACACCATTAAAAATATGCTCGGGAAAGGAGAATGAAGACCACCAAAGACGCAAGGTAATTATGAGCCCAAGAGACAAAAAGGACCACATAAACCAGAGACTACATCAAGCCCAAGACCGGAAGAACTAGATGGTGACTGGCTACAGCTGATGACTGTCCTGACACGGAACACAACAGAGAACCCCTGAGGGAGCAGGAGAGCAGTTGGATGCAGACCCCAAAATCTCGTAAAAAGACCAGACTTAATGGTATGACTGAGACTAGAAGGACCCAAGAGGTCATGGTCCCCAGACCTTCTGTTAGCCCAAGACAGGAACCATTCCCAAAGCCAACTCTTCAGACAGGGAATGGACTGGATTATGGGATAGAAAATGATAACTGGTGAAGAACGAGCTTCTTGAATCAAGTAGACACATAAGACTATGTTGGCATCTCCTGCCTGGAAGAGAGATGAGAGGGCAGAGAGGGTCAGAAGTTGGCTGAATGGACATGAAAATAGAGAGTGGAGAGAATGAGTGCACTGTCTCATTAGGGGAAGAACAATTAGAAGTACATAGCAAGGTGTGGATAAGTTTTTGTATGAGAGACTGACTTGATTTGTAAACTTTCACTTAAAGCACAATTAAAAAAAAAAAAAGCTCAGGGTCTAATGTTTGTATGTTTTGACCATAGGCATTAGGATTGTGGCTCAAACCCTACAGAATTACAACTTTTTTTTTGTTTTTGTATTGGTTTGTTTTATTTTATTATACTGTAACAGCTGATCTTGAATGAGCCTACACACTTAAAGGAAAGGGTATACAATTTGGAGTCAGAGCTGAATTTAAATCTTAACCACAAGCTATGAGATTCAAAGCTATTGGCTTTGAATCATGTTGATGCAAAGATACCGTTAATTGTAAGATGAATATGCACCACTAATATGAAAGTAAATCCTGCCAATACAGCGTGGCGCACTTACTAATGCACTCACTGTCAGGTGCATCCTTACTTCAAGATGCTAAAATGAGGACAATGTGCTCAGGTGAAACACTAACATTCTATTAAATATTCTATTTAGTCTTATGATCCCTGTTTCTCCAACAGTAAAATAAGACTAATGATACTGAGCTCAGAGGGTATTGAAAGGATCACATAAAATAAAGGAGGGAGGGTATGAATGTTCTTTTAAACTCAAAAACACTTTGCAAATATTATCTACAGACAAAGCTCTCCTTTAATGAGAAACTCAGTTCTGAGAGCTGAAACTTCTGCTCTGTGGGTCAATTTTTACACAAAATCTTGTTTCCAGGAGTTGATTTCTCTCTTCCTGCTACATAATCTTATTGGCTCTTTAGGGAAGGTTACAACTTGAAAGTTTTGTGTTTATCTCACTGTAAAAATTAACAACGTTTAGCCACAGAGATCCCTGAATTTGTATTGTTTTGGTTTATACTTTTCACAGGTTTTCTTTCTTTTTTTTTTTTAAGAACTCTGAATTGATTTTAGTAATGATTTAGCTACAAAATTGGTAATTTAGTAATCATTTAAGAAAACCTCCATATTACTTTAAGATTAGATATTTAAAAAGGTCCATATCATATTTCAACCAAATGAAAAAAATAATAATAATTGAGAAAGCCAAAACCAAAGCTATAAAAATTCAGGAAAATTGACTACTTCAGGGAAAGAGTTGGATTATTTAGATTACAATCACTTTTAGAATATTTTTTGTAAGTCCAGGATATCAGATATAAACATTTTTGTGGACATTTCCACAGATTATTTGACTTCAAATTTTGGGATATTGCAGAGAGAGAAGCATGCTGTCCGGGACTCTGTTTGACATACATATAAGATTACATGTCATTGGAATGAAAATAGTTAAATGTTCCATGTTCATTTTTTGTGGATTTTTGCCCATACCTCTTGATAAGTAATGATGCTAAGAGAGAGTATGATTTTTGAGGCCCTCCTGTGTTTCTGAATCTGTAACTTCACTCCTGGTGCTGTTGGATGAGATGGTGTTACGAATTGAATTGTGCCCCCCAAAAATATGTGTTGTAAATTCTACTATACCTGCGGTTACAATCCCCTTTGGGAACAGCACTTTCTTGGTTATGTTAATAAGGCAGTAGAAGTGTAGAGTGTGTCCTAAATCAGTCTCTTCTGAGATATAAAAGAGCAGATTAAGCGAGCAGCCAAAAGGGACACATGGGGGAAGATAGGTGCCACACCACATGAGATCTCCAAGGAACCAAGAAACAGAAGCTGAAGAGACAAAGACCTACCTCCGGAGCCAACAGAGAGCAAAAGCCTTCCTCTAGAGTAAGCACCCTGGACGTGAGAGATTTCTAGCCTCCGAAATTGTGAGAAAATAAATTTCTATTTCCTATATTTCTGTGCACTGGCTGTGCACTGGTGGTATTTCTGTTATAGGGGCACTAGACAACTAAGACAAATCGTGAGCATTCATTGAAATTAATTTATTATTGGTAAACTTAAATGAGTTAACGTAACTCAGTAGAAGTGCTTTGTAAATTATAAAAGACTTACAAAACTGTAGGGTAACATGAGGAAGGCATTGACAGAGTCCTTGAGATGTTTAGCAGGAGTGATCTTTAATATTTAGGAAACATACTCCATTGTTTGCCACCACAGATGCTTCCAGGTTTATCTCCCATATTATCCAACTCGTAGACTGTGTTAAGATTATATATTAAGATTATATTCTCCCATCCTCAAACCTTTGATTAGGGTGTTTTCTTTACCTGGAATATCTCCTTCTCAACTCTGTTAAAATCCTAAGCATACTTCAGATTTCAACTCCATTTTTCCTTCTTCCATAAAATCTCTTCATCTCCTTTCAGTCTAGTTCCCATAAAGCGTTCCACTTAACACAGTCTTCATACATCCATGATAGCTCTTATTCTAGTTACTCAGGGATTTAGAAATACCTGTCTCCTATACAGATTTAAATTTCTATGTCTTATTCATGTTATAATCCCGGAACCTATGCATGGATTTACTCAATATTCATTCATTAAATCTGATTTGGAATAATAGAGAAAAAAAATGTCTTTTGGAATCGAGATAGGGAAAGACTATAAATTAATAAATCATAAAACAATGGTTATCACAGACTGGGTGATACTCATATGTTTGTGGCCCTCTCATGCCCAGCTACTGACATAGTAGAGCTAACTCCATCCCCTCAGGTTCATTACAGAAAAATATAGCTGAATCCAAATAAATGAGAATGATATTATAAAAGACCATTAAATCTATAAAACTAATACTTTGTAATTAGTGATAAAGTACTTAAAACTCACTGTCATTTTTTTGCACACTAGTTTTGACAAGGCTATATTTGAAAACCGTTGATATTGGGGAATGCTCAATAAATTTTCCACTGAGATTGCCCCAAACTTCTCTACCCTCTTCCAATCTAACTAGTCCCTTCTGTCTCCAGAAAACTACTTTGAATTCGATAATTCTTTGTTATGGGGGCTGCCGTGTGCCTTGTAGGATGTTTAACAGCATTCTTGCCTCTACCCACTAGATGCCAGTAGCAACCCCCAAGTCGTGACAATCAAAAGTGTCTCCAGACATCACCAAATCTTGACTAGGGAACAGAGATCACCCCAGTTTCCAAATGACTACTCTTTAAAGGCTCTTTTGGCTAAGCTTTCTCAACTTAGATAACTGAGACTTTTAAAACAATAGAGGTGAAGGTAGCCAGAGACTAACTAGGAAAACCACATATTACAGAGAAGCCCAGAAAAGTTAAAAAAAACTTTATAAAAGTGTGTACCAAAATACATTAACAATGCAAGAGTAATGCTTATAACATATAAATGTGATCCTGTCACTCTTCTGTTTAAATTCTTTAATACTTCCCCATCACTTACAAGAGAATATCTAAGATCTTTGTCAAGATTTCTATCATCTTCTTTCATGGTCCTACCTGTCCAGCATAATTTTCATGGCTACATGGAACTACTTGAATGTATCATATTCTCTCATGCCTGCCTTCCTGGCAAAGATCTCTGTCTATAAATACATTTTTTAAATGTTTTTGCATCTTTGTCTGTACCCCTCCACTCAAATGTATGCTCCCTGAGGGCAAAAACTTGGTCTCTTTTATTCACTGTTTTCTCCCCAGCACCTGATGTACTAAGTAGTTGGTGAAAAAAATGACTGAACATCTTTATGTTTTGGTTAATATTTAGGCTCCCTGGAATGTCCATCTCTTCTTTATTTAGTCTTAAAAATCAGCTTAACTTTATCAAAGAACACCAGAAGACTTAGACACTTCTCTTCTTTCACCTGAATGGGCCCTGTACATGCCTCTTAAAGACCTTAACGTGTTGACTTGCTCTCATTTTAATCTGATGCCCACCCTCTCAACACCATCAATTTCTGAGAACAAGGACCAAATATTATAACCCTTGTAACCTGAGTGCTTAGCACTAGTGTTTGGCTCATAGTAAATGTTTAATGAAATAATGGATAGCTCTGCCATTTATTTTTAGCTTTCATTTTTTTTTTAGAACCACACGAGTCATGTCTCATTTCCCTGCATATTTTCTACAGCATGTCACACGATACGGGCATATAGTAAGCAATTAGTGAACACACCATATTGGTTGCTCCTTTATCATTATTTAAACTTAGGGAGAATGTTACACTTGAAGTCTTAGTTAATTGTTCTCAGGAATAGCAAACACTTTTTTATGGTTTAAACGTGATTGACTACTATAGTGAATGCTGTCAGTGCTCCACCCAGATTCTCTTGGGTTCCTTTTACTGTTTCAGTGTTTGCCTTCCTTAACTTCAAGGTGATTCTGTCTCCAAAGGTCTTCACCTGCAACTCTTTTATGAGGACTGCCTCCAATTACTGAAGCCTCCTTGCCTGTATGTGCAGAGCTGGGAATTCTTGGTAGGCCCACTCCACTCCCAGTGCCCGGCCCAAAGGGTGTAGGAATGTAAAACCTCAACTGCCTTACTTGGGGTCCAAACACTAACACTCCAGAATTTCCCTCAGGGCTGGGCTGAATTAACCCTTCAAGGACTTTATCTGACATTGCATCCTTGCTTTGCTTCTTCCCCTTTCCCGTTCAGTTTTCCCCAACCCCTTATCTGTTTCCCTTAGGAGTACATCCTTAATAAATGGCTGACACACAAACTTGTCTCAAGGTCTGCTTTTGGGGAGCCAACCTAAGACAATCACATCTTGTTACTAATTGCTAGCAAACAAGACAGGAAAAGAAAGAAGTAGAATTATCTGAGGGAAGGACCAGCTACATAATTTGTGGGGCTCAGTACAAAATAAAACAGCAGGGTCTCTTTTTCAAAAATTACTAAAAATTTCAAGACAGTGACAGCAGAGCATTAAACCAATCATGGGTCCCTTCTGTGCCTGGAACGCTGTGTGACTGTACAGGTCTCACACCCATGAAGCCAGCCCTGTCTGAGAGTCTTAATTTCACATACCCAACTACTCTTCAACATCCACTCGAAGCTAGCTAGTATGTACAGAGTTTGGATGAATGCTTTCTTTTTCTCTCAACAGCCTTTATTTAAAGTATTATAACTACAAAAATAGCTTTAGAAATAGAAGACATATGGGAAAATTAAAAAAAAAAAATCAACAGCTTCAGCAAAATGATCTACGGTACATAAGAGAGTTTCGAGATTACTGCCCCTAGCTGAATTCTGGGCACACAGTAGTCACTCGATAAATGCCCATTGATTGACTGATTAACATTTTGAAATATTTGACAGTTTTTATTGGTTTCCTTTGCACTTGACACTGTTAGAAGTATGTGGGATTAGAATACGTAAGAGTTAGAAAGAACCAAGGATTTTAGAAATTATAATCCAAAAATGTTATAGCGCAGACGGGGAAACTAAGACTGAAATTTGTTAATGAGTTCTTTATGGTCCCATTCCTGATATATAGCACAGGACCAGGCAGTGTTTCATTTTGTTGTACTTGTGGTTGCTATGAGTCAGAACTAACCAGACAGCACCTAACAACAACAATTTCTGATATATGGTAATAAACATTTATGTTGTTGTTCATTTACCCTCAAGAATAATGGGATGCAATTTACATTTTTTTTTTTTTCGTGGAAATTGGCATTAATATAAACTTATAGTATAACCAGAGGGATAGTGGAGCTGTGTAAAAGGACAAGTCCAGGAATATATTAGTTATCCTTAGCCAAGTAAAACGTTACTACAACAGTTAGCACCCTAAACAACACACACTGAAGAGGGGGTTTGGATATGCAGAGATGGGAAGGTGGGGAATTTCACTCAAGGGGCAGCATGAGTAAAGGCATGTAGATGATGATGCTCAGAGTCTAAATGGAGACTAAGTCTTCCAGCTTCAGATAAGAAGCTGGACTTTATCTGTAAGCAATTCGAAATATATTTAATATAGTTATAAGTAAGAAAGGAGCCTTAGTGGTAGAATGGCTAAGCGCTCAGCTTCTAACTGTAAGGTCAATGGTTCAAACCCACCAGCTACTCCACAGGAGAAAGATGTGGCACTCTGATTCCATAAAGATTTACAGCCTAGGAAACCCTATGGGACAGTTGTACACTGTCTTATAGGGTCACTCTGAGTCAGACTCGACTCTACAGCACACAACAACAACAATATAAATGAAAGCAACATGATCTACGGTATTACTTTAAGAGGTATCAGCTTTCTCTGTGAGGAACTGAAGAGAAGATAGAGACATGATGAGTAAAGGTGCTGTGAAAACATCGTTGGTATGAGTAATGAAGATATAAACTAAAGACGTAACAATGATGAAATGGCTGGTAAAGGATTATGTGAGAGACAGAGTGGAGACGGCATTGACAGGATTTGGCGACTGGCTGTAAGTGAGATGGGTGATAGGTATGGCGGGAACAAGGAGGATGAAAATGAACTACAGGCTTTACCGTCATCAAATGAAATAGTATCTCAGCTCTTAGGAGGAAATACCCATTCTTCTTTTCACAAAATATCTTAAAGGGTCCTCTAAGCAAAGCTTGTGATAAGGCTCCTTCTCTAAACAAAATTTATGCTAAGGTAGTAAGGAAGCCGTTTCTGGGAAGTGCAGCAAATACGGGAAGAGCTTGCCAAGGTTTTGAGTCAATCTTTTTTATGCCACTGAGAACACTGGGTAGTGGTTTCAGGAGGCCTCACATTCAGAGGTCGAGTTGGATCCAACCAAGAGCTGTCTTGCCAGAGGAGTAATGAAGCTATGTTAAAGACAAGTCTGAGTATGTATTTGTTATATATGGCCGTATAACAAATGACTCCAAAACTTAGCAACTTAAACAACACAGTGTCTGATGGTCAGTAATCCAGAAGTGGTTTAGCAGAGTCTCTCATGAGGTGGAGCCCTGATGGCACAGTGGTTAAGAGCTTGACTGCTAACTGAAAGGCCGGCAGTTCAAATCCACCAGCCATTCCTTGGAAACACTATGGGACAGTTCTACTCTGTCCTATAGGGTTCCCATGAGTCGGAATTGACTCAACAGGAATGGCTTTTTGTTTTGTTTGTTTTCTCCATGAGGTCGCAGTCCAGCAGTTAGCTAGGGCTACAATCATCTGAAGGTTTGAATGTGAGCTTCTAAGTTAGCCACTCACATGGCTTGAGTCTGGAGGCCTTGATTTATTGCTGGCTTTTGTCAGGAGGCCTCAGTTCCTTAGCATGTGAGCCTCTTTATATGGCTCCGTATCATGGAAACTGACTCCCTCCAAATCAAGGGACCCGAGAGAGACAGAGAGAGAGAGAAACAAAAAAAGAAAGAACAAGCAAGAAGCTGAAATCACTTTTATGACCTAACCTCCACATCAGACACCATCATTCCCTCCTTATTATTTTCATTAGAAGTGAGTACGATCCACTTTCAAGAGAAGGGAAAGTAAACTCCATACCTTAAAGGGAGGAGTATTAAAGAATTTGTGAATACACTTTTAAAATTCTTACAGGGGATGAGCTAGGCTGGGAGTGGAAAAATGTCCAGATGATCAAGAAAACACTGGAAATAGGAATACAAGGAATATTGGGAAAATGTACCTTGTTGGAGAACATGAACAAAACAAGGGTGGAAGAAGTCCATTTGGTGCTGACAACATGGCATGCTTGATGGGTATGACCACAAAGAAGAGGTGGACGGTTACACACCAACAGGTCTTTCCCAGGTGTGCAGCCCGATAACCAAGTGCTTCATCTCTCTTTAAGATTAGGTGATATTTCTGTTGCTGGCATTTTCATTTTCTCACTCTCAAATTGTCACAGAACCAAAGTCCATCATCAGATATGAAGAAAATGGTTTAGGAGTTCTTCCCTTAAGTCTCTTTAAATAGACAGGGTACAAGATACAGAGATGGCACCAAAGTGGACGCGTGCCAGTGCCTGGTGTTCCCCAGGACCTGGCCTGCACTCAGCAGTGCTTTGTTCTTCCTCATCAATGTTCACATTCCAGTCTCGCTCCTTTCAAGGGGCTGCTCTGTCTGCATCTGCAGCAGCTTATTGATTCTGGTCCTCTGGGCCAAGAACAACTGATGGACATGCAAAATACATGGTAGGATGACTAATAAATAACCATGTGTAATCTCTTGGCTCCAAAATGAAATCCCATAACTCATTTGAACTTTGTGGATTTGGATGCTGAGCCAAGATAGCATTATAGTATTGTTCCCCCTCCCCAACAGGCTAAAAAAAAATTTTTTTTTTAAAAGCAGTTAATAACGGTCACAGAACATTTAAATAGCTGAAACATCTGAGATTGCTAGTCTCTATTATCACTGGCTGGGAAAAAAAAAAAAAAGAAGAAGACAGAATAATGAAGCCCTGGACTGTAATCCAAAGCTCTTGTTTGATGACTGGCTTTGTAGCCACAGAAGTGCAAAATCTGGAGGTAGATCCTTAAGAGCCATGAAAAGAGTGCTCCTTTCTGACTTGTCAGTTGCTGGCTTTGATAAAAAAAAAAACAACAACAAAAAACTCATTGCTGTTGATTCCATTCTGACCCCAAGTGTTACAGGGTACAAACAAGCTCCACAGGATTTTTTTTCAGGCTGTGACCTTTATGGAAACAGATTGGCAGCCCCTTCTTCCATGATTCGGTTGGGTGGGTTCAAACTCTCAACTCTTTGGTTAGTACCGTACAGTACCCATTGCAGTCAAGTAGGTTCCGACTCATAGTGACCCTATAGGACAGAGTAGAACTGCCCCATAGTTTCCAAGGAGTGCCTGGTGGATTCAAACTGCCGACCTTTGGTTAGCCCCCTCAGCACGTAACCACCACGCCACCAGGTTTTCCCTTTAGTTAGGAGATGAATGCAAATTATTTAAGTCATTTAGGGGCCTTTGGCTTTGATTGTTGTTGTCAGATGTCATTGAGTCAGCCCCCAATGCATGGCAACCCCACGTATGCAGAGTAGAACTGCTCCATAGGGTTTTATTGCCTGTACTCTTTTTGAAAGCAGTTTTCCAGGCCTTCTGTTCCACAAAACCACTGGGTTTGATTAGTGGTTTCTAACTTCATAGCAACTTCCTCTTACAGGTCCTCTTCTTGTTGTCAGTATTGCATTGTTAACTAGTTTCTGCCTCTGTCAGCAAGATGGAAAGGCGTTTCTCCCCACTTATACCTCCTGGCCATTCTTATTATTTGGCTCTCAAATATTATCCTTACTCTTTTAGCTTGCAATATCTCTTGCCAAGAAACCTGAAGCCCGAGAGAGGGTATTCGAGCAACAATACACTGTGCTTTAGTCAGAGGTGGCTCTCTCTTCAGTCAAGGCACTGCCTCAGGAAAGAGCCTTCGCACCTCTCTCTCAAACAGCTCCAGATTCCCCTGCTTACCTGGCATTCCAGAGTCAACCTGTTACTCCCCGAGCTCTCTTCTACAACTTGCCCAGGAGTGCAATTGGGCGCTATTGCATGTAGAGTTCACAGAGTCCTGTCCCGGTGTTCCAGCCATCTCCAGATTGTGTTTTGTACCTGGACCTCAATATGGAGCCACAGAAAAGAAGCATGGGGTATAAGTGTTGCGTACACTTGGCTAACCTGCATTCCACAAGAGAAAATTAAAAAAAAAAAAAAAAAAAGGATGCACAGTGTTCAGTTTGCCTTCTGTGTCCTGACACACATTTCTCTTTCACACCAGAGGTTTCGTAGCGTGTAGAAAAACCATGTTTCAGCAAAGGAAGGCCCATTTTCAAAACCACTCATTTGGCAAATACACAAGCTCTCCAGCTGGAAAGCCCTGCTTCTGGTTCCTCGTGGTTTACCTAATCCAAAAGCAGTGGTAATCATGTTTAAAAAAAATGATCATCTCCGCCAATAGCCTTGGGGTTTGCTTACCATGGTAACGTACACAAAGAGACAGGCGGTGATACCAGGTTGCTCACGCAATTGAAACGCACTGCTGTCCATATAGAAGGTGAATGTCTATTTGAAGAACTATTTGTCACAAAATTCAAGGCACCTTTTATTTTAACACTATGCCACCCGCACTATAAATGTTTTTGTGGGATCAGATAGTTTATTTCTTGACTAACAATCTGTATATTCAACCAGCAATGTCTGACAAAGGGTTCTACTTCTATGGGAGGCACTATTTGATCAGACTATAAGCAATATAGCTTTCTCATTGTCCTGTGAATCAAATTTCCCAAACCAACAAAGAGCTTGGAAGAATGCTAGCACTTTTAAAAACCAGGCTGACATTCAAAGTATACAGGAATCTCTATAAATCTGCTTTCCAGCATATAAAATGATGCCTCTTCAGCATATTCTTCCTCTTCTTCATGTTGAATTGCATGTGCTTACCAGAGCAGAATCAATGAGGGATAAAAATGCTTCAAGGATGTCTTGCTAAAGCCATTCTCTTCTAAATCCATCCTTTTGCAGGAGATTAGCTAATTAAATCAGGCCATGAGTCTTAGTTTTAACAGGAAAATGCATTTAGCTAATCTGAGCTCATATGCTAATAGTAGAAATAGGCATTTTCACGTAAGACATATTATCTGGAATCCCACAAAATATTCTTACTTGATTGTATTTCATGCTGCAGGTGAAACTCTGCCTTGACCAATCTTATGCCAAACACATGCTTAGTGTGGGATGACTCTTTAAGCAAATCTAGGGTCATTATGGGCCAAAGGATTTTAATGGTTGCTGGTGATGAACTTGGTCTGTATATGTCCCAATGAGTGCTGGCTCCAGTCTAACCACCAGACCTCAGATATGGCCTATAACAGCTGGTTATCTTTGCCAGTGATTTATTGAAGAACACAATGAACAAAGATGTCTGTATCAGGTTATATCAGGATTATATCAGACACCAAGACCAATGTTTCCCCTTTTCATTCACCCAGCATGCAGGTGACTCTCCTATGGGGTTTTCAATGGGTTCTAGGTGAATACGGGAACTGGTGTTGCCAGTTGAGCATGTACGACCCCACCCATTGATGCTACTTTAATAAATTCATCCTGCACAGGATTTTGACCCAGAAAACAGTCTTGTCTTTATATCCAGAATTCATTTATCTCAGGGAACTGAATGGTGCTGACTCAATTCTTAATACTGGAATCATAAGGTCAATATGAATGGGATGCTCATTTCAGTGTGTGTGTGAAATCTTCTGTAGGCTGAGCTACATAGGAAGCAAAATCAGAAATTGTCTTAGTGAGAATGGGAAGTAAGCAAAAAGAGTCACTGGAATTATTTGGATACATAATATTATCTAAATTTGGTGCAGCCATCTATGGAAGATGTTTCATGTAAAAAATAAGTAATAATAAAATGATAATTACAGCTGATTTTGATTGCAAGGTTACTTTGTGTTAGGCATTGCAATGTTTTTTGTTTTGTTCTGTTTTTGGTAAATTAACTTGTTTTGTCTTCTGAACACTGATAGGGAGTACGTGGTTTATTATTCTCACTTTACAGATAAGGAAAAAGATATATTAAGCACCTTCTTAAATATTACATAGTTGGTAAGTAGCAGAACAGAATGAGAAAGCTCATCAGCTTATTTCCAAAAGCCAGTCTCTTAATCATTATGCTACACTGTTCACAGGGGACTCCTAACCTGGCCAGTGATGGATCCATACCATCAGCTTTTTCTTCTCTGCCAGCTTCTCTTTTTCTACGTTGCTTGGATGTCCTTCACTTGGTACACACTAATTAGTTTATATTCTTGATTGGTCTAAAGGCAGGCCTTGCTATTCTTGTTTCTGGCTTGGAAAACACTTTGTTTTTAATGGATACACACACACAAATATATATATATATATATAGTGCAGGTATTGATAGGAGAACATTAGTTCAGGGAGTTTGACTACCCTGTATTGATACTTCATTAACAATCTTCATTGTTTATCTTAAAAGCTCAGTTTTGTTGCCCCTTCTAACTATCATATTTCCATCTCTTCACTGCCAAAACCTTTATGTATGTATACCTTCTCAGAATCTCCCAATAATTTTTCACTTTAACCACTCAAACACACATCTCAGTGTTTAGAATGTGCTTTAATTCCATGCTGGAAGTTCACAGATGCCCTTCTTTTGACCTGGCCAAAAGATTGTTTACTTCTCCATGTCTCTCTTCATCACTTGATGCTGTTACCTTATCTCTCAATTTTCAGATTATCCACATTCCTGGATTCCTATTTAAGGCTCCTCCTACCAAGACCCTCTCAATGGTGGATTTTGACCCAAGTTTCTACTCTTGACCTTCTGTTCTCTTTCAGTAACCTTCATTTTCTCCACACACAACCTTTCCGGTGAAATCATGCACTGCTCTAATTATAACAATTCCATTATGCAAAAGACCACCATCTTAAACCTTGGGTCATGATCTGCTGTGCTGAGTGACATGGGGAACTGAGTGGGTATCTCAGAAATGATCTAATCCTGTATGTTATTCAGCAACAAAATAGCATTTCTGAGAAGGTTTTAAGTTCTTTGGCCAATGCTTTTTCCCTAACAATTTTTGATAACCTATTAGGAACACTTGGGACTTTGCAAAACCTGAGCACCACCCTCCTATACAAGAAATCAAAAGTTCCTTTCGGTGGTCCTTCCTTAGAGTGGAGAACTGTAAAAGCACTAGGTCAGAAGGCTCACTCCAGCAAGCCATTTGCACAGTCGGCCCCGATTTCGTCACTTTGGCGCTCCCCGTCTCCTTCCGGTCCTGTTTCCTCCACACACTTATTTCTCCTTAAAGGGATTCATTGAAAAACCACTTCCACCTAATCATTGCTTTAAAGTCTGCTTGGAGAGAATTCCACATCAGACACCTCCCTAACTTCTCCCTGCTTGATGACTGGAAATCTAGCACCCAATTTCCAACTGATTAATGGGCATTATTGGCTGGATATCCCACTGACAGTTCAAACTTTGTATGTCCAAGTGTGGCTGCTTCATTTCCTTCGTCATCATTACTTGAGTCCTCTTTCCCAATTGCCTAATTTCTTTGGGGTTTGATCCGTCTCTGCCCTTTGTCCCCTTGTTTAGGCTACCACCATATCTGGCCACTTCTTCCTTTGAGAACTTCATTTCCATTCCTAATACTCTTACCAGGGCTCAGACTTCTATTTCCTCAGACTTGGGCTAATGAAAGTGGCTTTCACTGGGCTCTCTACGCCCCTGACCTCATCTCCTACTAAGCATCCTGCACAATGCTGTCTAATTTTCTGTCCTGAAATACCAAGTCCATTGAATCCTTCCCCTGAATGCAGCATACCATTTACTCTTATGTCCAACTCTAACTCTGCATTCATTTATTTATATATTCATTTATTCAAGAAATATTTTGAGCATCTAAGATATGCCAGACTGTATTCCCGGCATTGGGGGTGCTGCAGTGCACAGAACAGACAGATTCTTTTTACTTAACGGCAGGTAGTAATAAGTCCTATGGGGGGAAAAAATGAAACAGTGGTAGGGTCTAGTGAGTGACTAGGGCTGTAATGTTATATAGAAGGGTCAAGGAGATGGTATCTGAATTGAAACCTGAATGAAGTGAGGAGGCGGACATATAGAAACCGGAAGAGTAAAGTATCCACAGTTGTTTAAGGAATGAGCACTAGTTCAGCGTGGCTATAATGCCACCCACAAGCAGAAGACCCAGGAGGTGAGGCCAGAGGAGTGCTGAAGCCCAGGCCATGTGCTATGGGCCTAGTAAAGACTTTTCACTTATCCCAACTGTAATGGCAATACAGGAAGGATGTGGTGCAATGAAGAAATATTAGTTGACCCATGTTAACAAATAACAATTTAAGCTGCATAAAAAAAAAAAGTTGTAGAAGCCCAGATGGTGCAGTGGTTAAAGCACTCGGCTGCTAACTGAAAGGCTGACAGCTCAAACTCACCACCTGTTTGCTCTCACAGGAGAAAGACGTGGCAGTCTGCTTCTGTAAAGATTTACAGCCTTGGTAACCTTACGAGGCAGTTCTATCCTGTCCTGTAGTTTGCTGTAAGTCAGAATCAACCCAAAGTCAATAGATTTTTTATTTTAAAAATTCTGTAAGGTGGCAAGAGTGGAAGCTGGGAGAACAGTCAAAGGACCTTGCAATAATCCAAGCTTCTATGGGCCAGCTCGATGTGGTAAGAACACAGACTCCGTATAGTTGGAGACTCTCCCCCCACCTTGTTCTGGACCAAGAAAAGGAAGCTAATTCTCATTAAAATGAGCTTGCGTGTTTAACCAGAAGTGTGAATTGGGCTTTTTTTGTTTGTCAGTTTCCTTGATTTCGGTTTTTGTTTGTTTCTGTCAGCAGGCACTGCCACAAAGGAAAGGACCTAAGAGGCAGCCCTTGGTCAAGACTGACAGATAGTCTTCTGAAGATGGTCACTCTGGTCCTCTTTTAGAACCTTTCTTGATTATACCTGCTTCCAGTAATCTCTTACTTCTCTGAAATACCAGTTGTATCTACAGGAAATTAAACCAAATTCAGCACTTATTTGTACCTCAGCTATTTCCCAAACATGTAGTGCGCCTACCTAATTACTTTGTAGACAATGAAGAAGTGGGATAACATAATTTCTCAGCATATGCTCGTAATAACAAAAATAATTAATACCAATTAGGTACCTACTCTATGCTACATACTATTTCAAGTGATATATATATATATATATGCATACATAAACTCATTTAAGCTTAACAACAAAACTATGAGATAGGTGCTATGATTATTCAAACTTTTTAATGATGAGAAGAATGAGTTATAAAAAGGTTTGTCACTTGACTAGGATACATATCCAAGCAATTTTTCTCCGGAGCCGTTCTTTTCACTAAGACACATGATTTCTTGCATGGTCTAGCACATTGATGAGCACTGAGGATATAGCTGATGATTAAAAAAAAAAAAAAAATCACAATGCTAGGGGCCCTAATAGAATGGGAACTCCAGAATGCTTAATTGTGCTCATGAGAAACCTTTACATAGATCAAGAGGCAGTTGTTCGGACAGAACAAGGGGATACTGACTGGTTTAAAGTCAGGAAAGGTGTGCGTCAGGGTTGTATTCTTTCCCCATTCCTATTCAATCTGTATGCTGAACAAATAATCCGAGAAGCTGGACTATATGAAGAAGAACAGGGCATCAGGATTGGAGGAAGATTCATTAACAACCTGTGTTATGCAGATGACACAACCTTGCTTGCTGAAAGTGAAGAGGACTTTTGTAGCACTTACTAATGAAGATCAAAGACCATAGCCTTCAGTATGGATTGCACCTCAACATAAAGAAAACAAAAATCCTTACAACTGGACCAATGAGCAAAATCATGATAAATGGTGAAAAGATTGAAGTTGTCAAGGGTTACATTCTACTTGGATCCACAATCAACGGCCATGGAAGCACCAGTCAAGAAATCAAAAGATGCATTGCATTGAGTAAACCTGCTGCAAAGGACCTCTTTAAAGTATTGAAGAGCAAACATGTCACCTTAAAAACTAAGGTGTGCCTGACCTAAGCTATGGTATTTTCAATCACATCATATGCATGTGAAACCTGGACAATGAATAAGGAAGACCAAAGAAGAATTGATGTCTTTGAATTGTGGTGTTGGCGAAGAATATTGAATATACCATGGACTGCCGAAAGAACCAACAAATCTGTCTTAGAAAAAGTACAACCAGAATGCTCCTTGGAAGCAAGGATGGTGAGACTACATCTTACACACTTTGGACATGTTGTCAGGAAGAATCAGTCTCTGGAGAAAGACATCATGCTCGGCAAAGTACAGGGTCAGGGGAAAAAGAGGAAGACCCTCAACCAGGTGGAGTGACACAGTGGCTGCAACAATGAGCTCAAGCATAACGATTGTAAGGATGGCTCAGGACCAGGCAGTGTTTCATTCTGTTGTGCATAGGGTAGCTATGAGTCGGAGCTGACCAGATGGCACCTGACAACAAAAAAAGGGGCCCTAATACATGACATAAATGCGATGCAAACCATAACTAACAATGCGCAAACACCAGAGGATAAACTAGATAACTGGGAGCTCCTAAGTATTAAATACTTATGTTCATCAAAAGATTTTACTAAAAGAACAAAAAGTGAACCTATGGACTGGGAAACCGCTTTTGGCTATGATATATCTGATAAAGGTCTAATCTCTAAAATCTATAGAATACTTCAACACCTCAACAACGAAAATACAAATAAACCAATTAAAAAATTGGAGAAGGCTATGAAGAGACACTTCGCCAAAGAAGAAATTCAAACAGCTAACATACATGTGAGGAAACACTCAAAATTATTACCTATTAGAGAAATGTAAATCAGGGCTACAATGAAACACCATCTCACCCCAACATTACTGGCACTAAAAAAGAAAGAAACAGAAAATAATCAATGTTGGAGCAGTTGTAGGAAGACTGGAAATCTTATGCACTGTGGGCAGGAATGTAAAATGGTACAACTATGGAAAGAGATACAGCATCTCCTTAAAAGCTATAAATAGAAATACTATACCATCCAGCAATCCCACTCTTAGGAAATATACCATAGAAATAAAAGCTACCATAAGAATAGACATATGCACACCCATGTTCATTGCAGCATTATTCACAAAAGCAAAAAGATGGAAACAACCTAAGTGCCCATCCATCAACAGATGAATGGGTAAACAAATTACTATACATATACACAATGGAAAACTACACAAGATAAAGAACAATGATAAATCTGTGAAACACATCATAACATAGATGAATCTGGAGGGTATTATGCTGCGTGAAATAAGCCAATAAAGGAAAGACAAATATTGTATGAGACCACTGTTTTAAAAACCAAAGAAAAGGTTTACACACAGAAAAAAACACTCTTTGATGGTTATGAGTGTGCAGAGGGAGGAGAAGGGGGCATCACTAACTAGATAGTAGACAAGTTAACTGGTAAAGGGAAAGACAACACACAGTACAGGGGACGGCAGCACAATATGACCAAGGTGAAGTCATAGACGCTTCCTAGATACATGCAAACACTTTGAGAGACTGAGTTACTGGGCCTGAGGGCTGGGAACCATGGTCTTGAGGACATCTAGGTCAATCGGCACGACATAGTTCATAAAGAAAATGTTCTACATCCTACTTTGGTGAGTAGCATCTTGGGTCTTAAAAGCTTGTAATCAGCCATCGTAAGATACATCTATTAATCCCAACATGTTCAGAGCAAAGGAGAATGAAGTAAACGAAAGACACAAGGAAAACATTAGTTCAAAGGACTAATGGACCACATGAACCACAGCCTCCAGCATCCTGAGCCCAGAAGAGCTAGACAGTGCCCAGCTACCACCACCTACCGCTCTGACAGGGTCCTGGACAGAACGGGAGAAAAATGTAGAACAAAATTCAAATTCACAGAAAATGTACAGACCTAGTTGTTTAACAGAGACAGGAGGAACCCCAAGACCATGGCCCCAGATACTCTGCTAACTCAGAACTGAAGCCACTCCGGAAATCCACCTTTCAGCCAAAGATTGGACAGGTCTATATAACAAACAGTAACACATGTAAGGATCGTGCTTCTTAGTGCAATCAAATATACGAGACCAAATGGGCAACACCTGCCTAAAAGCAAAAACTAGAAGGTAGGAAGGGGCAAGAAAACTGGACCAGTGACTGCTAATGGATGTGGGATTTCTTTCTGAGGTGATGAACATTTTCTGAAATCAGATAGCAGACAACTCTGCGAATATACTAAAATACACTGAATTGCACATTTTTAAATAATAGATTTTATTGGATTTAATTTATTTTGAAATAAAGATAGAATTAAAGAAACAAACAACAACAAAGAAAAACCCCATTTATTTGTATAGTTCTGTAAGTCCAGATAGAGCACAGCTGGGTTTTCTGTCCAGGGTCTTGTTGTTGTTCTTAGGTGCCATTGAGTTGATTCCAACTCATAGCGACCCTATGCACAACAGAACAAAACACTGCCCGGTCCTGAGCCATCCTTACAATCGTTGTTATGCTTGAGCTCACTGTTGCAGCCACTGTGTCAATCCACCTTGTTGAGGGTCTTCCTCTTTTCTGATGACCCTGTACTCTGCCAAGTATGATGTCCTTCTCCAGGGACTGATCCCTCCTGACAACATGTCCAAAGTATGTAAGACGCAGCCACGCCATCCTTGCCTCTAAGGAGCATTCTGGCTGCACTTCTTCCAAGACAGATTTGTTGGTTCTTTTGTCTGTGCGTGGTATATTCAATATTCTTCACCAACACCACAATTCAAAGGCATCAAGTCTTCTTCAGTCTTCTTTATTCATTGTCCAGCTTTCACATGCACATGATATGACTGAAAATACCATGGCTTGGGTCAGGCGCACCTTAGTCTTCAGGGTGATGTCTTTGCTCTTCAACACTTTGAAGAGGTCTTTTGCAGCAGATTTGCCCAGTGTGATGCGTCTTTTGATTTCTTGACTGCTGCTTCCATGGGTGTCGATTGTGGATCCAGGTAAAATGAAATCCTTGACAACTTCAATCTTTTCTCTGTTTATCATGATGTTGCTCATTGGTCCAGTTGTAAGGGTTTTTGTTTTCTTTATGTTGAGGTGTGATCCATGCTGAAGGCTGTGCTCTTTCATCTTCATTAGGAAGAGCTTCAAGTCCTCTTCACTTTCAGCAAGCAAGGTTGTGTCCTCTGCATAACGCAGGTTGTTAATGAGTCTTCCTCCAATCCTGATGTCCCGTTCTTCTTCATATAGTCCAGCTTCTTGGATTATTTGTTCAGCATACAGATTGAATAGATATGGTGAAAGAATACAACCCTGACGTACACCTTTCCTGACATTAAACCAGTCAGTATCCCCTTGTTCTGTCTGAACAACTGCCTCTTGGTTCATGTAAAGGTTCCTCATGAGCACAATTAAGTGTTCTGGAATTCCCATTCTTTGCAGTGCTATCCATAGTTTGTTATGATTCACACAGTCGAATGCCTTTGCATAGTAAATACAATGCAGGTAAACATCCTTCTGGTATTCTCTGCTTTCAACCAGGATCCATCTGACATCAGCAATGATATCCGTGGTTCCACGTCCTCTTCTGAAACCAGCCTGAATTTCGGCGGTTCCATGTCGATATACTGCTGCAGCCATTTTTGAAAGACCTTCATCAAAATTTTGTTTGCGTGTGATATTAATGATATTGTTCTATAATTTCCACATTGGTTGGATCACCTTTCTTGGGAATAGGCATAAATATGGATCTCTTCCAGTCAATTGGCCAGGAAACTGTCTTCCATATTTCTTGGCATAGACAAGTGAACAACTCCAGCGCTGTATCTGTTTGTTGAAACATCTCAATTGATATTCCATCAATTCCTGGAGCCGTATTTTTCGCCAATGCCTTCAGGGCAGCTTGGACTTCTTCCTTCAGTACCATTGGTTCCTGATCATATGTCACCTCTTGAAATGGTTAAATATCGACTAATTCTTTTTGGTATAATGACTCTGTGTATTCCTTCCATCTTCTTTTGATGCTTCCTGTGTCATTTAATATTTTCCCCATGGAAACCTTCACTATTCCAACTCCAGGCTTGAATTTTTTCTTCAGTTCTTTCGGCTTGAGAAATGCCAAGCGTGTTCTTCCTTTTTGATTTTCCATCTCCAGCTCTTTGCACGTGTCATTATAATATTTTACTTTGTCTTCTTGAGAGGCCCCTTGAAATCTTCTGTTCAGTTCTTTCGCTTCAACAATTCTTCCTTTTGCTTTAGCTGCTTGATGCTTAAGACCAAGTTTCAGAGTCTCCTCTGACATCCATCTTGGTCTTTTCTTTCTTTCCTGTCTTTTCAGTGACCTCTTGCTTTCTTCATGGATGATGTCCTTGATGTCATTCCACAACTTGTCTGGTCTTTGGTCGCTAGTATTCAATGCAACAAATCTATTCTTGAGATTGTCTCTAAATTCAGGTGGGATATACTCAAGGTCATATGTTGGCTCTCGTGTTCTTGCTCTGATTTTGTTCAGTTTCAGCTTGAACTGGCATATGAGCAATTGATGGTCTGTTCCACAGTCGGCCCCTGGCCTTGTTCTGACTGATGTTATTGAGCTTTTCCATGGTCTCTTTACACAGATGTAGTCAATTTGATTTCTGTGTGTTCCATCTGGCGAGGTCCATATAGTCACCGTTTATGTTGGTGAAAGAAGGTATTTGCAATGAAGAAGTCGTTAGTCTTGCAAAATTCTATCATTCGATCTCTGGCATTATTTCTATCACCAAGGCCATATTTTCCAACTACCAATCCTTTTTCTTTGTTTCCAACTTTCGCATTCCAATCACCAGTGATTATCGATGCATCTTGATTGCATGTTCATCAATTTCAGACTGCAGCAGCTGATAAAAATCTTCTATTTCTTCATCTTTGGCCCTAGTGGTTGGTGCATAAATTTGAATAATAGTTGTATTAACTGGTCTTCCTTGTAGGCGTATGGATATTATCCTATCACTGTCAGCGTTGTACTTCAGGATAGATCTTGAAACATTCTTTTTGACAATGACTGCAACACCATTGCTCTTGGAGTTGTCATTCCCAGCACAGTAGACTATATGATTGTCCAATTCAAAATGGCCAATACCAGTCCGTTTCAGCTCACTAATGCCTAGGATATCGATGTTTATGGGTTCCATTTCATTTTTGATGATTTCCAATTTTCCTAGATTCGTACTTAGTACATTCTAGGTTCTGATTATTAGTGGATGTTTGCAGCTGTTTCTTCTCATTTTGAGTAGTGCCACATCAGCAAATGAAGGTCCCGAAAGCTTTACTCCATCCACGTCATTAAGGTCGACTCTACTTTGAGGAGGCAGCTCTTCCCCAGTCATCTTTTGAGTGCCTTCCAACCTGGGGAGCTCATCTTCCAGCACTATGTCAGACAATGTTCCGCTGCTATTCATAAGGTTTTCACTGACTAATGATTTTCAGAAGTAGACTGCAGGGTCCTTCTTCCTAGTCTGTCTTAGTCTGGAAGCTCAGCTGAAACCTGTCCTTCATGGGTGACCCCGCTGTTATCTGAATACCGGTGGCATAGTTTCCAGCATCACAGCAACACACAAGCCCCCACAGTACGACAAACTGACAGACACGTGGGGGTCCAGGGTCTTAGAAGATCAAAATAAATGTGTTGGTAAACTGTATTCTCTTGTGGAGTGTAGGTTCATCTTCTAAGCTCATTCACGTCATTTGGCAGAATTTAGTTCCTTACATCTATAGAGTTGAGGTCCCTACTTCTTTGGTTACTGTCAACAGGTGACCATTTTCAGTTTCTAGAGGTCTCCTGTATTCCTTGTCACTTAGAGTTCTCCATGTACAAATCCAGCAATGGAGCACCTTCCTTGTGTAGAGTCCCTGTCATGTTTCAAATTTCTGTATTTAGGATGAGCCCTGTCTCTTTCAAGGGTTTTCTAATTAGGTCAGTACTCCTTAGAGGCTAAACATCTCTTTCTTAAAGTCAACTGTGCTGTATAACACAACCGAAACATAGAAGTGATCTTCCATCATATTCACAGTCCCAGGAAATACACAGGATGTGCTTAGTAAGTGTCATGGATTGAACTGTGTCCCCCAAAAATATGTGTCAACTTAGGCCATGATTCCCAGTATTGTGTGGTTGTCCTCCATTTTGTGATTTTCCTATGTGTTATAAATCATAATCCCTGCCTGTGGTTAAAAAGGATTAGGGTGGGACATAACACCCTTGCTCAAGTCATATTTCTGATCCAATGTAAAGGGAGTTTCCCGAGGGTGTGGCCTGCACCACCTTCAATCTTACAAGAGATAAAATGAAAGGGAAGCATGCAGAGAGTTGGGAACCTCATACCACCAAGAAAGAAGCACCGGGAGCAGGGTGTTCTTTGGACCTGGGGTTCCTGCACAGACAAGCTCCTCATCCAGGGGAAGATTGATGAGAAGAACCTTCTTCCAGAGTCAACAGAGAAAGAAAGCCTTCCCCTGGAGCTGATGCCCTGAATTCGGACTTCTAGCCTACTAGACTAGGAGAAAATTAATTTCTCTTTGTTAAAGCCATCCACTTGTGGTATTTCTGTTGGAGCAGCACTAGATGACTAAGACAGTAAGGCATAGGAATCTTGAGAGCATCGTGTAATTCTGCCTATCACAACCTGCTTGCTTGAAACCCTTCTGGTTGAACACTGATCCCACCCAGTTTTCCTCTATAGGATTTCTCTGTAGATACTCTTGAGCACCATCACATTGCCTAGCACAAAGTAGAAGCTAAAAAAAAAAAAGTACTTTAGATTTAATGCCATAAGGGATGATTCCACACTCTTCACCTTCAAATCTCAGGAGGACTTAGACAATGTGGGGTTCAACACACTTGACATTTATTTTTGTATGCATTCTAGGGATAGCGATACATTCTAAATCTTCTAGGCGTGGTTCTATGATTGCCTTATAAAATCTTCTTCTTACTTCCGGCATTTGGAAACTCCATACATGGAAGAATCATGTGTGTTTGGTGTACGTGAGGGACAGAATGTGTGTGTGGGTGAGAAAGACAGAGATGACTGACAGAAATGTTGCTTTATTGCTGCTGTTGCTCCAAGCAATTTTGCTCAAAAATGGGAAATAACATGAAAATCAATAGAACATAATAAAAGCCATCACTGAAGTGAAGAAGGCTGCAGAAAAGCAAGTGTGTTTCCTGGAAGGCTTGCAATCTCTTGCCCTCTGCTTTCTCTCTCTACTCCCGCCTTTTCAGATGCTGTGGATTTATCTACAATATGGCTCGATTCTGAAATCCAAGGGGAGGGCTAAGCTCTAATTGTAGCCACATGAAGCCTTGGAGGGCTTGGCTTATTGACACGGCCTCCCTGCAAGAAGTAGAGGCTCTGGCCAAATGATTATAATTGACCTGGACAGCAATCACAGAACATTTTAGTTTTGCAAAGTGATTTTACTCACCAGTCATGATATAAGATGAAAACTATGGAGCTAGGCCTTGGCATTGAAAAAGGCTCTTGCCTATTTGGTGAAAGGTCCCTGGGTTCAGTTTCTCCACCTACATAATATACAGAAATAAAATTTACCCCAGTTTCTATGAATCAAAATTAGAGATGTGTATTGTTCAAAATGTGTGTTTACTTACACAAGAATCTATTTTTTGATGGGAAAGTAATTTTTTCAGATTGAAAAAAAATGTTACTATGTTTGAGGAAGGGAATTTTATTTATGATACATTGTTTAAACCTAACAATAACACTTGGAGATATATTTAATTCCCGTTGTTTACACATCAGAAAACTGAAGCTATTTAAAGCACTGCTATTTATGGACAAGAGCTCAGGCTGCTAACCAAAAGGTCAGCAGTTCGAATACACCAGCCTCTTCTTGGAAACCCTAGGGGACAGTCTACTCTGTCGTACAGGGTCACTATGATTCAGAATCAACTTGAGAGCAAGGTTTTTTGTTTTTTGTTTTTAATGAACAATGAAAATTAAGTGCACTGTAAGACTTTCTATTTACATTGACTATTGTTTCACTTAAGGTGTCCTGGTGGCACAGTGGTTGAAGTGTTCAACTGCTAACCAACAAGGGTTTGAACCCAACAGCCACTCCACGGGAGAAAGAGTTAGCAGTCTGCTTCCGTTAAGATTACAGCCTTGGAAACCCTATGGGGCATTTCTACTCTGTCCTATACGGTTGCTGTTAGTCGAAATCCACTCCATGGCAACGGGTTTGGCTTTTTTTGGTTTTGTTTGTTATTTAGGTTTCTAATTTTTTTTTTTTAATTGTGCATTAGGGGAAGGTTTACAGAGTAAATTAGATTCCCATTCTATAGTTTGCATATAATGGGGCTGTTTAACTTTCTAGGGGGTCAGAGGTTTTTGCTATCCTTTGAGAAATCGACTCATTGCTTTCCCATAAATATTAATGAGACAATTCTGCCTTCTTTCAGTGAAACATCTCTAAAATTTATTACTATGTATCCTTTGTCTGGAGGAGAAGTTATACATAACTAAAGGTACACTGAGGCATTTTGAAATGCAAAGCCCTAAATATATAGAAAAAGTAGATTTCTCACAAAATTATCCAAGTATGCACAAGGCACTGGTAATTGAGCATTTTCTTTCCAATAAGCAACCTCAGAATCTTTTCAGATCAAGACTTGATGTAAATAAACGTTGTCAAAGGTTCAGTGAGACTTCTTTTTCTCTGTGTTTTGGAGACTTTCCTAAGGCCCTAAAACTGAGCACCTACATGACAAGTACTGCATTTTTTTAAAAAGAGTAACTAGGTTCATTCTTTGAAGAAGTTGCCACCAAGGAGCCAAAGATTGTTCTGAGACACTTAATATATCATCACCTTTGGACTCTAAACAAAAGGAGACTAAAAATTTACCACAGACAAAATGAGAGAAAGAAGGTGGTGTGTAAGATGTTCTCAACAACCATCACCTTACCAACCCAAGGGAGGGAGGGTTTTGCAGAAGCACTGGAGGATAGCGGGGGCGGGGGGGGGGGGACCTGTCAAGAGAAAACTGATAACTAATCCCTCCCCCAAGCACAGCAGCCAACTTACGAGGACAACTATCTTTGCCCCACTGGAGCGTTACAAGCTCCCCAGGGAGGCTTGCATTTCCCTTGAAGGGTGCCGCATTTCCATTGGAAGTGGGTGTATTTCCATTGGTAGATGCCTGCATTTCCCATAGGAAGTTTCTGCGTTTCCATTTTAGTTATTTGGATTCTCATTCATGGATGCCTGCTTTTCCACGGGAGGTGGAAGTACTCCCATTGGGAGGTACCTACAATTCCATTGGATGTGAATGTACTTCCTCTGGGAGGTTTTTGCATTTCTCTTGGGAGGTGTCTGCATTTCTCTTGGGAGGCGTCTGCATTTCTCTTGGGAGGTGCCTGTATTTCTTTTGGGAAGTGTCTGCTTTTCCACTGGGAAGGTCTGTGTTTCCACTGGAAGGTGGCAGTACTTCCTTTGGTAAGCACCTGCGTTTCCACTGAAAGTGGATACACCCCCGTTTGTAATGGCCTGCGTTTCTTTTGGAAGTGGATGCGCTTCCATTGGGTGGAGTCTGCATTTCCTTTGAAGAGGTCTGAATTTCTTACTGGGAGAATCTGCATGTCCATTGCGAGGTGTCCACCAGCATTCTCTGATTTTGGAGGAGCAAGAAAACCTAATATTTTCTGTTGGCAACAGAAGGCTTTCAGGAAATCAACTGGACCAAAAGTGGTCAATTACAAATACTAGAAAACAGTGGATTACCCACTGTCTTAGGGGAGGAGGATAGAAAGTCAGTTATACCTCCAATAAGCACACAAGAGCATACCTCAAAGAAAACCAGCCGGCATTTTGAAATCTGGACCCAGATCTCACTGATCACATTGGATCTAGCCCCTTCTTCCCTCCTTCTCACACCAACTCCAGAGGAACCGAAGGTAATAACTACAGAAAGGAATATGAGACGGGAAAATAAGAGCAGCTCACACCTTCCTTTCCCACTGAAGGCTTCAGAGCCTGGGATCATTTAAAAACAAAGAAGTGAGAAAACAAGTGTCAATTTAGACCAGCCTGGATTTTTTAATAAATGAAAATGAGTTTGTTCTAATGCCAAGATGGGATTAAAAAAAAAAAAAAAACCTCTGAAAATTGCCCTTTCTGAAACGGGAAGAAGAATGTGAATAAAATTGTTTTGAAGATTGCAATGAGAGAAAAATAAACTGCTTCTTAATTTGCCTCAGTCAAGTTTAACCCATTCAATATGCCAGTTACAGCCAGCCATGCTTACGTGCAAATATATTTCAATAAAGAATGTTGCAACAGAGATGAACCAAAAAACCCTCAACCCACTGCTGTCGAGTCGATTTTGACTCAAAGTGGCGCTATAGGACAGAATAGAACTGCCCCATAGGGTTTCCAATTGGGGAATCCCTGGTGGCATAGTGGTTAAGTGCTACTGCTGCTAACCAAAACGTCAGTAGTTCAAATTTGCCAGGCGCTCCTTGGAAACTATATGGGGCAGTTCTACTCCGTCCTCCTATAGGGTTGCTATGAGTCAGAATCGACTCGATAGCAGTGGGTTTTTTTTTTTTTTTAAGTCTTTATGGAAGCAGATTGCCCTGTCTTTCTCCAGTGGAGCAGCTTGTGGGTTCCAACTGCCAACCTTTTGGTTAGCTGCCCAGTGCTTTAACCGCCCTGCCACCAAATAGCGTGTAAAAAATACTTCCCTCAAGTATCTGGGCTTAGTTTAAAAGCCAGCGTCATTCACATCTTTATCTATTGACCGTATTCCTTTTCTTTTCCTTCCATTCCCATGCTCTTTCTTCTTCCCCATTTTACTAATCTATATTCAGCACCCTGGTGGCATAGTGGTTAAGAGCTACAGCTGCTAACCAAAAAGTTGGCAGTTTGAATCTACCAGGTGCTCCTTGGAAACTCTGTGGTGCAGTTCTACCTTGTCCTATGAGTCTGGATCGATTCAATGGCAGTGGGTTTATATTCAGTGCAGTCATTGTTGAGCCCTTGCTATGTATTTGGTACTACATTATGAAATATGTTGTTACTGTCAGGTGTCATCAAGTCGTTTCTGACTCATAGTGACTCTACACACAACAGAACAAGCACTGCCAGGTCCTGTGCCATCCTTACAATCATTGTTACACTTGAGCTCATTGTTGCAGCCACTGTGTCAACTCCTTGAGGGTCTTCCTTTTTTCCCCTGACCCTGTGCTTTGCCAAGCATGATGTCCTTCTCCAGGGATTGATCCCACCTGACAACATGTCCAAAGTATGTAAGACACAGTCTTGTCATCCTTGCTTCTAAGGAACATTCTGGTTGCACTTCTTCCAAGACAGACTTCTTCATTCTTTTGGCAGTCCATGGTATATTCAATATTCTTCGCCAGCACCACAATTCAAAGGCGTCAATTCTTCCTCTGTCTTCCTTATTTATTGTCCAGCTTTCACATGCATACAATGCAATTGAAAATACCATGACTTGGGTCAGCCACACCTTAGTCTTCAAGATGACATCTTTGCTTTTCAACACTTTAAAGAGGTCTTTTGCAGCAGATTTACCCAATGCAATGTGTCTTTTGATTTCTTGACTGCTGCCTCCGTGGCGGTTGATTGTGGATCCAAGTAAAAGGAAATCCTTGACAACTTCAATCTTTTCCTCTGTTTATCATGATGTTGCTCATTGGTCCAGTTGTGAGGATTTTTGTTTCCTTTTTTTTTTATGTTGAGGTGCCATCCATACTGAAGGCTGTGGTCTCTGATCTTCATTAGGAAGAGCTTCAAGCCCTCTCCACTTTCAGCAAGCAAGGTTGTGTCATCTGCATAACACAGGTAGTTAATGAGTCTTCCTCCAGTCTTGACACCTCCTTCTTCATTTAGTCCAGCTTCTCGGATTATTTGCTTAGCATACAGATTGAATAGGTGTGGTGAATGGATACAACCCTGACACAAATATTTCCTGACTTTAAACCAATCAGTATCTCCTTGTTCTGTCTGAACACTGCCTCTTGAGCTATGCAAAGGTTCCTTATGAGCACAATTAAGTGTTCTGGAATTCCCATTTTTTGCAATGTTGTCTATAATTTGTTATGATCCACACAGTCAAATGCCTTTGCATAGTAAATACAACACAGGTAAACATCCTTCTGGTATTCTCTGCTTTCAGCCAGGATCCATCTGACATCAGCAATGATATCCCTGGTTCCACGTCCTCTTCTGAAACCAGCCTGAATTTCTGGCAGTTCCCTGTCAACATTCTGCTGCAAACGTTTTGAATGTTCTTCAGCAAAATTTTTCTTCCATGTGATATTAATGATGTTGTTCCCTAATTTCCACTTCCAGTTGGATCACCTTTCTTGGGAATGGGCATAAATATGGATCTCTTCCAGTCAGTTGGCCAGGAAGCTGTCTTCGATATTTCTTGGCATAGACGAGTGAACACCTCCAGCGCTGCATCTGTTTGCTGAAAGATCTCTGTTGATATTCCATCAATTCCTGGAGCCGTGTTTTTTGCCGATGCCTTCAGTGCAGCTTGGACTTCTTCCTTCAGTACCATCGGTACCTGTTCGTAAGCTACCTCTTGAAATGGTTGAACATCGACTAATTCTTTTCGGTATAATGACTCTGTGTATTCCTTTCATGTTCTTTTGATGCTTCCTGCGTCATTTAATATTTTCCCCATAGAATCCTTCACTATTGCAACTCAAAGCTTGGATTTTTTTCCTCAGAAACACCAAGCTATCTCCAGCTCTTTGCACATGTCATTATAATACTTTATTTTGTCTTCTCGGGCCACCCTTTGAAATCTTCTGTTCAGTTTTTTTACTTCATCATTTTTTCCTTTTGCTTTAGCTACTCGACTCTTGTGAGCAAGTTTCAGAGTCTCCTCTGACATCCATCTTGGTCTTTTCTTTCTTTCCTGTCTTTTCAGTGACCTCTTGTTTTCTTCCTGTATGATATCCTTGATGTCATTCCACAACTCATCTGGTCTTTGGTCACTAGTGTTCGATGCATCAAATCTATTCTTGAGATGGTCTCTAAATTCAGGTGGGATATACTCAAGGTCATATTTTGGCTCTCGTGCTCTTGCTCTGATTTTCTTCAGTTTCAGCTTGAACTTGCATATGAGCAATTGATGGTCTGTTCCACAGTTGGCCCCTGGCCTTGTTCTCACTGATGATATTGAGCTTTTCCATCGTCTCTTTCCACAGATGTAGTCAATTTGATTCCTATGTGTTCCATCTGGTGAGGTCCATGTGTATAGTTGGAAAATATGGCCTTATGAAATATACAGGAACACAAGAGCATCTGTCAGATACTGTATGAACTTGGCTCAAAGATTATTCCATAAAAATAAAAGATATACTAACCATGTTAAATTTTTTAAAGACTTTGGTTATCAAATTAAAAATACACAAATCTCAAAATATTTTATCCAGTCGTTTTACTGACAAAATATGCTTGAGTGCATGGCCAGTTGTGTTTATTACGCAAAAGAAAAAAAAAAATCCTGTCTTTAAGGGAACAGGAAAATAAAAGGAAAAACATGCCTTGGTTAATCTAGATGTTTCTGAAGCCAGTGATTACCTATTTCTCTAGAATAACAATTAGCATGGTTATGACTGTATTGGAAGGAAAGAGTATGTGCTTGGAGCTGAGCAAACAGGGTTTTAATCCCAGCCTTGTCTTAACTACCACTGTGATCCTAAGTCTTCTAACATCTCTGAGCTTACTCCTTCAACTGTAACCAGCAGCTCTAAACCTGACCATGCCTTCCTAGATTTTCAACCTCAGGAAAGCAATTTCATTTCCTCTTTTGTAATCTACATATTTAAATGCTTCTATTGGGTCTTTTCAGTGACAATTCCAGGAGGTAAGCAAAAGCACTCATATCGGGCCCCTACTACACCTTTTCCAAAAGATACACTGAATTTTTGAGTAACAGATGTTGGCTTATTATAGGAAGACAATACTGTGAAATTCTGGCAACTTGCTGCATTTGTTTCCAAGTATGAGAGTTTAAAGAAATTCTGACTATTAGGAAGGCTTCAGTGGTTTTGGCTGGACGAGTGGTTGCCTTTGTGTGTTATCTCTTCTCCATGTTTTGTGATCCCCACCACAGTGGTTATTTAGGGAAAAGTCAACTGAATAGAGGCGATTTGAAGGATAGCTAGCATAGTCAAAAATAGGACCTTTTTTAATGAAGCATGATCTTTTCATTTGAAGTTGCTTTTTACCAGCAGGGTGACTTTTTCAGCTTGTTATGTTCTGGGTTTTGCAGGTTAGCTAGCTAAGCTCAAATGTGATTGGCAGGCAGAGCCCCTTAAAACTGTCAGGCCACCTTGCAATTAGGCATATTGCCACCCTAACAGATGGCATGAATGATGGCATGCCAGACAGTCAATACACATATCAGCATTGAGCATTCAGAGAGAATTTCCTCTCTCAGAATGTCAGAATCTGAGTCTAAAGCTAAGAGTAAAGCATTTTATGTCACATGAAAATTTTAGAAAGAATAATACTTTTGTTTTGTTTTTATAGGGTGAGATATGGAGCCAGAGAATCATAGACTCATACATCCTCAGACACTTTGAAGGTAATGAATTTCAACAATGCATTTGATGCTCATTTCTTTCATTCATGCACTCGTTCATTCATCTAACAAATATTGAACGTCCAAAAGGAGCTAGGGACTGCCTATCTGCCCAGTCTTTTGGCCATGTCATCATTTGCCTAGGCTTGACCACATCCAAGGGCAGGGGACTTACTCCTGTTACACTCATCATTCCCATTCCTTTCCATGAATAACTTTAATTTTTACTTACCCACTGGCATCAATTCTGAATCATAATCACCCTATAGGACAGAAGAGAACTGCCCCATAGGGTTTCTAAAGCTATAAGTCTTTACAGAAGCATACTGCTACATCTTTCTCCAGTGGAGCAGCTGGTAGGTTTGAACCACTGACCTTTCAGTTAGCAGTTGAGGGCTTAACCACTGCACCACCAGCCCTCTTAATGCTCTGCATCCAGAACCTAATCCATTATTCCACAAGTAATTGGTTCAAAAAAAAAAAAGTTTTCATCAACTTGATTCTGAGTCATGGTGACCTCCATGTGTTTCAGATGAGAACTGCTCCAATGGCTACGATTTTTCACAAGCAGATTGCCAGGGCTTTCTTCCAATGTGTCTCTGTGTAGATTGGAACCACCAATCTTTTGGTTATTACACAAGTGCTTAACTGTGCCACCCAGTGACTCCATAAGAGGTCATAAAATAAATACAATGGATTTAAGCAGAGTTGCAAAATGAGTTGGTATTAGTGATGGTTAAGATTGTATGTCAACTTGGCTGGGCCATGATTCTCAGTGTTTTGGCAGTTGTATAATGTTGTGACCAACTCCCTGTTGAGATATGATACATGATCACCCCCATGATGGGATCTGTTGTGAGTAGCCAGTCAGTTGAAGGGGAGAGTTTCACTGGGCATGTGTCATGCATCATATATGGGTGAACACTGAGGCAGGGCTTGGAGGCTTTGGCTAGCTCCTCATCCTGCAGCTGGCTCCTGTTTGTCTGACCTCCAGTTCTTGGGACTTGAGCTAGCAGCTTACCTGTGGTCTTGCCTGCCAATCTTGGCATTCATCGATCTTCACTGCCTGTGAGCAACAGCCCTGCTCTCTGGCCTGCCGATCTTGGCTTCACCAGCCCCTGCAGCTACATGAAACAGAAGAAGCCTCTTTCCAGACCCAAGGACTTGGGAAGTTAAAACCTCTACAACCAAGAGAGCCGTTTCCTTGTTACAAATCTCTGTAAATGTGTACATTTATACGCTTTACTAGTTTCGCTTCTCTAGAGCACCCAGCCTAAGAGACAGTATTTTTCTTGAAATATGAACGTGGTCCATCATTCAATGTTATCACTTCCTCACTTCATTTTTTTTTTTTTTTTTTTGGCAAAATATGAAGGGGTTTGGGATTTTAAGAGAGCACAGCAAAAAGTCTATGATTTAAAAAAAAAAAAAATTCCATCGTGATCTAGCATAGCGCAGTGATGTAACCTGAAGCAGTTTCAGAGCCACACAAAGATGTGGCTCAGATCCCAGAACCGCCATTTACTCACTATGTAATCTTTGGAAAGTAATTTAACTTCTCTGAGCCTCATGTCCTCAGCTGCAAAGTAAAGATATGACATAATATATTCGATATCTATCCTTTCATTTGACAAACATATTGAATACCTATTGTGCGCAAGGCACCATGCTAGGATACCAAAACCAAAACCAAACCCACTGCCGTCGAGTCAATTCCAACTCATGGTGACCGTATAGGACAGAGTAGAACTGCCCCGTAGAGTTTCCCAGGAGTGCCTGGAGGATTTAAACTGCTGACCTTTTGGTTAACAGCCACAGCACTTAACCACTACACCACCAGGGTCTCCCCATGGGTATTCTCTATTAATTATGGATATGATGAGTTCATGATATAATAGGTAAATATTGCAATAGAACAATGATAAAGCAACTTGGTTGTTCAGTATAGTATGCAGAATATATTTAGGACATGAGGGAGAACTTTAAACACTGGACATGCAAGTAATTTTAAAATAAACTTCATGTATGTATGTCACATCTGGAAAAGGGTGCAACACTTTGTAGGGAACACTCCAGAAGAGAATTCACCTACAAAAAGAAGATAACTTACCATGCCTTCTTCTCACCTGCCTATCCTCTTCTTGCAAAGCCGGGATGAAAACCACTGAGGCAAAGCAAGGATCTCTTCCTCAGTTGTTCCACAGTCCAGACCTCAGAGATCACACTTGGCTCCTAGACAAGATGTATGCAATAATGAAGTATAAATTCAAGTGGAAAAATGTTTCACTGTCATTGCTTTGCGGGGTTGAACACCCAAGATATGGAGTTGAATTCACGAGTTATTTAAGAGCACAAACATGCCACCCTGAGAGAAAACGTCAACAGGCTTGTATCAGATGTGGACAGCTATGGCATGGATGTTGGCAGTCATCACCAACAGTGGTGTTGGTACTTTCAGTGTGGGTCATTTTTGGGATTATCTTCCTCAGTCATTGTGAGTCTATGTGTTGCTTTTGGCATTGGCTGAGAATAGAAGCATCCCTCCAATCAACAAAGTAGGGTCAGAGGAAAATGGCAGATTCCACATGGTAATCAAAGAGACTGCTCTCAATGATACGATGGCTATTTTGATGGGATGGGAAAGAGGAAGTAAAGTGTGGTGGGAAATTGGAAGGACCTGCAGTTTTCATAGTGTGAGTATAAACACAGCCAAAGACAAGTTGATTAGCTGTAATTTTTTATTATGGTTTTACCCACTAGTAAAAATTGATACTGACTGGTACATTTATGTTCATCTATGCTGTTTTTTTTATGCTGTAGTCATCCTAGATTTCTCCCTTACCTCCCCCTCCTCTCCCAAATCTAGTCAATTTTCAAAGCTCATAAAGTCTATCATTCTAACAGCTCTGTCATCTGACACCTTTTCTTCATTCCTACTGATACTACCTTTTTAAGAAACTTATCATTCTTTTGCCTTGACTATTAGTACAATTTTTTCCTACCTAGTATCTCTGAAGTCATACTCCTTTCTCCTCCTACCTCTCTTTTCCAATGGAAATGATAAAAAGGCTTTTGAGGGATTTCTAAAGTATGTAGAAGACATCCAAAATCCTTAGCCAATATACAGGATTGTTGCAATCTACTTTTCCCTCCAAAATTTATAATGGTCGGTTAGTGTGTGTGTGTGTATATATATATATAAACACTTACTCTGTAACCTTGGCACCTTCTTTAAGCACTGAACCTTGGTTACCTTGGTTTCGTCATTGCAAAATTGAATAGTGACGGTAGCTCCCTTCTAGGTTTGTTGGGTAGAGTAAGTACTTTTGCACTTACAGAGCACTCAGCATAGCTTAGAACATAACTGCTCAATTAATGAAATTTATAAGTACCTCTTCCATCAAATATCTTCGCTCCCTATGTTCTTGCCATTCCAAAATGCTTGTGTTTCCAGAACAAACCAAGCTATATTGTTTGTCAGGGCTTTGACAGGTGCTTCTCTGCCCCTTATTTGCCTCAAAAATCCTTCTCTTCAAAGATTCTCCCAGAAGGATTCATCTTTATGAAGCCTTTTCTTAGCCCACATCCTCCTTTCTACCACACTCTGCTTCTACAGAATTCATTCTTAACACTGAAAACACTCAATTGTAGTTCTTGGTTTATGTTTACCTCTCCCTGAAGCAGGTCTTTGTATTTCACCGGTCTTAGTAGGTTCTTGCAGCACAAATATTTTAATCAGTGGTTTTTTACATCTAGATTTTATATTCAAAAAAAAAAAAAAGACTATATCTTGTATTCTACAATGATTAACCCAAGATATGCTTCTTGAATGAGTACACAAATGAATGGATGAATGAACACTGAATCTAGTAAAATACTCGGAAAGGTCTTGCCAGCTTCATACAGAAAGTAACAGAACCAAGATTAATAAACAGTTCGAGCCTTCCAACAGCCAGGTCAACATCCCCGGCCAAATATCACAAAACAAAATGAAACCCACTGCTGTCGATTCCGACTCACAGTGACTCTATAGTTTCCAAAGCTGTAATCTTGATGGAAGCAGATTGACACCTCTTTCTCTCTTGGATCGCCTGGTGGGTTTGAACAGCCAACTTTTCCGCTGGTGGCCGAGCGTATAACGACTGTACCACCAAGCCTCCTCCCAAATATCACAGGTAGGCCAATTAAAAAATATACATATACAAATATAGTTAGAGAGTAAACAAATTCTAGCAGAGGGCAAGTATCTTGTTTTTGCATCTATGTTCTCCATTGTCATAAGAAATTCATCAGGTCCTTGGATAATCCACTTTCTATTTCAGAGTGCAAGAAAATACACCAGGCAGTGGGCCAACTTTGAATTTTCCAATTCTAAGCTCATGTTCCAAGAGATGCATGTATCTTTTCTCAAGGGACCATAAAAAACATGAATGAATGATTTTCAGGAACCTTGCATCATGGGCTAATGTAGGAGCTATCTTATAAAAAAGGCCAGCTTTTTTTTTAAAAAAAAATGTAGTTCTAACTAAACTCAGACACAGAGATATTATTTCCCTTCCAGGTTGTGTTAGCAGGGGTGGATGGTACATTAAGGCTCAAGTTCAGTTCAGGTATTTATACAGAATTTTGTATCACTTAGACTAGATTATGTTTCCTTGTCAGATTCCATATTAGCATATACTTCTACTTCTTTGTAACATTACTCATAAGTGTAATTATTTATAAATGTCACTTAAGATGACAATCTCATTCCATGCTAAATCTCCAGCACCTAAGACAGACCTGAGTTTAACATTACATACTTGTTATTGTTAGGTGCCATCGAGTCCGACTCGTAGTGACCCTATGCACAACAAAACGAAACACTGCCCGGTGCTGCACCATCCTTACAATCATTGTGATGCTTGAGCGCATTGTTGTAGCCACTGTGTCAATCCACCTTGTTGAGGGTCTTCCTCTTTTCCGCTGACCCTGTACTTTACCAAGCATGATGTCCTTCTCCAGAGACTGCTGTCTCCTGACAACCTGTCCAAAATATGTAAGACGCAGTCTCACAATCCTTGCCTCTAAGGAGCATTCGAGTTGTACTTCTCTAAAGCAGATTTGTTTGTTCTTTTCGCAGTCTGCAATATATTCAATATTCTTTGCCAACACCACAATTCAAAGGCATCAATTCTTCTTTGGTCTTCCTTATTCATTGTCCAGCCTTCACAAGCATATGATGCAATCAAAAATACCATGGCTTGGGTAAGCGCACCTTAGTCTTAGGGGTGACATCTTTGCTTTCATGATGCACTATATACATGTAAATATAAATAAGTGGATGAATATATGAACTAGTCTGTAGACTGTATCTGTGAGGTGAAGGGTGGAGGCTTCTACTATTTTTACCCACTGTAGTTACTTACATTATAACGAGGCATGATCAGTCCTCAAAAGTTCTTTTTGTATTCTAAGCAAATTCACAATAAAGCATTGGACAGACAACAAATCTAAAATTATGTCCTAGATCTTAGGACTGTTATTCCTTCTGATTAATGACCTATGCCAACGTCATTTAGAAAGACAAAGCTCAAGTGATTTAACGAGAGATTAAGTCATTTTCAAAGTATTATAAATACAAGTGAAACCCCATCCAGAAAAACTGAACGAGACCCTGCAGAGGCCGTGGTGAATCTTCACTTGCAACTACTGCGTGAATAAATTAAGAGAGATCCCACATGGGAAGTGTTCAGTACAGTGCCTTACACATAGCAATACCCAATAAGTGTTACTTTTCTTCTCCTCGCAATAAAGTATTTGAGTTATTTTCCAAAAGTCATAAGCTCTCTTATGTCAGGAATGACACAATAATAATCATTGGTATATTATTTTAGAGTTTATATTTAATTTTCTTCAAATCTCTCTAACATATGCAAGCTCATTCGATGTTCAGAAAAACTGACAGAGACAGTACTAATTTGTGTCGGGGACATCTGAGGAAACCGAGATCAAGACATGTTAAATAACTTGCCCGAGGCTGCAAGTTTAATAAGTGAAGGAAGGGAGGCAGGAATGCTACCTTTGCCTGTTCCAACATCCTCAGAAGGTGATTCTTAATCTCTTTCTCACCTCCCTCCCTTGTTCTCTCACATAAGGGTAAACAGCTTGTCTCTTCTAGGTAGTAGTTAAAAAGTCTTCGCAACTCAGTGAGAGCACTTATGCGAAGGTCAAGGGCAAATACCTGCTCTTCGGCAAAACATCAAGCCTAGTTTTCATGGATACACGTAAACACTGGACAGAGAGAGCAGCTAGCAGTTTACCTGTGTAGGAAATGGGAAGTTCTGATTTAAATATGATGGGACTCAGACCCGTAATGCCACCAATAGACACAGATTTGATGGCCTCGAAGCTCTGTGTGCTAAGACCAACTTCAGGTCTCAGAGTCAAATATTTGAATTTTAAAAAGCATTGATGGCTACTCTATATGCTACGCCTCAATTTGAAAAGAAAACAGAATTACCTTTTTGAAGAGAGAATGAGAAAAATTCTCCTCTTTGAATATCTTCCAAAGCTGGTATGTAAAATGTATACATACACACACGCGCACACATTTATGTTCCCAACAAAGACAGATAAACATGGACAGCCTCAGAAAGCAAGCCTCTGAAACTACTTTTACCACTTAAAGATATAACTTAATTTCAGATGCATTTTGGAAGTTCAGATAAGATACATTTATAATAACTACAAGTCCAGTGGAACTAAATGGATAGTATTTTTTCATGCATCTGTGTGCTATGTCTCTCTGGGAATAGATAAGAAGGGCCCTTCCTTCCCCTGCCCCATTTCCTTCCTAGTACAGAAATTTAACACCTGTAAAAATCAGGAAACAGGGCAGCTGGCTCCTTGTTCCTAGGCGCTGCTTTAGGAGCCTGTCAGTGGGGTGTTCTCACCAACCAAGTACTGCTCTTTAGAACCAAGTAAATACTGTAACTGTCAGGGAAAAAAATAAGTAAATGAATAAACAGGTAAGAAAGTGTGGGGAAAGGGTTGCATTGGGGATTTTATACCACATCCTGGATAAATAAAGAGAGTAGAGAAGGATTTCAGAATTTTTTTTTTTTTTTTAAATGCAGTAGGAGATTTAAAACTCACATTAAAAGTGAAAAATAGCACAACTGCCCTATAGGGTCGCTATGAGTCAGAATTGACTCGATGGCAATGGGTTTGGTTTTTTGGTTTTGTTATGGATGAAAATTGAATTGTTGTGTGGAATTTAAGCCTATGTGATCTGAAGCAGGAAGGGGAAAAAAGAAGCAAGAGCTGAACGTGATAAGCGGATAGGAATAGAATTACTGGCACTAAAATTTCTAGGAGTTCCTGTTAAGGAAATCAATTATTAATACGTTCATTGTCTTCATTCACTTATTTGACAAACGTTTATCAACCTGTTGCCATCTAGTTGATTCTGACTCACAGTGATCCTCTAGGACAAAGTAGAACTGCCCCATAGCGTTTCTAAGGAGCGGCTGTTGGATTCAAACTGCTGGCCTTTTGGTTAGCAGCCAAACTCTTAACCACTGTGCCACCAGGTTTCCAACACTTATCAAGTAATTGCTATTTCCTATTTTCTGCAGTGAGAGCCTTCATTTCCTAGGCACGTTTTAGGCCTTGGGGAATACATTAGTGAATAACAAAAGTGCCCTGCTCTCATGGTGCTTACATTCTAGTAGGGAACAACATCAGAAACAAGCAAACCAGTAAAGAACTGGGATAATTTCCGACAGTGATAAATGCTGATGGAAAGTACAGCAGGGTAAAGGGAGACATAGAGAGCCTCATCTTAGATCCAGTGTTCAAGACTAGCACCACTGAGGAAAAGCAGAGGAGGAGCAGAGGCCACATGAAGATAAATTAATGGCTGTCGTTATCGCAGGCAATGCAGGACAGGTGTGGAGGCCATGAGTTGGGAATGCAATGAGCAATTAGAGAACGATGTGTGGCATCTAGGAGACCCCTGAGCTTATAAAGGCATGCATACGTAAAGATGAGTCTCCAAAATGTTTATCAGATCCATAACTACACCAATTCTGTCAGTCCTTTAATTAGAAAAATTAAGCAACATCTCACAACTGTCTAATGGGGGTGAGGGGTTCACCTAGAAAAGCAAATAAGATCAGCCCCTTGTGGCACAATGGTTAAACACTCAGCTTCCAACCAAAAGGTTTGTGGTTCGAACCCATCTGGTGGCTCTGTTGGAGAAAAAGCCTGAAGATTACAGTTTAGGAAGCCCTGTAGGCTGGTTCTACTCTGTCATATAGGGTTGCTAGGAGTTAAAATAGACACCACACAGGACAATAACTGTCTCAAATTTCACTTCAGATTTCCCTGAATACTAATGAAAAACATACGCAGTATAGCTCAGGAATTCTGGTGGAGAAAATCCGAGATCTAAGAATTGCACTCAGCCAAATTGCCTTGTGTCTCCATCAGATATGCAAGTGCTTTGGAAATAGGAAAGCAGGTCAGCCTTGTGTTTTTTTGACGATAATAGTGTTACCGATTTTAACGATGACCAGCTGAGAAAGAAATCAAAATGAATGCCTGAATACTGGGGCATATTAAAAAAAATAAAACTGGCTGACCAGAGGGTTATCAACTGACTCAAAATTTTACCTAAGGATATTTAAAAATCATCTCAGCAAAGCATATCCTACTGTTTTAGCCAGAGTCAAGGATCTGTCAAATGAATTTTGTGATGATATTAGAAGTTTTAAAGTAAAAGACTCCAGTACAAATTGTTTTCCCTTATTATATGAGCATTCTCATGATTGGATCAAAGAAATTTCTCTGGAAAAACCTCTCTTTCAATAAGATATACATCAAATTAAGATCTCTGATTAAAAAAAAAAAAAAGATGCTTATGTCTCAGTTGGAGCTCGGGTGGCTGCTAATCAAAAAGTTGGGAGTTCGAATTCACCAGCCACTCCTAGGAAACCTTATGGGGCAGCTCTACTCTGTCCTATAGGGTCACTATGAGTTGGGCTTGAATTGACAGCAACGGGTACTAGTTTTATGTTCCACTTGCTATGGCTGTATAACAAGCCACTCTAACACTTAGTGGCTTAAAAGAACATCAACAATTTTTTCACCTTCATAAATCTGCCATCGGAGTGGGTCTCCGGGAGAACAGCATGCCTCTGGCCCACCCAGAGTAAGCTGGTGTGGCTCATGGTGGGGACGCTGGAATTATCTGAAGGATGGCATCCTTGCATAGTGATGATTGATGATGGGCGACTGAAATATCTGGTCTCCTGAGGGTTCTCTGTCTCTATGTCATATCTCCACATGGTGCCTCCAGCTTGAGCATTGTGGTAGCCCAAATTCTCAAGTAACATTTTAGGACTCCCTAGTGGCACATCCCAAAGTAGAGAAGGAGCCAGGAGGAAGCCCTTTGTGTCCAGCCTGGGAGGAAGTCGCACAGTGTCATCTCCAGGACATTCTGCATCCTGTTCCTTAAAGGCCAGGCACTCAGGTCAGCGCTTATTCTAGTGAAGGGGAGAGGCTCCACTTTGGTGATAGGAGAGTCAAAGTATTTGCAAACAAGTTTTAAAATCACCAGTGTCTAGAAAAAAAATCAAAAAGATAAAATGGCAATTGGCAATGTTGGTAGGTGATATGTTCAAGAGAGATTTCTTTCATCTTTCCACTTTTCTCGATTCTCTTGAATAATCTTTTTTTTTCCAAAAAATAATTAAAATTAGGAATGAGATCAGTATGTAAGTCTTTCTTCATTGCCTGCCTTTTAAGTTTTTGCCTTCATCGCCTCTCCAATCTCTCTCTTCAGGTATCTTATTGCTTTATCATCCCAAGGCATTTGTTTATTAATCATATACAGTGGAAAGGCAGTTTGACAAGAGTTAGTAATGAAATTTGAGGAGGTAAAATCTCATAATAGAGAAAACATTTTTCCCCTTCTTGTCATTCGCCAGGTACATGATCTCGGGAAATTCATTTAAATGCTTTGGACTTCAGATTTTGTATTCAGAAAAGCGAATTCAAAATGTCCAACTCACTGAAATGCTGTGAGGATAAATTGAGATCATGTTCATAAATCTCTAGAGAATGCGTACGTGGCACAAGAAAGTCCTCAATAGAGAACTGTCTCGATTTAAAGACCTATAACAGTACTTCTTGGCCAAAATGACTTTCACATTCCTTGAGGTGATGAATCGGGAACATAAGCTCAGTGAAACAACGCGTTTGAAACTAAGACAATTGTCTGATCTCTGCATTCTTAAGAAAACACACGTGCACAGATGCACACACATGCCACTAAAAATATGAGTGTTATAATTATCGTAGGGCGACACTGGCATTTCCAATTTCAGAGCAAAATGGTGTTCTTCCATCTGCCTAGATAATGTTCACCTCTTAATTACCAATTTCAAAAGGTGATAATTAATACATAGCTTGCAACAAGCCTGAAGAGCAAAAAAGGCCCTACAGGTACAGTGTGCCAGAAGCCATGGTAGACAGGGTGTACAAACCCCTTCGTATTGCCTCAGAATCAGGCTGATTCTCACTAATGACAAGGAAGCCCATTGTGAGTCAGCAAATTCCACAATTTAGCAAGTAAGAAAAAAAAAAATCATTAAAAGAGTTAGGGACACTGAATTGTGGCATGTGCAGTGTTCATTTATTTTGACAAGTGTAATTTAATTTTGTTTATTTAGGGTAATATCTCATAGCGTACTAACGAATGCACTCTGGTCTCTTTTGTAAAAGTAATGAAATATTAGTTACATGAGACCTTACTGCTGTCTGGTATTAAATTGTTCCTAACAGGTGGAGTAAGGCCACCGTGAGGTTTGCATGCGAATGGCTGGGTTGGTGGAACAACAGCCTGAAAATGAGTGAGAGTCCACTGAGGGGCCTAAAACGAAGGCTGTGTGGTGTTCATTGTCAAGTGAGCTCATAACACTTTAAAGGGACCTATTAGGTGAAAGTTTACAGTAATCATCTTATGATACAATCTAAATCTGACTTCTTTGGGAAATTAGATTCACCATAAAAATATATATATATATATATAAACCAAGAAACAACTCTTCTAGCCTTCCTTATTTTTAGGAGTGAATCTCTCTTCTTCTAAGACATGAAGTCTTGAAATTAGCCTTCTTAATTAATCTTAAAACTAATCCTAAAATTAACCTTCTCTGTTTTGTTTTATCCCCTATTCATTTGTTTATACCAACCTAATGATCCTTTATCTTTGTGTCTTGCATTTGGACTCCTTTTTACTCTTACTCCTTATCAACTGCCACAACATTTGTCATACTTATGGCTTGCTGGGTGCTATGGATTTTAGACATCTAGTGCTGCTATATACCACAGTAGATGGATTTATCCCCGCACATCCAGTAGGCTAGAAGTCTGAATTCAGGGCGCTGGCTCCAGGGGAAGGCTTTCTCTCTCTGTCGGCTCTGGAGGAAGGTCCTTGTCGTCACCCTTCCCTTAGTCTGGGAGCATCTCAGTGCAGGAACCTCAGATCCAAAGGACATGCTCTGCTCGTGGCACCACTTTCTTGGTGATATGAGGTCCCCAAGTCTCTCTGCTCATTCCTCTCTTTTATATCTCAAAAGAGATTGGCTTAAGACACTACCTAGTTTTGTAGATCTCATCAATATAACTGTCACTAATCCATCTCATTAACATCATAAACCCAGTGCTGTCGATTCAAATCTACATTAACATCATAGTAATAGGATTAACAACTCATAGGGAAATCACATCAGATGACAAAATGGTAGGCAATCACACAAAACTGGGAATCATGACCTAGTCAAGTTGACAGATATTTTTGGGGACACAATTCAATTTATGACACTATGTCACTGGTATTTCAAATACCAGCAGGGTCATCCATGGTGGACAAGTTTCAGGGGAGCTTCCAAAGACAGACTAGAAAGAAAAGTCTGACAATCTATTTCTGAGTCTCAGCCAATGAAAACCTTGCGGATAACAACAGAACATTGTCTAACTCAGTTGCTTTGAATACATCCTCAGGAGAGACCATTTGCTAGAGGAGGACACCACATTTGATGAAGTAAAAGGCCAGTGAAGGCATGGGAGACCCTTGGTGAGATGGATTGGCACAGTAGCCACAGTGATGAACTGCAGCATGGAGCAACTGTGAGGATGACACGAGAACAGGCAACATTTCATTCTGCTGTACATAAGGTTGCCATGTGTCAGAATTAACCCACGAAGGCAGTTATCTATCTATTATATTATCACTTGAGTGTAATAACCTCCAACGTAGACTCCCAGACTTACCATACCTTATTTCACTTCAATCAGATACACTTTTCTGTTAGAATAACCTTCTTAAAATATTCTCATGCACATGGCAGCGCTCTGCCAGAAAATCTTCAGTGGTTCCCCATCGCCATTGATGATAGCAGTAAACTAAGTTTGTATGCCTCAACTGGCATTCAAGACTCTCCACAAGACTCCTATCTCATTTTTTCTAAGTATGTGTTCTCTAACTGCCCATATAAACCCAGTTGTCCAGCTAATAGGTGTCTTTCGACAAGGGATCACATTCACTGGGTATCAATTTCTCTATTTACAAATTGAGGCAATTGAGCTATATTAACTCTAGGCCGCCCTAGCACCCATTTCACTGTCTTTATTTCACTTAGTCTTCAATTTATTCTTTAATCCATTGGAATTATTCTTATAAAGTTCACCTGAGATCTCAAAATTGCAAATCCAGCAGATATGGCTCATTTCTAATCTCAGGGACGCATTTCTATGGCATCTGGTAATAGTATAGCCATTCTCTCCATGACAATTGCTCCTCTGTTAACTGCTGTCACATCACTCTTTTCCGGATCTCCTCCTATCTCTCTAACCACTTTCTCACAGTCTAACTTCCTGACGTTCTTCTCATTTTCCCTTAATTTTATTATTCCCTGGGATATTATAGTTATCTTTTGGTACATTTTTTCTCACTTTAGTACATCTGATCTTTTAACTTTCCCAGAAAGTTTCTGGCTTACGAACCTACATCTAGCCCATATCATTCTCTTGAGCTCCAGACACTCCTGGCTAACTAACTGGTTGACATTTCCTCTTGGCTGTCTCTTCAGTATCTCCAAATAAATTAAAACTGAGACAAACTGAAATCTTGATGCCATCCCCAAGCTGTGTCTTTTTTCTGCATTCCTTGGTTTAACAACTATCATCCCCTGCTAGCCAAACCAGATTTCAAATCTTCTGCACTCATATGACATGGCTAAGACTCGTTAATATGCTTCTTTAATAACTCTAGAATTTCAAGTCACTGCTCTAAATTCACTGCTGTGGCTCAGATCTCCATTGTCTTTTTTCTTTTGAAACAGTCCTCTAGTTCACATATAAGTCAATCTTTCCTCCACCTTTAAACGCACCCTTTTAACACAGCCATCAAGGCATACACTCTCAACCTCAAACTTCTTCTTGGCACTTCCTAGTCTGAATCTTTTCAGTGGCTCTAAGTCCTTCTGTAAATCTTAAACTTTTGCCATACAAAATGTGGCCCTTTACAGTCTTCTAGATTTTGCCTCCTTTCTTGCTTCAGCTCTCATCATTTTTCCAAGTGGTCCTAACACAGCCCAAAAATCACATTCCCTGAATACTGACTCCTCTCTTCTGTACAAATGTCTCACTTCTCACCTGAGCTCCTAACCATGCCTCTTTCTCAGTCCTCACCATATTCTTCTGCGACTCTTTACTTGGCTCTTTTCCCCAATAGATTGTGTACTTTAAGGGCAAGTATTTTATCCTACTGATCTTTATATCTCCACTTTTTCCCAGAGTCTGGCGCATGGGACACATTCATTATTTGTTGTGTGAATAAATAAACAAATTATTTGATTATAGCATTTTGTTCTCTCCTACTGGAACATCTAGCTAAAAGAATTTACTGTCTTTCATTGCAAATGATCTATTTCCTAACATAATTTTTGGACAATATATTTGGCTCCATGTTAAGCTTACTAGCATCTCTAACTAGGCAGCACCTGGCAAAACAGAGGGAATATATAGCAACAAAAGAGCAAGAAGTAAAAATCTAGCCAGTGCCAGGGTGGCATCCTTGTCTTTTTCCTTTGGCTTCACTGTCCCACCATTTAACACTTGAACTTCGGCTGCTGAGATTTGGAAGGAGGGAGCTTAATTAGTCAAGAAGACATGACAACATTCTGTTATAGTGAGATTACATACACCTATGGGGTGTTAGGAAACACAGAGTAAAACCCAGCAACTTCAGAGACCTGGAAATAGTGTTATCTTCCAACAGCACATGGGGGAATGCTCCAAGAGATAAAACCCACAAGACGAATGGTGTCTCTAATTGAAATGCAATGGAAGAATGGAGCCCATAGAATTCTAAATGCATTTTCTCTTCCAATGTTCCAATATGGCTATGGTGAACGGGGTTAACAAAGAATTGTGAATATTTTTAAACAAAGAATGCATATTTCTAGAGGGGCTTACTCCAGGGACCACAAAAATCTGTACAGACGTCACGTCACTGTACTATAATTTCTATTCTGTTTATAATTTATGATTTATTCTTTACTATTAATGCAAGATGCTTATGTCTTTATTTGCTAAAGGAGGAGGAAGATGTTTAGAAGCCACTGGGGATTCCTTTCCACATAATAATGTTTCTAATTATGACCGTGCTCATGATGAAACAGAAAATCGAAGCTCCATGGATTATGAAGCAGGTTCCCACGGCCTTGTGAGGGCAGAGTTGATCCCTGCTTGACCTTGTCCACCCAGAATTGCTCTTGGGCTTTCTTATACTTTTCAACCTTCTACAAATCCATGTACAACTATAGTTCTCAAGGTGGGGGATGATAGTGAAGCAGGACAGAAAAGAAAATGTGAGTATATATCAAAATTACCTAAGATGTTTTCATATCTGAATAATGGTGAACTTGAGCAGCTTTGCCAGGAAATTGATTTCCATGTTGATTCTGATACTCCATTCTAATTTCTGGAGACCGCTCAATGATATTCCATATTTCTCTATTTTCTTCAGGTGGAATTCTGGAAAGATTTCATGATGATATCGCAATGCTTCTACTCTTTAACTATGAGACTTTGGGAAGTTGCCTCATACGTTTGTGCTTTAATTGCCTCATGTGAAATAATAGGGAAATAAATTAATACTTTTCCCCAGGGATTTTCCATGGAGAGTGCATGATTTGGCACTTTTGAAGAGGACCTTGTCAATGACAAAACACTATTCAAATGTGGGCATGGTTGGATAACATCCAAATTCCTTAGCCTGGCATTAAAGTCTATCCCAATTGGACTCTGGTACGTGCCTATCTGGATTCATCTCTGGACCATTTCCCCCTTCCTCATCGTTCCAGCACAGTTTTTTTCTCCCACCACAATATTTAAGCACTACCATTCCTGTTTTCTTTTAGGCGTGTCATCCTGTGTTTAATGACTTTCACCCCAATTTTTTAAAAAAGGTTAAAAATGCAGGGCAGAGCAAAAATAAAAACCCTTTTCTGTGAACTGAAATCAGACTGAGAACTATCATCTTGCATTCTTGCTGCAAGTGGTTACCTGGGTTAATACCAATACACACACCACACTTATAATGCACAGAAGTAATGCTGCTTCGTTTTTTCCTGTCACTGATTTGATCCTTCCCTTATATGCTACTCAAAAGTAGGTGGAGTGTTTTAACGGACCATTTAGCAAGATTTCAGTGTGCTACAGTTTAAATTGCTTTTAGTTTTCCATAGCTCCTGTTAAATAAATGTTCTGCCTTTCAGAGTTCCAAACCCTCTCCCTTACCTCCTTCCAGTTGGTTTCTAGGTGACTGTGCGAACTTTTATTTCCTTATAAAGGGAGGATTTAGGAGCCTAGACCTATAGGTCCGTGTGCTACTCTCTGAGTCCTCAGGCCTCTGCGTAATGACCCTTTGTCTGCCTTCAGTCTTCTCACACTGTGATGTCATTGACTTGAGAACTTATGCTTTTCCCCCCCTGTTCACCTGACACTTCTTTGCTCTTGACAGTGCTCCACAGTGCCTCCTACCATTCCCATTCGCTGCCTGGCATGGGACTTGCACAGCTTTGCAAACAAACTGATTTCCACGTGATTCTGATATCCCGCTCTAACGGTCTTGTGATTCCTCCATAACATTCCATGGGGTCTGTGCTATAGTCCTGGATGATAGCGTCAGTTTACCCTAACTACAGCAAATCTCCTGGGAGAATGGTCAGCCAGAACTTTCAGCTAACTTCTGTGTCCCTCTGCAGGAAGCTTGGGAATTTCTGGACACCATCTATGCCATATGGGAGCTGAGAAGACTTCATGGAGATACACATAGACCACCTTCCTTCAGGGAGATGCAGGTAGAGCACCTTCCTTCGGGGAGGCGCATGTAGACCACCTTGCCTCAGAGAGATACACACAGGTTGCCTTCCTTCTGGCCAACCATGCCAGCTGGACCCTGACATAGTTTTCCTATGTTGGTGAATGAAGCACTCTGTAAGGTGTTCTCCTACCTAAGTCCCCAAGGGCAAACGGAACTAAATGCCTTTGTATTTTAGCTTTCCCTCATTCATTCATTGCATAAACATTAGAATATGCAGGGTCCACCATCTGGGGAGAAAACAGTGAATAAGGCAGTCTAGTGAGAGAGTTGACAATAACTATGTCAGTTAATGGGTATATAATACAAGGCATGGTAAGTGTTTACAGACGGAGAAAGCTTAATAACAATAAGGACATAGAAGAAGAAGGGGTGTTATTTTATTTAAGATGGTCAAAGAAGTTTTCTTTCAGGAAGTTATATTAAAGACATAATAAAGCAAGCTGTACAAATAGTTGATGAAAGAGCTACGTGATTTCAGCCTACCTAACATTCTCCTGAGGGCCCTGGGTGGCACAAATGGTTTGTACTTGACTGTAGTCTAACAGTTGGCAGCTCAAACCCACTCAGTGACACCACGGAAGAGAGGTCTGGCGATCTGCTTCTGTAAAGATTATTATAGTCAAGAAAACCCTATGGAGCTCAGTTCTACCCTGTAACGCATGGGGCCGCTATGCGTTAGAATTAGTTAACATTCTCCTAGCCCCCCCACAGCACTCCACACCTCCCCTCCTCCTCCGTAGGGTTTTAGATTCAGCTTTGCCAGGTGTCATGGATTGAATTATGTCCCCCCAAAAATGTGTGTATCGATTTGGCTGGACCATGATTCCCGGTACTGTGCGATTTTCCTACATGTTGTAAATGCTACCTCTATGACGCCAATGGGGGGGATGGACAGCATTTGTGTTAGTGAGGCAGGACTCAGTCTACAGGATTGGATTGTGTCTTGAGCCAATCTCTTTTGAGTTATAAAAGAGAGAAGCAAGCGGAGAGATGGGGGACCCCATTCCAGCAAGAAAGCAGAGCCAGGAGCACAGTGTGTCCTTTGGACTCAGGGTTCCCGTGATGAGATGTTCCCAGACAGAAGACTGATGACAAGGACCTTCTTCCAGAGCCAACAGAGAAAGAGAAAGTCTTCCCCTGGAGCTGACACCCTGAATTTGTACTTGTAGCCTACTAGACTGTGAGAGAATAAATTTCTCTTTGTTAAAGCCATCCACTTGTCATATTTCTGGTAGAGAAGTACTGGATGACTAAGACACTGGAGCAAGTGGATAGCCTTAGTGTGTCTCAGTTTCTCTTGCTCTCTCCCTTCCTCTCCCCCTCCCTCCTTTTCTCCTTCCCTTCCCACTAAACTTCTTCCCACTGTCCTCTCAGGTGGAAGGTGAAGCTTTTCCATGCTCAGAGACTTCCCCATAGAAAATGTTGTGATAAGATCTATCAGGCCCAAGTCTTGATATGCTAAAGGAGAGACTTAAGTTTTAAAAATTTCTTATCTCTCACCACAAAACCTGGCTTTCAAAATTGAGTCTCCCTAAGGGAACCAAGAAAATAAACTTTACAATTTAAAGTTGATTAAGGCATCCTTGTTCTCACACTGCTACTTGCTCTCTCCTGCTTTGGGGACGACAAGCCTTCTGGCTCAGCCTAGAAGTAAAAAGTTACAAGAAAACATGATTTCAGGAGAAAATAAAAATACATCCATTTAATATTTTCATAATTTTTTCCTATTATTCTCTGTGTCTCTACCTTCAGCCAGGCGTAAATCTCTTCATCTTTGTCCTTACAAGGTGTCTTTAATCTCCTTTGGGAAGATGCAGGGAAAATGCATCATGAAGGGACAGGTTTAATGATTTCTTTAATCAGGTGGGCTCCATGAGCAACTTCTTGCATATTGCCACCTATCACAATAAAGACGCAGATGTAGGGAGGCAGTGTGGAGGCAGAGGTTTCTTCTGTTGGATGAACCTATACAAAAACCCATTGCGATTGAGTCGATTCTGACTCATAGCAACCCTATAGGACAGAGTAGAACTGCCCCCATAGAGTTTCCAAGGAGCGCCTGGTGGATTTGAACTGCCGACCTCTTGGTTAGCAGCTGTAGCACTTAACCACTACGCCACCGGGTTTCCATTGGATGAACATATATAGGAAACCAAACAAAGGTTCACTCATTTACTCCTGGTTTATAACAGGAAAGTCCATTCCTTCAAAGTTGAATGACATTAGAGTAGGAGGTCAGTCCACTCCAAATCTAACTAATGTTTGCACTGTACAAAAGAGCAGTGACCTATCACTTGCCATTTGGCATGTCCCAAAACAGACTTTAACTCAGGTTGTAAAGGTGGCCTATATGGGTCTTTTTCTACCAAACCCGCAACTCACTGAGTACTGTTTAGAAGTCTGTAATCATTCAGTTCCTGTACCTTCCTCCTTCTCATCTTGCTTTAGGGCAGGAGCTGCTAATGGGCACAGGGAACTCAGGGTGGAAAGGGGAAACATGCTGTCACATTGTGGAGAGTGCAACCAGTGTCATAAAACAGTATGTGTATAAATTTTTGAATGAGAAATTAATTTGAGCTGTAAACTTTCACCTAATGCAAAATAAAATTGGAAAAACAAAGAAGCCTATAATCAAACTAATTGTTTTCCTTTATAGATGATCCAGCTTTTTTCTCTGGCTTCTTTCAAGATCATGTCTTTGTCTTTGGAATCTACAATTTCACTATGATTTTTCCAGGTATGAGTGTATCCTTGTCAGAACTCACTGAGATTCCTGATTCTCCAGAAAGAATCCTTCATAAGCTGTGAAAAATTTTCATTTATCCTTTCTGAAAATATCACTTTTCCTCCATTTTCTCTATCCTCCTCTCTTGTTTCTCCTAATAGATGTATTTTGTTTTTCCTTCCAGACTTCTTAAGCCCACCTCACCCCTACCTTGTAGGTTACAGCTTTCTTTCTTTTCCTTCCTTCCTTCCTTCCTTCCTTCCTTCCTTCCTTCCTTCCTTCCTTCCTTCCTTCCTTCCTTCCTTCCTTCCTTCCTTCCTTCCTTCCTTCCTTCCTTCCTCCCTCCCTTCCTCCCTCCCTCCCTCCCTCCCTCCCTCCCTCCCTCCCTCCCTCCCTCCCTCCCTCCCTCCCTCCCATCCTTTACTCTCTCTCTCTTTCTTTTTCTCTTTTTCTTACTTCTACATAGGGTAAATTATTCAGATCTATCTCTGCATTCATTAATTCTCTCTTCATGTGCGTCTTATATAATGCTGTTTATAGCATTCAAATTATCTTAATTTCTATGATCACATTTTTCTATTTTAGAAGTTCCATTTTTTTTCTCTCCAAAATCACTTTGAGATTTTTGTAGCAGTCTTTATCTTTTCTTATGGTTTTATTCCCTTCTATTAAGTCTTTAAACATTTTAAACATATCCAATCCACGTGAGTTTTGGATTTGGGCGTGTTAGGATCTTCTTGGTTGGACTTGATTTTTCTAGACTGGTTTGGGATTTGATTCTGTATGAGTACCAGAGCTTTATAGCCTGGATCTTTCCATTTGGATCTCAACCCCTTATGCATTTTTAGAGAAGTTTTTCCTTCCCTTTTACTTAAACCCTGTCTCAAGTACAAACAACCTAGCTTCCTTGTCATTCCTCCTGAGGTGGTAGGCAGATTTTTTTTTTTTTTTTCAATGATGTGTGTTGTCATGCAGTCAGAATTTCTAGGAGGTTTTAGGGGCAGAATTTTCTGATTACCTGGTATGTCATGTCATAGAAACTTATTTAAAAAAAAAAAAGTTATAATTATCTTCTATAGTTATTTCTGCAATATTACCACTGATAGAAATGCATCAGCACATATTTTTCAAACTAAAAAAAACAAAAACAATTTCCCAACTGATTATAATGTTTTCCATTTACATGTCATTATCCTTTAAAAAATATTCATTTTTTCACATTAAAAAAAAATCTTCCACTTATATGAGCACCCATTATGATGGGTACTTTCATTTAATGGGATTAATAAATTGATTTAATTAATTGTATTTGACCCTCACAGCAACTCTGAGGTAGACATTTCTTGATTTCACAAGTGGAAAAAAAAAGAAAAAGTAGCAATTCTTACAAAGTTACAAAGCTAGTGTATAGAAAAGGCATTTTTAGATCTGAACTCAGGTTTGTCTAAATCTCAAGTCAGTTCTGTCAGAGATTCAAAGTGACAGTCCTGCCAAACTCCATCAAAAACCATGTGACATTCTGGGAACCCTCCTCAAACTTGCAGGCTCCCCAGAGATGGTCCCAACAAACCTAAATTTTACAAAAAGCCTCCAGATGATCTTTTTTTCCAACTGAAGTCTGACAAACTTTGCACAATACCATGAAGCAGTTCTTTTATAATTTAAATCACGTCTCATGATTAGTGATTTTAAATGAGTGTGGTCAAACCCTCAGGAAACACCAACTAGTAACAATTACAAGTTATTTTGGTTAAGATGTAGTAAAAAGGAAACATAAAAGTCAATAATATGTAAACAAAAATGTTAGACAAGGGAAGTCAGAAATGAAGCTGGTCTTACTTGTAAGTATGAAAGTTGAAGGCTGGCTAGGAGAATTCAGAGAAGAAGACTTCTCTTCTAGTGTGGCCACCTGCCTTAGTGAACATATTTCTCCCAAGCTTGTCGCTTTCCAAGCTTTTGGATGTATATATATATATTTTCATATATATATATATTATTGTACTTTAGATGACGGTTTACAGAACAAACTAGTTCATTAAATAGTACACATTGTTTTGTGACATTGGTTAACAATGCCACAACATGTCAACACTCTCCCTTCTTGACTTTGGGTTCCCTTTTACCAGCTTTCCTGTCCACTCCTGCCTTCTAGTCCTTGCCCCTGGGCTGGTGTGCCCCCTTAGTCTCGTTTTGTTTTATGGGCCTGTCTAATCTTTGGCTGAAGGGTGAACCTTGGAGTGACTTCATTACTGAGCTAGAAGGGTATCTGGGGGCCATATTCTCTGGGTTTCTCCAGTCTCCGTCAGGCCAGTAAGTCTGGTCTTTTTTTGTGCGTTACAATTTTGTTCTACATTTTTCTCCAGCTCTGTCAAATTTTTTTTTTTTTACTGTCTAGGACCCTTTATTTTGATCTCTGTCAGAGCAGTCAGTGGTGGTAGATAGGCACCATCTAGTTATATTGGACTCAGTCTGGTGGAGGCTGAGGTATATGTGGTCCATTAGTCCTTTGGACTAATCTTTCCCTTGTATCTTTAGTTTTCTTTATTCTCCCTTGCTCCCAAAATGGTGAGACGAGTGGAATATCTTAGATGGCCACTCATAGGCTTTTAAGACCCCAGATGCCACTCATCAAAGTAGAATGTAGAACATTTACTTTGTAAACTGTGTTATGCCAATTGAGTTAGATGTTCCCCAAGACCACGGTCCCCACAGCCCTCAGCCCAGCAATTTGACCCCTCAGGGAGCTTGGATGTGAATGTTGTATTATTTGGGACCCTGAAGCATCTCAGGATATGATGGTGTAGAGGTGCGGTAGAGGGAAAGATCCCTGAGCAGCCAGAGATGGAATAATAATGCTTCCTAGAAGAAAGAGGACTGAGGGAAAAGGAGAGAGACAGGGAGATGGGCGGCAGGACCTCTAAAAGACAGTGTTAGTCAGGAGAATTTGGTTTTTAATCCCTGCTTTGAATAAAATTGCCTATACTTTCTAAATCTTTATTTCCCCATTTGTAGGACAGAGATAAAAATCACTGCCCAGAGTGAGATAAGTAATATGAAAGTGCTTTGAAAAGAATGAAGTAACTATGCTGAGTATATCATTATAGATAACAAGTACACAGCCTTCCATTAATGGCTGCAAGTATGCCATTTTGCCCCGCAGGCTCGGTGGGAAAAAAAAAGGCTGAATTAGGACTTCATCCCATGCCCTGAGATATCAGTCAAATGAAGGCTACCCTGACTACCTTAGGCTGGGTTCTCTAGAGAAACAAAACCAGTGAAGTATATAAATATATACATAGAGAGAGATTTATATCAAGGAACTGGCTCAAGTGCATAGAGAGCCTGGCAAGTCCCAAGTCCAAGTCCGAAGTCCATCAGTCAGGCTGTAGGCTTCTCCTCACTCACGTAGCTGCAGGGGCTGGGGAACCTGAGATGGGCAGGTTAGACAGCAGGCCTCTTGCTCCCAGGCTTCAGAGGCTGACAAATCCCAAGAAGGGCAGGTAAGCTACTAACTCAAGTCCCAAGAACCGGAAGTCAGAATAATGGGAGCCAGTGCAGGATCTACAGCAAGCAAGAGCCAGCCAGCTTTGCCAGAAACTCCACCTATATTGGACGCAGGCCACATCCCCAAGGAAACTCCATTTCAACTGATTGGCTGTTCGTAATGGATCTCATCATAGAGGTGATTACATTATTACACAGCTCCCAAACTCCATCATAACTGCAAAACCATTGAGAATCATGGCCCAGCCAAGCTGACACACAACTTTAACCATCACACTGACCATCCTAATGTTCTGTAGCCAATCCCTCCTTTACCTTGAGCCTGCACTCAGTCATGCATAACAAAGAGCAGGGGGTCCAGGGTTGGAGGCAGATGTGAAAGCTTGTTGTTCTTGTTGGCTGCTGTCTAACCAGCCCCCATCTCATGACATCCCATGTACAGTATGAAACACTGCCAGGTCCTGTACCATCCCCATGATTTGTTACAATTGGGTCTGTTTTGACCCATAGAGTTTTCACTGACTAACTTCCATGGCCTGAAATGAGCCCTTCATTTGAATTCATAAGATCTGGATTCTGAGAACATATACAGTGCATGTGGCATTCAAAGGGACCTTAGAAATATATTTTACCCAGCAAGGGAGAGGAAAGCCGCTCCTACTATAGGAACATCCCAAAGTTACAAAGACCTCAGTGCAGCAGTATTAAAAGGGGGTGGTGGTGATAAGGAGTATCTACAGGTGAAGGCACAGGTTGAGAGCACATTTTATGTCTGAGCCTTGAGTGGGATACTAAAGTGTTTATTCTATAAGTATTGGAAGAGGAAATCTGTATGTGTTAAAAATAAGTCTGGAGCAGGGATGGAAGACAGGTTGGGCAACAAAGAGGGACCGGGAAAGAACTCCACTTAGGTGCCATTGCAATATTACAGGAAAGAATTGATGAAGGCCTGAACTTGGGTAATGGCAATGGGAATGAGAAAAGTGTGAATTCCAGAAATATTGGTACGACAGAAGACAGAGTTTAGTACAGAAATTAAGACTGTGTGTATGTATTCATGTGCGTGTGTGCGTGCGCGTGTGTGTGTGTAGGGAGGGGTTATATTTCTAGTTTGGGCTAATTATGATAGTGTCATTGATTAAAGATGGGAAATATGGAGAAGAAGCAGGTTGTGAAGCACCAGTCAGGTGCTTAGCTCATGTGGGACAATTCGAGATCGAGGCATCCGAAGAATATCAGCAGAGTTTACCAGCAGGCTTTTAAAACTGTTTGTCAGGGATTCAACTGAGGCACATGAGCTGGATATAAATATTTCAGAATCATCAGCATAAACTTGGAAATTGAAGCCTTAGGTGTCAATGAGAATACTGAGAAAAAAGTAGAGAGATGGATGAAGGAAGGCCGTTGAGAAACTGTGAGAGATGGCAACTCTTCAGAAGTAGACGTATAATGAGAATGATGCAAAAGCTACTGTAGGAAGATGTATCATAACGGGAAGAGGAAAACCTGGAGTCTCTGGGTGCGTCGCACCCCCCTGCAGAATCTCTACTCCACCCTGGGAATGGGGAAGAGATGGGGGCTAGGATGTGGCTTCTGACACACTATAGCTCCTAGTTGGCTGCCTAGTCCAGCCCTGCCTGAGACCCAGCCCAGCAGCAAAACAGTGAAAGGGCCACAGTCAGTAAGATACAGACTTTTCCCCTGTAGAGAAAACTCTGTTTGGAATCTTTTAAACCGATTTAAAGTTAAAAAAAAAAAAAAAAGGGAGAAGAAAAAGAGTGCATAGGTGATGCACTCAGCTGCTAACCAAGAGACTGGAGTTCAAATTTACCCAGAGGCACCTCAGAAGAGAGACCTGGTAATCTACTCCTGGAAAACCTGCACAGTTCTAGTCTGACAGAAATGGAGCTGCCGTAAGTCAGAGCGGACTCATCAGCAACCGGGTTAAGTGGGTGTGAGTGTGGGTGTGATTTGAGCAATTAAATTGTTGATTTCAAACCTTGTTTTTGTGATGGAATTCAGCAGGTCTTTTTGACATCAGTAGGCCCTGCCATTTCCACAATTTCATAAACTTGTGACTTTCATTTGAAAAGTCAGATCTTTCTTGGCAGATGTCTCTCTCCTCTACCCATTTCCAGCCACCAGGTTAGTTGTCACTCTGAGAGACGAAGGGCACCTTTTTGTATGCAAATGAAAGATAATCAGTTTAGGGTCTCCAAAATAGTTAACAATGAAGATAACTGCTCACAGTCCACTGCAATGCTAAAAATCACATGACTTATTCAATCTGCAATTCTCCCGATACTCTAAATTGAATAATTATTTTGTGTTTGAAGCCCTGGTGGCATAGTGGTTAAGCATTCGGCTGTTAACTCAAAGGTTGGAGGTCCGAATCCACCAGCATCTCTGCAGGAGAAAGGTGTGGCAGCCTGCTTCTGTAAAGATTAAACCAAAAAAAATAAAAAAACAAACCCACTACTGTGGAGTCGATTCCAACGCACAGCGACCCTATAGGACAGAGTAAAACTGCCCCATAGAGTTTCCAAGGAGCGCCTGGTGGATTCGAACTGCCAATCTTTTTGGTAAGCAGCTGTAGGTCTTAACCACTATATCACCAGGGTTTCCTCTGTAAAGGTTAAAAACAAACAAAAAAAAATAAATAAAGGTTAGAGCCTTGGAAATTCTATGGGACAATTCCACTCCATCCTATAGGGTTGCTATGCGTCGGAATCAACTCAATGAAAATGGGTTTGGTTTGGCTTGGTTTTGTGTTTCATTTCGGTTTATCAAAGTGCAATTGTGTTTAATTCTGTTTTTCTTTAGGGGTGGTGATAAAGCTCCACCTAAGAGTCTTTTTTTTTGTTTTCCTGAATAATCAAAAGCATACAATAAAAATGTTCTCTTGGCTCCATAGACCTAGCAAGCTTTGGGTTGATAACAGAATAATCAGATAATTGAAGAACAAGGATATTCGTGGAGGTCCTGAGAGGGGCTAGTGTACAACGCAGGATGACGTCAAGGACGATGAAAGGAGACAGGGAGGGTTGACATCGTCCACCGGAGCTGAGAGAAATGAGGGCCTGGAGAGTGTGGGGGGGGGGGTGTGACTCAGGGAGGGGGCTGTGCACAGCACAGGGGGAGTGAATACAGAGAGCAGACCAGGCACTGAAGAGCAGGTGTCTAATGTGTGAGCCCATCAGGGGGTGGTTTCTCTGCAAGGAGGAGAATCACCTCACACTGTTCCCTTTATAGCTTCTCCCGGGAACAAAGTCATTTTTCAAGAGAAGCAGCCCAGGCAAAGATTTCTGACTTGGACTTTCTTTGTGCTTCTGGACAAATCCTGTAACAACTTTAGTTTCCCTATTCATGCATTGGACAACAGTTCTCCAACAGGGTGCAGTGGTATAAAGGGGTTAGTCATTAGGAGTCAGCCGCTTGAGCCACAGCGGGTCTGGGCAGAACTCAGGCCAGGCCGGGCTGTGCACCCAGCTCTCTTCAGGTTTGAAAACAGCAGGCCTGTGTGGGAGAGAGGACCAGCACGCACAGTGTGTCTCCCCTGAAAATACAGCAACATCTGGGGGAGGCAAGGGGAGGGGCACTCTAGGAACGCACTAACACTATCCTGGCAACAAATAGATTTCCAGGAGGGCAGACAGGCACACCCTGCTGTCTCCGGGCAGGACACAGTCTCATACCCACAACAAGCCCCCAGGAAGGGCACCGACTCACAGAATGGAATATTCTGGTTCCAGAACACACAAAACAGCTGAAAATAACAATAACACAAAACAGAACAGAATTGTTCGGAAAGTGGCAGGAGCCCGTGTCACCAGCCATAACCGTTGGTTAAATGCTGTTGCAGAAAATGAGATTTCTCTGGTAGAGGACAATATTTTGTGCCACAGCTTTAAGGCCCAGGTGTCGTTCCAAGCATGAAATGGAGATTAGGTCACTGAAGAGGCCTCTGGTCTTCATGAGAAGCCCTGGTGGCACAGAGGTTAAGCGCTCGGCTGCTAACCAAAAGATCAGAGGTTCGAACCCACCAGCCACTCCATGGGAGAAAGAGGTGACCGTCTGCTTCCATAAAGATTTCCAGCCTTGGAAACCCAATGGGCAGTTCTACTCTGAACTACAGGGTTGCTGTGAGTCCGAATTTGACTCAACGGCAAAGGGTTTGGTGGTTTTGGTCTTCGTGCTTTGCTTTGAATGCTGGTAGTGAGCCTGATTGTCTTGGAATGAATACTATTTACGAACACCTTCCTATGACAAATGGAATTGCTTGGCTCGCACACTTTTTAATATGGTTTTAATAGAATCTTTCAGGGGAAGGGAGCAAAAGAAAGCAAGAGTGAGCCTGCGACTGCCTCTCTTGAAAAATCACCACGGGCCGCAGCAAAACTATGAAAGTAACAGTGTGAAGTCGCTCTGGAGCATGCTGTTTCGGATGGCAGATGGGAAGCAGGTGCGTTTCTGCAGGATGAGCTGAAGAAGAAGGGCTTAATTAAAGAACGCGCTAACTGCATCCAAAAGAGCTGGAATTGCCCCTGTGTGGGCCAGCTCTCCCCCATTCGCAGAATCTTTTTAACTCTTTTCATGGCCGGTCATTGTCCTCTCTGCAGCCCAGAGCAATGTGGCTGGGGCTATTATTTCCCTTGTGGACAAATGGTCAGGCAGAGATGACTGCGGGGCCAATCAGCCCTTCTGTGGCTGACTCGGCCATTAAAATTGCTCTCGGGGGTCTGGGCCTCAGCTGCTGCCTGCCAGGCCTGCATCCAATTGTAGCAGAGCCCCAGCCTTCTGGTCAGCTCCAGTCCCCACAACCTACCAGGGCCGGCTTCTCCTCCCGAGCTCACACTGCCAAGATTTCCTTTTGCCCCACACAGTCTCTCACTTTTGTGTCCTTTACAAATGGAGGCCTTGGTTTTGTCTGCTCGCTTGGAGTCTTTGGGGGCCTTCTGCACCAGTACGCACTACCTGGAATATAGAAATGGCTCCCAATTTCTTCCAACCAGCCTGGATTGTCCGCATTTGCTCTGATTCAAACTATGGAAATGTGGCCCTAAGAGGAACCAGACAGGCCATGACGTCTGCCCTCTCATTTTATGGGAACGTGATACAAGTTTCAAGGAGGGGGAGTGGCTTGAGTCATGTCCCAGAGTGAACTGAAGAATGCTGATTTCATTTCATGCCATAGAAGAATGGCCCTACAGCTTCCGGGATGTGGGCTTTGCGTGGTGAGGAAGGATGAGCACCCCGACCTCCTGTCCTGACCCCGAAGCACCGACCTGGGACCAGAGGGATGAAGGAGAAGCCCGGCGGGAAGAAGACTGATTCAGACCTGCTTCCAGGGGAGACTGTCTGGCTGCCCTTCCTTGAGGAACAGCACGGTCACTGCCATCACTAGCCAGCACTTAGATGACATAAAATATGACTAGGAAAAGGCTTGCTGCCACTAGAGATAAGAAGAGTGTCTGGAGGAACTCAGTGGGGAGGGAGACGGAGGTGCAACTTTTCACTTCCCACCTCGGACCAGAACACCACGTAGGCCATGTACTAAATATATCTTCTACACAGCACTGCCTATGTTAGGATTATTTATGACACAACCCAGTGTTTAGAACTGAGACCCCGTGAGGTGACATAATTTGTTTAAGGTTACATAACTGATTAGTGGCAGAGCTAAGATATTGTTATATTACCTCTTTATTTAAATCCATTATAAAGCTTTGCAAACATTTTAAATAAGCCCATCTCTGGCATTTTATGACCTTTTATGTTTAATACAGAAGAATGTGTATGCTTTAAATAACTATTAAGGGGTGGATATACATTAATATGCACACAGTACCAGTAATCATTCCTATTCATCAAGTTCTTACTATTCTGTGCCAGGTGTTTTTCCCACATAAGCGGCATTCCGTCCTATAACCCAGGAAGGTAGGCATTATTCTCCCCATTCTACAGATTAAAAAACTGTGGCTCAGAAGGATGAAGTGGCAGGGTAGCTGGAAAAAGATCATGCTCTGCCTGGCTCCAAAGCCAGTGGTAACCATCTCCCTAATGTCCAAGATCTCTTCGAGTGATGATATTTATTTATTAACAATAACTCCCCCCAAAAATTCATGGAATCATTTCAATAGGTTTTTATTTCTTAATCTAAGGAATGAGGGAGAAAATGATAAGGCGTGGGCAATGTACAAACAAAACTGGAAAATGCTCGTGGCACCAAGCTACCTCATGAAAATGGACAAGGCTTCCTTTCGGCCCAAATATTAATTGTGCAGCTGGGCACACACTTCAGCCTGTTTCTATTGAAATGTTAAAGGGAGGGTGCTATTTCCTGGATAATTGTACGTAGCCACAGTGGCCAGGCGAATTGTAGTTACACAGCACAGACACACGTGCTCACACACACTTTTACACTAGTGAATTACTGGCCTATTATTTCAGCCAGCCATTTAGGTGGACATCCTAGGCTGGCTGAAAGTGTGGGCAAGAGAATACTCTCTGATTCACACAAAGGAGAAATCCTTTTTGTGTAAGTACTTCCTGCCTTTCTTCCCTGGCTCTCTTTTCCTTGTTTTTCGTTCAGCACTTCCTATTTACATATATACACAGCAAAAAAAAAAAAAAAAAAAGAGAGAAAACCTTTATGATCTAAAACTGCAAAATCTGAAATTTCCTATATCATTCCGCCGGGGCATTTTGATTTCTGACCACCCCTGAAGATACATGATGTACTCAGAGTCCTTTCAGGCCCAGTTCTGCCAGGTGGGCATTTTGGATGCACACACACACACACACACACACAGAATATCTTGTCTAAAGCAGCGCCCCCATCCCTCCCCAGGAATAAATGCCAAAGGCTTGCCATGGTAATAGGATAGGACATAAGGCCTTTATATTGCTGTGATTTCAGTTCAAGGAGTATGGATTTGCATCTGTTAAAAACCACTACTTTTTTGAATAGCAATACAATTGTAGGCACTTTTTACTTATTCCTTTAATATTTGTTGAACATCAGCTGTGTGCTTGCACCCATTCAGTTTGTCACCACAGAATCCTGCCATTGCCCACATACGTGTGATGTGGGACGTTCGTTCTCTTTTTGAGGGTTTTAGGACTAAAAGCATCACTAGACCGGGGAAATGCAAACATATACAATAGGAAAAAAGTTTCCACAGCCTCATTTTTTTTCTTTCTGTCAAAAGTCCTTTGTCAGACAAAGCTCAAGGGATGGAAATTAGCTGCTTCTGTCCTGAGAATCTTCCCAACCTTAATCTTTCAAAAGGATTGTCCAGAACTCTCTCTGACCACCACAATGCAGACATGCACGGCTGACTTGCGGCCTCGCTTCAATAGAGAGGCTTACAAAACTTTCTCCAGGCACCCTGAAGAAGAAGACCCTTTTTCTGGGGGCATAGGCCTGGGGCAGGGTGGCCACCAGCCAGGCACTGTTCACAGTAGTCCAGATACTGCTTTTTTCCAGACTTGAGGGAACCCAACAACACTACCGAGGTCGAGAATTTAAATACCGTGTTTCTCCAAGGTTGGGAGGGTAGGGGGAGGAAAGGAGAGGAAGACAGGAAGGAAAACAGGGGCAAGTGATTAAAATAAAAATACTACCTCCACCATCTCTCCACCCTGGGGGTAATCCTAGAAACGCCCCTCCTTCTGAAATGAGGGTCGTACCAGTTCCCAATGACCCTTTATTCCCAGAAAATAAAAACCAAGCGGTTAGCAAATGGCAAGATGCGAAAGAAAATCAGCTGCATAAGCGACCAGCTCGCGCCGGCTGCGCCCTGGGCTCCGCCACGTGAGCACCAGGGACGATCAGTGGCTCTTTGAGACTGCCGGGCGTCAGGGCTCGGCTTTGAAAAGCCCAGCCATCTCTCTGAGCGTTGAATCGATTAGAGGACACCTTTTGTGAAAGTGATGCTATCATTGTGGTTGTAATGTATGCAAAGAAATTCTGCGGCACACGATGATTAAATTAGAGTGTACAAGGCAGGATTTCTATAGCGTCGCCTCCCCTCTCTGGGTTTCTCACTTTTATCTACATTAAGATCAGGGCTGTGAAAAATGTGTGCACATGCTTTTCGGTCTGAAAAATAGAACATTTCCACATGTTTCTGTATGTTTTTGCAGTAGGGAGAACAGCACCACCACGTTTAGATCTAACGGCCTGAAAACGGCCTACAGGAGGCAAAAGGCAATGTGATTGCTTCAGAAAAACAGCCAGGAAGGGTTTTCCGGAGACAGACAGAGGTGGCGCTGTGTAGCTGAGTTCGTTGAAAATGAAAGCCTTGTGAAGGGCCTCCCCACACACCGGTACCACCAGCATGCAGAGTTCCACGTGCTTAAAGGAGACTCAGAGGTTAAGATTCGCTTCCTGACTGTACAACATCTTGCTTTGTGAATATAACTACAGTGGAGCTTCCCCCTCTCCCTACCCCCAGCTCAGCCACCATTTTAGGCCAATCTCAGGATTAAAATAAAATGGAGGCAGACAGAAAGGAAACCTGAGGGGCTCCGCTATACATGTACTCAGCTGTGCCTTGCAACCTCAGTGCATCTCTCCCTCAGCGATGTATTATTCACCACCCTCCTTCAGCTGACTCAGGAGGAAGTAGAAGAGTGCCTGTGAAAGCACAGATGATAACAAAGAGCGTTTTACAAATAGTGCTGGAATATTGCAGGCCAAGTAGCCTCTATTTAAAGCATTACAATGTGGGATTTTAGCGGACTATTTGCTATCTACATTTTTTTTTTTTTTTTTTGATGTATGCACTATCCATGTGGGGTTGATTAATTCCCGGGCTAGCTGCCTTTTTCTCTCTACCTCCCAATACATGACACTCATGAAAAATCTAAGCAGCTGCGCAGAGAATACAGGGACCTGCTGGCGGGCTGGCTGAGTTAGCAGGGCTGGAGGGGACCCTATCCTTGTGATTGGTGGGAGTCTGTGTGAGGAGGATGACTTTTTCCTCTAATTCCCCCCCTCCCCGTCGTCGTCCCCCTTGTTTGACATGTCTGCCCTCTGGGTCCTTAACAAAGAAACCTTCCTTCATTGGGCGACTGGCTGGGAAGGGAGGTTTTGAGCTGGAAAGACCCTGCATCCTGAGAAATGATGAGCAAGAAGCAATGATTCCAGCTAGTCTCTGGTTCTCCTGGAGAATTCAGCAAAAGAATAGCCCAAGATTGATTCCTCAACGCATTCTGACCTTTTGGGCATTTGCTATCTATCATGTCAGGAAGGAGGCAGGCTGGGGACAAGATGTGTGTGTGTGTGTGTGTGTGTGTGTGTGTGTGTGTGTGTGTGTGTGTGTGTGTTTAAAGAATAAAACCACACTGAAATCGTAGAAAGCCTTCGCAGCCACAAACTGTCTTTTCCTAACTGAGACCAACTTGAGAATAAATGAAATGGTTAGGTAGCTGGGTCTCCTGTCTTCTTGCCCTCCTCTTTCCATAACACACACACACACATTAGGCACTGAAGTGGACCATGGCCGAAGGAAAAACCAACTTGAGAAATGGAATTTCCAATTCAAATCTAAGTCCACATTATGAGGGTGTGCTGGTTCCCTTCAGATGGCCTCCAAGCTTGCTGTGTCTGCAGGCCTTAGATGAGCTACAGAGGCACAGACCATTCCACTTGGACTGGGATGAGGTGCTCTAAAACAGCGGTGTAAGAGAAATTCAGTGGCTAAGATATGACCCTTTTCCACTTGCCTGACTTTTGCTAATAATGAGTATACTGAGGTTCTGTTTTAAGCCACGCCTAGATCCATAAACACAAAAACGCCTGGGAGTGGAGCTGTGCTTTTAGTCTTCTCCCTTCATCTCTCCAAAATAAAATTAAAACATAAAAGCTATGACCGTTAATAGCATTTGAAGGGAAATCCCGAGCAGACGCAGAGTGGCAGGGCGAGTTTGCTGATAAAGCCACAAACCAGACAACCTTTGTAAATGATTTCCATACTTTGCTTCCTGAGCCTTCTTTGAGATCATCTTTTTCTTCCCAAGGCCTTAAGGAGAGCATGCACAATCATTTGCTTTCTTCTTTCTCTTTCTTTGATTAGGCTGTATCAGAGAAAGAAATAACTCTTAGGAGATAGACAGCCAAGGATAAAAATATGGCTGAAATTATTTAAATGAAAACCCAAATCCAGTCACAAGAAAGTGTTTACAGTGTTATTCTATTATAAATATAAATAACCCTGGTGGTGTAGTGGGTAAGAGCTACGGCTGCTAATCAGAAAGTCCACAGCTCGAATCCACCAGCTGCTCCTTGGAAACCCCATGGGGCAGTTCTACTCTGTCCTATAGGGTCGCTATGACTTGGAATCCACTTGACAGCAATGGGTTTAGTTTAGTTTTTTTTTTTTTTTTTTGGTGTGTATGTGGGTGAATAGTGAATATCCAAAGAAAATACATATCGATCTAAAAGTACTAGTTACTTCTTGGTAGCGTGATCATTTATTCATTCTACTGGATTTTCCACACTTTCTATTTTTTCCTAAAAAAAAAAAAAAAAATTTAAAAAGAGGTGTTATTGCTTCTATAAAAAGGAAAAGAAAAAGGAGTTAAAGAAAATGGACTCAACGATGTAGTGTATTTGTTGCACGGCAGCTACAAATACATTATTTAAAATTCCACTCGAGTAACAGAGCATTCTCAATGGGTTTTCTGCTTTCCTGTAACATTTATTCCAATTTTTATTTTAACTTAATCTCTCTTGTGAGCTGTGAAAGTACTTGTGGTATAGGCTGCTAGTTGACTCCCAATATATGAAATCACCTTGTATCTCATAGTATTAGAACACCCAATATTTAGCTAGTCATGTGGCTGATGAAAATAAGGCTATCTTCCCCAGCCTCCCCTACTTCTAGACATGGTCACGTTCTAGCCGATAGCACGTGAGCAGAAGCAATGAGTACAAATTTCCCACACATGATGTTGAAGAGGCATGTCACCCAGACCTTTCCCTTTTCTCCTTCTCAATATCTGAAATTCATGCATAGTGGTATGCCGTTTATAATGTTCCTGGCTGCAACACCATAGGTCCTGCACATAGTGGACTTGCCAAACTAGTCCCCACTGGCTCCCTCAACACTGCTAACTAAGACAGAGGCAGAAGCTGGAAAGGGCTGCCATGCAATTCAGGTGAGCATTTTAGCCTCATCATCCACTACTTCTGGGAACTTGGGGCCTTAGGGGTAGGCCAATCCAGATGGGCTCTACTCTTAATTATTCTCCAGTTTCTTGAAGTCACTCAAGACTTACTTACCTTTCAGATTACTAGTTACAAATCTGCTATAAAGTGCTCATTTCTACTTCCTTGCTATCATGCCCCCCAAAATACCCACTAAACCCACTGCTGTCCAGTCAATTCCGACTCATAGTGGCCTATAGGACAGAGTAGAACTGCCCCACAGAGTTTCTGAGGAGCGCCTGGTGGATTCGAACTGCTGACCTTTTGGTTAGCAGCCATAGCATTTAACCACTAAGCCACCAAGATTTCCAAATACTCACTACAAACCCTCAAAATTGTGTGAATAAGGTTCGTACTTTCCAAAGCTCTTAGAATTTATCTCTGAAATGCTTTCCTCATATAACGTTGGGTAAATCTAGTTCTGCATTTACGTTAACCTCAAGCCTCCTCCTCCAAGTCACCATCTTTGCTTATGCCCTGGTCCAACACAATGATTGATGATTAAAAAAATATATATATATATATTTTTTTTTTAGGAGGTGTCCAAATAAGCTTTCAGTAACAGGTGGTCTTTTGTAGTAACTAGCTCTCAGGAATCTGCTAAAGGATGTCCACATTTGTTTGTCTGGAAGGCATCAGAGATTTTTAGTACCATGATGGGTGACTACCTGCCATGACTAATAAACCAAGACAAAACCTCCTATCTGAATCTCTTACTTAAGGTGTAGAGACATCATTGTAGCCTCCTCTTGTCCCTTTGATATTTCCACTGGTTGGGAAAGAGTTTTAAATACAGTTGTGCTGAGCTTGGGTTTGAAGACAGCCCTCAGCTTTTCTGTGTCCAAACCCATTTTATTTAGGCCTAATCCGTGCCTCTTGATTTTAAATGTCCCCTGACCAGAGCCTCTGCCTCAAAATTTCTTCTCTCAGAGCAATGCAGATACCTCCTCCCTCCCCAATACCTGTTTTAAATTGCCCAGACTTTCTTTGAGTCACAGTCGTTGAAGTTTGGGTCTCTTTGAGTAACACAAACAACCTGAAAGCTAAGCCCCTGTGACACTCTCTCAAGTGACACTTTTCTTGGCCTCAGATACTTGCCATTGATTCAACTTCTCAGCAGGATGCCTAGTGAAGCTTCAAATATCTTATCCTGTGCCCAGGAGTTTCAATTCTGGAAGACACCCTGGATTTTTGTTTATTTATTATTTGCATAATGGCAATAGGTCTACAACTTGAACCCACTTTTGAACCTGTGCATCAGGTAACAAGTCCTCTTGTCTAGTTAATTGGCTCTAGAACACAAAACCACTAACAACCCCTGAAGGCAAGAAAGCACATAGTCTTGGTTGCTTTTTTAGTGGTTGAGAAGGAGTGTGTCCCCATTCAAGAGAAAAAATGATGATACAGATGCTACCATAACTTGTTCGCCAAATCAGATTATTAGCATCGTTTCCATATTTAGTCAATAGTTTCTAAGTGAAGGTCCAGGTCAGGTATGACAAATAGACTTTATCTGTCAACTCTGATTGCTAAAGGGAGCATAAATGTTAAAGAGTGTGTTATCAATGAGAGCAGTTGGCCAGGGCACAGGATGGGGCATGGCGCCTCTTATGGTTTTCTCTCGTCTAGTTGTTCACTTGTGAGGAAGTTGCCTGATTTTAGTCCATGTTTTGGTTTTCTCAGAAACTCTTTTCTTCCTTTTGGAATCTCACAATAAGTTCAAGTGGCTGGATAAAGGAGCTCTGTGGAGTTTGCTGGCCACAGGTAAGATAATTGCCTCTCTTGCACTAGCACTGAATCTCTAGTATACCCAGAAGTAAACAGTGTTTAGGAGAGAGAGATCCTGGCATTTACTCCTGTTTCTTGCCATCTAATCACCTTACACCATGAAAGAATCATCCCCAGTACTATGTCTAAAATTTGTCCTTTGATATCAGGTACCTTTTTGGTATGATGGAACTTTGACATAGGCCGGATGTTGATAAAGGCCAAGAAGCACCTTGAGGGCATGATGAGCAGCAACAAGAGTGATAACGCTATGTTAACATAATTTAGGGTGGCCTGGCAACTGGAGTGACACCGGGGAGGCCTGGACATCATTCCCTGTGAGACTAGACTTCCTAAATGGAAACCAGAGAATGCATCAGATACAAATGAGACAGCAGAGCTGTCTTCATAAATCGCAGCCTGTAGGCCTTTTAATGTGTCAGTGTAACCTGGCCGTTAACCATACTTAATTGGTATCTACAGGAAGTTCCGTAGATCATTACCATACCAGTCATTTTTCAAAGATCCTCGTTAGCACGGGAATAGAGAACGCAATAAACGATCTGACAGGAGAGCTGCCTAGAAGGACTATCACAAGTCAGCTGGCGCTTTCAGGAGACCCTCTGTGTTTTTTACCAGCACCATAGTAAAATCTGCAGACTCACACTAAGCTCTTTTCACTGTTGAGCGTAAGACAAGAGAAACCAGCCTTTATTTCTCTCTTCCTACCTGTCTCCTCTCTAGCAATGCACTTTGTTCCCTCATACTGTAAACTAACGTCCACAATGCTTGGCTGGGATTAAAAGGATATAGTGACAGCAATAGATTACATCTACGGATTCTGAAAGTAGAACCTCATCACGGACATTTACATTGATAATTCTTCTCTTCATCAAGTACTTGTTTTATTGCGGACCCACTCAGTAACTTGCACTACGTGAGGCCATTGAGATTTAAGGTCAACTAAGGCACAGTCCTTGTCCTCAAGGACCTTACAGCCTAATGACAAAGCTAACAAAGACCAAGGGACCAATCAAGTCCAACCTACTTGTTTTATTTCAGTGACTTCATTTTTATTTTTATTTTTTGATTCCTCTTATTGTATTTTAGACTATACTTCCCCATCCCCCCTTTTTTCTCCCCCTTTAAAACATGGTTCGAATGCCCAATGGCCCATTTTGATTTCTCCATTCCCCGCAGTTCCTCATGTGTGAATTCTCCTTTGTTGAGTCTATTCACCCTAATGGTGGGGAGTTGTCACAAGTGCTGTGAGCTCATCTCCGTCAGGAATTATCTTCCACTGGTGTCACAGAGGGTGGCGCACTGGTTAAGAGATCAGCTGCTATCCAAAAGTTCAGCAACTCAAATCCACCAGGCGCTCCTTGGAAACTCTATGGGTAGTTCTACTCTGTCCTATATGGTTGCTATGAGTCGGAATCTACTCAAGGGCAACAGGTTCGAATTTTTCGTTTTTGGAGTCATAGAGATGCCCTGATGGCACAGTGGTTAAGAGCTCAGGCTGCTAATCAAAGGCCAGCTATTTGAATTCACCAATGGCTCCTTGGGAACCCAATAGGTCAGTTTTACTCTGTCCGATAGTGTCACTATGAATCAGAATCGATTCAAAGGCAATGGGTTTTGGGGTTGGGAGTTATAGAAATGCCCTGGATTGAGCAAGTATCTCAACTGGGGCAATGAGCCTTTTGCCTACGCTGAGGTCATGCAAGTGGCAGTAAGTTCCAGATCGGTTTTCATATTCAGTTCTTGCACAGAATTTCCTACCAGCATAGACAGTACGGAAACCCTGGTGGCATAGTGGTTAAGTGCTACAGCTGCAAACCAAAGAGTCGGAAGTTCGAATCTGCCAGGTGCTCCTTGGAAACTCTATGGGGTGGTTCTGCTCTGTCCTATAGGGTCACTATGAGTCGGAATCAACTCGACGGCACTGGGTTTGGTTTTTTTTTATAGACAGTACTGAATTTAGTGTGAATTGAGACTCGATCCTCCCCACACCAGGTATGCTTGGGGTTCTGATTCCTCGTGTGCCTTTTTTCCCACCCAGGGTCCAGGACCAGCAAAAGACTTTGTGCTACATTCTCTGACGTGTTAGAATTTCTAGTTTCTCTTCCTAGAGAAGATAGCCTTATACCAGTTCTTGGCTTTTTAAAGGTGTTCAGCCCCAAATTCCCCATTGCACAAAGAGTTTGCAAGCTCCACTGACTCCCTTAAAAAGGTATTAGGTTCCTAGCCCCTAAGATATGTGTCTGATTAAAATATCCTCACAAGTTTCTTTGGTTTCAATTCCTGTTCCGTGCTCTATATTTAAGCTTCCCCTTCTTTTCTGGCACTGGAAATATACCTTTTATGATATGGCATTTTTTCCTAGTGTTTTTATATTATGTCATATTTCTTTGTGTTTTCAGTGGGGATCTGTGTGTTTGAGGGAGAGTGGGTTATATAATTGCTCAATCCATCCTCTTCACAGAAAGGAAGTACAAACTCCAGAGTACAAACCAGGTGGACCTCAGAGAGGAAACAGCTTCTGGCAGTTGTAGGGCCAGCATGAGAACCAAATTTAATCATTTCTTTTCCTAACGCAAAAAGTAGAGTGGCCCCATAATAGCTTTAAATATGAAAAGCTCAAAAATGTGAAAAAAAGTACTGGCTTTGGAATCTGAAACTCTGGGTTTGAGTTCAGTTGTATTACTTGTGGTGTCACCATGGACCCCTTATGAGGTTCTCATGGGTTTCAGTCTCCTAAGCTATACAAACAGACCTAAGAATACCACTTCAGAGCGTGTCGGAGAAGTTTACATGAAGCAGTTACCAAAGGGTCCCTGATAGCACAGTGGTTAAAGTGCTCAGCTGCTAACCAAAAGGTGAGTGGTTTGAATCTACCAGCCACTCCATGGGAGAAAGAGGTGGTGGTTTGCTTCAGTAAAGATTACAATCTTGGAAACCCTATGGGGCAGATCTACTTTGTCCTATAGGGTTGCTATGAGTCAGAATTGACTTGACAGCGGTGGGTTTAGTTACTAAAAAAACAGCACAATACCTGGCCATTAGAATGGGCACAATAATCCCACTTTGTGAAAATAAAGGTAGGAAAGTTCATCTTTTGGTGCCCCCGAAAATGAGCAGGCTGAATCTCCAGGAATATGACAGAGATGGAATCAGACCACCATAAGAAGTTCCTTCCCCTTCCTGTTGGAGCAAATCGCTAAAAAAAATTATAGTTCTTAATACTGTCGTTTCTATTAAAAATAATATTAATAAAAGCAACAATAATAATACTGTGACAAAGTCATAATATATAACATAGGATAAAACCCTTTGCCGTTGAGTTGATTCCAACTCATAGTGACCCTATAGACAGACTAGAACTGCCCTATAGAGTATCCAAAGCTATAATCTTTGTGGAAGCACATACAACATCTTTCTTATACTGAGCAGCTGATAGGTTCAAACCACCAACCTTTTGATTGGCAGCTGAGCTCTTAACTACTGTGCTACCAGGGCTCCTCAAATCACAAGATAGCAATAATACATTACAACTTTTTCTCTCTGCTATTTATATGATTAGAAAGCTAGACAAAACCCCAACTTTCTCCTGCAGTTCAGATAATATTGCTTAGATGTAAACTTAATTAAAAAGGCTTCTCGATAAAATTTGTTACTCTAAATAAATTTTAGAGTTCAAGGAGTGTCCTTCAATGATTTAAATCACAGTGGAAAATACCTAAATAGGGTTTTGCAAAAGTTGACAACGCTGGGCTTTGTTTTGTTCTGTCTAGACTCTGCCTATGTGCTCACCCTCCAGAGAGCATTTTTATGATAGACACAGTCTTACCTTGTAGCAATGGGCCATATGTATTTGACCCAACTAGCAGAAAAAGCTGTATTATTACCAACTATATCTTATAAACAAAACACAAAAGTGAGGGACTGCTTGCATTAAATGCAAATAGATCACTAGTTTGATATCATAGGGTAAGTGGTAAATAGTTGAATATCAGCGCATGGATTAGTTATGAAAACATGGCAACTCAGAACAAAGAGGGCTTCTGGGATGAACTAATCTCAGACTCCCCTATGGAGTGTTTTTCCCCCCCTCAAAATTTCTTTTATCTGGTCTTTGCCTCAGAACTACTGAATCCGAATCTCTGAGGTTAGGATTGAGTTATGTGCATTTTCCAGAAAGAATTTTGTCTTAGACTCCAGGTTTAGAACCATAATTCTGCACACATTTCCCGTTTCACAGATGGGGAAAATGAAGTCCAGATAGGTATAGTAACTTGTCATAAGCCACTGAGTTCGCTGGTAGCAGAACTAGATTAGAATGTATTTTTACTTTTAGCCTTAAGCAGTTTCTATAATAATATAATAACATTTGATAAGAAAAAAATAAAATAGGCAATGAAGAGCTGAGTACTTGGCTGTGACCATAACAAAGTAAATCTTTGAGTTGCGATGGAGGGCTATAAGAAAGAGAATGTCTGGGATATGGCTTTGTTGCTCAGATGTTTGAGGTAATGGTGGTCATATAGAAGTATGGCCATGACTGTGAAGACCAGGCCAGGATTCAAGTAGGATAGTTGTTAGGCAGAGCATCAGAGGAACCTGCCACTTTTTCGAATCTTTTCTGACCGGTTGAGAATTAAAACAAACAAACAAACCTGATGCCTTCGAGTTAATTTTGACTCAATCCAAAAACCTGTCGCAGTCAAGTTTATTCTGACTCACAGCGACCCTATAGGACAGAGTAGAACTTCCTCATAGTGTTTCCAAACAGCAGCTGGTGGATACAAACTGCTGACCTTTTGTTTAGCAGCTAAACACTTAACTGCTGTGCCATAGAAGGATATAATTTTTCTCGATCTTATAGTCATGGCCTGTAAGGACAGAAAGAGTCCTTTTCATCCATTGGAATGCCCTAATTTCATAGATGAGGATACCAGCTCAGAGAGGGGACATGACTTGCTGAAGTTAAAACAATCAGTGAGTGGCAAAGCCGAATCTGGAATCTAAGTCTTAGACTCCAGTTCTGTCAGACACTCATCCCACAGAATAGTTAATACATTCCTCTGTGGCCCAGGCATGCACTGTAGTCACTGAGGGTAGAAAAGAATGGAAAGTATTCAGTGCCTTACAGCACTTAGTCTCACTGGGCCCTGCTCTAAGGCAATGTTTTGTGCAGTGGTTCTTGGACCACAAACATCAGAATCATCTGAGGTCTTTGTTAAAATGCAGATTACCGGGCCCTAACCAAGACATTGTGAGGGTGGCACAGGGCTGGGCAGCATCTCATTCTGTTGTACATAGGGTCGCTGAGAGTCAGAACTGACTCGACAGCACCTAACAACAACAAGAACCAAGGTATACAGAAATGGAATTTCTGTGGGTGAGGTCAGGGGATCTGGCTCAGTAGGTGATGGTATGTACCCCTAAAAAACCCCTAGGCTTGTAGAAATACTGAGATAAGACCTCAAAGCTCTGTTATATTTTGATGGAATCTTGAGAAATGAAGAGTGTTACACGTAGAAAAAATCAGCTTGAATATGGTATATGTTCATTCATTTAAGAAATAATAGTTCGGTAGTCGGCTGCTAACCAAAAGTTCAGCAGCTCAAATCCATATAGGGTGGCTATAAGTCGGAATCGACTTGACGGCAATGGGTGCCCATCAGAAGTGGGAGAAAGATGTGGCAGTCTGCTTCCATAAAAGTTTACAGCCTTGGAAACCCTATGAGCATTTCTACTCTGTCTCATATGGTTGCTATGAGTCAGAATCAACTCAAACGCAATGGGTATCAGCTTCGGGTACCCACTACAAAGCAATCACTGTTCACTATGTTCGGAACAAATCCATGTTCTCAGGAAATTTATCCAGCCATGGAAGACCCTGGACAGCCAGAGGGTGATGAGGATACCTAGAACCTGGGGTGGGGGTGTGTACCAAGGTGAGAAGAAAGAGGATTTCAGAGAAGACGCACTCGTAACAATTCTTAGGAAGGGCAGCTTCTCCTCAGAACCATTGTTCACTGGCCCACATTAACTTGGATACAAACAGAATCAGGTAATGTACAGGGAAAGCTATTGTCAGGGTGATTCTGGAATGCTTTGGACTTGAAGGTGGAGACTCCACTCGAATGGAATTCCACTTGGCTGGTGTGGTTACACATTACGGCTTCTCAGGGTAACAACTCAACTTCAAACAAACATTAAACATTATTAAACTCCTTTTTTTTTTTTTTTTGTAATGTGTTGTTTTACAGGATGTAAAAAATGAGCATACTATCACAAATCACTTTTTTGAGAAATAAAGTTAAGAGAAAGGTCTTTGGTCTTGAGCTCTGTCACCAAATATGGCAGCCTCAGCAAAATGGCCTCCTCTCTCTGCCTCTCATCACCTATGGCGTGAGGGGATGGATGGACAGCTAGGACTTCTTCAATCTCTGAGGTTCTGGGACCAGGCTAAAATGCTGATGAGAAAAGAAACCAGAATCTCACAGAGAGCAAAAGGAGGACTGCACAAAGATTCTACAAAACTACAAAAACTTTTTTTTTTTTTGGAACATACCAAGAGGAGAGCACATTCAGCCATGCAAGGTTCATAACTCAGCACATGTAAAGTTCATAAATTAATGTAATAGGAAGCAGGGTAACATCTGTTCTGTAGTACCCAAACAGAGGGGATTTGGACACTTGAGAAGCAGCTCTGCAGACCCTAAAGTGAGCCCAGAAACATATGGGCAGTATTTACAGTGAAAAGATTCCCTGTCTCCATTGCATTTCACTCTAACTATACACATCTGCTCCCAAACCTCTCAGATTTGGGGATATACACTCTGCTGAAATAAAAGCCCCTTTCCTGGGATACCAGAGACTGAAAAATCAGAATAAAGCAGCCTGCCCTGCTCACTGTGTGCATTTCTCCAACTGTCCACACCCCCTATGCCCGGTCTGGGCTGCCACCAAGTTAAGTGTGCTAGAAATGTGCCCCAACCTGGCACTGCCGCTTGCCTGCCTACAGCGGCCACAGCCATTGCGAAATTAACCACTAATTACTGTTCCTAATAAAATCCCATGGTAGGTTGATTTAAAGAACATTTGCTTAATTTGAGATCAAAGCATGACTTTTTTCTCCTGCTTTTAAAAAAGAATATCTTTGAGAGATGAAGGATGTAATTAAGTTCATGCACGGGCTGTTAAGTAACTGAATATTTACCTCCTCCTTAAAACGACTTCCTGAGCCAATGTGTGGTGGTCTTTTTATTCAGTGGTCTGCAGCTGAAATAGCAGCATTACTGGAAAGGAGCTATAAAAAGGCAAGCACTGTGAACTGCTGCCGCATCCTGATTGCACAAGAGAGGGGAGGAGAAGAAGGTGGTGCGAGCTAAATTAGTTCTCTGACATGCCAAAAAGATAAAAGGCTAGGTCCCAAAGCAAAAGCTTGGACTCTGGCAGCTTTTAAAAACTACATATCCACTGTTACTCACAAAGTAGTGCTCAGTGCCCGTAAGTCCAAAGACACTTTGCAGAGGTTCAGAATGGGAATTCCAGCACTCAAATGTCACACTGGTGCCTTTTCAGGGAAGCTGGCAAACACCTTCACAGAGCCTCAAAATAGGGCAGCTGCCACGGCAAACGGTAAGGTTCAGGGGATGACAACGGGAAAATTCTAAATCTGTGAGATCAGAGAACACGATTTAAAATAATGTTCATTCTCAGCGATCAATAACAACGACAAAAGGAACCAAACCCATTGCCAGCAAGTCAATCCCAACTCGTAGAGATCTCATAGGACAGAGGAGAATTGCCCCCATAGGGCTTCCAAGACTATAATCTTTACGGAAGAAAATTGACACTTCTTTCTCCGATAGATCGGCTAGTGAGTTCGAACTGCTGACCTTTTGGATAGCAGCAAAGCTCTTAACCACTCTACCACCAGGACTCTCCTAGGGGTCAACAGAAGGGGGCTCTTAAAAGAAATACGCCACTGAAAATGGAGACCAAAATAGAAAATACAAAACAAAACATGAAGCACCCTGATGTCACCTGGTGAACATGTCTAATTTTAAGGTGTAGACCTGCTATCAAGCTGCATTTCCCAGCCTGACATCTGAGGAAGAGACTGGTTACCCTCGTTCACTTCTTCTCCTCTTCATTAAAAGTAAAGGGGGGGGGGAGTTTAAAAAAAAAAGTTAGGAGCGATTATATGTGCCCAAAACTTTTCTGAGTACTTATACATATTATCTCATTTAATATTCACAATACTGTCCAATGAGTGGGTGTTATATACATCTTACTAATCAATTCTGTTTGGTAAAATGTAAGCAATGACATAGGACCAGAGATATTGTAAATTAGCTCAAAGACAAACAGCTTCTGGCGATAAGCTTCTCTCTAAAGCTTCTTTTCCCTACAGCGCAGTGCACTATTGCTTGAGCTTCCAATTTATTCTTGTTGCATGATAAATATGGTCCTAGTCCACAGCTTGCTCACTATCCAAAAGAGACAATAAATACCCCTAAGGCCAAGGTCACCTGGAATTTTCCAGATAGTAATTCAAAGCTCTGTCCATTATATGCTCCCTTGCAGGGAGGAGAGGACTAGCCAGTGGGTCACAGAGAGTGACCAGATGCAAGTTCTCTACCTATTAAATCTTACACATATTTAAAGGCCTGACTTACCGAATCTGATTCCACGAGCTCTCTTTTCACTGCAGGAAGAAACAACTCTCCCCTCTTGTTGGACTTCATAGTATTTACAACACTCAATAAGGAAGGAATCTCTGAGTAGTGCAAATGGTTACCACATTTGGCTGCTAGCCAAAAGTTTAATAGTTTGAATCCACCCAGAGGTGCTTTGGAAGAAAACCCTGGCCACCTATGTCCAATAAGCCAGTCACTGAAAACCCTACGGAGCACAGTTGTACTCTGACACACAAAAGGTTGCTATGAGTCGAAACTGACGGGTGGGCAACTGGTGCTGCTTTAACAGAAATACCACAAGTGGAGGGCTTTAACAGACAGAACTTTATTGTCCCGCAGTCTGGGAGGCTGGAAGTCCGAATTCAGGGTGCCAGCTCCAGGGGAAGGTTTCCACTCTCTGTAAGCTCTGGCGGAAGGTCCTTGTCATAAATCTTCCCCTGGGTCTAGGAGTTTCTCAGTGCAGGGACCCCAGGTCCAAAGGATAAGCTCCACTTCTGGCTCTTTGTTCTTGGCCGTAGGTGGTCCCTTCTCTCTCTGCTTTCTTCTCTCATTTATATCTCAAAAGAGATTGATTCAAGATACAGCCTAATCCTGTACATTGTGTCCTACCTCATTAACATAACTGCCTCTAATCCTGCCTCTTTAACATCGTAGTGGTTAGGGTTTACAACACATAGGATAATTACATCAGCTCATAAAATGGAGAACAGCTCACAAAATACTGGGAATCATGACCTAGCCAAGTTGATACACATCTTTAGGGGGTACAATTCAATCCACAAGACTAATTTTTTTTTTTTTCCTGATGCTGAGGAGATACGACGTGCTCTTGTAGCCATTTGAATAAATCCTTTGCCTTGTCCTTCTAAATACTTAACTCCTAGAGTTCATTGTCTTCCATGTAAAGCCAAGTAAAGTATCCTGTAATAGTAGGTGATTGACATTTTTTTTAATAGCTGAATAAATAGAAATGATAGGTAGAAATGTTGGAGACACAGAAGTGAGTGGAGGGTAAGGAAGAAATTGAAAACTCACTGAACAAAGACATGCTGTGCCTGGGGCCCCCATGTAATCATCAAAACCGTCCTCCTATGGTACCCATTATCACCTCATTATTCCCATTGAGGAAATGGAGCCCCAGTGAGGTTAATTCAGTGGACAACACCGCATAGCTTGTAAACAGTAGGTGTTAGAATTCAAAATACAATCTGTTTAACTTCTCACCAAACCACTCTGCCTTCCTTCCAAAGAGACCGGTGGCAGGACATATGCAGGGCAATGTCAGAGGTATAAGGGCTCCAGTTGGGGTGCCGGAGCACTCATATAGCTTGTGCTGTTGCTGCTGTTAGAGATGAGAACTTGGCCTGCTATTTCTAAGTGACTGCTATAATCCACCAGCCACTTCTTGGAAATCCTATGGGGCAGTTCTACTCTGTCCTATAGGGTCGTTATGAGTTGGAATCAACTTGACTGCAATGGTTAGGGCTATGTGCCAGGAGATTTATCTATGTTGCTGATTTCTCCAAGCCATTCTACAACCATTTATTGAGCTTCAACCAAATCCCAGCATGATGGAAATCAGCACCCTTATTTTAATTTTTCAGATGAAAAAAATCAAAAGTAAAAAGACTTGCCAAATGGAAGGTATCCAGAACATGGAAAGAAGGGAAGAAAAACCATGTGTATGAAAGTTCAAAACCTATACTCTTCTCCAGGCACTGTATACCCAACCGCGTCCAATCACCATACTTTATTGACTAAGTGAACGTTGAGTCACTGCCCAGTTGTAGTCAGAGATTCTGTCCCTTGAAGAACAAAGCCTGGCCTCCCGAGAGCCAGTTCAGCCCTGTCACCAGAGCCTTACCTTGAACAAGTACAGTAGTCACCCTACCTGCTTTTGATCCATACTTTACTCATTTATTCATTCAGCAAATATTTACCGACTGCTAACCAAATGGCGAGCCCTGGTCGTGCAGCATTTAAGAGTTCAGCTGCTGTTCAAAAGGTCAGCAGTTCGAATCCACCAGTCCCTCCTTGGAAACTCTATGGGACAATTCCACTCTGTCCTATATGGTCGCTATGAGTCGGAATCAACTCAACTGCAATATATGTACATATAGTTGTTTTTTTTTTTTTTGGTTAATCATGTGTCCTAGGCTGTGGGTATTTAGCAGTGCACGAAGTGAGCAAAAATATCTGCCTTCAAGGGGCTTAGAATCTAAAAGGAGGAAACAGCCTATAAACAAATAGTAATGCATGTGTGTCGTGCATTGTAAGTGGTATGGATAAAAATGAAACCGAAGTAGGAGAGAGAGTGTGTATGGATGAAAGCAGGTGTTATTGTTTTGGGTGAAGTGGTCAGAAAGCCTTGTTGACTTGATGACACTCAGCATAGTCCCAAAGGAGGGGATGGAGGGACAATGTAGCTATATAGAGGAAAACATTTTCTGTGGAAGGAACAGAAAGTGTAAAGGTTCTGAGGTAGGAGAACGCTTGGTGTGGATGGAAATACAAAAATTAAAGAGAAGCTGCGAGTTCTTTCTAGAGAGAATATATGGTATCTCCAGCTAATTTATGCTAAGAAGTCAAGGTCCAATAAGAGGTTTTTGTTGTATTTTCATTGTTGTTGTAGTTTTTATTATAGCAGAGCTGGATGAGAAGAGGATACCCCATGCAAGAGGGAGTAAAGAACAAATGAAGGGAAATTGCACAAGAAGGGGAAAGTATAGTTCTCTGAAGACAAGTGTCCTTGATTTAAATGAAATCTTAGATTGGGCACAAAGGTAAGTAACGCACAAGTACTCCCTGAGAGGATCTCACTGCTCAGTGGGGGAGGAAGCCAGTCAAATAGCACTCTTAATACCGAATTACTAGTAGTAAGAAGGAAGCCTAAAACCAGGTGATAGAGGGGCCCTGAGGACAGTGTAGGGAGACTATGGAAGTCCTGCCCCGTCGAACTCACACTTGAGGTACGAGAAGGAAGTTTCCCTACACATTTGACTGGAGAAAGGTTACTTTTGCCATATCTCCAGTTTTTCTAAAGACCTTGATGGTGGACCTTGATGGGTGTAGGTGGAAAATGCCTCCCTGGGCAGTCTCTGTCCAGCAAATCATGAGCCCAGGGGCTCCTGTTTAAACAATTCTCCTTTGGGCTCCCTGGGACTCATTGATTTCATTCCTTGCATGGCTGAGAATCATGTAAACCAGCTAGCCTAAGCTTAGTAATAACTCTTTGATTAGAACTCTGTAGCCCTCTTCTCCTCACTGTCCACCCCTTCTGCCCAATTTCACCCACAGTATACAGGGTTTTCTTGCAAAAATAAAGGGAATGGAGGCATGGTCATTGGAGTAATCTGAGCTTCTGGAGGCTGTGCCAAGAAAATCACACATATACATCCTTACCTTGGCGGCCAGAGTATGACAGAACCTGTCCAGTTAATGGGACTGTTTTAGCACTCCGCAAGTGGCAAGGGATAAAAGTTTTCTAATACAATTGTTGTGTGGCTGTGGAGGACTCTTGGAAAGAACTGGACTATTCTGGGGATAAAGGCATCAGAATCCACTACACGGCGACAGCTAATTTCCTGAACAAGGAGAAGAATCGGTCCAGGAATTATTAGTGGAGCTCACTGCCATTAACAATAGTCATTGCCAAGTCTCTACCCTGTAAGCAGGGAGAAAGGAATGAGGAGATGGAGCTTAGGGAGCCAGGCCATACTGCAGAGATAGACAGCCAGCCAGGAGGTGTTTAAGTGAAAGCATAGCATATATCAAACAGAAAATCACATCGAGAATAGGTAATGAGAATTTAGGCTCCATGAGAATAGAATCTGCGACTATTTTGTTCTCATTGTTCTTGGTAACCCTGCCTATATGTATCCAACTCTGAATTAGCCTCTGTTTAACACCACTTAAATAATAAAAGCTTATGGGATGAATACTGAATAACGTGTAGATGGCCCCAGTTAAAAACCCAGTGCCGTCGAGTCTATTCCGACTCATAGCGACTCTATAGGACAGAGCAGAACTGCCACATAGAGTTTCCAAGGAGAGCCTGGTGGATTCGAACTGCCGACCCTTTGGTTAGCAGCCGTAGCACTTAACCACTACGCCACCAGGGTTTCCTGCGTAGATGGCATCATTCATTTAAATGATCATTTTAATTAGTGACCTGTGGCTGTGTTGACCCCTGGGTTTCAGTTTTACAACTCATCTATTTAGCTATTGGCCACTATCTTCTTTAGGGATCCTTAAAAAAAAACAAACACCCAGTGCCGTTGAGTCGATTCCGACTCATAGCGACCCTATGGGACAGAGTAGAACTGCCCCATAGAGTTTCCGAGGGATCAATAGCATAACAAAATACAATAAGTTGAAACGTATAAAAAGATAAATGGAAGTATTTGTCCCTGTAGGCCTTATGCTGTTTATTTTATTTTTAATATTTAAAAAACTTTGAGATCTGTTACATAACCAGCCATTGTTGAGTATCTTTGGGACAATTTTCAAAAATATAGATCTTGAAGAGTGCTTATCAGACATAAATTTTCCCTGTCCTCACCATCCTCTAGGCCATTGCCCAAGATCAAACTCCATTTCTCTTACTCTGCTTTTCTAGTCCCAGTTGAGTTTTCTCACCTCCCAAAAGATACCTCTTAACGAATGCCTTCACTTAAAAACCATCTCAACTCTCCTAAAAAGCTGTCTATTAAAAATTAAAACATATTCATTTTTTAGACCAAGATTAAGTTTTATCCCTTCCTGTATTCTTTCTTGATTTTATTCTTCAAAGTAGAATAAGTTGTACCTTTCTCTGTTCTCTATGAAACTTTTCAAATGTCTTTGTATTTTAGTAATGGATACATATGTCTATTTTACTCCCTTGATTATAAACAGTTGAGGAGAGAAACAATGCATTGTTCAATTATACATCCCCACAGTTTCTAGAGTAATACTTTGCCTGGTAAAACTGATGGAGAGAAGACTTGCCTTCAAGAAGCTTTCAATCTATTGAGAAGATAACTCAATGTGGTATGTGCAATTGAGAAAAGAGTGGTAGGGTGTGTTTATCAGACTACCACTAGAGGGAGTGCCAGTCAAGGTTGAGTGCCCTATTTCCTTATTTCAAATGGAATTGGATGTCCTTTGGTGGAATGGGAAACCCTGCTGGCGTAGTGGTTAAAAGCTACCGCTGCTAACCAAAAGGTGAGCAGTTCAAATCCACCAGGCACTCCTTGGAAACTCTATGGGGCAGTTCTACTCTGTCCTACAGGGTTGCTATGAGTTGGAATTGACTCAATATTAATAGGTTTTGGGTTTTGGTGGAATGGAATTTGAGTTGGAAGTCAGAAAGAGTAGAGGAACTGGTCATAAAACGAGGAATGAAAAGTGATTCTTCCGGAGAATAGCTGAGAATAATCATAAGGAAACTCGCTAAATATTACAGTACCCCTGGCCCCGCATACCCTGCACCAAGTCTGTTTCCACCCTTCTACCTGTGCTTTGAGAAAATAAGCACCAAAGGAAGATAAATATCCTGTGTAACTTTTATCCTTCGTCTATAACATTAACCCTGTTTTGGGGAGGGGAAGAAGAGAAAAGCTTCATAACAGAGGAGATGAAATTCAGTTGAACCTTGAAGGATAAGCAGGAGCCCTCTAGACTGACAATGTGTTTAATGAGTGAGGGTTAATGAGAGGATCCCAGATAGAGTAAATAGCATTTGCAAAGTCACTGAGAGGTTACCATTTGGGGACCGTAAGTTATTTATTGCCGCTACAGTTAATTTGTTCATTCAACACAGGTATTTTGTGCCTCTCAATTTCCGTGATAGATATGGAAGCTGTATCAGGTTCTAGAGTGATGAAGAAGGAAGACATAATCCCTGCCCTCATGAAATTTACATTATAGAAATCAGTGGTAGATGAAGGAGCAGGGAGGCTTTGGAAGCGGGTTAAATTTTTTTTTTTTTTTTTATCCTATCGGTTTTGGGCACAGCAAAGTCCAGAAGAGTGAGGGATGGATTACAAAGGGCTGAGGAAGCCTGAAAAGTTTCAGTAGAAGAGAAATGAGCTGTTTTAGAATAGGACTGGCTCAGATTGGTGAACATAGGGGAAATAGGCCTTTCAAAGCTGAAGAATAGAGTACAAGGATTCAATTTAGAATCTCATTCTCTAATCACTTCTTCCCCTCACACACTCTCTACAGTAAGAGCATGGAATAGTGTTCAGCTTAAACTAAAACAAGATAACACAAAACTTTTTTTTTCCATTTTCTCCACTATTATCTCTGAGGAGAGCACAATGAACACAGAAGCATGAAGAAATTAAACACAGGATTTGGTCCATTCTAGAGTGAGCCCCCTGCCGGTTTTGCTGGAAGGTCACCTTTCACACCATTGGTGACCAGGCTGGCTCATATGGAACATGAGTTGTCACAAATTGGCACCTCTTTTTGGCTCTGTACCTTGAAGAAAAAAAAAAGAAAAGATATTTACCTGTGTTTTGTTGACTATGCAAAGGCTTTCAGCTGTGTGGATCATAACAGTTACGGGTAACATTGTGAAGAATGGGAATTCCAGAACACTTAATTTGCTCATGTGGAACCTGTACATAGACCAGGAGACAGTCGTTTGAACAGAACAAACGGATACTATGTGATTTAAAATCAAGAAAGGTGTGTGTCAGGGTTGTATCTTTTCACCTTATTTATTCAATCTGTCTGCTGATCAAATAATCTGAGAAGCTGGACAATGTAAAGAAGAGTGAAGCATCAGGATTGGAGGGAGACTGATTAATAACTGTGATATGATGATGACACAACCTTGCTTGCTGAAAGGAAGAAGACTTGAAGCACTTACTGATGAAGATCAAAGTCTGCAACCTTCAGTATGGATTACACCTCAACATAAAGAAAGCAAAATCCTCACAACTGGACCAATAAGCAACATCATGATAAACGGAGAAAAGACTGAAGTTGTCAAGGACTTCATTTTACTTGGATCCACAATCAATGTCCATGGAAGCAGCAGTCAAGAAATCAAATGACATATCACATTGAGCAAATCTACTGCAAAATACCTCTTTAAAGTGTTAAAAAAAAAAAAAAAAAAGATGTCACTTTGAGGACTAACATGCCCCTGACTCAAGCCATGGTGTTTTCACTCACCTCATGCATATGTGAAAGCTGGAAAATGAATAAGGAAGACCAAAGAAGAATTGACAGAAATATTGTGTTGAAAAAGAATATTGAATGTACCACGGACTGCCAGAAGAACACACAAATCTGTCTCAGAGGAAGTACAGCCAGAATGTTCCTTAGAAGAGAGGATGGAGAGACTACATTTCACGTACTTTGGACATGTTAGCAGGAGGGACAAGTTCCTGGAGAAGGACATCATGCTTGGTAGAGAGTCAGCAAAAAAGAGGAAAACCCTCAATGAGATGGACTGACACAGTGGCGGCAACAATGGGCTCAAACATAGCAACGATTGTGAGAATGGCACAGGACTAGGCAGTGTTTTGTTCTGTTGTACATAGGGTCTGTATGTAGTTGCACCTAACAACTACAACAACACCTTGGATAAGTGACTCATCTCTCTAAGTGTCAGGCCACTTATTTGTTTTAAAGGAAGAATACAAGTACCTGCCTTATAAAGCTGTTATGAGAATTAAAAATCTGGGTAAAGCAAGACATCTAGTAAGTGTAGCAAGTTTTCAATGACCACTAGCTACTTCTACAACTACTACTACTACTGCTACTACTACTGTTACCACGACTGGCTGTCAAAATGCCAAGAACCGGGCATCTGAACATCCACGTCTACTCCATTACCCCATCTCTCTCTGAATGGCTCTCCTCTTCCCCCGTCAAGAAAGTCTCTTCAGAATTCACTATGAGCAGGAAGGAAAAAGAAGATCAAATCCCATCTCTTCTCTTAATCACCTAAGGTCCGCTTCTTGCCAAGATTTTTTTTTTCCTTACCATTGACGCTTCCCTTTCATCCTACCCTCCCCACCCTTACATCAGTAAGGGCAGGGTGTACACTGCTGTAAAGAAGAGAAGAACCACAAAGATGTTGTTATTTTACTACTACAATAGTAAAAATGCTAAGAACTACTTGGAAATTTAAGATTTGCTGTAAACTTTTAAGCTCTATGATCATAATTTATTTTCTTTGCCCTGTGATATATTTATTAATAGTTTCATAGCCACTATTATAAAGGTGTGTGGCAGGGTTTTATCCTTTCACCTTATTTATTCAATCTGTATGCTGAACAAATCATTTGAAAAACTGGGCTATATGCAGATACGTCAGGATCGATCACATATCAGGATTGGAGGAAGGCTCATTAACAATCTGCAGTACGAAGATGATACAACCTCTTTTGCCAAAAATTAAGACAATTTGAAGCACTTAGTGGTGAAGGTCAAAGACTGCAGCCTTCAGAATGGGTTAGATCTGAGCATAATGGAAACAAAAATCCTCATAATTGAGTCAATAAATGACATCATGATAAATGAAGAAATTGAAATCATCAATGATTTCATTCTACTTGGATCAAAAATCAACGTCCACGGAAGCAGAGCTCAGGAAATCTAAAGACGTATTGCATTGGACAGATCTGCTGCAAAAGGCCTCTTAAAGTGTTAAAAAGCAAAGATGCCACTTCGGTGACTAAGATGCACCTGACCCAAGCCGTGTTTTGTTCTTGTTGTTTATTTGTTTTCAGTTGTCTCCTATGTGTGGGAAAGCTGGGAAATGAAAAGGAAAACAGAAGAATTGATGCATTCCAATTGTTGTGTTGGTAAAGAACACTGAATATACTATGGACTGCCAGAAGAACAGATGAGTCTTAGAAGAAAACAATCAGAATGCCCCTTACAAGCCAGGATGGCGAGGCTTTGGCTTGCTTACTTGGGACATATCATCAGGAGTGGCTAACTGCTAAAAAACAACATCATTTTTGGTAAAGGGGAGGGTCAGTGAAAAAGAGGGAAAGCCTTACTGAAATGGATTGACAGAATAGCGACAATAATAGACTCAGACATACCAACAATCCTGAAGATGGCACAGGACTGGGCAATGTTTTATTTTGTTATATGCAAGGTCACCATGAGTCAGAGCTTACTTGATGGCAATACCACCATTTTATATATACCTGACCTTTCAAACTGGAAATGCACATGGAGATTCAGTAACCTGTCAAATTGCCAGAAAGCTACAAGACCAGAAAGGGAACCCAGGTCTCTTGCCTTCCTGCAGGTGATGCTCATCCCACTGGAAAAGAATAGTAGACATCCAGGAATAAGGTAGAGGTATACAGAAGGGATCACCTTCAATTCTTCTCTTGATTCCAAAGGTAACTATATCTAAAGAAGCAAACAGACTGGAGGTTTCAGGTCATAGCTACCCAGACCCGTTAATTAAAAATTAAAAAAATACTGACCCAGTTCTGCCCCTTTAAAGGTGAAGAAATAGTCCCTGAACACGCCCAACATCATGATGAATCTGGAAGTATGTTTGGAAACACTCTTTTGACATTTTGACCTTTCCTCCTTTCCCAGACTGACAGTAACTATACATGATTACTTCAGAAACAGAGTAACTGTTTCTTAATTAACTATTAATTTAGGGACTCCATGGGGAAGTGTTACATTTTTCTCAGGTACACCTCAAACCAGAGGCTGAGCAAGGGGTTCTCTATCTTCTTGGGGGAACCAGGAAAGACACGAACATTGAGTGCACAAGTGAACATTTCCTATATACAGAGTAGTGCGTGTGGTCTCTGGGAAGTGATGATGTCTTGTGGTAAAAAGTAGGCACTCAGGAAGCTTCAAAACTCACATTGGTACTGGGCTCTGTCACTTGCTATATTTGTGGTCTTCAGTTCACTCCTTAACCTCGCTAGGTCCAATGTTTCATCCTTTGTGTAGTACCCAAATCAGAGAACTGTTGTGAAAATTAAAGAGAATGCATACAGGGAAGTAGTTCAACGCTTCACACGTGGTAAGTGTCAAAAGTGTGCCTTAAAATTACTTCATGTAATTCTCAAGTTCAAGTACCAGAGAGGCAAAATTATACAAATTTTACAGAAAGGAAGCTGAAGTCCAGAGAAATATGCTTAAGGACACACAGCCTCTGTGCACACAATTGCTAATTCTAAAAGCCCACATCTTTTCTCTATACCAAGTTCTCTGTTACTAAAAACAAATGAGTAATAAATAAGAAAAAATAGCATTTCATCTAGGACTTTCTATGAAAGACCTACGAAAGCTTGGGCTCAATCCTCAAATTTTAGCTACAGTTTTACTTTTTTTCAGTGTTATAATTTTATGATCATCTAATTAAGCAAACTGGTTCATTACAAGCAACACTAAGGTGCTAATTCAATTCCCGCCTGTGATTTTTTTTTTTTTCAAGCTTGTTTACCTGTGAAGCCATGTGTAACTAAAGAAAATTCCCACAGCAAGCAATAGGAGATGGGGGTGGGGGGCGGGAGTCTTCAGTGTAGTATTTCTCTAAGCTCCAGTCCAAAATCTCCAAGCCCCCAAGGTTTAATTATCGTGTGCAGCCTACTGTTGAAGGGGGGAGGTGGTTGCAGCTTGACAGGTTCCCACTCCACTGCCCACGTGAGGGGAGAAGCAAGCAGAGCTATCTACCAGGCCGAGGTACAAAGAGGGGGCAAAGCCGACATTCTGGGCATTCTGCATTCAATTTGGACCCTTGAAATGGAACTTTCACTGTGTCCAACAAATTCTGTGTGTTCTAAAGATTTCGCTTTCTCTTCACCCCCTCCTGACCAAGAAAAAACGGGAATTGTAGGGCTTATTTTAGCACAGAATGTGAGCTAGAAGCCCCTTTCCAACCTAGCAATTGGTTTTTGTTTTGTGACCAGTTACTGCCACAAAAGAGGGACCCACCCCCTTCCCAAGTATTCAATTAACCCTATGTGTGACAGGCAGAGGATTAAAGGTTGGCTCAGGCCCCATTCAGAAGACTCCGAGGGGGGCTTTTTTTTTAAAGGATTCTTCTTAACAAAGGTTGCCAAACTAAGTAGCGCTTTTTTTGTTGCTGGCTCTGGCCTATTGTTACCCAGAAAGCGACCTTTTCCACTTAATTGGGGCTTTAGAATTCCATCTCTATTGTATTTGTATACAAGAAACACTCCGCTGAGGATCTTTGTAGGTTTACGAAGGTAAAGTGTATACATTTGGCGATTCCAAGGCTATTTAGCTATGTATGTGTGTCCATTGATTTAAGCTACACAAAGGAAATTAAGAATCATAAAATAATCACCACAGCAATAGTTAATTTCCATAAACGAGCTTCTGCTATATACTAGGCACTCTAATCGATGCTTTGTGTGTTTTGTTTCTAACCTCAGAATTAACTCTGCATTTCATAAATGAGAACTCTGAGGACGGGGAAGAAAGGGAACTAAACACAGGTCATACTACTACCAGTCGAGGCTGATTCCCAATGCTTGCCCATCCCTCTTTGCCATATCACAGGTGATGGGTGGTTCACTGCTAGAAGTCAAGATTTATTGTTACACCTTTAGTTCCTTTGTTATTCTTTCATGTGTTTTAGCTCTCCAACTAGATAATAAAATCCTTCAACTAGACTGTAAACCCCTACCTGACATGAGATTAAAGTTTATACTTTTTTGTATACAAGGTTAAACAATGCAAATACCTACAGATGAAAAAAAAAAAAAAAGCAGGTAGGAAATATGGAAGCAAAGCATAAAGTTGGGCCTAGTGTGTAAGAACAGCGTATAGTGAGGCCTACGGAAAACTGCAAGTGACATTCTCTCAAAGACATTTAAATTCAAACTCATTTTTATTTATCCATTTATTAATCAATAAACTAACCTCAGAAATAGGTCTGTGTCCCTCAAGTTGGTGAATGGGTCTCTCAGTGGGAGATATTTATACTCTGTTGATGGTTTGCTCCGTTAGCTCTGAGTTCCAAGCACAAGTCACAAATGTGTGGTCCTCAAATCACGTTTCTCCCACAACCCACATAGTATTTTTGTGTGGCCTGCTCAGAATTTTAAAAGCCAGGGGATCTCACATATAATCGCAGCTCTTTGACTTCTCTTGAAACTCTAAAATATGCGACATGGCTGGGCTTGGGTCCCCCTGGTAAGGATCAGCAGTCAGACTTGGATGTAGCAGATGGTCCTTCTTGTACTGCACCTGGCCCCCTTCACTCCTTTGTGTTAGCTGCCTGGCCTGTGTGACTATTTGAGTTTGCCACCTCTGTGCCAAAGGGACGAAGTTTCCTAGGAACTACTTTTCTTTTATTTATTTATTTTTCTTTTTTTTTTTATTGTACTTTAAATGAAGGTTTACAGAACAAACTAGTTTCTCATCAAACAGTTAGTACACACATTGTCCTATGGCATTGGTTAACAACCCCACAACATGTCAACACTCTCCCTTCTCAACCCTAGGTTCCCTAATACCAGCTTTCCTGTTCCCTCCTGACTTCCAATCACTGCCCCAGGGCAGGTGTGCACCTTTAGTCTTGTTTTTCTCCATGGGCCTGTTCAATGTTTGGCTGAAGGATACAGTGACCTCATTACTGAGCTGAAATGGTGTCTGGGGCCCATACTCTCAAGGTTTCTCTAGTCCCTATCAGGCCAGTAAGTCTGGTCTTTCTTTTTGAGTTAGAATTTTTTTCTACATTTTTCTTCAGCCCAGTCCAGGACCCTCTATTGTGATCCCTGTCAAAACAGTCAGTGGTGGTAGCTGGGCACCATCTAGTTGTACTGGACTTAGTCTGGTGGAGGCTGTGGTAGATGTGGTCCATTAGTCCTTTGGGCTAATCTTTCCCTTGTGTCTTTAGTTTTCTTCATTCTTCCTTGGTCCCAAAGGGGTGAGAGCAGTGGAGTATCCTAGATAGCTGCTTACAGGCTTTTAAGACCCGAGACACTACTCACCAAAGTAGGATGTAGAACGTTTTCTTTATGAACTATGTTATGCCAATTGAGCTAGATGTTCCCCGAGACCATGGTCCCCACAGCCCTCAGTCCAGCAATTAGGTCCTTCAGGGGGGTTGGATGTGTCTATGGAGCTACCATGACCTTGCTTTGTACGGGTAGAACCACTTTTCTTTACTCGGGTCTTGGGTAACAGGAGCCCTCACCTTCAGCTGCTGCACACAAATGCATAAACATAATTCACAAACTGAGGGTGAGGCAGAGTCTTTAATTCAACAGCTAAGGCACTAGGACTCAAGGTCTTCAAAACATTAAATAGAAGGCAGAAGAAGATTATGTTCCTGGTCTTCCATCGTTGCTGATAACATACAGGCATGGACATTTTATAGTTAAAATGTGATGTGAATAAGTAAGTAACTGGTATACTTATATAGAAAGTGTCTTTGTCATATATTTACATAAAACTGAAAGCTGTCTGTTCTTATAGACTTATCCAACTTGCCATGAAAGTTTCATCAAAACAGCCTATATGTCAAGGCCCAATCAAGCACTTGCCTGGGATGGAAGGCTATAAAGCCCCTTGTGCTTCCTGTGTCCCCTTCAGTGACCGTCAGAGGGACTTTGACAGAGATGGGCTTAATACATGTTTGCTGATTAATTATTTGAAGAATTAAATTGAATCTGGACATTTTAAGTCATTTTATATAGTGGAATATTCTTGTTGCAACAGAAAAAAAAAATCTTTGCAACAGAAATGCTTCAAATGATTAGAACATCGTCTTCTAGTGAACTCGCCTACTAGTAAAGTGGCCAAAAGTCAGAAAATAAGTAGACAACAATAACAAACAAAATAAATGAACAGATGAAATTTTTTGGTTTTTTTGGCATCAGTCGAAACAGAAGCTGTAAAATCTGCTATAAATATCATATCCTCAATTCACTCCAGAATGCTCTAAATCCTCATTGAGATCCAGGTTTCTATTAGTTTAGACACATAGCTCTAACCAGCTTCATTATTCATAGTCTTAGCTCTCTCCAGAAACCCTGGTGGCGTAGTGATTAAGAGCTACGGCTGCTAACAAAAAGGTTGGCAGTTCAAATCCACCAGGTGCTCCTTGGAAACTCTACGGGGAAGTTCTACTCTGTCCTATAGGGTCACTATGAGTCAGAATCTACTTGAAAAAAGGCAGTGGTTTTTTAGTTCTTTCCAGATATGAAAAAAATATTCACACTGAGAAACATTGCTTTTATGGGGAAACGCACCCATAGTGCAAGAAATAAGAACTGACAGAAAAAATGAAAAAATCACAAATATTGAAAACCACCAGAAACTGCCTTAAAAACTCAAAAGAGATAGCAGTCTAAAACTATTTAAAACAGCAGGAAACATCCCTCAAGAGCCCTTAAAATATCACTGTATTACATTACCATTTATGTTCAGTTTGCTCTTCTTAAGAAGGAAGAAAATTACGTAATACATTTTAGCAGATTTCTATACAAAATGAATGAAAAAATTAAAAGTTAAGACGCTTAAAGAATAAACGTTCAGCTTTCTGGGTAACGTGCATCTCCACATTGACTTGCTATTTCCTGGCAGTCTCAGATACCTGACATTGTACCAGTTTTCATCATTAAATCACTTTTATCTTTAAAGCTATGAAAATTATGTAAGAATTGGCATTGTTAGGGGAGTCGGGGCTTCAAAACCTCACAGCCATTGACCAGACCTTAGAAGTAGTTTCTCTGTAATCAGTCTGGTGGGTGGTGTACACACCGTTGCAACCGCGAGCTTGTACTATGATTTCATACTGTGCATGTTTTAACATTTTATTTTCCCCCATGTTTGTCCCACATTATTTCTAATAAATCATCCACTTCTATCCAGGAGCAAAATATGAATTTTCACCAAACAAATCAGGATACAAGTTATATCACTTTATAAACAATGAGAAAGCACACTTCTCTTGTGTACACACATACACAAAGCAATAGATAAATTCTCTCTCTGGAAACTTTCAGGTAATTCTGTAGACAATAAGTCCAGTTGGTTAGAGAGTGTGTCATTTCAAATCCCAGGTTGTAGAGCAATACGAGGCTAGTTCGTTATTTCCTATCTATTATCTGGTAACATGCAGCATTCAGTCTCTCATTCTGTGGTTCCACAGATGTGTGCTACTGGTAACAAATGAGAGGTAGTAGAGGAGAAAAGAATGAGAGAAGGGAAAATGGGGAATGCAAGAGAGAGAAAGGGAATGAATCAAGTCCATTCAGCACACAATTACTGAGTTCCTTGTACAATTTACAAGGCCCAATGCCCCATGCGATAGGGACACAATAAAATTCAGGGAAATGCACAGTTGGACCAGTAGCTTGATTGGAGACATGAACGTGCACACAGGTCACAGGAAACTTAGGAGAAGCTAGAATAAGTCTGGACTGAGAAGAAAATGAGACAGGTTTCCTGAAGGAGGCACCATTAAGTAAGGCCTGAAGGATAAAGTTGAGAGCTGGGAATTATTTCAGGTAGAAGAAAATATATGCAAAAGCGAGAAAGTTAGAAGGGACAAGAGTTGAATACGACAGTAGGAGTAGTTGGTGATGACTGGAGCTCAGAGTAAATTCAGGAAGTAATCTCACCTGACATATAAGCAGACTCCCCCAAAGATGGGCTTGCACTGCATCATCTCGGGAACCCCATTTCTGCAGCACTTTAGAAGGCAGGTTGGAAACGCTGGTGGTGTAGTGGTTACGTGCTACGGCTGCTAACAAAAACGTTGGCAGTTTGAATCCACCAGGTGCTCCTTGGAAGCTCTATGGGGCAGTTCTATTCTGTTCTATAGAGTCCCTATGAGTCAGAATAGACTCGACAGCAATGGGTTTAGCTTTTTTTTTTTTTTTTTAGAAGGCAGGAAGGATTTCCCATTTTCACTGCGTCTTTACATCAGCTCTAGAGGAGGCACTTCATATTGAGACAGGTGAGGAAGCCGAGGTGCAGAGACACTTTATTACTTTCTCAAGGACACAGAGCCCATGGACTGCAGAATCAGAACTTGAGAACACATCATCTGACCCCAAGTTCAATGCCTTTCCCAAGACCTCAAAACTTTCTCTTATTAAACATAATTTGATATTTATGTTCTAGTGCTCTAAGGGAATAAAGTTATGCTTAGAACAAGAAGATGGCCCAACCTAGGCCTCAAGGGTAGGTTGCACAGTTCTCTAGGGCAAGGGTTGGCAAACTTCTCATGTAAAGAGTCAGATAGTAAATATTTTAGGCTTTGTGGGCTGTATGGTCTCTGTTGTAACTACTCATCTCTGCTGTTCTAACATGAAAGCCACCATAGACAAAATGCAAATGAATGGGTGTAGATGTGTTTCCAATAAAATTTAAGTTACATAGGCAGTGTTTGGTTTTGGCCAGTGGACTATAGTTTGCTGAAGATCCCTAATTCAAGGTATAAAATTCACTGCCGTCGAGTTGCTTCTGGCTCAGAGCGACCCCACAGAGTTTTCAAGGCTGTAAACCTTGGCAGAAGCAGACTGCCACATCTTTCCCCCGAGGAGCTGCTGGTGGTTTCGAATCACTTGCCTTTTGGTTGGCAGTCGATCACTTTAACCACTGGGCCACCAGGGCTCCTGGAGCTTTTTAAATTGGAGCATGAAACAAGAGAAGGTCATTGGGCTCAGCTTGAGGGCTTCTCAGCTTGAGGAAGAGTAGCTAAATGTCAGAAGATGTCCTGAGGCAGTTTCCCAGAGTTTCTATCATTTTCCTTCCCAAACGTTAGATAACCTGACTGTATAATACCAGGTGGCAGAAAGTGCTAGCTACTGTGATTACAAAGATGGTTGGGGAGCATACGTTCTAGTGGAAGAGGGAGTTATGGAAACAGACCATTTCGGTGAAGTGTGCTACAGATAATGAGGCATTGGTCGTTCCCCGGTAGCATTCTTACCTTCCATGAGGGAGACCCTGGTTCAGTTCCCAGCTAATGTACCTCATGTGCAGCACCATCCACCTGGCACTGGAGGCTTGCATGTTGCTACATTGCTTTTCTTTCTAGCCTGTGTTGGTCCGGAAGCTACGCTAAAGCATCTTCAGCCTCATAGCAACATGCGGCCTATTTCCAAACATCAGTCAGTGAAAACCCTGTGGATGGCAACAACCTGATGGGCAGTCCATCATGGGGATGGCACAGGACTGGGCATCATTTTGTCCCATGTGCAGGGCGTCACCAGGAGTTGAAGGTGGGGAGCACTGCTTAAGCAACAGCACGCTTACAGCTTAAAGCAACGCCATGCGATGTAGGTACGAGTGGAAGCTGAAAGAAGGCTCAGCCCAGGCTGGGCCAGGGTCTGAGAAGTCTTTGTAGGAAAAATGATGATGCTGTAAGTGTTGGGCAGTATGAATAGGAATGAGCCAGTAAAGGAGAGAAAACGGCATCCAAACAGGCAGATCTTCATGAAAGCACTTAGAGGGGAAGAACTGTAATGCGCGTATGCGGAACTACGGAAAACTCTTATTACGATGTGAATTTTGAGGCGGAGAATAGTATACGAGGCTTAAGCAGCTTGTCAGATCCAGGCCATTGAGGGTTTACATGCCATGAAAGGGGCTTGAATTTATCTCAGAAGCGACGGCTTCTGTTGTCCTTCACTCTGAAACCTGCCACTCACCACCCAACTCTGAGTTCCAAACCCAGCTGCTTGGTGAGGCCCTTAGGAGGGACTTCTTGTTGTTGTCGGGGCTAGGGCCCAGCTTCTCCATTCAGAGTGGATAAAGGGCTAATTTATAATATCCCTGAGGGTTTTTGCTGGAGAGATCCTTTCCACTGATATAGTCATAATATTGATTCCACTTGGAAGCTATTCCTTGTGCCTGGGTTCCGGCCACAGAGACCCACAGATCTGTTTGCTTTGATCCTCTGATACTTTGTGACAGGCTGATTAAAAATAAATAAATAAACTCCTGGCCCTGGTAATTGAGGCCTATGCCAACAGGATGGCTCAGGTTCTTCATCCTGTGATCCAGGGCTACTAGACATCTATGCTTCAGGGAGAGGCTGTGGTGTTCAGCTATGGCAACCAGTGAGTCCACCCTGGCACACATTAGAATCATCTGAAAATGAAATATCTCCCATCCCTGAGCACACCCTAGACCAATTCAGTTAGACCTTTGAGAAAGCGCTCTTTCATTAAAAGATTCCCAAGTGATTTCCAGGTGCACATAGGTTAGGAATTCCTACCACAAACTCTCCATCTGCCATGCCAGTAGATTAGTCAATCTCGAGGCACTGGACTGGCATAGCTCACTAGCATGCCATTCACTTAGACCTGTCTGTGCCTGAATCTCCTTTATCCAGAAGCATGGTGGTGCTCCTCTCACTTCAATATGCAGACTAATCATGTGGTGACCTTACTAAAATGTGAATTCTGATTCAGTAGGCCTGGGGTAATGGGACCTGAGAACCTACATTTCCAATAATTTCCTTGGGGATGCCCATGCTTCTGGCCTATGGACTACACTCAAGTAGCACACCCTAGTGTGGTACACTACACTCAAGTAGCACACCCTAGGTGTGCTAAGATAAAGGTGTCCTCAGTCCCTGGTGGGCCACCCTTGCCCATGAGCAGCCTTGTTAGTGTGTACAACAAATATTACTGTTTAATTTTGTGCTGTAATGTGAGAAAGTTGGGGGTGCTTGGGCCTTTAAGGCACTTCAGGTTGAGTGAGACCTAGGAAGTGGAAAATGGCGAGAAGAAGAGACAGGAGTCAAAGGTTCTGAAGATTTGAGCATTCAGATGGAAAGGGTCTTGAAAATGCCCAGGCAAGGCTTCCTGGAAGAGGTGCGAATGGAGAAGAACCCTGAAAGATGGGAAGAGGGAGGAGGGGCTGCTTGAGAGAAGACAGAGGCAGAAACAGAAAGGTATATGCCACAGTTTCAAATCCTATTCCGTAAGCATTGCCTGCCTCCATTGTCTTCTTTGTATTGGGTGATGTGTGGACTTTCCTCTGAGGTCATAATTCTTGTTACACCACATAGACTTCTATTTCTCTTTCTACTTCCCTGTTCTGCTACCATATGATACCCTTTTCTACTCAGGTCTTTATGCAGATTGCACGGTCTGAGACGTCTGTCTCTTCTTTGACAGTCTGATAACGAACTCCTATTCATCTGTCAAAATCCGTCTTAAATTATATCCTATCCTATCTTAATCCTGTTCCCTGATCAACTACGGCAGGGTAAATTAATAGTTTTCTCATCTATCCTCCTGCAGCTACCTATCCTCAGTTTTGTAATAGATTCCTCCCTTTGCAGCGTGAGTAGATTTTAGTGCTTCCAAAAACTCACTTTGGGATTTGGGAATTCCCAGGAATTATGGGGTATTCTTGAAATCATAAATTATTCTGTATTTTTCATAATACTTCATCTATGCATTTTTTAAAGATGAGTAACCAAAATGATAAGCAATGGTTCATTTTTCTGTGATTGAGTTATATTAAAGGATTAGGTGACTTTCTGTAAAAAAAAAAAAAAGTTATAATAAATGCATGATTTATTGTTATGAACAGACATATTGTGACACAACCGTATATTTCAATAAAAAAGAAAAATTCTACCTAATGTAGACTTTTGATAATAAAAATTATAATAAAAGAAGGGTTGCTGTTTTTGTTGTTGTGTGCTGTTGAGTCATTTCGACTTGTAATGACCCTATATGACAGAGTAAAAGTGCCTCATAGGGTTTTCTAGGCTGTAATCTCTATGGGAGCAAACCGCCAGGTCTTTTCTCCCTAAGAGCAGCTGGTGAGCTCAAACTACCTACTCTTCGATTAGCAGCCAAGTGCTTCACCATTGCACCACGAGGGTACATGACCACAAAAGAAATACCAAATAAAAATCACTTTCACTTTAAAAATGGAAGATATTACTATAAATATTTGATATTTAAAAACTGTCGTTCTTAAAATATAATTTTAAAGTATACAAACTGTTAATTGCCCTATTTGATAATCTTGGTCTTAGTTTTCATGACAAATATCCCAATCACAGAAAAATTTCTTTCATTTCACATTAATGTCGAGCAAATTATTATGAACACCTTCAAGGTTGGTACGGCGATAATGTTTCTTTATACAAGCAGTTTTTGTTTTTTTTAAAAATGATGAAGCACTTTTGTCTGCTAGCCATGTTTTTTTTTTTCTTTTGCTGTTGAAATCAACATTGCTTTTGCAGATTCATATTTTAATTTTAATCAGTTTCTGATTCCATGATGGAACATTCCAGAACATCCATATCTTTTCTTTGTGTTCCTCTTTTAAAATATTTACAAAGAGCTACAATGAATACTCAAACCCTGCAAAACTGCAGCAAGACTGTTGGATTCATCTTTAATTCTCCTATCATAGCATCACGCATGGCATAGAGCGGTTTGTTGTATAAATAATGTGTTAGGTTCTCTTTGCGTGGTGTGTGCAAATGTTAGTTTTGTACACCAGAAAGTGTTCTCAAACATCAAATGCTATCATTTTGCAAAATGGAGGGGATAAATAATAAATGTTGGACAGTTCAGAGGGAGGAAGGACCTCACCACAGCCTCGGGAGCGAGTAGAGCAGTTTCCCACAGAATACAGAATTGCAGGGTAACATGAGGGATGGGCAGGGTTTACAAAGTTAGAGAGGAGGAGTGAGAGCCTGGGTGGGATCTGGGCTAGTTGAAGAGAGGCCCACCCTGGCAAAAGCAAAGGCTTCTGGGAGGAACGAGCGGCTAAAGCACCCACATCACAATTTCAGAGACAACCAAAATTATCTCTTGTTTCTAACACAAGACCTGAGCCCTCAGCTCCGCTCTTACAGGACAGTCCCACCCTCAGGGCCCTTTGCTGAGGGAACCAGCTTTTAGAAGGCTGGTTATCCATTTCTTTCTAGGCCTTGATATTTAAAATTTACTTTTCCCTGACTCATTAACTTAGGTGGAAGCTCTGATTTATAAGACCCCACCTCATCTCCTTCCCTCCTCCTGAGCTCTCTGGGTGCATTTCACTGTTTGTTTACAGGTCATTAACTGACGGGGTAGGACGAGGTCAAGGGGACTTAGATTTGCAGGAGGAGGAGAGATAATAGCAGCCTCCAGCCAAAGACCAATTAGAAAACGAGGTATAGGACCTCAACAATTATAAGATATTGCTATCTGCTCTGTCAGTAAGGGGCAATCGCTCTCTAATTATTCTGGCAGCATAAATTCCATCCCCCCATTGCTACTCACATACCACAAATACTTTAGAGCCTGTGTAACCTCTCCTGAGGCTTTATCCAAGCTGCTGGAGGGTGGGATAGCAAGAAGAGATGAAGCCAGAAAGCAGGGATTCCAGTCATGGCTCCACCCCTAAGTAGCTGTGGGGCTTGGTGCCTCTTCTGTAAAGAGGCAAGATGCTGTATGTTTCATTATGATTATGACAGAGAAGCAATGCATGAGAAAACACTTGTGAGGCCAATCTGAATAAGCACTGAATTATTTGAATCTGAATTTCTCCCTCTATCCCACATTTAGGAAACCCTCGTGGCATAGTGGTTCAGTGCTACAGCTGCTAACCAAAAGGTCAGAGGTTTGAATCTACCAGGCACTCTTTGGAAACTCTATGGGGCAATTCTACTCTGTCCTATAGGGTCGCTCTGAGTCGGAATCAACTGGACGGCAACAGGTTTTTTTTTTTTATTCTCACATTTGCTTCTAAATAAAGTAGAAAACTAGAGCAAAATGGACAATATGCTAAGTCTTCATGTGTATTAAAAAATGTCGGCATTAGCTTTAATTCTTCTCTTTCCCTAAAAACATTACCACCACCCCTTAGCCTCATCAAGTCAGCAGGTCCTAAGGGTTCAGTATCTAAAACTGATCCCCATTCCAGCTACTCCTCATTCTCCACAGTTACCCTAGTCCCAGACACCATTGCTTCCTGCTTGAGCCTCTATGACAACCTCCTAAGAGTCTCCCTGCGTCCATTCCTGCCTCTGTAAAATGTGTTCTTCCCAAGAACCCAGTCTAAACTTTTTAAAACGTAAATCACATCCTATTGGTCCACACCTTTAAAAGTTTCCAGTGGCTACCCAGCATACTCTTAATAAACTACAAATTCCTTACCTGGCCCCTGCCTCTTTCCCTCACCTCAGCCTGGACCACAGCCCCCCTCTTTAGCTTTGCCTCAGCCACACTGGCTGGCCATTCTTTTCCTCCTCAAACAGGCCACACATGGTTTGGAGTTTTGCACTATCTCTTCCCTTGGCTTGGGTTGCCCTCACTCATCCTATAAGCATCTTTTGGAGTTCCTGGGATACCAGTGGTTAATGTACTTACATGCTAACTGAAAGTTTGGCCGTTTGAGTCCACTCAGAGGCACTTCAGAAGAAAGATCTGGTGATCGGCTTCTGAAAGGTCACAGCCACTGAAAGCTTGTAGAGTGTAGCTCTACTTTGACACACGGGGGGTTGCTATGACTTGGAATAGACTGGATGGCAACCTTTTTTTTTTTTTTTTCAGTAAGCATCTTTTACTGACTACTTAGCCCGAAACTTTAATAAGCCTAAGTGAGAGAAGTTGACCAGGTAATTTTTAAGTTCCCTTCTTGTTCTGACAGCCTATGGTTGTAAACTCAGTAGACCCCAGTGGTTGTAGACTTAGCTGCATGTGTTTCTGGGTGCTTCCTGTTGGGAGCAAGAAGGAGTAGGGGTGCCCTACCCAGCTTAGCCAATCAAAACTTTACATTCCCTTGTCCCGAGGGTTAAATTTAGGGATAGGTTCGGAGTCAAATGAGGTCAAACAAAGGACTCTGGGGTGTTTGCTATGAGTCTGGGGAAAAGGCATTCTTCTACCATTGGGATTATTAATTAGAACTGCCAGAGGCCCATCTTTGCTGCTACATGGAGCGTGTTTGCCTGTGAGTAAAATTAACTGAGAAAAACACAGACCTGAGAGATAGAGGAAAAGACACAGATTTTTATTAACTCCAGGAGACCCCCAGATCCAGGCAGGCCTGAAGCAAGATCAGATTTTGAATCCCCGGGTTACATGACCCAGTACATGTCCTTTCTTATTTAAACTAGTTTCAGATATATTTCTCCCGCACCCCAAAGACTTCTGACTAACATGCACACCTTGTCATATGTGCTGCTCTGACTTTGCCTTTAAACTGACCTCTGCACAAAAGGTAGCAAAGGAAGGCATTTTGCCTCCAACTCAGAGTGTTTCTTCTCATGCCACATAGGTAATTAGGGGCAGTGCTGCGTGGGCACCCAGGCCCCAGACAGAGATTCACATAGCTTTCTACACTAGGTGGCATCTGGGACAAAGTCAGAGCCATAAAAAAAAAAAAAAACACTGCTGTCAAGTGGATTCCAACTCATACAACCCTACAGGACAGAGTAGAACTGTCTCACAGGGTTTCCAAGGAGTGGCTGGTGAGTTTGAACTGCCAACTTTTTGGTGAGCAGCCCTATCTCCTAACCACTGTGCCACCAGGGCTCCAGAGCCCTAAAAGTCTCTTTATATAAGTGATGGAAGTCAGGATTATGACTGACTATAATCTGAGAGCAAACTAATGCTTGAATTAATAATTCAAAAAATTCGTCTCATTTCACAGAGTGCTCAGCCATCACTGTTGCCCCCAAATTCAGTCTGCAGCTTCAATCTTAGTTTTGATCCTTCAGCTTCCACCTCTTCCAGCCTCGTGCAGACCAAGCGCTGGAGCAGACCAAGGCTGGCAGGGATGTACAGCCCCTGCTCATAATTAGGTGAGACCTGGAAGTTCTTAGTGTCTTCAACCCAGGAGGACTCTATCTACCTGCAATGGGCCCAGCGCACCAGTCCCCTCAACCTTCTGCACTGTCCTCTCTCCAATACCCACAACCCCTTTAACTGCCCTCTAGGCTTCTGCATTGGTTTCCTGAGTTTTTGTTGTTGTTGTTCTCCACAAGGCTTACAGTTCTATGGAGAACTACAAAACTCTTAGAAGCATCATGACCTTTTCCCTGTGGTTAGATGCTCTCTTTTTCTACCTGCAATTGAACAAGGTTCTCCCAACTGTGTGTCAAGCATTATGTTAGACTCTGGCTGTGCCAAGATACCTAAGACACAACACTGCCCTCCAGAAGCAGAGTGGGGGACAGGGAGGTGCAAGTAATTACGGAGCTCTGATGGTGCAGTGGTCAAGTGTTTGGCTGCTAATCAAAAGGTCGGCAGTTCAAATCCACCAGCCGCTCTTTGGAAACACTATGGAGCAGTTCTACTTTGTCCTATAGGGTCGCTATGAGTCAGAATGGACTCAAGGGCAACAGGTTTGGTGTTTTTGGTTTTCAGTAGGTAATTATAATACAATGTTACATAATAGAAATAATACCGGGTGCTTTTGGAGTGAGAAAAGAAACACCTAAAAGAGCCTCAGGAGGAGTCTGAGAAAACTTTCTGGAGGAAACTAAAGCTAAGGTTAAGGAGCCCTGGTGGTGCAACGGTTAAGAGCTCAGCTGCTAACAGAAAGGCACCCGCTCCATGGGCGAAAGACCTGACAATATGCTCCTGTAAAGATTATAGCCTAGAAATCTCCATGGGGCAGTTCTACTCTGTCACATGAGGTCACTCAGATTTGAAAACTGACCCGACAGAACACAATAACAAAGCTAAGGTTAGTCTTAAACAATGAATTCCGGTCACACAGGTTTTGGGAGGGGCTGTTTTAAACAAAGCATCCGGCATAAACAAGGTCATGAAGATGAGAAACATTACGGAGTATGTAGAAAAATATGAGCAGAGTGCCACCACAGTAGGCAGCAGAGTCACTGGAAGTAAGGGCAGAAAGGAACACAACAGCAGGAGGAGAGCCATCATGCATGCCATCATCAGCTTAGTAGGGCGTAGGAAGGACCTTGAACCTAGCCCTAAAGACAAACTGAAAGCATTACAAGGATTTAATCAGGTAAGTAGCACGTCATATTTGCCTTTCAAAAAGTTCAGTCAGAGGTGTAATTTGGATGAATCTGCTGGACACTAAGACCAGAATATTTGCCCGATTTTGAGCATTGTTGTACCATGAGGCTTCCTAATGCCACACCCTACTCAGTGGACCAGACAACATGGAGTGTGACTCCATTCTGAGGCTGGCTCAAGGTCATCAAACCCAATGGGCCACTGTGACTGAGTTTCACCTAGACTGCTCCAAGAATCCCCTCACCTCCAAGCCTGGGGCTTGCCTGTTGCTTACTTACACTCTATCCCTCAGATCTATCCCTAGGATCCCCACATAAACCTAAGCTAAGACATTCTGCTTTATGACACCTATTAAAGTGTTGGACATTATCCTAATAGCTGTTCGTACCATAACTAACTTAATCATCACAAAACAAAACACTGCTTTGCTCATTTTGAAAACGATTAAGAGATGATCAGGGAGGCCAACTGGTTTGCCTAAGATTTTAACTTGGATCTCATGTTCATTTCAAATGTATACCTGTGTTTTGTTTGTCATTCTTTGTATTCCAAAGCATTGTGAGTCAATGGGAAATTTCTAGTCATGCCAAGCTCAAGGCACTGTGCCAGGGGGCTCAGCCAATAAAGGTAAATGGAACCCAATTCTATTCTCCAAGGAGATCTAAACTGTCGCAATAAATAACCACATTCTTCAGTGAAAAACTGCAAAACCAGGAGGATATGAGATTTTTTTTCCCAACACTGCATAGCTACCTAGTAAGCCCGGGATGGGTTCTGAATTAGAACTCAGCCCTCCAGACCCCCGGCATATGCCTCGCCACCATCCCAGGATGGATCCAAAGGCACTGTGAGAAATCACTGCCAGCGACACGCTAATCATGCTCTGGTCGGCTACTGACACATCTGGGAGTCAGGGCTAGAATTCCTCAGCAGTTCAATTCTCTTTGCAGCTGTCTCTCTGATTTCAGAGATGTCCTTATGACCAAAGTGCAAGATCAGCCTAGCTCTTTCTTTTTAAAAAAGGAATTAGAGGAATGGAGAAACACTCAGCCATCAATCTGTCTGACGGCAGGGTCCAGCCCATGGCAGGCTGACTTGCCCTTATACACAGAGCAGAGACTGGGCCTGAACTACCAGCAGCCAAATCCCACAGCCTTGTCTCACCTGAGCAGGGCTTTCCTCCTGCGGGTTCTCCTTTTGTCACAGCAGCAGCAAATTCCCAGCCGGGAGTTTTGTGCTCTGGCGTGGCTTTCCTGGGAAGCATCAGTGCAACATATCAGTCCCTCTGCGAGGCAGTTGTCAAAGCATCGCCCAGATTGCAAAATGAAATTTGAATGTGGGAGACCCCTTTGGGGCTTCCAGGAGTGCCTGGCACCGCCTGGCGCGACCAGCCACGTCCGAGATCCATCCAGACTGCTGACCTGGCACTGCCGCTGTGTGATATAACTCGCTCTCACAGGGAGGCTTTAACTGTCTCTTCTCCAAGCTCAGAGCCCTCCAGTCTCTGTAAGATGCATTTTCCTCCGATGCCATTATTCTGACGCCCCGTTGTAGTCTCTGCCAGGGCTCTAGCCATTCAGGGGTTCACAGCCCAACTCCTGCAACAGACACCACCCAAGGATTCATCTTTCTTATCTAAGTGGTTAATCGCCAAGCTTCTGTTTAAACTCCCCCGTTTTATTAGTTAAATCAATTAAAATATGTTAGGAGAATTAAAGATTCTCATGGCTTTGTTTTTTACACACACACCCACATACATATTCCTGTCGATCTAAGTCATTTTATTACTAAAAAAAAAATTAAAAATTCTGGCAGTCATTCCCTCATTCCTGTACAACATGTTGTTCCCAGTTCATTTATACGCCTTTAAACCTCCATATGGAAAAGACATGGTTGACTAGGGAGACATGGGTATGATGAAAATGTGGCTACACAGGAAATGAGTAACGCACGTTAGAATATGGATTATGTTCTCGGAGGATTCGAGAGAGACACAAGAAGAACCCAGAATCGAGACTAGGAAGACCTGGGTTCCACTTCCAGATTTAAGACTAACCTAACCGTATGGAACATTGCAAGTTCTTTGGTTCTCGAATTGCAATACCCTCCCCGACTTGTAAGCAGTTTAGACTAGCTGATTTCCCACGTGCCTTCCAGGATCACCATTCTAATGTAGTTTTCTTTTCTTCAACCCAAATACATCGACTTGTAGCTTTTGGAAGGAGTTTAACACCGTGATTAGAATCACTGAAGACTGCCAGCCTTCAAACCAGGCCTCTGTCCTTTATAACTTCTGTCACCTGGACAACGTGCTTAACTAATTGGTGACTCAGCGTCCTCATCTGCAAAATGGGAAACTATTACCTGCCAGATAGGCTGATACAGTTGTTGTCAGAATTAAATGAGTTAAAACATGCAAAATCACTGAGGACACTGATTGGTCCATGGTTTATGCTCAATTAATGATAGCTGTTGTTAGATTCTTCTGTTCAATGGTCTTAGTTCTCCCCCAGCAGAACATTACCTGACAATTTTACTGGATCTGCATGTCTCTTGCTGTATAAATGTAAGTCAGTCTTGTTGAGCTAAGATGCTGTCCATGCTTGCAAATGTAACGTCAGACCTCTGTGTTTTGGAGGTAGGATCTTGCCTTGGGGATTATACAAAATCATTTATTGAGGACTTACTGTATGCCGGGGAACTCTGCAAAGTACTTTTTCTGTATTCTCTACTGGGCTTCAAGGCACTATGAAAAATGGTTTTCTTTTCAATGACCAATAACATATCCCAAATTATAAAACAAGGTGATACCAATGTAAGACAGTTACACACCTTGTGCAGTTAGAGATCTAGCTCGTGGTGAACCCAGGATTTAAAAAAAAAAAAAAATTTTTTTTTTTTGATAGGAACCCAAAAAGTCTGACTCCAAAGTCTACCTCAAGGGTGAAGCCATTCATCATGTGAATTACCCAGTGAAAAGAAGGATTTCAAACAGAAAATAGAAGCTGAGATGAAGGTCACCTAAGAGGGGGCAAAGAACCAGTCTTTTTCTCTTCAGTCCTTCTCTTCTCCTGAAAGACAGTCTCTGACTTAAGAGGGGGCAAAGAACCAGTCTTTTTCTCTTCAGTCCTTCTCTTCTCATGAAAGACAGTCTCTGACTCTGATCTATGACTTTTTATATAATTTTGCATCCTTATAAAAAGTTTTTAAGCATAAAAATTCAAAACGTTCATTTATATATTAATCGTGTGTGTGTGTGTGTGTGTGTGTGCACCAGGGTCATCAGTTACTATTTCAGGGTGTCTTACACAAATTGGACAAGATATTAACACAGATATAAATCCTTTTTTTTTTAATCAAAGGATCTCACTGATAATTTCACAATTTTTTACTAATTTCTTCTCCTAAATGATTATGGCATCATTGCTCTTAACCTCATAATGTGGCTAGGAGACAGGGAAGTACTATCTCTGATATTCCTTGTAGTTTATTTCTGCCTGCATCACTGGTATTATCTTCCACCAGTTGCCTCTTGGCAGAAACTTCAAGCCATTTTCTGTTATTTAGTTTATTTTAAATTAGGTAATATAACTTGTAAATAAACTAAACAAACACAAATGCTCTCCAGCCACAGACAACCAGGGATACACCTGTAGTCAAACCAAGTCAAGTTTATTGGCTCCTTGTAACAAGGGAAATGACACACCATGAAGAACTATACGGAACATCCCAGGAAGAGGATGTCTGAAGAGTTTTTTGTAAAATTTGGGCTAGTGGTATTAGGAGAGGAGAGTTCAAATAAGTGGGGTTTTGCTCTGGATTAGACATTATCAGGATAAGGGGGTAATTCTGTGCAGAGACAATGTAATGAATCTTATCTAGAAGGCAGGAATAAGGAAGTGAAGCTAAAGCTGCAGTTGGTAAAGAAACACCAGGAAAAGGAGGGAGTGGTAATCTGGTTGTTATTGTGGTTTGCTAACGTTTTTATTTATGCCTGTGCTTATGGAGCAGTCTAGTTTTGTGTTAATCTTTCATGGTAGCAGAGTAGTGTTCCTGATGAACGTGTATTAGGAGCCTTCAAGTTGGCTCTGATTCATAGTGACCCTAAGTACAACAGAAACAAAACACTGCCCGGTGCTGTGCCATCCTCACAATCATTGCTATGTTTGAGTCCATTGTTGTAGCCGCTGTGTTAATCCGTCTTGTGAAGAGTCTTCCTTTTTTGCTGATCCTCTACCTTACCAAGCATGATGTCCCTCTCCAGGGTCTGGTTCCTCCTGATAACTTGTCCATAGTACATGAAATGAAGGCCCTCCAGCCTCACTTCCGAGGAGCATTCTGGTTGTACTTCTTCCAAGACAAGCTCGTTCATTTTCCTGTCAGTCTGTGGTATATTCAATATTCTTTGCCAACACCATAATTCAAAGGCATCAATTCTTCTTTGGTCTTCCGTATTCATTGTTGAGCTTCCTCATCCATATGAGGTGATTGAAGATATCATGGCTTGAGTCTGGAGCATCTTAGTCCTTAAAGTGACATATTTACTTTTGAACACTTTAAAGAGAAATTTTGCAGCAGATTTGCCCAATACAACACTGCTTTGACTTCTTGACTGCTGCTTCCATGGGTGTTGATTATGAATACAAGTAAATTGAAATCCTTGACAACTTCAATATTTTCTTCATTTATCATGATGTTCTTTACTGGTCCACTTGTGAGGGATTTGTGTTTTCTTTATGTTGAGGTGTGATCCATACTGAAGGCTGTAGTCTTTGATCTTCATCAGTAAGTGCTTCAAGTTCTCTTTGCTTTCAGCAAGCAAGGTTGCGTCATTTGTATATCACAGATTGTTAATGAATCTTCCTCCAATCCTGATGCCACATTCTTCTTCATATAGTCCAGCTTCTCAGATTATTTGCTCAGCATAAAGATTGAATAAATATGGTGAAAGGATACAACCTTGATGCACACCTTTCCTGATTTTAAACCACACAGTATCTGTTCAGACAATTGTCTCTGGGTCTTTGTGCAAGTTCCACGTTAGCACAATTAAGTGTTCTGGAATTCCCATTTTTCACAATATTATCCATAATTTGTTATGACCCACAGAGTTGAATGCCTTTGCATAGTCTGGTGTTCTCTGTTTTCTGCCAAGATCCATCTGACATCAGCAATGATATCCTTTGTTCCACGTCCTCTTCTGAATCCAGCTTGAATTTCTGGCAGTTTCCTGTCAATGTACTGCTGCAACCATTTTTTAATTACCTTTATCAATATTTTCCTTACATGCCATGTTAATGATATTATTCAATAAGTTCTACATTCCATTGGATCACCTTTCTTTGAAATGGGCACAAATATGGTTCTCTTCCAGTCAGTAGTCCAGGTAGCTGTCTTCCAAATTTCTTGGCATAGACAAGTGAGCACCTTTAGCGCTACATCCATCTGTTGAAACATCTAATTCGTATTCCGTTACTTCCCGGAGACTTGCTTTTCACCAATACCTTCCATGCAACTTAGACATCTTCTTTCAATATTGTCAGTTCTTGATCATAAGCTACCTCCTGAAATGGTTGAAAGTCAACCTATTCTTTTTGGTATAGTGACTCTGTGTATTCTTCCATCTTCTTTTGATACTTCCTTCGTCATTCAATATTTTGCTGATAGAATCCTTCAATATTACAATTGGAAGCTTGAGTTCCAGGTATAGGGGTTCTATTAATTGCTTATGCTGAACAGAAAAACACCACAGTCCAGCTCTAAGTGCAGAGCAGTCCTTAGGAACTACAAGGCCTACATATCACCCAGCTGTTGGCAGCTGCATTTCTCTTGCTCAAAAGGCACATAAAAAATGCAACAAATTGCGCTAAGCTAAAAGTGAACAGACAAGTGAGCCAGCTGCCATAAAACTGTCTATATTTTAGATCTCCCACATTTTCCTTAGGGTGCCCTGAATATCACATGGGACTTGTGATCTCTCAACATGTGGGCCAAAGGAAATACTAGCATCAATCAAAGGCATTGTGTATCAGCACTTTCGATTTGTTTCACATTTTCTGGTTGAAAATGTTAAATGCAAACATAATCTTTTAACATTTCTTTCTGAATCCCAGTGGATGTTCATTGCAATCCCTAGATTGTGAACACCTCCTTGAGAGACCAATAGTCCAGAGTTTGAAGTAGCTACATGTCTGTAAAGGTGGTTTTATGCAATGAATCTTAGTGATAACTCCACCACCAATAAGGGGGAAAGTCTAAGATCAAACGTTCTTTCTGGTTGGAATACTGCATACAGGCTTAGAAGAATAAGCCAGACTTATATTAAATTGCCTGGTTGTTACTATTATTTCAACTCGATAACATCTGAACTTTTGGTATTATAATTTTAAGGTCCTAATCCTGAACCTTTGATGATGAATGAAATCAAGAAGAAAATTATTCATCCAAGCTTAGGCTAGAGATTAAAGGAAGAAACAGTGCCACTCCAAGGCTGGTATGGCTGTGATAATACTACCTATATCAGTCAGAGTTCGGTATGACTGAAGACAGAAAGCACATTAGGTATTTGAACATGGAAAATTTAATATAAGCAACTCTCATAGCTAGTAGAAGCTAGTTAACTACTAAAGGGTTTAAAAGAGGACTCTAAGGGACCTAGAAATAGCAGTGCAAAACCCTATAGGGCAGTTCTACTGTGTCATATGGGGACACTATGAGTGAAAATAGATTGACAGCACCCAACAACAACAGGTTGAAGAAGAGTGGACAGTAATGAATGTAAGTATCATGGGACACCCACACCCCAAAACACAAGCACTCAAGCCTAAGATTCAGATCTCTTCAAAGAGAGTATGGCTGCCACAGGAAGACACAGCATGTGAGTGGTGAAAAATTTGCTGGCAGTTGGATGCAGGTACTGATTGGTAGAAATAACCCACAACTGAGACAGAATGTGGAAAGGCCAAAGCTAGTCTACAGAAAGAACTCACTGTTGCTGGAGAGAGTGAGAAGGTCAGAGTGGTCAGCTGAAGTAGCCTGCCTTTGCCAGGAGTAGAGGTGGGCCAGAGCTGCTTTGAAGTAGTTGTTAGTGGGAAGAGTAGGGACATGGCTCCTGGGTTCCTACACTGAATAATAACAGCAACAATCATGGCAACTGAGAAGAACTCAAACTTGGAAAAGAAATGCCTTTCTGCCACTAATCCCTTTCAGAGCCATACCCACTGATCCCTGTTGATGAAGTTTTCACATTCTACCAGCTGGCAAAGGAGAAATATTTACAAGGTCTAGTTTCAGTGTCACAAAGCAGGACAAAGAATGTTGCATTAAGAGCTGAGAAACAATAACTTGACTACTGGTCTACTACCCAAAGGAAGATTTCATTTTACTTGGATCCACAAACACCCATGGAAGCAGCAGTCAGGAAATCAAAAGACGCATTGCACTGGGCAACTCTGCTGCAAAGGACCTTTTTAAAATGATGAAAAGCAAAGATGTCACCTTGAAGACTAAGGTGCACCTGACCCAAGCCATGGTGTTTTCAATCTTCTCATATGCAGTCGATGCCTTGGAATTGAAGAATATTGTATACATTATGGACCATCAGAAGAATGAATAAATCTGTCTTGGAGGATGTACAATCAGAATGCTCCTTAGAAGCAAGGATGGCAAGATTACTTCTCACATACTTTGGACATGTTATCAGGAGGGATCAGTCCCTGGAGAAGGACATCACGGTTGGTAAATTAGAGGGTCGGTGAAAAAGAGGAAGACACCTCAACCAGATGGATTGACACAGTGGCTGCAACAATGGGTTCAAGCATAATGACTGTGAGGATGGTGTGGGACCAGGTAGTGTTTCATTCTGTTGTACATAGGGTCGCTATCAGTTGGAACTGGCTCAATGACACCTAACAACAACACCCAAAGAAAAACTCCTAAAGGGGAGAAGAAATGTAGAGGAGCCATTGCTCCTCATAAGAAAAGCCATGTTCCACTGCAGATCTTAGAGGTTTTGTGTTTTATGATTAAAATTACATACATATATATATTTGTAAACCCCTTTGCCCCCATAGGGCTTCCAAGGAGCAGCTGGTGGATTTGAACTGCCAATCTTTTGGTGAGCAGCAGAGTTCTTAACCACTCTGCCACCAGGGCCCTATGTATATATAAGTGCCAGATAGATTAGTGAAGAGAAGAAGCATATATATATGTGTGTGCGTGTATGTATACATACATATGGAAACCCTGGTGGCACAGTGGTTAAGAGCTCCCCTGTTAACTAAGAGATCAGCAGCTCGAATCCCCAAGGTGATCCTTGAAAACTCTATGAGGCAGTTCTCTGTCCTATAGGGTCGCTATAAGTCAGAATTGACTCGGAGGCAATGCAGTTGGTTTGGTTTTTGGTGTATATATATAAATGTATATATACATATATATATATGCCTCTTCTCTTCACTAATCTATCTGGCACTTATTGAATCAACCGATATATATTGACATATCCAATGTACTATTCTAAGACCTGCACGTCTTTTATAAATATATGAAGAGGCCTTTATGTTCATCTTGAGTGATCTCTTTTCTCCCAAAAAGACATCTCGATTTCCTTCAAATAAGTTCTGATTATTATTTCATTTATACATTTCAGCTCATGGTTTCTTTCATATGACCTTGGACATGCTTTCCCCGTCATTTGTAACTTTTGATGCGTTCGGGTCTGTTAATCACTTCTTACCCTGTTCCACCTTTATTCTTTCTATATATTTCTCTTATTACAAATAAACTGGTGTAATTATTGATTTACACATCCATTTCTCTTGTGGGTCCCTTAAAGACAAAGGTTAGGTCTTGTCATCTTTTTTTCCCTCTACTTTAGTCCAAAATTTCTCAAGGTCTGACTATTGGGGTAAGATAATTATTTGTTGGGAGGGGAGGAAGGGGACTTCCCTGTGAATTGTAGGGTATTTAGCAGCTTCCCTGGCCTCTACCCACTAGATGCCAGTAGCATCCCCTAGTTGAGATAATAAAATATATCTCCAGATATTGCAAATGTCTTTTGTGGGGCAAAATGAACCTTGCTTGAAATCTACTATTCTAGTATGGGTCTGAGTTATAGCTGAAAAATGCTATGGACATACGGAAAATTACGAGGAAATCCATTACACATTACAGAAGGTGCAGCCACTCAACAGTTTCTACCAATTTCTTTATCTAGGATGGATTCATTTGTTTATTCACTCAATTAGTAAGTTGGATGAATATAATGAGCACTTACTCTGTTTTAAGTACTTTGCAAGCCCTGGATGTAAAATTGTGAAAAAAAGAAAAAATCCTGCTGTCATGGAAGTTAGCTGACAAAAATTGTTTTAGAAACACCTACACACACAAATACACGTGTATGTCCAGGTAAGAGATTCAGTCAATAATCCATGCATTGATTAATTAATTTCACAAGTAACCATTGCTTCTGCTCTGTGAGGGATACCTAGTGCTGGAGATATAAATCTATCTAAGACACAACTAACTCCTCTCCTCAGGAAATAGCAGATTGAGGAAATCTAATAAACAAATGAGTGCAACAAAATATTTATTCCTGCAATAAATATGTAGGCTGAGTTACATGCTGGCAATAAGATATTGATCTAAATTGTTGCTGTCTCCTTTAGTTAACAATGTAGAAAAGCAGAGAGACACCAAATGAGAAATAAGAAAAAATGTTATAGGGGATTAAAGAGGACCATCGGAATCCAGAGTGCTTGTATCTTGTCTTAGATTGGGGGAATATATTTTGGTGATTTTGGCACATATCCATAAATTCTTTGTCACTCGTCCCATAAAAATCAAAGTCAAATTCACCTCCGTGTGAATATGGGCTGGCTTTAATGACTCACTTTTAACAAGTAGAATGTGGCAGAAGTGATGACGTGGGACTCCTGAGGCTAGGCCGTCAAAGGTAATATAGCTTCCTCCCGGCTTTCTCTAAATTGATGTCCTCACCTTTGGAGCCCAGTATCATACTGCAAGGATGTTCAGGCCATATGGGGAGGCCACATATAGGTATTCCAGGTGTCGACCCCAGCTAAGGTCATAACCAAGAGCCAGCATTAACTACCAAGAATGTGAGAAGGAGTGCTTTCAGATGGTTCCGGTCTTTAAGTTGCTCTGATAGCTACAAGGAGCAAAGAAAAACTATCTCCACCAAGCCTTGGCTGAATTGGAGATGTTTTCATTGTTTAAAGCCACTAAGCTGTGGAGTGATTTGTGACACAACCATAGTAACATTATAACAACATTGTATGTAGTTAATAAAAATGTGCACATGTTGCAGTGGATATGCAAAGAAGGGTACTAGCAAGTCTACACTGAGCAGTTCAGGAAAGATTCCATGAGGTAGTGTTATGAGTTCTGTCTTGAAACATGGATACATACTTCGATAAGTATTGGCTAGGTAGAGGGGGAAAGGATATGGTCAACGATTTCATGTGTAGGGAGCAGTGTGAGCACAGAAGTGAAGACATGAAACTGCATGTCTGTTCTGTGATTCGTGAGCATCTGGCTTGGCTGGCACACTCAGGGTAGGGCTGCCATGGAAGAATTAACAATATAAGCCTAGACTCAGGTATGGAAAGCCTTTTAAATATATATATATGTATACGTGTGTGTATATATATATATGTTTAAGATACGCATAACATAAAATTTACCATTTTAACCATCTTACAGAGTATTTTTGGTGGCATTTAGGTTGCTATGAGTTGGAATTGACTCGATGGCAAAGGGTTTGGTTTCTTTGGTAGCACATTCACAGTGTTGTGCAACCGTCATCACTATCTAGTTTCAAAGCATTTTCATCTCCTCATAAGGAAACTCTGCACCTATTAAGCAGTCAGTTATCATCTCCCCTTGCCCCCAGCCCCTGGAACCACTAATCTGTTTTCTGTCTCTACGAATCTGCCTTTTCTGGATATTTTATTTAAACGAAGCCATATAATATGTGACTTTCTGTGTCTGGCTTCTTCCTCTTAGCATATCATTTTCAACATTCATCATGTATCAGGACTTCATTCCTTTTTTTATAGCTGAATAATATTCCGTTGTATGAACAGACCACATTTTGTTTGTCCCTTCACCAGTTGGTGGACATTTGGATTATTTCCACTTTTGGCTAGTGTGAATAGGGTTGTTGTGAACATTCTAGTAAAAGGTTCTGTTTAAATATGTGTTTTTACTTCTTTTGGGTATATCTAGGAGTGGAATTGCTGGGCCACGTGGTATTTCGATGCCTTTGAATTATGATGTTGGTTAAGAATGTTGAATGTATCATGGACTACCAGAAGAATGAACAAATCTGTCTTGTAAGAAGTACACCAAGAATGCTCATTAGAAGCAAGGATGGCGAGACTTCGTCTCACATACTTTGGACATGTTGTCAGGAGGGACCAATCCCTGGAGAAGGGCATCCTGTATCCTTGGTACAGTAGAGGGTCAGCAAGAAAGAGAAGAACTATCAATGAGATGGATTGACAGACTGATTGTAACAATGGACTCAGGTGTAACAATGATTGTGAGGATGATGCAGGACCAGGTAGTGTTTCCTTCTGTTGTACATAGGTTCGCTGTGAGTTGGAACTGACTTGATGGCACCTAACACCAACATTATGATAATTCTGGGTTTTTTTTTTTTTTTTTTAATGTTTTATGAAGTAACCATCAAACCATTTTCCAAAGCAACTGAGCTGCTTTGCCTTTACACCGGCAGTGTATGAGACTTCTAATTTTGGCACATCTGCTCCAATGATTCCTATTTTCCTTTTTTGCTATGGGTTGGTGGTGGGTGTTTTTGTTTGTTTGTTTGTTTTGATCATGGCCATCCTAGTGGGTGTAATCTGGTATCTCATTGTGGTTTCGATTCGCATTTCTCTAATAACTAGTGATTTTGAGCACCTTTTCAAGTATTGTTGGATATTTGTATATTTTCTTTGGGGAAATGTCTACGGAAAATCTTTTGTGTCATGCCTGAGGTTTGGACATTATTCTGTAAACCGAGGAGAGTCATTCAACATGGGAGTAACATGATCAGATTTAATTTCAAAAAAATGAAAGTGACTGCAGTATGGAGGGCTACTTGCAGGGGAAATGAGACTAGAAGAGAAGGGAGGCCAATCAGAAGATATGTGCACAAATCCAAGCAAAGATCCAAGGAGAAGTGAAGAACTGAGTAGTTCAACTGTTTACAGTTTTATTCTGGTTTCTTCTTATTTCACAGATTTCTGCAACTATGCTGGCAATTTACTTCATGTGGCAGTTTTTGGAAAGATTATCAGGAGGAAATTTTGAAGTCTTAGGTCTCTCACATGCAAAATAGTTCCCTAAATAATCAAAGATGAGCCTCAGTTTTCATTTGCCTTTGTCAAATAGTATGTGACATTTCACAACTTAGAGTGAATAAAAATGTCACATAGTCTACTTAGAAAAACACAATCATTCTCTTCACAAATTATCTGGAACAAAGGTAGAGATGATCTCTCTTACCGCATATTTACAGTTCTCATTGTTAACTCTGTATAAATCAAAAAAAAAAAAGAAAAAAAATTTTTTTTTTCTTTTTTCTTTGGGAAACAGAAAATTCTGTCTGTGCTCTGTGCTGGTGATCACAAAGGACAACTCATTCACTATATATTACTCTTTCAGGTACCCTACTTTGGAGACCACTAGAATAATTTGAAACATTTCCATATTCATCATTTTACAAAATAACATAATTGTTCTAGTCTATCAAATAATAAAATCTTATAGAGGAATATTTGAAGATTAAAATCTCTGATTATTCTATCAACCAGAGAAAACCACTACTCACATTTTGGTGTATGTTTTTCCAAATAAATGGGGCGATAGAGAGCTAGAGATACATTAAGGTATAGGGGTATAGATTCTAAAGTATGGAGATACAGATAGTAATCTGTGATTGTTTCATGTCTCTAATTTTTCTTTTCTTGTCTGTCTTAGGGTTCTCCACAGAAACAGAACCAGTGGTATATATTTATACACACACACACACACACACACACACACATATATGAGCCCTGGTGGCACAGTAGTTAAAGTAATCGACTGCTAACCAAAAGGTCGGTGATTGCTAACCAGAAAGTCAGTGGTTAAAAACCATCAGCTGCTCCTAGGGAGAAAGATGCCACAGTCTGCTTCCGTAGAAATTTACAGCCTTGGAAACCTATGGGGTCGCTACCAGTGGGAATCAACTCGACGGCAGTGGTTTTACGTATATATATATACACACATATATATATTAAAAATTTTTTTCATATATATATTTATATGTTTTATATATATATATATACACACACACACACATATATGAAGAGAGAGAGAGAAATTTACTTCAAGGCATGAGCTCATGCAATTGTAGGGGCTATTAAGTCCAAAACCCACAGGTCAGGCAAGAGCTGAGGACTCCTACTGGCTTATGTGATGGGGGGTAGGGGCTGGCAAGTCCAAAATACATAGCTCAGTTGCCAGATTGGAAACTTCTGCTGGCTTGTGTCCTAAAAATACTGTAGGTCAGGTGACAGAAAGACTGCATAGTGAAGAGAGAGAGAAATAGTTCTGCCACAATATCCATTAATAGTCTGGAGGCAGACCTCACCCTAAGGAAACTCCTCTTTCAATTGATCAATTGATTACATTAGAACACATTACGGAACGTGATTATATTACTTTACATTCTATTACATTACAGTACAGGTATGCCTTGCTTAACATCCATGATAAGTTCTGTGAAATAGGGTGTTACGTGATTCCAATGTTGTGCAAACACCATACTATATACAGGAGAAAGTCACCCAGGATGGTCAGCAGTCAGCCTGGGACCCTCGTCTCTGCAGCCCCGCCAATGGACTTTGAGAAAACTTTGGCTTTACTTCATAGTGACCCTATAGGACAGAGTAGAGCTGCCCCATAAGGTTTCCAAGGAATGGTTGAAGGATTCAAGCTGCCAACCTTTTGGTTAGCAGTCGAGAACTTAACCACTACGCTACCAGGGCTCCCTAGGTGGTATAAACAGTTTGTGCTCAGATACTAACCTAAGAGTTAGTGTTTTGAACCGACCCAGCAGTCGGTGGAAGAAAGGTCTAGTGACCTGCTTCTATAAAAATTACAGCCAAGGAAACCCTATGGGGCAGTTCCACTCTGTAACACATGAATCGCCATGAGTTGTAATTGACTTCACAGCAACAGGTTTTGTTTTGTTTTGTTTTGTTTTTGTACAGCTCTTAAATCGTGCCAAGGCAATAAAACTGCAGGATGGCCTTGCAAATAGAAGTGAAGCCTAGGAAGGCCAGAGACTGCTTTCTATGACCCTGTGCAATGGGGTCTCAATCAGAAATGGTGTTATAGACAGGAAGAAAATTAGCATTTCCTGTGTATCTCGATTTGTGACCTGAGATTAATGTATAGAATAACATACATTTTTGGATACTATATTATATGTGCATCCAACTTTTGTGCTTGATTCCAATTACCTTCCCATATAATAAATGGTACTTCAAATATAATCTCAAAGATTGTATAACATTCCATTATTTAAAAACTTCTCAGTGCTATCTATACGTTTGATAATCCCTTGGTTCTTTTAAAGAGATTACAGAAGAAAATACGACCTCAATCTAATAACCGATATGTTAAAGTACCTAAAGTAGTGATCGTTCTGACTTGATTTAGTCAAGGGTTTCTTTCCAAAAAGGTACCTATGTAGTGACCCAGCATGTAAAACAGATAAAGCAGATTTGCTCCAGGTGAAAAGGTATGACAGCCATAAAAGATGGTCCCCAGATACCATATTGTTACGTGCCATTGACTCAGTTCCAACTTATAGTGACCCTATTTTTTTTTTTTTTTTTTTATTGTACGAGAGAAGGAAATGTTGCCTGGTTCAGTGCCATTGCTGCAGGCACTGTGTCAATTCATCTCATGGAAGGTCTTCCTCTTTTTTGCTGACCCTCTACTTTACCGACTGTGATGTCCTTCTCCAGGGACTGATCCTTCCTGATAACATGTCTAAAGTATGTGAGATGCAGTCTCACCATCCTTGCTTCTAAAGGGCATCCTGGTTGTACTTCCTCCAAGATAGATTTGTTCCTCTTTTGGCAGCCCATGATATATTCAACATTCTTCGCCAACACCACAATTCAAAGGTGTCAATTCTTCTTCAGTCTTCCTTATTCTTTGTTCAGCTTTCCCATGCATATGAGGTGATTGAAACCACCATGTCTTGAGTCAAGCACACTTTAGTCTTCAAGGTGACATCTTTGCTTTTCAACACTTTACATAGGTCTTTTGCAGATTGGTCCAATGCAATGCATCTTTTGATTTCTTGACTGTGGCTTTCAAGGGTGTCAATTGTGGATCCAAGTAAAATGAAATCCTTGACAACTTCAATCTTTTCTCCATTTATCATGATGTTGCTTATTGGTCCATCTGTGAGGGTTTTTGTTTTCTTTATGTTGAGGTGTAATCCCTACTGAAGTCTGTGGTCTTTGATCTTCATCAATAAGTGCTTCAAGTCCTCTTCACTTTCAACAAACTAGGTTGTGTCATCTGCATATCTTCCTCCAATCCTGAAGCCCCTTTCTTCTTCGTACAGTTCAGCTTCTCAGATTTTTTGCTCAGCATACAGATTGAATAGGTATGGTGAAAGGATACAACCCTGACGCACACCTTTCCTGACTTTAAGCTACACAGTATCCCCTTGTTCTGTTTGAACGGCTGCCTCTTGATCTATGTACAGGTTCCTCATGAGCACAATTAAGGTTCTGGAATTCCCATTCTTCACAATGTTACTCGTAATTTATTATGATCTGCCCAGTCAAATGCCCTTGCATAGTCAATAATACAAGGTTAACATCTTTCTGGTATTCTCTGCTTTCAGCAAGGATTCACCTGACCTCAGCAAAGATATTCCTCATTCCATGTCCTCTTCTGTATTTGGCTTGATTTTTTGACAGTTTCTTGTTCATGTACTGCTGCAGCCACTTTTGAATAATCTTCAGCAAACTTTTACTCGCCTGCGATATCAATGATATTGTTCAACAATTTCTGCATTCTGTTGGATCACCTTTCTTGGACATAGGCATAAATATGGATCTTTGCCTGTCTGTTGGCCAGGTAGCTATCTTCCAAATTTCTTGGCATAGATGAGTGAGTACTTCCAGCGCTGCATCAGTTTGTTGAAACTTCTCAGTTAGTATTCGGCCAATTCCTGGAGCCTTGTTTTTCATCAATGCCTTGAGTGCAGCTTAGACTTCCTTCTTTCAGTACCATTGGTTCCTAATCATATGCTGCCTCCTGAAATGTTTGAATGTTGACCAATTCTTTTTGGTATAGTAACTGTGAATTCTTTCCATCTTCTCTTGATGCTTCCTGCGTCGTTTAACATTTTCCTCATAGAGTCTTTCACTATTGCAACTCGAGGGTTGAATTTTTTCTTCAGTACTTTCAGATTGAGAAGTGCTGTGTGTGTTCTTTCCTTTTGGTTTTCTATCTCCAGGTCTTTGCACATTTCATTATGATACTTTACTTTGTCTTCTCAAGCCGCCCTTTGAAATCTTCTGTTCAGCTATTTTACTTCATCATTTCTTCCTTTTGCTTTAGCCATTAGACTGTCAAGAGCAAGTTTCATAGTCTCTTCTGCCATCCATCTTGGTCTTTTCTTTCTTTCCTATCTTTTTAATTGCCTCTTTCTTTCTTCATGGATGGTGTCTTTGACATCATTCCACAACTCATCTGGTCTTCAGTCATTCATGTTCAATGCATCAAATCTGTTCTTGAGATGGTCTCTAAATTCAGGTGGGATGTACTCAACCTCACACTTTGGCTTTCCTGGACTAGTTCTAATTTTCTTCAGTTTCAACTTGAACTTGCATATGAGCAATTGATGGTTTGTTCCACAGTCTGCCCCTGGCCTTGTTCTGACTAATGATATTGAGCTTTTCCATCACCTCATTCCACAGATGTAGTCGATTTGATTCCTGTGTATAAGATGTCCACATGTATAATTGTCTTTTCCGTTGGTGAGAAAAGGTATTTGCAAAGGAGAAGTCTATCATGTGATCTCTGGCATTGTTTCTATCACCAAGGCCATATTTTTCAACTACAATCCTTCTTATTTGTCTCCAACTTTCACGTTCCAGTCACCAGTAATTATCAGTACATCGTGATGGCATGTTTGATCAGTTTCAGATTACAGAAGTTGGTAAAATTCTTCAATTTCTTCATCTTTGGCCTTAGCGGTTGGTGAATAAATTTGGAGAACATTCGTATTAACTGGTCTTCCTTGTAGGCATATGAATATTACCCTGTCACTGACAATATTGTACTTCAAGGTAGATCCTGAAGTGTTCTTTTTGATGATGAATGCAAAGCCATTCATCTTCAAGTTGTCATTCCCAGCATTGTAGACTAGATTGTCTGGTTCAAAATGGTCAACACCAGTCCATTTCAGTTCACTAAGGCTAGGATATTGATGTTTATGCTTTCCGTTTCATTTTTGATGATTTTCAATTTTTCTAGATTCATGTCATGTATGACATTTCAGGTTCTGATTATTAATGGGTGTTTGCAGCTGTTTCTTCTCATTTTGAGTTTTGCCACATCAGCAAATGAAGGTCTCAAAAGCTTGACTCCATCCATGTCATTAAGGTGGACTCTACTTTGAGGAGGCAGGTCTTCCCCAGTTGTAATTTGAGTGCCTTCGAACCTGAGGGGCTCATCTTCAGGGGCTATATCAGACAATATTCCGCTGTTTTTCATAAAGATTTCACTGGCTATTTTTTTCAGAAATAGACCACTGGATCTTTCTTCCTTCTCTGTCTTAGCTGAAACCTGTTTGCCATGCATGACCCTTCTGGATTTGAATACCGGTGGCATAGCTTCCAGCATCACAGCAACATGCAAGCCCCCACAGTATGACAAACTGACAGATCTTAGGGTCTTGTAAAATCCTCTAGATGACCCTGTGTGTATTACCAGCCTTCTTCAGTTATAGAGGATAAGATCCAAGAGCCCAGAGAATACCTTAAGTACCCCTGATTCCCGCTCAGTACTGAGATGAACCCTGGTATCACCGAGGAGCACAGAAAAGACATTGACAACCATATTACAAATGCAAATGTCCCAAGCCTTTCTTCTTCTTCAACACGGCATCACAGTTAGTGATAGCCACAGAGTATATCTGTCAAAGAACTTACCATGTATGGCTTCTTTTTCTTCCTTTCCCATAGCTCTTTTTGTTGCTGTTTACTTGCCTTTTTTCTTTTGCAATTTTGTCATGGAGCATTACAAGGACACACACTATAGAAAAGAGAACCACATACTATATAATCCAAAATCAATGTTTTAGTAATTTAGATAACAGTAACACAAGATACAGGAGCCCTGATAGTGCAGTGGCTGTGTTCAGCTGTTAACCAAAAAGTCAGTAATTTGAACCCAGCAGCCACTCCGTGGGAGAAAGATCTCACAGTCTGCTTCCATATAGATTTATAGACTTGGAAACCCTGTGGGGAAATTCTACTGTGCCCTAGAGCAGAACTGTCCCATGGGGTAGAATATGGACTAGAACTGCCCCTAGAGTAGAACTGCCCCACTATAGGGTCACTGTGAGTTGGAATTGACTCCATGGCAATGTGCTTGGTTTTGATTAACGTAAGATAATCACTTTGTGATTATCATCAACCTCAGTCAGTTTTGACAAACTGTTTTCTAGATCAGATGTATTATTATGCTTATCTTAGGCAAGAACTATACTGAAGTGTGGGCCAGTATCAGTTAAATAAAGCCGCATTGTACCTAGTAATTTAAGTATCAGCTCTACTACAGAATAGCCTTTCTGGCCTTTGGTATATTGTTTAAACTATATAAACCTCAGCTCCTCATCCATGAAATGAAAGATAATAACACCAACCACACAGGACTGTTAAAAATATTAAATGAGAAATCATAGGAAAAGTGCCTTATCCAGGATGCAGTATATAATAGCTGCTTTGGGCAAACTTCTTTCCCTGACCTGTATCTGTCTTTGCAGTGAAAAACGGAAAACTCTTTCCTCCTTCTAAGTGTTATTTTACTTCATCTCTCACATAACCTTTTAAGAAGGCAAAATAGGACTTTAACTTTAATGAAATAAAATAGTACTTGTAAAATGCTTTCAGAAAAATGTAAGGTATTATACAATGCAAGTTAGTGTAGTTATTCGGGTAGATAACAAAAGCACAAAACATGCTCGAAGGTTACAACCCAAGAGCTCTCTATTTCATTTCTCTCCTTCTACCATCGCTGAGTCGGAATCGACTCGACGGCGCTGGGTCCTCTGGGTTACCATCATTTTTCACTCTAATTCATTAATGTCCGGCCTGCACCCCAAAAAAAAAAAAAAAAAAATAGTTGCTGTAGAGTCAGATTAGGCCTACAGGAAACTCAAAAAAGCAAGTGATTCTACATTTTATAGATACAAATGCTTCCTCTGTTCTTGAAGGTGAAGCTGTCTTTGTGAAGACTAGATAAATGAATTTGGTATTTAGAGAACATGGGTAGTCCAAGTTCTAGCTGCGACCCTCTTCTTTCCAAATCATGTATCTCAGAGTGTGGTACAGAAGTTCTGAGTATCCTTTGTCCATGTGTTCTTTCCATATGATTTCAGGGATTGGGCACCTTGAAGCAGTCTACACCTTCTAATAAAATGAAAGAAAATGCAAATTTTTGGTCCCAGGCAGCTAAAGACTGGGCCTCTTGATATCGTGGCTCAGAAGCTGAATTCTGCCCTTGAAGTGACCTGATTTTTTTCAGCATCCCTCATTTGTCATTCAGTCATCACCTGCCCTTAGATTCTCCATCACCAGCATCCACACATGTTTGTTAGCTCAGGGGAATCTTCCAAGGGACACAGGGCTTGCTTTTTCCTCTAGGGTTCCAAGGTAGGTTCAGAAGAGATGAACAATGCCAATGAATGTCGAATGAAGAAATTACTGTGGCAAAGGTAGGAATTCCTAGAATTTGTGGGTTAAGTCCTAGCCAGCTGATTTTAATTTTCGGTGAAATGTTTTTCTTTCTGCTTTCCCTCAACCTGAAGTAAGATGCAAATAAAAATTACTGAACACAGACTATCTGATCAGCACTGCACAAGGTACTCTGATATAGACTATGTCATAACATTTTAAGAAGAACCTTGTGAAATATTTAGTACTATATATATATATGTTTCAGATAAGTAAATCAAGAAGCAAAGAGTTTAAGTAAATTGTCTAACGTTCCATGGCCAATAAGTAAAAAAAACCAAAACCCAGTGCCGTCGAGTCAATTCCGACTCATTGCGACCCTATAGGACAGAGTAGAACTGCCCCATAGAGTTTCCAAGGAGCGCCTGACGGATTTGAACTGCCGACCCTTTGGTTAACAGCTGTAGCACTTAACCACTATGCCACCAGGGTTTCCCAATAAGTAAAAGTAGGATTGAAATCCAGTTATCTGGCTTAGATCTTAGACCCAGTGCTCTAAATTTTAAGTTTACAGACACCTTCTATATTCCATCTTCAATATTCTTTACGCAACCTATTTTAAAATGGAATAATTTTTAGTTTATCTCTTAATTAGTTCATAACCATTGACCCAATGTGCTTTCTTATTTCTTACTCAGAATTAGAAATAAGAAGAAATTGAAGCAACCTGATGTTATTCGTTTCTACTATTCTACCACAATCCTTAAAAATCTCAGTTACCTGAATCATTTCACGTCTTTAAATGCATAAGCCACTACCAAAACGACCTGGGTTATGGGTCTGTATGCAAGGTACCAAATGTTGTAAAAACCATTACCACCCACTGGAGTTTTAGAGAGTAGCTCTTAAAATGATACCACTTCTTTATAACTTTAAAGAAATTATTTCAGATCCTCTCAGGCTTATAGGTGCTTCATGTGAAGTGAAGGTTTTGAATTTCACCTCTGTAGAAAGCACATCTGTTCCTCTGCGGAACAGCAGCTCACATCTGGAGCCTGCTGTGTGTGTCAGGCTCCTTGGCTGAATGAGGCACCCCACGGGCGCTCACAAAATACTTCCTGACTTGTTGACTGCAACCTGTCCTTGTTACAGCTGAGATTTAAGATGTTTGCTTTTTGTCTTGTACGATAAGATGTTGTTTTTATTCTTGGCCTTTTATTCTAGGGTTTACAAATCTCTTTTAAGAGACTAAAAGCAGTCTGTTGTTTGTGATCAACTCCTTGTGTAAAAATGGCGTGGGAGCAGTGTCAGGCCTCCTTGGCTAACTTCACAAGTGGGGAGGAGAATCATTACCAGCATCAACAACTCAAAGCCCATTCCTGTGAGGCGGAGGTCAGACATAGCTCCACCCTCCAACCTTTTTACCAATTCTGATGCCAGCCGTTCCTCCCACGGTACTTTCTACTTCTCTGCTGGGGCCAGAGAATGTCCACACAGAACTCAGGCCATACTCACAGTTATGAGGTTTACTAGGCAAGTAACAGGTTACAATTTGGGATCAGGGATGACTCAGGATTCAGTTCTTTGAGCAGGGCAGCATCTTCTCAGCCACACCCACAGGCAGAACTTTCCCTGGCCCTCAGCTTCTCAACCCAAGGCCCCTTCAGTCTTTTGGGTCTCTTGGGCTGGCCTGGCTTCTACCCTGCTTTGGTAAGTGTTATAAAGCTCTTCAGATCCACTTACAAGTGCACGGAGGCATCCCAATTCACCAGGAAGCCTAGGCCCGAAGGCACTCAGCTCTCTTGCTCTGTGGTTTGGCACACCCAGTACAGCAACCTTATTTGCATTATTAGCAAGCTGTCCAGTCCCCTTGGTGGGGCACAAGCACCTTATTTGCATAGTCCAACCCAATCATTCGGTGGGAGTTCCAAGTCCAAGGTGAGCAAAGCCATGTAAACACCATCCACTGCACCTCACCCTGTGAAGGAGAAATATCGTAGTTTTTATTTTCATTTCACAATTGGACAGACACCTTCTGAGAGTACCAGCTAATGTCGTTAGCTTCAGGAAATGAGTCTCCTCTGTGTTGCTGCTCTTGTTGTTAGGTGCCCTCAAGTCAGTTTAGACTCATAGTGACCCTCTGTACAACAGAACAAAACACCACCCAGTCCTGCACCATCCTTACAAGTACTATTATGTTTGAGCTCATTGTTGCAGCCGCTGTGTCAATCCATCTCATCAAGAGTCTTCCTCTTTTTTGCTGGCCGTCTACCTTACCAAGTATGATGTCCTTCTCCAGGGATTGGTTCTTCTTGATAACATGTCTAAACTGCGTGAGACAAGGTCTCTTCATCCTCCCTTCCAAGGAGCACTCTGGCTATATTTCATCCTAGACAGACTTATTTGTTCTTCTGGCAACCCATGATATATTCAATATTCTTTGCCAACACCACAATTCAAAGGCATCGATTCTTTGGTCTTTCTTATTAGTTGTCCAGCTTTCGCAAGCATATAAGGCAGTTGAAAATACCATGGTTTGGGTCAGGCACACCTTAGTTCTCAAAATCACACCTTTGCTTTTGAACACTTTAAAGAGGTTTTCTGCAGCAGACTTGCCCAATGTAGTATGTTCTTTGATTTCTTGACTGGTGCTTCCATGGGTATTGATTGTGGATCCAAGTAAAATGAAATCCTTGACAATGTCAATATTTTCTCTATTTATCATGATGTTGCTTATTGGCCCAGGTGTGAAAATTTTTGTGTTCTTTATGTTGAGGTGTAATCCATACTGAAGGCTGAGATCTTTGATCTTCATCAGTAAGTGTTTCAAGTCCTCTTCACTTTCATGAGCAAGGTAGTGTCATCTGTGTTAATGAGTTTTCCACCAATTCTGATGCCATGTTCTTCGTCATATAGTCCAGCTTCTCGGATTATTTGCTCAGCATACGGATTGAGTACAGTGAAAGGATACAACCCCAACACACACTTTTCTTGATTTTAAACCACACAGTATCCCCTCGTTCTTTTCGAATGACTGCCTTCTGGTCAATGTACAGTTTCTGCATGAGCACAATTAAGTGTACTAGAATTTCCATTCTTCACAATGTCATCCATAATTTGTTATGATTCACACAGTCAAATGCCTTTGCGTAGTCAATAAAACACAGATAAACTTTTTTTCTGGTATTCTCTCCTTTCAGCCAAGATCCATCTGATATCAACAATGATATCCCTCATTCCACATCCTCTTCTGAATCTGCCTTGAATTTCTGACAGTTGCCTGTCAGTGAACTCCAGCAACCACTTTTGAAGTATCTTTAGCAAAATTTTACTTGGATGTGATGTTAATGATATTGTTCAATAATTTCTGCATTCTGTTGGATCACTTTTCTTTGGAATGGGCACAAATATAGATCTGTTCCAGTCAACTGGCCAGGTAGCTGTCTTCCAAATTTCTTGGTATAGATTAGTGAGCACCTCCAGTGCTGCATCCATTTGTTGAAATATCTCGATTGGTATTCTGTCAGTCCCTGGAGCCTTATTTTTCACAAATGTCTTCAGTGCAGCTTGGACTTCTTCCTTCAGTACCTTTGGTTCTTGATTATATGCTACCTCCTGAAATGGTTGAAAGTTGAGCAATTCTTTTTGATACAGTTATTCTGTGTATTCCTTCCATCTTCTTTTGATGTTTCCTGCATCATTCAACATATTGCCCATAAAATTCTTCTATATTGCAACTTGAGGCTTGAATTTTTCTTCAGTTCTTTCAGCTTGAGAAATGCTGAGTGTGTTCTTCTCTTTTGGTTTTCTAACTCCACGTGCTTACACATTTCATTATAATATTTTATTTTGTCTTGTCAAGTTGCCCTTTGAAATCTTCTGTTCAGCTCTTTTACTTCATCATTTCTTTCATTTGCTTTACTGCTCTATGTTCAAGAGCAGGCTTCAGAGTATCTTCTATTTTAGGCTTTTATTTCTCTCCTGTCTTTTTAATGACCTTTTGTTTTCTTCGTGTATGACATCTTTGATGCCTGTCTTCCCACAACTCGTCTGGTCTTCAGTCATTCATGTTCAGTGCATCAAACCTATTCCTGAGACGGTCTCCAAATTCAGGTGGAATATACTCAATACCATATTTTGGCTCTATTGGACTTGTTTTAATTTCTTCAACTTCAACTTGAACTTAAATGTGAGTAATACATGGTCTGTTCCTTTGTTGGCTGCTGGTCTTGGTTTGACTGATGATGTTGAGCTTTTTTGTCATCTCTTTGCATCCCAACCCAGTGCCATCAAGTCGATTCCGACCCATAGTGACTCTATAAGACAGAGTAGAACTGCCCCGTAGAGTTTCCAAGGAGATGTAGTCAATTTGATTCCTGTATTTTCTACCCAGTGAGGTCCACATGTGTAGTTGCCTTTTATGTTGTTGAAGATGTATTTGCAGAGCCTCTCCCGTAACATCAATCATTTGTCCTCTGATTAACACAGTGATCATATGTGTCCATTGCACTCGGTTCCTTCCTCCACAATCTTCCATCATCATTCCTCTCTTAGCTGAGCTAGGCAGGATACAATGAGTGGTATCTTCAGGTCCAGTTCTCAGGACAGGATAAAAAACCACAGCTAACCCCTACTTAGTTCTCCCTTTCTGAAAATTCACATGGTACCAAGCCTTTATGTATTCAATCAGTCATTAATAGCTGTTGTTGAAATGCACCATCAAGTTGATTCTGACCCATAATGACGCTATAAGACAGAAAAGAACTGTTCCATATAGTTCACTAGGCTGTAATCTTTATGAAAGCAGATTGCCAGGTCTTTTCTCCTGTAGAGCCACCAGGTGGGTTCCAACCACAGGTCTTTCAGTTAGCAGCTTAGTGCACTACCACTGCCCTACCAAGACTCCTTCATTCAATAACTACTTTGTATTTATTTCTATGCCAGACCTAGTGATGGTTACATTAAATGATTACAATGATTAAACCACTCCCAGTCTAGTGAAGAAGACAGGCACTCAGACAAATATTAGCCATAGAGCACGGTAAGTACTTTGATGCTTGCCTGCCCATTGCCTCATAGAAGCAGTGAGAAGGAAGCAGCTAACACAGTTTAAACCAGTGGATGAAACAGGTGCCCTGGGTGCCCACAGGCGTTAGAGAGGAAGCACACAGAGGCCTACCATGAAGGCCTAGCAGCACCAGCATTTAAGGAATTGGTGGAAGCTGAGAATGAGTTGACACCTTGAGAAACATTCTGGAATGCAAGAGAATAGAGTGGTTCAAAAAGCAAGTGAGTCAACAGTGTTGACTGCCCTAGAGAAGTAAGATGGTTGAGGAGTGTGCAGACCATCAGATTTGTCATTTGGGATTTCATGGGCAATCTTATCACATTGTTAAATAGGAAAAAAGAATGGTAGGATTAGAGTGTTAAAGGGGACGTGGAATTGGTCATAACTGCTGGGTGGCTGAGACACATAACAAATCGTATTGAGTAGGTGAAGAATAACTAGGACCTGAGGAAGAAACTATGATTACGTTTATTCCTATGAATGGGTTTGGTGCTCAAATAAATTGTTGTTATTGTTGTTAGGTGCCATGGGGTAGGTTCTGATTCATACTGACCCTATGAACAACAGAATGAAACACTGCCCTGTTCTGCATCATCCTCACAATCATTATGCTTAAGCCCATTGCTGCAGCCACTGTGTCAATCCATCTCGTTGACGGTTTTCCTCTTTTTCACTAACCCTCTACTTTACCAAGCATGATGTCCTTCTTCTGGGACTTACCCTTCCTGATAACATGTCCAAAGTCTGTGAGACATAATCTTGCCATCCTTGCTTCTAAGGAGCATTCTGGTTGTACTTCCTCCAAGACAGATGTGTTCATTCTTTTGACAGGCCATGGTATAACAAATATTCTTCTCCAATACCACAATAAATAGAGAGATAAAATAGCAACCTGAATATCCATTGCTGATGATTTGATTCTGACTCATAAAGACACTCTAGGACAGAAAAGAACAGCTCTATTGGGTTTCCAACAAGCAGCTGGTGGATTCAAACTGCCCATCTTTTGGTTAGCAGCCTTAGCTCATTGTAGCTCTTAACTGGTGCTCCATCAGGGCTCCAATAGGAGGTCTATTTTGAAGAAAGAGATTTTTAAGTGGGTGGAGCAAGGAAGTGGAGAACACTTGAGCATGCTTGTAGGCTGAGAGGAGGAACCTAAGGGAGGGACACTGATGATAGAAGACTTAGAAGAGAATTAATAAATCAAGGCCCTAGATAATAGGCATAAGGACTGAGGCTTGAGTTTGTTTTATTCATGTATTCATACAGGCATTTATTTTGCAGTATGCACAGCAGAAGCTAAGACTAGATACAACAATAGTAAACATGAAGGTGGGGCGGGAACAGACCCGTGAACATTCATTCCTGGGGACAGGCAACATGCCATCAGAGAAATGACAATGCAGCAACTAGGCTGTACCATTGCTGTTTTCTCTAGAAAATGAAGTTACTTGTATAGGAGACAAGATGCAGTCTTTTCTCTTTCTCCACCATCTCACCCTCCAATCTGGTTGATAAACAAGTTCAAGTTCTAAACAAAAAATCAATGTACCAAAGGAGTGTCAACAAAAGAATTTTTGTCTTTCCATTTTGAATTATTTGAAGTCAGCATAAGAGGTGACCGTATGATCTAGAATGTCTCTTGCTCATTGGTTTTAGAAATTTTTTAGATTGTTTGATTCATGCCTTAGGAGGGAGGCCTTTCTCCCTATGTTCACTTTTCACTACTTTCCAGCCATGACTCCTGGAGCTGCCCCAAGTTCTTAGGTCCCCTGCTCAGGGTAGTCCCTGCCCTGTCTTTCTCCCTCCCACCCTTTCTCATCTCTTGCCCCTGATTCCGTTTAAGACCACCCCAGCTCCATCCTTGCCTTGCCTGGCTAGATCAGGATGCAGAGAGTCTAGGCCATCAGCGGCTCCCCTCCCAGCTCTCCTTGCCATGAAAACACAGTGTAGGATGGTTATTCTCTCCTTTAATTATTTTGGTCACACTGTATGTGCTTTGACTCACATTACAAATAAAGCTCTCGTGACCAATCGGTCAAAGACATTTTTGGATACTTCAGTTACATTTTGAACACTATCAAACCAAGTCAAGTTTTTAGAGGGCATTGTTTCAGTGTACATTTCAGCTAAAGTTACTATGTGGTTTCAGTTTCAACTGATGGTTGTGCAAATTAATGTGTTTCAGTTCAGTTTTTGGTTCAGTGTTTGGGTCAGGTCAAGACCCTTGTAGCATTCCTAGATAAGGTAGACGACATGAATTCCTTATAGTAATAATGCTGAAGACAGACGTGAAAATAACCCTTTGAATGCAACCCCATGGTTTCTGCAAAAGTACAAATGAAAGATCTCAGAGAGATTTTCTCAAATCAGCACATGGCCAAAGCCCATGATGGCGTATGTGTGCATCGCCTCTAAAGTAAGTTGATTTACGGCCACTGCCGCTATTGGGAGATGGCACTCAGGCAGCTTCTTTTTAGAGAAATACAGCATGTTATACTCAAATAACTTATCTCAACTGACTCACTTGGTGGAAAAGATAAATCCAGGTGCCGGACGGGGTATTCTACCTCATAGGAGACCTCTGAAAAAAGGGAAACTGTCTCACTGTATTTTTGCTGAAACACACTTTGAAAAACAATAGGCAATTTTTTTGTTTGTTTTTGTGGTAACCTTTCCTGGCCAACACATGGAATCCTTTCTAACAATTGTGTTCAGGAGATTGCACTGCTTATCATCATTATGATCCTGGAGACCCATGTGCTTCAGTCTCAGGGCTCTATGTCCAGATGACGACTCAACAACCAGAAGTTATTAAAAGGGAAGGCCATTCTGTACTTGAATCTCTCAAAGAGCAAATGCATATTCCTCTGTAAGGATTCTTCCATTGTCCTTCGTTTCCTTCCTTTTCTCAATGTTCTTCTTAAGTTACATCACCATTCTAATGGCACTTTTCAAAATACTTCCCTTTATACCTACTCTGCACCTCAGGAGGTTTCTCGTCTACCTACATGGGAGTCCTTTCCTCCTCATCTTCCTTACTTCCTCTCAACACTTTAATATGGAGATCTTCTAAGTCTCTAGACCAAGTCTTCTCTCTTTTTCAGTTGTTTCCCTCTTTCCATTTTTCTAATTCTTGACACAAATGCACATATACAACAACAACAGCAGCAATAAAGAAAAACAGCTGTCCTGGAGTTAGGAGTTGGGCCTAGATGGGGAAAGGAGGATGGCTGTGACCACTAGCATGTTAAAAATGTTTCTCCAGTGAGGTAGAAAGAGAGAAAAAAGAAAGAAGGTTGAGAAAAAAGATTGAAGAAGCAGCTCACAAGGGCACTGTCATGGATCGAATTATGTCCTTCAAAAAATGTGTCTATCAATTTGGCTTGGCCATGATTTCCAGCATTTGTGTGGTTGTCCTCCATTTTGTGATTATAATTTTATGTTAAAAAGAATTAGGGTGGGATCTAACACCAGCCTTACCAGGGTCACATTCCTGATCCTCTGTAAAGGGAGTTTCCCCGGGGTGTGGCCTGCACTACTTTTTATCTCTCAAGAGATAAAAAGGAAGCTACCAGAGAGTTGGGGACCTCATACCATCAAGAAAGCAGCACCAGGAGCAGAGCACGTCCTTTTTAAAGGGGGTCCCTGTGCCTGAGAACCTCGTTGACCATGGGAAGATTGAGGACAAGGACCTTCCTCCAGAACTGACAGAGAAAGAAAGCCTCCCCCTGGAGCCAACACCCTGAATTTGGATTTGTAACCTATTAGGCTGTGAGAAAATAAATTTCTCTTTGTTAAAGCCATCCACTTGTGGCATTTCTGTTATGGCAGCACTAGATGACTAAGTCAGGCACACATTTAATAACTCATTGCCCGTGGCCCCTGAGTCAATTCTGACTCATGGCAACCCCATTCATTTCAGAGTAGAACTCTGCTCCATAGGCTTTCTATAGCAGTAATCTTTACTGAAGTAGATCAATAGACCTTTCTTCCCCAGCACTGCTGGACAGATTTGCACTGCCAAATTTTGTTAATTATCCAACACAAGCCATTTGTATTATCATGAATTAAAGAGCAAGCAGACGTGTTGACAGAAAGTGTTGTTGGAGGCAGGAGGGAGAAGAGGGGCCTCAGTGATGTACCCAAAGGAAATTCTAATGGTAGGATGGTGGGTGCATGAATTCACAGGAAAAATCATTTCAAGAGGAGTAAGATGAAAACAAAAATTATACTTTTTCTTCAAGCACTGGCAGGATTTAAGTCACCAATTTCTCAAGAAAAAAAAAAAAAACAGGTGATAGACGATAAGAAAATAAGGTCTCACATTAGGGCTCCTCCTGTAAGTATTATATTAAACTAACCCACCAGAGGGGAAAAAAAAAAACCAGTGGTGTCCATAACATACTCCAGGTTTTTATATCTCTTACCTTGAATTTAAAAAGATAGTACATAGCTAGCAAAGCTATCAAGATTGGATTTGGAAGAAAAAAAAAAAATCCCATGCCTAAATATCATTCACTTATTTAGTAAATCTTCTATTCTAACAAACAATTTTGTTTAATGAGCTTTACATGGTGGCCTCTTTAGAGCAAGGATTCTATATTACCTGTCTTTGTCCAACCAAGTAGAGTCTCCAGTACATAGTAAGTGTTCAATAAATGCTTACTGACTAAAATAATATCCTTGCAAGGTGGTTAGAGCAAGCCCAGCCTATCCCAGGTGCCGGTCAGATCCATGGAGTTAGGGTGGGGGTTTGGGTGGGCTAGGGCAATGAAGGTGGAATTTGTATTTCAGGACCTTGAGTGCACCCAGGGGAAGAAATGCCACCTACAATACCTGCATTATTATTCTTTAACACATTTGAATACGGGCATCTTATCTTTTATTTTGTGGAAAATAAAAGGAGTATTCTGCAACTTATATAATAAAGAGCGTGCAAATCAAACATTCTTTACAATAGTCCTATAGGGTAAGTATTATTAGCTTTAGTTCACAAACAAATGAATTGATGCTCAGATATTTAGTGATTTTCTTAATGTTCTAATTATACCAGTTAGAACATGGTAGAATCCACATTTTAACTCAGATCAACATAGTGTCTAATCCAAAGCAAGGATTCCATAAAAGTCAGTCCACTAGAGTTCTTAAATATATAGCAAAAAACACAGGACTATGAAGATGATAAAGGGCCCTGGTGGCACAGTGCTTAAGTGCTTGGCCGCTAACCAAAAGATTGGTGGCTTGAACCCAATAGCCACTGCAAGGGAGAAGATGTGGCAGTCTGCTTCTGTAAAGATTTACAGCCTTGGAAACCCTATGGGACAGTTCTACTCTGTCCTGTAGGGTCACTATGAGTCAAAATTGGCAACGCATTTGGTTTGGTTTATGAAGATGATTATCTACTGATAAAAAAAAAAAGCCAAGAGAAAATTTTCCATGGTTAAATAAGTACTTAAGATATATCAAGACACATGTTTAAATTTCTCCAGCATGGTTACAAATGTAATTGCTGAAACATAAAAAATACATAAATAAATGAAAGCTATATGTGCAGTTTACAATAAATCAATAGAAGGCTATTGAAAGCAATTATTTGCAAAAGAATTTAAAGTTTCCCAATGAATACTAAGTACATAGGCTGAGAACCACTCAGTAACTGTGCCTCTTCTCTAAAATTAGCAATGATAGAATGTGTTTCATCCAGGCCCCAGGGCTGAGGAAAATGAGTTGTGGAAATATCTTGGCTGTACTCCAAGAAAGTCTGGATGGAAAAAAGAGTCATTAATATCTACTCTCCTTCCGTCGGCTTTGAGAGCTTTGCTTAGAAAAGGACAGTTTTTCTTTCTTTTCAGCCAAGATCAAGACTGCATGCCAACACTCAAAACTGATAAGATAGTGGGGCCTAGAGTTTTCCAGGACTGGGCCATTCATTGAGCTAAAAGTATAAATAAAGAGAAAAAGGAAGAAAAAAGAAAATCTTAGAATATATAAGATCTAATTTTCAGGCAGGCAAATGGTTCCTATAAATTGTTCTTCTTGTTAGCTGCCTTCCTTCTTGTCAGGCCCTAAGTCATGGCTACAACGGAAGGAAACACTGCCTAGTCCTGCATCATCCACATGATTGGCTGTAGATCAGGCCATTGTGATCCACAGCGTTGTTTCACTGGCTGATTTTTTGGAAGTAGGTCACCAAGCCTTTCTTCCTAGTCCATCTTAGTCTGGAAGCTCCACCGAAATCTGTTCTGCACCAGAGTGACAACACAAGCCTCCGCTGACAGACAGGAAGTGGCTACATGTGAGGTGCCCTGGCCACGAATCCAACCTTGGTCTACCGCATGAAAGGTGGAAATTTGCCTCTGAACCACTAAAGCCTCCTCCCTAAATGGTACCGCCAGCAAAATAAAACATGTTAAAAAATTTTTTAAATACCTAGAACATGGTGGACATCAGTCAGCTGTGAGAAGTAAATGGTACTTTCAGGGAGACATGTAAAACAGTTCACAGAATTATTTATAAAGAACAAATAGTGTGAAATTTCACTAGGTTTAATTTTGTGATTGGAGAGATGGAAGACAATATCTATGCTTCCCGTCTGATCAGTTTAGAAATAAATTTCATGGTCAGATGTGACTGTCTGCACTTGAAATCCGCATGTATTTTTGACCTTGAGGTTCAGCTCAAGATAAATTAGCGCTTTCTCTTTATTCATTTTTTTATAATTGCTTTATTGAGATATAATTTACACACCATAAAATGCACCTGTTTAAAGTGTACAATTCAGTGTTGTTTTAGTATATTTACATAATTGTGCATCATTATCTAATACCAGAATATTTTCAATACTTCTAAAAGAAACACATTCTCCCCTTCCCCCAGCCCCTGGAAAGTACTAATCTAATTTTTGTTTCTACAGATTTGCCTATTCTGGGCATTTTATATAATGTATGACCTTTTGTGTTTGGATTCTTTCAGTTAACGTAAAGTTTTCAAGTTTTATTCGTAATCTGGTGTGAATCAGAACTTCATTCTTTTTTTTTTTGTTTTTGACAGAATAATATTCCATTGTATTGGTATATCACTTTTTTTTATACACTCATCATATGATGGAAATTTGAGTTGTTTACACATTTCTGGCTATTATCAATAATGCTACTATGAACATTTGTAAACAAGAGTTTGTGGGACATATATTTTCAATTCTTTGGAGTAAATACCTAGGAATGGAATTGCTTGGTCAGACGGTAACTCTTTCCCAGTCATATTTTGAGTGCCTTCTAGCCTGAGGAGCTCATCTTCTGGCACTATATCAGACAATGTTACACTGCTATTCATAAGGTTTTCACTAGCCAATTTTTTCAGAAGTAGACTACCCGGTCCTGCATCCTAGTCTGTCTTAGTCTGGAAGCTCATTTGAAACCTCCACACCAAGGGTCACCCTGCTGCTATTTGAAATACCGGCAGCCAAGCTTCCAGTATCACACCAACATGCAAGCTACCACAGTAGGACAAAATGACAGAACCTGGTCGAGCTGCCCTCGTCAAGGTAGAGTAGACCTTAATGACAGGAATAGAGTCAAGCTTTCAGGACTTTCATTTGCTGATGTGGCACAACTCAAAATGAGAAGGAAACAGCTGCAATCATCCATTAATAATCAGAGTGTGGAACGCTCAAAGTATGAATCCAGGAAAATTGGAAGTTGTCAAAATGTGATGGAATAAATAAACATCGATACCCTAGGCATTAGTGTGCTGAAACATATTGGTATTGACCATTCTGAATCAGACAATCATATGGTGTACTCCACCAGGAATGACAACTTGAAGCAGAATCGTGTCGCATTCTCATCAAAACAAACATTCCAAGATCTATCATGAAATACAATGCTGTCAGTGATAGGATAATATCCATAAGCCTACAAGGAAGTCCAGTTAATAAGACTATTATTCAAATCTACGCACCAAACACTAAGGCCAAAGATGAAGAAATTAAAGATTTTATCAGCTTCTGTAGTCTGAAATTGATTGAATGTGCAATCAGGATGCATTGATAATTACTGGCAATTGGAATGCAAAAGTTGGAAACAAAGAAGAAGGATCAGTAGTTGGAAAATGATAGAATTTTACAAGACCAACGACTTCTTCATTGCAAATGCCTTCTTTCACCAACATAAATGACGACTATACACATGGACCTCGCCAGATGGAATACACAGGAATCAAACTGACTACATCTGTGGAAAGAGATGACAGAAAAGCTCAATGTCACAAGTCAGAACAAGGCCAGGGGCCGACTGTGGAACAGACCATCAACTGCTCATATTCAAGTTGAAGTTGACGAAAATTAGAACAACTCCACGAGAGCCAAAGTATGACCTTGAGTATGTCCAACATGAATTTAGAGACCATCTCAAGAACAGATTTGATGCGTTGAACACTAATGACCAAAGACCAGATGAATTGTGGGATGACATCAAGGACATTGTACATGAAGGAAGCAAGAGGTCATTAAAAGACAGGAAAGAAAGAAAAGACCAAATGAATTTTAGAAGAGATTCTTGAATGTTGCTGAAAATGAGTAGCTAAAGCAAATGCAAGAAATGATGAAGTAAAAGAGCAGAAGAGAAGATTTCAAAGGGTGCCTCAAGAAGACAAAGTAAAGTACTATAATGAAACACGTAAGGACCTGGAGATAGAAAACCAAAAGGGAAGAACATGTTTGGCATTTCTCAAGCTGAGAGAACTAAACAAAAAATTCGAGCCTCGAGTTGCAATAGTAAAGGATTCTGTGAGGAAAATATTAAACGATGCAGGAAGAATCAAGAGAAGATGGAAGGAATACACAGAGTCACTACACCAGAAAGAATTGGTTGATGTTCAACCATCTCAGAAGGTAGCATGTAATCAAGAAACAACGTACTGAAAGAAGAGGTCCAAGCTGCACTGAAGGCACTGGCAAAAAACAATGCTCCAGGAATTGATATAATACCAACTGAAATGTTTCAACAAACGGATGCAGTGCAGTAGCACTCTCACTCACCTATGCCAAGAAATTTGGAAGACAGCTACCTGACCTACCGACTAGAAGAGATCCATATTTTTGCCCATTCCAAAGAAAGGAGATCCAACCAAATGCAGAAATTATCAAACAATGTGATTAATATCACACATGCTGAAAATCATTCAAAAGTGGTTACAACGGTACATCAACAGGGAACTCCCAGAAATTCAAGCCTGATTCAGAAGACAAGGAACAAGGGATATCATGCTGATGTCAGATGGATCATGGATGAAAGCACAGAATACCAGAAAGATGTTTACCTGTGTTTTATTGACTATGCAAAGCCTTCCACTGTGCGAGTCACAACAAATTATAGATGACATTGAAAGAATGGGAATTCTAGAACACTTAACTGCGCTCATGAGGAACCTGTACTTAGATCAAGAGGCAGTTGTTGGAACAGAACAAGGAAATATTGTGTGCTTTAAAGTCAGGAAATGTGTGCATCATGTTTGTGTCCTTTCACCATATTTATTCAATCTGTATGCTCAGAAAAGAATCCAAGAACCTGGGCTATATGAAGAAGAATGGGCATCATGATTGGAGGAAGTTTCGTCACAACCTGCATTTTGCTGATGATACAACCTTGCTTGCTGAAAGCGAAGAGGACTTGATGCACTTATTGATGAATATGAAAGACCACAGCCTGTAGTATGGATTACACCTCAACATAAAGAAAAAAAAAACTTCACAACTGGACCAATAAGCAACATCGTGATAAATGGAGAAAAGATTGAAATTGTCAAGGATTTCATTTTATTTGGATCTACAATTAATGTCCATGAACCATCAGTGAAGAAATCAAAAGATGCATTGTATTTTGCAAATCTGCTGCAAGGAGTCTCTTTAAAGTGTTAAAAAGCAAAGATGTCACTTTAAAGACTAAGGTGCACCTGATCCAAACCATGGTGTTTTTAATCACCTCATATGCGTGTGAAACCTGAACAATGAATAAGGAAGATTGAAGAAGAATAGATTCCTTTGAGTTATGGTGTTGGTGAACAATACTGAATATACCACTGACTGTCAGAAGAACGAACAAACCTGTCTTGGAAGAAACGCAGCCAAGATGCTTATTAGAAGCAAAGATGATGAGACTTCATCTCACATACTTTGGACGTGTTATCAGGAGGGAACAGTCCCTGGAGAATGACATCATGCTTGGTAAAATAGAGGGCCAAGGAAAAAAAAGGAAGACCCTCAACGAATGATTGACACAGTGGGCTCAAACATAGCAAAGACTGTGAGGATGGCATAGGCCCTGGCAATGTTTTGTTCTGTTGTACATAGCATCACTATGAGTCTGAATCGACTCGATTCCACCTAACAACAACATGGTAACTCTATGTTTAATCTCAGAGGAATGGTCAAATTGTTTTTCAAAGTATTTGCAGTATTTTACATTCCAACAAACAAGGTATGAGGATACAAATTTATGCACATCCTTTTCAACACTTGTTATCATATTTTTTTTCATTATTATAGTCATTTTAGGGGATGTGAAGTGATACCTCATTTTGCCTTTAATTTGCTTTCCCTAATGACTAATGTTGTTGAGCATTGTTTCATGTGCTTATTGGCCATTTATATTTCCTATGAAGAGATGCTTATACAATCTTTTGCCTATTTTATATTTGGGCTATTTGTCATTTTATTGTTGACTTGTAGGATTTATTTACATATTCAAGATAAAGTCCTTTATCAGGCATGAATTGCAAATAATTTCTACCATTATACAGATTCCCTTTTCAATTTCTTAGTGTTATCATTTGAAGCTAAAGGTTTTTAATTTTGATGCTGTACAGTACAGCTTTTTTGATCTTTGTTTGTTTGTTTGTTGGCCGTATGTGCTTTTGGTGTGCATTGCCTAAATCGAAGGTCAAAAGATCGACTCCTAGGTTTTCTTCTAGGAGTTTTATAGGTGTAACTCTTACATTTATCCATATGCCAGATTTTGAGTTAACTTTTGTATGTGGTGTGAGGTAGGAGTCCCAATTCATTATTTTGCATGTGGACACTCAGTTGTAGCAGCACTTTTTGTTGAAAACACTATTATTTCCTCATTGGATTATCCTGGTTCTCTTACCAAAACAGTAAGGATGAGTTTCTAGAATATCAATTCTATTCCACCGATCTACATGTCTGTCCTTATGCCAGTACCACACTGTCTTGATTACCACAGTTTTGTAGTAAGTTTTGAAATCGAAAAGTATGGGTCCTTTGTCTTCGTTCTTCTTTTTCAAGATGACTTTGGCTATTCAGGTTTCCTTGCATTTCCATATGAATTTTACAGTCAGCTTGGCAATTTCTGCCCCCAAAAAAAGCCAGCTAGAATTTTGATAGGTATTGCTGTGAGTCTGTAGATAACTCTGAGAAGTATGTAATTTTAATAACATTAAATTTCCCAAACCATAAACATGTGCTATATTTCCACTTATTTAGGTCTTTTTTGTTTTCTTTCAGTCATTTTGTGAAGTTTTCAATGTATAAGTCTTACACTTCATTTGTTAAATTTTGTCCTCATTATTTTATTCTTTTTCATGCTATCATAAATATGATTGTTTGGTTAATTTGATTTTTTGATTGTTCATTTTTAGTGTACAAAAATACAACTGATTTTTGCATATTCAAGTTTGCTGCATTTGCTTATTAGTTCTAACATGATTTGTGTGTATCTGTGGATTCCTTAGGCTATTTTATATACAAGATCATGTCATCTGAGAATAAATATACCACAGCTTTACGCTTTTCTCTCCAATGCAGTGCTTTTTTACTTATTTTCCTTGTCTAATTGCTCTTGTTAGGATCTCCAGTACAATGATGAATATAAGTGTAAAGAGCAGATATCTTTGTTTTATTCCAAATCTTAGGAGGAAATCTTTCAATTTTTCACCATTAAGAGTGATGTTGTTGGTGTCAGGTGTTGTTGAGTTGGTTCCAACTTTTGGTGATGTCATGTTCAAAGAACAAAACACTGCCCTACCTGGTCCTATACCATTCTCACAATCATTGCTATGTTTGAGCCCATTGTTGCAGCCACTGTGTCAATCCATCCTGTTGAGGCTCTTCCTCTTTTTTGCTGACCCTCTTCTTTACCAAACATGAAGACCTCCAGGGACTGGTCCTCCTGATAACATGTCCAAAGTAAGTGAGATGATGTCTCACTATCCTCACTTCTAATGAGCATTCTGGCTACACTTCTTCCAAGACAGATTTGTGCCTTCTTCTGGAAATCCGTGGTATATTCAATATTCTTCATGAGCACCATAATTCAAAGGCATCAATTCTTCTTCTGTCTTCCCTATTCATTGTCCAGCTTTTGCATGTATGTGAGGCAATTGAAAACACCATGGCTTGGGCCAGGCACACCAGAGCCGCCAAAGTAACTTCTTTGCTTTTTAACACTTTAAGGAGGTCTTTTGCAACAGAATTGCCCAATGTGATATGTCATTTGATTTCTTGACTGCTGCTTCCATGGGTTTTGATTGTGGATCCAAGTAAAATGAAATCCTTAACAACTTCAATGATTTCTATGTTTATCATAATGTTGCTTATTGGTCCAGTTGTTAGGATTTTTCGTTTCTTTGTGTTGAAATGTTGTCCATACTGAAAGCCGTACTGTTTGATCCTCATCTATAAGTGAGTCAAGTCCTCTTCACTTTCAGCAAGCAAGATTATGTCGTGTGCATATCACAAGTTGTTTATGGGTCATCCTCCAATTCTGATGCCACGTTCTTCTTCATGTAGTCCAGCTTAATAATAGTATATATATTATGTTGATAAGTTTTCTTATATTGAACCAACCTTATATTCCTGGATTGAATCCCACATGGTCCTGCTATATAATCCTTTTGATATGTTGCTATTTTGTTGTTCTGTATTCAGAAGAAATATTTATCTGTAGTTTTCTTATGATATCTGTCTAGTTTTAGTATGAGGAAAATATTAGCCTCATAAAATTATTTTGGTATTTTCTCTTCTACTGCTTTTATATTTTTTACATGAATTTAGGATGGATCAGTGTTAATTCTTTTTTTTTTTTTTTTTTTTAGTTTTTATTGTGCTTTAAGTGAAAGTTTAAAAATCAAGTCAGTCTCTCACACAAAAACTTATATATGTCTTGCTACATACTCCCAGTTGCTCTCTCCCTAATGAGACAGCCCGCTCCCTCTCTCCGCTCTCTCTTTTCCTGTCCATTTCACCAGCTTCTAACCCCCTCTACCCTCTCGTCTCCCCTCCAGGGAGGAGATGCCAACATATTCTTAAGTGTTGACCTGATCCAAGAAGCTCACTCCTCACCAGCATCCCTCTCCAACCCATTGCCCAGTCCAATCCCTGTCTAAAGAGTTGGCTTTGGGAATGGTTCCTGTCTTGGGCTAACAGAAGATCTGGGGCCATGACCACTGGGGTCATTCTAGTCTCAGTCAGACCATTAAGTCTGGTCTTTTTATGAGAATTTGGGGTCTGCATCCCACTGTTCTCCTGCTCCCTCAGGGGTTCTCGGTTGTGTTCCCTGTCAGGGCAGCCATCGGTTGTAGCTGTGTACCTGGAAGCAACCAAGGTGCCCATCAATGGATAAATAGATAAATAAATTATGGTATATTCGCACAATGGAATACTATGCATCGATAAAGAACAGTGATGAATCTGTGAAACATTTCATAACACAGAGGAATCTGGAAGGCATTATGCTGAGCGAAATTAGTCAGTTGCAAAAGGACAAATATTGTATAAGACCACTATTATAAGAACTCGAGAAATAGTTCAAACAGAGAAGAAAATAGTCTTTGATGGTTCCGCGAGGAGGGAGGGAGGGAGGGAGGGAGAAAGGTATTCACTAATTAGATAATAGATAAGAACTACTTTAGTTGACTGGAAATAACACACAACTGGACTAAACCAAAAGCAAAGAAGTTTCCTGAATGAACTGAATGCTTCCAAAACCAGCATAGCAGGAGCAGGGGTTTGGGGACCATGGTTTCAGGGGACATCTAAGTCAATTGGCGTAATAAAATCTATTAAGAAAACATTCTGCTTCCCACTTTGGAGAATGGTGTCTGGGGTCTTAAACACTAGCAAGCAACCATCTAAGGTGCATCAGTTGGTCTCAACCCACCTGGACCAAAGGAGAATGAAGAACACCAAGAACACAAGGTTAATTCTTTTTTAAAATATTTAGTAGAATTCTTCAGTAAAATCTTCAGAACCTATATTTTTCTTTGTGGGAAAATTTTCTGTTAGTAATTCCATCTCTTTTTTTTTTGTAAATCTATTCAGATTTCTGCTTTTTCTGGAGTAAATTTTCATAGACTTTTTCTTCCCTAGGAATTGGTCCATTTCATCTAGATTATCTGATTTTTTGGCATGTAATTACTCATAATATCCCCCATACTCTTATTTCTGTAGGGTGGTAGTGATAAACCAAACCAAACCCAGTGCCGTTGAGTCGATTCCGACTCATAGGGACCCTATGGGACAGAGTAGAACTGCCTCATAGAGATCCCAAGGAGCACCTGGCAGATTCGAACTGCCGACCCTTTGGTTAGCAGCCATACCGCTTAACCACTATGCCACCTGATTTTAATAATTTGAGTCTTTCCTCTCTCTCTCTATTTCTCTCTCTTTTTCTTTGCATTTTTTCTTGGTCAGTCTAGCTAAACATTTATCATTTTTTTGATCTTTTCAAAAAAACAATTTTGTTTTCATTGACTTTTCTATTGCTTTATTTCCTGTTTTACATATTTACTGCTTTGGGTTAATTTGGTCTTATTTTCTAATTTCTTAAGTTGAAATTTTTGTTATTGATTTGAGGTTTTTCTTCTTTTTTTAATATAGACATTTACACCTAAAATTTGTCCTCTAAGAATGTTATACAGTTTTTGGTTTCATGTGTTTCGTTTTTGTTTTCATTTGTCTTAATATATAGTCTAATTTCCCCTGTGATTTTTTTCTTTGTTCCATTGATTTTTTTTTAGGAGTACGTGGCTTATTTTTTACAAATTTGTGAATTTCCCAAATTCCCTCACTTATTTATTTCTACATTATTTTCATTGTGGTTGAAAAATAAGCTTTGTAAAGTTTCAATCCTTTTACGCTTATTTAGGCTTGCTTTATGGACTAACTGAGGTCTATCCTGGAGAATGGGCCATGTGCACGTGAGAAGACTGTGCATTCTGCCTCCGTTGTGTGAAATGCTCTATAGATGTCTGTGACATTCAGTCGCTTTCCATTGTTCTTCAAGTATTCTATTTCCTTGTTGGCCTTTTGCCTACTCGTTTTATCTATTACTGAAAGTCGGATATTGTAGTCTTTAATTACTATTGTTAAATTGTATCTCCCTTCAACTCTGTCAATTTTTGTTTCATGCATTTTGTGGGTCAGCTTTAGGTGCTTATATAACTGTGAGGTCTACCTAACCAATTATAAAAATATTTCTCTTTATCCCTAATAACATGTTTTTATGTGCATTTTGTCTAATATTAGTAGAGTCACTCCACGTTTCTTTTGAGTAATATTTGCCTCGCTTTTTTTTTTTCTATTCTGTTGTTATCAAACTGTGCCTTTGAATCTAAAATGTGTTATAGACATCATAGGATTAGATCATGATTGTTTAGTCCATTCTCCAATCTCTGCCTTTTGATTGTAGTGTTAATCATTTCATTTTAATGTAATTACTGGTAAGATTTATTCCTGCCATTTTGCTATTTGTTTTCTGTAAATGTTATATTTTATTTGTCCCTCTATTTTTCCATTACTGCCTTTTGTTGTTGTTGTTAAATAGATATTTTCTAGTTATATCATTTTAATTCTCTTTTCATTTCTTTTTCTGTATTTTCCTTGTGGTTGTCCTAGAGGTTACCGTTAATACCTTAACTTATCTAAACAATCTAGTTTGAATCAATACAATTTAGTTTGAATAGAATACAAAAAAAGTCACTTTTGTACTATTACCATTATGTAAATTATATATATATCTATATATTTATGTGATAGGACCACCAACACTGTTTTTAATTATTGTTACATGCAATTGTCTTTTAAATCAGATAGAAAAAAAGTTACAAACAAAATTACATCTATGCTTTCTTATACATTTATCTATGTAGTTTACTAGTGCTCTTCATTTCTTCATATGGATTTGAGTTATGGTCTGGTGTTCTTACCTTTCAGTCTGAATGATTCCCTTTAGCGTTTCTTGTAGGACACGTCTCCTTTTGACAAGCTCTGTCAGTTTTGTTTATGGAAATGTCTTAATTTCTCTTTTGTTTTTGAAGAATAATTTTTTGGCTATAGAATTCTTAGTTTTTTTTTCTTTCAGCACTTTAAATATGTTGTCCCACTGCCTTCTGGCCTACATGGTTTCTGATGAGAAGTCAGCTGGTAATCTTATTCAGGATCCTTTGTATTTTATGAATCACATCTCTCTTGTTACTTTCAAGATTCTCTTTTTATATCTATCTTTCAAATTTTGATAGATGTGACTAGGTCTCAGTCTCTTTTCATTTTTCCTGCTTGGTGTTGTTGGGCTCCTTGGATGTACAGATTAATATTTTGCCTTAAATGTGGGTATTTTTCTTCTGTTATTTCTTCAAATATTATTTCTGACCCCGCAACTTCTCTGGCTCCCATTATGTGTCTGTTGCTATTCTAGATGGTGTTTCAGAGGTCTCTGAGGCCCCGTTCATTTTCTTCATTTTTTTTTTTTTTCTCTTCCTCATACGGTTAATCTAATTTGACCTGTCTTAGAATTTGATGATACTTTTTGTTTGTTTGTTCGGCAGCTCAAATTTTCTGTTGAGTCCCTCTAGTAAATTTTTCATTTTGGTTATTAAATTTTTCAACTCCAGAATTTCTATTTGGTTCTTTTTTATAACTTCTGTCTTTATTGACAGGCTTTATTAGGTGAGACATCATTCATATACTTTCCTTTAATTCTGTAGACATGATTTTCTTTAGCTCTTTGAATGCATGTTTAAAGTCTTTGTCTAACAAGTCTAATGTCTGTGTACAGGCTATATTTTCCTATTTTTTTGTGTGTATCTCATAATTTTTTTTGTTGTTGAAAACTGGATGTTGCAAATAATGTAATGTGCCACTTCTTGAAGTCAACTACCTCTCTCCCCAATAGTTTATTTTCTTGCTATTTGTTTTGTTTTTTGATGTGTTTTGTTTGTTTAGTCACATTTCTGGACAAATTCTGTAACATCTGTATTCTTTGATGTTTGTGGCCATTGAACTCTTTGCTCAGTGAGCTTAGCAGTCTCCTAATGATTTGACAGAGATTTCTTTAAAGACCTTTAATCAATAAACCTCTCAACCTTTGCCAAGAGGCTGTGCATGCATGTGTGTGTGTGTGTGTGTATGTTGAGGCATGCCTTAATTTCTCTGGCAGAGAGTGTCAAGTCTACCTTAGTCATTGCTTGCACAGAGCCTCAAAGTCAACCAGAGGTGAGAGATTAGATTTGAGTCTTCTCAGAATTTGCCTTGGCATTTATAGAGTCTTCATGTGTGTGGTTTCCAGTTTCCTGGAAATATATTGGAGATTTTCAAACTATCTGTAAGCATCTTATTAACCTCTTTTTCCTTTTGAATTTTTAGCCAGCCTCTTGCTAGCCCCAAATTTTATTGCCTCATCCAGCTCCATTGCAAAACAATTGCCAGTGATTACTTTCAACAACTGCCTATAGATAGAGCTTTTTGCACAGAGTGAGCTCTGAGTAGTAAAATAAAAACAAATCCCAAGATTGGATATTTTTGTGAAGCTTAAAGGCAAGTAAAATAGTGACAATTCTCAAGGAAAGGGGCTTTTGGGGAGATACAAATGCATTTTTCTCCCTCCAGTGACATTAGCCTGCTAGTTTTCACAGCTATCATAGTTTTCAGGCTATTTTTACCAAGATTCTACTGCTATAGCTAACTAAACACCTCTCAGATTGTTGTAAGATTTTAATGTCTAGAGTTCCAAAAAACATTCATTTTGTCAATTGTTGCCAGTTTTTTATTGCTTCTGTAATAGAAGTATGGATTTTCAGAGGTCCTTACTCTACTGTTCCCTAAGTGCTTCCCATCTTTCTCCTTAATCTTGAAGATGAATTAGTAAGAATCTGTCTGGTGTTGTAGACAGGGCAACACATTTGGAGTCAGAAGAGCTACATACCAGAAGTCCAGACATTGTTGTTCTGAGCCTCATTGGACTTACATGTTACAAGAAGGGGTGCACTATGGAGGCACAGTAGAAAGGGAATAATATTTGAAATCAGGTGGGCTGAGATTAAAACCTGTCTTTACCATATGACAGAAACCCTTGTGGCATAGTGATTAAGAGCCTTGGCTGCTAATCAAAAGGTTGGCAGTTCAAATCCACCAGGCATTCCTTGGAAATCCTATGGGGCAGTTCTACTCTGCCGTATAGGGTCGCTATGAGTCAGAATCAACTCAACAGTGACAGGTTTGGTTTGTTTGTTTTTTTTTTACCATATGACAGCCTTGTGACCAATGACATATTGCTTATCTTCCTGGAGACTCAAATTCATCATTTTAAAACAATCTGTGTAACACTCCTAACCCTGGCACAATGCGGGGAACTCAAGATATTATCTTAATTCACTACTATGTTCATTCAACCTAGAGAAGAGGAAGGCACTTGGTGAAATTCATTCATTCCTTTCTGCATCTCAACTTTAACTCTGACTATATTAAAAGTATATATATATATATATATATTTTAATCCAGTCCTAATTTAGTATTTTCCTAGTCCTAATTTACTTTTGTCCTGGTATTTCTAACTCCTGCAGGAAGGACTCTAAAAGCCTCCTTGGCAAGCCTCTATTAGACCCTACTAAGTATTCCAGACATATCTAATAGATAATCTTCCAACTTGATGCCTGTTTCCCCTCTGGAAACCTAATGTGGCCTGATCTCTTTCTGGAAGTCTTAGTTTTCCCAGCCCTGCCCTAAAAGAATGAATGACACAGAACTAGGAAGTCCCCTAGGCTGATTTCTAACCAAGCTGGTAGCCTCAAGGAAGATATGATGAAAGAGCATGGAGAAAGAGTTCAGACTTGGCTACCCTTTGGGGCTCCTAATCAATGCATATGTCCTATTGATGGTGGGATGCAGCTGTCTTTGTAAAAAGGGCAATGTATGGCAAAAGGTGGAACCCAGCATCTGTGCATCCCTGTCACACAGGGTCTGTTTACAATTCTAAGCAGCAGAAAACTGTAAGATTTGGACACAAGAATCTAGAGTAACATTATAAATAAAGCATGCACTATAAATAGGTTGACTTATGTTAGTGTCTTACAGAAAAGAAACTGAAGTCTACCATCTCATATTTCATCGTGTCTGCTCCACACCTTCCTCCTCTCCTGAAGGTTCCGAATTGAACCTGTCCTCTCACCTTCATCAGACCATCTTACCACACTGAGATGATGATTCTCTGTGGGCTTCCTTATTTCCCTCTCATACATTTTAAACTACTTTTATATATTCACTGATATTTTTCTCTACTTTTACTCCTTCAGAAGAAATGGAATTCTTCCACTTGTTCAAGGCAGACTCCTCTACCTATGTCCAGAATCCAATATCTTTAATTTTCTACTCTTCTAGCCATATAATGTTTCATCCAAACTAAAAGGAATGGGGGCTGTAACCAGATGGGATGGTGGGTACTTAGGGGTGAACTGAAGCTCCCTTAGTCCAACCAAGACATGCGCTATCTCTCTTATGTCTTCAGTCTCTTTCTTTCTCCTGCTTATCTATCAATAAATAAGCCCCAGTAGACCCCATATTAAAAATAAAGAAAGGCACCTTTGATCTCTCTAGTTTTCTTTTTATTTTCTTCACCATCAGAGTTCTAAAAAGATCAGTCTGTTTTCATTTCCTTCTGTCTTCAGTTTTTCAAAAACCTCATTAGCTTATTGATACTGTTTTCATAAAGTTCATCAGCCACCTCTTAATGTCAGTCAAGTTTTACCCCATTTAATTTTCCCCCAAATTTAATTAATGATTTGTTCATCTTGAGACTTTCTCTTTTCTTGGAGCACAAGAAACTAGTCTCTCTCTTGGCTCTCATCATACCACTCTTGTCAAGTTTTGTTGATGCTTTTCTGAGGGAACTTAGTAAATATTTATGGGACTGTCAAACTTTCCGTTGCAGACATTAGACTCCCAAAAGGTGGTGTTATCCTCAAGCTTGATATGCTTTCTCTTTCTGGGTAATTTCACCCAGTCAAGGGCCCTCTTGAGGTCAGAGCACTAGTGTTAGTTCTGACAATTAAGAACACTAGCAAGGTGGTGGTGGTGGATATGTGGGTTGAAAGAGCATAATGAAAACTCTGCCAGTGAGATAAGGGTGGGGCAGAGCAAGAAAAGTATGATAAGCAATTCTGGGAACCTGGAATAAGGAGGAGAAAAAATCTGCATCCCACCCTCACAGCCACTCAAATGACTTATGGATAAGAACGAAGATGTGTGAAACAGGCCCAAGTCTAGGACATCATGCATTCACCGCACATAACCTATATACCTAGAAGACAGAGAATAGACTCATGGGGGATGCTGTTGGAGCTGCTTTTGTAAGTCCTGATAAATTAGACTTTCCTTCAACTTGAGTCTATTAAAAAGCTTATTGGCCTTCCTACACAGAAAAATTAGGGGTGCTATCCCCCAAGTTAATATATATTCATATAGGCAATACCCACATGAACCACAGGAATGGTCAGTGGGAGAATTTCCGCCCTTAGCCTGGCCACAAATTTCTCCTTGAGGACTCTGAGTTAGGTCACACAGCCTTATTGTCACTCCCTTGCTACTGAACACAGCTGTCTACAATCTGCTCAGCCCCTCTGGGCAGGCTGGAAAATCCCTGTAATTTTAAACAGGCCTTGACCCTGTCTCCAACCCCCCACCGCAAGGTGGAGACCATGACTCAGCCTTGTCACTGCTGGCACTTATCTCTGGGAGCAATCCTACCAGGAAATAGTTGAGAATCAGAGTGGGAGCTTAGGCTTTAGGAGCTCAGTCTTAGGGCCTGCAGGATTTGGAGCAAGAGGGGAGGGAGGACGCTCCTTGGGAGCTTTCCAGACTAAATCAATCCTTTCTCTTTCAGCTTAGAGATAAAAACTTTAAGTGCCATGCCAGCGCTCAACACCCAGGAATGTCCCCACACAGCTGACAGGCCCTGGCTTCCATTTAGAACTTGTGAGATTGCTGGCTGCCAGACCCACCCCTGTGGTTTAGCAAATGCCAAGAAAGTTCTGGAAATTAGTGAATTAAATAGCCAGAGCCCAGGCATGTATTCCACACACTAAGAGTTACTCAGAACCCTAACATAGCAGGTCTAGATGCGTGGGTTACAATAATCCCTTATATTTATATGGCACTTTTTAGTTTACAAAGCACTTTCAAGTCCATTAGTGTATTTGATCCTTAGGACAGCCCTATGAAGTATCAGGGAAGCTATTATTAGCCTCTAACCATTCTGTTCCCATAATTCTTTGTACATACCTCCTCTAAAACACTTATCACTTTGTTCTGTAATTACTTGCTTACAGTGTGTTATAGTAGAAAGAACATGGGCTTTGGAATCAGACAGGCCTCTGTGTGAAATTTGGCTCTGCCACTTACCATCTGCCTGATCTCAGGTTAGGTACTTCCTCTCTCTAAGTCTTAGTTTTTTTTATTTATAAAAACAGGGCTAAGGAGCCGGGGCTCTCACCAGGTTATTGTAAGGATTAAATAATGGAATGCAGACAAAGTCATGCACAGTGTCTAGAACACAATATGTATTCAATAAGTATCAGATTATTTCCTCCCCAATAAGAGTATCAGTGAGTTAAAAATGGGGCCGACACTTTGTCACTCTATCCCCAAAGCTTAGCACTGTATTTGACACATAGGTATTGTTTAAAAACAAGAAAAAATAAAAGTATTGCAGAAATGAACAGGCTATTTTGTAAACAAGTAAACAGAAGCCCAGGGTGGTTTATTGTTCTATCTAGGGTCACAAATGATGAAACTGGGACTAAAGTTCATGTCTTCTGTTACTTTATCTAATGTTCTTTCTACTATCACATGCTCTGAAGGATCAACCTTCCCATCAGTTGATTAAACTTCTCTACACACTCTCCCTTTACTGTTCAGAGGCCTCACTGTCTGTCATTGTTCCTTGCCTTTTCCCAAGTGATCTCAATTTTTCAAGGAAATAAGGAGGATTGTTTGCACAAAATGTCAAGGAAATCCTGGTTGGTGAGCATCCGTTGGGTCTACAGTTTGTCGTTGTTTTTAGTTGCCTTCCAGTCTATAAGCAAAAAAACCCATTGTGATCAAGCCAATCCCTACTCAAAGCTATCCTATAGGTCAGAGTAGAACTGCCCCATGGGGTTTCCAAGGCAGTAATCTTTACAGAAGCAGACTGCCATGTCTTTCTCCCTTGGAGCAGCATGTGGGTTCAAACCACCTATCTTTAGGTTAGCAACCAAGCGCTTTAACCGCTGAGCAACCAGGGCTCCCTATCCAGTCTAAACCAAAACCTGTTGCCATCGAGTCAATTCCAATGCACAGCAACCCTACAGGGCAGAGTAGAACTGCCCCATAGGGTTTCCGATGAGTGACTGGTGGATTTGAACTGCAGACCTTTTGGTTAGCAGCTGAGCTCTTAATCACCGTGCCACCAGGGCTCCCTATCCAGCCTAGAGTAGTTCAAATTAGCCAAGTCAGTCACATGAAAAAACAATACACAGCAATGAAGATTGTTTGAGAATTGTCTGCTAAGGGAGTGTAAATTAAAGATTGATTAAAAAACTCTTTCTGTTTGGTCGTTTCTTGGCAAACCCAAAAAAAAAAAAAAAAAAAAACAAACCCAGTGCTATCAAGTAGATTCTGACTCCCAGCAACCCTATAGGACAGAGTAGAACTTCCCCATACGGTTTCCAAGCCTGTATATCTTTTACGGAAGCAGACTGCCATGTCTTTCTCTCATGGAGAGGATAGTGGGGCTCCAGTGCTGACAAGCACTTAACTGCTTAACCGCTACGCCACCCAGGTTCCTTGACTCTTGGTAAATGGATGCCAAACTGATCCTTACAAATTCAAATTTAATTATGTTAACCTTCAGTTTAAAATCTTCTGTGTCTTCCTGTAGACTTAGGATCAAGACCGGAATCATTAACTTGGCCTCTAAGTTCCTAAGTGGTCCGGTCCTAGCTTCCCTCACCCAGCTTGTGCTTTTGTTTCCACTCTTCCCCCTCATTGTTTCTCTTTTAATCCATTGGCCTTCTTTCATTGTTGCTTCACTACTCGAAAGTCTGTGTTTCCCCTTTTTCCCTAGAAGCTTTTGCTGTTAGTTGCCATCGAGTCAGTTCTGACTCATGGTGACCTCATGTGTGCAAAGTAGAACTGCTGCATAAGATTTTCAAGGCTGCGGCCTTTCAGAAGCAAATCGCCAGGCCTGACTTCCCAGGTGCCTCTGGGCGGGTTTGAACCGCCCCCTTTCAGCAAGTGGTTGAGCACTTAACATTTTGTGCCACTTAGGCACTCCTTTTCTGTAATTAACTCCTCCTTTTCTTCTGATTTTAGTTCAAGTATCACTTCCTCTAGGAATCCATCTCTGAGTCTCAATCAAAGCCAGGTTCCTTTAACATAAGGTACAAGCTTTTTGACAAGCTTTTCTTCAGTCTTCTTACATCATCTTCTAAATACACAATTTTTACTTTACTGTGGTTGTTGATTAATGTTTTCTTTCCCTCTCCATCTGTAAATTCCATGGGGACAAGCATTAGGTTTGTTTTTGCTCACTTTTGTATTTTATAAAGTGTGCCTGGCCCATGGTAGGTACTCCACATTTGTTGAATACAGTCTGAGTGACTCAGAGTGACTATATCACCAACCCATGTAGCAGGGTGGACGTACCATCAGGTTCCTAGTGATTTTTAGGTTTGTTGAGTTCAGGAGCCTCTCACATAGTAACCGTGTCAGAGCTGAAAGAGATTTTAGATATCATCTATCCCAAGCTCCCTCTTTTCCCAAACTTCCCAGACATGAAGCCCACTTTATACGTGATTTTCTAAGCTTTTGGGCTCATTCTGTGTGAGAGATCTACATTAATAGTTAGGCCTATAGGATTACATCACCTGAAAGGCTCCTTTAAGATCTGTGTAAAACAGGTAAAGGATAAAAACACCTAAAGGAAACATGTACATTTTAAAACAAACTATTTGAAATCTAATAAGTAAGCAAAAACGTATGTAAGAAGTTATAAAAATAAACAAGTCTAACTGATGTCTTAGTATTCTAACTCTTCCCTACAGGAGTTGCTAGGTGGTACAAAGGGTTAACACACTCTGCTGCTGCTAACTGAAAGGTTGGAGGTGTGAGTTCACCCAGAAGTGCCTTGAAAGGATGGTGATCTACTGCAGAAAATCAGCCACTGAAAACCCTGTTGAGCACCGTTCTACTCTGACACACAGGAGGCCTTCATGACTAGGAGTCAACCAAACGGCAACTGATTTGGAGGTACGACTTACCCTTGAGCCAAGACTGACTGCACAAGTGTCTCTCCCAGTTTGCGTCAGGTATTTTTCTTTTATTGTCCTGGATTTATTTCAAATCTACATTGTCTGCTGATACAAGGTAAATTGGTCTGATTTTTCATTGGTTTTGTTTCAGCAACCATAGAGAGCTGTCAGCATCTCTCCTCATTTGCTCAAAATTCAACACCTAAAATATGTTTTTGCTTAAACTACAAAGAATTCTACATGTGGATTTGTATAATTTTTGCAAAACTCCTTCAAACCAGGACCGCATTTCATTAATTTCCATGTGCCCAGGATCTGTTTCTGGGACCTATGAGTTGCACTGAATCATGGGAGATGCAAGGAGAGCATCCCTCTTCTGATAAGGTCCTCAAGTGATTGTGAATGTCCACTACAATAATTATTTTCAGGCTCAGTGGAGTCTACTTCTCATATGCTTTTTCTCTGTTTTCTTTTTTCCCCCCTTATACTTTGCTACACAATTCCCTTGACAGTTGTCCCCATGTTACAAATACATGCTTGCCCCAGGCTTTGACTGAATTTGCTGTCTGTTTAATACCTACTCCATATGGGATAGATTAACACAAAAAGCTTTAGCCTTGTATAACACTCAGATGCTTTTATGTAATGGCCGTGAGGATGGGGGGTGGGACATGAACACATAAGTAGGTGCAGGTACCAAGAACAGAAATCTATTGAGTTCCTCCAGACCAGACGTCTACATTCTGGAGGGCTCTCAGCAACCAATAAATTTGACTTCAACTTTTTTATTTCATGCATTTTGCTGTGAAAGCAAACCCTTCTTTCTAAACTAAGTATAATTGCAAGATACTATTCTGAGTGCCAAAAATGTCAACTGTAAGTTGCAAACATGGACACATTTAAATAGAACCATATGTTAGATTGAAAGGAAAAATCAGAAGTGAACCAATCGTTTTACCTTTTGCTGAAGACATAAATTGCAACGAACCAACCATGTCAGAAAAGAATTATGGAACCAATGATTTTTCTGCAATAATTCATTAATATATTATCATCAGAAAAATGTTATCAGTGCTTTATTGAATAGACTCGACAAGAGCGAGTCTTACAAAAACCTAATTCAGTAAAGACAGAGGCATGATATCAGTGAAGTTTATTTAACATCTGACTAACATATTACATTTTGCACCAAGGTCACTGGGCTGAGAGGTAGAAAAGTTTGGGTTTTGTTTGTGATGGGCCACTAACTAGCTTTGTGACCTTGGCTGATGACTTCCTATTGCATTCAGAATAAAATCCAGTCTTTACAAGGTCACGTGTGATATGTTTCCATCACCACTCCATCTCCAACGCCCTCTTCTTTGGATTCATTCAGTGTCCAGGAATGTCTTATGAACTAGGTAGGTGGTTAAGCCTCAGTTCTACATAGAAGGCACCTGATGTTCAAGGAACTCAAGTGACTTACCTGAAGAAGCACAGGTAAGAAACTTCAGGGTAAAGATTCCAAATAAGACTTATTTTTTAAGCCTGTGATTTTTCATTGACCCAGGACACAATCTTTTCTTTAATATAATCACTCTGCTTTAATTTACTCATCTGCACCAGGAGAAGTTTGAATCATATCTCCATAGTTCAAATTTCCGTATGTTTATTGGAGTGGTACATGAATTATATTTATGTGTTCATAGGTAAACTTAAAAAAAAATAGCTATCCACACACACACACACACATAATATGTACATACATATGTGTGTATGAATCTTTTGAAAGCATAAAGCTAGCATATTAAATTCATGATATAATTGATATTACTAATTAAAAAAAAGAGACAAAATTTATTTAATATGAAAAATGAGTTGACTTAGAAAATATTTAGAAATAATAGTCCTGTATATGAGGAATGTAGATACAGCAAAAAATTATGTGCAGATGCTATGCGAGCACTTAAAAAAAAAAAAACTAGATAATTCCAACTAATTCTTCAAGCTTTAATAGCTTAAGAGTCAGAGATTTTCATTATTCAGAAAGAAAACTGTTATTTATTTAATTTTTTTAAAGCACAAGTGTAAAGGGGGATTAGAAAGCATTGGAATTCTGTAGATCAATGAATTTATCTATGATGTCATCAAGTTGCATAACAAGCTTTCACACAGCCTAGGTCTTCAGGCCAGGCCTATTTGCAATTTTACCAGCGTGAAATACAGTCACCATGTAACTCAGGCCGTATGCACTTCATGCTTTGAAACGACTTCACTCTAGGTGATATTTCAGGTGGCAGCATATGAGGCATATTTTTCACTGAGAATATTCTGGTTCTTAGGCTTGAAGTTAAATTCTAGTGGCGTAGTGGTTACATGCTACCACTGCTGACCGAAAGGTCCGCAGTTTGAATCTACCAGGAGCTCCATGGAAGATTTATGGGGCAGTCCTACTCTATCCTGTAGGGTCACTATGAATCGGAATCGACTCAGCAGCAACAGGTTTGGTTTTGGTTTTAGTTTAGGTATGAAGCTATGATAAAGAAAAGTGGAAAGAAGGTTATCAACAAATAAACTACCTTTTCTGGAAAAAGTAGCTTTCTAGTCTATTTTAAAGTACTCACATAAATGCCATTAACTACTCCATTTAATGAAAACCCTGGTGGTATAGTGGCTAAGTGCTATGGCTGCTAACCAAAAGGTTGGCAGTTCAAATCCACCAGATGCTCCTTGGAGACTCTATGGGGGCAGTTCTACTCTGTCCTATGGGACCTATATGAGTCGGAATCAACTTGATGACAATGGCTTTTTTTTTTTTTTCTACTCCATTTAATCAAGTGTGCAAGCTAATTGTAGGGCAGCTGGTAAAAAAAATAGATACTTTATAGCATCTAAATTCTCTCTTAATAATCAAATTGAAACTCTCTCTCTCTCAATAGGATATGAATAAGAGAGAGGAAGAGTGGGTTTGGAGAAAAGTAATGGTTACATCACCCAACATGTGGTAGATTTCTTCCCCACGTCTAATATTTGTTTCTTTTACTCAAATATCTATCATATATCTGTCTATTCCCCTGTCTGCTGTCACTTCTCTATACACGTATATACATATAAAACCAGCTACATAACATGTGCAACCCGGAAGAAAATGCAAATGTTCAAAAATCATCAAGAATTTCAAAATAGAGACAATAGAGCATTAAAACAAGTATGGGGCCTTTTGTCCTGGGCATGGAGCTGTATGCAACTGCACAGGTTTTACATATATATAAATATAGTCCCTGTATATAGTCCCTGACTTATGACGAATTTGAGTTACAATGAACCATCTGTCAGTTTGTTTTTTTGTACATCTTATTATTACTAATATGTACTGCATACAATGGTGCAGTATATAATTAGCTGATGTTATCATTCTCAGATGTTCACTGGCAGATGTTCAAATATCAAATTTAAAAAGACACTGATAATAAAAGGCAATAAACTAAGAAAAAAATAGAGGCATTCGACTTACGTCAGAACTGAATTAGGACAGAGTCATCGGAACAGAACACCTTCATAAGTCAGGGACCACCTGTATGTGTGTGTGTGTGTGTGTGTGTGTGTGTGTTGTTATTCTCATTCTTCTACTAAATGCCATAAGCTCAAAAACTTAACTTCATACCTTTTGGTGCCATTTATCCCACATCTGTGAAAAAGCCATTGAGTCAGACGATCTTGTGAAAGAAGAAGCAGTCAGCGGAACTCACCACAGATAAAGTTTTTCTTTGTGTTCTAATTACATTGGCAGCATATTTTTACATCCAAGTGTTCATATTACTTTTTTTTTGCCACAGAGCTATGAAAATTCCTTGAAATCTATAAGAGATAATGCCTTTCTCTGAATTATTTGCCAAAGGACCTTAATATTGAACAAACTGACTCTAACGAGTGTGCCTCCAAACTCTCCAAGCAACATTCAAGTGCCTCCAAGTATAGACAATTAATGTGATACAGGCAATTTTAAAGACAACATGGAATGGCAGTGATTGATATGTGTAATATGGGAGCCCAGAGAAGCTGTGTCGTATCACTAAAGGCTTCCCAGGGCAGTGAGGCCTGAGTAGAGGTAACACAGGTCCCTAAAAATTCTCTAGGTTAGAAAGTCTGAGTTAAAGTATAAGCAAATATAAGAACCCCTAACACAGTAACACATTTCAAGATTCACTAATATCCCAAGAGCCTAAGCTGATTATTCTAATGCTCATATAAAACTCTGGGACTTAGGAGTAATCAGAACTCCAATTCTTCTTCTTACACATGATTGTATTTCCTGCTTCTTAAGCAAGAATGAGACCTCTGAAAGAGCATATGTTCCCTGATTAACAAATTAGCAAGGTAACTCAAAATGGATGTATATGTATACAGTCCACAGTAAGATCCTCCAAGTGAAGTTCACTGCATTTCAAGTATGCTAACTAACATGCTGCCCTCCCAATGAAAAGCAATATAGAATCAGACTGTCTTTACCAATTTTATTTTATTTTTTACTATCTGTGTAAAGTAAAGAGACAAGAAGTAATATTTCTTCCAAGTTTGCGGAATCCATCAGTCCAAAATTAGAAGCGGTCTATTGTTCTGTCACCCACCGTGCTACTTCATTCCTCTTCCTAAAAAACAGAATAATTCAAGAGAAATTTAAGAGCATCACTGTTGTTAGTTGCCACCGAGTTGATTTTGACTCATGGCGACTCCATATGTGCAGAGTAGAACTGTTCCATAGGGTTTCAAGGCTATTTCCTTTTGGAAGCCGATCACGAGGCCTATCTACTGAGAAGTTTCTGGGTGGGTCTGAACCAAAACCTTTGGCTAGTAATACAGTGCTTACAAATACGGCCATAATTTATAGAAAGCCTGGAGCAGCATTTGTAGGCTTTACTTACCAAGCCCTGGTGGCCCTGAGGTTAAGAGCTCAGCTGTTAACCAACAGGTCAGCAGTTTGAATCCACTAGCCACTCCTTGGAAACCCTACGGGGCAATTCTACCCTGTCCTATAGGGTCACTATGAGTAGGAATCAAATTGACAGTATTTTTTTTTTTTTTTTAACCTACCAAAAACTCTCTTTGAGGCAAGGAATGATCAGTAAACTCTCTTGGTCTAAGATAATCTTTCCCTCCACTTTAGGTGGGGGGAGGGATGTTATGAAAATTTTGATAAAACAAAAATATATGGGCAGTGGTAGTGAACTCACTATGTGCAGATTTGCCAGGAGACCAGAGTAACAAAATGATGAATCTGCTTATTGATTACATTCATATGGGATCCATGGGAGAGTTTTTTGCTCAGTATGGGTGCAAGGGAGAGATTCAGGAACACCTGAAGGCTAATGAAAGCACTCATGATGTCTGGATGGCTAATGAGCTGGTATTTTTCAATCCTGGCAGGGGTGGAATTTCTAAGACAAAATAGAAATATCATAATAATTCAGCTGATAACATTTTTACAGGGCTCTGGAAGGCACTCTCGGGGATCACTATTTCTTCTCTTCCAAAATCCTTCAAAGGTTATCTTTTTATCAATAGGATACTCATACTTTATTTTTCAAGGTCTCTGTTGACCATAGAAGAAAGGAAATAATATAAGCCTGGAAAATATGCTTTAAAAACAACAGTGACACTTCTCATAAACAATTGACAATTTTCTATATTTGGTTTGCTTCTGATGGTATTTAGTTAACAGCCTTCAACTTGGTTCACCTTTGTGGAAGTTGTCAAGATAATGTAGCTGTATTGCCTTTTAATTATTTTAATCATTAAAGCATTGCACTGATACATGCTGTTCTCATTCTGTGGGAGATGAATTTTGTAAACACAGAGAGGGGAAGCCAATGTGAAGCTAACAAAGGAAAAGCAGTAAACTTGTTCGTTAATTGAAAAAACCCTCAGTGAGCATTTTCCATGTGCCAGGCATTGTGCTGGCTAAGGAGATGTAAAGGAATTAGCCATGCATGGTCAATGGCCTCCAGAAACTTACACACACACACACACACACACACACACTCACGCACACATCTATGTGTCTATACATATCTATCTATGTATCTATCTATATAAACCTATAGCTGTCAAGTCAATTCCAACTCATAGTGACCCTGTAGGACACAGTAGAACTGCCCCATAGAGTTTCCAAGCAGTGGCTGGTGGATTCGAACTGCCGACCTTTTGGTTAGCAGCCTAATGCTTAACCACTGCACCACCTATATATACGCATAAAACTAACTGTAGACCACTTAATAAGGGATATAATAGTGCTATATACAAGTGTTTGCAAATGCAGAGAATTCATTTTGCTTGACAGGCTTGGTAAAGTTTATCAGTTAATGCTCTTTCCATGGAAAATGGCCAAAAACACTACCCAATCTGGATTAAAGAGTAAGGAAACATTTATGAGAAAGGGATGCTAATACCAGATCAGGGGTTGAACCCAATGGATTTCACACAGATTCTATTTTCCTTATGCCATCTCTTGGGTCCATTCTCTAGGAGTGTGTTTGCCTCCATTATTAGATCACATACTGGAACAAGATAGCAGCATCAGCTCCAACACTACATTTCTTTCAAGGCCAAGTACATCAGGAAAAATACTTTCATGATTTATGAAGAACCAGCAGAAGTTTTTTTTGTATCTAAGTGGCTCACGACCAATTATAGGGTTGGCCAATTAAGAGTCCAACCCAAGGGCAAGAGGTAAAAAACTCCATCCAAACTTCAAGACTTAAGACCTTGAAAGAGTGCTTTTCCCTTCTCTCCCAAAAAATATGATGGTAGTCATGGTATCACTCTAGTAGAAGAAGGTTGAATGGACGTGGGGCAGCAAAAATAAATAAGCTTGATCTTGAAGCAAGAAGATGAAAAATAAAGCAAGGTGTATAAGGGCAGTATGTCAGATAGAGGAGAAAACATGTGCACAGGAATGAAAACACCAGCCTGAAAACAAGGTGTTTTCAGGAAACATTAAATACTCAGTACGGGTTGACCTTTGAGTGGTGAAGCTTTGAAGATGACCAACATTCCATACTAGTTGTTTAACGACTATATTACTGTCTGTAGATTTTAATTACTTGTTTATAATGGTAGGTTTTTAGAGGAAAGATGCATATAATTTGGTGATATGGATCTATGGGACATATTCTAGCAAACGGATAGCCATGGGAGCTGGAGAAAACTGCCCCCCCCCCCCGCAAAAAAAACTCATTGCTGTGGAGTCAATTCTGACTAACAGGAGCCCTAGAGGACAGAGTAGAACTGTCTCATAGAGTTTCCATGAAGAGGCTGGTGAATTAGAACTGCTGACCTTTTGGTTAGCAGCCAAGCTCTTAACCGCTACACCACCAGAGCTGGAGAGGAAGGTAGGAAAATAAAATAGCGCTGAGCCCCTCTGCCTTCTATATATGTTGTTAGTTGCTGTCAAGCTAGCTCTGACTCACAGAGACCTTATCTATAACAGAGTGAAGTGTTGTCCAGTTCTGTACCATCCTCATGACCACTGGTATGTGTAAGCCCATTGTTGCTGCAGCTGTGTCAATTCATCTTATGCAGTTTCCCTCATTTTTGATGACCTTCTACTTTGCCAGAGTGTCCTTTTCTAGTGATTGATCTTTTCTGATGATGTGTCCAATGTAAGCAAGACAAAGTCTCCCCATTGTCACTTCTAAAGAGGATATATATATTTTTTTAAACAAAACATCCTAAAAGCCATACTTCATTCATCTTCTTTTAATTGGTCTATTTATCCTGAGATAAGAGCATAGATATAGTAAAAAGGATGACATTTGCATGTGTTTGGAACTATTGCAGTGAGAATACAGAATTGTTTCTAACCCACATAATCTCTGTTCAATTTCCAGACTTCATGACCCAGAAGTTACCAAAAAAATCACATTTGTGCACCTAGTCTCTATGGTTAAGATTCATTGAATATATTACCTTGATTAATTTCATAATTTTAGGGGCTAGTCTATTTGTCCACAGCAATAACTACTAACTTCTCCTTATTTGAAAGCAAAATATGACTTGGAAAATTTTGATATAAACCATGGTTCATTACAACATAGTATCAAGGAAAGAAAAGCAGGTATAGAGACAGATAAAAACCAATACAAACAAACATGTTGCTCTCAAGTTGATTCTAACTCGTAGTGACCCTACAGGACAGAGTAGAACTGTCCCATTGGGTTTCCAAGCAGCAGCAGGGCTCCATGGAGACTGATAGGGCTAGGTTTTAACTATGACTCTGCTATTTACCAGCAGATGCTAAGCCCTAGCATCCACACTGATAAAATGGGTAAGGTCCTGAGGGTCAGCCATTTCCCTGGTGAGGTGAAGCATCTTCACTGGATTGTTGAAAAAAAAAATAGACTTTGTAAGGCAACTGGTCCTTCACGTATGCTAGCCATTCTGTCCTGAACATTTTTTTTCCCCCTAACTCTTTCTGTTTCAATTTTGCCTTGAAAATTCCTACTTATCCATCAGCACCAAAATTAGAAATGCCATCTGGTATTCCTCTGACTCCTCAAAGTTGAGTTAGGTGCCTTTCCTACTCCCAGTCCTTCCCTTCTCATAGCACATACTACACTGTGCTCTACTTTCTACAGTCTATTCTAACTCCTTGACCACTAGCCTGGCCCCCTCCAGACTCTGTGAGGGTAGGAACCATATCAATGTTTCGCACTGTTGTATTCCTGGAGACCAGATCAGAGTATTACACATCAGAGGCAATCATTAATACTTGCTGAATGAATGAATAAGTGAACGAGTTCATTAGTGGGCATCTAAATTTAGTCTCCATCTTAACAGCATCGAGAGAAACAGATCTAAGGTCGATTTGAAGCTAGCTTGATGGACGTAAACAAAATATACTATATGACCCAGGTTACTGAAAGTATATGTTTCACTGTTTCTGGAAATCAACAACTCAGTTAACTGAACAGGAGTTTTGGCATAAGGAAGAACATTAGACTTAGAAAATATAAGCTCAAATTCCAGCTGCCATTCATATGTTATTTGATCTCGTTTACGTTATTCCACCTTACATAGCCAGTTTACTGATTTAAAAGTGAAGAATAACTGCACACACACAACACAGAAAATGGCATTTAGTGGCAGTTGTGGTTCAGTGGTAGAATCCTCTCTTTCCATACTGGACACCAGGGTTTGATTTCTGGCCAATGTATCTCATGGGTACCCATCACCTGTCTGTCAGGGGAGTCTTGCGTGTTGCTATGGTGCTGAACAAGTTTCAGTGGAGCTTCCAAACTAAGACAGGTTAGGAAGAAAGTCTGGCAATCTACTTCTGAAAATGAGCCAAAGAAAACCCTATGGATCACAGTGGTCCAATGCATAACTGATCAGGCAATGTTTTGTTCGGTTCTGCACGGAATTGTCATTAATGGGAGGTCAACTCAAAGTCAGATAACAACAATAAATATTTATTAAAAAAAATTTATTATATATATGAAACCCTGGTGGCACAGTGGTTAAGAGCTCAACTGCGAACCAAAAGCTAGGCAGTCCGAACCCACCAGCTGCTCCTTGGAAAACCTATGGGGCAGTTCTACCCTGTCCTACAGGGTCACTATGAGTCAGAATCAACTAGGTGGCAACAAAACCCTATGGGACAGTTCTCTTCTGTCCTGTAGGGCCACTATGAGTGAGAAGCAACTCAGTGACACCTAACAACAATGTAATATGTATAACAAATGTGTATGTATGTATGTATATATACAGCATATGATCAAGAACGATGGTATTAAAAAAAAAGTCCAAACTACATTGGTGAAAAAACAAGCTTTCAAGAATTTATGGAATACCAACTAAGATGCTTTAACAAAAGGATGCAACACTGGAAGCCATCGTTCACCTGTGCCAATGAATTGGGAAGACAGTTACATGGCCAACCAACTGGAAGAAATCCATATTTGTGCCCTTTCCAAAGAAAGATGATCCAACTGAATGCCGAAATTATCGAACAATATCATTAATATCACAAGCAAGAAAAATTTTGCTGAAGATAATTCAAAAATGGTTGCAGCAGTACATCTACAGAAACTACCAGAAATTCAAGCCAGATTTAGGAGAAGACTTGAAACAAGGAGTAGCATTGCTGATGTCAGGCAGATTTGGGCTGAAAGCAGAGAATACCAGAAAGATGTTTACCTGTGTTTTATTGCCTATGCAAAGGCATTCCACTGTGTGTATCATAACAAATTATGGATAACATTGTGAAGAATGCGAATTCCAAAACCCGTAAGTGTGCTCATGAAGAAACTTTACATAGACCAAGAGGCAGTCCTTCAAACAGAACAAAGGTATATTGCATTGTTTAAAATCAGGAAACTGGTGTGTCAGGGTTGTATCCTTCACCATACTTACTCCGTCTGTTTGATAAACAAATAATCCATGAAGCTGGACTACATGAAGAAGAACGAGGCATCAGGATTAGAGGAAGACTCGTTAGTAACCTGCTATATACAAAAAAAAAAAAAAAAAAAAATTTTTTTTATACACAAATGGCACAACCTTGCTTGCTGAAATGAAGAGGACTTGAAGCACTCACTGATGAAGATCAAACACTACAGCCTTCAATACGAATTACACCTCAACACTAAAAAAAAAACACCTTACAACTGGACCGATAAGCAATATCATGACAAAGGAAGAAAAGACTGAAGTTGTCAAGGATTTCATTTTACTGGGATTCACAGTTAATGCCCATGGAAGCAGCAGTCAAGAAATCATACCATGTATTGCATTGGGCAAATCTGCTGCAAAAGACCTCTTTAAAGGGTTAAAAGGCAAAGATGTCACTTTGAGAACTAAGGTGTGCCCGACCAAAAAGCCATGGTATTTTCAATTGCCTCATATGATGTGAAAGCTGGATAATGAATAAGGAAGACTGAAGAGGGACCGATTCATTACGGTGTTGACGCAGAACACTGAGTGTCCCGTGGACTGCCGGAGGGCAAGTAGATCTGCCTTAGAAGTACAGCCAGAATACTCCTTAGGAGAGAGGATGCTGAGACTTGATCTCACTTACTTTGGATGCGTTATCAGGAGGGACCAGTCCCTGGAGACGGACATCATGTTTAGCAAAGTAGAGGGTCAGCAAGAAAGAGGAAGACCCTCAAAGAGATGGATTGACACAGTGGCTGCTGCAGCAGTAGGCTCAACTATAGCAAAGATGGCACGGATGGCACAGGCCAGGCGGTGCTTTGTTCTGCTGTACACAGGGCCTCTATGAGTGAGAACTGACTCGAGGGCACCTCACAGCAACAACGTATATATATATATATATATAAAGGGTTTTTTGTGTGAAAGTTAAATTAGATAATAAACAAAGATTTATTAAATGGACAGTGCTAGATAAATACAAGGTATTACTACAAGACCAAATGTGCATTTGATACAACAAAGCAGCCAGGAGAGTTTAGGTCTACTATGGTAAGGTGAATACTCTGTGTCTTTCTACCCTTCTCTCCTCTTTTACTCCTCAGTGACTAGTGGATATTTGTTGCCGTAACAAATTAGATATGCATGGCTTTCTGTCAGGTGGACAAAATGGTGTGTCACAGGCAGAGACCCCCAGAAAAATTGCTTAGCAGAAGCATTGACACATTTTATCATGGTTCTGCCACTTTGTTTATAAACCTATATATGTATGTTGTTGTTGTTGTTAATTGTCACCAAGTCGATTGTGACCCCAGGTGTGCAGAGTAAAACGGCTCCATGAGGTTTTTGAGGCTGTACTTTTGGAAGCAAATCGCCAGGTCTGTCTTCTGAGGCTCCTGTGGATGGGTTTAAACTGATAACCTTTGGACTGGCAGTCGAGCACTTAACCGTTTGTACCACCTAGGTTCTCCTTAAAATATTTTTCTGATTCATTTACTCTTCAATCACTGAAATTGTTTTTTAAAAGTAATTGCATGTCCAGAAGGCTTACAAGTTCATTTTATTTGTCTTTTTTAAGTTTTTGTTCTAGAAGCGGAAGGACAACTGCAATTGTCTCCTTCATTGTGTACCCCCACAATCCTGCACACACTTAAACAAACCCCTACGGGTTTGAGATTGGTTTGACATTTAGAATTTAGCATTCATGTTTATTCTAAATGTAGTCAAAAGCTCCTTTCTCTCTTTCAGTAAATGAAATTTCAATTTACCAATAAGAAATGCAGACCGTTGGACTGTGCTAAAACTGAGCATACTTCATGTCTGTTGTATAATTAACATTAATCGAATATGCATCGATTTTGTTCTTTGGACTAAGGGATTAATTTTAAAAGAAATGCTTGTTTCAGTGATTAAGCAAATTAAAATAGAGAACATATATTTCTTGTTTAATCAGTCCAATAATTGAGTTCCACTAGTTTAAATTCTCGTCTACTCCCTATTTAATCAAATTGAAATGCTATGTTTATCCTAAAACGAAATAAGCTATGGACAGTGCATTTAGCCCTGAGTATCACATTTCAAAAATCACCACATGTATAAATGTGTTATTCTTACTTAAAATTCATCAGGAATAGGTCACCTTCTCAAGGGTTCAGTATACTGAGGTTGTTTCTAAAACTGCTTCTAATGAGAATAACGTTTTTACATCTCTGAGATGATACAAGCATATTATATTGCAGGCCTTAAAGTACCGTGGGCCCTAAGGTAAAAATAAAGCTGACCACAGCAACATAAACACTGGTACAAACAGGCCCATATTAGCAACTGTAAAACAGGGCTTATTATAGTGCTAAACAGTATGTCTAAACAGATCAGCACATCTGGGTAGTAACCTGATTTTTTTCACTCTTAAGGATCTAAAAGTGCTTTAAAAATATTAGGCTAATGCAATGAAAGAGATTCCACGGGCTTCCAGAGGCCAGGTTCTTTTTGTTGTTGTTATGTGCCATCGCATAGGTTCGAACTCATAGCAACCCTGTGTACAACAGAACCGGAATGGAACACTGCCCGGTCCTGCACCATCCTCATAATTCTTGTTGTGCTTGAGCCCATTGTTGCAGTCACTGTCTCGATCCATCTCACTGAGGGTCTTCCTCTTTTTCACTGGCTCTCTTCTTTGCCAAGCATGATGTCCTTCTCCAGGGACTGGTCTCTCCCGATAACATATCCAAAGCATGAGAGACGAAGTCTCGACATCTTTGCTTCTAAGTACCCAGAAAAACCTGTGTACACAGGAGCAGAAATCCTACCTTCTGGTCCTGATGGAGCGTCCTTGGGCAAGTTGTCTAAACTCTGTGCCTCACTGTTCTCTTCCTTTAAGTGGGAGAATTAGAAGCTAAACTTTCTACCTGCTCTAAAATTCTGATATGTTCCAGCACTAATTTACCCTCAATTCACATGAAGAAAATATTAGTAAATGGCTTTGATGCAGATGACAGGATATGAAAACAACCAGTTTTCCCTTTTGGGGGGGAAACACAACTTTATAATTATCTAGAGAAAATAATCCAATAGATTACCAAATAATCGAACTGCAACCATTGGCCACTACACCCTTATCATAATCTTGCTTTTGACCAATGGCCTTGCTGAACTCAAATGATTTTCATCGAAATTGCAGTGAAAACTCCAATTCCTGGCATTATTATTAATAAAAACAACCAACCTGCCTTAAGATTAATATGCCAGGCACTTGAGTAAGTGCTTTATCCGACGTGCTCATTTAATTCATTTAAGGCCAACAGCCCGGTGTTGCGAGTACCATTCTAGTTTTGCAAAAGGCAAAATGAAAGAGAAAATTTCAGCAACTAACTTAGAGAGAATGGATTCACTTATGGCAACATACTTAGGAAAAACTTCATAAAGAGGCAATATGTCAGGAAAATTTTGAAAGATAAGTAGACAGTGAAAGGGGAAAGGATATGTTAAAAAGATAAAATAGGTCTGTCAAAGGCAGGTAAATATGAAAAAAAATAAATAAAAGCACTTTCAGCAACTGCACGGAGATCAAGAGACCTGTAACAAAGGAGTATGTGTGCAAGGGTACGAGATGATGCCAGGTCATGAAAGGCTCTGTCAGTCACTAAGGGGTTACATTAACACGGTGGAATCGTACATACTTTCTCCTTGATCGGGCCCTGCAGTGGTTAACAGCTTGGCTGCTAACCAAAAGGTTGGCAGTTCGAATCCATTAACCACTCCTTGGAAACCCTTATGGGACAGTTCTATTCTGTTCTATGGGATTAGTATGAGTCGGAATTGACTTGTCTCCCCTTGATGTTTACCTAATATATTATCTAATGCAAGATATTATTGGAGGTTTTATGTTATTACATTAAAAATCAAGATCTAAACTAGAAAGACGTTAAAATGAGACTAGCTAACAAGGAGACTTCTGGGTGGCTGTTTTGTCCATATTTAATATGATACGGTGCTTTAATAATAGATGATAAGTTTTTTAGCGGTTATTCATAAGTAAATCCTCCCAAAAAAGACATCAAGCACTTCTAGTTCACCATAAAGCTGTCACTGAACCCCAGCCAAGCTGTTCTCCCTGTTTCTGAATAGAGACCCCAAACTATTTGTTCGAACATGTTCCCCAGTGCTTACCCTCTCCTCAATCTCACTTCACCACCTGCTAAATGAAGGAGCGAGTGTGTAAGCATTTCCTACCCTGTTTGAAGCAGCTCGACGGCCATAGCTTCCTTCTCTGTTGTTCTCACCGCATCGTGAGGGGTCACCGGATTTTACCACCTAAGTGTTTTTCCTGAACTTTATTTTTCCCAAAGAGAGAAAGATTCCACTTTAGTAAGTGGGAGAACCTGCTGCTTATCACTATCTAACTGAGACCAGCAACAGTTTCCGGTTAAAAGAAAATCTGGGGAACAGAAGAGCAAGGACGTGAAAAAGAGAGGACAAAAATGCTACTAAAGAGGAGGCAAAGTTAGTAGAGAAATTTCTACATATTCTGCCAAATTGCAGAACACAGACTCTACAGAAAGCCCGTAATAACAGAGTCAAGAGTTTGGACTCTGGGGTATGATCACCTGGGTTTGACTACTGTCTGTGTCACTTAACTGTGTGATTTAGAGAAAATTACTTAACCCCTCTCTATGCCTCAATTTCCTTGTCTTTGAAATGGAAAAAATAATATCCAGGGACAGATTACCCAATAAGCAAGGTACACACAGGCTTAATTATGTTTACTTACTAATCTGTAGTGCTCAATTTCACACCAAAATTGTGCAGGACAGACTGGTCAGTAAACACAATTAAGCCCATGTGTGCCTTGCCTGCTGGTTAATCCAAGCCTGGCAATACTACCTAACTTGTTGAGTTCCCGTGAAGACTCAATAAGTTCAGGAACATGAATAGTTCTTGGAAAATAGTACATACTGTATAAGTGTTTTGTCATTATTTTTCTCATATCTTTTTAGTTTTTATTTGGATTCAAGACTTGAACACTTCAGGGGGTGATCCGTTTGAACCCAGTCTACCTGAACGCAGGAACTATGGCCTCTATTTCTCTAGAGAAGACCACCTCGCTAGAAAGAGCAGTCAATGTATCCAGAGCGAAGGCTGTTACCTGTTTATGTGAGTTTCTCCTTTCAAATGTGACTCTTTAAGAGTTAAATTGTGCAGTGTTGACCACTATAATGTCACAGTTTAACGCGATGACTCTCGCATCACAGATTCTCCATAAATGCTGGTGAACGTGAATTTCCTTTGATTTTATATACTTCCCATTAAGCCTTGGAAATATATTCTACACACCAAAATCTTGAGTAGAAAGAAGCCCGTCATTTATACAGCATAATCCATGTCTTCACTTTGTTTAAAGTGTGCATGCTGTCGCTGTCTTTGTCATTTTATAGTGAAAACACATTTTTCTCATTGTGCTAGGTATGTTTCACCAGTTAACGTTTCTCGTGAAAACCAATTATTGCATTTTCTTTTTTTTGTCAAATTCGTGTATTAAAATGTAGCAACTGGTACACTACTTGCTGATAAAAAGTACCTTTATTGTATCTGTATTTCGTAATTTAAAAATAGCATTTATTGTTCTCTGTAATCCATGGTAACCATAGCAAAATAGAAGGAAAGAGTAAAATGCACTTTATTCATACATTAGGACCCAACTGAAATCCATATTCATTTCTACTATTCCTTAGTTCAGTTAAATTAAAAGGACCAAGTAGAATATTTGATTTAAATTTGGATGTGAAGAAGCTTTGAAAATGTTAACATTCAGAGCATACTTTTGTAGTGTATATATATGTATATGTGTGTATATATATACACACATACATACATATATATGTACATATTTAAAATAAACCCTGGAGAAATGAATCAACTCAACGCATGACCCATCTATACGATTTGCTGGTGACAAAGCAGCTGATCTTTCAGGATCTGGATACAGCCGGTCTGTTATCTACGTCAAGACGTTGCTCTAGAAGTAAACCCGGTTTTCTTCCTTGAACTAGATCTTGGTCATATGGTAAAAAGGAAAGACAGCTGTAAGTCCTAATCCTGGGTGGGCTGTGAAATGTTAGGGATTTTCACAAGTTTTGCATCTTTATATGGGTTAACACGTTCTGCAAATAACAAATCCAAGGTCACGTCGGAACACAGCGAAAGATCCAAATAGTTCATTTCCACTATTGATCTGCGTCAGAGGACCCAAACGTGGGGCCTGAACATAGAAGGCAGGTCCCAGTCCTGTTTGATTCAGCCCACATTGCATTTAAATAATAGTAGTAGTGATGCATATGTCATCAGGTAGGGTAAATCTTCTATAGATCACTGGCAGGGACTACTCTCTTCTGGTGCACCAGGCACTTCACACGTTTACATCACTTGCCTGACCCCACAAAACATTTTAACTTGTAATCCACTATGTAGTTATTCATCTTTGAGGAAGCAAAATATTTTGTATAGCCAAACAGAAATTCAGGGACAGCTGGCTTCAAAAGCCACCAGGTCATAAACCGTACAAGATCTGGACTTGAGTCTGTGCTAGTTCACCCACTCTCCAGAGCTGAGCAGAGGGTCTGGCAAATAGTAGGGATATGATAAATATTTGAGGGAATGAAAGGAATCCCAGTTCTGAAATCACTAGTTTACTGACCTTGGACAAAATACTTAATTTTAGCCTTCAAAGCCTACCTTACAAGGTTATTATGAGAGTTACATATGTTAACACTTTCAAACTCATAAGAGTCTGGAAGCAAATAAAAGCCATTATTACTTTCTATTATCATTATTAAGTTCTGCACATTATCCACATCTTCCTATGCCACTTGTGAAGCCAGTCGTTATAAAGCGATCTTCATTTTGACAATGCGAGACATCGTTTTATATCTCAGAAACATGGTGGAGATGCCTGCGATTTTTATGAGATTCAGCTAGAAGTTTTTTTGTTTTTCATTTATGCAATATTATATCATTGTGTCTGAGATTATGTGCTCATTCTCCTTCCCAATGAATATTGTTTTTTAAGAAGTGTTATTAGCGTTTTTAAATTATAGAGTGTAATTTCATTAAGCACTTTATGTTACAGATGAAATAGATGTTCATATGGCTGCCTAATACCAGAATATTGGCATAAACTACAAATTCAGTAAAAGATCCAACTCAATGTGGTCAGTTTGGAGGGATGAGCAGAAGTTTGGATACGATGTCCGGACACCTGGCTTCTCGGATCTGCCACGACTAACTCACCCTTCAACCTTGGACAAGTCACTCTACCTCACTAACTTCAGATTTTTTACTTGTGAGATAAGAAGCACTTTTAACTCTATGACTTTCTCAGTTTAACTGTAGAAGTCAATGACTGAATGGAAATTAGAAGTAAGATATTTTCAAGGGAAAAAAAGACTCAAACAACGTGACTCCAGATGAAAGCCTAACGTGAAAGGAAAGTGTCATTTGGAAAGGAGCACCAGATTGGGAGTGTGTTACGTTAACAATGGCCACAGAGGATTTGAAGTCTTCTCTCAAGAGCTAGGAAAGCTTGTTTACTTCTTGAATCGGGGCAGGTTCTGTGTCTGCTTGCCCAATAGGAAATGGCAGACATGATACTGTACCAGTTCCCTGGCCTAGGACTTAATCAACCAGCGGCTTCTACTGCTTGGTTTTTGGAGTTCTTATTCTTAAAACATTATTGCCACATGTAGGAGTCAGTGAAGAGAACCATGTAAAGAGGAAATGCGGTCGATGATGACATCTCCAGCTGATCTCCCAGGAAGAGCCAGCACCAACTTGCTTGCCACGTGAGCACGCCATCTTGGAGGTAGATTGTCTAGTCCCAGTTGGTGGAACTCAGCTGACTCCACATGAAACAGCAGCAAGCTGTCCCTGCTGAGCCCTGTCCAAATTATTGCTCATAAGAAAAAAAAAATGATTCCCATTGTTTTTAGTCAACTGAATTTGGGGTACTTTATTATGCAGCAATAGATACTAGGAACAAGGAGTCAAGAGATAAGAACTTTCCTCTCAAGCCAGCCAATAGTTTATTGTAGGATCTTGGGAAATAACTTAGTTGCTTTGACTTCCAGTTAAATGTTCTGCTGAGCCACAGACTCTCATGGCCCTTAGATCACCCTCTGGTTGTAATAACTGACCCAAACAACTTCAGAACATTTTCCCTACAAATAAAGGCCTGCAGCTCAGACATGCTTCTGCCTAAAATATTTTCATCTTCCCTGTGAATATATATGAAGTACAGACATAACTAAAGAAATGTAGGAACAGATACCTTCTCCAAGGAACTCAGAGCTTTATGTAGTAATAAACATCTTGCTTCCTGCTTAAAATGCCCTCTGGGGGACTCCTGGAGATAGTACATGTGCACATCCAACTCAATTACTCTTAAACTCATTCTGTTGTGCACAAGTGACAGGTTGTCATCAGTGTCACCTTCCTCTGGGAGCCTCATCTTTCCTATAGAGCTACATATGTGCAAAGTCTGGCTGAATACACCCGCCATCTCTGAGCCATCTGGGGAAAGCTGAAGGCCTTTCCCCAAGGCTTGCTCCCACCTGAGCAGTCACTGAACCCTTCATCAGGGACTCGGCTCTGCTGATGCAGCAGGACAGCTGCAGTGGCGGCTCACAAGAGGAAAACAATCAGATACTTAGGGTAAGACATCAAATCCTGATGCATTACGTGAAAGGAGGATGTCAAAGTCTACCTATGTGATGATATTCAGGAACAGGACTAAAAAAACAAAAACCAAGCCTGTTTCTGTCAAGTTGATTCTAACTCATAGCGACCCTTTAGGGTAGAACTGCCCCATATGGTTTCCAAGGAGCAGCTGGTGGATTCAAATTGCCAACCTTTTAGTTAGCAGCCAAACTCTTAACCACAGTACCACCAGGCCTCCAGGGCTAAGACATTGGAAGGTCTTCTTTGCTCCCCTGGGTAACCAGTTTTACTAGTTCAATATGAAGTTAAGTCATTTTCAGATTTTTTCCCAGGGAATCATTCTCTGGCCAATGACCTTGAAAGATCATGTCATGTGAGGACATTTGGAAATCTGTACAATTTGAAACATATCCCTAAATGCCCAGGGTCCCTTCAACTAGAAGAATATAACAGTGTAAAATGGTACCTTTTAAAAACTGTGTTACTGGAATTCACTTTAATGGTGGTAATTCAGAGATCTATTTCCAAAGAAAATTACCCTGTAAAAATAAAGATGATTCACACATGATTCCAGAAGTATCATGTCACGAGAGGACAGTGGTGGCTCCAAGGTAGATTTTCTCACCTTCCATGCAGGAGACCCGGGTTTGATTCCCAGCCAATACACCTCATACACAGCCATCACCCATTTGTCAGTTGAGATTTGCATGCTGACTGTGATACTGAGTGGGTTTCAGCGAAGCCTTCAGACTAAGACAGACCAGGAAGAAAGGGCTGCTGGTCTGCTTCTGAAAATCAGCCAGTGAAACCCCTTGGATCACATCCAGCTGATCCACACTGAACATGAGGATGGCTCAGGGCTGGGTGGTATTCCTTTCAGTTGTGAATAAAGTCACTTTGAGTTGGGGCCAGGGACTCACCGGCAGCTAACAACAACAGGACCATTGTGTCATGGAGAGCTTTCCTCACCCTAGAAGTAGGAACAAGCTACACCATCATGTAAATGCCTATTGTTTTAGCCTGGCCAAAAGGATCACCAACCTGCCCAACTATTTATACACACCCTAATCCTTTCACGGACCATGGAATATTTATGCCTGTGTTACATTTTCTACCCCTGGAAGTTTATTGGCAGGCATTTGAGACGCTTTAGCACATTCCGGCATTGTGGTGAATCTGGTACAACTGCCTAAAAAACAAGGAAGTTGGTCTGTGCCACATATGAGTGTGGAAAGCCATTCATATGAGGGGATGCCTCCCAGAGGATTGTGTGAAACTTTTGTGTCTTTTGGCTTCTGTACAGTGAGAGAAGGCTTGCAAGTATGTTCACTATTTCCTTTGTGTTATTGGGAAGGTACAGTCACTGCCATTTGGACAGATTCAAGTAAATGAGTTATTTTGAGGATGAAAACAGCTTGTGATACACTTCTTGGGCCATTGGACTGTGTATGCGGTGTGCTTCATGGAACATGGTACCGATATAAAAAAAAAATAAAAATTATTTTTACCGATATAGACCTCTCTAAATCAAACTGACAACAATTGTGTGCAGTAAGTGCAACGTTTATTTAGTATTTTGTGTGTGTGTTTGGAAAGTTGAATAAGATATTTTATGGCTGAAGTGTAACCAGGAAGTGTGATGCAACGTGGAACTGATCTGTCCCGTGTGTATCATGTGCTTCACGGAACACGGGACTGATATGCCTGCTTGCAATTGGCCCCCATTTTTCAAATAAAAAACTACCTACAAACAGTGATTCAGCAACCATTCCGTTAGTGGAGAAAAAAAAAAATCCCCCCCCCAAAAAAATTATCCATGTTGTTAATAGAAAATTACTGGATACCCAAGAGGCCAGTTTCATGAACAGGAAACCTCCCAAAATAGAAGAACGGCAGAGCTTCATTTGCTAAGTCTCTCATCCACCTTACAACAGCCCACCGAGTGGCCCGTATATGAGTTTTGCACCCAGATTCACCCCTTTCTAACTCACTCTGCACACAGTGCAAGATTAATCTTCCTGAAATAGCACTAATCCTGTCACTCTCCTGTTTAAACATGTCCCTCCATCCCTGGTGTCTCCAGAACACAGGCCTCTGTCCTCAGGCTGGCACCCAAGCCTTCTCTGAGCTGACCTCTGTCCATCTTTGCAATTTTATTTTCCAGCTGTGATGGTTAAGATTGTGTGTCAACTTGCCTGGGCCATGATTTTCAATGTCTCCATGTGATCACTACCATGATGGGATCTGCTGTGAGTAGCCAATCAGTTGAAAGGGAGTTTCTTTGGGGTTGTGGCCTGCATCCAAATCTAAGCAGACATTCTGGCTTTTTGCTCGCTCTGGATCCTGCAGCTGCCTTCTGTTCATCTGACCTCTGGTTCTTGGGACTGATCTGCCTATCTTGGGATTTGTTCATCTATACAGCCTGTGAGCAGAGTCCTGCTCTCCAAACTACCAATCTTGGGTTCACCAGCTCCTGCAGCTATGTGAATCAGGAGAAGCCTTGCAGTCTTGCCCGCCAATCTTGGGATTTGTTGATATTCATATCCTGTAAGCAAGGCCCTGCTTTCCGACCTGCCAATCTTGGGTTCACCAGCCACCGCAGCTACATGAATCAGGAGAAGCCTCTATCCTAATCCATGGACTTGGGACCTTCCAGCTTCTACAATTGCGTGAGCCATTTATTTAATATAAATTTATCTATATGTTTACATACTTTACTGGTTTTGCTTCTCTAAAGAACCCAGCCTAAGATACCAGCAGTCCACTTCGCCTGTACCTTCCTTCTGTATTCCACTTTCTCCATGATGTCATCTCTGATTTTCTAACTCTTCTGAATTTATCAGAACACATTACCTAAAACTTTTCTTATAAAACATTTCTGAATTCCTATGCATTTTTTTTTTTTTAACTTTGTTCTGGTACTCAGTTGAGTTACTGGAAATAGCTTGATCCTTACAGAGTTTGTTCATGTGTTTTGTTAGGTAGAGGCAGCCTTTAGTCTAGGACTAATTTTGCCCTGCCCTGGTGGCTCAGTGGCTAAGAGCTCATCTGCCAACCAAAAGGTCAGCAGTTCCAATCCACCAGCCACTCCTTGGAAACCTTATGGGGCAGTTCTACTGTGTCCTTCAGGGTCGCTATGCATCAGAACTGACTTGGTGGCTATAGGTTTGGTTTGGTTTTTGGTACTCAGGCTAAATATTTTACACAGTATCCTGGGAATTACAAAGCTTTTCCACTGTGGCTGGTGAAAATACAAACTATTTCTAGACCTGTACAAGCTCTAATCCTTCCAAATGCTTCTTCCCACGGACTGGGTACTTTCTTTGCACACATTGTGCAGATATCCCCAATTCTTTCCCTGTGAGCTCTCTTCTCTATGTCCTGTGACCTCTAGCTGCCCTGGCCACCCCAGATTCCTACCTCCAATGCTCCAACTTAAGGAAATCACTGGGCTCTGCCTGGGCACTTTCTTCTTGTGCTGGGGTCTGAAAACTCTCTCCAGGCAGTAGGCTGGAGCAATCAATGCAGAGCTCAATCACAGGGCTCATCTTAGTTTGTTTTCCATCCTCTCAGGGATCACCGTCCTGCACTGCCTGCAGCCCATTTTCTGAAAACTGGTGTTTCAAATATTCTATACAGTTTTTAATTATTTCAGGCAGGAGTGTAAATCTGTCCTTGTGCCCTCATCTTGGTCAGAAGTGGAAGCGCAGCTCGCTTAAATTTCATATTACGTAATGTCCTTTTTATCCCTACCAATACTGTTTTCTCCTGAAGTCTATTTTGTCTGCTATTAATATAGCAACTCAAGCTTTCGTTAGTTTTGGCATGATATATCTTTTTTCCATCCTTTTACTTTTAACCATCTGTGTCTTTATATATAAAGTGGCATATATTGGATCTTGTTCTATTCAATCTGTGATACCTTTTAATCGTGATGTTCAGTTGATTAACCTTTCATGTTACAATTATTGTGGTTGGATTTAAATCTGATATCTTGCTAGCTGCTTTCTATTTGCCTCATCTTTTCTGTTTCATTGTTCCTCTTTTCCTGCCTTTTTGGAGCTGAGTAATTTCATAGTATTTTATATTATATGCCTCCTTTTTCTGTGGTTGCTCTTGGGCTGCATTGCCCAACATGATAGCCACTAAGTCACATGTTGTTGATTTAAGTTTTAATTAATTAAAGTAAATTAAAATTAAAGACTAATTTCCTCATTAGCCATACTTCAAGCATTCAATAGCCACATTTGGCTGGTGGTTATCCTTACATATTGTGCAGATATAAACTTATTTCTATCATTATAGAAAGTCTGTTTTATGTTGTTCCAGCGCTCTTGGGTGTCCTGTTGTTTTTGTTTGTCTAGTTCCTTTTTTCTCTTTTATTTCAGTTTCAATAGCTCCTATTGATGCTATTTAGATAACTATTGAAGTTATTTATCAATAACTCCTTAAACTGTCTTCAAGTTTATTTATACTTTCCTCAGTATTATTCAGTCTGCTTAGAAGCCTGTCTAAGGAATTATTCATTACTCATATTATGTTTCTTTATTTTTGACTTTTCCACTTGACTCTTGTATACATTTGCAATCTCCCTTTTGAAATTGCCTCTATTTTAATGAATGTTCCCAACTTTTCCACTAGATCATCAAGATTAATCTTAATTATTTTAAAGTCACTATCTTCTATTTCCAATGTCTCAGTCATCTCTGAGTCTACTTTGAAAGATTATATTTTGATGATTTTTTTTTCCCCTTTATGTCTGTCTTGCCATTTTTGATTGAATACTGGACAGTGTGACCAGAACAACAGTAGAGACTGAGGTAAATAGTATTTATGCCTGGATGTGAGTTTGTCTTTTCTTCTGCCAACAGTTGATGTGGAAGTTTAAGTGAATCTATTCTGTAGTTGATCTAAAGATGAGATTTTGTTGTTGCTGTTGTTGTTAATATGTTTGCCTTTAGTGCCCCACAGACTTGGGATTTCTGCTGTGGAGGTTATTAATTTCTTTACTCTGGGGATGGGAGTGCCAGAGGAATTTTCTCAGTGTTTCTGCTCACCCATTAGCTTTCAGCAGGCCCCGCACTCCTGCACTGCGCTTCCTTTCTTTTAACCCAATAGTGGGCTGCTGTTGATTATTACTTAATGCAAGGCTCAAGGTAGGGATGGAACAGCATTTCTTAATTCTCTTCTTGAAGTCTTACGTCATGCCTATGTAGCTGAGCCTTTGGGGAAGGACTTTCCTGCAGCCTTGTTATCTCCTCCCATGACAGCCAATTTCTCCATTGTATCTGCTAGGGGTCTTAAGAGGGAGGGCATTTCCTGCTCCTCCTCATAGTATTTGATTTCCACTTCTTGTCTATGCTGGATCATGACCCAAACAAGTTTACTGTCTCTGTCCCAGAGACTGGTGGCTTTTGATTCTCCTCCTTCATCAGTGAGAGTGTAACTGAGCTTGAGACCAGTGGCAGAAAGATGTCCTGTCTTTCCAAGAGCAGGAGACTGATGTTTCTTGTTACTTGGTATAAGGTTCATGGTGGGAGAAGAAAGTTTTCTTCCTCTCCATCAGGAACAAATAGGTTTTACTTCTACTCCTCCTTCAGCAGCAGTTTACTTTTGCCTCAGAAAAGTTTGTTTCTTGACAAGCTCTGGGGATGGAAAGGTTTTCTGTCCCACTCCCATAGGCTTAAAGCTCTTGCTTCACATGAGGAAAGGATCTGGGAAATGGGCAGAGTTTCACACCTGTGTGATACCAAGGGACATTTTCTCAGGCCTCCTACTTTGCCCCCAATCTTTTTGTTAGTACCATGATACCCACAGAATGAGTGCCTTGCCAAAGGTGAAGCAATTCATGCATACATTTCTACATGGATAAGATTGTCACCCTTAGGAATTCTGGTTGCCTGGTGACCCCAAATCAATCTCTGATGGGTTGATTTATTTCCCAGCCATTTCTCATTGCTAGGATGTGGAAATGACATTCAATTTTGGCTTTCTACATCCTAAGAGAAAGTAGAACCCACTTGCTAGACTGGTTTGCTATTATGTCAAATACCTATCTGCACACTCTTATTTTCTGCCTTTAACTCTGAAATTCTAATTTCTGACTCTCATTGAAACTTCTTTTAGTGATATATGTATGTATTGTTTAGCACATGTGTTGGTGCTGGGCAAACCCCTTACGGTCTCATTTTACTGACAGGCACACAAGTCATACACTCTGCTGTTTGTAAACATACCTCCTTCCTGGATGGTTTTATTTTTATCCAGCCTAAAGGCATTGCTTAACCAATCCATGAACTGAACACATAGCCCAGTTTGGAAGTTCTGGTAAGAGAGTTAGGAAGCATTGTTTGCGAGTGAACTAGTTTGGCAAAATGTGGCAAAACATTCTAGTTATACAAAACTTCATCTACCCAGACCTCTAGTTTCTGAAAATGATAATAGACTTATTTATTTTACAAAAGGTTGTGATTTTTGAAGATCCTCCTCTAGTACTAACCTGTTAAATTATGTAAATTTTATACAATTAAATTGTATAAATCTTATGCCATAGCTGAGCCAGTGTCAGTAACTTTGCCAAAGTCATATGGGTGGTAAACGAAAAAATCAAAACTAGAACTCTGGTTCTAAAACTCATAGTTCATGTTACATCCACTTTCCAGTAAACAGCAACCACCAGTGTTCATCAGGTTGTCTTGAAAGCTGTTTAAAAACTTCTGGCCAGGTCCCATCCCACATCCACTATACCATAATCTTCATAAGTGAGACTCGGACGTATATATTTTTTTGAAAATTCTGACATGTAAGAGATTTTTGCATTATAAATTGTATGATCTTTCCATTACAGCAGCACTGCTAAATTCAGATAAGATGTTCGATATTAAATGATATCATTCTAAAGCCATGTTTACAAGAATGTCTTTTTCTCTATTACTCCGCTCTGCTGCTATGTTTTCTATTAATCTAGCTAATTCATACTAAGCTTTTATTGTGGAGAATGCTCTTCCTTTAAGTATCAAGCACAGTTAAAATTCAGTAAGTGCTCAACACATAACCATTATTGACGTTAAGCCCTAATACCATATGCAATGACTTTCTGGAGAATTCTGATTTTTATATAATCTCAAGGAATTTTAAAAGCAACCCATGCTTAACTGTTCCTTAGGTAGATGTCTTTTACTACTGAGCATGTATGTAAGGAGGAACGCTACCAGATTTCCTAGCCACCTGAAAATGTATTCTTCAAAGAAGTCTTACTTATTCATAGAAATTGGGTAGAGTAGATAGTTGAAAGAAGCCCTGGCTTCACAGTGGTTAAGCATTTGGCTCCTAACCAAAAGGCTGGTGTTTCGAACCCACCAGCCACTCCACAGGAGAAAGACGTATCGGTCTGCTTCCACAAAGATTACAGCCTTGGAAACCCTACAGAACAGTTCTATTCTGTGCTATAGTATCACCACTAGTTGGAATTGACTTGACGGCAATGGGTTTAGATCGATAAAATTGAGAGCAATATAAAATGCATACAACTTTATTCATGTTTAAGAACTTAAAAAAAAAACATGGGCAAGATAACTCGCAAAGTTGGCAAAAGTCCATATGCTTAAGAGGAGTCCGGAGGGAACTTGCAAATCAGTGACTTGCAACAAGTATATACATTGTACATGTGCAAAGACATGGTTTCCACAGTGCTTAAAAATAATTCGATCACTTAAAGAGTAACCCCAGAAATTGTCTACTCTATTATCTTGAGGGAAAAATTTCAAACTAGTGTCTACAAGCAATATTATAAATTCCAAGTTAGTGAAGTCCAATTGACTGAGGTTTATTTCGGCAGCAAAATCTCTTTATAAACATTTACAGAGGTCCTGCCTCAGACAGTAGATGAACTGGCCTACCCTTGAACAGAATGATGTCAAGCATGCATCTTCAAGTGAGTATTTATTTTAGGGGCAAGTATTTGCCTTTACATCTGAGCTTCACGAATGTTTTGGAATACGTATTATCCATAAAATAAACATTACTCTGTTTTACTGTAACAGTTGTTTTACAGAGTGTCCAACACTATTGCTCATCTATAAAAAGCTAACTTGAACTGGTAGGCCATGTGACCCATCTTAGTAATTTTCCAAATAAAGAGAATGGCTTGGCAATCCAGCGACTTATTTGTTAATGTCTTAACGGGCCAACTGTAGCATTCTGCAGCAAACATTTATTTTGCTGGCAAGAACTTTCAACCAGAAGCTTTTATTTTGAGAATTGTAAGGAGATAAATATTTGATTTTAGAGAGTTAAGATGGGTTGAAGATTTTCAAACTTCTTCTCAGGTCAGCTAATGTTTGTTTTGGTCACTAGAAAAAACAAAAACTAACAGAAAGCACTTGAGTATTTTTGTTGAAACTTTAAAAATAGTTATAGAAGAATTTTGTAATCAGGTTCTACCATATTTTAAGCCACACATATTTAAAGAGAAAGAGAGAATTGTACAGTTTGAAAGTGTTTGTGTTTTGCACTAGTGAAGACAAGCTTAGTGGCTTAATTTGTATCAGTCAGCAGATATTTTGTGAAGACTAGCCTTTGCATTAGTCATTACGGTAGATGCAAAGAAACCCCAGACCTTATCCCTTTCCTCAGAAAGCTTTAAGTCTCATGAGAGGAATAAGTTAACTCACGTGAAAAACCAAAACATACACAAAAAACAACTCTCCCATTTGGAAATTTCTAATAAAAATGGAGAAAAGAAATCACAAAATTTAAAACATTTTTTTATATATGCATTAAAGGCAACATAAAGCTCAATGTGGGTTAATGTTATTAGAAAAGTTTTTAGGGGAATGTCAAAATTTAACTGTGCCTTCCAGGATGTCTTAATTATAAATAGAATTTATATGTAATATCTGTAGAGTCCATATCCTGGCTAATGAAAATAGTACACCTGATATTAAATTTTGTTTTCCAACATTCCTATGACTCAATTTATAACAATGTTTACCAGCAATCATTCTTTTGCTGGTGGAAAATATCTTGTTAATCCAGCTATCAACCAAATTGTCTCTACTGGTACTTTATATGTTTTCAAGATTGGCTAAAAACTTTCTAGCTAATGTTAAATTTAGCAGAGGATCATAGGCTTTAGCTCTCATAACTAAATACATAACTAAAAGTTCTCTGTACGCTGGTAGCACTACAAACTGTGGGATGTGGTGAATGTAACAATGGCCTGTTGTTTGGGAAGTGGTATTATGTCATTGTCTGGGGTCTAATCTATTAAGAGCTTCCACTTACTATCTCAGAGCAACAGCTTCAGGAGTCTGGGCATAGTTGTAACCAGCCTAAATATGAGTTAATACTTTTACTTAAAGGAGATAGAGACAGAGAGAGAGAGAGAGGGAGAATAAGAGAGAAAGTTAAGATGTGCCAAGGCCTTTCTACAGCTGTGGCTTTGTTCGTGCTCTTCCTCGTTCCTTTTCTCTCCTCTTTGGATCTCTGAAATCCTTCAACCTTTCAAAATAGACTTGTATCATTTTTTTTTTTCTACAAAGGCTTTTCACGCTCATCCAAGGTAGAGTCTTGTTTCCCTCATCTAGAAGCCCGGCCTCCTTCTCCATCATTCATTCATCCTTAAGTCACATGCTGTTTTGATATCACTTGTCATGTTTCGTCATTGTTGTTGTTTCATGCAATTGTATGTCTCTTTGTCTGCATTCTGTCCTACGCATTGAGCTTACCTAGGACAGCATCATTCCCTTTCTCACTTTGTGTTTCTTCTCACGACATCATGAACACTGTGAGTCGTGCCAAAGAGTAGTTCAATAAATCCACACTGATTCTAAAGCTGTAAACATGTTGGTCAACTCCAGTGGTAGCATGGTTAAATATTACATTCCATATAAATGAGTACATTCAGGGTAGAGAACACATCTATGTGACTTTCTTCAAAACTCTCAGAAAACATTTTCCAGTCTTTGCCCCACATACCATTGTTCTTCTTCCTTCCTATTTTTCATCCAGTTCTTCATTAAAAGCATAAGAACTTGTGTGGCGAGTAGATGTTCCTCAGAAGCTGAGTGAAGAAGTCTAAATGGATCAGGCCATTTTCCTTTTCAGTTGGCAGATAGGTGGAAAACTCAAGAACATTCATACTCTAATACCTATGTAGCCTACCAGAAGCATAATACCTTAGTAGGCATGGTGAATACTGAAATGGAGTTCTCCAAAGTTTGCTTCATTAGCATGATCATCTCACCTTACTTCAATCAATCCCTTCTACTCCACACCCCAATTGCATTACGCAGCAAAAAAACTACAGGGCAGGGTCAAAAGTGAACAATTTTATGTAGCTGCCTACTTCTAGAAGAATTCCTGTTCCCTGAAAACTCAGCTCAAACTCTCTTTTCTCTGTGACAAAACGTACCTGTCAAGTAAACATGACCTAAAAATTTTTATTAGCTAGCAGAATTTCGAACCACTAGACTTAAAAACAGATTCCGTAAGTTGCATTGACTATCCTACTGTTCCACATGTCCTCTGACAATGAACTGATTACTCTTCCAATGACTTTAGGTTCATTGGCTCTGAAAGACCAGAAAACACGAAAAAAGGTTTGAAAAACAAATTGGAATATGTGTGGCAAACAATTCTGCTTGCTAAACTCTGTTCAAAAACACAGCTCAGCTCGGATGGACTGGCTTCCTTAACCCCAGTGCTCCATGGCTTAAACAGCATTAGCATTTTTCAGATAATCAAGCCACCTTTAATAATTACTTCCACAGTACAGTTCTGGTTTCAACTGCTTTTATAGGAAAACTTCCATGGTGGCAGTATTAGCCTTTAAATACCATCACAACAAGGTTTTCTTGGCCACGCTCTCACATCCTTTCTTACTTGGTTAAATTGTGTATTTGAATGCTAATTGAAATTCTACGTCGATATTAAACTTTGTTCTTATTTTCTATTGGAATAGGCTATAAAAATTTTTTGTTTTTTGTTTATTTTTTTCTTTTATAACTTATCACAACAATGTGGGAGGAAAATGTGGCAGTCTGATTCCAAGCATTTACACCCTTGGAACCCCTACGGGGCATTTCTACTCTGCCCTTACAGGGTCACTATGAGTAAGAATTGACTCATGGCAATGGGTTTTGGGTTTTATCACGCCAATGGCTACCATTTTTCAAGTACTTACTGTATGACAGCTACTGAGCTAGGTCTCTCTTTCCAATTAAGTCTTCGTAACTACCATTTTACAGATGAAGGAACTGAGGCTCACTTGACTTACATGTTTTGTGTAAGGTCATCCATCTGTTAATGATGCATTCCAGATCCCAGCTGAAGCCTATGGTCTTGAAACTACTTTGACTCTCATGCAGGTTTTTTTTTTTTTTTTGGATACTTTATTCTTGGTATCATATAATACTTAAAAAAAAAAAAAATAGAATCTAATTTCCTAAAGTGTAAGTACCTTTTTATGATAGCCACTTAATTTCATATAACAGCCATAGACATTTTCGTTTTCATATAGCTTTAAACAGAGAGGCTACACATTAAAAATGTATTTTGCCAAATTTCCACAATAAACATTCATTATTTTTAAAAATCAGAGTAAAACATTGTTTTGAAAATCATATTTGAATTCAATAAATAGGTAAAAGATACCAACGACATTCTGGGTACTGTGCTGATTGTGTGTATATATTTAATAGAATTTATTTTAAAGTACAGCTCTGAGGTAGATGGTTTCTGCCTGTATTTTTAAATGAAGAGTTTGAGGCTAGGAATGTTAAGTAACTTGTTCAAATAAACATAGCCATTGTGTCCTGTAACTAGGATTTAAACCAGCCCTTCTCTAAGTGCTACTATTTTTTTCACCATCACCCTACTTCTCAGGCCTACACGTGTATGCAAATAACTGGAGAATCTTGTTAAAAGACAGAATGTGATTCAGTGAATTAGGGGTGAGACTTGACATTTTGCCATCTGATGAGTTCCCAGAATGCTACTGTTCTTCAATGACACTTTGAGTAGAAGTTTCTATGACACATTCCTGAATCAAACTTTTCAGAAATGTAAGCTTAATTCTTGTTTTTGTGTAGTCATTTCTGACCCCACAGAATATCGTCTATAATTTCACAGAATTTTTAGTACTCCCTTTCTTGATTAAGCAACTGAGACATTGTGGATGAAAGTAAGTCCTCTAAGCTCCCACAACCAGTAGGATGTGATAGGATATAGCCACACACAACTACTGAATTTCATAGGGACAAACTATTTGCTTAAAATTACTACTGGTCTACCTGACAGATCTATGATGAGAATTGAGATAATGAAAATAAAGCATATAAAAAAAAAATCTTAGAACTGTTCCTAAAACACAGTAAGGACTTTGTACATGTCAGCATTTATTATTCATATTACGGTGAACTAGCAACAGTGGGCTGAAGTTGGTGAAATCACCATTGCCCAAGTTTTACAGAATAATAGAAAACAACCTGTGAAAACTCAGTATTCTATTGACCTCACTGGAATCAATGATGTAATGTGGTTCCCAAGAAACAAAAAGCAACTTTGAGTTTCATTTAAAGAAGCACGCCACTCTGGACACTGGTCAGGAAACATTTTATGAAATCTGGAGTTAAACGTGTGTCTTTTCCAAGGATAGTTATCATTTTGGTGAAGGGACATACAATCATGTCATTCATGTACCCAAATAATGTTAACTGGGCACCAGACTGAATATTGTCAAACACTATGTAAGTTGCAGGGAGACAAATGTAAAGTGAGACACTGGCCTCAACTTCAAGGATCTTGGCAATGTCATTAAAGAAATTAAAAATGCTTTATGTGGTAAAGAGACAAGATGAATGGGGGAGAGAAGAGTGAGAAGAAGCCTGATTGGTGCCCTTCAAAGGTGTAAAATGCAGTAAGTGAAAGGTAAATGAAACTAGTTCTCTCTGGCCCTGTCTTGGCTTCCCATTACTGTCGTAAAGAAAAATACAATAAGCGAGTGGCTTTAAAGAACAGAAATTTAATCCCTCACATTTTCGTAGGCTAGAAATCTGAATTCAGGGCTTTGGCAGGACTAGGCTCTCTCTCTTTTCCTGGGACTCTAGAAGATCTTTCTCTTTTTCAGCTTCTGTCGCCCTGTGTGTATCTTGATGTTCCTCAGCTGGTTGTACAAATATCTTCCCATGGCATCTGTCTTCCCTGTGTGTGTCTGATTCTTGGTGTCTGCTTTCCCTTTTTATAAAACACCACTCAGAAGGGATTAGGTTTAGGGCTTATCCTATTCCAATAAGGAATTTACAGGTAAGGAGTTAGGACTTCAAGATATTTTGGGGGGACATATTCACAAACCAATCACAAATCCCAAGTGGTAGATCAGGGCCTATCATATTTATTTTCCAAAAAACGTAAGTAAGGTTTTTGGTAACTATTTTAGTTAATTGAATTGTAAAAATAACAAACACCTATTAACTAAAATTCAGTCAGTGCAAAAGAGTCTAAAAACACACTGTTGTAATCATTGTTAACAACTTGATGTTGATATTTTCAAGGACGAATTTCATTCCCTTAGATTATCCAAAAATTTATGTTTTTGAAGCCAGATGTTCCTTGTCATTAAGAATTGTCAAAGAGAGTTACAGGATTAAAAAGAGATTATGGCATTGCATTGGTGTCTGGAATAAATGAACTTTAAGAATATTTTTAACTCTGGGGTTATTATTTGAGCTAACAGCAAATGACAATTCTATAGGTCCTAAAGCCAAAGAAATATACCAAAAATCTCCACAGGTATTTGAAAGGAAATGGGTAAGATATGGATAGGTCTCTTGGAGAAGGTGAGCACTAGGCAGAGACTCTAAAGATGGGAAATACTAAAAAGTGTACAAAAGGTTTTACATTATTTCTCAATAACTCAAGTCCTAAATTTGAAAATCTGCTTCTAGAAAATGTCCTTATTGTCATAAAAACATTCTAAATGAAAAGATGAATTAGTGCTATTTTAAAAAAAGAATAATTTGCTTCAGGCAAATCAAAAAAATTTATTAAATCACGAGTTAATGAAGTTTCAGTCTTGTATGGTTAGATATTCTCTTTTAAATTCCTCTTTGTATGATAGGAAAGGGAGGAAAATAAGTTTGGCTTTTAATCTACCAAAACATTATGGATAAAATTTACTCTTATCGTTGAGAATCAAGAGCTAAGTGCTTCATTGTAGAGCTCTTTTGCACTGATTTTTGTAAATGTTGAATGAATGTTTGCAATGTACCTAAAAGTGTATATTAGTTTTGAAACAATTGTTAAAGTTTGCTTTCTTTTTGATTAAACAAAGAACTGGAAATAAACGTTATTACTACTGTATTTCAGGTTCATTAGTGTTAAGCAGCATTAATAACAATTTGCACTGAAATAAGTCTCCTTCCTAATCGTTATGAAGTCAATATCTTCAATTGTATCCAAAGGCTTATTAAGTAATACAAAGCTATGGAGTATTCATAGCATGGTTTTCTTTTTCCACAAGGACAAAATAAGTGACTATAGGAAAGGCCACATGGTAGAATACCTTTTACGTGTTCAAATATGCAATTCTCTCAAGTTTATATGCTCTATTCCATCAAACAATAATTTTAATGCTGTACATTTTAATGAAATAGAGACGCTTGGAACTGATTCATTATGATAGCTTTTGAGAATTGGGCATTCAAAAGTAAATTATGGGTAAAAAATGCTTTCCACCTTAGAATACAGAATTATGAAAAAAAGTAAGCTTTTTGTTTGTTTTTAGAAATTGTAATTTTCTTAACACTGGAAAAGACATTTTTGGGGATTTGTTACATGTCTTTTAGAAAGCTACACTGCTTTGTGACAAGTCTGACTGCATTTTATCCATTTTACATTGACTTCTTTTACTGTAGTTCACAATATTCTCTTGATAATGAGTATATTACTTGTCTTGTCATGCATTGGTTAGTACAATTATTCACATAATTGTAAAGGTCTCTAATCATGTGCATGGTGGGTTCTTAGGTGATTGATTGTGTCACCCCAAAATATGTGTCAATTTGGTTACTCCATGATTCCCAGTATCGTATGGTTGTCCTCCATTTTGTGATTGTAATTTTCCTATGTGTTGTAAATTCTAATCTTTGCCTGTGGTTAATAAGGCAAGATTATGTTAAAGAGGGTTAGGGTGGGACTGTACCACTCTTACTAAGGTTGTATTCCTGAACCAATGTAAAGGGAGTTTTCCCTGGGGTGTGGCCTGCACCCCCTTTTATCTTACACGAGCTAAAAGGAAAGGGAAGGGGGCAGAGAGTAGGGGATTTCATACCACCAAGAAAGCAGCACCAGGAGCAGAATGCATCCTTTGGAACCAGGGTTCCTGTGTGGAGAGGCTCTTAGTCCACGGGAAGACTGATAAGAAGGACCTTCCTCCAGAGCTCATAGAGAGAGAAAGACTTCCTCTGGAGCTGACACCCTGAATTTGGACTTCTAGCCTACTATGAGAAAACAAATTTCTCTTTGTTAAAGCCATCCACTTGTGGTATTTCTGTTGTAGCAGCTCCAGATAACTAAGGCAGTGACATAAAGAGCTTTTGCTCAACTGCTAACTGAAAGATTGGCAGTTCAATCGCATCTAGCAGTGTCATGAGAAAAACATCTGGTGATCTGTTTCCATAAAGATTACAGTCAAGAAAACCCTGTGGAGTAGTTCTACTCTGTAACACATGGGGTTTTCAGGAGTCAAAACTGACTCAGTGGCAGTGTTTTTCCTCTTTGTTTTAAGCATGCAGATAAGGTTTGAAACTCACAGTTATAAAACCAGCTGTTGCAGTTTTGGAGCCCTGGTGGTGCAGTGGTTAAGAGATTGGCTGCTAACCAAAAGGTCAATAGTTCAAATCCACCCACCCCTTCTCTGAAACCCTGTAGGGCAGTACTACTCTGTCCTATAGGGTCGCTATGTTACAGGGGTCTCAGGTCTTGATAGGTGCCGCTACAGAGACATAAAATGAATGAAAATGAAAGAAGAAGCTTTATTTAGTTGGCCAAGCAAAGGAGCACACCTGGACGTTCCTTGCCAAGATGGCACCCCAAACAATAGCTGAAAAAGCTTTTATTAAGGACAAGACCTGAGGAAGAGTCCTGGGGAGAAGGAGCAAGTTCACTGATTGGTCTGGCCTGAAAAGGCATGCCAGGGGCAGTTTCCTCATCTGCGTTTGCTCAGTCCAAAAGGAGGGGGGCGGCGGGGAGGTCTCTCAAACTGGAGCTTAGGCTCGGACCCTTACCTTCTGAAAGTCTTGTCCCAATCTTGGGCTGCTAAAGTTTGATTCCATCTGGGGCAAGAAAAGTTCTGGGGTCACCTAGAAGTCGTAGGTAATGGTTCTGTGCATGTCAGACAGAGCAGGTCCCATGACCCCAAACCAAAACAAATAAACAACAAAAAAAAAGCTGCCATTGAGTCGATTCCAACTCATAGCGACCCTAGTCTTGTATTTTTCTTACTTCAGACCAGAAGCTAGCAGCTTGCTTAAAAAGGAAAACAACTGAAGGGAGAAGTTAGCCTTCTCTAGAACTGGCAGCTTACCGAAAATGGCTGTCTGGAGACAGTTCGTCTCAACTGTGAGTCGGAATGGACTCAATGGCAATGGTTTTATTTATTTATTTTTCATCGCAGTTTCACTGACTTGAAATATCCAACTTAGACTTCATTACTGTTAAGTTATTAAAAAAAAAAAAAAAAAGACCCTAAATGACTTGACCAAAGTCTGCTAAACTCTTACCCTCTTCTCTTGATTTCCACTGGCACTAACCCAGTCTCTGGACTGGCCATTGTCACACCTGCCTCTTTGCCTTGTACACGTCATTCTATGTTTTCCCTCTTTATCTGGCTATTCTCTCAAATCTTCTTTGCAGAATTAATGTCTCTAGGAAACCCAGAAACCACCTTGGTAATACCACACCATCTTCCAGGCTGGGTTAGATGCTGTGTAACTAGCCCTACGGCAGATATGCGTACCTTATGGCTTACTGTATGGGATACACTGAAATCACAGATTACTAGACTCTCTCCACTACTGGACAGTGAGTAACTTGATGAGAAGATGGAAGTCTAATTTATACCTCCAGTGTCTGTAGTTATTCAGTTTTGTTTTTTTAATGAGAAGAAATAGCTCTGGCCATGTTTCTTCATTTGAAAAATTATCAGTTTGAACAACATTCCACTGAGATGTGGTAAGGATGAATGAGATGATATTTATTTGGTGATCTTATTCGAGCATTTTTCAATAACAGGCCCAATGCCTTCACACACTCTCCGATGTGAATCGAAGACATTTTTTCTAATGTAATATTGCCCATGATTCATAATTCTATAAAAATTGAGATAAATATAACTTATTTATTAATTTAAAGGGGTATTTATTTAGTCTTGACTATATATATGGGGCACTCTGTCTGAAAATCTTTAAATATGTCTGGATCTAGATCTATCTATCATCTGTCTATATCTCCATTCATTCAAATATTTTCTGAATATCTACTAGGTATCAGTAGAGTAACATGTTCTATTGCACCTACGAAGGTTACTACAGAGGAAGAAATGGGAGAGGCACACTCAAGGGTTTCCTTACCAAGCTCCTGCTCTATTTCTTCCCCAATTTCTATAATTATTCTTGCATGATATAGTATGGTCACAGTCCCCTTTCTACCTTCTTGTTTTCTATTTTCTTGGATCAATAAGACCGATACCATCGTGGTAAATTTTGCTATGAATGTTCAAAAACTATTTTTTCTTTTCTGGTAATTCCTCATTCTTAGAAAAGAACCAAGTGTTTTTTTTGTTTTTTGTTTTTTGTTTTTCCATAACAGCTTCAGGCAGAATAAACTAATTGAGGAGATATCTGAACATTCAGAAACTACAAGACAAATGAAGCCAATCGAGAATGCCAGATGTTGGCAACTAACTGGTTGACAAACAGTGTTAGGCAGCAGTATTTAGACATGCTATAAGCCAAAAGGAAACCCTAGTGGCATAGTGGTTAAGTGCTACAGCTGCTAACCAAAAGGTCATCAGTTTCAATGTACCAGGCACTCCTTGGAAACTCTATGGGGCAGTTCTACTCTGTGCTATAAACCAAAAACCAAAGCCACTGCCACTGAGTCGATCCTGACTCATAACAACCATAACGGCAGAGTAGAACTGCCCCATAGAGTTTCCAAGGAGCTCCAGGTGGATTCAAACTGCCGACCTTTAGGTTAGCAAACTTAGTTCTTAACCACTACACCTTCAGGATTTTCAGACACGCTATAGGCAGGCAAAATTTCAGTATGAATGTGATGACTATATTGGGGCATCACATTTTAAGAGAACTTAACTTCTGCAATTTATTTTTTGAGTTTGTTTTCCGGTGCAAAAACCAAACTCAGTGCTGTTGAGTCGATTCTGACTCATAGCGACCCTATAGAACAGAGTAGAACTGATGGATTCGAACTGCCGACCCTTTGGCTAGCAGCTGTAGCACTTAACCACTATGCCACCAGGGTTTCCTTTTCGGTGCAAAGCACTTTTTTAAAAAATGCACACTTTATTGAGATACAAATTACGTAGAATAAAATGCATACGTTTTGAGTGTACTGTTTAATGAGTTTTGACAAATGCATACATTTGCATTATCTACCATTCCAAACAATGTATAGAACATTTCTATCACCACAGAGGGTTCCCTGTCCTTTTGCAGTCAAGTCTCGTCCTTCCCCATCCACACAAAGGTCAGATTTCTATCACTATCATGATTACTGTAGATTGTTTGGACTGATTTAGAACTTCAGGCTAATGGGATCATAGTATATGCCCTTTTGTGTCAGATCTCTTCCACACAATATATTATTTTTGTATTCATCTATTTTATTGTTGTTGTTAGGTGCCATCCGGTTGGTTCCGACTCATAGTGACTCTATGTGTTGTTGTTAGGTGCCCTCGAGTTGGTTCCAACTCAAAATGCGCAACAGCATGAAACACTGCCCGGTCCTGTACCGTCCTTACAATCGTTGTTATACTTGAGCTCATTGTTGCAGCCACTGTCTCAATCCACCTAGTTGAGGGTCTTCCTCTTTTCCACTGACCCTGTACTCTGCCAAGCATGATGCCCTTCTCCAGGGACTGATCCTTCCTGACAACATGTCCAAAGTATGTAAGATGCAGTCTCGCTATCCTTGCCTCTAAGGAACATTCTGGCTGTACTTCCTCTAAGACAGATTTGTTTGTTCTTTTGGCAGTCCATGGTATATTCAATATTCTTCGCCAACATCACCATTCAAAGGCATCAACTCTTCTTCGGTCTTCCTTATTCATTGTCCAGCTTTCACATGCATATGATGTGTCTGAAAATACCATGGCTTGGGTCAGGTGCACCTTAGCCTTCAGGTGACATCTTTGCTCTTCAACACTTTGAAGAGGTCCTTTGCAGCAGATTTGCCCAGTGCAATGCATCTTTTGATTTCTTGACTGCTACTTCCATGGCTGTTGATTGTGGATCCAAATAAAATGAAATCCTTGACAACTTCAATCTTTTCTCTGTTTATCATGATGTTGCTCATTGGTCCAGTTGTGAGGATTTTTGTTTTCTTTATGTTGAGGTGTAATCCATACTGAAAGCTGTGGTCTTTGATCTTCATTAGTAAGTACTTCAAGTCCTCTTCACTTTCAGCAAGCAAGGTTGTGCCATCTGCATAACGCAGGTTGTTAATGAGTCTTCCTCCAATCCTGATGCCCCATTCTTCTTCATATAGTCCAGCTTCTCATATTATTTGCTCAGCATATAGATTAAATAGGTATGGTGAAAGAATACAACCCTGACGCATGCCTTTCCTGACTTTAAACCAATCAGTATCCCCTTGCTCTGTCCCAATAACTGCCTCTTGATCTATGTAAAGGTTCCTTATGAGCACAATTAAGTGTTCTGGAATTCCCATTCTTCGCAGTTTTAGCCATAGTTTGTTATGATCCACACAGTCGAATGCCTTTGCATAGTCAATAAAACACAGGTAAACATCCTTCTGGTATTCTCTGCTTTCAGCCAGGATCCATCTGACATCAGCAATGATATCCCTGGTTCCACATCCTCTTCTGAAGCCGGCCTGAATTTCTGGCAGTTCCCTGTCAGTATACTGATGCAGCCATTTTTGAATGATCTTCAGCAAAATTTTGCTTAAAAAACCAGTCGAGTCTTGCGTGTGATATTAATGATATTGTTCTATATTTTCCACATTCAGTTGGATCACCTTTCTTGGGAATAGGCATAAATATGGATCTCTTCCAGTCAGTTGGCCAGGAAGCTGTTTTCCATATTTCTTGGCATAGATGAGTGAGCACCTCCAGCGCTGCATCTGTTTGTTGAAACATCTCAATTGATATTTCATCAATTCCTGGAGTCTTGTGTTTTGCCAATGCCTTCAGAGCAGCTTGGACTTCTTCCTTCAGTGCCATCAGTTCCTGATCATATGCCACCTCTTGAAATGGTTGAATATTGACTAATTCTTTCTGGTATAATGACTCTGTGTATTCCTTCCATCGTCTTTTGATACTTCCTGCGTCATTTAATATTTTCCCCATGGAATCCTTCGCTATTCCAACTCCAGGCTTGAATATTTTCTTCAGTTCTTTCAGCTTGAGAAACGCCGAGTGTGTTCTTCCCTTTTGGTTTTCCATTTCCAGCTCTTTGCACATGTCATTATAATACTTTGTCTTCTCGAGAGGCCCTTTGAAATCTTCTGTTCAGTTCTTTTACTTCATCAATTCTTCCTTTTGCTTTAGCTGCTCGACGTTTGAGAGCAAGTTTCAGAGTCTCCTCTGACATCCATCTTGGTCTTTTCTTTCTTTCCTGTCTTTTCAGTGACCTCTTGCTTTCTTCATGGATAATGTCCTTGATGTCATTCCACAACTTGTCTGGCTTTCAGTCACTAGTATTCAATGTGTCAAATCTGTTCTTCAGATGGTCTCTAAATTCAGGCGGGATATATACTCAAGGTCATATTTGGGCTCTTGTGGACTTGTTCTGATTTTATTCAGTTTCAGCTTGAACTTGCATATGGCCAGGTGATGGTTTGTTCCGCAGTCGGCCCCTGACCTTATTCTGACTGATGATATTGAGCTTTTCCATCAACTCTTTCCACAGATGTAGTCAATATGATTTCTGTGCATTCCATCTGGCGAGGTCCATATGTATAGTTGTCGTTTATGCTGGTGAAAGAAGGTATTTGCAATGAAGAAGTCGTTGGTCTTGCAAAATTCTATAATTCGATCTCCAGCATTGTTTCTATCATCAAGGCCATATTTTCCAACTACCGATCCTTCTTCTTTGTTTCCGACTTCTGCATTCCAATCATCAGTAATTATCAATGCATCTTGATTGCATGTTCGATCAATTTCAGACTGCAGAAGTTGGTAAAAATCTTCCATTTCTTCATCTTTGGCCCTAGTGGTTGGTGCGTAAATTTGAATAATATTTGTATTAACTGGTCTTCCTTGTAGGTGTATGGATATTATCCTATCACTGACAGCATTGTACTTCAGGATAGATCTTGAAACGTTCTTTTTGACAATGAATGCAACACCATTCCTCTTGGAGTTGTCATTCCCAGCATAGTAGACTATATGATTGTCTGATTCAAAATGGCCAATACCAGTCCATTTCAGCTCACTAATGCCTAGGATATCGATGTTTATGTGTTCCATTTCATTTTTGACAATTTCTAATTTTCCTAGATTCATACTTCGTACATTCCAGGTTCTGATTATTAATGGATGTTTGCAGCTGTTTCTTCTCATTTTGAGTAGTGCCACATCAGCAAATGAAGGTCCCGAAAGCTTTACTCCATCCATGCCATTAAGGTCGACCCTACTTTGAGGAGGCAGCTCTTCCCCAGTCATCTTTTGAGTGCCTGCCAACCTGGAGTTGTATGTCAGACAATGTTCTGCTGCTATTCATAAGGTTTTCACTGGCTAATGCTTTTCAGAAGTACACTGCTGGGTCCTTCTTCCTAGTCTGTCTTAGTCTGGAAGTTCAGCTGGAATCTGTCCTCCATGGGTGACCCTGCTGGTATCTGAATACTGGTGGCATATCTTCCAGCATCACAGCAACGCACAAACCCCCACAGTACAACAAACTGACAGACACGTGGGGGAGTGACTCTATGTATCACAGAACAAAACACTGCCCAGTCCTGCACCATGTTCACAGTCGTATTTATGCTTGAACCCATTGTTGTTGTCACTGTGTCAATCCATCTCATTGAGGGTCTTCCTACTTTTCGATGACCCTGTACTTTACCCAGCTTGATGTCCTTCTCCAGGGACTGATATCTCCCAGCAACATGCCCAGAGTATGTAAGACACAGTGTCTCCATCCTTGCCTCTAAGGAACATTCTGGATGTACATAGGTGTATGGATATTATCCTATCACTGACAGTGTTGTACTTGAGGATAGATTTTGAAATGTTCTTTTTGATGATGAATGCAAGCCATTCCTCTTCAACTTGTCATTCCCCTTCAACTTGTCATTCCCCACATACAATTGTCTAATTCGAAATGGCCAATACTAGTCCATTTGAGCTCACTAATGCCTAGGATATCGATCTTTATGTGTTCCATTTCATTTTTGATGATTTCTAATTTTCCTAGATTCACACTTCATACTTTGCGCATTCTCGTTATTAATGGTTGTTTGCAGCTGTTTTTTCTCAGTTTGAATCATGCCACATCAGCAGATGAAGGTCCCAAAAGCTTGACTACATCCACATCATTAAGGTCAACTCTACTTTGAGAAAGTAGCTCTTCACCAGTCCTTTTTTGAGTGTCTTGCAACCTGGGGTGGCTCATCTTCTGGCACTATATCAGAAAACGTTCCATTGGTATTCATAAACTTTTTGCTGGCAAATTCTTTTCAGAAATAGCCTGCCAGGTTCTTCTTCCTAGCCTGCCTTCGTCTGGAAGCTCAGCTGATACCTGTCTGCCATAGTTGACCCTGCTGGTATCCAAATACCAGTGGCATAGCTACCAGCATTACAGCAACACGAAAGCCTCCACAGTATGACAAACTGACAGATGTGTGGGGGATCTGTGCTGTAGTATGTATCAATTTTTTTTTTCCTTTTTCTATTGCTGAGTTACATGAGTACAGGTATCACACACTTTCTGAAAGTTCATTTTATGCCACTTCATTTTTACAAAAGACCTACATTAGTACCTGTTTTCTCTAAAAGAAAAAAATTCAAAGAGAATTTTTGTTTTTATGCAAAAAGGTGAAAAGCAGAAATAGCATTCAGGGTTTGTTTGCAGTGAGCCATTAAAGAGGCTGCATGGACCCCAACCAGCAAGAGTGGCCCTTCAACCCAGCCCTGTGTGCCATTGCCAACTAGTCTACCAGGACTGACATCAACACCACCACCACCTCTCAGATTTCCGTTGTGCTTGCTATCTTCCTGATTCTGGCAAGTGAAACTACACTGCACATACATTATTTCTACTTTATATGTTGTTACTGTTGTTAGGTGCAGTCCAGTGGGTTCTGACTCATAGCAACCCTATGTACAACAGAATGAAACACTGCCGGGCCTGTGACATCCTCACAATCTTGTTATGCTTGAGCCCATTTTTGCAGCCACTTTGTCAATCCATCTCATTGAGGGTACTCCTCTTTTTTCCTGACCCTTTACCAAGTATGATGTCCTTCTCCAGGGACTGATTCCTCTGATAACATGTCCAAAGTATGTCAGATATAGCCTAACCATCCTTGCTTCCAAGGAGCACTCTGGTTGTACCTCTTCCAAGACAGATTTTTTCATTCTTTTAGCAGTCCATGGTATATTCAATATTCTTCACCAACACCGCAATTCAAAGGCTTCAATTCCTCTTCAGTCTTCCTTATTCATTGTCCAGCTTTTACATGTATGTGAAGTGACTGAAAACAGCATGGCTTGGGTCAGGAGCACCCTAGTCCTCAAGGCGACACCTTTGCGTTTCAACGCTTTAAAGACAGACTAGGAAGAAGGACCCTGCAATCTGCTTCTGAAAAGCATTAGCCAATGAAAACCGTATGAATAGCAGCAGAACACTGTCTGACATAGTGTTGGAAGATGAGCCCCCCAAGTTGGAAGGCACTAAAAAGACGACTGAGGAAGAACTGACTCCTCAAAGTAGAGTCAACCTTAATGACGTGGATGAAGTCAAGCTTTCAGGACCTTCATTTGCTGATGTGGCACAACTCAAACTGAGAAGAAACAGCTGCAAACATCCAGTAATAATCAGAACCTGGAATGTACGAAGTATGAATCTAGGAAAATTGGAAATCACCAAAAATGAAATGGAACACATAAAGATCGATATCCTAGACATTAGTGAGCTCAAATGGACTGGTATCAGCCATTCTGAATTGGACAATCATATGGTCTACTATGCCAGGAATGACAACTTGAAGAGGAATGGCGTCGCATTCGTCCTGAAAAAGAACATTTCAAGATCTATCCTGACATACAGCACTGTCAGTGATAGGATAATACCCGTATGCCTACAAGGAAGACCAGTTAATATGACTATTATTCAAATTTACTCACCAACTGCTAAGGCCAAAGATGAAGAAACTGAAGATTTTTACCAACTCCTGCAGTCTGAAATTGATCAAACATTCAATCAGGATGCATTGATAATTACAGTGATTGGAATGTGGAAGTTGGAAAAAAAAGAAGCAGGATAAGTAGTTGGAAAATATGGCCTTGGTGATAGAAACGATGACAGAGATCACATGATCGAATTTTGTAAGACCAACGACTTCTTCATTGCAAATACCTTTTTTCACCAACATAAATGGTGACTATACACAGGAACATCACCAGATGGAATATGCAGCAACAAAATCAACTACATCTGTGGAAAGATACAATGGAAAAGTTCAATATTATCAGTCAGAACAAGTCCAGGGGCCGACTGTGGAAGAGACCATCAATCGCTCATATGCAAGTTCCACTTGAAACTGAAGAAAATTATAACAAGTCGACAAGACCCAAAGCATGACCTTCAGTGTATCCCACCTGAATTTATAGACCATCGCAATAGTAGATTTGACAAGTTGAACACTAATGACCAAAGATCAGATGAACAGTGGAATGACATCAAGGACATCATACATGAAGGAAGTAAGAAGTCATTAAAAAAGACAGGAAAGAAACAAAGGACCAAATAAATTATTATAATGACATGTGCAAAAAGCTGGAGATAGCAACCCAAAAGGGAAGAACATGCTTGGCATTTCTCAAACTGAAATAACTGAAGAAAAAATTCAAGCGTGGAGTGAAAATATCGAAGGACTCTACTGGGAAAATACTAAACGACGCAGGAAGCATCAAAAGAACATGGAAGGAATACACAGAGTCACTGTACCAAAATGAATTGGTCAACATTCAACCATTTTGGGAGGTAGCATATAAGCAGGAACCAATGGTACTGAAAGAAGAAGTCCAAGCTGCACAGAAGGCATTGGTGAAAAACAAGGCTTCAGGAACTGATGGAATATTAACTGAGATTGAATAATGTCTACTTTATACAGGCTGTGTATTTATCAGTCCGTTCCTGCTTTTACTATATGTTAGTCTTATTTTAGGTTTTATGTGTTATTTGGTATGATTTGGTAGGTTATTTTTTGGGTCTGGGAATGCTAAGAAATTTTTTCTGTATAAAATAATGGTAATTGCTTCTTCACTTTACACCATTTCGGCTTACGGAAGGGTTCATAGAAAATGCTCTACTTTTGGGAAAACCTGTATTACATACTTTGTCTATTCATCTGCTGGCAGATTGGGTTATAAGTTTATTTTTATCATTATAGATAAAGTTAGTATGAACATTTATGTACTAGTCTTTTTGTTAACATATGTTTTCATTTATCTTTGGTAAATATTTTGGAGTTGAATTATTGGACCATATGGTAAGTATGGTAGATAGAATTCTTAAAACTGTCCCAAGATTTCAGCCTTCTGGTATTGTTGTCTTTAGTTGGCCATTGAGCTGATTCAAACTCATGGGGACCCCATGTGTGCAGAGTAAAAGTGCACTATGCGGTTTTCAAGGCTGCGACTTTTCAAAACAGATCACCAGTCTTCTGAGGTGTCTCTGTGTGGGTTTAAACCACCAACCTTTCAGTTAGTAGTCCAGCACTTAACCATTTGCCTCTCCAAGGGACTCCTCCTTCTGGTGTACACACCCTATATAATCTCTTCCCTCTGAATGTGGATTGAATTTGATAAATTATAAATATCACTCCTATGATTTGGTTGCAAAAATGAAGCAATTTGTAGCTATAATTAAAATCCCTAATCAGTTCATTTTAAGCTAATCAAAAGGAAGATTGTCCTGACCTAATCTTGAGAATCCTTTAAAAGAGGATTTAAGGGTGAGAAACTCCTCTCTCTCCTGCTGGCCTTGAAGAAACAAGTGATCATGAGTTCTACGAATTCAAGAAAATGAATTCTGGACACAACCATGTGAACTTGAAAGAGGACCCTGAGTCTTAGATAAAGACCTAGCCCTGGTGACACCTTGACTGCAGCCTAGTAGGCAGAGGACCTAGCTAAGCAATTCCCAGACTGTTAATCCATGGAGACTATGAGATAATAAAAATAAGTGTGTGCTATTTTAAGGTGCTACCTTTGTGGCAATTTGTTATGCAGCAATAGAAAACTACTAGAAAATGGATACCTCAATAATATTTAATATTCCATTCTGTGAATATGTATATCACTTTATTTAGGCCTTCTCTTAGCAACGTTTGTTGGTTATTTTTATAGAATTATTGTACATCTTTCATAAAATATAATCCCAAGAAATTTTGAATCTATTATAAATGGCAATTTGCAAAATTTCATTTTCCACATGTTTGTTTTGGATTTTAACAATGTATAACCTTACTAAATCCACTTACTCATTTTAGTACTTTGTATTTGTTATTGACCAGGCCTTAGGATTTTCTACGTAAACAATCATGCCAACAGTGAAAAACCAAAAATTTTACTTCTTCCTTTCCAATAATTATGCGTTTATCTATTTTTCTTGCATTATTACACTGGCTATGGTCGCCAGTATAATAATGAACGGAAGTGGTAAGAGCTGATACCTACTTTTTTTTTCCCCCTAATTTTGGGAGTAAAGCATCCAGTTTTTTACCATTAAGTGTGGTGGTAACTGTAGGTTGTGTAGATGCCCTTTTTCAGTTTGATGAAATCTTTTTTTACAGCTTTACTGAGAGTTTACTCATGAACAGGTAGACTCTGAGATTGTAATGCTTAATTCAGATACATCTAGGGGAGATCTTTAAGATTAAATGAGATTTTAATTATTATCTCTCATTTGCCCATTCAAGTCCCTTCAGCTGAGTTTGTGATTCATTTGCAAAACTATTCTAAATTTTGAGATAACAGTACTGATCTCTTCCTTTGCTACCCAAGATATCTTAAAGTAATTCAGACAGCATGTCCATGTGTTATCCCTTATTTGAATTATAAAAAACAAAGCACTTAAGAAAAAAAAAAAAAAAAGATAGCAAGAACTGTAACACAACTTGAAGAAGCAAGAATAGCAACACAACTTGAAAAATGTAACCAATGTCACTGAATTGTACATGTAGAAACTGTTGAAATGGTGGATCTTTGGCTGTGCATACCACCAAAATTTAAAAAAAAAAAAGTTTTTAAAAAAATATAGTGAAAACTCTTCATCTGTGGTACTACAATATAAAAGCTCTCAAATGTTAACTTTGATTTTCATGGGGCCAAGGAAAAGTTAAGAAAAAGTGAAAGAGTACTTGTCAACGACTTTTTGGTAGCTAATTATTAATACTGAAGATTTTTTTCACCTACATCGTTAAATTAACATTAATATGTTACCAGATAAATTGATCGTGATCCCAAATAAAACTAAAACTGGACTTTGAATTTGATTATGAATGCAAAACCTGACACCAGTGTTGACTCTAAGTTAATCTCCTTGTGCTTATTGATAACAATACAGCCTCAACCCAAAGACAATTATTGAAAAGACCAAAAATATTTTATTAAAAGCCCTATTTCCCCATAAATATTACCAAAAAAAAGAATTACCAGGGATAGGTAGGACACTGTTATTTGGGCAACTCAAAGCTTAATTGTACTCAAAGAACTATAAATGAAAGATGTTGGAAAAAATTCAACATATTCAATCTATCATTTAAAACTGGCCACACATTTTAGAAAAAAAAAATTATGAATTTAAACTTCTAAGAATTAGAAAATATGTCTACTAAAATGGAATAGCTTTGGTCTTCAAGGTGTTTACAGTCTGATGTAAAACCAATATGTACATAAATAACAAGGATAAGTTAATATAAAGTATCATATAAGGTTATAATCAAAGTGAGACATAAATGAAGGAGAGAGGCAAGAAATTAGGAAAGACTTAAACTATGAATAACTATGTTCACCACTGCTTTTCCTCTAATCTCATAGCATTATATGAATCCAATGAGAAAATTAATGGGAAAGAATTCTACGAGTGTTACTCTTAAATGCATGTGTGTTAAGACTTAATAATGGCCATACCTCCAAGACTGTAATAATGCACATACTTCACCAATTTCATTGAACCTAAGACACCACTGATTATAAGATATCCCACTTTTAGAAATAATAAAATGGGGGTAGGGAGAGGATACCTTGTTATCCATGACAACACTCTAGGACAAGTTGTTCCCAGATTTGGGATTTATGTGCTGTTGTTGTTAGGTGCCATCAAAAATCCAGTCACTTCTGGCTCATAGAGATCCTGTATACAACAGAAGGAAACACTGCCCAGTCCCGCACTATCCTTACAATCATTGTTATGCTTCAGCCCATTGTTGCAGCCACTGTGTCAGTCCATCTTGCTGAGATCTTCCTCTTTTTCACCAACCATCTACTCTACCAAGCATGATGTCCTTCTCAAGGGACTGCTCTCTCCTGATAATATGTCCAAAGCACATGAAACTAAGCCTTTTCATCCTTGCTTCTAAGGAATATTCTGGCTGAACTGATTCCAAGACAGATTTATTCATTCTCCTGGCACTCCACGGTATATTCAATGTTCTTCACCAACACCATAATTCAAGTGCATCAATTCTTCTTCAGTCTTCCTCATTCATTGTCCAGATTTTGCATGCATATGAGGTGATTGAAAATATCATGGCTTGGGTTTCAGGTGCAACCTTAGTCCTCAGTTTGTCTTACTGTGGTGGTTTTCTGTGATGCTGGAAGCTATGCCACTGGTGTTACAAATACTAGCAGTGTCACACATGGTGGACAGGTTTCAAGGGAGCTTCCAGACTAAGACAGAGTAGGAAGAAGGACTTGGCTATCTACTTCTTTAAAAAATTGGCCAGTGAAAGCCTTATGAATAGCAGTGGAACATTACCTGATGTAGTGCCAGAAGATGAGCCCCTCACGTTGGGAGGGACTTCTATAGACAACTAAAAACAAGAAAATACAACAACCTATCATCACCGTTAATTCATGAAAGAATGAATATTTAAACATTAAAAACTAGGAAAGACAATTTTAAATATAAATAGCAGTCCTTCTGGCTAAAAACCACACGTATACACATACATATGCTTATTAAAATTTAAAGAACAGTGTCAGTTAAGAGAAAAGCTTTTGAGAATCACTGCTGTAGAGAATGGTGAAAGTAGAGACCCCAGGGCAATGGAAAGTGGAGAAGATACAAAGTGCCCACTACAATAAAAAAGATTAAGCCTATTTACTTTTTTATTTTTTGAAGAGAGTGTGGTGATGACGTGTTAGCCTTGGGTGAAGACTAACATAGATCATGTAAATTACCCAATGATAGGCCAAGGTAACAAAAAGGTAAGACCTACATCAGCCAAAATAGAAATTAAGGTTCTTCTGGGATATAGCCAAGAAAGGAGAATTCTCAGCTACATCTAAGATTCAGCAGCACCCAAAGTGAATTCCAGGCAGAGCTAGAAGGATGAACTAGGAACAGGTGCAACTGTAAGGAAAAGAAAAAGCATCAGTGATTCCAGGTGTGGAGTGGGTGTTTTCTACCCTAAGGTCACCAAGTAGTTCTCAGTTGTATAGGCATTGTACTAGTTAATGTGTTATATTTTTTTTCACACAACAGTTCCATTAATTAAATATCTTTATTTAACTTTGGAGCCCTGGCTGCACAGTGGTTAAGAGCTGGTCTGCTAACCAAAAGGTTGGCAGTTCAAATCCACCAGTCACTCCTTAGAAACCCTATGGGGCAGTTCTACTCCGTTCTGTAGGGTTGCTATGAGTCGGGATCAACTCAAAGGCAATGGGAAATATACCTTTGTGCAAATTGTGATGGTTCTATGTTATAGGTTTTAAGGGCCTCAGGGAAAGGAAACACATGCCAAGCGACACTATCCCACGCAACAAATTACATGAAGGAATTTATAAAATTATGCTTAGATGGAAGTACTTTCCCAATAAGGGATTTATATCATTTACTGTATCTGCTGATTCCTATCATACCAAATTGAAACTAAGTTCATTAATGTGGTTCATTTCTGAAAATGATCATCTCAGACTCTTCCAGTCTCAAAAATCATGCTGTGTTCTCGCCATTCCAGACAACCATGGCAAGTCAGAAAGAACACCAGTAGGAGGCACCGTGCCTGAGCAAGACACACCTCAGTCTTGGGTGTACAAAATCTTTCTCCTAGGCATTAACCATTATTTGCTCCCTGTAACTGAATTAGAGCTGCAAGTATTTTATCCTTCATCTTGAGAAGTCCCAAAGAGGAGAAGTGGAAAAAACTGATCCTGTAAAATCATCCACCACTGATCTTATGGGTACTTGGTGTTTGCCTTCGAGTAGATCCCTACTCACAGCAGTCTTATATGGCAGAGTAGAACTGCCCATAGGGTTCCCTAGGCTCTAATCCTGGAAGATAGAAAACCAAATAGCAGGACAAAATCTTTATTCCAAGAGCCTGGGGTTTCAGGTCCATCCAAGCAACCAACCAGTTGCCTTCATGTTAACTCCACCAACTCATGTCAGAGTAGAACTGTGCTCCACAGGGTTTTAACGGCTGATTTTTCAGAAGCAGATCCCCAGGTCTTTCCCCTCAAGGTGCCTCTGAGTAGACACGAACCCCTAACCTTTTGATTAGCAGCCAGGTGCATTACCTGTTTGAACCAGTCAGAGACTCTAGAGGTTCAGGTCAGTGATGCTAAAGCAGCATCTCCAATGGTGGTGATGTTGATAAAACCTTCTGACGTTTCATGCACTCCAGCCCACGTCAGGCACTTGCTATGAGCAATGTAATATGCTAGGCGCTTCAGGTGAGTACAGACAAGTAGACTCAGGCCTTGGACTCTTGGGGCGGTATTTGCATTTCTTCTCTCTGTTACCTTGGCTAAGTTACTTGAACCTCTGTACTTCAGACTGCTCATATGTACAACAGAGATAATGATGGTTACCTACCGCACGCATTTGTTGTGAGGCTAAGAATTGTCGACATATGTAAAGTGCTTAGAACAGTACTTGGCACATAGTATGCACTATTATTGTTGTTTACATTAGCACACTTAATCATTTAACCCCAACAGCCCTGTGATTGCCACGTTTGGTATTATATCCATGAGAAAATCAGGCAGCTTATTCAGAATCACAAGGGTCATTATGCAGTAGAGCCAGGTTTTCTCTTCTCAGGGAATTTTTTTTTTTTTGCTATCACAGTCCACTCACTATGCTAAATACCCATTGCTGTCAAGCTGATTCCTACCTATAGTGACCCAATAGGTCAGAATAGAACTTCCCCATAGGGTTTCCAAGGAGCCTGGTGGATTCGAACCACTGACCTTTTTATTCATTTATTTTTATTTATTTTATTTTATTGTACTTTAAGATGAAGGTTTACAGAACCACTGACCTTTGGTTAGCATCCAAGCTCTTAACCACACTATACTAAATAGTGAAGGGGAAAAGAATAAAATTAGTAAAGAAAACTAAGGCTAACACACACAGGTACCCAGCAATTTACATGTGCTACTCCATTTTTTTTTTTTTACTCCATTTGATTTGCACAGACCATGCACATTGTTAGCCAGTGGCTGCACTTTAAGGCTCGGGAACCTGATAATAAGCAAAGTTAAATAGCTTTCCAGGGCCACAAAACTATATGGACTGGCTTAGGAAGATTTAAACCCAGATGTAAGGAATTCTGGAGTCTCTCTGCGGTATAACCGGTTAATGCGCTCAGCTGCTAACCAAAAGGCTGGGTGTTCAGAGTTCACCAAGGGGCACCTCAGAAGAAAGACCTGGCAATATACTTTTGAAAAATCAGCCAGTGAAAGCCCTGTGGAGCACAGTTCTACTCTGACCCACATGATGTCACCATGAGTCATAACTGACTCAGGAACAACTGGTTGACTATCTAATTATAAAGATCTTACTTTCCCTATAAGAGAATTAAATGAAAGTTTGACTTAAGATGTGAAAGTTAAGGCAACAATTGCAAGAGAGTGTCAGAGCTATCCTGAATAAAAATAAACTGATTCTGCATCAAGGATCAGTAAAACTGAGAGACTTTTAGTACAGGGCCTAACTTTCAAGTCACCAGTCCTAGAATTGTGAACCTTTCCTACTAAGCCCAGCCCCATACTGAGATGATCTTGAGCAGGAACTAGCAACTCTCCAGCTTTCCAGGTCACTTGCCTTCCACAGATCATTCAGCATATTTGAGTGAAATATTCCATAATTTCCCACTTGTAAGCTCTCTCCATTCAGCTCTGGTTGACTTCAGTAAACCCATGGCAAAACTGTTACACAATTCTGTAAACACAAGAACTAGAAAAGAAAACTCTGGCCCAAGTCATAGAAATTTAATGTGAAAGAATTCCTGCCTTTAAGATGTGGGTGAGCCAGTCGGCTGTTCGTAGGAACAGCAAAACCCAGAAGCCAATCGAAAAAGCAGCGTACAATGTGACCACAGAGAGAAAAATACATGGATTCTTACCCTAACAGCTGTTCAGAGGCTGAGTATAAGAATGTGTGAGTGAGTGTGTGGGCAGAGAGGTGGTATGTTATGTGGTTCACTTTTTAGCACATCTAAGAAAAAGCAACTCTCAAGTATGGTGAGTAGAATTCTTTTAACTTTGTAGGCTGGCTGACTGGATTGGGGTGTTCTAAATACCTTGTTCCCTCAATTTATACCTTCAGCATAGTTAGATGAAAAGAAAATCACTTGAGATATTATAGAAGACTAAAGTCCAAATGACCTGTAGAAAGCCTGTAGTCCTACCTCCTCATGGTTAAATTTAGAACGTAGAGAAAGAATAGCTTGCTTGAGATTAGAGGCACAGAAGCAAAGATGATATTACAACTCACATCTCAAAATCCAGTGGTGTTGTGTTGCTTTGTTTTATTTTACAATGCCACAAATAATCTTAGGTAAAAAAAAAAAAAACCTGAAACCATGTGTGTTACTAACATTTCTAAGAAGTAGATGGACAAGCAAGTAGGTTATAGATTATCTGATAGATGAGGTAGAAAAGGTGCATATATGTGGAGAAGCTTAGGCCAAAGGGAGGAAGGAAAAAAAAAAAAAAAGCTATACTGAATTTGACATTTCTAGAAGCTCTAAACTTCAGTTTTCTTTCCGTCATTAATTATATTTAACCTGAGCAAGCCTCTCCCCTTGCTGGTCTTCAATAATCTTTAAAATGCTGTGAAACAAAGAAAGTCATAACTATATGACCTCTAATACCCTTTCCATGTAAAAAAAAAAAAACCCTCTGCCTCTCTGATGAGATGAAAGGAAATATGGAAGAAGAAAAGAAAGAATGTGCAAAGGAGAGAGAAAGAAACAAAGATCATTGTCTTCAGCATCCAGTGAGATTTGTTTCCCTCTTTCTCTGAAAAGCAAGAGGCCTTTCAAATGCTTGCCTATCTTGGGATAAGACATCCCCAGAAGCAACCACACCCAGGTATTTTCCAGGGATCAGGAGCAATTAAAGGATACAGATTTTTCCACTTTCTAAAGGCAGCTTCTAGGGCGATCCCCGGAAGGAATTGTGGAGGACACCTACTTCAAGAACGCAGCTGCACCCTTCCTAGAAGGAAGTGTCAGGGCCTGTGGTGGCAGCTGTGACCCAGACCCACACTTTTTTTAGTCCTTCTGCATAGTCTGATGGCCTTGGGACTTGTTGAGCATTCCTGGGTGTGGGCACAGATGCCTGTTGACCATGACCCGAAAACAAGTCTCGGGAATGAGTGTTAGACCATATTTATAGCCACCCCATGGTTACTTTATTTTCCCTCATGCTGGAGAAAAAACTTAAATAGCAAGATATTTCAGGTTGCCAAGTATTCCATCGCATAGGTGGTTCAGTGGTAGAATTCTTGCCTGCCACGCGGGAGGCCCTGGTTTGATTCCTGGCCCATGCAGCCCGCCGTCCCCTTGGAGCCCTGGCTGCACAGTGGTTAAGAGCTAGTCTGCTAACCAAAAGGTTGGCAGTTCAGATCCACCAGTCACTCCTTGGAAACCCTAGGGGGCAGTTCTACTCTGTCCTGTAGGGTCGCTGTGATTTGGAATCGACAGCAATGGGTTTGGGTTTTTTTTTCTTTTTGGTTAATATTCCTGCCTGACCCAACAGCATCTGTGTATGAGCTCAAGCGTGCTGTCATACTAGGTGAAGGTGTCTTCATCTCCCATCTCGTCTCTGCTTGGGCAGTCAAAAAGACCACACGACCACTCTGACCTCTTGAAGGACTGATTCCTTCCCAAAGAACCAACAACGTATCAAAGACACTTGATTCCTCACAGCAACATTGGGACCTGCAGGAGAAACAGCTCTCTCTTGACCTGTTTCCCCAACACTATATATTACATCAAGTCCCTGGGTGGTGCAAATGATTAATATGCTCAGCTGCTAACTAGAAGGTTGAAAGTTCAAGTCCACCCAGAGGTGCCTTGGAAAAAAGGCATATCTACTTCGGAAAAATCAGCCATTGAAAACCCTATGGAGCACAGTTCTACTCTGATACACATGGAGTCACCATGAGTTGGAATCAACTCAATGGCAACTGTTATACATCACATGTTGACCGCACAGGGCAGCCCACTGACATGGATGAAATAAAGAGAAACTGAGACTGCGTCACATCTCTCAGAAATCTGCCAAGTTCAATCCCTCCATGTTCAGAGATGGTTGATACCAAGTCTCATCTTTATTTCTTAAACTGAATTAAGACTTAAGTTACAGCTCAGCCTTGGGTTTTTGGAGGGAGATGGGAAGGAGATAAGGTTTTAAAGACTGCCTTGCAGGAGTCCATGTCTCCCAAGTTCTAAGCAGAGAACTCCACCAAACCACCATGTTGTGGAAAGATCTGGAGTATAGTTCTGAATGCTGAACTTGGTGATCAGCTTGGAGAAGTTGGGTAAAACATAACAACTTTGTGCTTAGTTCCCTCATTTATAAGTTGAAAGAAATTTTAACTAGACAAGTTTAAGGGTCCTCCTAGAAGTGAAATCCTGTAATTCAATAAAATCAACATGTCCTGAGAGCTTATAAAGTGTAAAGCACCGTTGTTATTAAAAAAAGAAAGAAGAAGAAAAATTAGTTTTTACAATAAAGAGGGAATGTAACAATAGTGTCTATCTTTCTGGAATCTAAAGGGACAGCATTTGGCATTGATGGTGACTTAAGTTTTAATGCTTTCAGCAGATGCAAACAATTTGCCTTTGAATCCAGAGTCACTCTGAATGGTGACAATTCTGGTATGTTTCTGTAGGAGGGACAGAAAAGCTTTTGTAAAATTGTCCAGGGTGGGGTAGATGCATCTAAAGAAAAGTTTTTGTAATTGTGAGCTTTGAGGCAGATCTCAGGGGAAATAACAAGCCTGGCTTTATCACTAAGAACAGGAGGCACTCTTATTACAGGCTTCATCTTTTTAGGATTATCTCAGCCTATTTTCAAGGTCAACTGCTCTAGAAACTTCACAAAACATTGCCAAAACAAGGAGAGGGAAAGGAAAGAAAGGCTTCGTGAAGCTGATGCTCAGCAGCAAGAGGATAAGCTGAACATTTGGGAAAACCCTGCTTTATGGCCAACCTAATAAAAATGGCTCAATTTATCTAGAAAGATCTCTGTGTTGTGACATAGATTCTAGTTCCATCATAATAACCAGCTGTCTGACATCAAAGATGTTAACTCTGCTATCTGGACCTTGATATCCTTGTGTATAAAATGGAGAGAAGGGGGCTAAAAAAGATTTCCAGTCTCTTTCAGCATTGCCCTTCTGCCCCTCTCTGCTGTGGACTCTTCGAGAAGCAGGCAGGGGCTTCAGATGTGCTGCCTGATGCCCCTCCTCCCTGCCTCCCACACAGCAGACGACTAGGCTGCCGAAGGAGAGGGGATGAACGGTGCAACAGCCGGAAGACCATATGCCCCATTAGATTCCGGCTATTTTCCACGTCCTGGTTCTTCCCACACACAAGCCCCACTTGGCAGGGGCACCGAGTAAAATGTCTGCAGCTGCCACCCGGAGCACTTGTGGTAATGGCCTGCAGCTCCACCCTGTTGGAGTTCGCATTGGGAACACCCCAGCAGCAGACAGTATCCTACCGGGAAGGAGGCAAATTATCCCACCATGCAGATGACCCAGCAGCAAGTCCAGGTGCTTTTCTGGACCAATCACACACAATTAAAAGCTAAACCTCTTGGGGTATCAAATGGATGTTTGTTGAGGGTAATCCCTCAACATGAGGATTTACGGCTTTCTGAAATTGGACCTTAGTGATGTTTTGACTGAAACACAGGGGAATGACCACAGGAATTAAGATCCCTTCACCCTGCTCCACAATTCAGCAAATAAGAAAGTTGTTCTCAAACTGTATGGGAAGCAGAAGATGAGTAGGCATCCAGAGTACCATTTTATTACAAGTAAATATTTACCAACGACTGCCATCTCGTTTCCTTTATTAATTACAGGTACCAAGGATTCCACTCTTACTCTAACCAGGCACTGCTCAAAGAGTACCACCGGTGTTAATCCATTTAATGTTTAATAATTGCATGGAATACTATTGTTATTTCCATTGTACCTAAAAGGGGTGAGTCATGTTCCTGAGGTGAGAACGGTAGTTAGAGCTAGCATTGGGATGTGATGCCCTGTGGTCTGTCTCAAGCGTCCACAAAGTCCATGTTGGTCATCACTGCTCCACAGTTGCCTCTAAGTCTGCAATTACAGAAATCTAGAGCAAAGCTAATAGAAAATGAAGAGGACAAACACATTCTAATACAGAACCACAAGTTTCCCTGTATAGATTCCTCTACCAGATAGTGGGATTCCCTCTAGTGTTTTGGATCACAAGTTTACCTGAAGATTCAGAATGTCCTTTCCATGCAGAGCCAACTCCAGCACCAAGCTTCCAGCTGAACGGAAGGCTGTGGAGACAGTGCTTTCCGAATCCTTGCTGAGCACAAGAGAGTAGAGACAGGCTCCTCTCCTCTGCACTCCCTGCATGCACTGCCCTTACGTCTCCTATGCAGGAGCTCATCCTCAGCCATAGTTGTATGCCTTCTATGCCAGACTTCAAGCTTCCTGAAGGCCTTCTTAGTATTCTCATTATAATGCTTGGCACACAGTGGGGTACTCAAAAAAATACTTGTGGAATATATCAATGAACTTCAGAAAAAAATAATAATAATAACTTTTTCTTGAGTATCCAGGCTGTCAGGGAAATAGAACCAGAAGCCCAGCACTCAAATTTTACCCTTGTTGGAATGATATTTCCTAAGGTAGAATGTAAGATGGGAAGGGGGGAGAAGAGGAATTTATTAAAGGTAATTTTTTAATCCAAAAAGCAATTACGTGAAGAGTGTTACATACCTTTGTACACAAAGCTGGGAATGCAAGTGTACCCAAATTAGGAAATGCCAAGGTTGGTTTTCCCTTAGTTTCAATATGGTTAACACAGTGCACTTGACAAAGATCAATAAAACTCAATACTTTCTTTCCAAGGAATTTACAATCTAGTGGGGAAGAGACACAAACATGATTAATACAATGGAACGACCTTGAGAAGTCGGTTGGAGAGAGTGCAGGAAGAATGAGCACTTACTATAGATTTTATGGCCAGTCTTGGGGTTCCAAATATAACTCCAAGGCTAATGTGTGGAGAGATCTCATTAACATTTACGTGGCACTTGGAGCAAATAAGGAAAAGGACCAGAAATGTTCAGTGTTCAGAGAACAACAGTTTCTGGCTTTCCTACTTTTGCTGTAATTGACACCAGGTACCCAGAGTCCAATTCTGTGCTAGCTTAGAGAACACTGGCTTTTCGTTCTATAGAATCCCTACTGAAGAAGAAGAGTTGAGTTAGACTCCAGATCTTCAAAAGAGAGTTTCTTTTCCTGATGCTGAGCTTTGTAGGAAGAAGAAAAAGGCCCGTTACAAAGTAGGACTCTCAATGCCCTGGGAACAACAGGGTGAGCTGTTATAGCTAGGACCTCGCTCAAAGTGGAACACACCGTGATAAGCTAGTCTTTCTGGAGGCACCAGAAATCTCTACTGTGTTTGGTTTTCTATCAACAGAATTTACCACCCTTAGTCTACAGCAGGGTCATCTAAAAAAGTATTTGCGATAAAGGAGACAACAATGAAAGAAAAAGAAGGACCATGAAACCAATGCTTTCCTACTCAATTTCTATTTCTGCCAATTTTCTTGAATCAATCAAAACAATTTGACTTACCTGATGGATTAAATTCCTTAGCATGAGAAGTGATAATCTTCATGATTTTGTCCTAGTCTAGCCCTCCCTTCCCTCCACTGCTGGTCCCCATACCTTCTGTACCAACTTAACAAACTTTCTTAATAGTCTCTAAACAGCCCATGCTCTTTGGTGCCCTAATAACTTTACAGATATTGTTCCAAGGCAAGCTTCATTGAAGAAGAGAAGGTAAAGTGTCACTACATTGTCTATGTTAGCAATTTTTTTTTTTTTTAAGTATCTATATTATAGTATAGGTCCCTTGATGGCACAAAATATCTACACTCAGCTACTAACCTAAAGGTTGGTGGTTCAAAACCACCCAGTAGCTCTACAGAAGAAAAGCCTGGCAAACATCTTCCATAAAGATAATAACCAAGAAAGCCCTATGGAGCAGTCTAACACATTGGGTTGCCGTGAATCGACTTGACAGCACCAGGTTTGGTTAGGTATTATAGTATGGCGTCAAAGGTAGTTCAGTAGTAGCATTCTCACCTTCTTTGTGGAACAACCCGGGCTCAGTTCTCAGGCAATTGCACCTCCTGAACAGCCAGAATTCATCTCTCAGAGCGGGCGGGTTGGAGGGCGGCTGGGTGCACATGTTGTTTTGATGCTGAACAGGATTCAGCAGAACTTCCAGACTAAAACGGACTGGAAAGAAAAGCCTGGAAAACTACTTCTGAAAATCAGTGAATGAACACCTTATGGATCACAGCAGTCAGATCCCCAACCAATTATAGGGATGGCACAGGACAAGGCAGTGTTTTGGTCTGTTGTGGATGGGTCGCCTGGAGTCCACAGCCAACTCAAAGGCAGCTAACAACAACATCTTAGAGTACTTGCTTTACTCTCTTACAATGATTTTGTTACCTGTTCTTTCTCACCTTAGATATGAACTACTTTACAGTAGGATTTATGCCTTGTTCATCTGTCTGACCCTGTGCAAAGCACAGCACATGGCTTGACAGAGTCCATTATAACGATTATGTGTCCATTTAGTATATCCATTATAGACACCTGCATTTTTGTGTTAAACAAAGTTCAGTGAACTACGTATTTCCCTAGGTACAATAACATTCTCTTTCTGAAACAAAATTTATTCCTTCCTATTGCTGTTATAAAAACACGATATTTTTAGGTGGAAGAAAATATATTCAGATAAAAATGAAATGACATCAGCGATGTAAATTCTTAATCCTAGACTCCTTGTCAACAATTGATTCCAGTCTCCATTCTGAAATAGGAACATAATTTTTGTTTAAATATGGCTGCTCCATGACATAGCTTTTTAAGGTCAGTCATTATGATTTCCTACAAGGAAGAAAGTGAATTGTATCGAGAAGTAAATATCCATTCAACAGACGTGTCACATACTATGTATAGACGTTACGTAGGCTTGAGATAAATGAGAGGTGAGTCATGGTTTTGACTTTCAAGGTGCTATGATCCAAAAGGGAGGTAGACATGGGAACAGTGTGATAAGCATAAACAGAGTGTTAAGTCGCTTTGTTTTGTTTTTGGCTTATCACTCATTCTTAAAGTGACAGTATTCAGAAGTCAGGACAAGGACAATTGCCTAGGAAAAAGAAGCCAGCTTTAATTTAAATGCATTGTTTTCATGGGCTTCCTGCCTCAGAGTCACCTGGGATGGCTGTTTAGAAATGCGGATTCCTGACATTCCTGTTGCCCTAAATTGAAATTTGTGAGGTTGTTGTTGTTATTAGATGCCGTCGAGTCGGTTCTGACTCATAGTGATCCTATGCACGACAGAAAGAAACACTGCCGGATCCTGCGCCATCCTTACAATCATTGTTATGCTCATTGTAGCAGCCACTGTGTCAACACACCTTGTTGAGGGTCTTCCTCTTTTCCGCTGGCCCTGTACTCTGCCAAGCGTGATGCCCTTCCCCAGGGACTGATCCTTCCTGACAACATGCCCAAAGTACGTAAGATGCAATCTCGCCGTCCTTGCCTCTAAAGAGCGTTCTGGCCGTACTTCGTCCAAGGCAGATTTGTTCGTTCTTTTGGCAGTCTATGCTATATTCAATATTCTTCGCCAATACCACAATTCAAAGGCGTCAACTCTTCTTTGGTCTTCCTTATTCATTGTCCAGCTTTCACATGCATATGATGTGTCTGAAAATACCATGGCTTGGGTCAGGCGCACCTTAGCCTTCAGGGTGACATCTTTGCTCTTCAACACTTTGAAGAAGTCCTTTGCAGCAGATTTGCCCAATGTAATGCGTCTTTTGATTTCTTGACTGCTGCTTCCATGGGTGTTGATTGTGGATCCAAGTAAAATGAAATCCTTGACAACTTCAATCTTTTCTCCATTTATCATGATGTTGCTCATTGGTCCAGTTGTAAGGATTTTTGTTTACTTTATGTTGAGGTGTAATCCATACTGAAGGCTGTGGTCTTTGATCTTCATTAGTAAGTGCTACAAAAGTCCTCTTCACTTTCAGCAAGCAAGGTTGTGCCATCTGCATAACGCAGGTTGTTAATGAGTCTTCCTCAAATCTTGATGCCCCATTCTTCTTCACATATTCCAGCTTCTCAGATTATTTGCTCAGCATACAGATTAAATAGGTATGGTGAAAGAATACAACTCTGACGCACGCCTTTCCTGACTTTAAACCAATCAGTATCCCCTTGCTCTGTCCCAATAACTGCCTCTTGATCTATGTAAAGGTTCCTTATGAGCACAATTAAGTGTTCTGGAATTCCCATTCTTCGCAGTTTTAGCCATAGTTTGTTAGGATCCACACAGTCGAATGCCTTTGCATGGTCAATAAAACACAGGTAAACATCCTTCTGGTATTCTCTGCTTTCAGCCAGGATCCATCTGACATCAGCAATGATATCCCTGGTTCCACATCCTCTTCTGAAACCGGCCTGAATTTCTGGCAGGTCCCTGTCAGTATACTGATGCAGCCATTTTTGAATGATCTTCAGCAAAATTTTGCTTATGTGTGATATTAATGATAGTGTTCTATAATTTCCACATTTGGTTGGATCACTTTTCTTGGGAATAGGCATAAATATGGATCTCTTCTAGTCAGTTGGCCAGGAAGCTGTCTTCCATATTTCTTGGCATAGACGAGTGAGCACCTCCAGCGCTGCATCTGTTTGTTGAAACATCTCAATTGATATTCAGTCTTGTGTTTTGCCAATGCCTTCAGAGCAGCTTGGACTTCTTCCTTCAGTACCACCGGTTCCTGATCATATGCCACCTCTTGAAATGGTTGAATATCCACTAATTCTTTCTGGTATAATGACTCTGTGTATTCCTTCCATCGTCTTTTGATACTTCCTGCGTCATTTAATATTTTCCCCATGGAATCCTTCACTATTCCAACTCCAGGCTTGAATTTTTTCTTCAGTTCTTTCAGCTTGAGAAACGCTGAGTGTGTTCTTCCCTTTTGGTTTTCCATCTCCAGCTCTTTGCATATGTCATTATAATACTTTACTTTGTCTTCTTGAGAGGCCCTTTGAAGTCTTCTGTTCAGTTCTTTCACTTCATCAATTCTTCCTTTTGCTTTAGCTGCTCGACGTTTGAGAGCAAGTTTCAGAGTCTCTGACATCTGTCTTGGTCTTTTCTTGCTTTCCTGTCTTTTCAATGACCTCTTGCTTTCTTCATGGATGATGTCCTTGATGTCATTGCACAACCCGTCTGGTCTGTGGTCACTAGTGTTCAATGTGTCAAATCTATTCTTGAGATGGTCTTTAAATTCAGGTGGGATATACTCAAGGTCATATGTTGGCTCTCGTGGACTGGTTCTGATTTCCTTCAGTTTCAGCTTGAACTTGCACACGACCAAGTGATGGTCTGTTCCACAGTCGGCCCCTGACCTTGTTCTGACTGATGATATTGAGCTTTTCCATCATCTCTTTACACAGATGTAGTCAATTTGATTTCTGTGTGTTCCATCTGGCGAGGTCCATGTGTATAGTTGTCATTTATGTTGGTGAAAGAAGGTATTTGCAGTGAAGAAGTCGTTGGTCTTGCAAAATTCTATAATTCGATCTCCAGCATTGTTTCTATCACCAAGGCCATATCTTCCAACTACTGATCCTTCTTCTTTGTTTCCAGTTTTCGCATTTCAATCATCAGTAATTATCAATGCATCTTGACTGCATGTTCGATCAATTTCAGACTGCAGCAGCTGATAAAAATCTTCTGTTTCTTCATCTTTGGCCCTAGTGGTTGGTGCATAAATTTGGATAATAGCCGTATTAACTGGCCTTCCTTGTAGGTGTATGGATATTATCCTATCACTGAGAGCATTGTACTTCAGGATAGATCTTGAAATGTTCTTTTTGACAATGAATGCGACATCATTCCTCTTGGAGTTGTCATTCCCAGCGTAGTAGACTATATGATTGTCCAATTCAAAATGGACAATACCAGTCCATTTCAGCTCACTAATGCCTAGGATATCGATGTTTATGCGTTCCCCCATGTGTTTGTCATATTGTGGGGGCTTGTGTGTTGCTGTGATGCTGGAAACTATGCCACCAGTGTTCAGATACCAGCAGGGTCGCCCATGGAGGACAGGTTTCAGCTGAACTTCCAGACTAAGACAGACTAGGAAGAAGGACCTGGCAGTCTACATCTGAAAAGCATTAGCCAGTGATAACCTTATGAATAGCATCAGAACATTGTCTGATATAGTGTTCGAAGGTGAGCCCCCCAGGTTGGAAAGCACTCAAGACATGACTGGGGAAGAGCTGCCTCCTCAAAGTAGAGTTGAGCTTAATGACGTGGATGGAGTAAAGCTTTTGGGACCTTCATTTGCTGGTGTGGCACGACTCAAAATGAGAAGAAACAGCTGCAAACATCCATTAGTAATCGGAACCTGGAATGTATGAAGTATGAATCTAGGAAAATTGGAAATTGTCAAAAACGAAATGGAACGCATAAACATCAATATCCTAGGCATTCATGAGCTGAAATGGACTGGTATTGGCCATTTTGAATCAGATCAAAATTTGTGAGGGGAGGACTCAAAATCCCCATTTTTCTTACGTACTCTGAGTAGCTTTTATGCACTCCAGGTTTAAAGCCCTCCTTTTGATCTTTACTTCTGACCAAGGTGAAGTAGCAGGACTGATCCTACTTTCCCACCTTAAACAACTAGAACACAGAACAAAATGCATAAAACAATGGCTGTCAGGCATTAGACAGCAGGTAGGACCTTGATCCTAAAGAGAAGGGACCCAAACAAGTGACCCTACAATTGTAGCACTTTGCTGTCTGGAGTCCAGTCTTAGTTTAAGAAGAGAAAATCCCAACAGCTCAGAATCCTTGCTTAGCTGAGGAGACAGAGAAGAGAGATTGAGAAGTCTAATTCAGCTAGAATTTATGGAGTAGAAATACTGTGGAGGGGAGCAGTGCACAGAAAAACAGGCCTGCGGATCTGCACAGGGGTCCCCTTGACCTCTGGCTGAGTACGGATCTATGCCTCTCTGAGAGGAAACTGCCAGAGACTAGGGAAAGAACCTCCAAAAACTGTACAGAGCTCACACATAGCTTGTGTTTCCCCCAGTCAGCATGGAAAGACTGAAAAATATATGCGATGTTGGGGAGACTCTCAAAGGGTCCAAAAGGGGAAAAAAACAAAAAACTTGTTGGTATCGAGTCAATTCAAACTCATAGTGACCCTATAGGACAGAGTAGAATTGTCCCCATAGGGTGTCCAAGGAGTGACTGGTCGATTTGAACTGCCGACCTTTTGATTAGCAGCCAAGCTCTTAACCACCGCTCCACCAGGGTTCCATCACCAAATTAGCCCTAGTGTAAAAGCTGCATTGGACCACTGTTACAAATCTTAAAAGCAAGCTTCAAAATGACCCAATTGTTGTGAAATAACTTAACCACATATCAGAACAAAGTCCAATGCTATTTAAAGAATACAACAAAATCCAGCGACCAACAATATAAAGTTCACTGTGTCCAGCATCCAATGAAAAATTATCAAGAATGCCAAGAAGTAGAAAAGTATGACTCATAACCAGGAGAAAAATCGATCAACAGAAACAAACCCAGAAATGACAAAGATGATAGAACCAGCAGGCAACAACATTAAAGCAAAAAATATAATTACAAATACATTGCAAAATAAAACAAAGAAACATAAAATAAATAATTATAGATTGGTCTTCATTAAAAAATAAATGCTTTGTTCTTTTAAAAGTTATTGTTAAGGAAATGAAAAGTCAAGCCACAGACCAGAAAACATGTCTAACAAAGGACCTGTATCCAAAATATATAAAAATCTCTTACAATTCTAAAATAAGAAGACAAATAACCTGATTGAAAAATGAGCAAAATGTTTGAAAAAACACTTGACCAAAGAATGTGTATTAATGGCACAAAAGTGCATGATAAAACGCTAACATCGTTTGTCATTAGAGAATTTCCAATTGAAACAACAATGAGACCACCCTCATCCACCAGGATGTCTAAAATGAAAAAGGCTGCGAATACCAAACGTTAGTGTGAATGTGTAGTAACTGAAGCTCTTATTTATTGCTGGTGGGAATTCAAATGATATGGCCCCTTTTGGGGGGGAAAAGTTTGACAGTTCCTTGTATCACTGTAAGTCAGAATCGACTCAATAGCAGTGGGTTTGGTTTGGGTTTTTGTATGATTAAGCATATACTTGCCATGTGACATAGCAATCCCACTCCAGGTAAATCAAAACATATACTTACAAAGATTTTTATTTATTATGTCCATCCCAGCTGTAGTCATACTATCCAAAAGCTAGAAACTACTCAAACACCCATCAACTAGTGAATGGATAAACACTTTGTAGTATATACACACACTACAAAGCAATAAAAGAGAGCAAAATATTCACACATGCAACAAAGTGAATGAATCTTAAAACATTATATTAAATCATAGAAGACAACACAAAAAAATTGTATCCTAAATAATTCCATTTATATAAAATTCTAGAAAAGGCCAAACTATAGTGACAGAAAGCAGATCAATGGCTCTAGGAACTAGGAGATAGAGACAGAGAACTGACTACAAAGGGACACAAATGAAATTTTCAGGGTAATGAAAAGATTCTACATTATGATTTTAGTAAGGATTAAACAACTGTATATACTTATCAAAATTCATAAAGTTGTATCTTTAAGCTGGTTGAATATTATGATTATTATAATTTCAATAAAAGTGATTTTTAAAAAAGCGACAAAGACTGTGAATCTCCATCAGCACAACATGACAAAGACAAAGTCATAGAAGTTTCCTAGACATATCCAAACACGTTGAGGGACCGAGTTGCTGCTGCTGAGGGCTGGGGGCCATAGTCTCGGGGGATATCTAGGTCAATTGGCATAACATAGTTCATAAAGAAAATGTTCTACATCCTACTTTGGTGAGTAGCGTCTGGGGCCTTAAAAGCTTTCGAGCAGCTATCTAAGATACATCTATTGGTCCCATACAGTGCAGAGCAAAAGAGAATGAAGAAAACAAGACACAAGGAAAGTATTAGCCCAAAGGACTAAAGGACCACATGAACCAGGGCCTCGACAAGCCTGAGCCCAGAAAAACCAGGTACTGCAAGGCTACCACCAACCACGGCCCTGACAGGGATCGCAGCAGAAAGTCCCAGGCAGAGTGGGAGAAAAATGTATAACAAAATTCAAACTCATGAAAAAAAAGACCAGACTTACGGGTTTAACAGACACTGGAGGAACCCCCAAGGCTATGGCCCCCGGACACTCTGATAACTCAGAACTGAACCATTCCCAAAGCCCAGTTTTCAGTCAAAGATTAGATTGGTCTATAAAACAAACAATAACATGTATGAAGAATGTGCTTCTTAATTCAATAAAATATACGAGACCAAATAGGCAACACTTGCCCAAAAGCAGATAAGAAGGCATGAAGGGACAGAAACTGAACCAATGGGTACAGGGAACCCAGGGTGCAAAGGGGGAGCATTCCGTCACATAGTGGGCATTGCGACCAATGTCACAAAACAATATGTGTACAAACTTTTGAAAAAGAAACTAAACCTAAAACACACACGCACACACATATACAAGCATATCTCCTGTGTAAGCCACAGTCAAAAAGAGCCCTTGTGCTCCATATTTGGTTGGAAACTACGTTTGCATTCAGAGCACAAATATTAGCAAAAGTATGAATAGTGAGTTTTCTTGGAGGTTTCTTATTGTACTGCATATGTTTGTGAAAAACATGTGGCCACAGTTGCTGGCTTAGTATTCATGGACAGATTTGCTGTCAAACCTCTTTCTACTAACGTGAAGAAGCTGTGCTGAGAATGTGCAGTGTACCTTCTCACAGACACAACTATTTTTCTTGTCATCGATACATTCCAAAGGCTGGTGGGGACTCATTTGAACACTAGCATCAGTGGCTAACGTAGAGATGCTATTAGATAAGATGCTCTCAGGTAGTTTTCAGCAGAGCATGTCCTCTGAAGAACAGAGAGGCTATGTTTGTGACACAGAATCACAAACCAAATAATAATCAGATGCGTTGTTGTTGTTAGGTGCTGTCGAGTTGGTTACGACTCATAGCAACCCTATGCATAACAGAACGAAACACTGCCCGGTCCTGCGCCATCCTTACAATCATTGTTATGCTTCAGCCCATTGTTGCAGCCACTGTGTCAATCCACCTAGTTGAGGGTCTCCCCTTTTTTCTCTGACCCCGTACTTTACCAAGCATGATATCCTTCTGGAGGGACTGATCCCTTCTAACAACATGTCCAAAGTATATAAAATGCAGTCTCGCCATCCTTGTTTCTAAGGAGCATTCTGGTTGTACTTCTTCCAAGACAGATTTGTTCGTTCTTTTGGCAGTCCATGGTATATTCAATATTCTTCGCCAACACCACCATTCAAAGGTGCCAATTCTTCAGTCTTCTCTGTTCGTTGTCCAGCTTTCACATGTATGTGATGCAATTGAAAATACCATGGCTTGGATCAGGCACACCTTAGCCTTCAAGGTGACATCTTTGGTTTTCAACACTTTAAAGAGGTCCTTTGCAGCAGATTTGCCCGTTAACTACCTCAAGCCTAGAAATGCACCACTTGTTCAAGGGAAAGCCCCCCAAAAAGGAGTAGCGGGTTTCAGACACATGGTTGGCTCTATCATTTGTGGAGTATTTGGAAATGTTGGTCATCAAGATGACTAGGAGACAAACTGATTTATGGATATAAGACAATTAGAACTTCAGCAGGTGTTTTTTTGTTTATTTTTAGAAATTGGAAAGGTCAGCCTTAAATGTACAGAAGAATGCAAAGGCCTGAGCATAACCAAGGCAATAATAAAGAAGAACAGCAAATGTGGAGGAGTTACACAGGCAAATATCAAGACTTCCTGTAAAGCTGTAGAATTAAAGCACTGTGTTATTGGAGCAAGGGTAGACAAATAGATCGATGCAACAGAATAGAGTCTAGAAATGTATCTACTATGTGTGGATGCTTGGTTTACGATAAAGATAATACTGAAGTGCTTTGGGGAAGGCATGGTTTTTCAAATAAATGGTGCTGGATCAACTGGACTTTCATACGGAAAAAATAAATCTGGATTTCTACTCACCACCACACACAAAAAGAACCCTAGTGGTACAGTGGTTAAAGTGCTTGGCTGCTAACCAAAAGGTCAGTATTTCAAACCCACCAGCCGCTCCACAGGAGAAAGATGTGGCAGTCTGCTTCCATAAAGATTACAGCCTTGGAAACCCCATGGGTCAGTTCTATTCAGTCCTATACAGTCGCTATGACAAAAGTACAACGAGAATGCCCCTTAGAACCAAGGATAGCTAGACTGTGTCTCACATACTTTGGACTTGTTATAAGGAGAGATCAGTCCCTGGAGAAGGATATCATGCTTGGTAAAGTACAGGGTCATTGAAAAAGAGGAAGACCCTCAGTGATATGGATTGACACAGTGGCTGCAACAATGAGCTCAAGTGTTACAAAGATTGTGAGAATGGTGAAGGACCAGTGAAACATGACCAGGCAGTGTTTTGTTCTATTCTACACAGTGTCACAGTGAGTTGGAACCAACTCAAAGGCACCTAACAACAACAAAGTTTTCTAGTTTAATTTGAACACAACCATAATTTTTTAAGATTAGAGATATAACCTTTTTTTTTTTCTCCTTTTATAGCATTTTCTCTTTCTTTATTTACTTCCCTTTGATTTTTCCTTTTTATTCCGGAAGAACTTTAAAAATTTAACCTCCAAATTACATATTTTGTTCTTATACTTTCAACTCTGATCTTTAGTGCATCTATGCAGACTCTGCTTCTGCTGTTATTTTTTCACTTCACTTTCATTTTCTTTTATCTCATTCCTTCAATTTTTCTTTCACATTTCTTTATAAACTCTTTATTCATTAATTTCATTTTTCATTCAGCAAATATGTATTGCTGCTTGCTATATGCCAGGTATTATGCTAGATATTGTTTCTCAGCAGTCAATAAATCAGATGAAATATAAGCTGCACTCTTCATGGAGCTTATAGTCTAGTGGAATGAAACAGATATTAAATAAATGTTAGTACATAAACAAACAAACTTGGTGTGTTTTCACGTGTGTGTGTGCGTGTGTGTGTGTGTGCACGTGCTATCATTACTTTGAAGAAAGCCTTCACTGAAAAAAGGGCAATTGAACAAGTCATACATTCCAGGCAGAGGAATCACGAAAAGCAAAGGCTTTGAGGCTGGACCATGCCTGGGATGTTTGAGGAATAGCAAGAAGGCCAGTGTGGCTATAGAAGAAGGAAAACATAGAAGAGTTCAGAGGTGTAGGGGGAGACGGTTGATCATATGGCCCCTCGTAGGCTATTGGGATAATTTTGACCTCTACTCCAAGTCGATCAGGAAACCTTTGGGAGATTTTGAAGAAACCAAGAATATGATTTGCTTCTCGCTTAAATAGGAGTCCACTGGCTTCTGTATTAAGAACAGATTGTAATACAGCAAGGGCAGAAATAAAAACAGAAAGTGATTGCAACAATCCATGTGAAGATGATGGCAGCTTAGATTAGGGAAAGATAGTCAAGGCAATGAGAAAATTGGATTTATCTTGAAGGTAGTGTCAGTGGGATTTGCTAATAGACTGGATATGAGGTGAAATAGAAGAGAAAAGTCAAAATGGCTCTAAGATTTTTGTCTTGAGCAACTGGAAGAATCAGGTTGCTTAATTACTGAGATGGGGAAGCAGACTAGGGGCTCTAGGGAGGAGGTTATCAGGAGCTTTTAAATATCATCTACATACTACCTCCCCCCCCCAAAAAAAAACCGGGTCGCCATCAAGTTGATTGCGGCTCATCACCGCCCTATAGGACAGAGTAGAATTGCCCCGTAGGGTTTCCAAGGAGCAGCGGGTGGATTTGAACTGCCGACCTTTTGGTTAGCAGCCAAGCTCTTAACCACTGCACCACCAGGTCTTCCATTTACATATTAGTTACTCTCAAACTCATATCTCCAGTCCTGACACTTCCTTGAACTTCAGACTCAAATACCCATTTGCTCGCATATCCGTCTACATACTTACCATGTCCACTTGGATGTGTAATAAACATTGAAAAGCTAACTATGCCTAAAACTGAGCTCCTGATACAGGCAATTGAGAACAATTACCTTGTTTTCTTTCAGTTAATTTTATTCAATATAGATGGATTAGATGATGTTTCCCACAGCCCAAGGAACACCATTACTGAGAGTCGAAAAGCCTTCACTACTATTATGTCCTTTGTCTAGCACTGTTGTTCCTTAAAAGCTGGCCAGGTCACTGTCCTCCTTCTGCAGCTGTGCTAGTTTTATGCATGAGGCTAGGAACGGACTTGACAGCACACAACAACAACACAGGGCCACTTGGTAGTAGATATTGGCCTTTCAGGATTGCCAGGCCCAGGCCAAACCAATGGGGTTCACTGAACCAGACTAACAACTGTCTCAGGCAGAGTGGCAGGATATTTGCTGGATGTGCACCCCAAGGCTGATGGCTCTGATGGCTCAAGGCAGGACTGAGGTCCTGCCAAGCTCAAATTCGGTGCTAGTACTGGATTGGCATTCTCCTGCTGGGAGAAAAGAATTAAAGTCAAAATATTTAGATTTCAACACTCTTTCTGCTACTTTCTAACTCTCTACCATGTGCCAAATCATTTTTTCTATCTGAGCCTCAGTTTCTTCTATAAAACGAGGATTTAAAATGATGCCTTTACAGAGTTATTATTAGGATTAAAATCGTGATGAAATAATACATGGAGGTGGCGATGAGAATCGACTCAGTAGCAGTAGGTTTGGTTTTGGTTTTTTGAAGTACTTTGTAATCTCTTAGCACCACATGTAAACTCTGAAGTATCATTAATTCTTATATCATTAAAAAAAACCCAGTGCCATCGATTGTGTTATTATTGAGACTCATATGTAGTTAGCAAGGTTAACCAGTTCAATTAATTCGCACTTTTCTTTCCATCAACGATTTGCATATGCAGCGTACTAAATTAATTCTAAAGCTGTCATCTGGAGGTCTTCTGCCTGTAAGTCTCCAGGAAATCCTGTCCAGGAATCCGCTACACCTTTGGTGACAAAGCAGTAGGCTTTTTGAGAAAGAAGATTCCAAAGAGATTTATTTCCCCTGGTATGTCTGGCATGTGTTTTCAGATGCCTAGAATATGCAGTACATCATGATTAAGGTACAATTGTGTGTTCTAGTAACCTCCAAAGAAACACTACAGAAAAACGTACATATTGCCTATCTTCCAAAGGCAGGTACATACAGGTAGCAAAATATTTCGTTAAAAGGGAGTAAGCACTCTAATTATGGCAGGACAGAAAAGCAACCTTAATGCTTTCAGATTATCTTAACAAGGCCCAAGATTGACTTTGACCAAACAAGCAAACAAAAGTACTATTTCGTACTCTGTGATTACAACACTTGGCTAAATTTCAACCTAGAGAAATTGCCTTAATATCAGATATTAAAAAAAAAAAGATAAGATCATCTACCCCCACATGAACCCTTGGCTAAGAGTTTGCATTTCTAAAGTAGAGCAAGGGTGAAACACACAGTAATCAATATTCCTGAATAAAAGTGAAGAGTGATTTCAAGCAAAATATTGCTTGAAAAATATTGCATCTCTGGGGATTTCTAATATTTGTGGAATGGTCTCCATCTCTTCCCTTTCCCAGGGTCAAAATGTTTAGTTACATTAAATACAGAATAAAACCACAAGGGCAATCTAGTGGTAGTCCAGGAGAGAATGTCCTCACATCTGACTTCTATAGAACAGATGACAAACCATGACCCCACTTCTCCAGAATGCTAGGCAGACAGAAGGCAATGACAGAGACTTGGGCCAGGGAACAGAGTTGGGAAATGCCCACTCATACTCACCAAACAAACCACCTCATAGCAAAGTCTCCTCTGTAAACTGTTAATACGCTTTCCTTTGAATCCAGGTTTGACAACATTGCCTGAACCTCAGGCAATGTTGTCAAACCCAGATTCCTAGTTTGGTGAGGTTGTTTCTACAACCTATATTTGCCTACAAGCCATACAGCAAGACCAGAATATTGTCCATTCCCTTCTACTCAGCACTTCTCCAACACACACACACACACACACACTCACACACACACACAATTTTTCTGTTTCACTTCTGGCCCACTTGCTTTGACACTGCGTAAAAAGAAAAGAAAAGAAAAAAAGAAGATACTGCATACACTCTGAACATCACAAAAGCCAGACTGAATAAAAGATATTCATAAAAGCAGACTTCTCCCAGAAAATGTAATTTTAATCCTTGGAAATGTCTAAGAAGAGGAATAAATGTGCCACTGAATTCAGAAAAAAAACTGCCGATTTAACAAGATTTTTTTTGTGTGAGTAGCCTTTCCTTGGAAGCAGACCTTTCTTTAGGGGAGAGATACACTAAGCACCTCAAGAAATGGCTAAAGAATTTATCAGCATCCTGAGAAACAAAATTGTTTCAGTTTTATTGCTGCCCTCTCATTAAATTATCATGTAACAGCCGGGATTAAGCAGCCCCTCGGAGGGATTTCGGTGTTCACTGGTGTTTTATGAATTTTTATGCTGCAAGATAGATTATTATGAAAACAAGCAAGCTTGTAGCACACACCTGTTCAACTCTTCCTCCTTTGTAAATGCTTTTTCCACCAGGTTCTCAATTTATTTACGGGATACACTTTCCTGTCTTCAAGCAACAGATTTGTGGAGCATCTCTGCACAATCATCGGTTCTTGTAGCTGTTTATACCCAAGTCTCAGAGTTCTCCTGCAGCAGTATTCTTGCCTATGAAATGATGCTGAAATATGTTGAGTACACAAAAGGATTAAGGAATCCAGACTATGGGACATGCTGGCTGCTTTAAGATATCAAGGTGAGTTTCCTTAACCTGTTTCATGAGTTTTGATGATTTTTCCTTTATTAACTACCAAAAATATCTGATGCAATAGCAAATTACTAAGTAGTACAATAAGATCTCAGAAAAACTTCATCCATTCTTAAATGATCCCTCGGTATTTTACTGAGCATAGGGCCTAGGACTGCATATTGAGGAGCTGATACAAATCTCCTTAGAAGTGAGGATGGAGAGACTTCATCTTGCATACTTTGGATGTATTATCAGGAGGGGCCAGTCCCTGGAGAAGGACATCATGCTTGGTAAAGTAGATAGTCAGTGAAAAAGAGGGAGGCCCTCGAGGAGATGAATTGACACAGTGGCTGCAACAATGGGCTCAAACATATCAACAATTGTGAAGATGGCGCAGGACTGGGCAGTGTTTTCGTTATGTTGTACATGGGGTTGCTATGAGTTGGAACCGACTTGATAGAACCTAACAACAACACAAAGTACAAAACAGTTCTAACCGTGTCACTTTTCACTTTCCCTCTTAAACCTATCATAATGGCTAGCATTTGAAGTATACACAGCAGTTTCACCTGAGAACTTTTTAAAACTACGGAAGCCCAGGCCCTTATCAAGATCTCTTACGTTAGGAAGCCCTGATATGAGTCCAGGTATGTATGATTTTAAGAGCACTGAGAGCTGAGAATCAGCATGTCCAGTCCCAGTCCCCCTACTAACTTCCTCTTTACCTCAGCTCACACACTCTGCTTCAGTTATTTAGAATTTTTCAAGAGTCTCTGAACATGCGAAGTGTTACAATTGTTTTGTGATTTTGTATGTGCTATTCCTTCTTCTTGAATGCTTTCATTCTTATATTTTTCCCAGGAAACTCCCACATAGCCCTCAAAGCCAGCTCAAATCTCTGTGAAGGTGCATTTAGTCAATGGGTCTTAGCGCTTAGTTATCACATGTAGAGACCTATTTTGTGTTTATATGTCTGTCCCTCTCCTGAATTCGTGAGCTCCTTAGGGGAGGGTCATGGCTTCCTTGACTCCCTCAGTGTCTAACACAATGTCTGAGAATATAATACAGGCACTTAAAAATATCTCTCGAGTGAAGAGTGTCCCTGCCCATAAGATCCTAGAATCAGTGGATGAAAACTTCAGGAAACTGAGCCCATATTAAAACATTTTAATTATCAGAGCTTGCCAACAGTTCAGTGTGGTGTCTTGTGAAGGTGTAAGCATCTTTCTTACCACCAGAAATAGAAGGTTTTCAAACAGTGTCAGAATGGACACTCAACAGGGCAGCTGATACCTGGTAGCCACAAATGACCTTGGATGTCAAAATGACCTTGGACGGCCTTTGGTGACTATGAATCAGAGACCACAGGCTTATTTTAATATTATGTGTTTAAAGAAAGGGGGGTGCTGTAGAGAATGATTGTTTCATCATGGAAGTCTTGTAAATTCTACTCACATTATACATTCCCCTGCATTTTGATTATCATTGGTATTAACAATGGTATCTGAAAAAGCAGTTTATTAACATGGCTATGAAAAGCCCAAGGTTCAAATCCTAACTTCCAAAAACACTCTTTTGCCTCCAGTAGACATTCTGCTGCAAGCACACCAAATGTTCCCTCATCCCTATATCTCTGAGTCTCTGCTCACATTCAGTCTTATGCATTTGCCTCTTCTACTTGCTGGCACCCACTAACTCATATTGCAAGACCCAGCATTTGTGTCTCATTTTCTGGAAGACAACTTCACCGTCCCAATGGAAAAGTGGCGTTTTCTCTTCTGTATGCTCACAGGACCTGTGCTGAACTCATTGTCATGAACTCCATCATTAATTCAACAAAATCTCTCAGGAACTGTCTGCTGAAGGAAAAAAGAACAAATATCAGAAGTAGCATGCACTAACACAAAGAGTACCAAGTTAAGGATGAGAATCTCTTCATTCTAGTTTGGTCTACAATACCAGTACCTTGAGCTACCATGGCAACTAAATTCTTCTGTCCTGTCCTAAGTTTTTTTGTTTTTTCAAGTGATTGGGTTATATTAGAGCTTCTTGTTTTAAAAAGATGATTCTATGAAATAAAGAGCAGAGTTGAACCTGAATATTAACTGAAGGCTGAAACTTCCAAGAATGGGATTCAAAATCCTTCTCAATCTTGCCTCAAACAACCTTTCTATTCTAAAGTTCCAACATTCCTTATTATACATCTTATTCTCAGCCACCTCAAAGTTACAATTAACAATCTCTTCCCCTCCTTCCCCCTATTGCTCAGCTTATTCAACTGCTTAGTTCTTTCTATAAATAAATGTCTACTTATTCTTCAAGAAAAACTTAATGCCAGCACCTCTATTAGGTCATTTTTCTTTTCCTACAGCTGAATTAATCTTCTGTCCTCTAAACTCCAAAGCGGTAAGAATGGAACTTCCTTTTAGAAAGTCCTAGAATCTCTAGCCAGAAATCTATGGCACTCAACACAAAATATAATAACGAAATGAAGGGTATTACTTTCCAAACCGAGTTACACATGCCTCTTTTGGTACATAAGGTGACTTTAGGAAGTACACAGACATGCTCCATTATAGCTGTGACATAAAAATTTTAAAACATATTTAAGTAGAAGTAAATCATTTACAAGGGATGCTGTGTGGTTTAAAATCAGGAAAGGTGTGTGTTATGGTTGTATCCTTTCATCACACTTATTCAATCTGTTTGCTGAGCAAATAATCTAAGAAGCTGGATTATATGAAGAAGAATGGGGCATCAGGATTGGAGGAAGACTCATTAACAACCTACTTTATGCAGATGACAAAACCTTGCTTGCTGAAAATGAAGATGACTTGAAGAACTTACTGATGAAGATCAAAGACTACAGCCTTCAGTATGGATTACCCCTCAGCATACAAAAATCAAAACTCCTCACAACGAACCAATAAGCAACATCATGATAAACGGAGAAAATATTGAAGTTGTCAAGGATTTCATTTTACTTGAATTCACAATCAACACTCATGGAAGCAGCAGTCAGGAGATCAAATAGCATACTGTATTGTGCAAATCTGCTGCAAAAGACCTCTTTAAAAAGCAAAGATGTCACTTTGAGGACTAACGTGTGCCTGAGTCAAGCCATGGTATTTTCAATCACTCATATGCATGGAAAAGCTAGAGAATGAATAAGGAAGACCAAAGAAGAATTGATGCCTTTGAATTACAATGTTGGTGAAGAACATTGAATATACCATGGAATGCCAGGAGAACAAACAAATCTGTCTTGGAAGAAGTACAGCCAGAAAGCTCCTTAGAAATGAGGATGATGAGACTTCATCTTACGTACTTTGGACATGTTATCAGGAAGGACCAGTCCCTGGAGAAGGATACCATGGTTGGTAAAATAGAAGGTCAGTGACAAAAAGAAAGACCCCAAGGAGATGGATTAGCACAGTGGCTACAACAATGGGCTCAAATATAGCAACAAGATTGTGAGGATGCCATAGGAGCAGTGTTTCGTTCTGTTGTACACGGGATCTTTAGGAGTTGGAACAGACTCTATGGCAACTAACAACAACAAGTAAATTATAACGTTAGAATTTGATGGCTAATTTTATGTTGCCCAGTTGTTTGGTCAAATACTAGTCCAGGTGTTGCTGTGAAGGTATTTTGTTGATCTGATTTACATTAACAATCAGTTGACTTTAAGTAAAGCAGACTATCCTCTAAATTGTACTTGGGTCTCATCTAATGAATTGAAAGCCTTAAGGGAAAAAATTGAAGTTTCCTGAAAAGGGAAAGAATTCTGCTGTAAGACTGCAACATGGAAATCCTGATGAGTTTCCAGCCTCCTGGTTGCCTTGTGGATTGTGGAATCAAGATGCAGCATCAACTCTTACCTGAATTTCCAGTCTGCCAGCATGAGCTACAGATCTTGGTCTTGCCAGATTCCACAGTCATGAGAGTCAATTTCTTAAAATCTCTTTCTCTCTCTCCATATGTATACATATATATTAAAAAATATATCTCATATTGGCTATATTTCTCTGGAGAATTCGACTGATATATGCAAGTGCACATATACCCATTTTGCAAGATTATAAAAGCGTTATATGAAATAACTGATATTTTGAAATGCTGATAAAGTAGAAAGACATCATGGAGTTTGAACAGAAATACTGACTTCAATGTAAGCTCTGATAACAGTTTTCTGGCCCCCCAAAAGACATTCGGTTTATATGAAATCGATTTTCTTTTAGTAAACTGGGAAGATAAATTATCAGTATAAGTGTAACCCTCCTTCTGAAGTTACTGGATACTGCAAATGAAAAGGTTAGAGGTACAAGTTAACCCAGAGGCACCTTGAAAGAAAGCCTCAGAGATCTACTTCCAAAAAATCAGCCATTGATAACTGTATGGAGCATAGTTCTACACTGATACACATGAGGCCACCATGGTGTCAGCTCAACAGCAGGTGGTTGTCTCTTCCTATATGCTGTACTTTAAGGAACAAAAATTGTCTTATCCCTTTTATGCCTAACCTATGACACATACTAAACTATAGTAAGTAATCAGTAATTGTTAGTTGCATATTTGTCTTTTGTCATTTTGAGAAAAATCCTTTAAAATATACATATAAAGAACATATTTCATAGCAATTCCTGATATCAGTTTCTGATACAATACTAGAAATTATTTCTATGTTTATTTTTTTTGAAACAAATAATTCTTATTTTTCTTTCTCACTCATTTATCTTTTCTGTAAAACATGGTACCAATGCAGGCATTCATTAAATACTCTACCCAACCATTTTTCTAATTTTGAAGAGGTGTTGTTACCTTATTGATATTTGGGACTCTGAAGTAGTACGGATTCATCTTGCTTGTGTTTTATGTAGTTTATCCCACAGATCTATATTACTTTTGTAATTCATATTTCACTCTAATTGACCTCTAGATTCAATGGAAATGTATTGGGGGAAATCATGTAACACACAGCTAACCAGATGAGGTTGTCCATCTCTCCTGGACTGAGACTCATGATAATGTCCAGTTTTTTCCTGGGCTGCTCTTAGGTTACTAAGAAACAGGGGGTCTCAGCCAGCTCTGTATTTTTATCTACATTAATTCTTCCTAAGGTGTGGTTACCACCTACTGAACGCTTGTATGGTACAGCATACTGTGCCAGACTGAGAAGAAATAAATAAAAAGGAATTTTGTTCTCAAACAGGCAACTGAAAACAGGAGTGAAATAAACCATGACTGCTTCCATTAAACCGGAAGTTTCTTGAGGTCAAGAACCAATTTTGTTTGACTTTAAATTCCCATGGCCCGCAATGTGCTGTACATGTTAAGCAAGTAACAATTGCTTGCTGAAATAAAATTGACATTTGGAGAGTGTGGGATATGTTCCAGAATTAATGAGGGCCAACTTTCTGTACATTATTTCATTTAAACATCAAAGAATCTTTCTGATGTGTAGTAATATTGCTCCTTATTATCAATAAAGAAACTAAAGCTCATGGAAGATAAATAATTAAAAAAAAAATTCTTTTTTTTTTTCTTTTAGCAAGTAGGGAGACTTGGATTCAAGCCTTGATCAGTTTGATGCCAAATTCTCTGATCTTACAAACCCTCTATGCTGGATATTAATAGGGATTTGACCACTAAGAAAACTATAATACTAAAAGAAAATCGATAAGAAGTTTAATTTCAATTAACATATAAATTATATAGAAATGAGTTTGTATAGCTTACATGTACTTTTTCATTTTTTTCCTCTGGAGATCCTCCAGAGCACAGGAATATTAAAGAATTAATGAGGACTGTTGGCCTAGTTCTACCTCTTACCCTTTCTTAGTGACCCAGCACTTACGTAAGGCAGCTCTCCTTTCCTGTTTCCCTCATGTTATGTGGAGTCTTTTCTCTATTCTCCTTCTCAGACCACGAGAGTCCCAGTTCACTTGTAAAGGACCCATCGCTAGTGCCACCATTTTCCTTATCCATATAACCACCTCCCACACCCACATCCATGCGGTTCAATCATGTGTAAAATATCCTGGGCTGGGGAGGCAGCTGTGGGGTTGTAGAAATAGCTTCCCACCACCCATCCGTCAGTTTGCTGTACTGTGGTAGCTTACATGTTGCTACAATGTTGGGAGCTTTTTCACTAGTATTTCAAATATCAGCAGGGTCACCCACAGTGGACAGGTTTCAGTGGAGTTTCCAGACTTAAATAGACTAGGAAGAAAGTCCTAGAGAGCTACCTTTGAAAATTAGCCACTGAAAACACTATGGATCACAACAGAATATCGCTCAATGTAGTGTTGGAAGTCATAACAATGGGCCCAAATATGCCAATCATCATCAAGATGGCACAGGACCAGGTAATATTTTGTTCTGCTGTACCTAGGGTCACCATGGGTTGACATCTACTCAACAGCAACTAAAAACAACAACAGAAATAGCTTTAGCCTGGGAGTCAAGTGGTCATGCACACCCTCTGACATTGACTTATAGATCCTGAAGAAGTTACTGCACCTCACAGAACTTCTGCAAGTTCCTCACTTAGGAAAAGAAGCTGTTTGCAACAGATCTGATGATCTCTAAGGACCCCTCTAGCTCTAACTTTCCAAGGATATGTTTACCTGCCTATCTGTAGCCTTTCCCCGCCTTCCCCAGAAAGGTTTTCCCAACTGGTTCCTCGTCATCACCAACAGGGTGTGGCCTCAGCCTGGACTCTGCTCAGGCCTGGAGTTCCACCATCTACTTTCCTCTGCCTAGTGCATCACTTAGAAGGAGCAGAGGCTGGTCTGCTCAGCTGCACAGGCCTCCACTTTGAGTGACAGCTTCTTCAAGCCTAATATAATTTAATCATTTCTTGGCCTTGATTCAGCCCTGGCCAAGTGTTTCTCTTAGAGGAACACATATCAATGACAGGTGTAGAAGAAAGAAGAAATCCAGCCCCACCAGGCCCATTACAGTAGGTGACCTGGTGTCCTCCACAGCCTGTGCAGAGAGCTTCTTCACTCACTTAATTAAGCCATAAGGTGGGCACGGGGCTAGCTCATCACAGTCACTGCCACGGTCATGCTCTGTTATTATCCTCCATCCTTGCACATGTAGATGGGGATAGGATAGGGAAGGGGGACCTTCCCCCTACCCCGCCCCATTATTCCCACCATCTCCTCAACCCATGCCCCTTTCCCTCCTAACTTCTCCCTATTGTCTGCCTCCTCTTTTCCTCTTTGCCTCACATTTTTCCTCCACTTCATCCCCTCCTTCCCTATGTGCTATCTCTCTACTCCATCCTTCCTTCTCCCTCAACTATTTCCTCCCTCTTCTCAAAGGCATGTCTATGGATTTAGAAATGACCCTTCTTATTACCTATCAGAGCCTCAGTGGCATAGTGGTTAAGAGCTCAGCTGCTAACCAAAATGTTGGTGATTTGAATCCACCAGCTGCTCCTTGGAAGCCCTCTAGGGCAGTTCTACTCTCTCCTATAGGGTCGCTTTGAGTAGGAATTGACTTGATGGCAATGGGTTTGGTTTTATTACCTATCATCCAAGGCCCATCTCAAATTTTAGGTTTTCCTCAAAACCCGCATTGCTACCTTCAGCTAGCACTGTTCACCCTTTTCTTCCAGATGTCTCATTGCCTGGGCCAAATACTTCATCACCTGGTATTTTCATGCAAGCATCTGCCTTTGTACTTAGAGAAATATGGAGTGGCAGAACAGCAGGGTTAGCAATCATTGCAAGTCAATTGGATGAGGAAAGAGCAGCCAAAGAGAGAGGCTGAAACGAAACAAGTGTCACTGAACTAAAGATGCTCAATATAATCTTCTGATGAATTTGTGAGGGGGAAAAAAATAAAAACTTTGGGCTTTATGATAACAAGTCATTCAGTTACGTCTGACTCACATGACTCAGTCTTAACTTTTAAATACCCACGGAAATACAGCAACACGCAAATTATTTGCCATTTTAGAAAAATTACCCTGAACAGTGAGGGTTGACTAGATTTGGGGAACACAAAGACACAACTGAATGAATAATTAAGGGGGACTGCTGATTTGGAAAACAAGACAAAGCGAACAGGGCTGTAAGAGGATAGATAGGTATACCTGGCTGCAACCTCTAGCTACCCTTCTTCAAGAGACTTGGTCCTGCATCCATGACCAGAGAAAGTGGTAACAGGGCAGTCAACCTCATAGAAAAAGGGTGCCTTTATGAAGCAGTCAGAGATGTTTCCCCCATGTCCCTGCTACCCTCATTTCAAAAATGGTAATTTCTGTCATGGATAAGAGGGGACTGGAGTCTTCTACTGTGTGGCCCCGCCACCACTGATGGGGCTTGCTGTTTCCTACATGAAGCCAAAGGAAGGGAAGACCGAGAATGCTGTGGACACTCCGGCTACTTTAGTGCTTTGGCCTGAAAGTGGCACACATCAGTTCCACTTAGAATTCATTGATGAAATCAGATCATTACGGTCACATGCAGAGGGTGCCGGGAAATACAGTCCCTGGCTCAGAAACTACTTGCTAAATCCATCTCAGTGTGAAAGGATAGATTTAGTCTTTGCCACAGTCTGCTCCCTGGTCATCCAGCATTTGGGGCTCCCTTCTTCGCACATGTGTACTATTCATCCCTCCCCAGGGAAGGCGAGTCAAAGTTGCATCCTGTCTCTCCCACCAGCTTTAAGGACAGCATCTCCGCATGATATACAGGTGTTTTCATTAAGTTCAGCTGGGTCTCTCTGTGACCTGGCAGACTATACAATAATAAAAAAGAAGTTATCAACACCCTCTACATCCAATGTACAAAGCTGGAATAGGATTAAATAAAATAATGCTCAGAAATACACTTAGTAAAATGGAAATCGCATTTGAAATGTTCAATATTCTATTGTGAAAATTAAGGGTATCAGGTTTCAGAAACGGTGGGTGGTTTTTACTCATAACGATTTCCCACATCTAAATAATGCTTTCCCACATGTAAAGCATCTTCTTATATATTTTCTATTCTCTTCATTTATTGAGTGTCTTGAGGATGGATTGCTCTATAAATTCCCAAACCTGGACATTTGTGACTTCTCACAGGCACAGAAGGAATCCTGGTTCGCTAATCGTAGTCCTGAGATCATAGACAAGCTAAGTGATATTAAACCTTTCATGGCAGAATATGAAAAAGGAGGAGAAGAAAAAGAAAGAGGGAAAGGAGAAAATACATCATTACAAAACCTCAGAATCCCTGGAGACTAGAAAAATGTGCCACATAGAGATTTCTGTGAATCGGCTTTACTGTCCAAGCCACACATGAACTGGTAGGATTTTAAACACTGAAGCCCTGACAAAATGTCATTTTTATTCTTCTTTACAAACCAGGGGAGGTTTTTTAGGGTCTGTTTAAGTGGCATAAATAGCAGGAGGGACCTAGGAGAAAATCAGCCGTAAATGGACAGGCCCCCATTAATGAAGGGAAAGCAGGCTCCCCACCAGCCTGTTTCCAAGGCAACCAGAGGGATGGACAAGCACCATCTCTCCACTGCTTCCCATTATGGGGATTTTCTCCACAGCCCAGAACAGGAAAGCAAGGATGATTGGAAAACCTTTTGCCTGAGTATTGCTGGTACAATTTACAAACTGAAGGAAATGAGCAGAGATAATACGTGAAATGCTTCCCTGTACAATGCTCCCAACTGCAATCCACACAGAATCAAAGACAGGTTTGACTGGGTAAAAGAAAAAGAAAAATCATGTGCAGAGCTATGGGTTTCCAAAAGCTCTGATATGAAGAAAATGCTTTGGCTTTTCAGACAGAGAAGAACATTTCCTTTCATCACTTATGGATCCTGAAATGACAATTTTTTTATGTTTGCAAAGGACCTTATAAACCGTTGTTTCCAACCTTTTCATTGACATTAAAGCCAGAGAGGTAGAGAGCCTTACCTTATATCCGTCTGTGAGCTGGTGGCTGAGCTGGCCTGAAATCCAGGCATCAAGACCATGGGTCCAATGCTCTCTTGAGTCTGGCATTTAGAGAAGAAACACTGAGAAGAGAAATGAACATACTGAGAACCTAACGCTGGACTAAGAAGCCTGGAGTTTAAGTGGCAGGGATTGTGCAGTATTTAAAGAGTACAGGTGAACTGCACTGGCAACCAAGGGGAAAGATACTATGGAGGGGCTAAAGATAGGATAACCAGTTACAAGGCTGTAATGATTGTCAAGAAAAGAAATGACAAGGACATACAATAGGGCAGTGTCTATAGGAATGAAAAGAGTAGGAAAAAAATAAACACTTACGGCAGTATAATGGACCAGGCAAATTTAACATCTCTTTTGAGCTCGTTAAGAATTGTCGTTTTTTTTTTTTTTTTTTTAAGTTGAAGACTGATCATGGAAAACCTGATTGCAGAAGTAATGTGATTCGACTGGTGATTCTGTATAATGAATGGCCTTAGTACCAATCAGCAGGAAGGCAGCCTTGAGGAAAAAGTCTTTTGAGTCCTCAGATATGTGAGGCCCTGACTCCTGATTCCAATCCCCTCCCCCATGCTTTCAGAAAAGAATCTCAAAGAAACTAGGAGTATAGGAAAGAACCCACGGAAGTGAAAATAAGCCCCAGGTTAGTAAGAAGCCTTGCTGATTGGTTATAAGGTCATCCTGCCTGGCACAATTTTGCAAAATTCCACCCCAAATACTGTCTGTATCTTTCTTACTAAACACCTCTCTGTTTTCATTTAATCAACACTTTCCTCCCCACCCCCCGGCAGTTACAACCTGTCAAAATGTGAACATGGATCTGATCTTCGGAAACAGAAAAAAAAAATCCTAACTATAAAAACTATACGAGAGGATATTCAAGGGTCTGACATTCAAAGAGTTTTCAAAGTTCTTTAAAAAGAAAGAAAGAAAAGGAAGAGCTACAAATGCAAGAAAAGCATGGGTTGAATTTATTTCCTGTTCGGCCTGTCTGCTGAATTTTCAGTGAGGGCTTAAGAAATTTCAGTCACAGAGGAGCGTTAAGCCAGTTGCGCATCATCGAAGGACTGTTTGCTTTACTGTATGATCCAACACAGCAGAGGGATTAGCTAGGCTGCCCTAAACTTGTTACCAGCATTATGAAATATTACGCTTTATAATCTTATTAAGGCTTCAAGTCCTAGTAAAGTGTAGCCCCCACACCTGTGAAAAGCTAAAGAATTCTTCAAGAGGCTGCAGGCAAAAATATAGGAAACTGAGTCTGCTCCATTAGAGGCCCAAATATTTTCTAAATCTTCTCAGTGCTGTGTGATACTATAGCATGCTCCTTTTCCTCTAAACCAACAAATTTGCTACCTTTCTCCCGACACTTTGTTTATCCCCCTTATTACAACTCACTTACTATGCATTTAAACCTACTATGTCCCAGGTACTGTGTTATGCTATTTAAGCGTGGTTGTTCTTGTTGTTATTTTAATCCTCACACACAAAAAAATAAAACCCATGGTTTTATGATGTGTTTCCTCTGTTTCAGTAAAAGCAAAAGGCTGTCTATATTACGGAAACCCTGGTGGCGTGTGGTTAAGTGCTAAGGCTGCTAACCAAAGGGACGGCAGTTCGAATCTGCAAGGTGCTCCTTGGAAACTCTATGGGGGCAGTTCTACTCTGTCCTATAGGATCGCTATGAGTCGAAATCGACTCGACGGCACTGGGTTTTTAAAAAAAAAAAAATTTTTTTTTTTTTTATATTACAATATATATATCAGCTTATTTGAGAGGCAAGCATGACAAATGACCAGGTCATTGGCTTTTTCCCCTCTCTTTTTAAATGACATTTTTGGCTATCCTTTCTTGATATCTGATATCCAGCACATATTCCCTATTGGTAATTAAAACAATAGGTATACATTTTTTAATGAAAAAGGAGAAGAGAGACAGGATTCCAGCTTTTATCAAAGCACCTGTGGAAAAGGTGCTACATTTTAAACGCAATCAGGGGTAGGCACATAGTCTCCCTGAGTGACGTACTGCCTGGGTTAGCCATCTACAGAATCAGCTCTGAATAAAAAAACAAAACAAGAAAATATGTTTTTCCAATTACTTGAGAAGGGATTGACATTTAAAATGGCCGCTCTAGCTTTAAGGTTGTTAAACTCCCTTTATAAGTGACCTGCTTGAACCCAGTGGCTGTCAGTCTGTTTCAACTTCCCCTGCCAACATTTATTTTGTCAGAGCTCATATGAGTTGGCAGGATTGACACAGGAGGGACAGGTAAATGGGAACTAAAAGATGGTGCCTTTTTGGAGGAAAACCGTGTCTGCACTGTGGCCAGCCTGTGAATGCCAAGGGTTGGAATTTCTGATAACTGCCCTCTACTCATGCTCTTTCTCACCCTCTGGCCTCTGCAAATTAGTTGCTGGTAGTGAAATTCAGAAATCATGTACTCCAACTCCATGTTTGTTATTTCAGTTGAGACTCTCTATGCATGGTAAATGTACACTTTGAGTTTTCCAAGGCACTGCTAATTCTATGATATCCTTTTTAATAAATGCAACATTTAATGTGATTTAATTTTTTACCTCATTTGTGCCTTTATTTGTAAATGTGTATTATGTTTCCCTTTACAAAATACTCAGTATAATAAATTTGGGAAATAAAGAAAAGCAGAAGGAAGAAGTATTTAAATCACTCCAAGTTTCACACCCAAGAAACAATTACTATTGACACTTTTGTGTGCTACCTTTATGGGATTTATTGATTCTTTTTTTTATATATATAATTATTATTGTGCTTTAAGCGAAAGTTTACAACTCAAGCCAGTCTCCCAGACAAAAACTTATATACACCTTGCTACATACTCCCAATTGCTCTCCCTAAGGAGACAGCCCACTTCCTCCCTCTACTGTCTCTTTTCTTGTCCATTTCACCAGCTTTTAAACCCCTCTACCCTCTCATCCCCCTCCAGGCAGGAGATGCCAACATAGTCTCAAGTGTCCACCTGATCCAAGAAGTTCACTCCTCACCAGCATCCCTCTCCAACCCATTGCCCAGTCCAACCTCCGTCCAAAGAGTTGGCTTTGGGATTGGTTCCTGTCTTGGGCCAATAGAAGGTCTGGGGCCCTTGACCACTGGGGTCATTCTAGTCTCAGTCAGATCATTAAGTCTGGTCTTTTTATGAGAATTTGGTGTCTGAAACCCACTGCTCTCCTACTCACTCGGGGGTTCTCTGTTGTGTTTCCTGTCAGGGCAGTCATCGCTTGTAGCAGGGCACCATCTAGTTCTTCTGGTCTCAGGATTATGTAGTCTCTGGTTCATGTGTCTCTTTCTGTCTCTTGGGCTCGTAATTACCTTGTGTCCTTGGTGTTCTTCATTCTCCTTTGACCCAGGTGGGTTGAGACCAGTTGATGCATCTTAGATGGCTGCTTGCTAACGTTTAACACCCCAGATGCCACTTTTTAAAGTGGGATGCCGAATGTTTTCTTAACAGATTTTATTATGCCAATTGACTTAGATGTCCCCTGAAATCATGGTCCCCAAACCCCTGCCCCTGCTACACTGCCTTAGAAGCATTCAGTTTATTCAGGAAACTTCTTTGTTTTTGGTTTAGTCCAATTGTGCTGACCTCCCCTGTATTGTGTGCTGTCTTTCCCTTCACCTAAAGTAGTTCTTCTCTACCATCTAATTAGTGAATACCCCTCTCCCACCCTCCCTCCTCTCTTAACCACAAAAGAATGTTTTCTTCTCACTTTAAACTATTTCTCAAGTTCTTATAATAGTGGTCTTATACAATATTTGTTCTTTTGCAACTGACTAATTTAACCCAGCATAATGCCTTCCAGATTCCTCCACGTTATGAAATGCTTCACAGATTCCTCACTGTTCATTATCGATGCGTAGTATTCCACTGTGTGAATATACCATAATTTATTTATCCATTCATCCATTGATGGGCACCTTGGTTGCTTCCATCTTTTTGCTATTGTAAACAGTGCTGTAATAAACATGGGTATGAATATATCTGTTCGTGTAAAGGCTCTTATTTCTCTAGGATATATTCTGAGGAGTGGGATTGCTGGATTGTATGGTAGTTCTATTTCTAGCTTTTTAAGGAAGCGCCAAATTGATTTCCAAAGTGGTTGTACCATTTGACATCCCCACCAGCAGTGTATAAGTGTCCCAATCTCTCCACAGCCTCTCCAACATTTATTATTTTGTTTTTTGGATTAATGCCAGCCTCGTTGGAGTGAGATGAAATCTCATTGTAGTTTTGATCTGCATTTCTCTAATGGCTAATGATCGTGAGCATTTCCTCATATATCTGTTAGCTACCTGAATCTCTTCTTTAGTGAAGTGTCTATTCATATCTTTTGCCCATTTTTTAATTGCGTTGTCTTTTTGTAGTTGAGTTTTTGCAGTATCATGTAGATTTTAGAGATCAGGCGCTGATCAGAAATGTCGTAGCTAAAAACTTTTTCCCAGTCTCTAGGTAGTCTTTTTACTCTTTTGGTGAAGTCTTTGGATGAGCATAGGTGTTTGATTTTCAGGAGCTCCCAGTTATCTAGTTTTTCTTCTGCATTCTTAATAATGTTTTGTATGCTGTTTATGCCATATGTTAGGGCTCCTAACGTTGTCCCTATTTTTTCTTCCATGACCTTTATCGTTTTAGATTTTATATTTAGGTCTTTGATCCATTTTGAGCTCGTTTTTGTGCATGGAGTGAGGTATGTGTCTTGTTTCATTTTTTTGCAGATGGGTATCCAGTTATGCCAGCACCGTTTGTTAAAAAGACTGTCTTTTCCCCCATTTAACTGTTTTGGGGGACTTTGTCAAATATCAGCTGATCATATGTGGATGGATTTACGTCTGGATTCTCAATTCTGTTCCATTGGTCCATGTATCTGTTGTTGTACGAGTAACAGGCTGTTTTGACTACTTTGGAGGTATAATAGGTTCTAAAATCAGGTAAAGTAAGGCCTTCCACTTTGTTCTTCTTTTTCAGTAATGCCTCATTTATCCAGGGCCTCTTTCCCTTCCATATAAAAGTTGGTGATTTGTTTCTCCATCTCATTAAAGAATGTTGTTGGGATTTGGATCAGAATTTCATTAAATGTACAAATCGCTTTTGGTAGAATAGACATTTTTACAATGTTAAGTCTTCCTATCCACGAGCAAGATATGTTTTTCCACTTATGTAAGTCTCTTTTGGTTTCTTGCAGAAGTGTACTGTAGTTTTCTTTGTATAAGTCTTTTACATCTCTGGTAAGATTTATTCCTAAGTATTTTATCTTCTTGGGGGCTACTGTAAATGGCATTGATTTGATGATTTCCTCTTCAATGTTCTTTTTGTTGGTGTAGAGGAATCCAACTGATTTTGTATGTTTATCTTGTATCCCGATACTCTGCTGAACTCTTCTATTAGTTTCAGTAGTTTTCTGGAGGATTCCTTAGGGTTTTCTGTGTATAAGATCATGTCATCTGCAAATAGAGATACTTTGACTTCTTCCTTGCCAATCTGGATGCCCTTTGTTTCTTTATCTAGCCTAATTGCTCTGGCTAGGACCTCCAACACAATGTTGAATAAGAGTGGTGATAAAGGGCATCCTTGTCTGGTTCCCATTCTCAGTGGGAATGCTTTCAGGCTCTCTCCATTTAGGGTGTTGTTGGCTGTTGGCTTTGTTTAAATGCCCTTTATTATGTTGAGGAATTTTTCTTCCATTCCTATTTTGCTGAGAGTTTTTATCATGAATGGGTGTCGAACTTTGCCAAATGCCTCTTCTGCAAAAAATCAATTGATAAAATCATGTGATTCTTGTCTTTTGTTTTATTTATGTGGTGGATTACATTAATTGTTTTTCTAATGTTGAACCATCCCTGCATACCTGGTATGATCCCACTTGGCCATGGTGAACTATTTTTTTGATATGTTGTTGAATTCTATTGGCTAGAATTTTGTTAAGGATTTTTGCATCTACATTCATGAGGGATATAGGTCTATAATTTTCTTTTCTTGTGGCATCTTTACCTGGTTTTGGTATCAGGGATATGGTGGTTTCATAGAATGAGTTTGGGAATATTCCATCCTTTTTTATGCTCTGAAATACCTTTAGTAGTAGTGGTGTTAACTTTTCTCTGAAAGTTTGGTAGAACTCTGCAGTGAAGCCATCTGGACCAGGACTTTTATTTGTTGGGAGCTTTTTGATTGCCTTTTCAATGTCTTCTTTTGTTATGGTTCTATTTAGTTGTTCTACCCCTGTTTGTGTTAGTTTAGGTAGGTAGAGTGTTTCTAGGAATTCATCCATTTCTTCTAGGTTTTCAAATTTGTTAGAGTACAATTTTTCATAGTAATCTGATGTGATTCTTTTAATTTCAGTTAGGTCTGTTGTAACATCACCCATCCCATTTCTTATTCAGGTTATTTGCTTCTGCTCCTGTTTTTCTTTTGTCAGTTTGGCCAGTGGTTTATCAATTTTGTTGATTTTTTCAAAAAACCAACTTTTGGTCTTGTTAATCCTTTGAATTGTTTTTCTGTTTTCTATTTGATTTAGTTCAGCTCTAATTTTTATTATTTGTTTTCTTCTGGTGCCTGTGGGTTCCTTTTGTTGCTCTCTGTCTATTCATTCAAGTTGTAGGGATAATTCTTTGATTTTGGCCCTTTCTTCTTTTTGGATGTGTGCATTTACTAATATAAACTGGCCTCTGAACACCACTTTTGCTGTGTCCTAAAAGTTCCGATAGGAAGTGTTTTCATTCTCATTGGATTCTACGAATTTCTTTATTCCATCCTTAATATCTTCTATAATCCAGTCTTTTTTGAGCAGGATATTGTTCAGTTTCCAAGTGTTTGATTTCTTTTCCCTGCTTTTCCTGTTATTGATTTCCACTTTTATGGAAATCAATAACAGGAAAAGCAGGGAAAAGAAGATGCTTTGTAATATTTCAATGTTTTGGATTCTGTTAAGGCTTGCTTTGACCTAATATGTGGTCTATTCTGGAGAATGTTCCATGTGCACTAGAAAAGAAAGTATACTTGGTTGCTGCTGGGTGGAGTGTTCTGTATCTGTCTATGAGGTCAAGTTGGTTGATTGTGGCATTTAGATCTTCCGTGTCTTTATTGAGTTTCTTTCTGGATGTCCTGTCCTTCACCGAAAGTGGTGTGTTGAAATCTCCTACTATTATTGTGGAGCTGTCTAGCTCACTTATCAATGCTGATAGAGTTTGTTTTATGTGTCTTGCAGCCCCATCATTGGGTGCATAAATATTTAATATGGTTATATCTTCTTGGTGTATTGTCCCTTTAATCATTATATAGTGTCCTTCCTTATCTTTTCTGACGGATTTAACTTTAAAGTCTATTTTGTCAGAAATTAATATTGCCACTCCTGCTCTTTTTTGATTGTCATTTGCTTGATATATTTTTTTCCATCCTTTGAGTTTTAGTTTGTTTGTGTCTCTAAGTCTAAGCTGTGTCTCTTGTAAGCTGTATACAGGCGGATCTTGTTTTTTAATCCATTCTGCCACTCTCTGTCTCTTTATTGGTGCATTTAGTCCGTTTACATTCAGGGTAACTATGGATAGGTATGAATTTAGTGCTATCATTTTGATGTCTTTTTTGTGTGTTGACAGTTTCTTTTTCCCACTTAATTTTATGTGCTGAGTAGATTTTCTTTGTATATTGTCCTTTCCTCCTATTTGTTGTTGTTGATTTTGTTTCTGCTGAGTCTGTATTTTTCCCTTGTATTTCATTTTGATGAGTAGGATAGTTTGTCTCCTTTGTGGTTACCTTATTATTTACCCCTATTTTTCTAAATTTAAAACTAACTTTTATTTCTTTGTATCACCATGTCTTCCTCTCCATATGGAAGGTGTATGATTACATTTCTTAGCCCCTTTTTTATTATTTTTCTGTTGTCTTCTTTTACATAATAACGTCACTGTTACGCTGTTTTGAGCTTTTTTTTTTTTTTTTCAATAATCTTGCTTTTTTTTTTTTTTTTTTTGGATTTCCCTGCCTGGGTTGACTTCTGGTTGCTCTGCCCAGTGTTCTAGTCTTGGGTTGATACCTGATATTATTGATTTTCTAACCAAAGAACTCCTTTTAGTATTTCTTGTAGTTTTGGTTTGGTTTTTATGAATACCCTAAACTTCTGTTTATCTGGAAATGTCTTAATTTCACCTTCATATTTAAGAGACAGTTTTGCTGGATATATGATTCTTGGCAGGCAATTTTTTTCCTTCAATTTTTTAAATATGTCATCCCATTGCCTTCTTGCCTGCATGGTTTCTGCCGAGTAGTCTGAGCTTATTCTTATTGGCTCTCCCTTGTAGGTGACTTTTCATTTATCTTTTGCTGCTCTTGTAATTCTCTCTCTGTCTTTGGTTTTGGCAAGTTTGATTATAATATGTCTTGGTGACTTTCTTTTAAGATCTACCTTATGTGGAGTTTGATGAGCATCTTGGATAGATATTTTCTCATCCTTCATGATATCGGGGAAGTTTTCTGCCAACAAATCTTCAACAATTCTCTCTGTATTTGCTATTATCCCTCCCTGTTCTTGTACTCCAATCACTCGTAGTTTATTTCTCTTCATAGAGTCCCAAGTGATTCTTAAGGTTTCTTAATTTTTTTTTATTCTTTTATCTGATTTTCTTCAAATATATTAGTGCCAAGTGATTTATCTTTGAGTTCAGAAATGCTAGCTTCTACTTGCTCAATTCTGCTCCTCTGATTTTCTATTGAGTTGTCTACTTCTGTAATTTTATTGTTAATCTTCTGAATTTCTGATTGCTGTCTGCCTATGGGTTTTTCCAGCTTATTAAACTTTTCATTATGTTCCTGAATAATCTTTCTAATTTCTTCAGTTGCGTTATCTGTGTGTTCCTTGGCTTGTTCTGCGTATTGTCTCACTTGCTTCCTGATGTCTTGAAGGGTTCTATATATTAAACTTTTGTATTCTGCATCTGGTAATTCCAGGAATGCACTTTCATCTAGAAGATCTCTGGATTCTTTGTTTTGAGAGACTGTTGAGGTGATCATGGCCTGTTTCTTTATGTGACTTGATATTGACTGTTGTCTCCAAGCCATCAGTAAGTTATTGTATTAGTTTATACTTGCTTACTGTGTTATAGCTTCTTGCTTTGTTTTGTTTTGGTATGACCCTGTGGGTTGCTTGAGTGAGCTAGCTTGATTATTTTCACCTTTGGAGCTCTGATGTCCTGTCCCCAGCTGGCTAGAGCTGTTATCAGTATATCAGTCTAGGAGTCCATTCAGTTTTCTTGTATGAATTCAGCTCAGGTGTCCAGGTAGCTGATCATCAAGCATGTGGCACAGGTTCTGTCCTACAGTCTTAGAGGGGCAGAGGTGATTGGCGTATATACTGGTATCTGATTTCAGCAGAGGGTCACACTCTGAACAAGTCAGGGGGCTGAGAACCAGCCCCCGAGTGTCTCTGAGGAAAGCACATCCCTGTTCCCTAGAGTGTGCAGGTGGGTGGGTTCTACAGATGGACCATAGGCACCCAAAGTTTTTGGTTGTAAGGACTGGGAGGTACCAGTTATCTTTGGACCCCTGTCGTGAGTGGCTGGGTGACCTGAGTGGAGCTACCAGTCCTTAGGTCCCTGATGTGGGTAGGTGAGGACTTTGTTTAATAGGCAAAGCAATGTCAAACATCAAACACCCACCTCTCCACCGCACAGCTGAAATGATTGGAGTCTGCCAACAAGGGCCTATTCTCCTGAAATAGGCCCACACAGGTCCATGCAGAAGGGAAAGGTGCTCAAAGTCCATGGACGGTTTATGCCTGGACAAGAGCTGCTTCTGTCCTGAGCTCCCCTGGTTAGTGCAGCTAGCAAATTATCTTTTCCCCCAAGTGCTAATTTTTTTCTTCCCCAAGGCCAGGAGGATGGCTTTAGGTGCTCAACAGTGCCTATCTCAGGCCCAGGGAATTCAGCCACTGAAGCTGGCTTGGGGATGGGGGGGCACAGTAAAATATACGCAAGTACTTAGCTTTTGTTGGGAGCACAATTCTTCTGAGGTTCCAGGGGTGTGAGTAGGCTGTGTGGCTGGCTGCTTCTCCCTAGGGAAACTACTGCCGAACAGAAGTACCAGCCCACTGCTGCCGCCGCTAGGGGAATGGTACCTGAGGGCTCCCTGTGATTCAGGCCTAGTAACTCCTCTCTGTTTCTGAATAGTCTCTTCCTCCCCCTGCCCCTCAGTTCATTTTCTAAGCTTACCTTTGAAGCTCAGGGCTCCCAGCTTGTCACAAATATACTCATTTCACTTGTGTTTTTGAGCGTTTTTTGTAAAGAGGACTCGCCGGAAGTGTCTGTCTATTCTGCTGTCTTGGCTCTGCCCTGGATTTATTGATTCTTAATATGGATATCATCATAGTTTAATTTTGCCACCTTTTATTTTTCTTTATAATATAAATTCTTCCATATTATTACAAGCTCACTATAAACATAATTTTAATGACTACATAATTAAGTCCCATCATTTAACTATTACCCTATTGTCTTAGTCATCTAGTGCTGCTATAACAGAAATACCACAAGTGGGTAGACTTAACAAAGAGAAATTTATTTTCTCACAGTATAGTAGGCTAGAAGTCCAAATTCAGGGCATCAGCTCCAGGGGAAGGCTTTCTCTCTCTGTCAGTTCTGGAGGAAAGTCCTTGTCATCAATCTTCCCCTGGGCTAAGAGTTTCTCCATACAGGAACCCCAGGTCCAAAGGATGCACCTTGCTCTCAGAACTGCTTTCTTGTTGGTATGAGGTCCCCAGCTCTCTGCTTGCTTCCCTTTCCTTTTATCTCTTATAAGATAAAAGGTGGTACAGGTCACACCCCAGGGAAACTCCCTTTACATTGCATCAGGGATGTGACCTGAGCAAGGATGTTACATCCCACCCTAATCTCCTTTAACCACAGGCAGAGATTATGATTTATAACACATAGGAAAATCACAAAATGGAGGACAGCCACATAATACTTGGTATCCTGGCCTAACCAAGTTGACACATATTTCTGGGGGACACAATTCAATCTATGAGACTTGCTGTTGGACATTTAGACTGTTTCAAATTGTTCACTGTTACATGTAATGTTGCGATAAATACTTGTTCATAAAGGGTGTTGAGTTGGATTACTTCTAAGAATGAATTCCCAGCAATAAAATTACTAGCTGAAAATGTTTAAAATTTTTAAGAGATCATGATGCGTACTGCTAAATTGCTTTTTAGAAATATTGTGTGGTGAAATTTGTATATATTTGTAGGCTTTCTACATTTAAAATCTAAAATTTAGGATATATATACACATATATGTGAGGATGGTGCAGGACTGGGCAGTGTTTCATTCTGTCATGCATTGTGTCACTATGAGTTAGAATTGACTCGATGGCACATAAAAACAACACATATATATATAAATATATATATATCCTGATTTTGTTTTTGGAAGATACTGTCACTTTATCCTGTGTTTGGACTGAGCCTAGATTATGGTTTTACTAAGGAAAAAAAAAATATTAATTTAGGTTGAAATGCTTTAATTGGGAAAATGTGTTCTCAGGTTTTATTGGTTTTGCTGGAGGTATAGCTGGGCACCTGATCTAATTATTTCTTATGGATCCTATTAAAACAAACATTCCACTTCCTGAAAGCCATCCATTTATCGACGTGTAGAATCATCTGTTCAATTGTTCAGCAAACAGTTGCAGCATAACTGTGCTCAGACACCGTGCTGTGGGAAAGGAGCCACGGACACCCTTCTCCTCTATGGAGGGCGGCTGGACACACGCACAACAAAGTCCTCAGTGAGCTCCATGAAGGCAGCTCAACAAATGTATGTGGCATGAAGTAACTACTGACTATCAATGCTCATAATACTAAAGCAATAACTTTCACAAGACAGGTTCTGTGATGCTATAGAGGTTCTGAGATGGAATGCTCAAATCTGGATGCAGGATTACTGAAAGCTTGAAATGGAAACTTGTGACCATTTCATTTTTCAGATAAAGGAGAATATGGCAGTGGTGTCTTTCTTTGTCTAGGTTTCTACTTCCTGACACTGAGAGATGCTACTTTGAGAAATCTGAGAAAGATCTGCATGCCTCACTATACCCCATAACCTCTCCATCATTCTGCTACAGATAGGCAAACATTCCTGTATTAATCACATTGTTCTGGGTTATGGATAAAATCAAAATATATATTTTGAACAGAGACACTCATTCTTCCCTGAAATCACTTCTCCACATCTGAGTGAAAACTTAGTGGAAATGACCTAAAATAGGACTTCTCAGGTTCCTATAAATTTTAGCTTTTTTTAGTTTCCTTCATGAGACATATGCTTGCCACTCCCAGGGCAATACATGGAACCAGCTATTTTTCTAGTTTTCATATCCTATTCCAGACCCCTGGAGGTGAAGGTAGTTAAGAGCTACAGCTGTTAACCAAAAGTGGGCAGTTCGAATCCACCAGCCACTCTTTGGAAGCCCTATGGGGCAGTTCTACTCTGCCCTATAGGGTCTCTATGAGTCAGAATTGACTCGACAGCAATGGAATTGGTTTGTTTCCTTTTTTTGGTTATTCCTGAGTTAGCTTAAAGACCAAGACTTTCTCTATGTTTAGGAAGAATACTTTATTGGAGCCTGTGATGAGACTAGCCAGATGCTCACCAACCCAATATCCTCTTCCTGGGCACATAAGATGAGGGAGTCTGCATGTCCCAGCCTCTCTTGCAGTCAGGTAGGGATCTTGCCTGTGTTCTGGCCAATGAAATATAGGAAAAATGATGTACGTATATCCCATCTGGAGCACTACCTTCTCTCTATGAAGACAGAGGTGCCACCAGAAGAAAAAAAAAAAAAATTGCCATCAAATCAATTCCAACTCATAGTGACCCTATGAAAACAGTAAAACTGCCCCATAGGGTTTCCAAGGAGCAACTGGTGGATTTGAACTGCAGACCTTTTGGTTAGCAGCCAAGCTCTTAACCACTGCACCACCAGAGCCACCATAAGACATTCCTATTTCAAGGATTTCTCTATCAATACTTCCCCCATCCCTGTCCCCCACCCCCACCCCTGTAGTATGGCTTGCTGCTGGGACTTGACACATCGTATAGAGTATTACTACACCCAAGAGGTTGGAGGTTGGAGTTCACCCAGAGGCACTGGGGAAGAAAGGCCTGGCAATCTGCTTCCAAGAAATAGATCATTGAAAACCTTATGGAGTATAGTTCAACTCTGACACACAGGGGGTCACCATGAGTCAGAGTTAACAGCAACTGGTCCCAGTATAATAAAAATGTAATGTATATACCATTGTATAATCATTCAAGTGGGCAGGGGACAAGAACTTGTGGGAAACCCTGGTGGCATAGTGGTTAAGAGCTCAGCTGCTAACCAAAAGGTCAGCAGTTCAAATCTACCAGCCGCTCCTTGGAAACCCTATGGGGCAGTTCCACTCAGTCCTATAGGGCCGCTATGAGTCGGATCCTAACAACAACAACAATATCTAGGCTATGAATCTTCAAGAGTTCCATTTCATTTTTGACAACTTTCAATTTTCCTTGATTCATACTTCACACATTCCATTACCCGATTACTAATGGATGTTTGCAGCTCTTTCTTCTCATTTTAAGTTGTGCCATATCAGCAAATGAAGGTCCTGAAAGCTCTATTCCTTCCCTATCATTAAGGTAAACTGTACTTTTTTTTGTACTTTGATGAAGTCACTGCTTTTTCCCAGTGGTATTTTGAGTGACTCCCAACCTGAGAAGCTCTTCTTCCAGTACGATATCAAACAATCTTCCGCTGCTATTCATGAGGTCTTCACTGGCCAATTTTTTTAGAAGTAGATTGCCAGGTCCTTCTTCCCAGTCTGTCTTCGAAGCTCTGCTTAAATCTGTCCACCACAAGTGACTCTGCTGGTATTAAAATATTACTGTCATAGCCTCCAGCATCATAGCAACATGCAAGCCACCACAGTATGCCAAAATGACAGACAAGTGGTGGGCCATAAAATTACAGCCTAGGAAAACTTATGGGCAGCTCTACTCTTCCCTATGTGGTCACTATGAGTTGAATTTGACTCAGTGTCACACAACAACAACAGCAAGGTTGCCTAGGTCAGGGAGTATTGGTGGAAAATGGGGAATGACTGTTAACAGATATGAAATTTCTTTGGGGGCGATGAAAATGCTTTAAAATTGATAGTCATAATGGTTGTTCAACTCTAAGAATATACTAAAACCCATTTAATTATACAGTTTAAATGGTGATGAAGTTTATGATATGTATATTATATCTCAGGGAAGCTGATACTTAAAAAAAAAAAAAAGGAAGAGAGAAGATGTCCATTCTGACAACGCACAATACGGGGAAGTCAGCATAACTGGACTAAACCAAAAGCTAAGAAGTTTCCTGAATACAACCAAATGCTCCGAAGGACAGAGTAGCAGGGCCAGGGGTCTGGGGACCGACCATGGTTTCAGGGGACATCTATGCCAATTGGCGTAACAAAGTGTATTAAGAAAACATTGTGCATCTCACTTTGGTGAGTGGCATCTGGGGTCTTAAAAGCTAGCAAGCAGCCATCTAAGATTCAACAATTGGTCTCAACCCACCTGGAGCAAAGGAGAAAGAAGAACACCAAAGACACAAGGAAAATACGAACCCAAGAGACAGGGCCACATAAACCTGAGAATCCATCAGCCTGAGACTGGAAGAACTAGATGATGCCTGCCTACCACCAATGACTGCCCTGACAAGGAACACAACAGAGAATCCCTGATGGAGCAGGAGAAAAGTGGGCTGCAAAACTCAAATTCTAGTAAAATACCAGACTAAATGGTCTGACTGAGGCTGGAGGAACCCAAGAGTGCATGGCCCCAGACTCTCTGTTAGCCCAGAATTAAAATCATTCCTGAAGCCAACTCTTCAGACAAAGATTAGACTGGACTATGAAACATAAAATGATACTGTCAAGGACTGTGCTTCTTAGCTCAAGTAGACACATGAGACTATGTGTCCAGCTCTTGTCCATCTTGTTGAGATGAGAAGGCAGAGGGGGACAGGAGCTGGTTGAATGGACATGGGAAATACAGGGTGGAGAGGAGGGGTGTGCTGTCACATTGTAGGGAGAGCAACTAGAGTCAAATAATGTGTGTATAAATTTTCATATGAGAAACTGACTTGAATTGTAAACTTTCACTTAAAGCACACACACACACACAAAAAAGATGTCCATTCTGGAAGAGGGTGGCAGCAGCTCTGCCTGAGTCCTGAGTTTCCTGTGGCAGCCATCATGCAGGCTGAGTTCCATATGTTCGACTACAGCTGTAGTGGGGTAACAGTGTCCTTACCGAGTTGGAGTAGTCGCATGACTTTAACTGTGGTTTCAGCTCCTTCCTAGAATCCTTTTTTCCTGGCCATTTTCTGGACATGGTTCTCTTGGCTTGTTTGGCCTTCCTATGAAAAGCAAGAAATTTCTATGTGGAAATTTATACATTTCATGTCTGATTAAATCACGCATTATCACTTTCTTTTGGATACGATTAAGTCTTTTGGCAGATACAGAAATTGGAATCAGTTAGGAATTGGTACTTTAGTCAGATGTGGTTAGGGGACAAATATTCAACTGGTATTAAGAGAAGACTCCGGCAGATTATTATAAAACGCCTAACTAAATTAATTGTAGTCGCCTAGAATGAAAGGCACATTACAACCCAGGGTTTAGGAGAAATCCTGGTCACTGCCACAAACACGTGAGCTAGCAAGAGGAATTCATGTCCTTTAAGGTCGTCTGGCTGCTTTTAATGGTGCTAGTCACACTTACGAAAGGAAAATGAAAGGTTCAAATTCATAAACATTTTGGTCAAGGCATGCAAGGAGACCCAGGGACTTTCAAAGACTGTACTAAAAGAACCGTTGAGCCAGTGCAGTTGCAGGGATGTGTCAACTAAAAACCAAACAAACTTTAATCTTTCAGGTGGCTAGTTTACAATATAATGAATTTATATCAATGTCAGATCTCTGATGTGACAGTGAGGGCATTAAGTAGGAAAAATGCAACTCCAAGAATGGGGATGAGGCCATATATATAAGGGAATATAGAAAACTCAGAATACCTTCAACTTTTCACTTCTGCTAAGCCTCTCTTGCCAACCAAAGCGTACTCTTCTACTCGTTTGAGGGAACTATTCCCCCCTTGATTGAAGGACCCTAAAAATAATCTCACCCGAGGGAGTTACTTTGTAAGGGGAAGCCACTTTACCTCATGGTGCAACATTGCCGATACTCACTGTCTACAAATCTCCAACAAGGAGCAGTCATCACCATGATCCAGAACAGGGTGGCTATAAATGCATATTCTAGAAGGAAATTTTCAAAACTAATATAATTCCAAGGCCTTGTAACATTCTAAGCAAAGTAGCAATCTAAGGAAGTTTGACAGAATGTCATCTGAGGGGCTTGGACAATAAGCCAACAAATCATTGTCCTCTGACCAAGCAGCTGCCCAGTGTAAATAACGTTCTGTTGGAATACAAACATGCCCATTTGTTTACATGTTACCTATGGCTGCTTTCCTGCTACAAAGGTGGATTTGAGTGATTGCTCGTGGCCTGCACAGCCTAAAATACATGCTTTCTAGCTTTTTACAGAAAACAGTTGCATTAGACTTTAAAATCTAATCTTGATCATGAAATGGATTATAGAAGTAAAATCTAATACAATGGGTCTTCAAGTGGAACTGGTCTTCTCATCAAGTTATTCCTTAATAGAAAGGACTTCATCACTCTAGATTTTGAGACAAGAACCTAGAGCATCTCGCTTTGCTAAAAGGACAAATAACAGTATTCCTTCATTTTTCTGATGCTTAGGAAACCCTGGTGGGGTAGTGCTATAGCTGCTAAGTGCTATAGCTGCTAACTAAAAGGTCGGCAGTTTGAATCCACCAGGCGCTTCTTGGAAACTCTACTTTGTCCTATAGGGTCACTATGAGTTGGAATCGGCTCGACAGCATTTTTTTTTTTTTTTAATGATGCTTGTGGACCAAAATTCACTTGAAACAAAAAAGTTTGGCTATGTTTAAATTCTTATTAAAAATTTCAATAACATTATTTTTCACTATACCTTTATTCTTGCTTCTATAATTTCTTCTTTCTGACTTAAAAATATGTATCTAAAAAAAAAAAGTTCTATTGGGCTCAAAGGGTAAGTGGTAATGACTCTTTTTTCCTGGTATATGAAAGGTTTTACACCATCCTGGTATCCCATATAATATTGCATCAGTCAAGGAATTTACCCTATAGTGAAAGATATAAAGTAATGGGTTAATGCTTATGGTGTTCGCTAATTCACCACACAACATTACCTAGTAGTAGCTGGCATTCTGAAACTGGAATTAACTATTCAGCTATTGAAGTTGAAAACCTTGTGATTTCAAAGGGAGTTTCTCCTACACAAACTTTTTATTTTTTGCTGGTATATCCACTGCTATAAAAAAAATTTTTTTTTTTCCACTGCTATAAGTAGCCTCAAATGGCCTAGCTAAAATTTCATTAGGAATATTGTTTTTCCTTGTGAAAACATTCCTGTCTTAAGTGACTTGAAATTAGCTTTTTTTAGAGTCACAGAGACTGAAATCAATTTTTTGTGTCGAAAAGGAATCGTTAAAAGGACCATGGATTGATAGAATCAATTACTGTATTTTTACACAAATAACACATGCATTATACATTTTTTGCCAACCACAAAACCCTCTCACTCATTACTTTCCTAGATGAACTATACTTGTTATGTGTGTGGATGTGTTATGCGGGCATGTTATTTGAGAAAAATATGGTACATAGCCAACACAGTAACCTCTTTTTTTCAGATATCATTGAGTGTATCATTGAGTGTAATGATGAGAGAGCCAATTCCCACTTGATCCTTGGTTCCTAGACCCATATGTCTTAGATACAAGATATTATTGTTCATGTAGGAGACACCCCCTCCAACCTGACAAGGTTTTCAACTCTGTAGTTCATTCCAGTTTTATCACCCAACTGCTTCTGGGTAATAGAGTATGTAGTAACACTAGTGAATCACACAAACACTAACCCATTGATTTATATCTTTCACCATGGGGTAAGTTCCTTGGCTGAAGCAATATTTTGTAGAATACCAGGATGATGTTAAGATCTTTATATACCAGGAAAAGCAGTCATTACCATTTACCATCTGAGCCCAGTGGAACTGATCTTTCCAATTTCTTTATAGTTTTGCCTTTTTCAGAATGTCACATAGTTGGAATTACAGGTAGTCCCCGAGTTAGAATGGGTTTACCTTCTGATGACTCCATCGTAAGTCACTCATGACATAGCCAAATACCTCTTTTTTATTATCAGTATCTTTGTAAATGCAACCTTTGAACATCTGCAAGTGAACATGTGAAAATGATAACATCAGAAATTATGTGCTGCGACATCGTATGTGGTACATATTACTAACGATAGCATGTACAAAAAAATGAAAAACAGACAGCAGTAAATGTGGTTCTTCCTAACTTGAATACGTGGTAGGTCCAGGACTACCTGTATATAATATGTAGCCTTTACAAACTTGTTTCATTCACTTAAAAAAAAAAAAAAAAAACGTTGCCTTCAGGGTGATTCCGACTCATAGCGACCCTCATTCACTTAGCAATATGCATTTAAAGTTCCTCCATGTCTTTTTGTGACTTGATAGCTCATTTCTTTTTACTACTGAACGATCTTGCATTGTGTGGATATACCACCATTTGTCTATCCATTCGTCTATTTTAATACTATCTTGGTTGCGTCTGAATTTTGGCAATTACAAATACAACTGCTATAACCATTCATGTGCAGGATTCTGTGTGGGGATATAAGTTTTCAGTTCATTTCAGTAAATGCCAGGGAGCATAATTTCTAGATTGTAAGACTAGGAATCAAGGCTGCAGATGAGAATGAAGCCTCTCATTACTGTATTCAATGATACCCTCAGTGATACATGCAAAAAAAAAAAATGATTCTTGATCCTGTGACTCTAGGCTGTGCTAATTTTAAGGTTTTAGTATGCAGGGGAGGAATGTTTTCAAGTATAAACACTACATTTTTAATGAATTTTTAGCTAAGCCATTTGGGGTGCCTTATGTCACTGAGCTATAGAACTGAATGGATGGAAAGGAAAAAAATGAGGTTACTGAATTGGCTGTGTCAGTTGATCTTGAGTATCATTAGTTCGATGTCTTTTCAATGAATTCCTTTCCTGCTTATATCAACTAGAAAAAGTTTCTGTTGCTTTTGACCAGGAACGATGAGTAACATAACCTTCCAAAACCAAATTCAGGGCCCCTTCCACTGCTCAGTGTTGCCTGTCACGATCCTAGCAACAAATAAGAGGTAATTAAAATATTGGTCACAGATACATGCTTCTACAACATATTATACCATACATGTCTATTAAAAGCATATCTCTTTTAAAATCTGAACTGCATTATTAATTTTTCTTTTTTTTCTCTCTCTCTTTTTGCCAAATGATCCCAATCGACAACTAAAATAATAAGAAATACTTTTCTCTGCTTTACTTCTCAGGCCTTTCCTCTTGTTTGTATCTTTCAAATCAATTTTCCTAGGCAATTGATTATATAAACCTAGTTTTAAATTCTCCTTGTATATATTGATTTCTTTTTTCAATTTTCAACCTATTGATCAAACCATTTGACCAACTGAATAAAGTAACGGTGTCAACTGTCATACTCCACACTTGGGCACTTTTGCTTAAAAGAGAAGAATGCAGATGTTTGTTTTTATTCTCAAAAAGATTACAACCTTAAAGACCGCATTGGATAGGCACACCAATAAGCCTTATGAAATCATCCCTACCTCTGTTTCCCGGTCTGTCTCCCAGGCTCTGAGGCCCAAGCAGCCTGAAAACTAAATGAAAATAATTTGCTATTTACACAGAGCCTTTCATTACCTAAGCAGTGGGCTCAATCTTTAACCTCTTATCTACCCTCATCATAACACTTATTACATTGTACTATTTATTTGTCTCTATTGCGCTGTATTGTGAGATCTTTAAAATGTTCAGCATCATCAACATCGTAGAATGAATGATGTAAGTGATGATTTAGAGTGGAAGAAGGAAGGAAAAAATAGAAATATTTGGCTCTGAGTTGGAAACAACTTGACAGCAATAGGTTTGGTGTTCTTTCCTTTTTTTTTTTTTTTTAGCTCCTTGTCCTGATTCTAATCCAGTTACTATTTTATTCCAATACTTTAATCAATACTATTTTGCCCTTCTTTCAAATAGCTCCCTTCTAAACTAACATTGGACAAATATTAAGAAAATATTGGTTTGAGTGGGGTTCAAATGATTAGCCCGTGTCTCATTTTAGGCCTGGCCCTGAGTTTTCTAAAGAACACAGGTCAAGAACTCATCAGTGATGGCCACTACTAATACCTGAAAAATTACATCAACTCTTCGGAAGACAGAGGTGGTTGGGGATAAAAGTAGACCTCTTCACTGTGCTCTCAAGTGTGACTTCTTCTAGCAGGACTGCTCTTGGATCCCAAGCCGCCTCTGTGCTATCTGGAGATTCTTCAGTGGAATGTCAAATGGCTAGTGTAGAGTGACCGCCTAAGGGTCAACGGCCACTATTCCTGAGAAGTATTAGTATTCCCTGATTTGTTCATTCAACAATTATTAATTACATAGTATATGCCAGGCGTTATTTAATAATAAATAAAAGATACAAAAATCACTCACTTCTCAAAGCCTACATTATGAGGAAGAGGACAGCCAATAAACAAAATAATAATTATTATATATTAAAAATATATATACATACAATATTAGATGGTGATTGTTTCCATAGAGAAAAATAAAGCAGAAAAGGGAATCAAGAAGTATGTAAGTTTGTGTCAGGGGAGGTTTGTAGTTTAAATGGAGTAGGGAGAGAAGGTACACCTTTCGTGTTGTTTTCTAAATGGAAGTCCCCTGCCACACTCAATATGGTGGCTAGAAGAAAAGCCTCACATTCATTCATTCAACAAAGATGTATTGAGCTTCTATTATGCTCCACAACTGAGCTAGGTGTAAACCCAATCCATTGCCATTGAGTCCAAAGGGGAGGAGCCCTTTAGGGTCAAAGCTTTCATGTCAGAATAGTGTTACTGTTTTTCAGTTAGAAATTGCTTTAAAAAGCAGAAAGTGATCTCTTTTGACACCTAGGCAGATAGCATAAATTAAATAGTTAAATCTATCAATGCTTTCGCTAGATTTTCTGAAGTTTGGACGCCCTATCTGGTATAGTGGTTAAGAGCTACGGCTGCTAACCAAAAGGCGAGCAGTTTGAATCCTTCAGGTGCTATTTGGAAACCCTGTCCTACAGGGAGGGTCTCTATGAGTCAGAATCAACTTGACGGTAACGGGTTTGGTTTTTGGTTTTTTTATTTGCAATGGAGAAAACACGTTATTATAGTTACTTAATCTGAGTTTGAACCCTTTAGAGATCTTATGGCTTTGGGGAAATTGCTCAGATTCTCTGGGCCATAATATTTTATCTGATAATGTAATTAATAATACAGAATTTTTATGAAGACTTAAGTACTATCTACTAAGCTCCTGGTACAGTGTCTGGCAAATAGTAGACATGCTCATATGTCTTCTTTGAGTTAGTTAAAGTGCATTATCTTACCAGAAGAGTAAGAGAGTATTGCAAAAATTCAGCTTCAGGGTTTAAAAGGGACCAGGAACACCAACAAATTAGGGCAAAGACCCATAATATTATTTAACATGATGGTGACATTGAAAAGAGAACATCTCAGCTGGAGTTAATTGATTTGAACAGTTCAGGTCCACCAGGCAAATCATCACAGGGCAACTCGCCATGGTGGCAGAGTTTAATTTTTTTTTTTTTTAAACATAGTTTTCAACTGTGATGTTAAGAGGAAGGTGAAGGCTTTGGGGTGAATAAAACCTACCTCTTCTAACTGGGAATGTTCAGTGCAATAATTGCCTTTGTTGTTACTAAGGTTTAACCAGCATGATCTATTTAGGTCACATTCAGGCAGTGGCATTTCTCCTGCTGTGGTCACTGTGACTAGAGGTTGGTGGATACACATCTCAGCAAGGACTGGCCCTGTCATCCTAACACCCTATTAAAATACTCATCCTCTGTACTTTGTACTGGCCAAAGTACTTCCGTGTCTGTTTTCTCATTTAACTTCATAACTCATCTTCCTACAGGCCAGATACTCTGCTAGGTGCTGTGACGTCCCTTTGAGTTGGGTGTTTTTTTGGCTCAGTTTATAGAGGAGGAAAGTGACATTCAATGATTTTAATGACTTATCCAAGGACACAGAGCTAGTAGGTGGCATTACAGGCATAAATCTAAGTCTTCTGATTCCTAACCAAGGGCTTTCAGATTGTGACTCTTAGATATCAGGACATACAGTAAGCCAAAACCAAACCTGTTGCTGTCCAGTTGATGCCTCATAGCGACCCTGTAAGACAGAGTGGAACTGCTCCAGGGGGTGTCCAAGGTTGTAATATTTATGGAAGCAAACTGCTACCTCTTTCTCCTGTGGAGTAACTGGTGGGTTCAAACCACTGACCTTTCAGTTAGCAGCCAAGTACTTTAACCACTGTGCCACCAGGGCTCCTAGGATACACAGTAAAAGCTAGAAGTCCTCCTGGAGTTCTCTCTTTTTTTGTTATAATTTAGAAAAAATAATAGATTCTTTTTTGGTTAAGAGCCAAACTCTTAATTACTATGCCACCAGCAGAGGCAGGGGGCTGGGAACCGTGATTTCAGAGGACATCTAGGTCAATTGGCATAACAAAGTTTATTAAGAAAATGTTCTGCATCCCACTTTGGTGAGTAGCGTCTGGGGTCTTAAAAGCTAGCTAGTGGCCATCTAAGAGGCACCAATTCTTCCCAACCCACCTGGAGCAAAGGAGAATGAAGAACACCAAACAGTCAAGGAAAATATTAGCCCAAGAGACAGAAAGGGTACATAAACCAGAGATTCCATCAGCCTGAGACCGGAAGAACTGAATGGTGACCAGCTACCACCAATGACCACCCTTACAGGGAACACAACAGAGCCCCTGACGGAGCATGAGAAAAGCGGGGTGCAGAGGTCAAATTCTAGACTTAATGGTCTTACTGAGACTGGAGGAACCCCAGAGGACATGGTCCCCCAGCTCTCTGTTAGCCCAGAACTAAAACCATTCCCAAAGCCAACTCTTCATACAAAGATTAGACTGGACTATAAGACATAAAATGATACTCGTGAAGAGTGTCCTTTTTAGTTCAAGTAAATACTTGAGACTAAATGGGCAGCTCCTGACTTGTTTAGTAGCCTAGTGAGATGGTCAGAGCATAATACATTATGGAAACTCAAGGCCAACTAATTTATTCTCCTGTGGCCTGAAAAAAAAAAAAATGCAATTTTGCTTATGGTACACACTTCCGAAATTACAAGACTTCTTTGCAGTTTTTTATTTTTATTTTTAATATAAAACATGACATGTACAAAAGACACATAATATGTATATTATTTAAAAATAAATAACATTAAAAAACAAAAAACTGAGCTTGAGAAATATCTACACAAAACTTGAGAAATGAAATATTGATAATTTTGAAGTATCCTGTTGCTAGTCTCCAATCACAAACTCCATCTTCTCCTCTCCAGTAAACACAACTGTCCATTGCTTTTTAAATTCCTTGAATTCCTTCATAATTTTATTATCTATCATCTATCTTCCTAGTTGATATATTATCTAATTTCCCTTCTCTTTGATTTATTATACTATCAGTATTATTCTGCAACATACCTTTTTTCACTCCACACTGCGTTATTGAACCTCACCTATGCTGATGTGTATAGCTGAGGTTCCTTCATTTGCATCAATGTACAGTATTCCTATTTTGTGAATTATCACAATTTAATTAATTAAATCTAATTACTGCAATATTCTACCAAATACTTCTGTGAACATCCTTGATTATGTTTTCTTGGCACATGTACAAGACTTTCTAGGGAAGGTCCCCAGAAGTGGAATTGCCTAGTTCAGCTTTACTAGGCAGTTGCAAATAGTCTTCCAATGTGATTGTATCCTGTACTTCCATCAGCAAGTTAGAGAGCTTCCATTGTTCCACACACCCTCGGTATTTGGTTTTGCTGGTATTTTTCGTTCTTCCACACTGATGGTTTCACTGTGGTTTTAATTTGCACATCACCACAGACCAAAGAGGTTGAGCAACTGATGAGTGAGTAGAACAGGAATGAGACTCAGTTATGCGGTGGTCATGGGCCTGAGCCTTCTGTGTCCTTCTCCCATCAACGTCATAGGTGAGAAGACATGAGTTTGAATGAGGCAGACATGAGCTTTTGCCAGTCCTGCCTCTTACTAGAAATTTTATCTAAACAAAGTCCTGTATTATTCCTAAACATATATTTCTCAAACTATAAAGTGAGAAAAATAATTCCTACCTCATGAGGTTATTGTGAGGATTAAATGAGATACCGTGTGTAAATCACTTAGAATATAGTAGGTGTCCAAAACAAGATTGTCAGTATTTCTTGTTGTTATATTTTACCTCATTCTTCTAGTTCAGGACTGCCCTTATCTGGTCGATAATGGTATTACATTCAGGATACATGTTTTTTTTTTTGTTTGTTTGCTTTGATTTATTATGTTGTTGTTGAGAATATATACCGCAAAACATACACCAATTCAGTGGTTTCTACGTGTACAATTCAGTGACACTGCTTACGTTCTTAGAGCTATGCAGCAATCTCAGTCTGATTTTCTGAGTTGTTCCTCCACCATTAACATAAACTCACTGCCCCTTACGGTTCCTGTCTAACCTTTCGAGTTGTTGTTGTCACTTTGATCCCTTATAGATAGTTCTTAAAAAAGCATAATGCTCAAGGCAGACATTTTTTACCAGTTTAACTAAACTATTGTTTGGTTTAAAGAAGACTTCAGGGGATATGTTTGGTTTAAGTTTTAAAGATTACCTAAGGGCAATAGTTTCAGGGGTTCTTCTAGCCCCCGAGTTCAAGAAATTCTGGAGTCCATGAGAATTTCAAATTCTGTTCCTCTTTTCCCCCATTTTTATCAGGACCTTTCAATAGAATCTTTGATCAAAATGTTCAGTAATGTAGCTGGCACCATCTAACTCTTCTGGTCTCCTGGTAAAGGAGGCAGTTGTTCATGGAGTCAATTAGCCACACATTCCATATCCTTCTCCTATTCCTGACTCTCCTTCTTCCTCTGTTGTTCCAGGTGAATAGAGACCAATTGTCATGCCTTGGATGGCTGGTTGCAAGCTTTTAAGACCCCAGACACTACACAACAAACTAGGAGGTTAAATAGAAACATAAAACATTAGGCCATTTTACTGGGGTATCCCATGAAAACATGACTCTAAACCTCCAGACCAAAGAACAAGCTTCCATGAGTTTTTTGCTAGTATGCAAGCAGTCTCATCAGACATTCTTTTTTTTTTTTTGTCGTTGATCATTGATACATGTTTAAAATATTTTACCATCAGTCTATCCACCGATGAAAGGAATTTCACCATTTAGAGATGCAGTAGTTCGGCCCCAAGCTGAGAACTTTTTATAACATAACCATCCTTGGCAAAGGAAATCTTAAACCGCTGTCAGTCTCCCACCTATTTGGATACAGATGAGAGGCAAATAGAAAGAAGGGAAATATTAGTAACCCAAGAGGAAGAGGTGGTGCCAGGTGCCTTGTCCCACCCAGTCATAGTCAAGGTCACCACATACATTAGGCCCTGAGCAAGAAAAGCAAAGACAAAGTCAGGGCTAGACCAAGGTCAAAATGATGGAGAGTGTGGACAGATGGCTAAAACCTAGTCTATTCAATAAGGTGAAGGTGGAGATGGAGTGGAGGCAGGTAATGAATCAACACAGTGGGAGACATGAAATTCATCAGGGTCTATTTTGAAAATCTAACTCTACTAAAAATTGTCAATCAAGTCAGCAGGAGGTGACAAGGTGTAAGGCAGGCCATCAGTCAGGAAATATGTTTTGAATCCCAACTGTGTGTCAAGTACCATTCTAGGTCCTGGGAATACAACAAACAGCCTTGATCCCACCTCCTGGGATTAGAATCTACCAGTGAAATTAACTGCTGAACCAACAATGGCAAATAATATAGTATATACTTACAGCTGTATAAAGTGATACCAAGAAACAGAGATTCTTTAAAAAGGTAGGAGAGGAATATCTGATCTAGTGAAGGTCTTTTTAAGAATGAATAGGAAGAAGCCAAGTGTCACAGAACCTTCCAGGAAGCAACCAGTACACCATGGTTTCCAGTACACATTACCTAAAAAAAAAATTATGCATTGTTAAAAAACTGAAAACTGTCAAGAACAATCACAGAAAAGAAAGCAAAACCAAACCAAAAAATCCACTTCTGTCCAATCAATTCCAACTCAGAGAAACTCTATAGGACAGAGTATAGCTGCCCCATAGGGTTCCCTAGGCTGAAATCTTTATGGAAGCAGACTGCCACACCTTTCTCCCATGGAGCAGCTGGTGGGTTCAAAACACCGACCTTTCAGTTAGCAGCTGAGCTCTTTAATCATTGCACCACCAGGGCTTCTCTCAAAAAGCAAAAGGGAGCAAAAATACTTGATAAGGCTGGGGAGGTATGTGGGGCCAGATCATATAGAGCCTTGTTAAAAAAAAAAAAAAAAGATTTTGGACTTTATTTCAAGAAAAATGGGAGAATATTGGTAGTTTTGAAGTAGGGAAACCTCATGATATAGTTTGTATGCTTAGGAGAATCGGTTTACAGAATTATGGCGAATAGAGTGGTAAGAGGAAAAGGCAAGTAAAAGGAGAGCCTTTGAACGGCTATTTTATTAGTTTAAGTGACTCCATAAAGATCTTATTGATAAAGATCAAAGTCCACAGCCTTCAGTATGGATTGCACCTTAACATAAAGAAAACAAAAATCCTCACAACTGGACCAATAAGCAGCATTGTGATAAATGGAGAAAGGATTGAAGTTGTCAAGGGTTTCATTTCACTTGGATCCACAATTAATGCTCATGGAAGCAGCAGTCAAGAAATCAAATGGTGTATTGCACTGGGAAACTCTGCTGTAAAAGATCTCTTTAAAGTAGTGAAAGTGAAGATGTCACTTTGAGGACGAAGGTACATCTGACCCAAGCCATGGTATTTTCGATCACCTCATATGCATGCGAAAGCTGAACAATGAACAAGGAAGACCAAAGAAGGATTGATGCCTTTGAATCATGGTATTGGTGAAGAACGTTGGATGTATCATAGACTACCAGAATAAACACATTTGTCTTGAAAGAAGTACAGCCAGAATGCCCCTTAGAAGTGAGGATAGCAAGACTTCATCTTATGTACTTTGGACGTGTTATTAGGAGGGACCTATTCCTCTGGAGAAGGACGTCACACTTGGTAAAATAGAGGGTCAACGAAAGAGAGGAAAAACCTCAATAAGATGGATTGACTCAGTGACTGCAACAATAGACTCAAACATAGCAACGATTGTGAGGATGGCACAGGAACGGGTGATGTTTTGTTCTGTTGTCCGTGGTGTTGCTATGAGGTGGAACTGACTGGACAGCACCAAACAACAACAAGTGATTCTTGATGGTAGCCTGAGAACATTTTGAAAATCCTGTGTTAAAATCTTAGCCTGGTACTGAGGAAAGATGGCTGTAGCCCCAGCTCCATCAGTCATTTTCTATGTAACTTTAAGTACTGTTATGGCTCGGGTTCTTCTTTAGGGAAATTATGGAATTTAACCACAATTTTTTTTTTTTCAAGTTCCTTCCAAAAATACGATTAAGAGTACATTTAGGGAAATTAGTTATGTCAGTTTCAATGTAATACAACATTGAGGGAGAAACTTATTTGTTTTCAATTCTAAATTATCCAGTGCCATTCTAAGATCACAAGAGGGATAAATTCAAGATATAAATTGCTTTATTTATGATTATTTTTTAATTGGAAGATCTGGGTGAAATGAAAGATTATATAAAAGTTTTAGTCAGTTTAAGAATATATTTCAAGCTGAGACTTGTGCTACTAATAAGATATTCCACAAGCAAAATATTCTTCAGTGTTCAGTGTCCCTGTTCACAGCTGGGTACCCACAATTTCTTTAATCTCAAACCTCACCAATCTTAACATCCAGGTATATGGATATAGGACATTATTTTCTTCAAAGGGATTTCACAAGCATATATTATCCCCTTTGACTCCTGTAACAACTTCCTGAAATAGGTAGAGCAGATAACACCACAGTCATTTTGTGGCAAAGCCAGGTGACAATAAGTAAGAGAAGAGGGTATTTGACCTACTCAAAGTTAAAGAAATGGCGAGTGGTGAAGAAAGACATTTGACAGGGTCCAGGGCTCTTTGACATATCGTACAGCCTTAATGGTTGAGTTGGTATAGAAGGAATTCATCCTTGGACTAATCCTCACTCACACATAAACACACATCTCAAAACTTTGACAGTAAATACAGGCAATGAGTAGCCTTCTATTCAATCAGTCTTTAGCTTGGAAAGTCATAGTTAAGTGGTGCCAGGGGATGACTCTCTCTTGAGAGGACCCTTCCAGATCTCAACTTGAACTGACAACATCCGTCTATTGTCTCTGTCACTGGCATGAGGCTTTAAGGCATTTGTGGCATCTCAGCTTTTATAAGGTTCCACATAAAACATAAATCATGTCACATTCTAGACATTTGGCTTTTCTTGACAGCTAATAATAGCATTCCACATGATTGTGAATGCTGGCAGGGAACGCTTAAATACTTTACATTTATTGGTATAGGGCAAGGCTGAGTGAGGAAGACAGAGCAAAAGTCCTTTCAGACCAACCAGAACAGAGGTTCAGATGGAGGAAGGGGATGCAGGATGGGGCTATGACAAAGGCAGAGGGACAATATTTGCAGTGGCAGATGGCACTCAATAAGGAGGCACTGCTGGACAAGTGATAATTGGAGTAACAGGTGAGCAATGTTGGCAAATGGGAAAAATGTCAAATGATGGTGGGCAAAGATGGGTTCTTAAAGAAATTAAAGAAGCACTAGCCTAAATGAGTCATGAACAATAAAGACAGAAGTACGTAGAGTTAGAAAGAATCATACTAACTGAATTTAACCAACTCTAAGGAAAACATCTGCACTTCCCCCTTAAGGTTGCTTTGAAGGCAAAATGGTATAATACATTTAAATAGCTTTGCATGCTATGAAACATGATGTAAATGTAAGATATTACTCCCAAATTCCCCTTAAACCAACTACTGTGATTCTTCTCTCTGCATTAAATTAAACCATTATCAGAGTTGCCATGAAAGTTTATATTTGCAGTTCAAACTGCATGTTTCTTTGAATTCAGTAGGGCCTGGATAAATAGTAATGGTTCTCTGTGCATGAAGGACAAGGGCACTTCCCAAAAAAGAACTCGTTCTAAGTGAAGAGTGAGTTGCGTTGCATAAGCTTGGTATTAGGAAAATGCTCCAACCCGAAAGAGAGAAGTGATTGTGAGTATAACTCCTTGTTTACAGTCTGGATCGTTCTCAGGTCTAGGTCCCATGAATTCATGTCTGCGTTCTCGGAAAAGAGACTGTGGGTTAAAAACTAAAAAGAATTGTTTGACTAAAATCCCTGTGAGACTTGAGAACATGAGGTAGGCCTGCTTGGTAGCTTGTGTAACAGGGAAGGTGATTTCTCTGTACGAGGTTACTGGTGGATTTTGATGGAACACAGAAGGGCTGTAGCTGCTTGAGTGTTGGATCAACCCAAATCTGGAAGGGAGAAGAAAAGAGGAGGCAAGAGGTTAGCGAGCATTAGTATGGAGGCAGCATCACCAGTGAAGTAGTGCTTCATTGGTACGTTAGCCAAAGTGGATGGTAGGTAGCACCACACGTGGGGAGGTGCAACTAGGAAGAAGGAAAGGAGTGGATGCCACGTGATAATCAAGAGGCCTGGGTCTCTGCGCTTTGGCTGGAACTCTCAGTTCTTGTTGAGGGCCATTCTGATAGTGAACTTGAATTCAAACAGTTCTCAGAGGGTGCAAGAGAAATCTGCATTCTGACTTGTTTTGACTCTCCGGGATGAAACAGGTGTGAAATCCTTATGCTTATTTGGCACCTGGTTTTTCTATCATCACCTTATAATCCTGAGGATGTTTTTGTCTCTTCATACTGCCCGTTCATATTTTCTTCATTTAGATTAATCATTTTAACACAATCCCCCTGGTCATTTCAACGCCAATCTTGGCTCCTTTCTTGCCTGTGCTAAAGCTCTCTTTCAGTCAAATAAACAGGAGCTCATAGAATCAGATAGACGTATATAATCCATGCTTTACACAAAGAGGAAGTGGCTGTTGCCTGCTTTCTTTCAGCTCCATCCTTGCTGCTGTCAGATCTCACGGGCAATTATTTTGCATTCCTTTCAGGTCCATATTGGAGCAGCCTAGTAGGTGCCATCCCTTTTCTACTAACTGTGCTAGATTGTAGTTGTAAAAAGGAAGCAAATGCAGTCCTATTTCTCATGGATTTTGGAGTTCATTCATTCATTCCATAAATATTTATTAAGCTCTTAGTATGTGTTTGGCACTGTCCTAGCCTCTAGGGATACAGCAGTGAATAAAACACTCGGCTTTCATTGAGTGTAGAGAGAGTTTAATCAAATAATCACACTAACAGATAGGTGATTATCTCTCATTCAGACAGATGTGCTGAAGAAAAACAAATTTTCTATGAAATTAGATCACAAAACAGGAAGTCAAGGACATTCTTTCTGAGAAAATGACACTTGATATCTGAAGAAGTAGAATTAACTAGACTAAGGAGTTGGACAAGGATTACCAAAGAATGGGAACAGTATGTGCAAAGACTCTATGGTGAGAAGGAACCAGTACATTTGCATAAATGAAAGATGTCCCGGTGGCCTGAGCAAAAAAGGAAAGAAAGTGGAGAATGAGGCTTTTAAGGGTCAACAGGCAACAGATTCAGCAGGGCTATACTGACTGTTAAGAATTTTGATTTTTATCCTAAGAGCAATGGAAAAGCATTGAAAAAGTCTCCTGCTATGATAAAGGAAATGGATTAGAGGATCACACGAGAAGATGCTGGTAAACTAGTTATAAAAGAAAGATGGGTGAGAAATAATAGTAGCTCATTGTTGGCAATAGGTAAGAAAAAAATTGATACATTTGAGGAAAATTTTGGACGAAAATTTTGAACATTTCCCTATGAGTTAGATAAGAGAGAATCATAAAGAGGAATATGTCAAAATCTTTCCTAGATTCCTATTTTATGCAGCTGGGAGGGAGTGTCTCTATCGTGGAGACTGAGAAAGTATAAAAGGACCAGATGTAGGAGAATTCAGGAGTACCAAACTAGATGTATTGAGTTTGAGATGCCTTGAGATATCCAAGTGGATGAACAGGTGGGAAGTTGGATACAGAGCTTAGAGAAAAGATTTGGACTGAACGTGTAACTTGGGAAGTCAAAGTGTACAGACAGTATTTTAAGCTGTCATCAGTAACAGTTGCCATTGAGTCAGTTCCAACTCACGGCAAAATTGTGTGTGTCCGGGTAAAACTGTGCCACATGGAGTTTTTAAAGACTATTTTTTTTTAAGTAGATTGCCAGGCCTTTCTCCTGAGTTTCCTCCAGGTCAACTAAAACCTCCAAACTTCCAGTTAGCAACCAAATGGGTTAGCCATTTGCACCACCCACAAACTTTAGCTTTTAGTGGGGATAATTTCACAGGGTAGAGACAGTTACAATGATCTACTCCTGCCCTACCACCCCACTAATTTCTGAGATTCTTGAAATCAGGGATCAAATTTTACTTATCCGTCTGTAAATACCCAGGTCCTACCTCCCTGCGTATTAAACATTGAATAAAAAATGACTAAAATAATGAACATAAATGACAATATCATTAGAGCCAGGCACTATATATACTAAGCACTTCACAAACATCTTAATTCTCAAAGCTATTTCATGAGTAAAATAATATTAATTTCATCATTTTTTTTTTTTTTTTCTGATGAGGAGATACACTAAAGGATGGTAAGTAACTTGGCCAAGGTACTATCTAGGAAATAGCAAAAATGGAACCAAAAACGAGGTCAAACTTCATGTTACAACTCCTACATTCTACTCTCTCTCTCCTGGCAAGGGAAAGTCAGGGACAAATCTCCCATGGACTGAATTACTTTTGTTAACACCCAGAGAGTCAAAGTCAAACTTTGTTCCTAACTTAATCAAGCCAAGTTGTGATCATGCAGGACACAGTCTATTAAATATAAAACTCATGTATTCTCAATGATATGTTGTTGTTGTTGTTGTGTACCAGCAAGTTGATTCCATCTCACAGCGACACTATAGGACAGAATAGAGCTGTCCCCTGGGATTTTCAAAGCTGTAATCTTTATGGCAGGCAACTGCCACATCTTTCTTCCCCAGTTAGCCACTGAGCACTTAACTACTGCACCACCAGGGCTCCTTTTCATATCAGCACCACCTGTTGTCTGCCAAGTTGTCATACTGTGGTGGCTTGCATGTTGCTATGATGCTGGTATGATGGTATTTCAAATACCAGCAAGGTCACCCATGATGGACAGGTTTCAGCAGAGCTTCCAGACTAAGACAGACTAGGAAGAAAGGCCTGGTGATCTGCTTCCAAAAATTAGCCAGTGAAAACCCCATGAAGCACAGCAGACTATTGTCTGACATAGTACTGGAAGTTGAATCCTCTAGGTTGGAAGGCTCTCAAAATACACAACAGTGGTCACAGCAATGGACTTGAGCACACCAAGAATCATGGACATGGTGCAGGACTGGGCAACATTTTTATTGTACATAGGGTCTCCAAGAATCAGAGTTGGCTTAACATCAGAGTCAGTTAACAATGAGAATAATATATCAGCAAGTGCTGACTTTATCCTCAAGAGTTTCAGGGCAACTGGCTTTACAGGTTTTAAGGGCTTTTCTTTCAAAGTTCATGTGTTACTAAACAACTGATTCAGTGTTAATTTTAAAACATGTTTAATATAACAAAAATAGAGCCCTGATGGAAGAAGTCATCACCTTTTTCCTCATTCTGATGGTGGTTTTACTTCTCATAGGTCAACAACAAATTGTTTACTTGATTTCATCACTCTGTTATCACTTCTACTAATATACTCTTTTATTTGGTTATTTGTTAGGTATGTTCATTGACAAATAAAAATTTGAATGGAATTTGAGGGAGAGTCTTTGAGTCAGATTCTGAATTTTGACCCATTTCTTACTAGCTGAGTATTATCGATCCATTTCTTTAAACTCTTCCCATCTGATCCTTCACTTGCGATGGAAAAATAACCAAACAAACAACTGATCTTGCAGGGCTCTTAAGGGAACTGGACACAATATACATAAATCATCAAGGCCAGCATTTGACCAATAATAGCAGTTCAATAAGTGGTAGCTATTTTTATTATGCTGTTCAAGGATTAGGCTTCTTGCAAATTGCCACAACGAAGTATATTATTTTCCTTCCTCAAAACCCTCACAGCTGAAAATGCTTCAAGCAGATGTGAGTATTACTCTCGCAATAAGGATCTGGATAATAAGCAAGTGTTAAAAAATGATTATTCCTTGGAGGTAAAGATGGTGGTTGACTACACGCGTACCTATCTTTGCTGTCTTCCAACCCTCCTGTAAAGCTACATTTAAAAGATGTTTTTAAAGATATAAACCCACTAAAACAAAGAAAGCAGGAGAGAATACAACACCATTTTGGAAGCTGGAGTACCAACGCGTCAGAATTAACTGACTTAGCAAATCTAAGAAAGTCAAATCTTAAACCTACAGTGAGAAAAGCCAAGAAAGTGCTAAATCTAAACCAAGAATCCTCAGAAGGCTAAGTAATTCACTACACCAGCTATCTCTACACTTGGGGATAAGACAAAGGAGAAAGAAATAAGGAAAATTGGTTAAAATCTCTTTTTAAAGAATTAAATCTCTAGAGTCCTCTCCTCTAGTTCATGCCTCTAGGCAACTCCCGGTCCACCTCATGGAAGACCGGGAGTTTTATTTTCTGAAAACAATAGAGTAGAGAATCTTTGAATGCCAAGGGTACCACCCTTCTCTAAGACAAGAATTTTATATGAACATAAGCATACAGAACACTTCAGGCTTAGACTTCCAGCTCTTTATCATCGCCGTGCTCCTATCTATTGGCAGCCAGGCTTCCCTCTTCAGGCAGGAGATTCTAAGTTTTTTCAAAGAAATTTGAGCAACCTGTGAAGGAACACCTGAAAATACTGACATTGGGGGTTCTTCCAAGAAATGCCCCAGCCAGACTACATCGCCAGAAAGTTCAGTGGATAAACCCTGCCCAAGTGCCCAGTGTTGGCACTCCAATTCTTAGTACTGTGCTTTTGAACATGGGCAAATGACCAAAGATTCTTTAAAAGTCTTCTAACCCAAAACACACAGGAAACACAATTTAGAGGAAACAGAGATTATGCAGAAAGAAAAAGTAAAACAAACATAACTTCATTATGTATTCCAAAAAGTAAAGGAAGTTATTGCATTTGTGGTTTATGCACACAATACCATTAAAGAAAATTCAGAGAACAAAAAGAGTTCTTGAAAAAAAGATGCAATTGCAGCAATGAAAAAATTGACAGAAAGGTTGAAAGATAAAGCTGAGCTGTAAAGTAGAGCAAAAAGACGAGGTAAGCTGTGGGGAATAAAAAAAGGAGAGAAAGAAAATCAAAACACAAGTCCGAGAGTTACAATGCTGGTGAAATAAGCATTCCAGAAATTAAGAATAAATAATACAGAGGGGGAGCAAATCACACATAAAATTACTTGAAAGAATTTCTCAGAACTGAAGAACAGGAGTTTCCAGATAAAAAGGACCCATCAAGCACCCAATTCAGTGGATGGTGCATTGTGGGATGGCATTTTTTTGTTTATAATTTTTCTTTCTCTCCTCACCATTGCCTTAGTTCATTGTGGGCAGAAATATTTCCTCGCTCATTTGACTTTGGCCTTGGCCACTATGATGTGTGCTGGCCAATGGAACATAAAAAAACCAAACCCATAGCTGTCGAGTCAATTCCAACTCATAGCAACCCTGTAGGACAGAATAGAACTGCTCCATAGTGTTTCCAAAGAGTGGATGGTGGATTTGAACAGCTGACCAATTGGTTAGCAGCCAAACACTTAACCCCTGTACCACCAGGGCCCCCAATGGGGTATAAATGGATAAAATATATATGCCATATACCGTCATAGATTTTAACTGAGTTTGTATTTTGGCTTGACCTCTTATACCCTGGCCTCACCCCCAGAGGAAGACGTACTTCATGTTTTTGTTTGTTTTTTTTTTTTCATGTTACTTCATGTCCTGTCAGCTTGGGTCCCAGAATGACAAACACAAGGAAACAAGGAATGGATCTGAAATTGACTCATAACTGTACAAAGCTACGTAGTTGACCTGTAGATATGTGAATGAGAAAAGACACTGGTATTTGTGGGTCATTCATTATAAATCTTTATTACAGTAAAAGTTGTCTAGTATACTCACCAAATGGCAGTATTATGACATTTTAGAACACTAGGGACCAAGAAAGACCCTAAAATGTTTCACAGCAAAAAAAAAAAAAAAAAAAAAGGTTTATGTACAAATAATTAATCAGAATGGCTCCAGATTTCTCAAAAGCAACCTGGAACTTAAAAAAAAAAAAACAATGAAATAATACCTTCAAATTTCTGAGGTGAAATTATTTCCAACCTAGATTTTGATACTACCAAATGCTAGGTCTCAAAAAATTTACCACTCATGATCACTTCCTTAAGAAAGCTACTGAAGAAAGCAAAATAAGGAATAAGACAAGAAAAAGGAAGACGTGGGGTATTAAAAAAAGAAAATCAAACACGAGAGAAAAGTGATTCTGTAGGATGATGGTAAAGGGAGATCCCAGGATACTAACTGCTCACTAAGCATGGATGGCAATTTGCCCAGACTGGAGCAGCGAGACTCAGGAGACAGACACATTGACGGTGTCATCAACAGACCTTTTGCACTATACCATATCTTTCACCTGATGAAGCGACTAAAGAATATGCTCCAACAAAACAAAGGAGACAGCAGAAAAAAAAAAGAGATGTGAGATCCAGGAAGCAGGAATCCAATTCAAAGGAAGGGGAATTCCTTGGATGACTGGAATGGGATTTCCCAGGGTAAGAGTGATGCAGCTGGTCTAGAGAGCAATGGATTCTGAAGGAAAGGTTAGGGGTCTCCAGGAGTGTCTCCAAGAAAGAAAATGTGGAACTGATAAATTACCTGATGTGTTTCACCTTGTGAAAAATGGTATAATGAAGCTACTGGAAGATGTGGAAAGGATGCACAAGGGACACCACAAATCTAAAGTAATTATAAAACAAGACAATTATTACCCTCAGAAAAAAAAGCATAAAGGAATTAAATGTAATAAAATGTACAACATTGCTCAACTATGAATAATATTTGAATAAGAACACTGAATATGGACTTAAGCAAAAATGTCAAAGTTACTATTTGGGAGGACGATAGAATGGCAATAAGAGAGAGTTAAATTCTCATCTGCCATAATACCAATTCAGTAGATAACATCTTACATGGATTAATAAAAAGCAAGTAGGCATATAATTTTTTTTTAAGGGCCTGTAAAAGCAGCTAAAAAAGTTGGAAATGGTTGCATCTGAGAATGGAATCTAGGTGAAACGAGGAACGGTGAAACAGAAAACTGCTGTATTTGGTCGGAACACTTTTAGCATTATTTAGTAAATTAATATTCTTTTTAAAAATCCCAAACCAAAAAAAAAAAAAATTTTAATGGCTTTGTAATTCAAAGGCATATGTGACATAATACAATAAATCAACATGCAGTCTGAAATTTCCTTTGAAGTTGTGGATCCTGAGATTGTCCCCTTTTTTAATTTGCCCATCTTCTCTCAGCTAAATAAATGGTGCACTTGATATGAGAATCTACTATTCATTCTCCCACCACACAGGTGGTGTCCTGCTATTTTGTTCTAGTGCAGACTTGATTGAAATGAAAAGCTAATAAGAGAGCCCTGGGCTGAGACTAGTTATTTTCAGCATTGGCTTTAGAGTGGTTAAGTAGAGTGTACAAGGTCATGTTTTTCACCTCAGAAATTCCCACTAATCCCGAACAGCTGTTCTGCAAATGTATCATGAGTTCTTTATTAATTCTTTCATGCAGCAAGCAGTTATTTAGCACCTGCTACTTTTCAAGCGCTTTTCTAAGATTTGGGCATTTCAAAGGAGAAATCGTTTGGTTTTAGAGAGAGATGGCATTTTTTGAGAATGATTCTCTATGAAATGGGAGGAGATATCTTGATATTACTTCATGCGTTCAATTACCAAAATGCCTCTACATTTTCTATTTCTTCTGCTCCACACCAAAAAAAAAAAAAAAATAAGCCTGCACAGTATCTATGTGCTACCTCCTTTGACAGATGAGAGAACTAAATCTTTCCAACCCAATGCCATCGAGTCAATTTCTGACTTGTAGCATCCCTATAGGACAGAGTAGAACTGCCCTACAGGGTTTCCAAGGAGCGGATGATGGATTCGAACTGCCAACCTTCTGGTTAGTCGCCAAAGGCTTAACCACTGACTTACCAGGGCCCTGAATAAATCTTAGGAAGATTAAATAATTTTGTTAAGTTTACAGAGCTCAGTCAGGATAGTTCTGGGGCTTTGCATTTAAGTTTTCTGAGACGCTATGAGTTGCAATTGACTCGACAGCAGTGGGTTTGGGTTTTTTGGGGAGGCCAAGTGCAGAAGTCTTATATGACACCATGCTGCCTTTGACAAGGACTTACCCATCCCCCTCTCCAGCAGATAAGGAAACCCAGTTGATGTGGTTTGGACACATGACACAGAAAACTGCTTCCTTGACTCCCGTTAGCAATGCCCATTGTTACCTTCGATTAATTTCTAAGACATTAATTTTGAATAGTGGTTCTTGCTGTTGTTAGGTGCTGTCAAGTCAGTTCCCACTCATAACAACCCTACTTACTACAGAACGAAACACTGCTGTGTCCTGCTCTATTCTCACAATCATTGTTACGCTTGAGCCCATTGTTGCAGCCTCTGTATTAATTGAGGGTCTTCCTCTTTTTCACTGACACTTTACTTTACCAAGCAAGATGTCCTTCTCCAGGGACTGATCCCTCCCGACAATATGTCCAAAATATGTAAGATGTAGTCTGGCCATCCTTGCTTCTAAGGAGCATTCTGGTTGTACTTCTTCTGAGACAGAATTCATTCCTTCTTTTGGCAGTCCATGGTGTATTCAATATTCTTCGCCAAAACCACAATTCAAAGGTGTCAATTCTTCTTTGACCTTTCTTATTCATTGTTCAGCTTTCACATGCATATGATGCAACTGAAAATACCATGGCTTAGGCCAGATGCACCTTAGTCTTCAAGGTGACACCTTTGCTTTTCGACACTTTAAAGAGGTCTTTCCCAGCAGATTTGCCCAATGCAGTGCGTCTTGACTGCTGCTTCCATGGCCGTTGATTGTGGCTCCAAGTAAAATGAAACCCTTGACAACTTCAATCTTTTCTTCATTTATCATGATGTTGCTTATTGGTCCCGTTGTGAGGAGTTTAGTTTTCTTTATGTTGAACTGTAACCCATACTGAAGGCTGTGGTCTTTGCTCTTCAACAGTAAGTGCTTCAAGTCCTCTTTCCACTTTCAGCAAGCAAGGTTGTGTCATCACATAAGGCAGGTTGTTAACGAGTTTTCCTCCAATCCTGATGCCCCATTCTTCTTCATATAGTCCAGCTTCTCGGATTATTTGCTCAGCATATAAATTGAATAGGTATAGTGAAAGGATACAACCCTGACACACACCTTTCCTGACTTTAAACCAATCAGTATGCCCTTGTTCTGTTCGAACAAATGCCTCTTGATCTATGTAAATGTTCCTCATGAGCACAATTAAGTGTCCTGGAATTCCCACTCTTCGCAACGTTATCCGTAATTTATTATGATCCACACAGTCGAATGCCTTTGCGTAGTCAATAAAACACAGGTAAATATCCTTCCGGTATTCTCTGCTATCAGCCAGGATCCATCTGACATCAGCAGTGATATCTCTGGTTCCATATTCTCTTCTGAATATGGCCTGAATTTCCGGCAGTTCCCTGTAGATATACTGTTGCAGCCACTTTTGAGTGATCTTCAGAAAAACTTTACTTGCGTGTGATATGAATGATATTGTTTGATAATTTCCAAATTCAGTTGGATCACCTTTCTTGAGAATAGGCATAAATCTCTTCCAGTCAGTTGGCCAGGTATTTGTCTTCCAAATTTCTTGGCATAGACAAGTGTGCTCTTCCAGCACTGCATCCATTTGTTGAAACATCTCAATTGATATGCCATCGATTCCTGGAGCCTTGTTTTTTACCAATACCTTCAGTGCAGCTTGGACCTCTTCCTTTAGTACCATCAGTTCCTGATCATATGCTAGCTCTTAAAATGGTTGACTGTCAACCAATAGTGGTACAGTTTGTAAATACCATCACGGTCCACTGTGACCAGCTCCAGAGCGATCTTGCCCTAACCTAAGGTAATTAAACCAAACCCATTGCTGTGAAGTCAATTCTGACTCATAGCAACACTATAGGACAGCACAGAACTGCCCCATAGGGTTTCCAAGGAGCAGTTAGTGGATTTGAATTTTCTACCTTTTGGTTAGCAGACAAGCTCTTAACCACCAGGTCACCAGAGCTCCAATAACTAGCTTAGAGTAACCCATTGCCATGGAGTTGGTTCCAGACTCATAGTGACTCTATAGCCTTAGGCAATGTAAGGTAGGAGAAACCCTGGTGGCACACTGTTTAAAGCACTGGGCTGCTAACCAGAAGGTTAGCAGTATGAACCCAAAAGGTTAGCAGTGTGAACACACTCTGTGGGAGAAAGATGTGGCAGTCTGCTCTTGTGAGGATTACAACCTTGGAAACCCCCTGGAGCAGTTCTACTGTGTCCTATAGGGTCGCTCTGGGCTCCAACCAAGTCAACCATAATGGGTTTGGGGGTTTTCTTTTTTGCTTTTTAATGTAAGGTAAGACAGTATCTTCCTCATTCTTCCCAGAGGAGCATAGCATGACTAAAAGGGAAAATGTGTGACCCAAACTGTTACATTGCTGTTGAAATTAGACTTTGTATCAGTACAGTAAATGATTGGATGTAGTCATTTCCGCCTTCCCTTAAAGCTTCAAGTTTACTTCCATGGAATTAGGCAGTTGTTTGTGCCAGGTACCTGGATTCACTGGATTCAAAGATGAATCCATCTTGGCCTTGTCTTCTTTGTCTCAAGGAGCTCATGATCTAGAATGAAAGTCAAGTGATTTCAACGTAATATAATGGGTATTGTGCTGGAAACACAAAATCGTTCTAATGTCCATATGAAGATTGCCAGCATGGAGAATATAGAGTAAAAGACAGAATGTTAAGTGTACCAAATCATTTCTTGCATATTTGAATTCTGGAACTAGAGACTTTTCCACTCATTTTCAGTGCCTACTATTCAAAGTGCATGTACTTTTCCTTCATAGAATGTATCATAAATCAAAGGCATATATTTACCTATGTTTATTTGTTAAATGTCTTTCTTTTACACCAAGTAAAAAGTTACATGAAGGCAGGAATTGTACTTGTTTTAATATCCACTGTCGTAACACAGAAGTAGCCCTACTGGCTCCATGCTTAAGCTCAAGGCTGCTAAACAAGATGTCTGCAGTTTGAACCTACCAGCAGCTCTGAGGGAGAAAGATGTGACAGTCTGCTTCAGTAAAGAATTAAAAAAAATAATAAAAAAATTTAAAAACCCAGCGCCAGTAAAGAATTACAGCTTGGAAATCCTATGAAGGAGTTCTAGTCTGTCCTATAGCGTAGCTATGAGTGGGAGTCAACTTGAAGGCACTGGGTTTGGTTTGGGGGGGTTCTTTTTTAGTTGTAACACAAAGCCTTGCTCAATGTCTGGCACATAATAGATGCTCAATAGATATTTCTTGAACAAATGAATGAATGAATGATTAAGAGTGGTTGCCAGAGTTTATTCTTTATCATGAAAAAGTAACTTTCAAGCTTCAGGGTTTTGAATCTAATTATTAGGATTATGAATTCACTATCATCAATCACACTGAGTTATGTATCAGAAAACAATCACAGTTTGGTGATTAAGGAGCCTACTAGATTTCCAAGCCTAAAAACTTCATTTTTAATTAATTATAAGTCTAATTTTTTTCACTGAATGTTGGAGATCGTTGTATAAATACTCAGCTACCTGTCGACTAACTTTGTAAATTTGTGGACTGCTAATATCTTTCTGGGTTGATGTTGAATTACAAAATGTGGTAAATAATAATAATAAAATGGTGTCTCTAAGAAGGCTACTTAAGGCTACTTACCTCCCTATAAATACGCTTGTCTGGTCAAGTATTTAATTCTCATGATTATTTTAAAGAAACTTATTGCTTCCTGCAACTCCAAGGAAGCAGCTATCTTATAACCCCCAAAAGGACCCTTGCTCTCCCAATCAGCAATCTCCAGTAATGAATAAGAGTAAATCAGACTGGCATCAGCCAAATACTGATTTTTCACAAAATAACCAAGCATTGAAACAATGACTCAGGAAGCTCCAATTAACCTGATTCCACCTGGATATCTGAAAGTAAAATCTAAATCGCTGTGAGATGAACAATCAGTTTCAATGGAAGAAAAAATTCCCATTTAGAGGAAATGCAATGCTGTGCTGGAAATTCCTTGGCCTTTCTATGCCTGGAATGTCTCCAGGGAACACACCACTGTACCCTGATTGAATTGACAGGAAAAGAATGATGGTGATGTGTTCCACTTAACGGCGTGACCCTGGGCCAGTACTGCCCTAAATTTCCTACCCAAAGGAAAATATCATATTTGCCCAGTATAGACTATTTATCGGCCTGGAGCCTTGGCCTGTGTCTCAGTTATCTAGTGGTGCTACAACAGAAATGCCACAAGTGGATGGCTTTAGCAAAGAGAAACGTGTTCTCCCACAATCTAGGAGGCTAGAAGTCCAAATTCAGGGTGCCAGCTCCAGGGAAAGACTTTCTCTGTTGGCTCTGGGGGAAGGTCTTTGTCATCAATCTTCCCCAGTATACAAGTTTTCAGCATAGGGACCCCAGGTCCAAAGGACGCACTAGCTTCCAGCTCTGCTTTCTTGGTTTTAGGAGGTCCCTCTTCTCTCTGCGAGCTTCTCTCTTTTATATCTCAAAAAAAATTGGCTCAAGATACAACCTAATCCTATAGATTTCACCCTGCCTCATTAACATAACTGCCTCTAATCCTGCCTCATGGACGTCATAAAACCAAAAATAACAAACCCAGTGCTGTTGAGTCAATTCTGACTCATAGCAACCCTAAAGGACAGAGTAGAACTGCCCCATTGAGTTTCCAAGGAGCGCCTGGTGGATTCAAACTGCTGACACTTTGATTAGCAGCCACAGCACTTAACCACCACACCACCAGGGTTTCCCAATCAACATCATAGAGGTTAGGATTTATAATACATAGGAAAATCACACCAGATGACAAAAGGGTGGACGATCATGAAATGCTGGGAATCATGGCCTAGCCAAGCTGACACATGTTTGGGAGGACACAATTCAAAGCCTAGTTCTAGTGGAGCCTGAAGTAGCAACGAGATTGAGGCTAAGATTTCATTCCAGGACATGGAAAAGCTGAAGGGTGAGATGCTAAAAGGACAAAGATGTTGAAGGAGATGGGGGGACTAATTCTGATTCTGAGAGATCATCTATTTCACCTCAGCCTGTGAACTTTTTGGGTTGCCTAAATTCAACAGACACTTATGGGGCCAACTATAAATCAGGCACTTCACTGAGTGGAGAGGACACAGACTTCATAGATGCAGCTCTCATTCCCCAGGAGCTACAGTCCAGCAGAAAATACAGAACAAATCATTAGAAAACCAAGCGATCAGTGATACGCAGAGGAATGAACAGGCCTACGCTGATGACACAGAGGAATACGTGCTCAACCAGCATGCGAATCAGGAAGGGTATTCAGAGAAAGCTCCCACTAGAAAGCTCCCCCTAGAAAGCTCTTGTCGTTTGTTATTCACCCGACATGTTTGTTGAGCACCCTTCTGTGCAACGGGCTGTGTTAGTTCCGAGAGTACAAAGAGAAAAATGGATCACCAGTTACCACTCTCTGAATGAAGGTACTGACAGTCTAGTGGAAAGTGGAAAGAAAAGGAAAACTTTCAATGCAACAATAGGCTCAAACGTAGCAAATATTATGAAGATGGCACAGAACCAGGCATTGTTTCCTTTTGTTGTACATAAGGCATGAGTCAGAACCAACTTGAACGCACCTAACAACAACACCATGTGACTAGGGGCAGTGGTGGTTCAGGGTAGAATTCTCACCTTCCGTGTAGGAGACCTGGATTTGATTCCAGCCAACGCATCTCAGGCCCAACCATCACCCATCTCTCAGTGGAGGGTTGCATGTTGTTATGATGTTGAACAGGTTTCAGCAGGGCTTCCAGGCTAAGACAAACTAGGAAGAAAGGCCTAGTGACCTACTTCTGAAAATCAGTGAGTGAGAAACCTCTGGATCACAACGGTCCAATCCTGTTGTGTATGGGGCCATCACGAGGTGAGGCCTGATTCAACAGCTGCTAATAACAACAGCACCATGTGACCAGAACTCTGCTAGGTATGGTCCAAGGATGAATTACTATCCACTGCTTTGAATACATCATACCTGGGAAAGTTCTTTAATCTGAGAGTCTCTTTCATAAAAAAGGTGTAGTACAGCATTAGGAAGGAGGTCTGGTGGTGCAACGATTAAGTGCTTGGCCGCTAGCTAAAAGATCAGCAGTTTGAACCCACCAGCTGCTCTGTGAGAGAAAAGACCTGGTGATCTGCTCCTAGGAACAAGGAACTCACTATCTGTCAAAGTATCCTTCTCCAGATTTGGCGCTTCCTTGAAAAGCTAGAAATAGAACTACCATACAATCTAGCAATCCCACTCCTTGGAATATATCCTAGAGAAATAAGAAAACCTTTACATAAACAGATATATGCACACCCATGTTCATTGCAGCACTGTTTACAATAGCAAAAAGATGGAAGCAACCAAGGTGGCTATCAACGGATGAATGGATAAATAAATTATGGCATATTCACATGGTGGAATACTACGGGCATCGATAAAGAACAGTGACGAATCTGTGAAACATTTCATAACATGGAGGAACCTGGAAGGCATTATGCTGAGTGAAATTAGTTGCAAAAAGACAAATATTGTATAAGACCACTATTATAAGAACTCAAGAAATAGTTTAAACAGAGAAAAAAATATACTTTGATGGTTCTGAGAGGGGGGAGGGAGGAAGGGTAGGAGAGGGGTATTCACTAATTAGATAGTAGATAAGAACTACTTTCGGTATGGAGAAAGACCACACAATACAGGCGAGGTCAGCACAACTGGACTAAATCAAAAGCAAAGAAGTTTCCTGAATAAACTAAATGCTTCGAAGGCCAGTGTAGCAGGGGCAGGGGTTTGGGGACCATGGTTTCAGGGGACATCTAAGTCAATTGGCATAATAAAATCTGTTAAGAAAACATTCTGCATCCCACCTTGGAGAGAGGCGTCTGAGGTCTTAAATGCTAACAAGCGGCCATCTAAGATGTATCAATGGGTCTCAGCCCACCTGGATCAAAGGAGAATGAAGAACACCAAGGACACAAGGCGATTATAAGCCCAAAAGACAGAAAGGGCCACATGAACCAGAGACTACATCGGCCCGAGACCAGAAGAGCTAGATGGTGCCGGGCTACAACCGATGACTGCCCTGACAGGGACCACAACAGAGAACCCCTGAGGGAGCAGGAGAACAGTGGGATGCAGACCCCAAATTCTCAAAAAAAGACCAGACTTAGTGGTCTGACTGAGACTAGACGGACCCTGGTGGTCATGGTCCCCAGACCTTCTGTTGGCCCAGGACAGGAATCATTCCCAAAGCCAACTCTTCAGACAGGGATTGGACTGGAGAATGGGTTAGGGAGGGATGCTGGTGAGGAGTGAGCTTCTCGGATCAGGTCGACACTTGAAACTATGCTGGCATCTCTTCCCTGGAGGGGAGTTCAGAGGGTAGAGGGGGTTAGAACCAGGACAAATGGACACTAAAAGAGAGAGTGAAGGGAGGGAGCAGGCTGTCTCATTAGAGAGAGAGCAATTGGGAGTATTTAGCAAGGTGTGTATAAGTTTTTGTGTGAGAGACTGACTTTGTATGTAAACTTTCACTTAAGGTACAATAATTTTTTTTTTTTTTTTTTAATGACAACAAAGGAAAAAAAAGTATCCTTCTCCACTTATGGACATTTAATATTATAAAAAAAGAGCACACATTGCTTAGTATTTAAGAAACCACCCAGAGGTGGCTTGGAAGAATGGTCTGGCAATCTACTGAAAAATCAGCCATTGAAAACAGTGTTGAGCACAGTTCTACTCTGACACACAGGGAGTGGCCATGAATGAGAATCACCTCAACTGCAATTGGTTTGGTTTTTGGTGTTTACTATAAGGTACTGCCAAGAGTTTAAATACATTATCTAATTTTAATATTCACAATAACCCTGTTAAGTAAATGCCTTTTTTGTTGTTGTTGTAGAAAAACAAACTGGGGAGGCTTAGAAACTGTGATCTGGCCAAAAACATAGCAAGCCGAAAAACTGAGCGCTACAACCCATACTTCACTAACCCCAAAGCCCGTATGTTATAGGTTTGAAATGCGTAGGCCTTCAATTACTGAAGAGATTTACTAGGTTAGCAGTATGTTAATCCCTTATAGACCAATTCACATTAAGATGGTAACAATTGGAAATGCTTTATTGGGTTACTCCTCACAGAGGTATTGACATTTAAAAGAGGACTCCTTGATTCACTGGGCTTTAAACACAAAGGACTGTATCTCTAATAGTAGGGCTCTTTGGTCTCGTGGGAAATTCTTGGTAACATAAAACCTGTAGTAGCAGGTCAAATCGCACCCCATAGAATTTTGCTCTCTCACCACTAATTGTATGTGTGTCCTTGAACAAATCACTTCCCTTCTCTACGTCCCGGTTGCCTTCCATATGAAATGTGGCAATTGGGACTTGATTATCTCCAGGAAGTCTTGCAGCTCAGAGTCTATGAGACTGAGAGATTTTAACCTTTTGAGATTTTGTCCATTTTAAAAAAAAAAAAAAAAAATTTTTTTTATTTGAAGTAACTAAGATATCCAGATGATTGGATGAATAAATGAAAACATACGTGAATTAGTGACTATTGAGCAGGGGTTCCAGGTAGCATGTCTCAGGTTTGGAAAAAGAGGCTCTGTCATACTGCATATACATTCAAGGTTGTTTGAGGGGATCAGTTTCTCCATAACAGCACCTTCCCACCTTGGATCCATCCTTGCTTTTTGGAAAAGATCGTCACAGTATCCAAAAAGTTACTTCTTTAATTATAGGAGTCAACACTGTGTGTTAGAAACAGGATGGGCTTTGAAGTAGGGCAGATTTGGGTTGGAATAGTAGTCTTTGACTTACAAACGTCATGACTGGGAACATTTTTCAACCCTCCTAAGCCTAAGTTTTTGTTATGTAATAATTACAAATTTTTCAGTGTTCTTGGTGGTGCAGTGGTTAAGAGCTTGGCTGCTAACCAAAAGGTAAGCAGTTCAAATCCACCAACTGCTCCTTGGAGACCTTGTAGGGCAGTCCTACTACAAGTCGGAATCAACTCAAAGGCAACGGGTTTGGTTCGGCTTTGGTTTTTATAATTAGAGATAATGCATTGCTGTTGTTGTTCTTAGTTGCATTTCAGTTGGCTCTGACTAACATTGACCTTATATATAGCAAAACAAAATGTTGTTAGCCCTGTGTCATCTCCATTCTTTGAAACATTTCAGCCCATTGTTGATGCTATTATAGCAGTCCATCTCGCTGAGGATTTTCCTCATTTTCACTGACCTACTTTTTTTTTTTTAAACATGTTGTTCTTCTCTAGCAACTCTTCTTTCCAGAGAAAGCAAGACAAAGTCTTGCCATCCTCACTTCTATGGAGCATTCCAGTTGTATTTCTTCTAAGACTGATTTGTTCATTCTTCTGGCAGCCCATAGTATGTTCAGTATTCTTTACCATCACAATTCCCATACATCAATTCTTCTTCTGTCTTCTGTTTTTATTGCTCAGCTTTCTCATGTATATGAGGTGATTGGAAAGACCATTGCTTGGGTCAGACACATTTTAGTCATCAAAGTGATATCTTTAATTTTTAAAACTTAAAGAGGTCTTTTTGTAGCAGATTTGCCTAATACAATACGTCATTTGATTTTTTGAATACTGCCTCCATACATTGTTGTTGACCCAAGTAGAATAAAATTCTTGACAACTTCAATTTTCTGTTTGTCATAATGTTGTTTATTGGTTCAGCTGTGAGGATTTTCATTTTCTTTACATCCAGGTGTACTCTATACTGAAGGCTCTGGCCCTTGACTTTCCTCAGCAAGTGCTCTAAGTCATCTTCATTTTCAGCAACCAAGATTGTGTCTTCTGCATATTCTTCCAATCCCAATGAATGTATTATGTAGACATAATGGAGAATTAATAAATGAAGAATAGTAGTATTGTACTATAAAATGTACCATCCTGAGCACTGTATGATAAAACTTAGGCAAAAATATACAGATATAGATTTAGACAAACCAATAAAACTACTATTGAATAGTCTCACACTTATTGTTCCTGATGAAAATTCTGCTATTGCTTTGAGGGTAGTATATCTTATGTGTCTGGTCTTCTTAAGGATCTTTGTCTTACTTCTTGATGTTTTCATGTTTTACTATGATGGACTTGGCATAAATTTATGTTTTTAGTAATTATACTTGGCACCGGTGGTATTTTTTACAGACTGAGGGATCTTCCTTTAATTCAGGAAAGCTCCGAACTTTTGTCTTTATTAACATTATCCCTCTAGCAAAAGCTCTATTCTTCCCTACTATTTTTTTTTTATTAAGTGTACGCTAACCCAAAAAAAGTGTATGCTAGACCTTCTTATTCTATCCAACATATCTCTAAATTACCTTTCATATTTTCCATCTCTATTTCTTTTGTTACCGTTGGCCTAAATGGCATGCCAGCCACTTTTTATGCCTCTGGACCTTGAGGGTAAGGCGTTATTCTGGCTCTAATGCATTAGTGTCAAGGTGGGTCACTTTTAGAATGTGTGAAGCGCAACAGACCAGAGTTGGAGCCTCATTATTGTGTAGGTTGAGCATTCTATCAGGTGATGCTTCCTGGATATGTTAGTTTATAAACTTTTGCCTTTTTTTTTTTTTCTTTATTTCTGTGAGATAAGGCTTGCAAGCATGATTATGACTTTCCCAGGTGATAGCTAGGGAGACCTGATGGGTTTCTTTTGGTTGTTCTGTGTCATATTTGGAAAACCAGAAGTTTCCCATGTAATCTAATGGAAAGGTGCTAGCAATAAATTATCTACCTAGTTCTCAGTGGCATACTGCCATGCCACAGATGAGCGGGATCAAAGTGCCACTCATCTTATTAGCAGACTGAATTGCTATATCATATTTCTCAAAATCCATATTACCAACCAAAAATTTAAACACATTCAGTTATTAAGCATGTATTTCAATACTGAAAACATACGCCATCCATAAAAAAATTTTTTTAAATTAAATGAAAATTTGGTAATGAAAGGGCTACCTCCTTGTACTGCTTTTGGTTACTTTACTCAGATTTATCTTCTAAGTCAGTAAGTCTTTCTTCAGCTGTTTTAATCTATCATTTTTCCTACCCTTTGATTTTTTAAATTCTAACTTATTTAACAACTGTTTTCAATTTTTTTAATTTCTGTTTATTTCTTTTTCAAATCTAAATTTTTTAATAATATCTTATTTTTCTTGTTTATGGATTCTTTACCTCCTTGAACTTATTAACTATTTAAACTTTCTTCAGTTAAAGAACCATTTCAAATCATGCTACTATTTACAGTTCATCAGGTATAATGTTCCCTTTCATTATTTTACCGAGTGTCTTTGTCCTCTTGGACTGTGAGCTCAGCTTTAATGAGACTTATCTTCCGCTGGAGTCAGCATATGTACTAGGTTGTGGGTCCATGTGCAGCAATTTAACCTTTGCCTCTGCCAGGCTTCTATAGGATTTACTCATTCCAGGTCTTTTTACATGTTAGTTTCTTGGCTTGTTTCTACTCCTGTTTATAGCATGTATTCAGTCTTAAGCGTCCATTAAGCACAAGTTTAGTGTTTTGGTATATCTCATGTGACCACTTCTATTCATTCTCTTGATAGTTGGCTAAGGGCTTGAGAAAAGTGTTAGGATAAAGGACTAGATTTTCACATCCTATTTCACTTAAAGTAACAGTGTCTTCTTGGTTCCCAGATTTATGCAGGGAGTCCACTTCTAGCTCTCCACCATTACCAAGACTTTTGACCTCAATTCTTTACCCATGCATACCCATTGCCTTCAAGTCGAATTCCAACTCATAGTAACTCTACAGAGCAGAGTAGAACTGCCCATAGGGTTTCCAAGGCTGTAAATCTTTACAGAATCAGACTTCATATATTTCTCCCTCAGAGCAACTGGTGGGCTCAAACCACCAACCTTTCGGTTAGCAGTCAAGCACTTAACTACCGTACCACCAGGGCTCACCAACCATTTGGCAGGAGAAAGATGTGTCAGTCTGCTTCAGTAAAGATAGCAGTCTAGGAAACCCTTTGGGGCGGTTCTACTCTGTCCTGTAGGGTTGCTATGAGTCACAACCAACTCAACAGCAATGGGTTTGGTTTTTTGGTTTGAATTCAAACGGGTCTTGGCACTTGATTTTCCTGATAGATTATGGTATAGAATAGATCTCCTCTCAGGAAATAACATTTCAGCTCCTTTTCATTAAACTTGCAGTTTAATTTTCATTGCATTACTAAAGATTTGGCCAATTCTTCCATTCAATAAGCCCCCACTTTTATTGTCTTTCTCAAGTATCTACTAGATTCCTTCTTATCACATTGAATTTTTTTCTCTAATTGTGATTTAGGTGAAAGTTTACAGAGCAAATCAGTTTCTCGTTAATCAGTTAATACACAAGTTGTTTTGTGACATTGGTTACCAGTCCCATGATGTGTCAACACTCTCTCCTTCTCTATCCCAGCTTCCCTGTTTCCATTAGTCCAGTTTTGGTGTCCCTTCCAGCTTTCTCATCTTTGCTTTTGGGCTGATGTGCCAATTAGTCTCATATACATGATTGAACTATGAAGCAAGTCCCTCACATATGTTATTGTTGGCCCTATAGACCTGTTAAATCTTTGGTTAAAGGGTGAACCTCAGCAGTGACTTCAGTACTGAGTTAAAAGTGTGAACAGGTGGCCATACTCTAAGGGTTTCTCCAGTCTCTGTCAGTCCAGCAAGCCTGGTTTTTGTGTGTGTGTGAATTTGAATTTTTGTTCTATATTTTTTCTCCCGCTCTATCTGGGACCCTTTGTTGTGATCCCTGCCAGAGCAGTCAGTGGTGGTAACTAGGCACCATCTAGTCGTTCTGGGCTCAGTCTGGTGGAGGTTGTGGTAGTTGTGATCAATTAGCCCTTTGGACTAATCTTTCCCTTGTGCCTTTGATCTTCTTCATTCTCATTTGCTCCAGCTGGAACGGGACCAGTAGATGCATCTTAGATGGCCACTCACAGGCTTTAAAGACCCTAATTGCTACTCACCACAGTCAGATTTAGAACATTTTCTTTATAAGCTACATTATTCCAATTGAGCTAGATGTTCCCTGAAACCATGGTCACCAGTCCTCAGGCCAGTAGCTCGGTCTCTCAGGCAGTTTGGATGTATCTGTAAAGCTTCTATGATTTTGCCCTTATCAAGTTGTGCTGGCTTCCCAGTATTGTGTACTGTCTTATTCTTCACCAATTACCATTTATGTACTATCTTGTTAATATTTGTCCCTCTCCACTCCTCCCCTCCCTCTTAATCATCAAAGATTGTTTCTTTCTTTGTGGAAACATTATCATTTTTTTTTTATAATAGTGGTCTCATACAGTATTTGTCCTTTTGTGAGTGACTTATTTCACTCAGCATAATGCCCTCGACGTTCATTCATGTTGTCAGATATTTCACAGATTCATCATTGTTCTTTATCATTTCATAGTATTCCATTGTGTGTATTTATATAGTTTGTTGATCCATTCATCTCTTGATCTCTAAAATCTATAGGAAAACCCAACAGCTCTACCATAAAAAGACAAATAATCCAACTAAAAAATTGGCAAAGACCATACAACCCAGAAATCCCACTCCTCGGAATATACCCTAGAGAAATAAGAGCCTTCACACGAACAGATATATGCACACCCATGTTTATTGCAGCTCTGTTTACAATAGCAAAAAGCTGGAAGCAACCAAGATGTCCATCAACGGATGAATGGGTAAATAAATTGTGGTATATTCACACAATGGAATACTACGCATCGATAAAGAACAGTGACGAATCTGTGAAGCATTTCATAACATGGAGGAACCTGGAAGGCATTGTGCTGAGTGAAATTAGTCAGAGGCAAAAAGACAAATATTTTATAAGACCACTATTATAAGATCTTGAGAAATAGTATAAACTGAGAAGAACACATACTTTTGTGGTTACGAGGGGGGGAGGGAGGGAGGGTGGGAGAGGATTATTTACTGATTAGTTAGTAGATAAGAACTACTTTAGGTGAAGGGAAGGACAATACTCAATACACGGAAGGTCAGCTTAACTGGACTAGACCAAAAGCAAAAAAGTTTCCAGGATAAACTGAATACTTCAAAGGTCAGCGGAGCAATGGCGGGGGTTTGGGGACTATGGCTTAAGGGGACTTCTAAGTCAATTGGGAAAATAATTCTACTATGAAAACATTCTGCATTCCACTTTGAAATGTGGCGTCTGGGGTCTTAAATGCTAACAAGCGGCCATCGAAGATGCATCGATTGGTCTCAACCCACCTGGATCAAAGGAGAATGAAGAACACCAAGGTCACACGATAACTATGAGCCCAAGAGACAGAAAGGGCCACATGAACCAGAGACCTACATCATCCTGAGACCAGAAGAACTAGATGGTGCCTGGCCACAACCGATGACTGCCCTGACAGGGAACACAACAGAGAACCCCTGAGGGAGCAGGAGATCAGTGGGATGCAGACCCCAAATTCTCATAAAAAGACCAGACTTAATGGTCTGACTGAGACTAGAGGAATCCCAGTGGTCATGGTCCCCAAACCTTCTGTTGGCCCAGGACAGGAACCATTCCCAAAGACAACTCATCAGACATGGAAGGGACTGGACAATGGGTTGGAGAGAGATGCTGACGAAGAGTGAGCTACTTGTATCAGGTGGACCCTTGAGACTGTGTTGGCATCTCCTGTCTGGAGGGGAGATAGGAGGGTAGAGAGGGTTAGAAACTGGCAAAATTGTCACGAAAGGAGAGACTGGAAGGAGGGAGCAGGCTGACTCATTAGGGGGAGAGTAAGTGGGAGTATGGAGTAAGGTGTATATAAGCTTATATGTGACAGACTGACTTGATTTGTAAACTTTCACTTAAAGCACAATAAAAATCATTTTTAAAAAAATGGGCAAAGAATATGAACAGATACTTCACCGAAGAAGACATTAAGGTGGCTAACAGACACATAAGGGAATGCTTGTGATCACTAGCCATCTCGCCCCAGCATTACTGGCATGAATCAAAAAAACAAAAAATAACAAATGTTGGAAATGCTGCAGGGAGACTGGAATTCTTATGCACCTCTGGCAGGAATGCAAAATGGTACGACCATTTCGGAAAACAATGTGGTGCTTCCTTAAAAAGCTAGAACTAAAAATACCATATAATCCAGTAATCCCGCTCCTAGGAATATAACCTAGAGAAATAAGAGCCATCACACGAATAGACATATGCACACTCATGTTCACTGCAGCATTATTCATAATAGCAAAAAGATGGAAACAGTCTAAGTTCCCATCACTTTGAGCTTTTAATGATTTACTTTTTGTTTTCACTGTCTGTCTTCCTTACAAGATTGTAAACTCCTTGACTGCAGGGATACTATTTATCCTTATATCCTCAGTGCCAAGTAGGGGAAAGCGGTGCTCAATCAAGAGTTGTTGAATTAATTGAAGATGTATAACAATTAGGTATAACTCAAGGCAGAAGGACATAAACGTTAGATATGTCATAAAATAACTGTCCATGAAAGTTCAAAGTAAACTGGTGGGTAGATGATCTGAAAAAGCTTGTCAGAGGATTTAACCTTTGCACTGGACTTTGAAGAAAAAGAAGAATATAATTGGTGAAGGGTATAGAAGAAGGACACTTAAGGCATGAGGAAGTTGTGTAAGGTCATGGTAATACGCAGGCTCATGCCACATCTAGAACATGGATCGTGGCAGGAGAGAGAAGTGCATGTAAAGATGCTAGTAAGAAATAGGAGAAGCCAGAAATGTGGATTTGTGTTAGAAAGTCAAAGGTCTTGTCCAAGTGGAGCTTTGCTTCTAGACACCTGTTTTGTATGGTTCCCAAATGAGAAATCCATCCCCACTCCCCTCTCCAAAGTGCAAAGAAAATATGTACATATACACTTACCTGTCATTTGTGTCATTTCAGATATTAGCTGATACCATCTGAAAAAAGAGCAGACGTGGTATGCTTAAGGGAGGTTAATACCCACAGAGAAACACACACACACACTACAAAAACCCGAGCACCGATCTCATTATCCACTTGATCATTTATTGGGATTTTTACAAAATATGTGGTAGATAAGATGGCAGAAACTTTACAGATGGTCATGCACAGAAGAGCTGGCAGTTGAGAGGCCACAATGTGCTGTTTAACTAGGCTCTGCCTCTTGCAAATGGCTTCAACGAACCACATTTCCATCCAATACTCATGCTGCACTTTGGCACCATACGCGGTAGCCAGCAGTCTGCCTGCCTGTAGAATATCAATAGGGAGCTAATTCTCCTCAGACTCAGGAATTTTAGAAAATATTAGAACCTAATGGTCCCTGATGCAGGGAGTCAAAGCATGCTGTCAGAGAGGAGTTATTGCAAATATTTCCTGAGCCCAGTCTGGCTACCTAAGTAGAATCTGAACGGTGCCCTTTAAATCCAGCAGGATCACTGTAGGCTCAGTATGAGTCAGAATTGACTCGAAGGCACACAACCGCAACAATACTCTTTAAAGATGTCAAGGTTATGAAACACAAAGAAAGACTAGAACTCTGACCAGTTGGAAGAGACTAATGTGACATGATAATAAGATGCAACTTGGGTTCCCAGATCAGATACATGTCGGAACAGAAAACTGACATTACGGAACAAACTGGTGAAATCTGAAGAAAGCCTGTAGTTCGGTGAATGCTTTTTTTATCAATGTTAATTTCTTAGCTTGGTAAGTGTGCTGTGGTTATATAAAACATTAACATTAGGGGAAGCTGGGTAAAGAGTATACAGGAACTCTCTATACAATTTTGCAATACTTCTCTTACCCTAAAATTATCTCAATATAAAATAATTTTTAAAATTCTAATTCATTGGCACTTGACACCTCACCTTTGACGTCAGAAAACTGTAGACAGAGGAACAAACCCGCATGCTTTATAGGCAGAGTGAGTAGGGTTCTTTTTTTGGGTTCACCACTTATTTGTTGGTAACCTGGGGATGTATCTTCAGCTGTAAAATAAAAATTTTAATATTGGCCTCACTGGATTGTTATATGGATTCAATAAATTACGTGTTTTGCACAGGGAGTGGCATGTGAAAGACTCTTAAAAATGTTTATTCTAACACCCCACCCATGTCCTCTTGGTATTTACATTCTAGTGATTAAATAATTCATCTTACTTCACTGTTAAGAAGACATGCTAGCATTTTAGTCAAAAACCCATCCAGGAAAGTTTTCCTTACTAGCATGGGATTTAGTTTGGATGTACCTTTTGTTGTTGTTGTTAAATCAGATCTTATTCATTAAATACTAAACTACTTTTCTCTTATAAAAAAAAAATCAGTGTAATGCTAACCGCTAAAATTGGTAAAATGTTTAAATAGACTGGTGAGATTTTCGCTATCTCATTAGACAAAAAGATGATTACATAAGACATAGTTCAATAGACAGGTGGGTGGATGGGTGGATGTGTGGATGGATGGATGGGCGGGTGGGTGGGTGGGCGGGTGGACGGGTGGATAGATGGGCAGGTGGGCGGGTGGATGGGTGGATGGGTGGATGGATGGATGGATAGACAGTTGGATTCCATTGAGTGAACTTTGACCTATGGCAACCACACATACACAGAACAAAGCACTATCTGATCCTGAGTTATCCTCACAATTACTGGCATGATCAAGCCCATCAGTGTGGCTATTGTGACAATCTATCTCTCCCAAGGTCTCCCTCATCCTCACTGTTCCTGTATTTCATCAACCATGATGTGCTCCTCCAGCAATTGATCCCTCCTGATTATGTGTCCAAAGATCCACTGAAACCTGTCCACCATGGGTGATCCCGCCAATATTTGAAATACCAGTGACATAGCTTCCAGCATCACAGCAACCCACAAGACACTACAGTATGACAAACTGAGAGATGAGTGGTGGACAGACTTCATTAGAATGCTGTCAAAGCTTTAAGCCTGAAATAATGTCAATAAAACAGAAGAAATAGAGATAAAAGAAGAACTGCCAAACCTAATTGTACTGGATGGCCCTCCAGATTTCCTCCACCATTTCCCACCCTGCTCTGTGTCCCACGAGGCTGATCTCCTCACCAGAACTCCCTTGGCTCCAGGCTTCAAGTTGAGCTCAGTGGATTCAAGGCACAACAGAATATGAAAGAGTACAGGAAAGGGAAATGAGGGTGATTTGCCTGCTCTCTCCCAAATGGGCCATCATTCTCCTACACCACAGTGTTCTCAGGTTTCCAGAACCACTTTCTTCTCTTGCTCTTTTAGGTCTGGAGGTGATAAGGGCTCCTTATATTGCTAAACTGGGGTAAGTCACCATTCCTTGTTGGTTTCCTTTAACTTGTCCATTCCTTTGAAAATATAAGTGTACTGGACTTTGTTAAACATTCCCCAGTTACTCCATTTGAATGTGCTGTTTCCCGCAGGAACCCTGACAAAGAAGTCTTACCAAAAAGGTGATTTTACTCTAGATTAATGCTATCTTTTCTACAATTTTCCCCAATTTCTGGTTACTTTTTCTCTTCCTGGTGAACTACATAACTGAGTGGAATTCAAAGCTAAAAATAAAAAGGAATCATTTTCAACTCTTTGGCATCAACCTCAAACCTTTGCAGTTTTGTTATTCATATGTCAGCAAGAGTTAAGGAAAAAGGATGAGGTTGTAGCTATAGAAAGCTTGGGCTTGGGGGGTAAAAAATTCTGTGGACTAGTCTGTGTCCAGTTAGTGCTGTGATTGAATATTGTGACAATAAAGAATGAATCAGCAATTCCATCAGCCAGGAGGTCTGCTTTTCCCTGTGGCTTATACCCTCAGGTAGCAGCTTTAAAATATTTATTCACCTTGTTTGAAGATGGTCATAGAGGGAAAAGAGGCATTTATGTATACCGCAGCTACCGAAAAAATGTCCCAGTAGTTTATACAGCTTAACTTCCATTTACTGAATGGGTATTTTTTTTGTCAGGAATATGCATTATTCTACTTACAATCACCCAGGAAAGTAGAGATTAATGTACTACTTTGATTCTAGGACACAATTTTATGTAACATTTCTGAATTTGGGAAAAATTGTGTAACATAAATTATTATAGGTTTATAACAAATGTAAAAATAATCTCTCTAGCCACCATGTAGAGTAATAAAATATATTATAATAATTGTCATTGCTTTCACATATGAATTTTGCCAAATTTAAAAAGGAATTATTCATCCATTTATTTATTTAGATTGTGATATATTCAGCAACGGAAAACACACAATTTTAACTCAAATTTGAATCTTTACATCACCTAAATGCCATTAGAATATTACACCTTGTATTCCACTCCTAGGTATATACCCAAAAACATCGAAAGCAGGGAAACAAATAGATACTTGTACACCCGTGTTCACTGCGGTATTACTCACAATAGCCAAGAGGTGGTAACAGCCTAAATGTCCATCAACAGATGAATGGATAAACAAGATGTGGTACATGCATGCAACGGAATATGGTTCAGCCGTAAACAGAGACGGAGTCCTGACACGTGATACAACATGGATGAGCCTTGAAAATACTATGCTAAGTGAAATGAGTCAGCCACAAAAGGACAAATATTGTACGACATGGCCTACATGAAACATCTAGAAGAGGCAATTGTATGGAGATCAAAGTTTATTACCAGGGGCAGATGGGAGGGAGGGCAAAAGGAAGCCATAATGTTTAGGGAACACTGAGCTTCTGGTAAGGGCGAAAAAAAAAATTTTTTTGAGGGGAATTGTTAATGGTGATGGTTGAACAGCATGACAAGCATATTTAATATCACTGATCTTTACATATGAAGGTTGTTGAAATGGCAAATGTTTTGTTACCCACATGGTCATCACAATAAAAATATTAAAACAAAAATATTACCCTTGCTCCAGTATAGGCATTAAAAGGGCATTATGTACATGAAAGATTTCTAATCACCTACTAGATAATGCAATTAAAGATGGTAGAAATTGCCAAATCTCTCAGAATAAATCATAATTTTCAAAGCTAGCAGAACATAATACAACTCTCAGGCACCAAATGTCTGTTTGAAAGAGTTCCACCTAATCATTTGATTTCCAGATTGGAAGGAGTGTGAACATATTTGGCTTGAAAATTTCTAATATTTTTTCATTGTAGTTCTTAACGAATTTTTTTGGAACTTTTGAGACATCATTACTGGGGTTAGTTATTAGTGTTTGTACATGTCCCATTTATGTTTAGAAATAAATATACTGTTTAGAGTGTTCATTTCTCCACCTTTTAGCTGTATTTTTCTGTACACAAATACATAACAGATTCACATCCATATATAAGTGTATCTTCAAAATATATTAAAATAAATCTGAAAATATATACAAAAAATATGTATATATAGTTGTTGTTTTGTGCAGTCGAGTCAATTTTGACTCATAGAAACTGTATAGGACAGAGTAGAACTGGCCCATAGGATTTCTTAGGCTTTTTTTTTTTTCTTATGGGGAAACCCTGGTGGCATAGTGGTGAAGAGCTACACTGCTAAGGAAAAGGTCAGCAGTTTGAATCCACAGGCATCCCTTGAAAACTCTGTAGGGAAGTTCTACTTTGCCCTATAGGTTTGCTGTGAGTAGAAATCAACTTGATGGTATCAGGTTCGTTTTCGGTTTTTTTTTTTTTTTTGGGATCCTTATGGTAGCAGATCCCCAGGTCTTTTCACCCAAGTAGCAGCCAAGCACTTTAACCATTGCTTCACTAAGGCTCCTGTACCTGTATACACGTGATTCAAAAAATTAGTTCAATATAGATTAAAAAGTCAAGCTTGTAATTGTGTTCATTAAATTCCCTGTAGTCTTATCAAAATCTTGCCTATTTTGTTGGGTTTTGAGGTATATTGCATTTGTTTTCTATATTTTGAAGCTAAAATCTTGGTAATATAGCATTCATGTCTACTTTAACTTCCCAGATGAATGTTCTCCTTTGTTCCTGTTAATTATTTTTGCATTGGGGATTCTGTTTTCTCTACATTGGTTACCCTGGTGCATTTGTCTAGCGTATACTTCTCTATCCTTTAATTTTCAGCTTTAAAAAAAAAAGTTAGGTATTTCTCTTTGAGTTTTAGTAGATGACTTTAATCCTTTCATATTCATCATGGTTCTGATATGTTAGGACTCACTAGTGACACCTTTTTTTTTTTTTTTTTGTATTTTTCCTGCACTCAATGGTCTGATCATGTTTCCTTTTTTCCATTTTTTTCTTCCTCTACAAGTTAAAAGGTAATACACTCTACTTGGTGTTCTACACACATATGTAAACTGACACTTTTCTAATTCTATTTAGAGAATATTATCCCAACACAACACTACCGTCAGCATGTTGTCGTTAGTTGTTAGGTGCCGTGGAGTCGATTCCAACTCACAGTGACCCTATGCACAACAGAACAAAGCATTGCCCGGTCCTGTACCAACCATCCTGACAATCATTGCTATGTTTGAGCCCATTGTTACAGCCACTGTGTCAGTTCATTTCCTTGAGGGTCTTCCTTTTTTTTACTGACCCTTTACTTTACCAAGTATGATGTCCTATTTTAGGGATTGGTCCCTCCTGATAACATGTTCAAAGTATGAGAGACAAAGTCTCGCCATCCTTCCTTTTAAGGAGCATTCTGGCTGTACTTCTTCCAAAGCAGATTTGTGCCTTCTTCTGGTAGTCCATGGTATATTCAGCATTTTTTGCCAAATCATCAACGTAACAACCCATTAAAAACCCAAACTCATTGTTGTTGAGTCAATTCTGACTCATAGCAACTCAGAGTAGAACTGCAGCATAGGGTTTCCAAGACTGTTATCTTTAGGGAGGCAGACTCCAACATCTGCTTAAGCACTCAGCTGCTAACCAAAAAAGTCAGCAGTTCAAACCCACCAGCTGCTCCACAACAAAAAGATGTGGCAGTCCACTTCCCATAAAGATTACAACTTAGGAAACCCTAGAGTTGCTATGAGTTGTAATAAACTTAACAACAATAGGGATCAGCATAACAGCATCAATAAAAAAGAAATCCAGTATGATTTATTTGCACCCTTCTTTCCCTTCCTGTACTTTTCGGAAACCTAGTGGTGTAGTGGTTAAGAGCTATGTCTGCTAACCAAAAGGTCAGCAGTTCTAATCCACTAGGACCTCTTTCGAAACTCTATGGGGCAGTTCTACTCTGTCCTATAGAGTCGTTATGAGTCAGAATCAACTGGTCAGCCACGGGTTTGGTTTCTGGGTTTGATAGTTTTTAGCCTTTTTTTTTTTTTTTTTCAAAATTATAGGTTTTTATTTCCAAGTTCTCTAATTTCATTTCAGAGTCCTCTAATAGGTAGGGGGTTTTTTTTGTTTGTTTGTTTGCTTATTTTCTCATAACTGCCTATTCTTGTTTTATATCCTCTGGTTCTTGTTTCATGAGTCATAGATAAAAAGCCAAGCTTGTGATTGTGTTAATAAATCCCACGTAGTATTATCAAATTTAATGTATTTTGTTGGTTTCTGAGGTATATTTGTATGTTGAAGCTATCTTTATTTCTCCAATGATCTCAAATTTACTTATTTTCTAGCACATTTCAGATTTTCCTTTTGCTGAGTTCTTTCCCTTATTGAGTATGTCTTGTGTTTATAATGATGTTGGCCTTTCTTTGATTATTTCCATTGGATTGGTGCTGAAGAGAAAAATTCAACAGATTCTCATTTTACCATCTTAAAGCCAGAAGTCTCATCCAGCTGACTTTTAGGAGAAACTATTTAACTATCAGAAATACATAATTTCATTAAGAGGAAAATCAAAAGTATATGTTTAACTAACAGAAATGTAGGCAAAATACAGGTATTTTTCATTTTGCCTCAAAAATAGAGATGTTAAAGAAAGAACAATGAGTATGAACTATAAAAATTCTTTAGAATCTGGCTTACAACTTCCTGTAATTAAAATAACTCTGAAGTTTCTGAATAAAAACAAAGTTCAGATTCGTGTGTTGTGATGCCGTAGGAGAAACTGGTATAGAATGTCACAAATATGTTTCTATTGGTTGAATATATTTGTATGTCTGTGCATGTGTTATGAAGTATTTCTTTCTTTTTCTGATAATTTCTTATTAAATCTGCAGTTAATGACTTTTTGAAATCAATAAAATGTGGTGTCATCCCCTTATTCAAATGAGGATACTGAAGCACACAAAGGTTAATTAATTTGACCTAGGTCACACAGGGAGAAACAGGACTTGAATTTAAGATGCCTAACCTTTTTTTTTTTTTTTTTTAACTACAAAGTCCATGTTCTTTTCTCTACATGGGAAGCTGTGTGATCTTTGTTTAAAAGGTTAACCTGCTTAATTCTTTTGCAGAGGAGCAGGAGAGAACATTTTGGAATCTGAGTGCTAATTTAGCTTCGCTGTCTTTTTTGTCCTAATTACCTCAGTATTGGGTCAACTGTCCCTCCTAAAGTTTCCATAATACTCACCACTCCTGAAGTCCTTCTTAAAAAAAAAAAAAAAATCCATGATTATAGACTGTTTATTTGTTTTTCTTTGATATTGTTCTAAAATCTCATTGAGACCTGGGGCTGACTTAACTCTTGTACTACCAGTATCTACACAGTGCCTGATACATAATAGAATATCAGCAAACAACTGTGGAATATATGAATGCCACAGTTAACACAAGGCAAAATATACACTTTAACAAAAAAGTCTGGAAATAAGTAACAGCAATAGAAGTGACTTCTTTCCCAGTTTTCAAAAAAGTTTTAGGGGGAGATTTCAATATATTACAGGGGTGGGATTTACAGAAGTAAATACAAAGATTGCTAGAGTAGGTAGAACTGAGTTCTAGCACTAGATTTTCTGCAAACTAAGTTTGTGAACTTAACTTTTTGGGGCTTAAGTAAAATAAAAGTTTGGTGGTGTTGTTGTTAGATGGCTTCGAGTTGGTTCCGATTTACAGCTACCCTACTTAAAACAGAATGAAACACTGCCAGGTCCTGCACAATGCTCACAATCTTTGCTATGCGTGAGGCCTTTGCTGCAGCATCTGTGTCAATCCATTTTGTTCAGGGTATTCCTCTTTTTCCCTGATTTTGTACTTTATCAAGCATGGTGTCTTTTTCCAAGGACTTGTCCCTCCTGATAACATGTCCAAAATACATAAGACGAAGTCTCACCATCCTCCCTTCTAAAGAGCATTCTGGCTGTACTTCTTCCAGGACAGGTTTGCTCATTCTCCTGGCAGTCCATGGTATATACAATATTTTTGCCAACACCTTAATTCAAAAGCATCAATCCTTCTCTTCCGTCTTTTGCACGCACATGAATGTTTGAAAATATCATGACTTGAGTCAGATGCACCTTAATCTTCAAGGTGCCATCTTTGCTTTTTAACTCTTTAAAGAGGTCTTTTGCAGCCGATTTACCCCCTCGCAATATTAAAAATATATATATATTTTTTTTTTAATATGTCATTTTATTTCTCAACTGCTGCTTCCATGGGCATTGATTGTGGATCCGAGTAAAAAAAAGAAAAAAGTCCTTGACAACTTCAATATTTTTCCACTTATCATGATGTTGCTTATTGGTCCACTTGTAAGGAGTTTTATTTTCTTTATGTTGTGGTGTAATCCACACAGAAGGCTGTAGTCTTATCTTCATCAGTAAGTGCTTCAAGTCCTCTTCAATTTCGGCAAGCAAGGCTGTGTCATCTGCTTAATGCAGGTTGTTAATGAGTCTTCCTCCAATCCTGATGCCCCCTTCTTTTTCGTAAAGTCCAGCTTCTAGAATTATTTGGTCAGCATACAGATTGAATAGGTACGGTGAAAGGATACAACCCTGATGCACACCTTTCCTGACTTTAAAGCTCGAAGCATCCCCTTGTTCTGTTCAAATGACTGCCTCTTTTTTTTTTTTTTTAATTTTTATTAAGCTTCAAGTGAACATTTACCATTCCAATCAGTCTGTCACATGTAGGTTTACATACATCTTACTCCCTTCTCCCACTTGCTCTCCCCCTATTGAGTCAGCCCTTACAGTCTCTCGTTTCGTGCCAATTTTGCCATCTTCCCTCTCTCTCTATCTTCCCATCCCCCCTCCAGTCAAGAGTTGCCAACACACTCTTCAGTGTCCACCTGATTTAATTAGCTCACTCTTCATCAGCATCTCTCTCCCCCCCCACTGACCAGTCCTTTTCATGCCTGATGATTTGTCTTCGGGGATGGTTCCTGTCCTGTGCCATCAGAAGTTCTGGGGAGCATTGTCTCTGGGATTCCTCTAGTCGCAATCATACCATTAGGTGTGGTCTTTTAGTGGGAATCTGGGGTCTGTATCCCATTGGTCTCCTGCTCCCTCAGGAGTTGTCTGTTGTGCTCCCTGACAGGACAGACATCGATTGTGGCCGGGCACCAACTAGTTCTTCTGGTCTCAGGATAATGTAGGTCTCTGGTTCATGTGGCCCTTTCTAAATGACTGCCTCTTGATCTATATACAGGTTAGTCATGAGGACAATTAAGTGCTCAGGGATTTCCATTCTTTGCTATGTTATTCATAATTTGTTATGATTCACACAGTCAAATACCTTTGCATAGTCAAAACACAGGGAGACATTTTTCTTGTACTCTCTGCTTTCAGCCAGGATCCATCTGACATCAGCAATGATATCCCTGGTTCCACATCCTCCTCTGAATCTTGCTTGAATTTCTGGCAAGTCCTTGTAGATGTACAGCTGCAAGTGATTTTGAACTATCTTCAGCATAATTTCACTTGCATGTGATATTAATGATATTGTTCAATGATTTCTACATTCCATTGGATCACTTTTCTTTGGAATAAGCACATATATGGATCTCTTCTGTCCAGTTGGCAAGGTAGCTACCTTCTAAATATCTTGGCACAGATGAGTGAGAGCTTTCAGCCTTGCATTCCTTTGTTGAAACATCTCAAGTGGTATTTAGATGGCACTGAAACATCTCAAAGACTCAATTCCTGGAGCTTTGTTTCTTGCCAATGCCTTCAGTGCAGCTTGGACTTCTCTCAGTCAGTACAATCAGTTCTTGATCATATACTACTTCCTGAAATGGTTGAACATTGACCAATCCTTTCTGGTACAGTGACTCTGTGTATTCCTTCCATCTTTTTTGGATACTTCTTGCATCATTCAATTTTTTCCCATAGAATCCTTCAAAATTGCAACTCAGGGCTTGAATTTTTTCTTCAGTTCTTTCAGCTTGAGAAATGCTGAGCATGCCCATCCCTTTCAGTTTTCTAACTCCAGATCTTTGCACATTTCATTAAAACACTTTACTTTGTCTTCTTGAGCCACCCTCTTAAAATCTTCTGTTCAGCTCTTTCACTTTATCAATTCTTCAGTTCACTTTAGCTCTGTACATTCAAAAGCAACTTTCAGAGTCTCTTCTGACATATATTTTGGTCTTTTTTTTTTTTTTTCTTTTCATGACCTTTTGTTTTCTTCACATATGATGTCCTTGATGTCATCTCACAACTGGTCTGGTCTTCAGGCATTAGTGTTCAATATCTCAAATCTATTCTTGAGATGGTCTCTAAAGTCAGGTGGGATATACACAAGGCCATTCTTTGACTCTCGTGGACATGTTTAATTTTCTTCAGTTTTAACTCGAACTTGCATATGAGCAATTGATGGTCTGTTACACAGTCGGCACCTGGCCTGGCTCTGACTGATGATATTGGGCTACTCCATCACATTTCCAAAGATATAGTTGATTGAATTTTTGTGTATTCCATCTGGTGAGGCCCACGTGTATAGTCACTCTTTACGGTGTTGAAAAAGGATATTTTAACAAAGGAGAAGGTCAGTACTTGGAAAATACGGTCTTGGTGATAGAAAAGATGCAGGAGATCACATGACAGAGTTTTGAAAGACGAACGACTTATTCATGGAGATTTCCAAGGAATCAGGAAACAGAAGTTGAAGAGGTAGGGACCTTCCTCCAGAGGTGACAGAGAAAAGAAGTCTTCCCCTAGTGTTGGTGCCCTGAATTGGGAGTTCTAGGCTCCTAAACTGGGAGAAGGTGAATTTCTGTTTGTGGAATCCTCTTGTTTGTGGTATTTCTGTTATAGCAGCATTAGATAACTAAGTTAGACACTCAATTAAAAAATGTCTTGATCATCTACTCTGTTCCCTGCATGAACATTAACAAAGCTGTAGATGAAAATTGAAGCCACATTGGGCATAAATATGTCGATAGAATGTTACAAAAATAGTTGTCCACGTATGTCTAAGTGTTCAGTTAGCACAAGCTTAGTGAATAGTTTGGCCCTCAGGGACCTAGACAGGCATGGAATTGGCTGTATTTGCAATATGATAGTTCTCTGAAGGTGCCAGTTCTAGAAAGCTTATCTTCTTGATCGTTTTTTGATGCATCCACTGAAGGAACTTTTTGAGGTGATTTAATCCATCCTTTTTTCTTGCTTCCAGGCACTATTTCAGAGGATTATTATTTTTCTTATATTATTATTATTTATTATTTTTTGCCTAAGTGTTTACAGGACTTTCTCTCTAAAGTCACACACATAAGCATTACTTTACAGAAAATAATATGCCTCTTAGGGGCTAACATACCACAGGAAAAATGCTTAACTACTCAGATTTCAGGCTTTTTAATGACTGGAAAGATTAAAGAGGCAAAATGAAGTCACGTACAAGAATAAAGAACACTCAGGGAAAGCTCAGGCTTTCCCCATAGAGAAAACCTTATCCAAACATTTGAAACTGGATCCTGTGTAGCTGTTGCAGTTTTATAATAACTCAGTTTGGAATCTTATGGGGTGAGTGTCACTTTGCCTGGAAGGTAAAAGTTATAAAACGGGAAAATGTTGCTTAACCAGAAATGGAGCTAATGGGAAACATGAAATAAGCTGTTAGAAGGCTGTTCTCAATTCTGGAAGAAAAAAGCAAGTCACAAGAAAAAGGCAACGTATGTATTATGGCTTGGCTTAGTGAATCGGGAACCCATTTTTCAATATCTTCCTTGTGCGCAGGTCTCTATTCTGATACTGGACTTTAAAATGATGTCCTGAAGATGGTTCAAGCTCCTGTTTCTGCTCAAATATTTAGCTGTAATCGTATTATTAGATCCAAATCATCAAGGGAGAAACTTAACGTTGTAGAAATTTTTTTTTCCAGGGTCAAAGCACTTATTTCTGATGAATTCTCATTTAATCAGAAAATTGGGTTTCACAGAATCTTCTTTTTTCTTTCCCCAGGCACCTTTATTTTAACCTTGGATGTACCACTGAAAGTAGAGGAAACGAAGCTCAAAATAATGTCCACGGTGATAAGGGAACGATGATTTAATTCTGGAGCCATGTGAGATCCTTTCCTTATGTTAAGAGTTAATGTTTAGTGCTGGGATTGAGAAAATATATTCTGATACAGGTGATTTGTATTCAAATCTCAGATGCACATAAAAAGGGAGAATCTGTGAGCCTCACTTTCCTCACTTAGAGTAAGATCTGCCGAACCTATTTCAGAATACTTTTGTTCCAAATTAAAATGGTATAACAGAAGCATTTGTTTAATATAAATCCAGAGGTGGTGTATGGACGTTGAAAGTCAACATTAGGAGGCTCAAACAGGAAACTCTTAAATATCAGTGCCTTTTGTAATAAAACATGGACCTGTAATCTATATTCAGAACTAGCAAGGAACTAAGAAATCATTCTCAAATCAAGTGATTTTCACACTGTGCCCCGACAGTGCAGCTACTCAAAGTGTGGCCTACAGACCAGCAGTGTGGACATCATCTAGGAGGTTGTTAGACATGCAGAATCACTTACTTATCCCAGACGCACTGAATCAGAATCTTCTAGGGTGGAACCTAGTAATCCGTGGGTCCCCTAGGAGGTTTTTATGATCACTTGACTTTGAGAAGCACTTCCTCATAAATACCCAAGGTTTCTGAGCTGTGGAATGCTGGGCTCTGGAAGCCACACTGCCCACTTCCGGAACGGCAGCTCCACTTTCTCTGGAATAAAGAACCTCTTGCCATCAAGTCGATTTCAACTCATAGCGACCCCAGAGGACAGAGTAGAGCCACCCCATAGGGTTTCCAAGGCTGTGATCTTTACAAGAACAAGTTGCGACATGTTTTGCCTGTGGAGCGTGTGCTGGGCTCAAACCACCAACCTCTTGGTTAGCAGTCAAGTGCTTCAACCATTGCACCACCAGAGGACCTCTAAAAAGAGTTCAAAGCATAACGATAAGAAAATAAAGGATTAGAGAGAATATATAACTTTTCCTAAATCAAACCCTAGTCAGCAACAGGACCAAGACCAGGATTCGGACTTCCTGATTCCCACTTCTGGGTACCTTCCAATAGACTAAACTGTCACAAAATAAGCTTACAAAGAAAAATAAAATATCTATGAAGAAGAGTCCAAAGCAAAAAAAAAAAAAAACATTGCTGTCTAGTCAATTTCGACTCGTAGCACCCCTATAGAAGAAGAGCCCAGGACAAGGCATTTCTGGCTCTTCCACCAAAGAGCCGTAACTCTTGAGCCTTATTTTTCTCACCTCTGTAGGGGGCAGTGGTGGCTCAGTAGAGAGTTCTCTCCTTCCGTTTAGAAGACCCAGCTTCTATTCCAGGCCAACGCACCTCAAGCACAGCCACCACCTGTCTGTCTGTGGAGGTTTGTGTGTTGCTGTGACGCTAAACGGGTTTCAGCAGAGGTTCCAGACTAAGACAGACTAGAAAGAAAAGCCTGATGAACTACTTCCAAAATTCTAATGAACACTGTATGGATCATGACAGTAAAATTCAATAGCAACTAGCAACAACGTAAGGGAGATAATAGTATTGACGGCAAGCAGATTAAATGAAGTAATGTAGGTATATATAAAATAACAAATAACATTCTCTAATGTGTAGTGTAAATATCTTTTTTAGAAAGCCAGTGTTATCATGAAAAGAGTAAGTTGAATCCACAGAACAATATTTGAGTCTTGGCTCCATGAGCTTCTTGTCTGTGCTAATCACGTCACTTTTTTTTTTTTTTTTTGCCTTTGTGCTTTAGGTGAAAATTTACAGCACAAATCAGTTTCTCGTTCAAAAATTTATATACAAATTGTTTTGTGACATTGGTTGCAATCCCTGCCATGTGTCAGCATTCTCCCCCCTTACACTCCAGGTTCCCCGTGTCCATTGGTCCAGTTCTTCCTGTCCCTTCCTGCCTTTTTGTCTTTGCTTTTGGGAAAGTGTTGCCCATTTGGTCTTGTATACTTGATTGAACTAAGAAGCACATTCCTCATATGTGTTATTGTTTGTTTTAAAAGGCTGTCTGATCTTTGGCGGAAAGGTGGACTTCGGGAGCGGCTTCAGTTCTGGGTTAGCAGGGAGTCCAGTGGCCATAGTCTCAAGGGTTCCTCCAGTCTCTGACAGACTAGTAATTTTTTTGTGAATTTGAATTTTGCTCTATATTTCTTTCCTGCTCTGTCTGAGACCCTCTATTGTGACACCTGTCAGAATGATCAGTGATGGTAGCCAGGCACCATCTAGTTCTTCTGGGCTCAGGGTGGTGGAAGCTGTGTTTCATGTGGTCCATTAGACTAATATTTTCCTTGTGTCTTAGGCTTTCTTCATTCTCCTTTGCTCTACATGGTATGGGACCAATAGATGGACCTTAGATGGCTGCTCAAAAGCTTTTAAGACCTCAGACACTACTAACCCAAGTAGGGTGTAGAACATTTTCTTTATGAACTATGCTACACCAATTGACCTAGATGTCCCCTGAGACCATGGTCCCCAGCCCTCAGGCCAAGTAACTCACTCTCAAGGTGTTTGGATATGTCTAGGAGGTTTCTATTATTTTGCCTTGGTCAAGCTGTGCTGATTTCCCCTATATTGTGTGTTGTCTTTCCCTTTACCAACGTTAACACTAGTCTACTATCTAGTAAGTGATTTCCCCTTCCACCCCTACCCTCCCTAAAAAAAAAAAAAAAAAAAATCTAGTAACTGTCAAAGATTGTATTTTTCTGAGTGTAAGCCTTTTCTGGTGGTGTAGTAGTTAAGTGCTACAGCTGCTAACTAAAGGGTTGGCAGTTCAAATCCACCAGGCGCTCCTTGGAAACTCTATGGGGCAGTTCTACTCTGTCCTATAGGGTCACTATGAGTCGGAATTGACTCGACGGCACTGGGTTTTTTGGGGGGTTTAAGCCTTTTCTTGAATTTTTATAATAGTAGCATGCAATATTTGTCCTTTTGTGATTGACTTATTTCACTCAGCATAATGCTCTTCAGATTTATGCATGTTGTGAGATTTTTGCACAATCACCATTGTTCTTTATTGTTGCATAGTATTCCATTGTGAGTATGTACCATAATTTTAATACATTGATCTGTTGATGGGCACTGAGGTTGTTTCCATATTTTTGCTCCTGTGAATAATGCTGCAATGAACATGGGTGTGCATATGTCTATTCTCGTGATGACTCTTATTTCTCTAGGATATATTCCTAGGAGTAGGACTGTTGAATCATATGATATTTCTATTTCTAGCTTTTTAAGGAGGCACCATGTCCTTTTCCGTAGTGGTTGTACGGTTTTATATTTCCCACCAGCAGTCCATAAGAGTTCCACTCTCCCTTCACCCTCTCCAACATTTGTTATTTTCTGTTTTTTTTTTTGTGTGTGTGTGTGTGCCAGTAATGCCAGGGTGAGATGGTACCTCACTATAGTTTTGATTCGCATTTCTCTGATGGCTAGCTGTTGCGAGCATTTCCTCATGTGTCTGTTAGCTACCTGAATGTCTTCTTTGGTGAAGTGTCTTGTTCATATTCTTTGCCCACTTTTTAATTGGATTATTTGCCTTTTTGTTGTTGAGGTTTTAAAGTATTTTATAGATTTTAGAGATTAGATTCGTGTCAGATATGCCATAGCCAAAATTTTTTCCCATCTCTGGGTTCTCTTTTTACTCTTTTGGTCATGTCACCTTTTAAAGCCTCAGTTTCCTCCTTTGCAAAAGAGCCTAATTCATGCTCTGTTTCTTTCAAAGATGATTAAATACAAACGTATATAAAAGTTATAAAATTAAGTAAAAACATCTATATAAAAGAGTTTCACAAACTGTGAAGTAGTACACAGATTCCAGCTGTCATTATTTTAATAACAGTTTTATAAAATAAAAAATGGACAAGAAAGAGAAGGGCGTCCAGTTGCACACCACAGAAGGCCCTAATAGTAAAAGCAAATAATTAAAAGAAATCTCAAGGAGAAACCTGAGCAGCTTATCTTTAAGCCAATCAAATGCTAAATAAAACATGATCATTAGTTCAAGATGGAGTGCTAATCGAGGCCAAGGCTAGTTTGATTCCAATTAACCTAAGGGTTAGTGAGGCAATGCTAGTGGGAAGCATTTCTGATCCAGGAAAATGAGACAATGGGCTGGGTAAGATGAAGGCAGCAGCCACTGAGTCAGAAGTGTCAGTTTCAGCCAACCTCCCCTTGGGTAGGTCATACCCAGGAATCTTAACTTAGGTACTGACTGCCTGGACCTCAGGGAAGGAAGAAGGAGGTAGGACATGAATTTGATAGGCACTGCCTCTCTCTCAGAAAACCCTATCCATTACACTTTCATGAGGCTCTGTGACGGTGGCTTATAAAGCAGCAGGGGCTGTCTAGGGGACTTTGCGCAGTTCTTACATGTCTTTGAGAATCAGGGGAATCTCTGGACCTCTCTCCAGAAAAAACAGGGACATGACATATTTACCTACAATCAGGACCATAGCTGAGAACACTTGAGTGAGGGCAGACATTTGACTACCGATCCCCTTATCTTCTGTATCAGCCCCAAAGGGTTGTGACAAATCATTTCATGCCTTTGAATCTCATTTGCTGGTCTTGTAAAATGTTAAGCATCATACCTTACTTTTCTGAATGTTTATGGGATTTCCAGAGCCCTTATTACCTTCAAAACTGTGACAGTTTGGAAAATTAATTGTATACTTATTATGATTGAATAGAAAGAGCAAAATATAAATTATTTCAATTTAGTAATGAGCTACAGCTGCTAACCAAAAGGTCAGCCATTTGAATCCATCAGCCACTTCTTGAAAACCCTATGGGGCAGTTCTACTCTGTCCTATAGTGTTGCTATGAGTTGGAATTGACTCAACGGCAATGGTTTCTTTTTTGTTTATTTTAATGTGAATATTATAGTAGAATCTGTACATGTAAAAACACCCTTCACAAATCTGTAAATATGTGAACACCATTTTAGAATACAATTTCCTCCATAAGATGCAAGAAGCAATAAAAAAAAAAAGTCTTCACGGAGTTGATTCCAATGCATCGTGACCCATATACTTCAGAGTAGAATCACGCTCTGGGTATTGCTGAATCGCCAGATTTTGGTTAGTAGCTTAGTACTTAACTGTTTGTGCTGCTGACGGACTCCTAATAAACTCACTCTACGGAAATATGGGTAAGTTACCTCTTTAAAAACCTTTAATTATTCTACACATGCAAGATGAAAGTCTGTAAAAGTATTAACAACAAATTTTGTCATCTGTACAAGTTCTACACTGTATTATTTTTAAAATATTGAACACAAACTTAGCTATTATTTAAAAAAAGAGTCGCATGTGTACTCAAGATTTTTTGGGAGGTTTGAAATGTTCTCATTTCTAATTCACACTGCTTAAGGCCCAGGGGTCCACAAACCACCATAAAGTGGAAGCTCCAGTCTACTTTAACCGTCAAAATTTCTGATCATCACATCTCCCCTGGATGCGAGTTTCCATGAAGTATCTTCTTTCAGTCCAGGGCTGACCATATATTCCACCTCACCCTTCATCCCCTTGGTTAGCAGCTCATCCAGGAGGAAATTTGGTGATGGCAACAAGGGCAGCTGGTGCTGTTTCTCCTAACTTCACGTTTTCAAAGAAAACCTGTTAAAATGGTAAGACCAACTTTTCCCCAAGTTACGCTCAAGTGAAAGCGCAGGGGATGTACCCATGCCTTCTTTGTTTTGTACCATGAATGAGATTAGGTGAAGCCCCAGCTTTCTCTTGAATCTCATGTCTGTCTACAGCGACACCTTTAAAAGAATTTTCTCACTGCAAACTTATCACTCTTTAAACTTTTACTACAGGACCATCTTCCACACCATAAGCAACTTTTATACTGATGGGAGTGGGCACTAAGAGCTTCAAAAATGGCTCTTATTTCAAGTGGAGCATATGGTGAGCTCATTTATATTATAGACCTGGTAGAATCTTCCATTTTGACATTCCACTCTTAATTCATCTAACATTTCTATTTTTTTTTAATTAAGAATTGTTGTTTCTCAGATCATCTCTTCACTTTCCCTTCATGTCTTTGACCTAGATGAGTAGTTTGCTTTCTTGGGTGCAGCATTTTTCATGAAGAAACACTGTCTTGATCACTTCAGCAGAGTTTTTATGGACATGTTCAAAGGCAGATTTTCAGCAGACAGCCCAGCTCACTCACTGGCTAAGTGACATTTTTCTGAAACTAGCTTTATAGAGTAAGATTCAAACTGATGTATCGGAAAAACTCAACATCCCTCCATTACAAAAGTATTTATTAAGCACCCACTAAGTGTCTGGGGAAGCAGAATAAACATATTTCTACCTGTTAAGAACTATTGGTTTCACTTGGAAATTGTCGATACTGAAAATGTTACAACTAATCATCTTACGTTCACAGAGCATTTTAACAAGTTGTTTTTCTAGCCATCATTTCATCTGAAAAGGGTTATTTTATTAGTCTATCCAAGTAAGGGCTAAATGACTTGCCCTACTGTCAAATTAGAGCTTAAATATAAATCTTTAAGCTTCAAATTTCTCTTTCTAACCATTATTAAATGCATATCATTTACCCTCATCCTTTGGTCTTTTCACGTGTGCGTTTTCCCATGAAACTGGATAGTCACCTCCAGAAGAATAGAAGATCTGTCTTCTTATGCTAGTTTATCTCACTCTCTGCCCACACCCACTCCCATACTTGCAGGAGTGTTGGGCATATTTGGCTGTGAACGGGGAAGAGTGATGTTGTTGTGCGCCTTGGAGTTGATTCTGACCCATAGCGATCCTACAGGACAGAGTAGAACTGCCCCATAGGGTTTCCTAGGCTGTATTCTTTATGGGAGCAGAGTGATAGGGTGGGAAAATCACAGGCATTGAATTCAGGAAAATCTAGGATTGAATTTCAGTTCTTGAGGGACCTCGTATCTCTGAACCTCCATTTTCCCAAAACATAAAATAAGGATAAGAATGCTGACCTCATAGGATTGTTTTCAGGATTACATTAGGCTCTTTATAGATTTACGTAGTGCCTAGTGCATTGTAAGGGGGCAGAGGCAGTTAAGTGTTAGATTTCCCTCCTTCCACAGGAGAGACCCAGATTCAGTTCCCAGCCAATGCATCTCATACACGGTTACCACCTACCTGTCCATGGAGACTTGTGTCTTGCTATGATGCTGGACAGGTTTCAGTGGCACTTCTAAACTAAGAGGACTAGGAAGAAAGGCCTGGCATTCTACGTCCAAAAATCCGTCAATGAAAACCCTCTGGATGACTACAGGCCAATCTGCCACTGATCTTGGTGGATGGTGCAGGAAAGGACAGCATCTCAGTACATTGTGCATGGGAACCATGAGTCAGGACCAACTTGACAGCAGCTAACAACAACAAAGTACACTGTAGGCACTCAGTAAACATTAGCTTTCCATCCTTTTCGTTGAGTCCCAATATTCTATAAATGTCTATCGATTTATCATTCTTTTTCTAACTCAGGCAGGGAGTACATTGCCCTACACAGTTCGGGCACTGGGCAACCACAGCAAGCCCTAAGTGTTGTGCAGCTGTGGTATGCAAAATCTGGGGTCTTGATTCAGGTTACAACACTCCAAGATAAAATAAAACAAACAAACAAAAAAAATGAAAACCATTTGAATAACCCTCTGGTTTTATGGGGAAAGGATTGTACAAGAGAAAATATTCCATGGGGGAACCCCAGCTATAGAATGGCCATAATAGTTGTAACCCAAAGCCCATCTTTCCTCAAAAATGGTTTGAGGAAAAATATCTGCACAAAAATGCTACTTTCAGATTTATGTGAAATATATGAGTAACAGCCAGAAGGGAAAGGTCAAGATAAATGTCAACTGGTAGTTGAAGTGTTGTCCCCATGAAAAGGGAATTCAGGATGTGTTTTGGATTGTTCCAGGGGACAGGGATTAGACTAACAATCAAAAATGAGCACAGGGATGCATATTTTAGCTTGATATAAAGACTGTCAAACAGATGTACCCACTAAGGGATTGCACAGCTTTGAGAAGTAATGAAATCGGTTCACAGAGGCTATACAAGGAGTATCAGCATGCCCCTAAAACACCTCAAACTCAATTCTACCATGCCTTTATTGAAACCGTTCCCTCTGTTTCAAATGCCCTTCTTTCCATTCCCCTTTCCTTTCTGATAAGCTCCAACTTATCTTCCAAGGCTCAACTCTAAAGTCTTCGTCTAGGGGAAGCTATCCTATTCCACGTTCCCCAACAGACACTAAAGCATTTTGTACATATTTCCACCCATTTTATCCTGTGTATCTGTCTTTTCTAAGGAGCCCTGGTAGCACAGTGGTTAAGTGCTAGGCTGCTAAGCAAAAGGTCAGCGGTTCGAAACCACCAGCTGCTTCGCGGGAAAGATGTGGCAGTCTAACTCCACGAAGATTTACAGCCTTGGAAACCCTATGGGGTAGTTCTACTCTGTACTATAGGATGGTTATGAGTCAGCGTCACCTCAGTGTCAGTGGGTTTGGTTTGATATCTGTCCTTTCTGGTAGATGGTGAATTCTTGGAGGACAAGAGCTTTGTTTTACTAATCATTGCATCCTAGACAATTCTGGTTCTGAGAAACATTTCAGAATGAAGATAGGGTCATTTTACAGGGCATCTAGCATTTGGCTGGTAACTTTTGTTAAAGTTCTTGCCAAATTCCCATTATAGTCCTGTGGCAAATATTATAGGGGGAAAAAGAAGTGAAAACTACCAGTAACACTGAGACTAAATAACAAACATTCTGCAAAGATATCTATAATCTGGATGAATTTTCTTTAACTATAAACCAATGGAAATTGATAGAGAAAAAAACAGTTGATGTCTTACTCATGCCTCATGAAAGAGATTAACCTTAAACTTCTGAAAAAAAAGAAAAAAAATAGAAAAATGCTTCTTTCTTTACTCAAATTTTGCTTTCTGGGTCAAATACTTGAATCAAGGAGAAAACCCTGCAGCCATCACTCAATTAAATATACCTGCTATTTCTTAATAGCCCAGATATCAAGCCAATAAAACACATGCCATCAATAACACAAACTTTTTTTTTTTTTTTTTTTAACATTCACGCAGAGATTACAACATCCCAGAAAACAGAAGTTAAAAAGCAGGAAGAAGCTGTGGTGGCATATTGCATCTTGTTGTTGTTGTTAGGTGCTGTCAAGTTGATTTAGACTCATAGTGACCCTACATACAACAGAATGAAACACTGCCTGGTCTTGTGCCATCTTCACAATTGTTGTTATGCTTGAGCCCATTGTTGCAGCCATTGTGCCAATCCATCTCATTGAAGATCTTCCTCTTTTTCGCTGCCTCTCTACTTTACCAAGCATGATGTCCTTCTCCAGGGACTGATCCCTGCTGATAACATGTCCAAAGTATGTGAGATACAGTCTCTCCGTCCTTGCTTCTAAGGAACATTCTAGATGTACTTCTTCCAAGACAGGCTTTTTTGTTCTTTTGGCAGTCTGTGGTATATTCAATATTCTTCACCGACACCATAATTCATGTTGCATCTTAGAAGGTGTAATACCGAGAAGCAAAGACAGACTTCACATTTGTATTTGGTTAGAGAAAAGGAAAAGGAAAGAAAAACAAAAGCTCCAAATGATTAATATTGGCTTTCTATGAGTAATGAGATTATTTTCCTCTTTTGTGTATTTTTTATCAGTTTTCTTTAATGAGCCTTGTATTACTTCAAATCAGAGAAAATGCATTTTTAATTATGAATAAACAGAAAGTGGCTGAAAAGACAAAAAAGAAGTTAATATTCAAATCTGAAACTTGAGAACCGAGATATTTTTAAACAGAATTGTAACTTTGAGTTAAATGAAAACTTCCTTCCTGCCCCCAATTCTCATTCTACTTCCTACAAATAAGTGTAATTTGCCCACGGCTGCCTGTCATTCCAAGTAGATAAGATTTACTGTAGTGGTGTAGGTGGGGAGGAAAAATGTTCAGGGATATTGATTGCAATTAACTTTGCCCCTGATTGCTGTGTGACTCCAGGTGAGCCACTGCTATTTAGTAAATGGGGTGAAACGCTCAAAGATTAATGAAGGTTGTCAATATGCTGGTGGGCTAGGACCCAGAAGGTCACATCACTCCATTTTTCCCACTTTGAAAGTGAAATTATCAGGGAAACAGGGAGAGACATTACGAGAATGAAGAAAGTGATCAATGCCACTGATCATATTCCCATCCCTAATCATCTTGGCTGAGCACAGAAGACAAAACAAAGCTCCTTTTATTGATGTTCTAACATGCATGGCCTGGAAGCCTTTTGCAATTAAATATAATTGTGAGATTCTGCTTGCTTCCTGTTTGATGCTCTTATTTCTGGCTCTCGTTGATGGAGGCAGAAGCTGCCGTCTGTTGCTATCCTCCCTTTGCTAAATGCTTTTGTACAGATCTCATGGAGCTGAAGAAAGGAACTGATGCAATCACAAGAGAAAGGGTACCTGAGAAGGGCGGAATTGTGTGCGTGTATGGTGAGAAATACAGCTCAACCACCTTAGGATTGATTGGGTAGAAACCATTTCTCCTGAGGATCAGAACAGAATTAGGAGACAGAAGATAACCTTGTGTGCCTCTTCCTCAACATTTCTCCAACACTGTTAGTAACAAACGTCTCTCTATTGATTAGCTCACATGCAAGGCTTCCAGGTACGTGTCGCGATTCTTCAAGCTGATTAAAGAATGGGAAAAAGCAGAATGGTAATAGCAGTGATGGCCTTAGTTATCTAGTACTGCTGTAACAGAAATAACAAAGTGGGTGGCTTTAACAAACAGAAATTTATTTTCTCACACTTTAGGGAGCTAGAAGTCTGAATTCAGGGCTCTGGCACTAGAGAAGGCTTTCTCTCTATCTGTGGGCCCTAGGGGAATGTGCTCATTCCTTGGCTCCTTAGTGGTCTTCATGTGGCTTGGTATGTGTCTTCCCCCATCGCTGTTTGCCTAATCTATTCTTTATATGCCTTGCAAGAGATTAACTCGAGAGGCAACATGAACTAATCCTGCCTCACTAACATAATAGAAAATTCATTCCCATGTGGGATTATAACCATAGGCATAGAGGTTAGGATTTTGGGGGGACACAATTCAATCCATAAACCCATTACCGTCTAGTCGATTTTGACTCATAATGACACTATAGGGCAGAGTAGAATTGCCCCATTGGGTTTCCAAGGAGCAGCTGGTGGATTTGAACTGCTGACTTTTGGTTAGCAGCTGGGCTGTTAACCACTGTACCACCAGGGCTCCAATTCAATCCATAACAAGGATGAAATAAAAAGTGTGGATTCCAGAATTGGAACTCATGAAAAGTAATAAAGTAGCAGAAAATCTCAGGAAGTAAATGAGGAAGAAGGACCTGGCAATCTACTTCTGGAAAAAAAAAAAAAAAAAAAGGCCAGTGAAAACATTATGAGTAGAAATGGAACACTGTCAGATACAGAGCTGGAAGATGAGACCCTCAGGTTGGAAGGCACTCAAAATACAACTAGGGAGGAGCTGTCTCTTCAAAGTAGAGTAGGCCTGAACGACACGGATGGAGTAAAGCATTTAGGACCTTCATCTGCTGATGTGGTATGACTCCAAATGAGAAGAAACAGTTGCAAACATCCATTAGTAATGGAAAGATGTAATGCAGGAAGTATGAATCAAGGAAAACTGGAAGCTGACAAAAATGAAATGGAACTCTTGAAGATCGATATCCTAGGCATTAAAAAGTGAGCTGAAATGGACTGGTACTGGCCATTTTGAATTGGACAATCATATGGTCTACTATCACCAGAATGACAAATTAAAGAGGGACAACATTGTATTCATTATCAAAAAAGAACATTTCAAGATCTTTCCTGAAGTACAATGTCATCAGTGACAGGATAATATCTGTAAGCCTACAAAGAAGACCAGTTAATACCACTATTACTCAAATTTACAGACCAATCACTAATGCCAAAGATGAAGAACTCGAAGATTTTTCCCAACTTCTGCAGTCTGAAATTGATCGAACATGCAGTCCAGATGCATTAATAATTACTAATGTTTGGAATGGGAAAGTTGGAAACGAAAGAAGAAGGATAACTAGTTGGGAAATATGGCCTTGGTATGTAGAAACAATACGAGAGATTGCATGACAGAATTTTTCAAGACCAATGACTATTCATTGCAAATACCTTTTTTCAACAATATAAACAGCAAAAATACACGTGGACCTCACCCAGTGGAATACACAGGAATCATATAGACTACATCCGTGAAAACAGGCAATGAAGCAGCCCAGTATCAGTCAGAACAAGGCCAGGGGCCAACTATGGGACAGACTGCCAATTGTTCACATGCAAGTTCAAGGCAAAGCTGAAGAAAATTAAAACAACTCAATAAGAGTCAAAATACGACCTTGCGTATATCCCACCTGAATTTAAAGATCATCTCAAGAATAAACTTGACATATCGGACACTAATGACCAAAAACCAGACAAATTGTGGGATGACATTAAGGACATCATACATGAAGAAAGTAAAAGGTCATTGAAAAGACAGAAAAAAAAAAAAAGAGAGAGCAAAGTGGATATCAGAAGAGATTTTGAAATTTGCTCTTGAACATAAAGTAGCTAATGCAAAAGGAAGACATGGTGAAGTAAAAGAGCTGAACAGAAGATTTCAAAGGCAGCTCAAGAGGACAGTAAATTATTATAATGAAATATGCAAAGATCTGGAGTTAGAAAACATACTCGTCATTGCTCAAGCTAAAAGAAATGGAGAAAAAAATTCAAACCTCAAGTTGGGATATTGAACTATTCTATGGGCATACCAGAAAGATGTTTATCTGTGTTTTATTGAGTATGCAAAAACATTCAACTGTGTGGCTCATAACAAGTCAGAGATAATATTTCAAAGAATGGGAATTCCAGAATATTTAATTGTGCTTATGCAGAACCTGTACATAGAGCAAGAGGCAGTCGTTCAAATAGAACAAGGGGATACTGAGTGATTTAAAATCATGAATAGCGTGCATCAGGGTTGTACCCTTTCACCATATTTACTCAATCTGTATGCTGAGCAAATAATCTGAAAAGCTGGACTATATGAAGAATGAAGCATTGGGATTGACTCGTTAACAACCTGCAATATGCAGATGACACAACCTTGCTTGGTGAAAGTGAAAAGGACTTGAAGCACTTCCTGATACAAATCAAAGCTACAGCTATAAGTATAGATTACACCTCAACATAAAGAAAACCAAAATCCTCACAACTGAACCAAAAGCAACGTCATGATAAACAGAGAAATTTTCAACTTGTCAGGATTTCTGGGACCCATAATCAATGCCCATGGAAGAAGCAGTCAAGAAATCAAACTACATATTGCATTGGGCAAATATGCTATAAAAAACCTTTTTAAAGTGATGTAAAGCAAAGATGTCACCTTGAGGACTAAGGTGTGCCTGGCCTAAGCCATGGTATTTTCAACTGCCTTGTGTACATGTGAAAGCTGGGCAATGAATAAGGGAGACCAAAGAAGAATTGACACATTTGAATTCTGGTGTTGGCGAAGAATATCGGGCCGACAGAAGGATGAATGAATCTGTCTTGGAAGACGTACAGCCAGAATACACCTTAGAAGAAAGGATGACAAGACTTCATCTCACATATTTTGGACATGTTATCAGGAGGGACCAGTCCCTGGAGAAGGACGTCATGCTTGGTAAAGTAGAGCATTAGCAGAAAAAAGGAGGACCCTCAACAGGATGGATTGACACAGTGGCTGCAACAATTGGCTCAAACACAGCAATGATCACGAGGGCAGTACAGGACCAGGCAATGTTTCATTCTGTCGTGCATAGGGTCGCTATGAGTCGGAATCCACTCAATGGCATCTACCAATAACACAACAAAGGAGTTTTTGGCAGGTTGATGAATTCAACTTAACTTTAGTCTGATCATCCAAAAGTCCCATAACAGACCTTTGTAGCAGGGGATGCAAGTTCCCCTAAATCAATGTGGCTTCTCAGGGACTATGGTGCCCTCATAAATCATCATTTGTATGACATATTTGTGCTAATAAATCTACCTTGAAGAGAGGGAGAGAAAGGAAACCAGTTAGCAATAAACCACAGTTCTAAGCCATAGGGAGAATAACATAAAACCTGCGTTTCTACGGACACACAAATTTGTATCATATTCCTTTGGTGGCTGCAGTCAAATTAAATGTTTTCTCCCCCCGGTGTCTGTGGAAGCAGGTCAGCATAGACTTAATCTAGTAGAATATAACTTCCTTTTTTGGGATAAGGGGACTGTGGATTGTTCACATGAGGAAAGACAGGGAGAAAGCAAAGCTAAGAGAAAGCCAGTTGTAAGTTCACTGTAAGCCAACTGGATTCCTCTCAATTACTTTTCCTAAAAGAACAAAAATGGAGCAAGTTTATTTTGTGGCTTGGATAGAAAAGGAAGAAGTAGAGTATTCAACAAACTAAAAATTTCCTTTCGAACTTTGAATAAAGACTAAATAACCAGAAACATTCCTAGCAATCCTCCATTAGGTTAAGCAGCAGCCAGATGAATGATGACTTAGTGATGACATTAAAACTTCTTCATAGTTCACTAACCTTATTTGCTGGTTTGTGGGTAATAGTTTTATCCTTTCCTTCAAAACATCTCACATCAAATGTAAAGACATTGTTAGAGAAAATAGTGGAAAAAGTACAGGCTATGGAGCCCAGGTGGTACAGTGGTTAAGCATTCAGCTCCTAACCAAAAGGTCGGCAGTTCAAATCCACCAACAGCTCCTTGGAAACCCCATGGGGCAGTTCTACTCTGTCCTATAGGGTCACTATGAGTCAGAACTGACTGGATGGCAATGGGTTTGGTTTCATTTGGTTTGGTTTGTACAGACCAACAGATTTGGTTTGGAATTTTTATACCATTATTTATTATATGTGGACATTTGTTCACTGGCTTCTATAACAGGGATAGTAATGGCCACTTTGTAGGGTTATGGTTAGGATTAGTTGAGATAAAGTGTTGTGCAAGTGATCGACATGCTCAGCGGCTAATCAAAAGGTTGGCAGCTCAAGTCCACCCAGGAGTGCCTTGTTGGAAAAGCCTGGAGATCTATTTCCAAAAAAATCAGACACTGAAAATCCCAGGGAGCGCAGTTCTACTCTGATACACATGGGGTTGCCCTGAGTCAGAATCGACTAGATGGCAACTGGGGAAAAAAAGAAAATTGAGGTAACACAAAACAATGACAACACATAGTCTAGAGCCAGACACATACAATAATATGTGCTCAATAATGGTTCATTTGTCTGTTCACTTTCAAATAAAAAATCGTAGAGCTGGAAGAGACCTGAGAAATCACCTAGTCCACCATCCCCTTTAAATTTCGTTGAAGTGGAACCCCAAGATTTTAGAGAATTGCCTAAGACAATCCAACTAGTTAAATAACTTGAATTTCTAATTCAAGCTCTCTCCTTGCACCAAATCTTTCTTTTAAAAAGGAGTTGTTGGGTTTTTTGTGTTTGTTTGTTTCTGTTTACCCAAATAAATCCTATTTATAATTGAACATACCTGAGCCCTGGTGGCACAGTGGTTAAGAGCTTGGCTGCTAACCAAAAGGTCAGTAGTTCAAATCCACCAGCCACTCCTTGGATACCTTATGGGGCAGTTTTACTCTGTCCTATATGGTTGCTATGAGTCGGAACTGACCCGACGGCACCTAACAACAACAATATAATTGAACATTAGATAAATGCAAAAAAGCACCTAAAATGGCCAAAATCACCCATAACACCTGTATCCAGAGAGAAGTACTCTTTATGGATTGTTATGAGAAATTGGAGATTACCCCACACCAATTTCTACTGGTGCATATGAGGAGAAAAAAATGACCTTTTAACAGTCAATAAAAGAACCAAACAAAAGTCCTTTTCCCTTTTCAGATGCTGAGTGTTCTGTCTTATATCTCATCCCTTTCTAACAAGTCATCTCTTAAAAATCATTGCCCTGTTTTCACATGTGAAAGTAAAAGCAGCTGCTTCCACCATCTTCCTTTCCCTCTAGCCAGACAGAGAGCAAAGGGCATTGTTGGCTCAATGCTCCACCAGCCAGACTCTTCGCTAAGTTTGGAATTGATAAAGTTTTTCAACTGAACTATTATTTTGTTACATGGTGGAAAATATGCATTGATAGAATTGCCCAAATGTTTAAATTGGTTGGCCTTGTGAAAAGCCAAGTTTAAAATACGAATGCTTGGCCAGAAGAAAACTCCTGATAAAAAACATGTGTTGAAAAGAAAAGAAAAAAAAAAAAAAGAGTTGGAGTAAATGCTTTCACTCTGGGTTTGTGGGCTAATAATTTATCTGGATCTATATTGTAAAAAACCAAGACCCTATATTGCAACATTTACCTTAAGAATAATATGACCCAATTTTAGAAAATTATAGCATCAGATCATACAATTATACATAATCATACCTTTGTAGATAATATGCATGTATATATGTAGGTATGCGCATATATAAAAACAAAATGTATATGTAGGTATATAGATATTTGAATATTGTGTGTGTGTGTTGTGAGTGAAACAGAAAGACAGAAATTTGATTCTTAACCTAAAAAAGATTGATGTTGAGAAGATGTCTGAGGCACTGAAGAATGATGGAAATTCCCCCCAAAAGTTGACGCCATACCATTTATCATGTGCCAGTCACTATGTTGCATCCTCACAAAAATCCTAATAGGTTGCTCTCATTATCTTCATTTTACAAGAAAGAATTGAGCAGAGTGTTGTACAACTAGAAATTAAACCAAGGTCTATATAAATCAAATACACTTTCTACCTCACCAGTCCACCTTTTGAAGAGTGAGCAGGATTTCAGTGGGAGGGACATGGAAAGCCTTCCAGAAAACAAAGAAATAAGGAAAAACAGCTATTCTAAAGGGGACTGGGACGTGAAGAAAGTTTACTGAACCCTACAATAGGCACTCAAATTAGTCTGTATCTATAGGTACTTCCTGGAATAATCCACAGTTTCAAGACAGCGTGGGGAAGAAAATTACTTTGACTTTTTCTTTCTGCCCAGCAGTGGTACACCTAGAGCATTCAACAGCCTGGGAGGATCTTTTTTTTTTTTTAATAATTTTTATTGTGCTTTAAGTGAAAGTTTACACATCAAGTCAGTCTTTCAAACAAAAACCCATATACACCTTGCTACACACTCTCAATTACTCTCCCTGTAATGAGACAGCCTGCTCTCTCCCTCCACTCTCTCTTTTTGTGTCCATTTAGACAGCTTCTATCCCCTTCCACCCTCTCATCTCCCCTCCAGGCAGGGGATGCCAACATAGTCTCAAGTGTCCACCTGATCCAAGAAGCTCACTCCTCACCAGCATCCCTCCCTAACCCATTCTCCAGTCCAATCCCTGTCTGAAGAGTTGGCTTTGGGAATGATTCCTGTCCTGGGCCAAAAGAAGGTCTGGGGACCATGACCACCAGGGTCCGTCTAGTCTCAGTCAGACCACTAAGTCTGGTCTTTTTTTGAGAATTTGGGGTCTGCATCCCACTGTTCTCCTGCTCCCTCAGGGGTTCTCTGTTGTGGTCCCTGTCAGGGCAGTCATCGGTTGTAGCCCGGCACCATCTAGCTCTTCTGGTCTCGGGCCGATGTAGTCTCTGGTTCATGTGGCCCTTTCTGTCTTTTGGGCTTATAATCGCCTTGTGTCCTTGGTGTTCTTCATTCTCCTTTGATCCAGGTGGGCTGAGACCCATTGATACATCTTAGATGGCCGCTTGTTAGCATTTAAGACCTCAGACGCCTCTCTCTAAGGTGGGATGCAGAATGTTTTCTTAACAGATTTTATTATGCCAATTGACTTAGATGTCCCCTGAAACCATGGTCCCCAAACCCCTGCCCCTGCTACACTGGCCTTCGAAGCATTCAGTTTATTCAGGAAACTTCTTTGCTTTTGATTTAGTCCAGTTGTGCTGACCTCGCCTGTATTGTGTGGTCTTTCTCCATACCGAAAGTAGTTCTTATCTACTATCTAATTAGTGAATACCCCTCTTCCACCCTCCCTCCCTCCCCCCTCTCAGAACCATCAAAGTATATTTTTTTCTCTGTTTAAACTATTTCTTGAGTTCTTATAACAGTGGTCTTATACAATATTTGTCTTTTTGCAACTAATTTCACTCAGCATAATGCCTTCCAGGTTCCTCCATGTTATGAAATGTTTCACAGATTCCTCACTGTTCATTATCGATGTGTAGTGTTCCATTGTGTGAATACACCATAATTTATTTATCCATTCATCCGTTGATGGGCACCATGTTTGCCTCCATCTTTTTGCTATTGTGAACAGTGCTGCAATAAGCATGGGTGTGCATATATCTGTTCGTGTGAAGGCTTTTATTTCTCTAGGATATATTCCAAGGAGTGGGATTGCTGGATCGTATGGTAGTTCTATTTCTAGCTTTTTAAGGAAGCGCCAAATTGATTTTCAAAGTGGTTGTACCATTTTACATCCCCACCAGCAGTGTAGAAGTGTTCCAATCTCTCCACAGCCTCTCCAACATTTATTATTTTGTGTTTTTTGGATTAATGCCAGCCTTGTTGGAGTGAGATGGAATCTCATTGTAGTTTTGATCTGCATTTCTGGGAGGATCATTTTTAACATTCTTTTCTTCTGTATGACAAAATTAGTTTCAGCATTAATCATGTAACAACCTGTGACAATCATTTTCTTGGCTCATTACTTACTTTTAATATAAACAATTTAAATAAAAGAATAAAATTTAATTTTAAGGGAATATGAATTCAGGAAAAGTTTTTATATCTAACCTAAAATTTACACTTATACAACAGTGTTATACCTCACGGTTTGCGTCCCTTTCACTGTTTTAAATTTTAAACACAAATATACCCGAAACCAGTTGCTGACAAGTTGATTCTGATTCACAGTGACCGGATAGGACAGAGTAGAACTGCCCCATGGGGTTTCCAAGGAGTAGCTGGTGGATTTGAACTGCTGACCTTTTGGTTAGCAGCCAAGTTCTTAACCACTCTACCACCAGAGCTCTTTGAACACAAACAGAAACTCTAAATGCTCACATGGAATGACAGAATTGAATGAATGTGAGTCCGTCTTCTTTCTCTTCCCAGTCAATGCAACCTCATCTAAATTTAAATCTAAATCTACTGTTTAAGCACAGGAACATATAAAAACCCAGGTATTGGGGTATTGACGGTGCCTAAGTGAGAATGATTCCAAACCATCTGAACCTATTCTGAAAATGAAAGCTCTTCACACTATGAAGAGGCTAGAATGCCTGAATCCAACCCATATAGGGAGTAATGGGGGGCAAGAGAGTGGAAACAATGGGAACCACTGAACATTTTTAATAAGGATGAGTTTAAGATCAGACCAACACCCTGGATGCTCTGTTAACACAGAACTAAAACCATTCCCGAACCCCACTCTTAAAGACAAAGATTAGACTGGACTATAAAATATAAAATACTCGTGAAGAGTGTGCTTCTTAGTTCAAGCAGATACATGAAACCAAATGGGTGGCTTCTGTCCGGAGGCAAGATGAGATGGCAGGAAGGGACAGGAACTGATTGAGGACACAAGAAACCTGGGGTGGAAAGGGGGAGTGTGCTGTCAAGTTGTGGAAGTTGCAACTAATGTCACATAACAGAATGTGTATAAATTTTTGTATGAGAAATTAACTTCAGCTGTAAACTTTCACCTAAATCACAAACCAAAAAAAACCAAACCAACTGCCGTCAAGTCAATTCCGACTCATAGAGACCCTATAGGACAGAGTAGGACTTCCCCATAGAGTTTCCGAGGAGTGCCTAGCGGATTCGAACGGTCGACCTCTTGGTTAGCAGCTGTAGCACTTAACCACTATGTCACCACAAAAAGATTAGACCAACAGTGAAACTGAGTTTGAGCTGGCGGGAAAATTCCCTGTTGTCACTGGGACCAACCCTACTGATGGACCAAGTGATCTTTCACAAGATTTTCTAGGAAAAAGTAACCATCACTTTTCTTTAAAAAAAAAAAAAAAAAACAAATAAAAGATGAATATGACTTCAACACCCAAAAAAATTCACTGCCATCTGAGTGGATTCCAACTCACAGTCAGCTCTATAGGACAGAGTAGAACTGCCTCATAGGGTTTCCAAGGCTACAGTAGTCTTTACAGGAGCAAACTGCCACATCTTTTTTCCATGGAGCGGCTGGTGATTTTCAAAAGCCGATTATTTGGTTAGCAGCCTAGTGCTTTAACTGCTGTGCCACCAGGACTCACATATGACTTTAATACTTAGGTATGAATTTAGGCAATCAAAAACATTATTAAATATCTTCCACTCTGTGTTGGGTTTTTACTCATTCCCAACTTTGTGATTTACTAGCCCTTCCAAGGAAGACAATAGAGTCAATTAGACTCTTGTTGGCTGAAAAACAAATGCATATTAGTCCTACTGAATGTTTTTCTCCGACTGACATATCTATAGCTCCTCTCCAGCTGGAGTGGGCCACCTGCCAGTTTTGCCAGAAAGACATACCCATCCATGTATGTTTCACTGGTCCCTTTGGGGAAGCTCCAACCCATATTACGAGTGTGGCTTCCACATTTGGAGTGGTAGGTATATCCTTAACTATTTTCTGCTGATTATTTTTCATTTCTACATTGTCTACATTTGCCAAAAGGCTTCTTTTCTTAATTAGGGAAACAGGTTTGGGGAATTAAATTGTATGAACCAACAGAAAATAATTGCATCTCAGATGTAGGGTTTTAGGAAAATTGTCTGCTCATCCTCTCTTTGGCTTCTTACCTCCAGCTGCCCCCTGCCAATATGAATCCACTGGGAAGAATTGTTTTTTAAAGACAGCAGGTAATTAAGATGTTTTTGGCATTGAATAAAAGCTCCACGTGATTCTTCATAGTACAGTGGGTTTGAAATCATTCCCATGTGGTATAAGGACCATCAGCAACTGTCAAGTAAACCTGAAAATCCTCAAGTTAAAATTTCCCAAAAAACCTAGAATCTTAAAGTAGAAAACAAATTTAGCAATTCAGCTTAATCCCCTCATTTCACAGATGAGGAAACTGAGGCATGGGGAGGTTAATTCACTTGTCCCAGAACTAGTTAGAACTAGAGCAGAAAATAAACCCCAGACGGCCTGGGTCCTGAGCCCAGCCATTTCCATGCTATTGTTCTGCTTCATTGAAGAAGGATAAAAGTATATACTTGGGGTTAAAAAATAAATAAAAATTTATTTGAACTTGCTTAAGAAAAAAATTTTAATTATGTGCATAATTGTAATTATAGAATCACCACAGAGTATTAATACAACACAATACTGTTAATATAATATTAAGCTAGTCCAACAACAAGTAGAAAGCAACTTAAAATTGAGGAGTCAAAAAGAGGAGAGAAAAGCAATGAAGGACATGAAATCATTTCATTCATTCATGTATTTATATATTCAATGAACATGGACATTTTATCAGTCTTGGGTTTGTTGACAATGATGAAAGGACAATTAAAACAGTTCACACACAAGCAAAATTTTGCTGAAGATCATTCAAAAACAGCTGCAGCAGTATATCGACAGGGAACTGCCAGAAATTCAGGCTGGTTTCAGGAGAGGACGTGGAACCAGGGATATCATTGCTGATGTCAGATGGATCCTGGCTGAAAGCAGAGAATACCAGAAGGATGTTTACCTGTGTTTTATTGACTATGCAAAGGCATTCAGCTGTGTGGATCCTAACAAACTATGGATAACACTGCAAAGAATGGGAATTCCAAAACACTTAATTGTGCTCATGAGGAACCTTTACATAGATCAAGAGGCAGTTGTTCGGACAGAACAAGGGGATACTGATTGGTTTAAAGTCAGGAAAGGTGTGCATCAGGGTTGTATTTCTTTCACCATACCTATTTAATCTGTATGCTGAGCAAATAATACGAGAAGTTGGACTACATGAAGAAGAATGGGGCATCAGGATTGGAGGAAGACTCATTAACAACCTGTCTTATGCAGATGACACAACCTTGCTTGCTGAAAGAGAAGAGGACTTGAAGCACTTACTAATGAAGATCAAAGACCACAGTCTTCAGTATGGATTGCCCCTCAATGTAAAGAAAACAAAAATCCTCACAACTGGACCAATGAGCAACATCATAATAAACGGAGAAAAGATTGAAGTTGTCAAGGATTTCATTTTACTTGGATCCACAATCAACAGCTATGGAAGCAGCAGTCAAGAAATCAAAAGATGCATTGCATTGGGCAAATCTACTGCAAAGGACTTCTTCAAAGTGTTGAAGAGCAAAGATGTCACTCTGAAGGCTAAGGTGCGCCTGACCCAAGCCATGGTATTTTCAGTCACTTCATATGCATGTGGAAGCTGGACAATGAATAAGGAAGACTGAAGAAGAGTTGACGCCTTTGAATGGTGGTGTTGGTGAAGAATATTGAATACACCATGGACTGCCAGAAGAATGAACAAATCTGTCTTGGAAGAAGTGTGGCCAGAGTGCTCCTTAGAGGCAAGGATGTTGAGACTGCATCTTACTTGCTTTGGACATGTTTTCAGGAGGGATCAGTCCCTGGAGAAGGACATCATGCTTGGCGGAGTGCAGGGTCAGCGGAAAAGAGGAAGACCCTCAGTGAGGTGGATTGACACAGTGGCTGCAACAGTGAGCTCAAGCATGGCCATGATTGTAAGGATGGCACAGGACTGGGCAGTGTTTCATTCTGTTGTGCATAGGGTCGCTATGAGTCAGAACCGACTAGTCAGCACCTAACAACAACAACAACAAGCCCTTGTGGCATAGTGGTTAAGTGCTACAGCTGCTAACCAAGAGGTCGGCAGTTCAAATCCACCAGGCGCTCCTTGGAAACTATGGGGCAGTCCTACTCTGTCCTATCGGGTCGCTATGAGTCGGAATCAACTCAGCAGCAGTGGGTTTGTTTTTGTTTTTTAAGCCCTCTTTTTAGGCTAGGAAATATGACTCAAAAACAAACAAAACAAATGTTTGATATAAGTGAGAAGCACCATGATGATGTTGTACACAAAGTGGGACAGAAACAGGGAGGAGAGGATACTCCTTCCTGGAATACATCTCTGATCAGGAAATATTTGCACTGGTTTTTCAACAGTTCAGATCCAATCAGCACCTATTATTTGCCGGGTGCTAAATTTGCAGGATGAATAAAATACAGTCTCTGCCCTCAAAGAGCTCACAATGTAGTTGGGGAGGAAGAAACTTGAATAATTTTGGTGTAATGCATCTCCAAAGAAGGAGTGTGTAAAGCTGCCTAAGATGGCAGTCAAGAAAGGCTTCTCAGTAGAGAAGACGTGAATGAGTTTGAAGAATAAACAGGGGTTAGTTAGCTGACAAGGAGCCCTGGTGGTTCAGTGGTTAAGTACTCAGCTGCTACCCAAAAGGTCAGCAGTTTGAACTCCTTTGTGGGAGAAAGATTTGGCAGTCTGCTTCCATAAAGATTAGGACATAGGAAACCCTACAGGGCAGTTCTCCTCTGTCCCATGGGGTCGCTATGAGTCGAAATTGACTCGATGGCAAGGAGTTTGGGTTTTTTGTTTGTTTAGTGAAGTGACATATGTGAAGGGGAAGAATGACAGAGCACAGAGAACTGCAAGAAATTCAGAAATTCTTGGACATGAAATAGGAGGCAAGGAGCAATGAGCAACGAGGCTGGTGAGGTGAGCAGAGACTAAGTAATGGAGAGGAACTACTGAGACTTCAAGCAAACAAATGACATGCACGTTAGGTAAGCTTGCTTTGGTGATTCAGAGGACTTCTGTGAACTGAAATCCAAATGCGGTATCAGTTAAAATGACATTGCAAACGTTCAGTCAAGAGTTGATAAAACCTTGAAGTAGGGCAGTTGCAGTAAAGATGGAAAAGAAGGTGCAGATTTTAATTTTTTTTTTTTTAATTGAGTTTCTGTTTATAATGAAAACATGGCAACGCGATATTGGTGATGGTTACACAACATGATTGATGTAAGCATTATTGCTGAATTGTACACATGACAAATGTTGAATTGGCAAATGTTATGATGGTGTGTCCTCTATAGTTTTACAATACTGAAAAAAAAAGAACGAGCAAATCTGTCTTGGAAGAAGTACACCAGGATGCTCCTTAGAAGCAAGGATGGCAAGACAGCATCTTACATACTTTGGACATGTTGTCAGGTGGGATCAGTCCCTGGAGAAAGACATCATGCTTGGCGGAGTACAGGGTCAGCAGAAAAGAGGAAGAGCCTCAACGAGGTGGATTGACACAGTGGGTGCAACAATGGGCTCAAGCATAACAATGATTGCTAGAATGGCACAGGATCGGGCAGTGTTTCCTTTCCTTGTGCATAGGGCTGCTAAGAGTCAGAGCTGACTCAATGGCATCTAATAACAACAATTAAAAAACAGAGCACTTCCCCTCTCAAAAAAAAAAAGTTGGTGGTGATTAATAGGATGTGAAGATGACAAGATTCAAGAAACTCCCCCACATTTCTCAGTTGAGTGATTAGATGGAAGCTTTGGAGGTAAGATGAAGATTTCAGGTGATTAAATCAAGCTAAAGGAAAATATTTATAAATTAAGGTGATAAATTATAGAAAAAAGTGTGAAATATTTTTATTTACTATAAGGGATTATTATTACCAACAGTAGTAATGTTAATAATTTATTTTATAATTATTAAATAAGACCTTTTATTGAGATCCCTTATAAGGGCCCAGTCTCATTGGAGAGTGGTTTTGTCCTACCTCAAGAGGATTCTTCAAAAAAAATCATTGATATTTGAATGGGAAGAGTCAACATCACTCATCCCAAGTTTCTTCTATTTCCACACATTTTAAATATTATGAATCTTATTGTAGCTGTACATTTATAGACTGGTCAAGCATGTGTGATATGAGTCATGGAAGATCTTTCAAAGGCCTAGTCCTACCCCCTCATTTTTCATGACTCAGGTTTCCTAGGTATTGTTATCAGAAGGGGGAAAAAGATGGCCATAACTACTCCTCCAAAAATCTCCAGTCTTGTGGGACTGGATGTCACCAGGGGATGTCTCGTATGGGCCCACAATTCTCTCATATAACTCATGGCATCGGCCATTCCCTTCCTCTTCTCCTCTGTGGGGTGCTAATGATTTTTGGCCAAGCCCGCAAGTCCCAGAGCATCAACAGCGCTGGAAGGAAACCGCTCCCAAAGCTACTGGCTCTGTGATGACCACTGCCCATGTCGGGCCGCACCCCTGCCTTCTGCTGAGGCTCCTGCACCATATCCTTGGCTGCAATCTGCCATAGCCCCACTGGTTTCTTGATTTGTGAGGCCCAAAGAAACACTGAAGGGTGTTACCAATATTTTGTAGAGAAGCCATTCAGTCTGCCTTTACTTGTAGTCTCTTATCCTAACTCATGCGTAATTCATAAAAACAAGATGATCTCAGTGACCATCACCTACTCAAAACCGACCCTTGACTTAGATCAAGATTATACATCTGCCTTCCTCTTCATTTAAAATGAGTTTTTTCTCAGATGTGTCCTCAGTTATCAAGCAGACAACTGGCTGCTCTCAACCACTGGTTCTCTTATGTACCTGAATTCTAGGGTAAATCTACTTAGGCACACGCTGGAACCCCTGCAGGTCCTTGCTCAGATATAATCTTAGTGAGACTTTCGCTGACTGCTGTTAAAAATTGCAACCCCCCTCTCTTCTACATTCTCTATCCTTTTTCCTTCCTTTATATTTTTCCATAGCATTTAGCACCGTTTCATATTTTTCCAAGGTCCTTGGCTGGCTCAAGCAGTTTGCCCTTGAATGTTTGATGGTTTGAACTCACCTGCTAGCACTGCGGAAGAAAGGCCTGTTAATCTGCATAAGTTAAGATCACAGCAAGAAAAACTCTATGGAGTTAATGTACACATGGGGTCTGCATGAGCTGTAATCAACTCCTAAGCAACATTTTTTATTTTAATATTTCTCTATAAATTTTAATTACTTGTTTATTGTATGCGTCTTCCCCCTGAATGTACGGTCCTTGAGGGCAGGGATTTTATGTTTTGTTCATGGCTATTTTTTTTTTTTTTTATATCACCAGTGCCTAGAATAATGTTTCAGATAAAAGGTGCTCCATAAATATTTGTTGAATGACTGCATCGTAGATGATGGAATTGAGTCCTACAAGAGTTAAATACCTGAAATTTATATATAACAATTTATAGTTCCCAATTGGCTTCCAAGTACATTGTCTAATATCTCCACAACAACCTGATTAGGTAGGTAGGTCATCTTAGTCATCTAGTGCTGCTATAACAGAAATACCACAAGTAGATAGCTTTAAAGGAAAATATTAACAAAGACAAATTTTCTCACAGTCTAGTAAACCCTGGTGGCACAGTGATTAAGAGCTACAGCTGCTCACCAAAAGGTCATAAATTCTAATCCACCAGGAGCTCCTGGGAACTGTATGGGGCAGTTCTACTCTGTTCTATAGGGTCACAATGAGTCAGAATCAACTGGACAGCAACCAGTTTGGTTTTTGGTTTTTTTTTTTAGTAAGCTAGAAGTCCAAATTCAGGGCATCGGCTCCAGTGAAAGTCTCTCTCTTTCTGTCAGCTCTGGAGGAAGGTCATTGTCATCAATCTTCTCCTGGACTAGGAGCTTCTCTGTGCAGGAACCCCAGGTCCAAAGGATGCACCCTGCTCTTGGCACTGCTTTCTTGGTGATATGAGGTCCCCCCTCTCTGCTCGCTTCTCTTGTAAAACAAAAGGTGGTGCGGGTCACACCCCAGGGGAATTCCCCTTACATAGGATCAGGGATGTGACCTTAGCAAGGACATTATAATCCCACCCCAATCCTCTTTGATATTACAAAATGGAGGACAGCCACACAATGCTGGGAATCATGGCCCAATCAAGTTGACACATATTTTGGGGGAACACAATTCAATCCATAACACAGTTTACCTTAACTCCAGCAAGTCAATGAAAAGAGAAAGGGTCCTGGATTTACCCTAAGTTACACAGCTCTGGGGTGGGTACTTAGCAGAGTTGTAATTTGGATGCAGGTCTTCTGAATCCTGTCCAGGATTTATTCAGTTCTAGCAATCCTGTCCAAAATGACATGGCCAAGGTCATGTGGCTAACTAATCAGTAGACAGTTCTGGCTCCTCTCTTTGATGCTGAAGAAGGTACCATTAATCCAGACTGCTTCTCAAGAGGACTCAGGATTCCTCAATTCAAAACCACTGGGGCTAAGTGAAAATTGTCCAGAAAATATCCAATCACACATTCAATAAGCATGAGATAAGAGGAAGTGCTACTTAAACAGTTGTTTTGGATGACACCCCAGTTTTATGTTTCTCACCATCTGAAATATTATCCGTAATTGATGATGTAATACCCAAATGTGTGGTTGGGGGGCTGGTGCCACAACAATGTGCTCTGATGTGTTTTTGTTTATTTTTTTAATCTCCTAAATAAAGTCTTCGACTATAAAATTTCATTTGCCTGAGTGACTCTGCTTCCGAGCTGGGACAACTTCTCCAGCCTGCTCCTGCCAAACATCTTTCACAACCGGATCTTGATCCAAGAGAACTGTGGGTGGCAAGTTGTTAAAAGGAAATCTCAAGTTTATGTTGTTTTTTTCCTTTTGCTGACTTCACATAAATTTTCCCTCTCTTTCGGAAGAGGAAGGTTCAACCTTTTGAGCAACCCACGGTAAGAGTACTTGCCATAGATGATTTTGCATTTTCATTTATTAGGTGATTGGTTGGGATGAAGGAATGTATATTCGCTGATCTGTGTCTCTCTTATCCTAGGACACCCGCAGATACACAAGATGTTACATCTCAATTGGATTCTTCTTCTAAAACACATTAATATTTTTTTTAAGTCATGTTATATAGGCTTGTATGGTCTTTTTATAGCTTGCTATAAAATTTTTTAGTTGTCTCTTCAATCTTTTTCCTGGCCTTTCCATTTCTAATTTCAAGGCTTAAAAATTACTTTTGAGAGCCAAAAGAAAACATAGCTAAGTCGGGGATGAAAGAAGGGGAGAGATATGGTACTGTAAATATAAATGATTACCAGATTAGTTCTGACAGAACTGTTTTCTCCTGTGTCAGCATTTTACGGCCTTGCTGAATAAAGACACTCTTGTGTCCTCGGTTACATGCTGCCTAAACTTGTGCTTTTATGGGGCTTTTTCATTGAAAGCATATAAACTTCCCATGCTTTCTCCATAACAGTTGCCCATGCCTTTCCTATACTTTACTTATACGTGGGGTGGAGCCTGCCCCTGAAGAATCACAGTGCTTGACTTTTATAAAGCTGTGCTCTGCCTGTTATCACTCTTGCTCCATGGAACTGATTTCCACCTACACATCAGGGGGGAAGAAACAGCCCTTACTGATGACAGATTTCGATGGCAGTGACAACATTTATGGAGTCTGTACACAGGGGCATAGCTGTCATGTCTGCAAGCAGCCTCAAATGATACTCAACAGAGACAGAGTTCGAGAGAAGTAATTCAAGAAAGTGGAGAGAAGAAGACCCTCCCATCTTTGTGAACGTTTGGTAACATGATACACATGTACACGTTAGAGTTAGTGCTGATAGTCATTCTTCTAGCGTGTGCATTGGCCCTCTGCCTGATTCACTTTTGATCATCAGGGCTTGTCTTGGTGGATGGCACACAGTTGGCATTTCATGCTGCTGTTTAATATGAATGAATGAAATGAATCTCCCACTTTACAGATGCAAAAGTAGAGCTGCAGTGTTGCTCAGTACCTTATGAAACAGTATAGGGAAAGAGAAAGAATGCAGTGATGACACCCAAGCAGGGCTTGTAATTGCAAAAACTGGATCCCATAAGTTCATATTTCCTAGTGTGTTGAGAATCATAGAACTTTGCAAAGCTTTTAGTGAACTTTAAACCAATCTTTTCATTTCCTGGATAAAGAAATTGAATCTGAGGTTGAATGGACTGAGAATGGAGAAAGCAGCGGCAGAGCCTAGATACTCAACTCTCAGTTAAGTGCTGTTTCCAATACACAGCATTGCTTCCAAGGTGCCTGTCTCTCCAATGTCATGCTAGACTATACCTTAGATATCTTCATCCATGACACAAAGAGTAGCCTGCATACATTAGGTGCTCGATAAGTGCTTAAAGAATAAATAGATAAATGGATAGATGGATGGATGGATGATGACTATAAATGTTAGTAAAACAGATCCTAAAACTTACAGAATCCTATGATTCACCAAAAGCAATTTCCAAATAAAATAAAATATTATCCAAGACATTTCCTCTCCTCCCTCACAGTCCACCTGAAATAACTAGGTAGCCAAAATAAAGGTTTTATCTCCCTCACGTACAGGTGTCTAGCCATACTCTTTCCTAGCATGTTAAGCTTCCAAAGAAATAGAAGCAAAGGGTAAAACCCAAACCAAACCCATTGCTGTTGAGTCGATTTCAACTCACAGCAAGCCTATGGCACAGAGTAGAACTGCCCATAGGGCTTCCGAGGAGCTGCTGGTGGATTTGAACTGCTGACCTTTTGGTTAGCAGCTGAGCTGTACTCTTTCCTAGCATGTTAAGCTTGCAAAGAAATAGAAGCAAAGGGTAAGGAACCATAAAAATCAATGAATGATATGATTATGTGTGGCCTCTTCAAGGTACATGTTCATGGAAGGCAGAAATGCTTGGCACTCCCTTTCTTTCTGTTTGTTGTATGAACATATGTAGGCAACAGAATATTATGCACTCTGACAGTTAAAACCCTTCTCAGCCATATTTCAAGTGCATTCACAATCTGACATAAAGGAATGCAATTACTTGACATCAGTACATTTCCCTCTACTATCTAGCCAATTCTAACGATGAAACGTCTCTTGAATGTTTCCTCTCTTCTATTCCCCTTCTGCCAATGCCTTAGTCAAGCTGACATCTTCTCTTCATAGGATATGGCAACAAATTCTAACTAGTCTTTTAAAATTCATTCTGCTTCATTTATGTTCTACACTGTCACTGGAATGATTTTTCTAAAACATTTATTTGACTCTGTCACTCTCCTGTTATGGCTCTCAATTGCCGGAAGAAGCATCCACACGCTTTAGAACATGTGTAGAGAGTATGAATTGCAACCCCCTACAGATGCAAGATTTTTTTTTTTTTTTTTTTTACAGATGCAAGAAATGTTCCATGTTTTGATTCTCAGAGTGATCTATCATAGGGTTTTGGATCATAGACTCTTGAGCCAGACTGCCTGATTTCAAATGTCAGCTCTGTTGCTTACTAGCTGTGTAGCCTTGAGAAAATTATTGGAACTCATCTGGAGGATGGGGATTATAATCATTTCTTTTAACTCACGGGTTGTTGTGAGGATTAAGTAGGTCAATGCATTTAAAGTGCATGTCCAGCACGAATCAAGTACTATACCAGTAGTAGTGGTAGTAGTCATAGTAGTCTTCACTAAAAGAAATTTAATCTCTTTTGAAAAGTCTTCATCTGAGACTGTAGCAGAAAGTTCTATTTCAGTAATTACTGGGGCTCCCTGCACCAACCCAAGGTTTTGTGAGGGTCCTGCGGATCATTTATCTAAGACCCTGATGGATTCCTGGACTAAGGCTACGTCAGGTACTGTTAATACCCTCAAAGATCAATCCTGCATGCTCCCCTCAAGCCAGCAGTCATCAGCTCTATTGGCCTTCATCAAGCTGTAGTTCATGGACCTTCCTCAGACTGGGAGCCTCCATGTTCAAGGTCAGGTTTCCCCAAGTCTCTCTTCCACAAAATCACCCCTCACTAAGGTTCAGCTTCTGATAGGAGGGCACAAGACTCATGTTTCTACTTCTACTGAACACAAAGAACACCTCTCCTTGAGGTCAGTTTCATCTGGTCTTTTTGATTCAAAGACTACTTACCCTTGTGAGAAACTTAGGTGAGAAGTAGGAGAGTAAGAAAAAGTTGCTTTTACAGTTGCTGATTATTCTACAGCTATAAAAATGAAATACAAGTTAGTACCTGAATAAATTGTTCTGTCACAGAGAGCCCTTCATAGTAACCTTTGGGATAGGCTCCTAACACTGCCATCAATGCGTACTAACCACACCAGATTACCTACCATTTCTTAACATAGCATGCACTTGATCAAGGATCTGTACCATTCCACCTCTGAATCCCTCTTCCTGCTAAGTCTTTCCTCCCCTTCTCTAAGGAACCCTGGGCCATCCTTCAAAATCTTTACCAAATCATCAAATGCCACCTCCTCTGGAAAGAGTCCTCAAATTTCTTCCCATAGAATTATTCCCTTCCTTCATCTTTTTTCATCTAGACTTAGCTTTGAGATTCCTGGTAGCCAAAGCAAAAGAAAAGTTCCACAGATTGAATGCTTCTTGCTGTCCAAACAAAATTAGGAGAGCACGTGAGAGAAGCTCTCACAGTGTCTGGAGGGGGCAAGCTTGGCAGCAAAAGAACAAGAGTGTTGTGTTTCCTTTGTTCTTAGTGTTTACCTGAAAAAAAAAAAGTATATATATATAGTTATGCTTGAGCCCATTGTTGCAGCCACTGTGTCAATTCATCTCTTTGAGGGTCTTCCCCTTTTTCACTGACCCTCTACTTTATCAAGCATGCTCTCATTCTCTAGGGACTGATCCCTTCTTACAATGTGTCCAAAGTATGTAAGACGCAGCCTTGCCATCCTTGCTTCTAAGGAGCATTCTGGTTGTACTTCTTCCAAGACAGATTTGTTCATTCTTTCGGCAGTCCAGGGTATAGTCAATATTCTTCACCAACACCACAATTCAAAGCCATCAATTCTTCTTCGGTCTTCCTTATTCATTGTTCAGCTTTTGCATGCGTACGATGCAATGGAAAATACCATGGCTTGGGTGAGATGAACCTTAGCCATCAAGGGACATCTTTGCTTTTCAACACTTTAAAGAGGTCCTTTGCAGAAGATTTGCCCAATGAAATGCATCTTTTGGTTTCTTGACTGCTGCTTCCATGGCTGATCATTGTGGAGCCAAGTAAAATGAAATCCTTGACAACTTCAATCTTTTCTCCATTTATCACGATGTTTCTTATTGGTCCAGTTTTGAGGATTTCTGTTTTCTTTATGTTGAGTTGTAATCCATACTGAAGGTTGTGGTCTTTGATCTTCATCAGTAAGTGCTTCAAGTCTTCTTCACTTTCAGCAAACAAGGTTGTGTCATCTGAATAACGCATGTTGCTAACAAGACTTTCTCCAATCCTGATGCCCCATTCTTCTTCATATAGTCCAGCTTCTCAGATAGTTTGCTCAGCATGTGGATTGAATAGGTATGGTGAAAAGATACTACCCTGGTGCTCACCTTTCCTGATTTTAAACTACGCAGTATCCCCTTGTTCTGTCTGAAGAACTGCCTCTTGATCTATGTACCGGTACCTCATGAGCACAACTAAGTATTCTGGAATTCCCATTCTTTGAAATATTATCCATAATTTGTTATGATTCACACAGTTGAATGCCTTTGCATTCTCAACAAAACACAGGTAAACATCCTTCTGGTGTTTTTTGCTTTCACCCAGGATCCATCTAACATCAGCAATGATATCCCCGGTTCCACATTCTCTTCTGAATCCGGCCTGAATTTCTGGTAGTTGACTGTTGATATACTGTTGCAGCTGCTTTTGAATGATCATCAGCAAAATTTTGCTTGCTTGTGATATTAATGATATTGTTTGGTAATTTCCCCATTCAGTTGGTTCACCTTTCTTGGGGATAGGCTTAAATATGGGTCTCTTCCAGTCAGTTGGCTAGGTAGCTGTCTTCTAAATTTCTTGGCATAGATGAGTGAGCACCTCCAGTGCTGCATCCATTTGTTGTAACATCTTAATTGATATTCCATCAGTTCCCGGAGCCTTGTTTTTCACCAATGTCATCAGTGCAACTTGGACATCTTCCTTCAGTACCACTGATTCCCAATCATATGCTACTTCTTGAAATGGTTGGACATCGACCAATTCTTTTTGGTATAAATGACTCTGTGTATTCGTTCCACCTTCTTTTGATGTTTCCTGTGATGTTTTATATTTTCCCCATTGAATCCTTCACTATTGCACCTCAAGGCTTGAAATTTCTCCAATTCTTTCAGCTTGAGAAATGCCAAGCATGTTCTTCCCTTTTAGTTTTCTATCTCCAGCTTTTTGCACATGTCATTATAATACTTTGTCTTCTTGAGCCTCCCTTGGAAATCTTCTGTTCAGTTCTCTTATCTCATCATTTATTCCTTTTGCTTTAGCTGCTCAATGTTCAAGAGTAAGTCTCAGAGTCTCTTCTGACATCCATTTTGGACTTTTCTTTGTCTCCTGTCTTTTTAATGACCTGTTGCTTTCTTCATGTATAGTGTCTTTGATGTCATTCCACAACTTGTCTGGTCTTCGGTCATTAGTGTTCAATGAGTCAAATCTATTCTTGAAATGGTCTCTAAATTCAGGTGAGATATACTCATGGCCACCCTTTGACTCTCGTGGACATGTTCTAATTTTCCTCAGTTTCAATTTGAACTTGCATATGAGCAATTGATGATCTGTTCCTCAGTCAGCCCCTGGCCTTGTTCTGACTGATGATATTGAGCTTTTCCATTGTCTCTTTCCACATATGTAGCCAATTTGATTACTCTGTATTCCACCTGGTGAGGACCACATGTATAGTCACTGTTTATGTTGGTGAAAAAAGGCATTTACAGTAAAGAAGTCATTAGTCTTCCAAAATTCTATCATGGTATCTCTGGCATTGTTTCTATCATGGGAGGACATATTTTCCAACTACCGATCCTTCTTTGTTTCCAACTTTTGTATTTCAATCACCAGTAATTATCAGTGCATCCTGATTGCATGTTTTTATCAATTTCAACTGCAGAAGTTGGTAAAAATCTTCAATTTCTTCATCTTTGGTGTTAGTGGTTGGCACGTAAATTCATGTAATAGTCATATTAACTGGTCTTCCTTGTAGGTGTATGGATGTTATCCTATTATTGACAGTGTTGTACTTCAGGATAGAACTTGAAATGTTCTTTTTCACAATGAATGTAATGCCATTCCTCTTCAAGGTGTCATTCCCAGCATAGTAAACTATATGTCAGTTTTTCATACTGTGGGGACTTGCATGTTGCTGTGATGCTGGAGCTATGCCACCAGTATTCAGATACCAGGAGGGTCACCCATGGAGACAGGTTTCATCTGAGCTTCCAGACTAAGACAGACCAGGAAGAAGGACTCAACAGTCTACTTCTGAAAAGTATTACCTGGGAAAACCTTATGAATAGCAGGGGAACGTTGTCTGATATAGTGCTGGAAGATGAGCCCCCCAGGTTGGAAGGCACTCAAAAGATGACTGGGGAAGAGCTGCCTCCTCAAAGTAGAGCCGGCCTTAATGACATGGATGGAGTCAAGCTTCCGGGATCTGCCTTTGTTGATGTGGCACGACTCAAAATGAGAAGAAAACAGATGCAAATATCCATTAATAATTGGAACATGGAATGTAGGAAGTATGAACTAGGAAAACTGGAAATCATCAAAAATGAAATAAAATACTTAGGTATTAGTGAGATATATATATACATCTGACTAATATATATATTGCCTGGGATGCAACAGAAATTGCTTATAAATCCTTTTTATTACTACAGATAATAATTCCAAACATTCACTTTCCACAGTAGTGAAGTTTGGAGTCTAAGAAATGTGGGATTCTCTTCTTGATTGTGTCCCTGATGAATTGTGTGACATTGCATGATTCCCTAAACCCATCAGTGCCTTTGTCTCTATGAAACAGGAAAAGGAGGCTCTCCTTCAAATGCTTGGTATGGTGCTTGCTGGAGACAACATATGGGAAAGCACATAGGAAGCACTTGATAAATGTGAATGTCCCTTCCCTTTCCTCTAGCCAAATAGCACAGTTACTCCATTACCTTGCCCAGATTGCTCTGTTATTGCTGATGGCCAGGAGAAGGGTGCTGTTGCAGTTTAACAGCCCTAGTAAAGAAGACAAGGTCTAGGCAGGATTGATGGTGGAATTTTTGCCCTGAGAGGAGGCCCTGATGTTCCTTTCCCAAACAGGGGCTTGTTCTGGCTGCACAAGAGCTGCCTCGACTTGAAAGGTACTTGATAACATTTCCCCCCGCCCCTCACCCCCAGCCCCAGAGCTCTCATTCCAACTGCTGAACACCTAGACTTTAGGAGAACAATAACAGAGTGAAACAAAGGGGTATTCCTTCTTTTAATATGTGTTCCCAGAAGCCTTTGTAAATAGATTATACTTCTACTTATAGTCTAAGAAAAATCACCCCTGTACAGTCACACCTTGCTTAATGTCCATGAGATGTTCTGTGAAATAGGATGTTACGTGATTTGGACGTTGTGCGACGTTGTACAGGCAGTCCCCAGGTTATGACTAACTTACATACAGCCTGTAGATACAAACCAATCCCTATAAAGCCTATTATATTAAGAATTTGAGGTATATGCAGTGGTTCATAGTAACAAACAGGTGGTACTTTGTGATGAACATCAAAACATCGCTACTATCATTACTACATCATTATGTTAAAGATGTTTCGGTGTATCTGGAAGGGTTTCTTTATAATGTTTTTGTGCATAGAAAGATATGCTATAGGCTATATACTAAGACAAACATTTGACTAACTGATGTTAGATAACAACTATACCTAACTGTTCCAACTTACGTACAAATTTGACCACCAATGTACACGCGGTCAGACGTTGCCTGAAGGGACTTTATGCAGCTCTTGATTGTCTGTGTACGCAGCACATTACAGTTGGCACAATGCTTTCACCCCCACTTTCTCACTTAATTCTCACAAGGTACCTCTGAGTTGGCAAGGGAGACATGCCTATCCCATTTCAGAGAAGAGAAAACTGGGGCTACGAGGGGCTAGGTGACTTATTTAAGATGATAGCTGGCAGGAAAAAGTGGGTCATCTAATAGTTTCTGATTTTTAAAATTACACTACACTGAAATTAAAATAACTGTCTTCCCTTCTAAATAAAATTTATTTATTTTCCTAAAAAGCATTACAGTTGCAGTAGTTACCTATAGTATAAAGTGCCTACTACAAACCAGGTACCTTACTTACATTGTTTCTATTCCTCAGGAACATTTTAGAAAGTATTTTACAAAGCATGAAAGTGAATCTCAAGGAAGTAAAGTCAGAGTCAGTAAACGAGAGAACATTTGTTTCTAGCCCAGTGTGTGCTGCCTCATGGTGCCTCGCTGCTGTGTTTCAGCAAGACCACTAATGGCTGACACACCAGACCTTCTTTCCATGGGTCTCTCTAACATATGCCTGCTGCTTCACCTAGGCAGGTCTTATAACTTTGCTGAGTGTGTTTTCTCCTCTATAAATGGGAAAACACTGTTTTTTCCAACTGTCTTACAGATATATTGTAAAGACTAAACCATTCATTCAATAAATATTCCTTCAATAAATATTTATTGAGTGCGTCCTATGTGCCGGCCACCATTCTGGACTCTGGGAATATCATGGTGGGCAAAACAGTCAAATATTCCTACTCTCATGGAGTTTATGTCCTAGCTAATCAAATGAGATAATAGCGATAAAGATGTTGAAATTTTAGAGTTTCAGACTATTCTATGCCCTGTACATGTTCACACAGTTTTTATAACTGGACAACCCCTTTTCTCATTGCCACATACACAAGTCTTGCCTCTTCTTCAAAATCCAGCTTAAATGCTATAATCTTTGTAAATCTTTATGAATCAAGTTAAAACAAACTCTTCCTAATTGGAGTTACTCGATGTCATATTCCTGAGTCTGTTACATTCTTCTGGTCTTTATTTTCTAACTTCACCTTCCCGAGGGCAAAAGCCAATCCTCTTATACTTTATAACACTATAGCATCCAGCATAGGACCTCTGACATGGAAGGTCCTGAATGTTGCATGAATGAGTGAATAAATGAATAAATGTAAGTTCATAGCCATGTGCTTTTTACATGCTAAGATTTCAAAAATCCCAACATGAATTGTTAAACTCAGTATTTCCTTTTGACATCACCAGTTCCTGAGATCTAGGAAATTGCTACATAAAAGCCAGATCTAATAGTCAAAAACAACCCACTGAGCAACTGCTACAAGAAAGGCAGTAGTTATGTACATGTTGGCTCATTTAAGCACAGCAACAATGTTATAAAGATTATTCCTATTTTACATATAAGTCAAGGCATAAGGCTATCAAACGCCTTATCCAGAGATAAAGTACAAGCTAATGGTAAAGCCAGGATTGGAATCCTAGTCTATCTGACTAAGTTGCATATATCCTTAACTATTCTCCCACAATGCCTATTCTGCTTCATGGATACTGTCAATAAAATAAAGAAATTTTACCTGTTTGCCATATGGTTGATATCAACTTCACCCCTAATGGCTTTCATTGAAATATGAGGTTAGCATTGGAGCAGATGGACATGTGGAACGTGTTAGGGAATATTTGAGTCAAGGGTTACAAGCATCTCTTGTATAAATCACGCTGGCTTCTTTCCTTTGCGGAGGTAGATGGGGAGAATTTTTTCTCAATTCAATTAATTTGAGGCTCCCATTTTCTCATTTTGTGAAAATGGCGGCTCTCTTTATCAAATTTCCTACATTTTGATGAAATTATCTTAAAATATCCAGGAGTGAAAAAAATCTCCTCCAAATGACCGTATCATGTGGCAAAAATTTCTCAAGCTTAAGTGTTCAAAATCTTTTATTTTAAACCGGGCAGCCAATGTCGGGAGTTAAGGCTAACAGATTTCGTGATATTCGTATGGCAATTTCAAACTCTCCAAACTTGGGAGAGTGACAGCAGGCAGGCCAAAACTCTTTGTTTTGGTGAGGACCCAAAAGTCCAATGCTTTGTGTGGGGGTAAATCAACAGAAAAGGCTAATCTTGCCCTGACTCAACTGTCCAAAATACTGGTGCTATTCTCTGAAAATGTCCAGGACATGGGACATGGCACTACATAGGCTTTCATCATAGCAGCGTGCATTTAAACTCAGCAAAGAAGGTGGCTTCAGACACTCATGGCTGTTCATGGAGCAAAGTAATGAGGCCCTGCGACTACCATCACCGGGGAGGGAGACGGGCTCTTTTTGACTGCTTTCCTTCTTTGAGGAAGGGCCCAATGCTGTGATTCTTGTGTGTGCGGGTACACACTTTAGATGAAGGTTTACAGAGCAAATTAGTTTCTCATTAAACACACACATCATTTTGTGACATTGTTTGCCAACCCCATGATGTGTCAACACTCTCCCCTTCTAGACCTTGGGTTCCCCATTACCGGCTTCCCTGTCCCGTCCTGCCTTCTTTCCTTGCCCCTGGGCTGGAGTGCCCATTTAGTCTTGTTTTGTTTTATGGGCCTGTCTAATCATAGGCTGAAGGGTGAATCTTGAGAGTGGCTTCAGTTTTGAGTTAAAAGGGTGCCCGGGGGCCATACTCTTGAGGTTTCTCCAGTCTCTGTCCGACCAATAAGCCTGGTCTTATTTTGTGAGTTAGAATTTTGTTCTACATTTTTCTCCAGCTCTGTCCAGGACCCTCTATCGTGATCCTTGTTAGAGCAGTTGGCGGTGGTAGAAGAGGACCATCTAGTTGTGATGGACTCAGTCTAATGAAGGCTGTGGTACTTGTGGTCCATTAGTCCTTTGGACTGATCTTTCCCTTGTGTCTTTGGTTTTCTCCATTCTCCCTTGCTGAAGATGGGATGGGACCAGTGTAGTATCTAGGTGGCCACACACCCAAAGCTGTGATTCTGTTGGGAAGACCTTCAGCACTTTCAGTTCCTGGCCTACATATGTGAGTGGCTCAGACCTTTGTAGATGCCAGAGAAATACATTCATTGTAAATAATCTTTAAAATTTGAACTAAAACTATCCCATGAAACCATCCTTAAACGACAGTTTAACCCAATTAACAAAGCATGCTTGCCTCGAGCACAGTGCTCTTACAAAGAAATATCTATATGAATGTAAAGTGACAACAGTTAATCTAAAGTACAGATAATAACTTTAAAGGACACACCTACTGCCGTCAATTCTGACTCATAGCAACCCTGTAGGACAGAGTAGAACTGCCCCACAGGGTTTCTAAGACTGTAAATCTTTATGGGAGCAGACTGCCACATCTTCCTCTTACGGAGCAGTTGGTGTGTTTGAATTGCTGACATTTTGGTTAGCAATGGAATGCTTTAACCACTGTGCTACCAGGGCTCCCTCTTTAAGGGAATAAAAACCAAAACCAAAGCTATTGCCATTGAGTCAATTCCAATTCATAGCAACCCTACAGGATGGAATAGAACTGCCCTATAGAGTTTCTAAGGAGCAGCTGGTGGATTCAAACTGCTGACCTTTTGGTTAGCAGCTTGAGCTCTTAACCACTGTGCCGCCAGGGCTAGAGCCTAAACTAATGGTGATGAAACAATATGTTAACACAATGTACAGTATGTAAACAATATCATTGTACTGTCAATGCAGAAATTGTGAGTGCATATGTGTGTGCATTTTTTTAAATGAGGAAAAGAAATTCACTCATTCTTTAATTCTTTCAACAAATAATAAGTAATCACCTAAAGTGCACCAAGCCCTGTTCTACCTCTGCTGTTAAAGAAGTGAAGGAAACACACAAAAACCATCCAGTCATGGGGTTTACATTCCAGGGTGAGAGAGAAAATAAACTACTAAATCGTATACTAAAACAGGTGAAAAATACTAAGGTAAAAATAAGGGAGGAGAAAGAGAATGGGAGTCTAAGGAGAAGGATTGCAGATTCAAACAGAGTGGCCAGAGAGCCTACTTAGGAGGTGAAATTTGAGCAAAGACTTGAAGAAAGGAGGTCGGGGGGTGGATGTTGGTTATGAGCCAGGAGGGCACTTGAGGGAATGACTTCCAGGCAGAAGGTATGGCCCCTGAGGTGCAAATGTGGCTGATGCGTTCAGAGAACATGCGGCAAGGAGGCCAGTGTGCCTGGAGCAGGCTGAGGAAGGGAAGTGTGGAAGGAGGAGAGCGGATTATGTAAGAGAGCACAGAGGATATAGGGGTGAGCAAAGATGTCACCTTGAAGCCTAAGGTGTGTCTGACCCAAGCCATGGTATTTCAGTAGCCTCGTATGCATTTGAAAGATGGATGACAAATAATGAAGACTAGAGAATTGATGCCATTGAATCGTGGTGCTGGCGAAGAATATTGAATATACCGTGGACTGCCAAAAGAACAAACAAATTTGTCTCGGAAGAAGTCCAACCAGAATGCTCCTTAAAAGAAAGGATGGCGAGATTACATCTTGCATACGTTGGACATGTTATCAGGAGGGATCAGTCCCTGGAGTAGTAGAAGTTCAGCAGCGAAGGAGAGGAAGATCTTAGACAAGATGAATTGACACAGTGGCTGCAGAAATGGTCTCAAGCATAACAACGATTGTGAGGATGGCACAGGACCAGGCATTTCTTTCTGTTGTACATAGGGTCACTATGAGTCAGAACCAACTCAATGGCACCTAACAACAACAACAGGGCATCTGTGGACTCTGGCTTTTATTCTGAGTGAGATAGAGAGGAGCAAGGGTTTTGAACAGAAGGACTTGATTTGACTTGGGTTTTAGCAGATCACACTAGGTGCTGCGTGTAACTTGGGCCAAGTGAAAGGCTTTTGTAATAATTCAAGTAAGAGATAAAGGCGACTTGGACCAAAATGATGGAGGTTACTTTTAAAATATATATTGAAATGCAGTCACTAGGATTTGCCTACAGATTGTGTGAGACTATTAACCAAAAGGTTGATGGTTGGAACCCACAGAGCTCCAAGGAAGAAAGGCCTGGTGATCTGCTTCTGTAAAGACTACAGCCAAGAAAACCCTATGGAGCAGTTCTACTCTGTAAGACCACCGTGAGTCAGAATCGACTCAGTGGTGACAGGTTTAGCTTTATAGATCCAATCTGGTAAGTGGTAGACTTCGGCAGTGGGAGCTTGCGATTTACTTGTTCATTTTTATGATTGTTTCCATTTTTTTTAGGAAACAAAGTCATTGGTTGAGAACGAGGAGGAGGTGCTGACATGAGAAGATATGAACTTGTTGTCTAGAATGCACAAGTGAATGACATAGACCAATTTTAGGTTAGTGGTACAGATTGAATTGTGTCCTCAAAAAATACATGTTGTAAATCCTAAACCCTATACTTGTGGATATAATCACATTTGGGAATAAGGTTTTCTTTGTTATGTTAATAAGGCCATAGCACTGTAGGATGTGTTTTAAGCCAATCACTTTGAGATGTACAAGAACAGAAGAGGTCCAGAAGAAGGCAGAGACAGATGGAAGACCAACACTACCTGAAAATGATGGAGGCAGACCAGTCTACAAGCCCAGAAACTCCAAGGGTGTCTGGCTAGAGAAGCTGAGACAAGAATTTTTCATCAGAGCCAACAGAAAAAGAGCCTTCCCCTACAGCCGGTGTCCTTAGTTGGGAGTTCTAGCCTCCTAAATTATGAGAAAAGAAATTCCTGTCATTAAAGCCACCCACTGGTGGTACTTCTGTTACAGCCATCTAGGAAACTAAAACAGGTAGCTTTAAATGTCCAAGGTCATAAATTTAAAGAGAGGCCCATCAGCCTGTTGTGTGTTTTTTTCTCCAGCCACATTCAGATGATCAAGTAAAGGTGTATTTAAGGAAAAAATATATATATAAGAATGGACTCAAAAGGATACAAGAATATTGCTTTTTAAAAAATATTTCCCGTGATTTAGGGTTTACATTTTTATGCAGAATGCAAATCAAATCCACAATGAGATACCACTTTATAACCACTATGGGTGCCTTGGTGGCACAGTGTTTAAAAGCTTGGCGGCTAACTGAAAGGTCTACGGTTTGAATCCACCAGTTGTTCTGGAAGAGAATGACTTGGCAGTCTGCTTCCATAAAGATTTGCATCCTTGGAAACCCTATGGGGCAGTTCTACTCTGTCCTGTAGGGTTCCTATGAGTCAGAATCTACTCAAAAGCAATGAGTTTTCATTTGGTATCCCGATAATGGCTATTATCAGAAAACCAGAGTTGGAGGGTATATAGAGAAATTGGAACTCTCATCCGCTGTTAGCAGGAATGTAAAATGGTGCAACTGCTGTGGAAAACAGTTTGAGAATTCCTAAAAAAGTTAAACATAGAATTACCATTAAAAAAAAAAATTGTCATCAGTCTATTCCAATGCATAGGGACCCTATAGGACAGAGTAGAACTCTTCCATAGGGTTTCCAAAGAGCGACCGGTGGATTTGAACTGCTGGGGCTCCAGAATTACCATATGATCCAGCAATTCCTTTTTTAGGCATATACCCAAAAGATTTGAAAGCTGGAACTCAGATACTTATGAACCAGTGTCCACTGCAGAGCTCTTCATAATAGCCAAAAGATGGAAACAACCCAACTGTCCATTAATAGCTGAATGACTAAACAAAATGTGGTATGTACATGCAATAGGATATTATTCAGTCCTAAAAAGAAATGAATTTTGGACATATGCTATGACATGGATTAACCTTGAAAACTTTATACTGAGTGAAATAAATCAGACACAAGAGGATTGTATGACCTCACTTATTTGAACTATCTAGAATAGGCAAATGACTAGACAAAGGTTCATTTGTGGTTACCAAGGGGAAGAGGGAGAATGGGAAGTTATTGCTTAAGGAATACTGAGTTTCTGTTTGGAGTGATTAAAAACTTTTGGAAATAGACTGTGATAGTTATATAATGTAATGAATAGAATTAATGTCACTGAATTGTAAAATTTAAAAAATGGTTAAAATGGCAATTATATATATACATATTTATATATATATATTTTTTTACTACAATTAAAAAAGAAAATTAAAGAATTAACAGAGACCATGGTTCAAAGTCTAATAAGAGAGGCATTAATGGTAGAAGAGCTCACACACAGGGTTTGTTATGGATTCAATTGTGTCCCCCAAAAACACGTGTCATAAATCCTCACCCCTATAATTCTGGTTATAATCCCATTTGGGAATGGGTTTTCTTTTTTATGTTAATGAGGCCGTATTAGTATAGGGTGTGTCTTAAATAAATCTCTTTTGAGAAATAAAAGAGCAGAATTAAGCAAGCAAGCCCAAATGGAGGGGAAGGTACAAACCACATGGTCACCAAGGGACCTAGGAATAGAAGCTGAAAAGAGACAAGGAATTTTCCCCAGAGTGGACAGAGAGAGCCTTCCTCTAGATCCTGCACCCTAAATTCACATTTCCAGCCTCCTAAGTTGGTGGTAGGTAAGCTGTGAGAAAATAAATTTCTGTTTGTTAAAGCCACCCATTTGTGGTATTTCTGTTATAGTAACACTAGATAATTAAGACAGGGTTCCAAAAGAGACCAGAAAACTGTTGACAATGGAATAAAGAGACCTATATTTGAGATGAGACAAGAAGTCCTAAAGTTTTTAATTAGGGGGAAAAACAAAAGTGTTTGCTTTCTAGAATGTGAGAGCATTTTATAAATAAGTGACTTTTTTATATCCGTGACCATCTCATAACAATTGGCTCAAAATTGACAACACAGAAAAGTTTGTCAAATGTATGATTGCTAGGATAGCACACTGTTGTTGTTAGGTGCTGTCAAGTCAGTTCTGACCCATATCGACCCTATGTACAACAGAACGAAACACTGCCCAATCCTGCACCATCCTCACAATCTTTATTATGCTTAAGCCCATCGTTGCAGCCACTGTGTTAGTCCATCTCGTTGAGGGTCTTCCTCTTTTTTGTTGACCCTCTACCAAGCATGACATCCTTCTCCAGGGACTGATCCCTCCTGATAGCATGTTCAAAGCACGTGAAACATAGTCTTGCCACCCTTGCTTCTATGGAACATTCTGGCTGTACTTCCTCCAAGAGAGAATTGTTTGTTGTTTTGGCTGTGCATGGTATATTCACTATTCTTCCTCAACGCCATAATTCACAGGTGTCAATTCTTCTTCGCTCTTCCTTATTCATTGTCCACCTTTCACGTGTGTGAGGTGAATGAAAACACCAGAGCCTGGGTCGGGAGCACCTTAGTCTTAAAGGTGATATCTTTGCTGCTTTTTAACACTTTAAAGAGGTCTTTCCCAGCAGATTTGGCCAATGCAATCCATCCTTTGATTTCTTGACTGCTGCTTCTAAGGGTGTTGATTGCGGATCCAAGTAAAATGAAATCCTTGACAACTTCAAACTTTTCTCCATTTTTCATGATGTTGCTTATTGGTCAAGTTATAAGGATTTTTGTTTTCTTTAAATTGAGTTGTAATCCATACTGAAGGCTGTGGTCTTTGATCTTCATCAATAAGTGCTTCAAGTCCTCTTCACTTTCAGCAAGCAGGGTTGTGTCATCTGCATAATGCAGGTTGTTAATGATCTTCCAATCCTGATACCTTGTTATTCTTCATATAATCCAGTTTCTCAGATTATTTGCTCAGCATACAGATTGAATAAGTATGGTGAAATGATACAACGCTGATGCACACCTTTCTTGACTTTAAACCAAGCCATATCCCCTTGTTCTGTTCAAACAACTGCATCTTGATCTATGTACAGGTTCCACATGAGCATAAGTAAGTGTTCTGGAATTCTCATTCTTCCCAATGTTATCCATAGTTTGTTATGATCTACACAGTCAAATGCCTTTGCATAGTCAATAAAACACTTTTCTTTTATTGTCTGCTTTCTGTCAAGATCCATCTGACATTAGCAATGTTACCTCTCATTCCACACCCTCTTCTGAATCCAGCTTGAGTTTCTGACAGATCCCTGTAGATGTACTGCTACAGCTGCTTTTGAATGATCTTCAGCAAACTTTTATTTGCGTGTTATATTAATAATATTATTCGATAATTTCCGCATTTGGTGGGGTCACCTTCTTGAGAATAGGCATAAATACGGATCTCTTCCAGCCAGTTGGCCAGGTAGCTGTCTTCCCAATTTCTTGGCGTAGATGAGTGAGCACTTCCAGTGCTGCATCCATTTGTTGAAACATCAATGAGCATTCTGTCAATTCCTGGTGCCTTGTTTTTCACCAATGCCTTCAGTGCAGCTTGGACTTCTTTCTTCAGTACCATCAGTTTCTGATCATATGCTACCTCTTGAAATGGTAGAATATCAACCAATTCTTTTTGGTATAGTGACTCTCTGTATCCCTTCCATCTTCTTTTGATGTTCCTTGTGTCATTTAATATTTTCCCCATAGAATCCTTCAATATCGCAACTCAAGGCTTGAATTGATTTTCTAACTCCAGGTCTTTGCACATGTAATTACAATACTTTACTTAGTCTTCTCAAGCTGTACTTTGCAATCTTCTGTTCAGCTCTTTTACTTCATCATTTCCTCCTTTAACTTTAGCTACTCGACGTTCAAGAGCAAGTTTCAGAGTCTCAGTTTCAGAGATGGCACTCAGTGAACAAAATATCAGTATGTACAAGTTTACGAAGATGTTGATCTTAGTTCCAGGAGTGGCTCTTGAGCACAGTGCAATCTCAGCCATATCACCCAGTGTCTCTGAATTTTAGCTTTCTGACTGAAAAAGGGAATAATAATTTAAGGTGAACTACCATCTTTTTTTTTTTTTTTTTACCATCTTGCTTTGCCAGGGTTTTGGAGTCTCTGGGTGGTGGAAACAGTTAATGTGTTAGTCTGCTAACCAAAAGGTTGTAAATTTGAATCCACCCAGAGGCTCCTAGGAAGAAAGGACTGGCAATCTACTTCTAAAACACCAGCCATTGAAAACCCTATGGGACACAGTCCTACTGTGAAACGCATGGGGTCGCCATGAGTCAGAAGCAACTAGAAGGCAACTGGTTTTGTCTGGGTTTTAGCAGTGATAGTCCATGGGGACAACCCAGGACAGTCGGTTAGCCTTCTCTAAGAGTTTTGAATGTGAGCCAAGAAAGGAAGAGATGAGAGAGTTAGGGATTTACTAAACTTTAAGAAAATATTATTATGGTTAACAGTGCCAAGCCTAGTACCACTCAAATTCTTTCCTCCAAGTTCGCCTCAAAAGATAGAGCTGAAGAGAGCCATTTCTTAGCAGTGGTTCCCAAGCACAGACACCGTGGATGGAGTTTTTACTGGTGTTTTGAGAAAAAAAGGAAAACAGAATAGTCAGTTTTTCATTAAGCTGAATGTATTCCATTTAAATAATTACTCTGAGAGTATAACCTTCCCCTTTTTGATATTAAAAGGTCCTATTTTTTATGGGAAGATAGTGACAGTTTGCTTTAAAATGTCCTTATTTGGCAAAAGGAGGAGTTGTCAAACTTGTCAGTCCCCCAACTTCCTTTTAAAATGTTACTTTGCTGTGAAATTCAAAAGGCTGAGAACTCCTGCCCTAGAGCGCATTATGACTTGTTCTGGAATTTACTCTGGTTACCTGTCTGCCTCAAACACAATTTAACTCCTCCTTATTTTATTATTATTTTTTTTTTTTCAAAGCCCTAAATCATCTTAGGCATGCTTACTTGAGTGAGTTCTTCACTGCTCAGGCTTTGTGACAGCCCCTGAGCTCAAGTAGATTGCTCCTCCGGACACACTTGGCTTTTGAACTTTAAGGAACTTGGGTCAGGTCACTTTCCATAAAAATACTCATTTCTTTGAAATTCTGTTTCCTCACAGCTCCAATAAGGGTCACATTTACTGGCATTCAGAAGATGTCTTCAAAGCTTTCTCTTTGTACTCTGCCATCTTTTTTTTTTTTCTTTTCAGGTGTGTTAGAGAAGTTTGTTAAATAACTTAAAAAACATGTTAATTTTCTGCATTTAAATAGCTTTAAGGTTAGCCTGAAGTGAGGAGCATTCAAAATTCACTTGTAACTATCTTGTTGAAACAAGATCATCTCTCCGGGCCAGCCTTCAAGGAAAGGGGAGGAGAAGAGAGAAAAACAAAAGAATACCCCCAATCCCTCAACTGTTTACTAGAAGCTAGGCAACTGTTGTGTATTTTATACTGAGTCCCTCATTTAATCTTCAGGTTGAAGCTGCAAGCAAGATATGTTTAGTGTTATTGCACGGGCGAGGGTCAGAAAGTTTAAGGAACTTGCTAAAGGTCACACAGCGAATAAATGGTTGAGATTTGAAACCAATAAAATGAAGCCCTGCACTTCAAAGAGAGCTTTCCTGTGAGTTGTGATTCAAATTTCTCTTAAGTATGTCCTGTTCTCTCAGCCTTTTGGTAAATTTCAGTTACTTCTTTTGCTCTTAAGGCAAATGGAGGTGCCCACATTTAGAAAGTAACAAGGGTTCTGAAAACGCCTTTTCTTTTGTAAATTGTTCTTTGTATTTTGACGTGTCCAAAATCCACAAAGTTGTTTTCCTGACACAATATTTATTGAATGGTTACTATAAGCATGGGAACCTTGGTGGTGTAGTGGTTAAGAGCTATTGCTGCTAATCAAAATGTCAGCAGTTCGAATCCACCAGGCAGTTGTACTCTGTCCTATAGGGTTGCTATGAGTCAGAATCGACAGTAAAGGGTTTTGGGGGATTTTACGATAAGCATTCTGCTAAGCAGAGTAAGGCCTATTAAAGAAGGGGTTTAAAGAGTTTTAACGCTAGTAATTTTAAAGGCATTATATTCAGCTCACAGAGGGTTATTATGAGTCTGAATCTACTCAAAGACAATGGGTTTGGTGTGGTTTTTTGGTTATATTCAACCATCCAAAATGTAGAAAATCTCACTTATGAAAGCCTTCCTAGGTGAGTTCCAACCCTTCCATCTATAAAACAAATTAGCCTGAATCTAGTCTTTTTTTTTCCCCCACCTTTCCTATCTTTTAATCCACATCATATTGCAGGCTGCCTTCTAACTGATCATGTCTTGAAACAGCTCTCTCTATGTCACAAATGACTTCCTCTTTGCCAAATAGTACAATTCTTATTCTAGCAACTCACAGAAGCCAATGTTTACTAGAGGCCTACAATGTGCTTAGTCCTATTCTAAGTGCTTTGCATGCATTGCTTTACTTAATTCTCACTCTAACTCTGTGTAACGTAGGAACAAACACCCACATTTCACAAATGAGAAAACTGAAGCTCAGACAGGTCCACCCAGGATTACACAGCTAGAGTCGATGGCCAATCTAAGGACCACAAAAATGCCAGAAGTAGGATCCAGCCTAGATGTTTTCTGCCCCTAAAGTCCAGTCTTCTGTTCTATTTGAAACTGAGGGTGATCCTCTACATTGAAATAAATCTCCTTCTCAGCGTCTATGATAGCCATGTTCATTGTTAGTCCATACCTCAGGCGAATCTCCTTTCGTGGTTTCTTGTCACCACCCAACTACCACTTAAGTTTATGTTCCAAGAAATCTCCACGCTTAGATGCTTGGTTATTTTCTTATTCCTCACTCTCTGCCTAGATGATACTTCCTTTGGTGTGGGTTCAGCATGACACCCAAATCTCTATCTCCAACTCCAAGTCCTTCCAAGTTTCAGAACAGTGCCTCTAAATAGTCTTCTCAAACTTTTTTGCAAGCGTTTCTTCTGTGACATTATTTTTTTTCAAAGCTTCATCTTAGCTCTCAATGTGCTTATATGCCTCCCTTATGAAATAAATGCCTTCCAGAGTGCATGGGAGAGATGTTAAGAGAATGAGGAGAGAGAAAGAGGTCACGTGGAGAGACATTTCTGAGGCAACAAAACCAGAGATGGTCATCAACAGGACATGTTGAAAAGTCATTGTTAATTTCCTGGTAGGTGATCAAAGTCAAAAAAAGGATTGAGTCATAGTGTTACTGCCATCCCCATTGAAGACTGGAAACCATGGTGTTTTAGTCTTACCACTCTGCATTTTGGGTAATGCAGGCCTGGAGAACAGGGGCTGGGCAGGCACAGAGACAGCAGTATGGATGGAGTCTGGATTCATTGTGGCTCTTTCTACCTGTCCTTACAATGGTGTCCTGGAATTCAAGACTTTTAACATTCCCTGCAGGTGAGGTTGATTCAAAGAGTGGGCACATTATACTCTCTGGGATATTCAGGTCCACAAGAACTCTGCAAATAACAAACTAGAATTCTTGAATAAATTAAACAGGTACTCAAGGAAGGTAGATCTTAGGGTAGGTTTAGTAAAGAAGAGCTGATAGATTATGGCAGGCTATCATGGTGTCTCTGGTGGTGCAAATGGATAAGCGCTCTGTATTAACTGAAAGGTTGGTGGTTCAAATCCACCCAGAGGTGCCTTGAAAGAAAGATTTAGAGGCCTATGTCTGAAAGATCACAGCTATTGAAAACCCTGTGGAGTGGAATTCTTCTCTGACACACATGGAGTCGCCAGGAGTCAGAATAGACTTAAAGGCAACAGAAAAAAAAAAAATCACGGAAGAAGCCCAGGACTGGGAGTCAATTCAAGGAGCCTCAGTTTTCTCACCTGTACAACGTATTTAACAGCACTGGCTACGGGATTGGTTTTGGTTTTGGCTGCTTTGCAAGTTTGTAATAAGCATGAGATTAAGTTTGTAAAATCTCTTGCCTGAAGCCAAACATATAGGTGGCTTTTCATAAACCTTCACTAAATGGATGGAAAATATCAACTACTCTATAAACGGTAGTATTAAGAGTAACATTAAAAATTATCAAATATCAGTAATGTCAATAATAATGTGATGTGACACTCAAGTGCGTGGCTATCTATATGTGAAAAAAAAAAGAAAATGCTGTGAGAAGAACAAAAGCTTTATGTTATAGTGACAATAATAGAAATGAAAAAGTAACATTTTAAGAAGCCCAGTAAAAAGCACAAATTCACATAAAGAATGGGCTTCTCTGGGTGTGTTTACATACCAAGAATCTAACTGCTAAAGGAGTTTTGCCCTGTCAGAGAGGAAGAAGAAAAATCCCTCATCTTGTTTTGGCTTGTGCAACCGGGAGGGTTGGGATTTCGAAAAGAAAGGCTGTATTTATGCTCTATCTTAACTTGATTTACTGTTACTGAGAAGCCAGCTTAAAGTGATGGAGCTCTGTCTACCCAGGTTTCCCATCTCACCTCTCCTGCTTCACAGGGACTAGAAGCATTACCTGTGAGATGGAGTTCAACTCGAATCTCAACTGTCCCTCTTAGACTTCCCTGGAGCCAGTCGGAAATGAGCTTCTGTGTTTTCAGAACACTTCCTGGATGGAGGGCAAGCAGCACCCTGAGTGTAAACAGAAGCAGTAGGAGATGAAGCCAAGTTAACTATAGATAAACTGCAATTTGATTGTTTACTCTGGAGAAATTGGGATACATGTGAGAGCTGTTTTTCAGTAATAATGTGTGCCTTCAAGTGGTAGCCAAATTAGCTAGTCTCTATCTAGGAAAAGAAAACCTACGTTTTAGAGATCCGAAGGGATGCAGCTGAGAAGGGAAACATCTTTGCTGCTCTCTTGCCCCCCTTAGGTCGACAGCGTAAAACCCTGGCCACGAGATCCTGTTACTAATCCAAGAAATGGAATTTTTACCTCCATGTTTTCTTATAGTTTCATCTGCCTTAATGGTTTTCTGGAGCAATGAATTGTTTCTTGGCTTACTCATTCATTTAAGTGGAAATTTGCTAATTTTTCCATTTGCTCCTTTATGTAACAGGTATTTATTGAGCCAGGTTTGTGCTAGGTGCAGAAGGTACACTGACAGACAAGGTGGTCGTGGACCCTGCTTCACTATGCTCGAAGTTTGTTAAAGAAGATGGACAACTGAAGAAGCAAGATAATTCAATGGGATAAGCGAAAAGACAAAAACAAGTGTAGAGTGCCATGGAAAGTCAAAACAAAATCATCTAGCACAGTAGAATTGGGAAATGGGAGGGAGGACAGACCAAAGTGGAGTACTTCTGGAAACACGGACAAGATGAGACTTGAAAGTAAGTATGTGTTAGGTATTAGCCAGTGTGTAGACAAATAATGAATTCTAATCTTAGGCCTTTAAATAACTAAATAAGTTTACACACAGCCGGAACAAGCCTGGGATTCTGGAGATAAAGCTGGAATGGTGAACAAGAGTCAAGTTGTGAAGGCATGGTAGTTCTTATAAATCTTGTTAAGGAGCTTGGGCAAAGGGTAAGGGAGATCTTTGTAGAGTTTCAAGCAGGAGAGTGACTTAGATTAGATTTGTATTCTGAAGATTGCTCTGATTGTAGAGCAAGAAATGGATGCAGGGGAGCCAAAATTGGAGTCAAGGAGTTGTTACAATACTGGAGGAGAGAGATGCCTATAACCTGAACAAGGTTGGTGACTGCAGAGATAAAGAGAAATAGAGGAATAAGAGAGTTTGTATGTCTTCCTGATATGAAGGAGAGCCGTCATACCTTGATGCAGGTCTGACATTTGTAAAAGGAGAGAGGGAAGGAGGATTGGGTAGGAAAAGCTTCCAACTGCAATGCATTTCTAAGGAAGTCTCAGCCAGGCTGATACAAATTCTTGAGTAAAGGTTGCCTATTAGAGAAGCCCCACATAGGACAGAAATGACTGGGAATCACCCAGGAGAGTGTGGCCTCAGTGTGAACAGCACAGCAGGTCCAAAGATGCAGTAGCTAGAGGATGCCAACTAACCACACTGCTGGTAGCAGGTTCTCTCTTGAAGGGTGATGTGAGCAGTAAGCTCCCGTGGCTTCCTGTATGACGCTTGAATTTCTGCCTTGAGCTATTGGAGAAGTACTGGTGCCATTTAGGAAGGCAGAGGAAAGGAAACAAACAGATTTTTCAGTGGAAAGATGAAGCTGATGATGAACTCGAAGTTGAATATGTTGAGTTTAGAATGCCTTTCAGGCATCCAAGAAGAAATGGCAAAAAAGCAATTAGAAATTTATATCTGGAACAGAGAGAACAGAGAGGCCTGGGCCAGAAACATAATTTTGGGAGTAGTCAGCACTATAGATTATAATTGAAGCTATGGGAGTAGATGGGGTTTTCATGGGAAAATGTCTAAAGTGAGAAGAGAAGAAAACCCTAGGACAGAATTTTAAGGAAACCCACTTTTAAACAATGAGCAGAAAACAAGGAAGCAATAAAATAGCCTGAGGAAGAAGTACTAGATAAGCGGGGGAAATCATTAAGATGAAGTATCATGGGAGGCAAAAAAAAGTCTAAAAGTAGGGGAAATTGGTCAAATGGTAATAGAAGTAAAGAAAAATAAGGATTTTAAAGTGCCCGTTGAGTTTAGGTACCCAGAGAAACCACTGGCAGCCTTGGCAAGAGCAGTCCTAGTGGACCAATGGAAGCTAAAGCCCTGTGAATGAATGCCAAGTAGAGAAGTGAAGGTGGTATATGGAATACAGCGTTTGAAATATCTGGAAAGGGGGCAAGAGTGAATGTGGTACCTAGGAGGAGAAATAAGTTCGAAGGGATTTTTTAGTTCTTTTTTTTTTTTTTCAAGTTTATTGACACTACTTGAGATATTTGCTTAATGACAGTATGCAGGGAAATGTTGAAGAGTTTAGAAAATTGATGTAAGCAAGAGAAGTCAGCAAGGAATCAGGAAGGGGTGGCAGTTAAAGCCCAAGCATAAGAATCAATTCTAGACAGAAGAGACCATTTTCATGACAAGGGGAAAGGATGAGTGGGGTGCAAATATGTAGTCTTTGTGGTAATAGGTTGACAGAATTTTTCCTTCTGGTTTCCAAGTTCTGTGAAGTAGATATTATCCCAGGACAGTGTAGAACAGAGGTGGCCAGGTCTACAGGTAGAGGAAAGTGGAGACATTTTTACATGGTTCCTGTGGAGTACAGGAGTGAGGGCCATCTGGAAAAGCCTGAGAGAAGCAGAGCAGCTTTGAGAGACCAGATGGAAACCAACCATCCTTCATAGTCTAAACTGGAGGTAGGAGCCATGACTTTCACTTGATCTAGAATTCTGTGGACAAAGTTTTTATAATAATAAATAATATTGTTTTTAATAATAATGATAACATTTTTAAAAGATGCTGAACCCTGCATATTATTATAAAACCAGGTATTCAGGGCCTTGGTTCAATCTCCTATACTCTTTTCCAATGGAAAAGAGTAAGTTTAGATACTTGTGTAATTATGGCATGATTTTGTTTTCAAAAATTGGTAAGATTTTTGAAACCCCTTAATAATGCCTGTGGAAATGTCTTATCCCTGAATCATCTCAATGTCTTAACCATCACCTTAATTAATTCTCTTTATGCACTGTATCGGAAACCCTGGCAGCATTGTAGTTAAGAACTACGGCTGCTAACCAAGGGGTCAGCAGTTCAAATCCACCAGGTGCTCCTTGGAAAGCCTATGGAGCAGTTCCACTCTGTCCTATAGGGTCACTGTGAGTCAGAATTCACTCTACAGGAACTGGTATGCTGGCATAGGCACTATATATTGCAAGGATACTGTATTCATTAATTTTGCATTAATTAGTCAATTTAATGTTTATTTATTACATCTAAGAGGTATGAGCATACAAAGTGCTCAGCTCAAGAACTTAACCTAGAGAAGGGCAATATGGACTGATGGTTTACAAATGATGCTTTAGACATGCTTTTGTTTGTACAAACAGAAACTCAGTTTATCAAATAGATCAAAGCAGGTCTATTTAGATCAAATAGATCCCTGCCTACTGAAAAAAAAAAAAAAAAAACCCAAATCCATCCCATTGCCATCGAGTGGATTCCAACTCATAGCAACCCTATAGGACAGAGTAGAACTGCACTAGAGGGTTTCCAAGGAGCAGCTGGTGGATTTGAACTGCCAACCTTTTGGTTAGAAGCCTTGCAGCTCTTAACGACTGCCCACCAGGGCTCCCCACCCCCCCACCCCCCCCCCCGCCAAACCACTCAATTGCCCCAACAGCCCCGACGGGATTCTGTGGCACACACAGGGCTCTGAAGATCACAGTTTAAAAGTCATTGGTTTGTACTAACCACCTGTATTTTGGCATCTAGCAAGCTTTCCTCTTCAGAGGGAAAGTATTTGCTTTAGAAGACATTATTAAATGTTATTTGAACACTTGCTACCAAAAAAAAAAAACCAAACCCACTGCCCTGGAGTTGATTCCAACTCCTAGTAACCCCACCGGACACAGCAGAATTGCCCCATAGGGTTTCCAAGACTGTAAATCTTTACAGAAGCAGACCGTCACATCATTCTCCCATGGAGCGGCTGGTGGATTCCAACCACCAATATTATTTGGACAGTTGCCACTAGCAGAAAGAAATTCGACTGTCGTGGATGACTACACTACGCTGTGATGGTACAAGGGTTAGAGAGAGTAATTTCTGTGTGGGGCTATGCTTGCAGGTGAAGAAATGGAATTTAACAGGATCAAACAAACAAACAAAAAACCTTCCTATTTTGTATTTCATTTATGAAGCATTCCATGTGATTTACCATTGAGTCTGAACTCTGATAATTGATTCTTTGCTCTGATTAATATGCTCCCAAACTCCAGATTTTCTCCAAGTATTTTTAGTAATACAAAGTCTTATTTCTCTTTATTTATTTAGTTTTTACAAATTGAATATTAGCTTATGTTGGAATATTACTCAAGATGTATATTCACTAATGGCACACATTTCAAAGCGATATTGGTATAAAAGTGCCATTCAAGGAGAAAGACGGCTGCCCATTTGGAGAAGAGATTGACTCTGGTCAGTGGATAGTCCCTTTAACATGATTGCAACATTCACCTTTTCCCTGGTCATTTTCTTTCTATCATCAAAGACATGCAAATGGATGGTGTTACAGGTGAGGTTTAGAATGTGGATTTTTGTTTTGTTTTGTTTTTTCCAAGCTAAGGAATTTGTCAGAAAGATCAGAAAATGGAAAAGAAACCAAAGGAAAGAAATATTTATTAATTCATACATTGTGTCACAGAAAGAGGCAATAGCTACCTTTTCCTACTTATATTTGAAGTGGAAACAGATCTTTATAGGTCCACTTTGATTTAAATTTTCCCCACCACCCTTCGAGTTAAGAATTACCTATTAACTCCATTTTTCAAATGAAGAAACAGAGCCTCATCCAGCCAGATTAAACAGCTTATAGTGGCAGGACCCAGATTCTGACACCACAGGCCATGATTTGTATACGATAGTGTGCTGCCTCCTGAGTTTTTACGGGGTAGTCCTCCAAACAAACCTGCCAATTAGGAAATACTTTCCCCTTTTTTGCAGAGGTAGCAGGAATATATCTCTTCTCATCCTTTAATATTTAGTTTAATCACAACCTTCCTTGGAAGCCTCCCCTGACTACCTCTGCTTTCTTAAATTGATTTGCTCCCTCCTCGCTATCTGGTATATACTTCTATTGTTGCTTTTTCCACTCTGTGTTGAAATTAATTAGCTTATGTGTTGGTCTGTCTTCTGCAGCCTGCGAATTTCTTGTGGACATTTGCACACTAAAAGAATGACATATGAATGAATATATTTATTTTGAAATCAAGTACACAAAATTCAATAAGAATAGGAATTTGATAAAAAAAATTTTTCCGGATGAATTACTAAAGCCCACTAAGGAAATGGCTTGCCTAATTATGTTGGAAAAGCACCATGAGGAATGACGCTGGGGGTGTCATTTATTCATAAATATATCCTCTAGCAAATTTGAAAGTACCCTGGCACTCTTTAGTAATAAGCCTAGTACTTATGATACCTTTCAGCAGTTCACTTTAGGGGCCTGGCTGGTTTTATAAAATGAAATTGAGAAAGCAGTGAACCTAGTTCAAATCTCTGAATTGTGCTGATAATTTCATTCAGATATTGCTTTCTCCTCTTGCTGGGTATCTATTTGCCATGTTGTTTTATAGATGCTGATTAAGTCTGCAATGCTGATCTGATGCTATGAGAAAACATGGGCCATTAACTTGAACAAATCTTCTTAAAACCCCAAAGAATGTCTGAAGAAGGCAAAAACTGGCATGCCCATTTTTAAGACAACTGAGATTCAGAAGACTTCACACTTTCTTTTATATCCCACATTTGGCCATGAGGACACCAAAATGCCCTGTCTACCAAATATTTATGAAATTGGTGAAGTTGTGTCTAAGGAAATACCTGGTTAATCTTTAGCTAGTCTTAGCTTGATACGTGTCACAGTGAGGCAATATCGAGCCTTTAGAAGCCTGAAGAGTGGGCTCTGAGTTCTACCGCGGAGGGTTAATGGTCACTTACACTCTCAATTTTCTGTAGCATTTAGTCTATAACATGTGTAAGCACTGAGACCATAAAACCCTGCTGCTGTTTTCCTGCAACTCGAAATAAACGTCCCTTTTATGGAAAACTCTTTAAGTTTTAATGTCAAGCACTGCACAGTTATACCTACAAATGAGTGATAATTGCTAGTCATTCTAACACGAATACCTCTTCAACGAAGATTGTTACAGGAAGTTGGTTTTATTTTTTCTCTCTCTTTTTTGTTTTAAGATGATGTTTCAAACAAACAGATACCTAGCCAGTTTTTGCAAAGTACCTACTCTAACAAGCACAAGAGGAAAAAAAAAGTAAATTCACTTCGCTGGAAGTTCACCACATAGCCGAGGCATAGCTTTTAAGTAGTGTAATTAAACCCACGAAAGAGCCCTGGTGGCACAAATGGTTAAGCGCTTGGCTGCTAACCAAAAGGTTGGCAGTTCAAACCTACCCAGAGGTTCTGGAAGAAAGACCTGGCGATCTGTTTCTGTAAAGATAACAGCCAAGAAAACCCTATGGAGCACCGTTCTACTCTGTCATATGGGGTCGCTATGAGTCAAAATCGACTTCACAGCATCTAACGACAACATTAAACACACACTCACAAGAAATAAAGAGCACTCACACTAAATCCAAAACGAAAACCAAACCTGTTGCCATCAAGTTGATTCCAACTCACAGTCACCCTGTAGGACAAAGTTGAACTGCCCCATAGGGTTTCCAAGGAGTGGCTGGTGATTCAAACTGCTGAGCTTTTGATTAGCAGCCAAACTCTTAATCACTGTGCCACCTAGGCTCTGCTCACACTAAATGGTAGCCATCTTAGCGTAAAACCCACAGAAGAAAATCACCATTCTATCTGTTGTAGCAATGACTTCGGAGAATCCTGACTTAACTCAAGTTCCTCACACAGAAAGACCTCCACCTCCTGAGACAGAGTCTTGGATTTTCCTCAGAAATGGAATGCCCACTATAATCATCACCAAACCCAGGAAGGCAGCAAATTAGCTTAGCAGCAAGATTTTAACCCCTTGCCATCGAGTCGATTCCTACTTGTAGCAACCCTCTAGGACAGAGTAGAATTGCACGACAGGGTTTCTGAGGAACACCTTAACCACTGAGCCACTGGGCCTCCAGTAAGATTTTAGGTTCCTGAATTTCTCTAGACAACAGCCTGTTTCTTCCAAGGGTCTGCGTCCTATTCTGAAGTATTCGCCTCAGCTGTAAAAAACACTAGAGCTTTAAGAAATGACACTGAATCAAATCCATCCTCTTATTTTAACTAGTATTCCTCATTCACCAATGAAGAAGAAACGTAAAGAAAACAAAAATAAACTAGACAGCATGGGGGTAGGAGAATCCACTGCCCTAAGACAAACACCTCTCTAGATTACCAGTCCAATGGTGCCTGAGTAGTTCCTTTACTAGCTACTTTTTGAGAACATCAGGGAATCTGACATGTGTTTCTTGTAGCTGGTGTGTGCTCACAGTTTCTTCTTCTTCCCTGCAGCTCACCTGCTATCTTGTATTGGAATACACGTACAGCTGGATCGAGTAATGAAATGAATATGTAACTGCAGAACTATCGTAACCTCAGGTAAAAATCCCCACGTAAATACACATCACGGTGCTCTTAATAAGAAAACAACGTGGAGGGCAGCAAACAAATAACCACCCACACATGCAAATGGTGTGGGCTGTTATAACAAGGAAAGGCCTAGACTTGTGTCCACCGTGCAGATTACTGCCAACCTGATGTCTGATTGATGCCCCAGTGTTGGGCTGGTTCACTTCTAACCGCACCCTGGACTAAGAGGGAACAGTTAGTGGCAGAGCCCTGAGACCCTTCAGAAAGCACCATGTCACACTTATGCTTGTACGTGAAGTTATTGCACACTCCACTCTGCCTTCCTCCAAGGATGTCTTGAAGAATAGATCCTACTCAAGCCCCAGGGCCACTGCAGAGTCCCTGAAGCCCTAGTTGCACTCGAGGTGTCTTGTCTGAGGGTGGGAGTGGGAAAATTCAATATAAACCTAATCCACTTGTATTGATAGAGAAGCAATTCACATGTGAATTTTATGCTTTTGGACCAGCTTGTTGACTGAGCGGGTGACCCTTCATTTACCCCCTCCCAATCTTCACACTCGCCCTTATGTAGTCCTCAGCTTCCTATGAGAGATCACAGAGGATGCTGTATTGCTCTGGGTTATAATGTTTGCTTTTCTCTCTCTTCTTCTCCAGACTCTGCTACAAACCTACACAGGCTTCCCATTTATTCCCAGGCGAAGTTCATTCCTAAACATGGTGTCAGTTCAGTTCACCTTTCCTGGCTCATCTGCTTCTTTCCTCCATGTCATTAGCCACACTGAGTCAGTGATGTCCCCAAAGTCTGTGGCCTAGTCTGCCTGCATATCCTATCATCCTGTTACAGAGGCCCCTCTCTTGAATGTCTTTCCCCCTCTGTCCTTCTGGTGAATGCCTCATCCTTCAAGGGCAAGATCAAATGCCACCTCTTCGCTGTTTTATTCTCTACCTTCCCATCCCACCCAGGCAGAAGAAATTCCATCCTCAGTTGTGATCCACACATCTTTGTCTACAACTCTGCTATACCCAGGACCATGAAGAGTTTGGGCTATTTCATTATTCTTTTCCTGCCCCCACTTGTCCGTGAGCTCCTCAAGGATAGGAAGAATGGTGACTTCTTTCTGCTGCATCCCAGCAACTCTGTCTCAGCTGGCACTCAAAAAAGAAAAAGATCGTCAAGCTGACGGGTTGTTTTGAGTCCTTCTAATCTTCAAATCTGTTTGTCTTCTCTCCCAACTGAGATTGTAAATTCCTTCAGGGAGGGTCCCCTGTCCATTTCATCTTTCCATCTCCCAGGGCACTGAGCTACAATTAGGCGTTTGCGGAAACCTAAAAGTACAGTGTTGTTGTAGTCGGCCCCCAACTAATGACAACCCCAGGCCCAATGGAAGGAAACGCTGCCCAGTCCTTCACCATTCCCATGATCTGTTACAGATTGAACTGTTGTGATCCATAGGGTTTTCATCTGCTAATTTTTCAGAAGCAGATCTCCAGGCCTTTCTTCCGTCTTAGTCTGGAAGCTCTGCTGAAGCCTGTTTAGCATCATAACAACACTCAAGACTCCAAGGTGTTGACTGCACATGAAATGTACTGGCTGGGAATTGAACCTGGGTCTCTTACATGGAAGGTGAGAGTTCTACCCCCGAACCACCAATGCGTCAAAAGTAAATTTGTTGCTGTTGTCAGTTGCCAAGGAGTCAATTTCAAAAGTAAAGTACTTGTCCAAAAAAAAAAAAAAAAAAAAAAAGGCCCATAAGGATGCTGGATCTACCTTTGTGCTCGTTCATGTAGAATTTACAAAGCAGAGTTGATTATTTCCAGACCGTGACTGCATCCTTCACAGGAACAGAGGTAGAGAAGCCTGAGTGATTTAGCCAACTCTTCCTTTTTTTTTTTTTCCTTTAAGTTCATTTGCCTCTGAAAACAGAACTTCCTTTCTGGGAACTTCTCCTTAAGTACCCTACACCTGAGAGCACACAGTTGGCATTTTTCTAAATATATTTGGGTTGCTAATCTATTAACTCTTCATGTGACTCACTTAGTAAACATTTTTAGCATTTAAAGAAAAGTAACAAGTGCCACTAACTAATTTTAGGTCAACACCACGTTATAAAGTAGGTGATTCTTCTGGAAAGTGTTTCCTGGCCTTAATGAGTAAGTTGTCTGTTTTCAACAATCCCTGGTTTCAAGTTTCAAGGTGTGCTTACTAGATTTAAAGGGCAAACATCCTGTACTTTATCCTATGGCTACACCATCTAATTGATAGAGACACAACACAAAGGAAGCAAATGCTTTCTTTATCTGGCCGAGGGAGATGTCACAAATGTACACTTCCTGCTCCAGTACACATGGAATCGTTAGTTGGGAATTCGAACACTCAGTCACAGAAGCCATGACTTCACTACCTAATGTGAGTCCTCGCTTTGAGTTAAAACTCTCAGGACAAGACTAAATAGGCACCCAGGAAATTGAAAAATGGCTGATGTTTACTCCATTATGGCTGTTGTTTTTTAATAAGGATTTTGTTGCTACATAATAATTCACATATTAAGAAATTCACCTTTTTAAATTATACAATCCAGTGATTTCTAGTATATTCAGGAAGTTATGCAACAATCACCAGTATCTAATTTCAGAACATTTTCTTCACCCCAAAAAAGAAACCTCTGACCCATGAACAGGCACTCCCTACCTCTGTCCCTACAAACTGCTAATATACTTTCTGTTCCCTTGGATAAAGAGAAAGATTAGTTTGAGAGATGGGCTTATATATTGAATGCTATACTCAGTAAATGAGGACAAAACATACACACAAAAAAAACCCGTTGCTGTCGAGTTGCTTCTGATTCATAGCGATCCCACAGAACAGAGTAAACCTGCCCCATAGAGTTTACAAGGAGCGCCTGGTGGATTCGAACTGCCACCCTTTTGGTTAGCAGCCATAGCTCTTAACCACTACACCACCAGCTAATTTCCAAAACACAAAAACCCAACGCTAATTCTGCTTCATTTTCTCCCAAAAAAGGATTCTATGTTATTTAAAGAAAAAAGTGACTTTTCATTATGATTGATGAATCTATTGAAATCTGTATTCCTGAGGGACAGACCTGGTAGACAAAGGGGCAAGAAAGCTCTGATAGCACCCTCCTTAGTTTCTTTAGATGGTCTGGCGGCGTGCAACCGAGAGCTTGGACTGTTACGGGGATCCCTAACTGACCAGCAGTTGGTACTCAGGAAAGATCATCAGTAGACCACTGTCACATTAACAGGTTCTACAGGGTAACTCTGGGTTCACAGTGACCAGCTCTTCCATCAGAAACCTTCCTAAGGAAGCTGATTAATTTTCCCTGTGATAATAGAGTTTGGGTGGGCCTGCCTCTCAAAAGGTGAACTCGAGGGCAGGACCTGAATTTCTAGTTTCTCTCTCAGCATTGACTGCCCTGAACCATGCTGAATGAGATAAGAAACTTAATAGATATTTTCCGATGATGACCTTGGCCTTTAGAAAGCATAATTCAAAATGATTCAGGAATGCTGCGGATACATATCCATTAAATTATTCACTAGATAGAGATGATTTTCAGGAAAAGGCGTATGTGCACCAGTCTCTGAGCGAGAAAAATGCAAGTAGATTTGGATATTGTCCTCAAGAAATTCACAGCCTCTTTAGTATTTTTTTTTTTTTTTAGTAGAATATATGGAAAGGGGATGGAAGAGAAGACACACTAATCAACAACACTATCAGAAGTGAAAAGAAGTAAGTATTAAAACTAGTCCTGGGAGGAGCTATGGGTTTAGAGCAGGAAGAAATTATTGTGACCAAGCCGATCAGTAGCCATATGGATAGCTACCCCTCACCGTTCATGAACACATGTGCACACATACAGACATACACACATACACAAAAGCTAGTAAGAACAGCTATTTTATCTCGGAGAATACACTACCGGCCAGATGCTCGGCTAACAGTGTTATGTGCATTATTCCCCTTATGTCTTGCAATGACCCCCAAAAGTGGGAATATCATTATCCTTTTATTTCCCCCCAAAGGAAACAGAAAAATTTCAAGCATCATCTGGTGAGCAAAAGAACAATTTGAACCCAGAGCTATCCGATTTTAAAATCTATGCTCTCATCCGGTCAGCTAAATTGCCTTTCCAACTCATGGAGGAAAGAGAACCTGAGCTAGCTCTGAGAACAAGCAGTGTTTGGACATGTGAAGGTGAGAAGAGTATCTATCCAGGTGGAAGGAACAGAGCAGATAAAGCCTCTGAGGATGAAAGCCTGGAGGGGAGAATTGGACAGAGCCAAACACTATGTGGCAGGCCTAGAATTCCACCTCAAATCTGTCAGACACAAAAACCTCCATGCGTCACTTCCACAATGCCTCCCGTAAGTACAGAGACTCTGTACAATTCTCATTTATCAGGCGGATTTATAGGATTTAGGACAGATGAAAGGCTTTGAAAGCCGAGCAGACCCCATAGCAGGAGGCACAAACAGAACATCCCTGTGGCAACCATGAGTTAATCCTCCTGTGTAATGAGCACATCCCAGACCCTGCCGTGTCCAGCCGCCACTCCATAGGCAGGTACCACAGAGAGTATGAATGGAAGAGTCACAGGCTTGGTTAAAGAACTAGAAGATGAGACTTCTAAGGAAAGGTTCAAGGATGAATGGTCATTCAGCCTGCAGAGCGGAAGTTGGAGGAAAGTCTAATGAGAGTCTTTAAGGAAAGAAAGGGCCTTTGCTCATGGGGTTGTATTTGGATCAACCAACTTCTAAAAAAGAAATAAAGAATGATTAGATCGCAGCACTTTAAAATAACCCAGCATTGGGAGGCAGCACTAAATTAGCTCCAACCAGTATCCTTAAGTTGTTGTTGTTAGTTGCTGTTCAGTGGATTCCCTCACGGCAACCCCGTGTGTACAGAGTAGAACTGCTCCATAGGGTTTTCAGTGCTGTGACTTTTGAGAAGCAGATTGCCAGGCCTGTCTTTTGAGGCACCTCTGGGTGGGTTCCAAGCTTTTAACCCACCCAGAGGTGCCTCAAAAGACACCTCTGGGAATCCTTATAAGAGTGGGTGGTTAAGAGCTGTTAACTTTGGACCCAGAAGGGCTGGACTTGAATCCTGACTCTGCTGTTTACTAGTTGTGTAACTTTGGGAAAGTTAATTAACCTCTCTGTTCTTTAGATCTGTAAAATGAGGGTAGTAACAGTGTCTACTAATGGAGTTGTACGGATTACAGTCAGTAACATGAAAAGCGCCGAGGGCGGTGCCCAGCACATACTGAGCCCTGACAAATGTTGATTCTTTTCTCCTTATCGTTATGATCACTTCTCAGAGCACCTAGCTTAGAACATGGTGAATGAAGAGTACGCTCTTCATGGGCTGTTCACAAAACTGGGGCTCTTGGAAGGGGAAAGATTCTTGGAAGGGCTTATGAAAGGTTATCCCTAGATGTCTAAGTACAGGGTACATTTTTTAAAAAGCTATTGTGAACCTACTGAAAGGTACAGGAATAGACTAATAGATTCCGGAGATACCTTCCGACAGAGATGATATCAGATGCCATTTCAAATCAGCTGAAAGCTGTCTGTACTGCTCATCATAGTTTAATAAGTGTTTAGTGAATACACCAATTGCACCAGTTACTAGAAAAAAGTATCAGTCATTTAGCATTTTTCTCTGTTCATCCACTCAATAATTTTATAAATATTGTTGAAGACGATGTTCATGTGTGCTGGACATTGTGGGTTATAAAAAAAAGGATACCGTATTTTTACATAAATAATGCATGTCTTCTACATTTCTTTGCCAACCCTGCCCTCCCCCAAGAGGCATTTTCATAAGCGCCACTATGCCAACCCTTTTTTTACAGCAATATGTTAAAAAAAAAAAAAAAAAAATGGCATGGCGACACTTACAAAAATAACTCTCTGGGGGATGGTGCTCTTGGCAAATGTAGAAGACGTGCGTTATTTTTGTAAAAATACGGAAATCATGATGCAATTTTCAAGACATATACAATTATTGATGTTAGAGGACTTAAACCAACATAATTATACAAGAAGATAAAATAACCACCTATAGTATATTCAAAAGGAGCACTGGTGTCGCAGCGGATAAGAGCTCAGCTGTTAGCCAAAAAATTGGTGGTTCGAACGCCCAGCCATTCTGCAGGAGAAAGATGTGGCAGTCTGCTTCAGTAAAGACTACAGCCTTCGAAACCCTGTTGCGCAGTTCTCCTCTGCCATATAGGGTCCCTATGAGTCAGAATCAACTCCATGGCAACAGTTTTTTTTCTTTTTTATGTCGTTTATAATGTATTTAGTTTCTAGTGTAAAAGGTTTAACTTGAATCTAATCAAGCCTTTAGTTGGATGTAACTCCTAGTTTAAAGGATATACAGGAAACAAAGGAACAAAGTAAACAACACCAATCTAGAACATTCTACAGGAAAGCTGGTCTACTCTCTTCTGCAAGTCAGGGTCATGGAAAGAGAAACTGTTCTAAACCAAAGGAGACACAAGGAACATAACCAGTCAAACACATGATTCTGACTGGATACCACTTTGCCCAAACAGACTGTAAAGAATGTTTTTGGAGACAAATATAAGGAAATAGCTGAATACTGTTATAAAATGTTTAGTTTTATTTCCTTTTTAAACTATGCGCATGCCTTATTTTAATAAAATTTTTAAAGAATACATTTTGAAATGTGAACTCAGTAGTATATGCTCAGACCTTAGAGACCAGAGGGATAACTATAGCCTAAAATGATCAGAGAAGATACGATGGAGCATACAAGGCTTACGCTGGGCCTTGAGAGAAAAGTAGAATTTACCGGCACAGGAGGACTTTTTAGTGCATGATGAGTCTTTTCCGAATGAGAGGTTCAATTTAACTTGAATGCAGCTCAACAGATATTAACGGAGCCCAGTATTTCCTGCACAATATTGTGTGTATGTAAAACACTTAGTACACAGTCTGTCCAATAAAAATAATTAAAATATTGATTATAATTCACTATCAAATTCCCTTTAACAAAAGCATTTATCCAAAGAAACTTTAACTCCCTCCACACCCTCAAGAAATAAAGCGGCGAAGCCTAGAGTTTAACAGCACATACCCTTATTTCAGAATGCCTATTTTTTAATCCCCCCAATATTACCCACTGGAAACCCTGGTGGCTTAGTGGTTAAGTGCTACGGCTGCTAACCAAGAGGTCGGCAGTTCAAATCCGCCAGGCACTCCTTGGAAACTCTATGGTGCAGTTCTACTCTGTCCTTATAGGGTCGCTATGAGTCGGAATCGACTCAGTGGCAGTGGGTTTGGTTTAGTTTTTGGTATATTACCCACTGGCCAAGTAATCTAGTGTAAATTACTTAACCTCTCTGTGTTTCAGTTACTCATGTCAAAATGCAGGCGATAATAACAGGAATATGTCATAGGGTTGTTGTAAGTACCACACAACTTAATATATGTAAAATAGAGCAGGACCTAGCACACAGTCAATTCTAAAACTATTTTAAGTGTACTGAAAAATGGCACATACTACCTAACATCAAATTCATTCAAACATTAATTCTTATCCCACGTAAAACTGGGATCAGAATGTATTTTCGATGGCTAACTCTGGATTCTGAAGTTACGTGCTGTTTTTTAATTTTTTCTTTATGTTTATCTCAGTTTTCCTAATTGGCTGCGATTAATATGTGACACTTCTGTCATGAGAGCAAAACAATGCAAGGTATATTAGGTCTTTAGCTATCAGGAATAATATATTCTTTATTTATGTTGTATTTAAGGACTTAGAAAGATCAGCGTATATTCTTGTATTTGAATCCCAATCTGTCATTATGCCCATATGACAATGGAAATAATCAACAAAAGGTAAAGTGACTTTTCCAAGGTCTCAGAGTCAACAGTAGAGTTGGCCTTCTATATAGCCAAAGCTTTTCCCCTTTGCTTCTTATTTGTAATGAAAGATATCAGAATTCAATTTACAGAACTTGTAGTGCTATTTCAAAGGCCCTTGGAGGTATTTGTAATATGTTAATATGTCCAGGAGCACTAGGAATTCTGAAGTCTTTTACAAGATTAGTTAGCGCTTTGGAGGGAGTAACAGCTAAGTAGCCTGCCCCATACCCCCCGGCTTTCTTATGCATGCTTCCTCGCTAATTCTGAAAACCATGACAAAGCAGTGGGGGCTTAGGCAGAGCAGGTGTCCTCTCAGCCAATTCAAATGCCTCTCTGACCGGTTTTCAATTTCAGAATGCCTAAGGAGAAAATGCCCAAGGCTACACACAGGCAGAAACTTCTAATCTTCTGTCAGATCCCCACATGTAAGAGTTTGAGGAATTACTCTTTCTTTCTCCTTCTTATGGTCCTTTCCACCTCTGTAACCATTTTATTGTTGGAAGATGGCCTCTCTCCAATCCTTCTCTGGTCTCTCAGGAAAGAACTGAGAAAAGACTTGGCTAATGATTGGTAGCTGGTCAGTCCCTGACACCCTGCCTTCAGTGAAAACGGAACTGCAACCACCGCTGATGGTGCATAATGCAATGGAGCTTTTTACAAAAGAGGACCGAACACCTAATTACCACCTCATTGCTCGCTCGCAGGGTAGCTCTATTGCCCTTAATTTTCCTTGGAGTTTTACCAAGTTGATGCTCCTTTTTTTTTTTTTTCTTTTCTTTTCTAACTTGTTTTACATTTCTAAATTCCCTGAATGACTTGATTGTGCCATACTACTAAAAGAAGACTTCTCTGCCTGCCATGCTTGTAGGCAAAAATGCTGTAAAAAATGAAAGGAATGAGGACTCCTGGGAGAAAAGTAAAAAGTGATTGTAACACTTCATGATTATATATATATATATATATTTATATATGCATATATTTTTATATATATATGTCACCCATTGCTGTCAAATTGATTCCAACTCGTACAACCCTATAGTGCAGAGTAGAACTGCCCCATAGGGTTTCCAAGGAGCGACTGGTAGATTCAAACTGCCAACTTTTTGGTTAGCAGCTGAGCTCTTAACCACTATGTCACCAGGGCTCCTCCATATATAATCAATACAAAATACATTGGTAAAACCGTGGGAGGGAGTGGAAATATGAACAACAATTTGTTTTCTCCACAAATCACTGGAATTTGTTTTATCATCCTTTACCAAGCTGACTGTTTACTTCAACCACTATATACTTTTAGCATGGAGAAGACTTATATCATCCTCATCCTTGTGGCACACATAAGTTAACTAAAATGGAACATGAATGGAAGTAATCAGGTAAAAATCTTTTTATATGTATGTCTTAGCTATCTAGTCTGCTATTACAGAAATACCACAAGTGGATGGCTTTAACAAAGAGAAGTTTATTCTCTCACAGTTAAGGAGGCTAGAAGTTCAAATTCCAGGTGCTACCTCCAGGGGAAGGCTTCCTCTCTGTTGGCTCTGGAGGAAGGTCCTAGTTATGAATCTTAACCTGGCCTAGGAACTTCTCAGCACAGAAACCTTGGGTCCAAGGACATGATCAGCTTCCGGCTTTGCTTTCTTGGCGGTTTGGGGCCCCCATGTCTCACTGCTCGTTTCTCTCTTTTTTATATCTCAAAAGAGATTGATTTAAGACACAACTGAATCTTGTAGACTGAGGCCTACCTCATTAACATAACTGCCTCTTATCCTGCGTCATTAACATCATGGAGGAAGTACAGCCAGAGTGCTCCTCAGAAACGAGGATGGCAAGACTTCATCTCACATACTTTGGACATATTATCAGGAGGGATCAGTCCCTGGAGAAGAACATCATGCTTGGTAAAGTAGAGGGTCAGCAAAAAAGAGGAAGACCCTCGACGAGACAGATTGACACAGTGGCTGCAACAGTGGGCTCAAACATAGCAACAATTGTGAGGATGGCACAGGACAGGACAGTGTTTAGTTGTTGTACATGGGGTTGCTAGAGTCGATAGCACCTAACAACAATGTAGCTTAATCCTTCAAGAACCTATTGAGACAGGACTATTGTTTCCTTTTCACAGGTAAGAACACTGAGGCAAAGGGAGGTTCAGGAACTTGCCCAAAGGGAGTGAGTTGTGTAGCCAGGGTTCAAACCTAGGTTTATCTTTCTAAGCCCAGAGCCCTAACTCTTAATCACTACACCACAAATAACCACAGAAAAGGAGGTTAAGGCTCAGAGTAGCTAAATATGTAGACCAAGGACACATGGTGAGCTAGTGGTTGAATGTTTGAATAAGAGCAGAACCCAGGCTTCCTGAATTTTAATAAAATAGATTACACATACACAAACACATACTTCCCAAATTCATTCATTCACTCGATTCACTAGGTCAACATTACTTTAAAAAAATAGCAATAAGTTGGCGTCATTTGTAATAATTTTTTGGGCTAGAGCCTACACGACTACATAGTCTAGATAGATGGGCTGAAGAAGCTTAACAAAGAGGGTAAAATACGTTAATTGCACATAGCAAATGTTTGCTGAGCACCAGTCACCTGATAGGCGTACTGTGAGGTGTTAGGGGCACTGAGATTAATGAGACAGGGCTACAGCCTGCTAAAAGCAGTTTAAACAGAGAGGACATGAACCCAGGGGTCAATGTAAGCAGTTGTATAAACACGTAAACACAAGTGATGAATGTAGTTTCAGGGGTGCAAAGTCCAAGGGCTAATGTTCCTCCAAAGGGCAAACAGGTTGACCATAGAGAAATGACAGGAAACCTGCTTGCCGTCCTCTTAATTTAGGGTCAAACTGCCACTGCAGGAATCCCTGAGGGTTGAGGTGGTTTGCAGAAAACACATATGGAGCACCTTGTTGTCAAGAACTTTTAGGCTTGGACCTCGGCCTTGAGCCTACAACACAAATGCAGTCATTACAGAACAGGAAGGAAGTTCTAAAGAGCCCTAGGCAATCCCAAATGATGTCACACCCAGACCTGGCAGTTTATAAAGCCAGACACATTTTCCTCATAACAAACAGCTCCTAAATCTGATTTTAAGATGTTATTCTCAATGTTGACCTAATTGGATGATCTCATTCAAAGATTCATATTTAAGCATGCCTTCCGCGTGTTTAATGAACAGCTGAGTAGCCAAAAGGTGAAGCAGAGTGGAAGAATCAAGGACTTGAGAGCCAGAGAGTTCTGGCAGCAACATAGTCGTTTACAAGCTGAATTTCCTCAAAGTAGTTACTTAACCCTTTCCGTTCTTCAGTTCTGTTACCTGTAAAATGGGAATATTCTTATGACTACCACACAAAAAAAGCTGTGGGATGATATGAAATAATGTGCATAAAAAACCTGATAGGCTGATTAGTCTATAGTAGGCATTCAAGATATAGTAACATTCATTAGACTTAAAATATCTAATATTTTAAAGTGAAAGTTGTCTTAAATTTTATCTAATTCTGAGGACTCACATTTCCTGATTTTAAAACATTTCATACAGCTGCAGTAGCTTGGTACTGCCTTAACAATAGACGCATAGACAAATGAAATAGAATTGAGTCCAGAAATAAACTCTCACACCTTTGGCCAACTGATTTTTGTTAAGTCCATTTGATGGGGAAAGAAGACTTTCTTCAATAGATGGTGCCAGAAAAATTAGATTTCCACACACAGAAAAATGAAACAGCATCCGTGCCTCACACCATACACAAGAGCAAATTAGAAAAGGATTAAGGACCTAATGTGAAAACTAAAACCATAAAATTCTTAGAAGAAAATGCAGGGGCAACACTGTTGGACCTAGCTTTTAACAATGGATTACCTAACATAATAACAAAAGCAGAAACAGCAAAAGACAAAATAAGTGGGACCTCATAAAAATTAAAAACTTTTGTTCATCAAAAGACTTTACCAAAAAAGGGAAAAGATAAGCTACAGGCTTGGAGAATATCTTTGAAAATCATATATCTGACAAGAATGTAATAACCAAAATATATATAAAACTTGGACAACTTAACAACAAAAAGACAAATAATCTAATCATAAAATGGACAAAGGACCTGAAGAGACAATTCATCAAAGAGAACATTCAAATGGCCACCAAACACATGAAAAGATGTTCAATGTAAAAGTCATCAGAAAGACACAAATCAAAACCACAACGAGATACTATTTCACTTCCACTAAGATGGCTAAGATTAAAAAAGAAAATAACAAACGTTGGCAAGGACGTGCAGAAATTGGAACCCTTATCCATTGCTGGTGGGATGCAAAACGGTACAGCCATTATGGAAAACAATTTGGCAGTTTCTCAAAAAACTAAAAAATAAAACTACCATATGACCCAGCAATTTCACTCCTAGGCATATACCCAAAAGACTTGAAAACAGGGACAAAAACAGATGCCTGTACACCAATGTTCACTGCAGCACTATTCAAAATAGTCAAAAGGTGGAAACAACCTAAATGCTCATCAACAGATAAGCGGATAAACAAAATGTGGTACATACATACAATGGAACTCTACTCAGCCAGTAAAAGAAATGCAGTCTTGAAACAGGCTATACTATGGATGGAGCTTGAAGACATTACACTGCGTGAAATAAGTCAGTCACAAAAGGACGGATATTATATGACTTCACTTATATAAAAAGACAAGAAAAGGCAAATGTATAGAGATCAAAGTTTCTTAGTGGTCACCAGGGGTGGGAGGGAAGGGGAAAAGAGAGTTATTGCTTATGGAGTACTGAGTATCAGTTCAGTGATGGAAAAATCAAATTCATTAAGGGTAGGGTTGAACAGCAAATTAATGTAATCACTGTCAATAAGTTGTACCCCTGTAAAAAGTTGAACTGGCAAAAGTTGTGTGATAGATATTGTCTTAGTTATCTAGTGCTGCTATAACAGAAATACCACAAGTGGATGGCTTTAACAAAAGAAATTTATTTTCTCACAATTTAGAAGGCTACAAGTCTAAACTCAGGGTGCCAACTCTAGTTTAGGCTTTCTTTTTCTGTTGGCTCTGGAGAAAGCTCCTTGTCTCTTCTGAGCTTCTGCTTCTGGGCGATCTTCTTGTGGCTTGGCATCTCTCTTCACCCAGCTCAGCTTCTCTCCTTTGCTTGTTTAATCTCTTTTACATCTCAAAAGAGACTGACTCAACACAAAACCTACTCTGATCCTGCCTCATTAACACAACAAAGACCACACATTCCCAAATGGGATTATAACAACAGGCATAGAGGTTAGGAATTACAATACATATTTTTCTTATCTTTTTTTTTTGGAGGGGGGGACACAATTCAGTCCATAAACACAATTCAGTCCATGAACATTTTGATCTAAGATTCTATGGAATAATTCTGATTAAAAAATGTAGAGCACAGTTTCAAATTCTCATGGGTTCCAGACTTTCTGGAGCCATGGAGGCTGGATGAACCCCTGAAACTACTGCCCTGACATAATCCTTAAACCTTAAACCAAAATACCTCCTGAAGTCTTCTTAAAACAAAGCAATAGTTTAGCTTAACTAGTAAAGAATGTCTGCTTTGAGCATTTTGCTCTTTTAAGATTTACCTACATGGGATCAAACTGACAACAGCAAGGTAAAATATCAGATAATTTAGGAGAGAGTGATTTTATATTAATGTGGGAGGAACAACTCAGGAAAGGAGGCTGAGAATGGTTGTGTAATTCAAAGAATGGAATCAATGTCACTGAATTGCACATGTAAAGACTGTTGAATTAGTTTATGTTCTGCTGTATATATTCCCAACAACAACTACAAGATACAATAAATTATTTTTAAAATTTATCTAACAAAGTCACCTTTAATATATATTTTTGTCCTTGTTCGGTTGTTTAAATGCTAGCTTAATTTCATTAAGTAAAAGGATGACATTTTATAAGAGTTGATTCAATATACCCATAAATTAAAAATCACCTTGTCTATTTAGCTTCAAATACGTTATGTGTACCAGTGGTTTAAAAAATTATAACAGAAAATTACAAACATATACAAAAGTAGAGTACCGTCATTCAGCTTCAGTAATCAGCGACCACTCTTGTTTCATTGATAGCTCATCACTGGATTAGTTTGAAGCAAATTCCAGAGGTCATAAATTGTCCATTAATATGTTTACGTTGTTGTTGTTATATGCCATCAAGTTGGTTCCAACTCACAGCAACCCTATGTACCACAGATGGTCCTGGCCCTCCTCACAATCATCGCTATGTCTGAGCCCATTGTTGCAGCCACTGGGTCAGTCCATCTCGTCATGGGTCTTCCTCTTTTTCGCTGACCTTCTACTTTACCAAGCATGATGTCCTTCTTCAGGGACTGGTTCCTCCTGAAAATGTCCAAAATACATGAGATGAATCTTGCCATCCTCCCTTCAAAGAAACAATCTGACTGCATTTCTTTGAAGGCAGACTTGTTCATTCTTCTGGCAGTCCATGGTATATTCGATATTCTTCGCCAACACCACAATTCAAAGGCATCAGTTCTTCTTCAGTCTTCCTTATTCATTGTCCAGCTTCTGCATGCATATGAAAATACTATGGCTGGGGTCAGGCGTACCTTAGTCCTCAAAGTGACATCTTTGCTTTTGCACACTTTAAAGAGGTCTTTTGCAGCAGATTTGCCTGATGAAGTAAGTCATTTGATTTCCTGACTGCTGCTTCCTTGGGCATTGATTGTGGGTCCAAGCAAAATGAACTCCTTGACAACATCAATCTTTTCTCCGTTTTTCACGATGTTGCTGATTGGTCCAGTTGTGAGGATTTTTGTTTTCTTTATGTTGAGGTGTAATACGTACTGAAGGCTGTGGTCTTTGATATTCATCAATAAGTGCTTCAAGTCCTCTTAGATTTCAGCAAGGAAGGTTGTGTCCTCTGCATTTGGCAGGTTGTTAATGAGTCTTCCTCCAATACTGATGCCCCATTCTTCTTCATATAGTCCAGCTCTCAGATTATTTGCTCAGCATACGGATTGAATAAGTATGTTGAAAGGCTGCAACCCTGATGTGTACGTTTCTTGATTTTAAGCCATGCAATATCCCCTTTCTCTGTTTAAATAACTTCCTCTTGGTTTATGTACAGGTTCCCCATGAGCACAATTGAGTGTACTGGAATTCTCCATTCTTCACAATGTTATCCATAATTTGTTATGATCCACATAGTCGAATGCCTTTGCATAGTCAATAAAACACAGGTAAACATCCTTCCATTATTTTCTGCTTTCAGCCAAGATCCATTTGACATCAGCAATGATATCTGTCCTTCCACCTCCTCTTCTGACTCTGGCTTGACTTTCTGGCAGTTCCCTCTGGATGTACTGCTGCAACCTCTTTTGAATTGTCTTCAGCAAAATTTTACTTGTGTGTGATATTGATATTGTTTGATAATTTCCGCATTCTGTTGTATCGCCTTTCTTTGGAATGTGCGCTAATACAGATCTCTTCTGGTCTATTGGCCTGGTAAGTGTCTTCCAAATTTCTTGGCATGGGTGAGTGAGCACCTCCAGCACTATCTCCATTTGTTGAAACATCTCAGTTGGTATTCCCTCAGTTTCTGGAGCCTTGTTTTTTGCCAATGCCTCCAGTGCAGCTTGGGCTTCTTCCTTCAATACCATTAGTTCTTGATCATATGCTACCTCCTAAGATGGCTGAGGAAACCCTGGTGGTGTAGTGATTAAGAGCTGTGGCTGCTAACTAAAAGGTCAGTAGTTCAAATCCACCAGGTGCTCCTTGGAACTCTACGGGGCAGTTCTATTCTGTCTTACAGGGTTGCTATGAGTCAAAATCGACTCGATGGCAATAGGTATTTTAACTGAGATAACTGAATGTCAACCAATTCTTTTTGGGACAATGACTGTGTATATTCCTTCCATCTTCTTTTGATGTTTCCTGCATCATTCAATATTTTGCTCAGAGAATTCATCAAAATTGCAACTGGAGGCTTGAATATTTTCTTCCCTTCTTTATATGTTCATACCAACATTAAAAAAAAAAAAAAATCTTGTGCCAGTGATTTTCATGAATTCACTTGCTATTTTTCACTTTTAAAGCACAGATTAAATACTACTCAATTTCCTCTCCTTCTACCAGCACAGTGAGGAATCACTCATAATACCTCCTATTATTATTAATAAGATTTAGTATTCATTTTGAGTATTAATTCTATGCCAGCAGTAGTATACACCAAAAATTATAACACTCAGGCAGCTGAAGTTTTTGTTCACTCTTAAGTGCCTGGTAAATGGCTGAGTAGGGATTTTACTTTCCATCAGTCGGAATCAAGATTTTGCAGTTGTCACATGGGGAAAAGTACTACTGAGATAATACGTCTCATCAGATATTTCTACAAAAGTGTGGCTTTAGGTTTTAAAGTATTGATCAATGTAGTGGTGCAATGGCTTTTGACCCCACCAGCCCTTTCCATTCGAGTTAGATCTTGATTTCCACTGTCTTCTGAGCAAAGTTGTTATTAAAAAAAAAAGTGAAAAGAAAGACAAGCAGTTATCTCTTGCCATTTCAGTATATAGCCTAGTTTTGTATAAATATTTGACTCCTCTATCCCACTCAACCAAGCTGGATTTGAAAGCTAGCAAGTGTTAAACTCCTTTGGTTATCACCAGAGAAGTATGAGCCCAGTAAGTAGAAATGGTGTCTGAGAAGAAGGGTTCACATTGTCTCCAGCCTTTTGGGGCACCCCCAGCTTATCAATGGGAAAGCCTCCCATGAAGCTGAAAGCAATGCATTACCTGGATGACTGGAAATGATAGGGACTTTTACATCCCAGGAATAGCCAATGGAAGATCAGCAAGTCGTGCCAATAAGTAGAATGCATATTTCAGGAATGCCTGTATGATCAGATGTATTACTGAGGAATTTGTATACCTTCAACACCAAAGCCAATCCCTTCATTTTGATTTATGCACAAACCAGAACTAAGTAAACATCTCTTGGACAACATTGGCCCTAACTGTCTAATAGTAAATGATATTGTAAGTGATATAGAACACAAAGAAAATTACAATGTTTGCATAAAAATGCATGGCCCATATAATCTTGCCTGATCATTAGTATTAAATAATGTTTTATCACAGCTTTTCACTCTGTGAAATAGAAATTACCTAAAATAATACATTAATCATCAATGTTTTCCAGTTATTATTTAAGCTTTTGACCTTCTGATCAGAGTAAAGTCATACTTCTTGGAACACTGTGGTTGTGTGTGGCCACGTGAGTAGTTATAGTCACCAACGACTTGTGAGAAGACGTGACACACGAGGGGGTTCCCTATTTGTGAATTTGCCTGTTCACTAAAATTTATTCACAATCCCAACATCAATGCTCACGGCGCTTTGTCAGTCATTTGGGAACGTGCGCAAAGTGGGGAAAAATTCGAGTTGACCCAGATGGCGTAGGAACCATTGGCATATGGACAGCTGAAGTTCAACAACTGAACAAGGCAACGTTCTGCCTTCTTGTTTCAGCGATCATGCTGTGAACAACGTCCTTTTCAGGGTCTATTTAGCTTCATGCTTTTCACCTTTTTTGCTGGTGATTTTACTGTTTGAAATGCCCTTCCCCCGCCCCCCAGCATAGTGCCAAAGTAATGTCCAGTATTTCTGAGCCCAAGAAAGCTTCGATGTGGCTTATGGAAAAAAATATATGTTAGCTAAGCTTCATTGTCAGGCATGAGTTATAGTGCTATTGCTTGTGAGTTCAATGACAATAAATCAACAATATGCAGTATATTAAATAAGGTCTCTTTAAACATAAGCACACGTAAAATAAGGTTATATATTTATCAGTTAATGAAAATGTTGTGACCAGAGGCTTTTAGGAGCCTAGCCCTGAATTTCCCCTAGGAGCAGTGGTTCAGCATTTGCTAATTCCACGTTCATGGAGGATTTATAGAACATAAATACCGTGAATAACAAAATTTGGTATGTTATTTCTGGGCAATTTAATTGCTAGTTCCAGACTGTCTGGAACCTTCTCTCTCCCTTCCATAATAGCCAGCAAAGTTTCAAAAAGTGGCCTGGGTCCTGGAGTGGTGACGTGAAATAGTGGCCCCAGCTTACTACGAATGACAGGTGATATAAGCAAGAAACCAATACTTGTTACTTTTAGTCACTGAGCATTCAGTTTTTTGTTGCTGTTTGGTTTGGTTTGGTCATCAGAGCGTAGCCTGGTCTTCATGAATTTGGCTGATTAGAAGAAATTTAGAAAGCCCAACTTCATTGGCATTTCCTTGGTAACTTTGTGCTTTAAATTTGAAAACTAATATCCCAAAGAATCTGAGAGCTTCTTTTTTCATTTCTTTCAACCTAATGGAGCCCTGGTGGCACAGTGATTAAGAGCTACAGCTGTTAACCAAAAGGTTTGGGAATTCAAATCTACCAGCTGCTCCTTGGAAACCTTATGGGGCAGTTCTACTCTGTCCTATAGGGTCACTATTAATCGGAGCTGACTTGACAGCAAAAGGTTTTTTGTTTGTTTTTGAAAAAAAAAATAAAAATTTGAAATAAATTCTTATGAATATTATGCTTAAAAAATCTGCTGTCATCACCAGCCAAAGGGAAAAAATGTCAGTGCCGATTCAGGTAATACGGCAAATATTATACTATAAAAAATGCTGCTCCTGTTATCACTTTTTCCCTTTGTGAAATGATGTATTTATGGCATAAATCCTGCTTCTCTTGTGGGTGATGTCACGTTTTTTCCCAAACTACATTTGCCATGTTCCTAAGGTAAAGGCAGTAATAGGAGCCCCCATTCAGTTACCTTCCTCTTGCCTGAATACATTCTTTCATCCCCACAGTGTACACAAATTGTTCCCTTAGACATTTCAGCTGTCACTGTAGATAGACATCATCTTTGGGGGAAAAAATGCATTGGAAGTGGCAGAAAGGGTAAATTTTTGACACTGGTTTGAGTTGTCATTCAGTCTACATGTCTTAAACCAATTCCTGGATATGACAAGCCTAACTCTTTGATACTATTCATACCCAGCTCATCTTAGTGTAGCGGATATTTTTTTTTTTAATTTTTCCAAGCCTAGACACCGTTCATGGGAAAATACTCTTTCAATGGCTAGCAGTGAAGTGCCTGCGCAGCAAGCTTCTCGTGGGTGCCTTTTGGATTTCAGCTCTCTCTTCACTGCTGAATCTCTCCATATTTCCTCTTTCAGTTTTCTAAACATGGGACGGACTCTCTGAACCGTGAACGCTCCCGTTCCCAACCTTCTTACCACGGTTACGGACGTATGCCCTATGCACATGCTTGCTGTCACTTCTATGGGATTTGGGAGAAAGAGGAGGTGTGCAGTTGGACGTAATGGGCTGGAAGCAAGCCACTGTTGGTGCAAATAAAGCATGAAATGAAATAGTAAGCATACTAATTGCCTGTTCCGGAACACTGTTATTCATCTAATGCTTGCAGTGTCTTTATATATCTGTATCTCATTGACGTAAGGCAGCATTAGCAGGAAAATGATAATTTTTTTTCTTCCTCTCTCCTGCAGTTATGGACCTGTTATAGACCTAATCTTAACCCAAGCCAAAGGAGTAGCTTCCATCCACTGAGGAAATAAGAGGGAGTCCATAGCCAGACTTCCTGGGCACAGGAACTGGCACGAATGAGAAGAATGAGGAAACGGTGTGGATGCAGCAGTGTGGTCAGTGACAACACCAACGGCACCAGCAAAATCTAGCCTGTATCATGCCCCACCTTGGAGCTGACACGTTGGAAGCAGGAGGGGGAACACAGGATTGGCTAAGAGGAACTTTGATTTTGAGTCTTGGCTCTCACTTCTATCTGTGCTATTTCAGAATGTGCCTAAACCAACCTGAGTGTCCGTAAAAAAAAAAAAAAAAATGGATGCTAATTCTGGTCCTATGGTACCTCCTAGCTTTGTTTGCTTTTTTTTTTTTTAAATAAAATAAAATAACATATAGAAAAATACTGTGGAAAACATAGCCTCTGACCCAAGTGTCTTCTTTCCCGACTGTGAGGCCCATTATCCAGCATTCAGCACACATCCAGGTGTTCATATGGGTACTAAATGTATTTTGGACTAATTATTAAGATCATTTTAGAGATAAAATCTATATTTCTATTGGTTACTTTGTCAAAAAATATTTTTATATTCTGCAAGTCTCAATTTGTGCGTTTGTTGCATGCTTTCCACTTATCCTTCATTGCCTTCTTCGGTAAAATGAATGGATATAGATATTGGTATGAGTATAGATTTCAACGTATTTCTGAATTGGGACTGTATCAGTAAGCTTGCGATGTGTAACCACCACTATAATATTGATGACCTCAACAACAACCATTTATGTAGCTCATGATTGTTTGTGTCAGCAACTTAGCAGGAGCTCAGCTGGATGGTTCTTCTGGTCTGTAGTCAGGTGTGGGTCAGCTGTGGATCAGCTCTGCTAATCTCTGTCATAGCTCCTCGGCCTCAGCTGGGACAGCTAGCCCACCGTAACTCTGAAGCATGTGCTCTCACAGCCTCAGCAGCTCTGAGTTTGTTCACATGAATTGTGTCCCCCAAAAGTATCTGCAAACTTAGCTGGGCCATGATTCTCAGTGTTGTGTGACCGTCCAACACTTTATGTGATTTGCCTATATGTTGTAAGTCCTGTCAATACAATGTAATAAAATAGATTAGCAGCAGTTATGTTGATGAGGTCTACAAGATTAGGTAGTGTCTTAAGCCAATCTCTTTTGAGATATAACAGAGAGAAGCAAGCAGAGAGACATGGAGACCTCATACCACCAAGAAAGCAGTGCCAGGCGCAGAGCGTGTCCTTTGGGTCTGAGGTTCCCGCGCTGAGATGCTGCCAGAACAAGGGAAGACTGATGACAAGGACCTTCCTCCAGAGCCGACAGAGAGAGAAAGCCTTCCCCTGGAGCCAGCACCCTGAATTCGAACTTCTAGCCTACTGAGCTGTAAGAGAATAAACTTCTCTTTGTTAAAGCCATCCACTGTGGTATATCTGTTATAGCAGCTCTGGATGACTAAGACAGCAGAATTCCAAGACAGCAGAAACACACATGCCTCTTTTGGCCTGGGCTGGGAACCACCACACCATCATTTCCACTGCATTCTATTAACCAAAACAAATCATAAAGTCAGACAGATAAACCAAAAAAAAAAAAAACCAAACCAGTTGTTGTCGATTATGACTCATGGCGATTGCATGTGTTTTAGAGTAGAACTGTGCTCCTTAAGCTGACCAATGGCTGAATTTTCAGAAATAGATTGCCAGTCCTTTCTTCTGAGGTGCCTCTGGAAGGATGAGAAAATGGAGTGGATGCAGTGACTTGGTCAGTGACACCACCAACCTTTTGATAGGAGCTGAGTGTGTTACATTTGCGTCTGAGCACATTAACCATTGCATCACCCAGGGACTTCCATAACCAGTTGCATTTGAGTCGACTCTGATTCATGGTGACCCCATGTGTGTCAGAATAGAACTGTGCTGCACGGCGTTTTCAATGACGGATTTTTCAGAAGTAGATCCCCAGGCTTTTCTTCCAAGGAGCCTCTGGGTGGAACTAAACCTCCAACCTTTTGGTTTGTAGCCAAGGACTTCACCATTTGCACCACCCATGGACTCCCCACAGCCAAATAAAGGGTGGAAAATAGACTCTATCTCTTGATAGGAGCTGGTGCAAAGTCACATTACGAATGGTCTCAATACAGAAAGGGCCATGTCATCTTCCACAGACTCGACCAGGTCTTTCACTCCATTATTTCTCTGACCTATCCTACAACACACGTAACTTCAGAAAATGCCTTGGTCCTCTCCTCAGAAACAAAGGGAGGGCACAGTGTGCTGGGGTGGGCTGAGTCTGTATAACCCTCCAAGGTGACCCATACATCTTGTAAAGGTAGAATCTGCTTGCCAAACCTGGAATTTTTAGAAGACTGAGCTCACAAGCTGCAAGGTACCCATTCTTAATAAAACCATTGCTGTCAAGTCGATTTCAACTCATAGCAACCCTATTAGACAGAATAGAACTGCCCAGTAGGGTTTCCACAGAGTGCCTGGTGGATTTGAACTGCTGACCTTTTGGTCAACAGCGTAGCTCTTAACTACCAGGAAGAAAATAATTTTGTTGAATACTTATAACACATTTTATGATTTGTGAGATGTTGTTCAGAAATTATTTCAATATTTTCTTAGGCTGGGTTCTCTAGGGAAGCAAAACAAGTAATGGGGATAAATATATATAGAAAGATTTATATTAAGGAAACAACTCACACGATTGTAGCGGCTAGAACGTCCCAAGTCCTTGGATAAAGATAGAGCCCTTTCCCAATTCGTGGAGCCACAGAAGCTGGTGAACCCAAGATAAGCAGTTTGGAGAGCAGGGATCCTGCTCACAGGTTCTGAAGGTTGAGGAATCCCCAAGGTCGGCAGGCAAGACCGCAAGGTTTCTCCTGAGTCACTTAGCTGCAGGGGCTGGTGAACCCAAGATAAGCAGGTCAGGGAGCAGGGCTCTTGCTCACAGGCCACGAAGATTGGTGAATCTCAAGATGGACAGGGAAACTGCCAGCTCAAGTCCCAAGAACCAGAGGTCAGATAAAAGACAACTCCTGGATCCAGAACAAGCCAACAAACTTTGCAAGGCGACCAGGAAGAAAGTAGGCGGCAGAACGTGGAGAGATGAAGGCTGAGGGGACAGTGAGCCACCACAGGCCCCATTCCGGCGGTACCACTCAGTGGATTCCATCATAGGGGTGATCGCATATCAAATTTCAACACTGAAGTGATCACGACATTATACAACTGCCAAAACACTGAGAATCATGGCCCAGCCAAGTTGACACACGATCTTAACCACCACAAATATTATAATTATTGGTTTATATGTATAATTGTGTGTATATATGTACAAATACAGTTCTTTTAACTGACACTGTTGGGTTAAAAGATTTCCATATCAGTGAACTTCCCAGCAACTTGAGATTACTCTTTTTTGGTTAAGTAGTTTAAATACAATTAAAACCATTTGAGATAGACTGCTTTCTACAATACGTAAAGCTTTTCTCTGTTTTCTTAATCAGGGTATATAGCTAAAGGTTTTTTCTAGCTTGACTGTGAACACTGTGAGGATGTGATGCTAAATTACTCATATTTATATTTCTGACGTCTGGCATAGTGTCGCACACAGAGTAAATTTTTTTGAATTGAATTGAATGCTGAATGTCTGGCATAGTGTCACACACAGAGTAAATTCTTTGGAATTAAAATAAAATGAATGCCGAATGTAAGTATAAATCAAATCATACCCATTGCTGGCCAAGTCGATTCCGACTCATGGAGACCTTGTATGTGTCAGAGTAGAACTGTGCTCTGTAGCGTTTTCAGTGGCTGGTGGTTCAAAAATAGAGCACCAGGCCTTTCTTCTGAGGAGACTCAGGGTTGACTCAAATGGCCAACCTTTCGGTTAGCAAGGAAGCCCTTAAACATCTGCACCACCCAGGGGCTCCACTTAGGGTTATCTTCGGTACATCAACTACTGTTCTGTGTACAACAAAGTGATCTCCTTCAGAGGTAGTTCAAATGTGGTGGACAATTTGGGCCTACAATAAATGTCTCCAAAAAAACTGTCCTTGCTATGTTCTTATCTCTTTTTTAACAGTTTTTCTATCTCCTTTCTCAGAACCATTTTTTACTGGTGTGTGTCTCATTCAATGGCCTCTTCCAATCTTCTTATTTGTTATTTCTAATGTGAAGTACTCTCCTTGTTATTTCTCATCTCAGAACTGTTGCACTCACTGTTCTTTCTTCCTGGAATATTTTTTCACCAAATATTCTCATAGCTTATACCCTCCCTTCGTTCAGATCTCAGCTGAAATGTCACCTCGGCAGAGGAGCTGTCTCTGGCCATCCTCTATGAAAAAGCAGCGTCTCCATACAGACTCTGTTTATATATCCCCCTTCAATTTTCTCCACCAACTGACATATATATATATATATATATATATATATATATATATATATATATATAGTTTATTCAGTGTCTCCTCTGATAGTTCTATGAGAAGATGAACTTTGTTTTGTTCACTGTTGTTTCCCCAGAATCTTGTGCAGAACCTGTTACATAGAGGTAGTGAGTTTGGTGGTGTTGCCGTAACAAAGATACAAGTGGGTTGCTTTTAAGAACAGAAATTTACTTTCTCACATTTCGGGAGGCTAGAAATCTGAATTTAGGGCATCGGCTCTAGAGGAAGATCCTTCTTCATCTCATTCAGCTTCTACTAACTGCTGGCAATCTTTGCCATTCCTTTGCTGCTTATGGATATATCTGCCTCCATTATCATATGGTGTTTTTCTTCCTCCGTGTGTCTCCCTGTGTCTGCTTTCCCTTTTTATACGTGACCGCTCAGAAGAGACTAGGTTTAGGATCCACCCTCCTTCTGGTGTAACCACATTAACATAACAAAAGAAAATCCCTATTCCCCAACAGGATCACATTCACAGGTAATGGAGTTAGCCCTTAAACATATCGTTTTGGGGGACACAATTCAATCCATAACAGACATATACAATAAAACTGTGTCGACTGGTTGTGAACTTGAAACTGCCGTGAACTTGAAAACTTGACAACTAAGTTTGCTAGTCTTTTTCTAAGATTAGAGAAAAAAGGTTCTTAATGGGATACTAAAGAAGTCTTCTATAAATCAGGTTAATGAGGGACAGATTTTGTATTATCTACTTAAACTAGTCAAAGTTTTTGGCAACTGGGGAAAGAGAGAATGTAAATCCTCTTTTTCCAAGTTCTTGGTTGTCTTCCAATAGTTGAGGTTGCAGAAGTAACTTCCCAATAAGACAAGCGTTAATGAATGCAATTAACAATACAAAACCACTTTTCACTCTGAGTTTGTTTTGTTTTGTTTTTTGCTGTCATTGTAGCTTATAAGCTCTTTAGTTCCTATTGTGTTGTTGTTGTGTGCAGTCAAGTCAATTCTGACTCATAGTAATCCTGGAGTCCCTTCAGTCCCTAGGAACATTGAAAAACACATGTTTTTCTTGACTAAAAGTTGAGCAGCCAATTATTTCCTACATCTGCAAAGGTCAAATTCTTGGTTCCTGATTCTTTACACATTGATGTGTGCTTAAGGAATATAGCACAAGAATGCAGGTTGTAGGTCTTTGATTCAACGCTCATAGCCCAGCACCAGAAATAAATAGTTATGGCTCTTCTGCCCAAGCAGGCTCATTTCAAAGCAGAATCAGATTCGTAGAACTGCATTCTCCTCCACCCATTCTCTTTACGGTGGGCGCACAATGCCTCAGCTATACAGTCTTATCAAGGGGCCAATGACAAAACTTGGATTTAAAACAAATTTTGACAAATGTGAGGTAAATTTTACCTTCAGAGAAAGCTCCCCAGGCCCCTAAGTTAGGGCAAATTCTTCTGTAATATGCTGTAATTAACCTGTACTCTTTTTTGGGCATTCTTTTCGTAAATACAATCAATAAATTATTTTTGGAGCCACATAGGTAATATCTGTCTATCTATCGCTTTTTATTTCTTTTTCTGGATTTTGTTAACTAAATAAACCCATGATTCGATCAATTGTACATTGAATAAAATGCATGCAGGTCAAGTACAAAAGAAATAAGAGCAAGCTAAAGTAAACCCTACTGTCACTGACACAGGAAAAGAAAGTGTCCCAAATTACAGAATGACACTCTATGATTATCGACTAACAACACAAATGCATTCTGGTAGAATCTCATGCAGGAAATACATAAAAAAGACCTCTCTGTAAAAGGAATGTGTGGCTAATTGCCTCCATAAACAACTGCCTCCTTTGTCATGAGACCAGAAGAACTGGATAGTGCCCAGCAACCATTACCGAATATTTTGATCAAAGATTCCATAGAAGAATCCTGAATAAACCGGGGAAAATGCAAAACAGAATTTCAAATTCTCATGGACTCCAGACTTCCTGGAGCCAGGGATGGTGGATGAATTCCTGAAACTATTGCTCTGAGATAATCTTTAAACTTTAAACCAAAAACATCCCCTGAATCCTTCTTAAAACAATAGTTTAGCTTAACTAGTAAAGGCCTGGCTTGAGCATCAGGCTGTTTGAAGAACTATCTATAAGGGAACAAATGGACAACAGCAACTTGAAAGATTACACAGGAAACTTAGAGAGGAGTGAATTCATGTTAATGAGGGAGGAACAACTCAGAAAAGAAGGGTAAGAATAGTTGTATAACTCAAGGAATTTAAACAATGTCACTAAAGTGTACACGAAGAAACTAATTGGTGTGTCTTTCTCTGTATATTCTCAACAACAACAAAATAACACATCTACCAACAGGGAAAAAATTAATTAAATCAGTGTAAGTATATTATGTTAATTTTTAAAAAATTCTTCAAGAAAATGAATAATGCTTACTCTAAAAGCAAGGGTTATAAAGCGATATTTAACATGCTGCTAATTTTGTAAAATACCTTGTGTATATGTATATATGCATGATGTATGTGTAAAGGAAGAGGAAAAAGAAATATATCAATATTGCCAGTGGTTACTGCTGAAAGCTTAATTATGTGTGCTTTTTATTTTCTACACTGTGATTTCCTGCATTCCAAAATCCTCTATAATGCATGTATATAAAAGACATCAACGTAAGCGTCATTAGTGTTTTTATTCTATTTCCCTCCTTAAAAGTCACTTCAAATTTTAAAAAATGGTTTTGAAGATTTCTGGTGTTAGTTAAATGTTCCAGACTATACAGAAAGAAGAGCTTCTAAATTCTTTTTGCAAATACAGGGCAAAACTGGTACAAAAAATTGGAATGATAGCATAAATCATGTACGTGTAATCATATGTAGTTTGTATTGTATACAAACACACACACACACACGTCCGTCTTTTTTTGTTTTTTCAAAATTCTTTCTAATTTAAGAAATTTCTTACCTTCTAAGTATTGGGAGGTGGGATGGAAAATGGAGGGTAAATTCTGTCTCTGGCTGTAGAAGTTAAAGAAGAACAAGTACACACTTTCAAAGCCTATTAAAGATGTACCTTCTCTGAACTCTGAATCACAAGTTTATTATACAGACTCAAGACAGAGTAGAAATCCTTGTGGTGGTGGGTGGTGGCAGCAATATTGCCTGTTCGAGGAGACATAATTACAGTGAGGGTGGAAGTGCCCCATATCCAGCCCTAAGAGAAAGGGTGCACACTGGGATAGCTGCTATGCCACCATGGCAGTCGTTAGACTGGGTTTGTGGCATGACAATTTGGCATGGCCCTGTCTGCTGCCTAACCTTTCTTATTCCTCCTCGTCTTCAAACCGGGTTTGCAGCATTCCTGAGGATTATATTAAAAAAAAAAAAAAATTGTTTTCTATCACCTTAGTCAGAGTTGCTTTCTTCTGTTTGCAACTGAGAATCCTGAGTGGTTGGTGTGTATGCCACGTTACACTGCATATGCCGAACCCCACTGCCATCAAGTTGATTCCTACTCACAAAAAAAACCCACTGCCATGGAGTTGATTCCTACTCATAGACCCTAGAGGACAGAGTAGAACTTCCCCATAGAGCTTCCAAGGAGCACCTGGTAGATTTGAACTGCCAACCTTTTGGTTAGCAGCTGTAACACTTAACCACTACGCCACCAGGGTTTCCTTCCTACTCGTACCCCACTGCCGTCAAGTCTATTCTGACTCATAGTGACCCTACAGGACAGAGTAGAACTGCCCCATAGAGTTTCCAAGGAGCTCCTGGCGGATTCGAACTGCCGACCTTTTGGTTAGCAGCAGTACCACTTAACCACTACGCCACCAGGGTTTCCTTCCTACTCATAAACCACCCAGTGCAGAACCCTATATTCACAGGGACCCTATAGGACAGAGTAGAACTGCCCCATAAGTTTTCCAATCTTTATGGAAGCAGACTGCCACATCTTTCTCCAGAGAAGTAGCTGGTGGGTTCGAACCACCAACCTTTTGGATAGCGGCCAAGCTCTTTAGCCATTGCACCACCAAGTGTAACCTTGAAATTTACATGAGCTTAGTTCAGAAAATATTACATGCGCATGCTACATGAGAACCACTGGTTTCAATGTTTAAGGAATATATAACTTTCTGGTTAGGAAGCCTAAGTCCACTAGTGAACTCTTCAAATAGGTCAAGAAAAGTAGTAGCTATTAAATATTTTATTAACGTTTTTTGAATCTTGCTAATTGGAAGCCCAGCTGTTTCAAAAGTAGAAGAGCCACATTCTGCATCAGGCCCTTAGTCAGTGCTGTTGTCCGCTATTTGTGGGATAATTAGAGAAATTCAAATAGAATTATGTGGACAACAGTGAATATTTTTAGTTTTTCTTTTGCAAACCATCGTATTTTCTTATCTGGTTATTTGCCTACATTATGTATTCAATACTAATTTTCTATCTCGGGCATAGTAAATTTACGGCTATGTTAATATGTTAATATTTCTCCATCTAGGAAATGAAATGAATGGTTTTTGCATGTTTTGTTTTAAAAAATATTAATTAGAAAAATTCATTAAATGTAACAAGGAGACTCATGATATCTCTCATCCAGGAGATTATTAGAGGCCTTTACAAACCGAAAGAAAAATAACCAACAAGAAAAGAAAAAAACCCCAAAGCTAACAGAGTTACAATTTATCACGGAAAATGAGCTATAATTGTTTTCCTTTCTTAGCCTATTTGAAACATTATCTTTCAAAAAAGAAAAATTTAAAAAAAGAAAAGCTTAAACTACTAAAAAACCTATTTTTTTCCCTTATTTAATTATTAATGTGAAATTTATCTCTCAAATAATGTGTTTTACATAGTTTGGAATTTTCAAGGATGGAAGTAGAGGAAATACCCATTGGGGTACTAAAAAAAAAAACCCAGTGCCGTCAAGTCGATTCCGATGCATAGCGACCCTATAGGACAGAGTAGAACTGCCCCATAGAGTTTCCAAGGAGCGCCTGGAGGATTCCAACTGCTGACCCTTTGGTTAGCAGCTATAGCACTTAACCACTATGCCACCAGGGTTTCCGTTGGGCTACTAGGGGTTTGGAAATGGGAATGGGTGTCAAATCTGGATTCCCCAATAGCTTCTCTAGAAGTTCTTGGTCTGTCCTACAAAATAAATTGTTGAGGTCAATACTTGTCACCATAACTAATAGTCATATCCACTCACAGGCACACATCCTTTGGCAATTAGGTAAGTCATTCAACAGTGGGAAACCCTGGAGGCATAGTGGTTGAGAGCTACAGCTGCTAACTAAAAGGTCAGCAGTTCGAATCTATCTGGTGCCCCTTGGAAACTCTATGGGGCAGTTCTACCCTGTCCTATAGCATCACTATGAGTCGGAATCGACTCGAGGGCAATGAGTTGTTTTTTTTTTAATTCAATAGTAGCACCTCTCAAATATAAAACAGACGCTCAATTCTGCATTCTCCCCAAACCCCCCCGCCGCCCCCGGGATTTACTTCTAGGTAAATGAGAGGAGGAATAAAGTATTTCTCAGTTCATCTTTCCACTCCTAAGAACACAAAAGTCACAAGTACAAACATACACAACAGCCACAGGAAGTTTTAAGGAAATAAATCACATCATCACAACAGCTAAAGTGTAGATTAGGGCACAAAGAATGTCAGGTGACATGGTCAACAGAGCACAAGCTATGGTTATATGTTCTAGGACCAAGCTACGGTGACATGTTCTCGAACCTGCAGACCCTAGGTTTGGGTACTGGCTCTGCCACTTAATTATCTGGACTGCCTTGGGTGACACAGGCTATTCAGCTTCCTCTGTAAAATTAAGTAATACCTGTGTCATGGATTGAATTATTTTCCCCAGAAAATGTGTATACAACTGGGCTGGGCCATGATGCCCAGTATTATGTGATTTTCCCACATGCTGTAAATCCTGCCTCTATGACGTTAATGAGGGAGGATGGGTGGTAGCTGCGTTAGTGAGGCAGGACTCAAATCGACAAGATGGGGTTGTGTCTTGAGGCAATCTCTTGAGATATAAAAGAGAGAAGTGAGCAGAGTGCTTGTGGAAGGGACCTCATACCACCAAGAAAGCAGTGCCAGAAGCAGAGAACGTCCTTTGGACTTGGGGTCCCTGTTCAGAGAAGCTCCTAGTTTAGGGGAAGAGTGACGAGAAGGCCAATAGAGAAAGCCTCTCTCGGGAGCTGACACCCTGAATTTGGACTTTTAGCCTACTTTACTGCGAAGAATAAATTTCTCTTTGTTAAAGCCATCTACTTGTGGTATTTCTGTTATAGCAGCACTAGATGACTAAGACAGCATGCTTTCCTGCTTTGCAAAGATGCGGGGAATTCTAAAGGGATTATATGTGTAATGTTTGACCCATAAAAAGTGTTCATTTATTGTTGGCATACCTGGCATACCTAGACCAAGACAACTGTGGAGAGGCTGACTGCATTTCTAACTCTAAGATTCTGTTGTGACAACTGTTGGTCTCTGTATGCCCCTCAGGTTTAAATGGTTGAACCGAAGGAATATGGTTCAGTATTACCTATGATGACCAACTCATCCTGGTTTGCCTGAGGCTTTTTGGGTTTTCTGGGTTCTAGCACTCTGAATTCCGTGTTCCAGGAACCCCCTCAGTGCCAGGCAAACTGAGATGGATAAAAAAAAATTTTTTTTTTTAGTCACCTAGAATTGTCCAGATTCTAAAATTGCACACATCAAAGATATCCCCACTGTTGTGGTTTGCCCTCAAGTCGATTCTGACTCATAGGGACCTTACAGAATAGAGTAGAACTGCCCCATAGGGTTTCCTAGTCTGTAATGTTTACTAGAGCAGATCACCAAGTCTTCCTTCCGTGGAGTGCTGCTGGGTTCAAACCACTGATCTTTCAGTTAGCATCGAGGACTTAACCATTGTGCCACGAGGGGTCTTTAAGCCATCCCTACTTTTTACTGGGTTTTTGGGTACCCCAACCATATTTAACAGCTACCCTAGATTTGTTTAGAGTGCAGCATGATTACTTTATGTTATCCCCCCAAATTCATTCTTACATTTAATAAGAAACTACTATTACAAATTACTATAAGAAATCTAAGATTTTAGTTTACAATTTAGAAGAAGGCATAAATCTGATACAAAATATCTAGTAGACAATATCATCACAAAAGGTAAATGGTAGTAAATGATTATGTCAAATCAGAGATATGTCAAGTCACATAGTTTATAAAGCTGAGTCAAGAAAAAAGAGATCACCACAGACAGGTTGGAGTGACCAAGAGAATGCGAATGCTTCAAAAGCAAGTTCAGCTCATATTGCCTGAGCCAATGAATGGTACTCAGAGACTCACAAACCTGAGCCATTCAGAGGTATGGTTTGTTTGATTTTGAGGCCTAACAATGTCAACAAGCATTCAGTTTTTCTGTTTTGTTGCTCATGGCATCAGGTTTATCTTCATTCTGGCCTCCTTGATAATGGCCAACTGGTGGCAGCCATTTCAGGCTTCAAAACTTTACATATTACCTTCCAGAAGTGATGAGGAAGTTTCTTTCCTTGTCCTGAATCAGGTCGTCTTTTTATCTCTAAGGATCCCTGGCCACGCAACCATGAAGCACCTGGGTGCTAGCCTAAAGGTGGTGATTTGAACTTACCCAGAGGCATCTCAGAAGAAAGACCAGGTGATTTGCTTACAGGAGGTTACAGCCTTGAAAACCCTATGGAGCAGTTCTATTCTGCACACACAGAGTCACCAAGACTCAGAATCAACTTGATGGCAACTGGTTTGGATTTTTTTTTTTTTTAAGTTTAGAAGTATGTGGAAGAGGAGGGGGAGGATACAAAACAACCAAACCTGTTGCCTTCCAGTAGATTCTGACTCATAGCAACCCTATAGGACAGAGAAGAACTGCCCCATACGGTTTCCATGGAGCTCTGGTAGAGCAGCGGTTAAGAGCCACAGCGGCTAACTAAACTGTCAGCAGTTCAAATCCATTAGCACCTCCTTGGAAACCCTATGGGGCAGTTCTACCCAGTCCTATAAGTTCTCTATGAGTCAAAATCGACTTGACAGTAATGGGTTTAATCTTTATGGAAGCTGATTGCCCTATCTTTCTCCCACAGAGTGGCTGATGGGTTAGAACCACTGGCCTTTTGGTTACCACCAGGCTTTTTGTTTGTTTGTTAGCTTTGTTTTGTTTTGGAGGTATGTGAAGAAGGAAAGGGAGGAAAAGGGGCAGAGTTACCTTGCGAAGGTGGAATGGATATTGAGAATGTCATCACTTCGTCCACCACAGGGAGTTTCATGCTTGTTATTGTTACGTGCCATTGAATCTCTTCTCACTCAGCAACCTCATGCACAACAGAATGAAACACTGCCCAGTCCTGTGCCATACTCACAATTGTCACTGTTTCCACCCATCACTGCAGTCACTGTGTCAATTCATCTCCTCTAGTATCTTCCTCTTTTTCGCTGATCCCCTACTTTAGTAAGCATGATGTCCTCCTCCAGGGACTGGTTCCTCCTGATAACATGTCTAAAGTACACAAGATGAAGTCTCGCCATCCTCTCTTCTGAGGAGCACCCTGGCTGTACTTCTTCCGAGAAGAGACTTGTTCGTTCTTCTGGCAGTCCATGGCATATTCAATATTCTTTCCAACACCATAATTTGAGGACATCAATTCTTCTTCAGTCTTCCTTATTCACAGTCCAGCTTTCTCATGCATATGAGGTGATGGAAAATACCATGGCTTGGGTCAGGCACATCTTAGTCCTCAATGTGACATCTTTGCTTTTTCACACTTTAAAGAAGTCTTTTGCAGTAGATTTGCCCAGTGCAATACCTCATTTGATTTCTTGACTGCTCCTTCCACGGGCATTGCTTGTAGATCCAAGTAAAATGAAATCTTTGACAACTTCAATATTTTCTCCATTTGTTATGATGTTGCTTATTGGTCTAGGGGTGAGGATTTTTTTTTTCTTCTATATGTTAAGGTGCAATCCATACCAAAGGCTGTAGTCTTTGACCTTCATTTTATGGAAAAGATGGGATTTATTATCTTGGGTATTCCAAATCTCCGTAGTACGGAATCAAAGGATTAGCTCTAGTCCAAATTCACAAGGCAAGTTAAGAACAGAGATAGGAGCCAAATCTACAGAAGCCAAACTGCCTTGGTCCATCTTCCAGTCCTGCCGTTTATTAGCTCTGGGACCTTCAGCAAACTATTTAGTCATCTGCAAAATGAGGACAATAATAGTCCTGCTCCATCTGAAAGCTATGAGAATTAGGCAAGTTATTTAATGTGACAGCACTAACCACAGTGCCTCATACGCACTAAAAGCTATATCTGGATTAGCTGTTGTTTTTACCAGGCCAGTCTTCTTTCCACAATAGTATTTCACCTGCACGGATCCTGAAGAAACGGATAAAGGAAGAGAGGCAAGAAGAAGCAGGAAATTAGATGTGCAAGGAATAATGAACAGAAACCATTGTCACAGAATGAGAACTTTCCCCAAAGGTAAGTGAGAAAAATTTGAGTCCGTGAAATGGTTTGAGAACATGTAATAGAGGGTTAGAATGCAAGTTAAGGAGTTTGGGCTCTATGAAAGGCCAAACATATCACAGACGAAAACAAAAAACAAATCCACTGCCGTTGAGTCCATTCCGACTCACAGCAACTGTATAGGACACAGTAGAACTGGCCCATAGAGTTTCAAAGCAGCGCCTCATGGATTTGAACTGCCAACCTCTTGGCTAGCATTTAACCACTACACCACCAGGGTTTCCGATATCATAGACAGCACTTCTTAAATTGTTGTACCAAACAAAACTAAACCCGTTGCCTTCCAGTCGATTCTGTCGCATAGTGACTCCGTAGGATAAAGTAGAACTGCCTCATAGGGTTTCCAAGGAGCGGCTGGTAGATTCGAACTGCTGATCTTTTGGTTAACAGCCATGGCTCTCAACCACTGAGCAACCAGGGCTTCTAAACTATTTTAGTATGTTCAAAAAGTAGAAATATTTTCATAGTACTGACTACTGCATATAGAAATTATTTTTAGGGGGAATGCACATTTTCTCATTTCTGTCCTAATCCTAGTAACAGGTCTCTGGTCTTAACCTTCTAATAAAGCTGCCTTGAAAGAGTAATTCTGCGAGTGAAATTGACTGGGGAAAGGGCGCTCCTCTATTAGTGCACCCCGGACCTCCACATAATTCTTTGATGTGTCCTGTGTGTTATTTCCCTGGGCTGCTGTCTGGGTCAACTTAACAATTTCTCCAGGTAGTGGTCCCACATGGGGACTGCTTGTGACGCCATGGTGGTATTGAAATAACCTGGATTACATCGCTGATCTAGATTTCTGTGTAACGAGGATTAACTATGTTTCCTGTGTTTGGCAACTTTCTCACGTGCTTTCGACCTTATGAAATTTTCCATTTACCTTGGACTTTAAGGTGAACGGTCTGCCCTTTGACCGTTCTTCAGCCAGAGTCTACTCTCCTTCAGATCTAGTCCAAACCAAGGGATAGTAAGCTCCCACTGCAATTGCACTTTTTTTCCCCAGTCCTCCTTTTCGTATCTGAAGTATATAAACACTACTCTTCACCGTCAAGTTGTATCTCATCAGCATGATAAATCATTCTGATGTACAATACTATCTCCCTTCTGTTCTTTCTATCTCTTATATGTATCTGTATTGACATTCCAATTCTGAGAAGTATTCCATCAACAATCTCTTGTACGCAGGAGGTAATAATCCCTCTTGCATGACACGAGGGAGGGCCAGTTATTATTTCTTTTTCTACCTGTTCCCTACAACTATGTAGGGGATGTCCTTTCTGTTTTATTCTTCATCATCTACTGCAGAGCATTTCCGTCATCTGTTTTATTTTGTATGTTAAAGCACATATCATTTGTTGCAAACTAGATTCCACCTTTATTTCTCTCTTTCCTTTCATACCTAGTTCCAGGGCTACATTTCATGGTCTGCCAGTTTTCATACCAGCTAATTTAAATCAGTAGGTCTCAAAAAGCTTTACTAATGTTAATTAATTAAGCAATAGAACACCATTATAAAGCAAGGGTTATGATCTCTATTTTATAGGTGAATAAAAATCCAAATACACAAGCTTGAGTGACATTAATCCTTGGCTTGTAATTGAAAACCACAATCATTTTTATTGCTTATGCCTCACAATATCAGGGACATGGTACATGTCAATGTTATTCCCCCACTTTTCAGATGAGAAAATAGACTGAGAGGCTAAGTCAGTATCAGAAATATATTTAAAAACCCATTGTCAGTGAGTTGATTCCAACTCATAGTGACCCTCTAGGACAAAGTAGAACTGCCCCATAGAATTTCCAAGGTTGTAATTATTAAGGAGGAGCCCTGATGGCACAGTGGTTAAGAGCTTGGTTGCCAACCAAATAAATGTCAGCAGTTCAAGTCTACCAGTTCCTCCTTGGAAACCCTATGGGGCAGTTCTACTCTGTCCTATAGAGTCGCTATGAGTCAGAATCAACTCGAAGGTAGCGGATTTTCAGTTTTTATTTCATCTTTAAAGAAGCAGACTGCCTCGTCTTTCTCCAGTGGAGCGGCTGGTGGGTTCAAACCACACACCTTTTAGCCAGCAGTCGAGGGTTCAACCACTGTGCCACTAGGGCTCCTTAGAATTATCCTAAGTATTCAAAATTGCTTATTATTCCCAAGACCTATGGAGTTTCCCATTTTTGTTTATTTAAAAAAATAAAAAATTGATGGCAATGTCATTCAATGAGCAAGCAATGGAAAAACCAAGTTGTGGTTTTAATATGATTTGTTTTATACCCACTCTCAGGGTCCACGAAATTCGAATTTGAGGTCTGATAGAAATGCAGGGCCGGTGAGGAGGCTTAATGAGGTTTATTAAGCACTCAGAACACAAGTGCCCGGTGCCAGAAAAAACTGAGAATGTGACCAGCATGTACTGACTGACCCCCTACAAAGTACCATGCCGCTCTTCCCTCCCTGTGGCTCCCAGAAGACCCAGCGACTTGCAGTTCCTGGAGCATGTTCATTGTTTACAATTCCCTGCCTGGGCGCTGCCTAGAAATCCCACCCCCTGCCCTTCCAGGTAGCCTTCAGGACTTAGACGTCATCTACTCAAGCAGTCTTTCCTGACTTCCCTAGTGTGGGCTGACCAGGGCCCTCTACTCCTCTCAGTGTGGCAATTAAAGATTTGCTTTTCTCTCTCTGTTGCCTGACTGTGGACACCCTGAAGATACGCATAATCTATCATTTCCTGGCACCTGCACCTGGTAACACTCAGCAAACATTCATTGAATGAAGTATGTCTAAAGGTCCATACCAGCTATTGTCAAGTTGATTCTGACTCATGGTGACCCCATGAGTCTCTGAGTAGAACTGCACTCGCCAGAGTTTTCAGTGCCTGATTTTTCTAGATAGAGTGCCAGGCCTTTCTTCTGAGGCACCTCTAACCTCTAGGAGGGTTCAAAATGCCAACCTTTAGGTTAGTCTGTTGCGCCACCCAGAGAGTCCTACCAAAGGTATTATTGTGTGCCATCAAGTCCATTCCAACTCACAGCGACCCTATAGGACAGAGTAGAACTGCTCCATAGGATTTTCTAGACCGTAATCTTTATGGGAGCAGATCGCCAGGTCTTTTCTCCTGAGGAGCTGCAGGTGGGTTCAAACCATGGATCTTTTGGTTAGCAGCTGAGGACTTAACCATGGCACCACCAGGACTCTTATCAAAGGAATAGAGGTGGCAAAACAACAAGTGTGTGTTTGGTTAATAGAAACCACACTGCTTGGCCCAGAGAAGCAGATTTTTCTGCAGAACTATTTCATTTTGTGTGATTACCTCGCTTGATTTAAGACCAGGGGTTTCAGAAGCTAGACTGAGGCCCAATAGCCTCACAATAAGCTGGATACATTTGTTAAAAATACAGATTCTAGGCCTCATTCCAAACACAATGAATCAGGATTTTGGGAACTAGGCCCTGAAATCGGTATTTATTATGTGATTTGGATGTTTCTGTGTGGCATGCCTGGGAATCATTAGTTTAGGAGAAAACATGCATTTGCGGATGATCTCCAGACTCATGTTTTATGGAATATCATGTATCCCTATTAATGCTTTAATGTTTTTATACTTTTTCAATTAAACAAGTTTGTCAACTGAAATAGCAACATAAATAGAAACATCTTTAAAAGGATCACATCAAAATTGAGTTTGCTGGTCTGGAAAATAATTGCTTCTGCTCTCTCCCATTATAAAGTTCAACTCAATGGGCCTCTCTTGGAGCAAAGTAACCAAGGCATTCAAAAACCACAGACCATCCCCAAAACAAAACACTGGGCCAATGGCTATTTAGTTTGCCCGCATTAAAATGTTTTGAATGTGAATGTCCTTAGTTAAGGCTTGCTTTCTCCAGTTTCCACAAGCCACACAGCTTCATGCTGTCTTGCTTGCCCTATTTCTTCCTTTGTGTTACCTGCTGGCCCCTGAAAGCTTGCATTTACACCAATGCCTACAGCCTGGCTCTCTGAGCATAAATATATACTGGTGGCATGGTGGTTAAGTGCTATGGCTACTAACCAAAAGGTTGGCAGTTCAAATCCACCAGGTGCTCTTTGGAAGCTCTATGGGGCAGTTCTACTCTGTCCTATAGGGTTGCTATGAGTCAGACTAGACAGTAACGGGTTTGGTTTTTGTTTTATTGGTATTATTTGTTAGACCTAAAAGGAGCCTCATGTGTGATGTAGTTCAGACACCAATGTATGCATGAAAAAAGAAGAGAACCAGAGATGCAAAGCCAGGCACCTGATATTGCATAGCTTAACTGATGGCTAACCAGGATTTTAACCCATTCCTCTAATTCCTCATCCATTGTCTCTTAAAATATACCATATTATTTTTTCTATAACTAGAACCACAAAGGCCTCTAATCTTGTTATATCATGCAATTCTATCCATCACATTTTTAACATGCACCCTAATATATGTGTTATTTATAAAACTATATACATCTGCTACTATTACACCATTAAATGTTAATAAAGGATGATTCCTTCCTTCTTGCAAGGTACAAAATAAATATAAAGAAAGTACTACAATTTTCTCCTTCCTCCCCATAGATTATCTTGCACAATCCCAACGCCTGAAGACCACTGCACCAGAACACGACTTAGTGTATCATGGTGTAATTCTATATAACATCTCTTGAAAAATTTCTAACTAATAATTGCTAACCTACCGCACTTTGAAGATGACTGAATTATTTTTAAAAAATCGCAGTATATCCAAGAACCATTTCTAACTCTTTTCTTTTCCTTCCAATTCTATGTGCCTTCTCAAAGGATGGAATGCTGAGAACTGTCTTTAACCCTTAACCTGTCTTATCTACAGAGCAATCCAATGCCACCAACCGTTCCTGATACACCGTTGACAGATGGGGTAATTATGAGTTACTGTAGTAATTGTGAGATTATTGTTGCACTTTTTAAATGACTTCTCCACCATGTCTTTTCAAAGCCTTATCTATATTACACATGTGGATGGTATCCTTCAAGTTTGTCATAGAAGTAAACTGTGCCTGAAAGGATCTGTCCCATTGATAAAGGAGTATTTTTCACCTTTTTTTTTTTTTATGGGGTAGTAAAATATTGGAGAGAAAGTCATGGATGCCAATGTCTTTTCTGCTTGCCAGTTCATCTCAAGGACTGAAGAGTTCTCTGCCCTGACAGTGTACTTATTCATCCTGGGGGCTTCTTCTTCAATCACAAGTGCTTGCCACCCAATGTCTCCAGCCTAGCCATTCTCCCAGAAAGGTGGCACAGAAGTTTTCTAATTCAGATTTTCACTTCAGAGTCATTCATTCAGTATACACCATTTTAGTGAGCACCTCCTAGTCTTCTATGACAAGTTCTGGGGTACAGAGGAAACACGACAGTAGTGTTCCCACCCTCACAAGCTTATAGGCCATAGATAGTCCCTTTGATTTATTGAGTTTTTTTCCTTTTTTTTTTTTGGAGCTAAGGAACTCATTTGCTCCTCACAACAACCTTCTGTGTAGGTAAGCTCTACAATAATACCTAGATGAAAGGGAAGCGCAGTGAAGTTAAGTGACTTCTCCAAAGACATATGCTAGGAAATAGCAGGACTGATTCTGGAAACCAAGTTGCCCAGGCTTCTAATGCCAATGCTGTCCTCTCTTAACCCCTTCTCTACTTGCCTCTGTGCTTAGACTGGGTGATCACATAGAATTTACCATCCAAACTGAAACAAACTGAGAGTGAAAGGAGACCCCGTTAACACTCACCAAGGAACACAGTTATTAACTGGCACCACCTCAAGCAAACTCTTGAATGGAGATTTCTCTACAGATGTTTTTCCAACAATTAAATGGTTAAATGTCAAAAAGAGTGCTCACAATCTTCTCTTTCAAAAAGCCCGTCTCATCTCCTTCTCCATTCTCACTAATGTCCTTCAAACAAGCAAAGAATCAGATTTACAGACTATGTCTTTTTCCTGACCCTCTCCTTTCTTTCCCTTAATCCAAACATAACAAGATCCCTTTTTTCTTATTTTGTACTCATCTTGCTACCACCCCCTCAGCTCCATCACTACCACTTGGTTTCCTGCTTATCATCTCACCTCTGGATCACTGGCTATGGTAACTGAGATAATCTCCTGCTTTGCTGAGGTAACTTGAACACCTTGTCAATCAAGGCAGGGTTCACCCTAAGGTTTCTTCTTAACTTGGAAACCCTGGTGGTGTAGTGGTTAAGAGCAGTTCGAATCTACCAGGTGCTCCTTGGAAACTCTGTACGGCAGTTCTACCTTGTCCTATAAGGTCGCTAGGAGTCAGAATCGACTCGACAGCAACAGGTTTGGCTTTTTTTTTTACATACTTAACTTGGAAACCCTGGTGGCGTAGTGGTGAAGAGCCATGGCTGCTAACCAAAAGGGTGGCAGTTTGAATCCACCAGGTGCTCCTTGGAAACTGTATGGGGCAGTTCTATTCTGTCCTATAGGGTCCCTATGAGTCTGTATCGACTCGACAGCAACGGTTTTTTTGGTGGTTGTTGTTATTTTTTAATAGTTAACTTGGAAAGGTCTTGTCTTCCTCTCCACCAGAATCCCTCACCTTTGTAACATGGATCAAACTCATCTCAAGAAGTTTTTCTAACTGATCTCATCTGCCTCTGTTCACTTTTCTGGGTTATGTCATTGTTGTTAGGTGCCATCAAGTCTGTTCTGACTCATAGTGACCCTATGTACAACAGAATGAAACACTGCCTGGTTCTGTACCATGGTCACAGTCACTGTTATGCTTGAGCCCACTGTTGCAGCCACTGGTGGAGGGGCTTCTTTTTTGCTGACCCTCCACATTACCAATCGTGATGTCCTTCTCCAGGGACTGGTCTCTCCTGATAACATGTCCTAAGTACATGAGACCAAGTCTCACCATCCTTGTTTCTAAGGAGCAGTCTGGTTGTACTCCTTCCAAAACAAATTTCTTCTGGATCATAGAGACTTTGAATTTAAATATGGTAATCTCTAAGTCACATGTGGTGATCAATTTTGTCAGGTATTCTTCAACCAATCAGATTGCGATGATCTATTTTGCCGATCTGGTTCATATGCCCTCCAAAAACAAAGGCTTTTGCTTGTGTTATCTCCTGCTAATTCTTAGACCAAAATTATTTTTATCTATAAAATGCTACCAAGTGGCAAAGGTTTTGGCAAACATTATTCCTCAAAACTTTCTTGTTTGATTTTAAATTATGTTGAATCGAAATATTTAAGAAAAATTTCATACTTCTCTACCTTCTTAAATAGACAGTACTGAAGGTGATTTCAGCACTTTTTTTGATCACTTAGCGCCACTATTAGAAACATTGATTTTTGTAATGTGAAATAATACAGGGACACACTCAGGGATCATTTGAGGAGAGCTGTTTAACATTACACTAAATGGTCCCAGACTTCTGAGCTTTTTGTTTGCTTTTTATTGCTTGCTTGTTAATCCATTCTCTTTTTTTCCCCTCCCCCCTGCTAGCTGCATTTTTGTGTTCTCTTCACCCTGCAAAATGTGTTGCTTGCTTCTGATAGTCTATGAGAAAACCAAAATTTTAACTCCACCCTGTGCCGTCGAGTCAATTCTGACTCATAGCGACCCTGTAGGACAGAGTAGAACTGCCCCAATTTTAACTATTATGGGCAAAATAAGAATAGTTTTGAGGAACTTTTTTTTTTTTAACTGTCATATGCTAATTCAAATGAAACCTTAAGAGCGACCTAAGCTGGCAGTACTAAAGGCTGGGGCAAGAGACTATGCACCTGAAAAGGTACTTAGCTGCAAAAGAATAAGGTGCCCTGGTGGTGCAGTGGTTAAGAGCTTGGCTGCTAACCAAAAGGTCGGCAGTTCAAATCCTATGGTGCAGTTCTACTCAGCCCTATAGGGCTCACTATGAGTAGGAATGGACTCAACGGCAAGGAGTTTGGGTTTTGTTTTGTTTTTTTAAGGACATTATTGTGATGTGAATACTAATGAGAGATCTGGTATCATTCTGAAGTGGAAAAGCTCTAAAAAATGTAAGGCAACTCTAAATCTCTGAGGTAATTTTTTTTTTTTTTTTTAATAATCCTCAAATATACGTGAATAAATCGGTGTCCTATTTTCGGCTAGGAGCCCTGGTGGTACAATGGTTAAAGTGCTCAGCTGCCACATAGGTTCAAACCCACCAGCCGCTTAATGGGAGAAAGATGTGGCAGTTTGTTTCCCCTAAAGATTATAGCCAAGGAAACCCTCTGGAGCCATTCTACTCTGTCCTGGAGGGTACCAGGAGTCAGAACTGACTCCGAGGCAGCAGGTTTGGTTATTGGTTTATTTGTGACTATGAAAATACTTGAGGTTTTCTTTTTGTCTCTTCTTTTTTTAATGTCTCCTTTAAATTTTGTCACTTTTATTAAACTCTCCTCAACATTTAATACATCATCCTACTTAATACCTATTTAAACTGTTCTCGGTTGGACTCATTGGCTTAAAAGTAATACAAATTCATTCAAATAATTCACCAAATAGAAGTTTACCGGATACTCTTTCAGTCTGACTACATTTAAGAGAAAACTCAGAACTCTGTGACTTACCTAAACACAGGGCAATGTTTTGCAATGATTCAGCAGCTCAAGGGTTTCCTGGCTGATCAACAGCTCTGGAATTTCCACCCTCTCTCTTCTTATGCAGAAACCCTGGTGGCACAGTCGTTAACAGCTAGGGCTGCAAATCAACGGGTCAGCAGTTCAAATCCATCAGGCACTCCTTAGAAACTCTATGGGGCAGCTCTACTCTGTCCTATAGGGTAGCTATGAGTCAGAATTGACTCCACAACAACAGGTTTGGTTTTGGTTTTGGTTTTGGTCTCTTCTTATGATCGGAGCCCTGGTGGTGCAGTGGTTGAGAGCTATGGCTGCTAACTAAAAGGTCAGCAGTTTGAATCCACCAGCTCCTTGGAAACCCTACAGGGCAGTTCTATTCTGCCCTACAGGATCACTATGAGCCGGAACTGACTCAATGTCAACGGGTTTCTTTTTGGCTTTTTTTATGATCATGTGATGGTACTTGCAGCTCAAGCCCTCATATTTATTTTAGATGGAAGGATGGGGCAAATGCAAAGAGGTGTATGCCCATTAAATATGGCTCCCCATTGGCCTCACTGAACAATTTGCACTTATATCTCCTTGGCCAGACTGTGTAGCATAGCTGCCTCTCTCCACAAGTGAGGCAAGGGAATGTAGTATTTTGGCTGGTCACATGGCCATTCAAAACAAAAGTAAGGTTTTGTTAGTAAGGAAGGATGGTCAAATAACCATCTGGTAAGCTACCAGCTAGCTGTCTCAGCCACAGATATACCACAGTGAACTCTGATGAACAAGGGCCAGAAATCGCCAGGGACCACCCTCCCCAGACATGTGGGATTCTGTCAGAGGTCATGGTTCTCCCTTATGATTTCTCTGCTTCTCAGTTTCTGTCTTCCATGTTTTTCTCTTGTTTCTGATCTCCTAATTTCAGTTTGTCCTGGCTTCCCCCAGCCCTACGATTTCCTCACAACCTTCTAACTCAACTCCTTCAGATAACCAGGCCAGTCTATTTCTCAATACCAATTTTGGAGACAGGGGTCCTGACCTAGGCCAAATGAGTCATAGGTTACTAGCAAGCCTATCTTCTATGAGCGACCCTTTAGTTAGCTGGTAGCCACCCAGGCGACATTAACCACAACCAGGGAGCACTGGTCAGAAATACAGGGCATGGTCATTTAAGTGCAGCTGGGAAAGGGAGTACACACATCATCCTATAGAAAGGGATATGGATCTCAGAAAATGATTGTCCCCTATGGTATGTAAATGTCTTAAATACATATTGGTGATTATTTCATATAAAGATCAATCTAAAGGGTCAAAAATTTTATCTTTACCAGTTTTTTCAGATCCACTTTTTTTTTATGTACCACCTGGTTAGTTTCAGTTTGATCATAGCTCATAAAACCCGTTAACTCTACAATTCAGTCCTGTCAGATGACAAGAGTGGTAATGTGAGTTGTGCTGCTATGACCTCTTTCTACTCCTCCTATTTAAAAAACAAAATATCAAAATGAACCATATTTTTAATAAGGTTATGATATGTGCTTTGACCCACGTCAATATCAGGATTCAAGTTCACCAAGCTACTCATTTCATAAAAAAGTATTTACTTTCATGTTGAATCAATGCATTTTGAAACAAGAATATTATCTCCGTATTTGGATCAAGACATCCTGTCAAGGTATACTGTCTTTTTGTGGTATTTTATAGATGAATAATTACTGGAGGAAGGGATCAACCACCTTTTCCTATCTTTCCCAGATTTACTGGGCGAATATCAATGTTTTCTCATTTTGTGTATTTTCTTAAAAGTCCTATCAGGGACAGTTTAGTCAGAGGTATCCCTTCAATACATTTAATTATTGAATTAATAATATCTATTAAAAAAAATAAACACCAGAACCTCCCACATTACTGAGGGACATATAGTATAATAAATGGCATAAGTTATCCCAGTGAGGAATTTGGAACATGATTATTGAACATGATTTTTTACTGTTATTGTAAAGAAGGAACTCATTTTTCTAGGTGAAATTTATGACGGGGTCTATTTTTTTATTCTCTTCAAAATATGAATAAAAATACATTTGACCGAAGTGACACATCCTAAAATATTCAGGATGAGATTAAAACATTGACTATATCGTAAAATAATTAAACAGAGCTGCCATCGATAGGTCTGGTATTTGTGTTTTTGGTTCGTGGTGAAAACTGGTATAACTAAGAACCTAAGAGTGGTTGTGTTAATAACATACTTTGAAATTTGTTACAAGACAAACGTTTCTATAAAACCAAATTTAATATACAACAAACACTCACCATGTAAACACATCTTTTAAAAAATCTGATAATAATTCCAAGGATCACTTACAGGCTTTCATAAAAGCATTTTATATCAAGAATCTCAGTGCATGATTTCTATGTCAAAATACATTTACACTGTAAAATGCTTATAGGAGGAAAAAAAAAAGACAAAGAAATGGAGTTTGCTGGCATTGAATTCAATAGCAGCAACTGCCCTTGATACTCTTCTTTCATTTTCTACTTCAAAGATTCCTGACAAAACGTGTTAATCTACCTTTCTATAATTTGCTATGCTTTTATCCACTCTATTTGCCAGTTAAAAATATCAAGAAGTTATTACCATGCTTATTTCACTTTTCAGCCTCTCTCAAACATGCCCAGAGCATCCACGACCAGTATGTCCTATTCTTCTCCAGGCTGACAGCCATGTTGGATGCTAGAGGCCCAGTACTTTTCAAGCTCGTCAGTCCTATCACCTTTGAGGCCACACTTGAGGAATTAAATAGGAGTTATCAAATGCAAAACTGGAAAAAAAAAATTCACATAAAAACCACAAGTGCAGATTGATCACACAATTTTATTAGAGTCTTTTGAACAAATGTATTCCTCTGTTAAAAACTCTTGCAAAAGAGACATCGGAGTGTACTATTTTCAACCCTGAGCGTTAACACTGCATACCAAAGACGGTAGTCAAGAAGCTGGTTAGATTGGAGTACTAGCACAAGCCACTCATATTCTCTATGTGATCAGGTTTTTACAAAAAAATACAGTTTTCAATAAATAATGCTTAATTTTACAACTTTGATACAGCAATGTCATACACTGTTTGAACACACTAAATTCTGCATGCTAAATAGTCTACCAGAAGACGAAACTTTGCCATGCATTTTCTTTTCTTTTCCCCCTAGTGCTATCAAAACACTCCATCCCCCAGAGCACTGCCTCAGGTAGCTTCCCCTGTTTCACAGCATCAGGCTGTGCCCTGGCATGCAAACCCTAAAAAAGGTCCCCCCCCCACCAACCACTCAGACTTCTCAACAAAATCGTTTTTCAGCTTTTCCGCTCCCACACCTGGAGTGGCTCTGAAAGCAAATTTTATGTGGCCTTGGAAAATACATTCTTTTGAACAGTGTCATGCTGAAAAACTGCTCTAAAACCTCAGATGCTTCCGTCCTGGTGGCCATCACAAAGCACTGTGGCATGATGTGACCACTAGGAGTCCCATACTGGAAAATTAGGCCTCCGTTTTAAAACAGTTCATTCAAAAAAAAAAAAAAGGTGTCACAGAACCAATGTAGAAGACTCTTTAAACTCACAGCATATGTACAAAAGTAGACAAAATGGGAAATCCATGGTAATGACATAGAACATTTCTCCCCATGGGATACAGGGATGAGGCATACTGTTTTTGAACATAAGCTGGATGGAAAAAAAGTGTGATCGAGGGCCCTTTGTCAATATTTATTTGATCAAAAATTCTTTATATGGTATATTATTATTTGTTCCAGGTTTTGTTTTCTTTTGGAAGGGGTGGATATTATGTGGTTAATAAATTAATGTTAAGCATCATTCAAAAAAAAAAATCACCTCAAGGACCCTAAATTTGATTTTTCACAGGTTTTCAAACTTTTTTTGGTCATATTGCTTTATTTTGTCACGTTCACAGCAGAGAAAATCCAGATCTAAGCACTACATAAAAGAAGTTTGATCAAACAATACGACTGGAGCCTCCACGTTTGCACTTCCAGGATGTTTAAATTCAACTCTTTCTCATTGGAAACCACAACCCTACTTGATCCTATTGCTTTTAGTGGCTTGTTTTCTTTATAGAGAAGTTATCTGTTTGCAACTGCAGGCAACCAGAAGTTCCTAAGACATTTCGAACAGTCCCATCTGTGCACGGGTAGAGGTGGGTAGAAGTATAGGATCTTTTAAGAGTCTCTCTACCCCACAAAATTATTACTTTGATACATGGAACATTCTGAACTTATTTCCCTTTGTAAGCCATTTTATACTTTCTGCACTTTTGTGCTTTTATTGAGTATAAAAATAGGTCTCCTTTAAAATTCTGTTTATTTTAAGTTCACTACAAAACTACTCGTTTGTGAAATTCTCTTATAAATTCACTGCATCCACATGGAATAGATAAAACTAATGAGGCAGCTAACTGATACAGGTCGTGTTAAAAAAAAAAAAATAGCTACAATGAAAAACAAAAATGTTAGAAGTCCAGAAAAAAAAGCCAGCAGTAAGTAAAATGGAAGAGAGCTCAGTTGAATAAATTTTGTTTAATCTTTATTGTGATTGAAAACGTGGGCTCCACAGAAAGGGGGGTGGGGTGGGACTGAGTGGTTATCAAATAGCAGAATTTGCCAGGTTGTTCAATAAAAGGGAATGTGGTCAAAAAAATCAAATAGAATGAACAGCAAGAGAGAACCAATAAATAAATAAACCAAATGTCAGCAAAGCACGTGTAATAGTCTTTACATGGAGACAGTTACTTCGGGAACTCATAAATTCCTGTTAGGGTCCATAAGGCTCAGTCTTGTTATCCTCACAGGTCCAAGCTATACAAACAGTATTTGAAACTTGCATTCCTAATGGAAATTTCCTCCTTTTTTTATAAAATTTGGCCCTTAGAATTACTGAGAAATATCCTGAAAAAATCTTCCCTGAAACTGTAATAAAGAAATTTGCTTATCTACTGATAAAATTGACAACTCAGTAAACTATTTTCACTGGTCTTCCTACATAAGAAAAAAGCACAAATATATTTGCCTCAGAAATCTGTTAAAATCAAGGGACCACGCAGTAAAAGAGTATAAAGATTCTATAAATGGGAGAGTCCGAGAAAACCTCTCTCTAAAGTGTACACAAGGATACATATACACGTTAGAAGAAAAAAGGAATATACATATTATTAAGCATATCAGACAATACAAAAGTTAAGATATAATATATTTATATTGAATGACTACTTTAAAATAGAGCAACTTATTTGTTTTATTTCTCAGATTCCTTGGGCAAAAAAAAAATCATTTAAATTCTGAAGTGAAAAACCAATCTACATTTCTCGAACTCTACCAAAAGTCAAATAATTAGGCTTCAACTCCCAAGCAAGAGAAAAACAAGTCCTGCCTTTTGACAGTCATTTTCTTTCACGGAAAAACTACTAAATCTTCCTGACTCTGCTATAAGAATGCATATTTAAATCACCTCCCCTCGATTAACATGAAAAAGAAACATCTCTGCCCAAAAAGGTGGTCATGATCTTTTTTTTTTCTACCTAAAGGTTATCATTTTACAAATAATTTGCTCTGTGACTGTAGTCATTCATAACATACATAATATTTGCAAAGCACAGTTAAAGTACACTGCCTTTCATTAGCGTTATTTATTTTTTTTAATAAAGGGGATGCGGATCAGAGTGTTCAGGAGTGGAAGATTATTCCCACAGTTTCAAGAATTAATAAGAGAATGCTGGTTCAAGTTTTTAAGGATGGAAATCCTATCAAAATGCCCTCATCATAGTCTGTGAACTAGTTATAAACAGCAGGATCCCCACCGGCCTATCGCCCCATCCCATAATACCATTTCAAGATGTTCTGTCAATGCTTAGTTTAAAAAAAGACTGATATAAGAGACCAAAAAAAAAAAAAAATGCAATTCATCTTTTATTGAGGGCTATCCAGTGGCAAGAATACCTTGTGTGTTTTATAATCTTTCAGACGTTCAGTAGAGAATTTGTGAAGAATGAGTTTCACAATGCATTCAAGATAGCTTTAAATATTGTTAAACGCTCATTCAAGCGCCTGTCCTGAGTCCCAACAGGTTTTTTATTTAGATGGCCAACCAGCTAGTTTTCTCTTATTTTACTAGCAAAAAGTTAGGCTAAATAGTTTTTTTTTTTTTTAAATCATGACTCTTTCCATTGAGACCAAATTATTGTTACTCATTTATTCAACTTAAAAGTTTCTACCTCACCACAGAAAATGTCCCAGATTCATCTAAGATTTAAACATAATAACATGTAAGGTTTTCAAATTTTCCAACTACATAGACTTAGCCTTAGGAATCTGGATACAGGGTTTGTATTTTCAACAAGTTTTAGAACGGCAGCAGAGGGGCCACCACGTAAAATCACCAGCATAGAGAAGTGTCAATTGTAAACCGCTGGTTCGTTAATTCGTGGCGAAAATAAATGTCCGACCAATGACTCCACTAGTCTATCATTTGGAGGGAACTAAAAAAAAAAAAAAAAAAGGTAAACAACTCCAGAAATCCAGTTCTATATTGAGAATCTTGTTAACACCATCAGCCCTTTCTTTTCCCAAGTATACTACTGAAATCTGATGGCTGATTGAGGAAAAGCTACAAAAAAAAATACTAATAAATCGGTCCATCTGTAGCAAAAGCTTGCTCGCTTTGCATCCCAGGGTTGGGGACTGGGATGGAAGCTCGCCCAGACCGGGAGCTCGGTCCGCGGCGGGAGAAGCCAAGGAAAATGGGAGGAGGAGGAGGAGGAAGGGCGAAGGGGCCCCTTTGGCCTAACAGCTCCTTGTACTGTGGACACGTCCATTTAGTCCCGCCAAATCTCAGTAAAACTGGAAGGCGAAATGTTGTTAAATCATTATAGTGGGTTACAAAAAGACGTGGCGATTTTGCACTGAGTTTCAATTACCCATTGAAAATCGCCCCCATTCCCGTCCCCGCAGGTCGGAGGTTTAGCGCGGTAGCTGTCAAGCTAAGCCGCCTTCCTCCGTCCCCGGGTGCTGCCCCCCAGCAAAAGAGGCGGTGAAGCAAGAAGGGAGGGGCAGGAGCCAGTGGCGCGCGTCCCCAGCCCAGCTCGCTACCCAGGGCCTGCTGTAAGGGTTCAGCGACAGGCTGCAGTTCAAAAAAAAAAAAAAAGTGGGGGTGGCTGTCACAGCAAACGGTCCCTCGTGAGCAAGGAGCGGGCGCGCGGGACGGAGTGGCCCTCGTGTAAGGAAAACGTTCAGCGCTGGCGCCGCTGCCACCGCCCTCTGCGGCCGGAGCAAAGAACAAGGCAGTTGGAAATGGAAAAAAAAGAAAAAGCGGAGCCAACCTTTCCCAAGGCGGCAAGGCCCAGGAGGCAGGTTCCCCGGGAGCCGCCAAAAGCAGCGCATGGAGAGGAGGGGGCGGGAGGAGGATCCAGCAAGAGGCCCAGAATGGGTAGGTAAGAGCGAGTGCCTCTTCCCACTATTTTGTTTGTTTCTGCTCCACGGCCGGGCGTCTCCCCTAACCCACTCCACCTCCTAACCTCGCAGGCCCCGGAAGCAACAGCCGTTTTGTCTGCTAGCTCGCCTCTAGGGGGACGGACGATGAGAGGTGAGTCAAGGAGCAAAAGGCTGCCCGACCCGACCTCCATCGGAAACTCGTCCCCCAAGCATTTTTTTGAAAATGAGAACCAGGCAAAGGAGCGTGGGGATGCAGAGGCGACGGGGAGAATCCGGCAAAAGCTAAGACACCCCCTGCTCTTCCCTCTGGGCGCCCCAGGTCCCCGCCCAGGCTCGCGCGCAGCCTGCAGCCCCGGGGTGGATCCTGAGCGCGCGCGCTTTTCTCTCGCGCCAGGCCCCTCTCCCCACCCCAGGACGTCCTCACAGCTCGGCCCAAATGGACACCCAGATGGCCGGCAGTTCTAATCGTACAGTAACCACTTCACGTTTGTCCTGGCTACTACCGACTTATCCATCCATCTCCTCCTTTAGCCTTCCCGCCCTGCTCGGCTCGGCAGCTCTGCGCCAGCCAAGACCCGTGAGCCTGGGCCCCCGACGCACACACACCCCCTGCACTCCCGCCGGCGGGGACCCTTACTCCATCCCTCCATGTAGGTGTTGAGCTCACCAAACGTTCCCCGCGCCCGTTTTTCCTTCGGCCACTCTAGACCTTGGGAAACGCGAAAGAAACACATCGAAAAACACCTCCCCTTCCCCATCCCCCCCATCACTCGCTAGAGGTCAAGATACTGCGGTTGCGCTTCCCATCAGCATATACCTCTTCTCATACAGGGAGTGGAGCGAAAAAAAAAAAAAATTCAAACGGAAAACAGCTGTTCCCACCCTCTGAAGGAAACGGCTGCCTAAGGCCAGGAATCAGAGCTCCCCGAGCGCACACTCCGCCGCGGGTGGGTATAATTCGCAATTCGCAGTCCGGGACTCGGCCGGCCAACCGCCTCCGGATCGGGTAGCCCAGCCCAGCCCAACCCAACCCAGCGGAGAATACGCACATCATCTAGAGCAGAAAACTGACCCAGCGAGCCTGAAATCCTGTCTTCTCCAAATGTCCACCCCTCCCCCGGCCATTTTCCCGAGCTGCTCTCAGTGCCGCCTGCCAGGGTGGGAGGGTAGAGGAAGGCGGGAGGGCGGGAATGGAGAAAGACAAGGAGGTAAGAAAGGAAATGGGGGGGCGGGGGTGATGGCAAAGGGAGGCAGAGAGAAAGAATACTCCTTGGCCTTTAATAACTAGCCGGAGGAAGAGGAAAAAGAAATCCGGATATTACTCGGCTAGCCAATTGAGCACTTTTAAGGCTTATCCCTTCTAAATGTGTAATTCTCTTCCGCCCCCCTCCCCATCCGCGCACACAACGGCCTCGCCACCGAATGCGCTGCGACAACAGGACCTCCAGTTTGACTTCCATAGAGACTATTGGCCATGCGAGTTTCTATCAGTTCCAGCTGATTTATTAAAATTGTCAAGATACAGACTTCCAGCACACACACAAAAAATTAAAAAAAAAAAAAACCAGGCAATGATGTTGACAGTGCATGAGTCTGCTTTGCCACCATTTGCTACAAAATATGCAGATGGTCTGTACTTTATTTAGATTATATTGCACAAAATGAGAAACTTTTTAAACTATGTGCCTTTTTTTTTTTCCAAAAAATCGAGAATCCAGTTTCAAACCTTCCATCTGGGGCCCCATCCACATATCACAGCGCATGATACATAAAACCCTACTATAGTACAGTACATATACAATCTTTAAACTAAGATAACAGCTCTGAGGTCTATATCACCATTTTCAATAAATCTTTACCTACAAATATTGAACAAATCTCTACTATAGCTGTACAAAAAAAAGTTTGCTTTTTTTTTTTTTTAAACCACAAGGCCTTTAGATGCAAGGATTATTTTAAAATTTTAATCCTTTTTAAACCAGGACATAACGTACCAACATACTTGCATGCTAAAAAACGGAGGAAAAAAAAAAAAAGAAATCAAAAGGGAAGAAGTGCCTGAAAGTCTTACTGAAAAAACACAGCAAGAGTGTTCCCTTTTCACTGTACAAAAATACGCCTGAAAATATATTAATTTTTAAAAAAGACTGAGGTCTGTTATGTATCAAAAATGTTTCAATACCTTTTGTACTGAGGTCTAGGCTGTCTGGTATTCAATCAAGGAGGTATAAGGGAACAAGTTACAAAAAAAAAAAGTTGGCAAGTAGAAATCACATTTGTAAAACCATAAACAATTTGATCTGAAAAGTAAACTCTGATCTTAAGTCAGTTCACAGTTTTTTTGTAAGCGTTTGTACAGTCTGCATTTTTTCAAGCTCCCTGCAGTTTTGTTAAGAATCGGATGCATAGAAGACATCAGTTTTCTCCCTCCAAAAAAATAAAGTAAAATAAAAAAAGTTGCAATGGTCCCTTTTTTGTTTTTGTTTGCTTAAAAAAAAATCACCAGTTCTTTAAGATCTTTTAAGGAAAAAAAAAAATCCACAAACTCCCTAGAGTAACAGTTGTGCTGCCAAAAGGCTCCTCTGCAGACGTCTTCCAGACTTCAATCAAAGACCGACAAGCTTCAAACAGCGCCTTCCGGAGCGGTTGCTCCTTCCCCTCCCCCGCCCCGTCCCCTACGCCTTTGTTGCAATCACGAATTTCAGGAAAAGAAATATTAATTACAAAACACATTGAGAGGGGAAATCACAACTCCAGACTAGGTATGCAACTACCTTGAGACACGATAAAGGAAGGGGGGGGGGCAAAAAACAAAATAAAGGACAGGAAAAAAAATGTTTAAAAACTACTAATTTCACTTTAACTTCACCAAAATTTTCATCTTTTCCAATTTCTTTGCGTCACGACATCATATCAATATCATCAGCATCTTCTTCTCTTCCCTCCACCCTACCACCACCACCATCAACATCATCATCACCACGATTTCCTCCCAAGGAACCCTGCTCTGCACCCGTCGAGAGACATGAGCGAGAAGCGGGGCGTCCCTTTCAATACGTGAACACCAGGTCGGAAAAGTTCGCCTCCAGCCAGTCCCCCGCGATCATCTCGCTCAGCTCGGGCGTGCAGTAGTCGGGGAACTCGAAGTGGGAGCCCAGGCTGCCCTCGCTGAAGGAATCCAAATCCTTATCCACCAGCGACAGGGACAGATTTCCGGCTGCAGAGCCTCCCCCCAGCTGCTGCTCGCTGGTGGTGTGCGGGTTTTGGGAGAAATTCAAGCTCAGGTCGAACATCAGGTCGTCGGCGTCCTCGCCGCTGCTGCTGCTGCTGGAAGAAGAGGAAGAGGAGGTGGAGACGGAGCGCGAGGACGCGGGCGAGAGCCCCGGCTGCGCAAGCGGCTGCGTGTTCTGCTTGGTGATGTTCTTGAAGCTGTAGTAGAGGCGACTGGCGCTGCCGCCCCCGCCGTGGCCCCCGGCGCCAGAGGTCGCGCCGGCCCGCACCTCGTCGTAGAGGCTCGCGCCCTCGGTGGACTCGGCCGAGCTGCTCAGAGTGGGGCTGGCGGGCACCTTGGCGACGTTGTAGCGTCTCAGCAGCTGCTGCTGCTGCTGCTGCCCAGGCGGCTGTAGGAGCTGCTGGTGCGGGTGCTCCTCGTCCTCGTCCTCCACCTCCTGCTTGATCCGCAGCTGCAGCTCGTCTTCGTCCTCGTCGTCCTCATCGTCCTCATCCATGAAGACGCACTTGACGGTCTTGCTGGCGCCACCGCCCCCGGCGCCGCTCACTTTAAGGCTGCCGAACACATAGTCGTCGCCGCCGTATTCCCCGTGGTGAGCCGCTTTGCCCGCGCCCGCCTTGGGGCAGGCGGCCGCGGTGGCCGTGGTGGCCGCGGGGGTCTTCAGTTTGCTACATTTCTTGCTCGAACCCTTGGAGTTCTTGCCGCTGCCCGCGCCGCCGCCGGCGCCGCCCCCGCTGCCTGCAGCACTTTTCTCCGGGCTTTGGCTCGCGTTGGGCTTGGCCGAGGGGTCCATTTTGGGCTTTTTCCTGGGCCGGTACTTGTAGTCGGGGTAGTCGGCCATGTGCTTGAGTCGCAGCCGCTCTGCCTCCCGGATGAACGGGATCTTCTCGCTGTCTTTCAGCATTTTCCAGCGCTTGCCCAGCCTCTTGGAGATCTCCGCGTTGTGCATGTCGGGCGACTGCTCCATGATCTTTCTCCGCTCGATCTTAGACCACACCATGAACGCGTTCATCGGCCGCTTGATGTGGCCGGACGCCGTTTTGCACCAGTCCGGGTCGCTCTCGTCCAGGGCTACCGGGCTACAAGCCATGAATTCGCCCTCCTCCGTGTCCATCGCCTCTCGGGGCAGGTTGCTCTCAGTTTCCAAGCTTTCCGCCTGCTGCACCATGATCCGCTGAGGTGCTTTGCGTTCCAATCAGAGCAACTCGGTCTCGAGCGGAGATCCCCCTCCCCCTTCCACCCCTCCACCTTCCCGGGCAAGTTGCAAAGTCCTCGGCACCCCGCGTCGGCTGCTCCCCCCCTCCCCCCCGCCCCCCCTTCCAGGCTGTACACAGCGGCTGTGGCTGCTTCGGCGGCGACGGCCGCCCGCGCTCTGGGTAGCTGCGGCTGCGATAGGAGTGGCTACGGCGGCGGAAGCGGCGCGGTGGCAGTCGAAGCAGCCCAGGACCCCTCTCTCCGACTAGTGCGCTCCCGCCGCAAACGCTGGATCCAGAGCACTCCCAGGCGCGCGCGCTCCTTCTGCAAAAAGTTGAGGGCTCTCTCCCAACTAGTTATCAGGGTGTCATATGGGTGACATCACTCCCCTAGCTAGCCAATAGCTGGGAGCCGGCTCCGCCCATCTCCCTTTATTAACTCTGCAGGCCCAGCCCCTTCACCCCGCCCTCGGGGCTTCTTTAGAAAGATGGGGGGGTGCAGAGGAGGAGGCTAGTCTAGAAATATGTTCTTTAAAAAAAATCCGCTTGTGTGCACATACGCGCCTTCTCTCTACGATGCGCGGTAGCCACTAACCGCACCGTGGTGAGCGGGCAGGCCCCGAGTGAACCGGGCGAGTCTGAACACCAGCGCGATCCGAAAACGAGGTCCCCAGGAAGGGCTACGATCGCCCTTTGTGCCCAGTCCGTAGGAGGAATGTCAGCGTGGGCGCAAACCGCCGCGCGCTCTCACTTTCTCATATGCACACACTCAGACACACGCACATTCTGAGACGGCGTGTGCAATCCAGGGTGAGGATTTTGCTGCGCCCGGCTGGCACACCGAGGGGTTTCAGTTCCTCCCCCAGTCGCTGCTGCCCCGCAGCCTGCCTTTCTCCAGCCGTCGTCCGACTACTGCGCTTTCAGCAACTGAAGGTGGCGCTTTAACACAACAACCTTTCTCGAAGGCACGTGGGCTTCCCCCCCCCCCACCTTTCTCTAAGGCAAGGAAATCAATTTAAAGCCCAAGAGGTTGTATTTTCCCTCCCCCGTTTGCATTTATCTGTTTTGTCCTTTTCCTTCTTATGTTTTCATCCTCTATGGTGTTTGGCTACACGGCTTTGCGGGTTTTGTTGCGCCGGGGCTCTCCCGGCAGGCTCGGCCCCGCCCCGCCCCCAAGGCAGGGGTTGGAGTAACGGTCTGTGAGGTTTTAGTTTTTTTTGTTCGGTCGTCCCATTGAATTTGAGCAGCTCCGGTAGCTGTTCCTAAACCAAACCCTGTTTTTCGAGTTCTGAGTCCAGCGAGCTTTAGCACAAGTCTCTTCCTCCCCTCCCAATTGGTCACTTGCGAAGAGTCGCTCAATCTTTCTCCTGCTGCGTCTTCTCTCCCTCGCCCTCTCGTCCCCATTCCCTCCCCTTTTCTTTTACTACTTTCCTCCTGCTTTTCTCTCTTCCCCTCCCCCGTTCTCTGCCACAAACTCCCTCCCAGAGCAGTCTAATCCTGAAATCTAACCACTGCAACGTAGCACGTTTTTTCGGTAACCCGCTGTTTTAGTTGAACAATGTAAACCAAAGGGAAAGCAAGGTGTATTCCAAGTACCGAATCAAAATATTTCCTTGATACGTAGAAAGGTGGGATGAGCTGCTGTTAAAAAATCAACACAATGAACAGGCCAGATTCTGTACAGTCTCATACCACGTCAATCTTGCTGTTAACTTCGAAGCCCGTTTTTCTTTAGTCTCCGCTATCCATCTGTGGGGGAGCAATGGAAAGAAAATCACAGCTTCCAATGTATTGTCTTTCGTCGTCTCTGTCTTCTCCACACCTTCCAGCTTTGGGGAGCTGGCAACTTGGAACAGTTTCTAAAATGCTGCTCAGGAGTCGGCTCACAAGAAAAGTCAGCTGCTTTAAAAAAAACTACGTAAATTGTCCAAACCCGTTCCCTTTCAGGTGCTCTCCCTAGAAATGATACTGTCTCACTTCAGTTTTTCATTTTTTTCAGAGGACCTTAATAACATGAAACGATACCATGTTTTCACAGATCATTATTTGGAAAAAAATAATAATAATTTGCCATTATCCCTATACCCTCCGTCTATATTCACTCTTAAGAAAAACACTACATCAAGTATTTGTAATAGGCCAATTTAAATCCTGAAAATGCTGGAAATTTACTTTTTAGGGCCATCTGAATCCAAAGAATATGGACGGCCTGAAGTCTCTAGATGTATAAAGCCCAAGGCAGTGTGAGAAAATTCATCTTCACTCACTGGAGGCAACCGCAGTATCTTGTTTTTCTCTCACCTCACGCATTTCCCAGCTCCTGGGAACACCACAGGGGAGTGGGGTGGAGTGAACGGTTAATCTACACCCCTCTCTCCTCCCAACACATGACAAATCCACACCCTAGATAGAAGGCTTGAAATATTTTGGCTCAGCTGTATTACTACATGCAAAGTTATGAGGGCACCTAGCAATTTAGACTCTGAAAGAAAATGGATTTGAAAATCTTTGGCAAATTCACTATTTATCGGACCTCTTCACCCCATAGCAAAAACCACACTTAACTTCAGAGTGCATATTATTAGAGTGTAGTAAGACTGAAAAATAATGGATTTTATTTGTATACATCCGTGATCATCTTGGAGGAAATACAGGTTAAAATTCACTGTTTCAAATAAACAGTTTCTGTTCAAAGAAAGATGGGTCATTTGTTTGAGAAGATAAAGCTGGAGTAAGGGAGTTGTTTGTTAGTGTGTGTGAGAGCCCAGAGGAAGAGGATGGCAGGTAAGAGGTGTTACTTGATGAGTCTTTCAATAACACATAGCAGAGACGGGGGTGGTAAGCACTTATCTCTGGGCTGTATAGGAAGGCACTAGAACGGGTTTCAGTCCTCATAATATGGGCAAAGGAAGACAATTTTCAGAAAGGATTAACCGGGTTTGTATTTTGTAACGTGGACAGATCCCACATATTTAATGTTAGCCAAGTTAGTGAAGACATGAAATAAGGAGAGGAAACTAAATAAAAACTAATCTGCTGTACTTTTCTCTTTTTTCCTTCCTCAGGGAAAATTTAAAATAAGTCTAACATTTTTTAAAAAGAAAGGGGAACGTAGTTGAGACCCTGCATGTTTCTTATAAGCTGTTGCCATCGAGTTGATTTCTACTCATAGCGACCCTGTAGGACAAAGTAGAACTGCCCCACACGGTTTCCAAGGAGCGGCTGGTGGATTCAAACCACAAACCTTTTGGTGAGTAGCTGTATCACTTATCTGCTGTGCCACCAGGGTTCTTATACGAACAGTGTTTAATGGTGAAAAACGTTTGTAGCACCAGCAGTAATCAACTACAGTGAAACCTGTGAGAGCCGGCACTCAACCCAGCTGCCTTGTTTTTCCTGGTCTCTCGAGCTTTCCGCCTTTGACAGGGTACAGTCATAGCACTTTTCTGTTGTTCTCTATTATTGGAAAATATTTGAATTTTCCTTCTCTGACAGGTTGCTACCTTGTTCTGGCTTTCAAAGCTTTTACGCATTTAAAGGAATTTTAGGCTAGTAAGTAGAAAACGTGGCCTTCCGTAATGTTCCTCTTGGAAAACTAATTTAATAAAATGGAAATTTATCTGCTAGTTTTTAAACCAGTGAATGTGTATTCAGATTAGACCAACTGGTCATCTTTTTTTTCTTTTGTAGCCAATGTATGCTTAACTCATATGCATATGTCTATATATTTATTTGTAAGAAATACATGCAGTTTTCCTATTAACACTATTGTTGGATATATAATTAATGTTCAGAGTATTAATATTCGCATTTGTTTAGAGTCATGAATGACAGCATTTTTTATGGTTATTACTATTATCTTTTTACAATTGCATTTTTACCATCAGGCAATGTATGATTCAGATGGAAAATCTTCAGTTACAAGGTCTATTACATAAAGGAGTAACATTCTTCAAAATCTCTCAAAATTCTGAGAACACGATCAGAACAAATAACAAATATATCTTTTTCTTCTTTTAAGAAGAAACATTTTTGCTAAGCAAATAATATTCTAAAAATATCGCCGGGTACAACACTCAGTTGAACAAACCGTTACTGGAAGTATCTCAGCTATGTTCATTTCCCCATCTATGAAAAAATGGCATAGGGTACGCCTCTGTTCTTTTCTTCTCTCTTCACCTGCTCCTCAGGATGAGTTCCTCCACTCCTCTGCATTCAGTTGCATCTCTGCTTCAGGTCTGAATCCTGAGTTTGGATCTGAATATCTTTTGCCTATTGGCCATTTTCCCTTGAATGTCCCATAGACATGGTGATGTGTATACGTTAAACTCACCCAACCTTCAAAACACACACACACACACCCTATTCTTCAGTACTTCTCTTCATGTATTCACTAACCTGGTGAATCATATCACCGCATAGGTGTTGGTTAATACAAAAATGTGGAAGCCATCTTGGCGTCTTCACCGCACACACGCGAAAACAGTGCGGTCTCCATCAGGTTACACTTTGTAACCTGACTCCCACCTAATCAAACCGTCTTGCATCATTCTTCTCACTGTGCTTCAGGGCCTTTGCATCTTATGCTATCCACTTGGAACTTCCTTTTTAACTGCTCTTTGCATATTCCGCTCCTTTATTTCATTAAGAACCCAGGTCCAATGCTGAGAGGCCTCTTCAGACCACCTGTGTAAGGTAGTTTTGTGCTCACCACCCCCAACCCTCTCCTCATCAATCTTAATACCCCATTTGGCTCATCAGAACACCTTTTAATAGCTAAAAAAAAATCTCATTTATTTTTTTCGCTCGTTTATTACCTGAATCATCCCACTAGAAAGTCTGTTCTAATAAAGCGTTAGAATGCAGCATGGGACAATGGCTTTCAAACTTCTTCTGACCCTGTACTGCCACATAAGATACATTTTCACATCGTGACCCAGTACATATGCGATACACAGATACCATAGAAACCAAAGCTTTACAAATCAAAATTTTTCCCGATTATGTGCAGTTCATTCTATTTCTTTAAAGTATATTAGTTAAAACTCACTGATGGGCTACTAATAATAAACTAATGTGGTATTGAACAGAGCCCTGGTGGCACAGTGGTTAAGAGCTCAGCTGCTAACCAAAAGGTCAGCCATTGGAATCCACCAGCCACTCCTTGGAAACCCTATGGGGCAGTTCTGTTCAGTCCTGTAGGGTCGCTATGAGTTGGAATAGACTCAACGGCAAGGAGTTTGGTTGTTTTTTTTTTTTTTTGGTAGTGTTGAAATATGAAAAAAAAAAAAAAGCAGTTAGATTTTGAGACCTGAGACTTTCGAACATTCAGTCTCATATTAAAAATTCTAGTTTTAGTGTCATTACTAAATTACTTAACCTCTCCTGTGCCTCAGCATTCTCATTTCTAAAATGGTGTCATAGTAACTACCTCCTAGAACTGTTATGATGATTAAATAAATTAATGCATCTGAAGTGCTTAGAACAAGGCCTAGTATAGTGTAAGATGCCAATAAATGTTATAAGTATTATTTTAATATACTTCCAGTGCCTAAAACAGCTCCTGGCACATAGTAGCAATTCTGTAAACGTACACTGAACGAATGAAGTCCCATAATCCTTCACACTCCACGGTAAGCTCAGTCATTCCTCCCACCTAAATCACTCTTGAATTCTTTGCCTCTTCTCCATTCCTCCCATCACTGTGTAAGTTCAGCCCAGCGCAATACTCCACTGGATTTCTACAACTGACGCCAAACTGGTCTCCCTGGCCCCAAACCACAACCAGACCAGTCATTCTAAAATGCAGCTTGGACCACGTGACTCCTCAACTTCCAGTTCAATGAAACCCTTCCACCTCTAGGACAGAATTCACTCTCCTTTGCGATGTAAGTAGGGCGAATTTTTTTCTTTTTGCCTCTCTAGCTCCATCTCTTTCACAATGAATAAACACACAGAGGAGCCTTAGGGATAGCTCAGCAGAGAACAATGGCCTACAAACTGACTTTGGCCATGACCTGCCATATGAAACAGATTTTTACATCATCACCCAGGATACACACACTGCGCACACATAAAGCTGGAGCTAACTGCAAGTGGGATGTTGCTGGTGCCGGATAAAGCTGTTTGGGGCGGGGGGTGGGGTGGTGTTCTGAAAAAGACATTAAATGGGGCACTGCAGGGTTAAGGAAAAAAAAAAAACTTAAAGAAAGAAATAAAATATCTGTTTCCCAAAAAACACATTTGGGGGCATGCATTTTTAATGTAAATTAAGCTGCAGTATTACACAGTGCAGACTGGTCTCTCAGTTGCTTAGTTCTTCATGTGCCCAATACATTGCTCCAGCAAAGGAAGGATGGGGCTTCAGAGGTGGGGGTGAGGATATGGCTCCATGCGCATTATGCTAATCATTTGCTAGCTGAACAAAAGAGAGTTCCATCCACACCCCAGAAATGCCAAAACTCTCTTCTTGGTGTTACAGTCCGTAAGATACGGGTGAGAGGCCAAATGTCTGTCCTCAGCAGGATTTGAAGAAAACTACGCTGGGTTTTTTTTTTTTTTTTTTTTTTCACCCTCTGGTGCTCAGTGGCTAAGAACTCAGCTGCTAACCAGAAGGTTGACAGTTCAAATCCACCAGCCGCTCCTTCCAAACCCTCTGGAGCAGTTCAATTCTGTCCTATAGGGGTCGCTATGAGTCAGGATTGACTCAAAGGCAACAAGTTTGGTTCTGGTTTTTTGATATTCTCAATTCAGACATTATTCCCTTTTCTATGTGCATTTTTGTTTTATACACTAAAAAAAGATACGTTGGATTTTGCTTGTGTGTTTAACCAAAAATATATCTGTTGCCGTGGAATCAATTCCGACTCAAAGCTACCCTACAGGACGGAGTAGAACTGCCCCATAGGGTTTCCAAGAAGCGCCTGGTGGATTTGACCTGCCTACCTTTTTTTTTTTTACCTTTTGGTTAGCAGCCACAGCTCTTAACCATTATGCTGCCAGGGTTTCCGTTTGTGTGTTTAGAGGAGAATAAAATAAAAAGGAATGACTAAACTTTTAAAAGTCACCAACTCTGATTTGCCTTAATGTCTTCTTAGAGAGAGAAAGCACCCCTGTCCATAGCTGGGGTGGTGTCATTTCAGATGATGAAGGCTGAGAGGGGCCACAGGAAGCGAATAACTAGCCGGTAAATGAGTGTCCCCTAGCTTTCAGGGACTGGGTGAGCACAGTCACCCCACCAGGAGGGGAAATCGTTGGTTATGCCAAAAGCAGCACCTCTTTTCCCCACTTAGATGAGGTAAGGCCCCGTCAAGGGCTGTGACTCAGCAGCTGGGCAGTGTCCTGTGCTGAGTCACCTCCCCTCCCCCACGGGCCCTGCAATCAACTAAATCCTGTCTTCACTGACTCCTGAACTCCAGCGCCTACTGCTGTTTTCTTCTCTGACCTTTGCTGAATCAATCGCTCTTTCTCCCCTTTCTCTCTCTCATCTTCATATGTTCAGAATAGCTAAAATCTTTTTTTATTTTTTTACCGTGAAACATTTATATTATTTATGTCACCCCTACGTTATAAGCAGAGCTATGTGTAGCGCTAGTAATTATTAAATTCTAAATAAATTGTGGAAACTCTGGTGGCGTAGTGGTTAAGTGCTACCGCTGCTAACCAAAAGGTCAGCAGTTCGAATCCACCAGGTGCTCCTTGGAAAGTCTATGGGGCAGTTCTACTCTGTCCTATCTGGTCACTAAAGTTGGAATTGACTCGATAGCAACTGTTTTTTTTTTTTTTCACAGGTTAAATAATGATAGCATGAGTAAGAAATAGAGATAACAGCAAACCTTGTAGGGTGACATGGGTTTTATACCTCTCCTCAGAGAGCACATAAGGTAAAGACGCCCTGGGTGGCACAAACAGTTAAGAGCTTGCCCACCTGATGAAAAGTCTGGTGGTTCAAATCCACCCAGAGGCACCTTGGAAGACAGGTCAGGCAATCTGCTTCTGAAAGGTCACAGCCTTGACAACCTTATTGAGCAATTTCTGCTCTGCATACATGGTCGTCAAGAGTCAGAATTGGCTCCAGGGCAATAACAACAATAGTAACACTTATCATCATGAAAGTAACTGTTAGTTGCTGTGTAAAAGTAAAATAGAAAACTTTTATTGGCAGGAAGGGGAGGGAATGGCAAAGGACCCACATCACCACTTACCTGTAGAGGTACACCTGTTAAGGGAGCAGAGTTAGAGCCATGGAGCACCTTAATTCTTGCTCTCCATCTAAAAGTAATCAACCATGTGACCTTAGGAGCACCGGACGACTGCTTTGGGCCTTGGCTTCCTCATCTGTAACCTGAAGATTTCTGACTAGATGATTGCCAAGGTAATTTCTGCCTCATAACATTTTTTTTAGTTTTTATACTACTACGAATGCCCTTCCTACAGAAATCATAAAGCAGGGAACATTACTTTGGCTTCATCGTCTTAAATCTTAATTTTGGCATCTATGGATTCATTTAAGAAAAACATCTGAACTTTTTTTGTGATTTGGGTAATTTATGGTATTTATTATTATTTTTTCATCCTCCATTTAAAAAGTGGCACATATTCACTTTAGAAAATCTAGAAAGAAAAGCAAAAAAAAAAAAATTACATATATGTGTGTATATATATACATATACACACATATATGTAATTTTTTTATATGTATATTGATGTGTGTGTGTACATATGTGTATGTGCATGTGTGTATGTATTCACAGCTAACATTTTGGTGCCTCTCATTCAGTCTCAATGAGGCTCTTTCAACCCACTTTATATCAGGGTCTGTACATATATACATATTTTTTTTTCCTTCCAGAGCAATAGTCAATGCTATAATAAAAATATACAAATTTGCTTTCTAAAAAAAAAAAAAAAGTTGAGCCCCAATTTTTGGGTCTGTAACCACTGGCGATATAGATGGTTTATTGAACAGACTAGACTAAGGGCCGATGAACCCAAACTCTGCAGGTTAGCTGCTAGCTCAAGTGCCAAGAACTTGAGGTCAGATGATGATGAGCTAGATGCAGGATCCAGAGTGAGAACCTTGCTGGAACATCCATTTATATACATACTGGGAGGTGGGCCACACCCCCAAGGAAATTCCCTTTCAACTGATTGGCTGCTCATAACAGATCTCACCATGGAGTTGATTACATCATTATATAACTGCCAAATTATATCATTACATAATTGCCAAACTACATCATAACTGCCAAACCACTGAGAATCATGGCCCAGCAAAGTTAACAGACAACCTTAACCATTACTGTAGGATACGCTCAGAACACACCTTTGTTATTCTCCTCTCACTGGGCTCAAGGAGCCTCTATCAGTTCTCCCTTTCCCATCTAGTTTGGGCCCATTGTAGTGTAGATCAAAAGTGGAAGTTTCTGGTTTTTATACTCCTTTCTCCAGGTCCTGTCTTCCAGCTGCTGGGACATAACTGGTGTGGGAGAACTTAGAATGGAAAAAAAGTAAAGTTCTTCCTTTATGTAGATGATGCTGTTGAACTTCTTGCTTAGCTTAGCGTTGAATGTGCTCTGAGATGACAGGGGTCCAGCTGCTGGGCCACTTTTGTGGTTATCAGGAGAACTCCCGCTATAGCACTGCAGCTTCTGTCATAGGTGATGCACTTTCCAGATGGCCTGGTGATTCCCAGCTTCTGATTTTCAGCTTCTGTTCCCACCTGCAAATACCTGTGTTATTCTCACTTCCGAGCACAGCTCTCTTTGATGAGCCCTTCCAAGGTGGATCTATTTTAGCCTTCTTCCACCATGTCCCTCTGATTCATAAGAAGCATCAGGAATATTTGCCCTACCAGATTCTGAAAGAACATGCTATGTCTGTGTTATGGAATGAATTGGGTTCCCCAGCAAGATATGTCGAAGTCCTAATCCCTAATACCTGTGAACATGACCTTATTTGGAAATAGGACTTTAGAAGATATTATCAGTTAAATTAACATGAGGCTATTCTAGCATAGGGTGGTCCTAACTCAGTCTGAGTGCTGTCCTTATAAAAGAGGAAAAGCGACACAGAAAGGAGACAGAGGGAAAACAACCATGTGATGATGGAGGCAGAGATGGCTTTATGCTGCAGGTGCAAGCCAAGGAATGCCTGGGACTACCAGAACCTGGAGGGGGCAAAGAAGGAGAGAGCGTGACATTACCAACTCACTGAATTCAGACTTCTAGCCTCCAGAGCTGTGAAATGATCTCTGTTGCTTTAAGCCACCCATTTTGTGGTACTTTGTTATAGGAACCGTAATAAACTAACATAGTCCACCTCATCCCACTCTGCTTACTCTCCTTCTAGGCCGCTCCAGCCAGGGGCCAGCCTTAACATTTCTTCCAGTGAGAGTCAAGCTGTAGTCTCCATGTGCCCAAATCTTCAGGGGACATAGGTCAATTCCACACTTCTTTCCAGACTGGAAATCCACAGCTTGGAAGACATGTAGTCAGAAAGTGCTGGCCAGCCTTCACTTCTAGAAAGGTCCTGTGCTTTTTCTGGAAGTCCCCATAGCTTGGTGTAAGGGAAGATGAAGACACCTCTTTCTCTCCCTCCTTGAGAGGGAGCAAAAAACCACAGAGCTCCGTTATCTTCCATAACCTTTAAGAAATTTACCCCTTTAATTAATTTCTAGACTTCTCTTTCACAGGCAACAAATAAATGAAAGAAGTGAATGATGGAAAGTGCAGTTTTGCCACCACTTAATAAGACTTTTATAGCTATGTCTAGTGCTTGGAACTTCAAAATATAAGGGTACTGTATTATCTCTTTTCAGCTATGGGGTCTCTGGCGAAGCCCTGTGAGACCTGTAAGACTACAGTTTAACTTTCTTTCTTTCTTTTTTTTTTTTAGGACAAAGAGAATAACTTAATAATTAACTTGATTAACTTAAATAAGTTTGAAAATGTAAACTATATTGCAGAGGTGGTTATCTCCTGATATCTCCTGCAAATATTTCTGTAAGAGAAATAGTGTTGAAGTACAGTGCTTTGGGAGCACACAAACATAACGAAAACTTTTTAAAAATAACATTTCCTGACCACTCTTCCTATGTTAAGGAGAACTATAACCGTACTATTCCAATCCCTGTAACACTTTATACCCACTGTCATCAAGCTGATTCTGACTCATGGCGACCCCACATGCTTCAGAGTAGAACCACACACAGGGTTTTCAATGTCTGTGATCTTGTGGAGTAGATTGTTAGGACTTTCTTCCACGATGCTGCTGGGTGGATTCAAACTGCCAACTTTCGGTTTGTAGTGGAGCAGAAAGCATTTGCGCCACCCAGGGGCCACGTAGTACTTCACGTTGTTGTTGTTAGTGCCCTTGAGTCGATTTCAACTCATAGTGACCCCGCGTGATGGAGTGCTTAACCATTGTGCCGCCGGCGCTTCTGGTAGCACTTTCTACATGCCTTCATTATAGTATGTGTCATATTTACACCCCAGCCTTCCCCCAGTGATGATGAGGGAGAACAGAGACCAGATGTATTCATTTTTAATGCCCTGGCCCAGCACATGGAGGAGCTAGATGTGAGACGCACTGGGACTGAGGTGAATTTTGAAGAAAATTCCTGGCCAGTGTGAGTAATTCCTCTAGGCTATTTATAAAGTCTTGTTTCAGTGCTGATACTCCGCCCCCAAGCTTCCATGAAGTTCCTCTAACCAGTTTCTCTGGTGTTTTGTGGTGGCAGGAATATTTGACAACTACAGGACAATTAAATGTGAACTATAGTTTGTAGACATTGCTGCCACCATTATGGTGGGTGCTATAGTTACAATCTGAAACGTAATTTCATGGCTCCAATAGAAATTTTCCTATTTGACTGTGAGTTCCCTTAAAGTTAGGGAGTTTTTCATCTGCATGTACCCTGAAGTTAACAAAGTACCTGATACTTAGTAGGCATTCAGTATGCTTTGTTGAATGAACAAATAAATAAAGGAAGAACAAAACCTAGTGGACAAAGTTACTTTAAGAAAGTGGGAAGAGAAGAAAAAAGAAGAACAAAGGACAAGGGGAACCCCTCACCCCTTCTCCCCCTAACTGTTCTGTTCCTGCCCCATGTGGTGGTCCTGCTCACCACCCGGGCCACTGAACTTGGTGTTTCAATAATAGTCTTCATTTTGAAATTTACTGCCAGTTTCCCATGCAGTGGACTTTGGTGCTTTCAGTATCGTACCAATATTTTAGTGAATTCACTGTTTCGTTTTTTTTTTTTTCCCCCTGTCTCATGTAAGGCCTATTGCACGAGTCTGTAGGGCTTGGCTTAAGAGAAAAATCCAGGCTAACACCAAGTGTACGTATTTAGAAATGTTCTTTTACTCTATTACTAAGTTTTTTCCCATAACCATATTTGAGCACCTTGGTTCTCTTTCCCTCAGAGTGAGTTTTCCAAAGAGATTTCTCCATCCCTCATGGATAAAAAAAGAAAATCCTAGGGGTACCCTTGAAAATTGTAAAGATCTGAACAAATAAAAATTTATGTATTGCAACATGTAATTATAGAATTAGAATGAATTTCTTGGACCTTGAAGGTGGTCCATCTGAAGATGTCTCAAAACAAGTGTTACTCTACATCATGGGTAGACTTATCCAGGATGAGTCTATAAATAAGTTCAAGGGTGAACCAGGAAATCAGGACCTGCATCCGCCCTCTCCCTCAATATGCTCCATGGAGCCAGGGCACAAATAAATCATTGATCTTATGCAGGGTGGAATTCCTTACCTTAGAGAGGCGATAGTTACAAATTCGTCTCAGTTTTAAAATGGTTTTTATACTCCCTAAAAGCTAAGCGTATGTTTTTTTCTTCAGTTCTCTTACTTTATCACTTGGAGCAATGGTAGAGTTTTTCCATGCGCATTTAGTGTTTTTCCCAGAATTTAGCTCTTTTGTTCCTAATACCATATAATGTGTCTTTATTTACCCTTCTGTAACCTAAGGGCAAGGAGATATTTAATAGTATTATGGATGAATAAATGACAGCGTAAGTAAAATATTAGTGTGCATATTTTTGGGTCTAGCAGTGAAGAATAGGATATGAGGCATAAAAGGAAGTTATTTATAGTATATCCTGGCCATACATTCACACGTTCAACTACCTCCACTGAAGCTTGTTTATTGTGTTAATGCTAATTACAGTCACTGTGTAGGATAACGTTATGCCCTGTACAAAGATGGTTAGAGAGTTGTTCTATATTACATATTTAAGACCAAGTACATGATAGATATTAAAAACTCCTAAGTTCAGAACACTCTGTGGACATAAATTATGTCTAAATTCTGACCATATTTTCCAGAAGTACAGATGTGAGAACCATGCAAACTGTCCTGACCCAGAGAATTGATATGCTTTATATCCAAAGACAATTTATGGTATCCAGGTTGCATGTTTAAGAAGGAAGCAGAGTACATATTCCCTTTAAAATGGTGTTCTTTATTAACTAGTGGTATGTACACAGAATGAGGATGTGGAAGCTACTTTCTGAGTGTTAGGTTAAAAGAATCCCTGTCCCTCCCTGCACAGTGCACTCAGAAATGTGCAGATACACTTTAGAGGATATTGTACTCAACATTTTTAATTGGAAGCTCTGGGTCTATAACTTAGAATCCGTATTTACTAAGTTTGTGAACTTAGACTAATTATTTCTACTTTATGAACCTCAGTTTCCTCATTGGGAAAAAGGTTCCATAACTCTTATCTATCTCATAAGGTTGTTGAAAGGTTGAGAAGGAGGACTTGGAAGTACTTTATGAAGCTCCTGTATTGTTATAAAGCATTTCTACACAAATGGGTTGGGAAACTTTGGTAACTGAGGTAGGACCCAGGAAAGAAGGACTAACACCCACATCTTCTGAAAATGTGATTATTTTGTGTTTATGATAGAGGAGACATTTTCCTGACTATTTCCTGGAAATAAGAGGTGGGAAACTGAGGGCAAAACTTAAATTTGCCTTACTAGTATTACTAAAGGCAAGTTGCCTTAATAAGTCCAAAAAACCCAAACCCATTGCCATTAAGTTGATTCTGACACATAAAGACCCTACAGGACAGAGCAGAACTGCTCCATAGGGTTTCCAAGACTGCATATCTTTACAGAAGCAGACTGTCACATCTTTCTACCGAAGAGGGGCTGGTGGGTTCGAACCACTGACTTTTCAGTTAGCAGCCCAGTGCTTAACCACTGCACGACCAGACCAAACCAAAAAACCAAACCCATTGCCATCCAGTGGATTTCGACTCACAGCGAGCCTATAGGACAGAGTAGATCTGTCCCATAAGGTTTCCAAGGAGCGGCTGGTGGATTCAAACTGCCAACGTTTTGGTTAGCAGCCACCAGAGCTCCTCCTTAATATGTTACCAGTTGCCATTGAGTTGATGGTGACCCACAGTGACCCTAGAGGACAGAGTAGAACTGCCTTATAGGGTTTCCAAGGAGCAGCTGGTAGATTTGAACTGCTGACCTTTTGGTTAGAAGTATCACTTAACCACTGTGCCATCAGGGCTCCCTTAATAGGTTAGGGACCTGAAAATAAAGGCATAGAATTTCAATAGCATGAAATTCCAATAGTCAAAGCTGAGGGGCCAGCAGGGAGCAACGTTGACATGGTTAACTGCTGCAGTTCATCTGTACTGCATACTACTTGCGTCCGTGCCAATTTTCCTCTATGTATTGTTCATGCTATTTATAAAGCTCTGCAAGTTCAGCTATATTGGCAGTTACAGAAAATAAGTAACACAGTAAATTATAGGGGCTCATCAATAAGTAACACAGTGAATTATAGAATACCTCATGCTTATTTATTTTGTCATTCAGGGTCTCTGATACCTTCCATCTTCAGCTAAACTTGGAGACTAAAGAAAAATAAGATAATGCCAAACTAAGGTACCTCAATCCCAGACAAATATGATTCCCTGTACCTTCATGTAAGCTAGGAGAGTTCTGTTGCAGCTGAAATTTTCAGGAGCTCAATCAGGATATTTGATTGGATATTTTTTTCTGTCTATAAAGTGTGTGATGATAAGATCATGCTGTAGGTCATTACTTTAGATCAGATGCTCAATCTGTCCTTGGTTAATTTACCACTGTTTGTTGAATACATAGGAAACTCATGGTTGTGTCACCATGACTAAATAACAACTTTTGCTTGAAGGATATAGCTCCTATTGGTTTTTATAATTGAATTAAAAGGCAATCTTGTTTGGAATGTCTCAAACCTTGCTGAAGTCATTCCAATTAAGAAAACCAGTGGTACTTGTTCAAGAATCCAGGTTATTTTGACTGCAGAAAGCATATTCCAACTTAAACAAGTAAAAAAAAAAAGATCTGTTTGTGTCCCAGTATTTTCTGTTATGGAGTATCAATATTTCTTAATCACTAATTTGTTTATTTATTTGTTTAATAAATATTTATAAAACATTTATTATGTACTATCCATCATATTAATATCATTAATGAAGAAGACCCCTAATATTTCAATTCAGCATATGTTTACTAAGTGGCTATTACGTGACAGACATTGTTTTGGGTACTGGGGATATAGAGGTGAAAATTTAAGATTCTTGCCCTCCTGGGACTCATGGTCTTACGGGGTGGGGGTGGGAATACATACAAGTGTAAGAATTTAATACAATTGTTAATGAGGAGATAGCTATATCTAAAGACAAGTTATAAAGATATTTTGGATAACACTTTTCTGTTAAGAATCACTTGAGAATATTTTCCATTGTGATGAAGCAAAGAGACTCACTCATTTCAAAAGGGAATGTACTTGATATTCTTACCCTTCTAGGAATCAAGTTGTTAAGGAGAACAGGCAGTGTAGCCTATTTAAAAGAGCACAGGCCTTGACGTCAAGAAAACATGGTTCAATTCCAGTCTTTATTTGCCCTTAACATCTTTCCAGATGGCTTGCATCCAAGAATTATGAAGACATCATCAAAGAGTACCTGAAGTAAAGTAGAATTCTAATTCTGTCATTACTCATATAATTGCTTTGAGACTCTTTCTTTAAAAAAAAAAGAAAAAAAATTTTTTTTTTTTAGGAGTGATAAAATCGTCCTTGCCTGTCTCCAGATTTGTTTAAAGACCTAACGTGACAAATCCAGTAATAGTATTGTAAAGTACAACATGATAGAGACAATGTAAGGTATTACTTTGTGTTTCTTAATTTTCAAAAGACCATATATTTGCATGTTTTCAAATGGGCAACAAGAAGGTTAAGACTCAGATTAAAAGGAGGGTCAAGACCCAAGTTGGATGCCCAGAGGTGTATATATGTGTGTGTGAGAAATACATTTTTATCTGGGGGCTTTTTGAAAAATAGGATGAATTTCTCCCTGTATCTAAGTCCATCAGACAAACTTCTGAATAAACAATGTAACAAAAATGAGTGTTATTTTATTTTTTAACATTCTGGTACACTTGTGGGCATGATCTGAGGTCTTGTACTCTGTCCTGAAGTTTTCTTCAGATAGAGGGGGGCAGGATTAAGTGGGGGTGCAGACAGAGAGAGTGTCTCCTAAGTTACTGAATATATACTGTGTTTGGGACTGTCATATTCACTTTTCAAGTTTAGTACATGTTTGTATTTGTTTACAGTGTCATTATTCTAGTCTTTTCCTACTATCATGTACTATTAATTACAGATTAATCTTCTTAAAGTTCATAACTCATTCATCTCAATGTTTTGACTGGCTCACTGATTCAATTAAATAAAACAGAACCCTTTTCCTCCTGGCATTTGAGATGTCTACTGATCTTTATTCCTATCAACTTTTCTAACTATCTCCATTTTTGAAATGCATTCTTCATTCAAAGTAGATTACTCCTGATTCTCTGTGTACATACTGCATTTTCCTATCTGTGTTGCATTCTTCATACTTTTTCAGGTACTTGGATTTCCTTCATTCAGAATGTGTGGCTAGTTCTCACCAGTCCTTCCAGGCCTGGCACCCCATTCCCTCTGGCCTTCTTAGGAACTTTGATCTCCGGCTTTCCCTTCTCTCCTACATCTTATCTCTCGCCCATTCCACTGGATCATTTCCATTGGCATCCCTATCTGCTGTGAAATAGTCTACTTACATTGTTTTAAACTAAATATAGTCCCAACTCTGTTCTCTTTTTGTTACCAAACTTTTATATGGTCTACTATGAAACAATCACATGGTCTATTATGCTGGGAATGACAAACTGAAGAGCAATGACATCATATTTATTACCAAAAAGAACATTTCAAGATCCATCCTGAAGTACAATGCTGTCAGTGACAGAATAATATTCATTTACCTACAAGAAATACCAGTTAATACGACTACTATTCAAATTTACACAACAGCCACTAATGCCTAAGATGAAGAAACTGGAAATTTGTATCAACTTTTGCAGCCTGAAATTAATCAAGCTTGCAATCAGCATACATTGATAATTACTGGTGATTAGAAGCAGAAGTTGGAAACAAAGAAAAGAATCAGTAGTTGGAAAATATGGCCTTGGTGACTGAATCATTGCTGGAGATCACATGATAGAATTTTGCCAGACCAATGACTTTTTCATTGCAAGTACCTTTTTTCAACAGCATAAATGGCAACTAAAAAAAAAAAAAAAAAAATTTTTTTTATACACATGGACCTCACTAGATGGAATAACGGGAATCAAATTGACTATATCTGTGGAAAGAGACAATGGAAAAGCTCAGTCAGAAAAAGACAGCGGCCTACTGTGGAACAGACCATCAATTGCTCAAATACAAGTTCAGCTTGAAGCCAAAGAAAATTAAAACAAGTCCACAAGAGCCAAAGTACGACCTTGAGTATATCCCACCTGAATTTAGAGACCATTTCAAGAACAATTTGATGCATTGAACACTAATGACTGAAGACCAGACAAGTTGTAGGATGACATTAAGGATATCATACATGAAGACAACAAATGATCATTAAAAAAAAAAACAGGAAAGAACAACAAAAAGACCAAAATAGATGTCAGAAGAGACTCTGAAACTTGTCCTTGAATGTAGAGTAACTAAGGTGAACTAAAGAAATGATGAAGTAAAAAAGCTGAACAGAAGATTTTAAAGGGCAGCTGGAAAAGATAAAGTATTTACAATGAAATGTGCAAAGACCTGGAGTTACAAAACCAAAAGGGAAGAACACGCTAGGCATTTCTCAAGCTGAAAGAACTGACAAAAAAAATTTCAAGGCCCGAGTTAAAAAACCGAAGGATTCTATGGGCAAAATATTGAACAACACTGGAAGCATCAAGAGAAGATGGCAACAAAAGTGCGTGGGGTGAGAAGGTTGTGCTAGGAGTAGGGAAAGGAAGATGGGCTCAGCTGGAAGGCACAGCAGAGTGAAGGCTTTTAAATCCAAGGTCATGAAAAAACATCTGAAATTTATTGCCAGGACTGTGATGGTACAGGAAGGGAACATGGAAGGTGCATACAGGACCCTAAACAGAATTCTCACCACGGATGGGCTCATCGAGGCCATTAAGTAAAAGCAGTACTGTGAGAAGCCACGCCGCAGCAGATGGCGGGAAAGCTATGAAGCCTGCCAGGGAATCTACAAAATGGAAATGACTTGCCAGATCAACTTCTCGATGGGAAAAAATCAGGCGGACTAGTGGCAGGGCTGCTGAGTCAGTTTGTGTCGCCTTTCTTTCTTGAACCCATTTTCTCTTACTGTTTTCTACAAGAAACTCAATCACATCTATGCAAGTAGGCCTGCATAATACAAAAGTAATCCCACCACTCAGCTACAGACTTTCTTGTTTATTAAGGGAAAAAGACACTGAGTCAAGAATTAGTCTAGGGGGAGCGAGGAAATGTTCTAACACATAGTAGAGTATATCTACTATTTCTAACCCAAGTTTTATGAATTCCAAAGTAAGATCTTATTATTGGAAAAGATCTGTTACTCTTTACTGAACTACTCCCTCCCTACCCTCCCCCAACTGTTAAGTAAAGAGGAGAGAAAGCATTGTGTATTTGTAATAAATTCTGCTCCTGAAATTGCCATCCAAAAAAAAAAAGAAGAAGAAGATGGAAGGAATACAAAGAGTCACTACACCAGAAAGAATTGGTTGACACTCAATTATTTCTAGAGGTAGAATATGATCAAGAACCAACGGTACTGAAGAAAGAAGTCCAAGCTGCACTGAAGGCATTGGCGAAAAACAAGTTTCCATGAATTGAAGGAATACTAACTGCAATGTTTCAGCAAATGGATGCAGCACTGGGGGCGCGACTTGTCTATGCCAAGAAATTTGGAAGGCAGCTACCCGGCCAACCAACTGGAAGAGATCCATATTTTTCCCTATTCCAGGTAAAGGTAATCCAATGGAATGTGGAAATTATCAAGCAAATCATTAATATCACACACAAGTAAAATTTTGCCGATACTAATTCAAAAGAGGCTACAGCAGTACACCTACAGGGAACTGCCAGACATTCAGGCTGGATTCAGAAGAGATCGTGGAAGTAGGGATGTTACTGCTGATGTCAGATGGATCTTGGCTGAGAACAGGGCACATCAGAAAAATTTTTACCTGTGTTGTATTGACTATGCAAAGGTATTCGACTGTGTAGGTCATAATAAATTATGGATGGATAACCGGTACATAGACCAAGAGGCAATTGTTAGAGCAGAACAAGAGGCTACTTCCTGGCTTAAAATCAGGAAAGGTGTGCATCAGGGTTGTATCACTTCACCATACTTATTTAATTAGTATGCTGAATAATCAGAGGAGCCAACTATATGAAAAAGAACAGAGCATCAGGACTAGAGGAAGACTCATTAACAATCTGCGATATATAGATGACACAGCCTTGCTTGTTGAAAGCTAAGGGGACCTGAAGTGCTTACTGATGAAGATCAAAGACCACAGCCTTCATTGTGGATTATACTTCAACATAAAGAAAACAAAAATCCTCACAACTGGATCAATAAGCAATATCATGATAAACGGAGAAAATATTGAAGTTGTCAAGAATTTCACTTTACTTGGATCCACAATCAACCACCACAGAAGTAGCAGTCAAGAAATCAAAGGATATAGTGCATTGGGCAAATCTGCTGCAAAAGACCTCTTTACAGTGTTAAAAAGCAAAGATGTCACCTTGAGGACTGAAGTATGCCTGACCCAAGCCATGGTGTTTTCAATCGCCTCATATGCATAAGAAAGCTGGACTATGAATAAGGAAGACTGAAGAAGAATTCATTTTTGAATTATGGTGTTGGTAAAATACTGAATATATCATGGATTGCCGGAACTAACTTATCTTAGAAGAAGTACAGCCAGAATGCTCCTTGGAAGCAAGGGTGATGATAGTTCTTCTCACTTACTTTGTTTTTTATTTTTGTTTGTTTGAACAGAAGTTTATTCTCAGAATAATGCACAAAAGCACAGCTGAGGCTACGGTTGGAGGTTTACCTCCCTTCTTCCTCTTCCTCCCCCCTCCTCTCTGAATGCCAGGGAGAACACAGTTGAAGGAAACAAGCAATCACAAACAATGATCAACTCTAAAGACAAAAGGTTAGGTCCAAAAGAACTCAGCGTAATTAATCCAAATACTGTGTCCAGGACAGTGAAGACCTCATGGTTCTCCAAGCCTGCAATCTTGCTACCCGGCTGCACCAAGGCTGCAGCTGGGTCTTATTCCCCACGTCGGCCACCAGGTTCCCAGCACTGGCTGCCAAAGGAATCCACCTCAGCCATGGCAGACTGTTCAACTTGGCCAGGAAAGGACTACTGTGGTGGAGAATAGGCTCGGAGGACAAGCAGAAGGAGGGAGCTGTCTTACTTACTTTGGACATGTTATCGGAAGGGACCAGTCCCTGGAGAAGGACATCGTGCTTGGTAAGGGAGAGGCTCAGAGAAAAAGAGGAAGATCCTTAATGAGATGTGTTGACCCAGTGGCTGCAAACATAGCAAGGATCGTGAGGATGGCACAGGATTGGGCAGGGCTTTCTTCTGTTGCACATAGGGTCGCTATGAGTGGAACCAACTCCATGGCACCTAACAATAACATCTTTGTTGTCTTTTTGTTGGTGAAGTTTACAAAGTTTTGCATGCATACACGTTATCTCTATTTCCTCATCTCCTATTCACTCTTTAAATCAATCAGATTGGGTTTCTACACCCCTAATCCACTTCTCAAGGTCCCAGCACTCCATGTGCCCAATCTTAGCAGGCACGATTTTATTCTCATTTTCTCAGCCTCCCAGGAATAATTATCTTTCTTGCTCACTCCGTCCTTCTTGAAACACTCTTCTCTTTAGGATTCTGATATACCCACTCTCTTGGCCTCTTTTTCTCAGTATTCTTCCTGACTCTGCTTTTGGACATGAAGTTTTGAGCATACGCATCTGTCCTTTCTACTTCAGCTTAAATGTCTCCACCTCAGGGAGACCTATCCTGACCATTCCATCTGAAATAAGTGCCTCTTGTTATTTTCTGAAGCCCTGGTGGTGCAGTGGTTTGAGTTTGGCTGCCAACCAAAAGGTCAGCAGTTCGAATCTACCAGATGCTCCTTGAAAACCCTATGGGGCAGTTCTACTCTGACCTATAGGGTAGCTATGAGTCAGAATTGACTCAATGGCGACAAGTTTCGTTATTTTCTAGGAGTCCCTGGGTGGTGCAAATGGTTAATATAGTCAGCTGCTAACCAAAAGGCTGGAGGTTACAGACCATCCAGCGGTGCTACAGAAAAAAGGACCGGTGATCTCCTTCTGAAAAATTAGCTGTTGAAAAGCCTATGGAGAACGGTTCTACTCTGACACACATGGGGTCACCGTGAGTCAGAATCAGTTTGATAACAACCTGTTTTTTTTCTCAGTACCCTGTGTCTTTTTCTTCATGTTTTTTTTTTTTTGTTGTTGTTGTTATACTTTATTTTTAACTTTATTGCACATATCACAGTTTGGAAATACATGTTTATATTTGTTTTGTTTTGGTCATTCTCCAACATTAGACTTTAAGGAACATGAGGGCAAGGAAGATGTCTCTTTTGTTCACTGTCATATTCCCAATCACAGGCATAGAGCCTGCCTCATTGAAGTCACTAATAAATATTTGTTAAATGAACAAATGACGGCTCAGTTCAAAAGTCACCCTGTCCAGGCAACCTTCCTTAGTTTTCAAACTGTAATATTTCAACAAATGGATACAGCGCTGGAGGCGCCCACTTGTCTATGCCAAGAAATTTGGAAGACAGCTACCCCGCCAACCGACTGGAAGAGATCCATATTTTTCCCTATTCCAGGTAAAGGTAATCCAATGGAATGTGGAAATTATCAAGCAAATCATTAATATCACACACAAGTAAAATTTTGCCGATACTAATTCAAAAGAGGCTACAGCAGTACACCTACAGGGAACTGCCAGACATTCAGGCTGGATTCAGAAGAGATCATGGAAGTAGGGATGTCACTGCTGATGTCAGATGGATCTTGGCTGAAAACAGGGGACATCAGAAAGATTTTTACCTGTGCTGTATTGACTTTGTAAAGGTATTCGACACTGTAGGTCATAATAAACTACAATGAGATACCCGTCTCCCTGTGGCTGTAATGGCACTGACCAAAAACCAGGAAACGACAAATGCTTTGAGGTTGTGGGGAGATTGGAACTCTTACACACTACTGGCGGGAGTGTAAAATGGTACAACCATTATGGAAAATGATTTGGCTCTTCCTTAAAAAGCTAGAAAGAGAAATACCATATGACCCAGCAATCCTACTCCTAGGACTATAACCTAGAGAAATAAGAGCCATAACATGAATAGACACATGCACACCCATGTTCACTGCAACATTGTTCACAATAGCAAAAAGACGGAAACAACCTAAATGTGCATCAGTGGATGAATGGATAAACAAATCGCGGTACATACAGACAATGGAAAACTATGAAAAGTTAAAGAATAATGATCGATCCGTGAAATGTCACACAATGTGAATGAGTCTGGAGGACTTTATGCTGAGCGAAATAAGACAATAACAAAAGGACATATATTGTATGAGACCAATATTATAAGTAGTCAAGAAAAGGTTTACACACAGAGAGAAACATTCTTTGATGGTTACCAGGGATGGAAGGGGAAATCACTTACCAAATAGCAGAAATGTGTTAACTTTGTTGAAGGGAAAGGAAATACACAATATGGACAATATGGGGGAAGTCAGCACAACCAGATCAAGGCAAGGGAAGACACTTAGAGGTATGCAAGAATAAAAGGCAATGATGGTAAATACTATAATGTATACAATCTGGCAACAAGAGTAATAACAAACAATAATTTATAAGTAGATATGAAGGTAGGTATGTATGCAGGATACACGGGGAAGGGTACATAGGAGTACACCCACGAGCACTCATAGGTTTGACTGTGGCTGTTTCTACATATATATATATATGTATGTGCTGCATGTATACTCATACATACAACAGTCCACACAAGGGACACAGCCATGGAAACTTCCTAGACATAACCAAACACCTTGTGGGACTGACTTACTGGGCTGGAGGGCTAAGGACCACCGTCTCGGGGGACAGCTAGACCAATTGGCATAACATAGTTCATAAAGACAATGGTCTCCATCCTACTTAGGTAAGTAGCAACTGGAGTCTTAAAAGCTTACACATGGATATCTAAGATACAACTATTGGTCTCTTTCCATGCAGAGTAAAGAGGAGTGAAGAAAACAAAGGACTCAGGGAAGCAATTAGTCTAAAGTACTAATGGACCATAGGAACCAAAGCCTCCACTAGCCTGAGATCAGAAGAACTAGATGGTGCCTGGCTACCACTACCGATCTCTTTTACTTAGATCACAATAGAAAGTCCCAGTTAGAGTTGGGAAAAAAATGTAGAACAAAATTTAAATTCATAAAAAGACCAGACTTACGGGTCTGAGAGAGACTGGAAGAATGTTCGAGACTATGGTCCTTAGACACCCTTCTCACTTGGAACTGAAGCTACTCCCTGAGATCACCTTTCAGCCAAATAATAGACAGACCAATAAAATAAACACTACCATCCCTGAGGAAAGTGCTCCTTAAAACAATCATCTATATGTGACCAAAAGGGCAACATTGGGTCAAAAGCAAATAAGAGAGGACAGGAAGGGGTGGGAAAACTGGCAGAATGGAAACGGGAAGTTCAGGGTGGAAATGCAGAGAGTGCTGACACATTGTGGGGATGGCAACCAACGTCATGAACAATTTGTATATAAATGATTGAATGAAAAAGTAATTTACTATGTGAACCTTCACCTAAACCACAATCAATAATAATAATAATAATAAGCAGGCTATATTTCAGTTTGTTACGTGTGTTTGTTTCAGATGAAGGGCTGGATGAATTTTCCAAAGACAGACATTCCACAAATCCTTTCTTTGTCAGCCTTTTCTCTTTACCTGATGCATCCCCCCTGCTCAGAATTCATCTTCAGTCTGGGGCAGTGATTTGCACCGCTTCTTTAGACGCCTTCCTCTTACCTCCTCCTCCCTACCCACAAATACTCTGTTTTCATCTCAGCTGCTCTTTCAGACAGCTTGACTATCGCTTCTCCTCTGAAAGGACTCGCCCCGACTCCCCAGCCACCTGCCTGAGCCATAGCTCTCTAGAGACCCCCTTTATTAAACTGCTGCTGCGGCCGTATGGTTTTCCTTCTGCCAGCTGCCTCCTGCCCCTACCAATACTCTCTCCAGCAGCCTCTGCCACCTGCAGTACCATCCTCTCTGCCCTTGAACACTGGAGCCTTGGCCCCTTCCTGGCAGCGGGCTGAACCCAGTGCGGCCATGGAGTGGGCAGGTGTTCAGCTGCAGGAGCTGTGGTTGCAGGTGGAAAGGAGCCAGGTGCTTCATGAGCATTGGCGTCTCTGGATGTAGAGGGAGACAGCAGGGAGAGGCAATGAATGGCAGGGCTGGATGGCTGCCAGGGCTCCCGCAGGCCCTGACACAGCACTTGACAATGCAAAGGACTCTTTCCAGCATGGCAGGGAGGCAGGGCGGGCCTGGTGGTGGGCTGAGCACAGACGCCCCTCCTGGCTACATTCAGCCATTTATCAAGTTACGGATCCTCTGTCGCCTGGATTCTCCACTCCCCTCCACCATCCTACTCTCCCACTCTTATGACTTCTATCTTCTTTCTGATCTCATTGCCTCCAGTCTCTTCCTTACTCAGGCTAAACATGGCACTAAAATGTGCTTCCTGGACCAGTAACCTTGACACTTCTGGAGGTTTCTTAGAAATGCAGAATCTCAGGCCTCATGCCAGACCTGCTTAATCAGAATCTGCATTTTAACAAGATCCCCAGGTGATTCCCGGGCACATTAAAGGCTGAGAAGTGCTGCTCCAAGCCACGCTTCCTAAAACTAAAGAAATCTTGACGGTTGCTGAAGAGACCTCTGGCCAATTATTTTCTTGCTTGTAAACCTTTCATAAGGCCAAAAACCAAACCCACTGCCACTGAGTCCGTTCACAGCGACCTTATAGGACAGAGTAGAACTGCCCCATAGGATTTCCAAGGAGCAACTGGTGGATTCAAACTGCCGACCTTTTGGTTAACAGCCACCCTTCTAACCACCGTGCGACTCTATGTAGATTCCCATTATTCCTGAATTGAGGGCCAAATGCTGTCCTCCCAATCCAGGCCTCTTAAAGAGTGTCCTGACCTTCCTTTTCAAGCAAACCCTTCACTGCATTCCTAACCAAACCCTTTACCTTTGGGTGGAACTCCACCTAAATAAGGGTGCTGTATTAGGGGAGCTGTTTTGTTGTCAAAATAGAATTCAAGCAGCTTACAAAAATGTGTGTCAAACAATAGAATAAAATCAAAATATGAGAAATTCTGGACCAGGGAAAAATAAGGTTAGAAAAAGCCATTAAAACAGAAGTTAGGTTTCATCCTTAAAATGCAATCCTTAAGGTCTGATATTAGTAGTGGGCCAAGCATTTGGCTCAGTGTAAGCAAGTAGCCAAAGCAAAAGGCACACATAGTTAGTTGCATGATTCATGGTATCTACAGCATAAAGACAAGCCAGGTGCTTTTGCAGAATATATTATTTTTATTACTGAGACATGGGAGAATTATTTTCCCTGCAAAATCTCATAATTAAGGCACACTTTTGAGAAGAACAACTTCCACATATTTTTAAAAAGTAAACCCAATATTGAGTGTCCTCTCTTTGTTCTAGAAACCCTGGTGGCATAGTGGTTAAGTGCTACAGCTGCTAACCAAAAAGTCAGCAGTTCGAATCCACCGGGTGCTCCTTGGAGACTCTGTGGGGGCAGTTCTACTCTGTCCTATAGGGCCGCTATAAGTCAGAATTGACTTGACGACAACGGGTCTGTTTGTCCTAGTATTTTCCATTGTGAGCATATGGAATCATCCTCAAGCTTTAAAAATCTGAGAGGACGAGAGAGTGGAATCTAGGGGAGCTGCTATTTGATGGTTTGGTTGGATTCATAGATAAAACAGACTGTGTGAAACAATGGAAGCTTCGGGCAATCCTCTATGGATTTTATGGCTTGCACTACTTTAACATCATCAGAGAGTTTAGATTGAAGTCTTTGGAAAGGGCAGGAAATTCAGAGATTCTGTATTGGTGGTTAACGGTGATGCACCCTGGGTGGAGGGTAGAGGAAAATAGTTTCATACATCAGTGTCAGCATGTCTCAATTTTCAAACCATGCTTGCCTGTCCAACTCTCCCTTCACATATTTGGTTTAAATCTTTGTCTCTCTATCTAGAAATTAAGTAGCTGCTCTTAAAGTAGACCTAACCTACCCTTGAAAAAGTTTTATATTTTTATCTAACTATTCCCAATAATTGGAGGGATAGTGGCCCAGTGGTTAAGTGCTATGGCTGCTAACCAATAGGTCAGCAGTTTGAATCCACTAGCTGCTCCTTGGAAACCCTATAGGGCAGTTCTCCTCTGTCCTATGGGGTCGCTATGAGTTGGAATCAACTCCACCACAGCAGGTTTGGTTTTTGGCTTGGAAACTGTATCAGAGGGTCTTGGGTGGAGCAAATGGTTTGCACTTGGCTGCTAATTGAAAGGTTGGTGGTTTAAGCCTACCCAGTATAGCCGTGGAAGAAAGTCTGCTATCTGCTTCTGCAAAGGTTAAATCCAAGAAAACCCTATGGAGCTCAGTTCTACCCTATAACGCATGGGGTGGCCTTGAGTCAGAATCCAATTGAAGGCAACAGTTTTTTTTTTGTTTTGTTTTGTAAACTGTATAGTCTTTGGGTAGTGCTAGCTCAGATGATTAATGTGCTAGGCTGCTAATTCAAAAGTCGGGGGGTCGCATCCAGCCAGAGGTGCCTTGGAAGAAAGATGTGGAGATCTACTTCCCAAAAAAATTGGTCATTGAAAACCCTATGGGGCACAGTTCTACTCTGATACACATGGTGTCACCATAAGTCAGAATTGACTCAACGGCAACCTGTAGGTATTGAGTTGAGAGTACAGGAAGAGAAGAATGGGCAGCTTTGGGGCCTAGCATGCATTACGCTTTTTTTTTCATTTACTTAATTGAATCCCATAGCAACCTAATAAAGTATTAGCAATTCTGTTTTAAAGATAAGGAAATGAAGACTCAGAGAAGTTAAGGTCACTTACTTAATATCATACAGTTAATAAATAGTAGCGTTTGATTCTAATTCAGATTTGCCTGTTTCCAAAGCCCATATTGAAGTCCATTTGAACAAAAGTTTATTTAAATATTGAGTAAGTTCATGATACTAACATACTTGAGAACAACAGCATTAAAAGAAAGCTTGGTTTCTATCCTCAAGGATTTCATAACCTAGAGGGAGAGTCAGTGATGGAAGCAAGTAAGTATAACTCATACTGTAGTAGGTGCGTTCAAGTAGGTAGGTCATAGACAAAGTGGTGTGGGAAGACAGAGCAGGGAATGATTTATTCTGCCTAGTGGGATCAAGAAAAGCTTCAAAAAGCAAATGGTATTTGATCTTGGCCTTGAAGGATGAGTAGGATTTCAGCAGATGGAGAAGGTGGGAAGAGTATTATTTTCAATTTAAAGAGGCTCCTGGGTGTTGTTTATTCAGTTCTAGGTAAAGAACACCTGAGCTCAAAATAATAGGAGTCATGTTGTCAAATATCAGGGAAAACTTAAATTTAAGTCCTTTCCTCTGGAGTGAATTCTTTGAGGGGAGAGACCTTATCCTGTTTTTCTTTGTATCAACAATGCCTGGAATAGCCACTTTTTCTTCCCTTTGTCATCTCGCATTTATGGAATGCAGTTGCGTGCCTGCAAGAATGAATGAAATATTAACTTTAATAAACCTGAAAACTAGTGGGACTTGAACAATTTTTATTGTATACACTTTAGATATTAATCTACTTAATGAAGACTGTGTTATTGTTGTTGTTAGGCGCCGTCCAGTCGGTTCCGACTCAAAGTGACCGTATGTACAGCAGAAGGAAACTCTGCCCTGTCCTGTTCCATCCTCACAATTGTTGTCACACTTGTTGTAGCCCCTGTGTCAATCCATCTCTGGAGTGTCTTCCTCTTTTTTCCTGACCCTCTACTTATCAAGCACGATGTCCTTCTCCAGGGACTGGTCCCTCCTGATAACATGTCCAAAGTATGTGAGAGAAGTCTCACCATCCTTGCTTCTAAGGAGGATTCTGGTTGTACTTCTCCTAGGATTTGTTCGTTCTTCTGTACCTAAGGGTACAGCATTCTGACCTTTGTTTTACACTGTCCGGGATTTTAGTAAGGAAGCAGTTATACTGTGGTACTGAGATTAGGCACAGAATAAACCCTTTTGCGGTTGTTTTTGTAACTAGTTTTTTTTTTTTTTTAATTGGTTTGTTATCTCCTTTTCCTTAACCAGTCCTAGTATGATCTTGTTTTGTTGTCCTTCTGTTCTGTTTCAACTAAAATGCAGACCGTATTCTTATTCTCCTGGTAAATTGAAGGTAATAGGAACACAATCTTCATTAATTGAGATTATGAGACAGTAAGGAGCCCTGGTGATGCAATGGTTAAAAGCTACGGCTGCTAGCCAAAAGGTTGGCAGTTCCAATCCATCAGCCGCTCCTTGGAAACCCTATGGGGTGGTTCTACTCTGTCCTATAGGGTTGCTATGAGTCTGAATTGACTGGATGCCAATGGATTTTTTTTTCCATGAGACAGTGGACTACGGAGAGAGGCTAACACCCTGTAATAGGCTATGAGATTCTGATCTGTGGTATTCTGTAGTACTTTTCTCTATAAATATGACTTGCCACAGTTTTGCTTAAATAGTATTGCAGTGTTCTGTAGGCTAGGAAACTCATGCCCCACTATCGTTCTGGGGAAGATTAAGGTTGTGCTTATAACTGAAGGGGAAACCCTGGTGGTGTAGTGGTTCAGTGCTATGGTTGCTAACAAAAGGGTCGGCAGTTCAAATCTGCCAGAAGCTCCTTGGAAACTCTATGGGGCAATTCTACTCTTTCCTACAGGGTCGCTATGAGTCGGAATCGGCTCAACTGCACTGGGCTTGGGCTTGGGCTATAACTGAAGGTATTGTGTTCCGATGAAACCTGTGACAGCCGGAGCTTGACAGGGTTGCCTTGTTTTTCCAGATCTTGTAAGTTTTCCACCTTTGAAGGGGTACAGTCTTACACATTTATATCACTCGTTTTAGTGGAAAATATTTGCATTTTCCTTCTTTGACAGGTTCCTGGCTTATACAGATGTAGCTTTCACAGGCTTTACTGCAAATATAAGCATGGATAAACAGGGAGGCCTTAGTGCTCACATTTACACACGTCTCTTATGGGATGCTAAACTCTGCATAAAAAGACAGGCTTAAATGGAATATTTACAAGTCTATTCCCAACTCTTTTTTGGTGGGCTTTGATGACACATCCAAGTATTACCTTAGGACAAAAGCGGTCAAGTTCACATATAAAGAGGAACTACCAATTGATTAAGGAGCTCTAGTGGCACAGGGGTTAAAATGCTTAGCTGGGAAGCACAAAATCATCCATTCCAACCCACCAGCTGCTTCACGGGAGAGAGATGTGGCAGTCACTTTCTGTAACAGTCTACTCCCATAAAAATTACAGCCTTGGAAACTCGATGGGGCAGTTTTACTCTATCCTATAGGGTTGTTGTGAGTTGGAATAGTCTCGACTGGCACTTCCTAGCAAGGGAAGGATGGATTCATCCCCCTTTCTTTTTTTCTTTCTTGTTTCCCTTCCTTCTTTTCTTTACTTCTTTCCTGTCTCTTACAGCCATAGTTCCTCATAGTCTGTTTTTGGACTCCATTTGTCAGCAACATCTCTATTGAAATCACTGGGCTGTTTGCGCCTGCCCAGAATATGGTCCTTTGTCCCTCTCCCCAGAGTAGCCCCGTGGAAATCCAAAATTTCCAAAAGCATGTCATGAAGCTGAGGCAACTTAATGATATTCAGGCCATGTAGAAAAGAGCAGCTGCTTTCCAGGTGGTATTCCATAAATGCTCCCCAGTACCCAGCAGGAAGCTGGATAAGTTTAATTTGGTGAAGCAAATTTAATCATTTGCCTCTTTGTAAATGGGGACACAGGAAGAAAGAAAAAAGGCCTTCTTGGTAGAGTTCTAACAAAACGGCTATTCCTAATAGCACAAACGTTTCAATTTCTCCTTCATGGGTTCTGCAGAGTTGCAGGATTTTCCAGTAGCTGTCAAGTATGCAGACATGTGCCGTCCCAGGAGGACACAGAACCTTCAATCTGGATCTCTACTGTCACCCCCTACATGGAGAGCTAAAAGAGCGACACATGCTTATTTAAAGGAAATAAAATGAATTCAAATGCCTTTGTCCAAAACCACAGAAGTCCTTCCATATTCTGCAATTTTTTTCCCTGTACTAATTAGCAGCATCCCAATTCATTACATATATTTATAGATTTTCAATATACTTTTTGTCTCAGCAAACCATCTGCAAATTAAATGCAGAACAGAAAGCCTGCCAGCCCAAGAAACCCTTTAATACTAATTACTGTGTAAGGGTAGAAGATTTGGAGGTTTCTTTCAAAATCACTATCAAAATTTATCATGGGTTTTATGACAACATCATTGCGTAAATCAAGCTGATATCCAGCCATCTTTACAGCTGCTCTGTGCTTTCAATGGGTAGTTCTACGTCAGTCAGGGTTTTCTTTTTAAAGGAACAGTTTTTTGTTTTGTTTTTTTTCAAAAGAATGTTAAAATCGTTGAATAAATTTCTCTACAAGTTAAAATGGGATCCACCAGGGAAGAGGTCCTGGTCGTCTTTGATTGTTTCTATTGCATGGAATGGATTTTTCTCTTTTGGTGGAGCTCAGTACTACCTACTTGGTTTTATCTGATAAATTGGATTTAACTTAAATAATTTATTTTCTTTCAAAGTGAAACTATAATTCTAATAAAAATTGTTTCCATTGTTTCTTTGTTTCTTGTGAGCTGTTCGAAGGGATAGAGAGGATATTTCTCAACATATTACAGAGAAGCATTTATAAGTTTTTTATGATATATATATATTTGTTTTTGGAAGGCCTTATAACTTTAATTTTTTCCATGTTCCTTAGAATTTACCAAATAGATAGATCTCAGTCCATAACTAAGATGGTATAAGAAATATGATTTTCTTTTTATTTTTTCTATAATTTAAAATAGTATTTATTTTCAGTCTCCATCCTACCAAGTTGGCAGAAACTTAATCTGAGATATTTAGGAATCCTCCTTTCACCCAGACAAACTTAAACTGTAGAGGTTTATGTTGCATGACATTGAGGGCATGTATAAGTGACCCTTAAGTCACTTGTGCTAACACCTGTGCTTATAGGTTATATCTCCTAAGTTCTCCAATGTTCTACCCTGCTGATTTGGCCCATATAGATCACCTCATAGCCCCGCACCTTGCCCTTTCAGGGTCAGTGACTTCAAAAGCTGCGTATACAGGTGGAATCTTCCTGCCTTTTCTGGATCACACCAGGGCATGAAAATCTGGTCAAGGTTGTCCAAAGCTCCAGCTTCCTGGATCCACTTTAGAGTCATCTCCTGACTTAGTTTTGCTCCTTCCTTTGAGTTCCTTGGAGTTCTTTCTGGGAATCAGGGAACAGAACCCTTCAACATCTGTAGGTCCATTATAACTTTTTCTCTTTCCATCCTGCTAGGTTGGAGTATGAAGCTCTGGTGGCACAGTGGTTCAGTGCTCAGCTGCTACCCTAAAGGTCAGAAATTCGAACTCACCAGCTGCTCCTCAGGAGAAAACTCCTGGAGATTTACTCCCATAAAGGTTGGAGCCTAGGAAACCCCGTAGGACAGTTCTCTTCCGCCCCATAAGGTTGCTATGAACTGGAATCTACTCGGGGGCACGCAGCAACAACAACAGCTTGAAGAAAATTTATTAATAATGGGAACATGGCGGTGACAATGAGAAAGCCACTCTCCTTAAACCCCATTTCCTTAAACATTTTGTCTGGGAATCTCCTATGTTCTCCCACAGCATTAGGGTGTTAGAACTCAAAGCTGGGAGGATAGTGAGAAGCAATTTCCTCTTTCTGATCCTGACACCATGAGCTCAAGAGCCCAGGACATTCCACAGCTATATGGGATAAGAGGCAGGGGGTGGGAGCAGGGAGTATAAAAAGAATGATGAGGGAAAAAAAATTCAGTTAATATTTTTAATGCCTTCTATTATAAGAAACCCACATTCCAATGGTGATTTAGAGCCCTAATGTTTTAAGGCATCCCTTTTTTAGATTGTTTTAAACTAACATAATCTGACAACTTTGTCCCACGCTTGTAGGGACCATATCTTATTTATCTCTCTCTCTCACTTTCATTGCCTTCTGCCCTGACTTCTCTGGGTCTAACTCAGTGTCTGATACACTGCAGGTACCTCTAATTCTTTGTTAAATAAGTGAATGGCTGATTTTCAGAGTCCTTAAAAAAATCATAAAACAAAAATAGCCTCTCCTTTCAGTGGTCTCCTGAGTAGGTCTCCTTGTTTGGGTTTACTGGTATAAAGCATGCACGTCAATGGTTCCGACATGCTACTACGAGTATCAGCACTCTAAAGATGCAGGCAAACAGGTGCTTGTGTGCGTCTCACAAATGGTTGTCTGAAAGTAGCGTGTGTAAATCAGCCTCTTCGGTCTGGAATCAGTTCAGTACATGCATATTACACTGTTGAAGATTTGCTGATTAAATCACCCAAGCCGAAAACAGTTACAGTAATTCCAGACTCCAATTGGATTCCAACGTCAAGGCAAATCATTTGCGAGCACTGAGCTCATTTAAGCCTGGGAAGTGAACATTACAGAAGAGCTGTTTGATTTCCTTACCACTTTATTGCTCAGTCCTTGCATTCATCATCGTGTCTAGCAAATCGCACATCAAAATGCCATTAAATAATGTTGTTGGATAGGTTTTCTTCCTCTGCACAATTGAATATAATGTGACCTAATAGACTGTCTTAATACTTCAGTGGAAATTTATAGTCTCTAAACTGTCATCTCCAAATCTTTTATGTTTTTCTTTTATTTGTGGGCGAGGTGATTGCTGCGGAGGGTTGTGAAATTTTATTTCTAAATTTGGGACCAAATAAAAGTTCAAATCTGACTGTAGCTGACAGTACAACTCCTGAAATAAGACTGTAGTGGAGTTACATCTGGGTATAGTGTGACAAGCCTTCCAGAAGAGCTGAGTTACTCCATGGGAAAAGCAAAGGATTCCCTGTCAAGAGAACTAGGTTCCAGTCCTGCCTGTGCCTCTGGATACCTCTGGGAGCTGGACAGTCCAGTTTATCTGCAGACCCAGTTATTTTCTCCTTTAAATTTTTTGTAGGTACTATGTGTTTTCACTAAAGGAAGGCATGCTGATTAAAGAACAGATTCAGAATTTTTGTTATGAGCTATGGATTTTGACACCCATTATTTGAGATTACATATGTCCCAGTGGACACTGAATGTAGTAAATCCTACCAATATGAGACAATGATAAAATCATTTTAAAAAAATTATTATTTCTTGAAGACTTGCAAAACCCGAGGTAAAACTTGAAGGCATCTGGCAATGACTGCACATATATTTTATTCTAGTCTCCTTCTTAGCCTATTTATTATTTTCTGTGAAGCTTTTCAAAACAGTACAATATATTCTTTGTTATTGTAAAAACATTATTTACAGTTCAAGTAAATACAGCCAAGGGATTTTTTTTTTTTTTTTAATCTCAGGAAAAATACCAGTATGATGCATTCTTCATTTCTGCCAAAGCAGTACTTACAGGCCAAATAAATAAAACTGAAGGAATTTGAATCTCAGAAAAAACTACCACTATTATGTATTCTTCGTTATAACGAAAGCAGTACTAACAACTAAGAAGCAGAAACAGCTTCCCCGGAATACTGTAGAACTGTGCACAGTGGTGCATTTCACCTGCTACATGTGGATGTAATGACTCGGCCCTAAGATTGAATGTAGGGATAAATATAACTAATAGCAGTTCAAGTCTCTTGAAAAGTCCCACTGCAATGCATTATACCTTGTTGTAAAGGGGTTATTTACTGTTCAAAAGCTAGAAAAGCCGGGAGCTAGTAAAACCTGGAAACAATGAATGGCATCAGGGAGAAAATGGCCACTATGACTAAATGAAGCCTCAGAATGGTTTATTCTTGAGGTAAGTACATTCTCCTGAGAACATAGTAACTGGGAAACATAATGAGGAGGCTTATCTCACAGAAAAAAAGGCAAACTTGTAAAAAGTTTAGAAAATTCACACATCCAGGAGCCATCACCTAAGGCAAAGATCAATCTGCACAAAGCTGAGTCTCCAGCTCAGCGTTCTTGAGTTTCATGCATCTCAAAATACTCCCACCTTGAGGCTAAATGTGTTAAAATTGAGCTAACCCCTTCCCAGAAAACTGTAGAGGCATAAAAAGTTGATTGGGGTACCGTATGTCTCACAAGTCAGCAAAGGGTTAAGTAATATTTCTCGGTCTTTCCATGAGTATGAAGTGAGAGGTTTGATCTCTAGTCCCTAGGACTTTATGAACAGAAAGTGTTCACTATATGGTCTTTTTCATATTAATTTGCTCTGTGGCTCCTTACCTGGAAATGTTGTTGTCTGGTGTTGGTTGCCATCAGGTTGATTCTGACTATAGAGTAGAACTGCTCCATAGGGTTTTCTTGGCTGTAATCTTAATGGAAGCAAATCACCAGGATTTTTCTTCTGAGAAACCATGTAGTGGGTTTGAGTCTCCTAGAGGAAAGTAATTTGGGATAATAACTTTTAAAGGCATTCAGCTCCAAGGATTTGGCAAAACGTATCGCAAAGAGTATAGACTTTGGAATCAGACAGAGTTGGACATAAAGTCTGAAATTGCCACCTACTAGCAACACAGACCTGGACCAGATCCTTAATCTCTTTGGCCCAGAGTTCCAATCTGTAACGTGGGGATAATATTGCCTCTCTTGAAGTGTTGTAAGAATTAGAGTTAGCCTGTCAAAATCGTGTACCAAATTCCTAGATTTTTTAATGAATATTGGATAATTTTAGCTTCAGCAATTAGGTCTAATTACAGTAGAGCAAGTAGAGGGACATTATCGAAGACACAGATTTTTTGAGAATTCAAGGTTGTCAAAAGGAAGGGGATAATTTAAAGCAGCTTTTTGTACCGTTTCTTTTGAACCTGAGTCTCCTAGTTGGTGTATAGTTTGGTCATCATTAATGATGAGGAACAAAATCTACTATTGGCTCCCAGTTACCAAAACAAACAAAAATTGTATATTTGAATATGTAGAAGCACTAACTTTTTAAAAAATAATTTTTATTGTGCTTTAAGTGAAAGTTTACAAACCAAGTCAGTCTCTCACACAAAAACCCCCACACACGTTGCTACGCACTCCCAATTGCTCTCCCCTCAATGAGACAGCCTGCTCTCCCTCCACTCTCTTTCCGTGTCCATTTCGCCAGTAGAAGCATTAACTTTAAAATATATATATATATTTTATTATATTTTCTTTCAGAGAATGATTTTAGAATTCTTTTTAAAATAACCACCAAAACTGCAATCAAGTGGAAGAAAAATTTGAAACAGAAACATGAAAATTAATTATAAAGTTTTTTTATTAGGTTTTTTTGCCTTTAACTTTTTGTTGATTTTAGTTTGGTAGCTATTGCAAAATGATTAACATTAATATATTTCCTTGTAGTTGTTTGAAAAAAAATTTTTTTTTCTAGTCCATACCATATATATTCATTTACCTAACAAATCATTTTTAAAATCTACTATATGCAAATCACTGTATACTATACATTTTGGGAAAAAGAAGGTACACCACACACAATTCTTGCCCTCAAAAAAGTTACATTCCAATAGAGAATATTTGCTTTAGTTATAGAAAAATATATAAAGTTGTCTAGGCTTTAAGGAACATGCTGACTAAATTCCATATCTGGCAATGTCCTATCTAGTAATATTTTTAACAAGAAATATTCAGTGTCCATAGGGAAACTTTACAGAATATTGAGGAATCAAAAGTAGGAAGGAATACCATATTCTTAGGTTAAAAACTCTATGGGGCAGTTCTACTCTGTCCTATAGGGTCGCTATGAGTAGGAATTGATGGCAGTGGGTTTAGGTTAAAAACCTCAGCATCGTAGTGATGGATATTTTCCCTGAGTTACCTATAAGTTTAACATGATTGTTATTAAAACATCAATTATTTTTTAACTAGATAAATTGATTCTAAATTTCAGATGAAAATTTTGAAAAACAATAATGAGAGGATCAGCTCCACTAGACATTAAAATGTTATAAAGGTATGATAAGGTCACAAGAGTGGATGTAAATAGATGAATAGAACATAATAGAAAGCCCAGAAATATCCACTTAGCATATTATAATGCATGGTAAAATTAGCATTCTAAATCAGTGAAGGAAGAGGTAGATTTTCTTTTTTTTTAATTCAAAACCATGGATAGATATCTAAAATAAATAAACAAGGGTTGGCTCCATACCTCAAACTTTACTAAAATAGAATGCAGATGGATCAGCTATCCAAACGTAAAATGAAATAATAAAATGATACAAATAAATTGAAGTCTTAGAGCAGAGAGAAATCCCTTCTAAGTACACACAAAGCCATAAAAGAAATAAAAAAAAGCTAAACTCATCTACATAAAAGTTTGGATGAAGCTGATGCTGGAAAGACAGTTAAAAGACAATTGCCAAACTAAAAAAATAAAATAAAATAAAATTGAAAACCATATCACGGATTAAATATTAATTTCCTTAACATATAAAAAACTTCTACGAATCAACATGAAAAGGAATAATAATTTAACATAACAATAGACAGAAAAATGAATACGTTCACACAACAGGAAATATAAATGTTTTTGAACATATAAAAAGATGTCCAATAATAGGATGAATGCACATTAACACTAAAATGATATAATTCGAATCTCTCATTTTGAAAGATCAAAATTTTGATAACACTGTGTCCATCAAAAAAAACCAAACCAAAACCGAGTGCCGTTGAGTCATTTCCGACTCATAGCGACCCTATAAGACAGAGTAGAACTGCCCCATAGAGTTTCCAAGGAGCAGCTGGCGGATTCAAACTGCTGACCCTTTGGTTAGCAGCCATTGCACTTAACCACTACACCACCAGGATTTCTGTGTCTACCAGGATGCAGGAAAACAGATATTTTCATGTGTTGTTGAAGAGTGAAAAAATTAGTATAGCTTCTGTGGTTGTAATTGGAAATATTTTATGAGTTTAGCATGTACACTTTGGCCCAGGAACTTCATTTTTAAATATTTATTTATGGATATACTTTCAAGCATACCAAATGACATGTCGAACGTATTTAAGAACAAAATTTTTGTAATAGTAAAGTATTGGAAAACCTAAGTATCATCAGCATGGCCTAGACAATGAAAACAAAGCAGCAGTCAATAAGAATAAAACCACTGTAAAAGACTGTAATGAAATAATTACAAAAATATATTGTTACATGAGATGAGGGTGGAGCCAAGATGGCGGACTAGGCAGACGCTACCTCGGATCCCTCTTACAACAAAGACACGGAAAAACAAGTGAATCCATCACATACATAACAATCTACGAACCCTGAACAACAAACACAGATTTAGAGACGGAGAACGAACTAATACGGGGAAGCAGCGATTGTTTTCAGAGCCTGAAGCCAGCGTACCAGTCAGGTCCGGCACAAGCACAGAGAGCTGCTCCACCCCCCTGAACTAACCCCAGGAGGGGGACCAGCCGGTTCCGCGGGCGGCGTGGGACACAGCCGGTAGGAGAAGTCCCCGGGAGGCAGTGACTGGTCTTGGAACAGGGAGAGCAGCGTCCCAGCTGGGGAACCGTCCCGCTGGGATTTGGACTGGACGCAGGTACGGCATAAACACGGAGAGCTGCTCCATCCCACTGAACTAACCCCGGGAGGGGGCCCAGCTGGTTCGGGTGGGCGGCGTGGGACGCAGCCGATAGGAGAAGTCCCCGAGAGGCAGCGACTGGTCTTGGAGCGGGGAGAACAGCGTCCCAGCCGGGACACTCGGCCACGGCACAAGCACGGGGAGCTGCTCCACACACCTGAAGTAACCCCGGGAGGGGGCCCAACCGGTTCGTAGAGGTGGCACGGCAATGCGGCTGGAGGGACGAGAAGTCCCCGGGAGGCAGCGACTGATTTTGGAGTCGAGAGTGCACCATCCCAGCAGGGGAGCCTTGACGCTGCGCGTGGGGCTGGAAGCGGAGGATCTGACCCTGACTCCAGCGGGCCAGACCCCGCGGGGGCAATCTCCACACAGCCAGCACACATAGGCGATGCGCCCTGCAGAAATCTCAGATATAATAGTAATTCCAAGCAAGACAAGCAACTCTGGCTATATTCTGAGGTGCTACTCTCCTATCTCTCTGTTCCCTCCCCCACCCTCCCCAGGCGGCTTCATTAACATCCGAATAGCCTGAGCCAGAGGGAGAACTCTGATAGGGATCTGACTGCATTTTTTTTAGCGGATTTTCTGGAAAAACTAGTTTCCCAGTGATGGCTCGGTGACAACAATCCATATCAAACCACTTAAAGAAGCAGACCATGACAGCTTCTCCAACCCCCCAAACAAAAGAATCAAAATCTTTCCCAAATGAAGATACAATCCTGGAATTATCAGATACAGAATATAAAAAACTAATTTACAGAATGCTTCAAGACATCACAAACAAAATAAGGCAAACTGCAGAAAAAGCCAAGGAACACACTGATAAAACTGTTGAAGAACTCAAAAAGATTATTCAAGAACATAGTGGAAAAATTAATAAGTTGCAAGAATCCATAGAGAGACAGCATGTAGAAATCCAAAAGATTAACAATAAAATTACAGAATTAGACAACGCAATAGGAAGTCAGAGGAACAGACTCGAGCAATTAGAATGCAGACTGGGACATCTGGAGGACCACGGAATCAACACCAACATAGCCGAAAAAAAATCAGATAAAAGAATTAAAAACAATGAAGAAACCCTAAGAATCATGTGGGACTCTATCAAGAAGGATAACCTGTGGGTGATTGGAGTCCCAGAACAGGGAGGGGGGACAGAAAACACAGAGAAAATAGTTGAAGAACTCCTGACAGAAAACTTCCCTAACATCATGAAAGACGAAAGGATATCAATCCAAGATGCTCATCGAACCCCATTTAAGATTGATCCAAAAAGAAAAACACCAAGACATATTATCATCAACCTCACCAAAACCAAAGATAAACAGAAAATTTTAAAAGCAGCCAGGGAGAAAAGAAAGGTTTCCTTCAAGGGAGAATCAATAAGAATAAGTTCAGACTACACAGCAGAAACCATGCAGGCAAGAAGGGAATGGGACGACATATACAGAACACTGAAGAAGAAAAACTGCCAGCCAAGGATCATATATCCAGCAAAACTCTCTCTGAAATATGAAGGTGAAATTAAGATATTTTCAGATAAACACAAGTTCAGAGAATTTGCAAAAACCAAACCAAAGCTACAAGAAATACTAAAGGATATTGTTTGGTCAGAGAACAAATAATATCAGATACCAGCACAACACAAGGCCACAAAACAGAACGTCCTGATATCAACTCAAATAGGGAAATCACAAAAACAAACAAATTAAGATTAGTTAAAAAAAAATACACATAACAGGGAATCATGGAAGTCAATAGGTAAAAGATCACAATAATCAAAAAGAGGGACTAAATACAGGAGACATTGAACTGCCAGATGGAGAATGATACAAGGCAATATAGAACAATACAAGTTAGGTTTTTACTTAGAAAAATAGGGGTAAATAATAAGGTAACAACAAAAAGGTATAACAACTCCATAACTCAAGATAAAAGCCAAGAAAAATGTAACGACTCAACAAACATAAAGTCAAACACTATGAAAATGAGGATCTCACAATTTACTAAGAAAAACGCCTCAGCACAAAAAAGTATGTGGAAAAATGAAATTGTTAACAACACACATAAAAAGGCATCAAAATGACAGCACTAAAAACTTATTTATCTATAATTACGCTGAATGTAAATGGACTAAATGCACCAATAAAGAGACAGAGAGTCACGGACTGGATAAAGAAACACGATCCATCTATATGCTGCCTACAAGAGACACACCTTAGACTTAGAGACACAAACAAACTAAAACTCAAAGGATGGAAAAAAATATATCAAGCAAACAATAAGCAAAAAAGAAGAGGAGTAGCAATATTAGTTTCTGACAAAATAGACTTTAGACTTAAATCCACCACAAAGGATAAAGAAGGACACTATATAATGATAAAAGGGACAATTGATCAGGAAGACATAACCATATTAAATATTTATGCACCCAATGACAGGGCTGCAAGATACATAAATCAAATTTTAACAGAATTGAAAAGTGAGATAGATACCTCCACAATTATAGTAGGAGACTTCAACACACCACTTTCGGAGAAGGACAGGACATCCAGTAAGAAGCTCAATAGAGACACGGAAGATCTAATTACAACAATCAACCAACTTGACCTCATTGACTTATACAGAACTCTCCACCCAACTGCTGCAAAGTATACTTTTTTTTCTAGCGCACATGGAACATTCTCTAGAATAGACCACATATTAGGTCATAAAACAAACCTTTGCAGAGTCCAAAACATCAAAATATTACAAAGCATCTTCTCAGACCACAAGGCAATAAAACTAGAGATCAATAACAGAAAAACTACGGAAAAGAAATCAAATACTTGGAAAATGAACAATACCCTCCTGAAAAAAGACTGGGTTATAGAAGACATCAAGGAGGGAATAAGGATATTCATAGAAAGCAACGAGAATGAAAATACTTCCTATCAAAACCTCTGGGACACAGCAAAAGCAGTGCTCGGAGGCCAATTTATATCGATAAATGCACACATACAAAAAGAAGAAAGAGCCAAAATCAGAGAACTGTCCCTACAACTTGAACAAATAGAAAGTGAGCAACCAAAGAAGCCATCAGGCACCAGAAGAAAACAAATAATAAAAATTAGAGCTGAACTAAATGAATTAGAGAACAGAAAAACAATTGAAAGAATTAACAAAGCCAAAAGCTGGTTCTTTGAAAAAATTAACAAAATTGATAAACCATTGGCTAGACTGACTAAAGAAATACAGGAACGGAAACAAATAACCTGAATAAGAAACGAGATGGGCCACATCACAACAGACCCAAATGGAATTAAAAGAATCACTTCAGATTATTATGAAAAATTGTACTCTAACAAATTTGAAAACCTAGAAGAAATGGATGAATTCCTGGAAAAACACTACCTACCTAAACTAACACATTCAGAAGTAGAACAACTAAATAGACCCATAACAAAAAAAGAGATTGAAACAGTAATCAAAAAACTCCCCACAAAAAAAAGCCCTGGCCCGGACGGCTTCACTGCAGAGTTCTACCAAACTTTCAGAGAAGAGTTAACACCACTACTTCTGAAGGTATTCCAAAGCATAGAAAATGACGGAATATTACCCAACTCATTGTATGAAGCCACCATCTCCCTGATACCAAAACCAGGTAAAGACATTACAAAAAAAGAAAATTATAGACCTATATCCCTCATGAACATAGATGCAAAAATCCTCAACAAAATTCTAGCCAATAGAATCCAACAACACATCAAAAAAAAAATTCACCATGATCAAGTGGGATTTATACCAGATATGCAAGGCTGGTTTAATATCAGAAAAACCATTAATGTAATCCATCACATAAATAAAACAAAAGACAAAAACTACACGATCTTATCAATTGATGCAGAAAAGGCATTTGACAAAGTCCAACACCCATTTATGATAAAAACTCTTACCAAAATCGGAATTGAAGGAAAATTCCACAACATAATAAAGGGCATCTATGCAAAGCCAACAGCCAATATCACTCTAAATGGAGAGAACCTGAAAGCATTTCCCTTGAGAACGGGAACCAGACAAGGATGCCCTTTATCACCGCTCTTATTCAACATTGTGCTGGAAGTCCTAGCCAGGGCAATTAGGCTAGACAAAGAAATAAAAGGTATCCGGATTGGCAAGGAGGAAGTAAAGTTATCACTATTTGCAGATGACATGATTATATACACAGAAAACCCTAAGGAATCCTCCAGAAAACTACTGAAACTAATAGAAGAGTTTGGCAGAGTCTCAGGTTATAAAATAAACATACAAAAATCACTTGGATTCCTCTACATCAACAAAAAGAACACTGAAGAGGAAATAACCAAATCAATACCATTCACAGTAGCCCCCAAGAAGATAAGATACTTAGGAATAAATCTTACCAAGGATGTAAAAGACCTATACAAAGAAAACTACAAAGCTCTACTACAAGAAATTCAAAAGGACATGCTTAAGTGGGAAAACATACCCTGCTCATGGATAGGAAGACTTAACATAGTAAAAATGTCTATTCTACCAAAAGCCATCTATACATTTAACGCACTTCCGATCCAAATTCCAATGTCATATTTTAAGGGGATAGAGAAACAAATCACCAATTTCATATGGAAGGGAAAGAAGCCCCGGATAAGCAAAGCACTACTGAAAAAGAAGAAGAAAGTGGGAGCCTCACTCTACCTGATTTCAGAACCTATTATACAGCCACAGTAGTCAAAACAGCCTGGTACTGGTACAACAACAGGCACATAGACCAATGGAACAGAATTGAGAACCCAGACATAGATCCATCCACGTATGAGCAGCTGATATTTGACAAAGGACCAGTGTCAATTAATTGGGGAAAAGATAGCTTTTTAACAAATGGTGCTGGCATAATTGGATATCCATTTGCAAAAAAATGAAACAGGACCCATACCTTACACCATGCACAAAAACTAACTCCAAGTGGATCAAAGACCTAAACATAAAGACTAAAACGATAAAGATCATGGAAGAAAAAATAGGGACAACCCTAGGAGCCCTAATACAAGGCATAAACAGAATAGAAAACATTACCAAAAATGATGAAGAGAAACCTGATAACTGGGAGCTCCTAAAAATCAAACACCTATGCTCATCTAAAGACTTCACCAAAAGAGTAAAAAGACCACCTACAGACTGGGAAAGAATTTTCAGCTATGACATCTCAGACCAGCGCCTGATCTCCAAAACCTACATGATTCTGTCAAAACTCAACCACAAAAAGACAAACAACCCAATCAAGAAGTGGGCAAAGGATATGAACACACATTTCACTAAAGAAGATATTCAGGCAGCCAACAGATACATGAGAAAATGCTCTCGATCATTAGCCACTAGAGAAATGCAAATTAAAACTACGATGAGATTCCATCTCACACCAGCAAGGCTGGCATTAATCCAAAAAACACAAAATGATAAATGTTGGAGAGGCTGCGGAGAGATTGGAACTCTTATACACTGCTGGTGGGAATGTAAAATGGTACAACCACTTTGGAAACCTATCTGGCGTTATCTTAAACAGTTAGAAATAGAACTACCATACAACCCAGAAATCCCACTCCTGGGAATATACCCTAGAGATACAAGAGCCTTCATACAAACAGATATATGCACACCCATGTTTATTGCAGCTCTGTTTACAATAGCAAAAAGCTGGAAGCAACCAAGGTGTCCATCAACAGATGAATGGGTAAATAAATTGTGGTATATTCACACAATGGAATACTATGCATCGATAAAGAACAGTGACGAATCTGTGAAACATTTCATAACATGGAGGAACCTGGAAGGCATTATGCTGAGCGAAATTAGTCGGAGGCAGAAGGACAGATATTGTATAAGACCACTATTATAAGATCTTGAGAAATAGTAAACCTGAGAAGAACACATACTTTTGTGGTTGCGAGGGGGGGAGGGAGGGAGGGTGGGAGAGGGTTTTTTATTGATTAATCAGTAGATAAGAACTGCTTTAGGTGAACGGAAAGACAACACTCAATGCTTGGAGGGTCAGCTCAATTGGACTGGACCAAAAGCAAAGAAGTTTCCGGGATAAAATGAATGCTTCAAAGGTCAGCGGAGCAGGGGCGGGGGTCTGGGGAACATGGTTTGCGGGGACTTCTAAGTCAATTGGCAAAATAATTCTATTATGAAATCATTCTGCATCCCACTTTGAAATGTGGCGTCTGGGGTCTTGGATGCTGGCGAGCGGCCATCTAAGATGCATCAATTGGTCTCAACCCACCTGGAGCAGGGGAAAATGAAGAACACCAAGGCCACACGACAACTAAGAGCCCAAGAGACAGAAAGGGCCACAAAAAAAAAAAAAAAAAAAGTATTGTTACATGAGAAATCAATATGCAGAACTGTATGTTGGTTATTGTGCAATTTTTATTTTTAACAATATACATACACGCTTTTATGTACATAAAATATCTATTGAAGGATATACATCAATCCTTTAACTGAGTTAATGGGGACAGACACCTATTTAAAAAATCATATAATCCATAGATGAAATTAGCTAAGAACATACGGGAAAGAGAGAAAATGGCAACAAAATGGTATAAAATAAAAAATACAGAACCAAACAATTTAGAAAGGTAAAATAATAAAAATATAAACATAAGTTGAGCTAAGAAATTACACTATATAAGAAAATAGTAATAGGAACAAAATGATCATTTAAATGTAAACAAAAAATGCAAAATAAAATAGGTGAAAAATATATGTTTTGAGATATAGATGCCATTAAGTGAGAAGTAATAACAGGAGAATTATTAATTAAAGTGTAATTCATAAAGAAAAAAATACCATATAAAGATTTTAGTTCAAATATTTAAACAGTATTCCTGCAATATTTCAAATGCAAAATCTATAAAAACTCCTGGGATTGTCACCTCAGTGGTTGAAGTTCACTAAAGGGGATCCCTAAGATTGAAGTCTCCATGAAGAATTGTGCAATGTTAGTGCTTAAAAATAACATGTAATAATATGTCATTTATGCTACTTCTTTGCCTCTCTCACAGGTTTGAAATTTACCATCCTCTTGATAGGTCTCCACAGTGGAATGGGCACCACTGATTTGCCATTTAGATCCCTGCAGGTAACTCTATTTGGTTCTGTAGACAATGGAGAATTTTGAAGAGTAGCATGATGCTGTCTAAACCACGCCTTGAACTGGTGAATTCAAACCTTGTGTGGAGATCAGAAAGACGTGCAAGGAAAATAGGAGGCCATTGCTATTGTCTACTTGAGAGATGGTTAAGACCTGTCCCAGAGAAATGAACAAAAGACATAGGTATGGAGTGCACAAACTTTGGGAAAGATTGTGTGAGATATGATGGAAAGGAAGGAATGAAAGATTACCTGAGGCTTTGAGTGCTGGCAACTGAAAAAAAGGTAGTGTGGTATACAGAAATAGGTAGACAATCACACAATACTGGGAACCACGGCCTAGCCAAGTTGACACATATTTTGGGGGGACACAATTCAATCCATGACAAAAGCATTTCAGTAGGGTCCACTGAAAGGTTAACGGACTGCCTCCTTAAAGCAGCAAGAGCCCATGTCCTTCTCGTGCCTGCTCCTTGCCCCTCTGAGATCCATTTGCCTGGCACTTTCTCAGCTCTCCTCTCTACTACAATTGTTTTCAAAGGAGGAGTCACTGGCTGTCATCTGTGTTCCATACATTCACATCTTATAGCAGTTACATTTAAACTCTGTCCCCTACTCTGCAGTAAAAGACATTGTCCCTGGTACAGAAAGGTGCATTGGAATACACGGCCCGGCCATCTGCATCCGAAAGGTCACATACTTGAAAACCCTATGGAGCGGTTCTACTCTGCACACATGGGGTTGCCATGAGTCAGAATCGACTCAATATCAGTAAACAAGAACAACATCAACGGAGATATGGAACCTTGAAGAATGTGTGTGGAGGAGAGTTGGGGGGCTTATTATAGAAGATAGAGTCATTTATTTTTCTCACAATGCAAACTATTGGACCTAGTACAGTTACATTAAAAATAAAGGGATAACATGAAGACCCAACATACTACATTTAAAATAAGAATACACTAGGTTTAAATGGGGATTTACTTGCAATATGTAGATAACACAATGTTACTTGCTGAAAGCAAAAAGGACTTGAAGCACCTACTGATGAAGATAAAAGACCATAGTCTTCAATATGGATTACACCTCAACATAAAGCAAACAAAAGTCTTCAAAACTGGAAAAATAAGCAACATCATGATAAATGAATAAAACGTTGAAGTTGTCAAAGATTTCATTTGACTTGGATCCACAATCAATGCCCATGGAAGCAGTAGTCCAGAAATCAAACGATGTATTGCTCTGGGCAAATCTGCTGCTAAATACCTCTTTAAAGTATTAAAAACCAAAGATGTCACCTTCAGGATTAAGATGTGCCTGGCACAAGCAACAGTATTTTCAATCCCTCATATGCATATGAAAGCTAGACAATAAGGAGGACTGAAGAAAAATTGATGTCTTTGAATTATGGGGTTGACATAGAGCATTGACTATATACCATGGAATGCCAGGAGAATGAACAAATCTGTCTTGGAAGAAGTACAGCCAGAATGCTTCTCAGAAGAGGACAGCGAGACTTTGTCTCACCTACTTTGGACGTGTTATCAGGATGGACCAGTCACTGGAGAAGGACATCATGCTTGGTAAAGTGGAGGGTCAGGGAAAAAGAAGTCCCTCAACAAGATGGGTTGATACAGGGGCTGCAACAATGGGCTCAAACAGCAATGATTGTGAGGATGGTGCAGGACCAGGCAGTGTTTCGTTCTGTTGCACAGAGCGTCACTATGAGTCCGAATTGATTCCACTGTACCTAACAACAATGACAGCGATAACGAGGCTTTGAAGCATTTTCCAGTGAGCAAAATACGATGTTTCAAACCTTGATTTTCTGATAGTTTTTAGGGATCCTTAGAGACTCTTACTGCTTTAATTTTGCTTCGGTATATTTCGTGTATTTAAAGATGCCACCTAAGAGATTTCCATGAGATGTTGCTATAAATATATGATATTGTAATGAGACACAGCTATTTAGGGCCCTCGGCAGGGGAATAAGAGGGGAAGGAAAAATTAATCCTTATTGGTGTAGAGCTCAGGAAGACCTTCAAAGAGAAAAAGTCACCTGTGTTGGGCCGATAACAACGGGAAGAACTGTGGTAAAATTCAGAGATAAAAAACCAGTTGCTGAGGACTCGGCTCCAACTCACGGCGACCCCCCGTGTGTCAGCGTAGAGCTCTGCTCTGGAGGATTTTCAATGGCTTAGCTTCTGCGCTTTTTTCTGAGGTGCCCCTGAGTGGACTCAAACCTCCAACCTTTCAGTTAGCAGCCAAGCTCGTTAACTATTTTCACCACCCTGCAGAAGCCAAATTGGGGCAGAAGCCACTGATGTATGGGTTATTGTGTGACTCTGCGGCTGTAACTCAAGCTGTATCATCCCGGCTCCCTGCCGTTACAGTCTGCGTTAGTAATGTGGCGATCTTCAGCTACATACCAATTAAAGTCTTCTTATAGCCTAATTTGCTTTTAAAGATGTTTTCTCCATTGGCTTGTATTTGTATACGGACAAGAGACAGCCTTATCGAGGGAAGAAGACTTTAATTATGGCTTGCAATATTTAATACATTTTACTAATGAGTGCACTGATTTAATTTCTTTTCCATCTTTAGAAAGAGCGTGGTTTTGGAATTGGAGAAGCATAACCCTGATACCACCCTTCTGCGACCCTGGACTCATTCTGAAGCTTAGCTTCCTCATCAGTACAATAGGGATGCTAATTCTGGCCTGGTAGGGTTGGTGTCAGGCTAAATGGGATAATGCCTCCTGAGAAGCTGGTGGCCTGGGGACAGAGCCCAGGACTTGACTTACTGCTCTGGTTATTGCTGGATGACTCTGCATCTTCTGTTTGTAACCTAGCAAGGTTGTGGTGTGGCCGGGAGTTACTCATTTAAATTTGAAAGAAAATTATTTAAAAATTTTGTCTTTACATTTATGTTCAAAATATTTTCAAATTGTCTATTCGCCTCTGAGGTGGACAGCTTCTCCTTTTGCACGTGCTTTTTAGCTCCTGAACTTTGCCAGGTTACGAGATCTTGTAAGAGACTTTAATTCCGTGTGGTGCAGTGTTTGTGCCTTTTTGAAACCCAATACACAAGAAATAAGAAATAACTCATATTTGAAATTCCTGTCTCAATGCAAGCCTGGCCTTTGCATTAGTGGGGTGGTTGCAAGTAAATGAGATCTGGGTTCCCAAATACCACGGAGCTAACACACCCATCCTCCCACAGAGAGTAAGATATAGCCCGGAGTTACCCAGGCCATAAATAGCTTGAGGATCCAAATTCCTTCACGGTATTTAGAAACAACAGTTGGAGGGAGAAAGGTCTATTATGATCATGGTAATATTTCTTAATTAATATTTTCATTTTCCCTCCCAGAACAGTTATTTGATAATATTTTATTTTATTCTTTATTGAACAGGTGATGAAACTTTAGACTATACAAATAACCCCACCAAATTAAAAGATACACAATAATCAAAATTACCCATAATCACATTACCCAGTCGTATCAGTTAGTATTTGCTTTCATCAGCTTTCCATCTTCTTTTCTATGCAAATGAATATTTAAAAACCAAGGACAGTGAAATCACACAGTGATACAATGCACACTTACTTATTATGGGTTTTTCCCATTTAATATATCAAAGGTCATCTCCCAATCTCCTACCACAAAATAATGTTTAATGTCTGTGTAGTATTCTGTCAGGTAAGGGTAGAACAATTTGCTTTTTAATCTCTTATTGTTACACATTTAGATTGTCTCTAATTTTTCAATATGATAAATAAATCTGTGGTCACTCTTCTTGTAGCTAAATGTTTACACTGTATATTTGATTATTTCCTTAGGATAAATTTTTCATAGTAGTGGGTCTGGCAAAAGAGTGTAAATGTTTGAGTATATCGTCTAATTGCCCTCCAAGGAAAGTTCTCTCATATACAGCTTCAGCGTCAGGTACAAGTGCTCAAGTCCCTTTACTCTTGAAAATACTGGTTGTTATGAAGTAATCTTTACTAATTTAACAGATAATTTATACTGTCCTCTTGTTGTTAATAAACGTTTATTTCTGTGATTACTCCCCACTTCGGAGACGAGTAAACAAAGATCCAGTAAATATCAGTGAGCTACACAAGTGCTCATAGATAACAAATTAAGAAAGCATTCTTTTCCTGGTTTATTCACTGATATACTCAACTACCAAGTATTAAGTGTTCTGTATGGGTCAAAAAAAAAAAATTTTTTTTTCTTTTTTTTTTTATGGGTCAGATAAGGAGTCTTGGTGGAACAACAGTTAAGTGCTAGGCTACTAACCAAAGGTCAGCAGTTTGAACCCATTAGCTGCTCTGCTGGAGAGATGACTTGAAGATTGGCTCCGTAAAGATTACAGCCTAGGAAACCCCATAGGGCAGCTCTACTCTGAAACATGGGGTCACCGTGGGTCGAAAGCGACTCCACGGCACCCAACAACAACAACAGCAACATGGGCCAGGTACAGAAATAAGCTCTAGAAATTCAAATCCATACATAAAATGTACCGGTCTCACTGGTCAAGAATGAGCAGGTAAGGTACGTAGTTTTCCACAAGACCAAAGCTTTGTTGAAGAAGCTTGCACGCGGAGACAAGGAGGGCCTAAAGCAACGCTTACCCTCATCTCACACAACAAAAGAAGGGCCTGAATTTTTAAAAACTCAGGGGAAGATTCATGTTTATTCATAGACACAGGCAGGGATATGTTAACAAGGTGCGCGCGCAGCAGCTTTCGAAGATGGCTCCTGTCCTGGAAGCCTCTGGGATGCATAGGAGGACTTATTATGGGGTGTCGCGCCTGCGCAGTCTCCTGCTCTCTGGGTTCGATTCCCCGGCTGGGGCCGTAGCCCCTTACTGCCCCTGGTGAAAGGTCACATAGCGGTCACAGGTGGATGTTCTGCGCATGTCCCTGGGCCTGGCTTTCTCCAGGTGCTTCTGAAAAAAAGAGTTTGCAGGTATCTATTTTTAGATACCCTGCCCCATTGTTCTGGGGAATGGCTTTGTTTCTGCGCCCTGGCCCATTTCTTGTTATTTTGTTTGCAGATTTGGGGGCCCTTCTGTTCTCTGTCTTGCTAAGTCTCTACGTTCCACACTCAACCCTCTACTATCTGATAGTATAGTCTACTTTTGTTTTACTTGTTTCTCCTCTTACCACAGCAGTCTCTCTGCTATTTCTCAAACAGGCACCCTCCGATCTCATGGCCTTTACTCCCTGTCTTAAAAAAGGGTCCCTGACTTGTAGGAACTCATTAGTGAGAGGGTAAGGGTGAGGGTACATGACTTCCTTGGGTGCTGTGGAAGCTTCAACAGGATGTGGGAGAGGGCGTTGTAGAAAGATTTCTCAACCAAAGAACTTTATGAGGTAAATCTTGAAAGATACGTGGATGATAGGCAAAGAAAGGAGGCAGGAGAAGGGAGACAGAAAGGGCAAAAGGGACGCTGTGAGGAGGAAGGGTCCATGGTAAGGGGAACACCCTTAAAAGTTTAAGTTTACACAGGTACAGACAACCCCCTGAAAAGGCCTGGAGATCTGCGAGCATATTACACCACAAATATAATTTGTGTAAAAGAAAACCTGGGCAGCACACTCCCGACTCTTTGTTGTTAAGGAGCAGGGTAGGAGGAGGACAGGGCGGTGGTGATGGACAGGAAGCAGAAACCTTCTCCTCCCCGGATGGTGAGCTGAAAGGACCTTGAAACCTTTATAACTGTCAAGGCTTCACTAGATACCAAGCCATAGAATCTAGCTGTTCAGATTAACTTTCTCAGAATGGTGTTAAAATGCCATTGATTTCCCCGCTTTGGTCTTTACATGTATAAAAGGCAGAAGTGTGGTCTGAAAGGTACAAGATTCACAGAATTACAAGCATGTTGGAAGCACAAGAGAAACTAGCATAGAAAATTTGGGCCCTTCAACTTTGGCTGTCTCCTCTGAGGTGCCATCCAAGCTAGCACTGAGAGAGAATGAAGAACTTAGTATGTTGGTATAAAAAGGTTGGAAGGACAGCAAAACAAAGCCAAAACTGTCCATATGGGAGAGATGGAGAAATTATTTCATGAGACTTAATGATTCCACAGTTTCCCTTCCAGAGGCTGCAGTTCTGTAACTTTTTTTCCTGAGATAAAATAAATAAGCGCTCTTCTCCTGTCTCTAAGGAACAACGTTCCTGTCATAACCTAAGTTCTTATCTACTTTGAAGGGGATGACCCTTTCTTTCCAAGCTTAGATATTTATTCCCTTTTTGAGGGGAAACTTTTTAGGGAGTTAAAAAGAGAGATTTAACACCTTGGGGGAGACTTTTTATCCACTCGCTAAACAATTTATTAAGCTATTTAGTGTGTGTCTTGAGTGCAACCTGGTCACCTAGAATTTTTTCTCTCACAGGGAGGTCATGACTAAATGAGTTCAAATAATCTACATGTGCTAGAATCCACAAACACGGGCCAGTGTTGACCGAAGAGGAAATCTCATTTCCATCTATTACAGAAATCATTGGAGTGGACTCTTTATGCTTAAATATGCTTTTAAGGGTGGGAACATTTTTATCTTGTTCCTTATTTTACTCCTGGCACCTAACTGTGGCTACTGATAATTGGTAATTGTTAACTATTTGTTAAATCAGTGGATGAAGGATAGACAGAGCTTCTAGCATTGGAAGGCATTATGCATGTTCTTTTCTCTAAGTCTAATGTCCCAATGCCATCAAATGGATTCTGAATCATGGCGACCCCATGTGTTTCACAGTAGAACTGCACTGCACAGGGTTTTCAATGGCTGCGATCTTTCAAAACTAGATTGCCAGGACTTCCTTCTGTAGTGCCAGTGGTTAGATTTGAACTGTCAACCTTTTAGTTAGTAACCAAGTGCAAATGGTTTTCCCACCTAGGGACTCAGTCCAACGGGAAACATTTATTTCTCCATCAAACAGTCTTCAAATTACAAAGAATGAAAATATAATGGCTGGCTTCCACTTCCACCCTAAAAGTGAATAGGCCCATCAACTGCCAGTTCAGTAATAAAGATGGAAAAGCTATGCTTCAGATTTTGCCTATTTCCTCAATTTCCTGAAGTGAGAACTTAAAGAATATTGAAAGGACTCTCCTCTGTGTATATGCATTTCAAAAATAAATGTACATTATTAATCCATTTCCTCATCTACTTATTGTGCCTGTACAGTGTAATCATGCCACGCAAAATGTCATTTTTTCCCCCACAATCTGGATATGTTTCCCCATCAATAGGTATAGATCAACATTATCCTTTTTCATGGGCTAATAAACCACCAAAAAAAAAAAACACTGAAATGATCCAGGTTGATACTTTGGGAATGTTGTTTTTGTTAGTTGCTCTTGAGTTTGCTCTGACTCATGATGACCCCATGTACAGCAGAAGGAAAGGTTGCCCACTCCTGCTCCATCTTCACGATTGTTACTATGCTCAAGCCCACTGTTGTAGCCACTGTGTATTTTGAGTGCCTTCCAACCTAGGGAGCTCATCTTCTAGAACTATGTTGGATAATATTCTGTTGTGATCCATAGATTTTTCATTGGTTAATTTTTGGAAGTAGATTACCTGGCCTTTCTTCCTAGTCTGTCTTAGTCTGGAAGCTCCCCTGAAACCTGACCACCATGGGTGACCCTGCTGGTTTGGAATACCAGTGGCATAGCTTCCAGTATCACAGCAACACTCAAGCCACACAGCATGACAAACTCACAGATGACAGGTGTAGACTCTGGGAATGGAGGTATATAAATCCATTTGTGCATAGTGTTTTGTTCCCTTAAAGACAGAAAAAGAAAAACAGAGATTTTCTCAGTTTTCTGCAGAAAGCCTCGGTACTGGTAATGACAGAGTTGCCAGCGAAACAAGTGGAAGCCAGGGCAACTACTAAAGAGAATGAATTGAGGTTAGTAGTTCTGATGTTGGGAAAAGCGTAGTGTTGATGAAGTCATCTAAGGAGAGGCGAAAGAAATGCCCCCAGGGGCTATCAGTGGTTCACTGATCCCTAAGATAATGTGGCAGCAGCACCCCTAGTGTGGCCCAGCAAAGGGGGAGCCTTGTAGACATTTCACGTGGTTGCACTAGCTTTACCTTTTGGTGACTACACCAGAACAAAGCAGCTGGGACAGAGTAGAAATTTTAGGAGTATGGAAGGGAGACAGTTGACTATGAACTTAAGTTTGTGGAGGGAGATACTGGGATACAGCGCTACTTGGCTCAGTGTGCAAAAATGTGGAGCTTGAGAGGACTGGGTGGTCCTTCTCTGAAGAACTGGAGAGTTACTTTTGATTCTATTGTGGAGGCTAATGCTCAAAACGGAGCATTCTCTTATGTTTTAACTCTAGATATTACGTCAGGACAACGCTTCTAAAGGGCGGGAAATGTGGCACTGATTATTTTAGGTGGCGATATTTGAACATTTAGGTGACAAAGGTTGAACAATTAAAGTTTTTCCACAAGGGTTCCATATACTAAACAAATGAACCAACCCATCAGCCTCAAAATTTCACGAGTATTATTGCATAAAACAAAGATACATTTTTTGAAAAGTAAACTGATTTAAAAAATAAATATAGATAGTACTTGAATATTGAAAAAATTGTGGATTTTCTATGGGAATCCCTTAATTTAAAAGATAGTCATTTTAGAGAAGAAAGCGATCACTCTCCCGAATTTGTTATATTAGTGGCTTCAATACTGGAAATTCAAAACTCTTGCCTGGAGCTGTGATTTAAAATTATTTGAATAGTCTTCTCTATATAGTGATAAGAAGGCTGGATACTAGCACTTTCGATGTGACTTCCTCACTGGATGCTCATCTGTGTAAAAGACAGGAAATTGATGAAGGAAGTCAACTATGCTGAAGGTCACGTGACCACTAAGAGCAGAGTTACAACGAAGGGAACAAGAGGTTGATTTTTCTTTCTCTGGTAATTTTAAACGTCTCTCCTGACTTTGATCAGATGCAAACTGATCTGGAGACACCCCTCTGCCTGGCTGCCCCCCTCTTCGCTTGTGTTCTCCGGGCCTCAGAGCTGGGAAAGCTGGGTGGGTTGGCAGGGAGAAGAGGCACTGTGACTGTGATTGGATGTGTGATTAGGGATGGAGAGAAGATGGAAGTTGTCATAAGTAAGATGAATAACTTGAAATATCATTTTATGACAACATAAACTCCATAAATTACCCCAAAATGCAATCCTCAAGTGATTACCCAGAATATTTGCTATTGCCTTTTAATGTTTTTTTTTAATATATACAAGAAAACATTTGCCATTTCAACCTTGTTTACATGTATAATTCTGTGACATTAATTATGTACTCTATGTTGTGCAAACATCACCACTATTCTTTTCCAAAATTTTTCTGTTACCCTTAACAGAAACTCAGTATCCCTTAAGCAAAACCTCTCTATTTTCCCTTACCGCCGCCCTTACTAACCACCAATAAACTTTGGTCTTTATGCATTTGTCTCTTGTGGATATTTCATATAAAAAGGGATCATACATTTGTCCTTTCATGTCTAATTTTTTTTAGCATAATGTTTTCAAGGTTCATCCATGTCACAGTTTGCATCAGAACTCATTTCTCCTTATGGCGGAGTAATATTCCATTTTATGTCTATACGGAGCCCCAGTGGTGTACTGGTCAAGAGCTTGGCTGCTAACCAAAAGGTCTGTAGTTTGAATTCACCAGCTGCTCCTTAGAAACCCTATGGGGCAATTCTATCCTGTCCTATAGGGTCACTTTGAGTTGGAGTCCACTTGACGGCAACAGATTTGGTTTATGTAGTATATACCACATTTTATTTATCCATTCAGCTGTCGATGGACACTTGGGTTGTTTCTGCTTTCTGACTATGGTGAATATGGTGCAATGAACACTGGCATACAAGTATCTGTTGGGGTTCTAGGAGTGGAACTATGTTTTGACTTTTTTTTTTAACTTGAACATTTAGAAATATTTTATTGTAAATTTTTTAGTGTATTTATAATTTTTAATTATACCCATGAAAGTGTTAGTAAAACATTTAAGAATATTTTAAAGTTTAATTATAAAACAAATATCTGTATAATCAATACTCAGGCTATTAAAGAACACACAATTCTTCCTGATCACACCTGCCTATAGAAAATTGCTATCCAGATTTTTCTGATAAAACTTTTCTTGTTTTTCCTTATAGTTTTAACATATATATGCGTATATATATACATGCACCCACATATATGTCTAAATACTATAATCACTTGTGCTTGTCTTTTTAAGCTTTATATAAATGGAATTATACTATATGTATTATTTTGTGTCTTGCTACTTTCATTCAATATGTTTCTGAGATTCTTCTACATTGTCTTGTGTGGGTAAGTTTCTTCCATTTTCATCGCGGTATTGTGTTCTATGGTATGACTATACAACTGATTTGTTCATTCTGTAGTTGATACATATTTTGTTTGTTTCTAGATTTGGATATTATAAAATATACATATATGTGGTAAACATAAGTGTTTCTTTAGGCTATATATCTAGGAGTAGAATTGCAGGGTCATGATATATGAAAGTTCAGCTTCATAGGACCGTGCCAAATTATTTCTCAAAGTGATTGTACAAGCAGGATAAGAGTGTGCCCTGTTGTTCAAAATCCTCACCAAAGGACTAAAAAAAAGAGAAAATAGAGGAGTTTTGCTTCCCCCTCTAGGCCTTTAAAAAAAAAAAAAATTTTTTTTTTTTCTAGGCCTTTGATCATCTGAAATTGATTCTTGTGTTAGAGTTTGAAGCAGGAATCTGGTTTCATTAACGAAATAATGATATCTAATTGTCAAACATGTTTCTGAAAAGTCCATCTTTTTTCTCATTGACCTAGAATGCCACCTCAATCATGTATCAAGGGTCCAGTTATGGATAGACCTGTTTCTGCACTCTCCATTCTGGTTCATTTGTCTATTTGTCTATCCCTATGCAAATATTGGAAACCCTGGTGGCTTAGTGGTTAAGTGCAAGGGCTGCTAAGCAAAATGTTAGCAGTTCAAATCCATCAGGCGCTCCTTGGAAACTCTGTGGGGCAGTTCTACTCTGTCCTATAGGGTTGCTATGAGTCGGAGTCAACTCAATGGCAGTGGTAGGCAAATATCAAAATTACTCTGTATTTATCATGCCTTGATAATGCATGTCCTTACACTCTCATCTCTTCTCAAAAGGTGTCTTGGATATTCTTGGCTTTCACATTTTCATAATTATCTTAAAAAATTGCTTGTTAATTTTTACTCTCCACCAAAAGAAAAAAAAATTCCCAGTTGATGGCTTGAATTTTTCAGATTTCAAATTTAGGTAAGGTAAGGCTGTTTGTCCACATTCTACTCAGCACCAGTGAACATTCCCTTGCTGACACGCGTGGGTCAACTTTCAGTTTGCCCTTACTCTGAAGTTATAGCCATTTCTATAGCAGTGTTACAGAGGAAAGTAAGGTCTTCTGTTAGGATACTCATATTGGTTGAGCCCTGAGCTCACTTTACAAGGCCTTAAAATCTGTAGTTTGTATTCACTACCTTGGCAAGTACTCTAAAGGCATTCAGCTTACTTTTCTGGGGTTAGGACTTCACTTCGATTTTGGCCTGATAATTCCTTACTATCTTGTAAAATGGAGCCCTGGTGGTACAACGCTTAAAAGCTCAACTGCTAACTAAAAGGTCAGCCGTTCAAATCCATCAGCTGCTCCTTGGAAACCCTATGGGACACGTTCTACTCTGTCCTATAGGATCACTACGAATCGCAATCGACTTGAAGGCAACTTTTTTTTTTCTTTAAAATCTTATATGTTTTTTGATGTTTTTAAGAAAACAGTTTTTTTTTTTCCTTGTCTTATCCACAATTTTTACTTGTTTTCAGCAAGATATTTGGTCAGAATAACCTAGCGTACTCTTTTCCTGGAGAAGTACAATTATTTTTTAATGCCTACTCCAGATTATTCAGAGCACCTAGAAATGACCTATATAACTCTCTAGCCAAGTAAGATTGAAATATGTTCCAAAATAGATTGTCTACTTTTATAAATCTATGCTATATTAAAATAGATTCAACACATAAAGTACAGCAAATAAAATACCCGCCGTTGTGATTGAAAAGGTTTAGTATTTTGCAATCTCCCTGGGCTTTCCTAAATGCCAATGATGACCAATTAGTTTAGCAAAGAAAGATGTTTAAGGGACTAGTCTGAATCTTTGGTGCACCCGAAATATATCGTCAAAATATGTCTGTCACCTTTAAGTGTTACCTGTCTCATTCAGATGTAGCGGTTAGTAGAAGACTTAAGTGCTTGGGTTTAAGTAGATGCTCCATCAGGCCATACATAGTCGACTGGTTAAGTACCTGACCTCTCTGCATGTTAGCTTTCTCCTTTTTAATGTAGTGCAAATAATAGTTAGTCAAGGTATTGCACAGCATTTTGCAAGCATCGGATGTGATAAAGACCATGAATATGCTTGGTAAGCCATGGATTTCTACACGTGTGTAAATGTATAAGAATTTGGTAGGATACAGAATGAACAAGGGAAGTATAATCCAATTTTTATGTTTCTGTTTTGTGGATTCTGGGCAAATTGAAGTTTATAGGAGTCTTGCCAAAGTTGCTCACTAAAGTAAGTTTGACTGCGTTTATCAGTTTTGTACAAAAATAGCTGTTGGACAAAAGAAAACTTAGTCACTAAACATGACCTTTTATTTTCACATTATTGAGTTTCTGGTTTGAATATTCGCTTTGTTTTTCCCAGAAGTTCTTTTGTTTTATGCAGACATTTCTCTATTGAACAGATTTTATTTGGTTCTTTTCTGAACCATGAGTCCCTGAGTTGGTGCTGCAATTTACCTTGTATAAGGTAATACAACACAGATGTAGATACAGAACACCTAAGTCAATGTCTCAGTCTCTCACGTTTGTAACTGTGTGATATCGGTAAGTTACTGTACCTTTCTGCAGCTCATTTTTCCCCCACTGGAAAACAGGAAGAAAAACCTGTCTTTTTAATATGACTTGGAGGAGAATCAAATAGAACACCGTATACGATTTTCCTTTGTAAATTGTAAGGCAAAATTCAAAATTTCAAATGTATTCACTATTTTTTTTTCACTATACCTATATATTTATGCCTTGATCTATTCCATTGTGTTCCAAAAAACTTATGTGACTTAGGGAGGAAATACATATACAAAGAGAGGATTTATTAAATATAATTGAGCATATCATGGTGTGCAAATAATGTTGGTCAATTCTTCCCACTGTTCTCTCTCCAGCACATAGAACAGTGCCTGGCATTGAGTAGGAACCAAATATATACATTTTTGGTTGTTGCTGTTGTTAAATCAATCAGAAAACATGTAGTAAGGAAGGAAGATGTGGCACAAAAGGTAGGGTTAGAAGGTAAAACCAGGTGATGGGATACTAAGACGTTGCTGGACGTGGAAGGCTAATTTGGCTCTGAGCATCTTCTCAGTTTAATATGATTGGCTATGAGATTCAAGAACCCTTAAAAGGTTTTCAAGAGAAATACAAATATTGTGTCTTTTTTTGTCACTGAGCAAGGCATTTAATTTCTTTGAGTGTATTTTTCTTACACGGTTTATAATCCATACACTGCCAGACTTAGTATTGTTATAACAGCCAAGTGAAAATATGGTGTATTATTGTTGTTGCTGCTGTTAGATGCCATTGAGTTGGTTCTGACTCATAGCAACCCCATGTAGAACAGAACAAAATGCTGCCTGATCCTGCGCCATCCTCACAATCGTTGCTATGCTTGAGCCCATTGTTGTAGCCACTGTGTCAATCCATCTCTTTGAGGGTCTTCCTCTTTTTCACTGATCCCCTACTTCACCTAGCATGATGTCCTTCCCCAGGGATTGGTCCTTCCTGATAATATGTCTGAAGTATGTGAGACGTAGTCTTGCCATCCTTGCCTCTAAGGAGTATTCTGTTGTGCTTCTTCCAAGACAGATTTCTTCGTTCTTTTGGCAGTCCATGGTATATTCAATATTCAGCAGCATGAGTGGTGGTAAGACTTTAGAATCAGATAAACTCCAGTTTGAAAACCTGTTTCTTTACTCCAGATCCATGACTTTGGGCAAGTTATATAATCTTTATGAATTTCAGTTTCTTTATCTGTAAAGTGGAGATATTAATTCCTGTCTTAGATATTAAATCTGTAGGAACTATAGAGATGTCTCTGTTTGAAATTTCTACTGAAGAATTGTTAAGGGGTTGGGTTCTGCTCTTAGAATTAGTCCTACCTGGTAGCATCTGCTATTTTGGGCGTTCAAAATGACAATATTTGGGATGACTTTGACTATTAATGTGTTTGCTGAAATGAAAAAAAAAAAGAAATCAATCTCAGGTGTCTGTCACTGAAGCAAGAAGAAATTTGCTTATTTGGTAAAATGGGAATACTTCATGCACAAGAAGAGATAAGATCAGTTATGGAGTAGTTACTGGGTACCCTTCCACCACAACAAAGTTTCCCAGGGCCCAGCATTCCAACACCAGAATGCAGCTAGAAAAGAGGAATCTGAGGGGTGGTATTTGGGTGACAAGTTGACAAGGACTATGGTCCTTGACTTCCAAAATTATCTTTATTTTTGTGAGTCATGGGTTTTGTAAAAACTGGAGGATCAGTAATAAAAATGGCATTTGATTAGTTATTTATCATTTGATGGTACAAATAGAACCTTTTAACTTTCTATGTCTTGCAACTGGAAGGGATGGTAAAATTAGATACTATATAGACATCAGAAGGCATGAGATTGCCTTCGGTCATTGAAACTTTGTTTAAGAACTATGAACAATATTGAGGAGTTGATATTATATATAATATCTTGCAAAGAACAAAAGGTCAAGATAAATAATACATCTGTGTATGCTGTGTGTGTGTTTCCTTTCACTGAGTCACCTCTCATTCTTTCTTTAGGCTGAGAATCAAGGCCATTTCTCTGGTGACAAAGATACATTTACTGAAACAAGCCATCTTATGCATCCATAATGGCAAATACCACATGTGCGTGAATGTCTATGTATGTCTATATGAGCACACTGCAAAATACTGGAGTAAGCTTTGCAGGCTACAACTCTTTGCAAGATTACTCTGTGAATTTAAAGAACTAGTATGTTTTGAAAATCTTCCGTAAGAGTTTTCGTATATAAACAGGGCTGAATAAGTCAGCATTTTCCTCATTTCATTCCAGAACATGTATAAAAACAAAAAGAAAAAAAGGAACCAAAAATATTCAGTCAGAAAAAAAAAGAATAATTTGCTTATAAAAGCAAAATGAGTAAAAATTGCATCACTTTTCCTTCAGCAATTTTCAATACCAGAAGGCAGTGGGTCAACACCAATGAGACACTGTGAGCCATAGATTTTTGACACAGCCAATCTATTCTTAAAATACAGACGCTATATATTAAAAATTGTGCCAATTTTGATGACATAAGAATTCATTGAGGATGGGGGATTGAGATCTGAGTTTAACGTGATTCTTACGTTCTGATTCAGAATGCGGTTTATGTTCCCATTATAGCTGACTTATTGGCAGGTGTGATATTAAAAATATTTAATGACCAGTATGGCGGAGACCGTGACTGACCAGAACAGACAGCAGCTTTACCACTGGAACTGAACTGCCGGCTGACTTCCTGCTGGGCCAGGTGTTAACCCTCTAGATTCTGGGTTGTTCTGGACTTTGTGGTAGAGGCCTTGATATTGGAAATAGGCTCAGGGCAAACTCTTGTTTATCAGCTGAACTGGAAGTATTTTGATATTTTAACTACTGTACTAGTTTTTTTTTTTTTTACTATGCGTACCAAGTCACACTCAATGAGTATTAGCATTTACCACAAAGTTCTAAAGTTTACAAAGCATATATTTTCTCATTTACCTTTAGTTGTGATGTGATACAATCACAAATAGTGACATCACTCCCATTTCTCAAGACTAGGAAACTGAAAGCCATAGATTTCATAATCTCAAAGCTAAGTAGTATAAAGTTGAGACAGGAATTGAATTTCAGACTCACACATTTACCACACACCACGGTTCTCTCAGTTCGGCAGCCATGAGTGTCTGGCAGCAGGGAGCATGTGCACACACACAAATTTATTTTGCATGCTTAATCAAACAGGGATCTTCTGAATCTGTCTTATCATATATGAAATGGTAGTCATGGGACCTGAAATAAGTCCATCTGGAAACAGCAATGATGAAATTAACTTTCTACATAGTTAGAACAATAATAAAAGTAAAAAGAAAATCTAATTGCTTGGGCCAAGTCCCTGGTGGAGTTTGTACATAATTTGGAGTCTTTATGAACAAAAAGAACATTACGCAAATTTTTTTTTAAAAGATAAATCCATCAGTCCAAAAGAAATGACATCTACTTTTGAATGTATTTCATAAACACTTAATGTTACATCTCCACGTTTCTGGTCAAAGTCTACTGCATGAAAGAATAACTACAATAACAACAAAAAGTGTGATGCGTGTAAGAGACATGTTTGCTAAAGAATATATGATACATCACAAGTATTAGAGAAGTTTTTTGTTTGTTTGCTTGTTTCAGGTAGCTATAAACATAGAGACATTCCTGTTAAAATAAGTTACGAACATCTAGCTATGGCCCCCATCCCAGCCAAAGAGTAAATACCTCATTTTTATTCCATCCGATTATTTTTTGATCCTTTGTAATTTCTGAGATTGTGTACGTATAATGAATAATTTATCAGTGAAAGAAGCATGGAGTTAATGGTCTGAAGAGAGCAATGAGATATGGAAGTCCAGTAATAAGTCGAATCTCCAAGGTGACGGATTCAAAGGGCGTTATAAAAGAAACTAGAATCTCAGAAGAAATTTAAACAGAAAGAGTGCATTTCTCTGCTTGTCTGTATGCCATCATTTGTCTAATCCTACTCAGCGTACACTGTGAGCTGCAAGTGATGCTTTTTTTCTAAAATAATTTGGTAGAGTGAAAGGAAATGGGCTTTAGAGTGAGGAATAGATAAAAACAGAGGCATGGATATGTGTAAAATTAAAACATTCACTTCATTCTCAAACATTTGGTGAATGGGTTACCCATCACATGGATTTTAGCACTCAGTGAATTGGTTTTCAGTTAATTGTCTTAGAGACTATTCTTCTATTCTTCTCCCCGGTTTAACGCTTCCTCCTTCTCCATTATATCAGATTTCTGACAATAGCATCACCAGCTACCCAGCTATCCAACGTGCAAACTTGGGAGCCATTATCAACTCCCCTCCTCTCTCCCAGCATCCATCTGAACGCCAAGTATTGTTGATTTCACTATCAAATACCTCTCTCAAGTCTGTCTTCTCATCCCGGTGGACCTGATATCAAAACGTCTAGGATTGTCCCATGATCTCTTAACCTGTTCTTCTTTCTCCATTTAGTCCTGTTCTAGGTCCCAGGCATAGTGCAGGAAGAAAAAAAGATAAAAATCCCTGGCCTAAAGAAGTTACAATCTAGTAGGGGAAGGTAGACAAGAAAGAAAGTAAATAAGAAAAATGTATGCTGTCTTAGAAGGTAATAAGCGTTTTGGGAAAAAAAAAAAAAAAGCAGAAAATGGGGACAAGGAGTGCTGTGAAAAAGAGGTTGCAATTTTAAATGAGGATGTCGGGGAAGGTCTCATGAGATGTCAGCAAACATTGAGTAAACTGAAGAGCTACCCAGGAGAGGAATTGAGGGAAGAGTATTCCAGGCAGGAGAAAGAGACTGAGGCTTTTGGGAATAGCATGGGGGAAGAGTGCCTGGAGCAGAGTGGGTGAAGAGTAGGAGACAAGGAGACAGGTAAGCGATGGGGATGGGAAGAGGGCGGGCCTGAACAGAGATCTTTAGAACCTAGAAAATATGAGTATTTGAACTTTTACCTTGCATGTGAATGGGGAGGCATTGGAGGGTTTTGAGCAAAAGAGTGAAAGTCTACGATTCATGTTTTAACAAGAGCACTTTGGGTGTTGAAAGAAGAATAAGCTGTGGAGACGGGGTGAAAGCTATTGGAATAATCCAGTTGGTGATGGTAGCCAGCACCAGAGTTATATGGTGGAGGTTGTGACAAGGGGAAGATTCTAAGTATATTTAGAAGGTAGAGCTAATAGAATCTCTTAATAAATTTGGTGTGGGGTGTATTCAAGTGGGGAAAAGAGATTCAAGGTTGAATGTAAGTTTTTTTCATCAGTAACTAGAATGATGCTGTTGTGGTGTTGTTAGGTGCCATTGAGTCAGTTCCTACTCATAGCGACCCTACGTACAACGGAAAGAAACACTGCCCAGTCCTGCTTCAATCTCACAATCGTTGCTATGTTTGAGTCCATTGCTGCAGTCACTGTGTTAATCCATGTTGTTGAGGTTCTTCCCCCTTTTTGCAGACCCTCTACTTTACCACCATGATGTAGTTTTCCTTAACTGGATGGGACAACTAAAGATGTTTGAGAGAGATTTTTAGGGGTTTGCAGTTAACAAGTTTGCAGGAGATTATTAGGAGTTTGATTTTAGACACTTAAAAAAAAATTTTTTTTTATTTTTAAGATGCCCTTTATTAGAAATGTCAGTCAATTGGAAATGTCAGTAATTTATCTCATTAAGGCACTTCATTCAGACAATTGTGAACATTTTAGCCCATCTTACTTCCAAGAGCAGATATACGTCTTTTGAAAGTAATAACTTTACATCATTTTTAGATTAAAAAAAGAATGGAAACATTTTCAGACAAATTTCACACAATGCTCTCTCCATAGCATGTTTCTTTTGAATTGCAGTCATGTTCTCACTTACTGTTAAAATAATCCCTGTACCTTGAAAGTGTCAGATTAAGTGTGTGAGGGTATGCACGTGTGTTTAAATATACGTGTTAAAACATATGCAATGAAACATCCTACTGTCAGCATTTGTTGTTACAAAAAAGCTCAGCAAATTTTGTATGCTCATTTTTTTTGTAAGAGAAAAACACAAAAATTGTTTTTAAGTTTCACTGTTGTTTAAAGTAGTTTGCCAAGAAAATGCTGGCAAATGTCTACCTAAAAAAAAAAATTTTTTTTTCATGGTCCCACTTTAATTTCCCAATGTTATATTATTTTTATTAAAAAGTATTTCATCATTGTTCACTACAACTTTGCCACAGTAGCCTCTAACACAATTAGTTCTTCATGCATTCATTAATCATACAGAATCTAGAAAATTCCATAAGCTGAGATCTGGAAGAAACATCAATACTTTCAAGTAACCTTACCTTTCAAATTATCGCACACAGTGTGATTTGTTTTGATACTTATTACTTCACATTTACCAATATCTAGGTCATCTGATGGTTGGTGAAGACTAAGAAGCAAACTTCAGTGTGCTATTAAAATTTCCATGTTTCTAAATTTGTTCAGGTTTTTTAAAAAATTCTCTTGTGTATTATTTCTATTGTTTTTATCTAAATGGTAGGAAAAATGTTTAAATTATAAGGAACATGTTTTCCCTCAAAGGTAAGTTGTTGAATATCTCAGAAGAAACTTTAAAATTTTATCGTAGGTTTAATTGAATTTTGTAAAATAGTTACTTAAGTGTTGTATGGCTTTAAGCATGAGTAATCAAATTGTACATACTTTCTCAATACTAGCATCAACTTTAGACCTCAAAGTAGAATACTCACTTAGTGTGAGGCTCGTTGTTAAGGACCGTAGACATAGTTTGTGCTTCAAAACGCTTTCCTGATATTAGAATATTTAACTGACTTCTTGCCTTTGTTTTAAACTTTGTCACGCGCCGGATAAGAACATATACAACTAATTGAAGAGCTAAAGCTCTGACATTTTCTTGTTCACTTTTGCTTGTGATACATATTATTTTTAATTAGTTATTTCTTGGAAGGTAAAATTTATTGTTTTGGTAAGTCAGTTTAGTTAAAGGTAGAAAAGTTAGTGCTTAAATTCACTCAACTAGTCATACCTGAACTGCATTATCTAATGATACGCCACAAAGGAACGAGTAAGTGACGCATCATGGTCAACCCCTCTGAATTGTGCAACCCCCACTTTTTTCTCAGAAACCAGTGTACTAACTTGATATACAAAGCTTTAACATACAGACTGAGTGGGGACTCTAGAGTCATTATGCGTGTTAGGTATTAGTAACACTTTAAGTTTGCTCACTTTTTAAGATAAAAGAAGTCAAAATGCTAATATTTTATTTTTGGAATGGAACTGATTCCACAATGTGGAATAAGACTTGGTTGAAAAATGCCAGAATACCAACTTGGAACCGAAGTGTATTAACATGACTCAAATATCAAAGGACACTTTTTTTTTCCTAAAAAGGCTTTAAAAAAAAAAAAAAAAAGTACAGATCTGATTGTGTCTTACACAAAGGCAAGTCAGAATTTGTAACCTGTGTAAATGGTATAATTAAAACCTTGCTTTTACATGGATCCATTATGTTAAATTTTCCACTAATTACTGACATTTTCTTTAATGTGTACATGTGGGGAACATGAGGATATGATTAGCTGAAGTTAAAAGTGTAAGCAGTAATGAGCATACTACAGGTTTCCCTCTGTGTCTGGTTACTCTAAGCTTCTTGACAATAGGGTCTGCCTTTTTAGAGGTGTGGTACACAATGCAATTTGCTGTAATCAAACAAATGTCTGTCAAGTAAAAATGACAATATTCATAAATACATCTTAAACAGTATTGCTTTGTTTTGCATTTGGTTTTCTAACAAAAGCCTTTCTCCTTGTGCAGGTTGGAGTGACTGATAAAGTCCAGAATGACTACCCAAATGCAAAATTAGAATGAACATCTTTCTGTTGGGAACATTTGCAGTTGATGCAATTAAACCATTGGAAAAGGAGGGTTTTGGGGCTGGAGTCATGACTCAAACTATCAAAGCATTCATAAATAACAATTTTAACATCGGTTAAAATATAGTAATAAAGGTCAATCTCTAAAAAAGGAGCTTTTCAGAGGCATTTATACATCTTAATGTTCTGGGTTCTATGAAATATATTTCCTATTAACATCTTTTGTTTGAAATGGTCTTCTAAGAATCTCCTTTCAGATAATTTCAACTAGATGCCTGTAAATTCATTTTGTTTCCTTGTAGATAATACATGTGCCAAAAGATATTATTTCCTTTTGCTTTGTTTCCCCTAGGTCTGGTTTTTCCAGAAGACTCCCATTGTAGTTGACTCTTTGGAGGTCTGTTTGGAGAGCCACCAGGTTAGAGGAAGGGTCTCAAAGTACCTATGGTCTGTCTGCCTGTCTAAAGTGTGTTCTCTCCTAAAAAGCATGTAGTCCGGGTCTCAGACCCCTTCTCTCTTTCCCAAAACCCCATTGCAAAGAACCCCTGCTAAGCTCTGCCTTCTTTTTTTTTTTTTCTGTTTCCAGCTCTGTTGCCTCTTTTTCTCGTTTTTCCCTACATATGTAACTCATATCCGTTGGAGAATATATCCTCATGGAATTAAAGTCATATTTACTAAAATTTCACATAAGTAGAATTCACAGTTTGGGGTGGATTTTAGTAATCCCATCTCAAACCCACACAGGCAAAATGGAGTAGAAGGTTGCTCAGCAATACAGTGATATGAAGACCATGAGAAGAACCAGGCCAGACATCCTAGGCAAACACGGCTAACTCGTGCTTTTAACCTGAATTCTGAGTAATTGTTCTGACAATTCTATGCTTGGCTGAAGTCACAGATAATCAGTTTTGAACTAAGATTTCTACACTCAATTCGCTATATCGCAAATAATTTCTTCCTGTGGCCTTCTGATTTTAAACAGGACTAGAACTAAATAGAATTGCAAAGTTGCCCTCTTCCTTTCAAACTCTAATTGTTGTTCCCTTCTTCCCTTGTGTTTAGTGCTCGAGGCTTCTCTGCAGCCTGTTGCTAGAGCAGAATGTGGTTCCTAGCTTAGCCATGCTTTCCCCTTGTCTCCTATCATGCAGTGCTCAGTAACTACCTTTTCCTTCACTTGAATATTCCTCAGACATTAGATAAAACCAGTCTTATCTAGTTTCAGGATATCAATCTGATGGGAATAATTAAACGGGCTAGCCACTTAAGCACTGGCTGGGTTAGCCACTTAAATGGATAGATCCAGATAAGGTACTTGCTTCTTAAAGGGATATTTACTAGTCAAAATGCAGCTTTCTCATTAGGCATATTTTAGAGAAGAAAGGGTTCTTCTTCTGCTTCTCAAATTACATGTGTGGGAGAATGACTAACATTAATGTAGTGCTTTGCAATGTGCAAAACACCTTTCATATGTATCATCTCATTGTGTCTTATAAAAAGTTTGTCAGGTATATGTTACTATTATCTAAATTTTTCCAGATAAAGACATTGCCCTGTCTAAAGCAGGGCATAGCTTAAACATGAAGCTATATGGTCTGACTTTAGTTTTATGCATTAAATATCTCATTGATCAGTAACTAAAGAGAGATATCATACATTTGCTATTTTTAGGTACTTTTGTAGAGCACAGTTTATTTAGTGGTAAGAATATGGACTTTGTTGGCAAACTAACCAGGGCCTAAAGTCTGCAGCTCTATCTGCTAATATGTTTCCTAAGGCAGGTGAAATAGCCTGTCTGAGTCTCAGTTTTCAAGTCTGAGACATGGGAATCATAATGGTAATCTTTGTAAAATGACTAGTGTGGTGTCTGGCAGAGTTAATACTCAGTGGTATGTATTTTTTAGCATTGCTATCTGCTGAACAACAGGGCATGGACATTGACAGGAACAGTGCTATGAACCAAGGCAGGAAACAAGTCAGTCCTCCATTTCCTTCCTTACGGGTACTTGTTAGGAATATTTATCACTCTACGAGGAAGAGGTAGGCCAGAAAGATATTTTGAAAACTAAAGGCAAACATGTCAGATTCCAGTCAGGAAGCTTACTAAACAAAGAACAGGAATAGTCTCAGAGGTCTGCTTTTCTCCTTTTCTGAGCTCCACTATCTTTCCTTGTATGTCTGAGTAATTAGCAAGAGTGGTCAAAAGCTTTCTATTCATTCAGGACTTCAGTCCTTCATTCAAATTACTGAACCCTTATTTTATACCAATCATTATATCCTGATTTGGAGTTATAAAATGTTGGAAGTACAAACCTGCCCTTGAGAAATTCACAATCTAGTGGAGGACCCTCATCTATTTACTCATCCATTTATCCAAGAAATACTTCTTGAGAATGTAATACATTCTGGGACAAGGACAAATCACTAGAGATAAAAGATAAAGGTGTTAGTCTTTGCCATCAAAGATTTCACAGCCTTGCCATGAAGACAGACAAATTAAAAAGAAATGAATGTGGCTTAATAAATTTAAAGGCAGAGGAAAGTCCAGAGTGCAGTGCAAATATAAATGAGGGCCACCTAATCTAGTTAGGAAGGTGAGGCAGAAGGATAGAGTTAGACAGGTAGGTATGGGAAGGTTTCCTGAAAAGCCTGAAGTAAATCTTAAGGATGCGTCAGAATTAGATGGATAAAGTGTATAACAGTATTTGCTACATAGCAATTGTTCAGCAAATATCAACAACAATTATTAACTGCCCATTAGTATTATATGCTGTTTCCAATTCCTCTCCTCACCTTCTATTCAAGTTCACTTCAATCAGACTTTCATCTCCATACATACCTATCTGCAAGCAGCATTTGACATGTGATCACTGCTTTCGCTGTAAAACACATTCTTCGTTTGGTTTCCAAGGCACCACCCACTTGTTTCTTCTTTCTTCACTGTATGTATGATTCTGCTCAGTCTCCTTTGTTGGTTTCTACTCTTGCACCTGACTTCTTAGGGCATGCTTCAGGATTCAGTCCTTAGTCATTTTTCCAAAACATACTCAATATCCTGGTGATTAAATCCGATTTTTTATTACTATTCATATGCTGATGGTTCCCAACTTTCTATCTTCAGCCCATATCTTACTCCTGAATTCTTGATTGCTATATCCAACTGCCAACTCAGAGGATGTGTGAGAATGGATTTTTCAGAATGGTTCAAAAGTATGAAAATATCTGTTCTTTGTGAACGACTTCTAGAAGATCCCACCATGAAGAGGGGAGCTTAATAATAAGGTAGATCAGATGACCTCTTTCCTGAATGTCAATAAGCCTCTTTCTCTAGACACCCTTGTAATTATTCAATGAAATCATGAGTAAATTGGTTGTGGCAACAGCCTAGAAGCTAGGCATGTGATTATTGACATGAAAGCTAAAGTACATACCACACAATCTTCAGGTACCAGACATAATCTCTTAGCTTTCAATTTAATGCCATAATCAGGGGACTCAGCCATCTAAAATCATTATTAATGTGGTGACAAATTAATTATATTAGACTCTTAACATCATGAAGGGAGCAGAAATTGGTCCTCATTAGAAGAAAAAATATTCTAGATTCAGAATTTTATCTCTGACAACTCTGTAGTGTATACTTAATAAATGCATTATTATATCATCATGATATTTTACATAACATTGTTAGTGACCACAGAACTCACTTTGTAGCAAAAGAGATAGAGATCAGAGTTTTGGAAAGCCAAAACATCTGGAGTTTGTGGGGCATAAATGATCCAGAAGAGGAAGCTACAAAGATAGAGCAAGAGAGAGAGAGAGGGTGAGCCAGAGATCAGTAAAATGGTTTTCTCAAGTCTTTGGCCTTGTACTTCTCTGTGCATGTGTGAGAAGAAACTGTTTAAGGTTGGGGGAAAAAATAAATCATCAGAAATGAGAAGGTAAAATAATTCCCAGGGATTACAGGGCTGGTGATAGTTCTCTTCCCATGATACAGAGTGAAAATATATTTCAATACCTTGGTATAAGGTAGAAAACTCAAAGGTTAACACCTTAGTTGGGGGCTAAATAAACCCTACAATAGACATTGCTCAGGGCTTGTCCTAGCAATATTTAAAATCAAGTACCAAGAGGGGAAAACTTACACAAAGTAACTTAATTGTGTGCTAGCACAAAATTCAACAATATTTAAATCCAGCAAATGACAAAGTAAAATTCACAATTTTCAGCACTCAATCAAAACTTACTAGAACACAAAGAAGCAGTAAAATGTGTTAACATCTTAATAAATAAAATAAATATAAACAGACCTGGAAATGATAAAGATGATAAAACTAGTACATAGAGATGTTAAAAGGACATACATGTTCCATATTTTGGACAAGGTAGAGGAAAACATTAGCATTATGAAGAGAAAAACATTTGATGTTAAAAAAAAAAAGCCCAAATGAGATTTGTAGATATGAAAAAACAATATTTGAAATGAATGGAAGAAATAGCATAGTAGACAATGCAGAAGAAAGGTTCTGTGGACTGTGTTCATGGGAATAGAAAACTTCAAAATAAAGCAATGACTGAAAAGAGACTAAAAAATGAACAGAGAATCAGTTACTTGGGACAATATGAAACAGTCAAGCATACATATAATTGGAGTACCAGAAGGAGAGATCGGGGTGGGAGTTGGGGTTAGAGAAAAGTTGCCAGAGGAAAAAATGCATTACATACAGAGAAATAAAGAATTACCACAGTCTTCTCATCAGAATCCATATAAGTATAAAGAAAATGGACAAACATCTCTAAAAGATGAAAACAGTTTTCTTTTTCCAACCTAGAATTCTTTATCCAGCAAAAAACATCTTTTAAAAATCAAGGTAAATTGCAGTCTTTTCCAGAACAAATTTATCACCAGAATACTTGCACTACCAATATGTTAAAGCAAATTTTTCTAGTAAAAAAAAAAAAAAAAAAGAATTAAATCTTGACCTACAAAAAAGGGATAAAGAACACTGGAAATTGTAAATATGTGAAAAATATAAAATACATTTTTTTCTTATTTTTACATCTCTTTTAAAAGATAATTGACTGTTTAAAACATTGACTGTAGCATACGTTGAAGCAAAATGTATGAAAATAGTAGCACAAAGGATGTTCAACGAAAAATGGAATTAAGTTTCTGTACATTTCTAACATTCTGCATAAAGCTGTGATGTTAAAGGGGTATATTGTAAACACTAGAGAAACCACTAAAAATTAAAACAAGTTAATTAATAAATTAGTATAAATACTTATAAACAATAAGCCTGAACTTGTTAGTAATAAGTGAACAGTGGAGATAAAGACGGAACCTTAAAAAAACCCTCCTAAAAAAGGCAGAAATTGTGGGAGAAAATGAAAGAGAATGAATATAAACTGATACACAGTGCAAATAAAAATAATAAAAAAAAGCTGGTATGGCTATATTAAGATCATGCAAAGTTAATTTTAGAACAAGAACTGTTAAGAGGGATAAAGGAGAACATTTCATGGTGATTCAAAAACCTCCAAATAGTTTAAAATTAAACAACATACTTTTAAGAATCCCTCATTCAGGGAACAAATCACAAGTGACTGCAAAAAACATTTCATACTGAATAAAAAGAAAAACATATCAGAGTTTGTAGAACACAAAGTAGTTAGAGAAAATGTTATAGCATTAAACTTTGTAATTAGAAAGAATACATTCGTCAAATTATCTAACCTTCCACTTCGGGAAACTTGAAAGGAAAGAGCAAATTAACCCCAGAGTAAGCAGAAAAAAGAGACTAATAAAGATAAAAGCAGAAATCAAGGAATTGGAAAACAGAAAAACAAGAGAAAAATCGATAAAACAATGAGACCGAAAGTCCTTAGAAGTGATTTTTAAAAACTGATAAATTTCTAGCCAGACTATTGAAGGAAAAAAAAAATTTTTTAAAGAGAAAGGCACAAATTGCCAATGCTAGGAATGAAAGAAAGGACATCACTAAAGTTCCGACAGATACTTAAGGGACAATATGAGAAAGTTACAAACAACTGTATGTCTATAAATTTAGCAACTTAGATGAATTGAGCAAACTTCTTGAGAGACCCAAAAAACTCATCCAGGAGAATTTGCCCCAGAAATTTATGCTGCTTTGCTTCCCCAGCTTCCATCTCTGTCTCCACATAGCAAGCCTGCCAAGTTTTTTTTGGTTGATGTTTGTTTGTTTGTTTGGCTTGGTTTGTTTTTCATTCATGTACTGCAGCCTGCAAACTGCCTCCAGGTAGTAACCTAGGGTAAGAGTAGGGCTCCACTGGTTTGTTTCCCTCTCTCAGAGATCAGAGTCGTTTCTTACACTGCCTGTTGTCCATTGACTGAAAGCTGTTGTTTCATATATATATATACACACACACACATATTGCTCTCTTACCACTCTTATGAAATATGCACTGGTCATCCTAAGCTAATGAAATGAGGCAAGAAAAAATAATTGGAAAAGAAGCAATCTTACTTTATTTTCATATGACATCATTCTCATAGAAAATCCTAAGAAACCTATGCAAAAAAAGGTAGGTTTAGAAATTTTGCAAGATACAAAGTCAATATAGAAAGTCAGCTCTGACTCTTTATGCGAGCAAAGAACAATTAGAAATTAAATAAACAATATTTCAGTTGCATTAGGTAATAAGAAATACCTAGGGATAAATGATCTAAATTATGTGTGACCTCTATACTAAAAGGAAACCCTGGTGGCGTAGTGGTTAAGTGCTATGGCTGCTAACCAAAGGATTGGCAGTCTGAATCGCCAGGAGCTCCTTGGAAACTCTATGCGGCAGTTCTACTCTGTCCTATAGGGTCGCTATGGGTCGGAATCGACAACGACGGCACTGGGTTTGGTTTTGGTTTGGTTCTCTAAACTAAAAACTACAAAGCCAAAAAATCTAAATAAATGGAGGGAGATATCATATTTATAAATAAGAAGACTCAGTATTATTAAGATGTTATTTCTCACCGAATTGATCTATGAAGTCAATGCAATTACAATCAAAATCCTGAAGACTTTTTTTCTTATATATTGAAAAGCTGATTCTAAAACTTATTTAGAAATTCAAAGATTTTCTTTTAAAAAAGAAAAAAAAAAGTTGAGGGATTTGTATTTCTTGATTTTCTACAAAGCTAAAGATTTCCGCCCAAGAAACCCTGTGGGGCAGTTCTACTCTGTCCTGTAGGGTTGCTATGAGACAGAATCGACCGGATGGCACACAACATCAGCACAGTAAACTAGATAGCGTGGTGCTGGCTTAAGGAAAAGTTCATAGATCAATGGGACAGAATAGAAATCTCAGCAATAAAACCACGTATATATAAGGGCAATTCATTTTTGACAAAGATACCAAGGCAATTCAATGGAAAAATGCTCATTTTTGAGGAAATAAAACTAGTTACCGTCTAGTCAATTCCAACACATAATGATCCTATTTCCCAGCACTATTTCTTTAAACCCAGGCTCATGGTATTTCTTGAAACTCATACCATGAATATGAGTTTCAAGAATTGTTGTTGCTGTTCCTAGGTGCCATCGAGTCCGTTCCAACTCATAGTGACACTAAGAACAACAGAACAAAACACTGCCCAAGCCAGTGCCATCCTCACAATTGTTGCTATGCTTAAGCCCATTGTTGCAGCCACTGTGTCAATCCACCCTGTTGAGGATCTTTCTCCGTTTCGCTGACCTCCCCCTTTACCAAGCACGATGTCCTTCTCCAGGGACTAAGCCCTCCTGAAAACATGTCCAAAGTATATAAGACGTAGTCCCTCCATCCTTGCTTCTAAGGAGCATTTTCGTTGTACTTCCAAGACAGATTTGTTCGATCTTTTGGAAGTCCATGGTATACTCAGTATTCTTCACCAACACTACAATTCAAAGGTGTCAATTCTTCTTCTGTTTTTCTTCCTTATTCATTGTACAGTGTTTACATATATATGAGGAGATGGAAAATGCCATGCCTTGGGTCAGGTGACATCTTTGTTTTTCAACACTTTAAAGAGGTCTTTTCCACTATCATAAGATCTTGAGAAATAATATAAACTGAGAAGAACATATATGTTTGTGGTTACGGGGGGGGAGGGAGGGAGGGTGGGAGAGGGTATTTACTGATTAGTTAGTAGATAAGAACTACTTTAGGTGAAGGGAAGGACAATACTCAATACGCGGAAGGTCAGCTCAACTAGACTGGACCAAAAGCAAAGAAGTTTCCGGGATAAACTGAATGCTTCCAAGGTCAGCAGAGCAAGGGCGGGGGTTTGGGGACTATGGCTTAAGGGGACTTCTAAGTCAATTGGCAAAACAATTTCATTATGAAAACATTCTGCATCCCACTTTGAAATGTGGCGTCTGGGGTCTTAAATGCTAACAAGCGGCCATCTAAGATGCATCAATTGGTCTCAACTCACTTGGATCAAAGGAGAATGAAGAACACCAAGGTCACACGATAACTACGAGCCCAAGAGACAGAAAGGGCCACATGAACCAGAGACTCACATCATTCTGAGACCAGAAGAACTAGATGGTGCCTGGCCACAACCGATGACTGCCCTGACAGGGAACACAACAGAGAACCCCTGAGGGAGCAGGAGAACAGTAGGATGCAGACCCCAAATTCTCATAAAAAGACCAGACTTAATGGTCTGACTGAGACTAGAGGAATCCCGGCGGTCATGGTCCCCAAACCTTCTGTTGGCCCAGGACACGAACCATTCCCGAAGACAACTCATCAGACATGGAAGGGACTGGACAATGGGTTGGAGAGAGATGCTGATGAAGAGTGAGCTACTTGTATCAGGTGGACACTTGAGACTGTGTTGGCATCCCCTGTCTGGAGGGGAGATAGGAGGGTAGAGAGGGTTAGAAACTGGCAAAATTGTCATGAAAGGAGAGACTGGAAGGAGGGAGCAGGCTTACTCATTAGGGGAAGAGTAAGTGGAAGTATGTTTTTTTTTTTAAGTGGGAGTATGGAGTAAGGTGTATATAAGCTTATATGTGACAGACTGACTTGATTTCTAAACTTTCACTTAAAGCACAATAAAAATTATTCAGAAAAAAAAAGATGTCTCTTGCAGCCTATTTGGTCAATGCAATGGGTCTTTTGATTTCTTGAATGCTGCTTCCATGGGTGTTGATTGTGGATCCAAGTAAAATGAAATCCTTAACAACCTCGATCCTTTCTCTGTTGATCATGATGCTGCTTATTGGTCCAGCTGTGAGGATTTTTGTTTTCTTTATGTTGAGGTGCAGTCCATACTGAGGGCTATAGTCTTTGATCTTCATCAGTAAGTGCTTCAAGTCATCTTAATTTTCAGCAAACAAGGATGTGTCATCTGCATAATACAGGTCGTTAATGAGTCTTCCTTCAATCCTGATGCTATATTCTTCTTCATATAGTCCAGCTTCTTGGGTTATTTGCTCAGCATATAGATTGAATAGGTATGATGAAAGGATGCAAGCCTGACACACACCTTTCCTGACTTTAAACCATGCAGTGTCCCCTTGCTCTGTTCAAGTGGCTGCCTCTTGACCCATGTACAGATTCTTCATGAGCACAATAAGTGTTCCAGAATTTCCATTCTCTGCACAGTCGAATTTATTGACAGTCTCTGCATAGTCAATAAAACACAGGTAAACATCCTTCTGGTATTCTCTGCTTTCAGCCAGGATCCATTTGACATCAGCAGTGATATCCCTGGTTCCACGTCCTCTTCTGAAACCGGCCTGAATTTCTGGCAGCTCCCTGCTGCAGCTGCTTTTGAATGATCTTTAGTAAAATTTTGCTTGCCTGTGATATTAATGGTATTGTTCGATAATTTCTGCATTTTGTTGGATCACCTTTCTTGGGAATAGGCATAAATATGGAGCTCTTCCAGTCAGTTGGCTAGGTAGCTGTCATCCAAGTTTCTTGGCATAGGTGAGTGAACACTTCCAGTGCTGCATCCATTTGTTGAAATGTCTCAATTGGTATTCTCTCAGTTTCTGGAGTCTTGTTTTTCACCAATGCCTTCAGTGCAGTTTGGAGTTCTTCCCTCAGTACCATTGGCTCCTGATCATATGTTGCCTCCTGAAATGGTTGAACATCGGCCAATTCTTTTTGGTATAGTGACCCGGTATATTCCTTCCATCTTCCTTGATGCTTCCTGTGTCATTTAATATTTTCCCCACAGAATCCTTCAGTATTGCAATTCGAGGCTTGATTTTTTTTCTTCAGTTCTTTCAGATTGAGAAATGCTGAGAATGTTCTTGCCTTTTAGATTTCTATATATAGGTCTTTGGACATGTCATTATAATACTTTGTCTTCTTGAGCTGCCCTTTGAAATCTTCAGTTCAGCTCTTTATCATTTTTTTTCCCTTTGCTTTAGCTACTCGACGTTCAAGAGCAAGTTTCAGACTCTCTTCTGACATCCATTTAGGTCTTTTCTTCCTCTCCTGTTTTTTAAATGACCTCATGCTTTCTTCACGTATGATGTCCTTGATGTCATTCCACAACTTGTCTGGTCTTCAGTCATTGGTGCTCAACATGTCAAATTTCTTCTTGAGATGGCCTCTCAATTCAGGTGGGATATACTCAAGGTCGTACTTTGGCTTTCATGAACATGTTCTAATTTTCTTCAGTTTCAACATGAACTTGCATATGAGCAAGTGATGGCCTGTTCTGAACTCAGCCCTCGGCCTTGTTCTGACTGATGATATTGAACTTTTTCATCGTCTCTTACTACAAATATAATTTTTACACTCTTTACTTTCTTTTTTCTAAATGCCTTTTGAATATAATATCGATGGCAATGATTCTAGAAAGGCAGAACATTTACCAGACATATTTAAGTAAATTTTTTAACCATCATGGAAAGCTGTAAGGATCTCATTTCATTTCAAATGTAGAAGCTAAACTCACACATTTTATTACATCTATTCTATTCTGTTTGAATTAACATATATAAGCAAAATTCCCCAAAGCACAGATTCAAGCACCATTACTATTCAAAAATATCTGGTGTTATTTCAGGCACATTATTTTAAGGTTAAAAAGAAAGTACACACGAGAAAGTACCTTGCCTACAGTAGAAACTTAATAAACGTTAACTCAATCTGAGTCTAATCCAATAAGAAAATATGAATAAGAACTGATGCTTACATAGAATATACTATATGCTAAGACTCTTCTAAAGGTTTTATACATATTATCATGTTACATCGATTCTAAGATAAACATTTGTTCAAATTTTAGTATCTTTGAACTTTCAATGATCTTACAATGAAGTTTAGTATCATTATCCCCATTTTACAGCTTAAATCCTCTCTGTAATTTAATTTCCTGTTGTTACCAAGAAACCTTTTGGTTCCATTACCAAAGGATGCATTTTTTTTTTTATCCTCATTCATTAATCATGGACCACTCTAGAGTCCCAGAAACACTCCCTGCCATTTAGAAATAATCCTTTTTGGTAATCAAAATGATAAACCATAGATTTTCCAAATGTTTTACAAAAACCACTGTGTTGGGGAAGTATGTAGTGAAAGATAAAGAAACTCTGGAAAGCAACAGAAACACTAGAAGGTAAACTCTACACAGGCAGGGATTTTCATTTTTTTGTTTACTGATAAGTTGTTGTTGTTGTACAGTTGAGTCAATTCCAACTCCTAGAGACCCTATATGACAAAATAGAACTGTCCCATAGACTGCAACCTTTACAGAGGAGCCCTGATGGTGCCGTGGTTAGCTCAACTGCTAACTGAAAGGTCAGTGGTTTGAACTTACCAGCTGCTCTGTGGGAGAAGGATTTGGTGGCAGTTTGCTTCCATAAAGATTTACCAACTTGGAAACCCTGTAGGGCAGTTGAACTCTGTCTTATAGGGTCACTATGAGTCAGAATCAACACCAGTGCATTTAATCTTTACAGGAGCAGATCGCCAGGTCTTTTCTCCAACAGAGCACCTGGTGGTTTCAAACCACTGACATTTTGGTTAGCAGATGAGTGCTTAGCTATTGTGCCACAAGGGCTCCTTGTTCACTGATATAGTAGGAACATAATAAATGTTTGTTGAATGATTAAAGGCCTTAACTAAATAAATGCATAGTGTTCTAAAGTCTTCCAGGGAAGTAGCAAATATTTCCTTGGCCTCACTCTTTGAGAATATCAAGGTAAAACTGCTCAATTTAATAATGTTCATAATGATGGCCCTTTGATTTCTATGAGAATGCTACAGTGTATCATGTTTAGCAAAGAAGCAATGTAATGAAATATAGAAAAAAAAATTAAGCATCATTAAAACTAAAACCTGTGGCATTTACACGACTAAGCTTCATTTATTAGAAAACATATTGCGTGGCACTTTATTTCCCAATGAGTTCTGGTAAACGAGGTGATAAACCTTTCAAAATGAACTCCGTCAAGACAAAAAAAAAAAAGATCATTATTCTAGAAGAGTTGCTAAATGGAATAGGCCAGCAATAACACAGATAATAACTAAGGTCATAAAACCAATTTTAGAAGTCAAGTTTACGACGGTCTAACTACAGCAAAGTTCATGTTCTCTTTTCTCTGACTGCTCCAGATCACATTTTTTGAAAACTCTTAAATCTTCAAAGGGTGCGCCATTACCCCATCAATGACGAAGTTCTCCAGAGATCCACTCTTACCTATTTTGCTCATTAATATGCATAGATTCAACTACTACCCATCAACCCAACTTCCACATGTACATCTCTAGCTCAGAACCCTCTCCTAAGTTCTAGACTCATGTACTCATCTACTTCTTAGATACTTCTGTCTGAATATCTCCAGACACTTTGAATTCAATAAGTCCATGATTAAAGTCATAAAAGAGCAAAGAACATACGCTTTAAGCCAGGCAGCCCCCATTTCCTAGTTCTGTGCACAGGTACAAGTTTACTTGACATTTCTAATTTTCAGATTTCACTTCTATAAAAATGGCAATGAGTTTTATAGGGTTGTGTGATGATTAATTTTATGTATCAACGTGGCTAGGCTATGGTGCCCAGCCGTTTGGTAAAACATTAGTCTGGTTGCTGTTATAAGGTGATTATTGTTGTTGTTAGTTGTCACAGAGTTGATTCCAACTCATGACGACCCTATGAGTGTCAGAGTAGAACTGGGCTCCATAGGGTTTATAAGACCATGACCTTTTGGAAGCAGATTGCCAGGCTTATCTTCCAAGGTGCCTTTGGGTGGGTTCATGCTGCCAGCCTTTTGGCTAGTATCAAGAGTGTAACCATTTGCACCACCCAAGGACTCCATAAAATACTTATGGGTGATTAAATTAGTTGGCTTTAAGTAAACCAGACTATCTTTCATAATATTGGCCAGGCTCAATCTATCAGTTGAAGCCCTTAAGAGCAAAAAGGGAGTTTTCTTAGGGTGCGTTCTGCCTCCAGACTACAAGTAGTTATACTGGCAGAGCTCTCACTTCTCTCTGTACTTTGAACACCTGATTTTGTCCTGGATTTGGGATTTGACAGCCTCTCACAATTTTGTGAGCCAATCCTTAGAATAATTCTCTCTCTCTCTCTGTGTTTATACGTATACATATACACATACAGGAAACCCTGGTGGTGTAGTAGTTAAGTGTTATGGCTGCTAACAAAAACGTCGGCTGTTTGAATTCACCAGGTGCTCCTTGGAAACTCCATGAGGCAGTTCTACTCTGTCCTGTAGGGTCGCTGTGAATCGGAATTGGCTCAACAGCAATGGGTTTGGTTTGGTATACACATACACATACATATACGTATATATATCTATCACTGGTTCTATTTCTCTAGAGAACTCGGACTACGGTTGTTTTTAGAATATGATGAACTAACAGATAATACCTGTAACAGGAGTCAAACGCATATTAGATACATAACCAATGCCTTGGTATCAGCCTTGTGCTGGTAAACAAGTAAAACATTCTATCTCATTTAATGAACACCATTAAGTCAGTTACCTGGGCTGAGTATGACAGAGTTATTCATTTAATTGTCCCATCTCTCTCCCTATCATCACATCCAATGTGTGTTGATACTCATTCCTGAGTAACTTCTCACACGTGACACTCTTTTCCCACCATCCTCCAACAAGCTTTCAAACTTCCCCGCTAGAAGTTCTTGCTTGCCTCAGGTCAAGTCAATCCCCTTCCTAATATACCCTCCCCAGAACAATCCACCCAGAGAACTGGAAGGAGTCTCTCCCATCACTTCATTTCCGCCATAGTCTGGAGACTGGAGATCACCTTCCTCAGTGCAGTACGTGGGCCGTGCTTCACCTCACCGGCTACCTAGCTAGCTTCAATGCCCACCGTGCCCACCTGTGCATCCGCACTTCAGCATCACTTCAGTTCCCACAGGTGGACCCCGTCATTCCTACCTGTGCACTTTTGCATATGCTCTGCCCTCTTCCGGAAACACCCCTTTCCTTTTCTTTGCCAGCAGAAAATGTGCTCATCTTTTCAACTTGTGTCAGACGTCACTTCCCTGTCTGAAATGTATAGAAATTGTCTTAAGTTGGTTTCAGATCATCAAAGTTGAAAAAAAAAAAAAAAATGGATGTGTGAGGCAAACAGGCTAACGCCATTTTGCGGTATTTGAAGCTGCAATCCGATCTACGGTCTGTCGTGACACCGTCGCTCTTCCTTTGATTTTTGTTGCAGTATTAAAAATCCAGGCTTGCAGAAACATTTGGGATCTCCCAGACACTTTTATGCCGCTCACCTTCACCCCATCTCCCTGTTATCCTGCTCAAGTGCCCTGCCTTCTTGACTTCTGCTTTCTTGTTCTTACTTGGCTGATTTTAAAATTAATAAAATGAGCAAAGTGAGACCATTCCATCTATTTAACAGAATTATGTTTCCAGGGAATCCATTCTGTGGGTAAAGGGGAAAAAATAGTAGCGATTCGGACTCTTCTAGTTGAATAAGTTTGTTTAGAGAGGAACAGCTGTTAAAATATAAATGTGATATTTGAGCTCAAATAGGAGCAGAAAATAATACACAGTGCAGTCTGGTGAGAGCCGTTCCAATGATAGTGCTTTCACACCTGGAGTTTTGTGTCCAGTTCTGCTTTAGAGAAAAGCAAGTCTGATATTGGAGTAAAAAAGGGAGTGTCGAACTGGACATCAGAAACCCAGCTTTTCAAACCATTTCTTCTAATAATTAGCTGAAGGAGCTGAGCTGTTTCTCTAAAATGGAGAAAAATAATAGGTGGCTTGCCTACCTCACAAGAATATTGTGAGAGTGGGTGGATACTTTGAAGGTTGAAAACATCAAACAAATACTGATCTTGTTAATAAAAGCTGTCTTGCCTTCACGCAAAGAAGTTACGAAATCTTAACAAGATATATCATTAAAAGGCAAAGAAGGGAATTGACTTAGTTATCTAGTGCTGCTGTAACAGAAATACCACAAGTGGATGGCTTTAACTAACAGAAGTTTATTTTCTCACAGTTTAGGAGGCTAGAAGCCTGAATCTACCATGCTGGCTCTAGGGGAAGGCTTTTTCTCTCTGTTGGCTCTGGGAGAAGTCCTTGTCTCTTCTGAGCTTCTGCTCCTGGTGATCTCCCTGTTGCTTGATGAATCTCTTTTATATCTCAAAAGAGGTAGACTTGAAACACACCCTACACTAATCCTACCTTATTAACATAACAAAGACAACCACAGGCATAGAGGTTAGGTTTACACATATTTTGGGGGGACATCATTCAATCCATAACATGGAATTATGTCCATGATTTAAAATATTTTAATTAAACTGTGTATCTGTTCATTTTAAATTTAAATTGTAATAGGAGAACAAGAGGAAAATTTGCAGTGTACCAGGGGTTTGACCCACTGAACCCAGAACCTGAAGCTCCTACATCTATTTATTCTCTAGTCTTTGGCCCTTTAGGTTTAACAAATCTCTTCCTTAGATATAAGTATAAAAAATAACTTGTGTATGAAAAATGAGGCTTGTGATATTTTTAAAACCATCCACGAAGTGACTTGAAAACATTTAAATGGTGTGTGAGAACTGAGTCACCCATCCTCACAAGGAAACACACAGTTGCTCTTGTTTGTAAAAGATGACACTTCTGAAAGTGTTATTTCCTCTGTTGCCATAATCAGCCTGACTTACACTTGACCTCTGCAGTGGTGACGGCTGTGTCATAACATCCCCACCCTCTGCTCTGTGACCCTGTAACTCCACAGCATACTGAGTGAGACAGCTGGCAGGAGTTAGGGTGCTGGTGTTGGTCACTGACAAAGAATTCTCCGGCCTGTCAATAGCAACTCAGCAGCTGTTATGCATCCACATACCTGACATATCTGCATCCACCATGACAACTGCTGGGAGCTTTGTAATTACCCCACTGGCTCTAACTGGGCTTGGCTGTGCTGAACGAGCCCAACCCCCAGGTAGCCAAGAGTAGTTGTCCAGGTGTGGAGAAGGGGCTGTATAAAGAAAAAGTAACAAATGTGGAAACAGAGGAGGAAGTTATGAGGGACACATAACATAGGGAAGATGGAAAGGAAGACTGAAAGAAGATCTGATGAAAAGAGGAAAAGACTCCATTTCAAAAACATCTACCTATATCATCTCGTACTTTTTTTCAGCAACATGGATGGCAACTATACACACGGTCTTCCAGATATTATCAGTCAGAACAAGGCCAGGGAGCAACCGTGAAACAGACCATCAGTTGTTTATATGCAAATTAAAGTTGAAGCTGAACAAAATTAAAATAAGTTCATGAGAGCTAAAGTACGACCTTGAGTATATCCCACCTGAATTTAGAGACCATGTCAAGAATAGATTTGACACATTGAACACTAATGGCAGAAGGCCAGATGAATTGCGGGATAACATCAAGGACATCATACATGAAGAAAGCAAAAGGTCATTAAAAAGACAGGAAAGGAAAAAAAGACCAAATTGGATGTCAGAAGAAACTCTGAAACTCACTCTTGAACAAAGAGTAACTAAAATGAATGGAGGAAATGATGAAGTAAAAGCTGAAGAGAAGATTTCAAAGGGCAGTTCAAGAAGATAAAACAAAAGTGTTACAATAAAATACGAAAAGAACTGGAGTTGGCAAACAAAAAGGGAAGAACATTCTTGGCATTCCCCAAGCTGAAAGAACTGAAGAAAGAAATCAAGCCTCAAGTTGCAAAGAATTCTATGGGCAAAGAAATGAATGACTCAGGAAGCATCAAAAGAAGATGTAAGGAATACACAGAGTCACTGTACCAAAAAAGAATTGGTCGCCATTCAACAATTTCAGAGGGTAGCTTATGATTAAGAACTAATGGTACTGAAGGAAGTAGTCCAAGCTGCACTGAAGGCATTGGCAAAAAACAAGGCTCCAAGAACTGACGCGATACCAATTGAGATGTTTCAACAAATGGATGCAACACTGGAAGCACTCGCTCCTCTATGCCTAGAAATTTGGAAGACAACTACCTGGCCAGCCAACAAGAAGAGGTCTATATACACGTCTACTCCAAAGAATGGCGATCCAACAGAACATAGAAATTATGGAACAATATCATTAATATCACATGAAAGAAAAATTTTGCTGAAAATAATTCAAAAATGGTTGCAGCAGTACATCAAAAGGGAACTGCCAGAAATTCAAGCTGGATTCAAAAGACAACATGGAACAAGGGATATCACTGCTGATATGAGATAAATCTTGGCTGAAAGCAGAGAATGCCAGAAAGATGTTTACCTGTGTTTTATTGACTATGCAAAGACATTCGACTATGTGGATCATAACAAATTATGGACAACATTGCAAAGAATGAGAATTCTAGAACACTCATTTGAGCTCATGAGGAAACTGTGCATAGACCAAGAGGCAGTTGCTCCAAGAGAACATGGAGATATTGCATGGTTTAGAACCAGGAAAGTTGTGCGACATGGTTGTATCCTTTCACCATACTTATTCAATCTGTATGCTGAGCAAATAATACGAGAAGCTGGACTATACAAAGAAGAACATGGCATCAGGTTTGGTGGAAGTCTCATTAAGAACCTGCGATATGCAGATGACACAACTTTGCTTGCTGAAATTGAAGAGAACTTGAAACACTTATTGGTGAAGATCAAAGACTACAGCCTTCAGCATGGGTTACACCTCAACATAAAACAAACAAAAATCCTCACAACTGGACCAATAAGCAACATCATGATAAAGGGAGAAAAGTGTGAAGTTGTAAAGAATTTCATTTTACTTGAATTCACAATGGAAGCAGCAGTCAAGAAATCAAAGGATGTATTTCACTGGGCAAATCTGCAGAAAACCTCCTTAAAATATTACAAAGCAAACATATCATCTCGGGGACTAAGGCGCACCTGATCCAAGCCATGGTATTTTCAATTGCCTCATATGCTTTTGAAAGCTGGACAATGAATAAGGAAGACCGAAGGAGAATTGATGCCTTTGAATTATGGTTTTGGCAAAAAATATTGAATATACCATGGACTGCTATGAGAATGAACAAATCTGTCTTGGAAGAAGTACAGCCAGAACTCTTCTTAGAAGCCAGGATGGTGAGACTTTTTCTCACATACTTTGGACATGTTATCAGGAGGGACCAATCCCTGTAGAAGGACATCATGTTTGGTAAAAAAGAGATCAGCAAAAAAGAGCAAGACCGTTCACAGGATGAATTGACAAAGTGGCTGCAACAACAATGGGCTCAAAAATAGCAATGACTGTGAGGGTGGTGCAGGACTGGGTAGTGTTTTGTTCCATTGTACACAGGGTTGCCATGAGTCAGAACTGACTTTCTGGCATCTAACACTACCACCATATCACCTTAAACTTATTTACAACTATCCCTTGTATATGTAGCTTTGCATGCATGTCTTGTTTAAATACGATGTATTGAGGTGAAAAAAGCAAGAGTTTTGAAACAAAACAAAGTTGAGTTCAGTTTTCCTTGTTGCCATGGACTTTGGGTAAGTTACTTAACTTTTCTTAGCCTCAGTTTCCTCATCCTTAAAACAGGGACAAGAGTAAGTTCTAATGTGCGGCACTGTGAGAATTTTAGATAATGCTAATGGAAGGCACAGAATACATAGTAGCAATACAACTAAAAACCAAAAACCCAGTGCGGTCGAGTCAATTCCGACTCATAGTGACCCTACAGGACAGAGTAGAACTGCTCCATAGAGTTTCCAAGGAGCGCCTGGCGGATTTGAACTGCTGACCCTTTGGTTAGCAGCTGTAGCCCTTAACCACTACACCGCCAGGGTTTCCACAACTAGATCATGTAAAAATCTTATGGTCTTCCTCTTTTTTCTGGCACATGGTAGACTCTTCTGGCAAATTTAGTTGGTGGCTGAAAAGGGGGAGTTTGTAAAGCTTATTACATTTATGCTAAATTTCAGATTTTAAACTTTAATTGTTACATAAATCTTGGTGTGGAATAGTGTTTTATTTATTTTAACAGTGATTTATTTTCATAAGCATACACACAGCCTCTGTCTTAAGTATCTAGTGCTGCTAGAACAGAAATACAAGTGGATGGCTTTAATGACGAAGATTTTATTTTCTCACAGTCCAGCAGACTAAAAGTCCAAATTCAAGGTGTCAGCTTCAGGGGAAGGCTTTCTCTCTCTTTTCTCTGTTGGCCTTCTCATCAATCTTCTCCCAGACTAGGAGCTTCTCTGCGCAGGGACCCCGGGTCCAAAAGACAAGCTCTGCTCCTGGCACTGCTTTCTTGGTGGTATGAGGGCCTCCTGTCTCTCTGCTTACTTCTTTCTTTTATATCTCAAAAGATTCTCAAGGCATAACCCCATCTTGTAGATTAAGTCCTGCCTCACTAACACAACTCCTGCCCATCCTCCCTCATTAACATCATAGAGGTAGGATTCACAGCATATAGGAAAATCACACAATACTGGGAATCATGGCCCATCTAAATAGATATACATATTTTTTGGGGGAAACAATTCAATCCATGACAGCCTCTGAGCCTGTATATAGCAACAATTGCATTGTTAAAAGAAGATTTGGTGGTACAATGGTTAAGTGCTTGGCTGCTAACCAAGCATTCAGTGGTTTGAACCTTCCAGTAGCTCCATAGGTGAAAAGATCTACTGATCTGCTCTTCTAAAGACTGCAGCCTAGGAAGCCCTATGGGGCAATTCTAGTTTGTCCTATAGGTTTGCTGTGGGATGGAATTGGCTCTATGGCCAACAATAACAAAAACAAATTTTTTAACTTGTATTCATAGAGAAAGAGAGAACAAAGGATACATAAGCTTGTCAACGAGAATGTAATAGGTAAGCAGTTAATTAATATATAGATGAGATAGAGTATAATACAATATCTAAAAAATTAGTTACTATTCCATTGTCCTGGAGCCCCTGAATGGCACAAATGTTTAACATGCTTGGCTGTTAACTGCGAGGGTAGAGGTTCGAGTCCACCCAGAGGTGCCTTAGAAGAAATGCCTGGTGATCTACTTTCAAAAAAATATATATATCAGCCATTGAAAACCTTATGGAGCACAGTTCTACTCTCACAGGCAGGGTAGCCATGAGTCAGAGTCAACTTTACAGCAATTCTTATTCCTACTGATAAAGTCACTTTTTACAGAATGTTTCGCCTTCTGATCTGAATGTACAAGTATGCAAATAAGTTTAAACACAGATATATTTTACCCCCCTCCCCTTCTCTATCTTTTTTGTCTCCTTTTCGTTCCTGCTTTTTTTCAGGGTAATAATTGATTTTCCTTTGGGATTAAAGTCATGGTACTTTTGTAACACAAAGCTGTTAATTTTCAAAAAGATTTTTAAAATATATATTTTAAATTCAGTAAATATTTGGCACTAGTTTTTTTTTTTTTTTTAAATATTTAGCGGCTACAGATGATGGGTATTAAGGTCATCGATCATTCTATCTATCAGTTCTACTCTTGTCCTAAACATATCTGAGTTAACTCCCTGCTTCTTCCCATTTTCCCCTGACATCCTTAATTCTATTTGACTTCTTTGACTTATTCCTGGATGATCAAACGTGAATACCATAGTCAGGCATTATGATGCATACTTATATCTATAACTCATACCTTTTAAAAATACTAGTATTACTGTTACCACTTCATAGATGAGGGAATTAAGACACAGAGACCTTTTGTAACCACATAGGGTCGGATCTCACTTTGTATCAAAGTCAAGATCTAGACCAAGTGTATTGGAAGCCAAATCTCAGCTGCTTTCCTGCAAGGTTATGGCAGTTATTACTATCTTATGTCTTCTAACTTTTCCTTCCTATTGTACTTACTTGCATATTTTACCACTTCCCAAAGAGCTACAGCCTCCTCAAGATCAAGTTCCACGACTTTTCGTCTTTTATCACTTGGCAAAGACAAGCACAGAATTTTGTTCATAGTATGTGCTGTCTTGATAATTATTGAGTAAAATGGGAGCATACTTAAAGTAAGAATATATTGAAGTTTGCATTGTGCCTGAAATTTATCAATAATCAATCATAACCAAGAAACCACCAGGTGTAAATAACTAACATATATATTATTTCATAATATATTCATAAAATGATGGGAAGGAGAAGGTCTGGTGTAGGTAAAACAAAGGAGAAGTTATTTCTGAAACATAATCAGAAGACACAGAGGTTGAGATAATTAAAAATAGACTTTTCACAGTAGTTAGAGGAACAGCCCTTGCTTTTACAGTGAGATCAGCCTACGTGTGACTCTCAGTCCTTGGACATCTTACTGGACCTCTCAAGTCTCCATTTCTTTATCTGTAAACTGGGGACATACGTAGTATCAATCTCATATGATAGTTGTGAGAATCATATGATAGTACATGGGCAGCTTTTAGAATGTGCATGGCTCCTGATGCTTAGTAAATGTTAGCGCAAGAAAAATTGATCTCAGCCTGGGACCTGTCATTCATTCACACAGTCATTTGGGAAATATTTGTTGTGCCAGGTGCCTGCTAGGTTCTTAATAAATAGTATTATCATCATTTTAATGACATATTTGCTTAAGGCTGAATTATATTCCTTCTTTTAAGAAAGAACAGACACCAGAGGTCAATTTAGGCATTTTGTCAGAAGAACAGAAAACAGGCAAAGAAAGGCATTTTGGCATGATTTTTAACATGTCTCTTCCTTATTAGGAAACCGTGGTGGCATAGTGGTTAACAGCTACAGCTGCTAACCAAAAGATCAGCAGTTCGAATCCACCAGGCGCTCCTCAGAAACTCTGTGAGGCAGTTCTATTCTGTCCTATAGGGTCGCTATGAGTCAGAATTGTCTCGAGGGCGATGGTTTGGTTTCTTCCTCAGGAGAAATGAAACTTTATTTTCATTTGTGATTATGTGTCTCTTACTTAACCCTGATTACTTGATAACCAAAAGAGTGCTATAATTCAGTGATTCACAAAAGCCCTTCTCTTTTGAGTCTCAAGCTTATGAAAACCTGTATAGCTGGAAGGTGTCTCAAGTGGTCATATAGCCAAATTCTAAAATGGTCAAATGAAAAAGAAGAAATAATAATAATTAATTATTTTCAGACCATCTCTAGAGCTGAGACATTCTTAGACATTCTCTGATCATTCTATTCTGGGATATTAGACTTATAAATTTGAATGCCTTTCTTTTCTTCAACTCCAAATCAAGTTTCCTGTTTTCTCATTTATCATCTGTGAATGAGGAATTTTTTCTTTATTAATAACACACTTTCATGTGAGTGAAGACAATGATCAGTTCTTTTCTCATCTTGCAACATTCATGTTTTGTCTGATTTTCCACCAATGAAGAATTGGTGTTAAATTCCACTGTGGACCTTCTGAGGGGAAAGAGTACCATTTAGATAACTTGTCTGAAATGTCATTTTGCTTTGTGCCAATTTCCCAGATGCCTGCTCAGTCTTTATTTAAGGAATGCCAATATATTAAAGCATAAATTTTAGAGCTAAAGAAACACCGAGATGGTTTAAGTGGCTTTAAGTTTTGACGAACAGCAGGAGTCTCCTGGCCATCCCTCCATTCTTTTAGTCCCACTCTCAAAGAGTTTCTGTTTTTGGTTTTGTAGCAAGTCCCCTCCATCATTCTAGACAGTATGCTTATATTTCCACTTCTTGGTTGCTTGACACGAAAGACGAAGACTTAGTTTACCCATACCACTTGGTTCTTCATAATACCTCTCAATATTTTTATATATGTGTAAACCAAAACCCATTGACACTGAATCGATTCCAACCCACAGTGATCCTAGAGGACAACGTAGAACTGCTCCATAGGGTTTTCAAGGAGAGGCTGGTGGATTTGAACTGCTGACCTTTTGGTTAGCAGCCCTATCACTTGACCACTGTACCCATTTTTATTGGTTGCCTTTGTGACTTTAAGATATATCTACATTTTTTTGTGTGTTCCATCAATGTTTCACAGCATTTCTTGACTCCCCACTTTCAAAAATGACATTATTGGTCCTAGTCTTTTCCCAATCCTCTTCCCACATTCTAGGTCATACCTTCTGTCAGCTATAGATTTAAATTATTAACTTTTCCACAAGCTTCTTTCAGCTCTGCCTATTTGCCAACTCTAAATTTTGAAAAGCAGTAAGTGCGTTAATGTTGTATTACTATTTAAATACTATTCAATGGCAGGCTGAGGAATTTACTAGGCTTACATTTCCTGTCCTAAAGACCTATTTTTAAGACACCCTAAGCCACTCTAGGAATTGCCCAGCCCCAAGCTTGCATAAAACATGCCATAGTTTAGTTTTCTTTATAACTGGATCATTTATTTTTATGCAGACTTTTTTTTAGGAAATGTGTAGCATTTAAAAAAAAGAATACATTTGGAAAAAATGTAAATATATCTTAAAGACACAAAGGCAACCAGTAAAGAATTCAGAGTTTCTAATTGTTCTTTTTTTTTCCCTTGCACTGTTTGCTATTTCTATAAACCAAAACAAGCAAAGTCACTGCCGTCGAGTCGATTCCGACTCATAGCGACCCTATAGGACAGAGTAGAGCTGCCCCATAGAGTTTCCAAGGAGCACCTGGTGGATTCGAACTGCGATCTCTTGGTTAGCAGCCATAGCACTTTTAACCACTACGCCACCAGGGTTTCCTGCTATTACTACATACACTTAAAAATTTTCGAACACTTAAACATACTTCTTACTCTAACCAGTTTCTCCTCCTAGGAGTCTGTTTCAAATAGGAATGGATATCACCTAGGCCAGTTACCTAGCTGTCACCAGAGACTTTTCTGATTTCCTGTGCTGAGTACACTGTTTCCAGGATCTCTTAGATCGTACTCTTACTCTGGTTTCTCTCTCATTTTACTGAAGTACATTGTTAAGTAACTTTTTTGAAAAAAAAAGGACAAGTGCAAGGTAAATGTTCTGAGTATTTGCATACCTGGGACTACCTTGACCTATTCACATATGTGATTGGTACTTGGATGGGAACAAAGTTTCTGTGGAAAATAATTTTCCCACAATATTTCAAAAGGCATTATTCCTTTGCCTTTTATTATCAAATATTGTTAATAAGAAAGCTGATGCTTGTCTTGTTCCCGTTACTTTGCTGGTGACTTAAATTATTTCTCTCTGGGAAGTGTTAAGTGATGTTCTTATATTTGTGTCCCTGCTGGCCTTTAATGTGCTGAGGTTTTGATGGGAACTTTCATTCAAAGACTTGAGTCTTTCTTCACACCAGAGGAAATTTCTTCTGTTATTTCTTTATTCTGATATTACTTTTGTTTTTTCCCCCTTGCCTCTATTTCATTTTCTTTACTTTTTTTCCTGAGATTTTTATCAATTTGATGTTGTACCTCTTGCACTGATCTTACATGAATTTTCTTTTATATTTTTAATCTCGGTCTAAGGTCTGTGGGGATTTCTTTGATTTTACTTTCAAATTCTTTTATTGGAAAGTAAACAATCTATCAGAGGTCATATACTTAATCTCTAAAAGCAGTTGCTTTGTGCCCGTTTTTTGCCTATAATATGCTGTTTCATTGCTTTCTAACAACACAGTGTCTTCTTTTGTTGCTAAGTTTCTTCTGGTAGTTTTCTGAGTGTATTAAGTACAATTTTTCTCTTCTTATTTTAAGTTTTTGATTTAATTTCCTAGATTACCCATTTCCTCAGGGATCAATTTTTCTATTCGTGTGTCTCAACCTTTCTTGTTCTTGATTTTTATTATCTTATAAGCATAATAATTTAAAAAAAAAGAAATTTTTTTTTTATTATGCTTGTTGTGATAGGCAGAATTTAAAAAATGCCTCTCAAAAATCCATGCCATGATCACTGAAATTTGTGACTATGTTATCGCTCCCTTGATTATGTTATGTTATATAGCATGGATGACATTAAGATAGGAAGATTATCTGAGTGGGTCTAATCTAATCGCATAAGCCCTTTAAAAGTGTAGAGTTTTCTCTGGCTGGTGGCAGAAGTGGAAGTCAGAGAGATACTAAGAATAAAAAGGATTTGATTAGCTGTGGCTGTTTTTGAAGATGGAGAGGGCCACCAGACAAGGAATGCAGACTGCCTCAAGAAGCTGAGAACTGTCCCTGCCTGAGAGTCAGCAGGAAAATTAGGACCCTGGCCTACAACCACAAGGAAATAAATTCAGCTAACAACTTGAACAAACTTGGAAGTGGATTTCTCCCCAGAGCCTCCAGATAAGGCCCTACTCTGGCCAAAACCTTGATTTTGGCCTTTTGAGCCTGTCTGGAATTCTGACGTACAGAACTCTAAGCTAATAAATGAGTATCATTTTAATCCACTACAATTGCGGTAATCTGTTACACAGCACTGGGAAACTAATATAGCTCTCATCCTTGCTTGTCTGCTTATATTTAAGAAAAAAGTTTCTTCTGCTATTGCAGAACTTCATTGAATCAAGGTCCTACCTAAGTGACATTCAAATTAGGACCTTCTTATGGGATGGATAGACAGTTCATAAGCAAGCTTCACTTATGGAAAGTAGGCTTGGAAATGGCTTTCATAATGCTTCCTCATTGTCCCCTGGAAGACCCTCATCCACTCTAGAAATCTTAGCCTCTTCCAAAGTTTTTTTTTTTTTTTTTATTAATTTTTCTTAGGGGTTATTCGTCTATATGTCCATTATTCTACCTGAGGATTAGGTCAGATTACCTGTCTGAAATTGTACAGAAGTAGAAGTGTGCCCAGTGGAGTGATTGATTCATTTACACACTATCAGTTAATGCCCCTAGCTTTAGTCTTTACTTCTTAAAATCAAGTTTTCTTCTATTTGCTAATTCTGAACCAAGAACCTTGCTGAATTCCAACAGGTAGATTGCCTTCCTCTTTTGAAAAGGCTCTGGGCCATATATTTGCTCATTTCATCTTTCCACCCTCTCCCATCTGGTCTGTAAATTTATTGAAATCTCCCATTAGTTGATGATTACCTCCCACCCTAAAGCCCACAGTTTTTGGACTTTTAAGTTTCTATTTCAGTGCAGGTCTTTGCAGGAGAAAGGAAATAAATATGAATGTTTCTTCTTCAATCCTGAACCGGAACTCTCTGATTATTCCTTTTTAGGACCCATTTCTTTAATCTCATTATTTCTTCACTTTTTTTGTTGGCATTTGTGACAACGCAATGTTCTTAGATAGAATTTTTTTTTTTTTTTTAAATCTGGTAAATATGAAGATAGATTGTCCCAAAGAATAGCAATGGGGTAAGACTTTAAATGGACTTCTGTAAAGGCTCATTTATATTTACATATTATCTTAGAAGATTGTTTGGGATATTGGAGAAAATATAGACTTTGTATAATATACCAGTTCTTCCATGTAACCTTGAATAAATTACTTTTTCAACTTTCTCAAGCCCAGACTCAAGGAGATAAAAATATCCTTTTCAACTTCACAGGATTACTATGAGAAAATATGGTAAAGAGCAGGACACCTAGCAAGTGTTTAATCAATTCAGTCTACTAAGATTCATATTTACATTCTGCTGGGCACCTGGAGGGGTCCCTGGGAGGCACAAATGTTAAGAGCTCAGCTGCTAACAAAAAGGTTGGTGGTTTGAGTTCACCCAGAGGTGCCATTGAAAACCCTATGAAGCACTGTTGTATTCCAACACATGCGCGATTTCCATGAGTTAGAATCAATTCGATGGCAACTGTTTTTTTTGGGGGGGGGGAGGGGGATGGGTGCATTGGGTTTACAATGGTGAGCAACCACAGTGCTTATTTTTTCAAAAAAGATACATTTCAGTGGAGGAGATTTATAATAGTCAATTTTATTAAAATGTTATTTAGCCTCTTCTATTCTACTTTTTTTTTTTTTTTTTATTCTACCTATTCCAGCTCCATCACCCCCAGTGATATAACCTGGGCCATAGATGGGATGTATGGATTGAAATGGACTCAAGTGGTAGATACAGATATGGAAAAAGGACAGAGTAAAAGATAAAATGAAGAAAAGGGATTTACAGAGACTCTGAAATGCCTAATTTGAAATAATCCAAATAGAAAAGCTGAGTTCATTGACAAATACAGAAGAGATGAGATACCTTATATATAAAAACCCAGTACCCAATTAAGACAGGGGTATTTAAAAATGAAAATAATTCTTTATGAGTATAATGGAAATATTACTTGGCCAGGATATTAAAATTTTAGGATTAACTATGTTACCAGCTAGTACTTTGGCACTGAGAAACTTACCTAGACACCAAGGTCTGTTTCTATGATAAAGACTAAATAATAGAGTTTTCTTTTTAGGCCTAATATTTTATACTTCTCTTCAAAGATTATGACATCTTCTGTTTCATGGAATGATGAATGAGGTATACTCTTGAGATGAATGGTCACTAGACACATCAACACATTAAAATATATAAGGTTTATTAGATAACAGGGAGGCCAGAAAATGTCAAAACACTGAATTTTAGAAAGTCAAGCACAAAATTTGATAGAACTTACACAACTATGAATAAATCAAGCACACATTTTGAAAGAACAGTCAATTAATCAGTCTAGTAATGTTCAAATCCATGCTTTTATAGAAGAGGACTTATGAGAAAATAATTGTAATCCATAGAGAATAATGGTTTTGTTTCAACCTCACCGATCAGATTCACATTTTACAAGCATAAATATACCAACTCAAATGTAGGATAAATATCTGTTGTGATAATAAAAGATATTTATTAAAAATTTAGACTAACATTTCTCATGAAATGTGAAGCTATTCAAGAGCTTTGTATAAATTGACTCCATAGGGGTCTTAATAAAATAGTAAATGAGTTTCGTAATGTTATGAGCTCTTTGAAAATAGTCCGTGAAAGACAGCTATATTGTTTTCCAGCTAAGCAATTGAATCAGATGCTCATCATTGATAAAAGTAGAAGAACTAATTTGGGATTAGTTGGTTATTCATTTCAGAATTTCAATAAAGTCACATGAGATATTTAACTTGTGTATCAGTAAATCTTGCTTCTCAACTCTGGTCATTGGTCTCAAAAACTTTGAAAAGATGAGTAATTGCTGGCTTCATCAAAGCTAGAGGAAATCAATCAGACCTACCAAACAACAGAAATAAGACAATGACTGATACTTAGTAGGAGCTCGATAAATGTTTGTGGGCATGGAGTGACATTAGGAGAGATGGGATGTGATCTCATAAGGCAGTGGTAGAAGTAGTATAAACATATGTGTCTACCAATAAAGCATATAATCTTGGGAAAATCTCCAAGACTCTCTTTCTAGAAAATGGACTGTGGACTGATAATATCTGCCTCATAAGTATGCATTGCTGTGACTGGCACTTAGTAAAACAATAACTACAGTAATGATAATCCTTGTGTATTTATGTTTCAAATAAGACAGAGGTCTATAAACTTTGAATAGATGTAGGCTTTCATGATTGCCTAAAGTACGTTGCCTCCTTCATTACAAAAAAATAATAATAATATTTAAAATGTATCTCCTTTATCCTTTTCTTGCCCTTCCAAAAGAACTTTTCCAACTCCCTTCTTACCCTGGAAATCAGAACTTGTAGCTGTTAATGATGCTACCATTTACATTTCCAAGCCTGTAAAAATGAACTATGCCACTTTTCATAGCTGCCTCCACTTGTGTTCCTAAATCTGAGCAAGTCTACAAAAATAGCCTTCGGTGAGCCCTGTACATGGAGACATGGTGCAAAGAAAGATATTAGCAGAGGCATGTAGAGCTGTGCAGAGTGTGTCCACAGCAGACCTAATCACCAATTTAGAATCCAATACAATGGCAAAACAGAACATATTAGAAAAAAGAAAGGAGAGGCCAACGTTCCAAAGACTAAGCAGGAGATTCCGGAGACCACCTAGCCAGTCTTTTTTGTCAGCTGCCGTACAAGATCATTGAATTCAAGCATAAAGCTGAAGTCTGAGAAAGGGCTGAACATTTTCATTCTCAGCCAAAACATCTGGACGTTCTAACAAGGCAGGATAATCAAATCACAAGAGACCGCACCAGTGATTATTCACTCTTCCCATACCCCATATCCGTCTTTACAGCATTGCCAAACTCCATCTTTAGGTCAAACCAGCCCTGCTCTCCAGCTGCCAAACACTGCTAGATAAAGCCACACAGCTGTGCTGCTAAGCTCCATGACTGATATTTAAATTTCCAGACTCAGTTTGGCCTTCAGGGGACCCAGTGATCCTTAAACTGATCTTCTGTTAGTTTCCCCATTTCTTAAAGTGGCTGTCCCAGTTTTTCATGATTTCTCATGCAGTTTACTTAATCCCTGACCCTCACGCCCTAAATATAATTTTTTCTAATTTCATGGATAATAGAAATCACTAAAGGTAGATTTCTTTCAACCCTTCAACTCTTTCCCTCATCTACCTCAATTTTTAATAACAACTCCCCACTTGTCTGCCTCCTTGCCTCCTGTCCCAGAGGAGACAGCATTAATTTCTATGAAAACTAATGCCATACCTAGATGTTATTTGACCTCATTCAGTCTTTCGCCTTTGGGATCTTTCTGCATGAAATATCCCCTCTCAAAATTGGATATTCAGTTTCCTTCTCTTCCCTATCTCCTTCTCATTCCATAAACATACCTATCTCTCCTGTGTTCGGCAAATCACTTTGGAGACATCATACATTTGTACAGAGATTTTGGTAGTTTTCTGGTAATAGGCAGTAACATTTCTTGAGGAAGGAGGGATTTGTTATATAATTCACAGAGTCTCCATATCGGCTACCAGAGGGGCTGATCCCCCACCTTGAAAAACTGGTTTTTCTCTTTTCCATTTTCCCTTCAAGTAATGGCCCTTATAATGGATTGAATTATGTTCCCCCAAAATATCTGTTAAGGTCATGATTTACAAAATTGCATGATTCTCTACAATTTTGTCATCTGATGTGATTTCCCTATGTGTCGTAAATCTCTGTGACATTATGAGATGGATCTGTTATTGGATTTTGTTGACGTCTGTTGACATCTCCAACCCAGTGTACGCACAAAGATCATTCCACTTGCCAAAACTAATGACTGCTTCTCTAACCTTGTCTGGTTTGATTCCAGTCACATGTTTAACACTCTATATGCTCATAGATTCTTAGATAGCCTTCTATCTCCCTAGTTTTTCCAAAGATTTTCAATGGCTGTTCTTCCTTTTCTCTCCCTTAAAATTGGGACAAGGAGCCCTGGCAGCATAGCAGTTAAGCGCTTGGCTTACACCAAAATATCTCAGTTCAAATCCACCAGCCATTCCTTGGGAACCCAATGGGGGAGTTCTACTCTGTCCTATGGGGTAGCTATGACTCAGAACCAACTTCACAGCACCTTACAACAGCAACAACAACAATGAAAGAAAGAAGTTCTTGACCAGGGCCTGATTGGTCAAGAGTTCACTGTCCTGGTGTGGTTGTCTGAGGAAGGGAAGGACTAGGGCCTGGGTGAGAAATACCCGGGAAAATGAAGCACTAGATGAAAAGTGTAAAGAAGCCATCAACATTCCAAGGGACCAATTTAGCTCCAGAGGATGATTACGGAAACAAGTAATTAAATCATACCAAAGAGTGATGAGATGATAGTGACCATTGACAGAGGTCCAGAGAGATTTCACTGTGCAAAAATTGAGAAGTATTGTTTCAGCTGCTTAAAAAAAAAAATGTAAACTGCTTTAGCTACACACACAAAAAATATGGAATATAATATAATAAACATCCAATTTAAGAAATATATAAAAACACGTAATTGAAATTTTCTGAATGTATCTCTTTCCAGTCCCATTCCCCTTTCTCTCCACAGAGAAAGGCTTATCCTCTCACTACTCTGATATATTTTCTCCTACCCCTGTGTGCTTTTACTGAACTACATACAGGTGTATTTATAAGTAATATATAATATGGTTTTTTGTGTTTGGAATTTTATATGAATAAATTCATATTGTACCCATGTATTTTATCTTGACTTTTTAATTCAGCATTAGATTTTTGAGATGTATTTATTGGAGCCCTGGTAACACAGTGTTTAAGAGCTCAGCTGTGAACCAAAAGGTTGGTAGTTTGAATCCACCAGCTGTTCCTTGGAAAATCCTATATGGCAGCTCTACTCTGTCCTATAGGGCCACTATGAGTCAGAATCGACTCCAAGGCAACCATTTTTTTTTTTAATATATAGTTTTAATTAATTAATGTTAGCTCCTATATAATGTACCATTGTATGAGTATCCCAAGTTTTGTTTATCCATTGTCATTTTAGTGGGCATTTAGGTGGTTTCCAGTGTTTTCCTATTTCATACTATGCCACACAGACATTCCGTACATGTCTCTCTGTCCCTATACTGTATGAACAGGGAAGGTGTTTCTAGGTTGGGTATGTAGTGAGGTAATTTTTAGGTCATTAGGTCTGTACACTTTTGTTTTACTAGATATAGTCAAATTATTCTCCAAAGGAGTTGAACTCATTTTCCCTCTTTCTAGTAATGAAGGACAGTTTCCATTGCTATGTATAATTCCAATTATTGAAATTATCGAACATCAAAATTTTTGCCAGTTTGAAGGATTTGAAATGGCATCACATGATTTTATTTCCCATTTCTCTGCTTTCTCCTAAGACTTGGAATTTCCCCATATCTAATTACTTATCTCTTTCTGTTTTTTTTTTTTCTATTTTAATGGCTTTAATGATTTGTAGTAAATCTTCATATATTCTAGTCAACAACTTCTTTCGTGCTTTGTGAGTTGAAAACATCTTCTCTGTACCTGTGGCTTATCCTACAACTTTATTTTTGATGCCCTATTTCAATTTTATAGAAATAAAATTTTATAGTCAGTTTCACCAATTTTTTTCATTTCATTTTTTAAGTCTTGTTTAAGAAAGCCTTCAATACTCCAAAGACCATATAAGACTTCTCTTTCATATTGTTTAAAAAGTTTTAAAGCTTTGCTTTTCCAACTTTAAAATTAGAGCACTTAAATTGATTATTTTACTTATGGGTAGATAATTATTCCAGCAGCTTTGCTGTGTGCATATGTTTTAATTAATCTATTCTGATTCCTTCTGTAGCTGCACTACTCCCAGACCTTCAGGCTGCCTTTATAGGTTTCAAACAGATTCCATTTATATCCCTCTTGTCACTCCATGTGTTTTTTAGCTACCCTAACGTCCAAACAAATCTGTATCTCCATCCTTGGTTCTTGGTCCCTCTTCTTAATGACAGACTTAGGTAATTAACTTCAAATTAGTTATTGTCATTAGAATGTCCCATAGGCACCTCAAACCCAACACAATCCATCCCAAACCATTCTTACTCCTGTATTTTCTCCCACAGTTGCTGGTTTTCCACATCCAATTTTCAAGGGAAAGTGTAGAGAGGAAGGAAAATAACAATGCCACTTATTATCTGTGTGACTGTGAGCAGATTATTTCAGTAATTCTGTGCCTCATTTTTTCTCTTCTGTAAAATGGGGATAATAACAGTACTTTTCTCATATGTATGTACGTATGTGTGTATATATGTATCTAATATGTGGATATGTGTACTTTAGAACAATGCCCAGCACTTAGCCAGCACTACATGAGTGTTAACTCCTGGCTGGTGTGAAAGGTTAAACGCTTGACTACCAGCTAAAAGGTTGGTGGTTTGAGCCCACCCAGAGGCACCTTGGAAGACAGGCCAGGCAGTCTGCTTCTGAAAGGTCACAGCATTGAAAACTCTATGGAGCACAGTTCTACTTTGACACACATGGGGTTGCCATGAGTTGGAATCGGCTCAATAGCAACTAACAACAACAGCACACAAATGTTAGCTAACACTAGTCATTGTTTATATTACATGCCGAATCTATTATTTATTCATTACCAAAATGCAATGAGAGGACTTTACAGGCCAAAAGTATATAATGTGATGCTTAAGTTGGCTAGGTTCACTTTGAAAGAACATCTTTCACTGCTTTTCCTTCCTTCTTCCTGATAAAGACAAGACTGTCTAATATTTGGAGGCCCTGGGTGGCAAATGTTAACACATTTGGTTACTAACCAAAATGTTGCGGGTTCTAGCCCCCCTGAGGTACCTTGGAAGAAAGACCTGGTGATATACTTTTGAAAAATCAGGCATTGAAAATTCCATGGAATGGTTATACACCTTGAAGAGTATAAATGATGTCACTGAAATATACATGTAAAATTTTTAGAAATGGTGTGTCTTTTGCTACTTATATTTTCACCAAAAAAAAAAAAACAAACAACTTTATGGAGTGTAATTCTACTGTGACACACGTGGAGACGCTATGAATACATTAGATGGAAACTTGTTGTTGTTGTTGTTAGGTGCAGTCTAGTTAGTTCTGACTCATAGCGACCCTAGTACAACAGAACAAAACACTGCCCAGTCCTTCTCCAACCTCACAATCGTTGCTGTGTTTGAGCCCATTGTTGTACCCACTGTGTCAATGCATCTTGTTGAAGGTCTTTCTTGTTTTTGATGGCCCTCTACTTTCCAAGCATCATGTCCTTCTCCAAGCATGATCCCTCCTGAAAACATGTCCAAAGTAAGTGAGGATTAGAGGAAGACCAACGACCTGCAATATGCAGGTGACACAACCTTCCTTGCTGAAAATGAAGAAGACACGAAGCACTTACTGATAAAGATCAAAGATGGCAAGTAATATACCACCTTTGGGGATTTAATTTCCTGAGTACTTGAGCCCCCCCAAAATAATGTAGCAATGTTCATCATATCTCCATGAATATTCTTACAGGAATTTATTTTAACCTCCTTTTCCCATCAAGTAGCCAGCTCTACAGTTTGGCTTTGCCCCACCCTGGCTTCCTCCTTGCTCTCATAAGCCCAAGATCCAGCCTGCTTCATGGAAGTGAGAGTTACAGTGATAATGCAGTATCGAAATACTCTGAGTTTGCCAACTGAAGTGTGGCCCAGAACTGTTCTGTTAGATGAGTGGTGTGATTGTTCACCAGCTGCTCCTATTAGCATAATTAATATAATTAACAATAAAGACTTTAATTATAAATGGGTAATGAGAATCATTTGTAATTATCACCTAAACCTGATCTAGATACATAAAAATACATAGGTAACTTTTATTGAGTGCCTACTACATAGTTTTGGAAAACCTGGTGGCATAGTGGTTAAGAGCTACAGCTGCTAACCAAAAGCTCAGCAGTTCGAACCCATCAGCTGCTCCTTGGAAACCCTCTGGGGCATTTCTACTCTGTCTTTTAGGGTTGCTATGAGTCAGTATCGACTCAACGGCAGTGAGTTTTGTTTTGTTTTTGGTACTACATATTTTATACGTAGCATTTTATTTAAACCTTACGATAATCCTGAAAGATGAGTATTAAATTTAAGATCATTACCTGAATTGCCCAGTCAGAAAGTCACAGAGTTGGGTTTTTAGTTAAATTTAAAGCTCACCTGTATCTCCGCTGACATTGTTTTAATTTCTTCCCTCTGCCTTGAGGTGGCCTCCGTTCATCTTGGGCCTTGCTCCTGCCTATGTGAGCCTCTCCTTTCTCATCTCTTGGACTCTTTATTCTCTTTTTTATAGTCTTTATTTTGTATCTTTAAAGTCAACATCTGCATTTAAAGATGCAGAAATCTATCTTATCTTAAAAAATATTACTATATTTCCAAATCCAACTTCTTCGTCTAGCTATTATCCCATCTCTCCTTTACTCTCAGCTGAATAACTTATAATAATCAAATACCTCTACCATCTCTATACCCTCACTTTTTATATACATTGTATATGCTCCTTGTTGTGAGGTGCCATGTAGTTGACTCCAACTCATAGTGACCACATGTGACAGAATAGAACTACCCCGTAGGTTTTTTTGGCTGTAATATTTACAAGAGCAGATTGCCAGGTCTTTATCCTGTGGAGCCTCTGGTTTGGTTCTAATCACCAACCTTTCAGTTAGCAGCGGAGCTCTTAACCATTTGTTCCACCAGAGAAAACCAGTTGCCATCTAGTCGATTCCGACTCATAGCGATCCTACAGGACAGAGTAGACAGGGCTCCTTAATGTTCTCTGATATTTTTTCTATCCCAATACCACCTCTTAAGTTTCCTCCTAAGTTGTCAGTGGCTTCCATGTCACTGAGTTCCAGGACTACTGAGGAATCATCATCTACTGGACTCAAGACATTTTGTTAGACCACTCTCTCCTTGAAAAACTATCTTCTGGTTACTTTCATTCAAATGTAGCCCCATCATCACCTTAATTGGCACAATCAATTTCTTACTTAACATATTTATCTATTCTGATGGTTTCACAGGCTTTCTATATTTACATGGCGTTCAATTATGTATCTCTAAACTAGAATGCACACGGTTCTCTTATGTCACACATGGGAACTCCATGAGTGGGAATCAGCTCGACCGCGATAGTTGAACTAGAATGCACTCTGAGCGCTTCCCCTAAACATCTTACTCTCTCTTCAACATCTCCAATTGTATGTCTCACAAGTCCCTCACTATGAACTCAGAATTCCCCACTGCCCCAAAACTCTTCTTTTCCTCTGTACATTTAGAAAATGGTGCTACCATTATTTAAATTTTCAGATAAAAAATTCAGGAGTCTCTTTTGACTCTGTGCTATTCTTCTCTTTCCCACCTTCAGTCCATGAATAATCAAATCCTGTCAATTCTATCACACATAGCAGGACAAAGGGTGTGGAAGACCCCAGAAAATAAAGGTAGGAGATTATTGAAAGATAACACCTTTATTTCAACTTTCCCCATAAACTTTTTTTTAATTTAGTAATACTTTAATCTTTCAAAATTAGAAATCATAAATACCAAAACAACATTAAATATACATTTGGGAAGATCCCCATCAGCTCAAAACAAAAAATAACAGAAAATGCATATACTTTTGGGAGACAACAAATCCTTCTCATAACTCTACTTTCCTACCTAAGATTAGGAAACATTTTTCTACCTATATCTTGTTTTTGATTCCCCCTCCCCTACTATGGCTTTGACAGGAAAAAAAAAAAAAAAGTCTGTGGCTAATTTTTATTTCTTAGAATTTAGAGACTAAAGTTTTTTTGTTTTTTTTTTTTTTCCACATATGACCAACTGTCTTTGAGTTGACTTAACTCAATAAATTTCTTTTATGGTTATTTAAACTTTTTCTAACTTTCTTGACTTTTTAGAAAAATAAATGCATCCATCAAGAACCAACACTGAGTTCTTTTGAAAGACTGATGCTTTGATTTCTTTATGTTAACTGTGTTAATTGACATTTAAACCAGTTGCCCTTGAGTCTGTTCTGACTCATGGCAATCCCTTGTGTTTCAGAGTAGAACTGTACTCCATGAGGTTTTCAGTGGCTGGTTTTTCATAAGTACATCACAGACTTTTCTTCTTAGGTGCCTTTGGGTGGACTGGGACACCAACCTTTGGGTTAGCAGAGAGCGTATTACCTGTTTGCACCACCAATTCACTAAAAAATCACTTTATGAGACACCAGATCTTCTTATTTTATAAATCATAGAAGCAGGTCTAAGCCATGATTATTTTGAATTAAAAAAACAAGTTCAGAACAAGTTAATGGGTTCTGGGTGCTAAAATAGGATATAAGTCACTCAGTATTTGCATGTTGAATGGTGGAAAGAGGCCTGGTTATGTTAAACATAGTCTACAACCAGGGAGTTTTGGAGCAGGAACTGAAAGAGAAAGAAAACTCTGAAAACACAGAACCACATTATAAAACTGTAGACACACTCCTTGTGATCTTTCTTGGAATTGACATCTACAACAAATCTCAGTGACTTCACATCAGCCTTTTCCTGTCCTTAACAAGGAACAGACCCAGCAGTCCTGGGAGTCTCTGTGACAGTGGGTTAGGGGAAGGGCTAGGTGTACGGGTCGGAGCTTCAGGAAGTGCTTGGGGATGAGGTTGAATGCACTGCTCAGAGCAGAGAACCCCCACCTGGAGTAGTCAGTCAAACGAGTCTAGGCACATTGGATTTCTTTTTTCAGGAAAAAAACTTTTTTTTGGTCCCTGAATGAGATCAGCTAACGAACAGTCTTCGTTACCTTGTCTTCACAATAGGAAAGATTTAAAAATAATATATCACCCAGCTTCCCTACAAGCTGTCCAATTTGTGGCCCTTTTTTCTCAAGGAGCTATCAGTTATAATTTTCTGTGCTTAATTTAAACCAACATTATCAGCCTGGTGGACTTTTCTGGGCTGTCCTTTTAGGTCTGCCTGTAATCCAGATTAAGAATATATTGCACTGGGAATATTGGTATTTTTGCAAGAGGAAGACTTTAGGTAGGGAAGAGCCCAGGAATTCATTGTTGGCCTTTGTGCTGTTATAGGTAATTTATTTATTTATTTTTAAATAATCCTAACCCAACCCAGTGCCATCGAGTCGATTCATAGCGACCCTATAGGACGGGGTAGAACTGCCCCATAGAGTTTCCAAGGAGCGCCTGGCAGATTCAAACTGCCGACCGTTTGGTTAGCAGCCGTAGCACTTAACCACTACGCCATCAGGGTTTCTTATAATCCTATAAGGTAGATATTATCATTTTCATATTACAGGTTAAAAACAAAAACCTGAGGCCCAGGAAGGTCAAGTGATTTTCCCATTCTCCCTGTCTGAAGCCCAGATCTATAGAGGCTAATATGACTTTAAAAAAAAAAAAAACAGCTTTATATTGCTGGGATATATTCAGAGTATGTATGCTTGAGGTTGGTTGGGAAGGATGACCTATTGGTAAGTCAATTAGTATCATCCCCATTTCATATAATGGCTCAAGTAGTCTTGCTCAAAGTCACTTGAAGAATTAGTGGCAGCATCTGAATTTGAATTGAGGTTGGTTGGTAAAGCCCAGTTTCTTGCCATATTACCTCGCTGCCTCTGTAAAGAAGCCACAATCCTGGTCCTGAATTTTAGGAATAATTTAAGCTCCAATTAAAAAAAAAAGTATTTAACAATTCAATACAGGTAATATTCACCTCATTCAAAACCTGGCACATAAAGAACCTCTGCGAAATTTACTTTCTTTTAAACAACATTTCTCTCATAGGATCCATTTGTTAAATAAGTTTAACTCTCAGAACAGTTTAGGATGCGGTTTAATTTGATGATCTTCTCCACACATACTTGTGCAGAATTGTCCTTTTTCCACTGCAAGGGGTTCAGTGCTTGTATCTTTTTCTTTTCCATCCCCACCTCCTTTTACCCCTCATCCCCAGCAGCAAACTCTTGGTCTCCTCGGGGCTTACTATTTTGTTGTGGGCCAAGACTGTTTAACAGTCCTCCCCTGCCCTCGGGGTTTCAGCATGCTCCAGTTTTTCCTTCACATTGCAGAAAGAAAAGATAATTTTCTTGATCAAAAGCCCTTCACAGACCGGGGTGTTTTTTTATTTTTTTAAGCTGTTGGGATGGCTATAAAGCCATGAAGTCAATGACAGGTAACGGATCTGCCTCATAAACCAAAAGAAGTCAGTCTAGGCTGAGGTTGAGAGGCCCTGAGTTGCAGTGAATCAGCGTCTAAGAGGCACCTAAGGTCATGGTCAGCAGGACTGGAAAATGAAGCCAGGGAAAATTAGCAAGCGTATGAGGAAGTTTCTGACCAAGTGTGGCTGAAGAAATACTTGCTCTGAAAGGCCCTTTGACGGTCTCCTATCCTATCGCTGAATTCTTATTGACCTTAAGACATATGATTCTGAAATTGGATAGCTTCTGATATTTTATTCTAGAAATGCAGAAGCAAAGCAACTCGTCTTCAGGAACAAGCAACCTAAAGTTCCAAGATACAGGCATTGGATCGGAGTGTCAGGAAACCAGAAAATGAATGAGAGCTCTTTGCCTGAAGAAATGTTTGTCACTGTTTTTGGATATGATAAAATCATATTTTCAAATCGTATTTATATATTTCATGGCTACTATAAGTTCCTAAAACTTTCTTTCTTCTCTGCATTCTTCCTTTCCTTTTTCCTCTCTGCCCCTCCTTTCTTCTACTCCCCATTCTTTCTACTTTCTCCTTTTACTTTTACTATTCTGAATCCACTACCCTTACAAACTTTTACTTCTGTTTTTAAGGGAAAAGCTTTCCATATGGCTAGAGTCAAAATATGAACCTGTTTGCTCTTTTTTATTGGGGATTAAGCAAGCCCTAGCCTTAGCATCCTTCACCAAGAAAGGCGTTCGTTTGAAGTGATGATAACTTTCAACAATGGAAGATAAAATGTCATAAATTTGAAAGCTTATGTATATCAAACCAGTCAGTTAATCAAGGGATCAGTCTCTGGAGAAGGACATCATGCTTGGCAAAGTACAGGGTCAGCGGAAAAGTGGAAGACCCTCAACGAGGTGGATTGACACAGTGGCTGCAACAGTGGGCTCAAGCATAACAACGATTGTGAGGATGGCTCAGGACTGGGCAGTATTTCGTTCTGTTGTGCATAGGGTCAGTCGCTATGAGTCAGAACCGACTCGACGGCACCTAACAACAACAACAACCAGTTAATTCCATATATTTTATCTTTCCTCACGCATTTTCTTATAAACAGGATTGCAGTTGAGAGACATAAGTGAAATTATGTATTCTAGCTCATCATTTTTAAAGTGGGGAATTAAATCTTTGAATTTTTTTTTCCAATTAAATTTTTATTTGTACCACTTGTCTTATGCTAACTAGCTGTGTGTCCTTGAGCAAGATGATTGGCCTCTCTGGGTTTTGGTTTCTCATTTATAAAGCAGGAAGCTTAGAGAAGAGTTCTGAAATTCATCTTCCTTTGATATCTATGATTCTTCCATTAAAATAATCATGATCCCAACTGTTCCTCTCAAGTCAAGCAACTTGATAAAAAGAAGCTATAAGATTAACTTTAAAAGGGCTGTAGGAGACTTTTGGAGGTGATCATGATTGTGGTGATGGTTCCACAGCTGTATATATTAGACGAAATTTATCAAATTTTGAATTTTAACTATAATCAGGATCTTATATCATGCTTATGAAGGATTACTGTATGACTAAGGGAGTGACTTATCTCAGAGAAAGCAGCAATACAGTAACAGAGTTTGGGAGACTCCTGAGTCTGAGGTTAAATCTTCTAGGTCACAGAAGGTCTTTTATCTTTGTGGTCTGAAATTATTGGGATGTCACAAGAAGAAAACCGGCTAACAGTCAGTTGACAGAGCAACGCACGGAACTTTAGTTAGCTGTAGGAGCACAGAGCAATATTTAGAAATTGGAGATAAATTTTTGACAGCAGATATTTTTACTGTATGAATTGGACCCACTTAAGAAATTTACAAGGCGTCGAATGAAGTGCAGACTAAACTTGGGAAATATTTTCGATTGTTCACAAGGGACTGAAGAAGCACCTACTCAGTGCCAGTTACTGTGGCAGATGCAAAGGATCCAGACATGAATAATTCAAAGTCTCTACCGTCAAGAAAAGCAGTCTAGTAAGGAAGGTGGGCCTGGGAACAAATATTGCAACACAGTCTGGTTAGCGTCAGCCAGGAGGTATATATAACACACCGTGGGAGTTGAGAGGAAGAAACGACTAATCCAGAGAGGCTTTACAGGGAGAGGAGATGTGAGCTGGGTCTTCACAAATGCGTAGCTTTTGGGTAGTAGTGCAGGAGCAAAGTACTTTCTAGGCAGAAAGAATGTTGTTAGCACAGTCACAAGAAAGCTTGAACAGAGATTCCAAGAACACAGGGGACACACGTCAGGAAATGATGAAACCCAAGGCGGCAAGAGAGCTAACTCCAAAGCACAAGAGCTTTTCCAGGCTCTGCTTGCATCACATTTGCTAAAATCACATTGATCAAAACAAATCTCATGGTTAAGCTCCAGCTGAAAAGCCAGTTGTCCTGAGTTGACTCTGACTCAGTAAGTAATTGATTTTACGAAAGTAGATCACCAGGCCTTTCTTTCCAGGCACCTCTGGATGGACGTGGACCTCCAGCCTCTCAGTTAGCAGCCAAGCTTGTTAACCATTTGCACCAGCCAGTGACTCCAAGCTTTAAGGGATGGAGAAATAGGCATTACCTCTTAACGTGCTTTCTGCAAAATTACAGTGTAAAGGGGCCTAAATGCAGAATGACAAGAATTTGTGGCCTCTATGCAATCAGCCATCAATAACGTATACCAGCACTGTCCAACTGAACTTCCTGTAGTGGTGGCAGTGTTCTACTCATGTCATCCAATACAGCAGCACTAGCCACATGCGGCTCTTGAACCCTTGAAAAATGACTAACTAAGGATTTAAAATTTTCATTTCATTTACTTATAATCCAAATAAATTTAAATAGCCACATGTGGCCAGTGCTTAATGCATTATACAGTGCAGAATACTCCTCAAATACTTTCGACCCAGACCAGCTTAGTAAAATTTATTGTAGTCTTCCTGCTGATGTTTAGAATAAGGATACACTTTTCCTCCGCATCATGACTTAAAAAACAAACAACAAAAAAACACCTTTACACAAAGTGTCAGTCACTTCTTAGGTTTTCTAGCTTACAAAATGTCCTATTACCTTCTTGAAACTTCTGGTAATGAGAATGGTCTCACGCTAGATTACTGCAAGGTAGGGCAAACTGAATTCTGAGCTAGGTGTCCAGGAGATTGATGGTTTCCTTCTTTAAGGGTTAAAAAGATCTCTCAAGGGGATGCCTTGGGGCTTAATGCAAATCTTTGGGAGCTCTGGGATGGGAAACCCCAAGAATGTGGTGGTACAGTAGTTAAGAGCTAGGCTGCTAACCGAAAGGTCAGCAGTTTGAACCCACTAGCCCCTCCTTGGAAACTGTATGGGGAAACTCTGTCTTACAGGGTAGTTATGAGTCGGAATTGACTTGACAGCAACAGATTTTTTTTTTTTAAACACTTCCAGGGACAACCCCTGGGGTCAACTGATTTGGAGATCAACAGATAAATGCTGCAGCCTCCCAGCTTTTGTGGAGGACAATTCTGAAATTCATTCTATGTGGTTTCTCAGAACATCACTAGTTGGCCACAGCAATAATTAACTCAATAATGCACCCTTCATTGTCTTTCCCCGTTTTCTCCTCCCGCTCCCTCACTTTGGCTTCCTGAGATCAACCCCCAGATAAACTATCTGTTTATTTGTTTCTGCCTCAGGAAAACCCGAGACAGGAGTTGAGTAGACACTATTTCAGTGGTATCGGTGATGGGGATAACTGTGACTCAGTCTAGTGTTGCAGTAGTAGAGATGAAGAAAAGAGGATAATTTTGATATGCATTTTAGTGATAGAGTCAACAAGACTGGGTAATTGGTTTTACATATGCAGTAAGAGAAAGGAATCTGTTGAGTGTGATGCTCCCATGTGGTCCAATGAATGCCTAGAAATGCCTCTTACAGAAAGATAAGGTGACCTCAGGAAAAGGTACAAGTTGAGGTGGAAGACCATGAGTTCATTTAGGGGCATAATTATTCCAAACCAAGTTAAACACTTGATAATTGTTAACTGAATAATGAATGAAGCCACTCCATTCATATGCTTCTTAGTTGTCTCATCTGTACCATGAAAATTGTGATACCTGCAACAGAGACACATAAGATTTAAATGAGATTCACCACGAGTATTCAAAATAACCAATATATTTTATAAAGTTAAACTAATGTAATTTGTTTTGTAGACAATATGTTAAATAACTTTCCAAAGGTGTCCCTTAGATTTTATCACGTTCTTCTACTCATGTAGCTGATGTCTACTTCACCTTCTGACAGTGTCACCTTCTGTTTCTCTTCTTCCTCACTGCACCTGCTGAAGCTTCATGTAACTGAGCAAGAAGGAAGCAGTCATAATCTTTTAGGTGTACAGATTATCAGTTTACCAAAAAAGAAGAGCGTTCATTTTATAAAATAATAGTTTCGCAGATATTATCTTATTTAACTTCCAAATAATTATGTGAGGTATGTATTATTTATCCCCTCATGTTGTTGATAAAGAATTAAGGATCATAAAAATGCATTGCTTCATACAAAATTATACATCAGAAAGTGGAAAGGCAGGGCTTGGAACCAAGTCCTCTGACTTTAAATCCCACCCTCCATGAATTATATTTTAACTGATAGTGAACAGTAAATATTTTGTAGTTATCCTGTATCAGTTAGGATCACTATGAGTCAGAATCCACCCGATGGTAATGGATTTTATGTATAGGAATACGAAAATGAAAACCAAACCCATTGCTGTCGAGTCAATTCTGACTCACAACAACCCTATAGAACAGAGTAGACCTGCCTGAAAGGGTTTCCCAGGAACTCCTGGTGGATTCAAACTGCCAACCTTTTGGTTAGCAGCCAAGCTCTTAACCACTACACCACCAGGGTTTCCATTTATGAATGGTGTCTGAAATATCTTTTATCTCCTTGGAGCCAACCAAAACTTAAATAGTTTTACCCTATATCTGAATTCTGTAAGTCTCTGAGCAAGAATTCATTTCATGAAGACTTGGCTCTGTTCAAGTATTCAAATAAACAGTACAGATCCAGCTATCTTAATTTAAATTTGAATTTATTAGCAGTTTCCATTTGGAAAATATTATCTTACTCTGGATCAACAAGGAAATGATAAGGAACCCACTTGCTTTTATTTGTTTGTTTTTCTTTTTAAAATTTCTTCCTGACATAAACAATGACTTGCCATGAACAATTGGGTCTTTATAAAACTCTTGTCCCTGGTTCTTGACAAGGGCTAATGATTTTTTAAAAGGATATTTCGTGTTGTCTCAGAACTGACATGAAACATATATACAAAGTCCAGAAAGACAGAAGGTTCTAGTGAATTTTAATCGTAGACTGGGCTACAATTCAGCCAATCTCTTCCCCCTTGAGTCCCCATATTGGAAGCTGGAGGTGATTTGGGTTCACCGACGCAGGAATGGATGGTCTTGATGAAGCAGTGGATGAAACGGGCCTCAATTCCTCAAGCAGAATTGCCATTGACAGGTGAGATCCTTGGCTTCCTGCATGCCTTCGGCAGGGCACAATTGCACCCAAATTCATTTTTCTAGAACACGAATACTTGGCTCTGTTCAAGTACACAAATGAACAGTACTGACCACAGTGTAACCACCAGGAGCGATGAGTTGCAATGGAAAGGCAATTAGACTTGGATCTTATTTGGTTTGATCTGAGTAGATTCTGTCTCTTGCAATCTCCAAGCAATTTCACCTTTTTGTACAACCCAGACCTAGAAGCCAGACAAACCTTTCACTCAAATTCCAGTTCCACTAGTTGAACAAGTTATCTTTGTCTCTATTTTTATATAAAATTAGAATAAAAATATCTACTTTAGAAGATAATCATTAGGATAGATATAAATCTTGCAAAAATCTTGGCACAGAGTCTATCTTCAGTCACCTCTCTGCCTTTTAGATGTTTTGAGTTAGATGACCCATTATTACAGTAAACTCAACATGTCAAAAATCAAATTTATTTACTTCTTCTCAGATTTTTCTCCTGATTTCCCCATAGCTTAATACTTTTTTCACCATTTTCCCATCTTCCATTCTGAGTAAATTAGACTTTTGCTTCTCATTCTTTCAGCCCTTTACATTTAGTAAGTCACAAAGCTGCTGATCGTCAAATCAAATTGGTCTCTGTGCACAACGCCTCTCCCTGTCGCGACTCACCTTCACCCTGCTGCCGGACTAACCATTCTAAAATATCATATTCATTCCATCTAGGACAGTCCTCCGTAGCCTCCCTGAGTAAGGCCAAAGGCCTTTACGTGGAATCCAGTGCCATTTTCTGTACTGATGAAACTCACGTTTGCCAGGAGCCATGCAGTGAGCACACACTCCCTATCCATGGATTTAACAGGAACAAATGCCAGGGATGGAGATTAGGGCTGAGCTGGGAAAGATGCTTTGCTGAGAAGTCAAACCAGCAAAGGGTCAATCTAGAGGGTCATCAGTATAAAAGTTAAGAAATGGGAGTAAGAGAAATCAATCTTAAATTGATTACGTTGGTTATGTTCACAGGTACAGAGGTTAGGACTTCAACATATCTTTTTGGGGGACACAATGCAACCCACAACAGCCAACACCATTTATTCAAGATGGGTATATGATCTAAGATCCAAATATAAAAAATTCCAAAACTTGTGTGAGAGCCACTGGAAGTACATGCTTTCTGTTTTTACTTTCTCAAAGTCATGGAATTTTAAACCATCTTGTCATCACTTAGAATGAAGTCAACACAGAGGAAGGCAGGGCTAAGAGGCAAAGAATGACTAAATCCCATTAATATCATTTAGCCTTTGTTTCAAGCTTTACCTCAAGATATATCCCATGTTTTGCCTAAGCCAGTGCTTTGGGTTTTCTGTCACAACCAAAAAAATCTTAATTGACACACAACAAAAAACTGTGACATTTTTGATTATGGTATTAATGTGTGAAGTCTTCAGTGCCACAGTTACATGATATTGAACTAGAAATGGTACTTGTTTTTGAGTACTTCACTAAGGTCCACTTGCACACTGAGTCATATCTGCATCCTAGCACTATCCTTTCACAGGTATGGCTATACTCCTTGGTTACAAAGGGTCACTGATTGAATCAGGAGCAAACAGACTATGTCTTTCTCTATTTAAAGGTTTACTCCAGTCATTTCTTGAAGGCATGCATGCAAAAAGATTACACAATTTTTGAGTAACCAACAAATATTACTTGAGACACCCAGGACCAGATGGATGTTTTTCACTGCCATTTTTGGTGCCTATTTTTATTCTCATAATTCAAATACCATACTGCATGCACGTAAGATAGCCACATTTTCTGTAGAAAAATTATTCACTTTTGTGTAATAGAATTAAGTATGAATGAACACTTCATGATGTACTAAAAAAAGTACTGTGACTTTCAAGTGCTCTACTACCTGAACGAGCTTGAGAGCCCTTGTTCCAGACTGCATGATTTCGATCTTCTTTCACAGTGAAGGTATGATTGGGTTGTAAGGAGTTTATGTAGTGATCAATGGACATATGAATTTTAGTGTGAAATGTGAATAGTTAAAAAAACAATTACTTGTGTGTGATTGGGTAAACCAAACCCATTAACTTAGAGGCTAATCCATTATGCAATGTCACTATTCTTAGACACTTTTTCATCTCTAAACAAATCTATTTTCTTGAGCATAATGATTAAAAGCCCAAAACATGACGGCTTGAAGCTGAGATTGTTAAAAGGATATATAAAGCATTATTTTGTGAGAAATGCTTCACTCAGGCAAAGGACATATCCTGCAGAAAACCATTTCCTGTGAGCATTTCCCTATTATCTACTTGGCTTTGACATGTATCTGTATTAGTGAACTTCTATTTCCTGATTTTCCCTGTTTTTTGGAGCCCTGGTGGTACAGTGGTTAAGAACTTGGCTGCTAACCAAAAGATGGGCAGTTCGAATCCACCAGCTACTCCTTGGAAATGCTATGAGGCAGTTCTACTCTGTCCTGTAGGGTCACTATAAGCCGGAATTGACTCAACACCGATGGGTTTGTTATTTTTTGGTCCCTGTTTTTTTAAAAAAGAGACTAATATGATTTCTTCATACTGTTTTTAGATTCTTAGGTGTGAATGCTGTGTGTGTGTGTGTTGGAATAAACTGTATCCAGATTGTTGACTTTAAAATGTCACAGAAGATGGGGCACTATGGCTGACTCTGACCTTAGCCCCATGTGAGGTACAGTTAAACTTGTTGAGGTTTCCCTAATGAGAAGCCAAAATGATAATCCTGGAGGGTACCCAGTTGCTCCATGGAGAATGCATGCACATGAAATCCATATAGGTGTCCTCGATCACGACTGAAGCCAACTGGCTATCTTCGAGGAGCTTTCCATGCCCTCACCTCACCCATCACCTGGAGAATAAGCACAAAATTTGGATGTGCAAACAAACACAATTTGGAAAACTTGGAGGTGTTGCCTGAGTAGACAAATCCTGCTTGTCTTTTAACTGCAGAAAAATACTGTGACCAATATAACTTGGAGTCCTGCTGTCCCGATAACAATGATTCAAACTTAGGTTTTTAAAAGTAGAAGTTAATCACCCAGGAGCGAGTTAGGAAGAGATTTCTCTCCTACCTGCCTCCGTAGCAACACCAAAGATTACTTCTGAAGAAGAGGGTCATGCTTGATCACAATTTGCACTTTCATTCATTCAACAAACATTTCACGAGCACCTGTTGAGTTAATTTCAGCCACCATTCTGAGCAGGAACATAGTCAGGCAAACACAAAACAACAGTATCCAGTGTAGAAATGTTTTGTCTAGTAATGGGTCTCCAGTTCTATACTCCGTAGGACACGGTAATGCAGATTCCTGAAAAAGCAGTGACTTCTTTCTGTTAGTTTGGGGAAGAGGCTCTCTTCATAGTATATTAAAATGATTTTGCTCTTAATGAAACAGATGCTTTGAATACTTGTTCCACTCAAAGGTTTTTTTTTTTTTTTTAATGGTATGATTTTGCTTTTAGTTGTCCTTTAATATGCAGGAGAGTCTTTGTTTGCTTTGAATCATTGGGTGGTTTGCCCGTGGACATTCTTCACTGTGGGCTTAAATGAATTCCAGCGGAATGTAAGGTTTGAGCTTTATTTTCTTTCCCCTTTTGTGGTTGATCTTTATTAGTCCCTAAGCTTGTGTCATTCATTTTAAAGTCATTAGTTAAAATAAAAACACAAACATTTTGGTTTGAAAGCGCACGGAATTATTTCATGTAAAATTCTCAGCGAACTCCTTTGTTGCCTGTTGCCTGACACAGAGCAGGCCTCAAGACCCCCAGCAAAATCTTTTTTTTTTTTTGACTGTGACAAATATTTCAGTTTCTCCTGAACCAGATATGAAGAAAAAGAATACAACAGAGCTACTCCTGAAATGTCTCTGTCTGGCAGTTCAGATTTTCCACAGGCCATGATACTGGTTTTGTTTAGCTTTGTTTGTTTATGTTTCCCAATCAAGTTATTTTATCGGTGCGGTACGGCAGCTGACATGTAGGACCAAAGGGCTACAGGCTTTAAATTTTAGTCAATGTATTTACATATAGAAATAATTTTGTTTTCATCATTTTACACAGCATATTCGTATCCATTGTCTACTTGACCCACAATTAAAAAAAAAATTATAATTTCTGTGTTGTTCACCAATGTTCCTAGTTCCTACGAAGAAAGGGATGATACAAGGAGCTCGATCTATTGAGTCCCTAATTACGGCCTTAGTGAGTTACAGTCTAGGACACTCAACCGCACCTACAGACACTAAAGCAGGACATACTCTGCAGCGTGGTCGCTCTTGACGGTGCCCTGAGACAGCCTCAGGGTGTGCCTTCTCTAGGTTCAAGCGCAGAACCAGGATGTTTTTGAAGTCACCAAATGTTAGGCCCACAAATTACCATAAGACTAGGGGTAGCCACTACTGCACTTTTTATACCTGGCCTTGTTGCATTGTTCATGAACCCGTGGCTGTGGAAAACTTTCTACCGGAGCACGCCAAGCAAATGTGGGCTATTCTTTCATATAACCCCGCTGTCGGTTTCTGATTGCCCTTCAAATTCCAGTCTGAAACTGTTAATATTCTGCTGTGAACAATGTTGTTGTTGTTGTTGTTTGCAGTAAAGTCGGTTCCAGCTTCTAAAGACCCAATATTACAGAGTAGGACGGCCACATAGGGTTTCTTAGACTGCAGTCTTTATAGGAACAGATCGCCAGGTCTTTTCTTCAGTGGAGTGGCTGGTAGGTTCAAACCGCTGACCTTTCAGTTAGCAGTCTAGCGCTTTACCGTTGCACCACCAGGGTGCCTTCTGTGAACAATACCACCACCTTATTTATTTATTTTTTTGTTTATCTCTCCACCTCTCTTAGCCAAGACTTACTCATTCTCCAGGGCCACCTATGGCCCTCTTTCTTCCTCAGGATTTCTCCAGCAGACATTTTTTCTCCCTTGAACCTCTATTACAAGTAGCATCTGACCTAGACTGTTGATGCTCATGCTTAAGCTTCAGTGTGTAAAACTTGCAATGGCGATTATAAATGCCTCAGAATCTCAGTCTTATAAATTTATATCCCTCTCTTACACTGTAGTGATATGCAATTGATGGCCCTCAGTTCTGTGACAATGGCAACAAAAAGGGCACTTTGTTCTCATTTCTCTCCTCAATGCCTAAATCAAATACAAAAGAGCTGTAGTAGAGTTGATGACAAGCATGATGAATAACACTATGGCCAAATCATAGAGTGTTAACAGTTGGAAAGGATATTAGGCATCTTTTAGGCAAAAAAACAAACAAAAAACCATTGCTGTCTAGTCAATTCTAATAGCAATCCTATAGGACAGAGAAGTGCCCCATAAGGTTTCCAAGGAGCAGCTGGTGGATTTGAACTGTCGACCTTTTGGTTAGCAGCCAAGCTCTGAAACCACTGCGTCACCAGGGCTCCAGGGCTGTCCATATTTCTCGGCAGGAAACTCTTTTCTTCACATGAAACTTTATAAGGAACTACAACACATACTTGTTGCCATCCAGTTGATTACGACTCATAGCGACCCTCTAGGACAGAGTAGAACTGCTCTATAGGGTTTCCAAAGCTGTGATCTTTACAGAAACAGACGGCCACATCTTTGTCCCGTTACTCTGGCTGGAGGGGCATGGGTCAGAAGGCTGCTGGGTGAGCCATTGTCTGCCTGGTCCTTTCCTGCTCTCTTCCTAGAGGAACCCTTAGAATCTATGGAATACACTTTTGAAAACCCACTAACATAGGGTAACCTCCACGTTATGTTGAAGAAATTGAAGTTCAGAGAGGTTAAGTGACTAGTGCAAGGTCACACAACTAGTTAGTGACAGAACCGGAAGCAAAGCTCACACTTCTTGAATCCTCAGTCAGAAACGTCTCCACTGTACCACAAGCTGTGACAAAATATCCCAATGTTTAACTCTCATGATACTGCATCATTATTAATGACAATGAGAACATTTTCCTTTTCTTGTTTATTTCGTTGCACCATTGTCATAACCTTGGTGAATCTAGAATTAAAAAAAGCCATCACATTTCTGAGCAGATAAGATTCTGACTCTATTCTCCCTGCCTCGTGTCTTGTGCTAGTTCTGTGTTCAGCAAATGTGTTCCCGGGTTCTTTACCAGATGTTGCATTCCTTTTCTGTGGAAGCTTCTGGGTGGTCTTCAGGAATAGCCACAAGTCTAGTGCTGTTTTCATCCAGTCACTCTGAGAATTTCCCACAAATAAAAAGCAAGTCCTCTCGGCCAAAGTGTCACCTAAAGTCTGAGAACAGCTGCACTGCGATGGGTCTACATACCTCCAGATATTCTCCTGAAAGGAGCGCGGGCTGGCTTGTTTGTGTTGTGACTCTCTCCCCCACGTTGCTTCCACAAACTGTCACTGCTTTATGCACTCAGTTTATTATGCACGGACCCAGGCTCTGTGCATCTGTGTGCAATTGGGGACACTTCCCTGCGTCATGTTGTGGCTGCGAAGCTGCTTCCGATTGTAAGCTTCTGGAGGGTTAAGCTGTTTGGGGTTTAACTGGCTTTGTATAGCATCCAATACACACATGGGTGTGGGTGTTGACGGAAATGCTTTCTGGTGACGGTAATGCCTGCCACCTGGCATGGATTAAACAAAACGTACTTCTTTTCATTCATCTACAACATGAATTTAATCATAACCTGAGATGGGCAAATGGGTTCATCACTGGTGTGAAATACAAGAGAATGGTGGAAAAAATATCAGGTTGGTGGGAAAATAGCCCTGCAGTTTTCATATCAGCTCTCTCTCTTTCTCTTGCCCCTGGTTCTCTACCTCTAATTAATGTTGCCAAATATAGCATGGGACGTACTTATACTAAAGAAAAAAAAAAGATGTCTGCATTTCAAACTCAGCTGGGTGCACTTGTGTTTTTCTTTGATAATTCTGGCAACCTTTTTCTAAGTATTTTTTTAATCTTTTTTTAAATTTTTATTGTGCTTTAAGTGAGAGTTTACAAATCAAGTCAGTCTCTCATACAAAAATTTATATACACTTTGCTATGTACTCCTAGTTGCTCTCCCCCTAATGAGAAAGTACACTCCTTCTCTCCACACTCTGTTTTTGTGTCCATTTGACCAGCCTCTGACCCCCTCTGCCCTCTCATCTCCCCTCTGGACAGAAGCTGCCCACATAGTCTCATGTGCCTACTTGATCCAAGAAGCTCACTCCTCACCAGTATCATTTTCTATCCCACAGTCCAGTCTAATCCCTGTCTGAAGAGTTGGCTTTGGGACTGGTTAAATATCTTTTAAATTCCCCTACCTTTTAACCTCCATTTTCATTACCCTGAACTATGTTACCATCCTAACTGGTTTTACAGTATTCAGAGTTGTTCCTATCTGTGGTCTACTTTCTCACATAAGAGTTTTGTTAAGACGGAAATTTTTTGATTCAAATATTCTCAGTTGTTCCCCAAATTGAAATCCATTACCATCATACACATGGCCTGCATCCCTGCCCATCTATTGTATGTGATTTCTTACCACTTTCACCTAGTACTTCATGCTTCATCCCCCTTTAAACACATTTGCAGTTCCTGAACATGTCATGCTCCCTCATGCCCATGTTGTTCTTCTTATCTGTTTGGCAACTTTTCCTGAGGAAAAGTGCTACCTCTCCCACGAAGTCTTCCTTGATTCCTCTGGAAAGATTTCAGCACTAATATATCCGCTTCCAAGGTTCCTGGGTGGTGCAAATAGTTTATGTTCGACTACTGACGTAAAGATTGGTTGTTCCGACCCACCCATCAATGCCATAGAAAAAAGTCCTGGAAATTAGTTTCTATAATGTTTACAACCAAGAAAACCCCATGGAGCTCAGTACTACTCTGATACACATGGGGTTGCCATGAGTCAGAATCAACTCAGTGCCTCCTCCTGCTCTTTTGTTCTTGTTCACTCTCTGCCCCACGAATTCTGGATTTTGCCTTCTACTTGAACCTTCCTGCCTCGGCTGACTATCCTAGGTTGTCCTCTTACCTATCTACATGAATACCTAAAATGGAGGACCTGTTGTTGCAAAGCTTCCTGAGAACAACAGATGTATCAGTTCACGTTCTGTGGTGTCATTTAGTATTTCTAACATTACCTTCTGGGTATGACCCAAATCATATTACTCAAGTTTTCTTTTCACTGAGTAAGACAACATTAACGTAACATTTTGATCTCCTTTTTTCAACCATAGGAAGCCTTCTGAAAGTTTTTATGCCCGCCATACTCATGAAATCCATCAGACCATGACCACATAACTGGAATCCTGGTGCTGGTTCAGCTCTGTTGAAGGGTTTCTTATTATTTACAAGGCTGAAAGGAGTTAATTATGACATCTGTTTAAACCAAGACAATTTTAACCCTCTTCTGGAAAATAGTTATATCTCCTCCCATGCTCAGATAGATAATTCTCAAACTACGTATTTCTTCTGTGTCTTCTGCCTTTGCGTGACCTGTTCCCTCTTCCTGGAATCCTGTATCACTAACCTCTGTTAAAATTCTACTTTTCTCCCAGCTTTGCCCTGAAACACTGTCCCCCCAGGCATCTTTTCCTGTTCTCTTTCCCCAGACACAGTAAAGGTGTGGAAAGAAGAGGGGCTGTAGCTCCAGACACAGGTGAGTTCTAAGCCTGCGTCTGGCAGTCACCAGGGGACCAGTTGGTGAGTTAGGCCTTCTGAGAAGTCTCTTTCAGTCGCCACGTCTCTAGAGTGGGGTCTATACTACAGAGGTGTTCTGTGTTTTCTTTTTTCTTTTTTCCTGAGGAATAAGCAGTATTCTTCAACTTTGTAAATACTTTGATAGTAGGTCTAGTTTGATTCTTGCTTGATTGTAGCAGGGTCTAAGTATGTATTTGTTGACTTGAATTAATTTATATTAATTTATAACCGTAGCTTTCAAGGTCTTAATTTAGAAAAATGAATGATACTGTGAATTTTCACTCTAGTAGAAGCTTATTGGGAGAGAACTTTGGGAAAGAAAAAAACAATTCGCACTGGTTCCCAAGTCCTACAATTAGGAAATTTGAGTAGTAGCCATCTATTTTCTAATTAATGCCAACCTGGGAATAGATTTCTCCCAGAAATATGGAACCCATCTATGTTTGATTTCTTCATCAGGATGCTAAGTCTATCCATTCACCTTTGCTTTAGTTAGAAAATCACCATAAAGTACAGAGAAAAGAGATAACTTTGAAAATTATTCTGCTTTGCCTTCATTTCCTCTGGTCTCTTTTATGTTCTTGAAATCTTTTGAAACCTGAGAGAATTTCAGGAAGTAAATTCTTGAGCAGGATTGTAACTATTACTTCCTTTAAGAAGTGGATTCCTTAGCAGTATCCAGCCTGGGGCTTCCTGCTGTCCTTCACATTAGGTGTGAGGAAAGGAGAGTATTGTGTTCAGAAAGTAGCAGTAAAGTCCCACACTTTCAACTTCTGCCTTTATGGATTAGCCCTGTTATCTCACCCTTAGTATGCAGGCGGCCCTTTCAAGCACTGAAGCAGTTTTCTATGATACTCATTGAGAATCAAATACAAAATCCCTGTTTTCATCCCCAAAGCACTGGCACTGTTGTCACAGATTCTGGCCTCTGCCTTTGTAGTTGAGGGAGCAAAACTGTGTAGCTGACAGGAGGCTGCCAGATGGTGGTAGCTGCAGAAGAATTTGGTGAGCACAGTCACTTATGTTGGCTAAATATTGAAATTTTGCATGGAACTATCCTTTCATGGAGTTCTCAATCTATTGCCGTCCTGGGCCCTGGATTTGCTTGATCTCTGTGGTGGGTGAGTTCTGTATTTATGACTGTTGATTCATTATTCAGCCTCTGGCAGGTTGACAGCAGAGTCCAAGGCATTTTTTCACATGTTTGTAATGTCTGAGAGTCCCACAATCTTGTTCAGTAGAGAAGAAATCCACTCCCTCATTTATTTAGTCAAAGAGCTTTACTGAGCACACTATGCACAAGGCATGTGGCTGGGCATCAGGGATACAGCTCTAAATAAGAAGTAGTCTCTGCTCTTGGTGATGGTTTAGTTTAGCGGTGGGATGGGGACTCAGGTACAGTATGGTGTGATAAGTGCAAGAATAAAGGTAAGCACATGGCACTGCTTGCATGGCTGAAGAGCACCTATCCCTACCCATGCTGGAGTAGAGGTATGAGCAAAGCCTTCCTCAAGAAGACGACTGTGAGAAGGAGTACAGGTTACTTGGCCATGACCATGCAAACCTCCATACATTCCTTAGGAGGAAGAATAAGAAAGCTAGGAAGAGAAGATTAGAGTGTAAGTATAAGCCCTATAAAGGCAGAGAGTAACTATGCCTATTTTCTTTCCCAGCTTCTAGTCTCAATATGTGTTAGCCTCAATATTCATAAATCCTCAAAATTTGTGAAATTGAATTAAGTGTGAAGACTCAGGGGCATCATGGAGCCCCAGGCATCTAGATGTCCACTGCTGTTCAAAGCCACATGTAGCCCACTGACGTATACACACAGATCGCACAGGCTCCTCATTTGATGCAAAAGCAACCCATACCCAGCCTGGTCCTGGTAAATAACAGACATAGAGATCAATGAAATAGAATTGAGAATCCAGAAGTAAATTCCAACAATAAAATACAATTGAGAGTTTAGAAATAAACCCACACATCTATGTTGATTTTCGACACAGGTGCTAAGTCTTTTCAGTGGGGAAAGAAGAGCCTCTTCAATAAATGGTATTTGGAAAATTGGATTTACACATGCAGAGGAACGAAACAATAGCCATTCCTCACACCGTACACACACAAAAAATTCAAAGTGGATTAAAGACCTAAATGTGAAAACTAAAACCATTAAATTCTTAGAAGAAAATATAGGGCTGTGGCTGCAAGGCCTGGTATTTGACAATGGATTACCAGAAAGGACAAGAAAAGCATATGAGCAGCAAAAAACAAAATAGACAGATGGGACCTCATAAAAATTAAGTACTTTTGTTCATCAAAGGGCTTTATCAACGATGTGAAGAGACAACCTACAGATAGGGAGGCAAGTCTGATGAACCATTTATCTGATATGGGTCTAAGATCTAAAATATATATATTTAAAAAAATACTCCTAAACTCTGTAACAAAAAAGACAAAAAAAGCTAATAAAGAAAAAAAAAATTGAACAAAAGACTTGAAAGACATTCCACAAATGAGGATATTCAAAAGTCCAATAAGCACCTGGAAAGATGCTCAACATCATTAGCCATTGGGGAAATGCAAACTAAAACCACAATGAGATACTACCTTACTCCCATTAGAAAGGCAATGATTTAAAAAAAAAAAAAGGAAAACAAGATATGCTGGAGAGAATGTGGAGAAATTGGAACCCTTATCCATTACTGGTGGGAATGCAAAATGTAGGTAGCCCCTAAATTACATCATGGTTCTGTTCGAATGACTCCATTGTAAGTCAGTTCTGATGTAAGTCGAATACCTCGTTTAGTTTTTTTTTTTTTTTTAATTTTCATCATTATTGCTTTTTATTATCAGTATCTTTATAAATCCAATCTTTATTTGTTCTTGGGGGTTAGAAACATTACATATGAACTTACAGATATATTTTAAAGCATACATGCATACATAACAAATACACAAATCATAAATCTACTCCAATGATGAAGAAGAGTTGGGTGATGTTGGCATTGTGTCAGTTGTGAAAATAATTCTACTTGTGGAAGATTCTGGGTCATGTGGATTATCCCTGGGAATGTAAATGGTATTTCTAGTTAGAAAATTAGTGAGAGTTGTCTGTACGGTCTGTTTCTTTTTTTTTCTTCTTCATATATTTTGCCTTGACATCTCATTGCCTCCTGAATCTGCCTAGCCAGTTTAGCAAAGCAACCAGCATTTGGGTCCACGTTTTCAAGCGACTAAAGCCCCTGATTTAGTTTAAAAAACTAAAACCTACGCATCAGTATTTTGAACAGTAAATCCTAACAGTGAACATCTGTGAGTGAACACCTAAGAATGGTAACATCCACAAAGTACATGCTGCAACACTGTATAAGTATATACTACTAATGATAAAATGTACAAAAAAAAAAAAAAAGGGACAGTCATAGGTGCAGTTCTTTGTAACTCAAATATACTGTAAGTCGAGGACTATCTGTAATACAGCCACTGTTAAAAGAATTTGGCAGTTCCTCAAAAGTCTGAATGTGGAAGGAACTACCATAAAATAGGACCCAGCAATCTCAATCCTAGGTTGTTGTTGTTGTTAGGTGCCATCCAGTCAGTTCTGACTCATAGCAACCCTATGTACAACAAAACGAAACACTGCCCAGTCCTAAGTATATACCCCAAAGAAGCGAAAGCAGAAATTCAAACAGAAACCGGTACACCAAATGTCCATTGTAGCACTTTTCACAACAGCCAAAAGTTGGAAACATAAACGTCTAGATTAATGGATAAACAAAATGTAGTATATACATACAATGGAATATTAAAATGAAGTCCTGATACACTCCACAACATGGATGAACCCTGAAAATCTGCTTAGCGAAATATGACCTCACTTATAAGAAATAAACAAATACGTAGAAACCAAAGCTTATTAGTGGTTACCAGAGGTACTAGAGAGGGAGAAAGCAAGATTTTTTTGCTTGAGGGGCACTGAGTTTATGTTAGTGGTGGCAGAATAATAAGGAAAAGACAGAGGTAGGAGGTGTGCAACATGAAGAGTATAATCAACGTCCTTGAATTGTTCATGTAGAAATTGTTGAACTGGTAAATGTTTTGGTGTGTATATTTTCACCACACACACAAAAATGCACAAGTACGCACTCCATTAATCATCAGAGCAATGATGTTATCACAAGTCTGGCAGCTTCCGGAAATTTCCACTGTACCCTCAGAGAATGAGACCAAAAAGATCAGATGGCATCTCAGTTTGATTATGAAAATAATTTTGACTTCATGGACTCCCTGAAAGTGTCTTGGAGATCCTCAGGGGTTCCTAGACCATAGTATGAGAAACCCTAAAAAAAAAAATCCAAACCCATTGCCGTCAAATTGATTCCAACTCATAGTGACCCTATAGGACACAGTAGAACTGTCCCATAGGGTTTCCAAGGAGCACCTGGTGGACTTGAACTGCTGGCCTTTTGGTTAGAAGCTGTAGCTCTTAACCACTATGCTACCAGGGCTTCTGAGAACTTCTACTCTAGACCAACTCACTTATGTACGTCAGGGCCAACCTCAACGCAAGGGAACTTCAGGTAGCCCAGTTGTTTATAAGCCATATATCCTGAGCTCTCTTTTCTTATTTCTGCCTTTGCTACCTATGGAGACAATCTCCCCATCTATCTAAATATTTACTGAGCTCAACACCTTTTGGTTTCATTCACCATTCCTGACTCTATGCTTGTACCTGATTAAGGTTGGTTTCTTCTGTGTTGCTCCTCAGCATCTGGAATGAGCTTTTTATATAACAGCTTTATTGGGATATAATTTACATACCATAAAATTCACAACGTTAAAGTGTACAGTTCAGTGGATTTAGTACATTTACAGAGATGAGTAACCATCACCACTATCTAAAAACTTGTTCATCAACCCACCTTCCCCCCCCAAAAAAAAAGAAAAGAAAAATAAAACAAAACTCCTGCATCAATTAGGAGTCATTCTGCATTCCCTCCTCCTCCCAGTCCCTGGCAAACACTAATCTGTTTTCTGTCTGTATAGATTTGCCTACTCTGGACGTTTCATATAATCAGAAGACAATATGTGGTCTTCCTGCCTAGCTTCTTTCACTTATCATGTTTTCAAGGTTCATCTATGCTGTAAAAAAAAAACCCAGTGCCATCGAGTCGATTCCGACCTATAGCGACCCTATAGGACAGAGTAGAACTGTCCCATAGGGTTTCCAAGGAGATCCTGGTGGATTCAAACTGCTGACCTTTTGGTTATCAGCTGAACTCTTAACCACTATGCCACCAGGGTTTCCATTCCTTTTTATAGATGGATAATATTCCATTGTATGGACAGATCATGTTTTATTTATCCATTCATCAGTTATGGATGAGTTGCTTTCACTTTGGGATATTATGAATAATTCTGCTCTGAACATACATAACAAGTTTTTATGTGGACATATATTTTCATTTCTCTCAGTTATATACCTACAGGTGGAGTTTCTGGGTCACAGGGAAACCCTGGTGGTGTAGTGGTTAAATGCTACGGCTGCTAACCAAAAGGTCAGCAGTTCAAATCCACAAGGTGCTCCTTGGAAACTCTATGGGGAAGTTCTACTCTGTCCTTTAGGGTTGCTGTGAGTCCTAACTGACTCAGTGGGTGTGGTATGGTAATTTTATGCTTAACATTTCAAAGAGCTGCCAACCTGTTTTCTAAAGAGGTAAGGAATCAATTTTCCAATTTCTCCATATGGTTGTTATCACACTGATTATTGTCTTTTCATTACAGCCAACTTAGTGAGTGTGAAATGTTGTCTCATCATTTTTTTTTCATGGTTTAGAGTTGATGTTGAAGTTCTTTTCATGTATTTATTGGCCAATTGTATCTCTTCCTTGAAGAAGTATCTATTCATATCCTTTGCACATCCCTTTAAATGTCTTTTTATTGTTGAGTTTTAAGTTCTTTATGTATTCTACATAATAGTCCTTTACCAGATATTTAATTTGCAAATATTTTTTTTCCCATTCTGTAGACTGATGTTTTCTTGATACTTTTCTTTTAGGCATAAGTGTTTTCAATTTTGATGAAGCGGAATTTTATTTTTCCATGTGTTTTGGTGTCATATGTAAGAAAACAATGTCTTAGCCAAAGTCACAAATATTTCCTCCTATGCTTTCTCTTATATATATATGGAGCCCTGGTGTTGCAGTGGTTAAGAGCTATGGCTGCGAACCAAAAGGTTGGCAGTTCGAATCCACCAGCTGCTCCTTGGAAATCCTATGGGCAATTCTACCCTGTCCTTTAAAGTTGCTATGGGTCAAAATTGACTCAGCTGCAACAGGTATGTTTTTTTAACATACGTATTTTTTTTTGTATATATGCACACTCACACACACACACAAAGTATATACAAAGGATACCATATTTTGACCACAAGGTGTTTTCTTCAGGAAAGCAACATTGGTTTAACACTTGAAAATCAATTAATATTATTTACCACATTAATAGAATAAAGGTGAAGATCATATCATTATCTCAACATATTCAAAAGAAATATTTAATAAAATTCAATACTTAATCATAATAAAAACATTCAGTAAACTAGAAATAAAGAGAACTTTCTAGGTATGACAAAAGACATCTATAAAAAACCTATAGCATACATTATGCATAAGGGAGTATGAACATTGAAATATTGAACATTTTCTCCCAAATAGGGAACAATGCAAAAATATCACCTCTTTCCACTTTCATTCTACATTGTACTGGATGTTTTACCCAGGACAATGAGATAACAACAACAACAACTTGATCTTTCAAAAAGAACAAGAAACACTCTTTACTCATAGATGATATGATTGTTTACCTAGAAATACCTAAATAAACTGCAAAAATCTACCACAATTAATAAGCAAAATTATCATGGTCACAGGATACAATGTCGACATACAAAAATAAACATTCACCAAACTTTTACAAAAAACAAAACAAGTGGAAAATTAAGTTTAAGAATATTCTATTTATACGGTAAAACTTGTGAAAGCTGAAGCCTGTGTAAGGCAGAAACCTATCAGAGATGGAAAACTCAAATATTTTCCACGAATAGAGAGAAATAGAAAGGTGGTAAGACTGCACCCTGTCAAAGTTGGAAAACTTGCAAAACCTGGAAAAACGAGGTGGTCCAGTTGAGTTCTGGGTCTCACAGTTCTGACACTACAGTCCATATCCATAGACTGGAAGACTCAATATTGTTAAAATGCCAACTCTCATAGGGGGAGAGCAAGTGGGAGAAGGGAGTAAGATGTATGTAAACCTACATGTGACAGACTGATTGGAATGGTAAATGTTCACTGGAAGCTTAATAAAAATTTAAAAAAAAATAAAATAAAATAAAAATGCCAACTCTCCCAAATTTGATGTATATATCCAACACATTCTTAATCAAAATTCTAGTCAGTTATTTTTTGGAATTGACAAGCTGATTTAATTTATATGCAAAAGTACTTTAAAAAGCCAAACAATCTTAAAATGCAGAACAAAGTTGGATGTTGTACACTACCTAATATCAAGATTTATTAGATAGCTTCAGTAATCAAGACAATGTGTTAATGACAGGCAATTTATCTACCAGAGTCAAGAAATTGGCCCTTGCATATATACACCACTGGTTTTCAAAAAAGGTACTAAGACAGTTCAATGGAAGATAAGTCTTTCTATCAAATGGTACTGGAAAAATAGATAAAAAATTGTGAAGAAAAACAAAAAAACAAAAAGATTCTTGACTTCACACCATCACATAATTATATCATAGCATAAAAGTATAAAATTTCTAGGAAAAAAAGTAAGAAAACATCTTTGCAACATGGGATAGACAAAGATTTTTTAGTAGGACATATCAAATAGAAAAGAAAAGAAAAAAAAAGATAAATTGGTCTTCACAAAAATTAAAAATTTTGGCTCATCAAAATACTCTATCAGGAAGATAAAAATCAGCCACAGACTGGAAAAAAATACAGCTGACAGTACACAAAACTAACAAAGAACTTGTGTCCAGAATATGTATAGAACTCCTACAAATCAACAATAAAAAAAAAAGCCAAATTAAAAATAAGCAAACCACCTAAACAGACACTTCACAAAAGAAATATTTAAGTGAATAACAAACGCTTGAAAAGGCATTCAATATCATTAGTCTTCAGGGAAACATAAATGAAAACCACAATGAGATACCACTTTGCACCCTGTAGAACAATTAAAACTAACAAGATCGACATTATCAAATATTAGTGAAAATGAAGAACAAATGAAACTCTTACATGAAACTGGTAGGAGTGTAAATTATTAAAAAAAAAAAACTTTAGAAAATTGTGTAACACTTTTGTATACTTATCTAGTGACTCCACTCCTATGCATTTATCCATTCATAAAGTCCTAAGTCGTAAACAAGCCAAATGTCTATCGACAGAAGAATTTATAAGCAATTATAGCTACACTTACACAATAGAATACTACTTAGCAATAAAAAAAGAACAAACTACTGTTATTTACACCAATATGGATGAATCTCAAAAACTTTAGTATAAAAAAAGTCCACGTTCAAAATACGTACCTCTGTGATCTCATCTATACATAATTCAAGAGTAAACAAAACCAATCTGTGGTAAAAGAAATCAGAACAGAGGTAGAGTGGGAAACTGACTGGTAGGCAAGGCTTCCGACCCATTCTTCCCAGTTCAGTCATGGCCAAGAAAGCAAAACTGGAATAGACTCGAATTTTTTAAATTTGTGTGAACCTGAATGATAAAAGAATGGGAAATATTACAGGTCAAATCCCGGCTAGAAACCTAATCTCATTCTTAGAAAACAAGAGCAGCATAGGCGTTGCATACTAACCAAAGCTCTTGCCTGTCTGATTTTGAGCAGAGTCAGAAACAGCGGTGCCCGTGCTTAAAAATGGCGCCTAACCACGTCCCATCAAATGTGTGCTGTTCTCCACAGTGTTGCCAACAATCCACTCTCAAGCGCCATGCTCCAAAAATGGCTCCCTACACCTCTTCGGAGTCTCTCATTCCAGAGCTTTGACCTATAATTTTTCCCATCTCAGTTACCATTCCAGGTCACCCAAATTGTAAAAATTCATACCTGTTCCGGTTTCGATTCATCAGCCGAGACTGAACCATTTTGAACCTGTTCAAAGCCCTGCTGGTAGAAAGCTTGAGAACTTTCCTGTTTTGAGTAGGGTGGTGCTTATGCAGGTGAATACACAAGTGTTTACATTTGTTAAAAGTCTTCATATTGGAATTTAAAGTCAATGCATTTTATTTTACCTCAAGGTAAAATGTGTATATATATATATATGGAGTCCTAGTGGCACAGTGGTTAACGGTTTGGCTGATAACCAAAAGGTCAGCAGTTGGAATCCACCAGGTGCTCCTTGGAGATCCTCTGGGACAGTTCTACTTTGTTCTGTAGAGTTGCTATGATTTGGAATCAACTTGAAGGCAATGGGTTTTTTTTGTTTGTTTGTTTTTTATGCATATGCATATATATATGTGTATATGTAATTGTACATATAATTATATATATATATGTAATTTTATACATATATATATATATATAAAATCACCTCAGGCCTGGCACTAGTTTTTATCCAGTTGCCCAAAGGGAGTTTTCTTTCTTCATAAAGGGGTGTGATACAACAGAGAGAGCACTGGCTCTGGAGTCCAATCTGGCTTCAATTCTGTGCTATTACATAACCTCTCTAAAAATAATTTTTCTCATTTCTGGATAATGAAAAATAACATCTAACTTATAGGGTTGTTTAAATAATTAAAGATCAAAAATATCTATAATAGCAAGTATAGTGTTAACTCATTTGAGCACTCAAAAAAAATGAGTTTCATTCCCTTGTCTATGTCCGGGCATATGCTAGAAGGAAAATGTCCTTAATGACTGACTCGGTGAGTTATGAGTTTTTAAGTAATTTATAAAGGTTTCTCTCATTTTGCAACTTTTATTTATATTCCTTAGAACATGTACAGAATCTCATATTCATAATCACCTGGTCTCTTATAGCAAAAAGGACTCCGTATATCTCATAACCGTATGTCTTCCTGGTTATCACTCTTCACCTCCTCTTCATGGAACAAATATCAGCAGATCTGAACGAGTAGAATAGGCTGTCAGGGATATCATTCGGGCATAATGTGATCTCCGCACAGACATGAGTTCATCATTTTCTTTGCACGGATTATCTAACCAAGCAATGAGGAAACAGAAAAACATGGACGGTTAATTGATAAAATAAAAAAGATCAAACACATTTCAGAGAGCAAGGCAAACCTTCCCTTCAACTGTAGATGTTCCTAATTTGGAAACATCTGAAAATGATTTACTTGTGAGATGTTCAAGTTCAGGAATGGAATACAGACATTTTCTAAAAACATTTTATCTGCACTGTGGTTTATAACGTAGACATGTCAGAAATACTCTATAAGAAGTTCGAGGAAGAGGAAAAGGCCATCTGGCTCATCATCCCCAACTCTGTTTTAGTTTAATCCTGCCTGCCTGCATTTTCGCTCTGCCCTTTAATCCCTTTCTTTTCCAGAAAAAGATTGAGGTGGTTATTGAACTCATTTATACTGTTGCCTTCAACAGCCTAGTCTGGTAACCTTTTCCATATGTTTCTTAGACTTCACATTAAAATAAAAGCTGTCTACCTTCCATCACTATTTCTGTTTTCTCAAAGTGCTTTAGTCTTTACACATTCCTGATATGTTTGAACTGTTTCCTAATTAAAAATATTACATTTCTATCTGTTTGTTGTAGTTTTTATATAGTCTCTACTTATATTTTAATTCTTTTTCAATGACAAATCATTAAGATCTTTCAGAATATTCTTATGGTTTGGCAAATTCATCCCCCATTCACTGTTTTTTGTTTTTTTTTTTTAATCTTGTTATTTCCATTCAGTTTATTCTGTTTCCATTGATCTAGCTTCCGTTGCCCTCCTTGCCATCTCATCTTTGCTTTTGGGTAAATGTTGACTGTTTTGTCTCATACAGTTGATTGTTTATTTAAAGGAGCACATTACTCATGGGTGATATTGTTTATTTTGAATAGGCCAATCTATTATTTGGATGAAAGGTGACTTCCAGAAATAACTTCAGTTCCAAGTTCAAAAAATGTCTTAGGATTATAGTCTTGAGGGTTCCTCTAGTACCTATTGGTTCAGTAGGTCTGGCCTTTTTTAGAAATTGAGTTTTGTTCTACATTCTTCTACCTTTTATCTGAGACCATCTATTGTGTCCCTGGTCAGAATGGTCAGTGGTGGTAGCTGGGCACCATCTAGTTCTTCTAGTCTCAGGTTAGAAGAGGCTGTGGTTCATATGGCTGTTAGTCCTGTGGACTAGTTTCTTCTTTGAGTCTTTGGTTACCTTCATTATCTGTTGCTCCAGATGGATAGAGATCAATATTTTTATCTTTTATCAAGATGCTTGCATGCTTTTAAGACCTTCAGGTGCTACTCACCAAACTAGGATGTAAGGTTTTATCTTTATGAACTGTGTTATGCCAGTTGACCAAGTTGTCCCACAAGACTATGGTCCTAAGCGTTTTAACCCAGTAGACTAATCCTGCGAGTTGTTGGGATATGCCTAGGTAGTCTCCGTAACTGTGCCACCTATGTGCTTGATTATATATATGGATATATATGCAGCACACACAAACATGTATACATATGCTACAGATACGCCTATAATGCACATTCATTTACTCACATATGCCTTCCTATGTACATCTATGCACACATATTTACCTATGTAACCACACACAATATTTTTTTGGTTGTTATTACTGTTGTTGCAAAACTGTATATGTTTTAACATTTACTGTAATTGTCCCTTTTTCTTATGTACTTCTTAGTGTTTTCATTTACTTTGGTCAAGTTGTTCAGATTTCACCCATATTTGATATTGCCTTTCCCATCACCAAAAGTAACAAGTATCTGCTATCTAAAATTGACTCAATGACAACAGTTATATACTGTCTAAAAAGTGATTTCCCCTTACTCCCCCTCCAATCCCTGGTAACCATCAAAGGCTGTTGCTTTCTCTGTGTATACCTATTCTTGTTATAATAGTGGTACTATACAATATTTGTCCTTTTCTGAATGACTTATTTCACTCAGTATAATGTCCTCCAGATTCATCCAGGTATATTTAGCAGACTTCTCATTATTCTTTATAGTTGTATAGTATTCCATTGTATGAATATACTACAATTTGTTTATGCATTTATCTGTTGAAGGGCACTTAGGTTGTTTCCATCTTTTTGCTATTGAGAATAATGCTGCAATGAACATAGGTGTGCATATGTCTATTCATGTCACTGTTTTTATGTTTCTTGGATATATACCTAGGGGTGGGATTGCTGGATCATAGGTATTTCTATTTCTGGCTTTTTGAGGAAGCACCGTGCTGATTTCCACAGTGGCTGTACCATTTTAAAATCCCACAAGCAGTGTATAAGAGTTCCAATCTCCCCACAGCCTCTCCAGTATTTGTTGTTTTCTGTTTTGTTTTTTTTTAATCATTGCCATTTTTTGCAGCGGTGAGATGGTATCTCATTGCAGTTTTGCTTTGCATTTCTCTGATGGCTATTGATCGCCAGCATCTTTTCATGTATTCATTGGCTGCCTGAATGTGCTCTTTGGTGAAGTGCCTGTTCATGTACTTTGCCCATTTTTTTATTGGATTGTTTGTCTTCTTATTGTTGAGTTTTCCATATATTTTAGAGATTAGACCCAGTCAGACCTGTTGTTGCCAGATATTTTTTTCCCAGTGTAGGTTCTCTTTTTACTCTTTTTGTAAAGTCTTTTGATGAGCTTAACTATTTAATTTTTAGGAGGTCCCAGTTATCTAATTTATCTTTTGTTGTTCACTCATTTTTAGTTGTGTTTGATAGGTTATTTAAGCCAAAAATTAGGTTCCCTAGTTTTGTCCCTATGTTATCTTCCAGAAACATTGTAGTTTTAGCTTTAATATTTTGGTCTTTGATCCATTTTGAGTTAGTTTGTGTGTGTGGTGTGAGGTTTTGCCAACGCCATTTGTTAAAGAGACTGTTTCTTCCCCACTGAATGAATTTTGACACTTTGTTGATTAGCTGAACATAGATGGATGGATTTACTTCTGGGTTCTCAATTCTGTCCCATTGGTCCATATGTCTGTCTTGAACCAGTAGCAGGCTGTTTTGATTATTGTGGCTTTATATTAAGTTTTGAGATCGGAAAGTGTGAGACCTCCTACTTTGTTTTTCCTCTTCAATATCGCTTTTGCTCTTCAGGATCTCTTTCCATTTAAAGTTGGAGATTAGTTTTTCTATTTCATTAGAGAATGCTGTTGATATTTGGATTGGGATTACTTTATATCTATAGATCACTTTGGGTGGTATTGATATTTTCATAATGTTAAGTCTTCCAATCCATGAGCATGGGATGTTTTTCCATTTATTTAAATCTCTTAGTTTCTTGCTGTAGTGCTTTATAGTTTTCTTTGTAGAAGTCTTTTACATCCCTGGTTAGGTTTATTCCTAGGTTATTTTAACCTTTTGGGGGCTATTTAAATGGTATTGTTTTCTTGAATTACTTTTCAGTGTTTTTCTTGTTAGTGTAGAGGAACTGACTTTTGTGTTTTGATCCTGCACCCTACCACTTTGCTGAATCCTTCTATTAGTTCCAGTAACTTTCTTGTGGAGTCTCTGGGATTTTCTAGGTATAGGATCATGTAATTTGCAAATAAGAATAGTTTTACTTCTTCTTTTCCAATTTGGATGTGCTTTAAATTTCCATTTCTTGCCTTATTGCTTTGGCTAGCACTTTCAGTACAGTACTGAATGAGAGTGGTAATAATGGGCATACTTGTCTCATTCCCATTCTCAGTGGGAATGTTCTCAATTTTTCTCCTTTGAGCATAAAGTTGGCTCTGGTTTTGCATACATGTCCTTAATTATGTTGAAGAATTTTCCTTCTGTTTCTATTTTGCTGAGAGTTTTTTACCAGGAAAGGGTATTGGATTTTATCAAATGTGTGTTCTGCATCCATTGAAATGATCATGTGATTCTTTTCCTTTGTTTTATATATGTAGTGAATTGTGTTGATTATCTAATGAACCATCCCTGGTATGAATTCATTTGATGTATTGTTTTTTGATACGCTGTTGAATTTGGATGGCTAGAATTCTGTTGAGAATTTTTGCATCTATATTCATGAAGGGTATTGGTTTGTTATTTTCTTTTTTTGCAGTTTCTTTGCCTGGCTTTGGTATCAGGGTTATGGTGGCTTCAGAGAATGAGTTCAGGAGTATCTGTTCATTTTCTTTGCTCTCGAATGGTTTGAGTAGAATTGGTGTCACCTCTTTTCTGAATGTTTGGTAGAATTCTCCAGTGAGGCCATCTGGGGGCCAGGATTTTTTTTTGCTAGGAGGTTTTTTTTTTTTAATGACATCTTCAATTTCTTCTTTTGTTACGGGTTGGTTCAGATTTTCTACCTCTGTTTGTGTTAGCTTAGGTAGATAGTGTCTTTCTAGAAGTTAGTCCGTTTCTTCTAGGTTTTCAAATTTGTTGGAGTACAATTTTTCATAATGTTCTGTTATGATCCTCTTCATCTCCGTTGGTTCTGTTGTAATGTCACCCATTTCATTCCTTATTTTGTTTATTTGCATCTTCTCATTTTTTTCCTTTGTCAATTTGGCCAATAGTTTGTCAATTTCATTGATTTTCTCAAAAAATCATGTTCTAGTCTTATCAATTCTACTGTTTTTTTTTCTGTTTTCTATTTCATTTATTTCTGTTCTGATCTTTATTATTTTCTTCTGGTAACTGTGGTCTTTTGCTGTTTCTTTTCTATTTCTTCAAGTTGTTGCATTAAGTTATTGATTTTGTACCTTTTTTTTTTTTTTTTGGTGTGTGGATTTGTCATTACAAAATTTCCTCTGATCACTGCTTTTGCTGTGTCCCAAAGATTTTGGTATATTGTGTTTTCATTCTCACTTGATTCTAAGAATTTTTTAATTTCATTTTTTAATTTCTTCTATTACCCAATAGTTTTTAAGTAAGGTATTATTCAGTTTCCATGTATTTAATTTTTTTCCCCTTGTTCTTGCTGTTATTGATTTCTAGTTTTATAGCATTGTGGTCAGAGAATATGTTTGTATTATTTTGATGTTTTTAAATTTATTGAGGCTCCCCCCACTCACTGTTATTGAATTGGAAAGTTTTTACCATATAATGCGCAGATGAAGAGAAAATGCCTGTGAATATAGTCAGAATGAATTATGTTATGCTGCAGTAACAAGCAAACTCAAGTTTCCAATTGCTTAACATAACACAGGCATAAGATGTGTTTCTGTGGTCACCCCATCAGTGGAGTGTAAATATGGTGAATGCACAGTGTTGTTAATTCTTCTCCCTGGAAGTGACAATTGGAAGTGCCCAGATTATATTGGCCAAAGCAATTATGTTGCAACCATTGCTAAGAAGGTAGAGAAGTGCAGTATTTTTATGTCAGTAAAGAAGAAATTCTAGCCATAACTGATGACCAGCTATAATGACTATCATTTTAAATGTGTTGAGTGTATAAACCAGATACCCCAAGTTAATGCTGTTGATTTGAAGAATATGGGAGTATAGTGTCTGGCTAGTATTAAAATCCCTGCATGTTGGAGCATGGAAAATGGGGTAAAAATTGGACTTTTATTATTACAAAAGCAGAGCTAACTTTCCAAGTAATGCAACTGGAGAATTGATATCTTTTCTGCTCAAGTACTTAGTATTTTCTCAATGATTGTCTCTCGCTCCATATCTGTACGCATTGCTGTTAACCTGGTAGAATATAGAGGTCACCTCCTGATAAAGAGAGGGAAATGAGAAGGCGGTAACTAGAAGCACCCCAAATAAGCAGACAGCTTAAAAGTAGGATGGAAAGCTGAGAGCTTCCAGGTCAGTATCAGAGTTTGCCAAATCCATGTAACAGCATAGCTCTTGCCAAGACTCTGATACCCTGACCTCTGGACCATTTATTTTTAGGGAGCTTTCAAATTCATAAAACACATTCACATAGAAAATCCATTCAACGAAGTTGTTGAATGGTTAAGAAAATAGTGGTGTCTTGTAGTACAAAAATAAAAAATATTTTCCTTTCCCATGAGATACAAGTAAGGCATCCAGTGTGAAATATAAACATGGTAACCATTAATTAAAATATAATCAATGCTGCAAGGAAGGTATGCGGAGAATGTTTAGTAAGAACATAAATGGAATATCTCATATATTGGGGGTCAGGGAAGATTTTCTGGAGATTTGAGGTCCCAAACACTGTGTCAAATAACACCGAGAAGATACCTACCAGGCATTCTAAACTGAAAGAAATGCATTCTAGACTACCCAGTGCCATCGAGTTGATTCCGACTCATAGCGACCCTATACGACACAGTAGAACTGCCCCAATAGACTAAGGAAGAGCATTTATGAACACACAGTGGCTTTATGAACTGTGATTAGGAGACAATTGGTGGTAGGCACAGAATATAAGGCTTGTACAATACTGTAATGTGGGAACATGGGTGATGAATTTAGGGTGGGAGATGTGTACCTAGAAATGGGACATTATTGCAGAGCATGGAGATGTATTTCTAGGATCATACACTGACATTTACTTTTTTCCTATCTTAAAATCCCTCATTTTTTGCATGTCCTTAGCCTTTCACTTAAATGTTAGTTAATGCCTACAGGAAGCAGAGCAGTTTATGAAGACTTTCATGGTGTCAAATGTTTTTTACCATGCCCTGACTACTGGATATGCTCTACCTTCTTTAGACTGAACTCTTTTCTTAGACCACCACTCATCTGTCAGTTTGTTGCACTGTGCTGGCTTGTGTGTTGCTATGAGGATAGAATCTATGCCACTGATATTTCAATTATCAGCAGGGTCACCCATGGGACACAGGCTTCAGTGGAGCTTCCAGGCTAAGACAGACTAGAAAGGCCTGGTTATCTACTTCCAAAAATTAGGTAATGAAACTGTATGGATTACAAGAGAACATTGTCCAACTCATTTGCTTTGAACACATAATCGGGAGGGGTCACATATGGTAGAGAGCTAGCAAACATGACGAAGACCCTCTGTGAGATGGATTGGCACAATAGCTGCAATCATAGACTTGAACATGCCAGTAAACATCAGGATGACTCAGGACCAGACAACATTTCATTCTGTTGTCCGTGGAGTCGCTATGAGTTGCAGCTGACTTGGCAGCAGCTATTTCTTGGGCTCAAGCATAATGATGATTGTGAGGATGGTTCAGGGCCAAACAGTGTTTTGTTCTGTTGTGCATGGGGTCACTATGAGTCGGAATCAACTGGACAGCACCTAACCACAAGAATCTATTTCTCAATTTCCTTGTTGAGGTCCTGGGATAGTTTTTAATTTGCATTTTAACAACATATTAATAACAACATTTAACAACATTTAAATAACACATTATGTTCTTTGTTACTTTGCAGCAGCTCCAGCACTATAATTTGCACTGTATCCATCAACCATGATGGGTCAAAAAATTTTCCAGAATATGACATAAATGACAAAAGGAAAGCACACAATATCATAACCACACATATCACAGGTCTCTCTTATATTAAGACAGTGTAACAGACAGCTCATTGGCTAATGTTTGCAATATGGAACACTCACGCTCAATAGCCTGAGGGTTTTATCAAGTCTGCAGCACAATCCTTCACTGATTTATAACCTAGATAGCCCTCGGTATGTGAAGAAACTTATCAGTTAATTAGTATTGGACAAAATACATCAACGTAATTTGGCACAGGTTATATCATGTCACAAATTCCCTTTCTGAAAGAAGCATCAAACTCCCTATCATGGCATCAAAGGGCTTTAAATCCTGCTTCTACCAACCTTTCTAGCTTTTTCTTCAGTTATGCACATTATGCTTTTGCCATAGTGGATGACTTGCCAATTTCCCAAGCACAGCAGTTGCTTTCAGGCCTCTGTGCTTTTTTTTTTTTTAAAGCACAGAATACGATATCATTTTCTGCCTCTTAAAAATTCCTGTTTCATGCTTCAGAGTGAATGACATCTCTACCATAAAGACTGTTTTGTTCCCTATAGTCAGAACACAACATATCTTTCTTTTTACCTCTATTGTAGAACTTATTAAATGTTGGCTTGTTTTGTTGATAGAGGATATAGTCGAGTCCCACTAATTACCAGACTAATCTCACAGATCTGTTTGCTTAAAGACAGTGTGTTTCTACTCCATGTGTCCACCTACCAAACCTCAGCTGAAAAGAATGATCTTTCCAGAGAAAAGATGAACCAAAAAAAAGTAGATCGTTCTTTATATGAAAGTACAGCAATATTCCAGCTGGGTTGCAGTGGGGCTCAGCAAATATGGGCTGGAAAATTCAAAATTGTAGACTAAGTACATCTTGTTATTTCCTAGTGGCAAAAAGGACCCCTGAAAAAGAACTTGACGTGTCCTCAATGTCAAATGTGTTGGAAGGACTGGAATTGCAGGATGCATTTGAAAATGGAAATTAGGCTGTGAAAAGAACAACACGAAAACAAGAGAGAAAAAGAAACTACATTTATGGAATGTGGATGGAATGGTACGTGGCCAGTGTTGACAGAAAGCGCCTGGGCTTGGGAAGAATAGGGCTGGATATCTAACATAGTATGATGCCTAAATTCTTGAATTCAGTCTATCTCAATCTTCCTGGAAGTACCTAGAGCACCAGAAAAAGGAGGTGTGTTTAGTACACTGAGGGAAGCATGACACTATAGGGCTAAGCAACTCTGCTGTGGGATCCTACCCTCCTCCTTCTCCTTCACTTCCTTGTCCTCCAACCATATACCAGGACTTTAAAAAGAGAAGTTGTTTCCTTACAGGACAGAGAGGAAGTGAGCAAGGAAGTCAAGAATAGATGAATGCCGCCACACGAGTAGCTTGAGTTGTCAGGCTATTGGATATGTGTCAGGACATCTACATTAGACAGAGATGCATGAGAAAGGCAAGAGCAGCCATTACAGTAGAGGAGCTGACAGAATTGTGAATTTTCTTTGAGACAACCTCATCCTTTGGATACTCCATAAACCAAAAACCAAACCCATTGTTGCCCAGTCAATTCCAACTCATAGTAACACTATAGGACAGAGTAGAACTGCCCCATAGGGTTTTTCAGGAGCCCCTGGTGGATTTGAACTGCTGACCTTTTGGTCAGTTGAGCAACCAAACTCTTAACCACTATGCCACCAGGGTTTCCTGGTACTCCACAGTATTATTAAAAAAGGAAGAAGAGGTGAAGTCCTACATTTGGTAGGTAACAGGTGAGAGAAATTGAATCAATGCACCTAGGTGTAAACTCTTAAAATGTCCTTACCAAGGACTCTCACGTAGGTGGGGTTTAGGAGAATTTTGAAGGACCTGAGTGTTATTAGCAATTTGTTTCTTTGGTTTCTCTCATCATAAAACGTGCCCGTGTGAGCGTGAGCCATCTGTAGTTCTTCTTCTAGTCTTCCACAATTGTATTTCATAGTAGATGCTAGTTTTTTTTTTTGCTAGATACATATTCGGTTTTTTATTTGTAATAATCCCAGAAAATATATAATACTAAAGCACATGGATAATGACATTTCCATTTCTACCAAGATTTTAAAAAAAATTAATTTTAGATTAATTTTCAATTTCTCGTCAGTTAGTTTAAATCATATTGATCTTTATCTGGGATAATGACAAAAGGTTCAGTTATAATGGCTTTTATAATTTTTGTAATACTTTCTTTGAGAGCTGTAAGAAGACTGGGACTTTACATATTATGACCATGCTTAGCTTGTGTAAATAAAACCTCTGTTATTCAAATTGTAGCTGAACATTCATAGAGAATTGTTAAAAACTTCTTTCTTTGGTTTTCCTTTTTAATTTGGTTCCATTGTGTTGTATTACAAATAAAAGTGTTATATTACAAATAAATTAATAAATGTCGGGCTTTTCAACACAATTTTGCCCCATTTCCAATCTTCTGTAGTTTATCTGAGCCATACATTGGTCTCAGCTCTTTTGAAAGATGAAACTTTTGATAAACTTGAGTCCAGTTGGATCATATTTCAAAAATGAAATAGGCATGTGCCCACTTTTCTATAATTTTACTATGATTTGAAGATTATATTTGATTGAATTATTTCCTTTCCTTTAATTCAGTGGCCTTAAGAACCAGGACTTTGAACCAGTTCTAAAAGGTTCAGTCATGGCCAATGGAAGCAATTCAGTCATGGCAGATGGCAACAAGGGCAGCGTGCACCCTGCACAGCAACCACATCTCTCATTTGGGCTTTCGACTCATGCAGGAAACAGGCAGAAAAACCCCACTGAAAGACAGTGGCAGACTGTGCTGCTTTGAAGGCGTGTAGCTCTCCATAGTTCTGTCAATTATCCAATCTCCTGCATCAGCCTCCTGAAAGTTTCTTGATGAGGGAGATTGGATTATTGGCAGAACTGTGGAGGGTGGCTCAGATTCAAAGTAGTGACATTGGCCACCATCTTTGAGCAGCGGGGCACCACCACCTGAATTGCTTCAACAGATTCAAGGCCCTGCCTTGTTTCTGTCAGCCGTGACCGAACTGTTTAGAACTAGTTCAAAACCCTACTAAGAATACTTTGTTTTTTTTTCAGAAAATAATCGGTAACAGAAGCATTGTTCTGTATCTCTTACCAATTGTTTTCTGAAATAAAACAAAAAGATATTATGGATGATTAGGATAATAACAAACGCTCTTGGGCAGTATCTTGTCTTTCAAGGTGCTTATGTAGCTGAGGAAGGAATTCCTTCCTTTGTCTACAAATAAAACCAAGTCATAAAGGAGCCACATAGCATATGCCTTTATTTTATCGCTGGGGTAGGAGGTCAGTTCTCGTATCTTCTCCCTGAATGTCCCAGGTTTACCAGCTTCCAAGGAGTTAGAAAGCAATGTTAGTAAGTGGCAGAGTCAGGGTTGGATCTTAGCTCTAAGCGGTAAGTAACATTCAGAGAGCAGCAGATCAATTGTGAAACGATAGGGTTTGCTTTGTGAATAACCAGATCACTGCTAGACTGATGCCAAATCTTGCTGAACTATGATTACTCAACTAATCTATTTCACAGAGTGTTCCATGCATATAGCAATTCGCTTATAATTTTAAGCCTTAAGCAACAGGGCTGCCTTCCATCTCTCTCATCCTCCTATATCGTTTCTCTCCTGCTGCACCTTTTGTTTCAATTCAATTTAACAAGCATTTTTGAGAGTTCAGGAGGAAGTAGAAATAGCAAAACCCATAGGCGCAATACTCTGAGTTTCGAATGCTGTCAACCCTAATTATGTTGAAGGTCAAATACTCATAAAATAAGCCAGTGTAAGAACCATGAGTGTTATTTCATGAGAGTTTTGTCTTTAGTTTATTGGGATCTTCTGGGCTGACAAAGATGGCAGTGACGGTTCAGTAGCAGAGTTCTTTCCTTCCACGTGGGAGATCCAGTTCTATTCCCAGCCGGTGTACCACAGCTGCAACCACCACCCGTCTATTAGTGGGGGCTTGTGTGCTGCTATGATGCTGAACAGGCTTCAGTGGAGCTTCTAGACGAAGACAGAGTAAGAAGAAGGGCCTGATAACCTACTTCTGAAATCAGCCGATGAAAATCCTATGGATCATCTTGGTCTGATTTGCAACCAATTATGAGGTTGGTGCAGAACTGAGCAGCTTTCATTCTGTTGTGCGCGGGGTCACCATGAGGCAGGTCCAAATCAATGGTAGCTAATAGCAAAACAAGACAGGCAAAATAAGTTTTCATGAATATATTTTGGTAGAAACCCATATTGCAGGCTTTTTTTTTTTTTAAATAATAAAGAGATCACGAACAAGGGGAAAAAGGAAAAAAAAACTACCAAAAGAGAGACACTTCCCGCAGACTATAGAGAATGCCCGACTATAACTAAACAAATAAATGTCCGTGTGTACGGGTGGGTTAAAGTCATCGCAAAATATTTTATTTTATTTTATAATAAACTCCAATTATACTATAAAGATTATTATTATTAGCCAAAGTTTGGCTTTCCTCCAAAAAAAGGTTACATAACCTTTGAGTATTAGTACTAGAACATATCAGCAAATTTATGAATAACACGTTTCACAAAATCTGCTAAGATTTTCCACTCAGTGTGATTATATTTTTGACATTTGTGTTTTATCTTCTAGCTTTTAAAATCAAACAGATTTATTTTAATGGCGGCACTAAAGAATTATCAACCAGAGAGCAAGTCGTAGTATTTTAGGCTTCTGCGGTCTCTAGTCATACTCTCTGGTGGCACAGTGATTAAGAGCGACGGCGAGCTACAGCTGCTAACCAAAACTTGTGCAGATTGAATTCACCAGCCGCTCCTTGAAAACCCAATGGGCCAGTTCTACTCGGCCCTACAGGGTTGGTTTGTTTTGTTTTTGAGAGGGGGTTTAAGTCATATTCTCTGTGTTATTTTTGACAGTACTGTTTTATAAGGATCTCCTCAAAGAGCATTTCAGTTTCCTTTTTACAAAATACTAAAACTAATAAAAGACCTCAGAGTTTGTGTTTTAGAAATAAGAGACTATTTACAGATCTCAACAATATTTTGTATTCATTAAAATTTCAATTAATTAGAGTTTTGATAATAAAGGGATTTTTTATTATTGAATCCTCTAATGAATCCTGATTTAAGTACAGTTCCATTTGATAACTTAATGAAAACATTCCTAAAATGTGTTTAAAAATGTATTGTAATCCTTATAGCCCAAGAATAAGTCCGAATACAGAATATGATTAAAGTTTTAGATGTTGGAAGTTTATTTGAATGTGTACTTAGCTTAGAAAATACCATAGAAGTTGTTCAGCTTAAAAAAAAGCTAAATTACTGGTGCTTTCTAGTTTAGTTCTTCCGCTCATTCATTCAAGTATATGTATATAAACTATGTTAGAATATATTGAGTCAGGATTTGCTGAAGACCTGGAGACACAGCAGTGAACAAAGCCGATCAAGTTTCTGCTGCCATGTAGTTTACTATCTAGTTAGTCACACTTGTGAATCTTTTGAAAATAGAAGCAGTTTAAAACACGTAAAACCTGTTGCTGTCCAGTTGATTCTGACTCACAGTAACCCTATAGCACAGAGTAGAACTGTCCCATAGGGTTTCCAAGGCCATAAATCTTTACGGAAGCAGGCTGCCACATCTTTCTCCCATGGAGTAGCTAGCTAGTGGGCTCAAACCTCTGACCTTTTGGTTAGCAGCCAAGTGCTCTAATCACTGTACCACCAGGGTTCCTCTTAAAACACACACACTGCCCAAGTGTTTTTCCATTTGAGGCTGCAAAAATAAAATAAAAGTAGATTTATTAAATAATTTTAGATCAAATGTTACAATTTCATATTTAGTAAAAATTATTGAATGTCAACTATGAGCCCGCCATTGTCCTAAATACACGCAGGTATATTTGAACAAAGGAGAAGTTGGGTGGGGCCGCACACTGGTAAAAAGTTGGATGAGACAGCATTCGTGGACTCAGACACTTACAACTAGTTAGGGAAACATCAATAATCAGTATGCAAAACGTCAGTATGCAACTAGTGAAGAGACAGCTCTGGAGTAGTTTAGAGAAGGAGGATAGAGAACAATCTGAGTAAAAGAGTCCAAGGGGGGCAGAACACATACATAGTCAGGAGTAGAGGCATTAGGTCAAATTGACCTGATTTTGAATTTTGCTGCTTCTTAGCTGGGTGACCTTGAGCAAATCATTTAACCCTACTTTCTTACCCTGTAAAATGAAGATAATAATGTCTGATTCAATAGGACTGCTGTAGATTAAATTTGATGTGTTTTTGTTTATTTTTTTAAAAACTTAGCCAAATGCATAGCATTTAATAAATAAATTTTAGCCAGTATTGATATCACCATCACTATCATCATCATCCCCACCACCACCATCATTACCATCAATATAGTTATTAACGTATTTGAAGGATGTGTAGTGTAGGAGTTCGGTTTCCTGAGAGCAGGGAAGAGCCATTGTGGGATTTTGACCTAGGGAAGGATAGAATGATATTGCAAACATACTAACTACCAATTTTAATGCAAGTCTTGTTAGTTTTATTAATCGCCAATCTATGCTTTCTCACTTCCTGTTCATTTTGCATTCTTCTTAGATTCCTACCTGAGCTTTTTTCTTAGAGTAGGGCATGGTCCCTATTGTGAGGCACTCACTTTTCAGTATTCACTACACTACCCTCTCTCAGCACCTGAGGCTATATTTTTTGGGAATTTCTAACCCTAAGGACCCATAGGGTCGCTGTGAGTTGGAATCGACTTGATGGCCATGGGTTTGTTTGTTTGTAAAGTAAAAGCAGTAATGAATAAAAAGAAAGAAAGAAGGAATGTATGTGAAAGTGTAGGGCTTCTACATATAGCTCTGTTTACACATATTACCTCATTTTGTCCTGCTGACAACCCTCGCGCAAGATTCTACAATCCCCACTTTGTGGATAAACAAAGGCTCAAAGAAGCTGAACACAAGATTCCCAGAGTCATTAGGTCGCAAGTAGTAGAGCTAGGATCTGGGTTTGGATATACAGGACACCCAACTCCAGGCTTTTCCCACTGTGCTTTCGCATAATAAGTATTTATTTACTTTCACTCTGCAACACCACTCCAGTGGCCTGACCACGGTTACCACACATTAGTTCACATCAAGTTCACTCTGCAGAATGCAAAGTATTAAGAGAATTTTCCTCAGCATAGCCTATATTAGAACAATTGAGTTCAGATTTTTTATTTTTTGGTGGTGAGGTACCCTAGATATCAGGGTGCTTTTTGTGTAACATCAAAGTTTTATTTTGTTTTTAACTTTTAACTGGAATATAACATACATAATAGAAAAATACACAAAACTAAGCCATAGAGTTATTACAAAAGACATACATCTGTATAAGAAACACTCAGGTCAAGAAACTGAACATTACTGGCACTCCAAATGTTCCCCTAGTGCCCTAGCACTATCTTCTTTCTCCAAAATAAGGTTCCATATACCATTGCTTGATATATTTTAATAGTAATCAGATACAATTTATACAATATAAGCTGCTTTTCTGTATGTGGTAGCTGGTAACAAAAAAAAAAAGTAAGAAAAGCTTAATCCTTTGCCATCTAGTTGATTCCAACTCTTAGCAACCCTTGTAGGACAGAGTAGAACTGATGGATTCGAACAGGCTGACCTTATGGTTAGCAGTTGAGCTCTTAACCACTGTGCCACCAAGTTCCAGAAAAATATATGGAAAAAAATTAAACCCTTTGTCAAGACATATCAGTCACTAGAAAAGGCCATCATGGTTGGTAAAGTAGAGGGTCGGTTAAAACAAAGGAAACTCTTAATAAAGTGGATTATGTAATAGCTACAACAATGGACTCAAACATACCAATGATCATGAAGATGGCGCAGGACCAGGCAATGTTTCCTCCTATTATACATAAAGTTGCCATGAGTCAGAGAAGACTCAACGGCACCTAACTAAAACAACGATCAAAAAACATAATACTTGTTTTCCTGAGATTTAGAAAAGACTGTCATTATATGATATTATTGAGGATTCGCTTGGACCCGGTTAATGGAAGAATGGGCTTTTGCTGGAGCCTTAAGAACCAGTGAGCTGAAGGACCTCCCAAGAGAACGGTGCACCAGGAAAGAAGAGTGAATTGCATCCCTGTTGGGGAGTTGGTTCATGTGCATCTTCTACAATTCTAAGCCTCAATTCAAAGCTATCTACCCAGCCCAAGGACCTATCGCTCCCCCCTCCCCATTTAGCCTTTACTGCCCACTTTGACAGGTACTTTTGGAATTCCAATTTGGATTCCTGTTTTTATGCCCAACATTTATCCATCTGACTTAGAAGAAATCTGCACTCCATTCTTAGATGTTTCTCACCAAGATCTCGCAGAAGTGTTATTATGTCAGTATCTCTCTAATTCCCTTTTGTGGTGGAACCCTGTTTGGTCACTTTCATTCTCTCCCAAACACATGCACACACACACAGAGGCATGAGTCAGTAGTGGTGGGCACTTAGTTTGGAGGGCTTGCTGGGGAAGCTCTGAACACTGTTTAAAAACAATTTTTTTTGAATAATTATGTATGCTAGCCAAATGGAGTGCTTCTTTGAGCAGGATGGTTTTAGAAATTAAACACAAACCCTCATTTGGTTAATACAAATATTTGAGTCACTCATTGATTTCCAGGCTGTTTTAACCCAGAAAGTTTTCTGCCTGCCTAATTATGTAATTCCTTCCCCCACTTCTCCTGGTACAAAATTCGGTTTTGATTGGCCTCATTTATTTCTTGCAGCTTTGGTTCTGAATTCTTCCTTGGACACAGACTTTCTTTGCTGCTAACAGGAGAGCACCTGCTTTTAGCACTCATCGACACCCATCACATCCTCTGGTGGTTTCTAGCACACTCTAGAAATAAAGAAAATCTCTGTGTGAACACATATCCTACAACCTTGCATAAATTGCTGGAAAAGAGAAATGCACTGCAGAGCTTTCTTGTTATGATGGACTTTGAGACACAGGTAGATTCTCCCCAGTGGGTAGCTTTGACCCTATATAATCTGTTTTCAGTCGTTGTAATTGTTTTTCATGATGTGCATGATTATTACTTTGACTTAAAATCTCATAATGCAAACACTCCTCTGAGATCACTAAAATCATAATAACAAGAAGATCATTCCAAGTACTACAATGGAATTTGTCCCAAAACCTATTTTTAAATTTCGGAGTTAAATTAGGAGAGTCATCATGATTACCACGATTTTCCAATAAGAGTTTTGCATGACAAATGATACAGAGAGGCCTGGCATTGCTAAAAATGCCATTATTCTTGCAAAGAGATACATGGTATATTCACAAGTATGCTGGGAAGTGTCATAAATAATTAAAATGAAACTTCTCTTGTCCAAAGGCAATAAGGAAATTGCATTTGGTAATGAAATCTCCATGTGGTTTTATCTTAATCTCTTTAAATTTACTGGGCAGCAAATTTTACCAGACTCTGTTGGTTCTTCCTGTTGTTAATATAATTAGTGATGTTTTATAGGTATATTTAAGTCAGCAATATTCCACAAGCAATAGATATTCAACACCAGGTAAGATGCTTTCCTAAAATGAATGTATATATATATGTGTGTGTGTGTGTACATATATAAAACATATATCTAGAAAAAAATTTTAGCTATCTACAAACAGGTCCTCCTAGATGACTGCAAACAGCAAAGAAAGCTGAGCCGGGTCTTTCCTCCACCATTCTGAGTATTTTCAGCTGGGGTTACAGAACACTCTCCGTTTCCTCATGTGGAACACCCATCAGTTGTTTTCCCATCCCCTCTTGTTTTACTCATTCATTCACTCACTCACACATTCACTCATCCACTCACTCATTTATTTATTTGGTGGTACAATGGTTAAGTGCTCATCTGCTAACGGAAAGTCGTAGTTGGAACTCACCCAGATGCTCCACATGAGAAGCGTCTTGGTGATCTCCTCTCTTAAGGATTACCAACTAGGAAACCCTATGGCGCAGTTCTGCTCTGTCATAAAGGGTCACTAGGAGTCTGAATTGACTTGAGGACCCACAACAACAAATTATTTACTCATTTATTAATTAATTCATTTGTTTATACTGTAGGAAGGATGTGAGGGATGGATTATTGAGCATGTTCAACTGGCTCCATTTGTCCTCATTGGCCTGCTGCAGGGACACTAAGCTCTTTGGAATATATGTAGGTAGCCATCCAAGGATAACACCTCACAGTCAGCAAAGATTTTAACCAAGTCACACAAACTTAGAAATGCAGTCATCTGCTGAGCAAAGGTGTTGCAGGGTTTGCCTCAAAATGTATTTGCAGTGTGGATCTTTGCATTGAGGGGTAGGTCTGTACTGGAAGCCTTGCAAACTTTTTAGTTATGTGGATGTGTCTTTTAGGATGCTCCTGGAAACTACTTCCTCCTTGTAGTTGTGCCTGATACGTATGCACTGTGTGCTTGGAATCACTCTCAGAGAAGCTAGACAGGCGTTACCATTAGTCATTTGTTTTAAGATGTCCAGATGTACCATCATTTTCTACCGTCGCATTTGGAGAAATACGGGTGCAATAAGAACTGTAGTTGAGGTTTCATATTTTAGTGAATTCTTTATCTCAAGATTTAGCCATTATAGTGAAAACAAAGCCGTGTTCAATGAAGGGTGTATGTATGCACCTCCTGTTATTCAATGCAGCTATAGCTTACGTGATATAGTCATGTGTCTGTCTAGGGTCCCATGTTGGCTCCGTCTGATTTTACCTTTTGAATTTCAATTCAGGGTACAACAAAAAAGTTTTTGTTTACATGAGGGCCTCATTATTGTGCTTTTCTTTTCTTTTTGGCTAATCTTGTCCTATTTCTGAAGAGTAATTTAAGGTAATTCGTTTGGAGATTTGAGACAGTTCAGAGTTAAGCTAAAATCTGTTTACTTTAAAATTTTCTTGAAGTTTTGTTATAACAGACTGAAAGCGCACATTTCTTAACATTGAAAATAGAAATCTAAACATTCCACCAGATTTTCCAGACATAGCATTTACTTTAGGTGACCAGCCTGTAATGAAATAAAGGTGTGCTGGTGTGCTTACGGAAAATCAGCAGATACTTACAAACGGATTTGACAGGCACTTACCACCCTAATTTATTGAATGCATAAGAAAAGTATATTTTTCTTGTCTTCTAAATTTATTTCTAACCTCTTCATCCCCATTTTGGGATAAAATCTGAAAGTCAGTTTATTAGGTTTCGTAAATTCAGTCTTTTGCACAGGCAAAGAAAGGTAAATGGTGAGCGCCATTTGCTGCTTTGGATGTCTAGCTACCGCGGATCCCTCTTGCAACAAAGACTCGGAAAAACAAGTGAATTGATCACATACATAACAATCTACGAACCCTGAACAACAAACACATATTTAGAAACGGAGAACGAACAAATACGGGGAGGCAGCGATTGTTTTCAGAGCCTGGAGCCAGCGTACCTGTCAGGCGGCTTCATTAACATCCGAATAGCCTGAGCCAGAGGGAGAACTCTGATAGGGATCTGACTGCATTTTTTTTTAGCAGATTTTCTGGAAAAACTAGTTTCCCAGTGATGGCTCGGAGACAGCAGTCGATATCAAACCACATAAAGAAGCAGACCATGACAGCTTCTCCAACCCCCCAAACAAAAGAATCAAAATCTTTCCCAAATGAAGATACAATCCTGGAATTATCAGATACAGAATATAAAAAACTAATTTACAGAATGATTCAACACATTACAAACGAAATAAGGCAAACTGCAGAAAAAGCCAAGGAACACACTGATAAAACTGTTGAAGAACTCAAAAAGATTATTCGAGAACATAGTGGAAAAATTAATAAGTTGCAAGAATCCATAGAGAGACAGCATGTAGAAATCCAAAAGATTAACAATAAAATTGCAGAATTAGACAACGCAATAGGAAGTCAGAGGAACAGACTCGAGCAATTAGAATGCAGACTGGGACATCTGGAGGACCACGGAATCAACACCAACATAGCTGAAAAAAAATCAGATAAAAGAATTAAAAACAATGAAGAAACCCTAAGAATCATGTGGGACTCTATCAAGAAGGATAACTTGCGAGTGATTGGAGTCCCAGAACAGGGAGGGGGGACAGAAAACACAGAGAGAATAGTTGAAGAACTCCTGACACAAAACTTCCCTGACATCATGAAAGACGGAAAGGATATCTATCTAAGATGCTCATCGAACCCCATTTAAGATTGATCCAAAAAGAAAAACACCAAGACATATTATCATCAAACTCGCCAAAACCAAAGATAAACAGAAAATTTTAAAAGCAGCCACGGAGAAAAGAAAGGTTTCCTTCAAGGGAGAATCAATAAGAATAAGTTCAGACTACTCAGCAGAAACCATGCAGGCAAGAAGGGAATGGGACGACATATACAGAACACTGAAGGAGAAAAACTGCCAGCCAAGGATCATATATCCAGCAAAATTCTCTCTGAAATATGAAGGCGAAATTAAGATATTTACAGATAAACACAAGTTTAGAGAATTTGCAAAAACCAAACCAAAGCTACAAGAAATACTAAAGGATATTGTTTGATCAGAAAACCAATAATATCAGATACCAGCACAACACAAGGCCACAAAACAGAACGTCCTGATATCAACTCAAATAGGGAAATCACAAAAACAAACAAATTAAGATTAATTAAAAAAAATAATAATACACATAACAGGGAATCATGGAAGTCAATAGGTAAAAGATCACAATAATCAAAAAGAGGGACTAAATACAGGAGGCATTGAACTGCCAGATGGAGAGTGATACAAGGCGATATAGAACGATACAAGTTAGGTTTTTACTTAGAAAAATAGGGGTAAATAATAAGGTAACCACAAAAAGGTATAACAACTCCATAGCTCAAGATAAAAACCAAGAAAAATGTTTAACGACTCAACTAACATAAAGTCAAACACTATGAAAATGAGGATCTCACAATTTACTAAGAAAAACGCCTCAGCACAAAAAAGTATGTGGAAAAATGAAATTGCCAACAACACACATGAAAAGGCATCAAAATGACAGCACTAAAAACTTATTTATCTATAATTACGCTGAATGTAAATGGACTAAATGCACCAATAAAGAGACAGAGAGTCACGGACTGGATAAAGAAACACGATCCATCTATATGCTGCCTACAAGAGACACACCTTAGACTTAGAGACACAAACAAACTAAAACTCAAAGCATGGAAAAAAATATATCAAGCAAACAATAAGCAAAAAAGAAGAGGAGTAGCAATATTAATTTCTGACAAAATAGACTTTAGACTTAAATCCACCACAAAGGATAAAGAAGGACACTATATAATGATAAAAGGGACAATTGATCAGGAAGACATAACCCTATTAAATATTTATGCACCCAATGACAGGGCTGCAAGATACATAAATCAAATTTTAACAGAATTGAAAAGTGAGATAGACACCTCCACAATTATAGTAGGAGGCTTCAACGCACCACTTTCGGAGAAGGACAGGACATCCAGTAAAAAGCTCAATAGAGACACGGAAGACCTACTTACAACAATCAACCAACTTGACCTCATTGACTTATACAAAACTCTCCACCCAACTGCTGTAAAATATACTTTTTTTTCTAGCGCACATGGAACATTCTCTAGAATAGACCACATATTAGATCATAAAACAAACCTTTGCAGAGTCCAAAACATCGAAATATTGCAAAGCATCTTCTCAGACCACAAGGCAATAAAACTAGAGATCAATAACAGAAAAACTAGGGAAAAGAAATCAAATACTTGGAAAATGAACAATACCCTCCTGAAAAAAGACTGGGTTATAGAAGACATCAAGGAGGGAATAAGGAAATTCATAGAATGCAACGAGAATGAAAATACTTCCTATCAAAACCTCTGGGACACAGCAAAAGCAGTGCTCAGAGGCCAATTTATATCGATAAATGCACACATACAAAAAGAAGAAAGAGCCCAAATCAGAGAACTGTCCCTACAACTTGAACAAATAGAAAGTGAGCAACCAAAGAAGCCATCAGGCACCAGAAGAAAACAAATAATAAAAATTAGAGCTGAACTAAATGAATTAGAGAACAGAAAAACAATTGAAAGAATTAACAAAGCCAAAAGCTGGTTCTTTGAAAAAATTAACAAAATTGATAAACCATTGGCCAGACCGACTAAAAAAATACAGGAAAGGAAACAAATAACCCGAATAAGAAATGAGAAGGACCACATCACAACAGAACCAAATGAAATTAAAAGAATCATTTCAGATTACTACGAAAAATTGTACTCTAACAAATTTGAAAACCTAGAAGAAATGGATGAATTCTTGGAAAAACACTACCTACCTAAACTAACACATTCAGAAGTAGAACAACTAAATAGACCCATAACAAAAAAAGAGATTAAAACGGTAATCAAAAAACTTCCAACAAAAAAAAGCCCTGGCCCGGACGGCTTCACTTCAGAGTTCTACCAAACTTTCAGAGAAGAGTTAACACCACTACTACTGAAGGTATTTCAAAGCATAGAAAATGACGGAATACTACCCAACTCATTCTATGAAGCCACCATCTCCCTGATACCAAAACCAGGAGGTAAAGACATTACAAAAAAAGAAAATTACAGACCTATATCCCTCATGAACATAGATGCAAAAATCCTCAACAAAATTCTAGCCAATAGAATTCGACAACATATCAAAAAAATAATTCACCACGACCAAGTGGGATTTATACCAGGTATGCAAGCCTGGTTTAATATTAGAAAAACCATTAATGTAATCCACCACATAAATAAAACAAAAGACAAAAACCACATGATCTTATCAATTGATGCAGAAAAGGCATTTGACAAAGTCCAACACCCATTTATGATAAAAACTCTTACCAAAATAGGAATTGAAGGAAAATTCCTCAACATAATAAAGGGCATCTATGCAAAGCCAACAGCCAATATCACTCTAAATGGAGAGAACCTGAAAGCATTTCCCTTGAGAACGGGAACCAGACAAGGATGCCCCTTATCACCGCTCTTATTCAACATCGTACTTGAAGTCCTAGCCAGGGCAATTAGGCTAGACAAAGAAATAAAGGGTATCCGGATTGGCAAGGAGGAAGTAAAGTTATCACTATTTGCAGATGACATGATCTTATACACAGAAAACCCTAAGGAATCCTCCAGAAAACTACTGAAACTAATAGAAGAGTTTGGCAGAGTCTCAGGTTATAAAATAAACATACAAAAATCACTTGGATTCCTCTACATCAACAAAAAGAACACCGAAGAGGAAATAACCAAATCAATACCATTCATAGTAGCCCCCAAGAAGATAAGATACTTAGGAATAAATCTTACCAAGGATGTAAAAGACCTATACAAAGAAAACTACAAAGCTCTACTACAAAAAACTCAAAAGGACATACTTAGGTGGAAAAACATACCTTGCTCATGGATAGGAAGACTTAACATAGTAAAAATGTCTATTCTACCAAAAGCCATCTATACATATAACGCACTTCCGATCCAAATTCCAATGTCATTTTTTAAGGTGATAGAGAAACAAATCACCAATTTCATATGGAAGGGAAAGAAGCCCCGGATAAGCAAAGCACTACTGAAAAAGAAGAAGAAAGTGGGAGCCTCACTCTACCTGATTTCAGAACCTATTATACAGCCACAGTAGTCAAAACAGCCTGGTACTGGCACAACAACAGGCACATAGACCAATGGAACAGAATTGAGAACCCAGATATAAATCCATCCTCGTATGAGCAGCTGATATTTGACAAAGGACCAGTGTCAGTTAATTGGGGAAAAGATAGTCTTTTTAACGAATGGTGCTGGCATAACTGGATATCCATTTGCAAAAGAATGAAACAGGACCCATACCTCACACCATGCACAAAAACTAACTCCAAGTGGATCAAAGACCTAAACATAAAGACTAAAACGATAAAGATCATGGAAGAAAAAATAGGGACAACCCTAGGAGCCCTAATACAAGGCATAAAGAGAATACAAAACATTACCAAAAATGATGAAGAGAAACCCGATAACTGGGAGCTCCTAAAAATCAAACACCTATGCTCATCTAAAAAATAAAATAAATAAAAAAAATAAAGACTTCACCAAAAGAGTAAAAAGACCACCTACAGACTGGGAAAGAATTTTCAGCTATGACATCTCAGACCAGCGCCTGATCTCTAAAATCTACATGATTCTGTCAAAACTCAACCACAAAAAGACAAACAACCCAATCAAGAAGTGGGCAAAGGTTATGAACACACATTTCACTAAAGAAGATATTCAGGCAGCCAACAGATACATGAGAAAATGCTCTCGATCATTAGCCATTAGAGAAATGCAAATTAAAACTACGATGAGATTCCATCTCACACCAACAAGGCTGGCATTAATCCAAAAAACACAAAATAATAAATGTTGGAGAGGCTGCGGAGAGATTGGAACTCTCATACACTGTAAAATGGTACAACCACTTTGGAAATCTATCTGGCGTTATCTTAAACAGTTAGAAATAGAACTACCATACAACCCAGAAATCCCACTCCTTGGAATATGCCCTAGAGATACAAGACCATTCACACAAACAGATATATGCACACCCATGTTTATTGCAGCTCTGTTTACAATAGCAAAAAGCTGGAAGCAACCAAGGTGTCCATCAACGGATGAATGGGTAAATAAATTGTGGTATAGTCACACAATGGAATACTATTTATCGATAAAGAACAGTAACGAATCTCTGAAACATTTCATAACATGGAGGAACCTGGAAGGCATTATGCTGAGCGACATGAGTCAGAGGCAAAAGGACAAATATTGTAAAAGACCACTATTATAAGATCTTGAGAAATAGTAAAAACTGAGAAGAACACATACTTTTGTGGTTACGAAGGGGGGAGGGAGGGAGGGAGGGAGAGGGTTTTTTATTGATTAATCAGTAGATAAGAACTACTTTGGGTGAAGGGAAAGACAACACCCAATACATGGAAGGTCAGCTCAATTGGACTGGACCAAAAGCAAAGAAGTTTCCGGGATAAAATGAATGCTTCAAAGGTCAGTGGAGCAGGGGCGGGGGTCTGGGGAACATGGTTTGAGGGGACTTCTAAGTCAATTGGCAAAATAATTCTATTATGAAAACATTCTGCATCCCACTTTGAAATGTGGTGTCTGGGGTCTTAAATGCTAACAAGCGGCCATCTAAGATGCATCAAATGGTCTCAACCCACCTGTAGCAAAGGAAAATGAAGAACACCAAGGTCACAGGACAACTAAGAGCCCAAGAGACAGAAAGGGCCACATGAACCAGAGACCTACATCATCCTGAGACCAGAAGAACTAGTTGGTGCCCGGCCACAATCGATGACTGCCCTGACAGGGAGCACAACAGAGAACTCCTGTGGGAACAGGAGATCAGTGGGATGCAGACCCCAAATTCTCATAAAAAGGCCATACTTAATGGTCTGACTGAGCCTAGAGGAATCCCGGCGGCCATGCTCCCCAGACCTTCTGTTGGCACAGGACAGGAACCATCCCCAAAGACAACTCATCAGACATGAAAGGGACTGGTCAGCGGGTGAGAGAGAGATGCTGATGAAGAGTGAGCTAATTATATCAGGTGGACACTTGAGAGTGTGTTGGCAGCTCTTGTCTGGAGGGGGGATGGGAGGATAGAGAGAGAGGGAAGCTGGCAAAATTGTCACGAAAGGAGAGACTGAAAGGGCTGACTCAATAGGGGAAGAGCAGGTGGGAGTACGGAGTAAGATGTATGTAAACTTGTATGTGACAGACTGATTGGATCTGTAAACGTTCACTTGAAGCTTAATAAAAGTTAATAAAAAAAAAAAAAAACTGCTGGAAATTCAAGCCGGATTCAGAAGAGGACATGAAATGAGGCACATCATTGTTAATGTCAGATAGGTCTTGGCTGAAAACAGAACACCAGAAAGATGTTTACTTGTGTTTTATTGGCTATGCAAAGACATTTGATTGTGTAGGTCATAACCAATTTTGGATAACATTGTGAAGAATGGGAATTCCAGAACACTTAACTATGCTCATGTGGAACATGTACATAGACCAAGACTGCATGGTTTAAAATCAGAAAAGGTGTGTGTCAGGGCTGTATTCTCTCATGATAATTATTCAATATATATGCTGAGCAAATAACCTAAGAAGCTTAACTATATGAAGACGAATAAGGCATCAAGATTGGAAGAAGAGTCATTAACAACCTTCAATATGCAGATGACACAAACTTGCTTACTGAAAGCAAAGAGGACTTGAAGCATTTACAGATGAAGATCAAAGACTACAGACTTCCCTATGGATTACACCTCAACATAACGAAAACAAAAATCCTCATACTTGTACCAATAAGAAGCATCATGAAAAATGGAGAAACATTGAAGTTGTCAAGGATTTCATTTTATCTGGCTCCACAATCAACGCCCATGGAAGCAGCAGTCAAGAAACCAAAAGAAGCATTGCGTTGGGGAAATTTGCTACAAAAGATCCCTTTAAAGGGTTAAAATACAAAAGATGTCATTTTAAGAATAGGGTTGCTATGAGTGGGAATCGACTCAATGGCAATGAGTGTTTTTTTTTTTTTAGTTTGACCCAATCTATGGTATTTTTAATCATCTCATGTGCGTGCAACTATGTGACAAATACTAATGCTTTATTGTGGAGTAATTCATCTATACAAAATAACAATTTAGAACAGTAGTTAAAAACATAGGTTTGTAGTCACACAGACCTAGGTTCCAATTCCAAATCTGCTCTTAAAATGTATCATGGGAAAACTAGGTAACCTTTCTGAGTTGTTGCCATTGTTCTTATTACTATGTGTACTGTGAAATATCAGCATTCTTTCCCTTTGATTTTTACAAAATATTCATATCTTTAATTATAGGAGTAGTTTCCATATCTATGAGTCAGTTCAACTCTCCAAATATTTGAAAAGTCATGCCATAGGCTGGGATTTGAGAATATGAGGCAAATTCCCCCCTTTCATCAAGTTTGTTGTCTAATAATGTTGTCCCCTGTCTATTCCCTTTTTCATTTTCCTGATTTAAGTGTGTGAGTGCACATGTGTGCACATGCCTCAAAATGCTGTAATTATAAGTTAATTATAAGCAAATTCTAGGCTATGGTGCCCTTAAAAGCTCCCTCTCTGATTCTGCTTGATAAGCTTCTGTAGATACCTTTTTTGGCATAAGAAATTTCTTTAACCTGAGCCTCCTAACTTCTGTCACAAACCTTCGTACATTTATAAACGGTTGTTTGTGCACCTTATTGTCACTAAGTGCTCTCTCCTTGTCTGCCTCACCTCTTTGGACCGATATCTTGGCTGTAGGATCTGGTTGGCTGGCTTGTCTATGGTTTCTTCGCGGTGTTCCTCAGATGCTGTGTTCCATACACCATAGCCTTTAGATGAGTGGCTTACTCTTCCATGTCCTGAGTTTTCACTGGTCTGAGAAGCATGATTGAATAAATAAAAATTAAGAACATGCTTCATTTAGAGAAAAATATTTGTGCTTTAGGCCTTCATTTTCATTTCACTGACCAGAGGCCACACAATTCCTTGCTGAAAGGAGACAGGCAGAAGAAGCAACAAGTGAAGTCAGCCTAGAGAGTGTGAAGATCGTGGATGACCCAGAATGGCCACATCTTCTGATTTTTTCAGTAGAAGCTTAAGATATGGATTTTTGAAATATAAACTCTTCATAATTAAACTTTGGGAACAATTAACTGTGCCACTAAACCAAGGTCTCTGAACACCATTGGTTTCAAGACTTCACTTAAACATTCAGATACTTTCCTTAGCCTTCATATTTGTTCTAATAAATACAGAAGATAAGGTTGAAGTTGAGTTGTCTCTTTCCAGCATAGGAAAATGTCAAGATTAGGGTTTTGAATATAGGCAAATCAGTTGTTTTTCCTGGGACAGTCATGGCATCCAAACTGCATGGTTGGATGATTACTTGAAGGCAATGTGGTTGATAAGTCTGAGCAATCAAAGTTTCAAGTCTGGGGCAAGTTGGACCAATAAAAACTGTGTCACTGAACCACTTTATTTTAAGATCTTATAGCATGACTTCTTCATATTTGAAGTTCAGTGACATGCCTTTGACTTAAATTGGAAGACTAAAGAAACATCTCAACAAAATCAATGAGTGCATGAGCGAGGAGGTGTTGTGCGGAACCTTGTCCTCTGAATTGGTCAGGCACCCTACGCTAGCCAGTCCCCTCTTGGAGCAGATTTGAGGTATTCATTTCATTCCTAAGTGCCAAGAAAATCGCCTTCCTCAAACAAACCATATGGTGAATTTTAACCTACAGATAATGAGGTTTTCATAGCTCACTGTATTTTCAACTATACTCTTTGGGTTCAGTGTACTCCATAGAGACCTTTTAGGAGCTCCTTTAAGTTAGGGCAAGAAGCAAATGGACAGGGATCCAGGTGATCTACTTGCACTTCAACCGAAGCTACTCTGTAGTAGGTTTCCACATAACTTGTTGGTTATATGCAAGAGCTAAATATTATTTTTAGGCAATCACTAATGTAATCAATTATATTTCCCTTTTCACACTGGTTGCCTGGAATCAAATCAGAATCAAATTGTGTCAGTATCTATGGCTTATATAAATAAATTTTGTCTTTCTCTTATTTATTATCATATATTGTTTTTATTTATTTATGCTTTTCTGTGTTATTTTACATATTTTTAAAAGTAAGTTCAAATCTTTGTAGAATGAGTTTGGATATTAAATAAAATACAAAAGCAATAATCATGTGCCTATTCATTAAATAAGTGTGTATTTCACTTATTTAATCACCACACCATGTCATGGGCTCTATTTGATCTGTAAAGACTAATGTTTAGAAGATTAATATTGTTTTCTGAGTTAATGATTTAAGAAGAAAATATTTATCATAGGAGATAACTGTAATTGATTGAGAAGCAATGCATGCATTGGGCTTTGATATATTTTAAAGCAAGTCTACCTGAGAAAGAACCTGTTAAAATGCTGATTCCTGGGCCTACCTCAGCCTACAGATTCAGGATCTCTGGGGTGCGATCTAGAACTCCAAAGGTTTATGAAGCCCCCCCAGATGATTCTCATATGCACTAAAGATTCTATCGCTTTGGTGAAAAGATCACTAGGCTAAAAGTCAGGGAAGGATTTCTAGACTTTGCCTGTCCTTTCTGGAATTTTGTAAATCGGTGTGCATCAGATAGGTGACATTTAACTACCCCTTTAGCTCTCAATTATTGTGATGCAAATAAATAGTAAAAATAGTTACATCTTTCTTATTTATGTAATAATTCAAGGTGTTTTGTATTGATCCAAACAATAAAGGGAGTTTAAAACAGAAAATAAATAATTAGAAATGTACTCAACAAAGAATTATGACCTATTCCTCAGAAAAATCCGAGAAATTTCTTTGTATAAGGAAAAGGATGAGAAACATAGGATGAGAGAAGCTGGGTTTTGCTTCTAATCTGTGAGGTCCTTAATAGGATGGGACTTCCAGCTTCTCCTAGCACAGTGCCTGGTACATACAAATCTCAGTGATCCCTTGAGCTGTATTAAATTTACGGAGGGGAGAAAAAAAAAAAAAAATCAAGGTCAACTTCTGTCTTTTTCTCTCCTGGCTGTGAAGAGGGTTTTGCCTATAATCTCCTGCTTTATGTGAATAATTTGTTTCACATGAGTTGGATACTGTTTAAAACAGCCAAGTATCACATTCCTTTTGTCCAGATAACTGTAGATGACATATTTTTTTAAAGTAAACTAATTAAGAATAGGTTTTCCAAAGGTCTATATTTAAGAAGGTGAGAAATCAAGAGATAGGAAGTGTTGTCTGGGTAAAGTAAACTAACTTGAAAGCCAGTGAGAGTGTTTATGACCAGTCCCCTCTCAGTGTGGTCTGATGGCCAACCCCAACCCAACTTGTGCTTATGCTAGGAGCAAAGCGTTTGGGGAGCAAAGTGTTTGGGGAGGGGGGGTGTAACTTGATCCTTTCAATTATACAGCAAATTCAGCAACTGTAAGTTTTAAAAGGGTGATCCAGCTTCCACGGTGTGTGCCTATATTAACAATTAGCTGCAGAAAATGAAATCTTCCAGACTGCCATTGGCTCTGGCCATTTGAATGCTAAATATGGGTAATAACTGCAGTGATTTACACTCAAATATTTATAAAATGGTCTTTAGCAATGCTAACTAAAATCATATGTACATTGCCCAAGCCCCAAATAAGCACTTTTGTAAATGTCATTTGTGAACCTAGAGCTTTTTTCTTCTGGCAAGAGAAGCATACCTTTTTTGCTGAATATTTTCAGTTTGCAGTACATTTTCGCTTGGGAGCCTCTGAACTGATTGCTGGGGGTGGGGGATGGGATTTTCCAGACTATTTAGGTAATTTCTGACTACTACAGGACTTTTTTTTACAGGACAGGATATGGCTTAGGGTTTTGTGAATCACAGAGAAGCTGAGATCTGCGTTGTGCTTGAGCATTGCCTGGCTTAAAATTTACCACGCAATGAAGCATCACGTCCACTCTGATTAACATAAATATTATGATTTTTTTCTTTCCTTCTGTTTTGTGTGAATTCCCTTAAGAAGTCAGGCATTGATCTACTCTGACGCACATGGAGACCCCATGAATTTGGAGTCAACTCGGTGACAACTGTTTTCGTTTTTGAGAGCTTGTATTCACTGAAAGGAATTTTTCTGTACACTTTAATGGCTTTTAAATTGGGATCTGAAGACAAACTGTTACATTTTCAAGATGATCTGGTTCAGTATTTTTCAAGTCACCTTCCTTGTGATCTTTATTTATATTAATACAAATAAAAGTCCTCAGGTCGAATAAACTTGCGAAGACAATAAGCAGGTTTCCTCCCTGCAGGATCACCGTGCCTTCAGCACACTACTGTGCACCTTGAGTCACCAAGATGGCTGTGGAGTATGCAGTATCCCGAACTTTCTTCACCGTGGAGCCCGTTTCTCTCTACCCCACCCTTCAATATTTTCAGAAGTATACTTTGCAAATGCCAATCTGTTTCAACTCTCCCTGAGGAAACTGAATCCTAAAAGATTCAAAAACAAGGAGAATCGGAACTCAAGTTTCTATAATTCTGCTCCAATTCTCGTATTATTATGCAAAAAGAATCACTGGTCAGTTTTGAAAAATCATCTGGATGAAATCAGAAGATCAATTCCAGGGTAAATATTTGTTCTTTTTCATATCAGACTTAGAGTAAATGGAAGCGGGTGACGGGGTGACTAACTTCCTCTAGCGTTTAGTCATGTCAATGAGCAATATCCATCAAACTTTTAGGGATTGTTTTTTGAATTCATTTTTTTAAAGTATCAATCATTGTAGTTTTCCTTGGTACAAAAAATTGTTTGTATTTACTTAATGTAAAATATATTTTTCTTACATATTAAGGTAGGATGATATTTTTTAAAGTAAGTATAACTAATCACAAATTAAGCAAGTGTAAAGTTTTATGGTAAAAATTAAAGCTAACTTTTGAGTTTTTTATAATCTCCATTTCTAAAATCTCTCAACTTTGGTGGTCATATCTAAAATATCATTTCTAGACATGATCTCTTATTTCCTCCTCACTCTCTACCTCTCTACCCCTTCACTCTATTCATATCTGTCAGCTGAAGGACTATACGTCCCTCTGTGCCCTGCTAAAATATCATGTATTCCTTAAAGCCTATTGGGATCATCTTGACTGGGAAAATATCTCTGCTACCTTTGTGTTTTGATATTAGCACTTTTATAAAACTTACCATTTGTAAGTTATAGTTATTTAGGCACGTATCTTTCTTACGAGATTCTAACCTCTTTAAGATGAGGGTTGTATCTTATTTGATCTGCTGCAGTACCCTGGTTAGTGCTACGTATATGGTGGCTATTCAGATATTTATTTAATTAATGAATAATAAGCCAGCTTTTTTAACGTTATGTGAGTCGGAATCGACTTGATGGCACTAGGTTTTTTTTTTTTTTTTTTAAATGCCATTATTGGAAGAGTACTTAATAGTAGACCCATACACTCTTTGAACTGCAGAGTTTTAGTATCTTTATGAAAGCCACAGTGGGAGGGACATATTATGCCACCCTTTTTTTTTACAGTTAAAGATAAAGTAGCTGACGTTCAGATGGTTCAGTCACTTGCCCAGAATGGCAATGGTGAGACTAGAGGTCAAGTCTTGCATCTTCCCATAGCCTAGTTCTTGTTCCTCTGTGCCATTCTTCTTCCTATTAAGTGCAAACCTTTCATAACATCTGCCTCCCGCAGGAGTTCATCTCACAAAACACTTTTTCTTAACTTTGACAAGGCCTAGAAACTTTGGAAAAAATGAAAAAGTGTAGGGGATGCTCAACCTGCTTGCTGGGTTTGTTATAACCTTGACAAATCCAATGCAGTGAGCTAGCTAATAAGAGTCTCATTTTTGAATTTTAGTTATACTGCCAAACGCCAAAAAGGAACTATAATGAAAGTTACTGTTTTTTATGGACCAGTTATGTTTAAAATATCATCTAGGACATTGATTTAGAAAATTCTATTAATATCAACGACAATCCTAGGTGTAACTGACATTCTTTCAATTATACAGATGGAGCTCAGAGGAATGATGTAAACTGCTTAAGATCACAGAGCTCATAAAAAAAAAGGCAAGCCTGGGTTTGAACTTGGGAGTTTCTAAAATCTCAAGTCTTGCTCCTTTTATAATACTAAACTGTCACCCTAAATCGAATGTGAATGATATCAGGTCTGTGGGATCAGAGACTATTTTCAAATTGCTGACTGCCTTGCCCAATTCTGTACTTAGAAGGAAAATCGCGGAGCATAGTTGATAGATTTTACTCTTTTTTTGGCTGCCATTTTTTTCCTTCCTTACCCGCTCTTTTTGCTTGAAAGCCACTTTTTTTTTAAATATAACCAGGAAAAAAAAATCACAAATATGCTAAATGGTATGTTAACTTACAATACGGTTGAAAACAATATGTATTCATTATGCAAGAAAGCAGATGTCGAGCAAACGTTTTCTCTTCCTCCTCTTCTGATTATTATGAATAATAAATATGATAATAATTGTTTGCTTGGTTCATTCACATTCTCAAATCGTTAGCTCAAAGATAAAATTGCCTCTAAAATTCAACTGTCCTTTTAAATTTTTACAATGCTTTCATTTACTCTGGAACAGGACTGGAAGGAGCTTTCTGGTGACCCTTGAAAAAAGAAAAAAAAAAAATCTATTAAAATAACTAAGGCTGGTTTTGTGTGTTTCTGGTGTTTTGGCTTGGGGGTCTGTGTTTTATTAGCTCTGGCCCCAGCTTAGGTTTAACTTTGCAATTCTTAGTTGAGTTGGTTGTTCTCTTTATTATCATTTGCATCCCTCAGCTGACCCAGATCCCCAAATATCAAGCCATGGGCATATAAAATAAAATATGAGTATGAGGGGCACTACCTATTCCAGAGAGGATGATAGATGCCTTGGCTTTGCAGAAATTTTATTTGACTAGATTGAGTGTCATGTGGCTGTTTTTTTCTATCTTCTTTGATTATTGAACATATAAATCTAAAATGATAAAAAAAAGAAAAAACTTACATTTATGAAAATCATTGTGAGGCCTTTCTAAGAAGTCAGACTAATTAATATGTTATCTTTTTTACATAGAGGTAAATAAAGTTAATAACTTTAATTAAAAATAACAGAATACTAACTGTTTATATTAACATGTAGTTTTTCCTGCTCTTCATAATAATGCATTTTCTGATTTCTGTAATAATGAAATAGCAACTAAAGTATAGCATTATGCATTTATGTAGCTTTTTTAAGGCAAAAAAAAAAATACTTTCACTTTTTCTGTGGAAAGAATCCTAGGTTTACTATCGGAAAGAGATAGGAGTTTTGCATCCCATTTTTATCATATGCCAGCTACACTTCAATTTTCTCACCTGCAAAATCACAATAGTAAGAATTCTCATGGGGTTATTTTGAGGAGTCAAGGAGAAAGCATGAAGGATTATGGGAAGATGTGTTCATGTGGCATAAGCAAATGTAAGATCCTGACCCTCCTACTTGAGCACCAAGAAAACCAACTAGAAATCTGTAATTACAACTCTGTATACAGATGTATACAGAGGAATCGAGAAACACATGCATACATGCTCAGTGCTAACACATTGTAATGCTCTCTAACTCTAGCTTCAACAAAAAATCAAAGTCATACAAATAAACTGGAAATGATAGCCCTTTCAGAGAACAAGATGAAGGAAGAGAACTCGTGTCTATGGAAGCCCAAATAATGAACAGTTTGGACGACTTTAAAACAACAATATTAAAATACTTGAAGAACTAAAGGTAAACATGGACAAAAAGCCAAAGGAACTCAGGAAAATGATACTGGAACAAAATGAGAAATTAAGTTGTTATAAATTTAAACTGGGTTGTTACAAATTTAAGATGTTAAATGTAATTCTCATGATAACAATAAAGAAAATATCTCAAAAATACACACAAAAGGAAAGGAGAAGTTAATAAAAAAAAAATAGTGCATTACAAAAAATCAGTTAAACACACATGACGGCAGTGTTGGAGAAATGGAGGGACAAAGATGGTATGACACACACAAACAAATAACAAAATGGCAGAAGTCCTTCCTTTTATTGCCTTAAATGTAAATGGATTAAATTCTCCAGTCAAAAGACAGAGAGTGGCAGAATGGATAAAAAATAAATGATCCTTCCGTATGCTATTTATAAGAGACACATCTTAGGCCCAAAGACACAGGTAGGTTGAATGTGAGAGGATGGAAAAAAAATATTCCATGCCATAGTAGCCAATATAGAGATGGAGTGGCAACACTGATCTCAGAAAAAAATAGACTTTAAGGCAAAATCTGTTACAAGACACAGAGAAGGAAATTATACAAAGTTGAAAGAATGAATTTATCAAAAGATATAAAAATTATAAATATTCACCAAACTTGAGAGTCCCAATATATATGAAGCAAACACTGACAGACTTGAAGAGAGACATAGTTCTGCAGTAATAGTTGGAGACTTCAACACATCACTTTTAATAATGGGCAGGCATCCAGAAAGAAGATCAATATGGAAAAAAAGGATTGAATAACACTATACACCTACTAAGGAGCCTTGGTGGTATTATGGTTAGGCACTTTACTGCTAAGTGAAAGGTATATAGCCAGAGCAGTAAGACCAGAAAAAAATGAGTTAACAGTCTCCAAATTGAGAAGAAAGATATAAAACTATTATTAGTCATTAGGGAAACGTAAGTCAAAACTGAGATGCCACTTCAGACCCACTTGGATGACTATTACCAAAAAAAAAAAAAAAAAGGAAAATTAGAAGTGTTGACTAGACTACAGAGAAATTAGAATTCTCATCCATGGCTAGTGGGATTTTGAAATGGTGCAACCATTGTGGAAAACTGTTTGGCAGTTAATCAAAAAATTAAATATAGAACTCCCATATGATCCAACAATACTACTTGTATATATATACCCAAAAGATGTGAAAGCAGGGGCTCAAACAGATACTTGTACAACAATGTTCATTGCAGCATTATTCACGATAGGCAAAGATCGAAACAACGCAAGTATCCATCAACAGAAGAGTGGATAAACAAAATGTGGTACATAATACCATGGAACTACACGCTGCCATAAAGAAATAAAATGCTCTACATGTTATGACATGGATGAACCTTGAAAACATTACGCTGTGTGAAATAAGTCAGGCACAAAGGGACAAATGTTGTATGATCTTATTAAATATGTGTAGAGACCAAAGTTCATTAGTGGTTACCAGAGACTAGAAGGAAAGGAAAAAGAAAGTTATTGATTAAGCAGCATTAAGTTTCCGTTAACGGCGTTGAAAAAATTTGGAAAAGGATAATGGTGATGGTAATGTCGCATGGTAAATGTAATTAATGTCACTGACTTGTACCCCCAAAATGGTTGAAATGGCAAATGTTTTGTTATATATATTTTATCACAATGAAAAAAAAGAAAAGGAATGACGTAATGATGCATGCTACACCATGAATGAAACTTGAAAACATTATACTTGATCCATAGAGGCAGAAAAGTAGATTAGTGGTTACCTAGGGTTGGGGGTTGTTGAGGGGAATATGAGGTGAGTGCTGGAGGGTAAGGGGTTTCTTTTAGGGATGCTGAAAATGTTCTAAAATTGATTGTGGTGATGGCTCTCCTATTCTGGGAAGATACTAAGAACTATTGAGTCATACACGTTAAATGGATGAATTGTGCAATACACGTATTATATTTCATTAAAGTTGCTAAAAAAGAAACAAAAAATATGATGTCTTGAGCATATGATGAGCACTCAGTATCTTCTAGTACCTCTTTGATTTATCTGAGCAGACAAATGATACATTCGCACATTTTTCATGTATACTTAATACGGCTGCTTGCGTTCCTCTTCTAAGTATATTTTTCATCTGCCAGTATTACATTTTGGACATAGGATTCCATTACTCCTAATGTATTTTTTAAAAGTCAAACTTGACTACGAAACAAATAAACCAGTAACTAGATTAGCAGTCCTTTAGCCTAGTAACAACCCTTCAGTCCCCAGCTGAAAACATAAACACAAGCAGAAACTCCTCGAGCAGCCAGAGAGAACTTGGATAAACAAAGTGATCCCGTCCTTGCCTCTCTCCTCTCTCCCTCTTGCTGCCTGTTTTTCCGGAAGTCTGTGAAGTTCAACAGTCTCTCTCTCCCTCCTCAAGACCCGCGGAACGAGCAAGTTCTCAGAGTCTGCGTCCCTCGACTCCCCTCCCCTCTCCCTTACTGCCGGGAGTCTAAACCTTCTTGCTGTCAACAGAACTTGAGCCTTTTTTGAGTACACTAAAGGGGCTACAGGGATTCCCCAAGCTGAAAAAGCCCAAACATTACCCAGAGCTGTTGTCTATCTCTGGGATCCAACCATTTTGGAATTTTTAAAGGGGCTTGTTAAAATTGACTTTATAAAATCCTTTGCCACACTACATATGTATACGTGTGTGTGTGAATGTGTCTATAATATGTATGTACATACACATATTAAAAAAAAAAACCTTTTGCCGTGGAGTCGATTCTGACTCATAGCAGCCCTATAGGACAGAATAGAACTGCCCCGTACAGTTTCCAAGGAGTGCCTGGTGGATTCGAACTGCTGACCTTTTGGTTAGCAGCCATAGCTCTTAACCACTTCGCCACCAGGGTTTCCTACACATATATACCTGTGTATATATATGTATGCAGACATATATATCTTCTGATTTTGTTGCCTCATGTAAATGAAGGAGATTATAGAGTCCTCACATATGGGATTGGTGCTTCCCACTCCTGTTATGTCCTCAGTGTGAGCTCTCTGAGTTGTTTATCTGATGGTTTTGCCCTGGGCCATCTACTCATTTACCCAATCCCTCTTGTGGTCAGTGACCAGGGTCAGGAGGTGTCTCTGGTTTTTGAGGAGTTTTTCTCTGCTTTCAGTGAACTAGCTCCTATGGGGATTGAACCTGCGACCTCACCACCATTAGCACCAAACTTTAATCACTTGAACTCACCAGCCTTGATGAACTAAACACACTTCATCCTGTGTGCTCCGTCAAGTTTTAAAGGTTGCTCTGTTTAAACGTGCAGAATACCAGAGTTCCAACCATGCGCCTAAAGCTTGCTCCTTCCCCCTCTTCTGTTGCGATTTGGGTAACCTGGGAATTTTTATTGAATTTCCATTGTTCTTCAGAGCATGGAAGAAGAAGTGGATGGTGCTCTGCCTGGACGTAGAAGAGGAAACGTACAAAGAGCAGGAAGTCCTTAACACAGCAGAGCTTCAGACCAAAATGTAATAGAGGTGTGTGTTTTTCCTTTTGATTTCAAAGAGAAACCACGAGGCTGCAGTTTGCAATGCAGCATACCCGCAAAACCAGAGCATACCCTATGTTTAAAGTATTAGGCCTTTCCTATACCTGAGGGAACAATTTTGTCCCTTTTCTGCATGAAATGGGCTATATTACACACAGCTTGTTAAGTGTGTGACAGATCAGCTTGAAACTAGACTTCTTGTAGACTCCAGGCCTGCATGTTGGGTAATAAACCGACTCCATGCACAAACCGCCTGTTCCTGGCTTTAAGTTCTATGACAGCGGTTCATGTTTCAACGTGCAGCCATTCTGCAGCCTGCGTTTTTCGGCAGGACAAGTGAGTGGATGTATGTGCATTTTAATTCCAGAGACTGGCCTGAACCAGATGTGGGGCCTTTATTTTTAGTACAGCAGGAGTGTCTGCTGACCCCTCTCACCCCATGTCTAATGAAAGATGGACTGCTCTGGGTTTTCATATGGTATATTATATATCGGAAGACTGTAGATTTAAAAATTAATTCAAGATTAATTTAGGGATGACTGCACATGGAATTATTTGGCCAACAGATGAAAAATGAAATTTTCACTACAAAGAGGGAAAAATTGTAGAAGTGTCAAATTTTAATCCCATTTCCCGTAAAGAATTATCAGGTCCCAAGACCCTGCTTAGAACCGCGATTAATCATCCAAGCACCAACCTTTCCCACAGGCTCTGTGAGCATGTCTAAGCCAGGGTGCCATTCCTGTTTTGGAAAAGATTTGTGTTTGGGGGCAGAAAAAATTAATTAACCCTGTACTAAGTATTAGGGGGAACAATCAAACCAACAATAGCCGATGTGAATATTTTACCCAGGTCTAGGAAAACCTGTTATTATTTTAAGCAAATAAGAAATAAATCAAAATCCAGGAAAAAAAATTTTTATTTGAAGTTCTGTTAAATTTTAATGGCTGCTAGAAACAACACAGGCTTCGCTGTCTGGCTAAATCAAAAGGTAGGTAGCAAGTCAAGGAAATTCCATGTTGTAAATGTAAAAGCATTTTTGGTGGGGGTAGGGTTGAGGTCAACTACAATTAAAACACACACACACACACTAATGGAATCTAAAAGAATTAGATCCTAGCCTTAAAATACCCTATGTCTTGGAGAAAAAAAGATATATTTTTAAAAACGGAGGTTTTATCCACCTGAGTCATATGTTGCAGAAATAAAAATCATGCAATGAAATCACCCTGGAATGGCTATGCTGTATTTTGAAATATTACAAGCTGAACTTTCTCTGCATGTCTTCCAGTTTCAAAAAAAAAAAAAAGAAAGAAAAAAAAATTTTTTTTTTGCCTGAACAGCTTGTTCTGGCTTGGGTTTTTTTCCTCCTTCAGCATTATGTGCCAATGCTCTTTTGAGAGAGAATATACATTGAGCCGGGGGACTAACCTTCAATAATGCATTTTGTTTAATGCCCTATTTGGTCTGATCATTTCCTGAAAAGCACTCACGTGATACCTGATTTTCAAAGCACTGAAGAAAAAAAAAAAAAAATCAAGCGAATTACAGTGGAACTTTGAAAGAAATGGAATGGAATATGCTTTCTGAGCAGTAAACAGTATTTTAAAGGGTCCAGTGATTACTGAAGCTGGCAGTGAACCCTCACACACAGGCTGTGTGCGTGAAGCAAATTAAGCCGGCCACCATCAATGAAGGGTGGAAATTCTGCCTGCTCAGGTGTTTTCATCCTGAGGGGAAAAGAGTCCTCATTTACACTGTGCTCTCCCTCCCAGGCCATTTTCTACTTCTCTGTGGCTGTTACCTCATTAAAGGAAAACATTTAAAAGGGACTCCTGTGGATGAAAGCCTTTTTTTTTTTTTTTTGCTGAATCAGCAAGCTAGATGTTGAATCAATTTCTACAGCTTCTACCTTCTGAAAGCAAGAAATTATGGTTAACGAGCAATGCCCTTAATTTGCAGAGTTTGTGAGGACAGAGGAAGGAGAAGCAAAAGGAGGGAAAGGATGCTTTCATTTCTATAAATAATCAGCGTTGAGCCTATATTTGCATATATTACTATTGTTATCATTGGAATGTTCCCACATTAATAATTTAAATATAGGGTAGGAGGTCCTAATAGCACTGAATATTTTTTCAAATAATCATTACTCCGAATGTAAAAAGGTAAAATAAAAGAGAAAGTGCTCTCTGGTAGAAGAGAGTTGAGGGCCTAGCTTCCTCATTTTGTAAAGGGCGTGTTTCCCGTTCACTACTCTGTGTGCCTGGAGCTCTTGTGGCCTAGTGGTTAAGAGCTTGACTGTTAACCAAAAGGTTAGCAGCTTGAATCCAATGGCCGCTCCTTGGAAACACTATGCGGCAGTTCTACTCTGTCCTCTAAGGTTACTATGACTTAGAATTGACTCGATGACAATGGGTTAGGTTTAGTTTTTGTTTTACTTTGCATGCTCGGTAGCTTTGCCCAAGTCACTTCTATTTAATGATCAGGCAAGAATAGAGCTAGGATGCTGTGTCTATTCCCTGAGACACAGAGCACAGAAACAGGAACTTTTTTTTTTGGACTGGGAGAAGGGAAATGGCATTCTGTCTGGGTGTCTTTGAGATACCAACGTGGACATGCCTAATCATAGAATTGCCTACAAGAGACAAATGCTTAGGAGAGATTTGGGCAGGTGCTCAGCTTATGGATAGCAATTGATGATATTAGAGTGGATGACAACCACCCAGGAAATGTATTTTGTGGAAAAAGAAGAGGAATGAAGGTGGAATTCCAGGATATACCAGGACTTAATGTTTTGGCAGGAAAAAAAAAGGGCTGAGAAAGCACAACCAAGAAGGCAGTATGGGAATCAGGAATGGATGGTATCAAAGAAGCCAAGGCAGAAATGTTGCAAGAAAAGCCGATAAGAAGGGAGAAGTCATGGTACCAGAGAAGGGAGAGTCCTTGCTAGAACCAGGCCCTCAAGTAGGAGGAGAACATGCTCATGATGACACGGAAGACATTAGCAGCAGGTAGCAGAGGTGGTTTTTTTTTTTTTTTTTTTAGCAGAGGTGGCATCTTACTCACTTGAATAATGTGGATGCTTTTTGAGCACCAATTAGTTGGTTTCTTGGTTTGATATTTGCCTGGCGTTGAGCGAGTTGGCTGCATATAGGTAAGTCCACATAATCTCAAATATTAGATGCTTCCATTTTGAAATGATTCAGAAATTTTAGCAGTTTGATAATATTGCGACTGTGATAAAATTGCATATTAAGCTTCCCAAATAAAGAACCACATTAAATCATTCTCTCCATTTCTAGCACTCATCGTAGGGCTAAGAACATAGTAGGTACTCAATAAATGTTTGTTAAATTAACGAATGCCTTCTTTCTTTTCTGGTGGATGTACAGTGGTCTATACTTCCAAACGCGTTTCAGGTTCTTTGAAATAGAAACTGTATGAAAAGAATTATTTTATACAGTCCATAGCATCTGTCACTGGTCACAAAACTTAGGCAAAACTAAATCCTTTTTAAATTGACCGTGTGGTTTATTCAGAATAATTGATGATAATGTATGCACCATGTCGAGACAGCAAACAAACAAAACCTCCAAGATAGGATCTGATGATTATTATCAGATGATTAAACGTCCCCAGGTGTTACCTTCTAGGGGCTTTCCAACTACCTAGACCTTTGCAGTTGGGAATGTCCCACAGGACATAAGGCAAGGAAGAGGCAGTCAAAATGTGATTTCTTAAAATCCTGCATCTTAGGACACCTTCACTTCCAGGTTTTTATTGCCCTCAGCCCTGCCAGCCTGGGCCTGTGACATTTCCAAAAAAAACAAAGATGATTTGTACTGTAGGACTGGGTGACCCAAGTAAGATATTCGTTACACTTATTGGCAGCATGGGTTAGTACAAGTGGCATGAAGTTGAGAGAAAGGAGATCTAGATTTAAATTCCCATTTCAACCGGGGATGTCAAATCCAGCAAGTCCATTTACCTCTTTGAGACGTAATTTAGTTTTCTTTTCGATGGTGGTGATTGTACCTATTTCTTGATGTCTTTGTCAGGATCAAATACGATAATACGTAAGAAAATGTTTTATAAAAAAATGCTAGCGGTGCCCTCCAATCTGGAAGAGTCTAAGGTTTCATTTTCTCCACCATTGACTCTAAAAAGAGGCTTTCTGATACATACTTTAGTCCATGTGAAACCCGGTTTGTTCACAGGGATAAGGATGGAATTTGTTGTGTGAAAAATAAAGAGGTTAACATTCAATCTTGCACACAAAATACCCATTTTAAATTGTTCCTTTCTTTTTTTGAATAATGTGTCCTCTTCTCTCTTTTTTCTGAGATTCCTCCTGATTGGTAGAGGCTCATTCTCTTTGAAAAGCAAAATGAGAACCAGGATTGGGCGCAGGGGGACAAAGGCTGGAAGCAGTGCCCTGGCACAGACGGCCACCCACCAACATCCATGGTCCCTTTTCCTAATGACCACCCAGCTAGGATTTCTTTTCTAGCCCTGCTTTGCACGTAGCCCATAGGGCTAGTTTTCATCAATGGGATGGGAGCAGAAGTGAAAGGCCACTTACCGGCCATAGCGTTAGGAAGACTATTAACCTCCTCCAGGCTTTCTTTCCCTTTTCACAGCTGGATGCAGATAACAGCGACAGTGCTAGGGGATTGTGAGACCACAACATGGAAGACACCAGTGTTCCTAAATCTCTTCAGAGAGAAATCTCCTTTCTCATTCATGAACATGCACATAGGATTATTATGTGTGAGAGAGGCAAACATATTTTAGCCCTTAGGTATATTTTGGGTCTATGTTAGCCTAACCTAGCTAATTCAACTTCTTGAGCCAATTTGATCTTTCTCGAGATTAAAAAACCCGATGTCTTCGAGTCGATTCTCACTCATAGCAACCCTATCGGACAGAGTAGAACTGCCCCACAGGGTTTCCAAGAAGTGGCTGGTGGCCCTTTGGTTGGCAGCTAAACTGTTAACTATTGCGCCACCAGTCTTAAGATAAAAAAATAGAGGGACAAAAATAACTCCCTGGAATCAATTTATAGTCCAGACAAGCTCAGGAGTATAAGATTTTCAGCAGAGAATCAGGACCAAAATCTTTACAAAATGTTGGGTGTCTTTTTGCTCAATGCCTTCTCTTTAACTAATTTAACTGAGGGGCCAAAGGGGCTAACCGGAGCCAACTGCCGTTCTATGCCTAGGATTTGTGCTGCATGCAACCACCACAACTGCTTTGGTTAGGGCCTTTTGGGCTGCAAATTACAAAGGTAAACTCGAAGTAGATCAAATCTACTAAACATGTCCCAGAAAATGGACTATGAAAGGACAATATATCTGAGCCTCTTGGGATTTAGAATTAAAACCTGAATTAAGGGAGAAACTTGGCCTATCTCTTATGGTGTCTCTGTTTCTCTCTGAATGGCCACTTTGTTATCCCCTTTCTATCAAAGACTTTTCCGTATTTTCTGAGTTTCTTCTTCCCCATAATTTAGGCTAGCATATGGAAGCCATTTTCTCTCCAGCCCTGACTGAATGTGACCTTTAAGCTGCAACACCCAACAAGTAACAGATAACTTTGTTCTTTTCTTTACATCAAATTCCTATGAGATCATTGCCTGTTTTTCTTTTCACATCAGTCCATGGAGCTATGTTAAGTTGTGGGTCCTGTCCTCACACCCAGTGGAGTCAATTGTGATCAGTGTTGGACTGAGACATTTGGTGTTTAAAAAATGGGTTTTCAGGGTAGTAAGGTTTATGGGCAAAACAGATGTTACCAAAGAAAGTGTGGGATTATAGGAAATGATTGGCCTCTTTGGCACACCAACTAGCAATAAAGTACCAACTAAAATGGTAGCGGTTATGTAATACAGATCTATCTAATAAAACAAATTTTATGCTAACTGTGTTTTAAGAACTGTGTTAAAGTGTTGGGAAAACAAAGATATAAAACAGTCCTTGTTCCTAAATTGGAAACCCTGGTGGTGTAGTGGTTAAGTGCTATGGCTGCTCACCAAGAGGTCGGCAGTTCGAATCCACCAGGTGCTCCTTGGAAACTGTATCGGGCAGTTCTACCCTGTCCCATAAGGCGGCTATGAGTCGGAATCGACTCAACGGCAGTGGGTTTGGTTTTGGCTTTGTTCTTAAATAGTTAAAAATTTACTTAGGGAGAGATAACGGCATGCATATAAATAGTTAATAATAAACTGGCAAATAGAACTTATTATTTTTTCATGCTCTATTTTTAGATATAACTTACATATAGTGAAGTACCCTCATCTTAAGGGTTCAGCTTGATGACTTTTTACGTTTATATACACCCATGTAAACATCACCTGAATTAAGACGTAGAACATGTCCAGAACTCAAGTCAATATCTGCTCCACAGGTAATCATTAATCTGACTATTGACATTAATGAGTTTTACCATTATCTGACTTTTTTCATTAAACACAATGTCTGTGAAATTAAGTATGTTATTGCTTGTGTTATTCTTCATGAATATTCCACATCTGATTATCCATTCTCCTGTTGATGAACATTTGGGTTGTTATCATTTTTTGGCTATTATGAGTAAAGCTGCTATGAAAACTGATTTGTAGGCATTTGTCGTGGATTGAATTGTGTCCCCCCAAAAATATGTGTCAGCTTGGTTAGGGCATGATTCCTGGTATTGGGCGGTTTACTCCATTTTGTGATTGTAATTTTATGCTAAAGAGAATAAGGGTGGGATTGTAACACCACCCTTACTCAGATCGCCTCCATGATCCAATGTAAAGGGAGTTTCCCTGGGCTGGGGCCTGCGCCACATTTTATCTCTCAAGAGATCAAAGGAAAGGGAAGCAAGAAGAGAGTCAAGGACCTCATACCACGAAGAAAGCAGCAACAGGAGCAGAAAGCATCCTTTGGACCTGGGATCCTTGTGCCTGAGAAGCTCCTCGAACAGGGGAAGACTGAGGACAAGGACCCTCCTACAAAGCCGAAAGAGAGAGAAAGCCTTCTCCTGGAGCTGACACCCTGAATTTGGACTTTTAGCCTACTGGACTGTGAGGAAGTAAACTTCTCTTTGATAAAGCCATCCACTTGTGGTATTTCTGTTATAGCAGCACTAGGTGACCAAGACAGCTTTCTTTATATATTCTGGATACGAGTGCTTTTTCAGATTTATATCCTGTGAATATCTTCTCTCTGACTATGGTTTCCTCTAAAAAAAAAAAAAATTCTTTTATTGTGGTAAAATATTTGTAACTGAAAGTTTGTCATTTTAGCCATTTTTAAATGTACAATTCACTGGCATTAATTACACTCACAATGTTGTGCAACCATCACCACCATCTACGTCTGAAACTTTTTTATCACCCCAAACAGGAACTCTATATCCATTAAGCAATAACACTGCTTTTACCCTCCCCCAACCCAGAGTAAGCACTAGTCAATTTTTGTCTCTGCGTATTTGCCTATTCTAGATATTTCATGTCTAGATTTCATATGTAGAAGAAGAGCTCAGCATCAGGAAACCTGGAAGTCTGCTCCTATAAAAATTACAGCCTACGAAACATTTTGGGGCAGTTCTACTGTGTCGTAAAGTGTCACTGTGAGTCAAATCTACCTTTCAGGACACATGACAACAACCTGCCTGATTCTTAAAAAAACAAATAAACTGTGTGCCGAAAGGTTTCACATGAAAGAAGAGAGGGCTTTGAATAAGGGCATTTTGTCAGGATTTCTGATCCAATCACTCTGGGGAGTAGGGCAGAGTTGTAAGGTGGGGAAGAACCCTTGAAAGAACTTCTTTTTTTCTGTGAAGTGTAGGAAATGGTTAAACAATTGCGCTGGGTAAGCAAGCTGTAGAACACGAGCTTCTTATGAATACCCTCTCCTTCACATGTGGGGCTACGCCTTGTAAGGCTAGGAAATCTTAGATGGAATCTGACTGGTTCAAAATAAGTGACTAAACTTCAGAGTTGAGAAAATTAGGATACTATTACTCTCCAGGTGATAATTTTTGGAGGAAGCACTAAGGTCTTATTTATGAATCATATGGTATTCACTACCTATGCCAGGCATTTTGAAGCTTATACCTGGTTTTACTTAGTTTAAATTTTTGGATTCTATTTCGTTCACATATTGATCAAACAACATTATTAAGGACTAACAGTCCTAGGTGCTGGAATCCAAAGATGAACAGACCAGGTCTTATCTTGAAGAGCCTTCAAAGAGTCTGTATTAGGATGGAAAGGGCATTGCCCTTCAAATTCAGCTTCTGAGTTCTATGGCTTTGGGTCAGACGATCTTTAGTTTCCTCAACTATAAACTGGGTTATTCATACTTATCTCATTCAGAAGGTTATTCTGAGAATGAAATGCTGTGGTGTATGGAAAGCTAAAACAAATAGCACCTACCTGGTTTGTGGTTACTGATAATTCCCTATCACTAAACCAACAGCACCTAACATTGACACTCAGTAGGCACACAATAAATATTAGATCTTTTTTTTCATGCCTTATATTTTTTGTCCTATTCTTTTAGTCTCACCCCACCGCCCCTCCCCACAAAAAAAATCCTCTTTTTCTCAGATCTGACTAAATTGCTGGCATATATGCAATTTACGGTCAATGAGATTCTCCCCTACTTTACCATACGTCACCAACATATTTGCATTCTGTTGTTTGAAATAAAATAGACTGTCTTATTTTGTACATCTTATTGCTGAAATCCATCCTGCATATCCACCAGGCACTACTTAGAAACCCTATGGAGCAGTTCTACTCTGTCCCATAGGGTCGCTATGAGTTGGAATTGACTCGATGGCAATGGGTTGGGTATATTTACTTATTAGCTTTTTTGTTTTTTTGAAACTAGATCTTAAAATAGATTTCCATAAAATGAAAATATCCATGCCTTGCTGCAGGGCAAGGGAAAAATTATTGAAATATAGTCAATTTAGGACTTAGGCTAAGATCAATGAGCAAGGTGGGGAAAAGAGAGCCTAGCTGTGGTTGTCGGGAAGCCACAACGTTATTTGGTGTCGCAGACTCCAAGGTTGAAATGCTGTGATCCCAGATGGCTACAGTATTGCCTGCCATCTGGTAGCAGTTGGATGGTGAGTTCAATCTGATGAAACTTAGCCAGGCAGCTGGTATCAGATATTGGAAATTTAAAGTCCAAACTCCAGAGTAGCTTGTAACAAAGCTGCTTCTGAGCCTGGGATTCTGGGAAAGGGGGCGAAAGTCTCATTTTTAAAGCAGGCCAAGGGGGTGAGGATTTTCTGAATTAATAAAACATATTTTTAATAATCTCATTATGTGCTCACAAGGGAGCAGAAGGCACATGAATTCTTAGTCTGATGTTAGATTGTGGTCAAACAGTGTTTGTTACACAAATCGTCATTCTATTTTTTTCTAGTAATGCAAAAAAATCCTTTTCTAACAGCACACCTCAACTTTACTTGCGAAACATCCAACTATTACCCGTAGTAATGATAATGGTTAGTTAAGGAGAAATTACCAAACGTAGTTTTTCTCAGAAACAAAAGGCTACTAGGAAACACTAGGGCTATGATTAAAGTAGCCCTAGTGTTGCCCTGTAAGTGTCATGTCCCTGGGGTGGCCAGGATCCCTGAAACAGCTTTGCTTCTCTAATGTTTAAAATAGAATCCTAACTTCGAAAGCCCATTGGCCAAAATCGACATGGAAGTTGCATGTAACATTCAAGAAACACCTCCAACACACAGCATAAATGATTTTGGAAAAAGGGCACAGGGCTAACCTGCAAACAACATTCTTTCTATTAAAATTACAATTTCTATAGCATCATGTTCAAATGTAAAGAAAAGAGCTGTCAGGTTTTTTTTTTTTTTTTTTTTTTTCCTCCCTACCACTGTTTGGCATGAGTTATTAAGCTATGTCCTGGAAAGATGCCAACGATGCATATCATTAGAGCAAAGTTCTGAGGAGGTGTAAATTTTTCAGCGTGATATCACAAACATGCAAATGAAAATCAGCGTCTGCCAGGCTCCACTGTAATAAGAACATTTTTAGGAAGGTAAGTATGTGTAAGATACTTCTTGATAACCCAGATACACAGTTGAAAAAGGACTGAGAAGATTTGTGTTCCCCCCAGAAGGTGGTTTCCGTCTGGCCCAGGTTGAAAAGACATTAGTGGGAAACCTAGCTGTGAGAAGACACAGCAGCAGGAAGTGAAAAAAAATTTTTTTTTTTGAAGCCCAGGTTAATTTATGAGGCCCAGTGGTGATACCTTAGAGCTGGAGGACAGGCAGGGCTCCTTGCCCCTTCTCGCCCAGCAGGGCTATCAGGCCAGGAGCTGGAGTGTTTCCAAACCTTTTAACTGATTGGTTTGTTTGGTCAAAAGCCTGGAAATACTGGAGTCTCCAGAATCTTTTGGTAGTTCTATTGCTATTCCAAATTGGCTCTTGAATGATATCAGTGATAATTTTATTCCAAGCTTGGATCCATAAGGGATTCTAATCTCGGGGTATTTTGGAACATGCTGTAGGTTTTACTAGGTAGTTTCTATTTCAGAAGCACCCAAGTGAAGTATAATGAGCTTAATTGTACTGGGGTGTTGCAAGTTTTGGAAAGTATTCTCATGCGGAGTGGAGAGCCTGCTGATTCTTTAAGTAAAAGTAAAAAAGGAAAACACAAGAAACAAGGAAACAAAATGTGAAGTGGAAAAAAAAAACTATTCAAAAGAAAATTAAAACACTCAAGGGTCCTTCAGTGAATGCATGCTGGGTAGTATCCTTTAAACAATATACTTTGTTAATAATATAGGACAAGGTTACCTCCCTGTCCATCTAGGTGTCTATTCTTCTAGACCTCCCAGCCTCCTGGATAGGTTTCTCCAACATTCTTTCTGCTGATCTCCATATTCCTCTTGATTTGAGAGTGGCCAACTTCAGCATTCCTTCAGTAATGGAAGTTGCACATTTAGGCCAGGGGACATGGGGTGCTTGGGTAAAGTGAGCACCTTTGAGATCATGAAACCTTTTGTTAGGCAGTAGAATCCTTTCCAGGAAGGTATGTGGTCTCTTAGGTTGAAAGTCCATATTCTTCTAGTTGTACATAATAGGGAGGCAATAGGTACTGTGGCATTGTTCCATTTGCTAGGGCATCCTTTCAGGCAGGTGGCATCTGGTATCTAGAGATATGGTGACCAGCAATCAATGCCAGTTCAGACAAAAAATCAGCGTTCATGAGAGTCAGTATGTCAAGAGTGTTAGGATATTTAAACAGAATTTTTCCTATTGTTTTGGGATTTTATATGAGAGCTTTACATTGAGGTAAACAGATGCTTATGCCTACACCATAGTGTCTACACAGAAAACCTAGATACCTCCCTATAGGGCTTGATAACATGTGCTCAAAACTGTAGCCCATCACCACTCCCCCAGTTTGGTTAAGAAATCTTAAAATTCACCAAGGGTGAGTTTTTTTTTTTTTTTTTAAAGGAATTTGTATGAGCAGCAAGTGCTATTTTGTATCTGACCCCTTCTCCTCAGGGGAAGTAAGGGAACTCCAACACAGCTATCTAATGAGATCGGAGCTGCCGGCCACAAATAGAAGCCGATCTCTCACCTTGTCCGCACTCCCAGCTTTCGCCCTACCTTGATGACCTCCGAGCTGCAGAAACTCACAGGCTTCTCTCAGGAGAAACTGACAGGCCTACCCTGGAGTCTGGGGGCCAGAGGACTCCAACCTGAAGGCGAGCATCTTGTTGGAGTTGTTGGGGTAGCTCACAGGGGGCTGGTGAAGGCAGAGCTGCAAAGAAAGTGTCTTTCATTTCCAGAGTTTGACAGGGTAAGGGTATGTACTGTTTCACAAAGGCCAAGTGGACACAGAAGAAATAAATCCTCTAGGAACTAGGAATATCGAATGGACTATTAAGAAGAAACAATGGAATTCTGGGACAGTTGGGATTTGAGTATGAATTTTTAAATAACTCTTCTCAAAACTGACTGAATAAAAAGACATAAACAACAATAAAAAAAAAAAAAGATCACCAATGAAAAACCAGGGAATGGTTCTGATGTCATAGCACACATTTTGAGGAATATCCACCAAAAACAATAAAATGAAGAAGGCACAGAACATAGACATAGATCCTCAATCCTACTTCCCAAATAAAGACAATTCTGAAAATATTATTTTATTGAAAATCTTATTTTGGAGGGACCAAACCTGGGGACATGAGGGACCAAGAACAAGACTGGAGACTCCCTATTTGGGGTACCTTTTTTCACCAGATGCCAATAGCACCATTACAAAGCAGAAGCAGCAGAGCTGGGAGGAAAAATGAAAAAACCCACAGCTGACCATTTTGCTTGCAAATAGCACAGTAAATTTATTCTGACATTTGGAGAACAGGCCCAACCTGGGGACTGTGGGCTTTGAGCTCTTGAAGGCAAGGATACACAGTGGGAAAACAGGGGCATTTTCTAAAAAGCTTTCTTCGAAGCTAAAAACCAATAGTAACAGAAGCAACAGAAAACTATTGCTGTCACACCAAAGAGCCCTCAAAACACAGGACTCCTATTCGTCAAATGGTCTGTGAGCCTCAATTTGAGGAGTCGGCAAAATCCAAGGTGAACACTCATAAAATATTGGGTTATACTCAAGGATGGTGGCAATTATTAGGAACGTGTGTGATAAGATGTTATTTATCTGCTAAGAGCTTCAACTCCCACTCCACCCACCTCAAGCACCTGAATTGCTGAACAAATGATGTAAACCACAACGCTCAGCACTCCAGATCTCCTGGTAAAGGAGAATTCAGGGGCATTTAGGTAAGGAGGAGTGGATGGATAGAGAGACACCAGTGGGTCTCCATTACTTTGGGGCCAGTTGGCAGCCAAAAACATCATTGGCTCCTTTCAAAGCTGCATAACCGGCTCAGGAACAGAAAAACGCAGAAAATAAATATAACAAAGAGGATATGATAAGAATATTTGGAAAGGCTTACTTTAGGAAACAAATACTTTATCAGGCGCATCATACTTTTAAGAAAGTAAAAGAAAAAATAGGATTCCTAAAATATATATATATAGATATGAGAAGACAACATCCTGAGATATAAAGGGAGGTTTTGTAACTAAGGAAATAAACTAAGGAGACAAGTAATGATTTTACGAAATTAAGTTGGAGCTAAAAACAGCCAAGATGCCATGGATGTGCTGGCAATGAAAATAAATTTTCTAGTGTGCAGGATTTCTGGTGGTGTGTGGTCTCTCCCCTTCCTCCTCGCAACATCCATCTGAAGGCATAATTGAAATAAATAACAAACAAATGGGGAAAATAAGGTATGAAGATCTGACAATTAGATCAAAGTCATTTATACGTGAAATTAAGTCCAAATGACATGAGAGTTACCGTTTCTAAACATCTCAGCGTTGTACTTCACGCAAGAGAACTACGGTTACGTGAATATCATATCATGTGTGCTTTTCCTGAAGGCAACTGTGTGTGTTCGCTCCACCCGCGGCCCAGATGGAGTGGAGAAAAGCAACCATAAACAGTGGCTTTATTTCCGCCTGCCCTTCTGTGCACGACGCATGCCCTAGTGAACGGAGATAGAAGGCGCTTCTGCCGTTCACTCAGAGGGCGCAGGCCCCACGCTGTCCTCAGACAATTCTGAGCATCATCTCACCAGTTGGTGTCTCAAGTGTTTGAAGATGTTTGTTTTTCGGTTCAGCGGTGCACACAAAAGCAAGCCATTCACTTTATTTGATACTTAGCCAAAGAAATAGCTGCTGTTTTCAACATTTCAAAAGAAAGGTTGAATTTATTCGTTTTATTGAGAGGCTTTATCAACCTCCAGTGTGTACCATCTCAGGGAATTTTCAAGGATAATTTTGACTATGCATGATTTTTGCCTTATCCATAACACTCAGAATTAAATCTCACATAAGGTGCAGTTCTGCATAATGACTCACCCTTTAAAAAAAAAAACTAGGGAAAAGATTCAAGAACTTAATTCTCAAACCTGGGCTATGAAGTCTTAGTTTCTAGTGCTGCTATAACAGAGATAGCACAAGTGGATGGCTTTAACAAACAGAAATTTATTTTCCCTGTTTAAGAGTTTAGAAATTTGAATTCAGAGTACTGGCTCTAAGGGAGATCTTTCTGTCTTTGTCAGCTCTGGAGGAAGGTCCTTGACTCTTGAGCTTCTGCTCCTGGGTGATCTTCATATGGCTTGGTACTTCTCTTTCCCCATCTTCCTTCTTTCCCTTGCTTGTTTAATCTCTTTTGTATCTCAAAAGAGATTGACTCAAGACACACTTTACACTAATCCTGTCTCATTAACATAACCAAGGTATGCATTCCCAAAGAGGATTATAACCACAGGCTTAGAGGTTAAGATTTGCAACACATATTTTGGGGGAACACAATTCAAACCATAACAGTGGGAGAAAGTGTACATATCTTAAAGATTTTTCATTTATGGCAATAATAAACATTCCTTTGTTTAATAATAATTTGTCACTAGTATAATTGAAAACAGACTAGTTCTTCAAATTAAATGGGGTGAGAAGCCAAATCCCAAACACAAAACTCTATAGCAAATGATTAAACGCAACAAAAAATAAATAGCGACCTGTAGGAAACCTGAAAACATAATTTGGATTTGGGAAGTTGAGATCATGAGCCAGTCATTTATGGGGAGAAGATCAAAGAAGGTAATCCAGTATACACAAAATTATTAGCATTGTTAACTCAGGTGCAAAAATCTTGGATGATTTTTACTTCCTTATTTGAACTTTTCTGTTTGACTATTAAAAAAAAAAAAATGAAGCATGGGTTATCTTTCTGTGACTACACCCAACAATCAAGCTATTTCATTTTGTCCAAAAAAAGAAATGAGCAAGATTTTTACACCATCCATTTGTTTTCTACCCCTTCAGCTACTAAATGTCTAAAACCCAAACAAAACCCAGTGCCGCTGAGTCGGTTCCAACTCATAGCGACCCTGTAGGATGGAGTAGAGCTGCCCACAGAGTTTGCAAGGAGCACCTGGCGGATTCGAACTGCCAACCCTTTGGCTAGCAGCCGTAGCACTTAACCGCTACGCCACCAGGGTTTCCACTAAATGTCGAGCGCTGGGTAATGCCTGCTGATGTTCCGGATCAGGCGTCTAAGGCCCTGCATGACCTTCAGCCTTCGGAAAAAGTGTCAGTGATGTTCAGGATGGAAATTTGTTTATTTGAGATGGAAAGTGCACTAATGCTTTTTAGCAAGAAATTTCATTTCAGTGAAGTCATGTTGAATCTTCTGGTCAAGCAGAACATTAAATTGATCAAGTAGCCCATTCTGAACACATTCTAATTAACTGATAAACTGAAACTTCCAAGTCTCTTCTTGAATATATACTGTACATTTAAGATTAATAAGAAAAAGACTCTGCTTTCCCCCTTCCTATTCTTTTTCTTCTCTGTTTTGTCTGTTACATAAACTTCTGTCTATAGTTCTGAAAAATATAGAGAAATCTTTTGGGTTTCATAGATGAAAATCTTGCTGCTTTGCAAAAAATTGCGGAAACTATATAATTATAACTTTACTTTTTATGTCATATTTCATATTTGCTCTTGGAAGCTAATACTGTCATCTTGCCAATTCTGGTTTTGCATAGGCCCAAGCTTAGTAGATCAATTTTTGTTTTTACTTTTGCTAAATGCACCAAGTAAAAAATGTCATATTCAATGGTTCTTCTCCAGGAACTGAGAAAAGAAATTCTCTCAGCTGGTTTAGAATAAATATAATATTGAGAATGGTCTTGATTACATTTTGAGGGAAATTTAATAGGTACCCATTTTATCAGCTCTCTGACCTCTACTGATTGCTACTTTCATTTCATACTAAAAAAAAGAGTGCACTTTGACTTCTAGAACACATAAACACCAAAACTTATTAACCATTATACTTTACACCATAGATATCCATGTCTTATAAATCATATACTTTCCACCATAGAAATTAAAGCTCTAGGTCCTCTTTAAATTATAATTTACTATCTGGTATTTTAAGAAGACTCATAGAAATACTTCAGTGGAGTTAAGCTATGATATTAGCAACTATTTTACCAAAAGTCAAGAGACAAGATAGTTGCCTGCATATTTTAATACTAAGTAATAATTTTGATGATGTAGTATGCATGTTTTGTGAATTATCATACATGTGATTTATTGGATTTAATCAGAGCCTTATTTGCAGCATTCTTGGCCAGAAATAATTTGAGTAAATATTTAAGACCTGCATCAGCCATAGCTCCTACCCCTGTTGTTTTAAAGGTACCAGTGAAGACAAATTACCCGATGTTATGAATGACCTTTAATGATATGTTGATGACATAAAAATAAAGATAATAAATATTAATCCACTTTGCAGCCCTTTTTCCTTGTGTGGCTGACATTTCAGCCTGATCCCTTATGATATTTTAAATGTAAATAACTAGAACTTGGCTCCAAAGCCATTTATTTTTGGAAATACATGTCTATTAATAAAACTGTATGAAGCTGGGGCCCCAAGGAGATACTCTAGCCATGAAAGACCAGATTTGGGGCTTCACCCTTTCTGGTTGGTTTTAAGAAGCAGCCATGAAATGAGCCTGTCCAGGAGGCAGCTAGTTTTCAATTACACTGTCAGTGCCGCGGAGCCTGCTGGCTGCCTCCAACACTCGAGAACATCTGCAACATCCCCGGGCTGCTCCAAGTGGGCAACGATGAGTTGGCACCCTGCAAGATTGAGATTGTCACCTTCACAACATGCTGATGGCTCAAGACGGCTCCATGGCTGAAATCGCAGGCCCTTCCTCATAAAACCCTCTCGCCCCTCTCCCCTTCCCAAGAATGATAAGCTGAAGGCTGCTTTTATTAATACACAACATTAACAACAACTGAACAAAAGGGCAAAAATCAGAGTTTATTTTTAGTGTCAACAATCTCACTAAACTTAAAGGAAAAAAAAAGAATAAACACTTGAATGGTATAATCTATTTGGACATTATTCAATGTTGGGTGCCTGCAAAAAGAAAGCGAAAATCAGATGAGCTTCAAGAGTAATAAAATAGAGTTCTGTGAAGGTGGGTTGTAGTATAATCATCTTAAAAAAAAATTATTCCAGAACATTCAGTATCCAAAATGTCCATATCTTTGTTATTCTTCGTTTTAGACATACAGTTAATGAAATATAAATATGGCCGGATCATTATAAAATCCCAAATTTTACAATTTGTGCTTGAACAAACATGAGAAAATAATTAAGGAAATTGCTTTGAAAACTCTGCCGAGTTTAACATGACGAACATTATTGAATAGTTAATGACGTATAATAGATCATCTTCTTACAAGCTGCCTTTACGGTACATAAAGCATCTTTCAGTTTAAAACATAAGCTACTCCAAGGTCGGCAGCTTTTTATTTCTAACACAAGGACTTCTCCAGGGGGTTGGGTCGGTGTGCTGTAAACAATCATGGGGAAAGCCTGATTTCAAGACTATTCACTATTTGACTTCTCCTCAGAGACCATCAGAAATAGTACGAACGAGTGCTTAAAATAACAGCAGCTTGAAGAGACACTCATCTGTTAGGGCCTGGGTGGAGATGATTAATGGTTAATGTACAAACCCTAGAGCAAGCAGTGGGAATTTTTTTTTTTTTTTTTACCGGTTCCTAATTTTCACTTATTCATTCAACAAAAATTTGTTGAGCACCTAATATATGCCAAGCAGTATTCTTGACACTCGGTATACAGCAGGTGGCAAAACAAGTAGCTTGCCCTTATAGAGCTTATGTTTCAGTGGGGAAGGTAGGCAGTGCACTTAGAAACAGTATAGCATGATGTGTGTCATGAAGAAAACTAAAATAAAAAGCAGGGTAAGGAATGTAAAGAGTAAGAGAAGTGGGAACTGCTGTGTGTCTCACTGTAGGAGGTATATTTGAGCAAATACTTGAAGGAAAGGAGACAACCACTGATGCAGAAATTAGGGGGGGAAAGCTAGTGATACAGGAAATTGGAGAAAGAGGTGTCATCAGGAAAGGCAATCGCTAGAAGAAGGCATTATGCTTGGTAAAGTAGAGGGCCACCAAACACAAAGGAAATGAGATGAGTGACACAATGGACTCAAACAGACCAAGGATTATGACAACGGCTCAGGACCTGGCAATGTTTTGTTCTGTCACACATTAAGGTCATCATGAGTTGGAGCCAGCTTGACAACAACTAACAACAACAAAGCAGACAGAAGATCAAGTGTCAAGGCCTTGATCAGAATGTATTTAAAGCGTTCAAGGAGCAGTAGGGTTGCTAGAACAGAGCCTCTGAGAGGGAGAATGAGATGAGAAGAAACCCCAGTGATGGGCTGGAGAGAGGTCAATGGAGGCCATTACAAAGGTTTTGGCCTTTACTCTGAAGTGGTTAGGAAGCTATTAGAAAGTTTTGAGAACAACAGTGATGCGATCTGACTAAAATGTCAAAGGGATCATTTGGTACTGTGTAAAGAACAAATTGTAGAGGAGCAAGGGAAGAAGCAGGTAGACTGGTTGAAAGTCTATTGTGTTATTCCAGAAGACAGACATGGTCTCTTGGCCCAGGGTAGGAGCAGTGGCAGTGGTGAGAAGTGCTCCAAGTTTGCACTTTAAGCTTTAAGGATTTGCTGCAGGATGGAATGTAAGTGGGTGTGTGAAAGGACAAAGTTTCAAGAATGAGTCTAACTATTTTGGTGGAAGCAGCTAGGAGAATGGAGTCACCAATTTTCAGACAAGAGGAAGACTCTGGAGGAACAAGTCTGCACATCCACAAATTGAGATGGCTGTTGGAATTTCAAGTGAGAATGTCAAGTAGGTAGATGAGCTATAAATCTGAAATTAAGAGGAGAGGTCCAGGCTAGACATATAAATTTATGTAGCATTTAAAGCAATGATCTAGCTGATGTTGCCTATAAGGAGTTGTAGATGGGAAAGGGAAAGAGATCAGAGAAGAAAGCTCCAGGGCACTCCAACACTTAGAAATAAGAGACAGGAAGAGGGACCAACAAAAAAGTGACTTGTAAGGCAGGAGAAAAACAAGAAAAGTGTGCCACCCTGGAAGCTAAGTGAAGGCTATGCTTCAAAGTAGAGGTAATAGTCACTGTGCCAAATGTTGCTGATGAGTACTGAGAATTGGATTTAGCAGTGCAGATGTTATCAATGACTTGGCATACCCAGTATAGTGGAATGGTGGAGGTGAAAGCTTAATTGAAGCGAGTCTGAGAAAGAATGCAAGGAGAAAAATTGGAGACTGTGAGTATAGATAACGATTTTGTGCAGTTTTGCTACGAAAGTAAAGAGAAATGGAACAGTGGTAGCTGGAGAGAGGATTTTTTTTTTTTTTTTAATATTAACAATGGGAGAAATAATAGCATACTTCTATTTTGATGATAGTGGGCAAATGACTCAAAATAAGAAGAAACTGCTGTAAACATCCATTAATAATTGGAATATAAGAAAATTGGAAGTCATCAGAAATGAAATGGAGTGTTTGTAGATTGATAATGCTAGGCATTAGCGAGCTGAAATGGACTGGTATTGGTCGTTTTGAACTGGATAGTCATATGGTCTACTATCCCAGGAATGACAAATTAAAGAGGAATGATGTCACATTCATCGTCAAAAGGAACATGTCAAGATATATCCTGAAGTACAATGCTGTCAGTGATAGGGTAATATCCATATGCCTGCAAGGAAGACCAGTTAACAAGATTATTATTCAACTTTGCTCAGCAGCCACTAATGCCAAAGATAAAGAAATAGAAGTTTTTTTTTTTTTTTTACCAACTTCTACATTCTGAAATTGATCAAACATGCAGTCAAGATGCATTGATAATTACTGGTGATTGTAATAAGAAGGTTGGAAACAAAGAAGGATTGGCAGTTGGAAAATATGGCCTTAGTAATAGAAAAGACACCGGAGACTGCATGATAGACTTTTTCAAGACCAGTGATGTCTTCATTGCAAATACTGGATTCAAATAGACTACATCTATGGAAAGAGATGATGGAGAAGCTCAATATTGTCTGTCAGAACAAGGTCAGGACATGGAACCTCAGATATCATTGCCAATGTTGAATGGATCTTGACTGAAAGCAGAGCATATCAGAAAGATGTTTACCTGTGTTTTTTTAACTATGCAAAGACATTAGACTGTGTGGATCCTAACAAATTATGGATAACATTGGAGAGAACGGGAATTCTGGAACACTTATTGTACTCATAAGGAACATGTACATAGACCAACAGGCAGTCATTGGAACAGACTGAGTGGCTTAAAATCAGAAAGGGGGCCACTCCTTGGTTTAAAATCAGGAAAGGTGTGTTTCAGGGTTGTATTCTTTCGCCATACTTATTCAGTCTGTATGTTGCGCAAATAATCTGAGAAGCTGAACTATATGAAGAAGAACATGTCATCAGAATTAGAGAAAGGCTCATTAACAACCTGCGTTATGCAGATAACACAACCTTGCTTGCTGAAAGTGAAGAGGACTTGAAGCACTTACTTATGAAGATTGAAGACCACAGCCTTCTGTATGGATTGCACCTCAACATAAAGAAAACAAAAATCCTCACAACTGGACCAATGAGCAACATCATGATAAACGGAGAAAAGGTTGAAGTTGTCAAGGAGTTCATTTTACTTGGATCAACAATCAACTCCCCTGGAAGCAGCAGTCAAGAAATCAAACAATGGACTTATTGCATTGGGTAAATCTGCTGCAAAAGACCTTTTTAAAATATTAAAATTCAGAGATGTCACATTGAGGCCTAAGGTGTTCTGACCCAAGTCATAATATTTTCAGTCGTCCCATATGCATATGAAAGCCAGACAATGAATAAGGAAGAGCAAAGAAGAACAGATGCCTTTGAATTATGGTGGCAGCGAAGGATATTGGATATACCGTGAACTACCAGAAGAGGGAAAAAAATCTGTCTTGGAAGAAGTACAACCAGAATGCTCATTATAAGCCAGGATGGTGAGACTTTGTCTCACATACTTTGGACGTGTTATCAGGAGGGACCAGTCCCTGGAGAAGGACATCATGCTTGGTAAAGTAGGGGGTCAGCAAAAAAGAGGAAGACCCTTAACGAGATGGACTGACCCAGTGGCTGTAACAATGGGCTCAAACAGAGCAACGATTGTAAGGATAGTGCAGTGCTTCATTCTGTTGTACACAGGGTTGCTATGAGCTGGGACCAAGCCGCAGGTACCTAACAACAACAACAAAGTTAGAGAACCACTGTATTAGGGAAATATGGTAGAATTGCCAAGCCGAATTAAGGAGTCACTTGAAACTGTTAATCATAAATTTAAGATAAGAAAGCCGTCATTAGGGTTGTATGATTTATTTTCCTACCATGTTTAGGTCTTTGAGAGTTCAAGTAAAGAACAGGGAGAAGGTTGAACTTAACTAAGGTTGGGTTTTGTAAGAAAAGCTAACGAAGTTTGGGGACTGGGTTAAGGTAATACAAGTGAACAATGGTAAGTTGGACCATGGAATTGAAGCTAGTTTAGAAAGAAATTGAATACGTAAGGTAGGTGAGAGCCTGTGCAAAGGTGGTACAACCAATAGACTAAATATCCTGGTGCGCATTAATGGAGGGAGCGGGAAAGAACATGGCGCGGTTACAGGAGCAGTGATGTAGAGTCAGTTAAATCTGGATTTGAAGTCTGGCTTCCCCACTTAGTGTGATCCTGGACAAGTGCTTTAGCATTTCAGAACTTGTGTCTTTCTTTCTATGTCTAGATTTTCAGTTATCCTGGGCGTGTCACCATATCAGATACACTGTTTTGTTTTTATTGTGGTTATTATTTTTGGTACAATATGTTTTTCTGCCTTTGTTTAGTAGCTTCTATGTCTCCTTCCTTCTTCACTCGCATCAGAATCAGCCTCAGACTCAGCCTGCACTAAGTTAACCTACATTAAAAATCCAGAATTTATTCTCCCATATTGTTTCCATACTAATATATGTTAATGCTTAGTGTATTTTGCTCATTGTTTTATACAAATAAACCTAAGTCAGCCACACTCTTCTGCACCTTGTTTTCTTTACTCAACTCTATCTTCTGAAGGAAACCCTGGGGGCATAGTGGTCAAGAGCTACTAGTCGGAATTGACCCAATGGCAATGTTTTTGGCTTGGTTTATCTCCTGAAAATTCCTCCAAGTGAACTGGTACAACTCTAGTTCATTCTTAGTAATGACGATAATACTCCATTGAATGTATGCCTCCTGATTTATTTAGCTGTTCCATATTTATGGGCATTTACTACGGTCCCAGTTTGCTTTCTTTATAAACCCTACAATCCTGCAATGAATATCCTCTTATACACGCCTTTACATAAAAGTGGCTCAACCTCTATAGAGTCTTTTACAAAGCCTATTTTTTATTCTCTTCTCAATGTCTTCTATGGCAATTGGGCTGTTCAAAATTTCTGCTTAACTTTGATCTTTTATATTTTCCTAGGAAATTATTCATATCCTCTAGAATTATAAATTTGTTGCTATAGAGTTGCATTCTGTGTTTCTTGTAATTCTCTTAAACTCTCCTGGGACTTGCTTTTGTCTCATTTCTCATTCCTAATCTCTTTCACTTTTGCTCTTTTGTTTTTCTACTCAGACCAAAATACTTTATTTTATTCTTTTCAAAGAATCAACACTTGAATTTATTGATGTTTTTTCTTTTTTGTTTTGTTTTTCACTAATTTCAGTTTTGATCTTTATTAATTTTTTTCTTTCTAGTTATTTTTGACATACTTTCTAGTTTTTTCCAATTTCTTAATGTAGGAATAAAGCTATATTTTTTATTCTCTCTTCCTTAGTAATAAAAGTATTGTAAGCTATGTACTTTTCCTTGGCTTAAAATTGTGTGGTATCCTGTGAGTTTTAATATAAAGCATTCTTTTCATTGCATTTTAGTGTGTAATTTCTTGTTTGATTTCAAGTAAAACCGTGTTTATTAATTTCAAAATAATTAAGATTTAAAAATTTTTGATAGCTATTTTTATTAAAATCTTTTCTTCTTAAAATTTAAATTGCTCCTTGTGGTTTTGACATCATCTATTATTGTTTTCCAATATCCATTCTCCTCATTTTACATAGAAATGATATTTTTACTTGAGTATCAGGCTTCTAGCTGAAGACTGCCTTTCCAAGATCCCCATGTAGCTAGTTGTGGTCAAGTGTATAAGCTTTGGCCAATGGAATGTCTTTTTGCATAACGTGTATAATGTTCCGATTTGCATTTACAGGGGAAAGGCGTGTCCTCTCCTTCTTTTCCCATTCTTACTGGTTGGACTGGAGACATGATGGTGGGAACTGGAGCAGCCAGCACAGACCCTCAAGTACATGCTACATACTGAAGGTGGCAAAAGAGCCAAGATAGAAACTGTATGGTTGTGAAGCTGCCAATAAGGTCACTATGAGTTGGAATTGACTCGATGGCAACGAGTTTCGTTTGGTGGTTTTAGGAGGCTAGATGTCCAAGATCAGGGTGCTGGTTCTAGGGGAAGGCTTCTCCTTCTGTCAGCTCTAAGGGAGGCCCTTGTCTCCTCAGTTTCTGTCCCTTGGCTCCTTGATGATCTTCATGTAGCATGGCATCTATCTTCCCCCTTCTCCGCTCTCTTGTTTGCTTGTTTAATCTCTTTATATCTCGAAAGAGATTGACTTAAGCCACACCCACACTAATACAGTCTTATTAACATAATAGGGAAAACCCATTCCCAAATGGGATTATAACCACTACAAGGGTTAGGATTTATAAGACATATTTTGGGGGGAACACAATTCTATCCATAACAGCTACTTAGATGATCTTCAAATACTCTGGCCTTTCAGTTCTTTGATCTTCTTTCCTCCAATTATATCACCCTTCATCATACCTCAGATACTCATTCTCAAAGTCAAACTTCAGATCTGATCATTTCCATTGACTATACCCCTCCAGGAACCCTGGTGGTGTAGTGGTTAAGTGCTACAGCTGCTAACCAAAGGGCCGGCAGTTCAAATCCACCAGGCGCTCTTTGGAAACTCTCTACGGGGCAGTTCTACTCTGTCCTATAGGGTCACTATGAGTCAGAATTGACTCGACGGCACTGGGTTTTCAGGTTATACCCCTCCATAATCATAATTTGATGTATTCCACCCTCTGCCCACAATCTCCAATATTTCCTGAACACTCTGTTAAATTTCTGGAATCTAAAAATTTTTCAATATTAAAAAGGCCCAGTGATCAATTGACCCTACTACACTGTCCCTTTCCTTCGTTGCTCTCATGTCCTCCTGACTTCCTTCCTATTCCAGTTTAGATTCCATGGTCCATCTACCTAATCACGCCCTTGATGACCTCTTCCACTGTCTGACTTGCTTGTCGGAACTCTAACCCTGGTGAAATACAAGTCTCTGCCTATTCTGCACTTTTACCAGGAAACTGAAATGGCTGGAGAAGAACTCCTAACCATACTGACTGAGTTTCTTCGAATTTCTGACCATCAGCTTCAACTGGGATCTCAATGTTGCCAAGCAGTTCTTGCATATTTCCGATTCCTCCAATACCTCCTCCCCTATCCTTACTCTCTGCTGATGGTTTAGCCTCCTACATTCTTGAGGAAAATAGAAGTAATCAGAGGAGAATTTTCACAGGCTTACGACACATCAAAGCACATGCTTGCCTGTCCTCCTACCTCTCTGAATGACCTTCCCATGCCCCTGTCTACCTTTTGAATTCAATCCCATGGTCCTTAGTCCACTTGTGGCCATCATTTAATTTGACTAAATCTTTAATTTTTCTTTCTCACCTATATCTTCCCATCCACATACAAACATGCTGTAATTTCTTTATCTTAAAAAAGAAGTGTTTTTTTTTTTTTTTATTCCACATACCTTGTAGCTTCACTCCATTCCCCTTTTTCCCTTCACAGCAAAACCTCAAATATTGTCTACATCTTTTATGTTTATCCCTTTTATCTCATTCTATTTGGAATTGTTCTAATCAGGCTTTTACCTCCACTACTCTAAGGAAATAGTTCTTAAAGCCATTGATATTATTCTTATTGCTAAACCCAGTGATCAATTCCCCATCTTCATCTTAGCTGATCTATCAGCAGCGTTTGACATAGTTTATCTTTAACACTTTATTTCCTGGCATTCAAAACATCACACACTACTGGTTTCCCTCCTTTGTTACTGGCCATGTCTTCTTAGTCTTCTTTGTCCATTTCTTGTTTTCTTCCTCTACCTCTAATGTCCAAAATGACAGGGCTTGGGTCTCAGATTCTCTCTTAACCTCTTTCTGCACTCATCTCTAGGAGATCTCATCAATCCTTAGAGATTTAAATGCCATCTATATGTTCTTGACGTTCACATTTATATCTCTAGTTCAAACCTCTTTCCTAAACTCAAGCCTTATATATACAGCTTTGAACTTGATCTCTCTATTCGGACCTATAATGGGAATTTTAAAGATGACATGTCAAAATCCAAATATTTTGTTTCCAGCTCACAAACTTTGTCCTCCCTCTGTTTTCCTCATCTCAGTAGAAGGCAACACCATCTTTGCAGTTGTTCAGGCCAAAAACTTTCAGTTTATCCTTAATGCCTTTTTTTCTTCTCTACTCTGTATCTAATCCATTAGAAAATCTTATTGGTTCTACCTTCAGATATATCCGGAATCTGACCCTTTCTCACAAGTCCACTACTACTACTGTGGTTCAGGTCACTATCATTGCTTTCCTAGATTGTTGTGTTTGCCTCTTAGCTGGTGTCCCTTTTGTACTCTTGTTCAGCTTACAGGCTATTCTCATCAGAAGTAAAGCCAATGTCTTTACCACGGCCTGCAAGATCTGGCACCTGTTACCTTTCTAGTACTTTCAGCCCAGCCTGACTGGCTTCTTGGACTGGTCTTTTGGGAGTCTTTCAGTTTCCGTTGTGATTTCCATCTTTTTATATGTTTTGCTTTGTGCTCTGAACAGTTTACACACATACATGCACATGTATGTGTATTTGGGGATGGGCTTAGAAAACAAATTCTTGTGATCCTGTCTTTCACTTCTTCTAGTAAATTATTTAGTTGGGGAATTGTGTATATATTAGCTAAATCCATTCTTTTTGTGTATGCTGTACTATAATCTTGTTTATTTAAGTTTAAAAAAAATTTGCAAACACTAAAGTTCACTTTTTTTTGGTACGGGTTTTTTTTTTTTTTGTTCTATGAGTTTTTACACTCACATAGATTGGCGTAACTACCACCACAGATAAAATGTAGAACAATTCCAACCTCCCCCCAAAATTCTCTCCTGCTGCTCTTCTGTATTTAGGATCTTCTCTATCCCCAGTCCCTAGCAACCACTGGTCTATTTTCTATTCCTATAGTTTTTTTCTTTTTTTTTCCAGAATGTCTTATAAACAGAACCATACGGTATCTAACCTTTGGAACCCTGGCGTGCAGTGGTTAAGAGCTTGGTTGGAATCGACTCTATGGCAATGGTTTTTTTTTTTTTTTTTTTGGTTGTTATAATGCATCTGGGATTCATCATCTATGTTCTTATGTGTATCAGCAGTTCATTCTTTCTTATTGCTAAATAGTACTCCAATGTATGGATGTACCACAGAGTGGTTATCCCTTCACCCGTTTCATTAAGCTTTTATTTCAACCTGCTGACTGTTTTTTTTACTAGCAGATGTGTGTTTATTCTGATTGATCTTCCTCTTGCTATCCCTTATTGGTGGTTGTTTTCTTTATTGGCTAACTGGAGCTCTAATCTTGCAGATGCAGTATCCTAAAGGCCAAACTCCTGTAGGTGATGGACAGCCAAGCACTTTCTCCCATATGGGCCACTGATGTAGAAGCAGATGGGCTGAGATCACAAAGGGAAGCCTCCCAGTTCGTAAGGCTCCTCACATTCTCCAGTGTTGGGAGTAGGGAAGATCCTGCCGATCCATTCATCTCCTTCTTGGCATCTGGTGCAACAAGGAAGCCAGGTTCACTAAGAATGATCTCTTGTCAGCTTTCATCTTGGCAATCCAAGCACTATCCAGAATGCTGTGCTTGTTAATCCTCACCTGTGACTTCCAAACAACTATCTCCAGGCAACTGCTTGGTGCGTTTGAGCCACACATTTTGTACCCTAAATGTTTGTATCAGAGTTCTGGCTGGAAACGCATCTCGACACCTAAGAAGGAGGAATCTGGGAAAGTTACGCTGACTTCATTCACCTTCATCCTCTAATTTGCCGTCAGTGCTTTCTATTGGTTGAACCCAACCAGATATCAGAAAGCCACTGAGTTTGTTGATACATTTCACAAAGATCAACCTCCTAAAGCACAAAGCAGGTGGAAAGAGTGAAAAGCAGAGCTAAAGGGGCAAACAAAGACCATCAAGAATGGCGTTGCTATTTCCGTCTTATCTGTGAGTAAGCCAACGGTTAGGCTAATTATAATTGCTCTCCCTCAGCTGCCACCACCCCTCCAGAAAAAAAAAGGAAAGAAAAAAAATTAGTGAGAGTAGGACCTAAAATACAAATTGAGGCCCACCTATATCATTTCCATGTATTTATTTTATCTACTATTAGACTACAAACCTGGATGCCTTTAGGGGAAAAATCTTTTACAAGGATATGACAGAAACTTCTGGTTACTTCCTAGTATTTATTTTCTTCTACTTAGTAACCCTGGAAAGCTGAGCATATTGCTGGTCAGAATAAAAGCTTTGGACACGGAGATGTAAATAAAAGCTAGAAAGCTACTTAAAGACAGTGAGAGACCTAGAAGTTTTGCAATAAAAAGAAAGTATAAGATTTTTTACCTTCTTGCCTTAATTTTGAGGGAGTAGTAATGCCACTTGATTTTTTTTTTACTTCTTAATATAAATGGAAAGGAGACCTGGTGTCACAACCATTAAAGCACTAAGCTGCCAATTGAAAGGTCAGTGGTTTGAACTCACCTGCAGCTTCATGGGATAAAAGACCTGGCTGTCTGCTCCTGTAAATTTTGTATGAGGCAATTCTACTTTGTCCTATAGGGTTGCTATGAGTCAAACTCGACTCAATGACACACAACAACAACTACAGTATAAATAGAGACCAGGATAAAAAAAGCTAAAGGAGAGAGGCAAGGTGGAAAAGAAGAGAATGAAACATATCAGAGAGAAATATGTAGATTAACAAATAATGTATCAGAGGTTTGAGAGGAATGAAAGAAGACTTTGCATTGCCAGGAAAAGGAGCATTCCCTCCTCTGAGAGGGAAGGGGAATATGGACTTGATTACAGACCAATTTACCCTCAGGAAAAAGGGGAAATTGAAGAATTGCATTAAACCATTTTGAAAAGTTGAAGCTGAGGTCTCATGTTGAACCTATGACAAGAATGGGATTCAGAACTTGAAGTGGACTGTGAAAAGACATTATGGACAGAGAGTTAATACCAATGAGGAAATAGAATCTTGAGTAAAAGTGAAGGTGGGAAAAATGTGACTTGGTAGTAATATCCACAGATGACTCTATGGTTGTGGTGTAATGAATTACTTAATATGGCCTTTCTAGCCACGGTCTTTATGACTCACATAAAATGACTGAGTAGAACTATCCAGATAAAGAATATGGAACCTGTGATGGCTGGGGCTGTGTGTCAACTCAGCGAACCCATGATTCCCAATATTATAAGGGTGTTCTACATTTTATGTGTTGTGGATTCTGACATCTACATGTTCATGAGGCAAGATGGGTGTAGGGTGTGTCTTGGATCACACCCTTGCAGGAAGGCTTGACTCAAGTCCTACCCTTACTCAAGTTATGCCCTTCCTGGAGTATGGCCTGGATCTAAGATGTATGTGTGTGACCTGGAAAGGCTGTCTCTCTCTCTGCACCAGGATCCTGCATCCAGTTCGTGATCAATTGGCCTCCATTTCTTGGGACTCGAGCCAGAGTCTTGCTGTCTGATCTGCTGATTCTGGGATTCACTGGCCTCCAGTGGTCTCTCGTCTGACCTGATTTGCCAGCTTCCACAGCCTTGTGAGCCAGCAGCCTGTTATCTGAACTGTAGGTTTGGGTTCATCAGCCCCTGCAGCTGCATGATTTGGGAGAATCCTATACCTGATCCACAGATTTGGGATTTGCCAGCCTCCACTACCATTTCCTTTGTATGGGGTTTGTGAATTCTGTGAGACGTTACAGTGAATTAGGGATCCCGTAGACAGGAGGGAGAGAGTACTGAGGGGAGAGGGAGGAGTTGATGTTGAGATGACGGAGTGGGACAGCAGCTTGGAAAAGTTGGACATTTGGAACACCTTTAACCTCCGCCTCACAGGAACCAGTTTTTTGCTGATCCTTATAAAAGAAATTATCTGTTTAATGGTTGTCATCCACATTGCATGGTGTTATAAGAGAAGGAAAAGTTGATGTTTGGGTATGTCCAGTGATAGGAAAAGCAAACTGAGTACAATGCATGTGTAGTTGCTAAGAAGGCTAGTGAAAGACTAATTAAAAGGATAAACATGGGATGTGGACTGGGTAAAAGAACAGAAGAAGACAAATGGGAGACTGAAGAAATAGAGAACAGGGTAAGAAAAAAGAACAGAGATTACAGGATTGAATAAGTGGAAAAATGGGTGATCGGAACTAGGACGTCACATTTCTCATGCAGACCTCATCAGCACCACTCATTTTTTTTTTAATTATATTTATTTATTTTTTGCTTCTTAGATGTGATATAAGGTAGAATATTAATTATTTTATGTTACAATATGTTTAACATGTTTGCCTACAGTATACTTATATTGGAAAGTGTTTATAATTTTCATGTTTATTCTGCATTTACTGTTGTCATTTGATCCCCCAAACAACTTTGAGACTGACACAGCTGTCGATATTAATCCCATTTTATGAATTAATTTGAGTTGCCCAAGCAATGAAAACAATTATTACACTATTCGGCTACTTCTCCATTTTCAAACCAAAAGCAATTGTGTTTCCTGCATTTGGGAACAATACAAGCCCAGCACTAAACTTTGAAGGCCACCTCCCTATGCAGTTCTCTGTCAGGTAAATATGATATCTTATGATCACAACTCTATTGTAAACCACTGGAGTGCAAGTATCATGTCTACCATTTGTGTCATGGGCAACGCAGTGTCTAATGCAGATCATTGCCCAGAAGAAGAAACGCAGTCTTTGTAGTCAGAAAGACTTGAAATGGAATCTTAGCCCCACTACATAATAATTTTATGGCTTTGGGCAAATTATTTTACCTTGCTTAGATTACATTTCATCAATCATCCCTTAAATCTGGATAGCCAACAACCTCATGTGGTAGTTATAAGTATCAAAAAAGTTATACATCTCTAAAGTATCTGTGTTGTGTCTGACATGTACTAATTTTACGATGATGATGATTGGTGTCATAAATCATCATGTTGTTAGAGTAGACACTAAATAAGTTCTTATTGACTAAATGAAATGCACAATCGCTTGCCCTCAAAGAGCTCACAGTTTATTTAGGGAGACCAGGTGTACCTGTTAAGATATGGCACTAGGTTAGTGCTCAAGAGTGATCCAGGCAAGGGAGACAGTCCTGTGAGCCGAATACCAGGAAAGATCTCATAGAATAGAAGAAAATTTACTAGGTAAGCCTGTTTTGGGATGAATTTGGACAACTGGGTGGGGGGAAGCTGCAAGTGGCTGAGGCAATGAATACAGGGAAATCTCAGCAGAGAAGGGCATATCCGCCACAACATTAATGGGGTATGTTTAAGGGACCTCATCTAGACCTGCCTAACTGGAGTGGAAGATTACCCTTGGGACACAGTAAGAGATAACTCTTGAAACATCCTTTATTTAGAGCACTTTGAGAGGACTTAAGTTGCTGGCTATAAAGTTTAGACTTCAACTTGTGTGTGACAGTAGATACTGAATGTTTTTTAAGCAGGAGAATGACAGCATCAAAGTAGACTTTAAGAAGACTCAACTTTCAGAAAGGGTTTAAACTTGGTATTCTTAAATGTTATGTGAATGATGCAGATGATAACAAATTAGAAAAATATGTGTGGTGCTTTGATCGCTTCAATTGGATAAACTCATTTCTAAGCATTTGTGTTTCCAATAGGAGAGAGTGCTTTGGCATCAAACAATACCGTATGGGGATGCTTTTGGCTTACATCAAGATGGGCATATGCCATGTTTTATAAATTCAGCACTTATTGGGTGACAGACAAGGAATGATTTCTTCTGCATCAGGGCACTTATGAATACGGTATTAAGCAGCTTTGGTACAGCACATCTCACAGCGCATGATACAGTATGTCTGATTTGTGAGACTGAGTGGGTGAAGAGAAAGATGCTGGCTAATGTATGAGTGAGGATCTGCCCTTGACCGTGACTGTAACGGAAAATCCCAAAGGGCATCCTAGTATCATAGTACATATGGGTAGATGGATGAGTGGGATCTCTTTCTCTCTCTTTACACATACACACACACGTACACACACACACACACACAAACACATGTGTGTTTGTATGTACATCTGCAGTGGTGTCATGTGCCAGAATATATAAATGCATGGTATATTTTAAAACATAAAAAAGTACCAGATACAATTGCATTTTTTGATCACTCTGCCATAAAAGTTACATTTCCCTTTAAAATTAAAAGTCCTATTTGGGTGTAAAAAATATTTAATGGAAGGTTGGATAACAAAGCTAAAAAGAGACACTTTGATTTGCTTAAATATTAACTTTCAATACTTTTAAATGTTATTTTTCCCCAGAAGTCAGAGAAACAACCTTTAGTAGAGCAAAATAGTAGTAATAATACAAACTTTAATTCATGTCCTGTGCCCTCATTTAAAACTCCATCTGTATTAAACCAATTAGCAACAATTTGGATATTACAATGTTTTTTTATGATGATTTATGCATCACAGACAAATAAATGTTACTAGGCATATTTGTCTTCTAGGGCAGCTTAAAACAGTAGAAATGTATTTTTTTTCCCAGTTCTGGAGACTAGAAGTCCAAAATCAAGGTGTCAGCAGCACCATGTTCTCTCTGAAGGCTCAAGGGAAGAATCTTTTCTTGCGTCTTCTACCTTCTGGAGGTCCTGGTGCTCCTTGGCTTGTGCCAGCTCACTCCAACTTCTGCCTCACTGTTCATGTGGCCCTTTTCCCTCTGTGTTTCTGTATGTGTCTCTTCTCTTTCATAAGGACACTGCTTACATTGGATTAGGGCCCACCTTACTCCTCAGTATGACCTCAAGATAACTGATTACATCGGCAAGGAACCTATTTCCAAAGAAGGTCATATCAGGTGGTACGAGAAGTTTGGACTTCAACATATTTTTTGGTGGAAATAAATCAACTCATAACACAAGGAGAAGTTGTTAAAGAGATATCTCGACGTTACAATGTTGACATCAATGCACATTGACATCAAGCAAAGCAAAACTGTGTTTCAAATTTCAGAATACACTAAACCTCTTACTTTGTATATTTCATTCTCCTATGCAAAAACTGGAGCCCCGGGCACACTGGTTAAGAGCTCAGGCTGTTAACCAAAAGGTTAACAGTTTGAATCCACCAGCCGCTCCTTGGAAACCTAATAGAGCAGCTCTACCCCGTCCTGTAGGGTTACTATGAGTTGGAATCAACTTGACAGGAATGGGTTTTATACAAAAACTGCTATTGTTTTATTGCTGTGTGCGTGTGTCTGTTTCCATTCTATAACTTGCATCTTTGAGGCATTTTAATGAAAGTGCTCCTAAATATTAGAAAGAAAAAACATGGCCCAAAATTAAAGTTAGTAAGTTAACACATAAGCTATACGCCTTTGCACTAACTATACACAATTGCACATGTATGTTCGTACAAAATAATGGAAACTGTTACGGCTGAATGGATGGCAATGATACAATGCAGATGTCACAAAGCAGACTTTCAAATGGGAGTCCCTGCTTCATTCTATATTTGCCAACATGACATAGCTCTGTAAGCCCCATCAGAAAACCACTACTATCTAGCTACCATTCTAGCCAGGGACAAAATAGATCGTCTTGGATAGAATGGGAGAATAATGTAGAACAAAACCAAACTCTTAAAAAAGGTCAGATTTACTGGGCCAGTAGATATAAGAGGAGCTCCTGAGGCTATTGCCCTGGGATACCATTTAAACTTGGAACTCAAACCATTCTGGTGGCCACTTATCAGCCAAATGACAGAGTAGCACATAAAATAAATAATATCACCCATGAGTACTGTGCTTCTCTAAACACTCATCTCAATGAGACCTAACGGTTAACATTTATCTTAGACTGAAGCTGGGACGACGGTAAAGGGGGACAAGGAAGCTAGATTAGTGGAAACAGAACAACCAGAATAGAAATCATGAGAATGCTGACACATTGTGAAAAGTGTAACCGATGTCACTGAATAACATGTATAGAAATCATTAAATGTGAATCTAATTTGCTATGTAAATTTTCTCCAAAAGCACAATGAAATATTAAGAAAAAAGAAAACCACCTCCAGTTAGTTTCCAGAAAAGTAGGTAAGGAGAAGCACAGCAAAGTCAGAAAAGAGAGTCTCTCTCTGAATTCTCAAATCTCTCCATAGACTCTAACAGGCTCTGCCTGCTGGATAGAAAAATTTACCCGCCTCCTCCGTGAAACAGCTGTAACAAATTTATTTCTTTGGAGCGCCTTTTTAGCCTGAACTGAATAGACTACTGTTTAGAAGTGTTTCTACTTATCTCTACTTGGGATGGCTGGCCCCTGAGAGAAGCAAGCACAAATGTTGATCCCTTTGAGCTCATGGGACTGTGGCCTCTGAGGGGTCAGATTTCAGGATTTCAGCACAGGCCTGGAAAAGCAAACAAACACACACATAGTATACTTAAGCATTAGAGAGAGGCAGGAGGGGCTGAGAGATGGTGGTTTCCTTATCTTGGCCCCTGGAACCATTTTGGACGTAAAGTCTTTGTGACAGAGGAAACTTGGCTTTGTTTGGCTTGCTCTCTCTCTCTGTGTCTCTCTCCCTCCCTCCCTTTCTCCCTCCTCTGCTAGGGTCTAAAAGTGTCATTCCAAAAGTCAAGTGGAATAGTTTTGGTGCTTGAGGAGAACTGACACATAGTCTTGTTTTTCTTTCTGAGACATTGAAGGTGGTTACTGCCCTCCACCTCAGAGTATTCCTTAGCGTCTAGACATGGTGTGAGAAGTGGCGCTGCTGATGGCTAGGGGATGGTTGCTCATTAGGGCCTGGATTTAGTACTCATTGGAAATCCCTCCTTGAAAGCCCAGCTGCCTCTGAAGGGGCTCCTGTCTCCTGGCTATCCAGGATCAAAAAGGCTCAGTATCCTTGTTTCTGGAAGGCAGCAGAAAGAAGAAGTTCCAAGCAGAAATTGCAGTTTATCCCTCGTGTTTTTGATCTACCCACTTCTTTAAATAATTTTGGTACCCTTAAGTGAAAAAGGAGCCCTGGTGGCACAGTGGTTAAGAGTTCAGCTGTTAACCAAAAGGTCTGCAGTTCCAATCTACCAGCTGCTTCTTGGAAACCCTATGGGAAAGTTTTACTCTGTCCTTTAGGGTCACTATGTATAGGAATCAACTTGATGCCAGTGGGTTTGTTAAAGTGAAAAAAAGAAAGAAAAAAGCAAGTAACAAAATCATACATGGAGTATGGTCTCATTTTGATAAACATTTTAACAACATGAATTAAAAAAAATGATACATAGAAACGTGCATAACTGGGTAGAGAATCTACAGGAAGGACAGACACTGAATTGTTAGCAAAACTCTGGACAGGTACGTGATGGGTGATTTTAATTTTTTTTTTTCCTTTGCTAAATACTATTTCTAATTTTTTTTCCTTTTTGTTGAAGTAAGTTTTTCTCTTGTTGGCTTATCTCTGAATACAAAAAAAAAAAAACCCAAACTCGCTGCCATCAAGTCAATTCCCACTCACAGGGACCCCGTAGAATTGCATTTCTGGAAAGAAGGAAAATCAGAAGAATAAAGACTAAAATGAAACATAATAAGACGTCAGATGTATTTTCTGGGTGGTGGGAAATACATACACACATACACACACACATACGCACACATATGTTGTTAGGTGCCGTCGAGTCTGTTCCGACTCATAGCGACCCTATGCACAACAGAACGAAACACTGCCCGGTCCTGCGCCATCCTTACAATCGTTATGCTTGAGCTCACTGTTGCAGCCACTGTGTCAATCCACCTCGTTGAGGGTCTTCCTCTTTTCCTCTGACCCTGTACTCTGCCAAGTATGATGTCCTTCTCCAGGGACTCGTCCCTCCTGACAACATGTCCAAAGTATGTAAGATGCCGTCTCACCATCCTTGCCTCTAAGGAGCATTCTGGCTGCACTTCTTCCAAGACAGATTTGTTCGTTCTTTTGGCAGTCCATGGTATATTCACTATTCTTTGCCAACACTGCAATTGAAAGGCGTCATCTCTTCTTTGGTCTTCCTTATTCACATATATTTTGTCTTTTCTAAGCCTTCAATAATGTGTATATGTTACTTTTATTACGAAAATGTATAAGTAAGATTTATTGATATTAATTTTTTGTCCTGAGACACTGGGGAAAAAGAGGTGGAGAAATTGCCCGCAAACCTTAAGCCCACCCAGCAACCCAGAGTCGTGGAGTAACCTTAAGCAGAAGATTTGATTTAGAGCTTAAGATACCACTCAGAATTAAGCATTAGAGCAGATTACAAAGAACACCAGGTGGAGAAACCCACACTTTTGTTTTCAGGTAAGCTTTTATTATTAGAATGACAATGACCCGTTCCAAGGATGGAGAGACAGCGGGTGGCTTGCTAATCCCAAGATCCTAAACTGAATAACAATTGCAGAGCACACTGCTCCTACCATGGTCAAAAAATAATAAAAAGAAGAAAACCCAGAGAGTGAATGTCAATTAACAGGCATTAACATTGTAAATGGACATTTAAATATTCTAAATCCCTTAAAAACTGGATTAACAATTTCTGATGAAGTTGATAAAACCTTTTTCCATCTCTTTGCTCAGATTCTTTTCTCTTCTTCCTACTCACATCTGGAAAATCTTGGTGGAGCCATAAAGAAGGTGAAGGAATGATTTACAATTGTAATTTAATATACAGGAAAAGCTACGAGCCTAGAAAAAAAAAAAAACATTCGGTGATAAGATGCATATTAGTTCATTGCGTTATTTCAAGCTGTTTGCTTCATTTGAGGTTCTCATAAAGACCAACACAGGAGATTTTCTCCAGTGAGCCAAATCTATCCATATATATATATACAAATATTTTTTTTTTTTAAATAAGAAAAGTTATATTGCACTTTAATAGGCGTTCTTACTTTTAGTTTGAGGCTTTATCCAAAGTTACAGCCTATACCCTAAATAATGCATTTCAAGGTAAAAAAAAATTGTTTCTTAAAGAAGCTGGCAGCTGTGTTTGCACAGGTTGAGAGCTCTGAATACAAACTCTAATCATTAGCTAGTTCTGAATGAAAAACAATGGCTTAATTATAATATTGATCAGTGGGTGGTGAACAAGGTCTTTAAGTATCCCTAGGTAATATTATATGCACTAAATTTATTTTATCTTCCATTTGGAGCCTTTTAAAAATAAGTCATGGAAAATGATATATCACATAAAATTCACGTTTGAATACCAGAGAAAAGCAAACCAAAAAAAATGCCTCCCATATAAACTTATCTCACACTTTGAGCAGTATCTTCTGAGGTTGCCTATAATTGCGGATTTCCTCTATTATCATTTGCTTTGAGAAAACTAAATTTTCCATTATGATTGTTTACAATGCTCAGTCTTATAAAAAAGGTGCTGGTCATCGCAAACCAGGTTGCCAAAGGAACCCTGCTACTGAGAAGGGAAACAATTTAGAACCCCTTCAATGGCACTGGGTGGGTGTTGCAGGCGTTAAGCGTTTGGCTGCTAACCAAAAGGTCGGCGGTTAGAATCTACCAGCACCTCCTTGGAAACCCTATGGGGCAGTTCTACTCTGCCCTGTGAGGGTCTCTATGAGTTGGAATTGACTCGACAGCATTGGGTTTGGTTTGGTTTGCTTACTAGCTGAGTTTTCTTTTATCTTCTTCTTTTTGTTTTGTTTTAATTTTTAAATTCAGTAGAACAACTGTTTACTTTAGAAATTTATCTAATTTATACCTGTTTTAGTTGCTTTCATATTTCCTAGACATTTCACCGGTGTCTTTTTCTGCTTTTGCCCAGGAGATATATCTACCTGTGAGTGAAGCTTTGTCTGAGTAAGAACTGCCAGATGGAGCCCTGAACTAAAATCTTGGATTTAAAGAGCAAGGGGGAACGACACCCATCTTAAAGACAGGAATAAATTCAGAATTTCAGGTTAATCCCCACTTCTGCTTATATTCAGGGAATTTCAGATTCTTTTTTTTTTTTTTTTTTTTGAGAGGAAACTTAGAAACCATCTGCTTTTTTTTTTTGCTGAAACTCAGGCCTGAATCAGTGAATTGAGTAAAAAATGACATAAGAGGCAGAACCATGACAGACCAAAATTTTCTAAACTTCAAACCACTGCCATTTAGCTGTCTTTTGCAAACAGATTCTTTTTAATAGAATATGGCTTCAAATTAGGTCTGTTTTTAATTAGCCTGCAGTGTTAAAATTGGGGCTCAGTGGACCATACCTTCCTAATTATTCTTGTGCTGTGTTCTCTGATCCCAAAGCCTGAGGCCTTTGGCCCTTTTACATTTGTTTTACCCGGTGTAAGCATTTCTTTATTACACAGTCTAGGGGGAAAAAAAAATTAACCCAGCTAAAAAGAAGTTTCTTCTAAAACAAATAAAAAAGCCTCATGGTAAAAAATCAGATACAAGAAATTTAGAGAAAGATACTGAAGATTTTGAGTAGGTCTGAAAAGCTCACTTACTTTCTCTGTAATTTGGGGATGAAGGTACCTCACCTGATGACTGGGTTGGGTTAGATTATCTTGAACATCTAGGAAAAGACAAATGGTCTGAGCAGAATTCATTAGTCATAGGTAGCGCAGGATAATGAGAAACTCATCATTATCTCTGACTTTGGGAAAACTTGCTAAATGATAAGAGCTAAATGAAGTAATCATAATAAGGTTACCATAATCAAAGAAAAAAGCGTTTCTGATTTTTTCAGAAAAAAAAAAGAAAAAATGTTTTCTCTTTTTCAGAAGAAACTTTAGAAAATGTTCATTTTTTCATATATCTAAATGATGAAGGCTATTTCCCTGTCTTCTTCATAGGGCCAATGGGGACTGTATATATGAGAACTCTGTGTAAACCTTCTCTAATAATAATAGATATGGTTGTTGCTGTCCAGAATAGTACTATTATTATAAATTATGGTACAATTACAAGAGCGTGTGAGTTCGCCTCTCCCAGAGAGGTTAGGAGACTTATTTCAGTGCATCTTAAATTTTACCTGGATGTGGGAAAATGGCACTGTTTAACAGCAGGTCTCCTAACGGTCCAAAATGATACTTTTTATTTGTTTCTTTTTTGATAGAGATTTGCCATCCTGCACAAACTAAACCATTTAAATTCCTAAAATCCATGTGTAACAATTACAGGACCAGAACTAATTCTCTTGAGGAAAGAAGATCAATAGCTAAGGTGATACATACAGATGATTGTAATCTATTTGGGAAGCTCTAAGAAAATATAAGTTACACTTCAGACATTTCAGAGTTTGGACTATGAAAAATGCCGTTCATATGTTCCTTTAAAGATAATCCGTTGTGGTTAATATGAATTAAGTGTTCGGGGGTGGAGGAAGAAAAAGACATAACTCTCTTTAAAAAAAAAAAAAAGGAAAATAGTATTAATGGATGAGTGAGAGCTTGTTTAGGGTGGGCATGAAGTTGATTCTGACTCATAGCGACCATACATGACAGAGTATAACTGTCCCACAGGGCTTTCTTGGCTGCAACCTTTACGGAAGCAAATTGCCAGGTTTTCCTCCTGAGAAGCTGCTGGGTAGGTTCAAACTGCTGACCTTTCAGTTAGCAGCGGAGCACTTTAACCACTGTGCCACCAGAGGTCCTTAGTACAAGCTTAAAACCCAAATACCAAATCCACTGCCTTCATGTCAGAAGACTCTTTGTAGCCTTATAGGACAGAGTGATACTGCCCCACAGGATTTTTAAGGCTGTGGTCTCTATAGAAGCAGATTGCCACATCTTTCTCCTTCAGAGTCCCTGGTGGGTTTGAACTGCTGATCTTTCAGTTAGCTACCGAGTGCTTTAACCACTGTGCTAACAAGGCTCCTCAGTGTGAGTGTCATTCTAACTCATAGTGATCCTACAGGTCAGAGTAGAACCGCCCCATAGGGATTCCAAGGAATGGCTAGGGGATTCAAACTGCCGACCTTTTGATTAGCAGCTGAACTCTTCACCATTGCACCACCAGGACCTCAGTGTGAGCTTACTATCTGCCAAATAAGAGGACATCCCTCCAGTTTATGAACAGATTTTTTTTTCCTCCTTAAGATCTTAGCTTATAGACAGGATTAGAAGTCCTGGGAAAGAAGAAGTCCAGAATAATTCTACCATACTAAGAATTGAAAAGAGAGGGTTGGGGGAAAGGTGAGGAGTTATAGACTCACCTTTCTAAAGGGAGGAGGAGAAGAGCTCAGAGTAGACAGATTAGAGCTGTGACTGTGTCTCCAGATAGCACAAGAACGCTGTTAACAAAGCAAATACTTATACAGGAGGACCTAATGGTTTCCTTGGAGCCCTGGTGGTGCAGTGGTTACAAGATACACACACAAACTGTTAGGCTGCATGTTCTTCATTCAGTAACTAGGTGCCTTCAACATACATGACAACGTGTATTGTCATCTTACTTATCTCAGTCATGGGCCCTTAAAGTAAGTCTCACTTACGGGTCTCCACTGTCCCAAACAAGCACTGTCCTTCACCTGGTGGTAGCCTTCCAAACTGTAAGTGTGGGCATTTCTTTAGGTAGTGCAAATGGTTAACACGCTTGCCTGCTAACCGAAAGTGGGAGGTTTGAGTTCACCCAGAGGTGCCTTGTAAGAAAGGCTAGATCTACTTCTGAAAAAGTCAGCCACTGAAAACACTATGGAGCTCAGTTCTACTCTGACACACTTGGGGTCACCGAAAGTCAGAGTCAACTTGACCGCAATTGCTTATTTATTTATTTATTTTTATAAGCATGCAGCCTTAACTGAAGATGGTGGTAAGCACACTATATAAGTAAGACGAGGCCCAGCGTGCCCCTGTGCCATTCTGTAGCCCTGACCATTGCCAATAGGTTCTTGGCCTGCTCTTTCTGGGAACGGCTTTTCTGTGAACCTGAATCACTAGGCTCTGGCTTCCCAAAGGAGTCCTGGTGGTGCAGTGGTTAAGAGCTGTGGCTACTAACCAAGAGATCTGCAGTTTGTATCTACCAATCACTCCTATGCAGCAGCTCTACACTGCCCTATAGGGCCGCTATGAGTCGGCATCAACTCAACGGCAATGGCAATGGCAATGGGTTGGGCTTCCCAAATAACCCTGCCTCTTAGGTCACAGGCTGAATCTGTGGCCCGTGTTTTGCTTCCTCTTTTATCAACTTGCATGGCTGAGAGTTAGCAAGAACAGAGATTGTAGGTTGGGGTTATAGAGCCAAGGACAAATCTAGTCATGGGCAGTGGGGAGACAAAACACAGTCCTTGATCTCAGGGTGCTTATAATCTAGCAGAAAGACAAAGTTGTGGCATATGTGACAACTATATAGCAATAAATAAGCATATATATCACTAAATGGTAAGTGTATGGTAAAAAACAGATTGCACTCAAAGATAGGAGGTGTGATGGGCTCAGAAAAGCCACAGGAAGGAGACTATCCCTTACTGAGTGTCCATTATGCTTTTTACACATCTGATTTAAACCCCATAATAAAATACCCAAGATACATATTGTTAAAGAGGAATGAGGCTTCAAATGGCCTCTTCTCTTTCTCCCTCCCTTCCACCATCCTTCCCTATTCCCTTTCCTTTTTTCTCTCCTTCATACACAAATAGGGAATGAGAGAACCAGGGTCCAAGCCTATATCTGTCCGACTTCCGGGTTTGTGATCCATCACACTGTGTTACATCTCTGCAAGGTGTCTTCCCAGGGTTATGAGATGGGGTGCCTAGGGCTGATGGAAGTTTGAAGACATAGGATGGGTATTTACAACTTTGGGGAAGGCTAAGAAGCATTGCCCACACTGCATTCCTCCCAACAACATCTGCTCCTGGAGAGCCGAAGTCCTGTGTGCTGACTTATAGGGTTTGCATTGTGAGTAACTAGAGGGTGAAAATGAATATTTCTGCATTCAGTTTTGAAAGTTGCCTTGCTAGTGATATTGTTGATGGGCGTTGCTCACAGGTCAGGCCACAGGCTGACATCACACACCTCACAGACTTCACATTCACATGTGGGAGCTTGTCACACGTGGTTTTCAGGGCCCATGCTAGACTTACTGAATTAGAGTCACCTGGGCAAGGTATAGGGTGCTGGGTTTTAAACAAGCCTCCCAAGGGATTTTTCTGCACTCTAAATTTGAGAACAGTTGAATGGGGACAGTGTCTTGTTGCAAGCGTAGCCTGGCCTAAATAGCAACCAACAATCATTGAGCACTTACAGTGTGCCAATGCTTTCTAAGCACCTTACATGCATTCTGGCATTTAACCGTCCCAACAGCCTTATGATATAGGTATATTTCTATCTCCACTTTACAGATGAGGATAATGAGGCCCAGAATGGATAAGAAATAGTATATGCTACAGTTATAGTTCAAAGTCAGGCAAACTGGCTTGTGGTCACTATCCTCTACGCCCTCCCAAGTGATATTTAAAAACAGTATCAAGAGCATAATAAATTCACAATTTCTTGAATTATATAAAAAATTCTCTACTGTACTTTTCTTTGTATTTGTCCCTGGTTCACATTATAAAATATTACAAATTGCTTACTTTATTTTATCTGTATGGGTATCACATATGGAAACATTTGTAGAATCCCGGGGCACCTGCAATAGCACTCACGGAGTCATTTTCCTTGTAGACAAGACTTAGCCATTTCACTTACAAAAAAAAAAAAAAAAAAGAAGAGGCAGAATTTGACTTTTGAAGACACTTGGTTTGAACTTAAAATGAACTCCCACTAAAATCAGGCTCTAGAAATCTATTTCTCTCTGGGGAGAGAAAGATATGCATTTGCATCTCCATTGGCTTATAGAAAAAAAAATTTATTAAGTAAGATTGATTGGAAAATGAGTACATTTCCTTTTTTTTTTTTTTTAATGTTGCACTATTGCCTGGGGATCCCAGTATATACAAGCGAAACGTGGGAAAATTTGCAGGCTCGTTCAGTCAGTGAATACCTTTTGAAGGCCTAACATGTGCGAGGTCCCTCTCTCTGGTGATTTTCATCATTTTGGACCCAAATTTCAAAATAACATCAAAGGTAATGAAATTTACGTCTTCAACTTCACAGAAAAACTTGTTTTTGTTAGATGACTTCAGGTCAGTTCTGACCCATAGCGACCTTCCCCATGTACAACAGAGGGAAACACCACCTGGTCCTGCTCCATCCTCACAACTGTTGTTATGCTTAAGCCCATTGTTGCAGCCACTGTGTCAATTCATTTCGTTGAGGGCCTTCCTCTTTTTTGCTGACCTTCTACTTTACCAAGCATGATATCCTTCTCCAGGGACTGATCCCTCCTGATAACAAGTCCAAAGTACATGAGATGAAGTCTCTCCATGCTCCCTTCTAAGGAGCATTCTCGCTGTACCTCTTCCAAGACAGATATGTTCGTCCTTCTAGCAGTCTGCGGTATATTCAATATTATTTGCCAGCATCATAATTCAAATGCATCAATTCTTCTTTGGGCTTCCTTGTTCATTGTCCAGCTTTCACATGCACGTGAAGTGATAGAAAACACCATGCTTGGGTCTGGTGTACCTTAGTCCTCAACAGTGATGTCACTAGGGTTGGTGTAACCGAGTGAAGAAACTCACCCCTGCCCCTGCCTGGGGTGGGCGGGGCTGGCTGGTGAACCCTCCCCTACACCTGTGGGTGGAGTGGCCTGGTCCTGCCCAGCCTCCTCTCAAGGCCCAGCGTGTTCTTTTACCTTGTTTTTCTAATTCTGGGTCTTTGCACACTTCATTACGATACTTTGTCTTCTTGAGCTGCCTTTTGAAATCTTCTGTTCACCTGTTTTACTTCATTGTTTCTTCCTTTTGCTTTAGATACTCTGCATTTAAGAGAAAGTTTCAGAGTCTCTTCTGACATCCTTTATGGTTTTTTTTTTTTTTTTTCAAGCTACCATAGTATAATTCAAACTTAAGTACTGTGTACATTTTTGGGGGGGAGGGAAGGGAAAAATTCTCATGGACTTCATAGATAACAAATATTTTTTCTTATAATGCACTTTATATAGGACCAAATGTAAAACCGTATATATATATTTATGTACCCCGTATGGTTATGAGATACCCTGGTGGCGTAGTGGTTAAAAGCTAGGGCTGCTAAACAAAAAGTCATCAGTTGAAAGCCACCAGGTGCTCCTTGGAACCCTTATGGGGCAGTTCTACTTTGTCCTATAGCGTTGCTATAAGTCGGAATCAACTCAATGGCAATGGGTTTGCTTTTGGCTTTTATGTTTATAGTTCTTATCTAAGGCTGAAACGTTTATGTGTCTTATGTAAATACAAACCCATTGCCATCCAGTCAATTCTGACTCAAAACAGCCTTATAAGACAGAGTAGAACTGCCACATAGGGTTTTCAAGGAGCAGCAGGTGGATTGGAACTATTTACCTTTTTGGTTAGCAGCCGTAGCTCACCATAGCTCTTACCGCTGCCCACCAGGGCTCCATATTAAATACAAGAAAGCTATAAATCCAAGACAATTTAAATTAGGCAACCTAACCAATAGTGAGGTTTAGCTGAAATAAAAGTGTCAAAGTGGAGGTTTAGTCCAAATAACATGCTTTGATGGTTTACTCAATTTATTCTTTCAATTTTCCGTGTGATGAAGTCCACTGTAGGCGTTGTCAAATTCACAGACCAACCATATATTTGTTGTGAAGTATGTAAATCAGGGGTGGATCCATCTCTTGTGGTTCCTGAAGCTAATACAAATTTTGGGCCCCTATTTAAGGAAATTAACACAAAATTATGAATATAAAATTGTTAATGCTGCTCCCTAGGTCCTGGAAAAGGCCCTTAAAAGTGAAGGTGCTAAAGCTTAAGCTTCATTAGCTTCAAGGTAAATCCACCTTTGTTTGGTACAGCACTTAGCATCATGCTGCACGTAGCAAGAGCTCAAGGTATCATCATTTCTGTCCACTTCCCTTTGAAATCAAGCAAAGTCTTTGCTATAATATTTAAGGGATCTGAATTGGTCCAATGCCCTCTTATCCTAAGAAATTCCCCACTGAGTAGGTAGTTGTTCAGCAAGAGTTCTTAAGGCCTCATGAGCAAACAATTTAACCATTTATAGTGAAATGACCTAATGAATCAAAGTGGTCAATGCAACCTAAAAATCTGTCAACGTTTTCCAGAAATACCCAGTCCATTCTGTCAGAGTGATTGAGTTGGTTTTGCATGGAGACACAATCTGTCTTGGAAAATGCATCCTTGATGTCTTCATTTGTTTTCTCCTGCTAGCTGTGACCTTGATTGCCATCAGATATCTGCAGATGAATTTATTTTAAGTGCTGTAAGTGAGAAGGTGTCAGGACTTAGTAGTCATCCTGACATCCATTTTGATGGGCATGTGTCTTAGAGTTGTAACCCCAGGGTCCTGTTTTAATTTTAATGGTACTGCTTTGGTTATAAATACAATATGGATTTGCACATCTTCTCGAATTACTTAGCTAAAGCATAACACTGCTATTGTATCATTCCTGATTAAAAATAGAATCAAATATTTAAATAAAAACAAGTTGACATACCTCTTAAGCAATGTGTAAGTGGGCTAAGCGATTCCCCAGTAATAAGTTATGCAAGTATGTACTTCATAGTCAATATTCTAGATACAGGAATCAACTCTTATCTCCTCCTGCCCAGCCCCTGTCTTCAACAAACAGGAATCTGTCACACCGTGGTTGATGGGGCTAGCTGCTGCTTTGGATAACCGTTAGGGGCATAGGAGAAAAGAGTGTTTTTCTTTGTTTGGATTCTATCCAAAGAAATGCCCTTCAGGGCCAATTATACAAAATTCACAGAGAAGGGGCATTTTTTCCACTCTGCTTTCTCTCTTTCTGTCTTGTATTATATTTACAGAGAGAAACCTGTAATAAAGGAAAGTTTCCCAGCTGAAGGTTCAGTACGCAGAGGTATGGAATCCTGGAGGTCCAGGCAGCGCCAGGAGGAGCCACTGGAATCTAGAAGCATAATAAATAGAGCAGAGAGACGGAGAGTTCTTAACTGTTAAAGGAAAGACCCAGTGCTCGGGGGTGTCATCGATGCAGAAAGCCAAAGAACAGAAGACAGGGGCTAAAGTGTTCATAAAATGGGAAAACAAACAAAGAAACAAGGATCTGGTAGAAGGGAATGAAGAGAAAGAGCTTCTAAAGTAAGGCAAGAATGGGAAAGGCACGAGAAGATAGGGAGAGAGACAATTATAAAAATGCCCCACTAAAGGTCTTATCCTAGAATGATTGTAAAATGAAAGAGTTCAGAATTAACCATTTTTAATTTTTTTTTTTTTTTAGCTGCACACTAGGCTATGGCAAGAAAAATAGGAATGCTCCATAATATAAAATATTCTATTATTCTAGAGCCTTGGACTACCTTTTCCTTTTGAAGTAATACTGGTGTTTTGGGAGTGTAATTGTTTGCTTGGTTGGTTGTTTTTGGAAAGACGTTAGAGAAGAAACAAAAATGTTGATAGGATTTAATTTAATGAACATGGGCAGATTATGAAGTTTTAATTTTTTTTCTTTGCTATTATTTGAAGAAAATAAAAAGAAAATCAAAGAGATTCCACACTCCTTCCCACAGCTACTTCCAAAGATTAAATCATGTTTCTCATAGATGAATACATTCAATTTCACTCTGGAAATTAAAAAAAAAAAAAAATTCTGATTTTTGCTGAACTTTTTTTTTTAATGTAACAAAACATTTTTATCAAGTACTGAGCCATTGAATAATGAATAAATATTTAAGACAATCATCTTTCTATTTTGCATATGTAAGCACATACAAAACGTCGAAACCCTGGTATGTTTATGTCCAAAGTAATCTACCCAATAAATGAGATTTATGGGGGGCAGGGAGTTATCTACCTGTGTGTGACCTCCACTATGTTTGAAAAGGTGGTTGGCCTGGTCACAGGCTTCAGATAATGAACTGCATAAAACAAGGATTAACTCATTGTTCACTGCTTTATCTCCAACTAGACAGACCCTAGGATCATTTACATTTCAAAACAGGGATTTACTCAAAATATTCAGATAAGCTTGAGAACACCTGCTTTTTAGCCTTTGCAAATAATATTTGTACACTTTTCCTAAAAGACAGTCTGGGCCTATCTTATGACCAAGTAAATAGTGTGTGTATATATGTGTGTGTTTGTGTGTGTGTGTGTGTGTCCAAAGAGGCATAAGAGTAAAAGAGTGGAGGATGGTTTGGGGAAAAAAATAAAGATGCAGAGTGGCAGAGAATTAAAGGCATCATGTTATTTTTTATTATTCCCTTAGAGTATTAAAATCTGTATTCTCTTTATGCCATAGTTCTATTACCTGGCTTGTCAGTTTACCAGTCGCCGCCAAGCTGATTCTGACTTAAGGTGATCCCGTGTGTGTCAGAGTAGAACTGTGCCCTGAAGGGTTTTCAGTGGCTGATTTTTCAGAAGTAGATGACCAGGCCTTTCTTCTGAAGGACTTCTGGGTGGACTGTACCCTCCAACCTTTTGGTTATCAGCTGAGTGTGTTAACCATTTGTATCACTCAGGGACTCCTTAAGTCAGTTAACAGGTTCATAAAAATAACATGGGGCTATGGGAAGTGAAAACTAATGAATATGGAGCCCCTGGTCTCTCTGCTGGAGTCCCTGGGTGGCAATGGTTGAGTTGGTGGCTTGAACCCACCCAGAGATGCGTGGAGTCCCTGGGTGGCAATGGTTGGGTTGGTGGCTTGAACGCACCCAGAGATGCATTGGAAGGAAGGCCTGATGATCTGCTTCCAAAAGGTCACAGCCATAAAACGGCTTTGGGACACAGTTCTCCCATGACACACGAGTCAGAGTTGACTTGACAGCAACTGGGTCTGGTCTACGCTCAGCGCACACACACTCATTATCTCATTGGTTCTTTACATCCTTCTCATACCCGTTTTCCCAGCGGAAGTGCAGCCTAACTAACTACATTATCTGGCTAAGTTTCCAGACTAAGCCTGTCTGCTTCCATAGCCTACTCTCTCTCTTCCGTCTCTCTTGCCCATTTTACCAAGCTATTTTTTGGAAAGAGTTTGCATTTTGATACAGACTTGAATTTGAATCTCAATTTGAAAATGACTAGCTGAGTGGCATAGCTTGTCAGGATCTGGGTTGGGTTTTCTTATTTTTATTTTATCTGTAAAGTTGGATTGTTGATGCTTCCCTTCAAAGCTGTTGTGATGATAAAATCAAATGATGCACTTAAAAGCCCGGGGCCTCGTGATGGACACCTAAGTGTTGCTTCTTTTGCCAAATGCTGATTCTGACTGGAGAGTTAGACTGTTGTTCTGGCAGCTGCCAGTCGCATGCGATGCCTATCATCATCACGCAACAGCAGCTAAGATGGAGCACACAGACTACAGCTATTTGCAAGGAAGCTGGTTAGAATCAAAGAGCAGGTAAAACATCTGAAATCACGTACAGACCAGAAACCCGCAGGAGCCCTTGTCCAGGCAGGAGGCAAGGACTAATGAGAAAAGTCACTGGGGACCTCACACTGTTTCTTATCAAGAAATAATCAAGCTGATGGAGTCTTGATCTCCAGAAAACTCCACTGCTGTGAGCCCACCAAGAGTGCCTTAAATTAATCTACTAGGACTTAGCATTAAGGCCAGTGTCGGTCCCGATCAGGTTTACTGAACAACCCACTCAGGGCAGATTTTCAGAGAACACTAATCAGAACTCTCCAAGTTGGGTCCTGGAGTGCATTAGGGCTCTTGGAAAACTTCTGATGGCTCCTTTGGGATTCTCCTTGCACTGCATTTGTTTCTGTCTGGAGCCTGCAAATCACCCTTTGGCTACTCCCTCCAACTTTTAAATGCTGGTATAATCTGATTATAACAATCATCAAGGCCAGCCTTGAAGGGGAATAGGAGAGGAAATGTCATTTAAAAAGGAGCATGAAGGAGAGGGAGAGAGAAGGGGGCAGGAAGTGGATGGAGCCATTGGCTCCAGGGTGCTGTTTCTAATTGAGGTCCAGATTCAATTCAGGTTTACTGAGAGCATGTGAGGTGCTAGGCATTGGGCCATGTGCATATGACTCTGTTATATCATTTACGCATCAGTACGACTCTCTAAGCTACGTTTTACTTCTATTTGACTGAAGAAAAAATTGGAGATCAGACAGATTTAAAAAAAAATGGCTCATAAAACTAGAAAAAGGGAACACTTCGTTGGGGGCTAGTAGCGTCACCTGGTGCTGCTGGCCCAGCTGTCTCTGTTATCTTCCTTCTGCCCTGGTCTGAGGCTGTTCAGACATGTTGAGCCTTAGCATTTGGAGGCTTTTTATAACCCAGAGAAGAGTCAGAGCCATTCTCATATCATTTGCATTGCCATGGTGAGTTAGATGGGAAAAAAGACTTGCAGAAGACTTCCTGGGTACACAGGCTCATGGTCTTTTTTTTTTTTTTTTAACACCACAAACATTTATTAAGCTGTTTTGTGTGAGGTATGGCTTTGTGTATTGTTTTTGTTGTTATTAGCTGCTGTTGAGTTGGCCCCCGACTCATGGTGACCCTGTGCACAATGGAACAGAAAGCTGCCCGGTCCTGAGCCACTCCCATGATCTGTTGCTGATCAGACCTTTGCAATACATGGGATTTTCACTGGTGGATTTTCAGAAGTGAATCACCAGGTTGTTCTTCCTAGTCTAGCTTAGTTTGGAAGCTGCAAATGAGGTGCACTGGCTGGGAATTGAACGCACATCTCCCATTTGGAGGGCGAGAATTCTACCAGTGAAACACTAATTCTTCTACTGCTCTATGGAGCCCTGGTGGCACAGTGGTTAAGAACTCAGCTGCTAACTAAAAGGTCAGCAGTTCAAATCCACTAGCCACTCCTTGGAAACCCTATGGGAAGGTTCTATTCTGTCCTATAGGTCACTTATGAGTCGGAATCAACTTGACGGCAACAGGTTTTTGGGTTTTTTTTTGGTATGTATTGAGGAGTGCTGGTGGCGTAGTGGTTAAGACCTAGGCTGCTAATAAAAGGTTGGCAGTTTGAATCAACCAGCTGCTCCTTGGAAACCCTGTGGGGCAGTTCACTATGAGTTGGAACTGACTCTTCAGCAACTGGGTTATACGTATTGTTGTTAAGTGCTGTCTAGTTGGTTCTGACTCATAGTCACCCTAAGTACAACAGAAGGAAACACTGCCTGGTTCTGCACCATTCTCACAATGGGATATATATGTATAATATGACTAAATCAGAGCCCATTCTTTAAGTAACTCATAACCTCTAGGCAAGAACAAGATAAATTCAAAAATAACTATTTTCTAAACAAGTATCAAATATAGTATACCTCGCCCAACTTGTTTCTCAACAAAGATGACAAATCTGTTATAGGGGGAATGTGGTTAGTGGAATGACAAAGAGTGACCTGGCTTCAACGCAGAGATGTGTCAGGCCCATTCAGATGGTTGGTGGTGATAGGTTCAGGAAAGACCACAGAGTGCAGAGGCTATGACAGTGTTTTGAGGGCTGTGTAAGATTTTGACAAATAAATCTGAATGGTAAGAGAGAATGCTCCAAGGAAGTAAAACATAAGAAAACAAAGGACGGCAGGGACTATTTGAAGGACAGAGGCCCTGGTCAGTTGAATGTACTTTTTTTCTGTGTTTGGAACTAAGAAAAAACAAATCTCCTAAGGAGTATTTACAATTTTTAAAATGAAAACCTTCATCCTTACTAAGTCACTGAGTTTGAATTTGAAAAGCTTTGGAACAATGCAGGCTGGCCCCACCAATTGTAATTGTTTAGCATTCCCTGTCATCTCCCCACCATTTTAAACATCCCCACTCCCTTACACACACTCACGCGCACACACACACAGCAGACAAACACATCCCAGGGGCAGCTTATTTTGAAGACAGTCAACTTGTTTTCTACCAACCTTTATACAGTTATCAGCCAAATTAATTTGGTTTTTGCTGAATCGTTCGAAAAACAAGAACCAAGGGCATAAAAAGTTGCCATGAGAAGAGTGATACAGCAGTGAGAACATTGAACTTGGCCTCAGAAGACTCAAGTTTGTATTTTGATTCCGCAACATACGACTGTGGATATCTAGGTCAGTCCCTCATCTTTCTAAACCTCACTTTTCTCAGCTATCAGTTGGGGCTAGCAATGCTCACCCTGTCATCACAGGATCAAGTGAGATGATGTCTGTGAAATCACTTAGTAATCTCGACTGTGTTAAAAAGATGCAGAGTAAATATTAGCATTCACTATACAAAACAAAACATTTAAGAGCTCCTGGTATATTTGGGTCCACTCTCGGGCATCTTCTATTGCCTTACACCACTTATTTCCTGTAGTAACTTTGCGCAATAAAGAAGATCTCATTTTTACAAAGGAAAAATGATACAAATGTATACAGCTAGTCATTACTCTGAGCTAAGACGAGAATTCAGATCTGTCATACCGTGGAGCTTGTGATTTACATTACAACATGACGTCTTACTAAACAGCATAGACGCTGAGTGGCAGAACTTAAAGAGTGATAAGAAACCATGGATTTGCATGACCTTTTTGTTCAATGAAAGGAGAACAAACAATATTATTCCGCTTTTGCATTAAACCATGATGTGGTCTTGCCTGGAGTGCAGGGTTGTGTTCTGGTCACTACTGACAATTTTATAAGGCATTAGACAAAGATCAGAGCAGGACAGCCAAAATGTTGAAGGGGAGAGAAGACTGTGTTACAAGGGAAGTCTGACGACATGCTCTAGTTAGGTAAGGCATGTGGTCTCTCTCTAATATCATGAGAGACCATTAAATTAAAATCTCAAGAGTAAAATACTGTTTGACATATTATAAGTACAGCTATTATACTACCACTTGGATTACTACTATTCCTAGCTTACTCTGTGCTAGGCATTATGCTAAGTGCTATTCATATAAAATGTGTTTCATTCTCAAAAGACTATCAGCTAGCTACTGTTGTTCCCACCATGCCTGCTACAAGTTTAGATGCAGAGGGATGAAATTATGAGCTTACAGTCACAGTACTAACTCATGGGAGACCTAGAAACTCTTGAATTTGGGCATTCTGATTGCAGATGTTGAATACTCAACTACTGTGATGCGCTCCTTGACATTTATACTTCTTAGTTGTTTATGATGCTCAGCTCTATGAAAGTGAAACAGACTGAGAGAAAAAAAAAAGATGTTTCAATTTAGATGGCTTTTGGGATGAATGATTTCAGATAGAGGGAAACTGAGACATGTTTGAGGGTATTGCCCTCGTTCAGCACTGGGCACAAATAAAAGATACACATATATTATCATTTGCCTAATTGACTAGCAATGAGAATGGCAATAAGAGGACTTACGCTTCTCTTTCCTAATACCTAAGGTTCTTTATCTGTTTTTCTCCACCACTCTTCTGTCAGTTTCTCACACTCTGGTGGCTTGTATTGTTGCTATGATTCTGGAAGCCACGCCATTGGTATTTCAAATACCAGCAGGGTCACCCATGGTGGACAGGTTTCAGCAGAGCTTCCAGACTAGGAAAAAAGATTTGGTGATCTACTTCTAAAAAAAACCAGCTAGGGAAAAGCTTAGGAAAAACAGCAAACCATTGTCTGATATAGTGCTGGAAGATGAGCTCCTGAAGTTGGAAGACGTTCAAAATACTACTGAGGAAGTGTTGCCGCCTCAAAGTAGAGTCCATCTTATTGGAGTAAAGTTTTCAGGACCTTCATCTGCTGACACGGTACAACTCAAAATGAGAGGAAACAGTTGCAAACATTCATTAATAATTGTAACTTGGAATGTATGCAGTATAAATCTAGGAAAATGGAAAATGGTCAAAAATGAAATGGAATGCATAAAGATCACTATCCTAGGCATTAGTTAGCTGAAATGAACTGGTCACATCCGCTTTAAATCAGATGATCATATAGTCTACTATGCAGACAATGACAAATTGAAGAGGAGTAGTATCACAGTCATTGCCAAAAAGAACATTTAAAGATCTATATTGAAGTACCAGGCTGTCAGTGATAGGACAATATCCATACACTTACAAGGAAGGCCAGTTAACATGACTGTTATTCAAATTTACACACCAAGCACTAATGCCAAAGATGAAGAAATTGAAGGGTTTTTTTTTTTTAATCAACTTCTGTAGCCTAACATTGATCAGACATGCAATCAAGATGCATTGATAGTTACTGGTGATTAGAATACAAACATTGGAAAAAAAGTATTGATAGTTGAAAAGTAGGGTCTTGGTGATAGAAATAACCCTGGAGATCACATGAAGCAATTTTGCAAGACCAAAGATTTAGTCATTGCAAATATGTTCTTTCAACAACATAAACAGCAACTGTACATGTGGACCTTGCCTGATGGAACACATAGAAATCAAATTGGCTACATCTGTGGAAAGAGATGATGGAGAAGCTCAATATCAGCAGTCAGAACAAGGTCAGGGGCTGAATGCCACCTGGGTTTAGAGACCATCTCCAGAATAGATTTGAATGCATTGAACACCAATGACCGAAGAGCAGACGAGTGGCAGTGTTTAGAACTGAACAAGACCAATTTCAAGGTGCCATATACAAGTAAACCCAAACCTGTTGCCATCGAGTCAATTCCGATTCCTAGAGACCCTATAGGAAAGAGTCAAACTGCCCCATAGGGTTTCCAGGGAGCACCTGGTGGATTCCAAGTGTTGACCTTTTGGTTAGCAGCTGTAGCTCTTAACCACTGTTGCCACTTGGGTTCCCCAAAGACAAGTAGCAAGCCTAATTCTGGTGGTTTAAAATAGACATTTTCTCTTTAATTGAAGGAAATTGCCACTTAATTTTCTCTAATAATACACAGCCACAAATGCATTTTATTGAAGTGAGATTTTTAGTAAGCCCAAGAGACTCCCACGTAGTCCAGTTCTAACTTGGGGTCAAGCCTGGTCCATACATTTAACCATGCTGCTGTTTCAAGGTCACTATAGTCAGAATATAAAACTTAAAAATATATGATATTTAGCCATTGGTACAAATCATGACCTGGTACAAACCTTTATTTTGGATAGTAACTGGCTGTCATCCACTTTCTAGGAAGTCCTTTGGTCTGGGGATCATCCAAGGGCTCTATCTTTACAACCCATTTATGAAATCTTAAAGGGATATTAGGGCAAGAAAAATGTCATCTGCCACATGATTTGAAATCTGTTTAAATTGGTACTCATGGTACTCTCAGGTTAGAGACCCTGACTTTTGTTATTCTGAAGCCATGAAGCAGAGATTCAGATGACTTTAGTGAACATCAGAACCAGGGACTCGTGGGCAGCAAATTGTACAAATGACATACCCTTGGCTTTGAGACATATTCTTGTTTTCATTCCACCCAAAGTATGTATAAAAGACACATTTATTTTAATTTTATTTAACAAATACTGTTACAGAACTTTCTATGTGCCAGGTAGTCACTATTCTAAGCACTTCTTTTGCTAGGTGAGGAAATCTTGCTAGATCCACTCCATGCATTTATTTAGTTACAGAAATTCAAATTATCTATTGGCTCCAGTTTAACTTAGCTTTGTCATAATAGACAAAACATTTATAGATACAGCAATTTCACCCTGAAAGGGGTCCTAGGAAATCTCCCCCTCTCTTTCTAGGTTTCAGGTGTCATCAATATGGTTGCTATGGGTAGGTAATAAATCTGCCCAATAATTAATGGCTTTATTCTGCTCATGAATATGCAATTTGGATTGGGCTCTGCAGGGGTAGCTCATTTCTGTTCTGGCTGGGATCAGCTGGCAAGGCTCAAAGGCTGTAATTATTTGTAGGCACATTTACTCATGTCAGGTGATTGATGCTGGCTGTTGGCTGACACCTTAATTGAGAGTGTTTGCCAGAACATCTATATGTGGCCTCTGCATGTGGCCTGAGCTTCCTCACAACATGGCGGGTTCAAAGGATGAAGTATGCTGAAACAGAGAATTAAGCAGAAGCTGTATTATCTTTTATAACCTGGCCTCAGAATTCATGAACCTTCACTGTGGCAGAATTTTATTTGTTAAGGCAGTCACGAAAACCTGCCTAGTTTCTGGAAAATAGACTCCACTTCTAGATGAGGGCACAGCAAGATTCTGGAAGAACCTGCAGGACTCAAAACACTGCTGTGGCCATTTTTGGGAGTTACAATCTGCTCTCCTCTTGAAATTCAAGTAAAGTGTACCTGCTATGCACAAGTCAATGACCACAATATTGTGGCTACAATGGTCACAATAACCCAAACAATGGACTCAAATATACCAATGATCATAAAGATGGCACAGGACCCAGAATCATTGTGTTCTGTTACACATAAGGTTGCCAGGAGTCAGAGCCAATTTGAGGGCACCTAGCAACAGACCCCTGGTGGTGCAATGGTTAAGAGCTCGGCCGCCAACCAAAATGTCGGCAGTTCAAAACCACCAGCTACTCCTTGGATACCCTATGGGGCAGTTGTACTCTGTCCTAGAGGGTTGCTATGAGTCGGAATCTACTTGATGGCATTGAGTTTAGTTTAACAACAACGTGCATAAGTCAAACATTTTTTCATTTTCTGATGATTTTCCTTTTATTTGCATTTTTCTTCAGCATAGAGTCTTCTGAATGGTTTTTTTTTTTTTTAATGCATAATCAACCTTTGATGACCTGTTGTGACCCTCCTTGTTACCTTCCCTTGCAAATCTTGTGGACATTAATGAAAACTTTCTGACCTTCTGTCTAAACCCCTTTTTCTTCTTCATCGTCCTTCTCAATAATCCCAGAAATTACATACAACTTTAGAGTGGGAAAATTTCGTGACCGTATAATCTGTCACTGTTCAGTAAAGATTAAAAACAGAGGCCCTGAGAGAATGGACATGTGTCGTCAGGGACAGAGCTGGGGTTTGAACCTGTTTTCCTGACATCGCTGCTTATTTGACTACGCCTATAATATCCAATTTTCTTATTGTAAATTAATTTTGACACTGGAATCTTTAAAGCTATCTTTATCAGTATCCATCCACCCATCCATCCATTCAGCCACCCATCTATCTATCATATATTTATAACCATATGATCTGTCTCAACCCAGAGATATAATTTGGTACATAGCATATATCAGAAATCGGTATTCCTGTGCAGAATGCAGATCCAGGAAGCACTTCTGAAATACCTTAAAAAGCCTGTCACAAGCATGTGTGTGTGTGTGTGTGTGTGTGTGTGTGTGTGTGTGTAGAGAGAGAGAGAAAGAGAGGCAGGAAACAAGAATTATTTCCGAAGATACATCACCCTGCAACATTCTGAATGCTATCAAATGTCGTATTCAGGTTTTCAGTGCTATAATTTTCAGTGTTGTGGGTTACATTACTCCATTTCCGGCAGAGCCTTAGCCCCTATGCACTGACCTATGCAGGGATTTGCAGGGTTGGGGTGATGAATGGGGAGTGCAGACCCAGAGAGAAGTTCCCTAAGTAGATGTCTTTCATCTCTGAGGAAGCAGAAACAAATGGTCTTCTCATCTCCTTGCTCCCTCCCTTGCTCTCGGCCTCACAGGAAATGCAGAGCAGACTTTGACTGCTAGTTGCAAGGTTTTTATTTCCCAGGAGTTACCACAGACTCTTGTCTGGCCCGTTGAATGGAGTCTGCAACGTGCTGGAATAAAGTGATTTAAAAATCATTTTCTGGCCTACAGAAAACGTTGTCGCAAAGCTTCAGAATAAAGCAACCTTGCATACCCTCACCCTGTGCTTCCCCCTCAGGGTCAGATGTCACAGTTGCAAATTAAAATGTCAGTTTGATAGTCTGTGCTGCTCTGCTGCAAAATCGCTTCCTTGGCCAGTTAAGTCTTAGTTGGGGGCTTATTTTAAGGCCCAGCTCTAAGGCAATGCCAACACAATTCTTTTCAACACAACTGGAATTTGCTTCCACTTTGGCAGGATATTTAGATTTACTCACAGTAGTGTTTCCGTGTGTGTTTCAATTCCGGTCAGATGTCTAATATTAAGTACCTATGGTGTAAACAGCAGTGCCCTAAGTTATTGAAGTTTCTGCACCTCTTGGCTCCATGAAGCCTGACAATACTTGTACAGTTTCCATTTTCTCAGGATTAAAAATCATTAACATATATACATATGTGTGTGTGTTCACATATGCACATATATACACACATATGCATACATATGTGTATACATACATATATTATTCATATTATATATATAACCTATATAATATGCATACTATACTATAACATAGATTATATAAATAAATATAAATATACACATATATATATACATACAATGGAAACCGTAGTGGCGTAGTGGTTAAGTGCTGTGGCTGCTAACAAAGAGGTCGGCAGTTCAAACCCGCCAAGCACTCCTTGGAAACTCTATGGGGCAGTTCTGCTCTGTCCTATAGGGTCGCTATGAGTCGGAATCGACTGGAAGGCAGTGGCTGGGTGTATATATAAAATCTCAACTGGAACCTTGCCAACAGCTGCTTTCGTGACCTGATAGAACAGAAATGTGATGAAGGGTCTCTCCTGCCTTCTATTTTTCCAGGACACTAGTTGCCTTCGTGACCAAAAGGACTCCTGTCTTTCCCAAGAGGCAGCTTCACGACGTAGATTCTAAAGCAGCCTAACTAAGCATTGTTGTAAAACTTCCCCAACTATTGGTGTCTTTTAAACCGAGGCACAGGTTGCCTTCTCAAAGAGCTAAAACTAGTGGTCATGAACAACATCATTTTAAGGCAGAGCAACAGGAGGCAGGACGATGCTGAGGACAGCTCAGTCTCAGAAAAAAAGAGAGCAAAGGAGGGAGAAAATAGATAAAACTGAGCATACAAATCCTATACTAATGCATGCCCAGAAACAGAGGAAGTCAGCCTGAAGTACCCTAAGGACAAAAAATTCTTTGCATAATGAGAAAATATCTTTAGAAACATTTAAAAATATTAACTCAGAACATATAAGTATTTTAAACTGGTTGAACCAGAGCCTTGGAAAGACATCATTCTTGTTGTGCGAATTGACGGAGATATTTTCATGAATAATCTGCAGGATCCTATGCAAGGTTCAAATAGCTCTTGGATGCCCCACAGTTTCCAGCATAATGTTTTCAATTTCCATTGGGTTTTCATTTTCCTCTCTGTCTCCAAAATGTAACTTCAACCATGCCAGTTAAGCTCTGGACTACTGCAAGCATTACGTCATAGTTGAAAAGTGGGTTCCATTTGTTGTGTAATCTTCGTTTTGCTGCCTTCCCCCTCAGACTTGTTTACTGGAGACAGCATATTTAACCTACTTAGGAAAATGGGATCCTCAGCAGAGCCCTCAATTAAGGCCCTGATTAACTTTACAATAGAGATGGCAGAATGACACCCTTAGGTCAGAGACCATAGAAAACAAACCCTACAAGCAGAGAAATTGCCCAGCAGAAGAGATATCTGAAAAGTAGCCTATGCTCTTGCTGGCTCCTAATGACCAGCACAGAGGCCCCTTGGTACAGCACCAACGCTAAGCAGCAACTTTTAATTCAGTTTCGATTTCTCTGGCTGCATTGTAAAGCAGGAGTGCTAGAATCTTTACCTCATCAGCCTCACAAACTGATACCTTGAGCGAAAATAAACAGTTGGCAAATGTCAGACAGCTTGCTTGTCCTGGGGTGTTTACCTGAGATATCCGGGATGCTGCTAGCTGATATTAGAAGCAACAGCCCGACTTTAGAAACCACTGGAAATCCCAAAGCTTTCTGGGATCCTGGGACTGTGTGTATATGTGTGTGCGTGGTGTGTGTTTTCCCCATCTATTTGTTTTTCTTTTCACCGAAGAGCACCCAAGTTAATTAAACCCCAATTAAGCCACAGTGAAGATCTAAAACTTGTTCATCCCTGATTCATGAACAAATTAACCGGTCGTAGTGGATTCTGATCTTAAATTGCATAAAGGAAGAAAGCAGCTTTCACTTAGCTTAATACATGGTGGTAAACTAAACGTTGTTGTTGTTAGGTGCCTTTGACCCTATGGGCAACAGAGCGAAACACTGTCTGGCCCTGTGCCATCCTCCAAGTCATTGCTAACCAGACTTAAAAAAAAAAAAAAACTTGGGGTATAAAAGCTATTACATATTTTTTCTTTACCTAACCATTCTAATTTTATCATATTTTAAATTGAAATCCTACCTGCAAATAATGGATCTAATATAAACTAACAAGACCTTTAATTTGTAAGAAGCTGGTATGCGCTCTACAATGACAGCACTGGACAGAATGTTCTACAGGATTTAGTTCGATCCCATGTTTTAGTCGGTGAGGTAATAGACTTGCCTAATGTAACTAAAATACTGCCCTTTAATGCCATAGCTGGAATACAGCTCTCTTCACTTTCTGGGTTGTTAAAGCAGTAGGTGCCATGTCGTGTTGAAATATGGTAAAATTGGAATAATTAAACATACAAAAAACAAATAACAGCTTATTATTTGCCAAATATGTGTCCTTTACAGTATATATATATATATATATATGTATATATATATATTTGCATTTTATGCCCATTTAATCTTGCCTTCTCTGTGGAGTTTTTCATGCAGATATTGAGAGAAAACCAGTTGTAAGCAGTGTATTTTGATAACATTTAAGAGAAAACAGGAGTGCCTTTTAAAACCCAACATACAATTTACCAAGTGGTTATCTAATGGTACTATTCATATAAACTTTAATTTGCATAGCGTCTGGAAAATTCTGTATTTACAACAAGGAGTAGCTCTCAGTGCTTTAATTTTCATGGAGAAAATGATATCCTAAAAGCATAAAAATTCCTGATTTTCTAAATCTCAATCTGTGATTAGATGGGAGCCTGTCTCCTAGGAAATATGCAAATGAGAAAAAAAAAACTACACTGCGGAGTTAACCCTCCAACTGTCATAACTGATCCAATTTCCCACCTAAAACACTGATAGACCGCGCCCACTAACTAACAACCATGTGCGCCCACTAACTAACAACCGCGACAGCACTTTCCCTGGCTTGTTTATTTATTCACCTGTTTTAGTACCTGAAACCTGCCCCCGCTGTGCCCAAGGCCCACATCATCTGGGTTTGAGCAACATCTCCAGACAACTGAGGTGTGCAGTTTTACACCTCCCCCAATGCCAAGGTATAAAATTTGGCCCACCCCAATGACACGCCACTAATTAAGCCAAAGAGTGCCAGTGTTGAGGGAACAATGGTGTCGACATCCAGCCCACAGGGGAGGGAGTTTCAAATCACAGTCAACAACAGTCCTGTCGTAACTCAGAGCCCTTAAAGGGAAATGTTCTCTACCAGCTTCCCCAAACGGTACCCATAATGGGCAGTTCTCTATTTGATTTTTAATAACCCTACTTAGCTGGGTTTTCCTTCTTGTGCCTTGGCTGCTAGATTTAGCTATCCTTGTCTGCATAATTTGGGGGTGGTGATCACATGCAATATGCACGCACTAAGGCTCTTCATTTTCTCTTTGACTGGGTGAAGGCGGCCGCTGGTTCATTTCCTAGCCAGAATGAACAATGGGATTTTGAGTGGCTAGACACACGGGGGCAAAAGACAGCTCTGCCTCGAGCGATGCCAGCCTGATTTGTTTGGGGCTAATCAGGACTCCCAGTGTTGTCCTTCCAGCAGGAAGCTGGCTTTATACAGAAAACTGGTGAGAAGTGGTTGCTTTTTCCCACTGCTTGTCAAAAAATGATTTGATAAGGCCTGATCCTAAACTCATGAAGCATGTTAAAAGGCACAGGAAAATGCATTTGCCGAACAAGGAAGCATATAGGCATATTTTCAAAGGGCCTCTCTGTACTGAATCCCCAAGGAAGTTGAGCCCCCTACTCATGTTTCTAACAGAGGACCAAAATGCGTCTAGTTCTTCCTCCAGTATTCCATTTCACAGACTCAAAACACCCCACGGCCTCACTCTGCAAATGTATCCAAAAATGTGTGACCACTGGCTTATGAAGAGTTGAGATTTGGGAAAATAAAAGCTTCCATTCTCATTAGAAGGCCATAATGCATACATTTGCCTACTTCTTAAAAAAAAAAAAAAAAGCATTATGAATGCTGATTACTTTCCTGGATTTGTGTTACTCCCATTGGGAGAGTTTCTTATGCAGATCAAGAGCAGCACATGGCTGCAAGATACTAAAAAAAGTAGATTAAACAGCAATATAAATGCACATGAATACCCGTGTATGTATTACAAGGGCCTAGGGCTGTGCAATTTATCTCTTATTAAAAAATGCTGATATAAGAACAGTATCCAAAACAAGTAGCTTCATGCAGGATTAAGAACTAAGTTGGCAGGGTATATGCATACGTATATGATAAACACATACATGCATTTACATACATATGTAATACGCAAATCCATGTTTACATTTTATTTAGCAAGGTATATAAAAAAAAGGTATATAAGTTTGTAAAATAATTATTGCCCCAGTCCAATCTGATAAGATATTGAAATTTATTCCTTCTTTTTTTTATTATTTCTTCTTTTCTCCCTGCCCTCCTTCCTTCTTCCCTCAAACACTAATGACCTATTATGTGCTTATTATTTCTTCTTTTCTCCCTGCCCTCCTTCCTTCTTCCCTCAAAAGCTAATGACCCATTATGTGCTAGACACGGTGCCAGGTATTTTAAGAGATCCATAAATAACTGTTCTCATGGAGCCTGTACTATAAACAATGGACATTAATACAAAGAGTATGAAATAAATGCTGGAATAGATGCACAAGTAATAATATACGCACACAATGGTAGCATCATATGGGAGGTTCTGAATTCAAATCCAGCCTCTGCTGCTAGCTGCTTGTATGATCTGAACGAAATTGATTTTTCTTCCAAGAAATGAAAGTAATGATATTTGTGCTATCCTTCACAGGAATAGTATAAACATCAAGTGATTAAAGCTGTCAATACATTATATAAAAGTATGCAAGTCCACACAATGTGCGTACACACACACACACACCTAGAGAAAGTAGATTGTTAGCTCAACATGGAAGGATGAGTAGAATTTCCAGAGGTGAACTGGACAGGGGAGGGGACGTTCTAGGCTGAATAAACAGTAGCAGTGCAGATAAGGAGGTAAGAGCTTGGACAGCAGTATGGAGAAATATACCAGGGAGAGGAAAACATATGCAAAGGTAAGGTCTAGGGTTGAGGGTGTACAAACGCACGCGTGAGCACGCACACGCACACGCACAACAGAACAAACTCACTCATAAAGGGTCTCAGTTTATTTTTGAGCAAGGAAATGGTGTTACTGATCTGTATTTCAAAATGCTAACATCAACAGTAGCGATGAAACAGATTGGGAAGAAGTGAGATGGGGAGGAAGGAGACCACTTTGAGATCACTGGCATAGCCTAGGTCGATGGGTCTCAAAACACTGCCCCTGAACGAGCAGCATTATCACCAGGGATCTTGTTAAAATACAAATTAGTCAGCTGTGATGGTTTATATTGTGTTTCCCAAAATATATTTTAGAATTTTAACCTCTATACCTGTGGGTGTAAGCCTGTTTGGATACAGGGGTTTCTTTGTTATGTTAATTAGATCATTCCCATGTAGGGTGGGTTCTAAATCTAACCACTTCTGAGTTGTAAATAGAACAGGCTAGACACAGACATACACACTGGTGAAGACACACAACGTGAGGACTCCCAAGGAACCAAAGAATGCTCTGGGCTTCCAACAAGGAAGGAATGGACACGGCTGAGACCCCAATTTGGGCTTTCAGTCTCCATAACTGTGAGAAAATGAATTTCTGTACTTTAAAGCCACTGACTTGAGGTATTTTTGTTATAGCAGCTCAGGGAAATTAAGACACATGCCCTGCCCCAGGCCTATGGAATCAGATGCTTTGAGGATCTGGTCCAGCGATCTGTGTTTTTCAAAGGTCCTCCAGGTGATTCTGATGTATGCTCAAATTTGAGCACCATTATCCTTGGTGAGAGGATCCCTGGTGGCGCAGTGTTTAAAGCGATTGACTGCTAACCGAAAGGTCAGCTGTTTGAAACCACCAGCGGCTCCAAGGGAGAAAGAAGTAGCAGTCTGCTTCTGTAGATATTTACAGCCTTGGAAACCTCAGGGGGTAGCTATGAGCTGGAATGGACTCTATAGCAGTGTGTATTCTTGGTGAAAGTGGTGAGGAAACAGATAGGAGGGAAGTGATATCAAGTATTTGAAGAAGAAAGAACTGTTAGACTGATACAATATGTGAGGAAGGGAAGTAACTTATTGAACATTATCTTAAGTTTTATTCAAACATGATTAAGCAATTAAAAAAAATTAAATTTGACAAGAAAAAAATTTTAGTTTAAAATTTTTTTTACTTTAGTTTTAAAATTTACCAGAAAATTTATAGGGGAATCCAAAAGAAGCAAGTGCAGAAAATGAGAAGTCATGATAGATTGAGGTAAAAACTGCCTCTCCATCTCTCCCTTCTCTTTTCTTTCTCTCTGAGGCCAAATGGTCACACCTTCTGTTTTTGTCTTCTTTGTACCTGCTTCATGTCTCCCTCTTGTTTTCACCCACTCTCTCCCACCAGCCTTCCCTTGTATCAATGTGCTCATGACCATTCCGCACCTTCTATGTTTATGCACTCTAAGTTCAGAAAGACAATAGAGACTGATTACCATTGCTGAATGTCCATTAAAAGTTGCCAGGAGGAAAAAAAAAATGGATTTAACATGACTTGGGTCTTGAGCCCAACTCGAGTGTCCTTATTTGTGGCTGAGGAATAGCATCAAATAGTATAAATATCACCCCCAAGACCCACCCCTGAGGATAGGGGCAATTATCCTCAAAAAGGAGGCCGCGTATACTATGGGGCACTCTGACTTTACCTGACCCCTAAGCCTATGCTCCTCGCCCTGGCCTCCAATGGGCTCTCAAGAGAAAGAATTCACTTTGCAGCCTAGGGAGCTCAAGTAGGCAATTTTAAGAATTGAATGACTAAGAGAAAATTGCAAATTAAATCTTGAGTAAGAGAGAGGAATATAGATAGGAATTGAGTGGAGCCAGAAGTAGAGATAAAAGCCAGAGATGGAGCCAGCAGACATCAGAGAAAGTTCAGGAGCCAAAATCAAAATCAACAAGAACGAAGATATAAGCAAGTTTAGGGAAATGGTAAGCCCCCACTTGTCAGGGTTTAGGAGGCAGGTCTGGGCTGTGGTTGCGGGAGCTCACGCTGTCGCTGAAAGAAAAAACCAAAATTGAGGGAAGAAAGAGGAACGGTGGACCATTCTGGAGTAATTTTCTCCTAAGACAGAAACACAGGGAAAGGGATCAAACCTGTGTATCTGTCTATCAGGCTACAACAATACCTTCAGTAACTGTACAGTGTTACCAAGAGGGCACTGGACCAGGTGGATTAACGAGACCTGGCCACCGCGTTGCTACCAGCTGGCTGTGTGATCTTAGACAAAACTCCTTTCTCCCATCTCAGTAATTTATCTTTGAAATATGCAGGTTTTACCAAGTAATCTCTAAAATCTTAGATTCTACTATCTAAAAAAAAAAAAAAAAAAAAACTAAGGAGTGTTTATAAGAATCTCTACTTTAGCATGCTGTAAGTTACCCTGTTCTGGGAAAAAAAGAAAAAGAAATTCACGTAAACACAATGGAGAAAGCTATTGTGAGGGTTAGATTTAACACTGGGCTGCTCCCAATCCTTACTCTACACAGGATCAGAGGAGAGGAATTCTTTGCTTTTCCACAAATCCAAATAATCCCTCTGGATTTGCAGTAAATACACAGTCACTCAGCCCTTGACACACATTGTGAGGAAATTGTTTGATTTATTTCCTTGATATACTTAAAGCATTCCACTGGTTTGAGAGCAATTGGATACATGAAGAAAATACAAATCTAACACTTAGACACAATGCTGAGGGTAATAGCCTCTGCCAAGGAAAAACACACCTCACTAGTGATTGGGCACTGAAAATGAGAAAACCATTGATATGAACCACATGGGACTTTTTGGAGAAGTAAACCAAGAGTCAATTATGATCGACCATCCCTGACTGTAATTTCATTAATCCCAAAGCTGACAATTCTGCCCAAAAGAACCTCAGATGCAATAAGTTTCAACCTTTTTCCAAGAGCTGACTAGATCAGAAATGAAAATAACATTTTAGAACTTTTATTATGTGTTTCACGTATTGAGCATTTTTTAATAGTCGCCATTTTCTAGGTAGTGAGGCATGCGAGGTTCAGTGGTAGAATTCTCCCTTTGCATGAGGGAGATCTAGGTTTGATTCCCAGCCAATGTATCTCAAACACAGTCACCAGTCCTCTGTCAGGGAAGGCTTGGGTGTTGCTGTGATACTGAACAGGGTTCAGTGGAGCTTTCAGACTAAGACAGCCTACACAGAAAGGCTCGGTAATCTACTTTCTAAAATAAGCTAACGAAACCCTATGGATCAAAATAGTGTGATCCACAACTGATCACGGGGATGGTTCAGAACCAGACAGCATTATGTTCCATTGTGCGTAGGGTCACCATGATTTGCGTGCCAACTAGATGGCACCTAACAGCAACATTCTTCTAGGTGGATGTAATTATCCTTATTTGCACCCGAAGAATTTGAGCTTACAAAGGTTAAATATAACTTGTTCAAGGTAACACGGTGCACAGGTGGTAAATCTAGAATAAAAGGTCTGATTTCCACACTAGAAACCTATTTTGATGACGGTGATCTGGGATAAGAATAACATTTTTTTTTTAATTAAATGATAGTAAGATTCATTTAAGGAGCCCTGGTAGTGCAGTGGTTAAGTGTTTGACTGCTAACCAAAAGGTCAGCAGTTCGAATCCACCAACCACTCCTTGGAAACACTATGGGGCAGTTCTACTCTGTCCTACAAGGTCTCTATGAGTCAGAATTGACTCAACGGCAACTTTTTTTTTTTTCCATTTAAGATTCATTTAACTAAAATCTTGAATTTGCGCAGTGCTTATCATACTTCATCTCATTTAATTTTCATAACAAAATTCTTGGTCATAACGTATTTTACAGGTGGGAAAAATAGAAAGCTTGTATATGATCAAATAGTTAATGCTTGGGTCAGAATTTGAATCACAGGATTTTTATCCTGATACCCAGCTCAGTAACTTTAGCACATACATGACTGACCATCCAGTAGGAAATGGGATTTTACTACAGCATATTCACACCAATATTTCTGGAGAAACTTAAATATATTTTATTTCAAGCAATATGGAGTAGAGTAACAACTATTAAAATAAAAAAGATAGCATTGTTCAGAATAGAAGAAACAGTGCATTTATGAGATACACGTTTAGTTACATTACGCAGGGTACATATTTAATATGAATAATATTCTATGTTAGTTGACTCTTCTAGGGTTGCTTCAAGAAATCACTCTCCAAAAGTTATCCCTGAAGCACATCACATAGGGTGTGCTTGCACGCTTAAGAACCCTTGATTGTAAATAATATCTGAAAGTGAGAATACCTGTCCTACTGATTTTTGATTTGGGCCTCGGATTTCAGGCCACCTTCCTTATTTATTCATTTTATTCTACTTTAAGTGAAAGTTTCCAATTCAAGATAGTTTCTCATACAAAAATTTATACACACATTGTTATGTGACCCTGGTTGCTCTCCCTATAATGTGACAGCACACTCCTCCTTTCCACTCTGGATTTCCCATGTCCATTCAATCTGCCCTTGTCCCTTATTGCCTTCTCATCTCTCCTCCAGACACAAGCTGCCCATTTAATCTCATGTATCTTCTTGAGCTAAGAAGCACTCTCTTCAGAAGTGTCATTTTATGCTTTATAGTCCAGTCTAATCTTTGTCAGAAGAGTTGGCTTCAGAAATGATTTCAGTTCTGGGCTAACAGACAGTGTAGGATCCATCCAGTCTCGGTTAGACAATTAAGTCTGGTCATTTTACTAGAATTTGAGTCCTGCACCTCACTTTTCTCATGTTCCGTCAGGGACTCTCTGTTGTGTTCCCAGTCAGAGCAGTCATTGGTGCTAGCTGGGCACCATCTAGTTCTTCTGGTCTCAGGCTGATGGAGTCTCTGGTGTGTGGTCCTTTCTGTGTCTTGGGCTAAATATTTTCCTTGTGTCTTTGGTGTTCTTCATTCTCCTTTTCTCCAGGTAGGTTGGGACCAATTGATGTGTCTTAGATGGCCGCTTGCTAGTTTTTAAGACCCCAGACACTGCTCACCAAAATGGGATGCAGAACATTTTCTTAAACTTTGTTATGTCAATTGACCTAGATGTCCCCTGAAACCATGGTTCTCCAGACCCCTACACCAGCTACTCTGTCCCTCTAAGTGTTTGGTTGTATTTTGGAAACTTCTTACCTTTTGATTTAGTCCAGTTGTGCTGACTTCACCTGTATTGTATGTTGGCCTTCTCTTCACCTAAGACGGTTCTTATCTACTGTCTAGTGAATACCCCTCTCCCTCCCTCCCTAACCTTGTAACTATCAAAGAATGTTTTCTTCTGTGTTTAAACCTTTTCTTGAGTTCTTAAAATAATGGTCTCATACAATATTTGTCCTTTTTGTGACTAATTTCACTCAGTGTACCTTCCAGATTCATCCATGTTATGAGACATTTTGCAGTTTCATCATTGTTCTTTATCATTGTGTAATATTTCATTGTGTGAATATACCATGATTTGTTTATCCATTTGTCCATTAATGGGCACCTAGGTTGTTTCCATCTTTTAGCTATTGTAAACAGTGCTGCAATGAACATGGGGGTGTATGTGTCTATTCATGTGAGGGCTCTTATTTCTCTAGGATATATTCCAAGGAATGGGATTGATGGGTTGTATGGTAGTTCTATTTCTAGCTTTTTAAGGAAGAGCCAAATCAATTTCCAAAGTGGTTGTACCATTATACATTCCCACCAGCGGTGTATAAGTGTTCCAGTCTCTCCACAACCTCGCCAACATTTATTATTTTGTGTTTTTTGAATTAATGCCAGCCTTGTTGGGATTAGATGGTATCTCATTGTAGTTTTGATTTGCATTTCAGTAATGTCAAGCCACCTTCTATGTTCTCTGTTTCAGTATGTAAAGCTTGTCCCTTTTGGTGGGCAATTATAGGGTCTTGTGTGGCATCTTGGAATAAGCTCCTAAACTAGACAATAATCCGAGCTGGCCCTCCTTTGTCCCCACATCCTCTCAAAGGAAAGTCTATTTTCATGCGACATGATATCAAAAAGAAGCTCGATTGCATTTATATAGCTTGGCTTTTATTGAGGGTCTACTGTGTGTCAAAGGCCTTCCTAGGTACTTCCTTAATCCTTACAACAATTTGTGTAATGATATTACTAATTATAAATGAAGAAACTGAGACCCATGTGTGGGATTAGACTCTATCTCTGACTAGTTTCAAACCCTATAGTTCCCCTCAATAAATTAGATTGATTGTCTTGTTGGACATATTAGAGCTTTCTTTTTATGAAAATCTGTGTATTTTTCATTTTCATGAGAATATTACACACACACATATATGTAGATATATAGGCTTTTTTTTTTTCCTGGATCCAGGACCATTGAACCCATCTACAATCTAAATTTTCCACCTTGTTTCCAAACAAAACATCACTTCACATGCCAACCCTTTCTTTGGATTTGTACTTTGCATTTTTATTGTGTGTGCACGCACACACACACACACACTCACGCACGCATGCACACGTACGCATTTTCATTCCAAAAAGTAAAACTACCACTGTCTTGGCAGATATTTCTCGAGCCCTCCCTGCTGTGTCTGTGGTCTGTGGCCTGCAGCTGCTTTTGAGCTACAAGTGACATTCATTACCTTTCCTCTTCACCATCCATTCTGGATTTTTCTTACCCTGGTCAGTGTTTTGAGGTGTTCAGTTTTATTCTTTAGTAGGGGAAACCAGATCTTCATCCCTTCATGACGAGAGCCCTTAGTTGTCTTGCCCTTGACAAGCTGCTGTCCCAGCTTGCCCCTTTATTACAGTGCATGGGAACACTGAGGGGGGCTCTGGTGTACACCCAGGGCTCTATAGGTATTCTTCTTGCCTCACAGGATAGCAGTCATCTTAGGTACTCACCCAGGGCTGGTTACATTAATAATGGTTTTTCTGGTCTACTGGCTTACTGGCATCAGGAGACCAGAGTGGAAAGGATGCAGATAAAATTTACATTTCAGTGGAAACCCCAGTGAAGATGCTCTTTACTTAGAACCCTGGGCTTCTACCCAAGCAGAGCTTAAGGTTACAGGAAAGGGAAATACACATTTCATAAGTGGGTCAATGAGAGAGATAGTGAATTGGGTCAAATATACTTCCAATTATAAGCTGCCATACACTTACAGTCTAACTAGTGGGGACCTGCTACTTCTTTATTAGTCCATGGTTCAGCACATTTACTGCATTCTGGAGGAAAATCCCAAACATCACCTAAACTACCTTAATGAAGCCTTTAACCAACCATTACATCATTTTATCAGGTTGGCTGCTTCAGTATGATGGGTTACCTGGGAAGACCTGTGGTCACATGCCCATTGATATACCTGTTTGCTTGTAAAATGGCTTCTGTTGGTCTGGAGCAAGATTTCATGTAATCAACCAGCCACCAACTGGCTCTCTGGTCTCAAGGAACAGTGTAATACTGAGGTTCAGCATCACTCTGTGGTGCTGGGCGTTCAGCCGTGGCAGTTGCTAGATTGGCTTTGGTGAAAATGAGCCGATGGACGTTATGTGTTGCTGATGACATTAAAGGGCCTCTGAATCAGCTGATTCCTGAGCCCTACTTGTAGACATTACCTGATATGAGTTAAAATTTTTTTTTATAAAACCAGTTTTAGTAGAGGTTAAAGTTGAAGAACTTAGTTACTGGTGGCCAAAGGCAATCTAATTGATTAATCATATCATCATAAATAACACTTTAAACCAGCTATCCCACTGAATCCAATGTATAGGGAGGGGCTGCCTAAAAATGAGGCATAGGTATAAAACTGGTCATTATACCTGATTACATTATTTCTACTACAGTGTTTTTGAAGATGTCATCAGCATATTTGGTACGGGACATTTTCCTACTTCTCTTGATATTTTTTCAGTGGCAGTAGATGAATGAAAGTGTGAACCTCATCATGCTGTTTCAGAGATATGCCATAGACATCAAAGACTGGAAAACAATACCTTAAACAGTGATTCCCAAAATTTCTACTGTGTACTGGCTGTATCAGAATAACCAGGAGTGCTTATTAAAAAGACAGATTCCCTGACATACTTCAGATCAACTAATTAATAATCTCTGAGGGTAAAGCGTACAACAGCCAACAACCCATTGCCATCTAAAGGATTCCGACTCATAGCGACCCTATGGAACAGAGTAGAACTACCTCATAGGGTTTCCAAGGAGTGGCTGGTGGATTCGAACTGACATTTTCATTAGCAGCCAAGCTCTTAACCGTGACACAACCAGGGCTCTGTATTTTCAACAAAAAAAAAACAAGCACTCTGGATAATATTTATTCACTGCCAAGACTGTAAACAAATGCCTAGAGGAAATCGGCTCAGATCAAAGCCAGAGCAAGAGCTTGCCAATTTTTGCTATTTGGGGTGAGAAAGCCCTCTCCATTAACCCAAGATTAAAACTTCACTGGTCTATTTGTATTGTCTTCTGTTGAATTAGAAAGAGCAATAGCTTGATGGTCAGGAGAACTGGTTTTAACCTTAATTCCTTCAGTGTCTACCACTGTTTAACCATGGAGAAATCATTTCTTTTGGGGCATCCGATTTGCCATCTGGCAAGTAAGAGGGAAAAGATTGCATAAGATTATGTATAAGGTCCTTTCTTGTTATGAAATTCTAAAATTCGATGACATCAACCTTAGGGAATGGATTCAGACTTATTTTGTATCCTTAGGCAAATTTATTTAATATTATTTTAATTCATTGATTTTGACTTTCTGTTCCCAGCATGACATTTTTATGGGTAAGCAGGAGGGCAATGGGAAGGATGTGCTTAGCACTAAATGTTCCCCCAGAGATACTAATCAGTAGGAAACCATCTATGAGTTAAAAGCCTTCTTTTTGAAACAGAAGTTTCACATCTTGGATAGTAATTAACATGATTTAATGGTATACAGCTATATGTCATAATTGAAAAGTTGTTAACCAAGTGAAATTTTGTCTGACTTAAATTTTACATTTGTAGAACTCAGGTAATTTAAAAGGAGATTCTACAAAATATATTACAAAATGTATTTGTGTACTCAAATTATCATATAAGATGCTCAATGTCATTTGAGCTAATAAGAAGTTATTACCTTATGAGCAATCTCTACGGTCCTATAGGAATCTCCTAGCTAGTCTACAATTTGTGATTTGGGAGGATTCCACCTAGACCATAAACATTTGCTCCCAACCTTGTAAATCTCATGTGAAAATCCATCCTGTTTTCCTGCTTCAGTCAAATCCCTGGTATCAAAAATGCTGTAACCTCAGCATCTATAAAAACAAACCGACCCAAGTGTTGGGTTTGCTTTTCTTGAAATCACCATTCCCTCCCTCAGGCCCAGCAGTAGGTAATGAAGTCTTAAAAGTCTTACAATGAAACTTTGTGATGAGATAAATTCCAGCAATTTCTATGGTACTCCAGCCCTCACTACGCTGATGGACCAAACATTCTGTCTGACGTTGCCCATCACAGCCTAACCGTCCCATCAAACTTTGCATATTTTATGTCTTCCATTCTCTTCCATCCTTCTTTTTGGACATTTCCATTAACAAATTAAGTTATAGAATCAGTTTTCCTTTCATCCCAAGGAGCTTTTAAAGACTAACTTAATTTAGGAACATTCACAAAAGACTTGGGTCCTGTGTGTCTTTGCGTCATTAAGATGAAAAGCTGCACAAAGTTGAGCTGACTTCCAGCAAGAAACCCGTCCAACTTGCCTTTCAGGTGAACAGCTCGGGGATGTCGCTGTTGCATAACCTGCACAGGGAAAATCTTTGATCTCCCACCACTTAATTCTCATTAACAATTCCAAGAATTGCACATCTAATTCCCTGTTCTCTGCGCTGAAACTGCGCTCCTTAATCTTCAGCACTCCTAAATTCACTCCATTCAAATGTTGTCTCTTCATCACACATTTTTAGGACTTTGAATGGCCTTCCCCTTCCTGTCAGTCGGCATAAAGAGAGGTACGTGCATTATAGCAGGAAGGAACACATATCCTTCACACTCGGTACTGCAGGTTAATGTAAGGGCTTTCTGACCAGGGGAAGGTGTGAATTCATAACAAGGTCTGGTGCAGGCAGGCTTTAACAGCTTGTCAAATGTGTTAGTGGAAGATAATGAATTCAAGTCTAGCTGTGGGATTTTTCTCTGGTTTTCAGGTTTATTAACAAAGATGATATAGATATAGGAGACAGCTGGCGGGGGGGGGGGACAATAAAAAAGAATGTTTTGCCAAGGCCTGGAATGGAATAGTCTTTTGTTAAAGGCTGAATTCACTGTTGAAGAACTAGGCCTGTATAAGATCCTTCTCTCTCCTACAAAATTATTCAGCCTTCACTTTCACCTACTCCGAACTCATTGAAGAATAACTCCGAACTCATTGAAGAATAACTCCAAACTGGCCATTTTGAAATTCTGTTCCCGTAAGGTTTCTAAGGAGCTGCTGGTGAATTTGAACTGCCGACCTTTTGGTTAAAAGCCGTACCTTCTAACCACTGTGTCACCAGGGCTCCATTTTGAAATAGTGGCATAATTTTATTAGACACCTTATCGGTGCTGTCCCCTATGGTAGCCACTAGTCACACATGACTACTGCACACTGGAAGTGTGGCTAGCACAAACTGAAATGCGCTGTAAGTATAAAATTCACACTGGTTTTGAAGAGTTAGTACAAAAATATGTAAAAATATATTGTTGATATTTTTATGTTAACTATTTTTTTACACAGTGAAATGATAATAACATTCTAGATGCATTGGGTTAACCTGCCCATTGCCATTGAGTTGAGTCTGACTCATAGAAAATATATGATTTAAATTAAGTTTACCTGTTTCTTTTCACTTTCTTTAATGTAGTTACTAGAAAACTTAAAATTGTATGTATGGCTCATATTCTATTTCTATTGGACAGTGCTGCCTGAGATCGTTCTGACCTAACTTCAACACTGAATAAATACTTTTTTTTTCCCCTCGGGGATCAAGTGTTCTATTTTATATGCAGTCATGTGTTGCTTAACGACCACGATACTTCTGTGAAATAGGACGTTATGTGATTTGGACATTGTGCAACACCATATTATATATAAGAACGTTAAGAATGTCTGACTTAAGGACAATTTGTATTTAAGAACAGACTGCCATAAAGCCTATTAAAATTTTGAGTTAAATACATACAGTGGTTTGTAAGAACGAGTGCATGCATTACTTTGTTTCACTCGTGAAAACGTGGAGCCGTTTGGAAGTGTTCCTTCTGTCACCTCTGCTATGTTCCGTGCTCTGATCAGGTTTTCTGAACTTTATTATAACCTTATGGGACCTTGAACGTATACGTAGTCGGATGTTGCCTTAACAGACATTATATGGCGCATGACCGTATTTCATTTTCTTAAAATACTATTTTCTGCACGGGTTTTTAGATGGTAGTTAATAAAGCAATTTTTTCATAGATCCTTAGTCCTAATATCATATACTAGATTTTATATTTAAATTCATATTAAAACATATACTACTTTTTAAAATTTTCCTGAAGCAGTGTTAAAAAACAAACCCCAAACCAGACCCATTGCCGTCAATTCATTTGCAACCCCTAGCGACCCCATAGGAGGGTGTAGAACTGCTCCATGTGTTTTTCAAGGCTGTAATCTTTCAGAAGCAGACTGTTACATATTTGTCCCAGGAAGTAGCGGGTGGGTTTGAATCGCCAACCTTTTGATTAGCAGCGGAGCTCTTAACCACTCTGCCACCAGGGCTCCTGAAGTAGAGTTAGGCAATATAAATTTGGGAAAAGCAGCTATTTTCTAATCTATTCCAAGTAGACCTGAGCTATAAGTTTTATTGTAGCAATTATAAAAAGAAGAAAAATATTTATACTTGTACTACTTTAGAGATTATTTGAAAGACAAGTGCTTCAGTATCTTACTCAGTCTGCCTTTACCCCATTTCATTTCTTTTCTCCAAAAGCTAGCTTAATATTTGGTTTATATTATACTTAGGTAAAACTATTTTTATTGCATATTGCTTTGTAAGTGTTCTTAGGGTAGTCTTAGACATGTATGTGCTGTCTCTTAAACCAATTTGTAAAGTTTTTGAAGATAAAGTCCAGGATGAATAGGCCTTCAATCTCAGAATCTTGCTTCTCACAGTAATCAATAAACCGTACTCATTTATTCTCTTACCTGGGCTTTGAGACTAAAAATCTGGCTTTTGTACCTACATGCTATGTGACCTTGAGCTAATCAACTTATTTCTCTAAGTCTCAGCATTAGCATCTATAATACACGTGCACACACACACACACATGAATCTATCAGAAAGATAAAGATTATCTATCAGAGCTTGTGCGAAGCTCAACTAAAGTGAAAGTAGTGAAATGTCTAATCTGTACAGCCCTCAACACCTGAGAAGAATTGCTATCAAAGTAACCTTCCATTATTTTGCCTCTCGACTTCCAGGGCTCAATCTATGGCTGTGGGTCCTCATGGGAACTCTCTCGCAGATTAACTCATTGCTCTTCATATCAACTACCTCCTAAGTGTTGGGCACCATGCTAGGCATGATGGGAAACAGAGGGGTGTAGAAAGCATGATCTCTGCTCTGCCTCTGGTTGGGGTCAGGTACCTTGGACAAAGACACACAAGCCAGAAAGATGTAAACCAATATGTTACATTGCTGAACAATCATGGGCCAACAAAATATATAATAAAGGTCTTAAGGATCTAAGTTGTTACTGATATCAAAGTAGAGTACTTGAGAGGATTTGTATATGTAAACATACGGCTTTCTTTCTTACCATAGAGTTGGTGTAATCATGAGGCCAATGCCTGCTTGTTTCAGTGTTTTACAGAGTATGGAATTTATTGATACTGATGATGGTGAGCTCAGATGGGTTTCCAGGTATTTGACCTTTACTGCAGGTCAGAGGAATGAGTATAACCTCAGGGAAATTATCCCAAAGCTAGGAAGGAGAAATTCAAGGATTCAAAGAATTCTTGCCTGTAACTCAGTAGCTGTGATAGACTCTGGGATTATAAAGGTGAATAACCTATAGAGACCCTACATGCTGGTGGAAATAAGTTTTGATATATGATGAGTAGTATAAAAGAGAAAATTCAAACTGCAGTATAATAGAACCATGAAATCAATTAGAATACATTATGCATATATGGTATATAATTTTATTTTATAAAAAACTGGTTGCTAATCAACAAAGGGTCAAGAGTCAAAGGAATAGCCACTTGGAGCCAAAAAGCATGACTCTCAACTTAAATCATACATTAGGATAAATTAAGGATAGATAGATAGTTCAATTTAAATAATGGACTTAATAAAGTGGTAGAAGAAAAGAATAGGCAAATATTTATAAAACCCAGGTACGGGGGAGAACTTTCTAATGAGATACCAAAAAAAAAAAAAAAAAAAAAATCATAAAAGAAAGACTTGGGAGTATTGAAGGCACAAATTCAATAATTTTTCAGTAAGCCAAGATCCAATACAGATAGTAATGCTTAAGAATTTTTGAATATTTCACTTTATGTAGAATAAAATCCTAACTCTTTACCGTGGCATTAAAAACTCTTCTTAATTTGTCTCCAATCTACCTTTCTAACTTCATGTTCTACCAATTACCACTAGCCCTCCCACCTCCTGTCATGTGATCTAACCTCTCTGGGACACTCACCATTTTTTTAAGTACAACATGTTTATTTCTTAAAAAAAAAATTTTTTTTTTCATGGCTCACCCTAGTGCCTCTGTTTCTCCTTCAAATGGGGGAAGTTCTATTAATCTATCAAGGACTATCTTAAATGTCATTTTCTTAAACTTCTTTGTCTCTTTTATTGCCTCCCATTTGGCCCAACAAGTAGAATTAGTGTTCCATCCTTTCCATTTCCACAGCCCATTAGTTATTTAGCTAGTTTAGCTCATTTTTAAATGTATTCTTTTCTCCTGCTAGACCTCATGAGCCTTGAGAGCAGGAACGATGATGCCTCATTGGTTGTTCTGTCCCCTATTCCTAACATCCTAAAACTAGCAGAGTCTAGTATTTAGTCAAAGTCAGTAAATTTTTGCTGAGATGATACAGAATAAATAAGAACAATAAATGAGCTAAAGAAGTTGCCTTTTAAACAAGCTTCATTTGAAAATGAAGAACTTAGATCTGCCACCTAAGGAGTTTTGTTTCCTTCTTTTTATACTGGCAGCGTAAGAGTATTACCCAAAAAACCTGCTGCCCAGGTAGCCACTCTCCTGCTTTAACATCTTCTGGCCTCCTCCTGTGATATTTACCACAGTCGACTTCCTCAGATATGTTCAAGGAAATGGGAAATGGAGGTTGGTATGATATTGAGTCTATCTGTCCTCTCAACTTGGCCTCCCATCTCTGGTCTCATTTTTGGAAACTTCCACTTTCCTTTCTTCACCAAAGCACCATGTACATAAGACTATTATGTGTGCTGGACTCTTCTGAAGGGTTGAGTTTTGATAACGTGCAGAATAGGAAAACTTAAAAACCAATATTAGTGTTAATAGAATGATGAAGCAGAATTTTCCCATTATTTTGGAATTATGGCTATCAGCTCCAATGCTCAAGAAAACAAACATTAAGTATCCACGAGTTTTCACACTACAGTATGTATCCAACAGGGGGCTATCTACGGAAAATAGCTCCTATTGCAATTAGTTTTAAATTGCCGAATGATCTCTCACAGTTGGCAATGGAAATTGTGATGACCATTAGCTCATTAGTGCCCCTCCTCAAGGGATGCCTGGGGCACCCACCCTCCCTGACATACCTTAGTTACACCTCAGGTATCCAGTCCAAGAATGAGAGGTCGTCCCTGTCTTCCTTTAGATACTCTCAATCTCTCTAAGTGGCTCTATTAGAGCCACCTGTCTTGTTGACAGAGCCCTGGTGGAGCAGTGGTTAAGCATTGGGCTGCTAGCCAAAAGGTTGGCAGTTGGGATCCACCAGTCTTTCCTTGAGAGTCCTACGGGGCAGTTCTATTCTGTTCCACAGGGTCGCTATTGAGTGGGAATCAACTCAATGGCAGTGGGTAATGGGTATGTATCTTGTTGACAGTAATGTTACAAGCCTGTGCCCCTGCTGATAACACGTACAAAGAATGTGAGATGTATTCTCACTGTCCTGGCTTCTAAGGACCATTCTGGCTGCACTTCCTGCAAGACAGATTTGTTCTGTCTTCGGACAGTCTCTTACACTATGCTATGTCATCCATTTAGCCTTTTTTTGGTAATAAAGATAACATTTTACACTGCCCTTTATTTTTTTATTTCTCAGTTGTTTCAGGACCTGGGCAGGGAAGAGGGATGCAACTGATTTGGAAATTCATCAGGCAGTTGGTCTTGTGCTGTGTGAGGAAATTCCAGTAGTCATCTAGGTGCATAGCTGGGAGCAGGAGCTGAGTGGGTATGGGTACTCAGCTGGTGAGTACATCACCCTTCTCTGGGAGCTCTGCAGAGTGAAGTCCACCTCTGGCACTCCTAAACACCCTCACCTGCTGCCTGGGAGGGAATGAGATTCTGAATGCCTGCTCCACAGAGGGCATCTGTGGCCAGCCAGTGTTAGCTGTGAGGGGCCTCAACACAAGAGCACCTAAGGAAAGAATATTTTGCACCTTTTTTAATAAACTCCTTTACTACACCATGCTGTGGGAGAGCCAGAAGAAGAAAGGTGTGAGAACAGGTGAGTGAAAGAATAAGCACCTCCTCCCCATAAAGGGCCTCAACCAAGGGGCAGGTAGATGTGAGGAGAAGGACTTGGATGTGAAAGTAAAGCTTTGATTAAGCCTGTAGTGAGTTTTTTGTAAATAACTGCAAGTAAGCTTTAGTTACCGAAATGAGATGGTACTCATAATTGAAAGTGACTGGAAAGATATGGTATCTTCTAAGATATTGAAAAGAAGTAGGAAAAAGGAGATATTTGAAGGCAGCGGTAGGAGAAAAAGACAACAATTCTCTTTTTGTATCACATCAAATCCAGATGGTAAATGATACCACTGCCACTAGGTATCCTTGATGCTAAAAATACATCACCCAGGCTCCGCCACTGGTACTGTGTTATAGAAATAAACTTCTGTCAGTCTGGGGCCCCTCTCTTTCCAGACATTGCCCCCTCTCCACTTCCCACAAATCTCTTAGGGACTTCCAACAGGATTCCCTTGAACTGACTTAGGATAGTTACCAAAAGCTGTTATTTTATTATGCAAAACAATGCAGCTCCTTGTCTTGGCTCATCAAAGTGCTTTCAAAAAAAAAAAAGCAATTCTCTCCCTAGGTAAAACGCTTGTGGCCTTCCAGACTAAGGGGTCAAACAGTAGCCTTTTTTTTAAGGTAATAATTCTTGTCTTCCTGATATGGGGGGATCACCCACAACTCAGGACAATGAGACGCAGTAACTCACGTTACCCGGTGATACTGGGGGAGCTGGGGAAGGCTGAGTTTTGGGGGAAATAAAACCACATGCCTGAATAATAAGGAAGGAGAGCGTTCTCATTTTTGAAAAAAGAGTTTCAAGGATACACGATGGATCACATGAGTGCCTGAATAACAGAAATTATGCATTCTGTTTACAATTCCCAAAATTTTTTTATCAGCAAATAGGTAAGGAGAAAAGTTGTGCTGGCTTCCCCATTGTTGTGTACTGTCTTATTCTTCACCAAAGTTAGCACTTGTCTGTTAAGTGTTTTTCCATCCTCACCTCTCCACTCCCTGGTAACCATTAAAGATTGTTTCTTTTTGTGTGTAAACCTTTTCATGAGCTTTTACAGTAGTGGTCTCATACAATATTTGTCCTTTTGTGATTGACTTATTTTACTCAACATAATGCCCTCTAGATTCATTCATGTTATGAGATGCTTCACAGATTCATCATTGTTCTTTATCGTTGCATAATACTTGACTTAGAATACTTTTCATTGGCTCAACTGCTCCAGGGCATGGAGCTTAATCGGGCAACAGTATTAAGAGTTGGTACTTCAACCTGCAGTCATTGGGAGCCATTGGAGATTTTGTTTTATTCAAGAACTTTCAGTCGCAGTGTAGAAACGGATTGGGGGGAGCCAAGATTGGAGGCTGCTGTCATCTCAGTGAGAAGCAACTTTAATTTTAAAAAGGCCTTGCCTTGATGTCTCCCTCCCCCACCCACCATCACGAAGTAAGATACTGAACGATGAAGATTTAAACAAAATATTGGAGTCCCTGGGTGGTGCAAACGTTTCATGTTCTCAGCTGCTAACCTAAAGGCTGGAGGTTGGAGCCCACCCAGAAGTTCCTTGGAAGGAAGGCCTCACAATCTACATCCCCAAAAATCAGCCCGTGAAAACCCTGTGAAGCACAGTTCTACTCTGACACACCTGGGGTCACCATGAGTCAGAATCCGCTCGATGGCAACAGATATTAAAAAAGTATTACTTGCCCAGATAATTTTCTTACATTGGACTTTTTTCAGTTCTTAAACTCTAACTAACGGAAAGTCTTTTAAAAAGTACTGTCATGTTTAACCTTTTCAAATGAAGGATTTGACTTTCAGCGATGTCTACAGGTCATCATGAAGATTGAACACTGTGTCCTTAGTTTGGTTATTTGTCAAAGAAGCAAGCCAGCTTTTCTCTTTCTTTTTTCCATTTTTGTACTTCAGTAAAATGAAGGACATGTTCATTTGTAAATATTAAGACTTGAGACTGTAAAGATACACAGATCGGGAAAATTTCAAGAAATGTATTTCATAAAAAGTAGTTTGCAAAATGCAAATGGCCTTCCCTGTACCAAAAGCAATCTAATAAAAATATGCATCTGTAATATCACTAAAGTCCTGGTTCACAACTAAGATAGAACAAATAAAGTTCTTTTAGAACTGGTATTTGGTGTAATGTTAAAGAGCTCTCTTCTTTAGAGACGGCAGCAATAACGAGCAATGTAATGACGTGTCATGGTGTACTTCTAAAAACCTGGCTTACTTTGCACTCTGCTCACTTAAGACCACCTTGATTAGTTAGACAAATGAAAGAAAGCCATCATCTCCTTGAGAACAGGACCCCTGAAAAATAACACTTAATTATTCTGAGGGAAATTGAGACTTGAAGTGAAATATGTTCTCATGATAATAGTTTTACTTTGAAGGGTGTATTTCAGGTTCAAATATTAAGACAAACAGTACTACATAATTGCCTATACAGTTACTTTGGAAACTAAAAATTCTATTTGTAGAGGAAAAATATTTTAAAAGCTTCTTAAAGGTCACATTAAAAAAAAAATACATAAACAAATTGGTTTATCAATGCTAAAATCTCCTAGCTGTGGATTACCCATGATGTGGTAGCGCTCTTTGTAAGTAGCTGACTGCATGGAGTATTTGGGCGAGCACAAAGAAGACCAGCTAGCTAGAAGTACCTTCTTCAGTGAAGTCTTGCAGGCCCTGAGTTTGCTAGCTTTGGAGTCTTTCTTCCTATTAAATTGCAAATATCTTACAGGGAAAAAGGTAGCACACCCGTTTCCCATTAGCACAGGTTTTTGTTTCTCAGGTTGTAACTGGAAATTAAAACCAATGAGAGAAGCTATAGTTTGATAAGATGGGACCTTAGGGTTTCATAGCCCGGGAAGGGGAGACACCCAACAAACCAGTGCAATGGGCAAAGGAGGGGACAATTCTGACCATGGGGGGCTGCAAAGTGAAATAAGCCCCCAGTGTGGATGAAGCTTTGGATAGTGCCCCCAAGACACGCCAACGGTCGACTTCTTTTACCAAAAGGATAGCTGAGAAAGGATCCTATCTGATTTATTCAGTGTATTCATGGTGTGTAGCAAAGAACTTCTTTCAAACTTATTTTTCAGTAAGTATTTGTTGAACAAATTATTGGAAGAATAAAAAAAATACAAGAGGAATATCTGCTTATATCACTTTATCCATGCCAAACTGCTCTGATCACTGATCCTACCCTACCCCTCAAGGGTCATGTCTAAAGTCATTTTGCTGTCCTCTAAGGCCTCTGCTTGACTCCCCTTATATTTCCATCTTGTACTGTCATCCCCTGAATCACACACTCTAGGGTAGAAAAGATTACAGCCTTGGAAACCATATGGGCCAGTTCTGCTCTATCCTGGAGGGTTGTTACGAATCAACTCTCTCTCTCTGCATATACCCTGTTGTTTTACATCTTCTAGTTACAGCCAGAAATGCACTCCGGCACTCCTTTTATTTCTAAGCTAATGTCTCCTTATTCTGTAAAACTTATCTTTTAGGCATCAGCTCTTCCAGGAAGCTGTTTCTGACAGCACCTCTCCACCCAGACTGCCCAGGCACTCCGGGCTACATACTTCTCTGTGAGTCCATGATTCCCTCTCCACCTCTCTATCATTTTCTGACCACACTGCACTGCATTCATCCATTTGTCCATCTGCCTACACCACTGAACTATGAGTTTTTTGTTGTTGTTTTTTAAATGCCTTACACATCTTGACTCTAAAGCCTTCCCAGTTACCAATCCATTCTTTTCTTCTTGACAGCAAAATGCCTTGAAAGCAGTGTCTGTACTTGCTATCATCACTTCTTCTTCTCCCACTCATCCCTGAATGTATTCCAATTAGGATTTGATGTCAATATTTAACTAAAATAGTTTTCTTACCATAGCCTGAAATTCTGGTGAATTCCACAATGAGTTCTCATTATTTAAATTATGCATTTTCAAAAGTATTTGACACGGTTGATTCCTCTTTCCTTCTGGTGACTTCCAACACAACATGTTGTCCTCATTCTCCTTCCTGACTAGTGGCTCATTCTCTATTTCCTTTGCTGGTTCCTCCTCATCTCATTCACCTCTATTATGCTAGTTTTCCTGTTCAGTTACAGCATCTAGTTTTTATACTCACTTCCCTGCTTTCATAGTTTTAAATTCTTTCCATATGCTAACCACTCCCAAATATCCATCTCTAGCCAAGTCTTCTCTCTTGAACTTCAGATTCTTAAATCCTTACTCTGCATCTCTTCTTAGAGCTTTTAATAGGCTTCTTGAATATAAACATGCTTAAAATCAAATTCATAATTTCCCCCACCCAATGCTGTATAACCCTGGCTCTCCCTCAATGCCTACCATATCAGTAGTTAAAACTTCATTCTTTCAGTGACTCATCAAAAACCAAGACTCTTACCCTGACTTCTTTCTTTATATCAAACCCTACATCTGATCTCTTAGCAAATCCTGTTGACAGTACCTTTGAAATGCAACCAGAATCCTATGACTTTTTACTTCTCTGGTCTTGGACACCATCTTCTCTCATTTGAGTTATTGAAACAGTCTCCTAATTGACTTTCTTGATTTTTTTTTTTCCTTGCTCCCTATATGCTCTATTTTCAACAGAGGAACTAGAATCAGTATTGTAAAATGTAAGTTGGATTATGTTGCCCTATGCTCAACATTCCAATGGCTTCCACTTTATCATGGCATTAAAATCCTACAAACCCTACGTGAAGTACACCCTATCTTCCCCTGGCTACCTCTGCAACCTCATCTCCAACCAGCCTTTGCCTTGACCACTCAGGTCTAGGCTCTGGGGTCTCTACTCTTTCAGGAATGTGTCTCAGGGCATTTGGTGGTCTCTGCCTAGACCTGTGCTGGTCCTAATACCTGAAGAGATGTCTATGCTCCTTTTCACGTCATACACACTATCGTGTCACTTCCCACACCTCATCCTGTGTTCTCACTGCTCTGGAAATGACAAAACCACTAGATGCTGTCAGCTCTTTTTACAACTTAGTGCCTCTTAGTCACCCTTTTACCTGTTTTCTCACTGCCCTCTGTCTCCATCTTGATCACAGCACTTGTCTCACCATTTTGGATTTTTTTCTCCTCAAAGTCCCTGAACAGAGGGCTCTTAAGAGCAGAGTCCACACAGTATGCATTATTGTATTCTGGGCACATACACTGGGACTACCACACTGTAGCTTCTCAATACAAATTTGTTAGTAGAAATCAATTCAAAGACTTTTCATTGAACCTCTAGAGATTTCATTACTATTGGGTTAATGGTATATCAGCCATTTTTATACCTCTGGACCTTAGAGGCAAAGCGTTATTCCGGTTGTAATGCATTTAGCGTCAAGGTGAGTCCCTTTTAAAATGCCTGAAGCTCAGCAGACCGGAGTTGGAGCCTCGTTGTTGTGTAGGTTGAACATTATACGAGGTGATGCTTCCTGGATATGTTAGTTATGTAAACTTTTGCCTTTTTTTCTCTTTATTTCTGTGAGAAAAGGCTTGCAAACATAATTATGGCTTTCTTGTGTGGATAGTTAGGGAGACCTGATGGGTTTGTTTTGGTTTTTCTGCGTCCTATTTGAAAAACGAAGTTCCCCCATGTAAACTAATGGAAAGGTGCCTACAACAAATTACTTATCTAGCTCTCATTGGTATATTGTCATACCACAGATCAGTGACACTGCAGTGCCACTCACCTCATTGGTGGCTTGTATTACCAGATCATGTTTTGTCAAATTTGTATTGCCAAACAAAAATTTAAACACACTCAATTAGTAAACATGCATTCCAGTATTGAAAACACATGCCATCAAAAAAAAAAAAAAAATTAAGGAGAAAAATGTAGTAACAAAAGGTGATCAACATTGTCCTGCTAAGGGCTTTCTGCTTGTTTTCTTAGACAGTAGGCTACAAAATGGAAATTCTCTCCAAATGCATCTCAAATGTCTCACAGGGGAAAAGACTCATTCTATATGTGACCTCTCCATACCACACACACCCTGGATTTATTACCTTGGGTCCTCACATTTTGTAACCATTTCCCAGATATTTTTGCCTGGAATTTACCTGTAGATTAAGGTTGGCAAATAACTTTTGTCCCTACCACACTTCCCATGCCTGTGGTAGTTATCAAGACTATTTCCATTTGAGATAGCTGCACCCTCAGAATCCTTCTTGACACAGTGTTTCAGGCAGTGGTTAATAACCAGTAGATATTGGCATTTGCTCCCCTCCCTATCTGCTCCCATGAGGGGATTTTGTTGTCCTCTCCCTCTCCAGAATGCTAGACAAAAATAGCTGTATCCCAGGATCTTAAATGCATTCCTTCTCTCACCTTCCATTCTTTATACCACTGATGTGTTTGCTTTACTCTCTTTGTTCATTCACCTCCTTCATCCATTTCTTTTTTCCCAACTATTCATCTTCTTATCTAGAGTTAGCTTTGAATAATAACTAATTATGTTTTATGCTACAGATAAAATTAATTCCTAATCAATAAAAAGAAAATTTCAATGGCTTCACCATTTTTTTTTTTCAATGCTTTACTATAGAGGAAATATTGTCAGACAGGACTTTATGCTTGCAGAAATGCTGTACTTAAAAACAGAAATAAATATTTTAAAAACTAAGCCATTCCTTTTCCCCAGCCCCATTAAGGCTCAAAAATGGAAATTATTGGGCAATTTTTGTTTATTTTGAAAATAACTCCCATATTCCACCTATAAATGTAAATTTCCAGTGGTAAATCAATTCAAACTTGTCTGCTTTGCCAGAGACCCAGGTAATTATTCTCTTTTCCATGTGTTCTCTGAGGGGTGGCACCTACTCTTTCCTTTCTGTTGGCATTTTGTTTGTTTGTTCATTTGTTTTGAACTGGGTCCACCCATTGTTTCTCTGAATTTTAGTTGCAAAGTTAGAAGTGCCTATATAGACCATCTCCCCTTTGAAATCCTTTTATTTTACTGCTGTGTGGGTGAATATTTTGTGTTCTGTTGTTTGGTCCCCAGACAAAATATTCATTGGCATCAACCAGAATTTCACTTGGGGACTTGTGTAATGTTTGAAAAACAAAGAAAAAGAGGAAACGAAGGAAGGAAAAGAAGGAAGGAAGGAAGGGAGGGAGGGAGGGAGGGAGGGAGGGAGGGAGGGAGGGAGGGAGGGAGGGAGGGAGGGAGGGAGGGAGGGAGGGAGGGAGGGAGGGAAGGAAGGAAGGAAGGAAGGAAGGAAGGAAGGAAGGAAGGAAGGAAGGAAGGAAGGAAGGAAGGAAGGAAGGAAGGAAGGAAGGAAGGAAGGAAGGAAGGAAGGAAGGAAGGAAGGAAGGAAGGAAGGAAGGAAGGAAGAACAGAAGAAAACTCACGTCTCCGTGTGGGATCAAAATTGAACTCGCTTAAGATGGGCTTTTCAGAAGTCTAAGTTTGCCCATTATATGATCTGAACACAGATGAGTAAATACTGCAATCTTATCTCTTTGATAGGACTGGAGAGTGGGGGCTAGGAGTAGACCAAGGAAGACAATAAGCCATGTTCTGAGAAATGGCAACGTGTAGTATAAAGAGCTTGGAATTGAAGTCAGAGGCCTGGGTTGAATATTAGATCCTTTGATCACCAACTGCACAACCTTAAAAACTCTCTGTGGAATTTTCCTCATCTATAAAATTGGGATCATAATGTTAAATTCATAGGGCTATTAGGAGAATTGACTAAAATAACCCTAGGATACTATAAAAAAAATAAGACACTCTAAATTTCTTTGCTCCTTTCCCATTTTTCAAAACTTGTGGAAACTCCATGGGGTCAATTGTATCCTTTGGAGTTGAAGCTGGAGGCCTGGCAGTGATCAACACCTTAGTAGCATTGGGTGTTCAGCTTGCAAAGGGGCTAACAAATTTTTATTCTTCCCTTACAAGTTAGAATTTCTCCAGCTAACTTGTGTCACGCTCTTCTTTTCATAGCTCTTGGCGTCTTGCTCCTGTCAGAGTCTCAGCAGTGCAGACACCACGAGGGTGAGCAGGGGTGTAATCCGAGCAGAGCATTAGAGATGAGCTCCTTGGTGGCACAATTAGTTTCACTCTTTTTGTCATCCCCACAGGTGACTGTCTAGCCGGAGCATGAGCAATGACGTGGACTGAAATGTAGTGACTCCCAGCTGTTCTTAATCTGCAATCTTGTTTAATTTCTGACCCTTTCCCTTGTTCTGGGTACTAACCCCAGACTTTAATAATACATATTAGTTTTTCTTCATTATATCAAAATTGTATAAAACTGAGTATAAAGAAATATAAAATTGTTCGTAATCCCATCACCCACAGATAACCAGGATTAATATTTTGTGCATTATTTTCCACAGTTTTTCCTTGAATATACTTAATATCATATTGCTGCAGTTCTAAGATTTCATAGATTGTAAAGTGTATCTTCATTTTAACAGCAGCTTTTTTTGGGGAAAAAAAAAAACAGTAAAAAGAAAAGACACAGGCACCTAGGCAACACCTTATCCCATGTATACATGATTTGTAAGATGCATCTCAATTTTAAAATGATAAAGCATATGTATTATAACAAAACAGGTAAATATAGATCCCATATGTCCCAAATGTATTCAACCTCGCAGACACAGTTGTATTAAACACCTACTGAACTATAAATTGAACAACTACCCTGCATGAATGTGTGTTGTCTAGTTATTTCCCAGGTCTCTCTGGGTACCTCTTTGTAAAATCTGCATGCTTCCTAAGCCTACATTGATTGGCATTTACTATCTCCTTAGTGTTTTGGCTGCAGACCACTGGCCTCCACTTCTGGAGATACTCTGTTGCTCTCTAGGTTGCTCAGACACAAAGTGCAAATATATATAAAAAACCCCTTGCCATTGAGTTGATTCAAACTCATTGTGACCCTACAGGACAGAATACAATTGTCCCATAGGGTTTCCAAAGGCTGTAATCTTTATGGAAGCAGACTGCCACATTTTTTGGCTGAAGGGTTCAAACTGCTGACCTTTTGGTTAGCAGCTGAGCACTTAACCACTGTGCCATCAGGGCTCCTTCAAATATGTATGTTTAAGGTGTGTTGAACATTTACCTACCATTCTTGAATGGCCGGGAGGGAACACAATAAAAAAGACAGTAAAAAAAGTCCAGCAATAATGTTTCCCAAAATTGACACCTTTGGAGGGGAGCTAATGAGTACAATTTTTTTTTTTGTAGAAAAAATTCTGTCCCTCTCTTTCCCCCCTTTATTCGCTCCTCCCCTCACTCCCATTTCATTAGTCAGTCTTTAGAGCACCCACACATTAGTTGCTGCCTGACTTCTGTCAGACTAATTCTTTTAAATTTTGAGTCAAAGTGGATATAAGCTTATCTCTTAGTTCTTTATTGCACTGTTAAATTCAGCATGGCATATTTTTTAAAAAATTTGAGAAACATAACTGTTTCTTTTATATTTTTATTTACCTAAAAATTAAATTTGATTTGGATTGGTTAAATGTCAAATCTCACTTAGGGGTTTGTCTACCTGCTCACTTGAGATCCTGCTAAAACCTTTGGCTTATGCAATCTAATACTTTTGGCAGTGTGCTTCTGGAAACCTTCCGAAACCCAAAGAAACAGTTGATTCCCCTGGGGGCAAGGAAGCCCAGAGCACAGAAGTAGGGTAATACTGCATTTCCAGGGGACTAGGGGAAGAGGAAATTGTTTTCTCATAGAGGAGCCTTGGTGGCACAGTGATTAAAGCCCTGACTGCTAACCAAATGTTGGTGGTTCAACCCATCAGCCACTCTGAGGAAGAAAGATGGGGCAGTCTACTTCCATAAAGATTTACAGTCTTGGAAACCCCATAGGGCAAATCTACTCTGTCTTATAGGGTCTCTAGGAGTCAGAATTGAGAAATGTTTGATTTTATTCTCATAGAGTACCCAGAACTTGAAAGGAATTAACATCTTACGCCACAGATTGCTCACTGTTCAACAGCACGTTTCATCATCTTCCTGGACACACAGCCAGACCACGGTTCCCAGCCTCCCTTGCAGATATAGACTTGTGACTGAGTTGAAAGAATGTGAGTGAAAGTGATGTAGTACACCTCCTGGCCTAGCCTACGGACATTTCTCATGGGTCACATTCTTGTGCCTTCCCTTCCCACTGGCTGGATGCAAGGACCATAAACCTTACAGGATGACATAACTACAGTATGGAAGAAGCCTGGTCCTGAATCCAAAAGTGGAGGAAAATCACCTGCCAACCAGGAATATTTGCCACACTGGACTATTATGGGAGCCCTGGTGGCACAGCAGTTAAGAGCTTAGCTGCTAACCAAAAGGCCGGCAGTTTGAATCCACCAGCTGCTTCTTAAAAACACTATGGGGCAATTCTACTCTGTCCTATAGGGTGACTATGAGCTGGAATTGACTTGATGGAAATGGGGTTTTTCCATTTGGAGTATAATGATTACCTGAATTTTATTGATTATGCAAAGGCATTTGACAGTGTGGATTGTAACAAACTACGGATAACATTGCAAAGAATGGGAATTCCAGATCACTTAATTGTGCTCCTAAGGAACCTGTACATAGATCAAAAGTTAATTGTTCAAACAGAACAAGGGGATACTGCTTGATTTAAAGTCAAGAAAGGTGTGTGTCAGGGGTGTATTCTTTCACCATACCTATTCAATCTGTATGCTGAGCAAGTAATCCGAGAAGCTGGACTATATGAAGAAGAACAGGGCATCAGCATGAAGGAAGACTCATTAACAACCTGCATTATGCAGATCACACAACCTTGCTTGCTGAAAGGGAAGAGGACTTGAAGCACTTACTGATGAAGATCAAAGACCACAGCCTTCAGTATGGATTACACTTAAACATAAAGAAAACTAAAATCCTCCCAACTGAACAGATAGGCAACATCATGATAAACAGAGAAAATGTTGAAGTTGACAAGGATTTCATTTTACTTGGATCCACAATCAACATCCATGGAAGCAGCAGTCAAGAAATCAAATGACATATTACAGTGGACAAAACTGCTGCAATAGACCTCTTTAAAGTGTTGAAAAGCAAAGATGTCACCTTGAAGACTAAGGTAAGCCTGACCAAAGCCATAGTTTTTTTAATAGCCTCATACGCATATGAAATCTGGACAACGAATAAGGAAGACTGAAGAGGAATTGACACCTTTGAATTGTGGTGTTGAAGAATATTGACCATTCCACGGACTGCCAAAAGAACAAACAAATCTGTCTTGGAAGAAGTACAAACAGAATGCTCCCAAGAAGCAAGGATGGTGAGATGTCTCACATACTTTGGAGGTGTTATCAGGAGGGATCAGTCCCTGGAGAAGGACACCATGCTTGGTAAAGTAGAGGGTCTGTGAAAAAGACGAAGACCCTGAATGAGATGGCTTGACACAGTGGCTGCAACAATGGGTTTAAGCATAAAAACCATAGTGAGGATGGCGCAGGACTGGGCAGTGTTTCGTTTTGCTGTACATAGGGCTGCTATGAGTTGGAACTGACTCCTTGGCATCTAACGACAGCAACATAGAGGGAGAGAAACAGATTTTCATTATTTTGAACCATTGAAATTATAGGGTTTATTGGTTATTGTAACTAACATAGTATATCTCTCACTATTATGCAAATTATACAAACATATATCTTAATTTATTTAATCATATCCCTATTTTTAGAGATTTGGGTTCATTTAGGTTTCAGTATTTAAAATAATATAATAATAAACATCCTTGAAGAAATAGCTTTGGATAGTCGTAGGAATATTTACGAGAATATATTTTTAGATGTGGAGATTTGCAATCAAGTGTATCGAGGATTTTAAATTTCAACATAATTTGATAGAAATTAACAAAGCACCCTTAGAAAATGTGTATCATTTTAGATTTCCCCAGGCAATGCACAAAAGCACCTTTTTAAACTACTTCTCCAATCATGTATATCTGTATACCTACTGTTCGCCAGTGTGACAGGAAAAAATAAAAATAAAATAAAGATCGGCAACATTTAAAAAAGTTTTTCTTTATCATATGTTTATAAACTGTTCATATTTCTTCTGTGTATTACCTTTTCCTGTGTCTTTTGACAGACTTTTTTACTGAAATGTTTATGTCTTTCTTACTGATGGGTAGAAAGTGTTTATCAGGAATATCCTGCTCTTGACTCTTTATGTGGAAAATATTATCTTGTAGGTAAAATTGCCTTTGAATTTATTCTGATAACTTTTGACATGCAAAAGATTTTATGGAGATAAATTGTTGATTTATTACTTTATGGCAATTAGGTATCACTGCTTGTTTGTAAGGCCATTATTGCCACTCCCAATATTAAAAAATCCCAGTATTAAAAAAAAAATTTTTTTGTACATTGTCTTCTAATGAAGGAACAGGTGTGTATATGTGTATGTGTGTGCAAGTATATTTCATTTGGAAAAAAACTTTATTGTTTTCCAAGTATATAGCAAATTCTATCAACACAACTTATATATTAATCTTTCTCTTATAAAACGGTACGTTCATTGCATACTAAATTTGCACACATATCTGTTATCAATCTCTGATATTCTCCTTGATCGACTGCACGTTGTGTGGACAACGTTGAATCCTACTTTTACAATTGCAGAGGATTTCATCACGTGACTCTATAATAATGCACTTAGCTTATTCCCCACTGTTGAAAACTGATTGATTTCTATTATTTGCTACATGAAGATCTTTATGTATGTAACTATGATCTAAAACTTTCACATAATTTCTTCAGGACAGACTCTTTGAATTAGAGTGATATGAACATTTTTAAGGCTTTTGAAACTTATTTTCAACCTGATTTCAGAAAAAGAGTTGTCACAATTTTCACCTCTGTGGGAGAGCGTATGAGGGTCCCTTTTTCATTATCTCCTGGCCAACCTTTATACTTTTAAGAAAGTTGAGTAACTGGAGCAGCTACAATCAAATCTTGATTGAATTAGATATTTGGATTATGAATTAATCATTTTTAAACAGAACCGGTAGCACCTAGTATTTTTATTCAAGCTTAGTTCAGCAAGAAGGATGCAACCTAGCAAAATTAATCCAAGAGTCTTCAATAGTTCAAAACAAATTTCATCATTGGGTTTGGGAAGAGGCACAAAATCATTTCAATGTCTTAAGTCTGAAAATATTAAGATCTTTACCTATCTGGCATGAAAGCTCAACTCACCCTGAGGTTATTCAAGTTGTGCGGTTATGAGATTTGACACAGAGCTGCTTTCTGGATGTGATTCAAATGACCAAAATAGTCGTACAGGAACTTGGCCTTCCTCCAGCCATCACACACACGGGAAGTACTCGCCTCACTTCGGACTGATTTCCCCTCACTTTCGCACATGCCCGTAGGAATAGTGGTTTGGACCCACTTACGTGTGGTTAGGCTAAATCTGTCTCTCGTTGAAATTTGACAACATTCTACTCAAAGCCTAGTTTGTCACAGGAAGTTCATTACGCAAGGTGTAAGCGTTGAAGGCCACCCCTCGCCTTGTCATTCCAATCCAGTACAGAATCTGTGGGCGGCCTGCGGCTTCACCGGTGAGCAGAGCGTTCCTGTTTGACACTGGTACCTTTGTTGCAGCTGAAACATCTTGGGAATTCAGAAATTTATATATGGGAACCTGAATTTCAGAAGCTGCTTCAGATTAATGCTAGGTCGTGTTTGCTATTCTAATTGTGCTACAGCCTGTTACTTGCTGGTAGTGGGCTCCCTAAGGTGATAGGAGGTTGAGAGGCAGTTTCTACTGCCGATTTATTGCTGCTAGGATCTTCCTGGAAAGCATGTGTGTCGGTTTTGTAATATCCAGTGAACTCCAGAGACTGACGTGTGCTTTTATAATTCACCGCAACCTGTCAGAAGCCCTGGTGGTGCAGTGGTTAAGAGCTCAGCTGCTAACCAAAGGGTTGGCAGTTCAAATCCACCAGGTGATCCTTGGAAATCCTATAAAGCAGTGCTGCTCTGTCCTATAGGGTTGCTATGAATCAGCCCACTCCAGATCAATGAGTTTGGTTTTGGTTTGGTGGCAAGTAGTCAAAGGCCTACTTCCATAAGACAGGATGGAGCAAATGATTGCCAGGTCAGGGGAAAAGAAAATGATTGTAACTTTTAAATATGACTATGAGTAATAGAACTCACCACCAAAAGGAGGTAAAACTAGAAAAGAAAAGAAGCTTGAGTCACACCAATAGTAGTATAATAGGAGCAGGCGTGAGTAAGACTGGTGTTTGGGGCCTAGTGCTCAGAAGTTAGAGAGAGAGGGTAGATGGAGAGGTTGGAGCAGGCAAAGCTGAAATTTCCCTTGAGTTTGCCAGTCTAGCCTTTGTAGCCAGTTAGAAACACCGTCTAAGCAATCCTAGGAGGCAATGAGTTTAAGTTAACTGGGAAGGAACAATTCAGGAAAGAAGAATGAGAATGGTTGCAGAAGAATGTAACCAATGTCACTGAATTGTACATGTAGAAATGGTTCGATTGGTGTATGTCCTGCTGTGTATATTTTCAACAACAAAAATGAAATAAGTTATTAAAAAACAAAAGAAAAACATCATCTATGGAGCACTGGTGACACAGTGATTTAAGCGTTTGGCTTCTAACCAAAAGGTTGGCAGTTTGAGTCCACCAGCTGCCCCTTGGAAACCCTATGGGGCAATTCTACTTGGTCCTAAACCCAGTGCTGTCGAGTTGATTCCAACTCATAGCGACCCTATCGGACAGAGTAGAACTGTATAGGGTCACTCTGAGTCAGAATCAACTGGGCGGCAATGGGGTTTGTTTGTTTGTTTTTGGGGGTGGGATGTGGTGGGATTTATTTTTCTTGGTGACAAGTGTGGGAGGAGTAAAAGGCAGGCTCCCCCCCGCCCTAAAACTGAAGCACCACAAACAAAACAAAAACCCTCCTGCTCTACATACATCCCTGTTTCAAACACCGTAATACCCTGTTACGAATCAGCCAAAAATGAACAAACGTTAGAGATTTAAGCTACTGGTGTAGCTAAGTGTTCTGTTTCATAAACCAGTTACTTTTGTGAACACACAAACATTTTCATAGATGCTTTAATTCAGCTGCAGGAAGGATGATGTATAAATACTTTACAGGTAAATAGAAATATTTGCCTGTTTGTAAAAAATTATATACTTAAAAGCCATAAGAATAAAATCATTGAATTTGTTCGACATTAAATGAAAATGTCTAAAAACAGGAAAAGGTGAAGGGCAGAGCTCCTTGAGGCTGGACTGCTACTGATCTTAAGTATTGTCGGGTAAATCATCTCTTGAATACATAATTGCAGTGGTTTGTGTGTGAAATACTTCAGTGCTCTACTCCAAATACTCCAAGTGAGTACCTTTAATTCAATTGATTTTAAATGACAAGGGTTCTACATTTTCATCCTGGGCTATTATTCGCCTTAGAAACCCTGAGCAAAAGTGTAAAGAACCTCCTAATTTTTTATCTTCGTCCAGCCCCCAAGATTTAAGTTTCATAAACTTGTTTTAGAAAGACGCTGAAGCTCAAGATCTTATTCAGAAGTTGGGACATAGAAAGCTAATCATCAAGAAGAGGAAGATATCGCTTATTCTTCCTCCCTCTTGTCTTCATACCAAAGACAGTATTGCCCATACAATCTTGTGATAAAAGGATACTTTGTAGCTGAAGTTCATTAGTGCATTCATTTATTCATTCACTCTTAATTTATGCCAGAGACATTTTCAAGGAAATGCTACTTAAATGCATTACAGTTTTTAAAACATTTTCCATATTTTATTTGATCATCTTAATAACTTACATGGTAGGCAGAAGCAGTGGTAATACTCCCATTATACAGAAGAGAAAACTGAAATGTAAAGAATCTATGTGCTTAAAATCCAGGCTTCATGATTCTCAGACCAATGGTTTTGGTTGGTTGTTTGTTAGATTTTCATTTTTGTTTTTCTTGTTTGTTTTTCACAGTATTTTACTAAAGAGATAGAGGACAGATCGGGGAATCAATCTGTTGATTTAGCAGGTGATGTTACCTTTTTCCCTTCTATTTACTGTTATTATTGTTGTTCTTCGGTGCCGTCCAGTCAGTTCTGACTCACAGCGACCCTATGTACAACAGAAGGAAACACTGCCTGGTCTGTGCCATCCTCACAATTGTTGCTATGCTTGAGCCCATTGTTGCAGCCACTGTGTCAGTCCATCTCATTGAGGGTCTTCCTCTTTTTCGCTGTCCCTCTACTTTACCAAGCATGATGTTCTTCTCCAGGGACTGGTCCCTCCTGATAACACTTCCAAAGTATGGTATGTGACACAACGTCTCAGCATCCTCACTTCTAAGGAGCATTCTGGATGTACTTCTTCCCAGACAGATCTGTTCATGCTTTTAGCACTCCATGGTATATAGAATATTCATCTTCAACACCATAATTCAAAGACATCAATTCTTCTTTGGTCTTCCTTATTAATTGCCCAGCTTTTGCAAGCATATGAGGTGATTAAAAACACCATGGCTTGGGTCAGACGCACCTTAGTCCTTAAAGTGACATCTTTGCTTTTTAAAACTTTAAAGAGGTCTATTGCAGCAGATTTGCCCAAGGCAATACATTGCTTGATTTCTTGAATGCTGCTTCCGTGGGTGTTGATTGTGGATCCAGGTAAAATGAAATCCTTGACAACATCATTGTTTTCTGTTAAGACACTACTTTACACATTTGCAATCGTAGCAGGTTTTTGTTTCCTTTATTTCACTTAATTTTTACAATCGCTATGTGATAAGCCATGCCATGTTATTATCTTCGATTTACAAATAAGCAAAGTAAGCTCCAAGAGGCTAAAGTGTTAGAGTAATAAATACAAGCCAGTTGTTTTTACTTCAAGCCCGGGATTCTTTTCATTGCGTTCCCCTAAATTTTCCAGAGATACCATATATTAGCAAGACTTTATTTTTCATACCTTTAGATGTGCTATTGCCTGCTAAATACAATCACCAGCTTTGAATGAAGTGGTTGACCTTTGAAGATCCACCCAATTGCAAGACATTAATTTCAGAAGCTTGCTTATGTTTGGGAATTATTCTTTTCTTTTCTGTCTTCATAAATCACTTGTTCAAGTAGACAGTACCCTAGGATGGAGTGTGTGGTCAAGTAAGTTTCATAAAAAATATTATTAGCTTTTTCTTTTTTAAATGTGTGGTCATAGAATTCCATTTTCAATCTCAGTACATAAATTCTTTTAGGGTCAGCCTGGGTGATAGACTCTGGTAAAATTTCTGCCCCTACCCTTAGCTTTCTTCAAATACTTGGCACTCAAGTGTTCTCCTTCAAATGAGCCTTATATGAGTTTCTTTAGATGTTATAGTTTCTGCCCCCAAAAAAAATACTTAGCTCATTTTTCTCCCTGGTAAAACCCCACACAGCCTTAAAGGTCAAGTTTAAACATTTTCTCTTCTGTGAAATGTTATTCAGTCAGTCCCTCCTACCAGTTTTCATGTACTTTATCCATCTCTCTGTTAGGGCTCCGATCACCTTCTGCTGTAATTATTTGCGTATGTGTCTGTCTCCCCCATTAGATTATAAACATCTGGAGAGTACGGATTATGTCTAATTCATCTCTGTTCTTCCCTGCTAAGACTGTCAAAGTCCTAAAGGGTAGACCTATAGTGGAAGCTGGGAAGCAGTATCCAGAGCTGGGAAGCCAAGTGCTAATCTCAATTTAACGGTTTTTAATAAACCCACCATAGACTACCATTTTTCTAGAAATGTACTCCGTGGAATGTTAATAGCTTTTATCAGTATTAACCAAGTTTCATGCTCTTCTGTCTCCTTTTCTCATTTCTGGCCTGTGTTTATTATATTTGGAGACGAGGTGACCGATGGTGTGATTACACCCAAAAGTAACTCCTTCTCAAAGTTGTTCGACCCTCCGCATTGCTGATATCACCTTAAATATTAAGATTTCAATCCTTTTTGATTATATTATCTATTGATATTGATATTACTACCATGCTGGCAGCAATAACTGGAAACCGGGGGGGAAAAAAAGATTTATAGGTCAAGCTGGGCCAGCTATGCTGTAGTAACAAAGTTGAAATCTCAGTGGATTAGAACAAAAAATGTTTATTTCTCACTCATATAAACATTTTGCATTTATATGAGTGAGAAATATTTAGTTTTTGTATTTTATCGGACATAATGAGGGCCATCTTGTAGTTATGCCAATTAGAAAATTGAGAAGGCCAAAGAATTTCAAAGGATTTTTTTTTTTTTTTTTTTTACAGAGGCTAGCATCACTTCCATTCACATCCCTTGACGAGAAGTTAAGCATCACTTCCATCCACATCCCTTGACGAGAAGTTAGGTCACATGGCCCTGATATATTTTCAAGGGAGGTTAGGTCCTATCTCCCTTGAAATGCGCACATTCTCAGGAAGGTGAAAATGAAATGGACTTGAAATAAGATGTTGGATCTGTACCATAATATTTTCTTTTATTGATCTACTCCTTAATTCCCCATAATTCCAGGTGACAGGTATAAAACAGTATTTTCCAAAGTAAAAGAATAACTGACCCAAACCAAACTCATTGCCATAAAGTCAATTCCAATTCATATCCATGCTATGGGACAGAGTAGAACTGTCTCATTGAATTTCCAAAGAGCCGTTGGTGGATTCGAACTGCTGACTTTTTGGTTAGCAGCTGAGCTCTTAACCACTGCGCCAGAGGGAATAATAATATAGCAGAAAGAAAATTGAAGTTGGATGCTAAATTGACTGTACTGAAGTCTAAAGGACAAGGAAATAAAGTAAAAGCTCAGAGGAGAACAGACTCTAGGTCCTAGATCATCCCAGTTCTCAGGTTTTTTTTTTTTTCTCTCTCTCTCTGTCTTTCCTACAGATAGTATCTTTCTCTAATATTTCCATGACAAATCTAGTGTAAATCACCCTTTAAGAAAACTTTACACCCAAATCATAGGTATGGTTTTGCCCAAGAACAGTCTTCTCTTTACTGCTGCGCACCACATCCCCTCACAAGTCAGTTCTCTCTAACAAAGAAATGAGTAGCTAGTCAAGTTTATATTCGCCATGGGAAGCAGGGGAATTTGAAAACCAGAAACCACGCCCCTTTGAGAATTCCCTGTGGGTGAGGTAAAGACAGGTAGGGAATCACAAACATGCTTTCCAAGGATGAATAATAATTCTCAAAGATGGCAGAGGCTAAACCATATAAGGACAGAAGGGTTTTAGGTGTAGTGACTTACCCTGCGAAGATTGTGTTGCCTTCATGGAGAGGGCTTTTTTGTTGCCATGTACGGCAGTTTCATCTCTTCTCCTGCTGCAGGTCACTGTCAGGAACTGTCTATGTATGAGATTTATTATGGCACTAGTCAATCTCACCTTGGGATACAAAACAAGGAATACATGTTACTATTTTTAAAGTTCAAATTTTCTGAACCATTTGGTACAGCATGACTTCCTAGGCTACACTTGGAATTCTTCTAAGATATTTTATGGTTAAGGAATGTCTCATGTTGATTGATACTTTTCCATTCTGGGGCTCACCCAAGTTCTAAGTAGGAGATTCTCTAAGAATGCTTCCAACTGGAGACTGGTTCTCTCAGCCTAAGCTGCCATTCTTGGCTGCTTAGAAGGATCTTAGTATCTATTTGATATTTACATATTGCCAGCTTTTGGAAAGGATTTGAAATGCAAAACTCATTTGGATATCTAAGATAATGTTGAATTGATCAATTTCTCCTCTCACTTGAATTTCAATATGCCTCATTACTCCTTGTATAAATAAGGTCTAATAACATATCTCCTTAAGTCATCAATTCCCTTCAAAATGCTGTCTTGCCTTTCCTCTTTCTGTTTTATGAATTAATCCACACTTTATGTTCTCACCTCCTACTTAATTTCTCTTGCAATCCAGCTTCTGCTTCAACAACTCCATTGCCTTAAAGGCTTCCTAACCCTAACATAGGAGACCATGAGTGGTGCATATTGTTAACATGCTCAGGTGCTAACTGAAAGTTTGGAAGTTTGATGAACTTGACCTGAAAGAACGTCCTGGTGAACTACTCCTGAAAAATCAGCCTTTGAAAACCCAATGGATCATAGCTCTACTTTGACACACAGATGGGGTCACCTTGAATTACAGTTGACTTGAGGACAACTGGTTTTAATCCTAAAAAATAATAACCCTGAGTTATGATTGCCCACAATGCCGCCGGACCATATATCTAGGTGGTTTTCAATTTTGGAGAATCAATAAAGGAAACTATGAAGAAGATGGTATTTGAAGAATGGGTTAGGTTTCAAATTGCAAAGATTGAAATGAGGGTGTGAAAAGGACACTTGAATAAGCATTAAAATAAATAAAATATTTACTTAATATATACTATGTGGAAAAGGCTGTGCATATAGTGTACAATGAAGACCAAATTATAATCTCTGAGAGCTAAGGCTAACCAAAATGTTGGCAGCTCGAACCCACGAGGCAATCCTTGAAAACTGTATGGGGAAGTTCTTCTCTGTTGTATACAGTCGCTATGAGTTGGAATAGACTCGAAGGCAGCGGGTTTATTTCTTTATTTTATATACATATATTGGTGAATAAGACATTTATATAACGATAGTACAAGTCCCAGTGATTAGCAAAGTCATAAGATATTTATAATTCTATACTTTTAGAAAGGACAAGCGTTTTTCCCAAATGGGTTTGTCAGGAAAGACTTCCTAATGGTGCAGGGGTTAATGGGAGTAGGGATCAGTAATCAGAAGAGAAGTGTATAAGCATATCTCATATCTCTACATGTATTTGTCAGGATCACAAGTTGTCCCTGGGTGAGAGGAATGGTTAGATGCTTGACTACTAGCCAAAAGCATGGAGGTTGGAACCCACTCAGAGACGCCTTGGAAGACAGGCCTGGCGATCTGCTTCTGGAAAATCACAGCCTTGAAAATCCTAAAGAGCAATTCTACTCTGCGTTTTATCGGTTGCCATGAGTCGGAATCAAGTTGATGGCAACTAACAACGATACAGCACAAGCAGGAGACAAACTAAAAGGAATAGGGTCTATAAAGAGATTTGGGAAATAATGTAGGAAAATTTGGCTAAAAGACAGCTTCAGAGGGTTTTTTAACAGCAGGCTGAGAAATTTGGAACACATCCTGTGGACAACAGTGAGCCTCTGATGATTTAGAATAAAATGATTCTTTGTATTGAGGCTATAGAAATCTGGCAGGACAAGTTTAAATCTGCCGTTTCACCCACTGAAAGTGTTCGTGAGTTCTTGAGATGTTTCTGTTTGATGCTTTTAATTCAGTCACCTGGGTTTATCACGTCATCCTAGCTGTGTAAGCTGCCCTTGGCCTTCTAAGCTAATGTGGTCTCTGTCTTTCTAGGTATGTACCTCTAAACAGAAACTTAGCAAATATTCTCCTATTTTGAGCAATAAGACTTATGAAAGAAAAATTATGCCTTTAAATAAAAAAAGAAAGCATGTATATATTTTTTTAATTAAGACCTAGAAAGGTCTTTGTCTAAAGGCTCTGAAACTGGATATGAAGATTTTATTTTAAACCAAACCAAAAAGCAAAGCCGTTGCTGTTGATTTGAGTCCAACTCATAGCGACCCTATAGGATAGGGTGGAACTGCCCCATATGGTTTCCAAGGAGCAGCTGGTGGATTTGAATTGCCAACCTTTTGGTTTACAGCTGTAGCTCTTAACCACTGTGCCACCAAGGCTCCTTATTTTGAACAGGTAGGAAGAAACTGGCATTAACGGGGTTTCTTGAAAAGGAATAGCTGAGAAAGATTTCATCTTGAGCACTTGAGCAAAGCATTTCGTAAACACTTTAATTTCTGTTGGTCTAAAAGCCTTCAAGACATTTCGGTAAGTTATGGTGTCTGCATGAATACATTTTTTTTTAAATGCCCCTGTATATTAATGCCCTGATCTGCTCTGACCGATTTGTTATGACATCATTCTTATTTTACAAATAAGAGCAGCTTGACTACTCTCCCATGTGGCTGAAAATATATGAGTTTGAAATTCAAGAACCTTTATTTAAAATAAAACTGGAAGCTATGGTAGGTTGCCATTAAAAAATGTAATCAAATATATGAAAACCAGATTTTAAAAGGATGATTTGTCTAAGGATTCAGTCCATAGAGTCCACTGCTGGGGCACAGTTCTAGAAGCAAAGGAAAGTGATTGAGCTCAGAAAAGGCATGCTAAGGTTTCATTCATTTATATACATTTTAATGGATTTATAATTGGATTCAAGATTCCAGCTGGAAAGCAGGAGTAGGAAGTGGGGAAAATGTGTCCCTGGGTATTTCCTTCTTAGGGATCATTGAGAAACAAGCCACATACTGAAACAGGAGAGAGGTGGAGATTGGTCTTCCTTTAAAATTGAAGAACACGAGCAACCAAATATCTTTCAAAAGTTATGCTTAAAAAGTCAAACATCTGCGATCTAGCTGGAGAGGTTGACAGTTTTGACATTCTGAGTCTGATCATTAATACGATTACTCATTCCAACCAGGGCTAAGTCATTTTATTTGCATTAACTAAATATATTATGAATAGAAGTCAAGCTGGCTATTGCAATAAATGGAATATGGAGATTCCATTTACTTCTCTGGCAGAAACCCAATATCTTTTCATTTTCCCTTTCTCCCCTTTGCAGTGAACACAGCTGGGATCCTGCATATATAAACAAGTAGTGCTGGGTCGAGGTTTTTTCTTCCTCTCACATTTTACAGTTTTAATGATTCTAACTTTTGCTATTCTTAAAGTGATTTTAACATATTTCCTCATGTCGCTAAGACAAAAATTGCAATTTATGCCAGCAAAATGCTTAGGAATGTCTGCTTGTTTTGTATAGATAACTACCCTAATTAAATGACAGAACTGGCAATATTATGCAATCACCATGGTGCCATAAACCCTATCTAATCATTAAACAAAAATTGAATTATGAAAATTTGACTAAGCCAGTGACCATTCTAGTCAGTTATTAGCAGCATCCTAACAGCTATGCTCTTTAGACACTTTGTTATAAAGAAGAGTATTTTATTTTCTCAGAAATTCTTTCTAAAACATAATCCATTCTGCCCCATTCAATATACACAGAGAGCATCAGTAGGTCATTAAATTGTTGTTTTATGTCCTTTAGTCTAGTTATTCCTCATCATTTCTTAGCTTCTCTTCCCAGCCAACACCAGGCCCCCTTCCATTACACTGGGATTTTCTCTCAAATGCACTTCTAGTTGCTGGCACTGGTTCTTTTCTCATTCCCTATAATCCTACATTCAATGCCTTTAATATTCTTCAAACACATTTTGTCACATTACTTTCTTAGCAAAAAGCAGACCATCGTTCAAGCTAATGCAGAAATTCTTTCCCACCCTTTCTCAAAATTAGTGACTGTTCCTTCCTTCAACACACACACACACAATTCTACAAACCAGAGATTAATTGCATTCTATGTCAATCTTTCTTCAATACTTATGTTTTCTTGATGTTGACATACATTGTTTTACAGTTTTACTAGTGACTTATGATTTCATAAATTCATTTCCTGGGTGAATGTTTCTCCTCAAATAAAATACCACCTCCTTCAGGATCTTCCTTAATTCTTCTGCCTGCTTAACACCCTCTAGCACTTTGGTTTGTGCACAATGGACACCAATAAAGGCTTGTAATTAGCTATTATCTCTCAGAGCTGTATTTTGTTGTGTTTTTTCATTGCCTGGTTACCTAACTATAATGGTCTTTACAGCTCTGAGGTCATTCACAATACCCTTCCTGTTCCTTGGTCATGCTATTATTGTTACCATGTTAAGCTCTTTTGCACTGGAAGCTGTTGCTTTCTGCACACCAGATAAGCAAGCCCTCCGTCTCTGCTTGAACGGGTTCTGTGGGTCAGCGCTGCTATGCTGCTATCATGGGGTAAGCAAGAAAGCAGCCTACAGCATTAAAATCATGCCTGATGTGTACACAGGACATGCTCATGAAGCACAGTGCTCCCTAAATGACTGTGGGATTTTTCTGGTAACAAGTTTTTCAAAACAATTTATTTTATGTTGAATATAACACAAACAGAAATTTACACAAACTGCATATAGCAAAATAATAATAATAAATAAATAAACCAAATCCACTGCCTTCCAGCCAATTCAGACTCATAGCCATCCTATAGGACAAAGTAGAACTCCCACAGGGTTTCCAAGGCTGTAGCCTTCATGGAAAGCTGCCCTAGCGACACAGTGGTTAAAGCGACGGACTGCTAACCAAAAGCTTGGCAGTTTGAAACCACCAGCAGCTCTGCAGGAGAAAGATGTGGCAGTCTGCTTCCGCAGAGATTTACAAACTTGGAAACCCTGTGGGGTCAGTATGAATCAGAATGGACTCCATGTCAGTGGGTTTTGGGAATCTTCAAGGAAGCAGACCGCCACATCTTCTTCCTGGGAAGCTGGTGGGTTTGAAACAATGACCATTCAATTAGCAAGTGAGCACTTAACCACTGTGGCCCCAACACTCCCCTTGTACCTACCACCCAGGTCAGGGGAGAGAAACACAACCCCCCTGTGGCTCCTTGACTAGCCTGACTTTCATGGAAATCACTTCCTTACTTTTCTTTACAGTTTTATCGCCTAAATGTGCTTCGCTAAACAGTAGAATTTAGTTTGCTCATTTATTTTTATTATCTTGTAATGATTTTTAAAACTCAGGACCAGTTGCTTCCTAAGCATTAACTCCACGTGAATGCTTCAGCAGGCTTCCTTTTCTGCATTTGGATGTTAGCTTACCTATACTACATATCTATATCCACGTCCACACCCTCTGTGCACACCTTTCATAGCTCTTCCCTACATAGATACCATCTTAACGTAGAATACACTGGTCCTTAAGCATCATTCTGACTTCTGAGCCATTAAGCGTAGAGAGATCTCTGTTATCTTCAGGTCTTTAAATTTTGGAAACAATGAATATCTATGGCACTGAAGTCAGGAAGAATGACAATATAAAAGATATTTGAGTATGTAATATTTATGGATACTCATAAGACATGAGGGGGAGAAAAAACTATTTTATTAAGGGGCTGTTATAAAACCCATGAAGATTCTTTTCAGAAAGAGATTTTTTTTCTCATTCCAGGAAGCACTCTGAAACGTAATGCTAAGTACAATTTAGACAGTAATTTTCTACGGAGGGGTTCAAGTAATTTGCAAACATTATCTTCTCAATATAGCCTTTTACGGGTATTGAATACTGGGTGAGTTATGATAATCTTATTTCAAACCAAGGAAAAAAGGCAAAAAGGAAGGAGAATGATGAAAAGTCAGCATATTAAGTAAGAATGTAACCTAACACGCAATCTACGAATCCCTGTCAGAATTCACCATCTTTGACCTAAGAGACGTCGGATTAGTCAATGCCGAACAAAAACCTGAAAGAGCAAGAACAAAACCCTTGAAAACTGACAGAAGTTTATCATAAATTTGAAATCAAAATAAGCCAAAAGCTTGGAAACCAGCTAAGAAACTCAGCCACAGGATTTTATCTGGAGTGGTGATTGGAATCGTTGTCATTCTAGCAAGACTAGTGAGGGGTAAAGTTTTCAAGCATTACTGAAACAGCACTAGGTAAATAATGTCAAGGTACAGGATGGTTAGGTTTGAATTTGCATGCTATAGCCTAGGACGCAAATGGCAGGGATGCATTTTATGCTGAAGTCCGCATAAAGGACAGAGTTAACGTCCATGTGGAAAAGGCCGCTGTCTGCCCTATGATGCCCATCGCTCATATTTATCCACTTCCACATTCAAATGAAGAGCTTGAATGATATTAAATTTCAAAGTAGGATATTTGTGTTTCAGGCAAAAGGGCATTACGATGTGAAGCATGCATCTGGGAAAGCCATTCCTCTTAAATAAGCTAGTATTTATGTAACACCTGGAAAAGGTCAGTAAAGCATTTTGTTGTTGAGGCACAGTCAATAAGATGCTTTATTTCAGTGGTAAGTCTCCGAGTGTAATTCCTCAGAACTACGATAGTAATAGAGGGTCCCCTCTTTCTATGACTTAACACGGGTGCTGTAGCAAATACATTGATGTGCCAGTACAATACTGTTCACCACCAAGTTGAATTTAGTATTATCTAAATGGGACTGAAGTGCCCGTAAGGCTCATCTTAGCTCAAATGTACAGGATAAAAAAATAAGAGGAGTAAAATCTTCAAATACGTGTCCACGCCTATGGCTCATATTAGAAACCAAAACCAAACCTGTCACCATTGAGCCGATTCCGACTCATAGCAATCCTGAAATTACGTCTAGTTATAAAAAATGTTTTTTTTTCCACTTGGGCAAAAAAAATAAAAAAGAAAGAATGAATGAAAGAAGCATTGGTGGTGCAGTGGTTAAGAGCTCAGCTACTAGCCCAAAGGTCAGCAGTTTGATACCCCAGCTGCTCCTTGGAAACCCTATAGGGCAGTTCTACTCTGTCCAACAGGGTGGCTATGAGTCCAAATCGACTAGACTGAAAAGGGTTTTTGGTTTATAGTTAAGCTTACTTGGCATTCAATTGATAATTTGTTTAGTGATTGGTTTCTTGATGGCTCTCACTCCCATTTTAAGTGCTGTTTAATCCATTTAGGTCACCTCAAGGCAATGAAAAAAAAATTTTTTTTTTCAAGGCAATGAAGAAGCAGTTGTTTTAGTACTTTGAACTCACAGAGATATCTACTTAGCAGTTTCTTAATGCACAAAGCATGGTGGGTTATTTTTGAAAACGGAGAGGTAAAAAGTTCATGTATATTTTGCATGTGTGTTTGTGGGTGGAGGGAAAACTGAAAGAAATTTAGAGTCTAGATTCGTATTTCTACAGATTATCCAAAACTTTCCGTATTACTACTGTGGGCTCACACCAGTTTGTAGAAGCATATTGTCACACAGAGATCCAAATTTACCTTTAAAAAGAGTTAAAGAATGTTCTGAGAAACTGCTAATGGCTGGCCTAAGACATTAAAAAAAAAAAAAAAGACATTAAGCTTCTCAGAATAAAAAATGGGATGCTGCCTTTACCAGATCATTAACTCCATGACAAAGAAATAATGTCCTAATATCTCAGTGTTTCTTTTTTTTCTTCTATGTTTTACATGCAGTAGGTACCCAGCTAATGTTGGATTGAATCAATGGAATTCAAACAGTCCAAAGGGTTTTCTTTCACACATAGATTTATTTAAGCTGGATCCACAGACTGGCTCTCCCAGACTTTATAGAATCTGAACCACTCACTAAACAATGGGGATGGTGTTACCAGCCATAAAGGATTGCCATGAGGAGTCAATGAGCCTGGATGCGAAAGTGCTACCACACCGCTTAACACACAGTAGATGTGCCCTCCCAGGCTGTCACCCCTCGAGTGTAATTCATCAGCAGACCCTGTTGGTTCTTTTTGGAAAGATCTTCCTAATCTGCCCTTTTCTCTCCTACTCTGTAATAACTTCTCTAATTTACCATAGTTTCTCACCCGGAATAAAGAAACCAGCTCCTAACTGGTCTCCCAACTCAGCCTTGCTCTAGTCCAATAGATTTTTTGCTATTCAGCCAGGAGACATATTTAAAATCCAACATCACCACTATAATCTCCTACTTAAAGTCCTTTGCTGGCTCCCCAAAGACCACAAGATCAAGTCAAATTCCCTAATATGGTTTACCAATCTCATCTCTGATCTGAGGCTAGCCAACTCTAGAATGATCTTTTAGCTCTCTTCCTCTATCACTCTATGCTTCAAAACATAGCATTTAGGGATGAACAGCTGCAAAATATGGATATAATGAGTTTAATAAATATACAGCAAACATTTTCATAACTTGCAGTCTGCAATTTTCCACAAGCCTGAAGCCAGAAAAAAACAGAGGAAGGACTTAGATGAAATTAGACTATAGTCCAATGTCAGTAACTGGACTATAGAAAATCACTTTAGTTTCTCTGTGTCTTGGGTCATGTGTAAAATGAGAGGCTCGAAACAGGTGATTTCTCAGGTCTTAAAAGACCCTTCACTTAGAAGTTCTTTGACTGTGTGAGCTTTCTGTGTATGCAAATACTATCGAAACTAAATGGTGCGCTGGTAAAGGCCAATCTGTATGCACGTGGGACCTCCTTTCTGGATTATGAAATTTACAGATTGGTCTATACATCTGAATTTTCAATGAGAGTTATCTAGTAACATGCCTGATGCTGCAGAAGAGAAAACTGAGCCTAGTCTTAGAGATGGCAATCTTGCCTCACAGATAGAAGAAACCTGGGATTTTAAAACTTAACCTATCAGAAACTCAAGGTTTTAACTATTATGCTATAATAAAAAGTTTTTTTTTTATACCTCCTTCTAAATTCCTGACTACCTTCAATTTGTGACACATATTAGGTTTCATTGGTATGGAAAATTCACTTCTAAATATTGTATCATAACTAACTTCAAGAAAAAATTCTGACTCGAGATAGAATGTGACAGCAGAAAGTTACTGGCTGCTTATGTGGCTCTGAGATGAACCCAGAGGGTTCACAGCCTGAGTCTCTGACTAGGGCACTGGCCTCTAGACAGGGACATCCATCGTCTTGGTTCTATCGGTCCTCTTTATGGACCCTGGAGCCTTGCCCCTGAATGGAAGTTGTTAATGGGATCAAACTTGAAGTCTGTCAACCACGAAAAATAGACTCTAGATATTTCCTGTCATAATCATAATAAGGATAAAGCAAGTTGCCATATGTAGTGAAAACGGTCAAGCTCTCAACTACTAGCCGAAAGGTTGGCAGTTCAAGCCCACTCGCAGGTGCCTTGGAAAACAGGCCTGGCTATCTGCTTCCCAAAGGTCACAGCCTTGAAAACTCTATGGAGCACAGTTCTTCACATATGTGGAATCATCATGGGTCAGGACTGACTTGATGGCAACTAACAACAAAAACAACAGGCTCTGGGTTATGTGTGTCATATGTATCCACATTTTTCAAATTCCAGTCATTTACACACTACCTTGATGAATTTTGCTATATATTCATGCACCTGTGCTAACAATTGTGTGTGTAACAGACTTTTCCATTTAAATGAATGAATTAAAAATGAAATCTTACATTTCTAACACAAAATGGGGAACCTAAAGTCATTTGTCATAAATGCAAGGTGAAGAAATGCATACAAAACTAAACATATGTATAAAACTTTGAAGTCATCCATGTACCATTTCAAATCATCAGTTCTACCACAGAAGCACACAGACTTTACCATAGAAAGCCTAGATGTACGTTTTCACTGATTCTTACAATCCTGCAAAATTGGACTTGCCAAAAAATCATACATATTTTTTCTGACTCAAAAGCATCTGATATTTCCACTGGCAAACCAGATATACATTAAATAGATTCATTTCATGAAATGTTTTTCCGATACAGCCACATTTTTTTGTCTACGCGTTTATTACTTTCTGTACCGATAACCCACTGCCATTCAGTCAATTCTTACTCATAGTGACCTGTTAGGACAGAGTAGAATTGCCTCATAGGGTTTCCAAGTTGTAGTCTTTTACAGAAGCAGACTGCCACATCTTTCTCTCGTGGAGCGGCTGGTGGCTTCGAACCTCTGGCCTTTCAGTTAGCAGCCCAGTGCTTAAACACTACACCAGCAGGGTTCTCCTCTGTATCAATACCAAAAAAAAAAAAACAAAAAAAAAACCCAAACCCATTTCTGTTGAGTCAATTCAAACTCATAGTGACCCTATAGTCATGGTAAAAACGGTGAATATCTTCAACATTTTTATACTAGAAATTAGTTCACTGTATACCTCAAAAAATTCTCTTTAAAAATGGCATTATGTATTTCAAGATGCCCAGCTTAAAAACGCTGATATATAAACTTGTATGTTGCCTTCTTCATTGTTCATGGAAACTGCAGGGTCCTGGTTCAGAAAAAACCCAAAGATTCAACCAATATGTGAGCCCGATAGGGATATATTCGAAGCAGCCTGATTTCATCTAATATGATAATGAAACTACACATTTATTTTGGGAGTCTTTTCGGCTTGTTCACCTCATTCATAGATTCCCTACACTCAGAGGGAGAGAACCTCAGAGCAAGCACAACCCAAGAGGGTACCACTTGTCATGTTTGATGCTAGGTTTTATGCCACGTTATAATGACATGCCACATTGTGACATTTTAATGAGAATGTTAAGATTTTACACCTGTTACCTCCAAATCTTGGGAGAAAAGAAAAGAAAATTACTGCAGAGACAATAAAAAAGGAGAGATAATGAGAGAGACAGAGAGAAAAAATGAGAGAGAAGAAAGAAAAAAGAAACTTCGTTATTCAGGTCATCTGTTCCTGACCACACAGCATATTAATATTCATAAATATACTAAAGGGAACAAAAAGAACTGATATGAAGCTACCAGAAAAAGGTCACCACTGAGTTCTACCTGACCCTAAGACCAGAAGCCCTGGTTAGGGGGCTCCTGTTCCAACATAGCTGTTTAACTCAATCTTCCTACCATTTCATATTTTATATATATATATATATATATATATCTTTAAAAATTATAGATACAACAAAGATTTAGAAAACTAATTGGAAGCCTGACAAATAAGAACACAAGTGCCCATAAGCAATGAGCAAGTGTATTTGAAGCATCTTTGCCTCAGAAAATGTTACGTGAGAGCTCAAAATATAATTCTTAAAAATTTGTCAGCACGTTAGTATTCACAAGAGTGTTTTAAGCATTAAATAGAAGAAAGATGCTTTGTTTGCTTATTTTTCCACAAACATTGAGCCTATGGAAAGAAATGAGCCACAGTGTGTTTCTTTGATCCTTTCTGACATCATGCTGTGTTGTGACAGGCTGTAATACAATCAGTACAGGCAGTCCCCACTTCAACCTTCAAGTTACATACAACCTGTAGTTACGAACCAACCTCTGTGAAGTCTGTTACATTAACATTTGAGGTACGTACAATGGTTCGTAGTAATAAATGGGCGCCATTTTGCAGCCATCATTAAAACATTATTATTATTACTGTATTATTATGTTAATGATGATTTTGTGTATCTGGAAGTGTTTCTTTAGTTTTTTTTTTTTTTTATGCCTAGAAAGGTATACCATATAAGACAAACATTTGACTAATTGACATTAGATACAAACCATGCCTAACTGTTCTGACTTTCAAATTTGACTTAAAGACAGATTTAGGAATGGAACTCGTTTGTAATCTGGAGACTGCCTGTAAACAAATGACATGCAATCCAGTATGGGACAGTGACGTAATAGAAACCTCTAACAGGGGACCTGAGGAATTAGAAGACTAGAGGGTAAGGGTGGGGGGGCAAGATGGCTGCCATTTGGTTGGAAGGAAGAAACAAGAGGTATGTAATTTTCTTCATAGTATTATGCGCTTTGTATTACAGTTTACATCTGCTTTCAATTTCTTCATGGAATCATGTCACTAATCTCTTGACATTTTCATGCATGGATTGATACCATATAGCAATATTTGTAGCCTTTTTTTCTTGTTATGTACTATCATTTAAATTGTTTTGGACTTCTCTACCTCTTCTCTACTCCCAATCAATATTAAATTTTGAATTGCATACGGATTCATTTTCATACAAAGATTACCTCCTGAAGAAAATGTTCCATAAACATTTCTATTAACTTAGATTTTTTATTGCCATTACTCCTCCTCCTCCTCCTCTTGCTATTTCTCTAATGCTACTAATAATACTGAGCACCAACTATATGTCAAACATTGAATTGGGAACTTGATAATCTAATTTGTTCCTCATAACAACCTTGCAAGGTAAGCCTTAATATATTGTTTTTACAGGTTTAAAAACTAAGAATAAGGGAGGATAAGTAACTTGCCACACAATTACTAAGTGGTGGGTTGCCACAAGAACCCTAGAATGAAAGAGGAAACCACTCAGAGCGAAGGGATTCCTGGGGCATGAAGGCAACCAAAATGGTACAGTGACCCTTGAACTGGACACCACTGGTTAAACATGAAAGAGCAACCTGACTCTCCGTTATGTAGGCAGTTCACAATCTTTGTGGCCTAGTCAGCAGACTCTCTGGAATGCTTCAGTATGTCAAACTCTGCCCACTGCATCTAGACTGAGATGGTTAAACTCAACATTGCACAGATTCTTTCTGGGGACACTTTCCACTATTGCTTATCCATAAAATTAAAGAATAAATAATGGACTTTATTTGTGCAATACATAAAGGCAATTAGAGAAAAAACCCTCCATTCATAAAGGTTATAATTTAAAATGATCAATTTTTGCTCATTTAGCCCCTTCATGAATCTGAGAGAGACCTGATGGCTCAGTGGTTAGGAGCTATGGCTGCTAACAAAAAGATTGGCAGTTCGAATCTACCAGCAGCTCCTTGGGAATCCTATAGGGCAGTTCTACTCTGTCCTATAGGGTCACTATGAGTTTGAATCAACTTGATGGCAACAGGTTTGGTTTATGAATCTGAAAATTACACCTCTCTATTCATTGGAAACCCTGTGGCATAGTGGTTAAGAGCTATGGCTGCTAACCAAAAGGTCAAAAGGTCAACAGTTGGACTCCACCAGGAGCTCCTTGGAAACCCAATGGGGCAGTTCTACTCTGCTCTATAGGGTCGCTATAAGTTGGAATTGACTTAACTGCAACAGGTTTGGTTTGGTTTGGGTTTATTCATTCAAAGGGGCCCTGGCAGCACAGTGGTTAAGAGCTCAGCTGCTGACCAAAAGGTCATCAGTTCGAATCTACCAGCTGCTCCTTGAAAACCCTATGGGGCAGTTCTACTGTGTCATATAGGGTGGTTATAAGTCAAAATTGACTTGACAGCAATAGGTTTTTTTTTTGTTTTTTGGTATTCATTCAAAGAATTAACCTCAAATTCATGCTTCATACAGCTATCAGAATGATGGAGTAGAAATTGAAATTTGATCTTATTCATTATTTGCTTAAAGTTCTTCAAATAATACTCTATTGTTTATAGCTGTACTGTCCAATGCACATGCATTATTGAGCACTTGAGATTGCCCAGTCTAAACTGAGACATTAGATTTCAAAGAGTTAAAAAAGTAAGTAACGTTAAGGGTGCAAAATGGCTCTTTGGTAATTTTTACACTGTTTAGGTGTTGAAATTATAATATTTTAGGTAATATATTTGAATATAACATTAAATAAAATGTTATTAAAAAAACCCTTTTTACATTTAACTGGGCTACTAGGAAATTTAAAATTACATATGTGGCTCTCATCTGCCCCTCAAATTATATTTCTATTGGATAGTGTTGACCTATAAGATAAAATGTATGATTCTCAAAATAACATTCAAGACCTTTCAAAATTTGCATTGACCCTGTATGCCTAACCCCTAACTCTCCAATTTCATACCCTCTACATTCTACACCCTGGTGGTATAGTGGTTAAGAGCTACAGCTGCTAGCCAAAAGGTCAGCAGTTTGAATCCACCAGGTGCTCCTTGGAAACTCTTTGGGGCAGTTCTACTCTGTCCTATAGGGTCGCTATGGTTCGGAATCCTCTCAACGGCAATGGGTTTTTTTTTTTTTTTTTAGTATTCTGTTTCAGATATTTATGTCTCAATAATATGAAGACTTATAACATGATCTCTTCCCCAATAACACCACAAGATTTCTCATATCTTTGCCTTTGCTCAGCTTCTTCTGTCTTTCGAGAATGTTATATTTTTATCCCCGAAGATCATCTTTAATTAATTAACTCTTACTTATTATTTAAAGCTTGCCCAGATATTTAAAAAAAAAAACACAATTATTCTCCCAAAATTCTTCTTGTGTCCTTAATTTATAATATTAAGGGAAAACCATCATGCTTTATCCCTTTTTGTTTTCCCAAAGCCTAAACACGGTGATTGACTGAGAGTATATACTCAAAAAATTGTTGAAATATGAATGAATGAATGATGAAATGCATATCTTTTGTTTCTACTTCTGGTATCTCCAACTTCCCTCTCAGGCAACCGAACATCCTCTGCTCTCACCCCATGAATTCTGAGTGAACTCAGCTCTGTATCAGATCCTAAAGAATTAGTACAGGCAAGCCAGACCGTCCCTTTTGTTCATCTAGTAAAATTGATAAAGATATATGACTTGACTCAAGCCAATTCTGGGTCAGTAAGTGTTACGGATTGAATTGCGTCCCCCCAAAATATGTATCAACTTGCCTAGGCCATGATTCCCAGAATTGTGTGGTTGTCCACCATTTTGTGATCTGATGTGATTATCCGATGTGTTGTAAATCCTAACCTCTATGATGTTAATGAGGCAGGATGAGAGGCAGTTATGTTAATGAGGCAGGACTCAATCTATAGGATTAGGTTGTATCTTGAGTCATTTTCTCTTGGGATATAAAAGAGAGAGGTGAACAGAGAGGATAGGGACCTCATACCACCAAGAAAGAAGTGCTGGGAGCAGAGCACAATCTTTGGACCTGCGATCCCTGGACTGAGAAACTCCTAGATCAGGGGAAGATTGATGACAAGGACTTCCTCCAGAACCGACAGAGAGAGAGAGAGCCTTCCCCTGGAGCTGGTGCCCTGAATTTGGACTTCTAGCCTCCTAAATTATGAGAGAATACATTTCTGTCTGTTAGAGCCATACCCTTGTGGCATTTCTGTTATACCAGCACTATATAGCTAAGACCGTAAGATTAACTTCTAAGGTTTGTATTGGGGCTACCTAGAAAACAGATTTTTGTACACATTGGATATTAAGGAGGAAGACTGTGAGAGGACTGGAACTGTCACAGCTATCTTGGGAATACATGGAGCTTGAAAAGTGAAACCTAGAACTGGGAAAGAGAATAATTCTTTCATGATGACATTGTTTGAACCCAAGTCAAGTCATTCTTAAAACTAAACTCTTCCTAAACTGGACAGTTATATAAATCAACAAATTTTCTCTCTCTCTTTTTTTAAGGGATTTCGTTGGCTTTCAACAAAAATTACTCTAAATTAGTACCAGAAGATTAGGTGCTCGTTTAGAGTGAAAGGTCCTCAAATTTAGAATAGCTGAACCTACGCAATGAGCATAAGGCAGGAGTATCCCTGCCATGTCTGGCTGCACTTATTACCCAGTAGAAAAAACTGGTTGAATTGTTTCTGCTGTGTTTTGAGCCTAAGATCATGTGGCTGCTACCAAAGTTTCAAAGTTGATAGACTTAACAGAAAAAATTCAGGATGCTGAAGAGTTTCTTTTTTTTTTTTTTTTAACTCATTGCAGATTTCATTAAGATTAAACTTAACTCCAAACTGGTTAACCTGAAAAATGGGAGGAAAACATAACTTGGCTATAACAGATTCTACTGCTTATGTACTTTAATCTAGAGTCTGACAAGGCTGCAAAACCAGAGTTCTCTACACCAATGTAAAATTAAAGTCTGTAAGGCAGGGCTGAGGAAAAACCAGTGAGAGATAAGATTAAGACCATGGAGAAGCCTAATCTCTCAGGCCACTCACAAACACATCATGTAACATATTTTTTTTTTTTTCTCTCAGAAAATAAATAATAATTTCCATGGTAAACAGCTATTCTCTGAGATGCAGCCTGAGGGAAAAATCATGTTAGTGATATCTCTTCAAAGCAGAGCACTGTTTGAACTGGTCTGAGATAAAGGCCAAGATGGAAGCCTCTAACCTAAGGACTAGGGTATGGACAGAACTCCTAGTCGTAGCCTGTTTATAGAAAACAAAAATCCTAGGCTGTGTTCAAGATCACGGTTACAGTGTATCTCAGTATGATCTGTGTCTTGGCCCCAGTCATGGAGTTTAGTTAATAGTTAATAGCATTTGATCTAGACTGCCCCCAATTAGCCCATTTCAATCCCCTGATCAAACACATAGCTCACACAAAAACACATGACCCAAATCAGGTCAATCAGAGCAAATGAGACCCAATTCCAGAAATGCATTTGTCTCCCTTGGAAATTAAGTCTTGTTCCCTCTGGTGCACAGAAAGGAAGAACACACTGGACATCCTGTAACTCTCTTGAAGACAAATGGGGGCGGGAATTGGTTTAATCCTGAAGGGATAGATCCAAGGAGAAACTTTGTCCTGCTGAAACTGTTTGAGGCCTAGATCAAGTCTTATCCCAGGGCTCTCCCTCCTTTCTTTTCTTTTTTTTTTTTTTTAATTTCCTTATCTTAAACCCATTTGAGTTCAATTTCTTATTGATGGTGGTGATACAAACATCTAATTCAACTTATAGCAGTATTTCTGGAAAATGAGAGATATCTAGTAGCAAATGAAAAGTCTGCAAAGTACTTTGGGTGCTTTATGTACTGCCTGGTTCATAGTAAATATAACTGATAAATGTGTGTAGAAACTGTTACCATCTAGTCCATTCCAACTCATAGTAACCCTATAAAACAGAGTAGAATGGCCCCATGGGTTCCCAAGGCTGAAATCTGTTTGGAAGCAGACTGCCACATCTTCCTTCTGCGAAGTGGCCAGTGGGCTTGGACTGTCGACTTTGTAGTTAGCAGCTGAGGGCGTTAACCACTGTACCACCAGGGCTCGAATTTCAAAGCCTAGACCAGATTAGATTACATTAGCAGGGAGAGAGGGAAATTTCATTTTCAAAGTTTATGTGACATAAAACTAAACAAATCTGGCCTGAATTCTTCTTGGAAATTTTACTTATTATCTTTAAATTCCATTTATGGTTTTAGACACGAATCCGGCATCTGGAGTATTGCGAATGTTTTCAACTTTTTTGATGGGGGTTAGAGAATTTAAACCCATATGTACATACACACACACTTAAGTGCACACACACACACATACACAAAAGCTTGCCAGGAGGTATAATTTTTATATATGAAAGTGGCAGCTTAAGAGTTTTTCTGAGTACATATCTTTAGAAGGTCTCCTTCTACAGATACTACCCAAAATCAAAGTGCATGTTGATGACATCTGTAAAAATTTAGCTAATGGCAACATAAAGTTAATCTAAAATTTTTTGATATGTCCTGGGCTCAGTAGATTTTGCCAATTTCTCCTAAGTTGAACTATGATTGTTTGATTGAAACCAAAAAAACTTAAAAAAATCATCACAATTTTTGGTATCTTACTTAATATTTGAAAAGTTCAATTAAGCACATCTATTTTTGATTCAGAATATGCTCACAGATGAAACTGAAAATTAAGTGTGAAAAGTTAAGATTTGTTTGAATTTTTCAAAGGGTTGTAACACCGGCTTTTCAAAATATTTCTTTCCTTTTGTGGTTTGGTTAGGTCTCAGGTAGAAAAAAAGTGTTTAAGGAGATCCAGAAATACTGGTCTGCAAAAAGGTCATGAAAGAAGATTGTGTATTGGGTTATCAGTAGTATTACCAATTGGGGGGTATCCAGTGTCACATCCATTCATTTTCTCCTGTGGGATAAATATGAAACTGTTTGTTAGACTTCCTATGTCCATGTCAGTGAGTAAGGATAATCATGTGAACAGAGGCCAAACTGCCACTGCAAAGAGAAGGAATACCATAATCAACGTGAAGCGAAATGAGAAAACAACCTGGATTTCTCTCTCCTACTTTCGTTCTCAGGTTATGCCAACGCTCATTCTTTTAGTCTTAAATAATGTTTATACAAATTCTAATGAACTCTGCATACTCTTCCTCGATCATTAAAACATCTTAAAATATTTTTGGTGTTAAAATTTATAACACATAGTGTGAAACTTCTTAGTCTCTACCAGCTTCTACCATTTACATTCAAAAAAGCTTGAAAGGCCTCATTTTTATTTTTTGCAGCTGGAGAGGATATTAATCTAAGCTATTGAATATTCCAAATACCCCATTGTTCAACAACTTAAAGGCTTTTAAACCAATAGTCAATGGTACACTTGTGAAGTTGTCATATAGATGTAGAATCTATGCTAAATTACTTTCTATTCTCCAAGTTCTCCCATTTAGCTATAGAACAATGAAGTGTTCATTAAGAACAGCTTTAAATATATGTTTTCTTTGGATTTATTTGTGTTTTACTATTATAGCTCTAGATCACTAGAAATTGCTACTCTTGCTTCCTTGACAAGTGTGCTATTTAATTCTGATTTTTCGATTAAAATACTTATTGTTCCTAACATAACTTAAAATATAATGTATGGATTGAACATCACTCCTCTATTATCTTACAAATATAAAAGGCAAAGGAGGTTAAAATACTCATATTTTCAGTTTTGTGGAGATGGCTTCTGTACGCAGTTACATTTACCTGAATCAACTAATATTAACAGTGGTTTCTCATTAGAGACTTTATTTTCTCCACCTCATCTCAATTTATTTTTGTAGGTCTTTCAAATAGAAAGTCAATAGTGAATAAGTATTGTGATAATCCGAAACAGAATTTTTGTTTTGACTACCGAACTCAAAATTTCTCATTACTGAGTCCTTTCTAACCATATCTAACAAATATATAAGTATACTGATGAACTAAATGTTTCAGTTAAAAACAAGAACTAAAATCTAAAAGCAGAAATTGAGGTTAAAAAATTCTGACTATATGTCATTTTTGAGAAACATATCTAATATATAAGGCATATCTAAAACACAAGGTCAAAATGAAAGGCTATTAAGGAAAATAATCTTATATAATTATGTTATTATAAAACAAAGCAGACTTTAAGGCAAAGCATTACTGAGATAAAGGGGGAATGATGAAAGTTTCAAATGATAAAAGTTTTAATTTACTAGTAAGATATAACACTTTATAAACTTCATGCAATCTTATGACTTTACAATATGCAAAGAAAAAAATGACACACTTATAAGAAAATAAAATAATCTATAGTCACCAAGAGAAATTTTGCAATATCTCCCACAATAGTTGAAAGAACAAGCAGATAAAAACCCATTAAGGATACAGACATATAAACGAATGGTTAACAGGCTTAACCAATTGGACAAAAAAAAAAAAAAAAGAAAAAAAGCCAAAAGGAATTGAACTCAACACCTGCAGAATACACACTTTTTACAAGTACACTTGGAATATTTTTCTAAAATTGAACATATTCTAGGCCATAAAGTAAATCTTAACACGTTTCAAAAGGTTCAAGTCACAGAGTACAGAGTATGGTTTTAACAGCAATGCAATTACATTGGATATAAATAACAACAACAAAAAAAAACCTACAAAATATATTTGTTTGAAAATTAAGAAATATACTTCTAAGCAGCCCAACAATCAAAGCTGAGATTATAATAATAAATTAAATATTTTGAGCTGAATTATAATACAAATTCTATATAGCAGAGTTTGTGGGGTATTGCTAAAGTAACATTTTGAAACAAATTATATCCTTAAATATATATCTGCGAGGGGAGCCCTGGTGGTGCAGTGGCTACGAGCTCAGCTGCCAACCAGAAGGTTGGCATTTCAAATCTACTAGGCGCTCCTTGGAAACCCTATGAGGCAGTTTTACTCTGTTCTATGGGGTGACCATGAGTGGGAATTGACTTGACAGCAATTTGTCTTTTTTTGGTATATATGGGGGAAGGAGGACACTGAAAATTAACGAACCAAACATCTATTTCAAAAGTCAAAAAAGAAAGTTGAAGAAAAAAAAAAAATCAGAGTAGAAACTAATAAAATAGAAAATCAGTACAGAGAAGATCAACAAATTGAGGTGGCAGTTCTTCAAAATGACTACAAAGATGGATAAACCTCTGGTGAGACTGGTCAAGAAAAGAAGAAAGCCCAAATAACTAATTTCATGGATGAAAAAGTTCAGTACCTATAGATCAGGCAGATATCAAAAAAAGATAATAAATAGGAACAACTTTAAACCATGAGAACAGAAAATTCACTTGGCATGGACAAAATATCCTGGAATAATATAACTCACCCAAACTGCCCAGTGTAGAAAATGGGAGTAGTACCATTATTATCAGAAATTAAATTTCTAAAAAAATCCAAACATAAACAAAACAACCAAACAAAACAAACAAGAACTTTTTATTAAGAAAACTTTTCCCTCAGATGATTTCATTCACAAGTTTTTCCTAAATATTTAGTGAAGATGTAATTCCAATCATGCACAGATTCTTCCAGAAACTAACAAGGGCACACTCCTGGATTATTTATGAAATGCTATGGGTTGGTTTGCATCTCCCCCTACCCCCCACCCCCCCACCCCCCCCACCCCCCGCCGAAAGAAATGTTTAACTAACCTGAAGTACCTGTGAGCGTGGCCTCTTTGGAAATAGCGTCTTTGCAAATGTAATCAGTCAACATCATGTCATGCTGGCCTAGGACGGGTCCTACCCCAATAGGAAGAAAAGAAGAGACACGCAGAAAGAAGGCCATGTGAAAACAGAGGCAGAGACTGAAGTGATGTTGCCACGAGGCAAGAAACATCCCGAGGTACCAGAAGCTGGAAGTGACAGGAAGGACCTCCCCTAGAGCCTTGGAGAGAGTATGTCCCTACTGACGTGCTGAATTCATACTTCTCGCCTCCAGAAATGTGAGGGAACGAATTCCGTTGCTTTAACTCAGCTACTTTCTGGAACTTTGTTATGACAATCCCAGGAAACTAATACATAAAGTAATCCATCTGTTAAAGAAGGTAAAGGAGAGAGGATTACAGGCCATGTCTCTCAGGAATGGAAATAAAAAATCCTAAACCGATTGTAAGTGAGCTGAATCCAAACCGTATTAATCATGACCACATTGGTTTTATAACAGAATGCAAGACTGGTTTATCCTTAGAAAAATTAATCAGTGCATTTCGTCTCAAAAATTGTTATTACAGGAGAAGTATAAGGCAGTCATTCCAGTAAATGACTAACGATATTTGATAAAATTCAACATACATTCATGAGAAAATCACATAGCAAATTACAAATAGAAAATACGCTTATCTTATACTGATAAAAGGTATTGACCAAAACAACAGCAAACGTCTCAAGGGTGGGATGTTGAATGATCCTCCTGATGGTTTAAAAGAGAAAGAGAATGCCCCCATCAGCATTTCTTTTCAATATTGTATGGTGTTTTTATACAGTGTATTCGTAAAAAAAAAAAAAAAAAAATTAAAGATACAAGAATTGGAAAGAAACAGTTCAAAAGAAAGAAAGAAAAGGTAATTATTTGCAGATATGTAACAGAAAATCTCCAAAAGGATCTACAGAAAAGTTACAGGAGTTAATGAGTTAAATTCGATGAAAATAAAATTAATTTGAAAAATCAACTATATTTCTCTGTAAACCAAGAATTTCAAACCCACTGCCGTCTAGTCGATTCTGACTCATAGCGTCCCTATAGGACAGAGTAACACTGCCCCAAACGGTTTTCAAGGCTATAAATCTTTACGGATTTCTCCCATGGAGTGGCTGGTGGGTTCCAACCACTGACCTTTTGGTTAGCAACCAAGAACTTTAACCACTTTTCTAACCCTCGCGGCATAGTGGTTAAGAGTTCAGCTGCTAACCAAAAGGTCGGCAGTTCAAATCCACCAGCGGCTCCTTGGAAACCCTCCAAAAAAAAAAAAAAAAGCCAAACCCAGTGCCCTCGAGTCCATTCCGACTCCTAGCGACCCTATAGGACAGAGTACCCTACGGGGCGGTTCTATTCTGTGCTATAGGGTCGCTATAGAATCGACTCAGTGGCAGTGGTTTTGGGTTTTTTTTTTTTAGTTCTATACCAGTAATGAATAAGATTAAAGGAAAAATAGTGCAATAAACCAAACCCACTGCCATCGAGTTGATTCCGACTCATAGCGACCCTATAAGACAGAGCAGAACTGCCCCTTAGAGTTTCCAAGGAGCGCCTGGCGGATTCGAACTGCCGACCCCTTGGTTAACAGCCTTAACACTTAACCACTAGGCCACCAGGGTTTCCAGTACAATAGGACGTACAATAGGATCCAAAATTCCGTAAGACTAGAGATAAACTTACCAAAATAGTGCAAGGTCTCTGTGGGAAAAACTATGAACATTTTTTAATGCCATTAAAGAATACTAAGAAAATGGAGAGATGCAGCATGTTGCTGTGTTGGAAAACACAATATTATAAAATTATTGTTGTTAGTTGCTGGCAAGTTGATTCTGACTCATGGTGCAGAGTAGGTCACCAGGCTTTACTTCTGAGGTGCCTCTTTGTGGGTTTGAACAACCAGCCTTTCGGTTAGTAGTCCGGCCCTTAATCATTATCACTACCCAGGGACTCCTATTATCAAAAGATGTCAATTCTTTCCATATTGAAATATATACATTCAACACAATGCCAAACAAAAACCCAAAAGGATCAAAAAAAGAAAAAAATTGTGGTGTAAATTTTCCAAAACGATTATGAAAATTCATATAACAAAAATATTTTTGACATTTTTAAAGAAGCTGGGAGATCTTGATTTACCTGCTATCAAAGCTTTTACTAAAGTTATAGCAATATATGAGGAGCCCTGGCGGTGCAGCTGTTAAAGCACTTGGCTGCTAACCCAAACTTCGGCAGTTCTAACCCAGCAGGCACTCTGCAGGAGAAAGATGTAGCAGCCTCTTTCCATAAAGATTTACAGCCTTGAAAAACCTATGGGCAGTTCTACTCCTTCCTACAGGGTCACTATGGACAGAGTCAACTCGATGGCACACAATGCATGTGCGCGCACACATGCAAACACACAGAGTAGATAGACAATTAGACAAATGGACTAAAAAGAGAAAGTCCGGAAATAGATCCAATTATATATGGTCAGGATTTACAAAAATGGTAGCTTTGGAAATCAGTGGGGAGGGACACTCTCTCAATACATGGAACTGGGACGACAACGTACCACACAGAACACAAAAATGATATTTGGACTTCTATCTCACAATATATGCGAATTTTACTCCAGATAGATTGTTAACCTAAGTAAAAGGCAAAACAATAAAATAAAATAAATGTGTAGAATTATAGAATAACTTCTATTAGGTGATAGAAAAATACTTTTAAAAAGACAAAGACTACGAAGGCTAAAGGAAAAGACTGACAACGTTGGTCCAACTCAAGAGCAAGAGATTTTAGTTGAAACACCAAAAACAGAGTAAAATAAAATAAGCCACAGAATGTGAAGTTACACTCGCAGCTCATTTATCTGGCAAAAGACTCATATCTAATGAACTTCCACAGACATTGTTATTAATATTAGTAGGACTAGTAGTAGCAGTAAAGAGAGAAAATCTAAATGAAGAATGGACAAAGGACTTAAACAAGCACTTCATAAAGGGGCATACAAACGACGAAAAAACTTGTGAAAAAGTGCACAAGGTTATTGAAAACTGAAAAAATACAGATAACAATCACAATCAGATACTCCATACCTACTAGGGTGACAGAAATTAAAACAACCTGGAAAACCAAGTGTAGCTGAGTACTTTGAACAATGGAAAGTTGCACTCTGCTGTTGAGGAAACAATTTGGTTATATTTAGTAGAGTTAAAATAAGTATAAATCATGAACAAGTAGAATTCTGACAACATATGTGCTCTATAAGTTCATTATGAATAGGATCGGCTCTATGGCAATGGTTTTGATTTTGGCTTATAGAAAATTAAGCATATGTATAACCAGAGACATGAACAACAATGTTTATTGCAGCCTTGTTCACGATAGCTAAAAATTGGAAATTATTCAAGTATCTTAGTTATCTAGTGCTGCAATAACAGGAATACCACAAGTGATTGGCTGTAACAAACAGAAATCTATTTTCTCAGAGTTTAGGAGGATGGAAGCCCAAATTAAGAGGACCGGCTCTAAGGGAAGTCTTTCTCTATCTGTTGGCTCCGGAGGAAGGTGCTTGTCTCTTCAGCTTCTGCTTCCTGGTTCCTCGTAGATCCCCATGTGTGTTGGCATCTGGCTTACACCGTCTCTGCTTCTTTCACCTGTTAGTATAATCTCTTTCATATATCCAAAGAGATTGCATTAAGACACACTCTACACAAATTCTGTCTCATTAACACAGCAAAGACAACCCATTCCCAAATGGGATTATAATGACAGGCATGTTGTTAGGTGTACATGAGTCAGTTCCAACTCATAGCGACACTATTGTACCACAGAAAGAAACAGTGACCAGTCCTAGGCCATACTCACGATCATTGCTATGCTTGAGCCCATCATTGCAGCCACTGTGTCAGTACATCTCATTGAGGGTCTTCCTCTATTTTGCTGACCCTCTACTTTACCAAGCATGATGTTTTTTTACAGGGACTGGTCCCTCCTAATAACATGTCCGAAGTACGTGAGACGAAGTCTTGCCACCCTCACTTCCAATGAGCATTCTGGCTGTGCTTCTTCCAAGACAGAATTTTTTGTTCTTCTGGCGGTCTATGGTGTATTCAATATTCTTCTCCAAAGCCATAATTCAAAGGCATCAATTTTTTGGTCTACCTTATTCATTGTCCAGCTTTCTCATGCATACGAGGTGATTGAAAATACCTTGGCTTGAGTCACGCACACCTTAGGCATCAAAGTGTTGTCTTTGCTTTTTAACACTTTTATAGCCACAAGCACAGAGGTTAAGATTTATGATACATATTTTTGGGGGGACACAATTCAATCCATAACACCAAGTAACCATCATCGGTTGAATGGGCAAATAAGTTGCAAAGTATTTACACAAGGAAATACTATACAGAAATGTAAAGACTAAATCACTTTGAACAGCAGCTAATTAAAACAAAACAAAACAAAAAAGTTGAGTAAAAGGAGCAAGAAGCAAGAAGCAAAAGAATACATACTGTACAAATCAATTTACATAAATTTCAAAAATTAGCCAAACTAAAATATAATATTAAGGAAACATCCTCAGATTTTACGAATATAAACAAAGAACGGAAGTTATTAATATTTAAGTCAGGATTTTGGCCAGGGTAATGAACAAGTAGAAAAGTGGAAAGTGTTATGAACAAGAAGGGAAATTCAGGGCAATGCTCTAATTTTTGATGTGTGTAATGGTAACATGGATGTTTAAGTCCTTTATTAAACCACGTATTTACAGTTTGTGTACTCTAGTTAAAAAAACCAAACCCGTTGCCGTCGAGTTGATTCCGACTTATAGTGACCCTATAGGACAGGGTAGAACTGCCCCGTAGAATTTCCAAGGAGCACCTGATGGATTCAAACTGCCGGCTTTTGGTTAGCAGCCATAGCTCTTAACCACTATGCTACCAGGGTTTCCATGTACTCTAATAAACAAAAAAAATTAAAAACAATAAAAATTTTAAAAGTACATAATAATACAATTTTTTAAAAAATTGGAACTTTCACATAGGAATTCTTACTGATCCTGGTATTTAATGGAGGGGAAGTATGAAAACTTAGCTATTTTAAGACCCTTAAAAAGTCAATTTTACTTGTAACTACTAGACATGACGTATACCTCTCTCTCCATCTGTGTCTGTCTAGATAGAGATGTAGGCTTAGGTATAGATGTAGATATTGGTGCAAATAGTTTCTGCTGGACTACTAACGTAAAGGTTGGCTGTCCAAACTTACCCAGTGGTACAGTGAAAGAAAGGCCTGGCAATCTGCTGCTGTAAAGATAAAAAAAGAAAACCCCATAGAGCAGTTCTACCCTGTAATACATGGAGTCCACTAGGAGTTGGACTCAACTCTAGGGCGACTTTTTTTTTAGTATAATTTAGATATAAATGTAGGTACATTGAGGTTTGAGGTTATTTGTAGCACTATGTTGTTAAATTCATATTCCTTATAAATCAGAATTGGTTCACTCAGTTTCTCTGATATCAGACAAAATTAATAAACTTGAACTTTCAGAATGCTCAAGTAAATATCTAAACTTTAGTTACTGTGTTGCATATAAAAATGAAGCATACATTAAAATCATTCTAAATTTTCTAATGCTTGTTTTAAGCTCTGCTAATGCTCTTTGGGAGCCGTGGTGGTGCAGTGTTTAAGAGTTAGGCTGCTAATCAGAAGGTCAGCAGTTTGAATCCACCAGCTGCTCCTTGGAAACCCTGTGGGGCAGTTCTACTCTGTCCTATAGGTTCGCTATGAGTCCGATGGCAATGGGTTTGTTTGTTTTTTTAAGGTTCATTGAGCTCCATGGAGCACAGTTCTGCTCTTCTACTCTGGCACACATGGGGTCACCATGAGTCTGAGTCCACAGAATGGCAACTGGTTAAGGTACTTTGAACACACTTGCATACCTATATTGACGTGGGTCAATGAATAAGGAAGCCCGAAGAAGAGTTGACGCCTTTGAATGGTGGTGCTGGCGAAGAATAGTGAATATACCATGGACTGCCAAAAGAACGAACAAATCTGTCTTGGGAGAAGTGCGGCCAGAATGCTCCTTAGAGGCACGGATGGTGAGATGGCGTCTTACATACTTTGGACATGTTGTCAGGAGGGATCAGTCCCTGGAGAAGGACATCATGCTTGGCAGATAGAGGGTCAGCGGAAAAGAGGAAGACCCTCAACCAGGTGGATTGACACAGTGGCTGCAACAATGAGCTCAAGCATAACAACGATTGTAAGGATGGCGCAGGACCGGGCGGTGTTTCGTTCTGTTGTGCATGGGGTCGCTATGAGTCAGAACTGACTTGACGGCACCTAACAACAACAACAACAACAACATTGATGTGGTGAGGTAGGAAGTTCACGAGCATAGGAAACTCAGATTTTCTAGAAGCTTATTTCTAAATAGCACAGTTGTTTTGCAATGCATTATCATTGACTAAGAAACAGCATTTTAAACACTCAGTTTCAGATTTGTTTTGAAATAAAAAATTTATTTTCCATGGAAATACGGAGATGTGTTCCACTAGACGATGCAGGACTCAATCTGGGATTTTAGGACGTTCAGACTTTGCAGCATCTTCATTTTACATGCCTGTGGGCTTTAGGATGTGATACACTCCGTTAACGTTTAAAAGCTGTCAGTTTGCCTTGACATTGGAGGACTGGGCCCCCTGGCAAAATGCAGCTAGCTTGTTTGGTTTAGCTGTTTTTCACTGCAGACAAGTAAATGCTGTTAAAATAATGGCAATGGCAGAAAATTTCAGCAACTTTAATATACTACACGTGAGACTTTATGGTTCTTTTTGAGATCATCATTATTTCATTATTTGGGGCTCATTAAAAAAATAAAATAAACATAAAAGTGTGTCCTTTAATGTACAGTTACTGGCCGTATTGACCAACATCAAATTTAGTGAAAGAAATGTTAAAGATACTTACATTCAGAAAGCTGCGAAAAGTATATTTTTACCGTTATGGAAATTGTGCTCAGAATGCAAGTGAAAGTAATTACAAATATAGTCAATACCAGTGATCTGACTTTACTAAAGAGTGCTGTATTTTCATAGACATATTGTAATTGGCTACGGAGGGGGAAAGGTTTGTCTCTGCCAATAGTAAGATGCGCCTGGACTGTATCTATGTCCTGGGTCTAAGCAACTTCATGGTGTTTAGGAATGAATACTTATTTCTAGAGTGTATATCTTACAAATGCAACATTTTAGACCTTGCAGCATCTTTAATTTATATACTATGGGCTTTAAGATGTTGTTGTTGTTAGGTGCCGTGGAGTCAGTTCTGACTCATAGCAACCCTTTGCACAACAGAACGAAACACTGCCCGGTCCTGAGCCATCCTTCATAAGCCATCACATCCTAAGATGTGATACGCGCCATTAACATTTAAAAGCTGCCAATTTTCACAATGGAAAATATCCATAATGCTAGGATATATTTTTTTCAACTTTGACTATTTAGTAATTTTGTGTATAAGGTACCAGTACTTAAGCAAACCAAAAAAGACAAATCAATTGCCGCTGAGTTGGTTCTGATTCATGGTGACCCCATATGTTACAGAGTAGACCTGGTTTATAGGGTTTTCTTGGTTATAATCTGTATAAAGGCAGATTGCCAGGCTTTTCTTTTGTGGTATTGCTGGGTGGGTAGGTCCTAATCGTCAACCTTCAGTACAAACCATTTGTGCCACACAGGGACCTAGTATTTCAGCGTCTCACTCCTGAATCTAACCACCCCATGTAAAATGAATGAAATCCCATCCCTGCACCATTTTCACAATTGTTGGTATGCTCGAGTCCATTGTTGAGGCCTCTGTGTATTTTGAGTGACTTCCAATCTAGTGGGCTCACCTTCCAACGCTGTATCAGGCAATATTCTGTTGTGACCCATAGTGTTTTCATGGCCTATTTTTCTAAAGTAGACCACGAGGCCATTCTTCTCAGTCTGTTTTCGTTTGGAAGTTCCACCAAAACCTGTTCACCATGAGTGACCCCTACTGGTATTTGAACTACCCGTAGCAAAGCTTCCAGCCTTGCAGCAACCCTAAAGCCACCACAGTATGACAAACTGACAAATGTATGGTGGAATCTGTCTGAAGATTTCCACACTGATCTGTCACTCTGAAATTTCACCCTCTGATTAATGAAGACATGTATGGTAAGAATTTACAAACTTGTAAGAATTTGGTCCAACTTCACTTAAAAAGACTTAAAAGAATATTGATTGTGAAATGATTTTATACCTCAGGAGTGACACCAAATCTGTTGGAATACTAACGAAGATTGTAGAAATTACAGCATTTCTTTTGTGTTGGGTAAAATGGCATAGGCTCTAGATTTCAAGTCAGAAAACCTAGGCTTGAGCCCCAACTGTGTGATTTACTGGCTGTTTGAGGAAACCACTTGCTTCTTTAAATTCAAGAGAAGAAAGATGGAATTTTTGTGAGGTTCAAGGGTGAAAATGTATCTGAAAGTGTAATGTAAATTCTCAAGTGCCATTTAAACGTCAAGTTTAATTACTAAGACTGGAGTCCTCTAGCTCAGCAATTCTCAGACTGGCAAACATGGCTGAATCAAGGGCGGCTTTTCAACATACCTTTTCTGAGGTCTCATCTCAAATCTGCTGAGTTAGGTGGGAGCCAGTGATTTATACCTTAACAAGGCTGACAGGTGATTCTTATTCAGCCATCCACATCCTGGTTGTACAGCCAGGGCTATAACTCTTATACTTTAATCACTAACTTCTGATAAAAGTTGTTGCCACTCAGTTTTTGCTGTGTCTCTTACCAACAGCACATAGTTAGATTGTGGGGATGAGGATGGGTTTAATCTTGGAGATTCTGCCTTTTAATAAATGCATTTCAATCTTCATTATTGTTTTCTTTGAGTGTTTTTACTGTATTATATATGTGTTTTTTGATGTTTACATCCAATGTATAAGGATATTGATATTTATTATTGGGACACATAAAAACATTTCTCCAGGGCCAGCAAGGCTATTTGTGGCAGCCAGTGCAAAATGAAAAAGTGGAGCTACAGGAGAAAGTGTCATTAAAGGTACTATAATATACAGCTTTTTCCTTTTAAAAATATTATTACGTATAAAACTTATTAGGGGTAATAGTGATGAGTAGCAAAATAAACTTATAAATTGTGTGTCTTAGTTATCTAGTGCTGCTATAAAATAAATACCACAAGTGGGTGGCTTTAACATACCAGTAATCTATTTTCTCAAAGTTTAGGAGTCTAGAAGTCTGCACTCAGAGCACCAACCCTAGAGGAAGGCTTTGTCTCTCTGTTGGCTCTGGAGGAATGCCCTTGTCTCTTCAGCTTCTGCTTCCTGTTTCCTAGGAGATCTCTATGTGTCTTGGCAACTCTCTTTCCCCATCTCTGCTTGCTAGCTTGCTTATTTAATCTCTTTTATATATCAAAAGAGATTGATTTAAGACACACCCTATACTAATCGTGTCTCATTAACATAGCAAAGACAACCCATTCCCAAATGGGATTATAATCACAGGCATAAATCCATTATGCTCCAGTTGATTCCAACTCACACCAACTCTACAGGATAGGTTAGAACTGCCCCATAGGGTTTCCAAAGAGCTGCTGGTGGATTCGAACTGCCAACATTTTGGTTAGCAGCTGTAGCTGTTAACCAGTGCTCCGCCAGAGCTCCAATCACAGGCATAGAGATTAGGATTTATAATACATAATTTGGGGGGACACAACTCAACCCATAGCATTGGAAAAATAGTATTTTCAATGTCATAATTATATACATACAACAGTTAGTTACAGCACTTCATTAATATAGTAATTTGATTGATCATAAGAATTTTCTTGCTCAATTTCCTATAATTTTATTTATTAGGTTGTCAAGTTTTATACCTTTAGCAATTTCCTTTTCAATTGATTAAACTGAAATTGACATCAGTCACTCATAGCAAATGCAAAATCTTAGATAATTTTTGAGAATTTTAATTTTGAAAAGTATTTTTCTGCTGATACAACTGTTATTGGAGCTGTTAAGAATATTTTGTAGACTGTGATAATGGGATAAATTTCTGAAAAATTACTTAAAAATACAAATTTCGATGCAAATAGAGCTGATGAGTCTTAAAAGATAACTTTTCTAAAAAGATTTAACTCTTTCTATAAACTAGTCTCCTATAAGCAACTTTGATTTTTAATGTAAATTTATACAATGGCATTTTAATGTTTTCTCTGACATTTACGTTAACTTACGGAGATTGTGTAAGAAACTGGAAGGAGCTTCATGATTTGTATACAATTTAAAACACCTATGGGGCAGTTCTTGGGCAGTTCTACACTGACCTGTAGGGTCGCTATGAGTCAGAATCGACTTGATGGCAATGGGTTTGGTTTTTTTTTTTTTTTTATGGGGCAGTTCTATCCTGTCCTGCATGGTTGCTATGAGTCAGAATCAACTTGATGGCAACAGGTTTGGGTTTTTGAAATGTATTTTCATTATACAGAAAAAATAATTTTAAAATTGCCTTCTTCACTAAAAAATTGGTTGATCGAAAGCATCATATGAAAACAGTGATCTTTTAAATTTAATTCCTATGTGTAAGTCTGTAGACGCTTGCTTTGCAATGTTATAGCAGGTTTCAAGACTGGAGATCATAAACACTTGGAGTAACTCTAATAATTCCTTGATATGCCTGCGGCCCTTGGCCCCTGTTGGCACCCCAGATTGCCTCTTAGCAGGACATGCCCACTGGATGCACAGGCCAACTGGTGGATGTGCACTGCTGACTCGTGCCACACCCACAGGCCTTACCCTGCTCCAGTACACTGCCACTAGCGGCCTCTCTGCTGCTCAAGTGCGTGCTCCACTGTCCTATCAGACTTCACTTACGGATCACAAATTCAGAGGCAAAATCAGTGATGAAGAATTCAGGGACAGTAACAGCAGAACATTAAAATGGGAGCAGGGCCCTTTTACATGTGGGGCCCTGTGTGACTGTGTATGTCCCAAACCCATGAACCCAACCCTACTTCTCACTGCTTTTCAGAACCAACTGTGAAATACATATTTTGAGTGCCTCATAAGGCATGAAGGAAACCCTGGTGGTATAGTGGTTAAGTGCTACGGCTGCTAACCAAAGGGTCGGCAATTCAAATCCGCCAGACGCTCCTTGGAAACTCAATGGGGCAGTTTTACTCTATCCTATAGGGTTGCTGTGAATTGGAATCGACTCGACGGTACTGGGTTTGGTTTTTTGGTTTTATAAGGCATGAAGTTTGTATATACCTTTATTTTACCTTCAAACCTTTTTCTTTTTTTGGATATAATCTGATGCGTTAGATTCAAATCATGATTATGACAAAAAAATTATACTCTGTATCAATTTCAGAGGAGATTTTTGACAACTGTTTCTAATCAGATTAAGTATTATCGTTGCTGCTGTTGTTAGGTGCTGTCCAGTCAGTTCTGACTCATAGTGACCCTACGTACAACAGGAAGAAATGCTGCCCGGTCCTGCACCATCCTCACAATCATTGCTATGTTCTAGCTCATTGTTGCAGCCACTGTGTTAATTCTTCTCTTTGAGGGTCTTCCTCTTTTTTGATAACTTTCTTCCTTACCAAGCATGATGTCCTTCTCCGGGGACTAGTCCCTCCTGGTAACATATCCAAAGTACTTGAGACAAAGTCTCGCCATCCTAGCTTCTAAGGAGCATTCTGTCTATACTTCTTCCAAGACAGGTTTGTTCCTTCTTCTGGCAGTCCATGGTATATTCATTAGTCTTCGCCAACACCTTAATTCAAAGGTGTTAATTCTTCCTCGGTCTTCCTTATTCACTGACCAGTTTTGCAAGCATATGAGGCAATTGAAAACAACATGGCTTGGGTCAGCTGCACCTTAGTCCTCAAGGTAACCACTTAGCTTTTTAACACTTTAAAGAGGTCTTTTGCAACAAATTTACCAATGCAATACGTCATTTGATTTCTCAACTGCTGCTTTCATGGGTGTTTATTGTGGAGCCAAATAAAATGAAATCCTTGACAACTTCAATACGTTTTTCTGTTTATCATGATGTTGCTTATTAGTCCAGTTGTAAGGATTTTTGTTTTCTTTATGTTGAGGCATAATCCGTACTGAAGGCTGTGGTCTTTGGTCTTCATCAGTAAGGGCTTCAAGTCCTCTTCACTTTCACAGCAAGCAAGGCTGTGTCATCTGCATAACGCAGGTTGTTAATAAGTCCTCCTCCAATCCTGGTGCCCTGTTCTTCTTCATATAGTCCAGCTTCTCAGATTAGTAGTGCAGCATAGAGATTGCATAAGTGTAGCGAAAGGATACAACCCTGATGCACACCTTTCCTGACTTTAAACCCTGCAGTATCCCCATATTCTGTTCAAACGACTGCCCTTTGGTCTATGTACAGGTTCCTCATGAGCACAATTAAGTGTTCTGGAATTCCCATTCTCTCAATGTTATCCATAATTTGTTATGATCTACACAGTCAAAAGCCTTTGCTGAAACCTGGCCACGACGGGTGACCGTAGCTTCCAACATCACAGCAACAAGCAAGCCACCTCAATGCGACAAACTAACAGATGAGTATTAGTATTTATATTTATCCTTCTATTAGCTGCTTTCAACATCTGTATCTATGATTTCCCATTCTTAAACTGTTAACTTCGATATTATTTTGATAACCAGAGTAAATTAGCAATATTTTTCCAGATTGATATCTGTTTTTTTTTTAAATCATATATATGTGAGATTGTATTTACATCACCATTAACAACAAAAAAACAAGCAAATAAAAAAAACACTTGAGAAACACAAATTTTAGGATCACAAAATTTTCTTTCAAGTTAGCAAACGTTATTCCAGTAGTCACTGACATTGTGGAGGACTGATTTTGATCATTTATTCTACCTGGATATATCTTTATTATTCTTCAAGGTTACCCCCCTCATACATACCTAAGCGTGAGTGAGCGTGTGTGCGTGTGGGTATGTGTATTGGTAGAATACGGAGAGTCCTTTTGGTCTGCATTCTTAGTGGTATTTTAAGCTTGAGGGACTTTTCTTCTGTTTTTTTTTTTTTATTATTATTAATACTTCAATATCATTTGTTCTGATTTTCTCATCATGAACACAATTATCTAGATATTACTTCCTTGTTTTGTTTTTCAGATATAGCTTCTTTTTTCTCTTTAATTTCGCACCTTTGTCTTTTCTATTTCACTATGAGTTGAAATCAACTCAAGGGCACCTAACAACATTTTGTGACAGCTATTCAAAGTTTTCTTCTGCTTTACTGATTTTATTTTTGTTACTATCAACTTGTCTCTTTATCGCTTTCATTGTGAATTCATGTGAATTTTACTTACTGCTCTTGCATTTTCTGTTTTGCTGAAATCCTTCCCTATTACACCCGCTTCTTCTCGCTTACTGTTTTGTTGTCATCTCATTCGTAAGGCTATATGCTTCTTTTAAACAGATACCGTCAACTTCTTGTACTCCATCAAGAAAGACAAGATTTTTGAAAAACTTTACTATGGGTAATTTTTTTTTTTCTGAGTTAGGTTCGTCTGAGTGTTTTTGGCTGTTGATCAATTTTTCTTTCTTTCTGTTTTTTTAGGATTACAGAAGGTTGAATTTTTTTACCCTGGAGTCATAGTGGTTAAGAGCTACAGCTGCTAACCAAAAGATCAGCAGTTTGAATCCACCAGGACCTCCTTGGAAACTCTATCGGGCAGTTCCACTCTGTCCTATAGGGTCACTATGAGTCAGAACCGACTGGACAGAGAGGGTTTTTTTTTTTTTCTTTTTTAAACTTGTTTACTGACACAGTAAGGAGATTTGGGTTGTATCCACATAATAAATAGTGGTGAAGAGAGATAAAATAGCCACTAAGGTGGCTGACCTATCTATATGACACTAAAAAACTGTTTTGGCGGATTTCTTAGTTGATTCAATCGTCACTATAAAAATGTGGTCTTGGGTATCTACTTGCTCATGATTAATTTCTGATTCCCAACTCTGCTTTTGTCTGACAATTTTCCTAGAGAAATTTACAAATACAAAAGAAAGCTTGAAAAGTAAAGGAAGTATCAGTTACTTTGAAGAATTTGGAGCCCAGAAAAAGGAAATAGAGCCAAATTATATAATGAGGCTCTAATTCATTTAATTTTAAAAGACTACACAAAATTTGGGCTCTTGGTTTCTTTTTTTTTTTTTTTTTCCATCCCCACCCTTCACCTCCCTGATAACCATCAAAGATTGTTTCTTTTTGTGTGTAAACATTTCATGAGTTTTTATAGTACTGGTCTCATACAATAGTTGTCCTTTTGTGATTGATTTATTTTACTTAATGCCCTCCAGATTCATCCATGTTGCGAGATGCTTCACAGATTCATTGTTGTTATTTATCATTGTGTAATATTCCATTGTGTGTATGTACCAGTTTGTTTATCCATTCATCTGTTGATGGGCATTTAGGATGTTTCCATCTTTTTGCTATTGTGAACAATGTTGCAGTGAACATGGGTGTGCATATGTCTGTCAGTGCGATGACTCTTATTTTTCTAGGATATATTCCTAGGAGTAGGATTGCTGGATCATATGGTGTTTCTATTTCTAACTTTCTAAGGAAGCACCATATTGTTTTCTAAAATGTTTGTACCATTTTGTATCCCCACCAGCAGTGCATAAGACTTCCGATCTTTCTGCAGCATATCCAATGTTTGTTATTTTCTGTTTTTTTTTAATTTGTGCTGGTAATGCTGGGATGAGATGGTATCTCATTGTCGTTTTGATTTGCATTTCTCTAATGGCTAGGATAAATTTTCTTTTTCTTGAACTCTTTTATTCATGTTGACCTTTTTCTATAATTCTTGAACGTGGCAGATGTACTCACATACAGAGATCATCAGTAGATTTGTTGTATAGGTGGTGCTTGGCCCATTCTCAGTGTCTTAGGGTGTTGCTTGATTCTTCTCAGATTTCAGAAAGGAGGTTTGACTATTACAGCTCTTAGATACCAGGAGATTAACATCATGTGTCTCAGTTTCCATCTACCTTACCTGATTTTGCTAATATTCTAAGCCAATGGTCTATAAAAATAATAAAAACAAACAACATAATTATTATAGAGAATGCTACCCTTTGTTTTCTAATTGGAAAATAATGCAATAAGTGCAAAAGTATATGCAACAAATAAAAAATATTCTTTCACTTTCCTCCTCACTCTCTCAACTGTGTCTACCCACAATCTCAGCCCCAGCGATTTTAGATTTCAACAATTTTGTATGCTTCTTCTCAGCCACTCCTTTGTCATTCTTATATGAATAGAGATACACAGTTTATTATTTCTTTCTTCTGTCTATTGTATAAAATAGCAGATGGATGATGCTTTATATATTGGGCAATATACTTTTATTTCCTTACTGGTATATCTTAGAAACCTTTTCTGTCAGTACTTATAAATCTAGTCTTTTTGACTATATTGTGGAATTGCATAACTAAAATATTCTATATTTTTAAATAATTTCTTTTTCAAAGATGTAAGGTGGTTTACAAATTTTGCTTTTACAATAAGTGTTTTGATAAATATTCTTCCAAATATGCCTCTTTGTACATAACTACAAATATTTTTTTAGGAGACATGCTGAAAGGAAGCATTCTGGGTCAAAAATCATGGGCATTTATATTTTTAATCTATGCTGTCAAACTACTGTCCAGGAGGTTGTACTAATTTTGCTTCCCCAACAGTATCTATTTTCTACACTCTTTTCAATGCTAATTGTTCACAAAGATGTTAGTTTTTACAAGTCTGATTGGCAAATAAACTGTATCTCATCATTTTTTAATTAGTGTTTCTCTGACTACTGCTAAGACTTATTATGTGTTTATACTTTTTCTTCTGCAAATTTCTTGTTCCCTCTTTTGCTCATTTTTTCTATTAGTTTGGTGGTCCTTCTTCACTTCTTTGTACATGTTACTATTGTTAGGTGCCATCAAGTTGGTTCTGACTCGTAGCAACCCTATGTGCAACAGAACAAACCACGGCCAGGTCCTCCACCATCCTCATAAATGCATTGGACATTAAATGTCATTTGTTGTATGTGTATGAAACTTTATCTCCCAACCTGTTATTTCTCTAGCTTTGTTTATGATCTAGTCAAATGATTCAATTTTTTCCTTTACAGGGTCTGAGATTTTCTTTTCTTTTCCCTAAAGTCTCTCCCATCTGAAAAGTTAAGGCCTATTATTTTACAGGATAATATTCTACTCTTTTATATGATTCACTTCCTAGATTTTGAGTGACATGCCCATCTGGGATTTGTTCTTCTTTTTCCCTAAAGGGTATATAAAAAAAAATCCCTCTCCTTTCTAAAAAGAGAGATATATTCCTGGGAAGTCAGTGGAATCTCTGATTAGTAAATCTACTGAAGTGGAGGAGAATCTTACCCCTCAGTTCTCTAGATCTCCCTGCAACTATGAAATAACATAATGAAACAGACACAGACAAATTTATCAAAACGTATTTAATAAAGGCTGTACTTCAAAGAAATCTAAGCTTGTCGTAATTGTTAACAAGAGATTGAAAATGTTGTGGTATTGGTACTTGCCTTGAGACAAGGAAGTTGTCAGTGAATAGGAACAAGGCGATTGTGTAGAAAATCATTTAACTACTCAGAATTGTTTAGTGGAAGACTGTGGAGACTTAGGCAAGTAAAAACAAAACAAAACAAGTACAGGTCAGAAATATTTATCTTAGTCTACAATTTGAGAAGTGACATCAACACCTTCATTTATATTAATGCCAGAATCACGCTTGATTTCTAGCTGCATATTTTTGTTAGTTTATAGATTCGCATTTCATTAACTCCTCAGTACGTTGGAAAGTTTCACTCACCTACCAACTTTTCATAAGCATTATAAAGCTAGAAAACAATTGGCTCATATTAAGAATTGTGATGGAAACAAAAAATAGCTGACTATTGCCATTGAGATTCTGATACGTTGAATATACAAATGAGAAAAGTAGCCATCCTTCCACGACAAGGCCTGAACAAATCTCCCCCGGTAGGTCTCTGCCTCATAGGTAGTCAGTGAATATTGATTGAGCAATTGGTCTCTAATTACAATATTTAAACCTTGGGTCTTCCAAAGGAAATGATAGTACATCTATAGGAAATGGCAGCTCGAACCAATTGGACTAGTTGGAACTTAGATATGTAAACACTGATTTCTCTTGGAAGAGATTCATGTGGGGATCATATCTGAGATCAGTGAGGACATTCTCTCAGAATGAGTCACCTTAGAACTGTAAAATCATTCATGAAGGCCAAAATGCTTCAAGAAATGTGTACAGAGTAAAAGAAGAATCAAATCTTCATTTTCCAGCCTAGTCACTAGCTCTTCTCCCACACTCATTCTGTTCTCCAATCACAGTAAGCTAATTACTAATAATTCCTCAGAAAAGATGTTTTCTATACCTCCATACTTTTGTGTGTGTTCTCCCTCTCTGGAATTCCTCGTACCTCCACCTTTCTTGACATCCTTCACCTCTCCTGTGCCCTTCTTCCATGCCCAGTGTAGTTACTAGGTTCTTTGGGTCTTTGTCTCTGCTACTACAGTGCATTTTATTTATTTCTACTGCAGTACTCAGCCACTCTAGCTTATAATTACTTGATTACATTTTGCATCCTGAATTCTTAAAGGACCCCTAAATTATTGTGGTATTTAGGAAAGAGAATCATTTGATAGGACGTGGGGCGTAAGATCAGTCTCATCTTTAAGATAATATGATACTCCCTCTCTTTCTTCAGGTTCTAATCAGTAATATCTAACCCTCCCTATTTCCTTGGGGTGCTGTAGTAAGAAATGATATAATAAAGCTGAGACAATATGTTTTGAGAGGTGTTAGATTAGTAAAAGTTATGGTTATTAATTTTGTAGGCTATTATTACTAACTCATAAAGAAAATCTGAATTTACACAAATTCAGTGTACCATGAGCTAAGGACTACCAACTGTGTGTCAGAATAAAAAGAATATTTTTTTCATCACCCATCTGTAGTAAAATTTTTTGCAGGTCACCACCTGCTTTCAGAAGTTTCACTGATTAGAAAGCCCCTAATGGATACAAAAATAATAAACAAACACATGTAATATGTGGTAAGTTGAAACTGTTTAATCAATTGTAGGTAAACTAGAGGAGTGAAAATTTTGCATTCTAAAAGTGTACATATTTTATATTATTACTAAAAGCTTTGTTGTTGTTGTGTGCCGTTGAGTTGATTACGACTCATACCAACCCTATATGACAAAGTAGAACCCCTCACTAGGGTTTCCTAGGCTGTAATATTTTCAGAAGGAAAACAATTATTATTTTTTTAAAGAGAAATATTTTATTTATATACAGTTCCTTGATAGCAGCATTTGGGAAGGATTCAAACATTTGTAGTTCTGAGAATAATGCTTTCAGAGCCAAGTATACAGTATAGTGAAACAAATGTATAGATGAGGACCAGTGAGGCAGCCAAAAACTACTGTGAACTTGCCAGGGAAGTCAGTGCTCTTATATTAATGGGTGGTTTGCTAATACTCTGAGATGGTTTAATTAGAAGGGAGTTTAGAGGTCCCATTGGTTAATACCATACTTTTATCAATTCTTAAAATGCTCGAGGATATACTTGGAATCTGTTTGCGTAAGTGCCTTTGAAATGAGAAAATCTTACAGCTTGTTGTTCCATCACTGGGAAAAAATGATTGTCCTTGTAATTCATTGGTCAACATGGACATGAGATGGTTGCCCAATATGCATGGTTCTTGAGTCCCCTGCTGGGAAGTATGATAAATGAACATTTGGGTCTGCCTGAAATGACGGACATACACAATCCTAACAGTGTACCCTAGCTCCTGCTGCCTAACCTGCTGCCTGTGACTTTTCCCATTCTGGTTCCGACCTATTTTTCCAGTCTAGTCACTAACTGTCCTCCTCTGCTCATTCTGTTCTCCAACTGTACTGAACTATTAAAATTCCTCAGAATAAGGTGTCGTTTATACCACTGCATTTTTGTATATGTTCTTCTCTGTTCCTGGAATTCCTTCTACTCCCTCTTCTCATTACTTGACATCCCATCACTTCTACTAAGCCCTTTTTCCATACTCGATGTAATTATTTAGTTCTTTTCTTCTTCTCGTCTACTTCAGTACATTTTACTTACCTCCACTGCAATACTTAGCCATTCTGGCTTGTAATTATCTTATTACATATTGCATCCCTGCATTCTTAAAGAAGCCGCAGATTCCTGTGGATTGTTATGGAGCAGGGGCTGCTGTGTTCCTCCACCACTTAGCAGAAGACCTAAAGCATAGTGAATACTAAGTGTTAAGTGGTTCAGAAGAAGACCTGAAAGACATATTCTGGCCTTTAGCTACCTTATACTTTACATATATGCTACCCAACAGAAAGGAACTTTTTTATATAAAGCACATGAGCTTTGATGCATTAAACTATTCACTAGTTTTGATCTAAAGTGAAATTGCTAGTGTCCTTTCACCACTTGGAAACATTTTGAGAACACTAGAACAATTTAGTAGGTAAGCCGTCTTGCCTTGTTATGTCTCTTCTCTCTTATTCACTACCTGATTCTGGGAGATGCTAAAAATCCTGATGTTCTGTTGCAACCTTTGCAGGTCCTAGCTTCATATTTGCATTAGGGTGCTGGTAGGAGGTAAGCCATTGCAGACAGTATCATTGTAGAAGTCTACTAGCAAGATTTTAGAAAAGAGCTATGGGAATAAAAAGAACAGTACAAGGAATGATGAAAGAGACATAGTTGGGAAATATTTTCAATTATGGAATTTTCCTGCCATAAGAACTCATACATTTTAATCATTTTTCATTTATTTACTAAGACTTACTGAAAGCACTGGGTTACTGAAAGCTAGTACTATGATAGGTGCTAAGTATTTATGGATGAACCAGACATTGCCCCTGCTTTCCCTGAGTGATCAAGGCAAGAAAATGAAACAGAATTACAGGAGACTATAATGAGAACTTGATATAAAGACGTGTATGCTTTGGGATCTAGTTTGTCGAGTTTGTGTGCCTATAGATTTAAGTTTAGGCCTTTGCTCTTTAAGAGTTGTAGAAATTTTATCTGTTGATAGACTCAAATTTTAGGTGCAAATTGTTTGCACAGCATTTGTATATTCTATGTCTTGTGCTTTAATAACTGATACAATGTTAAGACTTTTTGAAAAATATCATATCCCAAATCAAATACTTAAATTTTTTTTCTGGACACATTAGCAATCTACACTATTTCAGATGTTGATCGTAAGATTGGCTTCAATCATTTTTCTAGTGCAATCCATTTGTGGACCTTTCCCCTCCTTCTTCCGACAGATTGGCATTAGCAAGACCCTTTACAGTTATATACAATGCCACTGGGTAATTTGGTAGAAAAGAAGCTGAGCATTGATAGGTGAGTAGATGGAGTGGGTGAGGAGAGCAGATAGCAACACAGAAAAATACATTTAAGTGATATCGTTGATGTTATATTAATAAAAAATCATCTTTATTCTTTCCACTACAACTTTTATTCCTATTTAACCAACAAGTTAACAGACCAATAGCAAGTATTTTGTAACAAAACCAATTTTGACTTGTGATAAGGTGAAATCAGATTCAATCTGACATGGTAGTGTCTTCGCCTTCATTTACAGATCACTAATTTTAATGTGTTGACCCTAAAAACACATTCATTTGACTGCCAAGTCAGATGAAGAATATTTGAAGAAATTAAATTTTTTATTTTGAAAAAGAAATCGTATTTTTTTCAAAAATGAGAATGAGAGTCAAATATAAGAGAGATTAATTTATTTTATATGGTGCCAATGGGAAAAAATTGGGTTGACTGATAAAAATTTCAGGGAGACAGATTCCAGCTTAGTTTGAAGACAGCCATGGCTTCCATTGAGAAACAGTAAGTTGTTCGTCACTACGCATGTTCAGGTACAAATCAGAGGGTCAGTTTTAGAGGGTTTAAAAGGGTAGGTTTAAGCATTAGACAGGTGATTGATGCAGATGAATTTTTAGGGTTCGATGCAAACAAAAGTTCTATGAATCAAATATTCTCCAAGACTTTTAAAGCCTTTTGACATTAAACAAAGATTAAATTATGTTCAGCATAGTGTTTAACATTCATCTTATTGTATGCTAATTGTTTGAAAGTAAGGAATGGCTACTTCTCCCTGTGGCTCATTTTCTTTTCATCACTTTTTTACTATACTTTCACAAATCTGACTGTATATAATCAACTGTATACTGATGAGCAATTTCAATATATTTTCATATTATGGTCTAGTAAGAATATCACTCGTATTCGTAGTTATATAGGTGATGTACAAACAATTGAATTATAAAATTACATTTTTGGTTGGTGGTTGTCTGCACCAATGTTCATCACGTTTCAAGATGGGAAGGGCATTTTATTAGCCAGAAGAGGTTACATTAGCACAGGGTTTTTCACAACAGCTGTTCTGTAGACTGTGGCAGGGCTTCTCGCCAAATGCAGAGTGATTGACTGTCATGCGGTAGACATCATACTGAGTGTCGCAACCAAAATGAACGACCAGAGGACTAGTCATATAAGTTCTAGATTGTACTTGAAAAAAACGATGATGGACATAAATCAAAACTAGTCCTCAGATTGCAACAATTAACTTTGTTGGCAAAGTTAGCCATTCAAATTGGCATAGAATTAATACAAAGAGAGAGCTACAATAATAAGTGTATTTCATAGGAAGAGTAGCAATGTTCTTAGAATTTATGTACATATACAAATATAACATACTCATATGCATATATGGAAACCCTGGTGGCATAGTGGTTCAGTGCTATGGCTGCTAACCAAAAGGTCAGCAGTTTGAATCCACCAGGCACTCCTTGGAAACTCTATGCGGCAGTTCTACTCCATCCTATATATTAAAAAAAAAAAACCATCCTATAGGGTCGCTATAAATCGGAATAGACTTGACAGCAATGGGTTAGGTTTTTATTTTATATTGCATAATACTGGGATGTATATTTATGTTAACCTGGATATCCTTTAGTTACCAAAGGTTACCAAAAAAATGATGAAAAATGAATTGCACTGTTGTACAATTACTGTACGCAGTGACTTCAAAATATTTTTTAAAAATCATATTACTGAAGTATACATCACAGAAGGCAACTTTGTACCAGTGTTTATCCCATGCATAGAATCATATAAAATCTAAGTTTTAGATTTTCAAAACCAAGAATGTTCAACTACATTGGGTGATTTTTTTTTTTCTGAAGTTTGTAAAGTGACACAATGAAGAGAAAGGCATAGAACATGAAATATTAAAAAAAAAAAAATCAGTATGCAGAGGGAAGATAATGGAAAGAATGAAGGCCTGACTCAAGTGCAGATACAGTTGATTCCAGGAGCAAGGCATTCATTGCTTACTTGTTTCAGCTGATATATATCTTTTACATAACCGATACTAAGATAATTAGAATCCCTTTATAATTTCAACAGAGGAAGAATTTTTATCTCACTGTTCTGCAATTTATTTGGAGGTTTGCTGCATTATTATTCATAGATATTTATCATGTGCTCATTTCATAATCCTTTCAGTCTTGGAACGAGTGACTAATATCAAATTGGAGCTTGTTAAAGATGAAAATTATATAGAATGTTTTCAAATTATGAATGTAGATATCTTTATGAAACTTGATAAACATTTTGAGCCACAATGGACATAAGACTGACTCATATTGTAACATCTTTACTGTCTCTGACTCCATAAACAAAAAAAAAGATTCTGGATTGCTATTGACATATTTCTTTAAGAATACTGGAGATCACTGTAATATGGTTATAATCAAATCCGTGTTATCCGTGCATATATTTTTGGTTTAATTCAAGTGATTTTTGTTGTTGTTCTTATAATGAGTGTACACAGCATAAAGTATGGTAAATCATAGTCAACGTTATATTTTAAATCTGGTTCTATCAGTGTTGATCAACATAGAGATGTCTATTTAAATCTCCTACAGCCAAACTCCTTAAACAACAGATTTTGTAATTACCTCGAAGATTCTCAAAACTAAATCAGACTCACACTCAAAACAGCTCGTAGTGATTTCTTTCTATTCTAGGTGCACTGGCTCAATATTTGCCCCTCGTTAGGGCTTCACTTCAGCAAACATCAAATCAGAAATGTTATTCCGTTCTTGAGAGCCAACGCTCCTCCACAATAGTTCATTTGACCACATGCTGGTATTCTCCACAAAGTCAGTTGTATTTAAATCAGAGACACAAACCTCTTTCTTCAGCTCCTTCACTCCTCCCCCTCAGCCAGCGGGGTATATTTCCCTCAGCATCCCTAACGTTAATTGCGGTTACATGTGTGCATTCAGATTTGAATATACTTCCAGATGTGATTTTTTTTGCAGCAAGTTCTTTCAGACTGAGCCCCTTCATATTTCAAATGAAATTGCACCACACAAGGTATCTTCAATTAAAAAAAAAAAAAAAAACCCAAAGAACACAGCCCAGAGTATGATTAAACACAGTATACAAAATATAAAATTACATCTATATTTTGAATTATGTCATCTGATTTTGATTCATGCTTTTCTTTTCTACTTTAAAAATTGCCAAGACCCTGGGGATGTGATCTTAAAGAATAAATCTTTATTATTCATTTAAAAAAAATGTTCTAATCCCTCTTGGCTTTGTGGAAAAATGAGGAAAATACTAAAAACCCCATAAAGACTGTGGTCGAAATGATGGCAGCTGCTTAAAAATTAGCTGTATATGTGCCCTTGCCTAATATTTCAGTTATTAAAAATTATATCAGATATGATGCAAAGGAAAATTACTGATTTGTGCATATACTGGGGCGTACGTAAGGAAGAAAATATGCTTGAGACAGGATGAAAGGATTAAATGTAAAAAGAAATAAATGTAGGAGCGATAGCTTCTTATAAGGTCTAAGCAAAAACACAAAATTGTTGTATGGTCATGTGGTCCTGTCTGCTTTTATTTGGCAGGAATTCTCTTATCTTTTAAGTCAATGAGTCTTAAGTTTCTTCAGTGGAATTAAATAGAAGCTGAATCTCAGTAACAAAGAGCAGACTTATGTTTTAAAAACATATGCCCTAGTGTTTCATATGATTAAAGAAAATATATTTCAATTTTGACATGTTTGATAAAAATTCATAATAAATGATGCCACAGAGCAAAGCATTTCAAACTTAAAATTCAAAGAGGAAACAATATGGAGAGGCATGGGTTATGCTCGATCAAAGAAAATGGGTGAATCTCTTCAATAAGTGGTGATGTACCCGCCTCTAAAAAACACTCTGAGCTTCTTTCTCAGCCATTCGTACAAGGCTCATTTATAACTCTGCCTAGTTCTACTTCATTGGCAAAAGCAAGCACCAAAACAAGTCATTTCCATAATTATTTTGGTCCAAGATTAAATCCCTATACAGAGTAAACATAGTATTACTAGATTTTTATTAGTCATCTGCATTGAAGTAAAATCTCTATGACAGGTATTTATAAATATCAACATGAACTCGTAACGGGGTGGGACATTTATTGAACACATTCTTAATCTTTTTTTTTTTTTTTACTTTTTTATTTTCTTATATGCACCTTAGTTTTCATCTACTTTGGGAGAAAACAGTAAATAACTTGCATAATTTAATTTTGAGGATTTTGAAGCCAGGAAGTAGATTGAGTTTTTTGCGGACCATTTCATTAAGGAAATGTTGTTACAGCTATGAAAAATCCAATATTAAATACAAAAATGAAACAAATACGCATGGTGGTATATTTTATTTTATGGGGCTTGTTTTGATCAATCCAACAGACTGAGACCAAAAACTCTTTAGGTCCGTATTTCAATGCAGATATTGGTGGGAGAGATGAAATCCAAGTCTCCAATGTTTAATGAGGTGTCTAGTTCATTCTTATTAACTGAAATACTTTAAAAACTAAAGTGGTTAAACTTAAATAATTTTATGAGGCTGTAATAGTTATTTTATTAACATTTTTCTCCAAGGATTTTTGTCTGATTATGAGTACTTTGCAATCTCAGACAGTATGATGGATGCTACTTTTCTATGACAAGAATTTTAACAGCCCTTCTTCAGCACTCAATGCGCACCCAATTATGCGTCTGAGCTAGTAACCTTGAATTTATGTTGCCATGGCGACAAACTGGTCATGCATTATGGATTATCATTGAAATTCTACACCCCTACCTAGCATAATGAGAGTTGGGGACTTAATCAAATCAGCCATTCTGTGTGACACAAAGTGAAGAACTAGCTCTTATTGTTCAGCTTGGAGAAAGGAAGCAGGCCTGATGGAGAGGCAGCTGCAGTGCTACAGCCTGATAGATTGCCCTTATAGACATTTGTGAACGTATAGACAGATGGTGTTCAATGCCTGGAATTTCCAGCTTAGGAAGCAGCTGTTCGGATAACCTCTGCCGTCTCACCTTGTTGTCATGGAACATTGAGCAGAGACTGAGAATGTGTATGGATACATTGACAATCTGACTGAATTTACACTGCCTGGCACCCTCCTTTTATCATAAGACTGCTGGGCTCGAATGAATACAGGGTGAGGGTAGAGGAGATGGGTGAGGGGGAGGGTGGGGAAAGGGGGGTGGCCAAGACTGCCTGCTTTTGAAAGCCAGAGTCTGGCATTGGAATATCTCCCATTTCCATTTTACAAGAAGAAAGACAGACAGATAGCATTAGCGTGGCAATCTTTGCCTTGGAGAAATCTAGTTTGCTGCTTTTTCACAGCTTAGAAATCATAGGCAGGACCTAGCCTTGTACATAGTTCAAGCTTCCTCTTACCCATAGGTAACAGGCGTCTTGTTATCTCTTTGCCTGTTACAGAGACAAAATACCAGCTACTGAGGTCAAAAGGAGTAGGTTGAATGTCAGGACAACATCACACCAGGGAGGGAAAATCACTGGCTTCCCGTGGTTCACTCTCTCTTCACCGGATATGGTGAGTATATCTAGTGAGAAGCAACCGTTGACAACTCCTGCTTTGGAGTGGTTATTCACAAAATAGGCTTGTTAAATGATCTTTCTTCTCTTTTAGAAGTTTTTAGACATGTAGCTGTTTTTGGAGTGGAACATCAAGTTTCATAACTCTCAAGATCCATGTGAACGTTTCTCAACTAAAGAATGAAGGCTTAGAATTTTGCTTGCAATACACACATCCCCTTCTCTCACCCGCTACATCCAGTATCATAGATAAGATTATAGTTATTAATTAATCCTATAACCCCCATATCTTTAGAGGTTTATTATCCATTGACAAAGATTTGTCATCTCCCTTTTTTCTGTGAAATTATTTGACTTTGTTATTCCTTTATTATTATTTTTTTCTTACCTTCCTAGCCTTAAAAATTAAATATGCCTCAGCCATGTGATTTGGAAGACTTATTTGTGTATGTGTGTGTGTGTGTGCAAGTGTGTGTGTGTGAGTGAAAGAAGGCCTTTCTTAAATATTTCATAAGGCCTTGGGTGTCTCGCCTGATCCCATAGACCTCCATGGCTGCAGAATAAGCTAAAATGTCTTATCAATGAAACATGCTTTGACCCAATAGATTATAACTGCTCCAAAAAAGCCATTACACTTTATCAGCTTTAATGGTTCTCAGGCTGTGAAGTATTCAAGTAAGGTCTAGGAAGACTGGAAAGGCTTCTAAGCTGGTGCTTTCTCTATGGCCAATAAGAAGATGGCTTTTCAGAAGTCTTGAAATCTGGTCAATATTACACATTTAAAAGCTTCCTGGGGTCTATTATTGGCATTCAGGGAACTGGATGGATAAAAAAAATAGGTAATTAAAAAAAAAATTGACAGGTTTTTTTTTTTTGATATTTTCTAAATATTATTCTAGGCTATCTATCTCCAAATAAATACATATAAAAACAAATCTAAGCAGGCAAAAACTGTACTGGAACATGGATATTATATTAAAAATAAACAATTGCCATGAAAAAATTAACTACCTGAACAAAAAAGTTAGGCAGGAAATCTGTATCCACGTATTTCTCTGCATCTGCTTTGTAAGAATGTGTGCATTTTGTTTTGGGATAAGAGAAGATGTTCGTTTCGAATAAATGAAAAGCAGCACTCATTTGAATTCTGCAACTTTGTGGCCATGCATAAGCAACAGCTTTAATGTATTATCATGAAACTATTTTACTTAATTTCTCATATTTCTTGTGAAACAGCACTTAGTGGGTAGTTATGCTTTTTCCATAAAACTGTTACAAATGAGCATAATGAAAGCATCCATCCAAATAGAACTTTATGTTCTAAACATGTAGGTAATTTTTGGACAAAATAAAGCCAGAAAGAGTGTGTTTTTTCATTCATTCTTCAAAACGGTTCCTGTATAAATATGCGCTAGGCGGATATACATTACATCCAAAAGATCCATAATGAAAATGAACATTGTTTATCTTTTTCAAAAAATAATCAAAGTAGTATAATCTTAGCAGTTTTTATAAACAAGGATGTTATTCATATTTTGTGAATAATTTTCTTATTTTCAAAGGTGTTTTTTTTTAATTTTATATGTATTAAATATCTAGAGAGGAATAAATTAAATTTGTAATAAATATAGAAGTAAATTGAAAGAATATGTTCCTAGTAAAGCCACAATTCATTGAGTAGATTTGTTGGTATTATGCTAAAATTAAAGACAGAAAACATACTGTCAATTGTAAAAGTTCAACAGTGGATGTTTGACAACCATTTAGGACCAAAAGAGCCTCTTTGCTTACCTAATAATGATGGTTAGGTCCTAGCTGTCAACCAGTTCTACAAAATGATCTAATAAGAGAAATATCTAACTGTATTTTCTTTAGTTTATTTCAAAAAAATAGTTTGAATGGGTTATCGTTCCTAGAAAATGTTTCTAGTAAATAAAAAATTTTAATGTATTTGTCTAATTTCTATTTTTTGTGATTTAATCATCTCACACACATGGAAGCTTTTTGACTATCCTTCCCATTTAAATAGGTTGGTAGATCCACCCCAGAAAACAAACCCATTGCTGTCAAGTCAATTCTGATTCGTAGCGACCCTATGGGACAGAATAGAACTGCCTCATAGGGTTTCCAAGGAATAGCTAGCTGGTGGATTTGAACTGCTGACCTTTTGGTTAACAGCTGTAGCTTTTAACCACTGTGCAACCAGGGCTTCAACAGAACCGAAGCATATGCAATAGTAAGCTTGTACTTTTATTCATTTATATTTAATAAGCATGTGTTTCCTTGCCCTTCAGTGACTTAGAATTTGGAATGGGTGTTAGAAAATGCTAAAAGTGGTGTTTCAAAACTTATACTTGGTGTCTTGAGATATGGCAGTGAAGTTGGAGAGGAAAAATACACAAAGGGCTGTCAAACAAACACACATACCTCATTCCCAGCACTCCGTGACAACCTGAGTTTATTCTCCAGTGTGACCTATAGTGGGAGGCACACAATATCCAACCATATTTAATATCCAACCACTGTTTTCTAACCAGTCTATTCATCAGAAAATTTACCAGTATGCCAGAATGACTGACTGTTGGACACTGAAAAGTCATGATGCTGAATTATCAGAGTTAAAATGATTATAACACATTTGTCTTCACTGCCCGTCCTCTGTATTGCTAGCATCATCTATTCATGCAATTTTGAGAACAGTTGCCCATGCACCAGGGTAGTTACATTTTTTTTTTTTTTTTTTTGCTGTAAGTGAGTCAATATAGTCTCATAAACACTTGTTTGAGGGTTGTTTTGTACTATTTCTTTGTGAAAAAATAGAATGAATACTTTCACCTGCATCTTGGCCATTCTTGGGTGTGGCATCCCTTTGTGCAAATGCTGGTAAGGCTGTGAATCTTACTGAAAAGGAAAGGTAGACCCAACCCAATCATCCAATTCAAATTGGAGTTCTCCCTCCTTTATAATTTTCAAATGCTAGCTTCAACCCGAAGAATGGGTATAGTTGCTTCTAACATGGTTCAGCCTCTTAGAAGTGAAGCCATCACTGACCCAATTGTAAAATCAGACATGTCAGTTTGCCAGACCAGGAATGGCACTTCTAAGTGATGAGGCTCAATGATGAGATTGTCCACAGATTCACTTGGTCAAAATCAGATCAACCTTGCCTTTGACATTTCCCTTCTCGCTATTTCTGCTTCACTATAGTTTGTCCCTACTCTGATCCTGAGGACCTCTCCTGCCCAGATCTGATCTACTGTCCTTTGCAGTCTCTAAGGGGAGATTTGAGATGTTTTAAAGAAACACTTCCAACTGACACACCTATACAGACCTGAAGACTGGGGCCTATACTTAGGTTTAGAATGCTAACTGAAACAAAGAAAGCAAGAAACATATTCTCTCTGTTCTTACCTTTCTTTTTGCTTCCTTAATCTGTGAAAATGAAGTCATTTTGGCCATGACAGTTTAGCTAGAACCTAGTAGAACCTCACAAGCACACGTGAGCCTGAAGGCCCAGAGAGACAGAGGCTTCAGGACACCACGAATAGTCAAGGATCTCTAAGAAGATACAAAAAATGGGAAACTTTTTGTTCCAGAAAATGGCAAACATTTTGTTATAGTATTATTCCTACCATATCATTCTACCTGCCTTTCTAAACATGGTCTATATATATGCCTGTGTGTTTGAGGGAAGAATGTGGAAATAGCATAGTTTTTTTAAGGCACTCTTTTTCAAATTTTTAAGCAGCAGAAAATTCTTCAAGTGACATTTTAAGAAAGCCGATGTATGGAACAGATTTAAGAAAAGCAATGCTGGTTGCAGTCGATGGTGGTTTGATTGATTTTCTATCAGTACAGCCTCCCAACAACGCCACCAACTTTTTCTTTCACACACACCTTTGGCATGATTTAAAAAAAATCTTAAAACTCAGAAACACCATGTGAAAAGCCATTGTACAGAATTTGGAGTCAGAGGGCATCAATATGCATCCAACTCCACCACTGCTAATAAGATCTTCTGATTTGGTTTTCTTACCCACAACAGGAGGAAAATACTACTTCCTCTATTTAAGAGCAAAAAGACTCAATTCTATAAGAACATGCACAGGGTGTGAATGGAAGGATGAAATATCCGTAGACAATTAAGCTTTGAATGATCACAGATCATTCTCTGGGATATATCAGAAGTATAAAATAAATAGAAAACAACATTGTATAGAACATAACCTTTAGTAATCCACATAATCTTGAAGTACTACAGACCCCAACTGACATATCTGAAAGTTATATAAAAAATACACTTGGAAATTTTCGCAAGTCACTATTTTGTATCAAAATAGAGATAGTACCATGGATAACATTTCATTTGCTCGTGTAGGAAGCATATTTGGTCAATATCGATCAACTTAGTTTAAAATTATGGTCAAATAGATGAAATATAAACTGCAGAGGAATTCAAACTGTACAGGACACTTCTGCAGAGAAAGAACCAGGAAACTGATTTCTTAGAGTATTTTCGTTTCCATATACTGTAAGGTTCTTTCCAATGAATATGGTTCTAGTCATTCTAATGGAATCCTATTTTGATTTTTGAGAAAGGATAACAGAAAAATGGCTCTCAGAGGTTCACAACTGTAAGAACCACATAACAGTACTTGTTGAGCTTTTGAAAGTTTTTATGAAAACAGCAATACAAGTTTAGATGGAAGATCAAGACGAGATTGAGTTATTCACAGGCAGAAGGCATCAATACAAAGTGTTAACCAGAAAATGACTTCTATCACGCCAAGAAAAATTCATGATTAGATCAATGCATTATCTAAAACTTTAAAAAAAAACCAAAGGCTTTATTATTTACAAGGACACATTACTTACATTTATTAAGCATATACTATGTGTCAAGAACATTATCTTCTTCAAGGCCCCACTACAGATAAATTTTATTAATCCAAATTATTTTCAGAATAAGTAATTGCAGCTTCACAAAGACAAGTAATTCATCCAAGCTTACAACTCATATGAGTCAAAATAATGAATGTGTACTTATTTTTTCATCTGTGATTTTAACTTTGTGTTTGCTTAGTAGATTTGAATTTGCTGAGAATACTCTTCAGCAAATATGGAGAAGAAGATCCAGCTAATGAGATGTACAACCTTTGTCAAGCCACCTCTGCTCCCTGGACCCTGACAGAAGGAACCAAATGACCTCTAAGCTACTTCCAGCTCTCCAATTATGCTTCTCAAGATTGAAAAATATCTAAATAAGACAGTTTCTTTATAATTACTCTCCTTGATAATCTAGGAGTTGAAGAGTAGCTATTAGTTATGAAATAAGAGAAATTTTCTGTGATTTTCCTCAATGTTGGCCAAGTAAATCTTGGAGGATTTAGACACGATTAAGTCATTTGTCCTTTCTTAACAATAAAACTCTTCATAAAAAGGGTGACCATATGTTGCCATTTGCCTGGGACAGTTTTGGTTTATTCCTTCCTGCATAACTATTAATAGCATTCTCTTTAATTCTCAAGGGATCCTGGGGTAGACAATAAATATTATGGTCATCCTACTCGTAAACATTATTATGTATTATAATTAATTTGTTACTATTGTAAGCCAAGATACAAAATAGAGCAAAATTTAAGTAATGGTATTGATAGGTATTATATAAAAGCTTTTTTGACAGATTTAAATTATAATTGATTACTGCCTAAATTAATTTTAATATCCCTTACTGGGACTACATGTCTCCCAACACTTTTTCAGTGAAGGGCAAACAGTATTCTGTCTTCTAAAACTTGCTCAGTGATGAAAGGTCTTGTGGGCCAGTCTGGCAGTAACACGCTTTGGGGCTGGCTTCCAAGCAGCAGTGGCGTGAAATTCCACCATGCTTAGTGGTAGATGGCGAGGCTTCGTCTCAGGTACTTTGGACGTGTTATCAGGAGGGGCCAGTCCCTGAAGAGGGCATCCTGTTTGGTAAAGCAGAGTGTCTGTGAAAAAGAGGAAGACCCTCAAAGAGATGGACTGACACAGTGGCTGCAACAATGGGCTCAAATGTAGCAATAATTGTGAGGATGGCGCAGGGCCAGACAGCATTTTGTTCTGTTGTACATAGGGTCACTATAAGTTGGAACTGACTCAGCACCACCTCACAACAATTTCACTCTCTATGACCTGATTTGTACTTGCCTTAGTAATTTCTGAAGTCTTGACACCTTCAGTATTCGGATTTTTCTCTTTTCTTTGTCCTGGTGCAGACGAGAAAACATAGACAAAAGGAGCAGATAGGAACATTGTAAAGGCTGCACAATTTTCAGGTGCCAGCATGGTTTGTAAGCATAGTCCTACCCTGATTTCTTTATATTACTGAAGTAATTTATTCTTCTTAAAATAAAGCAATGCCAGGTTATCACTGGGTGGCACATTTTAACATAGTAATAAACCAATGTCATGAAGTTAGTTCACTTAAAAATGTTAATCTGAGTTTATTAAAAAAGAAAAATCTAAACAGCCTCCAACATGTTTGCTTTGGTGATGTTATACATCTGCAATTTTAAATTACATTATAAACTAATTAAACAAAATAATATTTTTCGTTCAATAGTATATTATTCTTTTTTTATGCTTGATTCCAGCCAACTTGGGGTACCACAAGGAATTCAGCTATGAAATTCTGATATCGCTGTTGTGTGATTAGGGTAGAAAACAAATTGCGTAAGCACCAGCCAAAGAGTGAACGGTGAGTAAATTTGGTGCAAAAGATCTGGAGGTCACAGTGAGTTAAAGACGAAACACTAATTAGCCATATAATGTGAAAACGATATACTAAAATGCATAAATAACCATCAATATTTGGAAAACACAGTGATTGCCACATATTCTACTTTGGTCAGGTTATTTCCACAGTATCAGCATAACTGTGGCATTATCAATTTAAGAAACCTCAGAGAATTTGGAGGAGAAGTTGAGAAAGAAAAAAAAAAAAAATTGAGAAGACAGAAAGCCTGAACTAAGAATTTTTAAGGATCACTGATATTTGATTTTTCAGAGATTTAGAGGAAATGTAATAACAGCGTTTATACAATCAATGGATTATTGGCCAGAGAGGAAACCGTCCCCCACTGAGGAAAATAATGAGTAAAACTAGATTTGAGTTTATGCATGAACAGGAGGGATTTTCCTGCTAGGATAGGTTTAAAATATGAAGATGTGGCTGAGAGAATTTGTGAAGGTTTCTTCCCAAGAGGATATTTTCCTTTGTGGGGTGAGGGGTAGGGTGGGGGTCATCCACTCTTCACATTTATGGAAGGTCCTTCCTAAGGAGTCCGCAGTGGAACAGGGGCCTGTTTGCCCTCTTATCTGACAGTTTATCAAATTAGGCAGGTTATAAAAGCAGCAGCCAGTAAGATTTCTCTTTCAAAGGTAGACATTTATTGAGTATCGGTTATATTTCACAACCACACTTTACTTCTCTGAGGTACTTAGAACTTTGTTTCTGTTTTCTACAGTGATTCCTCTTGATGTTTTCCACAGGGCTGTTGCATCCATATGCTATTTTACAGTGTTAAAAATAGACTGTCATCCATGGGTAAGAAGGATGGCTGGAACACATGCCTCTCCTCCTCACTCTCCCTTCAAACTTCATGAAAACAGCAGTCAAAGACTTTTTTAAAAGTCACGAATCCACAAAGAGGTTAACTGCTGGAGAGAATACAACAACAACGGTAACACTCGGAAGCTGGTAACACAAAAATAAGAAGGAAAGACCTTAGCAGATGTGGGAATATACAGTCTTAAATCAACAGTGAAGAAACCCAAAAAAGAACTATTTTACCCTGATGAATCCCCACAGCCTTGGGGATGGGAAGCCCTAGGTAACTCCAGAACTGGAAGTGAATGCAGAGTCAGAAATAAAGAAGACTAGTTTTAAACAACCCCTGACACATAGTTTTAAACAACACCTGAACCCCTAAAACTATTGCCCTGAGATAATCTTTAAACCTTTAATCAAAAATATCCCCTGAAATCTTCTTAAAACCAAGCAATAGTCTAGCTGAACTAGTAAAAAATGTCTTCCTTGAGCATTATTAGGCTCTTTTAAGAACAATCAAAGTGACAACGGCAAATAGAAAGGTTAGATAGGAACCTTAGGGGGTAGAGAGTTTATGTTAATGAGGGAGGAACAACTCAGAAAAGGAGGATGAGGATGGTTGCACAACTCGAAGAATGTAATCAACGTCACTGAATGGTACAGGTAGAGACTGTTGTATTGGTGTGTGTTTTGCTGTGTATATTCTCAACAACAACAAATAAAATTAAAAAAATGCAAACAAAACAAAAAACCCCACAGATGTGTGGATGCCCCCCCGCCCCCCCCCCGTCTGTGTAGCTGGAGGATGAGTACTTTCCCACTAAGGCAAGAGCCTGGAGGTTTGCTCCCTGGATGAGTTAAAACACAGTGTTTGTCACCCCAGAGACACAGAGAAGAACTGAGGTATGGAGACCACCCTGACAACAGGGGAAATAGGGAATGTACCATGGATGCCAGCGTGGCAGCCTTCTCTGCCCAACCACTCCCCGAGTGTAGGAAGCCAGGCTTCTCCATCCAGCAGGAGCATGCCAGCCTCCTCTGAGGAACGAGACAAGCTCAAAAGGGAAAGCAGGAGGATGTTGACATCGGACTTTTGCCAGATCACCTAACCTCAAGGTTAAAGAATTATTTCCAAGGCCTATATGTCTATTTCTTTCAACAAATGTTTCAATCTCTAATCCACCTGGGATTTATTTAGGTATAGAGACATGTTTTTATAGTGTTATCATCCCAGTGTTAGGCACCCAACAGCAAATATTGTGGTGAAGGCGGTGCCGAAATGTAAAGGAAACATAGTGCTTGCAGAACGGAAGTCGTCTTGATGTGAAACTAATACCCGTTGCCATCGAGTAGATTCTGACTCATAGCAACCCTATAAGACACAGTAGAACTGAGCCATAGGATTTCCAAGGAGCGGCTGGTAGATTCGAACTGCCAACCTTCTGGTTCGCAGCCCAACTCTTAATCACTGTGAGACCAAGGCTCTGATGTGGAACTAGTACAACTTAATTCTAATTACTAACTCATAGGGGATCATCAGAGGTTACCAAGAGCACAGACAGAAAGTAACCAAGTTGACTTAAAAGTTTATTTTCAGAAAATCGTGTGCAACCAAGAGCCCCATATTAAGCAGCTTTTATAAATAAGGCTGGCAGTGGCTGGTTACAAACGGAGTTTCAAGGGCAAGTAGCAAAGAAGCCTCTTTCAAATCAAGACTCAGACTCCGTAGAAACTCGTATAAGATACAGGCAGTGAATGATTTTTTCTCTCAGGCATGTTTTTTTTTTTTTTTCCCTAAATTTTACTTATTTTGTTGTTGTTGTTGAGAATACACACAGCAAAACATATACCAATTCAACGGTTTCTACATGTACAATTTAGTGATGTTGATACTTTAAATTATTTTTGGATTAAAGCAGATATTTCAAGACATTGTTCCTAAAATGTCTGCAACAGACCCCTGGAAATTCTTGTAACAATGCAGATTCCTGGGGCCCAACAGATCTCAATAAAGGCTAGCGCTTCTTTTTAAAGGGAGGGTAGTAGAGTGCCTGGATGGTGCAAACAGATAAGTGCTCAAAAGTTTGGCAGTTCAAACCTGCCCAGTGATGCCTCACAGAAAGGCCTGGTGGTCTGCTTTCTAAAGGTCACAACCTTGAAAATCACATGGAGCGCAGTCCTACTCTGCAGCACATGGGGTCGCCATCTGTCGAAATAGCCTCAGTGGCGTCTGATAAAAGGGTTTCAGAAATACACCCCAAGTTATTGAAGGCTTTCTAAACAGAATCGGGTAATTAATTTTTGTGTCCTTGTGGTGCAGTGGTTACCAGCTTGGCTGCTGACCAATGGTCAGTAGTTTAAATCCACCAGCCCTGCTCCTTGGAAACCCTGTGGGGCCGTTCACAATCTCTGGGACTTGGATGTCAGTATTATTATTACTATTTTTGACATTCCCATTGTTATTCCAACGGGCAGAAAAATTTGAGAATTGCTGAAAAAAGATATCCAAAAATGAAAGTGCATCAAAGTTATATTAATGGGTCTGAGCATTAATAGGTTAGAGTAGTGGTTCTCAAGCTTGATCTGTACTTCACAATCACGTGGAAGACTGTAAAAACACGGATTGCTGGGCCCCACCCCAGAGTTTCTGGTTCAGTCTGTCTCGAGTGAGGTTCAAGAATTGCATTTCTAATGAATTCTTAGATGATGCTACTGGTCTGGAGACCACTTTTTCAGACCCACTGAATTAGAGACCATGATACTAAAAAACAAGACATTGCCAAGAAACTGTACTACAGGAGGTATATAATGAGCTTGGAGATCTTCGCACATAAAATGAATTTAGATCTTTAATACCTATGTTCCACAGACAATCTAGGTCACCAGGAAAGATCTTAGCAAATTCAATTATTCCTTTCTCCAGCCTCTTATGGAAAGGAACACACATAATGTGATTCCTGACTGCTCCCTATGAAATAAAATGACAATGTAAATAGGATGGATTTGCCTATTTAAAGGGGTGGCTGCCTTACTCTTACATAAAAATTATATTGCTCAGTTAGACAATGGAAGGGAATTAACATTAAATGTCAAAAGGAAATAGAAGGACTTCTGCTTTTGGGAAAATGGAATAGACATACTTTTCTCTATTCCTCACACTAAGTAGAACTAATATCCTGGACATTTATATAAAACAAACATTAGAAGACTTTGAAAGATAGAGACAAGAAGGCAGGCCAGGTAGGAAACTTGGAACCTAAGGAATAGCATGGCTGTGAGTTCCCTGGATTTATTTTTGCCTCATATATCCCAGGCTTGGAGCTGAAGCTGTTGACAACCTGGAAATGCAAACAAGCACTGACAAAAACAAACTCAACAAAAGCCTGTTTGTTCTCTTTAGCCAAAGGACCAGAAATGCAGCAACCTAGCGAGACAGATGCAACACTGGAGGCGCTCACTCATCTATGCCAAGAAACTTAGAAGACAGCTACCTGACCAACCTGCTGGGAGAGGTTCATGTTTGTGCCCATTCCAAAGAAAGGTGATCCAACAGAATGCAGAAATTATCCAACAATATCAATACCATCACACGCAAGAAAATTTTGCTGAGAATAATCCAAAAGTGGTTGCAACAGTATATTGACGGTAAACTGCCAGAAATTCAAGCCAGATTCAAAGGAGGACATGGAACGAAGGATCATTGCTGATGTCAGATGGATTTTGGATGAAAGAAGAGAATACTAGAGAGAAGTTTACTTATGTTTTATTGACTATGCAAAGGCATTTGACTGTGTGGATCATTACAAATTATGGATAACATTGCAAAGAATGGGAATCCCAGAACACTTAATTGTGCTCATGAGGAATCCATACACAGACCACGAGGCAGTTGTTCAAACGGAACAAGGGGTTTAAAATCAGGAAATATGTGTGTCTGGTTTCTATCCTCTCACCATACTTATTCAATCTGTATGCTGAGCAAATAAACTGAGAAACTGGGCTGTATAAAGAGAAACAAGCATCAGAATTGGAGGAAGACTAATTAACAGCCTGCAATATGCAGATAACACAACCTTGCTTGCTGAAAGTGAAGAGAACTTGAAACACTTATTGATGAAGATCAAAGACTGCAGCCTTCAGTATGGATTACACGTCACCACTGGGGTGATATTAGAGCCAGCTTAATAGAGATTCAGGACTCCATCATTACCCAGCAGTAACAGGTCACCCCCTCCCATGGTGTCAGTGGAGACTACATGGGGAAAAATAACAAAGTGCTCCTCCTTCTTGAATCAAGAGACTCCAGTGGAGGCCTAGTGTGCACTTGGAACCTCATCCTTGCCTAACAGTAAGGAGACATCATCCCTCTTCAGGTGTCAAGAGACGTTAAGTGGGAAATGTACATGTCTACCCCAAACTTGCAGTAACAAGGCAACACACCCCACACCCCTGTAGAAGTCATGTCAGAAAAAAAAAAAAAAAAAAAACAGCTAAAGAATAAGGTTTAAATAAGATTCAGAATTTCACATAATACCCCAGATGTCCAGATTTCAAGAAAAAAATCACTCACCGTGCAAAGAACCAGGATGGTCTCAAATTGAATGAAAAAATACAATCAAGAGATGTCAACACCAAGATGACAGAAATATTATAAATATTTGACAAAGATTTTAAAGCAACCACTACAAAAATGCTTCAAGGAGCATTTATGAACACCCCTGAAACAAATGGAAAATTAGAAAATCTTGGAGCAAACAAGTAGAATATACCAAAAAGAAACAAATGGAAATAGTAGACCTAAAAAATATAATGACAGAGGTGAAAAACTCAGTGGATGGTCTCAAAAACATAATGGAGGGGGCAGAGGAAAGAATCATTGAACTTGAAGACAGTGCAATAGGAATTTCTCTATCAGGACAAAAAGGAGAAAGTACACAGAAAAATAAATGAACAGAGCCTCAGGGATCTGTAGGACTATATAAAAAAATGAAACATTCATGTCATTGGTGGGAAGGAAAAGGAAAAAGAGGGTGCAGCTGAAAAGTATTTGAGGAAATGATGGTTGAAAATTCCCAAATTTGGCAAAAGACACAAGCCTACAAGAAGGTGAATGAACCCCAAGTAGGGTAACGTCAAAGTGCCACATCCATTTATTTGCGTATAGTCTGTGGCTGCATTCCTACTAGAATATAGTTGAATAGTTTTGACAGTGACTGTATGTCCTGCAAAGCCTAAAGTTTTTACTATCTGGCTGTTTATGAAAAAAGAATCTCTACCTCTGACCGGTAGGATGAAGTAGTTACCAAAGCCAACAGGATCAACTGTATGATATGATGAGTTTTAAAAATGCATATAAACTTATTTTATTTAATTAAGGATTGTTTTAGAAATAGATCTCCTGTATGTAACATTGATGGGTAATCTGGAATACTTTGTTCAGCTCTTGGCAGTGAAATTTATGCAAAAAAACCTCAAAATAGTGAACATACAGAGGAAGATGACCAAGATACTGAAGGATCCAGAAACTAAGGAACAGAAGTAGAAAAGAAAAGATGTTAGAGAGGAAATGGTAACTGCCTTCAAACATTCAGTGGAATGTAGCCTCACAGAGAAGAAAGATGTCCAGTGAATGGAAGATGTAAGAAACTAGCTTTCGATACTGTGTTAGGAAGAATTTCTAATAATAAAAAATTTCCATGAGATTATGAGCTTCCTGTCATTGAATATTCATGCAGGCTGATAGATCACCTTTAGCATCTGAGATATGCTGTACTACTTCCTCACTCCATTACTCAGGGACTGTGTTAGTTAAGGCAGTCAATTGATATAACAGATCCCAAAGTGCGTTTCATTGGATATCTTCCATCTGCCTACCAGATCCCTCCTCCACCCTTCTAACCCTGATCTTTCTCCCCCTCTCCCACCCTGGAGGCTGACCTATATGGATTCCATCAAATCCTATGCCCTCTGGCTTCTCTTTGGCTTCCCAGTTGGATGGAAGGAACAAATTGAGGACAAGGTATTATTACCTGATTCTCTCCCTGTAAGAGCACATTGCTCTGGCTATGTCCTTGACAGAGAACATCCTGCTTCTCTCTAGAAAGCTTGCTCTGCTCTTTGGTTTCTAACAGCTTCTCCTCCTGTTCCTTCAGGCCTAGGTGTGGTGGCAGCACCCTTGCTGTTAGAACTAGGCTCCTGAGCTATTCTATGTGGGTCCCTTTCATTTTGCCCATAACTATGTAATTTGTTCCTTCTGTAAATAAACCCTTTTCAAAATTATCCTAATTTGAATGTGTTATCCGACTTCTGTTGGAATACTGACTCATAAGTGGATGTTGGCTCAACCACAATAGAAGTTTATTTCTCACTCACAGAAGAATTTGAGATGGATATAGCTGTCATTTCAGGAATCCACAATGACAATGGGTCTGTTGCCTGCCTTGGGGAGTGTCTTAGTCAGATGGAAGGGAAAATAAAATATGAAGAAACTCGTATGTGTGTCTTCTGTGAGATGGATCTGAAAAAGGCACATCTTACCCTCGCCTTCTATTGATAGAGCTCAGTCACATGGTCTCATCCAATAGCAAGAGGGGCTTGGAAAGGAAGTCTAGCTGTGCGCTCAGGAAGGATAGGAAATAGATTTTGGTGAGTAGCCAGTAGTCTCTGCCACAGGCACTAACTGTAAGATGGAGGCAGTTGGTTACTTCTGGCTGACCCCTATCAGTAGCCAGCTATAGCAGGGATCCTGGGCAAATCAGAAGTGAGCCTGTAAACCTAGGAAAAATACCTAGTGTCCAGACACTCCAATTGTGTATCCAGTTTTCATTTTGTAATTGTGCAGAAAGAAAATCACATTGGAAGTTAGGCCTTTCTTCATCTCCACAAGGAGGATAGAATGTCTTAATGTTTCTGACTTCTTCCTTGAATTTCATGCTCTTCTTGCTCTAAATCAGTAGAGCTAACACATCCCTTGATTTATATGGGTCTGTGGGTCTCCCACAGGGCAGATCGAAACCAGTCTGAAAATGAGAGTTCATAGAAAATGGGCAGGTCCAATGTACTGGCAAGAGGAATAAAGAATTTCATTGTACAAATATGAAATGAGGCCTCTAAGAAGAAGAGGAAGAAAAAAAAAACTTAGATTGGGAGAGATCCTAATTTAATGGCCACATTAAAGTGGAAATTAACACTATTTCTGCATAGTGCAGTGAATGTCATACAAAAATTTACCCCTAATACAGGTCCTTGGAGGCTCTTGGGGTGGGAGAGAGCTGGTATAATAGAAAAGTGTGGTTCTTTGCCATGATCTTTACCAGCTGATGCCTCCATCTCTCGGTAGATAATAGTAGATCTGAAAATGGCACACCTTATCCTTGGCTTTTATTGGAAACCCTGGTGCCATAGTGGTTAAGTGCTATGGCTGCTAACCAAAAAGGCTGGCAGTTCAAATCCATCAGGCACTCCTTGGAACCTTATGGGGCAGTTCTACTCTGTCCTATAAGATCGCTACAAGTTGGAAACAACTCGATAGCAACGGGTTATCTATTGATAGAGTTCAGTCACATACCTCATCCAATGGCAAGAAGAGCTTGGAAATGTAGTCCAGAGATGCCTGGGAAGTTATACATCCTGTAACCTATTGAAAAGAGAGTGAAAATCTAAGAAAGATGGAATAACTCTGGTGCCCTTTGTGATCAGAGTTCCCAGTAGAATCATACTGAGGCTAATCTCAGTAGAATCTACACCTTTGTTTAGCTTCATTTACTGCTTCTGTCACTCCCCTTCGCCTCAAGTCATTTGCACAAAAATCTTTGTTGAAGCTCTGATTCCAAGGAACGTCACCTAAGTTAGCTGGGTACTAGAACTATAATGAAGGGACTCAAAAACTTGACTTGCTACCTCCTTCATCCCTACTCGTCACTCCATCATAGATGCTTCTAGAGTCATATGATCATGGAGCTTTAGAAGCATTTTAATCAAGAGAGCCATCATGAATGTGGCCCAGAAGTAGGATCTGTGGATTGGTGATCCTAAATATAGGGGGCTGGGGTATTGGTAAGGCAAAGATATTAGTGGTTGGTGGCAAACCTGGAAATTGAAAAGGTGCTCTGGATGTGACAGTCAAAACCTTAAATTAAGCAGTCTAACTAGGGTGAAACAGGCAACACCCTACCCAGAAGATAAAGTAGGTTGAGATCAGCAACTGGAATTGAGGGATGGCAGAGGAGTAGGCATCAACTCAAATTGCATGTGAGTCACCATAGCCATAGTCAACCTTCGGGATGCTGAGACAGGGGAATGTGTGAGGTCCTGTCATTGGTAGATGAAGGTTATCTTTCCAGAGAATACAGCTATAAACTGTCAAATTTGCCTTACTTAGGATCTATAACCACCAGTGGCTATGCAGGAGAGAGACCTGGTGATTTGCTCCTGAAAAGATTACAATCTAGAAAACCCAGTGGGGCAGTTCTACTCTATTACATTAGGTCACTATGAGTCTACGATTGGCTCAATGCCATCTAACAAGAGCAACAAGAATCCATAAACTAGTGATATCTGGGGCAGAAAAGAGTTCAGGATAAATAGAAAAAAAATAAAGGTAGACAAATAGAGCAAATAAAGCAGAATGTGTGAATCCCACCTCTTATAATTTTTGACCCTTCTCTGGAAAGATCTTCTCTCAAAGAGATGGTGGAGTAAAGGAGATCCTAAGATTATTTACAGAAAGTTGGTTCTATTATTTTAATTCTGATGCTGGAGCTAAGGTCCTTTCATGTTCCCTCTTGTACCTTAACCACAGTGTGGTAGTTAGGGTAGAATTCCAAACAGGCCGTGGGGCTTAGAGTTGTAGAGCTCTGATTTAATTAGTTTGTGGCTCCAGTGAATTATAGGATAGGAGACCTAAGTAATCGAGCTACACGTGCAACCTAGACTAACTTTATACCCTTCTCATATTTTACTTTTACAGTCTGTTACAATAGGAAGAATTCTGGTTTGTTTACTTGATAGAAGAAGTGATAGGGCTTGAAAGGAATCAGTTTTAAATGTAAACATAAGTAATGTGTTTGGGATCTAAACGAATTTTTCTTCTTTTCCCTCTTGGCAGGCATTGTGAAGGTTTAGAAATAATATCAAGATGAGATAAAAGAAGTCAGTAATTTATTTACTGGATGAAAAACATTATTTTCACTTATAATGCATATTTAAAAATGCAAGTCAGACCGTGTTCAACTTCTGGAAGTTCAGAAACTGTATCCATAAAAAGAAATTTAGCTAAAGGTCTCGGTGAACAACTTGAGTTTATTTTGTCAAAACTGTGATACATGCTATTTGGTAACATTAATGTCACTTTTCAGATGTTTAAATGCATTCTATAAACAGCCTAGTTTGGGACTATGCATATAATAGTGTTCTTCACTCTTCTTTGTCTCTTGGCTTCTTCAAGTTTCATCTGAAAAATTGCCTGACCGCACCCATTCAAATAAGACTATGACCATGTCTACATTTCTGCACTTCTAGAAAGGTTTGTAGTTTTAAACATGTGTTTCTTTTCCATGCATTCGAAAACTTCTTGAGGGCATGAGATGAATTTATTGATCTCGTTATTCTCAAATTCAATATAATCCATTCTAAATCTGCTCATTAAATAAGTAGATGAAAAATGAATGAAGAAAGAGCTGAGAGTGGCTAGGAGGTATAACTGAGAGGAAATATATGTAAGCACAAGAAATGTATACTCTTATTGAGAAAAATTTTAACTGCTTCATTGATTAAAAAAAGGGTAGTGATATTTAAGGAGGGTTTCTCTATACATATGCATATATTTTTGGAAGCCCTGGTAGACCAATGGTGAAAGTGCTCAGCTGCTAACTGAAAGGTTGGCAGCTGCTCTATGGGAAGAAGACGTGACAGTCTGCCCCACCAGGGCTTCTTCCATGAAGACGACAGCCTTGGAAATCCTATGGGACAGTTCTACCCTGTCGTATACGGTCGCTATGAGTCGGAATCTACTCAATGGCAGTGGATATGGGTATGTATATACTTATACTTCAAATCTGAATTTCTATGTATTTCTTTACCTGTATTTTATCTCATAGAGGCAGCCTTATCTTTGGAAAAGGATGACATATATGCATGAATTATTAAGTATTGATAAATGTTTAATGGAAATAAATGGAGATGATTTTTTGTCATAAAAATGAACTATTTATTAAAAAAAAAGAATGTCCAGGAAATAAGTAAAACAGGAAAAATTATATGTTGGGTCAAGATTTTTAGGGGATGGCCCAGGGAAGAGATGAAAAGAATACTTGTTGGGAAAAAGAAAAAGGACAAAAATTGTGCAAAGCAAACCACAAGAGTCTATAAAACTAACTGGGTAATTTGAAAAAGAATAGAACCAGAACTCATCTTCCAAGTCATCATTATCTTGCATCTGGATCATTGCAATTGTGTCTACACTGATTTCCTTACTTCTGTCCTTACATTCCTTACCTCTATTTCCAACATGTCAGCTAGAAGTATCCAGTTAAAACATAGGTCAGTCTGCTACTCAAAGCCCATTCAGTGGCTTGCATCTCACCCATTCTGCATGATCTCACTATCTTGCACCCCCACCTTTCTTAACTCATCTCCTAGCACTCTCTCCCCGCCTTTCTTGCTCATTGCCAACCACATTGGCCTCTTTTTCGCCCTAGCACAATATGCATAAAATGGAGAATTGAATATTGTGCACAGAGACAAAGTTGAATAAGAATTGTTCTCACTTTCTTGCTCCTTACTGTAAATGGGCTTCTAAGAGCTCAATCTCCTCTTGTTTGACCTTCTTAGATTCATGGTTGAGGAATCCAAAGTTGTCTTTTGCAACTCTAAGACTGAGCCAATAGTACCAAAAAACCATCCCTGAGCTCCAACAGAAAGGAGCGACTGCACTCTGCTTTCTCTTTTACTATCGGAATCCTCTTTAGGCTTCTCACGTCTCTTCCCTATTTCTCTTTGACCTTGTACTCTTTGTGCCAATATAGAGAGACAGATAGAAAGACAGACAGATGGTTAGATAGATAGGTGGATAGACAGGTAAATAGATAGATGATAGATAGGTAGGTAGGTAGGTAGATGATAGATAGATAGATAGATAGATAGATAGATAGATAGATAGATAGATAGATAGATAGATAGATAGATAGATGATAGATAGATGATAGATAGATAGATGATAGATAGATAGATAGATGATAGATAGATAGATAGATAGATAGATAGATAGATAGATAGATAGATAGATAGATAGATAGATAGATAGATAGATAGATAGATAGATAGATAGATAGATAGATGATAGGTAGATGATAGGTAGGTAGGTAGGTAGGTAGATGATAGATGATAGGTAGATAGATAAATGGTAGATAGATTGATAGATGATTGATAGTCAGATAGATGATAGATAGATAGACAGACAGACAGATAGATAGATAGATAGATGGATAGATAGACACAATATAGTCATGGTCCTGCCTAGTGATTTAGAGGAACTTCGATTTTGTTTTCTCAACAAGTGGATTATGGGTAAAGGAAGATAGGTCTTCTCAACCAAAATTCAAGAGCCTGGATTTTTCCATACTGGTTGTGTCAGTTAAAAAGAAAATAAGAGAGAGTTGATTCTTTGAAATTTTATTTTCCCCATTACTTATGTTTATAATTTAATTTTCTCTGAAACAAGAACTTAAGAAAAATATATATGCACATATTTGAAAAATTATTGTGCACAGTATCGTCATTTAAGTTTTACTATAGTACATCCATCTCTTTGCCTTTTTCCTGGAAACTCTTCTGCCATCATTCCCTTCTTCTGTGCCTATACAAAGACTTGCTTCTTCACGTTTCCCTGAAGCCTACCTGCACTGCCTGTAATTAGCTCCTTTATTTTCATCTTCCAGAGATATTGGTAGATGATCCAGAGATCACTTCTCTCTAATCTCATTGAAGAAAGTGATCATCCTCTTAGACAACTGTTTTTTACAGTCAATGTTGGAGCTGAAGTTGGAGGAAAAACTTGCTGGTGTCCTTAGGTCCTTGGGTTAGTTAGATCAGGAGCACCTTTATAAATCATAAAGGGTCTTTCCATTGGTGAGCAAGGCTGACTGGGTGCTAGCAACCCATGCCTCTCCTCCTCTCCCTGATACATGGGGCCTTGGCCACCATTCAGTCACTCCCTACTCTGACAGTTCATTGGCACCAAGACAACAACAGCAGAAAAACCAGCTGTTTTAACACTTTGAGTTGCTCTGATAAAGGTACTATCAGAACAGATTTGAGAAGTGTTTTAAAAAATGAAGTAGTTTATCAAGAATTGCAATTGTGTTTAACTCTATGATACAGCCAGTTATTTATTTTATGTACCTCCATGTCAAACAGGTATCTTTCTCTTACAAAGATATTAGGTCTACACAGACAATACTCTGTTTCATTATACATGCCCATTGCAGAAAAACAGCCTCCAGAAACTTTTTTTTTTTTTTTTGCTGTTGAAACCGTGTTAGTTCACTGTAGAATTATGAGACATTAATTTTTCTACAACTTTCCAACTTCTTCAGGTAATTTTGCATACTTATAGGTTCACCTTGCTAAATGTTGGCGTATTTAATAGCAGAGATTAATATCAAAGTGGCTGCTGTACTTCCACAGTTGTCTGAAGACCCATCCAGAGACAGAAGTGATACAAGTAAATTAAAGGTCTCGCTGACATTTTATTGGCCATAGATTCTCTGTGAGGAAACATATTCCAAGAAACCATCACTACATACCCTGTTGTGGATTTGACTTAGAACTGCAGGAAAACCGAGCATAATTTGAGTTGGGCTTGCTTTTATCACTTCAGGGAATGATAATGAATATGTCAGAGATTCTCACATCTATTTGTACCCTTTCTACTCCCAACATTACAGCGATCCCTAAACAAAGACACCTTTCCTAATGCTTAAGCAAAGAGCTATTTCCATAAGCTTCTATTACATCAGACTTACTGACTGAGGGGTGAGGTCAGCACAGATTATTTCATGGAACTGATACTTCCCCTGGACAGTGGAAAATTTCTCCCTTTAAAATGGAAGCCTACAGTACCCCCAAACACAATTTACACTTTCATTCCACAAATATCTACTGAGGATCCACCGTATGTGAGGTAATTTTCTAGGTACCAGGAGTATAACATCACACATACAAAAAAAATCCTTCCTTCATGATGCTTATAGTCTTATTTCAAGAGACAGAAAACAACAAGGACAAAAATCAACAACGATACCAACAACAACAAAAAAAAACCGCAAGATAAATAGTGTTAATGTGTTGCTGTTATTAATTCAGTTCTGACTCACAGCGACCCTATGGGCAACAGAATGAAACACTGCCCTGTCCTGCACCATCCTCATGATCATTATGTTTGAGCCCATCATTGCAGCCACTGTGTCAATCCATCTCATTGAGGCTCTTCCTCTTTTTCACTGACCCTCTACTTTACCAAGCATGATGTCCTTCTCCAGGGACTGGTCCCTCCCGATAACATGTCCCAAGTATGTGAGATAATCTCACCACATTTGCTTCCAAAAAGCATTTCCGCTGTGCTTCTTCCATGACAGATTTGTTCCTTCTTCTGGCAGTCCAAGGTATATTCAATATTGTTTGCCAACACCATAATTTAAAGACATCAGTTCTTCTTTGGTCTTCCTTATTTCCGTTGTCCAGCTTTCATATGCATAGGAGGCAATTGAAAATACCATAGCTTGGGTCAGGCGTATCTTAGTCCCCAAACTGACACCTTTTCTTTTTAACACTTTAAAGAGGTCTTTTGCAGCATATTTGCCCAATGCAATAGTTATTCAATTTCTTGACGGCTGCTTCCATGGGAGTTGATTGCAGATCCAAGTAAAATGAAGTCTTTGACAACTTTAATATTATCTCTGTTTATCATGATGTTTCTTATTGGTCCAGTTATGAGGACTTCTGTTTTCTTTATGTTGAGGTGTAGTCCATCCTGAAGGCTGTAGCCTGATTTTCATTAGCAAGTGCTTCAAGTCCTCTTTGCTTTCAGCAGGATAGGTTGTGTCATCTGCATAATGCAGGTTGTTAATGAGTCTTCCTCCAACCCCGATGCCACATTTTTCTTCATAAAGTCCAGTTTCCTGGATTATTTGCTCAGCATACAGATTAAGTAGGTATGTTGAAAGGAAACAACACTGATGCACACCTTTCCTGACTTTAAACCGCTCAGTATCCCCTTGTTCTGTTGAACAACCAGCTCTTGATCTAGGTATAGGTTCCTCATGAGCACTATTAAGTCCTCTGGATTTCTCATTTTTTGCAATGTAATCCATAATTTCTTATGATCCACACAGTCAAATGCCTTAGCATAGTCAATAAAATACAGGTAAACATCTTTCTGGTATTCTCTGCTTTCAGCCAGGATCCATCTGACATCAGAGATGATATCCCTTGTTACATATCCTCTTCTGAATCCAGCTTGAGTTTCTGGCAGTTACCTGTTGTACTGCTGAAATCACCTTTGAGTGATTTTCAGCATAATTTATTGTTCATAACAATTAGGATAAATGGGTATAATTGCTATGAAAAAAGGTAAAGCAGAGAATGGGGTTAGGGAAAATGGGATGGATGCAGAATTTTAATTTTTTATTAGAATATTCAAGAGATTATATTTATAAATAAGAATTTTATTAGTAGTTCTAAGCACTTAATTTAACCAAATTTTTAAAAACTTTCAGATATAACCATGGAGGTATTTTTGTTTGTTTGTTTTATGCATGTATTTTTCTCATTTTTAGAGGCTGCAGAGAGAAGCTATATCTGTTGTTGAAAACAGGTGCTAAATTTTTTTCCATTCATTCCTGATCAACCCAGAAATTAACAGAGAAGCTATTTACATGGAAAATGGTAGGTAGTGAATAAATGAACTAATAATGAATGAAAGATGAACTTGGCAGGGAGAAGTTTCAGAATAGGAAAGAGAGCCAAGCTCAGAAACTTGGTCAAGTTCAAACTTAAGGCAACTTCCAATCAGAAGTTGGAGTTGCCTTCAAGGGAAACCAAAGTGGTGATAGAGAAGTAGGAAGTGCAATCAGAAAAAGGAAAGTTCAATGCCATGGACACCAAGGAAAGCAATGGTTCTCAAGAAAGAGAAGATGATGAATAGCTTTAAAGTCTACAGAAGTAGAAGAGGATGAGAACAGGAAAAATGTCACTGGATCTAATCATGAAAAGGTTATCAGTTGCTGAAATACCAAGTTTAGCACAGAAAGAAAGTCGGGCTTTGAGGGGTAGGGAACGAGAGATGAGGTGGGAGGGGAGGGGTGAACAAATCTATTCCCAGAGGGTTAGTTTCCATGTGCGATCCATGGTCTAGAGTAAAGGATTCAGGACTAGGAATCAATAATTTTATTTCCAATTTTAATGTGATTTTCTGGTTGTATCTTTATACAAAAAATAATAATTTTTGAGAAGCAATATATTGGAAAGGTCACTGGACTTGGCCTGGTGGACCCAGGTATTAGTCTTAGATCCACTGTTTAACCAGTCACAAAACTCTGTGAGCATCAGTTTATTCATCTGAGATATGAAGGTAATAATACTAGTTTTGATCCCAAGAAAAATGTGAAGATCAAATAAAATAGTATATATAAATCTGCTTTGTAAAGTAGGAAACAGTATAAAATACACAGTATCCTTATCAAAATGTTTCTCTTTGTGACAGTGGTGAGCTGAATACAGCTTTTTACTGTTATTGTTTTAACTGGTAGAACCATTTTTATTGTATAAAAATTCATGGGAAAAAAATCATCCCTAACATATATTTCAGTCTCTTTCAATCTTTTATTTAGCAAGAAACTTTGGAATAAGAAGACTTCTGTTTGATAGCAATGTATAACGGTACAGCCACTTTGGAAAACAATCTGACAGTTCCTCAGACCAGCGTAGTTACTATAAAAATAGTCACTATATGACCCCAAAATTCTACTCTTTGATATACACCTAAAAGAAGTAAAACCATGTGTCCACAGAGAAACTTATATCTCCATGTTCATAGCAACATTATTCACAATAGCCAAAAGGTGGAAACCACTCAAATGCCCATCAACAAATGAATGGATAAACAGAATGTGGTATGTACACATGATGGGATACTTTCAGCCATGTAGGGGAATGAAGTACTAGTACATCCCACAACATGGATGAACCTTGAAAACATTATGCTAAGTGAAAAAAGAGCCAATCACAGAAGACCACAAACTATATGAGTCTACTCATATAAATGTCTACAAAGAAGGTGAAAATCTGTAGAGACAGAAAGTAGATTAATAGTTGCTGAGGCCTGGCAGTGACATGGGGGAATAGATGGGTGATAGACAAGGAGTATGGGGTTTCTTTTAGAGGTGATAAAAATGTTTAAAATTGCTGATGGTGTTGGATGCCCATATCTGTGAATATACCAAAAGCCATTGAATTGTACCCTTTAAGCAGATGAATTGTACGGTATATGAATTATATCTTTAAAAAGCAGGTAAAAAGAAAAAAAAAAAACTTCAGAATCAGGAGACCTACATTTTAATCCTGGCATGACCACTAATTAGCTTCCAAATACATAACAGACTATGTTGTTATGATTCCCAAAATCTTCCTAATCTTACTGGTGTCATCAAGCCCTTCATCATTTGGTGTCTTCTGTCCTGTGAGACTTTGTCACTATACCTGTCCACAGATGCCCAATCCTCCCCTATCCCATCAAAACAACTATTGAATGTGCCCAGCTCCTGGTATTTTTCCTTATGGTGTTGCCTCGGTATATATATATGTGTAACACTGGTTATATGTATATATATATATACACACACACACACGTATATATATGTATTTAACATTCTTGACATTCCACTCGGGCTCCAGGTTGCAGCTTGAATGCTCCCTTGAATGCCAGCTCGAAAACTCCCCCACCTGGAGTTAATTGCTCTTCTTTCTGGGCTCCTATGGCACTTTCTTTACAGCACTTGTTTCTTCTGCCTAAGAATATAATTGTGTTTACATATTTCTGTTTCCTACACCACATGAAGCTATCTGAGGACAAGCAGCATGTCTTATTCACCTCCATAATCCCATTGTGCTCCCACAGTTAGGACTTGTGGGCACATGAATCATCCTTGTGTCTTCATTCCACCACCTATGAAACAAGAATGCCAGAGAAGGTAGTTTTCAATGGCCTTTCCAGCTCTAAAGCCTACAATTTCATCATCTTGTGTTTTTCCCCAGACTCTCCATTCTTTCCATCGCACGTATTTTGAGAAAGCACATTGACTACAACGCTTATATTTACAAACCTGAAACAGAAAGAGAGATTTCCTAGACAAATCCACTCAATGTATTCTGAATGCAAGTGTAAAGACCATCTGGCTTCTCTGAGATTCTGCTTCCTATTAGGAGGGTTAGTAAAAAATCCAGTCATATGTTTTAAAAGTGCTTCTAATATGTATTTATTTACAAACTCCAACCCTTTCTGCATATAAGCAAGGCAGATTAACAGAAAAAAAAGCCTGCTTTTTCAGTGACCTTGATCATGCAGATTTACATTCTTTTTACATAAAGAAGTTTACTACCTAAGAAATGTTATTTGCTTCCCTTGTTCTTAACTAGAAAGGTTATAATAATAGGCGACGTTCTGTTGTATGGAGGAGAGTAAGGCATTCCATATCTGATATCTCCTTATCCCATGAGTAGTCTTATCAGCATGGGATTGTGGGGTGGTTGTTCTGTAATGTTAGTTTGCAGTGTCTTCTTACAGTAAACGTTAATGCTGTGCTGAACCCTGCTGAATATTTACACTGGTGTGAGCCATTGAGATGTTGCATTATCTTAAGTGCATTACCTCATTCGTCTGTGAGTCAGCATCATTAGATCAGTATGAGATCATTTTTAAAAGAAGATTTAAAAGAATTCAGGGTTCTGGGAATTGATTGGGAAGAGGGAGAGACTTTGCTAATGATACTTAGCATTTATCTAAACCTTTTGACACAGAGAGCTTTGTTCAGCTCTTCCTTGTGCCCTACGCATTTCAGTTCATGTAATTTGCATGATAATTGATGCAAAGTCATTATTTGATCAGAACTTGGAACACAGATCAGGAGACAGAAAGGTAATGAAATGCCTTGAGATGGGGCAACTCCAGAAGGAAGGATTCCACTTAGCCCAATTTCATATAATTTTTTCCCCCAAAACCTCTTCAAGAACTTCAAAACAGGAAAGGTCTCTGGCACTGCTAAATCCTGTAATAATTTTAATTTGTGTGTTTGGCATCTAGCAGGTCTTGAATGGCCTCACTTATCTTCCTGTATTACGAATGTTCCCTAGTGATCCGGTCCTGGATAATTTCTCTGTATTAATCAACGTTAATTGAATTTTAGCCACCTCAAGCATGCAGATCTGACTTCTTTTCTAACTTTTCTTTCATTGCAAATACCACTGTCAGAAAAACCATTACCGTTGTTGCATTTTGTATTCTTGTGTCCTTGTTAAGAAAAATACTACTTCGAGGATGAAATGCAGATTTCTGTTGTCAAGGGGAGACGGTAGAAAAAAAGTAGCTGTTTTCAGGGTTTGCCAACCAGGGAATGAGTTATTAATGATGATATTTATAGAATTTATAAAGTGCTTAAGATCCTTGGGTAGTGCAAACGTTCTGAGCTCAGCTGCTAAGGAAAAAATTGGTGGTTTGAACCCTTGTAGCGGCACCACGGAACAAAGGCCTGGCAATCTGCTTCTGTAATGATTATAGCCAAGAAAACCCTATGGGGCTCAGTTTTACTCTGTAACACATGGGACCACCATGAGTCAGAACTGACTTCACAGCATTTTTTTTGATTTTATGAAGTACTTAATGGTTGCAAAGTGTCTTCCTCTGAATTTCCTTAGTCATCTCTCCTGGGCCCTGTGAATTGTAACTAACTGTAGATTCATTCCCCTCTTTAACTTAAACCTGCGGAGGTTTTAATGGCGGCATTTTCCTGTTGCTTACAAATGTCCTTGGACTGTCGTTGTTGTCAGTTGCTACCAAGTTGATTCCCACTCATGGCAACCCTGTGTGTGCAGAGTAGAACTGCTCCAAAGGGTTTTCAAGGCTGCGAATTTTTGGAAGCAGATTGCCAGGTCTGTCTTCCAACGTGGGTTCAAATTGCCAACCTTTAGGCTAGTAGTTGAGTGTTTAACCATTTTCTCCACCTAAGGACCATTGTCTTTGTACTAGTTTACTATAATCAGATGGGAATACACACATAGCAGTTTTCATGAATTAGGTGTTAGCAATTGAAAAGCAGGTTGATATATTTCATCCTAGTTTAAAGTTTTCCACTCATTCAAATGTAATTTAACAATGATTTCATATGTTACTACACCACAGAGTTGGAAGGAACGTTAAATTTCAACTCCACTGGTAGACTCTTCTCTGAGACATTCCTGAACAGCAGTTCTGCAGCTCCATCTAAGCATATCCAGCCAAGGAGCTTACCATCTCTTCAAGCAGCCCATTCCATTTCAGGTGAGAATCTATCATGAAAAAAATTATTTATTGGTTTTAATTTAAATCTGAGTGTCTGCGACTTCTCCTAAGAAGAGTTACCTGCGTCTTCCTATTATGCATACATTTTTCATGCCTTGGGTTCTTTTGTTGATACATCTTAAAATAACTAAGTGAGACACAAACAAGTTGAAAAAACATATCTAAAGAATGTTGATCATGGGAGATCTGGGGTAGCAAAAAGATGATTAAGTCTGGAGAAGATGTCTCATCTGGAGAAGATAGTATTCAGGAACTAATGATAACTGTCAGCAAATATTCAAGGGGCTGACACATACCCTAGAGAAAGTTGACTCACTCAGTGTGGCTTTCAATGGCAGAATATGTTTAATATGTGGAGGAAGGGATCAATTCAGCGACTTTTAAGGTCCTTGGTAATATAGCATAGTAGCAGGTGGGCTACATACTTGGCAAATCCCAGGGCAAAATGAAAATGGGGGGCCACTTATTTAAAAGACAGGAAAAAAGTGTCATTAGAGATACTGATTATTTCCCCTTTTTATCTGTGGTCTCTCTCTTTCTCTCAAGATGTCATGGTGCTTTTTATTTGTTATTTAATGCCATGCTCTGTTGGAAATCTGAATTCTTGTAGGGTGAGAGCAGATCCTCAGAGGCCTCTGAGAGATCCACTTAGTGTGAGTGACAGCACAGCACACAGCAGCCTGCTGGGGTCCCTCTCTCGCCCTCCTTGGGACCCACGTGCCATGCTCCTGTCTGAACTTGGAGAGCTGAGCCAGGTATCTCCCTTCCCATGGGTCCATTGCCCCAACTCAGAGCAGACAGGCAAACACCAAAAGCTTGCATCCTGTGCTGGGACACACTCATTCAATCAGGGGTACGTCCTCAGGCTGTTCTCCAAATGCACCATAGTTGCCAGCTCGAGGTGAGTGGCTGCCACCATGTTCCTTTATCAGATGACTTCTCACTGATGCACGTTTCTACATGCTGAAATATATTCTTGATCAATTCCTTTGGTGAAGGTGTGAGTGTGCGAAGGAAGAGGTGTGGGGGCAAACTCCTATAGCCTGTATATGTTGGAAATGTATTTATTTTGCCCTTGTATTTTTTAATACTCAATATTTGAATTTTCAGCAGTTTTAGCAATCGTTTCTTCTTCTTTTTCTAATATTTCCTTCAATCCCCTCTGAGATTCTAATTAAATGAATGTTGGAGGCTCTAAACTTAATCTTTAATTTCCCTCAATCATGCTCATTAAAATAATAATAATAATAAACTAAAGGTTTTTCTGTGCTACTTTCCCAAAGGATTGCTTAGTCCTATCTTCTATTTCACTAAGGCTTCAATCTTAAGTATGACCCATGTGTGGTGGACAGAATTCTAAGAACAACTCCCAATGATGCAAAACCTTGTATAATTGTCTCCTCTTTGAGTGTGAATATGGTTGAGGCATCACACTCCAAATATATGTTATATGGATAAAGAGAGGTAATCTGGGTTGGCCTAACTTAATTTAATCATCAAACCAAACCAAACCCATTGCTGTTGAGTTGATTCTGACTCATAGCAACCTCATAGGACAGAGTAGAATTGCCCCATAGGGTTTCCAAGGCTGTAATATATATTTTTTTAAATTTTTTATTGTGCTTTAAGTGGAAGTTTACAAATCAAATCAGTCTCTCATACAAAAATTTATACACACCTTGCTATATACTCCCAGTTGCTCTTCCCCTAATAAGACAACACACTCCTTCTCTCCACTCTCTATTTTTGTGTCCATTCTGCCAGCTTCTGACCCCCTCTGCTCTCTCATCTCCTCTCCAGACAGGAGCTGCCCACATAGTCTCATGTGTCTACTTGATCACAGAAGTTCGCTCCTCACCAGTATCATTTTCTATCCCATAGTCCATTCCAACTCCTGTCTGAAGAGTTGGCTTTGGGAATGACTCCTGTCTTTGGCTAACAGAAGGTCTGGGGACTATGACCCCCGGGGTTCTTCTAGTCTCAGTCAGACCATTGACTTTTTATGAGAATTTGAGGTCTGCATCCCACTGCTCTCCTCTTCTCTCAGGGATTCTCTGTTGTGTTCCTTGTCAGGGCAGTCACTGGTTGTAGCTGGGCACCATCTAGTTCTTCTAGTCCCGTGCTGATGTAGTCTCTGGTTTATGTGGCCCTTTCTGTCTCTTGGGCTCATAATTACCTTGTGTCTTTTGTGTTCTTCATTCTCCTTTGCTCCACGGGGGTTGAGACCAATTGATGCCTCTTAGATGGCTGGGATATCTTTGCTGATGTCAGATGGATCCTGGCTGAAAGCAGAGAATACCAGAAGGAAGTCTACCTGTGTTTTATCGACTACACAAAGGCCTTTGACTGTGTAGATCATAACAAATTATGGATAACATTGCGAAGAATGGGAATTCCAGAACACTTAATTGTGCTCACGAGGAACCTCTACATAGACCACGAGGCAGTTGTTCAGACAGAACAAGGGCTACTGATTGGTTCAAAGTCAGGAAAGATGTACGTCAGGATTGTATTCTTTCACCATACCTATTCAATCTGTATGCTCAGCAAATAATCCGAGAAGCTGGATGAAGAAGAACAGGGCATCAGGATTGGAGGAAGCCTCATTAACAACCTGCATTATGCAGGTGACACAGACTTCCTTGCTGAAAGTGAAGAGGACTTGAAGCACTTACTAATGAAGATCAGAGACCACAGCCTTCAGTACGGACTGCACCTCAACATAAAGAAAACAAAAATCCTCACAACTGGACCAATAAGCCCATCATGATAAATGGAGAAAAGATTGAAGTTGTCAAGGATTTCATTTTACTTGAATCTACAATCAACAGCCATGGAAGCAGCAGTCAAGAAACCAAACGACACATTACATTGGGTAAATCTGCTGCAAAGGACTTCTTTAAAGTGTTAAAAAGCAAAGACGTCACCTTGAAAACTAAGGTGCGCCTGACCCAAACCATGGTATTTTCAAACGCAACACATGCATGTGAAAGCTGGACAATGAATAAGGAAGACCGAAGAAGAATTGACGCCTTTGAATTGCGGTGTTGGCGAAGAATATTGAATATACCAAGGACTGCCAAAAGAATGAACAAACCTGTCTTGGAAGAAGTGCAACCAGAATGCTCCTTAGAAGCAAGGATGGCGAGACTGTGTCTTACATACTTTGAACATGTTTTCAGGAGGGATCAGTCCCTGGAGAAGGACATCAGGCTTTGCAAAGTACAGGGTCAGCGGAAAAGAGGAAGACCCTCAAGGAGGTGGATTGACACAGTGGCTGCAACAATGAGCTCATGCATAACAACGATTGTAAGGATGGTGCAGGACCGGGCAGTGTTTCATTCTGTTGTGCATAGGGTCTCTATGAGTCGGAACCAACTCGACAGTACCTAACAACAACAACAGATGGCCACTTGCTAGCGTTTAAGACACCAGACACTGGTCTGCAAAGTGGGATGCAGAATGTTTTCTTAATAAATTTTATTATGCCAATTGACCTAGAAGTCCCCTGACCAAAGCTGTAATCTTTATGGAAGCCGTCTGCTGGGGAACCACTGACCTTTCCTTTAGCAGTGGAACTCTTAAGCATTGCACCACCACAATCTTTTAAAAACTGAGTTTTCTCAGGTTGTTAGCAGAAGAAGTCAGAGAGATTTGAAGCTTCTTAGAAGGACTTGATATGTCATTGCTGGCTTCGAAGGTGGAGGAAGCCATGTGAGAAAGAAAGCTGGCAAGCTCTAGAAGCAGAGTTGGCCTAGCTGACAGCCAGCAAAGAAACAAGACTTTAAATCTATAGCTGCAAGAAACTGGATTTTGTTAACCATCTTGAAAAGCTTGGAAGTGGATTCTTTTTCAAAGCCTCCAGTTAAGATTCCAGGCAAGCCAAACCTTGATTTCACCCTGTGGTACTCTGAGCAGAGAACCCAGTAGGATCCACGGAGACTTCTGACAAATAAGTAAATAGATGTTGTCAGAAGCTGCTAAGTTTCTGGTAATTTGTCATGCAGCAATAGAAAAGTAATATTCCATCTATTACATTAAAAAATCCACAAAAAACAAAAAACTTAATGTCTATGTTTTTCTTCCCAAAATCTGTAATCCTCATCTTTTACATAGTCGCTAACAATCTAATAATTGAGGCCCGTTTCATTTTAAAATTTTCTGTATGTTTGTAATTGAAGTTAAATATCCATCATTTTGAACATTTTTTTCACCATATTTACCTTAAGGTCTTTGTCACAATCACCTATACAATGAACTTTATCTGGAGGAAATTTTTTTTGTAGTTCTTGTCATTAGATTTTTCATTTGTTTTGATAATTCTGTTTGTAGATGTGTTTAGAATAGATTTTATTTTTTCTCTCTTTTCGTGATTATTCTTTCCTGGATACGTATTTGTTATTGCTTCCACCTGGTCTTCCGTATCTGCCAGCCCAGAACCACATCTTTAAGTAGGGCTTCTGCCTCACAGTGCTGTTGGGGACATCAAAGATCCAATTACGACGAGCCACTAAGAGCCTTGGCTGTTTCTTGTCTCAAGAATGTCCTGTGTCCTCCTGCCTCTCTAGATACATTTCTTTAAAACCATTGCTCAAAGTGGAATGGACAATCATTTTCGTTTTTCAGTCTCCTTTTAAACTAAGAGAAGACTTAACCCAGCACCTGGCCTTAAGGGATGAGCCTGGACAGGAATAATATAGTTTCCTTTACATCTCGGGAGCTAAGCTCCTGGATTCTTGCCCTATACAAACCCAGCAGGAGCCCAACTCCAATTTGCCTTACCCTTTTGGGTTTTATATCTGGTTCATAGAAATGCAAGAGCCATATTTTTAGGAAAAAAGCTATGGCTTATTATTATTCTCTACTGATATTATGTTTGTCACTGTTATGTGCCTTAAGCAGAGAGATTGGTCAAAAAGTGAACTCTCTGTACCATCTTCTCTAGAATTTGGAGCTATTTCACCTTTGTCATTTCAATTTTGTATGGTCCAAAGCAGAGAGTGTTTGTAGTGCTTACTTTCAGAGTTGTCAAGGGTCAAACGGGATAAAGTATCAGAAAGTGCTTTGAAAGCTGTAGCATTTAATAAAAATGTTAAAATGTAGCATTTGAATTTTTGTATGATAACTGTATTGCCAAGTACTTGAGATATTGTCATACGAAAGAAAACTTAGCTTCCTAATCACCAATATTTAATGCCTGTTACCTAAGAGGAGTCCTGGTGGTACAGTGGTTAAGAGCTTGGCTGCTAAACCAGAAAGTCAGTAGTTCGAATCCACCAGCCACTCCTTGGAAAGCCCATGGGGGCAGTTCTACTCTGTCTTATATGTTTGCTATGAGTCAGAATCAAACTCAGTAGCAATGGGTTTGTTTACCTAAGAAGATTTAACTTGGAGAGTGAGGAACCCAGTGGTAAACACAGTACATTAATGACAATTCAAGGTCTCAGTGTACACGATTTGTGTTCTCTTTGACACTTGTGAAAAGGCAGTATTTTGAGAACAGTCACAAAATTTCATGTACTACAGATTTTTGATACATAATCTATAAAATGACCCTTGAACATTCCGAGTCTATTCAGAAAAGTTGGGAAATGGTTTCAGATCTTTTTCAATAATTACATGAAAAATCACGTTTACTTCTCATGTGGCTTTGCAGCTGGAGGAAAAAAAAAAATTGGAAAGAACTTTCAGGATATATGTTGGATACAAATAGACTTGTTTCAAGACAGCCAAGTGGTAGGCTTTTATTAAAAAGAACCAGATGTTTTTAGGTAGTGTACGAATTTATTCTATTTTACTTTTCATCCAAACAACCCAGAACCTTGAATATACAATGTTACCAGATTGGCCCCACCCAATATTTTTTATGTTAAAAGCCTTAAAATAAACTGAAATCTGTATTTCAGAGAAGCGCTTGGTAGATCAGGAGAGTCTAGGACAGTGCAATTGGACGTGCTCCAGAGGGAGGAACACATGCTTCTTTCTATAAATGATGAAAGGAACTCACAACACGCAGGCAGAACACGTCATGCAGAGAATGTAGACAAGCGCAAGTTCACCAGAAAGGGAATAGGTGCAGGGGAGTTTGAAAGAAGTGGAAGAACCTAGGCATATTGGCACAGTTAAAGTGCGTTGTTATTGTTGGTTGACATCAAGTTGGCTTGGAGTCGTGGTGACCCCACGTACAACAGGAGGAAGTGTTGCCTGGGCTTGTACCATCTTCTTGACCTTTGGTATGCTTGAGTCCATTGTTGTGGCCACTGTGCATTTTGAGTGCCTTCTGTCCTAGGGGATTTACCTTTCAGTGCTATATGACACAAAACTCTGTTGTGTATTTTACAACAAAGTTTTTTATTGTCTAATTTTCAGAAATAGAGCTTCAGAACTTTCTTCCTAGTCTGTCTGAGCCTGCAAGCTCTGCTTAAACTTGTCGACCACGGGTAACCCTGCTGGTATTTGAAATAACAATGGTATAGCATCCAGCATTAGAGCAACACACAAGCTACCACCGTACAACAAATTGACAGATGAGTGGTGGAGATAAACCCTAGGGATAGGAATCTGAGAATAAGTGAAAGAGAGGCACACATAGCTATCATGGTGCCAAATGAGTAGGGGCGAGTGTTTGGAGTTAGATATGTCTAAAAGCAGAAGCAGGAACTCAATTCCTGCACCAGGTTTCCGGGACAAAATTCCATTTACGTTTGAAGTAACAAAAGTAAGGCAGTGCCTGGAAAAGAGGGACATGGGAAAATGCAGCTAATAACATACCTGGCCCATGGGGAGCCCTGGTGATACAGTGGTTAAGAGCTCAGCTGCTAACCAAAAGGTCAGCAGTTGGAATCTACCAGCCGCTCCTGTAATTGACTCAAAAGCAATGTTTTTTTCTTTTTTTTCTGGCCCATGGTACAGAACTTAATGAGTGTTTAAAAGATTGTGTCAAAGCCAGTTCATTCAACATAATTACAGTTAAATATTATACTTAAGGAATGTACACCATTAATTGACTACCAATAGACAGTCCATGCAGCACACCTGAAATATAGGTTATTTTAACTAAAGCTTTATGATTTATAAATATATTTAATAACTGAGAATAGATTTTTAAAAAATTTTACATTTTATAGTACTTCATTGACACAACCATTTTTGCACTTTGTTGTTGTGTTATAATCTGTCTGCAATTCCTCTAGACTGTGAGCCACTGAAGGCAGGTACTGGGTGTCAGCTTTCTGTCAAGCATATAGTGTAGTGGGCAAGGTAAAGTTGGTTTTCACTAAACACGTGTACAATGAATAATGGAACTGACCATATAATTGATCAAAATTGCTTAATAGATAGGCCAGTGAAAACCCTATGGATCATGATGATCTGATCCCATTGTGCATGGTGTCGCCATGAGTTGGGAGCCTACTAGACCACAACAGCATTACACTAAAAGGAAAAGTGGGAAAAAGAAAACTGGAGGATAGTTACAAGTGTCTACCAAACATTCTTTCTTTTCGCTCCCATTGTCCCACGATTTTTCCATGAGAGCATATATAATACATTTTTAGTATTCATTATTATAGTTGCTTATTTAATTACTTGTTTTCTCTTCTCACTCTAAATTCTGTGAGTGGCTAGGCCTTGTCTCTGTGTTCCTTCTTGCTGTCTCATCCTTGCTTTTGGGCAGGTATTGCCCTGATGCATTTTTTTTTTTTAACTAGTCAATTACTGGTAGTTCAAATAGTTTCAGGTTACCCCACAGCAAACCACCAAGAAAGACAAAATAACATCTGCTGACTACCCAGTAAGTTGTACACTCTATAATCCCATGTGTGAGATCATAATATCACACTTCCCCTAAGCAGTTGAGATATCTCACATTTATGTAGTATGTTATGGCATATAGAGACACATCTATTTATACATATACATACACATGTATATATGTACAAGACACACAAACCTACACACAAATATCTGAAATTTTAACTGAGATTTTTTGCATTTTAACTTATACCTCTAATTCCATAACTAGTATTTTATGATTGCTTACAACTTTCATGATGGAGCATGAGAGACATGGTTTGTTTTGAACTGTTTTTTTTGCAAACTGAAGTAGATCATAGGGGCTGATGGTAAAAAAAAAAAAGTTGGGGTAAAAATAGTAAGTCTTGTCTTAGCTGCCTGGTCTGGGTAGGCTTCCTGCTTGAATCAGAATTCAAAAAGGTTCTTGAATGAGGGGAAGGAAGGGGCTTGGTAGTTGGGATGTTGGAGGTTATAAATACATATGTATATGTACACATACACACACATGCACGAGCATACACTTGGAGGGAAAAAAAAAAAATTGAGGCTAGAAGAAATATGAGTCTCACAAATGATAAGCCTAGCCGAAGGGAAAAATGTGGGATGAAGAAGAAAAAGGTTATGTTTTCTTCCGTATTCAATTGGAAGCTGTTTGAAAGTTTTGCTTTCTCAGTTGGTAATTTTATGGTAGAAATCATCTAGTTATGCTATGAGACCTGATATCTCCATAGGAAAAGGAATAGCGTGCCTCATCTGGGAAGCATATTCGCTTCTAGAGATCATGGGAGGAAAACCTTGAGAAGGAAAGTGGTTAACGCCTCAGAACTAAGGCATTTTTCCTTGGAGGCAGCCGGCTGTCTGGAAAGAACTGTAGACAAACAATCAGGATTCAAAATTCAGCAGAATTTACCCTGTGACCTTTTAGAGATGATGACTTTGCTTCAGTTTTTTCATCTATCAAATGGCCTTAGAAATAATTTCCCTGTCTTTTCCTCTGTGAGTAACCAAGCAGAAAACATTTTAAAAAAGAGTTTTGAAAGTTGTTACACACCTATAAAATATGTCTCTCTTGTGTTTCTGTGTATATTTCTGCTCCTTATATTTCAAGATCTATAAGGACAAAGGGAAACCCTGGTGGTGTAATGGTTAATTGCTAAGGCTGCTGACCAAAAGGTCGACAGTTCATACCCGCCAGGTGCTCCTTGGAAACCCTATAGGGCAGTTCTTCTCTGTCCATTAGGGTGGCTATGAGTCAGAATCGACTCCACGGCAATGAAGATTTTTGTTTATAAGGACAAAAGTTGTACCCATTTCATCTTTGTGTCCTTCTAGTATATAGCTCAGTACCATGAACAGAAACAGAAGAGGCGCTCAAAAGCTTATTAAGAAACATAAGAAGGGAACCATTAGAACGTCTTCTAGATGTTTGCCTGCTAGCTGTCCCATGACATGTATAAAAATACTTCCTTAAACTTCCTAAAGGATAGGCCAGAGGTAGACAGCTTTCTTTGAAAAACACACTGGAAGTTAGGCCCCAGCGAAATCTTTAAGAGGTAATGAGTGCTACAATTTATGTCCTGGAATTTTGGATTTTGGAAGACACTCACTTTTGGTTGTTACTGATTTAAAATAGGTTTCTCTTGCATTTTACCTCAGCAGAGCTTAAGACAAAATAACACTCTATTATTTTAGTGTTAGACAACCTATTAAAAATATACATATATCTTCAGGTCAATGGTACACAATGACAGCAAGACAGCCAAAGGAAGAATATTGTCTTAAAAAATTAGAAATCTTGTAATGATTTTAGAGATGAGATTTAAAAAAAAAAAAAAAAAAACAACTAAATGATAATTCTTCCCACCCTTTCCTATTTCTACTTACATTTATCTCTTCTGAGATGTGGTAAAACTGGCCTGTTGTAGCAAGCATTCAGAAGTTTTAATTCCATCTAAGATTTCTATATTTGAGAAGCAGTGTGTAACTTTCCTTATCATTAAAATTCTAAATGTGGTTACTACTAAACTGTATAAATGCTATTTTCTTCTTAAAAATATATTTTTAAGACAAAGGAATTGATGTGCATTCATTTATTTTTTCACTCAGTTACTTATTTTTTACAAGAACTAAAACACCTCATTCCTTACTCTCTCATATGCTCTCTATATTCCCCCTTTTCATCATGAAGTCACAAAAGTTACCTGAACTGTGTTTCTCTCCTGGGGTTAACACGTCTCCTTATAACTTGGGTTACCTAAAGAAGACAGTTGTGTTAGTACTTGAAAATATTTAGATAAGCCTCCCAAAACCACTTCTGTACATAAACTCCAATCCTACTGAATCAGAATCCATGCCGGAATTTGATGGGCACCCCTGGCCCACTGGGAGAGTGCAGAGGGCAGGGAGTGCGTATTGTTAGTGAGCACAAAAGCCCTGGTGCCTGTGAGATCCGAAGAAAGGCAAATGGTAAATAGTTCAACAACCCTCTTGTTGTTTCCTGTGGGGCTCAACAAGGGGCATTATATACCTATCCCTGACGGGCAGGAAAAGGGTTATCTTTTCAATGCAGCTATAGGACTCTGGGAGGATGTGTAAAGTGAATTTTTAAAAATAATCATTAGAGACTTGTAATATGTGTCCTATTCAGGGACTTCAGTGCGGTGATGGTTATTTGAGGGAAAAGAAGCCTGGTGTTTCTAGAGCCCCCTTTTAACTTCTAACAAACACATACACATACTCACAACCTCCTGAAGTGTTCTCTTTCATAGAAACACTTTCTTTTTGTTTTGTTTTTGCTTTTGGAATTTTAATGCTTTTGATTCAGAGCATTTTGCTGACTCCATTGCATGCTTTCTAGAGATTAAACTTGTGGGGGTTTCTGTCTTCCTTTCTCTTTCTTTCTTTCCTTTCTTCCTTCCATCTTTCTTTCTATGAGTTTTGATTTTCTTTTTCATCCATTGCTATTGATAAAAGAGTCTCATGTACATGGTACATCAGAACATGTGGTCTGTTGCATGCATAGTAGGAAGGCACATGACTGTTAGGAGGACGCAGGATCTGCACAGCCTGACCTCAGATCTCTCCTGGACATTCTCCCCTTCTCATGAAGTTTATAAAATGATTAGCAAAAACTTCAGCCATGTCCTCACATTCTGGATGCTAAAAACCAACCATATATATTTATATATCCCAAAGAGTGCAGGATTCACAGTCCTTGTCCTATTGCTTTCGTTTGTGATTGTCAATGTATTTATGATATTTAGTTAAAGAAATTAGTTAAAAATTTCCTTTTTCCTAATGTGATCAACAAAGGTATTATACAAGTTGCATACCACAGTTCAATTTTGCAAAAGTGTTTTCAGCACCTATGTCTTGTAAGGCAATGAGCCAGGTCATTTAGGGGGATGCTATTTGATATATGGTCCTTGTCATTAAGGAGTAAACTACTTGTTTCAACTCTGTTGTCACTGGGTAGAAGAACTTCAGAATGTTTATTCAGACTTAAGTAAAGAATTGAGTCAAACAAGAAAATAGTAACCCATCCATAATCTCGCTCTGAGTGGGTGTTCCTTACAGTCTATTAAATCCACATAGGATGGCATTTTGCTATCACTGAGGATATTTATAAAAATATGATGATATTTATAAAAATTTTTAACGTCATTGAAGTTAGCATTTTCTTCATGTATCCCATCAGCAAGTATTTGTTAAACACTCACGGTTACTTTTCAACTTTTGTGACTCCATCTTGTCCACTGAAATGTGGGTTATAGTAATAAATTCAGAGTCTTTAGGAATTGGAAGGATGTGTGGACTTCCCTAGGTTCAGTTTTCTTGATTTCATTAAGAGGAAACTGAGGCTTTGAGTGGTAAAATGGCTTTTGAGGTTCACAAAGAAATAACTGGCAGAGGCAGTGCCTTTTTCATCATAGGTCTTTTCATTAAACACTAACTAGTCCTAATCAATACTGTCTCTATTGTATACCTTTTCCCCTTGGGCTTTCTGTCCAAAGAAAGCTTTCCAGTTCACAAAAGTTTCCTCTAGACTCTAGAATATAAACCAATACAAAGGTAAATTGATGGATTAAAAAAAAAGGGGGGGAGCCTTTTATATTTTTGAAAGCTCCCTTTTCATTCTAATATTAGGTACATTTTAGCTAGCCTTTAGGAGACAATACTCACCAATTTTGTCATGGGAGATATGATAAGAAATGAAAATGGTGGAACTTCTAGTGGCTTGGTAATGGAAGTGTGTGTGTGTGCGTGTGAGAGAGAGAGAGAGAGGCACCAAGTATAGAGAGGCAAATTTTGGTTTAATATAAGGAAGATGAAGTCCTGATGACACAGTGGTTAAGAGTTAGGCTGCTAAGCAAAAGATCAGAGGTTCAAATCCACCTGCCGCTCCTTGGAACCCTATGTGGGAGTTCTACTCTGTCCTTTAGGGTTGCTATGAGTTGGAATCAACTTGATGGCAATGTTTTTTTTTTTTTTAATAAGAATGATTTCTTTTTCCCAGTATTTAGAATTGTTTGAAAATAAAACAGACTTCCACAGAAAGCCATAATTTTTTTTCATTCTTAATATTTTTAAAGGTGAGAAAACCTTTTCTGAGGATTTCTTAGAAGAGCTCTCAGCATTGGATGGTAGGTGCTCCCTGATGACTTCTACATGGCTGCCTTTTGGCCTAGGCATAAACCTATTTCCTATCCAAACACAACAGAGCAGGCCTCCTGCTACTGTCCACGCATACGGACAAGGAGGAGAAACTGCTGCAGATTACATTTGATGGATGTAGGCTTGCTAATCAGCAAGAAGAGAAGTCCAACTCGTCAATATTCCTTCTAGCTCCAAAGTGACAAACTATATGGCAATGGATCAAAAGAGGCCTGCCTGGCACATATAAATGAGTTACAGCAGTGATTCTGTGGCCAGAAATGAGAATTGGGATTATTCCAAGAGTATTACCATGAATCAGTATTCTTCACACTATCATCTGAACCGACCTGTAATATCCCAGAGTCTTAAAATTCTTCCTACTGAGCCTGACACTGTGAAATGATCATCATAAGATCCACGGGAATCATTCTAATAAGCAGTGTCATTATCATAGCCATAACTATTGCCGCAATCTAGATTATAGGTCAGAATCACTGCTGAGTGACAGATAAACCAGGCATGGAGGAGTTACAGGCCCATCCTTCTGAGGGGCTCACTTGCTTAGTGATTTGGCAGATGGATGCATGCTAAAGGAGAGCTTTCTGCCCTCTCGCTAATTTACTCATCCTACCTCAGCATTTTTTTTTTTTTTTTAACTCAGCAACCAAAAGGGTGGGAAAATGCCATAAGAATAAGTTAAAAGGTCTTTCTTTTGGAACTCTCAAGGGTAAAATTGTCTAAGAAACAGTCGGCTACTTCCTTCCCACATAGGAACATTTGCGTATTCATTCGCTGGTCAATGATGAGGAACGATCACCTAGTGCAGAACCCTGTGTGAGGTGCTGCTCTGGGTCCTCGCCCTACGTGTGAGACAAAAGGAGATTCAGAGGAGCTCTGCCTCCAAGGAACCCCACTGTGGAGACCTGATGTGCTGTTCAGAGTATTCTTTATCTGCTCCAATTTAAAGGTGGCATTGATTCATGTTCTTATCAGTGATACATGGAAGGTTGTGGGGGAGGGACATTGATTTCCCTGAATGGTTCTTTTTTGAACTAGAGGGACTATATAGCCTTATAAATTTAATTAAGATCCTCTTTTAATTTTTCTACTTCTTTGATTTCTTCTCCCTTTTTTACATACCTCTGCCTTTCCCTTCCAACTGCTTATTCCCATCAGCGTTCTTTTTCTTCCACCTTTCTCTACCTCTTCCTAGACCACCTAATGACCTGGACTTCAGGTCACTGCCGTAGCCCCTGAAACCCATGAATGCCAGTTTTCCAACTCCTTAGGAGCCTGAGCCAATCAATTTCAGCACAGCCATTACATCTTACTCTGAAAAGGCAAATGCTTTCCGGAATGATTTCTTTGACTCTTATTATATAACTTTTTGTATTGTAAGAGTTCTCACTCACTCAGTGCAAGCTGAATCTCACTAGCACACTGATTTCATTATAGTGTTTCTCTTCTGCCACATTTACAAGGTGGCTACATGTTGAGAAAGAGTGAAGGGAAAAGGGAGAGGGAGAGGGAGAAGGAAAGACAGAGGGAGAGAGAAATGTTTTCGGGTTTCAAAGCCCTATGGAGCCCTGGTGAAGTAGTGGTTAAGAGCTCAGGCTGCTACCCAAAAGGTCAGCAGCTCAAACCTATCAGCCATTCCTTGGAAATCATATGGGGTAGTTCTACCCTGTCCTACAGGATCACTATGAGTCAAAATTAACTCGAGAGCAAGGGTTTTAGGTAGCTTTTCCTAGGTCTACCAGACTTAGGAAAGAAAGAAACAGAGAGAAAGAAAGATAGGGAGGAAGAGAGGCAAGAGGAAAGGAAGGAAGGAAGGAGTAACGGAGGGAGGGAAGAAGGAAAGGAGAGCCAGAAAAATTTGGCAATACATTTTTAGTTCAACCCAAATTTGAGGTTATTCGTGAAGAGCAACAGGAAATTTATTCTTAGGCTTTGGACTTTCAGGATCAGACTTAGCAAGCAAAATGATCTCTTTAAAATCTCTCTGCAGGGCTGATAAGGAAGGTTGCATAGTTCCTTACAAGAGGTAATGCCATATTTATGCAGCCTGGGATCCAGTTACTGCAATGTCTGTTACTTTAACTTTGACAGAGGCTTTAGTCCTTCTTGACTGGAAAATAAGAAAGGACTTTCGACCACTTCATAAATATATCCTTCTTTACACTGCCTTTTTATTCAGAAAGAACCAGAAAATGCCTCTTCCCCAAACAATGTATGAGCAGGTAATGACAAGTAACTCAGGTATAACTGAAGAGGGAAGAACACAAACTGGAATTCTTTTTCAGTAGGCAGAGGATTTGCAGCTTTCACGGAGAAATAGAAGTATCAGGTAGCATGGTACAAGCATGATGTCATTAGAAGTCTCCAAAAAGCCTGAGAGGGAAAAGGGGTCAAAACTAAATATGGCAGAGAACACTGTATCCACTGAAGAGCTGTAGGCATATTTAATACTCATTCATCCCATATTTTCTGCTCCCTCCTCATAGGTCAGGTATAGCAAACCTATGATATTCACAACTCCCTTTATGTATCTTTCTTAGGGCTAGGTCTTTAAGACTACAATACATTGAAGACACACATTTAAACACCGCAAAGTCTTTAATAGGGTTTCTGTCTTCCATTTATTTCTCCACCTTCATTCTAGTCCTTCATGAAATGTTCCTAAGTAATATTATGAAGTGATTCATGTGTTTAATTTCCTTAAAAATATTTCTTCAATAATGTCCTGCTTCACTTCCTTGGGAAACCCTGGTGTTGTAGTGGTTAAGAAATACAGCTGCTAACCAAAAAGGTCAGCAGTTCAAATCCACTAGGTACTCCTTGGAAACCCTACGGGGCAGTTCTGCTCTGTCCTTTAGGGTCACTATGAGCCAGAATCGACTCGATGGCAGTGGGTTTGGGTTTTTTGGGTTTTCACTTCCTTGAGCTTTTAATTTGTTAAAATACTGTAGGGCATCTATTACTTAAACACTTGTGCATTCTGATATTTTTATATTAATAACACATAACATTCCTGCTATTTTTTCAAGAGATATAATAAAATGTAGATTTTTTTACTTCTTCAGTATCATACTTAATTCAGTCCTTCCTACTATATTATTCATTTACTTTCTTTTTAAAGAGAATATACCTTTATATTTTCAAATTAAAAAAAAATGCATTTGGTTTGACTTTAATAGTAAATCATATACCTTTTCTTAACACAAGCTTCCTTTGGCTCAGCTCAGCTCACCTTACTTTCCCTCTTAGAGTAAAATAAAACCTGTTCAAACTTAGCAGAGGCCAAGCAAACTAACTTGGAGACATATTCAGTGCAAAATGGAAGCCAGGCCCTTGCCCTCTCCAAATCCCAGCCTCAGGGTTTCTGAGAATTTAGTTGAATGTTTCCTGGGGGAGGAGGAGCCCTCCAATTCTTCCTGAAGCTCTTGGACTCTCCCTTTTAATCCTTTCTCAAATGGCGCAAGTCACAAAGACGCCTCCATTGGCCTAAGAGCAAGCTCCCTCTTGTCATAGTGGAATGCCTCCCCATGGCACTGGTGGGGTTGGTGCTAAGGGCCTGGGGATGCATCTCTCTGCTACCGGAGGTAGACTGACCTTCAGATTTCGCAGGACATGTTGGATTCCAGATGTTGTGTTCTGTTGTTAAACTGTGTGCCCTTATTTTGTGTTTAGAAAATGTGACCATTGCGTCCTTTGGGGAGAAACATACTACTACTTCAGTGAGCTTACTTAAATGACTGTTCTGCTTTTCTCAAAAAGGGGAAAGAATACATATATATATATACACACACATATGTATACATATAATTTTTTTCCCCTTCTACTGCAAAGGATATAGATTCATCAACTTTTTTCCAGGGAGAAGTGAAATATGTGGGTTACAGGATTCTCGAAGAAGTCTATGAGAATTTTTATTTTAAGAAAATAAAATCAGTGTACTTCTAACAAGAAATCCATAATCATGTTGTTATTTCAGGGAATATAAGCACTTTTTTTTTTTTTTAGTGGTCTGTCTTATTTTGTGACCTTGATAAACGTTGTGTTTTCTGCCTGAGCCTTGGTTTTCTCATCTATAAAACAGAGTAAATAAGGTAAAATAGCAGCTCCTAATTAATTTCATAGTCCATAAATTGAAATTGGACTTTTTAGCAATATTAAACATTCCACGCCCTCAGTGTGACTACAATGTGTAATTCTGAAACAGGAAACCAGTACAGCGAGGCTTCAAAAGACTTGAGAGATGGATTTCCTAATGCTCTTGAGTGGTTTAGGGTGATCTTTCTTCATCTTCCATCCAAACTCTGTGCTGCAAAGCCCACTAAGTTTGCTAGTTTTTCACTGAATTGAATTCCAAGTCATAGTCTTGTAATTTTCATCTTGGAGACCAGTGATTTCAGATTTAGGAGAATTTCTATTTGGGCCTATCATAGGATTCATGCCTACAAAGGTAGGTATAAATATGTAGGCTAGTTAAAGACGTCTACTAAATGCAGGGTAGGAAAAAACTTCAATCTCCTTATCATACTTTAAAAATTTCAAGATTTCTTTCGTAAGTCCACCAGGGGGCGTAATCTCCACTGAAAGCTTAGAGGGATGATGCTGGAAGTCACTTGACTGCTTATCAGCCCAATGGAGGAAGTTTGCCTTAACCAGGAACACCGCAAGATCTTTTAAAAATGTCATTATCATGGTTATTTTTAGAGAATTTTTGTTTAAAAGTAAAAACACAACATTTGTGTTTACAAATGTTTGCCAGTGAATACATTTTTCATGGCTGTATTAAGAATAATGCAGTCAAATCCATCATAATATTCAGATTTGCTTATATCAGGCTTCTTAATTGAGACTAGAAAATAGAGGAAAAATCTGACTAAAATAAACTGTGGATTCTGAAAAATTTTTGTTATTTTCCCGGTGAAGCCCATAATAATTAACACATGCCAATGGTTTCATCCTGGCTTTTTGAATCTTCCTCATGGTAACATTTGGTCATGACTATGAAAGAGAACACAGTCATATTTAATGCCATTCTCAGCCTTAAAGATTCTAAATTTAGAATCATAAAAATACTGTGATTTCCAAAATTTTTTTTTGTGATAAAATATTTCCATGATACAAAGAAAAAATAAGTAATGTATGTGGATTATAGGCTGAGATAATCAGGACATTTCAATACGGCATGGTTTAAAGAGAACGCTTTTTTAAAAAGCCTTGAAGTGAATAGTACCTTCCTTATTCTCACAATTGTTCTGAGTTTAAAACAAAATAAAAAGAGTTCTTCTCTTGGCATATATTCCAAACAGTTAAAATAAACATCTAAGTACTCTTTGAAAAAAGTTAATTTGTTTGTTACTTTAACACAGTATAGTTTATAATGATTCCTACTCTGTACCCTTTCCAAATGATTTAAGTCTGGCCCTTGTTTAATTTAAAAGAATTTAATAGAAGCTCTAAACCTTGGTTTCTCAGGATATCACACAGACTCTAGAAAATTTGGGCATGTGGAAGTCCTTTTTTTGAAACTTGAGTATCTAATCAATATAGTACAAAAGCACTACTTTTCAAAGAAATAAAAACAAACATCGCAAACATTTAGATAGATCTCTTATCTATTTTTGTTCCCCGAATCCTGTGATCCACACATATGACACTTGGCACACTATATAATTGCCTGAAATACCTTTCTTTCTGTCTTCTCAGAGCCAGCTGTGTGCTTCAGTGTGTGTGTATCCCAAGACACTAATCATATGGCAAGGAGAAAGGAGAGTTAGATTTATTTCTGGCTTTGAATTAAAATGTTTGGACATTCATCTGCCCAATATGAAGTGGTTGGATCAGATGGTATGCAATATTCCTTTCGAAGCTCCAACGCATTTGATCTGTGATTATTCAAGTTATTGTATAATTGAACGGCTTCTCTTGTGCTCCCTTAGAAATATTGCAGCATGTTGTCCAGTGGTGGTCTAGCTTCTGGCCCAAAGCAGTTGTCTGGTAAATATCTGTTTGTTGAATGAATTTATGAACAGGTACTATTTGTTCCATAAGCTTTAGTATTATTTTTGTCTAAGGTTAATCAATATGCATCTATCTATCTATCCATCATCTGTCTATATGCTTATCTATCTTAAATTATGTAGAAACCAGCAAATTACCTTCCACTTTATTTACACATTGCACAGTAGATCTTACATTTTGATAGTTCTCATTTTCCACCACTGTAATTTTTACCAAATGTCATTATATATGTTAGAATCAACATTTTGGTATGATAGGATACTGAAAGGAAAGTGACACAATTTGGTGAATAGAATGTCAGATGGAGAATGCAGAAGAGTGTGTCTAGTTACAAAAATAGACATGATATACTGAGTGAACCTGTGCGAGTCTCCATAGATTTCAACTTTCCCAAATATAACGTATTAACAATGTTGTTCTCCTCTCTAACAACACGTATCTATCAATAGAGACTGAATCGATCAGCAAAGACTTGGCATTAAACCAAAAAGCAGTTTAGTTTAACTAGTAAGGAATGTCTGCCTTGAACAATGTGCTCTTTTAAGAACTATTTATAGATCAAACTAACAACAGCAACTCGAAATGTTAGATAGGAAACTTAGGGGACAGTGAGTTTAAGTTAATAGGGAGGAACAACTCAGCAAAGGAGGGTGACAATGGTTACACCTCTTGAAGAATATAATCAATATCACTGAATTGTAAGTGTAGAAATTGTTGAATTGGCATAAGTTCTGCTGTGGCATGATTGATCGTTTTTGCCTGCCCTTTCTAGGCATGGCCTTGTTACTCCCCACTCAAGTGATTGGGTGAGACTGTACAAATAAGGCAATTGTGGCCCACCGATGGGATTGGTCGATTTCGTCTTGAAAGACAGACAATTCTAGAGCAGAGAGAGGATCCCACCATCATCAAGGAAGAAGAGCCATCATGTCTTTTGGACCCAGGATCCCTGTGTTGAGAAGCTCCTGAAACCAGGAGGCCAAGAGAAAGAGAGCTGTAACCCTAAAGATGATGAGAAGCGGTGACAGGAGAGACCAACAGGAGAGACTGGCAGGAGACAGCACAATGGGCTTCCTGGCTCATGGAGCCAGAAAGCCGAGAGCCTTTGGGCCAAGGCTTACTGGTGGAGTGGGATGCTTCTGGGTACTTACTGGCAGGAGCTAAAAGAGCTTTGTAGCACTTTTCTGAGCAGGGCAGAGGCCTAGGGCCAAAGAGAGGTGTGTCTGTGAGCATAGCTGAAAAGAGGCTGTACTGAGGGAAGAACTGTATCCTGAGTGTCCCTGAGCCTGAATTGTAGCCTGTTACTTGCCTTATAAACCCCATAACAGTGAGTATGGCTTGTGACTTCTGTGTGGCCATTGCAATGAATTATCAAATCCAGTAGAGATTGCTGTAGGAGGGACAGCTGATGTCGGAATCAGTAAAGGTGGCAGAGAGAGGAGGCCTGTCTGACCTCTACCTCTTAGGAATCAGCCTTGGGCTGTTGATTCTGATCCTCCTTCCCGTGTGTGAAGAGAAAGGAGGTCAGTCACTGCCCCTACACTGTTTTTTTTTTTTTCTAAATCTGGTGTGTATATTCTCAACAGCACGAATAAAATAAAATAAACTTAAAAAAAAGAAAGTGTTATTCTCGGTCATTTGTTCTTGGCCATTTTCCTCATTTACTCAGAAGGAATGTATCTTTAAAGAATAAAGATAATAAATAAAATATGGTTCTAAAGGTGAGGAGCTCCTTTCTGAATTATACTTGTGCATAAAACCCCTTGTGGTGAAAGGGTGTATATAAGTCAGATGATAAATATTAACTCATTAATTTTGTTATTCCTCGGGATGGCATTTTTAGAGAAGACAAATTATAGAAAACATACCATATCTAAATAGGGCTTTAAATTCCACTCAGAATCATTCTTGCTCCTTCCACTAAAAAATATAAAAACAAAACAAAATGGAAAACTTCCTTCTAAATTTGGCTATTTTTAAAAACACACAGGGCCATCTTGATACATTTTCATAAAGCTAGATGAAGAATAGAGTAGAACTTCCCTTCAGAAATTATATTTACTGGTTTCTTGTAGGTTTTCACAGTTTCTCTGAAAAATCAAACAAACGAACAAATAATTATCCTTGTTGTTTTGGAACTTGGAAATTAAAGTAAACCAATGAGTTATCCCATGTATATTAAATCCAAGTGGAAATATCTGAAGCAACGATCAGAAAGTTGCTTAGCTTGTACAGTGTGGCCACAAGAGAAGAAAGGATTCTAAAATAATAATTAATGCTAACTTTGGTGTTAATTTTTCCCTGTGTACCACCTTTCTTTTCCCTTTTCCTTGGCTCCTCTCTCCCTCCACCTTCTACTTAACCAGGAGGCTGATTGTGTATTTTATTACCTCAGAACAAATAGCAGAAATATGGTATTTCTTTACAGTTTAGATGTTTCGGAGGCCCAAGAACTTAGGGAATTTTAGAGGATTTGGGAAGAAGGTAAATATGACAGAAGAAGGGTTTTGAGGTATATATGTTGTTGGTGGTGCCATCCAGTCGATTCCAACTCATAGCCACATTATATGGCAGAGTGAAACTGTCCTATAGGGGTTCCTAGGCTGTAATCTTTAGGGGAGAAGATTGCCAGATCTCTATTCTTACCAGCAGCTGGTGGGTTCTCACTGTGGACCTTTTGGGTAGTAGTCGAGCTCTTAACCATTGCACCACCAGGATTCCCTATCGATCTACCTACCTACCTACCTGCCTGCCTGCCTGCCTGCCTGCCTGCCTACCTACCTACCTACCTACCATCTACCTATATTTAATTTACAATATGAATCTCTCAAAAACATTTGGGAAGCTCCTATTACATGACTTTTGATAGGAGGAAAGGCTCATTTCCTATTATAGTTGCAAGCAAGATGCAGAAACAGGGACTGCAGTGATGCCAGCAGCAATATCCCATGGGTGTGGCTGCCATGCTGTCATCCGCCAGTCCTAGGCCTGGGAGTTTTGCCTGTTCTTCTGGTGCCTTATTCCTGTCAGTCCCATCTTCAAAGCCTGGCTCTACAGGTTCTCTGTGATTTGGCTACCCAACCAAATTCCTTTTAGACTCATATTAGAAGACAGTAGTTTTGTGGCTTGCTACTAAAAACAGTGATTGACACAGACATTCCCGACCCATTGCTGTGGGGTCAGTTCCAACTCATAGCAACCCTATAGATAGAGTCGAACTGTCCCATAGGGTTTCCAAGATTGTAATCTTTATGGAGGCAGACAGCCACATCTTTCACGTGCAGAGCTGCTGGCAGATTCAAATCGCCAAACTTTCAGTTAGCAGCCTGGTGCCTAACCATCGCGTCACCAGGGCTCCCTGATACAGACATTAAAGATGGGATATATTAGAGAGCAAATTCTGTTTATTTCCTGCCTATTTGAACATATGAACATGACTGGTAAAGAATACCAAGACCCCGACTGGGATCAGGTTTTATTCATTACCGCTAACCTTCAACGGTCGCTATGAGTTGGAATCGACTCGATGGCAACGGGTTTTAACCTTCGATGAGTCTTCATTACCCAGCAAGTTTGCCACATTGCCATACTCTGGCAGTTCTCAACTATTTTGATCTCAGAACACCTTTGCACCCTTAAATATAACTCAGAAACTCAAAGAACGTGTGTTTATGTGGGTTATAGCTGTTGAAATTTATTGTACTAAGAATTACACCTGAGAAATTTAATAATATTTAGTAATTTATTCACACTTAACAAAGAACTCATAACATATTTATAAAAACCAACATACCTTTATGAAAAAATTAGTGATAAGAGTGGCATACAGTTTTACAAATCTCTTTAATATCAAGGTTAGCAGAAGGCAGCAGGATCCTTGTATCTGCTCCTGCACCAATTTGCTGCAATAAGTGGTTAGACGGAAGTCCATGGAGAAAATTCAACTTTGATCGATGACGAGGACTGTGCCTTTTCTGATAGTACATCAAAACTTGAGAAGTGTTAATTTCGGAAAAGTTAATTGTGATGTGAAATCTGGAAATTTATCAGTGAATTTCTTGTGCTCTATTACATTGGTCTCTCCTGTATTTTTAATGGATCTTTTACCTCTGCGTGATTTTTTAACATCATGCACTGGTGATCTGGAGCCCTGGTGGCTCAGTGGTTAAGAGCTTGGCTGCTAACCAAAAGGTCAACAGTTCGAATCCACCAGCCGCTCCTCGGAAACATTACGGGGCAGTTCTACTCTGTCCTATAGAGTCACTATGGGTCGGAATCGACTTGACAGCAAAGGGTATATGTTGGTCATCTGGAAAATACTGGTCCACTGAGTTAAACTGATCTTTCATACTCTCAGAACCTTGCATTATACAGTATCAGAAAAACTATATTTGTTGTCGCCATCCATCTCATTAGAAATGTCTTTAAGTATTGAGAAGCTGTCAAGCTCAGAGTAATGGATACACATTTTTCCGTATTTCTCATTTTCACTTGAAAGTCCCAATATCATCATTGGCAACAAATGCCATCAGTTGTTTTTCTTAAAGTGACAGGCTCATTTCATGTCTGCCAAATACTCAAGTCTGAGTAACCAGTTTGGTAGTCAGTCGTTCTTTCAGGTAAAAATGGTGTTCTGTGAAGAAAAAAAAAGCAGTTAATTTAGTTCAAAACTAGAACAATTGACAAGTTGTTTTCCTAGAGAAACGCATGGTAGTCTGGTACACAGCAGAAGTGTTCTAGGCATATTTACCATCTATCACACAGAATAGCTAAAAAGACACGTAGGCAAGGGCTGAGAATTAAGAAAAATAATACCACTTAACTGCTTCATCCAGGGCTCAAGTGAAACCGCAAGGGCATGGAGTGAAGACTTCAGTGACTGCTGGAGAGTTTAGCGCCTCCGCCTTGTTCCTGCTCAAGGCCAGCCCTTTTACTCACCATTGCTTTTGTACCAGCAGTGCAAGCATTAATACTGTGAAAAACAGAAAATAATATCTTAATTGTATTAGGAACATGGTTTTGACTTCATGGCTATCCTGAAAATGTCTCAGAGCCCCAGACCACAGAGAACGGCCATCCCAGGCCAGGAACTCTCCTCTCTTAGAGCATGCTTTCACCCCTCATCTTCTCTCCTTAAGCTTCAGATACCTCCTCCTTTCTCTTCATTCTTATCTGGTAACCTTCTCTGCTGTAAATCTAAAAGCAATCTGAAGACACCTTCCACATGCACCCATCACATCTTCTAACCTTTCTGTGTCTCTCTGTGCTATCTGCACCGCCCTCTCTCTTGTTTCAATGGATGAGCAGTCTGGGTTTTTAGCTTAGATTGGCCGTTCCATTTGGGCAATGCCTTTTGCCTACTCAAAGATACAAGTCTAGCTACTTTCCCCTCTTTATCCTCCATTATCAATTTCTCAAACTCTACTGATTAATTCTCGTCAGAACACAATCAGCCAAATATCATCGCCTTAAATAAGCCTTTCTTTATCTCACATTTGCCTCAAGATGCTGCTCCATTTTACTGCTTCCCTTTATGGTAAAGCCCTTTTATATTTGTTCACACATTCTGTCTTCAATTCTCCTTTCATTCATGCTTGAACTCATTATAATCAGCCCTTCTTCTTCCCGCTTTGTCAAACATCTTGACTAGGTCTCCAGTGGCCAGATTAATAAAGCTGATAGTTAATTCTCAGGCTTAATCTTACTTGACCCTAGCAAAAGAATTTGGCATAGTTAATTCATTGTTGCTTTTTGAAACCATTTTGTCACTTACGTTTCAGGACAGAAGTAGCTTTTGGGTCTGCTTCTACCTCATCGATTGCTCTTTCTTTGCTGGTTCCATTCTACCTGAGAAAGCCCAGGGTGCAGCCAACCCAAGAGTCTTTTCTTTATCTATTCACTTTTCTAAGTATCCTACCACATGTAGTTTGTAGCCTTTAACGCTAAGTACTGATGAGTCCCATCCCCCCTTTATTTATTTATTTCCTGAACCCTACAGTCTTGTATCCAACTACCTACTTGATGTCTTCACTTAGATATTTAATGAGTCTATTAAACTTAATATGGCCAAAACTAAATTTTTAATTTCCTTGCCCCCATCCACTTCCAAATTTCTCTCCCAGCATTCTTTCTCATTGTACAAAAACCAATCCCATCCTTAGATTGGCTCCTGCCAAAAAGTTCAGAATCTTCCTTGCTTCTCTTTTCTTATCTCCCATATCTGATCTGCCAGGCAATCCTGACAGTGACTGATATGTTCTCATTCTGTCCCACATTTAAGTGCTTCTCCCCATGCCCCTGGCTCCACATTAGTCAAAGCCACCACCATCTCTCACCTGGGTGGTTGCAATTGTCCCCTAACAGGGCTCCTTGATTCTCTGCTAGTTTCCTTGAAATTTATTTCCAATAGAGTTGCAGAGGAATCCTGTTAAGATATAAATCAGTTCATGCTCTCCATCTGCTCTCAACCCTCCACTAGCTCCCTAATCACTCAGAGAAAAATATAAAGGTGATACATGATTTTTGCCCACCCACCCCAATCCAGACAACTTCTCTGACCTCATTTCTAGCACATTTCTCATCACTCCCTCGGTTTCTTCCACACTGGCCTTTCTGTCCTCAAAAATGCGGAGTACACTCTTTCCTTAAGGTCTTTGCATTTCCTGGCCCTTCTGACTTGAACCATTTACCTACTTCCTTCAGCTCTTCATTCAAATTGCCACCTTCTCAGGAAGGCCAACTTAGACCCTTAGTATATCAGTCTTTCTCTTTCTCTCTCTCCCCTACCCTGCTATTTTTCTTCATAGTGCCTATCACCAACAGTCTGGCTGGTTGGAACAGGCGCTATTCCTAGATTTTTATGAGCCCTGGCTATTCTTCATCCCAGTCCATTCACACTTCTTTTAATGTCCTCAGGTAGTTCTCTACTTACATGTGCTGATCAGCTCTCTGCTGACTGTGAGAGGAGGGACTTCTGCAGATCTTGGTCTTTTTTCTCTGTGTACTCCAGTCCCTTTGTCCTCCTTAAAATTTCTGCTCCATCTTCACAACTCCCAGAATCCTCTAGGCCCTACCTGGGTTGATCCTCTGTATACCACGATCCTCTGTATACCACAGAACTGGGACAGTCTCAGAGCTGGGACAGTTATAGTCACTTGGTTTCCTCTTTCTCAGGGATCACCGTTATTCTTATTGAATGTCCAGTATCTTCAATATCATTTAAAAATGTATACGTTATGCCCCCTCTTTTCTTTTAAGCAGAAGGATAAATATGGTCCCTCTGTATCTTGGTCAGAAGTAGAGAATTTATTACAAAGCAACACTTTTAACAAAAGTGTCTCATATTTCCAATTCCTAGAAACGGCATTTTTTTCAAGAAAACTTTGAGTTTGTCCACACTTTATCTAAAGCATCCAGGTGGAGAAATATTTCAAATTTGTTCATATCATATCATCCTCTCATTTATAGTGAACATATGTAATCCAGGCATGTTTTCCATTTCCAACACTTCCTAGCAATGTAGCCTTGGACAAATTACTTATTGTTCCTAAGCCCCAGTTTTGTCATCTCTTAGATAACTCTATGCTTCCATGCAGAATACCCAATTCTTCAAAAACCATGAAAATGTGGATGGTAACACCTGCATCACATGATATGATACAAAGAAATTCATTAAAGTACTATTTACATACCAGCAGCGCTCTGTACATATTAGGTGTTTTCATTATTATTCACATTTTTTTTTTTTATTTACCCCGTGTATTATATATTGCACGTACTACATGTGATTTGGAGCCCTGGTCGCACAGTGGTTAAGCATTCGGCTACTACCCAAAAGGTCAGCTTTTTGAACCCACCTTGGAAACCCTATGAGGCAGTTCTGCTTTGTCCTATAGGGTCACTAGGAGTCAGAATCGACTCGACGGCAGTGAGCTGTCTTTTTTTTTTTGACATTTGAATTAAAAGAGATCTACTCGAGAAAGTTTGGGTTTCACTCATAATCCTACAAACTGTATAACATTTTGCAAATCATTTATTCTTTCTGGGCTTCTTTCCTCCTCTAGTAAGTTAAGAGTAAATAGTAAATATACCCCTTTGCTAATTTATCAAACATGTATTAACTTATTGTGCTTGGAACTATGGAAATGAAAAAGTGAAAAGAATAAAATATGTCCCCAGCTCTCAAGAAATCCACTGTCTAATCTATTTGTCTAGAGGAGAAAAGACATCTATGACCCTGAGGACCATTCCAAGTTATTAGTCAAGTTATTAGTCTATGATGGTGTGTACACACACAAAACAAAACAAAAACATATATGTTAACTCTATGGCTATTACTTAAGTCGTATATAAAGCAAGGCTCTGTCTTCCAATAATGTCTCTGTAACAGAACCTGGTGAGCTTACCCACAGTTGCTTCTCCAATAGGTAAGCACAAGCATATAGGTAGGGGGTGTTGCCATTTGCATAGAAGAATCCAAGTTTTTTGTATTTTGCTTCCTGGTAGACTTGGTGGCAAGCATATTTTGGAAGTGTTGGCAGGGCTGGTGTGTGACAGGCTAAGAGTGAGAAAGGGGGAATGTGGCTTGATGGATGGTTTACACCACAAGTTAAGTATCAAGGAACCTCTTGCTACAAAAATATCTTCTTATTCCAATCTATCAAATGGGATTTATTTGGGTTAATGAGCTTTTTGCAGAAATACAAATCATTCTCAACTTTATGGCAGTTGCTTTAATTAGATTGGCACTTGTTAGAAATTAGTTTAATGAAAATTAATCTTTAGCTTTTCATCCTGGGTAGATAAAGAGGATAAAGAAGTAAATAATTATGATAATTAACATCTGCTTGAGACTTTAACAACCAGAAAACATGTTTAAAGACATTGTTCTGTAATACAACAACAAGATCAGACCACAGGTAATATTTGTATTTTCAGATGAATTAACTGAAGGCTAATAGATTTGATCAGGTAAGCTGTAGAGTCGATAGTCAAATAATGATCTTCTGAGTCCATGCCCAATGTATCATTTTTCTAAAAAAAAAAAAAAGGTGGGAGGGAAGGTGGAGAAGTCATAAATCCTTATTGTGAAACATGAACCAAACTCCTGTGCTCACCTGATACACTTTCGTTTGGAGCTTCACAACTTCTACTTAGTCCACTGGTTTTGGGAGGATTTATAGCTTTCTTTATTTGAAGGGCCTCAAGATAAGATGAATCTGTTGCTGTCAAGGTGATTCCGGCCCTGGTGGCACAGTGGTTAAGTGCTATGGCTGCTGACCAAAAGGTCGGCAGTTTGAATCCACCAGGCGCTCCTTGGAAACTCTATGGGGCAGTTCTATAGGGTCACTGTCCTATAGGGTCGCTATGAGTTGGAATTGACTTGATGGCACTGGGTTTGGTTTTGGTTTTCAAGATAAGATCTGTAATGGATTGAATTGTGTCCCCCCAAAATATCTGTCAACTTGGCTAGGTCATGATTCCCTTGTATGCTTGTCTACCATTTTATCTTCTGATGTGATTTCCCCATGTGTTGTAAATCCCATCACTGTGATGTAATAAGATGGGTTAGTGGCAGTTCTACTAATGAGGTCTAAAAAATTTAAGCCAATCTCTTTTGAGATCTAAAAGAGAGAAGCAAGCAGAGAGACATGAGGACCTCATACCACCAAGAAAGCAGTGCCAGGAGCAGAGCGAGTCCTTTGGACCTGAGGCTCCTATACTGAGATGCTCCCAGACCAAGGGAAAACTGATGCATCACAACACCCTTCCTCCAGAGCCGACAGGGAGAGAAAGCTTTCCGTGGAGCTGATGCCCTGAATTTGGACTTGTAGCCTGTTTGACTGTGAGAGAATGAACTTCTCTTTGTTAAAGCCATCCACTTGTGGTATTTCTGTTATAGCAGCACTAGATGACTAAGACAAGATCTATGTTCACATATTCCCCCCAAAAAACAAACTGCCCCACAGTTTCCAAGGAGCACCTGGTGGCTTTCAACTGCCAACCTTTTGGTTAGAAGCTGTAGCTCTTAACCACTGCGCCACCAGGGTTTCCATATGTTCATATATGGTCTTACTAAAAATATGATGATCGTTTGTATACAAACAAACAAAAAAATAGCCATAGTTTCTATTTTTTTTCCCCGGAAAACCATGTTCAGATGTCAGATAATTGTATATAATAACATTTTAAGGTGTTTAATTTTTTAAAATTTGATTCATCATTCTATCCAAAGTATAAAAACTATGTAAACTGTTGCTGTACTTGTCAGAGTTATAAATTATTTGTACTGTCATTTGGGGGGAAATATTTAAAACCACATTTAGGTTTAAATTTCTTTCAAATTGCCATGATACCAAAAAAACTGGTTATGCCTCCACTTGCCCCTTCTTTTATATTTATACACTGAGCACCTGTACTTTAAAAGCGTTCCCTAGAGCTCTTCCTAGAGGTATAATGAAGGTGTGTTTTATATTTGTGAAGAAATCTGCCCTTTAGAATGCCATTGGGGCAGCCTTACTGATACTCACAGGTAACAGCTGAATATTAGGTTATAAAAGAACAATTTATATATAAATATATGTATAATATGTATAAATTTATATGTATGTGTATATATACATGATAAATACATCGTATATAATATATGTGATATATAATAGCCCAGTGCCGTCTAGTCAATTCTGACTCATAGCAACCCTATAGGACAGAGTAGAACTGCCCCATAGAGCTTCCAAGGAGCACCTGGCAAATTTGAACTGCCGACCCTTTGGTTAGCAGCCATAGCACTTAACCACTACACCACCAGGGTTTCCTATATGATATATAATATACGTGGTATATGTATATAATCAGAGCCCTGGTGGCACAGTGGTTAAGCACTATGGCTGATGACCAAAAGGTTGACAGTTCGAATTCACAAGCTACTCCTTGGAAACCCTATGGAGCAGTTCTACTCTGTCCTCTAGGGTCGCTATGAGTAGGAATCAACTCGATGGCAACAGGTTTTTTTATTTTTTAAGTATATAATGTCTTTTTCACAAATTTCCATCGGTAGATACCATGATTTAAACATGCCTGAATTGAAATTTTGGATTGAAACTTTCAAAAAATAAGGTTTTTAATTATAGCATATTTTCTTTTATAAAAATAAACTACCTCTAAGGTGGAAAATTAAGAGAAAGAGTTATATTCTAACTAAATTGTTCTTAAAAATATTGGAATAGCTTACTGATGATTTTAATTAATTTGTTAAAACTGTTAATAATTGGTATTACTACTGAAGCAGAGTGACTGAGAAAGCCTGATGGGAGAGCAAAGCCCTACACCTATCTTGGCATTATTGTACCTGTCAACTGGGTTTGAACCAGGTAACTAAGAAGTCGGTCATGAGAAGCTCAGTCAGGGTCAGATAAGCAAACACACAACACAGTCACACTGGTTTCACTCTGTTAACACTGCTGGATTCTTTGTTACTGGTGAAAAATACGATGGAGTGGGTAGATTTGGTCAAGGATGAAATTGAACACTTTGGGAATCATAATATGCCCTGAATCACTAATCCTACAGCTTAAAAGCCTTTAAAGCATCTGGGGGCCGCTTGGGACATGGAAGGGTAGAGCTGGGCTTTCTTTTTACCTTTGAATTTCTTTGCCCTTGGGAGAGTTTTACATGTCTGGTAAGATGTTGGCAAATGACTTCATCTACGAGATGACATATTTTCCCTAAGGAGGATTACAGTTTGCAATAAACTTGGAAAATACTTGGGGCGAAAAATGCAGCATTCGCCGTGTTGAACTACTCTTCAGCTCTTAGTTTCTAGTGATTAGATCTTATTGCATTTGTTACAATTTTCTAATCTACACATCCCTCCATATAATCTTTTCACCCATTTAAATTCATTCTGTTAGTTATAGATACATTCAGTAAATATTCAATAAATTGGAGGATTTGGCTATACAGAGATTTTAATTAGATCAACTAGTCCATCTAAAGGAAAAGAAAGACTTCACCATTTCATGTGAAACACCTTCAAATAACTTATCATGACATGATTGCTTTTACCCATAAAATATAATTTCATCTAAACTTTTAAAACAATGAGTAAAACAGATTTTATGAAAGAGAACAGCTTTCAAAATAAAGGCATAGCAACAATGTTGGAGCTGTGTTGTATATAAGTGGGCCAGAATCACAAAGATGGTAAGGAGACCAGCAAAAACCCACACACACAATGATACTTGTCTCTTTAAAATTCCACGGCTCCTAATAGCAGAATCATCTGCTCCACACCATTCGCCAGCTGTGGAGCGAGCAAAAATAGCACATGCAGGTACTGTAATATACAATCTAATTAGTGTACTAAACCTTAATTTATTGGAGAAATTGTAAATATAAAAACAATTATGATTTAACAAATCTATTCCTTTGCCGCTGTAATGAACACTCTGCCAGCTTTGGCTCATTATGCATAGCTTTCTTTTTTATATTATATTGCAATGTACCTTCCTTAATATATTACAGGGACAATGAAATTACGCTGTACTACCTGTCTACACATTCCTTTCACATTTGCAATCATAATTGGAATTCATTTGACAATGGAACCTCTTCGTTGCAAATAAGAGCAGAACTGAAAAAGTTCTATGCCAATTTGGCATTAATTCTGAGGACAGCTTGAGGGCTCATGAGAGATAAGAATCCTCTGACGGCTTTTCAGCCTTTATATGGAAAAATTTATTTAAAATAATTTCTGCCTAGTGACTACTTTCACTAGCTTCCTTCCCCTCTTCCTCCCTCCCACTCCCCCTCATTTTTTCTGGGTTCATCCATGTCGTGATCAGATTTTGTTTTCCGTTTCATCTGTTGATGGGCATTTAGGTGGTTTCCACCTTTGCCTACTGTGAAAAGTGCCTCCATGGATTTTGGTATGCAGGTTACTATTTGCGTTCTTGTGTTCACTTCTTATGGGTACACCCCTGGCAGCTGGATTGCTGGGTCATATGGTAGTTCTAGTTTCAACCTTTTTTTCCTATCATATTTTAGATGAAAGTTTACAGCGCATATCAGTTTCTCATTAAACAATAATACACACAGTGTTTTGTGACATTGGTCCCCTCGTCTTTGCCTTGACCTCCATTTTCCTCTTCTTCCTCCTCTTTTTCTTCCTCTTCCTCTACTCTCCACTTTCTCTTCCTCTGTTTTCCTCCTCCTCCTCCTCCTCATCCTCTATTTCTTTTTCGGTTGGGGACAGTGGACACCATTTTCCATCATAATAAGAGATGTGGACTGTTGAATGAATTATCAAATAGATTTGTACTTTAATGTTAAAGCAACCTTTTAGTTAAATAGTTGTGCCTTTAAAGGATGAGATTAAGTAATGCAATACTGATATCGAGTACTTAGAGAAGGTGACATTATAGGAGAAAATTAAGCTGGACTTTGCGTTGTATATAATGGGTCTGCTTCTATTATTCAAAGACCTTTCACAGTTGTTTTTTTTTTTCTTTCAACCATGGCTTCATGTACAACCTAACACATAGTTAAGACAGGTGATTGCAATGTGATTTGTTGTCATGGCTTAAGGAATACCCTGAAACTGATCATATCCCAGGGCATGAAATGCTATCACAGGGACAGGCTCAACCTTGGACTTCTGACTAAAGCTGTATGTGACAGATGGCAATAGAATGTTCAGGGGGGCTAAGAGCAGAATTTTGTACAATGTAAAGGAGGATATCGGCTGCTAACCAAAGGTTGGCAATTTGAAACCACCAGCGGCTCTGTGGGAGGAAAATGTGGGAGTCTGTTTCAGAAAAGATTTTCAACATTGGAAGCCCTATGGGGCAGTTCTACCCTGTCTATAGGGTCACTGTGAGTGAAAATCAATTCGATGGCAATAGGTTTGGTTTTAGTTTGTATTATGGATTGAATTGTGTCCCCCTAAAATGTGTGTCAAATTGGAGAGGCCATGATTCCTAGTATTGTGTGGTTGTCATCCATTTTGTGATCTGATGTAATTATCCCATGTGTTGTAAATCCTTATCTCTATGATGTTAATGAGGCAAGATTAGAGGCAGTTATGTTAATCACCAGAACACAATCTACAGAATTAGATTGTCTCTCTAGTCAATCTCTTTTGAGATATAAAAAAGAGAAGCCAGCAGAGTGGAGAGGGACATCCTACCACCAAAAAAGTAGAGCAGGGAAGACTGATGACAAGGACTTGCCCCCATACCTGACAGAGAGAGAAAGCCTTTCCCTGGAGCTAGTGCCCTGAATTCGGACTTCTAGTTTCCTAGGCTCTGAAAGAATAAGTTTCTGTTGGTTAAAGCCATCCACTTGTGGTATTTCTGTTATAGCAGCACTAGACAGTTTGAAAGGGAGGACATTATGGATACTATGTTGGTAGAAAGCTCCTCAATAGGGAAATAAAGAATAAAGCAAGGAAACAAGCAGTTGCAAAGAGAATCCACACTTGCCTCACCATTGGCACCTTGGGTCAGTCCAGGGTTCTCTACTGTTATAAGAGAAAGAAACCAGCAGTCTAGGCGTATGATGGTTTTAAAATATAGCCACGGTTCTTTGATACCCCTCTTTTTTTTTTTTTGATACTCACTCACATTAAGTGTGGCAGAAATGATGGTGTTTGACTTCTGAGAGTGGGTGGTAAAGGTACTGCAGCATCTTCCTTGGCATCTCCTGGATCACTTGCTCTGAGAGAAACCAAACACCATGGCACAAGGATGTCTTTTTCCCAGTCTTGTGAGGGCACCATCTTGAAACCGTCTCCTCCAGCCCCAGTCAGGCCTACAAATAACTGCAGCCCTAGTTGACATTATGTTTCCAACTTCATTAGAAACTCTGTCCCATAACTACCCAGATAAGTTGTTCCAAAATTTCTGAACCAAAGAACCTATCAGAAAATAGTATTTGTTGTTTAAAATGATGAACTTTTGAGGTAATTTGTCATGCAGTAATAAATAACAAATATGGGTTGCAAAGACCTGGTTCTAATCCCACCTTTCCTTTGTGAACTTGCATTCATCAATCCCTTCACCTTAGTGTTTCCATCTGTAAACTTGGGTCACATATGTCTTCCTATGCCTCTGTGTTGTTGTGATGATCAGGTGTAGCAATATGCATGAAAGCCTTTGGTAGAAAGTTTAAAAAAAAAACTCTCCTGCATATTCCATCATTAATATAGATTTGAACAATGACAAAAACCAATCCAGGTACAAGTAATGCCATTAAAAAAAAAAAAAAATATGTCTATGTAAGTGCTCCAAGTCAGATCTGTGGAGCCTACAGAACATGACACATCTTAGGCATTCAGTACACAGTGAATCAATGTCAATATTTCATATTTCTCATTAGAGTACCGAAAGCCATGTTTACAATGTTTTGTTACTTCTTCTTCATTATTCATTAATATTTTAATTTTACAGAAGTGATGTTAGGTTATTCTAATAATTAACAAAGACAGAAATTTCATTTACTTGTTGAAAATATCTGGAAACTCAGAGGAAGTTAAGAACAAGCAGAGAAAACATGCATACTAGATTAAGATTATTGTGAGGTACAAACCTTACCATCAGTAAGACTTTTCTTCCTCTTCTCCAATATTTAGCACACTAATTTGTACACAGGAGGCAATCAGTATTTAACCATAAAGATCAGCCTCTACTGTATCCTGGGTATTCCCTCTATGAAGTCACGTATGAGAAGTTTCCTTTGGAACTTGGGGCTAAAAAGGCCCTGCTTATTCCCAGAAACAAATATTTGTCTTTCTCTTTCACAAATAAGAATTATAAACAAAAATTTACATTGGCAACAAACAGGATTATCATCAAATATAAAACCCTATACTGCCAAATGAAGTGGCCCTCCTGGTCTGCAGTTTTTGATTTTTCTTTTCCATGTTCTCACTTTCTATTTGTGTTTGCTTAAATGGGTTAGTTTTCATATGTGGTTTTTTTTGTAAGGGGTCCTAGTACGTATTTACTTTTTCCTTGTGTGTATAACGTATCTGAGTGTCTTTTACTTGTTCAGTATAGAGTTGGACACTGGGCATATGCATTCTGGACTACAAGTTCCTTGCCTTTAAAAGGCAAGGAACAGTCTCTTCACCAAAAGGTATTGGCAAAACTGGATTTCTGAAACTGTAAAGTTTTTGGAATAAAATATAGAAACTAAGCTTTGGAACCTAATTTTTTTCAATGATAGATTACCAAACATGACAACAAATGCATGAACAATGGAAAACAAAATAGATAACTAGAACCTCATGAAAGATAAATACTTATGTTCATCAAGAGTAAAAAGACAATCTACAGACTGGGAAGACATCTTTGGAAAGGACATAACTGGTAAGTGTCTAATATTTAAAATATATAGAAAATTTCTACAACTTAACAAAAAGACAAATAACCTAATCAAAAACTGGGCAAAGGACATGAACAGACAATTCACCAAAGAGGATATTCAAATCGCCAACAAATACACATGAAAAGATGTGCAAAGTCATTAGCCATTAGAGAAATGCAAATCAAAGCTACAATGAGATACCATTTGACTCTCACTAGGATATGTATACAAACCACAGTCTCATCTATCCTGAGACCAGAAGAACTAGATGGTGCCCAGCTACTTCTACTGACCGTTCTAATTAGTGCCACAATATGTGGACCTTGACAGAATGAGAGAAAATGTGGAACAGGACCTCAAATTAGGAAAAAAAAAAAAAAAGAAAAAAGACCTAGTGGGCTGCTTGAGACTGGAGGAGTCCCTAGACTATTGCCCTGAGATACTCTTCGGAGCCCTGAGGTTACCTTATAGCTAAATAACAAATTGGCTCAAAACATATTGAATATCACTCATAAGGACTGTGCTTCTTTAAAAAATCACCTATATGAGACCAAACAGTTAACAATTACTTTAAAACAAAAATGATAATATAAGGGTGCAAGGAAACTAGATTAATGGAAATGGAACAACCAGAACAAAAATAATAAGAATGTTCACACATTGTGAAGAATGTAACCAATGTCACTGAACAAAATATGTAGAAGCTGTTGACTAGTAACCTAAACTGCTGTATAAACTTTCACCAAAAACACAAGAAAATACTATTAAAAAAAAAAAAAAGATACAGTGAAAGAATAGGGCAGATAGAAGAGTTAGCCTGGAGGCATCAGAAAAAGGATGTGGTAAAGTCTGAACTAAACTGGAAGGATTCATAGAAACTTCCCAGGAGGAAAATCAGAAAAGCACATTTTAAGCAGGAAAAAAAAAAAACCAAATGCAAAGGCCAAGTTGTATGAGAGAGCATGAAAAGATTAGAGGATTGCCTCTAGTAAAGAATTGTTGAGTTACAGAGTGAGGAAATGAGTGGTTGCTGTCCTCAGATTCAGATTACAGAGATCCCCATGTGATTCCCAGATTGTAGGTTTCATTATGAAGAAAACCACTGAAGAATTTTAGGCAAAGGAGTGACATACCATATTTTTGTGCAAATAACTCACACCTTCTACTTTTGTTGGCCAACCTGTCCCTCCCCCCGGAGTTATTTTCCTAAGCGCCCCTGTGCTATTATTATTATTTTTTACATGCTGTTGTAAAACAATTAGCATAGCACACTTAGGAAAATACATAGTGGGGGGAGAGAGTGATTGGCAAACAAACGTGGAAGGCTGTGTTATTGGCATAAAACTACAGTAATTGCCTTTTGTGTTAGTAATGCATAAAATAAAATAAAATGGGGTAAATATCATGAGGTCCCTGTGTGGTGAAAACAGTTTGCTCTCACCTTCTAACCTAAAGATTGGTGGTTTGAACACACCCAGCAGTGCTGCAGAAGAACGGCCTGGTGGTCTTCTTCTGTAAAGCCAAGAAAACCCTATGGCGAAGTTCTACTCCTTAGCACCTGGGGTTACCATGAGTTGGAATAGACTGGATGGCAATGGCAAAATAAAGAGTAAATATTCGCTGAATTGAAGTATTTCGCTAACCAGAAGGTCGGCAGTTTGAATCTACCAGGTGTTCCTTGGGAACTCTGTGGGGCAGTTCTACTCTGTCTTACAGGGTTGCTATGAGTTGGAATCGACTCGACGGCAAGATTTTTTTTTTTAGTTTGTTTTGGTACGTGGCATTTACTGTGGAACTTGGGAGCATGACAGCATTTATTCATAAAACAAGGAGATATGCACATGACCCATACCAGTGTGATAACCTGATGCACCTCCTTAGAGTATAAGATTTAAACAGCCCTGTTCTCTGCATAACTTGTTTATAAGTGCTTGATGTTCAATTTATTGAGATTTGATTTTGCTAATGTTGGCTAAGAAAGTTCAGAGTACTTCAAAAGCTACTCTTGCTGTGCTTGATGGTCAACAAATATTGAATGGCTTCTGCAGGAGGACAGCATTTTGGTCTGGGCAGATGATGCTCTCCACAGAATTCAGTCTATTTTGATAGCACATAGAGATTGATTTGATAATCTACAACAATATACAAGAATGTCCCATTCATTTTTCAAGGGGATAGTAACCTTTTGGCTCAAGAGCTATCCAGCTGCAAGGAGAAGGAAGCATCCATCAGAATGACATATACTGCAGAGCAGCGTATTGCTTGGCACTCGGAGCACAAAGATGAGCTCTGTCCTGGCTGTTGAGAGCACGTAAAATGTGCAAATAAATGCACAGAAATAATGAAGGCAGGCCCTCGGCTTTGTTGTTTCTGAGCTTCGTAGATCCATGGTTCATGAAGTCAGGCATTGACTTTTCTTTTGGACAAAAGTCTTTCTGCCACTCCGCTCCATCTATGCGTTTCGGCTTCAGTAGATGCTGGCGGCGTCGTTTTGTCGTGCTGAACTTGTTCTCCGCTGAATTGATCGTGTGATAGAGCTGGTAACGTACCATGGCCTTTAGCGTGAATTCTCTTATATTAGGTGGAAAGTACAATTCTTATGCCCTTTTGCTTTATGCATTCATGACTTCAGTCAATCCATCCACAAATATTTGTTGAGAAAATAGCCTAGCACTCTGCTAGGCTCCAGGGATATAATTATAAATACATGTCACCCTGTGTCTGAGGAACTGGTGAATTAGTCAAGACAAATGGGTCAATATCACAGTGCAGTGGGCTTCATGTAGTGTTACAGAGTTTGAGGAGAACAACAAATAAATTGATAACCCCCAGGTTACGTGTATTTCCATGGTGTGAAAATTTTCCTTCACTGGTTTCCATAATACCTAGAACAGTAATTTTCATAGAATGGGAAGAGTTAATCAAAATGTCCATGGAAGCTTTTCCAAACTCCATCAGCTTCCTTGCAGATCCACATCCACAGAGCAGAGGTTCTCAGCTGGAGGCTCTATTGCCCTTGTTTCCCCCACAACAAAAGGACATCTGGCACTGTCTGGAGACATTTTTGCTTGTCGTATCTGGGATCTAGGGGCTGGAGGTGTTACTATCATCTACTGAATAGAGTCCAACGATGTCATTAAATATCCTACAATGCATATACCAGTCCCACAAGAAAGAATTATCTCACCTAAAATGTCAATAGTGCAAGACTGAGAAGCCCTATTGTAAAGTAACTGATAAGACGGTTATTCAAGCCACAATATATTGCTAAATACAAGTGAAATATGTTATATAACATGAAATAAACCTCCTTGTAAATTTGTGATTCTTTCCTGTGTCTAGATAATTTGTCGGACCCCAACAAATAATAAAAATATCTTTATTGTCAGCCTGTCTTTAAATATAGACAGATACCCTTTACTTCCCTAAGACCTTTCCTAACCAGATGACAAACAAGGGCTTCTGTGGCAATCGAGGTAGGTATTCTGAGCCCTCATCTGTGTTCGTTATCATGTCCTGCCACCACCAGGTCACCGCCCTTCATATTGGTTCTATGTGACTCACATCAGCCTTAGCAGTTGTTGTCTGTCTCCACTCCTCAGCAGCTGTCATTTTCCTCCTTTGCTTACAACCCACTTTTGCCCAATCTCTGCTTCGCTCCAAGTGGGAAATCCTCCCCGCCCCCGCCACCACAAAGGAGTTATAATTCCTTAAGCCAATCTTAGACATCTAAGTGATCATAGCTTTTCAAGGGACTTCAACAGCTAAGATTTTTATTGCAGACATGTGGCCCTCTTTGCTGAGAAACATATGTAAGTTCTTCAAGCAACCTGAGTGACTCCATCCGATGCTCCACTCCATGTCTTCCCTGATGCTCATAGACTCCTATTTTTGGTTGAAGCAAATGCACAACTCTGTTGGTTTTTCCAAAACAAGCTCTACAAATGGCTGAGTGATTGAAAACATCCTTTCTTAATTCATGAGTATCCTGACTGCTCAGCTGGTCATTCCCACATTTAGAAATAATAAAATTCAGAACAGTAAATAGTATGATTATTGCTGCCGTTGCTGTTTTCATGAAAATAAGATCATAATGGCCTGCGCTGACATCAAATATTTGAAAGCTAGGGTCAGATTTGGCCTTCACTATTATCTTTAATGCATGCTTTTATGCTTTATAATTATTTTAAACAGAATTATTTGACTCAAAATAATAATAACGATGATAATGACTAACGTTTAGTAGGCACTTACTTTGCCCCAGCCATTTTCTAAATAGTTTCATGACATTACTTTTTATTCTAATAAAAACCCTATGAGGTACATGCTTTTATTATCTTTATTGGACTGAAAAAGAAACTATACCTTAGCAAAGTTAATAAGTGGAGGAGCTGGGATTTAAAACAAGTCCTGTCTGCAATCGGTGACACCCAATGAAGGGATCGATATTAATGAAAATCATCTTTTTTTCCTTATCTGATGGTATAATAAATCATATTCTAAAATGTTAAATAACAGCTTTACATAGATGATGATTATTGTAGAAAACAAGATACTGTGAATATAGGCACAGATTGTTTAATACCATGGCTAACTAAAAAGTCATGTGTCTTTATTGTGTTTTATAAATAGAGAAAGGTTTACGGACATATACTTTGATTCCATGAAAAGTCGTGCTCACCTCAATTTATTTATTTTAACACTTTATGTATAACCGTAATTATCTCTTTATTTTACTCACTGTCATAGTATATGGAAACCCTGGTGGCATAGTGGTTAAGACCTACGGCTGCTAACCAAAAGGTCGGCAGTTCAAATCCACCAGGCGCTCCTTGGAAACCCTATGACGCAGTTCTACTCTGTCCTGTGGGGTTGCTGTGAGTCAGAATTGACTCAACAGCAATGGGTTTTGGGATTTTTTTTTATCATAGTATATACGCTTCTACACGAAATATTTATTGGGGAAAATTGCATATCATATTTAGAGATACTATGCAGACTCACTTTCTGTTGTTTATATAAATATCACACATAGATGTTAAAAAATTTAGCAACGTCAATATGTGTATAAAAACAAATTAATTGTGATTAACTGCTAACCCCAAGGAACTAGGCTTACCTACGACGTGCTCAGCACATTAACACAAAATTCTATCTTTGATTATTTTATTGTCTGTGTACCTCCTTGGGGATAAAGAGGTTAGGCTATTTTTTCTTGGCGGACTTATTTTGGACTTGTGTTCAGATTTTATATATACATGTATATATCCTTTGATAACATAGATAGAAAAGGAAGGGATCTGCCACAAGATTTATTACTCTAAAAATATAAAATGTCTATTAATATGATTAAATGACCCAGCTCCTCTCATTCTAAAATCACCTAAAAAATAGGATTACTCTCAACATTTAAAATGTATTTACCAAGTTTGATGATAAAATCTTGGTAATTTTTACATTCCTGTCATGGATTGAATTGTGTCTCCCAAAAATATGTGTATAATTTGGTTAGGCCATGATTCCCAGTATTGTGTGATTGTCTGACATTTTGTCATCTGATATGATTTCCCTATGTGTTGTAAATCCTATCACTATGAGGTTAATGAGATGGATTACTGGCAGTTATGTTGATGAAGTCTGCAAGATTAGATTGTGTTTTAAGCCAATCTCTTTTGAGATATAAAAGAAAAGAGAGCAGAGAGACATGGGGACCTCATACCACCAGGAAGGCAGCACGAGGAACAGAGCATATCTTTGGATTTGAGGTTACTGGGCAAAGAAGTTCCTTTACCAGGGAAAGATTTATGACAAGGACCTTCCTCCAGAACCCACAGAGAGAGAAATCCCTCGCCTGGAGCTGGTACCCTGAATTCCAACTTCTAACATCCTAGACTATGAGAGAATAAACTTCTGTTTGTTAATGTCAGCCACTTGTGGTATTTCTGTTACAGCAGCACTAGATAACTAAGACAATTCCTAACTCATCCTTTTAATTCATTCTCCACAATTAGACTCCCAGTAGTCCTTGTCATCGTTCCCTTCCTTCAAATGCTTGGTTGTGTCTTTAACATCTGGTTATCATCTATGATCCTCTTCTACTTCTTATAGTGTTAATTTAGGTTTCTACTTCTATTATAGGGTAAACTTCATCATCTCTAGACCCACAGAATTGAAAAAAAGAATTTATGTCCCATTTTGTCTAGCCTGTAACGCACCAGTGCCAAGATGTCTTTGATCTACACTTTTGAACAACGAAACCATTCCGTTCCTTGCTGTTATTTCCCAGGATATTAATTGAGGTCCATTTAAAAAGAATGTTCTTAAAGTATTTATTTAGTCTGCTTAGCTGTGATGACATCTTCTCAGAAGGCAATGTAGTTGTTGATTTGAACATCTACCTCTGATTCCCTCCCATTGTAATTCTGTGCCATCACCGGTCCCCGGGTACCCCGCCAGGCCCTCCATGTTCTAATTCCTGGTGCTGCATCCACCTCTCTTCCCGACTTTATTTCCAGCTTAAATTCCTTACCTAAAGAACTACAATGAAGGACTTAATAAGATGCAAACCAGAGTGGTAATTAGTTAATCATAAAATCAGAATAAACTGGGAGTCAAAACACTGGTTTTATGGACCCTAAATATATTTCATCATAACATAAAAGATGTAAATCATACTCATTCATCAAAGCTCTGAACTTTTCTTTGATCACAGACCAATAAATTTTTATAGATCCCCTGATTGGAGTTAATGCATCATGTTTCTTGTATAAGCTATAAACATAATGTCTTAGATATCATTTCCAGATTGGTGCTTTAAAATGGAATACATACTTAAAGAAGCTTGCAAAACAATTTGACATCTCTCTTTTCCCTTCTATATCTAATTAGTTCCCTTCGTATTTAATTAAATTACAGTAAAACAAGAACCTCAGACATAAACAGGCTTGTGAACAAACAAGAAATTATTGGTAAACCAATAATTGAAGTCGTCAGAGCAGAAATGTGTGAGTGTACTTGAGACTTCCCCTGGCTGGAAGTCTCAGCGTGTTTAGTGTTACATTGGTACTGAGAGCCATAGTTCCAGTTCATCTGGCCAATCAGTTGAATGCAGTTCATGAAAGAAGACTGTCTTGTACCTCGAGTTCCCAGAAGGCACTATTCCATCATTTGCTTCTATGCCTTTTCATTCCTTTGTCTGGAATTCTCTACCTCATTTCTTTTGCTTGCCTAGCCCCTGCTCACCCTTTAAGACTCAAACAATAATGTCCTCTGCAATGCTGACTGTAACACCCCACTCCTCACTCATCTCTTCTTTACTACCACAGAGACCTATGGATGCTTTTAATTCCAGATTTGTACTTTATTATGGAAACATATTTAATTTGTCTTTCTTTTGTATTATACACTTCTAAGGACAGGGTTTGCCTTTTACCTCTGTGTCCCCAGTATCTAATATGGTGCCTGGCATCCCCAAAGAATTTTGCTTACTTGCATGAATGCATGAAAAAATATCCAGCTACATGGAGCTATTTTTCTGTCTATTAATGCTATTGCAATCACTATCCTGTACTATCCAATATGGTAGCCACAAGCCACATGTGCCTATTTAAACTAATACATTTAAATAATAATAATAATAAAAAACAGTTCTTAGTCACACTAGCCATGTTTCAAGTGCTCCATAGCTGACTACTTTATTTGATAGTGAAGTTATGGTATGGACTATTTCCATTGTGAAAGAAGAGCTCTTATGGGCAGGATTGCTCAGTCCTTCTGACCAGCCTCTGAATTGTTATGCCATATTGGAAACATTCTCTCTGTGCTACTTCCCTTGAGGACTGGTAGTCTTCTTGATTTTTTCCACCTTGGCATAGTGTAACACAATAGTTCCTTACTTCAAACAGCAGGATTCCAAAATCCATTTTAGACCTTGCTGATAAATTTTGTTCTTCCTATTGCTTTGTGGCTCAAAGCTTTCTTAACACATTTTTATGGAAACCAGTTTGCTTTAACAGCTTTGATGTTGAGGGCTATTTGAGATAAAGGCAGCAGTTTGCTGTTTTAAATCACATTCACACAATCTCAATCGCAAACACCCTTATCCCATGGTCATCCGGAATGTAATAACACACAGCTTCACAGCTGATCTCTCCCAATAACTGTGCTCTATGAGGTGGCTCTGGTTTGGGATAGCTTAGAGAAATTTAACTCTTGCTGATGCTTCAGTAAGAACCCAAGATAACTAGTCAAATGCTGTTGATATAAGCTTCCGGCTTTTTAAGAATTATTACATATATAGTATATTATTTGTTTCCCTTAGCAGCTTCTTTCATGGTATTGTATCTGAAACCACTGACCCAAAGGTAATGAAATAACAAGAACGGCTATTTTCATCTATATTGTGCTTTGTAGTTGTACAAAGTATTTTCAAGGAATAGTCTCTCTTTCATAGGGATAAGCTGTGAGAGTTGGACTTTCTAATTAGCTGAAAAAGGGAGCCAGTAGGTAGTATGCCATTCTTTAAGCCAAAATCAAAGGTGTTCTCTTTACTCTGCTCACATCAGCTTATATTTAATAAGTAAAATCATATTTAATGGCTGCCTTGCATTATAATATATAATCATTCATGGTTTGGCTTTATGTGTCAGTGAAGTCAAACCCACTACTGTCAAGTTGATTCCCGCTCGTTGTGACCCTATAGAACACGGTAGAACTACCCCATAGGGTTTCCTTCTGAGGCTATAAATTTTTATGGAATCAGACTGCCACATCTTTCTGCCTTTTGGTTAGCAGTCGAGCTCTTTAACCACTGCGCTAGCAGGGCTCACTGCAGCAATAGTTTCTAACGTTATAATTTTGGTATTTCTCTTTTTCATTCTTTCTCCCAGTCATGTCTCTCTCTCAGTCGGTTAAAAAGTTGTAAACTGTTATTAAAAAAGCCTAAAACCAAAAACCAAACCCTTTGTGTTATTGAGTAGAACTATTTGGTAGGGTTTTCTTGTTTATAATCTTTATGGCAGAAGTTCGCCGGGCTTTTCTTTCCCAGTTCCTCTGGATGGATTCAAACCACCAACTTTTAGGTTAGTAGTCAAACAAAAGTAGTTTGCAGCACTCAGGAACCTTTAAAATAAATAAATAAACTAAATATTTAAAGGAAAATTGTTTTATGGACATGGTTTTTTTTTTTTTTTTTTTGAAGTTTAGGTTAGCCCCACACAGGTTGGTCATGTAAATATGAATTTTGTGCAGAGTTTCATGCATTCTTAGAGTTTGGAGAGACCCAGGAGGACATCAATTCCAACTGTCTTTCTCCTCACCTTTTGCCCATTGTGATTTTATCTGCTCCATTCCTGTTCCCTTGATTCCTTCCTCCCTTGCTTTCCCATTGCCCACTCCCCAGACCAAAGTCCCATTGCCATTGAGTTGACTCCAACTCATAGCAACCCTACAGGGCAGAGTAGAGCTGCCCCATAGGGTTTCCAAGGCTGTAATCTTTACAGAAGCAGACTGCCACGTCTTTCTTCTGTGGGACTGCTAGTGAGTTCAAACCTCCGACCTTCCATTTAGTAGCCAAGAGCTTTAACCACTGTGCCTCCGGGGCTCCCCAATGGCACTTTAATATTCCCTTGCTCCTTCTCTCCCTCCTCATCTTCTCTGCCCTTGTGTCAGCCCTTTGACGCTCCTCCTTCTTCAGTTGTTTCCTCGCTCCCACCCCCTGTATTTCTAGGACATTCATAAACAAACATCAAACAGATGTGTGTACTTGTGTATGGAATTTGTGAACCACACCTTTACTAGCAAAGGACCTGAGTATGCAAACGGTTAAAGTGCTTGGCTGATAACCGAAAGGTTGGAGGGTAGGGTCCACCCAGAGGCAACTGGGAAGAAAGGGCTAGAAATCTACTTCCTAAAAATCCTCCACTGAAAACTCTGTGGAGCTCAGTTCTATGTTGACACACATTGGGTGGCCAGGAGTTGAAATCCACTCGACAGCAACTGTTTTTCATGTTTACTTCCGGAGTGGTACAAGCGACCAATCCATCATCAGAATTTACTAAGCTTGTCAACTGCTGGACTGATGAATTATAAGAGATAAAATAGACATAGTTTCTAGAGTTTAGAAACTTTGAGACTTTACTGGAGTAAAATTCAACATTGTAACCATTGTTTCCATAGATGATTGCTTTACTATAATCAGAAAAAAAAAGGAATTTTTAAATTTGTAATCACGTATCACATTTCCTTTGATATCAGCTGATGAAGCAGCAAGTAGTAAAACACAGAATGTCAAACTGGGAGCCAGGTCACTGGAGCTTCAGCCCTAAATCTGTCCCTCACTAGTCGTGTACTCTTGGTGAGACACTTGTCTTCAGTTACTTCTGCTGATGGTTTTCAAATCAGGATGTTTGGAGATGTTTTTGGTTGTCACAAAAATTGGGGAATGCTGCTGGTATTCAGAGGTCAGGATGCCAAATATTCTAAAAGGCACATAGTCCTTTCACTGGATGGACTGATTGACATGAAATGTCAAAACCTTCCTGTTGGAAAATCCTGATAAAGTACCTTTCAGTTTCTTCGTAAACCTAAAATTCTATGATTATAAATTACTGGGTACTTCTTGGACAGAGAAAAAAATAAAGAATCATGCTTAGTGTGAATAGTTTCCCAAGTTTTATTTGTCTTAAATTATTTTAGATACGCTTTTGTTAACATAAGGAAGCATTAATAAGTTCATCATTCTCATTTTAAAGATTAAATACTAGAAAAGGAAGATTCAAGAATAATAAGACCAGTTAAAGAGAATAAATGATGAACTGAGAGGTGCATCCACTTTGAGGGCTGAGAAAACCTACCCAATAAACAAATGTTAAACATACACACCCCTTCTGTGCAAAGCCTGACATTAGTCTTTGTGAAAGTTTATATAATTAACAGATAAGTATCTGCATTATCTACTAAGCTACAGAAAATCTGGTATTAATTAGAGAACATGACATAAGCATTATTTTGTTTTGTTGTATGCCCTCAAGTCAATTCCGACTCATAGCGACCCTCTAAGACAGAGTAGAATTGACTCATAGGGTTTCCAAAGAGAGGCTGGTGGATTCAAACTGACGACCTTTTGGTTAGCAGCCTGAGCTCTTAATCACGTCGTCACCAGGGCTCTGACATAACCATAGATGGTCATAATCTAAAATATATATATTAAAAAAAAAAGTTGTCGTTCAGTTGATTCCCACTCTTGGTGACCCCATGTGTGTCAGAGTAGAATTTTGCTCCATAGGGTTTTTAATGGCTGATTTTTTTGAAGTATGTCACTGTGCCTTTCTTCTGAAGTACCTCTGGGTGGACTCAAACCTCTGACCTTTGCATCAATAGCTACACACTTTCACTGTTTACACTTCCCAGGGATACCAATATAAGGTATAAAGTTATTTAAATGCAATGCAATCAGAGTAAAAAGGGAACTGGAAAGAAAGAAACAAAAATAAGAGAGTGTACTGTATAGAAGCTGAGATAAAGAGGTAAAACCATTTATAGCATTCTCTGTCAGAGGTAGGAGTAGTCATTTTTACTGTACTTCATCCCACTTAACCCTCATTATAGTTCTCTAATAGAAAATTGCAACCATCTTACTGATAAATGCATAGAGGTTTGATTAGGTTAAGATACTTGTTAAAGGTTACGCAAATAATCTATGGAATTACAGGCCCAGGTTTGGAGAATAGAATGTTTCAATTTTTTTGTGACCTACCTTTCCACATGATTTGCCCATTTTTCTAAGAAGATATTTATCTTTTCTTCTTTTTCATTAATTTGTAAAGACTATTTTTATGGTGAGGCTATTGACCTTTGGCTTGCTCTTCTCACACTTCTGTCTCTTGTTTCGCTGGTTTCACTGGTCCTTCAGTTTTCCTCTTTGCCCAGCCTCAACCGGTTGACTGCTCTTTCGGTTCCCAGGCTCTTATCTTGATTTTCCAGGAATTATCTAGTATATTCCTATTCTCTTTGATAAGGAGACAGGAACTCTGGTGGCGCAATGGTTAAGCACTCAGCTGTCAACCTAAAGGTTGGTGATTCGAACCTACCTAGTGGCTCCATGGGAGAAAGACTTGGTGATCTGCCCCTGTACAGATTACAGCCTAGACAACCCAGTGGGGAGTTCTACTCTGGTGGTAACTAACAACAACATGTTAGGGATTGTCTCTGGACTTGTCAGTTGATGAGAACCATAGCTTTAGGGCATTGAATGAACGTCCTGTGCACACAGCAGTCTTGCTTTTAGTCTCTGACATTTAGGTCAGTGCTCAACTTCCCAAACAGGGAATACATGGAAGTTACACTGGGGTTTTAATCACAATGACTCCAAATACAATGTCAGACACAACACGGATTTGTCTATGTAGTTGCCAAAAATTCCCTTGTTTATGAAATAGACAAGTGTTTTATTAGCAATGTCCATAAAAATTAGGTCACATTTCACCTGTTTTAGAGGAAAACAAAATACCCTTTTTAATGGCCCTCACTATGAGTTGTCGCTGGAAGAATTAGCCATGAATTTGAGTATTACACATAAAACAGCAATAAATATGATATTCATAACCCAAAATGAACCTCATCAACCATTTACAAAGAACATCCAGTGCATTTAATAGAGTTATATTAATATATTGCTGTGAGGATAATGGTTTCCATACTGCTCATTTTAATGGGGGAATTGCCGCTAGGTAGATATTCAGTTTTACTTTCTAAATCCTACTGAGAAGGTGGAAGATTTTAGGCTTCTTCCCCTCCTTACATGGAATAAAAAAATAAATCGGAAACCTCAATGCTGAAAGGTGTTGGGTATGATTTATTTGGATATTCCAACTGTGCATATCTGCCTGGGTTGATCTACAAAACCCCAAGTAATCTTAGCATACTTACCTTTGAGATTTCCGGCAGATTCGGATCTGCAGGTGAGAGAGCAGGCTGTTTAAGATATCCCATCTATTAAGGACATATGTCTGTGAGTAATTTTCAGTCTGAACAGCTCTGAGATCTCCATAAATCTTTCAAAAAAAAAAAAAATCTGTACCTGTAGGCACAGGAATTTCGGCAAGTGCTCCACTTAAATATCATAAAAAGTATCAAACGTGTAGCTCCCCAAAATATTCTGGGGTGTACTTTAAGGATTCAAGAACCCTTTGGAATCAGGTTAATTCTAACAGTGTGGTTTTTCTTTTCCAGAATTTTGAAGGCTAGAACTTGAAAAGCAAAAGACAGCAGCAGGTGTGTGGTTAAGAATAATGTCAATGATCGATGAAGGATCCCTGCTCTGAAGACACAGTTTTGTCTTGACTAGCACTTTGCTCAGCCCTGTCTCGTGCTTCTTTAAACCCAATGTCTTCCTAAAATGTCATCCCATAGCCACATCAAATGAATTCTGGAGGGGGGAGAAAAAAAGCAATTAGTTATTTTCAATTTGGGGGAGACAGAGGTGAAACAAACAGACATACATTTGTATTATAATTTTAGATAATGCAAGTGAGACAGAGTGACACGTGAGTTCAATATATTTTACTTTCTTTCTGCATTTTTTAAAAATTAACTTTGAGGAAAGATGGGAGATTTGGAGGGGAAAAGGAATTTATAATCACGTTAATAAACATAGAAAATCAGGATTAAGAAAATAAAAATAAAAATGTACATATATATACCAACACTAGACTATTAGTAAGCACCAGACTTCAGAGACCATTCCTTTCCCCCTCCATTCCTTTAATACCCACCCCCAAATCTTCAGCAGATATGTTGACTCTTTCTGCAACGATACCTCATTCAACCAACTTCTCTCCATCTTCACTGCAATACTTTAAAGTGCCAATTTTTTAGCCTGAATTACTGCAGTAATCTCCCAGCTGGTCTACCTGCTTCTAATTTGCTATCAGCAAATCGGGATGACCTTCTTAATATAGAGACACAATGACATTGTTTCCCTCTGACTTCTTCCCTCTCCTGTTCAAAACCCTCCAGTGGGTTCCTGTTGACTTAAAGTAAAGCTGATGACCTTTGACATGGCTTCCAGGGCCCTGCAGGCCAGCGCCTTTCTACCTCTCTAGTTTCAGCTTGCTTCCAGACCACACCATCTAGATTAGCTTTCATCTTAATCACCTAGTACTGCCATAACACAAATACCACAAGAAGGTGGCCTTTGAAGAATGGAAATTTATTTTTGAACAGTTAAAGAGGTTAGAAGTCTGAATCGAGGGCGTGGCTCTGGGGGAGTTCCTCCCTTGTCTGTTTCAGCTATAGGGTCGCTATGAGTCAGCACCGACTCAATGGTAATGGGTTTGGTTTTTTTTTTTTTTTAGTAGCTGTCAGCGGTCCTTGCAGATGCACCTATCTCTGTTATCTGTGTTTCTCTTCTCCTTTTGTGTGTCTCTGTGCCCATTCTGCCCTCTTCATAACTCAGAAGTGATCAGATTTAGAACTAACCCTACTCGGGTAGGACCTAATTGTTGTTGCTATAGCCGCCATCAAGTTGACTGACTGACAGCAACTCTATGTATGACAGTACAAAGCCTTGTCTGGTCCTGGGCCATCTTCACAATTGTTGCCAGATTTGGGTCTAGTTGGACAATATTCTATTGTGTTCCATAGGATTTTTATTGACTAATTTTTGGAAGTAGATAGCTGGACCTTTCTTCCTAGTCTGTCTTAGTCTGGAAGCTCTGCCAAAACCTGTTCACCATGGGTGACCCTACTGGTATGTGAAATATCAGTGGCGTAGCTTCCAGCACCCTAGCAACATGGAAGCCACCACAGCAGGACAAACTGACAGAAGGGAGGTGGTGGATGACCTAATTAGCATAACAAAATCCTATTTCCAAACAGGATCATATTTACAAGTACAGGAGATGGGTTTCACTTATTTTGGAGGAACACAATTCCATCCATAACAGCTCGTCTCCATCAATCCACCGCTCCACCGCAACGCACCTTTTTCTTCCCTTAGAAAGCTCAGCTGATACTATCTTGACCACTTACTTGTTTTCTTGTTTATCTTTTATCTCCTTCCATTAAAATAGAAGCCCCGCTTTATCTGTGTTGGTTCCCACTGTAACCCTAATGCCCAGAAGAGTACTTGATGCATAATAGGTGATCAACTAATATTTGTTGAAAGAATAAATTAGTGAATTCAGAACTGAGAAAGCTGTTGATGCAAAACACTGAAAACCAGGCACAGGGCCATTAAAAAGCATCTCTTAAAATTCCCCTGACAAATATTGCTGAATATATCATGATTTTCTGTAAAGAGGGAAAAATCTATCCAGTTCTAGAACATGCATCTCTGGAGATGATTAAAACTTTCCTTGTAATTTCTAAATCAGCCGTATCTTCCTAAGAATTACTCAATTTAAGTCAAATCTTACTAAAAAATAAAGCCTATGCAATTTCCTTTATGCCAACACATTTTTATTTTATGCATTTTGAGTTTTTTTTTTGAAATCATGACATGTTTTAAATCTATATTTCTCGGGTGAGCCTTTCGGAGAAGTTATGAGAAAGGGGCAAATTGACAGTTTAGTGAATCAGGAGTTGCACATAGAGGGTGATCATATGATTTATCATTCTAACTGAAGACTTTTTTAGCATAAAAGGGGACAAGGTTACCCTGAGCCACAGACATGAGCCAGGACTTAAAAAACCAAACCTGTTGCCGTTGAGTCGATTCCAGCTCATAGTGACCCTATAGGACAGAGTAGAACTGCCCCGTAGGGTTTCCAAGGAGCAGCTGGTGGATTCAAACTGCTGACCTGTTGGTTAGCAGCCCACCTCCTAACCATTGTGCCACCAGAGCTCTGTAACCAGGACTATCCTGAGAAAATCGGGAAGTATGGCCACCTGACAAATACAGCCTATTCCAAACTAGTCCACACTAGTTTATTCCACGCTAGTGCAAGCAACTGGTGAGCTATGTGAACATCACGGATGAGAACAGGAAATTAAAATTGAAAAAAAGTTTAAAACTACTGATTTGATAGCAGGTCTACTTTTAAAATAAGACTTTCCTTTATCTTAAATAGTTTTTTTTTTTGTTTGTTTTGTCTGTATTTTTCGGTCTTATGCACAAATCCCTTGGAGAATGAATCTTTTTGGTGTGGCTGGTTTTCAGAAAACTCAGGGTTGGCCTTTTTATGCATCAAAAGCTATATGTTTGGAGTCAGATAGCCCTAGGCTTTATTCTTACCAAATTGTAGAGCTATTTTAAGCTCCTGGGACCTGGTTGTCTCATCTGTGACTTACTTAGCTCATATATTAGTGTGAAGATTGAATGGGATAGCACTTACAAGTATTAAGTAAGGAGCCCTCGTAGGTGCAGTGGTTAAAGTGCTTGGCTGCTAACCAGAAGGTCAGTGGTTCAAACCCACTAGTCACTCTGAGGGACAAAGATGTGGCGGTCTGCTTCCATAAAGATTCAGCCTTGGAAACCATGCCTGGCACATGTTGGGTGTTAGAAGATGCCAATGGTTTCTCTTTTCTTTTTTCTCCCTGTTGTTTTTCATCGCCAGATTAAACAGCACGCTGTGCTCATTTAATCTTTGTTTTCCTGTTCTTCCTGACGCTGCTGTTAGATAACACCTTCATTGCCATTAGCCTAGATGTTTGCTCTGGTCTCCTAAGTTTTTTCCAGCTTTTATTTTCACACCTCTAAAATCCATTTCTATTCAGTCATCACAGCTAAGCCTTTAAAATTTAAATTTTGTTTCCTTTTTTTTTTTTTTTTTTCAAAATCATTTAGTAAGTCTCAATTGCCTTCATGTGAAAATCCAAACTTTTCATTGTGGCCTACAAAGCCCATTCCAAGTGGCCTTGTCTACCTGCTTAATCTCATTTTCCTCTTTTCTTTCTCTGTGGGCTCTTCCCTCTCCATTCTGTCCTGGCAGCCTTACTCATCCTATGCATGGTGTTGGAACCATTGGCTTCTCAGTGAAGAAGGCCACACCAGGGTGTGACATACATCATTTCTGCTCACTTTCTGTTACCCTGAACTGAGTGTCCAGGTTATGAATGCTGGGAAGCATAGAGCACATGGCTATTTGGTGAGCGCCAACAGGGAGACTTGATGGCACAGTAGTTAAGCATATGGCTGCCAATCAAAAGGTCTGCAGTTTGAATCCACCAGCTCCTTCTTGGAAACCCTGTGGGGTAGTTCTACTCTGCCTATAGGGTGGCTATGAGTTAGAATCCACTTGCTGGCAACCTTTTTTTTTTTTTTTTTAACAGTAACTACTATAGAAAGGCATCTTGGGAGTTCCTTAAGAATAAAAATCATCAATCATAGCACGTTGTGGACTATGGTGTACTATTCCAGGGTCTATACACAGCACATGTGTTTGTTGTGAGGTGTGACTTAGCTTCTCTTTCCTCTGTGCCTTCCTTTGCTTGTGTTCCATGTCCCGTCCTCAATTTTACCTCTGAGCACTTATCTCTCTTCCACTAAAGTTTATGCTCTTTAATGGCAAAGATTACTTTTTTGCTCTCTTTTTGCTCCTCTGAAATGATTGTAGTTTCTGGAACACAATAGGCCCACAAGCAGACACAGACACACTGTCACAAATCATTGAATGGACTAATGAATGAAAGCCTCAGCAGTCATTAACATAGTTTAGGGCAAAAATCAAGTAGCACGATGTGAAACTGACCCAGCCTATTTGTCATTTTATGTATGATTTTATTCAATAGCACCTTCTGCTTCGTCATATTATTATGCATGTCTATATGTTTTTAACTGCTCTGTATCTTTTTTTTATGTTATCACTGCAAAATCAGATCATCAAGTTTATTTCATTACAGATATTTTTTTCAGTGCCTACTACATGCCGTGAAGGGTAAATAAGTAAACAAAAATATTAAAATACAGATTTTTGTGGCAATCACATGGGCTACTTAGGATTGTATATTGACTGTATCTAACTTGACTCTAGATAAAGAGCCAACACGTTGTGTTATGGGTAAAGTTAATGACTTGTAGTACTTCCTTTTACTGCTGAGAGTTGTCTTTTGGCTTATTTCTTTGCTCTGTTTTTTATTCTATTCCAAAGAGGTTGTCAAATTGCTGATTTCTAGACAATCATGTTACATAATATGTTATGATAACAAATAGACTTTCAAATATCAAAGGCTCAGTACAACACAGGCTTATTGCTTATTCACATCACAGCCTGACAAGGGTCAATGATGCTCCTCTGAGCTTTATTCTAAGCAGAAGGGTTCCAAGTTGCTTCCATTTGTAATTTTGGAAACATTAACATCTCAGATTACCACAGAAGTGAAGAAGTCCACACCTGGAAGTGACTTACATCATTTCTGCTCACTTCCCATTAACCTGAACCCAACATCATGGGCCCAACCTAACAGAAAGGGATGCTGAGAAATGTAGAGCACATGGCTATTTGGTGAGCCCTAACTATGAGTCAGAATCGATTTGACAGCAATGGGATTTTGGGAGGGCAGGTTAACAGTAACTAAGAGCCCTCGTGGCACAGTGGTTAAGAGCTCTGCTGCTAATCAAAAGTTCAGCAGTTTGAATCCACCAGTCGCTCCTTGGAAATTTCAGTGGTTAGTCCTGAAATGTCCTATTGAGTCACTATGAGTTGAAATTGACTTGATGGCAACTAGTTTTTAATAGTAACTTTCATTAAAAGGTATTATAGGGTTTCCTTAAGAAGAAGTTGTCAAGCATGGACTTTATAGGGAATGGTATACTATTTCAGATTCTAATGGGAGAAAAGTAGAAATTTTTTTACAAACGGAAAATAACTCATATTCCAGCCTCTGACAGTAAGTAATGGGCAAGTTAGCTTGTGTAATATTTCCAGGTTTTAGTTTTCTCATCTGGCAAAGAAAGATTTTGAACTAAATAAACTTTAGGGTCCATTTTAGCTTTAAAATTCTCTGTTATGTAAGCTGTCAAATTAATTGGGAATATAAGATGAAACAAAGACATGCTTTTAAAATTTAAGACTCCTAAATGAAAAAACTCAGAACAGACCTGGTATCACCCTGTGGGGTACCCACAGGCAAATCACAATGGTGATTTTAAAAATAATAATAGTATTTCCCAGTCTCATGTTTCACGCATTGTAAGTGTTTCATAGCTTGAATTTTTTTTCCTACACTATATGGTGATATTACTTATTTGAAATGTGTGAAGTTTCTTTTAACCACATTTAAACTAGGCCAGGGATTAACAGATATTTTCTGTAAAAGGTCTCATTGTAAATATTTTAGTCTTTGCAAACCATACAGTCTCTGCAGCAACTACTCATCTAGGTGGTTTTACCAAGAAAGCAGTCAAAAACGGTACATAAGTAGTTGGGTGTGACTGTATTACAATAAAACTTTATTTACAAAAACAGGAGGTGAGATGGATCAGGCATGAGGACTGTCATTTACAGAACAAAATCTGATATAAGGTCTTGGATATTAGAACAAACTCCTAAATTTCATCTGTTTAAAACCCAGCTTTCATCTGTTTAGCTAACAATAAACTCTACCCATCCTAGTTCCATGTTTTACTAATGGAATATATTTTTGTGATGACCTCAGTGTAAGTTTGAAAGTTCTTATGAGTAATTTTTTTGAAAGAATTTTTTTAGTGAAAATATATATAGCAAAAGATACAAAGGGAGAGAAATTATTTCTATGGGAGCCTGAGTAATGAAAAGGTTAGGAGAATTTAAAGCCAGGTTATTAAACATGCTCTAAGAATTAAAGAAAAACATGGGCAAAGAGCTAAAGAAATCAGGAAAATGATGCATGAACAAAATGATAATATAAATAAAGGGATAGACACTATAAAAAAAAGTGGTTCTGAAAGATACAATAACTGAAGTAAAAAATTCACTGGACTCAATAACAGATTCGAGCTGGCAGAAAAAAAAAATAATAACTGTACTGCATGCTAAAGTAACCAAAATTATTGTGTCTGAAGAACAACAAGAGAGAAAAATCAAGACTATTGGACAGAACTTAATGGAAATGTGAGACAGTATCAGAAGTAATATGCACATGATAGGTATCTCAGAAGGAAAAGAGAGAGAAACAGAAAGAATATTTGAAGAAATAACAGCAGAAAACTTTCCAAATTTGGCTAAGGAATAAATCTCCAAATCCAAGAAGCTCAACAAACTCCAAATAGTAAAAACCAAAAAAGAGCCACACAAAGACAAATTATAATCAAGTTCCCAAAGACTAAAATTAAAAAGAAAATTCCTAAAAGCAGCAATGGAGAAGAAAAATTGTCACATCATGACATTACCAATGTGAAATGGCTCAGCTCCTGGGAAAAAAGTTTGACAGTTCCTCAACAAATTAAACATAGAGCTACCGTGCATCCCCAAAATTCCGCTCTTAGGCATATACCCAAAACAATTGAATGCAGGAGAGCAAGCAGATACTTGCATATCAAATTCATTGCAGCATTGTTCACAAAAGACAAAATGTGGCAACAACTCAGGTATCCCTCAACAGATGTATGGATAAACAAAAAACGGTACATACATACAATGGAATTTTATTCAGCCATAAAGAAAAGTGAAGTTCTGATATATGCTACGACATGTATGAGCCTCAAAAACATTATGCTGAGTGAAATAAGTCAGTCACAAAAAGACAAATATTGTATGATCCAACTCATATAAAATATCTAGAATAGGAAAATGTATAGAGAGCAAAGTTTATTAGTGGTTACTAGGGGCAGGAGGTGGAAACCCTGGTTGCAGAGTGGTTAAGAGCTAACCAAAATGAAGGCCATTCAAATCTACCAGATGCTCCTTGGAAACTCAATGGATCAGTTCTATTCTGTCCTACAGGGTTGCTATGAGGCAACGGGTTTAACGGTTAGGGGCAGGAGGGAGGGGCAAAAGAGGAGTAATTGCTTTGTTGATAATGCCTATCTGTTAAGGGTGATGGTAAAATTTGGAAATGGATAGTGGTGATGGTTGTGTGACATGATGAATGCAATTAATGTCACTGAATTGTACATGTAAAAAGATGAAATGGCAACTATTTTGTTATATATGCTTTTATCCTAATACCAACCAATCATCCCATTGCCATCTAGTCAATTCTGACTCGTATCATAATTAGGAAAAACACACACACATGCACACACACATTTATTATCTCATAGTTTCTGTGGGTCAGAAAACTTGGTGTGGCTTAGCTATGTCCTCTGGCTCAGCATTGTTCACAGGCTGTAATCAAAGTGTTGGTTGGGGCTGCAGCATCTCAAGGTTCAAGTGGGGCAAAGTTTCACTTTAATTATCACTCACTGGTTGTGCTTGGTAAAGTACAGGGTCAGCAGAAAAGAGGAAGACCCTTAATGAAATGGATTGACACAGTGGCTGCAACAATGGGCTCAAACATAACAACCATTGTCAGGACGGCACAGAACTGGGCAGTGTTTTCATTTTGTGGTATGTAGGGTTGCTATGAGTTGGAACAGGCTAGAAGGTATCTACCGACAACAGCAACAACAGTGGTTGTTGGCAGGATTCAATTCCTCACTGTTGTACTGAGGACTTCAGTCTGTTGCCATGTGGGCCTCTCCATGGGGCAGCTCACCAAAGTAAGCAAGTGAGAGAATGAAAGAGAGAGTGCAACCAAGACTAAAGTCGTAGCCTCTATAACCTAGCATCAGAACTCTTATCCCATCACTTTTCCCACATTCCCTCATTAGAAGTAAGTCACCAGTTCTACTGCCTCCTTGGGGGGAAGCAACTACACACGGGCATGACTGTCAGGTGAGGATCCCTGAAGGTCATTTTCAGAAGCTGCCTAACTGTCACACCAGATAAATCATTATTAAGGCAATTTAAAAGTGGGGACGATCCTATGGAAACTGATAATTCATTGCTAGGATTTATGGAATTCCTAAAGAAAGGCATAACCATGGCACCCTGTTCTCCAATCATTTATATAACTGAACTTCAAGTATAGCTGCAAAAAACAAAATTCAAATATTCAGATTAAAATGACTAAGTATACATCTACAATAAAAATCACTTAATTGGATGCTTCCCTAGAAACGTATAAACAAACTTACAAACTTTTTCGTTGAGTTGATTATTCTGTCAGCAGGTTTTTATGATGAGTTACAAGGAATATGCCTTAATACATGAAGGAAATAACACATTACATTTTACCAAGATGAGGCCACTTTCTGTTATCTGAGGTGATCAATTTCTATGGTGTGACAGATGAAAAATTTAGGCTGTGTCAAAGAAAGATTCAGTACTATCCTTTTATAATGAAAGGGACACACTGTTCTTAGATGTCTGAATTCAAAAACATCATCTTGGAAAATAAAGCTGGGATTGGGGGGAGGTGGAGAGGAGGGAGGTAGACTGGCCCCGGAATCTTACAGTGAGATTATGAGATAAAGCTAACCGTACACAGTTTGCAAAACACTGGTTTTTCATCATCTTTTATTTATGGAAGTCATTAAAACGGGGTGCTAATATACCACGCACAAGAAGAAATCTGGTAAACGGGTCTCCTCAGAAACATCTGGGCCACAGACCATGCACTAGTAGCTGAATTAGTCGTCTCAGCCCAAACATTAACACTGTGGTTGCAAACTTACTGGGTGTGTGAGGCGGTTTGTGCTCATTCTTGCTTGGGTGTGTTGTGGTAATATTACATTCATTTCCAGATTCGGTCTGGTCCTATCCATGATTCATAAGACACTAACCCAGTAGGAACAGAACTCTTTATTTCTGCTATTATTGCATACTAAGGTGGAAACAATGCTTATTTTTATTAGGCCCTGAAGAAACACATTTCCTCAGACACTGCAGAGGCACCTGTTAAATCATTCAGCATCAGAAAGGTTAAATATTCATATCTGGCCTGAATTGTATTAATATGCCTCCCACAGTCAGCTTTTTCAGGCAGAATTGGCTCCCACACACTGGCTGATGGAGTCTTTGGAAATTTGAAAGTTATTCCCATGACAGCAAGATTTTCTTTGGCCAAAGGTCTGCAAGCTGGACATACAGGCCCTTTGCTGAGGGAGTGTCAGACCATATCCAAGGCCATCTCATGTCCCATATTAGGGGTGGCTGGCTCAACCAGGTCTGATCTTACATGGAACCCTCATTGTTCTGTGACCAGGTGTTTCACTTTAGAGAAATGGAAAGGAAAGTTCTATAAACAAGTACCATGCCAGCTTAGGGCTTTCAGTGGCTCCACAGGGCCAAAAAGTTAAGTTTAAGCACCTTAGTATGGGACAAAAGATTCTTCAGTATCTGGCCCCTTATCACCTCCCCAGCAGCCACAATAGGCACTTCCCTGACCCACATTTTATCATCCACAAAAACTGAGGTCACTTAAAATCTTTTTATACATTCTACTATTTCTCAGCTCTGGGCCTTTGGCAGGAATGTATTCTCATTTTCTCTTCAAAACAATCAGCATCTAGTCACCATGTAAAACTTGACTCGAATGTTACTTCTTCTAGGAAGTCTTTCCTATGTAGTCTCTCTGCCCAGGTGTCAGAGAATATATACTTCCATCATGGTCCTTCCATGTTCTTTTATAATTAACTCATTTACATATCATGCCCAATAGACTTCTAATGGTCGGGATTGTATTATATTCGTCTCCACTAATCCTGGGACATAGTAGAAATGCAATAAATATTCCCGAATAAATGAATTCACTCAGTGGGAACATCACAAAAGGGTTTACATAGAACAGCGATATCAGGAGCTATGACTATAGTAACGATATTGAATAATGGTGGTGAAAAAAACATCCGAGATAAGAATAGAGGACCACATATATCTGTGCTGTAATCTTGCTGCAGAAGAAGTTTTTGTCTGTATGGTAGCTAATGAGGTTATTCATCACCAATTAAGTGAGATTAACTACTATGTTTTGGGCGCTAAGGAAGTCTAAAACCAAATTTAAGGGCAGATTTTAATCCCTTGTAGGCGATTGTTGTTGTTATTAATTGCAGTCAAGTTGATTCTGACTCATGGAGACTCCATGTGTGCAGAGTTTAACTGCTCCGTATGGTTCTCCGGGCTGTGACTTTTCAGAAGCAGATCGTCAGGCCTGGTTTCCGAGGTGCCTTTAGGTGGGTTCAAACAACCCAATATTCAGCTAGTAGATGAGCACTTAACCGTTTGCACCACCCAGAAACTCATCGTGCAGTCCCTTCCAAAAAAAAAAAGAGCAAACCTGTTGCTGTAGAGTTGATTCTCACTCATAGAGATCTTATAGGACAGGGTAGAACTGCACCACAGGGTTTCCAAGGAGTGGCTGGTGGATTCAAGCTGCCGACCTTTTTGTTAGCAACCGAGCTCTTAACCACTATTCCACCAGGGCTCCAGGTGCAGGCCCTTAAGTCATGCATATTTGTGTTCTAAACATCTTGGTTCCCATCTAACTCTTCTAACTTCACTTGCTTTTAACCTCTTTTGTTTTTTATTCTTATTTTTGCATCTCTTTGTGTTGTCACCGTGTTATGTTGTAAATATTTGTGAGCCATATCAAAAAATCGCAGGCTGAAGGCACAAGGACAGGCATGCTGTGCTCAGAGAGGTCCTCAGATACGAGTAAGGGATGGCCTCTCTGCTCAACTGCTGCTTTGCAGTTTAGCTCCAGATGACTGACAGGACAAGGCAAGAAACAAAGAGGCTACAAGATACGCAGAGTTAGGCTGAGCTCTTGATGTGTAAGGCTTCTTAAATATTATCCCTGCTTGTTGTTCTGAAGGCAGTAAATGATGTGGGTCTGTAAGTTGGGGATGACAACACAGTAGTTCTCTTAGGGTTGTTGTGAGAATTTAAATGAGTTAATTGATGTAATGTTCTGAGAACTGCTAGCACTCAATACATATAAACAATTACCATAATTTTTATACTAAACTGTCTAAATGAAAGACAACATTGGCTAGTGAAAAAAGCTAAGACTTCAGAAGGAACTACAGGCAGTGTTCATACTTAAGGGACCCCTTGGGCGAGTCACTTCCTCTCTCTGAGCCTCTGTTCTCTCACATTTGACATGAAGTGGTCCAACTAGAAGACCTCTGAGGGTCTCTGACTCTCATGGTCAGGGAGTCTGTGGAAGTCCATGCATTGATACATCCACACGGAAGAGCAGGATTAATTGGGGTGGCTTTTTAGAAAGATAGCCCAAACTTTGGGGCTTGGTGGAAGGTTTAATAGCTGTTATACTTGTTTCTCAATAACAGATTTAAATACAGGCTTTATAACCAAGTAGATGAAACCAGTGTTCCCCGAGACCAAAAATGTAGATATAGTCAGTACAAAAAAGAAAAAAAAAAAAATTCCAACCAAATCCTCCTTAGATGAATCAACGTATTACTGTATTTATATGTAAATAATGTACACCTTCGAAGTTTCTTTGTCAGCCTCGTCCTCTCCCCCACCCCAGGTATTTTTGTAAGCAAGCTATGTTAACTTTTTTTACAGTAACATGTAAAAAAAATCTGTCATAGTTGCTTACGAAAATACCTTGGGGGAGGGGAGAAGTGTCGGGGGAGAGCAAGACCAGCAAACAAATGTGGAAGGTGCACATTATTTGCATAAAAATGCAGTAATACATCGATTCATCTTAACAGGAATTTGGTTTGCTTTTTTCTTTTTTTTGTGCTGAGTGTATACATCTTTGGTCCCAGGGGACACTGGATTCATCTATTTGGTTATAAAGCATGCATTTAAATATATTATTGAGAAACAAATATTACAGCTATTAAACCTAAAATAAAGATAATTTCAAAACATATATTTTTGCTATCTTATATTCATCCTACACTCTACTCTTATCAATATATCACGTTATTGAGTACAACAACTTGTCGGACAATATTCATTGAAAATAGAAGGAAATAGGGAATACATATTTAATACCTAAGGGGGAGAAATATCCTTTCACTAAGATAAACATATTTTTCCCTTTTTTCATCTGTCTGCTTTTATTAAACTAGTCCCGACACACACACCTGTACATGGATAAACGCATGCAACAACCAATGGAAGGAAGTGGACCGCTCTGGCAGCATTAAGGCAACCTTTGAGTGAGAAGTGGTGTGATTTCTGAAGTAGACACAGCAGGAGAGAGTCTCCAGTCCCTATGCTACGGGCCATTCATCCTCAGTTGCCAAACCCATCCCTCTTCCCGACTGGGATCAATGGCCTGTGACAAAAATTAAATGCAGTCTTAAGCTTCCAGATTGAGTGATGTTAGAGTTCTTTTCCTCTGGAGAGAACCTACAGCACTGCTCCTGACCTTGAATTTGAGGCTCCAGTGCTAGTCACTGAGACAACCAAAGGGAGAATGTCTCCTCTGTTCCTAGGGGCACATGGCTTCTCTACTTTCTCCTCTCCTCCCAGCTGTGAGTGTAAACAGAAAATATCAGGTCATAAATTGCCTGGTCCATCTTATTCTGTAATGTGCAAACTCAGTCTTGTATTTCGTGGGTTCTAGTTGCAGTTCTATCAATAACTACTGGTGATTCATGAAATAAATAATTTCACTCTAATATGAGAAATTATATCAAATTAGATTAGATTAGGGTTCAAGTCAATTCGGAATGAATTTTTTTTTAATGGAGAAAAGCCCTCTAGTTTATGATGCAGTGTATATACACAATAACAGCCATAATTTCTCAGATTAGACAAATGAATATATCCAAGCTTCCATGCAGTCAAAGATTTCTTAAATAATTTATGTTCTTGGGTCAAAGAAATACTGAGACATAAAAAAGCACTTTCTCTGTTAAGCTGGGTTTTTTTTTTTTTTTTTAGACTAATACAAAAATAATGAACACTATATAAATAAAAGATGCTACTAAATTTCTGGAATGTAAGTTTATTTCAGTTTACATTATTTGAAATCATTCAAGGTTGCCTATAGATTTTTTTAATGACAATTTCAATTTTAAGAGTATTTCAGATATAGTATTGAACATATCAATCATTTTTAACTACTTTCATTGATTGAAAAACCCCTTGCCATCGAGTCAATTCCTACTCATAGTGACAGTATAGGACAGAGTAGAACTGCCCCATAGAGTCTCCAGGGGGTGCCTGGTGGATTCCAACTGCCAACATTTTGGTTAGCAGCCATAGCACTTAACCTTTACACCACCAGAGGTTTATTAATAAATACTCTGAAATCACATTTACTCATTTAAATCTCAGCTTGACTAACTTTGCCTGCTTATTTACATTAGTATCTAAAATATTATTGCATAAACGTTTGAGGATCATCCCACGTCCCACTATATAGAAAGAGTATATTTTACTTTGAGTTCTTGTATAATCAAGGGATAATATTACCAGAACATACTCTCCCTTTTGAAACCTTAGGACAGAAATATCAGCACCTCACAGAGCTAAGGTCAAATATCAGTGGACCCAGTAAAATCTGAATTTTATTCCTGGTGGGTTCTTAATTAATGGCATTGATTCAGTTGTCAAGCTGCATTTTCAAAGACTCATTTCTACCTCAAGCCTGGTTCAAATGCTCAGCCCATAATCAGGTAAATATCCAGCTAGTCTCAACACAATAGGGACCTAGCTTCTGAGTCAGCATTTGGGGGATAGCAACAACTGATAGTTACGATGGCAATTTACGATCTGAAAAGTTAATCTTTACTGAATTTTTTTTAATATTGAGAAAAAATAAATGGATTTTTTTTTTTTTTTTGCATCAGGACTAAGGATCTCCTTAATATAAGTTTAAGGTATTCTTCATATCAATGAACCAAGGCTCTGAAGTTTGGACTGCCTTTTCATCAGTAGGACTTTCTGAAAACATTAAGATAACTTCTTGCTATTACCACATCTAGAACACCACTTCCCAGGAGACTCTCTTGCTTTGGGAAACACAGTTTGACTCACATTTCTCTTCATGTTCATTTGAAACATCCACAGTAAAACCATGTCTTTAGGTAGATAAAAGAAAGAGGAGACCCCAAAATATATAAACCTTTTAATCATTGACTTTAACAATTTAATATGAAGAAAATAAATATTTTTTACCTTTTGAATCTTTAAAATACTTGCAAAAAAGGCCAAGATCGTGAAAGTAAATGTTAGGAGCATTATTTATTTATTTTAATAGAAATGTAGGGGAAGGAAAAACATTTGTCACTAACCTAAAGGGAAATTTAGACTTTTATAAATGAGGATTACGAAGATCTTTTAAGTTGATTTCTCTCTCAAATTCTCTTAGTCCAACTGTCTGTCACATTTTCATAAATGATTAGGTTAGTACAACTGGAATCAAGGTCACTTGGATTATTGTCTGGTAGACTGTTCAGCTTATAAACTATGCTTTAATTTTATTTAATGTTGCTCCACATATTCATTGAACAATGTTGGAATGGAGCTTGCAAATAATTATGCTCTGATGTGGTTTTTGCTCGTGATGTTTCCTTCTAAGTAAGAAGGTAAGTAAGAAGTCATTTTGCATCGGTGGGGACAGCATCATGGCAGCCACGACACATTTAAAAAAATAACTTAAAAAATCTCTCAAATAGTTCATACAGCATCACTGCCAGGTTAAAACAGCAATAACAACAACACAGATTTAACAACTACCTTACAGTTATACTCCAGGATATGAAGATATTATTCTTCATAGCAAGTAATCAGATCGCTCTTCACAGGGCTCAGGGCTCACATTTTCCTTCCCACCTGTATCTCTTTAAACATCAAGTAACACTGATGGGAGGTTTCCAAAGAAAACCCAGCTGCTGCCTTAAATGATATGGGTGGCTGTCCTATTTCAATGACCCACTGATAACCAAAGCTCAGGTATGTTTCTACATGCACCGTGTACTGTCACTACCTAATTATTAGTTATTTCATTCCCAAGATTTTATTTGAAAACTTCCATGTGTTACAGAATAATTATGAAACTATAGTGAAAAACTACAAACGATTTTTTTTAAATTGGAGAGAGGCAACTGAGAAGTCCTTTAGCCTGTTCTCATTTTCCAAGACTCAACAATCAGCAACATTCTATAAACAAACAAACAAAAAACCAAACTCATTGCCATCCCATCAATTTCGGCAAATAGCGACCTTACAGGACAGAGTAGAACTGTTCCATACAGTTTCCAAGGCTGTATAATCTTTACAGAAGCAGACTGCCCATCTTTTGCCTATGGAGTGGCAGGTGGGCTTGAATTGCAGACCTTTTAGTTAACCTTTGATGACTTTAGCCTTGGTGCCACCAAGGATCCATTAAAAAAAATCATTGCTGTTGAGTCAATTTCAACTCATAGTGGCCCTATAGAGCAGAGTAGAACTGCCCCTTCGGGGTCCCAAGGAGAGGCTGGTGGGTTGGAACTGCTGACATTTTGGTTAGCAGTCAAGCAATACACACCTCCATATTTAGCATGCTGAAATAGGGAAAAGCTAGGTATAGGCAGGCATTGCCTGAAATGTATTCTGAGAAACACTAGCCTGGGGAGATATCCACAGATAAAAATATTCTCTATCCAAGTAAATTCGTGTAAGGCTGTGTGTATTCTCTCCCCCACAGAGATTTACAATAAACCTTAGCATGAAAACTCTTAGAATCCTGTTTCAATTTCTTAACCCAGCCTTTCCCCAATAATTGCTTAAGACAAACAATTTTCATGACACCTACTATCCCATGGAAGATACCTGGGTAGGTGAAAATTATAGACCATTGTCTTTTTTTTTTTTTTCTGATAGCTGGTACCAATGCCTTGACTTTTCGATACAATATTAAGCTAAAGGAGATAATTGAAATTAGTTCCTGAATGTAACACTTTCATAAGTGGACTGAGGCACATATCTATGTGGATTCATGATGAGCTAATATGAATATATTAGCTGTGAATATAGTCACTCCATAATATTTTCCCTTTCACATCTTCCTTTCTGTGCTCTTGGCCAATCTGAATATTTTCTGTTTTCTACATCCATGATAAATCCCGTTCACTTCAAAGTCTTCCCTGAAGATTTGATTTTACTTGGTTTAGTTCAATGAATATTTATTATATACTTAATTCATGTTTCACTCTAAACTCTGAGCCAAGGGTGTAAAAGGAAGCATTGTCTCTGTCCTTGAGGAGATTATAGTCTAGCAGGAAAGAGACATATCAACAGTGAAGCATATGTATGCTAGGGGTAATCTTAGAAGACACTAACACAGAGAGGGCATGATTAGGGCTGTCTGGGACAGGGGTTTTACAGACTTGTGTGTCATGGGTTTCTGAAGGCAACTGGGTGAAACTTAAGCACGCCTTTTTAGAATATGCACACACTCAAACCATGCACACACACACAGGAAACCATTTATGTTATATTGAAACACGGGTTTCAGAATATTAAAAAAAAAATTTTTTGTTGTTAAACAAGTATATGAGATGCTTTGTTGATACCTGAAATAATTGAATAATAAGAGAACGTGCTGGAGCTAATAACTACCATGATTTTGAAGAGAAAAAAACAATATTTTAGGATATGTGCAACAACTATAGTGTGGTATGAAAATATCTATTATTTATAGTGTGTGCACTGTCACAGGAACTCTTATATTCCTGTATAATATATATAATGTATAATATGTAAAATGTGTATACAAGATAAATTATGTATATTTTACATCTATATATACTGGCACAGTGGTGAAGAACTGGGCTGCTAACCTAAAAGGTTGGCAGTTCGAATTCCTGGAATCCCTATGGGACAGTTCTACTCTGTCCTATGGGGTCACTATGAGTCAGAATCATCAGCAACAGGGTTATATATATATATATATATATACACGTACATACACACACATATATATACATAATACTTATATTGTTATTAGGTGCCTTGGAGTTGATTTCGACTCATACCAACCCCACGTGACAGAGTAGAACGGCCCCGTTGGGTTTTCTTGGCTGTAATCTTTCAGGGAACAGGTTGCTAGGTCTTTCTCCCACGGAGCCACTGGGTGGGTTCAAATTGCCAACCTTTCAATTAGCAGCTGAAAGTTTAACCTCTTGCACCATGAGGGCTCCTTTTAATACATACAGCATTTTTATATTTCTCTATTTAGTTTGTATATTTCTAAAGGCAAGATTGTGTTTTATATTTTGTCTGTATATTTCTCATGTTGTTGTTGTTTTTAGGTGCCATCAAGTCAATTCCAACTCATAGAGACCCTATTTATAACAGAATGAAACACTGCCTGCTCCTGTACCGTACTCACAGCCATTGCTATTTTTTAGCCTATTGTTATAGCCACTGTGTCAATGCATCTCGTTGAGCACCTTTCTCTTTTTTTGCTGACTCTACTTTACCAAGCATGATGTTCTTCTCCAGGGACTAGTCCCTCCTGAATACATGTCCAAAGTATGTGAGATGAAGTATCACCATCCTTGCTTCTAAGGAGCCTTCTGGCTGTACTTCTTCTAAGGCAGATTTGTCCCTTCACCTGGCAGTCAATATTCTTCACCAACACAGTAATTCAAAGACATCAATTCTTCCTCCTTTGTCCTTATTCATTGTCCAGCTTTCACATGCATACGAGACTATTGAAATTTCCACAGCTTGGGTCAGGAGCACTTTCGTCTTCCAGGTAGCATCTCTGCTTTTTAATACTTTAAAGAGGTCTTTTGCAGTGGATTTGTCCGATGTGATATGTTTGATTTCTTGACTGCTGCTTCCATGGGGGTTTATTGTAAATCCAAGTAAAATGAAATCCTTGACAGCTTCAGTCTTTTCTGCATTTATCATGATGTTGCTTATTGGTCCAGTTGTGAGAATTTCTGCTTTCTTTACCTTGAGGTATAATCCACACTGAAGGCTGCAATCTTTGATCTTCATCAGTAAATGCTTCAAGTCCTCTTCACTTTCACCAAGCTGGTTGTGTCATCTACATATTGCAGGTTGTTAACGAATCATCCTCCAATTCTGATGCTGAACTCTCCTTCATACAGTACAGCTTTTCATCATCAAATTCCCAAACCAAAACCCGTTGCAGTCAAGTCAATTCCGACTCATAGTGACGGTATAGGACAGGGTATAACTGCCCCATAGGGTTTCCAATGAGTACCTGGTGGATTCAAACTGCCAACCTTTTGGTTAGCAGCTGAACTCTTAACCACTACTCCACCAGGGTTTCCACTTCTCATCATACGACTCTACGGATTGTACATGTTTAACAAATCCTTCTTAAACTAAATTCTTCCTTAATAGTTTTACTGATGGTATTCTAGGAAACAGATATCAAAATTCGAATACTTGCCCCAATAATGCTAAATCAAATATCTTAAGGAGATATTCAAACATGGCAAAGAGTTGTATACTAAAATGTTAAATGCACCAATGTAGCATTGGAAACAAACTAAATAGAACAAAGCAAAATAGGGAATTGTGTAAGTTATGATACATGCATATGATGCAATATGGAATATTACGTAATCATGAAAATCACAATAAAGAGTATTAACAACATGGAATAATATTTACAATACTTTTAAAGTGATAAAGTGGATTACAAAACAGTGTACACAACGTGAGGCTATATTTATACATATTTAGATACAAATTTAAAATGGTATACAAATATAAATTAAAATTAAATCTTAAGTCAACTGTCAAAACTGTACCTGGGGCAGAAAACCTGTAGGCTGTGCCTGAAACAACAATCCGTCCTCGAACTTTTCAAGTATTTTAATTCTAAAAAGCCAACCAGGGCAGAGGAACAAAGGTGATTTGCAGAACGCCAGATTTAGGAGAGCGATTTGCAGAAGGATAAATGTGGAAGAAACTAAATTGAGAAAAAGCATAGGGCTTTTTGATGCTTTTTTCAGAAGGTGCCCATGATAGATTCCAGTGTTGCGTTCCATTTTCGTGTGACTGCTCTTAGGTGAGGGGGAGGTGAGGTACAGAGATTCCTCCTCCTGCATCTTTTCACAGGTGCCTGGAACTGTTGCAGAAAGAAGCATATGTGAGTTTGAAAGCCTTCGCAGTGTGATTTAATGCCTAATATCAGAGAGTCTTACCTGAGAAGTCTTTATAAGTGAAGAGAAGGACAGTCTTATCAAATCACCAGTCCCCAAAACAGGGCGAGAAAACATACCATGGCAAAACAGGAGCAAAACCAGAAAAAGGAAGCTGGAGGTATTTCTTAAGTGTCTTTAACGCTAAGCTGAGACATAAAACACCAGCTCATAGAGAGAGACCCTACAGGACAGAGTAGAATGGCCCCAGAGAGAGCAGACGGTGGATTCTGACTGCTGACCTTTTGGTTAGCAGGCCAGTTCTTAACCACTGTGCCACCATGGGTCCGGCTGAGACATAGTCAGATAACATAGTCTGCAGGGGAACTGAGAGACTAAAATGAGTTTGATTTCTCTGTCGCATAACCTGTTCTACCTTATATAAGTGGGCTATTCTTCATGTTAAAGATTAGAAGACAAAGAAGCAGGGAGGAGCCATTAATCGTAATTTGATTTCCAGGTCTAAATAGATTAAGAAAAATGTTCCCTAAAGTGATACTTAAACGTTTAATAGGAATTGGCATACTTAATGAGGTGAAGTAAAACTTGAGAACCATAAGGAATACAACGAACTTGACCCATCTGGCTTTCTTTTATTAATACTGTGTAGATCTGCAAACTGTAAAAAAATACTGAAAAGTGCATAGACTCTTTTGCTTTCTGGTGCTTGTGCACATTGCTTCTTCACCCTTGCAGTGTTCGATTTTTTCTTGTGATGCCTCCCATCTTTCTTTTTATCTCTCACTCTTTTTTGTATATGCAGGTGAACACATTTCTATTTAGACTTTATTTCACCTGGGAATTTCTCCTTTACTCAATACTGAACTAGGGTCCCTCTTTGAGCTTTCCTGTACTTCCTAGGTAGTGCAAATGGGTATGGGCTAGGTTGCTAACCAAAAGGTTGAAGGTTCAAATCCATCAGTGGTACCTGGGAGTAAAGGTTTGGCTATCTACTTCTAAAAAAGCAGCCATTGAAAACTCCGTGGAGCCCAGTTCTACTGTGACACACGTGAGGTCACCGTTAGTCTGAGTCGACTCCACAGCAGCGGTTTTTTTTTTATTTTTTGCCTTTCCCGTACTACCCCTGCCGCATCGCCCACCACACCTTCCCGTACTACCCCTGCCGCATCGCCCACCACACCGGCCCGTACTACCCCTGCCGCATCGCCCACCACACCGGCCCGTACTACCCCTGCCGCATCGCCCACCACACCGTCCCGTACTACCCCTGCCGCATCGCCCACCACACCGTCCCGTACTACCCCTGCCGCATCGCCCACCACACCGTCCCGTACTACCCCTGCCGCATCGCCCACCACACCGTCCCGTACTACCCCTGCCGCATCGCCCACCACACTTGCCCGTACTACCCCTGCCGCATCGCCCACCACACTTGCCCGTACTACCCCTGCCGCATCGCCCACCACACTGTCCCGTACTACCCCTGCCGCATCGCCCACCACACTTTCCCGTACTACCCCTGCCGCATCGCCCACCACACTGGCCCGTACTACCCCTGCCGCATCGCCCACCACACCGTCCCGTACTACCCCTGCCGCATCGCCCACCACACCGTCCCGTACTACCCCTGCCGCATCGCCCACCACACTTGCCCGTACTACCCCTGCCGCATCGCCCACCACACTTGCCCGTACTACCCCTGCCGCATCGCCCACCACACTTGCCCGTACTACCCCTGCCGCATCGCCCACCACACTGTCCCGTACTACCCCTGCCGCATCGCCCACCACACTTTCCCGTACTACCCCTGCCGCATCGCCCACCACACTTGCCCGTACTACCCCTGCCGCATCGCCCACCACACTGTCCCGTACTACCCCTGCCGCATCGCCCACCACACCTTCCCGTACTACCCCTGCCGCATCGCCCACCACACTGTCCCGTACTACCCCTGACGCATCGCCCACCACACTGTCCCGTACTACCCCTGCCGCATCGCCCACCACACTTGCCCGTACTACCCCTGCCGCATCGCCCACCACACTTGCCCGTACTACCCCTGCCGCATCGCCCACCACACTTGCCCGTACTACCCCTGCCGCATCGCCCACCACACTGTATTACGTTTTCCATTTCTTCCATTAGGCCATACAGGTCTGCATCAGACGCTTTTTATACACTACTTCAGATCCCCTCAGGCTCACATGTCTGAAAAGTCTCGGCGGCTTGTTCTAGCTCTTCAAGCTGCTGTACCAACCAGCTCTGCTTGGACCTCTCTCAACGTCACACAGGAGTACCTTGACAACGTCCCACCCCACGCTTGGAGCCCGCCCTTCTCAGCTCCTGCTCCCCGCCTGTCCTGTAGTTGCTGAAGTGTGACATGCCCTACAATCTGCAAGTTCAGGAGAATTTACATGACAGGACGCAAACCTTTTACCAAAGGGACACCAGAGTCCATGGAAAAATATTTTTTTCTTTCGCCCCCAATAGCTTGTCCTGAGAAACAATTGCTTATACAGCCCATTTCAAGGGAGTCCTGTTATATGAATGGATAAGTAATTTGTAATTATTCATGCAGATGAGTAAAAAGGCAAAAGTGAGTAAGAAAGGTAGGCATCAGAGAGAAGGGAAGACACAACTACAAACAAATCGGCCTTTAATTGAGCAGGTGATCATGAAATTTAAGAAAGAAAATCCTGTTTATTTTTAGAATGCTGAATTTCTTTTGCACTCTTGAAGATGTAGATAAATTGGTTAGGGTCCAAACTACAAGGATAATGACTAAGGAGATGGAAGGATTGGCTTAAAGAAGAGGAAGAAAAAAAAAAAAGATTAGCAGAGCCGAAGTCTCAGCTTGGCTAAGGACTAACTATGGGATGGTATGGCAACTAAAGAAAATACCCAAAGAGTGTGAACATCACGGAGTAGAAAGGACGAATTAGCATAAAATAAGGTTGTATAACATAATAAGAGAAAAATTTCCTAACATGTTCAGAGACAGTACTGTCAGCTTCAAGATATGGGCAGCGAATTCACCAAAATTAAACTAAAAGACAGGATTTAGAAAGACAGTGTTCTATAGTGAAGAGCCACAGAGATTTTCTTTTGTTTCTAAATGCCAAAAGTGACCTAAAAGGCCAGAAGTTGGGCGTCTGAATCTACTGGTGTAAAATGACCAGATAAAACTAGCTTATGAGGCTTCACCCACATGAGGATTGGAGGATTGAGAGCCTGACTTTGTACTGAAAACAAAGACACAGTGTGCCCTGATGGAAGGAGGTATCCTGTCCAGAAGCATAAGTTCTTGGACAAGCTCAATGACAGGTATGACTTTGAATGAATCACTTTGTGTTTCTGGATGTCTGTCCCTCAAAATACAGAGGAGCCCTGGTGGCATAGTAGTTAAGAGCTTGGCTGCTAACCAAAAGGCTGGTAGTTCAAATCCACCAGCTGCTCCTTGAAAACCCTATGGGACAATTCTACTCTGCCCTATAGGGTCACTATGAGTCTGAATTGACTCGACAGCAATGAGTCCCCCAAAATAAACAAACAAATGAAAGGTTACTTTAAAACCTCTAGGTCTAAAATTTGACTTTCCTCTCTTATGATTTTTTGAAATTAATTTTAAAGTTTTAAAAAATTAATATACTTTATTAATTAGAGTAGTTTCAGGTTTACAGGAAAATTATGCAGAAAACACAGAGTTTCCATATGCCCTCTCTCCCCCTACAGAGTTTCTCCTATTATTAACACCTTGCATTGGTGTGACATAATTATTACAATTCATGAGCAAATATAGATATATTATTATTAATTAAACTCCATAGTTTAATTAATTGGGGCCCACTCTTTGTGTTGTGCATTCCGATGGGTTTTGATGAATACTTGAAACCATGTATTCACCATTCTAGAATCATACAGAGTAGCTTCACTGTTTATAAATGTCCTGTTCTCCACCTATTTAACCCTCCTGCTCTCTTATAATAAAAATAAAATAAAATAAAAACAGCTAGACCAAAACCTTCCCTTTAGTCAGAAGTAAGCTATACTTTTCTTATGTTCACATTATCAAAAACCAAACCTGTTACCTTTGAATGGATTCCAACTCATAGCGACCCTGTAGGATAAAGTAGAAATGCCTTATAGGGTTTCCAGGGCTGTAAGCTTTATGAAAGCTGACTGCCACATCTTTCTTCTCTGGAGTGGCTGGTGGGTTTGAACTGCTGACATTTCAGTTAGCAGCTTAACTACTGCTCCCCCAGGGCTTCTATAGTCACAGAAAGCTTTGTCTAATGTAGCTATCAAACCAGCTCATATGAGAGTTCTTTGTCTTTTTTGTTTGTTTTTGCTAAATTTTGAGGTCTTGAAGAAGGTCTATTTATAGTAATGGAGGAGCTTAATATATATAGGTCGTATTCAGTAAAAAGAAGCCCTGGTGGTGTGGTGGTTAAAGGGCTTAACTGCTAACTGAGAGGTCAGAGGTCCAAAACCACCCATGGCTTCACAGGAGAAAGATGTGCTTTTGTAGAGATTTACAGCCTTAGAAACCCTATGGGGTCACTATGAGTCAGAATTGACTCGATGGCAGTGGCTTTGGTTAGGTTTTGGCATTCAGTAATATACTAAAATCTGTATAGTTGTCTAACATGATCTGGTTTCCAATTCTTCTCAGACCTCAGTTTCTATTTCTCTCCCTTTCATTTATCCCGCTGTAGTGACACTGCCATCTGTGCTTATTCTTCAACCCACCAGGCCCATCCCCACCTTGTCAATCTGCTTGGACGACTTCATTCCCCTATAATGCTATTTACCCCCATCTCAATCAGTTGAAATCATGCACTCTAAGCTGAGTATCTCAGGCTGTGTTCTCTAGAGAAGCAAAACCAGTAAAGCATAGGTATAGATGTACATATTTATACCTACAGAAGATTTAAAAGAGTGGCGCAAGAAGACAAAGTAAAGAATTATAATGACATGTGCAAAGATCTGGAGATAGAAAACCAAAAGGGAAGAACACCCTCAGCATTTCTCAAGCTGAAAGAACTGAAGAAAAAATTCAAGCCTCCAATTGAAATATTGAAGGACCCTACAGGGAAAACATTAAGTGACACAGAAAGCATTAAAAGATGGAAGGAATACACAGTCACTATACCAAAAAAAAAAAAAAAAAGACCAGTGTTCAACCAGTTCAGGAGGTAGCATATAATCAAGAACAGATGATATGAAGGAAGAAGTCCAAGATACACTGAAGGCATTGATGAAAAACAACGTTCCAGAAACTGATGGAATACTAACTGAGATGTTTCAACAAACAGATACAGTGCTGGAAGTGTTCACTTTTCTATGCCAAGAAATTTGGAAGACAGCTACCTGGCCAACCAGCTGGGAGAGATACATATTTATGCCTATTCCCAAGAAATGTGATCCAACCAAATGTGGAAATTATCGAACAATATCATTAATATCACACACAAGCAAAATTTTGCTGACAATCATTCAAAAACAGCTGTAGCAGTATGTCTACAGTGAACTGCCAGAAATTCAAGCCAGATTCAGAAGAGGGCATGGAAAGAAGGATATTATTGCAGATGTCAGATGGATCCTGGCTGAAAGTAGAGACTACCAGAAAGATGTTTACCTGGGTTTTATTACTATGCAAAGGCGTTCGACTGTGTGGATCATAACAAATTATGGAAAACATTGTGAAGAATGGGAATTCAAGAACACTCAGTTGTGCTCATGAGTAACCTGTACATATATCAAGAGGCAGTCATTCAAACAGAACAAGAGGATACTATATGGTTTAGTCAGGAAAGGTATGAGTCAGGGTTGTATCCTTTCACTATACTTAGTCAATTTGTCCGCTAAGCAAATAATCAGAGAAGCTGGACTCATTAACAACCTGTGTTATGCAGATGACACAACCTTCCTTGCTGAAAGTGAAGAGGACCTGAAGCACTTACTGATGACGATCAGACCATTGCCTTAGGTATGAATTACACTTCAACATGAAGACAACAAAAATCCTCACAACTGAACCAATAAGCAACATCATGATAAATGGAGAAAAGATTGAAGTTGTCAAGGATTTCATTTTAATTGGATCCACGATCAACACCCATGGAAGCAGCAGTCAAGAAATCAAAAGACACATTGCAAATTTGCTTCAAAAGACCTCGTTAAAGTGTTAAAAAGCAAAGATCTCACCTTGAAGACTAAGGTGCGCCTGACTCAAGTCTTGGTGTTTTCAATTGTCTCATATGCATACGAAAGCTGGATGATGAGTAAGGAAGACCAAAGGAGTATTGACATCTTTGAATTGTGTTGTTGGTGAAGAATATTGAATATAACTTGGACTGCCAAAAGAATGAACAAATCTGCCTTGGAAGAAGTACAACCAGAATCTCCTTAGAAGCAAGGATGGCAAGATTACATCTCACATATTTTGGGCATGTTATCAGGAGGCATCAGTCCCTGGAGAAGGGCATCATGCTTGATAAAGTAGAGGGTCAGTAAAAAAGAGGAAGACCCTCAACAAGATGGATTGACAGTGGCTGCAACAATGGGCTCAAGTATAACAAGGATTGTGAGGATGGGCAGTGTTTCCTTCTGTTGTACATAGGGTTCCTGCGAGTTGGAATGCACTTGAGGGCACCTAACAACAACAAATATATATATATATATATATATGACAGAGAGAGAGAGGGAGGAGGGGGAGAAGGAGGAATTTACCTCAAGGAAATGCCTCACTAGGTTGTAAACTAAGGCTGGCAAATCCCAAGTCAGTGGGCCAGTTGTCAGGCTGGGGGCTTCTCCTGACTCACATAGCTGTGGGGGCTGACAAATCCCAAAATGGGCAGGTAAGTTGCTAGCTCAAGTCCCAAGAATCTGAGGTCAGATGAGGACAAGCCAAATGCAGGATCCAGAGCAAGAGGCTTGCTGGAATGTCCATTTATATACTGGAGGCAGGCCACGCCCCTAAAGAAACTCCCTTTCAACAGATTGGCTGCTCACAGCAGATCTCACCATGGAGTTGATTACATCATTACATACCTGCCAAACTACGTCACAAATGCCAAACCACTGAGAATCATGGCCCAGCCAAGGTGGCACACAACCTTAACCAGCACACTGAGCTCTAATTTTCCACTTCCTTCTTATATAAAGCATGCACAGAACCTGGCAGCCAGGTCTCATTTTTCTTCACATTTGGCTCCCAACAAACTTTAGTCTTCTCTTGGAATATCTATCCTGAGCAATTCCACAGCACTGTTTTATAGATCTGGGCTGGTTTGGCTGCATATAAAACACCCAAGAAGCTTAAAAATACAGATTCTCAGTGTCTACCCCCAAAAACTCTGATTTTGTAGGTCTAAGAGGAAGTGCTAGGAATCAGCACTTCAAACAAGCTTTCCAAATATGTTATCATGTTCAGTATTTGAGAATCATAGCCTAAAACTGAGGCTTTGGTTTTCTTTTGTTTTGTACACTCATCTCATGGAGGCTGCTAACCTGGGAGGTCCTGGAGACGTTCCTTACTTACGTTTCCTACTCAACGAGACAAGTAGAGAACGTGTAATTCTGTAAATGTTTGTGGACTCAGATCTTCGTTTAAGAAATTCTTGAAACACAGACGAAAGCATAATGAAGGAACATGACAGGTAGTCAGATTTTGTTTTCCCCCAAATGAAGGCAGCAGCCTCAGACAGTCCCAGATAGCAGCTGAGATGAGTGAACCACCGCCATGTTATCCTCTGCCTGTATCAGGAAGCAAAGGTTCCAACCACAGCTGACTTTCTACAAGCAGGGGTGTGTTCCATTGGTCATCTGAGGACTGACAATCCTGAGCATTATTAGAGCTGCTAAGGTCATCACACCAGGTCTCTCCAGCTTCACCAAAAAGTTTGAAAAGTCATGTCTGCAGGACAGTAATCTCCGAGCCCAAGAGATAACGGTGCCACTTCCCAAGAAAATACATCCTTTTAAGGTGCAGAATCAATTAGAAAAGAAATATCTCTGGGAATCGAGTTCAGCGAATGGATTACAGATTGTGTTTCACTATATTTGCTCATATGGCAAGTCAGCCCCTGAGTCTAGTTTATGTAATGTACTGTAGCCTAAACAATCTTTACTGACCTCAGCGTTATTTTTAGGCCAGTGTCTTGAAAATGCACTGTTCCTTGCCTTAAAGAAAGCCAGACATTAAAAGAAAAAAAAAAAAAATTAGGAAAATTGATCAAAACCTACTTGTCAGAAAAACTCACAGAACTAAGTATTTCTTACAAAACAAGGACAAATGAAAGCAGTTGTGGCAATTCTCTCCAAAATAGCTCAATGTTTGAACGTTTTTCTGAAAAAAACAAAAAAATTTTTTCTGAAGCACAGGCTAAATGGCAGATGTTCTGAATGCCTGGCAGTGGGATTAAAATCTTACAACCAGTTTTAGGAGGTTTTCGATTTCATTGTGGGCCCGCCTCCCCCTAGGTCCCAGCAAAGCCTCCCTAATGAAGGGAACCCTCGGTCGGAAGCAAAGCTTCGAAGGCTCGCAGACAGCAGCATCCTGAGAGAAAGGCACCGAGGAGGCACAGATGGGGCTTGATGGATCCTAAAAGGAAGGCATTACCTGCTGAAGTCACTGAGCAGCCACAATTATTACAGGTCTCTGGGTTCATTGTCAATTAGAGTGGCAGTTAAAGTGAGCACAGCTGTGACAGATGGCTTGTCTCCAGCTAGTTGTGCTAATGGGATCGGAGCCAACTCAAATCTTTTCTTTCCTCTGGAAAAGAAAAGAAAGAAAAAAAAAGACCCACATAGTTGTCAATTAGCCAATGGAAAAGGGGAGAAAACATCATATCTACAAAGGGGTCATTTATCTGTTTCCTTCTAATCCCTACTTCTAGCTGTTTGAAGTAGAGATTTTATTTATTGCTTGCTTCAAACATGTTTTAGCAGCAATGTTCAACCTAGAAGACATTTTAGGCTGAATCTTTGTTCCATGTGAACTTACAATATGGTCTTCTTATAATTGAACCATTTTCAATCGAGTTGTTAGCATTTTAATTGGTCAACACTTTTCTGGCTGGAGTTTGGAGGCCATTCTCCTATTTACACAGTGCTCAGGATCAAAACAAGAAAGGTCTGCTTCTGCGTGCGGGGCCTTACCCAAAATGAAATATACCCTGGAGAACCTGGCTAATGCGCATCAATAAAAGAGTCATTGCACACAGCCAAATTTTAAGACCTAATGAGGGCGTGAGCAAGCACAATGCAGGTTGGGGATGCTGCGTCAAACAAACAGACTCTATTGGACCACAGTAATACGGCCCCTCAGTGCTCTGGAAGAAATGGAACCACGCCATAAGAGCTACATGTTAGTTGCTTGGCCAAGTGGCAAATGCTAGTTCACTTTGAACCAATGACTGCTTTTCCTACAGAAAAGGGGCTCTTGAAAATAAAGATCATAAGCTTTTTGTTTTCTTTAATGTTAATTCATTTGGTGACCCTTTGCTTTGGATGCACAAAGGGGAACCCCTGCCACTCTGAGCAAGGGAAACTTTTTTTCCCATTATCCCCCTCTTCTCCTGGACTCTAGTTCCATTTTTCCAACACAAACTTATGTACGTGGACAAAAGTTTCTAGGTAATAGTCACATTTCACATGCACAAAAAGACTTAATTCCATAAAAGTGCAAGATATGAGTTGGTTGGAAAATTAAAAAAAAAAAAAGTCCTAAAGGCAAGAAATAGCAAGGAATTGATGCTGTTTAATTCCAAATAAGTCAATTGAAAACAAAAGTATTTTCTTTTTGTTTAGGGGCGTTGTAGTTAACCTAAAGATTTTGAGTTAAGAAATCACATCAGATCAGTCTTATTCTACGTATTGCAAATGTACATGTGTGTGCGTGCCTGCTGTAAGGAAAGGATGCTATATTCACAGTTTAAAATCAAGTAAGTAGATATTTCTTGGATCTTCAGAATGAGAACCTAGGGGAATTCCTGGGGATGGAGTCCATGAAGGTATAACCCCACCCCTATGTTCCTCAGGGGTTTCTTACTTTCTTGGTGGTTCCTGTTCAGCATCCAGAAATTCATCATGATTGCCATTTGGGTGTATGGCTCCAGCGACTTCTGCTCCAGGTCTGGGCACAGCTGGGCAGGAGGGCTTCACTACCATGTGGAAGCAGTGTGTACGGATGGGTAATGGCTTCCTCATCATCTACCCAGTCACTAACGAGGCTAGCTTCCACCAGCTCCTACCCTGTGTCAAAGACAAGAGTCATTCCCAGTGATCCTTGTGGCCAACGAGGTCTATTCAACTTAGTGCACTTGAGCGAACTCTCCAGCAAGCAAGAAAAAGAAATGGTGGTCAAATGCAGTGTTCTGTACATAAAAACCAGAGTCAAAGATCCATTTCTCAGTAAGAACAAAGCCTTCAAATATCTCACTAATTAGGCAATGGATTCCCAGGAAAAAGCTAAAAGGCAAAGAAAATCAAATGACGGGGAGATTGGGCCACTGACATCCATAAAATGTAGTGAATGATGTTGTGACATGACTGAGGCCCTGCAGCACCCTTACCGTAACTAGCCAGCCTTCAGGATCCCTCCACTGCCTGAATGCATTAAAACTATTTCTAACCACTACCATAGGCCTGAGGACTTGGCACGAGAAGGTAGAGAGAGCAGGCAAGGAGGAGATAGGTTCTGGATTTACCAAAGGGACACAAGCTTTCCATTCTCTCACAAGAGACAAGAAGAGCACCTGTAAACAGAGGAAGCACCCAAGCGCCTCATGTGCTGATTCAACCTGATTCCTCCCCCTCATTAGTGGCTGAGTTGTTTCTTCGAACTACATCGCGTTGGCTTATGTGGAAGTATGCGTTCACCTACGAAGTATACAATATGCCATGGAGGAGCTTCTTCTCCATAATCCCAATCCATACTCTATGAGCTTGAATAACTTTAGTGAATTTTTAAGGCATTTGAGTGATTATTATTTTATAAAAGGGTTCTATGCCCGTTGCCAGGTGAAAATATCAAATACACAAATATTTATACATAATTTGAGATTATTCTGTACGTATAATTTCTTATTCTATTTATTCTCACTTAATATCATCTAACAGCTATTCTCCCACATTCTTACAACCTTTTTTTTTTTTTTTTTTTTTTTTTTTTTTTTTATAATAACTTTTATTAAGCTTCAAGTGAACGTTTACAAATCCAATCAGTCTGTCACATATAAGTTTACATACATCTCACTCCCTACTCCCACTTACTCTCCCCGTCTTGAGTCAGCCCTTTCAGTCTCTCCTTTCTTGACAATTTTGCCGGCTTCCCTCTCTCTCTATCCTCCCATCCCCCCTCCAGACAAGAGTTGCCAACACAATCTCAAGTGTACACCTGATATAATTAGCTCACTCTTCATCAGCGTCTCTCTCCCACCCGCTGACCAGTCCCTTTCATGTCTGATGAGTTGTCTTCAGGGATGGTTCCTGTCCTGTGTCAACAGAAGGTCTGGAGAGCATGGCCGCCGGGATTCCTCCAGTCTCAGTCAGACCATTAAGTTTGGTCTTCTTATGAGAATTTGGGGTCTGCATCCCACTGCTCTCCTGCTCCCTCAGGGGTCCTCTGCTGAGCTCCCTGTCAGGGCAGTCATCGATTGTGGCCGGGCACCAACTAGTTCTTCTGGTCTCGGGATGATGTAGGTCTCTTGTTCATGTGGCCCTTTCTGTCTCTTGGGCTCTTAGTTGTCATGTGGGCTTGGTGTTCTTCATTTTCCTTTGCTCCAGGTGGGTTGAGACCAATTGCTGCATCTTAGATGGCTGCTTGTTAGCATTTAAGACCCCAGACGCCACATTTCAAAGTGGAATGCAGAATGATTTCATAATAGAATTATTTTGCCAATTGACTTAGAAGTCCCCGCAAACCATGTTCCCCAGACCCCCGCGCTTGCTCCGCTGAGCTTTGAAGCATTCATTTTATCCCGGAAACTTCTTTGCTTTTGGTCCAGTCCAATTGAGCTGACCTTCCATGTATTGAGTGTTGTCTTTCCCTTCACCTAAAGCAGTTCTTATCTACTGATTAATCAATAAAAAAACCCTCTCCCACCCTCCCTCCCTCCCCCCCTCGTAACCACAAAAGTATGTGTTCTTCTCAGGTTTACTATTTCTCAAGATCTTATAATAGTGGTCTTATACAGTATTTGTCCTTTTGCCTCTGACTCATTTCGCTCAGCATAATGCCTTCCAGGTTCCTCCATGTTATGAAATGTTTCAGAGATTCGTCACTGTTCTTTATCGATGCATAGTATTCCATTGTGTGAATATACCACAATTTATTTACCCATTCATCCGTTGATGGACACCTTGGTTGCTTCCAACTTTTTGCTATTGTAAACAGAGCTGCAATAAACATGGGTGTGCATATATCTGTTTGTATGAAGGCTCTTGTATCTCTAGGGTATATTCCGAGGAGTGGGATTTCTGGGTTGTATGGTAGTTCTATTTCTAACTGTTTAAGATAACGCCAGATAGATTTCCAAAGTGGTTGTACCATTTTACATTCCCACCAGCAGTGTATGAGAGTTCCAATCTCTCCGCAGCCTCTCCAACATTTATTATTTCGTGTTTTTTGGATTAATGCCAGCCTTGCTGGTGTGAGATGGAATCTCATCGTAGTTTTAATTTGCATTTCTCTAATGGCTAATGATCGAGAGCATTTTCTCATGTATCTGTTGGCTGCCTGAATATCTTCTTTAGAGAAATGTGTGTTCATATCCTTTGCCCACTTCTTGATTGGGTTGTTTGTCTTTTTGTGGTTGAGTTTTGACAGAATCATGTAGATTTTAGAGATCAGGCGCTGGTCGGAGATGTCATAGCTGAAAATTCTTTCCCAATCTGTAGGTGGTCTTTTTACTCTTTTGGTGAAGTCTTTAGATGAGCATAGGTATTTGATTTTTAGGAGCTCCCAGTTATCGGGTTTCTCTTCATCATTTTTGGTAATGTTTTGTTTTCTGTTTATACCTTGTATTAGGGCTCCTAGGGTTGTCCCAATTTTTTCTTCCATGATCTTTATCGTTTTAGTCTTTATGTTTAGGTCTTTGATCCACTTGGAGTTAGTTTTTGTGCATGGTGTGAGGTATGGGTCCTGTTTCATTTTTTTGCAAATGGATATCCAGTTATGCCAGCACCATTTGTTAAAAAGGCTGTCTTTTCCCCAGTTAATTGACACTGGTCCTTTGTCAAATATCAGCTGCTCATACGTGGATGGATCTATGTCTGGGTTCTCAATTCTGTTCCATTGGTCTATGTGTCTGTTGTTGTACCAATACCAGGCTGTTTTGACTACTGTGGCTGTATAATAGGTTCTGAAGTCAGGTAAGGTGAGGCCTCCCACTTTCTTCTTCTTTTTCAGTAGTGCTTTGCTTATCCGGGGCTTCTTTCCCTTCCATATGAAATTGGTGATTTGTTTCTCTATCCCCTTAAAATATGACATTGGAATTTGGATCGGAAGTGCGTTAAATGTATAGATGGCTTTTGGTAGAATAGACATTTTTACTATGTTAAGTCTTCCTATCCATGAGCAAGGTATGTTTTTCCACTTAAGTATGTCCTTTTGAATTTCTTGTAGTAGAGCTTTGTAGTTTTCTTTGTATAGGTCTTTTACATCCTTGGTAAGATTTATTCCTAAGTATCTTATCTTCTTGGGGGCTACCGTGAATGGTATTGATTTGGTTATTTCCTCTTCGGTGTTCTTTTTGTTGATGTAGAGGAATCCAAGTGATTTTTGTATGTTTATTTTATAACCTGAGACTCTGCCAAACTCTTCTATTAGTTTCAGTAGTTTTCTGGAGGATTCCTTAGGGTTTTCTGTGTATATAATCATGTCATCTGCAAATAGTGATAACTTTACTTCTTCCTTGCCAATCCGGATACCTTTTATTTCTTTGTCTAGCCTGATTGCCCTGGCTAAGACTTCCAACACGATGTTGAATAAGAGCGGTGATAAAGGGCATCCTTGTCTGGTTCCCGTTCTCAAGGGAAATGCTTTCAGGTTCTCTCCATTTAGAGTGATATTGGCTGTTGGCTTTGCATAGATGCCCTTTATTATGTTGAGGAATTTTCCTTCAATTCCTATTTTGGTAAGAGTTTTTATCATAAATGGGTGTTGGACTTTGTCAAATGCCTTTTCTGCATCAATTGATAAGATCATGTGGTTTTTGTCTTTTGTTTTATTTATGTGATGGATTACATTAATGGTTTTTCTGATATTAAACCAGCCTTGCATACCTGGTATAAATCCCACTTGATCAGGGTGAATTATTTTTTTGATGTGTTGTTGGATTCTATTGGCTAGAATTTTGTTGAGGATTTTTGCATCAATGTTCATGAGGGATATAGGTCTATAATTTTCTTTTTTTGTAATGTCTTTACCTGGTTTTGGTATCAGGGAGATGGTGGCTTCATAGAATGAGTTGGGTAGTATTCCGTCATTTTCTATGCTTTGGAATACCTTTAGTAGTAGTGGTGTTAACTCTTCTCTGAAAATTTGGTAGAACTCTGCAGTGAAGCCGTCCGGGCCAGGACTTTTTTTTGTTGGGAGTTTTTTGATTACCGTTTCAATCTCTTTTTTTGTTATGGGTCTATTTAGTTGTTCTGCTTCTGAATGTGTTAGTTTAGGTAGGTAGTGTTTTTCAAGGAATTCATCCATTTCTTCTAGGTTTGCAAATTTGTCAGAGTACAATTTTTCATAATAATCTGAAATGATTCTTTTAATTTCATTTGGTTCTGTTGTGATGTGGTCCTTCTCATTTCTTATTCGGGTTATTTGTTTCCTTTCCTGTATTTCTTTAGTCAGTCTAGCCAATGGTTTATCAATTTTGTTAATTTTTTCAAAGAACCAGCTTTTGGCTTTGTTAATTCTTTCAATTGTTTTTCTGTTCTCTAATTCATTTAGTTCAGCTCTAATTTTTATTATTTGTTTTCTTCTGGTGCCTGATGGATTCTTTTGTTGCTCACTTTCTATTTGTTCAAGTTGTAGGGACAGTTCTCTGATTTTGGCTCTTTCTTCTTTTTGTATGTGTGCATTTATTGATATAAATTGGCCTCTGAGCACTGCTTTTGCTGTGTCCCAGAGGTTTTGATAGGAAGTATTTTCATTCTCGTTGCTTTCTATGAATTTCCTTATTCCCTCCTTGATGTCTTCTATAACCCAGTCTTTTTTCAGGAGGGTATTGTTCATTTTCCAAGTATTTGATTTCTTTTCCCTCGTTCTTCTGTTATTGATCTCTAGTTTTATTGCCTTGTGGTCTGAGAAGATGCTTTGTAATATTTCGATGTTTTGGACTCTGCAAAGGTTTGTTTTATGACCTAATATGTGGTCTATTCTAGAGAATGTTCCATGTGCGCTAGAAAAAAAAGTATATTTTGCAGCAGTTGGGTGGAGAGTTCTGTATAAGTCAATGAGGTCAAGTTGGTTGATTGTTGTAATTAGATCTTCCGTGTCTCTGTTGAGCTTCTTACTGGATGTCCTGTCCTTCTCCGAAAGGGGTGTGTTGAAGTCTCCTACTATAATTGTGGAGGTATCTATCTCGCTTTTCAGTTCTGTTAAAATTTGATTTATATATCTTGCAGCCCTGTCATTGGGTGCGTAAATATTTAATATGGTTATGTCTTCCTGATCAATTGTCCCTTTTATCATTATATAGTGTCCTTCTTTATCCTTTGTGGTGGATTTAAGTCTAAAGTCTATTTTGTCAGAAATTAATATTGCTACTCCTCTTCTTTTTTGCTTATTGTTTGCTTGATATACTTTTTTCCATCCTTTGAGTTTTAGTTTGTTTGTGTCTCTAAGTCTAAGGTGTGTCTCTTGTAGGCAGCATATAGATGGATCGTGTTTCTTTATCCAGTCTGTGACTCTCTGTCTCTTTATTGGTGCATTTAGTCCATTTACATTCAGGGTAATTATAGATAAATAAGTTTTTAGTGCTGTCATTTTGATGCCTTTTTATGTGTGTTGTTGACAATTTCATTTTTCCACATACTTTTTTGTGCTGAGGCGTTTTTCTTAGTAAATTGTGAGATCCTCACTTTCATAGTGTTTGACTTTATGTTAGTTGAGTCGTTACGTTTTTCTTGGTTTTTGTCTTGAGTTATAGAGTTGTTATACCTTTTTGTGGTTACCTCATTATATACCCCTATTTTTCTAAGTAAAAACCTAACTTGTATTGTTCTATATCGCCTTGTATCACTCTCCATATGGCAGTTCAATGCCTCCTGTATTTAGTCCCTCTTTTTGATTATTGTGATCTTTTACCTATTGACTTCCATGATTCCCTGTTATGTGTATTTTTTTTTTTAATTAATCTTAATTTGTTTGTTTTTGTGATTTCCCTATTTGAGTTGATATCAGGACGTTCTGTTTTGTGACCTTGTGTTGTGCTGATATCTGATATTATTGGTTCTCTGACCAAACAATATCCTTTAGTATTTCTTGTAGCTTTGGTTTGGTTTTTGCAAATTCTCTAAACTTGTGTTTGTCTGTAAATATCTTAATTTCGCCTTCATATTTCAGAGAGAGTTTTGCTGGATATATGATCCTTGGTTGGCAGTTCTTCTCCTTCAGTGTTCTGTATATGTCGTCCCATTCCCTTCTTGCCTGCATGGTTTCTGCTGAGTAGTCAGAACATATTCTTATTGATTCTCCCTTGAAGGAAACCTTTCTTTTCTCCCTGGCTGCTTTTAAAATTTTCTGTTTATCTTTGGTTTTGGTGAGTTTGATGATAATATGTCTTGGTGTTTTTCTTTTTGGATCAATCTTAAATGGGGTTCGATGAGCATCTTGGATAGATATCCTTTCGTCTTTCATGATGTCAGGGAAGTTTTCTGTCAGAAGTTCTTCAACTATTTTCTCTGTGTTTTCTGTCCCCCCTCCCTGTTCTGGGACTCCAATCACCCGCAGGTTATCCTTCTTGATAGAGTCCCACATAATTCTTAGGGTTTCTTCATTTTTTTTAATTCTTTTATCTGATTTTTTTTCAGCTATGTTGGTGTTGATTCCCTGGTCCTCCAGATGTCCCAGTCTGCATTCTAATTGCTCGAGTCTGCTCCTCTGACTTCCTAGTGTGTTGTCTAATTCTGTTATTTTATTGTTAATCTTTTGGATTTCTACATGTTGTCTCTCTATGGATTCTTGCAACTTATTAATTTTTCCAGTATGTTCTTGAATAATCTTTTTGAGTTCTTCAACAGTTTTATCAGTGTGTTCCTTGGCTTTTTCTGCAGATATCCTAATTTCATTTGTGATATCATTAAGCATTCTGTAAATTAGTTTTTTATATTCTGTATCTGATAATTCCAAAATTGTATCTTCATTTGGGAAAGATTTTGATTCTTTTGTTTGGGGAGTTGGAGAAGCTGTCACGGTCTGCTTCTTTAAGTGGTTTGATATGGATTGTTGTCTCCGAGCCATCACTGGGAAACTAGTTTTTCCAGAAAATCCGCTAAAAAAAAACTGCAGTCAGATCCCTATCAGAGTTCTCCCTCTGGCTCAGGCTATTCAGATGTTAATGAAGCCGCCTGGGGAGGGTGGGGGAGGGAACAGAGAGATAGGAGAGTAGCACCTCAGAATATAGCCAGAGTTGCTTGTCTTGCTTGGAATGACTCTTATATCTGAGATTCCCGCGGGCGCGTCGCCTATGTGTGCTGTCTGTGTGGAGATTGCCCCCGGGGGGTCTGGCCCGCTGGAGTCACGGTCAGATCCTCCGCTTCCAGCCCCACGCCCAGCGTCAAGGCTCCCCTACTGGGACGGTGCACTCTCGACTCCAAAATCAGTCGCTGCCTCCCGGGGACTTCTCGTCCCTCCAGCCGCGTGGCCGTGCCGCCCCCGTGAACCAGGTGGGCCCCCTCCCGGGGTTAGTTCAGATGGGTGGAGTAGCTCCCCGTGCTTGTGCCGCGACCGAGTGTCCCGGCTGGAACGCTGTTCTCCCCGCTCCAATACCAGTCGCTGCCTCCCGGGGACTTCTCCTACCGGCTGCGTCCCACGCCGCCCGCGCGACCCGGATGGTCACCTTCCCGGGGTTAGTTCAGGGGGTGGAGCAACTCTCCGTGTTTATGGCGTACCTGCGTGCAGTCCAAATCCCTGACTGGTATGCTGGCTCCAGGCTCTGGAAACAATCGCTGCTTCCCCGTATTAGTTCGTTCTCCGTCTCTAAATCTGTGTTTGTTGTTCAGGGTTCGTAGATTGTTATGTATGTGATCGATTCACTTGTTTTTCCGTGTCTTTGTTGTAAGAGGGATCCGAGGTAGCGTCTGCCTAGTCCGCCATCTTGGCTCCGCCTCCCCCTCTTACAACCTTTTATATGACATATTTAATGGTGAAACCCTGGTGGTGTAGTGGTTAAGTGCTACAGCTACTAACCAAAGGGTCGGCAGTTCAAATCCACCAGGCGCTCATCGGAAACTCTATGGGGCAGTTCTACTCTGTCCTGTAGGGTCGCTATGAGTTGGAATCAACTTGACGGCACAGGGTTTGGTTTTGGTTTTTGGTAATATTCTAATGTTCCTTACTCATGATGCATTTGTAGGTTGCATCAAGATTTTCACTATTATATATATATATAAAACTGATTTTTCAGAAAGAAATTGATGACTTGGCAGGAATACTTCTGAAACTTAAGGTTCTAACCCTCATCTACTGTTTTTTAACAGCCGGTGTTTCTCAGAGTCAGTGTCTCCATCATTGCCTCCAGGAGATTGTAGCAAGATGTTTCTCTCACATAAGTCAAGAGACTCGGTCCTCAGCTCCATGTTTCTCAACTTTAATATCTGCTGATCAGGCCATCATTCCTCTCTGTTCTTCTCTGTCCTTATTATGCTCCCGGGCACACAGCCCCTACCCACTGTCTGGTCACCTTTGAGTCTGGATTTTCAAAGTATGTCTCTATCACTGGCTGGAAGGAAAACAATTTCTGCTTCTTGTGATCACTTTTTCAGAAAGGTCCCCACAGCAGAGCTACTAGGGCCTATTGGTCTTATTGATGCATCTTTTTTCTGTTATTTCATGGTTTTTTTTTTTTTTTCTTTGCTGCATGTTCTGATCTGCTTTTTCACTCACAGAGATTTTCCTCTGAGGTTCGGTCATTTCCCCTTCACTTAGACTTCCTTTAGGGATTCCATAATCCACTATGCAAGTTTTCACATGCTGAACCACAACTGTGATCAAGGTGCAAGTTCTTTTCCATAGGGTCCTTGGGCTCTCTGCCAATCAAGGATACTAGCCTGAGATCTGTTTCAGTGTCACTGACAAGAGTGAAGAACTCTCAGAACACATTACAAAAGTCTTTGAGAGCTGTTCGGCTCAAGGCCTAGAGAAGGCCTTTAGGGATACCACATCTCTGAACCCTCCAGAGTAGTTTTTAAGTACCATGCATAGATCATACTTATTCTCATTTCGGATTGACTAAATGCCATTATCTAAATATAATTTTAAAGACTACTGCTGAGGACAGCATTTTTTTAAATGGAAAATACCATTTTAGAACTGTTTGAAGCTTTCAAATTTATTAAACTTTATGTAAATTGTTGTTGTATGTTGCTGCTGAGTTAGCCCCAACTTACAGTGACCCCATGTACAAAAGAACAAAACATTGCCCAGTCTTGGGCCATCTTCATGATTGCTGGTATGCTTGATGCCGTCACTGTAGCCACTGTGCATTTTGAATGCCTACCAGCCTAAGGGGCTCATTTTCCAGCACTAAACTGGATGATATTCTGTTGTGATCCTTTGGGTTTTTGTTGGCTAATTTTTGTGTTGTTGACAGTTTTTTTGTTCCATTTAATTTTCTGTGCTAAGTAGTTTTCCTTTATGTAGTTTCTTTTCATCTTTTTCATCGTTGTTGATTTTGTATTTGCTGAGTCTTTATGTTTTTCTTGTGTTTTATTTTGATGTGTAGGATTGTTAGCTTCTTTTGTGGTTACCTTAATCTCTACCCCTATTTTTCTAAGTTTAAACCAATCTTTCATTTCTTTCTATCGCCTTGACTTCCTGTCCATATGAAAGATCTATGACTACATTTTTTAGTTCCTTGTTTTTGTTTTATTATTATCATCTTTTACATATTGATCTCTCTGTTTCCCTATTTTCAGTGTTTTAGCTTTGATTTATTTCTGTGACTTCCCTATCTGGGTTGATATCTAGCTGCTCTGTCCTGTGTTCTAGTCCTGGGTTGTTACCTGATGTTATTGATTTTCTAACCAAAGGACTCCCATTAGTATTTCTTGTCATTTTGGTTTTTTTTTTTTTTGCAAATTTCCTAGACTTCTATTTATCTGGAAATGCCCTAATTTTGCCATATATTTGAGAGAGAGTTTTGCTGGATATATAATTCTTAGCTGGCATTCCCCTCCACCCCCCAAGGCTTTATATATGTCATTCTTTTGCCTCTTGCCTGCGTGGTTTCTGCTGAGTAGTCCGAGCTTAGTCTTATTGACTCTCCTTTGTAGATGACTTTTCATTTATCCCTATATAATTTTCCCTAAAAGCCACTCTTAAAATTCTCTCTTTATCTTTGGTTTTGGCAAGTTTGATTATAATATTTGTTGGTGGCTTTCTTTTGGGATCTACCTTGGGTGGGGTTTGATGAACATCTTGGATAGATATCTTCTCCTCTTTTACCCTATCAGGGAAGTTTTCTGCAAACAAATCTTCCACAATTCTCTCTGTATTTTCTGTTATCCCTCCCCGTTCTCGTACTCCAGTCACTCGTAGGTTATTCCTCTTGATAGAGTCTCACATAATTCTTTGGGTTTCTTCATTCTTTAGATTCTTTTATCTGATTTTTCCTCAAATAACCTGGTGTCAAGTGCTTTGTCTTCAATCTCACTAATTCTGACTCCCATTGCCTCAATTCTGCTCCTATAACTTTCTGTTGAGTAGTCTAATTCTGAAACTTTATTGCTAACCTTCCAGATTCCTGTTTGCTGTCTTTCTGTGGATTCTTGCAGCCTGTTAAATGTGTCATTATGCTCTCCTATGATCTTAAGTTCCTCTGTTGCTTTATCTGTGTGTTTCTTTGCTTGTTCTGCATTTTCCCTGATCTCTTTAAGAGTTCTGTATGTTAATCTTTTGTATTCTACCTCTGCTAATTCCAGGAAATTCTCTTCCTCTACAAGATTTCTTGATTGTTTTGGGAGCTTGCTGAAGACATCAAGGTCTGCCTCTTTATGTGATTTGATATTGACTATTGTCTCTGAGCCATCAATAAGTTATTATATTTATTTCTTTTATGCTTGCTTACTCTGTCCTAGCTTTGTTTTGTTTTGATATGCCCAGATAAGCTGCTTCCGTAAGCTAATTTGATTATTGGTGCCTTTGAAGCCCTAACATCCTGTTGCCAAGTGGTTAGAGCTGTCACTAGCTATATGAGTCCAGGAGGCCATTTGCTTTTCTTGTATGGATTCAGCTCAGGTATCCAGGAAGTTGGTCATCAAGTACGTGTGCAGGCTTTCACCTACAGTCCTAGATGGGCAGGGGTGATTGGTGTAGGCACAGGTATCTGGCTGCAGTAGGGGGTCATGCACTGAGCAAGGCAGGGGGCTGACAGCTGCTCCTGAGTGTCTGGGGGAAAACATGTCTCTGTTCCTTAGAGTGTGTAGGTGGGTGGGTTTTGCAGCTGGACTATGGGCACCCAATGCTGTTGACCTTAAGGACTGGGAGGCACCACTTATCCTTGGACCCTTGTTGTGGGTGGCTAGGTGGCTTGGGTGGTGCCACGAGCCCTCAGACCCCTGATGTGTGTAGGTGACGACTGGGCTTAATAGGCAGAGTGGTGTCAAGTGTCACAAACTTGCCACTCTACCATATAGATGATACAGTTAAAATTAGGCTTCAGGTGTATACCCTGTTGTATTGTGCTATGCTGTTGGGCCTATGCTGTTGAAATGGGACCACACAGGACTATGCAGGGATGAAAGACTTTCAAAGTCCATGGACTCCTTATGCCTGCGCCTAGGCAAAGGAGTTGTGCCTCCCCTGAGTTCCCAGCGTAGGGGAGCTGGCAGATTATTTTTTCCTGTTTGTTAATTTATTCCATCTCCAAGGCCAGGAGAATGGCTCAGGGCATGTGACAAGACCTACTTCCAGCCCAGGAGATGCAGAAATCTCTGAAGCTGGCCCAAGACATGGTGCAGAGTGGTGAGGGAGCAGGCAAATGGGGGAGAGGTTTTTCCTAAAGGGATGTTCTTTGATCTGCTTGGTAGGTTAGACACATGTACTTATCTTTTGCAGATTGAGTGCTGCTTTTCACTGGGTCTGGAGGCTTGAGTAGACTCTCCGCCCCTCAGTCTCTCCTGATGTGGAAAATGCATCCCAAGCACCACTGCTTGCCTCACCAAGCACGCCAGTCGATCTGAACTGCAGGGCGCAGGTTCCTGCCAAGTCAGGTCTGGGAACTCCTCGCTGCTTCTGAACCATCTCTCCCTCTCTGTTGCTCAGTCTGATTCCTCAACTTTGCCTTTGATATTCAGGGCTCCCAGATTGTTATACATAATCGATTCACTTGTTTTTTCAGGTCTTTGTTGTAAGAGAAACCACAGGAAGCATCTGACTACTCTGCCATCTTGGCCCCACCTTCATTGGCTAATTTTTGGAAGTAGGTCACCAGGCCTTTCTTTCTAGACTGGTTTAGTCTGGAAGTTCCTCTGAAACCTGACCATCATGGGCGACCCTGCTGGTATTTAAAATACCAGCGGCATAACTTCGAGCATCATAGCAACACACAAGCCACTACAGTATGACAAACTACTGATGGGTGGTGTTCACGGAAATTAAGATAGTCTTAAAAATGTTTTCACAATGAGAACCAGAATACTCAATTTTGAAGAATAATTTTTCTTCTGAACTTATTTTATCCACGTCACCATAACCCATACCCCACCATTCCAGTGTCAGCAACAAAATATTCTAAGCAGCGTAAAAGCCTTCTAAGTGATGACATGAATTTGAAATATGCAGCACGTAAACTGTACTAGTTGTTACTCTTTTGTCAGCATCAGGGCGCCACCACTATCCTCTTTCTCATTCTACACTCAGGGCCCAATCCAGCAACATTCGGCATCCCGTGGCTATTATGGAAAAAATAGAGATCACACGAGCATGATAAGCAGGGCCCTTCATCTGCTAGCCTTGTCCCCTTATCCATTCTTACCTCCCGTTCTTCTTCATTTACCTCGAGTGTTAGTAATACAGAACAAACTACTGCTCCACACTCCTCAGACACTCTCATGCCTCCATACCTCCTTCATACCTAGGCACATGCTGCTACTTCTGCTGTAATTATCCCTCTGGCTCTTAGATGAGCCCCTTCTTACCCTCTAAAAGTATATTCTTTGTGGTTTTTAAGTAAAATCATATATGTATATCCCTTTCTGAAGGATTTGACTGCAGAGTAGACAAACAATAAACATTACTTCTTTTCTCTCTCCCCAGGTACACTTCTGCCTTCCTGTTCTAAATGCCCATGGTATCTTGTATATGTTATGAGAAAAGTTGTTTTTTATTAGATGTATTTCATATGCAGTATCTTATTTAATTTCATAACATCCTTGTGAATGTCCACATTTTATAGAGAAAGAAACAATTTTTGAGAGGATGATAACTTAGACAAGAAGTGGTAGAGATGGTATTGGGGTAGATCAATATGTCAAAGAACTGAGCCTTTTAACCACATGGCTTCAGAACCCTATTAGTGCAGCTGTTTCATTATCGCACATGTCTGCCGTCCTTCTTGCCTCTTAGTATGTCACATGGCTAAAAGAGATAGTTCTAGCCAATTAAATGTTCCTGTAAGTATAAATCTGAATAGAACTCTCTTCCTCACCTATAAACAAGTTCAACTTTCCCCATATTATTAATAATAAATATGAATGCAAGTTTACACTGTGGGACTCTATAAAGGATTTGAAAAATAGTTCTTTTTTCATTCATATAGTCAGACAGTCATTCAATTAAGACAGCTATTTAATCTCTGAATGATTCCTTCTAAAAACATCTACTATAATGCAGGCTTTCTTTTAGACAGTGAGATACAAAACTAAGATAACTCCTGCCTTCAAGGACCTTATCTCATTTTTATGGATAATAAACGTACCCAAGATGATAGTTGAAAAATACTTTTTGCACTGATAAATGGAAACTTTCCTTAATAACACAAACAAGCAAACAACAATAACGAAACACTTAAACCCAATGTTGTCCATCTTGGGAAGAAGATTTCAACATTTCAAATTAAAATATAATTGAAATTACTGTCATTGACACTTCTAATAACATTTTGGCATTTAAATTTCAAAGTTATTTTTTAAAATAGATTTTTGTTAAATTGGGGTGGAAGGGTGGTTGATCATTAATCTAAAATGCTAAATGTTTTGTCTAGAATAGATACTAATAAATGCTCACTGTGACATGTATGAAAAATTACTTTCCTCAATGTTTCATAAAAATGGGATTTACCAAAAAAGATTTAATTTCATTGCTTACATTTATTTTTATGAATGTAGTATCGATATCAACTGATACTTCTTAATGTTATATATGTACCACGTAATGGAGAAATAGAAGACATTGCCAAACTCACTGAATCTTATTTGTACTGTGTGGGTAAGTTTGCTAGGCTAAATTGTTGGATCTTAAAATTAATGTCTTTCATTAAATTTTCCACTGTTGAGGACATTTCATGCCTGCACTGACAAATGTATAATCATATTCATACAAAATTGACCTTTGGTAAGCAAGTAGGTAAATTAACTTTTCGCATGATGTTAGTCTGTATTTAAGGATGGAATTTCAAGACTTTATGTAGTGAAAGACCAAGTACAGAAATTTACTTCTAGGAAAAAACTTCCTTAAGCTTTAACAATTCTACTGAGAGTTAATCCTCCATAACCCACCAACCTTAAATCCTTTGTAACTATACCACTCACTCTTCATAAATATTCATTGTCCAGGTAGCAACTCTCTTTATGGATTTGATTATACCTTAAAAATGTTAAAGCCCAAAGATCAAGTTCACATTTAAGAGTTCAAACCCTCCAGATTTTTTATTTTGTGATAGTTCTATGTGAGAAACTAACAGCAAAGAGGAAGTATACCAGATTATGCCCACGAGGAAGTTTAAGATCATTCTTTAAGTTGTGCAACAAAGAGATGATTGGCAGAGATGGTGAGGAAAAGCACTGAAAGGAGACCACTTAAAAACAAAAAGAGTCTACACAAAGAGAGCCTCCTCTCAGACCCATCTGTAGAACACTCATACAGGCTATCAAGGGAGAGCTGAGGTAACATCTCTTCAAGAGATCTCTTCACTGTACTAGTAAAGAACCTTTATAACAGCTTGACAACTCAAAATGTAGTATTTTTCTTTTGTTGTCCTCACTAATAGTATCTTTTTGTTGAAAGAAAATGCAGACTTGACCTAAGTAATAAAGCAGAAGAGAAAATAAGCTTATATAAACAAATGCTGAAGAAGCTTTCCAAAATGCAATAGGCTTCCATGTTTATATTGTTGCTTCCTTGACGTTTGACCCCAGATGTGTTATTTCCGGTGATATCTTACGGGATGATCTTGAAGTTATTGCTATTTGTTTTGAAAAGAAAGTGTCTATGCTCCTAAGGTTTGAGTATAAGCCTAGGAATGTAGACTGTGTGACTGTAAATTGACACCATTTCCAGTGCCTCACTGAGGGATCTGAGGCAACAACTTTCCCTGTGACCCCCAAGTTCCTCTTCTCAAGAGCTGGCAGTGAAGATACTGTGCTGCTCTGGCTAATGCAGAATTATTATAAGATCCAGAGTCTAACATCTGAGTAGTCTTGAGAGATAACATGAGAACAATTATATAGGTATTCACATGCCATATATTCATATAATTATTCAGCACACATTCACTAATCTCTTACTCTGTGTGAGGCTTATTGTTGGCTGAGCAAAATACATAGATGAAAGTCACAGTCTATGGCTCGCTCTCACAATGCAATGTCACAGATGAGTAAACTCAGAGTTAACAGCAATGTGGTAACCAGAGTCAACGAGACATGGTGATCAAGAACAAAGGTTCTGGAGCCAGACTACCTGGGTTCTGACACTTGTACCACTGCTACATGTTTCAAGAATGAATAACTTCTCTATGAATCAGTTTTATCATCTGTAAAATGAAGAACATATTAGTTTCTTCCTCAGGATGGTTGTGAGATAATCAACAATTTCAACATAGTCCCTAGAATAAAATGAGTGCTTAACAAAAGGACAAAGTAGTTGATGCAGAATTAATTAAGAGGCCATTTTAATATTTCTGATGGAAAAATTATGAAGACATAAATTAGACTTGATAGTGTAATAGAAATTACAAACCAGTCAAGATGAACCTTAACATAAAAGGATGAAAAAAAAACTTTAAAATATACCTAAGTGCTAATCAAACCGTGAGGTACTAAGGACCAAAATATGAGGAAATAACAAGAATTTAGAGGTAAAACTCCAAACATTCATTAGGTCTTGAGGGAACTGTGCATATGGAAGAAGTAACTGTGAAGGCGAGCAGAATTTTAGCAACACTACAGGGCAAATAGGTCAAGAATCAAATTTAAGAATGTTCTCAAGGTGGGTACTTTGAAAATCATCAATCCACTTTAAGCTAGTTCCCATCCAAGTAAGGGAAATCTGAAGTAAATCAGTAATCAGGCATAATTGCTAGATTGTCCAGGGTAACTTGAGCCTGAAGTTATTTTAAGGTGGACCTAGAACAGTAGTACTCTCAGTTGCTTGGCAGAAAAAAATAGTATCTTCTTAGGAAAAAACTGATGTCATTCTAGCCCTCAAATAATTTTTAAAGTACAGTCACAGCACAAATGAAAGATAAATACAAAAAGAAACAAGGAACCATGTGTAAGAACCAGGAAAACCAAAGGCAAAATAAACATCACATAAAGATATTAGAATTATTAGCCAGAGAATACAAAATAACTATGCTTACATTTTTTTAAGAAATGAAAGAAAAGTTTGAAAATGAAGAGGATGAGAAATAGTTTGAGAGATTTGATAAAGACTAAAAATTATTTTTGGATTGAAAAATATGATACACATAAATAAGGGTTCAATGGACAATTTAATGCCAGTTAGACACGGCTGAAGAGGGTATTGTAACTAGAATATATGTCAGAGGAAATTAGTGAGAATTCAGCATGGTGACACTAAAAGATGGAAAATCCAGAAGAGAGGATAAGGGATATAGAGAACACAGGGAGAAAATCTAATGTAGACTTAATTGAAGCCTTAAGTGAGAGGTGACAGATAAAGCAGCCAAAGCAATATTGGAAGAAATAATGGTTGATAATTTTCCAAAATAGACCAGAGACCCCAAAACCAATGATTGAAGAACCCCAAACAATCCCTACCATAATGAATAAAAAGAATTCCACTCTTATTATCACCATAGGAAAATGTTAGGAAACCAAAGATAAAGAGATATGTCTTAAAAGCAGTCTAAGGTTAAAAAAAAAAAAAAGCAGATAACCTCTAAAATAATTAGAGTTAGAGCAAAAGCTGCCTTCTCAACAAAAATAGTTAAAATCAGAAGATGGTGGAACAACGACTTTAATAAGACGAAACTGCCAAATTGGAATGTACTCTGAAGCAAAAATAACTGCTATAAATAGGGGTAAAATAAAGACATTTTTAGATAAGAAAAACTTAAGAATATTGGGTAACAAAAAACCTGGATTATACATTACATATAAAATAAACACACTGTCTTAGACTGGGTTGGGGAGGCCAAACTAGTAAAGCATGTGTAAATATATATAGAAAGAGAGAGAGAGAGAAAGACAGAGAGAGATTTATCTGAAAGAAAATCAAGAAAGCTATTCCACTTACAACAGCATAAACCAAAAAACCTGTTGCCGTCGAGATGGTTCTGACTCATAGCGACCCTATAGGACAGAGTAGAACTGCCCCATAGAGTTTCCAAGGAGCGCCTGGCGGATTTGAACTGCCGACCTTTAGGTTAGCAGCCATAGCACTTAACCACTACACCACCAGGGTTTCCTACAATAGCATGAAGTAGAATAAAATACTGAAGAATAAATTTAACCAAGGAGGTTCAAGGTTTACATGCTGAAAACTACAAAACATTGCATAAGGAAATTGAAGATGATATAAATAAATAGAAAGGCATTCCCTGTTTATGGATTGATGACTTAATAGTGTTAAGATGTGATCACACTCAAACTGATACAGATTCACCACAATCCCTATCAAATTCCCAGCTGTGGAAATGGGTAAACAGATCTTAAATTTATAGAGAATTACTAGTAACCTAAAATGGCCAAAACAATCTTGAAAAAGAAGAACTAAGTTGGAGGACTCACACTTTCTGATTTCAAAGCTAACTACAAATCTATAGTAAACAAAACAAACTTGTACTTAGACAAGGATACACGTATAGATAAACGTAATAGAATTGAGGCCCCAGAAATGAACTCCTACATTTATGATCAATTGATTTTTGACAAGGACAGCAACACTATTCAATGAGGAAAGAAAAATTTCTTCAACAAATGGTGCTTGGAAAACTAGATATCCGCATGCAAAAGAAGGAACATGAACCCTTACCGTACAGTATATGTAAAAATTAACTCCAAAGAAATCAAAGATCTAAATTTAAAGGCTAAAACTCTAATTATTAGAAGAAAATGGATAGGCAATTCTTCCTGACCTTGGATTTGGCAATGGTTTCTTAAATATGACACCAAAAATATAGACAACAGAAGAAAAAACTAACAGATAAATTGAATTTTATTGAAATTCAAAATATCAAAAACTCTATCAAGAGCATGAAAGGACAACTCACAGAACGGGAAAAAATATTTTCAGGTTATATATTTTATAAGCATTTAATATCTAGAATATATAAAGTGTCCTTATATCGTAACAACAAAAAAGGCAAACAACCCAATTAAAAAATGGTCAAAAGACTTGAATAAACATTTTGATAAAAAAAATACACACATAGCCAATAACCATGTAAATATGCTAAATATCATTAGTAGTAGTTATTAGTGAAATGGAAATCAAAACCGTAATGAGATACCACATCATACCTACTAGGATGGCCATTAAAAAAAAAGGAAAGAAAAAGAAAAATAGCAAATGTCATAGAGGAAGTGGAGAAATTGCATCCCTCGCCCATTGCTTGTGGGAATGTTAAATGGTGCAGCCACTGTGGAAAAACGTTTGGTGGTTCATCACAAAGTTAAACATAACGATTTGCATATGACTCAGCAATTCCACTCCTATACCTGAAAGAATTGAAAACAGAATCTCAAGCAGATACTTGTATGTGAATATTCTTGGCAGTATTATTTATAATAGCCTAAAATGGAAACAACCTAAGTGCCCATGAACAGATGAATGGATAAACAAGACTGACCCTATTCACATACATACACTAATATAATGGAATATCACTCAGCCACAAAAAGGACTGAAGTTCAGCTACATGCTATCATGTGGATGAACCTTGAAAATATTACGCAAAGTGACAGAAGCCGGATGAAAAAGGACACAGATTGTATAATTGCTTATCTGAACTATCTAGAATAGACAAATTCATTAAGTCAGAAAGTAGATTAGAGCTTACAGGGGAGAGGGGCAATGAGGAGTTATTGGTCAATAGGTTCAGAGTTTCTGTTCAGAGTGACAAAAAAAATTGGAAATAGTGGTGATGTTTATACAACCTTGTGGAGGTAACTAATGCCACTGCATTGGCACACTTAAAAATAGTTAAAATGGCAAATTTTATGTTACTTTTCTTTTTTTACCACAATTAAAAAAGAGTATACTAAAACTGTAACTGACTTGAGGGAAAAACAACATAAACCTTAGCCATTTTTTTATGTTGATGGTGTGTAATCTGCAGCTACCTTTCCAATACAGTACACTTAAAATTTCTGGAGGAAAAAAAAAATCATATATATATATATTTTAATAGGAATGAAGTGGTACTTCCTACAATTGATAAAGAACATCTACAAAACACCAAGGAAACCCTGGTGGCTTAGTGGTTAAGTGCTACAGCTGCTAACCAAAGGGTTGGCAGTTCGAATCCTCCAGGCGCTCCTTGGAAATCCTATGGGGCAGTTCTACTCTGTCCTATAGGGTCACTATGAGTCAGAGTCGACTTGATGGCACTGGATTTGGTTTGGTTTTTGGTGCAAAACACCGACAGCTAACATTATCTTTAATGGTGAAAGACTGAATGTTTTCCCGCTAACAGTGGGGTCTAAGCAGGGACGTCTCCTCTCATCACTCTAATTCACCATAGTCCTCAAATTTCTAGCCAGCACAGTAAGGCAAGAAAAGGAAATAACAGGCATACAGACAAGAAAGACATAAAACTGGCTCTACTCACAGGTGACTTGATTGTGTATAGAGAAACTTGCAAGGAACATATAAAACAATCAACCTGCAATGAGTAAGTGAGTTCAGCAAGGTCACAGGAAACAGAATAAGCGTAGAGAAATCACTTGTTTTTCTATGTACTAACAATGAACTCATGAATAACAATTTAAAATATGTAATACCATTTCTGATTGCTTGAAAGAAAAAGGAAATATAGAGGTGTAAATCCAGCCAAATATCTGTAGCACTTATATGTTGACAGCTACAAAGTAATTTGAAAGATACGAAAGAAGACTTAAATAAGTTGAAAATCATATCATGTCATTCAGTTGAAAAAGCTCCACATAGCAAAGATGTCAATTTTTTCCAAATTGACATATAGGTTTAACACAAATTCTATCAAAATTCTAGCAAGTTTATTTATTTATTTTTGTAAATACAGAGGAGATTATTCTAATATGTATATGGGAAAGGTAAAGGAACTGCAAGAACTAAAACAATTTTATAAAACAAGAGTGAAGTGGGAAGAATGAGTCTACCTTACTTTAAGACTTATTATAGACCTTTAGTAATCACACCTATATGGTATTAGCGGAAGGGTAGACACTGAGATCAATGGAACAGAATGTAAAATTCATAAATAAATTCACATAAATATGTCTAAATGATATTTGACAAAGATGCAAAAGCAATTTGATGAAGAAAAAACAGCTTTTTCAACAAATGGTTCTGGAATATTGAAACAACTACAGGCAAAAAAAAAAAAGAACTTTGAACACATTTTCACATCACGTATAAAAATCAATTCAGTTAATGTGTTTGTGTGTTTTAAGCTAATCATTTTTTTATTTTTTATTTTAGGTGAAAGTTTATGGCGAAAATTAGTTTTTCATTCAAAAATTTATACACAAATTGTTTTGTGACTTTGATTGCAGTCCCCACAATGTGTCAGCACTCTCCCCCTTTCCCTTTCCACCCGGAGTTCTCCATTTCCATTCATCCAGCTTTCTTGTCCCTTCCTGCCTTCTCGTCTTTGCTTTTGGGCAGGTGTTGCCCATTTGGTTTCCTCATGTGTGTTATTGTTTGTTTTATCAGCCTGTCGAATCTTTGGCTGAAATGTGGACATCAGGAGTGGTATCAGTTAAGAGTTAGAAGGGTGTCTGGAGGCCATAGTCTCAAGAGTTCCTTCATTCTCTGTCAGACCAGTAAACCTGGTCTTTTTTTTTTTTTAATTTGAATTTTGTTCTATGTTTTTCTCCTGCTCTGTCCGGGACCCTCTATTGTGATCCCTGTCAGACTGGTCAGTGGTGGTAGCTGGGCATCATCTAGTTCTTCTAGGCTCAGGCTGGTTTAGGCTGTGGTTTATGGTCCATTAGTCCTTTAGACTAATATTTTTCTTGCATAGTATATATATATATGCTTTAATTTAAAACTATAAATTAGAACATTTAGTAAAAACATAAGTAGAAATCTTTGAGATATAGGGCTATGCAGAATTCCTAGATTTGACAAAAAACACAATCCATAAAGCAGAAAATTGATAAACTAGACTTCATCTAAACTAAAAAGTTTTGCTCTTTGAAAAAAACTTAAGAGGTTGAAATGACATGCTACATTATGGTAGAAAATATTTGCAAACCACATAATTGATGAAGAACTAGTATCTAGAAAAAAAAAACCTCTTAAAATTCGACTGTAAAACACTGTGCAATTAGAATAGAAAATGGGAAAAAGGCATGAAGAAGCATCTCACTTAAAAGGAGCTATAGATTGCAAATAAAAATACGTTTGACATCATTAGTCATTAAAACAAAACAAACAAACAAAATCCCCCTGCCCTCCATTCCAACTCAGAGCTACCTGATTGGACAAAGTAGAACTGCCCCATAGGGTTTCTAAGGAGCTCTGGTGGATTCGAACTGCTGACCTTTTGGTTATCAGCAGAGCTCTTAACAACTGCACCACCAGGGCTCAATGGAAATGCAGGTTAAAATCACAGTGAGAAATTATTACTCAGGAATTAGAATGGCTTAAAAAAAAAATGACAACACCAAATGCTGGCGAGAATGCAGAGAAACTAAAGCACTCATATGTTGCTGATAGGAATGTAAGATGATAGAGCCATTGTGGAAAATTTTCATAGTTTATTATAAAAATCAACATGTACTACCATGTGACCCAGCAATTGTACTGCTGGGCAATTATCCCAGAAAAATAAACACTTATCTTCACGTAAAATCCTGTACATCAATGTTTATAGCAACTTCACTCATAATAGCCATGACCTGGAAAAAACCCAGATGTGCTTCGACGGGTGAATGTTTAAACTAGCTGTGGTACATTAATTCTGTGAAATATTTCTCAGTAATTAAAAGGAAGAGATTATTGACATATGTAAAACCTTGGGATGTATCTTCTGGAAATTGTGTGAAGTGAATAAAGTCAATCCCCCAAAGACTCTGTTACATAAAATAGAACTCTTGAAATACCCAAATCACAGAAATGGTGGCCAAATTAGTTGCTTCCAAGGATTAAGGGAGAACTGGGGGTGAGAGGAAGTGGATGTAGCTATAAAAAAGGGCCATGTGAAGGGTCCTTGTGGTAAAGGAAATGTTCAGTGTCTTGACGATATGAATGTCAGTATTGGGTTGGGATTTTGCACTATAATTTTGCAAGATGCTACCATCATAGAAATGTGGGTAAAGGGTAGACAGAATCTCTCAGTATTATTTCTTACAATGCATATGAATCTACAACTATCTCAAAAAAAAAAAAAGTTGAATTAAGGAAATAAAATTTTAATTAAAAATGTTCTAGAAGAGATTCTAAAATACAAACTTTGAATTAAAAAAACATTAGAGACATAAGGAAGTATGAAGGCTATGAAAGAGTCAAATAGGTGAAGACCTCTAAATTAAATTATTAACTTTGACAAGCATAGGAAAACAATCATTCCTTTGAAGGTTAAAAATCACATTAAAGAAGAGTCCTCTTGCCAAACTGAGAACAATTTGTACATCAAAAGAAATAATGTTAATAATGAATTTAGCCCATTGAATTAAATAAAAACTGATGATACAATATTAAAATAAAAAAATCAATGAACAAATAAGTAATGGGGAGGAAGGAAAGATGTTCATCACCATAGAACGCCAACCATGAAACACTGATGGAATGGTGACATTGGAAATTTCTCAATAGATGCTAGACTAACGAGCGAATATTGATGAGGGGTAAGATATGTATATAGTTTCAAAGTATCTTTTCACAAATTGCTTATTAAAACAAAGGAGAAAATAGTGATTTTACAATACAGAAATCCAGTGGTCAGTATTTTATGCAAAATCTCAAGTTAACATCACCAATACTAAGACGAATCAACCTTATGTATTTTCTTATGTGATTAATGGAGAAGGACACAACATAACATCACTTCTGTGGTGTAACTGCCAAAAATGCATAACCTGGAATTATGAAAGAACACCAGACAAATGCATACTGAGGGACATTCCAAAAATTACTGGACCATAATTTTTAAGGATGTCAAAGTTAAAGAAGACAAAGAAAGGCTAAGGAATTGTAAAAGAGAGTAAAGAGACATAACAGTGAAAGGCAATACATGATGCAGTATTCGATTCTGAACTGGGGGGAACATGCCCGCAACATTATACTGGGATAAGGAAGAAATTTGAATATGGGCTATTTATTAGACACTATCATTTTTTCCACTATTTATTAAATTTGGTGACTATGAAATTGCACTATGGTTGTTTAAGGGAACGTATTTGCTGTTAGGAAACACACATAGATATATTTAGGAATAATGGGGCATAATAACTCCAATGTACCCTCAGATGTTCCTGAGAAGGAGTGGGGACTAGATAGATGGATAAATAGATTTAGAAAATGATAAATCAAATGACACATAAATACTTCCTGAATATGGGTAAAGATTATGAGGGAGACCCTTGTTCTATTATTGCACCTTTTCTGTATATTCAAAATTACAACAAAATAACAAACTTATATAGAATCAAAAAATATATGACAACAGTACCATGTAATGGAGAGAGATGGTAAATGGAATAAATGTGTTCAAATTTTAGGTTAGAAATTTTAGGAGTAGGAACAAAGAAATTAATATTAGACTTCAAAAAATTAATAATGCGTGTTGTATTTCTTGGGCAAACACTGAAAAATAAGGTATGATTTCTACCAAAATGTGGTGGTTTGAACCCACCCAGCAGTTTGTGGGAGAAAGAACTGGTGATCTCCTTCTGTAAAGATTACAGCCAAGAAAACCTATGGGGCAGTTCTATACTGTCACACGGGGTCACTATGAGTTGGAATTGACTAGGCAACACACAACAAAAACAATTGTCTAATGACAATATCACTTTGAAATTTTTCAGCGATTTGTCAAATTCAACATGTCTAACACTGAACTTGGAAACCCTGGTGGCATAGTGGTTAACAGCTGTACTTCTAACCAAAAGGTCAGCAGTTCAAATCTACCAGGTGCTACTTGGAAACTCTATGGGGCAGTTCTACTCTGTCCTATAGGGTCTCTATGAGTTGGAATCAACTTGACAGCAACTTTTTTTTTTTTTGGACACTGAATTAAAATTAAAAAAATAAATTGGTTTGGTAGACAGGACAATGGTACTCAAAGATGTCCATTCCCTAGTCCTTAGAACCTGTGAATATATAACCTTACATGCCAAACTGGCTTTGCAGGTGTTATGAAATGTAAGGACCTTGCAATGGAGAGAATATTCTGGATTATCCACTAGAGATCAATCTAATCACACGTGTCCTTAAAAGCAGAGAAATCAGAAAGATTCTAGAGTATCAGAAAGATCTCACCCAATGCTGGTGGTCTGAAGGTGGTAAAAAGGGTCCACAGGCCAAGGAATGGAGGAAGTCTCTGAAAGCTGGAGAAGGTAAGGAAATCGATTCTCCCATAAATAGGCCACTAGAAAGGAATACAGTGTTGCCAACACCTTAATTTTAACCCAGCGAAATACTTGTTGGATTTTTGATCTATAGAACTGTAAGATAAGACACTTGTGTTGCTTTAAGCAAATAAGTTGTGGTCATTTCTTACAGCAGCCAAAAAAAAAAAAGAATACAATTAATAATTATTCAACAGTATCTACTGAAGTTAAATAAATATATAAACTACATTATCCAGCAATTCCATTCCAAAGTTCATACCCAACAAATATGCATATATATGTACAGTACACACAAAAAAGACATATGCAATAGTGCTCATAGCAACATAATTCATAATAGGCAAACACTGGAAAAAACCCAGATGTCAGTCTGTGATAGAATGGATATATACTGTCAATAGAGTATTATACGGATATGAGAATAAAATAACTACAACAAATGTAACAATATAAATGACACAAACATGATGTTGAGCAAAAGAGTACATATCATACGATATTATTTTTATAAGTACAAAAACAGAAAAAACTATTCTATGATATTCTATGTATCAAGACTTCATTTCTCTTTCTGGCTGAGACGTATTTCTTATCTGAAAGTATCGCTCTTCTGCTTAAAATTCTGCATTGGCTTCCCATTAGTCTTTGGGTGAAGTCTAAATCTGCAACATGGCTCTCAAGATCCTCCGGAATCTGACATTTGCCTTTGTCTCCCAGTTCATATTGTGTCAGTTTCCATGTGGCAACATATACTTCATTCTTCAAATGTATTACTATCTCCCTTGACTTTGCACCTTCGAACGTGTGGTTCCTTCTACTCGAATACACTTCATCATCTTAGCACCATTACGTCTGTTCCCTGCTCTTCCTTAAATACCATTTTATAAGAAAACCTTTTCTTGGTGAAGTAAAATTCAGTTGCAAGATTAAACAGAGGTGCAGCTGTATCTTCACAAAAGTCCCATTTTACAACCCTTAATATCCTTACGATATTTTTTTTTTTGTTTTTCTTCCTTCCAACCTTCAGGGCTCCCGCCTGTTATATAGAAATTGTGCTGGGATTCACTGTCTTCTTCACAGGACACAAGACAATGTTGTTGGCACATGGTTTATATACAACATACGTTTATTAAATTGTTTTTTGTGTGTGCTATGTTTTAGCTTGGTCTTGATGACTCTGTGGTATTTTTCCCCCAAACTACTTTTTTAGCCTATACTTTACTTTTCTTTAAATAAAATTATATATCTATACAGTCTATATTTAATAGATTGATTTTTAAAAAATATATATGGGTAATTTGCACAGCTTTTGCATTCTATGATTTTAGTGATTCCCATTATTTTTGGAGTTTATCAAGCTTTTAGAAACAAAATTTATAGTGAGCCTCCCCACAGGCACTTTTATGCTTCAGAAAATGTTTACTGCCATTACAATAATTATAAATAATTATGACTACTATTATATATTTATTGAGCTTCTTTTATGTTCCAGGCACTCTGCTAGGTAATTTATTTATGTGATTTCAATTGAACTGCACAATGACTCTTCAAGCTAGGTATTTAAAGAGGACTGTATTTTGTCTACCCAATTTCTGATTCTCAGTCCCCTCATGCAATCCATGTGCTTCAGGTCAAGGGGACCTTACCCACAACATGTTTCCAAGGACAGGCTTGATTGCTGAATGGCATGCCATCCCCTTTACACAGTGATTGCTTCAAAAAAGGGTAAGTGATCCATTTCTGGACAGTGAGACCTGATGAGAGGTTATCTCACCAAAACTCACTGCCCTCAGGTCAATTCCGACTCATAGAGACCGTATAGGGACAAAGTAGAACTGCCCCATAGGGTTTCCAAGGCTGTAAATATTTATGGAATCAGATTGCCATATACTTCTCCTATGGAGCAGCTGGTGAGTTCAAACTACCGACCTCTTGGTTAGCAAATGAGTGCTGTAACCACTGTACCATCAGAGCTCCCTGGTTATCTAACAGTATATAATAAATTAAAAGTTTCTATACTACGAAAGGAGGAGCCCTGATGGCATCGTGGCTAAAGAGATTGACTGCCTATGGAAAAATCCACAGTTCAAACCCACCAGCAGCTCCAGGGGATAAAGATGTGGCAGTTCTCTGCCATAGAGATTTCTAGCCTCAAAACCTGTGGGGTTGCTCTGAGTCTGAACTGACTTCACAGCACTCGTTTTTTGTTGTTGTTTTTTTAACGCCATGAAAAGAGACATTTGAAGAAATGTTCTTGCTATCATGGTATACACCTGTAAAGGCCAGAAATAGCTGAGTCAACTTGCTGCTGTAAGAGGAATTAACCTAAGGAAAAGACAACACGCAGACAGGAGCAGAGCTCAAATCATTTTGTCATGGTGTGATTGTCTCCATTGTGCAGAGAAGGAAATACCCTTAGAAGACGTAATTGGCCCCAAATAAAGTGGAAATGCTGAGATGGCAAAGTGTCTGACTCCTCCACCCATGCTCCTTCCATTGCATGAGGCTACAACTCTCTCTCTTTTAACTTAGTGAACAGAGGAAAAAAAAAAAAAGGGGAAGATTATTTTGAGGATTCCATACTTATCTAATTAACACTTTGGGGTCTCAAAGCCGGGGTAGTATATCCATTTTTCGAACTGTTGAGCTCTGCAGTATGACCTGTCGCCGAGGCATAAAATCCCTAGGAAGAATTTTGAGGGATGCTATGGGGATGCTGTTTTAGAGTCTCATTTCTGAAAAGAGCCACATTTTCATAAGTGATGAATGTATGGCTCCATCCCAGTAAACATCACTACCCAGTTTCCCATAGAAATAAATTAAGGAAGGCGAAGTCTGAGAAAATGTCCGGAATATCTACAAGCTTGATGATCATTCATTTCTTTAATATTGATAGATTTTACTTTATGTGGTAAATGTAATATACATATGTATTACTTTTATCCATAAGCTCCAGCACAAGATATATTAAGAAAACTGTATATACGTATATGTATATATAATACAGGAAACCCCGGTGGCGTAGTGGTTAAGTGCTAAGGCTGTTAACCAAAAGGCCGGCGGTTCAAATCCACCAGGCGCTCCTTGGAAACACTATGGGGCAGTTCTACTTTGTCCTATAGGGTCTCTATGAGTCGGAACCGACTCAACGGCAATGGTTTTTTTTTTTAATATATAATACAGACACAGATATATGTTAAAATATATATTGTAAAGATGCCAATATATCCACCGTCTCCTGTGATTCAAATTTTCATCCAATTTATTGTGGAGTTCGGCACTGATGTGATCACCCCCCAACGTTTGTCACGTATTTCGCATTATAATGACCATTTAGAAAATATAGTTAACTGCATGCCAGTCTCTTCTTTTATTCTGAAAAAAGAGAATAAAACATATAATGTTTCAATAATTATTTCAGTGATCAAAGTTTATTTAATGGAATAGCCTGGCTGGGAGGGAATTATCACACGATTTCTCCTCACCACCAAAAAAGAAAAAAAATATATATGCATATACATATGTGTGTGTGTGTGTGTATCAAAAGCACTGGTGGTTTGGAAGAAAGAACTATGACAATAAATTCAAAAGAAACAGTCACAAATAATTCTGTCTCTGTCATTTATAAGTGTTGCGCATAAAAGTTACTTAACCTCTGGAATCCCATAAAAAATTACCAACCATTCAGAAGGAGCAGGAAAATATGACACGTAATAAGGAAAGAAATGAATCAGGGCCCAGAACTGACACAGATGTTAGAACTAGCAAACAGGGACATTGAAACAATTATTTTAACTGTATTGCATACATTTAAAAAGTTAAGTAGCGACATGAAAAATACAAAAGAGAACCAAAATACAATGCTAGACAGAAAAAATAACAATGCCTGAGATTAAAATAAATAAATACTAAGTGGTATTATTGGCAGAGTAGACATTTGAAAGAAAAATATTAGTGAGCTTGAACACATAGCAAAACCCTATCAAAGTTAAAAAGAGAAAGATAACGTTGGTGAAACAAGTATGGCTGAGCTATGAGAAAACTCCAAGGGGTTTTCTAATAAACAGGGAAATGATGCCACAAAAGGTGAAGAAAGAGAAAGAGATTTAAAAAAAAAAAAAAAAAAAAGGTGTGCAGAATTAATAACTGGACATTTCTAAATTCGATGAAAACTATACAACCATGGGGCCTGGTGGCACAGTGGTTAAATATTTGGCTGCTAACCAAAAGGGTAGCAGTTCAAATCCACCAGCAGCTCCTTGGAAACCCTGTGGGGCAGTTCTACTTTGTTTTATAGGGTGCTATGGGTTGGAGTGAACTCAGTGGCAAAGGGTTTGATATATACCCACAAATCCAAGAAGCTTGATAAGCCCCAGCACAAGATACATGAAGAAAACTATGGTGAGGCATGTTATAATTGTATTTATTAAAAGGAATGAGATAAACGAAATCTTAAGAGCAGTCGAGGAAAGAAAGATGCATTAGAAACAGAGAAAACGAAGATAAAGATGAAGCAGGTTTCTATTCCAAAACAATGTAAACAAGAAGGCAGTGGAACAACTTCTTCAAAGTACTGAAAGGAAAATACTGGCCACCAAAAGTTTTGCACACAGCAGAATACACTTAATGGGAGTCTGGGAGAGAGAGAAAGGGGCAGAAACAATATTTGAAGAAACACATCATTTGTCTTGAATAAACACCTTTCGGATCATTGTAAGCTTTTTGTTAATTTCCAGAGTTCTGAGAAGTTGATTTTGACATTCTTTTGCCAATTATAGATTTTAGAGAGGAGATTTTCGAAAGTCCTCATACCACTAGCGTAGTGGAGCTATATTCTTACTAAATTGCCTACATAGAGTATTTGATTTTTAAAAAGCCATTATAATAACAAGCTTTTGAAATAATAAAATACATTTTAAAATAGATTGCTCAGGGGAAGAAAAAACTATTTCTTAAGCTATCCAACGTGCTATGAATAATGTATGCACAGAGAACTCAATTGTGTGTGTGTGTGTGTATGCGTGTCGCCTTGGAGCAAAAAGAAGAATTGCTGGGAGCGAAGCCTGGTTTGGGATGTACCTATTGCCCTCATCATGAGCTAGATTTGTTTACTTTTAATATGGGTATGTATGTGTGTCTGTGTATGTATTCTCATTGTCTGACATTCAAATTACCTACGCTGTTTGACATTTCTCCTCCAATCTAGTGTGACTTACAGGCAATCTGTTATCATTATTTCTTCTTTTGTCTGTATAGACCATTTCAATTCTGTAAAAAATACTTGGAAGAATAGTAACAGGTTTTAGAATTTGAGAAAGAATCATCACTTTTGTAATACCTCAGAGTTCCTAATTTCTTACTATGGTTGTTAATATCTATTTTCAAGGAGCCCCAAGCCTTATAAACCAAACCAAACCCAGTGCCATCGAGTCGATTCCGACTCATAGCGACCCTATAGGACAGAGTAGAACTGCTCCCATAGAGTTTCCAAGGAGCACCTGGTAGATTAACCACTATGCCACCAGGGTTTCCCCCAAGCCTTATAAAAAAAAAAAATTATTTTTAACACAAAATTAAGCTAAAACAACGTCCTTGTTTCCTCTGCCCCTTGGCTTTAGGAGTGTCCTCAATTTTCAGGACAGGTGGTGACTCCTCAGGAGATAGTGCGATCTAGACAGCTGGTTAGAGGTGAGATCACCAGGGCAGAGGTTTTACACCTGAATCTTGGACTCTGTGGTAGATGTCCATCTCGAAAGCCTGTAGAGGTTTATCCTTTTAAAGTATTTGTCCTTGAACTGGTCTGTCACTCGCACGTTGTGAGCTCTCCCAGAGCAAATGCAAGCTCGTTCTGGATATGAAGAAGTCTTATTTCCTTTCATTAATAGAGGACAAATATGTCTTTGCATTTGCTTGAGTTTTCAGAGATTCCAAGAAGAAAATGGTTACTAGCACAGCTTATTCCATCTATCGATTAAAGCCCAATAGAAGCAGAAGCTGAAGAGAATGCCATTGACATTCAGTAAGAAAAACAATCATTTTCACAAATTTGAAGAGAAATGCAGTTTATTAGAAAGGGTCTATAAGGAAGTGATTATATGAGGATCCAAAGGACACCGAAAACCCTAACTCTCATCATTGGAAATAAGGGAATCTCAAATTGCATACTACAGCACTGGGTTTTTATTTATTTATTTTTTAGTTAGATGTACTGGATCTTCTACAAATTCTTTTAGATAATCTCTCAAAAGAACTTTCTGTCTTCATACTGGCCTCTTGGGTGACTGACCCTTGCTAAGCATCATAACCTCTTTTGGTAAAAAAGCGTACATGCCCCGCGTCTACAAACAGAGGTTCTATTCAAGAGGTCTGGGGTGTGCGCCTGCCAGCTTCACATAAGCCTCACAAGTGATTATGAATTATAACAAGGGTTTAGAACCGCTCAAGCCAGGGTTTACAGAAAAGGGGAGTATGTAATAATGGCAACGAGTTAGATAAGGACTCAAATACTAGCTCATTTCTTCCTTCCATCAATATTGAGTGCCTCATGAGTAGCAGGTTGTAGGCATGACTCTAAGAATAGAGTCTGTGACCAAGATGGACATTGTCCCTGAACTCATGGGCTCAGGGTCATACCGGCTGGGTGGGACTTGGCAATGCCGTAACACCTCTTCCCTCAATTTAGACATGTATAGAGATAATGGTATCCAGCTTCATAGAATTATGTAGAGATGAAGCATTCTGATGTTTGCAAAATGCCTGTGGGGGCGCTCAATAAATATCACTATGCACATACTCATAGCGACCCTAAAGGGCAGAGTAGAACTGCCCTATATGGTTTCCAAGGAGCGCCTGGTAGACTTGAACTGCCAGTCTTTTGGTTAGCAGCCGTAACTCTTAATCACTATGCCACCTGGGTTTCCTATAGGGTCGCTATGAGTCTGAATCAACTCAACGGCAATGTTTTTTTTTTTTTTTTAATACACACATGTATATTTTTATACACACATATATAGTACTTGTGTTCTTCTGTGTGTATACTCAACTATAAAAATTTGTCTAATTAGAATTTGTAAGCAAGATAAGTATTGATTTAACAGGTAGGCAGCATGCTGATTAAGAAAAACATAAAGCCCAGAGCGTGGAGATTAAGATTTTAGTTCTAGCTTGGGCATAAACAATAATAACACCATTTACCAAATGGAAAGCTTGTGAAAGGTACTTTATATAAATTAAGCCTTAATTCTCAAAGCTACCTCAGAAGTTAGACATTATCAGATCACCGTGAAGGAACCGAGTCTCAGAAACTCTGAGTAATCTGTCAAGTCACACAGCTGGTTAAAAATGAACTGGGATCCAAACAGAATTTCCCGTAACTCGCGAGTCTGTGCTCACTACACAACACCATATTACCTCCAAGCCTTGAGCTGTTGAGCTAGCAATTCCTCTTCAGTGCCTTGGGTTCCCAGCTGCCAAATCAGAAGATATTATCTGTCCAAACTACTGCAGGGCTCAATGTAAATGACATTGAATTTGTGATGTGCTTTACAAATGCAATTTTTTAAATGGAATATCTATTTTGTGATTTTACTTTATTCTTCTATCAGCCTGTGATCTACCAATGACAGTTGAATCCATGATTGGATTCCTCCAACGAGGAACAATTTCCCCAAGGTGACATATACAATCATGAGAGACATAGATGACATTCTATTTCAGTCTTAACATTTGATCAAACAACATCCTGACTTTCTAGGATTTCTTCTTCTAATTAGTGGATTTAGCTGAAATGGTGTCCTTTGGACTCTGAAGACTGCATTACTCACTAAGGTAGATCTGTCTCCGTAGGAAAAGCCCTGAACAGGGTCTTACAGATAGCTCTATGGTCACTGAGGAGCTTGTCGTAGGAATCATGCTGATGCCTGGGTTAGGGTCTAATGTGTCTCCAGCCCCTCATGACACTGATGTTAATTCCAGGTGCTTGTAGCACTACTGCCCTTAGGCTCGGAGATTCAGAGTGTGACCCTATAACCTTTAGGCAATGTGATGGCTCATTCTGTACTTCATTTTTATTGAAATTAATTTTCAAGAAGGCCTCTAGAGCTTCATATCATATCTAGAAGTCATCAAACATCCCTCTTGCAATGTAAACGTCTGTGCCTCTTTTGCCTGTTTTTTTTAAAAAAATTTTAAGCCAATGCTTGTATAATTATCTCAACTATTTTTTTGAATGAGGCAGTAAAGAAGGAATGAAACTGCATTATTTTATAAATCTCATTCATTCATTCAAATTTTATTGTGTTCCTCTCTTTTTGATGCTATGTGATAAAAAAAAAAAATGTGATAGAAGGTCTCAATTATATTTATCCCTCAGCAATTAAGCTGTCTTCGTTAAATGGCTTAACCTTGTACACGGTGGTAATTGCATCTCCTCAATCTGATGTCGCTGATTTATCTGGAAATAGTAAATAGTGACAAAGAATCCCCTAGTGGCTTGTAAAGTTTTGTATTTCGTGTTTAGTAAACCCTGATTCCTCACAAACATCAACATGACCATTAATCTCACAATAAATGGGAAAAATCTAACTCAAGAAAAAGCAAGATAACAAAAAAAAAAAAAAAACCCTCAAAAGCCCAACACTGAAATGAATATTTTATACTCAACATCGTGTAAAGAAATAACAGGAAATTAAAGCAGTCTTAAGCCTGTGGATTCAGCAGCGGAGGGCCAGAGACAAAAGAGTCCATTCAGTGGAGTCATACGTGCATCATATTGCATGTGTGTTTCTATGGCCTGAGGACAGAGGGATGGCTGGGAAGGAATCTCATAGAAGGACTTGGGTGAGAAAGAGTCTAATTGGAGTAAATTGCCCTTTAAGCGCAACAGGCTTCAGGAAAAGGCCAACTTAGAAGAAGGAAAATAAGCTTAAAACAATTTTCCGTGAATGTCTCATATTTTCGGGGACCAGGCATGATTCATGTTTTACAGGTATGACTTACCTAACTCCACGATAAATGCTAAAATGGTTTAATACATTCCCTTGTAGTGAACATTTCCATTTTTAATTTTTTCTGTTACCTTCAAGAACATTAGCAACGTAAGATTCCAAATTAAAGAAAAAAGAGAGAGATATAATACTTGTTGTATTGTCACAGATGGCATCTTAGATTTAGAACCAATAAACTCAGGTTTTGGTCCTGTTTACTGCATTCTGGAGCTGATTTTAGTGATTCTTTTAACTTCCCCGAGCTTCATATTCCTTATCTAGCAAATTAAAGTTTAGACGACATTCATTCCCAATCTTGCAACCTAGGGGTTTGGAGGTGAAATAATGAGCACTGTTCTCACACCGTTTTCAATATTTCAAGAGGCCTAAGAGATATTGCAGTTGGAATAAGATTGCAAAGAGAAGCAAATTATAAATTATATTTGCCTTTATCTAGGTTTCTTTTAGCTTCATGTGATAAGAAGAACTAAATTTATCCAGTGTCTCCTATGTATCAAGCAATTTTTTATACAAATCAATTGGATTCTCACAGCTGTCACCATTTTACAAATAAAGACTTTCAGGCCTAGAAAGGTGAAGTGACTCCCTAAAGGTTAATACCTAGTACAGTGTTTGTACATAAAGGTGCTCAGGGTGCTTGTTGAAGCCTTCACAGCCAAGGTGGACAGAACCAGGAGTTGCACCCTGCCAGTCTGGCTCCAGATCCAGTCTTCTTCCACTGTCTCCATCACCATGCCTACTAAGGTTATCTCAGGTTGACAGGAGGCTTTGATTGTTGGCTGTTTTTAAAAAATTATAAAATTAAACAAATAATTACTCAACAAGTTCAGTTTACTTAGTAAACATCTTCATCCCATGGGATCCCTGGGCATGAGGGAATGTTAACAGAGATTCTCCACGCTGGTAGGATCATGACATCTAAATGAGATGATTGCTGAGGCCCTGTCTGCTCTGAGATCCTAAGCTTCTATGACTTCTGGTCAAAAGTAGGTCAAGATTGGATGAGTTCTTTTATTTTCAATAGATTCTGATTTTCTTCACCATCTTTTCCTCTGGGACTGTACTCAGGGCCTATAATGCTTTAGAAATTGGTAATTTAAAAGACAGATGGTTAGTATAACCTTGAAATCAATATTAAAGTGTATTAAGCAAAATATTCTACAGTAAAGTAAATTTTGTCTTTAATCAAGTGATTCTTTCTTCAAAAGAAAAAAACACCAGGAAGTCCCAGATGCTGCTGAATACAGCACTGTGCTGGTATTTAACATTGAGGCGTTGGCACCTCTAATTTACCACTTCAGAGACGTGTCAAGTTACATTGATGTTAACTTCATTTTGTCTTACTTTGAAGTACCTTCAACTTCAGTGACAGGATGGATTGAAACTGAATTTCAGGGAACCCATTAACCTATTCAGGGATCAGATTTCTTTGCTAAAATAACATTTCAAAAAATTTGATTATTAAAATGGGCTCTTATTCTTTGTGGGAGGGGGAGAGAAAAGGGCAAGGGTTTTTCTTGTATGACGTGAATTGACTTTCATTTGTAAGCTCTGCTTTGAAAACTTAGAGCTGGAATACCATTCTCATGCTAGAAATTACCTTTTGTGGGGAGAGAGTAAACTGTTCAAAGCTAGAGGAGATACATAGCCAGATATAACGCTAGGGTGGACTGGAGTGAAATTTGTTAACAATGTTGATAATGAGATGTCATTAAATTATGTGGTGCCTATTGGAACGCTTGACTAAAGATTTCTTGAATGCAGATATGAATCTACTTACAATATTTAGTATTTTCCCTATAAATCCCAAATAACTGTATCCCAGAATTCCATATTGAAGTCATTTTCAAGATATGAACTCTTACTGAATGAAAACATGCATGTGGCTTAAATACAGGGCTTTGAGGGGAAAAAATTGAATTATCTATGTGGAAATCAGGTTGAGTCTGGACCTGTAGATTTGTAGATAAACAAGGACAAAAGGTGGAACTCTAGGCCACGAAAACAAGCACCAGATGATTTGCTAGAAACCTCCTAGAAAGACCTAGTGACAATCTTTTATTTCAATGAAACTTGGGACTTGCAAAGTAAAACAGCAGGAGTGTTTGTAGTTCTTTCAAAGGGCACGCTTCCAGTCCCTGTCCCAGGCATCAGTGGCCACAAAGAAACATCTGCTGAAGCAGGAGGCCTGCACCATTGCGTCTTCCGAATCCTCCTATTTGAGAGGTTACAGCCATGTGAAATCAAGAGTGCTTGCTTTGGTAAAAAGGCCCATAGCTTTGATCTCACTGATAACAGAAACTTGACTGCCAATTTCTGGCCCTTTGCAGACAGCCTCCAGCACAGAGCCTTCTCCTAGCACACACTCATAGAGGCTGGATCAATGTCCTCTACAGCCCATCCTTTCTCTACCTTCACTTCCACATCCAAGCTCCCTCCAGTGTCCCCTTCCAGTCAGTTCTCACTGTTCTAGTCTTTTTTGGAATTGAGAGTAAGGGAAACAATAAGATTTTGTGTCTTAATATTTTGTCTTTTTCTATGACAGTGGCTGGTGGCTTGGAACCACTGATCTTTCAGTTAGCAGCCAAACACTTTAACCACTGCACGATCAGGGCTCCTTTGAATTTGGGCAGGTATATTTAAAAGGCATTGGGTATTGGGTATTATTTAAAAGGCTAAGGATGTGCAACTATCATTCTTCATATGTAAAGAAATCTTTAAGGACTCTTGCTAGCTGATAGGTGATTTATTTTCTCAGAAGGTAGGTTAGCTTTACACAGTTTCATTGAATGATATTCATTAGGGTTCACTGTGTGTCTTTTCACATAGATGTTCAGGGAAAGGGTTAGTTAGGACTGAAATATTGATTTACTCCTCAGATTCTTGGGGAAGGAGGTGAGAGCCAGAGCAGAAGGTGATCAGCTCCCTCAGTTTACCTAGTGTGCTATATAAATACTATAACTCTTCTATGTGTATCAGGATGTGGAAATGTTGGGGCGATACTGCATTTCAAGATAGCCAAAGGCAAGGCAGGTATTGAGAAATGTCACGCTACTGATAGGTATGTAGTCTGTGGCTGTGGACTGGTGGAAAGCTAAGATTCCTGGCATTTGCCAATGGCCGAGCAGCTTTGTATCTTCCACACTCAAGCTCCTCTTCGGAGACATAATGCTATATAACCTATCTGTCAGGCAGAAAATGAGCCGTACGCTCCATGTTGTTGCTGACAATATGTTATTTTTAATTCTGACACTTTAGAAGCTTGCATTCCTCTTTGAGCTGAGTTTTCTGCAGGTTTGCTTTCCTTTGCTTGTCATGTTAGCAAATTTGAAAAAAAAAGCTTTCATCTAAGAACGCCATTCACGGCGTTGATCTATGCAAGGTTTACCTTCTGAAATGGGTCAGTATGAATTAGATGTGGGTGGGAGAAGCTGATAAGAAAATGCACTCAGCTGGGGAAAATGGGGCCAGCTAAGCAGCTTCAAAACCGATTCACTCCAATAAACCACCTCCATGTCAGCACTGCAGCTGGCACCAAGCACCTCCGCTTTCATAAAAAGACATAAATATTCAGAAACATAGCAGCATATTGGATAGGATCTATATTTAAAATTCATGCGGGAAATGAATAGTTAGATCTTGATATAGAGGGCATTGTTGAGGTGGCTTAAAATACATATTATTAACACAGAGAAACCATCAATATTAAGCTGATTAATGCTTTTTATTTGTATCTCAAAAACGGGACCCACTGTAGAGTTGTTTTTGAAGCAGTTATTGATTATTAGAGCAGTTATATAAATTCCTTATAACTCAGCTAATCATGTTCAGAATGAGGGGGACACAAAATTTAATTTTTCCTTATTATGGAATGTTTTAGGAATATCCCAGATGAAGATATCTATTCTCTGTAATGACAGAGGTTATAATTAATTTTCATATTTATACTATTAGAGTCTAAAAGTTTGGCTATTTAATGAAGGGCATAAAGAGATTTAATGAAAGGCTGAAAAATCATATATGGCCTGTTAAAGAATTTGAAACAATGGGGAATGAAGATGCAACATTGTGCTGTTTTTGTTAGAAACAGTAATGAAAATTCTTTAATCAAATTTAATTTATTTTTCAGAAAGATTTAAAAAATCACCCAGATATGCTATCTATCTGCAGTATAGAAACTTAAACTTGAGGACTAACGTGCGTTACCCAACCCCAACAAAACGACACTTAAAAGGGCGCTCACACAGACCCTCTTTGTTTCCCAGTCTTCAGGTTAATAGCCCAGCGCTGCACTGTCTCCAGGTAGTATTTCCAGCCACTCTCCTACCTGTCTCCTATATCTTGTTCATTCCTTTGTTGTTATTACCTTCCTCAGGCCATTCTGTTGCTCAAAAAAAAAAAAAAAGAAAAAGTTTTCATGTTTATTTGTAAAGCATATTTTGTTACTGAAAGAGTTAAAACTTCCCTTTCCTCTCCAAGATGAGCACAGGTCTATCTGGATGTGTGGAAAAGGGGGTGTCACTATAATTCACTGTTGAATAGAACAGATGGAATGGCTCACCACTCTCTCTCTGGCCTAAATGATGCAGGCAAAAGGCCCTATAAAATCACAAACTCAAAATTAATAGCCAGCTTTCCAAAGAGTCTTCAGCTTCCTTGAAATCAATACTGTTGACTTCCCTGAGCAGGCCACAGGCTGAGGTTAGGGAGCTGGAGTTTTGGAACTCAATCCAACCAGTGATCCAGCCCAATGCAGAAATTATGGAACAATACCAAAAAAAAATTTTTTTATCACTAATATCACACACACGTAAAATTTTGCTAAAGGTGATTCAAAAGTGGCTGCAACAGTATATCGACAGGGAACTGCCAGAAATTCAGGCCGGATTCAGAAGAGGGTGTGGAACCAAAAATATCATTGTTGATGTCAGATGGATCCTGGCTGAAAGCAGAGAATACCAGAAAGATGTTTACCTGTGTTTTATTGACTATGCAAAGGCATTCGACTGTGTGGATCATAACAAACTATGGATAACATTGCGAAGAATGGGAATTCCAGAACACTTAATTGTGCTTTTGAGGAACCTGACCATAGATCAAGAGGTAGTTGTTAGAACAGAACAAGGGGATACTGTGTGGTTTAAAGTCAGGAAACATCAGGGTTTAAAGAATACTACATCAGGGTTGTATTCTTTCACCATACCTATTCAGTCTGTATGTTGAGCAAATAATTCAAGAAGCTGGACTGTATGAAGAAGAACAGGGCATCAGGATTGGAGGAAGACTCATTAACAACCTGCATTATGCAGATGGCACAACCTTGCTTGCTGAAAGTGTAGAGGACTTGGAGCACTTCTTATGAAGATCAAAGACCACAGCCTTCAGTATGGATTACATCTCAACATAAAGAAAGCAAAAATCCTTACCATTGGACCAATAAGCAACAACATGATAAACAGCAAAAAGATTGAAGTTGTCAAGGATTTCATTTTACTTGGATCCACAATTGACACCCATGGAAGCAGCAGTCAAGAAGTCAAATGACGTATTGCTTTGGGCAAATCTGTTGCAAAAGACCTCCTCTTTAAAGTGTTGAAAAATAAAGATGTCACCTTGAAGACTAAGGTACGCCTGACCCAAGCCATGGTATTTTCAATTGCATCGTATGCATGCAAAAGTGGACAATGAATAAGGAAGACCAAAGAACTGGTGCCTTTGAATTGTGATGTTGGGAAGGATATTGAATATACCATGAACTGCTAAAGGAATGAACAAATCTGTCTTGGAAGAAGTACAACCAGAATGCTCCTTACAAGCAAGTATGGGATGACTATGTCTTGCATACTCTAGACATGTTATCAGGAGGGATCAGTTCCTGGAGAAGGACATCATGCTTGATAAAGCACAGGGTCAGCAAAAAAGAAGACCCTCAGTGAGATGGATTGACACAGTGGCTGTAGAAATGGGCTCACGCATGAAAACGATTGTGAGGATGGCACAGGACCGGGCAGTGTTTCGTTCTATGGTATATAGGGTTGCTATGAGTCAAAACTGACTCAATGGCACCTAACAACAACAACAACAACAACCCAGTTTCTTTAGAGAAGGAATCAGTGTGGCCACCATGGAACAGGGCATAGTCAGCACCCTCTGATTGGACCCAGAGCCTGAGATTTCTGAACGCTGTAATCCAATTAGTTTATAATTTCTCTTCATGACTTGTCTGTCACAGCTTGTCTTTAACATTCCATAGGACCCTGTGTTTTTATCAAGAGCTATGAATAGCCACAGATCAATATGCTGACATACACTGTATCATAGAATAGCATGACAAAACTGAAAATCATAGTAAACTCAAAATAACCTTTTATTCATAGTCTACAGTGGCAAAATCAAGCCACGTTTAGGCTCATTTTCACAAAGTTAATCCTAAATATATGTACACAGCTTGTGATCTGTTATGGACATATACTGTGCAAGACCCTGCTAGCTACTATTTAGCTGGTAGAATCAATCCAGTGTACAAACCATCGTCCATTCAGATTTGTCAGGCAACTGTTCATACAGATTAGTGCCCTTGCAAAAAGATTTTAAAAATAATTCAAAGAATTACTCCTGCATAAGTGAATATATGAGAGACTCTTCCAGTTTATAAGGTCTTATACTTTATTGGTGAAGACAGAGACAAATACCCAAATAAAATTGCAAGCATTCCAAACAAAATGCGTCATAAGAATTGTTCAAAACAAACAAACAAACAAAAAACCTCAGGAACACTGGGAGATGGCCTTCAGCTTCTATTTCCAAGGAAGACTTGTTGGAGTATGTGGGGGAGGGGAGACACTGGGTATAAAGACAAAGAGTGCAATTTCCATAGAAGATGATGAAGTTGTGGTCAGAGACTTCTCAGAGAATAAACAATATCAACGATGTTTAGAGGCAAGGAAGAGTGAGGAGTGGCTCCAGAAACAGCAAAACTTATGGTTTGGCTCAAGTGTTGCAAATATGTAAGCTTGGAAATGCAAAGTAATCAGGAAGACAGAATGGGGTAGGAGGACCTTAGATGCCTGGCTGAGGGGAATTTGATTGTCAAGTATTTGGGATAACATGAGGTCAAGATTCTCATTGGCTGAAGGTCCAGAGAGCCGATGAAATATCCTCCAGTAAGTGAAGAATCTACATCTCTTTTGAGTAAACAACAAAGTATATGGGCTTAACAGACTGAGAGGGATCCAAAACCAAATCAAATCCATTGCCATGGAGTCAATTCTGACCCCATAGGACAGGGTAGAACTACTCCCATACATAGGGTTTCCAAGGAGTGTCTGGTGGGTTCAAACTGCCAGCCTTTTGGTTAACGCCAATTTCTTAACCAAGGCACCACCAGGGCTCTCTGAGAGGGTTAGAAGGTAGAATTTTCTTTTTTTTGAGGGTTAGGACCAGACTACAGTTGGAGAAGCATTTGGGGATATGTCTCTACACACAAGCCTGTCTTACAGCTTGACTGAGTTGCTAACCAGAGGGTGATACGCACATAGGAAATAACATTGGGTTGGGAGTGTGGAATGGAGAATTCCAGGTCCAGGCTCTGTGCCCATGGACAAATCACTTATGCTCCTTGGGCTTCAAATTCCACATTATAAAATGAGAGTGTTAAACCATAGGCCATCTAAGATTCCTTCCAGCCTGAGAATTTATGATGCTAATTAAACACAGTCAAGCCAGTTTTGGCAAAAACTTTAAAAAATTTAATAAATTATGGAGGTGAATTTACCTGTCCTTTAATTGTTATTAATTCAATTTTTAGCAAACATTTTTTTGAGGACATACTATTTACCAGACAGTGTACAAGACATGGTATAGGCTAACAATTAAAATCCATCTCCTGCCTTTTAGCTCCTGGAGAGAAGCATGTAAACAAAAGTATTAAAGCATTACAGGGGTTATGATGAAGTTATGTGATAGGCACAAAGAAGAGCAAGTAGATGTTGTAATTTTTATATATATTTTTTTCCTTTTTATGGAAGTTTCCTAAATCGCTTTCTCTTAGAAAACTGTCTTGCAGTGAAAGTTGGAGGCTGCTACAGAGACAGGTGCTGATGGATAATGTTAATGGTTACTGAGCAGGAACAAATGCAGCTAGGCAAAATTTCGGTTAACTGTAACTAGTGATCTCCCCCACCCCCAATTTCTGATTACTTGTCATCCTCCCAGCTCGCTATGTACAAGTTAAAATATCCCAGCAAATATCTGCAAATGTGTAACCCTCATGCCAGGCATTTTGCTGACTTTTTCCTTTTTGGACAGGCCATATTTAAATACTACCTGAAGCTGAGCATCCGTAAAACTCTGTTCTCAGTATATGTTTAATACTCAACCAAAGTTGCCTTTTTTTTTTTTTTTTTTAAGCTTGCTCTGTTTGTACCTTTAATTTAACATTAGTAGGACATCTGCCAAGTTAATACAAGCACTTCTCTATGCACTGGAAAACCCAATTAGGACTTGTTCTGAGTTTGATTATCAGGCAGAAACATGCATACAGAAATATTCATTAGAGACCTACTGAGAGCTGTGATAAACCAGCAGACGGCTGAATTATAGAGACTCCATCACTCTCCTCCACCACCCTTCCACATTTGCTTGATAAAGGACAAGCAACAAAGATCCTCAGTGTAATTTGGTGCCCACTGAACTGTACTCCACGATGAGGGATATTGTTTGGACTCTCTTTAGGATGTTAAAGAATGTTTCAGGACATGATATCTCAGACAACTGATACACTAACACATTGACTGCAGCCCATGTTGGGCTGGGTTGGTTTGTAGCTTCACCGTAAACATGGTTTAAGCTTTAATTATGGACTTGGGAGGCATATGTTACATGGAGCCAGGCGGGGATCCCTACATGCTGTGCTCCGTGAAACACCTAAAATCTAATGTCTCTCACCCTCCTGCCACACTGTTTACAATTCTCACCACGAGTTTCTCCTATAGATTAATCTGTTATTAGTTCTTAATTTCGGGCTTCACTGGATTTGTTAGGGCAACCATAAATGTTCCAACATAACCTTGAGAAATTCAGAAATAGGACACTTCTCCTTGATAGGGATGCAGAGTAGGAAGGATTGTGGAGCTGCTGAGAGTGGAACTGGAAGACAATGGGTGAATGATAGTGCACTGGCTAGCCAAGGGCCAGTTTAAGGACTCTAGGGGATGCAAGGCGCTGAGGGGTCCAGGAAGAGGTGAAGAGCACAAGAGCTTTAAACTGCCTTCCTTTCTACCATTTGGTCTAGGTTTTGTGATCACTGAGTGTGCTTTTCTAGAATAATATGGGGGGGGGTGGATTAAATCATTTGGCAATAATTATTCAAATTTGGGTAACTCAGCTAACTAACTGTATTTGGCAAATCTGCTGCAAAAGACTACTTCAAAGTATTACAAAGCAAAGATGTCACTTTGAGAGTTAAGTTGCACCTGTCCCAAGCCATGGTATGTTCAATTGTATGTGAAAGCTGAACAATGAATAAGGAAGTCCAAAGAAGAATTGATGCTTTTGAATTGTGATGTGGTCAAAGAATATTGAATATACCGTGGACTGCCAGAAGAATGAACAAATCTGTCTTGGAGAAAGTACAGCCACAATGCTCTTTGGAGGAGAAGATGGTGAGACTTTGTCTCACAGGAACCAGTTCCTGGAGAGGGACATCATGCTTGGCAAAGCGGAGGGTCAGCGAAAAACAGGAAGACGCTCAATTAGATGAATTGACACAACACAATCAATGCAACAATGGGCTCAAACATAACAATGATTGTAAGGATGGTGCAGGGCAGGGTAGTGTTTTATTCTGTTGTTCTTGGGGTCCCTATGAGTGGCACCCAACTTGGGGGCACCTAACAACAACGACTAACTAAAACCAAGTAATCATTCAAAATAGTAGAAGGGATGCTTTGTTTCTATTTCCTAAAATGCTGGGATTATAAAACAGCCTGAGTCTTACCAGAACAGTGTTTTGCATTTGTCTTTGCTCCCAATCTGGCTCACAGGCAACTCTGCATGTGCCACACTGGAGAAAATCTCAGTGCAATCAGAGGAGGCTAAGTGTTCCTTGCTGTCACTGTATTGTCAACTAACAAGATCAAAGTCATTTGAGTAGTTTATTTGAAAAGCATTTGGGTAATTTGGCTCCAATGGTTTCAGTATGTTTGCTATTTCAAACATTAAATATATTATACATTTTTTTAAATGAAAAGGAAATATGTTTCCCTATTGATTGTTATGTTAAACAGTGCCTATTTCCTGAATAAACGAAGAAACCAAATTAAAGGACATAGTCTTCAATACAGCACGAGGGTGTGTCTTAAAATGATTACCCTATTTGGAAAAAAAATGGAATGAAAGGATAGAATTTGTATTTCCTAAGAAAGTAAGTCTGTCTCTCCTTATTAGTGTAACATTTCCCATGTGGTAGATAGACGTAAATCTGGTGCCTTATGAGACCAGAGATTTAAAAATGATCAATACTGGGATGGGATCATGTTCCTAAACTTTAAGTATTCAAATAAGTTTAAAGACTTTTGAGAGTAATTGAAATGGTAAACCATATGCGAGCATACATAGTACTGGTAAAACATTTTGCTCTGGACAGTTAATAAGCCTTTATATTTAACAGAAGACATTTAAAAATTATGCATTTGTTTTGTTTTGATAGCACAGGGCTTTATGTAACTTGAAATATTTTTAGACTTCCTTCTGGAAAGACCAAGAAGATGACTTATCATTTACAACTTTTTGCCACCATGGCCCCAAAGGGTTAGTGGCCTCTAGAGAGAGAATCTTTCCACTGCCACCATTTAGGATGCAATTCCTCTTCTTCTTGTATTTATTTTTTTATTTCTTAGGGATGTGTTTCTTGAAGGAATACTGGCCTTTTCCCATTTTGTTATCAAGTATTTATCCCACTGAAGTCTCAGATGAAAATGTGAGTAACGTGGAATTTATATGATGATGGTAGTAATTCCTAGCAATGATCATCCCTAGGTGCCTTTGAGATGCTCCTAGTGGTGGGTACATATAGCCTCTACTTCAAAGAGTAGGCTTCAAATTATGAGAGAATTCTTCTCTGAACTTGTAGGGGAATCCAAAATGAAGTTGAATAAACTATATGCATTTTTAAAGGTATTAACACAATTTCGTATTGTTCTCTTTGGCTATTACCCTTTTGTTTAAACAGAAAAATCTCAGTTAGTATTCCAACCTGATATTAGATGGGAATTGAGGGATAAGATATGAGTCCTTTCTCAGTCTAGAGTGGTGGCTTTCAATTGGGAAAAAGGGAGAATTTGGCAATAGGGTTATTTTTGCTTTTCACGTGTGTGGGCGGGGGTGCTACTGGCATCTAATGGGCAGAGACCACGGCTGCTACTAAACATTCTACGCTGCTCAGGGCAGATCAAACAATAAAGAATTATCTAGCCCCAAATGTCAAGAGTGTTGAGGCTGAGAAAGCCTGGTCTAAAGTGTTTAATGGAGGACAGCATTTGCTAAAGTTAGCTGGGGTCTAGTGTTAACAGTGGTATTTAATAAGGATCCTCAAAGAGAAAGTGAATTTCAAGAGACGAGAGTATAACCATTTGTTAGGTGAATATTCTCCCTCACCGCCGTTACTATAAAATCTGAGTGTTTAAGGTGGTGTTGGGATTTTTTTTTATAAGGCATGCATCCAGGTTTGGATATATAGGTATCTTGAGCCTGGTTATTAACAGACTTTTGACAAGTTTATTCCGTTGTTGGACAGATAGAAACTGAATTCATAAAACTATTTTTATTGAGACTCAGAGAGGATATGTTGGCCATTGCTTATATCAGCATCTATGCTAAGTGCTTTATGTATGATTTCATACAAACCTTACAAGTCTTCCAAATAAGCAATTCTTTTTCTTTTCACTTCTTTTTTTTTTTTTTAAGAAGAGGAAATGAGGGCTCAGGTTAACTAATTTTTCAAGGGTCTTAAGCTAGCATGTATTGATCTGAGATATTTCCGTCACCACTTCCTAAATTTTCGTTGCAATCCCAGTGTTACATTCATCTTTAGTTCTAATCTTGTCCTTGAAGCCACACAGAAGGTCCACCCTCCCTTCCTTCTTTTGCATTTTTTAAGGACAGCTATTATGTTAACCTCCTCAAGGTTGAACACTCATAGTTTCTTTACTAATCATTATTATTATGGTAAGAGTGTATCTCTTTATTCAGTCCGGTTATTTTCCTGTGAAACTCTCCTTTGACCATGACCCTATGATAAAGGGAAAGAACATGGGTATCTATATTCCTCCCCAGGTCAGAGTGTGAAGTCCAGTAGGAATACCATGTTCCTTGATGAGAAAATATTGTACTTCTGTTATCAAAGGCTGATTCCAGAAGTCTTATTATAAATGCTGCTGCTGCTGTTTTGATCACCTCAAAACACCTAAGTGAGGTTTATATATGTATATATATATATGGGACCTGGTGGTAAAGTGGTTAATTATTCAGCTGTTAACCAAAAGGTTGGCAGTTCAAATCCACCAGCCACTCCTTGGAATTTCTATGGGGTAGTTCTACTATGTTCTATAGAATTTCTATGAGTCAGAATTGACTCAACAGCAATAGATTTGGCTTATATATATAAATGTATATACATACATACGTAATATATATAAGCAAGTATATAATAAATTAAAATACATATACATTATTAAATGCGTTATATCTGATTTTTCTGTAAAATAATATTAACTTTTAAACACACAGATATAGCTATGCATCCAAACGTGGCTTTAGGTTGGGAGTATGGCCCATTAAATGCATGGAAGCCTGGAAAAATTTATGTGTTTGAAGCAAAGTTGATGAGACGTAAGCTATATGAGTCCATACCTTTGTTTTCTATTTTATAATTTTTTATTATTTTTCCCTTCATTGGGGTTTAGTCTATTGTTCTTATTTAAGCTTCTTAAATTCAGTACTTTTCATTTCTTTTTTCTTTTACGAGGAAAGCATGCAAAATTATATATTTCCCAGTATGAACCTCTTTACTGTCTCCCTTGAGGTTTGATATGTAGTAATGTCATCATTTTTCTTACTATTTTGAAATTTCCATTATTTTTTTTGACTTGTGACTTATTTAGAATTTTTTTTTTTTTAATTTGCAACTACATTTTTTTTTTTAGGCTTCACTTTATATTATTGGTTTTTGGTTATTTTATATTTTTTGTAAAATTTATACTGTATTGATTTGCCTATCTTAAATGTTATTATTGCCCAGTATTTTAATTTCACTCTATTTTCTTATGCACAAAATTAGTAATTATAATTGTTTTAAGGTTGTGAAGTCAATGTTTGTTTACATCTACACATTTGCCGGTCCCTTTTTTTTTTTGCTCACTTTTTCTTCTAGCGTTACAGTTGTTCTTTTCGGGATTTTTTTTTTTTTTTCCTGGTGTATATTCTTTAGTTTCAGTAGCTCCTCAAGTATTTGTGGTGAATGCTTTTAGACTTTTAATACTTGTTTGTCAGAAAACACATCTATTTTGGTTTTATGGGTTGCATATTTTAGATCATTAATAGATTTTTTATCCTATGAAATAATGGACTAATGTATGTATGTATTTTACATGTATACATATATAGACACATATGTATACATACACACATATATTTATCATATATGCACATATGTGTATTTTTATGTATGTATGTGTATATATGAATTTTTTAATATATATGAAACCTATGAAAAACTTTGTGAATATAAACTGTTTGGAGTGGAACTAATTACTAACTAATTCAACATATACCTACTAAACACGTAGTATGAACTGGGCCAGGGGCTGTCCTGAAGAATCAGAAATAAAGTGCCATCCTGACTCATAAGAGTTTCACAGAACTGTATGGAGCAATCCAGGATGGAGGTATGCACAGTGGGCTCTGAGATTATATGCCATAGTTTTTTCACCAAGGCAGAAATGAGGAGACCAATTAGGGAGGCCACTTGGAAGTTGATGTTGGAGCCTAGTTGTAAAGAATGAGTACAAATTAGACCACATAGAGATACGAGAATGAAGAGTAATTGATTGCGCAAAGTCACATGGGTGAGAAGGAGCATGTCATGATGTGGGACTTCAATCCTGGCAGAGACGTGGAGATGCTGGACTACTGTTGCTCCTGCTGCTGCTGCTACTACTACTATTACTACTAATGATAATGATAGTGCTAATGATAGCTGGCACCGAGCACTTATTATGTGTCAGGGATTCATTATCATATTTAATTAGTGCCCTTTACCACTCTCTGAGATAGGTGCAATTATTATCCACGGTTTACAATGAGAAAACCAAGACTTAACAGAGGGGTAGGTAATTTGTTCAAGGTCACGTAGTTTATAAATGGTAATATAAATCCCCAGTCCTTCCGCTGACCACTTAACTCATGCTCATCCTTCAGATTTTGGGTTAGATGCCATCTCTACTGGGAAGCCTTCTGTGAACTAGTGGAACGGGTTAGGTGTTCTGACTGCGGGCTCTCAAAGTACTCTGTGTCCCGTGCTACATCACAGAACTCATCTCTATCCTGTCTGCTTCCTAATCTGACTTTCTTCGTAGACAGCAAGCCCCTGAAGAAAGAAAGTCTGTCTAGTTCTCCAGTGATTCAGCATATCTGATGCAAAGTTAGTATTTAATACACAGTTGAGAGAATGAATGAATAAGTGAATGAGTGACATTGTGTGGCTGTGGTATAGCATTTTCCAGGAATAGCAGAACAAGAAGTTGGGGAAGAAGAGAAGGATCAAGTCAAATAATTGTTCTTATGTCATGTTAAGCCATTTTGTCGCATACCAAATGCCATGGGTAGTTAATGAATGATGGTAAACAAGAAAGCAAGACAGGAAAATGATCAGATATATGATGTAGAAAGATCACTCAGGTTGTGCGTGGATTGACTGGGAGAGAGGAGATGTCAATTAGGGGAATACTACAATAACGGGATGAGAAAAAACAAAACAAAAACAAATCCACTGCTGTCTAGTTGATTCCAACCATAGTGACACTATAGGACAGAGTAGAACTGCCCCATAGGGTTTCCAAGGCTGTAAGTCTTTACAGAAGCAGACTGCTATTATGTCTTTCTCCTGTGGAGCATGTGGTAAGTTTGAACCCCTGACCTTTCGATTAGCAGCCAAGCGCTTAAGCACTGCGCCACCAAGATTCCTATGAGAAAAAAAGGAGGCTCTGAATTAAGACGCTGATGGTGGGAAAGAATAGGTGAGGCCATATTCAGAAGGTGTTTGAGGAATAAAGTGATCAGCATGATTGTTCATGGAGAGGGAAGGAAAAGAAGGCATAGAAACTGTAAGTTTCTGAGTTGAAAGATTTAGTGAATGTAGGTTTCATGCATTAAACAAGAGAATATATGGAGAGACACATGTTAATCCCCGTACCAAAAATAATCGGTCCATGGCAAACCATTTTAGGAAGTAGCTTATGATCAAGAACTAATGGTACTGAAGGAAGAATTCCAAGCTGCCCTGAAGGCACTGTCAAAAAACAAGACTTCAGGAATTGACAGAATACCAACTGAGATGTTTCAACACTGGAAGCACTCACTAGTTTATGCCAAGAAATTTGGAAGCAGCTACCTGGTCAACCGACTGAAAGACATCTCTGTGCCCGTTTCAAAAATTCAAGCTGGATTCAGAAGAGGAGGTGGAATGAGGGATATCATTGCTGATGTCGGATGGATCTTGTTTGAAAGCAGAGACTGCCAGAAAGATGTTTATCTGTGGTTCATTGACTATGCAAAGGCATTGGACTGTGTGGATCATACAAATTATGGATAATATTGTGAAGAATGGGAATTCCAGAACATTTAATTGTGCTCATGTGGAACCTATCCATAAACTAAAGGGCAGTTGTTCCAATAGAACAAATGGATACCGCACGATTTAAAGTCAGGAAAGGTGTGTGTCAGGGTTGTATCCTTTCACAATACCTATTCAATCTGTATGCTGAGGAAATACTTCAAGAATTTGGACTGGATGAAGAAGAATGCAACATCAGGATTGAATGAAGACTCATTAACAACCTATAATATGTAGATGACACAATCTTGCTTGCTGAAAGTGAAGAGGACTTGAAGCACTTACTGAAGATCAAAGACCACAGCCTTCATTATGGATTACACCTTGATATACTTGTTGCTTTCAAGTCAATTTCAACTCATAGTGACCCTACAGGACAGAGTGGAAGTACCCCCATAGGGTTTCCAAGGTGGAATCAAACTGCCAATCTTTTGGTTAGCAGCCTGCGCTCTTATCCGCTGTGCCACCAGGACTTCCCCTCAATATAAAGAAAACAAAGCAAAAATCCTCACAACTGGACCACTAAGCAACATCATGAACGGAGAAAATTTTGACGTTGTCAAGGATTCCTTTTACTTAGATCTACAATCAACGCCCGTGGAAGCGGCGGTCAAGAAATCAGACATGCACACTCATAAAACAAAATATTTCTTTCTAAAAAAAAAAAAAAAAATTGTGTTTTGTTTAAAATTCCTACTGACTAATTTTCAGGATGTTTTATACACACGCTCATAAACTACAGAAATTTAGCCTTATAATCTCTTTTTCTACTATTTTCTCAACTGCAGGTGACACTCTAGTTAACTTGAGTAACACTTGATTACATGAACACAGCATCTTCTTTCAAACCTGAGCATCCACACACACAGTGTTCTTTCTGTCTGGCTTATTGTGTCCCATGGCCCTCATCCTTACCACTTTTTTACGCGGTGGACTCAGTTTTTTCTTTAAAATCCTACTAAATTCACTTTTTTTCTTCTCCTCTAAAGCCTATCTTTTCTAAACATTCACCATGAAATTAATTACCCATTTACAATTGACTCAAAACACTTTCTCAAAATCTATTACCTGCTATTTCATTGCCTTGTTATTTGAGTAATTCCTATTACTCTTAACTGGATTGAGAGCATTTTGAGGGCAAAGATTGGCCCAATTCTTCTCTGTCTCTACAGTATATATTTATCACTGGGTTCATAACAGCATCAGTCGCTAGTAAACTTTCAGTGAAATTATTCATATAATTTCAGAGAGAAAGAAAAAAAAAAGGATTACATCAAAGTTTTACAAAAAGAGGGAAGCTTATCCCTTTGAATGTTCCTCTTATGTGATAAAATTTACTTTTGGGCCAAAAAAAAAAAAAATTGCATTCTCTAAACCTTTCTGTACTGTTGAAAGTCCAAAGTAAATTTTACAGTGTACTCTCTACTTATTGAAAAACAATATCAGCATTAGGAAAAAATAATTTCAGGTTTAAAAAAGTAACAGTTGTGGTGGGGGGGAGAAAAAAGCAATTCTGAAGTTGGAGATGACAGAAAAAGAAAAAAAAACCCATAATATTTAGGAATTATCGTGAAGCTTGGTTTTTTTTTTTTTAATTTTTAGAATAATTGATTGTAAAGGAAAGAATTCATTTGGTCTAGTTGAAGCAAAAAAAAAAAAAATCAGTTTATTAAAGACTATAAATCAGTTCTCTGAATCTCCAGGAAATGCAAATTCTGAACGCAGAGACAATGGCTAACACATCAGTGGAGCTTCTCTTGCAAAAATACCTCTGCCCCAGCTTTTCAGCACACGTGACAATTGGACTGGATACCGTAAGCTCTAGCGTGGTCACCCCTGGAGAACTGGTTGCCTCTACCAGTACCCTGGCAGAAGACCAGTTCCCTTCTGAGTGGCTTCCTCTTCATGCTCTGAATTTCACGCACAAGTGTCTGACTGGCATCATTTAAGTCTCTTGATCCGATGCTACTCTTAAGGGAGTCTAGGCTTCTCCCTTGGAAAGGCAGATGATGTGGGAAATTTCCAAAATCTTGGAAGAAGTGTCAAAACTATTGAGTGACCCCAAATAACAAATGGCAAAATGACACTAGATCTTTTAAGCTCCGGATGGTAGGACCTCTATCATCTGTTACTATTGTGTTTCCTTGTGCAAGGTATTTAACTATTATGAGTCTTATTTTTCTAATATGCAAACTAGGTATAGTGACTTCTGTACTTCACAAAATTGTGACAGAAATTGACTGAAAAATGCTTGTCACATCGTGCATGACTACTTAACATAAGTTGAGTCCGCTTTGACCGTTCCTCTACATTTTTGAAGAAATATTCAGTTGCTTTGCCATCCTTTACAAAGCGACTTTAGCAGTGGTACTCAAAATTACTAGGAGATTTGATGCCCCTCCTCAGCACCAGATATTCTGATTGTACAAGTCTTGGGTGTGGCCTAGAGACATCTGTATTTTTTTTTTAGCATTCTTCAGGTGAATCTAATATGCATCAGTGTTAAGAACTATTAACTTATAGTCACTATTTTTCTCAACCAGGGTTTTGTGAAAGAATTAAACAACATAGAGTATGATTTGAATTATTATTTTCTCATTTCTCCCAAAGATGGTATATAGATTGTGACATTATAGATGCATCAAAGAGAAGTTAATTCATTACTTAAAACTGATGTCCTGGGGCATTAAGCTGAATTTTCTAGTGGAGAGAGATAATACTTTAATTATTGAATGTACATCAACAACAACATAGATCAATTACCAGTGGTAAGTAGTAAACTAGTCTTCTGGAGCAGGAAAAAAGGCCCTGAGTAGTTTCATCTGCCAGTTTCTGCGGTGTAAATATTCCCAGCATGACTGGTTAAAAGCTACCAACTTTTTAACAACTGGCTCACAGATTTGTCAATAGCTAAAAATTAACTTAGCAAGTTGGTCTCCCAAACTCATAGAACCTGCATCTAGCACACTGTACATTTCTTGAGAAATTTGTCTACTACATCTAGCTAGCATGCAGTAGTACATTGACAGGGAGCTGCCATAAATTCGAGCCAGATTCAGAAGCGGACACGAAATGAGAGATTTTATTGCTGATGTCAGATGGGTCTTGGCTGAAAATAAAGAATAACAGAAATATATTTACCTGTATTTTATTGACTATGCAACGGCATTTGACTGTGTGGATCATAACAAATTATAGATAACACTGGGAAGAATGGGAATTCCAGAACACTAATCATACTCATGCGGAACCTGTACATAAAATAAGAGGCAGTTGTTTGAACAGAACGAGTGGATATTGCATGGTTTAAAATTAGGAAAGGTGTATGTCAGCATGATATCTTTTCAAAATGCTTGTTCAATCTGTATGGTGAGCAAATAATTGGAGAAGTCAGACTACATGAAGAACAATGCAGCATCAGGATTGGAGGAATGCTCATTAACAGCCTGTGATATGCGGATGACACAACCTTGCTTGCTGAAAGTAAAGACTTGAAGCACATACTGAGGGAGATCAAAACTACAGTCTTCAGTATGGGGTACACCTCAGTATGGAGACAACAAAAATCCTCACAACTGGGCCAGTAAGGGATATCACGATAAGTGCAGAAAAATATTGAAGTTGTCAAGGATTTCATTTCACTTGGATTCACAATCAATGCCAACGGAAGCAGCAGTCAAAAAATCAAACAACGATTGCATTGGGTAAATCTGCTGCAAAAGACCTCTTTAAAAAGCAAAGGTGTCACCTTGAGGATTAAGGTGCACCTGACCCAAGCCATGGTAATTTCAATTGTCTCACATGCGTGGGAAAGCTTGACAATGAATAAAGAAGGCTGAAGGCCTTTGAATTATGGTGTTGGCTAAGAATACTGAATATACCATGGACTGCCAGAACAAACAAACCTGTCTCAGAAGAAATACATCCAGAATGTTCCTTGGAAGCAAGGGCAGTGAGGCTAAGTCTCACTTTGGATGTGTTATCAGAAGGGACCAGTCCCTGGAGGAGGACATTCTGCTTGATAAATAGAGGGTCAGCAAAAAGAGGAAGACCCTCAGTGCGGTGAATTGACACAGTGGCTGCAACAATAGGCTCGAGCATAGCAACGATTGTGAGGACGGAGCAGGACCCAGCAGTGTTTCGTTCTGTGGTACACAGGGTTGCTATGAGTCAGGACCACCTCAATGGCACAAAACAACAGCAACGACTGCATGCGATAAGCCTCTCGTGTGAAATAATTTTTTTGTTGTTCTTGAATTTCATAAATGTAACTCAGATGTATGTTTCATGCCAATTCATCCTAGAAGATAAGAGATGGACTAGCTCCTCTGAACTCAAACCTATAATACCACAGTCAATTACCATAGAAGAGGGAGGCATTGGTGCAAGACAGAGAAACCTTAAGCTATATATACATAAAGATAGTTAAAACATAACCCCATATGTCACACAGTGGGGGAAAAAAAATCAAGCTTGAGAGTCACATACTGTTACTTCTGTTTTTAAAATCTTGATTAAAAGCAAGGAAAAGTGTTTAGAGTAGAAACAGCTGCCATTTCCTCTCCTTTACTTAACAGAAACACCCACATTCAAAAGACCCAATCGTTTATTTAAGTTACTTGAAACATACGGAAATTCCTTGGATAACTTCCAAACAAATATATGAAGTATAATAAGTGTTGTCGTTGTGTGCCATTGAGTTGATCTGATGTAGGACAAGCCTGTAGGACAGACTAGAACTGCCCCATAGGGTTTTCCAGGCTGCAATCTTTACGGGAGCAGATCTGAAGGTCTTTTCTCCTGCTGAGACCCTGGTGGGTTTGAACAGCTAACGTTTCAGTTAGCCACCAAGCACTTAACCACCGAGCCATCAGTGTTCCTTGTAGAATAACTGGGAGATCTGAAGAGGGTATCACATGATATTGAATATAAGAAAAAATAAAAAGATATCAAATACAATGTTAACAGGCTATATGAACATTGAGAAATTGAGAATATTTAGCTTAAAGAAGACTCATGGATGAATGATAATTACCTCCAAACAATTACTTTGAATAAGAGAACTGTGTAAACTGGTCCTGAATGCTGGTGAACATATTTGTGTTTTAACATGAGGAAGCACTTTTAAAAACTGACAGTATAGAAAGGACTTTTGCATTAAATGAGGAGAGGCTAAACTAAATTCCTTTTCAGAATCTAAACATCCCTGCTGTTCCATTATTATATTAATCATGCAACAAATAAGAGGATTAGGTTGAAATCAGATAGATTTTTTATATTTACGCATACAAGTTATAGATGCGATTTAGGTGGAGAACCTAAACTCATTTCCCTATAGGTGGATTTGCTTTGAGGGACATTTTTAGTCACTTACCCAAAGAAAAGGTAAACTTGTGCTCCTTGAATCGTTCAGGTAATGGAAAATGTATCGAACAGGCAGCTTCCTAGTTCTACTTCAAAATGGACAGCAGAAAATGTATTTGAAGGGGAATGTTTTACTCAAGCAATCTTAGAATTAACTGTGAGTAAGATTTTTAGAGCACCATTTTAAAATGGGAGCAAGGCCAGTCTCCAACACCTAAAGGAATCTGTGGGCTGCTCTTATGCATGGCTTGTATCTCTGGCTATGGAGAAGGTTGTGGATCAGGAACAGACCGACTGAAGCGCCTATGCCTCCTGCTGCGGTGACTCTCCTGTCTCGTGATGGACTTTGTCAGTTTTCTAGATCTTATAGCATTCCAAGGCCCTCAGCTGTCATCAGTCTAGGAAATGGAGATATATCGATTAATGTCTTCATACCTTTAGAAACTATCATTTTGTCATACTGTAGAGGCTTATGTCTTGTCATCATGCAAAATGCTGTGCCACCAGGATTTTAAATATCAGCAGCGTCACTCATGTTGTATAGGGTTACAGGGAGCTTCTTAACTAAGGCTGACTAGGAAGAAAGGCCTGGTTACCTACCTCCAAAAATTAGCCATTGAAAACCTTATGGGTCACAACAGAATACTGTCTGACTCACTTGCTTTGGACTTGTCATCAGGAATTATCTATCAATCGCTGCAGGACATGATTTTTGGTGAAAAGTGGAGAGCCAAATGAGGGCACGGGAGACATTTGGTGAAATGGTATTATCAAGTAAACACTTTTAACATGGAATCATTTTTAATTGAATTCATCTTTGAGTTAAATTACTTTGCTTTTCCCTTTTTTATCTTATTTCCAAGGGGATACTGAGAACGAGGGGATACCACGCGGTTTAAAGTCAGGAAAGGTGTGCGTGAATAAGTTGTATCCTTTCACCATACTTATTCCATCTGTATCCTGAGCAAATACGCCAAGAAGCTGGACTATATGAAGAAGAACGGGGCATCAGGATTGGAGGAAGACTCATTAACAACCTGCGTTATGCAGATGACACAACCTTGCTTGCTGAAAGTGAAGAGGACTTGAAGCCCTTACTGATGAAGATCAAAGACCACAGCCCTCAGTATGGATTACACCTCAACATAAAGAAAACAAAAATCCTCACAACTGAACTAGTGAGCACCATCATGATAAATGCAGAGAAGATTGAAGTTGTCACGGATTTCATTTTAATTGCATCCACAATCAACAGCCATGCAAGCAGCAGTCAAGAAATCCAAAGACACATTGCATTGGGTAAATCTGCTGCAACAGACCTAATAAAAAATGAGCATTGGCAATAATTAAAAATTCTCTCTTCCCTCATCTTCATTTTACCATTTTCAGAAATAATAGATCTTAACGGGCAATTTTTCTCATCAGTAATTTGTAGAGCTACTGAAAAGTCATATAACACTATTAAAAAGGAAACAGTTTGAAAAGTTTTGAGTGAAAACCCAAAATGGACTGAGACAATTGCAGAACTGATATCATTGCTTGACATATTTTATGGTAATTAATGTCTACGTCAAAAACCAAATGGCATATAAATCAAATAGGCCAGGAAGAGATGGCTATTTGGGCATCTAGGTTATTCTCTCCTATTCCCCTTAATATACAATATAAACTTGTTCCACATTTACAAACTGAACAAAGTGATCTGTATTTCCCATCAGTGATTTTTTTCGTCACAACTTGCTTTTCCAAGAAGCTTACATAAGTGCAATCTAGATGTATCCACTTTCCATAGAATTTAGTCATCAACACACGGCCTATTTTCTTTTAATGTAATTAACACTGTATTGGTCATTTCTTATGGCATTGTAGCAAACCTCAGAATCTTCATGGTTTACGATGACAGGTATTGTCTTGCTGAAGGCTCTGCTGATCTGTTGTGGCTCTGCTTACTGCACTTGCTTGGGATTGGCTCATCCTGGTTCGAAGATGTGGATTGGGTTCAGGTCTGCTACACATTCCTGTATAGTCCTTAGACAAGCAACTACATGGGACATGCTCCTCTGATGGCAGACCGCAGGCTTTTAAGAGGACAAGCCAAACCAATCATACATATTTCAACTTCTATTCAAAAAACCTCTGCTAACATTGCATAGGATACACTACTCTGAAATAAATGGGTTGGGGAAATATTCTCTAGCAATCTAGCATAATGCAAGGCCACATGACTGTGAGAAGGGATGATAAACTGAATACTAATTAAATCTACCCAAAACAATATCTGCACAAGTTATCCTGGAGTTTTCTTTGCTACATCAGAACTACAGTTATTAAGACATACATGGTGCACCCTCTGATTCTCAGGTTTCATTGTTATAAAACCTACGATAGATCATTGTTTATTAAGCTTCTGCTAAAAAGTCATCAGGGTTATCGAAGACTCAGTCCATTGTATTTCTTGGCCCTGCTTTCCTTTGTAGCTTCATGAAATATAACACAATGCTAGACACAAAGATGGTGCCTAAAAATCCTTGCTGATTACCCCTATCTTGACCCATGTTCTTCACCAAGCTCCTCCTTGAAGCACTTTAAGTTAGCTGTTCTCACCCCCTTAGCCACATCCAGTTCATTCCCAGCACCTCCATCTACTGATAGCTGACCTCCCTCCCCCATGTCTTTACTGAATATGTTCTCATTAAGGTCACCAATGGTTTTCTATTGCCAACTCCACTGCACAGTTTTCAGTCCTCATTTTGTATGTGTAAGATATACATGATCCCAGCGTTCATCCTCTCTTTTTTGAAAAGCTCTACACTCTTCCTTCTAGAATGCCACATTCTAGTGGCTCTTATTATATCTCTTATTATATCTGCCATACTTGTAGATCCCTCTATGTCAAGCCATCCCCCTACATATGACTCTTCCTCACAGTCCAGCTTAACCCCCTCCTCTTCTAACTTTATATCTTGCCCTTTGGTGGATATACCCACTGCCATGCTTTCTTCACTTATTGTTGTCTTTCAAATATATATTTGTATCCTGTAGCTGTTCCTTGGGCTTCAGACACACATGTAATTGTCTAGTGGGCACGGCCAGCTGCATTCTTTGTTGTTATTACTTGCCATCTAGTCGATTTCGACTCACGTTGACCCCATGTGTGTAGAGTAGAACTGCTACATAGGATTTGCAAGGCTGTGAGCTTTTGGAAACAGATCAGTAGGCTTGTCTTTCGAGGTACCTCTGAGTGAATTTGTGCTGCCAACCTTTTGACTAGTAGTCAGGTGAGCTCTTAACCATGTGCACTAGGCAGGCCAAATTCCACATGCCACAAACTAAGCTTAGTCGTCTGTCTACACAAACTTCTTCCTTCCCTTAAGTTTTTTTTTTATTTGTTTGTTTTTGTTGGTAGATTCAGCATTTACTTAGTCTCAAGTTGAACCTTTGATAGTCATTGTTGACTCTGTTCTGTCTTGTATTCCCTACATCCCATTAATTACAAAGTCTGAAGGACTTGTGGTTAAAAGCTTAGCTGTTAACCAAACGGTCAGCAGTTCGAATCTACCAGCTGCTCCTTGGAAACCCTACGGGGCTGGTTTACTCTGTCCTATTGGGCTGCTGTGAGTCAGAATTGACTCAGCGTCAATGGGTTTGGTTTGATTTTTTTAAGGACTTGGTGTCCCAGGTATTTTCAAATCATTTTCTCTTTTCTAAGCCTAGTGCTCTACTAGTAATGCTACCGCTGTTATCAGTTGCCATTGAGTTGATTCCAAGTCACAGAACCCCATGTATGTAGAGTAGAACTGCTCTTTAGGGTTTTCAAGACTGTGACCTTTTGGAAGCATATTACCCGGCCTGCCTTCTGAGCAGCCTCTGAGTGGGTTCAAACCACCAACCTCTCGGCTAATAGTCGAGGGCTTAACCGTTTGCGTCACCCAGGGACTCCCTTAAAAATAGAACTGTTTAATAATTACTTAATATGAGCCAATCACTATGCTAGCATTTTACTTTTAATACAGCGTTTGCCCTCTGAGGCAAATATTAATCTTTGTATGTCACAGATCAGAAGACAGCCCCAGAGACTTTGGCAGATAAGTAAAATTAGGCTCTGAGAAATTAAGTGACTTGCTCTAGGGCTGTGATTTGTAATGCTATCTGAATTAAAAGTCTAAGCAGACTTTTAATCACTACTCCATACCGTCTTTGCAGGCAAATAGTTGTTTGCATTTGGTTTGAATAATGTTCTAGGGCTTACTAGGCAGCTACCTCTTCCACTCTAATCAGCAGTTCTCTTCAATTCTTTTCTATAAAATTTGATAAAAGATGTCATCATACAGCCTATGTTTGTTAATTACTAGTCCAGGAGCTGTGCTAGATTCTTGAGGTAGAAGAAGGAATAATAGAAATAGTTCCCAGAAATAGTTTCTGGCCTTGGTAGCCTACAGGTTAATGGTTGCTAACTAATAGGCAAACAGAAAAAGTTCTAGATTAAGAACACATGTATTGAATAGAATATAGTGTATTGGTTAGTGCAGAAATTGGGTGACAAAATAGTTTCTGTTATTAAACCCTAGAATAGGAGCTCTAGTGGCACATTGGTTAAGTACTCAGCTACTAACTGAAAGATCAGTAGTTCAAACCAACCAGCTTCTCTGTGGGAGAAAAGACCTGGAAATCTTCTCCTGTAAAGATTTCAGCCTAGGAAACTCTAGGGATTGTTCTACTCCTCTGTCCTATGAGTCGGAATTGACTCGACACCATACAATAACAACAACAGACCCTGGAAATATTCTTGGGGTTTGTATACAAATTAGCTAGATACTCAGGGTAAGACTCACGCTTACCCAAAATAACTAGTAATGACTGATGATATTTTTATCTCAGTTATCAAGACAATTTATGTTTGTTGATTCAGAGTTAGTTAATATGTCTCATCTGCGAGTGATCATAAATTATTACTATTTTTTTTAAATCCAATAAGGTTCTGAACCAAAGACAAACAGTTAAGGGTAGGGAAAAGAATTTCACTAACGTCATCTTCTAAACAACACCCCTGATCAATGCACTCTGAGGGAATTCTGTATTAAACAATTTCCCTCCCTCCCGCCATCGAAGACGTAACTGTACAATCTCTAGTTTTAAGTAGTCATCAGCAAGAATGTATTTCTTGTTCCTTAATGTCAGTATTGGTGATTTGGTGATTAATTATCTGACGGCTGTGTAGTGCTTAAAATATTCCAAACGCACCAAGTAAATTAGTTGATCAGGAGGAAAGTCTGTCATGCAAATTCATGCAATAGAGAACCTTGCTGTCACACTCAGAGCTGACAATCTAAGTGGGTCACCAGAGCGGCTGGCCTCTGTTAATTTATTTTCTCAGACGTACCATACATATTCATGATATCTTGCTGTTTGTCTGTCACCTCAGAGAAGCCCTCTCTATCTTAAGCATCACAATTAACAGGAAAATATGCACATTTCATCAAGGAATAAGAGTCAAACAGAAAAGTTATAGGTCTGATTTTATTTTTCAGGCTTTTTACTACAGATTGGAGACAGCAATTATTTGTCCATATGGTATTTTTAAAATGCTAGCTTGGGGGCAGTGATGTACAAGGCTTCCAGAAAAAAAAAGTATGCGTGAAGAGAAAATATTTATTCATTCATTTTAGGGTTCCCTGGCTTGCTAAACTGCTGAACATTCTATTCTAATCAACATTGAATAAATGTAGATTATGCCAGATAAATAAACGTAAATAAGCACATATGCACAGTGCAACTCCTGAGTGTCGGTGTCTTGTCCATCAGGCTTGATTAATGCTGACGGGATCATGACATAGCTGCAACTATCATAACAGAAGCAGGGCAAGGGGCTCTGTCAAACACTATTTTGTTCACTTGGGCATTTCTTCTGTCTAGGAATACAATGTGTTTCATTAGCAAAGAGATGGACAATGGCATAATTTCTTCAGCCAATAAAGTTGCACCTTAGCCAGGTACACCACGTAACTATAGACGACATAGATAAATCTATATATAGATAAAGAGATATTGATAGGCATAAAACAGGTAAAGAGAGATATTTGGGATAACATTAATTATTTTCAAGATCGAGTTTGTCAAACATGAATGCTTTTTGCAGGAATCGACTATTTCCTGAACATGAGCACTTGTTGATGAAGAGAAGACTGTAGCGCTCATTTAGAAAATTTTCTGTGAAGTCTGCAAAACCGTATTTCCTTTTCTGAAGGAAAAACAGGTATAACAAAATGTATCTGTCAATTACCTTTGAGTAAAAAAAGTAGGATAAGGGTTCAGAGGCATATTATCTTGTTTCTAAAAAGACATGGATATTAAAAGGTGAAAATACATTGCAAGTTTTCCCCAAACCTTCCTGTGTGCTTTTTGATATGTAAAGCAAGGGATTAGCTCCACTGGCAATATTGTGTCAGGGCCTCACTGATTGATTTAATATTCTGATTGGATGAACAGCAGAACTTTAACGGCTGTTAACTTTTTGGCAAGCAGCTCTGAGAGGGTGATAATGAGATTAACATTCAGAGGACCTGATTTGCGTTTTCGCTGTATTTAACTACTACTTTGACACAAATAGTATTATTTACTAGGAGTTCTGTGGATGGAACACTATTAATCCATATTTGTGTCAGTAGGATGGGACCCACCTTGGAAAACCTATGGAAAATGTGGTCTCCTCAAGACCTGAGAGATATTCACAAATCACAAATCAGTAGCAAGCCCTTGGCGTGGAGCTGAGCCTCCTACATCCAGTCCTTGGCGGGGTGTAAATACTAGCACCATGTTCTCATCCGTATTTGCACTGTTTACAAAGCATTTTTGTAAGATTTTATTTGATTTTTCCTTAGGTCCCTTTGAGTTAAGTCTCAATATACCTATTTTATAGATGAGGAAATTGAAGTGCAACATGGATATAAATACTCACCTGAGGTCAGAAGCACTGTTTGGGGGAAAGCCTGGGACTAAACTGGTGCCTGTTTGCCTTATGTCATGAATTACGTTTGACAGTATAGAAAGCGCGTCACTTCAGACACCTAGATTTGTTTATTCATTTATTATCTTCCCAGATGTCGGAATTTATAAACAGGTGCCTTTATTTTTCTATGAAAATTAGGGAATGCAGGTTGTACCTCGCTTACCAATGTATTCAAGTTATGAGGAACTGCACTTACGACTGGTTTTTTGTTTTTGCATGCGTGTGTACTACATACAGTGTTGCAGCGTGTAATTTGCTGCTGTTATCATTCTCATGCCAACCCCCAAAGACAAATAAAGATTGATTTATAAAGATACTCACAGTAAAAAGCAAAAATAATGAAAATTAAAAAAAAAAAAGGAGGCGTTTGACTCATGCCAGAACCAACTTACTACAGATTTGTCAGAATGGAACCCCATCATAAATTAGGGACCAATGGTAAAGAGAACAAGGACTCATCAGCATGAACAGCTATATATGGTTAAACTCAAATAAAATGAAATAAAAATGTAAAGGGTCAGAGAAAACTTCTAATTAAAAAAACTTAAGTAGACAAAGTCAAATGATGAGCCTGGTTCTGCATTTGACACCAATGGGCTGAGAGGCCTTGAATATAGCATGCCTCTCTTCCATGTCTTTAGTTGAAGAACTAAAGTAGATACTCCTTACAGCCTTTTTCAAAGCTATTCTATAATTCTGTATGTTTTAAAGCCTGTCTGAATTCGTAAAATAATGTAAGAATATATACAAATAAAACAAACAAACTCATTGCCATCAAGTTGATTCTGACTCATGGCAACCCCACGGGTTACAGAGTAGAACTGCTCCATGGGGTTCTCCTGGCTATAATCTTTAGAGAAGCAGATTGCCAGGTCTTTCTTCCACACCACTGCTCAGTGCGTTTGCATAGTCGTTCTTTAGGTTAGTAATCTGGGACAAACTATTTGTGCCACCCAGAGACCTACATACAAATACTTAAAAAAAAAACAAAAAAAAAAAACTGGTTGCTGTAGAGTCAATTTCGACTCATGGAGACTGTACAGGACAGAGTAGAACTGTCTCATAGGGTTTCCAGGAGTGGCTGGTGGACTCTAACTGGGGAACCTTTGGTTAGCAGCCATAGCTCTTAACCACTAGCCAAAAGGGCTTACAAATAAGCAAGTTATAATTCAGAATGGGCCTAATTAATCATGCTTCAACTCTTCAAATTTCTTTACATTATCTTGTGAGTGTGATGATTTTTATTTTTTGGTAAGCACAATATTTGAATGTCATTTGTGGGTTTCAATTAACAGAGCTCGATAAGGTATAGTGAAATGCCAACAAAAACTTATCCTCACTACTATGGACACAACTGACCCGTCCATTTCTTTCTTTTCTTTTTTTTTTTATTGTGCTTTTTTTTTAAGTAAAAGTTTATAATTCAAGTCAGTTTCTCACACAAAAACTTATACACACATTGTTATGTGACCCTAGTTGTTCTCCTTATGATGTGACACTCCTCTTCTCCACCCTGTTTTCCTGTTTCCATTCAACCAGCTCCTGTCTCCCTCTGCCTTCTATATCTTGCCTCTGGACAGGAGCCACCCACTTAGTCTCATGTGTCTGCTTGAGCTAAAAAGCACATTCCTCACCAGGATCATTTTATGTCTTATAGTCCAGTCTAATCTTTGTCTGAAGAGTTGACTTCAGGAATAGTTTTAGTTTTGGGCTGACAGGGAGTCTGGGGAACATGTCCTCTGGGGTCCCTCCAGTCTCAGTCAGACCATTAAGTCTGGTCTTTTTACTAGAATTTGAGTTCTGCAACCCAATTTTTTCCTGCTCCATCAGGGATTCTCTGTTTTGTTCTTTTGTCAGGTCAGTCATTGGTGGTACTTGGGCGCTGCCTAGTACTTCTGGTCTCAGGTTGATGGAGGCTCTGGTTTAAAGTGGCCCTTTCTGTCTCCTGGGCTCATATTTCCCTTGTGTCTTTGGTGTTCTTCATCCTCCTTTGCTCCAGGTGGCTTGAGACCAATTGATGCATTTTAGATGGCTGCTTGCTAGCTTTTAAGACCCACATGCCACTCACCAAAGTGGGATGTAGAAAGTTTTCTTAATACACTTTGTTATGTCAGTTGACCTAGATGTCCCCTGAAACCATTGACCCATCCATTTCATTCATTAATCCTCCTCTCAAACATTATTTATTTATCCTGTTATGTGCCAGTTAATGAGAGCACAAAATTGAAAAATTTTAGTTCTTTCCTTTTGGGTTCCCTGTGTGGTGCAGGTGGTTAAGTTTTGGACTGTTGAAAGATGGGTGGTTCGAACTCACCCTCAGGCACCTCAGAAGTAGGGCCTGGCAAGCTGTTTTCAAAAGGTCACAGCCTTGAAAACCTCAGGGAGCAGTTCTACTCTCCCCACTTGGGGTCGCCATAAGTTAGATTTGACTTGACGGCACTAACAACAACAATAGTCCTTTACTTTAAGAAGCTGACAATCTAAATGTGTAGCCTATTGATAGCTGCTTTTCTTTATATAAGACATTATAACCAGTCCTGACAAATCATTTGTAAAAACACTGGAAGGCTATTGATTCATTCGATAATTCATTTATTTGACTCAGAGAATATATTAGGTATCTTGTTTCAAAGCGGAGGGGGGAGAACTTTAATCTGATAAGACAAAAAAGGGTTTTTTTTGAGAGCTCAATTGAAACACAAAGTAAATAGGACAAAATTGGGTTATTTCGTTGGCTATGTTTCCTTTTCATATTGAAAATAATTGTGTTTCCTTTTCATATTGAAAATAATTGTGTATATTGATGTTGGATGGAGAGAGAGAGGAAAGGCAGCTTGAAAAAATTACGTGAGTGGGAATAAGTTAAAAAATATTTAACTGGGGTTCTTTCTTGGATCTATTTATGTTCTCGCGAGTTCGTAAAACTGCCACCCATTTCATCACTTAAAATATAAGAAGTTGCTTTGGAAGTCAGATCTCCCATCAGCTGATTCTGCCAATGATAAGCTGCATGCAATAGCATCACAGACAGCCTGTCGAGGTAGGATTCATAAACTCAGTTTCTCTTTTTGGTGGCCTGTGTAGAGTATTTCTATGTGGGCTGGCGATTCCCTCGTTGGTGCCCAGAATGTCAGTTCCACAGCAGTCTCTGATTGGCTCCAGCCAGGGGGGTCTGGTCATCAGTGAGGCTCAGGTGGGGTCAGGAATAGTATGTCAGATAATTACTAAATAGGGTCCTCAGATTGGAATTTAAGAAACAAAGCAATTATCAAGGAATAATTAAATCACAGCATGAGCTATGTAAATTCACATTTCACTAAACAGTTTACTTTAGGCATTTTAACTAATTACAGATATCTCTATAGATACAGTTATGCAAATGACATATTCTCTAGTCTTGCTCCTGATCTATTGCACGGTGCCCCACTTTATGCCTCTTCACACACACATGCACAGGTGCACACAACATTTCCATATACACACTGCCCTCAACGTTAACTACACCTTTTCTGATGGTGCTGCTGTTCCCAGATTGTGCTCACTTACCTCTCTTTTATTTCTGTGTAATTCATGCATTTGGTCCATGTGCTCTGCCTTCGTCTTCTCTATCATACCCTCTTCATATTTTCTCAACCATGGTCCAGTTGTCCTGGCCATCACTTGACTCTGGTCTGACAGAGCCAACCCCTCCAAATGGTCTGCTACGGCTCTGTATAAATGGAAGGCTGGTTATCTTCTCCCCTAATATAGGTGGGGAAAACATACCTTATGTCAGAGTACCGCTAGAAACACTAAGCCCCAGAAAATGTAGATGTGGAAGAAGGAGGAACTCCTTCTGTAGTTGATCCTATTTCCCTACTCTAAAATTCTCCCATGATCTCTCTAGCTGAAGTTAAGTTACAACACCAAAACTACGTTTCTGGTTAACCACTTCTTCCAGAAGGGCCAGATAAAGCATCTCAGCAATTTTAATCCCTTCACAGTGCATCAGTGGCCAGAACAAAAGGAAATAGGACCATCAAACAATCCTTTATTAAATATAATGTACTAAATATAATACACCTAGAAGGACTATGTTAAATGCTGACAGAATTATAAGCTACCCTTTTAAATCATCAATATGAATTTAGAATGAACTTTTATAGAGAAATTTAGAAGGGTTTTGTCCTCTTCACCACTTACCATGGTTTGGATGAATGTGGAAGAGGCATGCCTTTCATAGTTAAGATCCTATTAAGCTTCTAGGGACAGCATTATTTGGAGGAACTTGATGAAATAAGGTGGGAAAATCCTTATTATTGTGCCTGCCATATGGTAGCCACTCAATGAACAGGGATAATGATAGCAACAATGGGGGCAGAAGCCATCATGGTCAACGGCAATAGGAGTAACTGTGAAAGTGAGTTGACTGGGAAAACAGCAGACTGGGTTAGATGACAAAGACTTCGATATATTTGGTTCAAAAACACCAGAATACCCAGGCATACTTAAAACAGACACTTAGAAAATTCTATAAGACTAAATATCTGTCTGGGACAGCAATGTTGTGGCAAGCAAGCTCAGTCAATATACTAATAAATTGATGGAGGTGATAGTCGTTCTACACCTGGAGTGTTGCAGTCCTTCCCAGCTCCCCACTGTCAGGATGTAGAGCAGTTACAGTGTGTTTAGGAAAGAGTTAACATGCTATAATAAGAATGACTGAATCATCTGAGAAGCTTACCCTGGAGAATAGAAGATTCAGGAATTTGTGAGGGCTGTCTTCAAATTGTGAAGGCTGTAAAAAGGCAGCAGGGCTGGCCATCTTTTCTTGGGCCCTAGGGGTTAATGCAAGTACCAGGGGTAGACAGAACATGGCCCAAGGAAATGAATTTTCCAATAGTCAGAGATTCCCACATGGAGATTAGGCTGTCTTTCAGGAGCCAGTACATTTCCTGTCACTTAAGATGCTCAGATTAAGTTAGTTCATGTTTGACAGGGAGGAGCCAGGAGTGCTTAAGCACCCTGTATTTGTTTGAGTGTGTATGTGTGTGTGTATCCATAAACCAGTTGCCAATGAGTTGTTTCTGACTCATAACGACCCTATAGAACAGAGTAGAACTGCCCCATGGGTTTTGAAGGAGCAGCTGGTGGATTCAAACTGCTGACCTTGTGGTTAGCAGCCTGAACCGTATGTATGTATATTAAAAAAATTGCACAAAAAGTGTGGCTTGGAAGGGATGACCTCTTAGGGATCTTGTAACCCTAGGATACTATAGAAATTTTTGCGGGCAGGGCGTATTTCTTTACTTTCTGTATTTTACTAAATCTAGTAAATTGAATCCGATAAATTTAAGGATTTTTTTGGTTTGTTTAGCAACCAATGATTACTGTCGTTGTTGTTGTTATGTGCCATCAAATCAGTTTCGAGTCATAGCGACCCTATGCACAACAGAACGAAACACAGCCAGGTCTTGCGCCATCCTTACAATCGTTGTTGTGTTTGAGCCCATTGTTGCAGCCACTGTGTCAATCCACCTCATTGACCCTGTACTTTACCAAGCATGATGTCCTTCTCCAGGGACTGATCCCTCCTGACAACATGTCCAAAGTACGTAAGACGCAGTCTTTCCATCCTTGCTTCTAAGGAGCATTCTGGTTGTGCTTCTTTCAATGAGTATAAACAAATAAAAAAAAACAAACCCAGTGCCGTAGAGTCAATTCCGACTCATAGCAACCCTGTAGGACAGAATAGAACTGTCCCATAGAGTTTCTGAGGAGCACCTGGCGGATTCGAACTGCCGACCTCTTGGTTAGCAGCCGTAGCACTTAACCACTGCACCACCAGGGTTTCCTCAGTGAGTATAGATTAGTGGAAAAAGAGTAGCTTGGGATATAAAAAATAGCTTGGGATATAGGACATGTGGATTTTAATCTATGCACTGCCAGCTATTAGTAGGGTGACCTTGGACAACTCCAAAACTTCCTCGTTGTTGTTAGGTGCCATTGAGTTGGTTCTAACTCATAATGACCCCCTGTACAACAGAAAAAAACACTGCCTCATCTAAACTTCATTAAATCATACTTCCGTGCATTTGTAAAAGAGGAGGCTTAGGACAACCCAGATGGAATATACTTCCTTTCTCTAAAATGCTACAATGATACAAGTGACTCTAAACTATCCCACTACACATTTTATTAGTTCTAGCCAGTGCAAACACACAAAAGAATTTATCTGCACTTAGAAGCATAATTACACCTTCACATATGAAGGACTGTCCATGTTCAGACAAAGAATTTATTTTACATTTTCTGCAGACTACTGAGACTAACTTATCCTCCAAACAGCATCTCCGATTTAATGGAAGAATTCTGCATAATGTGCTAAAGGAAGAAATAACACTTTTGCTTACTTAAAGCAAGGATTTTATTATCACCCAATAGTACACATAAGAATTGCACATTTATATTTGATTTGTAACATTTGTTTGTGGTAAGACATCCTGTGTTGCGGATTTATAGTTCTAACAGTGTTCTCCAGGCACAGTCTGGTCATTACACATCTGCCTGGCAAGCAGCAATACTATTTCTTCCCACTGACTCGTCTTCAATCTGAGCTCCAAGGCTTCCTGATTATTAAACTGCAGAGAGTTCAAATTTGCTATCAGATGATCGGAACTAATTGTCTGAGACGATTTACATCCATCAGTGCAATGCTTTATGGCTTTTCAAACTCAGTGTAAAATGAATAAATAACATAGCTTGAGTCATTATTGTGTTTTATGACTTGCGATGCACTGGGTAATCTGAAAATAATTTGGGCACTATAGTGCCTTCAAATAGTGGGCATCTGCTACTTTACAGGTTCTGATGGTATTTTGCAATCTGTCCAATCATACCCTGTACAATTGCTATCCCAAAATGAAGGAATTGAGAATTTCTTTTCTTTTCCTTTTTTTTTTTTAAGTAAGGAATTCTGTTGAAGAAACCACAAGAACTTTTACCCAGTGGATTAACCTTTTTGTAATACTAACTTTTATCTTCTTCCACCCCAGCCCCCATGTTGCCCAGCTCACACACTCCATTCTATTCCTTAGATGATAAATTCAGAGGAAGCAAATATTATTCTTGCCATTTTGCTCCTTTGCTTTAGCATGCTGCAGGAAATTGACACTTACCAAACCAAAGGGTTGAGGGAAGGAGGTCCAGCAGTGGGTTTCGAACACTCCATACCTACATCACTTCATGAGTTGATTTACCAGTTTTGTTTTGACAAGCATACTTTAAAATATGATTTTTCGCTCTTTCTGGTGAACCATTTCATAGTTTTATAGTTCTGACTGTTTTGAAATTTTCCCTCTTTTGGATTCAATGTTTATTTATTTTTTAAAGTCATTTTAACTTTATATTTCACTGGCCCCACATTACACAGAGAGTTAGTGGACAGGTGTTTGGTCCCTTTTTTGAAAATAGTCCACATATGCTGTTTGATCAACCCCTAGTTGTGTTTTACTACATGTTAAGAACAAAATAGTCATTGGAATTCCATTTAGGCTTAGAGAAAAGACAAGGAGAAGAAGGCTAAATTTCTCTATGGAAAGCAAATAGAAAAGATGCAAGATTCATAAAAGTGTCCATGTATATCATTCCGTATGATAATTTCATGTTCACATGCCATTACTTGTGAGAACATAGGAAACTATGCAACTCATTTTAGGGGTAAAGAAGGTATTAGGTTAAGGAGCTAAAACCTGGATATGAAATTTAATAAACATCAGGGAAGAATAAGGGTTTTTTTTTTTTTTAAACATCAGGTGTTTGAGTGTGTGTGTGAATATCTAGTTTAATGGCTGTCTAATTTACTGAATGTCTAATTTAGTGGCTGAGCATTCAGAAATGAATAAGAGAGTTTACCTAATTTCAGGGAACTCACAATCAACAATACAAATGAACACATTCTAAAGGAATACAACAGGAATTGGCGATGGATACATGAACACAATGATACAACAGCACATGGGAGGGAACAATTTGCTTTGAGTGGCTTGAGGGCAGCATTCCCAGAGTGATGGGCAGTGTCTTGAAGAAGGAATAACAGTGTGCCAGAAACATAAAGGAAGAAATGGCATTTTAGTTAGATGGACCAATGTGAGCCAGGCTGAGCTGGCTGCTCATCCCTCTGATTTTAGTTTGTTCACTTTTCTCCTTAGTCTTTGGTCCTTTTTTCCTGTTACCTTTGCTAATTTCTTTCCTATCACTTATCTCAGGGTTGAAAATCCCTCAGACTTAAGAGATAAGCAATTTCTCTTTCTCTCTAGTACTGCCCTAGGCGATCTCATCTATGGACAGGGCTTCCAATAGGATTTAATTGGTGACGATGCCCAGAAATGTTTGCTGAATGAAGGATTGTTGTTGCAGGTGCCATTGAGTCAGCTTTGACTCATAGCAACCTTATTTATAACCGAACAAAATGGTGCCTGCTCCCGCACCATCCTCACCATCATCACATTGTTTGAACCTTTTCTTGCAGCCACTGCATCCTTGATGGAAGACAGAGTTTAAAGAGGAGCAGTCAGGAAGCACTGTTAGCACCATTGCTGCCATTTGGGGTTGACATCACTTATGAGTAACTGGGTAATGATAGCAGCAATTAGATTGGGGGGAAAAAAAAAAGATGATCCTGCTAGATAGCATAAGTGAATTAAAAATGATGTCATAATCACATAATGAAGTTTTCAAGATCAACAACTTATTCACCAGAAATACCTCTTTTCAACAACACAGACAACAACTGTACGTGGGGATCTAGCTGTATGGAATGTACAAGAATCAAATTGACTACGCCTGTGGAAAGAGATGATGAAGAACCTCAATACAATTAGTAAGAACAAGACCATGGGCTGACTGCAGGACAGACCATCAATTACTCATATGCAAGTTCACATTGAAGCTGAAGAAATTTAGAACAAGACCACAAAAGCCAAAGTATGAACTTGAATATTTAAAAATTTAAAGACCAACTGAAGAACAGATTTGACTCATTAAACGCTAATGACGGAAGACCAGACAAGTTGTGAAATGACATTAAGGACATCATAGATGAAGAAAGAAATAAAAAGAATAATGAAAAAAAAAGGAAAGAAAGAAAACACAAAATGGATGTCAGAAGAGACTCTGAAAAAATTTTTTGAACATAGAGTTAGTAAGGAGAATGGAAGAAATGATAACTTAAAAGAGCTGAACAGAAGTTTTCAAAGGGTGACTCCAGAAGACAGAGTAAAGTATTATAACGAAGTCTGCAAAGATGTGGAGTTAGAAAACCAAAAAGCAAGGGTATGTGGAGTATTTTTCAAGCTGAAAGAACTGAAGAAAAAATTCAGTCTGCTAGTTTCAATACTGAAGAATTCTATGGGCAAAAAATTGAGCGATGCTGGAAGCAGCAAAAGAAGGTGGAAGGGACACACAGGCAGAGTTACTGCACCAAAAAGAATTAGTCGATGTTCAACAACTTCAAGAGGTAGCATATATCAAGAATCGATGGTCCTGAAGGGAGAAGTTCAAGCTGCACTGAAGGCATTGGCGATAAATAAGACTCCAAGAATTGACCGAGTACCAATTGAGATACTTCAACAAACGGTTGCAATGCTGGAAGTGCTCACTCATCTATGCCAAGAAATTTGGAAGACAGCTACCTGGCCAACCAACTAGAAGAAATCCATATTTGTGTCCATTCCAAAGAATGGTGATGGAACAGAATGTGAAAATCATCAAACAATATCGTTAATATCACATGCAAGTAAAATTTTGCTGAAGGCAATTCAAAAAGAGTTGCAGCAGTACATTGACAAGGAACTGCCAGAAATTCAAGCCAGATTCAGAAGAAGACTTGGAATGAGGGCTATCATTGCTGATGTCAGATGGATTTTGGCTGAGAGCAGAGAATACCAGAAAGATATTTACCTGGGTTTTATTGACTACAGGAAGACATTTGACTGTGTAGATTATAATAACATTACAAAGAATGGAAGTTCTAGAACATTTAATTGTGCTCATGAGGAACCTGTACATAGACCGAGAGGCAATTGTTCAAAAAGAACTAGGGGATATTGCATGGTTTAATACCAGAAAAGTGTTTCAAGGTGGTATCCTTTCACCATACTTATTCAATCTATTTGCTGAATAAATAATCCAAGAACCTGGGCTGTATGAAGAAGAAGGAGGCATCAGAATTGGAGGAAGACTCACTAACAACCTTCGATATGCAGATGACACAGCTTTGCTTGCTGAAAGTGAAGAGGACTTGAAGCACTTACTGATGACAAAGACTACAGCCTTCAGTATGGATTACCCTTCAACATAAAGAAAACAAAAATCCTCACATCACGATAAACAGAGGAAAGATTGAAGTTGTCAAGTATTTTATTTTCCTTGGATCCAAAATCAATGCCCATGGAAGCAGCAGTCAAGAAATTGAAGGACATATTGCACTGGGCACATCTGCTGCAAAAGACCTTCTTCAAGTATTAAAAAACAAAGTCTTCACCTTGAGGACTAATGTGAGTCTGACTCAGGTCATGGTATTTTCAGTTCTCTCATGGGCATACGAAAGCTGGACAATCATTAAGCAACACCAAAGAAGAATTGATGCCTTTGAAATATGGTGTTGGTGAAGAATATTGAGTGGACTGCCAGAGGAACAACAAATCTGTCTTGGAAAAAGTACAACCAGAATGCTCCTTAGAGCAGTGGATGGTGAGACTTTGTGGGACCAGTTCCTTTGGACTTCCATATAAATTTTAAAATTATCTTTTTGAAAACAAACCCAAAACAACAACAATCACAACAAAAAAGAATTTTAATAGAATGTCCATGAGTCTATAGATCCTTTTGTAGATAATAACACCTTTACAACATTGAATCATCCAAGCAATGAGCATGGTACATTTTATAACTTTTTGCTTTCTCTCGTTAATATTTTATTGTTTCCTGCATAGTGGTCATGCACATTTTTTGTTAGGTTTAGTCCTAGCTATTTGCTTTTTATTTTTTTTAGGGCAACACAAATGGAATAAGTTATATACTTATTTTTGTAAGTATTTTCTGTCCTGCATAAAAGTGTAATTGATTTTTATACTAATCTAAAATCCAGCCATATTGCTAAACTCATTTATTAATTCTAAATGTTTATTTGCAGGTTTTTCTTGATTACTTGAAGCCATAGTAACTTTGAAAAATAGTATTCTGAAAAGTAATGGTTTTATTGCTCCTTTTCTAATTTGTTGACTTTTCCTTCTTTGTGCCCTACTACACAGAATACGTCAATAAGAGTCAGCAACAACTTGACAGCGATGGGCTTTTATACAGACTAAGTACAATAAACCAGCAAAGAATCAAAGTGGTATCTTTGAGCATTCATCCTTGCTTCTGTTCTCAGAAGGAAGGTTTCCAGCAATTCCTCGTTCTGTATTATTGCTTTTGCTATAGAGTTGTGCATATACTTGCTAGAAGAAATACTTACTGTATGTTCAATTAGCTAGCATTTTTTTAATTAAAAAATGGATACTGAATTTAATCAAATATTACTTTTTGTATCTATTGAAGTAATCATATATATTTTTTTCCTTTTTTATTCTAATAAATTATATTGATTTTCAAAGGATAAACACTCATTGCATTGCATTCCTGGGACAAAACCAGTCGTGATCTTGATATATTATTCTTTGTGGACACTTCTAGGTTCTGTTTGGTAATACTTCTTCAAGATTTTTACATCCATGCTTATTAGTAAATGGTCTATAATTTTTCTTTCCAATTTGTCCTTGCTAAGTTTTTGTATTGACATGCCTGGAATCTTCTTTGTAAAAAGATTTGCTTTGATTTTTTTCCAACCAATTAATTTGCTTTTAAAAATATAAGATAAATTTACATTATCTATGCCTGTGTCTATTTGGTGAGTTGTATTTTATCTAAGGAATTTACCTATTTTATTTGGTTTTAAAATGTGTTTGTAAATTTGTTGAAAGGGTTTTCTAATGATGTTTATACTCTGAAGTATCTGTATTGATGCTTCCCCCTCTTATATATATAAAAATATCTTTTATTTATTATATTTCTACTTTTTTATTTATCAGTCTTGGGAAGGATTTAGCTCTTTTTTCACAATATGATATATAAAATAAACTTTAAGCTTTAGCTTTATTAATATTTTTTGAGTCTGTTGTATTAATTTCTGTTTATATTTTCTTCCTTTTTTTGGTTTATTGTGCTATTTATTTAAAAATATTTTGACTTGAATGCTCTGCTCATTGATTTGTTTTCATATATGCATGTGAAACTATAAAATTTCCCTTGGGCAAAGTTTTAGCTATAGCTGTCAAGTTTTGGTATGTCATATTTTCATTGTCACTAAGTTCGAACTTTTTTTTTTTTAATTCACTCTTGGATGTATTCTTTGACCAATTTGTCAATTGTTGTTGGGTGCTGCCAAGTCAGTTGCGACTCAGAACCACCCTGCAGAGTGGAACTCTCCCATAGGGATTTCTGTATGGGAACGGATGCCCAGGTCTTTTCTCCCACAGAGCCCCTGGAAAATTCTAAACACCAACCTTTTGGTTAGCAGCAGAGAGCTTAACGATTGTGCCACCAAAAAAAAAAAAAGCCACCAAGGACCCTTAAATTGTTCATTGGAAGCACGTCGTTAATTTCTATGCAGTATTTACACTTTTCTTTCTGTTTTTAATTTCTAGGTTAAATGTACTGCTATCAGATAATATACCCTATATAATTTTAATGCTTTCAATTTGTTGAGACGTGCATTAAGACTCAGCACAGAGTCATATCCCTGAAAAAAATATGCATTCTGCAGTTGTTTGGTGCAGTATTCTATAAGTATCATTTATGTCTAAATTTGATTATCACACTATTCAAATTCCATAAGTCTTGTTAATTATTCTGCTTGTTCTATCAGTTATTGTGTCTGTTTGTGTTAACATCTCCCACTAAGACGGTTGATTTGTCTGTGCCTCTTTATGGTCCTGTCACTGTTAGCTATGTAGATTTTCTTGCTTTCTTATTAGATGCTTACCAGTTCTTGCCACTGAGTCAATTCCAACTCATGGAGACCCCTTGTGTGTTAGATAGGAACTGTGCTCCATAGGGTTTTAAATGACTGACTTTTCAGAAGTAGATCAGCAGGCCTTTCTTTCGAGGAGCCTCTGGGTGAACTCGAACCTCCAACATTTTGGTTAGCAGCCGAATGCTTTAACTATTTGCACAACCCAGGGACATTAGGTGCTTACAGTTAGAATTGTTGAATCTTCTTAGTGAATAGAAAATTTCATCATTACAAAATGCCCTTATTTCTTTGTAAATCCTTTTTATCTTAAATTCTAATTTGTTGACAATGAAGTCTTGCTAAATTTGCTCTTTTTGAGAAAGGATTTTCTATTGTATGCTATATCTTCTTTCATCCTTTGTGTTTAAACTTTCTGAATTTTATAAACTAAGATTTGTGTATTGTTAGAAGCTTTTGGTGGCATGGGGGGTTGTTTTTCCGGAATCCAATCTAACATCATTTGCTCTTTTTGAAGTATCTAGTTCATAGCGCATGGGGTCACTATGAGTCGGAACCACCTCAACGGCACCTAACAACAACAAGTTCGTTTACACCTTACGCAATTACTGATATATTTGGGTGAATAACTATTAAAAATATTTGTTTTTTTTCTCTCTCTCCCTTCTATTCTTTTAATTGTTGAAGTGTTTCTTTAGATTGTATTTATTTCCTCTATTAAGCTTAGTAATTATGTATTTTTAAACTTTTCTTTCAGATATTGCCCTAAAAATATTTTTGATTTATGAACATATAGTATTAATATCATCAAATGTTATTGGAAGTGAATATTACACCTTCTTTCCACTTAATCCATTTCTGACATACATGTCCTTATTGTCAAGCATGTGTGTGTCCAAACATTAAAACTGAAAGTTTATACCACCGATATTTATTTAGCTAATACCCCAAAATTTACCTCTTTTATTGTTCTTCTTTCCTGTATCTCTGTGCTTTCATCTGGGGGTTGGAATTCAGTCTGCCACTTATTCAGAAGATCATTGTTATCATCCCATTTTGCCATACGAGCTCACTGAGTCCTGGAACGATTAAGCAACTACTCAAACCTTGCAGCTAGTGCAACGTATTGGGGATCTATGAGATTCTCACGCTTATACTTGTGTTCACGTCCGTTACTCATTTAGTCAGACACGAAGCTAAAACTTGGGCAAGTGGGGAAAAGTACAAAGTTTCTAAAGGCAAAGTCGTGTTCATTGGATTCATGAAATTAATTTGTTCTCTTATAGACTCAGGAACAAAAAGCTAAAGATGGGAATTTATCCAAATGCCTTGCTTAGATGGAAGATGACTCAGGAAAGGAAACTGGGAAGTTTGATACACTATCACAGAATCCAATATGGAATTTCAAAAAAACTCACATGGTTTGGGGAATTAAATAAATCAAAGAATGTCAAGATGACAGTTCCTTTATACCTCTGGGAAATTGCTTATGCAAAAACAGAAATACACTTTAGTGTATAAACAAGGAAGAGCATTATGGTCCTCAGTTTGAGTAGCATAGGCAAAACAAGAGTCATTAGTAAGACACGCAATGTGAAGAGTCTGCATAAGTTTCAAGACTAAGGTGGGGTAGACATTTGAGAGGCAAGAATTGACAGAGAAATATTGAGGGTGACATTTGAGAGGCAAGAATTGACAGAGAAATATTGAGGGTGACAGTAAAAGTCTAGAAATAGGGAGAACAAGTTATGTTTGTAGATTTCATTTGTTTGTACCAATAATGGAAAGATTACAATGCACTTATAAAGATGCACTCATGTTAAGAGAAATCAAGTCATGAGCTTTATACCATATGGCATAGATCCTCTAGAGCAGGAGTCAGCACACTACTGGAGCACTGCTGGAGTCAGCCAGTTCCAACCCTCAGGATATTTTCCTATGGCTGGGAACTAAGAACGGTTTCTATTTTGTTAAACGGTTGGGGGAAAAAAAGGAGGAAAGAAGATGTATAACAGAGACCATATGTGATCAGAAAAGCCCAAAGTATTTAGTATCAAATCCTTTACAGAAAAAAGTTTCCTAACTCCTGCCCTCACTCCTTAGAAAGGAACATTCTGGCTGTACTCCTCCCAAGACAGATTTGTTCATTCTTCAGGCAGTCCATGGTATTTTCAATATTCTTCACTAACGCCATAATTCAAAGGCATCGATTCTTCTTCGGTCTTCTTTATTCAGTGTCCAGATTTTGCATGCATATGAGGCCATTGAAAATATCATGGTTTGGGTCAGGCATACCTTAGTCCTCAAAGTAACATCTTTGTTTTTTAACACTTAAAGATGTCTTTTGCAGCAAATTTGCCCTATACAGTACATCCTTTGATTTCTTGACTGCTGATTCCATGGGCGCTAATGTGGATACAAGTTAAAAATGAAATCCTTGATAACTTCAACATTTTCTCCTTTTATCGTGATGTTACTTATTGGTTCAGTTGTGAGCATTTTTGTTTTCTTTATGTTGAGGGGGTAATACAAACTGAAGGCTGAGGTCTTAGCTCTTCATCAGTAAGTGCTTCAAGTCCTCTTCACTTTCAACAAACAAGGTTGTGTCATCTGCATATCGCAGGTTGCTAATGAGCATTCCTCCCATCCTGATGCTGCATTCTTTTTCCTGTAGTCTAGTTTCTTGGATTATTTGCTCAGCATACAGACTGAATAAGTATGGTGAAAAGATATCACCTTAATGTACTACTTTCTTGACTTTAAATCACGCAGCATCCCCTTGTTCTGTTCGAAAGACTGCCTCTCGGTCTATGTACAGTTTCCTCATGAGCACACTTAAGTGTTCTAGAATTCCCATTCTTCACAATGTTGTTATGATCTACACAATCAATCCCTTTGTGTAGTCAGTAAAACTCAGGTAAACATCTTTCTGGTATTCTCTGATTTCAGCCAAGATCCATCTGACATCAACAATGATATCCCTCTTTCCAAGTCTTCTGAATCTGGCTTGAATTTTTGGCGGTTCCCTGTCCGGGTACAACTGCAACTGTTTTTGAATTGCCTTCAGTAAAATTTTACTTGCATGTGATATTGATGATATCGTTTGGTGATTTCTGCATTCTGTTGGATCACCTTTCTTTAGAATGGACACAAATATGGATTTCTTTCAGTAGGTTGACCAGGTAGCTGTCTTCCAAGTTTCTTGGCATAGATGAGTGAGCACCTCCAGCATTGCATCTGTTTGTTGAAGTATGTCAATTGGTACTTGGTCAATTCCTGGAGCCTTGGTTTTTGCCAGTGCCTTCAGTGCAGTTTGGACTGCTTCTTTCAATACCGTTGGTTCTTGATCATATGTTACCTCCTGAAATGGTTGAACAGTGACCAATTCTGGTATAGGTCACTCTGTGTATTCCTTCTATCATCTTTTGATGTTTTTTGCTTCATTCAGTATTTTGCCCATAGAAACCTTCAACTGAATTAAGATTTAAAAACAAAGTAAATCTTTCTATACATATGCATATAAATATGATATATATATATATTTTTATACATAGTTTGTCATAACATACCCTTTCCCTATGACAAGGTAGTATTTTTAAATACTAAATTAAATATGATGACAATTGAAACTGTGCTTGAAAGCATGCCTTAAACTGTAAAACTATATTTCTTGAAGCTAGTACCATGTCTTATATATATATATAGACACACTAATAAAAATTAAATTTAATGAGTGTTATATAAATTGCACCAGTATGTGTGTGTGTGTGTGTGTATATATATATCTACATCTATCTATCTATATACATATATATACATATACAGCCCTGCTGGTACAGTGGTTACAAGCTGATAACCAAAAGATCGGCAGTTCAAATCCACCAGCTACTCCTTGGAAACCCTATGGGGTAGTTCTACTCTGTGCTACAAGGTTGCTCTGAGTCGGAATCAACTTGATGGCAAAGGGTTTTATATATGTACATTATACTATATCTATATCTCTATATCTGCATCTATCTATATCTTATGAGCTAAAGTGAGATCTCCTTGAGAGCAGTCGTTCTCTCTGATCGCCACATTCTCCCAAAGTACCTAGTAGAAAGTCCATCATACAACAGGCATTCAGTAGTGAAATGATTGATTTAAAATGTGAACATGAATTTATTCAAGAAGAAAGCTGATGTCTCATCATGCCCTTATGATTCTATATGTATTTTTTATGTATTATAGGTTTGTGTGATTGTTGGGACACCCTATGGAAAATGTATTGTCAAATACATATTTAAAAAATACTCAAGGATCATTTTGTAATACATCCTCATTTTGAGAATACATGAGACTAGGCTATAAAAAAAAAATGCTGTGCTCGGCTGAAATAAAGGACTATCTTTTATAAGGTCTAAGAAAAAAATGGAAAAATTATCAAGAATAGATCATTTAGGGTATGCAATTATTTGGTTTATAGGTAATTATTGGAAAATTTCACACACTGAAAGTTGAAGAGTAATTTCAGCTTCGTCTGGAATATTAATGAAGAATAAAAATAACCTCTAATTAAGTCATATTCTTTATATATGCTTAAATAAATTCAAATAAACAATAATGAATGATTAATATTAAGCTACTTTATATTATTAGTCTAAGTCAAATAAATATAAAATATGTATTCCTTCTCCTCACTAATCGACTATCTCATTATCCAACATTTCACCTTTATGACAATAGTAAAAACCTATTGTCTATTTTACACACTAATGATGTGCCTCTGGAAGTAACAGACACTGAGGTGTGAGAAGGGAGTAACACTGGATGTGATGGCTAAGGATATGTGTCAGCTAGGCTAGGCCATGACTCTTAGTGGCTTGGCAGTTATGTAATGATGTAATTTTGTCATTATGTAATGATGTAGTCATCCTGCATTTTGTGATTTACTGTGGTTATCCTTCATTTTTGCATAATGCCAATTTCACGTAATGACTTTGCCTTTATGACCTAATCATGTCAATAAGTGAGGAGAGGATATATATATAAATATCCCAAAAGCAAACCCATTACGGTCAAGTTGATTCTGACTCATAGTGACTCTATAGGACAGAGTGGAACTGCCCCATAGAGTTTCCAAGGAGCGCCTGGTGGATTCAAACTGTCAACATTTTGGTTAGCAGCCATAGCACTTAACCATTATGCCAGCAGGGTTTCTATATATATTAATATCTATAATCAGAACTTGTAATTGTGATCTTGAATTTGTCCTTCAGGTGTTTTTAATTTTTTTCAGGTTGCTAAGCCTTTTAGGATATTTGTATAGTTAGATGTTAGGATGTGTGATCAGAAATGTATGAGGTGGGTGATATTTCAGGGACTTTTGACCAGTGAAAACAGAGGGGTTGGAATAGGGCAGCTGTATGGAATCCTACACAAGCATTCACCAGCTCTACCTCCTTCAGAAGATTGCTCTGATTAATTTTAATTTTGCTGTGTCAATTTCTGTGTCAAATGCTGGATTATAACATGTTCCTGGCAATCAGAAATATCCATACATGCTACTGTTAATGCACTTAAAAATGTCATTCTTGTTTGCTTCTTCTCACTTACGTTTCAACTCAATGTATACACACAAAAAGGAAAAATCTCTTTCAATATTTATCATGCTATTATTCATTTTCATTTTCAAAATTAATAGATATTTATTTTGCTAGCAAACATACTGAATATAGAGCTGCTATCTACTTGGAAGGAAGACTGGGCATTCTACTTCCAAAAAACTACAACCATTGATACCACTGTGGCGCACAGTTCTACTCTGACACATGTAGAGTTGCTTTGAGTCAGAATCTATTCAAAAGCAACTTTTTTTTTTTTTTTAAATCTACACTGAGAATCCTGAGCTTAATAGCCTCCTGAATAGAATTGTCCTATGCTTAGGGAAGATATCAAATGAGAATGGTTTTAGCTTCATTTCCACTGCTAATTAGCTGTGTAGCCCTGTGTAAGTCAATTAAACTTTCTGAGCTTCAAATTTCTTATCTAAAATGTAAACGATAGCTTTGCTATCCCTAACTCATAGGGCTATGATGAGGACAGGTAGTAAACAAGACAGCATTACTATCAAAAATATAAGGCAATACTCTTTTGTTCTTCAAAAATGGGAAAGTGGAGTTTAGCAACAGCGCAAATTCCTCCCTGGGCTAAAGGGAAATCAAGAGTCATTCCATTATTCAATACTACCTAAGCAAGAGAGTCTAAGGATTTTTGTTGAGCTGACATTCCATCAGTAATATCATTGGCAATTTGAGCCATTGTGGTAGATAAATTATGAAGAGAGTTTTCAAGTGGAGGAATGCTGTGCCAAGGTTAAATGGCTCCCTACACTGGCATGCTTGATTAACATAACAAAGAAGTCACTAGTCCCAAATGGGATTACGTTCAGATGTGTAAGGATGAGGACTTACAATACATAATTTTGGGGGGACACAATTCAATCCATAGCACCACCCATCTCCAGACAGCCCATTCTTATACAACAGTGTCCAAAGGCAAAAAGGGTCCACTCAGTCTCTTGCTCTTTTGTCCTCTTTCTTTTTGTTTCTGTCCCTATCGGGAAAAGCTTTAACAAAGCCCAAAAGACCTTCAGCAGTATTCTTTTCAGCTTCCAATCCTCATTGCCCAAGGAAGGGTCAGCAAATGAGGATGGACCTTTCCAGTGCCTATCTTGGCAAGGAGAATCTGCTTGCAAGAATATGTGGGTATGGGAGAGGTGAAGGTTGCTGGGAAGACAACTAAGGAAGTCTTTTAAGGTACTTTTTTTTTTTTACTTCATACAAAGTACTTTTTCAAACTAGAAAAATATAGAATATGTGATGAAAATGAAAAAAAGATTACAAATAAAAAGTCAAACTGTAAGACTATGATCTGCATATTAGAGTTTTGTACTTAGGAAACTTACAGGATGTTCCGTGGGCATTCACAGGGTCGCAGAGAATATACATTCTATTATTCCTTAAAAAATGTCCTGTGCTTTGGGATGAGCAGACTGGACGGGGCCAGGACAATTCTCTCAGAGACACACATAACCACTGACTTCCCAGAGGACATGGCCACATCCAAGCAAGCCTTTCAGAGGCAGGAGCAACTGTGAGGCAGCTGTTTTGCTGTTTAGTGGGTTTCCACTTATGTTTACGGACTTATTGTCACAGGTGGAGCAGCAAATTTCTGTGAGTGACAGTCTCCACCTCTGTGATATCAGAAGTATGTCTATTGTCCAGCAGCAGCAATCAGAAGGGTGAAGTGATGAAACTCAATGAGCACCAATGCTGAAATATGAACAACGCATGTGTTAAACGCCAGCACTGGTAGACACAATATTCATGGAAGAGAGTTCAGTATGACTGTAGTGTATCGTGCTAATGGTACTTTATAGTTTTCATTTTGTATTGCATGAAATAATTTTCACTCATTTACTGGAAGAAAAATAAAGTGACAAGAGCTTTATTTTTAAAGTAAGACCATTGTGTTTATTCAGTGTGTGTTTTGTGACATAGGGTAACAATTGAAAGGACTTTATAAAAGGCCACCCAAAATGGAGAAAACACTTTTCTTTGCCTTGCCACTCTTCTTGAATAAAAAAAATCAAGTGCTAACCCCACTAGGTTAGAACCCAGAAAATTTTTCTATACAAATTCTGCTGCTGAGAAAACAATACTAAACCTGGAAACAACTTGGGGCACCTGTTTTGTTACCTCGGGACCCTGATTATGAAGCGGGTAAGAGCTCTCCTGCTAACCAAAAGTTTGCCAGTTCAAATCCACCAGCTACTGTTTGGAAACTCTATGGGGCAGTTCCACCCTGTCCTATAGGGTCGCTATGAATCAGAATTGACTTGAAGGCAATGGGTTTTTTTTTTTTTTTAATGTACTATGTAAAGAACCCTGGTGGCACAGTGGTTAAGCTCTTGTCTGCTAACCAAAAAGTCAGCAGATCAAACCCTAGAACTTCTCCTAGGGATAAAGATGTGGCAGTCTGCTCCTGTAATGATTGCAACGTTGGAAACCCTATGGGGCAGATCTATAGGTTTGTTAGGAGATAAAATCAACTCTACTGTAATAGTTTGGTTTTTTGATTTATGTACTACTTAGTAACTAACTCTGTGACCTTCTAAAGAGTTTACTTTTGTCATTTGCAAAGTTCTCTTATGTGTGCTGCTTAATTCTGTCATCCTACCTCTGATGAACCAGAAACCAGTGGTGCTGGAGCTCCATGAAGCCCAAATCTACTTCTGGGTACAGATCTCTATTAAGATTTCCATCACAGGAGCTCAGGGAACTCCCAAGGCCATGGGGATTTTCCAGTCACTGTGAGTTGGTTCCAGTAACAGGCTGGGCTCTATACCTCAAACCAACACCTGGCTTAAACTCTCAGACCTTCAGCTAAATCAGTCTCATTATGCCTGGAGTTTTCCTCAGTCTGCTCCTGCCACAATCTGGCTGTGGCAGCCAATAATCATGCCTGTTCTCCTTTTTCACTCCAGGAGGCTTCTTAGTAAACACTGAGTCTATGCGAATACATGGCTACAGAAAATAGTATGACTTGGAACCATGTGGCTGGTATAACCAAGTCTCATACCTGAAACAAAGCTACAACACATGGATGTTTTACTGCTCACTTTATGCTTGAACTTGAATTATTTTGTCAAATCAGATGCCAAGCAAAGTCCTGAGGTAATGAGGCACAAGGCAGGTAGGTGAAGAAGAGGAAGTGTGAAAAGGTTCATTGCAGATATGTGTGAGGAAGGCCAGTTTCACCATTTTTGAAAGAGAGAAAGGGTGGTGGGTGACAACATCCAAAAGCTGCCTTCCTCGGTTCTGAGTCTCGTCTTTGTGTGAATGCCAGAGAGCAAGACCTGCTCTAAACTTTTCAATTTGACACAGAAATGGTAAATAAACTAGACTCCAATGAGATGGAAGGACCCTGGGTGGCACACATAGTTTGCCATTGGCTGCTAACCCAAAGGTTGATGGTTCAAACACACCCAACAGCTCCATGGAAGAAAGGTTTGGTGAACTGCTCCCATAAAGATTACAGCCAAGAAATCTGTATGGAGTAGTTCTACCCTGCAACACGTGGGGCTACCAGGAGTCGGGGGCCAACTCCACGGCTTCTAACAACAACAAATGAGTTGGGAGAATATGATTGTTACAGGGTCTGTTGATATGAAAGTGCTTGTAAGTGATGGAAATGGGCAAAAACTTTCATACAACTTAAAACTGGAGCTGTATCTCTAATCTCCCTCTAACAATCACATAGGTCTATTGCCATGCCATATTTCACGTTTAATGTCTCATATTTTCTGGCAAGAGTAGGCTCTTCTCTGGAAGAATTCCTGTTTGCTTGGTCTGTCCTCTGGGAATTCCTAATAAAATTCCCCCAGTTTAGGTTTGTAAAATACAGAGTGGTTCTTTTACACAAAATAAAGCTGAATGATAAGCTGAAGAATAACTTAGTGTTACACATATGCTGCAACCTAGCTACTCATTATGGTGGAGGACTTGCAGCATTGGGATCCCCTGGGAGTTTATTAGACATGCAGAATTTCAGGCTCCATCCCAGAAACACAGAATCAAATTCTTCAATTTAACAAGATTGATATGCACATTTAAGTTTGAGAAGCACTGAGCTAATACATTTTACTATGTATGTAATATGCAAGGAGCTCTGCTGGGGCAACCGTTAAACACTTGGCTGCTAACCAAAAGGTTGGTGATTAGAACTCCCTCCACCCCTGTGGCTCTGCGAGAGAAAGACCTGGCGATCTGCTTCCATAGAGATTACAGTCAAGAAAATCCTATCTGGTACTTCCACTCTGTCACATGAGATCACTTTGAGTCAGAATAGACTCGAAGGCACCCAGTGACACCAGACAGATATAACTAAGATTCTAACAAAGTACTTCTTCCAAGGCAGACTTATTCATTCTTCTGGCAGTCCATAGTATATTCAGTACTCCCTGCCAACACTGTAATCTAAAGGCATCAATTCTTTTTTGTTCTTCCTTATTCATTGTCCAGCTTTCACATGTATCTATATAATGGTATGAATTAGCTCTGTATCTATTAGCTTGGAGCAACTTCCCTGAGGCATTTATATTTATTGAACTCTTGCCTTAGATAAGCTTGTATCAAATAATTGACAAGTACTTTACATATTAGTGTGGTTCTGTTTTTGTGCACCTTATTTTTTAATAATTTTTATTGAGCTTTAAGTGAACATTTACAAATCAAGTCAGTCTGTCACATATAAGCTTATATACACCTTACTCCATACTCCCACTTACTCTCCCCCTAATGAGTCAGCCCTTCCAGTCTCTCCTTTCGTGACAATTTTGCCAGTTTCTAACCCTCTCTACCCTCCTATCTCCCCTCCAGACAGAAGATGCCAACACAGTCTCAAGTGTCCACCGGATACAAGTAGCTCACTCTTCATCAGCATCTCTCTCCTACCCATTATCCAGTCCCTTCCATGTCTGATGAGTTGTCTTCGGGGATGGTTCCTGTCCTGGGCCAACAGAAGGTTTGGGGACCATGACTGCCGGGATTCCTCTAGTCTCAGTCAGACCATTAAGTCTGGTCTTTTTATGAGAATTTGGGGTCTGCATCCCACTGATCTCCTGCTCCCTCAGGGGTTCTCTGTTGTGCTCCCTGTCAGGGCAGTCATCAGTTGTGGCCGGGCACCATCTAGTTCCCCTGGTCTCAGGATGATGTAAGTCTCTGGTTCATGTGGCCCTTTCTGTCTCTTGAGCTCATAGTTACCGTGTGACCGTGGTGTTCATTCTCCTTTGATCCAGGTGGGTTGAGACCAATTGATGCATCTTGGCAGCTTGTTAGCATTTAAGACCCCAGAAGCCACATTTCAAAGTGGGATGCAGAATGTTTTCATAATAGAATTATTTTGCCGATTGACTTAGAAGTCCCCTTAAACCATAGTTCCCAAACCCCTGCCCTTCCTCCGCTGACCTTTGAAGCATTCAGTTTATCCCAGAAACTTCTTTGCTTTTGGTCCAGTCCAGTTGAGCTCACCTTCCGTGTATTGAGTATTCTCCTTCCCTTCGCCTAAAATAGTTCTTATCTACTAACTAATCAGTAAATAACCCTCTCCCACCCTCCCTCCCTCCCCTCCTCGTAACCACAAAAGTATCTGTTCTTCTCAGTTTATGCTATTTCTCAAGATCTTATAATAGTGGTCTTACACAATATTTGTCCTTTTGCCTCTGACTCATTTCACTCAGCATAATGCCTTCCAGGTTCCTCCATGTTATGAAATGTTTGACAGATTTGTCACTGTTCTTTATCGATGCGTAGTATTCCATTGTGTGAATATACCACAATTTATTTAACCATTCATCCATTGATGGACACCTTGGTTGCTTCCAGCTTTTTGCTATTGTAAACAGAAAAAAAAAAAAATTTTTTTTTTTTTTTTGTAAACAGAGCTGCAATAAACATGGGTGTGCATATATCTGTTCTTGTGAAGGCTCTTATTTCTCTAGGGTATATTCCGAGGAGTGGGATTTCTGGGTTGTATGGGAGTTCTATTTCTAACTTTTTAAGAAAATGCCAGATAGATTTCCAAAGTGGTTGTACCATTTTACATTCCCACCAGCAGTGTATAAGAGTTCCAATCTCTCCGCAGCCTCTTCAACATTTATTATTTTGTGTTTTTTGAATTAATGCCAGCCTTGTTGGAGTGAGATGGAATCTCATCATAGTTTTAATTTCCATTTCTCTAATGGCTAATGATCGAGAGCATTTTCTCATGTATCTGTTAGCTGCCTGAATATCTTCTTTAGTGAAGTGCCTGTTCATATCCTTTGCCCACTTCTTGATTGGGTTGTTTGTCTTTTGTGGTTGAGTTTTAACAGAATCGTATAGATTTTAGAGATCAGGCACCGGTAGGAGATGTCATAGCTGAAAATTCTTTCACAATCTGTAGGTGGTCTTTTTACTCTTTTGGTGAAGTCTTTAGATGAGCATAGGTGTTTGATTTTTAGGAGCTCCCAGTTATCGGGTTTCTCTTCATCATTTTTGGTAATGTTTTGTATTCTGTTTATGCCTTGTATTAGGGCTCCTAGGGTTGTCCCTATTTTTTCTTCCATGATCTTTATCGTTTTAGTCTTTATGTTTAGGTCTTTGATCCACTTGGAGTTAGTTTTTGTGCATGGTGTGAGGTATGGGTCCTGTTTCATTTTTTTGCAAATGAATATCCAGTTATGCCAGCACCATTTGTTAAAAAGACTGTCTTTTCCCCAGTTAACTGACACTGGGCCTTTGTCAAATATCAGCGGCTCATATATGGATGGATTTATGTCTGCGTTCTCAGTTCTGTTCCATTGGTCTATGTGCCTGTTGTTGTACCAGTACCAGGCTGTTTTGACTACTATGGCTGTATAATAAATAGGTTCTGAAATCAGGTAGAGTGAGGCCTCCCACTTTCTTCTTCTTTTTCAGTAATGCTTTGCTTATCCGAGGCTTTTTTCCCTTCCATATGAAATTGGTGATTTGTTTCTCCAACACATTAAAAAATGACATTGGAATTTGGATCGGAAGTGCATTATATGTATAGATGGCTTTTGGTAGAATAGACATTTTTACTATGTTAAGTCTTCCTATCCATGAGCAAGGTATGTTTTTCCACTTAAGTAAGTCCTTTTTAGTTTCTTGTAGTAGAGCTTTGTAGTTTTCTTTGTATAGGTCTTTTACATCTTTGGTAAGATTTATTCCTAAGTATTTTATCTTCTTGGGGGCTACTGTGAATGGTATTGATTTGGTTATTTCCTCTTCGATGTTCTTTTTGTTGATGTAGAGGAATCCAAGTGATTTTTGTATGTTTATCTTATAACCTGAGACTCTGCCAAACTCTTCTATTAGTTTCAGTAGTTTTCTGGAGGATTCCTTAGGGTTTTCTGTGTATAAGATCATGTCATCTGCAAATAGAGATAATTTTACTACTTCCTTGCCAATCCGAATGCCCTTTATTTCTTTGTCTAGCCTAATTGCTCTGGCTAGGACCTCTAGCACAATGTTGAATAAGAGCAGTGATAAAGGGCATCCTTGTCTGGTTCCCGTTCTCAAGGGAAATGCTTTCAGGTTCTCTCCATTTAGAGTGATGTTGGCTGTTGGCTTTGTATAAAAATAAATGCCCTTCATTATGTTGAGGAATTTTCCTTCAATTCCTATTTTGCTGAGAGTTTTTATCATAAATGGGTGTTAGACTTTGTCAGATGCCTTTTCTGCATCAATTGATAAGATCATGTGGTTTTTGTCTTTTGTTTTATTTATATGGTGGATTACATTAATGGTTTTTCTAATATTAAACCAGCCTTGCATACCTGGTATAAATCCCACTTGGTCATGGTGGATTATTTTTTTGATATGTTGTTGAATTCTATTGGCTAGAATTTTGTTGAGGATTTTTGCATCTATGTTCATGAGGGATATAGGTCTGTAATTTTCTTTTTTTGTGATGTCTTTACCTGGTTTTGTTATCAGGGATATGGTGGCTTCATAGAAAGTGTTAGGTAGTATTCTGTCATTTTCTGTGCTTTGAAATACCTTTAGTAGTAGTGGTGTTAACTCTTCTCTGAAAGTTTGGTAGAACTCTGCAGTGAAGCCATCCGGGCCAGGGCTTTTTTTTGTTGGGAGTTTTTTGATTACCGTTTCAGACTCTTTTTTTTTTTGTTATGGGTCTATTTAGTTGTTCTACTTCTGATTGTGTTAGTTTAGGTAGGTAATGTTTTTCTAGGAATTCATCCATTTCTCCTAGGTTTGCAAATTTGTTAGAGTACAATTTTTCATAATAATCTGATATGATTCTTTTAATTCCATTTGGGTCTGTTGTGATGTGGCCCATCTTGTTTCTTATTCGGGTTATTTGTTTCCTTTCCTGTATTTCTTTAGTCAGTCTGGCCAATGGTTTATCAATTTTGTTAATTTTTTCAAAGAACCAGCTTTTGGCTTTGTTAATTCTTTCAATTGTTTTTCTGTTCTCTAATTCATTTAGTTCAGCTCTAATTTTTATTATTTGTTTTCTTCTGGTGCCTGATGGATTCTTTTGTTGCTCACTTTCTATTTGTTCAAGTTGTAGGGACAGTTCTCTGGTTTTGGCTCTTTCTTCTTTTTGTATGTGTGCATTTATCGATATAAATTGGCCTCCGAGCACTGCTTTTGCTGTGTCCCAGAGGTTTTGATAGGAAGTATTTTCATTCTCGTTGCATTCTATGAATTTCTTTATTCCCTCCTTGATGTCTTCTATAACCCAGTCTTTTTTCAGCAGGGTATTGTTCAGTTTCCAAGTATTTGATTTCTTTTCCCTGATTTTTCTGTTATTGATTTCCACTTTTATGGCCTTGTGGTCTGAGAAGATGCTTTGTAATATTTTGATGTTTTGGATTCTGCAAAGGTTTGTTTTATGACCTAATATGTGGTCTATTCTAGAGAATGTTCCATGTGCGCTAGAAAAAAAAGTATACTTTGCAGCAGTTGGGTGGAGTGTTCTGTAGAAGTCAATGAGGTCAAGTTGGTTGATTGTAGCAATTAGGTCTTCTGTGTCTCTATTGAGCTTCTTACTGGATGTCCTGTCCTCCGAAAGTGGTGTGTTGAAGTCTCCTACTATAATTGTGGAGGTGTCTATCTCACTTTTCAGTTCTGTTAATGTTTGTTTTATGTATCTTGCAGCCCTGTCATTGGGTGCATAAATATTTAATATGGTTATATCTTCCTGATCAATTGTCCCTTTTATCATTATGTAGTGTCCTTCTTTATCCTTTGTGGTGGATTTAACTTTAAAGTCTATTTTGTCAGAAATTAATATTGCTACTCCTCTTCTTTTTTGCTTATTGTTTGCTTGATATATTTTTTTCCATCCTTTGAGTTTTAGTTCGTTTGTGTCTCTAAGTCTAAGGTGTGTCTCTTGTATGCAGCATATAGATGGATCATGTTTCTTTATCCAGTCTGAGATTCTCTGTCTCTTTATTGGTGCGTTTAGTCTATTTACATTCAGTGTAATTATAGATAAGTATGTATTTAGTGCTGTCATTTTGATGTCTTTTTATGTGTGTTGTTGACAATTTCATTTCTCCACTTACTTTTTTGTGCTGAGATGTTTTTCTTTCTAAATTGTGAGATCCTCATTTTCATAGTATTTGACTTTATGTTTGCTGAGTCATTACGTTTTTCTTGGCTTTTATTTTGAATTATGGAGTTGTTATACCTCTTTGTGGTTATCTTAATATTTACCCCTATTTTTCTAAGTAAAAACCTAACTTGTATTGTCCTATATTGCCTTGTATCCCTCTCCATATGGCAGTTCTATGCCACCTGTATTTAGTCCCTCTTTTTGCTTATTATGATCTTTTACATATTGACTTCAATGATTCCCTGTTTAGAGTCTTTTTTTCTTTTTAGAATTAATCTTAATTTGTTTTTGTGATTTCCCTATTTGAGTTGATATCAGGATGCTCTGTTCTGTGACCTTGTGTTGTGGTGGTATGTGATATTATTGGTTTTCTGACCAAACAATTTCCTTCAGTATTTCTTGTAGCTTTGGTTTGGTTTTTGCAAATTCTCTAAGCTTGTGTTTATCTGTAAATGTCTTAACTTTGCTTTCATGTTTGAGAGAGAGTTTTGCTGGATATATGATCCTTGGCTGGCAGTTTTTCTCCTTCAGTGCTCTATATATGTCATCCCATTGCCTTCTTGACTGCATGATTTCTGCTGAGTAGTCTGAACTTATTCTTATTGATTCTCCTTTGTAGGAGACCCTTCTTTTATCCCTGGCTGCTTTTAAAGTTTTCTCTTTATCTTTGGTTTTGGCAAGTTTAATGATAATATGTCTTGGTGATTTTCTTTTTGGATCATTCTTAAATGGGGTTCTATGAGCATCTTGGATAGATATCTTTTCATCTTTCATGATGTCAGGGAAGTTTTCTGCCAACAGATCTTCAACTATTCTCTCTGTGTTTTCTGTTATCCCTCCCTGTTCTGGGACTCCAATCACATGCAAGTTATTCTTCTTGATAGAGTCCCACATGATTCTTAGGGTTTCTTCATTTTTTTTAATTCTTTTATCTGATTTTTTTTCAGCTATATTGGTGTCAATTCCCTGGTCCTCCAGGTCTCCCACTCTGCATTCCAATTGCTCTCGTCTGCTCCTCTGACCTCCTATTGCATTGTCTAATTCTGTAATTTTATTGTTAATCTTTTGGATTTCTGAATGCTGTCTCTCTATGGATTCTTGCAACTTATTAATTTTTCCACTGTGTTCTTGAATAATCTTTTTGAGTTCTTCAACTGCTTTATCAGTGTGTTCCTTGGCTTTTTCTGTAGATTGCCTTATTTCATTTCTGAGGTCATCCCTGATGTCTTGAAGCATTCTATAAATTAGTTTTTTATATTTTGTGTCTGGCAATTCCAGGATTGTATCTTCATTTGGGAAAGATTTTGATTCTTTAGTCTGGGAAGTTGTAGAAGCAATCATGATCTGCTTCTTTATGTGGTTTGATATCGACTACTGTCTCCGAGCCATCACTAAGCTATTATAGTGATTTATTCTATATTTGCTCACTGAGTCTTATCTTGTTTTGTTTTCTTTCAATAAACGTAGATGGGCTACTAGATTGCGCTGTCTTGATTGTTGTAGCCCTTGACTCACTTATGTCCTATTACCATCTGGTTTGGGCTGTTACCAGATATATAAGCCTAAGAGTCCATTCACTATTCTTGAGTAGAATCTGGTTTTGGGTCAAGTGTGTGGTGCAGACTGTCACCTATCCACCTCGAGAAGTAGTGGTGATAGTTGTGTGCACCAGAGTCTGGTAGCAGCAGGGGTTCACACTCCAGGGGGGCAGGATGCTGACAGGCTTCCCCCAAGTGCCAGTGAGGAAAGTGTGTCTCTATTCCTAAAGCACCTTGGTGGGTGGGCTCTGCAGCTGTACCTTTGGCCCCCAATGCAAGTACCTCTACAGATTGGTAGGTGTCACCCTCCTTAGACCCCTAAGGCCCGAGGCTATGTGGTCTGGGGGGGGCTTCAGCCCTCAGTTCCCTGTTGTGGGTCAGTGAGGGCTCTGTTGAATACGCAAAGATATCAGACCTGGGAAACTTGTCTTTCCAGTAATCCGCTAAAACAATTACAGTCAGATCCCTATCAGAAATGCCTTTGCATTATAATAGCCACCTTGTTCCCGGCAGGGATGAAAGCCCAAGACTGTGGATCACATATGCTTGGCTGGAGCTGGTTCTGTGTTTTCAGTCCAATTAGGGAATGATTTTTGGTCCCTGGGTTTTTCGTAGCTGCTTCTCTCAGGCCACGAGAATGGGTTAGGAAAAGACCAAAAAAAAAAAAAGAAAGAAAAACCTCAGAGCAGTTCACTCTCTGGCTCAGGAAATGAAGCCGCCTGGGAAGGGGAGGAGAGGGTTCAGATAAATAGGAGAGAGTAGCAGCCCGGAATATAGACAAAGTTATTTTTCTTGGTTGGAATGACTGTTTTATCTGAGATTCCCGAGGGGCGCGTCGACAGTGTGCGCTGGCTGGGTAGAGATTGCCCCCGAGAGTCAGGCCATCCCGTGCTTGCACTGTCTCAGAAGCCGTGATTAGTTCCTCCGCTCCCAATCCAAGGCCCGGCGCCAAGGTTCCCCGGCTGGGACTCTGCACTTCTAGCTCCAAAACTAGTCGCTGCCTCCCCGTGACTTCTCCTCCTGTCCGCTGCATCACTGCGCTGTCTGCGTGCACTGACTGGGCTTCCCCCGAGTTCAGTTCTGGGGGCTAGGGCCGCGTCCCGTGTTTGCACGGTCACAGGATGCTGTGCTCAGCTGTCCTGCGCCCAGTCCAAAGCCCGGCGCCAAGGTTTCCTGACTGGGACGCTGGCTCCAGGCTCCGAAAACAGTCGCTGCTTCCCCATGGTTGTTTGTTCTCAGTCTCTGTCACTCAAATCAACTCTTTAGATCTGTGTTTGATAGTCAGTGTTCGTAGATTGTCATGTATGTGATCAATTCACTTGTTTTTCTGAGTCTTTTTGTTGCAAGAGGGATCCCAGGTAGCTTCTACCTAGTCAGCCATCTTGGCCCTGCCTCCTGTTTTTGTGCACTTTGACAGCTTTTTTATATATTCGTGTATTTTATTTTATTTTTTTGTGTGTGTGTGTATTTTAATTTTATTAGCTCATGCTTTCAAAATCTTGTAATGTAATTGGACTCCATACAAGTCGGGGGTCCATTAAGGGTCAGTTCCCCTTTCTGGACATATTTTCTCATCTTCCAGGCAATATAGTGTTCTGGCTGAGAGTAACAGAGTGGATCCCAGTTGCGTGATCTTAGGCAAGTAATTAAGATCTTTTGTGGCTCAATTTGCTGTCATGGTTCATAAGGAAGATAACGATGATGATAAATAATATTATCACCTGCTTCATAAGATTGCTGTGAGAATCAAATAAATGCAGATATGTAAAGTGCTTATAACACTGTCTGGCACAGAGTAAAAACCCATAGCCATTGAGTCAATTCTGGCTCATAGAGACCCGACAGGATGCAGTAGAACTGCCCCAAAGGATTTCCAAGGAGCTGCTGGTGGAAGTACTCAGTAAATGTTACCTACTGTGATTGTTAAGGTTGTGTGACTTGGCTGGGCTGTGAATCTCAGTGGCTTGACAGTTATGGTGTAGTTTGGCAGTCATGTGATGGATGATGTGGTCAGTTTCGTGATGAGATTTGACATAATGTGATCGCCTCCATGATGTGATCTGCTGTAAGTAGCCAATCAATTGAAAAGGAGTTTCTCTGGGGATGTGGCCCGCATCCGGTATAGGTGGACTCTCTGGCCAGGCTCATGGGCTTTTGCTTGCTCTGGATCCTGCAGCTGGCTACTGTTCATCTGACCTTTGGTTCATGGCACTCGAGCTAGCAGTTTACCTGCCTTCTTGCCAGCTGATCCAGGAATTTGTTGGTCTTTGCAGCCTGTGAGCAAGAGCCCTGCTCTCTGACCTGTTGATCTTGGGTTTGCCAGCCCCTGTGGTTATGTGAATCAGGAGAAACCTCCAGCCTAACACATGGATCTGGGACATTCCAGCCTCTGCAACCGTGTGAGCCATTTGCTTTATTTTTTATGTAGATATTTGTATGCTTTACGAGGGCACTGGGTTCTGAGTTATGCTTTACTGGTTTTGTTTCTCTAGTGAACTCAGCCCAAGACACGTACTATATATACACTTCCGGTAATATTTTTTCCCTGCCTACCTCCAGTGATTGTTTATGTGATCAATAAGTTGGCATATGTATAAGTGATTTATCAGCTGTAAAATAGAACATTACCTTAAAGTTTTATTATCATCTTGGCAAATTACATGTTCTGGCAAATTATATGTAGTGGTTGATGCAATGGATTGTTTTATTTCTTTACAAAATTACACACTGCAAAGTATTAGAAGAAGTTTTAAACTCAAATACTCAACAATATTTCAGGCTTTATCAACCTATGATTACTTAACATTAACATCTTGAATCTCAGTGACGCTTATCTTTACCTTTTGGGTTGTAAGAAGCTCAACCTTATACAGTAACATCTAGGGTTGCTTTCATATACTCCCCACAAAGAATCCTATTCTTGGTTGGGTGCAGTGATCAGATCACCTAAGCCCTACCGTCTCTTGTCCCCATAGGGTTGCCACTCACCCCATCCCTGCTTTACTGTCACCTACTGGAAATGGAAATCTGCTGAGCTTCAGCACCAGAGGTCCACACCATCAATCTTCTCCATTTCTTTCTTGACAGACCAGCTTTTATTTTATTTACTTCTTTATTTTTCCTAATGGGAGGTAATCTCACATAAAGTCTGACTTAAATGTTGAAGTTGAAATTTCTCCAAACCCTGCTCTTTCATCTCAGGATTTACAAACCTAGCAGAATGTGTGGCTTATAATGAATTCTGGTACTCTTTGCCCTGAAAGAACTAATGTCACCAATACGTTCTGTCAGGCTCTGAGATTGTGAGTCTGATTTACAAGACCAGATCTCATCTTCCATCCAGGCCCTCCATCCTCAATTTGGGCACCCCAGTTTGTTGTCCTGTTATTTTTGTCAGAAGTTCAAGAATGGTCACCACTTAATATTTTCCCCAGGTAACTACTGAGCTCATAAGTAAAACATTAAATGCACAGAAATATGTGGGAGGAAGGATATTTCCCAATTCTGGGTTCCACTCTCATACACTTAAATCTGAAAAGCAAGGCTGTGAATCTTTACAATACACAGAAGGGCAAGGCCAAGTTCAATCCAAGAAAGCAAGTGGTGGAATCAGATAAGTTGCTTTTTTTTTTTTTTTACAGAGACACTTTTTACCATTATAAATTGTCTGATTGAAATGTTGAAAAAAATGCTGCAAAAATAAATCAAATGTGAACCTAAATAGAAATATGTTATTCAATACTCAAAAGCCAAATATCAATAATTCTTAGATTATCAATTTTGTGTAGGCTTGTATCTTCCGTGAAATTAGTACGAGTCAACTCTAAATGTATTTGCCTAGAAAATGTCATGACATTAACAACTGGCATTAGAGTTTCTCTTAGGAGAAAAGATTTTTTTTTTTCTTAAATAGAATTTATTTTTTAGAGCAGTTTTAGGTTTACAGAGAAATTGTGCAGAAAGAACAGAGAGTTCCCATAAGCCATACGCCTCTTTTTCTCCCCATCATTTCTCATATTATTAGCATCTTGCATTCTTGTTGTACACTTGGTACAATTGACGAATCCTTATTGATACATTATTAGTAACTAAGAGGAGCCCTGGTGACATAGTGGTTAAGAGCTCTGCTGCTAACAAAAAGGTTGGTGGTTCAAATCCACCAGCTGTTCCTTAGGGCAGTTCTGCTCTGTCCTATAGGGTCGCTATGAGTTGTAACTGATTCGATGGCACCTAACAAGAACAACAACATTATTAACTGAATGCCATAGCCCTGGTGGCACAATCGTTAATTGATGGGCTGCTAACAATAAGGTCAGTGGTTCAAAACCACCAGCCACTTCTCTGTAGCAAAGATCTGGCGATTTGCTCCTGTAAAGATTACAGCCTAGGAAACCCTATGGGGGAGTCCTACTTTGTCATATAGGGTCACTAAGAGTAGAATGGAAAGCTGGTGACATAGTGATTAAGAGCTATGGCTGCTAACCAAAAGGTCAGCAGTTTGAATCCACCAGGCCCTCCTTAGAAACCATATGCAACAGTTCTACTCTGTCCTATAGGGTCACTATGAGTTGAAACTCACTCAACAGCAATGGGTATGAGTAGAATCGACTTGATAGCACACAATGTATTTTGCAAATGCAAAGTGTCCACGATCACAGTTTCAAACAGGATAGTTTTAATGCCTTAAAAATGCCCTGTGCTACACATATTTATCCCTTCCCCCTTCTCTGTGAACCACTGTCAACCACTGATCTTTTCACTGTTTCTGTAGTTTTGTCTTTTCTAGAATGTTATACAGTATGTAGCTTTTTCAGACTAGTTTATTTCACTTAGCAATATACATTTAAAGTTCCTTCATGATTTTCAGCTTGATAGCTCATTTCTTTTCATTGCAGGTTTGTTTCTTTTTAATCAATTTGCCTATTGAGGGATATCTTGGTTGCTTCCAGTTTTGGTCATTATAAATAAAGCCGTTAAAAACATTCCTGTGATGTTTTCATGTGGATCTTTGTTTTCATCTCATTTGGATAAATACTTAGGCATGTGATTACTGGATTGTATGGTTACATGTACTTAGCTTTCTAAGAAACTTCCAGAATGTCTTCCAAAGTGGCTGTACCATTTTGCATTCTCACCATCAACGAACGAGTGCTCCTGTTGCTCCACATCCTCGCCAACCCTTGGTATTCTTAGTGCTTGGGGTTTTAACCATTTTTTTAACAGGTACATAGGAGCCCTGATCAGAGCTGTAACTAGGGTATGACAGGTATGCCAGGTATTGCACTGGCCCTGGACTAGTGATGTCACTGGGGTCTTTGTACTAACTCAGTAAGGCCAGCAGTGTATCTATGGAAAATTGCACCTATGGCAACACTGAAATTGCACCCACGTCCAAATATCTGACATCCCTCTTTTAGATAACTTTACCAAAATATCAGCTCAAAAATACTGCTCAAGCTCAGTAATCTTTTAATCAATACATTTCCATGCTTGAGCAAGGACTCTGGGACATACCAGGTTAATAGAAACTGCTCAGTGACACCACACGCCCATGGCCATTGCAATACCCTAGATACGCCACTGGCCCTGGTGTCACAGTGGCTTAAGTGCTTGGCTGTTAACACAATGGTGGGTGGTTCCAACCGACCAGAGGCTTTGTGGGCAGTCTGCTTTTGTAAAGATTACAGCCTTGGAAACCCTCTGGGGTGAGAAGAAACATCCTTATGTCCAGTCGTAGGGGGAAAATATCTAGTTTTTCACCAATAAGTATGATGTTAGCTGGAAAATTTTTTGTAAACTTTTTTATCATATTGAAGGAGCTCTGCTCTATTGCTCATTTGCTGAGAGTTTTTATCATGAATGGGTGTTGTATTTTGTCAAATATTTTTCCTGCATCTGTTGAGATGATCATATGATTCTCCTTTAACCTGCTATGATGAATTACATTGATTTTTGAAAGATGAACCATCCTTGCATACGGAGGGTAAATATCACTTGGTCATGGTGTACAACTGTTTTTATGCATTGTTGGATTCTATTAGTATTTTGCTTAGGGTACATAGAAATAGAATTTATACTCAAATCAAACTTTTACCTCTCTACATATACTTTTAATATTCTGTTTTTATTCTGGTATATGTTCCTCCTAACATGCATTAAGCGAAGGTTGGTTTTCGGACTTTCAAACCATTTTCATCTCAATCCTCTAGCATACAACTTCTCTTGTCATTAATCTTACATTATATTATAATGTTAAGACACCTACCCTTCCTCCATTTTTTACTATGTCAATCTATGTAGTGCATTAGTTTAATATGAATGTAATTTTCTTGTGCTTTATCTTTGTTTTAATTAACCAACATTTTTTAAAAAAGTGAGAAAAAGTAATAACAATCCGAGAACTCAAAAGGTCATACAGTGTGAGTAACTCTCCCTCACACTTTATTTCCCTCAGTTCCTCAATACTTCTCAGATGCAACCACTGTATTTTCAGTGTTTTGTGCAGCTTGCCAGGAATAATCTCAGCATGAATAAGCATCTATATAGCTATATAATCAGTGGGACTTCTGTCTGTTGACTACCTGTCGAGCTGGAATTTTTGACAAGTTTTGGCTCGAACTCAAAGTATTAACTCATATTTAATACTCAAAGTATCGACTAACCCCATAATTTAAAGGGAGAAAAACTCTCTAAAGACTCATTAAGATGCAACCAAGAATACTCAAAGTTTGTTAGGATTTAACCAAATGGAATCTTCTACCCAACTTCATCCCCTAGTCCACATGGGCGAAAGGAGGGAGACAGTATTGTATGGAATGGAGACAAATCAAGTAATTTGACATAGTCAGTTTTCCACTATGGGAGGAGGGAAGAGGCACTTATATCTTCTGTAGCTCTTAAAGGACCTGTGACATATACAGGATCACTTGTTTTGACTTGATATATCTGCTTGAAGTAGAGACTGGTATATCTTTTTCTGAATTGTATATGCTTGCTGAGCTACAGAAATGCCTGGGATTACCTGGTACACCCTCCAGAAAAATTTGTGGTGAGGGAGTTCCTAGGAAAACTTAATATGCGGTTTCCTGAAGTTCACGAGTATGTACTTAGAAACCATGTCTTGTTCTTGCCTGGGGATTTCCAAAAGTGAGATCATTGCTGAAGTGACCCAAGCCAGCACGGAGCAAGTACTGTATCATTGTGCCGACTGCTCTGACTGAGACCCCAATAATAGGTCATGAACAAACTGGGACAGAAATGAAGAACAAAATTCAAACTCATAAATAAGACCAGACTTGCTGGTCTGATAGAGACTAGTGGAACCCCTGAGACTATGGCCCTTAGACAACTTTCAAACTTGGAACTGAAATCCCTCCCAGAGTTCATAGTATAGCTGTACAATAGAAATGCCTGTAAAATGAAAAATAACACCAGTGAGAAATGTACCTAAGTACAATCAGCTACACAAGACCTAAAGGGCAGTATTTGCCCAAAAACAAAATCAGAAGGGTGGCAGGGCCTGGAAAGCTGGGTGAAAGGACCTGGGGAACTCATGAAGGAAGAGGGAAGATTGCTGACACATTTAGGGGTTTGCAACCAAATTAAGAAAACAAGCTTTGTATAAATTGTTGAATGGAAAACTCATTTGCTCTGTAAACTTTTACCTAAACAATAAAATGTTCAAAAGAAAAAAAAAAAAGAAGAAAGAAACTGTGATACAGAGCGTACTCTCGGAAAAATGAGGGGGGCATGCTTCTTCATTATAGATCTCCCTGGATCCCAAAAAAGCATGAAAGATGACTATTGTAGCTCCCATGGCTCCATATACAGGGTCAGAAGGGAAACAATAAGCAACAAAAACTTCCAGGCTGCCTAGAGGAGGTTTGGGTGCCTAGGCTACTGGGAGGCTTCCAAAGGTCTATGGCTGACCCTCCGGTGTAAGACAGTAAGGGTAAAACTGAACAGCCACACCTCCTTCCCAAAACCAGAAGCATTGTTTATGCAGGGTCTTATTTCCATGGAGTTCATTATCAACAGTTGCAGGTTCAGTTAGTTGTTAGGTGCCATCAAGTTGGCTCTGACTCAGAGAGACCCCATGTTTAACACTACAAAACTTACCTCGGTCCTGTTATACATACAGGCAAAGTTTGCTGTATTTTTAAGCAAATAACATGCACTGTCTGCTTTTGTTTGCCTGCTTCACCCTACCACTGCAAGGCACCTTCACAAGAGCCTCCATGCCCATCTTCTTCCACGATTCTGTAAAAAAAAAAAAAAATTAGCATAGTGCACTTAAGAAAATACCTCTCAACAGTGTTGAATAGAGGGGTAAAATATTTTTCCTGATCTTAAGGGGAAGTTACTTAGCCTAATGCCCATATATATGATTTGTCTGAGTATGTTTTCCTAAGTATTCTTTACCAGGTCAAAATAATACCTTTCTATCACGAGTTTGCTGAATGTTTCTATCACAGGGAAGTATTGAATATTTTCCATTTTTTACATGTATTGGATGATCACTTTTTTCTTTTTCTTTGTTAATGTAGTGATTATCTTTTACTGATTTTCAAATATTAATCTAACTTTAAATATCTAGAATGTGAATCCAGTCTTGAATCTTCTTGGTCATGTTGTATTACCCTTTTATTCATTGTAGATTATGATTTCTGTTTCTGTGTTTATTGTAGATATGGGCTTTTATTTTATTTTTTCTTTTTAATACCTTTTTTTTGGTATTATGGTTATACTGGCTTCAAAAAATAGTTTGGAAGTGCTCACTGTTCTATTTTTTTTTAACGAGTTTGTGTAGGATCAGTATTCTTATTATTTACTTATTTGATACAAGTCACCAGTGAATCCATTTAGGCTTGAAATTTTTCCTCTTTCTTACAAATCAAATGCTTATAAAAAGGGACTATTTAGATTTTTCACTTCTTCTTAAGTCAGTTTTAGTACATTGCGTTTTTTTCAAGAAATTTATTCATTTTACCTAATTATCAAATTTATCCACATGAATTTACGCATATTATTCTTTTGATTTTACAAGGAATGTTGTAGTGAACTTCATTGTGCAAATATTTTTTTCATGCAAATATGGTAGTCAAAATATGTTCTTTGGTGGCATTTATAAAATACAGATTTTTAGACAAATCAGATCCATTACTAAAATGTTGTACTATGTATATATCTGAGCACATTACAAGATGGCATGTAGTTTATATTAACAAAGGTTAGAAACACTTTAACAACAAAAACAGTTGAGTTTATTTCAACTCACTGCAACCCCATGTGTTGCAAAATAGAATTGCTTCATACAGTTTTCGGAAGCAAATCATCAATCCTCTCTGGGTCTGCGGCAGCTCTGGCTGGGTTTGAACCACCAATCTTTTGGTTAGTAGTAGAGCTTAAATGTTTGTGCTGCACAGGGACCCCAGAAACAAACATCAATCAGAATGAGTTAACTTAATTTATGTGATATATACATATAAAATTAAAATAACTTAAAAAAATATTTACAGAAACTGATATGAATCAATTTTCATAATATGTTGTTTAAAAAGAAAGAACACTATCATTTGTGTAAAATATATGATTCTTGCCTAAATGCTTATATGTGCATAGAACATTTATGAAACTGAAAGAATACACACACAGCTGGAGACACTGGTTCATCTGAAGAGAAGCTCTCTATGCCTGGGAGTAAAGTGTGACAGCAAAAGTTATTTTCATCATATTTACTTTTATTTCTTTGGAATTTTGTATGGCTTGCTACTCTAAATGGATAAAAATGTTAAAAATTAAAAAAAAAATTAAAAGGCAAGTGCATTTTATTTTTGAAAGATGACATTGTGTCTCCTTCAAAGCCTTTATACCAAATTACAAACCAACCTACAATATATGAAAGTGAATTTTTACCATTCTTATATGTGGAAAAATTTTATCTGGTTGTTTTCATTCACATTTTTATAATGATGAGTGCCATTTTGCAACTTATCAAATGTTTGTATCTCATTTATTTTGATTTTACTTTATGAAATATTTATTTGGGTACTTTTCCCACTCTCACATTGAGTTGAAAATCTTTAGATCTTTTTTCTTACATATTTCAAAATTCTCTCTCAAAATTATGAAAATTAAGCCTTCCCTTCATGATGTTAGTTGTTTGGCTTAAATTATAGATGATTTAGCACTCAGAATTTTAATATGTATAATTTTTACATAGTCAAGTTTATCATCCTTTTTTTGCCTTCTTTTTTTTTTAGGGGGGGTTCTTACTTAAAAAGGTCTTCTCACTCTGAGATTCCATACAAATTAAATCTATCTTTTGAAGCATTTTTAGATTTTTTTGTTTATTTTACAGTTAAAGCCATCACTCTATCTACTTTTGTTTCTGTGTAAGCAATGAGATAGCAATTAAGATTTATTTTTTCCTTATGTTTTGTTGCAATGCCACTTATCAAATAATAAATGCTATTGTCTTTGATTGAAATGCCTGCTAAATTCTATTTGTAAGTGGGATTGTGTCCAAACTCCCTGCTTGGTTCATTGCTGTTTTATACTGTACCAAACAATTATTTAAAGAATATCTTTATAATATACTTTTATGTTCCATAGAACTTGTCTGTGTCCCCACCATGCCCTATATTCACACAGTGCATTGTTTTTGTCTTTAATTATGAATGTTCTTGGTTATTTCTGATATTTTTCTAAGACCTGGCTTGAAATGAATAGATTTAGCATTTTACACAGCCTCAGTCTCAAGTTCTTAAGATTTTTGTGCAAAAGGAAAAAAAAAACAATTGTGTTATTCGATGTTGTTTTCCCACTATCTAGTAAAAGCTCAAACACAGCAACCCTTGTGAGGATGGCACAGGACCAGCAGTGTTCCCTTCTGTTGTACATAGGGTCGCTATGAGTTGGAACAGAGTCAACGGCATCTAACAACAACGAGTAAAGGTACATAATGAATATGTTGGAATAAAATTATGAAGCAATTTTCCCAAAGATCGCAAATTCAGAGTCAGACTCAGATCTAAATCTCAACTCTTTGGGTCTGTTGTAAAGATTAAAAGGAGTTAATTTATTTGAGAAAACATAATTCAGAATCTGTCACTTTGTAGAAACTTGATAAATGACAGTTTGTGACTTAACAGATTCTTAAGAAGGTGAAGATTATGATGAAGATTATGATTTTTTTCTTTTCTTTTAAACTCTTCATACAAACAACCAAAACAAACAAAAAAAACCCAAACCCATTGCCATCAACTGGATTTCAACTCATAGCGATCCTATAGAACAGAGAGTAGAACTGCCCCATAGGGTTTCCAAGACTGTAAATCTTTACAGAAGTAGACTGCCACATCGTTCTCCTGTGAAGCAGCTGGTGGGTTTGAACCTCTGACCTTGTGGGTGAGCTGCTGAGAGCTTTAACCACTGTACCACCAGGGCTCTTTTCATACAACAACCTGTAATAAAAATTGTAGCAATTTAGAAATAAATATCCAACTAGTTTTCTCAGGTATTTTTCCAGTAGGCTAATTCATCATTTCATCATACGCAAACAAGTCAGGAGGGCAATATGAGTTCAATTCATAAGATAAGGCCTTGAAGGCTTGGATTTTTCCTCTTATCTCCACATAGTCTCTTACTAATAGAATTACATCTATTGGCTGGACACTTGATTAAAATGTCTCTGCATCTAATTACTGAGAAAATTAAGGAACTCTGCCTAACCCATACATATGTTTTTTGTAACACAAATATTGAATGTGTATTTGGGGAAATATCTCTACCATTCTACTATTGCTTTAGACACAAGGCAGGGTTATTTTTGACTTAGCCTTTAATTGAAAGTGCACTAAAGTGATGTTTATTCTATAGAAAACAAAAAATCTCTTATTTTTGTTGGGGAGTATGACTCATACCTGTGCAGAACAGCCTTTCAGATTAAGAGCCACTTGTATTCACAACATCTTTGTGATATTCAACTTTCTAGAGGAAGAGATTGTATTTCTTTTATTCGTTGGACTAAGATGAAATGTATCCTCCCTTTTCTGTTTCAAGAGAGACTCAGGATCTTCTGGTTATGAATTCCATACTTTACTGCCAGCGGTGATTTTCCTTGTTGAAATATTCATACAGGAGCCTGGGTTTGTGTTCCCGTGATTTCTGTGAGAGAAAAAAAAAAAATGAAAGCTGTTATTTTGAGCATAGAGGTGATACCTGAACTCAAGTAATGCTTTGACACTGATTTCAACTTTGAGGATGGCCCAAGATAATATAGGAGCCTAGGCTTCCCTGCCAGGACACTGAATTGCAAAGCTGGGTTTTGTGTGTCTTGCCCATTTGTGGCACCTGACACAGAAGTTTTCTACAAAAGGCAGAGCCCAGAGGAGCCAAATTCAAATGTGGCCAAGAATCGAAAGGCTGTGTTCTTGTGTTCCCTCCATTAGCAGGTGGTGTCTGCTTTGCACACAGGTCTGGCAGCACCCTAGAACCTGCCTCCCAAGCAGCTGTGCTGCACCTGATATCTGAATCAAAAGATGACTTTGGCCTCATTCTTATTCCCTCCACAGCCTGTCACAATGTTGAGTGCTCAGCGCTGAAATTTACAAAATGCAGACACCCAAATGTTTGAAGGCACTGAGTGTCTGTGTTCACACCCACCTTCACATGAGTGCGTATGTGGTGTGTATACAACTGCTTTCCTTTTTATACAAATGAAAACACCTGCTTTCTTTTTAATAAAAATTTTCATTGGTGTTCTATGATTTTTCCAGGAGGATTATAGAATTGGTTGCTTCTAAGATTCATATTTGTGCTTAGGTGCCACAATTATGTGAAACACCTGCAACCTAACTGGAGGATTGCTTTATACCTCTGCCCTCTTTATTGTTAAAGATGTCAGAGGGAAGAAAGCACTTTATTGAAGACTCAGCTGTGTTTCCATGCTAATGAGCTGATTCCCTTGTCTCTACGGATACATAAGAAGCTAGGCTTGTGCATATTTAAGAATTAAACATGTTAAATGGAAAAACAATACCGTGAACACATACCATGAGCCAGGCACTATGCACAGGTTTTGTCCTGTAGTGTATCTCATATGTGAGTAAATGTGTATCGTCCCGATGTCACGAGGCAGATTTTGAAAACCAGTAAACCTCATTGTTGACTCATCCCCTTCAATAACTTCAAAACTGCTCACCCTTGATTTCTTAACCTGGTGAGGAATCCTGCTTCCCCAGCCTGGACCGTATTGAACCTTCCTGAGCACATACTTAAAGATCTACGTGGAAGGTTCGCTGCTCACAACAACATCTGTGCCAATGGTGAGCAGTCAGAGAAGCCCCAGATTAAGCAAAATCCATGGCTTCTGGGGCAAAGAGAAGACTGCCTTCAATTTGACAGGTTTCATCTTGAACTGAAGGGCTGCAACAGCTGTACTGGTGACTAGCCTTCCTGTCTCTCAATTCCCAGGAAAACACATTTCATTACCCGAGTCCTTCCCCACTCCCCTCCCTGCCCTAGCTCTCCTCTGCTAACTTACATTTAAAACTACCTGCAGAGCTTTCTCTTGCAGGGCTTGTGTTTCTCATTGTACACAGGATGTGAAGATCACAGATGAGAAATGTGAGTGCCTGAAATAAATACTACATGAACCTGGAGATGTGGAAGGGCCCCTAGGAGTTAACAAATGAAATGCCCATCAGTCCCTGACCCAGTGGAGGCTGCTGTGATTGGCAGCTCCACACCTCATTATGTTTGGATCAGATATATAGGTATTGCCCCAGGCATGCTTTCTGGTTGAAAGGAGAAATGCATGCTGGGGAGAGGCAAATGTCCCCTGGCAGAGGGAGATGGAAAGACGGAGAAAAGCAGAATGGACTTGATTAATCAAAAGTGTGGGAAGATGGGAAGTCTGTAACCCAGATGCCCTTGAATTTTATAATAAGACTTCGTTTTAGCATTCAGGGTGTGGTGGTTGGTTTTGTAATGTGGTGCTCACTCTGTGTATGCTTTAATTGCAATTAATCTTGTCAGTCTGGTCAAAATTTACAGAATAAAACAATAAACAGGTTCATCTCCTAAGGAAGGGGGAAAAAAAAATGAAAAGCTGAGTGACTTAACTGCTGCTTTCTGTTTATGAAAGGGTCAGCAGACCAGTCTGCTGAGACTGTGCAGAAATCGCCTTGGCCTGCTCTAATGAATAAAATGGTTCTAACCCTGGAAACAATGCTGAGCGACTCATGGATGTGTTTGTAACGTAAAATGCCAGCCTACAGCACACGATGAGAATGCAAAATTAATGGAAATTGGAAACTCCAATCATATAAATGTGAGTCCTTAATTACTGAGAAAAATATTGGTGTATATTCTTTGGATAAAACATCAAACACTTATAAACTAAAACAAAACAGTAACAAGCTAACCCTGAGAAAAGACAAGAAAAAAAATTCCACGTACTAAATTAATTAAAGTTACAATTCTTGTTATTCACAGTAAAGAAGCACCCTAAGAGATAACTCAAAGCCTTTTGCAAAACTGAACATGGTGTGCATTGAACTTAGAACAGTGTTTTCCAGCTAGTAGTTTCTGGCACACTGTCCTCACAACGTGTGCCTCCCTGAAATCATCTACACCAGTGCTGTCCAATAGGAACACGGGAGCCACATATGTAATTTTAAATTTTCTGGTAGTTACATTAAAAAGTTGAACACAAGGACAATAATTTTAATTATAAACTGTATTTAGTCCAATTTATCCAAAATAGTATTATCTCAACAAATGTAATTAGTAACTTTTAAAAGTAATTGGTACTTTTTAGTAATTAGTGAGCAAAAACAGGAGGTGTATTTATTTTTTAATGATCTCACTTTCTTTCGCAGCACCACTGCATGAGATGGTCACGTACCTCTGGGTGATGAGATCAGAACAGGGTTAAAGGAGAATCGGTCGAAGCTCTGTTGCAAAACTAAAGATATTTAAGAGGCACAAACTGCTTAGTAGTGAAAAGCCACGTCAGTGCTTCTTGATTCTCTTTCCCTGGGTTCACACATATTATTGTCTGCACTTGAAACATTTAATTTTTAAAAAAAGTGCATATGGTAGTAATTAAAATGCGTACGGGAAAGGGGAGTTTACTTAGTCTGACATAAACTCAGAAGGCTATTCCTAGCCTAGGGTGTCCCGTTACCATCAAGGGAGAGAGGGCTGCAGCATAGCTCACTTTTATGTATAGTTTGCAACACACTGATTAAAAATGTTAATTAGTTTATTAATGCTCCCCTTTGAGTGACACATTTCTAGATTTTCCAAGAAGCTGCTGATTTGGCGATTCTTTAAATTGCTCTTTTGAATAAATTATATAGCTCAGGCTCTAGTCTTCTCTGCAAAGCAGGAAAGAAATGAATCGCTCAGACCATGTTACTCCTCAAGAGCTTTGTGGAGATTCCAAACTTGGTGTCAAGTATTGAAGCTGATGTTTTAGTTTTGGAGAAGGGAAACGAAGAGTATGTTTATTAAGGATTTGATGAACTCTAACGCGTGCAAGTTGCTGCATTAGATGTACTCACAGAATAAACAGATGACATTCCCAATTTTCCCCTTTTCTCCGACTTTTCACATTCCTTTTAAATCAACCAACCTGTATTACCACAAATTCAGGTTAAAATTTTTAGTAACTCATGACTTTGGTCAAGTATTCTATGGACTTTTTCCTCAGATGTCACAGTAGTTCTTTTTTTTAATTTTTTATTCAGGAAATAAAGAAAAAGCATGGCCATCCACTGAGTGCATTAAAAAACAACTTTTTAATATAATTCTCCTACAGATGTTTACTTGATTACTTCCAATATTTTACCACCTCCACCGGGACACTACCTACTTTTATATTTACCAATCCTTTTAGAGATAAAAGACACTTGTAGCTATCACCTACTTCAATTCCCTTTTACATGTGAAAAGACAAGGATCAGAGTGGGCAATGGGAGTAAGGAAACCACAAATCACAGACTGCTAAATCATTATGTGGCTGAATAGAGAACAGAGTCCAAACTCCAAATGTTGTTGGTGTGTGCTGTCAATTTTGACTCCTGGCTACCCTATAGGACAGAGTAGAACTGCCCCATAGAGTTTCCTAGTCTGTAATCTTTTCTGGAGCAGATTGCCAGATCTTTGAACTCCCAGCCTTTTGGTTAGCAGCCAAGGACTTAACCTTTGAGCCATCAAATAGCCTTAAACTTCAAATAGCTAGGAGCAAAGATGTGAAGTCAAGGGCCAGAAGGAGCCACTGAAAGAAAATGTTTGAGTCAGATTAAAAGTGGTTCGTGAGTGGAGACATTATTTAACTTAGGCCAGTGTTTTCCAAATACTAGTTTCTGGCACGCTGTCTTCACAACTTGTGCCTCATTGAAATCATCTACGCCAGTGCTGTCCAATAGAAATGCATGAGCACGCATGTGATTTTAAATTTCCTAGTTGCCGTCGAGTCAATTCCGACTCATAGCTACCCTATAGTAGCCAGGTTAAAAAGTTAAACAAAAGGACAATTATTTTTAATTATAAACTTTATTTAATCCAATTTATCCAAAATATTATTGTTTTAAAGTAATGGTACTGCCCACCTTTAATGTGCTCCTTAGCCACATGTGGCTAGTGGCACCATATTAAAAAGCACTCAGCACCACTATTAATATATTCTTTTAATATATTTACTGTAACTTCTTATTCTAAAAGGAAATTTTTATATCACCATAAAAATCACAAATTTGATGCTAAAGATATGATTTTTGATTGTATATCATTCCATAGTTATTGAAATTAAATAGAATGCCTGTTTATATGAATGTCTCTTTATATAAAATTATCTTATATAATACCAGTGGTACAAATACCAGAGTAGAAAAACAGCTGATCTAATCAATTGAAATTTTATCTTGAGATCTCCACTGTAACTCAGCAAGATTTTTTTCTTTTTTTTAAGTTAAAATGCCAAAACTTCCATAATGAATTCTGAAAAAATAATAATGAAAATTATATCCTAAAAAAAATAAGATACATCAGACATCTAAACTGGAAAAAATGATGATAAACTTATTTTCATAAAAATGAACAAAAATATAATAAATATATTTCAAACAAACAATAAATTGTGTTTATTTTTTCTTTGCTTCTCTTCAAAAAGTCCTAAACTACTTACATTTCACTAGCATCAGAGACATTAAAATTGATATAATATTTCAATTAACTACAACATATCAGCAACAAACCTATCAATGTAATTGTTATTCAATCTAAAAATAATATGGAATGGATTCTCTATTATTAATGCTAGCTTCATACCTTATTTCTCTTCAGCAAAATAAATGTTTGCTTTATCTTATGATTTGCATCTTATCTCATTAAAATATATTACCATTTGAGAAGTAATTTCTTTGCCATATCATACAACTCAAAGAAACCAATTTATTTTAGCCTTCAGAAAAAATTATCAACCACAGCATACATGAACTGAATAAAACTAATGCTCTCAATTTTTTTTGTGTAGAAAACCTCAAAAACTATCCCATGCTTTGGAGAATCCCTTTAACAGCGTAAGCCTGGATAGTGTAGGTCCACCTGCCAGTTTTCCTCTTATTTCTTACTGGAAGCCTCAATCCTAGAATCCATGGGGTAGAAGAATAAAAAAAAAAAATAGACACCAGAAATGTCAAAATAAGCAAACAACGGCAACAACAAACTTGGCATGCTGCGTCTGTCTACATGCAACACTAACATCAAATCAAAAAGAGATCTTGCCCACTTGATTTGTTCGCAGCCTTTTTAATGAACCATTTTTGGTCCTTTAGCTGTGTAAAGCTACCTCCCTGTATTACTCACACTCTTAGACTGGGTTCTCTAGAGAAGCAAAACCAGTAAAGTATATAAATATATATAGAGAGAGAGAGAAAGATTTTTATCAAAGAAATGGTTCATGTGGTTGCAGAGACTGGAAGGTGGGTCAGGCTGGAGGTTTCTCCTGACTCACATAGTAACAGGGGCTGGCAAACCCAAGATTGGCAAGTCAGACAGCAGGACTCTTGCTCTTAGGCTGTGAAGACTGACGAACCCCAAGATCAGCAGGCAAGACAGCAGGTAAGCTGCTAGCTCAAGTCCCAAGAACTGGAGGTCAAATGAACAGGTGCCAGCTGCAGGATCCAGAGCCAGCAAAAGTCTGAGAGCCTTGTCAGAAAGTCCACTTATATTCAATGCTGGCCACACCCCCCAAGGAAACTACCTTCCAACTGATTGGTAACTCATGGGTTCCATCATCGAGGTGATCACATTATATCAAATCTCATCATGGGAGTGATCACATCATCATACGATTGTCAAACTACATCATAACTGCCAAACCGCCGAGAATCATGGCCCAGCCAAGCTGACACCTAACCTTAACGATCACACTCACCATAGATTTTCAGCTCATATTTAACATCTAACTATACCAGAGATTATCAATTTTGGTACTATTGACACTTCAGGTTGGATAATTCCTTGCTGTAGAGGCCTGACCTGTGCAATGTAGGATGTTCAGCATCACCCCTGCCCTCTACCTACCAGATGTCAGTAGCAACCCTCCTCCCAGGTGTGACAATTAAAAACATCTCCAGACGGTGCCGTACATCTGTTGGAGGCTAAAGTCGCTCCCTGGTGGAGAACCACCGATCTATACCTTAACTTCTCAGATTGCACACTTTAGCTTTTTCTTTGGTGCTGATTTTGGTTCTCCTTTTAGTTTTTATTTTCATTTCACTTAGGATTAACCAGTAAGCCAGTTTCTGTAGAGTAGATTCCAACTCACGAAGACCTCATGCGCATAAGGGTAGAATTATGGTCCCTAAGGTTTTCGTTGGCTGATTTTTCAGAAGGCGATTGCCAACTCTTTCTTCTAAGACACCTATGGGTGGGCTCAAACCTCTAAACTTTTGGTTAGCAGTGGAGCACATTGGAATTACATCTGCTCCTTTCCAATAGATTTAAACACGCAATGCATTGTAGGCTGCCTCTTCCTCTAAGATCTTAGTCCAGTAGCAGACAAAATGGGAACAGGGAAGGTGGCTGGGATTTAGAACACTAAAAATGTAAATTGGTTTAGAGTAGTGATAAAGCAAGAAGTCCCTGGTTGGTGCAAATTGTTAAGCACCGGACTTCTAACGAAAAGGTTTGTAGTTCAAGCCTACCTACGGATGTCTTGGGAGGCTGGCCTGCCACTTTTGCTTCCAAAAAGTCACAGCCTTGAAAACCCTATGGAGCAGTTCCACTCACACACACGGTGTCGGGAAGAGGCAGAATCAACTGGAATGCAACTAACAACAGTGATAAAACACTGCCCACAAGTAATATTAGGAACTGGAAGCTAAATTATAAATTCACATATCAGACACCATAATAAAATAGTTTGGTTGACAGTCTCTCACACAGGATGTTTACCTTTTGGTCCCAGATAAAACCACCTTTATAGATCATGCTAATTGAAACAACAATGCAAAGAGGATGCAAGAAATTCTCTTGATTCTGAGTCTCCACTGTAGTGATCATGACCATAAACATGAGCACAGGAGCAGGGTGTATTGTATAGGTTGTGACATTTACTTTTTTTTGGGGGGGGGGGGGGTCTGGTTTTGAATCAGTGAAAATTAAAAAAAAGCCATCAATCCTTAAAGACACAGAAGAGTTTGCTCCAGGGATGTGAATTCTTTCTGTCTAGCTCTGAATTCCATCTAATTTTCTCCCATACATACAGAATTTTGCTTCCTGTAAACATGATGTTTTAAAAATTGCAAGCATCCAAGGAAAAGCACGCTTTTTAAGCATGGATCAAGTGTCCTTCACCTTTCCATCATTACAACAGAGTATACCGTTCAGAATAATGTGAGAAATGTAAAAGCATATGTTATGAAAAAGAATTTACAAGGTTCTCGTAGTGAGCGAAGTCTAGATGCTCATCTACTGTGAAACACGTCACTGCAGATCCCACAGATAACACATCCTCACTGCAAAGGGGAGGGCAAATTACCAGCTAAAATCTGAAAAAAATATCACTGGAAGGCATATCTCATTTTTTATTGTCATCGTTGCCATCATTATGCTTCTTATTGCTGTTATCAAACATTGAGAGAACACCACAATTGCAGTGTTTACACCGTTGGCTGTTTGCCTTTTAAAATATCGGAGACTTAGAAGCGATAACTACCTTAAAATAGAACAAAAATAACAGCTCATTGCAATTTAATCACTCGGCCAGAATTATTTTCCCATTGCCTGGGTTACTTTTTGTAAAAGGAGATCCAAACAAGAGATGACTAAAAACATGTTGACCCAACTATCATGCTGTTAGTGTTGCCTACATATTCAGTAGGTGAAATGACCCCATAAAATCATTTTTATAATTTTTATTAGTCATTATTTATAGACTTATCAACATATTTGCAAGTTCTAAAAGAGTAAAAGCATTTTCTCCAACTCTGAGCCATTCTATGATGGTCTTTTTGCTCATTCCTTGGATTATCTTCCTTGTTCTTCTGCACTTCTCTTACTCCCTTGCATCCTTCTACATGTCAAGAATTAAGTTTTACCTGATCAACTTCATTACTTAGGTTCCAAGTTCTTGATACCAAATCTCCCTTAGTCTAGATTCCTGACAACACCATTGAATACAGTCTTGTGCCACAACGTTCGACCACGTATACATCCGTGGCTCCAGCCCCTGTAAAGCCTATTATACTAAAAATTTGAGGAATATGCAATGGTTCTTAATAACAAATAGGTTATATTTTGCAACATGCATCAAAACATTATTATTGTTACAAAAACCAAACCCAGTGCTGTCGAGTCGATTCTGACTCATAGCGACCCTATAGGACTGAGTAGAATTGCCCTGTAGAGTTTCCAAGGAGCACCTGGCAGATCTGAACTGCCAACCCTTTGGTTAGCAGCTGTAGCACTTAACCACTACACCACCAGGGTTTCCATTATTATTATTACTGCTGTATTATTATGTTAAAGATATTTTAGTGTATCTGCAAGTGTTTCTTTAATATTTTTTTGTGTATAGAAAGTTACACTAAAACAAACATTTGACTAACTGACATTAGACACAAACCCAGGGCTCTGAACCACTTCAAACCAGTTCAATCATGGCCGATGAAGTGAAACCAGAACAGACCTGAAATTTTAAAATTTGACTGAAGCAGAATGATAGCAGGAGTGGGAAAAATTATGAGTCAAAGCCTTGGAATGGGAGACTTGGAAGAAGCATAGTAAGCCCTTTGAGGAGCCTGATACAGGAGATTGGATTATTGGCAGGATTGTGGAGAGCAACACACATTCAAAGTAGATGGCCGGCCTTCATCTTTGAGTCGAGCACCACCATTTCCAACTCTGCTTAAAATCTGGGGGGCAAGAGATTTGGTTGCTACACATACACTGCCCTCGTTATCTAAGAGGGAAATTAAGTTTCCAGCAGGGCTTCGACTCCTAATTTTTCCTGTTTCAGTTGCTGTTCTGGTTATTCGCGTCTGTTGCGGTTTCTCTTCCTCGGCCATGACTGAACTGGGAAGAACCAATTCGAAGCCCTGTACAAACGTCTCTAATAACTGCTCCTACTTTTGTACAAATTTGACTTGAAGACAGGCTTAGGAGCAGGGCACATTCATAATCTGGGGACTGCCTGTATATAATATGGTGTTTGTACAACATCCAAATCATATAATGTCCTATTTCACAAAATATACCCCGGATGTTAAATGACACATGACTGTAGTTGATGCTGGACCTTTGATCAATATAGGTCATTTTATTTCCCTTTTACCAAATTTCTCTCTCTCTCTCTCTCTCTCTGTGTGCGTGTGTGTGTGGTTTCAGTAAATTTCCACCGTGATTCTTTACATGTGCTGAGATATCAACTTAGGTGTTGAACTTTTCAGGAATACTTGCCTTTCAACAGGGGATATTAAATTACTGAGAATACTCTAAGATCTCAAAGTCTGTTAATGTTGCAATTTGGGTTTTTAGGTAGAATATATTTTTGGTATTGTTTAAGCCATCTACATGCTTGCCTACATATTTGACCTGGTGTATTTGTTCTGTTTTTATAGGATCTAGCTTTCAGCTAGACTTAAGTTCTATCTTTGTCACTTTAAAAAAAAAAAAAAAAAACTAAAAAAAATTATGCACTTTTTGCATTTATACATAAAATGAGAGTTGATTTTATATGTCTACCACATATATCTTGTGGTGGCTATTTGTGGATAGGTATTGTTGACTTTAAGTGAGACAGTGCTAGTTTAATGATGCTTTGATGGAATCAATGTATCTTAATCTTCAGGAGTAACTTTCACCAATTTTCAAAGAGCAGGAGATGATGCGAATCACTCAGGTCATGAAAAGTTCCTTAGAACTCAGCAATTGACTAGTTACCTGCACACTGGGCAGCTCTGCTTTCTGTCCCCAGCACGTTCACTTTTTTGGAATCCATATGACAAAACACATGAATGGTTTACTGAGTCGGCTAATTTGTCTTAACTAGGCATATACTCAATATTTAGTGCTGGCAGAGAATGAGCTATAAACCTTTGTATTCCAAAGCCTTGGGCACAATATTTTTAAACCTAGAAACCATGGCTTCTTTGTTGTTGAAACTTCTCTGCTCTAATCAACCACCATTCCACTTCACAGAGCCCTGGTGGCACAGTGGATTAAGAGCTATAGCCACTAACAAAAAGGTCGGCAATTCAAATCCAACGGGTGAGTTCTACTTTGTCCTGTAGGGTTGCTGTGAGTCAGAATCGGCTCAACGGTGAGGGGTTTGGTTTTTGGTTTTATTCTACCTCAGTTGACAACTGTTAGGGTCATATTGTAGATTTTACTGCTACCAATAACTGGGTCATTTCAGAAGATTTCCTTTTAATAATTCTACATTCCCATTGTCATCTCTTATTATTCTAGCTGAGTTATCCCTCCCACTATTCATCAATTTTCAATCCATTCATCCTACTACTTTTTCAACTATCCTCATATCTAAACTTTCTTCCTTGCCCAGTTTATAGTTTAGACACCATTGTTCCCTTGAAAAGTTAACTTCCTTTCTCTTTCTTTTGATCACCGTATTAACTTGCTAGTGCAGATTGGGCTTAATTACCTTTTTTCACTAAACAGCTAAACATGGCTAGAGAAAAATCCACAACCATTTTAATTGCTCTTACTTGAAATTTATAATGCTCAAATAAGCACTTGGTATATTTCAGATAGAAACCCTGGTGGCGCAGTGGTTAAGTGCTACAGCTGCTGATCAAAGGGTCGTCAGTTTGGATTCACCAGGCTTTCCTTGGAAACTCTATGGGGCAGTTCTACTCTGTCCTCTAGGGTCGTTATGAGTTGGAATCGACTCGATGGCAATGGGTTTGGTATTTTGGTTTTACATGCCAGATATGTCTACAGCAGTACTTAGTAAATTCTCTTCCCCAGTCTCTGAGATGATGCTTTCATGAACGTGTCTGCACCTTCCAGCCTCTCCCTCCTTCTTCAATTTTTGCTGTAAAATACAGTTCATAACTTAATTAATATAAGAGGTGGAAGTAGATATGAACTACCTCATGTCCCCAGGTTCAAATCACTGGTCTCTCTCCATCTGTAACTCATAGTCTGGCTTCTTCTTTCTTATAATGGAAGAAGTACATCTGCTTAAATCTAATCCCTATTGCACCTACTACTTTAGATGCTGTCTTCTTTAGCCAGCTCTTGGAATTTTCTCTCACAAGTACTTACCTCTGTTTCATTCATCATCATCATCCTTCTCTCTCTCTCTCTCTACTTGACCATTACATTTGGTTTGCAAACATGACTTAATATTGTTATTTAAAAAGCAAAAATAAGACAAAAATACTTAAAAAAAAAAAAAAAAACCTCAGAATTTCTTTGACTTAATGTCTCCCTCCAGCTGTACAGCACACAGGATTACCTGTGTTCATTGTCTCTACTCCTACAGCTCCCAGTTTTACTTTCACTTTATCTAATTCAGTTTTTCTTACTTCTGCTCTATTGAAATACTGATTTTTTTTTCAAAAATCAAAGTCACCAATGATTTTCCTGAGAGTTTGGTAGTCATTTATTTCTTTGTCCTCATCATGCTTATCTCTCAGCAGGTAACAAATCTGATAACACCTTCTGTTCTAAACATTTAAGTCTCTAGTTATCTTGTCATCTGCTTACCTCATTGGTCCCCCTTTTGTAGTGTCCTTTGATGTTGCCCCCTCTTCTTCCACACTTCTCAGTGTTAGGGGATCCAAGAAACATGTTAACCTTCTTTCTTTCTATGTATGTAATCTTTGCCATCAGGAGATCTAATCCAGCACCATAAATTAAAGTACTAACTACATACCAAAACCAAACCCACTGCTGTTGAGCCGATTCTGACTACATACAAGTGTCACAGAATTTCTTTTTCCAGCCATGAACTTTCTCCTGAACTGCGGACTCATGTATGCAACTGTCTATTTGCAACTCCTACTTGGATGTCTAAATGGTATTTCAAACTTAGTGTGTGCAAACTAAGCTCTTTATTTCCTTCCCCAAGTATGTTCCTCTCATAGTTTCCTGTCTTAATGAATGGGCCAATTCTTTAAAACAATAACCTACTCATCAGCCTTGATTCTCTCTTTCTTTAGTACCCTGCATTTGATTTGTCAGAATATTCTACTGGTTATGTATCTTTAATACAGTCTGAAACTGTAATATCTACTGCTATGAGACTATTCTAAGCTAAATGGTAATTAACGATGATTATCTTGATCATTTTATTGGTTTATTATAAGGAGCAAGTGCAATAAGATAAATGAACACATTTCAAAAATATCAAGTACTCTACAGGTTATTTAATTCTTTCTGTCTTCAACTAACAGTTGCAGAGCACCTGCAAAGCATGACAACAGGCATCGTTACTGCTCTCAGAGACCTTAAAGTCTACTGGGAGAACAGGGCAGTTGAATCAGTATAACTATAAATTATTATGGGTCTTATAATGAAGACATTCCTGGGCCCTAGAAGAACGTGTATCTGAGAGCCTAACTCAGTCTAGAAGACAGAGAAAATCACCCTGAGAAAGAGATTATATTTAAGCAAAGGCACAAAAAATGAGTTATCCAGGTGAAGAGAGGATTATGAGGCCATTTCAGACAAAGAACCCTGCATATATGAGGAGAAAATACTTAGAGTGTTTGAGACACACAGTACACAAAGGATAGTGGTAAAAGATAAAGATAGAAAGCTATACAGGGGCGGACCATACTGGGCCTTCTAGACCAGGGCTTTTCTAGTATGTGTTATGGAAGAGGAAACCAATGGGGTGATCATAGTAGCACAGAATATGTGCCAGTAAGCATAGGAAAAAGGAAAGGGTGCTTTTGTACGACCATAGATATGGGGTCAGGTGTATTAGGCACATATCAAGAATATTATAATCTCAAAGAAAGCATTTATGTCTAGGGAGAGTAAAAAAGCATGGATTCTGGCCACTTGCGAATCCAGCTTCAAATTCTGCCTCCTTCACTTACTGGTTTTCAGACCTTTGTCAAGTTTTTCATTTTTCCCTTTCCTAAACTTTAGTTCTCAGTCATAAAATAGAGACAATCATGTAACAGCATGGTGAGGGAGAATTTTCCTGTCACTCTGAATTTTAAATATAACCATAACCATTCCCCCAAACTTCATCCCAAACAATCCGGTCTCTGTCGGTGGAAACCTAAGGTAAAAAGGATAATGAGTAGCTTCCTAGGTTGTCAGCCGAGTGGAAAAGATGCTATCCCTTAAGTGAGGAGACTGGTTTGTAATAGGGTCTTGACTAAGATTAGAAATGGCAGCAAGAAAAGGAGACAAGTATTTCATTCTCACTTAGAAAACGCCCTTATTCAAGAGAATTGCTGCCTTTGCCTATTGGATCAGGGGAAAAAGAAAACTGCAGAGGAATGGAATTGATTATAAGATGTCAACAACAAAAAGATAAAACTGTTAGGGTAAGGAGAATTCATGCTTTTCTAATTGATTGAACAATGAGGAAAATGCAGGCTTGAGTTCTTTTGTCAGCACAATATTGAGGACCTGACTGAGCCTTTGGAACACCTGAGTTGCAAGTGGTGGAATGCAAGTCTCAGGGTGAGAAGTGAGGAGAGCTAGAAGAGTTTGTGTCAGAGAGGAGCTTCCACAAGAAGAAACTACACAACAACTCCCCTCTCCCCACCAGAGCCCCTGAAGAACTCGCACAACACACCGAAGGTCCGCACTGGACACCTGTCCCACTGGGGGCATCTACGACTGCACGGTTCAGGCAGACAGCAGTGAAGATCAAGCATGGGCTAAGATACCACCTCAGGAAATTTAGAGATATGCTGCTATGTCCATCTTTTCTATACTTTAATGCCAGTTCTCAACCCAAGAACAGCCTGTGACCAGGAGAAGGAATGGGGAAGAAAAGTGAAAGAAGAAACCAGGTTCCCACTCCACCCTGTTTCTGGGCAAAGGCATGGAATAAGGGGAGAAAATGCAAACTATACTGGATATGATAATTAAAGTCCTAAACTAGTCATCAAAAAAGAGGAAGAGCTTCAGTGAGGTGGATTAGCACAGTGGCTCCAACAATGGGCTCAAAGTGACAATCGTGAGGATGGTGCAGGACTGGGCAGTGTTTCATTCTGTTGTACATAAGGTTGCTATGAATCAGAACCCACTCCATGCCACCTAACCACAAAGACAAAACTATATTAGTCTAGACGGGAAGGTTACGGTACAATTAGAAACAATCTCCTTAAGAGATAAAGGATATTCAACTTATATTATTGAAGACACTAAAAATGAAAAAAAAAAACAAAAACCTTTCATATTGCCAGCATACCAAATTCAGAGAGCTCAATAAACTGATTATATTGATATGTAACTCTTAGGGTTGTTATAAATATAAAAAGATGTAATAAATGTGTGAAAGTTTACAAATATATGTGCAAACATAGATGTATGAATGTGTGTGTATATGTACATGAGGGTTAATGTTATGTTTCAGCTTGGCTAGGCCATGATTCTCGGTAATACGTAATTACCCTCCATTTTGTGATATAATGTAATTATCCTCCATCTTGTGATTCCCATAACTAAGATAATGTAATCACCTCCATGATGTGATTAGCCAATCAGTTGTAAGAGAGTTTCCTCAGTGGTGTGTCCTGCCCCCAATATATATATATGGACATTCTGACAAAGCATGCTTGCTTTCTCTGGGTCCTGTTTCTGGCTCATCGCCATGTGACTTCCTGTTCTTGGAACTTGAACCAGCAGTTTGTCGTTTGACCTGCCGACTTTGGAATTAGCCAGCTCCACAGCCCTGTGAACCAGCAGCCTGTTGTCTGACCTGCTGATTCTTGGCTTGTCAGCTCCTGCAACCATGTGAGTCTGAAGAAACCTCCACCCAACACCTGACTCACAGACTTTAGGACTTGCCAGCCTCCACAACCACATGAGCCATTTCCTTGAGATAAATCTTTCTCTTTCTGTTTCTCTCTCTCTCTTTATATAGTTATATATACATATAACTACAGATATTCTTCACTAGTTCTGCTTCTCTAGAGAACCCAGCCTAAAACTACATACACACACATACATACATATAGTCAATCCTCACTATCCAGAGATCCCATATTTGTGAATTTCCCTACTTGTTGAAATATATTTGTAACCTGAAAGTCAATACTGACTACTCACGGCACTTTTGCAGTCCTTTGCAGACATACACAGAGCTGCAAAGCGTCTGACCGGGATACCCAGGTTCCCAGCTTCATCCCCCCATACTGTCCCTTACACATCTTTTTAGTGCCACTTTTTTTGCATTTTTGTGCTTTTGCTGATGATTTTGCTGTTTAAAATGATCCACAAGCATATTGCTGAAGTGCTGTCTTGTGTTCTTAAACACAAGAAGTCTGCAATGTGCCTTATGGAGATAACATAGGTGTAAGTTTCATTCAGGCGAGAATTACAGTACTTTTCGCTGAGAGTTCAATGTTATTGAATCAACAACATATATTAAATAAGATGTCTTTAAGCAGAAACAAGCATAAAAAAATGTATTGATTAGTTATTAAAAATTTTGTGACTAGAGGCTTTCAGGAACCTAACCCTGTACCGCTTTAGGAGCAATAATTCAGAATGTGCTGTTCAGTGTTCACAGTGACTTTATACAATTACTGCAAAAAATGAGAATCAAGTGTATATCCATATCTGTGTCCATATCTACATCTAAACTTATGGAGAGAGAGGGAGACTGCCTTCTTCCTGCCTCCACATTGTAAGTATTACTTTGTGCTGGATGGACTCATGGGCCATTGGTTGACCTAATCAGAATAATGGGTAATGAAGAAGTTGAATTAAGAAGTCAAAATTAAGGTTGAAGTTGTCAAGGATTTCATTTTACTTGGATCCACAATCAACAGCCATGGAAGCAGCAGTCAAGAAATCAAAAGACGCATTGCATTGGGCAAATCTGCTGCAAAGGACCTCTTCAAAGTGTTGAAAAGCAAAGATGTCACCCTGAGGACTAAGGTGCCCCTGATCCAAGCCATGGTATTTTCAGTCACATCATATGCACATGAAAGCTGGACAATGAATAAGGAAGACCAAAGAAGAGTTGATGCCTTTGAATTGTGGTGTTGGCGAAAAATATTGAATATACCATGGACTGCCAAAAGAACAAACAAATCTGCCTTGGAGGAAGTACGGCCAGAATGCTCCTTAGAAGCAAGGATGGTGAGACTGCGTCTTACATACTTTGGACATGTTGTCAGGAGGGATGAGTCCCTGGAGAAGGACATCATGCTTGGCAGAGTACAGGGTCAGAGGAAAAGAGCAAGACCCTCAACGAGGTGGATTGACACGGTGGCTGCAACAATGAGCTCAAACATAACAACGATTGTGAGGATGGTGCAGGACCGGGTAGTGTTTCGTTCTGTTGTGCATAGGGTCGCTATGAGTCAGAACCGACTCAACGGCACCTAATAACAACAACAACAACAACAAGCCAGAATCCCTGGGTGGCACAAACGGTTAACACTCAACTACTAGCCCAAAGGTTTGTGATTCAAACCCACTCAGAGTTTCCTTTAAAGACAAGCTCAGTGATCTGCTTTTGAAAGGTCATAGCCTTGAAACCCTGTGGAGAATTCTACTCTGTGCACATGGAGCCATCGTGAGTCGGAATCAATCCACAGCAGCTAACACCAGCAACAACATGATAAAGAAGGAGTCCCTGGGTGGAGCAAATGGTTAACATGTTTGGCTGCTAACCAAAAACTGGAGGCTCAAGTCCACCCAGAGGACCTAGGAAGAAGGGCCTGGCTGCATACTTCTGAAAAATCAGCCACTGAAAACCCTCCAGAGCATGATTTACTCATACACATGGGGTCACCATGGGTTGGAATCAACTCCATGATAAATAATAGCGATGGTAATATGAAGCAGAAAGTGGCAATGGTAGTTCGGTGGTGGATTTCTCTCTTTCCATGCGAGATACCCAGGTTTGATTCCCGGCTAATGCACCGAATGTGCAGCCCAGTCTATCAGTGGACGTTTAAATAATGCTATGATGTGAACAGGTTTCAGCAGAGCTTCCAGACTAAGCCGGCCGAAGAAGAAAGCCCCGGTGATCTACTTCCAAAAATGAAAGCCCTGTAAGCCACAAGTGTCAGATATGCAACCGATCGTGTGTATGGCGAGGACGGGCAGCATTTCATTCTGTTGTACGTGGGGTCACCATGAGTCAGGTGCCGACTCAAGGGCAGCCAACTACACACAGAAGGAACGCTCAAAATGCTGGATTGATCCAATGTAGAAAAGATGGAGTTCTTATCACTGAAAAAAAATACTAAATCATGGATGGCCAGAGCGGGGGGTAAAAGTGAATTCATTCAGAACATGCCGAAACCTTTTGTTGTTTTGAAGGAACTGCCAAACCACTAACCTAACAGAGAGAAAACAAACTGAAATTCTTCCACTCCCAACATTTTGTATTTCTTTACCTTCTTGGATTGTCTCTTAGATAAGTCATGCACTTGTTATATTTTTCATATATTTTGGCATCACCTGTCATAGCCTCTGGACAGTTTTCAGTTGATAATAAAATTCAGTCTCAGGTCAAGGATTTTGAGTCCAGAAAATATTTGTCAAACGTGTGGTTTAAATTATTCTTTCCGGGTCTGGAAAACTAGTAGATTTCTAATCTACACTGAGCACGAAGAATATTAAAACAAAACAAAACAAAAAAAGCAAACACCATTGCCACTGAGTCAATTCCAACTTATGGCAACCTTATAGGACAGAGTAGAACTGCTCCATAGAGTTTCCAAGGAGCGTCTGGTGGATTCGAACTGCCAGCCTTTTGGTTAGTAGCCAAGGTCTTAGCCACCATGCAACCAGGGCTCCCAGAAGGACTACAGTAGTATATATTTCTAGGTAAAATCACAGGAAAAATTTATTCCAACATCATATAATTTATTTGTATTACAGGCTATTGATACGCCTAGATATTTGAGAAAACTTCACCATAATATGAGAGCTTCTAGATATTGGAGAAGTTTTTTTCTTTTTTGCAGAACAATACCTGTAATAGGCCAAGAATACATATTACAGACATGGAAATAGAAAGTTGAATGCATTCATTAAGTGAGCTATAAAGGAGCTACCTCTTTTATTGCAATGAATTCAATAATTTATGTGTTACCTGGTGTCTTGGTCATCTAGTGCTGCCATAGCAGAAATACCGCAAGTGGATGGCTTTAACAAAGAGAAATTTATTTTCTCACAGTCTGTTAGGTTACAGGTCCAAATTCAAGGCATCACCTCCAGTGGAAGGCTTTCTCTCTCTGTTGGCTCTGGAGGAAGGCCCTTGTCCTCAATCTTCTCCTGGTCAAGGAGCTTCTCAGGCACAGGGACCCCACGTCCAAAGAAGGTGATCTGCTCCTGGTGCTGCTTTCTTGGTGGTATGAGGTCCCCAACTATCTTATTGCTTCCCTTTTTGTCTCTTGAGGGGTAAAAGGTAGTGCAGGCCACACCCCAGGTAAACTCCCTTAACGTTGGATCACAAGCCTGAACTGGGTGAAGGTGGTGTCATAATCCCACCCTAATCCTTTTAACACAAAATTACAATCACAAAATGGAGGACAACCACAGAATACTGGAAATTATGGCCTAACCAAGCTGATATACACATTTTGGGGGGGACATATTCAATCCATGACACCTGGTACAAAAACATTTTGTTGACTTACAAATCATTACACACTACCCAAAAGAAAAAAAATAGTTAACAAATAAAGAAGATAAAGTGACAGGAAAACACAAATAGGAAAATGAAAATCTTAAAAAAGAGAAAGTGTAAATCACAGATTACAAGAATATATTAGTATAATTAAAGTTAGGACTTTGAATATTATTTGGAATTATTAGAATTATTTTCTTAGATTTTTCTAATCATTTTTATTTTTTGTTATCTTTCTCACAATTTGTTCTATAGTGATTCATACGAAACTATTAAAAATATCCTTGCAGCAATCATATTACGAAATTAAAAAAAAAAATCACCTCAGGAATTATTTTCTGGGATGGTGCTTCTGATATTTTTGGGGGAGTCTCTACTTCTCTTTCAGAATTCCAATTAGAATGTATGGTTTCTGCTTTTGAATGAGGTCACGTATTAAAACTATTTTCATCATTAAGCGTGGATAATTTCTGGAAAAAGCAGCCACTGAGCAAAGACTGCTGAAAAGGTTTATGATTACACTTGAATAAAATGGTGTTGGGTTTTAAAAGCGGTAATACCTGGTTGTCATCTATAACTAATAAAGTGAGTCTAGTGGAAATTTTCAAAGAAAAATTCCAAAAACTGTTAAAGAAAAGGCAGCATCATTGGCAAAAGGGTATAATTTCCTCAGGCAATTACTTGGAAGGGGGAAAGCTGATATAAATATGAGCGCTGCTGAGCTTATTCAAAACAGAAAAAATTGCTCCCGATTAAAGAAGACTACAGAGAAATGGGCCCTGGGTTCCAGACCAGGAAAAATACGTCATAAAGGACATTACTGTGACAAGTCATTAAATTTAAAAATAGACTGTGGATCAGATAATAGTATATCAATGTTAAATTTCTGTATTGTTTTGTTTTTTAACAGTAACAGTTCTGCAGTATTGGGGTAAAGGGATGTAATGACTAAGTTACTCTCACATGGTGCAGAAAAATAATACAAATACATACATATGTATGCAGTTATGCACACATTTGTGTAAGTACGTGTATGTATACATGTGTATATACTTACAGGATCACTATGGGGTTGGAAACCCTGATGCTGTAGTGGTTAAGAGCTACGGCTGCTAACCAAAAGGTCAGCAGTTTGAATCCACCAGCCGTTCCTTGAAAACCCTATAGGGCAGTTCTACTCTGTTCTCTAGAGTCACTATGAGTTGGAAACCATTGCACGGCAGCAGGTTACGCAGTTGCTATGAGTCAGAATTGACTCAAAAGCAATGAGTTTGGGTTGGTTGTATATATATATATATATATATATATATATGCATATGCTCATATATAGATATATAAAACCCATTGCTGTTGAGTCAATTCTGAATCACAGCAATCATTTATATTTATATTTGAGAAAGAGGGAATGATAAACTAAATGGGGAAAAATATAAACAACTGGTAGATCTACATAAAAAATGTACAGGGGTTCCTTGTTCTATTCTTATAACTTTTCTGTAAATTTGAAATTGTATTCAAATAAAAGGTTAAAAGCCAAAGCAACAAGAAAAGCAGCCTTGGAGTAAGTGTGTGTATGTGTATCTGTGCATACACAGTGTGTGTGTATGTAGTTTGATAATACAAGTCATATCTGTTTGTGTATAAAATTTAGAAAATAAAAATAAAGCCTATAATCTCAACATTTTCAAGCTAACTAACCATTGAGGATTTTGAGGTTTTCCTTCTAGAATTTTTGGAGACTCTTCAGATTTTTATATAATTTAAATTTGGTTTAGTTTTTCAATAATTCTATAAACAAATTTTTCATTTAAAGTTTTTCTTAAGTACTTTCCCATGTCATTCATTGAACATTGTTCATAAAGTTGTAGGGTGGCAAAGCATTGCATGTTTGGGGTTGGCTCTGATTCTGTGAATTGCCCCACTAACCAATACTCCCAGAGACAGTGTATAGTAGTGGCTAGCTTTCAGCTTCTGCCCCTGACTGGCTTGTATTCTGAAACGACCACTTCTTGGCTCTGTACCTTTAGTCACTTAGTTAACCACTTTGTGGCTCAGTTTTCTCGTCCATAAAATACAGGTAACAATAGTAGTTACCCCACCTTACCATAGGAGAACTAAGCATGTTTATACCTTTAATGTGCTTAAGCTCATGGCTAGTGGGTTCTAGCTATTGTCATTACAGTTTTTTTTTTTTTCCCCAATCTGGAGCACTATTTATGACATTGGGATATGCATCATCATTGTGCCTACAACCCCATGTGTATTTTGGATTATTTCCTCAGGATACATTTACCAGTGTCTCCCAACCAGCCAACCCATTATAGCTGAGTCATTACCGACTCATAGCAAACCAAGAGGACAGAGTAGACCTGCCCCACAGAGTTTCCAAGGCTGTAAATCTCTATGGAAGCAGGCTGACACATCTTTCTTCCTTGGAGCACTGGTGGATTTGAAACGTGAATCTTTCAGTTTAGCCAAATGCTTACCCACTGGGGCACTGGGGTGCTATTACCAGGGTCTAAACCAAAAAGCCAAACCCATTGCCATTGAGTTGATTCTGACTCATAGTAACCCTACAGTGTCCCTTTAAAAAAAAAAACAAACAAACAAACAAAAAAAAACCAGACTGAATCTGTCCCATAGGGTTTTCAAGGAGTGGCTGGTAGATTCAAGCTACTGATAGCAGCCTGAGCTCTTAACCACTGCACCACCAGCAGGGCCTAATCAGGATTAATTGTTCGATAATTTCCACATTCTTTTGGATCAGCTTTCTTTGGAATGGACACAAATATGGATCTCTTCCAGTCGGTTGACCAAGTAGCTGTCTTCCAACATTTCTTGGCATACATAGTGGAATTGTCTTCCATGAGGGATACCCAGGTTTGATTCCTGGCCAATGCACCACAGATGCAGCCACCCCCTGCCTGTCAGTGGACGTCTGCATAATGCTATGATGTGAATAAGTTTCAGTGGCATTTCCAGACTAAGACAGACTAAGAAAGCATTGGCAATCTACTTCCAAAAACGAAAGCTCTGTAAGTCACAACAGTCAGATCCGCAACCAGTCATGGGAATGGCACATGACTGGGCAGGGTTTTGTTCCATTGCACATGGGGCCACCAAGAGTCAGGTGCTGACTTGAGAGCAGCTAACAACATACTCAAGTCATCACAAGTAATAGAAATGGGTGGCGTATAATGGGAAGCAAGGAAACATAAGACACAATCTCAAGAGTGGCCTAGTGGACGCTGGTTTGCTGATCAGGTTAGCCCAGCATTTTATCTTGATACGAGGCTGATGCCCATTATTTGCCCTGAACACACTAGAAAGTCCAGGGAGCCTCACATGTTTCGCATCTCATGTTTATCACTGATTTTTACTGAATCTGCTTCTGCTGCTGTCATTTATCATCTTTACCCCACGGCATCTACTTCATGGCGGCTTCAATGGCCTCTTGGCTTCTTCTTACCGCTTTTTCTGAGTGTCTTTCCACTTTAGGCCCTCTATCACCTGAGGCCTTCTTACTGGCTACAGAGACGATCTGGTTGGGTTTAATTAGCCATCATTCAGGGTAGACCAAAAACCAATCCAAGCTTGTTGCCGTGGAGTCGATTCTGACTCACAGTGACACTTTAGGACTGAGCAGAACTGTCCCATAGGGTCTCCAAGGAGCAAATGGTGGATTCAATATTCAACATTCGACATTTTGGTTAACAGTCATAGGTCATAACCACTACGTCACCAGGGCTCCAATAGAGTACTCTGAATGGGCTGCTTTTATACTGGGTTAAGAAAGAGTCCACAAACCAGACCATAGTTTGCTGGCCTTGGTACGGACACATATATAAATGTCTGATGTGTCCAGGTAAAAATCACCTTCTGTGTAAGGAACCCACTTTTCCCATAAGGAAGGGAGAACTTTGAAGCTTTTCAGAGGGTGTAGTCTGAATGGCAATCTTTAAATTTTTACGGCCTTATACTACAGAACTCACTTTCCCTTTGACTAGGTGATTTTTTTTTTTTTTTAATTGTGGTAAAAATAAATTTGGATTGTTTTGTCTGGTTTAGTCTGGAAAATACAAAGATATACTCAAGATACTACAAATAATAGGATTGGATGGCTTTTAATGGGAAGCAGGGAAACAAGACATGATCTCAACACAGGTATCAAAATACTTGCCAATTCAACACTTTTTGGCTGCATTATTCAGTGATATTGATTACATTCTCCAGGTTGTGCAAAGATTATCACAATAATTTTACAAATTATTCCACCACCATTAACATAAACTCATTACCCCCTATGCGATAGCTCTCCCTTTTCTTCTTCCTTCCACACCTGATAACCACTACTAAGCTTTGGTTTCTATTTGCCTATTTCACGTTAAGTGAGATTGTACAGCATTTGTCCTCTGTGAATGACATTTTTCACTCAGCATACTGTTTTCAAGGTTCACCCATGTTGTGGCATGTACGAGGACTTTATTTTTCTTTATGACTGAGTAATATTCCACATTTTGTTTATCCGTTCATTTGTTGATGGACATTTAGGTTGGTTCCACCTTTTGGCTGTTGTGTATAGTCCTGCAATGAAAATCGGTTAATAGGTCTTTCTTTGTGTTCCCGCTTTCAGTTCTTTTGGGTATATACCTAGGATTGCAATTGCTGGGTCACATGGCAGTTCTATGTGCAAATTTTTGAGGAACCCCCAAACTGTTTTTCACAGTGGCTGTACCATTTTGCATTTCCACCATCAATAGATGAGGGATCCCATTTCTCCACATGCTCTCCAAGATCTGTTATTTTTCGTTTTTTGTTTGTAACCATTCTAGTGGGGTGGGGGTATCACATTGTGGTTTTTATTTGTATCTCCCAATCAAAATATGCTCAATGGTACTGTGTTTTTGGAACAGCTAATGACATTGAGCATCTTTCCATGTGCTTGTTAGTCATTTGTATATCTGCTCTGGTGAAATGTCTGGTGAAGTGTTTTGCCTGTTTTTTGATCAGGTTGCTTGTCTTTTTGTTGCTAATAACCAAGTGATTTAAAATATTGAAATCATTACCTGGTATGACTTCTGTTACATCTTGGGGTCAAACTTTTTACATTATATACATAATTATGTATTTTAGGGTGTCAGTGAGAAAATAATATTCAACTAAAAGAAATTGTCCCCTAAATTAAATTTTCACAATTTCATGCATTTAAAAAAAGGGGCCATACAAATGCTTTTGCATGTACACATTTTATATTTTCTCTTAAAGATATACATATGCAACTGTCTTCATTATCTAGTGATCATATAAAAGACATAATAAGTGGGTGGCTTTAATGAACAGAAATATATTCTCTTACAATCTAGGCGGCCAGAAGCATCTCTCTATCCTCTCTGGAAGGAGTGGTGGGGGAGGCCACAATCTTTCTTTTAGGGATTCCTTGGAGATCTCCCAATAGCATCTATTTTTCCCCATTCCTGCTTTCTTGCCTCTGTGCCTAATCTGCTCCTTTTATACCTCAAAAGAAATTGGCTTAACACACACCCTACACACAGATGGTCTTGTTAACATAACAAAGAAATCCCTTTTCCCAGATGGGGTTAGGATTTACAATACATATTTTTTGGGGGGGCGGGGAGGACACATTTTAAGCCATAACAGTATCTCATTAAATTGTGGATGGTATTATTTTCGTAACTTTCTATTAATGGTAAAAGAGAAGAAAATCATTATTATATGGTATAAAAATTCCTCTTAGGATAAATTACTACCTTCATTTACCTCAGCATATCAAATTACAATGTGGAGCAATTTGGCAAGAGAATAGACATACTACAGAAAACAAGAGTAGTAAATGTGTCCCTTTGTGCAATGAGGCAGTGCTCCACCTTTTGAATGCCTGAGCTCTGGGAGTTGAGTTTCTGATGCGGTTAGGGGGTGAATTGAAAACCTGTTCTAGAGTCAAGAAGTACAAGCATTCAGATCTTTCCTGACCCTGTGATCTCCTTGTCACACTGCAGACACACTCATCTCTATAAAATCCTTTAATGGCGTCCCTTACTCTAACAGGAAACTCTGGTGCCATAGTGGTTAGAGCTATGGTTGCTAACCAAAAGGTCAGCAGTTTGAACCCACCAGGAGCTCCTTGGAAACCTATGGGAAACCCTTTGTCCTACAGGCTCACTGTGAGTTGGATTTGACTTGACAGCAGAGGGTTTGTTTTTTTGCTTAAACTGTGACGACTGGAGCCCTAGCGGCATAGTGGTTAGGCATTTGGCTGCTAACCAAAATGCTGGCAGTTCTAGTCCACCAGCCGCTCATTGGAAACCCTGTAGGGCAGTTCTACTCTGTCCTATAGAGTCAGAATCTACTCGAAGGCAACAGGATTTTGGTTTTTTATACTCTTAACAAAAACTTCCAAAATCCTCAACATAACTTAATTGGGGCTGTTTGACCTGGCTCTTCCCTACCTCCTTAGCTTCATCACATACCACATTCTCTCTTGCTTTCTCCCTACAAATCCCAGGCCTTATATTTCTAGAAAGTTCCTTGCTCTTTCCTGGCTCAGGCTTCCTAGTAAGTAGTTCTAATAATGTCATTCCCATTTATACCTTGCTAATTCCTGCCCACCTTTCTCATCCTAGCATAAAATTTACTTCCTCAAAAAAAAAAAAAAATTTGACACACAAATCTTCTGCTCCTCATTCAACAGAGCCATGTGCCTGTATTGCACCTTTATTTTCTATAACACAATTATAATTAAACTGTGAAAATTTTATATAACATTTCTCTCCTTTGATAGGACGGAGACTACCTGGGCCCCAGCTCCTAATATAATATTTATCATATAACAGGAGCTCAGTAATTGTGCACTGAGTGAATAATTTTGAGCAAGTTTATTGATTTACCACCCTCACTGCACAAATGCTGTTTATATATATATTTACATATATATGTAAATATATATGGTCGCTATGAGTCGTAATCAACTTGATGGCAATGGGTATGTATACACACACACACAAATACTACGTACACATAAGCATATACATATGTGTATATGTGTGCCACACGTGAAAGCTAGACAATGAAAAAGAAAGATTGGAGGAGAATTAACACATTTGAATTGTGGTGTTGGTGAAGGATGCTAAATATACCATGGTCTGCCTGGAGATGGGCTAATCCATCTTTTAGAAGAAGTACAGCCAGAATTCTCCTTAGAAGGCAGGATGATGAAATTTAGTTTCCTTACTATGGATACATTATCAGGAGGGACAAATGGCTGGAGAAAGACATCATGGTTGGCAGAGTTTCAGTAAAAACAAGGGAAACCCTCCATGAGATGGATTGACAGTGGCTACAACAATGGCTTCAAACATACCAACAATTGTGAGGATGGCTCAGGACCAGGTAATGTTTTGTTCTGTTGCACATAAATGGTCACCACGAGGCAGAGCCAACACAACAGCAAATAAGAGTGTGCGTGTGTATGTGTGTGTATTTACTGTATAACACACAGATGTTTTACTCAGAGCAAACATATCAGATTAAATAAAGATGTGATGATTAATGAACTATTATCCCATTTATTTACAACTTTGAAGGATTAAGTTCCATGTTCGTGGCCAGTTCTTTAACCTTCATTCAGCTTTATGGAAAAAATGCCATGTTATTTTACTTTACATTTATCTGACAAAGAAGATAACCAAACATAAGTTAGAAGAAGTCTCTACTTAATCTTTAATGATTAATATTTGATCACCAATCTTCTGGCTTTTGTTTGTATATTCTGCTGATCACATGGGAGCCCCAGCAATCACAAAAAGCAATATGCACTGTGACCCACCCCTTCACAGCTTGTATGGTGAAAGATTTTTAAAAGAAGTATTGTGATGCTAACTAAATAGTATGCTGTAACGTGATCTGGTCAAGGGAAGATGAAGAAAAAATATATATATCGTTTTGCTCAAATGCCAGCTTCATGCAATATTTAGTGGTATCACACTAACACAGTACTGTAATATGAAATCAGCAAAAAGAAAGTATACACTTCTCTTAACATCTTTCAAAAAGAATCGAGGTTTATTACATGATATTATTTTCTCAAAATTACCAGATACTATTTATTAATAGGAGCCCTCATGGTGCAGTGATTAAGAGTCATGGCTGCTAACTCAAAGGTCGGCAGTGCGAAACCGCCAGGAGCTCCTTGGAAACTCTATGGGGCAGTTCTACTCTATCCTATAGGGTCGCTATGAGTCAAAATCAACTCGACGGCAAAGGCTTTGGTTTGGGTTCATTTATTAATAAAAAGGAAATTAGTATTATTTTTCCAAAATATACAGTTCATGTAGAATGTTTATATGCTAAGGCTAAGAAGAACAGTTTCTAGTTGCTGAAAGTTTATAATCATAATTCCCATTTACCTAAAATTATGTGACTGTGGAGCTGTGATGGCATAGTAGTTAAGTGTTCCACTGTTAACCAAAAAGGCTGACAGATCAAATCCACCAGCTGCTCCTTGGAAACACCATACAACAGTACTACTCTATCCTATAGGGTCGTTATGAGTCAGAACCAACTCGATGGCAATGGTCTTCTTATATGACTGTAAATAAATACATTTTTGCCTTCATGTAAATACAGCTTTTAATGTGCTAGTCAAACTCAAAAACTTATGTAGATATATTTGAGTCATGGATTTTTAAAATCTTCGGATTTCATCATGCCTTCTAAAGCATGGATAATTGCTAATATTTGTGTGTTTTTCCTCGGACAGTGCATCCAAATATTAAATAACACCAGTATTACTTTCTAATAAAATAATAAAAAACAGTACTTTCTAAAATACAGGAGATTTCTGGGGTAGGGCTTATTTTTAAATGCCTTAAAGCTATCTTCTCACGAATATCAAGAAAAGACAGGGAGAAATGACAGCATACTGATGATGGGCAAGAAAATGAAATTACCGTCCTTGTGCCCTTATGGTTTAAGAGGGAGGCCATGGTGCTGGAGTGACCTTTTCGTCTCCATTTTAGCATAAAATGAATGAAGTGAGGACTAGTTTCCCAATCTTAAACTTTTTTTTAAATTTCTAATGAAGAATTTAGGTTTTTCTTCTTCGGCATTTTAGAGAGCCATAATTTTAAAATCGTATTTTGACAATTTGCAGTGGGAATGCGTGACTAATCAGTGTAAATATTTTATCCTTTGAAAAACACCCATTAATATATCATCTCTGAATCTGAAGTTATGAATGCTTCGACCTCTATGATAACCTATCTTTATTTTCATGGCTTGATAAAAACCAGCTACATACATACTGGAATTTCATTTCTCTACCCCCAAAAAAAAAAAAAATTTTTTTTTTTTTTACCCACATACTCTGTAGCAGAAAGACCTGGTCATCTGCTTCTGTAAAAATTCCAGCCTAGAAAACCCTATGATGCAGTTCTACTCTGTCACATGGGGTCATTATGAGTAGGAATTGACCCAACAGCACCTAAAACAATATATGTGTTATCCTTTCGACATCCAATTCTCACCTGGCTGTTGTTCTTCTCTGACTTCTACAACAGGTAAACTCTTATCCCTTGAGGCCTGGCTCAATTCTCTGCTCATACGTGAGATCATATCTACTCTCCCTTAGGAAGAATCTCTTCTGTTTATATGCTCTGGAAGAGACCGTAGAGAATGGGTACCCATTCTTCCTCAAATGTTCGGTAGAATGCTCTCATGAAACAATCTGGGCCTGGTGGTATTTTTTGAAGGTTTATTAAGTACTGACCCAAATTATTTAATGGATAAAGGTTAATTTGAATTATTTATTCACACCTTGTGAGTTTTTGTAGTTTGCGTATTTCCAGGAATTGGTCCATTTCATCTAAGTTATAGAATATGTAGACATAGTGTTATTCATAGTATTCCTTTATTATCCCTTTAATGTCCATGGAATCAATAAGGAAGAGCCCCTTTCATTTCTAATATTAGTAATTTGTATTCTCTCTCTCTACCTTCCTGGAAAAGGACCTCATGCTTGGTAAAGTAAAAGATCAGTGAAAAAAAAAAGAAGACTCTCAATGAGATGGATTGGCACAGTAGTTGCAACAATGGGCTCAAACATAACGACTGTGAGGTTGGAGCAGGACCAGGCAGTGTTTCATTCTGTTGTACATGGGGTTGCCATGAGTGGGAAGTGACTCAATGGCAGCAGCAACAGCGTGGTATATCTTTTTCTTCCCCTTTGCTTTTAACCTATTTGAGTTTTTATATTTAAAGTGGGTTTTTGTTTTGTTTTGTAGAGAATGTAAAATTTATATATGGGATTGATATCTACCATATCTGCTTTCTATTTGTTGTATTTCATCTTTGACTCTCTCTTTTTTTGACTTGTCTATTTTTAATTGAGCATTTTATATGATTCCATTTTCTCTCCTCTCTTAGCATATAAATGAGACTTCTTTTTAAAAAAAATTAGTGGTTGCCCTAAAGTTTGCAACATACATTTTAAACTAAGTCCACTTTCCAATAACACTACATTGCTTCACGGGCAGAGCATATACCTTGCACCTGAGTATTTGAATTGCTCCTTCCTCTTCCTATGGCAAAGCTGTCAATCATTTTATTTCTCTACCTGCTGTAATCACTCAATATATTCATACTATTTTTGACTTTAGGCAAGCCACTGTATTTTGGGCCAGTTAAGAAAAAGAAAAGTAAAAGAATTGATTTTTCCTTCAATTTAATCTCTTTCTCATGCTATTGTTTCTCTACGTTGATTTTAGTTGCTGATCTATACTATTTGTCTTCTGCATAAAGAAACTCTTCAAACAATTCTCCCAAGGCTGGTCCACTGGTGATACATTTTCTCAGCTTTTTTTTGTCTGAGAAATTCTTATTTCTTTTTTACTTTTGAAGGATTATTTCATTGGATACAGAATTCTAGATCGGTTTTTTTATTTGTTCATTTATTTTCTTTCAACTCTTTTACTCTACTCTTTTCTCTATGCGAATTAGCCAGGCTCCCACAGCTACTCCGTGAGCAATATCTCTTTGCCGTGTACAGCAGTTTCACCCTTCTGCACTTCTATTAGATTGCTCTGAGATTCTGTAACGATGTTGGTTGAGGTCCGTTCTTTGGGCTTCCTTTTTCCGTCATCCCACTTTTGAGCTTTCATGAAGTGTACATGGTCTGCTAGATTTAAGTATACTCTTGAAGGTGACAACTAAAATGGAATACCTTGGAGTGATTTTTTTTCCTGTCTGCTAATGTCAAAGATATTTTCATTAAGCATGTATGAAAGTAGAACTTACAGTTTTATTGGAAGGGGCAGAGGAAATATGTTAATGAACTCTCCTAACTATCACATATCATATATTCCCTGGAGAATATAATTGCATGTAGGTATTCTGCATATCCTTTAAGAATTATCCATTTACCAGTTAAGCAAATGTCACCCTCAATCTGCCTGAACTCAGTGGTAACAGTTGAGCTTGCAAACACAGTTTCTTCAGTCTTGTGAGTTCTACTTTATCTTTAGAGAAAATATTCTGTTATGTTCCTTTTTGGACAGAGAAAATAATCTCCAAAGGTGGGCAGGGATGAAAATAGAAGAATGGATATTATTATTCAAAGACTGACTGTTGCAGCTTAGACACACCCTCTAAGAGCTTCCCAGTTGATAATCTTGATTCAAGTCTTTCCAGAGCCCCAAAATCTGATCTTGGAGTTGGAAAAAAACTTTCAAGATTATCTAGTCTAATTTTTTTTTTTTCCCTTAAGGCCCTGGTGGCAAAGTGGTTAACCGTTTGACTGCTAAACAAAAGGTCAGCAGATTGAATACACCAGCTGTTCCTTGGAAACCCTATGGGGCAGTTTTACTCTGTCCTATAGGGTCAGGTCACTATGAGTCAGAATTGACTCGACCGCAAAGCTTTTTTTTTCTATTTTTGAAACCTTATATATAAAACCTTGCCTCCTTTTGCCCTAGAAAGAGAAATTCTTTTCTTCTGTACACACGTCTAGCAAGTTGTCTGTACTAGACTATGGCATTTACTAATATTCACAGATATAATATTCACCTGTATTGTGGTAATTTATGTGCAGGTTTTATCTCCTATGTTCTTGGGGAGCAAGATCTCTTGTTGATTCATATTAGTATTCACTACAGCATAGACCCAAAAGCCTGGTACAGAGGAGTGCTCATTAAATATATATTACATATATACATCAATAAATCTTTTTTTTTTTTTTTAGATAAACTGAGATTCACAGAGGTCAAAAGACTTGGCCAAGATTTCAGAATTGTTAGAATAACTAGGACAAAGATCCATACCTTTTGATTTACAATCCTGTAAGTATTCTTGTATTTTTTCTAATACACCTCGTCTCTGCATAATAGTTATAAAAATAGATGATTAAATTTCAACTAACGGGCTCTTAATTCTTAAATGCTTAATCATACAAGTAGCAACCTGCTTCTGCAATTTGTGCAAGCTGAACCATCTCATCTTCAGTGACATATGAAATTATAAGTTTTCTTTTTTTAAGTAATATCAACAGAAACCACATAAAAAAAAATAATAATGATAAAACCCCATGTACCAGTGGCTATCTGTGGAATTTTTCAGATACATGTACATGGTTTTTTGAAAGTAGAAAAATTGTTTCAGTGTTGATTAGATTTGAATAAACTGTCTGGTGGATGAAGATCAGATGTGAATTAAACTCTGTCTGTATTCCCTTGCTCTGTCTACTCCCTTAAGTCATCTGCATCAGTAAACAGAACTCTTGCTTACGGGTGACCAAGGCATTGTATCATGAACCATATTAAAGTAATTAAAAAACAAGCCTTCCTTTTCTATAAAAACATCTACTATTTAGAGAAAGGAGGAGTGTCAGGGTGGCTGAAAAGGAAGTAGAAACATACAAGAATTTCCCAATGGATCCAATTGTCTGTTGAGTCAACAAGCATTTATTGACAAATACAATGGATTATGACACTGTGCTAGTGCCAAGGATGCAAAGCTGAGTCAGTGTTCCTGTCCTTGAGGACAGTCCACTCTCTAGTGAGAAAAACGGTAAAACAGATACATAACAATATTGCAATGTTCCAGGCTCTATATTAGAAATATTTGTAAAGAGCTACGGGAGCACAGATGAGAGAGCAGTTAATCCTGCATGGCAGAAGAGGGGACTCCATAGAGGAGTGGTGATATTTCAGGAAAGCCTTGAAGGATTAGAAGTCATTTGCCAATAATACATCAAGGGTAATAGGCTGGTGAGACAGGAGAAGGAAAGAAGCAAATGCTTAGGGAATTGAAAACTGAGTTTGTGTTGGCGAAATAGCAAGTTCACTAATTCTCTCTCTTTTCCATATGTCAAAGAACTTTATTCTAATCTCCTGATAAATTTATAAACAATATAGAGCAAAAGGGTTACAGTGTACCTTAATTGTCCACTCCTTCATTTCTACCAGGAGCTAAGGTGTGTTTAGACTAGACTTGTGCAATAACTTTATAAGCACATCCCCTTCTCCCTCACAGAAAAAAAACACATAAATAAAAAGGTGAGAGCTGATTTGGGGATATGAAAGAGATGAAATGTGTACAATTTGAATAGGTTTTAAAGAGATTTGAGCATTAACCTGAGTTAATGCTAACTGAAGAAAAATAGAATAGGAAAGCATGAAATGTAGAAACTTGTCAAAAGGCATGGTAGTCACATGTTAAGAGTGAAAGGTCATGAAATCATAGAGGGCTAAGGACCCTGGAAAATACCTTATTCAATTCCATTCTTGAAATGATCCCACTTAATTCTTCTCACAAAATCCTAAATTATATTATGCTTTTTAGAAACTAATAATAAATGGTCATTTCAGAATCTTTCAGCAAATATTAATGTAGCATATTTTATCTATAAAATACTGGGAAAGGCATTCTAGGACACTTGGAAAAGTAGGAAGCATGGCTCACAATATCTAACAGCTATCTATCCATTTGTCAAAATACTATTCAAAGACACAACAGAATACCTCATAAGAAATAGAAGTGTGCAACAGTGATAAATGAGAAACACACTCACATACACACACACACACACAAGTAGGTATTCAGATAAGGTTTATGAAACATATTGATAGATTATTAGCACCATAGATGTTTATAATAATGATAATTAATAGATGAATAGGCATTGAGAAAATTATTTCAATGACACATATCAGCTTATTTCAGTAGTTTGCATAATTGAATTGCAAAAATTAAAGCAAAGCATAGTCATCTATTTATTTTGAGTAACAGTGCAAAGCACCAAAATGGGCAGCAGGGTAGTATATATGATTGATCTAAACCAAAACCAAATCCACTGCCGTCAAGTCTATTCTGACTCATAACGACCCTATAGGACAGAATAGAACTGCCTGATAGAGTTTCCAAGGAGCACCTGGTGGATTCAAACTGCCGACCTCTTGGTTAGCAGCTGTAGCACTTAACCACTATGCCACCAGGGTTTCCAGTATGATCAGTAGCAGATAGAATCCCCTAGTACTTAAATTATAGTTGAACATGTAAGGACATGCTTCAATGAATAGGACAATTTATTATTGATCTTATATTTAAGAAGGTTCATAAAAAGTTGGTTTTTACCAGAGCTCCAAACTGGTCCTTCCTGGTTCAATCATAGCTGAAGAAGCAGCACTGGAAGAGACACACATTTTTTAAATTTGTCTGACCCAGAACCATAACGGGAATGGGAAAATTTATGGACCAAAACTCTGTTAGAAACTTAATCTCTAATCATAGAAAACAAGGGCAGCATATGCATCGGATAGCAACTAAATCTTTTGTCAATCAGATTTTGAGCAGAGTCAGAAATAGCAGTACCCTTCTAGAAGATGGCAGTGAATTGTGCCTCTTTGAATGTGTGCTGTCCTTGGGGCTGGAAATAATCCAATCTCAAGAATCAGGCTTCCGAAACGGCTCACTACAGTTCTTCCTAGTCTCCCATTCCAGGGCTTTGACTTGTAATTTTTCCCATTCTGTTTATGGTTCCAGATCACCCAAGTTTTGAAAATTCGGCTCTATTTCAGTTTCACTTCATTGGCCATGACTGAACTGGTTCAAACCACTTCAAAGCCCTCATTTCAACATATGGGGATAAAAGGCCAAAAAAAAAAAAAAAAAAACAAACCCCATTTTCCCCATAACTTTTAGTAAGGTTATGTATTATCTGAAAGTGAAGCTTTCAGTTCAATAGGAACTCTAGAGGATTTACTAGTAGCCACGCCTGAGTTCTTAAATGGCTTCAAAAGTATGAAAGTGTCTTCTGTTCTGTGTTCTTAAAAAGCTTGAAGTTTCATGGCGAGATGATACACAAGAACTGAAAGTAGTACAATTTATAAAAATCACTGAATCTCTTCAAGCTTATGTTATCTATTGCCCCATAAAATGGTTTTATAAAATTATGAAATTTGGTTATTTTCAAATTTATTCTTACAGAAATTACATATATACTAGTAGCAACCCGTATTGCCCTTTCTAATTAGATTGTTTTATCTCTCTCCCTATTCTAAATTGGGTGTTTATTATTCCTCTGCATTCTTTTATACAGGAATTCCTTAGTTTCCATGGATTTGTTATGCACACAGTGCATAGTTACCACACACCCACTGCCAAACCCACCGCCATCAAGTCGATTCTAACTCATAGCGACCGTATAGGACAGAGTAGAACCGCCCTATAGAGTTTCCAAGGAGCACCTAGCAGATTTGAACTGTCGAACCTCTTGGTTAGCAGCCATAGTACTTAACCACTGTGCCACCAGGGTTTCCATAGTTACCACAGTTTAGTTAAATAACTCTAGTCCTCCAACAACACAATTAAAATTTCAGCTATCACTGTGTATTAACTGTGAGTAGTACATAAAGTACAAACTTCCATGCTAGTTCTTCAGTCCATTGTGCACCTGTTATTCAGGCCACAGACTGCAAACGAGGTGGCTGTGTTGCCTCCTTGTCTCCCAGGAGACAAAAATTAGATCTTCAGAAGAAGCAATGGGCCAACAAAGATGAACATGGAGAAAATAAATGAAAAGTGATAACACTGGAAGTCAAATTCAAATCAAACCAAAGTGGAGTTAGAGAAGAAATAACTGACCATGGGAATCTTGGTACTGTTCATGAGACTCTAAATATGCAGCCATAGGAACTCAGTGAAAGTGAAAGCAAACTTAGATATAAGTGAGAAAAGTGGTTGTGACAAAAAGGATAAAGATATCTCAGAGCAAGTGAAGCCAGCAAAACATTGCACATTAAAGAAACTCTAGGGGATATTTCACAATATTCAAAGTGCAAAGGACAAAATGTTGAAAGTTGGTCCAAACACAGAAAGTAGTAAAACAATTCACCAAAGGAGTACGGAAAAAATGTTCACATTGTATTAAGTTACATGATGAGAAAAAATAAAGTAACAATCGTTCAAATTCCTCTTGATAAAATTTTTTTACAAAGAAATAAAATACTATTTCCCAATTTTTGTAATGTTTTATATTACAGTGTACTAACTAAATATTATTATTTTTTTTAGATTTCCTTATATATTTATAATTGGTAGTAAGGGAGTTTTTTATGTTTGATAAAAAATTTTACATGTCATGAGACAATCATAATTTTTAAATAGAAATGATTATTAAGATCACTTTACATGGATTGAGCTTTTAAAGTTATTTTTATATTATGCAAAGTAAGGAGAAACTATTCTTTGACTATACACATGTATCTAAAAACAGTATTAAGAACATGATTTCAAACTTCGTACAATCCAATGATTTCACTTGCTGATATACACCCCCAAATAAATTATTTCAGTGTTCTTTTCAGCATTGGTTAAAATGTTACAGTATACATCATTACCTTATAACAGTTTGATACAAATTAGTTCTTATATCTCATTCCCAATAATACTTGGATCTTAGGATACTTTAATTAAATTTATTTAACTCCCTCCCACATTTCATATCAGAGTTGCCACGTATTTGAATTCAGTATTATGTTTTTTTACAGCTTCTGAATGTTTTTATTTCTAAATTGGTCATATCTACAAACATGGATTCAGAACCCATATTTAAGAAGGTATTATTTTTCTTTCTACCAGACTTCCATAGCACTCTGTGACTATCTCTACTTTTGCATCAACATTTTGAAATGATCTGTGTGTGTCTACCTCTGCATTACACTCTGTCTTACTGGTCACTATGCCATCACCACCTAGCGTTCTGCCAGTTGTTCAGTATATTAGGGCAGAAATGAACAAATGGGGCTCTGGTAATTTTCCTACTACATGTAAGACCATGTAGGAGTTTCCATTAAATTTGATAACCTAATTTCATTGTGAAATGTGTGTGAGAATTTTTGAGGAGTACAGTGAAGAGACAATGTTTGATTTGTTTGGGGTTAGGTATTTATATTTTGTTTTGATTTCTTGTTTTTTTTTTTTTTTTTTTTACATTGTCAACATTATTTTAAAATACAAAAGATGTTATTACTTACCATGTATTTACCTATTCTATATGGTCAAAAGAGTTTTTATTTCACCTTAAATTTTAAAGGATACTTTTGCTGAGTAAAGAATTTTAGGTTGATAGTTATTCTCTTTTATCACTTAAATATATAGTTTTGTCTGGGGACCATAGTTTCAGGGAACTTCTAGGTCAATTGGCATAACAAAGTTTATTGAGAAAATATTCTACATCCCACTATGGTGAGTGGTATCTGGGGCTTTAAAAGCTTGTGAACAGCCATCTAAGATAGATCAATTGCTTTCATCCCACTTGGAGCAAAGGAGAATGAAGAAAACAAAAAACACAAGAAAAATATCAACACAAAGGACTAAAGGACCATATGAACCAGAGACTCCCCCAGCGTAAAACCAGAAGAACTAGATGGTGCCTGTCTACCACCGATAACTGCCCTGACAGGGAACACAACAAAGAGTCCTGGACAGAGCAGGAGAAAAATGTAGAACAGAACTCAAATTCACGTAAAATGACCAGACTTAATGGTCTGACAGAGACTGGAGGAAATTCATTCCCCCAGCCCACCAGCACGGCAGCCCCACTGTCTGGAATCTAGTGGTGGCTTCACCCTTTGGAACCCAGGGGTGGTGGCCCTGCTCTCTGGATCATCCTTTCTTTGTCTTAGAGGACATCAGATGTTTACAGTCAAGTAAACAGTGGTGCCTGGACGCACTGTTAACCCAGAACTGAGTCAAGTAAGAAGTGTATGTGTTCCTAGGATTTTGTCCATTTAATTTGGCGGCCCATATTGCTGATATTCAATTGTTTGTATATACTTTTTATCCTTTTTTATGACTATAGCATCAGTTGTAATATTTCTACTTTTGTTTCTAATTTTAGATGTTTGCATATTCTCTTTCTTTTTCTTTGCCAGTCTAGCTAAACGTTTGCTGATTTTACTAATCTTTACAAAACAACACCTGGTTGCATTGATTCCCTCAGTTGTGTCTTTCTCCCATCTTCTTTTGGGATTCCCGTGATTATACGTTAGCTCACTTGATGGTGTGCCGTGTTTCCATGAGGCTCTGTGAACTGGAATCGCCTTGACGGTGACGGTGTTTTTTATTTATGCTCAGCAGCCTTGATCCTTCTCTCCTGCTGCTCATCAGATTCCATAATTTAAATTATCTTATTCTCTAATTCACTGTTTTTTTTCTATCAGCTCAAATCTGCCATTAAGTCCTTCCAATGCATTTTTCATTACATTTATTGTGTCTCCTAGTTTTAGTATTTCCGTGATAGTGTCTATATTTTTATTTATAGTCTTGTTTTCCTCATGCATAATTTTCCTCATTTCCTTTAGTTCTTTTTGTTCTTCTTTAGTTCTTTGAGCATGTTTAATATTTTTATGTTATATTCTTCTGTTTATCGTGTAGGCTTCCATAGAAATGATTTCTCTCCCTTTATCTTCTAGGTTAATTCCATTCTTTTTTTGAATGGGCTATCATTTCTGGCTTCTTTGTGTACCTTGTTTGTTTTTTTTTTTAATTGAATCTGAGACATTAGAATATTACAATGGTTAGCTTTCCCGATTCCTCTATTATACAATGTTTTCAGAAGTGCTCATTTCTGCAAGAAACTCTTAGGCAGACATAGCCTTCAGTCTTTGCTCACTGCTCCTGATCCTGCCTTGTGAGAGCTCTGATTCTGGTCAGATCAAAGTTTTAATCCTTCTAGTATCTAAGAAAAAACAAACCAGTCTCTTCCTCCTCAGGAGGACACTGCCTTCAGTGTCTTTTCTTACCACTCCCTCTCCTGTACTGGGAAAGCTCAGGCATGACTGAAGTTTTGTACTTTAGACCAGTCAGTCCATCACCAAGATCTATTCTAGATATTGAGGCCCTTCTTAGTGCACAAGACAACCATTGTTGTCAGGAGCTACTGTGCAACTGAAGGACCCCTGGTGGTGCAGTGGTTAAAGTGCTCAGCTGCTAATCAAAAGGTTGGAGGTTTGAACCCACCAGCTGCTCCACAAGAGAAAGATGCGGCAGTCTGCTTCCGTAAATGTTTACAGCCTCGGAAGCCCCATGGGACAGTTGTACTCTGTCCTATAGAGTCACTGTGAGTCTGAATTGACTAGACTTCAGCGTGTCTGATTTTTTTACAGAGCAGCCATGTGGCTGCTATGCTGGGAGTGGCAAGGGCAGGAACAATGGAAAAACTGAGTTTTCTGCCATTTAAATTTTGTCCATATCTTGTCTAAGCTTGTAGCTTTCTGCTGCTACCCTTTGCCTGTGTTTTCAGAGTTATTACATGATTGAGTACGAATTTTTAGTTGCTTTTCTTGGGATTTTCAACCCTGTCCACACCACCATCTTCCCAGAATTCTGATGCTGCTTCTTTGACCCATGGCTTATTAGATGTGTGTCGTTTGATTTCCAAATATTGAGGGTTTTCTTTTTGTTATTGAATTCTAGGATAATTTAATTCTTGTTTGAAAACATACTATCATTATCTTAATTGTATAAAATGAAATTATAGATGACATTATGATCGTCGCATGGCGTCTGTCTTTCTTCTCTGTGTGTGTTTCTTCATGCCTGTTTTCCCTTTTATAAGACACCATTTTTAAGGGATTAGGTTTAGGACTAACACTGCCAAGGGATGTCCTCTTTAATATAACAAAAGAAAAACTTCATTCCCAAGCCTTTTCACGTTCGCAGGTACAGAGTTTAAGACTTTAACGCATCCTTTGGGGGCCATAATTCAATTCACAACACTTCACTCTTTACTCCTCCCAAAATTCATGCCCTACTTAAACATAAAATACGTTCACTGTATCCCGGCATCCCCAAAAGTCTTAACCCATTCCAGCATCCACTGGAAGTCCAAAATCTCGTCTTCTGAATCACTTAAATTAAAGAAAGGGATGACTCTGGGTATGATCGTAGGTATGGTCCATCCTGAAGCCAAATTCCTCTCCCCCTGTGGACCTGTGAAACCTAGAATACAAGTTATCTGCTTCTAAAATTCAATGGTAAAACAGGCATAGAATAGACATTCCCATTTCAAAAAGGATAAGTTGAAGGGAAAAAAGGGATCATCTGTACCAAGCAAGCCTAAAATCCATCAGGGAAAATTTCATTAGATCTCAAAACTTTAAAATAATCCTCTGTTCTCTGGGACTTTCTGGGCATTGACCCTTTCCTCTGGATTCTGGGATGAGGCCTCTTAGCTGTGGGTGTCAGCCCCGATTTCCAGGCCTATTGGGATGGTAACCCCTCTCCTTTGGTTTTGAGCAGCCTCCTTCTCCTAGTTCACCACAGTGGTGACCCTCATGGCCTTGTCCCTAGGCAGCCCTGTTTTTCTGGCCCATCAGGTCACTCACTGGTCCCACACCCTCCACTTTTGTCAGCAACTCCATTCTCCCAGCCTACTAGCATGGCATCCCTGCTGTCTGGAATCTTGTGGCGGCCTCACCCTTTGGAATTCAGGGGTGGCGGCCCTACTCTCTGGACCATCCTTTCTTTTTCTTAGAGGACATCAGATGTTTACAGTCAAGTATCTCCATTGGCTTGTTTCCTGCCTGTAGAATTCCAGTGATCAAATAGCTTTCCTTCATTTTGTTCTGTCTCTGTCCTTTTAATCTAACAGCATTTCTAATGAGATGGTTCGTTGTGTCTATGGGTCACATACTTATCTTCAAGTTCTTATCTCTTTTTGCTTAACAGTTCATTTCTCAACTTATCTCTTTCCTCCCACATTTGATTATAAACAACAAGTGGAAAACAGACTACACTATCAAGATTTTATGTAGAAATATTCTCAGCTAAATATCCAAGTTTATCACTTACAAGTTCTACTTTCCACAAAACACAATGAGATATGACCTCATTAACATAACGAAATAAAAACCCTATTTCCAAAGACCATTACATTCATAGGTACAGGAGTTAGGACTTAAGCATACCTTTTGGGGAGACACAATTCATTCCATAACAGATACTACCTTAGAAATTCAAGTCAATAAGTAATTGAATTATAATAGATTAGGTCAGATGTGGACTTATTTGTCAATCAAGAACAACTTGTGTTAGTAAGATTCATTGAGCTCATTAACTTTTGGGGACTTAACTTCTTGGGGAAAAAAGAGAACTGTGAATAAAAAAGATGTTATCTTGTTAAATGAATTCCACATTTTTATTGAATGATGCTGGAATAATAAAAACATCTGATTCAAAATGACAAAATGAAATTATTTTTGATGACCTTTAAAGGTAAAACCTCTGCTGAAAAACATATTTTCGGCTAAATAAAAGCGAGATTTTTACTTCAAGTGTAATATTTTTGATGCTAGTTAGAGGGTACAAATCCTTTTGGTTCTTGGCCAATTATTTGATATATTGTAGCATCGAGAATTTTGTAGTTCATTGCAATTTTTAAAATTAAATTTCTAAAAGATATTTCAACATTTACGTACAGTCTTATACACAATTTATCAAATATATAGTTAGGCAAAACACTATTAGGATGTTTTATACCAAAATAAGTTACTTATTATATAAACTTAAAATCCTTTATTCTTTAAACCACTTCTAGTTTCTGCCTTGGTTTGGTCACTCTCATCTATCACCTAAATTAATCATCATTCATCCCACAAACATCAATTAAGCAGACTGTTTGTCAGATATTGTGCTTAGATTACCAAAAAAAGAAATATATATATATATATATACATATACATATATATACTGCCATCCAGTCGATTCTGACTCTTAGCAACCCAATAGGGTTTCCAAGACTATATCTCTAAGGAAGCAGACTACCACATCTTTCTCTCACAGAACCACTAGCAGTCAATTGTTCTAACCACTGCGCCACCAGGTCTTCTTAAATGACAAAGGTGTAATAGATTCATATGATCCATATCATAAAGAATACCTATATTTCAATGCAATAAATAAATTAGATTCCTTGCTGCCCTGGAGCTCACAGATAATAGAACTGAACAGCAAAATATAACACAATGATGGGGTGTGGAAGTTATGTAAACAATCACAAGGTAACCCTAAGGAAGGATCTATTAATTAATCACATATATGATTAATATATATATATATCATATACACGTACACACACTCGTGTGTAGTCAAATCAATTCTGACTCATTGTGACCCTATATGACAGAGTAGGACTGTCCCATGGGGTGTCCTAGGCTATAATCTTTACAGAAGCAGATCATCAGGTCTTTTCTCTGGTGGAAGCTGCTGATGGATTCAAACCTCTGACCTTTTTTGCTTAAACATTGCACCTCTGGGGTGCTCTCTCTCTCTCTCTATATGTATATATGAGGGGTTTGGGGAAAGCTACACTAAATACGATACATTTTATCTGAGACTTTTAGACAAAAAAAAAGAGTTCAGATTTTGACTAAAGGGGGAAAATATATTTTAGCCAGAGGAATAAATATTTGAAAGACACAGAAGCTTAACATATATAGGACGCCAGCCTCTGGGCACCGTTACCAACCCCCAGCTTGTAAGTAAAGTAGCATGAGCCACCTCCCCTTCTAAGTGGTTTCTCCAGATGTTTTTTAGACAACTGGCCAACTTCCTGCCAAGATTAGAAAAACAAGGGGCTGGGGTCTGCAGGGAAACCTTGGTGGTGTAGTGGTTAAAAGCTACAGCTGCTAACCAAAAGGTCACCTGTTCGAATCCACCAGGTGCTCCTCGGAAATCCTATAGGGCAGTTCTATAGGGCTACTATGAGTCTCAATCGACTCAATGGCAACGTTTTTTGGGGGGGAGGAGGGGCGTCTACAGACCACAGAGCCAGTTAACAACAAATCCAGCCCGCCTGACATGCGCAGAAGCATCAACCCCCCGTCCTCTAGGTGACCCTGGAACTTTCCTCCCACCTGACGGAATCAAATTTTAGTGGCCCAAGATTGGGGGAGGAAACCCTGGTGGTGTAGTGATTAAGTGCTACGGCTGCTAACCAAGAGGTCGGCAGTTGGAATCCACCAGGTGTTCCGTAGAAACTCTATGGGGCAGTTCTCCTCTGTCCTGTAGGGTCGCTATAGTCGGAATCGACCGGACGGCAGGGGTTAAGATTGGGGGAAGACTTTCAGAATCAAGGGGCCGAGATTAAGATCTGGTTTGAGAGATCCCCGTTTTGGACTGAGCAATCGCCCACAAAGGAACTGCCTTGGGAACGTCTTTTTCAGGCCAGACCAATCAATGACCTTGCTCTTTTCCCCCAGGACCTTTCTCCTAATAAATACTGTTTCCGCTGTTGTTCAGGGAGCCATCTTGGCCACACAGGTCTTGTTGTGCTCCTTTTGCTTGGCCACCAAATATAGCTTCTTTTGTTTTCACCCATTTCCAGCCTCTATGGCAGTGCCAAGCCAACCTGAAACAGTCTGGTTACATATAGGTTGTGGACCGATATGCTTTTCAGCTGTTGTGGGTTTGATCCTATGTATCAATCATCATGAAAGTTTGTCCCCATACCAACAGCATCTGCATCCCTTGGGAACTAATTGTAAATGCAAACTCTAAGTCTCCACTAAAGACTTACTGAAACAGGGACTCTAGAGGTGGCATCCGGCAATCTGTGTTTCACCAAGCCCTCCATGCGATCCAGATACATGCTAAAATTTGAAAATCACTACTATAGGTACCAAAAAGCAAACCCGCTGCCATTGAGTAGATTCTGACTCGTAGAAACCCTATAGGACAGAGTAGAACTGCACCACACGGTTTCCAAGGAGTGGCGGTGGATTCGAACTGCCAACCTAGAGAGGGCAAACTCAGTAAAAACCTGTTGAAGAAGCAGAGATGGTGCGGCCAACTACGTGCACTGATAGTTCTTCATCACTCTCGTTGTCCACGTCTCTCTAGAGCCATCTTTCTGAACGTATTGCAACATACCCTTCAATAAGTGTTAATAAGAACTAAGAATACTGAGCTTTTTGAAGTGTGTTTTTAAATGAACTTTGAAATGTAAGTTTCCATTTGTATGCACTTGATGTGAATGAGATAGTCCCCCAAGGCCCCAAGGTTGGGGAAATTCAGGATTGCAGAATTTTGCTGCACCTCAAAAAAAAAAAAAAAAAAAATTTTTTTTTTTTTTTTTCATGACATTAGCTATGGCCTCAGGCACTCTGGCCTCAAGTGTGGAGCCTTTCAAGTAGATGGATTTGTGGCTGAAGGAAGGGAGACTGAGTGTTTTGAAAACAAAATTCTTTGTATTATCCTCGGGGCCAGATTCAATGGGCTGTGAGGAGAATTAAAAAGCTTTGCTTTAAAAAAAAAGAAAAAGAAATCCTTGGTAACTTCAGGCTGCAGTTTTGTTTCTCTGTGCAGCACCTACTTCAAAGGAGTCCTTATAGAGATGCCTGAGCACCTCCAGGTGCAGCTGTCAGTCTTCAACTGTTTGTGTTTTCTCAAAGTCTCAGACCCTGAATACTTTAGCACTACAAGGAAAATGAGGAGCGGGGCACCAGACATGGGAAGGGAACTGTAGATGGCACAGGAATGAGACTCCTAACTGTATCTCGTTCCAGTATGAGTTTCTTATTGGAGTCAAAGTGCTGAAAGCTCGGCCACTAATAACCTGCAGAATGGAGTTTCATCTAAATATATTTGTCATAAATGCTTCTCTTTTCATTCTTTGAGCTAAATACGATGTGTAAAAATATCTGTTGCTGTCAAGTCGATTCCCACTCATAGCAACTGTATAAGACAGAGTAGAACTGCCCTATAGGGTTTCCAAGGCGCGGTTGGTGAATTTGAACTACCAACCTCTTGGTTAACCACTGTGCCACCAGGGCCCCACATATGATGTGTAGTGTAGTCTATATTGAAGTGAAGATTTCCATGATTCCTTAAATCCACAGGGTCATTGAGCCATTCTCTTGTCATCATGATGTTCATAGAAACCATCCGAACCAGGAGGACCTTGAAAGAGCGCAAACCAGTTAGTGTGCGTGTGAACTCATGCAGTGTGGAATGTCAGCCCAATTCCTCCAACAGTTCAGGTGGTTCACAATTTCAATAGGATTAATCACAACACACCTCCTTGTTGAAATGCTATTTTGGTGTGAATAAATCTGTTCACTCATCTACTTTTTTTTTTCTTTTTGTTTTCTTTAGGCCAGAAAAGTGATCTCTAAGGCTCAGCAGTATAAAATACTACAACTTCAAATTGGACATAAGAATACAGAAAATAGGAGGGTGGCAATAACACTGCAGCAAATGCTTCGTGTTCCTGAACACCTTTGTACACGGTAACTACCGAGCGTCCTGGTGGCATGATGCCTTTAAGAGTAAGCCCATTATGTTAATCTATGCTGTGTTTGCAGAGAAGTTGCTATCATTTTTCCTTTGGGGAATGTAGCTATCTTTACATGAGATCTTGACAGAGTTCCTAGTGCAACATGTGGCTGGGACTTGTCTGGAGGCGTTATGTTTCCCCGGCTGCTGTAAAATTATGTTATCAAAATGTCCACCTTACTTCCCTTTTCCAGCCTTTCTCCAGCCTGGAAGAGCTTCGTATTTTATTATGAAACTCTAGGGACTTTGTCAGCCAAAGGAGACCTTCATATCTTGAAAACAGTGAAGTGCCTGAACTTAGGACTCTCGATTACCAAATGAATTGAAAAGCCAATGTCTTCTGTTATAGGATGGCTCAACCATAAAGATTGTCTTTCTTGTCTTTTCCTTTAGCTGTGTTCTGCCAAAGCAAAGAAGTTCCTTAACGTAAATTCCCTCCCCTCATTACTCATTATGACCATCAGCGGCGTGGCAGTACTCCCTGCAGAGAGAGTCTACTGCCCTCACAGAGGAACAGTGAGATTACTTCCTTTTTTATGGTTAGTTTTGCAATTTATTTCAAAATGATATTCGGTGTAGCACACTACTATATATCTATACCTGTGATAATAAACAAATATGGAATAGTGAAAAGAGGCACCAAGCTCGACAACATAAGCGTGGTACTGAAATACAGTAGAAACAATATACCTGACAAATTGCCTGAGGATATGGAAAGAAATAAAAATAGAAGGCATAAAAATAAAAGTAAAACATTCTGTGATTTTTTGCTTCTGGCATGAGCCCTTTTTTTGACTGTCTCATAGATTTGAGAACACTTTGAGCTGCTGTAGGGTTGCTTTGAGTTGGAAGCAACTCGAAGGCAACAGATTTTAAGTTTTAGCTTAGCATACGGTATTCCTCTAGCTCTAAACCTAATCTGCTACTTAGCATATTCTCAGGTTACTTCCAGAATGTGTCTTTTAATTTGTCACCTGCAGGTACATGCATTATCCTGCTGTACCCACTCTTACCACAAATTTGCTTAAGCTAACTGGTACTCATCCTCGAAAATTTAGCTGAAGTGTTACTTCCTCCAATCAGTCTTTCCTGACTCCACTCTCTGATGTGGCCACCCTTTGAATGATGGTCCTTTGAACCCATTCTTCCATCTCTCTGAGTACTTTTGCTTCACTAGTCGGTCATCATCATTGGCTATGGACACCTCAACAAAAGGCACCTGGAAACTGACAAAGCATCTATACTTTACTCTCATTTCAGTCCTCCCATTTTTCATAGTCATTGCCTTCACCTTTATCTCCATTATCAGGCTCTTCTTCATTAGCATCCTAGCTATCTAATACTTAGCATTGTTGTTGTTAGGTGCCATGGAGTTGGTTTTGACTCATAGCAACACCATATGCAACAGAACGAAACACTGCCTGGTCCTGCTCCATCCTCACAATCATCGTCACGCTTAAGCCCATTGTTGCACTCACTGTGTCAGTCCATCTCACTGAGGGTCTTTCTCTTTTTCGATGACCCTCTACCAAGTATGATGTCCTTCTCCAAGGACTGATCCCTCCTGACAACATGTACAAATTATGTGAGACATAGTCTCACCAACCTTTCTTCTAAGGAGCATTCTGGTTGTACTTCTTCCAAGATAGATTAGTTGGTTCTTTTGCCAGTCCGTGGTATATTTAATATTCTCCCAGTACCACAATTCAAAGGTGTCAATTCTTCCTTGGTCTTCCTTATTCATTGCCCAGCTTTCACATGCATTACAAGCATTAGACCATGTAATTCTTATGGCAACTCTATGACATAAGTAGTAGTAGTATTCCTGTTTGAAAAATGAACCCACTAAGTGCTTCAAGTACTCTTCACTTTCAGCAAGCAAGGCTGTGTCGTATGCACAAGGCAGGTTGTTAATGAGCATTCCTCCAATCCTGATGGCCTGTTCTTCTTCTTATATTCCAGCTTCTTGGATTATTTGCTTAGCATACAGATTGAATAAGTATGGTGAAAGGATACAACCCTAACACACGTTTCCTGACTTTAAACCACTCAGTATCCCTTGTTCTGTCCGAACAACTGCCTCTTGATCCATGTACAGATTCCTCATGAGAGCACAATTAAGTTCCAGAATTTCCATTTTTCTCAATGTTATCCATAATTCGTTATGATCCACACAGTCGAATGCCTTAGCATTGTCAATAAAACACAGGTAAACATCCTTCTGGTATTCCCTGCTTTTAGCCAGGATCTATCTGACATCACAATGATATCACTGGTTCCATGTCCTCTTCAAATCCACTTGAATTTCTGGCAGTTCCCTGTCAATATACTGCTGCAGCCACTTTTGAATGATTTCCAGCAAAATTTTGATTGCATGTGATATTAATGATATTTTTGGATAATTTCTGCATTTGGTTGGATCACCTTTCTTGGGAATAGGCATAAATATGGATCTCTTCAAGTCAGTTGGCCAGGTAGCTGTCTTCCATATTTCTTGGCATAGATGAATGCGCACTTCCAGCACTGCATCTGTTTGTTGAAACATCTCAATTGGTATTCCATCAATTCCTGAAGCCTTGTTTTTCGCCAATGCCTTCAGTGCGGCTTGGACTTCTTTCTTCAACATCATCACTTCCTGATCATATGTTACCTCCTGAAATGGTTGAACGTCGACCAATTCTTTTTGGTATAGTGACTCTGTGTTCCTTTCATCTTCTTTTGATGCTTCCTGAATTGTTTGATATTTTCTCTTTAGAATCCTTCAGTATAGCAACTCATGGCTTGAATTTTTTCTTCAGTTCTTTCAGCTTGAGAAATGCTGACTGCATTCTTCCCTTTTGGTTTTCTATCTCTGGGTTTTTGCACATGTCATCATAATACTTTACTTTGTCTTCTCAAGCTGCCCTTTGAAATCTTCTGTTCAGCTCTTTTACTCCATTATTTTTTCCTTTTGCTTTAGCTACCTCATGTTCAAGAGCAAGTTTCTGAGTCTCTTCTGACATCCATTTAACTCTTTCTTTCTCTCCTGTCTTTTTAATGACCTCTTGCTTTCTTCATGTATGATGTCCTTGATGTCATTCCACAACTTATCTGGTCTTCAGTCATTAGTGTTCAACACGTCAAATGTATTGCCTAGATGGTCGCTAAATTCAGGTGGGATATACTCAAGGCCATACTCTGGCTCTCATGGACTTCTTCAAATTTTCTTCTGTTTCAACTTGAACTTTCATATGAATAATTGATGGTCTGATCCACAGTCAGCCCCTGGCCTTGTCCTGACTGATGACATTGAGCTTTTCCATCATCTCTTTCCACAGATGTAGTCGATTTGATTCTTGTGTATTCTGACGGGGTTCACGTGTATAGTCACCATTTATGTTGGTGAAAAAAGGTATTTGCAATGAAGAAGTTTTTGATCTTGCAAAATTCAGTCATGCAATCTCCAGCATCATTTCTATCAGCAAGACCATATTTTCCAACTACCTATCCTTCTTCTTTGTTTCCAGCTTTCACATATCAATCATCAGTAATTATCAGTGCATCCTGATTGCGTGTTTGATCACTATCAGACAGCAGAAGTTGGTGCTGCTATAACAGAAATATCACAAGTGGATGGCTTTAACAAAGAGAAATTTTTTTCTTTCACAGTCTAAGAGCTGACACAGGGTGTCAGCTCCAGAAGAAGGCTTTCTGTATCTGTGGCTCTGGAGGAAGGTCCATCAATCTTCCACTGGTTGAGGAGCTTCTCAGCACAGAGTCCCTGGGTTCACAGGACACACTATTCCCCTGGCTCTTGTTTTTTGGTGGTATGAGGTCCCCATGTCTCTCTGCTTGCTTCTTTCTTTTATGTATCAAAAAAATAAATAAATAAATTGGCCTAAGGTACTATCTAATCTTGTAGATCTCATCAATATAACTGCTGCTAATCTATCTCATTAAGTTCATAGTGATAGGATTTACAACACACAGGAAAATCACATCAGATGATAAAATGGTGTACAATCACACAATACTGGGAATCATGGCCCCGTCAAATTGATGCAGATATTTCTGGAGGACATAGTTCAATCCATGACGGTCATGAAATGAAAGTGTGTTTAGATGACCCCAATCTGTATCTCAGTCTTTCCAAAAGAGAAAATCTGGAGACAGTGTCCTGTTATGTAAAGGACAATGGAGTAAAGAAGAAGGATGGAAATAGCAGGTGGTGACACTGGAAAGAGAAGCTGTCAGGACAGTCACTGGGATAGCACAGCACACTGGAAACATCACAGGCTTTGGAGTCACAAATATCAGAGTTTCAAGACTACTTCTGTCATTTCCTGGAGCCCCAGTGATGCCAGTCGTTAAGTGTTCGGCTGCTAACTGAAAGGTCGGCAGTTTGAACCCACCAGCTGCTCCTTGAAAACCCTATGAGGCAGTTGTGCCCTGTCTTACAGGGTCACTATGAATCAAAATCAACTCAATGACAACAGGTTCTTTGCCCTTTTGTAGATAGGTGAACATTGGCACATTACTTAAATTCTCTGTTTCAAGTTTTTCTTATATAAACAATGAAAAAACTATACCAATTTCATTTTAAATTGTTAGAATTAGATGGACAATTAATTAAAGAAGGCAAAGCCAAAACAAAACAAAACTTGTTGCTATGTCGAGTCCATTCTGACTCATAGTGAGCCTATAGGACAGAGTAGAACTGGCCTATAGGGTTTCCAAGGAGTGACTGGTGGTTTGAAACTGCAAATCTTTTCATTAGCAGCTGAATAGCTCAAATGTCTTTAATTTATAATCTATAAATACATTTACAAGGATTTTGTTTCAAATTATCTTATAATCCTTAAAAAGTAAACAACAAAAAAACAATCTGCAGAAATGTCCTTCTATCTTTACTATTATATTTTACAATTGAGAAGTATCTTAACCTAAACACCTTATCTTAGTCATTTATTATCACCATCACTGGTGTGACAAGTTTAATTTCTGAATCTGAGGTTAGATATTCTTGGGAGGAACTAGGTCAATTCACCAGGTCAGAAAGGAACTGGAGATGAAATCTGGACACCCATGGACTCTTCAAGAATTGCACTTGGTGAAACTAATTTTATAGAGTAAATGCTGCCTTTCACATCTGGTCATAGTTACTTTGTTTGTAGCATAAATCCATTTCACAGGCATTAGGGCTGTTTAGTGATTTTTCCCTCAAATATTTATTTTGAAATTTTTTGAAAACAGTCTTCTACAGTAATCTTAATGCCATCCTTAAACCATGGAATGCTAACAATATTTCTTTTATAACATGTAACAACAAGACTATATTTAAATTTTCCCAATTATCCAAAAATTTTCCCACTTATCCAAAAAATATCTTTCTATATTTCTAAAGAAGGATCCAATCAAATTTCATGCAGTTCATTTAGTTGTTATGTCTTTTAACCTAGAACATTTCCCTAAATTTTCATTTATAATTGTTTTAACTGTTTTGCATGACATTAAAATTTGAAGAGCCCAGGTCTGTTGTTTTGCAGAATATCTCACATTTTGGGTTTGTCTGCATCTTTTCGTGGATGTCCCTCTAACCTCTGGTTTTTTGTAAACTGAAAGTTAAATTGCTTTGTTAAATTCAAGTTGAACAGGTTCTGAAAGAGTAGTTCATAGGTAATGCTGTATGTTTGAAATTGCACCATTTTTGGAGGCACATGGTATCAGGTGTCTCACTATTCATGCTGCAGAGTTTGAAAATTTGGTGCAGGTAGTTATCAGTAGATCACTCCATTGCAAATGTATGTTTGTTTTTACTTTTCAATTAATAAGTGATTACTGGGGCTAACCTTTGACACTGTGAAAATATCCTTCTCGGTAAACCTGCAACTCATGACATTAGCACTTGCTAATGATTCATGGAAACCCTGGTGGCACAGTGGTTAAGAGCTATGGCTGCTAACCAAAAGGTCAGTGGTTCAAATCTGCCAGGGGCTCCTCGGGAACCCTATGGGGCAGCTCTACTCTGCCCTATAGGGTCACTATGAGTCAAAATTGACTAGATGGCAATGGGTTTGGTTTTGGCTTAATGATAGATAATCCTTGACTGAATCGATTATTTTCTTTGCATAATGAAACATGGTCTTTTCTGAGTCTTTACATATTTATTGACTAATTTGTTTCTATAAAAAGAGTCATATCCCCATCAACTGGGGATGAACTATAACAGTTCTGCCTTAAAAAAGCAGAGAATACATTTGGTTGTCACCAATCACGATACCACATGATATGTTCTCACTGCTCTGCTACAACCTCACATCTCCATAAACATAGATTGTTATAGATTCAATGTGGTACCATAAAACACAGCAAGTATGCATTTGGATGATATAATTACCCCACATGTGGCTGGGGCACCTACACTCCTTGGTCTTGTGTACCATGTTGCTTTCTGGTACAAGATATTTGAGATTTTGTCCTTCTCTGTGTTAGAATTTCTCCAAGTATTTTTTAATACCTGTATTGGAGAATGGCATTTAGAAATAATAAGTTAAATTATATTGATTCCTGCTGCTTCTAAGTTTCATTTATTTTGGGCATTTGAGTGGAGAGAGCTAGGAAAGTAATTTTTTATAAAAGATCATGAACTCATACTCGTATTTCCTACTCAAACTTAATAACACAGCATATTTTCTTAACTTCTTTGCTGTTAAATCTGTATCTTCTTTTTCCTCTCTGACACTGAAAATCTTAGTTTCTTATAACGTTAACACATATTCTTATTTAATTAATTCTATAATAAAAATGGAAACCCTGGTGGCGTAGTGGTTAAGTGCTACAGCTGCTAACCAAAGGGTCAGCAGTTCGAATCTGCCAGGCGCTCCTTGGAAATTCTATGGGGCAGTTCTACTCTGTCTTATAGGGTCGCTATGAGTCGGAATCAACTTGATGGCACTGGGTTTGGTTTGTTTTGGTATAATAAAAATAAAATAGTTTAAAATTATAATACAAATATTACTTCAAGAGTAATACTCGGGGGTAAAAAAAATTATAATTTCTTTGTTGCTCTCTTTGCCCTGAGGACATATCTCACCAAAAAAAAAAAAAAAAAAGACATAGAAATAATCGTATTTAAAAGTCAAGTGAAATAATTCTTTTCTCTGTGTTTATTAAAATTTGATTAAGAGTCAGCTTTTTTGTTTTAGATTATTTCTGATTTTAGGGATTCCTCTTTCTTCAACTGTCTTTATTAAGGTTTAATTTACATAAAATCAAATTAATGAATTCTAAGTATACAACTTCATAAACTATGATAAGTCCATACAGTCATGAACCAAATCATGACATACAATATTTCATCTCTCTTAAAAGTTCTCCTCTGCCCCTTTTGGGCAATCTCATACTCCCTACATCGAGCCTCTGGAAACAACTGACCTGCTTTCTGTCAATATAATTTTGCATTTTCCAGAGCTTTACAGGAACGGAATCACACAGTATGTAATCTTTTGTGTCTGCATTCTGTCACTCAGCATAATGTTTTTCAGATTCATTTTGCAGCATATATAGATATATCAATAGCTCATCGTACTGGGCTTACTTCACTATACTCCCTTTATCTCCTGACTATTGGCTCCTCAAAATCAGAAAAGGTGTGCATCAGAGCTGTATTCTTTCACCATACTTATTCAATCTGTATGCTGAGCAGATCATCTGAGAAGCTGGACTACATAAAGAACTCAGCATCAGGATTGGAGGAAGACTCATCAACAACCTGCAAGATGCAAATGACACAACCTTGCGTGTTAAAAGTGAAGAGGACTTGAAGCACTTTATGAGGAAGATTAAAGGCTACAGCCTTCAGTGTGGATTACACCTTAAGATAAAGAAAACAAAAATTCCCACAAACTGAACCAATAAGCAACATCATGCTAAACGGTGAAAATATTGAAGCTGTCAAGGATTTTATTTTACTTGAACCCACAATCAATGCACAGGGAAGCAGCAGTCAAGAAATCAAATGGCTTGTTATTGCATCGGGCAAATCTTCTGCAAAAGACCTCTTTAAAGTGTTAAAAAGTGAAGACGTCACTTTGAGGACTAAGGTGTGCCCAATTCAAGCCATGGTATTTTCAGTCACCTCATATGCATGTGAAAGCTGGACAGTGAATAAGGAAGACCAAAGAAGAATTGATGCATTTGAATTGTGGTGTTGGTGAAGAGTATAGACTACACCACGGGCTACCAGAGGAACAAACAAATCTGTCTTGGAAGAAGTACAGCCAGAATACTCCTTAGAAGAAAGGACGGTGAGACTTTGTCTCACATACTTTGGACATGTTATCTAGAGAAGGACATCATGCTCAGTAAAGTAGAAGGTCAATGAAAAAGAGGAAGACCCCCCCAAAAGATGGATTGACATTTTGGCTGCAACAATGGGCTCAGACATAGCAACAATTGTGAGGATGGTGCGCGACGGAGCAGTGTTTCATTCTGCTGTACATAGGGTTGCTATGAGTTGGAATAGACTCAACAGCACCTAACAACAATGACATTTTTGTGTTACATTTGTTATAATTAATGAACCAATATTGATACATCGTTATCAAATAAAGTCCATAGTTTATGTTAGGGTTCACTCTTTGCCTTGCATAGTCCTACATGTTATTACAAATGCATGATGTCATGTGTCATTCATTAAAGTATCATAGAGATAGTTTTACTGCCCTAAAAGTTCTATGCACTTCAACCATTCGTGTGTCCCTCCCTCTTCCTGAAACCCTGGCAAGTGCTGATCTTTAATCTTCTCTACAGTATTATTTTTTCTAGGATGTCACGTAGTTAGAATCGTAGAGTATGGAGCTTTGCTAGACTGGCTGCTTTCACTTAGGACCAAGTATTTAAAGTTTTTCTGTCTTTTGCAGCTTGGTAGCTCATTTTTTCTGTGGGTGAATAATATTCCATTGCACACACATTCCACAGTTTGTTTACCCATGCATCTATGGAGAGAGATCTGGTTGGTTTCAGTTTTTGGTAATTATGAATAAAAATGCTATAAACATTCATAAGCAGGTTTTTGTGTGTGCATCAGTTTTCAATTCAATTCAGCATAAACCTAGGAAAGAGATTTCTGAATTGTATACTAAGACAACGTTGAGCTTTGTGAGAAACTGTCAAACAGTTTTCCAAAGTGGCTTTACCGTTGTGTGTTCCCATCAGTAAAGAATGAGCATTCCTGATGTTCACATCTTCACCAGCGTTTAGTATTTTCAGTGTTTTTTATTTTAACCATTCTGATATGTGCGTATAGTGGTATCCCATGGTTATTTTAATTTGCAATTTTCTAATGACATATGAATGTCTAACATCTTTTTATGTTGCCATCCGTATGTCTTCTTTGGTGAGGTGTCTATTCAGATCTTTCACACATTTTTGTAATTAGCTGTTATTTAGATGATATATATGTATTCAGATAATCGTTTCCTTCTTGGGTGAGTTTCATTAGTTTCTTTCAACAATTAGTCTATTCAATCTAAGTTGTCTAATTTATGGGCCTAATATGTATCATAATATTCCTTTATTTTCATGTTAATGGCTACAGGATCAGTAGTGATTCAATAATTATTCTTTATATGGGTGAATTATTCCTTTCATCTTTTGATCAGACTGGTTAGAGGCTTATCAGTTTTCAAATAACCAGCTGTTGTTTTATTGCCTTTTTTCTATTTATTTATTTCTTTATTTATTTTTGGTATTTTGTTATCTGCCCTCATTTCTATTATTTTTAATCTTCTGCTTGCTTTGGATATAATTTGTTTTTGTTTCTAGTTTCTGAGATGGAAGCTTATAGCATTGATGTGAGACTTTTCTGTGATCCTCTAAGCACTTAGTCCTATAAACTTTTCTCTAAGGATCATTCTAGATACATTCAACAAATTTTGTTAGTTGGAATTTTTATTTCTATTTAATTCAAATTATTTTCTACTTTTCCCAACGATGTCTCATTTGACAGAGAAGTCATAAAAAGAATGGAGGATTTAAGAAAAAAAAAAAAAAAAGAGAGCAATGACACCAAATAGAAAACAATTACATACATGGTAGATACTAATCCGACACTATCAATAATCATGTTAAATGTGAATGATCTAAATACAGCAATTGAAAGACAGAGACTTCAGAGGTTTTTCTTTTTTAAAAAAAGACCCAATTATCTGTTACCTACCAGCAATGTGTTTTAAATATAGAGACACAGATAGATTAAAAGTAATGGGATGAAGAAAGATATGCCATTTTAACACTAATCAAAAGAAAGCTGTGGTAGCTATATGAATTTCAGACAAAGCAGATTTATGAGGAAAAAAAATCGGGGTAAAGAGGGGCATTATATAATAATAAAGGAGTCAGTTCTCCAAGAATGCACACCCAACAGAATATCAAAATATATGAGGCAAAAACTGATAGAACTGCAAGGGAATAGACAAATTGACTATTATAATTGGAGACTTCAGCAATTCTCTATCAGTAATTGACAGATCCAGCAGGCATTTATTTATAATAGGTCATCATAAACTTCTGCTTCCATCATCATTGTTCTTTCTGCATACGTTTCCATTGACTGATTTTTCTTCTGTTTTATAGGTTATATTTTTCTGCTTCTCTTTACACCTGATAATTTTTTATTGGAAGCTGAGCATTTACATTTTTCAGTTTTGAGTGCTGGATTTTATTGTATTCCTTTAAATATACGGTTGCTATGAGTCAGAATCGACTCGACGGCGCTCGGTTTGGTTTTTTGGTTTTCAATAGTGTTGGATTTTGTTCTGCTCTGCAAGTACAGAGAAGTTTTTTGTCTGCCTCAAGTTTATTCCTACTACTAAAGTGATAGGGGCTCTGGTAGCTCAATGGCGAAGCTTTTGGCTGCTAACCAAAAGATTGGCAGTTCAAGTCTACCAGCCACTCTTTGGAAACCCTATGGGGCAGTTCTACTCTGTTCCACAGATTTGCTATGAGTTGGAATCAACTCGACAGCAACAGGGTTTTTTTAACTAAAGTGATGCAGCCCTGGTTGCACGATGGATAAGCACTAGGCTGCTAACCCAAAGGTCAGTAGTTGGAACCCGAGAAAGATTTGGCCATCTGCTTCAGTAAGGATTTACAGCCCTGGGAACCCTGTGGGGCAGTTCTATTCTGTCCTATAGGGTCACTCTGAGTCAGAATCAACTCCGATGGCAATGGGTTTTAAAGTGATATGAAGTTCTTGGGTAGTGCAAACTGATAAAGCACACTTGACTGCTAACCAAAAGGTTGGGAGTTTGAGTCCACCCAGAGGCATTTTCAAAAGCTTGGTGATCTACTTTCAGCAAATCAGCCATTGAAAATCCTGTGGAGCACAGTTTTATTCTAACACACAGGGTGTCATCATGAGCCATAGACCACTCCGGGGCAATTATTTGGTACTAAAGTGATATACTTTTGAGGGCACTGCCTGACCCAAGCAATGTTATTTTTCAGTCACCTCATATGCATGGGAAAGTTGGACAATGAATAAGGAAAACTGAAGAAGAACTGAGGCCTTTGAATGTTGTACTGTGCTGGTGAAGAGTATGGACTATACCATCGACTTCCAGAAGAGCAAACAAATCTGTCTTAGAAGAAGTACAGCTGGAATGCTCCTTAGAACAAGGATGGTGAGACTTCATCTCACATATTTGGGACATGTTTTCAGGAGGCACCAGTCCCTGGGGAAAGACATCATGGTTGGTAAAGTAGAGCGTCAGTGTGGAAGAGGAAGACCCTCTAGGAGATGGATTGACACAGTGGCTGCAACGGTGGGCTCAAGCATAACAACCATTGTGAGGACAGTGCAGGACCAGGCAGTGTTTAGTTCTGTTGAACAAAGGGTTCCTATGAGCTGATACTGACTTGACAGCACCTAGAAACAACTACAACAACCTGATGCCTGGTGTATTTTTCCACTCTGGTTGGTGAGAATAGGAAGTATTCTCAGTCCTGTTTAAACTTCGGAGGTTATTCTGCCTACTCTTTTTTTGGTTTATCTTCTCATGCGTGCGTAATTAGAAATCAGTCTAAGACTCGAAGATGCCTCTTTCAAATCTCTGGAACTTTTTCTCTGTATCACTTTCTCCTCAGTACTCCACCCCTCATCCCCAAAGTCATCATTCTGTTTGCCAAAACTCTAATATCTGTTTCCCTAGCTAGTCAAAGCTATTGTTCTGTTTAATTAACTCTTCCTTCCTTTGCAGCCTGAAAACTGCCACCACTAAGTAATAATATGGGTCACCTTGTTTGTCTCCTCTCCTGAGGATTACAATCCTACACTGCATTCCAAAGAGAGAGAGAGAGGAGGCAGCTCTTCCCCAGTCATCTTTTGAGTGTCTTCCAACCTGGGGGGCTCATCTTCCAGCAATATATCAGACAATGTTCCCCTGCTATTCATAAGGTTTTCACTGGGTAATGCTTTTCAGAAGCAGTCTGCTGGGTCCTTCTTCCCAGTCGGTCTTAGTCTGGAAGCTCAGCTGAAACCTGTCTTCCATGGGTGACTTTGCTGGTACCTGAACACTGGTGGCATAGCTTCCAGCATCACAGCAACAGGCAAGCTCCCGCAGTATGACAAACTGACAGTTGTTTCAGGTAAAAAGTAAATCCTTTTACTTTGTCTTAGCCAGAAGTTGAAATTATGGATTGCTTTTTTGATTTAACTTTATTTTTGAATATGAAAAAATTTATTCTGCTTTAAGTGAAATTTTACAAATCAAGTCAATCTCCCATACAAAAACTTACACACACCTTGTTATATACTCCTAGATGCTCTCCCCCTAATCAGACAGCACACTCCTCCTCTCCACCCTGTATTCCCCATGACCATTCCGCCAGCTCCTGTGCCCCCTCTGCCTTCTCGTCTCGCCTCCACAGGAGCTGCCCACATAGTCTCATGTGTCTACTTGAGCCAAGAAGCTCACTCCTCACCGGTATCATTTTCTGCCTTATCGTCCAGTCCTGTCCCTGTCTGAAGAGTTGGCTTTGGGAATGGTTCCAGACTTGAGCTAACAGAGGGTCTGAGACCATGACCTCTGAGGTGTCCCTCCAATTTATCTAGACCATTCTTAAATGGTACTTGGTTGTTTATCTTTTGTTATTATAAACAATGCAAAGAATCACCTAGTGCATATGTTTGTTTTGTTGAGGTAAACATTCAGATTAAATTCCTAGATATAGGATTGCCAAGTCATAAAACAAATACATCAGTAATTTTCTTAGATATTACAAGATTCCCTTCCATACTGATTGTACCATTTAGTATTTTTGTAAGAAATCGATGAGAATCTTTGTGTTCCACAACCTCACCTATGCAATATGTTATGCACTTTTCAAACGTCTCTGATTACATTCTTGAGAAATGTTAAATTACTGTAATTTTAATCTTCATTTCTACTAATATGACTGATGTTGAGAATCTTTTCACATACTTGAGGATGAATTACATTTCCTTTTCTGGAAAATATCTGTTCATAACTTTTTCTTATTTTTCTATCAGGTATTTTTTTTCTCAATTTTTAGATTTTTTTTTTAATTCAGAGAGATTAACATTTTGTCTGCATCATAAACTTCTGTATCATAAATTTTCCTTTGTCTTTTGAATTCAATTTTGATCTTTTTCCTTCATTGGTTTTTTTTTTTTTTTTACACTAGTTTTACATTCAAATTTCTGATCCATTGGGATTTTATCCCAGTATATATATATCCTAGAATATGGGATGGATCTAGTTTTTTCTTCAAGAAAATTTATTGAAGGGCTCATCTTTCCACCACCTCAAGTCATATACCAAATGCACATACGTGCTTGGTTTTATTTCTATATTCTTTCCATGGTCCATTTACCTAGTCAGGAACCAATAATAAATATTTTACATCTTTTGGTATCTGCTCATGGTAGCCCACCCTATATTTTCTTTTTTAGGCTTTTCTGATTCTTCTTTTATGTACTTCCAAGTTTTAGAATCAACTTGTCTAGCTCAAGGAAAAGACAATTTTCTGTGTATTTATTAATCCTGTTATTTGTATATTAACTTGGCAAGAACGATTACATATTTATGATATTTAGTCATTCCATCTAAGGGCATGAGATAGTGTGTCACTTGATTTGTCTTGTTTTTATGATTTTCAGGGATATTTTAGTGTTTTAATTGCAAAGATTTTGTATATTTTTTGTTAATTCTTATTTCTCAATCTTCTTTTATTTCTATTACAAGTGGTCTCTTATATTCTCTAGCCTGTGCTAAGATACATAAAAGTACATTCAAGCTTATTATTGTTATCTTCCTGTTTTACTAAAATTTTATCATTAGGAAACATTCCTGTTTGTCTCCACTTAGCTTTTCTGCTGCAAAGTCCAATGTGTTTGTTATTAGTTATTTCACTTTTTTCTTTTGTTACTGTAAGCATTTGTCCAGCATAACTTTTCTGTATTTTCTCTTTGTCTTTATGTTTAGGAATGTCTGACAATCTTGGTCTTTTAACGGGAAAATTCGGTCCATTTACATTGATTATAAGAACTGAAAAAGTATCTCCTATTCCATTTTTTTAACTTTATTTTTGTCTTTTTAATTATTTTCCTGTTTGATAGCTTGATATTTTGCCTCCTTTTGGATTGATCTTTTCTCCCTCATTTTATTTGTCCTCTAACAGATTCTGTGATCTCTGTCATAACTCTATCTTTTTAGTGGTTCCTCAACAAATTTTAAAATTCCTACTTATCAAACTGTAAATTTAATAAACATTTTAATATTTGTATTAAAAACTATGAGGACCTTATAATAATTTAACTATACTACAAAATTAACTTTAGAATGATTGAGGTACATGACATTTGCATTTCAAAATTAACACAAAAACTCTTTCAGTTGATTATTTTTCTCTGATCTTAGGTAAAAATAAATTTGTATAACTCCATTATTTGCAAAATTAATGATTTCTGAGCATCCCTACTTTACTGCCAGAACTTCTGATCTTTGTGACTTTTGTGGCAATTTCTCTGTTTTAACAAAAAGATTATGTCCTGAATACCAAAATTTTACTGCTTTTTGGTTATAAATTTGTGAGTGTTCTGACCCTCATTTCAATTATTAGAGCATAAAAACTGTATTTCAAGATATGATTGTACCAAATAGAGCTGAAATCTTAGCCTGTTTTAAACTGATAATACCTAGGCCTAAGACCTAATATTTAGAATAGAATTACCTGCATGGTTCATCAATCAGAAAAAAACTGCAGATCCCGACATATTTAAATTTACTTTCCATGGTCAATTCAATGTGAATAAATAATTCATTACAATATACTGCTTTGAGGCAAATGATACTACAATTAAGAAACTGCACATTGAAAACTACACAATTACAATTACCATTAGTGGGTACAAAGACAACTAGTATGGCCCACAAGCTTAACAAGATGATTTCAGCCAAAAAAAAGTAATGGTGAACTACAGCTGAAATATTTTTTAGGCCCTTCTGTAAAGCATTCTCATGATTTGCAGACATGCCATTTCCTTTGATCTTTAATTCAGTATCCAGGAGTGAAGACAATTGGTGTCTGCTGAACAAAATCTTCTTTTTTTTTTTTTCTGCCTTATCAGTGAAGAAGGAGAGAAAGAGAGAGCAAGGATACTTAAAAGGAATAAACTGTGTGTGCAGAGAAAATGACTTAGCTCCCTGTAGTGTTTTCAGTGAAATGTATAGTAAACTTTTGTTTGCAGAAAGCATATCATATTACCTTTGAAACCAAGTGTTGAAATCTCAAGCAGTATTTAGAAGACATCATTTTATATGGTTTTCACTTTGTCGTCTCTTGGCTTCAGCTTAGATGACTAGTTTATCCATGACACACATCATGGCAAATTAATGGTTACACATAAAACCTTCCATAAATATTCATTACATCTCATTACTGTAAATTAATGAGATATTTTGAAATTAAGCCTAGCCACATTTGGTGCCGAAGATCTTGTTTTAATATATGATGTTCAGAGATGAATTACAATTGTGAGAATGATTGACGCATTGTGAGAAACTTTTAGGTAGGCTCTTCTAGTAACAACTTGGATAAGGACTGACTATTATTAGACCTGATTTTAGAAATGATAAGAAATTTGTTTTAAGTTGACGTGCTTCCAAATGTCTTTAATAATGCTTTAACTCTTCTCCCATAATACTGTAAATAACTTTATATATGAAATATATAACGCATTTCAGCTATTTGGAAAAGACGTCTCTGCTTAGAAGTGTATGCTATAATAAATCAACATTTAAAACTAAATGCGATTTTTTTCCCTGCACAAATGAAAACTGACTTTGGTTTCTTTCATCTGCATTAGGAACCTGAGCCAATATTTAAGAATTTTTCAAGAAAAATGCATACAGTTCAGGATACGTTCTACAAGCCAGTTAGAAAAATGATCCTCTTGGTGAATTACATAGTTTTCTAAATGGCCACTAAGTAAGAATTCAAAATCAAAAACCGATTGCTGCTGAGTCAATTCCCACCATAGTATCCCTATAGGACAGAGTAGAATTGCCCCCATGGAGTTTCCAAGGAGCACCTGGTGGATTGCAACTGCTGACCTTTTAGTTAGCGGCCAAACCCTGAACCACTAAACCACCAGGGTTTCCAGGTATGATTACGAGTAGGAATCAACTCGACGGCAGTGGGTTTTGGTTTTTTAAATGTCTCAGAATCTATGATCGTATGCTTACACAATGGATGCCTCTCACTGTCCCCCTTAGAATCTAAGAAGATCCTGCAGATTCCATTTGAATGACTTTCATTTTTATGTACCTTTATTCTCATACCCTCCCTTTAAAGATACATTTTATTGAAGATTCTCTCTTTTGCTGTTTCTTGGTTTATTCCAAAAAGGTTATAGCATTCTCGTTTTTTTTCTGAAATTGCTACACTCGCATAAAGAAAGATCTTTTTGTTAGAGCCTCCTTATAAGCACACTGCTGGTATTCTCTCATGTAAGCACCAAATGGACAGTGAAGCCTCACAAGGGAATAGGATCAACCGTCTTAAGTACACTGATAATTAAATTCAGTCCTTCAGTCACATATGTGAAAGATTTAGTTATCTGACTGAAAAGACCATTCAGTACACCCCCACTAAATAATTTTAGCCTAAAGGGAGAAATATCCAGGGTCAAAATGCTCTAAAACATACAACGAACCTTTGTGACCCCTTTGAGCCTCTGTTTTCCCATCTGAAAATGAAGGATATTTCATTAGATAATATCTGAGTTAATCTGTAGCTAGAAAATTCTACAATTCCAGCTACATTCAATTTTAATATTTTTCTAGAAAATACAGTTTTCATATTTTTTAAATTTACTAATCTCATGTCTCTAGAACAAAATGATCTTCCCTAGTTAGTGACTAAATATCTGTATCTCTTCATTCACTCAATTTTTACTTAGAGAGCACCACTAGAATGTAAGCACATGAGATGTAAGCCTTTTATGTCTTGTTCACCTCTGTGGCATTTGCCGAGTAGAGAAAGGCCAAGTGCAAGGCCTCTATAGAGCTTTTGTAATCAAATAGGAATGGTAAGACTGATACAAAAGCAGCTACTTGACAAAGCATTGTGAAGTACATGTCATGAAGGTCATCAGCAACGCAGAGACAGCAGAATCAATTCGCTCTACAGGCTTCCCACCATCTCCCCAGAAACACCTCTCAAAGAGAGAGTAGGTTGGGTTTGGAAGATGAAATAATGAATCACTAGTGGCTTGCATATTCTTTACCTTTGTCACTTAAAGTTTTAGAATCAGAATGCCTGATACCACTAAAAAAAAAAATCAGAGTTTTTGTTAGAATGCTATTGAATGCCTGGGTCGATTTAAGGAGAATTGGTATCACTCCTATGTTATGTGTCCTTATGTACGAATATGGCTTGTTTTTTAATTAAGGCAGGGCTTCATTAATGTTTTTCAATAAAATTTTTAGCTTCTTAATAAATTTGCCTGTGTGTTTTTTCGGTATATTTTTAGGTATAAATAGATTCTATTTACAACATAAAACTTTCAATTTCTTTGCTACCAAAAAAAAAAAAAACCCATTACGGTCAAGTCGATTCCGACTCATAGTGACCCTGTAAGACCGTGGGGTTTCCAAGGAGCGGATGATGGATTCAAACTGCCGAACTTTGGGTTAGTAGTTTGTAGCTCTCAACCGCTGCCCCACCAGAGCTACTTCTTTGCTACAGGAGTATAAAAATCCAATTTATTTTCAAATATTAGTCTTGTATTGAGTAACCTAGCACAACTGCTTTATTAATTCTAAAGATTTGGCTATAGAATTTTTGGGGGAGCCCTAGTGGCACAGTGGCTGCTAACCAAATTGTCTGGCAGTTCAAGTCCAGCCGCTCCTTGGAAACCCTATGGGGCAGTTCTACTCAGTCCTATAGGGTCTCTGTGAGTTGGAATTGACTCAATGGCAAATGGTTTTTTTTTTTTTTTTTTTGGTTTACATAGACAATCATATAATCTGTGAATAATGGCATTTTTTTTTTCTTTTTGATTCTCAAACATTTCATATATTTTCCTTTCCTTTGCTTACTGGTAGATAGGCTATTTATTTAATAGAAATACTGAAATTAGTATACTTGTAATGCTCCTGACTGTATTAAGAATTTTTCAAAAAGTTTTATTTTTTTGAATGTTTCGTACAGTTCTTTTAACAGATTAAGGATGTACCCTTCTATTCCTAATGTGCTAATAGTCTTTATTTTGCACTGCCTTCTATTACTTCAATCAGATTTGAAAATTCATACTTTTCAAAGACATTGTCCATGTTGCCCAGGTTTTAAAGTGTATTGGCATATTTTTCACATAATGTTCCCTTATCGTTCTAGTCTCTATTCCATGCAAGAATAATTCCCAATTTTCATTTCTAATATTGATTATTTTACATTTTTTTCTCTTTATTTTTTCTTTATCAGTATTGTCAGAGTTTTGTCGATTTTATTAAGCTTTTCTAAACAAATCTGGCTCTGTAAATCCTCTCAGGCTCATCAGTGTTTCACATTTTCTGAATCTCTGCTTTCATAGTTATTACTGCCTTTTCCTATATCTTTGAGTTGATTTTGTTACTATTTTTCTTACTTCCTGTACTATACGCTTGACCCATTAGTTTTTAGTCTTTCATGTTTTCCAGTATAAGATCTTCTTTTGTTGATAACTAGCACTTCTATTATTATTTATTTATAACTATTTTATAATTTCAGTTAGTATTTCATATATGCTATATGTTATTTGAAGCCCTGGTGGCACAGTGGTTAAAATCTTGATTGCTAACTGAAAGGTTGGCAATATAGATTTAATTCTGCCTTTTTATTATTATTTTGACTCTTACTTATCATGGCTTATTGTTTTAGTGGTTTGTAATGTTTAGATAGTGTGTTCATATTACTTGGAATTTTGTCTGTGGTAATCCTTTGAGAACTAGGTATAGAAAGTGTTCCTTCAGAAAGGAATGTTTACTTTCACCAGATTATCTATTATCTTACAATGAAATTAGCCAATATTTTGGTTAGAAATTTTAGGATACCAAAGTAGATTAAATTCTGTCTCCAAACAAATGTGAAAGTAGTCTGTGATTAGCAATTCTCAATGAATTTTTTTTTCTCCCGCTCTAAGAGTTTTGTGTCTCCACCATCTGCCTCTTGATTGTATATGTTTAAAAAAAAAAAAGAAAAAAAAACTTTTTTTTTTTTTTTTTTACAGTTTACATATTTAAGTCATGGTCTTTAAATGGTCTGAGCTTCATGAAAGTTATTATATCTTACCTTCCATATTTCTTGGCTGCCAGACATTGATTTCTGTGCCAAGGACTTGTGGTCTCTTACATCTAACAAAAAGGCAGGTTCTCTAGGAAAAGGGCAATTTCAGGTGCTACATTACCTTACTGACATTATATTTTCTTACTGCTTCTTACACTAATCTAATGAAAATAATAATAATGCCTTAAATGGGGTAAGAATTACATATATCAAGTTACTTTCACATTTTAGCTTTCCATCAACCCAATCCTATAAGGTAGACAATGATAACAACACATTTAAATGAAAAGGAACAAAAACTTAAAGGAATTAATTTTTTTTCAAGGTCAATGTCATACTAATTATAATCCTGAATTTAAAATCAGATTTTTTATGCCCAATTGAATACATATTATAATATTCATTTTAGAAAGGCTTGTTTGGCTTTTTATTTAAGGTCATATGGCCAGCACAAAAAATAGTACTTTGAAACAGTAGGAACTAAATATGAGTTGGAATTGACGGCAACAGGTTTTTTTGTTGTTGTTCAATGTATTTATATGTAATAAAATGGCTAATAGGCTTACTCATTAAGCCAAACCAAAAGCTAAACCCAGTGCCTTCGAGTCGATTCCAAATCATAGCAACCCTATTACAATACTCCCAAACAGTCTTTTTTCTGACTTCAAATAAATTCCAGAAATAAGGGAACACAGTAATCAAACTTTCCCACCAGGGCAGAAAATTTTAAGTGGATAATGTCTCGGAAATTGAATATTTGAAATTTAAGAGTGTGTTATGGGTTGAATTGTGTCTCCAGAAAATGGGTGTCAACTTGGCTAGGCCATGATTCCCGGTGTCCCGTGATTGTCCACGATTTTGTCATCCTAAGTGATTTTCCTATGTGTTATAAATCCTACCTCTGTGATGTTAATGAGGCAGGACTCAATCTACAAGGTTGGGTTGTATCTCGAGTCAATATTTTTGAGATACAAAAGAAAGAAGCCAGCAGAGAGACAGGAGAGACCTCATACCACCAAGAACGAAGCACCAGGAGCATACCAAGTACTACGGACTCTGGGGTCCCTGTGCTGAAAAGCTCCTGGACCAGGGGAAGATTGTGGACAAGGATCTTCCCCCAGAGCCCACAAAGAAAGAAAGCCTTCCCTGGGAGCTGGCACACTGAATTTGGACTTCTAGCCTCCTAGACTAGGAGGAATAAATGTGTTTGTTAAAGCCACCACTTGTGGTATTTGTTGTAGCAGCACTAGATAACTAGGTAACTAAGACAGGGTGGTTATTAGTTTTATTGACTTAACAGTTGCTAACAACAGCTCATTTTATTATTTTGGAGGGAGGAGTGGAACACATTGAAATTCCATCCATATATGAAGAAAAGACGAATGTTTTTTTTCTTTCAGAATACTTCTGGTACTTGAAACTCATTTGAGAGGATGCGGTTTTTTTTTTTTTTTTTTGTATTGATGCCATAACCATGTAAACCTTGATAAAATCTTAATACTTATTCACTGAAAGAATATTCAAAGCAAACATAGATTCAGTAATGGATTAAAAAAATTCATTCAGTCCCTAATGTATCCTAGGCACTGTGTTAATTATAGGTGATAGGATTGAACAAGACAGATATTGTCACTTCTCTCACAAAGCTTATAGTAAAAAATATGTAAATCATTAGTCTCTTTTAGTTGTAAAATTATTTTATCATGATTGGATCGTAATCACTCTTTCCTCAACAGATTTTAGCTAGGAGAGGACTCTGGAGTATCTCATTACCACAATGCAATGTGGCCTCAGAGATTTTCTGAGTTGAAGATAATATGCATATCACATCATTTTACTTTTCCCTCTATCCAGTTTGCCACGTAAATTTCCAAGACAAAACAAATTTCATAAAATAAGAATAATACCCAATAAATGTCCATTTACCCTGTATCATGTATTTCAGCTAGATTTTTTTATGTGGATTATTTAAATTAAATCCTCACAATAATCCAAGAGTTAGTGCTTTAATAATCTCCATTTTACAGATTGTGAGACTGAGGCTTAGACAAATCAAATAATTGCCCAAGTTCACACAGATGGTAAATGGTGGATCTGGGATTCAAATCCAGGTAAGATCCTGTGCTCAAGATGAAGGATGCTGTCGTCCCTAAATTAGCACTTGATTGTTTTATAAACAACTGACTAAAATACTGCTGCTGAGTAAGAAATGGTAAATAGAAATTAATTATTCTATTCTCAATAGTGCAGAAATAATGAATTCCAAAATTATTCCAGAAATAATTAATATCCTCCTTATTTAAAGTTGTGTATTCACTTTTAACTCATTGGAATTATGGAGTATACATGATTTTTATTTATTATCCCTTGTTTCAATGGGAACCAGAATATTATGGCAATCTTAATCCACCTCCATTTTCTCCTTATAGTACATCAACTCCCTTAAAGACAATACTTCTACCACGTGGGCTTTCAGATAAAATCATTCGAGAATTTAATATTATAAGAGAAAGTTGTGATATCTAGATATAGTCAGCTAAGCTCATACAGAACAGTCATAGTAGCAATTAGGGGAAATAACGCTGTTGTGCAAGACACTATTTCTTAATTCAGTGACTTTGATTTAAATAATATATCCATGATGATGGAGGAGCTTAGAAAATATTAAAATAAGCCTCTTTCCTAAAGCAAACTTGGCATGCTGCTTAACTCTGAAAAATATTCTCGTAGAGTTTATGATAACTTTGTTCAAGCATCAATTGAATGTTTCAATCTCGTTTAAAATATATTCCAACATTGTGCTATTCCTGCTTACCATTTGGAAATGAGCTAGTGGGCAATACACTGAATTTGGTGTCAGAAAAGTTGGATTCTGGCAAATCCCTGTTATTATTAACTAACTGTGTTATAATAGATCTTAAAGTAAGTCATGGATACAGAGGAGCCAAGACCATGAAAGAGACATGCCTAGATTCATTCTGGACACAGTGTATCATGTTATTTCAAAGTCATCTAGTTTACTCTTCTTCAACTTGCCTTCCAGGCAATCCTCTTTTTATACATGTTTTCTCACGATTACTTAAAATGGTAGGATTTGGGTTTTTAGAGTAGAGCTTATTCTTTGTTCATTTAATTTTAATCTGATAAAATCACAACTGATCAGAGTCCGAATCAACAGAATTCACTCATGGGTTCAACATTCACAGGGATCCCAGGTGAATTTAAAATTGCGTAGGCTAAAATATATTATCTTCCTCGCCGGGTTGAAAGTGCTCTTTTGAGGTTTAGAGACCTCCATTTACAGTTCTACCTGAGATTGAATATTTTCTGCTCATCCTAGGAAATAACAGAAAAATTTGTTCAAGTTTCAAACAAGGAATGATTGGCTGGGGATGATGAATGAGAGAATAGTTGTATAAGGTTCCCTATTTGGTCTAATAAGAGTAGTTTATCAGCTAACAGTGAAAACTGTGCATGCTGGGTATATGTGGAGATGAAGAAGTACTTTATGCTATATAAGTGAATTCAAAAGTCGCTTTTCAAATTACTCCCCATTGTAACCAGGGCTAAATAAATGTTGAGCCGTGTATAGACAGCTTCCTGCTAATGGAAACTTTTAAATAGTCTAAACTGCCTGGAATGAAAATACTTTTCATTTTTCTGAAGTTATTATGTTATGTGTCTTGCTTTCTCTTGCTGTTTATAACTCTATTTGGGTTTAAAGCAGAATCTGCCTGGTTTATAGTTAATTCAGATTTTTCGGGGCTGGCGTTTCAGGCAAAAATGCATAGTATTGTTTCCTCTTACCTCAAGGCGTTATACAATGCCAAAAGAAGAAAAAGTGTCTTCAGAGAAAATAAAGACCTCGATATCAAGCAGCCCCTACAAAATGCTATTTGATGTTCTAAATGTAAAATCGATCAGTAACAATAAATTTTCCTTAAAATACTGACGGTCTTTTAAACTAAGGGAGCAGAGATTTTGCAACATGTTTGAAGGGTTTTGTCAAACCAAGAGATTTTTGAAAGCTATTTGCAGCACTTAATAAACAGTCGCTTTTCTCAGGTTCAGTGGTAATAAGCAATACCTGTATCCTGGCATGTCTGATTGGTGTGGAAAGGAGAAATGGAAAGGAAAGAAAAATAAAACATATGGTTTATGGGAGAGCAAAAGAGCAAGTGAGTCAAAACCTCAAAATGAGCTTTGTTCCGTTTTGCAGAAGTTAATGCCTGAGTTCTTTAATTTCTCTGAGACTGGGTAGTGAAGCTCCAGGAGACTCATTGAGCGAATAATGATGAATCTACACTGTTTTTTTTTTTTTTTTCATGACCGTCTCCAAATCATGTCACCTTAATCCTCAAATGTCCTGCCATTTCTTGATTTAAATTTTAACTGGTATAGAGCTCAACAATTTTCCAACCAGCATTTTCTGAAATGAGGGTTCATGAATACACCAAGTTTGAAAAGATTTAGAGAAACAAATGGAAGAAAATAAAGGACAATATAACCATTTCATTTCTCTAGATGAAAAGGTTGATTGGTAAGAACTCTTGAAGAAATGTAAACACAAATGAAAAATAAGAAAAGAAAAATGATTCCTTTGGGAGGGCAGAGATGAGCCTTAAGAACGTATCTGATTGTTTCACACATATCAGAGGTGATTTCATATTCATTATTCTCTTTTTGCCTTGGGAACTGCAGAGCCTCCGAGCACTGGACTGTTTTCTAGAGGCTGTTATTTATGCTGCTACTTACTTTGGACTCTGGGCCTGGCATGTTGCTGAGAAAAAGTCTCTTTGGATATCCTTTACCATTAACGTATTCAATGATCAAAATTATCATCAGTGTCCCCAGTGGATCTTTAAAAAAAAAATATGTGTGTACACTGCTTATGAAGTAGTCTTTTAAACTATAGTATTTAGTTCACCTTTCATATTTACACTATTTTAAGTTTGTAGACATTTCAGACTCAGAATACCTATTATAGTGTATCGAAGAGAGACACTGAAGTCAGAGACATGTGGTTAAAGCTTGGGTCAACTAAGAAATAACTGAGTGACAAGTTTCTTAATCCTCCTTGGTGACATTTAGTCATCTGTAAAATAATGTCTATTTTGCATCATTGTTATTGGATGACAATAAAACTTACTTTGCACAGTAATCATTAGGATCAAATGAGGTTACCTTTATGAAAGCACTTGGTACCATGACTGGCGTGTAGGAAAAAGTCAACATGCAGAAGCTATTTGTTTCATTTCAGAATCTTTGTTACAACTGATGTTATTGTTTTCATGTGCTACTGAGTCAGTTTTGACACATAGGCGGCTGGTGGATTAGAACCGCCAACCTTTGGTTAGCAGCCACGCTCTTAACCACTATGCCACCAGGGCCCTACTAGCAACCCTATGTACAACAAAATGAAAATTACCCACACCTGTTCCTATTGAAACTCACTAAATAATTTCTGAAAAGATATACTTCATAAAAATGAACATTATTACAAAAGGAAGGTCAAAGATGTTATCATCTGCCGCGTAAACATTGACTTATAAAAACATCAGTTATGGAGTTAAAATATATTTAATACTGAAGTATATGACAACAATATGATAGGAGTCTAGAGGAAGAGCTTAGTTAAAATAAATTCTTAAAATATAAGAGTAAGATATGTATTGATTAAATTCAAAATTTTATTAATTGAAACACGCACGCACTTTTTTAAAGATAAAGGCAGAAAGAATAATAATCTAAAGTAAAACTTATAAATAATAGAGGAATAAAACTGAAAGATATTATTTAAATCAGTAAGTTTGAATGCAAGTAACAAGGGAGAAAAAAAAGAAACTGGGAAAAAACGCAAATTAAAATGGTATAAAAGATCACAAATACATCTGAAATAATAATATAAATACAACAAAACAGGCAATTCTACTTTCAGCAATGAGAAATAGCTTGTAACAGATTGCAGTTATACAAGGAAAAGTAGAACTGCTGCACAAAATGAACAAAAACATCCATTTGAAGGTGTCAAATAAATATCCAAGACAGCCAGGACCTGGGGTGCCAATGTGAATGTTCCCGTTAGGTGTTGTTGAATCGGTTCTGACTCATAACGAACCTAAACAGAGAAAAAAAAAAGGAACCTAGGTAGAAGAAAAAGAAACGATGCCCGGCCCTGCACCATCCTCACAATCATTGCTCTGTTTGTGCCCATTGTTGCAGCCACTGTGTCACTCCATCTCCTTGAGGATCTTCCTCTTTTTTGCTAGCCCTCTACTTTACCAAGCATGATGTCCTTATTCAGCGAATGGTCCCTCCTGATAACATGTTCTTAGTATGTGAGACGGAGCCTCACCATCCTTGCTTCTAAGGAGCATTCTGGCTGTACTTCTTTCAAGTCAGTTTTGTTCATTCTTCTGACAGTCCATAGCATATTCAATATTCTTTGCTAACACCATAATTTTCCAGTTTTCACATGCATCTGAAGCGATTGGAAAAACCATGGCTTGGGTCAGGCACACCTTAGTCCTCAAAGTGGCATCTTTGCTTTTTAATACTTTAAAAGCATCTTTTCACAGCAGATTTGCCCAATACAATATATGGTTTGATTTCTTGACTGCTGCTTTCATGGATATTGATTTTGGATCCAACTAAAATGAAATCATTGACAAGTTCAATATTTTCTCTCTTTATCATGATGCTGCTTATTGGTCCAGTTGTGAGGATTTTTGTTTTCTTTATGTTGAGGTGTAGTCCATACTGAAGGCTGTAGTCTTTGATCTTCATTAGTAGGTGCCTCCAGTCCTCTTCACTTTCAGTAAGAAAGGCTGTGTCATCTGTATATCGCAGGTTGTTAGTGAGTATTCCTCCAATACTGATGCCGAATTCTTCGTCACATAGTCCAGCTTCTCAGATTATTCGCTCAGCATACAGACTAATCGGGATGAAAAGATACAACCCTGACACATACCTTTCCTGATTTTAAACCACCCTGTAGCCCCTCTGTATGTTCGAATAAGTTCCTTTTGGTCTATGTACAGGTTCATCTTGATCACAATTAACTGTTCTAGACTTCCCATTCTCCACAATGTTTTGCATAATTTGTTATGATCCGCAGAGCCGGATGTCTTTGCATAGTCAGTAAAACCCAAGTAAACATCATTCTGGTTTCTGGTTACAACTGATAGGGGGTTTTATTTGATCACGCTCCCAAACCACGGTAAAGAAGACCTAGGGAATTTCAGGGAAAGCTGTATCTGTGGAGTAGAACTCTTCAAAACCACATTTTTCTTCTTGGTTGACAGAGTCGCACTCTAGAACTGAAGACAGGTCATTACGAAATGACTACAGGTGTTCTGGTTCTGCATCTTTGTAGTTTCATGACTGAGGATGAAAACCTGCCTGGTTTACCAACTCCAGTTTGAAAAAGCCTGTAGCCAGATTTTCTTGGATCACATATGGCCACTAAAGAATGTCCCAGTCTAGGTCACATATTCAGCCTTGTGGTCAGGGAGCTGAAGACTGCTTCCAAATTGAGGAATAAGCGGAAGATGCTAGGTAGAGTCACACAATTGCACTGTGCTATTTCAATGAAATTTAATTACAATGTCATCCTCATCGTGCTCATGCTGAAATAAAATGTCATGGTTACACAAATGAGTCACTCATTAGGAGGAAAAGGGGAGTTACTGTAGCAATGACAACATTATCAATTCACTGAAGTGAAAACAACACTGAACTTAGAAAATGGTTTTTATTTTCGCTCAACTACTTTCCAGGTCTGGGAGTTTTATCACTCCCTTGTACTTAAGTTTCTGAATCATTAAATAAAGATAACTATCTCCTTTGCTGATCTCAAGGGATTATTATGAAGAAAGAAAAACAAAAATTAGAATTTGGTTTCAGTTATCTAGTGCTGTGGAGCAAATCACTCCAAAGTCTAGTGATTTCAAACAGTAGAAATCATCTATTATCTCTTAACTGTCTTTGGGTTGAAAATTTGAGTAGGCTGCGAACGTTTGCCTTGGGATCACACAGTCAATGTTGAAGCCAGGGTAATCTTGAAAGCTTCTTTACTCCCACTTCTAGGGCTTGTGCTAGCGAAACCGAAACAGCCTGGGACTAGAACAGATGGGGCTTCTCAGGCAGCTGTCTCTTCTCCATGTAGTCTGTCCCAGTATTCATTCAGCTTGATGGCTTCAGGTAGCCAGCCTTCTTCAATCCTGACTCAGGAACATTTGTTAAAGGAGAGCGAGAGTGAGGTAGAAAGTGTACTATCGTCTATTTTCTAGTTGCTGTCGAGTCAATTCCTATTCATGGCGACCCTATTTGTGTCTGAGTCAAACTGTGCTCTATAGGGTTTTCAATGGCTGATTTTTCAGAAGTAGATCACCAGGCTTTTCTTCCAAGGCACCTCTGGGTACACTTGAAGCTCCAGCCTTTCAGTTAGCAGCCAAGCATGTTAACAGTTTGTACCACTTACAGAGATCAACACCTTTTTTTATCTACCGTCTATTACCTAGTTTGGAATACAGGGAGCGCAGCATCATTTCCACCGCATTCTATCAGTTGAGGCAGTTGAGGATAGAATATAGACTGCACCTTTCAGTGGAGGAGTGTCAATGTCACATGGTAAGTGTAACGTATCAGGTGGGACGTATATTGATGCATCTATACATTAAAATATAATATACTGCAGTCTGCCCTGTGGTCACAATAATTTACATTCCTTTCACATGCAAAATATATTTATTCCCTCCCCTAGGACTTCAAGTCTCATCCCACTGTGAGATCAGCCTAAATTCCAAGATGTTATTGTTTAAATCAGGTCCAGGCATAGATGAGGTTCTTTGGGTAAAGTCCTTTGTGTATAGCTCCTCTAGTACAGTTCCCCTCAATATGAAGACCTGTGAACACCCAAAGATGGGGTAGCCTTAAGATAACTGATATAAACCGTTTAATTCAAAACAATAGAAAATGGAGGCACTGGTCCAAAGTAATTCTGAAAACCAGCCAAACATGCTATCACTTCCTTGATTAGGGCTCAGTCTTACTTCCTGGGAAAGACCCATCATGGGTTTTGACCCTGCCCTCTGGCCTCTTGATTTCACCTTCTAAATCACCTTTCCTTTTCCATAGGAAATGACCAGTATTTGAAGCTGGCTGGTTTTCTTATCCTGTCCATGAGATCTTGGGAGTCTACAAGTCTTTCAGTTTGTACCGTCTCCAACCTTTTAGTCCAAGCTGGCAGTGATTCTGCGAATATAATTCTTATTAGAGTATGGTGAGTCTCACAACGCTATTGGGTTTCTCTTCATTAGACAAAAGTCGCATTAAAAAATGTCATCAGGAAAAGCCCTTCTAAGCCTGTCTCTCTCTGGGACTTTTCATAAGGCTACTAAAGACCGTTAAGGTTCACAGAAGTCCTATTGTTTAACAGAGAGAATGTGAAAGGCATACCTTCAAGATTCTTTTTTTTTTTTTATATGTGGCATCAACTTAAATCTTTCTGAGATCTTATAAAACTTTTATAGTCATATCTTGGGCCTCTTATTTAGACCTTATGTTCCTGACAGTATCTTGGATTTGCTCTTTGCTCAGAAACTATTTCCTAATTGAACATTCTTTGTTATCTAGAGAGATTAAGACTGAGAAAGTTTTCTTTCCAAACCCAGCATGTCTCAGTTACTTGGTGTTTAATAGTTCTTGCTTCTTATATTTTACCATAGGTAGCCAGAAGAAGCCAGGTAGAAACTTCAAAACTCTTCCTAATAATCTCCTTAGTATCATCCAAATAGTTAAGTATATTTTCTGTTTTACATATAAACTGACGTGATAGTGCTGCTAAACTTCCCACCATTGACTAGCAAGTCTCCCTTTTCTTCTAGCTTCCAATAAATATTTTCTTACTTTCTTTTAAGCCATGATCAATAGTATTAATGAGGGTTACCAAGCATTTTTTTTTTTTTTAACAAGCATGCCCTAGCAGTCTCTACAAGGTCCTTCTCACTTCTGCTTGTTATTTGGTCCTGAAGAAATAGCCACATTTTTAGATATTTGTTATGGCAGCGCTATATATCTGGTATCAAAATTTGTTCTGGTTATCTGTTTTTGCATAATAAAAAAAAAGATCACCCTAAATCTTAATGGCCTTAGACAACGAATGATTATTTAATATTGTTAAACACTAAAAGGCTGGTGGCTTTAGAGAACAATTATTAATTAATATTGTTCAAGGTCCCTGTGGTTCAAGAATTCAGGAGCATCCCCTCATGATGTTGCAGTCGGAAGGAATCTGGGGCTGATATAATCTTGAAAGATTTACATAGCTGTTGAGTTGACCAGAAAGTCTCAGAAAATTGGAGGCTGAGAAGCTCTTTGGGCATCTCCTTCTCTCTGTGTGTGGTCTCTTCACATGACCTTCCTAGCATGGCAGCTATATAGGACAGCTGAACTTCTTACAGGCTGGCTTATGGCTATCAGGAGAGAGAGGAGAGGCAAAGGTGGCATCGATTTTTGCTTTCAGAATCATGTAGCATCACTTCTGTCATTTTTTTTTATAAATCGAGGCAATTACAAAGGACTACTTAGGTTCAAGGGAGTCCCTGGATGGCACAAAGGGTTAAGCGCTTGACTATGAACCAAAAAGTTGGCAGTTTGAACCCACCTAGAGTCTCCTTGGGAGACGGGCCTGGAGATCTGCTTCTGAAAGGTCGCAGCCTTGAAAACCCTGAAGAGCAGTTCTACTCTGCACACGTGGGGTCTCCATGAGTTGGAATCAACTCAATGGCAACTAAGAATAACACTCAGGTTCAAGAGTCAGAAAACTCTTCCACTGCCGTTGAGTCGATTCCAACTCATAGTGACCCTATGGGACGGAGTAGAACTGTTCCATATGGTTTCCAAGGAGTGTCTGGTGGATTTGAACTGCCAGTCTTTTGTTTAGCAGATATAGCTCTTAACCACTACTCTACCAGGGTCTCCAGATTCAAGAGTAGGAAATATATACTCCACTTCTTGATGAGGAATGCCAACAAAGTAAGAAGAGCTTGTGGGGTGGGCTATATATTTGTTTGGCCACTTTGAGAAAGCATAGTCTGTCACAGATGTGAAAATTCTATACCCGTTGCCTTCAAGTCAATCCACCAGCCGCTCCTTGGAAACTCCATGGGGCAGTTCTATTCTGTCCTATAGGGTCACTCTGAGTTGAAATCGAGTGGACAGCAATGAGAAAATACTATAAAAAAAAAAAATACATACTCTAAAATGGTACGAAAATGACTAGTATTAGCATCGCTTATAAGATCACTATGAGTTGGAATCGACATCATTAAATCATAGATTCTCACATTTACATGTATTTGTAAAGTTCTCTAGAACAAATGGGCTTTATAGAAATTAATATGCCATTTGAGGATATTTCTTTGCTTCAGGATACGCCTCCTCAATAGGTATTTGTTAACTTGCATTCTCATAGAATACTACAAATTGCCCTAAAAGGCCAATGACAGATTCTTCCCTCTGCCTTGAAAAATGTACCAAATGAAAAAGTAGTTAATTCTGAGGTTTGTGAATCTTTTTTGCTGTCATTACTTTTTATCATAATAGCATAAGCCTACTGCTATGATACTATTTCTTTATCATATTTACTATCCCTTATGCCATTGTTGTTACCTGAATAAGGGTCTTGCCTCTCACTGGTCAAGAATGAGCAGGTAAAGCACATAGTTTTCCACACAAGCAAAGCTTTATCAAAGAGGCTTGCAAGCCGTGACAAGGAGGGCCTAAAGCAATGCTTACCCTCATTTCGCAGAACAAAAGACAGGTCTGAGTTTTTAAAAGTTCTTGGGCGGGAAAAGATTCATGTTTATTCATAGGCACAGGCGGGGATATGTTAACTAAGGTGCGCACGCAGCAGCTTTCCAAGATGGCTCCTCTCCTGGAGGCCTCTGGGATTTGTAGCAGGACTTATGATGTGGTGTCGCGTCTGCACAGCCTCCCGCTCAACCCCGTTCGATTCCCCAGCTGGGCTGTAGCCCCTCACTGCCCCTGGTGGAAGGGCACGCAGCGGTCACAGGTGGATGTTCTGCGCATGTCCCTGGGCCTGGTCTTCTCCAACTGCTTCTGAAAGGTAACTAAAGAAGTTTGCAGACTATTTTTAGATACCCTGCCCATTGTTCTGGGGAATGGCTTTGTTTCTGTGCTCTGGCCCATCTCTTGTTACTTTGTTTGCAGATTTGGGGGCCCCTCTGTTCCCTGTCTTACTAAGTCTCTAGGTTCTACACTCAATCACCTATTACCTGCCTAATAGTATAGTTTGTTTCTCTTTTACTTGCTTCTCCTCTAACCACACCAGTCTCTTTGCTATTTCTCAGATACCCTCCGATCCCAAGGGCTTTGCTCCCTGTCTTAATGAAAAATCACTCTCAGTTTTTTACCTTCAAGACCATTAGGTTAGATAACAGAAATCTATAGAAATGAGATGGTAGTCACTTATAGACTATTTGTATTTAATAGCCCGTCATGCATTGTGTATCCAGATTTTGTTTTCTATTCTTATTTTTTCTTTTCTTTTTGTTTTCACATTTACTTATTTTAATGACAAAATTAGGATGTGATAATTGTAAAAATCATGATATGGAAACGTGCAGAGAAAAAAACTCAAACCTCCCCAAGAATTATGAATAGATTGGTAGCTTGGCCTGAGATGCGTGTGTATATACATTTTAACATTTAAAACAAAGGTATACATATGTTGTTTTAGCTATCTAGTGCTGCCACAACAGAAATACCAAAAGCAAGTGGCTTTAACAAACAGAAATTTATTTTCTCTCAGTTTAGGAGGCTAGAAGTCTGAATTCAGGGTGCCAGCTCTAGGGGAAAGCTTTCTCTCTCTGGAGAGAAATATAATTGTGAAATACTTAAATCATCATATCAGTGGGCATTATTGAATGGATTGTCTATTAAGAAAAATAAAAACAAAGATGCTACTTTCAACCCATTAAAAAAAAAAAATCCCTAATTCAAATGACTTTCATAAGATGAAGTAAAATACATTGATTTTTTAATCACGTAAGAACGAAATAGGAGGAAGGTGGGTTTCATTTAACTTTTTAAAAAAATTGTTAAACCTCTAATCTATCCTAGCCTAGAAGATTTTGATTACAAAATTTAAGCTTTAAATTAAAATAGGACTGTTAGATAAATATAGACTTTAAACCCTCAAAATATCTCACAGATTAATTATGTGAAAATTATGTGGCATTTGGGATCCTCATTAAAAGGGATTTGTTGTTTATTTCCTACCTCTGAGCACATTGTATATACCAACTGAACAATATTCCTTAATTTCTCTGAAATTAGACCATCCAAATACAGTGAGTATTCTTTACACTTCTATATTCTAGTTTGTCTTCAGGTGGTAAACTGGCATCTCCTTATTTAATATTGAGCTTCTTAATGCTACATGTGAAATATGCAAGAATGTAGGAGAGATAATTCCTGGAACACGAAATTGAACGTCTCTTACCAGTTTGATTTGAGGTAGGTAGGAAAAAGAAGTGGTGCTGTATTTTGTTTTTTAAATGTTGTTCAATAATATAAAATTATATTTTCCAAAAATCAGAAGCCAATTTTACCTAAGCTTCAAAAAAAATTTTTTTTTCAGAAGCATATTAATACAATTCAGTTTTCAATGAAAGGCAAAAACTTGTATGGTGATATCTGAAAATAATGGAAAACACATTTGTTTAATGTAGCATTTTGACATGAGGGAATCTGTGTTACTACGAAACCAAGTCATCCAGTAAATATTAATTTTGTGTCCTGCGTTACTTCCCTGACTCTTCTTCATATGTATGATCAATTGAAGGCTACAGCAGCTGCCCTTGATGATTTGTATCAGCGTGGCGTTTTCATGTTTTATTCATCTGTTTGAAATTGGATTCTTCTTCCTAAAATTCTTTTGCTACTCTGAATATGTTTTCCTTGTGTTCTGAGACATAATTCAACAGACTTCTAAACAAGAGAGTCTACAAACTAAAAAATAATTAGTGAAATGGCATAATATTACATGCAGTTTATTATATGCAATAGGTGGTAAATAAATACTTGTTAATGGATGAATGAAATAGTCCTACGTAAACAAAGAAAGCCAAGGATTTTATTTATTTTTTTTAATCTGGTATGATTTCCAGTTTTTATTTTCTATTTTTGGTGCACGTCAGAGAGCATTATGACAGCACAGAGATCAACTTGTCGAACACAGGCAAGGAAAGCAGGGTTGGGAAAATCTTTACAAATACCTGGCTTTTTCTCCCATTACACACTTTGAGTTTGAAGACCAGGGGGGAGAAAACAGGGAATGGTGCTGTTTTACTTTCCTTGAACACTTTGGTCCTGGCCCAAACCAAAGAAAGCCAAACCCACTGCCATCAAGTTGACTCCGACTCATAGCGCTTCTATAGGACAGGGTGGAGCTGACCTATAGGTTTCCAAGGAGTGGCTGGTAGATTCTAACTGCCGACCTTTTGGTTTGCAGCTGAGCTTCTAACCACTGCACCACCAGGACTCCTCTTATTATTATTATTATAATGACTTTGTTGTCCTTATTGCAAAACATCTATTTTTGGCCTAGTCATGTTTATGTCTGTCCTCATTGCTCCAGTTGCGTCTGATTCAGGCCTAGAATTATGTACGGAGCTAATCACGTTTTATGCAATTGTTTTCCCTCATTATTTCACTATCACTCTTCCACTTGCTTTGTTTGTTACCTGTTTTGATTTTACAGGGCTTTTTTTTTTTTTTAATTTTGGAGCAAAATAAAGTGTATTACTACTTAATTAACGCTTCCCTCTCCTACCCTCCCAAAATACTAAATTTTAATTTGCATCACAAGTTCTATCTTCTCTGCAAATTGTTACATGTTCAATAACACTTCTACATATTCAAGCATATTCAGTCTGAGGAAACATCAATTGGATTGAAAACAAGTGAATTTATAGATAGCATGGCTGATACTAACACTGAGTTTTTTAAATTTTCTCTGTTGACAACTGAGCTTAGTTATCAAGTCAACTCTGACTCATGATGACCCCACGCGTGTCAGCGTTGACTTGTGCTCCATAGAGTTTTCAATGGATGATTCGTTGGAAGTAGATAGCCAAGCCTTTCTTCCAAGGCACCTCTCTGAGAATTTGAACCTCCAACCTTTCAGTGAGCAGGAGAGTGTGGTAATTGCCCCACCAAAGAACTTTCAAGTAAACCAGTCTACTTAAATCACTTGCATTCTACTTGTTCCTAAAATATATGTATGTAGGCCAAAAAATTAGGAAATTTTGTCATCAATATTATATGTTCCATATTTCATCAATGTGTAATTTTTAGTACACAATGGGTTTGCTATCTCTTCCTCTTAAGTATCTGGCTACTTCAACCCATTTCTCTTTAGATGCCACATTTTTACAAAGAAAAATCAAAGCCTAAAGTGAAATTAAAGTCAATGGGGCCTTAGTTTTCTAACACAATATATAAGGTTACAGAGTAAGATAAACTGTGTATAGTATTCCTCTCATCCGAGTGGGAGAAGGACATAGATAAAGTGTTTCTTATCTCTGTATTCCCAAATAACTTTCAAAGTGCAGAGTAGCTGGTTAAATCCTGTGGAATTTTGGTTTTATAGGTCAAATATGTTCATATATCAGCACATTTTCTATGATTCAGCCTATATAAAGAGATGATGTGTGTTGGACAAAGTCAATAATTAGTAAGTGCATAAATAAAGATATTAAAATTAATGAAACTGGACTTGAAGGTGGGAGACCTGGATTCACATTCCAGTTCCTGCATCTCCTGGGAAATCCTACATAATGTAGCTGTGTGTTGTTTCCTCACTGTTGAAATTGGGCTGATAGTACCTACATGAGCTAGTAGACAGAACTGTAGTAAGACTTATATTAAGTGTAGAAAAATAAACACATTTTATATTATCTAATATAATTACAAATTAAGATTCGATGAATGAATAAATCAATTATTCAACATGGTACATGTGAATAGATGCCTATTGTTTAGAAATAGGTACAAATAGATCTATCATGGGAGAAGAATTTAATGGTAACTTGGAGGATAACTCATTTTCTTCTGTAACATTCATGTTTTGATTAATCTCTTGGTTCAAAGTTACATAAGGTCCTGTATCCACAACATACACTACTGGCATCATTGGATATGTCATAGGCTAGAGCCTAAAAAGAAAAAAAAACTTGTTGCCATTGAGTTGATTCTCATTCATAGTGACCCTATTTGACAGGGTAGAACTGCCCCACAGGGTTTCCAAGAAGTGGCTGGCGAATTCGAACTGCTGACCTTTTGGTCAGCAGTTTAACTACTGCACCACCAGGGCTGCAGACTAGAGCCTAGACGAATTCAAATGTATAAGAAAAGAAATATGGAAAATGAAACCTCATTAGACCTTAATAAAATCATATACCTGATGATCATAGATGGAAATACATTATAAAATCCTTGTTTTCCAAAGATGAAGTATACAGTCTATTAAAAATCAGGAGAAAAAGAGAAAAAGAATGACTGTGGAACATGCAGTAGTGGCATTGTCTCAGTTTCTTAGTGCTTCCATAACAAAAGTACCACAAATGGGTAGCTTTAAAAAAAAAAAAATCATGTTCTCACGGTTCTGGAGGCTAGAAGTCAGAATTCAAGGTGTCAGCAGGTGTATGCTGTCTGGCCCGAAGTCCAAATCAGGATGTCAGCTCTAGAGGAAGTTCCTCCCACGTCCCTTTCAGCTTCTGGCAACCTAGTGAGTTTCATGGTGTTCCTTACCTTGGGTACCCACCAAACCTTGGGTACAGATTCTCAAATCGTCTCTTCCCCCAGTTTGTGTCTTTCTGTGTCTGTGCTCCCATTATAAGACACTACTCAGAAAGAGTTATGTTTAGGTCTAGACATCCTGAACATAATAAAACATCCTGGTATGACATCCTGAACATAATAAAACTATTTTCAAAGGGTCACATTCGTAGGTAAACCTGACACACTACAACTTGCAATATGTGTGTGTGAGTGAGTGGACATGCACACAGGAACTTAGAGAACATATGTGCAAATAGGTTGTAAATGCTCTATATGAGTGAAGAAGGAATGCAACTTGAGACTAGGTTAACTTTATAAGCAAAAACCAAAACCACTTGCCGTCATGTAGATTCTAACTCATGGTGACCCCATATGGGTCAGACTAGAACTGTGTTCCGTAGGGTTTTCAATGGGGAATTTTTTGAAAGTAGATCACCAGACCATTCTTCTGAAGCACTTTGGGTGGACTTCAATCACTAACCTTTCAGTTAGCAGCCCAGCATGTTAACTGTTTATTAGAGATCATGTTTTCAGTGGCTCTTTCAAGCACATGGGAGTGTTCTCATTTTGTTCTCTGTTATTGGTTGAAATTGAGACTCAAAGGCAGCATACAATTTTTTTTTGAGGTTGAGATGCCAGATATCTTTGTTTTGTTCAGGAGAAATAAATACAAAGACTCTAGGAAACACAAATGGGGCAGTTCTACCCTGTCAAATGGGGTCACTATGAATGGGAATCAACTCAATGGCAACAAGTTTTTTTCTTTTTAGGCTCTAGCCTATGACATATCCAATGATGCCAGTAGTGTATGTTGTGGATACAGGACCTTATGTAACTTTGAACCAAGAGATTAATCAAAACATGAATGTTACAGAAGAAAATGAGTTATCCTCCAAGTTACCATTAAATTCTTCTCCCATGATAGATCTATTTGTACCTATTTCTAAACAATAGGCATCTATTCACATGTACCATGTTGAATAATTGATTTATTCATTCATCGAATCTTAATTTGTAATTATATTAGATAATATAAAATGTGTTTATTTTTCTACACTTAATATAAGTCTTACTACAGTTCTGTCTACTAGCTCATGTAGGTACTATCAGCCCAATTTCAACAGTGAGGAAACAACACACAGCTACATTATGTAGGATTTCCCAGGAGATGCAGGAACTGGAATGTGAATCCAGGTCTCCCACCTTCAAGTCCAGTTTCATTAATTTTAATATCTTTATTTATGCACTTACTAATTATTGACTTTGTCCAACACACATCATCTCTTTATATAGGCTGAATCATAGAAAATGTGCTGATATATGAACATATTTGACCTATAAAACCAAAATTCCACAGGATTTAACCAGCTACTCTGCACTTTGAAAGTTATTTGGGAATACAGAGATAAGAAACACTTTATCTATGCCCTTCTCCCACTCAGATGAGAGGAATACTCTACATAGTTTCTTGACCCACCACACAGTAACTATGACCCCAAGAAGATACAAGTAACAAGTCCTTTACAAAGACAATAAGAAGCACATTGGTGAGTGCAAAATCAGGATCATTGGAAGCACGGTAGTGTGAGTCCTCTGTAGGTCAGAGGTGAAGTTGGGTGATATTGCCATTGGAATTGCCTTCCTGACTTCAGTGAGGATGATGTTATCAAGCAGTCTCAGAGGATAAGTGGAAGCACTTAACTGCCTCAGACAAAATTGCTGTGCTACCGTAACTGAAAAAGAGCTAAAGAGGTCATTACAATTGTTTAATTACGGCGTAGATATTTAATCATGTGACCCTTAACACTCAAATAGATGAATAAACTGGAGTTACAATGATTTCTCACCAATTTCTAGACCAGGGTCGTTTCACATACCTGGAGTCTCTAACTCTTAATGAAATCACTTAGGATTGCCACAGTCTACCTAAAAAAAACCTATTGCCATCGAGTCAATTCCAACTCACAGCGACCCTATAGGAAACAGCGGAACTGCCCTGTAGAGTTTCCAAGGAGCACCTGGTGGATTCGAACTGCCAACCTTTTGGTTGGCAGCTGAACTCTTAATCACTACGTCACCACGGCTCCCTGCTACAAGCTAGTAGAGTTAAAATTCCTCTTAGCCTTCTACCAAAGGCAATTTACCAGGGAAACTACACTGGAGAAATAAAATTACTCAGATTTTGTTAGAATTATAGAACAATGATTCATAACTAATGTTTCCCCTAACAGAGAATGCCATACATTCTGGCCTCCCTGTAAATGTGGGGTCTTATGGGGCAGGTTAGACTCAAGTCCATCTCACACTCTATACAGTATGCTCAGAAATCAATTCTGTGGTTACGCCCCATTCCTGAAAGACTAGTTGTAATGGGCATTTTAAGCAACAGAATTAACTACTGTGTGGACTCACTACAGTCCCGGTGGCACAGTGGTTAAGCACTTGGCTGCTAACTGAAAGGTTGGAGGTTTGAACCCACCAACTGCTCCACAGGAGAAAGATGTGGCAGTCTGCTCCTGTAAAGATTGACAGCCTTGGAAACTCTATGGGGGCAGTTCTAGTGTGTCCTACAGGGTGGCTGAGTCAGCATCTACTTGACGACACTGGGTTTTGGTTTACTGACTTACTGACCCAATTAATGAGGGGAATTATATTACAAGGACCAAGTGGAATTCCCTGAAATGGAATTTGTTCGCTAAATCACAAGACACACCATATCCCTGAAAAAACTGTCGAAATTAGTGCCATCATCACATTCTTGAAAGACATAAGGGAGGTTTTTCACATCACATCCTTTATTTTCTTCTGTTCTTGTGAAGAAGATAAATAGATTTTGGTGAAATACAGAATATTATCATAAATGTAATGGTAAATGTATCTCCCAAGGCAGTACTGTTCCAAATACTCTCTTTGTAGAGTTAGCCACTCAACCCAGTCCCTGGCATCTGATTAATGGTTATCAGTTTGCAGAATGCCATTTTTTTCCTATCCAAACAATAGAAAATCCAAGAAGTATTTGCTTTAACATGTAAGGGTATGCACAACAAGTACTATCAGCTCATTTTTACTTTCTTGCCTCAATGTTACATCAAATGTCCTTAGCCTCCAGGAGTCTTGGTTATCTTATCATTGCATGAAAATTATGGACACCTACTATGTTGATTATATTAGGCTGATAGGACCTGGTGAATAGTAAATAGCAGGTACCATATTAATAACGGCTATAGTTTCGTAGGATAACATTACAAAAAAAAAAATCCATGTCTTAATATCCTGGTAAATATTAAGTTTCTGGGAGTTGGTGGCTTTGGGCATTTTGACCCAGCCCCTTCAAAGTAAAAGGGAAGCTGACATACCATGCACACCTTTCCACTAAGAAAAAGGTATAGTGCTCACTAGGTCTCTTTGGAATTTTTGACTTACAATGCATTGGGTATATGTCTCTCAGCCATGAACAAAATAACCCAAATGGCTGTCAACTTGGTGTATGTTCCAGAGCAAAAACAATCTCTCTATCACTTGGGCTATAATCACTCAGCAGATTCTAGGGAACTCAGAGTGACTGCAGGCAAAACTCAGCATATGGCCTTAGAGTTTTGAAACAAAGTCCCGATACCTTCGTCAAATGACTGCTTTCCTTTTGAAAACCACCTGCTAATATCCATAGAAGATCAAATAATGTTAAGAAAGCTGCCCTCATGAGCTGTTGTCTGATCTATCAAGCTACGAAGTTGGGCATTCAGAACAGTAATCCGCTATCAATAGACATATATGAGATGCAACTTGAACATATCCCGATGGCTTAAGTTGATGAGTAGGTGAATCCCAGTCCTACTGCATTGACTTCTGCTGCACTGTGACCTCTCCCTTAACCAATAACTATGGCTTCATGAAAGAACTTTTATGACCATTTGGGTCAAGAAGAAGAAATTTGAGCCTGGTTTACTAATCGCTCTGTACAATATTCTGGCATTTATAAAACAATGCGGCATTATAGACTCTACTGAACCTAAAGGAAGATGGGGAAGGAATTTTGTCCAGGGACTGGAATTCAGAGTGCTACTACCTGTAGGCTTCCTGAAAGTCAGTTCACCATCAGTGTATCCCACACAATCTATTGCTTCTGACTAAGGCATCTATCTTACTGCAAAATAAAAGGTAATAGGCTAAAGCCAATGAGACTCACTGGTGTTACCGTGCACCCCATCACTCGGAAATATAACGGCTTTAGAGAATGGAGAATGATCAAAGACTCAGTTATGATACTGGTTTGGAAGCAGAACCTTTCATCCGGAGTGATGCCTATAAGATACATAATATGCTCTAAACTATTGAGTATTAAATATTTTATGCTTATTATTCCTTACATCAATTATATAGATTCAAAAATGAAGACAGGAATAGGTGTAGCATCTCTAACTATTGCACCTACTAACTCACTTTTTGCTTCCTATTCTCATAACTTTATGCTCATCTTATTCAAAGGTCTTAGTACCAAAGAACACTTCCACCAGGAAACACAATAACTATTCCAGTAAACTAGAAGTTTAGACTGCCGCATGGTCCTTTTGAGATTAAAAGGAGATTATTGAGTTGGCTGGAAGGTTTAATACTTGTTATTGAAGGGAAATAATTTGTTGCTATACATAGTAGAGAAGGAAGAATATATCTGGAAACCAGGGAATCTTCTGGGGGTAATTCTGTGTATCTCTTTGTTAAATCATAGTGGAAAAATTAATAGAATATAGAGCAACACAGTGCAAATTTGATGTCTCACCAGTAGCGTTTTGGTTCACTTCGAAAGGTAAAGAAATATGCTCAGTTGAATTAGGTGAGGGCAAAGGACAAATTAAAATAGGCGTTAAAGGAAAAAAGTCATGTCTCCTGATCAGTAGGAGAAGTGGGGGCTATAATATCTGTTTTGTTGGGATAATAAATTAACCTGGTAATCTAAATGGTTTAACCCATCATTTGGCTCATGTCAAGTTCAATGCAGGTCAGGCAGTTCACCAGGGAAGCTGTCTTATAAGGAGAGACTGGGGATTAAGACATTTTCTAGCTCATAGCTAGCCTCTGCTACTCATAGCTTCCAGACTTACCGTAACAGAAGAAAGAATATGGAGAACTCACACCAGCTATCATATATCTTAGATTAAAAGTGAGACTCATCATTGCAGCTCACAGACTACTGTCCAGTAACAATTGCATGGCTCTACCCTAACCTTAAAAGACTGTAAAAATGTATGGGAACATATGATAATTTTGAGTGAACACTATCTCTTCCACACTATCCATAAGTTTTCTTTGCTCTATTAAAAAAAAAACCCGTGCCGTCGAGTAGACACGCACAAATTCCTCTGCTTTCCTTTTCCTTTCAAGTTCTGTGTAAAACAAAATATACTATCGTTGTTGTTAGGTGCTGTCAAATTGGTTCTGACTTGTAGTAACCCTATGTACCACAGAACGAAACACTGCCCAGTCCTGTCCCGTGCTCACAATCATTGTTATGCTTGGGCCCATTGTTGCAGCCACTGTGTCAGTCCATCTTGTTGAGGGTCTTTCTCTTTTTCATTGCCCTTCTAGTTTTTTTTTTTCTAGTTTACCAGTCATGATGTCCTTCTCCAGGGACTGATCCTTCCTGACAACACGTACAAAGTATGGAAGACGTAGTCTCACCATCCTTGCTTCTAATGAGCATTCTGGCTATACTTCTTCCAAGACAAATTTGTTCATCCTTTTTGCAGGCTATGGTATATTCAATACTCTTCCCCAATGCCACAATTCAATTGGATCAATTCTTCTTTGGCTTTCATTATTCTTTGTCCAGCTTTTGCATGCATATGATGCAATTGAAAATACCATGGCTTCGGTAAGGTGCACCTTAGTCTTCAAGGTGACATCTTTGCTTTTCAACACTTTAAGGAGGTCTCTTGCAGCAGATTTTCCCAATGCAATGTGTCTGAGTTCTTGACTGCTGCATCCACGGCTGTTGATTGTGGACCCAAGTAAAATGAAATCCTTGACAACTTCAGTCTTTTCTCCATTTATCATGATGTTGCTTTTTGGTCTGGCTATGAGGATTCTTGTTTTCGTTATGATAAGGTGTAATCCATGCTGAAGTCCTTGATCTTCATCAGTAAGTGCATCAAATCCTCTTCACTTCCAGGAAACGAGGTTGTGTCATCTGCATATTGCAGGTTGTTAATGAGTCTTCCTCCAATCCTGATGCCCCGTTCTTCTTCATATAGTCCAGCTTCTTGGATTATTTGCTCAGCATACAGATTGAATAGCTATGGTGAAAGGATACAACCCTGATTCTCACCTTTCCTGACTTTAAACCATGCAGTATCTCTTTGTTCTGTCCAAACAACTGCCTCTTGATCTATGTACAGGTTCCTCATGAGCATATTCCCATTCTTTGCAATGTTATCCATAATTTCTCATGATCCACACAGTCAAATGCCTTTGCATAGTCAATAAAACTCGGTAAACATCTTTCTGGTATTCTCTGCTTTCAGCCAGGATCCATTTAACATCAGCAATGATATCCCTGGTTCCACATCCTCTACCGAATCCAGCCTGAATTTCTGGCTGTTCCCTGTTGATATACTGCTGTAGCCTTTTTTGAATGATCTTTAGCAAAATTTGACTTGCATGTGATATCAATGATATTTTTTGATAATTTCCTCATCGGGTTGGAGTACCTTTCTTGGGAACAGACATAAATATGGATCTTTTCCAGTTGGTTGGACAGGTAGCTGTCTTCCAAATTTCTTCACATAGACAAGCGAGCACTTCCAGAGCTGCATCCGCTTGTTGAAACATCTTAATTGATATTCTGTCAATTCCTGGATCCTTGTTTTTCACCAATGCCTTCAATACAGGTTGGACTTCTTCCTTCAATACCATAGGTTCCTGATCATATGCCACCTCTTGAAATGGTTGAATGTCGACGAGTTCTTTTTGGTATAATGACTCTGTGTACTCCTTCCATCTTCTTTTGATGCTTCTTTCGTCATTTAATATTTTTCCCATAGAATCCTTCACTATTGCAACTTGAGGCTTGAATTATTTCTTCAGTTCTTTCAGCTTGAGAAACACCGAGCATGTTCTTCCCTTTTGGTTTTCTAGCTCCAGCTCTTTGCACATGTCATTATAATACTTTACTTTGTCTTCTCCAGCCACCCTCTGAAATCTTCTGTTCAGTTAGTTTACTTCAAAATGTCTTCCTTTTGTTTTAGCTACTTGACGTTAAAGAGCAAGTTTAAATCTCTTCTGACATCCATTTTGATCTTTTCTTCCTTTCCTGTCTTTTTAATGACCTCTTGCTTTCTTCATGTATGATGTTCTTGATGTCATTCCACAGCTCATCTGGTCTTTGGTCATTAGTGTTCAACATGTGAAATCTATTCTTGATGTGATCTCTAAATTCAGGTGGGATATACTCAAGGTTGTATTTTGGCTCTCATGGACTTGTTCTAGTTTTCTTCAGTTTCAACTTGAACTTGCATATGAACAATTGATGGTCTGCTCCACATGTGGCCCCTGGCCTTGTTCTGATTGCCGATTTTAAGCTTTTCCATCATCTTTTTCCATCAATGCAGTCGATTTGATTCCTGTGTATTCCATCTAGCGAGGTCGATATGTATTATAGTCACTGTTTATGTTGGTGAGAAAAGGTATTTGCATGAATAAGTCATTGATCTGGAAAAATTCTATCATGTGATCTCCAGCATCGTTTCTATCAGGAAGGCCATATTTTCCAACTACTGATCAGTCTTTGTTTCCAACTTTCTAATTCTAATCACCGGTAATTATTAAGGCATCCTGACTGCATATTTGAAAAATTTCAGACTGCAGAAACTGGTAAAAATCTCCAATTTCTTCATCTCTTGCCTTAATGGTTGGTGAGTAAATTTGAATAATAGTCATACTCACAGGTCTTCTTTGTTGGCGCATGGATATTATCATATCACTGACAGCCTTGCTCTTCAGAATAGATTTTGAAATGTTCTTTCTGAGAACGAATGCAATGCCATTCTTCTTCAAGTTGTCATTGCTCGCTTAATAGACCATATGATTGTCCTATTCAAAGTGGCCAATACCAGCCCATTTCAGCTCACTAATGCTGAATTTTTGACGATTTCCAATTTTCCCAGGTTCATACTTCATACATTCCATGTTCCAATTATTAATGGATGTTTGCAGCTGTTTCCTCTCCTTATGAGTCATGCCACATCAGCAAACGAAGGTCCTGAAAGCTTGACTCCATCCACATCATTAAGGTTGACTCTATTTTGAGAAAGCAGTTCTTTCCCAGTCGCATTTTGAGTGCCTTCCAACCTGAGGGGCTTATCTTCTGGCACTCTGTCAGACAGTGTTCCACTGCTATTCATAAAGTTTTCACTGGCTAATCCTTTTCAGAAATAGACTGCCGGGTCCTTCTTCTCAATCTTTCTTAGTCTGGAAGCTCTGCTGAAACCTGTCTGACACAGGTAACCCTACTGGTATACGAATTCTGGTGGCGTAGCTTCCAGCATCACAGTCACACGCGAGCCCCCACAGTACAACAAACTGATGGGCACGTGTGAGGCATGGGAGGTGATTAACTTTATAATTTAGTGGAAAGTCATAAGATATTGAGGTAAAATTGTTTTGGAATTAGAAGAATAAACATTACTCAGAGAAGTATATGAGAAACCACAGACATTTTGACCCCTTTTGGAAAAGGGCCATCTGCTTCATATTTGCCAGGAACCAGTGATGACCTCAGTGGCTTCCTGAGCTCATCTCCTGATTCCTGAATCATAGACATTATTGTTTACTCTTTAAAGCAATTGTTCAGGTGATGACTTCCTAATTTCCATTACTCAAGCCTGTCCAATATTTTGTAAGTACCTAAATTATGTTGTAAAGCTCTTTTTATTTTGATAAGGCTATCTAGTGTTTTTTCTGATCTCTGTATTGAACTATGACTGATACAATGATACAGAAAATTATTGGCTGATCTAGAACTGAAATCCCATCTTCTGGTAAAGACAGTCATGCATCACTTAATATCCATTATATGTTCTGTGAAATAGGATGTTATGTGATTTGGACATTGTGTGAACATGCCTAAATTGTGAGCAATACCGTTGCCTGATTTTCCACCTTTGTGTTGTTTAATAACCTTTTGTTTCACTTCCACATTGATTCTTCTCCTTTGCCTCTTGATGCAAATTTGTCTATGGAAATTTCAAACCTCTGCTGTCCTCACATGTTGCATTTTCAACTGTCTTCTACTTCTCAGAGTAAATAGAAGCCAGGAAACCAATGATTGTAAATTTCTTCTAGTTACAGTGAAAAAGATGCAGTTCCTCCTGTCTTACGCCAATTTCTTCACCTACACTCTATCCCAACTCCTTTTATCTTCTCAGGGGTAATTTACACTATAAAGGAGAGACTAGAAAATAGCAGAAGCCAAGGCACGTATGAAATTATGTCAGTACAAGTAATAGATTTTTTTTTTTTTTCAGATTGCTTGATCTTTCAGCAGCATTAAGTGTCTATACAGAACAAACAGAAAAAAAAAAAAAAACCCACGAATCTCCACCTATCATTCTGACTTCTCAGGCTTTTACATGCTTGACTACCTCTATTTATGCTGGTATGGGACCACAAATGTATATGTGGTTGAATGTTGCCTGAAAGGGCATCACATGGTGCATAACTGTATTATAATATTTTGTCCCACTATTTTGTTGTTGTTACTCACCATTGAGTCAGCATTGACTCGTTGTGACCTTATATTTAACAGAACAAAAGATTGCCCAGTTCTACACCATCTTCATGATGGTTGGCTTGTGTGAGTTCATTTTGCAGGTATGTGTAGTGTCTTCCTATCTAAGGGGTTCACCTTCCAGCGCTATATCCGACAATACTCTGTTCTGATCCATAGGGTTTTCACTGGCTAATGTTCAGAGGCAGATCACCAGGTCTTTCTTCCTAGTCTGTCTTAGTCTGGAAGCTCTGCTTAAACCTGTCCACCATGTATGACCCTGCTGGTGTCTGAAATGCTGGTGGCATAACTCTCAGCATCATAGCAATATGCAAGGAACCACAGTATGATAAACTGACAGACAGGTGGTGGTGTCCCACTGTATGCCACTGTATTCATACACGTATAATTACCTGTTGCTATTGAGTGAATTCCAACTCACAGAAACTCTATAGGACAGAGCAGAACTGCCCTACAGGGTTTGAAATATATAGGAAATCTTGTCCATAACAGCTGATACATGGATTATCTATTTTTCATGCCAAATACAATGGGATGTAGGGGGGCAAAGTATTATATTTCAGAGAGCACAGGTATTTTCTTAAATTGACGACTTTTAAAAACCACAAAGAGTGTAAATGTGTACTGAGTGACTTTTCCAGATGGTACTTATACAATATATATCTATATTTATTTAAAACACCAAATATATGGTAATGGGGAATCCAAGGTTGAGAAGGGGAGATTGTTGACATGTCGTGGGGTTGGGAACCAATGTCACAAAACAATATGTGTATTAATTATTGAACGAGAAATTAATTTGCTGTGTAAACTTTCATCTAAATTGCAATTTTAAAAAGTTAAAGAAATTAAAGTACAACTCTAATTTTTAGTGAATAATTATAAAAATAAAATACCAAATATAAAGAGAATGGGATATCCAGTGCAACTAATCATTTTTACACACCTGAATACTCAAGGCTACCTGCTTGAGTGACTTGCTTATTAGCAACTCAATCTATCTGGTGGTCAATTAGACTTATATTAAAAAATGAAAGGTAAAATCATTTGCCATCCAAGCTGTACTTCCTTAAATTGTATTACTGATAATTGAGTTGAAATTTGTTCTGCGTGATATAACACAATACATTTTTAAAATATCCAATATGGTTTCGTAACATAAACTAAATGCTAAAACCTAGTGTGGAACTAAAAATAGACTTCAGTGGTTTGAGAAATGCCTGTTGGCCTAGAAGAATATGAATCAGAGAGGTATGCAGTAATTGATTTAATAAGGCCTGGGATTTTAGGTTGTATACACTGGCTATCTCTAATATTATAGGCAGATTTGCACTTGATGTTAGGTATTTCAAAAGCAAAGTGAGAAATGAAAATGATGTTTGAAGTAGACAATTATCCCAGAGAGCAAAATAGGTCAAAAGAGGAAGGCTGTAAAGGTAATAAAACAAGATGGAGCGTGTTGTAATGAGGTAGGCCAGATGGTGAGTCCCCAATCTAGAAATGACGGGTCAAATATGAGGAAAAATTTGGAGGCGACATTGTTTCCATCAACTGTGTGTGGTGAAAAGAAGGTCAGAGGAGGATAAAAGACTCTCCTGCTGACATATGGAGTTCTTGACTGCTCTGGGTGGGAGCTCTTTTTTACACTGTGCGTCTGTGAATAAGTAGGTCTTCTTGGAAATGACAATGAAGCCATTAAGAGCTTCAAAATTGATTATCCTCACAGGGTTGTTATTTTTCTGCTACTTAAAAATTGGATTCCCTATCATTTAACCACAGAGTAAGTACTATTTGATAAGTAAAAGTTAATTTGGCAAGAATATCAGGTTTACTGAAATACTGGGTTTTTCTATTACGCTGCAGGGGAAAGTTACGTGGAATGGAAAAGGAAAAAAGAAAAGCAGTCAGTACCAACCCAGAGATAATGGCTGCTAAGTTTCTGGTTACAGTAGCGCTGCTAACAAGTGGAGCATCCCCAGAGTCAGCTTGCTATGCCGATGCGCTTCTTAGGGGCAATAGCTGGAGAAAACAAGGCAGCAGTCTGTACAGAGAAGGAGATTTTTTGAATTAATGAGTTTAATAATATGACGCTTACAGTATAGTTGTTTTATGAAAGATCAGTAAGGTTTCAAACCTTTTAATAAGTTGTGTTCCTATGTTGATGGCGTACAAATGAGCATCTTTAATATGTATTTAGGTTACGTTGGCAGGGATGTTTCTAAATTTATATTTATGTGTGTGTGTGATTATACTTACCCCATAAATGCAGAGTTAAGGTGAATGCCAAATAGCTATTTTTTCTGCATTTTTATCTTCACTATTTGTAATTGAATTGCATCTAAGTGGAAGGGAGAGAGAATAGTTATGGTGGTGGAGAACTTCTCCACTGATTTAAGGATAAAGGTGAATAATGTTTATATCCTTTAGTGGAAAGTTTTGATAAAAACTTAGTTTCCCTTCTCTCAACCTTGGAAACTGGATTGTATTACCTGCCGTATCTATTTTATCTTTTTGACATAGATCTTTTCAGTCAGGAAAAAAATTCAGCATAATCCTTTTGGTGTTTAACTCATGTGCAATGACATGGTAGACACAACTGAGACTTAATGGACGGAAACGTTATTAGCATACTAACTATGGACCAACATGTACATTTTATCTCAGAAAAAAAGTAATAAACCCTGAGAAGTTTAAAAATCATTTCCCTGAAGCAAGCACAGTCAAATTTTATAAAACAGAGCCAGGCATAATGCTTGGTATATAGAATGTGCTGAATTAATGCTAAAATTAATAAACTGAAAAGGGTATCATAATGCTTATTTAACAAAAACACCTTTAATATAAAAGAGATATGCGTATTAATAAGATGTGAGCTTACAGTCTCAGTATGGTTTGTGAACCTATCTTTTGCACCATGTCCAACATTATTTAACTCCTAAATGTCCTTAGTGTTTATGTAACAAACACATTTACAGAACCATCTTTGCTTTTTTTCACTCTGCCATACTTCCACAAGCACAGCTCGAGTGCTTTAACAGACGCTAATGAATAATTAAGTTATTGACCAACTATGGAAAACCTTAAGATTGGAACAGACTAGTCGTCATACATACAATATAATAATGTGCTTGTTAATATCAGAAATATAGCTGCAGGGTCAATGAAGTATCTTCTCTCTTCTAAAATAAATAGCATCATTTCCAGAATAGATGAACACTTGTCATTGTTGAACTGAAGATCCTCTTTAAACTTATCTAAAATTACTTTCCCAGCTTTATTTTTATGGAAAACATTGCAAACGGCCAACCTAAGAAATATTCTCAAACAAGTAAATTCCAAACGTATTATTTGTTGCTCTCTTGTTTTTGTTCTTAGGTGCCCTTGAATCAGTTTTGACTTGCCATGACCCTATGTACAGCAGAACAGGACACTGCCTGGTACTGAACCATCCTCACAATCTTTGCTATGCTTGAGCCCATTGTTGCTGCCACTGTATCAATCCATCTAGTTGAAGGTCTTCCTCTTTTTTGCTGACCCTTCACTTTGCCAAGTATGATGTTTTTCTCCACTGACTTGTTCCTCCTGATAACATGTCCAAAGTACATGAGACAAAGTCTCATCATCCTTGCTTCTAAGGAGCATTCTGGCTGTACTTCTTCCAAGACAGATTTGTTTGTTCTTCTAGCAGTCCATGGTATAGTAAATATTCTTCACCAACACCATAATCCAAAGGCATCAATTCTTCAGTCTTCCTTATTCATTGTCCAGATTTCGCATGCATATGAGGCGATAGAAAATACCATGGCTTGAAGTCAGCCTCACATTAGTCCTTAAGGTGATATTCTTGCTTTTCAACACTTTAAAGAGGTCTTTTGCAATAGATTTGCCAAACACAATATGCCCTCTGATTTCCTGACTGCTGCTTCCATGGGCATTGATTGTGAATCCAAGTAAAATAACACCCTTGACAACTTCAAAGTTTTCTCCATTTATCATGATATTGCCTGTTGATTCAGTTTGAAGATTTTTTTTGTGTGTGTGTTGAGGTGGGAAACTCTTGTGTAGTGGTTAAGTGCTACGGCTGCTAACCAAAGGGTCAGCAGTTTGAATCTGCCAGGCGCTCCTTGGAAACTCTATGGGGCAGTTCTGCTCTGTCCTATAGGGTCGCTATGAGTTGGAATCGACTTGACAGCACTGGGTTTGGTTTTTGTTTTTATGTTGAGGTGCAGACCATACTGATGGCTGTAGTCTTTGATCTTCATCAGTAAGTGCTTGGAGTTCTCTTCACTTTCAGCCAACAAGGTTGTGTCATCTGTATTTCTCAGGTTGTTAATGCATTTTCTTCCAATCCCAATGCCGCATTCTTCTTTAGTCCAACTTCTCAGATTATTTGCTCAGCACACAAATTGAATACATCTAGTGAAAGGATACTATCCTGACACACACCTTTCTTGATTTTAAGCTGGTAGTATCCCCGTGTTCTGTTTGAACAACTGCCGTTTTGTCTATGGACAGGTTCCTCATAAATATAACTAGGTGTTCTAGAATTCCCATTCTTCACACTGTTATCCATAATTAATGATCCTCACAGTCAAATGCCTTGGACTAATCAATAAAACACAGGTGAAGATCTTTTTGGTATTCTCTGTGTTCAGCCAAGATCCATCTGATATCAACAATAATATCCCTTGTTCCACATCTTCTTCTGAATCTGGCTTGAAATTCTGGCAGTTCCCTGTAGTTGTACTGCTGCAACCACTTTTGAATGATCTCAAGCAAAATTTTTCTTGTGTATAATATTAATGATATTGTTAGATAATTTCCACATTCCGTTAAATCATCTTTCTTTGGAATGGGCGCAACTATGGATCTCTTCCAGTCAGTTGGCCAGGTAGCTGTCTTCCGAATTTCTTGACATAGGGGAGTGAGCACCTCCAGTGCTGCATCATTTTTTTTGAAACATTTCAATTGGTATTCCATCAATTCCTTGAGCCTTGTTTTTGCCATTCCCTTCAGTGCCACTTGAACTTTTTCCTTCAATGTCATCGATTCTTGATTATACGCTACCTAGTGAAATGGTTGAACATCAACCGACTCCATATATTTCTGCCGTCCTCTTTTGATGCTTCCACATCATTCAGTATTTTCCCCACAGAATATTGGAACTCAAGGATTCTATTTTTTCTTCAGTTCTTTCAGCTTGAGAAATGCCACGCATGTAACTCTTTTAGTTTTCTACCTGCATGTCTTTGCACATTTCATCATAATAGTTTACTTTGTCTCCTCGAGTCACGCTTTGAAATTGTCTGTTCAGCTCTTTTATTTCATCATTTCTTCCTTTTGCTTTAGCTGCTTAAGATTCAAGAGTAAGTTTCAGAGTCTCTTCTGACAACCATTTTGGTCTTTTCTTTCTTTTCTGTCTTTTTAGTGACTTCTTGCTTTCTTCATATATGATGTCCTTGATGTCATCCTACAACTTCTCTGGTCTTATCTGGTCTTCCATCATTAGTGTTTAATGTGTCAAATCTATTTTTGAAGTGGTCTCGAGGTCATATTTTGGCTCTTGTGGACTTGTTCTAATTTTCTTCAGCTTCAACTTGAACTAACATAGGAGAATTTGATGGTGTGTTCTGCAGTCAGCACCTGGCCTTGTTCTGACTGATGATATTGAGCTTCTCCATTGTCTCTTTCCATAGATGTAATCAATTTGATTCCTGTATATTCCATTTGACAAGGTCCAAGTTTATAGTCACCATTTATGTTGTTGAAAAAGTTATTTGCAATGAAGAATTCGTTGGTCTTGCAAAATTCTATCATGTGATCTCCGGCATCATTTCTATCACCAAGGCCATATTTTCTAACTATAGATCCTTCTTCTTCTTTTCCGTCTTTTGAATTCCAATCACCAGTAATTATCAATGTATCTTGATTGCATATTTGATCAATTTCAGACTGTAGAAGTTGGCAAAAATCTTCAATTTCTTCATCTTTGGCGTTAGTGGTTGGTGCATAAATTTGAACAATAGTTGTATTAACTGGTCTTTCTTGTAGGCATATGGATATTATCCTATCACTGACAGCATTGTACTTCAGGATAGATCTTGAAATGTTCTTTTTGATGATGTGATGCCATTCCTCTTCAATTTGTCATCCCCAGTATCGTAGACCGTATTGTTGTCTGACTCAAAAATGGCTAATACCAGTCCATTTCAGCTCACTAATGTGTACAATATCAATGTTTATGCATTCCATTTCATTTTTGATGACTTTGATTTTCCTAGACTTCCAATTATTAATGAATGTTTGAAGCTGTTTCTTCTCATTTTTAGTCTTGCCACCTCAGCAAACGAAGCTCCTGAAAGCTTGACTCCATCCATGTCATTAAGGTCATCTACTTTGAGGAGGAAGTTCTTTCCCAATCATATCTTGAGTGCCTTCCAACCTGAGAGGCTCATCTTCTGGCACTATACTAGACAGCGTCCATTGCTGTTCATAAGGTTTTCACTGGCCAGTTTTTTCAGAAGTAGACTGCAAGGTCCTTCTTCCTAGTCTGTCTTAGTCTGGAAGCTGTGCTGAAATCTGTCCACCATGGGTGACCCTGCTGGTATTTGAAATACAGTTGGAATAACTTCCAGCATCACAGTAACATGCAAGCCGCCACAGTATGACAAACCACCAGAAACATGGGGATTTGTTTCTCTACTCTTCCCCATTCTCCAGCTCCATTAAAGTACTAATCATTCCTCACCACCCCAGACAAAAAGCTAATATTCTACCCAAAAGCCTTTTCTTCCTGACCTCTGTCCACCAACTCTTCTTTCTTCTTTGCTCCTGTAATCAACAGGGTTAAACTGTTCCGCCTCCTGGAATGTAACTGATAGGGTTAAACTGTTACTTCTCTTCCCATCATCCCCCTGGACCTGATAAGGCATTTCTGTGTTACAGCACAGGGTTACCTTACTGTTCCTCTGCTGAAGGCCACTTCACTACTCGCCAACCACCCCGCCCGCCTGCCATTCAGGCATGAGCAATAAGCCTCAAGCTGTCCTTAGACAAACTTCATGCATCATACCCCCAAAACTCACAAGCCCCCAGCCTCCACATTACACCCCCACAGCACCCCCATACAGGTTTATAATATTTCTGAAATTGCCTACCTATTCCCAGGAACTTCATGAATTATGCATAAGTTCTCTATCCTGAACCCTATAACTGCCTTAGAATCCCCAGGCTCCGGGAGCTTGATTTGAGATTTAGTCTCCAAGCTCCTTGCTTGACTGGCTTGGGATAAAATCTACTTTCTCTTTCTCAAAGGCCTGATGTCTCTCAGTTGGCTCGAGGGGTTGCACCAGGCAGAACCCACTCTTATCAGCTTACACTCCTCAATTTTAACACTTACTTTCATTTTATTTTTCATTACAGATAATTGTGTATGTGTGTATGTGTCTGTGTGGATAACTGTCTATATAGAAGATAGAGATTATATTAACTCTTTGCATTCTTGTCTTCCTATGATTAAGAAATAGGCAACATGATCACAGAAACAGTAAATATGGTGGCTTCCATCTACTCTAAGGAATAATTTATAGTTATCATAATACGAATTATTTCTCTAATTAAAACAAATCAAAGAAGATCTCTTAAAAATGTTTAAATGACTGGCAAAAATGCCAATACCATTCTTTTAAACAATTTTTACAGATCTTTTGTTTGTTTTTTTTTTTATATATATAAGAGAGAAAACAAACTTATCATGTAGGAAATAACTGAGAACACTTAAAACTCTTCGTAATAGTTTAGAGTCATTTAATAAACATTTAAGATTTCTAAGGTATTATTGGCAAAACATGTGAACCAACTGTGACCATATTCCTATTCTTTTATTGTAAATTTCTTTATTTTAATTTTTGTTTTAAATCAACTTTATTGAAGTATCATTTACACTCAATAAGGTGTTCCATTTTAAGTATAGAGTTTAATGAGTTTCCACACATTTATACATCTATTTAATCACCACCACAATCATTTCTTTCACAGCAAAAATTTCTCTTGTACCTCTTTGGAGTCAACCCCCGACTTAAGTTACCAGTCTGACCCTAGGTAACCACTTACCTGCTTTCCAACACTACAGATTAGCATATGTGGTTTAGAACTTGCTATGAATGTAATCCCTCTGTACTCTTGTGTCAACTCATTTTGCACAGAATACTGTGGAGATTGCTAGAATGAGAAATTTAAATTTCATCTGATTGGATCAATGTACACACAAGACAATTACACACTGTTGGCAATTGAAAGTTGTTGTTATTTAAGGAAGGTAAATTGTAAATAACCAGAACAGATTGCTTATAGAAAGCAAACAGTAAACAACAGGAAAAATTTGATGTGAACCGGTTGTCTCTATCCCTATGAGTACCTACCTCACTTATCACCGTAGAAGAGGAACCCAGTTATGTCTAGAATGGGACCACTCACCCTTCCCTATTTATCAATGTCGATTACTATTTCACTGATGGACACGCCATGGACTAGGTGCTGACATGTGTTCTTCTCTCAGCAGGTGTGCCATCAGGCTGTGTTGGGTACAATGTGACTGTGTTCGTTCCCTCTCTCTAACTCTCCATGATTTTTCTGGGCCTGGTCCAGTCCCCAGTGTTTACTGTTCCAGCTCTCAGCTGACAGCTTTGGGACAACCCTGGGTGAATGCCACAGTTAGGCCAACATTGTGACAGCTCTTGAGGCTAAGCTGTTTTACAGGCAACATATTCTGGGTTATATGGTATATTACCAAGCCTCTACTCCATTGGTAACCTCCTGCTAGGAGGTGCCCAGCTCTGCTTCATGGGCTGACTCTGCCTACCATCGCCATCTGTCGGTCTTCTAGTTTCTGCCAGTCACACCACTGCCACCATTTCACTGCTGCTTGACTGTGCTTTGCTTGCCACCATTTCTCTCAGTCTTCAGTATCACCAGCTGAGTGTTAGAGCCCTTGACCTATGTTACATCTCTTCTAGGAAGTTCTCATTACAGAGTCCCATGTCCAAAGGACACTCTGTGCTCCTGGCTCTTGTCAATCAGAGATCCCCATCTGAATCTCCACATTTTAGGATTTTCATCTGTCACTGGGCAAGCCCCCCAGCCACTGTTGGTTAAAGTCAGACCAGGTTGGACTTTCCTAGCCAATCTGGGTTGGCCAGTCAATCTCAGTAAAGGGGGACAGCAAACCAACCAATCCCTTGCAAACCACTTACGTGGATAGCAAACTAACCAACCCTTTAGCAGATGGTGGCTCAACCAATCATTTCTGGAGGATTACAAGCCCAGGGCCAGAAAGGCCACATAAAATAAACCCATTGCACCACAGATATACACATAGAAGTGAGTATGTATATGTGTGTATGTAAATTAACTTTTTTTTTAATTAACTTTTATTGAGCTTCAAGTGAACATTTACAAATCAAGTCAGTCTGTCACATATAAGTTAATATACATCTTACTCCTTACTCCCACTTGCTCTCCCCCTAATGAGTCAACCCTTCCAGTCTCTCCTTTCGTGAAAACTTTGGCAGCCTCCAACTCTCTCTATCCTCCCAACCCCCTCCAGACAGTAGATGCCAACACAGTCTCAAGTGTCCACCTGATGTAATTAGCTCACTCTTCATCAGCATCTCTCTCCCACCCACTGTCCAGTCCCTTTCATGTCTGATGAATTGTCTTCGGGGATGGTTCCCTTCCTGTGCCAACAGAAGGTTTGGGGACCATGACCGCCGGGATTCCTCTAGTCACATCCAGACCATTAAGTATGGTCTTTTTATGAGAATTTGGGGTCTGCATCCCACTGATCTCCTGCTCCCTCAAGGGTTCTCTGTTGTGCTCCCTGTGAGGGCAGTCATCGATTGTGGCCGGGAACCAACTAGTTCTACTGGTCTCAGGATAATGTAGGTCTCTGGTTCATGTGACCCTCTCTGTCTCTTGGGCTCTTAGTTGTCGTGTGACCTTGGTGTTCTTCATTCTCCTTTGCTCCAGGTGCGTTGAGACCAATTGATGCATCTTAGATGGCCGCTTGTTAGCTTTTAAGACCCCAGACGCCACATTTCAAAGTGGGATGCAGAATGTTTTCATAATAGAATTATTTTGCCAGTTGACTTAGAAGTCCCCTTAAACCATGGTTCCCAAACCCCCGCCCTTGCTCCGCTGACCTTTGAAGTATTCATTTTATCCCGGAAACTTCTTTGCTTTTGGTCCAGTCCAGTCCAGTTGAGCTGACCTTCCATGTATTGAGTGTTGTCCTTCCCTTCACCTAAAGCAGTTCTTTTCAGCTAATTAATCAGTAAAAAAAACCTCTCCCTCCCCCCCTCGTAACCACAAAAGTATGTGTTCTTCTCAGTTTATACTATTTCTCAAGACCTTTTAATAGTGGTCTTATACAATATTTGTCCTTTTGCCTCTGATCGATTTCACTCAGCACAATGCCTTCCAGGTTCCTCCATGTTATGAAATGTTTGACAGATTCGTCACTGTTCTTTATCGATGCGTAGTATTCCATTGTGTGAATATACCACAATTTATTTACCCATTCATCCGTAGATGGACACCTTGGTTGCTTCCAGATTTTTGCTATTGTAAACAGAGCTGCAATAAACATGGGTGTGCATATATCTGTTTGTGTGAAGGCTCTTGTTTCTCTAGGGTATATTCCGAGGAGTGGGATTTCTGGGTTGTATGGTAGTTCTATTTCTAACTGTTTAAGATAACACCAGATAGATTTCCAAAGTGGTTGTACCATTTGACATTCCCACCAGCAGTGTATAAGAGTTCCAATCTCTCCGCAGCCTCTCCAACATTTATTATTTTGCGTTTTTTGGCTTAATGCCAGCCTTGTTGGAGTGAGATGGAATCTCATCGTAGTTTTAATCTGCATTTCTCTAATGGCTAATGTTTTCTCATGTATCTGTTAGCTGCCTGAATATCTTCTTTAGTGAAATGTGTGTTCATATCCTTTGCCCACTTCTTGATTGGGTTGTTTGTCTTTTTGTGGTTGAGTTTTGACAGAATCATGTAGATTTTAGAGATCAGGCGCTGGTCAGAGATGTCATAGCTGAAAATTCTTTCCCAGTCTGTAGGTGGTCTTTTTACTCTTTTGGTGAAGTCTTTAGATGAGCATAGGTGTTTGATTTTTAGGAGCTCCCAGTTATCAGGTTTCTCTTCGTCATTTTTGGTAATGTTTTGTATTCTGTTTATGCCTTGTATTAGGGCTCCTAGGGTTGTCCCTATTTTTTCTTCCATGATCTTTATCGTTTTAGTCTTTATGTTTAGGTCTTTGATCCACTTGGAGTTAGTTTTTGTGCATGGTGTGAGGTATGGGTCCTGTTTCATTTTTTTGCAAATGGATATCCAGTTATGCCAGCACCATTTGTTAAAAAGACTATCTTTTCCCCAATTAACTGACACTGGGCCTTTGTCAAATATCAGCTGCTCATACGTGGATGGATTTATATCTGGGTTCTCAATTCTGTTCCATTGGTCTATGTGCCTGTTGTTGTACCAGTACCAGGCTGTTTTGACTACTGTGGCTGTATAATAGGTTCTGAAATCAGGTAGAGTGAGGCTCCCACTTTCTTCTTCTTTTTCAGTAGTGCTTTGCTTATCCGGGGCTTCTTTCCCTTCCATATGAAGTTGGTGATTTGTTTCTCTATCACCTTAAAAAATGACATTGGAGTTTGGATCGGAAGTGCATTATATGTATCGATGGCTTTTGGTAGAATAGACATTTTTACTATATTAAGTCTTCCTGTCCATGAGCAAGGTATGTTTTTCCACTTAAGTATGTCCTTTTGAATTTCTTGTAGTAGAGCTTTGTAGTTTTCTTTGTATAGGTCTTTTACATCCTTGGTAAGATTTATTCCTAAGTATTTTATCTTCTCGGGGGCTACTATGAATGGTATTGATTTGGTTATTTCCTCTTCAGTGTTCTTTTTGTTGATGTAGAGGAATCCAAGTGATTTTTGTATGTTTATTTTATAACCTGAGACTCTGCCAAACTCTTCTATTAGTTTCAGTAGTTTTCTGGAGGATTCCTTAGGGTTTTCTGTGTATAAGATCATATCATCTGCAAATAGAGATAATTTTACTTCCTCCTTGCCAATCCAGAAGCCTTTTATTTTTTTGTCTAGCCTAATTGCCCTGGCTAGGACTTCTAGCACAATGTTGAATAAGAGCGGTGATAAAAGGCATCCTTGTCTGGTTCCTGTTCTCAAGGGAAATGCTTTCAGGTTCTCTCCATTTAGAGTGATATTGGCTGTTGGCTTTGCATAGATGCCCTTTATTATGTTGAGGAATTTTCCTTCAATTCCTATTTTGGTGAGAGTTTTTATCATAAATGGGTGTTGGACTTTGTCAAATGCCTTTACTGCATCAATTGATAAGATCATGTGGTTTTTGTCTTTTCTTTTATTTATGTGGTGGATTACATTAATGGTTTTTCTGATATTAAACCAGCCTTGCATACCTGGTATAAATCCCACTTGATCATGGTGAATTATTTTTTTGATGTGTTGTTGGATTCTATTGGCTAGAATTTTGTTGAGGATTTTTGCATCTGTGTTCATGAGGGCTATAGGTCTGTAATTTTCTTTTTTGGTAATGTCTTTACCTGGTTTTGGTATCAGGGAGATGGTGGCTTCATAGAATGAGTTGGGTAGTATTCCGTCATTTTCTATGCTTCAAAATACCTTTAGTAGTAGTGGTGTTAACTCTTCTCTGAAAGTTTGGTAGAACTCTGCAGTGAAGCCGTCCGGGCCAGGGCTTTTTCTGTTGGGAGTTTTTTGATTACCGTTTCAATCTCTTTTTTTGTTATGGGTCTATTTAGTTGTTCTACTTCTGTATGTGTTAGTTTAGGTGGGTAGTGTTTTTCCAGGAATTCATCCATTTCTTCTAGGTTTGCAAATTTGTTAGAGTACAATTTTTCGTAATAATCTGATATGATTCTTTTAATTTCAGTTGGTTCTGTTGTGATATGGTCCTTCTCATTTCTTATTCGGGTTATTTGTTTCCTTTCCTGTATTTCTTTAGTCAGTCTAGCCAATGGTTTATCAATTTTGTTAATTTTTTCAAAGAACCAGCTTTTGGCTTTGTTAATTCTTTCAATTGTTTTTCTGTTCTCTAATTCATTTAGTTCAGCTCTAATTTTTATTATTTGTTTTCTTCTGGTGCCTGATGGATTCTTTGGTTGCTCACTTTCTATTTGTTCAAGTTGTAGGGACAGTTCTCTGATTTTGGCTCTTTCTTCTTTTTGTATGTGTGCATTTATCGATATAAATTGGCCTCTGAGCACTGCTTTTGCTGTGTCCCAGAGGTTTTGATAGGAAGTATTTTCATTCTCGTTGCATTCTATGAATTTCCTTATTCCCTCCTTGATGTCTTCTATAACCCAGTCTTTTTTCAGGAGGGTATTGTTCAGTTTCCAAGTATTTGATTTCTTTTCCCTAGTTTTTCTGTTATTGATTTCTAGTTTTATTGCCTTGTGGTCTGAGAAGATGCTTTGTAATATTTCGACGTTTTGGATTCTGCAAAGGTTTGTTTTATGACCTAGTATGTGGTCTATTCTAGAGAATGTTCCATGTGCACTAGAAAAAAAAGTATACTTTGCAGCAGTTGGGTGGAGAGTTCTGTAGAAGTCAATGAGGTCAAGTTGGTTGATTGTTGTAATTAGGTCTTCTGTGTCTCTATTGAGCTTCTTACTGGATGTCCTGTCCTTCTCCGAAAGTGGTGTGTTGAAGTCTCCTATTATAATTCTGGAGGTGTCTATCTCACTTTTCAGTTCTGTTAAAATTTGATTTATGTATCTTGCAGCCCTGTCATTGGGTGCGTAAATGTTTAATATGGTTATGTCTTCCTGATCAGTTGTCCCTTTTATCATTATGTAGTGTCCTTCTTTATCCTTTGTGGTGGATTTAAGTCTAAAGTCTATTTTGTCAGAAACTAATATTGCTACTCCTCTTCTTTTTTGCTTATTGTTTGCTTGATATATTTTTTTCCATCCTTTGAGTTTTAGTTTGTTTGTGTCTCTAAGTCTAAGATGTGTCTCTCGTAGGCAGCATATAGACGGATCGTGTTTCTTTATCCAGTCCGAGACTCTCTGTCTCTTTATTGGTGCATTTAGTTCATCTACATTCAGCGTAATTATAGATAAATAAGTGTTTAGTGTTGTCATTTTGATGCCTTTTTATGTGTGTTGTTGACAATTTCATTTTTCCACATACTTTTTTGTGCTGAGACGTTTTTCTTAGTAAATTGTGAGATCCTCATTTTCGTAGTGTTTGACTTTATGTTTGTTGAGTCGTTACGTTTTTCTTGGCTTTTATCTTGAGTTATGGAGTTGTTATACCTCTTTGTGGTTACCTTATTATTTACCCCTATTTTTCTAAGTAAAAACCTAACTTGTATTGTTCTATATCGCCTTGTATCCCTCTCCATATGGCAGTTCTATGCCTCCTGTATTTAGTCCCTCTTTTTGATTATTGTGATCTTTTACATATTCACTTCCGTGATTCCCTGTTATGAGCTTTTTTTTTTTTTTTAATCTTAATTTGTTTCTGTGATTTCCCTATTTGAGGTGATATCAGGACGTTCTGTTTTGTGACCTTGTGTTGTACTGGTATCTGATATTATTGGTTTTCTGACCAAACAATATCCTTTAGTATTTCTTGTAGCTTTGGTTTGGTTTTTGCAAATTCTCTAAACTTGTGTTGATCTGTAAATATCTTAATTTCGCCTTCATATTTCAGAGAGAATTTTGCTGGATATATGATCCTTGGTTGGCAGTTTTTCTCCTTCAGTGCTCTGTATATGTCGTCCCATTCCCTTCTTGCCTGCATGGTTTCTGCTGAGTAGTCTGAAGTTATTCTTATTGATTCTCCCTTGAAGGAAACCTTTCTTTTCTCCCTGGCTGCTTTTAAAATTTTCTGTTTATCTTTGGTTTTGGCGAATTTGATGGTAATATGTCTTGGTATTTTTCTTTTTGGATCGATCTTAAATGGGGTTCGATGAGCATCTTGGATAGATATCCTTTCGTCTTTCATGATGTCAGGGAAGTTTTCTGTCAGGAGATCTTCAACTATTTCCTTTGTGTTTTCTGTCCTCCCTCCCTGTTCTGGGACTCCAATCACCCACAGGTTATCCTTCTTGATAGAGTCCCACATGATTCTTAGGGTTTCTTCATTTTTTTTAATTCTTTTATCTGATTTTTTTTCAGCTATGTTGGTGTTAATTCCCTGGTCCTCCAGATGTCCCAGTCTACATTCTAATTGCTCGAGTCTGCTCCTCTGACTTCCTATTGTGTTGTCTAATTCTGTAATTTTATTGTTAATCTTTTGGATTTCTACATGCTGTCTCTCTATGGATTCTTGCAACTTATTAATTTTTCCACTATGTTCTTGAATAATCTTTTTGAGTTCTTCAACTATTTTATCAGTGTGTTCCTTGGCTTTTTCTGCAGTTTGTCTTATTTCGTTTCTGATGTTTTGAAGCATTCTGTAAATTAGTGTTTTATATTCTGTATCTGATAATTCCAGGATTGTATCTTCATTTGGGAAAGATTTTGATTCTTTTGTTTGGGGGATTGTAGAAGCTGTCATGGTCTGCCTCTTTATGTGGTTTGATATGGACTGCTGTCTCCGAGCCATCACTGGGAAACTAGTTTTTCCAGAAAATCCGCTAAAAAAAAATGCAGTCAGATCCCTATCAGAACTGTCTTTGGATTATAACCGCCACCTTGTTCCCTGTAAGGGTTAAAGTCTGAGATTTGGATCATATATGCTTGGCTATAGCTGGTTCTGTGTTTTTAGTGCAATTAAGGGTGGATTTTTGGTCCCTGGGTTTTTTTTTTTTTTTTTTTTTGGTTCCTTCTCTCAGGCCAGAAGAGTGGGTTAGGAAAAGACCAAAAGAAAAAAAAGGGGGGGGGGAAGCAAAGCCGCCGCGGAGCCAGAGCCGTTCTCCCTCTGGCTCAGGAAATTCCAATGTTAATGAAGCTGCCTGGGGAGGGTGGGGGAGGGATCAGAGAGATAGGAGAGTAGCACCTCAGAAAATAGCCAGAGTTGCTTGTCTTGCTTGGAATGACTATTTTATCTGAGATTCCCGAGGGGCGTGTCACTTATGTGTGCTCGCTGTGTGGAGATTGCCCCTGGGGATCTGGCCCACTGAAGCCGTTGTCGGATCATCCGCTGCCAGTCCCATGCCCAGCGTCAAGGTTCCCCTGCTGGGATGGTGTACTCCCTACTCCAAAATCAGTTGCTGCCTCCCGGGAACTTCTCGTCCCGCCAGCCGCGTTGCCGCGCTGCCTCCGCGGACCGGCTGGGCTCCCTACCGGGGTTAGTTCAGGGGAGTGGAGCAGCTCCCCGTGCTTGTGCCGTGACAGCGCCCAGTCAAATGCCCGGCAGCACGATTCCCCGGCTGGGACACTGCTCTCCCATCTCCAAGACCAGTCACTGCCTCCCGGGGCCTTCTCCCACCGGCTGCATCGCCACACCACCTGTGCGAACTGGCTGGGCCCCCTCCCAGGGTAAGCTCAGGGGGGTAGGGCTGCGCCCCTTGTTTGTGCCATCAGCTCCCCTGGGCCCTGCCCTAAATCGGCGCCAAGGTTACCTGACTTGGACGCTGACTCCAGGCTCCGAAAACAATCGCTGCTTCCCCGTATTTGTTCATTTTCCGTCTCTAAATCTGTGTTTGTTGTTCAGGGTTCGTAGATTGTTATGTATGTGATCGATTCACTTGTTCTTCCGAGTCTTTGTTGCAAGAGGGATCCGAGGTAGCGTCTACCTAGTCCGCCATCTTGGCCCCGCCTCATAAATTAACTTTTTAGTACATTGTAGATTGTTCTCTACTGTTAGTTAAAATTTAAGCAAGCATTGTGTTTTGGCATCTGATATTTTTGTGCTGTTAGCTGTCAGAATTTAAGTAAGTTATACACTCTTTATGCACTTTCATTTCTTTGGTCAAAATTGGAGGTAATTTAACTAACTCATAGGGCAATGATAAGAATTAAATGAGACGTGTGCATAAAAAAAAATTTTTTTTTTAATGTGTATGAATTACCCAGTATATAGTGCCTGGTTCAGAATTATCTTTCAATTAGTGATAGTTTCTCTTTTTCATTGTTTACAATATCCTGATTAAGAGAACTTCATAAAGGATTGCTAAGAAGAAGAATCAGAGTGTATAGAATTTAATGAATAACCACAACTATATATATATATATATATATATTTTTTAGACAAGGCATGATCTTGCTGAACAAAGCCCATTCCTGTCCTGTCCTTGGTCTTTCTAGTATCTCCACAAAGATGTTTTCTAAAGATTCAGCAAATATATTTAAGAATCTCTTATAAATACATGTATTTGCAACAGAGATTTTTAATGGTTGAAAATCATCATAATACATGAGCAGGGTAGACTTCCATAAGCAGAATGTGATGTGTAATAATACTCACTCTTACCATGTTGAAACCTGCATGAGTGGAATGTTCGAGCTAGAGGTTGTTCTCTACAGTTCAAGTGTTTTGTTGAGCTAGAGAGGTCCTGGATGATACAGTTTGTATGCAACTGCTAACCTAAATGTTGGCTGTTCAAAACAACTCAACAACACCATGGAATACCTGACAATCTGCTTCTGTAAAGATTACGGTAAAGAAAACTATGAAACAGTTCTACCCTGTAACACTTGGGATCATCATGAGTCAGCATTGACTCAAAGGCAATCGGTTTATTGTTATTATTATTATTACTACTGAGCAAGAAAATAGTAGATGAAATATTATGAATATATTGTACACCATACTATTGACATATAGAAATTATTTAAAACAAGTAAAAATAGACAAAGAAACAACCAAATTACAGATAGTTTTAAAAATTTTTGTTTTATTGTACTTTAAGTGAAAGTTTACAATTCACATCCATTTCTCATACAAAAACTTATACACACATTGTTATGTGACCTTAGTTGCTCTTCCTGTAATGTGACAACACATTCCTCCTCTCCAGCCTGTATTTCTCATGTCCATTCAACCAGCTCCTGTCCCCCACTACCTTCTCATCTCGCCTCCAGAAAAGAGCTGCCTACTTAGTCTATGTGTCTTCTTGAACGAAGAAGCACACTCCTCACCACTACCATTTAATGTCTTAAAGTCCAGTCTAATCTTTGTCTGGAGAGTTGGTTTCAGGAATGGTTTTAGTTTGGGGCTAATAGAGGGTCCAGGGGCCATGTCCTCTGGGATTCCTCCAGTCTCAGTCAGACCATTAAGTCTGGTCATTTTACTAGAGTTTGAGTTCTGCACCCCACTTTTCTCCTGCTCCATCAGGGATTCTCTGTTGTGTTCCCTGTCAGGGTAGTCCTTGGTGGTAGCCAGACACTGTCTAGTTCTTCTGGTGTCAGACTGATGGAGTCTCTAGTTTATGTGGCTGTTTCTGTCTCTTGGGCTCATGTTTTCCTTGTATCTTTAGTGTTCTTCATTTTCCTTTGATACAGGTGAGCTGGGATGAATTGATGATAATTTTTAATTCCAAGAGCTAGGTTTAGTATTATCGTAAACGTATATTGCCTTTCTTCATGGCAATTATTTTTTAAATATCCAAAAATCCAAAATTAGTTAATCGTTCAGATTGCTGAAATAATAGACTTTGTCAGGACTTTAATATAAATGAATTTAAATTTGTGCATTTACCATTGTGATCAACAAGATACGTGTTCTACTCTTGGAAATATTTTCCCTCTATTAGATATATTTGAAATGGGCCTGCTTCTTTTCCTTTGTGATCTTCAGAATCAATTATATTTCCCAAAAAGCAAGATAAATGTAAAATAGTCTACTTCTTGGTCACAGATGTGCATCAAAAAGAAATTATAACTAATCTTTACAGGTACTAAATATCAGTAAGTACAAGAAAAAACATAGAAGAAATTAACTTTACTTAAGAAGTCAACTTCACAACTCTTAATAGAAAACATACCCCACACTTGATTAAAATCCTCTGCATTTTAGGACACATTGTACCAGAACTGCATGTTAGCTTATTAGCTTCTGAGTAGTTTTTAAAATTGGGTAGTTAATTTACAAACCTTGAATTGCTTGATTCTAGATTACTAGAGAAACTGTCTCTCTCTCTCATACACACATACCATTACTGTCAAACCATTTGACAATAACTGAGGTTTACATCCCTATTTTCATTATCAATTCTGTGTATACGGAAAAAATGCAAAATAAAAATACCAACTTAAAATTTCCAGTTTAGTCTCTAAATTTAGATTGTGGGGGAAAAGCTTCCTTTTTTAGATTGTGCAATGAGAAGTATTTAATGTATATTTTTAAATATATTTTTAATATTTTAAAATGTATTAATGTGGCATTTTTAATGTATAATAATGATTTTATTTTGGAATTAATCATAATATATATCTAATAATTGCATATATTTTATATATGCATACATAGATATTATACGTAATATACTTATACAGATACATATACTTAAGAATTTGGCAGCCTTAATGGAAAAATATTTACCTGGTCTAATTTCTTTTCATATTGTTGCAATTCTCATAGACATATTTATTTCTTATTTAAAAATCGCTATTGTTCAACAATTTCAACATTGTTTTCATTCTAGACCAAACTTGACATCTTTTTTTTTTGTCTTGAGGAGAAAGAAGCTAAGTTGAAACGAGCTGATGTATCAGTGTCTGTCTCTTTACAACCTTCAACTCACAGCTGTATGAAACAGGAATTTAATACCTTTTCTACTTAAAAAAAAAGGTTGCTGTCAAATTGATCCTGACTCATAGCAACCCTATAGGGCAGAGTACCACTGCCACATAGGATTTCCGAGGATCACTCGGTGGATTCTAACAGCAGACCTCTTGGTTAGCAGCCTAGTTCTTAACCACTGCGCCACCAGGGCTTTGTTAGTTAATACCTATATGACTTTGGCAACCTCTTAAAATCCCTCTGAGTTTCAAATTGTTAATGTGTAAATGGTGATGGTTAATTTATGCATTCAAATCCAAGTAACTACTCAGTACCAGGCCCTTACTAGGTACTTGGACATACTGTGATCTCAGAGAGATGTCAAGAAGCACTTGGCCAAGGATCGGGCAAATTAACCAGCAATATATGAACCTTCCCATGTTTTAAAAGTTAATGGAGTGATTATAAAACTATGTGATAAAGTAATATGAAGCCCATAACTCTCATTTAGAGGCACAGGGAAGTCTTTAAGAAAGAAGAAACTTCTAACTTGAGATGAGAGGTAAAGAGAATAGAGCTTGTTAAGTGGGAAAAAGTAGTGAAAAGACAGGAGTCAAGGGAGATAGTAGAAGCCTGTTAAAGTTTTGCATGGAGTGCTGTTTGTGGTTTAAGTCAGGGATGTAGCAATGGGGATTGAGGAAGTGGCTGGATACAAAGATCAAATAAATGAAATTTAGAGATTAATTACATTTCAAAAGTGGTTGGCAAGGAGAAGGATGATATACATGTGGCACACATGTATCCGGATGAAACAATTGGTTGAATATATACACCTCATTTAGATGCAGGTGCAATTGGATGTGTGGATTTGTTACAGGAAATCATAAGTTCAGTTTTAGACATTATTAGTTTTAGATATCTAGGAGCCAGCAAACTGGAGATGCCCAGAAGGGAATTGAATGTAAAGTCTGGGGCTCAAAAAAGGATCTAAGCTAGATATAATAATTGCCCTTGAAGTACTATGAGAAAGAAAGGGTAATGAAACAAGGGAAGAGTGCATCGAACACAACCCTGAGAAAAAACTAAACCTGCTGCCGATTCTGACTCATAGCGACCCTATAGGGCAGAGTAGAACTGCCCCATAGAGTTTCCAAGGAGTACCTGGAGGATTTGAACTGCCAACCTCTTGGTTAACAGCTGTAGCATTTAACCACTACACTACCAAGGTTTCCCAACCCTGAGCTAGTGTTTCTCTCTCAACCCTGAGAAACACTAGCTATTAAGGAATTCTCTAAGCTCAAAACAGAGACTTAAAGAGGCAGCTCTAAGAATTGGAGAAAAACTAGGTCTGTGGTTTAATAGATATCAAGATGAGAGTGTTTCCAGGACACAGTTATTCAAATGTTGGAGGTCACATTAAAAATACATATATATTAAATTTGTCTATTATATTTACTAATATTAATGTAATCAGTGATTCTTACAGAGAATCTCTGTGGTGAGATGTGGACAGAATTCAGACTGCAGTGTAGCAGTAGGTTGAAAATCAAATAGGAAGTATAAAATGAAAATATCTAGCAGAGATTATTAATTTAAGAAGTTTGGATGCAAAGGGAACTGGAAAAATAAGGATGTTGTTTCCAGTGAATATAGAATCAGAAAAAAACATTTATGAGAGTTTCTAACTTTGTCATGACAGAGTGAGGAGATTGACAAATCATGTCTCTGAAAAGCTGTCAAAGTGTCAAAAAAAACGATTTCAGTACTTTGAAAAGGGACCAAAGGCATATAATAAAATGAAATAACAAACAAAAAAACAGAATTTATTCACAAGAAATATTGAATGTTTACATACCAACAGTGTGAGTCTAGGGTGTTCTTGCCTGGAGTTGCTCTCATTAACCCCTCACTTGAGCTCTGTCAGCACAGTAGTTCAACTGGGAAAAGAATAGAGCCCTGAAAAACAGCAGTTTTAATAAAGTAGATCCTTGCTTTAGAGCACCATCACTTAAAGTGGTGATCTAGGTCAAGAAAACAGTGCAAGCAAACATAAGGCAGGCAGCTCAGAAAGCTTGAGGGCTTGAGGTTGTGGTCCTGTTTGTGGGAAGCAGCAGACCAACATACTAGCTGGTGATCTACCAGGGACTTTTGGGAAGTAAGATAGTGACTCAAAGCTAGATGTGCTCTTTACATAGCTCAGAGTGACCAGAGAGACACAAGTCATCCAAACATTCCCTAAAAGACAGAGCCTGCATTCATTAACAGAGAACACATGGAGAGCCTGGAAGGAAATAAAACTAGGGCAAATTTGATAGAAGTGGAAAACTTATAGGTTTGAGGTGTTTGAGCTTAAACACTCATCAACGCTCGGCTGACCACTAAGCTATGCAAGCACAGAGATGACTCTTAGGAAACCAGGCTTAAAAAAATAATAATAATAACAAACTTAAAACTCCACACATTGCCTGGGAGACTTCAAAGAGGCAATCCAGATAAGTTACTAAACAAATAAACAAAGCAAAAATAACAATAACAATAAAAATCCACTAGGGAAAAAAGTTTAAAACCCAAGTTAATGGAACATAATATTTAAAATATCCAGAATTCAATAAAACAAGAAAGTTCAACTCAAATTTAGGAAAAAAAAATTTTTTGTGTGTGCTCACAGATAATGAATTTAGCAAGCAAAGACTTCATAGCAGCTATTATAAATATGGCAAATAACTAATAGAAACCATGTTTAAAGAATTAAATAAAAATATAATGACAATGATTGGGAAAGCCATTGTCAATGAAGAGATAGAAATTATAAAAAACAAAAAAATTACAATTTTAGAATTTAAAAGTATAGTAATTGAAATAGAAATTCAATAGGGGACTCAAGTAATAGATTTAAAATAGAAAAAAGAATCAGCGAACTTGAGGATAGATCAATAGACATTATGCCACTGGATGAACAGAGAGAAAAGAAAACGAAGAAAAATTAACAGCTGCAGAGACTTGTGGTACAACATCAAATATATTGCCATGTGTGTAATGAGAGTCATAGGAGGAGATACGCAACAGAAAGGAGCAGAATAAATATTTGGGCAATAATGACCAAAAAGTTACAAATTTGATTAAAAAAATACTAATCTACATTTTCAAGAAGCCCAACAAATCTCAAATAGGATAGTTACAAAGAAATCCTTGCCTAGATATATAGTAGTCAAAACCTTGAAAGACAAAGACAAAGAGAAAATCTTGAAAGCAGCTGGAGAAAAATGACTCTTCATGTATAGTGGAATGACAATACGATTAGTTGTTGACTTCTCATCTGAAACAAAATAAGTCATAAAGCAATGGAAAGACGTAGCCAAACTGATAAAAACAAGCAAAACCAAAACTGTCAACTGAACATTCTACATCAGGTAAAACTATCTTTACAAAATGTGAGTGAAATAGACATTTCTTGACAAATGAAAGCTGAGATAATTCATTGCTAGTACAACTGTCTTACAAGATGTGTAAAATGAAGTTCTTCAGGATAAAATAAAATGACACCAGACAGAAATGGTAAATATATGGATTAACACAAAGTCTATATATGAGAGGGTGGTACACTAGTTAAGAGCTGTGGCTGCTAACCAGCAGGTTGGCAGTTTCAATCCACCAGCCACCCCTTGGAAACCTTATAGGGCAGTTCTACTCCGTTCTATAGGGTTGCTCTCTCTCTCCCTCTCACTCTGTCTATGTATGTATACGTATATGTATGTATGTATATATATATATATATGAATCATATATTCACATATATATGAATCTTTTTATTGTAAAATATATTTATATATTATAAAATATTTTAAAAAATTCTCATGTCTTCTTTACCTTCTTTACAAGATTTAAAATTGTATAAAGGGCAGTGATTAAAACACTTTTGTTAAAGACAAACCACAAATAGTACATAACAGATTTGTATACAGTATATATAAACAGTACTTAAAATTCATTAAAAAATAAGACAAACAACCTAAATAAAAATGTGCAAAAAAGTGAATAAACAGTTTACCTAAGAAGGCAAAAAATTGTATGAAAAGTCACTCAAGATCATTAGTCATTAGAAAAATGAAATTCATATCAATAAGGCAGTGCTACACACCTATCGGAAAGGTTATATTAAAAAAGACAAAAGGTTTCAAATGGTGGGGAGAAACTGGAAGGCTTATGCACTTCTGGTGGGAATGTAAAATGGTTAACCACTTTGGAAAATACTATTGTAGCTTTTTAAGTAGTTAAATAAGCTCAAAAAATGCCACAACAATTATATTCTTAGAAATCTACTCTATGAGAACATATGTCCACACGAATATACTCAATAGCGGTATTATTCAGAACAGATAAAAAGTGGAAACCATCCAAATGTCTATCACCTCATGAGTGGATAAGTAACATATACCTATTCAATGGAATACTACTATTCAGCATTCAAAGGCATGAAATGCTGGTACATTCCAAATCATGGAAGAACCTCAAGAATATCATAGTAAGTGAAAGAAGCCATAAACAAAAAGCCATATATTATTTTATTTACATGAAATGTCCAGGAAAGGACAACAAAAAGAAAATAGAACAAAGGAGTTTAGAATATTGGCAGGAGAATGATTGAAGCAATGAATTTTGAAATCTAAGGTGAGGAGCTGAAATGCAAAGTCATGAAGGGGCTTATACAGAGAGAGAAATTGGAAGTATCCTGGTCTTGATGTGTTAGGAAGAAGGAGGATAGTGGAGACAACTAATAAAAGGAACAGCAAGGATAGAAGGTCTGAGCCAGAGTGTGGAAGCTGAGTTCCTGATTTCAGAAACAGAACAGTTCCAGTATATGATGAAGTCTAGAAACGGTGTCCTTAGGGAGTTAGAAATACTTACCAATGCAAAGATTATGGTCCTGAGAGTCCCGAGTGTTTAAATGAATGGAAGCTGAAATCACACAGGATGATGTAGGAATCACACTTTTGGGGGAAATAGAGATATTGTATAAAAAGCCAAATGCTGTGCCTTTTAGGATTCATACATCCCTGGTTTCTGACACTCTGAATAGTTTTTAACCTATTAACATTCCACGCTTTTGCTCCTTGTGTATGCCCTTAATATGGGCTTGATAGCTTCATTCTGACTCGTAAGCTTACTTTCATCTTTTTTTCCTGAATGTGATCTGAGTACAAGTTGATGCCTATTTCTATACTCCTGGCATCACTTTGGAAATCCTGGTGGCATAGTGGTTAAGTGCTATGGCTGTTAACCAAAAGGTTGGCAGTTTGAATCCACCAAGTGCTCCTTGGAAACTCTATGGGGCAGTTCTACTCTGTCCTAAAGTGTCATTATAAGTCAGAATTGACGTGATGGCAACGGGTATTAGCATCACATTAACCATGGACTCTTTAGTCCTGCCCGACCTAACATATCTCCATGTATGTGTTCTGACTGGTGTGAGAATCCTGCCTGCTCCTCTGCTTCTGAATTCTCATTCTGGCTGTAGAAGATGCATACTGACACCCAAAGTTTTGGTTTTTTTTAAGAGAATGAAGGAAATTCTTCAGGCTAGTAAATAGGGACAGAGTAGTCCCTAATGGGAGACATAACAGTACATCTTGTCTGCTTCAATATCAAATGACTATCAAAATAAATTAATAACGTAGTTTTTATAATTTATTTCTGCCAGCTTTAGGCTTAGTAGAATGCTTCCAGGTTTTAATTAATTAGCAGCATGACTTTACATATTTTTTTTTATATCTCAGAGAAGCTGACATTTAAAGGATATGTATTTCTTCATGATATTTTATTATAATAGCCGCTTTAACAATAAATGTGGGAAAGAACAGTATAATTATTGTAAGGTTCTTTTCAAACAAAGATAAACCTTTAATCAGATGGGAGCATACTTAAAGAGATGGACCAATAAAATATACAACCAAGGTTTATGTGTTATGCATGTTTTATACAGAATACATCATACCTCAGTCTGATTATAGCCTGATGAAACCTGGCAGCAACCTAATTTGCTAAAGAGGTTTTCCACTTTTTGTTTTATTTGTAGATGTGAATGTTTGGTCAAATCACTCTCTGTGTGTATCAATTCATTTAAGTGAATTTTGGGCAATATCTATAGGTATTATTTTCTCAGATTTTATTTCAATAAAGATCATGAATCTATCTCTCATTAACTGTTATTTCAATGTATGAAAATGATTTTCTGTCTATATTACAAATACAGTCAATACATAAGTGTATGCATGGAAAGGTTAAAATTCAACAATAAACATAAAGGTGTCCTAGGTGAATGTTTCCGTCACCTCTGCGGGTGTCTTCCTTTGCTGTTAATGCTCCGAAAATATAGAGTAAACCTGTTTTCTGAATATTTCCAGTATGACATTTTAAATTTCCAATCATAAAGTTTTAAGATATTCTCCAAGGGGTATTTTATAGTATCAGCCAAAAGAAACAAGAGAAATGTAAAGAAAGCCTTTTCTCTGCAGTGAAGTCATTGGCTTTCTCCAGTCTACAGGGGTGAGGTACTCAATACATAGTGTGCATCTTCCATAAAGAAATGATATCAGAGACACGTAGGATAAAGAATGTATTAAGGTGATTACCTAAAACTAGAGCGAAACCTGTGAGAGCTGGAACTGGACGAAGACTGCCTTATTTTTCAGGGTCTCTTATGTTTTCTGCTTTTGACCGGGTAAATTCTTACCCACTTTCTATTGCCTGGTTTAGTGTAAAATATTTAAGTTTTCCTTCTTTGACAAGTTTCCACCCTACACAGGCTCTGGCTTTTGAGGGTTTTACTCCAATAACAAATCACAGGTAGCATGTAGTGTGAAACACCATGAAACGGGCTCAGGCGTTGAAACCAGCAAAATTGTTTGAAAAGCAGGGCTCCAGTTGGCTAGGTCTACAACTTTGTACAAGTTAGTTTCCTCTTTGAATCTAAGTCCACATCTGTAAAATAAAGCCCATTGCCATCAGGTCAGTTCTGACTCATAGCGACCCTATACGACAGAGCTGAATTGCCCCATAGGGTTTCCAAGGAGTGCCTAGTAGATTTGAACTGCTGACCTTTTGGTTAGCAGCTATAACTCTTAACCACTACTCCACCAGGGTTTCCATCTGTAAAACAGAAGTAACAATATCTATATTACAGGTTGTTGTGAAAATAAGAGGTAATATTAAGCACTGGGAGCCCTGGTGGTATAGTGGCTAAGAACTCAACTGATAACCAAAGGTTTGGCAGTTTGAATCCACCACTCTATGAGGTGGTTCTACTCTGTCCTGTAGGGTCGCTATGAGTCAGGATCGACTCATAGCAGTGAGTTTATTAAGCCCCGAGAACATAAATGACACTTAATAAGGTTATCTAATGCAGGCAGAAATTTTGGGGAAAAACCTAACCTAAACTAACCTGCTGTCGTCAAGTAGATTCCGACTCATAGCGACCCTATAGCAACCTTATAGGGCAGAGTAGAACTGCCCCATACAGTTTCCAAGGAGCATCTGGTGGATTTGAACTGCCGAACTTTTGGTTAGCAGCCATAGCACTTAACTACTACGCCACCAGGTTTCCTTAGGAAAAACAGGCAAGCTTTTTTTCTCACGTAATTTATATTGGATTTAGTGAAGTGAACTGGAATATGAACTCTCACAAAGAGTTTCAAAATATTTTAAAAAATTTAATCATGTATGTATAAGAATAGGCTTAGAAAAGTTTTCTTTTTTTATATATAATTTTCATTGCGCTGTAGGTGAAAGTTTACAAATCAAGTCAGTCTCTCACACAAAAACCCACGTACACCTTGCTACACACTCTCAATTACTCTTCCCCTAATGAGACAGCTCTCTCCCTCCACTCTCTCTTTTCATGTCCATTTCGCCAGCTTCTAACCCCCTCCACCCTCTCATCTCCCCCCCCCCCCCAGGCAGGAGATGCCAACATAGTCTCAAGTGTCCACCTGATCCAAGAAGCTCACTTTTCACCAGCATCCCTCTCCAACCCATTGTCCAGTCCAATCCATGTCTGAAGAGGTGGCTTCGGGAACAGTTCCTGTCCAGGGCCAACAGAAGGTCTGGGGGCCATGACCACCAGGGTCCTTCCAGTCTCAATCAGACGATGAAGTCTGGTGAAAAGCTTTCTTTTTTAAGTTAGTCTTTTCCTAATGCATTATCTACATCAAAAGATTTATCAAAGTACATAAAATTATTTTAAAAGATAAATGATTTATCAAGAAATACATGTAACAGTATAACATTTAAATATTTGAAATTATGATTGTTTTATAGAAAATGAGGCATTGATTTGTATTTTTAAATCATACATTATTGCTTATCAAGACATAAATTAGAAGAATGACTATTTATAGGGGCCCACTTTTGTACTAGGCATCACCTTTTTGCTGTTGCATGATGTCAAGTCAATTCCAGCTCATAGTGAACCCATATGACAGAGAAGAAAATCCCTCACAGGGCTATAATCTTTAATGGTGCAGACCACCAGGTTTTTTTCTCCCGCATAGATGCTGGGTGGGTTCAAATTGCCAACCTTTGGTTAGCATCAAGGACTGGACTTAACCGTTGCAGTACCAGGGCTCCTTGTCATCACCCTAGGAGTTCTAAATAAGTAATTTCTCATTTTTACAACCAAACTTTAAGGTAGTAAGTATTTTTCCCTTATTTTACAAATGAGAAGAATTGGGCCCAGAGACTTTGAAATACTTGACAGGCAATAGATTCCGGGACTGAAATTAAAATGCAGGCCTATGTACATAGTAACTTCCTTCCAAAGAAGATGATATGAAGGAGGTACGAAAGAGAGACTTTTTACAAGGGAGATACCTAACAAACACTACCTCAGCCTAAAGAACGCTTCTAATGCCATGTTGATAGTATGTACTCTTGTATGTGATGAGAATGCCACTTTAGTAGTAGTCTTCCACCAAAAATCCCTAACCTTATTCTAATAAGAAAAACATCAGAAAAATCCCTTGAGGGATATTCTATAAAACATCTGTCTAGTGCTTCTCAAAACTGTCAAGGTCATCAAAAGTAAGGAAAGTCTGAGAAACTTTCACAGTCAAGAGGTGCCTAAGGAGACATGGCTACCAATTATAATGTAGTATCCTGGATGGAATTGTGGAAGAGAAAAGGACATTAGGTAAAAACCAAGGAAATCTGAGGAAACTGTACATGTAAGTGAACAATAATCAATTTTTGTTTCTTAATTGTGACAAATATACCATACTAATGTTAGACATTGATAATAGACGAAACTGGGTACAGGGTATATGGGAAGTCTGTATTAATTTTGCAATTTTTCTGAAACTATTCTAAAATTAAAAGTTTTTGGGGGGGAAGAAAAAAAAAAAAGGCCCAAAGTAGGAATCATTTTTAGTATACAGGCTTTGACCCCAGAAATATTGAATCAGAATCTACATTTTAACAAGGTTCCCAGGTGATTCTTATCTATAATAAATTTTGAGAACCACTGCTCTTCTAGTGGAGCCCTGGTAGCCCAGTGGTTAAGAGTATGGTGCTGGCCCAAAGGTCAGCAGTTCAAATACACCAGCCGCTCCTTGGAAACCCTACGAGGTAGTTTTACTCTGTCTTCTAGGATCTTTATGAGTTGGAATCGACTCAACAGCAAGGGGTACAGGTTCTAGTAGTGGTTCTCAGAACTGGTCCCTAACCAGCAGCATTAGTATCGCCTGGGAACGTGTTAGAAGGGGTTGGAAAATTCTCAGCAGGGGTTTGAAACAGAAGGAACTGGTTCCTTGCCCTGTTATTATTTCTTTGGTTACCATTGGGTTAACGGCACACCAGGCACTTTTTATGCCTCTGGACCTGGACCTTATAAAAAAAAAATTCTGGTTCTAATGCATTTATCGTCAAGGTGGGTGCCTTTGGAAACACAGCTGGAGACTCATTGTTGGCTATTCATGAACATTCAATTAGGTGATGCTTCCTGTATGTGTTAGTTTTGTAAAGTTTTGCTTTTTTTTCTCCTTTATTTCTGTGTGATGAGGGTTGCAAGCGTAATTATGGCTTTCCTGTGTGATAGTTAGGGAGCTCTGATGGGTTGTTTTGGTTTTTTACGTGTCATATTTGAAAAACCAGAGGTTCCCCACATAACCTAATGGAAGCAAAGGCACCCACAATAAATTACATATTTAGTTCCTGTTAGTATACTGTCATGCCACAGATCACTGGTGCCAGAGTGCCACTTGCCTCACTGGTGGCTTGTATTACCAGATCACATTTCTCAAAATCCTTATTACCAACCAAAAATTTAAATACACTCAGTAAGCACGCATTCCAATCATGTAAACACATGGCATCAAAAGAGAAAAAACGTAATGAAAGTGTTATGTTACTAGCTAGAGTTTTACTGTAGATAAAAATTCTCCAATACTTACGTGGAAAAAAAGTATTAATTTGGCAGAGGCTTTAAAATTCTTGGGGCTGGGAGTAGAAGTTGAGGGACCATAACAACAGTGAAAGGCCCAGGGGACAGTTTAGGAAGTGCCAGTGGTAAGATAAATGTTGCCCTCTGGTCTGTAGCAGGACAGAGAAGACTCAGAAATTTCTCTGGTGATGACAACAAGACATTATCTCAGTTCAACCTCAGTGTTATTGAATAGACAGGAGCAGGATGGTTGATTTAAAAAAATCACAAAAGTTAAAAAAAAAAGAAGATAAGTAAGTGAATGAATAAGTGCAAAAACTCATGAAAAGGTTTACATACAAAAAGAAACAATCTTTGATGGTTACCAGGGAGGGGAGGGGTGGAGATGGAAAAAGATTAAATAGACAATAGGTAAGTGGAAACTTTAGTGAAGGGTAACACGATACACAGTACTGGGGAAGCCAGCAAAAGGCAAGGTTATGGTAGCTCCATAGACACATCCAAACTTCCTGAGGGGCTGAATTGCTGGGATGAGGGTTGTGGGGACCATGGTCTCAGGGAATATCTAGCTCAGTTGGCATATCATTATTTACACAGAAAATGTTTTATGTTCTACTTTGGTGAGTAGCATCTGGGGTCTTCAAAGCCTGTGAATGTCCATCTAGGATGCTCTACTGGTCTCACCCCTTCAGGAGCAAACAAGAACGAAGAAAACTAAAGACACAAGGGAAAGATTAGTCCAAAGGACTAATGGACCACATCTACCACGGCCTCCACCAGACTGAATCCAGCACAACTAGACGGTGCCCGGCTACCACCACTGATTGCTCTGACAGGGATTACAACAGGGGGCCCCGGACAGAGCTGGAGAAATATGCAGAACAAAATTCTGACTCAAAAAGAAATACCAGACTTGCTGGCCTGACAGAGACTGGAGAAACCCTGAGAGTATGACCTCTGGTCACCCTTCAGCTTAGTAATGAGGTTACTCCTGAGGTTCACCCTTCAGCCAAAGATTGAACAGGCCCATGGAACAAAACAAGGCTAAAGGGGTGCACCAGCCCTGGGGCAGGGACTGAGCAGGAAAGCTGGTAATAGGGAACCCAGGGTTGGGAAAGAAGAGTGTTGACATGTTGCAAGGTTGTTAACCAACGTCATACAATAATGTGTGTGCTAACTGTTCAATGAGAAACTAGTTTGTTCTATAAACCTTCTTCTGAAGTTCAATAAAAAAAAAAGGAAGGAAAGAAAAGAACCAAAATTCTTATGAATTCAACTGTTTAATTAAAATAACAATAACAACAAAGGGAAAAACAATCAATTCAATCAAAAGAGATCAAAGATGTTATTTAACAAAATGTTGGGAAAAACACCCAGTTGACGGATATTTTTCCATCTCTGATCTTATGTTTGAGCAGCTTACAGATATGGGCTGATTCCCTAAGGATCTAACAACCATTTGCTTCATAGTCTCCAATAAGAAAAGGCATTTAAACCTATACCACTAATATTCTCACCCCTGCACTGGTAGCACAAAGTAAATCTCCTTTCAAAACAGCCTAAAATCAGAGTCTTTAAGAATAATATGAAATAAAAACGTAAAAAATACTGTTTGGAAAGAAAGAGGATGCATAGGGAAGATTAAGTGGCTTGAGATGGTAGTGGACAGAAAAGTATTCTAGTTGTGCCATTCTGCTTCTGTACAACATATTTCTTCTGCTCAGAATTGGCTGGCTATTACACATAAGTAAACAGAAGTGTCTACAATATGCCAGAGCCATTTCCCGCTGAACAAAACAGTGCTCATTTTTTATATGAATGTTGGACTTCATTTTAATGCTCCCTAAATTATAGTCTGCAGCAAAATTGCACACCAAGACATTTTTTTGTGAGGAAGGCCCGTAATACACACAAATCACAAGGCAAATACTGATTCTTCAATAATTCAGATTCTTACCGTGATTTAGAATAAAAAATTGTGTACAGTAATAGAGAAGCACAACTTCGTGTTTAATACGGCTAATGGAGAAGAATTGGCATGCATTTTCTTTGATAGGTTATCATATAAAGAATCTGCTTTTGTTTATTTGTTTGTTTTAGTGAAAAACACAGACATTTTGAAAAAGGTAGCTCATAGAATAACTTCACTACAGGCCCTGAACCAGATGTACCACGTTCACGAAAGTAAGAGAAGGATAGCCCCACAGGGATTATGCGTGAGAAAAGAAACAAGAAAAATATGTATTTTCTACTCACTGCCCCTTTCCTCCACTTACACTGTGTGCAAAGAAAGGAAGAGGTATTCGTGCCATGAGAGGGCTGTCTGTTGAGTGCTGCAAACATCTCGAAAGTTTACCAATGTCACATCTGACTGAAATCCTCTTTAAAGGAGATTTTATGCTTTAATTATTTTTTCCAATCTCTTTTTTTTTTACGTTATCAAAGTAAATACATCTTAAACACATACATCCATATATAGATATGTAAAAAAGCAGATGTCTTCTTCCATACTTGTTCCATTTTCAGCAGTAAACTGTATTAAGTATCTACTATATACTTCTAGAAAGAGTCCTGGTGGTACAACGGTTAAGCACTTGATTGCTAACTGAAAAGTTGGTGGTTTGAACACATCCAGCAGTTCTGTGGGAGAAAGACCTGGAGATCTGCTCCCACAAAGATTACAGCTGATTACAGCCTAGGAAACTCCATGGAGCAGTTCCGCTGTCACATGAGGTCACTGTGAGTTGAAAATTGACTCTCCGGCACCTGACAATAACAGTATACTTCTAGAAACATTTTTATGCATTTACAAACAAAATACAGATATAAATGTAAGTACAAGCATATATGTATACGTATACACACACACAGATATACAAATACATAATTTCAGTCAGATTCCTAGCAGGAAACACCTGAAATACTCAAATTAAGGTAATCTAAGGAGGATTTGGAAAACCTGGTGGCGTAGTGGTTAAGTGCTACGGCTGCTAACCAAAGGGTCAGCAGTTCAAATCCGCCAGGAGCTCCTTGGAAACTCTGTGGGGCAGTTCTACTCTGTCCTATAGGGTCACTATGAGTCGGAATTGACTCAACAGCACTGGGTTTTGTTTGGTTTTGGTTTAAGGAGGATTTAATAAAGGGACTATCACTAGGGTCTTGTAGATAAAAGAAAACCTAAAGGGAGAGTTTAGTATCCAGGGACTATCCTCACGCTGAGAACAAAGGGCATGAGAAGGAAGCTGTTTCCAGACACAGAAGGGAAAAGTGGTTTAAAGAAAAGATGGCCTTGATGGGAGCCATGTTCTTTGGTCAAGGTGCACAATTCCTCAGTAATGAGCTGGAGAAACAAACATCCTGATTTCACTGCTCTCCCTTCCTCTTCCTTCCATCTACTATAAAAAGTCCTCATTGGTCAAATGCAACAGGCAGCCAGAGAACAAGAGAAGCTATTCATCATTCCATACGGGTCTGCGTTCCAGGCCAAGTTGCAGCTTAAGTAAGCTGTAGCGCAGATTTGGAAATACCAACAAAACGATTCTAAATCTTATGGAATTGCTTCACATAGGAAATAAATACACAAATTCTTAAATAGTTTCATAGCACAAATGAGATTATTCAATAAATATTGTTTATCTTGCTATTTCACTTAAGGCTATGTGCTGAGCATAGTTCTTTAGAAATATAATTTGGTCTACCTCATTAATTTGAATTCAATCTCTTGAACCCAGATACAGCATAATATATTTAACTTGTCCCATATTACTTGACATTTAGGTTACTCCCAAATTTTTCAGTTACAATAAATCTGCAGTAAACAATTTTATACATCTACTGTCACAAATGGAAACCCTGGTGGCTTAGTGGTTAAGAGCTACTGCTGCTAAACAAAAACTTGGCAGTTCAAATCTACCAGGCACTCCCTGGAAACTATATGAGGCAGTTCTACTCCTTCCTATAGGTTGCTATGAGTTGGAATCAACTTAACAGCAATGGTTTTTTTGTTTTGTTTTGTTTTACTCCCATGAATATGAGTGAGTAAATTCTAAACATAAGTTCTAAGAGATCAGTTTCTAAGTAAAAGTGTTTGTGTATAGCATTTTCTGGTTATTTCCAAATTCAATTCCACAGATGATGGAGCAATCTATACACCTATCTTTAGTGTGCAAAAGTGCTTCTCTTTCCAGTACATTCATCAACAGTGGGAAGCGCAAGCTTTAAAAATTTTAATTATCTGTTAACTAACTTCTAACTTGGAAACCCTGGTGGCGTAGTGGTTAAGAAAGAGCTACATCTGCTAACCAAAGGTCAGCAGTTTGAATTCACCAGGCGCTTCTTGAAAACCCTATGGGGCAGTTCTACTCTGTCCTGTAGGGTCGCTATGAGTCGGAATTGCTCGATGGCAATGGGGGAACTTCTAACTTAATTATTTTTTTTTGAAATCACCTTTACTTTCTCCTTTCAGGAGGTATGGTCGTCTGGGAACAGAGCGGTAGAGGGTAGAAGAGATTTCCTAAGATCTGAGAACTTTGATTCAGATCCCAGCTGTAACACCTACTTGCTGTGTGATCTTGGACACTTTACCTCTCTGAGCTTTTATTTTCCTATATGTTGTTGTTGTCAGGTGCTGTTGAATCCCTTCCAACTCATAGTGACCCTATGTAAAACAGAACAAAATACTGTCAGGTCCTTCACCATCCTCACAATCATTGTTATGCTTGAGCCCATTGTTGTGGCCACTGTGTCGACCCATCTTGTTGAGGGTCTTTCTCTTTTTCACTGGCCCTCTGCTTTATCATGCATGATGTCCTTCTAGAGGGACTGCTTCCTCCTGATAACATGCCCAAAGTATGATGTAGTCTCACCATCCTTGCTTCTAAGGAACATTCTGGTTGTGCTTCCTCTGAGACAGATTTGTTCGTTCTTTTGGCAGTCCATGGTATATTCAATATTCTTCTCCAATGCCACAATTCAGAAGAGTCAGCGCTTCTTCAGTCTTCCTTATTTATCATCCTGGTTTTCACGCATACGAGGCGATTGAGAATAACATGGCTTTGGTCAGGTACACCTTAGCCTTCAAGGTAATATCTTTGCTTTTCTACACTTTACAGAGTTCTTTTGCAGCAGATTTGCCTAATGAAATTCATCTTTTGATTTCTTGACTGCTCTTTCCATGAGCATTAATTGTGGATCCAAGTAAAACGAAATCTTCGACAACTTCAAACTTTTCTCCACTTATCATGGTGTTGCTTATTGGTCCAGTTGTGAGGATTTTTGTTTTCTTTATGTTGAGGTGTAATCCATACTGAAGGGGGTGGTCTTTGATCTTCGTCGGTATGTGTTTCAGGTCCTGTTCTTTTTTAGCAAGCAAGGTTGTGTCATCTGCATAATGCAGGTAGTTAATGAGTTTTCCTCCAATCCTGCTGCCCCATTATTCTTCATATAATCCAGTTTCACAGGTTATTTGCTCAGCATAGAGATTGAATAGGTATGGTGACAGGATACAATCCTGACGCACACCTTTTCTGACTTTCAACCTTGCAATATCCCCTTGTTCTGTTCGAAAGACTGCCTCTTGATCTATGTAAACGTTCCTCACGAGCACAAGGAAGTGTTCTGGAATTCCCATTCTCCACAATGTTACCCTTAATTTGTTACGACCCACACAGTCAAATGCCTTTGCATAGTCAATAAAACTGAGGTAAACATCTTTCCGGTATTTTCTGCTTTCAGCCAGGATTCGTCTGACATCAGCAATGATAACCCCGGTTGCATGTTCTCTTCTGAATCCGGTTTGAATTTCTGGCAGTTCCCTGTCAATACACTGCTGCAGTAGCTTTTGAATGATTTTCAGCAAAATTTTGCTTGCATGTGATAGTAATGATATTGTTTGATAATTTCTACATTTGGTTCGATCACCTTTCTTGGGAATAGGCACAAATATGGATCTTTTCCAGTTCATTGGCCAGGTAGCTATCTTTCAAATTTCTTGGCATAGATGAATGAGCACTTCCAGTGCTGCATCCATTTATTGAAACATCTCAATTGGCATTCCATCAATTCCTGTACAGAAAATATAAGATGTAAAATATGCCTTAACCTATCTCATAGAATTGTGATAAAGATGGAATTATATGTATGAAAACATTATAAAATATTACTCATAATTACATTGTTGTTAGTTGCCATCCAGTCAGCCTGACTCATGGCCATCCCATGCAAAACAGAGTTAAATACTGCCGAATCCTGTGCCATCTCCACAATAAGTTGGAGATCAGACCATTTTGACCCACAGGGTTTCCACTGGCTGATTTTCCAAAGTAGGTTGCCAGGCCTTTTTTCCTAGTCCAACTTAGTCTGGGAGTTCTGCTTCCACTAACTTAACGACTAGTAGTGGCTGTGCGTGAAGTACTTTTGCCAGGAATCGAACCTGGGTCTCCTACATGGAGGATGAGAATTCTACCCCTGAACCACCAATGCCATCACCCATAATTACACAAAATACTTATGATGTTCTCTGAAATATAGTTTAAGGCCTACCCTTCTGGAAAATGATTGCCACGATGAGCATTTTCATTTATTTTTTTCTGAATAATTATAAAATCCTTGTAACTATGTATTAGGTTTTCATTTAAAGAAAAAAGAAAAAGGATGAAACTCTAAAACAACTTGCAATGATTGATCTCCACTGGAGGCAGACAATGAGTGTGTAACTAAAGGAGTACTCTATTTTTAAAGCAACAGATGCATTTGCCCCAAGGTGTGCTTTTTGACCTAAATACAAAAGAGTAAACAAGAACACATTTAAATTAAACCTAGAGATAGGAAACTTGCACAATATTTCTCACAAATCCAGGACCAAATTCTCTTCTTCAGTATGATAATTTGCATGGAGTAACCTTTGAGTCTCAACATCCTCCTTTGTAAAATGGAATAATAATAACTTCCCCACAAGTTTGCTGTCAGGATTAAATGGGAAACATACAGAGTCAAATATAGGAACCCTTTCTTTATCTGGAGTCCTTGTGGTACACTGGTTAAGTGCTATGGCAAGCTAAGGCTGCTAAGCAAAAGGTCCACCCACCACCCACCCACTGCCGTTGAGTCAATTCCGACTCATAGTGACCCTATAGGACAGAGTAGAACTGCACCAAAGAGTTTCCAAGGAGCAACTGTCAGCAGTTCAGATTCACCAGCCGCTCCTTGGAAACTCTATCAGGCAGTTCTACTCTGTCCTATAGGGCCGCTATGAGTCGGAATCAGCTTGATGGCCAAGGATCTTTTTTTTTCTTTGTTCTATAAAGAACAAGAAATAGAGTAGAGTGCTTCAGAGAGGGGATGAATACATGATTAGATAGATTGCTAGATAGATATTTAACCAAGACATTACAAGAAATTACACAGAACAACACTTAGATCACTCACTCATTGTTCAATGCATGGTGACCAGTCTTGCACTAGATACAATGGTTACAGAGGTGATTTCTGTCTTCCAGGAGTCCTGCCTTATGTGAGAGATCAACATGCATCATGAATTGAATTATGTCCTCCCCAAAAATGTGTGTATCAATTTGGCCGGGCCTTGATTCCCAGTATTGTGTGGTTGCCCTCCAGTTTGTGATTGTAATTTTATGTTAAAGAGGATTATGGTAGGATTGTAACGCCGTTACTGAGGTCACATCCCTGATCCAATGTAAAAGGAATTCCCCTGGGATGTGAACTGCAGCACGTTTTATCTCTCAAGAAATAAAAAGGAAAGGGAAGCGAGCAGAGAGGGGGGAGCTTATACCACCAAAAAAGCAGTGCCAAGAGCAGAGAGCGTCCTTTGGACCCAGGGCTACTGCGAAGAGGAACTCCTAGTCTGGATGAAGATTGACAAGAAGGCCGGCAGAGAAAGAGAGAGAGAGAAAGCCTTCCCCTTGAGCTGACACCCTGAATTTGGACTTTTAGCCTACTTTACTGTGAAGAAATAAATTTCTCTTTGTTAAAACCATCCACTTGTGGCATTTCTGTTATAGCAGCACTAGATGACTAAGACAACGTGTAAACAGATTAGTGGAGAAGAATGAACCAAGGGGAATAATTAAAGTATCACAAGGTGTAAATTAATAAGACATCAAGAGTAATTCTTTTTTGGTCCAGGAATTAGAGATTATAAAAGGGAAATTTTTGAACTTTTTATTATTTATAGCTATATGGAATCTCTATAATATTGCAAAGGTTTTAAATCTATTTCAAATTACAAAATCATTGTGGATTACTCAGAACTTTTTAAAAATTATTGGATTCCTCTGCTGGATTTTTGGCATATAGATTCCATTTTGGAAACCCTGGGGGCGTAGTGGTTAAGTGCTATGGCTGCTAACCAAGAGCTTGGCAGTTAGAATCTGCCAGGCGCTCCTTGGAAACTCTATGGGGCAGTTCTACTCTGTCCTATGGGGTCACTCTGAGACAGGATCAACTCAACAGCAGTGGTTTTTAGTGGTTTAGATTCCATTTTACATTTTGCCTGAAATTAACTGTGGTGACATCATGCTGGTAAGTAAGCAATGATTGAGTAAAATATTATGATCTACTCTAAATTACAAAATAGAAATTACATACATCATCACAATGAAAGTCAAGTTCTCATAAACCCTTTGATTAAGAAAAGTGGCAGACATATCTGACTATATTCCATTCTGGCTTCTTTGAGTTCTTCTAGTAGAAGAGAATGATTTATTGTGCTTTACATGTTTGGTTAAATCACTATGTATTATAATTTGTCTGATCTGTCACCAAACATAATACATGTTAAACAGACGTAATTTTGTAGCAGAGAGCCAAAATTGGGCCTTGTTTATGTTACAAATTATTCTATTCCTATACAAAAGACATGGTTAACTTTTTGACTCAGGTTACTGAATTAACTAAATAATTATTTAGTTAATTAATTCTATTTGCCCCCAAATTTGCTCGAATCTCTACCGTGAATAAAGAAATCCAGTTTTACTGACTCATATTGTCATTCCATCTTATGAGAATTAGAATATAATAAACCACGTCGAGTACTAAAATCTTATTGAAATACATTTTCCTGTGAGAATCCTAACATCACATCCCATATTCAAAGTATTTGAGAGTTACCTTTAGTTTTGACTTGACAATGTGCAGTTGTTAAACATTCTTTTTAAAAGAAAGTTTTTGGTATGGGAGTGCTGGGTTAACTTACTCCTGTTATGTTCTATACATATCTAGAGAAAGCCCTTAAAGCATTTCTTTCTCTTAGCAGCTAGAAAGAGAGGAATTTTCAAGGCAGGAGGTGTACTCTGAGCCTTAGCCTCCTCCTCTGGCCTTCCATTACAACTTAAACATTCCTCCACACTATATATGCATTGTCATTGTGGTTAAGTGCTGTCAAGTCGATTTCCACCTATACTGACCCTATAGGACACATTAGAACTGCCCCATAGTGTCCAAGGAGTGGATGGTGGATTTGAACTGTTGACCTTTCGGTTAGCAGCTGAGCTCTTAACCATTGCGCCACCAGGGCTCTATATATGTATTAGGATGTTATATTAGCAATTTTCGGTGAGGCACTAAGATTCAAACTACCAAAATGAACTGTGAGATAAGCCATTCCCAGAACTTTCAAACTTTTAAGGTCAAATGGCTGAGAACAGACTCCTCTAAAATATGCACCAAACCAAACCCATTGCTGTCTAATCAATTCTGACTCAAAGCGGCCCTATAGAACAGAGTAGAACTGCCCCATAGAGTTTCCAAGCAAAGCCGGTAGATTCAAACTGCCGACCTTTTGGTTAGCAGCTCTATCTCTTAACCGCTATATCACCAGGGTTTCCAAAATATGCACAGAATGCATATAAAAAGTTCCGGAGAGGATTTGTTGGAGGGACTTTCTTTGATAAGAACTGCTAATATACTGTGAATTCCACCCCTATCCTTCCAAAGGTCAAGGTTAAGAGTTTCCTAATTTTCACCTTAGCCTGAATGAGATGGGCTTCACCAGGGCTACTCAGAGAACTTTAGCTGTGTGCCCTGGACCTTGTGGAACACAGTGGACTGGTGTCTGAATCGTATCTCTGAATTCTGTCAAGAGAGAAATTGCGATGGGCTAGATGTTCTAAGAACGCAAAGAGGAGAGACACTGCTACTTTGGGGTAAGCCTGCACGTCAGGTGTTTTTTCAGGAAAGAACAAGTCAGTGTTCGTGACTGACCACGTGCGAACTCTGTACCAGCCTTCCAGTGTGGAGATCATCTTAGGTCCTTTCCATGGGCCTGCCTGACTGTGAAAGAGGCCCCAGAAAAGGAGAAACCAAGGTGAACTAGGCAGATAGCAGGAGGTAAAGGAGTCAGTGACAACCAGAATAAAGGATATTCCCATGAAAGGAAAAACAGACACTTTAAGAACCCACAAAATGTTCATGAGTCATATTTTAACATAAGCCAGGCCTAGGCAGTGTGAAGCAATTCTTTAACCATACCAGCTGGTTAAAGCCTCTCTCTCCTTACCTCTACTCCTGCCCACAACAGAGTCAGGAAAGGTGGGAGCAAGTAAGCCGGGAAAGATGTGAGTGAAAGTGGAAGACACCAACCACAAGCCTTTTCACAGCTGCAGGCATTTTGGCTGAAAGAATCCTAGCTGGAGAAATCGAACCACTGGACAACAGTAGAAGTGTTGAACTAGGCATTCTAATTTCTGAATCAAGATATTTTGTTTATTATAATGACTACAGCCTTTTGAGGAGCCCTGGTGGTGCAGTGGATAAGCATTTGACTGCTAACCAAAAGGTCAGCAGTTTGAATCCACCAGTCACTCCTTGGAAACCCTATAGGACAGTTCTTCTCTGTCCTATAAGGCCACTACGAGTTGAAAGCCACTCAGTGGCAATAGCTTTTTTTTTTTTTTTTTTAATAGCTTTTTGAATTCCCTAAGAATGATTAGACAAGTTCTTGGGCCTGCCAGATTTTTCATTCAGGGACAATATAAGGACTTAATCCCGCAAAATAAATTTCTAAGGGATCCAAAACAAACAAACAAAAAAACCCATTGCTGTTGAGTTGACTCCAACTCATGGCAACCCTATAGGATGAAACAGAACGCCTCATAGGGTTTCCATAATGTTTCCAAGAGGTGACTAGTGGATCTCTTAGCCACTGCACCACCAGGGCTCAAACGAACAGTGGAAGCCAAATAAAAATAGCCTACTCCATACATCCTGCCAAATCAATATTCTGATTCCATATTGCAATTGTCAATTTACCTGTTTATGTAGTGTGAGCCAGTAAGAAGTTTTTGAGGACAATATCTCTCCCTTTGCATCTACAAAATTTTAGACTAGCTCAATGCCTAGTAGATGCAAGTCACTAAATAAATATTTTGCATTTGTTGGATGAATAACTTAAGGCTAAACACCTCCCTTTTTCAAATTAGTGTATGTGTGTATGTGCGTCTTTAAACATCACAGTGTCTTATCATTGGTATCACCCTTCAGCAAAATTATGAAGTCTTCTTTTCTCCCTTCCACCATGACTCTCCCTTTACCTCTAGGTCAAGAAGCAAAGCAGAGCAGTTTATTTGCGTTCTTAGTGAGAACAGCCATCAAAGCAAGAAAGACCTGAAGCTTCAAGGCAAAGGAGGTGGTGGTGAAGATCATCTAGCAACAGCCACAGGTTTTACATAGTAGTCAGAACAGAAGCACTAAACACATTAACAGGAAAATTAACTGGGATGTCCCATGAAACTATGACCCTAAAACTCCAAACCAAGGCACTAAATCCCATGAAGTGTCTGGTTGTACATAAGCAGCCTCAGTAGCCAATCCTTTTTTTTTGTTTGTTTGTCATTGTTGTAAATGTATCTATCACACAACATTTGCTAATTCATCTTTTTACAGGTGTACAACTTATTGACAGCACTTACAATAATCAGCTGTACAATTGTATCCTTAACCAATGTGTTCCATCACTGAGTCTTCCATTAGCAAAAAAGAAAGTAGGAGGAAGCCTTTTACTAAACTTCCTTCTTGAGTCCATTGCAAAGATAAAGCAGTAAAAATAACTAATGACATATAGAAATGAGAAGAGCAAGACAAGGATATGGTTCTAAACGGAAGATGGGCTTGATAAGCAAAGCAGGTCCTTTAAGAAAATAAGAGTGTAATAGGGTTGGTCCTTAGGCCTCAGCTGTGCTGGAGGACAAAACAGGAGCTCACGCTGTTGGCCATAGGCCTCGTAGAGATCAAGACAGGCTGGACACCCAGTGAGCCTGGCCAAAATTGCCAATCACGTAAGAAGTTTTACCCTTATATGGGAAATTTCAGCCTGTGGTGATTAGTGGAGCCATCCAAGCGTCTTATAACTTGCCTTTTCCCTTAACAGAGCCATGACTTTTTAATAATACTTGCCATTTTAGGACAAGAACTCTTGCTACAGGGACTACTGCCAAATGAGACATCATTAGTTCTAAATGGCATTGGTTCTAAGGCTAGACATCTGAAGTCAGCTGGAGGTTTATTCTGAATTCCTGAGCTGGGACTTGAACCAGGACAAAGATTAACAGCATCCATCCAATATGAACTTATACAATTCTAAAACGAGGTTTGTATTAACTTATATTGAGTATCACTGCTAACATTATAGCTTGGTCATGCTGGAACAAAACAAAGCTAGATCCTTCCGTCAGTTCAAAATTAGCCTATTTATATTACTTTTCATGCTCTGAGGAAATTTTTATTAAACATTTCCAAATATAATGTTTTATTGAAAAATATCACATCTTGGAACACACATAATGCATATTCATGGCTTTCACATATTTAAAATAAAGACCCACACAGTAAGTTTGATTGACCCAGTGTCATAATTTAGAACTAATTCTCAAAAATGTCATGAGATTTAGCAGTTAAAAGGCAAGGTTGACATGTGGAACCAAGAAAGAAAAAACTGAGTGCCAGATGGCCTCCAGTCTCTTTCCTGCCAGCCCTACCACCTTAGGCCAGCAGAAGCAACAATCAAGTTCTTCTCACAGCTCCTACAATTTCTCACCACCTCCTTCATGGCTTCCAACATTTTCTCTTATTTACATTCCCCACATCTATCGGTCGAGTAAAGCATGATTAAGCGCAGCTGTCTTCTTCTCTCCTCTAAGGTTAGAACTGACTTTTCAGCTCCGTAGTTAATTCTGCCTCCATTACAGCAGATTCCAAACCTACAGAAAATATTATCCAAAGGCCCAATTCTGAGATATGTCATCTTCAAATTCTCCTCAACCACAAATGAAGGGAAAAAAAAAAAAGAATATTCACACCTACCCTCTCTCAAGTATTTATATTTACTCATTTACTTACGTGCAATTTAAGATCTATGAATTTATTCAATGTTTGTTCATTTACTTCATTTTTTATTCTTTATTAAACAGACATTGGACATATGCTTCCAGATATCTATTGATACATAAACTCATAGACAATGCAGTAGGTCACTTCATAGATGTATAAATTTCTTTGTAGAGCACAAATGATGGGCCACTGATTTAAAAGTGTCATTTATTTCAAATTCCCAAGATCTGTACTGTACATGTATTAACATGGGTTGGTGTCTGCCCTTTCTAGCAAGTTGCTTTATGATCTACACTGCCAATTTTCTGTCTCTAGAACAATTCAATTGGAAATAGAACTATGTAAGTAAAAAATCTTTAACATAGGACAATGGATAAAAAAAGGAAGGGGTTTTATTAGGAAGTTCATTCGCCGATGTTACTATTTAAATTTTTTGTTGTTAGGTGCTATTGAGTCAGTTTCGACTCATAGCGACCCTATGTACAACCAAATGAAACACTGACTAGTCCCGAGCCATCCTCACAATCCTTGTTATGCTTGAGCCCATTGTTGCAGCCACTCTGTCAGTCCATCTCGTTGAGGGTCTTCCTCATTTATTTATGACAACATAAGGGAATGTCCAGTAAAGGAGTATTCATATCCACCCCATTTTCTCTCTCTTAGCTTGTCTCACCTCATCCCACTGGATCCAGTGATGGCCCTCAAGTAGTTCAGTGAGAGCTCTGGAACCAATTCTGATGCTGGCAGGAAGAACATTAGCAGGTGTTGCTCTACCCTTTAGTCATGTTCACAGTCTCTCAGAGACCAGATTCAGTGTCCTAGTCACAATTGCTACCTCATGGAGGGGGACCCTCTTACACAGAATCAGAGTAGTGCACCTTCCGTAGATGCCTTATGTCAACTTGCTTTATACTGTTAAACACAATATGCTCAAAATAACCATTTGATTGAGTTCTTATTTTCCAACCAGTGCCTTAGTGGTGTGTAGCTACTGTTAACAGTGGTTATTATGAATTATTCAGATAAGAAATTGAAGTTGGCAATGATTTTATTCTACTTTGATTAACAATAAACATCCGTGAAAATAGCAGTCAAGAAATCAAATGGCATATTGTACTGGACAAATCTACTGCAAAAAACCTCTTTAAAGTTTTAAAAAGCAAGAAGGTGACATTGACGACTAAGGTGAGTCTGACTTAAGCCAGTCTTTTTAATCACTTCATATCCATGTGAAAATTGGATAATGAAAAGGAAGACAGAAAGAATTCATGTGTTCAAACTGTAGTGTTGATAAAAAATATTGAATATGCTTCGGACTGTCAAAAGAACAAGTATTAGCAGAAATACAACCAGAATGCTCCTTAGAAGTGAGGATGGCCAAACTTTGACTGACTTATTTCGGACACACATCATCAGGAAGGACCAATTGCTAGAAAAGAACGTTATATTTGGTAATGTAGAGGGCCGATGAAAACAAGGGAAATCCTCAGTGAGATGGATTGACACAAGAGCTTCAACAGTGACCTCAAACATGCCAAAAATCATGAAGATGTCATAGGACTGGCCAACATTTCAATCTGTTTTACACAAGGCCACCGTGAGTCAGAGTCAATTCAATGGCAAGTAACAACAACAATATGAATTATTGGTATTAAGGAGAGTCTTGGAGAGACAAAACGAGGGATTTAAATAAATGAGAGAGGTGAGGAGATAGCTTCAGAATCCTGCCCACCTCAGAAGTTGGCCCATTCACCTTGGTTTTCTATTCATAAATTACTCAGCACACTTTATGGTGTTAAGGATAGAAAAAGTACTTCTTTAATGGGAAACAATCTAGTTGGTTTTATAACATGCTTTAGTTTTTGACAGTGATCCAGGGGAAAAATATCCCATGTTAAAACTCAGCCACAACTATCCTCAAGCTCCCATGTGTGTGTCTTCACAAGCATTAAACTAAATGACTTCATTTTTCGTTAGAAACCAGGTTTTCATAAACTCAGTGTAAATTAAGTTGAGCTCTATGCCTGTGGGTCTCACCATCATTGGATACTATTAGGGGTCATGATTTTAAGGGTAATCTGGAGTTAATTACTTCACATCTTTGCTTTGTATTTCAGAGAAGGCCAAGTGAGAGATCAGGACCGCAGAAAAGAAAATGAACTTGGTGATATTTTAAATGTCATTGATCCATTGAGAATCTTACACTTATTTCTCTGCATAGTTTAATAGGTAGTAATGCTTTTGATTATATGCCTGGGAACATTGCAGAAACTGATAAACTTTCTGTGCTTCTTATGGACAAGGCCTCTGTCAGCATAATTCATATCTGTTACTGAACTTGTAAATTATTCATCTTTTGATTAATATGCTAATTAAGGATTTGCTGTTAAAAAGGTATAAATATCTTTCATTGCCTAAAGTAATTAGAATAAGCAATTACTTAAACATTATGATTCTGATGTTAAATAATTACTATGAGAGAAAAGGGAAGAAGATACAAAAATATGTTTGATGTAATTTCAACTATTGAACCAAATGACAATATTTTGTGTTGTTTATATAAATATATACATACGCTTTGGAAGACTCTAACACTTGTTTTCTTTTATACAAGTCATTTCAGTTTTTATTTTACAGACCACCTAGCGCAGGAATTTTGCTCTCCTCAAGATTCTCTTTTTAAAGAAAATTTAAACTATCTCAAAACATTTGCCATCTGTGTGCATTTTATTTAAAATTTATTCATCAATTAATTTTTAAATGGTTATATCACTATGCATGATGCAAAGTAGTAGGGATGTCAACTTGAATAAGGGTTTAGAGTGGCCTGTATCAAACCAATCACCTTCAAGTTGATTCCAACTCATGGCAACTGCATGTGCGTCACAGTAAAACCGTGTTCCACAGAGTTTCCAAGGGCTGATTTGTCTGAAATAGATCACCAGGACGTTCTTCTGACGTGCTTCTGGGTGGACGTGAGCCTCCAACCTTTAGCAGTCAAGCATGTTAACCATTGGTAACACTCCAGGATTTCATGGCCTGCACCATTTGCAAATTATTCTGAGGAATTACTGTGATCACTGGAGTGTAGAATCTTATCTTGCCCATTCCTTTAGGTGTCAATTATCTCCAAACTTTTGTTCATGTAACCTTATTTGTAAAGAACAAAGCCTTTAGTGTAAACCCTGCAACGCATGTATACTTATTCTTAAAATAAATACATTGATTGTTATTGTGGGGTAATATCTTTTAAATTAATATGTGTATAAGACTGTAAGCCTTGATATTTCAAATTTTTACTCGAGCATTTTGGTGGATACATAGAAATATTTCATGACCTGTCTTTACCTTCCAGATGGTTTGACCTATAGGTCTAAATCACTTAATGATTAGTCTTAGTTTTACTTAATTTCTAAAGAAAAACATGATTCCTAGATTTTACTTATCCATTCTTTTACACACCAATGGATCATATGCATAATTATTTATGAATTAAACACACAAGGGGAAAATATATATTTAGCGTCAGGTATATAATAAGTAGTCATCGTTATAAATCCATACTTTAAGTAGTCCTGTTGAGCATTTTGATTTTTAGGTTATCGCTTTCTGAAATGTGGTATGGGCTGAGTTTGTACAAGGAGGGGAAGAGATGTGAGCTCTGCCATATTCTTTTTGATGACTTACTAGGATCATCTTTAATCCATGACTTCTTGGTAAAAAAATGTTCAAATTACTTGTTGATTTCTCTGTGTTTGTCTGTTAAAACTAAGTAACATAATCTGCAAATCTTTTTAACCAGGTGTCTATGAGGTATACAAGATAAATGACCCAGCTGAGGCAAGGTTTTCACCCGCTCTGTTGAGGAACCCCATGCTTCTCAGCATACATCAAGTATTAAATATGACAAATGGCTGTATGAGAGTTGATAGTGGAGCAAAGTACCAGTCTAAATAGTAAATCGAGTATTAATACAAGATTTTTTTTTTTTTAATTTTACATAAAATCTAATATGAAAATTTACTATTTTCTTCCTGTAACTCAGTGGGTCATCTTGCCCATCTCAGACGTAGATGTATGTATGTTTAAGAACACAACACTGAAGTACCATTCAAACGCTACCTTCTTCCACTTAGATGTTACTGATCCTGACAATCCCAAATCAGTCTTTCTTTCAAAACCCTATGACCTTTCGTCCTATTGCATTCACAACATCCATTTTAACATTGTTGAATAATAACTGTGGTAAACTTTTTATATCCTCTTATAATGTGATGGTTGCCGAAGATCAGAAATGTTCTATTCATTTTTCGGTCTCCAAAGCACCAAACTCCACACAATATACTATGAAGGTTCTTAGTTAATGCCAAGGGGAGGATGAATAAATACTATATCTCATCTAAATGTCCCAAAGTGTATTATGGCAAGATATGACTGTAGGCCTGGAGACTCTATAGAACAGGATATAATTAAGACAAGGAGAAAGTTATGTTCCAGGTGCTGAGAAAACCTTCACCCAGGGTTCACATTTGTATCCAGAATCACAGAGCAACTGTTGATGTGGAAAGCTCTCTATGTCACTCATCTTTTTGATCTCCTGGGAAAGGCATTTTCAAATTCAGCTGAAAGAGATTGTAAACTACATTTGGGGTTGGGGTGGCAATTTTCTGGATCATGGTAAAAAAAAAAAAATCACTGGGTGTCTTGAATAATATTTATTTTATAGTATATTTAGTTCTGAAATACGATACAGTATAGTCTTTGGAATCTGGCATACTCAGATGAAATCTCTGATGTATCATTTTCTAGCCTTATGAATTTGGTTGTTACATTCTTTCTCTATACCCCAATTTCCTTCGCTGTAAAATGGCACCAGGTGTACCAAGCACCAGGTATAGTTGTGAGCATTCTATGAGATTAGGAGGTAAGGATCTGGTATAAAATAGATGCTTGTACTTACTAGGTTTCCACTACTCTTCAAGTCTCCACAATTCTCACTGAGCAGAACAGAAATGATCTTTGAACTACTCCACTAACTATAATTAAGCAAGAGGCAAACAATTTATTACAATGGTTATTCCATTACAGAAAAAAAAAAAAAACATTATTTTCTATTGAAATTGATAAATTAGCCAAAGGGAGGGGGGGGAATCAAGAACTGTGAAGAGCCTTGAGAGTGCATATATTTTTTCCACAAAGGACAAAATTTATGAATCACAGAAGGTAAAATCCCCATGGTAATTGTTACTGAAAGGTGAAAAAGAAAATCAGACAATAGACATATACTTGAAAAGATGCCTTCTTCAAATTTGATGATTCCTGGACATCATCTGGGAACTTACCCAAAATTCAAATCCTTAGACTCAGCCTAAGACCTCCTGAATCAGAAAATCATGGGGTAGGGCCCAGCAAACCTGTGTTTAATAAGTCCTCAAGGTGATTCTATTGTCCTTAAGCTTGAGAACCACTGATCTATACCCTTGGCACATTTGAAATATGAGTTACCACAATCACTGTCACACCACACAACTCTAGAATGGAGGTTACCAGGAGCCAAAGACTCCATTGTGATTGTTCCTATGAACATTCTCTCTCACTATCTTTTCATGTTGAATTACAATACATATTATTAGAAAGATTGATATAAATAGATACAGAGAGGTATAGATATGTTTCCCAAACTTCAAATATCATTAGTTATTAGTCTTAGAAATATGAACTGTGATTGGACTTCCGGCAATGGAAATGGACTTGGACCCATGTGGAATATGATTCTAGCAAAGGTTACTCACTTTTTTCTGCTCTCTTCCTTGTCCTCCTTGAGTCCTCAGATTTTCTCCCACCCCTCTAAACCGACGGTTGTCTCGTCATTGCATGTGTGATGAGGATGTAGATGAGAATCTCATAGGTAAAGACACCTTAGATAAAATCTTTCCCAACCATTCATTTTACAAATGAGAAAACCAAGGCTCAGAGAGATATACATCTTTCTAAGCTGGGTTTTATTAAGTCTTTTGTGTGTCCCAGGGAGCTAGCAAGAAAACTTTCTCCTTTCTGTTCAATGAGTGCCAGAAAACAATGCCATTCGCCCAGATAACTATAAGCAAAGATCAGCTATTATTGTGACTGACTCTAAACTTCGGCTGGTTGATAACAGTGGACAATAACTCCAAAGTTAACAGTGGGAATTTAATTCTGTTTTCAGGCTGTAGGCTGTTTAATTTTCATACTGTCTGAAAGGCTTTCTACATCTTGAGGAGAATGAGCCCTCTAAGTGCTTTAAAAAAATCTTTAAACTATTATTCCGATGTGTTATTACTTTCTAAAATGCTATTCAATCTACAATATGAAAAAAAAATATGCTTATGAAAATCTTTTATATGGATGCTTTCTCAAAAAGATAAAAAAGGAAATATTTGTCTTCATCAAGCTTAATGAATAGAATAAGTAAGCTTATTCATTCTTTCATCTGCGTAATGGGTGGCATAAGAGAGATGCTCACTCAGTTTTTTAATTGAATGATCAAATAAATGAATACACAAAAAATAGTCACTGATTATGAGTTGAGTCTCCATATCTAAGCATTCTGCCATCCAAGGCTTCTTATTGCATCACTTTATAAGACAGAAGGTATTAATTGATTCAACAAATGTACTAAAAAAAAAAAAAAACTTAAGAGTCTGCTATATACATAGAATCTAATAAGAGACAGACTTTTAAACAAATAAATGTCCAGTATAGTGAAAAATGCAACAAAATTAGTATTTATAAGGCCCTGTAATAATATAGGAGCCCTGGTGACGCAGTGGTTAGGAACACAACTGCAAACTAAAAGGCTGGCCGTTTGAATTCACCAGCTGCTCCTTGGAAACCCTATGAGGCAGTTCTACTCTGTGTTATGAGGTCGCTGTGAAGTGATGTGATTTTTTCTGACAGTCAAGAAAACTTCTACCTGAAAATGAAATGCAAGGTGACTTTTGCAAGGTGATTGTGAGTTGGGTGGAAGGTGGCGAGTGGAAAGGCAAGCACAGAAGTTGAGAGGTATGCTAAGGTATCCATCATGCGTCCTGCTGTGCTTATTGAGTGAATGAATGGTGGTTCTATTTCTGAAATCAAAACTAACAGCTAAATTTCTTATCACATGTTCTCAGCAGGGTGTCATAGATCCAGCAATGTATTAACCCAAAGCCATCTTCTGAATTTTTCTTTGGATGTCCTCTAAGGAACCAACTCCTGTATGAACTACTGAAGTCCAGCTGAGTACACATGCTGCTCTTTAAGCAAACCGAGTTACATTATTTTCAAACCAATAATAAACTGTCTGATGTTCTTTTATCTCCCAGCACTGCCCTGGTGATTCCCATAATTATCTTAAGCACATTAGTTCTAGGAAATCTTTCCAATATATTGCTATTGTTAAAGAAGTCACCTTTTTATATGAGTATCCAGACACTCAAAATTTTACCCAAGATCAATGTTGAGTTATTAGATTATAATAACTCTTAGTTATCTAGTGCTGTTATAACAGAAATACCACATGTGGCTGGCTTTAACATGCAGAAATTTTTTTCTCATCATTTAGATGGCTAGAAGTTCAAATTCAGGGTGCCAGCTCTAGGGGAATGCTTTCTCTCTCTGTCAGCTCTGGAGGAAGCTCTTCTGACCTTCTGCTTCCTGGGCCATCTTCATGTGGCTTGGCATCCCTCTTCCCCCATCTCTCCCCTGCTTGCTTGTATAATCTCTTTTACATCTCAAAAGAGATTGACTCAAGACACACCCTGTACTAATCCTGCCTCATTAACATAGCAAAGACAATCCATCACCAGATAGGATTATTATCACAGGGATAGAGGTTAGCATTTAGAACCCATATTTTTGAGGGACATAATTCTCACAATTTTTTTTTTTTTTGTAAGTCCAAATTCAGCGTACCTGCTATAGGGGAATGCTCTCTTTCAGGTTCTGGCTACAAGAAGTTAAATGGAAACCACTCTCTGACTCTGGGCCTTCAGAAACTCAGTGCATTGTGCAAGTATACGATTATGCATGTGTGAAGCACTCTGACAGCAATGTGAGATAAGGTCTGTGAGGTCACAGAAGGAGGAGCAATTAATTTCATGTGGAAGTCCTAGCAAAAAAGGGTGGTCTGACATTACACGCCTTCTGTTCCCTTTTTATTGCTTTGTGTTATTATTTCTTTACTGAATAGCTCTAATAAAAATAGATGTCGTTAATATGTACCGCATTTTTACACAAATAATGCACATCTACTTTTGTTTGCCAGTTGCACCCTCCCCCAGGAGGTATTTTCATAAGTGTTGTTATTTCAATTTTTTTAAACCTATTTCTGTTAAAAATTAGCACAGTGTGATTATGAAAATACCTGGCAAACGAGCACAGAAGGCACCTGTTATTTGCATCGAACTATGGTAGTCATCAGGGTTCTTACAGTCCAACAAAATTAGAACAGGTGATTCCTTTCAGAATCTTTTTTTTTTCCTTATTGTTGGGTTGTAAAACACACCAACAAAGAAACAATTGGATCTACTCTTTTAAATAAGTTAAAAGTATAACTTATTTGGTCATTCCTTGCCAGCTACGTTAGTTTATAGCTTCATCCTACTTGTAGACAATATGATGGTGAGGATTTTAAAAGAATGAGTCTAGGCTGCCCTGAAATGCTGACATTCGCTGAATAAATAAGGTCTCTCTCAAATGTGCTTTTTAAATGGCCCTTCCCTGTCCACGTATTATTGCAATTTAGTTTTCCGTGTGTCATCAAAGCTGTGAAACACTGGGAAACGTAGCACAGCGCGGGGCTCTACCAGCAGCAGCATTCACAGCTGACAAACACCGTCAGGCTGCAGCTGGGCTCCGCCATAATCAAACGTTTTTCAGATGTCAATCAGCCCGCGCTGAGGTGCTTTGTAGCAGCTCTTCTCTCTGCCCTTGAGAAAAAGATTGCAGTGAGCGAGATAACAGAGTAGATTTTCTCAGAGTAAAAGCTCTCAAAAGTAAACATTCCGAGGCATTGTATATACGCGTCTATTTTTCTTTAACCCGTGATGGCAAACAGGCCAACATTTCTCCGAGGGTCTTGATAGCATAAGTGTGGTTTGCAGAGCAGAAAGGATTTTCCATGTTACCATGGGGACACCTGAGTGGGGATAAAATATATGTATAACCTTCCCCTTCTCTTAGCTCTTAAGTGCAGAGTGTGAAGGCTTTTCTCTCTGGCCACTTATTTATTTATTTATATATATATTTTTAAAGAAAGTTACAACTTGCCTCATGTTATTTCTCCACAGTTTTATGGGAGGTGGCATCTTTATAGAACCATATGGAACGCTGCGGTGCGGGCTCTCACTGCTTCCGGCCTCAGAGGGACTAGGTTTGGCCCTGGCTCTGCTCCCTGTTCACTATAGCTCTTAGGCCTGGTTCTTAATTCCTTTGCCGAAGCAGGGCAGCGGAAGGAGGGCAGTACTGCCAGGGATAGTGGGTCAGAACACTGGCACACAGATCGGAATCCCAATCCTGACTTTACTGCTGATGAGACATGCCCCCATCATGCTGCCTTTCTCATAAATAAGAAAATGTTTATGAAGAGCCTGACACAGGGAAGTGAACTTCCCGTGAATGCTACATGAACGCTACCATTAAGATAAATGTCCAGACTTTTGGTTCACATGTACAGAAACAGACTACATACCCGCCATGGCTTCTGAATCCAAGGAATCTGACCATCTGTAAGATTCACTGACATGTGAGGGAGGAAATGCTGGCCTACAAGAAAAGCTAAAGTCCACACCAGATGTTGTCAGGTGGATTCTGACTCCTGGTGACTCCCTGTATGTCAGGGTAGAATTGTGCTCCATAGGGTTTGGAGTGGTTGTGACCTTTCGGAAGTAGATCAATTGCCAGGCCTTTCTTCCAAGGCGGCCCTGGGTAGATTCTAACCGTAGGGAGTTCTTAACTCTTTGTGCCACCAAAGAACTATTATCAGGAGAATAAAGGGCAATATACGATTTGGAGCTTCTTAAAAGGTATGCTTAAGAATGTTTCTGCCCTGCTACCACCAATCACTGCCCTGACAGGAAACACAACAGAGAATCCCTGATGGAGCAGGAGAAAAGTGGGGTGCAGACCTCAAATTCTAGTAAAAAGACCAGAGTTAATGGTCTGACTGAGACTGGAGGAACCCCACAAGTCATGGCCCCCAGACTCTCTGTCAGCCAAAAGCTAAAATCATTCCCGAAGCCAAGTCTTCAGACGAATATTAGACTGGACTGTAAGACATAAAATGATGCTGGCGAGGAGTGTGCTTCTTAGCTCAAGTAGACACATGAGACTGTGTGGGCAGCTCCTGTCTGGAGGGGAGATGAGAAAGTAAAGGGGGACAGGAGCTGGTTGAATGGACACGGGAAATACAGGGTGGAGAGAAGGAAAATGCTGTCACATTGTAGGGAGAGCAACTAGGGTCACTTAACAATGTCTGTATAAGCTTGTGTATGAGAAACTGACTTGAATTGTAAACTTTCACTTAAAGCACAAAAAAAAAAAGGATGTTTCTGCATCTTGGTAGAATCTAGGCATCACCATTCCTTTTGAGGTAACATAGATCATCTGAGAAAAGTCTGTAACTTTCTCAGAAAGAAGCCAATTTCAGTACAAAATTGGTCTTGATGTGCAGAGTTGTTTTAACAAAATGAACCTGAATGTGTGAATGAAGGAGAGCAGATTGAAAACTTTCACTCAAAAAACATCTCGAAAGATTCCTTTTCTGCTTAGGAGGCTTAACATGGCAAGAAAATGTTTCTCCCACCCCAACAATGAGAAGGAGCTAATTATTTATGAAATTATAATTTTTTGAGCCCATTAAGGAGCCGACAAGTCCCACAGAGGAGACAAAGGACACAGAACCTGCTCACCTTTGGCAGAGCTTGGAGGAAAAGGTAACAGACATAAAGGCAGTTAAGACGGAACTGCTAAACTTCATCAACTTCTTGAAGGGCTGAGTGTGGCCGATTAGCTAAGAATAAGTGAGATCCCAGACACTGAGAGTCCTCACTCACTCAAAAGCTCATTTAAATGGCAGGAAGAATGACAGGAAGAATTTAAATGGCAGGTGAGGACAGGGAGCCCTGGTGGCTCAGAAGTGAAGGGCTGATTGGCTATTGCTGGGGAGAAGGACAAAGCTCTGCCCACTTCCCCGATGGTCTCTAAAAAAAAACAAACCAAACACATTGCAATGGAGTCGATTCCAACTCTATAGAGACCCTATAGGACAGAGTAGAACTGCTCCACATGGTTTCCAAGGAGTGGCTGGTAGATCAGAACTGCCAACATTTTGGTTAGCAGCCATAGCTCTTAACCACTGCACCACCAGGATTTCTGATGATCTTTCAGACTCAGCTTAAACCTTCAGGGGCTGGAGTGGAACAAGAAAACCTGCAGGCCTAGAGGCAAGAAATAATTTTTTTTTTTTTTTTTAAGGGGAAGGTAGAGGCTTTGGTGGCACAGTGGTTAAGAGCTGGGTTGTTAACCAAAAAGTCAGCAGTTCAAATCTACCAACCACTCCTTGGAAACCCTGTGGGGCAGCTCTACCCTAGGACAATGGGTTTTTATAGGGTGAGGTAGAAGCCCTGGTGGAGCCGTGGTTAACTAGGCGCTCGGCTGCTAAGTAAAACTTCAGAGGTTTAAACTCAACAGCCACGTTGCGGGAGAAAGATGTGGCCATTGGCTTCCATAAAGATTTACTGCCTTGAAAACCCTATGGGACAGTTCTACCATGTCACGCTATGAGTCAGACTAAGTTCCATGGCAATAGGTTTCGGGACAGGGAAAGGTAGGTCCCTGGGTGATGCAAACGGTTTGCTCTGGATGGTTTGAACCCACCCAGTGGCACCAAGGAAGAAAGGCCTAGCATTCTGCTTTCATAAAGATTACAGCCAAGGAAATCCTATGGAGCAATTCCACACTGTAACTACTCTGTAACACGTGAGGTCACCATGAGTCAGAATCAACTAGCTGGGACAACAATGGGGTTGTAGGAGATAAGTAGATGTAAAAGCTGTCTTTCTTAGGAGTAGGAGCAGGAAGGCCTCTGGAGCCCAGTACCTGGGACTGGTATAAAGCCCACTCTGCTGCTGCTAAAGGTGGGGAAGGAAATGCTCTTGCCGAAGACCTCCCCAGACATGCGCATAACACCAAGTAACAAGCAATATCCATCTCCTGCTTAGGAGGGCTGAGAGCATTGAAAGGACCCTCTTTGTGGTGCAGGCAAGTGGGAACGCCTGAAAGCTGAGTGGAGCAGCAACTCTGAGAAGTTAAGTTCAGCTCACCCTGCCATCAAGTGCCTCCAGATTTTTTCTCTTACCTTGTTGACTCTTTACCTACAATTTTCGCTTCTTTTTTTCTCTGCATTTACAATTTTCTCCACCTTCCCCTTAAATGTGCAAGTTCCCCTGGCCTCTTCCTTCTTTCTCTCTCTCCCCCAAATGCACTCTGATGGTGATCTCATCCAGTCTTGTGGCTTTAGTGATCTAAGCTGCTGTTTTCTCAGAGTGGTCATCCCAGGCACAGGGTGCAGTTAGTCACCCTCTTGTGTGCGTTGCTTTTCTGCCAGGTTTTTTTTTTTCTTTATATAACTTGAGGGTATACTATTAGATGCATGTTCGCTTTATATTGTCATTTGATACCAGTGGTTTGAACACTTCATAACGAGAATTATTTTCCTTAGGGCAAGTATTTTGTCTGATATTAAAATCTGTACACCAGCTTTTTCTTTGTAGGGATTTGCTGCAATGTGTGTGTGTGTTTTCCTTGACTTTTTAGAAGTATCCCTTGTTAAAATCATCCAGTCATTGTTTTAAAAAGAATTAAGTCAGATTCTATTTGTCATTTAACTACTGTCTTTGGTCCAGTATATTTAATATAATGACTTCAATTCACATCTACCCTCTTATTTTGTATCATTTCTCACACTCGCTGTAGGTTTTTTTTCTCTCTTGCCTTCTTTGGATTGACTATTTTTATCATTCTTTTCTTTCTTTGAATTTGGGCACTATACCTCTGCTTCTATTTTGCAGCCGTGGACCTAGGACTTACAAATTCTGTTCTTAATTTATCAAGGTCTAAAATCAGTGGATATATTGATCCTACTTCCAGAAACAGAAAGGCCCAAGAATAGTTTGGCTCTTTTTATCCCTCTCCAGATGATACATAATTATTTTGTGTATTTTAGCTACATAATATTTTTAACCTGATAGGACGTTGTTGTTACTGTAAGTCAGGGTTTGTTTATATTTACTCACGTGTTTAGCGTTGTCTTTCCTCTTCGTTCCTTCTGACATCTCAGAAACGCAACCCTGAGAGCTTCTTGGAGGGCCCATCTGCTGGTGGAAGGCTCTCATTTTTTGTTTGTCTTAAGATGTTTCAGTTGTTCTCATTCTTGAATTTGGTGATAGAAATTATAGGTGTAGAGTTACTTTTTTCTTAGCACATTGAAAATACCCTCCTGTCTTCTGACTTCCATTTTTGATATTAAAATTTTATCTGTGTAACTGTTGCTATTATACATCTGTTGTGTCTTCTACATCTGGCTACTTTCAAGAATTTTCTCTTGGCCTTTGGTTTTCTGCATTTTAATAGGAATATATCTAAGCATGAAAACAATTTTCCTTAGGGTCGTAGCATCTGAGGGGCAGGGAGGAAGATGTTTGCTTTTGATTCATCCTGTTATGAAGGCTTTTACCCTCTTGGAATTCCATTTTGTAAGGGAGTCTTTCTAATATCTGGCTTCCCACCTTGGAACAGATGGAAGCTCTGTCTTCTGCCCAGATCTTTTCATGGTGAAAAACTTACTGGGTTTCAGACAGGTGGCTTTAGACATTCCTCTGACTCCCTCTCTGAGTTCCCATCTTCTCTTTATATTTTGACCTTTTGATTCCTTACTGAATTTTGATGTTTTTATATTTAGATCATTCTTTTCTAGTTTACAGTGAAAGCGTTAGTTAGGAAAAATTATTTGCCTTCTCCCTGTAATGGAAAACTATGATGAACCTTTATTCAATTTTTTTCTCGTCCATACTTTACTCTTCCCCATAAAGTAAGTTGATTTTCCCAGCAACACCTAGCCCAGTTTTTCCCTGTTGCTTTAAGCCATTGCTGTTTTATTTCTCAGGTTCTCTTACACATGTGAATTGTTTCTATACTATGTATTCTGTTCCATTTATTCATTGCTTAGTTTTTTATTAACCCAAAATGTTTTTTATTAGAACTATAGTTTTAATAAATGATCATGGCTCTAGTGTGTTTAGAGTTGAAGAGATTCAAAATTTGCTGTTTTTTGAAAGTCAGTCTATATGTTTTCATGTACATTTACATGGGTTTGAACAGTTTTTAAAACTTCTCAGCAACATTCACTTGATATTTCATATATATCTTAAGTACAAAAAATAAAAATAAATCATCACTTTTAGATGTACCAAACCAAACAGCAAAGTTGTTGCATTGAGTCCATTCCAACTCGTGGCAAGTCATGTGTTACAGAGTAGAACTGTCTTCCATAGAGTTTTCTTGGCTGTAATTTTTCCGGAAGCAGATAGCCAGAACATTCTCCTGTGGTGACACTGCATGGGTTCAAACAACCAACCTCCAGTTAGTAGCCGAGCACAAATTCTTTACGCCACCCAGGGACCATTTTAGTCTTATCGTTGTTGAGTGAATTTCGACTCATAGTAACCCCATGAGATAAGAGTAAAACCACCCCCTAGGGTTTCCAAGGCTGTAATCTTTACAGAAGCAGACTGCCACATCTTTCTCCTGCGAAGTGGCTGGTGGGTTTGAACGGCCAGCCTTTAGGTTAGCAGCTTTGTACTCAACCGCTGTGCCACTAGGGCTCCTTTACAGAAGTACAGGACCGTATATTTTGACAAACATGCACAGCCGTGTAGTTACCACTATAATCAAAACATAGAACACTTCCATCACCACAAAATATCTTCTTATGCTTCTTTATAATGAATTCCCTCCCTCCATCCCAGATGGAAACCCTGGTGGCATAGTGGTTAAGTGCTACGGCTGCTAACCAAATGGTCGGCAGTTCGAATCCGCCAGGCGCTCCTTGGAAACTCTATGAGGTAGTTCTACTCTGTCCTCTAGGGTCGCTATGAGTCGGAATCCACTCGAAGGCACTGGGTTTGGTTTTTTGGTCCATGCCAGATCCTGCCAATTTCCAACATTTTGTTTGAATTTTATTAAATGTATTTTTTTCCTAGGGATGCTATAACAAGCTGCTACAAACTGTGTAGTTTAAAACAAATTCATTGTTTCACAGTTCTAGAGACTGTTGTTGTAAGGTGCCGTTGAGTCAGTTCCAACTCATAGCTATCCTATGTACAACAGAAGGAAACACTGCCCTGTCCTGTACCATCCTCCAGTCACTGCTATGATTGAGCCCATTGTTGAAGCCATTGCGTCAATCCATCTTGTTAAAGGCCTTCCTCTTTTTTGCTGAACCTCTACTTTACCAAGCATGATGTCCTTACCTGGGGACTGGTCCCTTCTGATATGTCCAACAGTATGTGAGAAGAAGTCTTGCCATCCTCACTTCTAAGGAGCATTCTGGCTATGCTTCTTCCAAAATAGATTTGTTCCTTCCTCTGACAGTCCATTGTATGTTCAGTATTCTTTGCCATCACCATAATTCAAAAGCATCAATTCTTTGGTCTTTCTTATTCATGGTCCAGCTTTCACATGCATATGAGGCGACTGAAATGCCATGGCTTGGGTCAGGCACACCTTAGTCCAAAAAGTGATATACTTGCTTTTTAACAGTTGAAAGAAACCTTTTGTGGCACATTTGTCTAATGCAATATGTCATATGATTTCTTCACTGCTGTTTCCATGGGCATTGACTGTGGATCCAAGTAAAATGAAATCCTTGACAACTTCAATATTTTCTCTGTTTATCTTGATGTTACTTACTGGTCCTGTGGTGAGGATTTTTGTTTTCTTTATGTTGAGGTGTAATCCATACTGAAGGCTGTAGTGTTAGATCTTCATGAGCAAGTGCTCCAAATCCTCTTTGTTTTCAGCAAGCAAAGTTGTGTCATCTGCATATCAGAGGTTATTAACGAGTCTTCCTCCAATCCTGATGCCACGTTCCTCTTCACATATTCCACCTTCTTGGATTATTTGCTCAGCATACAGATTGAATAAATACGATGAAGGGATGAAGCCCTGAAGAACATTTTTCCTGATTTTAAACCATGCATTATCCCCTTGGTCTGTTTGAATGATTTTCTTTTTGGTCTATGTACAGGTCCTGTGTGAACACAATTAAATGTTCTGGAATTCCCATTCTTTATAACATTATCCATAATTTGTTATGATTCACACAGTTGAATGCCTTTTCATAGTCAATAAAACACACAGAAACATCTTTCTGGTATTCTCTGCTTTTAGCAAGGATCTGACAACAGCAATGATATCCCTCCTTCCATGTCCTATTCTAAATTCGGCTTGAATTTCTGAAAGTTCCCTGTCCATGTACTGCTACAGCCTTTTTTGAATTATCTTCAGCAAAATTCTTCTTGTTTGTGATATTAATGATATTGTACAATAATTTCCACATTCTGTTTGATCACCTTTCTTTGGAATGGGCACAAATATGGATCTCTTCCAATCAGCTGGCTAGGGAGCTGTCTTCCAAATTTCTTGCTATAGACAAGTGACGACTTCCAGTGTTGCATCTGTTTGTTGAAATATCTCAGTTGGTATTCTGTCAATGTCTGGAGCCTTGTTTTTCTCCAATGCCTTCAGTGCAGCTTGGACTTCTTCCTTCAATACCATCAGTTCTTGATAATATGCTATCTCCTGAAATGGTTGAACAGCAACCAATTCTTTTTGGTGCAGTGACTCTGTGTATTCTTTCCATCTTCTTTTGATGCTTCCTCTGTCATTTAATATTTTGCCCATGGAATCCTTCAATATTGCAACACTGAGCTTGGAGTTTTTCTTTAGCTCTTTTAGCTTGAGAAATGTCAAATGTTTTCTTCCCTTTTGGTTTTCTAACTCCAGGTCTTTGCACATTTCATTATAATACTTCGTCTTCTCAAACCACCCTTTGAAATCTTCTGTTCAGCTCTTTTACTTTATCATTTCCTCTTTTATTTTAGCTCCTCTACCTTCAAGAGCAAGTTTCAGAGTCTCTTCTGACTTCCATTTTGGTCTTTTCTTTCTTTCCTGTCTTTTTTATGACCTCTTGCTTTCCTTAAGTATCATGTCCTTGATGTCATTACACAACTCATCTGGTCTTTGGTCATTAGTGTTCAATGTGTCAAATCTGTTCTTGTCTCTAAATTCAGGTGGGATAAGCTTCAGGTTGTATTTTGGCTCTGGTTGACTTGTTTCAATTTTCTTCAGCTTCAGCTTGGACTTGCATATGAGCAATTGATGATCTGTTTCAGCCAACCCCCGGCCTTATTCTGACTGATGACATTGAACTGCCCCATCATCTCTTTCCACAGATGTATTTCATTTGATTTCTGTGTTTTCCATTTGGTGATGTCTATTTTTTTTTTTTTTTTATACTTATAGTTACTGTTTATGTTGTTGAAAAAATGTATTTCAATGAAGTAGTCGATGGTCTTGCAAATTTCTATCATGCGGTCTCTGGCATCGTTTCTATCACCAAGGCCATATTTTCCAAATACTGATTCTTCTTTGTTTTCAATTTTGCATTCCAGCAATTATCAATGAATCTTGATTGTATGTTGGATCAATTTCAGACTGCAGAAGTTGGTAACAATCTTCCATTTCTTCATGTTTGGCATTAGTGGTTGTCATAAGTTTGAAAAAAAATAAATGTATCGACTAGTCTTCCTTGTAGGCATATGAATATTATCACTGACAATTGTCCTTCAGGATAGATCATGATATGTTCTTTTTCATGACGAATGTGATGCCATTACTCTTTAATTTGTCACTTTTGGCATAGTAGGCCATGTGATTTTCCAATTCAAAACAGCCAATACCAGTCCATTTCAGCTCACTAATGCCTAGAATATTGACGTTCATGAGTTCCATTTCATTTTTGACAACATCCAATTTTCTTTGATTCATACTTCATACACTCAGTGTTCCAATTACTAATGAATTTTTGAAGCTATTTCTTCTCATTTTGAGTCATACCCTATCAAAAAATGAAGGTCCCAAAAGCTTGATTCCATCGCTTTCGTTAAGTTTGATTCTACTTTGAGGAGACAGCTATTCCCCAGTAGTATTCTGAGCATCTTCCAACTTGAAGGGTTCATCTTCTGGCACTATATCTGACCAAGTTCAGCTGCTATTCATAAGGTTTTCACTGGCCAATTTTTTCAGAAGTAGGCCACCATGGGTGACCTGGCTGGTATTTGAGATACCAGTGGAATAGCTTCTAGCGTTACCTCAGTCCTCAAGCCACCACAGTACAAATTGACAGGTGAGTCTACAGAGAAGAAGCCCAAAATCGAATAATCTGTCAAGCCATCTAATATCTAGAATTTAGGGGAAGATCCTCCTTTGCTTCTTCCTAGTTTCTCGTAGTTGCCAGCAATCCTTTGTGTTTCTTGGCTTTGAGATGCATCACTTCACTCTCTGCATCCATCTTCACATGTCTATTTTCCCTCACTCTGTCTCTGTCTCTTCTCCTGTTTTATAAGGACATCAGTCATATGGGATTAGGCCCCACCTACTCCCTTACGACCTCATGTTCCCTTAACTAGTAACATCTTCAAAGACCCTATTTCCAAACAAGTTATAGTTGCATCTTTGGTATACTCAGAAAAGATACTATTGTTGTTGTTAGTTGTTGTCAAATGGACTCATGGTGGCCACATGTGTTACAGAGTAGAACTGCTCCATAGCGTTTTCTTGTCTGTAATCATAACAGAAGCAGATCATCAAGACTTTTTTTTTTTTTTTTTCTTGTGACACCACCGGGTAGGTTCGAACCACCAATCTTTGGTTAACAGTTAAGTGAAAACCATTCCCACCACCAAACCAGCTGCCATTGAGTCGATTCCAACTCATAGTGTCCCAGCACCTAGGCACCTGCAAAGAAGATATACAGATGGCAAGCAAACATATGAAAAAAATGTTCAACATCATTCACAATATGAAATTTCCCAGCCAATATTCATGAATGTTTTATATATCATTAAAAAAAAAAAAATACGTATACTCTCTGTTTAGTGTAAAGTTATACACACACATTAAAACTTGTTCATATCTGCTTTTGTCTTTGTTTATTTTTAATTGGAAACCCTGGTGGCATAGTGGTTAAGAGCTACGGCTGCTAACCAAAAGGTCGGCAGTTTGAATTCACCAGGTGCTCCTTGGAAACTCTAAGGGGCAGTTCTACTCTGTCCTATAGGGTCGCTATGAGTCAGAATCAACTCAACGGCAGTGGGTTTTTTTGGTTTTATTTTTAATTTGCTTGATCTATGTGTTTAGGTAATAATTATGTTAAAAATTTCCAACTCTAATTGTTAGTTAACATTTTTTACCTGGTAATTTTTCTTTATTATCCTGGATTGGTTTTGTTAAGAACTCACACATTCATGCTCATTATTCCTTCTCTCTCTCCCTCTCTCTCCATATGTATATATATTATGGTTTGAAGTATCCCTTTGTATTAATTGTTATTCATTTTTTTAAAACTGAACTCGTTTTTGCCTGATATTAAACAGGTATTCTAACTTTCTTTGCTATATATCTTTCTGTTCATCTTTTTCCTTTCAACTTTTCTGTATCTTTCTAAGTATTTCTCTTAGAACAAGTCAAGAGCTTCCAATTTTATTACATTGTGTTGTATGGTATTGTTTTTCAAAAAAGTCTGGGAGGCTGTGTTTTAATTGGTGAGAGTAACCCATTAATATTCATGATAGTTATCAAATAATTACCCCCAAATAAGATTTATCTCCTTAACTCTATTTTTTTCTTCTTAATCACACCCACCTTTTTGTTTCCTTGTTTTTTGACATCAACAGCAAAGAGCTGGCAGATGCTTATTCCTGTGTAGGGCATGAAATCATCATTTGTCAGTGCAAAATCTCTTTCAGTCTTTCTGAAACTCATTCCGTCTTTCTTTTATTTGTTTATTTTTCCCTTCTTTTTATTCCTATGATATACTCCCATTGTTTTCTCACCATTGGAGACCATTTCAATGTGCTCAGTTGTCTTTATTATTATTCAATGTTTTTGCAAAATGTCTACTGTAGTTCTGTGCATGTATATTTTTAGTAGAGATGAAAGGTATATCATATGACTCCTGCAATTTCCTTCCTCTTTTTCCACTAAGTGCCATGTATTTGAGATCTATATATGTTGCTTCTAACCACCTTCCTTAAACCTACACACACATATCCAATTGTAATCTGTCCATCTGCACTGATGTCCCACAATGCCTCAAAGTCAATGCTGAATGAGGAATTTATCTTTAATCAATAGGGTCATTTCCTCTACAGTCAATTGGGACATCAACCTCCCGTCCCCCATCAAGTATACAAATCAAGCAATCAAAACAGAAACATGGACTCTATTATGGGCTACATCCTCTCCTTCATTCTCTGATTCAGGTATTCAGTTAATCAGTGATGTAAATTTTACCAGTTCTCAGATTACTACTTGCGGTGAGGTTAGACCCTTATTTCCTTTCCGTATGTAATTGTAAAAGTTACCTAATAATTCACTTCTCCCAGTTTCCAAAAGTAGACCTCTAATATCCTACACACTACTGCTAGCAGTCTTTCTAAAATACAAATCTAGTCCGCTTAACGGTCTTCAATGCCTTTCCATTGCCTATAGGGTAAGGTCTAAACTTTCTGCTTAAAGCCAGCCTCATCCCTTTTTATACTCTTCCAGTTCCCCTTACATACACCCTATCTCAGTCACACTGAAATCCTTGCTGATTCGATGTCCATCTGCTTCATACCTCCATTCTTTTGCTTACGTTACCCCCTCTACCTAAAGTACCCTTCCCTACTCACTGTCTGGAAACTCTGGTGGCCCAGCGGTTAAGTGCCACGGCTGCTAACCACAAGGTTGGCAGTTTGAATCCACCAGGTGCTCCTTGGAAACTCTATGGGGCAGTTCTACTCTGTCCTATAGGATCACTATGAGTCAGAATCGACTTGATGGCAAAGGGCAGTCACTCTCTTTCTCTTTCTCTCATTGCAAATCTACTCTTTTTGAAAAGAATTAATGCAAAAAAATAAATTCCATAGAAGGCTATGCTTCTATTTTCCACATGGCTTCCAAACTAAATTTAACCTTTCTTTCACTCAAGTCTCTGATCATTTAGTTTGTGCTGATGTCAAGGCATTTGAACTTGTTTTCTCTCCTGGAATGGTCTTCCAATGGTACCTGCAGAGATCACTCTCCACTCAAATGCCATCTTATTAGAGAGCCTTTACTCCCAATACAATAGTTATTCTTTTCTCATAACTTCTCTTTCATTCCTACCCTCTTTTATTTTTCCTGGTGTGTAATGCTGTACAGTGCAGCCCCAGTTTGTGCCTGTAGTCACTTCAGGGAACAGTCAATGGATTTAACTCTGGTGCACTTTGGCTTTCTTTTACTATAAAATCTCTCAATTAGAATGGATACCTTATGGCATCCTAATCAAAATGACAAAAGACCTAAGAATTCACCCCCAATTAAAAAAGGCATATACTCAGAAAATTTGTGAGATATAGAAAAGCACTAAAAAAGAAAAAAAAATAACTCTAAGCTGTTTCTTTCTGGTATTTCTCTGTCATCGATTTGTGCTCCTTTGCTTATACAGTTATCCTCCTACATAAAAAAGAAAAAGTTGTATAAGCTGCACTTATCCATAAATACAACACTTACATCTTCTCTGTAACTATAAACTCTTTTAAATATTGTTTAAAAATTACTGCACATTATTCCATTAAGTAGGAACATCAAAATATACTTACTCCTTCCTATGCAATTGGGGCCGTGTGTTGTTTTTAATATTTTATTCATATGTTAAAAAGCAAAATATATATATTTTGCATGAAAAATATTTTTGCCTACATTTTCATTGATTCTTTTGGATAGTCGGTTGTAAGTACAATGATAAACCTAGGGAACATGACATATTTTAAGATAATTTGTGTATTATCATTTTTTTAAAAAAAATAATCTTTTAAACGACAAAAGCTCAAAGTGCTATGGACTGGAATAAGTTATGGATACCACTTTTCTTTTAGAGGAAGATGATTTGTTCTCTTTGTGTTTACACGGTGAAATTATTAATAGTATCTCTTAGTTTATCCACACAAGAGAAAAGATCAAGGACATTTGGGTATTTTGCCCCGCCTCCTGAACTGTCTTGAATAGTGAGACACAGGGCTATTAAAAGCCAAAACATCACCATCAACGTCAGTATAGTTACAGATTTTTTCTGCATCTGTTCTTACCTTACTGTTTTCTCTGCAGTGTTAATCTTGATTTTCCAAGCTCTTTTGACACAATAGAGCTGGATGAATAAGATTTGTCTTCAAGATACTTATAAAACTAAATCATACAGTTAGTGTTTTTAGAAATCGGTAGGCATGACCAGTACAGCTTTGTTTCTACAAAAAGGATTCTGTTTTGTAGTTGCATTAATTTCTGGGATATGACCTACGTGGAGAGAGTGCAAGCTTCTCTGAGCTGTATTCTGCATGCAGAGCTCAGATCACGGCGGAGTGGGGATTCCTTAATGGCTTTTATTATCAAGGCCATGATATATCACAAACAAGTATAATTAGCTAAGGTGAGCTGCTCCTTTTCCAGTCCTTATTGAGAGGCATTAATTTTATTTTCTTTATATTAGCTAAATATAGCTGTAGCAGGCCTGAATCTCAATCACCACTAACTAGTTGTTCCGAGGCAAACTGGGCTGTCTTATAATCAATAGGAAATAAAGAGTCAAAGCTATGGTAGTCATAAAAAGGCCACATTTCCATAAATTATGTCAGAAAAAAAGTCACAGCATATCTTAGTTCAATTTCAGATAATGTATAGCAAAAGCTTGTTATGAGTAGCCAAACATGATTTAATCCTCACTTGATTTATATGACTCATAGTGGATTGGCTATCATAGGGTAATTTATGGGAAGTTTTAAGAATCTCTTCTATTGGGTAAAAAATATTGAGTAATAAATAGAAACTCTAAAGGAACACATGAAAGTTTTCTTTTTCATCTTTAAATGTAGTTTTTAAGGGGTTAAAAAGAGCCTTGCTTTTTAGTCATGACATAAATGTCCTATCTGAATACTTTGCATTTAATACTATGTTTTTAGGTCATATTTTCAGGTCCCCTTATTTTTCAACTTCAATTTTCAAAAAGAGGAGCATCATTTATAAGTATACAAACCAAACCACACCCGTTGTCGGGGACTTCATTCTGACTCATACTAACCCTGTAGGACCAAGTAGAACTGCCCCACAAGGTTTCCAAAGAGCAGCTGGTAGGTTCCAACTGCCAACCTTTTGGTTAGCAGTTGAGCTCTTAGCCACTGAGCAATCAGGCCTCCTGTAAGTATACAAGAACCTGAAAACACTCTCACCAATGTTGTAAAATGTCTTGAGAAGAGAAGTTAAAAGCATCAACATTTTTTAAACAAGAGATAGCAAACCTCCACTTTTCCTCAAGAACATCTGTGCATTGCAGGAAGAAAGAGCTCCTTCTTCTTTGCAATTAATTGTCTGTTTTAATGCTGTCAGCCAGTTCATTTTGTTTCTCTGCTCTTGTAACATCAAGGTCATTTTGAGGCCCTGCCAAAATACAGATCATTATCTACAGGGCAGGATTAAAACAGAGTGGCTGAGCCTTGGGGTTTTCAAGGTTTCTGAGAAATGAGCCACTCAGTTGATGCTGTTTTTCTGTATATAAAGACAGACTGCTACTTAAGACATATTCTTACATAGCCAGGTGAGCTGGCAGTAACTACTACTGAAACATTCCCCTCTCATACAAATCCGTGCAGAATGCTGCTTTCTTGAAGCCCACAGGAAAAGAACAATGCTGGAGAGGTGTGTCACTCGGGTCCTCTAAGAAGCAATTGTCAGAGTGGTGTTAAAAGTGCAAAAAGAAAAAAAAAAAAAAAGAGTGGAGATCATGCCCATGAAGGATAAAGGGAGGAGGAAGCTAGGAAAGCCTTTGTTTCCTGATGTGGGTCTGATCCCCAGGAAGGGAGAAGGTGAAGGAAAGAGCACTGGGTAGGAAGAGCCTCAGACTGCATTGTGGTTCTGAGAATCTCTCAACCAGCCAATAGGAGCTCCGGTACAAAGATTGTCTATTAATGGTACCATGTTGGCAGAAATTGCTTGGCTTTTATACCCCTGTTTTACTTAAGCATTGGCTGGGAATTTCATGGAAAGAGCATTGCTCCAGCTCAAACGCTGTGATGGATCTGGAAGATGCTGCAGCTGGAGGCCATCAGCTATTTGCACTTCTTGAGGCTAAGGGACAATTCTTTCCTGAAGAGAGATTTGACAGGGTATCTCCATGGCTGTCACAGAGATCTTGTAGTAGATAATCTTACAGTATCTGAGATTCTTATTGTAAAGAAAATGACCAGGATTTCATTGGGAAAGATCGCAAACCTAGTGTAATGACTGTACTGAATGCATTTCCTAAATCCCAATATATAGCCAGACCATTTATTATTATTTGGTATTTAGGAAATATGTCCAGTACAATCTGTTTTAATGTATATGTTTTTCCTGCCCCCTGATTTTGGAAATTATGTAGCACTTATTTCAGACAGGTGGTTTAGAAATATTTCCTTGACCCTATAAAAAAAAATTTTTTTTTTATCTTAGTTATCTAGTGCTGCTATAACAGAAAGACCTCAAGTGGATAGCTTTAACACAGAGAAGTTTGTTTTCTCACAGTCTAGTAGGCTAGAAGTCAGAATTCAGGGTGCCAGCTCCAGGGGAAGGCTTTCTCTCTCTGTCAGTTCTGAAGGAAAGTACTTGCTAGCAATCTTCCCTTGGTTTAGGAGCTTCTCTGTGCAGGAACCCTGAGTCCAAATGATGCTCTCTGCTCCTGGCCCTGCTTTCTTGGTGGTATGAAGTCCCCCTGTCTCTTTGATCATGTCTGTCTTTTATATCTCAAAAGGGATTGACTTAAGACACAACCTAATCTTGTAGATTGAGTCCTGCCTTATTAACATAACTGCAACTAATCTTGGCTCATTAACATCATAGAGGAAGGATTTACAACACATAGGAAAATCGCACCAGATGACAAAATGATGGACAATCACACAATACTGGGAATCACGGACTAGCCAAGCTGACACATATTTTTGGGGAACATAATTCAACCTACGACAACCCCCCTCACCCAACTATTTGTAGCACTCTTAAGAATGCTGGGCATATTGACTAGGCACAGTTTCTACAATGGTTTTACTAGCATTCTTAATGTAAAACAATTAAATGGGAAATGAATAAACATTTCACAAGCATGATAAGACTACGTGGCATATGAAAAGTAAAGATATTTCATGTCACTAGAATGGATCAAATTTTGATGCATTTTATTTATGAATGTTAACTCTAAAGACCTTCTATTTCCAGATTTTCCACTGGTCATGATGACCCTGGGTGTGCAGAATATAGCTGTTCCGTAGGGTTTTCAAAGCTATAACCTTTCAGAGGAGATCACCAGGTCTGTCTTCTGAAGGGCCTCTGAGAACCACCAACCTCCAGCTAGTAGTGGGGTGCTCAACTGTTTGTACCACCCAGGGTCTTCCTTGTCAATAACTAACACCACTCATCTGTCAGTCTGTCGTACTGGGGTGGCTTGTGTGTTGCTCTAGTGGTGGAAGCTATGCCACTGGTATTTCAAATACCAGCAGTGTCACCTATGGTGGACAGGTTTCAGTGGCACTTCCAGACTAAGACAGACTAGGAAAAAGGACCTGTAAATCTACTTCTAAAAAAAATTCGCCAGTGAAAACCTTATGAATAGCAGGACGGATGCCATGCTTGGTAAGATAGAGGGACAGCAAAAATAAGGAAGACCCTTAACGAGATGGACTGACGTAGTGGCTGCAACAATGGGCTCAGACATAATGATGATTGTGAGGATGGTGCAGGGCTGGGCAGTGTTTCGTTCTGCTGTGCATAGGGTCACCATGAGTCGGAATCAACTAAACAGCACCCAGCAACAACAGCATAGAGGTACGGAAAAATTTAGACTCTTTTACTTTGTATAATACTTTATTTTCTTCAGTAATGTTAACATCTTGACCTCTCCGTAACCTTTATCTCCCTAATCTTTCATCTTTTCAAGGAGATGAATCATTTCCATTTCAGAGCTATTGGAAGCTTCAAACATGAATGCACAGAGGTTTTCCTCTATGGCTGTGTCGTCTATTGCACCAACTATGTCTCTTCCAATGAGAGTAGCCGTGGCTAAAATTCCAGTTTGCCATTTCAGTCAAGCTCATATGTATTTTATGTTACATTAATATACTTACAAAGCCAAGACATTAAATCCCCTTAAAACATGTAACTTTCTTTATTGAAAAACATGTATGCAAACAGGAGTAGTTAGGAAACAAACAACAAACACGCAAACATTGTATGATATTGACTATTGTGTGGTGTAATGAGCCCTAGCTTTGGAGTTTGTTTGACTAGGATATGCATAACTCATAATTATAATTAGGGGTTGAACACTCATTGACGCATGTAAAGCGATTAATATAGTACCTAACATATGGTAAGCACTCATGGATAGCTCACAAGCTAATGAGGAAGCTAAGAATGGTGAATTACTATTTTAGTCATATTCAAAGATGGAGCTTCCTCAAAAATCTTGTAATGATGCAAGTGCAGGGAGAAATAAGAGCTTAAGTCTGCTGAAGAATTTCACTGGAAGTTGTGAGGGACACAAATAATATGAGATACGGCCCTTACTCTCCAAGACATTGAAAATCAGTTTTTTATGGCCCTTACTCTCCAGGACATTGAAAATCAATTTAGGAGACAAGCTGCTGATTCTCAAAATACCTGAGCTGCAAGGGCAATTAGGGACCATCTAGGACAATGGTCTTATTTTTTAAGTGAGAAAACTAAGGCTCAGAGATCAACTTTTCTAAGATTGCTTTAGTAGAAGCGATCTAATGCAGAATGTAAACCTCTTGATTTGACCCAATGTTGTTTCCATGAATAAGTATGTTATGGAGTTGTCTGTGATCAGTGTTTATAAGAAGTCCTTAATGTGGGAATTCAGAAGTGGAGGACATCACTACAGATGGTGTGATCAGGGAATGCTTTATGGTAGAGGTGAAATTACATCTGAGTTGTAAAGCAGTATTTCTCAACCTGGTTACAGGATTCAGTCATCTAGGCAGCTTCTAAAAATCTCAGTCCCAAGCTGCACCCCAGAGATCAGTATTTTTTAATGCTTCCCAGATGATTTCAATATAGCCCAGGCTAAGAATCACCATTGCAATGAAAGGATAGGACTGATAAGCAAAACTGGGAGAAAGCAGGGCTTTGAACTGGTTGTTCCTGGTTCAGTCATGGCTGATTAAGCAAAATTGGAACAGGTCCAGATTTTTATAATTTGAATAAAAATTCTGGAATGACAACCAGAACAGGAAAAATTACAGGTTGAAGCCCTGGAATGGGAGACTCAAAAGAGGCATAGCGAACCATTTCAGGAGCCTGGTGCATGAGATCAGATGATTGGCAGGACTGTGGAAAGCAATATACATTCAAAGCAGCATAGTCAGCTGCCATCTTTGAGCACAGCACCACTGTTCCCCACTCTGCTCAAAAACCGATGGGCAAGAGATTTGGTTGCTATGCAACACACATGCTGCCCTTGTTTTCTAAGAGGGAGATTAAATTTCTAGTAAGGCTTAACCCTTAATTTTTCCTTTTCCTGTTATTGTTTTGGTTGGTCCAAATCAAAAAAAAAAATTGAATTTGTTCTGGTGTCACTTCCTCAGGCATGACGGAACCAAGAAGAACTAGTTTAAAGCTCTGGGAGAAAGGTACTTAACATAGAAAAGAGTAATTATCTAATACAAGGAAGTAGAGGAGTTAACGTTGCTTTGAAAAGATTATAAATATATAAATTAAAAAAACATTTATTGAATGAATAAAGACCACTTGTTTACATATACATATTTATTTGTCAAATAATCACTGAATGTTTTGGGGAAGTAGTAAAAAGGCTGACACTGCATTTTAGAAGATTAAAATGGGACTGTCATATTCGATCTTCTTCTCAGGCACATACCCTTTTCTCTTACATTTCCTCCAATGACCTGCAGATTTAGAGACCCCAGTGTATAGTAGCCCTGCAGTTCAGTTCTTCTGGTTGGTGTACGTTAGCTACTATCTAAAGGTATACTTCTGTTTCCATGCTCTGAAGTCAGCCTTGTCCTTATTTGGAATGAGAAAAATTAAGCTGATGGGTTGAGGACTAATATTTATAGTAGACCTACCATGTGTCATCTGTGCCCCATAAACTGTCTCATTTAGTTCAAGACATTAGTGTTATGCAAAGCATCAGTAGCTATGGTGCTCAGTCATTGGCCAACCTAAGTATTGGTTCCATTGATTGGTTCACACTGATTGGTGTCTAGGGCCTTAAATCCAGGTATAGCACCTGCTCAAGGAAGGCTTCCTTCACTTTTCAAAGCTGATCTGATTCTTTAAGAATACCCTGTGCATCCTTATGTGCTTCTTGTAATGCTTTATCATTGGGTGGTTAATTGTCTGCCTTTTCTATTAAATCACAATCACTTGTTATATTTTTCTATATTTCCAGTACCTGGCATGTAATAAAAAAAAAAAAAAATTTTTTTTTTTTTTTTAGATGTCCCCCAAATATTTGTTATAAGGAAACAGGCTCAGGATGTAGAGTTTCACAGTTTATCTAGTGGTCATATGGGCAGACAGGATTGAGAACCACTGATTAGAGGTTTAAACCAAAATTAGGAGTCCTCAATCCTAGTTGTTATATCAGAATGTTTTTTAAACATGGACATATTCTCGGGTCGCTTCCCAAAATACACTAGTTCAGAATTCTTTTGGGAGGTGGTTAAAAAGAGGAGGCAGAGATCCTGATTATAAAAATCTCCTAGGTGGTTCAGATGTAACCAGCCTAGCACTCAAAAGTAGAGCATCATTGGAGAACATCTGGAGCAGAGACCTATTACAAGAGCATTCTCAGAAATTGAGTGATTTCTCCTGACTGTGTAGATTATTCTACACCACATATATCTGGGGTCCATCCATTATAGCAGAAAGGAGCCCTGATGGCATGGTGGTTAAGCACTCCACTGCTAACTGAAAGGTCATTGGTTCAACCCACCGGTGACTCCGTGGGAGAAAGACGTGGCAGTCTACTTCTGTAAAGATTACAACTTTGGAAACACCGTGGTGCAGTTCTACTCTGTCCTATGGGGTCAAAATCAATTTAAAGGCAACAGATTTAGTATTCTAGCCAAACAAATTAGGGTGTGGCTCCATCCTAGGTCTACCTCTTCTCACTGCCTTCTCTCTCCCAGCACAGAACATCCCCCAACCCAAATTCTGCTCATGGTGATTTTCTTGCGTTCTCTCAATATTTTCCAACCTTGCAAGGCCCACAATGGTCTGGCCTCCAGCTGACTATCCCAGTGCTGTGAAGGAAGCTCTCTTTTTTTCTGGTTTCTGCTTTGACAGTAAAAGCTACTCCCTCCTTCTGTGTTTAATTTTAATTTGCTTTGAAATATCAGTGCTCTCTGGGCACCTGTCAGGTCACCAGTATGAAAGGAGATTTGCAAAAGATTAAGTTATTCAATGCCAGGCCTTTGTGAACTGCAACATAAAGGAAGTGGAGGGTTCATTTTTATAATCTCTTTCTCTAGGATGCAAAGGCCTGAAAGCTGGCCACTCTTTTCAACAAAATGAAGGGGAGGAAGAGTCATTCCTTTGTGTCAGCCATCAGTTGCAAAGACACATAAATAGAAATACATAAATTCATCACCAGAAAGCGCCTGGGTATTCATGCAGCCAGCCTCTGGGGCCTTTTATTTCATCACACATAATTACAGATGAGCCACATTACAGAGTCCCAATCATTGTGATCTTTTTTGGAATGTGTTTCCCCCTTAGTGCCTCTTTTTTTTTTTTTTTTTTAATCCTAATAAAATTTATTACAACTTATATGAGACATAGAGCCCTGGTGGCACAGTGCTTAAGAGCTTAGCTGCTAAAGCAGTAGGACTCCACCAGCCGCTCCTTGGAAGCCTTATAGAGCAGTTCTACTCTGTTCTATAGGGTCCATATGAGTCGGAATCGACTCAATGGCAACGGGTTTGGTTATTTTTATATAAGAAGAGTTAATCATGCTTACAAACCAGTTTGCAGACCTAGATATATTTTCTAGATAAATAAAATCAAAACTAGTGAATAGACACAGGCCAAATAGCACTTGCCTCAAAATGATGAATTGATCATTGTTTGCTAATCGCTGTATATTGTACTATAGGGTTGCTAGGAGTGGGAATCGACTTGATGGCACTGGGTTTGGTTTTTGGTTTTGGTATGTTGTACAATTGCCTTATGTCCCAGAGTTTCGATGATGTGTAAGCTAAACTCTTTTCCATTCTTTTTCTCCCCTCTCACAGTTTGTCTACTACACTGAGGTTGAAAATCACTAAAGGCAAACGCCAAGACATTATTTCTGGAATGCAGTCATCGAAGCCAATATCCCCCAAGATGCTAGTTACAGGTACTGAACTCCAAGAAAAATCACATTAATTCCAACTTCTTGGTTAGTTCACAAGGTCTTATTTAAATGATGATGATGTTTGTGCATTTGCTTATAAAGAAAATTCTTGAAAGGAAACTGTACATTTTTCCAACAGGACTCTGTTTTAGATACACTAAAATCTATCTTTGATCAAGTGGAGTTTTTTCTACAATAATGGTAAAGTTAAATATTGATATCTTTACAAGGTAAATCATGCATGGATAAGACTTGGTGTCATTTAAGCCACATCTATAGCTGGATACTGAATTGACTTTTTTTTTTTTTTTTATCTGCTTTTGAATTGGCTTCTGGGGTTTAATCCAATGATTGGTTGCTCTTCAATATAACGTAATAGCACAGTTAGAGTTAGCCCATTCTGGAGTTAAGATAACCAAATTCATTGAGTTATTCATTTTCTTAAATGCACTCTTTTTATTCCTGGAACTATGATTTAATTTTAGATCTGGCTTCCACACTTGAGGAAGAGGCACCATCCCTTTAGTGAATAAAGATCCTTTACTTTCAAATATCACTTCTGTTCTTTTCGTAGTTTGCTCATGGATGTATCTCTAAACTATTAAACAGTGCCTGGCACATAGTAGTTGCCCGGTAAATTGTATGGTTTTTCAATAAATGATATTGACTTCCAAATTTTCCTCCAGCCAAATTTCAATTAATAAGTGGTTCCAATGGATTTTTTTTTTAAATCTTGGACACCTTGCTGTATCCTTGAACATAATATTTCTTAAGGCAAATTTTATTTTCTTGCTTGGCATGCTATTTTCTTTATATAAAATGAAATCAATCTCAACCCATTTTTTTTTTTCAACTTAGGAAATCTTAAACATATTCAGATTTCTGAGGATGAAAGATTAACTCTTCTCTGCTTTCCCTGCTTCACTATATTCATCACTCCTCTTCCTTTGCCACCAAACATTCCACTATTATCACTTTGCATATTTGTATTAATGATAACAAAAATTACCATCTATTGAGTGTCTCTGTGACTGACGTGGATTACTTCTATTATTATAGACCAGTTATAACAATCTTGAAAAAAAAATACATTTCCATTTTACAGATGAGAAATTTGACATCAGAGAAGTTAAGCAACTTATCTAAGGTCACAGAATAACACCGTAGTTGCATTTAAACCCAGGTCTGTTTACATTTTATGCCCATGTTCTTTACACGATAGCACCTTGTCTCTTATAATTGTTATAAATTTATATTTCCTTAATTTAAATGCCTGCCATTCAAGAGGAGAGACGGCTTCTTCCTCTTATTTATATTAACAAAGTCTAACAAAATACTCAGTACATATTCTGTGCTCAGGGTATATTTGCTGAACGGGTCTTTTTTTATTTCCCCAATTTCAGCCTAGATCACTTTGCTCCTCTTCCTCCTCTTCTTTCTCCTTCTTCTTCTCCTTTTATTCTTCCCACCTCTCCATGTCCTCCTGTTCTTAGTCTTCTTCCTTTTTCTCATATTGGTACCATTTTACCCAAGCACACATGCTCAAAATCTTGTTGATGCAATTCTTTACAAACCTGAGACAGTTCTTTCCCACCACTCAATCGCATATTCTAAAGTAGGTTCTTATCTAGACATGAATTATTGCAATACCCCCTGAAACAATTTCTCTCTCTTCTCTTTCCCCTCCTTTGTCTCAATCCCCTCACCCCCGACAATTTATCAACCTCTCAGATTATCCTTCTTACAGTACCATTTTTACGATAAACTCCAAAATCTTCAGACCTCCAATAGCTCCCTTACTGCCCATCAACAAAGCTCAAATATTTTAACCGGGAGATCACGGCTCTCTAAATGGCAACAAAACTCTCATAGTCTTGCCTGTGATGTGATCAGCATTCTCATCCTCAGTAGGGATAAACCAATCTGAACCCTCTTGCTTGGGCTGATTTGTCCTACTCTTTTTCCTGGCTTCTCACTATGACTTTGGAGTCTAAATATTACGTAGTAATATGATTATCTACTAGTTTAAACTCAAAAATCTGGAATCAGATATCTATCCTAGTTCCGCCCTGGTGATATTGTCAGATCCTATGCCTCTGTTTCTTTCCTGCTTAGTGCTCTGGTTTGTGTATGTTCTAGTTCCCATACCTGAGTTCTCAGTAACTTACAATGTTTATCACTCTAGCATTTACATAGTGCTTTCCTCATCATCTTGTTCCTCACGACAGTGTTGTAAAGGCACAGAGAAGGGATTAATTCCTCTACTTGGTGGACAGGGAGGTAAAGGGACTTTGTACAAGGTCATGCACAAACACGGTAAGGGTGAAAATTGAATTCCTGTCTACTTCTTCTCCTGCCATTCAGTGCTGCTGCGACTTCCTGATTCTAATTCTTTTACAGATCCGGGATTTGGTTCCAACTCTTGTTAATACTGAACGGTCTCAAGTCCTGGAGATTCTAGATCTGGAGATTCTAGTCCTGGAGAATTCTCCACCTTCTGGTATTCACTGGGGCAATCTGGACCTCGTGACCACTGTTTACATGGGTTTTCTTTTCAGACACAAACACCAACATTAGGAGTATAGTTAGGTTTCAGTTTCAACATATTGTCTTCCTTAGGCAAAAAACAAAATAAAAAGCTCTCAAATAACTTCAAGCTAAATAGTTTGGTGATTGATGTTTCTGAACAGCTGAAACTCGACCAGTTCTCTCTGTCTTCTTCCGATAAATGGTGTACAATTTGAGGCAAGTCGTCTAAACTCCCTTAGCATCAGATTCTGTATCTTTCAAACGGGTACAATGAAAACGTTTAATACCTGTGCTAAGTACTCTTCATGAACCATGTCTTTTGGTCCTCAACACTCTATGAGGCAAGTGTTATTATTACTGCCATTCAACAAATGTGAAAACAGAGATACAGAGAGGATAAATATGCTCAGGGTCACACAACTAATATCTGCTTAATTCAGGAAGCAGATCCATGAGCTATGCTCTTAACTGCTCCATAGGGTTTCCTAGGCTGTGATCCTTATGGTAGCAAATCACCAAGTCTTTTCTCCTGCAGAGCAGCTGAGTGGGTTTGAACTGCCCCCAACCTTTTAGTTAGCAGCCAAGCCTTAACCATTGTGCCATTCCTTCAATCACTGTACAATCCATTGCTGTCAAAGTCGATTTCCATTCATACTGACCCTATAGGATAGAGTAGAACTGCCCCATAGAGTTTCCAAGGCTGTAATGTTTACTGGAACAGACTGCCACATCTTTCTCCTGAGGAGTGACTGGTGGATTTGAACCACTGACCTTTTTCCCTTAGCAGTCGAGTGCTTAACCACTGTCCCACCAGAGCTCCTTCTATCACTGTATAGTGAGTGCCTAATGACTGCCTTGATGCTGCAGCGCTCATCAGCCCACTTCCACACCACACTACCTCTCTGGCATTCATTCACAAAAGAGATAGTTGGTATCTTAGTCCAATTTTCACCCTGAGTATCTCATTTCATTTTAACCTTTTACTTACTTGGTGTTTATTTCTGCATCTAAGTCACCCATCACTTTTTTTTTTTTAATTTTCCATCCCAGTACTGTGCTCTCCCCTTAGATCAGATTCTGGGTTTGCCTTTTACGATTTTCACTTGCCCCTCTATCCAAGGCATGATTGGTCTTAGTGCTTTGGTTTCATTGCCAGTGGAGTCTCAGAGAAAAACACCCTGCCTGACTGAGTTTCTATATGTGAGATTTTAAACAGGTGGCATCACCACCAGGTTTAAACACTATGAAATGCAGATACATATACATATATATACACATATATATATATGCATGTGTATCTGTGTAGTAAATAACTATTATATAACGGTTAAATGGAGCTCTGGTGGTACAGTGGTTCAGAGCTCACCTGCTAACCAAAACGTTGGCACTTTGAATTCACTAGCTACTCCTTGGAAACCCTATGGGGCAGTTCTACTCTGTTCTATAGGGTCGCTATGAGTAGGAATTGACTCAATGGCAATGGGTTTGGATTTTTTTGGTAATGTTTAAATAACCATTAGTCTTAGAATGTTATGAAGGCACTAGGTTTCCATATATAACTCCAGCAACTGTTCTGTACAAGGACTTTCTAAATTCAATATTGAAAAAATAAGCAGGGGAAAAATATAGGACTAGAATCTGTTTTTAAATAAATCATTTACCAGAGATGAAGTTTTATAAAAACTGAGCATGTTTTAATTTCTTTAAATCTGTCACTTTTGGAAAAGTGACTAGGGATTAATTTTTCAACCAGTCTGTGTTTCCTTTAAAATAAGTCTTATTTTACTTTTCACTTGGGAAAGATGAGCCTTTTAGCGTCCACCTCTATTTAAGAAGTCTTCAGCCGAGGTCTAAATTAGATGGAAATATCATCTGAACTCTGAAAATATTGCTGTATCGTTAATACCATGATCCTCTAATTTCTGAGCATGATTTAGTAAGACAGAATTTCTGCAAAAATTGGAGTCTCTGGAAAGGTTAACTTTGGAATATGTTCAAGATCTGTAGCAAGGTTCATATACATTTCCCTCATATCTTAATCCGGTTACCACGTCTTGACTAGATGCAATGACCAATTTTCTCACTTCCCTTATTTAAGAAGCAGCAGTTCCTAGATCCTTAGAAAACTGGTATTTCTGTTGCTTGAAATAGTGGGTGGAGAATGCAAAACTAAATATATTATTAATGCTTCTTCAGAAGTTGATAGAATTATTGTAGCTAAGTGGATAGACATGATTTTACTTGTTAACATGATTTAAGCTACTTCATAATATAACTTAATGCATGCAAGTAAGCACAACAGAGCTAAAATATATTCTCAGAAAATGCATAATTCCATTACCTAAAGTATATGCAGATAACGGAAAAAAAACAGTAAAAAGCATATCAGCTCTATTAAAATTCAGGAAGCTCAAAAGTGTTTCCCTGCTATTTCATTAACAATCATTTAATGTGTTGTTATTGATTAGAATTAATTGTATTTGACTTGCCTTTAACTGTGGATATCCTGACTCGTTGAAAGTATATTTTACTTACCAAAATATACAATATTTTATACGCACATACATAAATGGTTAGAAAATGATAATATATTTAAACACAGATTAATACATAATTATCTATACTGAGGCAGTCATGGTAAAGAGTGAAAGCAAATTGGATTTAGAGTTATATATTTGGAATTAAGGTGTTGGGCTGCCGGTACTATGTACACCCTTCTGAACCTCAGTGTCTTCTGTTTATCTATGAAATAAAACAATTCCTATTCTTCCTATCTCACAGAAATATAGTGAAAATTACATGTCAAAGCCTATAGCAAGCTTTAAAATGTTGAGTAGATGTATCACCCTATTCAAATACATTAAATGAGGATTACACATATTTACACGTGTTTATAAAATCTCAAATAGAAACATGGATATATTTCTCCACGTCGCGTTCCTTCTTTTTTCTCACTTTGCAACCTAAACTCTCCCGCAGCCTCATCTCACCATTGGCTTATTGTTGTTGTAAGGTGCCCTAGAGTAGGTTTTAGCCACAGCAACCCTATCCACAGCAGAGCAAAACACTGCCTAGTCCTAGGACAAGTGCTATCTGTTTTCTAGGAAACGGAGCTGCTCAGTGTGGATGGCTGAAGAATAGGATACTTAGAGGAGAAACTGTTAGGAGTTATACTTGTAGGACAAGCTGGGGCCAGAATGGTAAGGGCATGTACGGTTTATTGAGGGTTTAAAACTTCATACCATGGCTAAGGAGAAGTCAACAAGGTTGGGTAAAAAGTGATAAAAACCTGAACAAGTATGGAGGTGGGGATAAGTGAGTGGTAGGATAATATTCATGAATTATTTTTATAGAAGATTACAATGAATGGATCAACTGATTGAATGAGAAAGGGCCCTTAGGAAACAAGAGTAGTTGAGGGTTCTAATTTGAGTGACTGGGTATGTGGTGGTGCCATTAATTATTGGGGAAGGAGCTGTTTTCATGGAGCAGCTGAGTTACTTTTTGGAATTGTGAGTTAAAGGTGTTTTGTATATCCAAATGAAGTTGCAGTTGGAAATTAATGTCTATGGTTAAGAACTCGGTAGAGACTGGCAACGTGAGAATCTTGACTATTAGATAGTAGAGAAGGACTTCCAAAAACTTGAAATCAGGCACTGTTTCTATCCAGTGTATAACTCGTTTTTTTTTTTTTTTTTTTAATTTCAGCAACACTGCATTTTTTCTGACAGAATGGTGCATTTCGTTTATGTATTTACTTTAAAATGCCTTCCATTAATGAATGAATGACAATGAAAGACAATCCAAGAAATGGCATGCTACTCCTGGATGCAGATTCTCAGCAGGATAAAGAGAAAAGAACAATTGTTTCTAAGCACTACACTGAAACACAATAAACCCTGGCTCTCACTGAAAACAGGAAGCAAGAGAATGGAGAAACTTAGACTCCCAAAGATAGGAAGAGGTACAAAAATGGATAAACCCCCTGCAGAAGAACTAGAAGTGAGTGGGAGTCTCAGAGAAAGCAGAATTAAAAACAGAGTGTGAATGCTTTCCTGGGAGCAATATTCTTCCTGATGAGAATGGGAAAATGGCATAAATCATATACGAGTTTAAAGAATATCACACATTTTAAAATAAATGCTGCTAGCAAATATTTATTTTCTAAGATTAGAGGAAGTTAAAATGTGTCTTTAATGTGTTGTTAACAACAATATCCCTGAAGCAGATAGAAGAAGAAAGTGCTGCAAAGGGATATAACTTCATTTATGTGCCAATCTTTTTAGGGCTGCTGAGACCCTGTGGAGTAATCGGTGTTACCCTGAGTGGCTACAACAGGTGTTTGGATTACGTCAATCCACATTACAAAAAGGATGACCTGGTATGTCTGCATTCAGACTCATTTTTTTTCATTTGGGGTAGGCTAAATATCACCTCGTTGTGTTTTGTGCGTTTATATGGCTCCATGAAGGAATTGGATGGGTGGGTGGGAAGATAGGTTAGAGTGACTACTTTGAGAAGGGACATAGTGGATACTTTGGGAGGTGAGCAGAGCATGGGCTTACCTTCTCTCATGCTGCATTTAGATGCTGCACCCTCTGCACACCAGCCACGTGAACTTGTGCGTGTATGTTGGCTAGGAGTTCTGATGGCGCAGTGGTTAAAGCAATCAACTGCTGCTCATAAAGTCGGCAGTTCGAAACCACCAGTGGGTCCATGGGAAAAATATGTGGCAGTCTGCCCCTGTGGAGATTTACAGTCTCAGAAACCGTATGGGGTCGCTGTAAGTCGGAGTCATCTCTACAGCAGTGGGTTTTATATGCTTATTTATTTTCATTAGCCTAATTTTTAATAGTAATTTAGCAGGGCTTAAAGTATGTAAAGAACAGGAGAACAGAGTAGGCATGACTTCGATGATCCTTTATGCTATTTTGCCTGCGTTCTGTTTGAGAATATGCTAAAACTAAATACACTGTGGCAATTTAGAAACCCTGGTGGCATAGTGGTTAAGAGCTATGGCTGCTAACCAAAAGTATGGCAGTTCGAATCTACCCGGAAACCGTATGGGGCAGTTCCATTGTGTCCTATAGGGTCACTATGAGTCGGAATCAACTGGACAGCAATGGGATGGGTGGCAATTTAATTCCTACAGACAGTCCACCGGAAAAAAAACCTGCTAAATCATTAACTTTGTCCTTGTAATTTTCACACTTGCTGTCTGATGGGAAGGCTGCTTACTTTTGCAAGGATTTCTCATAATTTTGGGGATGACAAACAGTCTTCTAGACAGAGTTCTACCAGAAATACATGTCATATCCACAGAGAAATCTGATTGCCTACCTGAAGCTTCCTGACTAGCAGGTGAAAACATATCTGCACACGTAGGATCGTCCTCTAGAATTTCCAGGATAATTTTTATAAATTCAGTAAGGGGAGAGTCTTAACATACTATTCTTCAGTTTTTTTGTTTTTGTTTCATTTCTTTCCTAGTTGATCCAATTCATTTCTGTTCCATTTGTTAGTATGTACATTACAGTTTCTGAGCCCAAGGTAATTGGTGCATCAGCTACTGGAAATTTCATATACAACGCTGTCTCTTATATAAGTACTACAAATTATTAACAAAAAAAAGAATATAGAATTCATTGGCGTTGACTTTTAAGGGACGATTTCTAGTCAATAGGGTAGCAGGTTATAATGGAAAAAAAACATTCTTTTTGTTTTTTTTAAACTCTCCTGGGTTTCTCTACCATATTTCCTTATGAAGTAGGACTGTAAGGTAAATTGTAAGTATTGAATATAATTTAAACAAAATATTTAAAATAAAATTTAAAAACTGACATTAATTCCCATAATGGGTTGGGAAACCTCAACTGGACTTCTTAATGTGAACTGTAACCTTAAATATTATACAAAGAAATCCACTTTCCTTTTATTTACATGAATACCTTATGTGCAGTGAGATAGTTTAAGCAAAAGCCTCTAGTACCCAGTCTAATTCCTAGATGCTAAGTAAAGTTTAGTTTTCATTTCTTCACTTCTAATTTCAAGTTGGTTATCCAAAACGTACCAATGGAAGTGCCCCGGGGATGAGTTTTAAGTAACAGTTTAAAAATTAAATCAGTGGAGGAAATTATTTACTATACTCTTTTTTTTTTTTTTTAACTCAGTTTTTCAGGAAACACCTAAGTGCATAACATGCAGGCAGCGTATACTGTAAAATACAGATTGGTGTTGGTTTTACGTCAGAGGCTACGTGCATGTACATTTACACCTAAACATTTTTTACTCCGTCTCCAAAGGAAACAATTTCATGTTGCAGTGCATTGTCTTTAATTGGCACCATCATTTTTAGAAAAACACGCAGGGAAGATGCTTAGGTCAGATGAATTCTAAGGCTTCTTCTAATTCCATGGCACTCTAACATATTTTCTAAAGGTTTCGGAAATAATAGCAGAGCATTAAAAAGCAACCCCTAAGAATATTCTAGGAGACATATAAATGATTGCATCGAAAGGTGTCTTTCAAGCATGACCTCTGGTGTATTCATGAAAAGAATGTATAAGAATATGATAGAAATTCAGAAAATGTTTGGCCTTTGCATTTTTCATCTTCTGGACGCAAATCCCTCCTGATCTGAGGGCAAAGAACTACAATAATAGAAACAACAAAAGTCACACTAGTTACAGGGCACAAACTGCTCCACTTTCATCTACCTAATTCACCCTCGCAGACTATGTGTAACTCTTACTAATAAATCAACAAAGAACATTTTTTTGTGGGGTATTTTCTTTCCTCGATCATTTTCTAAGCTGTGAATTGGTAGTGTTAAAGGACAAGTATATGGCGAGCTGATGGACTAAGAAGATAAGCTAGACCCAAGGGCTAATTAGCTCACACAGTTGGCCATTCTGTATTAAATAAGAGCACCAACTCAGGAACTCAGGCTGCCTGTTGATATTCATGGTTTTCTGTGGTTAACCAGATAAAACCTGTCTTTCTACAGATTTCCATGAGCTTGACTCACTATTCTGGGCAAGTGTATATTGTGTTAGTCCTACAGTTTCTCATACCTAGAAATATATAAACTTCAGGTGGCAGGAAAAGCTGTGTTAAAGGCCAAAGAGAATGAACAAGGGAACGGGTGATGGATACTGCTGTCAGTACAAACTAAGTTCAGATTACTATTCTACAATCCAACAATTTAAATTCAATTCATAGTAACTGATTATCCATTAGATTCTAGATGTTTCCAGGCATTGGAAATAAGAAAAGAAATAATTCCTGGTACTGAAGGATTCTTAGAATTTTAAAAAGATCAGCATGGAAGCACATAAATCACAATAGAGTGTATGTGTTCATCATGTCATGAGGTGTAAAGAATGATGGATGACTCTTGGGAGACAGAAGGTAAACATGATGGCTAAGGTTGTGTGTCAACTTGGCTGGGCCATGATTCTCAGTGGTTTGGCAGTCACGATGTAATCTGGCAGTCTTATGATGATGTGATCACTTCCGTTACAATTTGACATAATGTGATCACCTCCATAATGAGATGCTGTTGGTAGCCAATCAGTTGAAAGGGAGTTTCCTTCAGGGTGTGGCCTGCACAAAATAGAAGTGGACTTTCTAGCAAGGCTTGTAGGCTTTTGACCACACTGGATCCTGCAGCTGGCTCTTGTTCGCCTGTCCTCTGGTTCTTGAGACTTGAGCTAGCACCTTGCCTGCTGATCTTGGAATCCGTCCATCTTCGAAGCCTGTAAGCCAGAGCCCTGCTGTCTGATTTGCCAGTCTTGAATTCACCAGCCCTGTGGCTACATGAATCATTCTCTACAAGAAAAATGAGCATCCAGTTTGTATTACAAAGACAATAGAGTTGAAATTGGAGAGAGGCGGATTGATATTATGGTGTCTGGCACATGAAGGGTACTTATAAAGTGTGTGTTATGGAAGCAATATTGTAGAGTGGAAAGAGCTGGGTTTAGATTTCAGGCAACAGGCAGCCAAGAGTTCAAATTTTGGTTTCATCTCTCACTTTCTATGTTTAATAGAAAAGCTTTTCAACCTCCGTAGGTCTTAGTTTCTCCATTTTTAATATCAATTTCACTCTATTTGAAGTGAATATGGATTGGATTAATGAGCTGGCTATCATGAATGGACAAATGAATGAATGCTAACCAGATTCTTATTAGCCAGAATATTTTCTATATGCCCAATTTATAGAGTCATTGAGTTAGGATTTGGTACAGCACATATATTGTACACATGGCCTTTGAAATACTTTTTAATTGTGTATGTGTGTGTGTGTTCCTGAGTAGCAGACTATTTCTCCATTTATTTGACTCCAAGGTCCTGAAAAGGAATAGTGAGCAAAAATATACTGCCCACAAAGCGTGAGAGTTATGGTTGATGAACAATGGTTGACACGTGGCATGATGTGGAGAAAGCACTAAGCCTAATTTTTCTCAAGCTTAGAGCTTATGTACATAAATCTTAGAAGTTTCTCTTCAACTGAATTTGAGTATTACTTCTGTTGTCGATATCATTAGGATCATAACTCTGTCATATGTGCTCTAGTGGGCAAAGAGCAGTCTCTATAAGATTTTTATTACAAAAGTTAATAAAATTCCCAGACTTTAGATATTAACTCAAAGCCTGTAAGTGCCAACATATACTTACCATCAACTTATAGATAGGCAAGGTTTATTTTTTCTTTCTGGACTTCTTCTTTCAGGTAACAGCTGTGGGAATGACTTACCCTTTTTCCTTTTCTTCTCTTTCTTTTTCATGGAGCCTGTGGTAGAGATTTTGAATATGTTAACATAATAAAGGAGAAAGGATGTTGAGAATATAGATCTAGATCGATCCTTCTTTCTACAGTTGGGCACACTGAAGCTTAGAGTGGCTCAGGATTGCCACTGTGCCTTTCAGGGCCACTCTGGCACCAGATGTCAATTGTTCCACATGGGTTCTCAGCTGTTTACAACCCACTACTAAGTGCTCTTGGCCTGTCTGTTCCTCAACCTACCTACACCACGGCAGTCAGGCTGTGGAATTTCTGTGTTTTAATTGCCCTAATCTTCATCAAAATATATCAGACTTGGATTCAGACAAGGTAATTATCTAGGTAATTAACTGAGAGAAAACAGAAATATTTCTAAATTAAATTTAACAACCATTCATTTTCAAGTTCAAGCAATCAAGCAATGTAGTATAATAAATAGAACACTGGTAGGAGAGTTAGGAGACACTGTCGTGGCTTTGTCATTCTTTCACTGTGTGATCTTGGTTAAAAAAGTTACCCTAAATGGGCATTAGTTTTCTCATGGGTGAAATAAAGCTCTCAAATAATCTCCAAAATTCCTCCCAGCAGCAAAATTCAGTGGTTTTTGTTTTCTCTTCATAATTGATATATTATGATAGTGATATGCCCTGTTCTAAGAGTTTTTTTTCCCCCCAAAAAATATTTCAAAAATACAGAAAATAGCATTATCTCTTCCTTTTGGTGTCAATTTCCTTCTTTTTGAAATATATTCTTTATTAAAATCATGAAGTTCAGGACAAGATTCTTTTTTTATTTTCCCCTCTTTGGATGTCTAATTGCTTCATTTGTTGAAAAGGTAAATTTTCTATTAAAGAATTATCTTTTATACCTTTATCAAAAATAGATTGAGATATTTGTGTGGGTCTACTTATCTCTTCTGTATTCTGTTCCATTAATCTAAGTGTCTATTCCACCACCAAAACCTGTCTTGTTTACTGTAGCTATGTAAAGACCATTGCCATCAAGTTGATTTCTACTCATGGCAACCCTATAGGACAGGGTAGAACTATCCCATAGGATTTTCAAGGCTGTAAATCTTTATGGAAGCAGACTGCCACATCATTCTTCCACAGAGCAGTTGGTGGGTTCCAACCGCTGATGTTAGTGACTGAATGCTTAACCACTGCACCACCAGGGCTCCTTGTATAACTATTAAAAAAAAAAAAAACCCGCTGCCATCGATTCCGACTCATAGCTATCCTATAAAACAGAGTAAAACTACCCCATGGAGTAAATGTTAATATTGGGTGGAAGGAACCCTGGTCGTGCAATGGTTAAGTACTCCGCTGTTAACCAGAAGGTCAGCGATTGGAACCCACTAGCAGCTCCGTGGGAGAAAAACCTGACAATCTGCTCCAGTAAAGATTTCCACTTCGAAAACCCTATGGGGCAGTTCTACTCTGTCCACTGTGGTCACTGGGAGTCAGATTCGACTTGGCAGCACACAGTAATATTGGAAGGAGTGAGTCCTCTGTATTCTTTTTTCAAAATTGTTTTAGCTACTCTAGGGCCTGTGTATTTCCATATAAATTTAGAATAGACTTGTCTATGTCTACAAAATAGCTGGCTGGGATTTGGATCAGAATTGCATTAAACCTGTGGATGGATTTGGTGAGAACTGACATCTTTAGTATGCTGAGTCTTCCAGTTTATAGACGTGGTATGTGTCTCAGTCTATCTAGGTGTCTTTGGTTTCTTTCTTCAGTGTTTTGTAATTTTCATGATGCAGATCTATTTGCTAAGTTTATAAGTATTTTATTTTTCTTGGAGGGATAGTAAATGGTACTATGTTTTAAAGTTTAGTTTCCACACATTTTTTGTTATAATATAGAAATGTCATTGATTTTGCGTGTTAATCTTGTATCCTCAAATTTTGTTAAGCACACTTATTTTCTCTATAACTTTTTTTTAACAGTAATTGGAATTTTCTTCATAGATTATCATGCCATCTGCAGATAAGGACCATTTTATTTCTCTTTCCAATCTGTGTGCCTTTTATTTATTGTTCTTTTATTTATTTCCCTTGCCTTATTGCAGTGACTTGTTCACATAGCAGATCACACTGACTGATTTTCAAATGATAAAGCAGCTTTGTGTACCTGAAATAAATTCACTTTATCATGACATAACATTATTTTTAGACATTGCTGAGTTCTTTTTTTGATAACAATTTGTTGAGGATATTTGAAACTAAATTTTAGGGAACTGCTGGTTTTTAATTCTCTTTTTGTGCTGTCTTTGTCTAGCTTTGGTATAAGGGTAATATAGCCTTATAAAATGTGTTGAATCGTGTTACCACCTCTCAGCCCTCTCAGTTTTTCCAGAAGAGATAGCATAAAATTGGTGTTAATTTTTCTTTTAACATTAAGTGCAGTTCCTCAGTTAAATAATCAGGGACTTTAGATTTATTTTGGAGAGTACTTTTTAATTGATAATTCAGTCTCTTTAATGATTATTTAGAATGGTTGAGTTTTGGTAGTTTGTAGAATGCATAGTTCAAGGGCCCAACCCTGAAAACTAAAAATGGAGTGATTTCTTCCAAGCGGAGGGTGGTCATCTAAGAGAAAGGATGTTGGTTCTGAAACAAGAAAATGAGCAGCTTCACAGCAAAATAACAACAACAATAGCAATGAAATGAAAACAGAAAAAGCATATATTCACCATACAAGATGTGCCTATTATAATAGTTATACAAAACCTGTTGTCTTTAGGTGCAGTAGAAAAGTCGGTTTCAACTCATAGCAACCCTGTGTACAACAGAATGAAATGCTGCCCGCTCCTGTGCCATCTTCACAATCGTTTGTATGTTTGAGCCCATTGTTGCAGCCACCTTGACAATCCATCTCATTGAAGGTCTCCCTGTTTTTCGCTGACCCTCTACTTTTCCAAGCATGATGTCTTTCTCCAGGGACTGATCCCTTTTGACAACATGTCCAAAGTATGTGAGACACTGTTTCGCCATCCTTGCTTCCAAGGGGCATTCTGGTTGTACTTCTTCCCAGACAGATTTGTTTGTTCTTTTGGCAATCTATGGTATGTTTAGTATTCTTCACCAACACTATAATTCAAACGCATCAATTCTTCTGTTTTCCTTATTCGTTGTCTAGATTTCTCATGCATATGAGACCATGGAAAATACCAGGGCTTGGATCAGGTGCACCTTAGTCTTCAAAGTGACGTCTTTCTTTTTAACACTTTAAAGAGATCTTTTGCAGCCGATTTGTCCGATACAATATGTTGTTTGATTTCTTGACTGCTGCTTCCAGGCGCACTGATTGTAGATCAAAGTAAAGCGGAATCCTTGACAACTTCAGTCTTTTCTCCATTTATTATGATGTTGCTTATTGGTCCGGTTGGTGAGGATTTTTGTTTTCTTTATGTTGAGGTATAACCCATACTGAAGGCTGTTGTCTTTGATCTTCATCAGGAAGTGCTTCAAGACCTCTTTGCTTTCAGTAAGCAAGTTTGTATCATCCGTATATCATATGTTGTTAATGGGTCTTCCTCCAATCCTGATGGCCCTTTATTCTTCATATAGTACAGCTTCCCAGAGTCTTTGCTCAGCATAGAGATGGAATAAGTATAGTGAAAAGATACAATCCTGACTGACACCTTTCCTGATTTTAAAACACGCAGTATCCCCTTGTTCTGTTCGAATGAATGCCTCTTGGTCTCTGTATAGGTTCCTCACGAGAGGTGTTCTAGAATTCCCATTCTTTGCGATATTATCCATAATTTGCTATGATCCACACAGTCGAATGGCTTTGCATAATCAATAAAACATGGGCAAATGTCTTTCTGGTATTCTCTGCTTTCAGCCAAGATCCATATGACGTCAGCAATGTTACCCCTCATTTCATGTCCTTAATCCAGCTTGAAGTTTTAGGAGTTCCCTGTCCAGGTACTGCTGCAACCACTCTTGAATTATCTTCAGCAAAATTTTATTTGTGTGTTGTATGAATGGTATTGTTTGATAATTTCCTCATTTGGGGAGGGGGTCAATTGCCTTTTGAATGGGCACAAAAATAGATTCCTTCCAGTCGGTTGGCCAGGTAGCTGTCTTCCAAATTTCTTGGCATAGATGAGTGAGCACTTTCAGAGCTGCATCTATTTGTTGAAACATCTCAGTTGATATTCCATCAATTCCTGGAGCCTTGTTTTTTGCCAATGCCTTCAGTGCAGCTTGGACTTATTACTTCAATACCACTGGCTCTTGTTTATACATTAATTCCTGAAATGGTTCAACTTCCACCAATTTATTTTGGTACAGTGACTGTGTATTCCTTCCATCTTCTTTTGAAGCTTACTACGTCATTCAATATTTTCCCATAGAATTCTTCAATATTGCAACTTGGGGCTTCAATTTTTTCTTCTGTTCTTTCAGCTTGAAAAATGCTGAGAATGTTCTTCCCTTTTGGTTTTCCATCTCCAGCTGTTTGCACATATCATTATAACTCTTTACTTTGTCTTCTCCAGCTGCCTTTTGAAATCTTCTGTTCAGATCTTTTACTTCATCATTTCTTCCATTCTCTTTAGCCACTCTATGTTCAAGAGCAAGTTTCAGAGTCTCTTCTGATATCCGTCTTGGCCTTTTCTTTCCTTCCTGTGTGTTAATGACCTTTTGCTTTCTTCATTTGTGATTTCCTTGATGTCATCTTATCACTAGTCTGAGCTGTGATTGTTAATGTTCAATGAGTCAAACTATTCTTAGTCTCTAAATTCAGGTGGCATATACTCAAGGTCATTCTTTGGCTCTTGCGGTCTTCTTTTAATTTTTCTTAGCCTAAATTTGAACTTGCATATGAGTAATTGATGGTCTGTTTTGCAGTCAACCCCTAGCCTTGTTCTGACTGACAGTATTGAGCAGTGCCATTGTCTCTGTTCACAGATGTAGTCAATTTGATTCCTCTGTATCCTGTCCGGCAGTACATGGTTTTATTTCTTGACTAGTGCCTCCATGGGCATTGATTGTGGACCCAAGTAAAGTGAAAACCTTGACAACTTCAATTACTTTCTCTCTTTATCATGATGTTGCTTATTGGTCCAGTTGTGAGGATTTTTATTTTCTTTATGTTGAAGTGTAATCCATACTGAAAGCTGTAGTCTGTGATCTTCATCAGTAAGTGCAGTCAATGCTTCAACTCCTCTTCACTTTCAGGAAGCAAGGTTGTGTCATCTGCGTATTGCAAGTTATTAATTAGCCCTCCTTTAATCCTGATGCCGAGTTCTTCTGCTTATCCAAAACTCAGAGCTGCAATTTTCCAGTTCTTACTCTACGTTTGTTATTTATCCTGGTAACGGTCCCAGGAGATATTGTTATTAATGCTATTTTGTTGTTGAAAACATGCTATTCAGAAAAATTAACTTACAACAGATCACACAGCTAGTGAATGCAGTGTTAGTCTTTTTATTTGTCTCTGTGTCTCTGAAACTTGTGCATTTAATCAATATGCAATACTATGTGGTTATGCCCTATTGGCTTACAAATTATGTGCCAGGATTTATATACACACGCACAAACACACACATTACATCTAGAAGTACCTGTTTTCTCTTGTCTGTGAACTCGTGCTAAAATATAGTGAATCTGAATCTCAGACTAGGACTCAAACTCCGGGTCCTGACCCCAGCCTAATGGTCTGCTTCTATCCCTTCTTGTCTAATTATCTTTATGGGAAAACCTACTATTTGCATAGTTTGGAAGGTTCTCAGCTAGGCGCATATTACAGATCTTGAAAGTCTAAGAGGCAGAAAGAATGAGACAGGAATCAGGGTATTGGTCTACACATCAGCCGTTTAGGCTCCACAGGTGCTGCTCCTCCAAATCACAACTTTCCCGCTTTTCTGAGGATGGTGAGTGGCTCCCACTGCATCACCTCAGTGCGGTCCATCTGCTGTTCGAGATCACACGGAGGTGGCTTATCCCCAATTGTTCTGAGTAATCTGCTTTGGCACAGATCATCTGCAGAAGTTAATGCTTTTGTTGTTGTTGTTGTTGTTTTGTCTTGTCTAAGCTCTTTCCCATCTCTCTGAACAGGAGGAATATACCAAAATAGAGAAGGGGAAGATACTACAGCAAGGAGCAACAAAGGAAGACTGTTTATGCTCAACACAAGGTGAAAACATCTATCATTTAAAAAAATGTTTTATGTGTAGTAGGTGGTGGCAGAGAAAATGAGAAATAAGTCTTCACATTTACCCAGGACATTTTCAATTCCATATCTCCTTTGGCCCAGTCAAATCTTGGGTAAAGAAAATGCCAAAGACTATTAAAGACCTCCTGGGCTTCTCTGCGGGTCCACACCAGCACGTTGAGAGTGAGCTAAGCAGCAAGTGAGATGCTAAGCCATTCTGTCTGCCAGAGAACTCAAGGATTCTTTTCTGAGTTACAATATGCAGAGCACATGGGGTGCAAAGATACCTTTATAAGTGAAAGCATCAGGTCTTCAAAGGCAAAACATACAGTGAGCATAGAGTTTATGAATTTGCAGCCAAGTTAAGATATATGTGGAATTCTTTCCAGGAAAAGGCCATGTTGCAAATTTTCAAGCTGCCATTCCTTACTTGCAAGAATGCAGTATTCAGCACTTAGAGGAAGCATTTGCAGGAGGAAATCTACATTTGAAAGCAATCATGGTAAACAAAAGTTATCTTGTGAAAGGGATACAGTATCTGAGATAAAACTACAGCCAAATTGCCAAAATCAGCAAAATGCATTCTGCACCCTCCCCCATGGTGTCCATCATTCATCCTGCAACAGCACATAGCAAGAAAAGTGAAGCACGTAAACCAGAGGGTCAAGGATCAGTACCAATACCAGCAACACTGGGAACAAATCCTTTGCTCAGAGGCAGTATTGTGATTGCTGCATGAAAAATAAGGTTCAGACACACAGGGCTGTCTGAAAGCCTGCATGCCATAACCTATTGTGATCTATAGAAGACATAGGTAACGGGACTATTTGTAGCATACACAATGGTCAGTTTACTCCAATGCACTTTGAGCATCTAAGATGTCCTACCCCTTTTGCTTGGCACTAGATAAATAGAGATGAAAAAGATCCTCTCTCGTGTTGAGGAACCAAATTTGAGAGGGAGAGAGACACAGGAACAGACCTTTTACTGAAGGATGGTAAGTAGCTGACCAAGAAAGCACCTGGAGCCCAGAAGAAAACAGAAGATGCTAACACAACAGGCTGTGGAGGATTCCCAAGGTCTTCTGTAGTCTCTGGGTGGTTAAGCTGCTAACTGAAAGGTTAGAGGTTCAAGTCCACACAGAGGCATTTTGGAAGAAAGGCCTGGGAATCTGCTTTTGAAAAATCAGCCATTGAAGATGCTATAGTGCACGGTTCTAATTTGGCACATATGGGGTCACAATTAGTCAGAGTCAACTTCTTGGCAACAGGTTTATTTCTTAGAGGAGGTAACTCAAGGCGAGGCTTCATGAAACAGAGAAGGTGAGAAAGAGATTCCAGGCAACCGAAGGAGACTAATGGGAAAACAAACAACCAACCAAGTGGTTAAGGGAAACTGCAGTGTGTGGACAAAGCCTCAAGTGAGCTTTGATGCCAAGACCCAGAAATGCAATTTTATTTTCTAGCAGAATCACAAATCAGTTCTGGATTTCCATGCCTCAAAGGCTGGAAGTTGGGTAAGGAGCAGTTTATGTTTTCCTTTGCTTCCATTTCATGTCCCCTTCTTTTTTTTTTTTTCTTCACCAGTAGTGTTTGTAGCATAAGAGGATAGCCCTAGAGATGCCAAAGCTTCCTTTCAAGCACTGCGAAGGCAGCGGGAAAGATTTGAGTCAGACTCAGCACTGCCCCTTTCACCACGTCTCATCCAGAGATGACCATGGTGCCTATGTTCTAAAACAGTAATTCCAAAAGGATTCAACAGCCAGCTACATACAATACCGATTAATTTATCAGAAATTCCCGAGGAACAATATCAATCTCTCATCAGCCGTTTTGACCTGCCAGCTATAGTTAGTGAATCCCCAGGTATCTTGTTTTTTAATGAAGTTCATGAGGGGAAAAAAAAAAAAGGATAATTTTGTTAATGTCAATGGTCTTTTGGAGAAAGTTCACTACCACTAACACAAACCCAGTTCTGAATTTCTGGGACCCAGGTGCCCCAATGAATCATCTTCTCAGGTGTTTGCTCACGTGGCAAATTGCTTCATTTTTCCCTGCCTACACTATTAGGTCTGTCCCTTCTTTACACAGAGCTTGGCTTAAATTCCAGAGTTCCAAAAGATGGAATATATATATATATATATATATATATATATATATATATATATATATATACAGACACACACACGTATATATAATGATTCTGATCACATTTATTCTTATCACTCAGACCCTTTAATGGCTATAAGCTAGTACTCTCCTTGAAGAGCTAAGATGACAAAGAAAAGCTAGACTTCATAAATGCACTAACAGTTAAAAAGCAGACGTGAGAACACAGTGGCCTGGGGAGAAATCAGAAGTGCTTAAACCTTCCTTCTAAAGGACACTTTTTTGGGTGCCTTTAAAACGAACAAAAAAAAACAAAAAAACAAAAATTTTTTTTTTTTTTTGAAACAGAGTTGAGGAAAATAGCTAAAGCCTCCCCTCTCCCAAAACTTTCCTGTCCTGTGCCGTCCATGTGATCCAAAAACAGTGGTGAAAGTGCTCACAACATGTGAAGTCAATGACAGAGATGTTGTGTACCTGGTCAGCATTTAAAAGCATGTTTATGGGAAAATCAAAAGTAAAATTAATGAACCATAAAGTCAGGAATAGACCAGGATCTGAATTGAGAGCAAAGGTCCTGTAGTAATACCCTCATGGCCCTGCTGTGTTTTTTAAATTTGAATTTAATTATGTTGACGTCGTAATTATGGGGAGCGTTAAAATGCTTAGGATGTTTGCAAAGGCCTGTATTTATTGCCCGTAACTGCATTCTGTGCAGCAATGTCTCACATTTATCAGGAGAAATAAGAAGAGAGTGGATGAAGTACAATCATACTCAGTGATCCCGCTTGTGCCGATCACCCTCCTTCTTTTTCAATATTCCTCCTTCAAAGTCATCAAAATTGGAGATAAGTATAGCATCTGAGAGAGGAGATAATATGTCCATAGCTCTTTTTCCTAAATAATCTCAGCTGACCTCAGTATGTTGGTCCATGAGAGCACGGATTCATTTTTCCTTTACTTCATAAGAAGTGGATGGAATTCACTGGTATTTTTTTTTTCTTTATTGTACTTCAAACAAAAGTTTACAACTGTAGTCAATTTCACATACAAAAATTTATACACACATTGTTATGTGACCCTAGTTGCTCTCCCTACAATGTGACAGCACATTCCTCCTCTCCATCCTGTATTTTCCATGTCCATTCAACCAGCTCCTGTCCCCCTCTGCTTTCTCATCTCCCCTCCAGACAGGAGCTGCCCACATAGTCTCATGTGTCTACTTAAACTAAGAAATACACTCCTCACCAGTATCATTTTATGTCTTATAGTCCAGTCTAATCTTTGTCTGAAGAGTCGGCTTCAGGAATGGTTTTAGTTTTGGGCTAACATAGACTCTGGGGGCTATGATGTCTGGGGTCCCTCCAGTCTCAATCAGACCATCAAGTCTGGTCCTTTTACTAGAATTTAAGGCCTGCATCCTACTTTTCTCCTGCTCCATCAGGGATTCTCTGTTGTGTTCCCTGTCAGGGCGGTCATTGGTGGTAGCCAAGTATCATCTAGTTCTTCCAGTCTCGGGCTGATGGAATCTCTGGTTTATGTGTTGCTTTCTTTCTCTTGAGCTCATATTTTCCTTGTGCCTATGGTGTTCTTCATTCTTCTTTGCTACAGGTAGATTGAGACCAGTTGATGCATCTTAGTTAGCCACTTCTTAGCTTTTAAGACTCCAGATGCCACTCTCCAAAGTGGGATGCAGAACGTTTTCTTAATACATTTTTTTATGCCAATTCATCTAGATGTTCCTGAAACCATGGTTCTCAGACCCCCACACCTGCTACTCTGCCCCTCTAAGTGTTTGTTTGTATTCAGGAAACTTCTTAGCTTTTGGATTAGTCCAGGTGGAATTCACTGGTATTTTAGCACAAATTAGACATGAGTGATTCTTTTCTGATCATGAAAACCTCTGTGGATATTTAGCACATAGAGAATGACAGTGGGAAAGAGGGTGTCCCCTGAATCTTAACTGGGGTGGGCATGACTCTCTTCATGGAACTTGATTTTGATCATTTTGACTTTCCAGGCTTATATGTATGTATGACTTATAATTGATTATATATATGAGATATATATGATTATATACATGATATATATGATTTTTTATATATATGTGATTTTTTTATATATGATATGTATGAGTTTATACAAATATATAAATATAACAAAACAAACAAAAAAACAGTTGCTGTCGAGTCGATTCCAACTCATAGCAACCCTACAGGACAGAGTAGAACTGCCCCATACCGTTTTCAAGGAGCACCTGGTAGATTCAAACTGTCAACATTTTGGTCAGCCACTGTAGCTCTTAACCGCTGTGCCACCAGGGTTTCGATATATAAATATACAAATCAGAATCTCTGAATCTCTGGGGGTGGCAACAAGCTATCAGCATTTTTAAGGTCCCTTAGGTATTTCCTACATGCAGTCAAGATTGCTAATTACAACCTTAACTAATAACTTGGAGTACTTTAGTTCTACTTACGGTGAAACTAGTACCTTGATTAATAAATGTGGAATACATTTAAAAGCAGTGTGGTAAATTGCAGTAGCAATAATAATGACAATGATGATGATAATGTGGATGATAGCTATTTAGTGTTTATTTTCTAGGTTCCAAATCCTCTGATTTAAAACCTGCGAGTGTAGCATTCGTCTTCACTATTTTGAGGTGCGTTGGTTTTACCTGCCTAAGCCCTACTTTTGGTATTGCTCACCATGGAACTGTATGCTATGATTCCAGATATATCAAAGCAACCTTTATTCTCAATCCTTCCTGAAATCAACATTGTTAATTATTGTTGTTAGTTGCTGTCAAGTGGGCTCTGACTCAAGGTGATCCCATTTACAACAGAAGGAAACATTGCCCAGCCCTGCACCATCTTCCCAATTGTTGGTATACTCGAGTCGATGTTGTGACCACTGTGTATTTTCAGGGGCTTCCAACCTGAGGGACTTATCTTCCAGGGCTATATAGCACATATTTTGTCATGATTCATAGAGTTTTCATAGGTTAATTTTCAGAAGTAGGTCTTCAGAGCTTTCTACCTAGTCTATCAGTCTGGAAGCTCTGCTGAAACCTGTCCACCACGGGCGACCTCACTGGTATTTGAAATATTAGCGGTATAGCTTTCAGCATCATAACAACATGCAAGGCACCACATTATGACAAACTGACAGATGGGTGGTGGGACATAAACACAGACATTACATATTCCAGAAATGAACACTATTCTTCCGATTCATTACTGTTCTATTCTTTCATTAACATACACACACACATACACGCACACACATACTACCCGTGGATAAGTTTAGAACGCACGCTCTGTGCCAGTGCTTTGTTATGTCTAGGCAAAGAACCTGATCTCACATAGTTCCTGTTCAGGTAAGGGATACCAATATTAAAACATATAATTGTAAAACACTGCATACGAAGATTATATAAAGAATAGAAATTTTATGGAAGATGGTGTGATTAACATAGCTAGAGAAATTCCGAACTATGAAAGTGTTACATATATTTTTTTAGCTGAAAAGAAAAAAAATCTAAAAATAGAAAATAAATGGAAACAAATGAACCTAAAAGTATATTGAGTAGGTACCAGAGGAATCCAGATAATCATTTTAAGTGATTTTAAGATCCAGTATATTCAAGGACAAAAGCAACCACAAACAACATCTTACATTTCATCTGGTAGTCTTGTGATATTATGGCATTATTTTTCAGGTATTTCAAAACTACTGTATAAAAAAAACACGCCAAAAAAGTTTCAAGAGAATAAAGAAAATTAGTAATTATATTAATACCATTAGGAACTGAAATTTTAATCATAAGAGAAAAACAAAAAAATCAAATCCAAGAAGTTAAACGAAAAGCAAATATCTTTATGTAAATTTTAAAATTATTATAAATTTATGATTTTATTTTCCCTTCAAAGAAATATGCATTGAAGTAATGGCCATCCCATACCAGTCAACACCCCTAGTGCATATGGTAAGGAGTCCTGGTGGCACGATGATTAAGCAGTCTGCTGCTAACTGAAAGGTGGGTGGTTTGAACTCACTAGTAGCTCCCCGAGAGAAAAGACCTGGTCATCGGCTCCCATGAAGAGTATAGCCTAGGAAACCTTATGGGACAGTTCTACTCTGTTCTGTGGGGTTGCTATGAATGGGAATCGACTGGAGGGCACAAAAAAAGAAAAACAACAACAACAGTGCCTATAGTGCTGGGTTGGATAGTACCTGTCTTAGTTTCCTAGTATGGCTATAACAGAAATAACACAAGTGGGTGGCTTTAAAGATCAGAAATGTATTTTCTCACAATTCAGGAGGCTAGAAATTACTGGCCGTAGGGGAAGATTCTCTATCTCTGTTGGCTCTGGCGGAAGAGACTTGTCTCTTTCAGCTTCTGTAGTCCGTGTTCCTCGGTTCCATGGTGATCCTCGGGTGGTATCTATCTTCCCCAGCTTTCTGCTTCCTTCTCTGCTTTATCCTTTTTTTTTTTTTTAACTCAGAAGTGATTGTGTTTAGGACACACCCAATGCTGATATGTCCTTATGGATATAACAAAGGAAATCCTATTCATAAGCTGGATCACATCCCCAGGTATAAGGGTCAGGATTCCAATACATATTTTGGGGGTACACAATTCAATCTATAACAGTACCTAAATATAATTTCTCACTAAAAAAAAAAAAAAAAGCATTCCTTGGTGAAATGGCAGATTCCAGACCTGTAGCCAAAAATGCATTAGTTTGAACTGTATGAAATTACCCTTTTGTAGACTGAAAATAACCAAATATTGGCAATTTCAGTGGGTTTGTGGAGTACAAGATGAGTCTGGCACATCTGCTTATGCTGAAAGCAAAACAGCCACCACAGACTAAGTAGAGGCCTGACTGTATAAGGGACGAGTTAAAGGATAGATTCCCACTGACCCATGGGGAGAAAATCTGAACATCCCAAAGCGTGACAACTGAGGACTACAATGGATTGAAATGTAGGTAGGTAGGTAGATAGACAGACAGACAGACAGATGATAGATAGATGATAGATTGATCGATAGATAGGCAGATAGATAGGCAGATGATAGACAGATAGATAGACAGACAGATACAGAGAGACAGATGATAGACAGAGCAATAGATGGAACATGCGTGCATACACACACCTCCACGAATTCATAATATATAAAAAAAATTTTAATTTAAGAAATAATATCATTAGTCAACTATGGAGGTTTTTAGGGCATATACTCATTTTTCTAAACATTGTTTAAGTGAAGAAGTAAACATTTGTCCTGTCTTTCCATTATGGACTGAATTTATGGGAAAGAAATAGTTGATGAGGAAAAAGATGTTACAGAAAAAAAAAATTATAGCTTAAATGTAGGAGGAATTATAGAATTTAAAAATCACAATTTTGCCATTCTTATAATGGATCTAGACAGTAAGCATTCTTGCCTGGTAAAATCCACTCAGAAAGGATAAACAGAGACTTTTTAATGAATGTATCAGTTTGACAGTATCTAAACCCAATTATTAATCTGACCTTCCCATGAAGGGGGACCAAAAGACAGTATATGCCTCCTGGTGTGATGGAATATGAATTACTCAGCACCATATTTAAATTTTTTTTTTTAAATAAGAGCATTTTAATCAGGCCTCCTGACCTAATTAGCACTTTATAGGAAATAAGATAAAGGGGCAAGTTACATAGCGCAAGAAGCAGTCAGCCAAATCCAGATCGTAGGAAATTCTATAGTTTCTTCAAGAAATAAGAAGTGTGTGTGGGGGGATGGGACAGAATTTGTGTGGGGTTTTTTTAGGCAGAGACTTTTTTACAGATGAAAGGAGAATTAAGTGTCAAAAGAATTGCAGCATGAGAACTTTGTATTCTTACTTGAACAAACCAATTGTAAAGGCATTTTGAGAAAATCTGGGAAAACTGATTGTATGCTGGGGAATAAATGATATTAAGTGACCATACTTAGGTTAAAACGTTTTTTTTTTAATCGCATTTTTTGAGGATGTATAATGAATGAATATTCACAGGTATAATGATACACTGTCTGAAATTTGTTTTGAAATATTCCAGCAGACAAGAAAGAAGCAAGTAATATTGAAGGAGTGGATAGATGAAAATGACAGGTTGACAAGTATTGAAACTTGATGAAGCCCTATTTTGGGCTATATTTGAGCATTTCCACTCTACGAAGTTTTAGGAAATGTTAAAAGATATCAGAGAAAGTGACATCCAGTGAGGTGATGACGATGCGGAATTTTATACAATGAACAGGAGTGGAATTGTTCACTGGGATGAGAATTCTATACAAAGGGAACAGCCAGTAAAGAGCGTGGAAAAGTGAAATGACACGGCATGGCTGATAGCCAACAGCTTTTCAGTATCACTGGAGCATCAACTATAAAGATGGCAGGAGAAGGAGTTGGATTACTACTCAAAACAACAACAACACAAATAGTTTAATGAAGTTAAAAAGAAAACAATCCTGAAGCCAGAAGTCTAGCTTGGCACATTTTAGATGCATCTATCTCATTGGGAAAATTGCTTAACCTCTTGGAACATCTAGTTTGACATTTGGAAAACGAAGTAGAACATATCTACCTTTTAGCAGCATCATCAGGAGGAACAAAGGAGAGAATGCATGAAAAATGTTTTCAAACTCTAAAGTTATATACATACGCTAGTTCTCATGACCGTTACTGTTCCTGCAGTGCACACACATATAACATTGAGCCCTGAAAAGTGGCTCCTGATGTTAGCTAATATTTAACTTCATATAAATTTAGTTTTTTTTTTTTTTTAATCACTGCTGAATGCATTTTGATGAATGTTAATCATGAAATGCCCAAATAATATTTTCTTTTCTCTCACTAAATGCTGAGCACAAAATTAGGTCACGTAAGTGAGCGCATTCTGGGTTTAAAAACCAAATTTACTAGAAATTGTATTTCACCTCTGCATCTTGAAAAAGTTTATTCAGTATCTGGTGTCTTCATTGGGGAAACACTTGTCATTGATTTATGGAATCATTAACTGGAATTTCATACTGTAACCTAACCTTATTATAAAGGGTTTTAGGGGACACGTAGAAAGCTTTGGGGGAATTCATAGGGAGAAACTTTAACACTTTCATCTTTTATTATAATACTTTTTACCCTACACAGATCTGTAATTTTTTTCTAATGCATGCGTTATGTGTGTGTGGGTGTGTGTGATGTGTGTAAGTCAAGAAAGCCTAATCTTTAGTTCTGGTCACAGCTCAGTGACATCTGGTGAGTCGTGATAGTCAGCTGTGAGAGCTGTGAGTGTACAGGTCTCTTTAGTTTCCTAGCAGGCTCTGTGGCCCTTACACAACCCCATTAATTCAGCCTTCTCTATTCTTTTCACGTGTCATATAATCATGATAATGAACCAGGAAGTAGCTATTTGAGAAATGCACAATAGACAGAACCAATTTATCACGTTCTCTTAAATTAAAGAGTAACAATAAAAACAAAATTGCCCATGACTGTGTGAAGCATTTTGAAAGATTTGTGATGAGCGGATGGCAGTACAACAGGCTGACCAGCAGTGGCCTCTGCCCAGAGCAGCAGATGAGGCTTAAAAATTTATAGCATGTGTCAGTAGCCTTTAACAACTCCATGTATAGGGCACGCACACTTATTTACATAGGTGCAAACACTCTTGATTGAACTCTTTGACATTAGGAGTTTTTATAAATGGATATCAGAGCCTTCCTTGTTGTTAAAAAAAAAATTTTTTTTGTTGTTAGCTGCTGCCAAATCGATTCCTATTCATGGCGACCCCATATGTTGTAGAGTAAAACTGCTCCATAGGATTTTCTTGCTGTAATCTTAATGAAAACAGATCACTAGGCCTATCTTCATGGTATTGTTGGCTGAATTTGAACCATCAACCTTCAGGCTAGTGATTGAGCTCAAACTGCTTGCACCACCTAGGGATGTTAATGAGGAAAGAGTGTTGATCTTCCACGGGAAGCGAGCTCTCAGTTTCCAGAGTAGCGATCAAGTTGGCTTAAATATCAAAGAAACAATATTCACAGAGGTATAGAATCATAGCATTGAAAAGAAAATTCAAAATTTCACTCTCTCTCCTAGACACACTCAACTGGACCCTTTATTCCATCTTCGGATAGTTCTAATTATTAGACTTATTTTCTGTGTTAATAATCCGAGTCCCTATAGTTTTCACACATTGACAGTAGTTTTGCCTTCTGGGATCACACAGAGCAATTCTGTATACCCCACAGACATTCAAATACTCTAGGACCACATTTTTTATTCTCCTAGCTAAACTTTCTGCCATTTTTCTCGTTTAAAGGACTTGTTTTTGTACTTCCTTGTCGCCTTGGCCAGGTTCATCTTATTTAGACAAGTTTGCCACAAAATCTTACATAAATTATTTAACAGAAATTTGCTATGTACTCCCAAGGAGCCAAAATAAAAGAAGAACAGTCAGTTACCCCTTGTCTTAGTCATCTAGTGCTGCCATAACAGAAATACTACAAGTGGATGGCTTTAACAAAGAGCAATTTACTCTCTCACAGTACAGTAGGGTAGAAGTTCGAATTCAGGATGTCAACTCCAGGGAAAGGCTGTCTCTCTTTCTTGGCTCTGGAAGAAGGTCTTTTTCATCAATTTTCCTCTGGACTAGAAGCTTGTTTGCATGGGAACCCCAGGTCCAAAGGACGTGCTTTTCTCCCAGTGCTGCTTTCTTGGTAATATGAGGCCCCCCTATCTCTCTGCTTGCTTCTCTCTTTTATATCTCAAAACAGATTGGCTGAAGACACTAATGTTCTAGAACTCATCAACATAACTGCCGCTAATCCGTCTCATTAACATCATAGTGATAGGATTTACAACACATAGGAAATCACAACAGTTGACAAAATGGTAGTCAATCATACAATGCTGGGAATCATGACCCAGCCAAGTTGACAGATATTTTGGGGGGACACAATTCAATCCATGACATCCCTCATTGTCCTTGAGGAGAAAACATGCCAAATACACTGATTACCTGGCTATGAAATAATTTTCTCATGTTGGTCTTTATATCAGGAACAATGTATGTGATATTCGTATTCTGCAACAATATTCCTACAGTAAATGCAGTAACTGATTTCTCTGGCTTGGTAAGCAAAATCAAAGAAGCAAGATCAACTTTGACTTTGCTGTCCATTCAACTTTTGTTCCATCTCTTTCTAAGGGTTTGATGATATGTTCTAGAACCAAAATTCTCCAAGCATCTTTTCCAGAGTCCTTACCGTTCCACTACACACAATTTCGTTCTTTGGAAACATTTGTCTACCCATCTTAAATTATCTCTGTCTGCAGAGCTGTGGTTGGGCTCCGTGTGACTGGGAAGACAATCATAAAATACTTTGATATCACCACATTGAAAAAGTAGTACCTGTATCATATTGTTGCAGCGATTTATTTTTGTGGGCTCTCTTCCTGAAAATCCAAGGTAGGACTCCAAATATAAATTAAAGAATAAATTTTTGTGGAAGAGCAAATGTGAGCACATATTAATATAATCCATATAAATGACTTTGGATCATGCATTTTCATTTCTCAAAACGTATCCTATGGTCAAATATCTAAGTATCTATGGTCTTAGTCTAAAAAAAGATAACATACTATACCCCAAAAAAGAAATGCAGGATTCCATGCTTCCTTATTTATTGCTGCTGTTTTTTCCCCTCTGTGTTAGAAGATAGAACATATTTCAAAGATTCAAGAAAGTAAATAAAATAATTTAGAAGAATTTCATACATGTACAATTAAGAATAAAGTACTATTAACATGTTGCATTATATGCTTGAAATTATTCATTTTTTAAAGAAACTAAATGCAGTAGACACAATCAAACTACCAATATCTCATCCTATTCTTACCCCCAAACTCCAGCAGTAATCACTTTCCTGGAGTTGGTGTGTGATTTTTCCAATTCATTCTATCATTCAATCAGCCAGTATTTACTTAAGACCAATTATATGGTAGGCATTGGTCCAAGAACTAGGGATAGAAAAAAAAAGAGCAGTTTAAATAAATAGGGAAGAGGGGGGAAGAAAGAGAGAGAGAGAAACGAAGGTAGGAAGGAAGATTCCAGGCCCTCATGTACCTTATATTCTATTGGAGGCAGACAGACAATAAGCAAGGATAAATGATGAGGAAGTGAGAGAATGAATGAATGAATAAATGAATGAATGTTTTCTTAGACAGTTATAAATGTTTAGAAAAAAAGAAAGCAAGGAAGGAAAGCAGTGGTCAGAGAAACACTAACTGAAAGAATAACATTCCTGTCAACATCTGAAGGAGGTACCAGAGTGAGTTGGGTGGCTATCTGGAGGAAGAGTGTTCTAAACAGCAAGAAAATCATGTCAGACTCTCTCTTTCCCAAGAGTGGGACCTTACCTGGAGTGTTCAAAAAACAGCAAGAAGGCCAGTGAGGGCAGAGTGGAGATAATCAGGGGGGTGGGGAATAGTAGGGAGTGAAGTCAGAGACTTCACTGTGAGCCATATGGGGTTCGGACTTGTGAACCACCGTAAGCGCTTTGATGAGATAGTGTTTTGAACAGAAGAGTCACATGATCTCATTAAAGATATAACATGAGCACACTGACTATTTACACATTGTTTGGAGTCTTGCTTTTTCACTCAACAGGATGCTTTGAGGAACATTTCACATTGTTGCAGATGAAAGTTGTGTTGCTGTTGTTGTTTTTTTCATTTTCCTTTTTGTATGATATTATTTACATGAATATATTATGATTTATATATCCAATCTTTAATTTACGGATATTTGTTTTGTTTTGTTTTCTAGTTTCAGATTATTTGAAAAATATATAACTATGGACATTCTCTTGAACATTTACATGAGAAAGAAATATTTGCTTTACATACGCCGGAGGGGAAATGCTGGCCATAGGTCCATACACATGCAAGTTTTACTAAATAGCCCCAAAAGGCTTTCCAAATTACTTGCACCATTTTTTATTCTCATCAGTAGCTCATGAGAATTCTAGTTACTCCACATCATCAGAGACACTCGATGTTGTCGGTGTTTTACATTTATTCTCAATCTGTTGACTGTTTAATGGTGTTTCATGGTTTTAATTTGAATTTTCCTTGTCATAATAAGATTGAATATATTTTCATATATTTAATGGTAATATAGATTCTTATTTTGTTTTTTCTTAAATTCATTAATTTTCTCCCATATTTCTATTTATGTCTTTTTCTTTATGATTACATTGTGGTTCTTTTAAAGCCTGGATATTAGTTCTTTGTTGGCTGTTCATGTTGTAATTTTTTTCCCACTCACTCTATGCCTTGTCTTTTCATTTTCCTTATATCTTTTAATGAATAGATAATAATAATAAGCAGATCTTAATTGTAATGTAGTAAATTTCAGCAAACTTTTACTTTATGATTAATGATTTTATTCTTATTAAAAAAAAAATTCCATCCACTGAGGTCATGGTATTCTTTTATATTATTTTAAAGGCTTTACATTTTTATATTATTTTAAAGGCTATTAATATCTACATTCTTAACCTACAAGGAATTGATATTTATATATAGTGTGGAATAGAAATCCATTTTCATATCTGGATACCCAGTTGTTCTAACAACGTTTGTTAAAAATATTGTCCTCTTCCCACTGATCTTTAGTGCCACAAATAAGAAATCTCAAGGAAAATGCAGCTGAGATTGAAAAGATAAAAAGAGTAGAATATGTGTGACTTTATTTGAGTTAATTTGACTATTTACATCAAAAAGACAAATTCCTAGAGAAATACAATTTAATAACATTAGCCCAAGAAGTAACAGTAAAATGTAAATAACACTAAATCTAATAAAGTAACTGAGTCTGCAATAAAATCTGCTCACAAAGAAAATTATAAGCCCAAATGGCTTGACCAGCCATTTTATCAATTATTCAATAGCTAATTAAAACATTTCAAAAATATTTCCAGAGGTTAGAGAAAAGGGAATCCTCCCCAACTCATTTTATAAGGTTATTATTACTCTGTTAATATAAGAAAACAAACTGACAAGGACACTATGGTAAAGAATATTACAGGCAAATTTTATCCATGTGGCAAGGATGGGAAAATTTAAATGAAATATAAATAATCAAATCCAAAAATACTCCATATGACCCAGTTACATTTTCCTCCCCCTGAGGACTGAAAATCTGGTTTAACTTTTGAAAATCACTAAATGTAGTAGAATTAACAGATTGAAGATGAAAAGTCATGGGAAAATATTTTGATAGATCCAGAGAAAGTTTTTAACAAAAAATAAAATGTATTAGTGACAAAGACACACACACTTAAGTCCCTGGATGCCGCAAGCATTTAAGCACTTGACTACTTGCTGAAAGTTTGCTGGTTCTAACCCACCCAGAGGCTCCTGGGATGACAGGCCTAGCGATGTGGTTCTAAAAGGTCACGGCTTTGAAAAAACCGTGAAGCAGATCTACTTTTCACACACGAGGTCACCCTGAGTTGGAATTGACTGGACGGCAACTAACAAAAACAGGAGTCAGTTACTGTCTACAAGTTTCCATATGCCTACACAATTATCATGACAATGCTACACAATAGAAAATGTTACAAAAAAAGGACACACACCTTGGTAATGTAAGAGAACCTTCTCAAACTGATTCAAAAAATCTACCTAATAACTGCAACAATTCTTCCTCTTCTTCTTCCCCTCTTTGCTCTCCTTTCCCATCTCCTCCTCTCTGCTCTCCCTTCCCTTTCTTCCCCTTCTCTTTCTGAACAACTTAACGCACAAACAATTATGTGGGGCCAAGCAAACTTAGCTTTCACACCTGGTTGTGGGTGGAAGGAGCAGTGGCCCAGAGTAAGGCACTGAAGCCTGACAAAGGTGAGGAGAGCGTCCATGCAGGAGTCATGGCTGGTGTGAGGTGTGGGAGAAAGCCTTCATGCTGAAGGATGGCATGGTGTCTGGTGTGAGGATGGTGTTGACACAGCCGGTCAGTACCAGGGGTGGTGATGGGAGACTGGTTACAGACGGTGAGGATTGATCAAATATTTAAAACATTAAAGAAAATGGGAACCAGTTTTCTTACTCCTGGAGAAGAGAGCTACAGAGATGGAAAGAGGAAAAACTGGAATGGACTCTGAGTGTTGGATTGAAATTGGGGTACGAATTCATAGTTTTACAGATTAAAAAAAAAAAAAACATTGCCGTCAAGTTGATTCCGACTCATAGCGACCCTATAGAACAGAGTAGAACTGCCCCATAGAGTTTCCAAGGAGCACCTTGGTGGATTCAAACTGCTGACCTTTTGGTGAGCAGCCATAGTACTTGACCACTATGCCACCAGGGTTTCCATTTCACAGATAGATACATAAATATATACATACATAGATTTGAAAATCCATGTATCTATATTTGACCTTGACTATTAAAGCCCTGGAAACCCTGACGGCATAGTGGTTAAGTGCTACAGTTGCTAATCAAAAGGTAGGCAGTTCAAATCCAACCGGCGCTCCTTGGAAACTCTGTGGGGCAGTTCTACTCTGTCCTATAGGGTCACTACTAGTCAGAATCAACTTGATGGCAACAGATATTAAAGCCCTGAATTGTGGAAATGGAAAAGAATAAGACTTACAGCTCAGTTTCCTGTGGAGGAGTACAATCTCTTCCACTCTGCTTATTCTGAGCACCATATGTGTGTGTCCATTGTGTCTACAAATAGGAAACAGTTCACGGAAAGAATGAAATCTAGAAATAGATTCTAGAGTTTTGTTTTTTCTTCTACATCATTCAAGGTAGAAAAAAGTCTTATGTTGCTGCCATCGAATACAAGGTACTTTGTACTTCATCACAATATTAGCATGTCATAGGTCAGCAACTTCCACAAGTCCTAGACTATTTTCACACCCATACTTGGAACTATAATCTTTAAACTGGTTGCAAATTGCAGTCCTCTCTTCAGGAACACTATAGTTTATTTGCAATCTGCCTTCACCTTCATTGCTCTCTAGCTACCACAAGCAAAACCTCTGGAGGTATTATAAATGAATTACCACTTGGAAGCTTTCAATTCTACAGACTTTTTCAAATGGAGAGGTTTAGTCTGGTCTACTCCTTGTTGGATATTTCACCTTCTTCTGGAAAAATCTTTCCAATCTCTTGCAATATACAATATAAAGTGCCTCTTTTCCAGCTGCTGAGCCAAACCTCAAAATCTTCCTAGTCATTGTTTCTCAACACTCTGAAGATGTACCCACAGGAAGGTGTCATTAAAGGAAAATATTTTTACATCTAATTTGCTTGATTCTTCTACTTATCCTTCTTCTACCTGCTAAAAAGTCTCTAAAACATAGCTACTTTGAAAATTTGCATTTAGATCTTTTAATTACGATGCTGTTTTGACCAGTGTCTTTCTGTCATTCTATTTTCAAATACAATTTTAACGATAGTTATCTCATTTAGTATGGAGTCAGCTCCACCCTTCAAACCAAATTTTTCTTTCTCTTTTTTTTTTTTTAAATTGTGCATTAAGTGAAAGTTTACAGTTCAAGTTATCTTCTTATACAAAGATTTATAGACACATTGTTATGTGACCCTAGTTGCTCTCCCTATAATGGGACAGCACACGCTTCCTTTTCATCCTGTATTTCCCATGTCCATTCAACCAGGTCCAGTCCCTTTCTGCCTTCTTATCTCGCTTCTGGACAGAAGCTGCCCATTTAGTCTCATGTTTTTTTTTTTTTATCTACCTAAACTAAGAAGCACACTCGTCACAAGTATTGTTTTATGTCATAATACAGTCTAATCTCTGTCCAAAGATTTGGCTTTGGGAATGGTTTCAGTTTTTGGCTAATAGAGAGTCTGGGGGCTATGTCTTCTGGGGTTCCTCAAGTCTCAGTCAGACCATTAAGTCTGGTCCTTTTACTGGAATTTGAGTTCCACACCCCACTTTTCTCCTGCTCCATTGGGGATGCTCTTTTGTGTTCCCTGTCAGGGCAGTCATTGGTGGTAGCCAGGCACCATCTAGCTCTTCCAGTCCCATGCTGCTGGGATCTCTGGTTTATGTGGCCCTTTCTGTCTCTTAAAAATAAAACTCAGTGCTGTCTGGTTCATCTTTTCCTTGTGTCTTTGGTATTCTTCATTCTCCTTTGCTCCAGGTGAGTCGGGACCAATTGATGCCTTAGATGACCACTTGCTAGTTTTTAAGACCCCAGATGCCACTCACCAAAGTGGGATGCAGAACATTTTCTTGATACTTTGTTATGTCAATGTCAATTGACTTAGATGTCCCCTGAATCCATGGTTCCCAAACCCCTACCCCTGCTACTCTGTTGTTCAAAGTGTTTGCTCGTACTCAGAAAAATTTTTAGCTTTTGTTTAATCCAGTTGTGCTGAATTCCCCTGTATTGTGTGTTGTCCTTCCCTTCAGAAAATGTTCTGCTGCTATTCATAAGGTTTTCACTGGCTAATGCTTTTCAGAAGTAGACTGCCGGGTCCTTCATTAAAAAACGGCTGCAGCACTATATCGACAGGAACTGCCAGAAATTCAGGCCAGTTTCAGAAGAGGATGTGGAACCAGGGATATCATTGCTGATGTCAGATGGATCTTGGCTGAAAGCAGAGAATACCAGAAGGATGTTTACTTATGTTTTATTGACTATGTAAATGCATTCAACTGTGTGGATCATAACAAATTATGGTAACAAATTATGGGTAACATTGTGAAGAACAGGAATTCCAGAATACTTAATTGTGCTCATGAGGAGCCTTTACATAGATTGAGAGGCAGTTGTTTGGACAGAACAAGGGGATACTGATTGGTTTAAAGTCAGGAAAGGTGTGTGTCAGGGTTGTATTCTTTCACCAAACCTACTCAATCTGTATACTGAGCAAATAATCAGAGAAGCTGGACTATATGAAGAAGAACAGGGCATAAGGATCGGAGAAAGACTCATTAACGACCTGCGTTATGCAGATGACACAACCTTGCTTGCTGAAAGTGAAGAGGACTTGAAGCACTTACTAATGAAGATCAAAGACCACAGCCTCCAGTATGGATTGCACCTCAACATAAAGAAAACAAAAATCCTCACAACGGGACCAATGAGCAATATCATGATAAATGGAGAAAAGACTGAAGTTGTTAAGGATTTCATTTTCCTTGGATCCGCAACCAACACCCATGGAAGCAGCAGTCAAGAAATCAAAAGATGCATTGCATTGGGCAAATCTGCTGCAAAGGACCTCTTCAAAGTGTTGAAGAGCAAATAAGTCACCTTGAAGACTAAGGTGCACCTGACCCAAGCCATGGTATTTTCAATCGCATCACATACACGTGAAAGCTGGACAATAAATGAGGAAGACCGAAAAAGAATTGACACCTTTGAATTGTGGTGCTGGCGAAGAATATTGAATATACCATGGACTGCCAAAAGAACGAACAAATCTGTCTTAGAAGAAGTACAACCAGAATGCTCCTTAGAAGCAAGGATGGCAAGACTGCGTCTTACATACTTTGGACATGTTGTCAGGAGGGATCAGTCCCTGAAGAAAGACATCATGCTTGGCAGAGTACAGGGTCAGCAGAAAAGAGGAAGACCTTCAACAAGGTGGATTGACACAGTGGCTGCAACAATGAGCTCAAGCATAACAACGATAGTGAGGATGGCACAGGACCTGGCAGTGTTTCGTTCTGTTGTGCATAGGGTCGCTATGAGTCGGAACTGACTCGACGGCACCTAACAACAACAACAACAACCTTCCCTTCACCTAAGATAATTCTTGTCTACTATTTAGTTAGAGAATACCCCTCTCTCTCCCTCCCCATCCTGGTAACCATCAAAGAATGTCAAAACAAATTTCTCGATAAACATCAGCCAATCATTGACTTTGGCAGCCATCAGGAACACATTTACCAGAGTCCGTACCCCGTAATATCTTATGTTCGCAATTAATTGCATAGGCAATTGGACACTGAACTAATTGTGTACTAAGCAAGCCAATTATACTCTCAAAAAGTAAGGTAAATTGTAGCCACGTTTAGTGAAATTTGATTCCCTAAATTAAACGTGTACGTAGGATTAGAGTAGAAAAAACAAAAATGTGGGTTCTTATTTCCTTTTTGGTCAATTCAAAGTTTTCAGGAAGTCACTATTTTTTTTTTTTCGGTCATCATAAACTGAATTTTTGGTTTTTCATAAACTGCCAATATAAGAAAATGCATCCCTTATGAAGCTTTTTTTACAGTTGTTTTCGTTTTGTCTGTAAGTAAAAGTATTTCTAATCCTAAAAGCTTACATGAATATCCTATGGCTAGCAGGGCAACCCTGGTGGCATAGTGGCTAAGTGCTATGGCTGCTAACCAAAAGTTCGGCAGTTCAAATCCACCAGGCACTCCTTGGAAACTCTACGGAGCAGTTCTACTCTGTCCTATAGGGTTGCTATGAGTCAGAATCGACTCGACGGCAGTGGGTTTGGTTTGTTTTTTTTTTTAGCAGGGTATTTGTCATTTGTTTTAGCATGCATCTTATTTATCCAGAAGCCATTGGCCCTTTTGATCTCATCCATTAAGAGAAGAGTCGATGAACCAGAGATAGCTAAAAAATGGGGGCAGAGGAATTGCAGACAGTCAAAGCAGATATTACATATCCAATGTAAATATATTTCATAATTTATATTTTTTTATATTTAAAGAAATTTATCCCATGTCTCTTTTGACTATATTGTTTTCCACCCCCAAAAGATTGAGTTCAGCAAGTTGCAACAAGGGCACCTAGAAATAGAAAACCTGAGAAGAAGCAGCAATTATAGCTGACAAGTTGTCAATGAAGGAGAAAAGACAAAAATAACAAAACTAAACTAAGAGAAAAAGTTTGCAAGCCTGGGAAACTGGCCCACATTCTATGCAGCAACAACCTCAGAAGGCAAAACTCTATCCCCATAAAAACCTAAGCATTTGCAGCACTTTGCAGTTTACAATTAGTTTACAAGTTGCCTCCACCTGTATTACTGATTTGATCCTGTGACATAAATAGAGCAAATATTTAGCGTTCCTTTTAAGTAACAAATTATGTAGAATCATGCTTAATAGCGTGGGCTTTGAAATAAGATTGACTTGGGTAAAATTCTGAGTTGACTTCTAGCTTGATGTGTAAATGCAGACAAATTATTTAACATTTTCCAACAATGTAAATGGAAATAGTAATAAACATGGCTGTTGGAAAGACTGTGAGATAATGCACCTATGGCACTTGGTAACAGTCAACAGGCGCTGTTATTACTGGATGGAAAAAAAAAAAGGACATTCAGAGACATTAAGTGACTTCCCTGAGGTTGCCTGGTTAAGAAGAGATGGGGCCAGATCCAAAAACTTTAATTCTTTGTCCAGTTAATGTTGCACACAGTACTCTCTGTTTGTGTGCAATTCTATTGTTTGTTGTAAGCTGACTCATAGTCTTTAAGATTCACTTCAAGTTTCCTTTGTATCAAAAGAGATGATTTAATATCTGAAAGAACTAAACTTCAGAAATTTTTTTTCAGAAATCATGGGTTCAACATGATTGGAGCCAGCTGGAAGAAGTAATTACCTGTAGTGACATAAGTACTTAAGGTCACGGGGTAAATGAAAACACACATCTGAGGATGGGCAGTGAGGATTCAATGACCTAGCATTTAAAGAGTAAGCACCTGAAGAGAAATGGCAGAAATGCCTGATTACATAGCTGACCTTTCCTTCCTCCCTCCCTCCCTCCCTCCCTCCCTCCCTCCCTCCCTCCCTCCCTCCCTCCCTCCCTCCCTTCCTTCCTTCCTTCCTTCCTTCCTTCCTTCCTTCCTTCCTTCCTTCCTTCCTTCCTTCCTTCCTTCCTTCCTTCCTTCCTTCCTTCTTTCCTTCCTTTCTTCCTTCCTTCCTCCCTTCCTCCTTTCCTCCCTCCCTCCCTTCCCTCCTTCCTTCCTTCCTTCTTTCCTTGCTTCCTTCCTTTCCTCTTTCCTTTTTATCTTTCCCTCTTTCCTCCCTTTACCTTTCAATTAAAACAAAAAACTCCACTTTAGAAATTATTATAGGTTTCGCTTTATAATAGATGCTTATACTATATTAACTAGAGTTTCTAGTCTGAAAGAGCTTATATTTAGTTAGAGAATCAAATAAATAAATGGACAATTACAATGTTGTGAGATAGTGTGATAGAGAAAAATATGGCCCTACTACCTCAAAGGGTAAGCACATAACCTTGACTTGGAGAGCTCAAGCTGAGGAAAGATTTGTGCTCGTGTGTGTGGAGGAGGATAGCCATTGATGCTGAGGTCTATGAGTTCTAAAAAATATTATATGGAAACTGAGGAGAAAGCAGTTCAGATGAAATAGTGACCTGGTTTCTTTTTTAAGACTGACTAGTTCAATATAGTAAGAAAGAAAAATTATGAAAAATACAGCTGAAGGGTAAGCAGGTACCACATAATAAATGGGTTTGTATGTGAACTGATCTATTGTCAAACTGGCTATGCTGGAAACCAACTTTCCTAGAATCTTTTCCTCTGTATATTTCTGTGTTACAGTTGTCCAAAACCGAACTTGTCCTAGGTGGGGAAATGGAAATGAAGCACCAGGCATCACCCTCTGCAGGTCACCTTTCATTAGTGGCAGTGTGACACAGTGGTGCTGATTGGTTCCAATTTTCCCTTTTTCTTTCCTGTTGTGAGTACAGCTCTCCTTAACTACTGACCCTGTTGAAAAATAGCAGTCCAAGCCCCATCACCAGAAGCTCAGCTGTAAACTCACAGAGGCAAGAGTTGCCAAGAACCAAAGTATTTCCATAGACTTCTAGCAGCCTCCATTCCTAGTCCTACTCCACCATCTGGACAGGTCTAGCTTCCAGCTTTCACTTCAAACTACAACTCATTCACCTTCTCCAGGACTAGTTGGTGACCTTGCTCTGTTGTTTTTTGTTTGTGTGTTTATTCTTCCCTCCACCCCCGACTTTTACTTCTTTGTTCCTTCCACAATTTTGCAAGGTCTTATGCCTTAATCCAAATTATTCTATAATTCTATTCTGCTTCCATTAATATCTTTGTTAATACTAAAAGTGGTACTAGGGCAACAGAAACTTAAGGATGGGAATCTGGAACTGGTTCTTCGATCTGATTGAGTTAAATCATTGGTGATCTTGATGTCAATGGTAAAGGGACACTATTGGTCCATTTAACACAGTGGCAAAATAGTTGCTTCAATTATCACCTGCAAGCACTTATCACAAATTATCTATAGAAGGCAATCGCATTATGGTAAGTTTTATGAAAATACAAAGTATGATGGGGTTGGTTGGTAGTTTCTAAGCATGCTAGAGAATTTGGAAGAAAAAAAATGATGCACTTAGGGATTTAAATTCTCAGTTCAAGGTCCATAAAGGACCAGAAGTCTTCTGTGATTGCCCTAAGAGCAACATCATCTCTTCTAGCAACAGAACTGAGATTTCTGAAAAGCAAAGCTGAAGCCTAACCTAGTGGGTGACTATATCACAATGTAAATTGAATTAACAAAGAAAATCAAACACAACTAGAGTCGAGGACATGTGGAGAATGCCCTATGAGGCTAAGGATTCTGAAGTCCTTAACTCTGCTGAGCATCCATCTTCTGACTGCAGAAGCGGCATTTATACCCTGTCTGAGAATATTAGTCTGCCCTTGACTGAAGAAACTGTAATGGTCTTCCCTAAAGCAATTACTTGGCAACAGGCATATTTATGATCGATCCTTGGACCTACCCTCAAATCTTATTCTTTATAGTCCAGAAATTTCCAGATTTTCATGGAGACTGTTATGGATTGAATCGTGTCCCACAAAAATGAGTGTCAACTTGGCTAGGCATACATATTGTGTGATTGTCCACCATTTTGCCATCTGATGTGATTTTCCTATGTGTTGTAAAATCCTATCTCTATTATGTTGGTGAGATGGGATTAGCGGCAGCTATGTTAATAAGGCAGAACCTCATCTACAAGATTAGGTTGTGTATTAAACCAGCCTCTCTTGAGATATAAAAGAGAGAAGCAAACAGAGAGACACGGGGACTTCATACCACCAAGAAGCAAGAGCCAGGAGGATAGTGCATCCTTTGGACCCAAGGTCTCTGTGCTGAGAAGCTTCCCCCTCTCAGGGGAAGATTGATGACAAAGACCTTCCTCCACAGCCAACAGAGAGAAAAAGCCTCCCCCTGGAGCTGATGCCCTGAGTTTGTACTCGTAGCCTACTAGACTGTGAGAGAACAAATTTCTCTTTGATAAAGCCATCCACTTGTGGTATTTCTGTTATAGCAGCACTAGATGACGAAGATAGACACCTGAGTGTCTTAACAATTCTACATGGTGTGCTCAGGCCAAAAGAAATTCTGAACATTGTATTTATTAAGGAGTTTTGCTAATAATATGTTAAGTTTTTTGTTTTTTTTTTTTTAATCTATGTATCTATCTGGAGCTCTGGCGATGCAGTGATTAAGATCTCAGCTGCCAACCAAAAGGTCAACAGCTTGAATCCACCAGCTGCTCCTTGGGAACCCTATAAGGCAGTTCTACTCTGTCCTATAGGGTTGCTATTAGTCAGAATATATACGATGGCAACCCTGGTGGCGTAGTGGTTAAGTGCTACAGCTACTAACCAAAGGGTCGGCAGTTCGAATCCACCAGGCGCTCCTTGGAAACTCTATGGGACAGTTCTACTCTGTCCTATGGAGTGACTCAAAGGCACACAACCACAGTAACAACATTTACCATTTAATATCTATTTGAAAAACACAGCACACATAAACTTAAAGAAAAATAATATTCTCACTTTATTTTTAAATAATTCTAATTACTTACTAATAGCAAATGTGTACCTATTGGGCACTGCACAACTTCTCATATCTTGGAATCAGATTGGACAGTGAAAATCCTATCAAAATCCTAATTACATTTTTTGCAGAAATAGAAAAGCTGATCCTCAAATTTATATGGAATTGTAAGGGACCCCAAATACTCAAAACGATCTTGAATAAGAAGTTGGAGGTCTCACACTTCCTCATTTTAAATCTTATTACAAAGCTAAAAATACAGTTGCTATTTAATCAATTGAGAATCATGGTGATCCCATGTGGGTCAGAGTAGAACTGTGCTCTATGAGGTTTTCAATAGCTGATGTTTTTGAAGTAGATTGCCAGGACTTTCTCCCATGGAACCTCTCAGTGGACTCAAACCTTCAACATTTTATTTAGCAGTCAAGCAATGTAATAAGAGCTTCTGGTCCCAACGGAATAAAATTGGATTTCAGAAATAAATTCACACATCTATGGTCAACTGATTTTTGACAAGCTTGCCAAAGCAATTCAATACCATAATTCAAAAGCATCAGTTCTTCTTCAATCTTCCTTACTCATTGTCCAGCTTTTGCATGCATACGAGGCAATTGAAAATGCTTCATTTTCAGCAAGCACTCACTAGAATAGCTACTTGTAAAAACAAACAAACAAAAAACAGAAAATAAGAAATGTCTGTGAGCAAGTAGAAAAATTGGAACCCTCTTACATTGCTGGTGGATATTTAAATGGTGTAGCAACTGTGGAAACCATTTGGTAGTTCCTCAAAGAGTCAAACATAAAATTATCATATGACCCAGCAATTCCATTCTTAGGTATAGACTCATATGAATTGAAAACATGTATACAAACTAATAATTTTTCATTAATGTTCATAATAGTATTTTCACAACAGCAAAATAGTGGAAACAACTCAAATGTCCATCGATGGATGAATAGAGAAATAAAATTTGGTATAGTCATACAATGAAGTGTTTTCCAGCCATAAAACAAAATAAAGCACAGACATATGCTACAATGGGCATGACCTTTGAAAATATGCTAGTGAAAGAATTCAGATACAAAATGTCACCTATTGTATGATTTCATTTATAAGAATTATTTAGAAATGGCAACTATCTAAAGACAGAAAGCAGATGAGAGGTTGCCAGGGACTGGGGAGAGGGAAAGAATGGGGACTGACTGTATAACGAGTGCAGGTTCTCTTTTGGGAGTGAAAACAATGTTTTGGAGGTACATAGAGGTGATGGTTGCACAATATTGTAAACATACAAAATGCCACTGAACTATACACTGTAAAATGGTTCACTTTATCCTGTGTGAATTTCATCTCAATAAAAATAAACCAAACAGGCTACAAGAAATAATAAAAATTCAAAGAAACACCAAAAGAACTTCAGGCTGAAGGCAATTGACACTAAACAGAAACACAAAAGCACATGAAATAACCAAGAGCACTGATAAAAGTTAGTTATGCAATAATTGAAGACATTATAAATGCTCATTTTTTTCTCCTTTCTTTTTTATTTTATAAAACAATGTGTCTAGTTGTATTTTTGACCCTATAACTTGTAAAAATGTAATATTGAACAATAATGACACGAAGGAGGTTGAAGAGAGTAAAGGTGCATTGTGATAGAAAAATAACACCAGATGGTAATTCAAATTCACGGAAACAATTTAAGACAATCATAAATATTAAATAAAAAAGTTAATATGATGAATTCTAAAAATATAGACTTGCTCTCCTTCTGCCAGCTTCTTTAATACACATAATATCAAACTTAGTATTAATTATAAAAATGTACGGTGGGTTTATAATATAGTAAATTTATATATATACAAAAAAGTATAAATACAAAAAGTAGGAAAGAAAGGATAGAGCAGAGTAGGAATGATATTTTTATATTTCTCTAAAACTCAGTTATTATAAATCTTAAGTAGATTGGAATAATTTAGGTCATATAAGGCCTAGAGAAACCATGGGGGGAGGGAATATATATCTATATATATAGTGAAAGACTCATAATGAATTAATATGTTACTCAAGAAAATATTTACCTAATTCAAAAGAAATTTAAATAAAGCAGTAACAGGTGTAATAAAGGAACAAATTACACATGGTACATATTGAAAACAAAAAATAGTATGAGTGATTTAATAAAACTATATAATAATATTAAAGGTAAATGGATTAAACAGTTTAGTCAAAAGGCAGAGATTGTCAGATTGGATTTAAAAAAACAAGTTATAACTATATATTGACTATGGAATACACATTTTAGATTCAAAGATACTGTAGGTTGAAAGTAAATGAATGGGGGGGTGTCATGGGTTGAATTGTGTCCCCCCAAAATGTGTCTGGGCCATAATTCCCAGTATTATGTGATTGCCCACCATTTTGTCATCAGATGTGATTTTCCTATGTGTTGTAAATCCTATTTCTACGAGGTTAATGAGGTGTAAATATCAGCAGTTATATTAATGAGACAGGGCTTAATCTACAAGATCAGGTTGTATCTTAAATCAATCTCTTTTGAGATACAAAATAGAGAAGTGAGCAGAGAGACGGGGAGACCTTACACTGCCAAGAAACAAGAGCCAGGAGAATAGCACATCCTTTGGACCTGGGGTCCCTGCACTGAGAAGCTCCTTAACTGGGGAAGATTGATAACAAGGACTTTTCCCCAGAGCCCACAGAAAGAGAAAGCCTTCCCTTGGAGCAGGTACCCTGAATTTGGATTTTTAGCCTCCTAGACTGTGAGAGAATAAATTTCTCTTTGTGAAATCCATGCATTTGTGGTATTTCTGCTATAGCAGCACTAGATAACTAAGACAGGGGAGAAAAAAACAAACAAACAAACAGCAAACATAAGAAAGCTGGAAAGGCTATTCTAATATCAGTCAAAATAGCTTTTAAAATACAAAGTAGGCATTTTGTAAGAATAACAGATTTAATCTATCTGGAAGATATACCCATTATAAACATATATATACTTAGCAAAAAGTTCAGAATATATAAAGCAAAATCTGACAGAATTGAAGGGAGAAGTAGTCAGATCAACAATAAGAGTTGAAGACTTTGATATCTTATTTTTAATAACGGATAGAACGACTATGCTGAAGATCAAAACTGAAATAAAAGCCATGAGCAAAACTTTAAGCCAAGTAGATTTAACAGGCATCCATCCATAAAATGTTTCATCCACTAACAGGAGATACACATTCTTCCCTATTCTTCTCATGTGGACATGGAGCATTTTCCTGGAAAGACCACATGCTGGGTCAAAAAACAAGTCTCAATACCTTTAAAAGATTGAAACCTACAAAGACAATGTGTTACTAGTGTTTAAGAATAGACATGGAAAATAATTGAGAAAAAAACCTTTACATTTTTGGTCAACTGATTTTTGACAAGGGTGCCAAAGCAATTCAATAGGAAAAGGATGGTCTTTTCAATGAACGGTGCTCTCACAACTGGGTAGCCATATGTAAAAGAATGAATTTGGACCCTTACCTTATATCATATAAAAAATTAACTCAAAATTATTAAAGACCTAAACGGACTACCTAAACCTATAAAGCACTTAGGAGTAAACCTAGGTTTAAATCTTTGTAACCCCTACTCTGTCCTATGGGGTCGCTATGAGTTGGAATCGACTCGAAGGCAATGGTTTTTTTTTTTAACCTTAGATTAATCTATGATCTGTTAGGTATAACACCAAAAGCACAAGCAACAAAAGAAAAGTAAGAGAAAAAAAGATAAATTGAATTTTATCTAAATTAAAAATTGTGCTTCAAAGAACACAATCAAGCAAGTGAAAAGATAATCTGAAAAATGTAAGAAAATATTTGCAAATCATGCGTCTTATAAAGGACTTGTATTTGGAATATGTATAAAACAGTTACAACTAAATGATGAAAAGAAAAATATCCCAATTAAAAAAAGGGATGTTGCTAGTTGCTACTGAGTTGAATCTGGCTCATGGCGACCCCATGTGTTACAGAGCAGAACTGCTCTATAGGATTTTCTTGGTTGTAACTTATGAGTTGCAATCTACTCAAAGGCAATGGGTTTGTTTGTTCAGGGTGGGAGGTTTAACCTTAATGGAAAAAGTTCACCAGGCCTTTTCTTCCACAGTGCAACTAGGTGGGTTTGAACTTCCAACCTTTAGAAATAGCAGTCCAGTGCAAACCATTTGCTCTACCTAAGGACCTTAAAAAAAGGTAAAGGCCTTAAATATTTCTCCAGAGAAGATACACAAACAGCCAACAAGCACAAGGAAATATTCTTAACATCACTGCCCATTAGAGCACTGCAAAATACAGATAACAAGTGTTGATGATGACATGGAGATATTGGAACACTGGTGGTGTGAATGTAAAATGGTATTTGCCAATTTGGAAAACAGTCTGGCAGTTCCCCAGAAGTTTAAACATAGAGTTATCATATGACACAGCAGTCCCATTCCTAGGTATATATACCCAAGAGAAATGAAAACATACATCTACACAAAACCTTGTACATGAATATTCATAGCAGCTTTATTCATGATAAGAAAAAATTGGAAGCAACCTGAATATCCATCAACCTATGAATGAATAAATAAAATATGCTAGATCCTTACAATGGAATATTATTAAACAATAGAAAAGTGAAGTGGTTGCCTTGGTATGTGGAACTGAGGGGAAATGGGAAGTGACTGTGAATGGGTATCAGTTTTCTGTATGGCGTGATGAAATTGTTCTAAAATTGATTGTAGTGGTGGTTCCACAACTCTATGAATACTGAATACTAAAAACCACCAAATTGCATACTTTAAATGGTTGAACTACGTAGTTTTGAATTACATCTCAGTAGAGTTGTTATTAAAAAAAAAAAAAAGAGGGGGCGGAGCCAAGATGGCGGACTAGGCAGACGCTACCTCGGATCCCTCTTACAACAAAGACACGGAAAAACAAGTGAATCGATCACATACATAACAATCTACGAACCCTGAACAACAAACACAGATTTAGAGACGGAGAACGAACTAATACGGGGAAGCAGCGATTGTTTCCAGAGCCTGGAGCCAGCATACCAGTCAGGTACGGCACAAGCACAGAGACCTGCTCCACCCCCCTGAACTAACCCCGGGAGGGGAACTAGCCGGTTCCACGGGCGGCGTGGGACGCAGCCGTTAGGAGAAGTCCCCGGGAGGCAGTGACTGATCTTGGAGCAGAAAGAGCAGCACCCGAGCCGGGGAACCGTCCCACAGGGATTTGGACTGCACGCAGGTACGCCATAAACACGGAGAGTTGCTCCACCCCCTGAACTAACCCCGGGAAGGTGACCATCCGGGTCGCGCGGGCGGCGTGGGACGCAGCCGGTAGGAGAAGTCCCCGGGAGGCAGCGACTGGTATTGGAGCGGGGAGAACAGCGTTCCAGCCGGGACACTCGGTCGCGGCACAAGCACGGGGAGCTACTCCACCCATCTGAACTAACCCCGGGAGGGGGCCCACCTGGTTCACGGGGGCGGCACGGCCACGCGGCTGGAGGGACGAGAAGTCCCCGGGAGGCAGCGACTGATTTTGGAGTCGAGAGTGCACCGTCCCAGTAGGGGAGCCTTGACGCTGGGCGTGGGGCTGGAAGCGGAGGATCTGACCGTGACTCCAGCGGGCCAGACCCCCCGGGGGCAATCTCCACACAGACAGCACACATAGGCGACGCGCCCGCGGGAATCTCAGATATAATAGTCTTTCCAAGCAAGACAAGCAACTCTGGCTATATTCTGAGGTGCTACTCTCCTATCTCTCTGTTCCCTCCCCCACCCTCCCCAGGCGGCTTCATTAACATCTGAATAGCCTGAGCCAGAGGGAGAACTCTGATAGGGATCTGACTGCAGTTTTTTTTTAGCGGATTTTCTGGAAAAACTAGTTTCCCAGTGATGGCTCGGAGACAACAATCCATATCAAACCACTTAAAGAAGCAGACCGTGACAGCTTCTCCAACTCCCCAAACAAAAGAATCAAAATCTTTCCCAAATGAAGATACAATTTTGGAATTATCAGATACAGAATATAAAAAACTAATTTACAGAATGCTTAATGATATCACAAATGAAATTAGGATATCTGCAGAAAAAGCCAAGGAACACACTGATAAAACTGTTGAAGAACTCAAAAAGATTATTCAAGAACATACTGGAAAAATTAATAAGTTGCAAGAATCCATAGAGAGACAACATGTAGAAATCCAAAAGATTAACAATAAAATAACAGAATTAGACAACACACTAGGAAGTCAGAGGAGCAGACTCGAGCAATTAGAATGCAGACTGGGACATCTGGAGGACCAGGGAATCAACACCAACATAGCTGAAAAAAAATCAGATAAAAGAATTAAAAAAAATGAAGAAACCCTAAGAATTATGTGGGACTCTATCAAGAAGGATAACCTGCGGGTGATTGGAGTCCCAGAACAGGGAGGGGGGACAGAAAACACAGAGAAAATAGTTGAAGAACTTCTGACAGAAAACTTCCCTGACATCATGAAAGACGAAAGGATATCTATCCAAGATGCTCATCGAACCCCATTTAAGATTGATCCAAAAAGAAAAACACCAAGACATATTATCATCAAACTCACCAAAACCAAAGATAAACAGAAAATTTTAAAAGCAGCCAGGGAGAAAAGAAAGGTTTCCTTCAAGGGAGAATCAATAAGAATATGTTCTGACTACTCAGCAGAAACCATGCAGGCAAGAAGGGAATGGGACGACATATACAGAACACTGAAGGAGAAGAACTGCCAACCAAGGATCATATATCCAGCAAAACTCTCTCTGAAATATGAAGGCGAAATTAAGATATTTACAGACAAACACAAGTTTAGAGAATTTGCAAAAACCAAACCAAAGCTACAAGAAATACTAAAGGATATTGTTTGGTCAGAGAACCAATAATATCAGATATCAGCACAACACAAGGTCACAAAACAGAACGTCCTGATATCAACTCAAATAGGGAAATCACAAAAACAAACAAATTAAGATTAATTAAAAAAAAATACACATAACAGGGAATCATGGAAGTCAATAGGTAAAAGATCACAATAATCAAAAAGAGGGACTAAATACAGGAGGCATTGAACTGCCATATGGAGAGTGATACAAGGCGATATAGAACAATACAAGTTAGGTTTTTACTTAGAAAAATAGGGGTATATAATGAGGTAACCACAAAAAGGTATAACAACTCTATAACTCAAGACAAAAACCAAGAAAAACGTAACGACTCAACTAACATAAAGTCAAACACTATGAAAGTGAGGATCTCACAATTTACTAAGAAAAACGCCTCAGCACAAAAAAGTATGTGGAAAAATGAAATTGTCAACAACACACATAAAAAGGCATCAAAATGACAGCACTAAAAACTTATTTATCTATAATTACCCTGAATGTAAATGGACTAAATGCACCAATAAAGAGACAGAGAGTCACAGACTGGATAAAGAAACACGATCCATCTATATGCTGCCTACAAGAGACACACCTTAGACTTAGAGACACAAACAAACTAAAACTCAAAGGATGGAAAAAAGTATATCAAGCAAACAATAAGCAAAAAAGAAGAGGAGTAGCAATATTAATTTCTGACAAAATAGACTTTAGACTTAAATCCACCACAAAGGATAAAGAAGGACACTATATAATGATAAAAGGGACAATTGATCAGGAAGACATAACCATATTAAATATTTACGCACCCAATGACAGGGCTGCAAGATATATAAATCAAATTTTAACAGAACTGAAAAGCGAGATAGATACCTCCACAATTATAGTAGGAGACTTCAACACACCCCTTTCGGAGAAGGACAGGACATCCAGTAAGAAGCTCAACAGAGACACGGAAGATCTAATTACAACAATCAACCAACTTGACCTCATTGACTTATACAGAACTCTCCACCCAACTGCTGCAAAATACACTTTTTTTTCTAGCGCACATGGAACATTCTCTAGAATAGACCACATATTAGGTCATAAAACAAACCTTTGCAGAGTCCAAAACATCGAAATATTACAAAGCATCTTCTCAGACCACAAGGCAATAAAACTAGAGATCAATAACAGAAGAACGAGGGAAAAGAAATCAAATACTTGGAAAATGAACAATACCCTCCTGAAAAAAGACTGGGTTATAGAAGACATCAAGGAGGGAATAAGGAAATTCATAGACAGCAACGAGAATGAAAATACTTCCTATCAAAACCTCTGGGACACAGCAAAAGCAGTGCTCAGAGGTCAATTTATATCAATAAATGCACACATACAAAAAGAAGAAAGAGCCAAAATCAGAGAACTGTCCCTACAACTTGAACAAATAGAAAGTGAGCAACAAAAGAATCCATCAGGCACCAGAAGAAAACAAATAATAAAAATTAGAGCTGAACTAAATGAATTAGAGAACAGAAAAACAATTGAAAGAATTAACAAAGCCAAAAGCTGGTTCTTTGAAAAAATTAACAAAATTGATAAACCATTGGCTAGACTGACTAAAGAAATACAGGAAAGGAAACAAATAACCCGAATAAGAAATGAGAAGGACCACATCACAACAGAACCAAATGAAATTAAAAGAATCATTTCAGATTATTATGAAAAATTGTACTCTAACAAATTTGAAAACCTAGAAGAAATGGATGAATTCCTTGAAAAACACTACCTACCTAAACTAACACATTCAGAAGCAGAACAACTAAATAGACCCATAACAAAAAAAGAGATTGAAACGGTAATCAAAAAACTCCCAACAAAAAAAAGTCCTGGCCCGGACGGCTTCACTGCAGAGTTCTACCAAATTTTCAGAGAAGAGTTAACACCACTACTACTAAAGGTATTCCAAAGCATAGAAAATGACGGAATACTACCCAACTCATTCTATGAAGCCACCATCTCCCTGATACCAAAACCAGGTAAAGACATTACAAAAAAAGAAAATTATAGACCTATATCCCTCATGAACATTGATGCAAAAATCCTCAACAAAATTCTAGCCAATAGAATCCAACAACACATCAAAAAAATAATTCACCCTGATCAAGTGGGATTTATACCAGGTATGCAAGGCTGGTTTAATATCAGAAAAACCATTAATGTAATCCATCACATAAATAAAACAAAAGACAAAAACCACATGATCTTATCAATTGATGCAGAAAAGGCATTTGACAAAGTCCAACACCCATTTATGATAAAAACTCTTACCAAAATAGGAATTGAAGGAAAATTCCTCAACATAATAAAGGGCATCTATGCAAAGCCAACAGCCAATATCACTCTAAATGGAGAGAACCTGAAAGCATTTCCCTTGAGAACGGGAACCAGACAAGGATGCCCTTTATCACCGCTCTTATTCAACATCGTGTTGGAAGTCTTAGCCAGGGCAATCAGGCTAGACAAAGAAATAAAAGGTATCCGGATTGGCAAGGAAGAAGTAAAGTTATCACTATTTGCAGATGACATGATTATATACACAGAAAACCCTAAGGAATCCTCCAGAAAACTACTGAAACTAATAGAAGAGTTTGGCAGAGTCTCAGGTTATAAAATAAACATACAAAAATCACTTGGATTCCTCTACATCAACAAAAAGAACACCGAAGAGGAAATAACCAAATCAATACCATTCACGGTAGCCCCCAAGAAGATAAGATACTTAGGAATAAATCTTACCAAGGATGTAAAAGACCTATACAAAGAAAACTACAAAGCTCTACTACAAGAAATTCAAAAGGACATACTTAAGTGGAAAAACATACCTTGCTCATGGATAGGAAGACTTAACATAGTAAAAATGTCTATTCTACCAAAAGCCATCTATACATTTAACGCACTTCCGATCCAAATTCCAATGTCATATTTTAAGGGGATAGAGAAACAAATCACCAATTTCATATGGAAGGGAAAGAAGCCCCGGATAAGCAAAGCACTACTGAAAAAGAAGAAGAAAGTGGGAGGCCTCACCTTACCTGACTTCAGAACCTATTATACAGCCACAGTAGTCAAAACAGCCTGGTATTGGTACAACAACAGACACATAGACCAATGGAACAGAATTGAGAACCCAGACATAGATCCATCCACGTATGAGCAGCTGATATTTGACAAAGGACCAGTGTCAATTAACTGGGGAAAAGACAGCCTTTTTAACAAATGGTGCTGGCATAACTGGATATCCATTTGCAAAAAAATGAAACAGGACCCATACCTCACACCATGCACAAAAACTAACTCCAAGTGGATCAAAGACCTAAACATAAAGACTAAAACGATAAAGATCATGGAAGAAAAAATTGGGACAACCCTAGGAGCCCTAATACAAGGTATAAACAGAATACAAAACATTACCAAAAATGATGAAGAGAAACCCGATAACTGGGAGCTCCTAAAAATCAAACACCTATGCTCATCTAAAGACTTCACCAAAAGAGTAAAAAGACCACCTACAGATTGGGAAAGAATTTTCAGCTATGACATCTCCGACCAGCGCCTGATCTCTAAAATCTACATGATTCTGTCAAAACTCAACCACAAAAAGACAAACAACCCAATCAAGAAGTGGGCAAAGGATATGAACACACATTTCTCTAAAGAAGATATTCAGGCAGCCAACAGATACATGAGAAAATGCTCTCGATCATTAGCCATTAGAGAAATGCAAATTAAAACTACGATGAGATTCCATCTCACACCAGCAAGGCTGGCATTAATCCAAAAAACACAAAATAATAAATGTTGGAGAGGCTGCGGAGAGATTGGAACTCTCATACACTGCTGGTGGGAATGTAAAATGGTACAACCACTTTGGAAATCTATCTGGCGTTATCTTAAACAGTTAGAAATAGAACTACCATACAACCCAGAAATCCCACTCCTAGGAATATACCCTAGAGATACAAGAGCCTTCATACAAACAGATATATGCACACCCATGTTTATTGCAGCTCTGTTTACAATAGCAAAAAGTTGGAAGCAACCAAGGTGTCCATCAACGGATGAATGGGTAAATAAATTGTGGTATATTCACACAATGGAATACTACGCATCGATAAAGAACAGTGACGAATCTCTGAAACATTTCATAACATGGAGGAACCTGGAAGGCATTATGCTGAGCGAAATGAGTCAGAGGCAAAAGGACAAATACTGTATAAGACCACTATTATAAGATCTTGAGAAATAGTAAACCTGAGAAGAACACATACTTTTGTGGTTACGAGGGGGGGAGGGAGGGAGGGTGGGAGAGGGTTTTTTTATTGATTAATCAGTAGATAAGAACTGCTTTAGGTGAAGGGAAAGACAACACTCAATACATGGAAGGTCAGCTCAATTGGACTGGACCAAAAGCAAAGAAGTTTCCGGGATAAAATGAATGCTTCAAAGCTCAGCGGAGCAAGCGCGGGGGTCTGGGGAACATGGTTTGTGGGGAATTCTAAGTCAATTGGCAAAATAATTCTATTATGAAATCATTCTGCATCCCACTTTGAAATGTGGCGTCTGGGGTCTTAAATGCTAACAAGCAGCCATCTAAGATGCAGCAATTGGTCTCAACCCACCTGGAGCAAAGGAAAATGAAGAACACCAAGCCCACATGACAACTAAGAGCCCAAGAGACAGAAAGGGCCACATGAACCAGAGACCTACATCATCCTGAGACCAGAAGAACTAGTTGGTGCCCGGCCACAATCGATGACTGCCCTGACAGGGAGCTCAGCAGAGGACCCCTGAGGGAGCAGGAGAGCAGTGGGATGCAGACCCCAAATTCTCATAAGAAGACCAAACTTAATGGTCTGACTGAGACTGGAGGAATCCCGGCGGTCATGCTCTCCAGACCTTCTGTTGACACAGGACGGGAACCATCCCTGAAGACAACTCATCAGACATGAAAGGGACTGGTCAGCGGGTGGGAGAGAGACGCTGATGAAGAGTGAGCTAATTATATCAGGTGTACACTTGAGATTGTGTTGGCAACTCTTGTCTGGAGGGGGGATGGGAGGATAGAGAGAGAGGGAAGCCGGCAAAATTGTCAAGAAAGGAGAGACTGAAAGGGCTGACTCAAGACGGGGAGAGTAAGTGGGAGTAGGGAGTGAGATGTATGTAAACTTATATGTGACAGACTGATTGGATTTGTAAACGTTCACTTGAAGCTTAATAAAAGTTATTATAAAAAAAAAAAAAGAAAAAGTGGGAAGGAAAAAAAAAAGTATGAGAAGAAAAAGCAAAGTCCATTGTTTGGTGCCATCTAGTCAGTTCTGACTCATAATGACCCATGTGACAGGGTAGAGCTGATAACCAGGTTCCCGTGGAACTGATGGGGTGGGTTTGAACCACCAACCTTTTGGTCAGCAGCCCATTGGTTAACTGTTCACCACCTGGGCTCCAAGGAAAGGTGAAAGTACAGGCTTGAATTACTTTCTTGGTTTTCAAGGAGAAATTTGGTGGCTACTATGAAATGAAGCCAGAGAAGAGCATGTCTGGAATGTAGGAGATTCTCTGGTATCTCTCTTTGTCCTACTAAATTTGAAATAACCTACAACAACCCAATATTGACTGAACTGTTAATTGCACATACATCCTCAGGAATTACATTTTGCATCTTCCTAGCAGGCTAGATCCCTGGTTGCTCTTGTTTTAATCCACTAAGTTTTAGGAGGTGGTTTGTTACATTTCAATAGATAACTGGAATTATTATTGGAACCAGTGATATTATTATATTTTTAGTCTTAGAAAGACCACATTGGCTTTCATGTGGAAAATATACCGGAATGGCAGGGCAAGATTGGAGGCATGGAAATCACTTTAGTCTTCGGCAAAAACGATCAAGGACATATTTAAGCAAAAGTCAATAAATATTCAGTTTGCTACACATTGAAGATGTTGGGTATACAGTTTAAACTTATGTTCTCAGGGTTTATATTTAGCTAGCAAATAGCCAAACAATTACATTAATATGGGAAGCATTTTTTATGGCAAACATAGGGACCTAGCTAGTGTGGAAGTCAGCGTTATCAATAGGGTTGTTCAGATGCATCAGTTGGTCTCAACCCACCTAAAGCAAAGGAGAGTGAAGAACACCAAAGACACAAGGTAACTCTGAGCCAAGAGACAGAAACGGCCGCATAAATCAGAAACTACATCAGCCTGAGACCAGAAGAACTAGATGGTACCTGGCTACAAAGCATGACTGCCCTGGCAGGGAACACAACAGAGAATCCCTGATGGAGCAGGAGAGCAGTGGGACACAGACCTCAACTTCTCGTAAAAAGACCAGACTTAATTGTCTGACTGAGGCTAGAAGGACCCCAGAGGTCACTGTCTCCAGACCTTCTATTAGCCCAAAAAAGGAACCATTCCCAAAGCCAACTCTTCAGACAGGGATTTGACTGGACTCTAAGATAGAAAATGATACTGGTGAGGTGTGAGCTTCTTGGATCAAGAAAACACATGAGACTAAGTTGGCAGCTCCTGTCTAGAGGGGAGATGAGAAGGCAGAAGACAGAAGCTGGCTGAATGGACATGGAAATAGAGGGTAGAGAGAAGGACTGTGCTGTCTCATTAGGGGGCGAACAACTAGGAGTATATAGCAAGGTATATATAAATTTTTGTATGAGAGAGTGACTTGATTTGTAAACTTCCACTTAAAGCACAATAAAAATTAAAAAAAAAAAAAGCATTGTTTCATCTAAGGAAATGATGTTTAACCAGAGATCTGAAGGATCTAAACAATTGGCCCAGTAAAATATGGGCGACAGGGTGGAAGAAGCATGTTTCAGCCTTAGGGAAGGGCACCATGTTTATGTCTATGTAACATGTGAGTGAGGCAGTCACATTTAAAAGTCCAAGAAAAGGGCCGAAAACATTTTGTGAGATTCGCTTATATGGAATTCTACTTTTCTCAAATATGCTAAACGGCTGAAATTTATGACTGGGGTAGTTTTTCCTGCATTTGAAATGTTACTTCATAGGATACAGTATACAGACTCAGGATTTTTGGAATAGATTTCATATTGGCTTTTCTTTTTATCTAAATGAGTACAGGAATATCCTCTGTGTCCTTTCCCATATGCCTTCTTATCATATTAAAAACACTGGCAGTCATTTACGTTTCTCATCAATCTCCTCCATTAATTCGCTCAGAGCTGGTGCTAGACAGCAGATGGGCAAAAATGTGCTTCAACCAGTCAGCTTATCCCCAAAGACTGTGGCTGTTATTTTACTAAGCCCAGGCATTATTAATTACCTGGTACTGCTACTAGATTATGACTTGCTTATAAGACAGGAAGGAGCCCCACTGGTGCAGCGGTTAAAGCAATGGAGTGCTGACTGAAAGGTTGATGGTTTGAAACCACCATCGGCTCTGAGGGAAAAGGTTTGGCAATCTGCTTCTGTAGAGATTACAGCCTCGGAATCGCTGTGGGGTCGCTATGAGTCAGAATCAACTGGACAGCAGTGGGTTTGGTAGGTATAAGGCAGGAGTTTTTTTAATGTTGCTATTTTCACAGGTTTATCAAGGCAGTGAGTGGCTTCTTTGGGGCTTTTCCCAGCTTACACAGCTTCTTTCAGCTTCTATTCCTTTGCCTGTTCTTATGAGCACCGCTTTATATTTTATCATCTACAATGGCAGAGCAGCTCAGCTAGATGCTCAGGCATTCACAGATCTTACTCACACTCCACTCTCATATAAGGTTGTTGCATGTATTAGTACTCATGGAAAAGCCTTTAGAATTAAATAAAGGAAGCGGATGTGGGAGCAGCTTCTGCTGGCCTCTCTCATCTGGATAACCGAGGATACCGAACCAAACCCACTGCTGTACAGTCAATTTCAGCTCATAACAACACTATAGGGCAGAGTAGAACTGCCTGATAGGGTTTCCATGGCTTTAAATCTTTACAAAATCAGACTGCCACATCTTTCTCACGCAGAGCAGCTGGTGAGTTCAAACTGCAGTCCTTCTGGTTAGCAGCCCAGCGCTTAACCACTGTAACCACCAGGGTTCCTCAAGGATAGGACCAAAAAGGAACAAACAAACTCATTACCATTGAGTCAATTATGACTCTTAGTGACCCTGTAGGACCAACCCTATAGAACTGTCACATGGGGTTTCCAAGGAGCAGCTGGTGGATTCCAACTGCTAACCTTTTGGTTAGTAGCCATAGGTCTTAACCACTTCACCACCAGCGCTCCCTTGAGGATAGGACAGAGGACTGCACGTTCTCACACAGTTAATTAGCATCACCTCACACCATACAGACAAACTTGCTGCCAATATGAAGCTTCACTTTCCAGAGAGCAGTTGGTGGGGGCCCCATGTGTAAGGCCTTGCTTTTGCCAAGACTGGGAGGGAGGTTGGCCTAGAACAAAGCTTTATTCTATTAATTTAGTATACTGATTGAGAGGAGGCAGGTTCAGAATCAAGGAGGATGTTTGAATAAACCAGTTAGCCTGAGGGGTGTAACAGTCTAGTTATTGTGGAAAGTCACACTTGGAGACTGAATTAGACTGAGATTGAGGAAGTGAGATAGAACAAGCAAGCCAGGAGTTAGTCCTGAGTGGCAGTTCCTGAGAGGTTTTGACTAAAAGAGAACAAATTATAGGAATAGTCTCCAAAGGTCAGAGCTTTGGATGAAAAAAAAAGTTGGTTAGAAAAGCATCAACTACTTCACTACTTGGTTTTGCTCTATCAACTAAAGGGGAAAGTTAACCTTTTACAGGTCAAAAATACCTCACCAGAAGGCAACTGCAGAGGAGCAGGCTGCTCTAGGCCCTCGTCTTCTTGAGGCACTAACTGTCCAAAATAGGGACCAGGAAAGGCAACATAGTCACCTTAGGCACAGGGGAGCAATAAATAGGTCACCTACACTTTGAGGGATAGTAAAATAACAATAATAAAATAATAATAATTATTTTTTAAAAATATTCACTAAGTGTCAACTAGTATATCAACTTCTTTGAAGGTACTATTTATTTTAAGTTTTGCCCTATGAGATAGCTCTCAGTATCTGGTTCTTCTATATTTCATTGACATGGGGAAAGACTTTCCAGTTTCTTTTATAATTACATTGCCATTAGAACAGTTCTAACCAAGGGAATGTGAGGAGTGTTGTCTAGCTTTCCAGCCACAGGAAGTTAAGTACAAGTGCAAAACTTCCACGTGACGTGTAGTGAAATTATCTGACGGGGGAGAACCTGGCTTTCTGAATCGTCACTTGGAGAGTTGTTGCCCTGCAGAATAATCTGACTTTGGATTTTACTAGAGCAAAAAAATAGACATTTATTGTGTTAAACCACCAGAATTTCAAGATTACTTTAGCAGAGGCTAGCCAATCCTGAGTAATAAAAATTGGTACAATTATTATGCCTACTTTACAGGTGTAGAAGCCATCGTGAAGAGAGGGTAAATAACTTATCCTAGGTCACACAGCTAGGAAATGAAATTGGGTTAGTCTGACCCCATAACCAAGTGTGTAATCAGTACACTATTCTGGCTTCACTCAGAGGAGGAACCAGCTCAGTCTCCAGGCACCAAACAAGGGCAAGGGCTCCCCAATGCGCAGAGGTGCAGATATAAACAGATGGCTTCCCCTGCATTTATATATGAGGCCCATTGGGAAGAACCCTTTCCTACAGGTTTTTCCCTCCCATTTTGTGACTTCCAACATTTACTTAAGCCATTAGTATTTCATATTTGTCTTAGAAAAAAAATTATATATAAGTCCACACTCTGCCTAAGCTAATAGATTATAAAGAAGCACGAACAATGTTTTGCATGTTTATTGTAGCTTAGAAGCAGCAATAATAGTCAAAATATTTAAAAACTGGTAAAGCATACATACTAACCAATCAGAGTAAACTCTGGTTTAATATGCGCATAATGGTTGAATACCAGCATTCTCTAAAATAAAAAAAAAAAAAAGGCCAATCATTACACTTATATTCATGTAGGGATATGAATGGATATACCAGCAAGTACATTAAAATAAAAGACTATCAATCTCAGGATAAATTTTTTTTTGGTAAAAAATTGTGTTTTTTTGTTGTTGTTGTTGTAGATTTTTAATATGAATGTCTGGTAACAGTCCCTTATTATTTTTCTTTTTTATTCTAAAAGTCTATTATAAGAAAAACATTTTACATATTTGAAAATCTTGGTTATTTGGATTCCTGTATAATTACAGAGTTTGCTTTTTTTTCAGAATATATCTTGGAAATTCTTCATTCAGTTTTTATTACTCATATTGTCAGTAGAAATTTTGAGAAAAAAATCTCAAAGCTTTCCTTTTTAATATTACTTTCTTTAACAAGAAAATCATTAGTCTCCTTCAGTTATTCCTTAGGATATTCCACTGATTACAAAACTTTATTTAATTAAAGAGAAAGATGCATGAACATTTAAAACGTCAAGATTTGGTGTGTGTGTCTGTGTATATATATGTGTATATAGGAAATATATTTTGGAGACAAGCATGATATAAGATTGTAATCATGTATTAATTTATTTTTTACCATTTCAGAAACATCTTTAAATTATCAAACTGGCCGTATCAAGAATAGTTTAGGTCTTTCTAAATGGAGAATGTGTTCCACGAGGACTAGCATCAGATTGTTACTGCCTCTCGAAATTTCTTTGCAACATGCTGGTGTCATCCATGACTACCTGTTTGACCTTTGCCAGTGACCTTCGTTAGGCTGGCCAAGAGACTACACCAGGAAGGTGGCAAAGGCTGGGCATCATTATCTCTGTGAACTTGGTGCTCACTGGGGAAGGTAAACGGAGCCCTTACTTTCACGTTCTCCGGATCACATTACATAAACAGAATTTGGCTGCCTTCTTCCATAGGAGCATCTGCTCCACTGATGGTCCCTTGTGTACCCATTTTGTTTTGTCCAAGACAGTGATCATGAGTAATGGATCTGGCTGAGCCTGATAACGCATGATGTAATTGTCAGAGGGATTTAATTATCGCACATTACATGTGGGATTACTGTGTAGTGTGGTCTCCAGTTCACTCTCAGGCAATTTAGAATCGGGCATGGATCACAAGAGTTGGAGTCCTTTGAAAAGTCACTAGCAATGCATGTGTTCCTCTATTACCTGCCTAAGAGCTTAGAACAACAGTATGTTATTTTGTTTGCCAATTTGTAGAAAACCCATAAAGGTAACTGTTCCTCCTGCATCATCTTACCACTACTTAAAAGTCATCTATCCCTTCTGCAAGGCTTTTTGAAAACTGCTGCATATAGAGGACAGTTCAAATCCACTAGCTACTCAAACATGAACTCAGGAAATTTTACAGGAAAAGAAAAATTATCAGATATACTTTCATTTCTCTAGAAACAGACCATCCAAATAATGAAGTATGGTTCTACTTGGTTTCAGAGTTGAATTAAGGAAAGATGTAATGAAATTATTTGCTGTATCTAACAAACTAAAATAATTGTGAAAAGTTCGTTTATAGAGTACAGTGGGGAAAGTGATGCACTTATTCATTACAGTCTAAGATTAGTTGTTTTATTTTTTTTTAATGGTGTGCCATCATTCCTGGAACCCTGTCCTCCGTATTAAAACTTCTTCTGAAAACCATTGAGATCTTGTGGGAAAAATGCTGGATTAAAATGTAGAAGATATGAAGCCTCACCACTTACTTGGTATGTGAACTTGGGTAAGTCTCTTAAATTCTCTGAACCACGTATTTCTTTTTTGGAAAAAGGTGGTATTAACGTATTCTCTCTACCTATCAGTTCGTCCTACTGTGGTGGCTTGCATGCTTTGATGCCGGAAGTTAAGCCACTGGTCTTTCAAACACCCAGTGGCACCACTAAGGGGGTGGGGGGGTGCAAACTGCATTGGCTGACACTGTCAGAGGGGGTGACACCAAAATGCCTGTCTATAAAAATATCCCTGTAGTTAGTTATAACAACAAAAAATATTTTTCCTAAACTCAGCTTCCATGTATCAGTATACCTACAAGGCTAAAACACTATGCTAATTTACTTTGTGAACCTTTATTGTGTTTCAGTCAGAGCTATCGTTATTACCCAATTATAATGATGCTGCAAATCACGTGGCTTTGTTTGCATCTGCCATAAGCACACACTGTTGTTTTCATTGCTGACATGTTTTTATAGTCACTAATTTTGTCAAATTTTCTGGTGTTTTAGGTATAACATTGTACTAATTACTCAATAACCTTTTTGAGAATGAAGTAGTAATCAAAGGAAAGAAGGAGTGACATACAGGAATTACAATTTATGGGTAACATTAGTACAAAAAACATTACTAAGGATTCTGTGTGGTCTGGTATGGGAGAAGGTCCATGGGGTGGTGGGGTGACACCATGAGTTACTGAACTGGGTGACTCCAGTCCTAGTGACACCACTGCAAATACCAGTAGGTTTACCCATGGTGGATAGGTTTCAGCAGAGCTTCCAGGGTAAGACAAACTAGGAGGACAGGCCCGGTAATGTACTTCTGAAAATTAGCCAGTAGAAACCTTATGGATAACAACAGAATATTGTCAGGAAGAGGAGCCCCTTAGGCTGGAAGGCACTCAAAACATGCAGTGGCCACAAGAATCAAGAAGATGGCTCAGACTAGAAGAATCCCGGCGGTCATGGTCCCCAAACCTTCTGTTGGCCCAGGACAGGAACCATTCCCGAAGACAACTCATCAGACATGGAAGGGACTGGACAACGGGTTGGAGAGCGATGCTGATGAAGAGTGAGCTACTTGTATCAGGTGGACACTTGAGACTGTGTTGGCGTCTCCCGTCTGGAGGGGAGATGGGAGGGTAGAGAGGGTTAGAAACTGGCAAAACGGTCACGAAAGGAGAGACTGGAAGACGGGAGCGGGCTGACTCATTAGGGGGAGAGTAAGTGGGAGTATGGAGTAAGGTGTATATAAGCTTATATGTGACAGTCTGACTTGACTTGTAAACTTTCACTTAAGGCACAATAAAAATTATTTAAAAAAAAAAAAAAAAGAAGATGGCTCAGGCCTGGGCAATATTTTGTTGTGTTGCATATGGAGTTGTCATGAGTGGCAGTCAACTTGATGGTAACTAACAACAATAACATCATATTCTTTACCTAAATACCAAAGTTGTTGTATCCAATAAGTTAAGTTTATGAAAGTATATTATATTTTGCAATATGGTACATATTGCAGATTTTAATCTCTTTTATACTAATAAGTATTTAGCGTTTTATGAATATTTGAAATTATTAACTAAAAATTCATTACATTGAATTTTCCCTTTTAGCTCATCTTTTTTCCAATAATTATGCTAATTTTAAAAATGATACAAACTTTTAATATTTTTTCTTATATACCTTCTCTACTGTATGACTGGTCATTCTTTTTTACAAATTCAAAGCTGTCAGCCAACTTCATGACCATACCCCAATATCTTTTTATCTTTTATCCTAGAACAAAATTCTAGGCATAACTGCTTCTTAATTCGACATTAAACAACTATCATCCATTCAATTCCAAAACTGAATTTTTCTGAGGCAATACATTATTCTGTTTTTACAACGACTTCCTTAATAAAGATAGATACAGGTATAAGTGTAGCATTAGGTATAGGTATAAACTAAAATTCATTGCTGTTGAGTCTATTCTAACTCACAATGACCCTATATGACACAGTGGAACTGCCCCATAGGGTTTCCAAAGAGCGAGTGGTAGATTCAAACTGCCAATTTTTGAGTTAACAGCTGAGGTCTTAACTACTGTACCACCAGGGCACCAGGTACAGTTATAGATATAGGTATGGATATGAGTGTGGGTGTGAGTGTGGGTGTGGGTGTGGGTGTAGGTGTAGGTGTAGGTGTAGAGGTAGGGGTAGGTGTAGATACAGGCAGAAGAAGAAAAAACAAGTCTGTCTTGGAAGAAGTACAGCCAGAATGCTCCTTAGAATCGAGGAAGGCAAGACCTCATATTACGTTTTGATTTGCACCTCTCTAATGTCTCACCACTTACATCTTTTCATATGTTTGTTGGCTGCTTGGATGTCCTCACTGGTGAAGGTTCTGTTCATGTTCTTTTTCATTTTGTGATTGGGTTTGTTGTTTGTCTTTTTATTGTTGAGTTGTTGCAGTTTTCTGTATATTTTAGAGAATAGACCCTTGTTGGATAAGTCATTTCTAAAGAGATTTTCCCAGTCTATAGGTTGTCTGTTTACTCCTTTGATAAAGTTTTTGATGAGCATGAGTTCTTGATTCTTATGAGGTCCTATCTTTCTATTTTGCCTTCTATTCCTACATTTGTTGTTATGTTTGTTATCCTATTTTAACAAAAGATAAGGTCTCATAGTTTACTTCTGTTTTCTTCGTGGAATTTTATGGTTTTAGGTTTAACATTTAGGCCTTTGATTCATTCTGAGTTAGTTTTTGTGTATGGCGTGGAGTGTGGGTCCTGTTTCATTTTTCTGCAAATGGATATCCAGTTTTGCCAGCATCATTTATTAAAGAGACTGTTTCTGCCTCCAATGAATGGACTTTGACCCCTTGTTGAAAATCAGTTGGCGGTAGATGGCTGGGTTTAATTCTGAGTTTTCAATTCTGTCCCACTGGTCCCACTGGTCTATGTTGAACTAACACCAGGCTGTTTTGATTACAGTGACCTTATAGTATGTTTTTGTATCAGGGAGTGTGAGGTCTCCTGCTTTGTTCTTTTTCTTCAATATTGCTTTGGCTATTTGAGGTTTCTTTCCTTTCCATATGAAACTGGTCATTAGTTTTTCCATTTCAGTAAAGAATGTTGTTGGGATCTGTATAGAGATTGCTTTGTATCTGTAGATTGCTTTAGGTACAACTGGTATTTTCTCTGTATTAAGTCTTCCAGTCAATGAGCATAGGATGCTTTTCCATTTTTTTATGTCTCTTTTGAGTCCCTTAGTGTTTTTATAATTTTAATTGCTTAAGTCTTTTATGCCCCTGGTTAGGTTAATTCCTAGTAGTTTTATTGATTCGGGGGCTATTGTAAATGGTATCGTTTTCTTCATTTCTTTTTCGGAGTAGTCTTTTTTAGCGTAGAGGAACCCAACTGAATTTTGTGTGTTGATCTTATAGCTTGCAATATTGCTAAATTCTTCTACTAGTTCAGACAGTTTCCTTGTGGAATCTTTAGGGTCTTCTACATATTGAATCACGTCATCTGCAAATAGAGATAGTTTTACTTCTTCCTTTCCATTTGGATACATTTTATTTCTCTTGTCTTATTTCTCTGGCTAGGACTTCCAAGACAATGTTGAATAAGAGTGGTGATAATGGGCATCCCTGTCTTGTTCTCACTCTCAAAGGGATGGTTCTCAGCCTTTCTTTGTTGGGTATAATGTTGGCTGTTGGTTTTGTGTATATGCCCTTAATCATGTTGAGACATTTCCCTTCTACTCCTATTTTGTGGAGAATTTTTATCAGGAAAGGGTGTTGAATTTTATCAAATGCCTTTTCTGCATCAATTGATATGATCATATTCTTTTTCTGTGTTTTATTCATTGATCGATTTTCTAATGTTGAACCACACTTATAATTCTGGAATGAATCCCACTTGATCATGGTGTGTGATTTTTTTGATATGTTGCTGATATCTGTTTACTAGAATTTTTTTTGAAAAATTTTGCATCTATGTTCATAAGAGATATTGGTCTGTAGTTTGCTTTTTGTGTGTGTGATGTCTTTGGCTGGTTTAGGCATCAGGGTTATGCTGCTTTTATAGAAAGAGTTTGGTAGTGTTCCTTCCTCTGTTTTTGAAGAGGTTGAGTAAGGCTGGTGTCAATTTACCTCTGAATGTTTGGTAGAATTCTCCAGTGTAGCCATCTTGTCCAGGGCTTTTTTTGTTGGCAATTTTTGATGACATCTTCAATCTCTTCTTTCATAATGGGTCTGTTTAAATTTTCTAACTTTGTGTTTGTTGGGGTAGGTAGTGCTTTTCTAGGAATTTTTCCATTTCACTAAGGTTTTCAAATTTGTTGGAGTGCAAGTTTTTATACTGATTAGTTATCTTTTTCTCTGTTGGACCACTTGTAATGTCATCAGTTTCATTTCTTAATTTGATTATTGTGTCTTCTATTTTTCCTTTTGTCAGTCTAGCCAATGCTTTGTCTATTTTATTGATTTTTTTAGAGTCAACTTCTGGTTTTGTTGATTCTTGCTATTGTTTTTCTATGTTGTTTATTTCTGCCCTGATCTTTATTATTTCCTTTTTTCTGGCAGTTTTTGGCTTCTTTTGCTTTTCTATTTGTTCTAGTTGTCAGTTTAAGTTAATGATTTTGGATCTTCTTTTTAATGTAGGCATTTATTGCTGTGAATTTGCCTCTGAGTATGCTTTTGCCGTGTCCCAAAGGTTTTGATATGTTGCATTTTCTTTTGCATTTGATTCTAGGTTCTTTTTTTTTAAAATTTCACTTTCGATTTCTTCTATGACCCAATAGAGTATTATTTAGTTTCCGTGTGTTTTTCTCCTTATTTTTCCTGTTTTTGAATTTCTACCTTTATACTGTTATGATCAAAGAGATGCTTTGTATGATTTCAATCTTTTTAAATTTGTTGAGATTTATTTTGTTTCCTAGCACATGGTCTATTCTGGAAAATTATCCATGTGTACTGGAGAAGAATATGTATTATTCTGTTGCAGGGTAGAGTGTTCTATATATGTCCGTTAGGTCCAATTATCTTATGGTTTTATAGAAGTTCTCAATGTCCTTAGTGATCTTCTTTTTAGATATTTTGTCTATAATTGAAAGTAGTGTGTTTAAGTTCCCTACTATTATTGTAGAGTTGTCTGTTTCTCCTTCCATATTAATCAATATTTGTTTCATGTATTTTGGTGCTTTGCTCTTAGGTGCATATATGTTTATAACTGTATGTCATCTTGTTGGAGTGACCCTTTTATCATTATGTAATGACCTTCTTTATCTCTTCTAATAGATTTTGATTTAAAGTCTATTTTAATGATGTCAGGATGGCTACCCCTGTCTTTTTTTGTTTGTTTGTTTACTGGTTGCATGGAATATTTTTCTCCATTCTTTTATTTTCAGTCTTTTTGTGTCCTTTTGTCTAGGGTGTGTTTCTTGTAGATTGCAGAAGGGTGGATCTTTTTTTTTTTTTTAAATCCATTCTGCCACTCTCTGCCTTTTGCATGGGTTGTTTAGGCCATTTAAGTTTAAGGTTATTACTGAAAGGGAAGTGTCTACCTCACTCATTTTCCTGTTTTTTGTTAGTTTTTCATATCTTCTTTGTTATTCTTATTCTGATTTTTCTATTTTGTTTGCACTTGGTGCTTTCTTGTAATAAGATTTTTACTTTCTCCTTTTCTTCTGAATGTTTTTTCTTGGTGATTTCTTAGTGGTTACCATATGTATTCCATTGGTTTTGCATATATGCCCTTAATTATGTCGAGGCGCAAATAACACACGCCTTCTACATTTGTTTGCCAACTGCACCTTCCCTCTGTGAGATATTTTCAGAAGCACTGCTATGCCAATTTTTTTTACATGTTGCTGTAAAAAAAAAAAAAAAATTAGCATAGTGTGCTTATGGAAATACCTTACAAGGGGAAGGCACAGTTGGCAAACAAATGTGGAAGGTGTGCACTATTTGCATAAAAATATGGTACAAATTTACAATTGCAGCAATGTTTAAAATATGAACAACAGTTAGCATACAAACTTAACATAATAAATCTGTTCCTGATATATTCCTCCCTCCCCCATTTCTCTTGGTACACCTCTTAACATCGACATACAGCCGATATTCAATAAGATTACTTTGCACCTATTTTTACAAACTTAATGTTGTATTGTTTGTGGGATTTAATTTCTGAGTTTATTCCCTAAAAATATTATGTACTTGCTCCTTATGATTGCCAGTGTTATTGCATTTTCAGAGCTCTCTTTCTCTCTCTCTTATTTTTTATTCATTCATTTGGTTATTCTTTCCCAAGTATAGATATGAGCATATATTTATTGCTCTTGACTTTCTTTTTGGAGCACTCCCTTGAAGAACACTTGCAAAGCTGATCTGATAGTGGCAAATTCCCAGAGCTTCTGTTTATTTGAGAATATCTTGATTTCCCGCTTGTTTCTCAACGACAACTTTGCTGGGTAAAGAATTCTTGATTGGCAGTTTTTGTTCAGTATTTTATGTATGTTGCTCCATTGTCTTCTGGCCTCTAGAGTTTCTGGGGAGAAATCTGCACTGATTCTTATGAAAGACCGTTGGTGTGTTATATTGCATTTTTCTCTTGCTGCTTTCAGAATTCTCTCCTTGTCTTTGCTTTTCAAGAATTTTATTAGGATATAGCATAGAGTTGATCTTTTTGTGTCTCTTCTGATTAGGGTTCATGTAGCTTCCTCTATTTCCAGGCTTGGCTCTCTCTTCAGGTTTGGAAAATTCTCTCTGATTATCTTTTGGAAAATTGTTTCTGTGCCATTATTGTTGTCATAGTGCTCTCGGATTCCAATAATTCTAATGTTAGATTTCCTAATTGAATCCCTTATTTCCTTTTGGGTTTGTTTGCTTTTCTTCATCTTTTTCTCTTGTTTCTCTTGGGACTTCGTAAGTTCAGTTATTTTGTCTTCTAATTCATTTAAACTATTTTCTGTCTGTTTGACTCTATTGCTGAGTGTTTCTCTTGCTTTTTCTGATTCAGTTGCTTTATTCTTCAGTTCTAGTCGTTTTATTGTTTTTTCATTTTTCAATGTTACCAATTTCCTTGTTGAGTCTCTCATTTTGTTCTTCCATTTGTTTCCTGATCTCCACTAGGTTGTTTTCTGTGTGCTTTTTGCTTTATTTAAAGTTATTTAACACCATAGTCTGAAAATTAGCAATTCTTTGCATTAGTGTGGCCACCATAGAAGAAATTTCCTTTTCTTCATGTTTTGCCTTTGATTGATGTTTCTTCTCTTGTGATTTTGTGTGTTTTAATATTTTTTGTTGAAATTGGGACATTTTATCTTTTTTTATGTTAAATTTTGTACTCTGGTTTTTGTGAGAAAATTTTCTAACTGGGCATCTTAGTGGCACGACAGTCAACTGCCCTACTGCCAACCAAAAGTCCAGGGCCCACACCCACCAGCCACTCCTCCACAGGAGTAAGATGCAGCAACCTGCCTCCACAAAGATTTACTGCACTGGGAACTCCACCGGGCAGTTCCACTCAGCTCTACTGTGTCACTATGAGTCAGAATTGACTCAGCAGCAGGGCCCTCTTATTCTTAGGTTTTTATTCATTGTTGATAAGGTGGTCTGGATCCTTGATCTCTGGAATTCAATATTCATGCTCTGGAGGGAGGGTTTAGCTGGTAGCAAATGCTGATGTATGTGATAGGACTCAAACTTCCTGTGGCAAAGGTGAAGGACTCTCTGTGTCTTTCCCTCATGGGTACCCCTGCACAGGCTCTCTCATATTGCCCCACTGTAGGCTCTTTCCTTCTTGTCACCTGTCAGTTTGACATATTCCCCTCACCCTGCTGCCCTTGCAGTTCCTCTCAGTCCTCATGCCTGTCTGTCTTGGGATTCAGCAAGATTCAACAGCACTCTCTCACAGCCCCACATCTCCCTTTGCCTCCTCCCAATTGCATGGCCTGTGAACTCCCACAGTCAATTTGTGTCACCTTAAAAAAAATCAGGCTACATCTTCCTCAGATTGGCTTCCTTTCTGTGTTTCTTGTTTGGGATGTTACCCGGTGCCATCCCAAAATGGCTCTGATGGGCAAGTACCCCCAATGTTAGTGGGTATATTCTCCCAGGTCCTGTGCCATCCCCCCATCTCCTCTCCCCTGCTTCTGGACTCACCCCAACTCTCTACCACCTCAGCTGCCTTCTGGAGTTCTGAGATCTCAGTCCATGCTTGTTTTTATTCATTATTCAATGAGCTAGTTGATGAGGGAGTAAATAGGATCATCCACTCACTTTGCTATCTTGCTCCATCCCCCTCCATGTTAATTTTTATCCCTGCAATGTAAATTGTAAGTCAAAACAACCACCTGATTCTTACCTTGCCAGTTCAACAAACGTTTGTTTGAGTACCTGTTACACACCAGGTACTGTGTTGAGTGATGGAATTAGTGTATAGAAGGTATACAATGTACAAATACATAACTATCATCTTTATATCCAAAATATGAGTCCCAAACAAAGTCTTTGAGCCTATGAAGAGTGTTTCACAACACATTACTTTGGTTGTAGGTATCTCTGAGAGGTGCAGACTATTTGGACAGATATATCCAGTTAGAAAAAAAAAGGAAAACCTATATATATATATATATATATATTTGAAATACATCCAAATTTGGGTTAATCTCAACGTGACTCAAGAAAGAATTAGAAATGAGATCTAAAGACGAAATAATGAGACTTTCTCCACTTGATGCTGAGTTGGCCAATCACTGATGAATATGACTTCCTTTATAGGTTCAGCGTTTACTTGCCTTCTTGTTCTTTCAGATTTCTCTCAGCTTCCTCACTGTTCAAGACACACTTGGCATTCAGATTCTTTAGCCTCAATCGTATCTTCTTTTTTGAACTGTAGAAGCTCCAAGCAACAGAACCTGTTCTATCACCAACAACAGTACAGTCAATGGATGAATCAGACAATGAGAGAATATAATGAGGGTATCACATAACTGAAAAGGTTAGATCATGATCATAGTAAAAGAATATAAAATCTCAGCTGTCCTGGTAAATGTGGGGATTAGTTCCTTTGTAGAAACTAAGGCCCAAGGAAACAGGAGTTAACACGAAGATGAAGCACGGAATTAAGATCAGCAAGTGACCTTGATGAATTTTTCTACTTTGCGCTCACTTTTAAAATGGGAAGTGCATCTGTCTATCTTCAAGATAATTTTCAAGATCATGCCATACCTAATTATGTATTCCAGTGCTTATCCTTAGGAAGCATATACAAGCATACGTTTATATATAGGCTCATGGCAGGGACTTAGAGTCAAAGAGCTCAGGGTTCAAATTGCACTGTCTCTTATTATTATCAGCGTGGCTTTGGTGATTTAGCCTTCCTTGATCATTTGTCTTAATCTGAGAATATTAACAAACTGATATTGTTGTGAATTACCACCTAGGCTGATGCACATATAAACTACTTATCAAAGAGTCAGGCCCATAGTAATGACTCTCAAAATGACAGCTGTTATTTTTGAGAAGGTGGAGTTTGACTTTCATGTCTCTAACCTGTTTATTTTCAATTCTCCTCCCTTGTCCCCATTTCAGTACCAGAGAGCCTGAGTAGTCACACTTTTAAAACCAGTTCTCCTACAAAAAAGTCAGAGAAGTATTTATTTATTCTCTAAATATGCACCAAGGGTCTACTCTATGGAAGGAACTGTTCTAGGTGACATTGGTTCAGTGGTGAAGTTGCATAAAGTTCCTATACTTGTGGTCCCTGCCAATATTCTAATGGAATAAGGTGAAAATTAAATCCTTCTTTGGGAATAGTTTATTCTATTGAAAAAAAGAGAAAATGTCCAAATTTCTTCTTTAGGTATAGTTTGGGGCCAAGATGTCTTCAATCTGTCCGCTCTTATCCCTGTGTCAAACCTCAGCTCAATCACTTCCAAGAGCCCCCCCAAAAGTACAGATGTTTCCTCTTATACTAATTACATTCTATTGCCATGTGTTTGATCATGTATCCGATTATATGTTTCTTTGTTGAACTGAGACATATCTGTCCAAACTTATTGTTCACTGCTAACCTTCATAGCTTATTCCCCGAATAAACTGTAAGCTGACAAACATAACACACATATGCATATGTACTTGTGCGTGTATTAAGTTTGTCAGATTGCAGTTTATTCATTCATGCATTCATTCATCAGTCTATATATGAATGAATGAATGCATGGATGAGGAAAGTAAATGAGAAAGGAGGAGGAAACGTGTATTTCCACTTCTTTAAAATATATGTTATGTTTGCAAAAATCTGGAAAAATCTTACTACCTGTTAAATTCACTTAGAAGGGTGTTTGTTTATTTGTTTTTTGGCTATAAATTCAGGACTTTGAAGACTGAAAAAAATGAACATTCCTTTGGGGAAGGTAGTTTCCTTTCTCATTGTCTTCCTTCACTCAATCATGTTTATTTTCTTTTTTTGTATACTTCCACAACTTGTTATTGTCTAAATATTTATTAAACAGTATAGAGGTGAAAGTGATCTGGAGTTTGGAATCAGATGAGAAAATTATGTAATAAAAGCCTACCTCATATGGCTTTTGATAAGCGTTTACCTTCTTAAACTTAGTTTTTAAATTTATATGATTAGCATGAATTTTAACTTGTAGAATTTTGATAAAGGTTTAAAAAATAATTTGCAAGGGGGTTGAGTGGGTGCTGCATGTGAAGTAGATAATAGGTTATTGTTTAGAAAAAATAAAGATGTAAGTATCAGGAAGATACTGACCCTGACATCCAGCAATTCACAGAGGCAAGTGTAGAAATATAAATTTTATGTAACTGTATTCAGAGTGCTAAAGGGGCTAGTAGACCAGGCTTCTTCCACACTTGATGATTTAAGGCAGCACCATGGACTCATAAATTGATTTATAAGAAGATGGGAGGGATCATAAGTGTCAATATTGGTCTAACTCCTAATTTACAGATGAGAGCCTCAGGATACAGATGTGTGAAGTGACCTAGCCTAGGACACCGGGGCCATGAATCCCAGATTTTCCCGTAGTCCGTGCAGTCTTCCATCTCTTACCGTACGCTCCATTGTTTTCTCTTGTGCTGATGGGCTCGTGTTCACTTACGAGATCTTCTGAAACTGCTCAAAATGTCCGTCTCTCACTATCGTAATACACTGTTTCAGTTGCTTCAGTGCTTGTGTGTATCAGCCTAATTGAGTGCTAACTGATGCAATACAGCTATAGTTGCTAGAAGCTTAATTTGTACTCTAAGTACTTCTCTTGAGCTTTGGATATCTCGCTGCTTTAGCACAAGCATGGGTGGATCAGGCACACATTTTCCCCATATCCGATTGAGTTTACTGTTCTACATCAGTTATGTGATTCCTTTAAGCCCCCTGACTGTATTAGTATTTCTAATTTTAGGTCTAAGTATCACTGTTTTAATACTTAAATTTATGACGTATTTCATGGAAACTGGTTAACATACTACTTTATAAACCAGGCAACTTAGAAGACATCAAAAAAATCTTTTTTCAGCTGATCAGAATCGTAGCATTCTATGTCTCCTTAAGGATCTGAAATTTTATTTCCCCCCAATATCCGTCTATTTACGTTAGACAATCCAATCAAACTTTTAAGATTAGAAACTCAGTAGTTAGCCAGTAAGAGCCAAGCCTGAGTACAATAAATTTATCAAGTTAGCTGAAATATGAATTGTGGAAGAATTTTCTTTTAATCATTATATTCAACTATATGTAGCATCTATCAGTCAAGACACTATTACTATAATGATGGACCACTCATTATTCATAACTCAATTATCTGAAGAAAATTTTATTTCATTTTACTACCTACCTTTGAGGCTTGAAAAGCACCTAAGTTTCATTCTATCAACATAAACATTTATTGAATTTTTACTGTTTTACAGGTAATTATAAACAGAACTTGAATGCATGTAGAAAAATATGGAAAATTCATTGAGATAATATAAATTAAATTTCTAAATTCTAGTTTGAAAATTTCTTCTTGATTGAGCAGTTTTAAATTTTCAGCAAAATTTTCAGTTCACAGTTGTGATTTCCTATATCTCATCCATCCATCCATCCATCCATCCATCCATCCATCCATCCATCCATCCATCCATCCATCCATCCATCCATCCATCCATCCATCCATCCATCCATCCATCCATCCATCCATCCATCCATCCATCCATCCATCCATCCATCCATCCATCCATCCATCCATCCATCCATCCATCCATCCATCCATCCATCCATCCATTTTTTCATTCAATACACATTTATTGAATGCCTCTTATGTACCAGACTCTGTGTTGGGTGCCTCTGTTTTAGCTGAGAAATGAAGAGTAAAATCCTGCTTCCATAGTGACTCACAGAAATGTGTAAAGTTTATATTCTCTACCAACAAAGGAAAAAGAGACAAGCAGGGCCAGGAAAGCTACAGCTCAGTGCTTTGAGGGCCCAACTCAAGTAGCATGCTTTGTTCCTAACTGTCATAAATTTAGATCCCACGAATCAGGAATATGATATCTCAGAGCAAAAAAATAGGACAATTATTTGTTTTCTTGATAAAACTGTCCTCAAGGACTTAATAAGTATGATTTACATGAAACTACATGAGCTTTTGTTTTATTGAGCTTATTATAAATTATCCTTACCTCATCATAAGTCAGTAAAAAAACAGCACAAAGTCAGCTACTTTAAAATTTCCTGAAAAGAACAGAGTGCCAAAAATGCTGTAGTTTAGATTTTTCAACAGCAGAATTTCAACTACCTCTCACCCAACTAACAAATTAAGCTGGTGTTGAGAGAAGGCTGCACATAAACTGAAAAAAGAAAGAAAGAAAATCTGAAGCCAAAATTTACTGAATTTACTTTTAGAACATTATTTTTCAACTGGATTTTAAAAGGTGTCCTAGTGAGCCTAATGTCAACTACACTTCTCTAAAGTTTTTTCATTAGTTTTAAACTTAGTTAACTGTCAAGGGGTATTTATTTTAAGACTTCAGCTCATTCAACTTCTTTGTTATTAAGTCACATTTTAAAATCATTCAGGAATATTTTCAGTACCACCCTTCCAACATGGAAAAATGTGATGTGAACTGAGTCCATATAGTTAACCCTTTTTGAGCTGTACTTGGCACACGGTATAAGCAATTATTTTATTATTACATCTGTAAAATGGGAAGAAAGATGTCCACCTCAAAGAGTTCTTCCAAGGAAGCAGACACCCTTTGAAACACAAATCTGAAGTTTTTAGAGGCTAACAGATCATATCCTACTCCCCTGAAACTAGTCAACCTGCTCCCATCCACTCCCAGGGGTATTCACCATGGCAGCAAGTCCTACCCTGGGAAGTGGGGAGGAGGGCAAAAAGCTGCATCACTTGGCACCATTTAAGATCAGTTTGTCTCTGAAGAGGCTTAGCCATACATCTGCTACTTTTCACGATATGAGGCCTGGGATTTATTCATTTCTACTCATTTATTTTATTTCCCCTCAATGTAGCTCTTAGTGCCCTAGTATGAAGTAAGCAAACTTAGGCTGGGATGAGGGCTGGGAGGCCTGGGTGTCTTGCTCCTCTGGTCTCAGCAGGAGCTAAGTCACAGGATTTCCTAGAGAGCAGACTTGCTGGAGGTTATTTGCACTTGGCAGGCTCCAGGCTATGGCTGCTTGCCCTCCAGAGACCCAAGCCCTGCTCACTCCTGGCGCCAACTTGGCCTACCCGTAGGCCCAGCTGCTCTCAGGAGGGCCTAGCTTCCTCGGCTGGCTAGGCAGGAGGAGGAAAAGAAAGACGGGGTATTAGATTCCCAGAGGGCAGGAGCTTTTCCATGAAAGCAGGTTGATGGAATCAAATTGATTTGTATTTTGTTTGTGTGTTTTCTTTTTTTTCTTTCTAAAAGTCAGTCCAAGGCCAGAACTAGAGAGGTCTTCAAGGAGTGATGATGATCAGGATGAGTGTGATAAGAGTGGGCTGTCAATCGTTCACTCGCGTTCTTCCATGGGCCAAGCACTGGGCTTACATTAGGTCACTGTTTCTCAACCTAAGCACTATTGCAATTTTGAGCTAGCTCATTCTTTGTTGTGAGCTGCTGTTCTGTGCATTGCAGGATTTTAGCAGCAACTTTGGCCTCCACTCACTAGATGCCAGTAACAGCCCCAAGTTGTGATAACCAAAAAAATATCTCCAGACACGGAAAAATATCCCCTCGGTGGAAAGGGACGCAATCACCCCTAGCTAAGAACCACCATATTAGATCATCAAATTTCATCCTTACAATAACTCTATGAGTTAGACATCCTTTCTACCATTGTATACATTATGATTATCATCACAGTGGTAGTAGCGACAGTAGTAGTAGCCGTAATAGTAAAAACAGCTAACATTAAGTGCCAGAAACTGTTCTAAAAATGTTTTGTATAGAAACTCATTTACTCATCAAAGTGACCCTGTGACAAATGTCCTGAGAGCTAAGGTCAAACAATTAGTAAGGGGGAGGAGATCCAGGAATCTATTCTTAGTCTGACCCAGTCACATTGATCTGACACCCATAGAGACTTTATTTATTTTTCAAAGAGCAGGCTATGATGAGCACATGGATAATTTCTTACCTCCATCTCTTCAAGAATACTTTTCTTATTCCCTTTATTCATTCCAACAGGTGTTGTAATCATGTTTACTTACTTACCCTTTGTATTACGGTGAATGTTCCTCAAGGCGAAGGGAAAAAGAGTTAGGAACCATTGACTTTCCAAGTTATACCCATTATTCATCCTATACTTGTAGCGGTCCTGAGAGCAGGTACCATCAATCCCCATTTAAGAAAATGAGGCTCGATGAGAGTAATGTAAACATGCTAATGTTTACACAACTAGTGAGTAGGAGAGCTGTCTCCAAATCCAGATCCTTTCTACCAAGTCATGCTGCTTCTTCAGAAAAATAATCATAATCATATTTATCCATTTTTATACCCCCGCACTGCAAATAAATTTATGAATTGTAAGGTTCTGATAAATATGTGTGGTACCACCTTGATGTGAGCTAGCCTTTACTCTCTTTTACTTCAGTCTTCCCTGATCATTCTTGTTTCACAGAAACATTTGTTTTCACAGAATAAACAGTTGAAATATTTCTAACAAGCTATACCATAAGGTTCCAAAGTCTACTTTGTTGCATGTCATCTCAGTGTATAGCTCAAATTCCAATTCTTCAGGAAATTGTTTCTGATTCCCCAACTGGAGAAAGTTTGAGACTTTTCTGAACTTGCACAGGGCATGATTTGAGTGATCCTCTCTTCTGGTACCTACCATCGTTCATCAAGTACCTGGATATTTATAAACATTTCTAATTGTCCTGTGAAAAAGTACACTCATTTTTGGTATCTTTCTTTCTATAAACCTATGTTCCCCATTTCTTCTGCATTTACAAAATATTGTGATTGACTGAACACATATGTGATGAAATCATGTGGAAAATGTGAAGGCTTTGTCTGGTTTCCAAAGAATTTCTTACCTGGCATTGCATTAGTGTGGAAGGTATTTAAACCCCCTGTTCATGCCTCACAACCCAGAAATTGGCAAGATCTCCTCTTCCCCTCCCCTTGCCTCCCATCTTCTTGATTAACAGGTGTCATATCTGCATGAAAATTTAATATATAAACACATCAGTGATTACTGTTCTCTTAGATATCTGTGACAGGCTTTAAAGGAAAGCTGCAGCTAATCTATACGACTGATCCTTTCTTCCTGAGAGGTCACTAGTCCTTCAGAAGCCAAGCTGAATTTTGTTTTTAGTGTGTTGGGTTGCACCCACATGGGTCAAGCCAAGCCCACTGGAGCACACCTGCCATTCAATGAGGTGACAGATGCCACAACCACATCACTCTCACCACTCCTAAGTAAATGGTAGTGTGATGCAATGGTTTAATGGGAAGCAGACTGATGATGTAATTACTTCTCTAAAATAGGCAAAGGCAAAGCCCTTGGATCAGGAAAGTTACACACATCTTTCCAGGAGGTGGAATTGATGTTGAGGTTCTGACAGATAGATAGGTAGGAAATAAAAGGGAAGAAGGAAGTTCCTAGAAGAAGAAAGAGAATGTGCCAATGTTCAGAGGCATGAAAGACAACAACGTGTTTGATACACCACCGGGAGTGAATGCAATACATCTGGAATGTAAAGAAAGCTGGAGGGTGTGACAGGATGAGACTGAAAAAGTAGGGCATGGCCCGATTACTGAGAGCTATGTCTACCATGCTTTCGATGGAAAAGAAATCAGGTTCACATTTTAGATCTTTCAATCCAGTAATATTGTAGAGAATAAAACAGACTTGGATGATGGAACCAGACCGATATACCCTAATAAAACTTGGAATCTTCACTTGAAGAAGAAACAGAATTGCCATGGGGGATGTCAGGGATCAGTCACAGAAACACTGCTGTAGAGGCACAATAGAGCATTGAGGTAGAGAGCCCTGGTATGTCTTCGTGTATGTAGACTAGAATGAAATTTCTGGTCTTGTCTGGTGGAAGATCAGGTGCCCATCAACAGATAAATGGATAAACAAATTATGGTACATACACACAGTGAATGCTGCACAACAATAAAGAACAATGAAGAATATGAGACACCTTACAACATGGATGCATCTGGAGGACATTATGCTGAGTGAAACTAGTCAGTCACAAAAGAATAAATATTGTGAGAGACCACTATTATAAGACTCAAAAAAAGGTTTAAACAGAATAAAACATTCTTTGATGGTTGCGAGGTGGGGAGGGAGAGAGAGGGGAGTTCACTAACCAGATAGTACACATGAATCATCTTGGGCGAAGGGAAGGACAACATGCAATACAGGGGAAGTCAGCACAACTGGGCTAAGCCAAAAGCTAAGAAGTTTCCTGAACACAATCAAACACTTCGAGGAACAGAGTAGCTGGGGCTAAGGTCTGGTTTCAGGGAACATCAAGGTCAATTGGCATGACAAAGTTTATTAAAATGTTCTGCATCCCACTTTGTTAAGTGGCATCTGGGGTCTTAGAATCTTGTGAGTGGCCATCTAAGATACATCAATTTGTCCCAACCCACTTGGAGCAAAGAAGAATGAAGAACTCCAACGACACAAGGAAAATATCATCCCAAGAGACAAAAAGGCCACATAAACTGGAGACTCCATCAGTCGGAGGCCAGAAGAACTAGATGGTGCCTAGCTACCACCAATGTCTGCCCTAACAGGGAACAAACACAACAGAGTCCCTGACGGAGAGGGAGAAAATCATGGAGCAGAACTCAGATTCACATAAAAAGAGCAGACTTAATGTCTGACTGAGACTGGAAGAACTCCCAAAACCATGGTCCCAGACACTCTGTTAACCCAGAACTAAAACCATTACTGAAAACCACTCTTAGACAAAGATTAGACTGGACTATAAAAAATAAAATAATACTCTTAAAGAGTGTGCTTCTTAGTTCAAACAGAGGCAAGATGAAAAGGCAGGAAGGGACAGGAGCTGGTTGGATGGGCACAGGAAACCCCAGGTGGAAAGGGGGAGTGTGCTATCACATTGTAGGGGTTGCAACTAGTGTCACATGACAATATGTACATAAAATTTTGTAAGAGAGATTAACTTGAGCTATAAACTTTCACCTAAAGTAAAATTAAAAACAGCAAAAGAATTCAAAGTTGCCAGTATGCAGTGGTCCTTGAGAGTATGTATATGAATGAAACCAACAAGGGAGAGTTTACAGTGGGGAAATAGAAACTTAAACACCCCTATGATCCTAACTTTTTTATGGTTCCATAATGTTCTTATGGTGGTATGCTATTAATGGGGACATTCCAGGCAATCTTAAGGAACTAGGAGCTAAAGTATAACAGGCAAGTATTTGAGGGTGAGAGAGAGAAGTAAGACAAATGACCTAAATGTGGGTTTGTCTCATTGTGAGAAGGGACTTCTGTGCCAATGAAGGAGCCTGGGCATCATATCAAAGGCTATAGGCATCCTTTGACATGTTTTAAGATGATTTGTATTTATCAATATCACTCAGTATTACCGTAGAGGATGGATTAGATTAATGAGAGGTGAGATCAGAAAACAAGGAGATCAGTTAGTAGATAACTGAAGTAAATGAGGTTAGGCATTAAGAAAATACATTTTTTCAAGCACCTACTAGTTCCTAGGTAATGTTAGACATTGAGTAGAAGAGATGTGCCTGGCAAAGCTTGGTGAAAGATTGAATGTTAGAAGGGAAGAAAAAAAAAAATCAAAGATGACTATGAAAGTTTTAGAGTTGTCTCATTCAAAGAATACTTTGTCTGTTTTAGGACTGTATTTTTTAATTAGACAATATGACAACTTGAGCTAAGCTGCTAGTGGCTGGAACGGATTAGAGTGTTCTACCTCTAAAGTATAATTTCCATTTCTACAAAGGCCTTCTAGATGCTAACCAAAAGAGGTAATTTTACGTATCATAGTAGGAGCAATGGGGAAGTCATTTCAGGACAGAAAGTTTTCTGGGCCCTCAGATTTTATTTCAGGAAACATTCTTTGTGCATCTACTTTTAAAGGTTTGTGCTAGGTGATCTAGAGATTACAGAGATGACATATGTACTGTTTCTGTCCTCTAGGAATTTACTAGAGTTGGATGGACAGATGTGTAGACATTAACCACGGAACCCTGCTGAGGGCTTCGTAACCTGTAATAAGAACACACCTTCAGATATCCTGGAAGCCCTGGTGGCAGTTCAAATCCACCAGGCACTCCTTGGAAACTCTATGGGGGCAGTTTTGTAGGGTCGCTATGAGCCATCTATGAGTTGGAATCAACTCGACAACAGTGGGTCGGATATTTCAATATAGATATAAATACAGATACAAGTCAGAATTTTTCAGTTTTGCAATTGTTGATATTTGGGGCTGGATTATTATTTGTTTTTGGAGCTGTAGTGCAGGGTAGAATGTTTTTCAGTATCCCTGGCCTCTACCACTAGATGCCAGTATCACCTCTCCACCTCTCAAGTTGTGACAACCGACTATGTCTCCAGATATTGCCAAATTTCTTGTGGGGGGGGTGACAAAATCACCAGTGGCTGATAACCTCTGATATAGATACAGATAAACATATTGGACAGATATGAACCTCAATTACTGTATGCAGCTAGTCTTCTGTTAAAACCCAGGGAGAAAATTCTGGGGGAAGCTAGACAGACATCGCTTTCCTCTCCAGGCCTTGGGAATGGGTGTTTCCCAGTGCACGAGGGAGAGTGGGATGACTGTTCATTTTAAAGTCATCAAAGCAGAACAGATTACAGTAAGCAAAAAGCCCTTCTCTTTCATTGGGTTCAGTTTTAATTGTCATTGAGAAAATCAAGAGAACGAAGTAGGAAGAGGTAAGACACATGGGAAAAGTAGGCTGAGAGAAAACAGACGCTGATTCTTTCATGATTGGTAGTGAATGTGAAGACTAAGATACACATTATTTACCAAATAAACTGTAGGGGCTGGAAGCATACTGGAATATTTGCAACGTTCACGTTCCAAATCAGTTCTATACTGAGAGAGAAGGAAAAAAAAAGTACTTTTGGAATAGATCCATTTTTATAATTGTAGGATAATCTCCTGTGCCTCTGAGGAAAATGTCAACTTTTACATTTGAGAAGGTTTTATCTTATCGAGCACTAAAATGCATTAACTGCTTTTAAATATGTAAATAATACCTCTTTTTTTCTAAAATAATTTTTTTCCCAAAAGCTTTACCTTGTAGGTTTCAGCTCAGTACTTAATATTTAATACACATGAGGGAAAAAAAAAAAACAAAAAACCGGGACACCAGATTGCCCTTAAAAGAAATATGCCTCCCATGTGATATAATGTCTATAAAACAGAAAGTCTTAATAAAAAAATGTCTCCCCACCTGCCTACCACAGCAGGGGAGGCCTGTCTTTGGGTTAAGCCATTGTCTCCAGATGGTCCCTGTAGAAATGTGAATATGTTACTCGGAACAAGATAATGCATTAATCAACACATTATCACCAAGTTATGAATGAGGTAATCCAGTTAGGACATTCACTCATTCAACATTTATTATAGGATTACCATATGTCAACCCCTGGACTAGTTACTGAGGACACAAAAGCCAAGCAGATATGGACCTTTGACTAAGGAGGATAGAGGTTATCAAGAAAGGTAGATTTATAAACATATAAATTGCACGTACAATGTCACCTGCTGGAGCTTAAAATATTGATTTTCCTCTAGGTCTGTTATCATTCCCTTTCTCAGTATACACAGTACTAGTGCTTTCCAATCCCAGCTGCATATCGGAATCACCTAGGACACTTTTCACAACTACAGGTACCCAGGCTTTCCTTTCCTCAGACAGACTGTAGGTGGTTATTCAGTAATAGAACTTTTTAAACTTCACCAGGTTATTGTGTTGCACATTAAGGATTGGAAAGCTCTGCTTTATTTGCTTTCCCTTAGATGATTACACCCCAAGTCAGAGCTTCAATTTAAATACTTCCCAAATTTACCTGATCAAAAAAAATCACAGAAACATTTTCTGAACGATGATTTCTAAAGGATCTCCCTAAGAGGTCTGATTCAATCAGTTTAGGTTAAAACCCAGAAATCCGCACCTTTAAGTGGAGCTCTATGTGATTCTTATGATAAGCTTGAAAATAATTGAGAAACATATATATGACTTACCTTCTCAATAGACTCAACATCCTCTTTCCACACACACAACCAATCCCTAGCCAATCCACTTACTCTAGGCTATTCCTCAAAGAATGGGAAAATAATCCATTATCATACAAACAACTTCCCCTATTTTCCACTCTCCTCCAAGCATTTGGAGGAATTCCCTGTTCCTCTGCCTGAACTTCACCAGTTCCCATAAGCTCCCATCACTACCACCATCACCACTTGATTTTTTATATTTAGTTCATATGGGAAACTGTAGGATAACTCATGTGTGTCAGAGTGGAACTTTACTCCTAGGGTTTTCAATGGCTGTGACCTTTCAGGAACAGATCTCCAGGCCCTTCTTTCAGAGTCCCTCTGGGTGGATTCAAACCTCCAAACTTTCAGTTAACAGTCGAGCACATAAACCCTTTGCACCACCCAGGGATGTCCACTAAATTCCCATGATAATGGGAAATTTAGCAACCCCCAGTGGTGTGCTAGAACCATTTCTCACCAACTTGTGATGTGTGTATTTCTACCCAATTTTGTGTTTAGGGGTGTCAAGTTGGTGGCTTGAATTCAGCTATGGTGGAAATATTTATACCACAGAAATTGGCAAACACCACAAACTATGACTTGTTTTTTCCCTGGATTGTTGTTTCTCTCAATGGAGAGAAAACAGAAAATATTTTATTGGATTTCGGAAACAAATTGAGATTAACAGTGTTTACTCCAGAAACTACTTAAAAGCAATATTAATTAATTTGAGTATAAATTTCATTTAACCATCTGCATTTATACATGTGGGGAGCCCTGGTGGTGCAGGTTAAGTGCTCGGCTACCAACCAAAATGTTGACAGTTGGAACCCACCAGCCACTCCACAGGAGAATGATGCTTCCATAAAGATTACAGCCTTGAAAACCCTATGGGGCAGTTCTATTCTGTCCTATACGTCGCTATGAGTCAGAATCGACTCAACAGCAATGAGTTTTATTTATAAATGCAGTGACCAAAATATCTTTGGTATCAAACTGGTAGGGTCAAAATACTTACCTTTTTAAGGTAGGGGAGTCAAAAATATATGAGTAATAATGATACCTCCAAAAAATTGAAAAAATAAAAATTCCCTATTATACTCAGTGTGACTTTGGCACAGTGATAACTGCCAAGAAGCTCTGATAATAGAACATATCTGGTTTTGATTTCAGCCTTTCCGTGGAGAGTGGAGGCAACCGTGGTGGTGGTGGTGAGACATGGAGATCAGATGGCCTGTGGGCAGCCCACAGCCACAAAGCAAATGGAGCAGAAAACCCTGAGAGACTGATTCATGTGCAAGATGAGACCCGTCCCAGGCACTCCACTAATCCTTGTTGGGAACACTTTATACACGATGACCAAGTTAATGTTATACTAGGTAAAATTTCTCATAGTAGGTGCAAGTAGGGACCTATGCTTGTGAAACTGGAGTTATTGTAATTAAAGTAACCTGTAAGTACTCAGGGGCTGCAGAAACTTGGTGACAGGTATGAAATTACAAAAATGTAAATGTACTGTTATATTATTCTGGGTTCAATAGTTTTCTTAACTAAGAAATGTAACGGCTTTGGAAATACAGCCCCCAAAATGTTTTGTAATAGAGGAAAGGAACTTTAGAGACCTGAGTGAGGGGAGAGTTAAAGAGAGTGAGTAAAAAATTTACCAGTTGGGAGAGAAAGAGGAAAACAGACAGGGGAGAGGATGAGAGGTGAAGAACAGGGAGAAGAGCCACCTAGATGATGGAACCCTGCCTGACACAGGCCTCTAGCATGCCACCCAGCCCCCACACCCAATCCTAAACAAATTAACAAATATCTCAAAAGCTTGGGTACTCTGGGTAAATATATAAAGGATAGTGGTTCCAACCCAACCAGCGGCTCCGTGGGAGAAAGACCTGGACATCTGCTTCCATAAAGATTACAGCCAAGAAAACCCTATGGAGCAGTTTGACTTTGTAGCATGAGGTCCCTGTGAGTTGAAAACCAACTCGACAGCACCTAACAACAATGTGTATGTCAAACCAAACCTACACATACGTATTTTGAGTTTTGTGAAACCTTTGTATTTTATAATTTGCGTATTCTGAAAACCTGCAAATGGACAGGGCTTCTCATCTGGCTTCTGTTTCTCAATAAGGAATTACAGGAACTTGCAGAAATGGTAAGGCATTGTTTTCTTTTATCTTAACAGTTCATCGAAGTGGCCAATTTTCGCCAGATTTTCAATAGCCAGGGGACACTCAGTCACTATCTATGTTGTAACTACATTACCGGGCCTCTTGGGGTTAGAGCTGAATGAGACATGGAGGAGAAAATAGAGTCACTCCCATTTATCATCTTTGAATTATAGTGCAATTGAAACAAGCCTCATTATTTTATTTAAATCATGAGACTGAAGTAAAGAGGGTTATGACACCTAAATATCAGTGTTTCCATTGTGTTCCAATCAGCCTGCATTTAATCTCAAAAGAGTTCGTAAACAGTTAATTTTTCTTTTTTTTTTTCCCCTGAAGAGAAATAAAAGAACGACACACATTTATGGAGCTTTAATTTACCAGGAATGTTAAGGGACCTTTTTTTTTTTTTAGGGCAGATGCTTTTAGGTGGGATGCTTTATCAGATTACTATAGTCATTAATATTACTGGTTAAATAACATACCAGCATTCAAAGAATAAATGGCAAATTGAAGTAGTTAAATGTCAAAGTCATATTTCAATCTTCACCTTAAAAGTAAAAGAAAGAAATATATTGTAGGATAAGTTTTCTGATATTCTTCAGTAGATTTTTTCTCAATTTGCAACATTTTAAAAATTAAACATCACAAGATCATCTAATTATTTTTTCTAAAATACTCATTTCTTAATTCAATAGCAATGCCATGTTAATATTAAATGAATAAAAAAAAGTCTCTTTTTCCTTTTTAGACTTATATAGCCTTTGTCCCTGAATCCTGAGTAAGAAAATGATCTATGTAATGAGTTGTGGTTATTAGTGTGTATATACTTTTGTAGAGATCATCTCAAGAATAGATTTGACATGTTGAACACTAACGACAGAAGACCAGATGAGTCATGAAATGACATCAAGGACATCATACATGAAGAAAGCAAGAGGGCATTAAAAAGATAACAGAGAAAGAAAAGACCAAAATAGATGTAAGAAGAGACTCTGAAACTTGCTCTTGAACGTCTAGTAGCTAAAGCAAATGAAAGAAACGATGAAGTAAAAGAACTGAACAGAAGATTTCAAAGTATGGCTCCAGAAGACAAAGTAAAGTATTATAATGACATGTACACAGACATGGAGTTAGAAAACTAAAAGGAACGAACACACTTGGCAATTGTCAAACTGAAAGAACTGAAGAATATTCAAGGCTTGAGTTGCAATACTGAAGGATTCTACGGGGAAAATATTAAATGACACAGAAAGCACCAAAAGACGATGGAAGGAATACACAGAGTCACTATACCAAAAAGAATTGGTAGGCGTTCAACCATTTCAGGAGGTGGCATCTGATCAGGAACCGATGGTACTGAAAGAAGAGGTCCAAGCTGCACTGAAAGCATTGGTGAAAAACAAGGCTTCAGGAACGGACAGAATACCAATAGAGATGGTTCAACAAACGGATGCAGTACTGGAAGTGCTCACTCGTCTATGCCAGGAGATTTGGAAGACAGTTACCTGGCCAACTGACTGGAAGAGATCCATATTTATGCCTATTCCCAAGAAAGGTGATCCAACAGAATGTGTAAATTATGGAACAATATCTTTAATATCCGAGGCAGTAAAATTTTGCTGAAGCTCATTCAAAAGTGGCTGCAGGAACACATCAACAGGGAACTGACAGAAATTCAAGCCGGATTCAGAAGAGGACATGGAACCAGGGATATCATTGCTGATGTCAGATGGATCCTGGCTGAAAGCAGAGAATACCATAAAGATGTTTACCTGTGTTATATTGACTATGCAGAGGCATTTGACTGTCTGGATCATAACAAATTATGGATAACATTGCAAATAATAGGAATTCCATAACACTTAATTGTGCTCATGAGGAACCTGTACATAGATAAAGAGGCAGTTGTTGCAACAGGACAGGGGAATACTGTGTGGTTTAAAATCAGGAAAAGTGTACATCAGAGTTGTATCCTTTCACCATAATTTATTCAATCTGTATGCTGATCAAATAATCCAAGAAGCTGGACTCCATGCAGAAGAATGGGGCATCAAGATTGGAGGAAGACACATTAAAAACCTGTATTATGCAGATGGTACAACCTTGTTTGCTGAAAGCGAAGAGGACTTGAAGCATTTAAGGATGAAGATCAAAGACCACAGCCTTCAGTATGCATTACACCTCAACATAAAGAAAACAAAAATCCTCACAAGTGGACCAATGAACAACATCATGATAAATGGAGGAAAAGATTGAAGTTGTCAAGGATTTCATTTGACTTGGATCCACAATCAACAACCATGGAAGCAACAGTGGAGAAATCAGAAGACGCATTAGATTGGACAAATCGGCTGCAAAAGACCTCTTTAAAGTGTGAAAAAGGAAAGACGTCACCCTGAAGACTAAGATGTGCTTGACCCAAGCCGTGGTGTTTTTTAATTACCTCATATGCATGGGAAAGCTGAACAATGAATAAGGAAGACGCAAGAAGAAGGAATTGATGCCTTTGAACTATGGTGTTGGTGAAGAATATTGAACATACCATGGGCTGCCAAAAGAATGGACAAACCTCTCTTGGAAGAAGTACAGCCAAAATGCTTCTTAGAAGCAAGGATTGTGAGTCTATGCCTCACATACTTTGGACACGTTATCAGGAGGGACCAGTCCCTGGAGAGGGACATCATGCTTGGTAAAGTAGAGGGCAAGCGAAAAAGAGGAAGATCCTCAGTGAGATGGAGTGACACAGTGGCTGCAACAGTGGGCTCAAGCATAGCATTGATTGTGAGGATGGTGAAGGACCAGGCAGTGTTTCATCCTGTTGTACCTAGGGCCACTCTACATTTGTGGAGTAATTCCTCCCACTCTCTTTTCTCATAAGAATGAGCATAAAAAGTAGTTTACTAATTTAGACCAAATATTTTTCTTTTATTATTATTAAAGCTGACTCTCTAAGAGTTGCAAAACTTTGAAATGTTATACCACTTAGAAAGAAAGGAGGGGTTGAAATGCTTGTATACTCAATTCAATTCCTATTCAATGATTTCTTGGTTCTTGGCCACTCCATATACAGACAAAAAAAATAATGACTATATAAGCTAGGACATGATCTATATCATGATTCAAATTCTGTGTTATAGTAGCTTAATTTCTCTATATTTGTTGTGAGAAAATACATGCCACCTTGTTCTTTAAGACATCATAGGAATAAAAGGGACTGAGCCTGTAAGTTTTTCACCTTGAATTTCTTTTTAAAGTACTTATCTGAAGTATTCTAATACACACACACCTACATACACACGGAGACATACACATACATTCCTTTTTTTGGTTTATTTCTTAATCCCTTACTTCTTAAGACAACCTAAACTGTCCAAGGGCACAAGCTCTGTAGATTTAATTGGCTTCCAGTTCCCCATCACTCACCACAGTATCTGGCACAGAGTAGATGCTCAGTAAATATAATCTGACTTGCTGACTACCTGATTGACTAATAAATAACTCTACAAGTGAAAGGATGACTAAATACATGCAAAGAAAATGAGCCTGAGGAATTACAGATATTATTTTTGACAATGTGTTTTTTATTGGAGGGATATTTATGCTTGAATTAACAAAGAAACTTACGTTAGTGCTCATGAAGCAAGAGACATGTTTTAGCAAAATTATTCATTAGGGTCATCTTGGTTCCATTGTAAAGGACATAGTAAACTCTTCTAATTTAAGACCCTAGCCTTATTTTGAAATCTGTTGCTAAGTAAAAATATTGAGTTAAGCATGTCCCCTTCTGGGAAATTTCACAGGTAATTGTGAAATCCAAGAACTTTAACTCTTACTGACAGGTTGTAATGGCTGTAATAAACTAAGGACTCAGAGTCTTACCGAGTTCAGACAAATAAAAAATATATGCACGTAATAAAAAAAGTGTGAACATGACTAATCAAGGTACTTGCTAGGAGTTTTCACCTTGCTAATCAGCAAGTACTTATTGAGTGTCTACCAACTGTTAGACACTCTCTTCTAGTAGTGGCCACATAAAACTTTTCTTGCTATTAAAAAAAGGAAAAAGAACCTGGCCATCAAGTCAATTCCAACTCATGACGACTCCATGGGTTACAGAGTAGAACTGCTCCATAGAGTTTTCTTGGCTTTAATCTTTATGGAAGCAGATCTCCAGGATTTTCTTCAGAGGTGCCGCTGGGTGGGTTTGAACCACCATCCTTAAGGTTAGTAGTCAAACACAAACTGTTTGTACTACCCAGGACCTTGGCTTGGCATAAAGAGGCCTACAATAGACAAACTCAGTTCTACCACTTACTAGTTACATGACTTTGTGCAAGATGCTTATCAATGTTCCTACATATAAAGTGGATATAATAATAGTACCTTTTTCATATGGTTGTTGAGAGTATTAAATTGTATAATCCCTGTAAAAGTGCTCAGCAACATGCTTGCTACATTGGGAAACTCTATAATTACTTACTATATTTTAAAATAATAGAAGACTATATATAACAAGAATGAATACCATCTTTTCTGGAATAACTTTTTAGTGCTTTAGACATTGTGAGAAAAGAGTGATTATAGTGAACAGAAATGTTTCAGGAAATTGTTATAGACCAACTTGAACCTGAAAGACAGGAAGTCAGAAGAACTAGTTGAGATTCTGGCTATGAAACCAAAGTTGTATGCTAGGGGAATGTAACACAATTTTGAGAAGAGTTGAGCAGACACATATATGGTGTTTACAGGAAGAAAAAGGAATAAAAATACAAAGTTATTCAAAACTAATCCAGTAAGATTAATGATTCGTGTGGATTGATAAAAAATTGAGTCACAGAGACAATTCAAGGTGAGAAATCAGTAGAAAACATATTTTAGAAGCCAAAGGTTAGCGTAGTTGGAATGTGGGAGTAATATGGAAGACCCTAGGAACAGGGCCAGATTAGGAGTCAGAAATAGCAGATATCAAAAGGAGGTGGTCTTTTAGGAGCCTGTCACGATTCTGGCAAGCCTGGTCCTTCTTATCAGCTTGCTGCCCACAAATAACATTCTACTCAAAATCCTAGGGTAGAAAAATGCAAGACCTCTATGACTGCCCCATAGGGTTTCCAAGGAGTGGCTGGTGGGTTCAAACTGCCAACCTTTTGGTTAGCAGCTGAGCTCTTAACCACTGTGTCACAAGGGCTCCACCATATATATGTTGTTGTTGTTAGGTGACTTCAAGTCGGTTCTGATTCATCGCAAACCTATAGGACAGGGTAGAACTGCCCCATAGGATTTCCAAGGAGCAGCTGTTGGATTTGAACTGCTGACTTTTTGGTTAGCAGCTGAGCTCTTACCACCGGGTAAGAGCTCTATGCCACCAGGGCTCTGTGCCATATATATAGCAAATAAAAATGTAGGATGCCAAATAAAAATTTGAACTTGAGATAAATAATGGATATATATGTATTTTTTACTATAAGTATGTCCCAAAGAGATATATTTAAAGGGATGGATAAGAAAATAGAATTAATTCAAGTGAAAACAATGCTACAGATGAAGCAGAGAGGCCAAGTTAACCTGTTGTCCTAGGTATTGATTTTTTCATTTGTTTTTGTAGGTTTCATGTCCCTTTGGAAGGACCCCTTGTACAGCGAATTGTTAAGCACCAGACTACCAACCAAAAGGTTGACAGTTGGAACCCACAAAGTGACTCTATGGGAGAAAGACCTGAAGATCTCTTTCCCTAAGGATTACATTTAGAAAACTCTATGGGATGGTTCTACTCCATCACATGGGGTCACTATGAGTCGAAATTGACTCGAGAGCACCTAAAAACAACAAGCCAAGTCCCTTTGGATCCTACCGTGAACTCTGAAAAAATGGTGTCTGACAAGTGCCTTTTTCCCAGGAATAGTTTCTTGTTTCCTTGTTGTGAAAGGGTAGTAGCTATGTACATCACACTGGCCTTTGGTAGGAAGGAAACTGCATCTAAGTTAAGTGCAGCCTATAAAGTCCTTCCTATTCCTCTTTACTCCTCTGCTTCCTGTCTTTCATGGTTAAACATTCTCTTGTCACAATACTGGGGGTGGGGTGGTGATGAACTAACTACTATCTCATGATAATTAATGTAAAGCATGGTAGCTATACTCCATCTTAGTTTCTTAGTGCTCTGCAGCTCTGGTGGCACAGTGGTTAAGAGCAGGGCTGCTAACTGAAAAGTCAGCAGTTGGAATCCACCAGCCACTCCTTGGTAACCCTGTAGGGCAGTTCTACTCTGTCCTATAGGACTGCTATCGACTCAGTGGCAACATGCTGTAATAGCGGTAACACAAGTAGATGACTTTACAGAACAGTAATTCATTTTCTCACAATTCAAGCAACTAGGCTTCTGAATTCAACATGTGGCTTTGGGAAAAGTCCTTCTTTGTCTATTTCAGCTTCCAGTGGCCAGCAATCCTATGTATTAGGTACTATGTTAGATGCAGTATATTCTTATTAGTTTGATTCTTTTTTTTTTTTTAACTTTTATTAAGCTTCAAGTGAACGTTTACAAATCCAATCAGTCTGTCACATATAAGTTTACATACATCTCACTCCCTACTCCCACTTGCTCTCCCCCTCTTGAGTCAGCCCTTTCAGTCTCTCCTTTCGTGACAATTTTGCCAGCTTCCCTCTCTCTCTATCCTTCCATCCCCCCTCCAGACAAGAGTTGCCAACAGAATCTCAAGTGTCCACCTGATATAATTAGCTCACTCTTCATCAGCATCTCTCTCCCACCCGCTGACCAGTCCCTTTCATGTCTGATGAGTTGTCTTCAGGGATGGTTCCTGTCCTGTGCCAACAGAAGGTCTGGGGACCATGGCCGCCGGGATTCCTCTAGTCTCAGTCAGACCATTAAGTTTGGTCTTTTTATGAGAATTTGGGGTCTGTATCCCACTGATCTCCTGCTCCCTCAGGGGTCCTCTGCTGTGCTCCCTGTCAGGGCAGTCATCGATTGTGGCCGGGCACCAACTAGTTCTTCTGGTCTCAGGATGATGTAGGTCTCTGGTTCATGTGGCCCTTTCTGTCTCTTGGGCTCTTAGTTGTTGTGTGGCCTTGGTGTTCTTCATTTTCCTTTGCTCCAGGTGGGTTGAGACCAATTGATGCATCTTAGATGGCCGCTTGTTAGCATTTAAGACCCCAGACGCCACATTTGAAAGTGGGATGCAGAATGATTTCATAATAGAATTATTTTGCCAATTGACTTAGAAGTCCCCGCAAACCATGTTCCCCAGACCCCCGCCCTTGCTCCGCTGACCTTTGAAGCATTCGTTTTATCCCAGAAACTTCTTTGCTTTCGGTCCAGTCCAACTGAGCTGACCTTCCATGTATTGAGTGTTGTCTTTCCCTTCACCTAAAGCAGTTCTTATCTACTGATTAATCAATAAAAAACCCTCTCCCACCCTCCCTCCCTCCCCCCCTCGTAACCACAAAAGTATGTGTTCTTCTCAGTTTATACTGTTTCTCAAGATCTTATAATAGTGGTCCTATACAATATTTGTCCTTTTGCCTCTGACTAATTTCGCTCAGCATAATACCTTCCAGGTTCCTCCATGTTATGAAATGTTTCACAGATTCGTCACTGTTCTTTATTGATGCGTAGTATTCCATTGTGTGACTATACCACAATTTATTTACCCATTCATCCTTTGATGGACACCTTGGTTGCTTCCAACTTTTTGCTATTGTAAACAGAGCTGCAATAAACATGGGTGTGCATATATCTGTTTGTGTGAAGGCTCTTGTATCTCTAGGGTATATTCCGAGGAGTGGGATTTCTGGCTTGTATGGTAGTTCTATTTCTAACTGTTTAAGATAACACCAGATAGATTTCCAAAGTGGTTGTACCATTTTACATTCCCACCAGCAGTGTATAAGAGTTCCAATCTCTCCGCAGCCTCTCCAACATTTATTATTTTGTGTTTTTTGGATTAATGCCAGCCTTGCTGGTGTGAGATGGAATCTCATCATAGTTTTAATTTGCATTTCTCTAGTGGCTAATGATCGAGAGCATTTTCTCATGTATCTGTTGGCTGCCTGAATATCTTCTTGAGTGAAATGTGTGTTCATATCCTTTGCCCACTTCTTGATTGGGTTGTTTGTGTTTTGTGGTTGAGTTTTGACAGAATCATGTAGATTTTAGAGATCAGGCGCTGGTCGGAGATGTCATAGCTGAAAATTCTTTCCCAGTCTGTAGGTGGTCTTTTTACTCTTTTGGTGAAGTCTTTAGATGAGCATAGGTGTTTGATTTTTAGGAGCTCCCAGTTATCTGGTTTCTCTTCATCATTTTTGGTAATGTTTTGTATTCTGTTTATGCCTTGTATTAGGGCTACTAGGGTTGTCCCTATTTTTTCTTCCATGATCTTTATCGTTTTAGTTTTTATGTTTAGGTCTTTGATCCACTTGGTGTTAGTTTTTGTGCATGGTGTAAGGTATGAGTCCTGTTTCATTTTTTTGCAAATGGATATCCAGTTATGCCAGCACCATTTGTTAAAATGTCTATCTTTTCCCCAATTAATTGACACTGGTCCTTTGTCAAAGATCAGCTGCTCATACGTGGATGGATCTATGTCTGGGTTCTCAATTCTGTTCCATTGGTCTATGTGCCTGTTGTTGTGCCAGTACCAGGCTGTTTTGACTACTGCGGCTGTATAATAGGTTCTGAAATCAGGTAGAGTGAGGCCTCCCACTTTCTTCTTCTTTTTCAGTAGTGCTTTGCTTATCCGGGGCTTCTTTCCCTTCCATATGAAATTGGTGATTTGTTTCTCTATCCCCTTAAAATATGACATTGGAATTTGGATTGGAAGTGCGTTAAATGTATAGATGGCTTTTGGTAGAATAGACATTTTTACTATGTTAAGTCTTCCTATCCATGAGCAAGGTATGTTTTTCCACTTAAGTATGTCCTTTTGAATTTCTTGTAGTAGAGCTCTGTAGTTTTCTTTGTATAGGTCTTTTACATCCTTGGTAAGATTTATTCCTAAGTATCTTATCTTCTTGGGGGCTACTGTGAATGGTATTGATTTGGTTATTTCCTCTTCGGTGTTCTTTTTGTTGATGTAGAGGAATCCAAGTGATTTTTGTATGTTTATTTTATAACCTGAGACTCTGCCAAACTCTTCTATTAGTTTCAGTAGTTTTCTGGAGGATTCCTTAGGGTTTTCTGTGTATATAATCATGTTATCTGCAAATAGTGATAACTTTACTTCCTCCTTACCAATCCGGATACCCTTTATTTCTTTGTCTAGCCGAATTGCCCTGGCTAGGACTTCCAGCACGATGTTGAATAAGAGCGGTGATAAAGGGCATCCTTGTCTGGTTCCCGTTCTCAAGGGAAATGCTTTCAGGTTCTCTCCATTTAGAGTGATATTGGCTGTTGGCTTTGCATAGATGCCTTTTATTATGTTGAGGAATTTTCCTTAAATTCCTATTTTGGTAAGAGTTTTTATCATAAATGGGTGTTGGACTTTGTCAAATTCCTTTACTGCATCAATTGATAAGATCATGTGGTTTTTATCTTTTGTTTTATTTATGTGGTGGATTACATTAATGGTTTTTCTGATATTAAACCAGCCTTGCATACCTGGTATAAATCCCACTTGATCATGGTGAATTATTTTTTTGATGTGTTGTTGGATTCTATTGGCTAGAATTTTGTTGAGGATTTTTGAATCCATGTTCATGAGGGATATAGGTCTATAATTTTCTTTTTTTGCAATGTCTTTACCTGGTTTGGTATCAGGGAGATAGTGGCTTCATAGAAAGAGTTGGGTAGTATTCCGTCATTTTCTATGCTTTGGAATACCTTCAGAAGTAGTGGTGTTAACTCTTCTCTGAAAGTTTGGTAGAACTCTGCAGTGAAGCCGTCTGGGCCAGGGCTTTTTTTGTTGGGAGTTTTTTGATTACCGTTTCAATCTCTTTTTCTGTTATGGGTCTATTTAGTTGTTCTACTTCTGAATGTGTTAGTTTAGGTAGGTAGTGTTTTTCCAGGAATTCATCCATTTCTTCTAGGTTTTCAAATTTGTTAGAGTACAATTTTTTATAATAATCTGAAATGATTCTTTTAATTTCATTTAGTTCTGTTGTGATGTGGTCCTTCTCGTTTCTTATTCGGGTTATTTGTTTTCTTTCCTGTATTTCTTTAGTCAGTCTAGCCAATGGTTTATCAATTTTGTTAATTTTTTCAAAGAACCAGCTTTTGGCTTTGTTAATTCTTTCAATTGTTTTTCTGTTCTCTAATTCATTTAGTTCAGCTCTAATTTTTATTATTTGTTTTCTTCTGGTGCCTGATGGATTCTTTTGTTGCTCACTTTCTATTTGTTCAAGTTGTCAGGACAGTTCTCTGATTTTGGCTCTTTCTTCTTTTTGTATGTGTGCATTTACCGATATAAATTGGCCTCTGAGCACTGCTTTTGCTGTGTCCCAGAGGTTTTGATAGGAAGTATTTTCATTCTCGTTGCTTTCTATGAATTTCCTTATTCCCTCCTTGATGTCTTCTATAACCCAGTCTTTTTTCAGGAGGGTATTGTTCAGTTTCCAAGTATTTGATTTCTTTTCCCTAGTTTTTCTGTTATTGATCTCTAGTTTTATTGCCTTGTGGTCTGAGAAGATGCTTTGTAATATTTCGATGTTTTGGACTCTGCAAAGGTTTGTTTTATGACCTAATATGTGGTCTATTCTAGAGAATGTTCCATGTGCGCTAGAAAAAAAAGTATATTTTGCAGCAGTTGGGTGGAGAGTTCTGTATAAGTCAATGAGGTCAAGTTGGTTGATTGTTGTAATTAGGTCTTCTGTGTCTCTATTGAGCTTCTTACTGGATGTCCTGTCCTTCTCCGAAAGTGGTGTGTTGAAGTCTCCTACTATAATTGTGGAGGTAACTATCTCACTTTTCAATTCTGTTAAAATTTGATTTATGTATCTTGCAGCCCTGTCATTGGGTGCATAAGTATTTAATATGGTTATGTCTTCCTGATCAATTGTCCCTTTTATCATTATATAGTGTCCTTCTTTATCCTTTGTGGTGGATTTAAGTCTAAAGTCTATTTTGTCAGAAATTAATATTGCTACTCCTCTTCTTTTTTGCTTATTGTTTGCTTGATATATTTTTTTCCATCCTTTGAGTTTTAGTTTGTGTCTCTAAGTCTAAGGTGTTTCTCTTGTAGGCAGCGTATAGATGGATCGTGTTTCTTTATCCAGTCCGTGACTCTCTGTCTCTTTATTGGTGCATTTCGTCCATTTACATTCAGGGTAATTATAGATAAATAAGTTTTTAGTGGTGTCATTTTGATGCCTTTTTATGTGTGTTGTTGACAATTTCATTTTTCCACATACTTTTTTGTGCTGAGGCGTTTTTCTTAGTAAATTGTGAGATCCTCATTTTCATAGTGTTTGACTTTATGTTAGTTGAGTCGTTATGTTTTTCTTGGCTTTTATCTTGAGTTATAGAGTTGTTACACCTTTTTGTGGTTACCTTATTATTTACCCCTATTTTTCTAAGTAAAAACCTAACTTGTATTGTTCTATATCGCCTTGTATCACTCTCCATATGGCAGATCAATGCCTCCTGTATTTAGTCCCTCTTTTTGATTATTGTGATCTTTTACCTATTGACTTCCATGATTCCCTGTTATGTGTATTTTTTTTTCTTTAATTAATCTTAATTTGTTTGTTTTTGTGATTTCCCTATTTGAGTTGATATCAGGACGTTCTGTTTTGTGACCTTGTGTTGTGCTGATATCTGGATTATTGGTTTTCTGACCAAACAATATCCTTTAGTATTTCTTGTAGCTTTGGTTTGGTTTTTGCAAATTTTCTAAACTTGTGTTGATCTGTAAATATCTTAATTTTGCCTTCATATTTCAGAGAGAGTTTTGCTGGATATATGATCCTTGGCTGGCAGTTTTTCTCCTTCAGTGATCTGTATATGTCGTCCCATTCCCTTCTTGCCTGCATGGTTTCTGCTGAGTAGTCTGAACTTATTCTTATTGATTCTCCCTTGAAGGAAACCTTTCTTTTCTCCCTGGCTGCTTTTAAAATTTTCTGTTTATCTTTGGTTTTGGCGAGTTTGATGATAATATGTCTTGGTGTTTTTCTTTTTGGATCAATCTTAAATGGGGTTCGATGAGCATCTTGGATAGATATCCTTTCGTCTTTCATGATGTCAGGGAAGTTTTCTGTCAGGAGTTCTTCAACTATTTTCTCTGTGTTTTCTGTCCCCCCTCCCTGTTCTGGGACTCCAATCACCCGCAAGTTATCCTTCTTGATAGAGTCCCACATAATTCTTAGGGTTTCTTCATTTTTTTTAATTCTTTTATCTGATTTTTTTTCAGCTATGTTGGTGTTGATTCCCCGGTCCTCCAGATGTCCCAGTCTGCATTCTAATTGCTCGAGTCTGCTCCTCTGACTTCCTATTGCGTTGTCTAATTCTGTAATTTTATTGTTAATCTTTTGGATTTCTACATGCTGTCTCTCTATGGATTCTTGCAACTTATTAATTTTCCACTATGTTCTTGAATAATCTTTTTGAGTTCTTCAACAGTTTTATCAGTGTGTTCCTTGGCTTTTTCTGCAGTTAGCCTTATTTCGTTTGTGATGTCTTGAAGCATTCTGTAAATTAGTGTTTTATATTCTGTATCTGATAATTCCAGGATTGTATCTTCATTTGGGAAAGATTTTGATATTCTTTTGTTTGGGGGGTTGGAGAAGCTGTCATGGTCTGCTTCTTTAAGTGGTTTGATACGGATTGTTGTCTCTGAGCCTTCACTGGGAAACTAGTTTTTCCAGAAAATCCGCTAAAAAAAAAAAAAAAAAATGCAGTCAGATCCCTATCAGAGTTCTCCCTCTGGCTCAGGCTATTCGGATGTTAATGAAGCCGCCTGGGGAGGGTGGGGGAGGGAACAGAGAGATAGGATAGTAGCACCTCAGAATATAGCCAGAGTTGCTTGTCTTGCTTGGAATGACTATTAAATCTGAGATTCCCGTGGGGCGCGTCGCCTATGTGTGCTGGCTGTGCGGAGATTGCCCCTGGGGGGTCTGGCCAGCTGGAGTCACGGTCAGATCCTCCGCTTCCAGCCCCTCGCCCAGCGTCAAGGCTCTCCTGCTGGGACGGTGCACTCTCGACTCCAAAATCAGTCGCTGCCTCCCGGGGACTTCTCCTCCCTCCAGCCGCGTTGCCGTGCCGCCTCTGCGAACCGGTTGGGCCCTCTCCCGGGGTTATTTCAGGTGGGTGGAGCAGCTTCCCGTGCTTGTGCTGTGACCGAGTGTCCCGGCTGGGATGCTGTTCTCCCCTCTCCAATACCAGTCGCTGCCTCCCAGGGACTTCTCCTACCGGCTGTGTCCCATGCCGCCCGCGGAACCGGCTGGGCCCCCTCCCGGGGTTAGTTCAGGGGGGTGGAGCAGCTCTCCATGTTTATGCCGTACCTGCATCTAGTCCAAATCCCGGTGGGACGGTTCCCCGGCTGGGACGCTGCTCTCCCCATTCCAAGAGCAGTCACTGCCTCCCGGGGACTTCTACCGGCTGCGTCCCACGCCATCCGCGGAACCGGCTGGTCCCCCTCCCGGGGTTAGTTCAGGGGGGTGGAGCAGCTCTCTGTGCTTGTGCCGTACCTGACTGGTACGCTGGCTCCAGGCTCTGAAAACAATCGCTGCTTCCCCGTATTAGTTCGTTCTCCGTCTCTAAATCTGTGTTTGTTGTTCAGGGTTCGTAGATTGTTATGTATGTGATCGATTCACTTGTTTTTCCGTGTCTTTGTTGCAAGAGGGATCCGAGGTAGCGTCTACCTAGTCTGCCATCTTGGCTCCGCCCCCTAGTTTGATTCTTTATATCACTTCTGCTAGAACAGTATTATAGTTTACATTTTTCTAATGGGGAAATTGAGATTCAGAGAGGTAAAGTATTGAGCCCAAATTTACACAACAAAATGTGATAGAGTCAGATACACCCAGGGCTATGTAAGTCTAAAAGCAATGCTCCTTCTACTGTGTTATAGTGCTTCACAAGTAGGTAAATGATGAATACTTATTAAATCAAGGACAAAAAATTGGATATCTAGGGTATGGTCAGATACTGGAGTTATCAAACTAGAAAAATACATTATTCCATGAGTAATTTTTCCCTCCAGAAAGAGAAACACTTAACTGTGTGCCTTCAACTTATATCACATCGACTTCCCTACATATCTCTTAGCAAATGTTTCAAGCTCCACCCAATAACAAGATAACTATTCAGTACAGGAGGCCATCTAAATTCAATTCTCACTTTATCACAGGTGTTAACTTCTAAATCCCTGATCAAAAAAAAAAAAAAAAAAATCCCTGATCAAACACAACTGTTAATTAAGAATACTTAATATAATTCTCGCCTCCAACATGTGTTAGCTTCAAACTCTCTGATCAAAGTGAAGTCTGGTATGATCTTCCCAAAAACTATTCACTAGCTAAGATCACACTCTTTTGCAGTGAAGTAGATAAGTACTATGCTTTCTCCATCGGGGGTAATTGTATTAAATGTTATGAAATTCACTGTAACAGCCCACAGGAAGATCAATTTTATGGAAAATATAACAATCACAAAACCATGAAAACTATATTTGGGCAAAACATACTATAAGATGAGATTCTGTTGTTCCCTCAATTGCTCCTCTAATATTCTTGATGGCATGTCCAAAATGATAGCCAGGAGAATTTAGAAACACTGAATTTTTGACTCAAATGTGGAAAAATAAGTATATAATTCTGAGGTTGCCATAGTTTTTTTGGTTGCTATTTGCGAAATTCAAAGAAATAGACAGTAATGCATGAATACAAAATGTCTTTTCAGAAGCAGGTGATTCTGAGATGCTACAAGTGGGAAACAACTTATGACATTAGCTATGTTGGTCTGTTTCAGCTCTCTGATTTGAGCTCAAAGAATTGTATACTGTAGGAATGGCATAAGAGAATAGTTCACAAGAATATTTTGATAGACATTTATAAGATGTGGTAGAATCTTATAAGGTGCCTGGTGGCTACAGTGGTTAAGTGCTTGGCTGCTAACAGAAAGCTTGGCGGTTCAAACCTACCCGCTGCTCTGAGGGAGAAAAATGTGGCAGTTTGCTTCCAAAAAGATTGTTGTTGTTGTTAGGCCCCATTGAGTCGGTTCTGACTCATACGAATCCTATGTACAGCACAGCGAAACACTGTCTGGTCCTGTGCCATTCTCACAATCATTTTTAGTCTTGAGCTCATTGTTGCAGCCACTCTGTTAGTCCATCTCATTGAAGGTCTCCCTCTTTTTCTCTGACCCTCTGCTTTACCAAGCATGATGTACTTCTCCAGGGACTAGTCCCTCCTGATACTAAGTCCAAAGTATGTGGGACAAAGTCTTGCCATCCTTGCTTCTAAGGGGTATTTGGGCTGTAAAGTATAGGTTCATTCCTTCTTCTGATAGTCCTTGATCTGTTCAATATTCTTTGCTAACACCAGAATTCAAAGGCATCAATTCTTCTTTGGTCTTCCTTATTCATTGTTCAGCTTTCGCGTGCATATGATGCCATTGAAAATAACACGGCTTGGGTCAGGCACACCTTAGCCCTCAAGGTGACACCTTTGCTTTTCAACACATTAAAGAGGTCTTTTGCAGCAGATTTGCCCAATGCAATGTGTCTTTTGATTTCTTGACTGCTGTTTCCATGGCTGTTGATTGTGGATCCAGGTAAAACGAAATCCTCGATAACTTCAATCTTTTCTCTGTTTATTATAATGATTCTTATTGGTCCGGTTGTGAGGACTTTTTTTTTTTTTTCTTTGTGTTGAGGTATAATCCATACTGAGGGCTATGGTCTTTGATCTTCATCAAGTAAGTGCTTCAAGTCCTCTTCACTTTCAGCAAGCAAGGTTGTGTCATCTGCATAATGCAGATTGATAATGAGTCTTCTTCCAGTCCTGATGCTTTGTTCTTCTTCATAGAGTCCAGGTTCTTGGATTATTTGCTCAGCATACAGATCGAATATGTATGGTGAAAGGATTCGGCCCTGATGCATGCCTTTCCTGGCTTTAAACTATGCAGTATCCCCTTGTTCTGTCCGGACAACTGCCTCTTGGTCTATGTACAGGTTCCGTATGGGCACAATTAAGTGTTTTGGGATTCCTATTCTTCACAATATTATCCATAGTTTGTTATGATCCAGTCAAATGCCTTTGCATAGTCAGTAAAACACAAGTAAATATCTTCCTGGTATTCTCTGCTTTCAGCCAGGATCCATCTGACATCGACAATGATATCCCTGGTTCCATGTCCTCTTCTGAATCTGCCCTGAATTTCTGGTGGTTCCCTGTTGTTCCTTTTGAATGATCTTCAGCAAAATTTTGCTTGCATGGGATATTAATGACATTATTTGATAATTTTTGCATTAGGTTGGATTACCTTTCTTGGGAATAGGCATAAATTTGGATCTCTTCCAGTTATTTGGCCAGGTAGCTGTCTTCCAAATTTCTTGACATAGATGAGTGAACACTTGCAGCACTGCATCTGTTTGTTGAAACATCAGTTGGTATCCCATCAATTCCTGGAGCCTTGTTTTTCACCAATGCCTTCAGTGCAGCTTGGACTTCTTCGTATAGTACCGTCTTTTCTTGATCATATGCTACCTCTTGAAATGGTGGAACATAGACCAATTCTTTTTGGTATAATGACTCTGTGTATTCTTTCCATCTTCTTTTGATGCTTCCTGCATCATTTAATATTTTTCTCATAAAATTCCTCACTATTGCAACTGGAGGAAAGAATTAGGAAAGTGCCGAGTGTGTTCTTTCCTTTTGATGTTCTTTCTCCACCTCTTTGCACATGTCGTTATAATTCTTTACTTTGTCTTCTGGAGCTGCCCTTTGAAATCTTCCATTTGGTTCTTTTACTTCATCATTTCTTCCTTTTGCTTTAGCTGCTGCACTTTCAAGAGCAAGCTTCAGAGTCTCTTCTGACATCCATTTTGGTCTTTGCTTTCTTTCCTGTCTTGTTAATGACCTCTTGCTTTCTTCATATATGCCATTCCACAACTCTTCTGGTCTTTGGTTGTCAGTGTTCAAGAGGTCAAGTCTATTCTTGAGATGGTCTCTAAATTCAAGTGGGATATACTCAAGGTCATACTTTGGTTCTCATCGACTTGTTCTAATTTTCCTCCGTTTCAACTGGAACTTGCATATGAGCAATTGATGTTCTGTTCCACAGTCTGTTTTTGGCCTTCTGGGTAACAATATTGAACTTTTCCATCATCTCTTTCCATAGATGTAGTCAATTTGATCCTGTGTATTCCACCTGGTGAGGTCTGTGTGTATAGTTACCATTTATGTTGGTGAAAAAAGGTATTTGCAATGAAGAAGTGGTTGGTCTTGCAAAATTCTATCATGTGATCTCTGGCATTGTTTCTAACACCAAGGCCATATTTTCCAACTGCCGATCCTTCTTCTTTGTTTCCAACTTTCCCATTCCAATCACCAGTAATTATCAATGCATCTTGATGGAATCTTTGATTGATTTTAGACTGTAGAAGATGGTAAGTATCTTTAATTTCTTCATCTTTGGCCTTAGTGGCTAGTGCATAAATTTAATAATAGTCGTATTAACTGGTCTTCCTTGTAGGTGTATGGGTAGTATCCTGTCACGGATAGCATTCTACTTCAGGATAGATCTTGAAATGTTCTTTTTGATGGTGAATGTGATGCCATTCCTCTTCAAGCTGTCATTCCCAGCATAGTAGACCATATGACTGTCTGATCCAAAATGGTCAATACCAGTCCATTTCAGGTCACTAATGACTAGGATATCAATGTTTATGTGTTCCATTTCATTTTTGACAATTTCCAATTTTCTTAGATTCATACTTTGTACGTTCCATGTTCTGATTATTAATGGATGTTTGCAGCTGTTTTTTCTCATTTTGAGTCATGCCACATCAACAAATGAAGGTCTTGAAAGCTTGGCTCTATCCATATCATTAAGGTCAACTCTACTTTGAGGAGGCAGCTCTTCCCCAGTCATCTTTTGAGTGTCTTCCAACCTGGGGGTCTCATCTTCTGGCACTATATCAGACAATGTTACGCTGCTATTCATAAGGTTTTCACTGGCTAATTCGTTTCAGAAGTAGACTGTGGATTCCTTCTTTCTAATCTGTCTTAGTCTGGAAGCTCAACTGAAACCTGCCCGCTATGGATGACCCTGGTGGGATCTGAACACTGGTGGCATAGCTTCCAGTATCACAGCAACAAGCAAGCCCCCGCAGTAGGAGAAACTGACAGACACATTGGGGTTAAAAAGCTTACACTGTTCAAAATACAGATGCAAAACTAAGGCTAAAAAAAGATGAAGTGAGGTATAAGTTTTTAGAAAACTCTTATATGTATACTGAACTATTTCAAATTTTCGTTATAAATTTGTTGAAAGTTTTATATGTACATTGAACTATGCATTCAGATATCAATGGGTTGACCTAGTGACAAATCCTTACTGCTATTTCTTCCATTTTATATTGAATTCAAGTTGCATTTTAATGAAATTACCCTTATTTAATAGATATCAAGAATGTTGTTGTTGTTAGGTGCCCTTGAGTTGGTTCCAGTTCATAACAGCCCTGTGTAAACAGAATGAAACACTGCCCAGTCCTGTGCCATCCTCAGTTTTTGTGATGTTTGAGCCCATCGTTGAAGCCACTGGTCAGTTCATCTAGTTGAGGGACATCAAGAATAAGACACCATAACTTAATAGTCAAATATACAGAGAATGTTTTTAATTATTTATTTGTTTAAATTCCTAAAATCAATCAAAAGTTCAATCACCCCCAGATGAATTATGACATGTGGGTGATTAATGTTCAGATATCTGTTTATGAAGTACTGAGATTTTGAAGAAGAACTTCTGTAATTATCACTCTTGTTTTTGCTCTAAATTAGATTTCTTCTCTTGCAATTATGATAAACACAAGTTGTGACATCCTTTATGAAATCCTTGAGGGAACTGTATTAATGGTCTCACAATATTTTCTGCTAATAAAACTATTACTACTTAGTCACAAATATTATTGATAGATTAATGAATATTATTAGCATTATTGATAGAAAAAAGGCTAATAAAATGGACAAGCAGGGACTCTTTGGGATGAGCATCTAATAGTACAGCTCTGCTACCACATTTACACTATACCCTTGGCAAGAGAATTTTGCAGTGCAATTGTGTTATTTCACAAATATGTTGTGGAGGGTTAAGCATCATGGCCAAGAACACAGCCTAGGACTGGACTAAAAAATGTATTGTCTGGAGGCCAGTCTTTTTCCCCTTTTTGCTCAATCTATAATCTTTACTTAATGTCTTCTATTTTAGTTTCCTCATCTGTTAAGCAAGAATAATAATAAAAATTAACTCCTGGAGCTATTGTGAATATTACCTTGAGAAGAATAAATTAAAAAGCTTAGCACAACATGTGCCACTTATTATTATTATGCAGTCAATAACTTTGAGATCTATAGTTAATTGGTACTTCTTTGCAACGGTTCTCAATCTGGTGTGCTCTTGGGCCTCAGGGAACAGTTAACAATGTCTGGAGACATTTTTAGTTGTCACAACTGGAAAGGAGGTTGGTATGTCTTGGGTAGAGGCCAGAGATACTGCTAAACATTCTACAACACACAGGGCATTCCCCATAACAGAGGATAATCCTTCCCCAAATGTCAGTGGTGTTGACGTTGAAGAACTCTGTTCTATTGTAAACTTTGGCACTAGATATTATTACCTTAAGAATAAATTCCCTCTCTTAAAAATGTTTGCATTCTTATTATTGGATCATAAAGAACATGTTTTGTAAAAGTAGGCATTTTATTTTTTTTCTTCCAGTCATTCATTTTCTCATTTAAGAAAAACACTATTTATTAAACTAGACATTATGCATGTGGTATAGATTCAAAGATCAATTAAACTTTGCCCTTAATAAACTCACAATTTAATAGGTTACAGAGAGAAACAAATTGTCGTGCACCAAGACAAGTCAGTCATGATGACAGAGATGTTGCTTATGCTGGTGGGGAATAGTTAAAGATGGGGCTGGACAGACCAAACAGAACCATGTCATGTGTAGCTTTATATGCCATACACTCATTTTCTAGCCAGGAAGACCAATGTTGAAGGATTTAAGAAGAAAGTTAAGATAAGAAGATGTGTGTTTTAGGAATATTTTCTAGAGGAAGAACAAATAGGACATTAGAAAGGTAAAAGAAGTGAAACAGAACAAACAGGATACTGTTGAAAAAAAGCAGGCTAGAGATGGTCAGATTCTAAGTTTGGCCAGTAACACTGGTCATGGAGAGATGAAGATGTTAACTAGGGGTCTTTCATTGATACTTGATGAATGAGTAGACATGGGAGAAAAAAGAAGGGTCTCATAAGAAATCTGAATTTTGCTGTGGGAGTTTGAGTTAATGGAGAAAAAAGGAGTTTGGAAAGAAGCAATAAGGAGTTCGCTTTGGACATACTGAGGTGTGGGACCTGACGTTTACAGAATTTGAGAACGGAGCCACTGGGAGCAAACAGAAGGAAAGTTACATATGTTCAAATTTAATTACTGGAACTTGAAAGTAGCCAAAACAATAAAATCTTAAGCTCATTAGGTTCATGGTCATTTAGCTTTTGGGTCTGATCTTATTAGAAATATGGATGTCCTTTAAGGATATGAAAATCACATGAGAAAAATCTGGGTGGAAGTTATGGATTCAATACAAATCAATACATAGGTAAAATTGGAGGCTGAGGAAATGGATAAAAAAATTTCTTTTGTTTGTTTTTTAGTTATCTCAGGCTAATTGGAAATGTCACAGAAAAATAAAAAATATGACTCATAAATTGTGAAGCATAAATGAGTTTGTAAGAACTTATTATTTCCAGTATTAACCTCTCTATTATACTGTTGTACCCTGAATTCATAGGTACATTTTTTATTCCTTTCACTTAAGCGTACCAAGTATGGTATTGGATATGATTAATCGCTAATTATGTATTTATTGACTAAATTACTAAATGAATGATTTCACATAGGAGAATTACTTTGTTTTAAGCCAGATCTGACCGACTTTCCCAGGTTTAAATTACACACACACTTACATACACACACAGACAATACTTAAAGTATCTACACACGTACCCGTACACAGACCGCTTTCCTTAACATGATGTCAAATTTGAAAGAATGTGTAATCGGTCAAATCTCATCGAGTACAAATTGTGCAGGTTGTATGTACTTCGTTACATGCAACTATATAATTAGGGTAGAAAGAGGCATATTTAGCTTCAATCTCAATCAGTGCCTGAGGAATAATTAACTTAAGAAATGAAATATTTCCTTTTGGGACCCATGTGGAAAGGTGAAAGCCTTCCTCTGAGATTACACTCGGGGAGGTCAGCCCCCATAACCAGAGCCTCCTAGAGAATGTTTGAACACCTCAAGGAGGCATCTCGCTGGCTTTTATGTTTCGTAAGATTCAGCTCTCCAGAAACCTGTGCAGTTTAATATGTTTAGGAAAGTGTTTGGAAGAGAAAAACTATTCTCAAAGCCCCTGAAAACCTGGAATAACCACCTTGCATATGACATTTGTGTGACCAGATGATTTAATGTATATGTTGGCATTTGAGAAAATAAAAATCCATGGTTATTTAGTGCTTGACCAAGAACTTTTAAATGCAAAAATATTTTTTGTTGTTGATTTTTTACTACTTTGTGCCTTCTGAAGCCCTAAAGAACTTCAGCATAGTGAAGTTGGTGTTATTAAATTCCCCATTTCTAGTCCAGGAAAGGTGTTTCAAAGGCAAAGTTTTACTGATGGAAAGTAGTGCAAGAGGGAAGCCAGCCCAGATCACCTGATTCTTGAGGTTAATTTCACTTCATTGCAGGAAACTTTGGTGCAAGAGTCACCTATTCTTTCTCAGAAAGGAGTCAGTTTAATGGGAGCTTATATCATCCTAGGAGCCCTGGTGGCACAGTGGTTAAGCATTTAGCTGCTAACCAAAGGTCAGCAGTTCAAATCCACCAGCTGATCCTTGGAAATCCTATGGGGCAGCTCTACTCTGTCCTATAGTGTTGCTATATATCAGAACTGACTAGAAGGCAATGGGTTTTTATACCATCCTAAAGCAGTGTCTCTTTTTCTGCAGTGTCTCTTTTTCTACCTCTTTCTGATATATGATGGATTATTCTATGTGACTACCACCGGACCTTGCTGAGGCAGGTCCTGGAGAGGGTCACCTGGATTGTCCCTGCCACTCTGCCCTCTTAATATCCATCTACTAATTAGGTAGCTCATTTGTTTACTTCACAAATAATCATTGTGCATTCAAGTATGTGAAATCTGCATAATAGTACTGGTAATGTCATTGCTTCTCCTTAGAACTTCTCTTGACAGCTACTGGGAGTTCACTTTAAAATTATAAGACTCAAGAGGATAGTCTGGTATTCCTTGAGCTATTAAAGGGCTCCTTCGATATCTTGCCCACTGCCCAGTAAGTGAAAAATCTGGAGAGTAATGAAACGATGCAAATCAAAAGGGAATTCGTTTATAATTTTTAAAGAACCATTTAGAAAATGTCATGGTTTTGGATTTTGAACTCAGGGAACTAGATCCTGGGCCTGATGGCACCATTTGTCATCCATGAGGCATGAGACAAATCCCAGTGTTTCTAGGAGCTTCTTTGGACCTTGAGCCTTAAGAATACTGGTCTCCTAAAAGTCACCTTTAAGTCAAACAGCGGTCTAGATAAATCATTAAAGGACATTTTGCCTTAGGCATTGTGCTCTTTTAAAAGTTATGTATGTGGAATTTTATAACTGAACATGGGTGCTTGTCCTGTCCTATTAGCTGAACAAAATTAGGCAGATACCACACCACCAGCTGCAAGGGAAACAGAAAGTGGTAATTTATTTTTTATCTAAACAAGGAGCAACGTGAGACCTAGCAGCCCGAAGACCACTCCCTCTCCATCTGAGGGGGTTGGGTAATTTTTTATTTCTCAATGGCGTCTGGGGGTTGGGTTTGGTGCGCGGGAACTCTCTGCCCTAAGCCCTCCCATGTCTACATTTGGAGGTCCGTTGCTGAATTGTGTTTTGTCAAAGGAAGGGACTCTTCACTTTGCAAATGGGCTTGAGCACCATGGTGTGCTGGAAAATATCTCCCTTTTTGGTGATGCTCAGGTCCAAGGACAGATTGAGGACAGGGCTCTTCAGGTCCTGCGCATGCGCCAAAATCCTGATCTGCGCATGCGCGGGATTCAGGCGCCAAATTCAAATTGCCTTTAGGACCTCCGGGGTCAGGCCAAACCGCAGTTAGGAGCCACGGCTTGACGGCCTGCGAGGGGGACCCTCAGCGGAGAGAGGGAGATCTCCAGTGGCGGCTTCAGTTTCAACTCCTAAGGTCAGACTTGAGCTATGTTTTTCCGTAATCAGTAGTTATTTTAATTGTTGTTCAAGACAATACTTTATGGAAACCTATTGACTGCAAGTTGTTTTACTAGCAATGAACTGGAGTATAAGGATGTATAAAGGATCTTTCTCCTTTGGAACGTTTTTGACTCCACAGCTCCAGTTTGCAAATTGTGTATTCAATAAGTTTCTATCTATACGATTATTAGCTTAATATAAGTTTTGTTTTAACAAAGGGCCTAATCATACTTGTCCTGACTTCTTCAAAGGCTATTAGGAAGAACAATTCAGAACATGGATAATTAAAAGTGTTTCATTAACTGGGAAAAGTTAAGCACACCTGGGACAATGTCATCATCAGAGAAAAGAACCTGGGCTCTGGAGCCAGACTCCCTGAGTTCTGATCTCTGGTGTGCTAGTTTGGACTGGGGTGGATCAATTAAAGAAAATTGTGTAAACTCTGGAGTGCCTGATGGTGCAAACAGATAAATGTCGGGCTGCTAACCAAAGGTGGGAGGTTAGAACCTACCCAGAGGCTCTTCAGAAAAAAGGCCCGCCGTCCTACTTCCAAAAAGTCACAGCAATGGAAACCCTATGGAGGGCAGTTCTGCACACACGTGGTTACCATGAGTCAGAATAGGCTCCCTGCAACTGGTTTGATTGTGGGTTTTGATAGCTTCTCTGTGTCTTAGTTTCTCATATGAATTTTTCTATATGAATAAGTTTTACTTATCTGCTAGGATTGTTGTGAGTATTTTTCTATGGTGGTGCAGTGGTTAAGAGTTTGGCTGATAAACAAAAAAGGTAGACAGTTCAAATTCACCAGCAACTCCTTGGAAACCCTATGGGACAGTTCAACTCTGTCCTATAGGGTCACTGTGAGTCGGACTTGATGGCAATGGTTTTTTTTTTGGGTATGTAAAGTACTTAAAACAATGCCTGACACATAGTAAGGCTTCAATAAATATTAACTTGTATGACTACTGTAATCTGTGAGCAGACTGCAACTGAAAATGAAGATGAATTTTCTTTCCTTATAGACAATTTGCATTTTACTTAGAGAAATTATAGAAATACTTAAACAATAATTGGTCTTTCACTCCTTCTCTTCCCCAGGGCCTCTGTCTGCCTTTCTCGAAAATTATGCTTCTCTGGTTTTGTGCTTCCTACAGAGAGGTTTTTATTAAGACCCTTATCGTGAGGGGAGGATCTGAGAATAGAGGAGGTTTTTACTCCTCAGAAATTCATATTTTTTGGTCCAAATTGAAGAAAGACACTTAAGATCCATTATATTTTTAAAGTTAAGTGGCAAAAGTTACCAAGCAAGTGCACACCACTGTTTCTGTGGCTTACTTTTACAATAATGGTGGTTGGGGGGCAGAAGCCTGACAAGGCATATAAAGCCAAAAACCAAACCTGTTGGTGTAGGAGTTGATTTCGATTCGTAGTGACCCTAGAGGAGAGTGTAGAACTGCCCCTTATGGTTTCCAAGGAGTGGCTGGTGGATTCGAACTACCAGCCTTTTGGTTAGCAGCCAAGATCTTAACCACTACACCACAGGGTTTCCAACAAGGCATATTAAGTTGCATAGCTATTGGTGGCACAGATTTAACAACCATAATGTTTATTAATTAATATCTCTTCTTATACAGAAGAATATGACCTTGCTGTGCACTTCCTGAGTTACCTATGTTTATTAGACATTTAGGAGAAAATATACAACTCTAGAATTCCTTTACAAATTAAGGTTGTATTGATTTAAGGACCAAAATTTTTCCCTTTCACACTTGATGCTTGACAACAATCTTTTAACCTATGAACCCTACTCCTTATATTCTTTGCTAAGGTCAGTAATTTTTTTTTTTTTTTTTAAGGTCAGTAATTAGCGAGTGAACAAAAAGAAGTTACCTTGGAGCCCTGGTGGCTCAGTGGTTAAGTGCTCAGCTGCTAACCAAAAGGTTGGCAGTTTGAATCCCCCAGTTGTTCCCTGGAAACGCTATGGGGCACTTCTCCTCTGTCCTATAGTGTCACTATGAGCTGGAATCAACTCGGTGGCGACAGTTATGTTTGTTTTTTTCTGATAAGGTCACCCTGAAGAAAATTATGCAATGACTTGATAGGAAAGTGCTGGCTCTCTCGTGCAGGCTGTATGAGTCTTAGACCTTATACTCCAGCCTTGAAACTCCTTGTACTCATTCCACTTTGCTTTGCTTATCTGATTCTCTTTGGAGTTTTGTTTGTGTAAAATAGATTCTGTGTGTGTGCATGCACACGCATCTTCCTATGAGCAAGATGCTACATTTTCTGTTAATAGGAAGATCTTTGCAGAGGAAGGCAAAAATACATTTAATAAGGTAAAAATCTCTGTTCCATCCACTTCATTTACAAGAATGTAATGTTTTACCTGATTTAGAGATATTTTGTGTTAAAAATGTTAAAAATCAGCAATGTAAGATATATGAGAAATATTTATTAAACACCAGCTGTGTATAATATGGAAACCCTGGTGGTGTGGTGGTTAAGTGCTACGGCTGTTACCCGAGAAGTTGGCAGTTTGAATCTGCCAGGTGCTCCTTGGAAACTCTATGGGGCAGTTCTACTGTGTCCTATAGGGTCGCTATGAGTCGGAATCAACTTGACGGCAGTGGGACTGGTTTGGTTTTGGGTGTATAATATATATGTAGATATGGGTGTGTGCATTTTATCTTTTCTAATTTTATTTACAATCATTTAAAGATTTGTGGAGAAGTCATGTATACTTGAGAATATTTTAAATTCGTAATGCTTATTAAATTAATATGAATATGTTTGAATGGGAGATTATGCTTACATAGATATACATATGCATACTTCACAATTTATATTGTACACACATGAGAGGATTCTATAAGCACACAATTATGTGTATTCACACATCATTTATTCGAAAGCTCTGGAGAATGCTGTTTATCACGTAAGTGATTTTTCAAATCATTGAACCTTAGCAGTTCAAGCACTCATATTTAATTTTAAATATCGGCAAAAGAAATCATCTGTAGTTCATTTCCTTAAGTTCTTAGAAATGTAAAATTGAGCATAACAATGATGATAAAAAAACAAGAACGTTACCATAGATTATCCACTATATGCCAGTCATTTTACATATTTTTATGATTTTAGAAGAACTCTGGGACTACTCCTGGGAAAATGAGACTTTAAGTAACAGGGTGCCAGTCATAAAACTAAAAAGTATAGCTCTTATTCAAAGCTAGGCCTTTCTCACATCTTTCAAATTTAGCGTTTTCGTTTTTTGAATGAGTTGTCATTCTAGCACCCATGGTTTTCTGTAAGTTGTTATACAACATAGTTTTGCACTTGCTTTTTAGGTTTTTTTTTTTTTTTTTGATCAGTGCCAAGTTATCTACTGCCAAGTTAGTCACTCTCTTCTGCTGTGTATGACTTTCTCTTGTATCTTTCTCATCTCTCCTGAGTTTCTCAGTTTTGTTGCTTTGCGTGTGCTTTGTGCTATTTAAAAAGAAAAGAGTTGGATAAAAATTGTAGGTTAAACTTATTTGGGTAAGCAGGGCAATTTTTTTGTTTCTTTTCAGTTTTAGTTTTTCTTTTTTTAAGTATATCTTATATCAAACAGCTGGGATGACTTAGAACCACCAAGGAATAGATAGATGATAGATGATAGATAGATAGATAGATAGATAGATAGATAGATAGATAGATAGATAGATAGATAGATAGATAGATAGATAGATAGATAGATAGATAGATAGATAGATAGATAGAGTTGTTGTGCAGATTTTTTTTTCCTCAAGAACCATTTTTATTTGTCTATTGCTTCTCAGTCATTATTTTTACTGATTACACATATTTTTCCCTGTAAGACATCAAGGAGGAAATCACAAAATAATGCATGCAATTAATAGGCAACTGAAAGTGTGTGTTTGATAGGGATTTTTTGACAAATGTCAAATGCCCTGTGGTTTAATCAGAACAGGAAAAATATATATGTATATACATATATATATAAATAACTCTCATTATAATACTTTATTGACATGTATTATAACGACATGTGCAAAGACCTGGAGATAGAAAACCAAAGGGAAAGAACATGCTCAGCTTTTCTCAAGCTGAAAGAACCGAAGAGAAAATTCAAGCCTCGAGTTGCAATATTGAAGGTTTCTACAGGGAAAATATTAAATGACACAGGAAGCATCAAAAAAGATGGAAGGAATACATAGAGTCATTATACCAAAAAGAATTGGTCTATGTTCAACCATTTCAGGAAGCAGCGTATGATCAAGTACCAATGGTACCGAAAGAAATAAGTCCAAGCTGCCCTGAAGGCACTGGCGAAAACAAGGCTCCAGGAACTGACGACAAACCAACTGAGATGTCTCAGCAAATAGATGCAGCTCTGAAAGTGCTCACTCGTCTATGCCAAGAAATTTGGAAGAAAGTACCTGGCCAACTGGCTGGAAGAGATCCATATTTATGCCTATTCTCAAGAAAGTTGATCCAACCAAGTGTGGAAATTATCAAAGAAATATCATGAACATCACTCACAAGTAAAATTTCCTGAAGATCATTGAAAAGCAACTGCAACAGTGTATCAAGAGGGAGCTGCCAGAAATTCAGGCCGGATTCAGAGGAGGACGTGGAACCAGGGCTATCATTGCTGACGTCAGGTTGGTCCTGGCTGAAAGCAGAGAATACCAGAAAGACGTTTGCCTGTATTTTATTAATTATGCAAAGGAAACAGACTGTGTGGAACATAACAAATTATGGATAACATTGCAAAGAGTGAGAATTCCAAACACTTAATTGTGCTCATGGGAAACCTGTACATGGACCAAAAGGCGGTCCTTCGAACAGAACAAGGACATACTCTGTGGTTTGAAGTCAGGAAAGGTGTGTGTCGGGGTTGTACCCTTTCACCATACTTAGTTAATCTGTATGCTGAGCAAATAATCTGAGACGTTGGACTATATGAAGAAAAATGCAGCATCAGGATTGGAGGAAGACTCATAACAAGCTGCTATATGCAGGTGACCCAACCTTCCTTGCTGAAAGCAAAGAGGACTTGAAGATCAAAGACTACAGCCTTCAGTATGGATTACACCCCAATACAAAGAAAACAAAAATCCTCACAACTGGAGCAATAAGCAACGTCATGGTAAATGGAGAAAAGATTGAAGTTGTCAAGGATTTCATTTTACATGCGTCCACAATCAAAATCCATGGAAGCAGTAGTCAAAAAATCAAGAGATGCATTCACTGGGCAAATCGGCTGCAAAAGACCTCTTTAAAGGTTTAAAAAACGAAGATTTCACCTTGAAGACTAAGGTGTGCCTGACCCAAGCCATGGCATTTTCAATAGTCTCATATGCATTTGAAAGCTGGACAATGAATAAGGGAGGCCAAAGAATTGACACCTTTGAACTGTGATGTTGGTGAAGAATATTGAATATACCATGTACTGCCAAAAGAAGGAGCAACTTCTGGTTGGGTGAAGTACAACCAGAGTGCTCCTTAGAAGCAAGGATGGCAAGATTACACCTCACATACTTTGAACATGTTATTCGCAGGGATCAGTCTTGGAAGAAGGACATTGTGCTTGGTAAAGTGAAGGGTCAGTGAAAAAGGAGAAGACCGTCAACGAGATGGGCTGGCACAGCGGCTGCAACAATGGGCTCAAACATTGCAATGATTGTGAGGATGGCGCCATACTAGGCAGTGTTTAGTTCTGTTGTACATAGGGTTGCTATGAGTCAGAACTGACTCAACTGCACCTAACAACAACAACAACACAACGTCGCTCTTGAGTCATATTTTCCTGAAGAGAAATACTTGAAAGAAAATACAAGGAAATCACTAAACGCTACGATCTCAATAACATGTACATTTAGAAACATTTAGTAAAAATTGCAGGTCAGTTTGAGTTCTTCCAGGATATGTTTTTTTTAACATCTGCTTTCCAAATTGTTTTACAGCTTCAAAAGAAAACCTGTTAGTAAAAATGGCAGGCTGTCTCCTTCAATATCCTATTTTAAGGGGTTTGTGCAAACTGCTACAGATACTATAAAGGTTTCATCTATGTGTTTCTATAACTGCTTCAACTTTTTCTAAATTGTATGAGAAGAAAAGCAAATCTCTAGTTTCTTTGCAGCATATAATTGTAACAAGATAGTGAAAGAAAGGAAAAAGCTTTGAGAAAGGAAAAGTCGTTCCTTAAAGTTGGAGGATTTAGTAGATTATGAAAGGAAACTAGCTCAGGTGCAAAGGTTATTAGAAAAATCTAAGAGGCCCTGCTGGGAAAACTTCTGTGGTGCTATTTATACACAGGCTTCAATAGACAGTGTGAAATATAAAACAGATTTAAGAGCTCATTGACGAAAAGGGCACAGTTCATCCACAAAACTCACTTTAATTAAAGGTGGCATTTTGGCTGATGGTGAAGAAGTTGGAAATGTGGAAGGGTCCACAGGTTCCATGTAGTGATACCTAAGTTCCATGCTTTCTTTTGAGAGCAGAATATAATTTTTGATAATAAAAAGAAAAACCAACATTTAAATCTCAAATAATGTAAACAATATGTTAAGATAATTAAAACAGGCACGTATCAGGCCCTTTATATCTCTTTATTGATTTTAAAATTGTTCTTCATGACCAAAATTTATTTTAGTCAAGGAAGTAAAATTTTACAAATTTTTGGAAGAGAAAATCAAGATTTTGTTCAATTACACATTAACATACCTCCAGGATCTTATTCCACATATACTTTTTTCATCATCGCACCTGAAAGGAATCTCTATAGTATTCTCTAGGTTATAAATAAAGTAAAACAAAACAAAACAGTACTACATTCCCCAGCCCCACCCCCTAGCTTTATCCTTATCCTGTTCTTCAAGTACTCCAAAGCTCTTCGACTTCCTCCAAAACTAGCTCTAGATGTTCTCTGGGGCTATTGGGAGGTGACATTCATATGAACTTTTCACTGCAATGTGGTATCTACCTGCCATTGTCTTCATTCTCTTCTCTGACTTGCTGCTTTGGTGTTAACTTGCCAATGATGCCAAGGTAGACGTGGTCCATTAGAGCCTACCATCAGAGAAGCTTACGCCAAAGGAGAAGAGTTTGTCAATGGCCGTACCCTAGTCCTCTCTGTTGACAGAATTATGCTGTCTTCTCCCATTTCTTCTGCAGTGCAGATGTGAGCTTCCAACCCTGCCATTTGGACTACAATGTTTATTTCGTTTCCCTACTCTTCTTCCCACTCCCATCCCTCCGTGGCTTCTCCCTTTTGTTTCAGGGGCTAGAAAGCAAGCCAAGTATCTTGTGCTCAGGATGACTTATGGATAAGGAGTTAAAAAGCTTTAATTTTGACTGTTAATTGCAGTTCCTTGCTTTAGGACTTAGTTATTGACCATGGGGTCCAGACTAAAGGAAATCTTAGTGTGAGTGACATTTTCCTATACTCATAATAACCCCTCCTGGTGACCCTGGATTTTTGAGAGAAATATTTGAGTTTTTTCTTCCTTCCCTTAAAATAAGTTATTTCTCAGGCATTCCTAGGTTATTCATGTAAATGTCTGGAAGTCTAGGGGGTTATTCAATAAATGTACAAATGCCTAGTGGAATGTTAAGTAAACATATGGGTGTGAAGTGGGTTATTCACATAAATATATGGATGTATAGCAGGTTATTGACATAAAAATGTGGCTGCACTCTGGTCCTCAACATATGCACTAAATGAGCCAGTGATCTTACTTAAGAAGTTCTCAGCAGTAAAACTCACCTTCTATAACTTTAGAAATAGACTTAAATTTTTCTCATACAATTCGTGAGAAAAATAAAAGAACAAGAGCAGCATTCTGCTAGGAATAGTGATTGGGAGTTCAGTTTGATGTCAGATTGACTGGGTTTGAATCAAAGCTTTGCCTCTTACAAAAACTAAGTGATATTGGACAAGTGCCTCAACCTCTGGAATCCACCCTTCTCACCTGTAAAATGGGGGAAAAGATAATACCTACCATATAGAGCTATCATTAAATACCAAAAAACAAAACAAAACAAACCCGTTGCTGTCAAGTTGATTCTGACTCATAGCGAGCCTGTAGAGACCCTGTAGGACAGAGTAGGACTGCCCCATGGGGTTTCCAAAGAGCGGATGGTGAATTTGAATGGCTGACCTTTTGGTAAGCAGTCAAGCCCTCAACCACTACACCACCAGGGCTCCAGAGAAGCGAATGTAAAACTACTTTTGCAAGTCATTCAAAGCAGATTTAAAAAATCATATTATTATAAGGCAATCCACGTTTATTGAAATAAATACATCAAAATGCTCATGTTGCTATTTCTTGTTTTACTGGAAATTCTTAAGTGCTACTGTGTGATTTAAACCACTCTGATTTTTCCCATTTTCCTAGATACTCCGTAAAAATGTACCATCCAATTCCTAATTAATACCAATAAGATCATTAGTTTATTAATACTGATTTATGAATACCCTGGTGGCTCAACGGTTAAGTGCTTGGCTGCTAATGGAAAGACTGGTGGTTTGAACCCACAGGAGAAAGATGTGGCAATCTACTTCCGTCAAGATTAGAGCGTAGGAAACCCCATAGGGCAGTTTTACGCACTATCCAGTAGGGTGGCTGTGAGTTGGAATTGACTTGAAGGCAATAATTTTTTTTGGTTTGGTAGTTTATTAATACTAATGAGAACATGGCAGGAGTTGAAATTTAGAAATGGAGTTGAATCAGCTCCCATAAAGATTACAGCCTAGGAAACCCTATGGGGCTTGTCCTACTCTGTCACATGGGTAACTATGAGTCAGAATTGATTTGAGGGCATGTAAAAACAGTAATCTCTCTTCCTCAGCCTCATCTCACCTAATTTTTGTTTCAACAACTAACAAGTTGCTGAAAGTATTATCCTTCTCCCATAAATGATCCAGGAGATAAAGTACTTAGGTTCACTCAACAAGTAACCTACCCTAACTAGTTTCTGTCTCTTCTGGCTATTGAGTATCCCTAGAAGTAGAATCCCAGAGATGACTACTTTCTTATTGACAAGACTAAACATAATACTGTTTATTTGGCAGGAAAATATTTTGATCCATGAAACTTAGCACCTACGATGACTTGACAGTATTCTGCTTCAAGAAGGACTGCTTGGGGGAGCATCTGCTAGTTCTGTTTGACTCTACTCAGGGACTTCTTTGAGCTTTTGGTTGATTTTATTCATGCAAACTAGTTTTCTGCTCTAACTATTAAGAACAGTGAAGACAAAGCTAATAAAGCAAATTCAATTAAAACTTGATATGGAATAAACCATATCTCCCAATTTTTTAAAAATTCTACATAAACTTCTTAATATGTAGATTTAAATGTGAAAAGAACTGGGCATCTAAATTCACAATTGTAGATATCTTACTATTTGAATATGTTAAACTACAGGAATTTTGCTGTGGTTTCAAAGATGGATGGGATACTTGAGTCTATTTTGAGTGTGTATTGTTGTTGTTCTTGAGTCAGCCCTAGATTCACAGCAACACCGGATACTACGGAATTGGATCATCATGATCTACAGGATTTTTATTAGCTGATTTCTGGAAGCAGGTTGCTGGGCCTTTTCTCCTAGCCCATCTTAGTCTGAAAGCTCCACTGAAACCTATTCTGCATCATAGCAACAGTCAAGCCCTCACTGACAGACAGGTGGTAGCTGAGCTTGAGGTACATTGGCAGAGAATTGAACCCAACTCTGCCCCACGGAAGGCAAGATTTTTACCAATGAACCACCACTGCCAATTCTTTATCATTCAAATGAATTGTGTACTGTGGAGAGGGGCTCTTATTATACCCTAATTTTCTCATTTGCAAAACTTCAAGTAAAATGAGATAGTATGGTTCTTAAATACATAGATACTGCAGTCAGAGAGGTTTGGGTTTAATCCCTAGTTATTCTATTTCTACTGTGAGGCTGTGAGTAATTTACTTAACTTCTTTTGCCTCAGTTTCCCCGTCTTAAAGTGTGTTTTTTTAATCCTAAAATGGCATAATAAAATCACGTACATCACAGGACTGTTGCGGAGACAAAATGATGAGATGCTTTTATCACTTTTTTACTAAGTATCTGGCAAACAACGACGTTTTCAAAAAATGTTAGCTCTCACCGTCCTAATTGTTGTTATCACCATGATAATTGTTATCATAATCATTATAATCATCATCATCCATATCTCGACATTGTGGTTAAGGCAAATCAACTTTATTATGCGTTTGCTGTGACTACGTTAAAATTTTCACCGTGTTTCTGTCAGTTCTACTGTGGTGGCTGGCGTGTTGCTGTGATGTTGGAAGCTATGCCGCTAGTATTTCGAGTACCATCTGGTCACCCACGGTAGTCAGGTTTTAGTGGAGCTTCCAGACTAAGACAGACTAGGAACAAGGACCTGGTGTTCTACTTGAAAAACTTGGCCTGTGAAAACCTTATGAATAGCAGCAGAACATTGTCTAATATAGTGCCAGAAGATGAGCCCCTCAGTTTGGAAGGCAATCAAAATACGACTGGGGAAAAGCTACCTCCTTGAACTAGAGTCGACCTTAATGACATGGATGGAGTAAGGCTTCATTTGCTGTTGTGGCATGACTCAAAATGAGAGTAAACAACTGCAAATATCCATTAATAATCAGAATGTGAAATGTAGGAAGTACGAATCTAGGAAAATTGGAAGTCATCAAATATGAAATAGAACATATAAAGATCCATATCCCAGGTATTAGTGAGTTGAAATGGACTGGTATTGGCCATTTTGAATCAGACAGTCATATAGTCTACTATGCCAGGAATGACAAATTGAAGAGGAATGCCATCGCGTTCGTTGTCAAGACGAACATTTCAAGATCTGTGCTGAATTACAACATTATCAGTGATAGAATAATATCCATCAGCCTACAAGAAAGACCAGCTAATAAGATGAATATTCAAATTTACACACCAACCAGTAATACCAAAGATGAGGAAATTGAAGATTTTTATCAACTTCAGCAGTCTGAAATTGTTCAGACATGCAATCAGGATGCGTTGATAATTACTGGTGATTGGAACAGGACAATTGGAAACAAAGAAGAAGGATTGGTAGTTGAGAAATATGGCCTTGGTGTTAGAAACAATGCCAGAGATCGCGTGATAGAATTTTGCAAAACCAACTACTTCTTCATTGCAAATACCTTTTTCAACAATATAAACAGCAGTTATACATGTGGACCTGACTGGATGGAACATGCATGAACCAAATTGACTGCATTTGTGGAAGAGACAATGGAAAAGGTCAATATCATCTGTGAGAACAAGGCTAGGGGCTGACTGCAGATCAGATCATCAAATGCTCTTATGCAAGTTCAAGTTGAAGCAGAAGAAAATTAGAGCAAGTCCATGAGATCCAAAATGAGACCTTGAGTATGGCCCACCTGAATATAGAGACCATCTCAAGAATAGACTTGAAACATTGAACACTAATGACAAAAGACAATATGAGTTGAGGAATGACATGAAGGGCATCATACACAAAGAAAACAAAAGGTTATTAAAAAGACAGGAAAGAAATAAAAAACCAAAATGGATGTCAAAAGAGACTTTGAAACTTGTTCTTGAACTCAGAATAGCTACAGCAAAAGGAAGAAATGAAACAAAAGCTGAACAGAATATTCCGAAGGGCAGCTCAAGTAGACAAAGTATTATAATGAAGTTAGAAATCCAAAAGGGAAGAACACACTCAGCATTTCTCAAGCTGAAAGAACTTAAGAAAAAATTTGAGCTTAGAGTTGCAATATTGAAAGTGTCTATGGGGAAAATATTGAGTAATGTAAGATGCATCAAAAGAAGATGGAAAGAATACAGAGAGTCACTGTACCAACAAGAATTCATCAATGTTCAACCATTTCAAGAGGTAACATATGATAAAGAACTGATGATAGTGACAGAAGAAGTCCAAGCTGCACTGAAAACATTGGTGAAACACAAGGCTTAGGAATTGACAGAATACCAATTGAGATGTTTCAACAAATAGATGTAGTGCTGGAGGTACTCATTTGTCTATGCCAAGAAATTTGGGAGACAGCTACCTGACCAACTGACTGGAAGAGATTCATGTTTGTGTCCATTCCAAAGAAAGATGCTCCAACAGATTGTGGAAATTATCAGACAATATCATTAGTATCGCACACAAGTAAAGTTTTGCTGAAAATATGTAAAAAAATTGTTGCAGCAATACATCAACAGTTAATAGCCTACTTATTCTCTCTGTATGATGAGCAAATAATCTGAGAAAGTGGACTGTATGAAGAAGAACATGGCATCAGGATTGGTGGAAGACTCATTAACAACTTGTGATATGCTGATGACACAACTTTGCTTGCTGAAAGCAAAGAAGTCTTCAAGTACTTACTGATGAAGATCAAAGACCAAAGCCTTCAGTATGGATTACACCTCAACATAAAGAAAACACAAATACACAGAAGTGGACCAGTAAGCAATATTAGGATAAATGAAGGAAATATTGAAACTTTCAAGGATTACATTTTTCTTGGACCCATAATCAAAACCCATGGAAGCAGCAGTGAGGAAATCAAACAATGTATTGAATTGGACGAATCTGCTGCAAAAGACCTCTTTAAAGTGTCAAAAATCAAAGATGTCACTTTGAGGACTAAGGTGTGCCAGATTCAAGCCATGGTATTCTTTCATCCACCCCATATGCAGGCCAAAGCTGAACAGTGAATATGGGAGACTGAAGAGGAATTGATGCCTTTGAATTACAATGTTGGCAAAGAATATTTAATATACCATGGCCTACCAGAAGAATGAACAAATCTGTCTAAGAAGTACAGCCAAAATGCTTCTTAGAAGAAGGGATGGCAAGACTTAGTCTCACATACTTTGGACATGTTATCAGGAGGGACTAATCCCTGGTGAAGACATCAGGATTGGTAAGGTAGAGGGTCAGCACAAAAGAGGAAGACCCTCAAGGAGATGGATTGACATGGTGCTTGCAACAATGGGCTCAAACATAGCAAGAATTGTGAGGATGGTGCAGAACTGGGAAGTGTTTCGTTCTGTCATATTTACATGGGTTTGCTATGAGTTGGAACTGACCTGATGGCACCTAACAACAAAAACTTTAAAATTAAGTTTTGAAAGTTTAGTTCAATTTTTATTATATTAAATCATTTTTACTGAAGAATATACCAGAGTTGAAGTGAAAGTTGTGTCAATACTGACGTGAATATTTCTCAGGTACTCTGCACTTAGGATATTGGATTAAGCTGGGCTGTAACTTGGGTTCTCTTTCAGATAGCGTGGCTGTTTGATCAGTGTGGTGTTGTCATCAGTGTGCACTGTCTATACAGCATTCTTGACAGAAGTCAGAAGGAGCAAGTCGTTCTCTGAACGGCCTCTATTGGGGTTTAATTCCTCTTGTATTAGAAGCAAAGCTTATTCTTAATAACTGAAAATTCAAAATATCAGTTTCATTTTGCTAAGAATTCTTATGCTTTCTATACATTATTTGACTCTCACCTATGAGTGAGTTTACTGAGCAATATTTCTATTTATTCTCATTAATAGTGAATGAACTGTTCCAATAATTCATATTTCATGATCATAAGCACGCCCATGGCTTCACACTAGTGGAAGGGCTAGTGGCAGAGGTATTTAAACAAATGTGGAAAAAGTTGGAATGTACCCTTTAATAAATAATATTGGATCAAAAATTTAGAAAATAAACAAAGTTGTATGTATAGATATACATTCAAGTAATAGAATATATATTAGATTGAGGATTTCATGTAAAATAAATAAATAAATAAATAAATATATAAAATAAATGAAATGAATGTTGATATAGTCTGTGAAAGAGTAGTAAAGCCCAAGTATGATGGAAGAAATCACTAAAAGGAAAGATTGATCTTTTAATTACATAATATTTAAAAGTTCTTTCTTTAAAAATCAAAAGAAAATAAGAGAAAACTAACCAGCATGTATTTGCCAGAAAATGAGGCAGAAAAATGTTCAAAAGAGTTAGCATGTAACACGTCATGAAGATGACAAAACAGTATAGCCATAATTTAGGGAAAAGTGACAAGTTATTCATAGAAGAAAAAGATGCAAATAAGTAATTAAGCCTGACTCCTATATTTCCAGTTTACTTGGCTGCTGTGCCCTGAATCAGACTATCTTCATCACCAACCCCATGCCAACACTCCCCAGAATTTGAAATCCATTGATCCTACTAATTTGCTACTGTTTCTTATCCACATCATGTCTTCATTTCCTTTTTCACCTACTCTAGGTTCCACGACCCAGCATTTTAGTCATTCCTTTACATGTAACGTCAACACACCTTCATCTCTCTCCCTCCATCACACCCCAGACAAAACTCAACCTTTGCTGAAACTCAGCTCTTAACATACCTGCAATAGGACAACTGAACGTGGTTGGAGAAGCAAACACACAAGACTGACTAATCTCGATGTGGACACGTGATTACTAACCACAGTTGGGCCCTTGTTTCTGGGCCACCATATTACATTTCTCTAACCAAGTCACTGTCCTAAGTGATTACATGTTCCCCTATCTTCTTTACCCTCCAGACTCCTCTCTGCCCCCCTCATTCTCAGTTAATAACCTTTGTTTCTATTTATAGACAATCAGTCAGAAGAGGGCTTCCATGTGCTCCCACCACCTCTTCACTGCTTCCTCTTCTGGTAAATTGGTGGATCATTCTAGTTCCCGATTTGAGCCAAGGGGGGAGTGGTGGCTCAGTGGTAGAATTCTTGCCTTCCACCCAAGAGACCCGAGTTCAATTCTGGAAAAGAAACCTCATGGGCAGTCACCACCCATTGAGGCTTGTGCTTTGCTGTGATGCTGAACAGGCTTCTAAGGCACTTTCAGACTAAGAGGGAATAGGAAGAAAGGCCTGACCGTCTCCTTCTGAAAATCAGTCAATGAAAATCCTGTGTTTAACAATGATCTAATCTGCAACAGGACAGAGTTTTGTTCTATTGTGCATGGGATCACCATGAGTTGGGGGCCTACTTGGCAACAGCTAACAACAACGTTTAAAGACAAAAATCTTTATTCGTGCAATAGATTTCATTGCCTCTGAGCTATTCTGTGACTGCTCTTTCAGTTAAGCTTTCATCATAAAATCATTATGTTTTCATATAAAACACCATAATTTCTTTCAACTTTTCAAAAGCTATCCGTTGACCACGCAAACTTCTTTAAATATTGCACAAATTTTCAGCTCTACTTTATAGCAAAAATCCTGAAATCTGTTTTTACGGTTTTCTGCCTTTACTTTCTCTTTATAAAATGGCATACTTTGCCCTTGCCAGCCACTCTTTGGGAAAAAAGTAATAACATTCCACTTTATTTTTCTCCTCAGCACATATTAGCCACTTATAAGAATCCCTGGGTAGCACAAACAATTAAGCACTTGACCTCTAGCTGAAAGTTTAGCTGTTGGTACCCATTTGGAGACACCTTGGAAGACGGGCCCGGTAATTGTCTTTGAAAAGGTCACAGCCTTGAAAACTCCATGAAGCCATTCTACTCTGCACACATGGGGTCACAATGAGTCAGAGTTAACTCAAAGGCTGCTAACAAATAACAATAATAACAAGGCATTCCTGGGTGGGGCAAACAGGTAAGCGCTTGGCTGCTAACCGAAAGGTTGGAGGTTCTAGTCCACCTAGAGGGTCCTCAGAAGAAAGGTCTGGTGATCTATTTCTGAAAAAATGAACCATTGAAAACCCTATGGTGCACAGTTCTAGTCTGACACACATGAGGTCACCATGAGTCAGAGTTGACTCAAGGGCAAATTTTTATATATTTTTTAATCTGATTATATACAAATGCATTTATTATCCATTTTCCCAATACAGTATAAGCTCTATAAGAACGGGAACAATGCCTGCTTTTGTTCATCGGTATAATTACAGCACCCACAAGAGTGTCATACACACCCTATGTGCTCAATGATATGAATCAATGAGTGATAAATGAAATGAAGGGCAATGGAAAACAACCAGATAATTATCAGAGATTTTGATTTCTGAAGTGAGATGACAAAAAAGTGATGTCAAGTAGGCAATTAGATATAAGCATCTGGAGGACAGAGAAGAAACTTGTTCCAGAGACCTGCATTTTGCTTAAAGGTGGTAATGGACCCCATCCTTGTGGATGAGAAATACATAGTGGAGTTTGTAGAGTAGACACACTAGGAGATGCCAGAGAGGCCAAAGGAAATCAGGGAAGTGTTGCATCATGTCGGCAAGAAAAAGGAGGGAAGATGAAACAGTACCAAATTCTGTTGAGATGCTTTGTAAGATAAGAAAAGAAAAAATAAATGTTGATTGGACTTCGTTGTCTGGAAGCCATTTCTGGCGTAACAAGAATGGTTGTGCTGTAATAAAGAAAGTGGTAATTCAGTTTTCAAAAATCCATTTCAAGGAAAAATGTAAGAAATATGATTAAAGACTTAAGTGCAAGGATAAATTCCTTGAACTGCAGTGTTGGTGAAGAATATTGAATATCCCAATGGACTACCAAAAGAATGAACAAATCTGTCTTGGAAGAAGTACAACCAGAGTGCTCCTCAGAAGCAAGGATGGCAAGACTAAGTTTCACATACTTTGGACATGTTGTCAGGAGGGATCAGTCCCTGAAGAAGGACTTCATTTTTGGTAAAGTAGAAGGTCAGTGGAAAAGAGGAAGACCCTCAACAAGATGGAATGACACAGTGGCTGCAACAATGGGCTCAAGCATAACAACGATCATGAGGATGGCGCGGGACCGGGCAGTGTTTCGTTTGTTGTACACAGTGTCACTATGAGTCAGAACCGACAGGACAGCACCTAACAGCATGTTATTTGTCATAATCTCAAACCTTAAATAAACTTAAGATTCAATTATAAATGAATGTTAAATAAGTTGGTGTATATTCATATTACAAAATGTTCTGATGCCATTACATGGACATTTTAAAATAGCTTTAATTACATGGTAAAATAATGCAAAAATGTTGAGTAATGTACGAAAATACAGTGCAAAGTATGGAACAAATTAAGTAAACAAATGCATCAATAGCAAATGGACAGCAATAGTCCTGGAAAAGAATTTATCAAAAAATGTCAAAAAGTGATTATTCCTGTGTCATAGGATTATGGGCAATATATTATTTTTTAAATTCTTCTGTAGAAAAATTTGGGAGAAAATAAATCATTATAAGTTAAAAATTTGTAAATCCCACTGAAGGGCTCCATAGAGCTTTACCTCATCATGCTATAGAAGAAGAAGAAAAAAAAAAACAAGCAAATAAAAGCAAAAACTTCAACATCAGCAGTGTACAGATGAAGGCAGAAAAAGTGAAAGCTGGCTCTTTTTGCAGCTACTTCGGGACTCCTCTGGGCCTGTGTGGCAGAGCAGCCAACAGGAGCTACATTCAGTTCCAAGCTCATTCTCTTTCTAGTGTTGTGGCCCAGGGCAAAGTCCTTCGCGCTTCTCTGTTGAATCTTTAAAAGGGAAATTCTGAGCAATAGTGACAGTGTTACAAAGCAGTTAGTACCTAACCTGGCACGGAGTTATGCTATGTCTTGCTGATATCCAGGCACGTACTTGCACGGACACACTGACATTTGGAGCAAACTGCTCAGATGCCCAGCTGTCATGTCCAGAGAACCAGGAAAACTTTTCTGACCTTCCCAACTTCTCTGACTTCTCCTTCCACTGAAGTCCTAACACACTAGCCTCCTACAGCTTATAAATAATGAATTCTATAAATAGGCTCCACCCCCTGAGCTTTATGTAGCAGGAATTTCTTTTAAAATGTTTCATCCTTTATCTAAGTCCTTGAGAATGCCTAGGTTGCAGCAAGTAGAAATTTTTAAGAATGCGATGAAAAGTGTCTCTTTTGTCTTTCCATGATTTGTCACAGGTTCATAAATATTTGCGAAGACAAGTAGATTTTTGTAATTATTCACAGGGTTATTCAACAAATGGTATTCTTTTTTAGTGTCTGTGACTAAATTGATCTCTCTTCCCCCGAAGCAACAGAGGAAGAAGGAGAGATGCGGATAGGAGGAGGATATAGAGTATGTGGCTAACTGCCTTCCTGAACAATCCCCTCCCTTGCCATGAGGCCAGGGATGGTGTCTTGCTACCATTACTGAACATTTTGGTCAAAGTTTCCATAGAAGAATCCTGATCCAAAGGCGGGGGGTGGGGGGAATGGAGAACAGAATTTCAAATTCTCACAGACACCAAACTTTCTGGAGCCAGGGAAGCTAGATCAACCCCTGAAATTATTTCTCAGAGATAATCTTTAAAATTTAACCTAAAAATACCCCCTGAAGTCTTCTTAAAACAAAGCAATAGTTTAGCTTAACTAGGGAAAAATTTCTGCCATGAACATTATGCCCTTTAAAGAACTATCTATATAGGATCAAAGTGACAATAGTAATTCTAAAGATTAGATAGGAACCTTAGGTGGCAGTGAGTTCATGTTAATGGGGGAGGAACGACTCTGAATGGGAGGGTGGGAATGGTTGCAGAACTCAGGATGTAATCAGTGTCACTGAGTTCTCCACTTAGGAACAGTTGCATGGGCGTACGTTTTGCTGTGTGTATAGTCAGCAACAACAACAGAAACAAATACTACAGAATATGTGAAGAATGTTGGCATTCTGTACCTAGTCCTCTATACAGTGCTAATATAAAATGCTTTTCCAGAAGTCCATGGTTGCAGTACATACTTTCGGTAGTATTTAGTGTTCAGCATTGCTATTCATTCTTTATTTCTACCTGGGAAATAAAATTTATAAATGCCAATTCTGCTGAGCTGTTCTTGAGAAAGATGTATGAGAAGCATCATAATAAATTCATAAATTAACTATATATATATATAATTTTTTCTGTCCGTCATCATTGCTCAAAATATCTTTACTTGTGTTCAGTTTTGATGAGCTACCAAAAAGAACGTGGGCTTTGGGGACAAACACCTGTTTTTTTCTTTTTGTTTTCAATTCTAGTTGTGCCTCTTAGTAGATGTACCAAAGTTACTTAAAGTTTCTAAGTCACAGTTGCTCATCCATAAAACAGGGATAGCACATAGGTCTTTAGAGATGGTGACAAGATTAGAGATCATATATGCAATGCTTGTAGCAGTGTTCTTGGCGATAACACCATGAACGGTATCACAGCTGTTCCAACACTATTTTAAGGTTTGTCTTCCTACCTTCGTGTTACGGATGCAAGCTTCAAATACTGACTTTGTGGGACTAGAAAAGAGCTCTCCACCTATCTGATTTCAGTCTGCTGTTTTGAAATATCCTCTTCCTGGTCATGAACACTTGGTTCCCTATCTGATTCTATTCCTGCCTATAGCCTTTGTTAGGTTTGCTGTTATTTCTGACTTTTCTTTCTGGATTTAGATGTTGATGTCCCTGACTACTTTCTTACTTGGTTTCTCCTTCCTGCCTCTGTGTTCCTCATTAACTTCCAGGAGGACTTTGACCTCCAGATCCTGCCTCGATCCCTGTTCCTTAGCTTGGTCTACTCTCTGGTTGAGCCACCTCATACCACGTCCAAGGAAAATGTAAAAGTTAAAAAAAAAAAGCAAGTTTTTGGAAATGTAGTGGTTTTTGGAAAATATATGTACATTATATATACATATAGTATTTTCAAATGTAATTGATTTTAAGCCTCATAAAACAGTTATAAAGGCTGACAAGTTTGAGAGGGTTCAAATGAACCAAAGAATGGAGAAATCTTTAATTTCTCCTTAGAACACTAAGCTGTCTTCAACAAACGTATAAAAAAAAAAAAGTATGTGCCTTCTTAACATAAGGGTAGCCACATGGTGTTGGCTCACACATAATGCCTTATTTTAAAACTGCTATTTATTTGCTAAAATATGTGGGCTCTGAACACCTGTCCTTTTTTGATGACTTTTTATTTGTTTTTTTTTTTTAGTGATACTACAAAAGATTCTGGTTGATAGGCCCAGAGTGTATCGCGGGGTCTTCTTATTTGCTGATGTTGAGCCTTAATCTGTGGACTGTGGGCTTGCCTGCTCAGCACCACTTCACATGAAATGTGGTGTGGCAACAGCAAAAGGCGTGTTAGTAACCAGAGTAGTGACCAAGTAGGGGGTGAAAATCAGAGCTTATTGATTTCCAGTGGAGAATAGAAGCATTATTATAATTTTACAGGAATTTGGTGACTTACATGCTATCAGTAGGTATTTGGGGGCCTTTAAAAATAACACAGAAACCCTGATGGCATAGTGGTTAAGAGCTATGGCTGCTAATCAAAAGGTCTGCAGTTTGAATCCACCAGGTGCTCCTTGGAAACTCTGTGGAGCAGTTGTACTCCGTCCTGTAGGGTCACTAAGAGTCAGAATCAACTGGACGGCAATGGAGTTTTTTTTTAACAATAACACACAGATGTCCCTTTCACAATCATAGGGATTATTAATAGTAATACGTTGGGCTATCATCATTCCCAATATAAATGCCAGGGTTTAAATAGTCTATGTAGAGTTTGATCTCTTTTTGGTCTCTTCATCTGCAAGGGGGAAAAAAAAAAGAGTGAAAAAAAGTAGAAAAGAAAAGCATTAAAATGAGATTTTGCACAACAGATAGTGAGGTTCTTACTTCCCTAAAACCACCACCTAACGGTCAGCCAAGAGGCCTGGGTAGTGCAATCGGTTTACTATCACCTGCTAACTGAAAGGTTGGCAGCTTGAGCCCTGGTGGTGTAGTGGTTAAGAGCTCAGCTGCTAACCAAAATGCTGGCAGTTCGAATCCACCAGCTGCTACTTGGAAACTCTATGTGGCGGTTCTACTCTGACCTGTAGGGTCTCTATGAGTTGGAATCCACTCTATGCCAATGCGTAGAAGAAAAGCCCTGGTGATCTACTTCCATGAAGATTACCCCTGAGAAAACCATGTAGACTAATCCACACTGTAACACATGGAATTGCCATGAGTCTGTGTCAACACCACAGAGGCTAACACCACCACCAAGTAACCACAAATGCCAGTGCTGCCCCTTCAATCACTGGCGAATGTAGCAATATTTTTTCTCGTTTCCCTAGGTCAGGCTAGTCCTTGATGAAGGGGGTGTTACAAATATCATGGGAAATGGATGTATCCCAACCTCTCTTTCTTTCCTGACCGCCACCAGAGAGAAGACATAATGTGGAGTGGCTGATGCTAAGATGGAGAGACACGCAGTCCTGCTCTCAGACCTTACTGCTCATTTGGAAAGCCAAAAAAAAAAAAAAAAAAAAAAAGCTTCAGGTCCATAAATTTGTAAATACTATGAAAATAATTTCATGAGAAAATAAAAACCTACTTTTATACTTTAACTAAACATTATTGCCAGTCTTATATCTAATTTGGAAACCCTGGTGGCGTAGTGGTTAAGAGCTAAGGCTGCTACCCAAAAAAGGTTGGCAGTTCGAATCCACCAGATGCTTCTTGGAAACTGTATGGGGCGGTTCTACTCGTCTTCTGGGGTTGCTATGAGTCAGAATTGACTGGACAGCAGTGGTTTTTTTTTGTTTCATTTTGTTTTTTATCTAATTCGGGATCATGTTACGTTTTAGTTTACAGATTTCTAGGACTTCTCTTAAAAGAGCAGCTAGTATGTTCATAGACAAGGTAGATTACACTCAGGTGTAATCTGACAGTCACTGATATTCCTGGTCACAAATACTTTCGTGCCTCTTCTTTAGGGGTCTGATTTCCTGCAGTGACAAATATCCCCACCGGTTTAAATTTTCTTGCAGAAAGCCATTAAGACAATTCCACTAACAGTGAGGTATCCTTTAAAATGCAATGTAATCAATACATTTTTTGAGTGCTTCTAATGTTCCTTGCATGTTCTGTAACTTTATTTATTCATCACAATAGGAGTGACAGTATTAGCTCCATTTTGAAGATTAGAAACTTAAGGATCAGTTAGCAAGTGATAGAGATCAGATTTGACCTTAGAGCTTTGTGATTCCAAAACTGATGTTCTTTTCATGGCTGCAATGCCAAAACTACTTTGCCGATTTAAATGGGCCATAGGAAAATGTGAGTGGACCCTGGGAGCATGTGGTATAGATCTGCAGTTCTGCAGTGAAGAAGAAAAAGGGCGAGACCAGAAAGGCCTACTAGAAGGACAGTGCATAGCATTGTGGCAGAAAGAAGAGAAGTGTTGAGTAGCTGAGGGGGAGGGCATGGATGTTGTAAGCGGAAGGGCGTCATTACAATACTGGGGATTGGAACTGGGTAGAGCTGAGGTGAAGTTTGAAATGCATTCTGAGTCCCTCAGCTCTCAGTCTAAATGTGCCTTCCTCAAAAAAGCCTCTGAAGACACAGATTGGGAGTTGGCTACTGTTAGGTGACACATAACTTTTTCCCTTTCACAGTACTAACTGTAGTTGCCTGTTTACTTGGCTATAACCATTACTATGCTGTTTCTTCCATCAGGGCAGTCACCATGTATCTTGCTAATCATTGTATTCCAAGCATTCCCTAGATCACTTGGTTAACACACACATGTACACACACACCAAAGCCTGGTCAGATAAGCTTATGAATCTGATACAATCAGAGGACTTCAAATGCTTACTCTTCAAGATGTGACCATATAAAGCCATGATACAGACTTTCTGGAGGAAGTGATTTTCATATTCACCTAAAAGTTGAACTTGAGGTAAGGTAAGGGAGGCAATAAAAATTACCCAAAAAGGAAAACGTGAGCAAAGGAAAAATAAACAGAAATTTTATGGAGCATTTTGAAAATGACAAGGAGTTCTACAACACAAGAACTTGGTGGACAGGCGTAGATATCTGTGATTTGTTGTTGTTTGAATTAAACCTTTTATCCAAACCAGAAGAGAAGCTCCTTGAAAGCTAGAATTGCATGAGTTTTCGCACATCATTGTGTCCCCAGCTCTTAACACAGTTTATAACTATGCAATTTCTGCTCAAAAATATCTATTGAAATAAAAACAGGGTGAAAGGAAAAAAAAAAGGGATTGAGGGAGGAAGTAAGGGGAGGAGAGGAGAAGAAAGAAGGAAAAAAGAACCAGTCGCCCATACAGAAGAATTACAATTTATTTGGCTACTACCTGGCCAATTTTTTTAGGACCTTCGTGTCGTTGACGCTAAGTGGTGTGGGCTTCAACTCATAATCCAGGAGAATAAAGGTAGTCTTCATCTTAGAGCAAGTTATTCCTTTTTTAACATTAAATAATGCTTTTTTAGTTTTTCTTATTTTAAGAAATGTATTACCTGGTAAAGTTTTGATTGTATATATTCCTCTTAAAATTTTGTCACCTGCTTCTACTTGTTTGTTAGGATTAACAGAGTACAAATTGCAAATAAATATGAGTGGGAAAACATGGAAGTATTATTTTCAGATTATTTTTTTATTTTGACACACTCGTGATTTTATTGCACACATACTTTCTGCTAGTAGAATTTCTGGTTTGAGTGGTGGAATAAAAAGTGTTGAAATATCACAAAATTTCCCAAAGTGGCTCTTTTCTTCACCTACACAAGTTTGAGAGCCACTGCTTCAGGACAGGGTGGCCCAAAAACATCTTGGAGCAGGGTAGTGATCAGTGATGGGAGATAGACAGGGAGGGAAAGTGTAAGTCACTGTGAAAAGTGAGGCAGCCTTGAGAGTAGCCTGGGTGATCGATAGTTAATGAACTGACAGTGGCGATGTAAGAAAGAAGATTAGGGGGAAATATTAGACTCAAGAATATTTGAGGAAAGTGTAAAAATGGATTGTGAGAGAAAGCCCCAATTAAGATCTTGTCAAGAATTCAAGGTTAGGAATTGGATATACACTATATAGGTTTAAAAAGCGAAGTAAGGCATTCCATTTCTAGCAATATGGTGAGCCAAATGTTCAGAGACTCCTTCATTTGTTTATTTATTCCATTTTTTTTCCTAACATACCAGGCATAGCTAGAAATTAGAGATATATCAGTGAAGAAATCAAACAAAAATCCCTATCCTCTTGAAGCTTACTTTTTGGCAAGGGAAGATATGAAATAAAAGATTACTAAAATATGGAATCGACTCGACAGCACTGGGTTTTTTTTCTGGGGTAAAATATGTAAGTAAATTATATGGCATGTTTACTTTGTGCTAGGCATTGTGTTATGTAGGAAAAATATCATGGATATTAGCACGTTTCCTGCTGGCATGACATTGAATACATATTATGCTTTGATAGGAAGGTAAAGAGTGAGGTGTAAACCATGAACAGGACCCTAAAAAGCTATATTGGTGACTTCCTCATGTAGGAAGGTCATCTCTCCCAGATATTGGGCCTAACAGGGTCTGACAAACTTAAATTCTCTCTATGCTAACAATAATCTATAGGAAACCTGATCCAACAAGGAGAAGCAAAACTCATCCATATGACTTCTGGGAAATGGTAGTTTTTAGTGTTAGATGAAAATCCAAGAAGTTAAGCATAGAACTCCAAAGTAATTTTTTCATTAGTTTTTTTTTTAATTGTGCTTTAAGTGAAAGTTTACAAATCAGGTCAGTCTCTCATACAAAAATTTACAATCACCTTGCTATACATTCCTAATTCTTCTCCCTCTGACGAGATAGCACAGTACTTCCCTCCCCTCTCTCTCCTCGTGTACATTTGGGTAGCTTTTGGACACCTCTGCCCTCTCATCTCCCCTCCTGACAGGAGATGCCAACATAGTCTCATGTGTCGACTTGATCCAAGAAGCTTGTTCTCCACCAGTCTCATTTTCCATCTCCTATTCCAGTCCAATCCCTGTCTGAAGACTTGGCTTTGGGCAAAATATTTTTATAGATTCAGATAAATACTCCAAGTCTTGAGAAGGAATTTTATAGGAACAAAGTAAGAGACTCAGGGAGTTTAGTTTATGGTAGGCTTGAACTCTAGTCTCCACAAGAAGAAAACATAGGAGAACCTGAGGGACAGAGTATACTGCCACTTAAGTACGCTATTCACACTTAGAAAAGTCTAAATTCAATTAAATTGAAGATCATTGTTCTCCAGAGTACTTGGCAGTTAAATCCATCTCAGAGTCAGGGGATCATTGAGAAATGCCTGTAGTTAATGGACATGAAAGCTAATGTTCTTTTACACCTGATTTCTTTTAGCCCAGTATCTTGTCCTTTGAATGTGTTAGATAGGGGTAGGAAAGGCCCAACACACAAGCAGCACAATGTGAAGCTCAACACAAAGCCACAGTATATTCAAGAAAACATCGACTGCTCTAGAAGACTCCTTGGAAATCCGTTTTCAGTGATTCTTCCATATTAAAGAATTCTTTATGACTTTCCTAATGAAATTCCCCAGAAAGAGGTTCATGATGCATGCCTTAATAAAAATGCTCAAAAGAGAATATTGGCCTGTCTGTTAGTCTGAGTCCTAAGAAACAGATGCCAAGTCAGGATTAAACACGCAAGAAATTCATTAGGGGAAACATCTTTGAAAGAAAATGGGGGAGAGAGCCAGAAGAGGCTGGGAGAATTGTCAGCGCGCAATGCAGTTCTGACCCTGAGTGAAGGAGAGAGGGAAGGAAGGAGGGAAGGAAGGAAAGTTATGTGGAAGCTACTTAGATTGCAGTGCAGTTTTAAGGAAAGTTTGTCAAGACAGTCAAGAAATTCTGAAGACAAAGTTTTTAATCAAAGGAGTTGTGCATCTCCCAGTAATGGACCAAACTTCTTATCCTTGCCATACTCAGTTTTTGGCTGAGAGCAGCCTTGTGTCCAAAACTATGATGGATTTCAGAGCACAACAGATGGGGCCAAGAGTTGATTGTGTCTCCTCCAGTCAGATAGCTGTAAGGAATATTCTCATACCCATCACGGAAGGTAATGCTCCAGTGTGTAAAAATATCTTGTATCCTCTTGATAGCCTCTTACCCCTAAAAAGTCTAAATACTTTGATATTACATCGTATATCTGCAAGCCTCTGCTTTGACATGAAGGAAGTATTGCTGCTTTTCATGTGAGTGAATATATTTAGATATATTGAATGGCATGAACCCATCAATACTAGAAAATACTTAGAAAAGATAACTTGAATCTACTTTATAGATCTGGTTTCTAAAATAATGAAAAGTTTTAACCAAAATTTGTACACGTAAAAATACCAGCCAATTTGAAAATTATATCCTTAGTAAAATAAAACTACTCTTATGTAATTTTCAGCACAGTACTTAAAAATAAAACATTGCAAGTTTGATATTGGTAATGTAAAGTCAGTATGTCTAATGTAGCCTTAGGCACATTTTTGTTTAGCTGTAATTTTATCTTGTGTGTAGCAGGGATTTATAAATGTATATATCAATCCATATTTTTTTCCACGTAGAATTTTTTTTTTAGAGCATGCTAGAATTGTCCACTAAATATAATGGGGCCTCAGTAGAGAAATCATATTTTATGACAATTCAACAGATAAAGGAGATGGATGGATTTCCAGAATGCGTATCAGATACCAAAATGACTTTTAAATGTGTACACATTCACGTAACTGGTGAATAATGTTGGTCAAAAGAAGAAGAAAACAGCAGGAGGGCTATTACATGAAGGAATCAAACCATATATATATATTTAAGTCAGTTCTAGATGATGTAATCTAGTCGGCTGCCTAATGGCTAATGATAGAGGAAGCCATGCCAAGCTCTTGCCACACCAGCTGAGCTGTGTATGCCCTTTCCCCAATCTGGGCTTATTAGCCTGCTTGCTACTCAATATCATTGTTACCTCTTATATATGACCAGCCTAAGACAGAACCCATTTTTCACATAAAAGAACAAATAAATATAATTTTAATCAACGATATTTGCAATAATAATGATTCTAGAAACATATCACTTCCTACTGTCTGTCTAAGAATGAATTTGTGAACTCCTGGTTTTAGATGTGGGTTAGTCACTCTTTCAGTTGGACATGATTAGAGACAAATTGTCTTGTTATGAACCAGCTTTGTTTTCATCTTCACAAAATAAAGCCCAGAAGCTCCAAGGCAGAGAAAGTAGGGCTGTGACAGTAGTTACATTTGCATACCATAGTTTATAAAGGCTGCAAATACACCATAATTAATGGTCAGTTTGGTCTTGCAATTAAAAAAAAAACTTTAATTACATAGAGTTTTTTTTTGTTCTTTCAGTTGGATAGACTGTTCATAAATGAATTCCTTTTCCATCGTCAATTGTAGGTTTTTCAAACTCGGAGGACATTTCTTGGTAAAAATGATTTAATTAAATAGGAAGAGATCGGTGGCTTGGGCTGTTTGAAACAAATATTAGTTTGTAAAGTCCATGTGCCCCTAACTCGTCTGTAAAAGCAAATTAACGTACATGATTTCTTAATTTTCAAAAGGAGGGAAAAATACAGTGATGAAGTCAACTGTAACCTGCTTGCAAATATCAAAATCAGTCCTAATCTCATTCCAAAGATTACACGTTTCTCTCGGAATGGATACCACAGGGACAGTGTATACACGAGTTCTGATTAGAAGTAGAAAAGTCTTAAGAGGGAGGCTGAGATTATTTAAAGCAATTAAACCACGCTGATTATAAGAAGATGTCATTTTCTAATAACTAAATGGACTGTTTCCAAGGAAAGCCTGTTCTGAGAAGATGAGGTTCTCTGTAGCCCTGGCTCCTCTTTTAAATGGATGAAGCAGGAACAGAAACAAGATTACTGTTGAATTAAAAAGACCCTATGGCATATGGCTCAGTGGTCCACAATCTGTCATGTTTTTATGAATACATAAAGGATGGGCTGAACTTCTCTTTGTGCGTCTCCTGCACAGGTGGTCAGCCTTAGCATTTAAAGACACCACTTCACATGCGTTCCACCCCACCAGGAGGAGTCCTTTCACCTCCCATTAATGTACAGACATGGCGAGCAGGCTCAGAGAACAGCCTGGGAATCTGCCTCCTGATTTTGGAACATTGGCTTTGATTTTTTCGTCGAGCATTGTACTGCAGCTGTCGTATGGCTCTGCATTTTAAATTTGGGTGCCTGTCAATCAAGGGCAAATGAAGAGAAAGAAATCAACCACGAAACCTCGTAGTTCTGTAAAGCGAGAGTGTTAGCCTTTTACAGAGGAATCTCAGCTACTGTGAAGGGACCTTTGGCATCGCTTGTTCTTAATTTGCCCTAACTTTAAACAGTCCTTTTTGTTTTTAAATGTCTTTTAAAGACTAAAGGTCCAGAATAAAAATGAAGGGTAAAATAAAAGAATTGAAAGACTCAAGAATAGTCTGTTATCTATGAGGTATGAAGTAGCCCCAATTCACCAGAAACCAAAGAAACAAGGTTTGCACAGTATGTGTGCAGTGTAGGCCGGGACTTACTCATTACTCTCAGTGGAGTTAGTATAAAACGTTGGAGTATATATGTTAACATGTAGTGGTTTCTTAAATGCACAGATAATTTGAAACAACGTTGCTATTCCTATTAGACTGACTTATACAGGAAACTAAGAGACTACTTCACTGTTTTTGCCACACACTTGTTGAATAGTTTTGATGGCACATCTGCTTGTAGACTGGAGGGAATAGGGCTAGGACAGTACGGTCTTTGTAAAGTTGTTCCTTGGAACCAGGTCTCTGTTACATGATCCTTCAGACTCCATATACATTCTGCAGGCTTTCACAGAGTGAGATGGGGTAACTCATTTAAAACTCACACAAACTTCAATTAGACGTTTTAAACGTCCATTACAACAATTTAAACCGTGTACTTATTTTATTATTTTCAATAATATTTTAAAAGATATGAGAACCTCTTTTTCCCCCCTTTGAGACCCATTATTATGTATTAATGTACACTGAGCACCCAATACAGTAGTCTCTTTCAGCATCAAAATAGCATTTTAATTCTACAACCCCTTTTTACTAAAATAATAATAATAATAATATTTGGAAATAAACTTTATATAGAATGTATTAGCTAAGTAGGACTAACACTAAAATGTCCTGCCTAGGAAGTGTGTGATGTGGAGTCCACATTTTTTAAAATAATAGGATTTCTGCTTCTCTTATGTTATTATAGAAAAAAATAAAAAGAAATTACTCTGAATTACAGATAATGTTACCACACATAGCAATCACTCTTAATAGTTGACATCTTTCTTTTGAGACATTTTTAATTCAATGCACAATGATTATTTTTGTGTAGCTGACCCATATTGTCAGGTTGCTGTCTCATAAAAGACTAAGGAGGCGCTGAGTGGATATTAAGGGAGATGGAAAAATTTGGAAATGGATAGTGGTAAAGGCTGCAGAACATAATTAATGTCATTGAATTATACACACAAAAAATGTTGGGATGACCAATACTTTATCGTATATATATTTACCACAATTAAAAACAAACCAACAAATTTTGCACTTCCAAGAGTATCAACATGTTCTGATTTGATAACCAAAAAACAGAGGAGTTCTTTGGTTTCTAGTGGAAGCAAGCATTGGTTTTAACCAGGCTTGCTTTCATGAATCACCTCTTCATAGCCTTTGCCCATTTATTGAGGCTTTAGTGGTTTCCTCATAGAATTTTATGAGCTCTTTATATAATAAATCTGTTAAATTTTATCTGCCTTAATGTCGATTTGCCTGATTAATTTATGTAAAGTTATATATATGTATGAATTACTTTTTGTCTTTCTTATATCTTTCATAGCTTTTAAGCTCAGGCGAGAGATAACACTGCAATAAGGATCTCCTGATGCATATGGTTGGCAGAATCCTAAAACAAACCTGCTTTTGTATTTTATGTCAGAACACCAACCTACTAGACAATTGTCCGTATAATCTTATTGAATTGGCATCTGGATTTACGTTTATCTCCTGACACATGATCAGCCCCCTACATCAAACTATCAGATTAATATGACTTCTATTCCTAATACCATGGAAATTCCTGTGTCATGCGTGTTTAGACTTGGGGTGGTTTTTAGTTTTCCCAGTCAGTTCCTCTGAAAATGTAAGCTAGGTTAAGGTTCTGTCTGGACCTGAGATACAGGTGTTTTATCAGATTTCGAAGTCATTTCTAGAGAAATACACTTTTAGCTGGGACAGAAAAAAGACTTAGCAAGTTTTAAATTTCTCTCAAGGAATTATAATATTTTAGAATTCAAAACTCTAAGTAGCGCCGATTAATAGTTTTTCTTTTTTAATGGGTGATCATGCCAGTTAAAATATACATATATATATATCTTTCTTTTCTAATGAGAGAATTGGGTCTGAGAACTATTCAATGCATTGCCCAAAGTCGGCCAATGAGGTCGTCGGCAGTTCGGGGTGAGGTGGGGGTCGGGAAGGGAAGGAGACAAGAATTTAAAGTTCAGTATTCTTTTGATTATACCATAGATAAGGCATGCCCTTGGTTAAGCCAGAACTGCAATTTGATGACACTGATCTTATCTGATTCCCTGGATCAGAGAAAGTCAATCCATGAGTATCCCCATGCATCAGAAAAGAATGGGAACTTTTCTCCACTATAATGAGTTATAACTCTGATTCAAAATAATCTTTAAAGCAGAGCGGAAAGTACAAACATCCTGATTACACTTGAATAGCATTGCTTTTCATCTCAAGTCCTCATTTCGTCTCTTGAATTTCTTACCAATACATTCTCTTTCATAAGAATTTTATATTCTACAAAGAAGACTATTTAATGAATTAAAGCAAGTATGTACAGAATAAATTCACGAAAGTGAGGTGTACAATACATTTTCAAAAATACCTCTAAAAAGCCTTTATAAATTAATGTGAAAAAATCCTAGTTCTATAAAAGGAGAAGATAGTTTCATGAACTTGGTAAGCTTAAAAAATCAAATTATTCATAAATTGATTGGAATTAAAAAGGAATAGTTGTCAGTAAACCAAATGCCTTTTCCAAAATAATTATTGAAATCCAAGGAAGATGTAATTTACTTATAATTGATTCAATTTGGTCACGAAAATATAACAAGAAAGGCTTCCTTTAAGGCCCCAGAAACCTTAGAAGTCATTCTATACTTAACCTCTCCTAAAGTATCTATCATCGAAGTAGAAAAACAAAGCTTGGAAATGGCCTGCCAGCAACAAAATCTTCCAAGCCCCTATTGTAACAGATCTCTCAAGTCGGTCCCTGCTCCCTCCTGTCAGCAACAAAAACATACTGTGGAGCTGAAACCTAAGCTGCTGGTTCCATGTCTGCAGAGGCCAATCAGGCCACATCGTTGTGGCTGAGGTTGACTGTGCCAGAAACCTGCAGCTGTTCTGCCTTGCACAATTCATTGGCTGATCTTGTTTGTGTTTATCTAATTCCAAGATACACTCATGTTGTTCTAGTCAAAGACCCTTTCTCCTCCTCTTTCTCTTCTTTCTTAATGTTTCTCATTGGATGTTTTATTTTGCATGTTTTGCGACATTGTAGTGCCTGAGAAACAGGCCCTAGCCACAGCTAATATGCCCTTGAGAACTTTTCAGTTAAGTAACGGCCCTTACAAAGAGTTAACACCCAGATGATCAGGACTGCTGGCATATATACATGGTTGGCTTGAAAGTGAAGAGTTAATGCAATCAGCATATTCTCCTGAGGATAGCTGAGAAAGAATTTGGAACAGCACTCAGATAAATGTGAAATACCTGAGCCACAGGTATCCCTAACAGAAACACTTAGGATGGCTGTATTTCTACGTGGAGTTGCTGGTTAAGGGGACAGAGAATCTGACTTAAGGACAATCGGTAAGAACCTGGATGGACTTCCCCATTGTTTACGTTTCTTTCTAATAAAATAACCCCATCGAGGCTCTTTTCTTTTTTATCAAAAATACTGGCCATACACATGTGTCAAGATACCCTTTGGGCAATGAGGACCGAGACCCTCTCCAGAAACTTGTCTAAACACTGTTCAACTTTCCTTGGCAATATGCAAATCTGGTTCATATGAAGTGGGCAAAAGAATAATAATGATGACAATTTCAGTGGCATCTAGCAACTTCTGTCTTTAAATCCCTCTGTCTCTGGATAATAAAGATCAAGACAGTATAGCTTCATTTCTCATTCTAAACATGATAAATAAAAATGCAGAGACACTAGAGCATATAAGATAATTTCTGATATGCTATTTTATTCTCATTTTCATGACCTCTCCGTAAAAAATTAGAGCACGTGTTTTTTCCTGTGTTTTAAGAGAGCTGAGGCTCAAAGGCCTTAAAGGGTAACTGAGCCAGGATAAGAGAGCCAGACTGGAACAGAGCTGACTGTCAGCACCAGGTCTCCAGGCCCTGTGTCCCATGCCCTTTTAACTACATCATACTGTCTCTCTCTCTCAAATATCCTAATACTGATTTACAAAATGAAAGCCACAGTCTTTGATTTTCACAAGTACTTCAAGTCCTCACAATAGATATAGAATTACTGAATTTAGGAAAATGAATAGGGTGTAAAAGCCTCAAATGTTTACATTTTTTCCAAGTCTGCACTAAGTGTTTGGGGGATCAGTCAGGAAAAAATACTGTCAATTGGAGATGGAGCCTAACAATGTGAAAGGAGGAACTTGGTACAAAAAGCAGAGATCTATGCAATTTTATCCCTGAACTGCTTTATAAGGCATTGGAATTACTTTTTGTTGTGAGTTATTTTTTAAGGAAGATGTGCATCTTTTTGTACCTACAAAGAATTATTTCCTTTTGAAGAAATCAGTTCTTGCATATTAAAAACCCATTGCCATGGAATCAATCCCAACTCATAGCGACCCTATAGAAAAATAGGACAGAGTAAAACTGCCCTATAGGGTTTCCAAGGAGCACCTGGTGGATCTGAAGTGCCAACCTTGTGGTTAGCAGCTGTAGCTCTTAACCATTACACCACCCAGGTTTTAGATAAGTGCAAGTCAATGGTAAGGACAGCCACATTATCCGGAATGATTCTCAGTGTGGATCAGTGTAGTCTATCACACACTAAACATGCAGTTTTGTGAGCCACCAATTTTATTTCAAATGATAATGTATCAAAAAATCACAAGCCAGAAAATAAATGAACTTTTTTTACATACTCCTATTTGAAGTTGTGGCTCTTGTCATCAAAACATAAATTTTCCAAAGAATGAATTCAGACTGGAGGTCCTCCAAAAAGAACACATTTATCCTTTGTCATATTGAAGTACAAGGAAAGTAAGACTTAAATATAATTTTTTAAGACAGAAGGCACAGAGCTTTTATTTTTATTTTTTCTCAAAAAGACTGTATGTTACTTTTATGTATGTGGATAGAGGACTACAGCCTTCTGTGGTGCTATTACCCTTTCACAAAACGAAGTACTCAGGACCTCCTCTGCCCATTCAAGTGAGTACTTCCTAGGTACCTAATATCGGGTATGCAGAGATGAACAAAACAGACTGGTAGGACACTTCTAGTGGATGCAAAAGACATTAAACAAACATCAGATAAATACATAAATAGTGACAAGAAGGAAACCAATAGCTTTTGACCATATTATTGATCAGTCAGTTATCCTAGAGTAAGCAATCTCTGTACAAACATTAAAGGGCCCCTTAAGCAGCTAAACTATTAAACTTTATATAGGTTTAGACCATAGTCTACAAACAAAATTATGATCTTTTTTATTTTTCATAAAACTTCTTTAAATCTGTTTTAATCCCCAACTGACCAGTTATTCTGGAAAAATCAGCTCAGTACTTTCAGATTCCTTCTTCATTTCTGGCTGTCAAGATTGGAGTCTCTGCTGGTTACTGGTGAGCTGTTCACAAAAATTAACAAATAAGTTCAGGTCTAGTCAGCCCTTTTATGGTTTTATCTCAACAGAAAAATAATTCTGTCCTTCAGTGGATAAACTCCTAAATCTGTCATAAATTAGTTGACTGGGGCATGTGTGAAAACACAGGTCCTTAATTTTGATTGCTTGTTTGTTTGACTGACTGCCCGTTGAGGTGAAGGTGTTTGAAAGCCTCTCAAGAGACTAGATAAAGCAGCATTCTATTACTGACTGAGTCTAGGCTCATTTCACAAACCTGCTTCATCTTGAAAATAAAGATTTTGTAAGGATGGAAAAGATGTATTAGCTGAAAGGAAAGGATACGACTAGAGATTCAGGGCAAAGACCCAACCTATAGCATTTACTACACATTAATCCAGGAGTCCTAATCCCTGGCTACATATTGGAATCTTTGGGATGTTTAAAAATCTATAGTGTCTGTGCTCCTACTGCAGACCAATTAAGTAGGAATGTATCCAATGTCATAGTTATCTTTTGCACAGAGAGATGAGATTACAATTTGTGATTAAGATTTAGATTCATTCTCAAAATGTAGAATATATCTGAGTTGGGAACTTATTTACTAAGAACACACATGTGATAATATTTAAGAGATTACATTGGAATGCCAAAGCTGCTCTGTGAAAAATAAACTGGAAGAAAGAATAATATCCCACCGGATAAATAATTTGATCTGAACAAAATATAGTGTAGATAAAGCAGATTTTTTTTTTTTTTTTTTAAGAAAGGTCTTTTGAAGATTCATTAAGACTTGCTGATGTGAATATTTGAAGTGAGGAATATGGAGGTGAGGGATTTAGGTTAATTACATGCTTCTTTCCAGAAATGGGCAATCAGTAGTTCTGTTCACCAAGATGGGGAACTCAAGTCATCTTGTTCACAAAGGAAGGAGAAGACTTGGGAATAAAAAATGGATTCAGTGTGGGCATACTGGGATTGATCTATTTAAGGTTTATTCCAATGTATGTGTTGTTGTTGATGTTAGGTGCCGTTGAGTCAGTTCTGACTCATAGTGATGCTATGTACAACAGGACAAAACACTGCTCGGTCCTGCACCATCCGCATAAACGTTCCTATGTTTGAGTCTATTGTTTCAACCACTGTATTAATCCATTTCATTGAGGTCTTCTTTTCTTCTTCTGATCCTTTCCTTCACCAAGCATGATGTCCTTTTCCAGGGACTGGTCCCTCCTGATAACATGTCCAAAGTCTGTGAGACATAGTCTCACCATCCTTGCTTCTAAGGAGCATTCTGGCTGTACTTCTTCCAAGACAGATTTGTTTGTTCTTTTGGCAGCCCATGGTATATTTAATATTCTTTGCCAACACCATAATTCAGAGGCAACAATTCTTCATTGATTTTCTTTATTCATTGTCCAGCTTTCACATACACATGAGATGGTTGAAAATACCATGGCTTGGGTCAGGTGCACTTTAGTACTCAAGGTAATATCTTTGCTTTTTAACACTTTAAACAGGTCTTTTGCAGCAGATTTGTCCAATGAGATATGTTGTTTGATTTCTTGACTACTGCTTCCATGGGCATTGATTGTGGATAAAAATAAAATGAAATCTTTGACAACTTCAATATTTTCTCCATTTATCATGATGTTGCTTATTGGTCCAGTTGTGAGGATTTTTGTTTTCTTTATGTTGAGGCATAATCCATACTGAAGGCTGTAGTCTTTGATCTTCATCAGTAAGTGCTTCAAGTCCTCTTTATTTTCAGTAAGCAAGGTTATGTCATCTGCATATCGCAGGTTGTTGATGAGTCTTCCTCCAATCCTGAAGTCATGTCCTTCTTCATATAGTCCAGCTTCTCTGATTATTTGCTCAGCATACAGATTGAATAAGCATGGTGAAAGAATACAACTTTGACATACACCTTTACTGGTTTTAAACCACACAGTATCCCCTTGTGCTGTTCGACTACCTCTTGATCTATGTACAGGTGCCTCCTGTGCACAAATTAAGTGTCCTGGAATTTCCATCCTCTCAATATTATTCATCATTTGTGTTGATCCACACAGTCAAATATCTTTGCATAGTTAATAAAACATAGGTAAACATCGTTCTGATATTCTCTGCGTTCAGCCGAGATTCATCTGACATCAGCAATGAAATCCCTAGTTCCATGTCCTCTTCTGAATCCAGTTTGAGTTTCTGACAGTTCCCTATTGATGTACTATGGCAACCGTTTTTGAATTGTCTTCACCAAAATTTTGCTTGTATGTGATATTAATGATATTGTTCAATAATAGCCTTAGTTTGGAAGCTCTGCTGAAACTTGTCTACCATGGGCTTCCCTGATGGTATTTGAAATACCAGGAGCATATCCTCCAGCATCACAGTAATATATAAGCCACCACAGTATCACAAACTGACATATGAGTGGTAGAACTGTCCAATGTATGTGGGATATACCTAATCTAGAAGTTAAGAGAAATATGGAATAGAGAGATTGGACAGTCATTTAAGATTCACATAAAGACTGAAGAACAAAGGGACTATGGCTACAGGCAGGAGAACACTATTAAGTTATGGACAGAGGCAGATAATTAAAAGAGAATTGCAAATGGCTAACATCTTGAGAACCAAGATCATTTTGTGATTTAAATACATGTAATAGGAATAATTGTTCAATCTTACCAGAGAAAAGAAAGGGAGAGCTTTGACCTTAAACAAACTAGACAGCTAATTCAACATTTCATTAAGTATTGACTCCATTTTCTTTAAGTTTGCATTTCTGGATGACCAAAGACAGAACTTGAGACGAGGTTGCGTCCTTGTATGCCATGAGTAACTGAACATCTAGAGTGATTAAATATCCCTGTGACATATGTGTTTGTCTGAGCTTTAGCATAAAGAACATAAGCTGATTCATAAAGCCTTCTTACAACCGCAATCCAGAACCAACTGTTAGTAACACTGGAGTGAAAGCCAGAATTCAGGCTTCTCATAACCAAATCTCTCCCTGGTATAGTCTGAAATCCCCCAGGAGGCCAGGACTGGCAGCATGCTTTGGTAAGAACAAGGGGTGGAGGATCCCAGAACAAAAGGTTGTTTTTATGGCTCTTTTTGGAAAAATAAGGGCTTTAGGCAGAGGTCTTTACGATAGCTTTGTCCAGACTGGTTAGTTATATGGGCCACTTGTCTTTTTCAGAGTGATCATTGCAAATATTTTTATTAAAGATTGGGCATAAGACCCTTGAATTTAAATTAAAACCCTTCAATTCTCATTCATGCATTCAATAAATACTTTTTGCATTACAATGTGCCTACATAGTAGACTGAAGAAAAGTGACTAAGGCATACATCTATCATCTCAAGCCTGTCTGAGTTAACATTTGAAAGTCAACTTTCTCACTAATTGAAATAATTTTTATTATTTTATTCCTTGGAAATTATTCTGTACTAAAACAAACCTAGAAAGTAGCTATTTCTTACTTTTGTACTAATATATATTTCCAATATTTTATTCACTTTTTCTTCATGGGGATTTGTTTCATTTAAAAGCTTATATAAATAAATTCTGTGCACTAATTTAGATGTACTTGTTGCTGTCAGATTGATTCCAACTCATAATGACCCTACAGGACAGAGAACTGCCCTACAGGGTTTCTGAGGCTGTGATCTTTATGGGAGCAGGCTGCCATATCTTTCTCCCACAGGGTGACTGGTGGGTTCAAACCACTGACCTTTCAGTAAGCAAATGAGTGCTTAACCACTGTGCCATCAGGCCTCTTTAATTTAGACAAGACTTTTAAAGTATTTTTTTTTCTTAAAATAAAAATAATAGATGCTTTTTGAAAAGAAAATAGATTGTTCAGATAACTATAATAATAACCAAAAACCAAACCCATTGCCGTCGAGTCGATTCCCACTCATAGCAATCCTATAGGACAGAGTAGAACTGCCCCATATAGGGTTCCCAAGGAGCACCTGGTGGATTTGAACTGCTGACCTTTTGGTTAGCAGTAATAGCCCTTAACCATTATGCCACCAGAGTTTCCAGTAACTATAATAATACACATTAAAAATATCTCCTATAATTTCCAAACCCAGGGACTTTTATTTAATGCTGATATATAGTCTTTCCAGTTTTTCTTATTTTTCTCCACAAAGTTATCATAATGCATACATAAATTGACATCCTTCTTTTTTTAACATTTTATGTGCAGTCTCCCATGTCATTAGGTATTTTTCTTCATAAATTCAGTGACTGTATAACATTCCATATTATCACGTTTCAGTGGTTTTTTTTTTTTGTTCATTATAAATTCAGAATGTCCTTCTCATTGCTGCTCTCACAAATAATGCTGGATTAAAAACTTTATGCATATATCACAATTTAAAATCTTACTGTTTTTGTAGTATAGGAGGGCTGCTGGGTTAGAGACTATGATTATGTCCCTTGGGTTTTTGTGCAGTATGCCTATCTCATTTTCAGGAGAAAGAAAAAAAATTATCTGTTTAATCCAGCTTCTTCTCTGTTGTGATTCAAAACTATTATTTAGCAGCCAATCAAGAATTTGAATTTTATATTAAAAAAAAAACTTATGCTTGTGTGCTGGGGGGGTCCATTTGGGGGCTGGTATGGTTGACATAACACTAGAATGCTCATATATATTAGATCAAATAGTTCACGATCCTAAATAAACCCCTTGCTCTTGAATTGATTCTGACCCACAGTAACCCTACAGTACAGCCAGAATGCTTCTTAGGAGCACAGATGACGAGACTACGTCTCACATATTTTGGGCATGTTATCAGGAGGGACCAGTCACTGGAGAAGGACATCATGCTTATAAAATAGAGGGTCAGCAGAACAGGGCAAGGCCCTCAAAAAGATGGAATGACACAGTGGCTGCGACAATGGGCTGAAGCATAACAATGATTGTGAGGATGGTGAAGGACTGGGCAATGTTCTGTTCTTTTCTACATAGGGTCACTATGAGTCAGAACCAACTAGATGGCACCTAACAACAAGAGCATCAGGACAGAGTAAAGCTGCCCTACGAGATTTCCAAGGTTGTAAATCTTTATGGAAGCCGATTGCCACATCTTTCTCCATCAGAGCAGCTGGTGGGTTTGAACCACCAACCTTTTGGTTAGAAGCTGGGCTCTTAACCACTGCACCACCAGAGCTCCATGATCTGCAGAAGAAAGACGTGGCAGTTTGCTTCTGTAAAGATTACAGTCTTGGAAACCCCATGGAGCAGTTCTACTCTGGCTTATAGCGTCACTAGAAGTTGTAATCTACTCGAAGTACATGAGATGATCCTAAATAGTCACCAAATATTTGTTCACATCTTACACTTTGGAGGTGGGTTAGTGGAATTCATATAATAAAAAGACTTTGCCCTTCAGAACAATCTAATTGGAGAAGAAGAGAAAAGAAAAAAAAAGTACAAAAAGTTATAAATTTGGCTGGACTATAAGCTCCTCCAGAGCAGGGCTTCTATCTTCTTTTTATCTCTAGTGAGTAGCCCAGTACCCAGTGCCCAATAGAGCAGATATATTATTGGTTAGACAGGTTTTCAGTTAATTGATAAACTAGACCTCATAGATGATATAGAAAATAAGAGGTCTGGGGAGAAACAGAGAGCTTTCAGTTATAGAAGGTCCTAAAAGCAATAGGTCTAAGCTCTGAATCCAAAAGAGAGGATGGCATGTTGTCTGAAGAACATAAGGTGGAAGTGCTTTGAGTCTCTCATCTCTGCAGTGCTTTTCTGTCCTAGTACCACTGAGGCTCTTGTAGTGTTGATCGAGCTAGTCCCAGGAGACATGGAGACATGGGAAGCAGTATATAAGAAACGCAGAATTGTGATGGCTTCCCCCGTTCCCCTTGGGTCTGCTCCTACAGAGTTTACACCACACCCCGTGCACCACACCCCGTGCATCCAAGCAGCCGTCTTGTATGGCATTGTAGACTATGACACACTCTTGATACTGTTCCTACCTTAACTCATTGCTATTCCTACAGATCTGCTCAGTGGTAGCTATTTTCTTCCACACAATTCTCATTGACACTAGGCTTAGAGGTGAAATAAAACACATACTTCTTTTTTCCTCATTTCCCTTTTTGGAGCATTCTTCCTTCCATCTTCTTAGACAACCCTTATGTTATCATTTTGCTATTTTTACCAGTGACCAGTGACCAGATGATTTCCCCATATCTTAAGATTCTTTTAGCTCCTGTCTTGTTCTTTGTTTGGCTTCTAGAACAACACACATTGTATTGTTTCTCCTACCTTAGTGACTGCATTTTCTCAATATCCATTGCTGGTTAGAAAACTTCCTGCTTTCTTAATGTTCCTGTGTTTGGTCCTCTTCTCTGCATGCACACACAGCCCTGATGTTAACCATCTATCCTCATAGCTTTGAATATTACCCATATGTTCCTGTCTTCCAAATTTATATCAATAGCCAGACTTCACTCCTGGACTCTACATGCATGTATCCAATCACACACTTGACATTTCCACTTGCCTAATAGACATTGCAAACTCAACATGATACAAATTGAACTCTTACCCTCTCCCAAATCACCCAAACCTATTTCACCTGCAAATGTTCCTATCGCCAATGAAGGCAACTCAATCCTTCCAGATGGCTTAGGTCAAAAGCTAAAATTAGAGTCCTCTATGCCTACTCTCTGTCTTTCCAAATTAATCCCTTAAGAGATATTATTGGCTCTATTTCCAACTATTTTCAGAATTCAACCACTTATCGTCACCTCTGGTGCTGAGACAGTCATCTAACCTTCATCCATTTTTGGTCCAGATCACTGCCTATGTTCTACCTGCTTCTACATCTGTCTCTTGTATTCTAGTCTTAACACAATAGCCAAAGTGGTTCTTTAAATACATAAATCAGATCATGTTTGAGTGTCTTGGCTTTACACCTTCTGTTGGTTACTCATTTTACTCAGAGTAGAAGTTTAAGTCCTTACAATGGCTTATACATTTTATGATGTGGTGTCCATTACCTTTCCAACATCATCTGGCACTACTCTTTTACCTCTTTCATTCTGCTCAAGCCCTCTGACCATCTTGGTGTTTCTTGAACACACCGGTCAAAATCCAGTCTTAAGGCATTCCCACTAACTGTTCCTCCTACTCGAATCACTCTTGCCTTTCCTTATTGACTTAAAGACTTTTCTCAAATGTCAGGTTTTTAGTGAGGCTTGATATGTTCACAGAGTCCTGGCGGTGCAGTGGTTAAGAGTTTGGCTGCTAACCTGAAAGTTCCGCAGTTCAAATCCACCAGCCGCTTCTTGAAAGCCCTATGGGGTAGTTTTACTCTGTACTATAGAGTTGCTATGAGTCAGGATTGACTCACCGGCAATGGGTTTGACTTGGTTTTTGATATGATCACAAATTTTAATACTGGGATCTGCTCCCCACCTCTTCTGCATGCTCAGTGCCTGACGGTTTGTTCTAAGTTTTATTTTTTCATTGTTTTTGTTGTTGTTAGGTGCCATAGAATCGGTTCCGACTCATAGCAGCCCTATGGGAAAGAGTAGAACTCCCTCATAGGATTTCCAAGGAGTGGCAGGTGGATTGGAAGTGCTGACCTTTTCTGGTTAGCAGCCAAGTTCTTAACCATTGCTTGTCTGTATATTACATTGCAATAATGTAAGCTTAGCTAGGGCAAGGATTTTTTTTTTTTTAATTAACATATGCCACGTGTCATAGATTGAATTGTGTCCCTTCAAAATATCAGTCAGCTTGACTAGGTCATGATTCCCAGTATTGTATGATTGCCTACCATTTTGTCATCTGATGTGATTTCCCTATGGGTTATAAATCCTATCACTATGATGTAATGAGATGGATTAAAGGCAGTTATATTGATGAAATGTACAGGATTAGGTAGTGTCTTAAGCCAGCCTCTTTTGAGATACAAAAGAAATAAGCGAGCAGAGAGACGGGGGACCTCATACCACCAAAAAAGAGGTGCTGGGGGCAGAGCACATCCTTCGGACCTGAGGTTCCTGCACTGAGATGCTGCCAGACCAAGACAAGACTCATGACAAGGACCTTCCTCCAGAGCTGACAGAGAGAGAAAGCCTTCCCCTGGAGCCAGCACCCTGAGTTTGGACCTCTAGCCTACTGGACTGTGAGAGAGTAAACTTCTCTTTGTTAAAGCCATCCACTTGTAGTATTCCTGTTATAGCAGCACTAGATGACTAAGACACAAAATGCCCAGAATAGTGTCTGGAACATTGTAGTCTCTTGATGAATATTTGTTGAGACACAGAATAAACCCATGCTTCAGAGTTCCGGATGGTAATTCAATACCCAGTTAACGTCTTCCTGCCAAAAACCTTAGAATCATCCTTGGAATCATCTCATTACAAACACTTGGGGAGCTTCAAAACAAAATTCTAATATCTGGGACACAACCCAGACCAGCCGATTCGAAACCTCTATAAATGGAGTCCAAATATGAGTGTTCTTGAGAAGTCCCTCAGTGACTCCAGTGTGCAGCCAGAGTTAAAAGCCACTGTCCTAGGTTCATGGAGACTAACACTTACTGATGTCTACTGTTCCTGTCCCCTTTATCCCCATATCTCCACTGGATTTAGGAAAAAGCAACCTGTTATGGATTGAACTGTGTCCCTCAAAATATGTGCTGTAAATTCTTACCCCTGTACATATGGATGGAGCCCTGGTGGTGCAGTGGTTAAGAGCTTGACTGCTAACCAAAAAGTCAGCAGTTCACATTCACCAGCTGCTCTTTGGAAACCCTGTGGGACAGTTCTGCTCTGTCCTATAGGATCGCTGTGAGTCAGAATCAACTCAAAGGCAAGAGGTTTAGTTTACATTTTTTTTTTTATACATGTTGACGTATTTTCTGGGAATAATATTTTCTTTGCTATGTTAATGAGGCTGTGTCATTGTAGGCAGTGCCTTAAGCCAATCACTTTTGAGATATAAAAGGAGCAGTTTAGGTACAGAAGCAGGCAAGGACAAACTGGAGAAGATCAACATCATGTGGAGATCATCAGGGGATCAAGGAACAGAAGCTGAAAAGAGACAAGGATCTTCCTCAGAGTCCACAGAGAGAAAGTCTTCCCCTGGAGCCGGTAGCCTGAATTTGGATTTCCAGTTTCCTAACTATGAGAAAATAAATTTATTTTCATTTAAGCCACCCACTTGTGATATTTCTGTTATAGCAGCACTAAGAAACTAAGATGCAGTCATTAACTTTAGCTAAGTACAAATGATTTTAGAACTCTGGTTAAGGTCAGGACCATGGCCTTATCTGCAGCAACTAGGCTTCAGATTCTCATTTGAAATAGATTAAAGAGGCCATTTATTTGATGTTTAAAATCTGTGAGCCTCATTTATAAGTTCACTCTTTTAAAAAAATTCCGTTATTCCAACCATCTCAATACTGATGAAACAAGATGATTTTCCTCAGGGAAATTGTGCTTGAAATTTGAATATACGTGCTAATAAGCACCCAAACACCAGCTTAGCATGTTTTCTGAATTCTATCCACATAATTCACTCTGAATTGTTTGACTTTATCCTGACATACGGAGATAAGGAAAACATATAAATTGCAGTTATCTGCATTAGTTTACTGAGACCCTCTATAGGTTTTATCCAATTAGATTTGATAAAACTAGGTTTTTTTTTTCCCCCCACTTTGATCCTCTTCTCTCACCCACCCTACCTTCTTCCTCATCAATCATTACTCACCTGAGTGTCACAGTGACCCAAGAAATTATTTGTTTTTGGCAGAAACATTTACTTTCCCGTAACAAGTATTTAAATATTTCATCTCTCTGTACAGATAGATTGTGGAAGTGTTCCTCTTCCTGGCTTGATTCTTTAAATATAGGACCTCAGGCTCCACAATGACTTTCCCACTGTTTGAGGCAAAACTGTGGCTAGAAATAGAGTACAGTTTTACACAGATGCTGTTATTGTTGTTAGGTGCCGTTGAGTCACTTCCAACTCATAGCGACCCTATGCCGGCAGAGCGAAACACTGCCCAGTCCTGCGCCACCCTCACAATTGTTGCTATGCTTGAACCCATTGCTGCAGCCACTGTGTCAATTCATCTCATTGAGGGTCTTCCTCATTTCCACTGACCCTTTACTTCACCAAGCATGAGGTCCTTCTCCAGGGACTGATCTCTCCAGGTAACAAGGCCAAATTATATGAGATGTAGTCTCACCATCCTTGCTTCTAAGGAACATTCTGGTTATACTTCCTCCAAGAGAGATTTGTTCGTTCTTTTGGCTGTCCATGGTATATTCTTTACACAGATAGTCAGTGGCAAATTCAGGACTAGATTCCCAGCTTCTGATTCCCTGTTAAGGGGCAAGGTGTTGTTGCTGTGTTGTTAGGTGCCATCAGTTGGTTCCGACTCACAGCGACCCTCTGTACCACAGAATGAGAAACTGCGTGGTCCTGCACCATGCTCGAAATCGTTGTTATGCTTGAGGTCATTGTTGCAGCCACTGTGTCAATCCATCTCATTGAAGGTCTTCCTCTTTTCCTCTGATTCTGTTCTTTACCAAGCATGATGTCCTTCTCCAGGGAGTGATCCCTCCTGACAACATGTTCAAAGTATGTAAGACAGAGTCTCATCATCCTTGCTTCTAAGGCGCATTGTGGTTGTACTTCTTCCAAGACAGATTTGTTCATTCTTTTGGCAGTCCATGGTATATTCAATATTCTTTGCCAACACCACAATTCAAAGGCATCAATTCTTCCTTATTCATTGTCCAGCTTTCACATGCAAGGTATAGGGACTGGATTTCCTCAGATTCATCCTAAATGTACTATATTAGCAGAACATTAAGTGTGCCAAATCTTTCTTATTTATGCTCTGAGTAAGATTATATATATGCAGTGATATTGAACAAGAAGAGCTATTTAATGAGTTCTGTTGTTGTCTCATGGCAAAATGTACCAATTTCAGGACTGAGAGTATTTGACTTTATGTTCTCAAAGTGTCTTAATATATTTGATTTCTAGCTGACATTTCCTTGAGCTTGTCCACCATGATAGGAAATGAAAGCCTTTCAAGTGGTATTTATGTGCAGATCTTTTTCATCTGAAAGGTGTGTGGAAAAGGCATACATTTCATTTAGCAGGAGTTCTGTTTTCCCCAAAATGAGCATGCCCTTTGGTCTGCTGATTTAAAGGTTCTGTGGTCTCTTAAAAATCTGTCCGGTCCTGCTAGTGAGCTTGTGGTGTTTGTACTTTGGAGTACACATCGGTATATGTATGAGTGTAATGATTGTATTTTGGGGTATACATTTGTGTGTGTGGGGGGGAGGGGGTATGAAACCTGTTTTGCTTTGCGTCCAAGCTTTTACTAACATCTCTGGAACTGATAAGTTAAAGGCTTCACTCATGTTTAGTAACAGCTTGTTTTTCTTACAATTCTGGTATCTGTCTCCTTGAAGACTGACACTCCTGCTATTTCCTTTTAATGACTCATGGTCTCCCAAAGCTTCAGTTACATTTTAGTCTGGCTTTCCTATTAGCTGTTCTTTTAACTAAAATTTGGTGAAAATCTTCCCCTTCCCCCATGCAAATATCAAAAGTCTTAAAGCTCTGTGTACCCTTTGATCCAGTGCATCTAAATCTAAAAAAGTGTCCTAAGAAAATCTTATGGACGTGTTCAAAGATTAAGCAATAAGTATCTCTAATGTAAATATGGAGTAGAATTGGTTAAATAAACTACGGTGTGGGTGGTTAATGGAATACTTCTAAAACATGGTAACACAAAAAATACAGGTAATCTCCGATTTACAATGTATAAGAGTTATGACCAACTGTACTTCCGACCACCTGTTTTTTTGTGCATCTTATAGTTAGCAATCTTGACTACATACAGTGTCGCAGTGCATACTCTGCAGATGTTATCATTCTCAGATTTTCACTTACGGATGTTCAAAGATCAAGCTTACAAAGATACTGATAATAAAAGGCTACAATAAAATTTTATAAAGGGGGAGACTATTTTACTTATGTCAGAACCAACTTACAATGGAGTCATCAAAACAAAACCTTGTGGTCAGTGGGGGACTACCTGTATTTAATAAAGAGGAGATGAAAATGATGTGAGGCTATTTACATTGTCTTATATAACCAAGCACAATTGTCTGCCACATTAGGAGTATTTCAATATTTGATCATTTAATAAACAGATTCGGCTAAAGTGGTGCATTATAATAACTACTGATATTTTATAGTTAAAACATATGTTGCAGATTTATTTTTTATATATATACATATATATGCATGGAAACCCTGGTGGCCTAGTGGTTACGTGCTACAGCTGCTAAGCAAAGGGTTGCAGTTCGAATCTGCCAGTCGCTGCTTGGAAATTCTATGGGACAGTTCTACTCTGTCCTACAGGGTTGCTATGAGTCAGAATCAACTCGACGGCACTGGGTTTGGCACTGAGTTATATATATACTTGGAATACGTATATATTCCAAAGCCTTTATTGGAATATGAGATGACTGTGGTGCCCCATCTTTTCTGTATATTTCGTAAATGATAACATATTAATCTGTCTACAACTGTTAGTTTTGGGTTTCTTTAAAGCAGAGTTGGAACATAGGTAATTGTGAAGTAATTGAGTTAAGGCTCATATCAAGCTTTGATTATTTTCTCCAGTCTTTTAAGTTATCTTGCTCACACATTTTTGAATGGTGATCCTTTCTTCCTTTTCTTTCCCTCCCTCCCTCCTTCCTTCCTTTTTTCCTTCTTTCTCACTTTCTTTGTTCTTCTTTTTGTTAAGTTCCCTTAATGGAAGCATGGAATCTTTTCAAAGCCTTTGACCTACTTTTCATGTTTCACGAAATCAACAACTTACTTTTAATGAAATTGTGAAATCACAATAGAGGATAAAAATTGGTAATGACTAAAGCATACTTTCCTGAGCGTACAACAACTGGTGAGAGGCAACCTGCATATTCACCCTGGTGAGCGGCTGCATAGCTTTTGTGGACCTATAGCTTGTCATAAGAGTCTGCCAGTGTCTCTGCACAGGAAAGGGGGAACATCTTTATGTGGGCACCACAGCAGGCCCGTCACGTTTTTAATGACAAGAAGTCAACTGACAGAAGATAAAATGTTTCTTTATTGGCAGAGGACGCAGAAACCTGCCAAGTGTTAAACAAAGTAGGAGCTAACAGTAATATGGTGTGCTCATAGAGGGAGGTGCGGTTTTTAAGGCCATAGAGCTGTTTGTGATTCCAAGAATGAACAGTCCACGAGGAATGAAAAGCTTCCTCCTGACTGTTCTGGAGACATTGGCTATATGCCTGCTCACTCAAATGTAAGCAATAGGTTTCTTTCTTTCTTTTTTTATTGTGGTAATAATATACATAACAAAACATCTGCCAGTTGAACAATTTTATATGTGCAATTTATTGACATTGATTATATACTTCATGTCGTGCAACCATTATTGCCATCCTTTTCTGAATTATTCCACCGCAGTTAACAGAAACTCCGAGCTCCCTAAGCAATAACTCTCCCTCCCATCCCTAAAAAAAAAAAAACCCTAGTCGCTACTAATAAGCTTTGGTTTTTATATATTTACCTATTTTAGGTAAGTGAGATCACACAGTACTTGTCTTTTTGTGACTGACATTTCATTTGGCATAATGTTTTTAAGGCTCCTCCATGTTTTTATAGGTGAGTAATATTTCATTGTATTTTTGCCCCACATTTTGTTTATCCGTTCGTCTGTTGACTGATAGTTTGGTTGTTTCCGCTTTTTGATTACTGTGAATAATGCTGCAGTACACACTGGTATACAGTTTTCTGTTTGTATTCCTGCTTTCAATTCTTTCTTGTACTTACCTAGGACAGGGATTGCTGGATCATATGGTAGCTCTGTGTTCAGTATTTTGAGGAATCACCAAACTGTTTTCCACAGAAGCTGTGGCATCAGCAATGGCTTAGAGTTCCAATTTCTCCATGTACTCCTCAACACCTGTTATATTCCATTTTTTTTTTTTTTTTTTTTAACCATAGTCATTCTTGTGGGGGTGAGGTGGTATCTCATTGTGGTTTTCATTTTCATCTCGCTAATGCCTAATGAAAGAGCCCTGGTGGCGCAGTGGTTAAGTGCTCAGCTGCTAACAAAAAGGTTAGTGGTTCAAACCCACCAGCAGGTCTGTGGGAAAAAGATGTGGTAGTCTGCTTCCATAAAGATTACAGCCTTGGAAACCCAATGGGCAGTTGTACTCTGTCCTGTAGGATCTCCATGAGTCAGAATGAACTCCATGGCAACGAGTTAATGACTAAGGACATTGAGCATATTTTCATGTTCTTGTTGGTCATTTGTGTATCCTCTTTGGGATGTTTGTCTTTTTGATGTTAAGTTGTATGAGTTCTTTGTATATTCTGGGTATTAAACCCTTATCAGACAAGTGACTCTCAAAATTTTTCTCCCAATCTGTAGGGTTGTCTATTCACTTCGTTGAAAAAGTCCTTTGATGAGCAAAAGTTTTTTTTTTAATTTTATGAAATCCCATTTATCAATTTTTGGATTTTGCTGCCTGTGCTTTTGATGTCTTAGCAGTAAGTTTCTGATATTTGCAGTGGGATTAAATGAAGTGAGGGTGGTCCAACGCACCCAATCTTCAGATCCACCTGAAGCCCATTCCTTTATTCTGCTAATCTGTTGAGTCAGTTGGATGTATTTCCATTTACTTATGTGCATTATCTACATTTTATAAATTAAATGCAATAAGGGGAGAAAGTTCTTCTTAACAAAAAGCTATTATTCTTTTCCAAAATCCACCTCGAGTTCTTCATTTAGTAATCATTCAGTTCACTAGAAAAGTAGTTGCTCTTGTTTTCTCCATTTATTTCATGAGTATCAAGTGAGAGTTTATAGTTCAAGGAACTTTAAAACAAAAAGTAGGTATCAAGGATTTATCTTGCCACCCACTTCCATTCCAGGCTATGTGCTGGTGCTGTTTAACAGTATTTATAAACAAATGTCTTCCTTGTAGGTATATGGATATTAACATATCACTGGCAGCATTGTAATTTAGGACGGATGTTAAAATATTCTTTTTGACAGTGAATACAACACGATATGGATATCAGACTCAAACTGGCCAGTACTAGTCCATTTCGGCCCACTAACACCTAGGAAATTGATCTTTAGTTGATCCATTTCATTTTTGATTACTTTCAATTTTCCTTTGTTCATACTTCATACATTCTGCTTTTTAATTGCTAATGGATATTTGCTATTCTTATTTCTCCTTTTGAGTCATGCTATCAGACACTAACAAAATCCTGCAGTAACTAAAAATCCACTGCAGTCATATATTGACAGGGAACTGCCAGGAGTTCAATCTGGGATTTAGAAGAGGATGTGGAACAAGGGATATCATTTCTGTTGTTAGAGGGATATTGGCTGAAAGAAGAGAACACCAGACAGAAGGATATTTAACTGTGTTTCATCTTGAAGGAGTTTGACTGTGTGTATTATAACAAATTATGAATAACATGAAGAACTAGAATTGCAGAACACTTAATTGTGCTCATGTGGAAACTGTACATGGATCAAGAGGCAGTCTAACAGAGCAAGGTAATACTGTTTGGTTCAAAACTGGAAAAGGTGTTAGGCAGGGATATATACTTTTGCCTTCCTTTTCAGTATGTATGCTGGAAAAATAATCCAAGAAACCAGACTATATGAAGAAATGCAGCATCAGGATTAGAGGCAGACTTATTAACAACCTGTGATATGTAGATGGCACAACCTTGCTTGCCAAATATGAAGATGACCTGAAGTACTTACTAATAAAGGTCAAAGACTACAGCTTTCATAATGGATTACATCTGAACATGAAGAAAACAAAAATCTTCATAACTGGACTGATAAACAACATCATGAAAATGGAAAAGAAATTGAAGTTGTCAATGATTTCATTCTATTTGGATCAATAATCAATGTCCATGGAAACAGCAGTCAAGAAATCAAATGACATGTTTCATTGGGAAAATTGGCAAAAGACCTCTTTAAAGGTCTAAAAAGCAAAAATGTCACTTCGAGGACTAATGTCCGCCTAACTCAACCCATGGTCTCTTCAATCGCCTCATATGCATGCAAAAGTTGGATAATAAAAATGGAAGACAGAAGAATTGATGTGTTCAAGCTGTGGTGTTGGTGAGGATTGTTGAATATATCCCAGACTTCCAAAAGAACAAATGAATCAATCTTAGAAACAATACAACCAGAATGTTTCTTAGAAGTGAGGATGGAGAGTCTTCAGCTTGCATATTTTGAACACATCATCAAGAAAGACTAATTACTAGAAAAGGACATCGTGATTGATAGAGGACAGAGAAAACAAGTGAAACCTTTGAAATGGATTAACACAATAGCTGAAGCAATAGACTCAAACATACCAACAATCATGAAGATGGCACACAAGACATAAGGTCACCTTGAGTCAGAGCCAACTTGCTGGCAACTAACAACACAAGTAAACTGAAAGAGGAGAATACTTAGAAATTAGGCGTCTGACCACAGCAAATAGCACAGGAAGATGAAGGAGCTCCAGCATTCCAGTCCTCCTGCTGATATTAGCCCTGTGATCGTAAACGAACCGCTTAATTGATCATCTTAACTTTCTCATGGGGCTCCATTCCTATTTCTTACCAAAATACTGAAACAAACAAACTAAAACCAAACTCATTTACATGGAGTCAATTCCAACTCATGGCGACCCTATAGAACAGAGTAGAATTTCCCCATAGGGTTTTCAAGGAGCGGCTGGTGCATTTGAAATGCTGACCTTTTGGGTAGGAGGTAAGCTCTTAACCTGGGCTGCAAAGATACTGAAAGGCATCTCCAAAATGGCTCAAGGCCTAATTTTGCCAGTAATTGCCTCTGGCCAATGACAAATCACTACCAAGCAGCAAAAAGCCTTTTCTCTCCTTGCTGGGCAAAAAGATGAAAAGCTTTGAAATGAAAACACTCTAAGAGGGAGGCTGTGTTTAATCCTCTCCCCTCAGCTGAGATTTCTGTTTGGGTGTACCTCTTTTCTCTCACTCTATTCCAGTATGAGGAAGGGATGACTATAGGATTAGAGAAAGAAATAAAATGAGAGACTGGGAAATGTAGGAATTTGGGCTGTATGAGAATTTCTTCATTCTAATACTACTTTATATGCAATCTTAGACTATTGGGGCTGAAAAGGACGTCAGATAATCTGCAGAGATAATTGCCAAGTAGTTAATGGAGAGGACTAATATTAATGTGAGGCCTGATGATAATCAATGCCTTTTTTGGGCATCATCTTATAGTCATAGAAACCAAAGCTACAAGTTCTGTAAGTTACAAGTTATAGAATTGAAGAAATTTAATTGATGTTTCTTCCTTAAGTTCCTCATCTGTTAAATGGGGATTATATCTAACCTTGTAAGATTGTTGTCAGAAGTATTTATGCCTGTCACATAGTAGTCAGCCAATAAATGCTACCTGTTAACAGAATGTTATCATAGTCACCAACGGGCCTTTGGTATTCTTAAAAAAAAGACATAAACCTATTGCCGTCCAGCCAAATCTGACTTATAGTGACTCTATAGGACAGAGTAGAACTACCCCTCCAGTCAATTCTGACTTATAGTGACACTATAGAACAGAGTAGAACTACCCCATAGGGTTTCCAAGGATTTGGAACTACCCCATAGGGTTTCCAAGGCTGCTGGATTTGAACTGCCAACCATCTGGTTAGCAGCCGAGTTTTTAACCACCAGACCACCAGGACTCCCTAGATGTTCTGAGGCCTCAGAATCTCTTTGAGCTCCATGGCTGACCATGCCTGCAAGATCTCAAGCCAAGAATTTGGGGGGTTTCCTCTTCCCCTCACCACAGACCACTGGGACACACTATCACATTCTTTCTCAACCTTCACCCTTCTTCCTCCTCAACTTGAAGTATCTAGTTCAATGTTCAATAAACTATAAATGATAAAATGTTAGAGCTTAAAAAGGATCTTCCACACCATTTAATCCAACCTCTTCATTTTAGAGAGGCTAAAACCAAGGCCTAGAGGTTGGCTGTGATATTCCAAAGGTATGCCTTCTAACATCAGATTACTGAAACGTTAACTATGTTGTTGTTTTGAGTAGATTCCTACCCACGGCAGCCCGACGAGTGCAGAGTAGAACTGTAGCGTTTTTAAGGGTGTGACTTTCTAGAAGCAGATCACCAGCCTGTCTTCTGAGACACCTCTGGATGGGTTCGAACCACCAATCTTTCAGCTAGTAGCTGGGTGCTTAAACCATTTGGGCCACCCAGGGACCTTGTCAATTATGATCCAAAAAACAAAAAAAACAAAAAAAAACTTTAGACTTTCATATTAAAGTAATGGAAAATTTTCTTCTTACTTCTCCCTCTTCCTCTCAGAATCAGATTTTTCTAAAACCTGTTACCTTAAAGCAGTATTTCTCTAAGTGATTTTTCTCCCGTGAGCAGAGGAGTGGAGGTGGGAGAGGCTACATGGTGGGAAAAATCCATATAAAACAAATCATGAAAATGAAGGCCTCTTCAAAAGGTCAAGCATTTTACATTCAACAGGCTTTCAGTGATGAGCCAGGAAAGAGATTTGCTACTGGTGTTAACATAAAACCCTTATTCAGAAGAAGCTGACTTATTCATATTAACGGTTCTCTTTCTGAAAACTGGCATTGCTTTATGTGTAATCCGATGAATTCTCACTGTTAACACTTTCAGGTTGTTAGCAGGTATTTTATCTATTTAGCAGGATTAGAAGTTGAAAGTTAGAAAGGTAAATAACTTAGAAATTTCAAATGTACAATATTTATCTCTTTCCTTAGTAATGAAGAGGACCACTGCATAAGTGTCTCCAAAGACAAGACTCTTTCCAAATAATAGAAGCTAGAGATGGTATCTGGATACATGTACCCTGGACCTCTAAACATACTTTTGATCTGATTGATTTCTGTTTTTTGCCATGAATTTAGAGATTCTTCAGCTCTTCACACTTCTTGAATAATTCCTTCAGAATTTGGAATATATATGAACTAGGTCAGAACATAAAATCTGGTTAGGGTACAAAGATTTGTAAAAAATGTCCCTTTAAACTCATCTTAATTGCTGTTGTCTCAGTGTATTGTCAAACTAGGAAACAATCAACAAAAAGAATATACAGGATAGAGACACATACAAGGCCACACACACCTAAATACTGATCAGTGTCGCCTTCAAGGAATGAGAGAAATGGAACCTTGGCGGGTTGTTTTCTACATCTTAGCCTGAAGGAGGGGCCACATCACCTCTCCAGGTCCTTTCTTTGCTGCCAGACATTTCTTTGCTGAGCCTCAGTTGCAGGGTGGTGCAAATCATTAACATGCTCAGCTGATAACTGGAAAGTTGGTAGTTTGAGTCCATCCAGAGGCACATCCGAAGAAAAAACTAGCAATCCACTTCTGAAGGATCTGCCATTGAAAATTCTATAGAGCAAAGTTCTACTCTGACACAGACAGGGTCACCATGAGTTGGAATTGACTCAACGGCAACTAGTTTACTGAATGCTTAAGTTTTTCTGTGCCATCCTGGCTGTAGCAGTTGTGACCTCTCAAAGCACAGGTCAAAGTCTTTTTCCGTGTTTGCCAAGATGAAGAGTTTACCTAAGTATACCACTATAGATCTAGGTCTTATCTTTAACTGCCTTAGCGCATAGGTGCTGAGGGTCTCACCAATAGATGACCAAGTAGATCAAACTTACCTCCGTGATGGCATAAATGGAACAAAAAAATATTTCTATTAGGAGCCCTCGTAGCTCAGTGGTTAACAGCTTGGCTGCTAACCAAAAGGTCAGCAGTTTGAATCTACCAGCCGCCTCTTGGAAATCCTATGGGGCAGTTTTTCTCTGTCCTGTAGGGTCGCTATCAGTTGGAATTGACTCAATGGCAATGGGTTTATTATGACTCTGATGTTTTCCAGAGTCTTCTTTTGGGTTTCTTTTGAGAGGTAAAGGATGAGACATTTTTGATTGGGGGGTCGTATACCTTGTAAACCATACTTTACTTCTTTCAATGTATTTCCTTGCCATTTAGGAAAAAAAAAAAGAAAAACAGAGAACAGTAGATTTTCCTCTTTGATGTCCCTTCAAAAATCCTTTCCCCATTATTGAGAGAGGGAAAATGAGCTCAGTCACATAAGAGTTTTTCTTAAAAAGAGAGGGATGTGCAAGAGCTCATCATTTTCTTTGGTTCTGTGGGAAGGCAATCCATTCTGGATCAATAGCTATTGGTTCATGATTAACCATTGGTGTTCCCCATTAAAACAAAATTAGACTGTCACCCAGAAAATAATATTTGAAACACATTTCAATTTCAGAGAAATCTACAATAAGGGTAGAATATTAATCAGAAAGGGCTTTGGAGAGGTGAAGCTAGAGTTATAAATATTTCTTCAGGATATATTATATAAAACAATTCAGTTACTGATGAGGCATGAATGCTTCTAATGGCATATTCTGTAAGGTGATTTATTTTAATTGACACTCTGGGACCTGTTATTACACAATGCTAGGATGGGTCACTGCATTAGAAAATTAAAGCTGATGAAAGACATTCATTTTTAGCCAGTTTGTAAATTCATGCTTTTGGGATAAAGAGATGCTGACTGTATATAAATTTTGACTGACCATTCATTCACCATTCACAACATCAACCAGTGTTAACAATGCTCAAAGGTCAAATAGCATAGAGCAGCTCTGAGGGCGTTGGGGTCTCCTGTGCAAACCCCACGTTACCTGTGGCCAGGATGTAGAGCCTGTGATAGGACAAAATGCCACTCACCTCAGATGCCAGCTCTCTGGCTACTGCCAGGTACTTTTGAGTCTGGGAGTCCAGAATAGAAACAGAATTGCAGAAGGGAAGAAAATAGCATTTCTTGAACTCTACTATGTGACAGATTGACAATACATCAACAGGAAACAGCCAGAAAATCAAGCCAAGTTCAGATGAGGACATAGAACGAAGGATATTATTGCTGATGTCAGATGAATTTGGGCTGAAAGCAGAGAATACCAGAAAGATGTTTACTTGTGTTTTATTGACTATGCAAAGGAATTTGACTGTGTGGATTATGACAAAGTATGGATAGCATTGCAAAAATGGGAATTCCAGAACACTTAATTATGCTCATACAGAACCTGTACATAGACCAAGAGGCCATCATTCAAACAGAACAAGGGACTACTGCATGGTTTAAAATCAGGAAAGGTGTGCATCAGGATTATATTCTTTCACCATACTTATTCAATCTGTACCCTGAGCAAATAATTCTAGAAGCTGGACTATATAAAGCAAATCGGGACATCAGGATTGGAGGAAGACTTATTAACAACGTGCGGTATACAGATGACACAACCTTGCTTGCTGAAAGTGAAGAGAACTCGAAGAACTTATTGATGAAAATATGACCTTGAGTATATCTCACATGAATTTAGAGACCATCTCAAGAATAGATTTGACACATTGAACACTAGTGACCGAAGACCAGACGAGTTGTGGAACGACATCAAGGACATCATACATGAAGAAAGCAAGAGGTCACTGAAAAGACAGGAAAGAAAGAAAAGACCAAGATGAATGTCAGAGGAGACTCTGAAACTTGCTCTTGAGCATCGAGCAGCTAAAGCAAAAGGAAGAATTGGTGAAGTAAAAGAACTGAACAGAAGATTTCAAAGGGCATCTCGAGAAGACAAAGTAAAGTATTATAATCATATGTGCGAAGAGCTGGAGATGGAAAACCAAAAGGGAAGAACACACTCGGAGTTTCTCAAGCTGAGAGAACTGAAGAAAAAATTCAAGCCTCGAGTTGCAATAGCGAAGGATTCCATGGGGAAAATATTAAAAGACGCAGGAAGCATCAAAAGAAGATGGAAGGAATACACAGAGTCATTATACCAGAAAGAATTAGTCAATGTTCACCCATTTCAAGAGGTGGCATATGATCAGGAACTGATGGTACTGAAGGAAGAAGTCCAAGCTGCTGTGAAGGCATCCATGAAAAACAAGGCTCCAGGAATTGATGGAATATCAGTTGAGATGTTTCAACAAACAGATGCAGCGCTAGAGGTGCTCACTCATCTATGCCAATAAATATGGAAGACAGCTTCCTGGCCTGATTGGAAGAGATCCATATTTATGCCTATTCCCAAGAAAGGTGATCCAACTGAATGTGAAAATTATGGAACAATATCATTAATATCACATGGAAGCAAAATTTTGCTGAAGATCATTCCAAAACGGCTTCAGCAGTATATCGACAGGGAACTGCCAGAAATTCAGGCAGGTTTCAGAAGAGGACGTGGAACCAGGGATATCATTGCCAATTTCAGGTGGGTCCTGGCTGAAAGCAGAGAATACCAGAAGGATATTTACCTGTGTTTTATTGACTGTGCAAAGGCATTCGACTGTGTGGATCATAACAAACTATGGCACGGGAATTCCAGAACACTTAATTGTGCTCATGAGGAACCTTTACATAGATTAACAGCCAGTTGTTTGGACAGAACAAGGGCATACTGATTGATTTAAAGTCAGGAAAGGTGTGCATCAGGGTTGTATTCTTCCACCATAACTATTTAATCTGTATGCTGAGCAAATCATACGAGAAGCTAGACTATACAAAGAAGAATGGGGCATCAGGATTGGAGGAAGACTCATTAACAACCTGCTTTATGCAGAAGACACAACTTTCCTTGCTGAAAGTGAAGAGGACTTGAAGCACTTACTAATGCAGATCAAAGACCACAGCCTTTGGGTATGGATTGTACCTCAACATAAAGAAAACAAAAATCCTCACAACTGGAACAATGAGCAACATCATGATAAACAGAGAAAAGATTGAAGTCGTCGAGGATTTCATTTTACTTGGATCCACAATCAACAGCCATGGAAGCAGCAGTCAAGAAATCAAAAGAAGTATTACATTGGGCAAATCTTCTGCAAAGACCTCTTTAAAGTGTTAAAAAAGCAAAGATGTCACTTTAAAGACTATGGCGTGCCTGACCCAAGCCATGGTATTTTCAATCTCCTCATATGCACGCAAAAGCTGGACAATGAATAAGGAAGACCAAAGAAGAACTGATGTCTTTGGCTTATGGTGTTGGCGAAGAATATTGAATATACCATGCACTTCCAGAAGAACGAACAAATCTGCCTTGGAAGAAGTACAACCAGAATGCTCCTTAGAGGCAAGAATGGCAAGACTGTGTCTTACATACTTTGGACATGTTGTCAGGAGGGATCAGTCCCTGGAGAAGGACATCATCCTTGGCAGAGTAAAGGGCCAGCGGAAAAGACGAAGACCCTCAGCAAGGTGGATTGACATGGTGGCTGCAACAATGAGCTCAAGCATAACAATGATTGTAAGGATGGTACAGGACCAGGAGGTGTTTCATTCTGTTGTGCATAGGGTCGCTATGAGTCGGAACCAACTCGATGGCACCTAACAACAACAAAAGACAATAGCAAGAGCAACTGAGTTTGTAATGAAAACCCATGGGGAAAAAAGAGGTACTTCTAAATGTTTTATTTTCCTTTTTTAATGGTGAATGTGGCATTTCTAGTTGCATAATTATAAGAATACAAAAATCATTAATAGCATGTATTCATATATAATATGTATAATTTGGCATTAAACCTGTTGCCGTCCAGTAAATTCTAACTTATAGCGACCCTATAGGACAGAGTGAAAATGCCATCGGGTTTCCAAGGAGCTGCTGGTGGATTCCAATTGTCGACCTTTTTGGTTAGTCCCCAGATCTCTAGCTCCTAGAAAAACTTTTTTTCAACTGTTCAGGTACAGCAGGTGTAGAGGGTGTGTGTAGGGGAGTGCAGGGGGAGGGACACATAAGGGGTGGAGAGGACAAGACTGAGAAATGTTCAGGACTCAAGCTACTGATGGCATTTTGAATGAGACCTTCCAGTTCCTGAAATCCTTTGAACTCACACAATAAAACAGAAAATACATAGCTATGCTTTGGAGAACAGATATGCAGTTATTCACTCTATTTTTTCCTTAAATGAATTCATCTTTGGTGTGTTAAAATAGCAAATTGCCTGAAATGTAATGTCTAGTCAGTTTCCAAAACAGAATAAGCAAGTGAGATATCAAAAATCTTGTCAGCTATTTACATAAATTATCAGATGGAAAAGGAATTGTGTAAATGCAAATAAGTGTACAGGTGCCTGGCACATGGAGATTACCCAAATTATACCCATTTTGTCTAGAAAAATTGTTCCCTAAGCGTCATTTTAAAGGTATAAAGCTTCAAGTTGGGAGAAACTAGCTTTTAAATGTCTAGTTATTGTGCCTGGAAAATAAGGGACTAGCGTGCAAGGGTAATGCTACTCGTGTTTCCTGTTGGCCTTTCTGTCTCCAAATGGTTCATTTTATAGAGGGCCTGGTGAGATCCGTCCTTAATGATGTCATTTCGTTCCTTTTGGCTATACGTAGGCACCACGCTGTGTTTAGACAATGTATTTTAAAATACACCTATGTGGTAAAACTCAGATTGTTCAGTCATTGATTTTTACTAACAAGTCTAAAATGAACTTTTTTTTTTTTAACTATTGCAGCTCCTTATAATAAAAAAAAAAACCCTAGCATCTCAAGGTCATTGATAAAAGAAGTAAAAAAATGACATGTTTATGACCTTATTGTTTGTGTTTCCAAACTTATGGGAAACATTTAAAATGCTTTTTCAACCAATCCAGAATTTCCTTAGACACTCCTAGTTTCCTGTATTATTTTCATTTTTAAAATGGTGAATCACTAAATATCTAACAGTGATTTCTTATAGATGTTCTTGTGGAATTTTTAACAAAAACTTTTTAAAAATGTAAGTTCCCCCCCCCCCCCAAATTAACTAAGTAATGGCAATGGGGAATGTGGTTATCAGCATTATTGAACTAAGAGTGCCATTGTTGGTTTTGTCTAATGAATGTGATCCAGAGTTGACACCTTCTTTCCCAAATTCTCTCTTTCTCTTCTTAACTTATCCATTTCCATCTCAAGGAGTGCTATTTTCTGTTATCTAATATCCTAATCTTCTGTGTCTTATTTGACAATTGTTTTTCTCTTCTGTTCCACATATAAGTCTCCTGATATGGGTCTCAATGATTCCCTTTTTAAAATGTTTCTTGCTTTCATGATACTAGCTAAATCTATCAGCTCTAGGTCCTTATCACTTTATACCAAGAGTACACCATTTTGTTGACCTCTTAGCTCCCTTGCTCCTTCCATTACTAATTCATCCTGTCTCGTCGCTGCAAAGCCTCTTTAATTTTGCTTCTCTTACTTCTCTCTCTACCAACACTCTGGTGCCTGCTTTAGGGGCTTTCCTCGAGGCTTCTGTCCTTCCTGGAGTATATGCCTAACCCACTAAATTTTCTCTACACCTACTTTTTGTTTTCCTTCCTTGTTGCTATCTCATGAGTTTGAATTTATACACAATTGCATTAGAAATCTAAGGCTTTATCTTCATACATTTATATTCTTTTGTATGTTATTCTTTTCACACTAAGTAAATAATACACAATTAAATAACGGTACAGTTCATCTATACTATGGACTGCCAAAAGAATGAACAAATCTCTCTTGGAAGAAGTACAACCAGAATGCTCCTTAGAAGCAAGGACGGTAAGATTATGCCTTACATACTTTGGACATGTTGTCAGGAGAGATCAGTCCCTGAAGAGGGATGTCATGTTTGGTAAAGTACAGGGTCAGCAACAAAAAAGGAAGACCCTCAATGAGGTGGATTGACACAGCGGCTGCAACAACGGGCTCAAGCATATCAATGATTGTAAGGATTGTGCATGACCAGGCAGTGTTTCATTCTGTTGTGCATAGGGTTGCTGTAAGTTGGAACCAACTTGACAGCAGGCACCTAACAACAGCAGTTTATCTACCATTTTCATTTCTGCTGTTTAATGTGGACTTTTCTTAGTTATCTGGAAACCCTGAGGGTGTAGTGATTAAGTGCTACGGCTGCTAACCAAAAGGTCAGCAGTTGAAATCCACCAGGTGCTCCTTGGAAGCTCTACGGGGCAGTTCTACTCTGTCCTATAGGGTCTCTATGAGTCGGAATTGACTCGATGGCAGTGGGTTTGGTTTGGTTTTTCTTAGTTCTCTAGTGCTGCTATAACAGAAATGCCACAAGTGGATGGCTTTAACGAACAGAAGTTTATTCTCTCACAGTCTAGGAGGCTAGAAATTGGAATCCAGAGTACCAGCTTCAGGGAAAGGCTTTCTCTCTCAGCTCTGGGGGAAGGTCCTTGTCATCAATCTTCCCCTAGTCAAGGAGCTTCTCAGTTCAGGGACCTCAGTTCCAAAGGATGCACTATGCTCCCGGTGCTTCCTTCCTGGTGGTATGAGGTCCCCCTGTCTCTCTGCTTGCTTCTCTCTTTTATATCTCAAAAGAGATTGACTTCAGACATAACCTAACCTTGTAGATTGAGTCCTGCCTCATTAACATAACTGCCTCTAATCCTGCCTCACTAACATCATAGTGGTAGAATTTATAACATATAGGAAAATCACATCGCAAAATGGTAGACAATCATACAATACTGGGAATCATGGCCTAGCCAAGTTGACAGATATTTTGGGGGGACACAATTCAATCCATGACATGGCCCTTGCCCACTAGGAACTTATAATTTAAGAGATGGGGTTGGATGAAGAGCTGTAAACAAATAACATTAATATCATGGTTCAGAATTATGACAGAGGTAAAAATAGGCCAGTGCAGTAATAGAAGTCCAGGGGAAGATCACGCAGCCCAGTCTGAGGAGGTTTGGGCTTGGCATTAGTTAGTTTGCGTAGATTCCTGATTTATGTGAAACCTGAACAGAGTCTTTAAAAACAGACATCAGTCAGATAGCTGTGTACAACCACTACTTTCCCAGTGATGCCAGGCCATTTGCTGAACTGCGTTTTATTCAGTGAAAAGTTTGGAAGGCAGGAAATATTTGGTACAAGAGTTTCATTTTTCTTTCTTTATGAACATAAATGTAATCACATAAAACACTATTCCTTGTTTCTCCCCCAACACTGGCCTAAACTGGTAATTATGCTTACCTTTTAGAAAATTTTAGAAGCCACTATCATATTTATGGGAAACCCTGGTGGTGTAGTGGTTAAGAGCTACGGCTGCTAACCAAGAGGCTGGCAATTCAAATCCACCAGGCGCTCCTCGGAAACCATATGGGGCAGTTCTACTCTGTCCTATAGGGTCGCTACAAGTTGGAATCCACTCGACGGCAATGGGTTTTGGGTTTTTATCGTATTTATGGAGTCCTTGAGTGGCACAAATGGTTAAGTAAGAGGTTACTAACTGAAAAGTTAGCCATTCAAATCCACCCAGAGGCTCCTTGGAAAAAAGGTCTGGTGATCCACTTCCGAAAGAACACAGTCATTGAAAATCTGTGGATCACAGTTCTATTCTGAAACACATGGGGTGCCATGAATTGGAATCTGTTCCAATGCAACTGATTATCATCTTATTGTGGTCTGGGAAATGTTGATATCATATGATTATTGTATTTAGGTTCTGGAGGCCTTGAGTGCTGAAGCAAAATAAGATAGAGATGAATACCTTAAATTCTCTTTGGAATCAAAGATTCTACTCAATAAGAATCTTAACATCATCTAAATTTCCCTGACCCTTAGTATCCATTTCATAAGTGCTAACTAATACTTTTTGTTGTTTTGAGGTTGTAACTTATGCATTGGTTAGCATGGGAAGTCAGTTTTTTTGCTTCCTTCTTAATTAGGGTTACCAGATTAGAGGAAGAAAAGAAAAAAATACAGAACATCTAGTTAAATTTGAATTTCTTTTAAACAACAAATATTTTTTTTAATCAAAATATGTCCTAGCTATTAAAATTTTTTAGAATAAGTAATTGGGATGTGCTTATACTAATACAAAAATAAATTTAAAAAAGCATTGTTTTTCTGAAATTAAAATTTAAAAATTAACTGGGCATCCTGTGTTTTATCTAACAACCCTATTCTTAATTTCTCTTCCAAGTAATTGAAACTGGGTATAGTCCTTTTCATATAATAGACTGATACCTGTGAAGCAGAATTATGTTACCTAAAATCAATAGCATAATAAATATGCCTTTTCCTACCTCTTTTCATCTGACAGTCCTGTCAATAGTCTTTCAACTTTTCTTCCATCCCATGTAAGTGCACTCCAGCAATCCTGACCATGGGGTCACTCTTCTATTTAATTATTTATTTTGTTTTCTTTTTATGATTGGTTCCCTGACATATGTAATCTTCCAAGTTATTACTGCCGCCTTTAAGATGTTATGTTATGTTATCCTACTATCTCTTTTCTGAGTTATAGATCACCTCCATCTGAAGAGCGACTGTGTAATTTCCTCTGGAGTATCTAAGATCTGCTGATAGAGACATTTCAGCATCCTATTCTGACTCTCCACCCAATTGCTGTCTACTTTATAGATATCCAACAGGCACTTTTTTTGCCCCTTGTCTAAGCTAGGTCAGTAGATTGGGTCAATCTATTACTCTTCTATAAGAGCTCGCTCTGATGGGCCATTCACTGAACTGACAGTCACATTTACTCTCTTCTCTGCTTGACCCTCCTCTTCTATTTTACTGGTCCTTCAACTGAACAAAATACCTTCAAAGGTAATGCGAGCTTCTAAAAACTTTTAAAATTTTAAGATAAGTCAGGCAATTCTTAATAGAAGACCTTTTAAGACACCTGAATGAATTTCCTATTTGGTAAGTTTGTAGGTTTTTTTTTTTTTTTCTGAGCAAAATAACATGTTTTCCACTATTGCAAATGACTCTGAAAAAACAAACAAAAAAAGCATATTAATTTTTAATATCTTTTGGACATCGTTACAGAAATGTAGGTACATTTGTCTCACATGGTGTTAAATACAGCTACATTTACGTATATAAAGATTCCTTCTGAGATTTTTATAGCCAAGGATCATCGTTGCGGAGATTTCTTTGAACAGCTTCGGAAATAATTGAGTAACCCTAACACAGGTGGAAAATTTTTAACCTTTTATAACATTTTCTAAAAATTACTATATATTTAGTTCTAAGAGTTATAGATTAAAAAAAAAAAACAACTCTCTACTTTGACGATTGTAATTTATCCTTTTAAGCTCATGTATGATCTATTCTTTTAATATATTTGTGTACTGGGGCGGTGTGATTTATGGACCTAGAAAAGATAGGGAATTGTGTTTCTTTGTCCAGTCTGTCACAAATTGTTGACAGTTTTCTAATCTGCAATTTCAGTTTGCTCATTTGTCAAAGAGAAACTCCTATTTAGCATGTATATTATAATGACCAATTTAATGAGGTCTTTATATTATTATTAAGAAGATTTTATTTATTAATTTTTATTAAGGCTTTATACTCAAATTTGAAGATTTAAATGTATTATTTTTTTCCTCCTTAGTTCCTGCACTCAGCTGTGTTAATTGGTCCTGTTAATTATTCTTTTCCATTTAACAGCAATTAGCTTTTTTCAAATTGTCTTATGGTTTACAGAGCAATTCCACTTATATTATAAGACTCATATATCAGCCTAACACACTGACAACATACTGTATGAGGTAGGGTAAAGGCTGAACTATGAGGCCCTCAGAATTGTGTCTTAAATAGAATAGCTTCAGCTGAACATTTTATGGTGGTGGGTAGATCTGCTCCACGCAGTCATGTGGAAGTATAGGTGGCTTCCAACGTGATTGCATTGGAATCTTCTAGAGTATTTAATTTTCTTTTTTTACATTGTTAAAAGTAGATCTCTAGTATTTCCATATTTCCATGTTTCAGTTCTCAAGAAAAGGAAAGAAAATATGTAAAAGGAGTGTTCCATGTTGTCAGGCTCAGATGGAAATGGCACATCATTTCTGCTCACCTCCCTATATCTAACTTAAGGAAAATTGGGAAGTATAGTTAGCTGGCAACCAGATACTCAGATGCAACTCAGCTACTTTGAAAGAAGTGTGGAAGTATCTGCGCTAAGTTCCAAGGTTCAGAGAAATTAAGCAATTTGCCTTGATTTCAAATCCCCTGTTTTCACTTTTTCCAAATGTTGGCTTTATATAAATCCTACTAATATTTCTTACACCGCCTGATTGTAAGTCCACGTCTTTTGTACAGCTTTGTATGACCATTTTATTTCAAAGTGATTTTTCCTTCCACTGAACATTCTTTGGACTGGTTGACATTTTTCCTATTCTGATTTGTATTATTGGCTACCTTTTCCTCGACAGATGTCTGTTTCCTCAGTTACACTGTAAACACCTAAAGGAGAGAAATCTGGTTGTAGTTTTGTATAGATATCTTTGTAAAGTATCAGAGAATGCCTCCTGGTTAAAAAAAAAAAAAAAGAAAAGAAATCGCTTTGTTTTCAATTAATTAAAATTTGGTTTGTTTATTAATTTGCTTGTACAACACTGCTTATATATCCTCTAAACCCAACTGGATTATATCGTTTTTGTAAGCCTGGCAGGGTGTTTTTCACACAGTACCTATTAAAAAACAAACCAACAAAAACCCCCCAAACAAGGAGCTACTGGTTGGTAGTTGAATGTGTTGTCACCCAGCCTACATTTGTAATTCTGTCAGAAAAAAGGAGGGACAGAGAATGGGGTCTAGTGGACCCGTGAGATGCAAACACACACACACACATGCACACAGGAACATACACACACTCACACATACACAATTTTCCCCTTCAGCTCAGAACTGTCATTTCTGCATGTCAGCGGTGCTGGAAGACCCCCCAGACAACGCTCTACAGATTCCTTCGAGATTTGTAGACAAGCATCATCTCTCCTTATCAGTAAGCACCCTGCTGTTGGACATTACTACGAAAGCTCAGAATTGTGTAAAGTATGAGAAGGCCCCATGGTTAAAACAAAAAAAAAAAAAAGGAAAAAAAAAAACCCTTTTGCATTCAACTAATTAAAATTTTTTTGGTTTTTGCTTTTTCTTGTGCATTATTGCTTATACTTCCCCTAAACCCAAAGATTAGGTTCTTTATGTAAGTACCTCTTTTTGGCCATATACAGAAAGTTTCCAATTTTGTTTTCCCGTTAGCCATTTTGCCTTGGCAAATTAAATAGGAAGAATATGGTTATATTCTTCCAGGATTTCCTCTAATTTCTCTGAGCTTGCTGAAACTTTTTTTTTTTTCCTGCGATCTGTGAAAAGAGTTTGTCCTCTTGACTATTCTCTTTCTCAGCCACGTATATACATGCACATTTATGCCACTGAGCACTTCCTTGACGTCTTTCAGCAGTCTCAAAGCACAGTGTCCTTTACATAATGAGGTACTATTGGCGCAATGCTTAAGAGCTCAGGGGCTAACCAAAAGGTCAACTGTTTGAATCCACCAGCCATTCCTTGGAAACCACATGGGGCAGTTCTACTCTGTCCTATAGGGCTGTTATGAGTCAGAAAGGTTTGTTTATGGGTTTTCAGTTTGGAAAAGACCTTGAGTCTGCCTCTTCCTGCCAGTGCCCTTAGTGAAATCACATTGTTTTATACTAACAAATATATATATGCCTTGTAACGATGACAACGGACAAACTCCGTATTTTTAAAATTACAATAAACTGTCCACATTTTGGAAACCCTGGTGGGATAGTGGTTAAGTGCCACAGCTGCTAACCAAAAGGCTGGCAGTTCAAATCCACCAGGTGCTCCTGGAAACTCTGTGGGGGCAATTCTGCCCTGTCCTATGGGGTCAATATGAGTTGGAATTGACTTGATGGCAATGGGTTTGGCTTTTTTTTTTTTTAATGCACATATTATTAATTAGGAAATTTTGTTTGTATCACCAAACCTTGCAAACATAGTTGTTTTTTTGTTTTTTAATTAATCACATAACAATTTAGACATCTCACACACTGGATGAAATGTTGTATATAGTGTGCATTCAATAGCTACTTGTCCGTTTGAGCTTACTTCCGTTTACATCGTTATGAAATCCATGGGAAGAGAAGTCCTAAGAATTCTTTTAGCTCAATTTCACTTGAAATTGAGGCTCGGGGCAGAGCTGTTCTTTTGCACACAGTATTTCCTTGGTTCACTGAATTTGAGTTAGACATCTCTGGGACTGAGTCTTGGTTACAGATACGTGTAAGCTGTGTAAGCTGCTGTGATTTTGTGCAAGGTAATTCCTGTGATCTTCAGATTCCCAGGGTTGGTGTCATGACAAAATTAAGTTATAAATGTTAAAATTTTTAGCACAGCACTTAGCAAACTGTAAAGATTCAGTGAAAAACCAGAAACCAAACCTGTTGCTCTCAAGCCAATTCTGACTCATAGCAACCCTATAGGACAGAGTAGAACCTCTCCATGAAGTTTCCAAAGAGCAGCTGATAGATTCCAAATTGCCAGTCTCTTTTTGGTTAGCAGTCGAGCTCTTAACCACTGCACCAACAGTGTTCGTAATTACTATGGACACCATCATTTTTGTTTGTCCTGTACTTCCTTGTCTTCACCAAAGTCGAGACATAGGATTACCCTTAGCCATTCCAGCCATTTCCCTTAAACTGCATTTTTTTTTTCATGATTTTTTTCCTAATAAAGTCACCATGTGAACTGATGGAGTTAACTAGGCGAGAGGAGTGTTTTGTGTGTTCCCCAGAGACTAGCACCTATCTGAGGATAGTATAGGTCCCAGCAGAAGACTGCAATTTTCCCAAGTACTTTTATACAGAGAGGAAACAAGAAAATAGCTCCTTCTCAGCCATTTGCACTGACTGAAATCCCTTCTACCAACCATTCCTTGTTATTACTTTTCCATTTCAAACTTCTTTCCAAAAATAGAATAATTGTAATTTCTTCACACAAATCGTTTTACCATAGATCTGAGCAAAATTACTTTATTAGTAACAAATCTAAAGTTGGCATTTAAGGGAGAAAAAGGAAAATGATGAGGGATGATTAACAAAATGCATGTGCCAGATGTCAAAGGATGCAATGTGATGCTTGTAACCTCACCCTGCCACAGGGCAAATTATTAGAAATTCTTTCCAGTGAAAATATGGTACTCAAAACTGTGATCTGACCTTGGCTAAATTTGAGCGGATGTGCTGAGAATAACACAGGAAATAAGTCATTAGCAGAATATATATATAAAGTTTTTCTTCCTGAACTTCCCCTGCCTCTCTGTGAGATATATAAGACGTATTTTGTTTTTCTGTATCTAAACTATAATAATTTTTGTCCACCTGATGTACAAATCATATTATGTAAAATAGTCTGTACTCTCACTCAAAAGAAAAATATTTGAACATTAGGAATTGTGATAATGGGATCATTAGAATAAAAATTTGAGTCCGAAGTTTGAATCAGAAAACTATAAACACCATAGCCAGATAAGGCATTTCAGAGATTCAGGGTAATTTTTTTTCCCTGTTTTTTATTTTTATCAAGCTTTGGAATTAAATCACTTTTTTTTTTATTTAGGTTATTTACATAGGTAAATTTACATAGAGTAGAATGCATTACATTTACGGTACAGTTCTATGAGTTTTGACAAATGCAGAGTGTACTGTAACCACCATCAAAATCAAGACAAAAGAGTTCCAAGATCCTCCAACCCATCCAGCCCTTTTGTAATGAACTTCTCCCCAACTCCAGTCTCCGATAAAGCCTGAGCTATTTCCTATCCCATTGGTTTTGCTCTTTCCAGAACATGAATGGAGTCTGGCTTTTACACTTAGGATACTCCATTTGTATTCCTCCATTCTGTTAAGAGTGTCAGTACTTTTCAAGTTTTTATACAGGGCGGATATTGCATTACATCTATGTGCCATGTTTCTTTACCATTCACCACCTGAAGAACCTTTGGGGTGTCTGCAGTATTTTTTAATTTTGAATAAAGATGCTATAATTATTCACATACAAGTTTTTTGTGAAGATACACCTTTATTTCTCCTAGGTAAATACCTAGGAATGGTATTGTAGGGCAGTAACGGTCACTGTATTTTTAACTTTATTAAAAAAAAAAAAACTGTCAAATTTTTTTCTAGAGTGATAGCACAATTTTCCTTTCCCAACAATGAATGAAAAGTTTCAGTTCCTCCACATCCTTGCCAGAGCTTAGTATTGTCATGTGTAGTTTTATTTTAATCATTCTAATAGATTAATAATAGATGTTCAGTAACATTTCATTGTGGTGTTACGTTTTTAACTTGTGACTCTTTGGTAAATAATGAAGTTGAGCCCGTTTTTATGTGTTTATATGTCAGTTATATGTTTTCATTTGGGAATTATCTGCTCAAACTGTTAGCTTATTTTTTTTTCCTGATTACTGATGATGTTTAGTTTGTTGATTTTTATTTTTAGTGATTGTGCTTTTCCCATAATAGCTAAGAAATCTATTAATGAAAGGATGTGAAAATTTCCTCTAATGTTATCTTCTAAAAGTTCTATCATTTTGAGTTTTACATTTCGTTCTATGAACTATGTTGAGCTAATTTTTATTTATGGTGTAGGGAATAGGGTGAGGCTAAGGATTTTTTTTTTTTTAATTACTAATATCCAAATTTTCCAGCAAAATTTGCGAAAAAATGTTTTCTTTTCAACATTCAATTACAGTTATATCTTTGTAAAAAATCAGTTAACTGTATATTTTGGGTCTATTTCTAAACTCTGTCTTCTATTCTACTAAACCTTAGCCAGGACCACACTGTAGTAATACTATAGCTTTATAATAAATCCTGAAATCGGTCAGCCTGACTCTTACAACTTAGTTTTTATTATTATTTTTATTTGTTTTAGGAAGTTAAGCTTCTTTGCTTTTCCAAATAAGTTTTATGAATAGTTTGTCTATTTCTACAAATGAAAATGCTGCTGGAATTTTTATGAAGATCACATTGCATTTATCCTTCAATTTGAGGATACATTAAGACTTACCAATATTAAGTCTTTCGATTTATGAAAGTACTTTATCTATTTATTAAGGTTTTCCTTGATTTGTTTCATCATTGTTTTGTGACTCTCAATCTATGGGTCTTACACACATTTTCTTTGTTGTTATTGTTGTTAGGTGCCATTGAGTTGATTTCAACTCGTAGCGACCCCATGTGAGAGAGGAGGTGGATTTTGTAGGCTGTAATGTTTATGGGAGCAGATTGCCAGGTCTTTCTGCAGCCAAATCAGTGGGTAGGTTCAAACTGCCAACCTTTTGCTGAGTAGTCGAGTGTTCAACCGTTGCCCCACTAGTTCTCCTTACTTTTACCTAAGGATAATTATTTTCTGGGTGTTTTTTTTCCCTTATTCTTACTGAATAGTGTGCATGTGTGATTAAGTGACCAAGCATGCTGCCATAGGATCCCTTAGAATTTTTAACCAATGGCAGGGGAAATATTTTAAAGGAACATTTAAAAATAAGGAAAAACAAACCTGTTGCTGCTAAGTTGATTCCCACTCACAGCAACCCTACAAGAGGCAGAAATAGATTTGTTGGTGTTTTAGCCCATGAACTGTGATCATTCAACATATCGGCTCTGTTCCATCTGACTATTTATAAACAAATTTTTGAATAATTAATTTTTCCTTTCAAATATGTAGCTTAAATGTGTATTGACTACATATTTTTGACTAAGTGACATTTTGGAAAGGTTCAGAGTGATACTTTGCGATGTCCTCATCCAGGTGATTGGTGATGGAGGTGGGATTCTGTGCTCTCCATTTTTCCGTCTGTCCAACTTCACACTTCCAGTACAGAGCAAGACACTATGGATTTGAATTTATTTTCATTTCCAGAATGTTGTATCCCAGGGTTTGACTGCTTATGCTACCAATGGCACACAGGGGTACCACTGGAGTACAAAGTGCTTGGACATGTATGGAAGAATTGGATTAGCAACGAGTAAACTATTTCTGGACAAGGGAGCAATTTTGGGTAGAGTACATCATCTCAATTTTCTTACGTATTTGCTGAGAAAGTAATAGAAATCATCAATCTTTTAAAATAGTTCCTATGTATGTTAGCTATTTTTAAAAATCAACATAAAATGAAACTGACAAAAACATAACTTTCTCATGATAACACTCTAAGCCTACACAATTTGGCTGAAAATGTACACTTAATAAAAATAATGGCTCATATCATGTATTACACAATGGCAAAAGTTGTGATTGATGTTTGATATAAATATGTTTTTAAACTGTATTTTATCATAAAATTCACTCAGAAAGAAATAATTCTGTAGGAAAAAGCTGCTCAGGAAAATAAAAACTAAAATGTAAACAATCAAAAAATATTTTCATGGTGCATTAGAGAGCAAATAATTAAACAGATTATTTTAATCAGCTTTGAAAAAGTATTTTCTAAACAAAAATCCATAAACTTTGGTATTTAAACCTATGTCCAACTCCCAAGCTCCTGACCAATCTGCTACATGGCGTTGATGTTAACACATTGTGATTGTTGGGACAGCCATGAGTATTAGAGAAGAGATCATTAGAGAAAGGTGAGGCTTGACTTTGGTAGTTGAGGGTAGTTGCATGCAGGAGGTGATGATAAACTTTGTTTTGGACATGCCGAGTTTAATAACCCATTGCTATCAAATCAATTCCGACACATAGTGACCCTACAGGGCAGAGTAGAACTGCCCCATAGGGTTTCTAAGGAGCAGTTGGTAGATTTGAACTGCCGACCTTTTGGTTAGTAGCTGTATCACTTAACCACTGCATCACCTGAGCTTCACATTGAGTTTCAAAAAAAACTAAACCAAATCCGTTGCCATCGAGTCAATTGTGACTCATAGCTACCCTATGGGAAAGAGTAAAACTGCCCCATAGAGTTTCCAAGTAGCACCTGGTGGATTTGAACTGCTGACCTTTTGGTTAGCAGCCATAGAACTTAACCACCAGGGTTTCCACATTGAGTTTAGGTACCTGAAAATCACATAAATAAAGATAATGAGTTGGCAATGAGAGATATAACAGTTTTGTATACACATTATTTTTGCTCAGCATAAGTAGCAACTCCATGCATGTTTCTTTAGTGATTTAAGTTACTCACTCTATAGTCAAATATTCAATTTTTAGGAAATGTATTAAGTGTAGGAAATTGGGAAAGGAATTTAATTTCTCACGAGAATTTTCTCTTTCAGAGCTACTAAAGTAGTCACGATCTATGTGTGATGTCTTATATCAGATGGGCTCTTGGTTGTTAGGTTTCCCATATTGCTGAAGAATTTTCAGTTGCTTGGCACTGCAGGACTTGGCATTGTAGCTCAAGAAAAAGCAAAATTGTGTTGCAGACCTTACGTCTGTTCTGCCACTGGGGCTCCTTGGTTTAGAGCTGGATTTGCCTAATCCAAGTTGATAGTTGGAATCATCCTTAGGAACCAATGTTAAGCTGATTTTGCAAAATATATTCTATCTCCTTTGTTATATATGTCTTCTCGTTCTGGGACACAGCTGTCATTTCATAATCAACCCTATGTTGCTTATTGCTTACAAATGGGAAATAAACAATCCATGAATATTTTTCAGACTCAGAAACTAAGAAATGGAAGAAATAAAATACCAAATACCTTTTGGTTGCTGTGTTATTTTAATGCTCTGAGGGGTTACAGGTAAAAGTTATTGGTGTTTTCAGTTCTGGAAAACACTGTGTTATTGAAAGACATTCAAATGGACAAATATCCTTGAATGCCCATGTGGGATTGGTGAATAAAAAATAACATTGTCTGAACTTACCATGATGGGGAGAAGAGGAAGTAGAAAGGCTGTCTAATAAGATGACAAAATATATATTTTGAATCATAGGCTCTAAACATTTTTTAAAAAGAAAATGATCATTATGAATTGGGGTGGTCAAGAAAGGCTCCCAAAGAGAAGACAAAACTAACCTATATTTTTGACTTTTTTTGGAATCTGGGATGGGGTGAAAGCTTTAAGTGAACATGGAAATACATAGTGCAGATATAAAAAAAAAAAAATAATAACTTACTAATGTGAGGCCTAGGAAAGGATAAACATTTTATCCAATTCAAGAAAAAAAAAAAAAAAGATCTATTGAGTCTCTCCTATGTTGTAGCTACCGCACTGGATGCTAAGGATACAACATTGAACAAGTCTTAAAACTCTGTCCCCAGAGAGCTGATTTCCAGGAAAGAGACAAACAGATTAACGAGTATTTTGAATATTGCACAAATGTTATGGTCAGACTAAGAGCAGGTGCTCTGACAAAATATATTAGAGGTATTTAATCTAGCCTTGGTGCAGTCAAATAAATCTTCTTGGAGGGAAATTCTCTTGGAAGGAGAAATCTAAAGGAAGCTTGAGAGTTAGATGTGGTGGGAATAAGGGTGTTTTAGGCCAAAGGAGAAAAAAATATGAAGATCTAGTCTCAAAAAAAAAAAAAAAAAAAAGAAGCTAAGTATAGCTGGCTCTTCAGAGTGTGTAGTAGTTGGTACAGAGAAACGACTTCGGAAAGATTCAGATTATTTAGGAAATAGCAAACCTAACTAGCATTAGGTCATATTTTAATGGCAAGATTAGATTTGCATTTCAAAAACACTGCTCTGGTGTTGGGTAAAATGGATGGAATGTGGGTAAGATTATAGGTCAATGGATGGAATGTGGGTAAGATTATAGGTCATGTAGAGGGGCATTTCTCTATTTCAGCAGAAGATGTTGGTAGCATGAGCGGCGGTAGTATAGTGGGGATTTAGAGCAACAAGATGGTGGGGAGAGATTATATATGTGAAGCACCAGGACATGGTGAGTCTATGGGCGTAGAAAGAAAGGAATCCAGTGTGACGCTTGATTCCTGGCTTGGAGTAATAAATCAATGTTTGTATCATTTGCTAAAATATAAAGCAGAAAGAAGAACATGATTCAGCAAAAAAAATGACAGAGTAGAATGCTCCATAGGATTTCCAGGGAATTGCTAGGAGAGTCAAACTGCAGACCTTTGAGTTAGCTAGCAGCTGAGCTCTTAACCACTGCACCACCAGGACTCCATATTATTTATAGAGTAACTAAATTTGGCAGTAAAATTATATGCTTATATATATATACACACACACACCATATTTTTATGCAAATAACACATACCTTCTGCATTTGTTTCCCAGCTGCACCCTCCCTCCAATGAGATATCTTCATAGGTGCTTCTATGCCAGTTTATTTTTTACATGTTGTTGGGAAGAAAAATTGGCATAGCGCACTTGCTAGGATGCCTCATGGGGGGAGGACACAGAAGGAAACAAACACAGCAGGCATGCTTTAATTTCGTAAAAATATGGTAGAGCTCTAGACAGGTAGATAGACATGTGGACACAGATACAGATATAGATAGATATGCATTGCTTAACGTTCTGACAATGTTGAAATACACGCACATCTATGGTCCCGTAAGGTTATCCTGATCAGAGAACTGGACGTAGAGGAAGTGCTTTGCTAAGTAGGAGATCCAGTGTGTCTCTCACACTAGCGCTCTGGTCCCACATCTGTCCTGGCCCTGGAGCCTGTCCCACCTGGTAGCATGATCAAAGTATGTGAGATGAAGCCTCAACACCCTCGCTTCTAAGGAGCATTCAGACTATACTTCTTCCAATACAGATTCATTCATTTTTCGGGCAGACGACGGTATATATGATATTCTTCACCAACACCACGATTCAAAGGCGTCGATTCCTCTTTGGTCTTCCTTATTCATTGCCCAGCTTTCGCATTACTATGAGGTAATTGGAAATACCATGGCTAGGGTCAGGGGCACCTAGGTTCTTAAAGTGACATCTTTGCTTTTTTTTTTTTTAACACTTTTAAAAGAGGTCTTTTGCAGCAGATTTGCCCAATGTAATACATGGTCTGATTTCCTGATTGCTGCTTCTGTGAGCATTGATTGTGAACTCAAGTAAAATGAAATTCTTGACAACTTCAATATTTTCTCCAGAATTGAAAACAAGCTACAGAATTGAAAGCAACCCTTTAATGTATGAGGAAAGCATTGTGTCCCCAAACTGCAAAGAAATTGGCATGATGCACAATTTGTAATCTGAAACAGAATGTATGGAAGCTATGTGCTTAATTGTGGGGCGTATTAGAAGCACACTACTATGGAAGTCTACAGAAAGGAATAAGGAACTGAGCTACAAACCTGGAAGAGGTAGAGAAGACAGGCAAAAGATGAACGAGTTTAAGAGATGTTTGCTGACATTCTATATCGCAAAAATCTTAGTTTTCCTAAGGAACTTCCCCATGGAGAGCCAGAAAAAAAAAAACAAACAAAAAAAAAACAAACCAGTGCCGTGGAGTCGATTCCAACTCCTAGCAACCCTATACCACGGAGAGCAGGCAAGATAAATTTAACTAAATCACAAAGACTACTGAGAGGATGGCCTCCCTCCTAATTCAGCTTCTTATCAATTCTCTGGAAAAGGGTTGTCAAATATCTTAGTGAGCTGTGGCATAGTAGAGAGCTCTCACAGAGCATCTACAAATCTCTTAAAAAAAAAAAAACCAAAAAACAAACTCATTGCCCTTGAGTTGATTCCAACTGATAGCGACCTCTATAGGACAGAACAGAACTGTCTCATAAGGTTTCCAAAGAGCGACTGGTGGATTTGAACTGGCAACCTTTTAGTTAGCAGCCGTAGCGCATTGTAGCTTTTAACCACTGCACCACCAGGGCTGCACAAAGCTCTCGGATCTCAAAGATTTCAAGCTGCAACACAATACTTTTAAAAAGGGAACAGAATTAGGCTGTAATCATTTCCTGAGATCACACCACATCAATTTCGAGTACCATCATTCCCTTACTTGAAAAAGCGTCCTTTGTAATCCACCGATGTTTCTAAACCTACACTTGGGAGTCCTTTGTTTTTGAGGTTGAATATTTATTTCAGACATCTATTACCTGGTCTAGGTATTGCTTCTACAGCTCGTACTCTTTAACTTGGTAGTGTGCATATTAGAATCACTGAGCTGTTTTGGGCATATATTGATTCTTTTTTAACTTAGTTTAAATATTCAAACATTCTTTATTTTGATACAGTTTTATTAATTTTGTTTGTTTTTGTGGATGAATCCTTCTCAGTAGCAGAGAACTCAGATTTCAAGTGTGGAACGTAAAATCACATCAATTTCTGGTTTAGGTTGCATGATTCCCTAGGGCAATGACTCATCTCTTTGGGACCTTCTTGCCTTAAATTAAAATTGTGCAAAACGGGAATAGAGGTGTTCTTTCTTAACACCTCTCTTATATTAGTTCTCAACTTCTTACAGGAGGCTTAATCAACCATAAAATCATATGCCCTTTTAAGTGGGATAGGGCTTTTAGGGGTCACTACATTTACATGCTCTCAAAACATAGATCTCCTTCCATGTTGCTTGATACACACCTGCTGTTTAAAAATTTGAGAGTGAGCTTTATGCAGAGTTGAGAATCAAATTCCAATTAACCTAGTTACTATCTATGCAGTGTCTTATGGTTTTAGTGCCATTTCTTAAAAAAAAAAAAAACTACATTGTTACACAACATGACTAAATAAATTATGCACTATGTTTGGTATATATAGATGCTCATCGTTCCTTTTCAGCCTTTCCTCAGCCAATTCTCCCACCAGACTATTTCCTGCCAGTGTCAGATAGTACTTACCACAGATACTGAGCATATATATCCTAGTGAGGGGGTTTATTTTCTTGTAAATTTTATGTATTTTCAAAAAGTAAAAATTATTTTGCACAAGATTATGATGAATTTGTGGCCAAACTGAGGGTGTGGCTGGGAGAGAGTCTGTGAATACGGAGTACAAATTGCCTTTGAAACAAGTGGGACTGTGGGAACACTTCTGCCTCAACCAAACTCATTTAAGACTGCAGATCGTCTTAATAAATTGGAGGCGAGACTTGTTTACTGGAATACATTTCATCATCACTGTGCAGCCTGGATTGCCATCAACCCTTGGAGAACAGGGTTTAGGAAATTTCCACCTGTTTTTTTTTTTTTTTTTTTTTTTTTATGGCACAGGTTTGCTTCATCTCTATGACAGCATTTCCTAGGGTTTCCACTGAATTTCTTAATTCTTCCCCCTAGAAAGCATAGAAAAGAATGTCATAAATAAAAGTGAAATTGCTTCACCACAGTGCTCTGGAGCTGGTATGTTGTTGTTGTTAGGTGTTGTCGAATCAATTCCTACTCATAGTGACCCTGAGTACAACAGAATGAAACCCTGCCAGGTCCTGCACCATCCTCGAATCATTGCTATGTTTGAGCCTATTGTTGCAACGACTGTGTCAATTCATCTCATTGAGGGTCCTCCTCTTTTCCACTGACCCTCGACTTTACTGAGCGTGATGTCCTTCTCCAGAGACTTTTCCCTCCTGATAGTATGTTCGAAGTTCGTGAGATGAAGTCTCACCATCCTCACTTCTAAGGATCATTCTGGTTCTACTTCTTCCAGGATAGATTGGTGTATTCTTCTGGAAGTCCATGGTATACTTAATATTCTTCACTAATCATAATTTAAGGGCATCGATTCTTCTTTGGTCTTCATTATTTTTATCTGGTATAGCATACATGAAAATCCAAGCTTGATATGTCCTAGAGCCATAGTGGAAGTCACACCTTATTGGAGACAGAGGCTATAGCACAGAAGTCAGTGAATCTATGTTGTCCCATGGATGGATATTTTCTATGCAAATGTATGAACTCACACAGGGAGAAAAGCATCAAGACATTTATGAAAGCTAATGCAATATACATGTGAAATCCCCGCAAAAGGAAATTAAAATCTAATTTCAGATTTGATATCCAATGGCTGTCTAAAAAAGCAAAAGGCACAACAAATTAAGCTGAAATAATCATCTGCTGCCTGAAATCATTGATTTGAAACACACAGAACACATAATTGTCTCAATTGAATAAAGTCGCAATCCAAAACAATCCAGTTTTAATAACGAGGCGTTTTAAATGAGTCACAATTATAAAGGCCCAGCTGTGACTGTATTCACCCCTAGATGAGAACATAATCTTCTGTCTCTTGCAAAAAGCAATTCCATTTATCCCTTCCTGGTACAAACAAATGAGGATTTTGTTAGGACCAATCTATAGTAACTTTCATAGATGGTAAAAATCTTCATAACCATCAGGATTTAATGGCAATATCTACAAGTTTGTGGCTCTGGTTTTCTCACTAACCTGAAGAGGAATGAGTATAATGCTGGCAGTAGACAAAATTGACATTTATATACAATGTCTGACCTTACTGGGACTTGAAGGGGTAAAGGTTTCCTTAAAATCACAGACTTTAATGTGTTCACTGGAAGAGGCCTCATTTTAGAGTATGGCTTAGTGAAAATGGCAAATGTTTTGCATCTAGCCAAACTTGAGAATAGATCCAGGCTGTAATAGATAGTTGACTTAACCTTAGAAAAGTTACCAAATCTCTAAGAATTGGTCTACTTAGCTGGGGAAAAAAAAAGGAATTAATGATTTCAAAATAACGTCAAGCATATTACTAAGCAGAGTATCAAGCCCATTGAAGGTGCATGACACTTTCCTTTTTAAAAATTTAACCTACGAACTCTTTTTTTTTTTTTCCTGTGTCATGAACACTTAGCACATCCCTGAGAGAGAATATGCTCATTACTTATCTATTAAAACAAATTATACAAATGAGAAACAAAGAGCATGGATGCCAGGCATCAGTTCCAAAATCACAGGAGGCTAGAATACAGTGTCCTAATTCTGGGTTTGCACCATTGACACCTTTGAATTATGGTGTTGGCAAAGAAAATTGAATATACAACGGACTGCTGAAAGAACCAACAAATCTATCTTGGAAGAAGTGCAACCAGGATGCTCCTTAGAAGCAAGGATGGTGAGACTACATCTCACATACTTTGGACATGCTATCAGGAGGGACCAGTCCCTGGAGAAGGACATAGAGCTTGGTAAAGTAGAGGGTCAGCAAAACAGAGGAAGACCCTCAACGAGGCGGATTGACACAGTAGCTGCAACAATGGGCTCAAGCATAGCAACAATTGTTGTTTCCCAAACATGACGTTCTTTTCTAGTGATTGGTCTTTCCTAATAACATGTCCAAGTGAAACAGCCTCACCCTCCTCTCTTCTAAGGAACATTCTGATGGCATTTCTTCTACGACTGATTTGTATGTTCTTCTGGCAGTCCAGTTTGTATTCAATATTCTTCACCAACACCACAATTCCAATACATCAGTTTTTCTTTTGTCTTCCTTTTTCATTGTCCAGTTTACACATGTATATGAGAAGAATGAAAATACCATGGCTTAGGCCAGGAGTACCCTCGTCATCAAAGTGGTATCTCTGTTTTTTAAGATTATGAAGAGATCTTTTGGAGCAGATTTTCTCAGTGCAATAAGTCGTTTGATTTCTTGGCTGCTGCTTCCTTGACTGTTATTCTTCTGAGAGGGTAGTTACATCTTTCTGTAGAATGCCGCTTTCTTTACTGAGAAATGACACTGTTTTCAGAACAGAAAATATCGAGAGGAAATTACAGTAAAGCATTAAATCAGTGGGTTTGCTTCTCTAGGAAAATAATGCAGAGTGACCTCTATATATTTTTGATATTCTGAATTAGTGTTTGGCCCGTGGGGGTGCACTGGACATATGTTTGGCATGTGACAGAAAAGACAACTTGGTGACCTATAATAAACACAGATTCACTCCTGCACATATTAAGACATTAGTGGTGGCACTTTCTATTCTTAGTATCCACAGTGTAGCAGGACAGTGCCCTGGAAATTCATCTGTCCAAGTGGCTATATTTGCTCTCACCCTTTTAGCACCTAGTAGCTATCCATTCTGCCTGTCCCCAGTATATTTTGTTTCTCTTCCACTCCTGTTCAGTGGGGCTGTACTCTGAAGTCAGCAGAGATGCCCTGTCTCTAGTGTTTCCAGGACCACTTCTGTCTGCAACAACTTTACAGATTAAAGAATTCACAGTGGGCTGTTCTTGCTAAAAGGGTAAATCATTGTGTGAGCTTAGTCTTCAAATGAACAAATGCAAAAAAATAATCCAGCAAAAAGAAATAGTATCCTTTGCACCCATTATATATCATCTTCTCTATGCATATTGTTGTTGTTAGGTGTCTTGGAGTTACCTTTTGACTCCTAGTGACTCCATGTGACAGAGCAGAACTGTGCCATAGGATTTCCTACACTGTAATTTTGTACGGAAGCAGATTACCAGGTCTTTCTCCTGCATAGCCGTTGGGTGGGTTCAAACAGCCAACCTTTTGGTTAGCAGCTGATCGCTTAACCATTGCACCACCAGGGCTCCCTCCATGCATACTACCAAATAATAAATTACCTCATTGTGCGATATTTAATGTAAGAAATTTAAAATATTTGAGGCGTGCTAGTAGTGATTTTAAAAGAATCACAGCAGTGTATACTCTAGAACAATAATCAGGTGTTAAACTTCAGAAAGGCCAATTTACCTTTGATGGTCTCCATCTTCTCATCTTTGATAAGAGTCATGATATGTATAAAATTCTGTGTCCATTCTGAAATCCAATGCCTTTATGTTAGTGGATAGTTCGTGAAGAGACGTTTTTGTGTCTGCTTCCTTCAACTCTACTTGGAACAAGGTGAAATATATAAAATAAATTGATATTTTCCATAGATAAGATTTATTTCAAAGTAATTTATAAATGCATTCATTTATTTTGAATATATAACACCTCTTTATTTTTTAATTACTTGTGCAATTAGACTGCCTTTAATAATTTGTGTGGCATCTATCTGCTGATTTATAATTTAACCCCCTAGAGCAGTTATTATCTATTTACACTAAGAGTGTCTGAAAGATTGGGGTGTTTCTGTGTGTTAGTGGGAAGACAATCTATAGATTTCACTGGGATCTCAAAAAGACACGCTTCTACCCACTGTACATGTCTGAACCTGCTACTCTAGAAGGATCTAGAGGTGGTGGATTAAAGGTGTTTTGGCAAAAGTCTGGCACACGGTGAGTGCTCACGAAGGCCACCATCATTTCCACACATCTCAGCACAACCCCTAGCATGTAGCGGGTACCCAATAAATACCTGCACAGTTATCTGTGGTATAGCCTTCCTGGAATGATGGTTCTTAGCAAAAAGCCCATTGCTCACTGTATCTTGATAACAGTCTTTTTCATGTTCTGCTAAGGCACATGCATTTTCACAGTACCATGAAAACTGTGTTCTGTAGTCTTGGTAGAACGATAGCACTTGTGTATTTTTTTTTACTACAAAAAGATACTTTCCTATCTAGTAAATCACAAACCACAGCCATTATAAAATGCATCCTAAAGCCAGCAGTTGGAATGATATTTTATAGATTTTTCATCAGAGAATCATACTTCACCATTGTGTCACAGTTATGAAATTGCTTTTCCAAACAGTTAAACTCAGAAGTACTTTGCATATCATCATTTGAAAGCTGTCTCTCTTCCTCTGGGGTCCACTTTATCCCAGTGGAGATTTCTAGGCTCCATTTCATATTTCTAGGCTCCATTTCATGTTTCCAGGCACCAATCTCCATGTGGTAATTTGGCTGAGAATAACTAGAGTAGATTGTCACTGACAAAGAAAAGATGGGGATTTTAAATCATTGAGACGGCAGCTCCCGTTCTGATTCAGTTAATTTGTTGAAGGCCTGCTATGGGCCACACACAGTGTGTGGGAGGAAATTGGGAACCTCCCTTTACATTTTACCATTTAACTGAGCTGAATCCTCATAAGGTTGGTTCCGCGATCAGGGCAGAAGAATATATAATTTTATAAATGAGGAACCTGAGGCTCAGACAGATAAAGAGACCTACTTAAATTAGCATAGCAAGCCAGAAGTAGGACCAGGAAGCAATCATAGGAACATATTCTTGGATATCCAGTTATCTTCTCTTCAGTTATTATCTCTTTCCAAGTAGGCGTGACAGAATGATTTTGGTACATATGTATTAATCAGTTTCCAGTCAGAACACAGAACTATACATTCTTTTCAATCAGTAGAAGGTAATGTAAACAGATAACCAGCTGTTATGGATTGAATTGTGTCCCCCAAAAATATGTGTATCAATTTGTCTAGGCCATGATTCCCAGTATTGTGTGATCATCCACCATTTTGTGATTTTCCTATGTGTTGTAAACCCTGTCTCTATGATGTTAATAAGATGGAATTAGTGGCAGTTATGTTAATGAGGTAGGACTCAATCTACAAGATTAGATAGTGTTTTAAGCCAATCTCTTTTGACACATAAAAGACAGAAGTGAGCTGAGAGACCGGGGACCTCACACCACGAAGAAACAAAAGCCAAGAGAGTATCGTGTTCTTTGGACCTGGGATCCCTGGACTGAGAAGCCCCTCGACTGGGGAAGATTGATGACAAAGACCTTACCGCATAGCTGACTGAGAGAGAAAGCCTTCCCCTGGAGCTGACACCCTGAATTTGGACTTCTAGCCTACTAGACTATGAGAGAATAAACTTCCATTGCTTGAAGCTATCCACGTATGGTATTTCTGTTATAGCAGCACTAGATAACTAACACACCAGCTATTGAACAAGAAAAAAGACAAAAAGGAAAACACGGAGGGGTGACAAAGGTGATAACTGCAAGAAGAACTACTATCATCCCTTGTTGTCGCTGTTAGCTGCCTTCAAGTCCATCCTCAACTCATGGAGACCCTATGCACAGGGAATGAAATGTTGCCTACTCTGAGAAAACCAATGAAGAGGTTGCATTATCAAAATGTATGATCCATGAAGCTGGGACAAGACCCTTGAGAGGATCACTCACCAGCCAGCATGAGTGCTGTAGGAGCTCAGAAGAGGGGCCTGAAGTCTGGGATTCAAACCCCCTGAGAAGAAGCACTTGCTAGCAGATTCTGGTATCTCAGAGGAGGGGAGGGGAAGATGATGAGGATAGTTCTAGCCTTGTGCAAAACTGCAAACCAGAACAAACCTCTGATGCCATAAAGTAAATATGTTATAGGGTACAAACAGGAGTGGATAAGTCCCAGCTTAGTTTTTCAGCCTCCAGCCTCCATCCAGTGACACCTCTTAGAGGAGCCTAACAGGCAGGAATGAATTACCCAATAAGCAATATAAGCCCGTGCTTAGGACATCAATAAAACAAGGCACCAGTTGTCAAAAGCAAAGACTTATAGATGCCAAGCAGACAGGAAACGTGAGCACACACCAATGATTCAAGAAAGACTCGATTCATTATTCTAATTATGTATGGAAGTAGATGTTGTTCGGCAGCTTAATTGTGATGAAATCATTGAAGAATTTGTAAGAGCAAAGATTAGAAAAAGATGTTTTTAATCATAACACGTTAGAGATGAAAGAGGTGTCTAAAATAAAGTGTAGTAAGTTGTTGTTATATATATATACCTTTTTTCTGATCATAAAATTTGTTTCATGGCATGCAGCACGGTGTTTAAGAGCTCAGCTCTCCAAAAGTTTGGCAGTTCGAATCCACCACTCGCTCCTTGGAAACCCTAGGGAGCAGTTCTATTCTGTCCTACAGGGTCACTATTAGTCAGAATCGGCAGCGACGGGTTTGTTTGTTTGTTTTTGGGGTTCGGTTCATTCGTGCATTTATAATTACAGCATTAGTCATGAAAGAAGCATCAAAATTGAAGTATGGGCCATTCAAAGCAAAATCGGTGAAAGTCAATTTTTCGTGGTGGGAGATCAACAGAATTTTTATACTGATCGTTGAAACAACTAAGTTCACTGACTTATTTTCTTTGTTGTAGAATATGTGGAATATTCTTTTTGTAGGCAATGTGGTATATAGTAAAAATCCTAGTAGCCCCCATCCACTAAAATTTTATAACTAGTTCATCTCATTCCACTAAAATGGCATACGCAAATTTTGTGTTCAATCGCTAATATTCTAGTCACATTTAAAAAGAAGTTACGTCATGGATAGTTAAGGCACACATACACACACACATGCATGTATATATCAAACTCACATATCCAGTTCAACTGTGTGAGTAAGCAGAGAAGAGGCACCACAGATTATCAGCGTTTAGGGCCCTCACATGCGTAACAGGGTGGCTATGCGTTGGAATCGACTCAACGGCAATGGGTTTGGTGTTTTTTTGGTTTAACAGGGATCCGGTTGGCAAAGACATAATGTGATTTGAAAGGCAAAGATCAGTACCTCAAAGCAAAGAGTAAAAGAATGGGTTTGAAGCTAAAAGTAGTAGCTTAAAACCCAGCACTGTTTGTGTGTATTTGCAACTGTGTGTTTGTATGTGTAACAGCGTAAGAAGGAGCTTTGTGTGTGTTTTGTACCTATAAAGTCAATTCTGACTCATAGTAACCCTATAAGACAGAGGAGAACTGCCGCATAGGATTTCCAAGGAATGACTGTTGTAGTCAAACTGCCGACCTTTTGGTTAGCAGTCTGAGCTCTTAACCACTGCACCACCCGGGCTCCTTTCTTCTTAAAATTTTTGGAACTTCAGTTTCCCCACTTGAGATGGTAGTTACAGAGTGATGGCATAGGGAAACAAATTATAGTATTTGGTCTATGATTCAACTTCTTTACATGTTTATTTATTATATGGTGACGAATTAAAAAAAAAATTCTTGTCCTTTCATTTTCCATTTCTGTGAGCTCTGGCCTTTTATATTCATATCTTTATGATGTTTAAAAACAACTATATCTCATTATTGCAGGCTATTTATGTGTGTATATTATATATATATATATTGGGGTAGGGAGGTGGGGGAGAAAGAAATGTGTGGATTAATTCTGAATTTTTGAAGAAAATTAAAGAGAATGGAATGATGTTATCAAGATATTAGTAGTTTTAATTTTGAATGTATTCAGCCCGAGGCTCTACCTATTCTATTAAACTGATGAGACTAATTTTGTACTTGGCAACATACAGTTGCAAAATCATAAATATTGAGTATATTTTATTCTCCAATCCCAAATGGATGGTCCAGTTAAAAAATGTATTAATAATTAAAATTGAACAAATTAATGTATGACAAAAGGCCAGAAATTTCAGTTTACTTATATATATAAAATGGGGACAATAAAATATATATTTCAGGTTCATTGTGAAGGTTATAGATAATGTCTGTAAAGTTCTTGTCCACTTTTTAGTAATCAAAATATTGAAACTATTATATTTAGGAAAAAGAGTGCTACAAAGTTCAAAGGGAAAAAGAAGAATTTTCCTTGAATAATTGATAAAAGTGTAAGTGCAGTGAAGGAGTAGAGAGAAAATTCGGGAGGAAGGAAGGAGGAAAATGACATAAAAAACATAAGAGAAGGCTGAATATTGATTTCCAATTGCTAAAGGAATAGATTGCAAACAACAAAGGGTAACATTCTTTTTCCTGTCTCCTTGAAGAAGGTTTGAAATTCAATGAGTTCTTTTCACACACCATTCACACATGCTTCTGGAGCTTGGCACCTGGAATATTGGTTATTAAATGAAAATGGTGGGAAAATGGCATTTCTCAAACTGTGGAGATGACACTGGACAACCAAACCTCAGGGGATAACTTCCTCAACTGCCATGTTGGTGCTGTTTCTGTGACTTCATTCTGTGCTTGTCCATAATTCTTTAAAAAGTGGAGAAATTAATTAGACAATGTTTAAAAGTTAATATTGAGAAACTATACAATAATACTGTATGACATTAACATGATTTTTTTTTTACTCCAGGAATTGCAAACCTTGGGTATTAAAACAATCCTGGTGGAAGTGTATTTGGTCATTGCACTGGTCACTTGAACAGTGTCCAAAACCATTCCTCCAGACACAGAACAAAAAGACAATATGGGAAGAGCACACTCGGGTCTTGGAGGCACAAGGGAGGTCAGATACCAAACTCGCCTCTGAAAAAAATTCATCGAAAAATTATTCGACAAATTAACTTAGCCCCTTTGAGTCTCCTCTCCTTTATCTATGAAATGATGTTAACAATACTAATCTTGCATGGTAGTGGCAAGAATTAGATGCGATGATGTATGAAAAAATTAAAGCACTAGCTGTATGCTCAAGGTACTATGCTAAATTCTATGGGATACACAAATAGGAGTGAGAGAGATATATTACCTGTCCTGAGACAGTGGTATAAAAATACCCTGTAAATACACACACACACACACACACAAATATATGTATATATATGTATGTCTGTTGGAATCCACTGGACAGCAACAGGTTAGGTTTGGGATATATATATATATATATATATATATATATATATATATATATATATATATATATATATATATATATATATAAAACCAAAACTGTTGCTGTCCAGTGGATTCCTACTTATGGTGACCTCATGTGTTCCAGAACCCAACTGCACACCACGGAGTTTCTAAGGCTATGACCTTTTGGAAGCAGATTGCTAGGCCTCTCTTTCAAAGTGGCTCTGGGTGAGCTTGAACCACCAACTTTTGGTCTGTAGTTAAGCTTAATCAATTGGGCCACCCAGAGACTATAGAAAGATAGATGATAGATAGATAGATAGATAGATAGATGATAGATAGATAGAAAGATAGATGATAGATAGATAGATAGACAAACAGACAGAGAGATGATAGATGATGTTGTTGTTAAATGCTGTTGAGTCAGTTTCAACTTGCGGCAACCTGATGCGACAGAGTAGAACTGCCCCATAGGGTTTTCTAAACTATATTCTTTACAGGAGCAGATCACCAGTTCTTTCTCCCAAGGAACAGATGGGTTGGTTCAAATCGCCAAGCTTTCGGTTAGCAGCCAAGCACTTGAGTATATGAATGTATGTAAGTATGTATATAGTTATAAGGGCCCTGGTGGCACAGTGGTTAAAAGCTTGGCTGCTAACCAAAAGGGCGGCAGTTTGAATCCACCAGATGCTCCTTGGAAATCCTATGGGGCAGTTGTACTCTGTCCTGTAGGATCACTATGAGTCAGAATTGACTCGATAGCAACAGGTTTGGTGTTTTGGCTTTATATCGTTAGAGAAGGGAGGATGGTGAGACATGTTGTCAGGAGGGACCAGTCCCTGCAGAAGGTACCATGCTTGGTAAAGTAGAGGGTCAGTGAAAAAGAGGAAGACCCCAACAAGATATTGTTCAATAATTTCTACACCCTGTTGGATCACCTTTCTTTGGAATGGGCACAAATATGGATCTCTTTCAGTCAGTTTCCCAGGAAGCTGTCAATAATATGCCAAATGGATTGACACAGTGGCTGCAACGATAGGCTCAAAAATAGCAACAATTGTGAGGATGGTGCAGGACCAGGCAGTGTTTTGAACTGTCATACAAAGGGCCACTATGAGTCAGAACCGCCTTAATGGCACCTAATAACAATGACATATAAGTTATACAGTTATTGTAGGGTATTATGTATAACATATGTATTATACATAAAATATATATGTTATATATGTTTATATATATATAATATATAATACTGTGTATAATACCCAATAGCTATATAACTTGTATAACTATATATAGTAAAGCCTGTGAGAACCAGAATTAGATGGGACTGCCTTGTTTTTCTGAATATCGTAAATTTTCTGCCTTTTATGGTGCAGTCTTACCACTTTTGTATCATGAGTTTTAGTGGAAAATATTTGAGTTTTCCTTATCTGACAGATTTCCACCTTACTCGGTTTCAGTCTTTCACAGACAGATATAACTGTATATGTGGAAACCCTGGTGGCGTAGTGATTAAGAGGTAAGGCTGCTAACCAAAAGTTCGGCAGTTCAAATCTGTCAGGCTTTCCTTGGAAGCCCTATGTGGCAGCCCTAGTCTGTCCTACTGGATCGCCATGATTTGGAATCGACTTATCGGCAATGGGTTTGGTTTGGTTTTACTGTATATGTATATTCATACATAAATATATATTTTTTTTATTCTACTCAAGATACCAGGAGCAACTTTGTAGAATTTTTGAGATAAACTTTGAAATGATTCTTGAATGACAAACAAATTTTGAGGGACAAATTTGGGAGTGGCATTTAAAACAGAGGAGATATTTTGAAGCCTGATTTATTTTGCGTATGGTAGTGTTTGTTTGATATATTGATACATGTGGGTACTAATGAGATATAAGACTAGCATAAATTAGGATTATACTGTAAGGGAACTTGGATAAGAATTGAGGTGTTGGGACTTTATTTGTTAGGGAACATGGAATTATTAGAGAAAATTTTGAGTGGAAGTAGAGGACAACATAATAGAAATTAAACTTCAGAAATAATAATAAGGGGGAATTCACAAAGATTAGATCCATCAAAGTGAGAAGATGAAGGAAGCAATACTTTTCAGGAAGGAGACAGGCGGAATCCCTGTATATGTGACCACTTCCTAGTGTCTCCAATATCTCTATCCTAAAAAAAACTCAAACCAAATCCACTGCCATCGAGTGGATTCCGACTCATAGCGACCCTATAGGACAGAGTAGAACTGCCCTATAGAGTTTCCAAGGAGCGCCTGGTGAATTTGAACTGCCAACCTCTTGGTTAGCAGCCATAGCACTTAACCACTATGCCACCAGGGTTTCCATCTCTATCCTATGCATCAAAAAAACAAACAAAAAAAACCAAAACCCATTGCCTTTGAGTCAATTCTGACTCATAGTGACCCTACAGAATGGAGTAAAACTGCCCCATGGGGTTTCCAAGCAGTGGTTGGTGAATTCAAATTGCAGACTTTTTTTTCTTTTTTTGGTTAGCAGTCATAGGTACCTCCAGTGTTCCAAGCGTCAAAAGGTAGGTAATTTTTCCAAGTCAATAGACAAGGACTCATTTGCTCTAAAAGATAGCACACACATACACACACACACAAACACAAATTTGTTTAATACATAATTTTTTAATCTAATGGGGAAATGAGAAATGAAGGATAAGTGGTTGCAGAAATATTTAAAAGTATTTATGAACTGAAGAGTATATCCCTTGAGTATATCCCACCTGAATTTGGAGACAATCTTAAGAATAGATATGACGCATTGAACACTAACGAGTGAAGACCAGATAAATTGTGGGATGACGTCAAGGACGTTATACATCAAGAAGGCAAAATGTCATTAAAAAGACAGGAAAGAAAGAAGAGTTCAAAACGGATATCAGGAAAGACTTCTGAAAGTTGCTGTTGAGCACAGAGTACCTAAAGTGAATGGAAGAAATAATGAAGTAAAAGCTGAACAAAAGATTTCAAAGGGTGACTCAAGAAGACAAAGTAAGATGTTATAATGAAATGTGCAAAGACCTGGAACTAGAAAAGCAAAAAGGGAGAACACCCTCAGCTTTTCTCAAGCCGGAAGAAGAGAAGAAAAAATTCAAGCTCAGAGCTGCAAAAGTGAAGAATTCTGCAGGCAAAATATTGAACTACACAGGAAGCATCAAAAGAAGTTGGGGGGAACACAGAGCCACTGTACCAAAAAGAATTGGTCAATGTTCAGCCATTTCAGGAGGTTGCATATGGTATTGAAGGAAGAAGTCCAAGCTGTACTGAAGGCATTGGTGAAAAACAAGGCTTCAGGAATTGCTGGAATACCAACGGAGATGTTTCAACAAACGGACGCAGTGCTAGAGGTATTCACTTGTCTGTGGCAAGAAATTTTGAAGATAGCTTCCTGGGCAACTGACTGGAAGAGACCCATATTAGTGTCCATTCCAAGGAGAGGTGATCCAATAGAATATGGAAATTATTGAACAATATCATTAATATCACACACAAGTAAAATTTTTCAGAAGGTTATTCAAAACTGTTTGCATGAAGCTTGAAGATATTATGCTGAGTGAAATAAGTCAACTACCAAAGGACAAATATATGACCTCACTTGTATAACAAAACAAGAAAAAGCAAACGTATAAAGACCAAAGTTTATTAGTGGTTACCGGGGAAGGAAGAAGTGGGGGGGGGGGCCATTGCTTATGGAAGGAACCCTAGTGGTGCAGTGGTTAAGAGCTCAGCTGCTAACTGAAATGTCAGCGATTCAAACCCACCAGTCGCTCCACAGGAGAACGAGATGACACTCAGCTACAGTAATGATTATAGCCTTGGAAACCCTATTGGACAGCTCTACCCTGTCCTTTAGGGTCACTATTAAGTCAGAATCAACTTAACGGTATTTTTTTTTTTTATTATTGCTTATGGAGTAGTGAGTTTTGGTTTTACAGTGATGGGAAAATTACATTGATTAAGGGTAACGTTGCACAGCTAATTGTTGTAAGTGTTGCCATTAAGTAGTATACGTGTAAAAAGTTGAATTGGCAATAGTTGTGAACTACAAAAAAAAGAGTAGCTGCTGAGGCTGTTTATGTAAAACCAAACAACTCATGGGATTTCATTTCTTGGTTTGGAGGCTCAGGGACATGGTTTCACGGGACATCCTAGTTAATCGGTAGTGCTTCTGCTCTACCTCCTAGTTTGTTGCGTAGTGCCTGGGGTCTTAAAAGCCTGCAAGCAGCCATCCAAAGCACAACAGTTGGTCTCTATTCACCTGGAGCAACAGAGGAGGACGGAAATTTAGGAACAGGAGGAAGAAATGGAATGTGTAGCTAATTGCCACCAAGAACAACTGCCTCCTTTGCCATGAGACCAGAGGAACTAGATGGTTCATGGTTACCATTACTGAACATTGTGATCAAAGATTCTATAGAGGAATCCTGATCAAAAAGGGAAAAATGAATAACAGAATTTCAAATTCTCATGGACTCCAGACTTCCTAGAGCCATGGAGGCTGGACTAAACCCCTGAAACTATTTTCCTGAGAAAATCTTCATACCTTAAGTCAAAATATCACCTGAATTCTTCTTAAAACCAAACAATAGTTTAGCTTAAGTAGTAAAAAATGTCTGCCTTGAGCATTATGCTCTTTTAAGAACTACCTATATGGGATCATACTGACAACAGCAACTCAAAAGTTTAGACAGAAACGTGAGGGGGCAATGACTTTATATCAATGGGGGAGAAACAACTCAGAGAAGGAGGGTGGGAATAGTTCCATAACTTGAACATAATCAACGTCATTGACCTGTATCTATAGAAACTGTTGAATTGGTATATGTTTTGCTGTGTGTATTCTCAACAACAATAACAACAAAATAAACAAATTTTAAAAAAGAAAAAAAAAAAGTGTTTGCAGCAACACATCAACAGGGAACTGACAGAAATTCAAGCCAGATTCAGAAAAGGACAAGAAATGACAACATTGTTGATGTTAGATGGATCTTGGTTGAAAGCGGAGAATACCAGAAAGATATTTACCTGTGTTTTATTGACTGTGTATAGGAATTCGACTGTGTTTGTAAACTATCGAAGAATGGAAATTCCAGAACACGTAATTATGATCATGAGGAAACTGTATATAGACCAAGATGCAGTAGTTCAAACAAAACAAGAGGATACTGTGTGATTTAAAACTGGGAAGTATGTGCTTCAGAGTTGTATCCTTTCACTATACTTATTCAAACTGTATGCTGGGCAAATAATCCAAGAAGCTGGACTATATGAAGTATGTGGCATCAGGTCAGTAGAAGGCTCATTAACAACTTGCATTATGCAGATTACACAGCCTTGCTTGCTGAAAGTGAAGAGAACTTGAAGCACTTGCTGATGAAGATCAAAGACTACATCCTTCAATATGGATTGCACCTCAGCATAAAGAAAGCAAAAATCCTCAAAATTGGACCAATAAGCAACATCATTGAAGTTGTCAAGGACTTCATTTTACTTGGATCAACAATCAACACCCAAGGAAACAACAATCAAAAAATCAGATGATGTATTGCATTGGGAAAATCTGCTGCAAAAGATCTCTTTAAAGTGTTAAAAAGCAAAGATGTCCTTTTGAGGACTAAGGTGTCCCTGGCCCAAGCCATGATGATTTCAATTTCCTCATATGCATGTGAAAGCTGGGCAGTGAATAAGGAAAACCGAAGAAGAATTGATGCCTTTGAATTATGGTGTTGTCAGAGAATATTGAATACACCATGGATTGTGAGAAAAATGAACAAGTCTCTCTTGGAATAGTACGTTCCTTGAAGCCAGGAGGGGAGACTTCATCTGATGTGCGTTAGACATATTATCAGGAAGGACCAGTCCCTGAAGGAAGACACCATGCTTTGTAAAGTAGAGGGTCATCGAAAAAGAGGAAGACTCTCAACCTCTCAATGAGATGGATTGAGGCAGTGGCTGCAATGCTGGGCTGAGACATAGCAATGATTGTGAGGATGGGCAGGACCAGGCAATGTTTCATTTTGTAGTGCATAGGATCGCTATGAGTCAGAAGGAACCAACTTGAGGACACTCAACAACAACAACCACAATGACAAGAACTGAAGAAAAGTTAAAGCACACAAATATAGGTGTCAAGTCTTCCAGGTTAAATTATGTAAAATTCTTGAATAATGTATGCCTTTGAGCTAGTCTTTATCACTACTTGGTATTTCTATGCATGTTCTTTGTTCTTCTGTATCACCTTTCTTTATCTTTCCTTTTAAAGAAGAAAAAAATACATATAAAGCTGGTATCAGGGGAATTGACAAGTAGTATTTTCAGAGCCCAGCACGTTTCTCTTGTTTGATTTGCAGATAAAGGGAGACAAGGGTACCATTGGCCTTCTTGGTGGCAACTGATGCCCATTTATAGGACCACAGTGGCTGTGTCCTCCATGTCTTCCTTGGGACCTTGCTTTTAAATATCACTCACCTTGTAAAGGAATCAAGGACCCTGGCCTTGGATTCAGGATGCTGGAGCTGTAGTGCTTGCTTTGTCATAATTTTCAGTTTGACATTTGTTAAATTAAAGTCTGCCTCCACTTTTTCATCTATAGATGTGTCCAGATAACCAGATAATCAGAGAGATTCTGATCAACCCAGAATTTGTGCATATGCAGTGTGATTTTATGCAGAGAAGATTCTTCGCTTTCAGCTTTCATCACTTTCTCAATGGATTTGTTAACAAAATTTGACGTCCGCTAAATTAGACAACCTCTACCAGTACAGTGGAATGACTTCCTGGGAGAATGCGATGTCAACGGGAACAAAATCATCTTTACTTAATAGGTTTTAAAAGTGTCACTTGAGTTTCAGATTTTTTTTTTCCTAAGATATTTAATGATTTTATGATGTTGGTCTCAATATACAAGATGTGATTCCCTTTATCACTGAGCTCAAGCTTTTGGGGCAAACACTTCACGGAGGGAGGGGTCTGTTTCTCTAGACATTAATTAGCAAACTATACAACTGTACGTATTCACACCTGTAACCCAGATGTTGCTGAACAGTCGCCTTTGCAGTAGTTCACACATTGCTACCAGCCACATTGTAAGTCAGTAACTCATTGTGCTTGAGTTTTTCAAAGTAGGATAATAATAGAAAATCTTTCTGCAGCTGTCAAGGCGGCAGGAACAACACACCATTGCTAGACAGCATTAACTATGCTCAGACTTAATGTTCTGGAGTAGTGCCAGGCTTACATCACCGCCTTTGCAGTGCTTTGTTGCTAAGACTCAGTATTAGAATAATACAGTTTAAAACTCATTAGTATACAGCTTAAGAAAGATAATGATAAGTGGCCCAGTGGCAGCGATCTAATCAAAAAGACCTTTTGTATAGAAACAGAACGTGGTGAATTAAGAATGTAAGAATAAGTGCAGCCCTGAAGAGCGTGTGCCCCAAAACTGCATTTTTCCTTGAAAACGAAGGTGAGCATCAATCCATACCACGGGCATGAACAATATCAAGTGTGAAAGCCAGGATGTGAACTGTCAGTCTGATCCCATTGCTTTACTCTTAACCACTCCCAAATAATTCTGCTTTCCATGTATTTTTTTTTTTTGTCCTACACAATTATATTGCGTTTTCCTGTCAGATTATTTGACCTTTTTTGATATAATGAGAATATAAATATTTGGATAGGATTTTGAAACAATTAGTTGTATTAACTATCCATGCAGAGGAGAAAAGCCATGACTTTTAAGAGGAAAAAAAGAGCTTAAAACAGTGGGTATACCCATCTGTCATAGTCATCTAGTGCTGCTATAACAGAAATACCACAAATGGGTGGCTTTAACAAACAGAAATTTCTTCTCTCACAGCCTAGTAGGCTACAAGTCCAAATTCAGGGCATTAGCTCCAGGGGCCAGCTTTCTCTCTCTGTTAGCTCTGGAGGACAGTCCTTTTCATCAATCTTCCCCTGGTCTAGGAGCTTCTCTGCACAGGAACACTGGATCCAAAGGATGTGCTCTGCTCCCAGTCCTTCTTTCTTGGTGGTACGAGGTTCCCAGCTCTCTGCTTGCTTTCCTTTCCTTTTATCTCTTGTAAGATAAAAGGTGGTGCAGGCCACACCTCAAGGAAACTCTTTTTACTTTGGATCAGGGATGTGACCTGAGCAAGGATGATTCATCCCACCCTAATCCTGTTTAACCACGGGCAGAGATTATGATTTATAACACATAAGAAAATCACAAAATGGAGGACAACCACACAATACTGGGAATCATGGCCTAACCAAGTTGGCACATGTTTTGGGGGGACACAATTCAGTCCATGACGCCAAAAAAGTGAAAGCAAAAGGTAATTTTTATTGTAGGATTACATCCAGTAAAATTGTAGTAAGAACTCATTCTTCCAATTTACTTAAGGAAGACATTTAATATGTAATATTATGAAGTCTATATTTAGTATTTCCGAGCTCTATCTCAAGTCTCTTTTGAGGATTGCAACTTAACAACAACAAAAAAAACAAATTGAATATGAACATACAAACCAATAACACATCTGAAGAGAGACTTAGAGAGCGTGTGGCGTTTGCCTGTTATTCAGATTATTTGAATGCTATAACTTTTTTTTTAGCAAGTCTGTGAGTGTACAGAATATAAAATTTTCATGTTAAATATTAAAACAAAAGTCTGTTGAAATTAATTTGGCAAAAAACTTGTAAAGCAACCAAGTGTAAACCAAGATCGTACTCAATTTGGTTTGTGGTATTCAGTCTTAGATAAATCAACGTAGTGTTTATTCCTTAATAGCTACCCCCCTGTGTGAACGCAAGACCACCAGTGGCCTGTGGAAAGGAATTTGAATGACTCCTGGCTTAGCCTTCTACCTGTTACTGTAAAACCTCTTTCCCGTCTCCCTGGTTTTCCTGGTTTCCACTTAACTCGCTTCCGAACTACAATCCTTCTGTCCTGTCAGTCAAATTAACAACTCCTTTTCCAATTATGTCTGGTTTTCACTTTGTTTCTCCACCAGTAAAAAAAGACAAGTTGCTGTTGAGTCAATTCCAACTCATGGTGAACCGTGTTGTCTGAGTAAAATGACGCTCCATACGGTTTCAATGGTTGATTTTTTTGTTTCCCCAGAATTAGGCCTTTCTTCAGAGGTGCCTCTGGATGTGATCAAACTGCCAACCTTTTGTTGAAGAGCTGAGTGCTTAAGCATTTGTGCCACCCAAGGCCCCCCATTTCTGCACAAACAGCTGTATTTCCATGACACTGTAAATCCCACATATCTTAAAGAAACTCCGTGTAGCCCAAGCTAAAAAAGACCTTTTCCAGGCCCACGCTCCTGGCTTTTGACTAACCAATGGCCTCTGAGAAACATTCTACACTCCCTCTCAACAAGTTCTCTCTGTATGTCACCACCTCGGCAGGGAAAACTCATCTTGATGGCCTGAGCTAAACGATAGGCTAATCTGTTGCTTAATATGTGGATAAAACCAAAAACCAAACCCATTGCCATCGAGCTGATTCCAACTCATAGCGACCCCATAGGACAGAGTCCAACTGCCCCATAGGGTTTCCAAGGAGTGGCTGGTGGATTCAAACTGCTGACCTTTTGGTTAGCAGCTGAGCTCTTAGCCACTGCGCCACCAGGGTTAATTCAACCCCAGCCTCTGAATTTTGTTCCTCACCTCCCTTTCTCCAATAACATGACCCACATTAAACTCAGTGTCCTGATGGGTTTGCCAAACATGGGCTGGCTTAGATATTTCCTGTCTATCCCGAGAGTTGCTTTATCTAGCATTGTTTTTCCACCCTACACAGATACCAAATACCATTCCCTGTGTTTTTTATGAAAATCTGACTTGGGCTTTTAAATGTGAGACTTCAGCAGTCTTCAGAGGCATCACATAAAGAGCATGTGATGGAAAGGTGACAAAGTGACTAGTTTTGAACCTCATTTCCACCATGTGCTAACTCTGTAACTTTGATTGTTTCCTCACATCTTTGAATGCCACGTTCATTATATATAAAGAGAGGCTTGTCCTACAACTGTGATTGGCATGTGTTTATATTTAAAGCCACACAGTTTTGTACAGCAGTGTCCTCTAATTTATTTCACATGAAAATTTCATTTGGCACATGGATTCCAAGCTCTAAGGGCTAGGGATTCGGTCAGCAGTTCTTTGGAAGGCCTGTTGTGTTTAGCACAGTGCTGTGAATGTGGTAGGAAATAGTGTTCTGAATATACACAGACTACCTGGCTGCTTTCATGCAGAGGCATTACCCACACGCTTCAGGTGGAAATAATACTATGAAAGAACCATGCATTTATTTCAAAGGACTACCCTCAAAACCATTTGTACTGTTTTTGCCTTGTGACACCATAGGTGATTTTGCAAATTTACTTTAAAAAAAAAATTAAGTCTAGATCTCAGTCTTAGTTTTCACCCTAAATCCTTACATCTTATGCCTCCTCACATCCTCACCCCAAGTAGCATGTTGGAAGGTGGAAAAGGAGGTTATTTCTTTCAGAATAGGAGTTCCCAAATAAAAAACAGAAACCTTAGATCAATGAGAGTTCCTCTCTTCTTTTAGTCTCAGGTCTTTAATTCTTTCACACAACACACTGCTTACAAGAGGGGCTGGGTGAGCTGTAAATATCAGCTGTCAGGTTTGAAGGAGGGGGCTGTACTGAGAATCTCAAATCTTGAAATGAAACAAAAAAGCAGATGTTCCATTGTTATCATCTTAAGCAACAACCTCAATGCCTTTTCTGAGATAGGGAAAACAGTATTTAAGACTGCCCGGGTTTGGAGACACGTTCATCCTGTCCCCACCCGGTACCACCCCCATCATGCCCAAAGTTTGGGTTGGGTTCCTGGTTCCCTTCTAGACAAATCTGCAAAGGCAATGCTTCCAGGAATAGACAGATGGACAGAAAGCGCTGATGGCTCTCCTGGCTGCCTGCCACTCTGGACAGTGGCTGATAATAACGCTTAATCACACGCCTATCACAGGCCATTATCTGGCACCACTGTGCGCCTGCATTCACTTGTTATTTGGATCACGTCTCTTAGCTTCTAGGACCAATTTGAAAATGATAACATTCACAGCTATTTTTATTTCCCTCCAATGGCACAGCAAGATTTCTTCCTCTCCTGTTTGTCTCTCTTTCTCACATAGATTCGAATATTGGCCTCTGGTTGAACTCCTTTGCTCCGAAAAAGTGCTTTTCTCTGTGGATTAGCAGAACAGCAGAAATGCTCCGAGTTTATGAAAACCGTGAATTTATGTGGGCAGATGAAGGTGTCTTCATGGAAAGCTGAATATTCAAGGGAAATCCTGAATCACCAATTAATGAATAGTGAAAGAGTTTATCTTCCACTTGGCCATCTTGAAAACTCTTAACACTTTGAGTAAGACCATTGAAAATAAAAGGAGAAAAGCCAAGTGCCTATTTGAGCCAAGAAAATATGATTTTAAAATGCTTGTGTATGTGTGAGCACGTTAACATGCATTCACCATGGGCATGTGGAGGGGATTTTAAAGCCGCTTTAATAACAGCATACAAAGCATGTGTTTGGTAGGACAGAAAAAGAAATACATTTGCATTTGTTTTTGGTGTGGTCACAACCCCCCCACCCCCACATTAATTAAAGGCACGGTTACGGATTTCATTAGGTGTATGTCTTCCCCCAAAGCAGGGGAGGCAGAAGATAACTTGCTAGTCACTCTCGGTTACCCGAAAACCACAGCCAGGGCTGGCTTGTCTTCATGAAGCAAAATACAAAATAATTTATACATTTTCAAAACCAATCCATTTCTAATGCCAGTTTGACAATGATTACAGGATTTTCCTAGAACCAGGAGAAAAACTTTTTTTTTTTTTTTTGCTTGATGAGATGAGAGTGCACTCAGTGGAGAGTAGAAACGGGAGACAGAGGACTGATGACCTGGTCCTTTGGAGGTATTTTGAAGAAGAAACATAACCTAGAGGAGATGTCAGGGGATATAATCATTACATTTAATATTTGAAAAGCTAAAGTAAAATATAGCAACTTAACTTACTCTGTATTTTCTCAGCATTCCCCCAAACTGAAATAAGGACAAAGAATATATTTTCAAGGAAAAAGATTTCGGCACAAGGCAAAAGAGTCATCTAAATAGCTGCTCACCAGTGCAATGGATGGTCTGACAAAATCTGAGATCAATGGAAGTGGTAGGAAAGTTTCATTTAAATTTGTACTTCTCTGCTTAACAAATGTTACCACCCTGTGGAGAGAAGAAGGCAAGAATTTAACTGAGAAAGACAACTGAGAGTCCCTGAAGGACGTAAGGGAAGACACGTCCAAGCGAAGCATGGTCAGGGTGCGCTTGCTGAGTGACAGCAGCTGGGTAAAGCCACTGATTCTATTTCCTGTATATATATGTACACACACACAAATATATGTATGGGTCAAACCAAACCAAACCCAACGTGGTCGAGTTGATTCCGACTCATAGCGACTCTATAGGACAGAGTAGAACTGCCCCATAGAGTTTCCAAGGAACGCCTGGTGGATTCGAACTGCCGACCCTTTGGTTAGCAGCTGTAGCACTTAACCACTACACCACCAGAGTTTCCCATATATGAGTATATGTATGTATATGTGTATATATGTACATATGTGTATATATATATATATATTTTCTTTTTCCTTTCAGGATCAGTGACATTTAAGCAAAAGTTTGAAGAAATGATCAAGTTAAAATATTTTGAATAGAAATAATCATTATGTTTTAAATTAAATATGCTGGGGTGGTGGATTGTCACATGGTACAGACCCATTTTGTTGTTGTTCTTGTTTAAAACATTTACCTACAATTGAAAAGTTAGCAAGCTAATTTTTGTTTCTTCTCATCATAAGAAAATATTCACATGGAGTAGAGCAGGAATAGGATTTGCTAAAGTACGTGTACTACTACAGCTTGATCCATCTTTTTTTTAATTGTTAAAATTAGGTATTTATTTTTTTAAATATCTGCCATATTAAGCCAGTTTTCATATATATATATATTTGCTTAGATTGAGCCTAAAGGTAGAAAGGCTGTGTCTGAGAACTAAATATTAAAAGCTTAGTAATGCCATTGGTACACATATATGCCAAAAATAATAGGGATGGTGTGTGAATAAGTGATGTTGGCATGACCTTAATATTGTGGAAAGAGTATTGAAATGGGAAACAAAGATTTTCATTTGTCTCTAAATTAGATATCTTAAGCTGGGTAGGTGATTTTTGGAAAATGCTGAACATTTCAAACTATGTTGATTAAAATTAAAACGGAATTTGAATAGTACTTTACCTATTCTTACCAAAGTTTGATGTGTTAGAAGTAAACTTTATGTACATTTCATCTATATGAAATACTAAGAAAAAAAAACAAAGAACGGTTCAGAATCTAACACCACTTTCTGGCTCTCTTAAATCTTTTATTTGGAATCAGAACTTTTATATCACCATGTTTAATGTTAAACTACTTCAAAATTAACATTGCTTTGAGCAGAGTTAGCTACACAATTTGCAAAGTTTAGTGCAAAATGAAAATGTGGGACCCCGTGTTCAAATATTAGGAGAAGGTTGCCCGTGGTCTCTTTTCAACTTGTCATGGTGTTTATTTGCTGTTTAATGTCATTCTCAGTAAAGAAAAAAAATTTTTTTTTAAAGTTAGCATATATTTTACCATTCATCTTTATATTGTACAGAGCATTTAGCTTGTTTATGGAATCATGGAAATTCCACGATTTGTCTTTCATAGGTTGTGCTTGTGTATGTATTTGCTTCTTGCCAAATCGGTAGAAATGTTCCACCAAGCTACCCCAGCTGTTTTTTTTTTTTAATGCCACTTCTTGATACACACATATTAACCAACAGGCTCTATCTTAGCCTTACAGATAAGAAAGGACAGGCTAAAAAGGAAAATAACTATCTTCCCCTTTTCTGCTATCATGTTCAATGGTAAGTAGTTGGGAAACACAGAGAAATAACATGAATAAAAAGGAGACGATAGGATTCCTTGGTCATTCATGTTTCATAGGACTCCACTCTTTCTTTCTGTGTGCGAAGCAAATTTTGATCTGAAAGGAGACGGTGACCATTTGGACTGTCAATAAGTCCCACTTACATAGTAGTTAATGTAACACTCTTATATCATTGCTTTGAGTCTTACTGAATTGCCACACAACCCATCATGAGTGCACTAGAATCCTGTGGCACCATAAATGTGATATGAACATGGGGGACAAGATCAATGGTGGGCCCATACATTGTATATATCTCCTTTGTTCATGCACCTGCTACGTCACCCCATTGGACTTCACTTACAAAGAACAACTTCAAAGACAAAATTATTAGAATTTCAAGAGGGTGATCAAGCATAGAGCTCTTCTACATGTGGGACCCCATTCAACTTCACATGTTGCACCTCCAGAAAACTAGCACTGACATTGCAAAGTAACTAGGGCTAACAAAACTTGCAATATGTTTAAAACCCAGTGAAGCAAACACAATGCTTAAATATCAGCATAATGGCTGGATTACCAAATAAACAAGGTATGCATGGGCTTACTTGCACACTTACTAACCCGTAGTGGACATTTTCACCTGTTTTTCACAAGTATTTTCTGAATACCATGTGAAAGCGTTCACTACACATTAGTAAGTAAACGCAAATAAGCTCATGCATACCTTGCTTAACGTAAGTGTGTTTGCTGGTTGATCTGTCCCTGATTAGAATCGCAGTGTTAAAAAACCAAAATCAGGTCTCTTTAAAGTCATACTGATAGTAACCAATTACTGTATATTTGACTTCCGTAGACATTTTAAAATAAAGGTTTTTTTTTTTTTGAATAAGGGTATGTAAGTAATTTATTCATCTATAATCCAACGCTTTGACCATGATTCATTAGCCAAGGCCAAGGGGTGTACGACAGTTACCAAACAACACTGATCTATATCCCATTTATAAAACAAAACCCATTGCTGTCGAGTCGATTCCGACTTCTAGCGACCCTACAGAGCAGAGTAGTACTGCCCCATAGAATTTCCAAGGAGCTCCTGGTGGATTTGAACTGCCAACCTTTTGGTTAGCAGCCATAGCTCATAACTACTACACAACAAGGGTTTCCATATTCCATTTAATAATGGTTAATTATAGGTAACTCCTTAACTCATATTATTTCCTGAAATAGATGTTATGGGTCTTGCTAAAACATCAGCTCACAAAATTTTATTTTTAAGATAATTTAATCTGTTAGTACTTAAATTGAACTATAATTTCAATTTGGGGACCCCTGTATATCTAAATTTTGGGGGAAAAAATTCTTCTGCCTGGAGAGAATAATTTTCAGTGATTGATCATTTCCTGCCCTGAAGCACAAAATAATTGTGATGTTGATTTACTAGGCACACCACACTTCAAATGACAATTGTATAAGATACAAGAACACAATGATCCTGGTGTTTTAGGGTTTTCCAAATTATTGTGTACTCATAACATTGACTATTAACTTGTGTTTTGAATAGGATGATCAAGTTATTTAATCTCATTTGTTAGATAAGGTAATGGAAACAGGAGTTAATTATTCAAAGCCATGCAACTGGTTGTCAATAGACCAAAAAAGGACTCCTGAAACCCAGTCCAATGTTTCTTTTAGTGTTCTAATCATCTCTTTGATAATTGGTGCATAAATCAGTATCTATCGCTCCATAAGTTGTAATGGGAATAGCTATTTCATAAAAGTTGTTAGAAATTACGTGTATCAATTTACGTAGTATCTAGCATAGCACCTTACATATTGTACTTAATGAGTATATGCACATTCCTTTCCCTATTATATGATTCCATGAATTCCAAGTTCTGTTTTTATGAATATTTCAATTCTGGTTAGTATTTGCTTATCAAATCCTTTTGTGCTAACTTTTGCTTTCTGTGGTGTTAAAGGCTGCGGTGAAAATGTCATCATATATTGTTGCACTTTTCTGATATCCTAAATTTTTCCTTGTCCGGATCATTTGGTAAGGTAATGGATTCTTGATTTCTAGTAAGACTGTAAAAATCCGTTTCTAATTTTTTTCTTTAATAGAAAAAACATTGTGAAATTAAGACTTAAAGTAAGTACCCCACTGATGCTCATCTTTGAGTAAACCAAACGTCTTGGAGCCATTCTCCAACGTTGACTGAAAGGGGCAGATTTTAGTTTTTCTAAATTGGTGATTAAACTTACAGCAGGCTCAAATTATGTGTATTGCCTGAACTACAGTAACCAGTAAAACCTCAGGGCTATTTTTATTTTGTTTATAACTCAACCGCTTACTTGAATTTTTGAAAAGTCTGCAAAAGTCTAATTTTATACGTTGATTTCTTGGTGGAGATTTTATCCCCATCACAATAACCTGTAGAGTTATACCACATAAGCTATTGCTATCTTATGCTGAACTTGCCACAGAATAATTTCTGGTTCTGTACGGCAACTGCCATGTTGTAGCAAAAACAGAGAAATCAGTTTAACACAAACTCCATTTGGGAGTCACTCTTATTTCTAAAGAGGGTTTAAAATTAGTCAATAACCACAGAGAAGACATTATGGACTATAAGAGAATAGTTTCTAAATATATGACCTGAAATTTGAAGGCTTATTTAAAAATGGATTTTTTAATGTCAATATTAATATTCTAAAGACCACTGAGGGGAAAAACATAAGTCAACTAATCATTGTGAAGTAAATTGAAAAGGAAACCAAAGACTTGTCATTCTCCAAATACCATGACTTGAGAATTTTAAGAGGAGTTATTTCAAACATTTAAAAATAGATAATGCCACCTCATCCAGATCTTGAAGAAAAGGGAAAATATTTTTGATACATACACAGACACACAAACATACATATACATATTGTACAAAAATAGCCTTGCTAAGATTTAAAAAACTGCTGACATAGAATTGACACAAAAGAAAACAAAATATTAGGATCATGATTTCAACAGCATGTTAAAAGAATCCCGTAACACACTCAAGTGGAGTTCAGCCTCACTAATGAAGTGATGGTTTGTTTCTTAGGATAAAGTCTAAAATGCTGTACCAAAGAATCCCCAAGCACGATATATTTAATAAAATAGAAGTTTATTTCTCCCTCACTTAGCGTTACAATTCATTCACATTGGTGCAGCTGCTCTTGCTCTTGAGGTCACTTAAAAGTCCAGGTTTTGTTCTCACTCAAGGTTTCTCAATCTCTAGTTTCTGTCCATTTGTAGCCTTAAAGATGTCAGCACCACATTTGGTTCCAGGCCATGGAAAGAAGGAAGGTTTTTTTTAACAAGAACAATGACAGTTTCACACATAGCTCCTGTTCATATTCCACTGGCAAAAATATAGTCCTATGGCCACACACCTACCTAGACGAGAAGCTAGAAAATATAATTCCTAGCAGGGTGGTCATGTGTTCAGGAAGAAAGGAACAATTAGCATATAACTGTGGATGCTCTCCTTCCTATACATAATACACACGCTTACTTCAAGTCATGGAATTACTGTATCCAGAGAAAGATCAGTACTTGTGGACATGTTGAGTGTTCTCTTTAAACTGTGAATGCAGAGCCTCACTCTCTTATGATTCTAAGTTTCAGAGATAAACGATCTATCTAGTACACTATCCAATATGCAGAGACCCCTAGCCCTGGCGTGAGTGTATGTTCCTTGGGTAGATCCTGGTTTTACTCTTTGGGAAGAACTTCCTAGTCTCATATTGTCTGGTCCACTAGCTTAGTCTTCCTGAGGTTAATCACTGTCTATTACCATACCTGGCCATATCTGAGAAAGGTCTTATATAGTGTGCCTTAATGGAGGTTGTTATATATTAATTTTGTAGCCTGTTTCCTGCTCATATATTTGAGACTCTGGGGTTGCTTTAAGGATTAAAGTAAATATTCAGAGGATTTTCTTTCTTTTTTTTTTTTTTTTGCTCTCCATTCCCTTTAACAACTAGTAGATGATCTGATCTCCTTGTTTCTATTTAGTTCTCCGTGCCAGTGTTACCTGAATTAACTGCTTGAATTTTTCTCGTTTGATTGCTTCAATGCTGGGCTCGTTTGCCTTTTCTTTATTTTAATAATAGTTACCTGGAAACTTTTTGAGGCACCATTAATCTGAAGTTAATCTGAGATGTCTTAATGAGAAAATTTGGAGAATAGTACCTATCTTATTTCCTGGTGCTTTGAATGCAAAAGCAGCTGTCGTTTCTAAACACCTGTGAGTCTAACTCCAGCTAGACTCTGGTGCCTTCCCATCTTTTGTGGAAACTGGTCGTTCTTTTCTTCAGTCCATCTCTTTCTTGTAATAACTTGACAAAATGAGAAAGGGAAACCAACAACACATACCGATATTTTGGCTCTTCCCAGTTGCTTCTTCTGTGTTATATTCTCTGTAAGCACATTTTCTGCCCTGCTGGTTATAGCAGATTACACAGTTTTAAGTAAATTTGTTTGCATAATACAACAAGGGTTACAAGTCTAAAATATTAATTTCCTTACTTTCACCATCTAATACTTAAGAAAATATAAAATTCAAATCAAACCCATTGCCAGTGAGTCAATTCCAACTCATAGCAACCCTATAGGACACAGTAGAACTTCCCCATAGGGTTTGCAAACAGTGGTGGTAGATTTGAACTGCTGATCTTTTGGTTAGTAGCCAAGCTCTTAACCACTGCACCACACATAACATTTATTTTTTATTATGAAAACACCCCCTTTCCAGGTATCAAATATTGATATGAACAACATAATAATAACTAAAAATGTATCAATGTATTTCCATATATGCTGTCTTAGTCTGGGTTCTCTACAGAAATAGAAACTGTTTACACACATATATAGAGAGAAGAGAGATTCTTCCCCCCACAAACCCCCCTCCCAGAAATTGGCTCAGGAGACTGTTGGAGGCTGGCAAATCCAAAATTTATAGGTCAGGCAACAGGCTGGAAAGGCCAGCAGTTTTGTGTCCTGAAATCGGGCAATGACGGTGTGAGGGAAATTTTGGCAAGATGTCTATTTATACTCTGGAAGCAGACTATTCCCTCAAGAAACTTCCCTTTTTTTCCTCTTAATCCCTTCAGCTGACTGGATGAGGTTCACTCACATTATGGAGAATGATCTGCTTTAATTAATAACCCTTTGGTGCCAGGCAGTACATATGGCGACCATGAAATTTTGGAGCCTCTCAGGTTTATCAGGAAGCTGCTGTACCACTGACAATATATGCTGCTGCAAGACAGGGGCCGTTATGACTGTTTGAAACTAAAGAAACAGGCGTGTGCTGAAAATGACTGTTTTTACAGGGTATTGAATGGGATGTCTGAATTTTGGCAGAAAAACTGAAATTTTGAAAAATTTTATTTGGCGCACATATGCACCAATAGACTCCAGAGGTGATTCTGGGTTATAATGAGTGGTACTTCTTGTGTACCACTAAATGCTTAGTAAGCTTGGGGCGGGGGAAAGAAAAAAAGTCCATACTACCTACCAAAAATTCAGACACACTCAATGATTCAGCATGCTTCCATTAATGAAAATGCATGATATGAACAAAAAATTCAAAGCAGAAAATTATTGAGTGACCAAAGGGTCAAGGCCACTTAATTTAATCACATGCAACTACTTCATAACAGCAACTAGTGTTTGAACAAACGACTGGGCACCATAGCATAGACAAGCTGACACATTAAATTAACCATTGCAAAAGAAAAAATATTTTTAAACAATTTTCTAACATTGAATAATAATTGATTAAATTATGGTGATAACAATGTAGAAACATATGACTACATTATTAACGTGTTTAAAATTATATATTTACACAAAAAGCCATTATCATAAAGAAAAAAATTTTTTTTCATACTTGTTATTTAACATGGTACTGACAATTCTAGCTGAAGAAATTGAATAAGACAAACATGCAGATGTTATTGATTTTGGAAAGGCATGGGCTAAAATATTATTTTCAGTAAATATAGATGTGTACATGAAAAAGCCTTCTTCCTTTAACCTCTATTATAAAAGGAGAAAGTGTTCTTTCTCCTAAAGTCAGTCGTTTTATATGTTCTCTAAATCACATTTTTTTTCTTTTGAGGAGTTCTGTAATGTTAATCACCTTCCAAGTAGAGTGTCAGCAAAAACAAGGAAACTGTCAGGATGATGGGTTGACACAATAGCCATGACAATGGGCTCAAACATACCAGTGATATTCAAGAGGGCACTGGAAACAGCTTGACAGCCATGGGTGGTGATAAGGGTGGCGGTGGTCCCCCTTAGGAGTTCTTCTTGGTGGTCTCCCTTAGGAGTTCTTCTTTGATTCCACAATACACTTTAACTACTGCCCTCAGACATTTTCTTCATGTTCAAATATCTTCAAAAGTGTTTTGTTTTGATTTTTGCCTTCAAATGTAAAATCCTCCGTTTTCTTACTTCCTTTTCACTACTCAAACCCCTATCATCGGAGTTGAGCGGCTACCATTAAACCAAACTGGCTTTCAGTAAGATCAACACTGAAACCAATTCCACTTCAAATTGCCTTATCCGTTAAATCCACATTAGCGAAGGAAGTAGTTGATCATCCCTTCTTTAATATTCTCTCTCAACTAGTTTTCTGTAGCTTGATCCCTTGTCCTTAATTTTTCTTCCATTCCAGTATTTTTTTCCTAAATCCATCTACTTTTCATTCTCAGTGTTTACTGCTTCAGTTCAAGCCACCATTATTTCTGCCCAGTTTTATGAAACAGCAGAATGTGTTCTGAAAATGTAAGCCTAGCAAGCAGCAGATTAGACTAAACGTTTAAGTGTAGGCATGCTGAAGGATTCATATGTAAATATGGATTAGAATGTGCCATGAAATCCTATGCCTTGCTAATGAATGGGTTTAAATACCATCCCATTGGCAGAAACAATCTTCTACCTACTACCCAGAACCATATTCTATATGTTGAAAATGATCAGTAAATGTTTTCTACATAAAAATAACTCTGTAACGATGATAAGGGGGATAACAATATCCAATGCGTAGAACAACCATGGAAAAAAAGTAGAGCAAAACACAGAGACTGTCTTTTGAAAATAAATAACAGTAAATTTTTTCAGCCATTTTTTTCCTTGGGTATATTTTCTAAATTAAGGATATATTTATTTCCTTCAGTAAAATAAAATAGATTTTGAATTAAAAAATGAACACACCACAAAATTCCTAGGTAAGGATGTGACTGCAGCACCCCACTGCCTCTCAGTTCATTGCAGGAAAGTCCAAGGATTTAGAACATACTTCGTACTTGTCCAATCAAGGATGCAATCAACAATTCCATTCTGCATTAGCTTTCATATCTCTTTTGTCCACTTTAATCTAAAAATCTAAAGCAGCTCACATGTATCTTTATATATACATATACACACACACACATATGTATATATATATATATGTATGTGTATGCATATATCTGGAGCCCTGGTGGTGCAGTGGTTAAGAGTTTGGCTACTAACTAAAAGGTCAGCAGTTTGAATCCACTGGCTGCTCCTTGGAAACCATATGGGGCAGTTCTACTCTGTCCTATATGTTCACTAGGAGTCAGAATCGACTTGACTGTGACTGGGTTTATATGTATACACACACACACACACACACACACGTACACTTAATGCCATTGATTTTTTTTAAAAGATCTAGGCTAGTTGTTTTGGAAAATGTCTACAATCTCAATTTGTCTGATTATATACCCTTTAATATTTTAATTTTTTTTACCCTTTAATAGATTTATGTTAAATAGTTCTGAAAAAATGCTACTTAGGCAATGTTTTGTAATTTCCACTGCATCACATCAGAAGAAATGTTAGGTTGCTCTGATATTGATGATGCTAAATTCAACATCCTGGTTACGGTGCTGTCTGCTATAAAGATATTTTTTCATTTCTAATTTATAAGTTGTCAGTGACAATGATACTTGATTTTATCATCAATTGGTGGTTCTTACCTGAAACTGTTACTGGAGTTTTTTATGCTCTTAGCTGCTATCCAGTCAGTTCTGACTCCTGGTGACCCTATGTGGAACAGAACAAAACACTGCCCAGTCCTGCACCATCCTCACAATTGTGTCTGTTTGAGCTTATTGTTGCAGCCACTGTGTTAATCCATCTCATCAAGGGTCTTCCTCTTCTATTGTTGCAAACACTGTTAATCCATTTCGCAGATGGTCTTCCTCTTTTTAACTGACCTCTGCCTTACCCATTGCTCTCCAGTCGGTACTGCTCCACAGGGTTTCCAAGGAGCACCTGGTGGATTCAGACTGCTGGCATTTTGGCTAACAGCCATAGCTCTTAACCACTATGCCACCAGGGTTTCTGACCTTCTACCTTATCAAGCATGATGTCCTTCTCCAGGGACTTGTCCCATCAGATAGCATGTCCCGCCAGCCGCGTCACCGTGCCACCTCTGTTAACCGGCTGGGTCCCCTCCCGGAGTTAGTTCAGGTGAGTGGAGCAGCTCCCTGTGCTTGTGCCGTGACCGCGTGTCCTGGCTGTGACGCTGCTCTCCCCGCTCCAAGACCAGTCGCTTCCTCCCGGGGACTTCTGCCACCGGCTGCGTCGCCATGCCGCCCGCGAGAACAAGCTGGGCCCTCTCCTGGGGTTAGTTCAGGGGGGTGGAGCAGCTCTCGGTGCTTGTACCGTGCCTGCGCCTGGCCAAAATCCCGGCGGGACGGTTCCCCGGCTGGGACGCTGCTCTCCCCCGCGGGAATCTCAGATTTAATAGTCATTGAGGCAAGACAAGCAACTCTGGCTATATTCTGAGGTGCTACTCTCCTATCTCTCTGATCCCTCCCCCACCCTCCCCAGGCGGCTTCATTAACATCCGAATTGCCTGAGCCAGAGGGAGAATTCGGATAGGGATCTGACTGCATTTTTTTTTTAGTGGATTTTCTGCAAAAACTAGTTTCCCAGTGATGGCTTGGAGAGAGCAGTCCATATCAAACCACATAAAGAAGCAGACCATGACAGCTTCTCCAACCCCCCAAACAAAAGAATCAAAATCTTTCCCAAATGAAGATACAATCCTGGAATTATCAGATACAGAATATAAAAAACTAATTTACAGAATGCTTCAAGACATCAGAAACGAAATAAGGCAAACTGCAGAAAAAGCCAAGGAACACACTGATAAAACTGTTGAAGAACTAAAAAAGATTATTCAAGAACACAGTGGAAAAATTAATAAATTGCAAGAATCCATAGAGAGACAGCATGTAGAAATCCAAAAGATTAACAATAAAATTACAGAATTAGACAACACAATAGAAAGTCAGAGGAGCAGACTCGAGCAATTAGAATGCAGACTGGGACATCTGGAGGACTAGGGAATCAACACCAACATAGCTGAAAAAAATCAGATAAAAGAATTAAATAAATGAAGAAACCCTAAGAATCATGTGGGACTCTATCAAGAAGGATAACTTGCGAGTGATTGGAGTCCCAGAACAGGGAGGGGGGACAGAAAACACAGAGAAAATAGTTGAAGAACTCCTGACACAAAACTTCCCTGACATCATGAAAGACGAAAGGATAGCTATCCAAGATGCTCATCGAACCCCATTTAAGATTGATCCAAAAAGAAAAACACCAAGACATATTATCATCAAACTCGCCAAAACCAAAGATAAACAGAAAATTTTAAAAGCAGCCAGGGAGAAAAGAAAGGTTTCCTTCAAGGGAGAATCAATAAGAATAAGTTCAGACTACTCAGCAGAAACCATGCAGGCAAGAAGGGAATGGGACGACATATACAGAGCACTGAAGGAGAAAAACTGCCAGCCAAGGATCATATATCCAGCAAAACTCTCTCTGAAATATGAAGGCAAAATTAAGATATTTACAGATCAACACAAGTTTAGAGAATTTGCAAAAACCAAACCAAAGCTACAAGAAATACTAAAGGATATTGTTTGGTCAGAAAACCAATAATATCAGATACCAGCACAACACAAGGTCACAAAACAGAACGTCCTGATATCAACTCAAATAGGGAAAGCACAAAAACAAACAAATTAAGATTAACTAAAAAAAAAAAAAACTACACATAACAGGGAATCATGGAAGTCAATAGGTAAAAGATCACAATAATCAAAAAGAGGGACTAAATACAGGAGGCATTGATCTGCCATATGGAGAGTGATACAAGGCGATATAAAACGATACAAGTTAGGTTTTTACTTAGAAAAATAGGGGTAAATAATAAGGTAACCACAAAAAGGTATAACAACTCCATAACTCAAGATAAAAGCCAAGAAAAATGTAATGACTCAACAAACATAAAGTCAAACACTATGAAAATGAGGATCTCACAATTTACTAACAAAAACATCTCAACACAAGAAAGTATGTGGAAAAATGAAATTGTCAACAACACACATAAAAAGGCATCAAAATGAGAGCACTAAAAACTTATTTATCTATAATTACGCTGAATGTAAATGGACTAAATGCACCAATAAAGAGACAGAGAGTCACGGACTGGATAAAGAAACACGATCCATCTATATGCTGCCTACAAGAGACACACCTTAGACTTAGAGACACAAACAAACTAAAATTCAAAGGATGGAAAAAAGTATATCAAGCAAACAATAAGCAAAAAAGAAGAGGAGTAGCAATATTAATTTCTGACAAAATAGACTTTAGACTTAAATCCACCACAAAGGATAAAGAAGGACACTATATAATGATAAAAGGGACAATTGATCAGGAAGACATAACCATATTAAATATTTATGCACCCAATGACAGGGCTGCAAGATACATAAATCAAATTTTAACAGAATTGAAAAGCGAGATAGACACCTCCACAATTATAGTAGGAGACTTCAAAGCACCACTTTCGGAGAAGGACAGGACATCCAGTAAGAAGCTCAATAGAGACACGGAAGACCTGCTTACAACAATCAACCAACTTGACCTCATTGACTTATACAGAACTCTCCACCCAAATGCTGCAAAGTATACTTTTTTTTCTAGTGCACATGGAACATTCTCTAGAATAGACCACATATTAGGTCATAAAACAAACCTTTGCAGAGTCCAAAACATCGAAATATTACAAAGCATCTTCTCAGACCACAAGGCAATAAAACTAGAAATCAATAACAGAAAAACTAGGGAAAAGAAATCACATACTTGGAAACTGAACAATACCCTCCTGAAAAAAGACTGGGTTATAGAAGACATCAAGGAGGGAATAAGGAAATTCATAGAATGCAACGAGAATGAAAATACTTCCTATCAAAACCTCTGGGACACAGCAAAAGCAGTGCTCAGAGGCCAATTTATATCGATAAATGCACACATACAAAAAGAAGAAAGAGCCAAAATCAGAGAACTGTCCCTACAACTTGAACAAATAGAAAGTGAGCAACCAAAGAATCCATCAGGCACCAGAAGAAAACAAATAATAAAAATTAGAGCTGAACTAAATGAATTAAAGAACAGAAAAACAATTGAAAGAATTAACAAAGCCAAAAGCTGGTTCTTTGAAAAAATTAACAAAATTGATAAACCATTGGCTAGACTGACCAAAGAAATACAGGAAAGGAAACAAATAACCTGAATAAGAAACGAGAAGGACCACATCACAACAGAACCAAATGAAATTAAAAGAGTCATTTCAGATTACTATGAAAAATTGTACTCTAACAAATTTGAAAACCTAGAAGAAATGGATGAATTCCTGGAAAAACACTACCTACCTAAACTAACACATTCAGAAGTAGATCAACTAAATAGACCCATAACAAAAAAAGAGATTGAAACGGTAATCAAAAAACTCCCAACAGAAAAAAGCCCTGGCCCGGACCGCTTCACTGCAGAGTTCTACCAAACTTTCAGAGAAGAGTTAGCACCACTACTACTGAAGGTATTTCAAAGCATAGAAAATGACGGAATACTACCCAACTCATTCTATGAAGCCACCATCTCCCTGATACCAAAACCAGGTAAAGACATTACAAAAAAAGAAAATTATAGACCTATATCCCTCATGAACATAGATGCAAAAATCCTCAACAAAATTCTAGCCAATAGAATCCAACAACACATCAAAAAAATAATTCACCATGATCAAGTGGGATTTATACCAGGTATGCAATGCTGGTTTAATATCAGAAAAACCATTAATGTAATCCATCACATAAATAAAACAAAAGATAAAAACCACATGATCTTATCAATTGATGCAGTAAAGGAATTTGACAAAGTCCAACACCCATTTATGATAAAAACTCTTACCAAAATAGGAATTGAAGGAAAATTCCTCAACATAATAAAGGGCATCTATGCAAAGCCAACAGCCAATATCACTCTAAATGGAGAGAACCTGAAAGCATTTCCCTTGAGAACGGGAACCAGACAAGGATGCCCTTTATCACCGCTCTTATTCAACATCGTGCTTGAAGTCCTAGCCAGGGCAATTAGGCTAGACAAAGAAATAAAAGGTATCCGGATTGGCAAGGAGGAAGTAAAGTTATCACTATTTGCAGATGACATGATCTTATACACAGAAAACCCTAAGGAATCCTCCAGAAAACTACTGAAACTAATAGAAGGGTTTGGCAGAGTCTCAGGTTATAAAATAAACATACAAAAATCACTTGGATTCCTCTACATCAACAAAAAGAACACCGAAGAGGAAATAACCAAATCAATACCATTCACAGTAGCCCCCAAGAAGATAAAACACTTAGGAATAAATCTTACCAAGGATGTAAAAGACCTATACAAAGAAAACTACAAAGCTCTACTACAAGAAATTCAAAAGGACATACTTAAGTGGAAAAACATACCTTGCTCATGGATAGGAAGACTTAACATAGTAAAAATGTCTATTCTACCAAAAGCCATCTATACATATATTGCACTTCCGATCCAAATTCCAATGTCATATTTTAAGGGGATAGAGAAACAAATCACCAATTTCATATGGAAGGGAAAGAAGCCCCGGATAAGCAAAGCATTACTGAAAAAGAAGAAGAAAGTGGGAGGCCTCACTCTACCTGATTTCAGAAGCTAGTATACAGCCACAGTAGGCAAAACAGCCTGGTACTGGTACAACAACAGGCACATAGACCAATGGAACAGAATTGAGAACCCAGATATAAATCCATCCACGTATGAGCAGCTGATATTTGACAAAGGACCAGTGTCAGTTAATTGGGGAACAGATAGTCTTTTTAACAAATGGTGCTGGCATAACTGGATATCCATTTGCAAAAAAATGAAACAGGACCCATACCTCACACCATGCACAAAAACTAACTCCAAGTGGATCAAAGACCTAAACATAAAGACTAAAACGATAAAGATCATCGAAGAAAAAATAGGGACAACCCTAGGAGCCCTAATACAAGGCATAAACAGAATACAAAACATTTCCAAAAATGATGAAGAGAAACCCGATAACTGGGAGCTCCTAAAAATCAAACACCTATGCTCATCTAAAGACTTCACCAAAAGAGTAAAAAGACCACCTACAGACTGGGAAAGAATTTTCAGCTATGACATCTCCGACCAGCGCCTGATCTCTAAAATCTACATGATTCTGTCAAAACTCAACCACAAAAAGACAAACAACCCAATCAAGAAGTGGGCAAAGGATATGAACACACATTTCACTAAAGAAGATATTCAGGCAGCCAACAGATACATGAGAAAATGCTCTCGATCATTAGCCATTAGAGAAATGCAAATTAAAAGTACGATGAGATTCCATCTCCCACCAACAAGGCTGGCATTAATCCAAAAAACACAAAATAATAAATGTTGGAGAGGCTGCGGAGAGATTGGAACTCTCATACACTGCTGGTGGGAACGTCAAATGGTACAACCACTTTGGAAATCTATCTGGCATTATCTTAAACAGAAATAGAACTACCATACAAGCCAGAAATCCCACTCCTGGGAATATACCCTAGAGATACCAGAGCCTTCACACAAACAGATATATGCACACCCATGTTTATTGCAGCTCTGTTTACAATAGCAAAAAGCTGGAAGCAACCAAGGTGTCCATCAACGGATGAATGGGTAAATAAATTGTGGTATATTCACACAATGGAATACTACGCATCGATAAAGAACAGTGAGGAATCTGTGAAACATTTCATAACATGGAGGAACCTGGAAGGCATTATGCTGAGTGAAATTAGTCAGAGGCAAAAGGACAAATATTGTATAAGACCACTATTATAAGATCTTGAGAAATAGTAAAAACTGAGAAGAAGACATGCTTTTGTGGTTACGAAGGGGGGAGGGAGGGAGGGAGGGAGAGGGTTTTTTATTGATTTATCAGTAGATAAGAACTGCTTTAGGTGAAGGGAAAGACAACACTCAATACATGGAAGGTCAGCTCAATTGGACTGGCCCAAAAGCAAAGAAGTTTCCGGGATAAAATGAATGCTTCAAAGGTCAGCGGAGCAAGGGCGGGGGTCTGGGGAACATGGTTTGAGGGGACTTCTAAGTGAATTGGCAAAATAATTCTATTATGAAAACATTCTGCATCCCACATTGAAATGTGGCGTCTGGGGTCTTAAATGCTAACAAGCGGCCATCTAAGATGCATCAATTGGTCTCAACCCACTTGGAGCAAAGGAAAATGAAGAACACCAAGGTCACACGACAACTAAAAGCCCAAGAAACAGAAAGGGCCACATGAACCAGAGACCGACATCATCCTGAGACCAGAAGAACTAGTTGGTGCCTGGCCACAATTGATGACTGCCCTGACAGGGAGCACAACAGAGAACTCCTGAGGGAACAGGAGATCAGTGGGATGCAGACCCCAAATTCTCATAAAAAGACCATACTTAATGGTCTGACTGAGACTAGAGGAATCCCGGCGGCCATGGTCCCCAGACCTTCTGTTGGCCCAGGACAGGAACCATCCCCGAAGACAACTCATCAGATATGAAAGGGACTGGACAGTGGGTGGGAGAGAGATGCTGATGAAGAGTGAGCTAATTATATCAGGTGGACACTTGAGATTGTGTTGGCATCTCTTGTCTGGAGGGGGGATGGGAGGATAGAGAGAGAGGGACGCTGGCAAAATTGTCACGAAAGGAGAGACTGAAAGGGCTGACTCAATTGGGGGAGAGCAAGTGGGAGTACGGAGTAAGATGTATGTAAACTTACATGTGACAGACTGATTGGATTTGTAAATGTTCACTTGAAGCTTAATAAAAGTTAATAATAAAAAAAAAAACTAGAGAAAAGGTAAAACCAAAAAACCAGACCCAGTGCTGTTGAGTCAATTCTGACTCATAGAGACCCTATAGGACAGAGTAGAACTGCCCCGTAGAGTTTCCAAGGAGCACCTGGTGGAGTCGAACTGCCAATCCTTTGGTTAGCAGCGGTAGCACTTAACGATTACGCCACCAGGGTTTCCAGAGAAAAGGTAGGTCACTGAAAAATAGAATTAAAGAATTTGCTACATGAAAAATTCAGATCCTTTTTTTTTGCACTAAAATATAATGTAAGTGGAATTAAAAGGCAAATTATGTATAAGAAAAAAATTTTGGATTAATATAAAAAATGTGTTTTCAATTAAATAAAACATATACTGATGAGATAGACAGCTTATGAAATATTTTAAAAGTAATGTATATTTTGCAACTAATCAAATGAATACAGAGTCCAATGAATAAAAACATTTTTCATGGGTCACATCATTTTTTTAACCTCCAGGTTGTCAATAATGCTGTAAAATGCACACTATGCATTACTTAAGAGAGAGCGAACTGGTACAGGCTATTCTGAGGGCTAATTGTAAAAACATCTTTCACATACCTACCTATTTACCCTGGAATACTAGGTCCATAATTTTAAGTGTAAATGTTAAGAGACAAGAACTTTTATATTGAATAAGAATATTGTAAGAGTGGTATTTGAAATCATGCAACATAAAATATATCCACATAAGGAAGTTATTTATATATGATGTAGTCACATGATATATAAATAATTTCCTTACCGGAAACCCTGGTGGCATAGTGGTTAAGTGCTACGGCTGCTAACCAAAGGGTTGGCAGTTCAAATCCGCCAGGTGCTCCCTGGAAACTCTATGGGGCAGTTCTACTGTGTCGTGTAGGGTTGCTATGAGTTGGAATCGACTCGACGGCGCTGGGTTTTTTTTGGGTGGATAGTCACATGATATAATGTAATGCTATGTGACATGAATTGTTATGTTTTTGAAAAACATTTCAATAAAATTGTGATATATTGAAAATATTAAAAGAAAAAACAAATTAAAATCTACATAGCATGCATATACAAGTGTATTATCATACACATAATATACAAGTGTTTAGAACCAAATATGACAAATATTAATAATATTGAATGTATTACGGTTATCTGAAATACATTGTAAAAATAAAAACAAATTTCCTTCTGAGGAAATAGGACTTCCCCTTAATTGGTTACTAAGGAAGATATATAACAGATTAAAGACTTTTCAATTTTTGAAAATATTACTCTAAAATAAAGCTGTCCATTCTGCTATTCACAAGATATACAAAAAATAAGAATTGTGTGTAAACAACTTCAAATGATATTTTTTTTTTTTTTTTTAACTCTCTGAATGTTGTTGTTAGGTTCCGTTCAGTTGACTCCTACTCATAGTGACCCTATGTACAACAGAATGAAACACTGCCTGGTCCTGTCCCATCCTCAGAATTCTTGCTATGTTTAAATCCATTGTTACAGCCATTGTGTCAATCCATCTCCTTGAGGATCTTCTTTTTCGCTCTTTATCTTACCAAGTATGTTGTCCTTCTGCAGGGTCTGGTCCCTACTGATAACATGCCCAAAGTATGTGAGACGTAGCCTTGCCATCCTTGCTTCCAAGGAGCACTCTGGCTGCACTTCTTCCAAGACAGATTTGTTCATTCTTCTGACAGTCCATGGTATATTCAATATTCTTTGCCAACATCCTAATTCAAAGGCATCAATTCTTCTTTGATCTTCCTTATTTATTGCCGAGTTTCCACATACACATGAGGTGATTGAAAACACCATGGCTTGGGTCAGGTGACCTTAGTCCTCAAAGTGACATTTTGCTTTTTAACACTTCAAAGAGGTCTTTTGCAGCAGATTTGCTCAATGCAGTGTGTCATTTGACACACTGCTGCTTCCATGGGCATTGATTGTGGATTCAAGTAAAATGAAATCCTTGACAACTTCAATATTTCCTCCGTTTATCATGATGTTGTTTATTGATCCAGGTGTGAGGATTTTTGTTTTCTTTATGTTGAGGTGTTATCCATAACGAAGGCTGTAGTCTTTGATCTTCATCAGTAAGCACTTCAAGTCCACTTTACTTTCGGCAAGCAAGGTTGTGTCATCTGCATATTGTGGGTTGTTAATGAGTCCTCCTCCAATCCTGATGCCATGTTCTTCTTCATACACCCCAGCTTCTGACATTATTTGCTCAGCATACAGATTGAGTAAGTATGGTGAAAGGATACAACCCTGACTCACACCTTTCCTTACTTTAAACCACACAGTATCTCCTTGTGTAGTCGAGCAACTGCCTCTTGCCTCTTGTACAGTTTCCTCATGAGCACAATTTAGTGCTCTGAAATTCCCATTCTTCTCAGTGTTACTCAGTTTGTTAGATCCACACAGTCAAATGCCTTTGCATAGTCTAAAAACACAGGTAAACATCTTTTTGATATTCTTTGCTTTTAGCCATGATTCATCTAATATCAGCAATGATATCCTTCATCCACGTCCTCTTCTGAATTTGGCTTGAATTTTTGGCAGTTCCCTGTTAATGTACTGAGGCAACTGCTTTTGAATTATCTTCAGCAAAATTTTACTTGTTTCTGATATTAATAATATTGTTTGATGATTCCAGCATTCTGTTGGATCACCTTTCTTTGAAATGGACAAAAATATGGGTCTGTTTCTGTCATTTGGCCAGGCAACTGTGTTCCAAATTTCTTGGCATAGATGAATGAGCCCCTCCAGGGCTGCAACCTTTTGCTGAAACATCTCAATTGGTATTCTGTCAATTCCTGGAACCTTGTTTTTCACCAATGTCTTCAGTGCAGCATGGGCTTTTTACTTGAATACCATCGGTTCTTGATCATATACTACCACCTAAAATGGTAGGTAGCTCTCTGGATAGCCTTGTGTATTAATGTTTATGTTTATGAGAATATGATTAAAAAAAAATCTGCAACTACTCTAAAGTTTTGACTCATTTCAGTCAGCCCACATTCAGGACTTCAGAAGTTGGGACTTTAAATACTTATTAGGTAAAATATTGTAACATATTTTATTATTTATTATTCAATTATTTAATGAAGGATATGGTTAATTCTACCAGTCAAAGGTTCTCATTAAATTCTTAATTTGCCCAAAGCTACTAAGGATATGCTGGAAAAGTAAATCTGAGCAGACTAGGGCATGTAGTTTTTGTTGTTAGGTGCCGTCTAGTGGATTCCAACTCATAGAAACCCATGTGACGGAGTAGAACTGCCCCACTAGATTTCGTTGACTGTAATACTTAATAGAAGCAGATTGCCAGGAATCACACAAAGGTACTGCACTGGCTTTCACTTAGAATTATATTTTAAAATGAGTGCTGAGATTGAAGGCTGCCTTTACTTACATCTGACTTGTTTGAATGCGAGGAAGAAGCCAGCCCAGAATGTTGCCTCCTTATTTAAGGTCTCTGCTGGTGAGTCAAGAGGAAAGGGTCTTGCCCCCTATGGCTGCACTGAGCCCCTTTCTCAGTGCAGTTACCTCAGCATCCAAGAATCCCATTGAGGAACATTGGACAACATCCAGTTGCTAGTGACACCACAGTCACCCTTTCCTGTTCTGAAATTACAGACCAGGAGTCAGCTTCTGAAGGCTGGGACTCTCACTAGACTTCTCTTGCTGCTCAGCTGTTGAAATCCATCACTTTGAGAAATTTGATTCTGCTAGTATAGGATACATCATTAGCTGTACTTCAAATGTTCCCAAAGGTCCTGGGTCTGGGATTTAGCTGCTACACCTATGCTGGTTGTAATGTGTTGCTTATAGGGATTAGTGGCAAGAGTTAAAGGGATTTTTTGACAGCAATTTAACTTTTTCTTGTTGTTGTTGTTACTTTCCATTCATTGGCTACCTACAAATGACATTTAGATAATCCCAAGTGAGAGGAACGCGTATTTCATTTCTTCACATACTGACATCGTATCTGTGAGACAGAGAACTGTATGTATTAATTAAAAAAATACAGCTTTGGAAGAAAAAAAAAACAACTTCTGCAATTCAGTTAGGCTTCTGAATGACACCTTTGAAAAATTAGTAGTTTGGATGCAGGTTATGGTATCTGCACGTCATCCTATTTATTTCTCCAAGGACAACTAAGAAAATGCTCTTTTCTAATGTTAAAGGGAAAAGTTAGTCCTCTTATCAGTAGGCATATTGTATTAGGGAGATGCCTCTTCTAACAAACAAACGAACAAACACACACCTCTTGTTACTACTACTTCACAATTTTTTCCCTTGTATATGTGTTGATTCTTGCTTTTTAAATCTACAGGTTGTGTTCTAGTGCCAGGAAACTGCTGGAATATACAGAAACTATGTAAGATAATGCCATGAAATATTAACTCTGAAAAGGCATATTAAAATTTTAAATCAAGCACATCTACTAATTGCCAATGTATTCCTGTGATAACACAACACACTTAATTTTCTAGGATGTTGCAGTGTTGCTAACAGTAGAATAACGCAGTTTGATTTGGCTTCCTTTAGAAACACAGTGGTGGTAAGTAAACCTTGTGTTATGTATCACTGGCTAGAAGCCATTGCATTCAACTCAGACCCAGATGCTGGAGCTCACATTCAGTCTGGAAGAAATCAAAATTTAACCAGATGAGAAGAAATATCCCTTATTCTTTTCTGCACACTTTTGGGATCCTAAAGATCTGAAAAATATGGTGCCATGAGTTTAAGATCTTCTGAAGTTTTTCAGTTTTAGATTTCAAAGTCTGGCTTAAAGACAATGCTACATTATGACAGATGCCCTACATGGCTTAGGAAAAAAAAAAAAAAAGGGAAAAGTTAAAACATAAGAAAATAATACCTTAAAGGAAAAAACACTGTCTTTTTTACTAAAAGTTTTAGTATTTGGTCTTACAAATCTACTTTAGAATATTATGAGTATGTTCAGAATACTTGATATATTCTTGAGTACTTTATCAGTTCTGGAGTGTTTTCAGTTTAGACACTCCAATCAGTACCCATTCTGTCAGGTGTACACCAGAAGACACAATCACCCATCTGTTAGTTTGTCTTACTATGGTGGCTTCTGTGTTGCTGTGATGCTGGAAGCTATGCCATCAGTATTTTGAATACGAACACGGTCACCCATGGTGGATAGATTATAAGCTAGGAAGAAAGACCTGGCAATCTACTTCCAAAAATAGCTGATGAAAAACTTATGGATCACAATAGAGCATTGTTCAATGAGCTTGCCTTGGGCACATCAACAAGAAGGATCAATCACTGAAGAAGAACATCATATTTGGTGAAGTAGAGACCTGGTGCAGTCAAGGTAGACCCTTGGTGAGATACATTAGCACATAGTAACTATAACAGTGGACTCAAACATGCTGGCAATAGTGAGGATGATGCAGGACCAGGCATCATTTTGATCTGTTGTACATAAGGTCACCATTAGTTGGAGATGACTTGAAGGCTGCTATCTATCATCTATCTATCTATCTATCATGTATCTATCTATCTACCTATCTACCTATCTATCTATCATCTATCTATCTATCTATCTATCTATCTATCTATCTATCTATCTATCTATCTATCTACCATCTATCATCAATCTATCTATCATCTATCTATCTAATCTATCATCTATCAATCTATCATCTATAAATCTATCTATCATCTATCTATCAATCGTCTATCTGTCTATCAATCATCTATCTGTCTGTCTATCATCTATCATCTATCTCTCTGTCATCTGTCGTCTGTCTGTCTATTTATCATCATCATCTATCCCAGAATAGAAACCCTGAGTTCATTATATGATATACAGAAGGAAGCATCAAGTAATTATGTATTTCTTCCTAATATAAGGCATTTTGGTGACACTAAGACAGGGCTAGAGTCATTTTCTTAAAATTATTGTCTCCTCAGAACAGCCCTTACACACGCAGCCCATTTCCTGGAGTTGTTTTTGTCCTCAGAGATTCCTTGAAAAGAAGCAGCCATCGACTGGCCGAATTCAGCTGAAACAGGTCCTGCCCTCCATCTTGGCACTCTAGATGACCTTTAGCTCATTAACTGCCCCATGTATAGTCAATTCTCCACCTCGGGTGGAAAGATGACATGCTAATGAACAAAAGCGGCTAACTTCCTCCTTCTCCTATGCAGGGAATCAAACCCAGGCCCTAGAAAATGCTTACTCATTCTGGAATACTCTGCTCTGGTGTGTGCGCCATCTTATATTTTGTAACTGATCTTGCCTATATAAACCAGACTCAACAAGCTGCCTGCAAACACGGTCTCTGTCTTTTTGGCCCTGATCAGAACCCGGAGTTCCTGGCAACATGATTATATTTCACCTAATTTTTCCAATAACCCTTTGAAATACTTATTATTCCCTCATTTTAATGGAAGGAAACTGAGGTTCAGAAAAGATAAATGCCAATTGTCAAAGCTAATAAAAGGCTGGACTCCATATTTAAAAATCACGTCATTATGACTCCAAATTCTTTTGAAAGAAATGACATTTGGTAGAAATTGCTTCTCATTTTCATCCAAGTGTTACTGTACTCAGTAAAACTGCAACAAGGAAGGACACAGGGTCAAATGAAAGCAGGATTTTTTTTTTTTAATTATTATTTTTTTCCCCTTAGTTATCTTCAGAATAATTCTGAGAAAGAAGAAATAGCTCTAGTTAGTGGCTAAGAGCATGATCTGAAGAGCCAGGCTGGCAAGATACTTTACTGGATATATGACCGTAGCAGAATTAATTTATGTTTTAGTTTCTTTATATATAAAATGGATATAATAATGATACCTACTTATAGGGTTTCCATAGGGATTACAAAAATGAATACACGAAGATGTTCACAATGATGCCTGGTGCTGGCACATAAAGCTATATGTGTTTTATATGATTATATTGTATTATTATAATTTTACTTTTTATGTGTATGTCCGGCTGAAAAAACTCTTTTTCTCCTTTACTCCATTAGTGTTGGGGGGGGGGAGATTTAAGAAGCCTATCTCAGCTTTGTTTATATTAAAGCTTTGATCTGTTGGTGATAAAGGCAGAGCTGTGTTATGAAGAAGCAGATATTTCAGAATAAGGAGACACAGAATTCTCACTGGTAATAATAATAGAATCATCTGATATTTAAATAGACTTTTACACTTGCCAAATTCTCATAAAACATCAGTTGATTCTTTTGCCAACTAATGTAAAGTAAATATAGAAGTAATTTTGATGTCCATTTTGTAGTTGGTTTTTTTTTCACTGAAGCTCGGAGTGTTTAAAACTCAGGTATAAGATAAATTAATAATGGAACTAGAATCCAGATTTTGTGAATTCTTCCCAACATGGCAATATCTCAATGATATTTTATTTATATAACTTGTTGTCATTATTGTTGTTGTTATTTGTCATCAAGTCAGCTACAACTTATGACAATCTTATGTATAACACATCAAAATATTGCTTGGTCCTCTACCATCTCCATGATCTTTGGTATGTTTGAACCCAGTGTTGAGGCCACTGTCAATCCATCTCATAGAGGGTTCCCCTCATTTTTGCTGACACTCCACTTTAGTATACATGATGTTCTTCTCTAGCTATTGGCTTTTCCTGATAAAGTATCCAAAGCCAGCAAGACAAAGTCTCAATATCCTTGCTTCTGAGCAGCATTCTAGTTTTATTTATTCTAAAACTGATTTGTTTATTCTTCTGGAAGTTCATGGTATTTTCAATATCCTTTGCCATACCACAATTAAAATGTGTCAATTCTTCTGTCTTCTTTTTTCCTTGTCCTGCTTTAGCATGCATATGAGGCAGTTGAAAATACCATGGCTTGGGTGAGGATCACCTTAATCATCAAAGTGACACCTTGGGTGTTCAGGCTCAAAATTCTTTAAGAAATGTAATTTGATCATACGGTCCCTAACCTCAAAAAAGCTTATACTTGAGGGCTGTGGAGACCACGGTCTCGGGGAACATCTAGTTCAATTGATATAGCATAGTTTATAAAGAAAATATTCTACATTCTACTTTGGTGAGTAGCATCTGGGGTCTTAAAAGCCTATGAGAGGCCGTCTAAGATACTCCACTGGTCTCATCCCTTTGGGAGCAAGGAAGAATGAAGAAAACTAAAGATACAAGGGAAAGATTGGCCCAAAGGACTATTGGACAACATATACCACAGCCTCCACCAGACTGAGTCCAGTACAGCTAAATGGTATCTGACTACCACCACTGACTGCCCTGACAAGGATCACAATACAGAGTCCTGAACAGAGCTGGAGAAAAATGTAGAACAAAATTCTAACTCACAAAAAAAGACCAGCCTTATTGTCATGAGAGAGCTAGAGAAACCTGGAGAGTATGGCCCGCAGGTACCCTTTTAACTCAGTAATGAAGTCACTCCTGAGGTTCACCCTTCAGCCAAACATTAGACAGGCCCATAAAACAAAACAAGATTAAAGGCATACAACAGCCCAGGGGCAAGGACTTCTAAGGCAGGAGGGGACAGGAAAGTTGGTAATAGGAATCCAAGGTCAAGAAGGGAGATTGTTGACATGTTGTGGGGTTGGTTGTTAACCAATGTCATAAAACAAAATGTGTACTTACTATTTAACGAGAAACTAGTTTGTTCTGTAAACCTTTATTTAAAGTACAATTAAAAAAAAGATTAAAAAAAAAAAAACCTAAGGAAATTTCTCTTTCACCAGTTATCATTTTTGTTGAAGTGGAGGACTACCGAACAAGGTAAATAAACCCAAAACCAAACCTGTTGCTAATGAGTTGATTCCAACTCATAGCGACACTATAGGACAGAGAACTGCCTCATAGAGTTTCCAAGGAGCACCTGGTGGATTTGAACTGCTGACCTTTTGGTTAGCAGCCATGGCACTTAATCACTACACTACCAGGTTTTCCAAACAAGGTAAATAGAATGGATAAATATATAATAAAAATATACAGAGTCGCGTGTCTAATTAGGCATTTATATATATTAAATATTCACACATACACACACACAAACACATTAGAAGTTTCTTGCATGTAATAGGAGGAAAGGGCTCCAGATGAGAATTTCAGATTGTAACACAGCAGCTTTCGATTTAGAGCAGGTAGTGATACTTCCTTCTTTAATGTCAACACTTGGCAACCTGTCCTTTATTCTGGTAAACTACTATGTAAAGCAATTGAACAAATTCACTGTTGAACTTTCCAAAATCCTACATAATATAGCTTCATTTCCTATTGCTTCACCAGATTTGTTTCATACTAACATTTTGTTGGTAAAAATATGCTGTTAAAATATAGAGCTAAGTTATAATAAATAATCATTTTTAAAGAATTATAACCAGGTTTTGAAGGAAATTGCATATTAGGAAATAAGAAAAGTTTGAGGAAATTTTTGTAGCAGTAAATTAATAGAGGGCTTAATATGCAGGACAGAGTACATTTAATAAACCTGTTATAAAACCATGCTCCCATTTTACTTGTTTATAGAAGAATATTTCGAAAACACATAAGTGAAATGTAGATAAAAATCACCTGTATTCTTTCCATCTCAAAATCATTGCAGTCGTCAAGATACAAATCATTTTAGATTTTTAGGTATTGGTTATATAAATGAGTTCATACACATACCTGTTTTTATCAGCTACTTTTATGCCACTCAACATCTCCGAGTGTAATATATGAATATGATATGGTCCAAAATGACTGCTTAATATCCCATTTTAAGTATGTGCCACCATTTATTTCACCAAATCTCCTCTAGTAAATAAGCATTTTGTTTTCGATTTCTTATAATAAACAGGGTTCGGCAGATATTCTTTTGGATAAATCTTTAGGCCAATTTTTATTTATCTTTAGGATAAAATCCCAATAAGAGAAACCTCACATTGCATGTGCCCTTATTAATATGTGCAGTAAGTATGTATGTCAAGAGGGTCTCTGTAAAGAATTTTACCCGTTTACAATCCTACCAACAGTGTCTAGAATGTCTGCTTCCTATGCATTCCTGCCATCGTAACACATCATTTCAAAAAACATGTCCATTGAAAGAGTAAAAATACTATCTTGTTTTAATTTCTATTTCTTTGATTCTAAGTTTAGTTAAAAGTATATATGCATGTGTGTATGTATGTATACACATATATGTATATAAGTGTTGTCATTGCTAAGTGCGCTCAAGATGATTCTGACTCATAGTGACCCCATGTGCAAGAGAACAAAACACTGCCCACTCCTGTGCCATCCTCACAATCGTTGCTATGTTTGAGCCTGTTGTTGCAGCCACTGTGTCAATCCATCTCGTTAAGGGGCATTCTCTTTTTCGCTGACCCTCTGTCCGTCTCCATAGTATGCATATGTATTTCTTTATGTATGCATATGTGTATCTGCATGTATTTCTGTGCATGTATATATGCACACATATATCCTTTATCACTTCGAAGCTGCATACTTTAAGAAGTGTTATATTGGAGAGGCGGGGCCAAGATGGCGGACTAGGCGGATGCTACCGCGGATCCCTCTTGCAACAAAGACTCGGAAAAACAAGTGAATTGATCACATACATAACAATCTACGAACTCTGAACAATAAACACAGACATAGAGACGGAAAACAAACAAATACGGGCAGACAGTGACCGTTTTCAGAACTAGGAGCCAGCATACCAGGCAGGTGACCTTCGGAGCCCAATCTGGGGCAGAGCCCAGGGGGGCAGACGGCACAGACAAGGGGCCCAGCCCTACCCCCCCGAACCCATCCCGGGAGGAAGTCTAGCTGGTTGGCGCGGGCGGCGTAGTGGCGCAGTCGGTGGGAGAAGCACCCGGGAGGCAGTGACTGATCTTGGAGTGGGGAGAGCAGCGTCCCAGCTGGGGAGCCGTCCCGCCGGGAGTTTGGCGGGAAGCGGGCGTGGCACGAGCAGGGGGATCAGCTATATTTCCCTAAAGCGACCCCGAGGCAGGGCCCACACGTTTGTGCGGGGGTCGCCCACCTATTTCTCGCGTGTGTCACGGCGCACCGGAGGGAGAAGTCCGTGGGAGGAAGTGACGGGTCTTGGAGCGGGGAGAGCAGCGTCCCAGCTGGGGAGCCGTCCCGCTGGAATTTTGGCTAAAGCGGGCAGGGTGTGAGTGCGGGGATCAGTTATATTCCCCTGAATTGACCCAGGGGGCGGGCCCACCTGGTTGTGTGAGTGACGCCCACCCAGTTCGCGCGAGCGGTGCGGCGCACCGGAGGGAGAAGTCCCCGGGAGGAAGTGACTGGTCTCGGAGCGGGGAGAGCAGCGTCCCAGCCGGGGAGCCGTCCCACTGGGACTTTGGCGAAAGCGGGCAGGGCGTGAGCGCGGGGTCCAATTATATTCCCCTGAATAGACCCCGGGGACTGGCCCACCCATTCGTGCGGGAAACGCCCACCCAGTTCGTGTGAGCGGAGCGGCACACTGGAGGGAGAAGTCCCCAGGAGGAAGTGACAGGTCTCGGAGCGGGGAGAGTAGCGTCCCAGCCGGGGAGCTGTCCCGCTGGGATTTTGGTGGACGGGGGTGGAGTGTGAAGGCGGGGATCAGCTCTATATTCTGTGGTGCTACACTCCTAGCTCTTTGATCCCTCCCCCACCCTCCCCAGGTGGCTCCATTAACATCCGAATACCCTGAGCCAGAGGGAGAATTCAGACAGAGATCTGACTGCATTTTTTTTTAGCTGATTACCTGGAAAATCTAGTTTCCCAGTGATGGCTCGGAGACAGCAGTACATATCAAACCACATAAAGAAACAGACCATGACAGCTTCTCCAACCCCCCAAACAAAAGAATCAAAATCTTTCCCAAATGAAGATACAATCCTGGAATTATCAGATACAGAATATAAAAAACTAGTTTACAGAATGCTTAAAGATATCACAAATGAAATTAGGCTAACTGCAGAAAAAGCCAAGGAACACACTGATAAAACTGTTGAAGAACTCAAAAAGATTATTCAAGAACATAGTGGAAAAATTAATAAGTTGCAAGAATCCATAGAGAGACAGCATGTAGAAATCCAAAAGATTAACAATAAAATTACAGAATTAGACAACGCAATAGAAAGTCAGAGGAGCAGACTTGAGCAATTAGAATGTAGACTGGGACTTCTGGAGGACCAGGGAATCAACTCCAACATAGCTGGAAAAAAATCAGATAAAAGAATTAAAAAAAATGAAGAAACCCTAAGAATCATGTGGGACTCTATCAAGAAGGATAACTTGCGAGTGATTGGAGTCCCAGAACAGGGAGGGGGGACAGAAAACACAGAGAAAATAGTTGAAGAACTCCTGACACAAAACTTCCCTGACATCATGAAAGACGAAAGGATAGCTATCCAAGATGCTCATCGAACCCCATTTAAGATTGATCCAAAAAGAAAAACACCAAGACATATTATCATCAAACTCGCCAAAACCAAAGATAAACAGAAAATTTTAAAAGCAGCCAGGGAGAAAAGAAAGGTTTCCTTCAAGGGAGAATCAATAAGAATAAGTTCAGACTACTCAGCAGAAACCATGCAGGCAAGAAGGGAATGGGACGACATATACAGATCACTGAAGGAGAAAAACTGCCAACCAAGGATCATATATCCAGCAAAACTCTCTCTGAAATATGAAGGCAAAATTAAGATATTTACAGATAAACACAAGTTTAGAGAATTTGCAAAAACTAAACCAAGACTGAAAGAAATGCTAAAGGAGATTGTTTGGCCTGATGACCAATAATATCAGGTACCAGCACAATACAAGGTCACAAAACAGACCGTCTTGATATCAACGCAACTCAAATAGGGAAAGCACAAAAACAAACAAATTAAGATTAATTCTAAAAAATAAATAAATAAACAAAATAATTCACATAACAGGAAATCATGGAAATCAATAGATAAACGATCACAATAATCAAAAAGAGGGACTAAATAGAGGAGGCATTGAACTGCCAGATGGAGAGGGATACAAGGCGATATAGAAAGATACAAGTTAGGTTTTTACTTAGAAAAATAGGGGTAAATAATAAGGTAACCACAAAAAGGAATATCAATTTCATAACTCAAGAAAAACGTAATGACTCAAGAAATATAAAGTTAAACATTATGAAAATGAGGATCTCACAATCTACTAAGAAAAACGTCTCAGCACAAAAAAGCATGTGGAAAAATGAAATGGCCAACAACACACATGAAAAGGCATCAAAATGAGAGCACTAAAAACTTATTTATCTATAATTACGCTGAATGTAAATGGACTAAATGCACCAATAAAGAGACAGAGAGTCACGGACTGGATAAAGAAACACGATCCATCCATATGCTGCCTACAAGAGACACACCTTAGACTTAAAGACACAAACAAACTAAAACTCAAAGGATGGAAAAAATATATCAAGCAAACAATAAGCAAAAAAGAAGGGGAGTAGCGATATTAATTTCTGACAAAATAGACTTTAGACTTAAATCCACCACAAAGGATAAAGAAGGACACTATATAATGATAAAAGGGACAATTGATCAGGAAGACATAACCATATTAAATATTTATGTACCCAGTGACAGGGCTGCAAGATACATAAATCAAATTTTAACAGAATTGAAAAGTGAGATAGACACCTCCACAATTATAGTAGGAGACTTCAACACACCACTTTCGGAGAAGGACAGGACATCCAGTAAGAAGCTCAATAGAGACACGGAAGACCTGCTTACAACAATCAACCAACTTGACCTCACTGACTTATACAGAACTCTCCACCCAAATGCTGCAAAATATACTTTTTTTTCTAGTGCACATGGAACATTCTCTAGAATAGACCACATATTAAGTCATAAAACAAACCTTTGCAGAGTCCAAAACATCGAAATATTACAAAGCATCTTCTCAGACCACAAGGCAATAAAACTAGAAATCAATAACAGAAAAACTAGGGAAAAGAAATCAAATACTTGGAAACTGAACAATACCCTCCTGAAAAAAGACTGGGTTATAGAAGACATCAAGGAGGGAATAAGGAAATTCATAGAATGCAACGAGAATGAAAATACTTCCTATCAAAACCTCTGGGACACAGCAAAAGCAGTGCTCAGAGGCCAATTTATATCGATAAATGCACACATACAAAAAGAAGAAAGAGCCAAAATCAGAGAACTGTCCTGACAACTTGAACAAATAGAAAGTGAGCAACCAAAGAATCCATCAGGCACCAGAAGAAAACAAATAATAAAAATTAGAGCTGAACTAAATGAATTAGAGAACAGGAAAACAATTGAAAGAATTAACAAAGCCAAAAGCTGGTTCTTTGAAAAAATTAACAAAATTGATAAACCATTGGCTAGACTGACTAAAGAAAAACAGGAAAGGAAACAAATAACCCGAATAAGAAACGAGAAGGACCACATCACAACAGAACCAAATGAAATTAAAAGAATCATTTCAGATTACTACGTAAAATTGTACTCTAACAAATTTGAAAACCTAGAAGAAATGGATAAATTCTTGGAAAAACACTACCTACCTAAACTAACACATTCAGAAGTAGATCAACTAAATAGACCCATAACAAAAAAAGAGATTGAAACGGTAATCAAAAAACTTCCAACAAAAAAAAGTCCTGGCCCAGACGGCTTCACTGCAGAGTTCTACCAAACCTTCGGAGAAGACTTAACACCATTACTATTGAAGATATTTCAAATCATAGAAAAAGATGGAATACTACCCAACTCATTCTATGAAGCTACCATCTCCCTGATACCAAAACCAGGTAAAGACATTACAAAAAAAGGAAATTTTAGACCGATATCCCTCATGAACATAGATGCAAAAATCCTCAACAAAATTCTAGCCAATAGAATCCAACAACACATCAAAAAAATAATTCACCATGATCCAGTGGGATTTATACCAGGTATGCAAGGCTGGTTTAATATCAGAAAAACCATTAATGTAATCCATCACATAAATAAAACAAAAGATAAAAACCACATGATCTTATCAATAGATGCAGAAAAGGCATTTGACAAAGTCCAACACCCATTTATGGTAAAAACTCTTACCAAAATAGGAATTGAAGGAAAATTCCTCAACATAATAAAGGGCATCTATGCAATAAAAATAAAAAAAAAAATTTTTTTTTTTTTTTTTTTTTTATGCAAAGCCAACAGCCAATATCACTCTAAATGGAGAGAACCTGAAAGCATTTCCCTTGAGAACGGGAACCAGACAAGGATGCCCTTTATCACCGCTCTTATTCAACATCGTACTTGAAGTCCTAGCCAGGGCAATTAGGCTAGACAAATAAAGGGTATCCAGATTGGTAAGGAGGAAGTAAAGCTATCACTATTTGCAGATGACACGATCGTATACATGGAAAACCCTAAGGAATCCTCCAGAAAACTACTGAAACTAATAGAAGAGTTTGGCAGAGTCTCAGGTTATAAAATAAACATACAAAAATCACTTGGATTCCTCTACATCAACAAAAAGAACACCGAAGAGGAAATAACCAAATCAATACCATTCACAGTAGCCCCCAAGAAGATAAAATACTTAGGAATAAATCTTACCAAGGATGTAAAAGACCTATACAAAGAAAACTATAAAACTCTGCTACAAGAAATTCAAAAGGACATACTTAAGTGGAAAAACATACCCTGCTCATGGATAGGAAGACTTAACATAGTAAAAATGTCTATTCTACCAAAAGCCATCTATACATATAACGCACTTCCAATCCAAATACCAATGCCATATTTTAAGGGAATAGAGAAACAAATCACTAATTTCACATCTAAGGGAAAGAACCCCCGGATAAGCAAAGCATTACTGAAAAAGAAGAAGAAAGTGGGAGGCCTCACTCTACCTGATTTCAGAAGCTAGTATACAGCCACAGTAGGCAAAACAGCCTGGTACTGGTACAACAACAGGCACATAGACCAATGGAACAGAATTGAGAACCCAGATATAAATCCATCCACGTATGAGCAGCTGATATTTGACAAAGGACCAGTGTCAGTCAATTGGGGAAATGATAGTCTTTTTAACAAATGGTGCTGGCATAACTGGATATCCATTTGCAAAAGAATGAAACAGGACCCATACCTCACACCATGCACAAAAACTAACTCCAAGTGGATCAAAGACCTAAACATAAAGACTAAAACGATAAAGATCATCGAAGAAAAAATAGGATCAACCCTAGGAGCCCTAATACAGGGCATAAACTGAATACAGAACATTACCAAAAATGATGAAGAGAAACCCGATAACTGGGATCTCCTAAAAATCAAACACCTATGCTCATCTAAAAAAAAAAAAAAAAAAATTTTTTTTTTGTTTTTTTTATGCTCATCTAAAGACTTCACCAAAACAGTAAAAAGACCACCTACAGACTGGGAAAGAATTTTCAGCTATGACATCTCCGACCAGCGCCTGATCTCTAAAATCTACATGATTCTGTCAAAACTCAACCACAAAAAGACAAACAACCCAATCAAGAAGTGGGCAAAGGATATGAACACACATTTCACTAAAGAAGATATTCAGGCAGCCAACAGATACATGAGAAAATGCTCCCAATCATTAGCCATTAGAGAAATGCAAATTAAAACTACGATGAGATTCCATCTCACACCAGCAAGGCTGGCATTAATCCAAAAAACACAAAATAATAAATGTTGGAGAGGCTGCGGAGAGATTGGAACTCTCATACACTGCTGGTGGGAACGTCAAATGGTACAACCACTTTGGAAATCTATCTGGCGTTATCTTAAACAGTTAGAAATAGAACTACCATACAACCCAGAAATCCCACTCCTCAGAATATACCCTAGAGATACAAGAGCCTTCACACAAACAGATATATGCACACCCATGTTTATTGCAGCTCTGTTTACAATAGCAAAAAGCTGGAAGCAACCAAGATGTCCGTCAACGAATGAATGGGTAAATAAATTGTGGTATATTCACACAATGGAATACTATGCATCGATAAAGAACAGTGATGAATCTCTGAAACATTTCATAACATGGAGGTATCTGGAAGGCATTATGCTGAGCGAAATGAGTCAGTTGCAAAAGGACAAATATTGTATAAGGCCAGTATTATAAGATCTTGAGAAATAGAAAAAACGGAGAAGAACACATACTTTTGTGGTTACAAAGGGGGGAGGGAGGGAGAGAGGGAGAGGGCTTTTTATTGATCAATCAGTAGATAAGAACTGCTTTGGGTGAAGGGAAAGACAACAGTCAATACAAGGAAGGTCAGCCTAATTGGACTGGACTAAAAGCAAAGAAGTTTCTGGGATAAAATGAAAGCTTCAAAGGTCAGCGGAGCAGGGGCTGGGGTCTGGGGAACTTGGTTTGAGGGGACTTCTAAGTCAATGGGCAAAATAATTCTATTATGAAAACATTCTGCATCCCACTTTGAATTGTGGCGCCTGGGGTCCTAAATGCCAACAAGCGGCCATCTAAGATACATCAATTGGTCTCAACCCACCTGGCGCAAAGGCAAAGGAAGAACACCAAGGTCACACGACAACTAAGAACTCAAGAGACAGAAAGGGCCACATGAACCAGAGACCTACATTATCCTGAGACCAGAAGAACTAGTTGGTGCCCGGCCACAATCGATGTCTGCCCTGTCAGGGAGCACAACAGACAACTCCTGAGGGAGCAGGAGACCAATGGGATAATACAGACCCCAAATTCTCATAAAAAGACCATACCTAATGGTATGACTGCGACTAGAGGAATCCCAGAGACAATGCTCCCCAGAACTTCTGATGGCACAGGACAGGAACCATCCCCGAAGACACATCATCAGGCATGAAAAGGACTGGTCAGTGGGGGGAGAGAGATGCTGATGAAGAGTGAGCTAATTAAATCAGGTGGACACTGGAGAGTGTGTTGGCAACTCTTGACTGGAGGGGGGATGGGAAGATAGAGAGAGAGGGAAGATGGCAAAATTGGCACTAAACGAGAAACTGAAAGGGCTGACTCAATAGGGGCAGAGCAAGTGGGAGAAGGGAGTAAGATGTATGTAAACCTACATGTGACAGACTGGAATGGTAAATGTTCACTTGAAGCTTAATAAAAATTAATTAAAAAAAAAAAAAAGTAGTGTTATATTTTGCTGTAAACTGAAGCTCCACATAAGGAGAGCTAATGGAAATACTTTTTTCTATTGAACCTAAACATCATTTTAAAAGTACCAGTCGAGTGGAAAAGAGTGTAGAGGAGGGCAACGCAATACTCCTTGTCCTGTAAACTCTGTTGTCGAGTCGATTCAGACTCATAGCAACCCTATATTGATTTTAGGAGTTTGCCAGGCACCCCTGTGTGTGTGTATCTATGTAATATTGTGCCTAACTACCATCCCTCTGCCAGTTTGTTGTACTGTGGTGGCTTTCATGTTGCTGTATGTTGGAAGCTATTCATCAGTATTTCAAATGTCAGCAGGATCACAGACAGTGGACAGGTTACAGTGGAGCTTCCAGGCTAAGACAAATTAGGAAGAATGCTCTGACAATCTACTTCCAAAAATTAGCCCATGAAAACCCTGTTGTCTGATAATTTGCTTGAAGGTGAGCCCCCTAGATTGGTAGGGACTACACAGTGGCCACAACAATGGACTCAAGCATACCAACCATAATGGAAATGGCACAAGACTGGGTAACGTTTCCTTCTGTTGTACATCGGGTTGTCATGACTCAGACCCAACTCGAGGACAAGTAGAAACAACAAGTAAACCTAAATTCTGTATAATTTGCTTGGGCAATCTTCATATTCATGAGGATATAGCAATTTAGCTTCTGGTTCAATCCATTTCAAGTTGGCTTCTTATGGAATGAGTTCTTATCTTGCTCTTAAACCCCCTCACTCCTCTTTCACCAGTCACATAAAATGTAGGAATTTTTTTTATCAGTTTAATGAGTAGGTAGATATTTAGGAGGGGGCAGTGATTAAGAGCTCAGCTGCTAACCCAAGTGGCTGACAGTTCAAAGCCACCAGCTGCTCTTTGGTAACTGTGGGGCAGTTCTACTCTGTCCTATAGAGTTACCATGAGTCAGAATCGATTCGACGGCCATGGGTTTAGTTTTGGTTTTTGATTTACGCAATAAACACTTTTTGTGCTTTATTCTTAAAATTTTGTACACATAGGACAAAAGTTTAATTTTTTTTCTCCATGTAGAAAATTAGAAGTGTTCTCTTTTGTATTCTCATCTAACTCTTCTTTGATTTTTCCTTCCTTTTGTGAATTCCAAAGGCTCTTTCCCCATTACTTTGTAAAATTGCAAATGTGTGTAAAATATGAGTGTTTTATGTTTAGAAAACACTGTTAATTTTAACTTAGACAAAACTCTGTGTGTGTCACCTTGGTGCTGACTTTATATCATGCAATTACCTTCACATGAACAGGTCAAAGAATGTCAAGCTGGGTCAGCTGCGAATTCTGATTGTATTGTAAATACAGTAGCATGTAAAATTCTTACTTTTTAATTAGTAAGAAGCACAGATAAATGGATTGATTTTCCTGCAGTATAAATCTGATCATGCCACTTCCCATCTGAAAAACCTAAAATGACAGTCTAAGACCCAGACTCCTTATCTGGCAATCAAAACTCAGTAAGATGAGGAAGCAAATTTCTTTGCAAAATTTTCCTTCCACTCTTCTTCATCTGACTTTATTTTAGCAAATCTTACACTTCACCATAACTATTTGCCTTTATATTTGTATTCATTTTTTTTTCTTTTATTTTTTTTCTCCCTGGAAAGCCCTTCTTTCTCTAAATGTTCACATCTAAATCTTTCAAAGAACACCTCAAATTGCTGTACCCTTAAGAAAGTCTTCTGTGAATCTTAGCATTAGACTTTCCCTCCTCCCTAATTAGACATAGTCTCTTCCTCTTCTTTGATCTACTAACGCTTGTGTGTATATCTCCTGTGGACGTGAATACTTTATAACTTATGTTACAGTTGTTTGTTCAGTTAGTGGACAACGTGGCAAACTGAAACGGTGATAGGTTTGGGGATTATACACAGTTGTTTTTGACTCACAGCCCTGCTATATATGTGCTATATAATTTATTTGCTATATATAAGCCTCTTCCTCCAAATTTGGTTTTTCATGTGAACTATGGGATAATAACCACTGTGGTAGGTACTGTGGTTGGTTTATCCACCCCCTTCTCTTAGGTAGAGACTCTGCCAGTGAGTTCAGTTGCTGTGGAATCAAATCCAACTCATGGTGACCCCGTGTGTGTCAGAGTAAAGCTGCTCCACAGGGCGTTCAGACATGGACCACCACAACTGCTCTACAGGGCATTCAGACATGGACCACCACAACTGCTCTACAGGGCATTCAGACATGGACCACCACAACTGCTCTACAGGGCGTTCAGACATGGATCACCACAACTGCTCTACAGGGCGTTCAGACATGGATCACCACAACTGCTCTACAGGGCGTTCAGACATGGACCACCACAACTGCTCTACAGGGCGTTCAGACATGGACCACCACAACTGCTCTACAGGGCGTTCAGACATGGACCACCACAACTGCTCTACAGGGCGTTCAGACATGGATCACCACAACTGCTCTACAGGGCGTTCAGACATGGACCACCACAACTGCTCTACAGGGCGTTCAGACATGGACCACCACAACTGCTCTACAGGGCGTTCAGACATGGACCACCACAACTGCTCTACAGGGCGTTCAGACATGGACCACCACAACTGCTCTACAGGGCGTTCAGACATGGACCACCACAACTGCTCTACAGGGCGTTCAGACATGGACCACCACAACTGCTCTACAGGGCGTTCAGACATGGATCACCACAACTGCTCTACAGGGCGTTCAGACATGGACCACCACAACTGCTCTACAGGGCGTTCAGACATGGATCACCACAACTGCTCTACAGGGCGTTCAGACATGGACCACCACAACTGCTCTACAGGGCGTTCAGACATGGACCACCACAACTGCTCTACAGGGCGTTCAGACATGGACCACCACAACTGCTCTACAGGGCGTTCAGACATGGACCACCACAACTGCTCTACAGGGCGTTCAGACATGGACCACCACAACTGCTCTACAGGGCGTTCAGACATGGACCACCACAACTGCTCTACAGGGCGTTCAGACATGGACCACCACAACTGCTCTACAGGGCGTTCAGACATGGACCACCACAACTGCTCTACAGGGCGTTCAGACATGGACCACCACAACTGCTCTACAGGGCGTTCAGACATGGATCACCACAACTGCTCTACAGGGCGTTCAGACATGGACCACCACAACTGCTCTACAGGGCGTTCAGACATGGACCACCACAACTGCTCTACAGGGCGTTCAGACATGGATCACCACAACTGCTCTACAGGGCGTTCAGACATGGACCACCACAACTGCTCTACAGGGCGTTCAGACATGGATCACCACAACTGCTCTACAGGGCGTTCAGACATGGACCACCACAACTGCTCTACAGGGCGTTCAGACATGGACCACCACAACTGCTCTACAGGGCATTCAGACATGGACCACCACAACTGCTCTACAGGGCATTCAGACATGGACCACCACAACTGCTCTACAGGGCGTTCAGACATGGACCACCACAACTGCTCTACAGGGCGTTCAGACATGGATCACCACAACTGCTCTACAGGGCGTTCAGACATGGACCACCACAACTGCTCTACAGGGCGTTCAGACATGGACCACCACAACTGCTCTACAGGGCGTTCAGACATGGACCACCACAACTGCTCTACAGGGCGTTCAGACATGGACCACCACAACTGCTCTACAGGGCGTTCAGACATGGATCACCACAACTGCTCTACAGGGCGTTCAGACATGGACCACCACAACTGCTCTACAGGGCGTTCAGACATGGACCACCACAACTGCTCTACAGGGCATTCAGACATGGACCACCACAACTGCTCTACAGGGCATTCAGACATGGACCACCACAACTGCTCTACAGGGCGTTCAGACATGGATCACCACAACTACTCTACAGGGCGTTCAGACATGGATCACCACAACTGCTCTACAGGGCGTTCAGACATGGATCGCCACAACTGCTCTACAGGGCATTCAGACATGGACCACCACAACTGCTCTACAGGGCGTTCAGACATGGACCACCACGTCTTTCTCCCGGAGTGCTTCTGAGTGGAATCAAACTGCCAACCTTTTGCTTAGCAGTGAGTATGTTAACTATACATGCCACCCAGTGACTCCATGTTAGAAGCCAGAAAGCTAAAAACTGTACTGTTTTGACTCAATCGAAACTATGATTTTTGATGTGCTTTTAGGTCTATGTGTCATAATTACTTAGATTTTTGGACTTGGAAACGAATTTTAATAGTAGAAGTGGTGTGTAAGACACCCATTCTGCTGGTGTGCTTCTAGAGCTGCCAGGTGCACTCGTGACTTTAAAAATTAGTAATATTGTCTTGATTGTATCAATGCCGAACGAAGGCTGGCTCCTACATGTCCAGGTCTGTGTGTGATCAGAGTAGTCGATGCTGAAACCTCAGTCTAGAGTTGTTTGTCTTCAATCCTTCTGACCAATGAGGAGCCTATACTAAATCCCCATTTGCCTAAATTAGCTAAAGTGGATTCTGATCTGGGCAACTGAAGCCAGACCCATACGATGGTCTTATAGTCTGCTTGTGGCGAGGAAATAAAATAGTGCGTAGCACTACCTACAATAATAATTAACACATAGTAAATACATCATCATTTAAATGAAAAATAATCTTAATCTAATAACCCCAACTTTCTTGACTGTAGGATCATTTATGATATGTGCCAGTGGAGAACAAGATCCACAGCAGGTCCATCTAAACATCCCTCTCAATACTCAACACAATTTATTTCTGCGTGTTCAGCTAATGACTAACGATGTATATATACTGGTTTTCATTTACTCTCTGAAGGTCTTTTCAACTGAGAGTACATTTTCATGACAGAAATGTATTTAATCATTGTTTGATTATTTTATTTATTCATTTATTTATTTTAGTCATATGCTTAAAAATCCTATCAAGTTGCTTTGTGTGGAATGCCAGAGAATATTTCTATAGAGAAGGTGTGTGCTGAATTTCTAAGTGCAGCAAGCTAAGGAGAGGAAAAGAGATCCATCAATGGCCATGACAGTGACAGTGGCATGTGTTTCTAGTGCAATTCTACCGATGATATGCCAAATCTTAGTTGCTTATTTTTCCTGGCTCACTTCAAGAGAATCGCTTACCTGCTTATGTATAGTTTTTGGAGACTGTCTGGTGGAAAATAAGCCCAATTCCTATTTGTTACTGACAGTTTGGAAAGAATTATTTATTGCTTTTATGGGAATGTGCTGCTTCTTTCCCCTCACACTGAACCTTAGCATTGTGCTCTTAGAATGATAATAATCTATTTCTTTCCTCACGCTGCTGAGCCCGGAGTGACCCTGTCTGACCCAATTGAAATTGATTTTGTTGTTGAACTCCTAGCTGGTGCAAATTAATCTTAGATCCATACAAGACTAGGGAAGCAAGACAGAAAGTACAAAGACCTCAAGTACTGAGGGAAAAATTAGTTCTAGAGAAGGTATTTTAAGTTTGGCAAGATAAATGGTTACAATGACTTGCTTTGATAGAACATCTGTAGGAAGGGAGAGGAGAATGACAGGGCCTCTCAGAGAAAAGCTGTAATTTCATAGCCTAATTTCCTGCCTGGTCCTGCAAAGATATCTGCCCACTTCTGACAACTGATGAAAATCACCCAGGGTTTGATTTGGTCCCTAGTGTGAGAGAAGTTGAGACCCATCTTTCCTTCAAAATTTTGAGGCAATAGTACTTCAGCAGACAGGGAAGGTTTCTGGCACGTCATTATAACTTAAACATTTTATCCTTTTGTGAAGCTTATCTCTGGTTCCCAAGTGATGTTGATAACACCTTTTTGCCATATGACACTTATCTCATACCCCAGTTGGTGGGGGAAACCAATTTTGTTCTGGGATAGCCTTTGTAACTTACTATTTCCCTTATTATACAAATACATATCGGTCTTCTAAGAGTTAAAATGGGAATGTTTCCCTTTAAGGGGGTCTCCTAGTCCAAATCTAAGCTCTGTTCATTTTTTTTTTCTTTTTAGTCTTCCCCCACAGTCACTGAAATCCCTCTAGGACACATTTTCTGATTTTTATAACGAGACAATTCTAATTATTCCTCTAACACACTGACCTAATTTCTACCATTTAAATGGTCTCTCTCTGAACAGAACTCCTTTTGACAGGCCTTGGAGATATTAGATACCCTGGGGTCCTGCTGCCTATATTGGGTTACTTCCACTCTCTAATTCCTGATTCACCAGGCTAAATACAATGGAACAGTCAAACAGATACATGTGTGCTCACGGGACTTGCAGGCTGGATAGCATTGAAATGTCATGATTAGAGTGATGAATTCTGAAGTCTATGGTCTACCAAAACAGAAACCAGGGTTCTACTGGTCCCGTAATCACCTCAAACTTCATCTTCACAAAGATATGATTGTCCTGTTATTTTACTTTCAATTTTTTATACGTAAATTTTTAGAAATCTTTCAGTTAACATTAATGCCAAGTTATAATTTAAAGCTGATGATGCTAGAATTTTTAAAATTGTTTTTAAGAATTATGTTTCATAATAATGCCTTGTTGCAAAACACCAGTGTTTTAACATTTATCTCCTTAGGATTAAAGAATTTACTTTTAACTGCAAAAAAAAAAAAAAGATATCATTAAGAAAAAATATTTAATGTCATCTTACCAGCCAAAGACAATAACTTTTATTGTGCATATTATCTTCTATAAATATATATATTTTTTATATTTATATAGTTGAAATCATAGTTCAACTCTGTTCTGGTAATAGTATGCTATATTTTCTATTCTTCTACGTGGATTCAGTGATTTTAACTTTAATGAATGTCTTACTGCCCATATTTTATTCTTATTTATAGCACTGGAAGAACATGTCTATTATATAAGTTTACGTTTCTATTCAATCATCGGCTTTGAATAAATTGCTGGAAGTACAATTTCTGGGTTGTAAAAGTATAAAAATATAAATAATTCTTGCTATCTGTTGACATTTTCTTTTCAAAAGAATTGTCCCAGTTTGCACAGTCTCCAACAAAGGCCAAGTCTATGAATATGTGTTTGTGTGTCTGTGTGTGTACGTGTGTGCGCATGCACACGTGAACAAATTGCTTCCATTTATATTGATCCTAAAAAATAAGGATTTGTGATACCTTCCAGTCATCTTATACATAAAGTCTCCACAGAGTATTTCAAGGATTATTGCTCTATTTAACCTTCTACCAGTTAAAGAAAAAAAAAGAAAGAATTTAAATGGCAAAGCCCATTGTAGTTCGGGAAGACCTGGAGTAAAATCTTCAGTTTGTGTCAAGGCAGCTCATATTATGTTCTTCTTCAAAGAAATGATGTTGTTGTCTATAAAAGTAAACATGACCTCTGACTCTAAATCACTTGGATGGATTAATTTATGCTTTTGAATAGGTTGCATATTAAGTGTACCCTAAGGGTATTTTAAAAGAATTAAGTGAAAGTATGTGAGCTTAAAGGACATATTAGAACTCCTAGGAAATGTTTACAGTGTGGAAAAGAGGCTTTGATAGAACCATTTGAAGATGAAACATATTTTGCGGGTCCCTGGGATTCTGCATAAAAAACCCTGAACTATGGAAAGATTTTCTACACAACATAAAATCTCTGGACTAAATACCAAAGAGGTCCGCTTCATCTTCAAGGATTCAGATCACCTAAAATGAAAGTCATTTGAAAAAACAACCAAAGAATTAACAGTAATTTTTAATTCAGCAGAACAAAAGAATACAAATGAAGCAAACAAACTTCCCCCATGGACAAATTTTATGTGTCAGCTGAAAATGCAAAATCCAGATCAGGCTGCAATTCTCAATCCTCAGAGTAGCCCACTATTCATCACAGAAGAATCTTTAACTTGAACCCAATTTTTCTTGCAATGTGGCTGTGGAAATAAAAGCTTCTGACTTGAAATTTTCCCCAAGGAAAATCTGGGGTGTAATACTAAATAAGTTATTGAAACTACCTTTAAAACTCTAAGGTATTTGATCATTTCGGGAGTGTGAAAGCTAAAACCATTCCATTTATAGATCTTCCTGGGTTTTGTTTCTCAGCAGACCAAAAAAAAAAAAAACAAGATGCCTATAGTGAACTTAACAAACTATTAATCTAATGAAACATTCCACCTGCATTGGGAACAATGAGTTCCACATTAGGATGAAGTAATCCTCGTAAATCCAAAATATCTAAAGATAAGCCCAAAATGTGTGACTGGTTATTCTCTAGTTACTAATTGGTACAAATGTTAGGAATCAATAACGTGTAGTGTTTGCTGATTTAACCAGTCAAAGCAGGTTATGTTCACTTCGTCATGGACTAATCCTTCAGTGGTAATCAATACTGTAATTACAATATAGAAAGAAACAACAAGAAAAAGGAAGTCACAATAATTTATTGCAAATGACGTCTTTCTGGTGCCTCTGGAACATTTCCCAAAACAATTACAGCTCATTTTTCTACATTGTGTTCCACTCTACAGATTCAGCATATAAATCAGATGATTATTGAATTAGATTTTGAGTCTTTCAAAAATTGTTAAATTTCTGTTTTTGTTTATCTTCTCACAGTGTATTTGGGATTTACAACACGAGACAAATAGTTAGAAATGTAATTAGAGCCCCAAAATAGAGCACGTGTTACATGTAACCTTGAGTATACAAAGGTTTAAGTGTTAGTCGAGTTCTGTTTAACCTTGATGTTAAGATCAAATGAATAAAGTGCCTGCTAATGAGAAAAACAAAGGGGAAGATGAAATCTTTGTAATTATCTAAAAGATCCACAGAATTTAATTCAAAAATCTTTAAAAATTTACCTCTCTATTATTTTACAAAACTGCAAACTAAGACTGTAGTTTAAAAAGTTCTATATTAGAGTCGACTAAAATATAAAAGTTTTTATTTTGCCTTGATCAATTACATGTTTAGGTGAAGTCCATTGCTTGTCAAGGACTTAATGGTTTACCTTGAAGACATTCCCATCAATCTATTTCTTTGTTTTTTCTTCAGTTGAATAGTAAATTTGGGTATACAAAGTGCTTTGAATATACAAAGCACTTGTGGAACTGTTTGGGACATTATAGTATCATGGTATTTCTGTCAAGCATTCTCTACAGAACAGTACAGAACACAGAGCTGTTTCCAAAAATGTTCTGATACAGTTTTGGTTTAGTATTGCATGGTCTGGGAATACAGATGAGATGGCTTTAATGGGCCTTTTCTCAAGCTATGATTCCATGATTTAAGGAGGACAAGTAAATGCGAGGTAAGAGACTCAAAGAATTAATCCCAGAAAGCATAACTTACCTTGACACAGAAGGACACAGGGGACTGGAACTCATGTGAACAGTAGCTAGTCATCTTTGCCTCTCATCACATTTCTCTCTCACACTATCCCTTCCTTATTCTATTAAATCATGTAACGATCTAATATAGAACATACATCCTTACTGTGAAATGTAACCATTGTCTCAGATTCCTTATCTCTAAACTGTAGTTAATAACATACCTATTTCATAAGATTATTATGAAAATTCAATGAGATTCCTTATGCAAAATGTATACTATGTCTGCCCTATAGTAAGAAGTCAATAAATGTGAGCTATTAGTATTATCACCACTGGCTGCCATTGACACATTGGTAGTTCCAAATTAAAATTGTTAAGAGATATATGGAAGGCTGCAGAGAATGCCAGGAATCAATGATTCATTTAAAAAATTCATGAAGTTTCAGTATGGGAACATGTGAACTACTAAATTCTGTCCCTTGAAAACATTTATATCATGCAGCCTTTTCCCTTGAATTAGTCCTATGGCTGTGTCAAAGTTAAGGGAAATAAAAATAAACCTTTCTCCTTTGCAGTTTGAGGTTTCAGCCCAGCCAACTGGTCAAACAACTTAGCCACAAGAGGGACGAATCCAGTCTAAAGCAGCTGAGAGGGAGAAGGGCGATGCCAGAAGAAGCTTAATCAGAGAAGTCTGGAAGGAGGTATCACGCACATATATTTGCAGAATTTTAAATGCCTGCACACGTTGATGACAGCTTATACCTTATCCCTTGTTCTTCCTGAATAGTCGTCCTTCTTGTCATGTTAGGGTTCCTCAGTTGAGCTAATCCTTTATTCATCCAACAAATATCATTGAAAACCTACTCTGTGTCAGGCAGTGTTCTGGGTGAACAAGACAGAAAAGTCACCTGCCCTAAAAAAGCTTATATTTCTTAATCTTCACCTTGTTCTATGTGTCAGGCATATATACATGAGAGAGGAAAATGATGAGGGTGGCAGAGAAGAAAAACATGAAGAAAGAGAGAGAGAGACAGGAAGAAAGAGAGAGAGGAAAGTAAAATAAGACCTGTGGAAATAGAGGCCATCTTTCTTCTTTCCAAATCATGGCTGTAGGTCTGTTGCTGTTACTTGCAGTCGTCAAGTCAAGTCGGAAGCAGGCTGCTGGATCTGACTTCCTAAGGAAGTGCCTCTGAGTGGATGGGTTTGAACTTCCAGCCTTTTGGGTAGTAGTCCAGAGCTTAACTCTTTGCATCACCGAGGAACTCCACTATAGGTCTGTTATTGCTGTGTGCCATCAAGTTCATTCAGACTCACAGTGACCTTATATGACAGAGTAAAACTACCTCATAGGGTTTCCTAAGCTGTAATCTCTATGGGAACAAGTTGCCAGGTCTTTTCTCCCATGGAGCTGCTGGTTCAAACTGCCAACCCAATGGTTAGTGACTGAGTGCTTAAGCATTGCACCCCCTCAAGGCTCTCAATAAACTAAAAAACCAAACACACTGCTGTCGAGTTGATTCTGACTCACAGCGACCCTATAGAACAGAGTAGAACTGCCCTGTAGAGTTTCCAAGGAGCGCCTGGTGGATTCAAACTGCCAACCTTTTGGTTAGCAGCTGTAGCACTTAACCACTACACCACCAGGGTTTCCATAGGCCTGGGTAAATTCAATCTACAGTGCTTATCACAATGTGGACCACTTCTCTAGATCCCTAGATTTGTGGTATTCAGATCTATTTTTCTCTCTGATGGAATTTTTATTCCAAATGAAATACTATTTGTAGTCACAATATGTAATACAGCTAATTGTTCTGAAAAATGCAAAGGAGAAAGTTTCTATCTGAATTGTTCCTCTAGTATCAAAGCACTAGTGGTAGCTTGTTGATGATAATGGTAATCATATATCCTAGCTTTCTCATGACTTCTGACTCTAAATCAGAGAGTTTATGCTTATTATCCTACCATAATTATTAATGGCATCCCCCTTCACTCTGATCATGTCCCAGTAAAGACAATACATTTTATGGCCATCCTAACGATAAACAATTTAATCTGTTTAAAGCCTCTGAGCAAATCTGCTGCAAAAGACCTCTTTAAAATGTTGAAAGGCAAAGATATCACTTTGAGGACTAAGGTGAGCCTGATCCAAGCCATAGTATTTTCAGTTGCCTCATATGCATGGAAAGCTGGGCAATGAATAAGGAAGACTAAAAAAGAATTGATGCTTTTGAATTACAGTGTTGGTGAAGAATATTGAATATGCCTTGGACTGCCAGAAGAACGAGCGAGTCTGTCTTGGAAGAAGTACAGCCAGAGTGTTCCTTGGAAGCTAGGATGGCAAGACTTCATCTCCTGTACTTTGAACATGTTGCCAGAAGGGACCAGTCCCTGAAGGACATCATGTTTGATAAGGTAGAGGGTCAGAGAAAAAGAGGGAGACCCTCAACAGGATGGACTGACACAGTGGCTGCAGCATTGGGCTCACACATTAGCTACAATTGTGAGGATGGTACAGGACCTGGCAGCATTTTCTTCTGTTGTACATAGGGTTGATATGAGTAGGAACCAAATCGATGGCACCTAACAACAACAAAGTCACTCAGCCAGTTAGTAGGAGAGTCAAGATTGAAACCCAGATTTCTTGGGCATCCCCCTCCTAATTTTCAGGGTTTTCCCTACTTTACCTATCTCTCTTCTCTAAGAATAAAAGTTTTTTCTAACCAAGTATTAGTCTAAATCTAGTCTGATTAACTCATAGACTGAGGAAACAGCAGTGTGTCTGTTTCTACATTAATAATAATAATAAACCATCAGGTTTCTTGCTAAGATTTGGCTAGAACAAAAAGCCGGTTGTTTTCACGCTGACTTTGACTTTATGGTGACCCCCATACAGCTTTCAATAGCTGGTTTTTCAGAAGTTGATCACCAGGCCTTTCTTCCAAGGAGCTTCTGTGTGCACTTGAACCTCCAACCTTTCAATTAGCAGCCTAGAGTGGGACTCCTTAGCTAGCAGAAATAGTACTGAACTCAGAGAACACCGACCTTCAGAACCAATACTGACACCTAGATAGGCATGTATCTGGAAACAATTGAACCAGTCAAGTTTTATGAAGCCCTAGGTGTTTCGAACAAAAAGAATCAATTCTTCCCGTAAAATTATTCACTGGCAGTTGCAATTCCCAAGGCTAGTCCCCCCAAGTCAGGCTGACTCCAAAGCCATCTGCTTTTGTCTGGGAACACATCCAGATAAGCTTTACCAGAAAAGAGATTTTCCCAAGCGCAACCGTCATCAGCTAATCCAATTTGATTTGTTAAATACTCACAGCCATGTGATCCTGAGCCACATCTTCTATTCCCTTCTGTCGCTCTCGCCCAATACTCCCCAAACAGGCTGGGTGCTCCGTACAGTTTCAAGACCCAGGTAAGAGACACTGAACCTGCCTTAGACTCTCAGAGGATCTGAGGCCACCCCCAAGCTCTCACCTAAGGAGAGGATGTAAAAAATATCACTTAAGCCACATCACTCATAGATAATTATTAAACCCAGTTAAATGATACTCTTAATACTACTTCAATTTTTTGAGTTTCATAATTAATTCTAAATTGGCATCTTTACCTACCGTTGGAGACAAGGACAAAGGAAATTCCATGTGAGAACACAGCCAAATAGCATTAAACGGAAACGCTTTTTTAACACATTCAGAACATTCCTCAGCTACCTTCCTTCTCGTTGTCTTATCAGGTAATTCTTCACCCAGACAGGAAATCTCTGTCCTTGTAAAACAGACCATATGACTCCTTCTCTCTGAGGCCCTACCCGCCTTGCCCTCAACCTGACCCCTGATCACCCTTCATGGCAGAGATAGGGCTTGACTTCGACTAAATTCTATCATGATTAATATATTTCCATTTCCTCACCTAGGCTTTATGGATGCTTCCAAAAAACAACACTGCATGCTGCTAGAGTCTGCTCCATATTTCTCAATGTATACCCTAGTGCATTTTTATATCTGGGTGCACAGCTTCTCATATATATACATATATACACACACACATATATATACATACATATGTATATACACACACGTATACACACATACACATGTATACACACATACGTACATATCCACACATATATACACACATACTATATATACAGGCATACATATACATACACACACACATACATATATATATATGTACATATATATATTATCATGGTGCATCTTTATTTGTCACATGAACCTATCGAATTCTTTCATTGTCTCCCCTTTACTGGTCTGCAGCCTGTAGAGCCTTTACTCTTCTGTGCTTAACCTCAGTCTTCAAGGTAAAAACATGGAAATCTATATGAACAATCGACCTTCCTAGTGACCCTCAATGCAAACAACACTTTTGTTTGTTTTATTGTTATGCTGTGCTGTTAGCATCCACATAGGTCTGTAAGAACATGTTGGAGAATTTAAATAGTATCTGGGATTCACAAGAGCAGCATAACCAATCTGTGACTACATTACGCCTATTTCTCACTTTAATGAGATCCTTGGAGGGCAAAGGCAGTTAAAAACAAAAATAAATAAATAAAAATTTCTGGTGGCTATGCAGGCAGCACAGTCCTGAGACCTTGGTATAAATTAGGTCCATTAAGTTCATCTCTGAACGAATACAGTGCACACCACTGGAAAACCCTATTTTTTTAAGGGAATATAAAAAGTGCATTCAATGCATTCCTGACCGCGTCTTCTAGAACACCAATAAGTTTTCTAAGTATGTAAATGAACTGGGCTTGCCCTTAGCTCCCCCATCCATCTCTACAATAAAAAGAAAGGCAGGTAAAATATATTGGTGAGTGCCTAATAAATTGACAGTGTGTGTTTGTGGGTGTCTGATGTTTCTAATTTTGTCATTCATTGCTTATACTTTATTTTTTTAATTTTTTGAGGAATGCAGATCAGAAGAGCATTACCAACGACACTGCTTACTTCTAGCCTTCCAACTCTAATAGTTTATAACATACAGAAAGGGTGCCACCCAGACGCTTTGTTTTTATAGTTTAAGAAACTTTGGCTCAGGGAGATTACATGGCTGGCCAAAAGTAAATAGAAATCTATAAAAAGCAGTGACTGTTACCTGTTTGGAGCCTTGGTGGAACAGTGGTTAAGACCTATGGCTGTTAACCAAAAGGTCAGCAGTTCAAATCCACCAGTTGCTCCTTGGAAACCCTATGGGGGCAGTTCTACTCTGTCCTATGGTCGCTGAGTTGGAGTTGACTCGACAGCAACGGGTTCGGTTTTGGTGGTTTGGTCATCTTTTTAAGCAAGATTATATTTTGATTTAAAAAAGAAATTACTGTGACAGAAATCGTAGCAAATCAAGATAAAGGCCAAGGTTACCATTACTTTTTCCATATTGAATCCAATGCCATGTAATACAAAGATGTAAATTAACATACCTTTTGAATTTAGCCTAAAGATAGGACTAATAAAGTCTATGAAAGGCCTTGGGTGTAGGCACTCCATTGCTTTCTCAGCCACTGGGTTATGTTGCCACAGGGCACCTGCAAGGCACCCAAACTCTGCCAGCTTCACCAGGTGTCCATTTCAGTAGTAAAGTAGAACAAGAATGGTCTTCTGCCTTTATAATTTCACTCAGGGAAAGAAATGTGGACTGTGTTGATGGCCAATCACAGTCTTCTTAACCAATTTTGTACATGAGGGGCAAGCGTTGTCATAATTTTTATACGTACAGAGGCTCCACAGACAGGACTATAGGCAAAGGGGTTTTGGCAGTGGATTGAGAGATATTTAACATGTTCTTCTTTGTTGCACCCCTACACCTATCTCTGGGAAAAATGCTAAATGTTTTGCCTTAATATGATATCTTGCCTCGGAGCAATAGAATACAGTCTTAACATTAATGAAGTTTGCACCCCACAAAAGGGATTTTTTTCTTTTAAACTTTGATGGTTGTATCAGAATTTCCCCCAGCACTAATTTATAAAGCTAGTAATTTGTAAGGGCTGAGCCTAGTGAGCACCTACTTAAGGGCTGGTTCTTGATCTTCTATATCTTATTATCCCTATATTCAACCATGCATATGCTTAATAACTGTTTGCTAATCAATTTATTGCTAGATTTTCTAATGGCCCTGTGCTCTCTCCATGGTCTCATTGTCTCATGTTAGATCCTTATAATGATTTGGGGGAGTGGTAGTGTCATGAGGTTCCATAAAGCAAATCCAAACCCACGGCCATCGAGTTGATTCTGACTCATAGTGACCCTATAGGACAGGGTAAAATTTCTCTGTAGTATTTCCAAGGCTGAAAATCTTTATGGAAGCAGATTGCCACATCTTTCTCCCTGATGGTGGTTTCAAACCACTGACCTTTCCATTAGCAGTTGATTGCTTTAACCAATGCACCATGAGGGGTCCTCAATCATAAGGTTTGGACCAAAATTATCTTTACACCATTTATAGAATGTGTTCTGTTTTGGAGAAGAAAGAAAATGACTAGTCATGGAACCAAAGTTTGGAAGAAGAATAGAAGACAGGAAAGGATTGGGCCATTTGTTGATTGGTGGTTAACAAATTGTGTGACTGGGGCTGATCTGAGGGGTAGTATATCCTAAAAACTAGGATTTGGTTAATTCGGATCTCAGAGAATCTGGTTCTAAGTCAAAAAATATTTTACAAATTTAAAAATTTTTCACTGCATCTTCCTAAGAACACTCCAAATCTTGGGTCATTTAGGCTTTCCACTGTGAGAAAATATTTGAATATAATTTTGTTGCCACTGCTTATTTATCTGCTTTGTCACAGAGAAACAGATAAATTTCAAAACTAGTCTTCAAAACGTTGACTATAACTCATTTAGCCACTCTTGCCTGATTCTCAGTTTTCAAAAATTGTTATCCTTAGCTGTTTCCCTTGGACGATGAATTCCCTGTAGGGAAAGGTGAGATTTACACAGTTGAGCATGTTTAACATTTTATTTTGCAATAATTCACATGTAAAAGTTGCAAGAATAGTACAAGGAATTCACTTACCAATAGGTTGACCAATGATTTGTTATTGCCTTTTCCTACTTCATCACTCTCTCCCCACACTTTTTTTTCCTAAAATATTTGAAAGTAAGTTTTTTTTTTTTAAGTTGCCTAATACTTTACCAATATATATTACAGTGTGTATTTTCAAAGAACAACAGCATTTGCTTACATAACCATAAGAAAATTATCTAAGTTGGGAACACAATATCAATATTACAATCTAATCACTATCAATTACTATCTAATCCATAGTCAAATAATTTTATCAATGGCCTCAAATAATGTCCTTTATACCTTTTTTTTTCCCCCCTCATTTTAGGATCTAATATAATATCGCATCTAGTTGTCAAGACTCTTCAGTTTCCACTAATCTGGAGCCATTTCTCAGGCTTTCCTTGTCCTTGATGACAGCTATTTTATGGAGTGTCCTTCAAATTGGGTTTATCTGATGTTTTGACATTTCAAAATTATGTCTTTTTCATTGCATATATCAGGAAGCACATGATATTTTGGGGATTTTGAGGGATGAATGTACAATGTCCTCTCCATCACCAAAAATTTACCCACTATTTTTAGCATCCATGGATCGTTTATGAATGAGTTAATTATTGCAATAAAAGTTACAAAATGGTAATTTTCTAACTCAATTATTTCTTCTATATTTATTAGTTGATGTTCTACTGTATGGAAGAGTTTTTCTTCTCACAAATGTGTATTATTAATTAATTACATGAAAATATGGCCAATTGACTCTTTCCTTTACCTATAAAAAACCTGTTGCCATTGAGGTGATTTCAATTCATAGCGACCCTATAGGACAGAGTAAAACTGCCTCATAGAGTTTTCAAGGGGCATCTGGTGGATTCAAACTGCCTACCTTTTGGTTAGTAGCCATAACACTTAACCACTGCTCCACCAGGGTATCCTCCTTTACCTATAGCAGTGACAATTAAATTTCCTCTTAGCAAATTTGATTTTTTTTTAATTTGTGTTCCTAGGAAATAAAGCAATTACCTTACTGAAAAAACATTTTTGTCTTAATCATATGGAAATTAGGGATCAATTTGTTGATGAGGGGCATGAAGTGAAAATTCTGAGCTTCATGGTTGGTTGATCATTAAAAATTATGTCTGTAGCTGGCACATAGGTCCAGAGCAATTAAAATGGCACTGATGTTTTCATTGTGGAATGGTATAGGGGAGAAAATTGCTCTTCAGTATGTCCAGTGGGTGCTGGGTTGCAGTATAGATGTCATTTGTCCCAGTAAGTTTCATCACTTAAGATCAAAAGTAACATTTTCAGAGTATTATTAAGTCTAGCAAAGTGTGGTATATGATTAAAATAAGAAGTAAACTACCATTGAGGAATTACAATTCTGGGAAGATAGATGTGATAACTAATTTCCAGGCAGCATAAGAATTTTTCTTTTTTTAAGATAAGGCCTAAAATAAGCAAATTCTCCCTAATTCTGAAGAAAATACATGGGAGACTGTCCTCTGGTTTACCTGAAGAGAAAAACCAAAAATGCAAATAAAATGCAATATCAGACAGCTACCTGAGGCTAGGACAAAGGACAGCACCAGCCAGATACCAACCTAGCTAAAGAATTCTCAATCTCAAAACCAAAATAAAAGATTTAAAACAGGGAACTAGAGATGTCAATCTGTAAATGACGACAAAGTCAAAACAATAAAATGGGGAACAAATGGTGTAGATATGGAACTTTCAAATGCAGAGGAAATCAAGGCAATGTTAAGTAAAAAATGAATGACATAAATTTAGGGATATAAATTTTGAGGTAATCATAAAGATAGTTACCCAACCTACTCATAAAAATAAAAAAAGAAGAAAAATATAAAGACTCGATAAACACGAAAACTATAATATAAAAATAAATAAAGTCCACAAACAAAAGAAACTCAGCACAGAAAAGTAAGAAGAACAAAGAAAATGTCAATACCACAAAAAAAAAAAAGGAAAGCACAACAAAATGACAGCAATGAACTCTCAGGTATCAATAATCACACTGAATTCAAACGGTTTAAATGAACCTGCAAAGAGGCAGAGAGTGGCAGAATGGATTAAAACAGTGACCCATCAATATGCTGTCTACAAGAAACACACATTCAAAATAAAGACATAAATATATCAAAAATTAAAAGGTGAAAGAAAATATAACAAACAAACAGCAACAAAAGAGAGCAAGGTTGGCAATAAAATAATCTCATAAAATAGTCTTTAAGGCGAAATCCACCATCAAAGACAAAGAAGGACATTATATAATGATCAAAGGGACAATCCACCAAGAAGACATAACCTTAATAAGTATCTACACACCCAACAACAGAGTCCAAAGGACATACAACAAACTCTAATAGCACTGAAATGAGATCCACAATAATAGTAGGAGACTTCAACACACCATTCTCAGTATAGGACAAACCATCTAGAAAGAAGTTCAACAAAGATATAAAAGATTCTGAGGCCACAATCAAGCAACGTGACCTCATAGATGTATCTAAAACACTACACCCAACACCAGCAATATACATATATGTGTGTATATATATATATATATATTTTTTTTTTCCAATGCACATAGAACATTTCCTGGAATAGGTCACATTTTAGTCCACAAAGCAACCCTCAATAAAATCCAAAACACTGAAATAATACAAACATCTTCTATGATCACAATGCCATAATAGTAAAAATTAATAACAGGAAGAGGAACAACAATAATGGCAACAAAACCAAATAAATGGAAACTGAATAACACCTTGCTTTAAAAACCACTGGGTGATGAAGAAATCAAAATGGAATAAAAAATTCATAGAATCAAATGAGAATGAAAACACATCATAACAAAACCTCAGGGATACAGCAAAGACAGGGCTCAGATGTCAATTTATAGCAATAAACACACACACTGAAAAAAGAAAAAAGGGGCACAATCAAAATATTAATGGTACAACCAGAATACATAGAAAGATAATAGGAAAAGTGGCCCACAGTCACCAGAAGAAAGGAAATAATAAAGATCAGAGCAGAAATAAATGAAATAGAAACATGATAGAAAGAATCAACAAAACCAGAAGCTGATTCTTTGAAAAGATCGACAAATTCAACAAACCATTGGCCAAATTGATAAAAGGAAAACAGGAGAAGAAGGAAATAACACAAATAAGAAATGAGATAGGGGACATTACAGCAAATCCAACTGAAATACTACTCCAACAAATTTGAAAACCTGGAGGAAATGGACAAATTTCTAGACACACTACCTATCTAAACTAACACAAACTGAGATAGAAAATCTGAATGGACACATAGCAAGAGAAGAGATCGAAGAGGTTAAAAAAAAAAAAAAAGAAAGAAAAAAAGAAAAAGAAAAACTCCCAACAAAAAAAGCCCTGGTCCAGATGGACTCACTGGAGAATTTTACCAAACATTCAGAAAAGATCTCACACCAGTACTATTTAAACTATTTCAAACCATAGAAAAGGAAGGTATACTTTTAAATTCATTCTATGAAGTCATTATAACCGTGATACCAAAGCCAGGCAAAGACATCACAAAAAACAAACTTACAGACTGATATCTTCCATGAATACAGATACAATAATTATCAACAAGATTGTAGCCAATAGAACTCAGCATCGTATCAAAACAATAATACGCTACTACCAAGTGGGGTTCATACCAGATATGCAAGAATGGTTCAACATTAGAATATCAATCAACGTAATCCACCACATAAATAGAACAAAAGAAAAGACTCACATGATGAGGTCAAAATTTGATGAAGTCCAACACCCGTTCCTGATAAAAACTCTCAATAAAATAGAAATATAAGGGAAACTCTTCAACATACTAAAAGGCATCTATACAAAACCAACAGCCAACTTCATTTTCAATGCAGACAGGCTGAAAGTGGTCCCCCTGAGAACAGGAACAACACAAGAATGCACCCTATCACCACTCCTGTTTAACATTGGGCTGGAAGGCCTGGTTAAAGCAATAAGGCAAGAAAAAGAAATAAAGGACATTCAAACTGGTAAGGAAGTAGGAAAACTGCCCCTATTTGCAAACGATATGATACTATACATGTTGTTATGTGCCCTGCAGCCACTGTGTCCGTCCATCTCACTGAGGGACTTCCTTTTTTGCATGACCCTCTACTTTACCAAGAATAATCTCCTTCTCCAGGGACATGTCCAAAGTCTGGTAGACAAAGTATCACCACTCTTGCTTCTAAGGGGCGTTCTGGTTGTTCTTCTTCCATGACAGATTTGTTTGTTCTTTTGGCAGTCCGTGGCATATTCAATATTCTCCGCCAACACCATGATTCAAAAGTGTCAATTCTCTTCAGTCTTCCTTATTGTCCAGCTTTTGCATGCAAATGAGGTGATTGAAAACAACATGGCTTGGGTCAGGAGCACCTTAGTCTTCGAGGTGAAATCTTTGCTTTTTAACAATTTAAAGAAGTCTTTTGCAATAGGTTTGCCCAATCCAATGCATTGTTTGATTTCTTGACTACTGCTTCCTTGGGCATTGATTATATATCCAAATAAAATGAATTCCCTGACAGCATCAGTCTTTTCTTCATTTATCATGATGTTGCTATTGGTACCCAAAACCCACTGCCGCTGAGTCGATTCCGACTCATAGTGACCCTATAGGACAGAGTAGAGCTAACGCATAGAGTTTCCAAGGAGTCCCTGGTGGACTCAAACTGCCAACCTTTTTGTTAGCAGCCGTAGCACTTAACCACTACACTACCAGGGTTTCTTGCTATTGGTACAGGTGTAAGGATTTTTGTTTTCTTTATGTTGCGGTGTAATCCATACTGAAGACTGTGGTCTTTGATCTTCATCAGTCAGTGCTTCAAGTCCTCTTTACTTTCAGTGAGCAAGGTTGTGTCATCTGCATAATGCAGATTGTTAATGAGTCTTCATTCAATTCTGATGCACCATTCTTTTCATATAGTCCAGCTTCTCAGATTATTTGCTCAGCATACAGTTTGAATAAGTACGGTGAAAGGTTACAACCATGACGCCCACCTTTCCTGACTTTAAACCACACAGTAAATCCTTGTTCTGTTTGAAGACTGCCTGTTGATCTATGTACAGGTTCCCCATGAGTACAATTAAGTGTTCTGGAATTCCATTCTTTGCAATGTTATCCATCATTTGTTATGGCCCACACAGTTGAATATCTTTGCATAGTCAATAAAACACAGTTAAACATCTTTCTGGTATTCTTTGCTTTCAGCCAGTATCCATCTGACATCAGGCAATGATATCTCTGGTTCGATGTCTTCTTCGGAATCTGGCTTGAATTTCTGTCAGTTCCCTGTTGATGTACTGTTGCAGCCACTTTTGAGTGATCTTCAGCAACATTTTACTTGCGTGTTATATCAATGGTATTGATCAATAATTTCCACATTCCTTTGCATCACCTTTCTTTGGAATAGGCATAAATACGGATCTCTTCCAGTTGGTTGGCCAGGTAGCTGTCTTCCAAATTTGTTGACATAGACCTGTGAGCAATTCCAGCACTGCATCTCAATTGGTATTGAAGCATCTTGTTCAAACATCTCAATTGGTATTCCGTCAATTCCTGGAGCCTTGTTTTTCATCAATGCCTTCAGTGCAGCTTGGACCTCATCCTTCAGTACTCTTGGTTACTGATCATATGTTAACTGCTCAAGTGGCTGAACATCGACCAATACTTTTTGGTATAGTGACTATGCGTATTCTTTCCATCTTTTTTTTTGTTTTGTTTTGATTTTAGTTTTTGATGCTTTCTGTATCATTTAATATTTTCCCCATAGAATCCTTCAGTATTTTAACTTGAGGCTTGAATTTTGTCTTCAGTTCTTTCATCTTAAGAAGTGCCAAACCTACTCTTTTCTTTTGGTTTTCCAATTCTGGTCTTTGCACATGTCATTATAATACTTTACTTTGTCTTCTTTAGCTGCCCTTTGAAATCTTCTGTTCAGCTCTTTTACTTCATCATTTTTCCTTTTACTTTAGCTACTCTGTGTTCAAAAGCAAGTTTCAGAGTCTCTTCTGACGTCCTTTTTGGTATTTTCTTTATTTTCTGTCTTTTTAATGACCCCCTGCTTTTTTCATGTATGATATCCTTGATGTCATTCCGAAACTCTTCTGGTCTTTGGTCATTAGTGTTCAATGAGTCAAATCTCTTCTTGAGATGGTCTACATTCAGGTGGGATATACTCAAGGTCATACTTTGGCTCTCGTGGACTTGTTCTAATTTTCTTCAACTTCAACTTACATGTGAGCAATCGACAATCTGTTCCAAGTTGGCCCCTGGCCTTGTTCTGACTGATGATATTGAACTTTTCCATTGTCTCTTTCCACAGACGTAGTCAATCTGATACCTGTGTATACCATCTGGCTAGGTCCATGTGTATAGTCACTGTTTATGTTATTGAAAGAAACGTATTTGCAATGAGGAAATCATTGATCTTACCAAATCCCATCATGCAACCTCTGGTGTCATTTCTATCTCCGAGGCCATATTTTCAAACTACCAATCTTTCTTCTTTGTTTCCAACTTCACATTCTAATCATCAGTAATAATCCTAATCACATGCTTTATCAGTTTCAGACTACAGAAGTTGGTAAAAAAAAAAAAAACTTCAATTTCTTAATCTTTAGCCTTAATGGTTTGTATATAAATTTGAGTAATAGTCCTTGTAACTGGTCTTCTTTGTAAGCTTGTGGGTATTATCCTATCACTGACAGCACTGTCCTTCAGCATAGAACTTGAAATATTCTTTTTGAAGATGAATGCAACACCATTCGTCTTCAAGTTGTCATTCCTGGCATAGTAGGCCACATGATTGTCTGATACAAAATGGTCAATAACAGTCCATTTCAGTTCACCAATGCCTAGGATATCAACGTTTATGCGTTCCATTTTATTTTTGACCATCTCCAATTTCCTGGTTTCATACGTCATACATTTCACATTCCAATTATTAATAGAAGTTGTTCCCTCTCGTTTTGAGTCATGCCACATCAGCAAATGAATGTCCTGAAATCTTAACTCCATTCAAGTCATTAAGGTCGATTCTACTTTGAGAATGCAGCTCTTCCCCAGTTGTCTTTTGATTACCTTCTAACCTGAGGGCCTCATCTTCTGGCACTATATCAGACAATGTTCCACTGCTATTCATAGGGTTTTCACAGGCTAATTCTTTTCAGGTGCGGCCTGCCAGGTCCTTCTTCCTCTTCTGTCCGAACTCTGAAAGCTCAGCTGAATCCTGTCTGCCATGGGTGACCCTGCTTGTATTTGAATACCAGTGGCATAGCTTCCAGAATCACAGCAACATGCAAGCCCCCACAGTATGACAAACATTGAGAACCCTTAAGAATTCACAAGAAAACTACTGAAATTAATAGATTTAGCAAAGTAACAGGATACAAGATAAACATACAAAAATCAGTTGGATTCTGTCGTGGATTAAATTATGTCCCCCCCAAAAATGTGTGTATCAACTTGGTTAGGCCGTGATTCCCAGTACTGTGTGGTTATCCTCCATTTTGTGATTGCAATTTTATGTTGAGAGAAATAGGGTGGGATTATAAGAATCCCCTTACTCAGGTCACCTCCCTGATCCCAGGTAAAGGGAGTTTCCCTAGGTGTGGCCTGTACTACCTTTTCTCGAGAGAGAGAGATAAAAGGAAAGGGAAGCAAGCAGAGATTTGAGGACCTCATGCCACCAAGAAAGTAGCACCAGGAGCAGAATGCATCCTTTGGACATGGGGTCCCTGAGCCTGAGAAGCTCCTCAACCAGAGGAAGATTGAGGACAGAGCCTACAGAGAGACAAAGCCTTTCCCTGGAGCCGATACCCTAAATTTGGACTTGTAACCCAATAGACTGTAAGAGAAAATAAATTTCTCTTTGTTAAAGCCATCCACTTGTGGTATTTCTGTTATGGGAGCACTAGATAACTAAGACTGATTCGTATGCACCAACAAAGGGAACTACAAAAGGGAAATCAAGAAAACAATACCATTTATACTAGCCCCTAATAAAATAAAATACTTTAGGAATAAACCTAACCAGGGATGTAAGAGACCTATACAAAGAAACTATAAAATGCTACTACAAGAAGTCAAAAGAGACATACATAAATGGAAAAACATACCATGCTCATAGATAGGAAGAATCACTATTGTAAAATGTTTGTTCTTCCCAGAGAGATCTATAGATATAATGTAATCCCAATCTAAATACTAACAATATTCTTTAATGAAATGGAAAAACTAGTTGGTGAATTTATATGGAAAGAAAAGAGGCCCCAGGTAAGTAAAGCATTATTGAACAAGAAGAACAAAGTAGGAGGCCTCATACTACCTGATCTCAGAACCTACTATACAGCCATGGTAGTCAGAACAGCCTGGCACGGGTACAATGACAGATAGGCCAATGGACAGAATTGAGAGCCCAGACATAAATCCATTTACCTACAGACATCTGATCTCTGAGAAAGGCCCAAAGACAATTAAATGGGGAAAAGACAGTCTCTTTAACAAATGGAGCTGGCAAAACTGGATGTCCATATGTAAAAAAATGAAACAGGACCCATACCTCACACTGTACACAAAATCTAACTCATATGGATCAGAGACCTAAATATAAAACCTAAAACTATAAAGATCATGGAAAACACTAGGGGTTTTGTACACAGCATAAATACAATACAAACTATAACTTACAATGCACAAACACCCGAAGATAAATAACTGGATCTCCTAAAAATTAAACACATATGCTGGCCAAAAGAGTTCACCAGAAAAGTAAAAAGAGAAACTAGAAACTGGGAAAAAAATTTTGGCTATGAAATATATGACAAGGGTCTTATCTCTAAAATCTATAAATGATGCAAAGTGGCAAAAATAAAAAAGACAAATAATACAATTAAAAATGTGCAAAGGATATGAACAGACATTTTATCAAAGACATTTAGTTGGCTAACAGACACATGAGGAAAAGCGTGTGATCATGAGACGTTATAGAAATGTAAATCAAAACTACAATGAGATACTATCTCACTCCAACACTAATGGCACTATTCAAAAAAAAAAAAAAAAAAAAACAGAAAATATCAAACTTTGGAGAAGTTTCAGGGAGAAGGGAACTCTTATGCCCTGCTGGTAGGAATGTAAAATGGTACAACAACTATGGAAAATGATATGGTGCTTCCTTAAAAAGCTAGAAATAGAAATGCCATATGATCCAGCATTCCCACTCCTAGGAATATATCCTAGAGAAATAAGAGTTGTCACACACATGGTTATATGCACACCCCTGTTCATTGCAGTGTTATTCACAATAGCAAAAAGATGGAAACAACCTAAGTGCCTATCAACAGTTGAGTGAATAAACAAACACACAATGAATACTAAGCAATGATAAAGCACAATAGTGGATCTGCACCTCATGACATAAATGATTCTGGTTGGCATTATGCTGAGTGAAATAAGTCAATCACAAAAGGACAAATACTATATGAGGCCACTACTATAAAAACTCATGAAAAGGTTTACACACAGAAAGAAACAATCTTTGATGGTTATGAGGAAGAGGAGGAGGGGAGAGAGAAATCACTAAGTAGATAGTAGATAAGGGATAATTTTAGTGAAGGGAAAGACAGTACACAATATATGGGAAATCAACACAACCTGACCAACACAACCTTTCAGGCTCTATGACAACCTGAAAGTCATAGAAGTTTCATAGATATCTCCAAACACCATAAGGGATGGAGTTGCGGGGCTGAGGACTGCAAACTATGGTCTGAGTGTACATCTAGGTCAATTAGCATTACATAGTTCATAAAGAAAATGTTCTACATCTGACTTCAGTGATTAACATCTGGGGTCTTAGAAGCCTCAGAGCAGTCATAAAATGCATCCATTGGTCCTATCCCATCTAGAGCAAAAGAGAATGAAGAAAACCAAAGACACAGGGGAAATGTTAGTCCGAAGGACTGGTGAACCACACAGTACCACAGCCTCCACCTGCCTGAGCCCAGAACACCTAGATGGTGCCAGGCCACAACTACCAACCACTCTGACAGGGATTACAACAGTGGTTCCTGGACACAGTGGGAGAAAAATGTAGAGCAAAATTAAAATTCACAAAATAAATAAACACCAGACTTGCTGGTCTGACAGAGACCAGAGGAACCCTGAGCCTATGGCCCCCGGACATCCTTGTAACTCAGATCTGAAGCCATTCTCGAGATTCACCCTTCAGTCAAAGATTAGGCGTGTCTATAAAACAAACAATAACATACATGAGGTGTCTCTTTATTCTATCATGTAAATGACAGCAAATGGGCAACACCTGTCCAAAAACAAAGAGTAGAAGGTAGGAAGGGACAGAAAAATGGGATGAATGGAAACAGGGAACCCAGGGTGGAGAAGGGGAGAGTGTAGACACATCGTAGGGATTGCAACCAACATCACAAAACAATTTGTGTATAAATTGCTGACTAAGAGAATAATTTACTCTGTATACTTTCACATACAGCACAATAAAAAAAGAATAATAATGAATTTGGGAAGGACTTTTATGCCAGGAGTTTGGACTTACTAGAAAAGTCATGGAAAGAAGGTTTAAAAAAAATAAACTTAATAAGATAAAAATACTGCCAGAAAAAAAAAAAAAAGAAAGAAATAGTGGAGTCAAGAGTCAAACCTAGTGTTCTGTGTGACTCCAACAACTGTGTTCTGAACCAGAATGTTCACTTCTCACAGATAATCCATATCCTTGGTTCTGTATTCCAGAGAAAGGTTAAGAATCACATACTTGATAGGACTGTGGCTGAAAGAGAGAACGTGGAAGAAGTGTTTTTGAGTGAATATTCAGTGCTAGTGTATTTACACTTATCTTTTCCCAAATTCCAGTCACCAGATGTAACCCCAGAGGTTTTTTTTTTTTTAATTGTACTTTAAGGGAAAGTTTACAATTCAAGTCAGTTTCTCATTCAAAAACATATTCATACATTGTTATGTGACCCTAGTTGCTCTCCCTACAATGTGACAGCACATTCCTTCTCTCCACCCTTATATTTCCTGTGTCCGTTCAGCCAGCTGCTGTCCTCCTCTGGCTTCTCGTCTCACCTCCAGACGGGAGCTGCTCACATAGTCTCATGTGTCTACTTGAGCTAAGAAGCACACTCCTCACCAGTATCATCTTATGTCTTATAGTCCAGTCTAATCTTTGTCTGAAGAGTTGGCTTTGAGAATGGTTTTAGTTTGGGGCTAGCAGAGAGTCTGGGGGCTATGACCTCTGAGGTCCCTCTAGTCTCACTCAGATCATTAAGTCTGGTCTGGTCTGTTTACTAGAATTTGAGGTCTGCATCCCACTTTTCTCCTGCTCCATCAGGGATTCTCTGTTGTATTCCCTGTCAGGGCAGCCATTGGTGGTAGCCAGGCACTGTCTAGTTCTTCCCGTCTCAGGCTGATGGAGTCTCTGGTTTATGTGGTCAGAACTTATTTTTATTGATGTTTTTCTTATTACTGTAGGTGATAATAATTGAATCCTTGATTTAATTTTTAATTTTAGTCATATAATAAGAGCAGAAAAGTTTTCAGTCTTCTTTAAGTACTCAGGCATCTTTTCTTTTTTTTTAAGAAAACGACCTTAGCTTCCTGGCCACAGTTTAATGATCTAGCTGTGAGCATTTGATTTAAACTGTGCCAATAAAAGCTCCAATTCTTCAAAATTTGAGGAAGGGCAAATGGAGAAGGCAAGTGTGGGACTGAGAAAATTAATAAAGCCAAATCATGGAGATTTTTGAATGCTATATTAAACAGTTTAGATTGTATAAATCTCAGAGTAAACTGTGAAAAAGCAAAGGTCCCTTATGATTTTGCCTCTCTATGATATTTATCTTTTAAAATATCTGGCCTTCTGCACATACACACATTCAATAATTCCCAGGTTGACATTTTCTTTTCTCTGAGTCTCAGAGAGTTTCCTGACCTTTGAGTAACTGCTGAAAAGGAGACTGCTCGTCAGCAACATTGTGTGTCTCTGAGAGTGATGTTGAATGGGCAGGGTGTCAGGAAGTGGGATTTGAGGAGCTTTGTCTGTATTAAATGCTTCTAATTTTGGTGCAGAACATGAGAAAAAGTGAATCATGATGGCCAATTAGGAGACAGCCACCTTGACTCCAGGGACATTTTGTTGAGAGCCATATTGCAGCAGCAACAGCAGTGTCATTTCTACACTGGCCTGTGATTGTGCCTCTTACTTTCCAGGGAAATGTGAGATGAGGGATGACGAAGAAGAGAAGAAAATATCCTACAGGAATAAGAGAAGGAGAATATGGCCAAAGTTACACAGTGCTTCAGACAGGCTAAGCACTCAGGATACTAGACAAAGGACAGTTCTGTTGTTAAATTTCTAAGGGTTTTGCTGTCAAAGCAAAGGTGGAAGCCTATGTCTTCACAATGGATTATATGAGCAAGAACTATTCTTTGTCACCTGAGAATATAACACCCTCTTCTCTCATACATTCAGATACTTGATAGAATCTCCTCTTAGGTGAAACTTAGAGTGATGTAAAGAAGAGAGACGGAATGTACACACTCGGTCTCTACTATTCCCCAAATGAGCCAATTTCTGGGTATTATAAGAAGTTCCTCTGGCCATGTTTTCTAGTTTACAAAGCTCTCAATGACCTAGGGCAGTTAAGATATTCATCATACTTTTTTGCTATGTTGCATTCAGTAAATACTTCTCATTGCATACCCAACTCTCTGCTCAAAGGCATGTTAGACAAAGCAGGAGCTTACCATTTCATAGTGGAAATAAAGCAGGGAAGTAGATTGCCAGATCTTTCTTCCAAGGCATCTCTGGGTGGACTTAAACCTCTAACCATTTGGTTAACAGTTGAGCAAGTTAACAGTTTGCACCACCCGGGACCTCCTCTTCTAGGGACTAGGGATTATTAATGAACAAAACAGGGCAAAATCCATGCCTTTGTGGAATTTACATTTTAGTAGATAAAAGGGGTAAATAAACTACATGATTTCTCATTTGGTGACAAATTCTAAGGAGACAAGGAGAGCAGGGGAGAAGACTAGGAGATGTTGAGGGAGAAGAGTCCATTTCAGAGCCCTTATTCCCTTTAAAATCCTGTGCCCCTGCCACCTCTGTATGCCCTGCACTTCTTACACATGGGATTTCACTCAACATGTCATGAACACTCAGCTTCTCTCAACCTCAGCTCCTTTGTGAAAACACATGCCCTGTGCCTAATAATGCCATTCTTCCATCCGTACATGAAAAAGTCCTACTTATTTCTGTAGCATCTCTTGCTGGTCTTATTTAGGGGTGAGGATGGGGATATATGTTAAGTTCATGGGTGGAAATGAGTTATCTTCTTGGCAGCAACAACCTTCTGTGTGGCTGCTAGTATAGCACCTACTACATCGTACCCTAGTTTATTTTGTTTCTATCACAATGATGTATCTTACACTCCTCGAAGGCATTATTTATATCTTTTCCTTCATTCATCTGCCTCACACTCAGTCGTGAACGGTTCTTTCTACGCACTTATAGGATCAAATCAAATGTTAGCTAATGAAATTAAATACATATTTAGTTTGATGCCTTAACTTGACTTTAAATAATGTTCAGATGATCTCAGATAGGGCATACATGACAGGCAGTAGGGAATATCAAAAATGACGTAAGATGTAAACCAGGATATGAAGAAGGCCTTTTCTAGTGATTGGCTGTGTGATCTCTGGCAGGTTGGTTAACCTCTTTGAGCCTCAGCTTTTAATTAACAAGGGGTATATTATTCATTTTATTAGTCAAATCCTTGGTCTGTCATCTACTAACTATGTGAGGTTTTTTTTTTTTTTTTTTTCCATCTTTGCTTCCTTGGTTTTAGTATTTGGTTAAGTCATTTACTCAAATTATGTATGAGAAAGGGTGTTTTACATGGCAGTACACTGTATAAATATCAGTTGGTTTCTCTTCTTAAAGTTCCTCAAAGACAAGGGCTTACTTTGACAGTCTTCAGGTGTGTTATTATTATCCTTTCTGGTGATTATTACACCTTTATACAACCCTGTCCAATACTAAATAAAATTACTCCTATGGGAAGAGTCAAGATGTGAATTCAGTCAGGCACTGTCAGAGATATTTGAGTGCATTTGAAAGGAATTGAAACTTGCATGTTACATTATTATTGCATAGAATATTTTGTAATCAGTTTTCCACATTGCAAATGATCAGTAGATTATCAATGTAGTTGATTATGAGATGAAGACAGCATTATCTTTTTGAAAATTGCAAACAGGAGGGAAGCATGACTGAATAGTATAGGAATTAATATGAAATTCAAAATCAGGACATTTGTGACACTATAAAGCAATCATCTGAGAATATTATGCATCCAAAAATTGGACCATTTTTCAGTTAATGGTAGTTGTAAAACCTGGGAGAGGAACTGTTTCCTAGTAAATAGCAAATTACAGCAATAGACCAAGAGTCACAAACCAGTTTCATCAGCAATCTTTTATATGTATTGTGAATAGTTTAGATGCAACCTCTTGGGCAGACATTTATCACTTTTAAAATATAGCTATGTTTGTTTAACAAAATATTTTAAATAACAACTTGTGCATTAAAAAACTTTTATAAAGACTGATAATTTATATCAGAAAGTGAAAAGAAATATAATACAAATATTACCAGTAATCCTTTTGAGTCTTTATAGATATTATCCTTCAGCGAATATAAACATACTGTATATAATTTTGAAACTGGATTTTTCATTCTTCCATTTTTTTTTTTCCTTTTTACTAATTTCCATGCCAATAGGTAAATTTTATGTTATTCTAATGGCTGCACAGGTCGCTTCTTATGTTATATTCCACACATGCCCAACTATAGAGCATTTGAGAAGTCCTTTTTAAGTTTTGTCATTCTATTAATAAACTTTTGGATAAACCTTCTTCATATTGTTATGCATTCCCTTTCATTAATTTATAGTGCAGAGTTGGTATATCAAAAATAGAGAAAAGATTGAAGTTGTCAAGAATTTCATTTTACTTGGATGTACAATCAACACCCATGGAAGCAGCAGTCAGGAAATAAAAAGACATATTGCATTGGAAAATCTACTGCAAAAGACCTCTTTAAAGTGTTAAAATGCAAAGGTGTCACCTTGAGGACTAAGGTGTGCCCAACCCAAGCCACGGTGTTTTCAATCGCCTCATATACATATGAAAGCTGCATGATGAATAAGAAAGACGGAAAGAGAATTGATGCCTTTGAATTGTGCTGTTGGTGAAGAATATTTACTATACCATGGACTGCCGAAGGAATGAACAAATCTGTCTTGGAAGACGTACAACCAGAATGCTCCTTAGAAGGATGGCGGGACTGTCTCTTACATACTTTGGACATGTTATCAGGAGGGATCAGTCCCTGGAGAAGGACATCATGCTGGCAAAGTAGAGGGTCAGCAAAAAAGAGGAAGACCTTCGAAGAGACAGATTGACACAGTGGCTGCAACAATGGGCTTAAGCATAACGACAATTGTGAGGATGGCGCAGGACCGGGCAGTGTTTCTTTCTGTTGTACATAGAATCACTATGAGTCAGAACAGACTCGACAGCACCTAACAATGACAACAAGTGACTTAAGGAAATGTGCACCGATACAAATTCTCACAGCAGTGTGTGACAGATGAACCCTCTTCTTCCTGCATCCTTACCAATTTAAAATACCAATTTTAATTTCATTCTTACCACTTCAAATAGTTGGAAAACATCTCTTTTTGTACTTAGAATAACCACTTTTTGAGTATAGGATTATTGATCATTTGTGTGACTGTAGTGATTTTTTTATTTATATTCTGGAGTACTGCAGGTGGTTTATGGATTGTGAAGAATATGAATTATGAATTTTCTGATAAATTTAGCCAAGTAGCCAGACATTAATAGAGGTCAACTGGCTATATAATAGATAGAAGCTAATGTCACATATCATTCAATGAATTCTCCCTGTTCTCCAGTGAATCTCGCAAATGTTCATGGCACTCTTGAACAGGCATAAATGCCCCAAAGTTGTGATGCCATAGTCCTTTTTTTTGTCAGGCTTTATGCCCACATTCCAATAGCGCTTGCCCTAATAATGAAACTGCCTCCTTTTAAGGCAATCAAAAGGCATCCACTTTTCTTGATCTTGAGCCATAGAGAAAAGCCACAATGCCACATCCTGATCCACCAGAGAAAGATGGCACTGCTCAGATGTCCCTGAGCAATACCTCCGCTACTTCCACCACTTTCTGAACGTTGTGTCTTCCCTATACATTCTTGATCTCTTTCCGTTAGAGTGTTCATGTATATCTTATTGGTTTGGAAAAGTGCTGTGCATTTAAAGTTATTGGGTTTTTTGTTGTTTTGTTTGTTTGTTTTGATCACATATGGTACAAATATTTCCTAGTCCATTAACCTTTTACCATATATAAGGTATGTTTTGCCATCTGAAGTTCATAATTTTATATGCACTAAAGTATTGATCTTTTCTTTTATAATTTCTGCTTTGGAAGTATGTTTAGAAATCCCTTTCCTATGAGTAAATAAATCTGCACCTACATTGCTTTTCATTATTTTATGATGTTATAATTTGTACATTTAGATCTTTAATTCATCTATAAAAATTTTCACAATGTACTGTTGAGTTCAGGATCTAAATTATTTTTTCACAGATTGGAATCATTCATATAGGCCATGTAGCATTTAGTTTAAAATGTAAAGAAATGCTTAGGTTTTACGTGCATGAACTCTTTTAGTTTCTTGCAAGGTAGCCATGGCAAGGCACATAAGACCTCACAACATTCTTTATAAAGCCAGACAACTAGAACTAACAATTGCAGTCACTACGTAACTTCAGTGATTAGAGTCCAAGTCTTTAGACTTTAGGTGTTTAACTTTTACAAGTGGGCTTGAAAGGAAGACTTGAACCATGGCTTGAACTCTACAGATGTCCCTTGTAGCTAGGGCCTAAGAATGATGGTGGCAGATAGAATCCCAGTCTAAAGTCTCAGTTTTTGGTGAGAGTCATACTCTAGAGGGAAGTCCCATCTCTGCCTTCTCTCAGTGAATGAGCAGAAATTCAGGGTTTATATGTGAATTTTTCACCTTGGCTTCACACAACCATAGTTAGTTTGACATCAAAGATTAATATATTATGTCTTCTCTCCCAGGTTAGAAATATCACATCTTCTTTTCAAGGTTAGAGATTAGGAAGCCTGTTTAGACTTATGTCTCAAAGCTAGTTTATAAAGATTAATTATGTTATGTTTTCTTTTACCACATCATGTCATGTCAAAGTCAACTTCAAAGTTGTTTACATATTTCATGTGCTTCTATATCTAAGTTCAGAAACGATCCAAATAATAATGTGTATCTTCCACTTGAGAAGAATTTGTATTCTGCTGTTGGGTGAAGTGGTCTATAAATATCTTTCTTTCCAAGTACACATTTAACATTATCTATCTAGCCATATTCAAGGCTACAAAGAAAAGGCTTCAATATTTAAGAAATATTCAAAGCATACAAATCATGTTCTCTAACGACAATATAATTAAACTAGACATTAATATGAGAAGGGACTTTAAGAAATTCAAATATATGTGTACATTAAACAACACTCAATAATCAATTGGTCAAAGAAGAAATCACAAAGGAAATTAGAAAATACTTTAAGATAAACTAAGGAGAAAACAAAACATAACAAACTTATGAGTTGCAGCTAAAGCAGTGCTTAGAGGGAAATTTATGGATAAAAAGGACTAAATTAAAAATAAAAAATCTCAAAGCAGTAATCTAATCTTCAATATTGAGGCTGAAAAAAAAAAAGTAAGTGTTAAGTAAACAGAGAAAAAAAAGGAAATAAATATTGGAGCAGAAAAAATGAAATGGAGAAAAAAAAAAAAAAGAAGAATCAATAAAACAAAAAGTGAATTCTTTGAAAAGATAAAAAAAATGACAAAATTTTAGCCAGACTGAGAAAGATACAAATCATCAAAATCAGAAATAGAAGAGGTGACATGAGCATGACTTTATAGAAATTACAAGGTGCCTTCTAATAAAATGGACAAATTCCTAGAATCACACAAACTATTCACAGTGATATTAGAAGAAATAGTAAATCTGAACAGACTTATAACAAGTAAAAAATTGAATTCATAATTTTATAACAGCCCACAAAGGAAAGGGCAGGCCCAGATGGCTTCACTGGTGAGTTATACCAAACATTTAGAGAGGAATTAATACCAAATATTCATAAAATATTTCAAATAAGTGATACCAGAGTAGGGTGGGTCCTAAGCCTAATCACTTTTAAGTTATAAAAAGAGCAGAATAGGCACAGTGACACAGATAGGGGAAAGACAGACATGTGAGGAACCGTCTACAAACAAATGCCAAGAATTGCCAGTAGACCGACAAACTAGAAGAGACAGTCACAGAAGATATAGCCTCCAGAAGTATGGGAAAATAAATCTCTGTTCTTTAACACCACCCACATGTGGGATTTTTTGTTAAGCAGCACTAGGTAACTAAGACAGAATTTGATACCAGGAGTGGATTGTTGTTGTTGTTGCATGCCTTGAGGCTTTAAACACTGCTCCACCAGGGCTCCCAAATGGGATTACATCCACATGTATTAGGATTACAATACGCATTTTGAGGAGACACAATTCAATCCATCATACCAGTGAAGGTAGGATTTACCCACTTTACATAGTACATCCTCACAAAGTGAAGTTTCAACCATAACAGATGGTGGCAGAAGGGATCAAAAGGCTTAGAGAAACAATATGTGAGACCAGAAAACCCACCTGAAGGAGACCGTCTGTACAGTCCCCTCTTCTCTGATTCCAGACACTTTAACTGCCCCAGACTCTAAATCCTACCCCATCAGCTTAGTGGGACTATTACACCCTGAGTGAGCACCAGCTCACTGCGCCCTCATAAAAAAAAATTGTTCTAAAGAATCATTGGCAATTGTAGGTTGAACTGATGAGTTTCTCTTCTCTCAGGGACTGGAATTTTGCCCTGTTTTGTAATGTCTGAAAAGAATCGCAGTTTTATGGTGTCGATAGTTGAAGGAGGGGCCCATTAAGGTTTATTCTATTATATTCCCAAGAAGAGTTATCTCATTTTCCCTTAAGTAAGGAACTCTAAACTGGACCAACCTGGTAATAAAATAAGGCAGTTCAGGTTTAATAGCCAATTAGTGAATATTTAAGAATATTAATGTTTTTCAACTTAGCAATGTGAACTATGTCTTTAAGATGAATTAAAAAAAATTCTGAATATAAAGAATGGTGTACTCCAGCAGAAGCCAGACAATCCAAAGCTTCTGATGTTGGAATTGACATTAACAATTGAATGGACAATTATTTAACATTTTTGAAACTCCACCCCCTGAGCTGTACTATAAATGAGTGTAACTAATTTAAAATTATAGAACAGTAAACTATGAAAAGATATTAGAGATTGTCTATCTCCTGTGTCACCATTTGATTGATACAGAAACTGACTTCCAGAGCAATTCTTACGCCATTTAAAGTATAATAAATTGTTAAACTTTATTTTTGATGTTTGACCACTGGCGGTTTACAATCCCCACCCCTCTTCTTTCCTCTTCTGACTCATATTAGTTCAAGTTAATAAAATAGCCCAGGATCTCCCTTTCTTTTCACCCAGGGGCTCTCCCATTGCACATATCCTAACATCTGCATAAGAACTTTCATTTCTTCCTGTGACCACAACGAAAATTAAAGTCACTCAGCCCTCCCTTCTTTCAAGCTATTTCAGATGAAATTGGGAGCCTGTCCTGCTCAAAATGAGAAGAAACAGCTGCAAATATCCATGAATAATCAGAACCTGGAATGTAAGAAGTTTGAATCTAGTAATTTGAAATTGTCAGAAATGAAATGGAACTCATAAACATTGATATCCTAAGCATTAGTGAGCTGAAATGGACTTGTAATGGCCATTTTGAATCAGGCAATCATATGATCTACTACGCCAAGAATGACGACTTGAAGAAGAATGGCGTGCATTCACTGCCAAAAAGAAAATTTCAAGATTTTCCCTGAAATATGACACTGCCAGTGAAAGGATAATATCCATACACCTACAAGGAAGATGAGTCAATACAACTATTATTCAGATTTACACACCAACCACTAAAGTCAAAGATGAAGAAACTGAAGATTTTTACCAGCTTCTGCAGCCTGAAATTGTTTGAACATGCAATCAGGATGCATTGATAATTACTGGTGATTGGAATGCAGAAGTTGGAAAAAAAGAAGAATCAGTAGTTGGAAAATATAGCCGTGGTAATAGAAAGGATGCCAGAGATTGCATGATAGAATTTTGGAAGACCAATGACTTCTTCATTGCAAATACTTTTTTTCACCAATGTAAATGGCAACTATACACATGGACCTTGCCAGATGGAATACATAGGAATTAAATCAACTGCATCTGTGGAAAGAGATGATGAAAAAGGTCAATATCACCAGTCATAACAAGGCCAGGGGCTGACTGCAGAACAAAACATCAATTGCTCATATGCAAGGTCAAGTTGAAACTGAAGAAAATTAGAGCAAGACCACAAGAGTCAAAGTACAACCTCGCATATATCCCACCTGAATTTAGAAACCATCTCAAGAATAGATTTGATTCTTGAACACTAATGATCATCAAAGACCAGATGAGTTGTTGAATGACATCAAGGACATCATAAATGAAGAAAGCAAGAGGCCATTAAAAAGACAGGAAATGAATAAAAGACTAAAAGTGGATGTCAGAGAGACTCTGAAACTTGCTCATGAATATTGAGTAGCCAAAGAAAAAGGAAGAAATGATGAAGTAAAAGAACTGAACAGATTTCAAAGGGTGGCTTGAGAAGACAAAGTAAAGCATTATAATGGTATGTGCAAAGAACTGGTGATAGAAAATCAAAAGGGAAGAATACACTTGGCATTTCTCAAGCTGAAAGAACTGAAGAAAAAATTCAAGCCTTAAGTTGCAGGGTGAAGGATCCTATTGGGAAAATATTAAGTGATGCAGGAAGCATCAAAAGAAGATGTAAGGAATACACAGAGTCATTATATAAAAAAAAATCAGTCAGCGTTCAACCATTTCAAGAGGTGGCGTATGATCAGGAACTGATGGTACTGAAGGAGGAATATCAAGCTGCGCTGAAGCATTGTTGAAAAACAAATTTCCAGAAATTGATGGAATATCAATTGAGATGTTTCAACAAACAGATGCAGCCCTGGAAGTGCTCACTCGTCTACGCCAAGAAATTTGGAATACAGCTACCTGGCCAACCAATGGGATAAGATCCATATTTATGCTTATTCCCGAGAAAGGTGATCCAACTGAGTTCAGAAACTATATAACAATATCATTAGTATCACACACAAGTAAAATTTTGCTGAAGATCATTCAACAGCTGCTGCAACAGTATATCAACAGGGAACTTCCAGAAATTCAGACCAGATTCAGAAGAGGATGTGGAACCTGGAATATCATTGCTGATGTCAGATGGATCCTGGCTGAAAGCAGAGAATACCAGAAAGATGTTTACCTGTGTTTTATTGACTATGCAAAGGTATTTGACTATATGGATTATAACAAATTATGGATTACATTGCAAAGAATGGGAATTCCAGAATACTTAATTGTGCTCATGAGGAACCTGTACACAGATCAAGAGGCAGTGCTTTGAACAGAAAAAAGGGGATACTGCCTGGTTTACAATCAGGAAAGGTGTGCGTCAGGGTTGTATTCTTTCCCCATACCTATTCAATCTGTACGCTGAGCAAATAATCCAAGAAGCTTGACTATATGAAAAGTAATGGGGCATCAGAATTGGATGAAGACTCCTTAAGAACCTGCATTATGGAGATGACACAACCTTGACTGCTGAAAGTGAAGAGGACTTGGAGTACTCACTGATGAAGATCAAAGACCACAGACTTCATTATGGATTATACCTCAACGTAAAGAAAACAAAAATCGTCACAACTGGACTAATAAGCAACACCAGGATAAATGGAGGAAAGGTTGATGTTCTCAAGGATTCCATTTTACTTAGATTCTTAATCAGCACCCATGGAAGCAGCAGTCAAGAAATCAAAAGACACATTGCATTGGGCAAATCTGCTGCAAAACACCTCTTTAAAGTGTTGAAAAGCAAAAATGTCACCTTGAAGGCTAAGGTGTGCCTGATCCAAGCCATGGTATTTTCAATCGCATCATGTGCATGTGAAAGCTGGGCAATAAATAAGGAAGGCTGAAGAAGAATTGACGCCTTTGAATTGTGGGGTTGGCAAAGAATATTGAACATACCATGGACTGCCAAAAGAATGAACAAATCTGTCTTGGACTAAGTACAACCAGAATGCTCCTTGGAAGCAAGGATGTTGAGACTACATCTTACTTACTTCAGACTTGGTGTCAGTAGGGATCAGTCCCTGAAGAAGGACATCATGCTTGGTAAAGTAGAGGGTCAGCAAAAAAGAGGAAGACCTTCGAAGAGATGGATCGACACAGTGGCTGCAACAATGGGCTCAAGCACAACAATGATTGTGAGCATGGTGAAGGACTGGGTAGTGTTTTGTTCTGTAGTTCATATGGTTGCTGTGAGTCAGAACACACTCGACAGCACCTAACAACAACAAAAATCACAACAGATACCTCCATTACCATAGGGTCTGCAAGTTTGTAGAACTCAAGTTGCAAGGCCTGTACATGTTAAAGGCCCTTTCCTTCTTCCATTCTCACTCAGTGTGGCAGCCTTTCATGTCACCTTCTATATGGAACAAATAAGTATTTATAGGTGCTAAATATGCTACCTTTAAAACCAAAGAAGCTACGAGGTATCACACCTCCTTCTTCATGGTGGGATAGTTTGGCCTTTCCTTTGAAGGTTATGTCCTTGTATGCTCCAGACTGACCTCTCCCCCCACCAAAAAAAAAAAATCCAAACCCACAGCAGTCAAGTCCATTTTGACCCATAGCAATCTTTCATGACAGAGTATGACTATCCCATAGGGTTTCCAAAGCTGTAATCTGTTTGGAAACAGACTGACACATCTTTCTCCTGCAGAGCCAGTGGTGGGTTTGAACCATCGATCCTTTGACTAGCAGCCAAATGCTTTAACCTCTGTACCACTAGATCTCCTGCTGCAGACTGATAGACCCTTAAAGGGTAATCAGGCTCCTGAATTCCATATAGTATATCTTCCTCCCTTTGAAGTTCAAGTGCCTTACTAATTACCAATGTACTTGTCACTTCTAGTTCATCTAGTCCAATTAGCAGGATGTCATAGATAAAGTCTAACAGTGTGTATTCTGTGGGGTTTCCAGATGATCCTTTTTCCTTTGTGCTAAATCACAACAGTGGTAGGAGTTAACATAACACCAGTGCAAATCTGGACATATATGATGTTGTTCATTTTAAGTGAATGCAAACTGCCTGATCCTTTCTCTGGAAGAAATAAAAAGAATTCATTTTCCAGATCAGTGGTGACATACAATGTACCTCGTCTAGCAAATCCACTTCATATAGTATAGAAGCTGCTATTGGGGCCTGTTTTTTTAGTTGAGTTGCAACAACACATTGTTATCCTTTAGGATCCTTCTGGCTTTTGTAGGGACCCTATTAGTGAGTTAAATGGAAGTATGATGAGGTCCACTATCCCTAAATCTTTTAGGTCTTCAAGGGCGGCAATAATTTCTGCCATTCTCCCCAGGATGTGATAAACCGTAACGGTTGGGAGTCAGGAAAAGGCAGTTCCAGAGGCTTCCACTTAGCCACAGAATTATAATGTGAAAGAAGACCGCAAAAGGTCAAGAAAAAAGTTGGGATTGTGCCAAATACCAAGAATGTCTCTTCCATCTATACATTTGGGAAACAGAAATGACTTTTAGGTGGGCCCATGGATGAGCGAGTCCACTGTGAACTATACCTGATCCATGACTTCCATAACAAAAAAATATAAGACCCCACTCTAAATGAGTGGCCATGATGATGCTACAAGTCTCTAAATAAAACTTTCAACTTGGATTCTGTGTCCAGAGCTCCCAAATCCCTCAAACTGTCTGAGAATTTCTCCATATTCAGCACACAGTTCACCAAGTAAATAGCTATAGATCCCCTTGGGGAGGGACAGAGAGATACATTACTCTGTATTCTTGAAACCAGGACTTTATCTTAGTCTTCAGTTTTAAGTGATGAAATTGGTATAGACTCAGAAGCTGGGCAAGGTTTTGTGACTTTTTATTGGGCCTGCTACCCTCAATCTCCTAATTGTACTTCCTTGATTCCTTGGGTTGTACAGTTATGCAATACTTTTGTTGACTGCTCATCTACCTTGACCTTGGGGTGGCTGTGTTCTATTAACTGTTTCTATAGCTCTCTGAAAGCCTATTACCCTAGTTTCCACTCCAAACTGGATGTTCATTTCAAAAGTTGCACTCACCTTGTTGCTTATGGTTAAGCGTATCTGCATAGCCTCTTTTGTTTCAGCATCCCATCATTCATTCCCATTGCTACCATTGAACCCAGTCCAGTAACAGCATATTCTATCACCAGTCCTGGCCTACAGAGGAGAGCCACCACCAATCTTTTCAGAGATGTGTTACCTTCTACAAGTGCACTCATTATTGCTTTGATAAGCTGAGAATGTCTCAGGCTCTCTTGCAAATCAGAATCATATGGTGAATTTTCTCCCCTTACATAGTATATCTACTCATTTCTAAAATGATACTACAAACCTTTGATCCCTTCTTCTACCATCTGTTATGGTGATTCTGGCATTTCTGCTTTACTTAGTGTCGGTTACGCCTTTCTCCTAGATTCTAAGAGCTAGCCTAGCAGGGCATAAGCACAGTCTTCTAGGGGCCTTGACAGAGTGTGAAATCTTCTTTCCCAGGATGTTTCTTCCATACCCTTGAATTCTCCCTTTTATACCTTCACTTTGTACTCCCATTTATTATGTACCATCAGTAGGCAGTCCCTTCATACTCTCCAGATTCCTGTTGGTAGATCTTAGTGAGATCAGGTGTAGTCTCTTTCTTCCCATAGCAGGCTCTATCTTTTCCCAGACATTAGCCTGTACGTCAGGGTGTAAGGGCAGGTCCTAATGTGACATTGGTTGCAATCCCTGCATTGTGTTAGAACTCTCCCCTTTTTCCTTTTATGCTCTGGGCTCCCCGTGTCCGTTGGTCCAGTTTTCCTGTCCCTTTCTGCCTTTTTATCTTTGTTTTGGGGCAGATGTTCTCCATTTGGTCTCTTACACTTGAATGAAGTGAGAACATTCCTCACATGTGTTATTGTTTGTTTTATAGGTCTGCTTAATCTTTGGCTGAAAGGTGGGCTTTGGGATTGGCTTCAGTTCTGAATTATCAGGGTGTCCAGGGGCCATAGTCTCAGGGATCCCTCCAGTCTCTGTAAGACCAGTAAATCAGGTCTTGTTTTTTTTTTTTTTAATTTGAGTGTGTGCGTGTGTGTGAATTTGAATTTTGTTCTACATTTTTTCCCACTCTGTCTGGGACCCTCTACTGTGATCCCTGTCAGAGCAGTCAGTGGTGATAGCCGGGCATCATCTAATTCTTCTAAACTCAGGCTAGGGGAGGCATTGGTTCATGTGGTCCGTTAGTCCTCTGGACTAATATTTTCCTTGTGTCTTTGGTTTTCTTCATTCTCCTTTGCTACAGATGGGATGGAACCAATAGACGTATCTTAGATGGCCACTCTCAAGCTTTTAAGGCCCCAGACGCTACTCACCAAATAGGATGTAGAACATTTTGTTTCTAAACTGTATTATAACAGTTGACCTAGGTGTTCCCTGAGACCCTGGTCCCCAGCTCTCAGACCCAGTAATTTGGTCCCTCAAGGTGTTTATATGCGTCTAGGAAGCTTCTATGACTTTGCCTTAGTCCTTGGATTTGTCCTTTTGTGATTGACCTGTTCACGTAGCATAATGTCCTCCAGATTCGTCCATGTTGTGAGAATACGTGTTTAATTTTTAGAAGCTCCCAGTTATCTAGTTCCTTTTCTAGTGTTTGTGCCTTGTTAGTTACCATTTGCATTGCATTTATACCATTTATTAGGGCCCCTCGTGTTGTTCCTGTTTTGTCTTCCATGATCTTTATCATTTTAGGTTTTACATTTAGATCTTTGATCCATTTTGAGGAGTCTTTGTGCAACAAAGAGTGCCTTTTTTTTTTGTGTGCAACAAAGAGTGCCTTTGGTTTTCACACCTAGTCTTCAAAAGCTAATTAAACTCTCATCTTTCATTGTTTTTCCAAAGTGACAATTGCCCCAGCAATATCCAATTAATCCTATTGTCATTATAATCACTATTTGTCTCATATTTCTCAAGCATTTCATACATTGAAACTGCTAGCCCATTTCTTTTCATTGAGTGTCAACCTTGTTCATCAGCAATGAACATTTTATCAATTGCTCTTCAACCTTGTGCTCAGGCTTGTCTATGTTCCACCTGCCACTTGTAGTGGTATCTTTACTACCCACCATCCAGCAGATAATTCAGTTCTAGAATATTATTTTAGCATCTGCTTTTCTGAACACTGTCTGGACCAACTGTTGAAGTATGGGTTCTCTGGGAGGGAGACACTAAGATAAGAAGTTTATTTGGGAGTGCCTTTGGGATTAACACATGTCGGTAGAAAGCAAAATTTCAGGATAGTAGATGGAGAACTTAGACTATGAAACAGTTAAAACAAAGACCTCAGCCAATCTAACCAGGTGCTGTACATCTGAGATGACCTTTCAGTGTTGTGCTAAATGGGGGCAAGGATGCTAAAAAATTATACCAACTATATAGATAGCCACTGAATTCAGGCCACCCCCAGAAAGTAGGCTTTACCTTGGGAGAAACAGATCACTTCAGCTAAAGACTGTGAGCCAGCAGCATTCCCAGGAACTGGGAGGAGAGTGCCTTCAGTCCTGAAGTGAGAGGAGGGATGGCTTCTTTCTATGGCACCAGCAATCTTTAGCAAGGTGTCTGTCTTCCTCATATGTGTCTTCTTCATGAGTAAGTAGCTTACTGCCCCCTGAATTCATAAGAACACACACTACAAACATGTTAGAAACAGTGATTTCCAAAAAATGACTCAAAATCATAGAGTGTGTATTTCAATATAAATAAAGCTGTAGTTTATGTTGATTTTTGATTCACTGGTCTTTAAAGAAATGGATGGATGAATTAACTAAATAAATGTATGTAGGATATTTCAAAAGATAGGGTTCTGTGGTAATGAGAATTTTGGAAACCACTACTTTAGATCTTTATAAACCTACCCATCCCTGCACTCATCTACCCTTTCTTCTTTCCTCTGATCAAAGACTGAACTCTCCATAAGGGCTGAAGAGACCATTCCTGTTTATTCTCAATCCCTTCCTGTTTCCACATTTTTGACCTTTCACTTTCAAGTGGATCATTCTCATAAGAATGCACGTATATGTCCTAGCATATCCCAAATTACTCTCCTTTGACTTTACATCATCATTAAGTATAAATTTTTGCATTGCTCAACTTTTATCCACTTTGCTGCCAAGCTTTCCCAGTGGGTTTTATTTCCTTATTACTTACAGTTGTGTTCACTCCAGCCTGGATTCTAATGGTTCATTAAAATGCCTTTTGTCAAAGCCATGAGATATTTACATGTTGTCAAATCTAGTAAATTACATGTTAGACCATTTCATCTCCTCTTAATCTTTTATTCTCTTGGGGGTTTTAACACAGGTAACCATTCAATCTTCCCTCTTTCCATCACTGTTCTTGAATTTCATAATTTTATATACTCTTGGTTTTGCATCCTCCTCATTTTTCCTCCCCATATTTTCCTTGGCAACTTTTGAAACCAGGAAAATTTTGAATCCTGTTCTTTTTCAGAGCTCATGTCTGACCTCTATCCTTATCTTTTTACACTGGGATAGAAAACAGCTTTGGATTTCGTTTAATGCAAAATTCATTGCTCACTGCCGTCAAGTCTATTCCCACTCATAGCAACCTGATAGGACACAGTAGAACTGCCCCATACGGTTTCCAAGACTGTAGTCTTTACGAAAGCAGACTGCTACATCTTTCTCCCTCGGAGCAGTTGATGGGTTCAAACTGCCAACTTTTGGATTAGCAGCTGAGCACTTTAACCACTATGCCACCAGTGCTCCTTAAATGCCATCTAAAACCAACAAAATGAAACCCATTGCCATAGAGTAAATTCCAACTCATAGCGACCCTACAAGGACAAAGTAGAACTGACCCCATGGTATTTCCATGAAGCAGCTGGTGGATTGGAACTGCCGACCTTTTGGTTAGCAGCCAAGCTGTTACTAACAATTCCAAAATATACATCTTAAGGCCAAACAAAACATCTAACTGCCCAGTGGACATTTTACTAAGATGGCTCACACATTTTCAAAATTAAAATGCCTAGAACTGAATTCTAATTTCTATTCTTCTAAACATGCTCATGGATTTAGCCTTAAAAAGAAAAGAAAAAAAAAAAATCAGTTCCCTCAGACTTCCTTGCCTTTGTCAGTAGCACCAATCTCAAATAATGGGCTCTAAATTTGCTTCAAACACCCTCTCTTTCACTTGAACAAGTCCTGCTGATCGTGCCACCACAAACCTTAAATCCATCAATTTCTCTCCCATTTCCATAGCCATCAACTGAATTCAAAATAGATTTTTTTGTAGAATATAATAATATCCCCCAAGTAGCCCTGGATCCTTGGTCCATTCAAATCTATCATTCATATGGCAATCAGAGTAATATTTCAAAATATGAGTGACTCATGCCAGTCCTCCCCTAATGTAACTCAGATGCCTTCCACTGCATTTCCATAAACAAAGTTAATATGCCGAAGGAGGCACTGAGTCCTGCGCTCCTAGAACTCTATGCTCACCTTCATGTTTCTAGCCCACCTAACTCTTTAAGAGCCTTTCATTTACTCAAGCATAAAAAAGTGCTTTCTTTCCTCAGGACCTTTACACATGCTGTCTCTTCTGTCTGGAAGCTCTTCCTGTTTGCTCTTCTTCTAGGTGGTTTGTTTTATGCCTTCAGGTCTTGTACTAAAATTTGCTTTCAGAGTGATGTCCTTCTAACTACTCAGTACTCCATGTCTGCTTTTCTTTGTCGTAGCACCTTACTTTCTTCTTCAAGCTTTTCATCATATGTGTTTGTTATTTCACTGTTTTATTGTAGGTGTGCCCTGCTAAATTATGTTTGAAATCGGCAGGGATCATGTTTCTTCTGCTCTCTGTTACATATTTAGCAAGGATCTGGGATATAGCAATTGATATATACTCGTTCAATGAATAAATAAAGCAATGCCTCCATCTCTGTTTTCAGGGATCAGTTAGGATACGCCATGTCTCACCTTGGTGTTTAGTCATTGTATTTGACGTGGAAGCAGCTGGAAAGCCCAGTTACAAGGAGCTGTGAACTCACTGTCCACCACTCACAGTATCATCTTTTTAGTCCCATTAGGGACCAGGATTCATTAGGTAGATGTAGAAATTACAGTGGGGTACAAAGAGGAAAAAGGTTAATCTGGTAGATACCGGTCAGGAATTGGAGCGTCTAAGGAGCAAGTGTGCCTAGGATTTTGAGGGGACTTCCAAGTCCATGGATGCAAATGGTTCAAGATGTGATGTTCTTTTTCTCTGTATCTAAAGGGCCAGAGCTGAGCCAATGTTAGTGGTGTGACACTCCATTTAAGTAGACAGTTGTGGAAGACAGCTTGGTGGGAGTCCGGGGCAACAGTGGTAGTGTTGACCATGTATGTTTGAATGCATTTATTTGTCTATCAATACGTGTATTATTTCCCTTAACCATTCTTAGTCTGAAAGTTTTGTAATATTGAAATTATCTCCATTTTATAAATTAAAAAAAAAAAATCAGAGAGATAAAAACATTATTTCTTTGGCCACATCTTTGCCCTAGGTTTCTCCTCTAATCCTCTTACGGAGACAATACATGAGGACCGGGTCGCTGTTGATTGAGGGTTCTGCAAATGCTTTGTTCACAAGGACATTTTGTAGAACTTTTGCAATTTCATACCTAGAGTTGGATTAAGATTAAGGATTTTTTCTTTGTTCTTAGTTCTCCTTTTACTATATTGTGAAGCCAAGGATTGCGCCTCTAAAATATCCGCTGTAAAAACAATGTAATGCATTCAGACCTGCCCTCTGAAAAAAAAATTGCATTTTCCCCACTCCACAACATCCTTGATAAACTGCTCAGGATGGTGTGAGGCATGTGATTTCAGAAGCAGGCTGCTATTAGCACTCGGCCAGCCATAAATGCACACATGCCAAGCGGTTCTCCTTTTAAAAGAATCGCAGTGATAACCAGTCTTTGCCATGAATCTGAAGGAAAAAAAAAAAGTTGCATAAACAATATCATTTATTAACTCAAAAAAAAAAAAAAACTAGGGACGACAAAAAAAAAGTTATGAGAAGATGTTACAGCCATATATCTTTTTAAGAAAAAAAAAAAAAGGCAATTTATTCCAATTGTCTCCAAAATTATACAACCAAAGGAAAGGAGCTTGTCAAATCTCTTTCTAATTAAATTCATACATTTGTTCCCCTTCAAAAATGGCCACACACTCCATCTGCTTGTGCAAAATGCTTGGGTTTTTCAGCCAATATTCTCTTGCTAAGCTGTTCATACTGAGTCGAGGGGCACAGGGGCCCTGGACCTTTAAAGCATCTTCTGGAAGACAGTTAAAAGAATTTTCTGCTTGCACTTGAGTTATTTATCTTCTGATAAAAAGATCGGATACTGCAGGAAATTTAAATCATCAGGGGGCTCAAGTTGCAGGCACGACACTGACAGGTTGATGAACATTTTGAGGGGTATGATAATCTGGTTGAAATGCAGTGATTCTTTTTAACAGCCCATATTAAATCAGCGGAGTTGTTAACTGTAGAGCCACTCAAAAAAAGTCTCAGACATTTCATGTGCATTTGCCACGGCTTGCATGTTTAATCTATGAGCTGGTTGCCTTTGTTTCCTACTGCTGAACTAAACCACAGTGCCTGTGACCACCTGGAGGATGTGGAAGCTCCGCTCACCTTATTTCTTCTTCATTATGACCTCTTTCCAACGTCCATTTAAATTCAGATGCAAACCTTATTTCCAGCCTCAGCTCAAGCAAAAGTTTCCTCTGTGATATCTTGCGACAGCATCCCATTCTCCAAGATTTAATTATTTCCTTCTTTCTGTCATACTCATCTCTCTTTCATTCATTCAGTCTACAAATATTACTTGAAATATTTTTTATTCTTTGTTAATTTGTTTTGTTTTGTTTTGTTTCTATTTCCTTGCAAGAGCTTAGGTCTCCTCTTCCTCTGGATTCCAAATACCACACTAATCACTTGTCCTTTTTCTGGTGGTGTATCTCTTTTGTGGCTTTATTATTTGTTTCCATATAAACTTTGTATCAAAATATGATTAAAAAAATATATGACTAGTATTTTATCAGGTAAAATTTAACCATTTATGTTTTTATTATTTTTGTTTTATAAATAATAAATTCTGTAGTAAATAACTTTGACCATAAGGTCATTCTTGCTCTTAATAGACACATTGCATGAAGTTTGGGCAAGTTTTCTAAGAGTGAATTAGATGTCCTATTATTCAATCAGAAACCCTGGTGGCTTAGTGGTTAAGTGCTATGGCTGCTACCCAAAGGGTTGACAGTTTGAATCTGCCAGGTGCTCCTTGGAAACTCTATGGGGCAGTTCTACTCTGTCCTACAGGGTCGCTATGAGTCAGAATTGACTGGATGGCACTGGGTTATTATTCAATTCCACATACTCCCAGGCAACGCACGTCCTTGATTGTCTAAGTCACATAAGACACATAAGTTAATGACATGGCTTTTTCCACCCCTCTTAAAAATTAAATATTGCTTGTATATTTGGAAAATAAAAATTTCTTCCCTTGGATATGTCCCTTGTAATTCTGAGTTTTGGCAGTGTTGTTTTATTGATTATTTTTGGAAAAGGCAAGATTTTTTCTCGGATTTAGACCATAAAGGGTATTGTTAGCTATACAATCGAAAGTAGAACCCTTACTCTGAAGAGCAACAAACACAGAAAAGCCAGGTTCCAGGCCCCTCACACTGTTCCCACTCTCTCTTGACCACCACACCCCGATCTCGATGCACTAGATATCCCCTGACCAATTCTCTTCTAATTAGAAACAAATCTTGCTAGGAATTTAGTGTCAAGGGCTTCTCTTCTTTCTTCAGGCTCCTCTTGAAACTCATTCTCCAGGTTTGACTTCTTTCTTCTTCTGCTACCAAATAGTTCTCTTTCTTCTGACTGCCCCCTCAGCATCTTTCCAGACTCTGTTTGAGATACATCTCACATCTGGCAAAAGGTGGACCTTGAACTTGGAAGTACGCTCTTTTCACAAACAGGTTTTAGCTGCTTCACTCAAGACTATATGTTCTCTTTCTCAGCAAAAAGACCTTTAAAAAATGCATTATTTTCATATAGGGGCGAAAACATAACGATAGATCCAAGCAGGAAAATGTTATCTTTTATAGGCTCATTGGACAAACCATGTGTTGTACATTGATTACTTCACATGGGGACTATTGGAAGAAACTCATTTGAGGCACATTTACCACTGCAGACGTCACACTTTGCTTCATTTCTAGGGAATGCCAAAGAACTTTACGTTCTCTCTGTCCAGCCCATTGAGTGTCAAAACCCACATACCTGAAGAGAAGCAATACACATAAAAAGAGATATTTCTTAATTCAGGAGAAAAACATTTCTCTGCTATCATTACTTGATTTGGCCAGTAGCGTGCCGAAAACCTGATTGTTTTCCTGTATCCTTCAGAGCGTGGAACGGGAAGTGAGCGAATGTGTACCCTGCGAAGAAACAAAGGAAAAATCCACCAGGAGCAAGAGGTTCTTGGTATGTGAGTAGATGTTTTATTTTTCAAATGATGGGAAATGTGAAAACAGTAACATATTTTACCCCTAGGGAAAATAGAGCCAAAAATTTCAAGGCCACCTGCTCTACACAAGCTCAGCAAAACTAGCAGCTGTAAGAGTGGCTTGGGTGGAAGTTTGCTAGAAAGACATAAACTCTTTGGTCAAAATCTTTTTTAGGTGGAAATAAGCCTTTAATTTTAGACGACAAGATTATTATGTGTATGCTGGTGCCCAACGTTCTTTTGAATTTAACTTTTCTGCTAATATATATATATATTAAGAATTTTGAATAATTTTTAGTAGATTTCTGGACATTCATTTGGAGGAAAGGAATAGACAGAAACATACTTTTCTTACCTCTGTAATATTCTAAGTCATCTGCTGAGCAACTTATATAGATTCATTATTTTAATATTCAAACTGACCCCATGATCTTTAGAATATTATTTGAAAGAACATCTAAAACAGAAAAAGTTTAATAACTCTTCATGCTCACACACTTGAATGGACAAGGCATGATTCAAACTCAAGTCTGTCTAACTCCAACGTTCTTTCTCCTAAATCATAATCATCCCAGAAGAAATCTTCATTTCGTTGTTTAAGCAATAACGCCTTCTCTCCTAAAAGTTCAACTCATTGCTTTGTAAATTTTCAGGAAGGATTTTCCTATTATCACTCAAACAATTGTATATTATGTCCCCCCATAAAGCAAAGCATTCTGCTTCAAACTCCTGAATATGTTTAATATATCTAGCTTAACTAAAAAAAAAAAAAAAATTTTTTTTTTTTTTTAACTACCACTCAGGACTAATTTAGATTGTGTTGCAGTAACAAACTACCCATAAAATCCCAGTGACTTAAGGCACAAGTTAATTTTTTTATTCATGATACATGTCTCATGTTATTTGGTAGGGCTCTTTGCTCCACCCAGAAACCAACCCAAAAACCCAGACTGGCAGAGGGGCACTAGCTTGTAGCTGTACCATATGAATCTTCAGACCTCTTTAGTTGCTCTAGTGGAGTTAGTGAATACTGGCCTTGTAAAGGTTTTCAATGGCTGTTTTTTTTTGGAAGTAGAGGCCAGGCCTTTCTTCCTAGGTACCTATGGGTTGACTTAAACCTCCAACCTTTCAGTTAGCAGCTGAAAGTGTAAACTGAAGCACCCAGGGACATCTTTTTATATAAGGATGTTTTATTAATTCTCTACTGTAGGAATAGCTCAGGGTATGTCTAATTTTCTCAAGGAATGTGGGGGAAAAAAATCTCAAATAATATTAAAAAAATAATTTATTCTAATTAAAATTTAAAATACGTGTTTGTCTCTCAGTCTCTGAATTATGTTCTTCTGTCTCGTGTGTGTCGCTCACTCTTTCTAGTTAGATGATTACATTATATATACATTCATATACATGTATAAACATTCATACACACACACAACATAAGCATATATATAAATATTTTTCAGTGAAAATTAGAGAACGTGAAAAATCACTCTAGACTCTAGACGACATGGTAAGTAAATTGTTTTTAACAAAACATGTAAGCACATTACATCATTACATACAGAGATTGCTCAAGGAATACGGTTTGAGGGAATATCATGATTAAAGCTATAATGATTAGGCATTCCACCCTCTGGACCAAAGAAGGGCATTTAAAGATGTGTCAGGTTCAGTGGTAAAACAGATGTGCGTGATTGCTGACGTACTGGTTCAGTTTTATCCTGCTTAGCCTGAGAATTTTAACTGAAAGGAGATGACGAATATTCAGGATTCCGGTTTCTTATGATTCTGAAAGTTATGCAGTGTTCAGTCTTTTACTTGCCCGAGCAGTTTGAGATGAATGTGTTACATACAAGTGTACATAAAATTCAAAAGGAAAAATAAGCATCTGGGACTTATGGTAAAATGTTAGTGAACTAGGTTATTTTAAAGAGAGAACTATCAATGATATCAAGCAGTGATTTCTAAAGAAGACTTTTCCTTATGTTGTTGATGCCGGAGAATATTAGCATGTCACGTTTTATGAAGAGAGGGGTTCTGTTACACTGGCAGACCATTCCTGTCCCATGAGATTTAACTACACACAGTTACAAACCTGAGAATACATACGTGCCATGTCCGTCTCAGGGTCTGAGGGACTCGACTGTGGTACATCTCGTTTATCACAGGTTTTTACTATCATGTTTCTCAATTCCTCTCTCTCTTTTTGCCCCTAATCACTGCAATCCACTTCATATTCCACTTTGCTTTTGTGCACTAGATGGTAAGTTCTTTCAAGCAGTAGGCATTTCATTTTCATTTATATAATTCCTGTAGTACATAGTAAGAAAAAAAATGCATTCAATTGATGTAATATCTCTCTCCCATGGCAGAATAAATAATATCTATAAAATAAGAAAACAATCAAACTGCATACATCTTAAGAGAAGATGAAAATAACCTTTAATAATCAGATATAATGTTTGGTTACCTAACAGTTAAAACAAAATTGATCTAAAAACCAAGATTTTCAAGCTGTTTGGTGTCAGGAATGACTTATTATGTTCAAAATTGAAAGCCTCCAAAATATATTTAATAGACTTTTACTGTATTCAAATTGAAAATGAAAACAAATTTAAGATATATATTTTACACCATTTAAAAATAATGACAAACATTATTTGCTAATACTAATAACATTACAAACCAAATGTACTTTTCAATGGAAAAAAATAATGAGAAGACTAGCACTGCCTTATGCTTTTGCAAATTGCTTTATTGTCTGGCTTAATTGAAGACAGTTGGATCCTCATATCTATTTCTCCATTAAACTCGTTTCATATGTTGTATTGTTTGAAATACATACAGAAAATCTGACCTCACACTGATCTGTAGTGGAAAGGGAGGGGTATTGCAATTGCATTTTTAGATAATTATGTATATTCTTCTTTAATAATATACAAATTCTACAAACTATATGTGATGTGATGGATCACTTTTATACGACCCTTCTAGCCGTGGTCTTGTAACTCACACCAAATGATTGGGTTAAACTATGCAAATAAGGTGCATGTGGCCCACCAAGGTGATTGGACAGTTTGCCAATGATGCAAATAAGGTGCATGGTACCCCTGTGGGGGTGGGACCATGCACATAAGGTATATGAAATTTTAATGAGCAAATTGGTCAGTTTTACCATCTTGCTAGGCTTAAAATGAGTCATCCCAGAGGAGAACAGGGGAGACCACCAAGAAAGAAAAGTTAGGAGTGGAGTGTGTCCTTTGGACCTGGAATCCCTCCACTGAGCGCCTCCTAGCCCCAGAAAACAGAGAGAGAACTGTGACACTAGAGACAGGGAGAAATGGTGAGAAGCAGCAGCAGAGAAATAGCGTCAGCTGAGGCAGCAGAAACAAGAGACTAGCAGGAGATGGTGCAATGGGCTTCCCAGTCCACAGAGCAAGATAGTTGAGCATCTTCAGGCTGAGGCTTATTGATGGGTGAAGTGACTCTGGGCACTTTATAGGTGGAGCTAAAGAGCTTTGTAACACTTGCCTGAGCAGAGCAGAGGCCAGGCTGGCACATGAAGTCCAAGGGGCTGACTGTCTGATGGCCAAGAGTCTGAGGGCTGAGAGGCCAAGGGCCAGAGAGAGGCTTGCTGCGAGTACAACTGAGAAGCTGTCTTGATTGAAGAACTGTATTTCATCCTGAATTGTACCCTGTTATTTCTCTAATAAACCTCATAATTGTGAGTATTGTCTCTGAGTTCTATGTGGTCATTGTAATGAATTATTAAACCTAGTGGAGAAGTAGAGAGTGCCATGAGAGGGATGGCTGGCGTCAGAACTAGTAAAAGGATTGGATAGGCGAGGCACGTCTGACCTCTGCTTCATAGGAATCAGCCCTGGGCTGATTCTGATGCTGATTCTCTCTTGCCCGTGTAAACTTAGAGGAGCTCAGACACCACTGCTGCCATGCCGTTTTTACACTGTAGTTTAAGTGAGTTAGTTACAATATGGAATCTGAAACAATATCCCTGAAATTTTTGTAGAATCCATTCATTTATCTTGCATTCTGAATGAATCATCTTTGTGTTATTTTTTATTGTTATGAATTTTCACATTGTGCATTTTCACTTGGGGAATACTGGTTTATGAAGATCTTTCAGAGTTAACCTTTTATTATTATACAATATAAAAAAGAAGAAACACACTCCTAGATACGGCCTCTTATTACATCAGAGAAGTCTTTAAATGTCAGAAAGCTGTGAAGCTCATGGTGACAAATACAAATTATCCTAAAATCTAATGTTTGCTTGAAAGTTCAAATTTTATCAGTGGCAAAAAACACTGTCGATTTTTTTCCTTGAATTGGCAGGCTTTCTTTATTCATTTTCAAGACAGTGTTTGTCAAACACTCAACTCCAAATAACCATCATTTGTCTCTTAGTCATTCTTTCAAATGAAAATTCTATTGCATGAAAACAGAAGTGGTTAGTTTAGCTTGAAACTCAATCATACAACTTATTTTCATTGAGACAGCCTTTGTATTCAGTATGTAGCAGAAATGCTTAATGCCTACTTCCCATTTTGTCACATAGACTACTAAAATGCATATCCACAAGGTTTGAGAGTTAATAAAGTAATAATGTTTACTGTTTGATAAAGGAGATTCTTAAGTGAAACTGCCCCCCCACCACCACCGCCAGCCCCTTGTCTAGTGTATGGAGGTGAAAAATACAATAAGAAGTGGTATAGTTTTGTCCCCCTTTCTTCCTTTCTTGACTCAAGTTAAGGTGCCAGAAGCTTTACCTATAACTGCTGTCCCATCAACACTGCTGATGTCAACACAGTGAAAAAGGCAAATAACATAGTAGTGTTTTTATGGAAATAATTTTTACCTCACAGATTCCCTAAAAGAGTGTCGGGGACCCACAGAGTTCTATGGGCCACATTAACATGCCCACAGTTTTTACTTTTAGACATAATCTAAAAATGTGAATTATTCTTATAATGATACCATCTTTCTTTCCTAGGTTAAGCTGGTGAAGTTTATTGCCATAGTAAGAAACAACATTGGCTAATTTGAAAACTTTACTCCCTTTCCAGTTTTAACTTCAACTGGGCCTGCAGTTAATAATAACTAACTGTGATCATAGAAGGGCTATGTAAAACACATGAAACCTGTTTTTTGGTTTTTGTTCTTATGGAGATTTTTTTTTTGTAAAAAGTTAAGCTTTTTAAGTAAAGAATGTGTGGATTAAATCACTATAGAGGATTCTAACTCCTTTGACACAGTTCAATAAAATTGATTAAAGAATAAAGGAGAATAATGATTAAAGATAAAACTTCCAAGAACTCTGGAAATTTACAGGTAGGAGAAAAAAAAAGGATTTGTATCAATATATATTTGTTCTGGGAAACATCATTACTCTTCAGTTAACAAGAGCATCAATGTGTTGACTTGAAAAACAAACCAACCTACCCAGAAAAAACCCAGTGCCGTCGAGTCAACAAACCAACCTACACATGCACAAAAGTTTGGGGTGAGAAGATTCCAGTCTCTTTTCTACCATGTAAAATTTGGTGAAGACAGGCAAGTGACATTTATATACTTTTATGTTGAGTTCCTACAAGAACATTTAGAAGACATTGAGAAGAATAAATTCAAGAATATATGTAAAACTCACTTTGATAGCAATAGAGTGATTTCGTTTATGACAACAATTAGTGAGGATATACTTGTGGCTCCATGTCTATCAATATAATAACTGCACAGCATATGTTTAAAGTTGTTCTTCCAATCAGGTCGGTGGTTCTTGCTGTTCTCTTCATGCCTTTGTCTGATTTTCCTGTGAGTAATAAATCACATCTTCAGGACAACTGGTTAGAACCTGAAAGGAGAAAAAATTATGGCCATGGAGCAGTATGAAACTGAAGGGTTGGCAAAATTTGCGCCAAACTGGGCTAACCAACTGCAGAAAAGGGAAGAGTCTTCCTTAACATTCAAAAAGCAATGATGCATTTTTTGGGGATGGCAACAATTGAAATTTTGATGTAAATTAATGAGTATTTAAAACAACATTTATAAAAGATTACATAACCCTTTCTTAATATTTAAGTCAAAACGTTGTAGCAAGTGTTGAGCATCAATTCCTTTGACTTGCACCATGCTCCTTATAGTGGAAGATAAAGACAAACATTAGACACTTGGTTCTGTTTGAAGAACTAGCACTAAATTTATTATTTTCTAAAATACTACCATTTCCTTTACACTGCTGCTTGTGTTTATGGGAGGTAGGCAGGACTGAGGGTGTCTAACTTAGGATAAACACAAGCAGCAGTGTGCACTAGCGCAGTACCACTCTTTCCAAAGCAATGCTGATAAAGCACATTACAGAGAGAGAGCAGATTGCATCTGTGACATTGATCCTTGGCCCATAATTATTTGGAATGGGATACGGGTGCGTTTTACTCTAAAATTATAAAATAAAATGTGTACCTATTTATCCTCTTAGTGAAACTGGCCCACCATTTCAAGAACTTTCCCTTACCTAACATTTCACTAAGTGTGATCAGAATTAGCTGTGCCCCACCTACAGAGCTTCTAAACCTCTAATTCAGTAGGGTTTGAGAGAAGCTCAAAAAAAAAAGCATATCAGGTGATCCTGATGCTTAATGTACACACACACACACACACACATACACACTCAGTTTCACAGTATTTTTATGCTTCATTTGGAGGATTTATTATTTGAGACCACATAGGCAATCAGAGCTCAATTACTTGTCTTTAAGTAAAGGTTTTTTGTGGTGGTGGTGGTGTGCCGTCTAGTTAATTCTGACCCCTAGTGACCCTACTGGACAGAGTAGAACTGCTCTTTAGGGTTTCTTAGGATGTAATCTTTATTGGATCAGATTTCTAGGTCTTTTCTCCCATGGAGCCATGGGAGGTTTCGAACCACAGACCTTTCAGTTAGCAGCCCAGCTGCTTAAATCATTATGTCACCAGGGCTCCTTTAAGTAGAGGGAGGCTAGATACACAAAACCCCAGTTCATTATCACTGTCATATCACTAGTACGTAATGAAATGCTCATTAAATAATTTTAATAAAAGAAAATAAATGTTTATTATTGCTGGTATTTTGATAAATATAATGAAGCTCTAATTTGAAGATCCACTTCATCTATTACGGAAAGAGTATGGCATAAGTGATTAAGGTACCAGCCTCCAGAACCAAACCGCCAGCTTCAAATCCTGGCTGCACTTCTTTCTACTTGGGCAAATTACTTCATCTCATGTGTCTTAGTTTCCTAACCTGGAGGTTTGGAAAACACAACATCACCTACTTCAATGGATCATGGAATGTATTAAATAAGTTATTCATATAATGTGCCTGGCACATAGTAAGTGGTCAAAAAAATATAACCATTATTACTGTTGTTGTTAATTGCCATCAAGTGATTCCAACTCAGAGTGACCACATGTGTGCAGTGTAGAACTGCTCTGTAGGGTTTTCAAGGCTGTGACCATCGGAACCAGATTGCCAGGCCAAGCCTGTTTTCCCAGGTGCCTCTAGATGGGTTCTAACCCCCAACCTTTCAGCTAGTAGGCAAGCACTTTACCAATTACTCTATCCAGGGACTTCAACCATTATTATTACTGAGTATTCACATTAAAATTTATAAAGTTTACACTGTTTCATTCATTCAACAAACTTTTATTCAGCATTTACTAAGTGTCAGATACTCTCTAGTTTCTGGAGATACAACAATGACCATGACTTAGTATATGCTATCAGGGATTTTTCACATGTACAGTAAGAAAGGAAACCCTGGTGGCATAATGGTTAAGTGCTACGGCTAGTAACCAAAAGATCAGCAGTTCAAATCCACCAGGCGCTTCTCGGAAACTCAATGGGGGCAGTTCTACTCTGTCCTACAGGGTCACTATGAGCTGGAATCAACTCGACAGCAGTGGGTTTGGGTTTCTGGTTTTCCAGTAAGAAAGACAGGTAATAACAAATAATCATATGCACACATAGTATAATGTCAGGACATGTTCTAAGTGATGGAGAAAAGCAAGGCAGAGTAAGGCATATAGACAGTGACAAAGAGCACTATTTGAAGCACCTTCTTCAGGAAAATCCTCTCTGTTGAAGTAAGACTAGAGAAGAAGATGAACTGAGAGAGTGAAGTATGCGCATATCCGAGGGACGAGGATTCTGAGCAGAAGGAACGGCAACTACAAAGGCCTTGAAACAGACACACTCTTGGCCATCTGAGGAACAGACAGCAGGCTTAATTTGATTATGTAGGGCCCTCCGCCCTGGTTAAGAACTTTTGTCTTTTTTTTTTTTTTTTTAAATTCCGTGTGTTACTTAAGCCACTGGAAAGTTTTCATCAGGGAAATAGGTGCAGTTGAACTGTTCTCAGGTTGACATGGCAAATCATCAGAAAAGCAAAGACAAAAAAATTACAAACGATTCCGTAGTTTATTGTTTAGGCCACAAAGATAGGGTGTCTTAAAATTTAAGCAGGCATTAATACTTAAATATACTTACCTAAACAATTACATTTTAGTACTGCAGAAATGCAGGCCTTATAACTCAGACAATCTCAATTCCAACCACCAATACGGTTTATTAACAAAAATAAAAACATAATAGTGATGTTTTTATTTTTGTTAATAAACACTCTTAGGGTCCCTATCATGAGAGCCTACTTTAGGAATGTTATAATGGAGTTCCTTTGGGATTCTTGAGCCTAAGGATGGTCCACGAAAAGGTCATGTTGTAGTTGTTCATACCCTCGAGTATGCCTCCATCTCATTCATCAGATAAGCATACCTGTGACAGCAAGAAGTCTCTGACAGGTGTAGGTAAATTGTAACGAACACATGCAGAGATTAGTTGTATATTAATGCTTGCCTGCAATTTAAAATTATCTTCTGCACAATATTATTACCCATTAAAAAAAAAAAAAAAAAACCATTGCCATCCAGTCAATTCTGACTCACAGCGACCCCAGGACAGAGTAGAACATTATTATTAATATTATTAATGCGATATTGTTAACTCAATATTATTAAAAAAACAAAGCCAAACCCATTGCTGTAGAGTTGATTCCGACTCATAGTGACCCTATAGCGACCCTATTATTAAGATCCATAAAAGCTGGTTGCCTCAAGTAGATTCTGACTCATAACGACCCTACAGGACAGAGTAGGACTGGCCCATAGAGTTTCCAAGGAGCACCTGGTGGATTCGAACTGCCTACCTTTTGGTTAGCAGCTGTAGCTCTTAACCCCTATGCCACCAGGGTTTCCATCAAGATCCATAGTAAGTGAAAATTTTTTAATTTTGAAGAATCAATGCAATGTCACAGAGTACACCTACAGGCGTCCCTTTGTACAAAACTGCATTTCACAATGTGCTTTGTGTTGATGTATTTAAATGCTCATAAGGCTTTTTAGTAAAAATTGAAAATCAGAGCTTTGAAAAAGCCATTTGGACAATAGTCAGTGCAACATTTTAATTATTTTATGTATTTTTACTGAGGGAATATGCACATCTCATACTTTGCATCTTTCCAAATCTTTGGCAGCAAATATCCTGCAACATCTAAAGCAGATGGCCCACTAATTTTAAAGTCCCATGTTAACCAAAAATATTGGAATATGGTAGAAGTTGAATTAATAAAATTATATGCAAACATCCAACAAAAACTAGTGCATGTGCCAAATTCAATAAATACTCAGTTGGAGCCCTCCACTGCTAGAGTCTGCAGGAGCCATAATAAATATATTCTTTAAGGCTTCCACAGGACTCAGCATGGAAGCCAGATGGAAGTTTGTATTTAATCTGGCCCTATTAAAGAGGAGCATATTTCTATCTCTGTTATCATGTATCTGTACTCTAGGTTTAAACTCTAATGGGGACAGGTCTAAAATATTCTCTATGTAGTAATTCCAAAAAGATATAACATATACAGTTTGTACACTATTGACATTTTGGACTGGCTCATTGTGTGTTGTTGTGAATGTCTATATTGTGCATTGTAGAATGTTTCAGAGAATCCCCGACCGTTACCCATTAGATGCCAGTAGCCCACCGCCCCCACTAGTCATCACAATAAAAAATGTCTCCAGCCATTGACAAATGTTCCTTGGGATAAAGTCACCTCTGTTTGAAAACTGCTAAAATAGAAATTTTTTAAAAGAAACACAGAAGGTTATTACATCTGTGAAGACTGGGCCCATCAACCATCATGTTTACTGTGGGTCAATACTTTTAATCTGTATACTAAGCAAATAATCCAAGAAGCTGGACTATATGAAGAAGAATGGGGCATCAGGTTTGGAGGAAGACTCATTAACTACCTGCGTTACGCAGATGACACAACCTCGATTGCTGAAAGTGAAGAGGACTTGAAGCACTTACTAATGAAGATCAAAGACCACAGCCTTCAGTATGGATTACACCTCAACATAAAGAAAACAGAAATCCTCACAACGGGACCAATGAGCAACATCATGATAAATGGAGAAAAGATTGAAGTTGTCAAGGATTTCATTTTACTTGGATCCACAATCAACAGCCATGCAAGCAGCAGTCAAGAAATCAAAAGACGCATTGCATTGGGTAAATCTGCTGCAAAGGACCTCTTTAAAGTGTTGAAGAGCAAAGATGTCACATTGAAGACTAAGGTGCGCCTGATCCAAGCCATGGTATTTTCAATCGCATCATATGCATATGAAAACTGGACAATGAATAAGGAAGACCGAAGAAGAATTCATGCCTTTGAATTGTGGTGTTGGCAAAGAATATTGGATATACCATGGACTGCCAGAAGAATGAATAAATCTGTCTTGGAAGAAGTACAACCAGAATGCTCCTTAGAAGCAAGGATGGCAAGACTTCGTCTTACATACTTTGGACATGTTGTCAGGAGGGATCAGTCTCTGGAGAAGGACATCATGCTTGGCAAAGTACAGGGTCAGCGGGAAAGATGAAGACCCTCAACGAGGTGGATTGACACAGTGGCTGCAACAATGGACTCTAGCGTAACAACGATTGTAACGATAGTGTGGGACCAGGCAGTGTTTCATTCTGTTGTGCATAGGGTCGCTATGAGTCGAATCGACTCGACGGCACCTAACAACAACAATACTTTTAAAGGAATTACTAGAAAAGAAAATTTAATAAAGCATTTATTTGCCCTTCACTAATTTGCATTTTGTAATTCAGATCAGAATTCCAATAAATATTTGGAAGAATAGCTGATAAATCTCAACATTCTCCCCCACTTAAGGTCACAATGGCACTGGGTGGGTAAGGTCATACTACTTGTATGCAGTATGAATAACTAACTAAATGACTGAACAAAAAGGATATTTTTCTGCTTTGTTATTCTCCTGCTCTACCTACTTCTTTTCTAGTCTTGTCTACTCCTATTCAACATCTTATAAATTGTACCATAGTCAAATTGCTACTGGAAAAGATGGACAACATCCAGCAAGGTGAATATCCAAATAGAAGTCTTAATTTTCTGTTAGTAGAAATCAATTAGTGTTGCAGGTTCTATCTTTTCAAATGAGAAATGGCTCACAGTTAAAAGTGGTTTCCTTTTCATCTTTGTATTCGTTAATATCAGGACCACTGCCAACTCAAACTATTAATGTTGAAAACCCAGTGTCTCATCAGTTAGAAAATTTAAACATTTACAATATGTACAGTTTCATCTATCTAGTGAAAACAATTGTACTAAAAAGAGAAGATCTAGTATTTGTATGGGCATTTTCTGCATGATCTTTTAGCTACACTCTGATTCTCAGCAACCCTTGAAGTCCAATGGAACTTTATAGAATTAGGTCATTGATAATTAGTGATAGATTCGATCCCTATGTATGTTTATTTCATAGTGCTCTTGGAAATAAGGTTAGTACCTTGAAGAAAATTTAATCATGTGAAATGATGTGTTCTAAAGCAGAAACCCTAGAGCCTTGCATTACCAAGTTTTAGAATTAAAGGACTCAAGTCGTTAAATGTTTCTCTGGTTTTCTCCCCCTTTTACCCAAACTGTAACTCCAGCTCAAATACTTCAAGTTTTTGAATCACACATTAATTTTTTTCACAAATTGTGTCTTTCATATCAAGAAGTTAAATTTATGGCCTAGACTAAGACATCATTTTGTATATAGTAGCAGAAAGGAAATAGGTTCTCCTTTACAACTTGTGCCATATAAAACTTAACATGGAAGCAGCAACAAGTGTAAAGATGTAGAAATTAGAGCGAGGAATGTTAGGTTTGAGTTCTGTCTCTGTCAGGAGATCTGGGCATAAATTTTTTGGCTTTTATGATTTGGAAGTGAATATTTGGACCATTAATCTTACTTTGTTAATAGCAACTTTAATACCATAGTAATACATTTAATAGCACTAATGAAAAGTGCCCTACTGGATGAAAAAAAAAAACTTAATTCAGCAATTACAGGTCCTTCATAAAAAAGTGGTTTAAGTACTAAACAGTATAATAGTAAATATTAAGCATTCTGAGGCTTCGTTTAGATACTGTTTGGTAAAACTAATAGAAACCTTGAATGAGTTTTGTAACTACACTCTGATTTTTGCTGTAGTATGTCCTTTCGATGTGAATTTTACTTGTTTTCTACTGTGGTAATATCACAGATTATATCATATAAACAGAATAAATCTGCATCAGCCAGGCTCCAAATTTTCGATTGTCATCTGAACACTGATAATCCTGAGGTGTCTGTTTATAATCAGACCTCTCTTTTGAGCTCCAGATCTGTGTATATGTTACTGCCTAAACTACTGCAAAAAAAAAAAAAAAAAAAAACTACTGTGGGCAAGGTTAACTCTCTACATGCAAAAGTGAATTAATCTTTCTTGCCTCCCTCATGGTCTCTGTTCTCTGTCTCTGATATGGTTAGAGTAGTTGGCCAAACCTGAACCATGAAAGTCATTCTTTGTTCTTTCGTTACCACCCTCTCCATTCCACCTTGTAATACTACCCACGGCATATCTTGCTGATGTATTCCATTTGCCCTGATGTGGATTATCCCTACACCCTCTCCTATGACTGCCTGATTGTGTTCCCAGACCAGATTCACCAACATTAGCCAGCCATTCTTTACACTGTACTCCCAGGTCATCTTTCTCAAACATAAAAATTTGATCACACCACTCTCTTTTTCAAAATTCTACATTGGTTTCTTATTGTCTTCAGTGCAATTTTTATTTCCCTTAATATGGAATATAATAGCTCTCCTCATCTGCCTCCCTCCTAATGTTTCAACTCAACTTCTACCATCCCATTATATTTGAAATGCAATATAGTCAGAATAAAAGACTTGCCTTATCCAAAGCAGTCATTTTTTCTCCTCATTCCATGTTTTCACACAATCTCTTACCTCTGTTTACCTCCCTCATGCTGTCTACCTATTAACATTCACTTATTCAAATTATTACTAGTAATAATTCTGCTATAAATTATTACTTACCATGTGCCCACTGCCTTTGTTATCACACAATCAAATAATTTAATGCACATATCTGCCCTGGAGTATGTGTATTACCATCTGCAATTTAGAGATATGGAAGGAGGGTCAGAAAGATTATCTTCCCAATTATCTTGTAGTTCACAAGTAGATTTAAACTCAAGTCACTGACTCCAAAATTCTGTCTATTTCCATTGTACCAAGCAGCTTGTTCTTAAAAAAAATCCAACTAAATGTCACCTCATCCAGAAAGCCTTTCATGATAACCTTACTCTTCACATTTTCTACTATGTATTATTCTTTTGACAACTTGCTTTGATCATCTATATTCATGTTTGTTTGTCCTACTAACATAAGCCTCATGAGGAGAAGGACTGTATCATAAATTTATATTTCCATCCTCAGTGACTAGCATAAGCCAAAACCAAACCAAACTCATTGCTGTCTAGTCAATTCTGACTCATATTGACCCTATAGGACAGAGTAGAACTGCCCCAAAGGGTTTGCAGGAAGAAGCTGGTGGATTCAAACTGTTGACCTTTTGGTTAGCAGCAGAGCTCTTAACCACTGTGCCACCACGGCTCCAATGACTAGCATAGTATTGCTAATTTGATAATAGTTAATGGTTGCATGAATTAAGGGAGTTGAAACAGAGAACTGAACTCTAGATTAAAATTTGAATGATATAAATGGTTAAAATAATGTCCTTTCTTCACCTTAAGTTGCATGCACACACACTCACACACACACAAGCACACGTATACAAAATCAGAGTATGTTCTTTTGGTAAGGCTCTTGGTCTGACAAAAAGAACTTGTACTGATTATGTAATTTAATAATACATTAGAGAGACGTTTGGTAAGTTAAAGTTGTTGAAAAATTAGACAGGGTCTGTATTAGCTCTCTTCTTTCTAACATAGCTTTAATTAAACCATGTACATGTTGCTCTTGTTCTTAATAAAAGCTGCTCTTATTCTTTTTTCTGTGTTTTGAATTCTAGTGCAGACTAAGGAACTATAATTCTAAATGAAACATCAAGTTTAAATAGGTAAATTGCCCAAGTCAGCGCTTTTAGAGCTGGGCTTATTTGTGGTTCGTATTATTCTAGAGTCTTGTCCAACAGGCACCATTCCAATGCTTTTTTTTCTTCATTTTAACAATGCTTACATGCTTACCAACAGACTGACACTTGTCACTGCCTGCCTTAGCAAAGCACACAATTTATCATATCACTTTATACACTCTCACCTGTGCATATCCTGTCAAGTTTTTCTTCCCGGGTAAGAAATGTCAATTAAAGAGCTTCAAGTATGCTGTCTCAGGACCTATCTTCAGTAACTGTCTTTCTAAAATCAGAATTTGAAACCATCGTGTATCAGGTTTGGAAACATCTCTGTCAACATGAGTTCATTTGTTACAATTAATATTTCAAATCAGAAATGTTAGCATGTTGAATATCCTTCAAGGGAATCATTTTCTTTGTAAATGTGTTGGGGTAATTTAATCAAATGTCCATGTGAAATAAGGCATGCTGTATCTGGGGACTCTGAGTTTGCTTCTGAAATTCCGTTTGTATCTACCTGTTAACAATGTTGATTTATATACTGAAGAAAACAAGGTTAAGTCTCTATTTTTCTTCTTCTTTGTGCTAAATTGTTATAAAGACTTTTAATAATGATTATTTTTTTCCTCTTGACTCTTTAGCTCCTTTTTATAAGTAATTCACTATTTTTGGCATTTCAGAATTATCTTGTGGAAGATAGCATAGAAAATCTAGAAGCCTCCAGTCAGTGAATCTTTCTTTCTAATGTTAATTTTAAAAACCAAATCTCTTCTGTATTTAAAGGTGCCTCTGAGAAGATAGGCTTGGCAGCTCAAGCAGGACATGGTAATAGACTTAAACCATGGAATGATAGCACACGTACATGCATGTAGAAGTAATCATTACAAGGAATCAAGAAGTGTCAACACATTTGCACATGGCATCGGAATTTGGTGACTATGGAGACAAGGAAGAGTGTCTGGTTCAATCTGCTATAAGTCAAAAGGACTCCAGTAATGTCAGACTCTACTATGAATGGATAAGTGATAATATCCCCATCAGATGCCCTAGGCTTCTGAGTCCTCATCTGCAAAATGGGGAAATCAAACCAGATATTCCTTTTGGCCTATATGTTGGTTAAACAAGCAGAAGATAAGGTAGTTATGGGTATGCAGGGTTTTTTTTTTAAGAATATTGAATATGGAAAACACATCGAATTATGAAGAATCATCCATTTTCACTTTTAAATTTTTAATTACATTTTCCAATTAAGATTAGCCACTTCTAATAATTAATGGTTCATTTAAATATAGCATGACTCACTTCCTACAAATGGATTTTAGAGACCTGGAGGCTTTCCAAAATAAATAAAGTAAAATAAAATAAAGCAAAAATTTGGGTGAAAAAAAATAAACTGTTCAGGATAAGTTTGATAGACAAAATGAATACTATAAATTCTTATACCTTTACTAAAGATTTGGACCAGAAGTTTAACTCTCAATATCCAGAAACCAAAGCAATGGTAGGTAAATATAAAATATATAATTGCAAAATACTCAAGATCTATAATAAAGCTCTATAGATAAACAGTTACCTGTTTCTCTAACTTTGCAATAATACCTCTTTAACAAGCACCATAATCTCATATATACATATTTTTTTACTTTCGTAAATTCAAACTTATGTATGAATCCAAATAACGTATTGCCGTAGGACAAATGCTCCCAATATATAAAAAGTTAACACCATACCTTAATTTTTGTTATCAGCAATAAAGGAGAGCTTTTTTCTCTACCACATACTTTTGTGTTATCCTTAAACTTACATTTCAAAGCCCCAATTTCCTGCTTCGTTTTATTATTTTCCTTGGTTATCTAATTATGATTTATGTTATCTGTTTTTATCTATCCCTTCTACTACAATGAGTACTCCATAATATCGAGGGTTTTTTTTTTTTCTTATTTTGTTCACTATGTCATCCCCAGCATCTGAAACAGAACCTATTCCAAAGTAAATACAAAGGCTCCTGGTGGCATAAATGGTTTGCGCTCAACTGGTAATGAAAAGGTAGGCAGTTCATATTCACCCAGTGGCTCCATGGAAGAAACAAACAGACCAAAAAAACCAAACCCATTGCCGTGGAGTGGATTTCGACTCATAGCAATACTATACTCATAGTGACCCAGGCCTGGCACACTGCTTCTGTAAAAACTACGGGCAAGAAAACCCTACGGAACAATTCTACTCTGTAACAGGTGGGGTCTCCTAAGTCACAAATCAACAATAAAAACAAAATCGACAAAATAGATAATCAATAACCACTCGTTGACTGAATGGAAACATGGATGGATGTTGTTAATAGTTTGAGTTTCTATATCTGGTTCAGCTCTTTATATCAGTTCCCACAGGGTGGCCATTGTATAATGAAAGAGTACCAAGGTCGAGACAGTGGACCTGTCTCCCTTCTAGGCTCTTCCATTGATTTACTAGGAGATTTCAGGCAAGTCTGTGAGCCCACCACTGCTACATCTCATCTTTACCATTTGTCACAGGAAGGAATTCTGTTTTATTGTGTACCTGGTCCCATCATCTACTAAGCTCTGAACTGATGACACAGCATCTGGGTGGTAGGCATTTGTACAAAAGTTCCTGGTTTTTACTGAATAAACCACTCACTAGTATTTGTGTTGTTGAAGCATCTGTGGTTCAGTGGTAGAATTCTTGCCTTCCACATGAGAGACCAAGGTTTTATTCCCAGGCAGTGCTCCTCACGTGCAGCTACCGTATGTCTGTCAGTGGAAGCTTGCATGTTACTATGATGCTGAACAGGTTTCAGCAAAGCTATGAGACTAAAATAAACTATGATGAAGGCCTGGCGATCTACTTCTAAATATCGGCCAGTGAGAACCCTATGGATCACAATGGTTCAGACCCCAACCAATCATGGGGATAGCACAGAACTGGACATCATTTCTTTCATTTGTACTTGGGATCCCCATGAATTGGGGCTAACTCGACAGTGGTTGACAACAACAAATGTCTGTGCCCAATTGAAAACTGTGCTTTTTTTTTTTTTTTTAGGGATTCCTCATTCCCCGTCCCATTTTCTAGCACCTCGTACCTTCTAATCTTTTTGTTTTTATCCTTAACCTTGGATTTGCAGAGTCCATGCCACTGTGATCAACCCCATATTTTAGAAAGTTCTATTCCTTCTCCAGGCCTCCAAAACTCAAGTGTCCTTTGGTTCAATTTTCAGAGTTCTGTCTGTACTTGGAGGATTTATTGACAGTTACACACAGGCTTGAAAATAACTTAAGTATTTCTTGGACTGGCCTCTAAGATAACTCTTTGTCTCTAGCTCTGCAAATCTCTATGTAGCTTATGGGTAAATTATAAACACAAATGTACTAATCTATGCGTGGGGATTATAAATGTTGGAGACCCAGAAGGAAAGAGACTGAGGGCTGAAGTAAGCCTATGAATGCTGCTTGAACCATTACACTGTGATTAAAAAAAAACAACAACAAAAAATTAGTGCTAGGCAACCTCCAGAATTACTCTTGAATGACTAATCAGTGTCTGTTAGAATTATTCTAGATTATTTAGTTGAGTGTCTGAAGAACCTTCTATCCAGACATCAGCACAAGTACAGACTAAAGGGGAAAGGAGGGCAAGCTGTTGTTTGTACTTCAATACGTGGGAAACCAAGAGACAAGCATAGTTTTGGATCCTCTCTTTTCCTTCTTAGCTGTTCATAAGGGTGTGCCCATATATAGTGATGTTTCCCTAACTTGTCCATGCTGTTTTTGAAAGAAACCCTGGGGTCCTACCTGAGTCTTCCAGAGAATGAATACATGCTCTTGAAGTTAAGATGACTCTAGATTCTTCAGTGGCTTGAACAAAACTCTATTCATCTGGGGACATTAGGTTCCACATCTGCAAAAGCTCAGTTGAAAGAGAACTATATAATATCTAAGATTCTTTACAAATCTAAATTTCTTCAGGATAAATTTTCATGATCAAATTTTAGGTTTACAGAAGGTGCAGTAAGAACATATCAATGGTTGGGACAGTCAGATAATTTAATATATGTAGCAATATACATGTAAAACCAAAAACCAAACTCTCCAGTTGACTCCAACTCATGGCAACCATATAGAACAGAGTAGAACTGCCCCGTAGGGTTTCCAAAGAGAAGCTGGTGAATACAAACTGTCAACCTTTTGGTTAGCAACCATAGCATGCCATAACTCAAATGAACATGTTTATCTAACAAAAATTTTGAGCTTAGCAACGGTAGTGACTAGACAAGTACTTGCAAAGACTAGTTTATGAGCACTTTCCTTGAGGAGTGTGGAGTTTAGTGAAGAAGAAAATACATCACATAAATAATGATGCTGAAGGCAGTGAATGATCTATGGCATTCAAGAGGCCTAGAAAACCTTCCAGGGGAAGTTGGAGAGGAAGACAATCCATTTGAAAGTGTCAGTGAATATTTCATGCTGAAAGAAGCACGTGAACTGGACCTTGGAAAAGGATAGAATATACATGTGGGAAATGGAATGTAGGATATCCCATGTTGAGTAATTTGTCTTTGTAAAGCCACTAGAGGAAAAAAAATAATGAGGAATGTGTTTTGGAGAAGACAGAGATTTGTGCATGATCTAAGTATAAGGCGTGTGAGAAGAAGCAGTGGGAAATTAGTTTGGCAAAGTCTTAGTCTCAATTTTTATTTTATTTTTTTTAGTCTCAGGCTCAGCAGTGGTAGATCTGATAGACAGGAGGGCAGATAGATTATTGATTTTTTAAAATAGACAACCAAATATAATTACTATGATTTGATTGAATCAGAGGTAAATAGTGGTATTTGTAAATGTGACGTTCATGCTGAAATCAGTTAATATAGTTCCCATTTATATTATTTTGACAGGTAACTGCCAGCTTCCTGCCCCTCACCCTCCGTATTTCATCAGATAGTAAAAATCTAAAATTCATCAGGTCTTTAACCTAAATGACCCCAAATCTCAAGATTCTGATTAAAAAAAAATTGATACGTAAAATTACATGTATATTTTATATTATAAAGGAACAGAAGAATAGAAGGTGTTATATTCCTGAGCAAAGTGCCTCATAATTCCCTGATGTGGTGGCTGTGATGTTCATATTTCAAATCTGCCTTTCATCCAACAGGAAACCAAGAAGGATAATTCTTTAGTATCTGTACACCCAACCATGAGTGATTTGACTTTTATAAATGTGCAAGAGCTAAATTATATTAATTACATCAATTATATTAATTTGCTTCTGCAAAATTGTTATTGATTAATAAAACACTTAGTTGCACTTCTAATTTCCTAACCAATCTTTTCTGTGCCTTAAAGAAATATATATATGTATTTTTTATTTCTTCCAGGGCATGGAAACCCGTGATTAGTATCATGATGACCTCAGTAGAGTGCTAACAAAAAAAAAAAAAATTAAGTCCATTTTAAAAGAATGTTTATTTTAATAATTTCTACAAGGCATTTTAAACTGAAAATTTAAGGTTATCAAACTATCAAATTCTAATTGAGCATTAGGGATAGAAATATATTCAGAAAGCATTACGCATGTAAAACTATTTCCTTGGAGTTTATGTTCATGACACTTGATACAAACATGCTTTTGGAAATGTGGGAGCATAAAGTGGTTGTTTTTATAAATGAAGATTGCTTCATATCATTCTTAGAGGAAGTGGCTTAGACTCCTATCCCTTTGACATTTGTGAGGACTGTGGCTGGATAGAGCCGAAGAAGGGGGTCCTTGTTTCCCAAAGCTCCCATGGTTTTCATCACAGATCTCTTCAGATTGTTTTGATCTCAGTGGTCACTGAGAACTGCTAAGAGGGGCCAGTGAGAGAAGATGTGTCTGACTATAAAAAGAGAAGGAAGGAAGAAAGGATCAAAGAATATTCTTTAAGACGATAAATAATCCACTCACGGTGCATTTTCTGAATTTATTAGGGCCCAAGTAGTGTGTGGAACAGTACACTAGTATGCTCTCTGACCAACCACCTTCATAAAATTAAATCCCAGTCATATTTATGATCGCTTGCCTAGGGGAATCTAATTATAAAGACAGATTTCAATAGTTTAGTGATAAACTGTACATGATTTTAAAATTAAATTTTGCAAAGGAAAATACTCAAAGATTCTGTCAAAACTAAACCTTTGTTTTAGCAAAATATTGACTGCATGCAGTCATGGTAATAAAGATTTAACCATCCATGCCCTACTTGGCTAAATCTTTCCCAAGCACTTGGGAAAATGATTGAAAATTGATTGAAAAAACATTTTGGTATAATAAGTGGAACAATAGTTGCTGGTTGTGTGCATACTATACAACTAATGTCTCCTCTCTTTTATTATGTAATTCTGGTTGCTTTTAAAATCATGTATGTCCTCATGCATACAAAAACATGCATATGTAAGTAAAAAAAAAAAGATGACATAAACTGTTTTAATATGGAAACTAAAGGATATAGATTTATTTTATTGCACCTCATTTTACTGCATACAAAATAGCACACTTTTATTGCAAAACGCTATTTGTGAATACTGCCAGAGAATCATATAAATATTTTTTAAGAATGTATTGACACTTAAACATGGCTTGCTTCAAAGAAGAGTTTAATTTTCCTAAAATATATTCTAAAAAGTTAAGAAACAAAAAGAGCCAGTTTTAAGTTGATAACATTTGGAGGAGAGCAGATTTTCTGGCTGGAGGAGTATTTCAAGATGTGAAAACCGTCAAAATATTAGAAAACTAGTTTATTTTATTGTCTCTTGTTCTTAGTTGCTGACCAGTCAGCTGAGACTCATGGCACCCCATGTACAACAGAAAAATGTTGCCTAGCCTGTACCATCTTCACAACTGTGTGTATGCTTGAGTCCATTGTTGCAGTTACTGTATACTTTGAGTGCCTTTCTACCTCAAAAAACCAAACTTGTTGCTATCAAGTCGATTTCAACTCATGCCGACCTTATAGGACAGAGTAGAACTGCCCGAGAGGATTTCCGAGGAGTGGCTGGTAGATTCCAACTGCCCATCTTTAGGTTAGCAGCGGACCTCTGAACCGCGGTACCACCAGGGCTTCTTACCTAGGGGGCTCAATTTCCAACTCTGTATTGGACGATATTCTGTTGAGATTTACAGGGTTTTCACTGGCTCATTTTTATGAGTAGATCACCAGGCCTCTCTTCCTAGTCTGGAAGCTCTGATGAAAACTGTCCACGATGGGTGATCCAGCTGGTATTTGAAATACCAGTGGCATAGCTTCCAGTATCACAGCAACACCCAAGCCACCACAGTACAACAAGCTGATAGATGAGACAGGTGCTGATTTTTTCCTCCAGGTAGATAGTTCTTTTGGTGTCCCTTAGTCAGAAATCTTCTGCTTAAATAATAGAGTTTCCAGAACTAAAGACATTAAGACTTCAAATCTTCTTATTTGAACAGGGATAGAATTGCATAATATGTACAGCTTTAGACTATGATGTCAGGTGAAGTGGCATATCAGGGTGAAAACTGGTGATCTAGGGAAGAGAGCAGTAGCACCATGACACAGAAATCTATTAGTAGGCTTGCAGCACATATTAAGAGGCAATAAACAATGTAAACACATGAGTACAAGTTGGTGCAAGGCATGGGGAGTTTAGAATCTATGAGAAAAAGCAACTTTACCAAGAGAACAAATTCAGACAGTAAAAGGAGCAAAAGAGAACATTCAGAAAGCAAAATGTACGTATTTGCACAAGAAAAGAAAAACTCTACCCTTAGCCAGACATTAAGTCACCAAAGAGACAGTCTTGCAGTTTCCAGCAAATGTATTTTGTGTTTATTCTCCAGTGACACCAAAATCCCTGTGGTTTCTTTTTTCTTTTTAAATAATATTTTATTGTGTTTTTGGTGAAAGTTTACTCAGCAAATTAGGTTCCCATTTTTTTTTTTATGCATAGTGTTCAGAGACATTGGTTATGTTTTTTAGCACATGCTGACATTCTCATTATTTCCATACTGGTTGTTCCATTTCCACTGTGTAGCTTCTCTACTTTCTCATCTTTGCCTTAGAGTAAATGTTGACCATTTGGTCTCCTATAGTCTTTTTTTTTTTTTTTTAAGACCACAGTCCTCACCAGTGATGTTGTTTATTTTATGAGCTAATCTGTTATTTAACTGAAAGGTGACCTCCAGGAGTGGTTTCAGTTCCAGGTTTAAAGAGTGTCTTGGGGCGACAGTCTCAAAGGTTCCTCTGGTCTCTACTGGTCCAATAAGTCTAGCTTTTCTTATGATTTTGATTTTCATAGTATATTTTTCCCCCATTCTATCCAGGACCATCTATCGTGCCCCTGGTCAGAGGTTTCCTTATATATCAGAGTGTTTCACATGTCCTTGACTTTGTACATTTTCTTCTTGTTGTATATATCATCCCTCTGTCCTCCACTTATAGCCAGTGTATCCATTACAGACTTCCCAAAGGCTCAGCGCCACTCTGGGGTCTATATAAGTGTTTGAATCCTGAAAAAATATGCTGTATTAAAAATGTGAAGTGGAAGACAATAGCAAAATTAAAATATAGTTAATATTATATTTGCAAGGTATACATTATGTCAATTCCATTTTTACTGCATTTGTAATTTCAAATTTCTACATTTTTTAATATTAGTAACCAAATCAGAAGTTTTATATATATAGATATATGTTTACTTTCTTACTTACTTAGCTAATTATCTACAATGATTTCTGAGAAAACATAACCAGCCATAACTCAATATTTCAATAGCAATATCTCAGTAGTATATCATAATAACACAGATATTATAATTCCTCAATAGTAAAATGATAAAATCTCTTTAAAAATTAAAACAAAACAAAACAAATATATTTATATGGATATGGATTCATTGGTTGTATTTCATAAAATCTGCATGTAGTGAGTAGGGAAGTGATCTACATGCAGGTATCAAGGGTTTGGAAACAGCTCTCACCTGCCCCTCTCTCCTTGGGAAACTGGTTAACAACTCATTCTTTAACACTCTGTTTAGGTGTCAACTCTTCTGAAAAGCTTTCCCCAATCCCGTCTTTATCACTCTTTTCTCTGCACTCATATCTGCTACATTTTACTGTGGTTATTGTTTATAAGTATGTTTTCTTTCCCTGATAATGAACTCCTTGAGAGTAGGATCTACATTTTATTCTTCTTTTTATCCCCCAGAACCCGCATGGTTCTTCATATTTTAGAGAACTTAATGGGTATTTGTTGAATTGAACTAAATCAAAAAGCAAAACCACTAACACAAAAACAGAAGCAAAAATAAAAATGAAAGAGATGACAGCATTTCAAGATCTAAAACCTATAAGAACAAAACCAAAGCATGGATCTAATGTTTGGTGTCTTGGTTAGAAAACTTTTGCCATTATCACCACCATCACTCCAAGTAAGGACAAATTAATGAGCTCTTATCCTCAACCAACTTGGACTGAGAACTTAGTCTGTACTGGGAATTATGTTATTTGATGGGGGGAAAAAAAAAAAAACATTGCCATCGAGTCGATTCCAACTTATAGCAACCCTATAGAACAGAGTAGAACTGTCCTATCGGATTTCCAAGGAGCAGCTGGTGAATTCGAACTGCCAACCTTTAGGTTAGCAGCCTGAGCAATTAATCACTGTGCCACCAGAACTCCTTGATGGGAACAGAAAAACAAAATATGGTTTATATTCTCAGAAAAAGTTCATATTCAGTGGTGAAAATAAACATGAAAACATAAACCTTAACATGTCATAGACAGTACAGTAATAAAACATGCAAAATAGCTAGGGAGAACAGAAGAATTAATTTTACAGGGAAACTTCAGAGGTGAAATAAGATTTGAGCTGTATAGGAGAAAGTAAATAGAACTCCGCTGACTTAGAATGGAGAGCTGGTCTGTGATGGGCAAGAAGGAAAAAAAAAAATATATATATATATGTATATGAATAAAAGTATGGATGGGTTAGTGGGAGATCACAAGTACTTCTGCAAGTTTAGGAAATGAGGGTATAATTAGTAATAACGGAAGATGGAGGCAGCCGCCTAGGTGGTAACAGGTTGTCAGGGTTATGAAGGTTAAGCTTGTACTTAGTCCTATAGCAAAGCATTAAATGTTCCATTTTTCATGTGGATACGAGGGTGCTTAGATATATATTTCTGTTGTGTATTTCTCTTACAGGTGCACAAATAGAACTATATTTTCACATTCGTAATACACACATAAAATGGAATCGTATTTGTGTATAAAAAGAGCAAATTCTAAAGCCAGATGGTTGGTACAAATCCTGGATCTGTCACCTTCTAACTGAATGATTCGGGGTGTATTAGTTTATCACTTTATGCCTCAGTTTGCTAATCTGAATGAAGGAAATAATAGTAATGGCCTCATTGAATTGTAAGTTAATTTCTATGAAGTACTGAGAAGAGGGTCTGGCAAGGAGTGTTCAATTATTTATATTTACGTTTTCTCCAAAGATAATGTGACCCACTTGAGTGCAGGAATGATTCCTTATACCCATATTTATGTCTCTCACAGAAAAAGGCAACCATAGGAATCAGTAAATACATTCTGATTAAGTGTTCAATCAAGGGAAGTACTAAAATATTTGGATAAAGTCCGACCTTTTAGATCTGATCTGTCTTATTCCTACCTCTTTAATCTTTTTTCTTTCAAACTATTTTCTATGTTTTAAGCCATGTTTTCTCTCCTGACTCTGCTTCAGCATTTTTTATTTCTTATGCTCAGAATAATCTAGGCTGTGAACTACTTCTCTGCAACTCATCAGTGTACTCTGCTAACTTCTGCAATTTGTCTCAGTGTATTGTATTGTATTGTATTGTATTGTATTGTATTGTATTGTATTGTATTGTATTGTATTGTATTGTATTGTATTGTATTGTATTGTATTGTATTGTATTGTATTGTATTGTATTGTATTGTATTGTATTGTATTGTATTGTATTGTATTGTATTGTATTGTATTGTATTGTATTGTATTGTATTGTATTGTATTGTATTGTATTGTATTGATCAGCATCTCCTCTCCCTGTTCTTAGGCTGCAAACTCATTGAGGTTAAAGAACATATTTTCCATCTCTGTAGTCCAAAAGCCTAGCATAGGGCCTTGCATAAGGTGTGTACTAAGCAAGCATTTATCAAAACTGGGCTGTGCTAAAATGGAATATTGTTGTTGTTAGGTGCTGTCGAGTCGGTTCCAACTCAAAGCGACTCTGTGTACAACAGAATGAAACACTGGCCAGTTCTGGGTCATCCTCACAATCATTGCTATGTTAGAACCTATTTTTGCAGGCACCGTGTCAATCCATCTCGTTGAGGGTCTTCCTCTTTTTCGCTGACCCTCTACAAAGCATGGTGTCCTTCTCCAGGGACAGATCTCTCCTGATAACACATCCAAAGTCAGTGAGATGAAGTTTAGCCATCTTCACTTCTATGGAGAATTATGTCTGTACTTCCTCCGAAACAGATTTGTTTGTTCTTCTGGTAGTCCATAGTATATTCAATATTCTTTGACAACACCATAATCCCAAGGCAGTTATCAATTCTTCCTCTGTCTTCCTTATTCACTGTTCACCTTTCACATGCATATGAGGAAACTGAAAATACCATGGCTTGGGTCAGGCGCATCTTAGTCCTCATAGCATCATACTTTTAAACACTTTAAAGAGGTTTTTTGCAGCAAATTTGCCCAATGCGATATATTGTTTGATGTCTTGACTGCCGCGCCCATGGGTGTTGATTGTAGATCCAAGTAAAATGAAATCTTGGACAACTTCAGTCTAACATTTGTTTCTCATGGTGTTGCTTATTGGCCCAGTTGTGAGGATTTTTGTTTTCTTTATGTTGAAGTATAATCCATACTGAAGGGTGTGATCTTTGGTCTTCATCAGTAAGTGCTTATTTGTACTAAAATAAAAAAAAAAAAAAAATTTTTTTTTTTGTACTAGGTCACACTAATTTTTACTAATAGTATAGTTCACTAATTTTTTTTTTTTTCTTTTTCTAGGTTGATGGTTAAATGTTATGCTCAACAGTAGTGTTTTTTTTTTTTGGCTAATTTAGAGTTCTTGCATAGAGTGCAAGAACCTGTTGCTACCAGTTCTCTTCTTCAACAGTCCAAGGCTCTGATTGCTTGTTATTTGATCTTTGATTGGTACTTCTCCCTGCTCTGGTCTTTCACTCTCTCACCCTTTTCTCTCTCAAGCCCAGGGAACATAGAGCCTTCTTTCAATCCCATGCCTTCTTTTTTAGAGCCAGCGGCTAAGTTTCATGGAACACTCTAGAAGAAAATGTAGTAAACAAAATCAGAGAGCCTGTTTTTTGTTATGTAAGGATGACAGAATGAGTTAGCACAGATTAGCTTGTCCTTTTGTCTGGTACAATAGAAGGTAGCTAAGTATTCAGGAATTTCTGGCCTTAGAGTAAATCAAAAGAAAAGATGATGCTGTTTGAAAGAGTTTAAAGAAGATTTAGAACTACAGAAATGTCTGTGGAAAATATTTTGATCAGAGGTATTTTCAAAGCCAATGTCTGATTTCTTTTAAGAAGGAAGTTATCTTGAAAAACAACTCTGAGGGGTTTAGATAAATATTTGTAGAGACAATTTTCCAATTAATTAAAAGACTCTGTATCTCTTTTTATCAAATTAGTTTGTTTTGGTCTTCTTTTTAGAAATTTTCCATTCTTACAGGCACATCCTCCCAAGTAAAACCATAGTGTTGATGACCTGTATGGAGCTAATTTAATGATTATGTAATTTTTTATTTTCCTAAATTTATTTATCAAACTTGTTATGGGATTACACTTACAACTGAGCAAATGGAAAAGGCAAAAAAAAAAAAGCCCAAATTAATGGAAAAAAAAATAGTAAGTTGGAAATTTTGGAGGGTAATTTAATTTGGAGGATAATTTAATTCTCCTTACATAGCTTTTTTTTTTTTTTAGCCTCTTTAAATTCAGTCAAGGAATGTGAAAGAAGAAGTATTAAGAGAAAAAAAAAAAAAAACGCTAGGTATTACTGTCTTAAAACACCTGTAAATAGAGGTTATGGTTACTTTGGAATACATTTAAAGTCATTGTGGTGAGTTTTTCTGTTAGGCACTATGAAATAAAATCAACATTAAATGAATACCTACTAAGGGTTTAACAGTATATACAAAACAATCTGTGCCCAAGAGATTTGCATTTGACAACATGTTGAATTGAGGTGGTACTTATAAGTCAGAAGCCCCAGAATGGCCTGAATTCAGAACACCAAAGTCAAGAATAACTACCTACAATGTTGACCTTTAGAATCAACAAAATAGAAATTGTGACGATCTCACAGCTAGAGATGCTCCTTGCAACAAAATTTGTAACAAACAAGAATTGTGAAGAACACAGGCTTTGATGGCAGGCATTCTTTTTTGGGACCTTACGGTTATTTACTGAATGGTTTTAAACAAATCACCTCTTATGCCCCTGTTACTTCACCAGCAAAATAAAGATAATACCACTTACTCTTGAGCCTAGCACAATACTGGTACAAGATAAGTTCCATTACTGGAAGTCTTGTTACCATTACTAGATTGTCAATTCTTTAGAACCTCTGAGATATCCTGACTATGTTCTTTTTTTTTTTTTTCTCTCTCTCTCTCTCCCCAGTTAGAGCACAGGTGCTTGAGAGCAAAGGCCCAGTCTACCTTTCCTCATATTCACCACAATACTGAGTAGAGTGAGTTGATGCACGTGTAAATAGATGAACGTGCTTCACAGTGTAAAGTGCTATAAAAATAACTCATAGACAATCTTAGAAACCAATTAGTTTCAGGAGATTTTGAACTACCTACTTTGGAAGTCCATCTCCTTCATTCCTTGCAGTTTCCAGACAGTTCTGTTGTGTTTATTCACATTTAGATAGTATACTTGGTTATAGGACCTTCTGAGCCATTGGTGTCTCTCCAAAGGCCCTTTAATTCTCTCACCCACACAACACTTTTGGTTTAATTATGTGTCCTCTCTGCCTCAAATCTCATCTTGACCCAAAGTTCCCTTTGCCAAAGAATCCATTTATCTTCAGGCCTATCCGCATTGTGATCATTAAGGTTGTGTGTCAACCTGTCTAGGCCGTGATTCTCAGTGATCTGGCAGTTATGATGTAGTTTGGTAGTTGTACAATAATGTGATCACCTCCATGATGTGATCTGCTGTGAATAGCCAATCAGTTGAAAGGGAGTTTCCTTGGGGTTGTGGCCTGCATCCAATATGGTTAGACTTTCTGGCAAGGCTTGAGGGCTTTTGCTCATTCTGGATCCTGCAGCTGGCTTCTCTTCATCCTACCCCCAGTTTTGGGACTTGAGCTAGCAGTTTACCTTCTGATCTTGGGATTCATCAGCCTCTGCAGTCTGTGAGCCAGTAGCCTGCCAGCTTTCCTTCCAATTTTGGGGTTTGTCAGCCTTCGCAGTCTGTGAGCCAGAGGCGTTTTGTCTTACCTGCTGATCTGGGGTTCTCCAGCCCCTGCAGCTACATGAGTCAGGAGAAGCCTGCAGCCTGATGCCTGACCCACAGACTTGGGACTTGCCAGTGGGCACATATGTACCCAGCACACATACATTCCCTCTTGCCCTAGTGATGCTGATGAAGAGGCAATCTTCCTTTCCAGCATTCCTTAACCTGGCGTGGAGGATTGAAAGACCCTGCACTTTGGAGTCAGCTTAACCTGGGTTATATATTCAGCTCTGTTGCTAATAACAGACATAACTTTGGCAAGTTTCTTAAAATATCTGCGCTTCAGTTTTCACATGTGCAAAATAGGAATGATAATACATATCACAAAAATCATTAATTTTACCAAGTATGAGCAGATTGACTCTGCCATGAAGTCTTGTCTTCCTGAAAAAAGAAAAAACCCAGGGGACTCTGTTTATAGCTGGCCTCTAAGTGACAAGGGTATATATGTAGCATGTGAACATCAAGGCCACAGATACCAAAGACGTGTCTTCTCTTTTTCCTGTTCAACTAAAATTTCACATTTGTACATCCTGTAAAAACAAGCAACAAATAATTTTTAAAAATTTATAATAATACTTTTAAACACTACTCTCTGTGGTTAAGTGCTACGGCTGCTAACCAAAAGGTCGGCAGTTCGAATTTGCCAGGCGCTCTTTGGCAACTCTATGGGGCAGTTCTACTCTGTCCTATAGGGTCGCTATGAGTTAGAATCAACTCGACGGCAATGGGTTTGGTTTGCAGGAGCCCTGATGGCATGGTGGTTAAAGAGCTCAGCTAGTAGCCGAAAGGTCAGCAGTTCAAACCCACCAGCCTCTCCACAGGAGAAAGATGTACCAGTCTACTTCTGTAAAGATATACAGCCTTGGAAACATTATGGGGCAGTTCTACTCTGCTGTATATGGTCACCATATATACAAAACACTGTTCTAGGTGCTGGGAACACTGAAGAAAACAATACAGATAGAAAGATTACAATCTCATGAGTAGAGACTGATAATAGACAAGTAAAAAAAATAAGTGATTTTGTATTGATATATTTAATAATAAAACCTGGCAGTGATACTTTAGATAAGCAGGCTACGGAAGAGGATGTGGCATTTGAGATGAGCTCTAGGGGGCGATGAAAGTGTCATGGTAAATGCTGGAGATAGAGTTGTCACTATGACATATAGTCCATGGGGTTCACTGCTTATTGGAGGAAACAGCCAGGTTAAACAGTAGTTTAATAATTCCCATACATTGTAATTATGAATGAATGTGACCCTTGCTCATAGTGTGCCCACACAGACTAACCATACTGAAGGGAACATATTTGCACAACTCATAAAAGTCTTGTGAGTGAACTAGTACAACTAACTGTTCTGGGAAGAGAGAACACACTGTGGTTGTTACAAGCAAAAACACTGAGTCAAGGAGAAGGAGTAGATGACAATTTGCTGAGTGGCCACCTTGGGCAGGATATTTATTTATCTAAACCTGCCTTTTTCATCTGCAGGTACTAATACATACATAACTCTCAATGTTGCTCTGTTGTGAAAATTTTATGAAGATAGCGTTCATAAGATACTTTGCACAAATTTAAATGCTCAAACATTAGATATCATCATCACCTTTTCAAACGCAATAAAACATTGTCATGGATTGAATTATGTCCCACCAAAAATGTGTGAATCAACTTGGTTAGGCCATGCGTGTTTGTCCTCTATTTTGTGATTGCAACTTTATGTTGAGAGGATTAGAGTGGAATTTTAACACCACCCTTACTCAGGTCACCACCCTGATCCAAGTTTAAGGGAATTTCCCTGGGGTGTGGCCTGTACCACCTTTTACCTATCAAGAGATAAAAGGAAAGGGAAGCAGGCAGAGAGTTGGGGACCTCATACCACCAAGAAAGCAACACCAGAAGCAGAGCGAGTCCTTTGGACCCGGGGTTCCTGTACCTGAGAAACTCCTCGACCAGGGGAAGATTAAGGACAAGGACCTTCTTCCAGAGCTGACAGAGAAAGATAGCCTTCCCCTGGAGCTGAAGCCTTGAATTTGGACTTTTAGCCTACTTTACCGTGAGGAAATAAATTTCTCTTTGTTAAAGCCACCCACTTGTGGTATTTCTGTTATGGCAGCACTAGATGACTAAGACAATCATATACACACAGAGAGACATACAGACATATATGTATATCCGTAAAATATATTTTTTCTTTGAAGTGATTTAAGGTAGGAAAAAAGATAAGAGGTAAACAGGATGAGAGTGGGCTTTCATTAGAGGCACAAGGCAGGGAGTCCAACTTCCTCAATCCAAATTGGAACTTTTTATCTTCGGTTTATCTTCCTCTGTAAAGAAGACAATTCTTTCTGCCTCGGGTTGTATGTCTGACAAAGTTTTGTTCCTATATGACATGGATAAAAATTATAAAATTCTTTGTGATACTTTGTGATTAGTGTAATTTTTATGATAATTCAGATATATCATTATGTATAAGTTATTTTTCTCTTTTTAAGAGAGTGAACCTCTTTGAATTAATAGGAAAAAAGAAGTGTTATATATATTAAAAAAAAATGTCATGCCTTCAAGTTGTATAAAGATATCAAAAACTTTGGATTTCCCGGGTGATTTTAGCATGGCACATTCAACATCACACTCACAATGAGATAAAGTCACTACAATTATTTTATGACATAGCTGTGTTTTGAAGGCAAAATATATTTTTTTAATAATAACCACATTTGTGGGAAAATACAAGAAATGGGAAGAGTAAAAGATCATTTCTTTTTTAAAATGCTTCAAAGATGGCAATTTCTATTTAGCGAACCATATTCATTGTGATGAATTCAGCTATATTCAAGTAATTCTTGAAATTACTTCCTAGTTAATGGATAGAAGAGGTTTTAGTATGTATATAGTCCAAGCCTCAGATCAATACTGGGTAAATACATGAGGTTTTCTTAGACCTTAATCATGAAACCTTCAGATCATTCTAGTCTGAAAATAAGCCCCTTTAAACTGTAAAAGATCCCACAAAAGGATTTCAGACCAAGCTGGTGACATGATAACATGATTAAATCACTGATCCAGCTGAATGACTGCAGGCCATTAAGAAAGAAAGTACTATTGAATGGAATCAGCAAAACCTTTAATTACTGATTAAAGATATAAGCAAGTCACAGGGCTACAATTTTAGCCTTGGGCTTCATCATTTCATTCCCTTGCAAATGGTAGGGTTCTACCACAGATCTATATTTGAAATGGTCTTTTAGTTAAAAGAGAAAACAGAAAGTCCTTCAACAATAATTTTATAACTATACTCTATACGTATATAAACATATAATGTATGTATGTATATATAAATATATTAAATATGTGTGTGTGCATGTGTGTGTAGAGAGAATGAGAGAGAAAATACGGGTATTCTTATGAAATATATGTATGTATATATAAATATATTAAATGTGTGTGTGTGCATGTGTGTGTAGAGAGAATGAGAGAGAAAATATGGGTATTCTTATGAAATACATAAATCAAAAAGAATTTTAAAAATACAATAAAAATAACAGTTTTCTATGGAGAGTGAGATCAAGTGATTATTTTCTTCCTCTTTATACTTTTTTGGTGTATTTTTACCTTCTATTATACATATTACTTCCAATACTTGAATAAAACAACAATTCTATTGTCATGCTTTTTGCCACTAATTTTTCAGGTTTTTCTTATGCACAGAAAAGCTTCACTGCTAACCACTTAAAACATCACAACTGACATAATTCTTTCATTGCTGTTGACAAGTGTCACCTAACATTAATGGCTAAAAATGTATCATTCCACGTAATCCATAGTTTTAACATGTAATTCAGAGGTCATCTACATGATATTATCTAAGAATTAATAATTCTGCATTATGTCTGAATTTCCAGTAAGAGTCCATTTTTTTTTCCCCTTTCCACATCCATATATTGAAACCTAAGGACAAACTTACACACCTAATAGCATGAAATAATTGCAGCTGAATTGTATTAAGGGGTTAAAAGTGCTCCCCAGCCCACCATCCTTTTTAGTGTATGAGGCTTCTGAAATATGTTTAGCAGCAGCAATCTATTATGTATGTGGAAAACCGTTTGGAGTGGGAAAAGTCTAGAATCAGGGAGACTAGCTGGAATATAACTGAAATTTTATTTTATCTGATGATAACAAGTCTATTTCTACCTTGAAATGGTATTTAACACATGTGTCATTAGTTATGTTTTCTGTGTGTGTATGACGTTTCCCTGAGTCGATTGTAATGCCTCATCTCCTGGGCATGCTGTCGTCAGCACAGAGCCCAGAGCTTCTCTCTGTCTGCTGGAAAGAGCTCAGAAATGTTTTTAAAGTTATTCTGTCTAGTGGGAGCCCTAGTGGTACAGTGGTGAAGAACTCAGCTGCCAACCAAAAGGTCAGCAGTTCAAATCCACCAACTGCTCCCTGGAAACACTATGGGGCAGTTCTACTCTCTCCTATAGGGTCGCTATGAGTTAGAATTGACTGGACAGCAACAGATTTTTTTTTTTTTTGTTGTTGTTGTCTGGTAGAGTTCTTCAAGGCTCAAAGGACTTGAAAGGTTCTTTCATTTTCTACTTAGACTCTGGATATTCCCCCCGTGCCAAAAAAAGTTAACATAGCATATTGCTCTCCTTAGATAGGTGTGCTTGCAAGGTTGTCCCTTGGCTGATATCTGAGAACTTGGCTGGTAAACAGATGCTCACACTAACACAAAACTTTCCCTACGTGATCAGAGTGTCTCACTGAGCCTAAAGTGTTTGTACAAGCAGCATTGTTTATGTGAGATACCTGCTTTCCTTCTGGGAATCTTGAATTTTAGATTGTGCTAGGCAGAGGGTGCCTATGTGAACCGAAACCAAAACCAAACCCAGTGCCATCAAGTTGATTCCGACTCATAACGACCCTATAGGACAGAGTAGAACTGCCCCATAGAGTTGCCAAGGAGCACCTGGCAGATTTGAACTGCCGACCCTTTGGTTGGCAGCCATAGCACTTAACCACTACACCACCAGGGTTTCCCTATGTGAACAGCCTCCAATAAAAACTCTGGGTGCTGAGTCTCTAATGAGCTTCCTTGGTAGACAATACTCCAGATGTATGGTCACAACTCCTTTGTAGGGAAATTAAGTGTGTCCTGTGTGACTCCACTGGGAAAATGCAATGTTATTTGCTCGCAGGTTCTTACTGAAGACTGTTTGGAACAGAGCACAACTAGACAGTTTTAGTAGCATGGTCAGCAGATGTTTATTACTCACAGAATTAACGGGACAGGGTGAATATAGTAGCAAACATCCTCATCAGCCAAGGTTCCCTGAAGTTAGGCTTCCATCCCAGGGTAATTTTAGAGTACATCCAAGTACTTCACATCTTGGGAGCACACCTAAGTACCTCTCTCTCCATGTTAAATGCTGATAGGACAGTCATACCTACGTGCCAAATAGCATGTACAGAGAACAGGTAGGAGAAGGGGTAATAAAAGGGGTAATACAGGGTAAAAAGGGGTAATAAAAGTAGAAGCCCCCTGTTTAGGGTGGGTGACCATCTCCTCGTGGCTACTCTAGATTTTGCTGGTATCAGGAGCAATACTTCCTCCTTTACCTTTGCCCCACTAAGGTATCTTAACCAGTTTCTTGGTTTCTTCAGAGCGTAGTCATATCCCTGTAAGGCACATACTTTACCTTGAGTTCATTAGTAACTATTGTGTCAGTTAGGATCTAGGGAGATGGTGAGAGAGGTTAGAGCACACGGGTGCACTCAGTAGGAGAGGACTCTTAGAACCTCCCATCTGCTTTCCTTCAGACTTCACTCTGTGTGCCTTTCCTTTTGCTGATCTTGCTTTGTATATCCTTTAACTGTAATAAATCATAGTCATGAGTATGACTCTAAACTGAGTCTTGTGAGTTCTTCTAACCAGTCATCAAACCTGGGGGTGGTCGTAGGGATTCCCAAAACAACATCACCCTCTATGAACCTCAAGCTCAAAATTAATTAATGTTGTGTTAAGTAGACTTTTAACATACTTTATCTCTCTGGCCAGCATTTCCTATGAAAGTGCATTTGTGGGTATGGGTTAACAAAAGTGATTAAGATGGCTGAGAAATCCTGCTTTGAAAATGGACCACTGATCACCACCTCCCCAGTATGTTCTCTTGCGGACCCAAATCCATAAGTACAGGCACAGCCCTTCCTGTAAAGTGCATTTTCTCAACTTCTCATCATCCAAAGCCTCAGCAACTTCTTTATTTTATGTACATGAGAAATATATGTACCATACATGAAGTTAGCAAGCGATAGAATAAACGCTAGAATTCCAGCCTCTAACACAGTACCTACAATATTGCCTCTTCATTGAATCTAGCTGGGCACTCCTTTCCTTTCCCACCTACCCCAAAGTGGTAATAATTAGCTAGAATTCTGTGTCATATATATATACATACCCTGGTGGCTAGTAGTTAAGAGCTATGTCTGCTAACCAAAAGGTCAGCAGTTCGAAACCACCTGGCACTGCTTGAAAATTCTATGGGGCAGTTCTACTCAGTCCTATAGGGTTGCTATGATTCAGAATCAACTTGATGGCAACAGGTTTGGTATATATATATATATATATATATATATATATATATATGTGTGTGTGTGTGTGTATATGTACCAAAATATAAATATATAATATACATATATATGACCAAACAGTCTTCACTAAGAACTCGTGAACACAGAACAATGTATTTCACCAGTGGAGTCACACAGGGCACACTTATTTTCCCCAGAAAGGAGTTGTGACCACAAGTCTGGAATATTGTCTACCAAGGAAGCTTATTACAGACTCAGCACCCAAAGTTTTTTGTTTCAAAAGAAAAAGGTGCCCTGGTGGCACAATGTCTCCATAGCTTAATTTTACCTTTACTAACTTAAAGAAAGGAGCCCTGGTAGTGAAGTGGTTAAGAGCTCAGGCTGCTAACAAAAAGGTCAGCAGTTCAGATCCACCAGCTACTCCTTGGAAACCCTATGGGGCAGTTCTACTCTGCCCTATAGTGTCATTTTGAGTTGGAATTGACTCAACAACTTAAAGAAATATTTTGAAATATTTTGTTTCTAGTCACTATCATTGGTGTTGGTTATAACTGTAGTTTGCTATTTTCACTGCTGTACAACACACATTTTTGTCATTATTTCACAATTTGTACTGCCATTCTTCAGTTAATGGAAATTTAGAGTACACAATTTTTACTCTTGAGGAAAATGATAGCATGAGCAAGTTTATGAAAAAGTCCCCAGGTACCCATGTGAAAGCTTTCCATTTCTGGGAGGAGAGCTGTTGGGTCAGATGGCATGTAAATGCTAGCTTTACATTATAATGTGTCAAAAAGTTTCTTCAGATTTCTTGGACCAATTCATATACAAAATGACATGGTTTAAGAATCATATTCTGTCCAATGCTTGGTATTAATCTGTGAAGCCATATCCTTGGCAAGACTTGGTATCATCAAACATCTTAATTTTTGTCAATCTAGATTTTATTGAACAGCAAATTATTGTGTTTTAAATTTGCATTTATTCTGATTAAGAATAAGATTAAATATATGTCTGTCATTGGTGTTTCCTCTCCTGTGAAACAACTTTTTGCATCATTTTCCAAATTTCCATTAGGTTATTCTTGTATTTGTTCATAGTTGTTTTGTTAACATGTATTACGGTATCTTCTCCCCATACATTGCTTATGTTTGCATTTTTTTATGGGGCCTTGGATGGAAATTTTTCCCTATCCAATGATCGTAATAGTGGGTCCCAATAATTTCCCCTATTTTTTTAAACAATGTTTTTGTTAATGTACATCTTTTTTTCCATTCTTTTACTTAACCATTTGTCTCTATACTTAAATCGGGTTTCTACAGAGTCACTATGAGTCGGAATCGACTCGATGGCAGTGGGTTTTATAGTCAGCATACAATTTAATTTTTTTTTTTTATCCAATTGAAGCTTTCTTGTATTAATTGAGGGTTCATACAATTTACACTTAATGAGATAAGTGATATGCTTTGGTTTAAATCTACCATTTCGCTATTTGTTTGCTATTTGTTCTGTTATTTGTTCCTTTTCCTCTTTTGTTTCATTCTTTGGAATGAATTTAGTATTTTTACAATTTTATTATTTTTTTTTTTATTTGCTGTAACTTATTGTTGAGTTCTTTTGGTGTTTGCTTTAGGGATTGCGAGGGTAAAGGAGGACTAGGAAACGTTTGGTTCTGCTGGACTTAAGGCCACCATGGGTTGGAGTTGACTCAACAGTGCCTGTTTATTTACCTACCTATCGTTTTTTTTTTATCGATCAATCGATCGATCTATTTATCTATCTAATTAAAAATTTTTTTTTTGTCTTACAGTGCCTTAATCATATCTGCCCACTTTCTTCAGGATTACATTGCTTCTGATGAGAAATCTGCTGATAACCTTGTTTTGTTTCTCTACGTAATCTGTCATCTTCCTCTGACCGCTTTTAAAGTTTCTTTGTTTTAGGCATTTCGTTTTATGTCTGAATGTAGTTTTTTTTTTTTTTCTTGTTTCTTGTGTTTCTTATTTCTTGAATTTCTTGCCTTGTGAATTTATAACTGCCATCAAATTTGAATTTTTTTTCCCACATTCCCTCTTCTTCCTTCCCCTTGGAGATTCCAATTACATGTGCATGAGGCCACTCAAAGTTGTCCCACAGCTCACTAACACCCTGTTCATTTTTTTTTTAATCTTTTTTTCCTCTCTGTGTTTCAGTTTTGTACAGTTTCTCTTAGCATGTTTCTAAGTTGACTAATATTTTTGGTAGTGATTAACCAGCTGTTATTCCTATATAGTGTATTTTTCATTTCAAACATTGGGACATTCAATTTCAATTTTTGTCTTCTTTATATCTTTCATGTCTCTGCATATAATATTCAATCTTTCCTCCAGCTTTCTAAACATATGGAATACACCTTTGACAAGTGTTTTAATGGCCTTGTCTATTGATTCTATCATTTGTGTCATTTCTGGGTTAGTTTGAATTGATGGAGTTTTTGTCTTCTTTAAACATTGCATTTTCCTACTTCTTTGCATGCCTGCTAAATTTTTATTGATGCCACACTTTGTGTATTTTATCTTGTATGCTAGATATTTTCATTGTCCTATAAATATTCCTCAGCTTTGTTCTGAGACCCAGTTAAATTATTTGGGAAGATTTTGATCCTTTTAGGCTTTACTTTTAAACTTTACTAGTTGGGACTAGAGAAGCACTTCTTATAACAATTATTTTGTCCCTTAACTGAGACAAAACTCTTCAGAGTACTAAGCTTGAAGCCTCTTCAGTTATGAAGTTTTTCATTCTTACTGGTAAGAAGAGGTAGCATTCCCAGACCCAAATACAATACAGGCACTATTTCCTTGAGTTCTTTTAAGTTGTTATTTCCCTGGCCCCAGATATTTTCCTCACTCCCATTTTGTTCTTGTTGTTTTGTGCTGTCCAGTCAGTTCTTACTCATTGCATCTCTATGTACAACAGAACAAAGCACGGCCCAGTCCTGCACCATCCTTACAATCGTACTGACCAATAAATAGTCTGCTGAATACTGAGGGGGGCCCTTCGCAATTATCCAGAATTCTGCGTCTCTGCAGCTTTCTCCTTTCTGGTACTCTCTCCTGTGAATCTAGCAGCCTGGGAGCTCCTGGACTCCCCATTCTCTCCCTTCAGCCACTGTCTGTGATCCCCTCCCTCTGCCATGGTCTGGGCACTTTTCCCAGGCAGTAGGCTTCAGACTTCATGCTTACTATGTTTGTTTCCTATCTCTGTCCTTCATTGGCTGATGTTCAATGTCTTAATAATCTCTTGAGAATCATAGTTTCATATTTTTTTAATACAATTTTGGCCATATCAAATATATTTTTAAATAACATCACCTTTCTTTTTTATTTCTTCCTTTCTAATTCTTACATAGATGAGAGGTTTTGTGGTCTAACTGTGCTAGCTAAGTCCCTAGTACAATATGAAACTGAACTGGTGGTCATGGTCATCCTTGTCTCCTTGATTTTTAAAAAGACTGTTTATAACATATCATTATGAACAATTTTTAATGTATACACATTTTTTATCAAATTTTGAGTTAATTATATGTAGTTTCCCCTACTTGAATCAGGTAACAGGGTAGAGAACATTTTTACATCTTATAACTGTAAAATACATCTGTATTCTTAGGTAAACCCTATTTGGCCAAAATTAGGAATATTTTTAGGTGTATTTCTCTACCTGCATTGCTAATATTATTAAGATTTAGAAATTGAGGTTCGAAATTAAGTGTGATCAATAATTATCTCCTCTTTACTATTTTCTTTTTTTAGATAATTTATTTTATTTTTGTTATTGTTGTTGAGAATATACACAGTAGAACACCAATTCTACATGTATGCTTCAATGACACTGATTATACTCTTTGAATTGAACAACCATTCTCACCTTTCTTTTCCTAGTTGTTTCTCCCTTATTAATATAAACTCACTGCCCCCTAAGTTTCCTATCTAATCTTTCTAGTCACTCTTGTCAGTTTGATCCTATATGTACAGATCTTAAAAGAGCACAATGCTCACAGCAGACATTCTTTACTAGTTAGGCTAAACTGCTGTTTGGTTTTAAGAAAACTACGGGGATATTTTCAGTCTAAGTTTTCTTCCTTACTATTTTCAATATCCCTCTAGCTGTGTGGGTTTAGTACAGAGGTTATATGGCTCTCATTTATAAAAATAGGATGTATCATCTCTTTTTCAGTTTTCTGAGAGTGTTGTCTTTCCAATAAGATGGAAATTATTTATTTAGTATGAAAATATATATATATATATATTTTTAATAAACTTACCTGCAAGAGTGTCTGTATTGTTGCCTTTGTGGGGAGATATTTAAACAACTGACTCAATTTCTTCAGTGGTTAAGCAATTCTTTCTCTATCTCATTTCATTCATTTTGTTAAGTTATATTTTCTTTGGAATTTGTCCAGTCCCTCTAAATATTCAAACTGATTGGTTAGAGTTTTTAATAACATTCTCTTATGTTTTTTACTGTCGAGTGGATATATAGCTGCATCTATTTTTCACTACTAATATTATTTGTGCCTTCTTTATTTCTGTGATGAATCATACCAAAGTTTGATTACATAAAAAAACTTAAAAAAAAATGGAATAGTTTTAATAGTTTGAGATTTATGGAAAAGTTGCAAAGACTGTCCAGAGATTTTTTGTATACTCACCCTGTATATGTCTCGTAACTAAGAAATTAACATTATTGGTACATGACCAAACCAAACCCATTGCCGCTGAGTCGATTCCAATTCGTAGTGATCCTATAGAACTGCGTCATAGGGTTTCCAAGGAACAGCTGGTGGATTTAAACCACTGACTTTCTGGTTAGCAGCTGATCCCCTATGAGTTCACAAACCCATTGCCATCAAGTAGATTTCAATTTACAGCAACCCTATAAGATAGAGTTTCCAAGAAACTGCTGGTGGTTTGAACTGCTGACCTCTTGGTCAACAGACAAGCTCTTAACTACTATGCCATCAACACACAGTTAACAGTAATTAATTAAACCCCAGACATTATTTGGACTTTAACTTTTTTTTTATTCTAATGCCCATTTTCTTTCCCAGGATACCATCCGGGTTACTACATCACATTTAGTCATCATGTCTCTTTAGCCTCCTTGTTCTGTGACAGTTTCTCATACTTTCCTTATTTTTCAGATGCTTGACAATTTGGGGGTCAAGCATTTTTTAAAATACACCTAAATTTGAGTGTGTTTGATGTTCTTGTCATGGTCAGCCTGAGAATATGAATTTTGGGAAGTATACAACATAGGTCAAGTATCATTCTCATCACGTCGTATCAAGGATATGCTATGAACGGGATGTTACTGGTGGTGTTATCCTTAATCTTCTGGCTGAGGTAGGCTGTGCCAGGTTTATTCACTGTAAAGTAGTAATTTGTTTGTTTTGTTTTCGCTCTCCATACTCTATCGTTTTGAATCAAGTTACTAAGTACAGATCACACTGGAATGTGGAATGGAGGTGGTGAATGAAACTCCACCTCTGGGGTCCAGGCAGTACCCACACACATTATTTGAAATTCTTCTGTAAGGGTGATTTATCTCTTCTTCCATATTTACTTATTCATTCATTCGTTTATTTATATAAATATGGACTCAGAAATATTAATTTTATTACTTTTGATTATAATCTAATCTATACTACTTATTTTAATTGTTCTAGTTTTGGCCTTTGTAGTTCTTTCAAACTGGTTTCTTTCGTCCCTACAACATGTCCTCATTCCTTTGCTTTTTGAGAACTTGCTAACATTTTAGTGCTATGAGATGCTCCAGACACCTTTTGTATTTTCCATGTCCTAGCTCTAGAATCAGCCGTATCTCCCGGAAGCCCATGGGGCTTTCATTAGCTCTGATTATTGATCTACAATTAACTTCTAATTTAATTACATTTTTTCAGAAAATGTGGTCTATGCTATACTGTTTTTTTGGTCTAGATTGTTTTTTTTTTTAATTTTGCCTTTATTTATTTTTAATTTTTCAGGTTGTACTTTATGACCTAACATATGGCCAATTTTTGTAAATGTTTCTTGCATGTTCTGTAACAACATTAGATAATTTCAGGACGCCATATTTTATGAATGTCTAAATGAGTTTTATATTTATTTTCAGTTTTTCTGTATCATACTTTTGGTTGTATTTAACTTACGAATTGAGAAAAATGTGTTGAAATGCTCCAATATAATGGCCTATGTGGGGCTCTGGTGGCACAGTGGTTAAGTGTTTAGCTGCTAACCAGAAGGTCAGCAATTCGAGTCCACCAGCCATTCCTTGGAAACACTGTGGGACAGGTCTAATTTGTCCTATAGGGTTGCTGTGAGTTGGAATTGACTTAACAGCAATGGGTTTAGTTTCGGTTTTTGGTATATGGTACATATGTTATAACTCTATTAAACATTCATTTTTTTTCTGAGACCATTTAATTTGTGTATATAATCAAGGCATATGACATAATTTTCAGGATCCAGTGCAAAATGAAAATGTAGAACCCTGATCATACGTGAGTATGTCAGTATCTCTTTCCCATATCGTGTCCCCCTTACCCACCGCAGAATGGAATTCCCAAGGAATAGTAACTCAGAAGCAGGACTTGATAGGCACCTAGATTAAGGGTGGACAAGAGGTCTCTGTCAAGTCACTTGCCAAATGCACTATGGTGCTGCTATGTCACCCCACTCCAAGCTACCATGTACATCCAACCCTGCCCATGTTCACTCCCACCCCTTTTCTAGAGAAAGATGGCAATGGCAGAATGTGGGTACCCCCCACTGACGAAACCCACAGAGGGGATAAACAGATAAACACATAGAGAGATAGATTTTTAACAGTTTTATTTGATTATTTTTCAAAGCCGTTTTGTCATTTTATATAGTTTCTTGCTCCTTTCTTGGTTTACTAATCTAAAAAATGTACACATATCTGATATGTACACTCCTACATGATATTTATCTTAAATTTCCAATATCAGGAAGTCTAAAGGTGTTGCTTGGCATTCCAGCTGGCTCTCATGCATACGTCTGCTGATCTTTGATTGCAGTTTCATTTTCGGATGATTTTAAATTGTGGAAAACAAAAATACCTAAACTGAGGATTATTTTTCCCCAGAGGAGATTTTTGTTTGCTTCTGATATCTTACAGTGCTTGATGTAGGACCATTTTAATCCAAAGTTTTGGAAAAATGCTGATGGCATTGAAAGAAAAGAGATACTTGGAAAGAGGGGACCGGTTTGGTGAGGTAGGAGGGTGGGTTTCATTTTGAGAAAGTTGAGTATAATTCTGGGAAGTGCCCAGTAAAAGTGTAATGTGAGTCCAGGTGAAGACTACACCCAGAGAAGGACTTAAAATGGCTCTGTTGTAAGAAAAAACTGAAGCCCTGAGTGTGTATGATGTCATAAAATGACTGAGAAATTTATCATTTGTAATATCATTTGTAATCTTAAAGCTCTTTTAGAATGTACATTTGCAAATAAAGGTATTTAGTTAATGGCAACTGAAACAAACTTTTCTTGTGATAAAAGATATTATCCTCAGTGTAAGTTCAAATACAATATGGTAGATTGAGAGAAAGAAGATTTGACTTCAAGCTTCAGCTGTGTAACAGGCTTTCTGCAGAGATATTGCTTGTTGCCACGCTTTCTTAGAAACATAACTCTGCTTTTATTTGTGATGGCAAAGCACACAACAAACTACTGCATTTCTGTCTCCCTTTCACATATGTGTAAACAAGTATATGGAAACAGTTATTATCTTTAAAGTAACTGTCAGATAATACACTTCAAAGTGGGCAATCTAGGAAGTAGATGTTCTTTTGCCTCCTGTATTTCCCCTTCTTTTATTTTTTCCAGAAGCTGAGGTCAATGTCTAGACTTCCAATAGTCATCTCCAAACCTGAAGACTAGAAGTAAATGATGCCAGCAGAAAAATGAAGACATCTGTGTCTCTAAGTTTTCTCTAAGTTTCTGGAGCCACCACACAGACACTTGTCTAACTCCAGAATAACAACCAAATGCATCCCTATTTGACAACCTTTATCAAGACAGTTACAACTAAACAATAAAAATAAAAATTATATCTCATTCACAGGACTGAGGTGAAATTATAAGATAATATATGTGAAAGAGTTTGTAAAAGTCTAAAATGCCAAAAGATTAATTTAATAAATCAGGAAGCCTTCCCGTATTATTTACTTTCCAAATGCTTAGGAGGTTGTTTATATAACATTCAAGAATATTTAAAACATTATTCAATTCAAAATGTGTGTGTAAAATTCTAATCATCATTTATGTATTAGGGAGGGTAAGCTTTTGTATCCACTGGTGCCAAATGTCCTATTCTATGGTTTTATAAGAGAAAAAAAGAAAAATAAATGTAAAGTCTGTGGCTTTAGAAAAGCTAGCCTGTTCGCTCTTTTCTCAATGTTGTTTTCTCTACATTGTTCTATTATGGAAGTTCCATCACAATTGGTGAAATGCGATATCCTTTCACTTTGTAAAAGTCTTCCCAGTGACAGCTGATGTGGCTCCCCAAGTCATGGGCTCCTGAACCATAACACTCTCCTTCCTTGTTATGGCCTGAACTTTTTAGACACAACTCTTACTCCAAGATGTTTAGTAAAAATCTTCCATTTTTGACATAAATGAGTACTTTCTGATTCCTTAGAAATGGAACAAATTAATCAATGTTATATTGGCTTTAGTGACTCTTGTTTCCACATCAGCGGTTACATGGCACTTGTGAAAATGTGGTATAATGGGTGACACTAATTAACAGGAAGCTCCTTGTATGTTCCAAGCCTTCCGTCTTGTGGGTGAGGTTACTAGCAAATACACATGAATTTGTAAAGACTTCTAAGAGTGATCCCACATGTGACATCATTTGAGAAGAATTCTAAGAATAGCCTAAAAATCCTCATGAAGCAGCAGGACGAGCTCCGTTGAAGACACCCTAGGGAAATCATTTGATCACCAATGTTGAGGCAAGCCTGGATGGTAGAGTGAGTGTGAGATTGTAATTAGGCTTGTTGAAGAATTTCTGTAATTTCATCCAATTATAACTTTTAAAGATGGGATGATCCTGGTTTGAAATTCTTTATAGTAACAATCAGCTTCTGTCAAGAGACCTTCCTAAGAACTAAATGAGGAAAAAGCTCTTGAGATTGAAAGAGAGATAAATAGTACTTACCTTCATGGTGCAGCGGTTAAGAGCTACAGCTGCTAACCAAAACATCAGCAGTTCGAATCCAGCTGCTCCTTGGACCATATAGGGCAGTTCTACTCTGTCTCACAGGGTCATTATGAGTTAGAATAAACTTGACATCAATGGGTATTGAACATTTCAGCATCTTAAAAGAATTGAACATCCCAGTAAAAATGATTTTCTTCTAGGGGAATTTTTTGGTTAAATTCAACAAATATTTACTATCTCTTTTTGTTTTCTGGAATGTAAAATTGAATTAGATATGGGCCCTGCTCTCAAGACGATTTCATTATAGTAAGGCAGGTGAAGACACATTCATAGATTATAGTTGATAAAAAGGAAGGTCCTGATCAAAAGGGGAAAAGTACAGAAGAGAATTTTAAATTCTTATGAAATCCAGACTTTCTGGAGCCATTGAGGCTGGGTGAACCCCTGAAACTACTGCACTGAGAAAATCTTTAAACCTTAAACCAAAAATATTCCTTGAAGTCTTCTTTAAACAAACAACAGTTAGCTTAATTAATAAATAATGTCTTCCTTGAGCATTGTACTCTTTTAAAGACCTATATGGGATCAAATTGACAACAGCATCTCAAAAGGTTAGATAGGAAGTTTAGGAGGTGGTGAGTTTATGTTAACAGAATAATTTGGAAAAGGAGGGTGAGAATGGTTGCACAACTTGAAGAATGTAATCAATGCTTCTAAATTGTGCACATAGAAATTGTTGAATTGGTGTATGTTTTGCTGTGTATACTTTCAACAATGACAAAAATATATATAAAATAAATTATTATAAAAAAAGGATCAGAAACATTCAGTTTCGGGGGGATCGTCTGTACCCTATGGTAAGGAAAGACTGAAACAAAAAAATGTGAGCAATTGTATGGAAATGGGTAAATAACAAAGTAGAGTATATTCAGAGTCTTGAATACTTTGGTTTGCTTAAACTCTAACCCTTGAGGTCATGAAGGGATTATAGACTAAAGGAGGGAAGAAAAGGAAGAGACAAGATATTGATCCCCATATATCCCACTCTGATTAGAACTGAAGTTGTACTCTTATTTATTTATTTATCTTTAATTTCATAAAATTGCATCTTAATAGGGTTCTGGGTGATAATAATTAAAATGATTTGAAAGGCACTGAATAAGGTTATAGAGCAGCCATCATAAAGTATGATCTCTTGGTCCCCGAGTGCCCCTAAAACACTTTTAGGAGGCTGGTGGCATAGTGGCTAAAAGGGTAGGCTGCTAACCAAAAGGTTGGCGGTATGAACCCACCAGCCACTCTGTGGGAGAAAGATGTGGCAGTCTGTTTCTGTAAAGATTACAGCCTTGTAAATTCTATGGGGCAGTCCTACTCTGTCCTATAGGGTCTCTATTAGTTGGAATCCACTCAACAGTACACAACAACAATACCATGAGGTCAAAAGTTCTTGGGTAGTGCAAGATTTAATGCACTTGGCTGCTAATCAAAAGGCTGGAGGTCCAAGTGCCCCCAGAACTGTCTCAAAAGAAAGGCCTGGTGATCTGCTTCCCCAAAAATCAACCACTGAAAACTCTATGGAACAAAGTTCTACTCTGACACATATCCTGTCACCACGATGTAAAATCGACTCCCCAGTAACTTTTTTTTTTTTTAATGAGGTCAAAACTATACTATAATAATACTAAGACATTGTTTACCATTTTTGTTGTGTAGACATTTGCACAGATGGTGCAAAAGCAGTGCTGGATAAAATTGCTGGGATCTTAGCATGAATCAAGGTAGTGGCACCAAATTATATGACTAATCACTGTGTCCTTCACCGTCACACATTCGGACATTCAGGAGTGAGGGGAGTTAGACTCACACAAATATTCCTGGTAAAGCAGTAAGTACTTATTTTATTAAATCTCAACACTTTATTACAACTATTTTTGTATTTTGTGAAACAAAATAGGAAGTAGAGCATTTCTTCTGCATACTGAAGTATGATAACTACCTTAACAGGGAGAAGTTCTGTGATCCCTTGAGCCGTAAACGGAATCAGCTCATTTTTAGTTGAAAAGTTTATAGAAAGACTATGGTTATCAGATTGAGATATTTGGCAAGTATTTCTCAAAAATTAGTGAAATGAGCCTGCCACATCAAGTAAAACAGCTGAGAATATTGGCTTCAGATGGTAAAATTCAAACCTGCAACCAAAATTTAGAATTTTGGAAAATTTATGCTTGTCACCATGATGCTAAGACTTTTTGAGGAGATTAATGTTGATACTAATGAATATAGTTTCTGGACATTCTATGATGAAATGTGTCATCATTTGGAAGATCTGCATAACTCAAACCCCCAAAAAACCAAAACCCAGTGCCGTTGAGTCAATTCCAACTCATAGCGACCCTACAGGACAGAGTAGAACTGCCCCATAGAGTTTCCAAGGAGTGCCTGGCGGATTTGAACTGCCAACCCTTTGGTTAGCAGCTGTAGCACTTAACCACTGCATAACTCAGTGAACCAATATTTGCCAGATGACCAATGGATGAGGCCATAAAATTGTGCATAGGTAAATGATCCAATCAAAGTATGAGATGGGAATTTAACATAGTACAAAAGCAAGTGAGCACTTCCAGCTCTGCACCCGTTTAATGAAACATCTCAGTTGGTATTCTGTCATTTCCTAGAGCCTTGTTTTTCACCAATACCTTCAGTACGGCTTGGACTTCTTCCTTCAGTACCATTGGTTCCTGATCATATGCCACCTCCTGAAACAGATGATCCTTGACCGATTCTTTTTGGTATAGTGCTCTGTGTATTCTTTCCACCTTCTTTTGATGCTTTCTCTGTCATTTTTAGTATTTTGCCCCCAGAATCTTTCAGTACTTCCACTCGAGGCTTGAATTTTTTCTTCAGTTCTTTCTGCTTGAAAAATACTGAGAGTGTTCTTTTCTTTGGGTTTTCTATTTCCAGATCTTTGCATATATCATTATAATATTTTACTTTGTCTTCTCGAGCCACCCTTTGAAATCTGTTTTTCAGCTCTTTTACTTCATCATTTCTTCCTTTCACTTTAGCTACTCTCTGTTCAAGAGCAAGTTTCAGTCTCTTCTGACATCCGTTTTGGTCTTTGCTTTCTTTCCTGGCTTTTAAATGACCTCTGGCTTTCTTCATGTATGATGTCCTTGATGTCATCCCACAACTCATCTGGTGTTCAGTCATTAGTGTTCAATGCATCAAATTTATTCTTGCGATGGTCTCTAAATTCAGGTGGGATATATTCAAAGTTATACTTTGGCTCTTGTGGACTTGTTCTAATTTTCTTCAGTTTCAACTGGAACTTGCATATGAACAATCCATGGTCTTTTCTGCAGTCAGATCCTGGCCTTGTTCTGACTGATATTGAGCTTTTTCATTGTCTCTTTCCACAGATGTAGTTGATTTGATTCCTGTGTATTCCATCTGGCGAGGTCCATGTGTGTAGTCGGCGCTTATGTTGGTGAAAAAAGGTATTCATAATGAAGAAGTCTTTGATCTTGCAAACTTCTACCATGCAATCTCCAGTATTGTTTCCATAACTAAGGCCATATTTTCTAACTACCGATCCTGCTTCTTTATTTCCATCTTTTGTGTTTCATTCACCAGTAACTATCAATGCATAGTGATTGCATGTTCTATCAATTTCAGACTGCAGAAGTTGGTAAAAATCTTCAATTTCTTCATCTTTGGCCTCAGTGTTTGGTGCGTAAATTTGAATAACGGTCATATTAACTGGTCTTCCTTGTAAGTGTATGGCTATTATCCCATCACTGACAGCATCGTACTCCAAAAAAGATCTTGAAATGTTATTTTTGACAATGAAAGCAATGTCATTCCTCTTCAAGTTGTTACCCATGGAAGCAGCAGTCATGAATTAAAAAGAGCACACTGCATTGGGCAAATCTGCTGCAAAAGACCTCTTTCAAGTGTTAAAACGCAAAGATGTTACCTTGAAGACTAAGGTGCGCCTGACCCAAGCCATGGTGTTTTCAATCACCTCATATACTTTCAAAAGCTGGACAATGAATAAGGAAGACTGAAGAAAAATTGACGCCTTTGAATTGTGGTATTGGCGAAGAATATTGAATATACCATGGACTGCCAAAAGAATGAACAAATCTGTTTTGGAAGAAGTACAACCAGAATGCTTCTTAGAAGCAAGGGTGGTGAGACTACATCTCACTTACTTTGGAAATGTTATCAGGAGGGATCAGTCCCTGGAGAAGGACATCATGCTTGGTAAAGTAGAGGGTCAACAGAAAAGAGGAAGACCCTTAACAAGATGGATTGACACAGTGGCTGCAACAATGGACTCAAGCATAATGATTGTGAGGAAGGCACAGGACTCAGCAGTGTTTCATTCTGTTGTACATAGGGTTGTTATGAGTTGGGACTGGCTGGAGGGCACCTAACAACAACAACAACAGTATAAAAACTTCATTGATATAGTTTCAGATTTCACATTGCAACTAACCTTTGAGAAAGTATCACTTGACTTTTGGGTTGTATTAAACTGGATTATCTACAATCATCTGAAAAGGCTATTAAAATTATTCCTTTCTTTCCAACTACATATTTGTGTGAAGCCAAATTTTCCATGTACATTTTCAACAGTTCAACATGTGGCAATGTATTGATTCAACAAGCATATATGAGAATCATCTATTAAGCCAGATGTTAAAAATAATTGCCAAAATGGAAACTTATATCACTCTTCTCACTAATTACTTTTGGCTTGGAAAACATAGTTTTTTTGTTTTGTTTTTTTACAAAATGATACATTCCTATGTAATGGGCTAATCAATATTACTGATTAAGATACGAGTGGCAGAATTCAAGAAGATCAGTTAGAAGGGCAACTAAAATAAGGGTCTGCCAGTAGACTCAAAAATAAATGTGTCATTAGAGAATTTACAAGAATAGAATTTAGTGACTGATTAGATATGAAAGGGGCCCTTGGTGGTGCCATGGTTAACAGCTCAGCTGCTAACCAAAAGGTCAGCATTTCAAATCCACCAGCTGCTCCTTGGAAACCCTACTGGGCAGTTCTACTCTGGTGTATAGGGTTGCTATGAGTCAGAATTGACGGCAAGCAGCTTGGTTTTTTGGTTAGATATAGGAGAGGCTGCAAACCATTGAGATTCTTAGTGCAATGACTTTGAGGGTAGAGATATCATTCCTTGAGACTCTAAAGTAGACAAGATGTGGTAGAGGTGAGATTAAGGTTCTTTCAAGACACAGTGACTTTTTGTTTTCAGAGTCACAGGTAGACTGAGTGTGGTTGGGGGAGAGGGTGCCTTGTAGGCAGTTGGAAAGGTTGGAATTGAACTTGAGAAAAATAGCAGGACTGAAGACACATACGGTTGAGTCCATTAAGATGAAAGTGGTTGTGCAAGCCCTTGAACTGTCAGAGGGCAGAGACGAGAATACAATACACAGAAATGAGGGGTGTCTGCCAATTCCATTTAGAGGGCCAGGAAAAACAAGAGGAATAATAGTAAAAATAATCAGAGGTAGGAGAACATAAAAAAAGTGGCATGTTGAAGAAGCCAAGACAGAAAATTGTTACAAAGGGTAGACTTTACAGGATTTTTCAAAGTGCTACTATGTAATTGCTAGATACATGTGAAATATGTTTTTTTTCTGTCTTCTTGTGACAAGTGCACAGGTGAAAAACTGTATCACAGTCATTGAAATTGGTTATTTTCACTCAAATATAGCTGATTTCAGCTGTTATATTTTCTTATTTTGTATTATATTTTTAAGATTTGCATCATATTCAGGTACTTCAAATAATTTGAAGCCCAGTATTCACGTAATTCAGTGTATTGGTTTCTGACTGATGTTGTAAGATATTGCCACAAATTTGGTGGCTTAAAACAGAACAAATTAATCATCTTATAATTCTGGAGGTCAGAAGTCTGAAATGGGTCTCACTGGAAAGAAACCAAAGTGTCATCAGGGTTGTACTCCTTCTGGAAGCTTTAGGACAGAATCTGTTACCCTGCTTCTCAAGATTTCAAAGGCTGCCTGCATGCCTTGGCCCGTGGCCCCCTTCTGCCTCCATCTCACATTTCTGGCACTGCCTCTTCCACTTTGCCCTTCCGCATTTAAAAAACCTTGTGCTTACTCTGGGCTCAACCAATTATCCAATTCCGCATTTAAAAAACCTTGTGCTTGCTCTGGGCTCAACCAATTACCCTGGGCTCAACATCTCTATTTTAAGGTCATTTGATTAGCAACCTTAATTCTACCTGATACCTTAATTTCTCTTTGTCATGTGCCATAACATATTCACAGGTTCCTTGGATTAGGACATGTGTGGACATCGTTAGGAGGCAATTATTATGCTGACCACACTCATGCATATTTGCGGATTCGAGAACTATTTAATAGCTATTAATGAAATAATAATAAATCAAACCACAAACATAATTCTACTGAGTTTCTTTTTTTAAAAAAACTGAAAAAGAGTTCAGTATTTTTAATGCCCTTCAATTGGGGAGGATTTCATGAATAATAAATGTATTATATAAGAAGGCAAAATAATTTTCTGTTTAAATCGTATTACTCAAAAAAGCCTACATCTGGTAAATAATTTCTCCAAAAAGAAAAAGGTTATCTTTGAAAGAGAAAAGTTTCTGAAAAAACTCTTGATGGCAGTTGTTCCCTGGTAGAGGAAGAAGATATGCTTTTTGTGATATATAATCTATTCAAATGCTGAGTTTTTTAACCATAAATATATGTAATATTCATAATAAAATTGACTGATTTCTTGCTTGATTTAATAACAGCATAAGACTTTTTATTTTAAAAGCACTTTTGTTATATTGTATGATTAGTTTCCCATACCACTTTTTATGAGTTATTATCATGTCATCGATGAAAAATTTAAAGTATCATTCAGATATGTAATTTTTCCAGTGTAGCACATCCACTAAAATATAAACAATAGAACTGTTTTCACTAGAGAGCCTTCTCTTTCCACTATAACATTTTATTATTAAAATGTATTATTTGGAGTTAATAGTTAAGGTACAATGTCAGGTCTGCTGATGACTTATTACACTGCCTAAGAGGCCTTGTAGTTCTGAAGATTGATTCTATTCACCTGACTCCTACAATTAAAGCTGAGGAGGTTACTAGCTGATTTCTAAAAACTGTATATTCCAAGGGGGCCTGACAGCTGATTTAGACAGATGGGTTTCTGCCTGTTAAAGGGTGGCTTCTATTGTTAGAATCAGTCACAGGTATGTCGTATGGAGCAGTAGTGGAAAGCTAACACACCTCTTCCCCACCCCCTTGTCTTTGTGAGAAAATATCATTCTGGCAGACAAGATACTCACTTCCAAAGACAGGTGAGGGGAATGTATTTTTGTTCCTGTCATGCTAAATGAAATGTTTAAAAATTGGGCATTAAGGAGTGTCTTACCTTTGGGGATACTCTGAAGCCACAACAGTGCTTACGGTTTCTTTTGACCTAGAGAACATCTGTTTAGTTGTTCAGTGAAAATATTTTAATGTGATCTCAAATAATACTATTTATTAATTTCTTCCATTATTCCTAATTCCAAAAAGGATTCAAAGGATATAAGTAAAATCAGAGAAACATAAAAAAAAAAAAAAAAAAAGCCACATCCAGTGCCGTCAAGTCGATCCTGACTCATAGTGACCCTGTTGGACAGAATAGAGCAGCCTCATAGGGTTTCCAAGGAGCAGCTGGTGGATTAGAACTACTGACCTTTCGGTTAGCAGCCAAACATTTAACCACTGCACCACAGGGCATCAATGAAAAAAGAAAATACTCAATGAAGTCATTGATACATAGCTTACTATAAGTAAAATAAGCTATAGATTCCTGTTTTTTTTTTCAATTACAAGTGAAATCAAGTGGCCACATTGATTTTCTCTCTTACTCTCTCTGTGAATCTCTCTTTATCTCTTTTTTAACTTGACCAGCTCAGCTCGTTATATTTCTGAAACAGAGACTTGGACTGTGTCTTATTCACCTTCCACAGTGGATAACTGAAAGAAGATTCTGAAAGTATAGAGAACTAGAATAAAGAAATCAAGAAACTCCCTACTCCAATTATAAGACTAAAATCTGCCAAATTAAGTCCTTAATTTCATTGCCCCCTGCCAAATATATTTATGACGAACACCATTTTTCCCTACTAGAAATCCATTGGAAGGGGTTGTCAACAGCTATGATCACCAAGCAAATGCCATGAATGCTCATGAATGCATCCCTGGATCTGCCCTATAACAGGCTTATACACAAAGGTAGGTGCGGGGGTTGGAAATAGCAGGAAGGCTTAAAATTTTGCATTTGACAGGAGATTATAACTTAACCCGCCGACTTCTGTAAATTTGTTATTTACATAGTAAATAAATTTATCATAGTACTTCATTTTTATGTCACATGAAATACAAGAGTCATATGGGATATGCCAGAAGTTGGGATTTTTTTTTCCTGTAGAGGAATTTTAGGCTTTGTTGGCCAGATGGTCTTTGTTGCAACTAGTCAGCTCTGATGGTATAGCACCAAAGCAGCCATTAAAAACAGGTAAGTGAATGGCCATGTCTGTGTTACAATAAAACTGTATTTCCAAAAACAGTTGGTGGGTTAGATTTGACTTGTGAGCTGTAATTTGTGGATACTTAGGTTATACCCTCAGTACCACAAGAAATTTAACCTTGGAATAATATTTAACAGGAACTCATTAATCTAGAGGCATATTGAAAAATTCTATATAACAACTTTGAAACTAGGAGTAAGGAAGCTGTAATATAGTGTGATATATTGAGAGATACATAGTTTCTGGAATTAGTCTTCAGTAAGATATCTTAAAAAGTCTTCAGTAAGATATCCTAAAAAGAAAAAAAATTTTTTTTTTTCTTTTTAAGATATCTAGTGGAAACCCTCCACTGGTGGTGTAGTGGTTAAGCACTACAGCTGCTAACCTTAAAGTTCAGCAGTTCGAGTTGGCCAGGCACTCCGAAAACTCTATGGGGCAGTTCTACTCTGTTCTATAGGATGGCTGTGAGTCGGAATCAACTTGATGGTAATGGGTAAGATATCTAGTATGCAAATTACCAGATCTATAACCTTGACTAGATTTCCTGATCTTCAGATTCTTTGATCTACCTAATGAGAAAGTCAAATCAATACTCTGGCCCTCGGTTTTTTCATTATGTCAGTCAGGGTTCCCACAGGAAACAAATGGCATTCACTAGTACTGTGGAGAGTTTAGTGAAGGCATTATTTGCAGGGATGTGTCTGGAGCCCTGGTGGTGCAGTGGATAAGAGTCACACCTATTAACCAAAAGGCAGGCAGTTCAAATCCACCACCCACTCCTTGAAAACCGTATGCGGCATTTCTACTCTGTTCTATAGGGTCACGAGGAGTCAGAATTGACTTCATGGCAATGGGTTTGGTTTTGGTGGTATTGAATTATCTTACCAAAAATAAGTCAGCCTTCCTTTTGTCTTTGGTTCCTGAGAGAGTATTCTTGGAATTTCCTGGGTAATCAAGGTGCCTTTGTTATCTAAAGCTGCCAGATAACACTTAAGAATTTGTGAAAATAAGCTGGGAGGAGGCTGGCCAAGCTACAAAGATCTGCTAGTCAACTAAGCTCAGGAAGGGAGGAGGCTATGGTTCAATCCATCATGCATAGTCAATGAGGCCCAAATCATGTGTATGCAATGAAGCCAATAAAAGGCTCTGAAAGTGGAAGCTCCTTGAGTTTCCTGGTTGGCGAAATACATCCATGCATGGGAGAGCATCGCAAGTCCCTGGGGAGATGGAAACTTCACTCTGGGACCCCTCGAGGACCTTGCCCTATGTGTGTTTTCATTTGTATCCTTTCTGGTTATAAAAAATCACTAGCTGTAAATATGGTATACCCAGTGAAACCCAGTGCTATCGAGTCGATTCCGACTAATAGCGACCCTATAGGACAGAGTAGAACTGCCCCATAGAGTTTCCAAGGAGAAATATGGTGTACTCTTCATAATTTCTGTGAGTCATTACAGCAAATTAGTGAAACTAAAGTAGGTTAATAGGAGTGAGTCAGTCAAAAAGTAGGGTTGTCATGTGTACTCCCAAGCTTGAGGCTGACATCCTGAAGAGTTAGTGGGAAATCAGCCCGTAATTTGTAGCCAGAAGGTCAAAAGGTTAGAATGTTGGTGGACTCCCCAAGCTTGCAGCTGGCATCTGCCTATTTGCCAGCCTGAAGGACTGTGTCCTTTTAACTTGTGAGCTCTGGTCCAGCTTCAAATGGCTAGGGTCAGAGAAAAGCTGCAAGGGCAGTTGGTTAGAAAGAAGCATCCATCTAACTTGTGAGTTCTAAACAAGCTCTGGGTAGTTAGGGTCAGAGAGCACCGTTTGGGTAGCTGTTGATATGGGAGGAGAAGTAGGAATGTAAGGAGTGGATTCATTACCAGGTGGGGATTAGATTCATGTTGTTCCTTACTGTGCAATTCACAACAAAGGTGGGATTTTCCCACTTTCCCCAGCCTAGAGTAAGGCATTTAGTCGGGGACAGGAAAACCAACCAGGGATAACAAAGCAAATTAGGGAATAAAATAGTGCAAGGACATTTCCACCTATAGACCAAAAAAAGGAAACAGAAAGAGTTTTTTCAGGAAGAGGGAGAGAGCACAAGCGATGGCTGAAGCTGTAGGAGAAGGTTTCCTATAAGAAGGTTTCCTATAAGATATAGAAGGCTGCAACCACTGCCAACCTGTGACCACAAGGGAGGGAGCAGGAGAAAAACTACTACAACCTCCCCCTTCTCCTGCTCTGTAATCTGTTCTCAGAGCTCCTCTTTAGCTAAACCCAATGAGAAGCAAGATGACAAGGTAGCACCTTAATGCAGCTCACAATAGGCATCCTACTCAGGCACCGAAAAAGGTGGAGATGGGGGAAGTGTGGATCTGAAGGGGCAATTGGAGAATATCTGCTACACTTACCTAAGAAATTAGTAATTTTCTACCACTGCCTCCACCAGACTGAGTCTAGTACAACTAGATGGTGCCCGGCTACCACCACTGACTGCTGTGACAGGGATCACAACAGAGCATCCTAGACAGAGCTAGAGAAAAATGTAGGACAAAATTCTCACTCAAAAAGAAAGAAGACTTGCTGGCCTGACAGAGACGGGAGAAGCCCTGAGAGTATGGCCGCTGGACACCCTTTCAACTCAGTAATGAAGCCACTCCTGAGACTTACTCTTTAGCCAAAGATTAAACAGACCCATGGAACAAAACAAGACTAAAGGGGTGCACCAGCCCTGGGCCAGGGACTGGAAGCCAGGAGAGAACAGAAAAGCTGGTAATAGGGAACCCAGGGTTGAGAAGGCAGAGTGTTGACATGTCATGGGGTTGTTAACAAACGTCATAGAACAATGTGTGTACTAAGTGCTTGATGAGAAACTCGTGTGTTCTGTAAATGTTCATCTAAAGTACAATTGAAAAAAAAAATGAGTAATTTAGAAAAGTCGGCCACTGAATTCTCTTCCATTTGTCACTAGCCATTTGACCCTTTGATTATAGCTAATGAAGATTATAGATTCTCTTCACTTGTGGGCTAGTACTCTTCTACAACACAACTTGAGCCTGCTTACCTACAACATAAGTTGAGCCTGTTAACCTTTAACAGTTATGATTTAAATACATACCATTAACTTCGAGAGGCAAAGTTAAAAAAAAAAAAAACTATATTAAAAACAAAACATAGTGCAGTTCAAGACCTAGTGAAAAAAGGTCATCCTTCCCCATGCCCTAAACTGTGCAAGTGATTTCCACAGTTTGTGTGAGTTCACAATTACACAGCCTGTCTATCTAAATTACATGGACACACACTGCCTCTTTCCAAACCCATGCGCTCTGTTTGGGTTTGGAAGCCTTCTGGGATTCTAAGCCTAATACAAAACAAACCTACAGCAGCTATCATTTGTCCCGGTAGCTCCTTGGGCACCTGACTCTACTTACATCTTATTTCAGAAACTGAAAGAAAAATAGTAAAAATAATGAGATGTGTAGTGGTTATGGCTCCTCTTTCATGGTCTGTGAGATAGATATGAAACACCAAAAATTCTCAGAATGTTGCTACAACATCACAGTTCATATATTCATCAAGCACCTACTATATGTCAGGAAATTGAGACAGAGTGGTAAATAAGACAGGTATAATTCCATTCTCTCAGGACATTACAATCAAGTGTTGGAATTCAGGCAGGAAACAAATGTTTGTCTTAGTTGGTTTATTGGTTTACTTTTCCCCAGGAAGTAGATTTAGATAAATCCATAAATTAAATAAAATAGATGGGGACAATATTGTATTGTGGGCTCAGAAATGATCTTTCTGAAGTGACATTTAAGTTGAGAACTAAATATTCATAAGAAGCCACATGTAAGTAGAGGAACCAGAAGAGTGTCCCAGACAAAGAAAATAGCAAACACAGTAGTCTCCAAAGATCCTGAAACCCAGTGCGGTCAAGTTGATTCCGACTCACAGTGACCCTATAGGACAGAGTAGAACTGCCCCATAGAGTTTCCAAGGAGCACCTGGCGGATTTGAACTGCCGACCCTTTGGTTAGCAGCCATAGGACTTAACCATTACGCCACCAGAGTTTCCTCTCCAAAGATAGCTGCCACAATTCTTCCACAACCAAAAACCAAACCTATTGCCATTGAGTCAATTCCAACTGATAGTGATCCTATACAACCAAGCAGAGCTGTCCCATAGACTTTCTGAGTGACATCTGATGGATTCAAACTGCCAACCTTTTGGTTAACAGCCAAGTTCTTAACCACTGTGCTTCCAGGGCTCCACAATTTCTTTACGCACACACGCACACACGCACACATATATAGCTCTTTCCATAAAAAAGTGGGGCCCATTTTCCCTCCTTTCAGTTTGAGCTGTCTTTGAACACAATGCTATGGCGGATATGACAGCGTCAGTTCTGACACAGCATTTCAGGAACATGATAGCTTCTTTTCTTTCTTGGAGGCCAGCTGCCATATAAGAAGCCTACCTACCCTAAAACATCATACTGTGAAGATACACAAGCTAATGACTTGGAGAAATGTGGGGGAACATCTAAGCACAGATATATAAGTGAAGTCTTCTTGAACCTTATACTCCAACGCAGCCACTAACTGAACGAAACCAAATAAGTGATCCTACCCACCTGGCCCTTGCTCAAATGCCTAGCCCTAGAATTGCAGAACGTAATAAGCCATTAATTCATTAAGCCACCAAACCTCTGAGTGGAATAAACAATAAGAGATAATTGAGAGAGTGGACATAACTATCTTACAACAGAAACGAGAATGACATTTTCAGGAAAAAGAAATTAGACCCATTTGGCTAAAGGAGAATAAGCAGTGGGGAATTGGGAGAAGATGTAGTCAAAGGACTATACAGATTTCAGATTTTTGGAGGGCCTTATAAATAATGTGGAAACCCTGGTGGCGTGGTGGTTAAGTGCTATGGCTGTTAACCAAAAAGTTGGCAGTTCAAATTCACTAGATGCTCCTTGGAAACTCTATGGGGCAGTTCTACTCTGTCCTATAGGGTAGCTATGATTCAGAATGAATGGGTTTGATTTTTTTTTTTTTTTTTTTTGGTTTTATAAATAATGTGGAAACCCTGGTGGTGTAGTGGTTAAGTGCTGTGGCTGTTAACCAAAAACTTGGCAGTTTGAATCCACCACCCACTCCTTGGAAACCCTGTGAGTAGTTCTACTCTGTCCTATTGGGTCACTATGAGTAGAAATCAACTAGACAGCAATGGTATATTGGTATAAATAATTAGCATGATGTAGTATTCTTGATTATACATAATAGAAACTGACTCTTGATGACTCATCAGAAAATGAACTGATAGGATGCTGGGTGGCTTAGGTCAAGCACTTCTTTCAGATATTGTAGTAATAAAAAAACAAACAAAAACCTGACCATTTCAGGTTAAAGAGGAGGAGGAGATGGAACCTTGGTTTTACCCAATATGCACACACTGAAGAACTTCTCTCAAAATAAGAATGTTCACATGATCTAAAAAAAAAAAAAAAAAACACAAAACTGACAGTTGTCCACTGCCACATAGATGTTTATTGAATACTTTTTATGAGTGCAATACGAAGTCATCATAGAATTTTAAGCAAGGAATGATGTCATATGAAAGTCATTTAAAAATATCTCTCTAGCTACTGGATAAGAAAGGATTTTGGATTAAAATAAGGAAGATTAGTTAGGAAGTGATTAATGACCCACACGAGAAAATACAGAGGCTTGAGATAAGGCATTGACATTGAAACTGGAAGTGGAAAGATACAGGATATAATGTAGACAGTGAACCAATAAAATATACTGATGCCCTGGAAGTAGGGTAAAGGTGAGAGACAAGAAAAATTCAAGAAAGAATCTGATGTTTTTAGCTGAGGGAAGTGGGTAAATTGGGAAACATTGACTGAAATTGGTAAGCCTTGAGGAGAAAATATTTTGAAGAGTATGGAAAGAATTTAATAATAATAAAAAAATCAGTTTTTTAAACATACTTTTTGAGTTTTGAGTGCATGAGAGCTGTGATATGTAGTTCAGCAGGGAAGGCAGGTATAAAGCTATAAACCTGAAAGCCATTAGTTTATTAAATATCTGTATTCAGATATTTAAGCTAATGGCATATTGAATACAGGAAGCCATTAGCTTATGGAATATCTTATTGAATATCAAAGGACTGCATGAGCTCAAGTAGGGATGAGGAGTAGATAGAAATAGAAGGGATGAGCTGAGAAAGCATTGTGGGGTACTCCAACATTTATAAGTCCATTAGAAAAAGAAAAAACAACATGAAGGCAGATGAGAATTGGCCAATAAAAAAAGAGGAAGACCAGGAACGTTTGGCAGCATAAATACACAAAAGAAAACTATTCCAACTAAGTGAGGAAGGCCAGGTGTGTTGAATACCTCTGTGATGTCAACTCTGATGAGGACAGAGACATGACTATTGAATTTAACACCTTATATGCCAATGGTGTTCTTTAAAAGACAAGTTTTAGTAGAGTGATAGAAATAGAGTTCGTATTACAAGATTGATTACCAGAACCCAAACCAAACCCACTGCTGTTGAGTTGATGGCGACTCATAGCAACCCCTATTAGACAGAGTAGAACTGCCCCATAGGGTTTCCAAGGAGTGCCTGGTGGATTTGAACTGCCAACCTCTTGATTGGCAGCCATAGCTCTTAACCAGTACACCTCCAGTGTTCCCAGGAGATTGATTAAGAGGTAATAATTTGGAGAGAGGGCACTAAACAGTTTTTCTAAAGAATTTCTCTTCTTAAAAAGGAGAAAAATAGTGGATGGTGGCTTAAGAGGAATGTAGGATTAATTTGAAATGTGGTACTTATTTTAATTAATGGGTTATAATTGTTGTGATCCTATAGAGGAAACCCTGGTGGTGTAGTGGTTAAGTGCTAGGGCTACTAACCAAAGGGTCAGCAGTTCGAATGTGCCAGGAGCTCCTTGGAAACTCTATGGGGCAGTTCTACTCTGTTCTATAGGGTTGCTATGAGTCGGAATTTACTCGACGGCACTGGGTTTGGTTTGGTTTTGTATCCTATAGAAAGGGAAAGCTGATGAGAAGGACATAAAGAATTTTGATTAAAAAAAGGGAAATTGGGGGTAAGCATTTATTTGATTTCAAAAGACATAGATATCCTTCTTTGGTAAGAGGAGAGAAGAATGTATGTGGCAAGTATGCAAGTAGGGTTGTGGAATCTGAGATGGTACATAAAAGAAATTCATTTCCAATTGCTTCTGTTTTTCAAAAAAAGTGAGATGAGATGATGTCAGCAATTGAGATGGATTGTAATAGGTTATGGGTGAAGGTCTGAGGAGAAGGGGAATTTGGCAAAGTTGCAAAAGCAACAAATTGAAGAATAGGAAGGTGGACTTATTAAGGGAATGTAATAGTATTACCCAGACATATGATGTACTCATTTCATGTCTGTGATCAGTGTAGTTGTCCAGCAATCTTCAGCTGCTTCAGACCTCATTGAAAGGAAACAAAAATATTTGGGTTCCTTGATTTTGAGTTGTGTCAAGGTAGTAGTTGCGAGGAAAGGGGAACAGAAAGGAGATGAGATATTTTCAGGGGAATGATTGTTGAAGAAATGAGGAACAAAAAATAAATAAATAAGACTATGATGTGAGAGGGAGGAAAGAGGTGCTGGAGAATGAAAAGATTGGAGAGTCAAGAAATTGGGAATCCTTCATGAGGCTAAATTTGCAGTGGAAATGCCAGAGTAAATGAACTGAGATGATGGTCAGAGACAGCAGTGCGTGAAATAGATATTTGAAGAAGGTGCAGAGTAATCAGAAGTTCTAGAGTATCAGCATGGCAGTTAGCTGGAGACAATGATGATTAAACAGAGATAAGGAAGCTATTTTTTTAATTAATTTATTGAACACCTATTATGCACAGACACTGTAGGGAAAGCATAAACATTATATTACAAGTCTGCATTTATTTGTGCAGTGGAGATGTAAAGAGATGTAGTCATTTCTTAATTTACAGACCAAACCAATGCCTGACATAAAAGGAAAAGAAAAGTGGTGGGAAGGGATCTGAAAGTTTTTGAGCTCCAGTTATATATATTCCAGGCCATAGTGTGATCTGAGAAAACATATTGTAATTACCTTTCTCCACATGATGGGGAGTATTAAGTAATGAGTTCAATGTCTTAAAGTATTAAGAAAAATTGCCAGAATGTATTCTTAGTACCAGTATTCCAGTTTGATTAATGGTTATGTAATTATGGATTTCTGCTACTGCACTAACCATTCTTAGAGTTATACTGAGTTGTAAATGGAAAGGACCTCAGAGTCACATAACCTGTCACCTCCTCTCTGAACCACACTTAATGACAGGGAGACCAAGACCTAGAGAAACTAAGCGAGTGACACAGGGTCTTCCACTGAGAAAATGGCAGAGCCAGGATTTCAGCCTGAGTGACCAGGCTCAGCCCCACAGGCTTGTCACCACATTGCATCTCTAAAGGTAGACCATGCCCTTTGCCCTCCCTGCAACCTCTGCCAGGCTTGAATAGTCACAACTTGGATGGAACAATTAGTCATGAAAATGGTTATCATTACCACGAAGATCTCAAGTACCCCTGGAAGTATTTTGTGTGGGATATAGGGACTATATTCATAAGCAAGAAAGCCAGTGAGAAAATCCTTTTTGGGATATGAGTAAATGATGTTCATCCTAGCTAAACTCACTACAAATATGTACTATTTGGTTTCCCTAGGCATAGTTTTTCAAGAAACTCAAACCCTATATTATGTAACTAAGTGTAAAACTTTCCAAAAGAAAATCTAAAAAGGCTTTTTTTTAAAAAAAATTCTGTTTTGGGAAATCTAAAGAAAATTGGTTAAAACAATAAGTTTTTCCTTATTAAGAGCTGTCAGGTTAGAATTTTTTTTTTTAATAGCATGCTATTTAGTCCAATACAAAAAAAGAAAATGAAACAAACCCATTGCCGTCAAGTTGATTCTGACTCATAGCAACCCTATAGGACAGAGTAGAGCTGCTCCATAGAGTTCCCAAGGAGTCCTGGTGGATTCCAACTGCTAACCTTTTGGTTTGCAGCTATAGCTTTTAACCACTAAGCCACTACTGTTTCCTTTAATGCAATAGCTTAACTCTAATGTAACATGAGGTTACTATAGCAACACTTTAATTTACTAAGGTTTTAACCTCATGCCTAAGTTATAGGTGAACTAAAGATAACATCCAGTTTATTATTTGATAATATAAGTATGTATTGTGACAGTAAGAAAGCTGAGTTTCAATTATTCAATTATAAGGGCAAAGGTTTCCATCTGTTTCTGAAGAAATGTATTGACAGCATACTCATGCTAAATATTTTTTTTTTTTTAATTAAACAAGAAATTTTTCGGTTAATTTATTTCACTACATGCACTTTGTAATTCCATATACTTACTGCACTAAATCGTTCTGGATGTTCTGAGCCAGGTGCCATTGAAAATTAAAGCTATAAGTTAAGCCATTCATTAAATAGACTCAGTTCAACAGACTCAGTCTCTGTATATAAAATTGCTTCTGTAGGAGATTTGTTTTCCTTGTTATATAAATATGGATGTTAAAAATAACCAGTGCTGGGGAAAAGTTTTTGGCTATGACAATTCCGATCAGCATCTGATCTCTAAAATTTACATGATACTACAAAAACTTAACAATGAGAAGACAAATAGCCCACTTAAAAAATGGGCAAAGGATACGAACAGGCACTTCACCAAAGAAGACATTTAGGAGGCTAACAGATACATGAGGAAATGCTCACAGTCATTAGCCACTGAGAAATGCAAATCAAAACCACAGTGAGATACCGTCTCACCCCAACAGGTCTGGCATTAATCCAAAAAACACAAAATAAGAAATATTGGAGAGATCGTGGAGAGGCTGGACCACTTGTATACAATGCTAGTGGGAATGTCAAATGGTACAACCACTTTGGGGATCGATTTGGTGCATCCTTAAAAAACTAGAAATAGAGCTACCATAAAAAGAAAAAAATATGATCCAGCAATTCCACTCCTTGGAATGTATCCTGGAGAAATAAGAACCTTCACAGGAACAGATATATGCACAACTATGTTCATTGCAGCACTGTTTACGATAGTAAAAAGATGGAAGCAACCAAGGTGCCCATCAGTGGTTGAAAGGATAATAAACTATGGTATATTCACATGATGGAATACTACTCGATGATTAAGAACAACGATGAATCCATGAAACATCTCATAACGTGGAGGAATATGGAAGGCATGCTGAGTGAAATTAGTCAGTCACAAAAAGACAAATCCTGTATAAGACCACTATTATAAAAATTCAATAAAAAGTTTAAACACAGGAGAAAATATTCCTTGAATGTTATGAGAGTGGGGGTGGGGGAGAGGGGTATTCACTAGATAGTAGACAAGAACTATTTTAAGTGAAGGGAAAGACAACACACAATACAGGAGAGGTCAGCACAAATGGACTAAACCAAAAGCAAAGAAGTTTCCTGAATACAACTGAACGCTTCGAAGGCCAGAGTAGCAGGGACAGGGGGTTGGGGGCCATTGTTTCAGGGGACATCTAGGTCAATTGGCATAACAAAATGTATTAAGCAAATGTTTTGCATCCTACTTTGGTGAGTGGCATCTGGGGTCTTAAACGCTAGCAAGTGGTCATTTAAGATGTGTCAATTGGTCTCGACCCACCTGGAGCAAAGGAGAATGAAGAACACCAAAGATGTAAGCTAAATATGAGCCCAAGAGACAGAAAGGGCGACATAAATCAGAAAATACATCAGCCTGAGACCAGAACTAGATGATGCCCGGCCACAACCGATGACTGCCCAGACAGGGAACACAACAGAGAATCCCTGTTGGAGCAGGAAAAGAGTAGAACGCAAACCTCAAATTCTCATAAAAAGACTAGACTTAATGGTCTGACTGAGACTAGAGCGACCCCTGAGGTAATGGTCCCCAGGCCCTTTGTTAGTCAAAGACTGGATCCATTCCTGAAACCAACTCTCCAGACAGGGATTGCACTGGACGATAAGACAGAAAATGATACTGGTGATGAGTGAGCTTCTTGGCTCAGGTAGACACACGAGACTATGTTGTCAACTCTTGCCAAGAGGTGAGTGAGAAGGCAGAGAGGGGTAGGAGCTGGTTGAATGGACATGGGGAATATAGGGTGGAGAGGAGGAGTGTGCTGTCTCATTGAGGGGAGAGCAGCTAGGAGTACATAGGAAGAAGTGTATAAGTTTTTGTACAAGAGACTGACTTCATGTGTAAACTTTCACTTAAAACACAATAAAGAAAAAAAAATAACCACCGTTAATAGCTACAGAGAAAAGTCCTAGAAATATGTAAATAAAGAAAAACAAACTCACTGCTATCAAATCTATTCCAGCTCGTAATGACCCTAGATAGGCATATCCAAGTACCATCAAGACAAACGCTTTCCTCAGACCAAGAGTATTGGTTTGCCGTGGACAGCTTTAAAACATCTGAGAGGAAATACACATGTATTATCATTCCTTCAATGAAATTATTTGTCGGCTTTCTAAGAAATCATCAAATTAAAGATCTGAGAGATATTTATTTAAAAAGGAAAACACTGAAGTGACAGCATTGACAAGACATTTGCAAGATCTTAAAGTAGTTTTGAAAATGGGAAACACTAGGAAAGATAAATGAATAGTTTCATATAGAAAGTTTGTTGTGAAGCAAGTGAGTGTTTTTCCATCATAAGCAATTGTTTAGAAAAACTTTACACTTCTTGGCAACTACCTATGTAAGCAGAGCCCTGGTGGCACAGTGGTTAAGAGCTCGGGTGCCAACCAAATGTGGGCAGTTCAAATCCACCAGCTGCTCCTTGGAAACCCTATGGCGCGGTTCTTCTCTGTCCTATAAGGTCACTATGAGAGAGAATCGACTCTATGGCAACAGGTTTTACTGTCCTATAGGGTCCCTTTGAGTCCAAATCAACTGACGACAGTAGTTTTTTTTGGAATGTAAGTAGGCAGTTAGGTGGCACAAATGGTTAAGCACTAGACTAGTGGCCTAAAGGTTGGCAGTTCAAACCCATCCAGATGCACCTTGGAAGACAGGCCTGGGCATCTGCTACTAAAACGTCTCTGCCTTTAAAACCCTGTGGAGCGATTCTGCTCTGCACACATGGGGTCAACTTGAGTCAGAATCAACTTGATGGCAACAAACAACAACACAACCTATGGAAGTATTTATTCTCACCAAGCACTGTGAGGTGTATTGACTATTTAATGGCCACAATAATGCAGTAACATATATATATATATATATATATATATTATGTTTACAAAGGAGGAAATTAAGTCTCAAAGATATTAGCTGACTTGTCCAAGTGAATGTATTCCACAGTGAATGCATCCCAGGGAGAGGACTAGGACTTGTTTCCAGGCTCAACAGTTCATTGCTCCTTCCCTCAGTGGGAGTCAGAATTCTTTTAGTGTCTTCATCAAAATTACAATAATTACTCAGTAAAATGTAAAGGCTAGAATAAAGGTCTATACTTAAAACACACTGTGGCTAGTATAAACATGCTTACTAAAATGGGAACAGACAGAAGAGGTAAAATCTGCCACACCACCTTCTCTTCCTACCACCACATGCCTGAAACACAAGCAAGATGTTGTTGTTAGTTGCAAAGGTGGCCTCAAACACACCAACAATCGCAAGAATGAACTATTTCCCGGTCCTGCGCGATCTTGCAATTGTTAGCATGTTTGAGGCCATTGTTGTGGCTATTGTGTCAGTCCTTCTCGTAGAGGGCTTCCATCATATTGGCTGACCTTCTACTTTGCCAAATGCGATGTCCTTTACTAGCGATTGGTGTTTCTTTGTGATGTGTCCAAAGGAAGCAAAATGAAGTCTCACCGTTCTCCCTTTTAAGGAGCATTCTGGCTATACTCCCTTCAAAATGGGTCTGTTCATTCTTCTGGAAGTCCATTGTATATTCAATATTCTTCCCTGACACCACAATTAAAATGTGTCATGTTAAGATACAATTGATAAATAGGGTGGAAATACTGCAATAAACCCCATTAAGAAAGTGGAAAAATATGAAGCAAGTAGCAGTAACTTGTCCATGGAAATTACTGAGTCTAGTAGGAACCCCTGGCCTGGAAGTGGGAAAAATTTTTATTCAGACACTGATTCTGCTGTCTGATCAAAGTAATTTTGGCCACTTTCTGCATTGCCCCTAGTTCCCACTTCTGGGAGGAACTTCCTTGATCATTATTCTCCTAGTCTTATATCAGGTGGGTACTGAGAAGTATGCCCCCCTTCAAAGTGTACCAATTTCATAGTTGAGTTCACCAGGACTAGTTTGGAAACCCTAACATTGTTTTAATGCTAGAACTGTAAATCATAGGCTCATGATTTCTTTGGTAATACAGTTCTCTCAAAAATCCAGCAGGAAACTGATATATTTCCTTTCAATCAGTTTCTTTTTATAATAAATACATCAAAATTATGCATTGTGCTTTATTCTTAAGTCAAAATTATTTCATTGCTTGTTTGTCCCTAAACCCCTCTCCCTCAATTTAACCATCATCGTTGAGTCAGAAAGCCATACACTTCATGTGATCTTTCCATTGGGTTCAGTTTTAATAGCCATTTGTTTGTATTTTGCTCCACACTTTCTCAATCATAGTTTCTACCCTTTGAGGACAACAAAGGAATATAAACACAAACTTTTGAAGTCCCACACTTTCAGACTCTCTCTCTTCCTTCTCATTTTTTGATTAAAAGCCAAATATTTTTGCCTGAGCACATTTCGTTCTCCTAATGTTTTGCTAAACTCAGTCAGTAATTGCCAACATACACAAATAACATGTCCCCTAATACCTAACTCCCCACTAGGGTTATAAGCTCAGTAGGAGCATGGCCAGCCTCCCAAATTACGCAAATAATATTTTCACCAAATTTTTTTTTCTACTACATAACATGAATCTCTTTCTAGTTTCTGGTATCGGTTTCTTTGCTGCTCACTTTCTGCTCATTAATATAGTACTACATAGTTTAGGAAGAACACACTCAGTGTTTCTCAAGCTGAAAGAACTAAAGAAAAATTCAAACCTCAAGTTGTGATAGTTTCTATGGGGAAAATATTAAACAGGAAGCATCAAAAGAAGATGGAATATACACAGTCATTATACCAAAAGGAATTAGTCGATGTTCAACCATTTCAAGAGGAAGCATATAATCAGAAACCACTGGTACTGAAGGAAGAAGTCCAGGCTGCACTGAAGGTATTGGTGAAAAACAAGGCTCCAGGAATTGACAAAATATCAGCTGGGATGTTTCCACAAACGGATGCAGTGTGGGAAGTGTTCACTTGTCTTTGCCAAGAAATCTGGAAGACAGCTACCTGGCCAACCAATTGGAAGAGATCCATATTTATGGCTATTCCCAAGAAAGATGATCCAACCAAATACGGAAATTATCGAACAATATCAAAATTTTTCTGAAGATCATTCAAAAGCAGCTGCAGCAGTATATCAACAGGGAACTGCCAGAAATTCAGGCTGGATCCAGAAGACATGGAACCAGGGATATCATTGCTGATGTCAGATGGGTCCTGGCTGAAAGCAGAGAATACCAGAAGGATGTTTACCTGTGTTTCATTGTCTATGCAAAACCATTCAGTAATATGGATCACAACAAATTATGGATAACATTGTGAAGAATGGGAATTTCAGAACACTTGTGTTCAGACAGAACAAGGGAGTAATGAGTGGTTTAAAGTCAGGGAAGGTGTGCATCAGGGTTGTATCCTTTCACCATATCTATTCAATCTGAATGCTGAGCAATAATCTGAGAAGCTGGACTCTATAAAGAAGAATGGGGTATGAGGATTGAAGGAAGACTCATTAACAACCTGCTGTATGCAGATGACAAAACCTTACTTCCTGAAAGTGAAGAGGACTTGAAGCACTTACTGATGAAGATCAAAGACCACAGTCTTCAGTATTGATCACACCTCAACATAAAGAAACCAAAACTTCTCACAACTGGACCAATAAGGAATATCATGATAAATGGGGAAAAGATTGAAATTGTCAAGGATTTCATTTTACTTGCATCCACAATCAACACCCATGGAAGTGGCAGTCAAGAAATCAAAAGACACATTGCATTTGGCAAATCTGCTGCAAAGGACCTCCTTAAAGTGTCGAAAAGCAAAGATGTCACCTTGAAGACTAAGGTGCGCCTGACCCAAGCCATGGTATTTTCAGTCACATCATATGCACATGAAAGCTGGACAATGAATAAGGAAGATCAAAGAAGAATTGACGAATTTGAATTGTGGTGTTGATGAAGAATATAGAATAAACCATGGACTGCCAAAAGATGAACAAATCTGTCATGGAAGAGTACTCCTTAGAAGCAAGGATGGCGAGTCTGCGTCTTACGTACTTTGGAAATGTTTTCAGGAGGTATGAGTCCCTGGAGAAGGACATCATGCTCGGTAAAGTACGGGGTCAGCGGAAAAGAGGAAGACCATCAATGAGATGGACTGACACGGTGGCTGAAACAGTGGGCCAAAGCATAACAACTATTTTAAGGATGGCACAGGACCAGGCAGTGTTTTGTTCTGTGGTATACAGGGTTGCTATGATTCGGAACTGACTCAACAGCACCTAACAACAACAACACATAGTTTAGGATTTTGCTATGGCAGCAACTCATGTCTAGCATTTATCTCTTTAGTAAGCCAAGATTAGCTGCCCGCCAAAGGAGTTCTGCACTATGCACAAATGGCCAAGCCTTGTTCCACCACCTTGCTCAGTCATTATCTGAGAGATGCCCCAAGAAGGGTGTGCCCTCAGTTACCAATGATTTGATCATTACTTGATCAGGGGCTACCAGGAGAAATTTGGGACACCAACTTGAAAACTGAGGCAGACCCTGAAGAAACTACCTGGAGACCATGAGCTAATCATACTTGCAGAGAGTTCTTTCTTGAAGACAAATAAGGGTACTATGTTTCTGTTTCTGCCACAGCTCCACAGAGATTCTGGTTGGTGGAATCTGCCATCATCAACACATACTTCCCAAGTGTGATTTAAGCACTAACATCCAGCCATCTCAGGGAGTAAGACAGAAAGTGCAGGTTACCATGGGCTAGTGTGGAAATGGAGTAAGTCAATTATGTCTATATTCATCTGTTCATGTGACCACACCTGACTCCAAGGGAGGCTGAAAAACCTAGTCAAGGTGGGTTCCCAGGAGGAATGGGAAAAAACTTAGCAAGCAGTTATCCAATCTCCACTAAATTTGTTCAAGCTCAAAGGTATTCCATTTAGAATTTAATTCTTTATAAATTGGAAGATGCCTGCATATTTCTTGAGGACAGTTTTTTTTTGTTTTGTTTTGTTTTAATTGGTTGAAGTTTACTGAATATACGATTTACAAATTAGGGTAATATTTAGTCTAGGGAGTCAAAAATGTTCTGAAGATGAGATAACCCTTAAAGACTCTTACACCCCCCATCTTATCGGCATTGACTTGGAAAAAGGCCAGGGAACAGTCTTTGTAAAATAATAATTCACCCTAAAACACAGCTTCTGTCTGGTCCTGGAGTTCCTGTTTCTAGAAAATTCTTCGAAGGGACTCAATGCCTAAGGCAAAACTACTCCACTGAACTGCATACTAGGTTATTGACTGACTTGAAAGTGACTTTAGGAAACCAGTTTCTTCAAGTCTCAAGGCTCAAAAAGACAAATGGCCTGGGCGAGTCACCCTAACTACATGGACCCCACAAATCTGGATTCCAGGAGAATTAAAACAGTTTCTCACCCCAAATAGAAACTCTTTGCCCCTGAAGCAGTTACTCCCCATTTCCCCACCCCCCAGCCCCTAGTAACCTCTACTTTCTGTCTTTAGGCATTTGCCTATTCTAGACATTTCAAATAAGTAGAAGCATATAATATTCATCCCTTTTTGTCTGGCATATTCCACTCAGCATAATGTGTCAAAAAGTTCATCCATGCCATAGCATTTATCAGAACTTCATTTCTCTTATGGCTGAGTTATACTCCATTGTGTGTATGTACCACATTTTGTTTATCCGTTAATCTGTTGATGGGCACTGGATCGTTTTCACCATTATAGGGTATTAAACCCTGGTGGCATAGTGGTTATGTGCTATGGCTGCTACCCAAAGGATTGGCAGTTCGAATCCGCCAGGTGCTCCTTGGAAACTTTGTGGGGCAGTTCTACTCTATCCTATAGGGTCGCTATGAGTCGGAATCGACTCGACGGCACTGGGTTTGGTTTTGGTTTTGGTTTAGGGTATTAAGCGGGACAGGGTGGTGGGAACTGCTCACTGAGTGGAGACTCTGCTGCAGTGAGGTGGATGAGGTTCAGACTAGAGCCAGAGAGATCTGAGAAGAATCTCTTTAGTAACCTGAGAACTGATGGTTCCCCAGACCAGAGCAGTGGCAATGAGAATGGAGAGATGACGAATTTGGAAATTAACCAAGAGGTAGGGCTGGTAGATTTAGTGATTGTTTGGAATTCAAGGATTCAGGACAACTGGGTTGATGGTGGTGCCATTTGTTGAGGGAAAGAATAGATCCAATCCTTTTACTCCTTACTCAATGCAGCTGTTTTCTGTCCTGTGTTTGTACCCTAGGGTGCGGGCTTTCACCAGTGGAGACAGAAGACTATGTGTCAATGATGAGGGTGCCTTACCAGCCCCTCTTTGTGTGACAGTGCCCCGGCCCCAGCTGCTTGATGCTGTGGCTTAAAGCTTATACCTGCATGACTGTAGCTGGAAACATGCTTTGGCTCACAAAAGCCGCCTTACCTGGAGAGGCCTTGGAAGATACTCAAAGTCCCCTCCCCACCAAATGTACACAGTAGGAGTGGCCAATGATCTAACAGATAGGGGAATAGAAAGATACAGCTTCAGGACTTAAAGATGGGACAATTCTGTCATGTGGTTGATACTGTAGAGACCCCCAACCCCATGGATCAGACCAAGGCCGGGCTTCTCCTGAGATTACCTTCTGCTTCTCCTCCTTCCCTTCCTTATTCCTGCATTAGTTTCCTAGGGCTGTTATAACAAACTAGATGGCTTTAAAAAGCAGAAATTTATTCTCTCATTGTTCTGGTGGCTAGAAATCTGGTGGTCATGCTCTCTCTGAAGGCTCTAGGGGAAGATTGTTCTTTGTCTCTTCCAGGCTCTTGTAGCCCCAGGTGTTCCTTGGTTTACGGCAGCACAATTATTTGGGAGCTTTCAGGATCTTCTCTTTATCCCCAATATTTTGGGGAAAAAAAGTGTGTGTGTGTATATACACATATACATATAAAACATATATATATATAGGAAACCCTAGTGGCGTAGTGGTTAAGAGCTACTGCTGCTAATCAAAAGGTTGGCAGTTCAAATCAACCAGGTGCTCTTTGGAAACCATATGGGGCAGTTCTACTCTGTCCTATAGGGTTGCTATGAGTCAGAATTGACTTGACAGCAATGGGTATATATATACACACACATACACACATATATGAGGTTTTTTTTTTCCATAGATGTTTGGGAAAGCATTTCAATTTGGATATTCATGTCCTCCAACTGTAAGAAAATTTTATGTGTTCTGAAAATTTTATTTTCGATGCTTTCATGTCCTAGGATTCTTTTTAATTAGATATTGAACTTACTTCATTGACCCTCTCTTTCTCTCCTCTACTTCAGTTTTTTCTCTCATCTTTCTGTTATTTCATCTTTTTTATTCTTTCTTGTTAGGTTTTTCTTCACTCTGTTTTCCAAAACTCATTATATTTTTATTCTGACAACCACATTTTTAATTTTTTAAGAGCTCTTACTCAGTTTTCGACTGTTTTTTTTTACTGGATATTTTTCCTCAAAGCTGTCCAAATATTCTATTTAGAATAATATCCACTTTACCTCTGCTTTTTCTGAAAACTTTTTTTTTCTGATTATCTTTTATCTTTTTTTATGGTTGGAAAATTTCCTTAAATCTGTGATGACCCTTAATTATCCTTTTTTTTTTAATTTATCTACAAGATTTTTTAAAGTGATTTTATCATTTTATGTACATGAGCTGCATGTACATAAAAACCAAACAGATGAGCTGAATTTTCATGTGGACTAATATCTATATTTCTGCTGTTTTCACCCTTGAGATTTTTAAAGATCTTGCTCCTTTGCTGTCATTCTAGGGGAATCTCAGAATAAGGAAAATACAAATGTGTGGGATACATCTGCAAATCTGAATGTTTGAGATGTATTTTTGAGGATTCTGGGAAAAAAAAAAAAAAAAAAACTGCCAAAAGAGATTTCCCCAGTTCAAGCATGGAATTTAGTTTAAATCCCAATATTGTTCCTTGATTACTCCAAGTGGAAACAATAAGGCTTCACAAACTTGAATGCGTGTACTCTGATAATTTTATAAAGCTTTATAATAGCACCCACTTGGCCTCCTAATTTTCATATATTATCATGTGTTAATCAATTCAGTGTTCACTCATCGTATGAACCAGGTTGATTTTGCTTGTCAAGCAAACAGATTGCTTTAATAGAGTAGTCCTTTCTGAACAGTTAGGAAGATTTTGATTAGTTTTTTCCACATTTACTAAAGTAACATGCTTACACATTCTCAAGTGCTTCCTATATTATAACAGAAGTGAAGGCAGATCAAGTCATCAGATTCCCATCTGTTAACTCTTCTGTTAACCAAGGACGTAAATCTCCATTTTGCTCCTACCATGAAGTACTGTTTTGAGGATTAATTATGTATGGTTGCACAAATGTTTTGCCAAGGATGCTTTGGTTAATGGTACTAATATTACCCACAAATGTTACTTTAAAACATTCTCTAATTTTTTTTTTCTGAAATTATGGAGAGAACATGTCTAAAACTATTTCACGTCTCAAGCCTGGCATGAAAAGAAAAAGAGCTGAAATAAATGGTTACCCCTTAAAAGATTAAAAGGCATTTATTCACATTTAACCTCCTTCTTTTAAGACATGGCTTTCTGGCTGCTTAGTAGTACAATAAGGAAATCTAATACTTCCACCAGAGCTGGGATATAATGAGATTAACACAAATAATAAAATTTGATCATTAAAAAATTTACAGAGGTTACAATTTCTACCAGGAAATTTTATAAAACTCACCTTTTCTGCAAGCTGAAAATCCACTCTCATAAACTGTGGCCTCAGTTCTGGGTAGTTAGGTACATGGTTTCTGTAAACCAGACACTTGAACTAAACAGATTTATGCCCAGGAGTGGACACATGATTATCATAATCCGTTTGACTCTCAAGACCACTTCCACTGTCAATATAAGATGAAAATATCTGACATGACTTTGGATCTTAATAGTCAATTATTAAAAAAAAAAAAATTATCACAGGAGTCACTTGTATGGCAAAACAAAAGTGTATTTTTGAGTGTAAATAATTTTCAGACATCAAACACATGATCCAGTTTTTGTTTACAAGATGATAAGTCTACTTCTCAGTCATTTAAGTATATTCTGACTGTTAATGTTAAAGTGTCAAAGGTTTTGTTTAAGTACACACATTTTTTTAAAAAACAGGAAAATATCTTAGGTGTTCTGATTCTGTGTCTGCTGCACAGTATAAGTAAGGTACCTTTATGAAATTAAAGTTTTTCTAATATAGTGATAATTTTTTGGCATGTGTGTGACAAAATTGCAAAAAAAAATGTTTTTTTCTTTATTAATGCTTTTCAGTCAGTGATTCTAGGATCACATTTGCCAAACAAACAACATATGAAAAGCAGCTTTAAAAGTGTAAGTTCTAGCCACCAGCCCCTTTATGACTTCTCCAGAATGTCCCAACCATGGAACATGAAAAGGCAAGGAGGTAGATTGTTTGGGAGTGAGATACCTAGGAAATGAAGGTTCAACGTATGTTTTAAAATATAGTTTTAAACCTTCTATTTGAAGCCACTGGGTGAGAGAGGTATTTGGCTTTTAAATGAAACCTTGGAAGGTCAAGATTTTGTGTTACCATTTTGTTTTAGGTGCTTCCCAGTCCTTTCCATGTACCATATTTGTATGCAAAAATCGTGGGCCTTCTACATTTGTTTGCCAACCATGCCATCCTCCTGCAAGGCAATTTCATAAGCAGGCTGTGCCAATTTTTTTTACAGCCACATATTAAAAACAAACAAAAAAAGTATAGTGGCTCTTATGAAATTCCTTGCTGGGAGATGGCCCTAAAAAATTATAAAATATATAAAACTAAAATTATAAAAATTAATCAATTCTGACTCATAATGACCCTATAGGAGAGAGCAGAGCTGCCCCATATGGTATCCAAGGAGCAGCTGGTGGATTCAAACTACCAAACTTTTCATTAGCAGCTATAGCTCTTAAACACTGTGATACCAGGGCTCCATTCCGCAAGTTCAAGGTAATTCAATTGTGATTTAATTACCTACCACAATAAAAGTAAAAACTCTTCAGAGGAAGATGACAGTGAATCCTCTGCAGTGTTCATCATAAAATAAAAATATTAATATATTTGTACAAATAGAAGAAATTGTAAGTCATGACAAAACAAAACAAAAAAATCCATCAATATAAACAGACCCTAAAATGACCCAATTGATGGAATTATTAGACAAACAATTAAAAGTAGCTACTAAAACCCTGATTAAAGACTTAAATAAAATGATGGTCACAATGGGTGAACACATTTAAAATCTTAACTGAAAAATAAAAACTATAAAAAAATAGAAATTCTAGAGCTGAAAAATAAAATATCTGAAATGAAAATGTAACTGTGGGTTTAACAGAAAAAGGGCTAGTGAACTAAACCAATAACAAATTTGAAGAGAGAGAAAAAATGCTGTGCCATAAAAAAATAATAAATTCCTTGAAAAATCAAGAAAAAAATCAAAATAATAAAAATAACACATTCCTAATGCAACCATTCCATTTAGTGAAAGTTAATGAGAGAACTAATATCTACTACACTTTTTACATTTGTCATATTTTCTTCCTGAGTATATGATAGGTTGATTTTACACTTTTCTTTTTAAAGAAAAGAACCTAAGGTCCAGAGAGATTATATGCTGTATCCAATATCAAACTTCATTAAGTCGGGGTTTGTGTCCAGTTCTATCAGACTCAGAAGTCGTCACTCTTTCACTGTACAACGTGCTTTCCAGATGTACTAGGTCAGATACTTAACCTTGACCTTCTCCCTACACAGTAATTTGTAAATAAGAACTTACAATTTTTAGATACTTGATATATTTTGGTGAACAATGCAAGTATTAAGTAAGCAATCTTTCTTTTTTAAGGGTATCTTCCTGAAGATTATGCCTAGGTATTAACCTACCTTCTTGAATTATGAATTTTTTAGGTATCAATCTACATGATCAGTATGATTGAGGGGGAAAGACTGTCATATATATCCTTAAATCTTGAATTATTCTAGGACAGGCTATTCTCTTGAACAAGTTTTTATGGCATATAAAAGCTCACATGAAGATTTAATGACAATTTAATAGGAAATATTCTAAAATCATTTAAACTATAAATATGCAAAAATGTCCATTTTAATGTTGACTGAGTATTAATTACAAAATGCACAAAAAATATCATACTTGTGATTCAAATGGTAAAGCTCATTGAAAGTTTACTTATATATACTGGTGGTAGAAATGTAAATTATTTTGCAAATGTAAATTTTTTTTTCTCCTACTACTGGAGAAAAGCTAAGAATATATATGAAGAGAATTTTAAAATGGATTTATACTCATAATGTATTCATATCAAAGAATATTATGCAAACATTACAATTACATTGACTTAGTAATGTGACTTTTTAGCCTAGGTTAATAAAAAAAAGTACAAATATAGATGTGTAGTATCTCAATTTGTGTAAAATAATCTTCAGAGTAAAAGTAGGAGACATATCTCTCAATGGTGGAGTTATGGATAATTTCATGTAGTTTGTTAGGTTCTTATAAAGTTTCCTTAATTCATTCCCCATTTTCAGCAACATCAGCTATAATATTTTATATTGGGAAAAGTATTTTACAATATCACTTATTAGACAATCTGCAATATTTCAGCTCACATTTCTTCTGCATATAATGTTTTTCTCCCGGCCTTTGATCCCTTTGAACTCCTACTCGTTCTTCAAAGTACAACTGAAAAGGTCCTCTTAAAATGTTTTCAGAAGACATGAAATGTAAATAAGTTAATGTATATCTTCAAAGTTAATTTTTCAGTGAAGCCTTCCCCAATTCCCTGAGTGCCAGACAGAATTAGTAATACTTATATTTCTCTCCTCCAATCACAATTTGCTTTTACTTTTTCACGGTACTTACGAAAATTAACCTGCAGGGTGGCTGATGGTGCAGGTATCTCTTACCCTAGATCCGAATTCTCAGAGATGGATTATACAGTGTTTATTATTCTCTTCCCCAGAAGGTCTCTCACGGTGCCTTACACTAAGTTCTTGTTGTTAGCTGCTGTCGAGTAGGTTCCGACTCATGGTAATCCGGTGTGTACAGAGCAGAACTGCTCCATAAGGTTTCAAGACTGTGGCCTTTCAGAAGTAGATTGTCAGGCCTGTCTTCTGAGATACCTCTGGGTGGGTTCTAACTGCTACTTTTTTGGCTAGTAATCAAGCGCTTAATTGTTCGTGCCACTGTATTTCAATTAACTGTATAACTCATTGGAATATTTCACTTTTTTTAAACAACAGTTTAAAACCTTTAGGTATATGTCAACAACAGGTTAACAAGGTGAAGACAGTAAAATATTGATTTAGTGAAGGTTCTACTTTACTTTCAAAGGTGATATGATTTTTTTTTTTTTTAATCCTAGATTTACTGGACATATATCCTAACAAGCTTTATACCCAGAAAAGAGATAAAACAGTATAAATGTATATTTATTCCTATATATATATATATTTTTTTATTAACTTTTATTAAGCTTCAAGTGAACGTTTACAAATCCAATCAGTCTGTCACATATAAGTTTACATACATCTCACTCCCTACTCCCACTTGCTCTCCCCCTCTTGAGTCAGCCCTTTCAGTCTCTCCTTTCGTGACAATTTTGCCGGCTTCTCTCTCTCTCTATCCTCCCATCCCCCCTCCAGACAAGAGTTGCCAACAGAATCTCAAGTGTCCACCTGATATAATTAGCTCACTCTTCATCATCGTCTCTCCCCCCCCCCCCCCCCCCCCCCCGCTGACCAGTCCCTTTCATGTCTGATGAGTTGTCTTCGGGGATGGTTCCTGTCCTGTGTCAACAGAAGGTCTGGGGACCATGGCCGCCGGGATTCCTCTAGTCTCAGTCAGACCATTAAGTTTGGTCTTTTTATGAGAATTTGGGGTCTGTATCCCACTGATCTCCTGGTCCCTCAGGGGTCCTCTGCTGTGCTCCCTGTCAGGGCAGTCATTGATTGTGGCCGGGCACCAACTAGTTCTTCTGGTCTCAGGATGATGTAGGTCTCTGGTTCATGTGGCCCTTTCTGTCTCTTGGGCTCTTAGTTGTTGTGTGGCCTTGGTGTTCTTCATTTTCCTTTGCTCCAGGTGGGTAGAGACCAATTGATGCATCTTAGATGGCCGCTTATTAGCATTTAAGACCCCAGACGCCACATTTCAAAGTGGGATGCAGAATGATTTCATAATAGAATTATTTTGCCAATTGACTTAGAAGTCCCCGCAAACCATGTTCCCCAGACCCCTGCGCTTGCTCCGCTGACCTTTGAAGCATTCATTTTATCCCGGAAACTTCTTTGCTTTTGGTCCAGTCCAACTGAGCTGACCTTCCATGTATTGAGTGTTGTCTTTCCCTTCACCTAAAGCATTTCTTATCTACTGATTAATCAATAAAAAACCCTCTCCCACCCTCCCTCCCTCCCCACCTCGTAACCACAAAAGTATGTGTTCTTCTCAGGTTTACTATTTCTCAAGATCTTATAATAGTGGTCTTATACAATATTTGTCCTTTTGCCTCTGACTCATTTCGCTCAGCATAATGCCTTCCAGGTTCCTCCATGTTATGAACTGTTTCACAGATTCGTCACTGTTCTTTATCGATGCGTAGTATTCCATTGTGTGAATATACCACAATTTATTTACCCATTCATCCGTTGATGGACACCTTGGTTGCTTCCAGCTTTTTGCTATTGTAAACAGAGCTGCAATAAACGTGGGTGTGCATATATCTGTTTCTATGAAGGCTCTTGTATCTCTAGGGTATATTCCGAGGAGTGGGATTTCTGGGTTGTATGGTAGTTCTATTTCTAACTGTTTAAGATAACGCCAGATAGATTTCCAAAGTGGTTGTACCATTTTACATTCCCACCAGCAGTGTATAAGAGTTCCAATCTCTCCGCAGCCTCTCCAACATTTATTATTTTGTGTTTTTTGGATTAATGCCAGCCTTGCTGGTGTGAGATGGAATCTCATCGTAGTTTTAATTTGCATTTCTCTAATGGCTAATGATCGAGAGCATTTTCTCATGTATCTGTTGGCTGCCTGAATATCTTCTTGAGTGAAATGTGTGTTCATATCCTTTGCCCACTTCTTGATTGGGTTGTTTGTCTTTTTGTGGTTGAGTTTTGACAGAATCAGGTAGATTTTAGAGATCAGGCGCTGGTCGGAGATGTCATAGCTGAAAATTCCTTCCCAGTCTGTAGGTGGTCTTTTTACTCTTTTGATGAAGTCTTTAGATGAGCATAGGTGTTTGATTTTTAGGAGCTCCCAGTTATCTGGTTTCTCTTCGTCATTTTTGGTAATGTTTTGTATTCTGTTTATGCCTTGTATTAGGGCTCCTAGGGTTGTCCCTATTTTTTCTTCCATGATCTTTATCGTTTTAGTCTTTATGTTTAGGTCTTTGATCCACTTGGTGTTAGTTTTTGTGCATGGTGTAAGGTATGGGTCCTGTTTCATTTTTTTGCAAATGAATATCCAGTTATGCCAGCACCATTTGTTAAAAAGGCTTTCTTTTCCCCAATTAATTGACACTGGTCCTTTGTCAAATATCAGCTGCTCATACGTCGATGGATCTATGTCTAGGTTCTCAATTCTGTTCCATTGGTCTATGTGCCTGTTGTTGTACCAGTACCAGGCTGTTTTGACTACTGTGGCTGTATAATAGGTTCTGAAATCAGGTAAACTGAGGCCTCCCACTTTCTTCTTCTTTTTCAGTAGTGCTTTGCTTATCCGGGGCTTCTTTCCCTTCCATATGAAATTGGTGATTTGTTTCTCTATCCCCTTAAAATATGACATTGGAATTTGGATCGGAAGTGCGTTAAATGTATAGATGCCTTTTGGTAGAATAGACATTTTTACTATGTTAAGTCTTCCTATCCATGAGCAAGGTATGTTTTTCCACTCAAGTATGTCCTTTTGAATTTCTTATAGTAGAGCTCTGTAGTTTTCTTTGTATAGGTCTTTTACATCCTTGGTAAGATTTATTCCTAAGTATCTTATCTTCTTGGGGGCTACTGTGAATGGTACTGATTTGGTTATTTCCTCTTCGGTGTTCTTTTTGTTGATGTAGAGGAATCCAAGTGATTTTTGTATGTTTATTTTATAACCTGAGACTCTGCCAAACCCTTCTATTAGTTTCAGTAGTTTTCTGGAGGATTCCTTAGGGTTTTCTGTGTATATAATCATGTCATCTGCAAATAGTGATAACTTTACTTCTTCCTTGCCAATCCAGATACCTTTTATTTCTTTGTCTAGCCTAATTGCCCTGGCTAGGACTTCAAGCACAATGTTGAATAAGAGCGGTGATAAAGGGCATCCTTGTGTGGTTCCCGTTCTCAAGGGAAATGCTTTCAGGTTCTCTCCATTTAGAGTGATATTGGCTGTTGGCTTTGCATAGATGCCCTTTATTATGTTGAGGAATTTTCCTTCAATTCCTATTTTGGTAAGAGTTTTTATCATAAATGGGTGTTGGACTTTGTCAAATGCCTTTTCTGCATCAATTGATAAGATCATGTGGTTTTTGTCTTTTGTTTTATTTATGTGATGGATTACATTAATGGTTTTTCTGATGTTAAACCAGCCTTGCATACCTGGTATAAATCCCACTTGATCATGGTGAATTATTTTTTTGATGTGTTGTTGGATTCTATTGGCTAGAATTTTGTTGAGGATTTTTGCATCTATGTTCATGAGGGATATAGGTCTATAATTTTCTTTTTTTGTAATGTCTTTACCTGGTTTTGGTATCAGGGAGATGGTGGCTTCATAGAGTGAGTTGGGTAGTATTCCGTCATTTTCTATGCTTTGGAATACTTTCAGAAGTAGTGGTGTTAACTCTTCTCTGAAAGTTTGGTAGAAGTCTGCAGTGAAGCCGTCCGGGCCAGGGCTTTTTTTTGTTGGAAGTTTTTTGATTACTGTTTCAATCTCTTTTTTTGTTATGGGTCTATTTAGTTGTTCTACTTCTGAATGTGTTATTTTAGGTAGGTAGTGTTTTTCCAGGAATTCATCCATTTCTTCCAGGTTTTCAAATTTGTTAGAGTACAATTTTTCATAATAATCTGAAATGATTCTTTTAATTTCATTTGGTTCTCTCGTGATGTGGTCCTTCTCGTTTCTTATTTGGGTTATTTGTTTCCTTTTCTGTATTTCTTTAGTCAGTCTAGCCAATTGTTTACCAATTTTGTTAATTTTTTCAAAGAACCAGCTTTTGGCTTTGTTAATTCTTTCAATTGTTTTTCTGTTCTCTAATTCATTTAGTTCAGCTCTAATTTTTATTATTTGTTTTCTTCTGGTGCCTGATGGATTCTTTTGTTGCTCAGTTTCTATTTGTTCAAGTTGTAGGGACAGTTCTCTGATTTTGGCTCTTTCTTCTTTTTGTATGTGTGCATTTATCGATATAAATTGGCCTCTGAGCACTGCTTTTGCTGTGTCCCAGAGGTTTTGATAGGAAGTATTTTCATTCTCGTTGCTTTCTAAGAATTTCCTTATTCCCTCCTTGATGTCTTCTATAACCCAGTCTTTTTTCAGGAGGGTATTGTTCAGTTTCCAAGTATTTGATTTCTTTTCCCTAGTTTTTCTGTTATTGATCTCTAGTTTTATTGCCTTGTGGTCTGAGAAGATGCTTTGTAATATTTTGATGTTTTGGACTCTGCAAAGGTTTGTTTTATGACCTAATATGTGGTCTATTCTAGAGAATGTTCCATGTGCGCTAGAAAAAAAAGTATATTTTGCAGCATTTGGGTGGAGAGTTCTGTATAAGTCAATGAGGTCAAGTTGGTTGATTGTTGTAATTAGATCATCCGTGTCTCTATTGAGCTTCTTACTGGATGTCCTGTCCTTCTCCGAAAGTGGTGTGTTGAAGTCTCCTACTATAATTGTGGAGGTGTCTATCTCACTTTTCAATTCTGTTAAAATTTGTTTTATGTATCTTGCAGCCCTGTCATTGGGTGCATAAATATTTAATATGGTTATGTCTTCCTGATCAATTGTCCCTTTTATCATTATATAGTGTCCTTCTTTATCCTTTGTGGTGGATTTAAGTCTAAAGTCTATTTTGTCAGAAATTAATATTGCTACTCCTCTTCTTTTTTGCTTATTGTTTGCTTGATATATTTTTTTCCATCCTTTGAGTTTTAGTTTGTTTGTGTCTCTAAGTCTAAGGTGTGTCTCTTGTAGGCAGCATATAGATGGATCGTGTTTCTTTATCCAGTCTGTGACTCTCTGTCTCTTTATTGGTGCATTTAGTCCATTTCCATTCAGCGTAATTATAGATAAATAAGTTTTTAGTGCTGTCATTTTGATGCCTTTTCATGTGTGTTGTTGACAATTTCATTTTTCCACATACTTTTTTGTGCTGAGGCGTTTTTCTTAGTAAATTGTGAGATCCTCATTTTCATAGTGTTTGACTTTATGTTAGTTGAGTCGTTACGTTTTTCTTGGCTTTTATCTTGAGTTATGGAGTTGTTATACCTTTTTGTGGTTACTTGTATCGTTCTATATCGCCTTGTATCACTCTCCATCTGGCAGTTCAATGCCTCCTGTATTTAGTCCCTCTTTTTGATTATTGTGATCTTTTACCTATTGACTTCCATGATTCCCTGTTATGTGTATTTTTTTTTTTAATTAATCTTAATTTGTTTGTTTTTGTGATTTCCCTATTTGAGTTGATATCAGGACGTTCTGTTTTGTGACCTTGTGTTGTGCTGGTATCTGATATTATTGGTTTTCTGACCAAACAATGTCCTTTAGTATTTCTTGTAGCTTTGGTTTGGTTTTTGCAAATTCTCTAAACTTGTGTTTATCTGTCAATATCTTAATTTCGCCTTCATATTTCAGAGAGAGTTTTGCTGGATATATGATCCTTGGCTGGCAGTTATTCTCCTTCAGTGCTCTGTATATGTCGTCCCATTCCCTTCTTGCCTGCATGGTTTCTGCTGAGTAGTCTGAACTTATTGATTCTCCCTTGAAGGAAACCTTTCTGTTCTCCCTGGCTGCTTTTAAAATTTTCTGTTTATCTTTGGTTTTGGCGAGTTTGATGATAATATGTCTTGGTGTTTTTCTTTTTGGATCAATCTTAAATGGGGTTCAATGAGCATCTTGGATAGATATCCTTTCGTCTTTCATGATGTCAGGGAAGTTTTCTGTCAGGAGTTCTTCAACTATTTTCTCTGTGTTTTCTGTCCCCCCTCCCTGTTCTGGGACTCCAATCACCCACAGGTTATCCTTCTTGATAGAGTCCCACATGATTCTTAGGGTTTCTTCATTTTTTTAAATTCTTTTATCTGATTTTTTTCCAGCTATGTTGGTGTTGATTCCCTGGTCCTCCAGATGTCCCAGTCTGCATTCTAATTGCTCGAGTCTGCTCCTCTGACTTCCTATTGCATTGTCTAATTCTGTAATTTTATTGTTAATCTTTTGGATTTCTACATGCTGTCTCTCTATGGATTCTTGCAGCTTATTAGTTTTTCCACTATGTTCTTGAATAATCTTTTTGAGTTCTTCAACAGTTTTATCAGTGTGTTCCTTGGCTTTTTCTGCAGTTTGCCTTATTTCATTTGTGATGTCTTGAAGCATTCTGTAAATTAGTGTTTTATATTCTGTATCTGATAATTCCAGGATTGTATCTTCATTTGGGAAAGATTTTGATTCTTTTGTTTGGGGGGTTGCAGAAGCTGTCATGGTCTGCTTCTTTAAGTGGTTTGATATGGATTGTTGTCTCCGAGCCATCACTGGGAAACTAGTTTTTCCAGAAAATCCGCTAAAAAAAAAATGCAGTCAGACCCTTATCAGAGTTCTCCCTCTGGCTCAGGCTTTTCGGATGTTAATGAAGCCGCCTGGGGAGGGTGGGGGAGGGAACAGAGAGATAGGAGAGTAGCACCTCACAATATAGCCAGAGTTGCTTGTCTTGCTTGTAATGACTATTATATCTGAGATTCCCACGGGGCGCGTCGCTTATGTGTGCTGGCTGTGTGGAGATTGCCCCTGGGGGTCTCGCCCACTGGAGTCAAGGTCAGATCCTCTGCTTCTAGCCCCACGCCCAGCGTCAAGGCTCCCCTACTGGGATGGTGCACTCTCGACTCCAAAATCAGTCGCTGCCTCCCGGGGACTTCTCGTCCCTCCAGCCGCTTTGCCGTGCTACCTCCGCGAACCAGTTGGGACTCCTCTCGGGGTTAGTTCAGGTGGGTGGAGCAGCTCCCTGTGCTTGTGCCGTGACCGATTGTCCCGGTTGGGACGCTGCTCTCCCCGCTCCAAGACCAGTCACTGCCTCCCGGGGACTTCTCCTACCGGCTGCGTCCCACGCCGTCCGCGGAACTGGCTGGTCCCCCTCCCGGGGTTAGTTTAGGGGGGTGGAGCAGCTCTCCGTGTTTATGCCGTACCTGCGTCCAGTCCAAATCCCGGCGGGATGGTTCCCTGGCTGGGACGCTGCTCTCCCCGTTCCAAGACCAGTCACTGCCTCCCGGGGACTTCTTCTACTGGCTGCGTCCCACGCCACCCGCGGAACCGGCTGGTCCCCCTCCCGGGGTTAGTTCAGGGGGGTGGAACAGCTCTCTGTGCCTGTGCCGTACCTGACTGGTACGCTGGCTCCAGGCTCTGGAAACAATTGCTGCATCCCCGTATTAGTTCGTTCTCCGTCTCTAAATCTGTGTTTGTTGTTCAGGGTTCGTAGATTGTTATGTATGTGATCAATTCACTTGTTTTTCCCTGTCTTTGTTGTAAGAGGGATCCGAGGTAGCGTCTGCCTAGTCCGCCATCTTGGCTCCGCCCCCCTATTTCTATATTTTTTATAATTTTTTTTTTATTCTTTTCCTGGTACAATCTAAACTTTTTTAGTTACCCACTCTGACCCTTATCTAAATATCATTAATATCACACTCAAGTAAAATTTTGCCGAAGATAATTCAAAGGCAATTACAGCAGTACATTGACAGGGCATGGGAAGAAATTCAAGCTGGATTCAAAAGAGGATATGGAACAAGAATTGTCATTGCTGATGTCAGAAGAATCTTGGCTGAAAGTAGAGAATGCCAGAAAGATGTTTACCTGTGCTTTATTGACTACACAAAGGAATTTGATTGTGCAGATCATAAATTATGGATAACATTGCAAAGATTGGGAATTCCAGGATCCTCATCCAGAACCTGTAAGTGGACCAAGAGGCAGTAATTCAAACAGAACAAGGGGACACTGCATGGTTTATAATTAGGAAACATGTGCATCAGGGTTGTATCCTTTGATCATACTTACTCAATCTGTATGCTGAGCAAATGGTCCCAGAAGCTGAACTATATGAAGATGAACATGACATCAGGATTGGAGGTAGATTCATTAAGAACTGGCAACATGCAGATGACACTACCTTGCTTGCTGAAAGTGAAGAGGACTTGAAGCACTTGCAGATGAAGATCAGTGTCTACAGCCTTCAGTATGGATTACACCTCAATAAAAGGAAGCAAAAATCCTCACAACTGGACCAATAAGCAACATCATGATAAATGGAGAAAAGATTGAAAGATTGAAGTTGTCAACGATTTCATTTTACTTGGATCCATAATCAAAGCCCATGGAAACAGCAGTCAAGAAATCAAATGATGTATTGCATTGGGCAACTCTGCTGCAAAAGACCATTTTAAAGCATTGAAAAACAAAGACGTCACTCTAAGGACTAAAGGGCACCTGACCTAAGCTATGGTATTTTCAGTTGCCTCATATGCATGTGGAAGCTGGACAATGGATAAGGAAGACTGAAGAAGAATTGATGGCTTTGAATTATGGTGTTGGCAAAGAATATTGAATATACCATGGAGTGTGAGAAGAACAAATAAATCCGTCTTGGAAGAAGTACAGCAGAGGCTGATCATTAGAACCAGGATGAAATACTTCATCTCATGTACTTTGGACATGTTGTCAAGAGAACCCAGTCCCTGGAGAAGGACATTTCGCTTGGTAATGTAGAGGGTCAGTGAAAAAGAAGAAGACCTCCAATGAGATGGATTGAGAGTGGTTGCAGCAATGGGCTGAAATATAGCAACGACTGCGTGGACGATGCAGAACTGGGCAGTGTTTCCTTTTGTTGTACATAGGGTTACTATGAGTCAGAACTAATTGGATGGCACCTAACAACAACAACAACAATCTTCATCTAATTAAGAAAGCAAAGATGGATTTTCTAGGAGTAAAATCTCCACTAGAGTCATTTTTATATTTCTTTAAGAAATATGCTGGAGATACATAGTGCCCAAAATCATTTGCAATGAGAAAAATTATTTTGTTTTCCAAGCAAATACATTCAATTTTGTTTTACATTCACTACTTGATATATGTGTATATTACTATTTTTAATAAGTTATTTCTGAATTATCTCATTAGAATCTCATGCAACCCTGTAAGATAGTTAATATTAACTACATATTAAGGCAGTAGACAGTGGATGGCACTATTTAGGTTGTACTGTTTTGGTGCCAATTAAAATAATCTATTTAAAATAAGCTTAATCTGAAAAGTGCCTTTCATCATAAGGATACAGGAACAGGCCCAAGGAGAAGGCCATCTATTCTTTCTCTACTTCCCTTCTCTCCTCTTTTTGCAGTAACAATATTGCTCTCATTCCTACTCTCTCCATCGCCTGACTGGACTCTATGTTTCTCTGCGCTCTATGAAAGGAGGAAAATGCTTGCTGTACAGACCCCAGGTTGACATGCTACGTATCCATCAAAAAGAGAGACAGTCTTTTTATTTATTTATTTATTTTTAAGCCCAAATTCCTGATGACGACGGCTTCTTATTGGTGTAGCACAGCTCAGGTCCACCCTCATACACTTAAACCCATTTTGGCCATGGCACCAGCTGCCATAACCAAGACCTGATCACCAAAAGCCACATCTGTGATGATGTGGATAAAGAGAGTGCCAAAGGTGACCCTAGAGAAGGAGGCATCCTACAGGCCTTCCATTACCTATGCAGGTAGTTGGATGGCTACGCCAGAATAATACAAGTTTAAAGGGCAGATCATGATACCCCCCAACTGCAAATCTTGGTCTATCCACTTATTTATGTGTGAGATTTTGACATAATGGTACACGATCACCTGAGAGAGCCAGGGGATAGTACGTGGCAGTAAGGGTGACAGAGAGAACATGAAGATAAACATGAGACTTTTTCGTGGAATACTGATTGTATCTTAAATTCATGGAGGAGAATAATTTAAATTACAAAAGTATGTGTATATTATTTAATAGACATCAAACTACTCATGGTTATTTAAGGTAAGCCCTGAGTCTTCAAAGAAATTCTGTGTTTATATGTTCAGACTCCTGGGGATAAGCATTGACTGCTGTCTGCACTTAGGGACCCTTCAGTGAAAAAAGTTTAACACGCTTACTACATGTTTGGAACTAGAATAAACTGTGACTAAACTGATAGCATCATTAGAAAAAAAAGAAGAAAAAAGTTTTTTTTTTTTTTTACCGTTATCATTTTCACGTTGATTTCAGCTAGACCACACCACAGTTTTCCTCACCCCGTTCTTACTTCCTAGACATAATTGAAAATTCATATGACTAGTTCCCAGCCCTTCTCCACTCCTGTTCCCAGCCCTTCTCCACTCCTGTTCTTACCCCCCTCTAGAAAAGTCTATATCCTAGAATCCCTGACTTGCCCAGGACAAGGCCAAACAGTTTGTGATTATATTTTTGATATGGTAATTTGTTTTGGAGGAAGAACAGGAGAATGAGATGAGGGGTTTGGGGAGAAGTGATTGGAACTCAGGCTAAGAAATAAAGAACTTGGGGGATTTAGGCAGAGTGTGGATTCAGCAAAGATCTGGAGGTATTAGAAGAAGACTGTGATATCTTAGATAAGATCATCTAAAAGGAGTTAGCCAGTGAATCATTGTCCAACTATTTTAGGCACTGAAATCTCGTAGGCTTCTGAGTTAAGGTTTCAAAGGCACTGAGTGTTGTTATTTCACTTCTTCATTGTAAAATGTAATCATATTGTCCAGAGTTTGGAAACAAATGGGGAAAAAGTTATCTATAATACAATTATCAAACAGAAGTTGGGCATGAAAAGAAAAGCAATTCCAAATGTATGCTGAATTAGGATATACAGTTTGACAAGCAGTTACTATGTTAATTTAGGAAAACACATAGACATGCCATATAAAATACGCCGTTCAGATTATGAACTACTTGAACGCTCAGAATATGTTTTACTCATTAAGGCTTTTCTCTGTCTCTCTCTGTGGGGGTGCGTATATGTGTGTGTGAGATAACCTGCTTTTCAAGACTATTAACATAATAAAGTCCACAAAGTAGCTTAAGATATGAAATATTTCTTGAAATAAGTCCACTTTCTTCTAGTGACCACCTTGAAAATATCATTCATTTGGATACATGGCTGTTACAGTTTCATTTGGACACATGCCTGTTACAGTTTCATTTGGATACCTGGCTGTTTCATTTGGATACATGGCTGTTACAGTTTCAATTTGTGGAGTGTCTGCCTCAGGAGATCTCTTGCTTACAGGATGGTATGATTTTTGTGTTGTTAAAAATCTGACTGGGCATGTTCTGGTGTGCTGGAAGGAATGTGGGCCATGGGGAAAATGTCTCCCTTCTCTGGGTGGTGACAGAAGCTAGCTAGTGAAAGGGCAGGTGATTTGGGAGTTACCTGCCTACAATCATGTTTCATCGCTCATGTAATAAAGGAAACTCAACAGAGGCAACACTTTAAACCATGACAAGTAAAAAAAAAAAAAAAAAAACATGATATTTCCTAAAAGTCTTGCCAACTTGATTATTTTCCAAACAGGATATTACTTGACAACATGAAAAATCTCAAATGTACAAGAGAATGTTCCTAAAATATAAAATGATGGACAACTTTTAAATAGCCCATGAAAAAAAAAATTTTTTTTTGAGGGTAATAAAAATCCTGCTAGAAACCCCATAGAGGCTCTTAGGAGTGGTTAGTGGATTCGAAATGCAGATTTTTTGGTTAGCAGCCATAGCTCTTAACCACTGCACCACCAGGGCTCCATAGAAAACTTAGTTTCTGTGTAATAATTATTTGAATTTTTGGGAATCAAATGATACTGTTTCTTAACAGCAAATTTGAAAGTTTCTGCTCTGTTTACATGCTTTGAGTAGAATGGATATACTAGAAAATGGTATTAAATATTAACTTTTTATTACTTAGAGCAAGAAAGTAGCATGGCTACATCTTTCAAAAGGACTTCTTATAACCACACATTGATATGTTTTTCTATCCTTAACCTTTCCCTGAACCTAACCCAAACTCTACCTGAACCCAAGAAAAATAAACTTTTGACTGCAACCCTTAGTATGAAATAAATTGTTTATATTGGCCCAGTAGACAAATATGGACATATATACATATAATTAATGCAATAGTTTCTAAAAATAATACTTAACCTTACTAATGTTTTATGCTCTAAATTTATACTATTTTATTATTATTATTATTATTTAATGCTGGCTATGACCCACTAGGAAACCCTTGTGGTGAAGTGGTTAAGAGCTGCAGCTGCTAACCAAAAGGTCAGTAGTTTGAATCTACCAGGCACTCCTTGGAAACCCTATGGGGCAGTTCTACTCTGTTCTGTAGGGTCACTATGAGTCAGAACTGACTTGATGCAACAAACATGTTTGGGTTTTTTTGGCTTATGACCTACTAAGGAGCCCTGGTGGAACAGTGGTTAAGAGCTTGGCTGCTAAAGTTTGGTGATGGAACAAGGAGGATATAGAATTATTGAGACAAGCCTGCATTCCCAGAGGATGTCAAGGCAAGGGACATGCAAAAATATTTGGTGATAGGGCTACCAGATTCAGCACTTAAGAATACAGGATGCCCGGTTAAATTTAAACATAAGAAAAACAATAAATAAATTTTTAGTGTAAGCATGCTCCATAAAATATTGGACAAAACTGAAATATTTTTAATATTATTTTTTGTGAAGTGGGAGGCCTAATTTTGCTGGATGGAGAGGGTGCTAGATGGAAGGCAGTCAGCGGGGTGGGAAGGGCTGGTCCCCAGCCTTGAAAGACTTAGCTAAATGTCCTTCAGTTTGAAGTGCAGTCAAAGTTTTAAGTCTCTAACCCTGAATTCAGCCATGAACCCCACATCCCTTCAAATGGTCCAGAGGCTGTGAACCCAGAGCTGCAGCTCCAGACTCTAAACACTCCTGTGGAAAGAAGCTTGTCCTCTTTCCTTTCACTCGACTCTTTCTCTCTCCCTTCTCTCCTCTTAGTACGATGGAAAGCCAAATATCCTTTCACAGAAAGCCTTAGATCTCTTGATTTCTTACTACCTCTCTCCCTGAAATCGTAGTATTTATGAATAAAATAAATGTGATGGCTTGAAAACAAATTTTAAATTATCTCATGGGACATAACTTACACTAAAAATATTATTCAATGTTTATGTGGAATTCAAGTTTAACTAGGCACCATGAATTTTATCTGGCAGACCTACTTAGTGGTCCAGTTATGGCCACTTGGGAAGAGGAGGACAATTTGGAAGGACAAGGAAGGCTCAGCAGAAGCAGGCTGGAGGTATGCTGTGGCAAGGCCACAGGTTGGGAAAGGAGACATAGAGAACCATGTGGAATTGAGATACATTCTCTAGTCAAGGGAACAGCCTGTCTTTATTGCAGGGAAAGTTTGAAGAGATCATCAAATGATCATGACCCTGAAGAGGAGTCAGGTTTAACCAGAGGTTGTATTCAAACCCTTTAACAACCAGTACATCATGAACACCAACCAGTCAGGATAGAAGCTTGCCAGAGAGATGGGATAGGGCCCAAGTATTAACTTTGTGCTTGCACGATCATGAGGATGGCTTGGGATCTTGGAAGAGTGCCAGAGGATGCTGGGGCAGAGTGAGGCACTTGGTGCATAGGATTGAGGCATTGGATTTGAACCAATCAATTCATATAAAAATATTAGTATTTTAACAATTGTAACAGCCCTAGGTTTAATCATTTGCTAGGTTCAGAGAACACAAAGAAACTCAGCCAAGAAAGAACTACTGTGTTGCATTACGTCTCTTCCTTTGCTAGCAACATTTAGGGTAATGACATGTTGAGAAAATCATCCAATAGAAGTAGCATCGGGAAAGTGTGGGCAGGTGGAGACTTGAGCATGGAGGAAGTAGAGAACTGAAGGAGTTTTCTCAACTTCCTAATTGCAGGATTCTAGTTGAGGGAAGAAAATCAATTGAGATGATTCAAGAAATTTGGAAGAGAGCTACTGGCCAATTGACTGGAAGGGATCCATACACCTGCCTATTCCAAAAAAAGGTGATTCAAGAGAATGTGGAAAATACCAATCAGTGTCATTAATATCACATGCAAGTAAACTTATGCTGAACACAATTTCAAAAAAACAGTTGCAGCAGGACATCAGCATGGAACTGCCAGAAATTCAAGCCAGATTCAGAAGAGGACACGGAACGAGGGATATCATTGCTGATGTCAGATGGATCTTGGGTGAAAGCAGAGAATACCAGAAAGATACCTGCCTATGTTTTATTGACTACACAAAGGCGCTCGACTGTGTGGATCATAACAAATTACGGATAACATCGTGAAGAGTGGCAATTCCAGAACAGGTTTGCTCATGCAGAACCTGTACATGGACCCAGAGGCAGTTGTCTAAAAGAACAAGGGAATACTGCATAGATTAAAGTCAGGAAAATTGTACATCAGAGTGGTATCATTTCACCATACTTATTCAATCCATATGCTGAGCAAATAATCAGAGATGCTGGACTACATGAAGAAGAACAGGGAATCAGGATTGCAGGTAGACTCTTTAACAACCTGTGATATGCAGATGACAAAATCTTGCTTGCTGACAGCTAGCAGGACTTGAAGAACTTACTAATGAAGATTAAAGGCTATAGCCTTCAATATAGACTACACCTCAAAATAAAAACCCTTACAAATGGAGAAAATATTGAAGTTGTCAAGGATTTCCTTTTGCTTGGATCTGCAATCAACACTCACAGAAGCAGCAGTCAAGAAATCAAACAATGTGTTGCATTGGGCAAATCAGCTCCAAGAGACTTCTTTAAAGTGTTAAAAAGTAAAGATGTCACTTTAAGGACTAAGGTGCACCTGACTCAGGCCATGATATTTTCAATTGCCTCTTAATGCATGTGAGAGCTGGACAATGAGTAAGGAAGGCCAAGAAGAATCTATGCCTTTGAATTACTGTGTTGGTGAACAATATTGAATATACCATGGACTGTCAGAAGAACAAACAAATCTGAATTGGAAGAAGTACACCCAGAATGCTCCTTAGAACGTAGAATGGCGAGACTTCATCTCACGTACTTTGGACATGTTATCAGGAGGGACCAATCCCTGGAGTAGAATATAATGCCTGGCAAAGCAGAGGGTCGGCAAAAAATACAAAGACTCTCAATGAGATGGATTGACACATTAGCTGCAACAATAGTCTCAAACCAGGCAAGAGTCGTGAGGATGGCACAGGACTGGGCAGTGTTTCATTCTGTTGTGCATAGGGTCACTATTAGTCACAACTGACTCAATGGCACCTAAGAGCAACAGTTAAGGGAAGAGGAGAAGGTTCTATGTGAATCAAATTTGAGTTTAGATTGATATCTCAGGCTCAATCTTCTGTTTTCTAATGTAATAATATGTTTGTGATTGACGTGATTTGAGGAGTGTTTTTACCCAGAGAGTGAATGCCAAAATATTAGCACTCCCCAAGTCTTTATCGAAGTGATGGTATTAAAAGTGGAAGAAATGTGTATATATACATATATATATGAAATAAGTAATATTAATCTTAACAGTATCCATGCTCTTGTTTGATTTATATGCTATGTACTATGTATCATATAATTAACCAAAACCATAATTTATTTTGGGTTTTTCTTTCTCCATCTTACAGGTAAGGAATGACTTCGATGACTAAGAGATTTGCCTCTAAACACACAAAACCAAAAACCAAACCTATCGCCGTTGAGTCAATTCCAACTCATGATGACCCTATAGGACAGAGTAGAACTGCCCCATATTGTTTCCAAGGAGTGCCTGGTGAATTCAAACTGCTGACCTTTTAGTTAGCAGCTGTAGCACTTAACCACTATGTCACCAGGGTTTCCTCTAAACACACAGCTAATAAAAACAGGCCCGGGTGTGTCTTCCTGGATAAAGGTAATTCTCCAATAGCTCTAGATAGACATGAATATGGTACTCCGTATTAGGAGACCTGGGTAATTCAAGCTAAAGGGCCCACCTCCTCAACCTTTTTCTGACCAGGAACAATAGTGACTTCTGGCTGACATGGAGGACTGATAGCAAGACACTGATAGGACACAGACCAGTGAAATCATCCAGAAAACTTCTCTTTCAGATTAAGAATTATGCAATAGTAGAACAACTATGCTAAGCCCTGATAATCATCATGCTTTGCTTATTGTTAAAAAAGGGATTCGTTACTGTAGCATCCCATAATGGCAGCTTTCCCTATTACTTGCATGTATGTTGCATGGGCCCTCCTGGCCACTAACAAGCACTCTCTGCAAGCCTTCTAAAGCCAGGAGCTGATGGACAGAACAGGCTAATCCTGAGAAATGAACTGAAGGCAGGATGTGTGCAAACATGATTAGGAGAAAAACAGAAGGAAGTTGAAAAATGAGTTAATTGTGGTAAAGAGTGAGTTTAGTACGGAAAAGATTTATTCTCTCCAAACAGGAAGTTTTTCAATTGGAGGTCCAAAGAGGCCCAGCCAGCAAGATCTCAGATTTTCTGGGAGAGATGTTTTAGCCTCAGTCTTAAGGATGACTTTAAATCATAGCTAAGGGAGACAGAATTCAAAAGAAAGCTAAGTAGAGCAGGGTGCTAATGGTGTGTGGACTCTTGTTCACCGCATTTTCAATACATAGATGAAAATATAATCTCAAGACTGTACTATGTTTTTAAAATCAATGTATTTGATCGTACTAATGGAATATTTCTTAGGTGTTTAGATTCAAAACTGACCATATTCTTTAATCTCTGTTTAAAATTACGAGGTGAGAAATATTCCTATTTCAAACATACAAATAACGGGTCTGTACATCCTGAGTCTTTGCTCTGCTCGGACTTATTTAATTAGGGCTGAAGGAAATCTCAATTACAGGACTGCAGTGCATCAGGCTGGCTATTGACTTTATGACAGTGTGCATCTGAATGAAGCGACAGCCAAAAGACTACTGTGAACAAACACACAGCACGTGAAAATAATGATCGTCACTTTCTGTCACTTGGGTATTCTTCTCTTGATGGGAACTAAGGGACATTCTGTTGAAAGTCAGCCCATATGCTCAAAGGTCATGATTCTATGACTTAGGCTCACATTTGTCACAGGGATAAGACCCACCTTCTGTGAAAAGGTCAGCTTCAGAAAGAGCGTCAAAATCAGTATGTCAGCCGGTCTCTGGTGACGCTATTATGTGCTCCACATTCTTTATAGCCTGTCTTTGCAACCACCTGTCTAGTGCACTTCCTGCTTGTGACAATAGCAGTTTCACCATCCCATTGATACCACTCTAATTAGGACTAAACTTCACCCACTGAGATTACCTGTCTCTTTGGCATATTGCCATTGAACAGGCAGTAGGCGCTGCACTGCTGTTTTAATAAGGGAAGAGGAAAGAAAATTTTTTTTTTTCCCCCAAATAGCTCATCGCTAGAAATGGGAGAAGGGTTAACAGGAGAGGTTGCCTTATGGATGGAGTTCATTCAGATGCAAAAGGAAATATTAAGAGAATCATGTGTCTGACTGATGTCATTATAAAATGTGAAAGTGTCGGAATGATGTAGGATTACTCTTTCAGAAGTGTTTTGGAGCACCAAAGAAAACAGTTCTGTTTTAATCTAGCCATATGCTAACATAGCTTTTCCTGTGGGCTGCACCTTTGGAGTTAGGTTACTCTGGATCTTTGAATAAGAAATTTGCAGAGATTCAAGTGACATATCAGGTAAAGAACCAAGTCTATAATTGTTTAGGCAAGAGCTCTTGAATAGCAAAGGTCATTGATTCTTGTCATTGATAATAAAACTAAAATTCCTTTTTTATCTACATAATATACAGTATTGGCTTATAATTGTGATAATTTAGACAAACTGGTGATATTTCTTTGAGAAGGGGAAAATAACATTTGAAACATCTCTAAACAAAACAAAACAAAAATAACAAATAATAACCATGAAATAAAAATCTACAACCCCTCAGCCTCTACTGTAACCATTTATTAATGAAGTCTGCTCACCCACTGATACAAATGCATTATCAAAATTCATTTTTGAAACTCAGAATTCCAAATACCGGTTTGAGATTTTAATTCTTACTGTACTAAACTTGTCTTAAATTTAAACTAAAAGAATAGATTATTTCCACATTCTATTTACAAAACCTGTTAATCCCATTATAATTCCAATTTTCCAGTTTTCATTTAGGTGAAGAAAAATTAGGAAAATTATGATTAACTGGAAGAAATTACAATTTCCTTGGGAGGTTGTCTAATTTATTTACTCAGTAGCCATATAGCTGTCAAATAATATACATATTTCCATGCCATTAAACTCATAAAACCCAATAGAAACCCATGTTTAAAGGAGAAGAGTCTCAGCATGTTTTGTTCTGCGTTAGTGGCAGGCAAGGGGATTTAACCTGAAGTCGCCTATTGAAAACTTGATTACCATTTAAGAAATTATATCCTGAAAAATAACATTTGACTTTTCTATGAAAAAAATGTGTTTTTGTTAATAAATAAATGTATTACTAAGCCTCTTGAATATGTCAATCCAATTCAGTTTCTGTCCTGGCATACTTGTGTGAGTTTTCTTAAATTAATGTGAGCTTATGCAAAATTGGAAACCCTGGTGGTGTAATGGTTAAGTGCTATGGCTACTAACCAAAAGGTTGGCAGTTTGAATCTGCCAGGAGCTCCTTGGAAACTCTACGGGGTAGTTCTATGCTGTCCTATACGGTTGCTGTGAGTCGGAATCGACTCAATGGCAGTGCGTTTGGTTTTTGGGTTTTATGCAAAATTACATAGAAAACAAAATTTCTTGGAGCTTTTTCAAAGAGTTTTTATATCTTTATTTACTCTTTATTTTCTAATGAGGGTTTTTATAAATGTGCCAGTATTCCCTAATTGTTTCTTCTATAGTCCTATTAATATTTAATATATAGATCAAAATAGTTTATTTAATTTTTCAACTTTGGAAAAGTCCAACGGGACAGAAAATTTACTCTAAGAGTTCTTATAACTACTCACGTTTAAAATAGCAACAACCAAACAATGACCTGGTGTTATACTATGTTTAAATATTTGAGCTTAATCATTAATATTATCTATTTTTAGAACCGTTGCTCATTTCCAGTTCTCTTTTCAAATAAATGTACAATGAAAGTTTCAAAAATAAGCTTATAATTAAGAAAAAGAGAGTACAGAGATAAAACATTTTTGATGCAAAATGGTTATTTCTAAGAACTGAACAGAAAGTAACAATTTAGTGTCATTTGAAGTAAAGGTTCACAGGGTTACAAGTCTATTCATCTCTTCAATTAGATAGTGCAATGCTTACACCTACATTTTTAAATCAAATATACCATTGGGGTATTCTTTTATTGTGTTATATCTTTTGTGTTAATACGCTTGTTTAATTGAGACCAAGTTGGGAATTTGACATCTTACAATCAAGTTCAAAGTACTAGCATTTGGCATCCTCATGTACCGTTAGGGGGCGACCTCCCCTCGTGGGACAGCCTGTTAAAGCAGCCAAAGAGTGAGACGCAAAGCTGAGAATTGTGGACTCCGTAATATATTGTCAACAAAACAATTTGCTTATCCTTTGTCTTGATCTCATTCTGCTTCACAAGTAGAGTAGAGGTAAGTCTGGTCAGTGTTTAGACTGGAGGTTGAGGTTGCTTCAGGAACTGCTTAGAGTAACCAATACATATATTTGTCAGCAAGTGATACCTTTTCTCCTTGGTTGAAAGGGAGGATGGGGCTGGGGAAAATATGGCTCCAAACCAGCTGTATATGATTAAAATTTTGAGCTCCCTCTCTCTCTCTTCCTCTCTCTCCTTCTCTCTCTCTCCCTCTCTTTCCCTCCCTCTCTCTATATATATTAGCATCTCTCTCTCTCTTGCTCACTCTCCCTGTGTATATATATACAGAAAGTCCCTCATAGCCACCCTATAGGACAGAGTAGAACTGCCCCATAGGGTTTCCAAGGAGCAGCTGGTGGATTCCAAAGGTCAATCTTTTTTGGTTAGCAACAGGATCTCACCACAGCCCTTAACCACTGGGTCACCAGTGCTCCTTAGAAAGAGAGAGACTTATATAGAGAGAGAGAAAGAGAGAGCAAGGCATAGATACATATATGTGTTTGTGTTCCATTTGAATTTCTGACCATTTATTGCCATTATACCACATACACACACACACACACACACACACACACACACACACACACACACATCACTTCACAGTGAGGTCCCCTGGAATTTTCAGCTCTGCTACCCTGGCTAAATTTTAAATTAGGTAATTATAGTTTCTCTATTTTAATCCTCATTCCTCCTGGTAATTTAAGCTAAAATGGCAGTTTCCACTTTTTTTTTATGTCACTGTTCATCCTCTGTTGCATTAGAATGCAGCATTAACTCATTAATCCCATTTTAATATATTCATTGGTGCTTCTAAGAAAGATAGATTGGAAAATACACTTAGTGTCATTACAGTCTCTAATGCATGTGCTGACATATTGGTTTGTCTGGTTTGGTCTTGTTTGAGAAATATTAACAATATCTTGGTATAATTTGAGTTCCGATTGTGTCTGAGATTGCTAGAAGCTTTCCTCTTCTTCACAGCTAGGCCATTTCCTCCAGCTTCCCTTGCAGTGGAAACCCTGGTGGTATAGTGGTTAAGTGCTACAGCTGCTAACCAAAAGACTGGCAGTTCAAATCCACCAGGCACTCTTTGGAAACTCTACGGGGCAGTTCTACTCCATCCTATAGGGTCGCTATGAGTAGGAATTGACTCGACGGCAGTGGGTTTTCTTGGTCCCTTGCAGTTGGTACAGTGGTTAAAAGCTACAGCTGCTAACCAAAAGGTTAGTAGTTCGAATCCACCAGCCACTCCTTAGAAACCCTATGTGGCAGTTCTACTCTGTTCTATAGGTTCGCTCTAAGTTGGAATCAACTCCATGGCAATGGGTCCCTTGCAGTTAGCTGTGGCCATGTGACTAATGCTAGACAAAGAAGTATGAGTGAAAGTGATGAGTAATATTTCTGGATCCAGCTTACAAAAACTGGATTCCTTCATGTTTTTATTCCGCTCACTGAGAAGAAGAAAGATGATCTCCAGGGAAACCTGGGAGACATGTCTTGAAAACTGTGGTCCTTAATAGCCTGGGTTCTAAATGATTGCACTGACAAGGGTCAGTCACCAAATCCTGTTAAATCCCCAGACTCGTAACTATCCTCACAGGCCGGTCCACCCTCCACATCTCCAAAATCACAGGAATGCACACTGTGTTGTTAGAGCCAATGATTCCTGGGCTGCTCTCCAAATGATGGTCTCTTGTTATTCTCTATTTCTCTTAGCTGTTTTAAAGTCAAGGTCTCACGAAGGCTGTAGTTCCTACAAGCTGTCGCACGAGGTTGACCCCAGAGGAGAATCAGTCAGCTGCAGACAGCTATAGGAAAATAATTTGCTGCAATTAGCCACCAAAAAATTTAGGGGCACCGTGTCTTCCATCAGGACCCAGGTATGAGGACTTACACCCAGGGACTGCAACAGCCTTTCTGCCAGGGTACCATGGTCCTCTCCAAGATTCCCTAACCCAGCTGTTGGCATGGATTGTTTAGGGATACCTGTAGGGTGTCTGGAGGAAGTTAGCTGTGGAAGTTCTACTTCTGAGGGCTAATTAGATAGGAATGGTCAGAATAGACAGGCCATGGTGCTGGATCAGACTCTTCTATGTTTCCTGCTGGGCCTGGCATAAATCTTTTAGTTGCAGAATCTTGGGAAAGTCTGGGGTAATCCTGGGGAAGGGGGCAGGGTTGCCATGCATGGATAGACTCTTTAGAGGTAGATAAATATCAGTCTGAGCAGAAGAATGCTTGGGGAGTGGGAGAAAGAGTTGGCTGGAGTAGTAAAAGTGAAGGGCAAGTGGCAGGCGAAGAACTCCCAGTGGTGTGGGAAGAAACATTGAGCCTGAAGTTATAGTGTGGAATTTCATCTTCCTCCAAGACAGATAGGGAGCCTTGAATAGTTCTGAGCAAAGAAATGACACAAGTTGACTTCTATTTTGACAAAATGGCTCGCACTACTGTGGAGAGGACAGACTGCTGGGAACAAAAGAAGTGGACGTCTAATAAGGAGACTATTGCTATGATCTAGACAAATGATGATAGCTTAGTGGATTAGAATTTTAGTGGTGCAGGTAGTGAGAACGGTTTGAATTCTAGAAAAATCTTGAAAGTCAACAGAATTGCTAATGGGTTGAATGTATCAGTTGTGAATGAAATAAACCTGTTGCTGTTGAGTCAACTCCAATTCATAGCGACCATATAGGACAGAGTAGAACTGCCCCATAGGATTTTAAGGAACAGCTGGTGGATTTGAACTGCCAACATTTTGGTTAGCAGTTGAGCTCTTAACCACTGCGCCACCAGGAGAGGAATCAAAAGAAGATAAATTTTTATTCAATGCAATTGGCAGTGTTCTATGCTAAATAAAGGAGAGTGTGGAAAGAACTGTTTTGAGGGATGGTCAGGAGAAAGCTTAGGAAATTTAAGGAATCTTCAATCAATGTAGGAAAATACCACCTCTAAATGATACTTAGTAAGACTAGGAAAGAGTGTGATAATGACATTATGCTTCAATATTATGTGAAGAAGCAGAATTCAAAATCATAGCTGCATTGTAAAATTGAAAATTTCCATGAATATATTGGAAATTAATATCCTAAAATGATAAAAATTAGTTGAATGATGGATGCATGTTTTTCTGTTTCAAACATTTGCCTTAATTTTATTAATTTCAAATAAATATTAAAAATGAAACTTTTCATGTAAAATGGTACTGTTAGACCGCCTGCCTGATCACATTCATTAGTCTGTTTCTTGTCCTCTAAAGCACTGCTTCATCAGACTACATATAGGAGAGCTGAGTAGCTTTGAACAGTATTTTTATTATTGCAACTGCCACAAACCCAAGTTTGATGAGTAGGCCTGGGCTGTGGAAAAACCATGACCTCAATTTCTTCTGTACCTCTCAGTCCTAATCATGGAAATTAGTCATCAGATGAGTACACTTTGGAAGGTTTGGGAAAGAACCATGAGTGACTAAATTCACTGCCAAGAATAAAACAGAACTCAATAAATATCAGGAAAATCTACTTCTGTAGATTGTGTTGACTGAGTGTGAGCAGCACACAAGCCTGAATAGACCTGATTGTCAATAGAGTAACAGATGGAAATCAGCCTAAAGGCTCTGTCAATAAAACCATAGTGCTATTTTGGTTTAGTAAAAAAAATTACTATGCTGAAAATTGAATATTTCTTTCTTTCTTATAGTATCCCCTCTATGGCTACTGACCCCTTAAGACTTCTGCTTAACTGTATCAAAGGTATCTTACACGGGCAAGTCCAAAATTGAACTCAGTAATGCCCCACCAAACAATATACCCACCTAGGATTCTCTGTATCAGTTATCAACTCAGAAATTCCAAAATTATTCTTAATTTTACCCTCTTCTTAAATGTTCAGACTTGATTATTTACCAGGTCCTGAATATTTCTCAAAATTGCCCATTTTTCTTATCTCCAAAATAGCTTCCTAATCTAATCTTTCATCTCCCCTTGCTCAAACTACAGCAATAGCTTCCAAATCGGTCTTAAAACATCTCTTTTGGTTTCCTTTCCTTCAGTATTCACTATGCATCAATCATAGTGATGTTTTTAAAATGTCCAGCAACTGTAGAACTGATAAAATATAGAGTATAACTCAAGAATTATAAAGAATGCATTACAGATACACAGAGTAACAGGGATAAAATTCACAGATATAATAGTATTATGGATTATTTGTGTCTTGCAAAAATAGGTATCAACTTGGCTAGACCATGATTCCCAGTATTGTGTGGTTGTCCACCATTTTGTGATCTGATATTTCCTTGTATGTTGTAAAATCTACCTCTGTGTGTTAATGAGGCAGGAATAGGGGCAGTTATGTTAATGAGGCAGAATTGAATCTACAGGATTAGGTTGTATGTTGAGTCAATTTCCTTTGAGATACAAAAGAGAGAAGTGAGCAGAGAGGAAATGGGCCTCATACCACCAAGAAAGAAGCACTGGGAGTGGAGTGTCTTCTTTGGACCTGGGGTCCCTATGCTGAGAAGCTCCTCAACAAGGGGAAGAATGATGACAATGACCTACCCCCAGAGCTGACCCAGAGAGAAAGCCTTCCTCTGGAGCTAGTGCCCTGAATTTGGACTTCTAGCTTCCTAGGCTGTGAGAGAATAAGTTTCTGTTTGCTGAAGCTATCCATTGGTCATATTTTTGTTATAGCAGTACTAGATGACTAAGGCAAATAATAAGTAAAAGAGGTTCAAAAAGGTACAAATTAATCTGTGATTGTTATTATTATTATTATTTTTGCCTTTGGAGGCATATTGATCTGAAAGGTTTGTGAGGGAAACTTCTGGGGTTCCTGGAAATGTTCTGTAATTTACTGTGAATGATGATTACCTGGGTGTGCACATGTATGCAAGATTTTTTGAGTCATGCACTGAAAATCTGTGTATATTATTTTAAATAAATTATACTTTGATATAAAAGTTATAACTCAATAAGGGAAAAAAAGAAAAGTAAAATAATATAAACCAAACGTCTCCATGTTTAAAATCTTTGAAAGGTTTCCCATTGCTCTGTGATGGAGGTCTTTGGGTGCCTCCTCCCTGAAATCTCCCTGCTGTTTCATCTTTTGACAATTGCCACCTCACTCCGGATTTTCTACCCAGCCAGTGCCGTCGAGTCGATTCCGACTCATAGCGACCCTATAGGACAGAGTAGAACTGCCCCCATAGAGTTTCCAAGGAGTGCCTGGCAGATTTGAACCACTGACCCTGATATTCTAGAAACACCAAATGTCTTGTAGCTCCTCTCACATACCTTGTGTCTCACACCATTACTGCTTCTTCCCTCTCCTCATTCACATTTTCTTTTCCCAAATATTTCCTACTTATCTTTCAAAACTCAAATAAAAATCTTCTTCTCCAGGAATTCCTTCCCATCTACCCTGCCTAACTTAGGTTGATCCATTTCTCTGGTATTATAATATTATCCTAGAATCAAAATATTTTTATTTCTATTTCACCATAAGCCTATAAGTTCATTAAGCATAGGGGAAAGTCTTACTAAAATCATACCCTAAGATCTGGTACAGAGTGAGAACTTTTGTTATATTAAACCAAATTCAAGCCATCAGGAAAATTCTATTATAAAAACTGCCTAATATGGTTCAAGGAAACCCTGGTGGTATAGTGGTTAAGAGCGCTACAGCTGTTAACCAAAATGTCTGCCGTTCAAATCCACCAGGAACTTCTCGGAAACTCTATGGGGCAGTTCTACTCTGTCCTACAGGGTCGCTATCAATGAGAATTGACTCTACAGCAGTGGGTTTGGTTAATATGGTTCAAAATAATTCTGAAGTTAATAAGAATGAAGAACAAAGAAAATATTGAGTTAGAAATTGAAAAGAATTATTTATATTGGAAAGCAGTATGGAACATTCAGGGCTAGGACTCATCAATGAATAATATCAGCACATTCCATCTTTGGAAAGGGCAAAGAACTCAAAGAAAGCTAATCAGTAAGGTTATTTTAGTCAAGGCTAATTGTTGGAATTGCTATAGTTGCATTTTCTGTAGTATAATTCACCTTTCTCTCCACACCCCACAGTTTGTTGAAATAATTACTGCCTGGTGGCAACGATGGATGAAGTGAATTAAGGGCATTATACAACAGCCATGTATTGAAGTGTTATTATTTTTTCCTGATAAAGCTAAACAAAAAGCTATATATTTCATATCACAGCATGAAGCTGTCAATACAGTGTAGTAAGTGTAAGGTACGAATGATACGGTGTTGATGTTGATATCAATATTTTATAACTACTCTCACTTTTCAAAATTGACAACATTATATTAACTGCAAAATAAAGGAAAAAAGAAAAGAAAATTAGGCGGATAAATATCTAAGTATTGAGTGTTCATGGGATCTGCTAAAAACGTTTGCCATTAGCAGCAAGTATTATTCAAGTCATATGCCATGACAGCACAACTGATCCTCAAGATTTAGTTCTCATAGATCATCCTAAATTCAAAAGAAAACCTTTGCATTCTGAGTGCCATAGTGTCTCTGACATTCAACTGTCAACACAGTTTGACTACTGCCATTAGGTAACCGTATGGGTTGTATTGTACCATTTTTGTGCTGATTCACAGTATCATCTAAGCCCATTGTGACTCTGACTCATAGTGACCCTATAAGACAGAGCAGAACTGCCCCGTAGAGTTTCCAAGGAGTGCCTGGTGGGTTTGAACTGCTGGCTTTTTGATTAGCAGCTGTAGCTCTTAACCACTACACCATCAGGGTTTCCTTTAGTATCATCTACTGAGTCCAAACGGGGGGAATCATTACAGTTAGTGGGGCATGTACATGGAGAGTCAATTTGAGGAAGGAATTGAGAGCATGATTGTTTTTTTGGGGGGGGGAGGGAGTGGGGGATTGTAGAAAGAGCTATGCCTAGGAAACAGAAGACCTAGCTCTAGACCTGATGCAGCCACTGGCCAGCTCTCCAACTTAGTTCACGTGGCTTGCCTCAGCCCTTTCATTGCAAAATGCAAACTTAAAGGGCAATTTTTTTTTTTATATCTACTTCCAGCTTTTCAATCCTTCAAGATTTCAGATTATGAATTATTTGGGGGCCAGGATTATGATTTTTTTTTAATCTGTATATTTCGTGACCTACCACAGATTCTGATGCATGCAAAAGAAATGTTTCTTAACAATCTAAATCATCAAATAAAAAAAAAAAAAAGGATTTTAGAATTTAGAGACCACAGCTACATGTTAGCTATGAGATTTTGGACAAGCTACATAATGTTAACTTAATAATAACTGCTTCATGGATTTACTGAAATAGTACATACAGTCTAGCACAGTGGCTATGAATAGTAGGCAAACAATATAAGGTAGCTATTTTGGATGTTTTTGCTAATTGCTTATTTAATTCAATTATACAACTAAAGAATTGTTACCGCTGAAGTGGTTCCTACTTCTCATGTTCTGACCCATCCTCATTTACTGGGGATTTAAAGTTCCCAAAAAGAGAGGTGACTTTCTGTTTTACCCTTCCAACAACTAATGGCAGGGCTGGCCTTTAGAGTTGTCAAAAGTCAACCTATGTACTTCACATTCTACTATATTTGCTCTACCACACTAAGACAGGAAAGCTCTTTTAACTGAAAGAGCTCTCCTTTTAAAGTGCAAGTTCCCAGAGAATGACTACCCTTAATTTCTAATCTAGCTCTCAGCAGACTTAATTAATAGGAGCCAGACTGTGTATTTGGTGAGAGGGAATACAATTTCAGAGTAGAAGAGATCAGAGAAAGGAGTAAAAAGAATTGAACTTCTGTAGATTCACTTGTCTGTAATTCAGTACACTTTCATCCTTTGTCATATCTCTGTGGACACATTGGCCAGGAAGTGAGAACAAGTGGAGTGGCATCAACTTTGGATATCTGGCTCTAGAGTTAAATTGTGATTCTGCCATGAACCTACTATTTGTCCTTGGGTATATCGCTTAACTTCTAGGGCAGAGTTTCTTCTGATAAGATGGATGTCATCTCTAATCTATTAGCTAAGGAGGTTCATTTGGGGATCAAATGAGATGATATTTGTGAGAATGTTTTCAAATAGAAAATCCTTATAAAATGATGTGTTTTCATTGCCAATATTTTTACATACCTTCTGCGCCTTTTGGCCAAATTCCTATACTATTCACTTTCTCCCAATGGTTCTCCTTCTTTTGTAGGACACAAGATTAGAGTTAGGTGTATTTGTTATGTGAAATTAATGAGCTTATATGTATATGAAAATTTATGTAAACAGCATGCAAATGAAAACTCAATGCATCATGTTGAGCTCTCTATAGAATACAGAAAACCAGGCAAGACTCCTCTTACAGAAGCAAACATAAGCTTGAACGTACAAATTTTATGGCATAATTAATCATATGCAATATTTTAACAGAGGCAAGCCAAATTTCCAGTAAATAAAAATGAATTATGAGGCGTGCACACTTTTAATTCGATAAGCTGTCTTAGGGTTTGTGATGCATGTGATTACCCTAGCAGTTGCCAGGGAGTTGAGTGAGGGTCTCTTGTATTCCATTAGGAGGTGTTGAAATGAGGGCACAACTGGGGCAGAATAGAGGCTAAAATAAAGACTAAAAGGGAATCCCAGGTGAAAGTATGAGGCCTCTAAGGTAAGGACTACATTGATTTGTATTCTGTTTTGTTTCATTTTTTGCATAATTCTGGTCTAGTACAATTTCTGGGTTATAATAGTTCATCTATAAAGGCTTACAGAAATTTAGTATTCTCTAATAAATCGCCTCAAATGTATTTATTCAGTATCAGTAAAGGTTTAATGATTAGCTAAAACGCACAAAATGGAATTCTAAGTACAAAGAGGAGGTCTTTGCTCTTATGCAGTTTTTGGATGGCAGGGCAGAAAAGACAAGAACAGAATCCAGTAGACTCCCTGGCAGAAGACCAGAATAGGTTCAAGACAGCTTTGGGGAGGTGGTAGTGTTGGATTGGGGTATTGAAAGATTAATAGAATTTATACACACTTGGTAAATGTTTAGAATCTTGTTACAACCTCTTTTCAGAAAGAATTTTTCAGACTAATTCAATACTAAGAGGCCTTCATAAAATTTCTACAGGCTGTGCTTTCTCTTTAGAGAAAGATATATCTCTTATCCAATATTCTTCATTAGTTCTTTCTGTGTTCTCTAAGTATTCCATTCATTAGATAAATAATTTTTGAATATCTAGTATGTGTCAGCTACAATGTCCCGGTGTGGGGAATAAACACATTCAGCAGGTAGACTCATTCATCTCTCTGTGGACATCTAGATTAGTGGAAGAGACCTATATTAAATATGTAATGAATATTGATTGTGATAAATGCTGTGAAGGAGAAATGTAAGATCTTTTTATAGTCCTTGAAGTCATAACATTTACTATATAATCAAAAGAACAATTACGAGACAACAAGGAAAATAGAAAGAGGGGTGCTTTGGCATATCAGAAGAGGCCTGTGCTAGTAGATAGTAGTCAAGGGCGAAGATGCCTGCAGGTGCTGACAGGCCCAGATCCCAGTGATGACCTCGTAGCCCTGGGTATCTTGTACAAAGTGAACATTGTGAAGGGTTTTAAGCAAGCCTGTAGCATGATCAGTTTTACTTTGTCTTTCTTCCTTCTTTCCTTTTTCCTTCCTTCCTTTCTCTCTTTCTTCTAGGAATTCTGGCTTCTGTGAGAAAAAAGAATTAGAAGGAGGCAAGGGTTGTAAAAAGAACATACTGGAAATGTTTGCAGGATACCAAAAAAGAAATGAGTGATACAGGCTTGAGTAGTGGTAATAGATGTTGAGATAAGTGACAATGTATGAGAGAAACTTAGGTGGAATTGACTGGGCTTGATGACCGTCCAGATATGTTAAGGAGGAGGAAAATATGAAGGAGAGATTCTGATATTCCGAGATTTTGTCAAGCACGCTTACGTGGATAAAGATTCCTTTATTGAGACAAGGAATCCTAGAGGAGGAACGTATTTTTGGTAGGTTGAATTTAAATGATCTGTATTCAGCCAGAACCCTGGTGGCATAGTGGTTAAGAGCTCCAGCTGCTAACTGAAAGGTCAGCAGTTTAAATCCACGAGGCACTACATGGAAACCTTATAGGGCAGCTCTACTCTGTCCTGTAGGGTTGCTATGGGTCAGAATGGACTCCACGGCAATGGTTACAATTATTATTTACGTATTCATCCAAGTGGAGATGCCAGTAATCACTAGTTATATATATTTGGAACTCAGAATGAGTTCTGGAAAAAACATAAATTTGATAATCATGGACATATTAGTGATAAAGACATTAAAGAAGAGATTGCATTATGAAGTTGTGTGCTGGGAAAAGTACACATAGGACAGAACCTAGAGGAATATTGAAGGTCAAGTAGAGCAAGAGAAGCCCACAACATTAGAAATAAAATAAATTTTAGTAAAAGGAGGATAATAAAACCAGGTGAAGCTCACAAAATCAGAGCGAAACAAAACACAAGGGAGTGGTCTACAGTGTTGAATGGAAGTAATAAAAAGTAGTTGATAGCTTAGCTGTCTCCTAACTCAGTCTTCTTAGTTTCTTTGGCCCCATACCATTAAAAAAACAGAACTGAATCAACCTTTAGTACTCTAATTTACTGGAAGTATGACTTTGGATAAATATCCTAACAACTGTTACCTGCAGACTCACCGTGATATACTAAAGATAAAAATGCATTTCCATACAACTGTTCTGTTTATTAAGTGAGATGATATATGTAAGGAGCCCCGGTGGTGCAGTAGTTAAGAGCTATGGCTGTGAACCAAAATGTTGGCAGTTGGAATCCACCAGCCGCTCCTTGGAAACCCTATGGGGCAGTTCTACTCTGTCCTGTACGGTCTTTACACGTTGGAATAATTGCTATGGCAACAGGGTTGTTTTATATATATATATATGCAAAATACACGACAAAACCGAATTACACAAAATATGGTTACTTTCCCAGGACTCCAAATGCTCCCTCTTACCCCTTCTCTTCCTCCCACTTTTTCCTCCCACATGCATATAAGCACAAACGAGTAAGACAGTCTCGAACTTTTGTTTCCTCTTTTGCCCACCTCAAATGAAAGTTCAAAACATTCTGGAATATATATGGAATACATACGTTATAACTCCTACATCCTCATATATACATATAGGCACATACACCCAAATGCAAAGTCACAAAATCTCAAATTCAAAAATGGAGAAAATTTACCTGCTTGAGAGCATATACTCTCAACCTAATGTGATAGAATTATAAACTAAAACTGAAAAATAAGCACACAAACAAAATATAGTCAATACATTTGTAATTTTTTTAATTTTATTCATTTGTAATTTTTTTATATTTTATGTTGTTTTTGAGAATATACACAGCAAAACATACACCAATTCAAGTGTTTCTACATGTACACTTCAGTGACAATGATTAAGTTCTTCAAGTTGTGCAACCAGTCTCACCCTCCTCTTCTGAGTTGTCCTTCCCCCATAACATAAACTAATTACTACCCCCTCAGGTTCTTATCTAATCTTTCAAGTTACTGTTTGATCCCTTATGGCTAGTTCTTAAAAGAGCAGAATGCTCAACGCAGACATTTTTTACTAGTTAAGATAAACTATTGTTTGGTTTTAAGAAGACTTCAGGGAATATATTTGGTTTAAGGTTTAAAGATGATCTCAGGACAATAGTTTCAGGGGTTCATCCAACTTCCATGGCTCCAAAAAGTCTAGAGTCCATGATAATTTAAAATTCTGTTCTGCATTTTTGTATTTGTATTTTTTTTTATTTAACAAACATTGTGTACAAAGTGAATTCAAAGTAAGTCTTAAAATATTTTGAATCTAAAAAAAATGATATTAAAATTGACCAAACCAGTCAGTCAGCCTAAACATGGTGGGGGAGCAGAGGGAAGAGCTGTTGTGCTACTAATGAGTGATGACCTCCAAGTATTCCTGGTTCTCCTCTCTGGCATGTGATTGGATGCATTTTATTGTCTTCAGAAACTGGCTGTGGCTGTGTGACTCTCTTTGATCAAGTGATGTGTACAACTGAACAGTTGAAGCTCTAAGAACCAGAGAGTAATCAGTCACGCTGACTTTTTTCCGATGCTGTGGCGACCACACTACTCCTCAGTGTTTCCTTGAGTGAGAATGACTCGGACAACCTGCAGTGGATGGACAGCACGAGCAAGAAATAGAATTTCGATTCATTAAGCCACTGAGATTTTGCGAATACTTGTTACCTTAACATAACCTAGCCAATTCTGATGGATGCATCAGTCAGGTAAGTTAAAATTAAAAAAGAGAACATGACAAATAACAGTGGGAAATAATCAAGTAGAATGCTGCGGCAAAAGAATAAATCAAAGAGCTCTGAAAAATTCTTATTTATTAAATTAAAAAAAGAGAGATAGAATACACAAATAAGAAGCTTTAGTAACGAGAAAGGGAATATAAATCACAATTCTGTAGAAGATGTTCTTTTTAAGAACACTTTATGAATGTTATATAAAAATTTATGTTAAAAAATTTGAAGATATGTTCAAAGGCATTTTTTTCCTAAGTAAAAGTAAAATTTACTCAAAAAGAGCTCTGTAATTCATGGCCCCCATATTTTATGGCATTTTTATATAGCTTTTTTTTATATAGCATTCAAGGTCCCTGGATGGCACAAACAGGTAAGCCCTCTGTTACTAACATAAATATTGGTGGCTCAAATTCACACAGAGGCATCTCAGAATAGGCCAGTAGATCTACTTTCCAAAAGATCACAGTCACTAAAAACCCTATGCAGTACAGATCTACTCTGACACCCACGGGGTCACCATGAGTTGGAATCAACTCGAAGACAACTTCTTTTCTTTGTAGTGTTTTTATATTTATATCCTTCAAGTAATGCACACTTTTAAACTATTTAGAGTTTTAGGGCATAGAAAAAGATCAACAATTTTAAGGAGACTGATAAAACTTTGGTATGTAAACCTAACAAAGACAGCCTACATGAGTGGATACACACACACACACAATTTGAAGATTACAAGGATGCTCCAATACTCCAAAAATATTAATACATATTTTCTAATTTTTTAATTAGTGCATATGTTATTATAATTCATCTAAATATAATAGAAGAAGAAATCCATCCACTCTTTTTGAGTGGCAATAAAATTAATATTAAAATGTAATTTTTTTTTTTAATTAAGGGCAATGTCAGTAACTTGATATGGAAGAAAGATATTTTAATATGAGATATGGAATGTATCTCAGACTGGTTGCAGTCATCTTGATTAGTAATGAAACAAAGAAGCATTTCTATTAAAATTGGTCATAAAGCAATCAAGGCCGTCATCCCTGCTGTAATTAATACACTGTTCTTGAATTTCCAGCCAATGGATTCAGTGAGAAATATAAATACATAGTATAAACATTGGGAAAGATACCATTATATTCAAAATACATGATAGTCTAAATAGGAAGTTAACTAGTTTAAATGAGGAATTGCTCAATTTAAAACAAATTAATAAAGGGGAAATAATGACATCTAAATTTTATGATTAAAGATCAGATGCACTAATGTAAAGCATCGAGGACAGAAAATGCATCCGCTAAATGTAAGCGAATAAAAATAACAAATAAAAACATGGGTGTTAATTACATTCCATCATAAAAATAAAAATCATTACTTAATGCAAACGAATTAAAAAAAAAAAAAACTCTTTGCCATCAAGTCAATTGCGACTCATAGCGACTCTATAGGACAAAGTAGAACTGCCCCACAGAGTTTCCAAGGAGCGCCTGGAGGATTCGAACTGCCAGCCTTTTTGTTAGCAGCAGTAACGCTTCAGCACTGCACCCCAGCAGTATGTAAATTTATGTTGTTACAAATGGGAAACTATTCATAGGAGCTCAGTCCTATTTCTAAAAGCATACCCATTCTAATTTATCCCCACACATTATTTCCGTTCAAGACTTAAAGATATGTCAGGAAATTACAGTTTCTTTCATTAAAGTATTTTGTTAGAGTGACTGTCACTCTCTCTCTGCACATAGCTAGCTAAAATTGTTTTCAATCTCTGCAGAAGGTAAAAGCCATGTCTTTTGCTATTTTAAAGCATGTCCCTACCAGCCTCTCTGACACAATGCATTTTTTCACTGCAGTGATTGGGCAATAACCCTCTCACCACCCATACCATTTGCTTCTAATTTTGAGAACTGTTGATTTTGTCTGGAGCCCTGGTGGTGCAGTGGTTAACAGCTCGGCTACTGACCAAAAGGTCAGCACTTTGCATCCACCAGCCACTCCTTGGAACCCTATCGGGGCAGTTCTATTCTGTCCTATAAGGTCGTTATGAGTTGGAATCCACCCAGCAATGGATTTTAGGGTTTTTTGGTTGATTTTGTTTAAGATGGAACAATAAATATAGATGGAACGGTAAGACTGAATATCACCTACTTTCTTTCTATTCCCAAAGCTAAGTAAGAGCTTGTTCCTTGTTCCAAAAATCAGCTGCCATGGAGTTGATTCTGACTCATGGCAACTCCATATTTGTCAAAGTAGAACTGTGCTCCATAGGGTTTTCAGTGGCTGGTTTTCCAGAAGTAGATTTCCAGGTCATTCTTTCAAGATGCCTCTGGGTAGACTCGAACTGCCAACCTTTTGGTTAGCAGCCAAGGGCATTAACAATTTGTACTGCTCAGGAACTCCTGTCTGATTGGAGGTTCCTAATGTAAATAAACATTTTTTTAACTCTTTGAAACCCTTTATTGCTTCTGTCATTGGTAAGTCACTACTGTATTTGTCGTCTAAATCACAAGTAGTCCTTTTAAGTGAATCTGCTGGAAAACCTCACTACGAGGTCAGGAACAAAAACAGCTGCACTTCTGAGTAACTGGTTTGCTCCTATCATATAGAGAGTTAATTCTTGTAATTGTCATACTTTGTCTTTGCTTAGGCTGCTAGGAAACTTGAACTCCATCTAGTACAAAATTCTATGCTAAGTATTTATGTGTGCTGATATATCCTGACTGCCACATGTTCTATCCACTCTTATGTTTTCTCATACTTGTTTCCTTCTTTACTTTTTTTCTCTCTTACTGATTTTTTTTAGTGTCTGCTTTGCTAACTTATTTTTGCAATGAACTAAGGAATATACCAGTCTTAACCTGTTGCCACCATGTCCATTTTGACTCATAATGACCCTATAGGACATAGTAGAACTGGCATATAGAGTTTCCAAGGAGCAGCTGGTGGATTCAAAATGCTAAACTTTTGGTTAGCAGCCAAGCTCTTAACCACTGCACCACCAGGGCCCCATAAGCAATATACACATTCCTTAAATATCAAAAAATTGCATTGCATATTATCTTTTACCTGACCTCCCTACTTTTCTCCCCCTTAAACAATTTACATCTTTTTCGTGTATGTCTATCATTCCCCAAATCAAAATATGTTTTGATCAAAGGAATAAGCTTTAGCTCCACTCTCTGAAGATGGTGATTAATTTTCCTGTTATGGCTTTGGAGTCTTTTTAGCAATAGCGTGGTCACTGTAAAGAAAAGGAAAGGGAAGAATATTCATGAAGAAGAAACGCAGACTGGTGCTTTGGGACATCCAAGTACCCTTAAAACCTTGTGAGCTGCTAATTGCTTTAAATCCCACTCTTGAAAGTGATTCAGGGGACAGTGAGTCTGTACAGACTTTTACTATCCGAATCAATATCGATGCTTTAAAAAAAATTGGCAAGAACATGAAGACCTTGAAGCTTCCCTTGTTGCATGGAAACCAAAATGGAATATTAAATATTTAAAAAGTAGGTCAGACTTAATAAATGCATTTTCAAGTAATCCAACCTTTAAATTAAGCCACAGTATGGGATAGATGGATTTAAAATGATGTGCCAGCAGCCACCCCAGTCCACGCTGGTGCTCCTATTATGTCAAAATTCTATTGACACAGAAAGAGCTTAATGAAAATTTACATCCAAAGAAGCCACCATAAAAACCCAGAAAATTAAATGCCTTATTCTCAGTAGAGGCAAATATGCAGAGAGGGTGGGGATTATGCCAAGACCTGGTGTCATAAAGTCTGGGAAGTGCATTTACAAGGAGAAGAGGTTGTAACAAACACACCCACATTGCCACTTGAGATGTCAGAATTCCCATTCTGCTTCCACCACAAAGTGACAATGTCCCTCCCACCCCCTGTATTGAGAATGATATTTTCCAGTCATTGCCAAGAGGCTCTGGGAATGGGACAGCTTTAATGAAATACACTCTGGGCTCTGTAATCTTTCAATGTACTGGCAAGTGAATGTATATTAAAATCTTTTCTCTGTCACCATTTCTGGGATAGTGAGACTGGCATTGTTCCATGAAGATTGTATTTCAGGGAAGAGGGGCAGCCCAGAGCTGTCAGCATCTGTCTCTATTTGAGGCAAAGACCAGGAGACTTGGATGATACCTGCCTCTTGCATAAAACAATAATGAACATGACAAAAATCACCCCTCTATTTGAACTCCATCAATCTCTTCCCGATAGTTTGCGTGAGAGCTGCTTCACCATGTGGGCAATCTAGATATATCCCCAAATAGTCTCAATCATTTTAATCTTAATTAGCACAGATACCCTCTCCAAACATCAAATTCATCCAAGGAGAAAAAAAAAACTTCTAGAAATCAACTAGTGTAGGTGTTCTGAATACTGGATCGTATTTGTATAACCTGGGGAGTTATTTTAATCATGGCTTAGAACTAACCATGGTGAGCTGTCCTGCCCCTGCCCCCAGACCAATGAGATCAGTATTCCTACCGGGATCCAAGCATTAGTGTTTTAAAATGCATCTCAAGTGAATGTTTGAGCTAGAATGAGAACAATTTAAATCCTATCCTTGTCCCATAAATGGGACCAGGCCAAGTCATCTATTACAAGAACTGACCTACTCTCTACCTTAAGAATTATGTCACCTATAACTTACTTCTGCAGAAGGCAGTCTATTGCAATTTAAGACAATTCTAATTTTTTCTCAAGTAATAATTTAGACTTAAAAAAATTAAAAGAATAAATTTCACCCCTGTACACATTCAAAGACAATTATCATTGTATGATTTCATTATGCTTCTTTCTGCAGGAATCTTGGTTTTCTCATTCTGATTCAGACCTGTGTGTCTACACAAACACATGCTTCCAAACCATTAATTGAAATGAAAAGATAAAGAAAGAAAAGCTCTCCCTTGACTTGATGGTTTAATGCCATTGGTTCTGTTTGAAACTGGTGCCTTAGAAGGATAGTGGATACAAGAGTGAAGTCTTACGAACACCTTCAGAAGCAATTAGATCAAACATCCACGGAAGTGTTTCTATGGAGCACAGTTTTAACTGAAGCAATGCTCATCAGATCTGAGCTAGGCAACTTGAAATGTGGTCCTGGGCGGAAATAAATTTGCTTATCCTACAAATTATTTATCCCTGCCTTTCACAAACTCTTGCAGATTATTGATGCATTTGGGAAGCAGGAGGATGTTTGTCCCTAGGTGCTCATGTGCTATTTTAAGCTAAAATGTATTGAACATTCTAATATCAATAGTGTTCAGTAACTTTGCATTTAGCAGTCTCTATGTTTTGCCATTTGATTTAAAAACATAAATTATTTTTAAATAGCTTTGTAATGCAACATAAAGTGAGAAAAAGTTCTTAATTTTAAGGGTGGTGCATCTTTTCGTTAACTCTGTGATGAGAGAAATATTATATGATTTGAAAATGAAAACTGACTTCGGTTTAAGTTTAATAAATCGAGACGTCAGAGTAGCTCATTTAATCCTAATAGCATCTCTCAATATCCCAAAGGAAACCCCACTGCTGTCGAGTTGATTCCGACTCATAGCAACCCTACAGGTCAGAGTAGAACTGCCCCACAGAGTTTCCGAGGAGCGCCCAGTGGATTCCAACGGCTGACATTTTGGTTAGCAGCTGTAGCTCTTAACCGCTACTTCACCAAGGTTTCCTCTCTCAGTATAGGAATTATTATTATTACCACTTTACACATGTGAATACAGAGCTTCAAAGTGAATAAAAAATTATGCAACTCAATGAATTGTCAACCTTTATTTTGTTTCCAAATCAATTAATATTTACATGTTTTTACATGAGGCACAAAAGTATATATTTCTGATGGAAAAGCTATAATGCTTTATTCCTTTAGCCCAACACCCTCTCAGATATAAATTCCAAAATTGAGGAAAATAAAGAATTAATGACCATATCACCATACAGGAACCTAAGAAGAATATTTGCACGAAGTGTAAATATGTGTCTTTTCCTAACTTTGTGACTGTTGAAGCTAACATAGCCCTTTTTATTAAAAAAAAAAAAAATTTTTTTTTTCTTTTTATTACTTCCTATCAATGAGTAGACACTTAATTTCCTACACTAGGTGACGGGCATCCTTGATTTATAGAAAAAAAAGAGTAATTGCCTTTAAATCAAAATTATGTATAACTAGAATCTCAATAGATTCCAGGTGAACAAATGCTCGGTCACAGCCTGGGAATTTGAGTTTGACTTGCATGACTTACAGAAGGAGGTAGGCTCTATCTGGGCCTATTTTCCTCCTTTGATCGACTCTTTGTCACTCATATCTCAGTCTAGAATTTCCTCAGTGTAGAACCCTTTTAAGCTCTAATGATTTTGTCTATATCTTTCATTAAGTTTAAGATCATAGATTACCTTGTGATCCTAAAAGGAGTTTACCCTGTTTACCTTTGTTGCTTAGGACCATGGCACTGTGCTTTGCACACTATAGAGACCCAGTTACCCTCTATTAAATTATAAATTGAATGAACAAATAAATTTAAACTTGAACTGGGGCACATTACAGGGATAGAGAACTAGTGCCTGGGAACAAACTCCTTTTAACCTTCAGTTCCTTCAACATAGGGCTCATATCACAATGAAGGAAGGATTAGCTGAGAGAAGAAGAAATATACAAGAGTCAGATATGTTTCTGAACTTGGGACCTATCCTGATCAATCTCAGAAAGAAATGACAAAACTAAATTTATTATGAGACACACACTTTCATTCATTCATTCAACATACAGCTACTAAAACTTCCTTGTGTCAGGCAGAGTGAAAATCAGAATGAATTAAAAAAAAAATAAAAGCATATAATGGATTAGAGCATAACAACGAATTAATTGCTCAGGTGAAGCCATGGTGAGGGGAAGGGCTAATTCCCCCTGCCCTGAGTGGAAAGGGTAGAGGTCCTCAGAGGGCAGCCAATTACCAGCAGAATTTACTTTTATCTGGTGATATTGTTCCGATAACACTCAGTGGAGAGGCGAGTGTGAGGGGCACACCTGTGTGTGTACAGGTATACGTGTGTGGTGGGGACGGTGGCCGATGTGTCCCTAAAATCACAGGCTGTCCTTGACAGGAACGCTCCGCAGGAGCCCAGGATGGCAGCAGCTCTGACATTACAGGGCGCTGCAGGGTGAGATGTCCTGCAGAGCTCTGAGACCACAGCTGTCACTCAAGGAATCATTAGCAATGAAAGGGAGGCGGTGAGGCTGCCTGTGTTGTCATCACACTGCAGGAAGGTTGGCTGCCGACCAAATTAGCTTGCTTAGGGAGTGTGAATGAAAATGACATGGAATCAGAATGTTAATGAAAATTTTCTCTTGCTTCAGGCTTCAGATTCCATCCAGAAAGCTGTCATCTGGAAGACATTATCTTCCTTCGCTCTCATTTTGGTTTGAGTTTTCAAGTTTACATACAATGTAAAAATAATTTTTAACCAGCAGTGCTTGGACAATTGATGTTTAGTAAATTACATAACTGAGTCAGTGGTGGAAGTATGTCCCTGTGGAAGAAATTATTTCAAGGTAGTAATATTGTTTTCTTCTTGGGTTTATGTCTATGAAACATGAAAACTCTTATTCCAAATGAGAATATTTGAAAGAGGTCCAACCATCACTGTTAGCAAGGCTGCATTTTTGCTTCCTTCTATATAATGCAAAGTAAATAGCAACTAATATGATGATGAAGTATTAAACAGCCTTTGTTTTAAATGGACTACCATGTGGCATCACCTATCAGTCTACTTACTTATTGCAAAGGCCTCTATCAAATGGCTTAATTTGAAGCTTGGTTATGGTTTGCTATAAAATATTTTAAAAATTTTTATGAAAACAGGGAAATTAGGTAACCAGAAGTGTGTAGATATAGAATAATGCATGTAGATATAATGTATGCATGCTTTGACCTGCCCATGATTAATAAGTGGAGATTCATTAGAGTTACTATTTCTAAACAGTTCAAAATATAGAGAAGTGTCCCCTTGATTAGAAACATTTCTGTTTCATTGGGCATGGGGGTTATCAGAAGTGGGTTTACTACATCTCTTTCTCTGTGTCACTCATCTTTTGTGAATAAAGTTGGGATTGTGGAAAATTAATTCCAAATTTTATATAACATAGGAACCATCTGTATGATTTCTAAGCCATAAAAAAAAAAGCCATAGTAGATGCAAAATTCAGCATCCTGAGTCCTCATATAAAAAAAGATATGAAGATATGAAAAAGACTTACTGCCCGAATAAGCTGAAAACATATGTCCCCATAAAACCTATACACAAAATTTTATTGCAGCTGTATTTATAATTCCCCAAAATTGGAAGCAACCAAGATGTCCTGCAATAGGTGAATTGATCAACAACCGTCATCTCTCCATAGAGTGAAGTATTTAGTGATCAAAGAAGAGTTACCAAGCTACAATAACACGTGGAGAACCTCAAAACCATATTGACAAGTACCAGAAGCCGGTATGAAAAAGCTACATATTTTATGATTTTAACTATACATTTTGGAAAAGGCAAAACTAGAGACTGAAAAGACTGGTGATTTCCAGGGACTTAGGGAGGAGGAAGGGATGAGTAGATGGAGCACAGGGCATTTTAGGGCAATGAAACTAATTCTGCATGATACAGTAATGGTGGGCACATGGCATTCTGAATTTGTCAAAGCCCAAAGCGTGAACCCTAAACTATGGACTTTAGTTAAAAATGTATCAATATTGGTTCATCAATTTTAACAAAGGTACCACAAGAATGCAAGATGTTAATAACTGGAGAAATCACATGCAGAGGGAAAAAGGGTATATGAGAATGTTGTACTTTATGCACAATTATTTTGTAAAACTAAAACTGTTCTAAAAATTTTTGTTTTTGTCAAGTCAATTCCGATTCATGGCGACCCCGTTTGTGCAGAGTACAACTGTTCCACAGGGTTTTCAATGCTGTCACCAGGTCTGTATTCCATGGAACCTCTGGATGGGTTCGAACTGCCAAGCTATCCATTAGTAGTCAAGCACTTAACACTTTGGGCCACCCAGGGATTCCATCTCTAAAAAATAAAGTCCATTAACCAAAAAACACTCTCCAGCCACAATATGTATAGCTAAACTATTCACTATGACAGAAACAAATTTTCCATTCCAAGCCACCAAGTGAAACCTGACAAGAACTTCCCACTCCAGTCAGAGCCCACTCCTTGCTCATTTTTTCATTCCACAAACATTTACGAACATCTGCTGGTGGGAGAGGTCATCCACTATGGGCCCTCAGCGTCTTACTCATTCTTGGTGGCTGCCAGGCTGCAAGGTTTGTCTATCTCCTGACACTAAAGAAGATCAAGGCAGCCATAAAGCAACCACTAGACAACAGTTTGCTCCCCTGGAAAGGGGTGTTTTGGCTTATTTGGTCCTTGCTACAATGTTTGTTGTTTGCTCCAAAAGTGCTGGACTTTTTGCCCTGGGTTCCTGTTCATCGTGTGTGTAGCATCCATCAAGGCCCATGGGGCACCACGAAGAGATTTGGGGTCAGGGGAATTAGTGCAACCTGGCTAATACAACTATTGTTTGCTATGCTATGCATAATAAACTGAGTTGCTCTGAAAAATAAATAAACCCAATATTTGGGAATGATGATAAGGATTTTTTTTTTTTTTTTTTCAACAGAGAACTCATTTGTCTGGAAGGAAGGAGATCAGTTTTGAGTTCTGGTTCTATAATTATCTAGTTTTGGAACTTTCAAAAAATCACTGAACAGTTCTTCACTTTAGTTTCTATATTTTTAATACAAAAAATTATATTGTTTTCTAAGCCCAACATAATTAATAAAAAAAATTTAGGACCCATGAACATACATGTGAGGGACAAAAATAGCATAATAGCACTTTACTATGTGGCAGAAACCCACCAAAAACCCCACTGCTGTCCAGTCAATTCCAACTCATAGTGACCCTATAGGACAGAGTAGAACTGCTACTCTGTTTCCAGGGAGCACCTGGTAGATTCAAACGGCCAACCTTTTGGTTAGCAGCCATAGCACTTAACCACTACACCACCAGGGTTTGCCCGTGTGCCAGGGTCTATGTTAAATACCTAATATGCTTCACTTCATTTACTTTTCACACTAACACTGCAGGAAATTACCTTTGTTTTAAAAGGAAAGATCTGAGGCTTAGCAATGTTAACTTACTCAAAAGCAGAAGATACTAAGAAGCATAATTTGATTTAAAGCCAAATCTGATAGGAAAATATATTGTGTTAACTATGTTAGCCATACTACCTCCTTTGTAGTTGTTTAAAAAAAAAATGACATATTTTCTTTAAAATATTTTGAATTGTGGCATATTTGACAATTTGATACAATAAAAAGTAAATTAAGATGTAAATCTAATACAGCAGTTGATATTTGTTAATACCATTTTGTTCAAAATCTAGATTGCAGCCTAATTCGTGAAGCTGATTTTACTCTACCGCTCTGATGGCAATTCTAAAATAACAACTCCAAGACATTTTTAGTTCTGGAAGCGGAGGAATACTATTCATTGACCTGCTACTGTGTGTCAGGAACTGGGCTATGAGAGTTGAATCTTCCCAACAGCCTCTTAATATTGATTCAAATAATATTTAAGTTTAAAAGCTAAGGAAACTAAGACAGAGTTGAAATAAATGAGACAAAGTTGGCATAAACTGCCATAAAAAGTACTCTAGTACTTTTGTGATTTTTTTTTTTAAGAGATGTTATTTATGGGAAGTTTTAGATTTACAGAAAAATTGAGAAGATAGTACGGGAAGTTCTCGTATACCTCCACATAAAGTTTCCCCTGTTGTTAACATTTTAAGTGAGTATGGTTCATTTGTTATAATTAAGAAAATGACATTGATACATTATTATAAACTAAAGCCCATAGATTATACAGATTTTCTTAGTTTTTTACCTAATGTCCATTTTTGTTCCAGGATCTCATCCAGCATAACACATGACATTCAGTCATTATGTCTCGTTGTGCTCTTCTTGACTGTAACAATTTTCTCACCTTTTTCTGTGTTTTTTATGTCCTTGACAGTTTTAAGGAGTACTGATCAGGTATGTTATAGTATACCTGATGTTTTACTCCTGATTATACTGAAGTTTGGGGATTTGGGGAGAAAGATCACAGATGTAAAGTGTCATCATCATCATGTCAAGCCTGCATGCACCAGCGTAGTTTATGATGTTGACGTTGACCTTTCTCACATGGTTAAGGTAGTATTTGTCAGATTTCTTCAATGTAAAATACCTCCCTGCCCTGCCCCTTTCTACACTACACTCTTTGGAAGGATGTCTCTATAGCTCACACTTAAATACTGGGGAGTTACACTCTCCTTCTTTTAAGATGGCATATCTACACAAATTATATTGGAATATGTCTGCACAGAAAATTTAATGGTTCTGCTCTATTTATTAATTCTTCAATATTTTTATGTCAGTATGGACTCTTGGAAATATATTTTAATACTTTTGGTTATAACCCACTACTTTATTTATTCTGTTGCTCAAATTGTTCTGGCCTTGGCCATTACGTTGCTTCACATCCCCACCAGCATTTGGTATTGTCAGTGTTTTGGATTTTACCATTTGAATAGGTGTGTAGTGGTATATCATTGTTCCTTTAATCTGTACTTCTCTAATGACGTATGAATGTTGAACACCTTTTTATATGATTACTTCCCAGCTGTATGTCTTCTTTGGTGAGGTGTCTGTTCAGATCTTTTACCCATTTTGTAATTGGGTTGTTTGTTTTCTTATTGTTGAGTTTTAAGTGTTGTTTATTTTAAGTAAAGTTCCTTATCAGCTATGCATTTTGAAAATATTTTCTTGCAGTTTGTGGTGTGTCTTTTTTATTCTCGTAATACTGTTTTTCACAGAGAAGATGCTTTTGATTTTAATGAAGTTCAACTTACATATATATATTTTTCATTAGCGGCAAACATGCTTTGGTATTGCATTTAAAACTTGTCACTAAACACAATGTCATCTAAATTTAGTTTTATGTTTTCTTCTAGAAGTTTTAGAGTTTTGTATTTTTACTTGTAGGTATGCAATTCGTTTTTACTTGATCTCTGTGAAAGATGTAAGATGTGTGTGTGTGTGTATACATATATATATATATATATATAAACCCAGTGGCGCCAAGTCAATTCCGACTCACAGAGATCCTATAGGACAGAGTAGAACTGTCCCATAGTGTTTCCAGGGAGTGCCTGGCAGATTTGAACTGCTGTCCCTTTGGTTAGTAGCCATAGCACTTAACCACTACGCAACAGGGTTTCATATATATATATATATATATATATATATATATTTTATATATATATATGTATATGTGTATATACATATATATATATATATGTCTGTCAGTTTGTCGTACTGTATTGGAACATTGTCTGATATAGTGCTGGAAGATGAGCCCCCCAGGTTGGAAGGCACTCAAAAGATGACTGGGAAAGAGCTGCCTCCTCAAAGTAGAGTCGACCTTAATGTTGTGGATGGAGTAAAGCTTCTGGTACCTTCATTTGCTGATGTGGCATGACTCAAAATGAGAAGAAACAGCTGCAAACATCCATTAATAATCGGAACCTGGAATGTACAAAGTATGAATCTAGAAAAATTGGAAATCATCAAAAATGAAATGGAACACATAAACATCTATATCCTAGGCATTAGTGAGCTGAAACGGACTGGTATTGGCCATTTTGAATCGGAAAATCATATAGTCTACTATGCTGAGAATGACAACTTGAAGAGGAATGGTGTCACATTCACTGTCAAAAACAATGTTTCAAGATCTATCCTGAAGTGCAACGCTGTCAGTGATAGGATAGTATCCATACGCCTACAAGGAAGACCAGCTAATACGACTATTATTCAAATTTATGCACCAACCACTAGGGCCAAAGATGAAGAAACAGAAGATTTTTATCAACTGCTGCACCCTGAAATTGATCAAACATGTAATCAAGATGCATTGATAATTACTGGCGATTGGAATGCAAAAGTTGGAAACAAAGAAGAAGGGTCAGTAGTTGGAAAATATGGCCTTGGGGATAGAAACAATGCCGGAGATCGAATGATAGAATTTTGCAAGACCAATAACTTCTTCATTGCAAATACCTTCTTTCACCAACATAAACAGCAGCTATACAGATGGACCTCACCAGATGGTACACACAGAAATCAAATTGACTACATCTGTGGAAAGAAACAAACAAAAAAAAAAAACCAAACTCTGTGCAAGAGACAATGGAAAAGCTCAATATCATTAGTCAGAACAAAGCCAGGGGCCAACTGTGTAACAGACCATCAATTGCTCATATGCAAGTTCAAGCTGAAACAAGAAAATCAGAGCAAGTCCACGAGAGCCAAAATATGACCTTGAGTATATCCCACCTGAATTTAGAGACCATCTCAAGAATAGATTTGACGCATTGAACCCTACTGACCGAAGACCTGAAGAGTTGTGGAATGACATCAAGGACATCATCCATGAAGAAAGCAAGAGGTCACTGAAAAGACAGGAAAGAAAGAAAAGACCAAGATGGATGTCAGAGGAGACTCTGAAACTTGCTCTTGAGCGTTGAGCAGCTAAAGCAAAAGGAAGAATTGATGCAGTAAAAGAGCTGAACAGAAGATTTCAAAGGGCCTCTCGAGAAGACAAAGTATTATAATGACATGTGCAAAGAGCTGGAGATGGAAAACCAAAAGGGAAGAACATGCTCGGCGTTTCTCAAGCTGAAAGAACTGAAGAAAAAATTCAAGCCTCATGTTGCAATAGTGAAGGATTCCATGGGGAAAATATTAAATGACGCAGCAAGCATCTAAAAAGATGGAAGGAATACACAGAGTCGTTATACCAAAAGCAATTAGTCGATATTCAACCATTTCAAGAGGTGGCATATGATCAGGAACCGATGGTACCAAAGGAAGAAGTCCAAGCTGTTCTGAAGGCATTGGCAAAAAACAAGGCTCCAGGAACTGGTGGAATATCAATTGAGATGTTTCAACAAACAGATGCAGCGCTGGAGGTGTTCACTCGTCTATGCCAAGAAATATGGAAGACAGCTTCCTGGCCAACTGACTGGAAGAGATCCATATTTACGCCTATTCCCAAGAAAGGTGATCCAACTGAATGTGGAAATTATAAAACAATATCATTAGTATCACATGCAAGCAAAATTTTGCTGAAGATCATTCAAAAACGGCTGAAGCAGCATATCGACGCAGAACTGCCAGAAATTCAGGCCTGTTTCAGAAGAGTACATGGAACCAGAGATATCATTGCTGATGTCAGATGGATCCTGGCTGAAAGCAGAGAATACCAGAAGGATGTTTACCTGTGTTTTATTGACTATGCAAAGGCATTCCACTGTGTGGATCATAACAAACTATGGATAACAGTACGAAGAATGAGAATTCTAGAACACTTAATTGTACTCATGAAGAACCTTTACATGGATCAAGAGGCAGTTGTTCGGACAGAACAAGGGGATACTGATTGGTTTAAAGTCAGGAAAGGTGTGTGTCAGGGTTGTATTCTTTCACCATACCTATTTAATCTGTATGCTGAACAAATAATCCGAGAAGCTGGACTATATGAAGAAGAACGGGGCATCAGGATTGGAGGAAGACTCATTAACGACCTGTGTTATGCAGATGACACAACCTTGCTTGCTGAAAGTGAAGAGGACTTGAAGCACTTACTAATGAAGATCAAAGACCACAGCCTTCAGTACGGATTGCACCTCAACATGAGAACAAAAATCCTCACAACTGGACCAACGAGCACCATCATGATAAATGGAGAAAAGATTGAAGTTGTCAAGGATTTCATTTTACTTGGATCCACAATCAACAGCCATGGTAGCAGCACTCAAGAAATGAAAAGACGTATTGCATTGGGTAAATCTGCTGCAAAGGACCTCTTCAAAGTGTTGAAGAGCAAAGATGTCACCCTGAAGACTATGGTGCGCCTGGCCCAAGCCATGGTATTTTCAATTGCATCATATGCATGTGAAAGCTGGACAATGAATAAGGAAGACCGAAGAAGAGTTGATGCCTTTGAATTGTGGTGTTGGCGAAGAATATTGAATATACCATGGACTGCCAAAAGAATGAACAAATCTGTTTTGGAAGAAGTGCGGCCAGAGTGCTCCTTAGAGGCAAGGGTGGCGAGACTGTGTCTTACATACTTCAGACATGTTGTCAGGAGGGATGAGTCCCTGGAGAAGGACATCATGCTTGGCAGAGTACAGGACCAGTGGAAAAGAGGAAGACCCTCAACGAGGTGGATTGACACAGTGGCTGCAACAGTGAGCTCAAGCATAGCAACGATTGTGAGGATGGCGCAGGACCGGGCAGTGTTTTGTCCTGTTGTGCATAGGGTCGCTATGAGTCGGAACTGACTTGACGGCACCTAACAACAACAACTATATATATATACACACACACACACACACACGATGTATACATATTTATATATATTGCTTGTGGACATCTAAGTGTTCCAGCACCATTTATTGAAAAGACTGTCCTTTTTACTTTGAATTATCTTTACACCTTTTGCAAAGGTCATTTGCCTGTACACGTGTGGGTTGATTTCTGGGCTCTCTGTTCTGTTCCATTGATCAATGTTTCTGTGCTTTCGTTAGTATCATGTTGTTTTGATTCCTGTAGTTTTATAGTAAGACTTGAAGATGGGTAATGGCAGCTCTCCAATTTTTTTCTTCTTCGATATTTTGTTAGTGTTTCCATATAAACTTTAGGATCAGTTTGTTGATGTCTGTAAAATAACTTGCTAGGATTCTGATTGAAATTGTATTGAATCTACAGATCAAGTTGGAAAGAATTGGTATACCAATGATACTGAGTCTTCCAATCCATAAACATGTAATATTTCTTAATTTATTTAGATTTTGCTATGTCTTTCATCAGAATTATGTAGTTTTCTGCATATAAATCCTATATATTTTTGTTAGGTTTATACCTAAGTATTTCTTTCTCTTTTTTTGATGGGGGGCTATTGCTAATGTTATTCTGCTTTTAATTTCAAGTTCTAATAGTTCATTGGTGCTATAATAGTTCATTGGTGCTATAAGAGAGAAGCAATTGTCTTTTGCATATTAACCTCATATCCTGCTACCTTGCTATACCACATTTTTAAGCAAATAATGCACACCTTCTACATTTGTTCGCCAACCTCGCCCTCCCCCCTGCGAAGCATTTTCAAAAGTGCACTATGCTAATTTTTTACAGCAACATATTTAAAAAAAAAAAAATTGGCATAGTGACCCTTACAGAAATATTGCACAGGGAGAGGGTGCAATTGGCAAAGTAGAAGGCACATGTTATTTGCGTAAAAATACAGTAATCTCTTTTTAGTTCCAAAATCATTGTGCTTATTTTTTGATGTTTTAATAAATAGACAATCATGTCAGGTGCTAATAAACACAGTTTTACTTTTTTCTTTCTCAATATGTATACCACTATTACCTTTTATTCTCTTCTTGCACTAAATAGGATTTCCATAACAATGCTGACTAGGAGTGGTCAAGCAGAACACACTTGCCATATGTTTGATCTAAGGAGACAGGCATTCAGTTTCTCACCAAGTATAATGTCAGCTGTATGTTTCTTGTGTATCTTTTTCACCAAGTTGAGGAAATTCCCCTTTATTCCTAGTTTGCAGAGAGCTTTTATGATAAATGAGTGTTGCATTTTGCCAAATCCTTTTTCTGCATTAATTGATATGGCCATATGATTTTTCTTCTTAAGTCTATTGATGTACTGGATTACAGTGATCAATTTTTGAATGTTCAACCAAGTTTGGATGCCTGGTGGGTTGATTTGCTAACATTTGGTTGAGGATTTTTGAATCTATGTTCATGAGAGATATCGGTATGTAGTTTTCCTTTCTTGTAATACATTTTTCTGGTTTTGGCACTGGGATGATGCTGTCTTCATACAATGTATCAGGAAGTGTACCCTCTGCTTCTATTTTCTGGAATATATAATACAGAAATATTATCACTTCTTCCTTAAATGTTTTGTAAAAATCACCTGTAAAACTCAAAAGACCTAGTGCATCCTTTATTTATTTTTGATTCAGTATCTTTTATAGATGGGCCTATACAGTTTATCCATTTCTCCTTTTGTGATCTTTGGGAGGTAGTGTTCTTCAAAGAATCGATTAATTTCATCTAAGTTATCATTTTTTTTAAGAGTTGTTAATAATATTCTGTTGTTACCCTTTTAATGCCCGTAGGACCACGAGTGATGACCCATCTTTCATTTCTGATATTAGTAATTTCTTTCGTTTTCCCTTGATTATCCTGGCTACAGGCTTATCAGTTTGACTGATCTTTTCAAAGAATCAGCTATTGGTTTCATTAATTTTTTTCTATTATTTCCTATTATCAATTTTATGATCTATTTTCTTCTGCCAGTTTTAGGCTTAAATTGCTGTTATTTTTGTAGTTTTCCTAGGTGGATGCTAAGGTTATTATTTTTAATATTTCTTTTTTTCTATTATATGTATACAATGCTATAAATTTCCCTCTTAGCATTGCATTCACTGAATCCCACAAATTCTGATAAGTTGTATTTTCATTTTTCACTTAAATTTTTTTTTTTTAATTTCTCTTAAGACTTCTTTGATTCATGGGTTATTTATGTGTTTTGTTTAATCTCCTAATATTTGGGGATCTTATAACTATGTTTCTAATATTTACTTCTAGCTAAATTTCATTGTGGTCTGATAAACTTTGAATCACTTTTGTACTTTCATGTTTATCTATTTTTATGTTTGTTAAGGTGTTTTATAGCCCAGTACTGCTCTTTCAGGAGCCCCGGTGGCACAGTGGTTAAGCTCTTGGCTGCTAACTTAAAGGTCAGTGGTTCAAACTCACCAGATGCTTTGTGGGAGAAAGATGCAGCAGTCTGCTCTCATAAAGACTAAAAAAAAAAAAAAAAATGCATTACAACCTTAGAAATCCAATGGGGCAGTTCTGCTCTGTCCTATAACGTCACTATGAGCCAGAATTGACATAATGGCAATGTGTATATTGGTCTTTCTGGGTAAATGTTCCATAGTATTGCATTGCATGAATCTGCTACAAAAGATCTCTTTAAAGTGTTAAAAAGCAAAGATGTCACTCTGAGGATTAAGGTGCACCTGAATAAAGCCATGATATTTTCGATCACCTCTCATGCATGCAAAAGCTGGACAATGAATAAGGAAGACCTAAGAAGAATTGACACCTTTGAATTATGGTGTTGCTGAAGAATATTGAATATACCATGGACTGACAGAAGAACAAACAAATCTGTCTTGGAAGAAGTACAGCTAGCATGCTCCTTAGAAGTGAAAATGTTGAGACTTCATCTCACGTAATTTTGACATGTCATCGGGAGGGTCCAGTGCCTGGAGAGGGCACCATGCTTGGTAAAGCAGAGGTTCAGTGAAAAAGAGGAAGACCCTCAACAAGATGGCTGCAACAATGGGCTCAAACCTATCAACAATTGTGAGGATGGCGCAGGACGAGGAAGCGTTTTCGTTCTGTTGTACATAGCGTCACTATGAGTTGGAACCGACTCTAGGGCACCTGACAACACAACACAAACAATTTGACTAACAATTTTGTCCAGTTCAAATATATCCTAACTGATTTTCTGCCTTCTGATATATAAATTACTGAAAAAAGGTGTTGAAGTCTCCAATAATAATAATAGTTTTGCACATTTCTACTTCTGGATATCAACTTTTGTCTTACATATTTTGACTCAGTTTTTAGGTGCATACATGACAAAGACTGGTATGTCTTCTTGGAGAACTGAGCCCTTTACCACTGTATAATGTCCCTCTTTATCCATATAATTTTCCTTGTTCTTAAGTCTTCTTAGTCCTAAATTAATATAGCTATTCTTTCTTTTGTTAGGCTTTGTATGATATATCTTTCTCCCTCTCTTTACTTTTAATCTAGCTGTATCTTTATATTTAAGGTGGCTTGTAGGCTACATGGAAACCCTGGTGGCATAGTGGTTTAGTGTTATGGCTGCTAACCAAAAGGTCAGCAGTTCGAATCCACCAGGCGTTCCTTGGAAACTCTGTGGGGCAGTTCTACTCTGTCCTATAGGGTTGTTATGAGTCGGAATCAACTCCACAGCAACAGGTTTTTTGTTTGTTTGTTTTTGGTATAGGCTACATATAGTTAAGTCTAGGTTTTTTATTTCCTTTTTTATTTTTATTTTTTCTGAAAATCTCTGTCTTTTAATTAGTTTATTTAGACTATTCCTACTTAAAGTGATACATGATTTGATTCCATTTTTTCTTCTCTTTATTATATCAGTTATACTATTTTTAAAGTTTGTTTTGAGTGTGTGTTGTCTGTGTTTTTGTCTTAGAGTTTAGTGTATCTATTTTTGGTTAAACAAAGTCTACTTTCAAGTAACACTATACAGATTTATACAGTAATGCATGTAACTTATAACACAGTATTCCCAATCCCTCCCTCACATCTCTTATAACATTGCTGTCATTAATTTCTCTTATCCATATACTAAAAATCACCAATACATTGTTGCTATTTATCACTTTGATCAAATAGTTACCTACTTGATCAATTTGAGAATAAGAAAAACAAATGATTTCGTTTTATTTTGGTGTAGTCTCTCTCTGATACTCTACCTTTTTTATGTAGATTCAAGTTTCTGATTTATATCATTCTTCTGAATAAAAAAAATCTCTTTTAACATTTTTTGTGTGGCAGGTGTGCTGGTTATAAATTCTCTCAGTTTTTGTTTATCTGAGAAAGTATTTCTCTGTTACTTTGGAAGTTAGCTTTTCTGAATATGAATTTCTAGGGTTTTCTTTCTTTTTCTCTCTGTTTCTTTCATTGCTTTAAATATTCCGTGCCACTTCTTGAGTTCATGGATTCTGATGAGAAATCTCATGTAATTCTTATTCTCGTTTCTCTCTATTCTTGATTTTTATTTTCTTCTGGCTTCTTTCAAGATTTTCTGTTTTTCTTTGTTTTTCAGAAGATTGAATAAGGTGCCTAGGTGTAGGCTTTTTGTTCTTTAGGTATTTACTTTGCATTCTCTGAGTTTTCTGGATCTGTGGTTTGGTGTCTACCACTATTTTAGAAAATCTCAGCCATTACTACTTTAAATATTTCTTCTGCTCTGTTCTCTCTTTCTCCTCATTCTGTTATTTAATTTCCCATACATTACACTTTTTTGGAAGTTGTCCCACAGTTCTTCAATTGTTATTTATTTATTTTTTTCTTTGCATTTTCATTTGAAAATTTTCTACTGACATATCTTCAAGCTCACTGATTCCTTCCTCAGCTGTGTCCAGTCAACTGGTGAGCCCAACAAAGATATTCTTCTTTTTCAGTGTTTTTGATTTCTAACCTTTCTTTTGATTCTCTATTAAAGTTTACATCTCTCCATTTACATCGTCTACCTGTTTTCACATGTTGTCTATGTTTTGCATTAAACCGTGAAAGCCTGTAGAGCACTACTCTAAAATAGAGGTATTTGACTTAACTAAAATGCTCACATAGGTCTCAGTTGAACTACATTTTGTCCTAAGACCCTACTTCTGCTTTTTAGAGTATGTGACCCATGAGTACACTCTTGACCAAGATAAGTTATTCTGCAACATTCTGAGGTAGTCCACCCAGATTGTTGCAGGAGCCAGCTCCAGGATCCAGGAAATTGAAGTTAAAGTTGAGTACTCCAGCCAAGACAAATTCTTGGTAAATGAGTCTTACAGAACATGTTGAATATCAACCAATCAAATGTACTCCCATGCTCTTTCCCAAGCCTGTACAAAGTTCTGCAACATTGAGTATAAAGGATGTGTGTTTATGTTTCCGCTTTGGAATACCATTTTAAACTTTCACTTTGGTGCTTCTCGATTTACAAATCTTTGGATCTGAATAAAACTCTTAGTTTACAGAAATTCTGCTTCATTTTTAACAGAGCCCTTATTATGCTTATCATTGTTGTTGTTGTTCTTATGTGCAGTCAAGTCAGCTAGACTCAGCAACCCTATGTACACAACAGAACAAGACACTGCCCAGTACTGTGCCATCCTCACAATCGTTGCTATGTTTGAGCCCATTGTTGCAACCACTGTGTCAACACAGCTCCTTGAGGATTTTCCTATTTTTCGGTGACCCTCTACCTTATCAGGAATCTCTGGGGGCGTAGTAGTTAAGAGCTACAGCTGCTAACCAAAAGGTCAATAGTTCAAATCCAACAGGCGCTCCTTGGAAACCCTATGGAGCAGTTCTGCCCTGTCCATTAGGGTCACTATGGGTTGGAATCGACTCGACAGGAACAGGTTTCATTTTTGTTCTTTTCTACTTTATCAAGCGTGATGTCCTTCTCTAGGTACTGACCCCTCCCAATAACGTGTCCAAAATATGTGAGAAGAAGTCTCGCCATCTTAACGTCTAAGAAGCATTCTGGCTTTACTTCTTCCAAGACAGATTCATTTATTCTTCTTGCAGTCCATGGTATGTATATTCAATATTCTTTGCCAACATCATAAGCCAAAGGCATTGATTCTTCTTTGGTCTTCTTTATTCATTGTCTAGATTTCCCATGCATGTGAGCTGATGAAAATACTATGGCTTGGGGCAGGCACACCTTAGTGCTTACGGTGACATCTTTCCTTTTTAACACTTTAAAGTGGTCTTTTGCAGCAGATTTGTACAATACAATACATAGTTTGATTTCTTGCCCGCTGCTTCCATATGCATTAATTGTGGACACGAGTAAAATGAAATCCTTGACAACTTCAGTATTTTCTCCATTTATCTTGATGTTGCTTATTGGTTCACCTCTTAACTACTGCACCACTAGGCCTCCTATTTTGTCTTCAAATTTCTTGTAAGTCCATAATCCCTCTCTGATAACTCCAATATCTAAGTCTGGTTCTGATGCATGCTTTTTCTCTGCAGATTATGTTTTATCTTTCCCTTATGGCACTGGGTTTGTTTTGTTTTTTCGTATCATATATTATGGATTGAATTGTGTCCCCCATAGATTTGTTGAAGTCCTAACCCCTGCATTGGTGAATATGGCCTTGTTTGGGAAAACAGGGTTTTTCTTTGCAAATATTATCAGTTAAGTTAAGGAAGTCAAATTGGCATAAGTTGGGTTCTCACTCTAATCCTTTCTGACTGGCATTTTATAAGAGTGAAGGATGGAGGCAGAAATGCAATCAGACAGGAGAAGACAGCATGTGAGGAGTCATCTACAAGGCAAGGAATGCCCAGACCTGTCAGGAACTGAAAGAGACAGGGAAGGATTTTCCCCTAGAACAGATAGAGACAGACATAGCCTGGCTGGCACCATGAATTCAGACTTCTAGACTCCAGAGCTGAGAACATATACTTCTGTTCTTTAAAGCCACCTACTTTGTGGTATTTTGTTATGGCAGCTTTAGAAGACTAAAACATCATGCATTGTAATTTTTGTTGAAAGCTAGACATGATGTATCAGGTAATAAGAGCTGAGGTAAATAAGCCTTTAGTATTGGGCTGTGTTTAATGTTTGTTAAACACATTTAAGTAGTAAGTGCCAGAGACTTTAGTTTTTTATAGTGCCCTTGTTTTTTGTCTTCCCTGTTGCCTTGAATTTCCCTAACAACTTTTTAAATATAGTTTGTGTCTTGCACCTATTTCAGTTGTAACCCAGTGTGATTTTACTAGAGCCCCATCTATGGGGTGGCAAAGTGTGTGTGTAGACGGAGGGTAAGAATTCTAGTGTTATGGTTAAATCTAAATCTGATCGTGGGCCTCTCTCCTGTTCTATGACTTTAACAAGTGTTTCTTAATCATTACGATTTTTTTCTCTTTCCTTAGGCAAGACAGGAAGGCTAGAGGGGGTTGGAATTGGATAAATGTCTTTTACCTTGGTCAGATCTGGAACTGCTACGGTATTTTCCCTGTGGGAGTAAGGCTTTGTTATGGAGAAGTTCTAGGGGAATTTCAAAAGGGTTACTTTTCTCTTCCCCTTGCCATAAACAATATGAGATTTTTTTATTTCTGTTTTTGTTTGGGTGGGAAAGGGTTTACTGTAGGGTTGTTATGAGTCAGGATCCACTGGATGGCCATAGGTTTGCTTTGTTTTGTTTTGTTCTGTTTTTAAACTACAAGAGGGAGCCTTGGTGTCACAGTAGTTAAAGTGTTCGGCTGCTAACCGAAACATCCACCGCTGGAACACATCAGCCACTCTGAGGTAGAAAGACATGGCAGTCTGCTTCCTTCAAGATTTACAGCCTTGTAAACCTTATGGGGCAGTTCTACTGTGTCCTATAGGGTTGCTATGAGTGGGGCTCTGGGAACAAAACCCATGAAAGTATAGTTATCCCCAGGCATTCTCCCGCTCAAGCTAGTTCACACTCAGCTTCCAATAATTGATCAAAATTACCATTTAAATGTTCATATTGGCGCCCTGGTGGTTCAGTGGTTAAGAACTCAGGGGCTAATCAAAAGGTCCACAGTTTCAATCCACCAGCCACTCCTTGGAAACCCTACGGGGCAGTTCTACTCTGTCCTATAGGGTCACTATGAGTCGGAATGGACTCAAAGGCAACGGATACAGGTTTATGTATAATTACTAGTTTATGGCTTTGGCAGCTTCTGCTCCTGGTAAGCTGATCTCAGCTGTGGTTTTCTGTATTTGGCTGTGATTCTCTGCTTTCAGGTCTCTCCAGATTTCAGGGTGCTGGTTTGTCCTGTGACTTCAATCCACTGATGGGTCCCAGAAAAATAACTGATTTTCAGTTTATTGAGATTTTTTTCTTGTTGTGATGAGGCAGCCCCACAGGACTGTATTAAAAATCCTATTTTCTTTGCTTGGTTTCCTCCCCCCGGCTTTGCATTTGAAGTCTGCTTTTATGTAAACTGCATCGCACCTGCCCAGTATGATTAAGAATGTTGCTGACGTAACTTGTATGAACTCCCTACTTGTAAACCCCTTTGAATAAGTAACTTCCCTGCCTGCCCTTGGTAATCAGTCTTGGCAGCAGTAGCTCCGACTGACTCCATTTCCTTGTACAATGAAATAAAGGTGCTTTTCCTTTTCTCCCAACTGGGTCTCTCCTTTTTTGGCCAAAACGAGTCATGCCAAGTAAGAGTCTGGAATTTCCACCTGGTAACAGTGTTAACAGTGATAAAAGGGAGTGATGACTTCCAAACTCCTCACAGGTTGGACCCCGCTCGGCCTTGATTTGCATTTAAAGACAATAAGTACAAGTGAAGTCGCTTTATGTGTTGCTCTAGCTTCAAACTGGCCACACAGAATCTTCATTTGGCTAAGTTTTCCCATACCTTAAACTCTTTTTTTTTTTTTTTTTTAGATCTCCTTTATCAACTACTTTGTCTTTTATATTTGTAGGGCTCTCTTCTGAACATTCAAAATCTTTTTATTATCAAATTTTAATGGCGGGATGTATACTGTAGTTGTTAAATGCATGGATGTTTTTTGTAGTCCAATCCGTCTCTACCATGGTTGGCATAGTAGTGCACGTAGGCTTCCAACAGTTTCTCAAGCATTTTCTTCTGCTGCTTTGATCAATCACCTGTTGCTTCTCTCTCCAGCTTCTAAAGATTCCCTTACTTCTCACGTATGTTAAGACACGGGCAAAGTGTCATTAACACTCACATATAACACATTTTACATGCTGTTTTCAAATTGGAATTCCTATTTAGCACAGAGCTAAATGAAAAATAATAATAAAACTCTGAATAATCTCTAAATAATTTTTCTTGTGGCGTTATCTGTAAGTATTGATGGGTTTATTTCGGGGATCAAACATCATGTTAAACCTTCAGATGTTAAATTACTTGAAATTAGGAGACTGGGAGCAATTGAGAGAGAATAAACTTTTCAAAATGAGTGTTCCAAAAACCCACTGCGGTCGAGTCAATTCCAACTTATAGCAACCCTATAGGACAGTAGAACTGCCCCATAGAGTTTCCAAGCCTGTAATCTTTGTGGAAGCAGACTGTCACATCTTTCTTCCGAAGAGTGGCTGGTGGGTTTGAACCACCCACCTTTCAGTTAGCCGCCAAGTGCATAACCACTGCACCACCAGGGCTCCTGTAGTTGCATGTTAGTGACTTAAGTTGAGGTATAGAGCAAGCATGTAGTTTGGGTTACACAGCAATTGTTTTTAATCATATAAAAGATTGAGAAGATATTCTTTCAAAGGCAAATAATTATCCAAAATGCAGAAATAAGATATTACCTCATAATGAAGAGGTCTAAATATAACCAGATGTATACCCACATTGTATATGAACATGATGACAATTGTGTAAGCCAGTCTAAAGACAACTGAACATAGACTTCGAAACAGTTACATGCCAGAATTATACTTTCAGCAAAAATATCTACTAGAACTGCAAATATTCTTAAGTACTTGTTTACTAATTTTTTTAATGTATTTCATTTCTAATAATAAAGATTAAGCATGGCCTATATTAATTTTTTTTCTTTTTCTGTTAGCTTATTATTTTTTTAACTCAAGATTCTTAAGAAGAATAAGGCCACGTATGGAAGTGAGACATTGTGCTTCTATAGTAATTAAGTCCATTAGTTTGCAGACATCTCTGCCACTTCTCAGTTCTCTTAAAGGACAAAGGTTGACTTGTCTTAAAGAGTTTTACTAAGAAATACTAGAAAGCAAAACTGATTCTAGTGGGACTAATCTATCTTCCTGAAAGTAAGCATTGTTACATATATTTCTGAAGCAGCTGAAAGATTAGTTATTCTTTTCTGTGAAGCATGGTCGATCATGGCTTATGCATCTTTATGCACGCAAACACGTGTCTTAAGTTTTAATTTCATAAGACCAATAGAACCAATACAAAATAATTATTCTTACCAGCCCTCCAGCTCAAGCAAATAAAAGAAAAATTGAGGCAATAAGAAAACTACAGTAAGGGAACTGTCTAATTAAAGCCAGATGAAGACTTTTAGGATGATGAAATACTGAGATCAGGCAGACAATCCTTCCACTAAGTTAAAGGTTAGTAGGCTCTACAGCAACCCTGAGTCATATTAATATGCCAAATCAAGGCAAATTTTTACTTTAGATTTTTGTTAGAGTAAAAATGTCAGCATTTGATACTGTTTAACCCGTTGCCATCAAGTCAAGCGCAACTGATAATGACCCTGTAGGACAGAGTAGACCTGCTGCATAGGGTTTCCAAGGGGCAGCTGGTGGATTCAAACTGCAGACCTTTTGGTTAGCAGCCAAGCTTTAATCACTGCTTATATTGTTGAAAATAAAGATAGAAAATCACTCTAGCACAGGCCTAAGAATGGCATGGCACACTCGAAAATTCAGAAGCCACCTTAATATGAGACAAATAAGCCTAAAATATAAATGTCTCTGAATATATTAAAGTGGCCAATATTTTCATGGTATTTTGCAAAAAAGAAGAAAAGCCAAGTGTTGATAATTGTAAGTTTAATTTGTTCCTTATCAAATCATTAAACTAGCTTAGTTAGCTCTGCAGCCCAACATGGAAAATTCAATCATACCCTCATTGTGATGTGGTTACCTTGACCTCAAATGTCTATTTTAGTTCTGGATTTCCCACAGTATGTTCAACTGAATACTTATCATGAATGATGCCCTGGAGAAAAATGTTTTTCAAAAAGTTCTAGGGTCAAAAAAATTGAATTTTTTCCCCAATATTTACACCACTATCTCCTTATCAATTTGCAACATACATTAAAATTCTGCAATACAGAACCTCTCTAAATAACTCCATAATAAGACTTTCAGGATGATGAAAGACTGAGATCAGGTATAAGGGCATTTTTTCTGATAAAAGCACATGACAAAACCTGAATGCTAAATAAGTTAACCATACAATTTAGTCCAAATAAATAAAGTTAAATCCCTTAATTCCAAAAACAGAAATGGAATTAAAATCCAATACTATAAACAGAAGCCATGCCTGTATGTTCGAGGGCTGAGGACATGGCTAATACACCCATGGAAAAAGGGTACTTAAAGATTTAAAAACAAAACAAAACAAAAACTAAAATTCTCTCCTAGGATCCTAGAAAGTGGAAAAAGTGTTCATCTTTGTGTTTCATTACTATGTGTAAGCAGGGTGGAAATATTCCATAGCAAGTTGAGGCCCAATGCTTTATCTTGGTTGCTTCTGGGGTCTAAATTTACACTTTCAGAATAGAAAGTGAATCCCAAGAGAAGAAAGTGATATAAAAATTATACAATATTATCAAACTCACGAGCCCAGAAACTAAGTAATAGCCTAGTTCCCAGAAAGCACATTAGAAATCCAACAATGAGGAGAAGTTAGCGGGTATAAAAACAGAAGGATCACCATCCTAAGAAAAAGAGAAGGGAAATCTACAAGAGAATTTAAAATAAAACAATTAAAGACTTAAAATATGGCATAGGAAAAAAATGAATCAGCAGGGTAGCATTTTAGAGGAGATAAATTAAAAAAAAAATTACAAATAGAGGCTTGTAGAAATTAAAAATGTGTTCATTAAAATAAAAAATTATATTTAAAAATTAACAGAGAACAGTTGAACCAAAAGAGATGAAAAACGGTGAGCTAAAAGATTTACCTGGGGCAAGCAATAAGAATATAATATAAAAAGTTTAAGACTAATATTGACGAGAAAATAAAAGAGAGAGAAGAGAGAATGAGAAGCTTCAAGTCTTTGTATGGATGTATGTGCCTTATTCTCTCTTGGCTAAACACCTAGGAGTATAATGGTTGGACCATATGGTAGGTGTATGTTTAACCATTTAGGAAACTACCAAAAAGCGTTTCAAAGTGGTACCCTTTTGCATTATTACCAGCAACATATGAGAGCTCCAGTTCTCCACGTACTTGCCAAAGTGGTTTTGTTCAGCCTTTTTAACATCAGCATGCATATAGGAAACCCTGGTGGCGTAGTGGTTAAGTGCTACGCCTGCTAACCAAAAGGTCTGCAGTTGGAATCCACCCAGGTGCTCCTTGGAAACCCTTTAGGGTTGCTATGAGTCAGAATTGACTCTATGGCAATGGGTTGGTTTGTTTGTTTTTTTAATGCATATAGTTAATTTTTTTTTTATATTTAATTAGTGGTATCGCACTGTGGTTTTAATTTTCACTTCTCTGTTGACTAAGGATATTAAACACATATGTATGTTCTTATTTACCACCTTATATATTACAAATGATACTGTAAATAACGTTGAGCAAAAAAGAACAAAAACTGGAATATATGTGCAATTTTATATCAACATTTGACAAATAAAAAACTCGTAAAATATAAATGGATGAACAAATGGAAAACAGTAAAATATTATGCTTAGCTCCATCTACATCATCGATTATATTAAATAATAAATACTCTAAATGAAAAAATAAAATGATTTTTTTAAAGCCTCACATAAATGCTGCATATGTGAGAAACATTTTAAATAGAAATAGATTTACTATAATTTATTCTAATAAAACCATAACAAAAAGAAAGCTGATGTGGCTATATTAATATGATACAAAGTAGATTTTAGGGTAAAAAATAGTATGGAGGAAAAAGAGAGACATTTGATAATAAAAAAATTTAAATTCAGCCAGCACAGATGTTATCTATATTTCTCTATGTAATTAGAAGTTTCATTTAAAAACCTTTATAAAATAGAAATTGTTTTTACTGTTTTAACACTTTCTAATATATTTTTTCACCTGATGGTTTCAGTTTTCACCACCCCACTTCACTAGTTTTCCATGAAATTCAATAATGAAATACTGGGATAGAAATTAATAGATTTTAACAGCTTCATTGTGTTTATTGACTTACCTGTCTTGAGACACTTTATTGTTTGTCATTAGTTGCTATCAAGTCAATTCTGACTCATGGCTACCTCATGTGTGCAGAGTAGAGCTGCTTCATAGGGATTTTAAGGCTGTGACCTAAGGCTGGAAGCAGATTGCCAGACATTACATCTGAGGTGCCTCTGGGTGGGTTGTCTCCTATAGCCTACTTAAGAACCATCTTGCAGACTATATGCCTAGTTATGGTTAAGTGCCACAGCTGCTAACCGAGAGGCCGGCAGTTCAAATACGCCAGGCACTCTATGGGGCAGTTCTACTCTGTCCTGTAGGGTCGCTATGAGTGGGAATCGACTCGACGGCACTGGGTTTGGTTTGGTTTGGTTTTTGTATGGGCATGACAGAAAACACCTAGAAATAGTGGTGATTTGTAGCATTCTCAGACTCATGTGGCCACTGAAAATTCTATTTAATGATGAGGATTATACTGCTGTAGAGAAAAATGGATTGAAGCTTGTAGGAGTTAAGGTGGGCTAGAAGCAGGCTGGTTTGATTTCATGTGAGAAGATGATGATTTATAAAGTGGCCATGGGGATGTATAAAGCATTGCCACATTTATTAGAAAGGTTTCCCATTCAATATTTCTGTGGCCTTTCCCTGTTTTATTCTCTTTACAAATAAGAAAAATTGCCTACCTTCATAAAAAGCAGCAACAGCAACACACTCATTTTAACGTTCATTTATGCACAGATGTGATTGTGAAAAAAAAAAAAAAAAGAATCCCTGAGGGGTATGTCTGCATAAAATTTGCCATGCTAATATTTCTGTGGAAAAGTGTATTCAGTCTTTTTTTTCATGAAGAAACAATCTCCACATTCTAGCAAATACGACATGAGGTGATAACTGTGGAATGAAAAAAAAAAAAAAAGGTAATGTTTAAAAAAATTTTACCTTTAAAATCCCTGCTGTAGAAGACCCAAATTATCCTGGTTGGCTGTCATGGAAACTGCTGATCAATTTAGACAGATGTCTCCACTCACAAAGGAAGCATACAGACTTGGGACAATGATCTATGCCTTTGTACTCAACACCAGTCCCTCCCCCAGCCACACACACTACCTACACACCCACATCCCCAATTCCCTCCCTCACTTTGCATAAACGACCTCTATATTTAAGGAAAGGGCAGAAATAGAAACTGGTATTTGCACAGATCGACCACTTTTGCTTGCTACCGGAGACTTCTGAGAATGGATTAAAAGTGTAAAGACTCGATACCCAAATTCCCACCTTGGGCCATCTGAATTGGATTTGGCCTTAAAATAGCAAAGTTGATCAGCACCACTGAATCGGGCATGGGAGAGTTCATTTCTATTTTTACACACATTTCTATTCAGAGAAAAGAAAAAGATGCTGTTAAACAGAAATGTAGGGAATCACGTCCAAAGAAAGAAAAAGTAAACATCATCAGACTAGAATTAGAGTAAGCTCCTGTGAATACAGTTGTTTTTGATATAATGTTTACTGAAGCTTCGTGCGTGTGCCAGTCTCCTGTTATACCAGAAATGATCCACCTGTGTTCACTTTACAATGGTATTGGAAGACGTGTAACGCTATGTTAGGATGTGCTTAAAAGGCACTTGGGAGATTAAAATTCTATACTTCTGTTTGTTTTAATGGTTCTCAAAGGGACTAATTAAGAGAACTTTGGACTTTTTAGGCTTCTCCAAAATTATATACATATTCTCAAGCCGACTTTACAAAACTGTTTGAATTATGAGAAATCTATGTTTCAGCTTTTAGATAAGTAAATAATCTGCTGAGAAAGTATCCTGGGTTTAGATACTAATATATACAGAAATTAAAACTGAAGCTGTCTGAAAATATAGATAAAATTGTTGAACTGAAATTTCCATAAGAAAGGAAAATCACAGGTGAATATAATGTGATTTATGCATTTGAGTGGATCTTTTCCTGATTGTAAAGATGTGTGTTAAAATTGGAAAACAGGGTGGAAGTATATTGACAGATACGTTTTTATCTATAATTGATGATGTATAGTCTGCAAAACTTTTTTAAAGGTTTGAAAAGGAATAAATTTACATATATTAGCATACAACACTTGAAATTTAATTAGATCAATTTACATCATATAAATGGAGGGCATAAGTCTAAAAATCATAGTCCATATTATGTGTTTTAAGTTACTATTAGCTTTGGCATTATATTTCCTGGAAGGCAAGGCAAAAACGAACATACCTATTTCTGCAGTTCCTATTTTCTGACTAAAGGAAGAAAGTAGATTGTCAACAAAATAGAAATATTTTCATGGAGTTAAAATCCTAAAAATATTTATCATGTATGTTTTTAAGTAAAAGAGAAATAGACAAAATATCACATGATGAGCAAATGTAATATTGTGGCAAATGAAAAAAAAAGACAGTTGGTAAAAGACTAAGAATATAATTTGAATGTCTCCATAGGTGAATTCATTTTTGAGAGGGTGTGAACTAGGCAGACTTATTTAGTTATCTTATAATATAGTAACATAGGAATATACCTTTATTTACCATATCCCACAGCATGTTAATCTGAACAAGAAAATTTCCCAACAGTGTTTTGGGTTTAGTACCTATAGGAAAAAATTTATAGAGTAATTAAACAGTTGCTCTCACTTGCCCAATTTTCGTTTAACATAAGTTATACACTCCCTTGAGTTGGAATCAACTGGATGGCAACGGGTTTGTTTGTTTGGTATAGATACCTAGCATTCACTAAGTATGAAGTGTATCTCCAAAATGATGTTTAAAATCCTAGTTCTGAGTGAGAAGGAGGCGGCGCAGTCTTTTCCACTGACTGTAACTATAAAGTTGAAAAGAATCCATGAAGCAGCAATTTGAGGCCAACGTAAAGAGTAGCAGGTAGATTAAAGGATTCTGGAATTTGAAGCACCACTGAGGAGGTGGTGAGCTTACCGCTTTGCTTTTCTTCTGAAATTTTCCAGCCTAAAATTGTGGCCTCTAGAATCCCAGAAGTAGTCATTGATGGATTCTCAGTAGACTCTGAAAGGGTACATGTGCATATTGTAATTACAAGAACAAACACTAAAATAAGAAAGAAATACAAATAGAACTAGTTAAAATCACAGTGGTAAGTTAAAATGACATTTTAAAAAATAATATGTTCAAGTAATTTAAAAGGGGGGAGAAAAAAAATGAAAAACAGAAGGAAAAAACTCTAAACAAAAAATAAAATAGTCAACTTAGTTCCAAACATATAAGCAAAACTTGTAAATCGTCTGAACACAATCATTAAAAAAGACAAGGAAACTGAAGCTTAAAGAGTTGAAGTGGTCTACCCAAGGTGGCAAGCCTGAGAAGTGGCAGAGAAGAGATTCAGATCATATGTGCCAGCTCCCACTCATAGAACGCAAATTGTAGGCAAAGAACTAAATTAGAAGCAAGAGATTTAATTTTATTGCTCAAGTATTTACAATCATTTTCAGGGAGTATAGACTGAATTGAATGACACTCTTGCTCATTTTGCTAAAGTCTATTTTTAATAAATTTAGGTGGAAAAATTAAATCAGCTTTTATCTTTTTTCAAAAATTAAATAAGAGGAATAAAAGATTAAGATTTAGCTCAATCTTTAATTCTTTTCACCAGTTAAAACCAAAAACCAAACCTGTTGCTGTCAAGTCGATTCCGACTCACAGCAAGCCTATAGGACAGAGTAGAACTGCCCCATAGGGTTTCCAAGGGACACCTGGTGTTCTCAAACTGCCGGCCTTTTGGTTAGCAGCCCTACCTCTTAACCACTGCACCACCAGGGTTTCCTTTTGCTAGTTAAGTCAACATTGATTTATTGCCCGCCTTCTATATACAATGACTTGTTGTAAACCAGTAGTTCTCAACTGGGGGCAAACTTACCACCCAAGGAGTATCTGGTAATGTGTGCAATACGTGGAGACAATTCTTGCTGTCACCACTTGGAGGGGGTAGCTAGTGGCGCCTAGTGAGTAAAGGCCAAGGATTCTGTCAAACATCCTACAATGCACAGGACAGCCACCACCACAAAGAGCTACCTGGCCAAGAATGCAAATAGTGCTGACCTTGGGAACACCTGTGACTGACGTGCCCCAACTCAGGCTATCTTAATTGACGCACCTTCACTTTATGAAAACCCAGCTGTTTATAAAATGTCACCAACTTAGGGCGTCACTCACTCTGGCTGGCATGTTTGGGGTTTATTATTTTCAGGTTTATTATTCCATCCATTCATTGACTCAGCCTATTCCAACTCAAAGTATTGTTGTGATTTCTTTTTGCAGAGCAATGGTTTAGAGACTTTTTAGAAACTTTTCGTGGCATGTATAAGCCGAAATCAAACAATTTTATCCTCAACGACAGATACTATAAGCCCAAATTATCCAAGCAATTGATGCTACATTGCACCTAATTCTGTCCGTATGGGTAACAGATCCAACCATTAATTATATCCCGGTGAGATATGAGAAATATTCCTGATGCACAGATGGAGAAAGTTATATAAAGTGACTTGCCCAGGGCTTTTTCAGGGATGATATTTAAGTTCCAAAATTTATTTAATGTGTATAAACCAGTGATCACTCTACACTAGTTTGAAATTTAAATACCCTAAGCCAACCAATTAAATGCTTGGGGTGGGGGGGAACAAGTGTCTGTTTATTTGCCTTCTTTTACTGTAGCATTCATATAAATCCTGGCTTCTGCTCTCCCAAGATTTTATCTAAGAAATCACTTGATATATACATACTTCTTTCTCTCTATTATATCATTTTTGTTGAAAAATTAATCAGCCTCTCATATCATAACCAGGTAAGGTAAAAAGCAGGCATGGTTGAAAAAAAAAGCGAGAAAAGAATAACTTATTTTAGTTAAGAAGCATAAATACTTCAAACTCAAAAAATATAAATCTCATCTTTTAAGACAATGGAAACATATTGCACTTGAACATGTGCATTTTGATAATTTATTAAAGCCATTAATATGCAGATATGTAATGATTTATGTCTTTGGACAGTTCACTGCTATGTAAAAATAAAATAGAATAGAAAAACAATATTTCCATGTGAGACTCCAACTAATCTATACAGGTATGGGTTAGTTTTCTTGTTTCCTACTGTTTTGCTAGAGCTCATAGATGCTCAAAGAATGATTATGGGTTTTGCCTATTTTGCCTTTCCATGGATTCTGCCTGTGAACCCCGTCTCTGTTTGATCCAAGTACCACACCCCACGTCCTCTTGTCTCATGGAGGTGAGCCCTCGCTGTGCTGTTGTTGTTCCTGACATTGGTGCAGCTTTCCTAGACACTTTGGAATCTCCGTTCCCTCCCCAGTCTGTGGATTGTTTTCCATAATCCTGACTTGCCATTACACGGTCCCACCTCTTTCTGAATATTTGACTCTACAGCCAAGACCTCTAACCTTTCTTCAGCCTTTTCAGCTTGGCTGTGTATACTCTATGGCTTTAATGTTTTGGCAGTGGCTTCCTCTGAGGATTTTTGTTTGTTCCTGGTGTGTTGTGCTAATGCAGAGATGAATCTTGTTTCCAGTTCTCACAATTTATGATTTTAACCTGTTATCAAATCAGTTCAAGTCGTACTTATTCCACCATGACAGGAGGGTAGTTAGATATTTCCTTGTACCACATAATGTTTGCCTAGGAAGATGTAGAATGAATTATTGTCACAATATCCTTGAAAAGAATGCCATAGTCACTCAAAAGATTTACAAGTAGATATCACCCAGAATGGTTAAAGTGAATCAGACTGACCATAATAAATATCAGAGCAAATGTAGAGCAATTGGATATTTATACACTGTTGGTGAAGCATAAACTGGTGCAACCACTTTAGAAAACAGTGTGAAATTATCTGCTGTAGTTATCTATTGCTTATGACCCAATACTTTCATTCTTAGGTATATACATAAATAATGCACATGTGCACTTAACCAAACCAAACCAAACCTGTTGCCATCAAGTTGATTTTGACTCGTAGAGACCCTATAGGACAGAGTAGGACTGCCGATAGAGTTTCCAAGGAACACCTGGTGTATCTGAACTGCTGACCTTTATGGTTAGCAGACGTAGCTCTTAACCGCTACACCACCAGTGTTTCCACATGTACACCTATAGACATGTATAAGATGTTCAGAGCAAATTTATTAATAATAAGTTAAAGGTAGAAGCCAAACAGTAGAATCAGTAAATAAATTGGGACAGATTCATAAAATGATATACTATTCAGCAATGAAAAGGTCAAGCTACAAGTGTGGGCAATAAACAATGTGGACAAGTCCTGTAAACATTGTGTTGAGTGTAAAGAACTTAGACCCAAAAGGGAACTTACGATTATTTACTGTATATAAAGTTATAAAAGCACAGGCAAAATGCATCTAAAGTGCTTAAGATGCATGCTTAGTTGGTAAAACTATTAAAATACTAGGTAGGAAATTGCTATAAAAGTCATAAGTGGTAAGTGATTGGGTGGTACCCTGAGGGGCATCTGGGCTGCTATAATGTTGTACTTCTTAGTCAGGTGGTGGGTATGATGATATTCGCATTGTGATATTCACTAAGCTGGGTGTTCTTTTGCATACTTTTGTGTGTATTGTTATATTTTACAATTTAAAAATAGAGATGCTTATTTCAAAACAGGTTCTCTGGGAAAAGGCAGTGCCCCCCTCACACATAACAGTTTCTTTAAGCAGAAATATTAATTTTGTGAGTTCTAATAATATTGGCTGGAGCCCTTGTGGCACAGTGGTTAAGAGATCAGCTTTCATCCAAAAGGTCAGCAATTCGAACCCACCAGCTGCTCCTTGGAAAGCCAGTTTCTACTCTGTTCTGTAGGGTCATTATGAGTCGGAAAAAACTCGATGGCAATATATATGTATTTTTTTTTTTTAATAATATTGACCTGGACGTACAGTAATGCCCTCCATCATTTGGAACAATGAAACCTCTTCTTTACTCTGGGCTCTAAATCCAGCAAGCTATCTGGCTCCACGGTCAGAGTAATCCATTGAAGGGAATGGCATAGGATTCATGACAGGTCTGGGTTGTCATCTTACCAAGGAGTCCCTGCCAAAGTGTATCATCCCTTCGTTAAATATTAGGTTGAAAATAAGGTCTGGAATTTTCTTAATAATAATGTGCCATGATGAATTTCTTAGTTCACCGTATCATTGTAACATAACATGTTAATGCGGGCAACACTGAGTGAAGGGTATGCATGGGCTTTCTGTACTATCTTTGTAGCTTTTCTATAAATCTAAAATTATTCCAGAATACAAAGTCAATTAAAAAAAAAAAAAAGTAGAAAGTAGCAAAGATGGTACATTGCAGCTTCCTCCCCAGGAGCTCGTAAAGAAGGTGGAGATATTTGAGGGAAATAATTTAGCCACCGCTCTTTAAGTTCCCGTAAAAGAGAAGAAACCTCAAGTCTCTTGGAGATAAAATTATAGGACATTTATTTCTGATGTCTTTCTCTAAATGTCCTCCATAGTTCAGCATTTCAAAGAAAGGAAGGAGTGACTAAGCTAACTGGTGGGATTGTAAGAGGAATCTGGGCATGAAGTGCCTCTTCTCCCCATGTACACATTTCTCCTCCTTTGGAAACAGCCTGGCCCTGCTGAGGAGACCTGACATGTGCTAACTCTCACTGTGGTTAAATGAATAAGTATAATTTTAGGGGAAGAGCAGCATGGAGATATTACAAAGTCTATATGGGACTTAAGGAGCTCTGTGGTGAAGTAGAAACCCTGGTGGTGTAGCATTTCAGAGCTACAGCTGCTAACCAAAAGGTCAGCAGTTCGATTCCATCAGGTGCTCCTTGGAAACCCTATGGGGGCACTTCTACTCTGTCCTATAGTATTGCTATGAGTCAGAATCAACACAGTGGCAACAGGTTTGGTTTGGTTTGGTTTTTAGTGGCCCAGTGGTTAAGCAGTCAGCTGCTAACAGAAAGCTTGGTGGCTTAACCCCACCAGCTGCTCTGCAGGAGAAAGATGTAGCATTCTACTTCTGTAAAGATTCATAGTCTTAGAAACCCTGTGGGGCAGTTCTACTCTGTCTTTTAGGGTTGCTATGAGTCTGAATCAACTTGATGGCAATGAGTTTGGTTTTTTTAATACGGCATTTGGCCTAGATATAAGCCATGTCCTCCAATTCTGCTTTAAAAAATAAAGCTAATATTTTGATATCCATCTGTTTGATCTCTATATTTACTTTTCCTTTGATTATGAACTCGGAAGTGAGCTCTGTTTCACAGGGAAGAGTTTAGTCTCAGTGCTGTGATTATATACAATTTTTAACCTACTTATACAAATCTCTGATTTCCTTGACCAATTCTAATTTTCCTAGATCTGCACAAAGCTTGGATCCAAAGCTGCATGTGTACTCATCCAGATCCAGATGCCAAACAAACGGAAAGAAAGAAGTTTTTTTCTGATATTTCTACTATGACTTTAATAATGTTATTTGAATTGGGCAAAGCACCTGCTGGCTCCAGACCCTGATGGACAGAATCCAGTAGTTTTCTTGACTGATTTTCATAATAGCTAGCTAGATAGCTAGATGGATGGATGCATGGACAGACAGGTGGGTGGGAGGGTAGGTGGGTAGGTAGGTAGGTAGGTAGATAGATACACAGATACATAGATTCATAGATAGATAGACAGATGATTAAGAAAAACATTGCCATCGAGTCGATCCTGACTCATAGCCACCCTATAGGACAGAGTAGTACTGCCCATAGAGCTTCCAAGGAGTGCCCGGTGGACTCGAATTGCTGACTTTTTGGTTAGAAGCTGTAGCTCTTACCCACTATGCCACCAGGATTTCCTGATAGATTTTTGTATATATAGGTAGAGAGAGAGAGATATGTAGATAGAGTCTATACAGTATTTCTGTGGCAACCATAGGATTTAAGATGGTTCAAGATTAAGGAATGTAAATAGAATTATGGTGAGCCTTTGAAAGACTTAGTGTTTGTGTGTGTGTGTTTGCTTGTTAATAATACAAATGACATACTAAATAACAGTTTATGAAAGATTTCATACATCTTAAATAAATATTAACTTGTGTTAATTATTAACATCCACTAAGCAAAAAAAAAAAAAAATTTTTTTTTTAAGCATTTTCTCCCCGAAAGATTTTTAGCCTGTCCATTCCCTGAAATTTCAGTGTGATGATTGTGAGTTCTTTTTTTTTGTTGAAACCAAAACAGAAAATTGAGATGTTTTTCTTTGCCTGATCTGCCTTATAAATGTTCAATGCATTTTAATTTTATGCTTTCAGGATTGTGCATTTATTGGTCCCATATTATGCTTCCTGGACCTCTCTTATCTCTCCTCCTTTTCTGCCTTCTTCAAGACCTGTTTGGGGAATTCTACCTGAGTTGATGCATTTACAGATGTGTCATTATTCTCTTTCCCACAGAAACTAGAATTCAGGACTAAAGTTTTTTCTTTACTTGTATAAAGGCATGAAGGTGATAGGTAGATAGAATGATAGTTTTCATATCTCAGTGCTCTATGTGCATCATTGTGGATCTCTAACTGCTATTTCATTCTTGTATTCTGATTAATGGCCCCAGAAATGACTAAACATTTATGCTTAATGAAACTCAAGTGACTTGTCTGTCAAGAAGTTATTCATACAGAATCGAATTTATGTGAATTCATATACCGTACAAAGAAAAGTGTGAAATGGAAAGGATGCCTGCATTTATTTATCAGAATTAGCTTTTCGTGAGTTTGTGGTTCAAGTCATATTAGAACGAATCAAAGGCACAACTATGAAGCCAATCTCAAGAAATACATTTTTCCTCTAAGCTGTTTACTGGAGTTCCTAATCTGTGATTAGGGGAAGGAATCCACTCTACTAACGTAGGAACGAGCTGAATTATTAAGAAGTTTTAAAAATTCATGAAAATTACCAAACACACTCAAGAGCTAACCCTTTATTTTCCATTTTGTTTGTTTAATTTCAATTTTACTGCCTACTAATAGATCTCCTCAAGTAAGTGAAAGGATTCTTTGGAAGCCCGCTGCGACTATAGGAACCTGGAGACTGTGAGTTCCATTTCTACCTTTCTCTTAGCCTAACTAAATCCAATTCATTCTTTTACTGTTAAACTGCCACTGTTATTGCAGAGCTGTGGCTGTGGGGAGAGGAGGGGTGCTCAGTGCCTGCTGCTTTGACTCTCTCATAGGGAGTGCACTTGACAGCTCTCCAAGTCACGTTATAACAGCCAGTGTTCAAGGTAGTTGACGGATACGCCCTGTCCTTATCTCGCTTTTTGTACCAGGATATGGCACCATGTCCTTCTTATATTCTTATTCTTCCCTAAAATATTTTGTTTTTTACTATGTTCTCCCAATATTTGAGTCTCGAATTTATACTATTTGTTTTGAATTAACTTGCCCATCAATTCTTGGCATGGGCAGGAATTGCTAATCTCAAAGTCACCATGTTGAACCTTATCCCAAATCCCAGTCACTGAAGAAGCACTCAATCTCTCCAGCCCGCTCTACAAGGTGGTAAGGGGCCTTGAGGGGATGGAAATTTGGACTGAATTAATGTATTTGGCAAAACATTTATCCCTTACAGCATCATGTGAGGAGCTGCTGTAATCATTATTTTTCATTATATCTTCTTTTTACTTTATCTTTCTTCCTCATTAACAACACTTTGGTAAATTCATATCAAATTATTGAAGAGTCTGAACTTAGTGGGATACAAAAAGAAATGTTTCTATTTATCAGCAACCACTGCCTTCAAACACTTGAGGACATCTTGGGCATAACAATCTCATGTCAAATTTAGTCGCTTTCACGTATGAATGAGTCACATCAAGTATAAATCACACTTCATTCTCATATCTAATCAAAACATCTCAACTTCACGTACACCTCTGTCCATACCCGTACTGCTCAGTCCTAATCAGCGGCAAGCAGATTTGCTGTGGGGATGAACACTGGTGGTCTATTCTTTTATTTTCTCCTACTTCCTTGACTCTTCTTTTTCTCGTTGAGTGGGGAAAGAAATGTTGGAGAAGGAGACAAAATATTTCTTTGTTAGCTTCTTAGTTGGTTCTGTTGCTGCTGTTGCCTCCTGGATAACATCCATTTGTCCTTGATTCCTGCTGTGGCAATTTTTGGAATGCTGACATTTTCTAGAGGTGGAGTTTCTTGACATCTTAAGCCAGTTCTCACAGCTCCCACTCTTAGTGATTCACCCATCAGACTATCTTCTGGTTAGGCTCCTGCATGGTTAGGATGACCTCTTGGTTTTATTTCTTTAAGACAACTTGAGTCTACCAAATTCTTTGGGACCCACTTAGCCAAAATATTTTAAGATAAATTGACTTGTTCTTTGCTTGCCATCGCAGGCTGTTCTTAGCTTCTTACTTTGGGAAATTGTCAGTAAAGAAGAAGCAGACAGTTCAATTATTTATTTAAAATCTGGGAGACAGACATCTAACTCTTCATTGAAATGTCTCAGTGCACTCTCATCCTGGGGCAGGACTTGAAGCTTAGCAAGCATCTGGTCTTGAAGCCAGATGATGTGCCCTTTTTGCAGGCACCCACAATGCCTTTCATTAGTTATCTTGGAGCTCCTCTTAATTAACTTGGTTGGGGAGAAATATCCCCCCACCAGTGTGACGACTCATTTCTCTTGGGAACTCTTCAACTCAAAAAATGTCTCTAAATTGGCTAGTATACTGTTTTATTATGTATGTGTGGAAGACGAATAAGGACATAGTAGGGTTGCAAGGGTAAATGGCTACCTCTTTAATCATCTGAAGATTTTTTTGTGCTCCTTGGTGTTCTCTCCAGATTATACAGGTACTTCACAAGTACAATTTCAGTTTGGGGACTTCAAGCAAAATTCTGAGACAAGAAATGTACCGTTCAATATCCTGAACCATTGCTTGTTATAAATTGTTTGTGAACATTGATTAGCATTATTAATTTTACAGACAATGAGATCTGAGAATCATAAATGATTTGATTAAATGACTAAGATACTAAATTAGGATTAAAATTAGTTGTTACTTAAAAACAAAATTTTTTAAAGTTTTATTTTCTTAGTTGACAACTCTGCTATTTTCTTTTACTTCTTGGATTCTAACTTCAAATACATATATATTAAGCTCAAAGTAAAAGAAAAAAATAGTAGGTGCCTTGCAGAATGCATAATTAGATGTACTTTCTGTGTAAATATTTTGTATTCCAAAGGACTAACTAATCACAACTAAGGATCATTAATGATTTGTTATATCTTTCAAGCTTATGTAGAGTTGTGTAAAATTTCAGAAAATTGAATTTCAAAGATATTTTAGTGTTTCACTACTAAATAAACAAGATTCTTAAGGAATAAAACTAAAAGAATTAAAACTTTCAAAGTTGCTGTAACCTCATTGAGATTATAACATGATAACGACTTTCACTGATGGTTCAATAAGTAAACAAAAAATTACATTTCGTATTTCTTTAGCATTAGCATCTGAAGCTCTTGTTGTGTTTATTTTCGGCACCTATTTGATGAATTCAGCTCCCGCAGAATGAGGATAAGGGCAGGAATAAACATTATTTATAGTCACTGTGGATGGTTATGGAGGGTTAGTACTAGATTTGTGTCCAAAGGAAAAAAGGTCATAAGGTAAATCAAGGGTTATCACAGAAGAGAAACAAAGATGAGTATTGGTGGCACAAACAAGGGAATAAAACCAGGATGAACAAAAGTAAGGAGCAGTCACTTTGAGCAAGCAGAAGTATGGTAGGCTAAATTCTGTTTAAAGGATCAATGTTTGAATCTGGGATTTATATACAAAAAAAAAAAAAATTTTTTTTTTTTTTTTAATCAGTATTCACAACCCTGGTGGTGTAGTGGTTAAGTGATATGGCTGCTAATCTAATGGTTGTCAGTTCAAATTCACCAACCGCTGTTTGGAAACCCTATGAGGAAGTTCTATTCTGTCGTATAAGGTCGCTATGAGGCAGAATCAACTCCATGGCAATGAGTTTTTTGTTTTGGACTCTATATTCATGATGAGTTGGAATCGACTTGACAGCAGTGGGTTTTTTTGTTTTGTTTTTGTTCTTAATCAGCGTTTGCAGACTTGAATGGTACAAATGATTAATGCACATGGCTGCTAACAGAAAGGCTGGAAGTTTGAGTTCAACCAGAGGCACCTCTGAAGAAAGGCCTAGTGATCTATTTCTGAAAAATCAGCCACTGAAAACCATATGGAACACAGTTCTACTCTGATACATATGGTCGCCACGAGTCAGAGTCAACTGGATGACAACTGGTTTTTAAATCAGTATTTGCAAGGAGAGAGCCTGGTAGAAGACTGAAAAGTGCTGAAATTATAATATACTTGATGGTATATTTATCTTCTTGTTGCTTTTCCTTGTAATTTTTACATTTATGTTTATTAAAAGAACTATATTCATGAAATTCCTTGATTATATTTTATGTCTATTAGTCTGTAATCAAATGTTTCTTCAAGGTCTACATACACAGACCATGTTGATGTGCCCAACCGTGAATGCAACTTCCCCATTCCTAGCAAGTTCTTTTCAATTTGGGGTGTACAATTCGGTCCGTAACACTGTTCATTCCACACCTCACAAGAGCAGGAGTAATGAAAGTAGCACGTGGTGACATATTCTTCCTACCTTTGCTGCCTTGCTCTTTGGTACTTGAAATCAATGCACAATTGAAAATTTCAAGAGGAAGTTACCAAGATGCATTGCTGCCAAGCAAATAACGTTTATGTTGTCTCTATTCCTACATAGCGAGTGTAGGGCTTCTATCCCTAAGAACATGTAGTACAATTGCCACTCCAATTTGGTTGTATTATCAGTTGGTTTCTGACAATACACTTATATGTTGAGCGTGGGTAAAAAGTCTACAAAAGAGTGTCATTTTCTTTTTGTATGTGGGATGGGGAGGGATGCTCAGCTTCCTAGGTTAATAAGACTACATCTCAGAACCAGGGGAATGATGTGCTAAAAAAACATAAACTACCTTCCTACATTTTTCCTTTGAGGTCTGTGCCAAAAAGGAGAGCTCAGATGCACACTGAGATAAAGTGTAGACAGGGGAGAGGGCTTCTCAAGAAAAGTCCGTTAGTCTTTTAATTAATACCAATTTGCACCTGAGGACTTGAAACATTTCCTGAGGAAGATCAAAGACTACAGCCTTCAGTATGGAATACATCTCAACATAAAGAAAATGAAAATCCTCACAACTGAACCAATAAGCAACCTCATGATAAATGGAGAAAAGATTGAAGTTGTCAGGCATTTCATTTTACTTAGACCCACAATCAACACCCATGGAAGCAGCCATGAAGAAATCAAACCACACATTGCAACGGCCATATCTGCTACAAAGTACCTCTTTAAAGTGTAAAAAGCAAATGTGCCAGGCCCATTTAGGTGTTTTCAACCACCTCATATGCATGCGAAATCTGGGCAATGAATAAGGAAGACAGAAGAATTGATGCCTTCGAATTATTGTGTTAGGGAAGAATATTGAATATACCATGAACTGTCAAAAGAACGAATAAATCTGTTTTGGAAGAAGTACAGCTGGAATGTTCCTTAGAAGTGAGACTGGTGAGACTTCATCTCACATACTTTGGGTAAGTTATCAGAAGGAATCAGTCCCTGGAGAAGGACATCATGCTTGTAAAATAGAGGGTCAGTGAAAAAGAGGAAGACCTTCAACAGGAAGGATTGACACAGAGACTGCAACAACGGGTTCAAGCATAACAAGGATTGTGAGGATGATGCAGGACCAGGCAGTGTTTTATTCTGTTGTACAGAGGGTCACTATGAGTCAGAACCAGCTTGATGGCACCTAACAACAGTATGTTAAAATTACTGCTTTTATTTTTTCTTAGGTCCTTGATATTTTAGTGACAAGATGGAGGCAGATGCATTGCAAACTGCCAGTGAGATGCCATATTGATCCCGAATCCTAAATGCAAGGGCGTTAGCAATTTTTTATTTATTACAAATTAATGACTTGAGATATCACTTTATAAAGTTAGAAAATACACTGCAATTTAAAAAAAAAGTTTGAGATATTGATTCATAATGGAAGATCTTTTCTTTAAAAAAAAAAAAAAAAGCCACGATGCTGCTAAAGAGCTAATAAAATTTTCTGCATACCTTCTGGGCCTGTAATCTCTTAATCAATACCGGTTTGGGACTAATGTGATGAGCTCAGGACTAATTGAAAGGATGCATACTATTAACGCCAGGCATTCACCCTAACAGCACAGTCAGACAGTGTTCATTTTTGAGATGAGCAAATTAAAGATTAATTTCTATGGCTGCAAATACCCAGTAAGAAAACATAACCTATTTATATAATGTGCCATCCCCTTTAGTCCAAATGGCATGTAGATTAGTAGCTAGTGCATTCAAGCTTAAACCAAAAGGACACATATCTAATTGAAGCTTTTTCAATAACTCAGTGATATACTATTATTTCTCTGGGTCTCAGTTTCTTCAACAGTAAAATATAGACCTGCTTGACTCTAACAGGAAACCCTGGTGGTGTAGTGGTTAAGTGCTACAGCTGCTAACCAAAGGGTTGGCAGCTTGAATCTGTCAGGCGCTCCCTGGAAAATCTATGGGGCAGTTCTACTCTGTCCTATAGGGTCGCTATGAGTGGATATCAACTTGACGGCACTGGGTTTGGTTTTTTTGGCTTGACTCCAGCAGGGGTTAGAATCTACAGCATTTTGGAAAATGCCACATAAATTAGCTAAAAGAAAAATTTACTCATTACTCCTTCTCTTGTTATGAGTGGGATGAACAGTGTTATGTTTAGAATTTACGTCCCCCCAAAATGTGTGTTGTAAATCCTAACTCCTGTACATGTGGATGTAATCTCATTTGAGAAAAAGGTTTTCTTTGTTATGTTAATGAAGCCATGTCAGAGTAGGGTGTGCTTTAAACCGACCACTTTGGGGATATAATAGGAGCAGATTAGGCACAGAAGCAAGAAAGCACAGATAGGGAAAGACAGGTGCAATGCCACATGGAGATCACCAAGGGATGAAAGAACAGAATCTGAGAAGAGACAAGGACCTTTCCTCAGAGCTGACAGAGAGAGAAAGACTTCCCCTAGAGCTGGTGCCCTGAATTTGGACTTCTAGCTTCCTAAAGTATGAGAAAAAAGATAAATTTCTGTTTATTAAAGGCACCCACTTGAGGTATTTCTGTCATAGCAGCACCAGCTAACTAAGACCAACAGTCAAGCTTATGCATCCTGATACACTATTGATGCCTGTGTTCAGTGAGCCTTTACAATAATTCATAACCTATCTCACTGAAATCTTAATACTGTGGACTTTAAAATAAGGAAAGAGAAATATTCCTGATTTTAATATAGTATCTTAATATCAAAACAGTATGAATGCTTTTCAAAGAAAAAAAAAATCAGCTTTATTTTTTTTTTTTACTTTGAAATTACTTATTCATCCATTTAGCTAGTATTGACTGTATGCTAAATATTGGGATTAAAATATTATAAAATATGTTCTTCAACCTTAATTGTCATGAAATATTTTCCTTAAAAACAGATGAAATACCGTCTTTGTGAAGAAGCATAGCCAGCTATTTAAGATGGCTTTAATATACAATAGTATTTAATTGAAAGCGGAATTTTTGTAATTTGGAGTGTCAGTTAATTTATATATTTGCATATTATATTCTACTGCCTATTTTTTTTTTACTACAGATTACATATGCTTCATACAACATATAGACAACTCAAGTGAATTTCTGTTCATTAAACTTTCTCCATGAGTTACTTAAAAAAAAAAAAAAACTATAAATTCAGTATGTCACTACAAACAAAAGAAAAATGCCCGTTTTAGAAAGGAAATATAATTATGTAACATTTCTCCATCCTGGCAAAAACAAAGAAACGATCACAAAAGACTTTTCTTTTTTTTTTTTTGCTTTTGCTTTCTTTATTTTGCCTCTCAGTTGCCACTCTAGTCTCTAGGCACTGACAAGATAGCCCTGTCCTTAAAGATGGGCTGAGGAGACCCACAGTCTGGTTTGGAACGCTGGCTCCTCCACTTTTAGCACTGTGACCTTGGGCAAATTACTCGGTCTTTATGTGCCTCAGCTTGATCATTTATAAAATGGTGATAACAATAATAGCACTTACCACAAAGGATTGTTGTGGGAATTAGACCCCATGTGTGCAGATTGTAAGGTCTGCCTTCCCAGGTGCCTCTTGGTGGGTTTGAACTGTTAACCTTTTGGCTAGTATCAAATGTATAACCATTTGTGCCATAGTACTTGTAAAAATTCCTGATTCTCTTTAAAAAAAAAAAAAATTAGTTTGAAGGTACATTTTATGAAGATTTTGTGTTGCAAAGTTTGTAGTATAGAAACTGTCTCGAATGTCCCAGAGGCTTTCTCTCCAACAAGGGCTCGCATTCAGGACATCTGCATAATTTACTAGGCATTGCATTAAAGTGAGATTCAGAAACTTCAGATCTACCACTCCAGCATTCTTAGCCCACTGAGTATTGTGGGGAAACCAAGTTTATGACGTGAGATTATTCTTCCATAGAAAGATTTGTTCCACAAAAACCAGCACAGGTATGTAGGTATGCGTGGGCAGTTCTCCTGTCCCTATGACAGTGACTTAGTCTGATCCGCATTTAGCAATGGCATGCTGCAAGTTCCTCCTTCTTCTTCCATCACGCTGTCCTCCAGTCAGGTGCAGAGAGCAATACCGTGCAGAGGTGCTCAAAGACATGGTAATACAGCTTTTTGTTTTTTGTTGACTCCATTCTTTTCCACAGGAAGGTACAATATGCATTATTTCACATATCTGAGTCAGGAAATCAAATCGTTTGAACATCACAAGCAAGATGAAAGGTTCTTGGCATGGAAGTGAAATGCTGCCTCTGAGCTCAGGTCCTAAATTCAGAGGTCCTATCTTCCCTTGTCATTGCTGAAATCCCAATGTTTCGTAGAACAAAACCTTGCATATGATAGGCACTCTGTAAATAGCTACTAAATAAATAAATGAATGATGAATAAATGCCAAACACATTTGTATATGTATATGGCATGTGCTCACTTAATACTGGTTGAAGGAACATTTGATCGGATGAAAAATTGAGTACTTTCGATTTTTCAGAATTGAGAAAAATAACTATTGAGTACAGAGTTATTTAGGAGCGATGCTAAGTTGTCAGTTGCCATTGTGTTGGCTCTAACTCATGGTGACCCTATGTACAAAAGAAACAAACATTTCATGGTCCCTTGCCAATTTTCTAATCGTTGGTATGCTCTTGTCTATTGTTGCCAACACTGTGTATGTTGAGTGCCTTCCAACCTAGGGAGTACATCCTCTATAAATATATAGAACAATATTCTGTTGTGATTCGTAGGATTTTCACTGGCTAATTTTTGAAAGTAGATTACCAGTCTTTTCTCCCTAGTCTGGCTTAGTTTAGAAACTCCACTGAAACCTATCCATCATGGGTGGCCCTGTTGGTATTTGAGATACAGGTGGCATAGCTTCTAGCATCACAGCAACATGGAAGCCACCACAGTATAACAAACTGACAGATGGGTAGTGGAACAATGCTGAAATTACAATCCAATTCTTCTATTTCTCTATTAATTTGCTTTCTATGTTTGTCCCAAATTATGTGACCTGACTCTCACATATAGTCAGTATTTTCTGTCAAAAATATATTTTACTGCTAAATAGTCTTACTTAAAGTTCATGCTCACATATCTTGTACAGGGTATGTAGCCTGTGCTGACACATATTAAATAATTTAATCTTCCCCAAAGCATTTTCAGATAGGCATTACTATTATTCCTCAAGGTTACAGACCCGCTTAGTCGATTTAGAATTTGAACTCAAAACAAATTTGCAGAACCTGTTCTACTAAAAACTAAATTCTACAAAAAAACAAAAACAAAAACTCATTGCCATTGAGTTGATTCCAACTCATAGTGACCCTATAGGAAAGGGTAGAACTGCCCCATGGGGTTTCCTTGGCTGTAATCCTATGGAAGCTGACTGCCACATCTTTCTCTCACAGAGTGGCTGGTGGGTTTGAACGGCTGACCTGCACCACCAGGACTCCTTAAACAAACATACAAACAACCAAAAAATAATACTAAAATAAGCACATCTCCTGAAGCTAATCTGCTTCCACAAGAACAGCAGCAACAAAAGGCAAGTATCGAATCCGAGGTGAAAGACTTGTTTTCTGCAGAAGCGTTTAGGACTGGTAAAAGCTTAGACGGTGTTGCCAACGTGCAAAGGAGAAGTGAGAACTGAGGGTCAGTGATAGTGAGTTCATTACTCACAAGCTCCCATCCTGTTACCTTGAATGCCTGAATCTCACTCCCTATATCCTTTCCAAAGTCTTCACTGGCCGACTTCCCCCTTGTCAGGTTTGATCTCACAATGCTGTTATCCTTCCTCACCCTGTAGGGATGCAAGAAAAGCCTCCTCTGGATGTGTGTGCCAGCATGTACAACAAACAGCAGCTGTATCTTCTGAGTGCATAGAGTCTGGTCAGCTCTGTGGTATTGAATTATTGATTTCATCCTATTTTTAAACAATTTTTCACTTCACACTACAAGTTCATGGTCCATTTATGTTTTCAAGTAAACATACAACCCATTCCTTATTACTCTTATTGTTCCATATTCTATATACCACATTTTATCTCCCCTTCTGCTAGTGAGGAAACAAACCTTGGTGGTTAAGTGCTATGGCTGCTAACCAAGAGGTCAGCAGTTCAAATCCACCAGGTGCTCCTTGGAAACTCTGTCAGGCAGTTCTACTCTGTCCTATACGGTCACTGTGAGTCGGAATCAACTCGATGGCAGTGAGTTTGGTTTTTTTTTGGTCTGCTAGTGATGGACACCCAGTGTATTTGCGATTTATTGGTGCTACATGGTATGTTAAAATAAACATCCTCATACATGCTGCCTTATACATGTCAAAAAAAAAAAAGCCAAACCCACTGCCGTCGAGTCAATTCCGATTCATAGCCTTAAACATGTACATGAGAATTATTGGGTCACTGATATATATAATTAATTTGAATAAGGAAGGATAACTTATTATCCAGAATGGCTACACCAGCCAATGCTACAAGTAACGACACATGAGGGTTTCTGCATTAGATATGTCTGCCCACATTTGTCATTATCCAATCGTTTAACTTTTGCCAATGTGATGTGTGTAAAACTATATATATATTTGCTATTGTAACTAGTTTTTTTTTTTGTTCTTAATGAATTTTTACAACTCTTTATGTGATTATTAATCTTGTAAGTTTTTCTTTTTTTTAGGAATTTCCTATTCATATCATATGCATAATTTTCGACTGGAATACTATGTTTTTCTCACTAATTTGCATAAAATTCTTGAATAGCCTAGACATTTAAACCTTGCCAGTTTTGGACACTGTAATTATTTTCTCCCATTCTGTCATTTAGGCATTCCTTCGTGGTACAAACGGTTGATGTGTTCAGCTTCAAACCAAAAGGTTGGAGGTTTGGTCCATCCAGAGGCACCTCAGGATGAAGACCTAATGATATCCTTCCAAAAAAGCAGCCATTGGAAGCCCTGTTGAGCATAGTTAGACACACAGGGGGTCTCCATGAGTCAGAAAGGACTCAAGAGCACCAGGTTATTCTGTCATTTATGCATTAACTTTCTCCATTGTGTTAGTTTAAAAAAATCATAAGTTTTGTATAATCATGTACATATCACTTTAAAATTTATGTTTTTGAAGCTTTGTTTAAGAGCTCTCTCTCCACAATTATGGATTGAATCGTGCCCCCCCAAAAAGATATGACGAAGTCCTAACTCCTGTACCTGGACCTGAGGGTGTGCCCTTGTTTGGAAATAGAATCTTTGAGATACTATCAGTTAATTTAGTTAGCATAATGTCATGCCAGGGTAGGGTAAGCTACAATCCTATCTGACTGGTGTCGCATGAGAGTGGAGAGCAGATAGAGACAGACACAGCAAGAAGGCACCACGTGATGATGCATCTTTAAGCCAAGGATCACCTTTCCTCGTGTCCAATAACATCTTCAGTAACAATTGTTTATACAGGCAAAATATTTGCAAACAAACTTATCTAGTGGTACATTCTAGGAGCTCCTGACACTTCCGGCTCAATGTTCTTGCTGGAAAGTTCAGTAAGTATAAGAGTAGGGTTTTTTTATTATTATTATTATTAGGGCAAAAAGGAATCACCAGCCTGAAAATCCCTTACTTCTGAAATTTGGAAGATCTTTGCTCTCAGGTATTGGTATTTATGGCAGCTCTAATTCTCCTTAGGAGGTCATTCAGTTGTTTTAGAAAACACCCTTCTGTTTTTTGTTGATTCCTTTTGAGGGCTCTGAGAGAACTCTTCATGTCTTTCTTTCAACTTCAGGTGGCTTCTGGAAATCCTTGGCATTCCTTGGCTTATAGACACATCTTCAAGGGTGTCTTCTCTCTGTGTCTACTTGTGTCTTTTCTCTTCTTTTATAAAATATCACTTATTTGGGATAATGAGTAAGGATGCTTCAGTATGTTTCTTCTCATTTTGAGTCGTGCCACATCAGTGAATGAAGGTCCCAAAAGCTTTACTCCATCCACGTCATTAAGGTCAACTCTAATTTGAGGAGGCAGCTCTTCCCCAGTCATCTTTTGAGTGCCTTCCAACCTAGGGGGCTCATCTTCCAGCACTATATCAAACAATGTTCCACTGCTATTCGTAAGGTTTTCACTGGCTAATGCTTTTCAGAAGTAGACTGCCGGGTCCGTCTTCCTAGTCTATCTTAGTCCAATAACCTCCAGCGTCCAATAACACTTTTTTTTTTTTAGCCTTCACAAGAACTGCATTTAATGTCCACATCCCTAGCAACTTTCTGCTCAATGATTCAAGTTTTTTATGCAACTTCTACTCACTTCTTTTTGAACCTTCTACTCACTTCTTTTTGAACCTTCTACTCACTTCTTTTTGAAGATCTAAAACAAATAATCGACAAGTATCCAAAAATATGAATGAAAAGAGGAGAATGTAGTTGCAGGTTAGAGAAGGGTATCTATATCTTTAACTTTGCTAGTAATGAGTCAATACAGCCTAGTTATGATGAATCCACAACTGGTTAAGGCCAGACGATTTGGTTATAGAGGTAATCACCCAAACAACCTTAAACAGGAAGCTGAAAAAGGCTGTCTTAGGGGCTTTGCTGTGTGGGAGTTGGGAATGAGTGTTACTTTTTAATAATGAGCCCTTTTGTATTGTTTTATTATTAGAGCTTTTCATATTTTACATGAAATTTAAAGCCATTAATTATTGAAAATATAATAATATTGAAGAATAATACTATTTCTCTTCCTTATTTTAAAATTTAGGGAAAGAAACTTATCCTCTGAAAGGATATTTGTGTATTTGATACTACGTCGTTGCTGTTGTATGTCATTCTGCCGATTTTCAACTCATAGCGACCCTATGTGACAGAGTAGAACTGCCCCTTAGGGTTTCCGAGACTGTAATCTTTATGGAAGCAGATTATCAGGTCTTTCTCCCACTGAGCCACTGGCCACTGGGTAGGTTTGAACTGCCAACCTTTTGGTTAGCAGCCGAGGGCCTAACCATTGCCCCACGAAAGCTTCTTATTTGGTACTATATAATCACTCATAGTATGCATTCTTCAGGAAGACCACTGGGAAAAGTAGGAAGAACATTGAGCTGGAAGTGTCAGGAGCTCCTAGAATGTACCACTAAAAAAAAAAAAAACTAGGTAAGCTTATTTGCAAATATTTTGTCTGTATAAGCAGTTTGATTTTAAAATGCATTAAAAATCCATGAACCCATGCGGGGTATAGTGCTTCATCAATGTACATTTGTAATAATGGGTAGGGAAGGGCTTATGTCTTTGTTCTTTGCCAAACAGTGCATGTTAAGACTGTATATAGTATCCAGGTACTATCCCTTCCTGTTCAGGTCCAAGAACCATCTTATCTTGTTCTTTATTGTCAAATGTACCATTCCTGGTTTATTTAATATTTCCTACCATGAGAAAGGAGCCCTGGTGGCATGGCGAGCTCTTAACAAAAAGACTGACCATTCAAATCCAACGGCCAGTCCTTGGAAAGACTATGGGGCAGTTCTACTCTGTCCTTTAGGGTCACTATGAATTGGAATCGACTCATTGGCAACAGGTTTGGTTTTGGGGTTTTGTGCCATAAGAAAAACGTAACAATACTGTTATTATTCTCAAAGCCATGGCTCCTTGGAAACTCTTTCCTTTTTAACTATATAAATCTTCTTGCCTCTGTAGTTTCCTGATACCCTTTATTGAAAACTAGTCATGGTGCTGCATCATCTGGGTGAATACTGGCTTCTAATTATTCCCTCAAAGGCGGTTTCTGTGATCTGTTGCTGCTTACCATAAATGTAAATCATAGTCAAAGTATGAACAAAAGTATAAACAGCAATACCTCTTCTGAGCCCTGGTTGCACAGTGATTAAGAACTGGCTGCTAACCAAAAGATTGGCAGTTTGAATCCACCAGCCACTCCTTGGAAATCCTATGGGGCAGTTCTACTCTGTCCTATAGGGTCACTATGAGTCGAAATTGACTTGATGGCAATGGGTTTGGTTTTTTGGTATTTTTTTATTATTTTGGGGATTTCTGGCCATGCTAAATTTACCTTAGGAATTTTGTAACATAAACATTCAACCATGTCTCCTATTAATCCTCTTTATCCATAATCACTGCTTTCCTGAATGTACTCTTTCAACATTGAATGCCCCGCGCCGCCCCCCACCATCTCATTGAGGAACTGCGGATGGTAACTAGGCCCACTCTCACGAAGAACGCTCGTCCTGAGTCTCATGCAGCTTTAGCGTCCCCTGTGAGAACACAATGTCATTGCACCTCCGAGTCAGGAGAGCACGCTGACCCTAAGGACCTGTTGGTGTTGCGGAGTAACAGGTGGAAAGCACTTGGAAAGGGTGCTCTCAGTCCCGGAGGGTGGTGGCTTGCTGACTGCCAAGGTGCTGGGGTGGATATCCTGCATGCCAGCAACTGGGAGCAGGCGGAGGGACACAGGTAAAGGATACCCACTGCACCACCCCTTCTCAGGTGCTGTAGGTTAGGGCAGCCCCACTTGGGCCCCTGCATCTACTAGAGCTGACACACCAGTTGAACCAAGGTGGCAGAAAACTGTTGATGGCCCATAGCCCTGAACTCATCCTGTGTGTCCTCTGTGAGTCAGAATCCCCTCAAATCAGCATGTTAGCATCATTCTAGTGGTCAAGGAGTACAAGGTCCTGTGAAGGATACACACCATCCCTCCCCACTCTTGGGAGCCATTGGCTCACGGGACCACCCTCCTAAAATGACTGTCAGCTTTGTCCAGGAAAGATCCTGTCCACATGGATTCTGAAATTCCTCCTCTCAACACTGGAGCATCTGGTTGACCCCACATGGGAAAGGACAGTATTTTGAATAGATGGTCAGATATTGCTCAGAAGGAGTGAGACAGATTGGGGGCCATATGAGCCCTGGTCCTGCAATGGGAAGCTCTTCCTGGACATCACTGCCAGCCTCAGCCAGACCTGGTCATGGAAAGGAGACTTAGACTAGAGGCAGGAGCTTCCTGTGACCAGGATCTGTGAAGGACCAGCTATAGGTTCAGAGCACCCTAACCCGATAGCATTGCTGGTCCTGACAAGTCCCAAGTACTGTATGGGATGTAGAAAAATTCGAGAAAGACACTTTTTAAACAATTGAACAGCTGGAGATGTGGACCCAGGGCAGGAACCCAACTTGCTCTGGTCTAACAAAGGTACTGGACAAGAGAAGCCAGTTCTAGTCCAAGATGTTTTAGTAACAAGCCGTATGGATTCCTTGATGCTCAGTTTTCTAGTCTGTAAATAAATAGGAATAGATTTTACTACATTTTAAAGTGATTTTGAAGATTTTTTAAAAAATTATTCATGAATTCTGAATGTGGCATCATTTTTCTAAAAAAAAAACTACTAAATATTTCAAATCCAAGTGGACAGGAATTTCACTTGCCATCATATGAATATGGACTACTTTAACTGAATCGGTCTTGAAAGCATTTACATGGAATTCTAACTACACAAATTTTATGCTTAATCAGAAATGAAGATCCTACATTGGCAAGTTAAAATGATGTGCAAATAGCTTTAATGCAATTAAGCGTTCCCAGTTTAATTTAAATTTTCTTTTGCAGGTTGCATGTTAACCTGTTTCTAATGTAAGATCATCTGGTAGACAAGTATCTTGTGCCATTTTTAAACAGAATGTTTTTAACTTTTTTTTTTTTTAATTTACTACTGATGCAGAAGTTCCTTTTCCTCTCCTTTGTACTTGAGTAAGGTACAGACTAGTGCTAATGTGAAAGAAAATTACCTGGGATTTGTGGAATAGCAATACGGTTTATCGTCTTCCAAGGCGCCTAAAGTTTTACATGAAACTTGACCACCAACAGGTACTTATTTAGTAGACATGTTAGTCCAGGCATCAGAAAAAGGGAAAAACTTGATGTGTTTACTGTCAATGCAAAAAAAAAAAAAAAAAAAAAAAGCTTAACAATTTGGAAATAGTCCTCTGTATCTAGATCAACATTTTGCGGTGAAGGAAGAAAAAATGATTGAGTGAGGAATTTAAGTTGTTTCCATGTTTACCGTGAAGAACCATTAACTAAATAGAATCATAACTTCTAGTCCTTTTCTTACTCTGACATAATACCCACTACCTTTGAGTCAATTCTGACTCACAGCAACCCCAGAGGTTTTTCAAGGCTGTAAGTCTCCACTGAAGCAGACTGCCATGTCTGTCTCCTTCAGAGGGGTGGGTGGTCTCCAACAGCTGTGCTTCCGATAGCGGTTGATTGCTTTAACTACTATACCACCAGGGCTCTGACATAATAGAAACTGTCACCTGCTTTTCTCATGTCTGAATAAGCAATATTTCTGAAGGTGCTTGATGGTATGAGTTGTATGTGCAGAGATTTTGCTCTGTTCATGTATAATGTAAATTTTTCTCCTTTCCTGGAGGGTGACGGAGTCAGCAGAGGCACTTAGCACCTCATTTCCACGTTGATCACAGCCTTGAAAGAAAAGAGTAACATTTATTGCGTGCTTAATGGGTGCGTCTTTTTCTCCCAGTTGCTGTTCAGTAGATTTCCACTCATGGTGACCCCATGTGTGTTGGAGTATAACTGTGCTCCGTAGGGTTTTCAGTGGCTTATTCTCTATAAACTGATCTCCAAGCCCTTCTTCCAAGGCATCTATGGGTGGACTCAAACTGCCAAGGTTTTGGTTTGCAAGTCCGTTAACTGTTTGCACTACCCAGAGACTATACAGCCATTACATTTAGGCCAACTGCTTTTAATTCTGACTTTCATGCTTTAAACACATATCCCCCCAATTTTCAAATGCATTTTCGTAGTAATTTTCTAGCACCCAAATTTCAGGATTGTTTTCAAACAATTTTTTCTGTATTTATAAAGATACATTTCAAAGTATTATTATTCATTTCTATTTTGTCATTTTAAAAATAACCCACATAGAGTGGATGTAAAATAATCAATGGTATCTAAATGAGAAGCATTTCTAAAATAATTAATAAGAATAAACAGCTGCACTCAGAGCCAAGTGTGACCGTGATGGAGAGTGAATGGTCTTGGTAAAGCACTTTGGAAAACAAAAGGGAAGCGAGTAGGGTGATTTTGGTGGCATTTGCCTGAAGTACATTCTTTTATTGGACAGAAAGGCTGATTTTTAAAAAATGCCCATCTACAGGTATCTGATATGAGTAATTTGCAAAGGACATTTACACAGCACATTTATATTTGAACAAAATTATACCCTCAGCAACTTCAAGATTTCAGTCACTAATAGAATAACAAGCAAGAAAAAATGTAGATACCCAAATCACGCATTGTCAATGGCGTCTGTGTCATCAAGACAGAAATTCGGTGTGCTTTAAACCCGGGCAGGGCAGAGGAGGAGAGAGAGGGAGAGAGGGACAGACCATGCCAGCGCGCAACGGAGAGCTACTGGAAGCGCATTAGGTCTAAAGGTTCTCCGACTATCCTCCCAATGTGAGAGAACGTGCTTCACGTGCAGCTGGGACATAGGAGGGAAAGGGACAGAGAAACGTAGGAAATCGTCATATTAACTTGGTTGTCCTGTTACCACTTCCAAATATGTTTATTTTGTAATTGGCATATAACACTAAGATAGTTCTACTTCACCCTAGTTGTCAAAAACAGTAAATCTGGTGAGCTCTGCTATTTTCCCACACATGTTTACCACAATATAGTATAGTATAGTAATAGCATAGCGTAGCATATGATACTATAGTGTAGCACAGCAACCAAACCCAACCCATTACTGTCTAGTCAATTCTGACTCATAACAACACTAAAGGAGAGAATAGAACTGCCCCAGAGAGTTTCCAAGGCTGTGTTCTTCACAGAAGCAGACTGCCGTATCTTTTCTCTTGTGGAGTGGCTGGTGGGTTTTAACCACCAACCTTTTGTTTAGCAGCCACGTACTTAACCACTGTACAACCAGGGCTCCTATAGTACAGTATAGTGTAGAGTAGTGTAGTATAGTGTAGTATATAGTACACTACAGTATAGTATAGTTTAAAAAAAAAAAAAAACTTGTTGCCGTGGAGTAGATTCCAACTCATAGCAACCCTATAGGACAGAGTAGAACTGTCCCATAGGGTTTCCAAGGAGCAGCTGGTGGATTCGAACTGCGAACCTTTTGGTTAGCAGCTGATCTCTTAACAACTCCACCACCAGGGCTCCATTAGTATAGAATGAAAAAAATGAAAAAACAAACCCATTACTGTGGAATCAATTCTGACTCACAGCAACCATACAGGACAGAGTAGAACTGCCCCATAGCATTTCCAAGGAGTGGCTGGTAGATTCAAACTGCAGACCTTAGCAGCCATAGTTATTAGTTATTAACCACTGCACCATTGTATAGTATAGTATGGTATGGTATAGTATAGTATTAGTATGGTGTGGTGTGGTGTGGTGTGGTGTGGTGTGGTGTGGTGTGGTATGGTGTGGTGTGGAGTGATGTATAGTATAGTATACTATACTATACTATTAGAACAGTGTAGTGTGGTGTGGTGTAGTATTAGTATGGTATGGTATGGTATAGTATTAGTATGGTATGGTATACTATTAGTATAGTATTGGTATGGTATGGTATGGTATGGCATGGCATGGCATGGCATGGCATGGCATGGTATGGTATGGCATGGCATGGCATGGCATGGTATGGTATGGTATGATGTGGTGTGGTGCGGTATGATGTGGTGTGGTATGGTGTGGTATGGTGTGGTCTGCTATGGCATGGCATAGTATTATTATAGTATCAGTATGATATGGTATGGTGTGGTGTGGTATCGTATCATATTAGTATGGTATAGTATTAGTATGGTATGACATGGTGTGATACGGTATTAGTATGGTATAGTATAGTATGGTGTGGTATGGTATGGTATAATATTGGTATGATATGGTATAGTATATTATTAATATAATAATTAGAATAGCATTAGTATAGAATGGTACGATATGGTATGGTATAGTATTAATATGCTATTGTAAGGTATAAAAAGAAAAACCAAGCTCAGTGCCATCAAGTCGATTCTGACTAATAGCGACCCTATAGGACAGAGTAGAACTGCCTCATAGAGTTTCCAAGGAGTGCCTGGTGGATTCGAACTGCTGACCCTTTGGTTAGCAGCCGTAGCTCTTAACCACTACACCATCAGGGTTTCCATTGTAAGGTATAGTATAGAATGATAATTGAATCGACTCGGCGGCGCTGGGTGGGCTGGGTAGTATAGAATGGTATGATATGGTACGGCAGGGTAGGGGAGGGGAGGGTAGAGTAGGATATGGTATGGTATGGTATGATATAGTATTGGTATGGTATGGTATGGTATAGTAATTAGAATAGTATTAGTATGGCATGATATGGTATGGTACGTTATGGTACGGTGCGGTGAGGTGCAGTGTGGTACAGTACAGTATGGTATAGTATAATAAGAGGGAGTTAAGTGATTTTTCTTGTTAAATTTGTCTTTTGTGCATACAAATTGCCTGATGTTGCTGACCTATGTGATCAGTCATCCCTAATAGCAGACTTCGGTGTGTTCAGCTGAAGCTACAAAGTTGTGAGTTTATATGGCACAGAAGGTAATTAAAAGATCAGCCCTGAAAGTGAAAGCATAGGAAAATGTCCAGCATATTTCACTAAAGAACAAGAAAGTAATCTTTTTTTTTTTTTCCTGGATAGCTGGAGGTTATTGTGTTTTGTACACACATTATTTCTTTCAAAGACTGCAAAAGAACACTGCCCTGAAGACACAACATTGTAGAGGTGTAGCTAACATAATTTTTTGGCACCAAGTTTAACTCAAAAGGATTAAGTAAGTGTATTCATAGATTTTAAACCAATCAAATTGCCCAGCCGTTTCCTGCATTAATTTTCCAGCTAACTTAATTATACAGCCCCGAGCTCTGGCTTCTCATCAATTAACAGAGCTGTAAAAATCTGGAGCCCAATTCTACAATGTATTAATCAACACATCTGATGTAGGGAAGCAGACTTTATTGTGGTCTCTGGGCAGAAAATCAAACCGGTAACCACTGTCAATTTAACCGTATTCAGCTTGAAAATGCATTAATACTTTAATTAGTTAATTCCTGAAATTCATGTTGGGTTGACCCGATCAGACAGCAGAGTAGACATTTAGGAAAAAAGAAAAAAGAATGTCATAGTGACTGAGCACTAAGTAAAAAGTCTTATTAAAAAAATAATAATCATCAAAGAAAAAAGTCAAAGAGGAGAGTTTTCAAGCAGAACCAAAGAACTGTTTAAATGAGGTAAAGAAGAATGTAAAACCACAATGGGCAAGGAGGAACGCTCTCAAAAAAACTCTGCACCAGACAGCCCCCTCCCCAAGGGGTTTCAGTGTATTTGGTGGGAAGTTCTAGTTGGGCTAGATGAAAGGCCATAAGTTGTTTCAGTTTCAAGTTTCTACAATTTATCACTAGGGGCTTTCCCTCATGATGGCTCCAAGGCCACGCACTATGCTTGAATTGCAACTCTGTTTTAGGCAAGGTAAACAGACAATATATGGAGTTAGTGAGTTCCCATCAGTTCCTTTTATTGTAGAAAGTTAACAGTGCATGTGACTCAACAGACCAGGCATCTTTACGGATAATATTTCCAGACATCTGAAACATGTGCTCTACAGTTTAGAAGAACAGAAGACAAACTGGTTTGGAAAGAACTATAATTACATTTTAAAAAAATGAAGAACTGTTAAACATGTGTACATACTTATATTTGCCTAATGCGTATGGTATTCTGATCAATATAAAATTAAAAATAAAATTTGATATATTAAGCTAACATTTACATATTGCCTGCAGGCTGAGTTCTAAGGAGCTTCCAAGATAGTATCTAAAGTTCTCCTTAGTTCGCCTTTATACGGCAAACAGAAGTTTCCAAATGAACATTTTAAGTGTTTCTCTTTTAGTTGGTAATTTGTTGAAACTCCAGTGACCATGGAATTAGAAAGTAATAACATATTTTATACGTGTTTCTAGAGCTGAAAAGTAGATAAACTTTTCTTTTCCTTCTTTTTTTTTCAGTTAAAAACAAACAAACAAACAAACCTGTTGTTGTCGAGTTGATTCTGACTCAGAGGAAACCTATAGGACAGAGTAGAACTGTCCCCATAGGATTTCCAAGGAGCTCCTGGGGGATTCAAACTGCCAACCATAGCTAGTGGATTAGAACGGCTGATCTTTTAGTTAGGAGGCAAGCTCATACCCACTGCACCCCCAGGTTTCTTTTTTAAGTTTAGAGCCATATAATATGATAGAAGAGAAAGTACTTGGAACTTGTCAAGAAATGAGCTGATGAATGTAATATTTGGCTTCCACATCATCAGCAATGAAAATGCGAAGCCTGTCTAGTAGGAGCAACAGAATGGTTTCACCGCGGTTTCTCCTTTAGCCAAACTTCATTCTTAGTCCCTCCCCCTCAATGAACTTGGCCATTTATCTTTAAGACCCCCCCACCATCATTATCCTCACTGGAGATGACCTCGAGGCTTAAGATATATGAAAAATACCTCTTTCTCACACAGAGGATATAATCGAAATTGAGCCATTTCCATAATGATTCCATTAGTCCAGTGATCAGGCTGTCAACTGTGTAACCACAATCAAATGACTGAAAGCTGATTTATCAGGTTTCCAGAGCAATTAGGCATTTATAAAAAAAATTCTACAACTCCAAAGTCTTTACATTTTTTCTTTTATTTATTTGTATTTCCCTTTTCTTCTTCCTGCAATCTGTTCTACCTACAGCAGCAGTCTTACCATGACTGTGTGATGAAAGTAAGGTTGCTTGATACGAAGCATTTCTGTATATATTTTACATCCACGTTATCATCCCGTGGTCATGAGGAAGAGATGGAGCTATTAATGTCTGATGAAAACCAAGAACTATAATGGGCACTTCCATTTATTACCAGTTTAATACTGCAACTCTTGTCAAGCCTGAGACATTTTAATCCTCATCTGGGCAGCAGAAATCTGAGGTCCGAGATCATACATGCCACCCAGCTGGAATCTGAACCCAGGTAAGGAGTTCCAGTGGTGCGATGGTTAAATGCTCGGCTGTGGAACAAAAGGTTGGTCATCTGAAGCCCAGCTGCTCTTTGGGAGAAAGACCTGGTGATCTGCTTCAGTAAAGATGACTGCCATGAATACCCTCTGGGGCAGTTCTGCTCTGTTCTAGAGGGTTGCTATGAGTTAGAATCGACTCGATGGCACACAACAACAACATACATGTTTGTCTCTAAGCCTTGGGCACTAGCATAACACAGCATATTTTACATTTTTTTAAATCTTTTAAGTCATCCTTTATATACCTTCACTTTATTTACATCTGGGCCACTTCCTTTCATTATCGTCTGATATGTGCTTTAGAAAAGCAGAATTTTGTTACTATTGGAAAAATAACAAAAAAATAATCATTTATGCTTCCAAAAAAAAAACCAAACCCAGTGCCGTCAAGTCGATTCCGACTCACAGCCCTAACATTTATGCTTACGTAGGCATTATTTGGAAACCCTGGTGGCTTAGTAGTTAAGAGCTATGGCTGCTAACCAAAAGGTCAGCGGTCGGAATTCACCATGAGCTCCTTGGAAACCTGACAGGGCAGTTCTACTCTGTCCTATAGGGTCCAACTATGAGTCAGAATTGACTTGATGGCAACAGGTTTGGTTTTTTAGTATGAATTATTTTGGGGATTCAAGTAGTACATTATTAATTAAGGACATCTTAAAATATAGTTGTAGATTATGAGTCTTAGTTTCCTTTACATTTCCTGTATTTTGTAACTTTTCTGTAAAAAAAAATACAAATAATTTCACTGTTGAATAAATAAATATTAATTCTTTGAAAGGTAGCTCACTTGAAGGGCAAATGTGTCACTTTTTTGGTAGAACTAAACTGAATAAAAGCTTTAGGAGCCTCCTTTTAATTGAAAAATTATGAAAGTTTAATGTTATATATTAATAATAGATACGTTTAGATATAAATTAAAAGCTATTTGAGTGAGAATTTATTATACAGAAGTTAGTGTAGTGACTAACAGATTATAAGGATCTACAGATACATTTTTGCTGCTTAATATCAGTGATACTCTTGGTTCACGTATTCATAAAATAGAAATAATAAATCATCATCAGGTAACTGTGATAATTGAATAACCTCAAAAAAAGATAATGTGGGTAAAGTGCTTAGCCAACTACTTGGCATACTGTTAGCACATAAGATTTGGAGCTATTATATGATATGAAAAAGCCATTATAGAAGGTTCTTCATTTACGAATATTGTGGACTAGCTATTACGACTAAGTGATCAAATGATCTTCTTGTAGGTTTCATAAGTGTGAGTTAATTTTGCAGTCATATAATTTCAGAGATGGAAAGGGCCCTGGAAGTAATATCCAGTGGTTTTTAGCATATATGTATGGGTGGGACTGTGGGGGGTTGATCATGCCCTCACACCCAAGAATGAGAAACTCTGATGGATGGGCATTTATAATTTGAAGAGTATCTTCAATTTACTTATGGTTTATATTCTATTTAAGAGTCCTGCAACATCCCCTGTTCCTATAAGGATGTGTAAATTAAAGAATGAGAAAACAAATATGGTAACTAACACCCCCAAACAAACAAACAAAAACAAATCCTTTGCCGTCGAGTCAATTCCAACCCATATCGACCCTATAGGACAGAATAGAACTGCCCCATAGGGTTTTCCTGGAGTGGCTGGTGGACTCAAACTGCCTTCTTTTGGGTTCACAGGGAGGCTAAATAATATATTTCAATCCACACTGCACATAACAGCAAAATAAGAATTAAACACCAGGACTACTACTGACTTCCAGTCCAGTATTTTCCATTCTGATCCATGCCAGCTCTGGAAGTTCCTTCTAAAGAGATCATTGCATAACAGAATTTAATTGCTTCATTTTGCTATCTACTTGCAACCCATTGCTGTTGAGTTGACTCTGATTCATAGCAACCCTATAGGACAGAGTAAAACTTCCCCATAGGATTTCTGAGGAACGGCTGGTGGATTCGAACTAACTACTTTGGTGAGCAACTGAGCTCTTGACTACTGCACCACTTCTTGGAAACCATATGGGGCAGTTCTACTCTGTCCTATAGGGGCGCTGTGAGTCAGAATCAACTTGATGGTGATGGGTTTGGTTTGTTTTTGGTTAATCTGCCTAAAGGCCATTTTATACATTGTAGCATAGAGAGAAAAAACAAAAATCATAACTATGACAAGTGAAAGTGGTCTAAAATTTGTGTATCAGAAGACTATAGTTGTATATCTTCAAGAACTGAAGGGAAACCAGACAAAAGTCTGGGGTACACATTGCTTAAGAGTAAGTACTTTTCATAATGGTAATTTTCCTACGTAATTTTTTTGTTCTAACTTCCTCAAAAATCTGCTTTCCTATTTGAAAATAAATCTTAGAAATGTGTATGGCAGTCATCTTAGGTAAAATCACCTTGGGTAGTTTAAATTTTGGTTTGGGTCTTGTGAATCTTACTCAGCCCACCCCATTGCTTATTCGTGAAGGACTATTTACAGAAAATTAAGAGGCTGCAGAGAATACACATCCTGTTGGAATTTTATAATAAAACAATCTAATTTACAAAGCCTTCTTCTCTTGTAAAGGTATTTGGGGAGCAAGATAATTAAATTACTGCCATAAAATTAAGACAATCTATTTCCTAATCTTTTTTGAAAAGTTACTTGTGATCTTTATTCCTGTTTTTCCTTCTTTCACTCTATGGTCTTCTCAGTGACTTCTTCAGTTGTTTCTTTTAGAGTGTACTTTGCTACCATAAATGCGAAATATTTCTGTTTATCTGCACAAAGAAATCTTTGAAAATGTTAATGGCATGCAGTAATTGACTATTAATATGTCTAGGAAGGAATCAAAATTTCCTAGTACACAGCTGAAGGACAATTAAGAGAGTATTTTTCACAAACAAATTGAAAGAAGAAAACTAATAAATTAAATTGGTGGATTTGATTCTAAAACAGAGTTACTCAGCTATACCCCATCAAATTTACCACTAACCTAGCTCTATCCCCACCCCAGATTCCAAAATACACCACTTCAAAGGATGTCTGACCTCTTTCTAAGTTTCTGGAACCCTGGAATTCTGTCTTGACACCTGGAATCACAGGAATTTTTATAGTAAGTTTTATAGAAATAGAGCCAAATTATCTTACCTCTCAAGGGGAGGAGTTCTATTTGTCTGGGAAGAACTTTGTTTATTTTCACTTAAATTATAGTGATAAAATAGAAGAAAAATGGTTCTTAACCCTCTACCCATACCTCCCCAACACACACATAAACAACACACACACACACCTGGCATTACAGGACATGGTCCTAATAGCTCTTTTTAGCATTCTCTTCTCGATACCTTACCATACTCAATCTCCCGCTTTTCCTTTGTTCATGTTCTCTCTCCTTCTTCCTTCTACCTGCAAGCCACTGATGGTCCATGCAGTGATTTGGAAATTCCTTGTTAATAGAAATTGGCAATTACTCATAATCTAGCCCCCAGCTAAATTTTACCTCCCTTGAAGTCAGGGGAAGCTAATGATAAAATATTAAAGACCAACTGGGTCACTCAGGATTCTGTACAAGAGCAGAAAATACTTCAGGAATTAAAAAAAAAAAAAAAAATTATTACAAGGAATTTGGCACCTAAGACATTTTTTTGAAGAGTTAAATCGCCTGTAGGGTGGGCCTCCAGGAATGAATTCCAGAATGAAGGACAAGGATTCACTAGGATATCATTCTCGTGAGATGACTGCCAGAACTATTTATACGTAGTTCAAAGACACACTCCATGGCTGCCATCTAAGGAAGTAGGCGGCCAGAATCAGAAGCCTCCTCCAAGGGGAACACTGGTGTAGCTGCCTGCAGATACTTGGGAAGCTTGAGCATAGCCATCTTATGCTGCTGCAGAAAGACTTCTCATCTTGACAGAGTTGTTATCACCTTCAAAAAAAAAAAGCAACAATAAAATGACCTCCATTTTGTTTCTGTATTCCAAAACACCACAAGTTTCGGTGTGGAATCTAGTGAATGAATGTAAAAAGTGCAAGTTCGACTCTCATCTTTGCTGTACCCTGCAGTATGTAGGCTGAGGGTGGGTGGAAGTTGAGAAGCCAATTCATTGTATCCATACATTATTTTCCTGGTACTAAATTTAATCCTTATAAAAACCCTGTGTAGTTGATAACATTATCTACATATTCAAGATAAGGACATTTAGACTCAAGGAAAGAAGGTAGGGAAATAATGTTCATGAACATATACCAGCTACATACCTAAATATGTCAAATAAATGCTACATATACTATTTTCCTTAATTCTTCCAATAGTCTTACAATGTCCGAATTATACAGATGATATTGAGGCTCCAAAACTGGTTGCCATCCAGTCGATTTCAACTCGAAGTGACCCTATAGGACAGAGTAGAACCACTCTCATAGGGTTTCCAAGGAGCGGCTGGTGGAGTCGTACTGCCGACCTTTAGGTTAGCGGACGAGCTCTTAGCCACTGTGCCACGAGGGCAATTAATCTTAAATAAGACTAACTCACACCACTGTTCATCAAAGTCAACATCTCTCTATGCAGGAAAACAAAATGTGTATATATGATGGGATGTTATTCACACTTTTTGACACAATAAAAAGGTCTTTCTTTACATTTTTATGTATAAGGACGCATTTTGCTAAGTGATGTATACACCTATGAAGATATGCAAATACATATATATTTCATATATATATCAAATCGATATCTCATATCTACCTGTACACACATATATTTTTTATATATATATATATATCAAATCAAAGGGTACACAGACATCTACTTACTACTTCATTTGAAATACTGAGAATAATAACTTAAAATATTGTCTATAAGTTACCAATGATTTCTCAAATTTTTATGGTGACTATGTAAAGTTAGTTTAAGGCAGAAAAATCATCATTAAATTTTAGGCAGTCACAGACTAATTTTGTTCCCAGAACATCATGCTAACAGTAAGAAATCATGCTAACAACAAAGATGATGCAGACAGAGAATGAGGAAGTGTGACTCTAATTTTCGAGAGAGGATGCATATAAATGGCTCATAGAGTAAACATGCAATTAACCTGAGTGCTTGTCAGTCTTAGAGGTACCAACATCTTCTTCTTTCTTGCCCTCATGTACGGGTTTTACAGTCAAAAGAGTACCAGGTAAAGCCAATGGGTGGAGGTAATTTTGCCTCCACAAAGTTTTCAAACAAACACATAAACCGAAAGCTAATTTTGACAACTGACTTGGGGATTTTAGCTTGAAGACCCAGGACTTATGAACATGATATTCTGACAAGACCATATTTTTATGAAGATGTGAAGGTGAATGACCCATGCAATATGCTGTCTGGATTGTAAGCAGTACAAAGATAAGACAATGATGATGTTAAATAAGACTTTTCCAGGCAAGCTGCCAGCTAGCTCTTAGAATTGAAACTCTTTTTTTCTTCTTTCTGTTTCATTACAGAAACAACATTTTTATATTAACAACACTAACTAGAAAAAAAAAATGTTTCACTGGTATCTAGCTTAGCTGTTAAGTTTGAGATGTCTAATCATAAAGGCAGTTGTAGGTCACGAGAGAAGAATTACCAAAACCTGCAGCTAAATAAGAGGTGGTATTTTTTTTTAATCAGAACACATTGGATTATAAGGAACAAAAACAGTTTGAGTGTTAATTTCAAGCACTTTTCCTTTAGCAAAGAAATCTGCCCCCTCCCCCGCTTGGGCTGAGTCTCTCTTTCATATTATGTTCTTCTGCTTTAAAAAAACTATTGTTTTTGAGTCGATTTTGACCCCTCTACCCCCCAAAAAATGTGTGCCTTAAAAATTCAGGGCTGTTTTCCTGGAATATTTTCCTAAGACTATCTTTTATATTGGAAACAGGTTAGATTGATAATGGTTTAAAGTTAAAAACAGAAGTTAGAGCAAGGTGAAAGTAAATGAATAAAGAATTAGTATATTTTTTTATATTAGTCAACCCAAGTAGGACTAGTAGACAGGTCACTACTGTAGAAAACAAAATTGGCACAATGCTCATCAAAATGTTGACTGGCAAAAAAAAAAGTCATGAAGTAACATGGAAGTAGATTTTAATTTTTTAAATAAAAAGTACATTGGGTAAGTAAGCTTCATTTAATTAAGAAGGATTGAACTCTGGTTTCTCTAAACACATGTCCAACTGCCCTGGACATGTTTGCAGCGTCTGAAACTAAAGCTGTTTTCATAGACTCATTGTTACAGAGCCCTTGTAAGAGAAATACAGCTATATAAGTATAGAGTCACAGTAGTGTAGAATTATTGAGTGTTAGCATCGAAACAGGCCTTAGAGAATACAAAATTCTACCATGTCTTTTTATAAATGAAGAAGCAGAAGCCCAGAAAGGTAAAGTGACTTATTTGAGGTTACATAACCAGACTAAAAATTAATTCTACAGATTCCTAGTTCAAGCCCTCCTCATTAAATCTGTGTTTTACAAAGGAGACTCCAATTATAAAAACTTTTCTTTAAGTAATTCAGGCATCTTTCTAGGCAAATTTGGTGGACAGAACCTATTTCTTTGATCCCCTGCCATGATACCTCACAAAGTAAGCAATAACAACAACCAAATCAGCAAGACTCAGCAAAATATTATGAACAAAGGAAAAAAAATAATAATAGTCCATACTCTTTGAAAAATTGTGACCAAGAAAAGAAACAATTTTGCCGTGACTTAGTAAGATGTCTAAGTACTCAACAAAAAACCCAGCGATGTCTAAGTAAAAAACCCAAACCCAGCGATGTCTAAGTACCACCAATTCTAAAGAAATTATTCTACAGAAAGAAAAGTAGACGTAAAAAAAAAAAAAAAAAGCAAAACTTGGGTACTAAACAACTGCCTTCCCCCATGTGGGCAAGAACATATAGAAAACACATAGTGGAGTGTGAATAGAGAACCCAGAGAAGATTAAAAAGGATGATGGAAAATAAAAACTTTCAAGTAATAAATTGTTACCTTCAGGATTTTGGAAGAGGCCAGAAACACAACTCGACATTGTCAGGGTTTCTAGCTGAAGTGGGAAATAATAAATTCTGAGGGTATATTTCCATGGTCATAGGTTACACCCACAACTCTAAAGACTGAATTGTGATAAAATTTAACAACAGATCAGAAAAAAGAGAAGAGCTATAGATGATAATTTAAATATTCTAAAACCTGACAAATCAAAATGCTGAAGTAAAACAAATGGAAGGATGCCTGTGTCTACGTCCATCTACATCTATGACTATGTCTGTGTCTATGAATTTTAACTTATGTTCCCAGTTTTGTTTTCCTCTATGAAGCTGAAATCTTATTTAAATAAATTTTAAAATAGATTTTGTGTTTTAGAAAAGTTTTAGGTTTACAGAAAAATTTTGCAGAAAGTAGAGCTTCCCTATCTGCCCTCTGCCTCTTCATAAAAACCAAAAAGCCAAACCCAGTGCCATCGAGTCAATTCTGACTCATAGCGACCCTATAGGACAGAGTAGAACTGCCCCATAGAGTTTCCAAGGAGCGCCTGGCAGACTCGAACTGCTGACCCTTTGGTTAACAGCGGTAGCACTTAACCACTACACCACCAGGGTTTCCTCCCTCTTCATAAAAAAAAAAAAAAAGTCCCTTATTATTAACACATCACCTTCCTGTGGTACATCTGTTACAACTGATGAATCAGCATCGAAGCATTATTTTTAACTAAATTCCATAGTTTACATTAGTGTTCACTCTTTGTATTGTCCTATGGGTTTTGACAAATGCAGAATGCCACATGTCCATCATTGCAGTAATATAGAGGATAGTTTCACTGTGCAACAAGTGCTCTGTGCTCTATCTATTCATTCCTCCACCCTCCCTCTGAATCCTTGGTACACAACGATTTTTTCACTGTCTGTATAATTTTGTTTTTTTCCAAAATGTCTTATAGTTGGAATCATATAATATGCAGGTTTTTCAGTCTTAAAAATGATTAAAAAATAAAACAAAACAAAAAAATCTAGCCCAGGCATAATTGATTTTAAAGGTTACATGTAAAGGCAAAAAGATCCAGAATCACCATCACAACACTGAAAAACAGTGTTGGAGGACTGACGTTACCCAACTTCAAGACTTATTATAAAGCTACAGTATCAAGACTCTGTTGTATTGGCAAAGGGGTAAACAAATAGATCAGTGGAACAACCACAGAGCCCAGAAATTTGTTGTGAGAGCAGCCAAGGTGGCCTTCAATTCATAGCAAACGTTGCTCATTACTACTCCATTTTCATGATCTTGGTATGTTTGAGTCCGTTGTTGGGGTTACTGTGTCAATCCATCTCATTGAGGGTTTCTCTCATTTTCACTGATCCTCTAATTTACCAAACATAATTTCCTTTTCTGGGGCCCTGGTGGCACAGAGGTTAAGTTTTTGGCTCCTAACCAAAAGGCCAGCAGTTTGACTCCACCCGTCACTCCTTGGAAACACTGTGGGGCAGCTCTACTCTGTTCTAGAGGGTCACTAAGAGTTGGAATCAACTCAATGGAATTTTTTTTTTTTTTTTAATGTCCTTTTCTAGTGATTGGTCTTTCCTGGTGATGTGTCTAATTAAAGTAAGCAAGCCAAATCTCATCATCCTGTCTTCTAAGAGGCATTATGTTTGTATTTCTTCTAAGACTGTTCTGTTTGTTTTTCTGGCAGACCACAGTGTATTCAATATTCTTCACCGCCACTACAGTACAAATGCCTTAATGCTTCTTCTGTCTTCCTTTTTCATTGTCCAGCATTTGCATACATATGAGGTTATTGAAAAGACCATGGTGTCAAGGTGACATCTTTGTTTTGTAAATAAATGAATAAATAAATAAGGAAATGAGTAAGTCAGTACATAAATAATCTCTAAAGTGATCTTTCACAGCAGGTTTTCCCAATGTATTCGTTGTTCGATTTCTACCGCTAAGGCTGTTGAGTGTTGATCCAACTAGAATGAAATTGTTGACAACTTCAATTTCGTCTTCATTTATCACAATGTTGTTTGTCAGTCCTGTTTAGCAGTTTTCTCCCCATGTTTATGTATAATCCATGCTGAAGGTCATATGTGATTATAAGTGCTTCAGGTAGTCTTCATTTTTGACAAGCAAGATTGTGTCATCTATGTATGCTTGCACTCATTGCCATTGAGTTGGCTCCAATTCACAGTGACCCTATAGGACAGAGTAGAATTGCCCCATTGGGTTTCCAAGGCTGTAATCTTTACGAAAGCCAGCTGCCACATCTTTCTCCCCCAGAGAAACTGGTGGGTTTGAACACTGACCTTTCAGTTAGCAGGTGAGCACTTTAACCACTGCAATACCAGCACTCCTTCATCTATACGTAGCATGTTGAAAATGAGTCTTCTCCAATCCTGATAGAGTTCTTCTTCATATAGTCAAACATCTTGAATTATTTGTTCAGCATACGGATTGAATAACTAAAGTGAAAAGATAAAACCCTCCTACGTACCTTTTTCAGTTCTGAACAGTGCAGTATTCCTTGGTTCTGTTTGAATGACTTGCTCTTCATCTATACTCAGTTTTTGCGTGAGCACAATTAAGTGTCCTAGAATCCCCATTCTATGTAATGTTATCCGTATGCTGTTATGACCCACAAAGTCAAGTGCCTTCGCACATTCAATAAAAAACAGGTCAACATCTTTCTTGTATTCTCTACTTCTGGCCAAGATCCATCTGACATCATCAAGGACATCCCTCATTCCACATCCTCTTATGAATTTGGCTTGAATTTCTGGCTGTTCCCTGTCAATGTACAGCTCTAGTCATTTTTAAATTACCTTCAGCAAAATTTTGCTGGCATGTGATATTATGATAAAAAAAAAAATCAATTCCTGCATTCTGTTTAATCACTTTTCTTTGGAATGGACATGGATATAGATATTTTCCAGTTGGTTGGCCATGTAGCTTTCTTCCAAATTTCTTGACATAAACCAGTAAACATTTTCAGTATTACATCATTTTGTTGAAGCATATAAACTGGTATTCCATCATTTCTTGGGACCTTATTTTTCACCAATACCTTCAGTGTAATTTGAACTTCTTCCTTTATTAACAGCACTTCTTGATCAGTTGCTACCCCCTGAAATGGTTGAATGTTGTCCAATTCTTAGACCCACAAATATATAGTCAACTGATCTTTGACAATAGCAAAGGCAACTGAGTGGGGGAAAGAAGTCTTTTCAACAAATGGTGCTATAACAAACGGACGCATGCAGGAAAAAAAAAAAAAAAAAGAACCTAGAAACACAGCATAAATTTTTCACAAAAAATTAACTCAAGATGAATCATAGACCTAAATATAAGACATAAAACTACACAACATTTGTAAGACAGTATAGAAGAAAATCTAAGTAACCTTGAATTTTGTGATGCCTGTTTAGATACAACAACAAAAGTAGGATCCATAAAAGAAAACAATTGATAATTTGGACTTTGTTAAAATAAAAAAAATTCTGTTCTGCAAAATGCATTGTTAAGAGATTAAGGTTGTAAAGCAACAGGAATTCTCAGTCATTGCTGATGGGAATGTAAAATAGTACAGACACTTTGGAAGAGAGACCGTCTGGCAGTTTCTTACAATGCTCAACATAGGCTTACTGAACAACCCAGAAATCATTATCCTAAGTATTTATCCAGATGAGTTGAAAATTTATGTCCTTAAAAAAAAACTGCAAATGAATACTTACAGCAGTTTTATTCATAGTTGACAAAAATTGAACACCACCAACACATTTTTTTCAGTAGATGAATGGGTGAACAAATTGTAGTACATCCATAATGTATAGTATCAATCAATGATAAAAGGAAATGAGCTCTTGAGCTATGAAAACACATGGAGAAACCATAAATGGATATTGCTAAGCGAAATGAGCAAGGCTAAAAAGCTACATATTGTATGAGTCCAACTATATGCCATTCTGGACAAGGCAAAACCATAGAGACAGTGAAAAGGTCAGTGGTTGCCAGGGGTTCCGAGGGTGGAGGGAGGGATGGATAGGTGGAGCACAGGGTGTTTTGAAGGCAGAGAAAATATTCTGTGATATTATAATGGTGGACACATGACATCATACATTTGTCAAAACCCATAGGATGGTGCAATGCAACACAAATTATGAACCCTAATGGAAAATGGAAACCCTGGCGACATAGTGGGTAACTGCTAGGGCTGCTAACCAAATAATTGGTGGTTCAAATCCACCAGGTTCTCCTTGGAAACTATGGGGCAGTTCTACTCTGTCCTATAGAGTAGCTATGAGTTGGAATTGACTCGATGGCAATGAGTTTGGTTTTTGGATTTAATGTAAAATAGGAGCCCTGCTGTTGCAGTGGTTAAGAGCTCAGCTGCTAACTAAAAGGTTGGCAGTTCAAATCCACCAGCCTCTCCTTGGAAACCTTATAAGATAGTTCTACTCTCTCCTTTAGGATCACTGTGAGTTGGAATCCACTTGACAGCAATGGATTTTTTAATGTAAACTACGTACTGTAGTCAACAATAATGTATTAATATTGGTACATCAATAGAAACAAATGTACCAAAAGAATGCAAGAGGTTAATAAAGGGCGAAACAGTGAGGGGGGGACAGGAAGAGGGGGCCTGTAGGAACTCTGTACTTTCTGCACAGTTATTATGAATCTAGGAAAATTGGAAATCGTCGAAAATGAAATGGAACACATAAACATTGATATCCTAGGCATTGGTGAGTGGAAATGGACTGGTACTGGCCATTTTGAATTGGACAATCACATAGTCTACGATGATAGGAATGACAACTCGAAGAGGAATGTTGTCGCATTCATCATCAAAAAGAACGTTTCAAGATCTATCCTGAAGTACAACACTGTCAGTGGTAGGATAATATGCATACACCTACAAGGAAGACCAGTTAATACAACTATTATTCAGATTTACGCACCAAACACTAGGGCTAAAGATGAAGAAATAGAAGATTTTTATCAGCTGCTGCAGTTTGAAATTGATCGAACATGCAATCAAGATGCATTGATAATTACTGGCGATTGGAATGCAAAAGTTGGAAACAAAGAAGAAGGATCAGTAGTCGGAAAATATGGCCTTGGTGATAGAAGCAATGCCAGAGATCGAATGATAGAATTTTGCAAGACCAACGGCTTCTTCATTGCAAATGCCTTCTTTCACCAACATAAACAGTGACTATACACGTGGACCCTGCCAGATGGAACACACAGAAATCAAATTGACTACATCTGTGGAAAGAGATGGTGGAAAAGCTCAATATCATCAGTCAGAACAAGGCCAGGGGCTGACTGTGGAACAGACCATCAATTGCTCATATGCAAGTTCAAGCTGAAACTGAAGAAAATCAGAGCAAGTCCACAGGGCCAAAAGATGACCTTGAGTATATCCCACCTGAATTTAGAGACCATCTCAAGAATAGATTTGATGCATTGAACACTACTGACCGAAGACCTGAAGAGTTGTGGAATGACATCAAGGACATCATCCATGAAGAAAGCAAGAGGTCACTGAAAAGACAGGAAAGAAAGAAAAGACCAAGATGGATGTCAGAGGAGACTCTGAAACTTGCTCTTGAGCGTTGAGCAGCTAAAGCAAAAGGAAGAATTGATGAAGTGAAAGAACTGAACAGAAGATTTCAAAGGGCCTCTCGAGAAGACAAAGTAAAGTATTATAATGACATGTGCAAAGAGCTGGAGATGGAAAACCAAAAGGGAAGAACACTCTCGGCATTTCTCAAGCTGAAAGAACTGAAGAAAAAATTCAAGCCTCATGTTGCAATAGTGAAGGATTCCATGGGGAAAATATTAAATGACGCAGGAAGCATCAAAAGAAGATGGAAGGAATACACAGAGTCATTATACCAAAAAGAATTAGTCAATATTCAACCATTTCAAGAGGTGGCATATGATCAGGAACCGATGGTACTGAAGGAGGAAGTCCAAGCTGTTCTGAAGGCATTGGCGAAAAACAAGGCTCCAGGAATTGATGGAATATCAATTGAGATGTTTCAACAAACAGATGCAGCGCTGGAGGTGCTCACTCGTCTATGCCAAGAAATATGGAAGACAGCTTCCTGGCCAACTGACTGGAAGAGATCCATATTTATGCCTATTCCCAAGAAAGGTGATCCAACTGAATGTGGAAATAATAGAATGACATCATTAATATCACATGCAAGCAAAATTTTGCTGAAGATCATTCAAAAACAGCTGCAGCAGTACACCGGCAAGGAACTGCCAGAAATTCAGGCTGGTTTCAGAAAAGGACATGGAACCAGGGATATCATTGCTGATGTCAGATGGATCCTGGCTGAAAGCAGAGAATACCAGAAGGATGCTTACCTGTGTTTTATTGGCTATACAAAGGCATTCAACAGTGTGGATCATAACAAACTATAGACAACACTGCGAAGAATGGGAATTCCAGAACACTTAACTGTGCTCATGAGGAACCTTTACATAGATCAAGAGGCAGTTGTTTGGACAGAACAAGGGGATACTGATTGGCTTAAACTCAGGAAAGGTGTGTGTCAGGATTGTATTCTTTCACCATACCTATTTAATCTGTATGTTGAGCAAAATAATCCGAGAAGCTGGACTATACAAAGCAGAATGGGGCAGCAGGATTGGAGGAAGACTCATTAACAGCCTGTGTTATGCAGAGGACACAACTTTGCTTGCTTAAAGTGAAGAGGATTTGAAGCACTTACTAATGAAGATCAAAGACCACAGCCTTCAGTATGGATTACACCTCAACATAAAGAAAACAAAAGTCCTCACAACTGGACCAATGAGCACCATCATGATAAACGGAGAAAAGATTGAAGTTGTCAAGGATTTCATTTTACTTGGATCCACAATCAACAGCCATGGAAGCAGCAGTCAAGAAATCAAAAGACGTGTTGCATTGGGCAAATCTGCTGCAAAGGACCTCTTCAAAGTGTTGAAGAGCAAAGATGTCACCCTGAAGACTGGGGTGCACCTGATCCGAGCCATGGTATTTTCAATCACATCATATGTATGTGAAAGCTGGACAATGAATAAGGAAGACCGAAGAAGAGTTGATGCCTTTGAATTGTGGTGTTGGCAAAGAATATTGAATATACTATGGCCTGCCAAAAGAATGAACAAATCTGTCTTGGAAGTAGTGCAGGCAGAATGCTCCTTAGAGGCAAGGATGGCGAGACTGCGTCTTACATACTTTGGACATGTTGTCAGGAGGGATGAGTCCCTGGAGGAGGACATCATGCTTGGCAGAGCACAGGGTCAGTGGAAAAGAGGAAGACCCTCAACAAGATGGATTGACACAGTGGCTGCAACAATGAGCTCAAGCATAACAAAGATTGTAAGGATGGCGCAGGACCGGGCAGTGTTTCGTTCTGTTGTGCGTAGGGTTGCTATGAGTTGGAACCAACTCGACGGCACCTAACAACAACAACAATGACTAAAAATCCAATCTGGGTAATATGATCGTCTTAGGCTGGGTTCTCTAGAGAAGCAAAACCAGTTAAGGGTATAAATATATATAGTGAGAGATTTTATATCAAGGAAAGGGCTCATGCAGTTGTAGAGGCTGGAACATCCCAAGTCGGTGGGTCAGGATAGAGGCTTCTCCTGATGCACGTAGCCACAGGGGCTGGTGAACCCATGATCAGCAGGTCAGGGAGCACACCCCTTTCCCACAGGCTGCGAAGATTGATGAATCTCACAGATCAGCAGGCAAGACCACAGGCAAGCTGATAGCTCAAGCCCCAAGTACCGGAGGTCAGACGAACAGGAGCCAGTTGCAGGATCCCGAAAGAGCAAAAGCCCGCAAGCCTTGCCAGAATATCCACTTGTATTCAATGCAGATCACATTGAGTACAAGTGGCCTGCATTGAAGCCACTTATGGAAGCTTCCTTTCAACTGATTGGCTATTCACAGGAGATCCCATCCTGGAGGTGATCACATAACATCAAATCTCATCATGGAAGTGACCACACCGTCATACGACTATCAAAACACTGAGAATCATGGCTTAGACAAGTTGACACACATTTTTACCGTCACAATGATTCCCTATTTTCGGCTTATTTCTTCCTAACTAGTCTCATTTCCTGTGTTAACTCTGTATGCATAGAGAACTGAAAAGATACAGATTTACTGGTTATTTCTGAAAGATTTTACATATACTTTCTATTCTTTCTTTGTCATATGTTACTTAATTTTTATATGTTTCAAAAATAAAAGTAATAATTTGTTACTTAAAATCTCTGTTTAGATGGAATACTGAAACTACCAAGAAGTCCTTAAAACTCTAAGGAAATGAAAACTGTGGCTCTGCTCTGGGCTTCAAAACCCTTTCCATTCAGAAATTAAAAGTCTTATGAACTCAATTTCTTTATATAACATCTTGTAAAAGAAACAAGACATAAAACAAGCCCTGGTGGCTCAACATTGAAGCGCTCGGCTGCGCACCGAAAGGTTGGTGTTTTGAACCCACCCAGCAGCTCTATGGGAGAAAGACTTGGCAATCTGCTTTCATAAAGCAAGCCCTATGAGGCCGTTCTACCCTGTCACATGAGGTCACTATGAGTTGAAATCAACTAAATGGCACCGAACAACAACAATAAAGCAAAAATGTTAGAACACATTAGCAAGTTCAGAGAATTCGCACCACTTACTCAGCCATCCTTGCTATTTCGGGGGGATTTTCTGTTGTTGCTCTACATTGGCGTATCAACAAAGGTCTTATGATTTGGATCACTACTGATAAGCTATTTCCATGGGGATATATTTCAGATTATCATTTTACCACTCATTACAAGAGTTAGTTGCAATAGTATTAATGGCGGTGGTGGTGGTACCAAAAAAAAATCAAACCCCGTTCCGTCGAGTCCATTCCGACTCATAGCGACCCTATAGGACAGGGTAGAACTGCCCCATATAGTTTCCGAGGAGCGCCTGGCGGATTCGAACTGCCGACCCTTTGGTTAGCAGCCGTAGCAATTAACCACTAGGCCACCAGGGTTTCCAACGCAGTGGTGGTAGCGGCGGTTTAATAGCAGTAGTAATGTTAATAATAGCAGTAAGACTACTTGATAATAACAATGTAAAAAATAGTAATCACATAAATGTTGTTAGCTACCATGCAGTTGGCCGCCCCAGCTTGTGGCAACCCCATATATTACAGAGTAGACGGGCTCCAGATGTTTTTCTCAGCTATAATCTTAACGAAAGCAATTCTCCAGGCCTTTTTTCCGAGGAGCAGATGGGTAGGTCCAAATAGCTGACCTTTTGGTTAGCAGTTGAGCGAAAACTGCTTCCACCACATAGGCTCCTCTTAATAGCATAAATAGTACTAGTAATTATAGTACTAGAATCGATAGCAGTGGTTATAAGCTGCATGGATATTTGAGTTGATAGATTATTATTTTTTTAGCCTATGAAAATAGTAGTTAGATATTTTTCAACCTAATATATCTACAGGCAAACTTGTTTGATATTTGTACTTTATCAGTTCTCTTTAGATAGTTACATTTAGTGTTTAGAATAGCCTTCTTCTGAGTAGTACTTCTTTATATAGCTTCCTTTGGCTTTCTCTGCAGGGAGAACCCATGTATGCATTCATCCGTTAGATATCCTTCACAATTTCCAACCTAAAATATTTTTGTCCTGAGTGGAGAAACCAGATTGATACTTCCTGACCCTTAAGCATTTTCTTTAACTCCTATTTCCTCCAACTTCTCACTGGCTATAGTTAACATTTCTTCAATTTTTAATTTACGATAGTTGACGGGGAAGTTCCAAAATTCTGAAAACATTTCCACTTTTGTACATAAGATTTAGGTACATTTTCTTAACTCATATATGCCCCAACAGAAAAGAGATGAGCAATGAAGCTGTGGTTTATCTGAGCTCTCCCCTATTCAGAATGACAACACAATAAAAAAAAAAAAAAAAAGCCTGATAAAATGATTACTGTAATCTCCACTAACTATGTATTTGCTTCAAGGACAATTTGAGGGGTTGAGGAATTCAGCCCTAACAGCATAGTCTGTCTGAGTTAGAGCAGGCCTGAGAGGACATCTGGTCCTGCACCTGCATTGCACAGCTAAATAAGCTGAGACATTAAGTTGATTTGGCAAAAGAATGACAAGGAATTGTACTAAGCATTGGTGCTTTCTGGCCTGCCACTGTGTAGTTGTCCATTTAGCAACAAAACCTCATTTCCCTTTAGGAGAAATACTTTTTTCATTGTGTTCAGTTTTGGCAAATATATGTATCTACACGTATATCTTAAATATATATATGTATTATACATGTATTTTAAGATACATATACTTGTATGTATATCTTATATATATATGCATATATATATCTTAAACAAGTTACTCTTTCTTTACTAGAAAAGGAGAAGGCACCTAAAACAAAATATGTGGAGGGATTATCTCTCCCGTGATTCTAAATTATGGAAAGAATGCTGCTAAGCCAGAAAAAATGATGGAAGACCATTCTTTCCAGCAATAATATCATGATTCACTAGCAAATTATTCCTGAAGTTTAGACATCCAGAGATGTCCTCTTTTCTTTGCATTCTTCAGTTTTCCACTTTTCTTTCTAGATTCTGTGAGCTGTTAAAAATCAAATCAGTTGCCCTCGACTCGATTCTAACTCATGACGACTCTGTGTGTTTCAGAGTAGAACTGTGACTAGGGTTAATAGCTGTGATATTTTAGAAGTAGATTGTCAAGCCTTTCTTCTGAGGTGCCCCTGAGGGACTTTAGTTGGTAGTTGTGCGCTTGTTTTCTACCGCATATCTTCAAAAATACGTCTTTCCCGATTTGGTTACCAAGATTCTGTTGTTTGTAGCCAAAGAACCCTGATATAGTAATTGACACTGGACAAGGTGGCTTTTCTTTTATTACTTCATTTTTCCTGACAATAGCTCTGTGAGGTGGATAGCGGTTTTCCTGTTTTAGAAATGAGAAAAGTGAGTTGCAGGGATATTTAGCAATATCATCTTGATGTCAGATAAATAATCAGCTCCAGGATCAGCAATAAGACAAAGGGATTCTGACTCCCAGTCCATTATTAAATCTCTTTTGTCATTTCCTTCCTGTCAAATACAGTTTTATAAAGTACTGCCCATTAATGGCACCAGTGGTTTTGAAACTATGTTTTGTTGTTCAAAGGAGCCTCATTGGCTGCTGTGACCATTGAGGGACGGGCCCATCTCAGTCCCTTACCACTGACTCAATCAGAGTAGCTCACTTTTAATCTGTAATAAATGTGGTTTTGCATAAGTCTTGTTTGGAAAAAAATATATATTCCAAAGTTAAATGTCCTTCGAAGAAAATGTAAGAAGAAAATTCTTTAGGTAGGCTGAAAATAATGCTAGAAGGAAACATAAGCATGAATAAACAACAAAGAAAGGATATGTGCATAGCTCTAAAATATGAATATTGATTGCATAAAATGACAATAGCTAAGTCTATAAAAAATTTTTTTTATATAGACTTAGCTATTATCATTTTATGCAATCAATATCATGTTAAAATACATGTACAATTATAATACATGACAAGAAAAACACAAACATTGAAGGGAAAATTAATTTCAAGTCTTCTATAGCCTTTTTGCATTGTTCAGAGGTCCTCAAATTAGTAATCTGTATGTGAATATAATATTAAAAACACGTTTTGAAATAACTAAGGTAGCTCCAAGGAGCCATAGAGATACAACCATTAAGCAGTGGGCTAACCGAAAGGTTGATGGTTTGACCCCACCCAGAGGACTGGGCAGGAGAAAGACCTGAGGATCTTCTCCTGTAAAGATTACCACCTAGGAAACCCTATGAGGCAGTTCTACTCTGTCATATAGGTTCTCTGTGAGTCAAAATTGACACGATGACACCTAACAAAAACAATCACAATGGTAACTCTCAATGGAATAATTTAAGAATGTGTAAATAGCTGAAGAAAATTAAAATAAATCCAAGAGAGCCAATATACAACATTGAGTATATCGCACCTGAATTGGAGACCATCTCATCAATACATCTGACACACTGAGCACTAATGATCAAAGACGGACAAGTTGCGGAATGACATCATACATGAAGAAAAAAAAGGTCAACAAAAAGACAAGGAGGAAAGAAAAGACCAAAATGAATGTCAGCTGAGACTCTGAAACTTTCCCTTGAATGGAAGAAATAATGGAGTAAAAGAGTTGAACAGGAGATTTCAAAGGGCAGCTCGAGAAGACAAAGTAAAATATTGTAATGAAATGTGCAAAGACCTGGAGCTAGAAAACTAAAAGGGAAGACCACACTGGGTATTTCTCAAGCTGAAAGAAATGAAAAAATTCAAGCTTCATACACTTGCAATTTTGAAAGATTCTACAGACAAAGTATTAAATGATGCAGTGAGCATTAAAAGTAGATAAAAGGGATATACAAACACTATACCAAAAAGAACTGGTCAATTTTCAACCATTTTAGGAGGTAGCATATGGTCTAGAACCAATGATATTGAAGGAAGAAGTCCAAGCTACCACTGGAGGCACTGGCAAAAAACAAGCCTCCAGGAATTGACAAAATACCAGCTGAGATGTTTCAACAAACGGATGCAGAACTGAAGGTGCTCACTCATCTATGCCAAGAAATTTGGAAGTCAGCTACCTGGCCAACTGACCGGAGGAGATCCATATTTGTGCTCATTCCAAAGGAATGTGACCCAACAGAATGCTAAAATTATTGAACGATATCATTAATATCACAAGCAAGTAAAATTGTGTTGAAGATCATTCAAAAGCAGTTGTAGCAGAACATTGACAGGGAACTGTCAGAAATTCAAGCCGGGTATAGAAGAGGAAATGAAATGAGGGATATCATTGCTGATTTCAGATGGATCTTGGCTGAAAGCAGAGAATAGCAGACAGATGTCTATCTGTGTTTTATTGATTGTGCAAAGGCATTCGACTGTGTGAATCATAACAAATTATGGATAACAGTGCAAAGAATGGGAATTCCAGAACACTTAATCGTGCTCCTGCAGAACCTGTACATAGATCAAGAGGCAGTCCTTCAAACAGAGCAGGGGAAAACTGAGTAGTTTAAAGTCAGGAAAGGTGTGCATCAGGGTTGTATCCTTTCACCATACTTAATCTGTATATTTAGCAAATAATCTGAGAAGCTGGGGTATCTGAAGAAGAATGTGGCTTCAGGATTGGTAGAAGCCTCTCTAACAATATGTGTTATGCAGATGACACAAGCTTGCTTGCTGAAACCAAAGATGACTTGAAAGTTCTTACTGATGAAGATTGAAGGCTACAGCCTTCAGTATGGATTATACCTCAACATAAAGAAAAACTCACAACTGAACTAATAAGTACTATCCTGATAAATGAAGAAAAGATGGCGTTGTCAAGGATTTCGTTTCACTTGTGTCCACAATCAACGCCCACAAAACCATTGGGCAAATCTGCTGCAAAAGAACTTTTTAAATCTTAAAAAACAAAGATGTCACATTGAGAATTAAGGTGTGCCTCACCCAAGCCATGATATTTTCAGTTGCCTCATATGCAAGTGAAAGTTGGACAATGAGTAAGGAAGACCGAAGAAGAATTTGTGCCTTTAAATTATGGTGCTGGAGAAGAATATTGCGTATACCATGGATTGCCAGAAGAATGAACAAGTCTGACTTAGAAGAAATACAGCCAGTGTGCTCCTTGGAAGAGAGGATGGTGAGACTTTGACTCACGTATCTTGGACACATTGTCAGGTGGGACCAGTCCCTGGAGAAGGACATCATGCTTGGTAAAGTGGAGAGTCATCGAAAAAGAGGAGGATCCTCAATGAGATGGATTGACACTATGGATGCAACAATGTTATTGCTGTTGTTAGGTGCCGTCGAGTAGGTTCCGACTCACAGCAACCCTATGTGCAACAGAGTGAGACACTGCCCAGTCCTGCACGATTCTCACAATCATTGTTACGCTTGAGCTCATTGTTGCAGCCACAGGAATACACGGAGTCATTATACCAAAAAGAATTAGTCCATGTTCAACCATTTCAAGAGGTAGCATACAATCAGGAACCGATGATACTAAAGGAAGAAGTCCAAGCTGCTCTGAAGGTATTGCCAAAAAACAAGGCTCCAGGAATTGATGGAATATCAATTGAGATGATTCAACAAACGGATGCAGTGCTGGAGGTGCTCACTCTTCTATGCCAAGAAATATGGAAGACAGCTTCCTGGTCGACTGACTGGAAGAGATTTATATTTATGTCTATTCCCAAGAACGGTGATCCGACTGAATGTGGAAATTATAGAACAACGTCATTAATACCACACACAAGCAAAATTTTGCTGAAGATCATTCAAAAACAGCTGCAGCAGTATATCGACAGGGAACTGCCAGAAATTCAGGCTGGTTTCAGAAGAGGACGTGGAACCAGGGATATCATTGCTGATGTTAGATGGATCCTGGCTGAAAGCAGAGAATACCAGAAGGATGTTTACCTGTGTTTTATTAACTATGCAAAGGCATTCGACTGTGTAGATCATAACAAATTATGGATGCAACAATGGGTTTAAGCATAACAACAAATGTGAGGATGGTGCAGGACCAAGCAGTGTTTTGTTCTGCTATATATAGGGTCACTACGAGTTGGCACCTACTGGACAGCATCTAACAACAAAAACAAAATAGGAAGCTATTAGATGGAAAAAAAATGGAATAATGAATATAACCCTGAAGAGAGCAAGAAAGGGAGGAAAACAGAACATAGAACAAATAGAAAATAGTTTGTAAAATGTTATACTAACTGAATTAAAACATACCAAGCCATATTACTTCTCTTTGTAACTCACACAATTAGACTTACCAATGTGACTCTAAGGAAATATTTTCACTATACATGAACACTTTTATTGAGCACCTAGTGTGTTCTAGGCATTGTCATAGGCAATGAAATTAAAGTGGTAAACAAAACAGGTATAGTTTCTACCCTCATGGACCTCACAATTTATCAATGGAAATACACCACAGTTTGTTTTTTTTATTAGGTAGTGGTAAGCACTGTGAAGAAAAACAAGGCAGTGTAAGGAGATAGAGAATGACAGGGAGTGTTATCAGTGGCAATCTTCTTAGTTCATAAAATAATCCCACTCCAGGAAAAACTGTACATTTGGTAAGATATGTTTCTACTCTGGGCACAACATAGTAAATAGGGCCTTTCTCTACCGAGTTGGTTGATAATAAGCTGTTGTCATTGGTGAAATGACTGAACAAGTATCTCTCTGTTTGGTGGAGACCAAAAAGGGTAATACAAGGTCCATCTTCAAGGAAATTCTTATCTGGGTCATCCAAGTCAGCTTCAGTCAATTTTTCCTTTCCTTTCCTTTCCTTTCCTTTCCTTTCCTTTCCTTTCCTTTCCTTTCCTTTCCTTTCCTTTCCTTTCCTTTCCTTTCCTTTCCTTTCCTTTCCTTTCCTTTCCTTTCCTTTCCTTTCCTTTCCTTTCCTTTCCTTTCCTTTCCTTTCCTTTCCTTTCCTTTCCTTTCCTTTCCTTTCCTTTCCTTTCCTTTCCTTTCCTTTCCTTTCCTTTCCTTTCCTTTCCTTTCCTTTCCTTTCCTTTCCTTTCCTTTCCTTTCCTTTCCTTTCCTTTCCTTTCCTTTCCTTTCCTTTCCTTTCCTTTCCTTTCCTTTCCTTTCCTTTCCTTTCCTTTCCTTTCCTTTCCTTTCCTTTCCTTTCCTTTCCTTTCCTTTCCTTTCCTTTGCTTTCCTTTCCTTTCCTTTCCTTTCCTTTGCTTTCCTTTGCTTTCCTTTGCTTTCCTTTGCTTTCCTTTCTTTCTTTTTTCCAGAAGTTAAAATATTTCAGTTAACTGTAGTAGACAGAATACCAAAATTGCACCCCAAGATTTTTCTTCCAGGACTGTCAATACAATAAGGTAGAATACCCATGATTATGTTACATTTCATGGAAAAGGGATTTTACAGATATACTCACAACTATTACTCAAATGGTAGTTAATCAAAAGGAAAATTATCAAGATGGGCCCAATATAATCATAAAGCAAACCAGTCACAGTCTGGGTGACTCTGCTTCACAGGAACCCCATATGTGCCAGAGTAGAACAGTGTTCCTTTGGGTTTTCAGTATCTGATTTCCAGAAGTTGATCACCATGCCTGTCTTACAAGGTGCCTATGAATGGAATCAAACCTTCAGCCTTTCTGTTAGTAGCCAAATGTGTTAACAGGTTGCATCCCTGAGGGACTCCAGTTTAATTATATGAGCCCTTTACACGGAGATACTTTCTCTGGCAGATAGCAGAAGAGGATGTCAGGGAGATTTCGTGTGTGAAGGGATTCAACATGAGGGACCCTGCTATACACTGCAATGCTGTGAGAAGTCTTATGAGATGCTTATAGAAGTTAGAGTAGATTTTAAAAAATCTCAATAAACTTGGAAGTGAATTCTTCCCTAGAGCCTCCAAATAAGAACCCAGGCCAGCCAACCCCTTGAGTTCAGCCATGTGAGACCCTCAGCAGAGAGCCCAGTGGAGCCTTCCTAGGGCTGTCTGCTGAGATAATGAATGTGTATTAAATCTCCACTGAGATAATAAATGTGTATTAGAACTATGAGATAGTAAATGTGTATCATTTTAAGCCACTAAGTTTGTGGGGATTTTTTACACAATAAGAGAAAACTAATAAGTAAGTTTAATGTTCATTCCATGTAAAGACAATAATAATAAAAAAGAAAAAATGCAAGTAGAGCAAAAGTATAAGTATCTGAAAATGAAAAAACTTTGATCTATTTCTTATTTACTATTAAATGGACTTGAGATCTGGGTAAGGAATGCTTTTTCTTTGAATCTGAGCTTCAGTATTTGTAGAAAGATAGGTTTAGAATAAATGCTGTCTAAAATGTCTTCCCACCTCCAAAATTCTGTGATTTGCCGGGTGCTTATAGATGTCACAGAATTTTCAATCACATTGCCTAAAATAACTTTCATAACAGTCACCTGTGTGTTAACAACAACAACAACAAAAAAACAAAGGCATTTGTTTTTATCATTCTAGGGTTGATAAAATTGTCCAGAACGTTCACTCTGTTGATTGTATAGGTTCAGATTGACTCAAGAACCCAACTCTTCTGATTTGTAATGTTCTTATACTCTCCTGGTCGCCATCTCCTGGTCGCCATGATTCTTTTAGGGAAGCTTGTTAACCTTATTTACATTATTCTGAGAAATACCATTAATGTTGGGAATCTGGGTAAAAAAGGTGCAATTATATTTTACAAATTGTCTTCTACATATTATACCATTCAACTTTGTCCTTGGTTAAATTTACATAAGACCCTCTTAGGCTGTTAAAGAGGAAATTTATTTTGATTCCCCATCATCTGTTATGCAGCTTTCACAAATAAGAAACCGTAGAGGAAATTAAAAAAATTAGGCAACTGAGAGGATAACTACATTCCTCAATTTTGATATCTATCTGTATAGATAACTAACTCGGCCCACAAAACACAACACCTTAGATTCCCAACTTCAAATTTGAATTGAGAAGCTTAGAACATCTTCTGGACAAAGTAAACCAACTACTTTTGACATACATGGAGTCTTAATTTCTTAGTGCTGCTATAACAGACATACCAGAAGTGGGTGACCTGAACAAACAGAAATATATTTTCTCACAGTTTAGGAGGCTAGAAGTCCAAATTCAGGGTGGTAGATCTGGGAGAAGGCTTTCAGTACCCCTCTGGGGAAAACCCTTGTGTCAGCTTCTCTGGCATTCTTCTTGGTACTCCTTGGAGCTCTTCCCACAGCATCAGTCTTTCCCCTTTTGAACTTGCTCCTGTGCTTAATCTGCTCCATTTTTATCTCCAAAATGATTGGTTTAAGATATACCTACAGTGATACGGCCTCACTAACATAACAAAGAAAACCCTATTCCCAAATCCACAGGTTTGGGGATTAGGATTTACAACACATATTTTTAGAAGACACATTCAATCCATAACACAAGATAAGTCTATTCATGCAGGAGTAGGATTCTTTGATGACAAGCTGTCATAAAACATAGTGAGTACTAAGTAAATATTTGTGACCGAAGTACTAAAATTATCCTGTTTAACAGGTTATTTTTATTTGAGAACATACTTACAAGATATGTACAAAAGCAGAATTTTCAATATATTATTAGCACATCAATGTTATCTTTAAATATTTTCGAGACATGCATATTTAAACTCATTAGAAGATTTTTTTCTAATGAAAAGTAAATTGGAATATGCAGCTAATGACCGAAGCTGACATCTATTTGACCTTTATTGGCATTAGGTATAAAAGGCATAATTGAATATATAATCAAAGATTTAAACACAAAGATGTTTGACACAACACAGTTTAAGAGAGCCAGAATCTATAAATAAGCAATAGTTATCAATAGGGAAGTGGTTAAATAAATTATACAATATTCATTTAGTGGAATAATACAGTCATTTAAAAAGACGGTTGCTATATGTTGATATAGAAAAATGATATATTGAAGTGAATAAAAGCAGGTTGAAATAGTCCGTATGGTATACATATTTTTATAAGGTATATTTATAGAAAAATTATTTAAAGTCTACACTAAAATTTATCTGTAATTATCTTTGAGTGGTAGGATTCTAAGTAAGTTTTACTTATTTTCCTTTGCTTGTTCACATTTTTTAAGCTTTAAGCTACGTATTTACTTGTTAGGTAACGTAAAACAGTTTAAAAGCAGCAATAAGCAAAATTTACACCACTTCTAGATCTCTTAATGAATGTACTACATGTGGTACCTGGGTGTACAGTGACGAGTTGTGTGTGTGTGTCTGTGTCTGTGTGTGAGCAGATTCATCTGTGGCCTTGGTTAGCACCACTACTGAGATAAGCAGGGTGTGCTTTGATCCAGGGAGCAGTAGCAGACATGGCAAATCTGCTTGGTGAGTCAGAACTTACAGAGTTGGAGACCCAGCCAGATCTTACTCCTGAGACTTTACTGACTCATAAGCGTGGGAACAGCAGCCTTTATCTCAGGTTGAAAATGAAAGCCTGAAACAGTAATGCTGACTTCATTTCAATGAAGAAAGCCCAAGACTGCAGTGAATCACTAATGCTACCAAATAACAGAAAGAGACAAAGTTGAAATAGAAAGTGGGTAACTGACTTTTCCACAAACTAGTCTGGAAATTCTCCCAGGATAGGAAGGATACAACTAGGCTGTCCAGAGAGTTTCTCCATAGATGTGCTATCGTATAAAACACAATGATTTCTTAGCTATTGCTTCTGCCATGAGCTGTAGGACTTAGAAGAGGGAAAGGTAACCAAGACGTAGGAGAGAGAAACAGAAATAAAAAGAAAAGAATCCATGATTGGAAAACATAAGTACATGGGTTCACATCCTGACTGGGCCACTAAGTGGTGATTTTACCTTAGATCAGTAACAACACTTTTGAACCAAGTGCTTGTTATAACACATGGAGAGTTTACAAAGTTAGTGTTCTCAAATGGCCCCAGGCTTTCCCTTTATGTGATGACACCGCTGCACTCAGGGTCCACTTTTTATACATTCAGGTAGTTTAGACACCTGCTGTCCCAAGTCTTTATATCATAAGCCATAATTCTTTGCTACTTTCTGCCGTCTTCCTTTAAAAAAGTTAATATAGTTTTATTCCTGAACTTATAGCCTGTGTATTTCTCACAACTTCAACTTCTTAACTAAGGATGTGAACTAAGTGCTAGGCTATGGTCAAGGAGCCCTGGTGGTTCAGTGGGTAAGCTCGCAGCAACGATTCAAACCCATCCGGCAGCTCTGTGAAAGAAAAGACCTGGCTGTCTGTTCTCATAAAGAGTACTCCCTAGGAAGCTCTATGGGGCATTTCTACTCTGTCCTATAGGTCACTATGAGTTGAAATTGACAGCACACAACAAACAACATGGAATAGTCAAAGACTAAGTGTTGGTGTATCTTTTCTTCACTGTCCTTTCTCTGTAGTAGATGAACTTTGTCTTGCATGGTGAATACATCAGAAATTCATGCTTTTATTCATTTTTAAACAAAATATTTATTTGCTGCCAATTGCTGGACAAAACTCTGCTACCTATTGTTAGAAATAGACATGGCCTGTACTTGCAACAGTGGAGTGACAGCTACTAAAAAAACGCATATATGGCTATTAAATTTAAATTGAGATAAGTTCTCTGATGAAAAAGTGCAGGGTATTTTGTTACCAGCCTACATCCTGGTGTCCTCATTTTAATGTGATGTATATCCCAGTTTCCCCAGGGCAGTGCTGGTTTGCACCTGTTTTTTCAGCATAATTACTAAGAATGCTTCCTTTTAATTTCAACAATATCCTGTTTTGGAAGATGAATTACAGAAGTCGACCTGCCTAATCTAGACTATGAGTCAGAGAATATTTGCCTGAGGAAATCATATTTAATTTTAAATCTGAAATATGAATAAGAATTAGGCAGGAGGTGGCAGAAGGAGAGGAATGTGCTTCAGATAATTGAAACAGTACAAGAGATGGCCCTGAGTTGAGAAGAAGTGAAGACAAGAAGGGCTCAGGCAGAGCAAAGATCAAGGGGGAGACAGGAGAAGGATACACATGTTGGGCCATGGCGGACATGCTAAGAATTGCATACTTTATCCTAATCACAGTGAGAAGATATAGAGGATTTTCAGTAGGGGAATTAGATTTGCTTTACTCAAGATCTGTTTCCTGAACAACTTTCCTACTGAAATATGTGAAAGGATGTTAGTTCAAGCTCTTTCATGAGCTAATGTACATCAGAGTCTCTTTGTTGTGGTTCATTCTGCTCTATGCCAAGCCTCTATTCTGAGATTGGAGGCACATGTCCATACTCAAAGTTCTACATACTTGTATTTAAATCTTCAACACTCTCTTTGAACTTCCTCTTACTTTTCACTCTTTAATTTCTTCTCTTTTACTTCATCCTGTTAATTCAAGTCCTTTTCCTCTTTCCGAATTCTTCTTAACATTCTTTTCTTCTTCCTGGAACATGGAGTTTGCAAATAATTTTTACAAATGAATGCAGATTTCTTTCAGGAAGATCCCCTACTGCAGGCTTTTTTAATTAAAAAAAAAAAAAGAAAAGTCTCTCAAAATGTATCCTGAAATATAAATTGTAAGAAACACTACATTAGGGACCAACAAAACTTATTTTTCAATCAGTGACCTTGTATTAGCTTTCCAATAAAAGACTAATACAGTTGCATGTTGCTCTTTAAACTAGAGGAACTAAGAAACACCAACACGTTTGTCAGTTTGTGGTACTGTGGTGGCTTGCATGTTGCTGTGATACTGGAAGCTTTGTCACTGGTATTTCAAATACCAGCAGGGTCACCTTTGGTAGACAGGCTTCAGCAGAGCTAAACAGACTAAGACAGACAAGGAAGAAGGACCTGGCAGTCCGCTTCTGAAAAAGATGGCCAGCAAAGTCTTGTGAATAGCAGCAGAACATTGCCTAATATAATGCTGACAGATGAGCCCTTCAGATTGGAAAAAAATCAAAATATGACCAGGGAAGAGCTACCTCCTCAAAGTAGAGTCAACCTTAATGACCGTGGATGAAGCCAGGCTCTTGGGACATACATTTGCTGATGTAGCATGACTCAAAATGAGAAGAAACAGCTGCAAACATCCATTAATAATTGGAACATGGAATGTACAAACTATGAATCTAGGAAAATTGGAAGTCATCAAATGCATAAAGATTGATATCCTAAGCGTTAGTGAGCTGAAATGGACTGGTATTGGCCATTTCAAACCAGAAAATTTTATGGTCTACTATGCTGGGAATGAAAAATTGAAGAGGAAAGGTGTGGCATTCATCATAAAAAAGTACATTTCCAGATATATGCTGAAATACAACTCTGTTAGTGATAGAATAGTATCCATATGCCTATAAGGAAGACCAGTTAATACCACTTATAGATATGTTATAGATAACATTGCAAATAATGGCATTCCAAACACTTAATTGTGTTCATGAGGAACCTGAACATGGGCCAAGAGGCAGTCGTTCAAACAGAACAAGGGGATTCTGTGTGGTTTAAAATCAGGAAAGGTGTGCATCAGGGTTGTACCCTTTCACCATACTATTCAACCTGCATGTTGAGCAAATAACCTGAGAAACTGAACTATATGAAGAAGAACAGCATATCAAGATTGGAGGAAGACTCTTTAACAACCTGCAATATGCAAATGACACAACCTTGCTTGTTGAAAGTGAAGAGAACTTGAAGCACTTACTAATGAAGATGAAAGACCACAGCCTTCAGTATGGATTACACCTCTATATAAAGAAAACAAAACTCCTCACAACTGGACCAATAAGTAACATCATGATAAATTGATGTTGTCAAGGATTTGGATCCACGATCAACACCCATGGAAGCAGCAGTCACAACTGGACCAATAACCAACATCATGATAAATGGAGAAAAGATTGATGTTGTCAAGGATTTCATTGTACTTGAATCCACAATCAATACCCATAGAAGCAGTAGCCAGAAAATCACAAATTACTGACTAGAGTAACTTGCCTAAATATGAGTGCCCTTAAGTCAGCCACCTTCAGAACAGGGGCTAGAAAGCACAGCTCATTTCTTCTGATCATGTGTATCCCATTTCATGAATCTGTGTAAAATTTGGGTAGTACAAAGGGAAGATAAAAGAATAGATGTGTTGAACCTATGGTGTTAGTGGAGAATCTTGGCTATACAGTGGGCTGCCAAAAAAAAATTAGCAAACCAGTCTTAGAAAAAGTTCAATTATAATATTCCTTAGAAATGAGAATGGTGAGACTTCAGCTTCAGTTACTTTGGATATGTTATCCGGAAAGAACAATCAGTGGAAAAATACATCATGGTTGGTAAAGCAGAGGGTTAGGAAAAACAAGGGAAAACTTTAACGAGATGGAATTATATAATAGTTACAACAATGCACTCAAACATGACAACGATCATGAAGATGGCGCATACCCAGGCAATGTTTTGTTCTGCTTTACATAAAGTCACCATGAGTCAGAGCTTACTTAAAGGCAATTAGCAGTGAGGGAGACCTTCAGGTTCCTGGCTGATTTTTAAATAATTAAAAGGTTTTCCATTAAAAAAAAAAAAATCAATCTAATATACAATCATGTAGATTCTGATTAAACCCTCCAAATAGATATTTTATAAAGTATTTAAGAAAAAGTTAATATCCAGAATGGTCCTTGTCTTTACTCAAATAATTTTTGGTAAAGAATTGTGAGTTCAGAGACATTTGTAATAACAATATCACACAAAATTTATTAGTTTTATTTTCATTTAGTTCCTTTTTCTATAAAATTTGAAAGGAGATTTAATATACTAAACTTTTTATTTAAATGATCTCATTGATTTCAGATAAAAGGTAAATTTTATCTTGAAACTATCTTAGATCTAGACATGTTTCTAGACTTAAGACATAAAATTTAAATTATTTTCTTTCCCTTAGTGTAAATAAGTTACTACATATACTTTTTATCTTCATACATTGCTAAATCAGTAATACTCCGCTTGCTTATAGTGAGCACACATTATTTTATTATTGTTGAGTTTTAAGTGTTTTTTACATGTGCTGGGTACAAGTCTTTTAACAGATTTGGGGTTTCCAAATATTTTTCTCTCAATCGCTGCCTTTAGTTTGATTTTCTTCTCAGTTTCTTTCACAGAGCAAAAAGTTCGGATTTCCATCAAGATCAATTTATCCAGATGTTTTCTTTTTTGTGTCTCATTCTTTTGGTGTATCAGCAAAAGCTCATTACCAGTCCCAAGCTGTATGAGTGATGAAAGTGCTCTAAATTCATGGAGGAGGAGAGAGAATCACCATCAGATCAGCCCTGAACTCTGCTAGGTTCCATAACTCATTGAAATGGCCACACAGAACTCACAGATCATGCTCACAACTACGTGGTTTATTAGGGAAGTAACAGGCTACAACCTGAAATCAGGAGCAACTTGGAAGGAACTGGATACGACTCACAAGATGGAATAAAGTTCTTTAATTAGGACAGCTTCCAACCAAGAGAGTTCTCAGCCTCTTCTCTACCATGCCTGCAGGCAGGCCTTCTCTTGGCCTCTGCCCTTTTCAGGCAAGTGTTATAATTCTTAACTCCACGGACAAGTGCCTGGAGGCACTTCACTCTGCCAGAAAGTCTCCTGTCCAAAGAATTTCAGCTTTCTCTCACTCCACAGGTTTGCAGGCCCACTGCAGCCACCTGGTGCCAGTCTCCTGGTTACTATCACTCAAACTGCTGCCGCCTCTTTTCTTATGCTGGACTCTGCTGTGGTTGCTGCCATTTCTCACTCTCTCATGCCATCTGCTGTATTGCATCTCTCTCTTTCTGTGTCTAGGATGTTCTCAGCTTAGGGATCCCAGGTCCAAAGAATGCACTCTGCTTCAGGCTTTTCTCAATGATAGTGAGGTCCCCACCAAACCTCTGTGCAATTGGCCCTTATGTAAGCCTACGTCTTATCAATTTCAAGTCATTGCCCTCCTGCAGTACCACAAACTGAGCCATTGTCTTGGAAGGCCATAGACACTTTGCTTAGTAATTGACCAATTCCCGGAAAAAAAGAGTTTTTATATACTCTATTTGCATAGTAGACAGACAACCCCTGCAAAGTATATAAAATAGACTAATCACAGGGCAGGCTGTGGTGCAATCAGTTATTTTTGGCAGAATTATAAACCAATGGCTGGAAAGGCCATATGTGCAAAAAACCCATTTCACTGCACAAGGTTATGCACATTTTCTCCAATGTTATCTTTTAAAGATTTTATGGTTTTATAGTTTTTCACTTACGTTCATGATTCATATTGAGTTAACATTTAAATAAAGTGTAAGGTATGGATTGAGGTATGCTTGTATATCTTCTGGTTTAATTTGCACGTGGACATCCATTGATCTAGAACCATTTGTTGAAAAAAAAAATCCTTTTTTCATTGAATTTCATTTTCAATATTTAAAAAAAATCACTGAAATATATTTGTGTGTATATATTTCTGGTAAGGGGCCCAAGTAGAACAAAAAAACAAATATATATATATTATATATATATACATATATTCACTTTCAGTTCTAGTTATACTTTCCATTTTTCTGCTGATATTCACTATCTGTGCATTCAATAATACCATATTTCATTGGCCATATTCTTTTCATTTTGTGAATGTATTTTTAACAGCACATTTAAAGTATTTGCTATATCCAATTTTTGGGCATACTTACATTCAGCTTCTATTGTCTTCCTTGTATTTTGGTTACAAGTCACATGTTTGTTTCTTTGCTCTCAGTATTTGGCTGAAAACTAAACATTAAAGGTAAGGCATTGTTTAGGTTCTGAATTCTACAGTGCTTTTCTGAGAATCATTAGCTTTTTATTCTACCATAGTTTTAATTTGCCTGGACAAAAATTGTAAACCTTGTCTCCCCAAAATATGCAGCTACTGATATCTGTGCTCTGCTCGGATAGTTTCCCCTGCTACTTTTTTTTAGCAGAGTCCCCTGTGGATTTTTCCTGTGTCTGTGAAATTGGCCAGTAGGCCAAACATTTGGGTGGAGATGGGGCTCACCTTCTTTGAAGCTTCTTGCTTCTGAGGATAATTCCCCATACTAATTTTCAACTTTGGGCTCTGTATTCTAATACTCATGTTCTCTGCCATTTAAGTTGTACATAGTTGAGGAATGCTCTCTGTTAAAGACACCATCGAATCACAATTCTGGCTCCAAGTAACTATAACTTTCTAGAATATGTTACTCTCTGGATTCTGTCTACTTATTTATCATGGCCCCTGGGGGTTTTCATGAATATGTAGTTTAATTGACATACGGAGATTATTGTATGGTGAGCAAAGGATTTGAGAACCTGGACCTAGGAGGAAACCCTGGTGGCATAGTAGTTAAGTGCTACGGGTGCTAACCAAAGGGTCAGCAGTTCAAATCTTCCAGGCACTCCTTGGAAACTCTATGGGGCAGTTCTATTCTGTCCTATAGGGTCGCTATGAGTCAGAATCGACTTGATGGCACTGGGTTTGGGTTACCAGGACCATAGGAAGAAAAATGAAGCATCATGATTGGAGGAAGACACATTAACAAACTGCGATATGCAAATGACAATCTTGCTTGCTGAAAGTGAAGAGGGCTTGAAGCACTTACTGATGAAGATCAAAGGCCACAAACTTTAGCATGGATTACATCTCAACATAAAGAAAACAAAATCATCACAACTGAACCAATAAGCAACATCATGATAAACGGCGAAAAGATTGAAGTTGTCAAGGATTTCATTTTCCCTGGATCCACAACCAATGCCCGTGGAAGCAGCAGTCAAGAAATCAAACGATGCATTGCTTTAGAAACAAATCTGCTGCAAAGGACCTCTTTAAAGTGTTAAAAAGCCAAGATGTTCCTTTAAGGACCAAGGTGCACCTGACCCAAGCCATGGTGTTTTCAATCACCTCTTATGCATGTGAAAGCTAGACAATGAATAAGGAAGATCAAAGAAGAATTGACACCTTTGAATTATGGTATTGGTGAAGAATATTGAATATACCGTCGACTGACAGAAGAACAAACAAATCTGTCTTGGAAGGAGTACAGCCAGAATGCTCATTGGAAGCAAGGATAGCAAGATTTCATCTCACACACTTTAGACATGTTGTCACATCCCTGGAGAAAGACATCATGCTTGATAAAGTAGAAGGTCAGCGAAAAAGAGGAAGACCCTCAACAAGATGGACTGACACAGTGGCTCAAGCATAACGATTTTGAGGATGGCACAGGGCTGGGCAATGTCTCATTTCATTGTATATAGGGTCACTATGAGTCAGAATCGACTCAACAGCACCTAACAACAACAATGCTTTAAATTTGGGACAAAACACATCCATGTTTCCTGTACTACTAGGAATTCCTCTTTCAATGTTAAAATTTCCAGGTACCTTTCCATTCCTGAACTATGATCTCTGATACCTTAACTGGTAAGCTTCCTCTTCTCCACACTCTTACACACTTCCCACTCCTGCCATATCTACATGGACTGGAAAGTTGTCTCTTCTACTTGCTGTTTTTCCGAGATTATGCCTTCTCTTTGTTCAGCCTGCTTTTGCGAGTTTTCATAATTGTTACTTGCAGGTGGTCTGCAAGATCACATCACCTTTCTGTCATTGTCAGAGAGAATTTATTTTTATCTTTGAATTTCACCAGTTTGATTATGATATGCCTAGATCGTGTGTGTGTGTGTGTGTGTGTGTGTGTGCGCACGCACACACTATATTAATCCTGTTTGAAATGTACTGAGTTTCCTTGTTCAGTAGGTCGCTGTTTTTTTAAATCAATTTGGAAAATTTAAGACTGGTTTACTTCACAAATTTTTTACTCCATTTTCACCCTCTTCTTTTACTAGGTTGCTGAGGCTTTGTTTGATTTTGTTTATTTAGATTTGTTCTTACTTTGCTTTAGTTTGGATGATTTCTGGTGATCTGTCCTCAGAGTAACTGGTCCTTTATTCTTTGGGTCTGATATGTCGATAATTGCATCTTCTTTTTTTTCCCCCCTCCGGATATTGCGTTTTTCATTTTCTTGGATGGCCATTTGGATCCTTCAAGGCATCTTGTAAATGTCTCCTGAAATTTACCATTTCTTTATTCATTATATCTAGATCTTTTAATATCTTGATTATTTGAGAGGCAGTTTCCACCCACTGATTCACTGATTTTTCTCTTGACTATGGGTCAAATTATCTTGCTTCTTTACATTTTTCATAATTCTTGATAGTATGCCAGCTACTGTGTCTAAAACTAGGGTAGAATTACAAGTCATTAAACAGTATTGAAATCAGGAAATGTTCTTATTTTTTGTAATCTTTATTTCTCTGTCATGCAATGAATGTTTATTCAAAGCCATAATATGCAATTCACTTTCTAAATACAAGGAGTTAAATATGCATTGTCAGAAAGCAGGAGTCCAGAATGAGGGAGATAAGAAAGGAGTTTTAAATGCCTTAGGAGATACTTCAAAAGACTTCAGAGGAAATGTTATGACAATTATTTTAGTAATTCATAATTCATTTTGCAATGCCATTACCAAATCAGTATCTAAATATCAGATTTCAACCATCAGGTTGTCTTGATGTAGAAAATGTCTCTATACGAAACTGTGTGATCATAGTTTCCTGTAAATATAAGAAAGGCATATATTGTAATACCTTTAGCTAGTATTCTGGGTGGCAGAAACTAACTCTTTGAGGAAAGGACGGTTTGTATCTACAGCATCCTTGTTCAAAGCTAGATATGTTCCCCAATAACCTCAATTTGTATAAAGTGTAAAATTTGGTTTCCTATAAAGAAATGATCTAAACATATCAATGAAATTTGTATTTTCTGTGTAGTGTTAGCAGTGAGAGTATGGTTTGTTATTATTGATAGGGTCTAAAAGATGCCCCAAAGTTGCCCTGTCAATTATCTCTCCCTCTTTCATAGATACCAAGGAATCTATAATCCAGAAAAAAGTAACCAAGTAGGGACAGAGTTTACTATGAGTCTACTAAATGATCTCTAGTATACTGGGACTGGTGCACCCAAGGTCATCACTTAAATTTAAAACAAAGTGTTAGATTTTATCACACTGGTCAGACTCAAGGGAAACGAAAAACAAATTGAAGGAAGGTAGAAATCAATTCCATAATTTAATCAGCCGTGATTGAAACAATTAACATTGCCTTTCATCTGTTCTAACCTCATCTAGTCAATTCTACCTAGTGCTAATATCCTGAACTTTAGAGCACACGAGCCTGTTAGTTAGTCTGTTTGCTCGATAATTTTTCTGTCAAAACTAAACCAACTACTTATTAAATATCTCAGGCATAAAGTATGCTTTCATAATTTTGGCTTTTCTTTATCATTTTTATAAGATAGCACAAAATATTTTAAAATCAAAAGGATTAATGAGTGCAATTATACTAATCACGGTAAATACATCATGTATATACTTGATGTGTATAGATATAGAACTGGTTTGACTAGTATTCTCTAGTCAGACTATTCTGCTGGTAGTTACAGAAAACCAAACCAAAACAAAACAAAAAACCATTGCCATTGAGTCGATTCCAACTCATAAAAGCCCTACAGGACAGAGTAGAAGTGCCCTATAGGGTTTCCAAGGAAAGTCTGGTGGATTCGAACTGCTGGCCTTTTGGTTAGCAGCTGTAGCTCTTAACTGCTACACCACCAGGGTTTCCAGTAGTTACAGAGATAATGTTAAATTATGTATTAATATGGAATTGGGTTGACATGTGTGAAACACCTTTTTTAATGGATCTTCTAATTTCCGAGAGGTCAGGAGTGCATTATTTGAAGGGCAGCCAGCCAAATGTACCCTTCGTGTATGTCTCATAATCATAATCTTGGAAACAATTTTTGTCAATTTGAAGACTCAACCCAATTTGAAGAATGTCACATGGGAAATGACAAGGATGGTGCTGTTCCAGCTCAGGGAAGGGACAGCAAAGATGAGTTTAACAAACTACTCGAATAGCATTCTGTCTGAATATATTAGGTGCAGAAATTGCACAGCCAACATTGATAACGTCTGAAGAATTTTATCGGCAGTCTGAGTTTAAGTAAATGCTTCACATCTCTCGTTATCTCCAGAAAACAGAAGTGAACCTTTCTGAAATTAATTTGCTTTTGCGTGAATTGGATGGTATGTTTATTCAAGAAGGAGGAAGACATGTGTATTTTTTTCCCCTATCAATATTTGTGTGGTCTCTTTACTTGGCACCACATTCATGCCAATCAAAGACGTCTTTAGTTCAAACTTAGGGTGAAACAGGAATTGCAGTTGTGTACTTTGTACTTAGAAATTATCGGTAGGTTGCCAGCTGCTGAAAGGAGCAGAGACTGAGTTTTTGGCATATTCCAGAGAGGGCAATTGTTCAAAGAAAAATTTAATGCAAAGCATTTAGGGTAATGTTATGTAAATAAGCAAAAAGACGTTACTGGAGCTTTGGCTAATTTTCTTCCTTCATTTTTCTTAGCTCTGTGATTTGCTTTCAAAGTTTTTACTTCTCAGAAGTTCAGTACCACCTCATTATTTCTTCCTGGCACTTTCTTTATGACAGGCAGCAGCTGCGTCATACTGATAAACCCTAAGAAGGCTAGAATATACTACTTCTGCTGCGACTTCAATCTGCACGCACCATATACAGAAACTGAGTTGGCACTATTTCTGTTGACAAACTTTCATCTGTGTCTTACATTGAAAGTTCAGCATCTAACAACTTGACACAGTAACTCTCTCAAAGTATCTTTGGCCTAACATTACAATGATATTAACATTTAGTATTAAAATCAAACTTGGTAATAAAATCGAGGTCTCAAAAATGATAACTATATCATCAAGATGGGCGTATCTTAAAATGTCTTCAATAGCATCATTCTTTTAAAAAGTTCTCCCAGCTTCTATCAATCCAAACCCAAACTATCTGCTACAGATTTATAAATGATTATGCATAAAATGATGAATGAAATCACAATGTAAATAGAAATGATATACAGATTTGAAAATGTAAAAATTAAAAAAAAATTACTAGAAACAGCATAATAAACTAAACACAAGAATAACCATGGAAATATTTGCAACAAATGTTCAGAAAGAGAAAATATTTTTAACAAATAGCTCTTATAAGAAAACATAAACAATACTAGTAAAAACGTGGACAAAGGATATGTATAACCAATTTACAGAAAAAGAAATACAAAGTCAATGAATATATAAAAACCTATTTAACTACCAATAATCAAAATATGTTAAGCAAAATGTTATTAATCAATTCCACTGAACCTGCAAAAGACAGGCACCACTAAACCCAGTAGGTGACTCTATTAAAAATTTGTGTAAACCTTGGGGAGAGCAAGTTGCTGACATATATTAAGAGCTTATCAATATTGTATTAAAATTCAAAGACTTTTCATCCAATCATTTTACTTCTAGGAATTTAAAGAATTCAGAGAAGTAAGTGTTCAGATGGGATGCTCACTCCAGCATCAACATATAGTTATGGAAAATCTCTTGCTACTTAACTATTCAACAGTAGGAAAGAGTTCAGAAATCAATATATTGACATACTAGAATATTCTATATCTATTAATGGAAAGAAAATTTTAAAAATGATGAGATTAATTGAAACAACATAAAAGGGGTTAGAAGACCAGTCCCCTGTGTATTATATGTGTTTGTTTATAGATTTCAATGCACAATTCGAAGATAGTAAAAAGAAAATATTAAGTGTGACCATCCGTTAATTATAATTAATTGCATCATTATAATTTCTTTATATTTTCCATGTTTTACAATTCATGTGTGATTACATATATTTTTTTATAATCACAAGTATAAATTGAGTTTATGAGTGTGTCTTATTAATCTTTATTTGTAGTTTTCAGAACCTAGCAAGTTTCTGGCTAATTATAGGAACTTGATTAAGGTTTATTAATTTGATGTGTTATTTCCAGCAAATTTAAAAAGTGAAAATATTTCAGCTATGTAAGCATTGTTTTCACTCATGGCAACACCACGTAACACAGTAGAATTGCCCCGTAGGTTTTTTAGGCTGTAATATTTACAGGAGCAGATCACCAAGCTTACTCCTGTGAAGCCTCGGGATGAGTTCAAACCTCCAACCTGTCGGTTAGCAGCCAAGCACTAAAACCACTGTGCTACCAAGGCTCCTCATGTAAACACGATAAAATTAACATGTAAGGATCTCGTAATCACAAAAAGACAAATCCTTTTCTTATTTTGGAGGCAAGACAGATGAACTTTTAGAATAAATTTAATAACTTTATTTAAAAAATTTTTTTCATCTTAAACCTAAGGATTCAAAATAGTACAAATAAAGGAACCTACCTTGGTGAAAGGGTGGACCAATCATTTCTCAATACCTGTTAATCACAGTTACAACATGATGAGTGACATTTTCATCATGGTAGAAAGCTTAATGCAATATGCTAGAGAGTATAAAACGATAAAAAGAATAAAGAAAAGAAGGCTGGAGAATGACTCCAGAAGTGATGCTGAACTAGGCCTAAAGAATCAGTAGACTATCTCAGGTACAGAGTGGACAGACTAATCACAGCTTATAGAGGCAAAATGAAGGAATTAAGTTACGTAACACCTATCTTGAGCTTTTTGTGAGTTCTGTGAGGTTTAAAAAAAAACTTATATGAAAAATAGACTAATGTCAGCATTTGGCAATAATGTGGTAAAAGAATTTGAATCCATACTTTAAGAACTTGGATCCTATATTTTAGTTTATTACAGCATTACACACTTGGTGTAAATAAGATTCAAAAACTCACATGGGACTCATTCATGTCAACCCAGTGTGACAGAGTAGAATGGCCCCATGGGTTTTTTTAGGTTGCAGTATTTACGGGAGCAGATCACCAAGATTACTCCTGTCGGTATGGTTCTCTGATGTCTTGAGACAGATGCTGAGTAAATGCTTTCCATTGAGAATGTCCAAAGAATGTACCCTACGTAAGCTTATGGAAATCAGACACTAATTATCCCCTTCAGAGAAGGTAAGTCTTAAGAAGTTTGTTTGTTTCTTTGGTTGGTTGGTTGGTTTGTCATTTTTACTAGAGTTGTGTGCACTATGCTAAAATTTTGGCAGATAAGTCACCCAACACCTAGACCATACACTGCGCTAAGTCCTTAAGGCACAAAGATATAATGACTTCTGTGAGACACATGTGAACAAATACTTGCGATAAAATATGTTTAGCATTAGAAGAGAGGGATGCGTATAAAACTCTGGAAACTCAGAAAAGTAACAACTGACTAAGGACTAATAGGGTCAAGGAAGGCTTCCTGAAGGGCCACATACTAAAGGCGATGTTTTACAGATACATAGGAGGTAGCCAGATCAATCAAAGTAGGGAGAGAGTTCAAAGCAGAGGAGCCATGTTCAAAGGCATGAAAGTTTGAAGACTTGTGTTAAATGTTTAGGGACTATAAGCAGTTTGCTACTGTGTAAAGTGGACCAACAAGATGTGAGGCTGGCGAGGTTTCACTGAAAATGTCAGGAGGCAACTCCTAGACTTTCCCTGTTGGATTGTGAGTGAGAGCTTTGAGTGTTTTGATGATATAAGACCAGCAGAGTCTAGGCCAGCAGATCTAGCAAACCATCAACGGCTAGATAGCATTTCATTCAGGCCAAAGAGAGACCAACATTGGGCAGGACCATATAATTTAAGAAATAGTACACCTATAGGTATTAGGGGTAGAACTTTGCCTCTCCTCCAAAGAGAATGCTGAAGTCCTATCTCCCAGTACCTGTGAAATGTGACTTTGTTTGGAAATAGTTTTTAGTTAACCTGAGGTCATGCTGGAATATGATGGGCCCTAAAGCAATATGTGGAGTCCTTGGGTGGTGCAAGCAGTTAAATGTTTGGGTACTAACTGATTGGCTGTTCAAATCCACCAGAGGCACCTTGGAAAAGAGGCCTCGTGTTCTACTTACGAAAGGTCACTGCCATTGAAAACCCTGTGGAGAACAGCTCTACTCTGAAACAAATGTCATTGTCATTAGTCAGAATTAATTGACAGAGACTGGTTTGGATTTTTTTGGAATCCAATATGAGTAACATGCTTATAAAAAGAGGAGAAGAGACACGAAGGGAAGATAGTCATGTGAAGAAGGAGGCAAGATCAGAGCGATAGGTCTGCTACCCAAAAAAAAAAAAAAAAAAAACAAAGCAGCGCAAATATTGGCAGGAACCACAGAAGCTGGAAGACACAAGGAAGGGTGTTACCCTAGCGTTTTCAGAGCGAGCAGGTCTGACACACTGAGGGCAGACTGGTAGCCTCCAGAACAGTGAGGCGATCAATTTCTGTTGTTGTAATCCACCCACTTCATGGTAATAGTTAAAGCAACCTTATAAAGCTAATGCAACAGGTAATAATATTAAAATACCTGTGGTAGGACAACGTAGAATGTTTTCTGTGTGTGATTCATATATTACATACTGTATAGCAGCTTCAGGTTTTCTTACTGATTAATTAAAAAAAAATGTTTCTGGTGCTTTCATCTAAATAATGTGGACCTACTATTCTCTCCAATAGAAATAGTATTTCAGTTTCTTGTTTGCATCTTCTTAAGCAAGAAACTGTGATGCCCCCATAAAGTAACCCAGATATTTTCTTCTACGTCAACTTAGAATGTGGACTCTGAGGCCAGATTGCCTGAATTTGAATGCAATTCTGCCATCAAATAAGGGTATGATCCTGAACAAGTTATCTAACTTCCTTGCCTCTGTTTCTCCAGCTGTCAAGTGTGGAAAATAAGAGTACCTACTTTGAAGATTATAGTGAAGATTAAATAAGTCATGAATAAAAAAATACATTGAACAGGCCTTGGCACACAATACTTAAAAAATATTAACTATTAATATTATTTTAATAGCATATAAGGTTTAACAAGTGATGTATTCAAAAGAAAGTCCTTATCTTTTTTCTGCTTTTGTCAAAAATATTGTTCATCTCTTCATTTTTATGAAAGATTCATATGAAGAGATGAACAATATTTTTGACAAAAGCAGAAAAAAGGATATATATAAATACACATGAATGGATAGCCTCTTCTGAGGTGGTTCTACTCTGACTTACAGGGTCGCTATGAGTCGGAATTGACTAGAGGGCAATGGGTTTTGGTATATATGTATATGATTCCTGGTGGCACAATGGTTAAGAGCTTGGCTGCTAACCAAAAGGTCGGCAGTTTGAATCCACCAGCTACTCCTTGGAAACCCTATGGGGCAGTTTTACTCTGTCCTATAGGGTCGCTATGAGTCAGAATCGACTGGATGGCGACAGGTTTGGTTTAGTTTGGTGTGTATACACACACACACATATATATACACATATATAATGTATACATATACAGTGATACATGCCTAATTTGTATGTTGTAAAAGCCTGCATGTCTTCTTCAAAAATGATCAATTGAAGACGTAGCTACTATCTACTATAATTTAATGATTAATGCTATCATTCTTTATTTGTTCATTTGTTATTATTTATTTGTTCATTAGTCACTTTGACTCTCATATTGAGTATACACATGAGGAGAAGAAAAAGTTTTAGTTTTATTTCAATATCAAAATCTCCAAAACGGAATCATAACACAGAAAAGAAAGCTAAATTGACTTCTATTCCCTACTGTAAAAATCTTATAAAGCATTAACCTGGGATATTTGGTCATGTTAAATCTACTTCATCACAGGGTATTAGATGAGATGAGGCTCCTGGGAGAATTAGGAATAAATGTCCTATATAGTGCTATACTATAAATACGTTTGCTTTATACAGGGAACCGTCAGCAGTTCAAGCCAGGTTCAGAACAAGGGGATACTGCAGTATATGCATATATGGAGCCCTCATGGCACAATGGTGAAGAGCTCAGCTGCTAACCGAAAGGTTGGCAGTTTGAATCCACCAGCTGCTCCTCGGAAACCCTATGGGCACTTCTACTTTGTCTTGTAGGGTTGCTAGGAGTCAGCATTGGCTTAAAGGCAACAGATTTGGGTTAGTTTTGTACATAGATTCCTAAGGAAACCCTGGTGGCGGAGTGGTTAAGTGCTACGGCTGTTAACCAAGAGGTCAGCAGTTTGAATCCGCCAGGCGTTCCTGGGAAACTCTATGGGGCGGTTCTACTCTGTCCTATAGGGTCGCTATGAGTCAGAATTGACTCGAGGATACTGGGCTTTTTTGTTATAGGTATGTATGTACTTTTTGTTTTGTTTTCAAGAAAGTATGTGTGCTCGGGGAACATGATAAAAAAAATTTTAATTCATATCCTTTAGCTTCATATAAGTGGAAAAACCAGAGTCCTGGTGGCACAGTACTTAAGAGCTATGGCTGCTAACCAAAATGTCGCCAGTTCGAATCCACCACCCTCTCCTTGGAAACCCTATGGGGCAGTTCTACTCTGCCCTATGGGGTTGCTATGAGTCAGAATCCACTCAATGGCAATGGGTTTGGTTTTCAGGTAAGTGGAAAAAACATGTTAGTTACTATTACATTCACTTCTCTTGAAAAGGTAGTGAAAGCCACTGGTCTTTCTAAGGCATCCTGCATCATTAGAATACCCAAAACCCAAACCAAACCCACTGCCCTGGAGCCAATTCCAACTCACAGCAACCTCTTAGGGTTTCTAAGACTGTAAATCTCTACAGAAGCAGACGGCCACATCTTTGTCCTGTGGAGCCACTGGTGGTTTCAAACCGGCGAACTTTCAGTTAGCAGTCAATTGCTTTAACCACTGTGCCACCATAGCTCCTTATCATTAGAATACCAGACTCACTACCATTGAGTCAATTCCAGCTCATAACAACCCTCTAGGACAGAGTAGAACTGGCCATAAGATTTCTGAGGAGTAGCTGGTGGATTTGAACTGCTGACCTTTTGGTTAGCAGCTGTGCTCTTGACCACTGCACCCCCAAGGCTCCTATCATTAGAATAGTGCACTTCAGATGTACACACTGTTCCATTTAAGGTAGACCTGGCAAAACAATACTAATGGACAAAACACTGTGAATTGCTTACCTCTATAGGAAAAAAGAGGACAAGAAAGGCCAGTCAGAAAATAAGGAGTTTTTGAAAACAAGAAAGACATCAGATACCTTCTGACAAATTTCATTTTGGCACTTTATCCTTTTACCTACCAGAAAAGGCTATCCATTCCTGTATATTTTTTAATAGTGTAAAATATAAATGTAATTCAAAAAGCCAGGGTAATAATCCTGAGCAACAGTTACCATACCAGGCCGGATACAGAGGTTTGGATTCAGGTGTAAAAAGGCCAAGGCATTTAGTCGACGCCACTGAATATTGAAAGAGCAGTCTCACAGCCCTTTTTTTTTTTTTTTTAACCCCCAAGAAAAAGCTTCAAGCTTGGCCATTCTTTTCTTTCTTACTAAAGACTGAGGAAACATGGGCATGATAATCCCCTGGAGGGCGTAGTTCGACAGTCATCACGAAAAGGTAATCAGCAAATAAAAGGATGTGGCAGTCTATCCTTACCAACCCTCCTTTTATTCACTTTTCAATCTATGGCTATAATTCAAAATCACTGTGCCCAGCAGGATTTTAGGCCTTCTCTATCTTTCTGCACAAAAGATCTCCAGAGGTTCCCTTTATGATTATCTGACTTTTAACAAAATAGTTAATAAACCACCACACCCACTGCAGGCAACGTTAAAATCCCTCTGTATTATTAAAACTAAACAAAAGGAAAACAAACAATCCCATTACAAATTGGGCAAAAGTTCTGAACAGACAACACCTCACCAAAGAAGTCATACAGCTAGCAAATAAGAATCTGAAAAGATGCTCAACATCCTATATCACTAAGGAAGTTTATATTTAAACAATGAGTTAGCACTACACACCCATTACCAAAAAAACCAAACCCAGTGCTGTCGAGTTGACTACGACTCATAGCGACCCTATAGGACAGAGTAGAACTGCCCCACAGAGTTTCCAAGGAGCACCTGGCAGATTCGAACTGCCAACCCTTTGGTTTGCAGCCATAGCACTTAACTGCTACGCCACCAGGGTTTCCACACACACCCATTAGAATGGCTAAATTCTAAAACACTGGCAAAACCATATACTGACGAGTACATGGAGCAGTAGGAACTGTCACCCTTGCTGGTGGGAATGTAAAATTGTTCAGCCACTTTGGAAGACAGTCTGGTAGTTTCTTACACATCTAAACATAGGCTTACTATACGATCCAGTGATCATCCTCTTAGATATTTACCCAAATGAGTTGAAACCGTATGTCCACGTAAAAACTTTCACAAGAATGTTTATAGCAATTCTATTCATAATTGTCAAAAATAGGAAGCGATTAAAATGTTCTTCAATAGGTGAATGGATAAACAAATATTACTGAATCCATACAATGGAGTGTTATTCTGCGATTAAATGAAATGAGCTATCAAACTAAGACAAGACATGGAGGATGCTTTAAATCATATTGTTTAGTGAAAAAGGAAACACTGGTGGCATAGTGGTTAAGTGCTATGGATGCTAACCAAAAGGTCAGCAGTTTGAATCTACCAGGCACTCCCTGGAAACTCTGTGGGGCATCGACTCAATGGCAATGGGTTTTTTAAGTGAACGAAGCTAGTCTGGAAACCCTGGTGGCGTAGTGGTTAAGTGCTATGGCTGCTAACCAAGAGGTCAGCAGTTCAAATCTTCCAGCTTCTCCTCGGAAACTCTATGGGGCAGTTCTACTCTGTCCTATAGGGTCACTCTGTGTTGGAATCGACTCGACGGCAGTAGGTAGGTAGGTAGAAGCTAGTCTGAATCCCACTATATGACAATTTGGAAAAGGCAAAACTATGGAGACAGTGAAAAGATCAGTGGCTGCCAGGGGTTTAGAGGGAGTATCAAGGAGTGAATGCGTTGAACACCCAGTATTTTGGGGCCCGTGAAACTAATCTGTAGGATACTGTAATGGTGGCTACATGAAAATATGCATTTGTGAAAACCCATACACAGTACAGCAAAAAAGATAAGAGTAAACCCTAGTGTAAACTATGGACTTTCCTTGAAATAATGAATCAATATTGGTTCATCAGTTGTAGCAAATATACCACAGGGGCTCAAGATATTAATAATAAGAGAAGCTGTGTGGGGAGGCTATAAGTTGGAATCCACTCAACAGCAAAGGGCTTGTGTGTTTGTTTTTGGTTATACAGGGGGAGAGGGGGCATATGGGAAATCTCTTGTGTTTCTGAACAAATTTTCTCTAACTTAAAAGTGCTCTAAAAATAAAATGCATGAAAAATTAAAATTGCATTGTGATTGTCATATTTAGTAGGATATGAGCTTAGTGAGGAAAAGATCCTCCCCGTTTTGTACAGTGTTCACTGCCGTATTACAAGAATCTTGCATAGTATTTAAGTATATTGTTGTTGTTAGGTGCCATCGAGTTGGATCCTAATCATAGTGACTCTATAATTCAATCCATGACACGCACCATCTTCACAATCCTTGCTATATTTGAGCCCATTGTTGCAGGCACTGTGTGAATGCATCTCATTGAGGGTCCTCCTCTCTTTCACTGACACTCTACTGTACCAAGCATGATGTCCTTCTCCAGGGAATGATCCCTCCTGATAACATGTGCATAGTACATGAGACAAAGTCTGGCCATTCTTGCTTCTAAGGAGCATTGGCTGTACTTCTTTCAAAACAGATGTTTGTTCTTTTGGCAGTCCATGGTATATTCAATATTCTTCACCAACACCATAATTAAAAGCTGTCAATTCTTTGGTCTTCCTTATTTCTTATCCAGCTTTCCCATGCATATGAGGCAATTAAAAATACCATGGCTTGGGTCAGATGCACCTTAGTCCTCAAAGTGACATCTTTGCTTTCGAATACTTTAAAGAGGCCTTTTGCCACAGATTTGCCTAATGCAATACGTTATTTCGTTTCTTGAGTGCTGCTTCCATGGGCATTGGTTGTGGGTCCAAGTAAAATGAAATTCTTGATAACTTCAATATTTTCTCTGTTTATCATGATGTTGTTTATTCACCCAGTTGTGAGGATTTTTGTTTTCTTTATGTTGAGGTGTAATCCCTACAGAAGGCTGTGGTCTTTCATCTTCATCAGTAAGGGCTTCAAGTATTCTGCTTTTAGCATGCAAGATTGTGTCGTCTGCATATAACAGGTTGTTAATAACTCTTCCTCCAATCCTGATACCGAATTCTACTTCATATAGTCCACGTCCTTGGATTATTTGCTCAGCATACAGATTGAATAAATATGGTAAAAGGATACAACCCTGATGCATATCTTTCCTAATTTTAAACCATGCAGTGTCCCCTTGTTTTGTCTGAATGGCTGCCTCCTGGTCTAGGTACACTTTCTGGGGGAGCACAGTTAAGTGTTCCGGAATTCTCATTCTTTGCAATGTTATCCATAATTTCTTACGAGGTACACAGTTGAGTGGCTTTATAAAGTCAATAAAACACAGGTAAATATAGTTCTGACATTCTTTGCTTTCAGCCAAGATCTATGTGACATCAGCAATGATATCCTTATCCTTTACTCCTCTGAATCCAGTTTGAATTTCTGGCAGTTCCCTGTTGATGTACTGCTGCAACCGTGTTTGAGTTTACCAAAACCAAACAAATCCATCGTCTTCAAGTCAGAGTATACTGGGTGCTAAAAAAGCATGTGAACTACATGAATAAATAATTAAAATTGCCACTTAATGTGTTCATACTGGATTTCTCATTAAAGATTTGTCTGTAGTGTAATTTCATATCCATCCTGGATCATGATTACTTTGTTGTGGTAACCCTAAAAGACTAACTAATAACATTTTCCTCCCCAGAATCCTGCTTCCTTAAATTGAGCTTGGCAGTTTTTTAGACTAGCAAAAATGCTTTACTAATCTCTGGTTGACCTGGAGCTCTGAAAAAATAATATTTTATAGAGGGCATGAAAAGAGGAGACTGTCAAACAGGAAAAAATGTTTTATTTATCCACGGTTGGTAAATAGCAAGTAAGGTAATGTCACTTTTAAAACAGTGTACAGAAACTATTAAAGGGATAATGATTTAAGAAAAAATGGTATAATGCAAACAGAATACTAGAGTCAGGAATCCTGAATTTAATTTCACTTTTGTCTATACATAGTCATTAATCATTGATCTTCTTTTTCTATTAAATAATTAGGTTTAACTACATAATTTTTAACATCTTTTCCACCCTGTTGCCCCATGCCATTTAGTGAGCATACTATGTTAACATGTGCAAATGAGACTCCTTTCGTTACTCTATTGATCAGCTCCTATGATGGTAAATATTGACAAAATTAGCGTATCTATGTGTATATATATAGAGGGTCAGTGAAAAAGAGGAAGACCCTCAATGAGATGGATTGACACAGTGGCTGCAACAATGGATTCAAACATAGCAACAATTGAGGGGATGGTGCAGGACTGGGTAGCATTTTGTTCTGTTGTACATGAGGTCACTATGAGTTGGAACCAACTCATCGGCACCTAGCAACAACAACAATAATATTTATGTATATACACATGTGTATGTATGAATGTGTGTAGGTATATATACATATATGTATATACATTACGTATGTCTATGTGTATGTGTGTGTATATATATATAAGATCTGATAACATATATATACGGTTAAACGTTAAAAGTTACATAATATCTGTAAAACATTGACAGTTACATAATAAATGCTAACGGAGTCTCATGAACATTTCAGAGAGTGTTTTGCAATGTGAAAATTTGTTGTTGTAAGCAGTTATATGAACTTTCTTTTTTATTTCTTAGTCAGAAATGTTTAAGCCATCCTTACGACAATAATGGCCATGTGGATTGGTACATAAATTGTCAACTCATGAGTATTGGGCTACAGGGTTAGGGAATAGAATAGGTTACTCTTGTGGCCAAACCCATTCTGAAAACTTAGGTTTAGATAGGAAACCCGTAAGGGAAAACTCTGCACTGTTATATAAAACATAATTTAAACATATCTGTGGTAATTTATTCACTGATCAGAATAGAGTGGAAGAAAACCTCAGCATGTAGCCCAGAGAATATGGGCTGTAAACTCAATCAGCTCTGAGAGTCAGTTCATCATTTATTAGCTGTATGGCTTAGGTAAGTTACTTAAACCTCACTTTCCTATTTATTAAAAAATACAAGGCTGATCTTATTTACGTAAGATTATAGGGAGTTTGAGGTAGCATTTAATTTTTCTCACTTAACATAATGGAGAAAAAGTTTTATTTAAAATTACCCAACACTAGAAATAGCCTAAGTGTTCACCAGGAAAACTAATTTTTAAAAACTGTGGCATATTTATATAATGGAATATTCCAGAAATTAAAAAAAAAAAGTAACACAGGTAGCCTCAGAGAGTAATGTCAAATATATTACATTTTGCCAAGCCAAAAAGTGAAACAGGAAAAGGTGCTTACTATACATTATGGGTTGAATTGCGTTCCCCAAAAATGTGTGTCAGCTTGGTTAGGCCACGATTCCCAGTATTGTGTGATTGTCCACCATTTTGTCGTCTGATGTGATTTTCCTATGTGCTGTAAATCCTACCTCTAGGATGTTAATGAAACAGAATTAGAGGCAGTTACATTAATGAGGTAGGCCCAATCTACAAGATTAGGTTGTATCTTGAGTCAATCTTTTTTAAGATATAAAAGAGAGAAGTGAGCAGAGAGATAAGGAGACCTCCTACCAACAAGAATGAAGAACCAGGAGAGGAGTGTGTGCTTTGGACCCGGGGTCCCTGCACTGACAGCTGCTGGACAAGAGGAAGGCTGGTGACAAGGTCCTTCCTCCAGAGCTGACAGGGAGAAAGACTTCCCTGCAGCCAGTACCCTGAATTGGATTTGTAGCCTCCTAGACTGTAAGAGAATAAATAAATTTCTCTTTGTTAAAGCCATCCACTTGTGGTATTCCTGTTATAGCAGCACTAGGTAACGAAGATACTATATAATTTGTAATTCCACTTATTTGAGGAAATTCAGGAATAAAAATCAGGACAGTCATGTCCTCTGAGAGGAGAAGTTGACTGTAAGAGGAAACAAGAGAACTATCTGGTGGATGGATATGTCCTAAGTCTTGGTCTTACATACACAAGACTAAAACTCATTAAAGTTTATGTAAAATCTGTGCTTTTCACTGTATATGACTCTTACCTTAATAAAAAGGGAAATACTCAATGGAGGAATAACTCTCTTTACACTTGTATCCACCTTGGTTTGTATTCATTCTTATATATCTTCTTTGAAATAACTTACTGTTCCAAGACCAGAAAATTATGGGCAAAATAAAAAAGATTTCAGTAGTTTGACCTCAGAACTATAATGGGATAGTATGGGTTTGTTGACCTTTTCTATTTTTAACTATTTTTATTCATCAAATAATTTTTTTTTTTTTTTTTACTACCTGTTGGGAGCCCAGTTTCTAGGCCTTAAGGCCTTATTGTTTAATAAGCTACTTATTCTATGAAGGCCCTTACTCCAGTGATTTTATTCTTATAAAAACTTCCATAAAAGAATATGTACTACTTTATTATAATTTTAAATTTTCAGCTCTCTTTTCTATCCCCTGGAATCCAGGGATTTTTTTTTTACTTATTCTTTCATATCTTCATTGCGTATCATGGGGCATGGCACATACATGTATAATGTACCTTCAGTAAATAATTATTAAATAAATGGATGGATGACTGGATGGATAAGTGAGCGAAGGAATACTTATAGCATGACTTGAGTGTGGATGGGCTGGATAATGGGGGAGATGCGATCCTTTTAGAGCCCATAGTGATAAAATTTTTGCAAATATGTTTTTTAAAATTGTCTTAGAATGCATGATTTGGGGACTAAATGATATGTAACTTTTCTTAATTAAAGAATAAAATTATCCTACAGAAAAGAGGAGAAGGCATACCTTAACTGATCCTTACCAAAAAGCATATATTTTATACCAGATAATATTAGCAGATTTACTGAAGTGTACAAGATAAATTTAGCTCTAATTATGGTATCAGTGAACGCCCAAAGGAGAAAATTGGTGTACTTCATCAATCAATGCCTTCTCGAGGAAAAGGGCCACCAGTAAAATGGAGTGAACACAATTCTGGTGGCTATTCAACCTAGGTTTACATTCCCAGTTTCAAATTTTCTAGCTATGTTGTAAATTATAACGCTGATCATGTATTTAGCACTAACTATACACCAAAAAAAAAAAAAAAAAAAAATACACAAGGTGGAATTTTTTTTTTTTTTATTATACACCAGGTGGAAATCCTGGTGGAATGGTGGTTAAGAGCTACAGCTACTAACCAAAGTTCAGCAGTTTGAATCTACCAGGTGCTCCTTGGAAACTCTATGGGGGAGTTGTACTCTGTCCTATAGGGTCACTAGGAGTCAGAATTGACTCAATGCAATGGGTTTGGTTTTTGGTTTTACACACCAGACTGTGTTCTAAGGATTTGCTACAGTGTTTTATTTAATCTTGCAACAGCTTTATGAGATAGGCATTAAACATATGACAAATTTAAGGCTTGGAGAGGAAAAATAAATTGTCTCATGCAATATACTCCGTAAGGAGAGAAGCCGGATTTTGAAACTGATCACCCTGAAACCAGCCACTCTGCTCTGCTCCTTTGTGAGCTAGTAAAGTCAACTGACCCCTGAGGTTTATTTTTTCAAACTCTGAGATTTCAGACAATTAAGAATTTCAAAACTTCTAACAGATACCCACTGGTTTTTGTTTGCTTTCATTCCCCCGCCTTGGAATGAAAATGGACCAAAGCCACTCTTAAAAAACAATAGTGTAACTTAAGGTGGATCTACATTTTTGTCATCTATGAAAACACTTTAGAGAAGTGGTCACATACTCAGACACTATGATCATATGTTTACACAAGGATTGCTGCGAGGAGGACAAAAATCCTTGGTTGTCTCACACTTACAATCACAATTCGATTCAGTCTGTTTCATATTTATTCAGGATCTTTGCCTTTAAGAATTGAAATGTGTTAATGTGACAATTAGTTCAGCAGAAGTGCCTTATCAGAGCCCTGTGGCAGCACACATTTGAAAGGGACCAACAACGGCGATCACACTTTTTGAAAATAATAGCAATGATCTGACTCTCACTACGAGTATTTCTGTACCATTTTTTTTTTTTCAAAGAAAAAAACTGTCATGTCTGGATTACGGTAACAGCTGTGAAAATTCTTTTCCTGTCTTCAGCCTTGTATCTCTCTAATTCTTTCATGGTACTATGAAAAAGGCACTGACACTATGAAAAAGGGGATCTTTTAAAATGCAAACATGACCTCTATTTAAAATTTGTAGACAAATGGTCATTGGTTTGAAACTGGTTTAAACTCTTCAGCAGGACCTAAATTTCCATCATGGTTTCCTTTTCTGGCTAGCTCTTCTGCCATTCATTCCCTCCTTGTATCCTAATGTTCAAGAGTACTGAATGATGTTTCTTCACGTGCCTTAGTCTCAGCCGTGTTGTTCTGTCTGCCAAGAATGTTTGTCCTTTACCCTCTAAGCATGGCCAACTAATACTCACCATTCAGAAACCAGTTCAAATGTCACTTTCTTCAGGAAGGCTTTCATGTCTTATTAGTCAGAGTTTTACAGATGTCTTTGAGGCTTCCAGGGTTCGGTAATACAAATGATTAAGATCTATGAGATGGGCAAAGGTATCCGCCAGCGATGCAAATATGAATAAAACAAAGGCCTGAATTTTTTTTTTAAATCCATAAAACACTGGGAGAGACCGATCGCATGAATGTACAGTGAGGCACATGATAGAATGGAATAGCTACTTGATAGACCCTTTCCCAAAATGTTATTAAAATACCTCTGTAAAGATCTGAAAATCTTAAGTATAATCTTTGATGACATAAACAAAAATAAAACCCCACCAGCACCCAAAAATAGTAAATCAATTCTGGTTATGGTATCTAGCAAAAAAAATAAAATGTAACATGCATGAGAGGAAGTTAAATGTATTAATGTGATCTCAACTTTGATTATTACAATGATAAGGCTTTTGAACATACAACCCATTGCTGTCAAGTTGATTCCAACTTCTAGTAAGCCTGTAGGACAGAGTAGAACTGCCCCATGGGGTTTCCAAGGAGAGACTGGTGGACTCGAACTATTAGTTTTGGTTAGCAACTATTGCCTGCAGATCCTGAATTCATCAGCCTATGCAAACTGTGATCCAGTGCCCTGCCGTCCTACCTGCTGATCTTGGCATCTGTCACCCTCTGCAGCCAGTGAGCCAGTAACCTGGCTGGGTTCATCAGCCCCTGAAGCAACATCAGTCAGGAGAAGCCTCTAGCCTGATGCCTGACCTGCAAACCTGGGGTTTACCAGCTTCTACAACCACAGCAGCTCTTCCTTGAGATAAATCTTTCTCTCTCTCACTGGTTTTGCTTCCCTAGAGAACCCAGCCTAAAACACCAGAATGTTTAATGAGCATGTAAAAAGGATCCCAGCATCATTAGTCATCAGGGAAATGCAAATTAAAACCACAATGTGATTCCACTATATTCCCACTAGAGTGGCTATAATAAAAACAAGACACACAAGAGCAATTGTATGCAAAGAGAAATTGAAATTCACAGATATTGACAGTGGGAATGTAATTGGCACAGCCACTTTGGAACACAGTTTGGCAATTTCCTAAATAGCTAAGCAGATATATGCAATTAGGCCCAGCAATTCCATTCTATTGCAGCCGTTCTGCAGACACTGAATCCACCCCTGCCCAAAATTTGATTCAGATGTAAAGACTGATGATGGCACACGCACCCCAAGAGAGTACGAGAGTTCGTTACTTACATAATGATGCTTCTGGGGCCGAGCAGGGAAGGCCTCCCAAGCTGGTCCACAAGTGGCTTGAGAAAGCAGGGAAAGGAGAATGGCTGGGGCTTCCATTGTGATTAGGAGGTGAGGCCGGGTGAGGGTTCTTACATGTGAGCAGGGGCTTGCGTGGTTTGAATCTCTCACTGGTGCCCAAGGAGAGAGCCCTCAGGCTTGTTTGTATTCTGCGTATATATGGGGCACAGTAAGGCAAAAGAGGATTGAGGCTTAAAGGACATCATCAGTCAAATATCAAATAGTTGAGTAAAACCTGGAAGAAAAAGAGAGATAGCATTTTTCTTTGACCAGCTCCCAGGTGTCAGGATAAAGTGGTGTCTGAAGGACAGTCTGCGTAGAGATGGAGAAAAAACATAATATTATAATGTAGTATAAAAAACCAAAACCCATTGCCATCAAGTGGTTTCCGACTCATAGCAACCCTATAGTACAGTACAGTAGAGTATAATATAGTATAGTACAGCATAGTGTAGCATAGGGTAGTGTAACGTAACGTACTGTAATGTAACGTAATATAAAACTAGGCAAAGGTGACTGTAGGTGTGAGCTATCCAGCCATTTTGGGCTGGAAAGAGATAATATTAGGATAAGAAACTATATTAGACGAAGAGGGTCATTATTATACTAGAGGAACAGGGTCATCATTTCTCTTTGAGGTTTTTTCCATCAGATACCTGTGTTCGGGTAACCAGAGTATTTTATATAATTCAAAATTCTCTCTCTTTTTTTTTCTCCTTTACTTTCTCTTTGTACATGAAAATGTCAAGAAAGAATACAGTGAAATTCTGGATGATTTTATAAAAAGTATTAAGATTTAATAAAAAATTAAAACAAGCATATCTCTCTCTCTCACACACACACACAACCCAATCTATGTAAACACTTCAAGAGAATAGAATAAAAGGGTATATTCTTTATTTTATGAGGTTATTAAAACCTTAATGTCCTATCCAAAGATAGGATAAGAGAGAAAAAATATATATAGTTTAATAAAACTCATGAACATTAGTAAATAAAATCCAGCAATATATTTATTATTATCAATTTGGCTTTACTTTGCTGATAGCTCTATATTGTGAAATACACGTGTAAATCACCACATAATTTTTATTAATTGATAAAACATAAATACCATGTGATCATCCCAATATACCCTGAAAGAGAATATGGTATATTCAGCAATAATTTGGAAGAAATACTCATAGCAAAACAAATGGAAGCAACCTCATTTACCTGGAACAGTTATGTACAAAATATCTGGGTACTATATTTCATGGGAAAGAAAAGCATATTTAAGAAAAAATTAAAGAGATCTGTCACCTTCACTTCAATTCAACATTATATTGGGGCTCCCAGCTTGCAATAATTCAAAAAAGTTTGGGGGATAAAGTTTATAATGTCTGCATCAGAAGACACAAAACTGTCCCTATTTGCAGATGATAACAGTTCGCTGTATCAGGCTGCCTAAAAGTTTTTATGTTAGACTTTTATTGAGAGTGATAAAATTTGTAAAACACACTTGGGTAAAAAATAGTCTTTTTACTTTTGGCTGGAGGCCAGAGTTCAGAGACTCTGGCAAGGCTAGGACTTGCATAGCTGAATTGATGAAATTCTCAACATATTTACAACTAATTTGAGGCACCCAGAGGTATAGTTCTGGTTTATGGAAAACCACAAAGTAGTAGAAATAAATTATTAGAATTAAAAAGTAAGTTTAGGAAGCCAGACCAGATATGAAATTCTTATTAAAAAGTCAGCTCCATTTCTGTGCATCAGCTACAAGCATGGGGAACACACAATTTAAAAAATGCTGCTTACAAAAGCATGGAAAAGCAGAAGGAAGCTGGCAATAAGGCTAACCATACAGATTCGAAATCATTATGGAAATAATCAAAAACCTTTATTGAAGTCATTAAACAAGACTCAAATGAAGGGAGAAATACATGGTATTTATGGATTGGAGTCATCTTCATAAAAATATCAGTTCTTCTCAAAAAATTGTTTAAGGAATCAATTAAGTTTTTCAAGGAACTTAACAAGCACGTTCTCAAATTATATGGAATTTAGAAGAATTGCTGATACACTGTTGAAGGAGAATCAGTCTCCTTTAAATCCCGACTTACTATAAATGATCAGATTTTATAATACAGTCCACATACAAAGTCACACACACATACATACACGTCCATTAGAAAAATAGCAAAAGACAAGCAGTTCCTGTAGAGAAGGAAACACAGATATGTTTATAAATACATAAAAATAAATACAGCATTCTTTGTCATCATTGAAATGAAAACTAAATCCACAGTGAATAACATTTTACACCCACTAAAAAAAACTAGCACTTGTGAAATAGTGGTTAAGAATGCTGCTGCTTACCGTCAGCAATTCAAATCTATTCAAATCTGTCAGTTACTCCTTGGAAACCCTATGGGGCAGTTCTACTCTGTCCTCTAGGGTCACTATGAGTCAGAAGTGACTCCACCGTGACAGGTTTTGTTTGTTTATTTTTTAAATACAATAGTTTTGGAGAGCAATTTGATATTCCTTACAAATGATGAAATTTATACATTTTGGCTCCGTGTTTCCACTTCTAAGCATATGCCCTGGAAAATTCTTACTCGTGAAGATCAGGATGAGATTTTTATCAGTTATCAATTTATTTCTATCCAGCTCCAAAATCACCTTTCTTTGCCCTGCTTTGTTCACTGCACCCGAATCCTGTAAACATTTCTGCTTTGCCAGCTGGCTCGATGTTAGTCTCTCTTCATGGAGGGAACCAGAAGCACGCTGCAAAAACCATAGCAGGAGACAAGGATTTCTTTTCTGGTTTGGTTGTGCTGTTTTTAACATGACAAAGAGCAGGTCAGCATGCAGCAGGCTAAGCAGCATTTACCTCTCTGGCCCTCCTAGGCCGATTGAAGCCTGAACTCTTCAGCAAGTTCTTCCCCCAATGGACCAAGTCTGGCCCACACCCTCCTACTAGTTCCTTCATCGTCAACAGCCTGCTGTCCCTTTAGAACAACGCTTTCTCTGAAGGGTTAAGTGCCTCAGCCTTGGAAGAGGGCGGTGGCTCTTTTAAGTTCTTAAACTACTTGCCATCAAACTACTTCCAACTCATGGTGACCCCATGTGTGTCAGAGTAGAACTGTGCTCCATAAAGCTGTTAATGGCTGATTTTTCAGAAGTAGATCACCAGGCGTTTCTTACAAGGCACCCCTGGGTGGACTTGAATCTCCTACCTTCCAGTTAGCAGCCAAGCACTTTAACTGTCTGCACCACCCAGGGACTCTATGTTTCTTCCTTTTTCTCTCTTTTTTTACGGAAGTAGTAGCTGCTTTCTGTTTTTGCCAAATACGTACTCCTTAGAGTCCTTTTTACTTATTTCACTAGTTAAACGTGTTTTACTTGTTAAAAATTCTTGAATATTCAGTTTGCATTTCACATGACTTGCATGGTTTTTCTCCTGACTGGACCATCTGACACATTGTTCATAATAGGAGGAAAAGAGGAAGAAGGAAGGAAAGAAGGAGGGAGGGAGGGAGGGAAAAAGAAAGAAAGAAAGAAAGAGGGGAAGGAGAGAGAGAGAGAAAGAAAGAAAGCGAGAGAGAAAGAGAAAGAAAGAAGAAAGGAAAGGAAGAAAGAAAGAAATATGCATGAATAGTAGAATATATAACTAAATTGTATGTGAAAGTATTAACATAGGTGTATAGCAGTGAACATAAACAAACTACAGCTACACATGCTGATATAAATTAATCAAAAAACTATAATGTTGACTGAAAAAAGAAGCCACAAAAGAATATGAAGAGTATTCATAAAATCAAGTAATATATATTTTTTAAAAATATATGTGTATAAGTTTCAAAACACGAAAGAATTTTAAGAGAATTCTAAGCAGAAAATTGATCACCCATTGCCTCTTGGGGAGGAATGATGGACGTGATTGGTTCAGTGGTAGCAATATTGTTCTATTTGTTAAGTAGAGCATGTAAGCTTGTTTTAATTGTTCTTTCAAAGTGTGTGTGTGTGTGTGTGTGTGTGTGTGTGTGTGTGTGTGTGTGGTACAGCAAGATTGTCTAAGCTTAAAATCAAGAGAAGATATCACAATCTGTAACATCAAAAATAGAGTTTATATTTCTAAATAACAAATGTAGCTGATAAATTAGTTAATAAACATAAAAACCATAAGCTTAATATATGGTGTATAGAAATATTAAATAAAAAATATAATAGCAAATGATATAAACAGGTGATTAACAAATGAATCCACAGCAGTTGAAAATAAACATGAAATTATTACCAATCCTAATCCATAGTAATTGATTCAGTATCACGTTTCTTCATACTTCTTAGTTAAATTTTAAATGAATAAAATCAGAATGATGTCAGACTGGCAAGCAAGTGGATAACACCTGCATGGGTTAGAGGTATATTACAATATCTTTTTCTGAATCCCATTTGATGATAATTACCAGGGGTTTTAAAGTACCCAAATCTTTGTTCCAGTAATGCTACTGCTAAAGTAACTATTTGTGTGCAAGCATAATAGCCCAAACTGGAAGCTTTAAAAAACTGCAATCTAAACAGTTTGATTAAATAACTACGTAATATCTCTATAAAGAAAAATAATGCAATTGTTTAAAACGTTGCTGATAAAAAATCTAATGATATAAAAAGTATGATACAATATAACTGGATGTAGCAGATTATATGTCACCTTCTCAATAACGTATATAATTATAAATATTGAAGACGTTTACCAAAATGTTAACTGTCTTTCTTCTGGGTGAAGAGATTTTGCATGCTTTTTTGTTTGTTTGTTTCATTTGGTTTTTTTACTTTCTCTAATAAGCATAATATAAGCATAATAATAATAATGCCATCATCAATATAATTTTTTTCTGTCAAATCTTCCCCATAACAACCTAGTGTACAATCAATATTTTGTTCAGCATGATAAATATGCCTAGTTTCATTAAGAAAGATGAGAGAGCAAATAATGGATGGCCATAGCCTTCTTTAAATGAAAATCTTATAAATGATGAAATCTTGTAAATGTTCATTCGTATAATTTCTGCATTTATGGGATATTTACTCAAAAGAGAATTACTAAATTTAAAATATCTGCACCGGAAAATCAATTTGTTTTACTTTTCCCATCTTAAAGCAAACCACCTTTTGAAATATGACTCTTAGTAACTGCCTACGAGGGAGTAGAACTACCCCATAGGATTTCCAAGGCTGTAGTCTTTACAGAAGCTTTTTTAATTTTTTTTAGTCTTTACAGAAGCAGGCTGTCAAAACTTTGTCCCATAGAACAGCTGGTGGTTCAAATAATCACTGTGTCACTAGGGCTCTATTTTCTCATCTTGTTTCCTATCAAATATGCCAGAACTGACTCGACACCACCTAACAACAACAATAAAATAGACATAGTTATAGACGTAGACATAGATAGGTATAGGTGATATAGATGATACAGGCGATATAGGTGATATAGAGATAGAAGTAGAGATGGAGCCCTCTTGGCACAGTGGTTAAGAGTTCAGCTGCTAACCAGAAAACCAGCAGTTTGAAACCTCCAGTCCCTCCTTGGAAACTCTATGGGGCAGTTATACTCTGTCCTGCAGGGTCGCTATGGGTTGGAATTGACTCAACAGCAATGGGTTTGGTTTTGGTTATAAATACAGATATAGATGATATAGATTAGATATAGATTAGAGATAGAGATAGAGATAAATAGAGATAGAGACAGAGACAGAGACAGAGACAGAGACAGAGACAGAGACAGAGACAGAGACAGAGACAGAGACAGAGACAGAGACAGAGACAGAGACAGAGACAGAGACAGAGACAGAGACAGAGACAGAGACAGAGATAGATTGTTGGTGTTTTGTTCTGACTCATAGCAAACCTATGCACAACAGAACAAAACACTGCCTTGGTCCTGTGCCATCCTCACAATTGTGGCTATGCTAGGGCCCATCATTGCAGCCACTGCATCAATCCATTTCATTGAGGGTAGTCCTTTCTTTTGCTGACTCTCTACCAAGCATGATGTCCTTCTCCAGGGACTGGCTTCTCCTGATAACATGTCCAAAGTACCTGAGATGAAGTCTCACCATCCTTGCTTCTAAAAAGCTATATATATATATACACATATACATATAGGAAACCCTGGTGGCGTAGTGGTTAAGTGCTATGGCTGCTAACCAAAAGGTCGGCAGTTTGAATCCGCGAGGCACTCCTTGGAAATTCTATGGGGCAGTTCTACTCTGTCCTCTAGGGTCACTATGAGTCAGAATCGACTCAGCGGCAGTGGGTTTGGTTTTTGGTTATATATACACACACATACGCACACACAAACATATACATACATACGCACACACACACACGATATATTTGCTGTTGTTGTTAGGTGCCATTGAGTCTGTTCTGACTCATGGGAACACTGTACAACAGAACAAAACACTGCCTGGTCCTGCACCATCCTCACAATGGTTACCATGTTTAAGCCCATCGTTGCACCCACACACACACATACACACAGAATATGTAAGTGTGTGTGCAATTAGTCTTTTATTTTTCATGATATATACCCTTCATTAATGCACACACACACATATATACATGGTAAGGTCATATTCCAGTTCTAACATTGCATAATTTTCTATATATAGAATTATATTTGAATTTGGACTGGAGATGCCTTAGGCACAGTAGTCACGGGAATAAAATACAGTTCTTCCATTTTCTAACATTAAATACCTGGTGACTGACAACAAGTAAGAAGTGAAAAAATGCTGGTGATTTTATAACCTCAGAAAATCAAAATGGTTTTAGACCCGTGTTTTGCCTATAATGTTTAGTGTCTCCATACGTTCATAAAGCAATTTCTAGATAGGACGGAGGGAAGCATGTGGTAAGGGTTTTTGAGGACACAGAAGATTTTAACTTAAGCAAAATCTTTTCAAGGAGGCACAGAACCAGAGTGCCGTTCACACAAGGCAGCCACAATGTGAGGAAACTCTAAGGATTCTTCTTTAGGGAGCTGGGCTCATGAGGAGCCAACACTTCTCCAGAGGGATGCTGAGGAGAACTAGGGATATAGATTAAAAAGCCTAGCAACAGCAATGAAGGTTACCTGCTGGCAGATGGATCACATAAAACTGTGTTATTTACTGCTATTGTTAATAGCCTAGGCCCAGGTGGGAGCCAGGGCTTCTGTACCTGATTTTTCTCTTCCCCCTAAGGTAATATGCTGGTGTAATGTGAAATCTAATCTATTTAGAATTTGCGTAGCTACAAACAAGATCTGAGAATGTTTCGACATTTTTATTAACTTTTAAAAAAGCTGATTTATCATTTCCTGCAACAGACCACAGACAAGAGGCCATGAATGACTCTAGTGTTCTCCTCTTCATTAGTCCATCCTGTCACATTACCCTAGGAAAAAAGAAAATTGGAAAGATGGGGGAAAATGATGTTCTCAGGCAATTTTAAGTCAGGAAAATTGATTGAGAGTTATCCTAATTATCTCTCTGACCATGTTGTCTACACCCCATTGGTGGAGAGACTTTAGTCGTAACTACTTCTCTGACTAATGTGATTGAAGGCTAATTTTTCTAATTCTATGCCATGGTTCACTAGATGTTTTTCTAACATGGTGTTGGACCAACAGGCTAATTAGAGAGGAAAGAAGATAGATTTCAGAGAACAAATGGCCCACTACAGAAATTCACTGACTTGTATACTTCCAATGGATTTTTCCATGTGCTAAGTCAAGGAAGCACTAGTTTACATTTGGGTTTGATCTGCATGGATAATACATTGAGGTCCGGTTGGGTAGACAGAATTACTTTTTATGTCCTCTTTGAATTGCCTGCCGGCCTCTATCCCTGGAGCTGCTTCATTCTCCAAACTCAGAGAACTATTCACTGTTAATCATATTTGTGAGAGAAATATGAGAAAGGATTGAAGAACCATATGAGATTTAGTATAAAATTTCCTTGTATTTTACCTAGTATAGCATATGTTTCTACTCATTTCCTGGACATCTAATTATCCTATTTTAAAATTGTTTAGTTTACTCAGGACACTAACATGTTTTGGGAAATTATAATCTAGTGCTTCTTCAGATAAAAAGAATGTATCAAAACTGAAAATGTATTCAACCAGTGACAAGAACTGATCTCCCTCTTCTCGTCCAACTATCAAACTGAACCACGTGCACAAGATGACCCCCATAGTGCCTTAGTAGTGACAATCATGTTTGAGGCTTATATGACATCACCCTGTTGCAAAAATTCGAAATTCGTGAGTAGGGTTGACTCACCCAACAGACGTCCCCAGTGCCCTTATTACTCATACTCCAAACCTATGGCCTGTACAAGCTAAATATCCATTTTCTAGGCTCTTTTCATGCTTCTAGCCACATGCACATAAGAGGTTATTTAGTGGTAGCGATGGTGATAGGGTCATGAAAGTTTTGGTTTACTGACAAAGCAACAAAAATAGTCAGATCACTTCCCATGTCCCTTTCCCCTTCCTGTCTCCTTCCTGACTTCTATATTAACAAGACTTCGTAGCTGTTACTGTCATCTTGCAACTGTCAGTCATGGAAAGGACAAGAAAATTGAAAAGACACTCATTTAGAAACCAATACTAGTTGCCAATGAGTCAATGCTGGCTCATGGTGACCCCATAAGGTAGTTGTCTGTATACCTACAGAATTCTTGCTTCATAAGAATCGTAAACTTATTTTTATTTAAGCCTCTTGTAATGGGCCGGATAGTGCCACCTCAAAATTTATGTGTACCTAGAACCTGAAAATGTGACATTATTTGGAAATGGAATCTTCGCATATGCAGTCACTAAAGATGAGGACATAATGGAGCAGAACCAAAACCAAAAAAATAACCAAACCCATTGCCATTGAGTCAATTTCAATTCATAGCGACCCTATAGCACATAGTAGAATTGCCTTATAGGGTTTCCATGGATGTAATCTTTACGAAAGCAGACTGCCACATCTTCTTCCCATGGAGTAGCTGGTGGGTTGGAACCTCTGACCTTTTGGTTAGCAACTGAGTGTTTAACCATGGTGCCACCGAGGATCCTGATACAGGTCCCAAATCCAATGATTGCTGTCCTTATAAGAAAAGGAGAGGACTCACAGTTACACACAAGAAAGTGGTCCATAGGAAGACCGGCAGAAATTGGAGTGACACGGCTACAAAGCAAGGGATGTCCAGGGTTCCTGGGAGCCACCAGAAGATAGAAAGAACCCTTGAATGGTTTCTAAAAGTCTTCAGGAGGAATCAACCCTACTGACACCATGATTTTGACTTTCTCAACTTTGAGAGAAAAAATTCTCTTTTAATCCATTCGGTTTTCTGTAATTTGTGTATAGCAGCCCTAGGAAACTAATACGCACTCTTCGTGTTTAAGAATAATTTCTTTGCATTTTATTTAAGGTGACACATTTTACTTATATGAAGTATATTTTATTTATTCCCCTACATAATTTATTTGAATCTGTATAAGGGTATGCAATGATACTCATCCTACTTTTTTGTTCTGTTAAAACCTGCTAACATTTATTGAATGCTTATTATGTGCTGGGCAATAGGGAGATATGAAAATGAGTATGATATAGTTCCTGCCTTTTGAGAATCTGGTTAGTGCATGAAAGTCAAGTTAAAAGGGTGTCTGCTAAACTGTTTTCCACATTATTAGCTTAGTTCCCTCCTAGAACGATGGTGAAAAAATGGTGGCAAGTAACCTGTTACTTTACTAATGATTGGGTTCTTAAGATGAACTAAGATGCAAAGAATTTGCTTCATAAAATTTAAATGTAAATTTGTAAAGCACGTTTGTGAAATACCTTGTATTTGGTTGAATCCTATAAATCATTTAGATGTATTGTTTTAACATCATCATATATAAAAATAAACACAATTTTGAGTCCTTACAAACAACACAATGACGCTGAACTTAACAATGGGGGGGGGCAGTGAAATGTTCGTCATTTCTGTGTTTATTCTCAAAATATACTTTGGAAAATTAAAACAGTTAGCACTATATGCTAGCAGTGTGGAAGAATAGAGAAAAATAAGAGATGGATTGTGTTTTTCACTGCTTACAATCTTTTTCGGGAGATATGACATACGTTAAACAGGTACGACTTTCATACCTGAGGGTAGAGCATTTAATTCTTTTATAGCATGAGGTTTAAGTCAAATTTACGTCAGGGAACTCCTGAAATACCAAGTTTTGAAAAACATATTTAATTAGAGGAAAACACAAATGCAATATAGATAAGCTGCATTGGAAATAAGATCTGATTACATACTTACTCATTCATTTATTCACTCATAGAATGGTGACTGGGATTATTTATGTCGTCCAGGAATTATGCCTAAAGTTAAGAAAGAAAGAAAAAAGGAAGGAAGGAAGAAAGAGAAAGAAAAGAAAGAAAGGGAGGGAGGGAGAGAAGCAAGGAAGGAAGGGAGAGAGGGAGGGAGAGAGGGAGGGAGGGAGGGAGGGAGGGAGGGAGGGAGGGAGGGAGGGAGGGAGGGAGGAAGGAAGGAAGGAAGGAAGGAAGGAAGGAAGGAAGGAAGGAAGGAAGGAAGGAAGGAAGGAAGGAAGGAAGGAAGGAAGGAAGGAAGGAAGGAAGGAAGGAAGGAAGGAAGGAAGGAAGGAAGGAAGGAAGGAAGGAAGGAAGGAAGAGACGATGCCAAGCAACACCACATTTTCAACAGTGCCAGCATGGGGTTGCTAAGTATCAGGTTCATTCATCTCCCCACAGGGAGCAGGACAGTGCCTACCAGCACCTACTCTATGATGCGTAAAAGAGCATTAGGGATCTATTTTATTGAAGAGTATAGGTTTCTTTGCTTTCCTCTAAAACCATATAAGAATCACTCAATGATTTGAGGAAAGGCAGCTGGAGAAGAGGATGAAGGAAGATTTCTTAGAAAAGATGTGCGTATGTCCCCTGAAGCTCAAAGGTGTAGGTGAACATAGAGACAGGTCTTCATTTATGAATGGAAGATTATTAACGTTGGAAAGCCTATTGGAGTAGCTCATGAATTAAGGATTATGATCAAGTGTTTCATATCAAAAGATAATACAGTTTGATAATTGTCATGATATACTAATCAAAAAACAAACCCATTGCCATCAAGTCAATTCCAATTCATGGCAACCCTGTAGGACAGAGTAGAACTGCCCCATACAGTTTCCAAAGAGTGGTTGGTGGATTCAAACTGTTGACATTTTAGTTAGCAGTCAAGCTCTTAACTGCTGCACCACCAGGGCTCCCATGATATACTTACGTCTTGCTGTCAGTCAATTCCAACTCATACTGACCCTATAGGACAGAGTAGAACTCCCCCATGGAGTTTCCAAGGAGTGCCTGGTGGATTCAAAATGCCAACTTTTTGATTAGCAGTCGGAGCACTTAACCACTACACCACCAGGGCTCCCATGATATGCTAGGTGGCATTAAAACAATATATCTAAATGATAGAGAATTATAGGAAAGGCTTCCTAGAGGAGAGGATGCTTAGCTGAGTTTTGAGAAAAGAGTAGACATCACCTTACTTTGTGAGAGGGAATACGAGACAAACTTTTTAGGTAATAGGCTCAGGACATTAATTAAAGCATGGCTTCTCAGGAAATTGTGCAGTACTTTAAATGTTGAGCGTTACCTGGAGTATAGTTTGTGTGCAAAGGAGAGTCAGGAGTTGAAAAAAATGAGGAGATTCTAGTGTCAGAGAGATGTCAGCAGTCTATTTTAAGACAGCATATCACAAATCTTAATGCAAACTGAAAGATTCTTCAGTGCAAACAATAGCTCAGACTAAGCAGAAATGCTGATTGAGAAGGGCTGTAATGGCTAATAACAAATGCATGTCAGACTTACTCTAAACCTTAGGGAATTTTCTTGCATATGTAACTGACCTTCTATATGAAAACATCTGCGAGGATCTATATTCAAAACAAGACCTGATTATATATTTATTAATTCATTCATTCCTTGCTGTTGTTGTTGTTAGGAGCCATCGAGTTGGTCCTGACTCATACCGACCCGATGCACAACAGAATGAGACACTACTCGGTCCACTGTTGCAGCCACTGTGTCAATCCATCTCCTTGAGGATCTTCCTCTTTTTCGCTGACCCTCTACTTTACCAAGCATGATGTCCTTCTCCAGAGTCTGATCCCTACTGATAACCTATCCAAAGTAGGTAAGATGTAGTCTCGCCATCCTTGCTTCTAAGGAGCTTTCTGGTTGTACTTCTTCCAAGACAGATTTGTTCATTTTGGGGGCAGTCCATTCAATATTATTCACCAACAGCACAATTCAAAGGCGTTAGTTCTTTGGTCTTCCTTATTCGTTGTCCAGCTTTTGCAAGCCTATGAGGCAATTGAAAACACCATGGCTTGGTTCAGGAATACCTTAGTCCTCAAGGTGACATCTTTGTTTTTTGACACTTAAAAAGGTCTTTTGCAGCAGATTTCCCCAATGCAATTTGTCTTTTGATATCTTGACTGCTGCTTCCATGGGTGGTGTTTGTGGATCCAAATCCTGAACAACCTCAATCTTTTCTCCATTTATCATGATGTTGCTTATTGGTCCAGTTGTGAGGAATTTTGTTTTCTTTATGTTTCTTTAGAGGTGTAATCCATACTTTGTACGTTCCAGCTTCTTATTATTAATGGATGCTTACAATTCTTTCTTACCGTTTTGTGTTGTGCCACATCAGCAAATGAAGGTCAAGAAGCTGGACTCTGTCCACTTCATTAAGGTCGACTGTACTTTGAGGAGGCAGCACTTGCCCAGTCATATTTTGAGTGCCTTCCAACCTGAAGGGCTCGTCTTCTGGCACTATATCAGACAATGTTCACTGGTTAATTCTTTTCAAAAGTCGACAGCCGGGTCCTTCTTCATAGTCTGTCTTAGTCTGGAAGCTCAGCTGAAATCAGTTCACCAGGGGTGACCCTGCTGATATTTGAATACTGGTGGTGTAGCTTCTAGCAACACACAAGCCCCCACAGTACAACAAAGTGACAGACGAGTGGAGGTATTCATTCATATATATATATGTGTGTGTGTGTGTGTATATATAATGGTTCAGCAGTCATCTTTCAAATATATTCATTTCACAAATGTGGTAAGCACTCATTCTGAGTTAAATACAGCAACTTTCCAGAACAATTTGTCACTTACAATAAGTGTCTTATAATACTGGAGTATCACCTAGTGATACCTCTAGAATAATATCAAACAGTCTTGAATAATATCTCTAGAATAATATCAAACTCTAAAATGCAGGCAAGATGAAAGTATCATTTGAGGCTTAATAATTACTTCATAAAAATGGGCTTGATATGTAGCTGTATGCCTTCTAGCAGTTCCAGAGTGAAAGAAAATATGTAGGTTTTTTTTTTTTTTCTTGTAAGTCTGAATTTTTAATACACCCCACGCCCTGGAATCAGTGACCTAGGAAAGGTTCAATCAAAGAATAAGCCATTGCTGGGATGAATGTGGCAAAGCAATTTTGATAATTCTTAGAAACTTTTGAATTTCTGTCTTACCTTGTTAGTTTTTCACCATGTTTGTCTAATTGTTTTGCACTTATTTAATAAATATTAAACAGAGCAAGTGACACGTTTTGATACTATGGGGGGAATAAAAGGTAATGTACAAGATTGTCCTTGTAGTTCAAGAACTTAAAGATCTACTAAGAGAGGCACAGTCTAGACATATAGAACTATGGGTAATATTGCAAGACAGTGTGCCATTAAGTGCCAAAATGAAGAGATTAGATGATAGATGGTAAATCTGATTAATTCTTATTTTAAATCTTTACCCTTCTTAAAAAAAAAAAATTAGCCTTCTTTTCCTAAATGAAGAAAGATACTTCCCCTCGTTCATAGTAGGAAATCCCGCTCTCCATAAATTGTAGTAATTTTCTTCTGCAATAATTGGGTTTCAGTTTTCAAATATATTATATGCAGGATGTGTTCTGATGATGTAATAACGAGGTTCAAAATTTATCACTACAGAAATTTCAATTGCCATAATCGCTTTGAGCTTTTCTATTCTTTTACCCACGTGGGCATCTTTTATTCATAAGGGACTAGTTACTGTAGTGTTAGGTGATAAATCTTGACAATGACTTGCTAGAATTAATCAACCAAATTTAAGAATGTTTAGCAGGATGCTACCTCTGATGGACCATTTAACAAAATAGTGCTCAAAATGCCTTCTAGCAATTCCAAAGTGAAAGAAAATATGTAGTATTTTTTTTTTCCTAGAAGTCTGGATTGTTAATATATCCCATATTATGCTACTTCATAACATTTGAAAGGCATATAAAATAAAAATTGTCTCAGAAGAGTGGCTAATTCACTAGCCTGAATGAGGGTACAAGGCCCACTCTGACATTATTTGGATAGCTATATTCTATAGGGGAAAATTTAAGGTACTAAAAAATTTGCACTAGTGCATTCTACTTTAAAAAAGGAAAAATTTGGTATCTAATAAGTACTGTACTGCACATACATGTGTGTTACGAAGCAGAATAGTTAAATATACTATGGTGTTCATAATTTTCAAATACAGGCAGTACCTGGGTTATGAATGAGACCTGTTCCGAAGTCTGTCTTTAAGTTGAATTTGTAGGTAAGTGAGAAGTGGTACATATATGGTTCTCACTTAGCATCAGTTAGTCAAATGTTTGTCTTAGTATATAGTACATATTTTGCCTTTCTATGTATATAAAACACTTAAGAAAAACTTCTAAACCATGCAATATTGTTTTGAGCACCACAAAGTCGTACCTGTGTTTGCTATTACGAACCATTGTATTCAACTCTTTAGGGCAGTTCGTTTGTAAGTCTGAGTTGTCCATAAGATGGACTTTCACAACCTGAGGACTGCCTGTATGACATAATCATTACCAAATATAAAATCCTTAAGAGGGAGACAGAATCCAAAACTAAAATAAGAGACCGTCCCTTGAAACGAATTTGTCATAAACATTTTTGGCTAAATTTATCTTTATCCATCAGAGTAGAGAGAGAATTTTTACGATAAATTTCTTACTAATTCTAATTACTATTTCTAACCATTAGCATGAGTTCATATTTCTGAAAAATTTGTTTTCAAGACCTTGTAATCCTTTAAGTAGTGAAATACATATTGATGGATGTGAATAATTCTAGTGTTTTTAATTTTTTTAAAAGTCTAAATAAAAAATTTAAAAATGTGCCTTAGAAAAATAGAGTCAAATATATGAGGAAAGTATTCTTTCATTACAAAATCCAGACTTATCTAGCTAGAGATAATATTAAGGAAAAAGAAAACCCAAACCTGTTGCTATCGAGTTGATTTCTACTCATAGCGACTCTATGGGACAAAGTAGAACTGCCCCATACAGTTGCCAAGGAGCAGCTGGTGGATTTGAACTGGTGACATTTTGGCTAGCAGCTGAGCTCTTAACCACTGTGACACCACGGTGAAAGAGAGGGCCCAAGAGATATGTACTATCTGGTTATAAGTTTATTTTGGGATGTTGGACGCGTAGCCATAAATCAGGTAGAGGAACAAACTTCTACTTTCAGGTGATCAGAATATTCAAGTTAGAACTGCTTCAAAGATTTGAGAAAAAGAGCAAGGCTGGGTGTCAGAAACCTTTAAGTAAGCAAGAACTCAGGGTAAGACAGGGGAGATCATACCTAAGAACATCAGCTAAGACAACAGGTGCATCAGAGTTTCAGCTCTGGCTCATCCTGTTTGACCTTGTTCAGGTTGTGTAAACACTCTGAGACTCCTAAGGAATGCTGATCTTAATGCATACCTCACAGGGTTATTATAGGACTTAAGGACATAATGCATGGGAAATGCTTTAACACACAGCAACCAGTATGCAGTGAGCATTAAGTAAGTGATGGCTTTCATTGTTAGTTTCTGAAAACATTCCAGTCACACAGCTTAGGCCAACAAAGAAGAGGACATTCAGGTGTCTGAAGTTTTTGGACCTGAGGACTTAATGTGTTTCTCCTGGTTTCTAGGCCCAAGCCTACTAAAATTCTACAATACAGTATATAGCACAGTGTTTTGATCGTGAAGTTAAATTTTGACTCTATTTCCCTCCAACTAGGTCAAAATTTTGGAGCCGTGGTGGCTCAGTGGTTAAGAGCAATGGCTGCTAACCAAGAGGTCAGCAGTTTGAATCTACCAGCTGCTCCTTGGAAACCATATGGATCAGTTCCACTATGTCCTACATGGTCACTATAAATCAGAATTGACTAGACAGCAATGGGTCTTTTTTATATTTTTCTACATCAAACTTGCATATAAGAAAAATGGGGATAATAAAACTTATTTTTTAAGAGTTTTTACCCAGATTAGGTATACCAAAAAAAAAAAAAACCCATTGCCGTCGGGTGGATTCTGACTCATCAGCACAGGATCTGGCACTTGGTAGTTGTATAATTGGTGTCAACTGTTGTCATTACTATATCACTGAGTGCACAAACTGGCTTGGCTAAGCCTCATTTTTGAAGTTATCTGTGCCTACTTCTAAGATGGTTTGACAAAGTGGGAAATTATACGGTCTTGGTATGTTTCACCACGTAGCCCTCTCTGTTTTGTTTTTGCAAAAGGCATTACTATATATATATATATATATCTCCACTGCCCTTTTGTCAGTTTGTCTTATTGTGGTTGCTTATGTGTTGCTATGATGCTGGAAACTATGCCACTGGCATTTCAAATACCAACATGGTCGTACATGGTGGAAAGGTTTCAGCCTAGCTTCAAGACTTAAGACAGACAAAGAAAAAAGTCTGGCCATGTACTTCTCAAAATTAGCCAGTGACAACCATATAGATCAGAAAAGAATATTGCCCAATATAGTGCTGGAAGATGAGCCCCCTAGATTGGAAGTCACTCAGAACACACAGTGCCCACAACAATCATAAAGATGGTGCAGGACCTGGCAATGTTTCATTCACTGTATCTACCTACACACACACACACACACACACACACACACACGACACACCCGTATATAATATGTGAAATATCAGTTTAACTCACAAGAATCTGTCAGGCTGTATTTTCAAGCAAGTAAATTGAGGGGGCACGGTTTAGTATCCAATCCTAAAATTTTAGTTTATGAAAATATTTTTAATCAATATTAAATGTTTTGTAACAACACATCCCTAGTTCTTCGATGTTACCATTTCTTTTTTATCTTTCCAATACTTAAACCACTTGTACACACCTTTTTACATAATAAACCCAGTGCCAACATAGTTATAGTAAAATTACATGTCATCTTTTTCAATTTATTTCTCTTACTTACATGATATTTCTTATAATCAACCAACAAAGATTTCAGAGAATTATTCAACCAATTTTAACAAATATTCTATTTTAAAGCATGTTCCAAATTAAAATATATATATATACCATATCCCTAATTTACATAACATACAGATTTATAAATATGATAGCATTAATTCAAGTCAACCTGCCTATTTTTTTTCTTTATTGTATAAATTTTTAATATGTTGAGGAGTGCCTAGATGGAGTCAGCACAAAGCTATGGAAGCAAAAATCAGGTCAAGATCTTGTACTTCCCTTTTTATGGCTCTAGGGCAAACAAGGCCTGATATTCTTGTAGCCAGGTGATCAGCCATTGCAGGCCATGACCTAGCCATAAAGAGTCTTGAATGGCATCAATAAATCACTCTCTAATTAACCTTCCCAAAGAGCAGAGTATAACACACTTGGTTAAGTTTAGGGTAACGCTTGGTAAAGGAACATGCATAACCAGGCTATTTTGAAAGGGTCGGTGAGTTTAGCAGTATTTGATGTAATAGTTGCAATAGTCAAGTATATACAGTGTTATGCCAACATTGCATAAAATATACATGTGCATATATACTATTGAAATCCAAAGGCAGCTATGAAGTCTTACGAATCACACCTGAATTGCTCCTGGGTAACTGAATGGAAGGTCTGGTCTTACAGATAAATTCTGGTCTTGGACAAGGTACTAAATTTTTATGAATCTCGGTTTAAACATGCACGTACACACTTATACACACACACAAGTACACACACATGGAAGTGACACCTGTCTCATAGCATTGTTGGGAGTATTAATTGAAATGATAGAAACTCATTTTAGAAGTCTGTACCCATATTGAATATCATTTTGTGTTATTTAAGGGATCATACATTATTTATCTTCAGTGATTTCATTTACTAGAGCATTTAAATGCAAGAAATGTATAAGACAAGGGATTTTTAGTGCAATTTTTACTTGCTGGAATAATTATGTAATTATGGCATTGAAGGCCTGGTTTTAAATGAAGGGAGTTTATGTAGGTAAGTCCACACACGTTTTGTAATAGCGCTTGAATATGTTGTGATTAGCTCTGTAAAAATGAACTCAGAGATAGAAATAGTGGCCAATAAAGAATATAACTTGTGTGGTAATTACATTATTTTATGCCCGTCTATGTAAAATGTACTATACTCATTTGTTTGCCTCCAGTTTTTGTGCTATGACCCTGTATGACTAATGTGTGGTAAAAAAAAGCGAGACGAAAAAAAAGAGTTAAACTCAATGAAGCACAGAATTTTTAAAAGGGTGTTATTAATATTTTTTAATACATTGAAGTATATAATTATTCTTTTTTGAACCAGAGAAGTTAGAACACTTGAAAGCAGCTAAACAAAACACCGTCAGTGGTAGATCACTCCAATCTGCATCTCTATACGTGATTAGAATGGCCACGAGTCTAAGACTGATGACTCGTGCAGAAAATTCACAGAACTGAAGATGCTTAGACTGGAAAAGAGAAGACTCAAGATTTGGGGGCGTACCAGGAAAACATCAAACACGTACAGAACTAACACTAACACACATAGCGAAGTAGATTGTGCCATGGGTATTTGGAAGACACAATAAATTTCACCAGAATAAAGTCGAGTTTCACAGAACAGATGACAAATTATTTCATCCTTGTAGAAAATATAGGACTGAAAGATTGAGAAGAGTATTCAGGTTGAAGATAGTATGAACTGATGTAAATACCTAAATAAATGTAGAATAATAAGGAGAGTCAAACACACCAAAATAATAGGGAGGTACAAGATGGAAACCCTGGTGGCTTAGTGGTTAAGTGCTATGGCTGCCTACCAAAAGGTCGGCAGTTCAAATCCGCCAGACGCTCCTTGGAAACTCTATGGGGCAATTCTACTATGTCCTATAGGGTCGCTTTGAGTCGGAATTGACTCGATGGCACTGGGTTACACACGAGATAAACCAGGACGCAAAGGTCATAAGTTTCTTTTTCATTTTATTAAACAATAATTCAAATCAAGAAATAGCTTTCTACCCCCTTTTTGAACCCTAATAATCTTACTTTTGAACTTCAATCTGCCCGTTATCGCCCATTCTGTTTCCACTACCGTTCAGTGGGCAGCTTGTCACAGATGAGCTCAGGCTTCAGAGGCAGACATACCTGGGTTCAAAACGTGGTTTGGAATTCTACTAACACCTCAAGCTTGGGCAATTTATATTAACTTCTTGGGTCACAGTTTCTCTCATTTTTGGATATTTACAATAGTAATTATGTCTCAACACTGTTGTGGAGATTAGATGATAGGATTTATAAGTTAAATAGTCCATAATTCTATGACCGAGATGTAAATCCATCCCCCTCATAATCTCCACATACACAAATATCCATACATATGCGTGCAAGCACCTGTGTGTGCACACACACACACCATTATGAGGAAATATTAACATTTTTATGGTTGATACTTCAGACATCGGATAAATTGGAAACTGGCATGCATCTGGAGTAACACCTCTGGCAATAGAATGCATGCCTGGTGACGCAGAGTTTTCATAGATAGACTCTAAAATTACTTTGTTAAATAGATACATTATTCACATGCTGACTCATCCACTGATGCCCAAAAGCAGTAACATAAACTCCCCATGAGAAAATAATTGAGGAATAAGAGAACCCTCATGTTTGATAGGGCTTCATGCAGAACCATGTTCTCTCATTTAATAGCTTTACACACACACACACACACACACACACACACACACACACACAGTCCTCAGCTTGGTACCCTCCAGGAAGACTAAAATGGTACTGAGACCTGGGAGTCTTCATTCGATTTCATCTTCTTGGTGAAACTGTATTGCAAACACTTTGGCAGAGGGTCTTCTCTTGGGGCTCACCAGATATTGCTGGTAGAGAGTTTGCTTGCTTTAAATATTTCCTTTCCTCAGGTAACTGAGAATACCACGTAATTTGTAACGATAACTAGGTTAATGAATGCGTATATACTATAGTCAGCTATTACCAGTAGTAATTGGTGTACCTTTCATCTCCTGTCAAGCAGAGTGGTTAGGATTAGGACCAAAAGGCAGCTAACATCTCTCCCTTTTCCTGACTTAGACAAAAGGTAAAAAAAAAAAAAAAAAAAAAAAAAAGGGTGCCTGTCTGTGCTGATAGATGTCTGATCAAAGCAGCTGAAATCCGTCAGAAGCCAGCCAGCCTGCCTCAGCAACCTGACTGCTCCTTAATGCCGCTCTGCCTTTGATCTACAGGCAGCACAACTGAGGTTTTATTTATGTAAAAAAAAAAAAAACACAATCAGGGTTGTAATAGAACAGAATAAAGTGCCATTTTCCATTTTTGATGCAGGTTTTGCAGTCTGATAAGGCTAGGAAAGTAGACTAATTCTGTTGTGCGTGTATGTGTGTGTGTGTGTGCTGTGTAACCCACTGGCTCAGGAAAATAAAAACCCTACATTATTATATCTTTGAACCTCCATCAAATAAATTTGGCAGTGAGCAGGAGTCAACACACTTGGATGAAAGAAATTATACCACTTGGAATATTAAAGAAAAAAAAAAGTTAAATAAAATTGCAGCAATGTTGGTATCTGTACACTCCCTTCCAGAAAAATCTACCTGTTATAGCTATATGGAAGGAGTATTGGTCTTGGATTTAGAAGACTTGGGTTACATCTCAGGCCTGTCACTTTCTAGCCACATGAATGTTTTTAATCCTGTATGTTTTAGGTTCATCTGCTGTATATGTGCAAATTCCCATCTACCTGAATTATTGCGAGCATCGGATGAAAATGCCTGGCGTACCGTTTTTACAAATCATGGAGGTAGGTTTGGGCCAGAAAGCCAGCCAGACAAGTATTAATATTTTTCAGCCCCGACCTCTGTCTCAGGCTCCAAATTTCTAAAGTGGGTATAATTATAGTGACTCTATCATGATTGTGTTAGAGCATGAAAAACATTTATTTCCATCTCTAACACGTGGTAAGAGCCAAAAAGTGTTTAATATTTTTGTTGTTGTTTATATTACTTATTCATGAAGGAGTTTTTGAACGTATACATTGTCCCTTGGGAAACGGCTGGCTTATAGCCCACGAGGCTGTGAAAGTCTCAGTGAGCGGAACCAAGTATTTTTCATCTCTGTAATACAGTTTGTCGAATTAGTAAATAAATGTAGGTAGGAACTAATGAAATATTACTTGGTGAATCAGAATAGTATGTAATAAAAAGTTAGAGAGAAGTCTTGATTACTGTAATTACTAGTGACTTATCTTTTCTCAGCCTTAGTATTCAGACATGAAAACGTGTGTGTTCATGTGCGCACACACACACACACATACACACACACACTGTTTAGTACAAACCCTTAACAGCATGGAAAACTCTATGGACTTTGTCTCTAACAAAAATTCTGTTCCTCATCCTCTAATCAGCTTTGGTAAGCAACTCTTAGTTGATTTTCCCTTTGGTGTGTTCCAGGTTATTTTCTTTTTTGTTCATCATTAGCGAAAACATCTGATTGTGACAAGTTTAACCAGAGTCGTGGGCACAACCTATGGCCAGGAAGCTCAATTCTTCTCTCTTGTGGCCATTAGGCCAATGGCCAGAGTCTTGTGTTCTTTGCAATCACACCCTGAGGGAAGGTTTCTCCATTCATCATGCTACCATCATCTCTTGGCTTGCTTGCCCAAATCATAAGCACAGAGTTCTACAGAGAGATGGAAGAAGGGCCCTAAAAAAAAATGATAATAATAAAGCTCCCTTAAAATATTGTATTACAATTATTTGATAAGTTTTCTATCTCCTTGATTTTTGAGACCAAAGAACCTGCTCTTTACTCTAAGTGCTAGTACAGTGCCTGTCATAAGTAGATATCAATGTCTACTTTATAAGTGATAACCTAAGTAAATAAGCTTCAAAACTGAAATTTTTTAAATGTAAATAATCTATTATCTCAAAGAATCAATACCTAGCACAACTCCTAAAATATACATATATAAAAAAAGCCAAACCCATTGCCGTTGAGTCAATTCCGACTCATAGCGATCCTATAGGACAGAGTAGAACTGCCCCATAGAGTTTCCAAGGAGCCTGGCCTTTTGTTTAGCAGCCATAGCTGTTAACCACTATACCACCAGGGTTTCCAAAATACATATAAAAAAAAATTTTTTTTTTTACACAATAAATTTTTTTTTTGAAGGTTCAAAGTCATTCTTCTTTAATATTCGTAGGGTAAAAATTTTTAAAAATCTTCATGCTCCTTTTAAATATCTTTTATCACAGTCATTTGGGTTTTCTCTTTACCTTTCTTCTGAATCTCTGCTCCTTAATGGCAGGGAGACTGAGACGCCCACTGTCTGGCACTTACTATGCGAGTAGTCAGTGTCTGCAGAAGGAATTCAAATGCTTATGAGAGCTACAAACCAGTAGAGGCTGAAAGTTTTTGTGACACTAAGAACCTGGTGAAACCTGCTTCTTTAGGGATGCCACAACAAGAATGGGACATCCCAGGCTCAACTCACAGCCTTTACTAAACATTAATGAGCTGCTCCACAAAAGCCTTATCAGGTAATTTTGCTTTGCCTTAGGTATATTTTCTGGTTATTCCACTGAGGCATGTAATCAGCAGCTATGCTCTACAGGTTTCTTGAATTTCTGAGCTGAGATGAAAGTTTTGGGTCAGTTTACCTCTTGTATGCACTCATTACTTTCACATTCAACCCAACTGCACAGACCTTCCCAGCTACAATTGAGACCTGTGAAGAAAGCGCTATGACAGATGGTATTCAGTCTCAGCTCAAAGCATTTCCGCTGTCATTATCTCTCCACCTTTTTTCTTTGTCCATAGAGGAAGACTCAAAAATACCTCTCTTTGAGTTTATTTCTGATATAATAGAGGGGTAAAGTGAACCTTTTAGGAATAAGCACCAATCTCTTATGGTCTGAACTTCTGAAAAGAGCAATGATCTATTGAATGCATGTACGTGTGTGTGCACATTATTGTTTTTTCAGCCATACTACATAAGCAACTAGATGGTAACCCTCTGGAGGTTTATCCTAACTATGGAATACCTGAGAGATTGCCATTGGCCATGACGTATCCTGATGGGCTGTTTACGTAATATGTATAAGGATGGGTTCCTTAATTAGTGTGCCAACTTTAGCCACACTCAACTAATAAAACTAGCACCTAAACTTCCCCTGTATTCTTTTATTACACGGTTTATTAAAATAGGAAAGATGTTAAGTGAAGGGTTACAAACTCAGCAGCTTATAGGATCCAAAATGTAGCATAAATTAATGGTATGGGTGAGGTGGAATGGCACAGGGCTGAAAGAACACAGCCTTCCTAATGGGGACGCTGACCCCCAGCTGCACTTACTATAAAGGCCCGTTCATGCCATTACTGCCTTCTCTCTCTCTCTCTCTCACTCCCTTCCTCTCTCTCTCTTTCATTTTTCCTTCTTCTCATTCCTTCTCCTCCCCCTCTTTCTTCTCCTCAGTTTTTCTCTTTGTTTCGACAAAAATAAAGAATCCAACATGTTAATGTGAAATCTGACCTCTAATATCAGCAATGTTTTTGTAAAAAGGTAAACACTGTTTAGGGGCCAAATAAAATAATTTCAAGGTGTTTTCAGTCCACAGGCCACTGAGTGGCTTCTGCTTGATTCTAAATTGATTGCCTCCGCCAAGCTAAAAGAGAGGTGAGAACAAGTGATGAATGAAATAAATGCTTTCTCAAACTTATCATCCACACTGGGAAAAGAGAACAAGGATTTTTATTTCCTTGAAACTTTCATCAAGTAATTTCCCTTTATTCAGTATGGTTGTACACATGTCTCTATCAACATGGATTATTAAGGGTAGAGAGAAACTTGGAGCTCTTCCAACTGACCACCAGTCTGTTTGTTTTATTTGCTCATCTGCAAAATAAAGGTTAAGTGGCTCGATGTGGTACTCTGGCTTCTTGGTGGCTTAATTGGTTTTCTTTTAATTACACTTTCATTTTTTCCAGTTTAACCAACAACTATTTATAATATACTTCACTTGATGCAGCACATTTTGCAATGTGATAAGAGGAACATGACTCCCCAGACCCACAAAGGAGGACACCAGATATGCGTGTGTGTGCACATAAAACCAAAAAAAAAAAACCCGCAAACTTGTTCCTGTTGAGTCAATTCTGACTCATAGCGACCCTATAGGACAGAGTAGAACTGCCCCATAGAGTTTCTGAGGAGCGCCTGGTGGATTTGAACTGCCAACCTTTAGGTTAGCAGCTGTAGCACTTAACCACTAGCCACCAGGGTTTCCATGTGTACATATAAGAGGGTACAAATATATACCACACAAGTGCAATTATAGTGGATAATTAAAAAAAAAACAACGCAGTGCCGTCGAGTCGATTCCGACTCATAGTGACCCTATGGGACAGAGTAGAACTGCCCCGAAGAGTTTCCAAGGAGCGCCTGGAGGATTCGAACTGCCGACCCTTTGGTTAGCAGCAGTAGCACTTAAGCACTATGCCACCAGGGTTTCCATAGTGGATAATAGGCATATGTTATTTTTGCTTAATTGAATTAATAGCTTGGGCAAGAGAAAAATTCAATTTCATTTAGATTCGATTATTGAAAACTAACCATATCAGAAGTGTCCAAAACAATAGGAATGAATCAATTGATACAGTAAGAAAAAAAAAAAACCAGTTGCCGTGGAATTTATTCCAATTCATGGTGACCCTATGTGTGTCAGAGGAGAACTGCTCCATAGGGTGATCAATAGCTGTGATCTTTCAGAAGCTAATCCTCAGGCCTTTCTTCCAAGTCACCTCTGGGTGATTCAAACCCCCATCCTTTCAATTAGTAGCCAAGCTCTTAACTGTTTGCACCATCCAGGAACGCCATAGCTAGAAAAAGGCTTAGTGAAACATAAAGATAGTATTCGGGTTCTGTGCAACATGTCCAAGATCTCTGTCTGAATGGTGGGTTAGTGAAGAACACTGCAGTAAAATATATCCTTAAGGAAAGAATATACAAGTAAAATGAACATGAGTGTTTGAGGTCTCTCACTTGGAGGAGGGTCAGAGGAGCAACAAGAACATTTAACGTTCACAGCAAACTCAATAAACAGAACAGTGACTGGGTCACAAATTCCTTGTAGTGATAGCAGCCCTGCCCTAATACCACAAAGGCAAGGTCAGACATGGTGGGTTTTGTTCAGACCAGTGGATTCTTCACTTCTCAGGAAAAGAATATCCCCAATTCTCTTCTACCAGAGCACAGATGGCTGTTTATAATGTGTGTTGAAAAAAAAAAAAAAATTCCCAGGAAACATCTAAGATGATAGCTAGGAAATTAACTATTCTTAAGAGAAGTTCCATCAAGTGATAGAGCAGTTCTATCTCCATTGCCCAAACCCCATTGCTGTTGAGTCTATTCTGACTCATAGCGACCCTGCAGGACAGAGTAGAGCTGCCCCACAGGGTTTCCAAGGAGCAGCTGGTAGATTTGAAATGTTGACCTTTTGGTTAGCAGTGAAATATATATATATATAATTTGCATAAAATTTAACAGAATGATCTCCAGGTTTTCTGTTGACACTAATACCCACTGCCATTGAGTCGATTCCAACTCATAGCCACAGTATAGGACAGAGTAGAACTTCCCTGTAGGGTTTCCAAGGCTGTAAATCTTTATGAAAGCAGATCACCACATCTTTCTCCCAGGGAGAAGCTGGTGGGCTCTAGTTGTCCACCTTTCAGCTAGCAGCCAAGCGATTTAACCACTGTGCCATCAGCGGTCCTTCCTGTTGACACAAGATAATTTTTTTTTTTGTTTTCCTTTCTCAGAATGAGGCTATCTATTATTTAACGTTTTCAGACACCATTTCTCATTATGATCCAGGGCCCACCCATGCTTTGCAGCACATTTTCAATCTCTTCATATCAGCTGTTTAAAACATAGTTAAGCTGAGCACAGAGAAAATAGCCCACTCTTAGCTTCTTTGTTGGAAAACAAAGATGAGGTTAGTAAAACAGTCACAGTTTTCAAGGCAATAATTACCTATACTTAAACTGATAAAATGTCTCCCTGGACAAAGTAATGATGGTTCTACATAAAGCCTCATTCAGCATTCAAAATCCACTTTACCCTAACTCCTTTACTGACCCCACCTCCTTCACTGCCACCAATTCAAACTTCTAAAAGAAAGAAAAAAGTACAGACCTATCTTTGTCATTCAAGCAGATAGAACTTCCAATGTAAAAGAAATGCCCTTCAACCAGTAGAGAAAGTTGACCAGTGGTTTCAGTAGATCCAGCTCATAAGCTTGCATGTCAGGATGAAAACTTGAATTGTCAAAAAGGACTTATTCAGAACAGCCCTTTTAATTCAACAAAATTGTGGAATAGTAGAATGTGCTCTATATTCTAATCTTAGAGCTGGCAGACTGAGATTCAAATCCAAGATCTGCCTCTAATCCAAGATCTAATTAGATCTAATCTAATCCAAGATCTGTGATTTAGTGAGGTGAATTTGCTGAGCCACTGTTTCTCATCGGTTAAATTCAATGAATGACATTTTTAACATGAATCTGATACATTATCCAGCAGAAAATAGTCCATAAAAAGCTGCCATTGCACAGAGAAAATGGAAATCAGCGTTCTTAAACAAGTTACAAACTTATTGTGCATCCAAAATAAACTGAAAGCTATTTATAACACATACATTGGTCTCATTGAAAGCATTTTACAATGAATGTTAATATATTCACCAGTTATTACAAATTATTATGCAAGAAGAACGAATATATCATTGAGATACTTTTGCTTTTCAATATTTATATTTATGTAGAGTTAACATGTAGGGCCCAAGTAAGCAACTCTGAAAAGAGGAGACAGGAAGGGAAGGCTGAATTGAGTGTTATGCTGAAGATGACTTCATTTTGTAACTGTTCGGAGGCAGAGAGACATGGCAGAACGAGAATTAGAGTTGGAAACAGGAATATCTCACTCCGGCCAGGTAATGCCATTAAGCACCAATGGAACGTGGGCCGGTGAGTTATTTTTCCTTTCCTGAGTTAAATGTCTGTAGAACTGAAAATGAGGGATTTGGACTAAATGGTATTTAAAATAGTTTCCCAATAAAAATCTAAAATGTTAGGAAGTTAGCTATCCTTGAAAGAAGCTCCATCAAATGACAAAGGAATGGCTGAGGGATTATGGTAAACTTTTAGAATACTAATTTTTTTCCCCTAAAATGCCTTGGTTTTATCCTACTAACATGTACAGTTTTCCATATTAGTCAATATTTCTATGGCGAGGTTATCAGTGATGAAAGTGGATAAAAATAACAGAAGATCTCATAAAGAAATGATTATCTTAATTGTAAGCATCTGATGTCATCACACACTGTGAGCCTTCGTCACTCGGATAACCATGGAGAATCCCAGGCTGCTCTTCTGACTGTTGGAGACACAAGGAACAAGAAGTGATGGAGAAAGAAGATTATGTTTAAGATGCACACATCAAGGAGATTAAGGTGAATTGATCGATGGCCCTGCTATTCCCTTTGTATCCATTCAGTTAACAGTTATTGAATGGTTTCTAGGTTCTAATCCTTTTCCTACATACTGGGAACATAGCAGTGACCAAGATAAATAATAATAGCTCAGAGATAGTTTATAATCTCATTGGGAATATAGAAATAAATGACATATGAGTCAAAAAGCAGGAATGTGGTCTCTAATCCGTAAAATACATTTTGTGGGTATTTTCCCATACTAAACTAGTATTTGAAAATTCAGGCATTTCATCAGTTCTTGAGATTTAATTCTATTGAACCTCAAACTTACACCACCTCTCCTCCCAGTCAAATTTTCTGCTCAAGAGAATTTTTACACAATTTTTTTCCTCCACCTATCCAGGGAAGAACCCAGTATCTTGTACATAGAGGATAACACAATACCTATTTATTAAATTCCAAATAGTTGTCATTATTAAGACTAATAATATAGCATTGATTTAAGATCACTTTTTGTTATAAATTCCCTATCCAGCTTATTTTCTAATTTTCACAGATATTCAGCAATGTATATATTACTTTTCTAGTCTAAGAAATGAGAAATCTAAAGAGACAGAGATTAAGCAACATGAATTAAATAACCCAAACCAACAAGCAGCAAAGCTGGTGTTTAGAGCTTTGATTGCTCTAGATGCAATGTCAGACTCTTTCCACTGGACGATATCATCACACCTCGTTCTTTGCTGTTCTGACTACCTGCACTTTGGCCCTCTAGACTTACTGCACACTCTTCTCCAGCCTGCTCCAAGTTGGGTGAGTTGTATGGACTGAATCAATAGGGTCCCTTGGCTTTTGACTGTGTGTGCCCATTGGAGAAAATAGGCAGGCTGTTGAAGGAGGAATAAAGAAAGATTTCTTAGTATGTATTCCCCTAGTTTTTTCTCTGTGGGGTTCCTGTAGGTTGGCTTCATTCGGCCGCTAAAACCCACAACTCCTGCCAGAAGCCTATTCCACCTGATCGTTTTCTGGGTGCTAATAACCACCTGCCTCCCTTCTCTTTTAAGGCCTAGGACTGTTGTTATTAGTCCCGGGAAGCTGGAGCATCCCTTGTGATTTCCTCCACCCTGTCCACACCTTTGTAACTAGTTTGTTGTTGTTGTTATGTGCTGTTGAGTCAGCTCTGACTCCTAATGACCTTATATACAACAGAACGAAACGCTGGGTCCTGAGCCAGCCTCATGACCGTTGGTTTGTTTCAGCCCACCGTTCCAGCTACTGTGTCAAACGGTCTCATTGATGGTTTCCCTCATTTGGGCTTGCCGTCTACTTCACCAAACATGACGTCCTTTTCTAGCAATTGGTCTTTCCTAATGATGTGTCCAAAGTAAGTGAGCTAAAGTCTCGCCATCCTGGCTCCTAAGCAGTATTCTGGTTGTATTTCTCCTGTCATTGATTTCTTTGTCACTAGTTTAAGCTCCCCTAATTTACCCAGTTAGACTCTGCTATCCATTTTTGCCAAGATGTGATTCTTATAGGTAAATGTTCAAACCATGCAAAATTGATGTCAGATTGAATCTTTCTCAGACTCTTTCAGGGTGGACTTCCTAAAATTCTACTGCTTTCTTACTCCACCCCAACCATGGTTTCAAGAAGTTCTGCCTTGAACCAATCCTTTCCCTGTTCAACCTACCCATTCTTTATTTCTATCTGTGTCCGTATTTTCCATTACCATAATATCAAATTACATAGACACACACATACAGAGAAATATTTTACTTGCAAATAGCTACTGGCATTTGTTTTCTCTAGAGGCAAGTGTGGTCAGTTCCTTTGCATGGGTATTATTTCAGAATTAATTACTTTGTCTGATATATTAATATGATTTTGAAGAGTTTTTTTAAAACACTTCATAAAATGAAATATAAATTACACTAAGGGGAAGACATTAAACTGTTATCTCGTTTGCTAAATTTCTACTGCTGCTTTCGCAGCCAGTAATTCTGATCTGTATTCTCAGGAAAAACACCACAGTTCTTTAGCTATTTATCATGACAACTTATTTGCTAGCACATTACAGTTCAGAAAAATCTTTCATGTATTTATTGTTCACGACAATCATGTGAGAAAGGTATAACCATATTTTCGATCTGTAGATGATGTTACTAAAGCTTAGAGAGTTTACCTGACTTGCCTAAGAATGTATAACCAAAGAATTCTAGAACCAAGAAGTGAACCCCAGTCTGATTCTCTGCCATACTCTCTTTCCATTACATAATTCTCAGTAATATTTGAGCAGGGAATTATTGATTTTTCTAGTGAAAAAAAAGTTATTCACTGGTTTTAACATGCTGTCATAGTTTCAAGGTGACTACCATTAACAAGTAAGGTGAAAATAATCTTTCTTTTGATTCCATTTAGCTTTTCAGGAAACCAGAGGAAAAGCACTATTAAACAATGCTGAAATGGGCTGAATGCAAGGCAAACAATAGTGTTTGTAGGGGAGGGAGCCTTCTAAATCTTTGTAGGTTCATTTTAAATAAGGCAGTCCAAGACACATGGAAAGAGTTCACCTGTGGCCAGAAATCCTATAATAAATAGAGGCTAGATAAAATGGGATGAAGGAAGTATGCACATCCATTTCCAAGGTTTGGGTTTTGTTACGGGCAAAGAAGTGCAGTTTAAAGTCTGAAGAGGTAATCACAGATTCTCAATTGAACTAAGATTTCCTCTTGAAACACCAATTTCTTTAAACTTCACCTCATTCCCACCTGGGAAGAAATGGATAGCATTCATCACTTTAGAGGATTTTGAAATTTAATTAACATTTATAAAGAAATTTATGATCCTTAAAAGAGATAAACTTTAAGGCTGGAAAGCAATTGTCAAGATTTCCTTTGATACTGGAAGCTATGCCAATAATATTTCAAATGTCACCAGGGTCATCTGTGGTGGGCGGGTTTCAGCAGAGCTCCCAGAAGAAGGACCTGGTGATCTACTTCTAAATAAAATTGGCCAGTGAAAACTTTATGAATAGACTCTGAATACTGTCTGATACAGTGCCAGAAGATGAGCCCCTCAGATTGGAAGGCACTCAAAATACAACAGGAGAAGAGTTGCTTCCTCAAAGTAGAGTCAACCTTCATGAGCTTGATGAAGCCAGGCTTTGAGACCTTCATTTGTTGAGGTGGTACAACTTGAAAAGACAAGATACCGCCACAAACATTCATTAATAATCAGATCGTAGAATTATGAATCTAGGGAAAGTAAAAATGAAACACATAAACATTGATATCCTAGGCATTAGTGAGTTGAAATGGACTGGTATTGGCCATTTTGAATCAGACCATCGTACTATGCTGAGAATGATACTTTCCAAGCCCATGAAGGATATTCAATTTCTTTTTTTCAAAAATACATTTAAATCCGACTGAATGCAATTCAGCGAAACAAAGAAGCAATATAAAAGGTCTAACAGAAAGACTCTGAAGCCAAGGAAATTGATATGATTTACCTATATACTGAAGGTCTTTGCCTCCTTTCAAAACGCTTCAGTGGAAACTGACAAGTTGTTTTGATTTTTCCAGTATCCCTTCCTTCTTATTTTTGTAAAATCTTCTTAGATTACTCTCTGTGAAACTATCACGTCTCCTTTACAAGCATTTTGGTGGCCCTCTAAGTCAAGTTTCCTAACAATACTCTTGGTTAAGGAGTTGCTGTATGATTCAAACTACCTAATTACTTTTTAGAAAGAGTTTGGAATATGACCAGAGTGATAAAGACAAATACAGAAAATCATTCCTCGGGGAGACTTAAAAGAGTCTGTCTGCATTTCCTTCCAACCAGATCCTACTGTAGTAAACCTCTCTCTTTCCTTACTTTTGAAAAGCGTCTGTTGATTTTACTGCTTTTTCTATTAGGTTGCCTGTCTTTTTGCTTGTTTTTCCTTTTTCTTTTCAATTATCGGCATTACTTACGTATTCTGGATGTGAAGCCTTTGTCAGGTATACCTGTTGCCGTCAAGTCAATTCCAACTCATATGGGACAGAGTAGAACTGCCTTATAGGGCTTCCAAGGAGTGCCTGGTGGATTTGAGCTGCTGACCTTTTGGTTAGTAGCCGTACCTCTTAACCACTAAAAAAATTAACCACTACGCCACCAGAATTTGTCAGGTATATGTAGTATATGTATTGCAATTGTCTTCTCTCAATCTTTGACTACTATTTTTCTATTTTAGTGGTATTTTTTGAAGAATAAATATTTTAAATTTTAACTAAAGTCAATTTCTTTATCTTTCTTTCATGTTTACTGCTTTTTTGTGTCCTGTTTAAGAAATCTTTGCTTACCCCAGAGTCATGAGAATACTCTCCCAGATTAACTGCTGAAAATTTTACTCTTTTACTTTTGGCATTTAGGTATAAAATCCGCTTTGGATTTACTTACTGTGTGCTAGGAGATAGTGATCAAGATTAATTTCATTTTCTGTATGGATATGCAATTGACCCAGCACTATTTATTTATTTATTTTCCGTTGTTGCGGCTACTGTGTCAATCCATCTCATTGAGGGTTTCCCTCATTTTTGTTGACTCTCTGCCAAACATGATAGTCTTTTCTAGCTACTGGTCTTCTTTTTATTTTATTTTATTCATTTATTTTTACTGTATTTTAAATGAAGGTTTACAGAACAAGCTAGCTTCTCATTAAACAATCAGTACATATATTGTTTTATGACCTTGGTTAACAACCCCACGACATGTCAACACTCTCCCTTCTTGACCTTGGGTTCCCTATTACCAGCTTTCCTGCCCCGTCCTACCTTCTAGTCCTTGCCCCTAGGCTGGTGTACCTCTTTAGCCTCATTTTGTTTTATGAGCCTGTCTAGTCTTCGACTAAAAGGCAGACCTCAGGAGTGACTTCATTACTGAGCTAAAAGACTATTCAGGGGCTATACTCTCGGGGTTTCTCCAGTTTCTGTCAGACTAGTAAGTCTGGTCTTTTTTTGAATTAGAATTTTTGTTCTATACTTTTCTCTAGCTCTGCCCAGGACCCTCTATTGTGATCAGAGCAGTCAGTGGTGGTAACTGGGCACCATCTGGTTGTATTGGACTCAGTCTAGCAGAACCCAGGGTAATTGTGGTCCATTAGTCCTTTGGACTAATCTTTCCCTTGTATCTTTAGTTTTCTTTATTCTCCCTTTCTCCGGAAGGGATGAGACCAGTGGAGTATCTTAGATGGCCACTCACAGGCTTTTAAGACCACAGATGCTACACTTCAAGGTAGAATGTAGAATATTTTCTTTATAAACTATGTTATGCCAGTTGAGCTAGAAGATGTTCTCTGAGACCCTGGTCCCCAGAGCCCTCGGCCCAGTAATTTAGTTCCTCAGGGAGTTTGCATGTATCTGTGGAGCCTTGCCTTGTACAAGTTGTGCTGGCTTCCCCAGTATTGTGTACTGTCCTACCCTCCACCAAAGTTATCACTTATCTATTGTCTATCAAAGATTGCAGCATTTTTAATTTAAAAGGCCACTTTTTCCTAACTGCACCAGTAACTGTATGCATGTGGATCTTTTACCAGGCTCTTTGTTCTGTTTTATGGGTCTATTTTCTTTGACTATCTATTTTGTAATACCATGCACTGGTCATTTGGAAAAGTTTTGTTCACTGAGTTATGCATATCTTCTAAAATTGACACAGTTTATTAGACGAAAACAAAATATAATACTACCATTGATCTCATCAGAAGTTTTTAGGTATTGAGAAGCTGTTGAGCCTCTAGTGGGAATCAAATTTTCCAAAATTCTGATTTTGCCTGAAATCTTGAATTTTGTCATTGAAAACAAATATTGGCAGTTTTTTATTTATTTGCAGTGACAGGCTCATTTGTTCATTAAAAAAAAAAAAGCTGAAATAAACAAAGTTAATAGATAATTGTTTTTTCAAGTATAAACTGTATGCCATAAAAATGTGACTAAGTAATAGCACACAACTCAAATGTCTGCGTAAGTACTTGGCTTAAGATGACCATCACGTTTCAGTATGTTGCAGAAAAAGTGTTTTTGACATACTTCTAATTTATAATACATGATATTAGCAAACATGAGTACTCAGGGTCAAGATTTAATAAATTAGCAATTTTTACATGCAGTATATTTTTGACTTTTTGTATTTTTAATATATAGTTACACATCTATGACAATTGCATAGTATTGTTCTATGGGTTTAAAAATTTTAAATAAATGTTATTATACCATACATAACCTTTGGCCATTTCTTTTTTTCCACTCAAAAAAAAATTTTTTTTTAATGAAAACTATTATGTAAACCTCTAGGAAATATCAAGTATATTATTATGTGATACTGGAATTTTTTGTTTTGGTCTAAGTGCAAGGATGTCATGATAAAGAGACCAATGACTCCCAGTGTAGCGAACACCATCTGATTGGTGCAAAGGTCCCAGTAGTTTTACCCAGCTTTGCTTTTGCATCGTTAGTGTAAATATTACCACAGTAAAAAAGGCAAAATATTCTGTGCTGGTTTCCTAATTCTGCTGTAATACAAATGCCACAAGTAGGTGACTTTAAAGGACAGAAATTTATTTTCTCACAGTTCTTGAGGCTAAAAGTCCAAATCAGGGTCTCAGCCGTGTCGATCCCTCCCTTGGGGTAGCCCCGGGTGTTCCTTGGTTCTTGGCTAGCCTCACATGGCGTCTGTCTTCCGCGGTGTGTTGTGCACTTACTTTGGGTCTATGCTGCTCTTTCTATAAGTCAGAAGTGATTAGGTTTAGGACACACACTCTACTGGCATGGCTGCATTAACATGACAAAGAAACTCTGTTTCCAAACATGATTACATCCACAGGTTATCCACATATTTTGGGGGGGATGCAATTCAATCCATAACATATGTCTTAAAATTATGAGAAAATAGTTTTGACTTCACAGACACCCTGATGGATCTTAGGGCCTAGAGTGCTGTGTAGACATAGTTTGAGAACTGCTTTTCTAGATCAGGAAACCCTGGTGGTGTAGTGGTTAAGGTCTATGGCTGCTAACCAAAAGGTCAGTAGTTCAAATCTACAAGGCACTCCACTCCTTGGAAACTCTATGGGGCAGTTCTACTCTGTCCTACAGGGTCTCTATGAGTCGGAATCGACTCGATGGCAACAGGGTTGGTTTTTTTTTTGGTTCTAGATCAATACTGTTTAAGGGCTAAAAGCATAGGCATTGGAGTCAGGTGGGTTGGATTTGATCCTTGGGTTCGAATCACACAGATACAGCATGTATCTTTTCAAAACAATACTTTTCCACTTACTGACTAATACTTCTTATTTAATATTATCATGAGACCTAATGACTACAGATAGCACAGTCAGTCATAAAGCATGAAAAGCACATACGCCTTGTCACTTTTGACAAAATAACACGGATTTTTCAAAGTCATAATGTTTGCTAAAATTTTTTTCTCTCCTTTTTCTTTTTCTCTTTCCTTTGAAAGCAGATTTTAAAAAGTGAGGTGACAAAGAATAGAAAATGTTGAAGGGGCTCCAAAGACAAATTTTACTTTTTGAGAATATTACCTGGAGCTAGCTCTGTCGAAAGGCTCATGAGGATTTTAGACAGCAGCATTTAGGTAATTGCATTTTACTCAAATTAAATTCCTTCAGGTTCAGCAGAAAAATTCTACTTTCCAATATTCACAACTGAACCAATCAGTTAACACCCAACATAATCGATCTCACATCTGGTGGCTAAGGTCACTGTGAATGGCATAACCAGATTAACCCCACATTTGTTATTGTTGCTGCTCTTGATATTAGCTGTTGTCTAGTTGACTTCAACTCATGGCTAGCTTACACATAACAGAATGAGACTTTGCCCTGCCCTGTGCCATGTCCATGATCCTTGGTGTGTTAACACCAACATCATTGTTAATGCTATTTAGTAGATTCTTCTCAGATAGGAGAGCTCATCTTCCAGCACTGTATTGGACAACATTTTTTTGTGATCTAGACGGTTTATCAGTGTCTAAATTTCAGAAATAGATTGCCAGGCCTTTTCTCCTATTCTATCTTAGCCTGGAACCTCTCCTGGAATCTGTTCACCATGGTGACTCTGCCAGTATTTGAAATGACCATGGCATAGCTTCCAGCATCATAGCAACACAAGAGCTACCACAGTACAACAAACTGACAGTCAGGTGGTGGAACCTAAATTTAACAAGTTTCCAATACATACCATGCATTCTGATAGGAGCTGAGACTACAAAGATGAACAAAAAACATTTTTGCCTTGGAAAAGCTTCAGCTCTGTGATCAACACTGATAATAAAACAAATGTAACATTTATAAATGTTAAGTTAAAGGAACAAAAGCTCTTCGTTATCATTTGTCCTGAGGGGAAAAAACAATAATTTCTAAGTAAAAGACTCAGGTTCGAGACTTAATTCTGCAATTTATTAGTTTTAACACTTAAGACTACAAATTCTATACTTAGTTTGCATTACCTCATCTGAAGATTAAAAAAAAAATTATAGTTTTGCTTATTTATATTGCATGGATGTTCCACTACAAAGAAAATGTGTAGTTTAAGTGTAGAAATTAGATAAATAATGTGTATTTAACAGGATTTTCATAATGATCAAATATTAAAAATACCCATATTAAACACCTTAAAATTTTAAAATCTTAGACAAATAAAATAATTACTCACTTTTATTTCAATGAGGATTGAGATTTATTAAGCATTTATCTACCCAAATGTACATCTTCTTTTATCTATGACCACACATCCCAGTCGGTTTTATTATCTTAACTAAAATAAAAATATTTCATAGAAGTTTTGAAATGTAGAAGTTCATCTAAGTCTGCCTCCACTCTGATGCTTGAACGTACTTACTGAGAAGTAATGCACTAGAATGTGAGCAACACCACTAAAGAAAGGCCTGGCAGTCTGCTTCTGTAAAGATTGTTGTTGTTGTTAGGTGTCCTTGAAACGCTGTCAACTCACAAGGACCCTATGTACAATAGAATGAAACCCTGCTTGGTTCTGTGCCATCCTCACACACGTTGCTATATTTGAACCCATTGTTTCAGCCACTGTGTCAATCCATTTCTTTGACAGTCTTCTTTTTCGATGACCCTTTACTGATGCCCTCTGTAAAGATTACAGCCAAAAATCTCTACAGAGATTACTTCTACTCTGAAACTCATGGAGTCACCACGAGTCTAAATTGACTCCAAGTCAGTGGGTTAGGATATGGGCAGCCTATTTCATCTTAATTGGTCAACTTAAACTTTTTGAATTTTTTTCTTTTTACTTACAAATGAATTTTAATAGAAAATATCTGAGAGCAAAAGAGGCTTTTTATTTAGAAAATAATTCCCTTTCAATATTTTCCACATCTCCATACAGGAACTCTTTGATATTGATAACATTACAATCTGCTTTAACATGAATATCCAATTGTCAGGACCTTAATTTGAATGTCCCAGTAAAACTGTATATTTCCTACTTGGACTATATCTTATGCGCAAGGTTCATTCCATAGCCAGACCTTCTGAGCAATGTGACTCTTCATCTTCAGTCTTTAGGCTAGGGAAACTTACTGCATATAAATTACTTTTTGTTAGAGAGTTCACTGCTCTTCATCATCTGTTTCTTCCTTTTTTTTTTTCATTTTACTTTTTAAAATAATATCAGACACTAATCTCTTATCTTGTCTATGGCATTTTGAGTATTGTGACACTGGGTTTGAAACATAGAGACACCGTTTCTAAAAAAGAGTAAAGTGGAATTCGAAGGCAATTCTAGGAAAGGAAAACCTGGGGATTAGAGTATTAATGTCAGAGCAAGACTTTAATTCACGAACTCACTCTCTTTTTCATTTAATTTTGCAGTTAGGTACATGTTCATTCAATAAGCACTTATATTGTAGCAATGCAAATCTCGTAGGCTCTATGCAAGATATTTTTATATAGTATATAGTGAATGCACAGAATTAGAAATGATCCAAAGACTTTAGAATTGGGGCCTGTAAGTGCAGAAAGCAGGTATTAGAAGACTTGAACCAAGAAGCCATCACATCTTCTTCAACATGGATGCATTGTAGCCCCTGATTTACAAACAGTTTATGATTCACTGTCTTTGCAAGTCAAAAATATAATTTTCAGGTTCGTAATTCATAATAAAATCACCATAATTAGCTTATCAGGCTAATGTTTAATATCTATGACAACCAAACCACAAACCTAACTGCCGTTTCAACCCAGGCGCCATTGGAATCTCACTCAGTTTTGACTTCTGAAGCCAGGAAAGAAAAAAAGAAATCTTTTTTGTTCTTGTTGCTGTTGTTGAACATTAGCATAACTCTCCAAGAATGAGGGTTCATTTATTTATTTGTCCCTGTTGTCATTTTTTTTTTTTTTTGGAGAAAGCATCCATACCAGATTCCATATTTTTGCCTTACTGCTCTCAACTCCCTTCAAAAAAAAATGGGAATGATATATAAATTCAGCTGAAGTTGAATGCTTCCATCTTCAAGGTCACCAGTAACTGCTCTCAAGGGAATACAACTGCTTTTTCTTGCTTTATTTTGCAGAATTTGCAGTACAATTCATTGGTTTGATGTGGTGGTGGTGGTGGTTGTTTTAAAAGGCTTTGTGTCCCCTTAGAAGGATTTCAGAAAGAAACAAGGAACTAGATGGGGGTAAAGACATTGTTGCTATGGGGAACATCCTACAAACTCTGAATCCCGCCACTGGGAGGTTGCCTTATCCTGGAGACCTATGAGACTAACCCTCTTCTTCCAGTGCTGTTACTGGGTCTTGGAAATACTTACTTAGAAACTGTAGCGTTTTGGTCATTTTTACTTTTATTTTAAATCCCAAGTAAATGTAAGCATAAAATCTCTTCAGAGCAATGGAAGTTTTTTTTTTTTTAATCATCCTCCCTCTGTGTCCACTGTATTGAATGTTCCATTAAGGCAGCCACATAGTTCTCAGCCTATTGATAACAGCTCCTGAATACTGTCTCTGAAAAGTCCTTTTAGATGCTAAATTATGACAGTTTTCAGAAAGAAAGAAAAAAACATGCTATTCTCTGAGCACAGGTATATTCACATACACCAGAAAATTGAAATCCAATTCAGAAGGCAATATTGGAAACAATTTGAGCCTGGATCCAATCTGGCCAGGGCTGAAATAACACAAAAAATGACTTTCAAGACAATTCTGCCATTTTTTTTAGTTCATTCTCTGTGACTGGAGCCATCAATATGAAATCAATTGGAAAACTCACATTAAATTCCTGCTTATGTCATTTCAGCTAGATCAGAGGATGAAAGTTACTTTCCAACAGTGTTTTTTAAATAAAATATCACACAATAAAAGAATTAAGCAGAAAGCAAAAAAAAAAAAAAAAATTGTTTGACCTATAATAGATGCAGTTACAAAAAAAAATCTAAATTGTTATTTTTAAATAATATATAGAAATCCCTAATTCAAACACAGCTCATTCTAAGACATTCTCTTATACAGTTATAATGTGTATGTTGTTTATATAATAAGTATATTTTATTTTATGCAATGAATTTATTCCGGAAAAGGTGTTGCTTTCCTTGGGGGATTTGAGTATTGATTTATCATTAAAAAAATTGTGTTATACAAGTATTACATAAGAGCTAAGTAACCAAGTTAAAAAAAAAATCCTCCTTTTGTAGAAGGAATAATCTTTGTGGCATGTAAATAACCAATTGTGTGTATTTGTTTTTGATTTGTATTTCCATAAAGTCATTAATGCATCTCTGAGAATGGATAATATTTTTTGAAGTGTCTTACCCAGAATCAGTTGTACCTCCATCCCTGGAGCTCCCCTTACTGTGTGCAGCATCTGTGAGCATTGGCTTTCCCTAGAGAGCAGAGAAAGTACAGGGCATGAAGACTGTATTCTATACGACTGGAGCCATCAGTATAGAATGAACCGGACTTTCTAACTAGGGCTTTGATTTCCCTGAGACTGGCCGAGTTCACATCTCCTGATCAACTCTTACTAACCAATCTGGTTGTAAGGATAAATTATATGGTTAACCTTCTTATGACTGACAGACTTGGAGCTACTTGCTTAAATCTTTATCAGCATCAGCGTGGTTAATTCTTCCATTCTCTGAAGATAAACCAAAACCCCGTTGTAGTCGAGTCAACTCCAACTCATGGCGACAGCATGTGTGTCAGAGTAGAACTGTGTTCCGCGGGGTTTTCAATACCTGAGTTTTTGGAAGTGATGAGCAGGCTTTTTTTCCAAGGCATCTCTGGGTGGACTTGAACTTCCAACTGTTCAGTTAGCAGCCAAGCGTGTTAACCATTTACCCTGCCCAAGGAGTCCTAATGTGAATTACTGATCTTACAGTTACAGAAGTTTTAATGTGAGTTTTTTTGAATAAAGGTATAACATAATTTTACATCATTCTACATTAATTATGAATATAACATTGTCAAAATGGTGTAGAAACTATGGGATCCAGTGGTAATATTTTGATGTTTGATTTTGTTTTGTTCTGTTTTGCTTTAGTTTTATGTAAATCACTTTATCCTCCTTGATTTCTCAAATCGTCCTTGTGCAAATACCCAACACAGAAATTGTTCTCACTGTGTGAGCCCATAATGGATACAGTAAAAAAAAAAACATACCACTGCTGCCAAGTCGGTTTCAACTCATAGTGACCTGTAGGACAGAGTAGAACTACCCTATGGGGTTTCCGAGGCTGTAAATCTTTACAGAAGAAGACTGCCATGTCTTTCTTCCACAGAGCACTTGGTGCGTTTTAACCACCAACTGTTGGTTAGCAGCCAAGTGCTTTAACCACTGTGCCACCAGGGGTTCTATAGGGCACCCAAAAACCCAAACCCACTGCTGTCAAGTCGATCCTGACTCATAGCAACCCTATAGGACAGAGTAGAACTGCCCCATAGAGTTTCCAAGGAGCGCCTGGCAGATTTGAACTGTCAACCTCTTGGTTAGCAGCCCTAGCACTTAACCAGTAGCTACCAGGGTTTCCAAAGAGCCTAAATACATGCCAAGATTAATGGTGCATCTTGAGAGAAGTGGAACTGATTTCAGAAATGAAAAGATGAATAAAAAGTAGTAATATCAGAGTGGGAACATAGCTCGTGTATGATAGAGTATCTAGAGTGTATCTACAGAATTTGAGAATTTCAGGACTGTAAAACCCAAAGAACTCGTGGGAGGGCTCTGGTTAGAGAAGCACCTTCCACGTGGTGTTCTTAAAACAGGCATTATCAACTATGATATAGTTTGCTGGGCTTTAGGATCTAAGTGTAGACTTTCCATCTATCTCTGATAATCTTTATCTCACTAGATAAAATTTGTTGCTTTTATCCTTTCCAAAACATCCCTACAATTGGGGTATTTTGACTGCTTCCTGATTATTTACTGTGAAAGAAATCTTAGTTCCCTCATACAAGACATTTACTTTTCAGTATTTTTAGTATTGCAGCCACCTTTCTATCTTTACTGACCAAAAAAAAAAAAAAACAAAAAACAAAAACCTGTTGCCATCAAATTGGACTCTTAGTGACCCTATAGGATAGAACAGAACTTCCCCATAGGGTTGCCAAGGAGTGCCTGGTGGATTTGAACTGCCAAACTTTTGGTTAGCAGCTGTAGCTCTTAACCACTATGCCAGCAGGGTTTCCACACTCTTTACTGAAGTAGAACCAAAAAAACCAAATCCATTGCCTTTGAGTAAATTCTGTCTTATAGTGACCCTATAGGACATAGGAGAGCTGCCCTATAGAGTTTCCAAGACTGTAAATCTTTACGGAAGTTAGCAGACTGCCACATCTTCTTCAGAGTGCTGGTGGGTTCGAACCACTGACCTTTGGGCTAACAGTCTAGCACTTAACCACTATACCACCAGGATTCTTGTAAATGAAGTAGACACCCTCTGAAAAGAAAAGGTTCTCAGCTCATGATTTGTTTTTTTACTTACGCTAATCTAAATGATTTCCCCACAACTTGCCTTTCTGAGGAGTAATTTTCCTGATATCTTCCTACTCTCCCAAGCTACCAATCCATTACCTTATTTACTGTTTTTCAAAGAGCAATTGCTCCATAGACCCATCTTTTAGTACTTCTCTTCTGTTGTTAGTCTCTGGCTTTTTATTTCATTGAATTTTCACCAGGGCTATGAATTCTATTGTTCTCAGCTGCTTTAGGCGTACACTGTGTCCAATCTAACCTGGCCCTGGGGATTTGCTTTAATTACAGCCCCCTGCGGATGCCAAGAGATGCAAAATTTATTGATCTAGGGTGAGACAGAGCCTCTGGTATTCTCTGGTTGTAGTTCTTCCAAATTATGTTTTAACTTTATAGACAGAAACAAAATTTCAATAGTTTATAAAGGTGTCTCTCAGACCTGCCCTTCTGGCAATACATAATCATCTTTTCTATTCCAAGTTTTAGGTGTTCCAGTGTCTTATTTAATTCTTACTTTCTAATGTTTTATCCCCAGCTTTTCTCCCTCCCTCCCTCCCTCCCTCCTTCCCTCCGTCCCTCCCTCCCTCCCTCCCTCCCTCCCTCCCTCCCTCCCTCCCTCCCTCCCTCCCTCCCTTCCTTCCTTCCTTCCTTCCTTCCTTCCTTCCTTCCTTCCTTCCTTCCTTCCTTCCTTCCTTCCTTCCTTCCTTCCTTCCTTCCTTCCTTCCTTCCCTCTTTCCTCCCTCCCTCCCTCCCTTCCTTCCTTCCTTCCTCCCTCTAATGATTTAAAATTGTGGCAGCAAAAACCTGATACAAGACATCAGTGTATTCTAACCATCTTAGTAGAAAAGAACTATTTCACACTCCCAATCACCTGCTTTCCAGATGCCAACACCTTGGACTGAGATGTTACATGTGAATTAATATCAAAATATTTTATTACACCAGCATTAGCTAAAGCACCCTAATACTATTGATTCACACCAAGATTACAGGCAGCAGAAGTCGATAGTTGTTGTTTTTGTTAATATTAGAAATGAATATAACCCTTAAGAAGTAGAATGTTCAATCAGGAATTTTTTGTAGTTTTAAATTAGTATTTCCTTAATCTTTTTACATGTTGAACCTGTGGTACAATATTCACATACTTTCCTTGAATCCCTTTTCCCCACCAGTTAAATGATTTGGAATATGTCTAGGCTACTTCACATATTCTTCCTCTATCGTATTATGCACCTCTAATGGGAATCAGGTTTACTCTAATCAGTAAGTAAAATTTAAGTAATTTGGAATCTGGAAAGCCCATTGTCAGTTTTAAACACAGAAGGTACCCTTGAAATCTAGGATGCTTGATAATTCTGGAGGTTAAATGACTTGCATTAAGAAGACAAAGACAAAAATCCTCTCCATTCATTGAAAACTGATAAAAAATCTAGTAGGAAGGTGAGACTTGGAAGGAGTTGGGTATTGGGGACCACATTATACTGTTGGGGCAAGGCCTTAGCTTTTGATGTATTTTTGAAAATTAACCTTTTTAGAGTCAAGCTTTATAAATGACTAGGCTATCCTCAATATTCCTGACTGGGGGGAAGGGGAGTTTCTTTAGAGACGAGTCTAGTCCATCTAGATGATCACCTGGATGACCAATGACTAGTGGTGGGGATCTAAAGGCCAGTGTAGCTAGGACATGAGGGCAGCAGTAATGGTTTCCAATGTCTGCAATCTACAGCCAGTGGGGTGGGCAACCTCCAGAGGCATCCCTGAGTCAGTACTGCAGGAAAATGCTCCTCAGCAGAACAGGGAGAGAAGAAGAGCTGTCAAAGATCAAAGATGTCAACCATCATCGACTGTGCTTCTGGCTGGCTCTCTCCTTATTTTTCCCTACCCCAGGACAGGGTTCTTATAAGATTTCAGAGAGGAAAAAAAAAAAAAAAGGTTTCAATGATGACTGAAACTGCGTATTCTGTTAGTATTAAGGATTAGGTTATCTTGATTAGAAATAATAAAATTACTGTAACATTTCTTGCCTTTCTCTCTACACTTCCCTCCTCTACTCCTCATTCCAAATGTGTAAATGATTTTGATCTCTGAATTCTGTAAGATATCCCGGAACCCTAGGAAGTCCCAGACAATGACAGGTGCTGGCCTGATACCGGTAACATTTTTCTATCTCTATCACTATCTCTCTCTTTATCTCTACCTCTAACTCTATCTCTAGTTCTATTCTGTCTCACTTTATGAGCTCTTACACATGCTTGTGCAGGTATTTTAGCAACTCTGTTGTTATTGTTAGCTGCCATCAAGTTGGCTCTAAGTTATGGTGATCCCACATACAGCAGAATGAAACACCCTCACAATTGTTGCCATGCTGAAGTCCATTGTTGAGGCCATTGTGTATTTTCAGCGCCTTTCAAACTATAGGCTTAATCTTCCAGCACTCTTTCAGACAATAATCTGTTGTGATCCATAGGGTTTTCATTGGCTAATTGTGAGTATATCTCCAGGGCTTTCTGTCTAGGCTGTTCCAGTATGTCCAGGCTGAAACTTGTCTACCACGCATGACCCTGTTAGTGTTTGAAATACTGGTGGTATAACTTCCACCAGCTTAGCAACATCCAAGCTATGATAGTACAACAAACTGACAAACGGTGGTGATTGGCAACTGTATACCATCTTATATAAGTTTTTTTTTTTTTAAGGAATATTAATACAATTTTATGCTTACTTCTGTTAAATAGTTACCTATTGTTTAAGGTTATAAAAATCTTTCTGCATGTTGATTATGTTTTCTATTGTTTCTCATGATTTCTTACATGTTATTGAAGTCATTATTTTTCTCATTGGTGGATGTGTGTAGATGGATAAAGACGTGCCTGTTTTTCCTTGCCAGAGGGATATTCCTAGTTTGACATCTATCTCTTTTGCTAATATTTTATATCCAGTTTTCAGATAGCTATTGAGCCCTGGATGCACAGTGGTTAAGCACTCAGTTGCTAACTGAAAGGTCATCAGCTCTAACCCACCACCCACTCCATGGGAGAAAGATGTGGCAGTTGGCTTCCGTAGATTATAGCCTTGAAAAACGTATGGGGCAGTTCTACTCTGCCCTGTAGGATTGCCATGAGTTAGAAGTGACTTGATGGAAACTGTTTTTTTTTTTTTTTTTAATTTGGATTGAGCCACCTAGTTTTACTAATATTTAGTATATACATTTTAACTTTTCATACCAATACCTTATGACACACCTTGGAGAATATATTTCTAAAATAAATCTAAATGAAATGTACTTTTGTCTATAACATTTCCCTGAAACTATTAGTCTAATCACATTTTCAAAATCAGGGTGGACTTCTAATAATCACTACTTTGTGTTCTAAGGTATGCCTGAGAGAATAATGGCCTCTTAAAGATGTTGGTGTACTAACTCCTGGATCCCATGAATATGTTATGCTACATGACAAAGGGAATTTAAGGTTGCAGACAGAATTAAGGTTGCTATGAGCTGACCTTAAAATATGAACTTCTTTTTTTTTGATTACCTGAATGGGTCAATGTAATGAAAAGGGACTTTAAAAGTGAAAGAGGGTGGTAGAAGAGGATCGAAAATCAGAGAAGGAAATGTGACTACAGAAGGAAGAGTGGGAGTAATTTGATGTGAGTAGGACTTGGCCCAACATTGCTGGTTTTAAAGATGCAAGAGGGCCCTGAACCTTGGAATGCAGGCAGCCTCTAGGAGCTCTTAAAGCCAACAAAATGGATTGTTCCCTAGCCTTCAGAAAGCAACATGGTTCTGCCAACATTTTGATTTTAGTCCACTGTCAGTTTCATAGGGCTGCAATAACAAAGTAACATAAGGAGAGTGGCTTTAAAAAAGAGACATTTATTTTTTCATTGTTCTGGAGGCTAGAAGTCCAAATTCGGGGAGTCAGCAGTACCATTTTCTTTCTGATGGCACTAAGGCAATGTCCCTCTTTGTCTCTTTTAATTTCAGGCATCTTGGGTGTTGCTTGGCTTTCCTTGGCTTGTAGATAGCTCTTCGCGTGGTGTCTTACCCTTGCATGTGACTTTTGCTTTCTGTCCATTCTCGTCTTGGATAACACACAACTCAGGAAAAGATTAGAATTCACCCTACAGTGCTATGATCTTATTAACATAATTTGTAGGGCATTCAAGGAAAGAATTTATTTCTCCAAACAAGGTCACATTCATAGTATAAAGGTGTTACAGAGGCTTTTTCTTCTATGGTACCACTGGGTGGGTTTGAACTGTCACCCTTAGCTTAGCAGTCAAGTACAAACAGTTTAAATTCATCTTCCATTTCCATATGTACGTAGATAGATGCTTATATACACCTTGGAGACAATAGTTATATAGTATGTGTCTTCTATTGAATAACAGGAAACCCTGGTGGTGTAGTGATTCAGTGCTATGGCTGCTAACCAAAAGGTCAGCAGTTTGAATCCACCAGGCGCTCCTTGGAAACCCTATGGAGCAATTCTACTCTGTCTTATAGGGTTGCTATGAGTAGGAATCGACTCAACAGCAATGACCTTTTTTTTTTTTTGAATAATATTTAAACTGAATGAATATAATGTTTAAATATAGGTATAAATTAGATATATTTTTATAAATATAAATTTCTTCCTGTTATTGTTAGGTGCCATCTAATAGGTTCTGACTCAAAAGCGACAACACTATGTACAACAGAAGGAAACATTGCCTGGGCCTGTGGCATCCTTACAATCATTGCTATGCTTGAGCCCATTGTTCCAGCCACTGTGTCAGTCCATCTCGTTAAGGGTCTTCCTCTACTTTACCAAGCATGATGTCCTTCTCCAGGGGCTGATCCCTCCTGATAATGTGTCCAAATTATGTGAGACAAAGTCTCGCAATCCTTGCTTCTAAGGAATATTCTGGCTATACTTCTTCCAAGACAGATTTGTTCATTCTTTGGGCAGTCCATGGTATAGTCAATATTCTTCACCAACACTGTAATTCAAAAGCATCAATTCTTCTTTGGTCTTCCTTATTCATTGTCCGGCTTTTGTATGCCTATGAGGCAACTGAAAACATCTTGGCTTGGGTCAAGCACACTGCCCCAAGTCACTGTAAGTCTGAAAAGGCAGAGTAAAATGTCAGTGTGCCAGAAGAAAATTTTCTTTGAAATTTACTAAGCTCTCAGTTTGTCTAAGATTTAGATTTCTGAAAAAAAGGTATTGTAGGCCTGGACTAAGTTTTTCTTGCCTTCTTTGGCTATGCATTTTCGTTCTTTTGGGAATTTTACTTTAAAATCCAAGAGAGTGAGCTCTTTGTGTAGTAACATCTGTCACTTTCTAGGCGTTCCTTTGCCTCCCTTCAGGGCCATTTGAAATTATAATGCCTGGATTTGTGACTGAGAGTCTCCCAGTTACCTGGATGTAGCTCTTATCTTATACTCCAGATAAATGATAAATGAAGGATGATATCTATCATTTCTAGGATTAAAAAACCTAATAACCTTGAACTTGGTTATTAAAAACCCTTAGAATCATGTTTCACCTCCATTATTTCTACCAGTTTCTCCTTATTGTTTAGAACTAGTTTAAGATTGGCAGTGTCCTCATCATCTTCCCTAGATTCAGTGAGAAGTCATTATTAGAAACACAATTCAAGAAATATCAGAGTCGTGTTTTTGTTTTGTTTGCTTGTTTGCACTGAATGAGCAAGCTAGCAGATGGTTGAAGTCCTATTTTATTGCCCCATACCGACACTGTGCCAGCTTCGTGGCTTCAATAGGAAAATATCATCCATTTTCTCTTTCTTTCTGGGAGATCTAGAGTTTGTTTCTAAACTTATGTCATGTTTATTCCTCTCTACTTCAGTCTTTACCCAGAGTTCTCCAAAAACTGTATTCCAGGCCTATGATTTTTTTATGTAGGCGTATAGATTTTGTTATATGTTGCTATTTTTGCCTTCTCAGCCAAACAGCTTATTTATTTGAAAAATATGTATACTATCTGTTACATTAGTGGTTCTAAAAGGCAGAGCCTGGCTGCCCTGTCAGGGTCTTGCGAGGTGTAACTAGTTTGATGTGGTTTACCCATTCTTGGAGCTGGCTTTCTGTTTTTCATGTACATGACTGTCACACTAATAAAACTCATTACAGCCTTGCATATAAACCAGAATTTCAATATACGTATTCTAGTGAAATACATAATTATCAAGCAGAGTTGGTTGTTGTGTTTCAGCCTCGGTATGTTCCCTGTAGAGAAAATCAAATAGCTAAATATTATTGAAATATTTTATGACAATGAAATAAAAGTAAAAAGATTGAATCTAAGGAACCAAATGTTGCTGTCAACAAATTAGAATATCCTGGCTAATGCTTTTATTTATGGAGTTATTAGTTTTGGATAAAACCTCCCAATATCAAGGCTCCATTTTTCTATTTTATATGCCAACAATCCTTCCTTTATCCATGTTTTGTTGCTCCTGGGCTATCATTGCACTCTGTTATTTCTGCCTTAGGAGAACTCGGAGACTATATACATACACAAACCATACACACACATACACACTCACACACACACACACACACCCCAAATATAAATTTTATATATATATATTTGTTGTTATTGTTAGTTGCCATCGAGTTGATTCCAATGCATGGCAACCCCATGTGTACAAAGTAGAATGGCTCCCTAGAGTTTTTAAGGCTTTGACCTTTCAGAAGAAGATTGTCAGGCCTGTTTTCTGAGGGGGCTCTGTGTGGATTCAAGCCACCGCCCTTTTAGCTAGTACTCGAGTGCTTAATTGTTTGAGCTATCCCCCTATGGGGCAGTTCTACTCTGTCCTATAGGGTCGCTATGAGTCGGAATCAGCTCGACGGCACTGGGATGCAGGAAGATGCATGTGTATTTACATACACACACACACATATATATATATAAACATATATATATATATAAAGTATTCTACAATTTCATTACCTGGATATTGATTTTGCTAGTTCAGTCTCAAAATTCTCACAATGCTTCCCTATTGCCTCCTCTTTCTCTTGCTTTATTTTATTCACAAGTCCTCTCTCTCTGCACAAATTTCAGTATTTCTGGCATCACTTTTAAATACTATTTTCAGACTCTGCCCTACCCACCTCTACCTGCAGGTACTGAGTGCGATGGATTCAAGATTGCGCCCATTTAGTCCCTTAATCCAATGGAATTACTGATGTCATTTCAAAAACACTAAAAAGACTGCTCTTGAATATAAGCAATTCTCCAAAACGATGATTGATTATTTATAATTAAGGAATTTTTATTTCCTAACAAATTGAAGATTATTCACTAGAGATAACTGTTGTTTATCTTTATACATCAACTACCTAGACAACACATAGGACATAAAAGGTCCCTAGGAAGAGTATTTTCCAAATTATTTTTTAAAAATTTCCCAAGAGGAAAATAGTATTAATTTAAAATGTATTGGTGATCAGTGTATGTTATTTTTTAATTAAATCTTTATTTTGAGAGTAGGTTTTGAAAGGAAGAAAGGTCTCCCTCTGGATTCCAGATGGAGTGGGTACAGGCACCATCAAAGAAGGACTGGGAACCCAAGAGGATAAGTTGTAAAACCAAAAATAAACTTTACCTCACAATCTTGCTCAGACCCTTTCCCATTTCACTTAATATCAGATTCAGTAGGAAGTTAAACCGTGTGGATTTTCCTAAATATGAATTCCTTAAGGGAGATAACAAGACGTTTTAATCCATATGTTGAAAACTCATGGGTTTTAATGTAATTGACAGCTGGTAATTTTACCACAGTTTTCCCCTTTTCTGCATCAGTGACTTATTGAAATGACATCCATTATAAAAAATGCAAGAAGTTCCTCTTCCCACTTTTTCTCACTTCAGTTAACTCTATAGGTGAGCCCATCCGCTGCAGAGGATTCCTGGTACATTAATCACAAGGAAATCATTTGAATTCAGACAGATTTACGGTTCCACTCTTAACTTTAGCAAAAATGACTATAGTAATCCTAATATAATTGATATATTTGATACATTTCAAATTTCAATCTCAATAATGATTCAGTACCATGATTTTAATATTTAGTCCATTTGAATAGCCACCCTCTGGCAAGGGGGAAAAAAATAGAGCAATTCAGCGATACATAAGATTTTAATGTCTATATCTTCCTCTTTTTCTTATACTTTACCCATTTTTTACTCATAGTTCAAGGCTCAGTTAAAATCTGCCCTCCTGTGAACCATCCCTGGCTATATTCACTCTCAACTACTCTTTTTCTTCTGTTTACAAAAAAATATGAAGTGTGTAAGTTTACTCAAAGTTATACATTTTTTTGTTTTCACTGTTATTCAGTTTGGTAGTCTTGCCTCCTAAGTGCAGCTTCAAGTTTCTCTAAATATTTCTCCTACAACCCACCGGTTCCTACCCACCAAGAGCTCCACCCCTGACACAGTGCTGATATTACTACATTTCAGTTTAATTGGCATGAAATAAAAAGCCCCTTTTAAGAAAGTTTCCTATAACTAGTTTCACGTGTAACTATAAGTTGGTATTTTTAGTAAGCAGATAAAAACATCTCTTATTGTTTAGAGTCATTTCAGTCAGAGTAGTTTTTGTTAGCTCTTTAGTCATTTAAAATCATATAGTGCCAATAGCTAAAAGTAGCTTAAAAATTTCTTATAATACAAAGAACAAAGATATACCAAGGTTGCTTCTAGATATGGATAAAAGCCACGTAAAGGTGTTTTAACACTGTATGCAATATTTATATACAATTTAATCTAGGTTAATAATTTAAAAGCTAAATATCTAATGGAGTCAGTTTTTAATTTTTTTTTTTCCTTGAAAACATACTTAAGGTAAAATAGATACTGATGAAGAGTACAATTTTATACAAATATTTTAAGTTGGGTACAGTGTTTTTAGTTACTGTCCAGTTGGCTCCAACTCATGGCAGTCTTATGTATAACAGAGTGAAAGGTTGCCTGGTCTCGTGCCATCTTCATGATAGTACGTTTGAGTCTGATGTTGTCTATTTTGTGAATCCATCTCTTTGACAGTTCCTCTCATTTTCACTGACCCTCCAGTTTACCAACCACCCTATCCTTTTCTAATGATTAAACTTTCCTGATGACTTCTCCAAAGTAATCAAGTCAAAGTCTTCCATCCTCACCTGAAAGGAACACTACGGTTGTATTTCTTCTAAGACTAGTTTGTTCATTCTGTCGTCAGTCCAAAGAATATTCAATACCACAACTCAAACTCAAATGCATCAATTTTTCTTCATCTTTCTTTTTTATTATCCAACTTTCACATTCATATGAGGTAACTGAAAACACTATGGCTTGGGTCAGATGCACCTTAGTCCTCAAAGTGACACTGAGATGTACTGAGTGAAATAAATCAGATGGAATGGTGCAAGACCTTTTGAATCAGAATTAAGTGTCAGGTTCTCCCAAAAGACTCCTGTCCAAGGGTGAGATTTTTTTTGTCACTTCCATATATCCTTTTCAATGTACCATGGGTGAGAGAACAAAGAGGAACTTGAGCCTGGGATCTATACAGATGAACTAGATGGATATATGCGCTGGACTGCATGGAAGCAAGAGCAAGGAGGTTAAGAAGAGGGTGTCTTTGTTTTTAGGTGAAAACAGGATGGTCATCCAATGACCAGGATGGTGCCTTTGTTTTAGGTGCAAACAGGATGGCCACCCAGTGACCAGGAGGGTGTCTTTGTTCAGGTGCAAACAGCATGGCCATCCTGTGACCAGCTTCTTCCCTAACTACAAGATTAATTACTTTAGTACAGTTAAGTAGTCATAGGAATTCATGAGCTCAGAACAGGGAAGCCTTCTCTGAGAAGGAGAAGAAACTGGGACAAAGAGTGAGATCCTATTTCAAGACTCCTTATCAGAGAATGCTCTGAGCCCAAGGCCTCAGCTTCCCAGGTGGGAATCATAAAGGTAGACCACCCTCCCAGCAAACATCTTTGCTTTTTAAAACTTTAAAGACATATCTTACAGCAGATTTTCTCGACACAACACGTCACTGGATTTTTTGACTATTGAACCCATGGAACGGCTTCTTTATTTGTAAATAGTATTTTACAATTTCAATTTGTCTTGCTTTAAAACAACCTATAAAAACAATGAGAATCAATTATTTTGACAAAATATTTACCATATGACCCCATTTTTTTAAAACAGACTCTGACTAGTACATAAATGATTATTTGACTTGGCATTAAAAAAAAATCTGGATACACAATCTGCATAATATATACCTTAGATACAACTGGAAGTGGGGAAAGGACACTTCTGAAAACCATAAAGATATTTAGCTGCTTTCATCTACCAGAAAATCTAACATAAAATATGCTCATATTGTCTAAGCATTGTCCCTAAAGGGAAAGAAATGATTAAGAGGAATATTTTTAGAACACTCAGATATAAGCTGTTAGAGGCATACAGCACAAAAGTCTTTCACAGTTGTCACAGAGTGTAAAACAATCAAAACAAAGTGAAAATAAATAAATGTATATATATATGTTTTTAAGGCAACAACACCACTTCTATGGAGAGACATAAAATGGAGGTGCCCTGCAGATACCTGCCATTTTAAGGCTTCAGTGCAACTAACTACATGGAGTACCTATGAGGTTAATTCCTAGACTAGTCCTGGTCCTCAAACATCCTCCACCACTTCTCAGCCTGTTCTGTATGGCACCCCATCTACCCTGTGCTTTGGAATTCTGGTTTACATTTCTCTTCACCCCTCTTCCACTGCAATCCAGCTTGCTGATGTCTGCATTCATTACTCAGTTTTGGAACCTCATGACTTGGCACCTACAGATAGGCACCTACAGATATTCCTGTTGAGTATGCTCCAATATTACCACCACTTACAGTTTTACTTTGGATCCAGCCTTGGATTTTTTGTGTCAGAATTTGCCTGTCCTGTACTTCCTTCTGTCTTTACTGAACATCATTAATATTTTAAAAGCACTCAAATATTCACTAAAAATATGTCATATGAGTGCAGCGTAGACACAGTGATATTAAGCAATGATTCAAATCACTCAACTTGTTTATTTGTTTCAAGAGTACATTAGCATCCACTGATATCAACTGATAATCAGTGCATGTCTTTCCTGTACTGTATCAATTGTCTCTATGCTTATAGAGATAGTATTCGTCTAACCCTAACCAGAAAGACATAAAAACATTTTTTTCCTACAAGATGTAGAATAATTAACATTAACATATAAAATAATAACTACTTTGATGATGTGAGAATATATTAACTTCATTGGAATCACATAGGTTGTTTGAGAACTGAGGATTCATTCTGAGTAAAACTCTTGGTTCTCCTGCTGGCCGCTTTCCTTTAGGCTGTCATTTTTTTTTTTTTTTTAAATAACTTTTATTAAGCTTCAAGTGAACGTTTACAAATCCAGTCTGTCACATATAAGTTTACATACATCTCACTCCCTACTCCCACTTGCTCTCCCCCTCTTGAGTCAGCCCTTTCAGTCTCTCCTTTCTTGACAATTTTGCCGGCTTCCCTCTCTCTCTATCCTCCCATCCCCCCTCCAGACAAGAGTTGCCAACACAATCTCAAGTGTCCACCTGATATAATTAGCTCACTCTTCATCAGCATCTCTCTCCCAACCGCTGACCAGTCCCTTTCATGTCTGATGAGTTGTCTTCGGGGATGGTTCCTGTCCTGTGTCAACTGAAGGTCTGGGGAGCATGGCCGCCGGGATTCATCCAGTCTCAGTCAGACCATTAAGTTTGGTCTTTTTATGAGAATTTGGGGTCTGTATCCCACTGATCTCCTGCTCCCTCAGGGGTCCTCTGCTGTGCTCCCTGTGAGGGCAGTCGTCGATTGTGGCCGGGCACCAACTAGTTCTTCTGGTCTCAGGATGATGTAGGTCTCTGGTTCATGTGGCCCTTTCTGTCTCTTGGGCCCTTAGTTGTCGTGTGGCCTTGGTGTTCTTCATTTTCCTTTGCTCCAGGTGGGTTGAGACCAATTGCTGCATCTTAGATGGCCGCTTGTTAGCATTTAAGACCCCAGACGCCACATTTCAAAGTGGGATGCAGAATGATTTCATAATAGAATTATTTTGCCAATTGACTTAGAAGTCCCCGCAAACCATGTTCCCCAGACCCCCGCCCTTGCTCCGCTGACCTTTGAAGCATTCATTTTATCCTGGAAACTTTTTTGCTTTTGGTCCAGTCCAATTGAGCTGACCTTCCATGTATTGAGTGTTGTCTTTCCCTTCACCTAAAGCAGTTCTTATCTACTGATTAATCAATAAAAAACCCTCTCCCACCCTTCCTCCCTCCCCGCCTCGTAACCACAAAAGTATGTGTTCTTCTCAGGTTTACTATTTCTCAAGATTTTATAATAGTGGTCTTATACAATATTTGTCCTTTTGCCTCTGACTGATTTCGCTCAGCATAATGCCTTCCAGGTTCCTCCATGTTATGAAATGTTTCAGAGATTCGTCACTGTTCTTTACCGATGCGTAGTATTCCATTGTGTGAATATACCACAATTTATTTACCCATTCATCCGTTGATGGACACCTTGGTTGCTTCCAGCTTTTTGCTATTGTAAACAGAGCTGCAATAAACGTGGGTGTGCATATATCTGTTTGTATGAAGGCTCTTGTATCTCTAGGGTATATTCCGAGGAGTGGGATTTCTGGGTTGTATGGTAGTTCTATTTCTAACTGTTTAAGATAACGCCAGATATATTTCCAAAGTGGTTGTACCATTTTACATTCCCACCAGCAGTGTATGAGAGTTCCAATCTCTCCGCAGCCTCTCCAACATTTATTATTTTGTGTTTTTTGGATTAATGCCAGCCTTGCTGGTGTGAGATGGAATCTCATCGTAGTTTTAATTTGCATTTCTCTAATGGCTAATGATCGAGAGTATTTTCTCATGTATCTGTTGGCTGCCTGAATATCTTCTTCAGTGAAATGTGTGTTCATATCCTTTGCCCACTTCTTGATTGGGTTGTTTGTCTTTTTGTGGTTGAGTTTTGATAGAATCATGTAGATTTTAGAGATCAGGCGCTGGTCAGAGATGTCATAGCTGAAAATTCTTTCCCAGTCTGTAGGTGGTCTTTTTACTCTTTTGTTGAAGTCTTTAGATGAGCATAGGTGTTTGATTTTTAGGAGCTCCCAGTTATCGGGTTTCTCTTCATCATTTTTGGTAATGTTTTGTATTCTGTTTATACCTTGTATTAGGGCTCCTAGGGTTGTCCCAATTTTTTCTTCCATGATCTTTATCGTTTTAGTCTTTATGTTTAGGTCTTTGATCCACTTGGAGTTAGTTTTTGTGCATGGTGTGAGGTATGGGTCCTGTTTCATTCTTTTGCAAATGGATATCCAGTTATGCCAGCACCATTTGTTAAAAAGGCTATCTTTTCCCCAGTTAATTGACACTGGTCCTTTGTCAAATATCAGCTGCTCATACGTGGATGGATCTATGTCTGGGTTCTCAATTCTGTTCCATTGGTCTATGTGTCTGTTGTTGTACCAATACCAGGCTGTTTTGACTACTGTGGCTGTATAATAGGTTCTGAAGTCAGGTAAGGTGAGGCCTCCCACTTTCTTCTTCTTTTTCAGTAGTGCTTTGCTTATCCGGGGCTTCTTTCCCTTCCAGATGAAATTGGTGATTTGTTTCTCTATCCCCTTAAAATATGACATTGGAATTTGGATCGGAAGTGCGTTAAATGTATAGATGGCTTTTGGTAGAATAGACATTTTTACTATGTTAAATCTTCCTATCCATGAGCAGGGTATGTTTTCCACTTAAGTATGTCCTTTTGAATTTCTTGTAGTAGAGCTTTGTAGTTTTCTTTGTATAGGTCTTTTACATCCTTGGTAAGATTTATTCCTAAGTATCTTATCTTCTTGGGGGCTACTGTGAATGGTATTGATTTGGTTATTTCCTCTTCGGTGTTCTTTTTGTTGATGTAGAGGAATCCAAGTGATTTTTGTATGTTTATTTTATAACCTGAGACTCTGCCAAACTCTTCTATTAGTTTCAGTAGCTTTCTGGAGGATTCCTTAGGGTTTTCTGTGTATATAATCATGTCATCTGCAAACATCGATAACTTTACTTCTTCCTTGCCAATCCGGATACCTTTTATTTCTTTGTCTAGCCTAGGTGCCCTGGCTAAGACTTCCAACACGATGTTGAATAAGAGCGGTGATAAAGGGCATCCTTGTGTGGTTCCCGTTCTCAAGGGAAATGCTTTCAGGTTCTCTCCATTTAGAGTGATATTGGCTGTTGGCTTTGCATAGATGCCCTTTATTATGTTGAGGAATTTTCCTTCAATTCCTATTTTGGTAAGAGTTTTTATCATGAATGGGTGTTGGACTTTGTCAAATGCCTTTTCTGCATCAATTGATAAGATCATGTGGTTTTTGTCTTTTGTTTTATTTATGTGATGGATTACATCAATGGTTTTTCTGATATTAAACCAGCCTTGCATACCTGGTATAAATCCCACTTGATCAGGGTGAATTATTTTTTTGATGTGGTGTTGGATTCTGTTGGCTAGAATTTTGTTGAGGATTTTTGCATCAATGTTCATGAGGGATATAGGTCTATAATTTTCTTTTTTTGTAATGTCTTTACCTGGTTTTGGTATCAGGGACCTGGTGGCTTCATAGAATGAGTTGGGTAGTATTCCGTCATTTTCTATGCTTTGGAATACCTTTAGTAGTGGTGGTGTTAACTCTTCTCTGAAAGTTTGGTAGAACTCTGTAGTGAAGCCGTCCGGGCCAGGGCTTTTTTTTGTTGGGAGTTTTTTGATTACCGTTTCAATCTCTTTTTTTGTTATGGGTCTATTTAGTTGTTCTACTTCTGAATGTGTTAGTTTAGGTAGGTAGTGTTTTTCCAGAAATTCATCCATTTCTTCTAGGTTTGCAAATTTGTTAGAGTACAATTTTTCATAAAAATCTGAAATGATTCTTTTAATTTCATTTGGTTCTGTTGTGATGTGGTCCTTCTCATTTCTTATTTGGGTTATTTGTTTCCTTTCCTGTATTTCTTTAGTCAGTCTAGCCAATGGTTTATCAATTTTGTTAATTTTTTCAAAGAACCAGCTTTTGGCTTTGTTAATTCTTTCAATTGTTTTTCTGTTCTCTAATTCATTTAGTTCAGCTCTAATTTTTATTATTTGTTTTCTTCTGGTGCCTGATGGATTCTTTTGTTGCTCAGTTTCTATTTGTTCAAGTTGTCAGGACAGTTCTCTGATTTTGGCTCTTTCTTCTTTTTGTATGTGTGCATTTATTGATATAAATTGGCCTCGGAGCACTGCTTTTGCTGTGTCCCAGAGGTTTTGATAGGAAGTATTTTCATTCTCGTTGCTTTCTATGAATTTCCTTATTCCCTCCTTGATGTCTTCTATAACCCAGTCTTTTTTCAGGAGGATATTGTTCATTTTCCAAGTATTTGATTTCTTTTCCCTAGTTTTTCTGTTATTGATCTCTAGTTTTATTGCCTTGTGGTCTGAGAAGATGCTTTGTAATATTTCGATGTTTTGGACTCTGCAAAGGTTTGTTTTATGACCTAATATGTGGTCTATTCTAGAGAATGTTCCATGTGCACTAGAAAAAAAAGTATATTTTGCAGCAGTTGGGTGGAGAGTTCTGTATAAGTCAATGAGGTCAAGTTGGTTGATTGTTGTAATTAGACCTTCCGTGTCTCTGTTGAGCTTCTTACTGGATATCCTGTCCTTCTCCGAAAGTGGTGTGTTGAAGTCTCCTACTATAAATGTGGAGGTATCTATCTCGCTTTTCAATTCTGTTAAAATTTGATTTATGTATCTTGCAGCCCTGTCACTGGGTGCACAAATATTTAATATGGTTATGTCTTCCTGATCAATTGTCCCTTTTATCATTATATAGTGTCCTTCTTTATCCTTTGTGGTGGATTCAAGTCTAAAGTCTATTTTGTCAGAAATTAATATTGCTACTCCTCTTCTTTTTTGCTTATTGTTTGCTTGATATACTTTTTTCCATCCTTTGAGTTTTAGTTTGTTTGTGTCTCTAAGTCTAAGGTGTGTCTCTTGTAGGCAGCATATAGATGGATCGTGTTTCTTTATCCAGTCTGTGACTCTCTGTCTCTTTATTGGTGCATTTAGTCCATTTACATTCAGGGTAATTATAGATAAATAAGTTTTTAGTGCTGTCATTTTGATGCCTTTTTATGTGTGTTGTTGACAATTTCATTTTTCCACATACTTTTTTGTGCTGAGGTGTTTTTCTTAGTAAATTGTGAGATCCTCATTTTCATAGTGCTTGACCTTTTGTTAGTTGAGTCGTTACGTTTTTCTTGGTTTTTATCTTGAGTTATAGAGTTGTTATACCTTTTTGTGGTTACCTTATTATTTACCCCTATTTTTCTAAGTAAAAAACCTAACTTGTATTGTTCTATATAGCCTTGTATCACTCTCCATATGGCAGTTCAATGCCTCCTGTATTTAGTCCCTCTTTTTGATTATTGTGATCTTTTACCTATTGACTTCCATGATTCCCTGTTATGTGTAGTTTTTTTTTAATTAATCTTAATTTGTTTGTTTTTGTGATTTCCCTATTTGAGTTGATATCAGGACGTTCTGTTTTGTGACCTTGTGTTGTGCTGATATCTGACATTATTGGTTCTCTGACCAAACAATATCCTTTAGTATTTCTTGTAGCTTTGGTTTGGTTTTTGCAAATTCTCTAAACTTGTGTTTATCTGTAAATATCTTAATTTCGCCTTCATATTTCAGAGAGAGTTTTGCTGGATATATGATCCTTGGCTGGCAGTTTTTCTCCTTCAGTGTTCTGTATATGTCGTCCCATTCCCTTCTTGCCTGCATGGTTTCTGCTGAGTAGTCTGAACTTATTCTTATTGATTTTCCCTTGAAGGAAACCTTTCTTTTCTCCCTGGCTGCTTTTAAAATTTTCTGTTTATCTTTGGTTTTGGCGAGTTTGATGATAATATGTCTTGGTGTTTTTCTTTTTGGATCAATCTTAAATGGGGTTCGATGAGCATCTTGAATAGATATCCTTTCGTCTTTCATGATGTCAGGGAAGTTTTCTGTCAGGAGTTCTTCAACTATTTTCTCTGTGTTTTCTCTCCCCCCTCCCTGTTCTGGGACTCCAATCACCCGCAGGTTATCCTTCTTGATAGAGTCCCACATGATTCTTAGGGTTTCTTCATTTTTTTAAATTCTTTTATCTGATTTTTTTTTCAGCTATGTTGGTGTTGATTCCCTGGTCCTCCAGATGTCCCAGTCTGCATTCTAATTGCTCGAGTCTGCTCCTCTGACTTCCTATTGCGTTGTCTAATTCTGTTATTTTATTGTTAATCTTTTGGATTTCTACATGTTGTCTCTCTATGGATTCTTGCAACTTATTAATTTTTCCAGTGTGTTCTTGAATAATCTTTTTGAGTTCTTCAACAGTTTTATCAGTGTGTTCCTTGGATTTTTCTGCAGTTATCCTAATTTCATTTGTGATATCATTAAGCATTCTGTAAATTAGTTTTTTATATTCTGTATCTGATAATTCCAAGATTGTATCTTCATTTGGGAAAGATTTTGATTCTTTTGTTTGGGGGGTTGGAGAAGCTGTCATGGTCTGCTTCTTTAAGTGGTTTGATATGGATTGCTGTCTCCGCACCATCACTGGGAAACTAGTTTTTCCAGAAAATCCGCTAAAAAAATGCAGTCAGATCCCTATCAGAGTTCTCCCTCTGGCTCAGGCTATTCAGATGTTAATGAAGCCGCCTGCGTCCAGTCCAAATCCCTGCGGGACAGTTCCCCGGCTCGGGCGCTGCTCTTTCTTGTCCAAGACAAGTCACTGCCTCCCGGGGACTTCTCCTACCGGCTGCGTCCCACGCCGCCCATGGAACCGGCTGGTCCCCCTCCCAGGGTTAGTTCAGGGGGGTGGAGCAGCTCTCTGTGCTTGTGCCGTACCTGACTGGTACGCTGGCTCCAGGCTCTGGAAACAATCGCTGCTTCCCCGTATTAGTTCGTTCTCCGTCTCTAAATCTGTGTTTGTTGTTCAGGGTTCGTAGATTGTTTTGTATGTGATCGATTCACTTGTTTTTCCATGTCTTTGTTGTAAGAGGGATCCGAGGTAGCGTCTGCCTAGTCCACCATCTTGGCTCCGCCCCCCTAGGCTGTCATTTTTAAGTTGCAAGTAGTTAATGTACAGTTTGTGTTCCTCAAAGAATTTGAACTTAATTGTACTTTGCCACTAAATTATATATATATATATATAAAATACCATTGTCGTTGAGTCAATTCCGACTCACGGCAACCCTTTAGGACAGAGTAGAACTGCTCCATAGGATTTCCAAGGAGAAGCTGCTGGATTTAAACTGCTGACCTTTTGGTTAGCAGCCATGGCTCTTAACCACCATGAAACCAGGGCTCCACTTGGCCTCTGGTGTTAAAAGGTACCATCTAGTCAATTCTGACTCATAATGACAGAGGACAGAGTAGAACTTCTCATAGGGTTTCCAAGGAGCAGCTGGTGGATTTGAACTGCTGCCTTTTTGGTTAGCCGCTGAGTTCTTAAGCATTTTGCCACTAGGAAGATAAAAAAGCTTTATCTATTACCTGAAAGTCCAGCTAATATGCACACACCAAAAACTGAGGCCAAGATGAAGAAATTGAAGATTTTTACCCAACTTCTGTAGTCTGAAATTGATTGAAAATGCAATCAGGATGCATTGATAATTACTGGTTATTGGAACTCAAAAGTTGGAAACAAAGAAGGGTTGATAGTTTGAAAATATGGCCTTGGTGATAGAAACAATGCTGGAGGTCTCATGACAGAATTTTGCAAGATCAACGATCTCATTGCAAATACATTTTTTCAACAACATAAATAGCAACTACACACATGGACCTTGCCAGGTGGAATACACAGGAATCAAATCAACTACATCTGTGGAAACAGACCATGGAAAAGCTCAATATCACCAGTAAGAGCAAGGCCAGGGGCCGGCTGCAGAACAGACCATCAGTTGCTCAGATACAAGTTCAAGTTGAAGCTGAAGAAAGTTAGACAAGTCCACAAGACTGAAGTCCACCCTCAAGTTTATCCTATCTGAATTTAGAGACCATCTCAAGAATAAATTTGACACATTGAACACTAATGACCGAAGACCAGAAGAGTCATGAAATGACATCAAGGATATCATACATGAAGAAAGTAAAACATCATTAAAAAGACAGGAAAGAAAGAAAGGTAGACTCAAATGGATGTCAGAAGAGACTCTGAAACTTGCTCTTGAACATAGAGTAGCTAAATTGAAAGGAAGAAATGATGAAGTAGAACAGTGATACAGAAGATTTCAAAGGGCTACTCGAGATGAAAAAGTAAAGTATTATAATGACGTGTCCAAAGACCTGGAGTTAGAAAACCAAAGGAAAGAACACACTAGGCATTTCTCAAGCTGAAAAAACTGAAGAAAAAATTCAATCCTTGAGTTGCACTATTGAAAGATTCGTGGAAATACTGAATGATGCAGGAAGAAACAAAAGAAGCTGGAAAGAATACACAGAGTCACTGTATCAAAAAGAATTGGTTGATAACCAGTCATTTCAGGCAGCAGCATATGATCAAGGACCAATGGTACTGAAGGAAGAAGTCCAAGTTGCACTGAAAACCTTGGTGAAAAACAAGGCTTCAGGAACTGACAGAATACCAATTGAGATGTTTCAACAAATGGATACAGTGCTGGAGGTGCCTACTCTTCTATGCCAAGAAATTTGGAAGACAGCTACCTGGCCAACCAACTGGAAGAGATCCATATGTGTGCCTATTCCAAAGAAAGGTGATCCAACAGAGTGTGGAAATTATTGAACAATATCATTATTATCACATGCAAGTAAAATTTTGCTGAAATTCATTCAAAAGCCGTTGCAGCAGTATATCATCAGGGAACTGCCAGAAATTCAAGCTGGATTCAGAAGAGGACATGGAACCAGGAATATCATTGCTGACGTAAGATAGATGCTGGCTGAAAGCAGAGAGTACCAGAAAGATGTTACCTGTGTTTTATTGACTATGGTAAGGAATTCGACTGTGTGGATCATAACAAATTATGGACAACATTGTGAAGAATGGGAATTCCTGAACACTGTATTGTGCTCATGAAGAATCTGTACATAAATCAAGAGACAGTTAGAACAGAACAAAGGGTACTGCATGGTTTAAAGCCTAGAAGGGTGTTCATCAGGGTTGTATCCTTTCACTATACTTATTCAATCTGCATGCTGAGCAAATAATCTGAGAAGCTGGACTATATGAAGAAGAACAGGGCATCAGGATTGGAAGAAAACACACTAAGTACCTGTGTTATGCAGATAATACAACCTTGCTTGCTGAAAGTGAAGAAGACTTGAAGCACTTACTGGATTACACCTCAGCTTAAAGAAAACAAAAATCCTTACAACTGGATCAATAAACAACATCATGATAAATGGAGAAAAGATTGAAGTTGTCAAGAATGTCATTTTACTTGGATCCACAACCAACACCCATGGAAGCAGCAGGTGAAAAATCAACAAATTCATTGTATAGGGCAAATCTACAGTAAAAGACCTCCTTAAAGTGTTAAAAAGCAAAGATGTGACCTTGAAGACTAAGGTGCTCCTGACCCAAGCCTGATGTTTTCAATTACCTTTTAAGCATGGGAAAGCTGGACAATGAATAAAGAAAACTGAAGAATTATTGATGTCTTTGAATTGTGATGTTGGTAAGGATATTGAATATACCATGGACTACCAAAAGAATGAACAAAGCTGTCTTAGAAGAAGTACTACCAGAATGCTCCTTAGAAGCAAGAATAGTGAGACTATGTCTCACGTACTTTGGACATGTTATCAGGAGGGGTCAGTCCCTGGAGAAGGACATCAAACTTGATAAAGTCGAGGGTCAGCAAAAAAAGAGGAAGACCCTCAATGAGATGGACTGACCCAGTAACTATAAAAATAGGCTCAAGCATAACAACGATTTTGAGGATGACACAGAACTGGGTAGTGTTTTGTTTTGTTGTACATAGGGCCACTGTCAGAACCAGCTCAACAGCATCTAAGAACAACAACATTACATGAAAATTTTTATTCTTTTTCTTTCATATAAGTGCCTACTTACCTAACTTCTTACTTACCTAAATACACACATACATGCATTCATAAACCTGGACTTACACTTGGAAGACAATTTTTTTTTCTTTCTAGTCCAATGTAACATTGCAAAATTTCTTATAGTAACAAATGTGTAGGTTGCCAAACCTAAATCCCTTTTTCTCTAGAAGAATAGCTGGTGTGTATAAAAGTATGCCTGAGTGTTTGCTTAGACTGGGAAGAGGCTGGATCTTTGGAGTGGTACTGAAAGTGATAGGGAGAATTTAACTCACATATTTAACTTATGGAATATCTACTATGTGGTAGGATGTTTCAGCTACTGGGGCACACAAAGTTAAACAAAAACATATTTGAAACTGTTTTTAATTACCATTATTATTATTACTTGTCATTGCTTAGCCAATCCCATCCAACAAGAAGAATTGGACAGTGATGTTATTTGAAAATATTATTATATTATTATTTTCTAGATGCTGCCTGTCTTAATTACCTACTGCTGCTACAATAAAAATACCACAAGTGGATGGCTTCAACTTCAGAAGTTCATTCTCTCAGAGTCTAGTAGGCTAGAAGCCCAAATTCAGGGTGTCACCTCCAGGGGAAGGATTTCTTTCTCTAATGGCTCTGGAGGAAGGTCTTTTTCATCAACCTTCCCTTCAAACAGGAACTTCTCACTGCAGGGACCCCGGGTCCAAAGGACACGTTCTGCTTCTGGCACTACTTTGCTGGTGGTATGAGGTCCTGGTGTCTCTCTGCTTGCTTCACTCTTTCATATTTCAGAAGAGATTGGCTCAAAACACAACCTAATCTTGTAGATTGACTCCTGCTCCATTAACATAGCTGCCTCTAATCCTGCCTCATTAACATCACAGAGGTAGTATTTACAACACATGGGATAATCACCTCAGATGACAAAATGGTGGACAATCACACAATACTGGGAATCATGGCCTAGCCAATATGACACACATTTTGGGGAGAACACAATTCAATCCATAACACTGCCTATTTTATGCTGTAGTACCATCTTCAATTACTTTGTTTCCTGGGATAAAATGGAACTAAGTTACTCCATTTATGCTTTTTTTTTTTTTTTTGCCTTCCTGTAGGCTTTAGTTTTTGAAGTTAAAAATCCCTACATATGCCAATCTTTCCATTTCATGCACTTTCCCATTCATCCCCATTCTCTCTATTCATTACCAAGGGCATGATTCTAATAAACTCTTGATATGTGCTTTCTCAAACTAAACGTAATGGGGTGGGATGAATTTTTTGAATGGTCATTATCATCAATTACTTGATTCTCACATTAAACTTGTATGATGACTATAATGGCCTCCCACCTACCAAGAGTTTATCTGTTAGTTTATCACCAACGGATAAACTTATATTCCGAAAGACAGGAAAGTAGTCATCCCAGTGCAACAAAGCTAATGCATGATAAAGAGAGAATTTGATTCCAGGTCTTTCTTACTCTAGACCTTACATTCTCTTCACTATACTTGCTATGCTGTTACACCATTCACCATACACTAAATGCTACTATGTAACAAATGGAAGGGATTGAAGAATGGCAACCAACAACAACCTGGACACTATGGCTGGCTGAGCTGTGGGAGAGACTGGTATGACCATTCCAGAGCCTGGAGCAAAGTGAGTCAGGGATGACTTGCACATGTTACGGAATTCAGCAGACACCAAAGCTTAAGATTTTATGGTCTCATCCCTGTATCAAGTGCCTCAGAAAACTGTTCAAAAGTAGAGATTATAAAGAAAAAGAATGTGTCTGTTTTTTAAGTAACTTATTTTTTCTAATTGTGACATCTAATTCAGTAATACTTGACTTAACTAAGAAGAATGCCAGCATAATATTAATTATTCAGCCCTTCCCAGGCTTCTGCAAGCTTTCATTAACAAGAAAAGTTTGCAGGACAAGTTATAGTTTACACGCCAACAAATCTGTTTATAAATTACACCGTAAAGGCAGAATGTGGTAGTAAATCAACTTCCTTTACAAGCACCATCTATTTACGCAGCTAGATTCTATACATCTTGTACCTGAATATGTAGCACTGAAATTTGCTGAACCTTTTGTTCCTTTTATTTTCCTACTCTAGACCTACAATTAAACTCTAATTTGATTTTTTTCTACTCTGTAAATTCTAATTTGTTATGATAGAACCTCAATTCACAAACCAAAGTAACTCTGTCCAAAAAATTCAACAAATACTGTACTCACAATCTCAGATATTTCCACAAAAATTAGATTTTGACTTGAAATGATAGCAGAATACTTCTCACACAGTATGCAACAGATATTGTTGTTGTTAGGTGCTGTGGAGTTGGTTCTGACTCACAGCAACTACGTACAACAGAATGAAACACTACCTGGTCCTGTGCCATCTTTGCAATCAGTGCTGTGCTTGAGACCAACATTGCAGCCACTGGGTCAATCCATCTCATTGAGGATCTTCCTCTTTTTCACTGACCCTCTACCTTACCAAGCATGATGTCCTTCTCCAGGGACTCGTCTCTACTGATAAAATATCTGGGGTAAGTGAGACCAAGTCTTACCATTACCCTTCCAAGGAGTACTCTGGCTGTATTACTTCCAAGACAGATCTGTTCGTTCTGGCGGTATGGAGAAATGATGTTAGAGATCATGCTAATAAATAAGTAGAGTCTCTGAGTGTCTTACGTTTTCAACAGTAAGCTCAAAAAGAAAAGAAACTATAAAGAGAAAAAAGTAACAAAATTACTCTGAGTCAGGATCATTTACTATTCTACCTGAGTACCACGCATGATCCACTTTCGAAAACCAAGCTTATCAGGAAAAAACATTTTCAGTTCTACTATAATCCAGAATAGCCAGAATTTCTACCTTAAAAACCATTTATATATATATATATATATATATATATATACATATATATATATACATGAAAGAAAATATATAATACCCAGTGTTGAAAAAATAACAATAAAAACAAACCCATGTGTATCTATCAACACTTTTCCTTAATAAAATAGTACCTATACTTTGCAGAGGGCTTTTTATACTTTTGAATACCTCTTTTTGATTGTAACTGCCACTTTCCTTCACCACGCAGAGGTGGTCACAATTCTAAATGTTTAATTTAATAAGTACATGCATTTAAAATAATATTCAGTTATGTTTTACATGAAAATAAACAAAGATATTCGTATTAATTGTGATTTGAGGAGAACGTCAAAACTGAAAAACTGTGGGATTAGAACTGAATTTATAGAGATCTAGAAAGAACAGCAAGGAGCTAATCAACATGTGGTTTAAAAAAGAACCGGGATCAGAACTGAGCTGTTTTATATTCTTAAAATCTCAAATGTTTTAGTATAAAACAGCTCCTTCACTTATTATTTGAACAGCTTCTCTTCAGAGGACTCTGACACAGGACTTTTGATCCAGGGCAGAAGACAACACTAGAGATAAATGAAGATTAAAAAAAAAGAGAGAGAAAAAAAAACACCATTGTTGTCAAATCGATTCCGATTCCCAGAGACCTTATAGGACAGAGTAGAACTGCCCCACAGGGCTTCCAAGGTGCAGCTGGTGGATTTGAACTAATAACCAAAAGTTTAGCAAAGGTTAGAAGCAGAGCTCCTGGCCACTGCATCACCAGGGCTTCAAATTCCAGATACCAAGATCTGTTTAAACTTGTTCTTCTCTTCTGGAAATGATGGCGCTTCCATTGTTCTAACCGTGTATTCCCATTTGTTTCTTCTGAAAAATTTATGCAAGTCAATCCCAGGGGAGTTCACCACTATTCTTCCACTTGTATCATACTCTTAGTGGTAACACAGACAATCTCTAGCCTCCCTCTAGCATCTGCATCTTTGCACATACAATTCCTTCTGATGGGAGTACTTTGTTTGTTTGATCTTCTGTGTAAGACCAATTCCTATACTTTTTTTTAATCAAAGGTTAAAAAATTACCTGTTTAGAACACTTCTTTATCTCTCAAAGTGAGGTGGGTTCAACTCCTCTATTCTACCTGAGTACCACGCATGATCGACTTTCAAAAAACAGAGTATTAAAGTGACAATTTACTTAACTGAATCAGAGTTCAAAGAACTATGGCTTTTGTTTCCAATCCAGACTGTGGTTCAAAACCAACCTGGCACCTGTGTTTGTAAACAAAGTGTTCTATGAAAATGCCACCCACTTTCATTAACCTATTGTCTATGGCTGCTTAAGTGCTTCAATAGCAGAGTTGAGTAGTTAGGACAGAGACTCTATGGCCTACATGGTCTAAAATATTTAATACCTGACTCTTTAAAGAAAATGTTTCCTGATCTCTGGTCTACACCATCTATTAGAATTCTCTAGAGGAGAAATGTGTCTTATTTACTATTTTATATTGTACATTGTAAGTCCTTGCTCTTTATTAAAGAGATTGACAAGTGCCAATGAACATATACTGTGTGTCTGTAAGAAGACCCTTCATGAGACAGACACACCTGACATACAGGAAAAGAGTAAATAAAAAGCTGGGAGAAAAGAATTGTGCATGTATGAATCATATGAGCCCATAATCTTAGTCATTGTGGATTGGCTAGAGTATTATCTGTCTTTGGATTTATCTCCATTGGTTTTCTGTAGAGAGGAATAACTACTGGAGAAGGAATGTATTATGGGCAAAGTTTTAGTGTTGTTGACAAACTAAAATTACATTTTTATTGCAGATTTTTTTTTTTTTTGGTACTACTTCCCTTAAAAAAAAAAAAAAAAAACTAGTGAGGTAGGACTTCCAGTATGGTGAAGTGAGTAGTGTATCAAATCCTCTCCCTAAACGGCAATGATAAAACTGGATAAAATTGTTAAAAACTATCCTGCTAGGTTTTTAGCAATTTTATCCAATTTAGCTGTCTTTTATTGACTATGCAAAGGTATTCTACTCTGTGGATCATAACAAATTATGGACAACACTTCGAAGAATGGAAATTCCAAAACACTTAATTGTGCTCATGAGGAATCTATACGTAGATCAAGAGGCAGTTGTTCAGACAGAATAAGGGGATACTCAGTGTTTTAAAGTCAGGGAAGGTGTGCATCAGGGTTGTATCCTTTCACCATACCTATTCAATCTATATGCTGAGCAAATAATTCGAGAAGCTGGACTATATGAAAAGGAATGGGGCATCAGGATTGGAGGAAGACTCATCAACAACCTATGTTATGCAGATGACACAACTTTGCTTGCCTAAAATGAAGAGGACTTGAAGCCCTTACTGATGAAGAACAAAGACCACAGCCTTCAGTATGCATTACACCTCAACATAAAGAAAACAAAAATTCTCACAACTGGACGAATAAGCAACATCATGATAAATGGAGAAAAGATTGCAGTTGTCAAGGATTTCATTTTACTTGAGTCCACAATCAACAACCATGGAAGCAGCAGTCAAGAAATCAAAAGATGCATTACATTGGGCAAATGTGCTGCAAAGGACCTCTTTAAAGTGTTTAAAAGCAAAGATGTCACTTTGAAAACTAAGGTGAGTCTGACCCAAGCCATAGTATTTTCAATTGCCTCATATGCATGCGAGAGCTGGACAATGAATAAGGAAGACTGAAGAAGCATTGATGCTTTGAATTGTGGTGTTGGCGAAGAATATTGAATATTCCATGGACTGCCAAAAGAAGGAACAAATCTGTCTTAGAAGAAGTATAATCAGAATGCTCCTTAGAAGCAAGTATGGTGAGACTGCATCATATATACTTTGGACATGTTGTCAGGAGGGATCAGTTCCTGGAAAAGGACATCATGCTTGGTAAAGTACACAGTCAGTGGAAAGAGGAAGACCCTCAATGAGATGGATTGACACAGTGGCTGCAACAATGGGCTCAAGCATTAACAACGATTGTGAGCACGGCACAGGATCAGGCAGTGTTTCGTTCTGTGGTGTATAGGGTCACTATGAGTCAGAACCAACTCGAAGGTACCTAACAACAATAACAGCATTCTGCTAGGACTCTGGAAATTGACCAAAGCAAACATCCAATTAGAAAGTGACAATTCATGAAAAAACTACTGAATTTCATGTGAGAAGCACAAGCATCTGTGGCATTCTTACGTTGTGCTGCTTCAATCCACCCACCTTCCACACTCCTAACCACTCCCCTCTCTAGAATTTCTACTCCCCCCTAGCAGCTGGATCAGGGTGATAGTTTTACCAGGGTGGGGTCAGCTATAAATGTCACCACAGGGGTCTAACTTCACTTTGAGTGGACTATTGAGAACTCATGTTCAGCAGTATTATCAGTAATAGTAACAATATTGGTGGCAAATAAACAGGGAAGATAAGAGGCTCAGCAACAATAAGGTTAAGGCATGTCTGTCTCACAAGATTTGCGCAAGCAACAGACTGACAGTACAGTCAGCAATTTTTCAGAGAGATCCAAGAAATGAGACAGCCAGAGAGTTCCTTGATAAGCAATCTGTACCTCAATGAAAGGGCGATTTAAGAGAGCCCAAGCTTTCCACACATTTCTCCTGTGAGCTTGAGAACACGTGTAGAAGAGACACAAGTATGCACAGTAAAAATAAAACAAAGAATAGACTTAAAAACTGCCTGAACACTCACAGTGCTCCCTAACACAGACCCACTCCTAGAGGATGAAAGACTTACTATTTGAGATGTTGGAACACAACCTGTGACTAATGACTGGCTGAGTAATAAATACACAAGGGTAACACTAGGAAGTAAAGCTTAAAAAAAATTGATGTCGTTAGGTGCCAAGGAGTCAGCTCCAAATCATAGTGACTCAATGTATAACAGAACAAAACTTTGCCCAGTCCTATTCCATCCTCACAATCCTTGCTATGTTTTAGCCCATTGTTGCAGCCACTGTGTCAATCCATCTCGTTGAGAGACTTAGACTTTTTCCCTGACCTTCTATTTTACCAAGCATGATGTCCTTCTCCAGAGATTGGTCGATCTAAATAACATTTCCAAAGTAAGCTAGACAGAGTCTTGCCATCTTTGCTTCTAAGAAGCATTCTGACTATACTTCCTCCAAGACAGATTTGTGTGTTCTTCTGAAAGTCCATGGTATATCCAATATTCTTCTCCAACACTGTAATTCAAATGAGTCAATTCTTCTTTTATCTTCCTTTTTCATTGTCCAGCTTCCATATGCATATAATTGAAAAGGACAAGGCTTGGGTAGGTGCACCCTAGTCCTCAAAGTGACATCTTGGCTTTTTAAGACTTTAAAGAGATCTTTTGCAGCAGATTTACCTAATAAAATAAAAAAAAAAATACAATATATCATTTAATTTCTTGACTTCCATGGGTGTTGATTGTTGATCCAAGTAAAATGAAATCCTTGACAACTTCAATAATTTCTCTGTTTATCTTAATGTTCCTTATTGGTCCAGTTGTTAAAATTTTTTTCTGTAGTTGAGGTGCAATTCATACTGAAGGCTGTAGTCTTTGATCTTTATCAGTAAGTGTTTCAAGTCCTCTTCACTTTCAGCAAACAAGATTGTATCACCTGCGTATTGCACGTTACTACTGGGTCTTCCTCCAATCTTGATGCCACATTCTTGTTCATACAGTCTAGCTTCTTGGGTATTTGCTCAGCATACAGGTTGAATTAGCATAGTGAAATGAAACAATCCTGCCTCATACCTTTTAGACCATGCAGCATTCCCTTGTTCTGTTCCAAAGACTGCCTCTTGATCTATGCACAGGTGCTGCACGAGCATAATTAACTGTCCTGGAATTCCCATTCTTCACAGTATTATCCATAATTTGTTATGGTCTACACTGTCAAATGCCTTTGGATAATCAATACAACACAGGTAAACATCTTTCTGGTGTTGTCTCTTTTTGGCCAAGATCCATCTGATATCAGCAATGATAGCCCTCCTTCCACAACCTTTTCCGAATCTGGCTTAAATCTCTGGCAGTTAGCTGTTGATATGTGACTGCAGCCATTTTTTGAATTATCTTCAGGAAAAGTATACGATATTAATGATATCGTTCAATAATTTCTACATTCTGCTGGATTACCTTTCTTCAGAATGGACACAAATATGGATCTCTACCAGCTGGGTTTGCAGGTAGCTGTTTTGCAAATTTCTTGGCAAAGATGAGTGAGTGCTTCCAGTGCTGCATTTGTTTGTTGAAACATATCAATTAGTATTTTGTCAATTTCTGGAGACTTATTATTCGTCAGTGCTTTCAGCGCAACTTGGACTTTTTCCTTCTATACCATTGGTTCTGGAATTTCAACAATTCTTTTTGGTTTAATGATCCTATGTGTTCCTTCCATCTTCTCTGATGCTTCCTGTCTTTCAATTTTTTTTGCCCATCGAATCCGTCTATATTACAACTCGAGGCTTGAATTTTTTCTTCAGTTCTTTCAGCTTGATAAATGAGGAGTGTGTTCTTCCCTTTTGGTTTTCTGACTCCAGGTCTTTGAACATTTCATTAAAATACTTTAGCGGTGTTCTCAAGCTGCTTTTTAAATTTTTCCATTCAGGTTTTTTACTTCACTATTTCTTCTTTTCAATTTAGTTACTCTGTGCTGAAGGCCAACCTTCAGAGTCTATTCTGACTTGCATTTTGATCTTTTCTTTCTTCCTTGTCTTCTGGATGACATTTTGCTTTCCTCATATATGACGTCCTTGATGCCATCCTTTTGGTCTCTGGTCATCTTTTCTGGTCTCTGGTCATTAGTGTTCAATATGTCAAAATCTATTTTTGATATGGTCTGTAAATTCAGGTGGGATATATTCAAGGTTATAATTTGGCTCTTGTGAACTTTTAAAAATTTTCTTCAGCTTCAACTTGAACTTGCATAGGAGGAATTGATCATATGTTTCGAAGTCAGCTCCTGGCCTTGTCCTGACTAATGATACTGAGCTTATCTTCATCTTTTTTGACAGATGTAGTTGATTTGATTCTTGTATATTTGATCTGGTGAGGCTCACAAGTTTAGTTATTGAAAAAAAGATATTTCTAATGCATAAGTCTTCAGTCTTCCCAAATTCTATCAAGCAATCTCCGTTGTTGTTTCTATCACCAATAGAATATATATATATAAATCAGTGAAGCAATAGGAGATTCTAGATGGCAAAAGAAAGAGTTAGTGAACAGGAGATAGACCAAGAGAAGCTATCCAGTCTTAGAAACAGTAAAAGAATAAAGAAAAATAAACAGAACCATGGAGATAATATCAAGCCTACCAATATATAATAAAACATTGTTTTCAAATAAACATGGAACATTGTCCTTGACAGATCATCTGCTAGACCATAAAACATATCTCAATAAAGTTAAAATAATTGAAATCATACAAAGTATGTTCTCAAAATTTACAGAATTAAATTAAAAATCAAGAACAGAAGGAAACTTGGAAAATCCCAAATTCTTGAAAATTAAACAACATAGTTTTAAATAACACATAAAAGAATGAAAAATTCACCAGGAATATTGGTAAATTTGGACCTAAATGAAAACAAAAACACAATTATATTAAAATTTGTGAGTTGCAGTGAAAGGGGTACTTAAGTAGAAATTTAAAAGTTCAAATACCTATAATTGCAAAATTGATAATTAAATTTTCATCTTAAGAATCTAGGAAAAAACATAGAAACCTAACCCATAGCAAGTAGAATGAAATTAATAAAGACTGGAGCAGGGGGCAGAGCAAGATGGCAAAGTGAGTGGAACCTGCCATTTACTCCCCCAGCAACTAACCCACTAAACAATAAATAAAAACAAAACAGGCTAAGATGTCTGTCACAGATTGAATTATGTCCCCCCAAAAATGTATGTATCGACTTGGTTAGGCTATGATTCCCAGTATTGTGTGACTGTCCTCCATTTTGTGATTGTAATTTTATGTTGAGAGGATTAGGGTGGGATTGTAACATCATCCTTACACAGGTCCCCTCCCTGATCCAATGTAAAGGGAATTTCTCCGGGGTGTGGTCTGCACCACCTTTTAACTCTCAAGACATAAAAGGAAAGGGAAGCAAGCAGAGCCTTGGGAACCTCATACCACCAAGAAAGCAGCAGCAGGAGTAGGGCGCATCCTCTGGACCTGGGTTCCCTGCACCTGAGAAGCTCCTCAACCATGGGAAGGTTGAGGATAAGGACTTTCTTCCCAAGAAGAGAGACAGAGAGAAAGCCTCCCACTGGAGCTGACTCCTTGAATTTGGACTTTTACTGTGAGGAAATAAATTTATTTTTCTTAAAGTCAAAGTCATCCACTTGTATTTCTGTTATTTCAACACTAGATGACTAAGACAATCTCAGACCTATGGACGGCAGCTGAGATGTTGGAGAGTTGGGGTGGGTCCAGCAAAATTAAAAACAAAACTAAACTAAATTAAACTAACAAGCTCTGTTGTCTTTTTGAGGGAAATACCAATAAGCAAAGGAGCAAATAACGTAGTAGAATAAGCATTCTTCCCTGAGGAAAGGATTGTAACACAACATTAAAGTGCAGACATAATTAGCTGTCTTTACTGGAGGCTTATTTAAGAACGGTTAAAGGATAGTGTGCACACAAATTAACCAGACTACATTCTCCTCCTTATAACAGTTAGTCAGAAAAGAGGACTTATACGCCTCCAACTCCAACTCCCTGCAGACACATTAATAGGCACCTTGGAAATCAAAGGTCTAGTTAGAAATTCATGACTTAAAAATTCATCTTAAAATTTCTGAAGATCAGAAGGAAAAGATGCTTTATTGGACTCCCAATTCCTGAATATATTCAGCTTTATTTATGATTATTCATTTATTCTTCATAACATCAAATATATAACAAATACAAAACATAGAATTTACTGTCATCAGATGAAAAACCTGAGCCTTACAAAAGTTAAGTTACTCTTCTTAAAACATTCTTAGAATTAAGCGGTGCATTAGACCAGTGGTGGTAGATTAAAATTTATAAAATCAACCTCCAAAGTAAGGAAGAAGAAGCAAGAGTGGAGAGCATTCTTTGCTGGGTTCCCTGCACTGAGAAGCTCCAAGAACCAGGAGGCCAAGAGAGAGTTGTAACACTGAAGACAACAAGAAGCACTGGCAGAGAAATGGCAGCAGGAGAGACAGCGAGGTTGGCTTTCTGGCCTATGGAGCAAGAAAATGGAGTGCTTTTGGGGCAGGAGACTTGATGACAGAGTGGAGTGCCTCTTGGCACTTACTGGCAGACCTAAAAGAGTTTTGTAACCCTTGCTCAAGCATTGTAGAGGTCTGGGGGCCAGAAAGAGGCCTGCCTGATGGCACACTTGAGAAGAGGCTGTCTGGATGGAAAAAGTATATGCTGAGAATCCTGAACCTGAATTGTGTAACCTGTTACTTCCCTAGTAAACCCCATAAGCATGAGTATTGTCTGTTAGTTCTGCGTGGCCATTGCAACGAATTATCAAACCCAGCAGAGAAGTAGAGTGTGCCATGGGAGGGATGGTTGGTATCAGAATTGTAAAGATGGCGGAGAAAGGTGGCATGTCTGATCTCTGCCTTATAGGAATCAGCGTTGGGCTGTTAATCTTGATGTTCCTTCCTCCTTTGAAGTTAGAGAAGGTCAGATGCCACGGCTATGCTATTTTTACACTTTACATCTGAAAAGAGCAACAACTATGCAGAATAAAGAGCAAGGTGGGTGAGGAGAGGAGGGCAGGTTATCCTACTGAAGGTGAAAGGAGGGGTGCTGTGCTGCCCTTTGTGATACACAATGAGAGGAACTTTTTTTGGCTCAAGCCACAGAAGAGAATAGGGGCTACATATGGCAGGGTGAGATCAGACTGGGATTCTGAACTGTATAATATAAAATTAAAGAAACTAAAAAAAAAAAAAATGTGCTTTTTAATATTAGGCCCTCTGGATAATGCAAAGGATAAGTCAATGTGGTGTTTATCCATAAACAGGTCTGGATTAATATAGACCTTAATCTGTGGATTTTACAGCATATTAGATCTGAACAAATTAAAGATGGGCTTTTGACAAAGTTTTTGTCACCAGGTCTTTTGGTAATAATGGCCCAGATGGTGCCATCCCAGCAACTTCCTTGTAATTTTGTCTCTTGAACATATGGACTGGTCCAAGTAATGAATAGATTCTTCCCAGCTTTATGCTGGAAAAGAGCAATAGCTATGGGCATTTTCTGTGTCTCCTAGGGAAGGTTTAGGTTTTCCTTCAGAGTAGCAAACCTAAAACACCTACGACTGCTTTATTTCAAACCATCAGTGTGCTATTATTTTAGCATTTCTTGTCTCTTTCCCCACTTTTACTACAAACTCCCTGCTCATCAGATGTGGTGAGAGGAAAAAAAACAAAGTAAGTGATGAAAATTATCGAGACCTTTCCAGCCACATACTCATTCCACAAATATTTATTAAGTGCCTACTAACTGTGTTTCAGGCGCTGTGCTCAGACTATGGATTTACAGACATATATGGCAGAACCCTTATCCTCCAGATTTCATTTGCTTGGAGTGGGTGAACAGTTAAGAAGCACATCAGACTAAAACCGTGCAGTATAAGCCGTGATAGGATGAAGTTCATTGCATTGTGGGAACATGTAACACAAATTCAATTTTGTTTGGATTGTATTGGGATATGAGGAAGGGATTACTTGCCATCCTAGATGTACTCATTCATTTAACAAACAACTACTGAGTGCCTACATTGTGACAAACACCGCTAGCTCGTGGAAATACAAATAGAAATGAACACAGGCTCTGCCTTAGAAAATTTCAGAATCCAATTGGGGAAGCAGACAAGTAAAAAACATTACATATGTCAGTGGCTTGGGAACTCTATGGGGCAATTCTACTCTGTTCTGTAAGGTCGCTATAGGACAAGTTGGAATCGACTTGACAGCAATAGGTTTTTAAGTTAAACTTACCATAATCTTCTATTCCCTGTAAAATACAAAAACCCTTGAAAAATCTTTATCCGGTAAGAATCCCAATAACTATATATTTCCATTATGATGGCTTTTTGGAGAGAATCCTTCCAGAGTTGAATGAATTGAGCCTTAATGTATTCATCTGTAATATAACATTTTCATACATGGTAATGTATATGAAGAATACAGTAATAAAATTTCATTGATAATATTTCATTAATTATTATTGTATTAATAATAAAATAATTGATTAATGTTATCATTTAAATTAAGAATTTCATGATGAGTAATCTGCTTATCAATTCAACACAACTTAGACCAGATAATTGGGTAGGTTTCAAGAGTAAATATATTATATACATATACTTATTTTTTAATAAAATATATTAAATAAATTGTTGATTCTTCTTTCAATTCAGAATCAACTATAATAACCATTTTCTCCAATAAATTTCTCCAGATATTGAACAGTTTCAGGTATCACAATCACTATTAATTTGACCAGCTTCAAATTATTAGAACTTAAATACCCTAGGCCCAAAGTGGATACAAGGATTAATTTATTACTTGATGAATATTTGTCTAATTAGAAGTACACTGCTTTGCCCAGAAGATACTGTGGGTTCATTTCAACGTTAACTAATAATCAGTGCTTTAGAAAATTATGAAAACCTTATAATTTCAGAATCATCAACATTGGTATTCCTTTGTATCAAACTTTTAAAGAACTGGAAGAGTTGGACACAGGGCGGGTATAGTTCTTTTTGAAATACAGTGATAATGAATAGTCTGAAGATTCAGTAGAATCGAATTATTTTCCCTCCTCGGAAGAAACAGTCATTTTTTCTTCACACAACACTCACATTACGCACACTGTCTAACAACACTCTAAATTTTCCAGAAGTCTGGAGTTACAATTTAAAGAATTGATTATCATGTTTTTATAGATCTTATATATCAAAGTACTTTAAGGAAAATAGAAACTTAAGTAATTAAGACATTCCTTCCTACGCCTGATTATTTTGAACATCCTCCTAATAATTTTGTCCACTTATATTTACATGACCCTCTGTTTACATTGCCAGAATTAGAATAATTAAGTAAAAATTGATGGCACTTGCCAGAAACTTTGATTTGTTTATTTCTATTCTGTCCCTGGAACGTAGAACTCAATGGATTGAGTTACTGCATTCACCTAAAAATTTTGCCTGAAGCTACCTAACACACTGCCTTATGTCCAGAAGTACAATAATATACTGATATTTTCTGGTTTTCTTTCACTTCCACCACTGAACTTGAATAACTTCTCCTTAGAGGCAGAAATGTTTAAAAATACTACTACTAATAAAGTTGATTATTTGAAACAAATAGTTTGAACTTAAAGATTTAAGAGAGGACTTCATTACCTTACCTTTAAAAATAGAGAATATCCTTATCTTATGGGTTCGTATAAATCTGTGGCTTGGTTGGTTTATGATGCATAGGTATCATTATTACATAAAGTGCATGCTACATTCTTACTCATATTTGCCTTTTATCATTATGTTTTCTCTCAAGTAATAATATTTAAAATGTCATGGAATTGGAACAGTGAGAAAAAGGTAATGTTGCCTGGATGGAAGAAGGTATTAACTTAGAAGAATAACAGGGTGTCTTAGTCATTTAGTGCTGCTATAACAGACATACCACAACTGGATGGCTTTAACAAAGAGAAATTTATTCTCTCATAGTCTAGTAGGTTACGAGTCCAAATTCAGGGTGTCAGCTCCAGGGGAAACCTTTCTCTCTCTGTCTGCTCTGGAGGAAGATTCCTTGTCCTCAATCTTCCTCTGGTCAAGGAGCTTCTCAGGTGCAGGGACCCCAGGTCCAAAGGACACTCTCTGCTCCCGGTGCTGTTTTCTTTGTGGTATGAGGTCCCCAACTCTCTGCTCGCTTCGTCTTCCTTTTATCTCTTGAGAGATAAAAGGTGGCGCAGGCCACACCCCAGGGAAACTCCTTTTTGGATCAGGGAGGTGATCTGAGTAATCCTTTTAACCATAGGCAGAGATTATGATTTATAACACGTAGGAAAATCACAAAATGGAGGACAACTACATATGGCCTAACCAAGTGGGAATATATTTTGGGGGGACACAATTTACACCATTATACAAGGGCAGTGACTTTAATAGTGAATAACAGATAATATTTTCCTCTGTTAGTCAAGGTAGGGAAATGCACTGTCTAGGTGAGAAAACAAAAGAAAGCAATACAGCAAACATGCTCATAGGTACTGGCATAAAAAGAAAAAGACTTCAGTGTATAAAATCTTTTATTGTTGTAATGAGAGCTAATAGTTTACATATTTTAAATTATTTAATTTTCATCACAACCTGAAAAGTGGGCTCAACTATCCTTATTCCAATTTTTAAAAGGAGAAACTGTGCCTGAAAAGAGATTAGTGTTTTGCCCCATGTTATGAACTAAATTGTGCTCTGCCAAAAAACTGGGTTAAAATCCTAACCCCTATACATATGGATGTAATCCTTATGGGAATAGGATTTGTGTTATGTTAATGAGACCATAGCAGTGTAGGGTGTGCCCTAAACCTAATTGCTTCTGATTTATAAAAACAGCAGATTAGACAGAGACTAGCACACACTGGGAAGACAGATGCCATGTAAGGATTTCCAAGGACCCAACGGATAGCCAGGACTAAGTACAGGTAAGGAATTGACTCTAGCTAAGACTCTGATTTGGACTTTCATTCTCTACAACTGTGAGAAAATAAACTTCTCTTCATTAAAGCCACTCAATTGTTGTATTTGTGTTACAGAAGCACTACTAGGTAACTAAGATATGCTGAATCAGAACTCTTTTAAGTGGGAAAACTGCACTTTAAATTCCAGTCATATGACTCCAGAGTGTGAGCTCTTAACCACTCTTCTCACTGTGTTTTCAGGCAGTTGGAATTGAGAATTGAGACAGAAGCAGGGGCTAGATGAGGAAGGTCTTCTGTGCTATGCTAAGTTATTTGGATTTCATCTTTGAAAAAAAAAGAAAACAATTGGATGATTTTATGCATAGGAGTATAGAGGAGGAATGTCAGTTTAGAGGCATTACTCTGGCAGTGAAGTAGAGAAAATAAATTTGCATATACCCAAATGTTTTAGTCATCACCTGTCTGGAATGATTTGGAATTGGGGAAAGAAGTAACAGGGAAAAGCAAATGAGGTGAAAGAAACTAACGCATGGGCGTGTAATACATTTACTGTGCTTTGTATTCAGTATCTTACTTAATTCCAGTAATAATCCAGAAGGGTTCATATGATATTTCTCACTTGAGGAACTCCAGGCTTAGAGATTTTGAATGACTGGTGTAAATCACTTAACTGGAAAACCAGGATTTGGGGATCAAATCCAGGTCTACTTACCATCAAAGCCCAAGCTCATTTCACTGTATGAGGCCACCTAAATCTTTTTCTGATTTTTCAAATGTTGTCAAGGCTCCGAAACTGTAGGGGTGAAAGCAAAGGCGCTGCATTTACAGGTCCAGCAAACTTCAAAGAGTATTTCATCGTAGGAATACCTGCCATACTAACTATAAGAAAATTTTCATTTTTCACTTCCTCTGTTTTGACTTGATTCAATACAAAGTTTTATCATTTCAATGTCTCTGCTAGCATGACTCCGAAGTGAACGTTGTTGTCACAGTTATCCATGCAAACTTGATCTGCTCTTTTAGCTCAGGTATAAGAGTACCCGTTTCTGTGTCTGTCAAACTACCTGCTAAAAACGATTCTATTTATGGCTGTTTCTTTACCCCCATAGGAAAATTAAAGAGTTTGAGTCATATGTAAATTCACACTTCTTATTTCTGTCCTTTAGCTATTGTTGTATTTTTCAGTCATTTTCCTTCCTGATATGCCATATCACCTGTTTTCACTTTTCTATGAGTTGCTTATCTGGGTGACATTCCTTCATGTTTACTTCTTTTCCAAGGAAGAAAATTTAGACATGTTACCAAGAATCCACAAGGGCTTAAACGATTTACTTTAAGAAGAACTCAAAATACTTATAATCTTTATCTCTGGATAGATATGTATATATATATACATATATATATGTATATATATATATATATATTTTTATTAACTTTTATTGAGCTTCAAGTGAACGTTTACAAATCAAGTCAGACTGTCACATATAAGTTTATATACACCTTACTCCGTACTCCCACTTGCTCTCCCCCTAATGAGTCAGCCCTTCCAGTCTCTCCTTTCGTGACAATTTTGCCAGCTTCCAACCCTCTCTATCCTTCCATCCCCCCTACAGACAGGAGATGCCAACACACTCTCAAGTGACCACTTGATATAATTAGCTCACTCTTCATCAGCATCTCTCTCCTACCCACTGTCCAGTCCCTTTCATGTCTGATGAGTTGTCTTCGGGGATGGTTCCTGTCCTGTGCCAACAGAAGGTTTGGGGACCATGACCGCCGGGATTCCTCCAGTCTCAGTCAGATCATAAAGTATGGTCTTTTTATGAGAATTTGGGGTCTGCATCCCACTGATCTCCTGCTCCCTCAGGAGTTCTCTGTTGTGCTCCCTGTCAGGGCAGTCATCGATTGGATATATTTTTTGAGTTCAGTTTCAGTAAAGAAGCAAATGTATCAGCACTTCAACTTTAGTTCTTAATGAATAATTATCATTGAGGTTATATATCCATCATTTTCACAATCGACAGTCCTAGATTAATGAACTTTTTTTTTTTTTTTTTAAATCTCTCATAATATCACAAAGTGTGTTGCAACTGAAGAAAGTAAAAATAATGCTATACTGCCCCGGAGATGGAGCCCTGGTGGTGCAGTGGCTAAAAGCTCAGCTGCTAAACAAATTGTTGGCAGTTCAAATCCACCAGCTGCTCCTTGAAAGCCCTGCGGGGCAGTTCTGCTCTGTCCTGTAGGGTCGCTATGAGTCAGAATCAACCTGATAGTGACTAATACAGGTGGAAAACAAACAAGCAAAATGATCTTCCAAAAGGGAAGTAAGCAAGGGGAAAAGATATTTGATATTTTAAGAGTAAAAATACTCACCAGGAAAGAATAAATACATTTTGAGTAGAGAAATATAAATGTTCCAACTTGTTGTGAAGTGTCCCTAAAAATTCCTGAGCTATCTTCCAGGGGTTCTGATTTAGCAGGTTTAGGACTGGGCCTAAGGATCTGCAAGCTCCTGGGTGATTCTTGTCATAAATATTGAGAAGCACTGACATACTTTGTATAGTAACCTGAGAAACAGAACATTCAGAACCCTTGTTAATGCTATTTCTCCTGAGATCACTGCAATACATAGCTCTAGTTACGGTTGTTTGGAATGGCCCTGCAACTCATTTAGGTACAGGTTTAGTGTTCATGAAAATGAACAAGTACTTGAGGGTATTTGTGAAATATAATCTTAGGGCTTAGAGGGAGATGAAGGGTAAATAGTTTGCAGATTCACAAGTGAAATCAGCTGTGGATAATAGCTTTGTCCATCTGTGGATAATAGCACCAAATGGACTCAGAGAGAATCAAAGAAAATTGAGATGGAATACATATTCTGTTTAGAATGCAGCCGGATGCTTCATTAAACAGTAGGATTGGTTTCTTATTCTTCTAAAATGTAAAACGAACTACCATGGGAAAAAAAAAAAAAAAAAAAAAAAAACTCTTTTAGTTAGTCTGATTTAATATAAAATTCACTGGACTAGGAATTGAGAGACATGGGTCAGAATTTCAGTTAAACTATGGATTTTCTCCTCTTCTTTGTGATTCATAGACCCTCTTTAGTGACCCTCTTCAGTGATCCATGTATTCTCTGGAGTTATGTGCCATATTTTCTTGACACTTCAAGTTGTCTAACTTCCTTTTGTTGTGTTCACTGTTCTCATGTGTCTTTTCCCTCTTTGAATCCTTTGGTAGGTGATATAGTTAAGGGCACTCAAATCCATGGAAAGATTGGCCTATTGATTGTACAGAACAGCCAACTGGGTTGAAATGGAAGAGGCTGATTCCAACACAGGAAAATAATCTAAGGAATGACATTAAAAATGTAAGTAAAGTTGTCAGGAATATTTCCCTGGGAGGTGTTTTGTTATTGTTACATCCTGCACATATTCTAGTTCAATTACATTTTCTATAAATTACCAAATTTTATGCAAATAACACACGCTTCCTACATTGTTTGCCAACCCCTTCCCTCCCCCCATGAGATATTTTCACAAGTGCCACTATGCCATCTTTTTTTAACATGTTGCTGTAAAGAAAAAATCAACATAGAGCACTGATGAAAATACCTTGCAGGGGAAGGGAGTGGTTGGCAAACAAACATAGAAGGCATGCGTTATTTGCTTAAAAATACAGTATGTGTTTTCCACAAAGAATATCTTGGTTGATTAGGTTAGTGTAACATAAACACATATCATTTTTGAAATTGGTTAAAATAACAATGTCTTATGTGAGCTAAATTTTGAGAAAAACAGATGTTCTCTAAGGTTTCTTCATACTTAATGTTTGAGAATCTATGATTTTAGAATTTAATGGTATTCTTTGAAGTTCTGTTATATTCTGTCTGTTGTATTTTGCTATATTCTGTCTATATTATTGACAGAAAGTTATCAACATCTTAAAGCGTGGTACATGTACACAAAATTATTCTGATATTGAGCTTGGTGGGGGAGCACTTGAAATACTTTCATAAATGGAGTGTACATAATTTTGCAAAATTACACAATTATAAGCATTCAAAAATTATTATTCTTTTTTTTATTATTATTGATGAGATTCCAGGGAGGTGATGGCATAAACAGATCATTATTCTGACCCTTTTCCACAAATACACCAAGAAATACAAGATGGAAATGATGTCAAACCTTGAAGGACTCTGAACCGGGGAGCAGAGAAGAGCAGTGGGGAACTAAAGAAGGCAATAATCAACAAATCAACAAGTTGCATACAGTAGGAAAATCACTTTTCTCACTGTCCCTGTCCCTCCACCAGTCACACGTGGTGAACTGGGGATATGACCCCAGAAACAGAGCCTGCTTCCCTAATCACCATGTTCCCTGCCTGTGCAAAAAGACAGAACTCCAAGCTTCTACTCTAAAATCAATAAGACAAATCTCCCTGGGATTATATTTGGAGTGTGACAGCACCTCCCTCGTCTAGTAATGGTCCACAGCCAGGATGCTGTGAATTACTGCAGAAGTCCTCCTACAGTGGAGTCTGTTCCCATAGCCAGCACTCTGCCCACCTGCCTGTGTACCCCATAGCTCATGTCTCCAAAATCTACAGGACAGATCTCCCTGGGGGTCAGTTTGAGTCTGTGTGTCACCCTTCTGGTCATTGCTGAGGACAGCTGACTGAGGCTGCTGGGATTTAGGAAGCAGACATCTTGATGGAGCCTTCACTCACAGCCAAAATACTTCCAGAAAGGTTCTGGCAGCATCCAGCTGACCTCCCTGGAGGTCTGGTAGGAGAGAGACAATCCCATGTGGTAACTGTTGGCTGCCAGGCTGCTGCAAATTGCTATAGCAAGTCACCTGTGGTGGAGTCTGTATTCATAGCTAGCATTCTGCTTGCCTGTGAACCCCATAGCTCAGGCTTCTGAAATTAACAGGATGGAGATACCTGTTACTGTTCAATGATACTTCTTACACTAGAAAATAAGGAAAGAAATCTATTCAAGGAGAAAGGTGTCATTTAAACTAGAGCAGGTGAAAACCAACAATACCAATCAAATCTGTTGCCATAGAGTTGATTCTGACTCATGGGGACCCCATGTTTTACAGAATAGGACTGCTTTATAGGGTTTCTTTACAGAACCAGAGTGCCAGGCTTTCTTCCATGGTGCCACTCAGTGGGTTCAAACCACCAATATTTGGGTTAGTAGTCAAGTGCAAATAATTCCTAAAATTTCCTCTAAAAAATAACTAAATGAAAAAGCTAGATTTAGATTTTGGTACAACCCCCGTGCCTTAATTGTCTATATCCTTGCTAATCAAAGTATGATCCTCAAATCAACAACTTAGGAACATATGGGGCTTGTTGAAAATGCAGATTCTCAGGCCCCACACTAAAACTACTGAATCAGAATATGCATTTTAACAAGATACCCTGGTCATTCCTCAGCACTTTCTAGATTGAAATACGTATGTATATCACATTAGGTCCAAAAGTAGTCAATCAGAAATTATAGTTTGCAAATTAAATGGAATTCTATGAAGTGATGATATGGCCATATAAATGGTCATGCTTTTCTTATATATAAACACGGATGATATCAGGTCTGTGTATACTCATGCGATTCTTGGGGTAAACAAATATGTATTTTAAAGTAGAGATGTGTAACTTGACTTGGTGGCTATGGTGATATGATTGGTGGAACCACCCACAGTCATTGAAAAAATCTAAAAAAGAAAGAGCAGGAGAAATGATGACTTGCCTAAACTTCCATCTCCCAGTCCTCTCCATCTGAGTCACAGCTGTTCTTGGGCTTCAGTTCTTCCTGTGACAGAGATGTACTGTGCTAGAATTAGACAAGGTGCAGGTGTAACCACCCCCTCCCCACACCCTACTTGTCTGCTTACCTCAGCTCTGCCTCAGGCTTCCTTTCTATTTCAGAACTGGTGACTCATCTAACACTAATGAGTCATTCTTAGCACCAATGATGACATCCCCGCCTTCCTTAAGGCCTGAAATCAAACTTTAAGATCTCTATATCCTGTTTATTTTTCCTCTTTAGCAAGTAGGGAATATAAATGCATCTATTTTTAAAAAGTCTCAGTGCTACTGAGGCTACAGTGTAATGCAATGGTTCTCAGAGCAGAAAGTTTGTGCAAATATTCCACAGAGCTCCCTAAAATGCCGATTATAATTGAGTAGATCCAAAGCTGGGTCTGAGAACTTGTGTTTCCACCAAATTTCCACATGATGCTGTCTCTGACCACACTGTAAACTGTTCCTCACATTGGTAATGAAATGAAAGAGTAGTACAAAATGTGGAGTTTGGAAGTAATTTGGCAGTAAGTATCAAAACTATTTAAATATGTTTTGACACTGTGATTGTATTTCTAACAAATGTATGCTAACTGAATATTCAAGAATATAGACAAATATTTAGACAAAAGAGTATTCATCACACTCTTATTACAATAGCAAAAATAAATGGAAAAATGACCTGAATGCTTTCAAAACAAGGGTTTAACACATGTGCAAATTATGCTTCCTACATGTAATATTCTGGCTATATGTCTTACAAGAACGATTCGTTCATTCTTCTAGCAGTCCATGGTATAGTCAATATTCTTTGCTGACACCACAATTCAAATGTGTTAATTCTTCTTCAGTCTTCCTTGTTCATTGTCCAACTTTGGTATGCTTATGAGGCAATTGAAAATACTGTGGCTTGGTTCAGGCTCACCTTAGTCATCAAAGTAGTACATCATGCTTGGTAAAGCAGAGGGTAAGCAAAAAAAAAAAGGAGGGCACCTCAGTGAGATGGATTGATACCGTGGCTCCAACAGTGGGCGCAAATACCCTAACAATTGTGAGGATGGCACAGAAGCAAGCTATATTTTATTGTGTTATACATAAGGTTGTTATGAGTTGGAGCTTACTCAGTGGCAAATATCAACATCACATGTAATATACGTTATAATGCTACTTAAGAAGTGTATTATTGAGAAAATTGTATTTGTGAGAAAAAATATTCACAATATAGTTTAAAGACAAAAATAGGTTATGAAACTATTGGGGTTAATTCCACATTTTATTGTTCTATGTGAATGTTTAGAAATGTCTAAATATTCAGAAGCATTAGAAGGATATCCAGCAAACGTGACACATAAGTGATCTCTGGATCATTATAGCAGGGCAATTTTTCGTTCCTTCCTCACACATTTTGCTTTTAAAAAAAATGTGCAAAATACACCAAGAAATTTAATAAAAATAATAAAATATCTAATTGTTTATCAAAGGAACTAATGTTCTTCCTAAATATTCTTTATTCTAATAACTTAGTAACTTTTATCTACATAGTTTAAACACTAAAACATCACCTCTACATAGCCTTACCATATCCCAATTTGAATCTGTAAGAGAAACAGTTCTTGATCCCTGATATTCCGCCCTTCACTTCGCTTACACTTTCATTAAGTTTATTTCATTTCCAGACTACTACTGTTTTCCTAGCCCTTTTCCAACTAGCCATTCATTTGGGTAGTTGCTCTGCATTTTAACTCTGCACTATCAGGAAAAGATGGCTCAAGAAATGTTGCTTTGAGTCCCCGCATGGAGGCCTCTGAGTAAGGGATACCGGATAGGTAATCGTGTTCCTGCCCAGCCCCAGGCTACCTGCTTATCTGGAAGAATGAGAACCCATATTATTTCATGGAATCTACACCACAAATACACAAGGATAGAAGTAAGGAAAGAGGAATCTAATGTGTGTTGTGTGTGAGGAAGTGGGCTAGTGCTTATATATGCTATGCAAACCCTACAAAAACTCTGCACTGTATGCGTCAATAGGTCTTAAGATCCCCATTTTACTGATGACTAGACTGAGGCAAAGAAACGTAGATTGATGCTCAAATCACACAGGTGTGTAGGAGCAGAGCTGGCACCTAAGTCCAAGTTTTCTGGTTCCTAATTGGTTCTCTTTACATATTAACACATTACGAGAGCTGGCAGATAAAATACAGGACGCCCTGGTAAATTTGAATTTCAGATAAACAACAGACGATTTTTTGATATCCATATGTCCTATATGATATGTAGGACATATCTCTGCTAACAAATTATTTGTTGTTTATATGAAATTCACATTTAACTGAGAGTCCTCTATTATTAATTTAATTTTTTTGCTAAATCTGGCATCTCTTGTCCCTACTGTCTTAGTCATCTAGTGCTGCTATAACAGAAATACCACAAGTGGATGGCTTTAACAAAGAGTAATTTATTCTCTCACAGCCTAGGAGCTTAGAAGTCTTAATTCAGGGTGCCAGCTCCTGAAAAAGGCTTTCTCTCTGTGTCTGCTCTGAGGCAAGGTCTTTGTCATCAATCTTCCCTGGTCAGGGAGCTTCTCAGCACAGGGACTATTCTCCTGGCTCTTGCTTCTTGATGATATGAGCCCCCCTCCCTCCCCTCCCCTGTCTCTCTGCTCACTTCTTTCTGATATCTCAAAAGAGCTTGATTTAAAACACAACCTAATCTTGCAGATTGAGTCCTATCTCTTTAAGATAATTACTGCTAATCCCATCCCATTACATCAGAGATAAGATTTACAACCCATAGGAAAATCACATCAGATGACAAAATGGTGGACAATCACAATACTGGGAATCATGGCCTAGCCAAATTGATACACACATTTTTGGAGGACAAAATTCAATCCATGATACCTACTTCTAGTACACATTCAAAGTACTGACCTCTACTAATGTTCCAATAGCATGTTCCAAATACCATGAAAAATTCTAATAGTAATTTTCAGGAGTCCTGCTCTTACCAGAAAGATCTGAATTACTATGATAAATACCAAATTATTTTCCAACTATCTTTAGATGGACTATACCTTATGACCCTCATTTCCTTCCCACCACCTAAAACCTTGTGTGGGAACTTGGTGGAGTATGTGGCCTTATGTAGAGGATTGAGGGTCAGATACAACAACAAAAAAAAAAATGTGTGCTTGGTGAGGGTTTGTGTGCAAAACCAAGGTCACCTCCTTTACTATAGTCTGTGAGCAACACTCAAATTATTATTTTGCACTTTCTGGCCTTTTTTAACTTCCATGTTTCAGCACAAATAATTGAAAACTGAACACAACTTCAGTGCAGCAGTATATTTTCCAACCATAAAATTCCAGAAGCTAATATACCAAGGAAAGAGAGAGAACCTTGAACCAGTGTTATTGTATCCTTTGCTTCCAAATATAACGTGTTCTAAAACGTTCTAGGTTTTATTGTGATGCTACCCATAAGGTCCAGTGTAGTCGAATTCAAATTTTATTATGCATACAATTCACTTGGAGAAATTGTGAAGCATGCAGATACTTGGTCCCCACACCCGGAGTTTCTCTGGAATACAGGCTTAGGTGGCTGTATTCTTAATACACTTCCTGAATGAATGTGATGTAGTTCTTCTACAGGTCACATTTCTGAAATACTCTTCTAGGTAATGCCATGCAAATAAAGCCAAATGACAAGACTGTTTTTGTGTATGGGCAGTGCAACTGGTCAAAATAAGGCTTGACTTGGGTAACCGGCATAATAAATAAATTTCATTAGAGTAAACCACAGAAAAGTATTTGTTTTACTGTTTTCTTTCAGGAAAGGAAAGAACAAGGGCATTTCTGCAGTATTTGCCTTAAAATAATTTCTCAATTAGGCATCATATTTAAATTTTATGAAGTACTAAAATGCCCTGTGACTTGTGCAAGGCAAACATGAAACTTGCAGAAAATGAGACAAGAGAAGCTAATAGGTTACCAAGCTTCTCATTTAATGGAAGTTACTTGAACCCTGGACTCCTGACTTCAAACTCTAAACCCGATGCTCTTTATATCATTCCCTACTCCCAGACGGACAATGTGGAAATATCATGGCACTTTGACAAAAGAAATGGCTCCGAAATGAGAATACCTTAGATTATATCAGGATTTCTTACTTAGCAACTGGCCAATGCTGAACAATTTAATGAGAATCTCTGAATATGTTTCCCCCTCTGTAGAGCTGTTGTTGTAAATAAGCTTGCACAAATGAGAACAAAGCCAGGTAGACCCTGCTTTTCATGGAATGTACCTTCTATCTCACAAATTCTTTCTGAATGTTAAAAATCAAACTTTTAAAACAATTTATAAGGTTCATTGTCCGATAAATAGGCTTTCTATTACCTACACCAAGTTATTAAGCAGAGCTAGATCATTGGATACTAATGCATAATTAACATTTTTGTATCCTGCTAAGGTGCATTGCAAAAGGAGTTGTGCAACATGTTTCTCTTTTCCACATTTTATGTGATGGACAGTTCCCCTGTGATGCTACACACAACGGGAATAGCAAAAAGAGCAAAACAAAACCCAAACGCGAATATTTAAAACCATTAGCTCATACGAGAATAAGTCTCTCTGCTGCTCTCATTAATTGTTCCTCTTTAGGCTTTTCAGCCAACTCAGCAGGTGGAGGAGATAACACAGGCATCATTCTTTTTTATGATGAAATAAACAACCAATACCTTTTTTTCTTTCTCAACATTTTTTCTGTCTCAACGTTATGGTTGATCATAACTTGTATTTGTCACCGGGTGAAAGAGTGACTCTATCATGCTGCTCTCATCATACCAACATGAAAGAGCTTAAGATCTTTAAGATAAGAAGTTGTTCTGGGCAGTGGCTTTTATGGCGTGTGTGTTCAAACAAAGAAGAAAGCTCTAGGGAAATCAACATTTTTTTTACTACATTAGTGATGTATTCATATTCCCATAGATTAAAAGTTGCAGTCTCGACAGCTGTCTTCTTCTACCGTCAGAGTTAAAACATAAAAGAGGTTTAAACAAACAAACAAAAAAGCATCAAAACTTAGCTCTTAAAGTGCGGGCACTGTGTTGGCCATTGTACAGGACTGTAGGCACCGTGCGAGCCAGCGTGGCCATCTAGCTGGCAACCATCTTAACCAGCCATCAGGCTCTGAGACTCTTGGGAACAAGACCTTAGACCTCAGCCTCCCTTTGTCACAAGAACAAGTCACTCTCTGAATGTCACACACTTCCCTGAAAGAAAAGAAGTCCTTAGGGCCAAAAATCTTTCAGAATTGACTCAGTTCATAGAAGCTCAGTAAGAGATGACTGTTTCAATTTTCAAGAGTTTTGTGACTGTTAAAAGAATTAGATTATATGATATCATGAATATATTCCAAAATATGTTAACAATATGATTTCCTCACATTTATGCATCTGTCTTCCCTCATAAACATAATGTTTGTTGAACGACAATCTGGTTAATTCTATGCAATCTATTTGTCATAGCACTGAGTTGTTCCATCCTCCAATATAAGTAGACGGAGTCTGACCAGGCCATAGTGAGACTATTGGGAGGCATGATGACTGACTTTTCTTGGACAGCCTGCTAAGAGGTCCGCGTTTTCAGCGACTAAGATGGAACTCACTGCAGCGAACTGTAATTTAGCCCGTTGCCTTAGCCAACGACTATCTCAAGCTTCTCGTATGGAAAACAACACATGAGGTGATCAAACTTGTGATTTCAATTATCAATACACTGATGATGTGCTTGCCAAACTGTTTTAGGCTATTAAACACGAAACATCATACATAAAAAAAGAGTGTTAAATTATTCAAATGCCAGGTTTCGGGAGTTCAAGGGTTTAAAATCTTCTCTCATGTAGGATCATGCAGTGAGCCGTGACGCATGACGCATTGAGCTGTGCATATCTGTGGTGAGAGGCATGTTGAAAGCAGATTGGCAATAGCCTTAAATGCTACTTTTAATAGATACAATTAAACAGGGGTTTTTGCCAGTGATTAATTTCTACCTGATAACAGAGCTCACTTGAAGTGAAATCTGTGGAGTTTTAACTTCCTGCTCATATCCACTCAAGAAAAGCTTTTAAATCCATGTCATTATGCCTTTTTTTATTTAATGACACCCACGGTATTTCAGTCGTTTAATAAATTGTGGCATTTCTCCAGGCCTAGTGAGAATGATACTTCATTTCATATACTAACCACGTAATATCTGAAAATAAAATCTTTGGAAATACCCCTACTTAGAGGGCAGAAATATTGAGGAAGAAGCACAGTTTAAAGAGTTCATGTCTGGGTCTTTTTCTTTGTAATTTTTATATTAAGCTTATAAATAGGAAATATTTCTAAAATTGTTAGAATTCTCTGGAGACAGGATGTAAAGCATGACTGCGTTAATGAGCCAGAGATAACGTGATGTGCTTTTGAGGTTTCCACTTGCCCCTTGTAGCCTGAAATATCTCTATTGGGTCTAAAGCAAGGTATAAGATAATTTGATCCCATTTCTACGTAATTCACATAGACGAAGACACCTTTTGGATATTGAAAAATGTGCTTGAAAATTCTTTTTATCACCTTTGCCTATGTAAAAATGGTAACTGTAGCTGTGGAACTTGAGATACAGCACACCATCCAAGACCAAGAATGTTGGTGAAGAATCTGATCACAAACATGGATGTTATCTGTATGTAGGGGAGGGGGAAGAAAGACCGGCACTGATATTTAATGGCAGACTATCTGACAATACCTTGATATGTTATCTCAAATAGTCTCCCAACAACATTCCAACATGCATATTATCCACAGTTTTCAGCTTTCTTGGCCTATGTTGCTGAGAAAAACAGAACCCAAGGCAGTTTATTGAATGCAACTCTAGGGCAGTATGTATATATACATATATATATAATTGTGGTAAATATATATGTAATAAATCATTTGCTATTTCAATATTTTTTACATGTACAATTCAGTGGCATTAATTGTGTTCATCATGTGGGTCAACCATCACCACTATTTGTTTCCGAATTTTTCTGTCATCCCTGACAGAAGCTTAGTGTCCTTAAGCAATGACTTCCTCTTTCCTCTTCCCTCCTGCTTACCCCTGATGTTGTCGGGTGTAGTCCAGCTGATTCTGACTCAGAGCCAGTCTACCACCAAAAACCTGCCCCACAAGGTTTCCTCAGCTGTAATCTTTATGGGAGCAGATCACCAGGTATTTGCTCCTGTGGAGCCCCTGGTGGGTTTGAACTGCCAAACTTTTGGTGAGGAGTTCAGCACTGAACCATGCTTTACCAGGGCTCCTTGCTCATCCCTGGTAACCACTAATAAATGTTAATCTTTATACACTTGCCTATTCTATATATTTCATATAAGTGGGAGCATACAATATTTTTCCTTGTGACTGACTTATTTCACTCAGTGTAGTATTTTCAAGGTTCATCTGCATTGTAGTGTGTTAATACATTCATAGTGTGTTAATACTTCATTTCTCTTTAGGGCTGCATAACATTCCATTGTATGTACGGACCATATTTTGTTCATCCATTCATCTGTTGATAGACATATAGGGTGTTTTCACCTTTTGGCTATTATGAATAATGCTGCAATGAACATTGGTGTGCAAAGTATCTGTTTGAATTCCTGCTTACAATTCTTTTGAGTATATGCCTGTGAGTAAAATTGTGGGATTATATGGTAGTTTTATGTTTAACTTTTTTGAGGAATTAACAATCTGTTTTCCATGGCAGCTGTAGCATTTACAATCCCACCACTATGGAGCAGTTCTACTCTGAGCACCTTGGGTCGCCATGGGTGGGAATCAGCTCAAGGTCAACTAATAACAGCAATATCGACTAAGTTTATATATGGGAGTCCCTGGGTGATGCAAGTGGTTAAACACTTGGCTACTAGCCCAAGTCATTTTGGTTGGCAGCCCAAACCCACCTGGAAAGACAGGCCTGGCCATCTGCTTCCAAAATGTCACAGCCTCTATCTATTATCATCTATCTAGTGTGTGTGAAAAAAAAATTGTCATGGTTATAAGAGTCAAAGTTGTATAAAAAGTTGTACTCAGAAAAGTGTCATCCTTTCTTAATCCCTAATACCCTATTGCCATTCCCCAAACATTCTACATTCCCTGAAGGTAACCAGTCTCATTAATTTGGGGTCCATCCTTCATGTGTTTCCTCTACACAAAAGAGATGACATATGTACATTTTCTTATATCCCTTCTTAGTTCTTATAATACTTGAGTTAAGTTCACTTACATATATTGATATAACTGACATTTGGTCTCTGTCATAGTATTTCATAACTATGTGAATTTTATTATAATTACTGTTTCCCTATGAGATATTTAGTCTTTGCTCTTTTTTGTTATTTAGATCTTTTTTAATTTTTAGTAATCATTACCTTTATACTGAATTTAATTCCTTAGTCTTGTTTTGTTACTTAACTTTTCCTCTTTCTCTCTCTTTTCCTCTCATTTCAGTTTCACTATTTCTACTTTCACAGCTTACAACAAACTAGTCTTCCATTATTGACCTTTATTTAGTCTTATATCTACAGTTATGTATATATATGTGTGTGTGTTCTAATATATATATTTTAAATCTACATTCATATTTTGTATATATATATTTGTATAAAAATGTTCTTCATATTTCTTTTCCTGAAGTCTTTCTAGTAACCTCTTGTTTAAATAAATATCAACCTTTAATAGATTCTTCAGGAAAGCTCATGGGTGCGGAATTTCCTAAGATCTTGCAATTTGAAAGCTTGGGTGGACATATAATCCATTGTCCACGCTTTCTCTTACTGAGTTTGTTTGCTTTTAATGATGCCCCATCATTGTCTTGCTTTGTTTGTTAGTTTTGAAATCTTTTGCCAGCCTAATTTTTTTGGCTTTGTAACATTATATTTTTGCCTGGAGACTGTCAGGATGTGTTTTTATCTTTAAAACCTAACTAAATAAGATTTCCAAGTAGATCAGGCTGAGATAATTTTTTTCAGGTACCTGCTGGACTCCTTCGAAAATAGATTCTATTTTTATTTCCTTCCATTTTTTTCTCAATTTTTGGAGTCTGTCCTCTGATGTCACTCCATTAAAAAAAAAAAAAAAAAAACCTATTGCCGTCAAGTTCATTCTGACTCATAGCGACCCTATAAGACAGAGTGGAACTGCACCATAAACCCAAAGTAACTAGACACTTTTAAAGTATTTTCAGTCTTAAGGTAGACTTTATCTTTCTAGTCATGGCTTTAGATCACTTTGGCCTAATTGTTAGCTCCCTTCTTCTCCTTTTGTGGTGTTTTCTTGGTCCAGTCTTGCTTGTTGAAAGACTTCTGAGAGAGGTCATGCACTGTGATTTCTGTTGAAGTCGGCTTTCTGTAGAAATTTACCTGAGGATGCAGTTTGTGAACAGTTTCATTTTTCCCGTCTTGTTTTGTATTGTTTTTTGAGGACATATTGGTGTAAAGGGACATAGAAACTGTTGGGGGAAATATAACTAAAAACATAATCTGCTCCCAACCTTTCCACAAAGGTAGAGGAAAAATAAAACAAAGTTATTATTAAATAAGCATTAAGCCAGAATATGATGCAGAAAGAAGTCTTAACTCTCTTAGAGAGCCAAGTGGGTACAACACAGGATCCTTATGTCTTCAAGATAAAATTGCTTATTTTCTTACACCTTTATGCCTGGAGGTAAGTTTTGCAATTTGGAGTCAAACAGTCAAAGTTAGGCCCGTCTTCTCTCTGGGCCTGGGAGATAGGTAGGGTATTATCTTCCTTTATACTTACACTTCAAAGCGAGAGCTCTTGGGTTCCTAAGGAAACATTCCTGAACTGTAAGAATGGCAAGAGGCTTATTTAGCATTTGACCTTACAGAAGAGGCCATTGTTTTTAGCTTAGCACGACCCCACTTAGTGATTTAGAACATAGAACACAGAAACAATACAGTAGGTTTGAATCCAGGTTGTATCACTCAGCACTTGTGTGAGTATCCAAAATTTCCAAAATCATTTAAACACATTGCCATTGAGTTGATTCTGACTCATAGCAATCCTATAGGACAGAGTATAACTGCTCCATAGGGTTTCCAAGGAGTATCTGGTAGATTTGAACCGCCAACCTTTTGGTTAGCAGCAGTAGCTCTTAACCACTACGCCACTAGGGTTTCCCTAAAGTCATTTATATTCTCTAAATTCCACTGCAGGACAAGAAAAATACTAAATTCATAGAGGTATTTGAAAGATTAGAGGAGATAATGCTTTTCAAAAATTTGAGTCTCGTACAAGGCACACAATAAATGCTTAATTAATAGTATCAATTATTCTTTTCGTTATTTTTGTTTTACACTCAATAGTATTAGTGGGGAGCAATCCATTGTTCTTTCATCAACCATGTGCCCTCTTCTCTAATCTAGGCAGGCACATTTTTTTCAGCAATAGGCAAATCATAAACTTTGAACAACAAAAAAAAATTCAATCTTTTTACAATCTCCCATTTTGTTGTAGTTGAAAATCCCAACCCCAAAACAATCAGCTTTCACTTCAAAAATGTTTGTAACGTCTTTCTAGTGTCTGTCCCAAGATATTGAGTCCCAAGGCCTAATTCTGTGATTCAGTATTTTCTCACTGTGTGGAAACTGTTGTAATTTGCATCCATTTACATTAACTTTTTTTTTTTTTACATTAACTATCAGCAGGCAAATTTCCGAAATCTGGTATCGGTGATTTGCATGGAACTGTCCTTGGGCCAGAAGCAACAGCCTAGTCCTTAGCAGCCTGATCCTTAAAAAATTAGTTCTTACTAACACAGATCTTAATGACCTTTGCGGTCTGAATTAGAATCACAAAACTTCACTGACAAGACATAATTTTGGTCTGTGCGTTGAGGAGAAATATACTTGATTTTCAAAAAAAAGAGAAAAAAAGCAATATTTTAAACTCCGTGTCTGCCTAAGCATTTATTTTTCAAAATTAGAAATATCTTGCTGTTGTTGTTAGGTGCTGTCCAGTCAGCTCCGACTCATAGTGACCCAACATACAATAGAAGACATAGCTTCTTGTTACCCACGTTTCAGGGAAGGGGAAAAGTTTTTAGTCAATTAAAAATAATTGCTACTTGAAAGATTGTCCTGTTTTTTCACGTTTACTTTTTTAAACATTTAAAGATAATCCTCTTTTTTGGCTTTTTTAAACATTTACCAAAATCACTCCATTTCTCATTTTTATTATAGTTTCCTTTAAAAAAATTAAAATTCATATTCGCTGAATAAAAAACAACCCATTACCGTCAAGTCCAACTCATAACAATCATATAGGGCAGAATAGAACTGCCCCATAGAGTTTCCAAGGAGTGGCTGGTAGATTCAAACTGCCAACCTTTTGTTTAGCAGCCATCGGTCTTAACCATTGCACCACCAGGGCTCCATTCACTGAATACCACCTCTGAAATTCTGCAGGAGATAAAACAAAGCTGCCCTTAAAGAATCAATTATCTTAATTGGGAATATAGAATTTAAGTAGATGAAAGGTCAACAGACAAATAACTGTTTAAAACATTCATGGAAGAGATTTTGTACATAAATGCATCATTAAGTACAAATAAAAAATTCAGAACACAGGAGTCAAGTACCTGGTAAATTACAAGTATCCTCTCTTCCACCTGTGTTAACCAGCCCTCACTTGACTGCTATTTCTAATCAAGTACACTAATTTTTACTTCAGTTGAATACTCACTTATTTTAGCACGTCTTACCTGACAAGCCTGGTCAAAACCTCAGAATCCTTTTCCACTCACAGCATTGCAGTTAAATAATACCAATTTATATCAGTTGGTACACAAGTTAGAACCTGCATGTTCTTCCCTGTTAAGGCTTATTAATAGGGATGGTTTCAGGTTGCTCTAAGGATTATTTCAGGTCTGCATGGTAAGAGAAAGATTTAAATGAACAGTTTCTTAAATCGTAAATTTTTGGCAGACTAAAAGGAAAAGAGGAGAATATTCTAGGCCTCCAAGAAAGGTAAGAAAACAGAGAAGAGAAGCTTACTTGGCTGAGAATAATATGCTGTTGAAAAGGGTAAGGGAACTATCTTACATTAGATTGTGGATGGCTTGAAGAGTAAGCTGAGGAGCTGGCCATTACCTGTAGTAAAATGAGAATTATATTTTGTCCGGGAGCTCAGGTGGGCTAAACCCTGGTAGCATAGTGGTTAAGTGCTATGGCTGCTAACCAATGGGTTGGCAGTTTGAATCTGCCAGGTGCTCCTTGGAAACTCTATGGGGCAGTTCTACTTTGTCCTAGAGGGTTGCTATGAGTCGGAATCAACTCGACGGCACTGGGTTTGGTTCTTTTTGGGGTCAGTCAGGCTGGGGAGAGCTGAGATGAGCTGAGCTCCCAGGTGTCAGAGCAGATGATTAAGACAGCAAGACAGAATGAAAGTAAAAACCATGTATTTGATCATTGGAATAGCATAAACAAGAGGCTAAGCAGGAGAAGAATGAGCCCTGGAAGCACAGTGGTTAAGAGAGGACAATGTGGCGGTCTGTTTCTGTAAAGACTACAGGTTAGGAAATCTTATTGGGCAGTTCTACTCTGTCCTAAAGGGTCACTCTGAGGTGGAATCGACTCCCTGGCCATGTTTTTTTTCTTTTTTGGGGAACCAGGAGAAAAAGAGCCCTGATGGTGCAGTTTAAGCACTAGGCTGCTAGCCGAAAGATCAGTGATTAGAACCCACCCATCCAGCAGCTCTATGGGAGAAAGACCTGGCAATCTGCTACTATTAAGATTGCAGCCAAGAAAACCCTATGGGGCAGTTCTACAGTCTTATGGGGTCATTATGAGTCAAAATCGACTTTATGGTCCCTAACAACAGCAATAACCCAGAGGAAGTGCTGACTACCCCCCCACCCCACCCCCGCTCTGTATCTCCGCATGAGCGGCACCAGCAGAGGGTCAGGTAGACCACTCATCTCACTGCCCAGAAAGCCCTGGACCAAAGGCTTCTGCAATTTTATGGATCTAGAGAGTAGGAGGAAAGAATGGGAGAAGGACTGAGAGTGAAAAAGCACTGAGTACTGAGTCAGGGTAGAAAAAAGTGTCTTGAAGTTCCCCTCTCTTTTGCTAATAAGATTTCAGCAGAAGCACCCAAGGAAGGCCTCTGTGTGGAGGTGCCTGAAGTAGGAATGCAAATTCGTATAAGAGCATATGATCCTGGACTACAACTGCCTTCAGAGACTGCAAAGTATGGGCTGTGCACCAAGTCTGGGGTGGGAAGGGCAGCTTTCTCTGTGAGATCTCAGGTAAAGTCTTTGCAACTGCTCATGGTCAGGCCTGGGAAATCACACATAAGATTTTGGCAAGGAGTTGGACCCCACCTGTTGTATTTTATTAAAGATGCATTTTGGGAAGTTTATACTGACAAGGGTGATTGAAGGGAAGCGAGATAGGTGTTAGGAAGACAATTTGGTAATATGCAAATAAAGAGAGGAGGTTTCAAAATGGAATAGTGTGCAACAAATAATCAAGGCCTTAATTTTTTTTTTTTAACTTAGATACCGAAGGAGAAAAAAATGGAAAAGAGTGTGAGAGAGATACTCCAAAGGAAAAATTAGTCACAATTAGACATGAAGCTTTAAGAAAGAGTATGGTGGAAAAGCTATTTGAGATCCCCCAGCTTTACCTGCACTTACATCATTCCAATCCTACTTCTACCTGGGAGCCTTCTCTCTAAATAGAACCCTCTGCCTCATCCCAGCGATGAATGAGTGTTTTAGCGAGGGGGAACTTTTCACATTAACTAGGGACAATATTTCCATGGAATCTTGGGGAACAAGCAAAGGCCACTCGAATGAGAAGAAATTTATTCAGGTAGTCAGCCACCATCACTTGCATTTGGCAGAAACTCAAAGACACACAGTAAAATGGGAAAAATTTACAGTAAAAATAAAAAACAGATGGCTGGATGAATGGATAGATAAACAGACAGAGAGACAGATAGACAGATAGAAGCCTTCAAGTGTGTTTTGGTTGGTGGTTTTACTATAAATTATCAGGAGGTGGCTACCTAGAAGTGGAAGATCTTATGTGATTGGTTTGGGTAGCATATTTGGCTTTCTCCAGTTGGTTATGTGTTGGAAGTTTAGCAAAAACTAGGTGAGCTGGCAGTCATTGACCAATTCCTGACCTTTGTGAGCTATTTGCTGAAGATGTGGTTTGGCATCATCAACTGGTTGCAACAAAGGTTGTGGCTCAAAGTCATATGTCTGGCCAGGGTCCATTTGTATATTCAGTCTCACAAGCCATTCCCGCAAATGTGTGCAAATGAAGTGTTCAATGAAAGGAAAGGGACACCTAGTCGTAAGGTTATTTCTCATTAAGAGTAGCTACTCTTTTTTTTTTTTTTACTTTTAATTCATATTAGAATTTACTGATTATTAAAATAAAAAGGATTTAAAAATTCTACATGCAAAAAACATGTAGAATTTCACTATCTTACCTTTATGATTAATACTCTTACGAAGGGTTTTTGCCCGGAATCTGGTTAAGCCAGTGTTTTCTTTTTTTAATGTTCTTTCCTTTTTTTTTGCTTTGTCTGAAGGAAAGGTGGCCCAACGGTATGAAAGTAAAACATGTTGTGATTAAATAACAAAGAATATCTGTCTGCAAGTGTGTGTCTCTCGAAGAGGATATGAATTTAATGAAAATTGAAATTACTCACCAAATCTTTTAGGATTAATTTAATAACAAAAAATGAATTGGCATAAACAGGCATTTAGATAATGGAACAAGATAATGCAATCTTGAAAATCAAGTACGATTTCGTAAAGCCATTCTGAGGTTCCACCATTTACCAGGAGCTTTTTTTTTCCCATTCTAGAGAACAGAATGTTTTGAAACTGAAATACCTAGCATTATATTTTAAGGAACCTCACATAAAAGTCTGATCCAGTTCAGTTTTATTATTGCCCATCTCATTTGTCACAATCGTCTTGATTTACTTGGCCCCTACACTGATAAACTGAAAAAAAAATAATAATAATTAAATAACTAAAAAAAATTTCAGTTTCTTGGAATTAATATGATAGCACAGAACAAAACTTCATAATGTATTTGACTTTAAGAAAACCTAATCTGATGCATTCTAACCTTTATATTTGTAATTAAAGAGCATTTTTCCAAAGGATACCTATAACAGTTTTACAGTTTTTTTTTTTCTTTTAACTGGCAAGATCTGGCAATAGACAGCAGAAAAATTATATACCTTAAAAATTATAAAATGTTTTTTAGAATAATTTCTTCTTGCCTAAGACATGCTGATATTCTAACCAAAAACCAAAATATTAAGATGGCCACCTACTTAGAAAATGCATTACTAGAAACAAAAGTTGCATTTTTTTTTTTTTACTTTCTGATAATATATTAAAGGATAATAGCCACACTGCTCAAAAACAAACAAACAAACAAAAAAACCCTGAGTTAAAACGTATTCTCAAAGATTTGCAAAATTTCCCACTTGCAGTTCTCCTTAAGTCTTCCCCTTCTCCCTTCCCTTCTATTATCCCCTCTGATCTGCCCTCTTCTCGGTATTAAAAAAAAAAAAAAAATGGCTCTGAGCTGTATTGGGGTAAAGATGATCTTAATGGATTTTCAAAAGGACTATTAACTCTCCTTCAGGATACACTGCCAATATTGAAATAGCAGTTATTAGGGTGGCACGTTTGTAAAGGCAGCATTACGTGTTCACATAACCATCTCTGTAACCATCACCCATTAATGGTATTGTCCAAACGTCACTTATATGCACATTAGTTTAATTTTCTTTAGTTTCGTTTTGCAGCTAATAATGATTTTTGGAAAATGACTTTGCCCATCCTAAGATATAAAGCTTCTGGATCCATCAATATTTAGTCATATTCATTGTCGCTTTGGTAGCAAAGTGAACATTTTTTGCATAAGTGTATTCTGATGTTCATAGAAGAAGGCAGACCAACATTTTTCTGCAGTTCTAATCTTCATATTGATTTCAGTGAGAAATGTAATTAATATAGTCGTTATAAAATAATTTCAGCACTTATAGCTCCATTCCTACTCACTGAATTGCCATTAATTTTTGTTCTGAAATATGCATCTCACCGAACACTTTGGAACAAATGCATTTTATAGGCATAGTGATGGAGCTCTCCTATGAAGAGAGCCAGCTGAGATTGCAGCCTAGGATTTTTTTAAATCACTTTTTATTAGGATATTTCATTTAACCCAAATGCAACTTTAATGACCTTTATCATCAATTTGCTTGTTATTTATCAGTGGAGTTGGGGAAAAGCAGCCCACCCATTGCCATTCAGTTGATTCAGACTCACAGCGACCCTATAGGACAGAGTAGAGCTGCCCAGTAGAGTTTCCAAGAAGCACCTGGCAAATTCGAACTGCTGACCTCTTGGTTAGCAGCAATAGCACTTAACCACTACTCCATAAGGGTTTCCTGGAGAAAAGCAGAGATATGAGAATTCTCTGAAGAGATAGAGAAAACAAGCATATGAAGACGACTTTTACGTAAGTGTCATTGGTTACAAGAGTTTAATGTTTCTCAATGAATTACTTATTTCATAAACTTTATAATGAAGAGATCTGAAAAGACTATTATCCAGGATAAATAAGTGATTCTATTCATCACCATTTTTTTCAAACATTCAACAATCATAAATTGATAGCTTTCACTGATGATACAGGTTGTCCCCAACAATTTAATGACATGGAATATAAGTCTCCAAGTTAGTGCTAATTTCAATTAGCAAAAGTATGTATCTATGGTACTGACTTATTACAAAGAAAGAGGGAGCCTAGAAGGGTTTTGAACATGTAAATGATCAACTCTTCTTTTGAACAGGACGCATTTCCACATACTACTGAGTAAAAATAATGTTATCACCAAAATATATTTGAAGCAACATGTTGTTTACTGTGAGAATTAATACTTGTGTGTGTCATACTGTGAATTCTCCAGGATAGGATGATATCTCTTTATCCTTTGTACAGTGCTATACTGTATGGGCTTTATACCCAAAGGACCTGTGTTTTAATGAGCCATGAAATTTTATTAATCTAAATAAAATAATTTTCAAGGCAAACAGCTTATGTTTTTGATAGTTCCTGAGATTCAGTTTCTTTTGAGAAGGGGGAGGATGAGGATATCTCCTCTGTAGGAACTATTAGTTGGAATTGACTCGACGGCACTGGGTTGGTTTTTTTTAGGATTGCTGAAGTTGATTGTGTATAAAATCAAAACCAAACCCCTTGCCGTCGAATCAATTCTGGTGAAATAAATGATTCATAAATATTTGCAAAAGGGAGAGATGGTCAACATATTAGTAAGCAGTACCCTGTAAACACGGTGTCTAGATAAGAACTTCGGATTTGTCACTCGGGTGCACAGCCTCACCAAGCTTTGGCATCTCTTTTCTTTCTTTTAATTGTGTGAAAATACGAACAACGAAACACACGGCTTGCTGCTTCTTGTAAACTGGAGAGATTTAATGGACGGAAATATGTAAAATGTTTCTCATGATACTGGGACATAGTCAATGCTCAATAAGTGCTAGCCAATTTTTTTAATGTATCTGTACACATACCAATATAAGCCTTTATTTTAGAGTTTTTCTCCTTTGCTGAGTAAATATACCATTTATTTCCAGGGTTATACTTCCAAAAGAGAGGCACAGTTTAAACACTTAAAAGTTTTAGTTAGCTGATCAATTGGCTTTGTTTAGTTGATATTCTGTGGGTGTCAAATTAATTGTCTTAGACATTTGGGTTATTTCAACAACTGGAAAAGATATTTATTTAGTTATTGCTATTTTTTATTAAAACATTAGAACTTAAATTTCTGCAAATATTGTAGTATGGAAATAAAGTTTATATGAATTTTCAAGTATGGTTTAAAATGTGTTTGAGAAAAATAATCAAAATTTCCCATTGTAAACTTTTATGAAGATTTTTAAAAACTTTAACTTTTCTAATATTTGAGAATAACAAAATAACTTAAAAAAAATTGCCATCGAGTTGATTCCAACTCATGGTGATCCCATGTGTGTCATAGTAGAACTGTGCTCCATAGGGTTTTCAGTGCCTGTTATCTTTCTAAAGTAGATCACTACACCTTTCTTCCAAGACACCTCTGAGTGGATTCAAACTGCCAACCTCTTAGGTTGTAGCCAAGTTCTAAACTGTTTATGCCACTCAGGGATAAACAGTTTCCTTTATTAGATACCATGTAAATTGAAGGTATTACTTTTAGGATTTTTCTGTTTATTTTCTTTTTCTAGCTTTATTAGTGTAAAGGCTTCCACATATACTAAAAAACAAATAAGTCTCATTACAGTAGAACTTCATAAGAGTCATTGCTTATCTGGTGGGCCACACTAACTCTTAACCAGCCAGTTTAAATATCAATTTATAATACTTGTGCTTTAAAGATGGGATCTTTTAAAGATGATGTGGAGATTAGTTTAAGATGAGAAAACCTTCCCTCTGAATGGAGAATAAAACGTGGTTTACCAAAACCCGCGAGTGCTGAGTTTGTTCCGACTCATAGCGACCCTGAAGGACAGAGCAGAACTGCCCCATAGGGTTTCCAAGGAGCACCTGGCAGATTTAAACTGCTGACCTTCTGGTTAGCAGCTGTAGCACTTAACCATTGTGCACCAGGGTTTCCACGTAGTTTACCAGACAAGTATAATCCAGATGTGTTGTATTCTTTCTTACCTATTCCAGATAAAATGTCCTGAGCCTCCTTTCCCATATACCGCCACAGTGCCCTTTGCCATGACTTTGAAGCTTGCTTAGTAGTAATGGAGGACAAGGGAGAGATTATGTTTGCCTGAGTTTAATCAAACTGGCCTTGCCTCTCCTTAGTCCTGTGGCTCCTGACAATTATAGCTTTTATCTTCTTTCTGTACCACTTCAGTCCATTTATTCTCTAAATATCATTAACTAAAAAGTGAGGTTACAACAGACTTCTGGCAAAAAAAAGGTTTTCCAAAAATAAAAATCGGTTATGGAATAAGTGCAATGAAACTAATTTGCTAAAGAGGATGGGTCTTGTATTGCCTAGAATGGTTTTTATTAGCTATAGAAATTTTAGGGCAATGAATATTTACTGTTTTTACTTACCTTTCAGAGCGCTGGTTGCACAATGGTTAAGAACTTGGCTGCTAACCAAAAGATCAGTGGTTGGAATCCACTAGCTGCGCCTTGGAAACTCTATGGGGCCATTCTATCCTATCCTATAGGGTCACTTTGAGTTGCAATTGACTCAACAGCAACTTTTTTTTTTTTTTGTGGTTACTTGCCTTGTATCCATTAATAATTTTCCTATTAACGGCGACTCGATTTCCACTTTAGGGAACAATCCCTCTCCTACTTTCTGTGCATGTAGTTCTGTTGGGTCCAACTTCATCCTTTAAGCTCCAGGGATTGGCATGTATCCAGCCCAAGTAATTGGCAGTCAGAGTGATTGGCTTAAAGATAGTTGTGAATTCAAACCATAAAATTGTGAGTAATGATCCAGAGCTTTTGCTGAAGTTACCAGAAAAGAGGGCTCCTTCTTCTGACAGTGTTGCTGAGGGCAGTAGAATATAAGGCTAACACTGCTGGTGGGCAGACTTTCCTAAGCAAGAAAAGTGCAGCTGAGAAATAGAGACCAAAAGAAAAAAAAAAAACCCGTCGCCGTGGAGTCTATTCCAACACATAGCGACCCTATGGGACAGAGTAGAACTGCCCCACAGAGTTTCCAAGGAGCGTCTGGTGGATTTGAACTGCCGACCTTTTGGTTAGCAGCTGTAGCATTTAACCACTATGCCACCAGGGTTTCCATAAATAAAGAGAGTGCCCTGGAAACCCTCCCTGAGCAACTGCTGGCAGTGGTGCCTGAGGCAGGATATACCCTTGTGTTTTTTTTAGTTACAAGAGCCACAAATTTCCCATTCCTTCTTGGTATTGTGGCCAATAGTGCAGACATTGGAGCCTGACGTCATAGATTCAAAACCCAGGTCTACCACTTACTGGGTGTGTGCTCTTGTGCAAGCCACTGAATACCTTTCTGCCTCAGTTTCCTCATATGTACCCCTCATAGGGTTATTTTGAAAAATAAGTTACTATACGCAAAAACATAGAACAGGTCCTACCATATACTACATGCTTTGTAAGTCTAAGTTATCATTATGTATTACTAGTAGTAGTTGTGTAAACCAACTGAAACTTGGTTTCCATTACTCATAATCAACAAGTTCTCTACCTAACTGATAGTGCTGCTGTTGGATTAAATTAATACTCTCAAAAGTATTGGCATGGGGGAAACCATTCAAATATTGTTATTGTTACTATTGTTATCACCAACCTAATTACTTATATCTTCCTTTTCTTCCCCAAAGTATCATTATTATTAGGGGAAGCTATTATTTTACCAGTTTGGAGAATTGCTCAGTAGCCATATTTGATTGTTAACCCTGTGCTCCTGTGCTGGTAACCAAAGAAATATCTTTTAGTTTACTATAGAGCTCAGTTCTCTACCACAAACCAGGCCATCTCTTAAACACCCAAATCATTAAAATACTGTGCTAAATATGTATATTCCTAATCTAGACCTCCTTTTATAAATGCAAATTACCAGTAGATGCTTTAGAAATACAAGTTGTTCTTTAACATATTTTGGGTTTTATTCTTATATATAGCCCCTTTTCTAACAAACATCCAGGATTGGAAGACAGAGGGTTTCTTCCCATTACAGATACCAGTAATAAATGATAAGCTGTGGGTTTTGATATCCACATATTGATCTTCCCCCTAAGGAATTATAATAACCCATACCTAATGAGTCAGAAACCACTCGAAGGCCCACAACAACAACACTGTGATTAAAGGAATTGTCCCTTTGCAGGGTCTTATGATGTTCTTGCACTTCTTGGTCTGCTGTCCCCAGAATGTCTTTGTTGTTCTTAAGAGGATATATTATTGACCAAAGAGTCAACATGTTTGAGTTTAAATCTCTACCTAACTCATACTGTTTAAATGCTTAGCCTTTAATGTTTACTTTCAATAACGACTGGTAATGCCGCAGCTTTGATGCTCAGATCCGAGCACAGCCTATCTTTCTGTTTCTATTTTCTCAGTAGGGTCACTGGTGACTGTGTTTCCTTAATGCTTCATGATGGGAGGGGTTTTTAAAGTCACTTGAGAGGAAAGAGGTGTACCAGCTTAGCATCTGAACTATAAAAATTGATTCCCTATCGCATAGAACGAAGACATTTCCTGTGCAACACCTTTAAATGCTGCAATAATAAGAGCTTATAATATTACAGTTAATGACTTTATGCTCAATATGGTATATGTTACTTAGGGGATGTTCCCTTCACCTGAAATTCACTTTTCACTCTCTACAGCAACTCGGCCCATCTCAGACATGCACACACACACTCGTAGTAACTTCCTCTTATTTTCCAGAATATTGCTAATTCTTATTTCAAGTCACCTATTGCTTCCTCTGGGAAATCTTCCAAAACACTACAGGAAAGAGTAAAGTATTCCCTTTATTTTGGGTTTCCCCAGTGCTCTGTGGATATCTTTTATTTTAGTATTTACCACAGTGCCTTAAGCTGTCTACTGTCCCTCTCACTTGTTTAACCATAATCCTCTTAAGCATATTAACATGAATACTTGTTGTGCTGGATGTTCTTAATCATCTTCTTCGTGGGCTACTCTTCAGTATAATGGGCTCAGAATTCATAAGCCTGGTGGAAACAATGCCTGTTCCTCTTGTGACCACGTTTATGGCCATGGGAGTTAAGTGACACATGTAGCAATCAGAGCTCTTCGTTGCAAACATCTGTACCCAACTCAGGCTTTGCAGTTAATGCCTCAAACCTAGTTCAGTGGTTTTATTACCTGTTCACACAAACATTGATCATATCAAGAACCTCCCCCCAAAGTTATACTTAGAGATATCACAGTAATACAGGAGGACCACATTACTCAAGAGCGTATTCAGACATGGGGGTACTCTTAACAAATTAAGTACAAAGGCAGTTGTACTTAAAAAAAAAAAAGATTATTATCTCGAGGAAGCACCACCAAAAATGGAATCAGAGTCTCCCAGCTGTGATAACCTGTTAAGATGATTTCTCTGGTATCTTCTCCAGAGAAGGTGCTGTTCAGTCTTCCCAGACCATCTCCCTCCTTCTCTCCATGTCTTTGTTCAAGCTGTTCCGTCACGAACTAGAAATCAAAACAATTTTCCTCTGAGTTGACTTAATCAAGTGGCTATTTCAGCTTTGTGTAGGCAAAACTATTGTCGGAAAGATGCAATAAAAAGGGATGTTGGGTAGCAATTTTATTGGCAATTATATTTTCATTAAAACAGTTAATGACTAAATCTAAATTTCATATAACATGTAGTCATCGTAATAGCAATAAAATTTCTATATATTAGAGTGTAAATTAAAAGTACAAAACTGAGATATTTTAGTGGTCTGTGTGATTAAATTTGTATAACGGTTGATAAAGAAAACATGAACATCTTGATTATATAACTGTCTGTACAGATTTAAAACTGTGTTCAGACTCCTGATGACTAACATTGGTTTTAATAAGAAACATGAAAATACCATATAAAAATAACTTGCAGAGTTAAAGCAAGAAATAGAGAGAAAAGTATAGGAATGACTTTTAAAAAATAACCATACCTCAGGAAAAAAAAAACACTCTTGAGTTGAATTGTTAACAGTAATAATTACACAAAAAGAAAAATAAATTGTAGAATGCAACTACTCATCAAAATATAGATAAGATTCTGTTAATGCATAAGTACTTTATAAAATATGTTTTTAATAGAATGGGTCACCGAATGTCAAGAGTGTTGCTGATGACCTATCAAGAATGTTTATAATACAAGAAAAATGCAATCATGACAAAAATTGTAAATAAAGCTTATTTATAAAAAATTGTCATTGGAATATGAAATGCATGAAGTATCTTTACCCCAAATCATAGACAGGCCTAATGAGCTAGGGGCATGTGTTAAAATTAAGGCCAGCTGCTGGATAATTTGAAACTATTTGATAAATGCTTGCTCAATGGAGCTCAACATTTTTTTTTTTCCTTTCAGTTCTTAAAATACATAATGTGTGTATGAGGAACCTGTCAAAAGGAAAATCATTCATTTTATGACGGTATCCGCTATCAATTAAGAAGACAAATAAATATAGACATATAAATTAATTGTGATAAAAACAAAATTGATAGACTCATTGTAATGCTATTCATTTTTGGAACAAAATGTGTTACACAGCCTAAACTGGGACAATATAAACCCAACACTAGGTTAATAATGATAAATAGCCCCACAGTCATCATCCCTGCAGTCATTGTTTGACAATTGCTACCCTTCCCTCAGTATGCCTTGGATCTGCATCCAAACGCCCCTCCCCACTTAGTGCCTGAGGTCTTAATCATTGCTTCTGCTGGCCATATTTGACAAACTTTCAAAAGTTTAGAATGAATTGGATGAATGGAATACAATGTGCAGAGCCTGGAAAGTGCTTGGATTAAAATACTAGAAATATTTAATATGTAAATATACATATATTTTATATATATATATACACACTTATATATACACATACATATATACATACACACACACACTTCCGCACACACACACACATATAATGGTCTCCTGATCTCAATGTCATTTTGCATTGTCTGTAATGATTGATCAATAAAAATATATTCAATAATAATCAAGTAAACTGCTTATTAAATACATAATTGAATGAAGGATTAAATAAGGAATTATAAAAATTAAACAAGCAATGGGCAATTCTAAGTCTTAACATTTCTAGTGCTATAACTACTTGGACTTTGAAAATAAAAGACACAATTTGAAGAACTTTACAACAAAACAAAATTAAACACTCTTGTTAGAATATCTACCTGTGGAAAATACATTAATTTATAGACAAGCTTGATTGCTTTTTTTTTTTTTTTTAACTCTTTCTAATTTCTTTCTCTGTTCACAGCAATTAGGATTTGAAGTGGTTTTGCTTTGAACCTTTAGTTCCACGTGTGTATCAACAAGGTGGCCGCTATATCCTTTCTTTGAAATAAATATTGATTTTATTTTTATTTAGAAAAATCACAGCCCTGCATCCATGTTTTGCTAGAAAGAAATGATGATAAGTTTTCTTAATCTATATCAACCATATAAAGAAAATTTCTGGACATAAGAAAACACCCGTTCCATATAAGCATAGAGTTAATAATGTTGACAATGATTGGATAAAAGGAATAACCTGTTATTTAAGTTCAGCCTTAAATTCTATTGCTTAAAAGTCATATTTCCCCCACAACTTTGCTCCTCAATTTCCCACATGGACATCTATCTCCCCTCTAGCAAGTCATCAAACCCATAATAGTTTCATAGCATTTTCTTTTTAATAATTAGTATATATAGTATACAATATATCACATTTAATCTGTGCAACATCACTTTGAGGTGTATGTGTTAACTCTCACCAACAGGTGAGGAGAAAGACATGGAGATAGTAAATAACTTGGATAAAGTCACAAAACCTATAAGTAACCACTCAGAATTTGGGTCCAGATTAACCTGACGTCAAAGCACATAACCTCTCTCCACAGACACCCTTCAAAATAATCATATATAGATACATATCTGATATATACTATCATGTATATATACACACACAGACATGTCTATACATACATACACACACATATACACACACACACACATACACACACAAAAATCTATATCTTTTTGTTATTGTTGGATGCCGTCAAGATTAATGTGGCAGAGGTAGTGACGGAAGGTACCTTCAGAGACTAGGTCCTAAAATGTATCTAGCTTCCTCCTTGCTCTCCCTCTTGGATCACTTTCTCTACAGGATGCCAGTTGCCATACCATAAAGACATGCAAGCAGCCCCTTAGAGACGCCCATGCGGCCAAGAGCTGAGGCCTCCTGCCAACAGCCGCATGAGAGAGGCACAACGGAAGTGGATCCTTCGGTTCCAGGAAAGCCTTCAGTTGACTATCACATCTATGCTTCACTTCCCAAGAGATGCCCAGCCAGAACTATCTGCAAAGCCACTCTCGAATCTCTGACCCACAGAAACACTAAGATTATAAATGTTTGTTGTTTTAAGCCACAAAATTTTAGCGTAACTTGTTACGCAGCAACAGATAACTATTGCAGCAGGTGATGTTTATGATATTGCATTGGAGTTAGTCTCCCACCTTAAACTTAGTGCTCTTGATGGTCAGAAGAGCGTGTTATTCAGTATTGATTTTTTTTTACCCCTAAGAGCTAGCCCGAGGCTCGGCATATTCATCATTATGTCATAAATCAATAATGTTAGAGGGAGTTTTATAGGAGGGGGGTTTGACACAGGACATAATATCACGTTATTTTTTTGTCTGTTGTCATAGTCATTGTGAAAGTAGGTGTCCTTTTTAGATTTCTTTCCTTCCTGTGGTCTCTTCTAATCCCACAATTTTTCATTTATAACTCCAACCTCAACCACTTCTTTACACTTGACTTATATTTTCAACCATTTATACGACATTTTGATTGAATAATTAATAAATTCAAACTTAATGTGTCCAAAATGGAACTTCTGATTTTCCTACTTTCCCAAATCTGCTCAGCCTAGAACCTTTTCTATCTGCATAGACGGTAATTTCATTCTTTCAGTTTCTTAGATAAAAGCCTAAACCTGTCCATTTCTCTTAGATTTCATATCTAACCCATCAGTAAATTCTGTGACTCTATCTGCAAAATATGACTGCAAACCAAATTAACTATTTTCACTACCTATCCAGCAAAGTAAAGCCACTCTCAAAAGCACTATCAACACTTCCCTGTGCTGTTTCCATCACCTGGTCCTACTGTTCTCCTTGCTTTCATTCTTAAACCCCCTACAGACTGCTTTTTTTTCTCATAGCAATAAGGAAAATCATCTCAAACTATAAGTTATGTGATGCCATTTCTCCTCTTAACAGCCCCAGTGATGGTCCATCTCCTTCGGAGTAAAAACCAAAGCCCTTACAATGACCTGTAGAGCCTGCTTCCTATGTCAACTCAACTTCCTCCATGTTACCTCTTTCTCATTCTTCTCCAGCCTTAATGGCCTCCTTGCCTGTCCGAGAATATATCAAATACACTCCCTCCTCAGGCTTCGTACAGGCTACTCACTCTGTGTAGAGCATTCGCCACACAACTTGTCCCGCCAACTTTAGCTTTACTTCTCCGGTCAGCCAGACAAATGCAAGGGCAGGTGCCAAGCCCCTCAAGGTGGAACCCATCAACCTGATTATGTGGAAATACCCAGTTTAACTGTAATTGTTGATAAAAGAGATCTAGCTTGCAGAACAAAGAATAAGTTTTCTAATGTTTTTGACTACAAATATATTTAGGCACTCCATCATGAAACAAAACAGGGAACTTATACTAAAATCATTTTTATAGAAGCATGTTTAATTATTATGAAGTCTCCAAAAATATATCTTTAGGTGTTACCATCTTTTAATTCTCAAGGGACAGAAACTCAACTTGAACAAGCTGAAGGGGAAAAAAAAGAAAAAAGTCTGGTTTAGAGATAAAACACTGATTTATCAAACGAAATTGAAGAAAGAGCTGTGAACCTCAGGAATTGAAAGTGAGAAGACTGGAGCAGTTGGAAATTAACTGGAACGATAAGGAAAAACAAAGCAATTACTGAATTTCTTTGCTAAAAAAAGAAACTGTGGGGGTTTGTTGTTGGAAGTCTCAGAGAGAGAAAATGAAGGCGTTAGAAGATGGGGAAGAAGTAAGGAGCTCTAAGGAAGCTGGGATACAGAGGAGGTTGGGAAATGATGTTTAATACTTAGTTTTAAACTGATTATGTTGCGCTATGCACTATATGGAAACCCCGGTGGCGTAGTGGTTGAGTGCTACAGCTGATAACCAAAAGGTTGGCAGTTTGAATCTGGCAGGCACTCCTTGGAAACTCTGCTGGGCAGTTCTACTCTGTCCTATAGGGTCTCTATGAGTTGGAATTGACTCGACAGCAGTGGGTTTAGTGGGATGCACTATACAGGAACCTTGGCAGAACTGTGGCTAAGCGCACAGCTGCTAATACAGAGGTCAGCTGTTCAAACCCACTGGCTGCTCCACGGGAGAAAGATTTGGCAGTCTGCTTCCATAAGGATTACAGCCTTGGAAACCCTGTGGAGCAGTTCTGGTATGTCCCATGGGGTTTCTGCGAGTCGAATGGCTATGAGTTGAACTGACTCAACGGCAGTGGGTTAACGGGTGCACACTGTACTTACTTCCCGTCCCCAACCATCAGCACACAATAGAAATGTGACACGCACTGTCTGGTGTTAATGTAAAGGAGGTTCAAACACAGCACCAACAAAAGAGCTGCATTTCAAGTTTGAGTTGTCCGAGGTCAAAAAAGGGAGAAAGCAGTCACACCAGGCAAGACACAGAGCAAAGGGCAAGCATTCAATGGAAAAAGAGACTATCAGAAATGTAAGTCACAGCTCAAAAGAACACTCAGGCATTAAGGAAATTAGCCTGGGCTTCCACACCATGTGTGGAGTGAGAGCTTGAACCAGGATTTGGTGTTTTTACCTGTTAAAATGAAGATAATTTTCCTCAGACATTTATAGAAGCTTGGAACATTCAGACAACTGACTTTTAGGTCATATGTAAATGATATGACCTGTTTTCCAGCTATTTACCTGCCAAGGGAGCTGTCATTACAAGAAAATATCATCACTTTTTACTCCAATTGCATACTTTTTTTTTTCCTTTCTGAATTTCAGTATAAAATATTTAACTGGAGAAACTCAAATCAGACACAGGTCAATTTCAGAGAGAGGAAATGATTGCTTGAAGGTCACCAATATGAGCAAATGGCCCAATGTGATTAAAAAACTTCTTGCGGTGTGTTGATGGAAAATCTACATGCCTGAAGGGCAGAATAACCTCATACAGAGTGGGGGTCTGTGCAAACTTTGAGCAAACTCTTTTAGAGAATTTAACCTCTGTGGAACTTACCTGATTGCCAGATCTAAAAACTTTCCGAGGGTTCAATTTGCGTCCAAAGCCCACATCTTAGTAGCTACATTTATTGATTTTCAGTGGTGGCTGATTCTATTCTACAGCCCTCCATAGACACTCCCGCCCACCCACCCTGGTGGGTACAGAGATGAGGATTTGTCTAAAATAAATAATCTGTGCCCGTAGTCGAAAATGTGGTTCTGAGCTTCTTGGAAGCTCAGGCAAAAGAGAAAGCAATTTCTCAGAAAGAGAGAGAGAAAAAAAGAAAAATTACTATTTCTGTCATTTGCGTTGCTGTAATTTGCTGTCCTGTCACTTCTGACTTGTGGTGACATCAGTGCACAGAATAGAACTGCTCCATAGAGTTTCTAAGGCTGTGAATTTTCGGAAGCCAATTGGCAGCTCTGTTGTCCAAGGAACCTCTGGGTGGGTTTGAATTGCCAACTTATCAGCTTCTGTCAGAGAGACCTAGAAGAATTCTTTGTAGTTATTATTAAAAGCACTCTATCGGGACATCCTGGCAGTGTGGTGTAGTGGTTAAGTGCTATGGCTGCTAACCAAAAGGTTGGCAGTTCAAATCCACCAGATGCTCCTTGGAACCTCTATGGGGTAATTCTCCTCCATCCTATAGGGTCACTATGAGTCAGAATTGACTCGATGGCAATGTGTTAGCTTATAGATATGACCAGCATCATCAACGGCGACCCTAGAGTGAATGCATTAACTTAAGTAGGCTGTCTCTTACTTTGTTTTCAAAGTGCAGAGATTTCCAATTTTATAAATGCAGTTCAGTTTTGAAAAAATGTTGTGGACATAAGTGATGACTTACAGCAGAGATTCAAAGATTCAGAAGATTCAAGGTTCAAGGATTGCCTTGAACTTCCTATGTGCCTGCTGTGTTAGGTTGCTGTTATTATTGGCGTTGTCATTGTCATTATTGTTGTGTGGATGGTGCTCTAATAGATGATCTCATTCCATGTGTGCAAGATTTTGACAGGATAAGGAAACTATTCTTACTTACCGTATGTTCCTGTTTTCCTGTCTTACCATAAAAATTTGACCTAAAAATTTAGGGGTAGAATAAGCTTTATGACTTACATTGCTGCTATTGTTAGCTTCCATGACCCAATCACAGCAGAATGAATCACTGCCTGGTCCTGGGCCATCCCCCTGAGTGGTTGTGGATCAGATCGTTGTGAACATAGGGTTGATTTTCGGGCATATCTACCAAATCTCAAATTTTACAAAGTTGAAAAGCTTTAGTGTGGGAAGGGACATAAGATATGATGAGATCTGTAATTAGAATATACCTAAATAAGCATCTTTTAAAAAGGACCAAAAAAAATCCCTTTATTTTGTAGAAAATGAATAGAATGGGATTTTTCATATAGTGTGCACTTAATAAATATTATTAGCATGAATGAAAGAATGAGCAGATGTTATTTTAAGAGTGGACTGTTATTTCAAACATACACACTGCAAGCATATTTTTCACTTATGGAAGATAATGCACACATTTTTTATACAATTTGAACACAAATGTCACTGAGGTATATACTTAAATATATCTATAGTTTTCATGAAACCACTAATTGAGTACTTTTTCCTTTGCAATTCAAAACCACACATTCACCCACTATTTATATTTATCTTTGCTATTTTTTCATTTAAAAAATCAGTAAGATAAGCTTACTTAAAATAAAATTCACGGTTTTTTAAGTATACCATATGATGATTTTTACCAAGCACGTACGAATGTAACCACCACCACCATCAAGATGTAGAGCCTTTCTATCCACCCAGAAAGTTCCTTTGTGACCTTTCATGGTCAATCCATTTCCATCCTCACCCAGACCATGGCAAAGATTAAACCACTTTCAGTGCCTAAGCTTTGGCCTTTCCAAGAACATGGTGTTATGTTATAATGCTTATACCTGGCTTCTCCTACTTTAAGGAGCCCTGGTGGCAGAGTGGCTAAGTGCTTGGCTGCTAACCGAAACGTCAGTAGTTCAAAGCCACTGGAGAAAGATGTATCGGTCAGCTTCCTTGAAGATTACAGCCTCTGAAACCATATGGGGCAGTTCCACTTTGTTCCGTAGGGTCACTATGAGTCAGAATCAACTCAGCAACAAAGGGTTTGTTTTCTCCCTTACTTTGCTTAATACTTTTGATGTTCATTCATGTTTTGCTACATACTATAACTCCTTCTTTTTATTGCTAAGTAGTATCCAAGTGAATGAATAGATCACAATTTATTTATCCATTCATCTGATGATGAACACAAGAGTTGTATGTAGTTTTTCATTCTTATCAATAAAACTGTAATAAACATCCATGTATAGGTCTTTCTGTGTAAAGATGTTTTCATTTTTCATGTCTAAATATATGTTTAGGGCTAGAGCTGCTAGATCATAAGATCAGTGCGTTTAGCTTTATAAAAGCTTTCCTAAGGAATTAAACAATCTTACATTCTCACCAACAATTTATGACAGTTCCAATAGTGTTAATGCTTGGTATCATAAGATTTTTTTTTTTCATTTTAGCCATTCTAGTAACTGTGTAGTGGTCTTAATATGAATTATGTATTTCCCCGATGGCTAATAATACTGAGCATCTTTTCACATATTATTTCCAATTCCTAGACTTTGTTTCAAAAGTGCCTGTTCAAATCATTTGCCTATTTTGTAATTATGTTGTTTGACTTTCTCTTATTAAATTGCAGTACATGTAAATATATATATGGAGTCCTGCTGGTGCAGTGATTAAAGCACTCGACTGCTAACCATAAAGTTGGTGATTTGAAACCATCAGTGGCTCAGGGGGAGAAAGATGTGGCAGTCTGCTCCCCTAAAGATTTACAGCCTTGGAAACCCTATGGGATCACTAGGAGTTGGAATCGACCCGATGGCAGTGGGTTTGGGTTTTTGATTTTTGTATATATAGACTGGGTACACTGTAAATATGATTTTTTTTTTTTGAGGATGGATCATTTATAAAATACGAGTTTGGTAAATATTTTTTCCCAGTTTGTGGCTTCTCTATCCATTTCTGTCAGCAATAATTTATAACAATCATTATAAAGACTTTGCACAGAGTTTCTTAAATTTATCTCTAAGTATTTTATGTTTTTTTTTTCTTGGTCTTGTTTTTGGTTGTTTGTGTTTTTATTTTTAAGTTGTATGTAGTATCAGTTTTTCAGTTCACTTTCCAATTGGTTGGAGGCCCTGGGTGGTGCAGTTTAGTGCTCAGCTACTAACGGAAAGGTTGGAGGTTTCAACCTGCACAGAAGTGCCTCAGAAAAGAGGCCTGGCAATCTACTTCCAAAAGATCACAGCCTTTAGTGACCCTATGGGGTACAGCTCTACTCTGAAACACATGAGGTCACAACTGGTCATCATTAATACACAGAAATGCAATGGCTTTTTGTTTATTGATCTCATATCCTATAACCTTGCCTAAATGCTCTAAATCACTAGTTACTTTATAAATTCCTTGGAAAATTCTACATAGATTATCATGACATTTTTGAATAAAGAACAGTTTTACTTCTTTCTTTCTGATGGGTATGCCTGTTTACCTGGTATAATCCACAATTCACTAAATAACTTGGTCCAGGACGCACAGATACCAAAATAGCATAACTAGGATTTGAACCCTCCAAGCCCCAAGCCCAGTGTCATCGAGTCGATTCCAACTCATAGCGACCCTATAGGATTTGAACCCTAGCAGACTAAAAAACAGCCAGAAAACCAAACCCAGTGCTGTCGAGTCGATTCTGACTTATAGCAACCATAAAGGACAGAGTAGAACTGCCCCATAGAGTTTCCAAGGAGTGCCTGGAGGATTTGAACTACCGACCCTTTCCTTAGCAGCCATAGCATTTAACGACTACGCCACCAGGGTTTTATATACATATGCCTCTAACTGGTTTACACCCCCACGTGTCTGGCAGTTTGTCGTACTCTGGGAGCTTGTGTGTTGCTGTGATGCTGGAAGCTATGCCACCGGTATTCAGATATCAGCAGGGTCACCCATGGAGGACAGGTTTCAGCTGAGCTTCCAGACCAAGACAGACTAGGAAGAAGGACCCGGCAGTCTACTTCTGAAAAGCATTAGCCAGTGAAAACCTTATGAATAGCAGCGGAACATTGTCTGAGCCCCCCAGGTTGGAAGGCACTCAAAAGATGGCTGGGGAAGAGCTGCCTCCTCAAAGTAGAAAAGAGTCAACCTTAATGACGTGGATGGAGTAAAGCTTTTGGGACCTTCATTTGCTGATGTGGCACGACTCAAAATGAGAAGAAACAGCTGCAAACATCCATTAATAATCGGAACCTGGAATGTACAAAGTATGAATCTAGGAAAATTGGAAATCATCAAAAATGAAATGGAACGCATAAACATCGATATCCTAGGCATTAGTGAGCTGAAATGGACTGGTATTGGCCATTTTGAATCAGACAATCATATAGTCTACTATACAGGGAATGACAACTCGAAGAGGAATGGTGTTGCATTCATCGTCAAAAGGAATGTTTCAAGGTCTATCCTGAAGTACAACGCTGTCACTGATGGGATAATATCCATATGCCTACAAGGAAGACCAGTTAATACGACTCTTATTCAAATTTATGCACCAACCACTAGGGTCAAAGATGAAGAAATACAAGATTTTTATCAGCTGCTGCAGTCTGAAATTTATCGAATGTGCAATCAAGATGCATTTATAATTACTGGTGATTGGAATGCAAAAGTTGGAAACAAAGAAGGACCAGTAGTTGAAAAATATGGCCTTGGTGATAGAAGCAATGCCAGAGATCGAATGATAGAATTTTGCAAGACCAACTTCATTGCAAATACCTTCTTTCACCAACATAAACGGCAACGATACACATGGACCTCGCCAGGTGGAACACACAGAAATCAAATTGACTACATCCGTGGAAAGAGACGATGGAAAAGCTCAATATCATCAGTCAGAACAAGACCAGGGGCCAACTGTGGAACAGACCACCAATTGTTCAATGCAAGTTCAAGCTGAAACTGAAGAAAATCAGAGAAAGTCCACGAGAGCCAAAATATGACCTTGAATATATCCCACCTGAATTTAGAGACCATCTCAAGAATAGATTTGATGCATTGAGCACTAGTGACTGAAGACCAGACAAGTTGTAGAATGACATCAAGGACATCATCCATGAAGAAAGCAAGAGGTCATTGAAAAGACAAGAAAGAAAGAAAAGAACAAGACGGATGTCAGAGGAGACTCTTAAACTTGCTCTTGAGAGTCGAGCAGCTAAAGCAAAAGGAAGAACTGATGAAGTAAAAGAACTGAAGATTTCAAAGGGCCTCTCGAGAAGACAAAGTAAAATATTATAATGACATGTGCAAAGAGCTGGAGATAGAAAACCAAAAGGGAAGAACACGGTCAGCATTTCTCAAGCTGAAAGAACTGAAGAAAAAATTCAAGTCTTGAGTTGCAATGGTGAAGGATTCCATGGGGAAAATATTAAACGACACAGGAAGCATCAAAAGAAGATGGAAGGAATACACAGAGTCATTATACCAAAAAGAATTAGTCAATATTCAACCATTTCAAGAGGTGGCATATGATCAGGAACCGATGGTACTGAAGGAGGAAGTCCAAGCTGTTCTGAAGGCATTGGCGAAAAACAAGGCTCCAGGAATTGATGGAATATCAATTGAGATGTTTCAACAAACAGATGCAGCGCTGGAGGTGCTCACTCCTCTATGCCAAGAAATATGGAAGACAGCTTCCTGGCCAACTGACTGGAAGAGATCCATATTTATGCCTATTCCCAAGAAAGGTGATCCAACTGAATGTGGAAATAATAGAACAATATCATTAATATCACATGCAAGCAAAATTTTGCTGAAGATCATTCAAAAACGGCTGCAGCAGTACACCGGCAGGGAACGGCCAGAAATTCAGGCCTGTTTCAGAAGAGGACATGGAACCAGGGATATCATTGCTGATGTCAGATGGATCCTGGCTGAAAGCAGAGAATACCAGAAGGATGCTTACCTGTGTTTTATTGACTATGCAAAGGCATTCGACGGTGTGGATCATAACAAACTATAGATAACACTGCGAAGAATGGGAATTCCAGAACACTTAACTGTGCTCATGAGGAACCTTTACATAGATCAAGAGGCAGTTGTTTGGACAGAACAAGGGGATACTGACTGGTTTAAAGTCAGAAAAGGTGTGTGTCAGGATTGTATTCTTTCACCATACCTATTTAATCTGTACATTGAGCAAATAATCCGAGAAGCTGGACTATACAAAGAAGAACGGGGCATCAGGATTGGAGGAAGACTCATTAACAACCTGTGTTATGCAGAGGACACAACCTTGCTTGCTGAAAGTGAAGAAGATTTGAAGCACTTACTAATGAAGATCAAAGACCACAGCCTTCAGTATGGATTACACCTCAACATAAACAAAACAAAAATCCTCACAACTGGACCAATGAGCACCATCATGATAAACGGAGAAAAGATTGAAGTTGTCAAGGATTTCATTTTACTTGGATCCACAATCAACAGCCATGGAAGCAGCGGTCAAGAAATCAAAAGACACATTGCATTGGGCAAATCTGCTGCAAAGGACCTCTTCAAAGTGTTGATGAGACAAGATGTCACCCTGAAGACTGGGGTGCACCTGATCCAAGCCATGGTATTTTCAATCACATCATATGTATGTGAAAGCTGGACAATGAATAAGGAAGACCGAAGAAGAGTTGATGCCTTTGAATTGTGGTGTTGGCGAAGAATATTGACTATACCATGGACTGCCAAAAGAACGAACAAATCTGTCTTGGAAGAAGTGCAGCCAGAATGCTCCTTAGAGGCAAGGATGGTGAGACTGCGTCTTACATACTTTGGACATGTTGTCAGGAGGGATGAGTCCCTGGAGAAGGACATCATGCTTGGCAGAGTACAGGGTCAGTGGAAAAGAGGAAGGCCCTCAACGAGGTGGATTGACACAGTGGCTGCAACAATGAGCTCAAGCATAACAAAGATTTTAAGGATGGCGCAGGACTGGGCAGTGTTTTGTTCTGTTGTGCATAGGGTCGCTAGACGGCACCTAACAACAACAACACAACTGGTTTATAGTTTCTATCAAATCAATACTCCAAGTTTGTCAAATCTGTTTGTTCCCCATTCAAAACAACTTCTATTCATTGTTCATTGTCTTAATCATACAATTACCACTTAAAAAAATGGCATAACACATAATTTTAAAAATTACCCAGCCAACAATGTATGTATTTGTTGTAGTTAGTTGCCATCAATTGAGTAGGCTCCAGCTTATGGTAACATTATATATAACAGAGAGAAACTTTGACCAGCCCTCTGCCATCTTTATGATTGTTAGTATGTTCGAGTCCATTGCATATTGTTGTTATTGTGCCAATCCATCTCATGGAGGGTGTCCTTTGTTTTCACTGGCTCTCTACTTTACCAAACATGATGTCCTTTTCTAGTAATTACTTTTTCCTGATGACATGTCCAAAGTTGTTGTTGTTGTTGTTTTTAGGTGCCGTCAAGTCGGTTCCGACTCATAGCGACCCTGTGCACAACAGAACAAAACACTGCCCAGTCCTGCGCCATCCTTACAATCATCGTTATGCTTGAGCTCACTGTTGCAGCCACTGTGTCACTCCACCTCGTTGAGGGTCTTCCTCTTTTCCACTGCCCCTGTACTCTGCCAAGCATGATGTCCTTCTCCAGGGACTCATCCCTCCTGACAACATGTCCAAAGTATGTAAGATGCAGTCTCACCATCCTTGCCTCTAAGGAGCATTCTGGCTGCACTTCTTCCAAGACAGATTTGTTCGTTCTTTTGGCAGTCCATGGTATAGTCAATATTCTTCGCCAACACCACAATTCAAAGGCATCAACTCTTCTTCAGTCTTCCTTATTCATTGTCCAGCTTTCACACACATATAATGCGATTGAAAATACCACAGCTTGGGCCAGGTGCACCTTCGTCTTCAGGGTGACATCTTTGCTCTTCAGCACTTTGAAGAAGTCCTTTGCAGTGTGTCTTTTGATTTCTTGACTGCTGCTTCTATGGCTGTTGATTGTGGATCCAAGTAAAATGAAATCCTTGACAACTTCAATCTTTTCTCCGTTTGTCATAATGTTGTTCATTGGTTCAGTTGTGAGGATTTTTGTTTTGTTTATGTTGAGGTGTAATCCATACTGAAGGCTGTGGTCTTTGATCTTCATTAGTAAGTGCTTCAAGTCCTCTTCACTCTTCACTGCTTGCTGAAAGTGAAGAGGACTTGAAGCACTTACATGTCCAAAGTAAGTGATATAAAGTCTCACCATCCTTGTTCTAAGGAACATTCTGGTTGTATTTCTGGTAAGACTGATTAGTTCATTCTTCAGGCAGTACATGGCACATTCGCTATTCTTTATCAACACCACAAGTGGAGCACATCAATTCTTCTGTCTTCCTTTTTCATTGCCCATTTTCACTTACGTATGAGGCGATTGAAAAGGCCATGCCTTGGATTGGGCCACGTGCAACTTAGTCATCAAGGTGACATCTTAAACTTTTAAAACTTAAAAGAGGTCTTTTGTAGCAAATTTGCCCAGTATGCTATGCTGTTTGATTTCTTAAGTGCTGGTTCCGTGGACGTTGATTTTTGTTCCACATAGAATGAAATTATCGACAACTTCAAATTTCTCATTGTATCATCACTATGTAGTTTACAATTCCAGTTGTAAGAATTATTGTTTCCTTCATGTTAGTCTGTTGGAGGTGTGACATTCTAAGAATATAATCTGAAATAGTATGGGAAGGGGAAAGACAATAGGTGAACTTTTTTTTTTCATGTTATGGCTACTTAAGCTTCTGCTGTCTCAAAAAGACAGTTCTCTGTACTCACTGATATCCATCTTTACCCTTATTAAAGACATTGCATTTTAATTTATTGTTTATATCATTCATCTAATTTACTAGTTTGCAAGCTTTGTCTTTGGAATATCATGTCTATTTTGAGACTGATTTGAATCTGTTCAAAAAACAAAAAGTTTGTCCTTGAATTTGTTAGGCCCAACTCTACTCAGACGAAGCCCTAAACTTCATGGGCATAACTCAGCCATACCTAAAATTTCTCTGTGTATCAGCAAAATTAGAAACTAATGGTAAAGGACAAAATTAGAATTTAAAAAATTAAGGGCTGTCTTCTATCGTGTCATCCCCATGACGGGCACATAAATATTATAAGATAGGTTACCCTTGGAACAATAATTGTTTTGGTTGGTTTGTAACTGTAAACTTCCCCTTCACCATTGTTTGAAGCAATGACCACATTTAATAACCTGATCCAATAAATCACAGTCCAAGAATCTCATGATTTCTAAATCCAGTGCCTAACAATTAGCAAGACTTGCCCATTATTTTGCTTTGTATTTCAAAGTATTTCCTTGCTAAATGGGAAATAAATTCCATGAGGTTTTGCTCCAAATTGTATCCTATGGATTTCTTACTTTAAGGTTTTGATCTTTTTTTTAAAAAATGCATTATAAATATATTTTATTGCCAAGTATAATCTTATTTTTGCAAGCCAAATAATTCAGTTTTCTTAGGTGAAAGTTGCCAGGAGCCTGTAACCTGATATTCTTCCACTGATTTAGTAGCCATTGATCCTAAAATTTTCATCTCCTTTCATGAGAAAGTGTCTTTAAGTTACAAAGGCCCATTAGTAGTTTCATTAGTAAGCATTAAAGTATCTGACTTTGATGCTGACACCAATGTGTATTTTTTCTTTTTATTGTTATTTCATTTTAGAAAAAGGAAACATATTAAAAATAAATCCTACTTTGGACAGAGCTTTCCAGTACGAGGCTGCCGCTGCCTTGTTATTCATCACTATGGATCAGAGCTGCTAGGCCATACATAAAGGGTTAAGATTACCTTCTGGGGTTTTATTTGCCTTCTTTTGTCTCAGGTTCCAACCAAGGGACCTAAGAAGCAGACAACATGGCACAGCTTGGCTCTTTCCCTGATGTAAGTACCGGGCTCAAGTCATACAGAGCTCCAAACCAATACCCAGACATCACCAGCTGTGGACTGGCTGACACTGGACATTTGGGGAAATTCTCAAGGTAATTTGCACCCTAGACTTGTATCAACGTCTAGTAACCCCACTCCTCCAAACTGCTTGCTTTTGTAGGGTCTCCAGTTTCTCTTGAGTCACTTAGTTCCAGGGGAGTCACTCTTGTTATTGTGAACTCATTCCCCATGACTGGAAGAGTAATCCTGGGCATTTTTCTTGACATTGTACACAATTCCAAAAGGATTTTAGTTTTCACTGCCCTAAGATTATAATCCCCAATTGTTCCTTGAAAGTAAGCAGGGTTAATTTCTTCAGAGAGGAACACATCCTACTTAAATATAAAACTTTCAAAACGGATGTCACTCCAATCTTTGGAAGTGTGTTTTTTGGAATCATTTAACCTCCTCAGAAGCAATAGAAGTTCTTAAAAATAACTTTTCTGCGATCAATGTTTTGTATTTTGCTGAAAGTGTCCTTATCCACTTCATAAATATAGACTGTGTGTACATGCTTCTCTTCGTTCTCCCTAATTCAAAAAGAAAAAGGATCACCTCTCATATTTAAATTTTAGTTCTTCTAATATAATCCCTCATGCTTCCTTCCTTTTCTACCTAGATTCTGTTCCTTGGCTTATATCCCTATTTACAATTTCGTTTATCTCTGCTTTGCATTCTAACCTCCAACTTTAAACCTTAGTTAATGTAAATAATAAACCTTAAGACAGAAAGAGGAGAAGGTTACTTGGCTTTAGCCATCCTCGTAGGCAGAATCTTGATTAGTCAAATAGAGTTAACGCAAGAATTACATTTGAAGAACTTAGGCTTTATAGAAATAGCAAAAATTGATTTGTTCAGAATGACTGAACCAAGTATTAAAAATAAATCCTTTCTTAATCTGAAAGGTCTGACTAAATATCCTGAAATGAGAATTCCATATGCTTTAAGCACATATATACAATGAATAATACGGTCACTACGAGTCAGAATTGACTGGACTGCAATAGATTTGATTCTGGATGGTATTAAGTGTCATATTGTGTTAGGCTGGGTTCTCTAGACAAAAAAACCAGTAAAGCATGTAAATATATATATATAGAGAGATTTATTTCAAGGAAATGGCTCACACAGCTATAGAAGCTGGAACGTGGGTTAGGCTTCTCCTGGTGCCTGTAGACACAGGGGCTGGCAAACCAAGATCGGAAGGTCAGAGAACAGGGCTCTTGTTCACAAGCTATGAAAATCGATGAATCCTAAAAATTGGCAGGCAAGACCTCAGGTAAACTGCTAGCTCAAGTCCCAAGACCCAGAGATCAGATGAACAGGAGCCAGCCGCAGGATCCAGAACAAGCAAAAGCCCACAAACCTTAACAGAATATCCACTTATATTCAATGCAGGCCACAGGCCCAAGGAAACTCCCTTTCAACTGATTGGCTACTCACAGCAGATTACAGCATGGAGGTTATCACGTAATATCAAGTCTCATTGAGGAAGTGATCACACAATCATATAACTATCAAATCACTGAGGATCATTTGCCCAGCCAAGTTGACACATGACCTTAACCATTACACATGTCAAACTTTAGATCCCCCTCACTAACAGAGGACTGATGAAAAAATGTCACCGATGTCCCTAAGGTAATAACTCTAACTGCGAGAAGGTCCTTCTATGCATCCTTTGTTATCTTATGCTCAGAAGCTAAGTGGCAAATATACTGATTTTTCTCAACCTCTCTTGCTAGAGTTTTAGTCATTGCTCGTGGTCTTTCCTAATACCTGATGCTTGAATTATTTTTGATGGAGATTTTCAGAAATATTTATCGAGTGCCTACTATGTAACAGACATGGTTCTAAGCAGTGAAGATACATAGATGAACAAGAGGCACTTGTTTCTACCTTCCTACAGGTTACAATCTGGAGAGAAATATTATGAGGTCTGTTATTTATTATTATTCTTCTATATGTTTCAGTGTGTGCATGTGCGTGCATTTGTTAACTTAAGTATATTCTAATTACTGACAGCTCAACGTTGGTGGTCAACTAGCATTTACTCTGAATGTCCAAATTTCAGAGTGTTATCATAAGTTCTTTAGGTTAGGTTTATCTCTTATCAATACCAGGGGCTTTACTAATTAGTACTATCAATGTCACATATGATCTTCATCAATGAAAAGAGTGGCTCGTTAATTAGTAAAACTTGTGTTAGGAATCACCTCTAATAGATAAAATTATCAAATTTTTGTATCAGCTGGAATATTTTTCTTAGACTTTTTATAGGCATTACCAACATGTAAAAATCCAGTGATCCCCATAGCCTATAGGGTTGATGCTAAAGGCTCTCTTCCTGACTGGTGGTATGCCCAGCCTTAGATTCAGAGGATTCTGGGTAACGTCTATTACTTTTCATTTCCTTAACTTATGGTAACCAACATCCTCCTCTTTAATACTATGAATTGCTTCAGAACAGAGATTGTGTTTTACCCTACAAGCCCTTACAGTCTTTTAGCTTACTGTAAAGGGTATACAATATACTACCTCAGTGTTTATTGTATGACTGAATAAATAAATGAATGAATCATTATAAACATTATTGATCATTGCCAAGTGCATAGATATTTATAATCTAAATTACTAGGTTGAATGTGTGGTAGAATCAACATTTTCTCTGAGGCTTATTTTCTTTTATTTGTTTGAAGGGATTTTTAAAATATTTTATACAAAATTCTACATGTGAGTTTTTTTAAAATGATTATTTTTTAAAGTAAAATAAAAGGAAAAGATCTAAAATTTCTGGTTAATCAATAATTTCATTACATTGGATTCCAAGTTATGAGAAAAAAAATTGCATTTGTCAGAATTGCTTCCTTGTGCTGTATCAGAAAGAACATTAACAAAGCATTTTGCATAAATCTAAAAAATGAAATAAAATAAATGAGCTGCTATCCTTCTCTATTGTAGTTGAAGTGAGGCACAAAGGACTTCATGCGCGGTTTGAAAATGCTAGACAATATACACATATTCTCTCAATTTAGTCAATACGCCTGAAATTCAGTCAAGAAAAAGCTCACGGAAAGATCAATTATCATTTATCTTTACACACACCCTTCTGCATCCAAGAAACACATTTTGCCAACAGCTAATTTTTTTTTTTTTTTTTTTTTAATGTCTACTGTGATTGATTCCCGGAAAACCTCTCAAAATGGATGTCACTCCAATCTTTGGAAGAGTGTTTTTTTGGAATCATTTAACCTCCTCAGAAGCAATAGAAGTTCTTAAAAATAACTTTTCTGCCAGAAGTTGAATAACTTTGTACAGCTTGTTTTTGTTTTTACCAGAATATGTAGAGAGAACTTAACGAGATGCCATATGTCAAGTCTGGAGTCAGATTAAAAACAAATAATTAAAATTTATCCCCTCTCTATCAAAACAGATTGTGATATGTTGGTGGAAGGAAACTGAATATGACATGTCATATTTTGACACTTTTTTTTTCAAGAAAATCAGTCATATTGTTAAAAGTATTGTATTTGAAAGTTGTAGTTTTCTTCCTGTGGAATAAAGTTTTAAGTCATAACCTAACCTGCCACATCTATTAACCTGCCATAATGAAATAAAGGAGGCACATATTTCAAGACATACGGAAGCATCTGAGAAACTTGAACTTGGCATACAGACATTAAAGAGGAAAGGAAATCTTGAGAGGCTTTATGTGTGTTGTGTGTGTGTGTTTGAGCAATTTCATGTTTTTTAGCTCAATTTAGATTAACGCTACAACAATTTATTCCTTAATGGGGACAGATATTCTCAAGGCTTTTTGTTGTTGTTTGTTTGTACTTTTTTTTCTTAAACGAGAGGTTGATAAGTAATTGTTGACATGTTGACATGGTGAACTTTTTTTAAAAAAAGAAAAACTATAGACCAATTTTTCAGTATATAACAAAAGTTCTATAATTAATCTTCTATTCTTACTTGCCAGAATTGCATAGAAATAAGGCATTTCAAATCACCTCTTTGGTCAGTGTCGTTTGGAAATGTTTGCTGCTATCTTTAAACCATTGCCGTCGAGTCTGACTCACAGTGACCCTACAGGGCAGAGTAGAACTACCCCATAGGATTTCCAAGGAGCGGCTGGTGGATTTGAACTGCCGACCTTTTCCTTGGCTCCATCTTTACTCTAGAGAATCTTAAACACATGACCTCCCCATAAAGCAAAGGCTTTTTACATACCCCACCTGGGTCTAACGGAACAGTAGGGTGTCTCAGTAGGAGAAGATGAAACCCTGGAATCTCTTGTTAGGCAAACTTCACACATGGAGCTTAAATGAGCCTGGAAGCTCTTTCAGGTCACACAATTAATAAGGACAGTCAAAAATAACAATACTGCTGAGAATGGAGTTTGGGGAATCACAGAGCAAAAAGGTCAGGTAGATGCAGACATCAGGAAACTGATTTCTCTGTCTCGAGTCATTTAATGGCCCAGTCCTTTGGTAACACACATTCTTTTGGCTTTGTGAAACCAGGAAGGTCACTAAAAAAGCTTGTTGAGCTATTATTTCTAATTATATTTGTGACAAAGTGACACTATTATGGGCCTTTTGTCAGACCTCTGGTTGGCAGGATTGTGTGACACTACAGGAGTTTACCTGCTCTTTAAAAATAGAAACACTATCCTGCCTTTTATTCTTTAGAAGTGAGCATCTTGGCATTATTCCAGAGATTCCTTTGTAGCTACTTCCAGGAATTGTCCCCTAGCTCAAAACGTATGAGATCTCTTATCTTAATGATACATTCATTGCATTGCTGTTCCCTCTAGGATTTTCTGTTGTTAGACTGATGAAGGTCATAGAGACCTTCTCAAACACTTCTCAAACAGCCAAGTTCATGAGCTACGTGCTGAGGAGTAGCATAGAGTGCTTAAAGTATTTTGGAAGCAGGAGTCAGGAAACTTGATTTGTAATCCCAGATACACCATTCACTACCGTTGTTACTACAGACACTTAAATAAATTTTGTCTCAGTTTCATCACCCTGAAATTGAAATTCTTGCCATGGCATAGTGGTTAAGAGCTACGGCTGCTAATCCAAAGGTCAGCAGTTTGAATCCACCAGGCATTCACTGGAAACTCTATGGGGCAATTCTGCTCTGTCCTATAGGGTCACTATGAGTCAGAATCGAATTGACAGCAATGGGTTTTTTTTTTTTTTTTTTTTGGTTTTACCTTACATTATAGGATTATTTAAAGAATAAAGTAATACTTCCACTGTTGCCTTATGTTTATAGTATGATAACATTGGTCATTCTCACTAGAATGAAGTACATTGCATAGGGGTATGGAAGAATTCTGCCTAGGAGATTCAGCACACAAACTTGGGTCAAAAGTAAATGTTACTCATCCTAGCTCTTCTACTTACTATGCAACCTTAAATAAATTACTTAATGTTCTGTGCCTCAGTTTCTTCATCTCAAATAAAGTACCAATTCCATACTATTTCAAATTTAAGCCATTTGAAGTTACCTAGTGTTGCCATAACAAAATATACAGTGGGTGTCTTTAAAGAACAATTTTTTTTTTTTTTTCCTCACAGTTTAGGCGGCTAGAAGTTTGAATTCAGGATGTGGCTCTAGTGGAGATCCTTCCTTGTTGGTAGCCCCTGGATTTCCTTGGAATTCCTAGGAGCTCTTTGGCACTCCATGGTGTTGCTTAATGTCTGTCTTCCCCAACTGTGTGTCTCTTCTTTGCTTAAAACTCAGAAATGATTAGGTTTAGGACCCATCCTAGTTGGCATGGCCTTATTTACATAACACAGAAGACTTTGTTTCCAAACAAGATCATATCCACAGGTACGGGGTCCAGAAATTCAATACATATTTTGAGGACACTAATTCAATGTAAACATAGTGTAATAAAACCTGATAAACAACAGATTATGTGTCAGGATACGTGAATTTTAATAGCAATTTTGACACAAATTCTCAGATGATCTACATCAAATTATTTAAACCCTTTCTATTTTTTTATCGCTGTTACTCAAAGTGCCAGTCTATGACAACATTAAGGAGCTTGTGCAAGAATGTAAATCAACACATTGCTTCCTTCACTGGAAATCAAACTATCTAAAAAATGTCAATGGAAAAAAACTACGTGCCTAGTGATATGGTAGACTTACGTTCTGGAGTTAGCTCCTCATTACTTAGCAGAGTGGTAACAACTAGTTCGAGGGTTTCCATGCCAGTAGCCTGTCTGCCCACCATGCTTTGAGTGATGTTGCTCTAGACCCTAGTATAAAACCAAAACGTTGTCACTGAGTTGATTCTGAGTCATAGCCTGCGTGGAGCAATGGTTAAGAGCTCATTTGCTAACCAAAATGTCAGCAGTTTGAATCCACCAGCCACTCCTTGGAAACCCTATGGTGCAGTTCTGCTCTGTCCTATAGGGTCGCTATGAGTTGCTATGAGACCCTAGTGTAGTCATACGTAAAAAGGAAGAGTGGGCTCATTAACTGGTGGGTTCAATGATTTATAATATTTGTGTCTTAAAACATAATTGCCATTGTACTAATGAGAGAAAAGACAAGTCAAATGGAAGGCACGTCCTTGCCGCAACTATTTCAAAATGAGAATACTATGTCTAGTCATTATCATTCATCAGCAAATCTACTGTTGTGCACCCACTGTTCAGGGTCACAAGGTGTTAATTTTGCACTATGAAAGAATTACCATTTAGTGGAGGGGACTAATAGCTGTATAGTTATTCAAACTTCAGGACCACTGGCTGGGCATTGCTGGAGGAAGCTCTCCTTTACTTTGCCTTGTTGTGCCTGTTTCATTGATATCCAAGCTCATTTATTAGACATCTGTTCTACTTTGATCTTCCCTTTAAGGGGAGACCCACTCAAAAAGTCACTTACATACAGTAGCTGAAAGGATCGTTTAGATAAAAAATTTTTAAGGAGGAGGTATACCTCCTCCTTCTGAAGATAGGTTGACCAAACTACATTCAACCAGCATCAGAGGTTACCAGCCTCCAAGACTGTCCTAAATCCAAACAGAGCTAATTTTTGTTAATTAAGAGGACCCACTCTTTAATAGATAGCTGCTGTCAAGTTGACTCTGACTCATGCAACTGTCTTAGTTATCTAGTGCTGCTTTAACAGAAATACCACAAGTGGGTAGCTTAAACAAACAGAAATTTATTCTCTCATAATTTGGGAAGATAGAAGTTTTAATTCAGAGTGCCAGCTCTGGGGAGAAGGCTTTCTCTCTGTTGGCTCTGGAGTAAGGTCCCTGTCTCTTCCACTTTTCCTTACTGATTCCTTGGAGATCTCCATGTGTCTTGGCATCTATCTTACCCCATCTCTGCTTCTTTTGCTTGCTTGTTTAATTTCTTTTATATCTCAAAATAGAATGATTCAAGATATACCCTACACTAATCCTGCCTCATCACATAACAATGCAACCATTTCCAGATGAGGTTTTAACCACAGGCATAGAGGCTAGGACTTATAACACATATTTTGGGGAGACATAATTCAATCCATAACATTCCACCCTGTGGCCCCCCCAAATTCATGTCCTTGCCACATGCAAAACACATTCACCCAATCACATCATCCCAAAAGTGTTAAAGCAACTCCAAATGCAAAATTTCATCTTCTGAATCATCTAAATGAAATATAGGTGAGACCTTAGGCATATTCCACCCTGGGGCAAAATTCCTTTTGATCTGTGAACCTGTGAAATCTAGATTACAAGTTATCTCTTTCCAAAGTGCAATGGTGGAACAGGCACAAGATAAACATTTCCATCACAAATGGGAGAAATAAGAGGGAAAAAAGGGATAATGAGCACTAACCAAGTCCAAAACTCAGAAGAACAAATGTCATTAGCTCTCAAGGCTTGAAAATAATCCTCTCTTCTCTCAGACCATCTGGACAATGTCTGGTCATGCTCCAGATTGTGAGTGTTGGTCATGCCCTCTGGATTCTGGGTGGAGGCCCCTTGGCCCTGGGATTTAGCCTCACCTTCCAGTTCCACTGGTACTACAACTCTACTTCCTTGGCTTTGGACAACCCTATTCTCCTAGTCCATCTGAATGGCGACCCCACCGCTTCGGCCCTGGGAGACCCCATTCCTCTTCCCCTTAGGGAAGGAAGCCACATACCCTCAGCTTTGGATGGAAGCCCCATCCCCTGGTACGCCTTAATGGCAGCCCCACACTCCAGAGTCGAGTTGGTGAAGAACCAACTCTTTGAAACATCCACATTTCTAGCAACATTCTGCTGCTGAGCAATACGTATTCTCTAAGACGATAGAGGCTTTCTCTACAGAACTCTTCACTTTCTTCTGAACCTTCGTCAGAATTGCCTTTGATGTCCATAATTCTACCAACAGTCTCTTCAAGGCAATCTAGGCTTTTACTATTGGGTACCTTAAAACTCTTCCAGCCTCTAACCATTACTCAATTCCAAAATCACTTCCACTTTTTAGGGATCTGTTAGAGCAGCACCCTACTCTTCCAGTACCAAATTCCATTTTAGTTATCTAGTACTACTATAACAGAAATACCACAAGTGGTGGCTTTAACAAACAGAAATTTATTTTCCTCACAGTTTATGGGGCTAGAAATCTTAATTCAAAATGCTGGCTCTAGGGGAAGGCTTTCTCTCCAGAGAAAGGTCCTTTTATATCTCAAAAGAGATTGATTCAAGAAGCTAATCCTGCTTCATTCACATAACGAAGACAACATATTAAGAGACTAGGATTCACAACACATATTTTTGGGGGGAATAATCCAATCCATATTAGGAATGTTATGTACAACAGAGCAAAACCTTACCAGTTCTGCATCATCCTCGCCATCACCAACACGTGCCTATCCACCTCACTCAGGGTCTCCCTCTAGTGACTTGGATTAAATCTCTTCATTTATTCTCCACTTCACCAAGCATAAAGGTCTCCTCCAGTGATTGATCTCTCCTGACGATGCGGCTAAAGCAAGTGAGTCAGACAACGTTCTGTTGTGATCCTTTGGGTTTTCATTGGCTGATTTCCGGAAGTAGGCTGATAAGCCTTTCATCCTAGTCTGTTTTAGTCTTGAAGCTCCACTGAAACCTGTCTACAATGGGTAATCCTGGTGGGATTTGAAATACTGACGCCGTAGCTTCCAGCATCACAGTCACACACAAGCAACCACAATAAAACATACAAACAGATTGTGGTGGCACTGTACAATAAGTCTCAAGAAATGAACTGGATAATAGGACTTTAAGAAACTCTGCTTCCCCCATTAATATCTTAAGTACAGGGTATAGTGTGGAATCACAAAAGAGCTAACAAGGATCATATGCCCTCCACCCACTGGTTAGTTGCTTCAGAAAATGTAGTTTGGGTCAGGTTCTGTTGTGTAGCTGAAGGAGAATATAAGGAAATGAGAAGGAAGAGTATACATAAATAACTACTGAAATAATAAATTCATTTGATATATACTCATCCCAGCCAAAGGCACTGCATATTTATATATTCCAAGCATTGATTTGGATATTTGTCACACAAATGAGCATTTAAATCTCATATACAAAGTAAAGAAGAAAGTTTTTTATACAAAGTAAAGAAGGAAGTATCTATATTGCCAGCATCTTAATAGTCACTGTGGACTTTTTCCTCAGAAAAAAAAAAAGAAAAAAGCATATTTTTCTTGCCCTTCCAGGTTATCTGACAAGGGCTCTTGGCTCTACCTTCACAAACTACATGCTGCCCCATCACAATCCCTATGAAATGAACACCCGCTTCAGGGTTGTCTTTGTAACTTAGGAAAGAGTTTATATTTATTGAGCACTTGCTTTCTGGCAGGCTTTCTACTGGGTACATTTCATGAATAAATTCAACTCAATCTTACAGAAAGTCTCGAGATAGGTACTATTATTCTAATTTTATACTTGATCTATTTATTTTAAAAACAAACCAAACCAACCTCCTGCCATCAAGTCAATACCCACTCCTGGCAACCCCATGTGTTACAGAGTAGAAATGCTCCATGAGGTTTTCTTGGCTGTAATGTTTTATGGAAGCAGTTTGCCAGGCCTTTCCTCTGTGGTGCCACCAAGTGGGTTCAAACTACCAACCTTGAGGTCAGCAGCTGATTGCAAACTGCTTGTACCACCTAGGGTCCTTATTTATTCTGAAGATAACCCAAATCTACAATTTTAGATTTGTCAACAAGTCTTGAATATCTCTGGTGGATGTTGGTCATTTCATCAGTAAATTTCAGCTCACTTCAGGAATAAGCATGCACCTCTGTATAGGCCTTTATGAGGCAGGAGGTTCAGTGGTAGAATTTTTGTCTTCCATGTGGGAGACCTGGGTTTAATTCCTGGCCAATGTACCTCAAGCAGAGCCACCACCCATCATTCAGTGGAGGTCTGTGTGTTACTATGATGCTGAACAGGTTTTGGTGGAACTTCCAGGTTAGGACAGACTCAGAAAAAAGATCCCGTAGTCTACTTCCAAAAATTTGCTAATGAAAGCCCTATGGATCACAATGGTTCAATCTGCAACTAATCATGGGGATGGCGTGGGGCTGAACAGTGTTCAGTCCCATCGTGCGTGGAGCCGCCACTAGTAGGCTGCTGACTCAATGGCAGTAAACAACAACATGTAGGCCTTTATCCCATAATGATTCTCATCAGTGCGTCCCATTTTTTAACATTACCCAACTGTAATCAATACCTGATATATTACAACCTATGGTACCTTGCATTTTAACTTTCCCTACATAATATTTTTTTAATGTCCATCATAAATAACTGCTTTAATCATACTGTCAATGTCTATTTAGGAGAGAAACCAGAATTTTCATTTTATACTGTGGCTTTTATACCAAGTGACCACATTTACCATGGATTATCATATTTTATATATCGAAGATAAGCTGGATGAGCGTCTGAGGAGACTGATGTTTATAGCCAAGGCTGTGTCCCAGGGAGCCTTGCATAAATGGTTTCTAAAATATCCATACTGTAGGATGACAGTTACCAGGGAAATTTAATCCCCTTTTCACCTCTGCAGCAACCTGAGGACATTAACAAGGAAGTACAGGCCTAAGAGAAAACCTGGAGCACCTGTTACCTCCAAGCGGCGCAGGAAAGGGGAGACTAATTGAGTTTGAGGTCTAATTGCACTTAGGCTTTAGGGCTTTCAGCTGTGCTTGGTTTTGGTGCCAATTAAGCCCTTATTTCCTCTTTCATAAGAAACTCTTCTGAGGAAATGATGGTTTTATTTATTTGCAAGGTGGCACGTCTCCCTTACTGACTCTTTGTTTTATTGTGAGCCACTTAATACACTGTTGGCTGACAGAGAATTAGGCTCAATTCCTACACTTAACTGAAATAAAACAATGTCCTTGGTGAGAAGCTGTGAATCTACCCATTAAACTCAAAAAAAAAAAAAAGTGAAATTAGCAAGAATAAAAATAGCTCACGTGTGCATAACACTACTGTTCTAAAGAATACGGAGGATTAGTGTTAGACCCAGACAAAATAAAAATTAGACAATGTTCTTAGTAGCTTTTTGTTTTATTTTTGTTTTTTTGCATTTTCTGTATGCAGGGGGAGGATTAACCAGTAAGCAAAGTATGCATAGGCTTGTAGTAAGCAAGGGACACACAGGTGTGGTTGTGTTTACTTACCAATCTGTAGTGCGCAACCTCACATGGGGTTCACCACATCTCTTTGAAATTGTGCACTACAGATTAGTAGGTAATCCCAAGTAAACTCCTGCGTGCCTTGCATACTGGGTAATCCTTCCCTCTCTGTTTGTTTTGCTCTTTTGCTGGTTTTCCCAATGGGCAAAAAGAAAAAAAAAAAAAAATGATGTTGCAGTGGTTGGTTAGAATCCATCCAATCTGAATACAGACATACCTCGTTTTATTATGCTTTGCTTTATTGTTCTTTGTTAATGAGTCTTCCTCCAGCCCTGATGCCATGGTCTTCTTAATATAGTTGAGTTTCTCAGATTGTTTGCTCGGCATACAGATTGAATAAGTATGGTGAAAGGATACAACCCCGACACATATCTTTCCTGATTTTAAACCACACAGTAGCCACTCGTTCTGTTTGAACTTCTCTTTGTTAAAGCCATGCACCTGTGTGTTTCTGCCATGCACCTGTGTGTTTCTGTTACAGCAGCACCAGATGACTGAGACACCACGTAATCTAGATTTATTCTTTTAACACATACCAGGTGATTTTTTAGATTTTTTTTTTTTTAGATTTATTTTTTAACACATACCAGGTGATCGTTAAACAGATGTGGCATCTGATTCGGGCTTGAGAAATGAGACAGAAAAGCATGTGCATTTGCGACTCAGTGGAGAACATTAAACCAAAACTGGATGTATTTTTCCATAACTGGAATATATAGCAGTTACTGGCCACATTGGGTTTGTGACAAGGATATACACTCACAGCAGATTCTCTATGTCTAATTTGATGTTTGTAAATTACTGAGTTTAAAAGCCAGAAAGGCCATCGCAGTCAACACAGACTGTGGGCTACAGGTAGAGAACCCTTTTAGTAATGCATCGCTCCCTGTCCCTACTGCTGGAGCTAGTCTAAGACTATTCTTCTCTGGTAGGACTTTACTGAGGCAGCATGAAGCAAGTAACATATCCATAAACTCTGATCTCTTCCTGTCATTTCTTCTCACCATATAGTCTTTGTTGGCATATTGTATGGCTCTCAAGGTAAAACAATTTTCATTTTCTCAAAATGTTTTCATTGACCAACAAGGGTCTCAGTTCTAGGCTGTAATGGTTGGGTCGTCAACCCCCACTATCCATCTCCTCTCTTCTGCCAGGTCTAAAATTCAGACTTAGTATTATTTTCAATTCCTTAAGCGTTCGGCTGCTAACAAAAAGGCGGCAGTTTAAATCCACTAGCTGCTCCTTGGAAACCCTATGAGGCAGTTCTACTCTGTCCTATAAGGTCACTAAGAGTCAGAATCAACTCAACAGCAATGAGTTTTTTTTTTGTTTTTTTTTTGTGTATTGATTTTGGCATCCCTGAATGGCGCAAAATGGTTAATATATTCAGCTACTAACCAGAAGATTAGAGGTTCAAGTCCATCCAGTGGGCCTTGGAAGAAAGACCTGGCAATGTACTTTTGAAAAATTAGCCATTGAAAACCCAACGGAGCACAATTCTACTCTGACACGCGTGGGGTCGCCAAGAGTCAGAACTGACTCTATAACAACCGGTTTTACTGCCTATATTTGCTTCATTACTTATCTATTCAAATGTTCATCACTCTTCACATCCATGAATCCATCTTATCATTACACATTTCCAAGTATGTTGCATATGTCCGTACGTGTCGTCCATAAACATTTCAGGATATGTATTATTAATTACGATAAAAACATTTCTATGCTCGTTTTTGTGTAACATTTACATAAAGTGAATGAACAAGTATTAAATGTACTATTTAATGAATTTTAATAGGTGCACATAATTGTTTAGCCCAAACCCCAAGTTGGGATTACTATCACCTAGGAAGATATCTACATAACCCTCCAAGTTATAACCACTGTTAGTAGTCTTTTTTTTTTTTAATTATACCTCCTTAAAGGTATTTTCATAAGCACATTATACTACATTTTTTACAGTAACTTGTAAAAAAAAAATTTGCCGTAAGGTGGCTTACAAAAATACTTTGCAGGGAAGGGCACAGGTGGCAAACAAATATAGAAGATGAGTGTTATTTGTGAAAAACATATGAGAAATTACTTTTAAAACTCCTTCATTATCAGTAGCTTCACTTGCCGGTGCAAACCTCTTGTACTAAGATACGTGTCTGAGAAAATGCTAGGAAAAGGGACTCAGAGTTTTGATAATTAACCATGTTATTGGGGTCGTTTGTTCCTAGGAGCTTTTATTAATGTTATGTGTTTCAGAGTCCAGTGTTTGGGTTCATCACTGTGACCAAACTGCCCATATTGTCATATATAGACATATTCATCTGCATACAAATGGGGCTATTCTCTTCAATGAAATAAGAACAGATAATATTCAATAGCTGAATATCAGCATTAAATAGTGAATATTTTCTTGGGGGTTGGATTAGCATAATGTAAGGAGATATTACTATGCACTGCGTTTGAACAGGAACCCTGGTGGTGCAGTGGTTAAGTGTTTGGCTGCTAAACAAACAGTTGTCAGTTCGAATCCACCAGCTGCTCCTTGGAAACTCTTTGGGGCAGTTCTACTCTGTCTTATAGAGTCACTGTGAGTTGGATTTGACTCGATGGCAATGGGTTTGGTTTTTTTGGTGTTTGAGTAAGATCAGGAACCAAAACACCAATAGTCGGTGGTCTAATTCACATTTGAGTAAAGTAGTAAAAAAGAAAAAAAAAATTATATATATATATATACATATATATATGTATATATATAATATATGGTGTTGGATGAAGGTAGGGGACGGAGCAGAAAGAAAAATAAAGAAAGGTAGTTTTAGAAGAAAGTAAAGTTATTTTCATTACTTAATGTTGTCCCAAAGGCTTATGCATCTCGTGATTTATCCTAAATCCAGTGAGTGGCCAGCGCAATTATTTGTGACGTAAATAACCTTTCTAAATTAATGTACCTCTGCATCCACAAGCCTCCACCAGGCTGATAAACTGAGGGATGGCTGCACATCCACCAGACTTTTAGTGACTTCTTTTGGCAAGAAACTGAAGTCTTCTCTCTGATGAAATAGGTGTGCTTAAAACAGAATTCTTACATCTGTTCCTTTGAACTTATGCAGAGAAGGCTTAACTTTTAAGACACAGCCAAGAAAAGCAAAATAATAAATAAAATGATAATTATAAAAAGAATAATTACAAACATAAAAGGCAAATACAATTATTCTTTTGAATATTTTAAGCAGAAATTATTGTTTCTAAATACTATTTCAAAATCAATCACCACATCTCTGAACATTTGCTAGATCATCTGGTAGGCAAGTCCTGTTTGGATGAACAACTGAAGGCGGGCAAGAGGCTCTTCCCAGTTTAGCTCATCTGGACTCATGTGGATTTGGGACACCTCCTGTCACTCTCCAGAGAATATGTTTTGTGTGTATATGGGAGAAATATCAGGGAAAAAGCAGAACTCAAAATAGAAGATTGAGATCCCCAGTGCAGTGTGAACAGATTTAATAATTCCTGACAGCTTGCTTTCAGATGTGCCGGAAGTCCATGTGACTTCTCCTTCAGCATGATCAGCCCTCTGAGGGTGTTCCCTCTGTGAAGCTGAGACACCCTCCCCACCATGGGTACTGAGTTGAGCTCCGGGGGTACATCAACGACTCCCCATTATCCTGTGTCCTCCACTTCTCTTGTTCAGAAGGGAAAGAGATGCAAGGCCTGCACAAAGCTTTGTGTGTAAAAAGCATTTTATTTCTCTCTCTTTCCTAATTCTTAAGAAATTAAGGGTGCATAATAATATAAATAATACTTTTATACCCAAATGAAATCCCCTCTTAAAGAACTCAGATTATTATATAAAACAGAGAGATATTTGCAGGTGGAAAGACACCTCTCTTCAGTGGAGGCAACATCACTAACAACCTACTTGCCCCCGGTATCTCCTGAATTGCTCACCAGGAATTTTTTAAAAACACAGAATGCATCCAAGTTGTGGTGAAGAATTAAAGTACAAAGAGTTCAATATAGAGCAATGAGAACACAACCCTATCTCATATTAGAATCACTTGAGTTGCTTGAAAAAAATACATTGACCTCCCCTTATTCACACTCAGAGATTCTGGTTTGTTCTGTCTGGGGTGGGGATTGAGAGAAAGTATGTTTTTAAAAGGTCCCCTAAATAATTCTACTGTGGAGTTAAGGTTGAAAAGCACTGGTCTATCATGTCCATTTTGTTCTTTTTATTCTTGGAAAAAATTTCTCGGTATAACTTAACCAAGTGTCTATATCACCACAACTGAGAAGCAATACTAGATGCCATATATCCAAATTACTTAAGAATCTGTATATGAAAGGGCAATTGTTGACCACTGAATTACTGGGTTTCTTTTTTTCTATTAAAGTGTTTTTATTTGGATTTTTAAAAAAAGATCAAAATTAATCCACAAAAAGTAAATTTAAATATTTAAAATAATAGTTTGGAATAAAGAAGATAAGGAGTTGATTTATATATGCACCACTGCTGAGTGATAATTAAATATTTTTTTGTTGAATAATTAATTAATTAACTAAATGGCTTACTTTTTATTAGTTGAAGTGGGGGTTAGATTGCCAAAAGAACAAATTAATCTGTCTTGGAAGAAGTACAACCAAAATGCTCCTTAGAAGGAATAGGGAAACTACGTCTCATGTACTTTGGACACGTTGTCAGGAGGGGTTAGTCCCTGGAGAAGGACATCATGCCTAGTCAAGTGGAGGGTCAGCAGAAAAGAGGAAGACCCTCAAAGATATGGATTGACACAGTGGCTGCAACAATGGCCTCAAGCATAACGACGATTGTGAGGATGGCGTGGGACCAGGCGGTGTTTTGTGCTACTGTATATAGGATCGCTAAGAGTCATAACATACTCTACGGCACCTAGGAACAAGAAGGATTGTATTTTGTTTCTGAAAAGTTTCTATTAGGATGTAGGCCTCTTAAAGGCAAGGAGCTTTAAAAAAAATTATATTTGTATATCTAATAGTACATAAGAGAGGATAGGAATCTCTGGGTGGTGCAAATTGTTAAGTGCTCAACTACTAGCCAAAAGGTTGCCTGTTGGAACCCACCCAGTGGTGCCTAAGAAGACAGGCCTGACAATCCGTTTCTGAAAGGTCACAACCTTGAAAACCCTGTGGAGTGGTTCTACTCTGCACGTGTGAGGTCACCATGAGTCTGAATTGACTCGGGGGCAACTAACACCAACCACGATAGTAGTTCATGTATAAGATATGGCAGAAACTTGACAAACAATACCTAAAAAGCTATTTTTAATACAATCAAACCAGATGGATAAAATATTAAAGATTTTAGTGAAACATAAGGTGAAGCGTCTTAGTAAATAGTTTTTTACAAAATGAAATAAGTCAACCCTGGCTGCTAGAACGTTTGCGTTCAGTGGAAAATTTCAATAACCGTCTGTCAGAGTGATTTAGAAGAGACAGCTATAATTGAGGAGGATAATGGACCATCTCACTGAAAAGCCTCTTCCCATGAAGTGTTACTTTCTTTTTGTATTAAGGGAGTGTCTTTGTATCCCAATTGATGGTGACCTATTGCTGGAATAGCCAAGCTAGAAAACTTGTTGAGTTATAATACTGAAAATCTACAGGAAGAGAATAGACAAGAATACAGCTTGTGTAATGGAAAGAGTGTGGGCTTTACTATCAGAGTAACTTGACCTATAATACTTGCTCTGCCACCTATTAGCCATGGATCCTTGATCACATCACCTAAACTCTTAATGCTTTAAATCTCAGTAAAATGGAATAACAGATCTTATCTCACAGGGCTTTCATAACTAATAAACATCACGCAGGCAAGCAAGAAGATTACTTTTGTCAGGAAATAAGGGACATCCTAAGGGAGGACTGATACACACTGAAAAGAGAGGGAAGGTGACTAATATGGGTCTGTACAGAAAGAAAAAAAAGCTGCTATTTGTCAGTTTTTCCTACTGCTGTATCTTACACGTTGCTGTGATCCTGGAAGCTATGTCACTGATATTTCAAATGCCAGCAGGATTGCCCCAGTGGATGGTTTTCAGAGAAGCTTACAGACCAAGACAGACTAGGAAGAAGAGCCTAGAGATCTTCTAAAAAAATTGGCCAGTGGAAATCTTATGAATAGCAGCAGAACATTGTCAGATACAGTACCAGAAGGTGAGCCCCTCTCGTTGGAAGGCACTCAAAATATGACTGGGGAAAAGCTGCTTCCTCAAAGTAGAGTCACCCATAATGACACGGATGGACTAAAGTTTTCAGGACCTTCATTTGCTGATGTGGCATGACTCAAAATGAGAAGAAACAGCTTGAAATATCCTTTAATAATTGAAAGATGGAATGTATGAAGTATGAATGTAAGAAAACTGGAAGTTGTCAAAAAAGAAGCAGAACACTTGAAGATATGTATCCTAGGCATTAATGAGCTGAAATGGACTGGTATTGGCCATTTTGAATTGGACAAGCACATGGTCTACTATGACAAATTGAAGAGGAATGCCGGGACATTCAGTGTCATAAAGAACATTTCGAGATTTATCCTGAAGTACAACAGTGTCAGTGATAGGATGATATATATACACCTACAAAGAAGACCAGTGAATAAGACTGTTATTTAAAATTACAAACTACCTCACTAGCCGCTAATACTAAAGATGAAGAAATTGCACATTTTTACCAACTTCTGCAGTCTGAAATTGATAAAACACATAATTGTGATTCATTGATAATTACTGGTGATTGGAATGCCAAAGTTGGAAACGAAGAAGAAAAGATCAGTAGTTGGAAAATACAGCCTTGGTAATAGAAACGATGCCAGAGATCGCATGACAGATTTTTACAAGGCCAACCTCAACTTTTTCCAACAACATAAGAGGCGACTATATACTTGATCTCACTGGATGGAATACACAGTAATACTACATTCATGGAAAGGGATGATGGAGGAGCTCAATATCATCAGGCAGAACAAGACCAGGAGCCAACTGTGGAACAGACCATCAACTGTTTATATGCAAACTCAAGTTAAAGCTGAAGAAAATTAAGACAAGTGCACAAGAGCAAAAGAATGACCTTGAGTATTTCCCAGCTGAACTTAGAGACTGTATCAAGTATAGATATGATGTATTGAATAGTAATGACCAAACACCAAATGAGTTGTGGAATGACATCAAGGACATCATACATGAAGAAAGAAAAAGGTCATTAAAAGGACAGGAAAGAAAAAAAAGACCAAAATCAAAATGGTGTCAGAGGGACTCTGAAATTTGCTTTTGAACATAGAGAAGTTAAAGTTGGTAGAAGAAATTATGAAGTAAAAGAACTCAACAGAAGACGTCAAAGGGCTGTTCAAGAAGACATAATAAAGTATTATAATAAATATGTCAAGACCTGGAGTTAGAAATCCAAAAGGGATGAACACTCAGCTTTTCTCAAGCTGAAAGAACTGGAGAAAAAATTAAGGCCTTGAGTTGCAATATTGAAGGATTCTATGGGAAACATATTAAACTACAAAGGATGCATCAAAAGAAGATCAAAGGAATAAACGCAGTCACTATACCAAAAAGAACTGGTCAATATTCAACCATTTAAGGAAGTAGCATATGATCGAGAACTGATGGTACTGAAGGAAAAAGTCCAAGCTGCACTGAAGGCATTGACAAAAACCAAGCCTCCAGGAATTGACGAAATACCAATTGAGGTATTTCAACAAACATACAACTCTGGAAGCTCTCACCTCCGCCAAGAAATTTGGAAGACAGCTACCTGACCAGCTGACTGGAAGTGATTCACATTTGTGCTCCTTCTAAAGAAAGGCAATCCAACAGAATGTGGAAATTATCCAACAATATTATTAATATCGCACACAAATAAAATTTGGTTGAAGATAATTTAAAAATGGTTACAGCAGTACATAGTCAGGGAACTGCCAGAAATTCAAGCTGGGCTCAGAAGAGGATGTGGAATGAGGAATATCACTGATAATGTTAGATTGATCTTGGCTGAAAGCAGAGAATACCAGAAGAATGCTTACCTGTGCTTTATTGACTATGTAAAGGCATTTGACTGTGTGGATCATAGCAAATTATGGATAACATTATGAAGAATGGGAATTCCGGAACACTTAATTGTGTTCATGAGGAACCTATATATAGACCACAAGGTAATTGTTCAAACAGAAAAAGGGGATACTGCATGTTTTAAAAGGAGGAAATGTGTGCATCAGTGTTGTATCCTTTCACCACATTTATTCAGTCTGTATGCTGAGAAAATAATCTGAGAAACTGGACTATATGAAGAACAGGGCATCAGGATTGGAGGAAGACTCATTAACAACCTGCAATATGCAGATGACACAACCCTGATTGCTATAAGTGAAGAGGACTTGAAACACTTACTGATAAAGACCAAAGACTACCAACTTCAGTATGGATTAAACCTCAGCATAAAACAAAAACCCTCATAACTGGTCTAAAAAAAAAAAAAAAAATTTTTTTTTTTTTTACTTATGATAAATAGAGAAAAGATTGAAGTTGTCAAAATTTCATTTTACTTAGATCCACAGTTAACATCCGTGGAAGCAGCAGTCAAGAAATCAATCAACCTATTGCACTGGGGAAATCTGCTGCAAAAGACCTCTTTAAAGTGTTAAAAACAAGGGTGTCACTTTGAAAACTAAGGTGCGCTTGACCCAAGCCATGGTATTGTCAGTCGCCTCATATGCATGCAAAACTGGACAATGAATAAGGAAGACCAAAGAAAGATTGATGCATTTGAATTATGGTGTTGGTGAAGAATATTGAGTATTCCATGGACTGTGAGAAAAATGAACAAATGTGTCTTGAAAGAAGCACAACCAGAATAATCCTTATAAGTGAGTATGGCAAGACTCGGTCTCACATACTCTGGACACTTTATCAGGAGGCACCTGTCCCTGGAGAAGGACATCGTGCTTGATAAAGAAGAAGGCAGATGAAAAAGAGGAAGTTTCTCAACAAGATGGATTGACACAGTGGCTGCAATAATGGGCTCAAACAGAGCAGTAGTCATGAGGATGGCACAGGACCAGGCATTATTTCCTTCCCTGGTACATAGCATTGCTGTGAATTGGAACTGACCCCAGGGCACCTAACAACAATAACAACATGGGAAAAAAAAATTAGAAATTTTGGGTATAAGACAATGTTTTTTACTCATATTTTCTTTTTGGATAATACACATATATTCATAGTTCAGTCCTAGGGAAATGGGGCCGCTTTCAAAAGAACAAAAAGTAAAAATAGAAGGTTGTTTGGCTGGTATCTGGAGCATACAAAGGACTTTGAGACCTGAGAGCGTCCTCTTCTGCAATAGAGGAATATATGGAAAAAACAAGTGGCCAAAGAGATTCTACAACAGCAATAGACAGCCATGCAGCCTCCTGAGCTTAAGAGAAGACATTGATGGAATTCTATCTCTAGATGGCTAAAAGAACCTGTCTCCATTCAGACTTTACATAAGTCAGGAGAAAATTATAGTAAAGGCTGGATTTCCCACAAAGTGAGTCAAGGTTTCAGGGAAATATTGTTTCCTTTTTTGTTTTTGTGATTCTGGATTATATCCAGACTGCTGTTATCTGGTGCCAGTAAAATGGACAAAAATGAATTCCTTTCTAATACGTGGAAGTTACTCTCTCCTAGCCATTATGTGCTACAGACTGCCTCCAATATCACACGATGTTGATCCCGACTGTTCATGGTGTCTGGAGATTCTGTGATCATGACAGAGCCACTGTCTTATTCCAAGACTTTATGACCTTTGTGTCCTGATAATTCACCAAGAATCAATTCACCAGCAAAGATGAATTGCTCCCTTGGCTGATGAGTACGGCCAGGCTGCTGACAGACCCAGAACACCTGAATGTCTTTTCTCTGGGTTTTCTGTGACTTTGGACTTTAGCAGCAGAGCCGTCACACTGGATCTGAGGTTGCTGCAGGGAAGATGCTTTCTGCTAGGTCCCAGAGGATTGATCTGGTTTCAAAGACTGCTGAGAGTCATGTCTCCTGCATTGTCTACTCTGGTTTACACTAATGTTTATGTCTGGTGATCAAGCAATTGCAAGTAAAAAAGACAAAATCAAGGACGCAAGTGAATGGATGAAGCTCTCAAACGTTCTTTACCCCGGGCTCACCTGAAGTTCGATGGTTACTGCAATCTCCAAAGAATGTAGAACTCAAATCAGTGGAGCTCCAGGAGAAGTCTCGCCTACACCTTTATATCATTGGGCTTGAAGAAAGTACTCAAATGTCTATGTACTGTCCTATAAGGCCAATTTTGCTGTGACATAGTTAAACATATTTTCATTACATTTCTTACTGTTTCTCTGTGCTTGTAGTAGTTATAGACATGACCAACTTTGGAGGACTTAGACCAGTAGGGAAGAGGTGGGAACATAATTTGGGCCAGAAAAGAGCGGTCTGGCAGGCAAGAAGACAAGCTGTTCCAGTAAGGCAGATAAAATTGAAATAATCAGGTTGAAGTTTTAGGTCCATAAAGGCAAGAGAGAATTTGCAAGGACATCAGCCAAGTTAGGAAGAGTTGTGTAAGTTCTGATTAAGCAGGAAAAGCCCAATGTCCAGAAGGTCAGTGTATTAGTGATAACATTACCAGAGATGACAGTGATGAAGATGATGATGATGACAAAAAAGATAGCAGGTACCAAGCATTAAAAATTTTTTTTTAATTTTTAATCCAAATTTTGAAGACTAAGCATGAGTTTAGGAAAACAAAGTGAGTCTGAATTTGTGGTCATGTCTGTCCCACTTCAGTTCCCACAATCTTAGGCACCAACATAGAGCAGAAAAAATCCATCATAAGACAGTGAGTTTCTTTTCTTGGCTCACAGGGCATGAAGATAAAACTTCAGTACCACTTGTAACAGAAGCGAGAGACTGTTAGCATAATGTCAAAGAACATGGGTAATTACCATGGAGAATTTATATGTTAGAAGGAAGGTCAGGCATGTAAACATAATACATACTGAGTTTTTACTACATAATACAATGGTAGGAGGAACCTCCAGTTACAGCACCTAAATGAAAGAGCTTGGAAGTTGTCAATTCCATACACAAGAACAAACTGTAGAAACTGAAAATGGACACCATTTATTTTCTTTTTAATATATATGAGTCTATTTATATTTATAATGACAGAAAATAGACTGGCTAGTGGTTGCCAGGCTGGGGTGCAGGGGAGCAGAGAGCAACTGCTAATGGGCATAGGCCTTCTTTTTGGGGTGATGAACATGTTCTAGGTTACGTAATGGTGATGGTTGCACAAATCTATGAATATACTAAAAACCACTGAATTAGGCACTTTTAAATGGTGAATTTTATGGTGTTAGAGCTATATCTCAATTAAAACATAATAAACAAAAAGATATCAGTGTATATATTTTATATACATAAAAAATAACCTGAACGAATTCACACAAAATTTTTATTAATGGTGGGAGGGCCAGGGGAGAGAGCAGGATGAAGACAGAGGCTCTTTTGTTCTCTTTATATTTTTCTGTGAAAGAGCCCTGCTAGCACAATGGGCAAGCTCTCAGCTGCCAACCGAAAGGTTCGGTGACTCAAATGCACCCAGTGGCTCTAAGGAAGGAAGACCCAGAGATTCGCCCCCACAAAGACCACAGTCAAGGTGGCCACCATGAGTGAAAATCAACTTGACCACACCCAACAACAACAATTTTTTCTATGCTATTTGAAGTGTTTATGTACAATAAAATGATTTGATTTTCAAAGTTTAAAAGAGGAGGTAAACATACTTGTTGGGAATACCCGTAAGGATGATCTCCAAGTCTTAAAACGTCAACATCATTTCTTGAACCCACCAAACAACTGGGGCTGTAGGGCAAACTGCCGCCCTGAAATCTGGATGGACAGGTGCATCCAGAGGGTCACAGCATAGATAATCATACCTGAAGCATAAACCACTGGAGCTGTAACCTGGAAGAAATTTGGAAAATGGTTGTTTGGGTAAATTACTGCAAGCTGAGTTTGGACAACTGTGAGAGTGAGAAACTCCTGGGATCACAGGCTTAAGGCATTCTACGCTGTCATTGGCTTTTTGTCTAGGAAGTCAAGTTCTCACCTCGAAGATCCAAGAAAAGATCCCTCATGGCTCTAGACAGGGGAAAATAAGAGCAATTCTTGTGAAATATACATGGAAACTTCTGCTTAACAAAGACGTGCTCTCCAGTGGGGAAGATTTTGCCAGAACCTTATTACAGCTGGGGGGAAGAGTATTTTTTCTACTGTAGCAAACCCCTCTAGAGTTACTATCTCATTAAACAAAACAAAAAACCACTATAGTCAACGGGAGTCAGGGATTCAAAGGAATAGATTGAGAATATTGCAACATTGGAAAGGAGAAGGGAGAAGGGTGAAAAACCAAAGCAAAAAAAATGATGCCATTGGAGATAACACAGCCTGTGACTGAGATTTACGCTGAAGATGATCAGTTACCTCCAACCCTCCGTGTCTTACTGCCATGCCAACAGGGCTCAAATAAATGACAGTAATGTCGTAAGAAATGGGAGGAAGAAATTGGGGCTACTCTGCTATATGGTACCTATAGTACGCATGAAGTGGGATAGTGTTATTAACAAATCAACTCATATGAGTTTAAAGATAAATTGCAAATTCTAGAGCAAGAACTAAAACATTTTTTGGATAAAGTATAAATCAAGCTCACATGGAACATTTACCAATATAGACAACATTTAGGGTCAAAAAATCCAATTTAAATTTTTAAAAAGAATAAAAAAAATTCAAGTTGTATTTTCCAACAACTAGGGAATTAAAATAGAATCCATAACAGAGAGATAGATGGAAAATCCCAAAATATCTGGAGTTTAATCAACACTTTTAAGGAGCACATAGAACAAAGAAGTCTCAACAGACATCAAAAAATATTTTGAGCTAAATGAAAATTAAAATACAACTTATCAAAATTTGTGGAGAGTAGAATAACATAGGAAATCAATGGAGAAAGTCATTGAAACCAAAAGCTATTTCTTTGAAAAGATCAGTAAAACTGAAAAACCTCTATTCAGGCTAACCAAGAAAAAAAGAGAGAAACTATTATTTTCAGAAATGAAAGAAGAGTCATCACTACAGATCCCATGTACATTAGAAGCATAATAAAGGAATGTTATAAACATATCTATACCCATACATTTGATAACTTAGATGAAATGGACCAGCTCTTTGAAAGCAAACTACTAAAACCCACCCAAGAAGAAATAGGTAAACTGAAGAGGTCTGTAACTATTGTAGAATTTGAATTAGTAATTGATAATCCTCCAAAAAAAGAAAGAAAGAAAGCATAGGCCCAGATTGTTTCATTGCTGAATTCTACCAAGCCTCTCTACAATCCCTTTTAAAAACAGAAGTAGAAAGAACACAGGCCAGGATTACCCTCGTACCAAAGCTGGATAATGACATTACAAGAAAGGAAAATCACAGATCAATAATTTGTATGAGTATGCAGTCAAATATTCCCAACATGACATTATCAAATAGAATCCAAAAATGTATAAAAATAATTATACACTGTGACCAAGTAAGATTTTTCCTAGGTACGCAAGGTTGGCAACATTCAGAAATGTTAAAAGATACTATCAACAGGCAAAATAAAAATATATATATATAATCATATCAATGCTGCAGAAAGATAAGTGAGAAAATTCCACACTTGTTTATTATGAAAGCTCTCAGGAAAATAGGAATAAAGGGGGAATTTTCTCAATTTGATAAAGAATTCAACAAACACATGGAACATTTACCAAGTTAACAGGATTAATGGTGCTTTCTCCCTAAAATCAAGAATAAGACAAAATGTCCTCTCTCACCACTCCTATTCAACCTCATACAGGAAGTACTAGCTAATGCAAGAAGACAATAACAGGAAATTAAAATTATACAAATTGGAATTGAAGACATAAAATGACCTTAATTCACAAATGACATGACTGTCCATGTAGAAAATTAAAAAAAAAAAAGCAAAAAATACAGCAACATTACCGGATACAAAAGTAAACAGCTTTTATATATAGCAGCAATGAATAATTTGAATTTGAAAATAAAAATAAGAACGATTCCATTTACGGTAGCACCACAATGAAATACTTAAATATAAATCTAAACATGTACAGAATCAGTATGTATAAAACTACAAATCAATGATGAAAGAAATTGAAGAAGACCAAATAAATGGAGAGAGATTCTGTGTTCATGGACTATAAGATTCAATATTATTAAGGTGTCAATTCTTCAAAAATGATTCCATTTATGTAGCATTCTGAAAAAAGACAAAACTATAGAAACCATAAAAAGTTCAGTGACTGACAGGGGCTTGTGGATGGGGAAGGTTGAATAGGTCAAGCCCAAAGAATTACTTACAGCAGTGAAACAATCCTGTATGATACTGTAATGGTGGATACATGACAGCATATATCTGTCAAAACCCATTGAGCCTTACAGTATAAAGAGTAAACTTTAATGTATGCAAATTTTCAGTAAAATATTTAGCGTGTTGGCCATCCCAAGGTGTAACTCAGAATGGGATAAAACAATTGAACTGTATTACAAATGTATGGAAGAACCTTACTGAAGCAGGGAGGGAATAAAGTTGTCCATCTAAGTATTTTTGGAAATGAGTAGAGTCTGTAAAATTAAAAGCAAAAGAAACTGTACATAAGCACTCTAGTTGATGAAATTCTTTCTTACCGGAGCAAAGATTAACAATGCTGTAATCACTATACACATATATTGGAATCGAAATTTTAAGTAAATACATGGCATATGGTGGCAGCCAGATTTCTCATTGTTCGTGTTGGAGATTACAATATCTCTACACAATTATTTTAAATTATTTTTCATGGCTTGCTAGAGCCTCATCTCCCAACGTGCTCTTCTTTCCTAGGGAAGCTCCTTAAAACACTTCCACAACTTCCTGTCTAGTGAATTCCTTTTTCACTTACAGAGATAGCTCATATGTCACATTTTGAAGAAAGCATTTCTTGATTATCTGAAGCCAGCTTACAGTCCCTTGATGATTATTCTTATCCCTGACATAATTGTGCTTAATATTCCTTATCTCAAACCGGAGTACATTATTAAAGGAGTAGTGGAATGTGGTGGCTGAAGTTTTTGAATGCCCAAAGGAAATTTCCATTACCATTTACCTGGTAGAAGAACCAGGTATGGAATGACCAAATGACTCAGACTTGACCAATAACAGTTCCAAACCTGTTCTGGAATCTTTTTTCATCAAGAGATAGGCACATGATTTAAGCAGGGCCAAAGAGAGCTCTTCCCTGGAATTAATATGTATAGACTAGTTGTAAATTATTTGTCTTTACTCCAAATCATAGCTATCACTAGGCACATTTATAGCCATGTGGATAAAGGAGAAGATGAAAGCAATAGGTAGAGAAAAGTTTAGAAAAACACAAACATGAGCTGTGAAAGCAGGAAGAACTAGAGAGTAAAATTACAAAAAGGGAAGAGTCTTTCCAAGATCAGTTGAGAATCTGAGAATATTTGTTGGTTATGGATATAAACCAGAATCTGAAAATTTTAGATTACTCCCAGTAGACAGCCACTGCTGCTGGGAAACAAAGAGCCTGCAGAACTCTCTTGGTCATATAAGGCTGGGTGACATGGAGATGTGAGGGGCTTCAAACTCAAGACTGATATTCCATTCAAGTTATTTTCTGAATTCCGAAACTATGCTCATCCTACAAACCAAAGCAAAAATATTTACAAAGCTGGGAAGAAATTTCCATGGTTTAGTGGTACTTAGAAGAAAAAGCTACACCAAATACTGAGCATTGGGATTATAATAGGTGAGAATTGAAAACCATGCACAAAAATTGACATGGGTAATATACAAACTATTTTTTCCCTTGGGGCACTAGTTTATCCAGGTATAACCTGATGCTACACGTCCAAGTTTGGCCTCTGGCAGAGCCATAACTAAGGGACCAAGAAGCCAGTGATAGCATGTCAGTCTCACCTAGCTGTGGTGATAGAATTAGAGATTTAAGAGGCCTCAAACATACAATTAATTTCCAAGTCGAAAGGTTTCCCAGATTATGATGCAGAGCAAGGAAAGCATTAGAAAGAGCTAAGCTAAACATCATTGGAAAGAAGACTAGAAATTACTGCAATTTCTTGGAGCTGAGATGACAAAACTCATCAGACTATCTAATAAAAACACTTGAGGACCACGTACCAGAAACAGGCAACCCAAAAGTGGAATGATTCTTGCCAACTTCAACCAGCCTTATTCATGGCAGCCTGTGATTGGATTAATATGATCAGCTTCTCATTCCATTTGTCTTACAGTGGAACATGGAACACACCCTATTGACAGATAACATAATCTGAGTTATCTTATATTTTTGTTAAATTTATTAATACAAAAAGGTTTGTAAGATCATTTGACTAATAACCATAAGGTAAACAAAACAAAATTAAAAAAAAAAATTCCACAAGTGATTCAATTATTAAAAAAAGAATTTGAAAATCACTGTGCTTAATATGTTTATAAAAATAGAGGAAAGGATAAACAAAGTGGATTAAAAAATGGAAAATTTCAACAAAGAATTCAAATTTTTAAAAAGTAATAAAATAGAAATTTTAAAGCTAAAAAATTAATAACTCAATAGATAGGTTTGATTAAAGATTATTTTCAGGAGAAAAGCAGGTGAAATCATGACTTTCAGATGCATATATAAATGAACTTGTGTTAAAGATTTTACTTTACTCATTAACCAATGAGGGAACCAGCCAGATGTTACAAATGGTGCAACAGAAAAATCAAAAAGCACAAATTTATATGGAGTAGAGAAATTAAATTGGAAATGGAGGCAAACTTAATTTATCAAAGGAAGGAAGGGGTAGTCAATCAACACTCTAAGGAAAAGTCAGAGTTTGCACATCCATTATTTGATGCACCTCAAATATTCATGTCATCCAGCCTTAATTGGTGAACAAAGCTCCACGGGCTTTTTGTTTCTCAGCAGCAGCTCTCCGCCTGGGATAATCCAAAATTTTCAGATACTGGTTCATGTCCATAATCAACAAGTATGCCCATATTCTCAATGGATCATTGAAAGATTATCCCCTCTTTGCAACCCTATTCTCTCTAGGTGTCCTTGCACAGTTTGCATTTGTGCGTTTCTAAACTTTTCTCTATCTTTTGGTTCTATCCTGAAATTTATAAAGAGGTGCAAAATGGCTCAGAGACAATGAACAGGGCTAAAATCAGAACAGACAAGTGTATAATAGTTAATACATAGTTTTATTGAAATATATTCTTCTTTGTTTTCCAGAACAGAAAAGCATATTAAAGCCTGTCATAGATGGAATTATGTCCCCCCAAAAATGTGTGTATCAGTTAGTATGGGCCATGATTCCCAGTATTGTGGGTGTCAGCTGTGTTAGTAAGGCAGGATTCAACCTCCAGGATTGAATTTTGTCTTGAGGCAATCTTTCAAGATATAAAAGAGAGAAGCAAGCAGAGAGATGGGGGACCTCATAGCACCAAGAAAGAAGCACCGGGAGCAGAGTGCATCCTTTGGATCCGGGGTCCCTGTGTGAAGAAGCTCTTAGTCTGGGGGAAGATTGATGAGAAGGCCGACAGAGAGACAAAGCCTCCCCCTTGAGCTGACATCCTGAATTTGGACTTTTAGCCTACTTTACTGTGAGAAAATAAACTTCTCTTTCTTAAAGCCAAAAAAAAGAAATACATTCTTTGTATGAAATTAAGAGCAGAATTGAATAGAAAAAGAGGGTACTAAGAAATAGGGAAATAGAAAATATTCAAACTGAAACATAGAAAAAAAAATGAATGAAAATTAAAACAGAAAATAACAAAGACACATATAGGTCATACTCAGAATATCTAATACATTTACAATTAGAATCTTAGGAGTCAAAACTGAAAGAATTATGGAAAGTGTTATTTGAAGATTGGAAAGTCACACATATTTTGCAGAATTAATGAAGTGTATGAGTTCACATATTCAAGAAGTACAGCCAAAAACAGATAAACTCTCTGTCTCTCTTTCTGTCTCTGTCTTTCTCTCTCTCTCTCTCTCTCTCTCTCTCACACACACACACACACACAATCCTTGGCAAGTCACAATTAAATTTCTGAAAAACAAAAATAAAGAAATAATCTTAAAAGCAACCAGGGGAAAAGATTCATCATCTTCAAAAAGCAACAATAAGAGAGACAACAGATTTCTTAAAAGAAATGATGAAAGACAGAGGACAATAAAATAATACTTTTAAGGTTGTGAAAACAGAAAGTAAAATTTCCCTTAAAGGAATGAAGTTGAGATACAGATGGTTTGAAAAAGAAAAGAAAAAAAAAAAAAAGGACATTCATCACCATTAGGACTAAATTTTAAAAAAATGCTTAAAGAAGTTCTTTAAGCAGGAGAAATACAATCCCAATCCAAAACAAAATGCATTCAGGAATGAGGAGTATAAGTAAATATAGATATTTGGTTAAACATAAATATTTGATTAAATATTTTTAGACAATTATATGATAAATATATATTTGTTAAAAATAAATATTTGTTAAATATAAAACAATTCTAGTAATCCCATACAAAGTTTAAAATCTATGTAGAATTTAAATGTGCTAAAGCATCAATGCACAGTTGGGAGAACATTAAATAGATTTTTTGAGAAAGTAAGAAATGTGCACTTTATATTATGCTGTAATAAATCTAAAGCTTATTTTGTAAACTATATTGGCTTTTGAAAGAATGGGAAAAGCAATGTACAAATAACAGCTTTAGAAGGAAAATGGAATAATAAAGTGTAGTCAAGTAATTTTTTAAAAGTCAACAAAAGGATGAAAAACAAATGCAAAATAAGTGGGTAAAAAAATAAAAAATACTAAGTAACAAACAAACTCAAATACATCAATACAGTAGATATAAAAGAACCAATCACTCCAGTTAACAACACCAATTTTCAAAATTGTTTTTAAAAGTTATACTGTTCACAATAGACCCATTTTAAGCATAGGACACAGAATACTTAAATGTGAAATCATATAGAAGTTATAACGTATAGATACTTACCAAAGAAAGTTAAAATAAAAAGAGACCTCATTAATATGAAAACAGACTTTATGGAAAGAAACAGCAATAGAGATAAAAAGGGCTTTCATAATGGTAAAGAGGTCAATTCAATAAAAACTTATCACAACCCTAAATCTCTAGGCACCCATACATACTTTCAAGATACATAAAACAAAATTAAAAAAGAACTTAGATAAATACACAGTCATGTTGGGAGACATAATATACCTTTCTCAGTAGTTGATAGAACAAGCAAGCAAGAAATCAGTAAGGATATCAACTTATAAAACTTTTTGTAACCAATGTTAAAAAAAAAAGCAGTACCCAATATCAACAGAATACCAGCTTTGACAAAGATTAACCATACACTGGATCATAAACCCTCAAGAAATATCAAAGATTGGAATTATTCTGAGTATAGTTTGTGATGGTAAAGGTAGAAATCAATAACGTAACTACAGAATTCCTAGCCACCTGGAAAATAAAAAAATGTGATTCTAAATATCCCCCAAAATGAAAAAAGAAATCACAATGAGAATTAAAAGACTAGTAATTTTCCATCACCATAAACTCAACGCACCATAAGCACTAACATCTCCTTCCTTGCTCTCCTGCACCCTCTCCAAAAAAAAAGGAAAAAACTCGTTGCCATCGAGTCAATTCCTACTCAAAGCCACATTTTAGGACCAAGTAGAACTGTCCCATGGGATTCCCAAGAGCAGCTGGTAGATTCGAACTGCTGACCTTTTGGTTAGAAGCCAAATGCTTAAGCATTGCACCAGCAGGGCTCCCTACGGCCCCCAGTAACCACTAATAAGCCTTGATCTCTATACATTTGCCTGTTCTTGTCTTTTTATATGTCAGGTCGTATAATATTTGTCCTTTTGTGATTGACTTATTTCACTCAGCATACTGTCTTCAAGCTCTATCCACCTTGTAGCATGTATCAAGGCTTCATTTCTCTTACTGGCTTAATAGTATTTCACTGTAAGTATATACCACATTTTATTTATCCATTCATTGGTTAATGAACATTTAGGTTGTTTTAACCTTTTGGCTATTATGAATAGGGCTGCAAAGAACTTTGGTGTACAAGTATCTGTTTGAGTCTCTGCTTTTAATTCTTTTGGATGTATACCAGAGAGTGGAATTGCTGGACCATAAGCAAGTTCTATTTTTAGTTTTTTGAGGAACTGTCACGCTGTTTTCCACAGCAGCAGTACCATTTCGCATTCCTACCGGCAATGGATAAGGGTTCCAATTTCCCTACATCCTCCCCCATTTTTGTTATTTTCTGTCTTTTTTTTTTTTTTTTTTAATGTTAGCTATATAGAAAAAAAAGTTTTGTTTTTTTTTTTTATCTTACCTAGTGGGAGTGAAATAGTATTGCATAGTGAATTAGTATAATTCCTGTCAATAAGGTATATACCTGAAAAAAAAACTGAATTGGCAAAAGTCATGTGACATATATATTTACAAAAAAAAAAGAGTAGCTGCCGAGGCTGCTATGTGCAACCAAACACCTCACGGGATTTGGTTCCTTGGTTTGGAGGTTTAGGGCCATAGTTTCCTGGGCCATTCCAGTTAACTGGCCTAATATGTTTAGTTCTTCTGTTCTACCTCCTAGTGCATTGTGTAGTGCCTGGAGTCTTAAAAGCTTGCTTGTAAGTGGACATCCAAGGCATAACAATTGGTCTCTATTCACCTGAAGCAAAGAAGGAAGAAGTAGAGTCAGGAATAGGAGAAGGAAATGGAATGCTTGACTAATTGCCTCCATGAACAACCATCCCCTTTGCCATGACACCAGAAGAACTGGATGGTGCCCAGCTACCATTACTGAACATTTTGATCAAAGATCCTGTAGAAGAATCCTGACCAAAAGGAGGAAAATGCAAAATAGAATTTCAGATTCTCATGGAATCCAGAATTTCTGGAGCCATGTAAGCTGGATGAACCCATAAAACTATGACCACGAGATAATCATTAAGCCTTAAACTGTAAACCAAAAATATCCTCTGAAAAAAAAAAAAGTCTTCTTAAAATCAAACAATATTTTAGCTTAGCTAGTAAAGAATGTCTGCCTTGAGCATTGTGCTTTTTTAAAATCTATGTATATGTGATCAAACTGGCTGGAGTAAAGCAAAAGATTAGCTAGGAAATTTAGGAGGCAGTAAGTTTATGATAATGGAGAGCGATTCAGAAAAGGAAGATGGGAATGGTTGTATAATTGAGGAATGTAATCGCTGTCACTGAATTGTACATGTCGAAATTGTTGAATTGGTGTATGTTCTGCTGTGTATAGTCTTGACAACAACAATAAAAATGATTTTTAAAGAAGTATAAAGGAAATAATAATAATCTAATCTAAATGTGAATCATGATGCTGCACGTCAAACTTTGGGATTCAAACAAAGCAGTGCACAGTGGGACATGTACATCCTTAAGAGTGCACATTAGAATAGAGTCCAAAACCCGCTGCCATCGAGTCGATTCCGACTCATAGCGACCCTATAGGGCAGAGTAGAACTGCCCCATAGAGTTCCCAAGGAGCGCCTGGCGGATTCGAATTGCTGACCTCTTGGTTAGTAGCTGCTTCACTTAACCACTACGCTACCAGGGTTTCCATTAGAATAGAAGAAAGGTTAAAAGTCAATCTAATTTTCCATCGCCAAAACCTAAAAAATTATATGTAAATTAAAGAAAAAGGAAGAAAATAATAATAATAAAAAAAATACATCGATGAAATAAAAAGTAAGGATAAAATAGAGTAAAACAACAAAGCCAACTACTGGTTTGTTTAAAGATGTTTAACTAACAAGCCAGCGGCAATATGAATCCTAGACAAAGGGATAAAAGACGAATTACTAATACCAGGAATAAACAGAAATGCATCACCGAAGATCCCAAAGAAACAGAATTTTATGTTTCCCACCTACTAAGATTGCTTGAGATTGGCAGTTCAGGGTCAATTCAACAGCTCACTGATAGCAGGGCATTCGGTCTTCCCCTCTTGGTTGCAAGACGTCTGCACAACATCAGATACTACACCCTGAAAGGGCTCTAGTTCTAGGCGTTAGTCAGGACTCTGCCTTTCTCCTCCCCTGTGTTATATATAAAGAGGACATTATTTCCTAGAATTAAGTCAATAGATGCCATTTTATGTGTCATTAGTCAGAATTAAGTCACATGCCCTTTCAGCCAGAAACCATGAACATATACCATGGCATCAAAGGCGCTTCACATGGTATTTGAAATTTTTTTCATCAACAGTGAACAGGAGCAAAAGCTATTGGGTAGGAATACAATAAACCCTGGTACATTAAGCATTCTCCTCAGCCACTTAATTCAATATATTCCCTTTTGCAAAAGCTGGAGCTGGGGGTCTGTCCTTTGCAAGTGAAAGTGTATAAACTAATATAAACTGGACCCTATTTATTCATTAGCATTTATCTATGGAAATCAAAATAATGAATGTACTAGTTACAAACCACTCAGAGTCATAGGTGAAAATATGACTCATTGGCAGCCATTCACGTGTCTGTGCTAATATGCATTTTCATAGACAATACATTTATTTTTAAATATTTATAATGCAAAGGTTGTGTTTTTAGCCTGGTTTTTATATGCATACCTTAATTACACAGGTAAACAAAAGGCAGTCCCATTCAAGAAATAGCTCCAGATTGCTTACCATGGAGCACTTACTTTGTTAAGTTATGGCTTCAGGGGGCTCTCAGTCCATGACATGCGCAAGACAATTCCACTTCACTTTGGTGGGTGCTATGTTGGAAACACAGCAAGCACTAGGTTTATGTTGGAAATAAGTATAGACAGCTAAGAGAGAACAGATGGGGATCCAAAAGGAATCAAAATAATGTTCCTGGAAGAGATGGCATTGGCTAAAAACACATAACCCAATGGTCTGCCATGTTCCTGTCCTTGCTATAACTTAATCCCAATAGAAATAGACATGATCAATGTTGTGCGGCTCATGTTTGAAACGTACTGCCTGTTTATGATGGAAGTCTAATGTGAAACGTCTACCCTGAATTGGGTTGTTCACAAAATGTTGATGCTATGCTGGGAACAGGAATGTATTTGGTCCCCTGTGTATCATATAGGAGCCCTGGTGGTACAATGGTTAAGTGTTCGCCTGCTAACTGCAGGTCAGTGGTTCAAACCCACCAGCTGCTCTACAAGAGAAAGATGTTGTAATGTGCTTCTGTAAAAGTTTACAGCCCTGGCAACACTATGGAGCAGTTCTAGTCTGTCATAAAGTGTCACTGTAAGTCAGAATCGACTCAACAACAGTGGGTTTGTGTATCATATAGTTAGACTTCTAAACAAATCTAGTTAAAGCAAACATCAAAGATTTTTTGAGAAAATAGAATCTGGAAAAATAAATTCAGTCCAGCTGACATTAAACTCTGCTTCTGTCAAACCAAACAGGATTTCAGTGTTTCTTGCCTGTTAAGTATTAGTGAGGAATCTGTCCAAACACTAAAATGTAAAATCTCACAGTCATTAAATCAACGTAATTAGAAATCCAGCAATGGATAAAAGTGGAATCAGATGTCCTTGCTCCCTGGGAGCTACCAGTTGGCTGGGGTATTTCAAAATCTACGACTTCAGCTGGAGAGCTGCAGCTAGCTATTTTGGTAGGGGGTTGTGTGTGTGTGTGTGTGTGTGTGTTATGCAGGTTACACGGAGCCACATTTTTATCTTTTCATGTAGGAAATGAATTATATAGTGAAATTAGGTATTTTAAAACTATGTGCTGATTTTGTTATTGCAAGTTAGCTAACTTCCCTTTTGCAAAGGCTAGAGCTGCAGGTCTGTCATTTGCAAGTGAAAGCGTACAAGTTTATACAAATAAACAAAAATGTGGCTCTATGTAACGTGCATAACACAAGAAGTTCCTGATCAGTGGTCCCTAGATGTTGTGATATTTGGTAAATTTCCATTGTAGAATTTTTTGGTTTGGGATTCTGGTATATTTTGCTCCCCTATCTCCTATAAAAGGGTAAAATTTTCTTACCCTCTCTGTGGATTGTAAAGATGCCAGAGAAATAGCAGTCACAGTTGTTTCACGAGTCCAAGGAACAACAACTCTTGAGCTAATTGAATGTCAAGTGGCCACTGCCATCCCATAGAACAGGACTTTCTCTGTTAAGCAGACTTTACCATTTGAAAAACACACAGATCCCCTTGTTTCACTTCTATTTTTAATCTTGAATTATAATATATATTGAAGAGTATACAGTATAAATAAATGAATAAAATAATAATAAAAAAAAAGCTAGAAAAAAATGCAGCAAAAGTGGCCATGAAATGGTTCACTAAGTGATGTCATATAAAATAAAATTTAATTCAAATTATAATAATAATCAGCAAGGTCTCTTTGTTGTATCATACATAAAATGAAGGCATAATTTTTAAATGATTAATATTTCAGATTGATATACCTTGCATTTCTAAATCTAATACTAATAAAAATAATATTAAATATTAAAAATAATATTAATACCAAACATTAATTGACCCATTACTACATTGAAGGCACTGTTCTCATGCTTTTGGGGCAATAAATTCAACAGTCTGCAAAATGGCCCTTTAAATATTGTTGTTATTAGTTGCTGTCAATTGGATTCTGACTCATGGCAACCCCATACCTGCAGAGTAGAACTGCTCCGCAGGGTTTTCAAGGCTTTGAACTTTCAGGAACAGATTGTCAGGCCTCTGGGTGGGCTCAAACTGCCAAACTTTCTGCTAGTAGTCAAGTGCTTAACTGTTGCACCATCCAGGGACTCCACTTTAAGAATTATTACTCTCGTTCTACAGATAAGGAAATTATAGCCTGGCCTACCTCATATAGGCAAATTTCTCAATAGCATGCAACTACTAAATTTTGGCTCTGGGATTTTGACTCTGGGGCTCTATGACCAAAAAGCCAATTATTTTAATCACTTTCCTTCACTACTTCCTACTTTTTGAAGCATGACACGTCAGGGAACTTATCTCATAATACAGCTGTCTGATGATTTTATCAATAATAATTTCATTCTTCAATTTTGAACTATTTACATCACTAATTTACAAAATTCCCATCATTCTTTTCATGAGCATTAGTTAAGAAAGTGACATTTTATACCTTACAAGCGTTTTGAAAGGGCGGTTTTTTTTGCACAGGAGAAAATGAAGACCCAGAGTTGTTCAGCACCTTACTATGGACCACACAGGAAATTAATAACACGTTCTCATCATGACCAGCCACTGTTCTTTCTACAGCTCTCCACACTGTCTCTTCATGATATATGTAAGCCAATCAGTGTCTTGTGAGCAATACACCTCTCTTTTCTTCTTTTTATTCCACACTCTACGTTCATAATTGGCACACCGATGGTAGAGAAGAGTGTCAATTTTGCAGCAAGAGTCAGGAAACAGTGAAAGTAGGGCAGGATAGATAAATTTACTAGGTATCCACCTAATGATATTATGTGTATGGGGGTGGCAAATCACATCAGTCCTTACTTAAGATTTCAAAGATTAATGCTTACTAGGGGGAACATCATGACCTCTAAGGTCACTTGACTTACCTAAAGATGTCACCTGACAAGGAGAATTTAATAGCTCATTTCTCGAAATGTCTCTCTCCCGCCCCCAGTAGAAGCCAGTGGGAAAGGAGGGATAGTGATACTGAATAGCTGCTCTGTGCCAGCAAAGTGTGTGCACATCTCATTTCAATTTCACAGCCAGCAATTCTGTGTGACATAGATTATTCTCTCTCTCTTACAAATCAGAATATGAGTTTTGGTATGGTCCACTTCCTTGTTCAAGGTCACAGAATTTATATATACCAAAAATCTGAATTCAAGACAAGGTCTATTGAAGCCAGTGTTCCTTGTACTACTTTGACTATCCTAGAAAGTACATTTCCTGGGAAGACAAGACAGAGTTCCTCTGGGAAGTCGAGCTCCCTGCAGACAGGTCCCCCATGTATCTTCGACATCTTGTCTGATAGTATAATTACGGTTTCCTGTATTTCTCTCAGAAACCCTGGTGGTGCAATGGTTAAGTGCTATGGCTGCTAACCAAAAGGTCGGCGGTTCAAATCCACCAGGCACTCCTTGGAAACTCTATGGGGCATTATGGGGCAGTTCTACTCTGTCCTATGGGGTCACTATGAGTCGAAATCGACTCTGTGGCAACTGGTTTGGTTTTTTTTTTTCCTCTCACCTTGAAATACTGCTTTAATTAAAGAGTAAATTTCTCTCTTCCACTCTATGTTTGGATTGTTGACCCTGTGATTCCTGTAATAAGGCAGATATTGCTCTCAAAGAGTGTGCTTTCTACCCTAGATATATAAGAAAGACTATCTTCCTGAATTCCCTTTTAGTCATGGCTGCTTTTGAAGTTGACTTTTTGAGAAAGGACACAGGTGTCTTTTTGCCAAATCATCTGAGCCTCCAGGAAATCAACAGCATGGGTACATCACAGAAAATGTAGGGGCTTATTGGGAATTATAAACATTATAACAAACTTGAAATTCTGTCCAAGTCCAGCACAGTTCTTCAAATGCTTTGGGATGTACCTTTCCACAAATGTTTTCTTCTTTTAAATAAGCATTCTGCCATGGTATACTGGACTGCCGATCACTTCAACGTGTCAATTTATCACTATGTTTATCTGTTATAGGGTCGCTATGAGTCGGAATCAACTCAACGGCACTGGGTTTGGGTTTGGGTTTATCTGTTGACTGCAGAATGACCATGAGATCGAGAGCCAGAAAAACTTATTTCGGGCTCTACTTCTGCCATATAATAGTGGTACCACGTGGACAATTAAGTTCTTCAAGTCTTAGTTCCTTTACCTGTAAAATGGAGAAGAGAAAAATAAGAACTTTCCAAGTTTATTTTGAGGGTCACAAATGAGATACTATATGTGAACATACTTAATAAAGTTGTACAGCCCATTAATACCACCTAGTAAAACTATTATTACTATTGTTGTTGTCACTAAAGTGTATAGTTAAATGACTGGTGCAATGTAAGTCTTCACTGTAATTGCCTAGGTAATGAGACATAAGGGACTATATTGTGTAGCAAATTCACTGGGGGTTATTGGAAAGAGAAACAGTTTGGGGGAAGATAGTGGGCTGAGAACTGTTGTCTTGAAGAAAATGGTCCCAAAAGACAGGAATGGGAATAAAATACACGTTTTGTCAATCTTCTGGATAGAATTAGTTCCTAAAACTGGAAACTGCTATTATCCTATGAAAATGTCAGATCGAAATGAATTCTAAAGGGGCTTATTTGTTGACGTGTTCCCTTGCAGGCCGGAAGCTTTAACATGCGTCCTATAATCCCATAGTCATGCTCCACAAGTTAATGCTTTCAGAGTTATCAGTTCTGTATCTCTGGTCTCTGGCTGGAACATGTGTTATTTGTGTTATTGAGAAACGATCTCCTTCTATACCAAGTTTTTGTGGACAGAAACTGATGTTTCCCTGCTAAACATGTTAATATCATTTGGTTTTTCCATCTGTACTTATTTTAAAGGAGATTCTGATCAACGTTTGAAATTCATTAGCAAAATTCACCTGCTTTCGGACACTCTCAGAACTGCCGCTACAGCAATCACTTTCAGAGTTCAATCAGCAAACGTGCTAGGCTGATGGTAGGGAGAGAACAAAGAAACTTTAACTGGAGACTGATGCTGTTTGAAGCTTGAGAGGAGAAATGTTTGACTTGCAAATCTGAAACAAAAGACCATGGTGGACAATCTGTCCTGAAAATGAAGAAACACAGTAGCTTTTGATTTCTCTTTTGGCCCTTGGTTTATTTCGTGAATAGAACTAGTGAAATGCTTCCCATCTTAATTATGTGTCCACACCCATACCTCACACCATATAGGAAAACTGACTCAAAGTGGGTCAATGAACTAAACATAAGAACTAAAACTATCAAACTCTTAAAACAAAAAAAATAGGAATGATGCTTCAGGACCTAGTTTTCAACAATGGGTTCTTAGATATGACACCAAAGGAAAGAGCAATGGAAGACAAAATACATGAATTAGATTACATCAAAATTAAAAACTTTTGTACATCAAAAGACTTTATCAACAAAGTGAAGAGACAACCTTCAGAATGGAAGAAAATGCCTGATAACCATTTATCTGATAAGGGATTCATATTCAGAATATATAAAGAACTCCTACAACTCAAAAACAAAAAGACAAACAACCCAATTGTAAAATTGGCAAAGGACTTGGACAGACATTTCTCCAAGGAAAATATACAAATGGCCAATAAGCACATGAAAAGATGCTCAATGTCATTAGTCATTAGGGAAATGAGATATCACTTTGCACATTCTAAGATGGCTATTATCAGAAAAATGGAAAGTAACAAGTGTTGACAAGGACATGGAGAAATTGGAACCCTTGATCATTACTGGTGGAAATGTAAAAAGATGTAGTACCTATGGAAAACAGTTTTGTTGTTTCTCAAAAAGTAATTCCACTATATACCTAACAAATTGAAAGAAGAGACTCAAACAGATGAATGCCAATGTTCATTGTGGCATTATTTACAAGATCCAAAAGGTAGAAACAACCCACCTTTGTATGTATATGTGGATATGTGTATGTGATATGTATATACATGTATAAGGAAATATTATTCAGTCATAAAGAGAAATAAAATTCTGATACATGCTATAATGGATGAATCTTGAAAACTTTATACTGAGTAAAATAAGTCAGAAATAAAAGGACAACTATTATATGATCCCACTTACATGAAATATTTAAAATAGGCAAAACACATACAGACAAAACTTTATTAGTGTTTACCAGTGGATGGGGGGAGGGGAAACGGGAAGTTATTGATTAAGGGGTTTAAGTATAGGGATTTGTATGTTGAAATACATAGCATTATGAAAAGGATTTTAATAACTTTGGAGCCCTGGTAGCACTCTGGTTAAGTGTTGGCTGCTAACCAAAATGTCGGCAGTTCAAATCCACCAGTTGCTCCTTGGAAACCCTATGGGACAGTTCTACTCTGTCCTATACGGTCACTATGAGTAGGAATCAACTCGACAGCAATGGATAATGGCAATGGGTACAACAAGGATTAAGACTACTCCATGAGTTGTAAAATGTGTCAGTTATGGTGCTATTTCCTTTGTGAGTGCTTGGAGAGGAACTAGAGACAGGGTAAAAATTTGAAGATATTTTAACACTTTTTTTTTTTAACAAATACATACAATATCCAATTCATGAAAGGGGACAACAAAAACGTTAACATGAAGAGTGACATGATCAGATGCATTTTTTAGAAAGATAACTCTCACGAAGAGACAATAGGGCAGCTCTGGGTGAACTAGGAAGTTTCTAATAATGTAAGGGATAGAATCATGAAGATAATAAATAAAAGGAATTGGCATTTGGAAGTTCCTGAGTTAAAAATATTAAGACTGGGTGAATGTGGAAAGGCAAGGGTAGAGCTTTGAAAAGAGGATGATTGGTGGTTTAATCTTAGAGGTTGTTGGCTAGATGTATCTTTAGCCAGGATAAATGTCATGGATTGAATTGTGTCCCCCAAAATATCTGTCAACTTGGCTAGGTCATTATTCCCAGTATTGTGTGCTTGTCTACCATTTTCTTATCTGATGTGATTTCCCTATGTGTTGTCAATCCTATCGCTATGATGTAATGAGATGCATTAGTGGCAGTTATACTGATAATATCTACAAGGCTAGATGGTGTCTTGAGCCAATGTCTTTTGGAATGTAGAAGAGAGAGGAGAGCAGAGACATGAGGACCTCATACCACCAAGAAAGCAGGGTTGGGAGCAGAGCTCATCCTTTGGACCTGAGGTTCTTGCGCTGAGATGCTCCCACACCAAGGGAAGACTGATGCATCACAAGGATGTTCCTCCAGAGTCAACAGAGAGAGAAAGCCTTCTGCTGGAGCTGACACCCTGAATATGGACTTGTAGCCTACTGGACTGTAAGAGAATAAATGTCTCTTTGTTAAAGCCATCCACTTGTGGCATTTCTGTTATAGCAGCACTAGATGACTCAGACAGTAATGAATCTAGGAAGAAAGGGATCAGATTTTGAAGCAGATAATAATGAGTTTATGCTTGGACATGTTTTCATTTGTTTCCAGGACAGAGGCAGAGGTAACACCAGGAGCTAATGCATTTATGAGAGCATATGACATGTACGGGGAATTGGGAGTTTTCTATTGTGCTTAGAGTAGAGATCACATGAATGGAAAGTGGAAGGTGATGTGTCTTAAAAGGTGGTTTGGAGCTAAATTGTGAAAGCTTTTAAAGACAGGGCCACTGTCCATTAGCAAATGGAATCACAGCAGGAGAAAATGGATATGAGAGGCATTTAATTTTTTAAAATGATGGAATGTGAAAAGAGGGGATGAGTCAAAGATGGTTCCAATTTTCCAAATATGGTTAAATGATTTGGCTAACATTAATTCTGTTATATGGTATTGTGTATTACCCAGCAAATATTACCATTAAAAGTCATAGTAATGAATGATTCATTAGTGGGTCAGACTTCCAGAAAAGAATATGCATCTGGAGCACTCAAAATAAAAAAGGTCCTCTGAGTAACTCAACTACCATTAAGTTAATTCACTTTGTTTAATAGGCTAGATTTGGAAGACTCAAATTAAAAGAGGGCACCTTGGTGGATGACAAAAGGGAAATTGGATATCAAAGACACAGAACAGGGGAAAAAGCAATGCAGTCTGAGGACACTTGATTCAGGAATAAGTATTCAACCCATTTCAGTAACCCATGACCATGTCCCTATAAACCATCCCTGTTTAAAATGGTAATTCTGCAAATATGTATATATTTTACTTAACTATGATTCCAGCTTTTTTCATTCAATTTTTTTTCTCCTTTAGCTTCAATTTACAGTGTTGTTTTGATAATGCAATTCTGTAGTAATTAATTTAATCAACTCTATTAGGAATTCATTTGAGTTTTTATACCAATCCCAAATTCTATTGAGTTTTACTTACTGAAACACAGATGATACCTAAACACATACAAGAAACGAAATAACAAAATGAAGCTCTCACTCCAGAATCCATATACTATACTACTGTGGATGTTTTAAGCTAGTAGGTGATAGATGAACTGGGCTTCCACTCAGGTTTTTCTGGCTCAAAGTCAAATCACATTTAACCAAACCTCTCTGACTTCATAGGCAATCTCCTTCTTTTATTGTTTCTCTTCTTTCTAACTTCTATTTTGTAGTATACCTTGCAGGACTTATATTTCCAATTAATACCCTTAGCTTTGTTTCAATGTGAGGTAGATAATTAGCTCTCGCCTAGCACAGGGACCTACATGGCACTAAACATTATTATTATTATTTTGTACATGTCATACCACAGGATATTATATATAATGATACTTGACTCATATTTTAATTTAAGTGATTCTTTAGAAATGTGCAAGGTTCTCCTCAATAGATATTTAACTTTCTTCTTTGCATTGTGATCTCTGTGTCATCTACCTCAGTATAATCTTCCTTACTTAGAGACTCAGTTGATTTTCTATTTTTTTCATTTTCATCATGGGAGGAGGGGGTGTTCAGACAATTATCAGATGGTAAACAAAGGACAGGAACTTACTGAATACAGATATTCAATACAGCTTTCATTAGGCTGTGCTACTGGAGGTTACTTTTAAAATAATATTTTTAGTATTACTATTACCAAAAAGAATTGGTCAACATTGAACCATTTCAGGTCGTAGCCTATGATCGAGAACTGCTGGTATTGAAGGAACCAGTCCAAGCTGTACTGAAGGCGTGAGTGAAAAACAAGGCTCCAGGAATCAGTGAAATACCAAGTGAGATGTTTCAACAAATGGATACAACACTGGAAGTGTTCACTTGTCTATTCTAAGAAATTTGGAAGATAGCTACTTTGCCAACCAACTGGAAGATATCCATATTTGTGTCCGTCCAGAGAAAAGTGATCCAACAGAAAACAGAAATCATTAAACAATGTCATTAATATTGCAAGCAAGTAAAATTTTGCTGAAGATAATTCAAACTGTTGCAGCAGTACATCTACAGGAAACTGCCAGAAATTCAAGCTGGATTCAGAAGAGGACTAGGAAGGAGGGTTACCATTACTGATGTGAAATGGATCTTGGCTGAAAGCAGAGACTACCAGAAAGATGTTGGCCTGTGTTTTATTGACTATGCAAAGGCATTCAACTGTGTGGATCATAACAAACTTTAAGGATAATATTGTGAAAAGTGGGAATTCCAGAATACTTAATTTTGCTCAGGAGGAAACTGTACATGGACCAAGAGGCAGTTGTTTGAACAGAAAACGGGATACTGTGTGGTTTAAAATCGGGAAAATGTGCCTCAGGGTTGTATCCTTTCACCATGTTTATTCAGTCTGTATGCTGAGATAATAAACTGAGAAGCTGGACTATGTGAAGAAGAATGTGGCTAGGGTTGGTGGAAAACTGATTAACGACCTGGGATACACAGATGATGCAAACTTACTTGCTTAAAGCTAAGAGGACTTGAAGCACTTACTAATGAAGATCAAAGACCACAGCCTTCAGTGTGGAGTACACCTCAACATAAAGAAAACAAAAATCCTCACAACTGGATCAATAAGCAACATCATGATAAAAAGAGAAAAGATTGAAGTTGTCAAGGATTTCATTTTATTTGGATCCACAACCAATGCCCATGGAAGCAGCAGTCAAAAAATCAAGCAATTTATTGCATTGGGAAAATCTATTGCAAAAGACCTATTTAAAGTGTTAAAAAGCAAAAACACCATTTTGAGGACTAAGGTACAACTGACCCAAGCCATGGTATTTTCAGTTGCCTTATATGCATGGGAAAACTGGACAATGAGTAAGGAGGGCTGAAGAAGAGTTGATGCCTTTGGATTACGGTATATTGGTAGAGAATATTGAACATACCATGGACTGTCAAATGAATGAAAAACTCTGTCTTGCAAGCAGTACAGCCAGAACGCTCCTTAAAAACAAGGATGGCAGAATTACATCTTATGTATTTTGGACATGTTATCGGGAGAGACCAGTCCCTGGAGAAGGACATCATGCTTGGTATCGCAGAGTCGGTGAAAATGAGGAAGACCCTCGATGAGGTGGGTTGACACAGTGGCCGCAACAACAGGCTCAAGCACAACAACATCGTGAGGATGGCACAGCGCTGTGCAGTGGTTTATTGTGTTGTGCAAAAGGTTGCTATGAGTCAGAACCAACTCATCGTCACCGTACAACAACAACAGTATTACTATCTGTCCCCGGGGGGAGCACATGGTTAAGCACTTGACCACTGGCTGAAAGGCTGACCATTCAGATCCACCCAGAGGTGCCACAAAAGAAAGGCCTGGTGATCAGTTTCAGAAGCCATAGCCTTGAAAACCCTAAGGAGCAGTTCTGCTGTGCACACACACTGTTGCCATGAGTTGGAATGAACCCAACAGCAGCTGAGGACAACAATTTCATTAATAAATCAAAAGACGCATTGCTTTGGGTAAATCTGCTGCAAAGGACCTCTTTAAAGTGTTGAAGAGCAAAGATGTCACCTTGAAGAATAAGGTGCACCTGACCCAAACCATAGTATTTTCAATCACATCATATGCTTGTGAAAGCTGGACGATGAATAAGGAAGACCGAAGAAGAATTGATGGCTTTGAATTGTGGTGTTGGCGAAGAATATTGACTATACCCTGGACTGCCAAAAGAACAAACAAATTTGTCTGAGAAGAAGTACAACCCGAATGCTCCTCAGAAGCAAGGATGGCGAGCCTGTGTCTTACATACTTTGGACACGTTGTCAGGAGGGATCAGTCCCTGGAGAGGGACATCACACTTGGCAAAGTACAGGGTCAGGGGAAAAGAGGAAGACCCTCAACAAGGTGGATTGACACAGTGGCTGCAACAATGAGCTCAAGCATAACAATGATTGTGAGGATGGCTCAGGACCGGGCAATGTTTCGTTCTGTTGTGCATAGGGTCGCTATGAGTTGGAACTGACTCGACGGCATCTAATGACAGCAACACTCATATAATGAAAAGATATTTTGGAAAACTCTGATGGTGTAGTGTACGAGTTCAGCTGCTAATCAAAAGGTTGGCAGTTCAAATCTACCATGTGCTCCTTGGAAACCCTATGGGGCAGTTCTACTTGCCCTACAGGGTCACTATGAGTAGGAATTGACTGGACAGCAATGGGTTTTTTTTTGTTTGTTTGTTTGTTATCATTGTCTGAGCTGGCAATTAATTAAACCAACATATATACTTAAAAATCTAAATGGTATTGCCATAGCAGTTCTTTCTTTGTGTAGCATAGTTTTCTTTATTCCATTGTCTCCTCTCACATATTTTCTTGCTATGATTCAGGCTTAAAGCAAGGCTACAAGGAAAAAGAGGGAATTGAGTCAAGTAGAAATCCGTGGTTCTCAAGTCACTTCAATCAGGGCACCTCCCCCTCGTAGTCCCAGATGGAATGGAAGTCCTTCTCTCTCTCTCTTTTTTAAATTTGCTTTGCTGTTGTTGAGAATACGCACAGCAAAATACACAATAACTTAGCCGCTTCTAATGTACTGTTCAGTGACATTGATTACGTTCTTCGAGTTGTACAGTTCTCAGCCTCCTATTCTAAGCTGTTCCTCTCCTATTAACATAAGCTCACTGCCCCTTAAGGTTCCTATCTAATCTTTTCAGTTGCTGCTGTCACTTTGATCCCAGATAGATAGTTCTTGAAAGAGCATAATGATCATGACAGACACCTTTTCTAGTTCAACTAAATTTAAGCTATCGTTTGGTTTTAAGAAGATTTCAGGGGATATTTTTTGGTTTGTTTTAAAGATTATCTCATGGCAATTGTTTCAAGGGTTCATCCAGGCCCCTTAGTTTCAGAAATTCTAGATTCTATGAGGACTTGAAATTCTATTCTACATTTCTCTCCTTTTGATCAGGATTGCTCTATAGAATCTTTGAACAAAATATTCAGTAATAGTAGCCGCACACCATCCAGTTCATGGAAATAATTAGCAACGCATTGCATTTCCTCCTCCTATTTCTGTTTCTCCTTCTTGCCCTTTTGCTTCAGGCAAGTAGAGGCCAATGGCCATGCCATGGATGGCCACGTACAAGCTTTTAAGATGCTAGGCACTACCCAAGGAACTAGTAGGTAGAACAGAGGCACTAAACACGCTATTAGCCCAATTAACTGGAATGTCCCATGAAATCATGAACATAAACCTCCAAGCCAATGAACCATGAGGTTTTTGGTTGTACATAAGAAGCATTAGCAACTACTTCTGTTGTCGTTGTTATTGTATGTATACCACACAACTTTTGTCAGTTCAACTCTTTATAGGTGTACTAACTTATCGGCAGCAGTTACAATAACCAGCTGTGCAGCCTATCTCTTAATTAATGTGACATACTCAAGTATCTAAAGTCTTTAAATGCTGTCATGAATTTAATTCAGGACATAGCTTTTCCACAACTGGACTATTTTAACATTTTCCTGCTCAGGGCATTTGTCAATATCTGTACTACTGAAATATATAAAGCACATTAAATAACAGAGATGAAATATGTAACATGATTCAAACTATCTCCTTAGGTGAGACGCTCTCACAGTTTCCATTGAAACATAGCTAACACTCACACATTCACACATGCATGCATACACACAATCACAGTGCCACAAAGTCACAGCCACATACAAATGCATATGCATTATGATTGTCAAGATTTTCCCTGAAATTAGCACTCTTGTCTTGAGAGAACTTTCTAGGAAATAATTAAAAGCCATTTTCTTCATGTCTGTAGATTCTGGTGCTGGCTTATCCTTCAGCCCCAAGTTCCTTTTGACCTTTGTCAGCCTACTGAAAACCTATTTAATTTCAAAGATGCAACCCAGATGTTCTATCTTCAAAGGTGTCGTCCCCGACCGCCTATTCAATATAAATTAATCACTGCTTTCTCTGCTCTCATTTCAGCTTTCTCCTCACTCTGCATTTATCATGTGATCCAGCAGCTTTGTATTATGGCTTCATGTTTGCACGTCTGATTATAATACTCCTAAGAGGTAAGCCCCTTCTCTCTTATACATTTCAATAACTTGTACTAAATTTAATCATAGGAAGCAGAAAATATAAGATGCTAAAAAAAATTAACTCACTCTATTCATCTAGTTACTGCTTTTGGGGGCCTTATAGCCTCCCAAATCAAAATAATCATAATTTCCAGTGATTTTAAGGAATTCTAAAGAACTGGCTTGGGAAATACCATCTTAGACCTGTGAGACTTTTTTCCCCCCTTCTTCCTCTTTTCTTTCCATTTTCTTTCTAAACAATCCAACTTAAAGCTATTAGGCAGGGCCAAGCAGGGTTAAACCAGTAGGAAGGTAAGTTGAGGGTGAAGCAAAGGGACGTGGCCCAGGATCTGGTATCAGAGCCTAAGCAGGGTGAGAAAGGCATCCACGCTGGGTGTGTGAGAAGTCAAGCTGGGTGAGGGATGAGTGGGTTCTATTGTCAGTGCCTGAGTATGATGAGGTAAGCATCTGAGCATGGGAGGGGGTGGCAGAAGTGATGGGAAATTAGTTACATATAAGATTTTTAAACAAAGAAGCATATAAAGCAAGTATTTTAAGCATAATGGAGGTCAGATTTCTCACTACAGAAAATGGGAGTTAAAAACATGAAAAGGGGAAAAAAACTAGAATAAACTGTATACGTATATACACATATATACACACACATATGTGTACACACACACACACGCATATGTGTATACACACACACATACAGGTTGTTGTTAGGTGCCTACAAGTCAGTTCCAATTCATAGCGATCCTATACACAACAGAAGGAAACACTGCCCGGGCCTGTGCCACCCTCATGGTCATTGCTATGTTTAAGCCCATTGTTCCAGCCACTGTGCCAATCTGTCTCATGGAGGATCTTCCTCTTTTTTACTGACTGTCTACTTACCAAGCGTGATGTCCCTCTCCAGGGACTGGTCCCTCCTGATAACAGGTACAAAATATGTGAGAAGTCTCCCGTCATCGCTTCCAAGGAGCACTCTAGCTGTACTTCTTCCAACACAGACTTGTTCACTCTTCTGTCAGTCCACAGTGTATTCGATATTCTTTATCAACACCATTATTCAAAAGCATCAACTCTTTCCTGGTCTTCCTTATTATTCATTGTCCAGCTTTCACATGCATATGAGGGGATTGAAAATACCATGGGTTGGATCAGGTGCACCTTAGTCCTCAAAGTGCCATCTTTGCTTTTCAACATTTTAAAACGGCCTTTCACAACAAATTTGCCTAATGCAATATGTCGTTTGATTTCTTGACTGCAGCTTCCATGGGTGTTGATTGTGGATCCAAGTAAAATAAATTCCTTGACAACTTCAATCATGATGTTGCTTATTGGTCCAGTTGTGAGGATTTTGGTTTTATGTTGAGGTGTAATCTATACTGAAGGCTATAGTCTTTGACCTTCATTGGTCAGTGCTTCAAGTCCGTTTTACTTTGAGCAAGCAAGGCTATGTCATCTACATATCACAGGTTGTTAATAAATCTTCCTCCATGCCTGATGCTGTATTCTTCTTCATATAATCCAGCTTCTTGGATTATTTGCTCAGCACACAGATTGCATAAGTATAGTGAAAGCATACAACCTTGACATACAACTTTCCTGATTTTAAATCAAGCAGTATCCCCTTGTATAAGCCCTGGTTTTACAGTGGTTAAAGTCAGAGGTTCAAACCCACTCCATCAGCTGCTCCAAGGATAAACGTGTGGCAGTCCGCTTCTGTACAGATTACAGACTTGGAAGCCCTATGGGGCAGTTCTATTCTGTCCTATAGGGTTGCTATGAGTCTTAATCAACTTGACAGAGGACTGGTTTGATTTCTGGTATATATATATATATATATATATATATATATTTCCTAGCTCTGTCCACTGGCAGGGTCTGGGAGCAGTAACACACCAAAACCAGCAGCTCATGCGGTACCAAGATCTTAGTTATAAATACCATTCTCTGCTAAAAGACCAGGGCTGCTTGGAGAAAAAGCTGATTTCATGGCTTGGTTAGGAAAAACACAAAATAAGCCTGGAACATCTTGTGCCGGAGAATAAAGTGCTCAAAAGATGATAGGAACATGTCAAAAAGACACAGAAGCCAGAATGAAGATTCCACTGGCAATATCTGGTACAGCGTGAACATCAGAACAAATAACGACATTAAATGGCAGAGCATAAGTTCTTCTTGATAAAATTAAATAATTGAATATTTGTTGTTGTTGTCGTTGTTGTTAGGTTCTGTCCAGCTGGTTCTGACAGCTGGACAGAACCTAACAACAACAGAATGAAACACAACAGAATGTACAACAGAATGTACAACAGAATGAAACACTGCCCAGTCCTGTGCCATCTTCACAATTGTTGTTATGCTTGAGTCCATTCTTGCTGCCATTGTGTCAATCCATCCTGTTGAGGGTCCTCCTTGTTTTTCATTGGACCTCTACTTTACCAAGCATGATGTTCTTCTCCAAGGACTGATCTCTCCTGATAACATGTTCAAAGTATATGAGAAATAGTCTCGCCACCATTGCTTCTAAGGAGCATTCTGTTTGTACTTCTTCCAAGACAGATTTGTTCGTTCTTTTGGCAGTCCATGGTGTATTCAATATGCTTCACCAGCACCACAATTCTAAGGCGTCAATTATTCTTCAGACTTCCTTATTCATCGTCCAGCTTTCATATGCATAGGGGGTGACTGAAAACACCATGGCTTGGGCCAGGCACACCTTATTCTTCAAGGTGACATCTTTGCTTTTCAACACTTTAAAGAGGTCTTTTGCAGAACATTTGCACAATGCAATGCATCTTTTGATTTCTTGACTTCTGTTTCCATGGGTGTTGATTGTGGATCCAAGTAAAATGAAATCCTTGACAACTTCAGTCTTTTCTCTGTTTATCATGATGTTGCTTTTTGGTCCAGTTGTAAAGATTTTTGTTTTCTATATATTGAGGTGTAATCCATAGTCTTCATCAGCAAGTGGTTCAAGTCCTCTTCACTTTAAGCAAGCAAGTTTGTGCTATTTGCATATCAAAGATTAATGAGTCTGCTCCCAGTCTTGATGCCGGGGGGTGAAAGGAAACAACCCTGACACACACCTCTCCTGACTTTAAATCACGAAGTATCCCCTTGTTCTCTTCGAGCGGCTGCCTCTTGATCTATGTACAGTTTCCTCATGAGCAGAATTAAGTGTTCTGGAATTTCCATTTTTTGCAATTGTCATCCATAATTTATTATGATCCACACAGTTGTATGCCTTTGCATAATCAATAAAACACAAGTAAACATCTTTCTTGTATTCTCTGCTTTCAGCCAGGATCCACCTGACATCAGCAATATCCTTGGTTGAGAAACAGAGTATTTATAGTTTGGAAGCATCTCACCTCAAAGTACTTGTTAATTCCACACTGGTGGGGATGAGGGCAGGGTACATCAGCACCAAAGACAGGCATGGCCCCCTGACTCTTGTATAATGCTGATTTCCCATAATGGCCTGGTCTTTGAAACCTAATCATATTGATAAGTGAGAAGTGGGTACAGTGTATAAAGGAAACATTTCCTCATATTTTATAAAACCTTCAGTGTACAAAATTGCCTTTCAAATATACATGCCTCTGTACTCTTTTAAAATCTTGTCTGTAGGGTTATGATTTATATAAGATTGGAAACTCTTGTGGCATAGTGGTTAAGTGCTATGGGTGCTAACCAAAGGGTTGGCAGTTCGAATCCGCCAGGTGCTTCTTGAAAACTCTATGGGGCAGTTCTACCCTGTCCTATAGGGTCGCTATGAGTCAGAATCGATTCAATGGCACTGGGTTTGGTTTTTTGGTTTTATATACGATTGAAATTAAATTTTCTGACTGTTCATAAAATTTTCTGGAATATCCCTATGAAAACGGTATAATTTACTATACAATCTACTGAAGATGACAGGGCAGAAATGACAACCAAAAAAAAAAGTAAATTGATTTAAATGATATTGATTTTTATTGTCTCATAACAAGAAAGCCAAAAGCAAGGAGTTTCCAGAGTTGACTATATCTGTGACTTTTCAGCATCATCAAGGCCCCAGAATTTTTCTTCTTTCTCCTCTCTCCTCTTCAGCATTTTGACTTTTGTCCACAGCATTGTTCCCTGGTGACCACCATGGTTCCAAGCCTTGTCTCATCATATATAAAAAAAAAAAGCTTGTGCTTATCATGTGCTTATCTTCATGTGCTTATCATCATGTGATTGTCATCATGTGCTTATCAAAGGAAAATTTTCTTCACACGATTCTTTTTAATAGTGAAGAAGCCTTTTCTCTGGAGTCATTCCAAGGATTATCACCTCACATACCAGGATTAATATAAGCTTTTTTTTTTTTGCCTCAATCAAGCATCGGCAAGGAGGGATAATTGGTTTAAAATAATCAAAACTGGTATTCTAGGACTCAGGGGAGGAGTGGTGGATACTGTTTAAAAAAAAAAAAAAGAAAGAGAGAAGCTCTGCCATCAAAAAAATAAGGGAAAGGCAGGGAAGCATTTGGGAAGGTAAATAAAATTTTTAAAACAATAAACCAAATGATGATGATAAAAAACCAAAACCAAACCCACTGCCATCGAGTCAATTCCAACTCATAGTGAAGCAAGAGGAAAAATATGCCAGGAAGGCAAAGAAACCTGAGAGGACTACTCGGCATTTCTTATTATTACAAATGTACGTATTGGACAGCTTTTCAAATGAACTACTTCTTAAGATTAACTATCAAGTGTGTCATGTTTCTGAAGCATACATTGGCATAATGTATTCAAATTGGGGGAAAATCAGCAGGGGCTGATAGAGGTCAGGATGGATTTTTGTGGAAGGATATGGTTTTCCTACAAAGTTGAAGTGAAAGTTCGTGTGTGTGTTATTAAAAAAGAAAGAAAAAAAAAGCTGAAAGTTCCATTTGATTATCACTGCCTTAAAGACATATGTAAGTTTCTGAGAAATCTCATGATACTATGCCACCATCCTACTAAAAACAGTGATCTTTTATCGAGCTGATGTGTTGATCAGTAGACCAGAGACTAGTCTTAACAAGTCTGCCAGATGGGATAAGAAAAATTGCAGGAAAACCTATTAAAATTATATTGATGAGTCGAGTTAGTAATATGCTGGTTGAACCGCCATGATAGTAAGGTGAGATCGTAACTGGCATCCTCCATATATGGCCAACCTCTACTTACTCTCCTTAAAGTACCATGGAAGTTAACATATTGCCATCCTTCAGGAGGCCCCCAAACTGCACCTATTCCCAGGGTTTCAGTTATGAAATGGGAAACTCTTTTATCAAAATCCCCTTGAGAATGCATGTAACTATGTGGAACTTAGTCATTCAACGGAGATTTTTTTTTTTTTTTTTTTAATGTCTGTTTATTTGAAGGGGCTGCCGTGGTGTGTTTGAGGTAGAGACAAGAGAAACTTAGAATAAATACTTTTCTTCATTTCACAACAATATTGAAAAAGTCTGAAATGATTTATACAAAAAAAAAATCTCAGAAATTATAAGGTTATTTTTGACATTGGCCTGTTTTAATGGGACAAAATGCATATTTGGAGAAGAAATAGAAAACTTTCACTCTTTGAATTAATGACATGTTTAACACTGTTCTGAGATAAAAAAAAAAAAAAAATATTGCCATCAAGTTGATTCTGACACTACAGAACTGAGTAGAACTGCCCCAGAGAGTTTTCAAGGAGTGGTTGGTGGATTTGAACTGCCAAGTTTACCTGAGTAAGGGTGGTATTGCAACCCCACCTTGATCCTCTTAACATAAAATTGCAATCACAAAATGGAAGACAACCACACAATACTGGGAATCATGACCTAACCAAGTTGACACATTTTGGGGGGGACACAATTCAATCCATGATACAGGCATTGTTATAGGCACTGTGTATACTATGGGGATCAAGGAGTTTATATTATGACCAGAGACTGCAACAGCCTGAGACCAGAAGAACTAGATGGTGCCTGGCTACAACTGATGACTGCCCTGACGGGACACAACAGAGAACCCCTGAGGGAGCAGGAGAGCAGTGGGATGCAGACACCAAATTCTCCTTAAAAGACTAGACTTAATGGTCTGACTGAGGCTGGAAGGACCCTGGTGGTCAAGGTCCCCAGACCTTCTGTTGGCCCAGGACAGGAACCATTCCCAAAGCCAGTTCTTCAGACAGGGATTGGACTGGACAATGGGATAGAAAATGATGCTGGTGAAGAATGAGCTTCTTGGATCAAGTAGACACGTGAGACTATGTTGGCATCTCCTATCTGGAGAGGAGATGAGAGGCAAGAGAGGGTCAGAAGCTGAAGGAATGGGCATGAAAAGAGAGAGTGGAGGAAAGGAGTATGCTATCTCATTAGAGGGAGAGCAATTAGGAGTATATAGGAAGGTGTATATAAATTTTTGTATGACAGGCTGACTTGATTTGTAAACTTTCACTTAAAGCACAGTAAAAATTTTTTAAAAATTATATTATGCGTCATATTAACCTTATGGTCTGAGGAAAGACATTGATCGATAACTTAAAAGGATAAATTCTGCAGTAGCGCAGTACAGAATATTCCAGCATCATCTAACTCAGAATGGAAGAATAAACGAAGGTTTCCAGGAAAGAATAAAATCTAGGATGGAACCTGAAGGATGAGAGGCAATCTGGAGAAGAGACAGAGAAAGGGGATTTATTCTCAACATGGAGAAGAATGTATGAATAGGCAAAAAAAAAAAAAGAAAGAAAGAAATTCTGGACATTTAGACAACTGTAAAAATTGAAATGTGTATATTAGGATTATCTATCAAAAATTTTAATCAACGTGACCAGAATAATTTATGTGGCATGGTAATTATCACAATGATTTGAAAAATAATTTGGAGATGAGCATGTAGGAAAATAAGATGTAGACAACTCTTTTCAGAAACTTGGTTACATAAAAGGAAGAAAGGGGGCACTAAATGAAGGGCAGCTTGAGTAAAATTTGGTTGGGATTGGGAGAGTTGGATTGGCTGGAGGAGTTGAATTACTACAGTTGAACATGATAAAACTTCTTGAGATGATTGCAACACCCTATACCTGGATTATTATGGTGATTTTTTAGATACTCAGGTGCTTGGCTACTAACAAAAAGGTTGGATGTTTGAGTCCAGCCAGTGGTATTGCGGAAGAAAGACTTGGTGATCTACTTCAGGAAAACCAAACCTTGGAAACCCTGTGGAGCACAGCTCTACTCCGACACGTGTAGGTTCGCCACGAGTCGGAGTCCACTTGACAGCGACTTTTTTTTTTTTTTATGATGGGTACATGGATATCTATATAGATACAAGTTCATTGGACTATATGCTTAAAAGTGTTGCCTTTTTATTGTATACAATTATGTCTAAGGCTTAATGGGACCTAATATATTTTATTTTTCAGCTTCAAAGCAGTCCTATGACCCAGTTATAACTTGGCTCAATTTCAAATTAAAATGCAATACTCAGAGAATTTTTGATCTGGCTGAAGATTACCATTTATTAATAGTGAAGTGAAAATTCAAAATTCATATCTTAATATTTAAGCCTGTGTTCTGTACTTTGTGCTTGTGTGTGAATATACATATGTGTCTTACTAGACTCTTCATATATATGTAAATAAATATATAAATTATATATAAATAATAAATATATATCAAATAATCATATACATACACATTTATATATAGCCTGGTACAATTATTTATATACAGGTGTAAATCTAGACCCTTACTAATGGATCTGGTAAGATTATAATACAACAACAACAAAAAAAGATATTAAAAAGTTATTGTGTATTTATACTAACATATTTTGATACAGTAATAGCTAGTATATCAACTATATGTATACAGTCCGGTACAATTATTCATACATAATAAAAAAAATTGCTGTCGAGACAATTCCGACTCATAGTGACCCTATAGGACAGAGTAGAACCACCTGCACAGGGTTTCCAAGGAGCACCTGGTGGATTTGAACTGTCGACTTTTTGGTTAGCCGCTGTAGCACTTAACCACTACCCCACCAGGGTTTCCTATCCGTATATAGTACAATATATATATGGAGCCCTAGTGGTACAGTGCTTAAAAGTTCAGCAGCTAACCAGAAACTCAGCAGTTGGAATTCACCAGCCGACTGCTGGAAACCCTGTAGGGCAGTTCGACTCTGTCCTTTAGGGTTGCTATGAGTTGGGATCAACTTGATGGCGATGGGTTTCTTTTTTTTTTTAGTTCCATATAAACTGTTTAAATTGTAAAATAGATACTAAACCAAATCATGTGCTCTCTGGTATCACACAAAAAATTGAACGGACATCGCAAAAAATGGAAAAAAAAAAAAATGGCAGTGAAACTAAGCCTGAAACAGGCTAGGAATATACAGCTCTATATACATACATGTAAATGAAGGTTGAATTGATTTTTTTTTCCCTTGGTTTCATTGTCCACCAAATATTTAGGTTCACTGAACAAATAAGTTTAAAGGAAAATCAAAGACATTTTCAATGTGATAGAACTGGAGAAAATAAATTGGATTCAACTGACTAACTATAAAAAAAAAAAAAAAACTATAGTCGCGTCAAATAGGATAAAGTTTTAATGTTTCCCTTCTGCTACATATTAGTGATGAATCTGTCTGAACAATAAAGAGTAAAATCCCATAGCTTTTATATCAAAGTAATTAGAACCTCGATGACGGGTAAAAGTGAAATCGGATGCCTTTTCTGAAAGCTATCGAGCAGCTGAAATATGTTTTTGTAAATCTGGTACATGGGCTTGCAAATTCATTAAAAGAAATGTTATTGTTTTAGTGAAGTCTGTCAAGTCAAATTTTTTAGGGCCTGATATAAGATAATCATACTCATTTCAAAGGAATATGATATTAAACTTTAGGAGAGGAGGCCAATGGACATCATTAGTGACAATGAAAATTATGAGAATTATGTAAGAGAACAACTCCTAGAATGACTCAGGGATCTTTCATTACTATGTCAAAGGCCACATAGGTCAGTCTAAACATTATGTGCATAATTTAACTTGAACGGAAAGGTTGCATTCAAAAATACATTCCTCTAGCGGATACACCACTGGAATTATCCAGACTTCTTTATCACTTAACTCTTGAAAGAATTTTCTTTTTTTCAAATTTTCAAGTTTTGTTTGGACAATCATGACCAGTTGTGAAGATGTGATAAATTCCATTTCAAATCACACATTTCCACTGATTCTCTTTAAATTATAAAACGATGTTCCCAGGTTGAGGTCTGTCAGCTTCCACAGATTATATAATTTACATGAACACTTACTTATTTCAAGGACAATTCTGATGAGCATTGTGCTTAGTGTGGTCTTTTAGAAATTTTCTGCCACTCTCCAAAAATAGGAGGATGGATAATCAAAAGATATTATCTTTCTGTAAGTTAAAATTGACTCATTATATACAAACTTATTTAAAAGTTATATACAAAGTTAAATCCTGTTTCATTTAAAGTGACCACTCTGCTTTCATTGTGGTTTTCACAGGATCCATGGCATAGTACTATTTAGGTTACCCATTTGCTGTGCCATTTCTACTTTTGCAAGTGTTCACCTGAGCTGACTAGCTCAAACAACTGCAAGAATATTTGTGTGAACTGAACTCATCACTTCGATAATGTAAAGTAGCTCTCTATTGAGAGCCAAGGGTCATTGCTTCTTAAAAATCAAAACTAGTTTTACAAATTCCCTAATCCATCCTTATTAGGATCTCGGTCAATTTTATTCAAGTAGCCATTAAACAACTTTTAGATAAACATCCAGAGGTGCTAATGAACCCTACAGGGAATCTTTGAAGGTCACTCAATTTTTGTAGCTCCTTTGAAATTTTGCTTTAGCCTAAGGCAAATGGGGGAAAATTTATCTTAATGGATTGAATGTTTTAAAGCAAAACTACCTTAAGTGAGATGCTTCCACATAGATTGACTGTCTATATGTATAAACATATACAACATATAAAATAGAAACATGAAGTTTCATAAATTTGAAATTAAAAATAAAAAATATTTCAAACTACACTTGAGAGATCAAAATTTTGATCATCTAACTGAGCTTGAAGCTTCCTTGAAATTACATTCCAGATTCCAAAATGATATTTTCCTTCTGAATCTGTGAGAAGCAACTAAAATATTATCATTTGTGTAAAGAAATGACATTCCCAATAAATGTTAAAATATGAGATCGTACATGATGTTCCATAACAAAGAGTTTTCTAATTAAACTCTGTAGAAAAAAAGTGTACTTTGCAAAAGAAGAATAAAAATATGTACATGAATCACTGATATTTTGTTACATAATCTGTTGACGAAACTTCTGTCTGTTTAGAAAAGACTGTTTGATAGCTAGTGGCTAGTGGAACATAAATTTCCTCTAATTCTGCATTGGCATGTGAAAGTATTACCCATATTTTCCAAGTCAGATATATTTAAGTCAATTCGTTAGCAGTGATGCACTAATTCTTTAGAATATGGGTATTCCAGATTTATTAAGTATTTTATCCTCAAAGGTTTTTTCTGTTTCTCACATAACTGTTTAGCTGTATACACAGAGGAATAATAATGGGTACTGAGCACTTGACAGGTAGAAACAGACATAACACCTGAGTTATATTCCCAGGTGCTGTGAGAATCCTATAAAATTAATTCAATCCTCCAAAATGTTGCTCTTGTTACAATCTATTATTTATTATTCCTTTTTTTTTATGTAACATTAATATACTCGAATCTCTTTTTTTTTTTTTCCACGTTTTTTAGACATCATCAATCATCTCCATCTTGGTTAATATTCATTGAGTATCTATGTGCCAGAAAGCAGACCTGGCACTTCAAATGTCAACACATAACTGTCCTTTCAAGTCACCATTATCTTTCCTATTTTAGCAGTTAGTATCTGTGTTGTAGTCTCAGGGAAATAAAGAAAATTACCAAAGGACACAGTTAGTATGTCTATTTAATTCTGATTGATTCCTGAAGGCCTGTTTCATGTCAAAAAAAAAAAAAAAAACCTATATTCATTTCATTCTGCTACATTGCCTCCCAATTTCCACCTTTATCTTTAAGAATACTATGTTAACTTATTTTGACAGTACAGCCATCTACCATGGGAAGAAGTGTAACTATGTTCTACTGAGGGGTGTTGCTGTGTGCTTGGTATGCTGCGAAACATTACATCCTAAAGTACCTAACTAATAATTTTAAAATGCTCAGTTGTGAAATGTGTGAGCAGATATATGTATATTTGTATAGGAGAGAGAGGGAGGAATATTTTGACTGACATGATCTCCCCAGTTTATTTTCATACTGGCCTACAAGTGCAACTGTGAATTCTGCAAACGACAAATCTATTCTTATTGCCTCCTTTCGCTTTCTCTAGATTTGCTCCCCACTCTGGAATTGCAAATTATTATCTCCTCTGTAAGAGAAGGAAACCCTGGCGGTGTAGTGGTTAAGTGATATAGCTGCTAATCAAAAGGTTGGCAGTTCGAATCCACCAACCACTCATTGGAAACTCCATGGGTCAGTTCTACTCTGTCCCATAGGGTCGCTATGAGTCGGAATCGACTTGATGACAACAGGTTTGGTGGTTTTCTATAAGACAAATTCATTTTTCTCTAACTTTTACTATGAAATACACACATCTCTGACATTAGAATATTCAGAACAACAGAGACTTTTTACATTCATCTGTAGCTGTGATAACAGGTAAAATATTTTTTCCGTCTAATGCATGGTTCTTTTTCTTTGTTTTTTTAAGTTATTTCTGTTTTCTAACTTATCTCTATTTTTTATCCTTGTTACTTTCTCGCCTATATACCTTAAATTAGTAATGTCTGCTTCTGTCAGCAAATATCTGAGTCTTACGATTTTGTTTGTTTACTAGTCTGTTTAGCTGTTTTGTTTACTAGTCTGCTTTGCAAAAGAAAATAAGAGACACACAATGAAAGCCTGCATTCTCTTAGAAGTATGTTGTTGTTGTTGTTAGCTTCTGTCAAGTCCACCCCCAGCTCATGGCAACCCCATGTACGATAAGGTTGTACCATTGTGATCCAGGTTTTCATTGGCTGATTTTCAGAAGTAGATCTCCAGGCCTTTCTTCCTGGTATGTCTTAGTCTGGAAATTCCACTGAAACCTATTCAGCAACATAGCAACATGCAAGCCTCTACTGTTAGATGGGTGGTGGCTACACATGAGATGCTTTGGCCAGGAAATGAACTCTGGTCTCCCAAATGGAAAGTAAGAATTCTACCACTGAATCACCACCGCCTCACCTTATATATGTTATGTGTTTTAATACACCTATGGGCTTCTTGTATAAACATTCACAGCCCAGGAATCCCTGTGGGGAAAGTTCTACTCTGGCTATAGGATTACTAGGAGTTGGAATCGCCTTGATGACACAAAATAAGAACAACATGGGCTTCGAACATACACATGGGTATGCACACACATACACACATATCCATAAGTATTTCTAAGGGGCCTTGTTATAAATGATTGACCATGTTCTTCATAGATGTTCTATTTTATTAAAAGTTCCTAGAATTATAGCCAAACAAGCATATTAATTTATCAAGTAGAAAGTGTACATGGTAGAACAATAAAACAACGTTACGTTGCATGATTTGATACTTAAAATTTGTGTCATATTTGCAAATATTCAGATTGTTATAATAACAGAATAGAGTTCACTACTTCTCCAATCCTAGCTCTTAACTCTCTCCCATGTCTGCCAGGTTACCTCATCTCTTCTGTTCTCGATCTAATAAAAGCTTTGGCTTTTCATGCTAAACTAAAAATTGACTATGTGTTAGCTCTAGTAAAAAAGATGACAAATTATGAAACAATTAGACACTTCAGTGCATAATGCACTCATGGAGACTAGCCAGTAAAAGACCCTGTTGGACAAGAACAGTCTTTAATGGGCGTTTCTCCAATGTTACAGTACCTAACAGTCATCTGGGTTGCTTGTTACATCTCCCCAGTCTCACAGGCTCATTTTTCAGATTTGGGGAGTCTGAAGTGAGGCCTAGTAACCTGAATTTTCGCAAGCAACTAAGGAGATTCTGAAGTAGGTGGTTGGCAGAGCATGTTGAAAAATACTGCCTAGTGGGTGTGCTTGACTAATGCGAGTCATCAGGGTGTCTGAGTAAAAGAAAGTGAGAGCAGAGGTGTGCTGTTAAATGTTTACCAACCTGCTCTGTCGGGGGTGGGGAGGGGGTGGGACACACAACACCTGGTTTGTGGCATTTGTAAATTGCCATAGTGTAAACACTCCCACCATGTACAATTTCAAGCTACCAGGATGACATCACTGAATGTGGAGTTGAGGACGCTGTACACAATTGGCTCTAGTGAGCCAGGGTGAGTCAGCTCCAGCAGATCACTGGTAGAAAGACGTTCAAAACATTTACCCTAGAGATATTTGACTGGAAAAGAAATGTACTCAGAACCTTCTAGCAATGAGTCATATGTTGGAGAAGTCACTAATGGCAGGACAGACAATGATTATGATGTGTATCAGTGGTGTGTTGAAAAAGCATTTCCTATAATATAAACTAAATAAAATATTTTATATAAGTTCATTTGATAGTTTGTCTAAACCCGTTGCCGTTGAGTCTATTCCGACTCATAGTGACCCTATAGGACAGTGCCCCATATGGTTTCCCCGAGCGCCTGGTGGATTCGAACTGCCACCTTTTTGGTTAGCAGCCGTAGCTCGTAACCTTTACGCCACCAGGGTTTCCCAGAGGCAAGTGTTTCCGCCTGGTTTCGAACTGGGGAACTTCCACGTGTGAGGCAAACGTGATAATCACTACACTACAGAAATCACAGGGTGATAATTGTCTAGGAGTCATGATTTTACATGTTTGAAAGTTATACTTTAAGAACAATGATTTGAATGTTAAGACCTATCAAAATAAAATTCCACTCTTGAAGTTATGCTAAATTACCTCTCCACCTCTATTGACTCAGAAAGCAGTGGGGAAAAAAAAGACAGGAACAAAACAAAATCATGCTGCCAGAGTTGAAGGTGCAAAGGAGGGTAATACAAGAAAATATCACGATTTCTATTTGGTGTCCCTTGACCTGGATGGATCTAAAAAATGACTAAAACTAACTCCTATCGTGATACTTCTTTGATCTCTTCCAATGGTCTCTGTTAGGCTCACTCTTCTCCAGGGGCCTTGCTCAATCTTCAGCCTGTTTAGTTTGGATAATCACTTGTGGATTCTCCTCAGCCTTTGAGCAGCCAAGCACGCACTTCTAGCCTCCTCTCTACACCCTTCCAGGAAGCTGTGTAGAAGATCCACCTCTGCTTCTCTCCTACAGAAGGAACATGGGAAATACTCCTGTATCCCTTGACCTGACAAACTCTGCGAGTTCAGGAGATCCTTGTATGGCAGCATGGTACTGCATTCCTCTTCAAAGGGATCACCCAGACCTTCTCTCACACTCTACATTTTCCACACAGAAGGCAGACTTCTGTACACCGTTCTGAGCACATTCCTGTGTGCACCAAACCTCTGTCTTCTGTGTATCTCAAAATTTCAAATTCCTCAGAATGATCTACTAAAAGCCCGTCTCAACAAGCTTGGGGCCAGAGTGGAGCATGTAAAGGAGGTTAAGGTAGGAACCCATGGCAGGGAACAACTTTCTCCAAAGAAATCTCTTCATTGTTATCCATCATCAGCATCTTGTGCCTGAATTCCTTTTTGTTTTTTCTTGTATGTTTGATATTTCTGAGCAGTATAAAGTTTCGTTAAATAAGTTCCCCACTAATATCTTTTAGAAATCTCTACATGGGGGTATGTTTTGCACTCATTTTGACATTCTGATAACTTTTGTATTAGCTCCATGCTGAAAACTGAGCTGAGGCTAAAGGAGCTCCATTCTAATAATACAAATTGATATCTTCTCTATCTCTATCTCTCTCCTCATCTGTCTTAGTTATCTAGTGCAGCTATAACAGAAATACCACAAGTAGATGGCTTTAACAAACAGAAACGTATTCTCTTACAGTCTAAGAGGCTTTCTCTGTCAGCTCTGTGAGAAGGTTCTTGTCATCAGTCTTCACCTTGTCATCAGTCTAGGAGCTTCTCAGAGCAGAGACCCTGGGTCCAAAGGACGTGATCCACTCCCTGCGCATCTTTGTTGGTTGTAGGAAGTCCCTCTTTTTTCTACTCTTTTCTCTCTTTTATATCTCAAAGGAGATTGACTCAAGAAAAAACATAATCTTGTAGAATTGAGTTCTATCTCATTAAGATAACTGCCTCTAATCCTGCTTCATTAACATCATAGAGGTTAGGATTTACATCACACAGAAAAATGACATCAGATCACAAAATGGAGGAAAACCACACAACACTGGGAATCACGGCCTAGCCAAGTTGATGACTATTTTGGGAGGACACGATTAAATCCATAATACCAACTGTTCATTATCCTGGACTAAAAATGTCATAACCTTACTAGTAAGCACACCATGGTGCTGTCTGCTACGTAGTTAATTTATAAAACTCAAAAAAAAAAAAAAAGAAGACACTAAGTTTTGGTTGATTAGAATTATTGACCTGATGATATTTCTCTGTGGATTTTTTACTACATTTTAGCATTCTCTAGATACTTAGTCACTTTAATTTCCAATAAGATTTCTCCTTGCCCTTTCTCTTTCCCTCACTCACTGTTTCTCTCACCTTGTAACTATAGCCTTTCCTGTACTTTTAGGTTTTTAGGAAATCTGCCAAACTTGTTTTACTTATTTGTTCACTAGAATTTCCTGCATATCTACTAGGATATGTGCTAGAACTGAAGATGCAAAGATAAATAAAATATGGCCTTTGCCATATTTCCGTTCAGATGCTAAACATTCAAGGGAATATGTGAGGTGGTCACTGGCTGGGGACCATGTGGATCCTGGTGTCCATTCAAGGGTATCAAGTCAGCCAATCAGGCATAATGTTCTCAAAATGAGTAAGGCAGAAATCCAGAAACCTTTACCTAATTGAATACCTGGAGGGCAGCATAGTTGATTGGGAGAAATTCTTATCTCATGACTAAAGCAGACATATCAATCCAAAACCTGGCACATAATTGACAGTCAATAAAATTTCACTGAAAAATTTGAAACTTTAAATTTTCCTATTTTGTCCAGTAAAACTAAAATGTGAAAGAACTATATTTTTCTTCTTGTATTATTAGCTATTTGTAAGGGTATTATCTTATAATGTAGGCCTGAAACAGGTAAACATTTGTGAGATTTCTTGTGAGGAAGAGTTGTTGTTAGGTGTCGTTGAGTCGATTCCAACTCGTAGTGACCCCATGTACAACAGGACAAAACACTGCCCGGTCTGCATTATCCTCACAACCATTGCTATATTTAAGACCACTGTTGTAGCCACTGTGTCGGCCTATCTTTTTGAGGATCTTCCTTTTTTTTTGCTGACCTTCCACCTTGGGGTAGTGGTTAAAAGTTCAGCTGCTAAACAAAAGGTCGGCAGTTCAAATCTACCAGCTACTCCTTGGAAATCTCGTAGGGCAGTTCTACTCTGTCCTGCAGGGTTGCTATGCGTCAAAATTGACTCAATGCCAATGGATTCTCCATCTTACCAAGCATAAGGAGAATAGGAGAAATAAGTGATATTCACCTGAGTAAGTGTCATGTTGCGTGCCGCAGAGTCACCTAGACCTGCATGTGTGCAAAATGAACCAAACTCTTCCCCAATATTACTTAAGTTATTTGAGAAATGCTCCATTATTCTTTACATGGTTCTTTGAAATTTGAGAAATGGTACACATGAAATAATCATATAGGATATATGACTATATACTTGTATCAATGCATGTGCCATAAATCACATGCACGTGGAAAGATTTATTTTGTTTCTTATACTTGAATTGTGCATCAAGCACATGTACATAGACTTCCATATTTTTGTGAATGTACATATCTGTCCTCTTTTAAAATCAAGTTAAATGTATACCAAGATTCTTTGAATGAGATTCTTTAATCTTTGAATAAGACAAGAAGTTGGGTTTGTTATATATTGAGGAACAGATGCCCTTTTGATGAATGTAAATGTCACTCGTAAAGAAAGCCAAGTCATCTAGAACAGACTGTATACTGATTAAGAGAAGGTTAAGGAAAAATATAGGTCTTCAGGGTTTCCTAAATCTTTGAAATTCCTAAAATATAGAATTCACAATTTCTCATCAAGTAAATGACTTTCATTGTCTTCTCTAAATATGAATTCCTAAGCTACCATGACAAAAAAGTTCTGTTACCCTGAAACTATCAGGTTGAAGAGACCATGTGGAGATACCATACAGAGGCCACATCATTACAGAGAGGTATGACTGAGGAACTCCACTTTCAATGCCCTGCCCTCACAAAACAATATCTAGACATATGTGTAAGACCCTTTAGATGATTCTGTCCCACAGCTTTTGAGCTTCCCAGCCAATGCTAAGTGCAGGATAAATACTCTGCCTCCACTGGGGTTTAACCACACTTCAGATTCACAAATAAAATAATGTTGTTGTCAACTTAAATCACTAAGGTTTCGAATAGTCTTTTAAGCAACTATAGTAAATGGATTATATCTTTGAAGCTGGAAGTAGGTTGATGCCATAACAGAAACTTTAAAAAAATTTTTTTATTGTGCTTTAAGTGAAAGCTTACAAATCAAGTCAGTCTCTCATACAAAAATTTATATACACCTTGCTATATACTCCTAGTTGCTCTCCACCTAATGAGACAGCACACTCCTTCTCTCACCCTGTATTCCCAAGTCCATCCATCTGGCTTCTGTCCCCCTCTGCCTTCCCATCTCCCCTCCAAACAGGAGCTTCTCACATAGTCTCATGTGTCTACTTGAGCCAAGAAGCTCACTCCTCACCAGTATCATTTTCTATCCCACAGTCCAGTCTAATCCCTGTCTGAAGAGTTGGCTTTGGGAATGGTTCCAGTCTTTGGGTAACAGAAGGTCTGAGGACCATGACCTCCGGGGTCCTTCTAGTCTTAGTTAGAACATTAAGTCTGGTCTTTTTATGAGAATTTGAGGTCTGTATCCTACTGCTCTCCTGCTCTGTCAGGGATTCTCTCTTGCGTTCCCTGTCAGGGCAGTCATTGATTGTAGCCAGGCACCATCTCGCTCTTCTGGTCTCAGGCTGATGTAGTCTCTGATTTATGTGGCCCTTTCTGTCTCTTGGGCTCATAATTACCTTGTGTCTTTGGTGTTCTTCATTCTTCTTTGCTCCAGGTGGGTTGAGACCAACTGATGCATCATAGATAGCCACTTGCTAGCATTTCCATAACAGAAACTTTAAAGAAACATAAGTGGCTTCAGGATTAGGTAATGGGGAGAATCTGGAAGGATGTTGATGAAAATGTTTATAGAAGTCTGATGGCCTCAGAGAACCTGAATAAGGGATTAACAGTTAATGGAAGTCTGATGGTCTTGAGGAGGCTATAGGTGAGGGCTTAAAAGAAAGTGAGTAAAATATTCTTGGAAGATGAAGGAAAGGGGACTGTTATAATGCTATGTTATAGATTATGTTTAGAAATACTATCACTCTTATTTATAGCATTGTGGATTCAATATACTGGATCACCTAGCTAAGAAGATTTCCAGGCACAATGCTGAAGATAGTACCAGAATTCTATTCAAGGTTCATTGTAAAATCCAAGGGAAGATAGATGTGATTAAAAAAGAAAAAAAATTGTTTCAAGGAAAATTGAGACAAATTATAAAGAATCTAGGATTTGCTGTGCTTCAAAATAAAACTCCCATTTCTAGTATTTCCATGATACTTAAATTAAGAAAGTGTTGAAGAGAAGCAATCAAATCCATGGTGTGAATATAAGATATTTGTTAAGATCTCAGAAAGATCTTAAGATGTCAATAATTCCAAAAGTAATCCACAAATTTGTTGTAATCCATATCAAAATTCTAATGATCATTTGTGCAGGACTGGAAAAGCTGATCTTTAAATCCATCTGGAATTGCAATAGGTCTCAAATAGCCAAAAAGATATTAATAAACAAAAAATAAATATTTAGAATTTACACTTTCCAATTTCAAAATTCACTATAAAAATATAATAATCAAAACAATACGATACCAGCATCTGATATACATACAAATAAGTGGAATATGATTGAAAGTCCAGAAATAAACCCAAATATCTATGGCCAACTGACTTTCAACAAAGGAGCCAAGCTCATTCAATGGAGAATCAATAGTCTCTTCAATAAATGGTATTGAGACAAATGGTTAATCATATGCAAGAGAATGACCTTGGAACCTTATATCACTCTTACATTATACAAGAATTAACTCAAAATTGTTCTATGCCCTAAATATAAGAGCTAAAACTGTAATATTATTATAAGAACATATAGGAATAAATCTTCATGAGCTTACACTTGGCAATTAATTCTTAAATTTGATAGCAAACAACAAGATAGATAAATTGGACTTCATACAAATTAAAAATATTTTTGCATAAAATGGCATTATGAAGAAAGTAAAACAGACTACAAAGTAGGAAAAAATATTTCCAAATCATACATCTGATAAGGGCATGTTATTGTTGCTGTTAGATGTCATCGTCAGTTTTGACTCATAGTGACTCTACATAGTATCCAGAATATAATGAGAACTCTTAGAGCTCAGCAACAAAAAGGCAAACAACCCAATGAATGGAGTTTAATAGGCATCTCCTCAAAGAAGATATACGCAGGACCAACAAACACATGAGATGTTCAGCTTCTTTAATTATTCATGAAATGCAACTCAAAACCAAAAGGAGATACCACATCATACCCACTGGGAAGGCTATAGTCACACTCGAGCGCACGTGCACACACACACACACACACACACACACACACGCAAAATGAAAAATAACAAGTATTGGCAAGGATGTGGAGAAATAGGAATTTTTGTCTATTGCTGATGAAAATGTAAAATGATGTAGCTGTAATGGGAAACAACTTGATGGTTCCTAAGAAAAATCAAAAATAGCACATATGACCCAGCAATTACACCCTGAGGTATATACCCAAGGGATATGAAAATGCATTTCTACACAGAAACCCAGGAATCCTTGGGGAGAACAAATGGTTAAGCACTTCATACTAGCCGAAATGTTGGTGGTCCAAACAACTGAGAGGTATCTCAGAAAGGTTACAGCTTAGAAAGCCCTACAGAGCACAGTTCTACTCTGACACATGGGTTACCGTGAGTCCGAATCGACTCGACAGGAACTAACAACAACACAGAAAATTGTATTTGAATGTTTGTAGTAGCATTAGTCATAATAATCAAAAGGTGAGAACAACTCAAATGTTCATCAATGGGTGAATTTGTGGACTGTATTTATACTTACAATGGAATGTTATTCAGCCATAAAAATGAGTGAAATACTGAATCTGCTACGACGTGGATGGACTTCAAAAACACAGTGTTAAGTGAAAGAAGTCAGACACATAAAGTCACAGGGAAGATATCCAGAATAGAGAAATTCATGGACAGAGCAGATTAGTGGTTGCCAGGAGGTGGGAAAGAAGAGATTGATGGACTATCTAAAGGGTACGGGGTATTCTTCCGTGCTGATAAAAAGTTTCGAAACTAGACAGAAGTGGTGACTTTACCACATTGTGAAAGCACTAAATGTCACTCAATTTTACCATGTAAAATGGTTGATTGTATGTTGTGGGAATTTTATCTCAATTAAAAAAGTTAAAAAATTTTCTCCGTTGAAAATTCACACACACACACACAAAAGATGGTGTATGATTTATGAGGCTAGGTCATAGAAGAAAGGTGGTACAACTTTCCCTAGCTTATTCTACTTTTCTTTCTCTCTCTTTCTCAAGAATTGTGCCTTTGGAAACCATTCCACTATCTAAAAAAATCTGGCTACCTTGAAGTCACCATGATTGGAGAGATCACATAGATCACATATAGAGAGATGCTCAAAGAGCCCCAGCTATCCCAACATCTATCTGTCTTAGTCATCACAGTTAGGCACCAGCCATGTGAGTGAACAGACTTTAGATGATTTCATGACTCAGTGTCCCAGCCACCCAAGCCAATGCTGAGTAGAGCAGAAACAAGCTGTTGTATTCAAGCTCTGCCCAACATTCCAACATAGAAGCAAAATCAATATTTCTGTTGCTTTAAACAACTAAATTTTGGAAGGGTTTGTTATACAGTCATAGTAACTGGAACAAACTTTTATATATTCCTTCTCAGGACATTACTTGAAAGTGTACTATAATTTATGAGTGTTCTCCTTATACAAATAATGAAAACAACATGGGAAACAAGAGTTGGAGAACCGGTTCCAATGAGTACAAATCTAAGATAGACAATGCTTCAGACAGCTGAGGAAAGAAATCATTTAACATTAGAAAGGAAAGCCAGATTGTTCCAAAATGAATGTCCTAAAAAAAAAAAAAAAAAAAAAAAAGGTCAACTAAATTCCAAGCAGTATGAATAGTATTCAAGAAGTTAAAAGATACAGCTATGAGAAGATCCTAAGATATTTTTCTTTAATTTGTTGATATGGTGTTTTATATTAATGGAATAAAGAGCATTAAATCATTCTTTCACTCCTAGAATGAATGCATTTGGCCAAGTTGTATTACTTTCAATGTGGGGTTGGATGTGCTTTGTTGTTAGTTTATATGGGATTGTTTACATATCTACGTAATAGACATTAACCCATACCCATTGCTGTCAAGTAGTCTACAGATAATGGTGTGTTTGTGTGCAGTCATTACAAGGGTTAGATAACAACATCAAAAACGTTATTTAGAAGTTTTCTTTTTCACCATGTTCAGAAACAGTGTAAGAAGCTTTGAAATTATCTTTTTGTTTGTTTGTTTGGTATTTTGATAGAACAGCTTTCTGAGGACATCTGAGCCTGAGGCTTTTAAGTGTGTGTGTCTGGGTAGGTTGGGGTGGGTGGGGATTCTTTTGATTTTTTTTTTTTAATTTCTTCTATTGAAAGTGTTCAAAATTTTATTTCAATTGATATCAATTTCAAGAAAAGTATACATGTCATGTACATTTTAAAATTCGTTTATAGAGTTGTGCAAAAAGTACCATTTTTAAAGGAAATTTTGGTTTGTAATTTTAACTTAACACAAGAGTTGTTTAATAGAGTGATTAAATTTCTTATGAAGGAACATTTTGTTTTTATCATGTTATTAAGTTTCATTTTATTGAACTGAATAAACTTTGTCTTGTTTTGTCTTAGTTCTAAACTTTTTAATTACTCACCTTGAACCCTACCTAATCCATTGGTAAGACAAGACTAGAATAGATGGATAGGCCAGTGTGTTGCTGTTATTATTTGTTCTAAGAAAAAGCTGTTCTCGAAGTTCTTAAATGTGGCAAAAAACATACTGGGCATACATCTGGATTTTTGTGCACCTAATTTAAGAATTTTTTTTTTTTTTAATTTAAGAATTAGAGAAGTAAGAAAGGAAGACAGGCACATTTTGGGGGTTTAAGTGAATTGATTTTTTTGAATCTTTAGAGTAAATACTCTGCCAGACATAAGGTGCTAGAAACTTAGACAGTCACATTTTCTCACTCATAATTACCCATTTAATACAGCAGCCCTGTGAAGTTTGTTGTATTATTATCCTCATTTTCTCACTTGAGCAGAACTTCCTGATCCTTATTCTTGGGTTCTTTCCACTTGATGGTATTAAACCCAAAGGTTTACTTATTGATCATCATGTATCACCTGTGCAGAGCATAGCAAAGACCTGGGACTGTGGAGGCTGTGTTAACCTCTACAGAGGGCTTCTGGGGCTTCTGCTGAATTAAGGCAAAGAAATTTGTTTTACTAATCACTGACATTGCATCTCTTCATAACCAATATGAATTTCAAGTCTATGTTATTCTCCATCTAGCAGCCTTAAGTCACATCATAGGAAGAACCTTGGCTGGAAGGTAGGATCATCTGGACGTTTTTGATTGTTTTATGCATCCTACACATGAATTCAGGATTTAGTCATTTTCATTTAAAAGTGAGAAAGGGGTATCAGGACACTTCCAGCTCTACATCTACATGATAGTATGTTTCTAGATCTCTATATCTCTGGAATATTTTCCTCCAGCACCACTCACCATCCTTAAAAATAAGGCTAGTTACGAAAGTGGTATTAGCTTCCACATTCCTTTGCTGTTAAGTTACAAATAGGAAGTTAATTAAAAAAAAAAAAAACTTCCGAAGAGACTTGTAATTATTATAAGATACATTGCAAATACTACTATGAGACTAATCTCCCTTAGAAGCCCTTCAATCAGACGTAATGCAAATGTTTAAAATTAATTTCCATGTGCCCATAAAAAAGAAAATAGATCTCCTTAAAAGATTTCCTATTATTGTTATTCATACATGTCTTACGCAAGGAAAAAATATTCTCGTTCGGCAGTTCGAATCCACTAGACACTCCTTGGAATTTCTATGGGGTAGTTCTACTTTGTCCTGGAGGGTCCCTATGAGTCAGAATTGACAAGGGTTTGGGTCTTTTGTGTGTGTGTGGTTTTGTTGTTATACTTAGTTAGTTCCCATGGACTCGGCCCCCAACTCATTAGAGAAAAAGCAAATAAAATATAGACACAAACTGTCAAAGACCTTGGATATACTACCACCCTAAGAGGTGGGTTAGTGCAACATCCAGAAAATTGATTTTAGCCATTGCAGAGCTGAATACAGTTGTCCCCCACCCCCATCTTTTCTACCTATTGCCTCACTATTTTTCCCTCCTCAGCTCCCCCCCAGCATTAAAATAGCCATCGATAGGTAACATTCTGGATGACCAATTACTTACAGCTATTGTAGTGTAAACTAGAGGATTTCAATTTTCCTTCAAGCTTTTGCTCAATCAGAAATTGCAGAAATCTGACAGCTTCATTAGATCAGCTGCTTAATTTGCAATAGCAGAAACCCCGATAATTTTAAATGTACAAAAATAAAATAATAAAATGAAATACCTGCTGCCATAAACTTGGAACATTTTTAAAATGATTTTAATCAAATTGATTTTGTGTAAAATTGTCCTCCTGTAAAAATAAAAACAACTTTTCACTGTATTTAAAATCTTAAAGTGAAGAGATTAAGAGAGTCTAGGAAATTTTACAGACAACCAAGTAGATTTTAGGGGTCTTCTTCCTCACACTTGCGAACTCTTCCTAAAGAGCCTTTCTTTCTTGCCCACAGCCTGGTGAGACAGAAATTGGGCAGAAAAGACCTTTTAAATAGGTACTCTGGGAGCACTGGTGGGCACTTGATAAGCACTGGGCTACTAAGCAAAAGGTCAGCACTTTGAGTCCACCAGCCTGCTCCTTGGACGTCCTATGAGACAGTTCTACTCTATCTTGTCGGACTGCTATGAGTCAGAATCCACTCAATGACAGTGGGTTTGGTTTGGTGTTTTTCTTAAGAGCCAGGGCAGGGGAGAGCCTGACCTGCCTTCAGAGCCTGAGGCACACCATCTGCAGACCGAGGACTTTCTATTACTTCAGGTCAAGGTATGCTATTGAATAGTTAATGTAAGTCACGTGCTCTGCCAGGCCCAGTTTATATAAAAATAAGGCCCTCAGTTCCTGTTTGTAAGCAACTCACAGTCTAGTCAAAAATAAACACATGAAAACAATGTGGTTATCATGCAGGAGTGTCCCTAAGTCAGGTAGGGTGTCAGGAATGGAAACGATGTCTAAACTGATATTGGAGTGTAGCCAGGCAAAGAAGCTTGTGTGGATGCGTGTTTGTGCATGTGTGTGTGGCGGGTGGGGGGGAGAGGGTTGTAGAAGGATGGGGAAGAGAGAATAGCATTCTAACAGAGAGAGTTGTGTGGCACAGAGGCCTGGAAAAAAAAAAAAAAAAAAAACACTTGCCCTTTGAAACTACGGTTTCGTAAGCTATGTTAGAGAAGCTTCTCACCGATGCTCGCATGCATTTCACCAACAACAATTTCACTTTCAGCAAGCTTTTGTTCTACCTGATGTTTCTAAAAGAAATGAATGGCAAAGCTCCCATCACCAGGCACCTGTGGAAATTGAAGTTTTACCTATTTTAAGGCTTTAGTAGAAACAAATACCACTTCCAGAAACAATGAAACCTATTTCAGAATCTTTCTGAACCAACAATTTTCTAATATATATATATATTTTACTGATACTAATAAAAGCCACCACTTTCTACAACAACCCAGCTGATATTTAAGATCTGTAATATGCAATTAACATAAAAGTATATTTTGAAGGTGGAGTCAAGATGTTGGAATAGACAGACGCTTCCAGCGAGACCTCCTTACAGCAAAGACCCGAAAAAACAAGTGAAACGAGTATATTTATGACAAGCTAGGAGTCCTGAGCTTCAGAGGCAAGCTTAGAAAACAAACAGGGGCAGGGGGAGGAAGAGTGGCTCAGAAGCAGAGAGAAGTTACCCGACTTGAATTGCGGGGAGCCCTCAGGCGACATTGCTGGAGAGGCTTGGCGGCAGCAGGCTGCTACTAGCGTTCAGCTGCAGTTTCTTCCGGGAAAAGCAGCCAGCCACACAGCCCACTCACACCTTTGGAAGCTGAGAAGAACGGCGCTCTCGGCAAAAGCTAACTACTTGCTTATATTTTAACGCGTGCCCCCCCTCCCCGCCCCACCTGCAAAACGGCTGCAGTGGCTGAATTCCCTGGGCCTGAGATAGGCACTGTTGAGCACACAGAGCCATTCTTCTGGCCTTGGTGAAGGGAAAAATTTGCATTTGGGGGAAAAGATAATTTGTTAGCTCCACTAACTGGGGGAGCTCAGGACAGAAGCAGCTCCTGTCCAGGCATAAACCATCCATGGACTTTGAGCACCTTTCCCTTCTGCATGGACCTGTGTGGGCCTATCTGGGGAGAACAGGCCCTTTGTTGTCAGACTCCAACCATTTCAGTTGTGTGATGGAGAGTTGGGTATTTGATGTTTGATGTTGCTTTGCCTATTAAACAGGGTCCTCACCTACCCACATCAGGAGCCTAAGGACTAGTAGCTCCACTCAGGTCACCCAGCCACCCACGACAGGGGTCCAAGGATAACTGGTATCTCCTAGTCCTTACAACAAAAACATTGAGTGCCCATTGTCCGTCTGCAGAGCTCACCCACCTGTACACTCTAGGGATTAGGGACACACTTTCCTCAGAGACACATGGGGGATGATTCTCAGTCCCCTGCCTTGTTCAGAGTGTGACCTCTGATGCAATCAGATACTGGTACCTACACCAGTCACGCCTGCCCCTCTAAGACTGTAAGACAGAGCCTGTAACACACACTTGATGATCAGCTACCTGGACACCTGAGCTAATTTCATACAGGAAAAGTGAATGGACTCCTAGACTGATATACCTGATAAAAGCTCTAGCCATCTGGGGACAGGACGTCAGAGTTCCAAAGGCAAAAATAATCAAGCTAGCTCACTCAAGCAACCCATTTGGGCATAGCAAAACAAAACAAAGCAAGAAGCTATGGCACTGCAAGCAAACACAAAATAAACTAATATAATAACTTATAGATGGCTCAGAGACAGCAGTCAATATCAAGTCACATGAAGAAACACCATGATTGCCTCAACAAGCTCTCAGAACAAAGAATCCAGGGATCTTCTAGATGAAAGTGCATTTCTGGAATTACCAGAGGCAGAATACAAAAGATTAATATACAGAATATACAGAACCCTTCAAGGCATCAGGAAGGAAATGAGGCAATACGCAGAACAAGCCAAGGAACATGCAGATAAAGCAATTGAAGAAATTAAAAAGATTATTCAGGAATATAATGAAAAATTTAATAAGCTGGAAAACTCCATAGACAGACAGCAATCAGAAATTCAGAAGATTAACAATAAAATTACAGAAGTAGACAACTCAATAGAAAGTCAGGCACAGAGTTGAGCAAGTGGAAGGCAGAATTTCTGAACTGGAAGATAAATCACTTGGCACTAATACATTTGAAGAAAAATCAGTTAAAAGAATTTTAAAAGAAATGAAGATAACTTAAGAATCCTGTGGGACTCTATCAAGGGAAATAACCTACGAGCGTTTGACATACAAGAACAGGGAGGGATAACAGAAAATACAGAGAGAATTGTTGAAGATTTGTTGGCAGAAAACTTCCCTGATATCGAGAAAGATGAGACGATATCTATCAAATGTGTTAAAAGAAAGTCACGAAGACATATTACAATCAAACTTGCCAAAACCAAAGATAAAGAGAAATTTTAAGAGCAGCTAGGGATAAATGAAAAGTCACCTACAAAGAAGAGCCAATAAGAATAAGCTCAGATTACTTGGCAAAAACCATGCAGACAAGAATGTAATGGGATGACTTGTTTAAAATATTGAAGGAAAAAAATTGCCAGCCAAATATCATACATCCAGCAAAACCATCTCTCAAATATGAAGATGAAATTAGGACATTTCCAGATAAACAGAAGTTTAGGGAATTCATAAAAACCAAACCAAAACTACAAGAAATAATAAAGGGAGTTCTTTGCTTAGAAAATCAATAATATCGGGTATCAACCCAAGACTAGAACACTGGGCAGAGCAATCAGAAGTCAACCCAGACAGGGAAATCAAAAAAACAAAGCAAGTTTAAAAAAAAAGTTCAAAGCAGAGTAACAGCGATGTTATTATATAAAAGAAGGCAACATCAAAAGAATAAAGAGGGACTAAGAAATGTAGTCACAGACCTTCCATATGGAGAGGAAGGTAAGGTGATACAAAGAAATAAAAATTAGGTTTAAATTTGATACAAAGAAATAAAAACTAGGTTTAAATTTAGAAAAATAGGGGTAAATAATAAGGTAACCACAAAGGAGACAAACTATCCTACACATCAAAATAAAATATGATAAAAAAATACAGACTCAGCGGAAACAAAATCAACAACAACAAATATGAGGAAAGGACAATATATAAAGATAATCTACTCAGCACATAAAATTAAGTGGGAGAAAGAAACCGTCAGCAACACATAAAAAAAGACATCAAAATGATAGCACTAAATTCATACCTATTCGTAATTACGCTGAATGGACTAAACGCACCAATAAAGAGACAGAGAGTGGCAGAATGGATTAAAAAACAAGATCCCTCTATATGCTGCCTACAAGAGACATACCTTAGACTTAGAGACACAAACAAACTAAAACTCAAAATATGGAAAAAATATATCAAGCCAACAACAATCAAAAAAGAGCAGAAGTGGCAATATTAATTTCTGGCAAAATAGACTTTAAAGTTAAATCCATTGTAAAGGATAAGGAAGGACACTATATAATGATTAAAGGGACAATATACCAAGAAGATATAACAATATTAAATATTTACGCACCTAATGACAGGGCTGCAAGATACATAAAACAAACTCTATCAGCATTGAAAAGTGAGATAGACAGCTCCACAATAATAGTAGGAGACTTCAACACACCACTTTTGGTGAAGGAGAGGACATCCAGAAAGAAGCTCAATAAAGACACAGAAGATCTAAATGCCACAATCAACCAACTTCACCTCATAGACATATAGAGAACACTCTACCCAACGACAACCAACATTCTCTAGAATAGGCCACATACTAGGTCATAAAGCAAGTCTTAGCAGAATCCAAAACACTGAAATATTGCAAGCATCTTCTCTGACCATAAGGCCATAAAAGTGGAAATCAATAACAGAAAAAGCAGGGAAAAGAAACCAAACACTTGGAAACTGAACAACACCCTGCTCAAAAAAGACTGGATTATAGAAGACATTAAGGATGAATAAAGAAATTTATAGAATCCAATGAGAATGAAAACACTTCTATCAGAACCTTTGGGACATGGTGAAAGCAGTGCTCAGAGGTCAATTTTTATCAATAAATGCACACATATAAAAAGAAGAAAAGGCCAAAATCAAAAAATTATTCCTACAACTTGAACAAATAGAAAGAGAGCAACAAAAGAAACCCTCATTCACAAAATAATAATAATAAAAACTAGAGTTAAACTAAATGAAATAGAAAACAGAAAAACAATTCAAATAATTAACAAGACCAAAAGCTGGTTCCTTGAAAAAAACAAGAAAACTGATAAACCACTAGCCAAACTGACAAAAGAAAAACAGGAGAGGAAGCAAATAACCCGAATAAGAAATGAGATGGGCAATATTACAACAGACCCAACTGAAATTAAAAGAATCATATCACATTACTATGAAAAATTGTACTCTAACAAATTTGAAAACCTAGAAGAAATGGATGAATTTCTAGAAACACACTACCTACCTAAACTAACACAAACAGAGGTAGAACAACTAAATAGATCCATAACAAAAGAAGATATTGAAAAGGTAATCAAAAAACTCCCAACATTAAAAAGCCCTGGCCCGGATGGCTTCACTGCAGAGTTTGACTAAACTTTGAGAGAAAAGTTACCACTACTACTAAAGGTATTTCAGAGCATAGAAAAGGATGGAATACTACCAAACTCATTCTATGAAGCCACCATATCCCTGATACCAAAACAAGGTAAGAACACCACAAGAAAAGAAAATTATAGATCTACTCATGAATGTAGATGCAAAAATCCCAAAATTCTAGACAACAGAATTCAACAACATATCAAAAATATGATTCACCATGACCAAGTGGGATTCATACCAGGTATGCAGGGATGGTTCAACTTTAGAAAAACAACCACATGATTTTATCAATGATGCAGAAAAGGCATTTGTCAAAGTTTAACACTCAATCGTGATAAAAACTCTCAGCAAAATAGGAATAGAAGGAAAATTCCTCAACGTAATAAAGGGCATTTATACAAAGCCTACAGCCAACATCACCCTAAATGGAGAGAGCCTGAAAACATTCCCATTGAGATCTGGAACCAGACAAGGATGCCCTTTATCACTGCTTTTATTCAACATTGTGCTGGAGGTCCTGGCCGGAGTAATTAGGCTAGATAAAGAAATAAAGGGCATCCAGATTGGCAAGGAAGAAGTAAAAGTATCTCTATTTGCAGATGACAGGATCTTATACACAGAAAACCCTAAGGAATCCTCAAGAAAACTACTGAAACTAATAGAAGAGTTCAGCAGAGTATCGGGATACAAGATAAACATACAAAAAATCAGTTGGATTCCTCTACACCAACAAAAAGAATATTGAAGAGGAAAGCACCAAATCAATACCATTTACAGTAGCCCCCAAGAAGATAAGACACTTCGGAACAAATCTTACCAGAGATATAAGAGACTTATACAAAGAAAACTACAAAACACTTCTACAAGAAACTAAAAGATACTTACATAAGTGGAAAAACATACCTTGCTCATGGATAGGAAGACTTAACATTATAAAAATGTCTATTCTACCAAAACCGTTCTATACGTTTAATGCAATTCTGATCCAAATTCCAACAACATTCTGTAATAAGATGGAGAAACCAATCACCAGCTTTATGTGGAAGGGGAAGAAGCCCCAGATAAGTAAAGCATTACTGAAAAAGAACAAAGAGGGAGGCCTCACTCTACCTGATTTTAGAACCTATTATACCTCCACAGTAGTCAAAACAGCCTGGTATTGGTACAACAGATACATAGACCAATGGAACAGAACTGAGAATCCAGACATAAATCTATCCACATATGAGCAGTTGATATTTGACAAAGGCCCCAAAACTGTTAAATGGGGAAAAGACAGTCTTTTTAACAAATGGTGCTGGCATAACTGGATATCCATCTGCAAAAAAATGAAACAAGACCCATACCTTACTCCATGCGGAAAAAAGAGCTCAAAATGGATCAAAGACCTAAATATAAAATCAAAAATGATAAAGGTCATGGAAGAAAAAATAGGGACAATGTTAGGAGCCCTAATACATGGCATAAACATTATATAAGACATTATTAAGAATGCAGAAGGAAAACTAGGTAACTGGGAGCTTCTAAAAATCACACACCTGTGCTCACCCAAAGACTTCACCAAAAGAGTAAAAAGAGCACCTACAGACTGGGAAAAAGTTTTTAGCTATGACATTTTTGATCAGCGCCTGATCTCTAAAATCTACATGAAACTGCAAAAAGACAAATAACCCAATTAAAAAACAGACAAAAGATGTGAACAGACAGTTCACTAAAGAAGACATTCAGATAGCTAATAGATACATGAGGAAATGCTCATGATCATTAGCCATTAGAGAAATGCAAATCAAAACTCCAATGAGATTTCATCTCACTCCAACAAGGCTGGCATTAATCCATAAAACACAAAACAGTAAATGTTGGAGAGGCTGTGGAGAGATTGGAACACTTGTACACTGCCGGTGGGAATATAAAATTGTACAACCACTTTGGAAATCAATTTGGTGCTTCCTTAAAAAGCTAGAAATCGAACTACCATACGATCTAGCAATCCCACTCCTTGGAATATATCCTAGAGAAATAAGAACCTTTACAAGAACAGATATATACCACCCATGTTCATGGCAGGCCTGTTTACAATAGCAAAAACAGGGAAGCAACCAAGGTGCCCATCTATGGATCAATGGATAAATAAATTATGGTATATTCACACAATGGAATACTACACATCAATAAAGAACAGTGATGAATCTGTGAAACATTTTATAACATGGAGGAATCTGGAAGGCATTATGCTGAGTGAAATTAGTCACTTGCAAAAGGACAAATATTGTATAAGACCACTATTATAAGAACTCAAGGAATAGTTTAAACAGAGAAGAAAACATCCTTTGATGGTTATGAGAGGGGGGGAGGGAGGGAGGGTGAGAGGGGGTATTCACTAACTAGTTAATAGTTAAGAACTACTTTAGGTGACGGGAAAGACAACACACAATACAGGCGAGGTCAGCACAACTGGACTAAACCAAAAGCAAAGAAGTTTCCTGAATAAACTGAATGGTTCGAAGGCCAGAGTAGCAGGGGTGGGGGTTTGGGGACCATGGTTTCAGGGGACATCTAAGCCAATTGGCATCAGAAAATCTATTAAGAAAACATTCTGCATCCCACTTTGGAGAGTGGCGACTGGGGTCTTAAATGCCAGCAAGCAGCCATCTAAGATGCATCAATTGGCCTCAACCCACCTGGCTCAAAGGAGAATGAAGAACACCGAGGACACAAGGTAATTAGGAGCCCAAGAGACAGAAAGGGCCACATAATCCAGAGACTACATCAGCCTGAGACCAGAAGAACTAGATGGTGCCCGGCTATAACCGATGACTGCCCTGACAGGGGACACAACAGAGAACCCCTAAGGGAGCAGGAGAGCAGTGGAATGCAGACCCCAAATTCTCGTAAAAAGACTAGACTTAATGGTCTGACTGAGACCATTAAGTGGTTATGGCCCCAGGCCTTCTGTTGGCCCAGGACAGGAACCATTTCCAAAGCCAATGTGTCAGACAGGGATTGGACTGGACAATGGGTTGGAGACGGATGCTGGTGAGGAGTGAGCTTCTTGGATCAGGTGGACACTTGAGACTATGTTGGCATCTCCTCCGTGGAGGGGAGATGAGAAGGTAGAGCGGGTTAGACACTGGCAAAATGGACATGAAAAGAGAGAGTGGAGGGAGGGAACAAGCTGTCTCTTTAGGAGGAGAGCAGCTGGGAGTATGTAGCAAGGTGTATATAATTTTTTGCGTGAGACTGACTTGATTTGTAAACTTTCACTTAAGCACAATAAAAATAAATAAATAAAAGTGTATTTTTCTTTCATGTAAAAGTTCAGAGTTAAGTAATTGAACACTTGTATGACAAGTCCTGTGATTTTCAAGGATCCAGGCTCCCAGAATCCTGCAGTGAGGTACTTCATTCTGCAGAAGAGAAAATGGGGTTAAAGAACTTAAGCAAAGGGGCAAATGTCCCACCCTTTACCCCACTACCCTTCTCTTTGCACTGCCTCTTGGTGCTGTCCAGATGGCTCCTGCTTCTCATAGAGCTCAGCTTTGGGCCACAGCCGTGGCTTCCGGCTCCCACCTACCTAGCATGCGGCAGTTCCTCCTCCCCAGCTGGGTAACACACTGTTTCGTCTGAATGACTGTGCTGTGTTGGCTGGGCAAGAGCAGCCCCATATTGTGTGCTGTCTTGTCTCTGAACAGCTGCTAGAATTCTTTTCTCTCATTATGTTCAAGATAGGGAAAATGAACCTCGCTAATATTCAGATACATCACGTGGGACTGGCATCTCAGCCCAATCACTAAATATACTGATAATGTTTTAGAAAAATGTCTTTCGACTATCTGACTGCAAATGTCAACTGGAAAAAGAGGCTTCTGATGTTTTAGAAACTCAAAAATACAACCTGTTAACGCAGTGAAACCGAGTCAGATTCGGAAGTCCAAGTTGTTACGTGAAAAGCCGTGTTAAGCGAACGTGGCGAGGGGCACGCCCCATCATCCCTGTCTGCGACCACCTCCCCCCTCCGCCATCTCCCACCCCCTCCCTAGATCGGGGCTCCTCTTGGGTTTTGCTGGCACTGTGGGCCCCCTTCCCCACCACGCGTTCCCCATCACCACAGAGGCCGCCAGGGGTTGGAGTGGTGGTGATGGTGAAGGGGGTTGCCTGCAGCCTCCGGAGCAACAGGGGCCCATCGTCACCTGGCCGCTCTCCAGGCCTCCATGCCGACCCCCGCACCTTGCCTCTCCACCTTCCTGCTCAGCGGACCCGGACCCCAGTGACCGGCCTGCAGGCAGGTGAGGCCCCGCCACCTAGGCCCTGCGGAGGCTGCGAAGGTGGCGCTGAGGCCTCTTGGGAAGAAGAGACTTCTGAGCCGCCTGCTGGACTCTGGCGGCGCCTGCATCCAGCTGCCTGCGCCTCCAGCGCACCCCTGTCCTGTCTGCACACACCGAGAGGGCCTGGCCGGGCTCCTCCACCTGATCCAGGTAACGAACCACCAGCTGTGGCAGCCTCCCTCTGTCTCACAAACCTCGCCTTCCTCCTCCTCTCCCTTTCCTTGTTAATCCACAAAATAGTTGGATAGTAGATTTTTTACTGTTGTTGTAAAAGTGAAATGTAGTAGGTGTACTTTTAATGCATATATAGAACACTTAGAGTCTTGCAGGCATTTAAATATTTACATAACAAAACCCTTTGTCATGGAGGCAGTTCCTACTCATAGCAACCCTATAGGACAGAGTAGAACTGCCCCATTGAGTTAAATGTTTACCTAGAAGTACCGTTATTAGGGGACAAAGGGAGATAAGTAGAGAAAAAGCAGTCCTATGTTGTGCCCATATTATGTGAGGCAGGCTCTTCACCAATAATATCACATCATCTGCTGCTCATAACAGCTCTACAAGACAGTATCCTTATCTCCATTTCATAGTTTAGGAAATAGACCTTCATAAGAGTTAAATCACTCGCTCAGAAAAAAATAAATAAATAACTTAAAGCTAGTCATTAGGGAGCAGGACTTTGAAGTGAGATCTCTTTCCAAAGCCCAGGGAGATGCTCTTATTTAAGAGGTTGAAAACTCTAGATCACAGTTTTCCAGCCATTATTTTGACACACATAACCCTGAGATGGAGACTTGGTGGCACAGTGGTTAAGAGCTCCGCTGCTAACCAAAAGGTCAGCAGTTAGAATCTACCATCAGCTCCTCGAAAACTGTATAGGGCAGTTCAACTCTGTCCTGTATGGTTGCTATGAGTCAGAATCCACTCGTCGGCAACACGTTTGGGTTTGTTTGGTTTACCCCCCGCGATGTTAGACACTGATCCATCTATACCAAAAACCCAAACCAAATTCATTGCCATCAAGTTGATTCTGAGTCATGGTGACTCCTTGTGTTACAGAGTAGAACTGCTCCATAGGGTTTTCTTTGCAATAATCTTCATGAAAGAAGATTGCCAGGCCTTTCTCCCTTAACATAGCTGGGTAGACTTGAACCTCAAAACATTGAATTGGCAGTTGAGTATGAACTCCAAGGCCACATTTTCCAGCTACTGATCCTTCTTTATTTCCAACTTTTGGCTGCCAATCAACAGTAATTTTCAGTGCATCTTGATGGCATATTCAATCAAATTCATGGACCTTCTCCATCTATATTAAAAAAAAAAAGTCGATTCCGACTCATAGCGACCCTATAGGACAGAGTAGAAATACAGGTTAGTAATTGGCTGCATGCGACAGTAAACCTATAACAGGGCATAAACAACTTAGAAGCTTATTTTTCTCTCATGTAAAACAAGTTCAGAGTTAGGCTGTTAAACGCTTGTATGACAACTCCACGATCGTCAAGGATCCAGGCTACAAATCTTACTACTGTTCAGTTCTAAAATGTGACCACCATTTTTGTGGTCCAAGATGGCTGCAGAAGCTTGAACCATGATGGTAGGATTCTATGCAGCAGGATGAAAGTGGGAGAAGAAAGGCATGTTCCCCTTCTTTCAAAGAAAACTTCTCAGATGCCCCACAAATTTATGTTTATACCTCTTTGTCATAACTTAATTACACGGTCACACCTACCAGCAAGAGAAGCTGTACACATCACCACGCAAGATGGACTACATGTTGGGATGAGCAACAAACCATCGCTTTTAATCATCATTAACAGCAGTGATGCTCAGGCTGGACTCTCATTAAAAAAGAGGCATTTCGGAATAGCTTTTCAGAATAGTTTTGATATGTCTCTCTTCTCCACAGCTGAGCAACTGCAACAACGGACTCAAACATAGCAAGGATTGTGAGGATGGCACAGGACCAGGCAGTGTTTCGTTTTGTTGTACATAGGGTTGCTATGAGTCCGAATCAACTGGATGGCACCTAACAACAAAAACAACATTTGATATGCAATTTTTTCCTGAAAGTTTTCAAAATGAAAGAGGAAACCAACAAAAATTGCTAAAGTTTAATTTTCTCTCCAGTTATCATCATGTAGTCAGCTGGTAGACCCAGTAATGACACTACAAACAAATACAATTCTTCAAATTTTTAGGACTGGACTTCTTCCTTTTAACTATATAAACTATATACATTAGTTTAATTAATGGGCCTATAGAGTGTACAGAGCTGGGGAAGAAGATCAAGAAGTAACTGTCATATACCTGGATTTCTGCTGGGTAATCTGATATCTATTCGTTCCATAACAAATGCAAATGTGATCTTAAAAACATAGAAGAAACCCTACCACACTGAGCCCTTCCTATTCTCATTAATTAGTTACACAATTATTAGCCCACTGTTGGAATGAGAATCTCAGTTGTAGTAGATTAATAAAAAAATAGCAATCGCACACCAGTTTTCTCCAGCTAACAATTATCTGAGGAATCTATGAATAGCACTGTGTTCCAACACAACCTGAACGTGCCAGTGATATCTCCTTGTGTAAAAGGGAGCTCAGATAAACTATGAACACAGAAGGTGAATACTCATGGGTACTGCACAGTATACAAACATATGCTGCACACTCAAGACTTATAGTTTTAAAACTCTGCATTTATTCTCAAACTGTGCATGCCAAAGGAGGCTTGGATGTTAAGAGGAAAGATTGAGAAAAATGATGATAAAGTAAATTACAAAGTATTGGCATGATTTGAATTGAGGGAGAAGAGATTGGTCATTCTTAACATCTGCAGGAGAGCGATTGAATCTGTCTCTGAAGCACACAATTGACAAACCAGTCTACTCAGCTAGAGAATGAGAAACGTTGGCTAAGCTGACAGCCAACATCAGCCACTAAGTGCAGACACATGAGTGATCCCAAGACCAAAAAACCAAACCAAACCCGCTGCCGTCGAGTCAATTCCAATTCATAGTGACCCTGTACTATGACCAGGAAAAAAGAGCCACTTAGCTGAGCCAGCCCAAATGGCTAAACAAGAGATCATGAGAAAGTAAATAGTTGTTGTGGTAAGTCTCTAAGTTCCAAATGGCCTGTTAGGCAGCAAAAGCTAATGAATACAAAGATACTACTTAAATCTGTAACAAAGCAATTTTAGGTTTACGTATATTAGATATAGAAACATCTAATGTATGTTCAGTACTCTGAGAATTATACTATGAATTGTGCGAATGAAGAAGTCAAAGTATTTGTTCCCAGAAAGTTAATACTGTTATTAGGGAAAGAAATATCCCTGTATATCTTCTAGTTGCATACATACAGAAATAAGGAAAAAAGGAGCTTTATGAATAAAGTTTAAATACTAAGAAAACTAGCAACAAGAGGTTTGAAAAAAAATTAAGAAAAAATGGGGGCTTAGCCTTCATTCATTTTACTGTATGAGTGCTTAAATATTTGAGAATTACGTAAGTCCTTCAAGAAAGGCTATGCAGTTTGCAGTATACCACAGAATTAAGTAGTGTACCTATTGTAATAGGTATTATAAAAAGCACTTTTTATGACCTTGAGAACAATAATGATGCAGTAAACCTTGATTCTGTGTTTATGCTTCATATTGTCATCCTATTAAATATCACATGCTGAAGAAATACTTTTTTCTTGAATTGCTCCCCCTAAAATTGCTGTACCTGTCCAAAATGAAAAAGGGGAGGGTATACCTACAACTTTAGAAGACTTTTTCCCCCAGAAATGCTCTTAGTCACTTCGAGCTTTCTGTTAGCCTCAGACAGTTCCTTGACTTAGGTCACCTCTATCCTGATAATATGTCCTCAAAGAGCTGTAATGGGCCGTAATGTCCCAAATAATGTTTTGCCAATTTCATTCAATTAAGTGAGAACAGAAATCATTTTGGCTTTAAAGGAGGAGTGTTCCCATCTTTTGAAATTAGAAAAATTGTACGCCTTACATATAATTAGAGACTTCCAAGTCACAAGGCACCTCAAACAGACTGCAAGGAGAACAGAGACTGTGTGTTCTTTGTCTTCTGAAATGTGCCAAGCCAAGCGGCTCTCTTCTCCCTGTCTTACCATAGCCTTTCCAGAAGAGATAACGGGATTTGGGGCACTTTGTACCATGCAGGGGTCTTCTTCCCAGAGCCCTTTTTCAGAAATGCAGTTATCTATGTGTAATCATTAGCGAAGGGGAATTACAGGTGGAAACAAAATGGGAGCAGGAGGCGGGAATGCTTCTCTGGCCAGATCACCACCATCAGAAGCAGTGTAGATGTGGTTTCAAGAAAATTACAATGACCATCAGGAACCTTGGTATAAGTCCTCTTTCCATCACCAAAGAGTTTCGTTTGGCCTATTTCCTTGATGTCTCTGGACATTAGCTGCCTTATTTGTAAGACAAGGATACGAACACCCCAAGGCTACCTTACAACTTTGCAATGAGCATCAAGTTCTAAGAAGTGCAAAGGCCTTGTGACATTTGGGCACAAGGATGAGTGTTGTAGTTGGTGTCTATCCATTTGCCTTTCTTCTCCCCATAATGGATCTGAAGTCAAACTGTCTTCATCGTTTTCCTTCAGAGACATTCTCTCCCATCACGCCCAGTAGGTCAGAAGAGCCACGTTTTTTTATTTCTAAATAGTTAAATCCTTTGTATTATAATTATTTTGAAGGCGTTGCCTTGTTGGACAGCTATTTCCTTTTTCCTCCAGGGAGGAGGAGAGAAATGTACTTGGAAAGTAATGTATGTTTACATTAATTTGCAAATTCCTATACACAGGGATATATTTCTTAAGTGTGAATGTAACAACATACTGTGAATTCCATCTTGGTTACAAACGAGACTCCTTCAATCAGTTATCCAAATAAAACCCGTTCTGGAAAAAAAAAAATACATTAATTATTATTATTACTAGGAAAAAAAAAAAAAGATAAACTAGTGCTGTGGACTCTGTGGCAAATATTTCCTCCCAGAAATGCAGGAATGTGGGAAACCCATCCCTTCATTCCACCCCTCATTTGTGTTTGTAAGGATGAATCCATGTGTTTTTCCCAGTGCAAGTAATTCTACAGATGCTGCCAGAGGTAGTCAGGCAACTCTCAACGCTGAAAATTATGGGCACAAATCTCTAGGCAGCTTATGCTTTGAGATATTTTTCTGTTTGGAAAATACATACTTAGTTTCAAATTTAAATCATGATTGTAATTGCCTCATATGTAGTCTCAAGGCTCCTAACCTTCACACTGCCATCAGTATCTTCCTTGAGCTCAAGACTGATCAAAGCCCACCCTTCTGTGGCTCCTTAAGCCCTGTACCATATGGCTCCCTGTCTATATCTCTATTCATCTCCTGAAATTCTTGGCCTGCTGTTAAATTTACAGAAAGCCTAAACTACATTCAGCTGCTTTATTTTTTCTAGGCTCTTGTGCCTTTGCATAAGATGTTGTATCTTCCTCAAATTTACTTCCTTTCTCTAAACCATTCTGCCTCTCAAACTATTCTTTAGACTTCAAACTCCTGTGCAGTCACCATTACCCTTCTGTTTAGCTTCCAAGACACACACACATTCTGATCGAGTTAATTACAAATCAACACATGCACACACACACACACACACACACACACACAAACATGCATACATACTACACACACAAACACATACACAGATAGAAGTGGACCTTCCCTTCTTATAGGTGTCGCAGTATTTGCTCAATACACTGGGCGGTGATCTCTCTCTCCTTTTTTTTTAATAAGTCCATCACCCATATTAAAGTTTCTTTGCTTTTGCCTTGCAGAAGCTTTGCCATTTTTATCTTTATATCCAGTCATCTGCAATTGTCTGGAAAAATAGGACATTCAGCAAATGCTGGAGAAATGTAATTTAAAAAAGAATATTGGAGAAAATTAAAGCAATCAATAAATAAATGCTTCTTTAATGCCTACAAGATGCTAATCACTGTACCATAAACTATGAATTTACTAGTTTCTATCTTTCCTAGCCTCTTAAAAGCCATAATACTTGATACATTCAACAGATAAGCTCTTTCCAGCTTGGTACCTAGACCTATATTAGCCAAGGCTGGCAAAGGTGCAGACACCAAGCACTAACCACCAGGAACTATTATCTGTAATTGGTTTTGCCAGGAGACCTTGAGTGAGCTCTGGGAGCCAAGTACCTACCAGTTACATGTCCTAAACGCACGTACTGATCCTGTAATCCATATATTTAAGAATCTTTCTTGACTCATTCCCCTAGATTAAATGCCTTATTAGCCTAGGTATCTAATACTAGGCCTCTCTGCTCAGGGTATGGGGCAAAATTTATTCATGTTCACATGTTTTGTCAGTGATCCTATTCTAAAGAGAATGACTTACCTGTAACTACAACTCTGTCCCCACCTAACTTTAATTCAATTCCAGATGAAGTTCTTGCTGATAAATTCCTTAACCCTTTCTTCTGGAGAGACCCATTTTTAAGTTATCAATATCTCTCGGAGCCCCTGGGTGGTCCAACCAATTAATGCGCTTGGCTTCTAACCAAAAGGTTAGAAATGAAAAATGTACCCAGGAACACTGCGGAAGAAAAGCCTGGTGATTTACTTCTGCAAAATCGTCCATTTGTTACCCTGCACTGGGTAGAGCAGAGTTCTACTGTGACACACAGCTGCCATGAGTTGGGATCGACTCTATGGCAGCCGGCAACCGGTGGCGGCGCTGGTTTACAACTAAAGTTACACGGCTGTGACGGTGTGAGACAGCAGGATGTAGGCCCTAGGCTGACAGAGCATTCCTTGCTCCAGATACAACTGAGCAAGAATAAAGTAATAGATCACGCAATGAAACAAAATATAAATGAGGATGCAGAAGAAGAGAGGAAAATAATGATCGAAGGAGCTCAAGGGATCAAAGAAGTTTCCTCGGAGGAACTATATGTCTGATCCCCAAGCATTTCGTATCGATCAAGGCTCTCAAAAGCAAATGTTTTCAAATAGACCAATTAGACAAAAAGGAAAAAAAAAAAAACGTGTGACATGGTCTAATTTATGCGGAAATAGAGAGTAGAGGTGCCTCTGCTCTACCAGAGAGAACCATCCGGTCCAAAAGTACCTCAAACTCAGCAAAACAAAACAAAAACCTATGATAGTCAAACAATTATCATGAGGGTCATTTTAAGGCCTTAGGCAGGCAGTTCGGAATGCCCTATCCACCTAAATGGAAAGGAAGGCTTATGTTGCAAAAAAAAAATGATCTCACAAAGACAGAAAGGAAGGGCTACTATGGCTCATTTCTAGGAGTGTACAGTTATGTATTAAAATACTACGGGGAAAAAAACTTGTCTCATGGGGTATAGTCAATTTATGAAAGATTTGAGTGATGGGCAAAGGTAGAAAGGTATATAGACTCATCAAAACTTTAAAAGATACAACTAGCACATACAACAGATAGGATGTTTTGAAAGTATTGCTCTGGCAATAGCTTATATAATAAATATAAGTATTTCATGAAAGAACAGAAAGGAAATACTTTGTATAAAAACTTATGCTTATTGTAGGCTTTTAGAATTCTTGCACGGTCATGCATCTCTTAATGTCTACGATACGTTCTGTGAAACAGGGTGTTATGTGATTTGGACTTTGTGAGAACACCATGTTATACACTGCTGCTGCCAACAAGTCAAAGCATACACAAGTTACATGGTAAACTTTTTATTTGTAAGTAGGAAAAGTTCACATTAAAATAATGAGAAAAAGTACGTACATTACATGCATAAGCCAGTAACATAGGCATTTATTGTGTCTTTCAAGACATATGTATTATAAGTGATATATGTACTGTACCATTATACAACAGGCAGAAAAATCGCTTTGTATACAAGAGACATGGGATACACGTGTTGTGTGAGGGAAGCTGTTACATTCGCTACATCCGGTTATGTCCACTCTGTCCTGTTCTCCGATTGGGATCTCTGAATTCTTTTACAACCTTATGGGGCCTTGAGAGTATACGCGATCAGACGTTGCCTGAATGGATGTTATGAGGCGCATGACTGTAGTATCTAAAGTAGGAGCCCCAGTACATAAAGGTTAAACACTTAGCTGCTAACATTTGAAGGGTTGGAGTTTCAAAGCCACCCAGTGGCTCAGCTAGAGAAAGATCTGCTGATCTGCTCTGGTAAAGGTTACAGTCTAGAAAACCCTATGGGGCAGGTCTACTCTGTCACGTGGGGTTGCTGAGTCGGTATCAACTCAACAGCACGTAACACCACCACAGTATCTAAACATATTAATCATCTCAAATTATTTACTTCAAACGATTTTGTTAGTTGAAGTTCTTTGTCTCAATAAGATACTTCAAATAAAATTATATGTATTTTTTAAGTGGAAGAGTTTATCTACAGTGATACAAGATATGGTAAATATTAATATTTGTAATATGCTTAGGAAACTTGCTGTTTAGGTTTTAAAAGCTGTACTGTAGATTAATTTCCAAAAATAAAACTGGATAAATAATTTAAGATAATATTTTAATTCATGGGAAGTGGTGTCAGCAGCGAGGATTTGTCCTGGCATCAAGCCTAGTCCATTTTATTGGTGATTTTACTTTTACATCTACAGAGTCAAAATTAATTTTTAATTGTGCCCTGGGAGGTACTGTGATTTTTTCTACTTTCTATTTCTTGCTTTAATTACTTTAAAACATGGATTAAGTGTCATTGAGCTAGATTACCCAGCTCAAATTTCCTGAAGAGAGATTTCCTACATTCACGGTGAAGGAAATTAAAAACATGTAAAGATAAAACGGTGTGGGGTCTGAAAATTTTCAGCAGAATGAGAAAGTGAAAACTGGAGTGATGCAAGAGCTTTCTCTTTTAAACTTAGCTCCCGTGATTTGAGATTTTCCTCATGTAGCCTATGTGTGTGTGCAGCATGCAAGCCCTTTGGAGATCAGATTCACACACTGAAAACAAGCTTTCTCTAAAGATTTATACTACCACCTACCAGTTGCCATTGAGTTGAGTCAGACTCACAGCAACCCATGCGTGTCAGAGAAGAACCGTGCTCCAGAGGGTTTTCCATGACTGATTTTTTGGAAGCGAATTGCCAGGCCTTTCTTTTGAGGTGCCACAGCATGGACGCCAACCTCCAACCTTTCAGCTGGAGACTGAGCACTTTAGCTATTTGCACCACACAGGGATTCTTTATACCACAGGGAAAATCTATCAGTGGGGACGTCTTACTTCTTCCTTTCCTTTCAGTAATGAGGAGGTGTATGCTTTCTCCTTTTGTCTTGAAAGGCCAGGAAGGGGTTCTGAAGCTGTTTATTTATGAAATAAAATATTGTCCTAAGGATTAGTTATGAAATGGAAATAAGGTCATTACAGTGCACAGATATACGTTTTTTAAGAAGTAATATCGGAAGTAATAGAAAGATAAATTTTGTTCTGCATGGTAGTCTCTGATGTTATCAAAACTATTTGCAATTTTCACTACCTTAAAAGTTGTTTCATGACTGAGGGAACGATTATCCCAATTTTTCTGACTTATCCTGAACTGAAACCTTGAAAATACTTCTCAATGAAAAATAATGCAGTTAGGAAACTGAATGGGTTTTAGGTCAGGATTCACATGGCCACATATAAGTCATCTGACCTTGATCAAGTTTCTGTTGTTGTTGTTATTGTTTTTTAATTCAACTTCTGTTTGTCAGGGTCTATGCTAGGCACATGGGTTTGTTGTTTTTATTGGCTGTAGTCAAGTTGGCCCCTGACTCATGGTTACCCCATGTACAACAGAAAAAAACACTGCCTATCCAGTCCTATGCCAGCTTACAGATTTATTGACACAACTGAGGTCCAGAGAGTAAATTGCACCTGCTACCTGGAGATTCAGAAATTGAAGGAAACCACTAATAGGTTCATGGCTCCTCTGCCGACTCAAAGTGGAGAACCAGCAGGGAACATGAAGGCTGCTTCAGCATCTACATATCTGCCATGGCCGCTGGAGAATGAAGAATGGCCTCTGCTTCCCTTCTTCCTCCCAGAGCTCATGAGATTGGATCTGATTTCCAGAATATAAATTATACACAGAGCCATCTCTGAGGGTAGATAATTTTGCCCCGAATTCTCCAAGTCATTGGACTCAGGGAGCCATATTAGGCATAATGGGGAATACAAAAAATGATTCAGATATTCTGTATTTTTCTATAAATTTAACAACTGGATGAGACCTTGAGCTTCTTGCTTGGAGGGAGTGAAAATGTGCTTCATGTGAAGGAAACAAACAAACATACAGTCAGGTGCTTGGGGGCAGAAAACCAATGGCGGTAAAAATAGCTAGCTGTCCACCAAAATAAACTGTTCTTCCTCTCTAAGGAAATAGATGACAAAGAAAGTGATGACAAAGAGCAGCCAACTAAGTTGAGCATACAAAGCAAGTTCTCTCCAGTGGAATGTGAGACGGGATGATGTGTGCACCACTTCCTGGTCAGTGATTTTAAGGCAGGAGGCCTGTCTCTTCAATGAAATTTTGCCATATTCCTGTGGGTTATAATAACCCATTGCCATTGAGTCGATTCCGGCTCATAGTGACCAAATAAGACAAAGTAGAACTGCCCCATACTGTTTTCAAGGAGTGGCTGGTGGGTTGGAGCTGCAGACCTCTTGATTAGCAGCCGAGTTCTTAACCACTGCACCCACCAGGGCTCCGTGCGTTGTAATAGTGGTAACCAAATATAGACTCTACTTTCCAAGCAGTAGAGAGTGCTGGGTTGGGAGTGAGGGTAAACAAGCGTAAAAGAAAGAAGTGAAAGAAAAATTCATTTTCAGAGTAATCAAGTGTGTGTGTTTGTGTCTGTGTGTCAAACAAGATGTAGAAAGAGGGAGGGAGCTGGACTGAAAATGCAGACTCTGCTATGCTGTTCGCTTGAAACTGGCTATCTTATCCTGGATACTGAAGTTACTCATGCAGGGGTATCTGAAGAGATGGCTAATGATTACGTTTTGAGGACAACCAATGCAATCCTGTGTTCTGAGATTTTAGCCTAAAGTAACCTGTTGCCATTGAGTTGACTCCAACTCATCGGGACCCCCTATGACAGAGTAGAACTGCTACATAGGGTTTTCTTGGCTGTTATATGTCTACAGAAGCAGTTTGCCAGGTCTTTCTTCCATGGAGTCGTTGATGGATTTGAACAGCCAACCTTTAGTTCATTAGCCACCCAGATTCCTCCAGCCTAAAGTAGAGTTCATATGTTCATATGAACAAAATAAACAGCCTGTGGCAAGAACAGAAAAATCCTGGTTAGAAAGCCCCTGGATTTTCATCTCATTTCTATAGAATTCGGAAGCAGAGAAATTTTCTCTAAGAAGCCCTTAATAAAAAAATAAAATAAATTATAAAAGCCCTTATAAAATAAAATTTCCTTGGCTCTCAAAATATAACTTTTATTCTGGTGAAGTTTCAGCCTGTTTTATCATTCTTCTATACATGAATGATGGCTTTTCTTGAAATAGGACTTAGCTCTTACAGGACATGTGTGAAAGTGTTTACAAAGAATTGCTCTTCTGTACATGTTCCTAAAAATCTACAAAAAGAAACAAAGAACTTCAATTAAAATTTGATTTCTATTAATTTTAGTTAATTAACAATTTTAATATGTGCAAGTCATTATGATAAGCTATATAGGAACAAAAAATTTCAGGATAAAACCCTTATCATGAAAGAACCTACAATATGCAGTGAGGTAAAAATACAAATGATGGAACTGTGTTGTAGTATCTGTTTGAAAGGAGTCATAGAAGAGGTTGAGGAAGATCATGACCTATGACTAGTATGAGCAGCAAGGCTCCTCTGGGGTGAGAGGAACATACCGTGAAGCTCATATTTGACTCTCCATTTGGCATAGGCAGAAACAGAGGATCCAACTGGTATATAAAAAAAAAAAAAAAAATATCCAAAGGAAAGGCCCAAATCACTCTACTAAGAGATAGTCTGAGAATTGGACATTCCAAACCCAGTTTGCTCTCAACTGTACCAATGCGGGAGTAGTCAGAACTTAAATTAGATATTTAGATTGATGAGATCACTGAAAGCTTGTATGAGGAGAAGAAAAAAAATGTTGAAGTTTTCTTTTCAGCAGCAGAATGGCGTCATGTAAACAATATTTTAAAATATTGATTTGATAAAATGATGAAGAACAGATTCTGGTAGGCAAAGATAAAAATACAGGAGAGTACCTATGGGTTCTTCATTGAGTTTGAGAGGATATTAACACTGGTAGGAAGGCTCAAGTATCTGTTTGAGGACTTGTCCCTTGCCTTAGTGGTTAACTATGACCAAAAAGCACCTCAGTTAAAACTGTGGACTCTGTCTTGGCAGCAATAACCTTGTGCAGTTGAAACTGAGGTAAGATGGCAAAATGGTTGCCTTGTCTCCTGAATTTTTTTAATTTCTCTTCTTTTTTTTTTCTTTATTGTACTGTTGATGAAGGTTTACAGAACAAACTAGCTTCTCATTAAACAGTTAGTACACATACTGTTTTATGATCTTGGTTAACAACCCCATGACATGTCAACACCCTCCTTTCTAGACCTTGTGTTCCCTAATACCAGCTTCCCTCTCCCCTCCTGACTTCTAGTCCTTGCCCCTGGGCTGGTGTGTCCTTTTGATCTCGTTTTCTTTTATGGGCCTATATAATCTTTGGCTGTAGGGTGAACCTCAGGAGTGACTTCATGACTGAGCTAAAAGGGTGTCTGGGGGCCATACTCTCAGGGCTTCTCCAGTCTCTGTCAGGCCAGTAAGTCTGGTCTTTTTTTTGTGAGTTAGAATTTTGCTCTACATTTTTCTCTAGCTCTGTCTAGGAAGCTCTATTGTGATTCCTGTCAGAGCAGTCAGTGGTCGTAGCCAGCACCATCTAGTTGTACTGGACCCAGTCTGGTCGAGGCCATGGTAGTTGTGGTCCGTTAGTCCTTTGGACTAATCTTTCCCTTGTGTCTTCAGTTTTCTTCATTCTCCCCTGCTTTTGAAGGGGAGATCAGTAGAGTATCTTACATGGCCACTCACAGCCTTGTAAGAACCCAGACTCTACTCACCAAAGTAGAACGTAGAACATTTTCTTTATAAACTATGTTATGCGGATTGACCTAGGTGTTCTTCAAGACCATGGTCCCCACAGCCTTCAGCCCAGTAATTCGGCACCTCAAGGAGTTTGGATGTGTCTGTGGAGCTTCCATGACCTTGACTTGTATAAGTTGTGCTGGCTTCCCCAGTACTGTGTACTGTCTTACCCTTCACCAAAGTTACCACTTATCTGTTGTCTCTTTAGTGTTTGTCCATCCCCTGCCCCCATAACCATCAAAGATTGTTTCTTTTTGTGTGTAAATCTTTTCATGAGTTTTTATACTAGTGATCTCATACAATATTTGTCCTTTCGTGGTTGACTTATTTTACTCAGCATAATGCCCTCCAGATTCACCCATGTTGTGAGCTGCTTTGCAGATTTATCATTGTTCTTCGAAGTACTCCTTTGTATGTGTGTACGATTGTTTGTCCATTCATCTGTTGATGGGCATCTAAGTTGTTTTCATCTTTTTGCTGTTGTGAACAAAGCTTCAATGAACATAGGTGTGCATATGTCTATTTGTGTGACGGCTCTTATTTATCTAGGATATATGCCTAGAAACCATGGTGGCGTAGTGGTTAAGTGCCACGGCTGCTAACCAAGAGGTCAGCAATTCGAATTCATCAGGTGTCCCTTGGAAACTCTATGGGGCAGTTCTACTCTGTCCTATAGGGTCACTATAAGTTGGAATTGACTCGATGGCAGTGAGCTTTTTTTTGTTGCTTTGTTTTTATATGCCTAGGAGTAGGATTGCTGGATCGTATGGTATTTCTATATCTAACTTTCTAAGGAAGCTTCCATATTGTTTTCCAAAATGGTTGAACCATTTTACATTCCTACCAGCAGTGCATAAAGGTTCCAATTTCCTTGCAGCCTCTCCAACATTTGTTATTTTCGGTTTTTTTGATTCATGCCAGGAAAGCTGGGGTGAGATGGTGTCTATCTCATTGTGGTTTTGATTTGCATTTCTCTACTAGCTAGTGATCACGAGCATTTCCTCATGTCTCTGTTAGCCACTTGAATGTCTTCTTTGGTGAATTGTCTGTTCATTTCCTTTGCCCATTTTTTGATTGGATTATTTGTCTTTTTGTTGTAGAGGTGTTGGATTTTCCTTTAGATACTAGAGATTAGATCTTTGCCTGATTTGTAATAGCCAATTTTTTTTTTTCCCAGTCTGTACGTTCTCTTTTTATCTTTTGTTGAAGTCTTTTGATGAGCATAAGTGTTTAATTTTTAGAAGATCCCAGTTATCTAGTTTATCTTCTGGAGTTTGTGTGTTGTTAGTTATGATTTGTATCCTGTTAATGCTATGTATCAGGGCCTCTAGTGTTGATCCTATTTTTGCTTCTATTATCTTCATAGTTTTTGGTTTTTCTATTTAGGTCTTTGATTCATTTTGAATTAGTTTTTGTGTATAGTATGTTTCATGTTTTTGCAGGTGGACATCCAGTTTTGCCAGCACCATCTGTTAAAAAGACTGTCTTTTCCCCATTTGATGGACTTTGGGACCTTGTCGAAGATCAAGTGACTGTAGGTAGATGGATTTACAACTGGGTTCTCAATTATGTTCCAGTGGTCAACGTATCTTTTGTTGTACCAGTACCAGGCTGCTTTGACTACCCATAGCTGTATAGTAGGTTCCAAGGTCAGGCAGTGTGAGTCCTCCTGCTTTATTCTTCTTCGATAGTGCTTTATTTAACCAGGCCTCTCCTCTTTCCATATAAAGTTAATGATTAGTTTTTCCATCTCTTCAAAGAATGTTATTGGTGTTTGGATTGGCATTGCATTGTATTTGTAGATTTCTTTGGGTAGAACTGACATTTTCACAATGTTGAATCTACTTATCCATAAGCATGGTATGTTTTTCCATTTGTGTAGATCTTTTTTGGCTTCTTGCAGTAGTGTTTTGTAGTTTTCTTTATATATGTCTTTTATATCCCTGGTTAGATTTATTCTTTTTTTTTTAAGGGGCTATTATAAATGGTATTGTTTTCCTGATTTCTTTTCGTCATTCTCTTTATTTGTGTATAGGAATTCAATTGATTTTTGTATGTTTATCTTGTATCCTGCCACTCTGCTGAACCTTTATATTAGTTCCAATAGTTTTCTTGTGGAGTCTTTTGGGTTTTCTATGTATAGTATTATATCATCGCAAAAAAAAGAACGGTTTTACTTCTTCATTACCAATTTAGATGCACTTTATTTCTTTTTTCTTTTTTTCTTGCCTTATTGTTCTAGCTAGGACTTCCAGCACAATGTTAAATAGGAGTGGTGATAAAGGATATCCTTATCTTGTTCCTGTTCTCAAGCGGAATGTTTTCAGCTTCTCGCCATTAAGAATTTTTTCAGCCTCTCTCTGCCTGTTGGTTTTGTATAGATGCCTTTTATTATGTTGGGGAATTTCCCTTCTATACCTATTTTATTGAGAGTTTTTATCAGGAATTAGTGTTGGACTTTGTCAAATGCCTTTCCTTTGTCAATTGAGATGATAATGTGATTCTTTTTTTTTTTTCTAATGTGGTGGATTACGTTGATTGCTTTTCTAATGTTGAACCATCCTTACATACCAAGTACAAACCTTACTTAGTGGTGGTGTATTATTTTTTTAATATATATGATGCTGAATTCTACTGGCTAGAATTTTGATAAGAATTTTTGCACCTATTTTCATGAGAGAAATTGGTCTGTAATTTTCTTTTTTTGTGGTGTCTTTGCCTGGTCTTGGTATCAGGGTTATGCTGGCTTGACAGAATGAATTCAGAAGTATCCCTTCTTTTTCTATGTTCTGAAATAGTTTGGGTAGTACTGGTGTAAGCTCTTCTCTGAATGTTTGGTAGAATTCTCCAGTGAAGCCATCTAGGCCAGGGCTTTTTTTGTTGTTGTTGTTGGGAGTTTTTATTATTACCTTCTCAATCTTTTCTCGTCTTATGGATCTGTTCAGATTTTTAACATCATTTTGTGTTAGTTTGGGTAGGTAGTATGTTTCTAGAAATTTGTCCATTTTCTCTAGGTTTTCAAATTTCTTGGAGTATAGTTTTTTTATAATACTCTGTTATGATCTTTTTCTTTCAATTGTATGTTTCTAGAAATTTGTCCATTGTCTCTAGGTTTTCAAATTTCTTGGAGTATAGTTTTTTATAATACTCTGTTATGATCTTTTTCTTTCAATTGGGTCTTTTGTAATGTCCCCCATTTCATTTCTTATTTGGGTTATTTGCATCCTCTCCTGTTTTTCTTTTGTCAGTTTGGCCAGTGGTTTGTGAGTTTTGTTGATCCTTTCAAAGAAACCAGCTTTTGGTTTTGTTGACTCTGTTGTTTCTCTATTTCATTTATTTCTGTTCTGATCTTTATTATTTCCTTTCTTCTGGTAGCTGTGGTTTTTTTTTTTTTTTTTTTTTGCTGTTCTCTTTCTATCTGTTTGAATTATATAGCTAATGTTTTGATTTTGTCCCTTTCTTCTTTTTCGATGTGTGCATCTATTGCTGTAAATTGACCTTTGAGCACTGCTTTTGCTGTGTCTGAAAGGTTTTGATATGATGTGGTTTCATTCTCATTTGATTCTAGGAATTTGTTTTATTCCACCTTGGATTACCCAGTCATTTTTAAGCAGGATGTTATTCAGTTTCCATGTGATTGATTTTTTTTCTCTTGCTCTTCCTCTTGTTAATTTCTACTTTGATGGCATTGTGATCAGAGAAGATACTTTGTATTATCTCAATGTTTTAGATTTTGTTGAGGGTTGCTTTGTGGCCTAAGATGTGGTCTATTGTGGAGAACATTCATGTGCATTGGAAAAGAATGTGTAGCTTGCAGCTGTTGGATGAAGTGTTCTATATATGTCTATGAGGTCAAATTGGTTGATTGTGTCCTTTAGATCTTCTGTATTTTTGCTGAGTTTCTTTCTAGACCTTCTGTCCTTTACTGAGAGTGGTGTGTTGAAGTCTCCTATTATTATTGTGGAACTGTCAATTTCTCTCTTCAGTGCTGTTAGAGTTTGTTTCATGTATTTTGGAGCCTTGTCATTGGGTGTGTAGATAATTATTATGGTTATGTCTTCATGATGGATTGTCTCTTTAAGCATTATATAATGCCCTTCTTTGTCTTTTATGGTGGATTTCATTTTAAAGTCTATTTTATCTGAGATTAGTATTGCCACTCCTGCTCTTTTTTGATAGCTGTTTGCTTGATATATTTTTTCCATCCTTTGATTTTTAATACATTTACATCTTTGTTTCTAAGGTGTGTCTCTTGTAGACAGCATATTGATGGATTCTGTTCTCTCATCCATTCTGTCAGTCTGTATCTCTTTATGGGTGCATTTAGGCCATTTGTGTTCAGTGTAATTAATGATATGTGTGAGTTTATTGCTGTCATTTTGTAGTGTTTTCTTTTTTGTGTGGTACTGATGATTTCTTTGTTCCTCTTACTCTTCTGTGAATTCCTTTTGTTTGTGGATTTATTTTTCATTTCTTTTGTTTTTGTAGATTTTGTGTTTACTGAAACTTTATGTTTTTCTTCTTTATTTTGATGAGTAGGTTTGTTAACTTTCTTTGTGGTTACCTTGAAATTTACCCTTATCTTCCTAGGTTTGAATCAGTTTTTTATTACTTGGTATCATCTTGCCTTCCTCTCCATTATAAAGTGCTATGCCTACAGTGTTTATTCTCTTTTTTTGATCTGATGTTCTTTTCATTTACAGATTAACCTCTCTGGTTCTGTTTTGTAAATCTTTTAGTTTTAAATAGTCCTTGAGAGTTTGTTTCCTAGGTTGGTATATGGCTGGTGCAATATTGTGTCCTAGATTCAGGCTGTCATCTGATGTTGTTTGTTCTCAAACCAAAGGAAACCCTTTAATAATTCTTGTAATTTTGTTCTGGTTTCTGCACATTCTCTTAATTTTTGTTTATCTAGGAATGTCCTAATTTGACCACCATATTCGAATGAGAGTTTTGCAGGATATATTATTCTTGATTGGCAATTTATTTCCTTCAAGGTTTTATATATGTCATCCCATTGCCTTTTTGCCTGCATGGCTTCTACCCAGTTATTGAAGCTTAGTCTTATTGTTTCTCCTCTGTATGAGACTTTTTATTTTTCTTAAGCCACTCTCAGGATTCCTTCTTTGTCATTAGTTTTAGCAAGTGTGATTATGATATGTCTTGATTTTCTTTTGGGGGGGTCTATTCTATATAGGGTTCTTTGAGCTTGTTTGGCGGTCACCTTTTCATCTTTCATGATATTAGGGAAGTTTTTTGTTAGTGATTTTTCAATGATCCTCTCTGTGTTTTCCTTTTTCTTCCCCTGTTCTAGGACTCTGATCACTTGCAAATTTTTGCTTTTGATTGTATCCCACATCCTTCTCAGGGTTTCTTCATTCTTTTTTCTGATTTTTCCTCAAACAAACTGGTATCCAAGTGTTTGTCTTCAATTTCACTGATCCTGTCTTTCATTGTTTCAAACTTGCTCCTCAGACCTTCTATATCTTTTTGTTTATCTTTTGGATTTTTAATTGTTCTTCTTGTATGATTTCTAGGTGTGAATTTATTTTGACATTTTGTTCGTGTATTGTTTTACTGAATTGTTTTGTCTGTATTTTCCATGAACTTTTTTGCCTTTTCCATGAAATTGTCTATTTTTCTTCATTTTTGTCTGCTTTTTGCTTCAACTCTTGAATAGCTCTGAATACTTGAATTCCCTATCAAGTAGTTCCAGTGCCTTTTTTTCTACTGGAAAGTTATCTGCTGTTTTATTTGGGATGCCTACTGGAACTACCCAGTCCTGTTTTTCTATATTTTTTAATATTGTATGTGTCTTTGGGACATTCAGTATTTAATTTCTTCATTTATTGATTGTAGATGTTTGTTTCATCCTGCTTTTTTGTTTTATTGGGTTATGTATGGGCAGTCAGGCTATACATTCTTTGGTGTTTGCTTGTCTGTGGGCACAATATTTTTCACCTCTTTGTCCAATGGGCAAGACCAGTCACTCAGCTATGGTGCATCAGGGTAGGTCCAGCTGAAGGGGAGGGTCTGGGGTTGGTTGTTTATGCCATATACTGGGGCTGACTGGGTGAGCTGGACGTCAGTGCAGGGTAGATTCTGGTAAGCAATGCCTGTACTCCTTGGAGATGTGATGTTCAGCACACAGTGCAGCTAGGCAGGAGGGAGGGGGGAGGTTGTGATGTGTAGAGCTAAGTTAGGTGTGGGAAAGAAAAGAGAGGAAGAGTAGCAAAAAAAAAAAAAAAAGTGCTGAGTGAGCCTGCCATTGGAGCAGAGTTAAGAGAAATCAAGAAATGAAGAAAAACAAAGGCAAAAATAAATAAATAAATAAATAAATATTTCGAAAAAGAAAAAAATGCCCCCAGGGATCCCACTGGGAACTGAGGAAGTGGCTTCCAGGCCTCAGGACATAGCCTGTCTGGAAGGGACGGAGATGACACACAGTACCAGGTATTTAGGAGACAAGAAAAGAAGGAAAGTAATGAGAGATGAGAAACTGCGAAATGAAGAAAAACAGAAAGGAAAAAAGAGAAAATAAAAATAAAGAAAGAAAAAAGAAATGTCCCCAGGGATAGCACTGGCAACTGGGGAAGTGGCTCCCAGGCCTTGGGATGCAGCCCGTCTAGAAGGGGTGGAGATGGCACACAGCACAAGGTATTCAGGAGACAGGGAGAAAAGGAAAGTAGAGATAAAAGAGAAGCTGAGAAATGAAGAAAAACAAAAAGGAAATAAGAGGAAGAATAAAATAATGAAAATAAAAAATAAATTATCCCAGGGGTTCCACTGGTGCAACTGTGAAGACCAGGAAAGTGGCTCCCAAGCTGCACAGTACAACCCAGCTAGAAGGGGTGGAGATGACACACAGCACCAGGTATTAAGGAGGCAGGAAAAGAAGGTGAATAGAGAAAGATGAGAAACCAAGAAATGAAGAGAAACAAAAAGGAAAAAAAAATCCCCAGGGATACAACCATTGTGGCAGCACAGACCAGGGAAGCAGTTCTTTAGTCGAGTGGCTCTTCACAGACTATCGAGAAGAAGCAAAGATGGCATATGGAGCCAGCTGTTCCACAGAAAGAGGGCGGATGAGGTAAGAGACAGGGAAGAAATCAAAAGAAGCCTCAAAAAGCAACACCAACAACAAAGAAATGACACTGAAGGAGCTGGCCTGTGTGAGCAGGGCAATCTTTGAGGCATGGAGCTAGTGACTCCCCACCTAGTGACCATGGCCCACTGGGAAGTGGCAGAGGCCCAGCAGGGGGAAGAAGGGTGGGGGTGGAAAGTGTATATTGCTGCTTACCAGGTATTCTGTCTTCTACTGGGAGCTCGGTGAAGCTGCTTTCCCATACTCCCTGTCTGCAGATTTCTGATGAGAATCCAAGATGGCAAATTCATGCTGAGATAGCTGATAAGGGACCTCTGCCTCTCTCCTCACTTTCTGTTCTCAGTTTCTAATTCCATTTGGTGCTTCGTTCTTTATCTCTTCATTTGACTTTTAGGATTCCAAGATTGATGTTTGTCTCTGTTTTACTTAGTTTTTCAGTTCTTTACCATGGAGGATGGTGTGGTGCTTCTGTCTATAGCGCCAAGTTGGCTCCACTGCCTAAAATTTATTTTCTGAATGCTGTATTCTTAACTCTTGATAGTTAAATCTGGAAAGTATGCAGATGTAGATATTTTAATTTTGAGATTTAAAAAATAATGTCTTGTAAAAGAAAATATTCAAAATTGCCGTCATGATACATAGCTAGCATTTCATTCCTCTTTTCTTATGCAGGGCATTTATAGTCACAGTTATAAAAGATGAATGAATAGCAAAAAAAATGGCTTTATTTTATTTCTTTAAAGCCCACCCATAACCCATTCTTTAAAGCACTATTATGTATATTATCATCATCACACCTAGATAAAACTATAATTATTCTGAAAACATTAGCTTAACTTTTCAGTTTCATTGGGAAATTATACTTAAAGTATGACTTACAACACATAGCAAATTAAAAATATTAATAATGGCCAATTTACATTCAAAGACCATTTTAATACTCTTTCAGGAATATATCTTTATGCTATCTATCACATAATCCTTTATTTTAAATTTAGTGATCTTCTTTTCAGGGAGACAGCAATATCATACCTGTGTTTTCTCTTAATAGCTTCATATCCTGAGTTTGATTGCTGCCATTGACCTTCAAACATCTTTTATTGCCTTATATCCATAAGTTTGTTTTAATATCTTTACTCCCCCTAATTACCTGGATCATCCTATACCATTCCCTACAGGGAAATACACTGCTGAAGTTTGGATTTTTAGATACTAATTAAAAAATTCATTAGTGTGTGAATTAATTTACTCTCTTTGTATTTTCTTCTCCCTCTTGATAGCCATCAGACACTGAGAAGCAATCTAGCTATTGCCATACAGAGATCCAGAACTCACTTTAATTACTCTGTTTGCAGTCCCAATTCAGGTCAGTAGTGCCAGGATATAAACCTGAACGTGAGGAAATCTGGCTCAGGCAGCCCTCTGGGCCAAGTGAAACTTTCGGGACTGTCCCTCAGATGGTATAAACATTTCAGCACTGCCTCTTCTATGGACAAATCCACTGGTGTCTTTCCTGTTCTAAAAGATACCCACTGAGATGTTACAGCGAAGAATGATACATTAATCAGGTCAACACAAGCAAAGGAAGTAGATACTTGAAATAATTAGCAACATAATTCAAATCCCCCAAAAAGATATCCAGGGACTCACTCTACCAGAACAGCCTCTACAGATGTTACTACTTTTAGATTAAGTTGCTTGGAGAATTGTTACTGAAACAGAGAGTGGGCAGAAGATAAACTATGGTTTAATCTCCAAAGGACACCAGTTCACAAAATAATTAGCTTTATATATTTAGCATCCGCTTAACACTACTGGAAGTGCTTATTGTTAACAGTCAGGTCAGGGTCTATTACATTTCTCGTTATTTTTCTCAGTCCCTTAGAAATGCAATATCAGTTAGAAGACTGAAAAAAAAAAAAAGCATTGTTTTGCATTATATGTATGTATACATATATATACATATATTTTTTTCTTTACCTCACAATGAACTGTTTATCAACCATCTACCTAAACGTGTAGAAATTTAGATTATTTTCAATTTCCATTTGTCAGTTACTGAGAGCTGAGTGAGTGATAAAATGTGTTCCTAAAAGTTGGAAAGGTGCATTCTTCTACCATAGTTCTGATCATATTTGTCACCATTTGTTTTCTTAAATCCCACTGTTGTTGTTATTGTTGTTAGATGCCAGCCAGCTTGTTCTGACTCACAGTGACCCTAGGTACAACAGAAGGAAACACTACCTGATCCTGTGCCTTCCTCACAATCATTGTTATGCTTGAGCCCATTGTTACCACCACTGTGTCCACCCATCTTATCTAGGGTCTTCCTCTTTTTTTTTCTACTTTATGAAGCATGATGTCCTTCTCCAGGAACTAGTGTCTCCTGACAACATATCCAAAGTACATAAGAAGGCTCACCATCTGTTACGGATTGCGTTGTGTCCCCCTAAAATGAGTGTAAACTTGATTAGGCCATTATTCCCAGTATTACGTAATTGTCCACCAATTTGTCATCTGAAATGATTTTCCTATATGTTCCAAAATCTCTCTCCGTGATATCGATGAGGTAGGATTAGGGACAGTTATGTTAATGAGGCAGGACTCAATCTACAAGATTAGGTTGTTTTCTTTATGTTGAAATGCGACCCACACTGAAGCTGCAGCCTTTGATCTTCATCGACAGGTGCTGAAACCCCTCTTCACCTTCAGTAAGCAAAGTTGTGCCATCTGCGTATCACAGGTTTTAATGAGTCTTCTTCCTCCCTACTTCTTTTGCTTCCAACTTTTGCCTTCCCATAGTAAGTAATTATCAACGCATGTTGATTGAATGTTGGTCAATTTCAGACTGCAGAAGTTGGTGAAAATCTGCAGTTTATTCATCTTTGGCCTTAGTGGTTGGTAGATAAATTTGAATAATAGTCATATTAACCAGTCTTCCTTGTAGGCCTATGGATATTATCCTATCACTGACAGCATTGTAAATCAGAATAGATCTTAAAATGTTCTTTTGATGATGACAAACTGACAGATGAGTGGTGGAAATCACACTAGAGTGGATAAAATGTCTAGTTCACATTTATAGCCTCAGAGATTTGCACAACTGACCATCACAGTAGAGATTCTTTGCCAATGTCTGTTGAATGAAGGAATGCTGATGTGAAGAATTTATACAAAATAATATACATATAATCTAAATGTGTGTAAAAACAGAATCGTATATGGAAAGAAGTCCAATAAAATGTCTGCTCTCCGTTTCCCTTTATTATTAGAAGTTCTTCCTTCTTTGCATGCTTCTGAAATGTTAAGTCTTTACTATGTTCAGGGCTTACTTTTTGAAAAGTAACAAAGCTATCCATAATAAATAAAAGAACCAATATATGTAAAGATTTTACGTACAAGAGTAATAAAGCAAACTAAGCAGTTTCTTTTCCAGAATTCCAGTATATAAAGTTTGTTTCTCTCTGGGCATGATTCATGGCACATTGTCAGTAAACAAATGTTCACAAGATTGGTAATATACTCCCTGACTTTACTAAAAAATATTCATGTGTCCAAGCAAAGGCAACAAATAATTGAGAGTGCTTCAATTCTGAGGAGCAAAGCTAGCATCATAACACATGACCTTGGAGTTTTTTTTTTTAGACGTTTGAACGGTGGGTTCCGCCATGTTTATTCCTCTGCTGCCAGCTGGGCTCTGAAGGTGTCTTCTGAGTCCTGTCGTGCGGTAACGTGATGCCTTTCTTTCCAGCCTTGCAGGATGCAGTTTCTCCTTGAATGCTTAAATACAAAACAGGATTTGAAAAAGTGCCATTTAGCAGGAAGTACCGTTCACATCCACAAGTTTGCAAATCATCAGGAAAACAAACCTAAACATTGACCCAGATGCTGTTTGACTGCCGGTCAAGGATAACAACTTAACTGAAAGATTTTAGAATGAGCTATGTGAAAGCTCTGGGAAAAGAGGAAGGGGCAAGTGAGAAAATAAAACATTAACAAGGGATGAAGATACTTTTCATCACATTTTTACTGTCATTATTTCTTTTTATATTAAAGAAATAACATATATAAAAAGACTAATGCTACCTGGAAAAAGGAAGAAAAAAAAAAACTTGTAACAGATTGGAACTGTTTTTACTTTTTAGTAACTTACCAAACCAAACCCTTTGCCATCAAGTGGATTCTGACTTATAGCGATCCTGTAGGACAGAGTAGAACAGCCCCATAGGGTTTCCAGGGAGCAGCTGGTGGAGTCAAACTGCTGACCTTTTGGTTAGTGGCTGAGCTGTTAACCACTGTGCCACCAGGGCTCCTTCAATTACTAAGAACTCATTTTATAAGTAGGAATAGTAGATTTAATAAGAGTCTAAAGGATTTCATTAGTCCAAAAGAACACCATTTATGCTTTTATAGCTAGTATATTTAGAGGTAATGAATGTATTTTATAATCTCTTATAATTTCTAAATGTAGAAAAGGCCACACTTCTAGTGGCCTTACTTCTCTGCTCATTAAAATTGCCCTCCATAAGACTCAGGAATAAAAGGGACCATTCAGTGAAAAACTGCCATCTTCTCAGGAGGAACACACAGACCTTACAGTTATCCGGAAAATTGATTCTCACTGTATTATCTTCTATTGCTGAGTAACAAATTATCACTAACTTAGAGCTTAAGAGAACATCCATTACTGTAGGTCAAAAGACCTGGCACAGCGCGACTGGGTTCTTCGCTCAGGACTAAAATCAAGGCGTTGACTTGTTTGTGTTCTTGTCTGGAGGCTTGACTAGGGAAAAATCTATTTCCGAGCTCATCAGGATGTTGACTGAATCCAATTCTTTGCAATCATAGGACCAAGATCCCTGCTTCCTTGCTGGCTGTCAGCGAGGCACACTCTCAGCAACTTGAAATCTCCTGCTTTCCTTACCACACAAACCTCTATAAGTTTAAATCCAGTAGTGGAAAACTTCTCACGTATTGAATCCTCTCACACTTTTAATCTCACTTGCCAGAAAAAAAAGCCTGTCCTTTTTAGAGGCTAACAAGATTTTTTTGTTTTTAGTTTATTGACGTGGATGGAGTAAAGCTTTGGGGGCCTTCATTTATTGATCTACCACAACACAAAATGGGAAGAGACAGCTGCAAACGCCCATTAATAAATGGAACATGGAATGTACGAAGTATGACTAGGGAAATTAGAAATTGTCAAAAATGAAATGGAACGCTTGAAGATAGATATACTAGGCCTTAGTAAGCTGAAACAGACTGGTATTGGTCGTTCTGAATCAGACGATACGCTGTACTATGTCGGGAACGACAAGTTGAAGAGGGACAACATCTCATTCACTAACAAATGAATATTTCAAGTTCTACCCTGAAGTACAAGGCTGTCAGCGATAGGAGAATACCCATATTCCTACAAGGGAGATCAGTTAATATGACTATTATACAAATTTATGAACCAACCAAAAATGCCAAAGGTGAAGAAACTGAAGATTTTCACCAACTTCTGCAGTCTGAAATTGATCAATGTTCAGTCACAATGTGTTGATAATAACTGGTGATTGGAATGCAGAAGTTGGAAACAAAGAGGGAGGATCAGTAGCTGCCAAACATGGTCTTGGTGATAGAAACAACATCAAAGGTCACATGACAGAATTTTGCAACACCAAGGGCCTAGTCATGGAAAAAAATCTTTTTTTTTTTTTTTAATAACATAAATGGCAACTGTACACATATACTTGGCTGGATGAAATACACAGGAATCAAATTGACTACATCCGTAGGAAGAGGTAATGGAAAAGCTCAGAATCATCAGTCAGAATAAGGCCAGAGGTCAACTGTGAAACAGGCCTTCAATTGCTCATACAAACTCAAGTTGAACCTCAAGAAAATTAAAACAAGTCCACTAGAGCCAAAGTACAACCTTGAATATATCCTGCCTGAATTTAGAGACCATGTAAAGAATAGGTTTGACTCACTGAAAACTAATGACTGAAACCAAAGTAGTTATGAGATAACATCAATGACATCATACCTAAAGGAAGCAAAAGCTCATTAAAAAGACAGAAAAAAAAGAAAAGACTAAAACAGATACCAGAAGAGACTCTGAAACTTGCTTTGAGTGCAGAGTAGCTAAAGCAAACAGAAGAAATGATGAAGTATAAGAGTTGAAAAGAAAACTTCAAAGGGCAGTTTCAGAACAAAAGGTAAAGTATAATGAAATGTGCAGAGACATGGAGTCAGAAAGCCAAAAGGGAAGAACACACTCGGCAATTCCCAAGCTATAAGAACCAAAGGAAAAATTCAAGCCTGGAGTAGCAATATTGAGGGATTCTATGGGCAAAAAATTGAAAGACTCATGAAGCATCTAATGAAGATGGAAAGAATGTATAGAATCACGGAACCAAAGAGAATCGGTCAGCATTCAACCATTTTAGGAGGTAGCATAGGATCAAGAACCAACGAAACTGAAGGAAGAAGTCCAAGCTGCACTGAAAGCACTGGCAAATAACAAGACTCCAGGAATTAACGAAATATCAATTGAGATGCTTCAACAAATTAATGCAATGCTGGGAGTGATCACTCATCTATGCCAAGAAATTTGTAAGACCAAATTTGTAAGGCCAACTGACTGGAAGAGATCCATATTTGTGCCTATCCCAAAGAAAGGTGATCTAACAGACTGCAAAAATTATCGAAAAATATCATTAATGTCACATACAAGCATAATTTTGCTGAAGATAATTCATAAAATGTTGCAATCGTATATCGAGAGGGAGCCATCAAAAATTAGACCCAGATGAATTCAGAAGAGGACCTAGAATGAGGAATGGCATTGCCGATGTCAGATGGATCTTGGCTGAAAACAGAATACCAGAAAGATGTGTATCTGTGTTTTATTGACGAGACAAAGGCATTCAACTGCTTGGATCATAAAAAAATTATGGATAACATTGGGAAGGATAGAAATTCCAGAGCACTTAATTCTGCTCATGTGGAACCTGCACCTAGATCAAGAGGCAGTTGTTTGAACAGAACAAGGTGATAACTGAGTGGTTTAAAATCAAAACTTGAAAGTTGTGTCCTTTCATCATACTTATTCAACCTGTATGCTGAGCAAATAATCTGAGAAGCTGGAGTACATGAAGAAGAATGCTGCTTTAGGATTGGAGGAAAACTCATTAACATCTGAGATATGCAGATGATACAACTTTGCTAACTGAAAGTAAAGATGACATGTACTATGAAGAATATCAAAGTCCACAGCCTTCAGTGTGAATCACACCTCAACACAAAGAAAAAAAATTCTCACCACTGGACCAATAATCAACATAATAAACAGAAAGTACTGAAGTTGTCAAGGATTTCATTTCACATGGATCCACAATCAATGCCTATGGAAGCAGCAGTCTAGAAATCAAAGGACATGTTGCACTGGGCAAATCTGCTGCAAAATATCTATTTAAAATTTGAAAAAGCAAAGATGTTATTTTAATGACTAATGTGTGCCTGATTCAAGCCATGGTGTTTTCAATGGCCTCATATGTGTGAGATAGCCAGACAATGAAAAAGGAAGACCAAAGAAGAATTGACGCATTTGAATTATGGTGTTGGTGAGGAATATTGAATATGCCATGGATTGCCAGAAGAACAAACAAATCTGTCTTGGAAGAAATGCAGCTAGAATGCTCCTCAGAAGCAAGAATGACAAGACTTTATGTCCCTTACTTTGAAAATGTTATCAGAAAGGACCAATCCCTGAAGAAGGGCATCATGCTTGGTAAAGTAGACGGTCAGTGAAAAAGAAGAAGACTCTCAACAAGATGGATTGACCCAATGGCTGCAGCAATGGCCTCAAACATAGTAACATTTGTGAGGATGCCATAGGATGGGGCAACATTTTGCTCTGTTATGTGTGGGGTTGCCATGATTTGGAGCCAACTTGATAGCACCTAACAACAACAACATATACATAAACCCATTGACCCATTGCAATCGAGTCGATTCTGACTCATAGCAACCCTATAGGACAGAGTAGAACTGCCTTATAGGGTTTCCAAGGAGTATGTGGTGGATTTGAACTGCCAACTTTTTGATTAGCAGCTAAGCCCTTAACCACTGTGCCACCAGGTCTATAGATATATATACTGATAGTGTTATATAGAGAGAGAAAGAAACCAGGTCTGTTTCTCTAGAGAACCCTAAAACACATCCTTTTTAATATTACAACTGAAAGTTCTTCACAGGCTCTGATTAGGTAAAACAGACAGCTCTCCACTACACTTCATGAAACTATTCCATAAAGTGAAAATAGAGGTTCTAAGAACTTAAGTGACTTGACCACAGCGACAGAGCTAGTAAGTCCCACAGCTAGATCCAAACACAGGACTTTCCACGGCAAATATATGATTGCCTCCCTTTTTTAGAATAAGATTTGTAAAGTGGAACATGTACTTGCATATATATTAAGCTTCTCGAATTAGACTACAAATAAAACAATTATGTCTCAAAATTACAAAAAATAAAAACATCTTCTATTTTTTTATAACCTAAAACATCCATTTAGAAAATAAATCACTTTTAAATCATCGAAACTAAAGGGATCAGGAGGCGGGGCCAAGATGGCGGACTAGGTAGACGCTACCTCTGATCCCTCTTGCAACAAAGACCCGGAAAAACAAGTGAATCAATCACATACATAACAATCTACGAACCCTGAACAACAAACACAGATTTAGAGACGGAGAATGAACAAATACGGGGAAGCAGCGATTGTTTTCAGAGCCTGGAGCCAGCGTACCACTCAGGCGGCTTCATTAACATCCGAATTGCCTGAGCCAGAGGGAGAACTCTGAGAGGGATCTGACTGCATTTTTTTTTCAGCAGATTTTCTGGAAAAACTAGTTTCCCAGTGATGGCTCAGAGACAGCAGTCCATATCAAACCACATAAAGAAGCAGACCATGACAGTTTCTCCAACCCCCCAAACAAAAGAATCAAAATCTTTCCCAAATGAAGATACAATCCTGGAATTATCAGATACAGAATATAAAAAACTAATTTACAGAATGCTTCAAGACATCACAAACGAAATAAGGCAAACTGCAGAAAAAGCTAAGGAACACACTGATAAAACTGTTGAAGAACTCAAAAAGATCAGTCAAGAACATAGTGGAAAAATTAATAAGTTGCAAGAATCCATAGAGAGACAGCATGTAGAAATCCAAAAGATTAACAATAAAATTACAGAATTAGACAACACAATAGGAAGTCAGAGGAACAGACTCGAGCAATTAGAATGCAGACTAGGACATCTGGAGGACCAGGGAATCAACACCAACATAGCTGAAAAAAAATCAGATAAAAGAATTTAAAAAAATGAAGAAACCCTAAGAATCATGTGGGACTCTATCAAGAAGGATAACTTGCGGGTGATTGGAGTCCCAGAACAGGGAGGGGGGACAGAAAACACAGAGAAAATAGTTGAAGAACTCCTGACACAAAATTTCCCTGACATCATGAAAGACGAAAATATCTATCCAAGATGCTCATCGAACCCCATTTAAGATTGATACAAAAAGAAAAACACCAAGACATATTATCATCAAACTCGCCAAAACCAAAGATAAACAGAAAATTTTAAAAGCAGCCACGGAGAAAAGAAAGGTTTCCTTCAAGGGAGAATCAATAAGAATAAGTGCAGACTACTCAGCAGAAACCATGCAGGCAAGAAGGGAATGGGACGACATATACAGAGCACTGAAGGAGAATAACTGCCAGCCAAGGATCATATATCCAGCAAAACTCTCTCTGAAATATGAAGGTGAAATTAAGATATTGACAGATAAACACAAGTTTAGAGAATTTGCAAAAACCAAACCAAAGCTACAAGAAATACTAAAGGACATTGTTTGGTCAGAAAACCAATAATATCAGATACCAGCACAACACAAGGTCACAAAACAGAACGTCCTGATATCAACTCAAATAGGGAAATCACAAAAACAAACAAATTAAGATTAATTAAAAAAAAAATACACATAACAGGGAATCATGGAAGTCAATAGGTAAAAGATCACAATAATCAAAAAGAGGGACTAAATACAGGAGGCATTGAACTGCCAGATGGAGAGTGATACAAGGCGATATAGAACGATACAAGTAACCACAAAAAGGTATAACAACTCCATAACTCAAGATAAAAGCCAAGAAAAACGTAACGACTCAACTAACATAAAGTCAAGCACTATGAAAATGAGGATCTCACAATTTACTAAGAAAAACGTCTCAGCACAAAAAAGTATGTGGAAAAATGAAATTGCCAACAACACACATGAAAAGACATCAAAATGACAGCACTAAAAACTTATTTATCTATAATTATGCTGAATGTAAATGGACTAAATGCACCAATAAAGAGACAGAGAGTCACGGACTGGATAAAGAAACACGATCCATCCATATGCTGCCTACAAGAGGCACACCTTAGACTTAAAGACACAAACAAACTAAAACTCAAAGGATGGAAAAAATATATCAAGCAAACAATAAGCAAAAAAGAAGAGGAGTAGCAATATTAATTTCTGACAAAATAGACTTTAGACTTAAATCCACCACAAAGGATAAAGAAGGACACTATATAATGATAAAAGGGACAATTGATCAGGAAGACATAACCATATTAAATATTTATGCACCCAATGACAGGGCCAAATTTTAACAGAATTGAAAAGTGAGATAGATACCTCCACAATTATAGTAGGAGACTTCAACACACCACTTTCGGAGAAGGACAGAACATCCAGTAAGAAGCTCAATAGAGACACGGAAGACCTACTTACAACAATCAACCAACTTGACCTCATTGACTCATACAGAACTCTCCACCCAACTGCTGCAAAGTATCCTTTTTTTTCTAGCGCACATGGAACATTCTCTAGAATAGACCACATATTAGGTCATAAAACAAACCTTTGCAGAGTCCAAAACATCGAAATATTGCAAAGCATCTTCTCAGACCACAAGGCAATAAAACTAGAAATCAATAACAGAAAAACTAGGGAAAAGAAATCAAATACTTGGAAAATGAACAATACCCTCCTGAAAAAAGACTGGGTTATAGAAGACATCAAGGAGGGAATAAGGAAATTCATAGAAAGCAACGAGAATGAAAATACTTCCTATCAAAACCTCTGGGACACAGCAAAAGCAGTGCTCAGAGGCCAATCGATATCGATAAATGCACACATACAAAAAGAAGAAAGAGCCAAAATCAGAGAACTGTCCCTACAACTGGAACAAATAGAAAGTGAGCAACCAAAGAATCCATCAGGCACCAGAAGAAAACAAATAATAAAAATTAGAGCTGAACTAAATGAATTAGAGAACAGAAAAACAATTGAAAGAATTAACAAAGCCAAAAGCTGGTTCTTTGAAAAAACTAACAAAATTGATAAACCATTGGCTAGACTGACTAAAGAAAAACAGGAAAGGAAACAAATAACCCGAATAAGAAACGAGAAGGACCACATCACAACAGAACTAAATGAAATTAAAAGAATCATTTCAGATTACTACCAAAAATTGTACTCTAACAAATTTGAAAACCTAGAAGAAATGGATGAATTCCTGGAAAAACACTACCTACCTTTTTTTTTTTTTTTTTTTTTTTACCTAAACTAACACATTCAGAAGTAGAACAACTAAATAGACCCATAACAAAAAAAGAGATTGAAACGGTAATCAAAAAACTCCCTCCCCCAAAAAAAGCCCTGGCCCGGACTTCTTCACTGCAGAGTTCTACCAAACTTTCAGAGAAGAGTTAACACCACTACTACTGAAGGTATTTCAAAGCATAGAAAATGACGGAATACTACCCAACTCATTCTATGAAGCCACCAGCTCCCTGATACCAAAACCAGGTAAAGACATTACAAAAAAAGAAAAATATAGACCTATATCCCTCATGAACATTGATGCAAAAATCCTCAACAAAATTCTAGCCAATAGAATCCAACAACACATCAAAAAAATAATTCAGCATGATCAAGTGGGATTTATACCAGGTATGCAAGGCTGGTTTAATATCAGAAAAACCATTAATGTAATCCACCACATAAATAAAACAAAAGACAAAAACCACATGATCTTATCAATTGATGCAGAAAAGGCATTTGACAAAGTCCAACACCCATTTATGATAAAAACTCTTACCAAAATAGGAATTGAAGGAAAATTCCTCAACATAATAAAGGGCATCTATGCAAAGCCAACAGCCAATATCACTCTAAATGGAGAGAACCTGAAAGCATTTCCCTTGAGAACGGGAACCACACAAGGATGCCCTATATCACTGCTCTTAGTCAACATCGTGCTTGAAGTCCTAGCCAGGGCAATTAGGCTAGACAAAGAAATAAAAGGTATCCGGATTGGCAAGGAGAAAGTAAAGTTATCACTATTTGCAGATGACATGATCTTATACACAGAAAACCCTAAGGAATCCTCCAGAAAACTACTGAAACTAATAGAAGAGTTTGGCAGAGTCTCAGGTTATAAAATAAACATACAAAAATCACTTGGATTCCTCTACATCAACAAAAAGAACACCGAAGAGAAAATAACCAAATCAATACCATTCACAGTAGCCCCCAAGAAGATAAAATACTTAGGAATAAATCTTACCAAGCATGTAAAAGACCTATACAAAGAAAACTACAAAGCTCTACTACAAGAAATTCAAAAGGACATACTTAAGTGGAAAAACATACCTTGCTCATGGATAGGAAGACATAACGTAGTAAAAATATCTATGCTACCAAAAGCCATCTATACATATAACGCACTTCCGATGCAAATTCCAATGTCATATTTTAAGGGGATAGAGAAACAAATGACCAATTTCATATGGAAGGGAAAGAAGCCCCGGATAAGCAAAGCGTTACTGAAAAAGAAGAAGAAAGTGGGAGGCCTCACTCTACCTGATTTCAGAACCTATTATACAGCCACAGTAGTCAAAACAGCCTGGTACTGGTACAACAACAGGCACATAGACCAATGGAACAGAATTGAGAACCCAGATATAAATCCATCCACGTATGAGCAGCTGCTATTTGACAAAGGCCCAGTGTCAGTTAATTGGGGAAAAGACAGTCTTTTTAACAAATGGTGCTGGCATAACTGGATATCCATTTGCAAAAAAATGAAACAGGACCCATACCTCACACCAGGCACAAAAACTAACTCCAAGTGGATCAAAGACCGAAACATAAAGACTAAAACGATAAAGATCATGGAAGAAAAAATAGGGACAACCCTAGGAGCCCTAATACAAGGTATAAACAGAACACAAAACATTACCAAAATGATGAAGAGAAACCCGATAACTGGGAGCTCCTAAAAATCAAACACCTATGCTCATCTAAAGACTTCACCAAAAGAGTAAAAAGACCACCTACAGACTGGGAAAGAATTTTTAGCTATGACATCTCTGACCAGCGCCTGATCTCTAAAATCTACCTGATTCTGTCAAAACTCAACCACAAAAAGACAAACAACCCAATCAAGAAGTGGGCAAAGGATATGAACACACATTTCACTCAAGAAGATATTCAGGCAGCCAACAGATACATGAGAAAATGCTCTCGATCATTAGCCATTAGAGAAATGCAAATTAAAACTACAATGAGATTCCATCTCACACCAACAAGGCTGGCATTAATCCAAAAAACACAAAATAATAAATGTTGGAGAGGCTGTGGAGAGATTGGAACTCTTATACACTGCTGGTGGGAATGTAAAATGGTACAACCACTTTGGAAATCTATCTGGCGTTACCTTCAACAGTTAGAAATAGAACTACCATACAACCCAGAAATCCTGCTCCTCAGATTATACCCTAGAGATACAAGAGCCTTCACACAAACAGATATATGCACACCCATGTTTATTGCAGCTCTGTTTACAATAGCAAAAAGTTGGAAGCAACCAAGGTGTCCATCAACGGATGAATGGGTAAATAAATTGTGGTATATTCACACAATGGAATACTACGCATTGATAAAGAACAGTGATGAATCTCTGAAACATTTCATAACATGGAGGAACCTGGAAGGCATTATGCTGAGCGAAATGAGTCAGAGGCAAAAGGACAAATATTGTATAAGACCACTATTATAAGATCTTGAGAAATAGTAAAAACTGAGAAGAACACATACTTTTGTGGTTACCAAGGGGGGAGGGAGGGAGGGAGGGAGAGGGTTTTTTATTGATTAATCAGTAGATCAGAACTGCTTTAGGTGAAGGGAAAGACAACACTCAATACATGGAAGGTCAGCTCAATTGGACTGGACCAAAAGCAAAGAAGTTTCCAGGATAAAATGAATGCTGCAAAGGTCAGCGGAGCAAGGGCGGGGGTCTGGGGACCATGGTTTGAGGGGACTTCTAAGTCAATTGGCAAAATAATTCTATTATGAAAACATTCTGCATCCCACTTTGAAATGTGGCGTCTGGGGTCTTAAATGCTAACAAGTGGCCATCTAAGATGCATCCATTGGTCTCAACCCACCTGGAGCAAAGGAAAATGAAGAACACCAAGGTCACACGACAACTAAGAGCCCAAGAGACAGAAAGGGCCACATGAACCAGAGACCTACATCATCCTGAGACCAGAAGAACTAGTTGGTGCCCAGCCACAATCGACGACTGCCCTGACAGGGAGCACAACAGAGAACCCCTGAGGGAGCAGGAGATCAGTGGGATGCAGACCCCAAATTCTCATAAAAAGACCATACTTAATGGTCTGACTGAGACTAGGGGAATCCCGGCGGCCATGGTCCCCAGACCTTCTGTCGGCACAGGACAGGAACCATCCCTGAAGACAACTCATCAGACTTGAAAGGGACTGCTCAGTGGGTGGGAGAGAGATGCTGATGAAGAGTGAGCTAATTATATCAGGTGGACACTTGAGATTGTGTTGGCATCTCTTGTCTGGAGAGGGGATGGGAGGATAGAGAGAGAGGGAAGCTGGCAAAATTGTCACGAAAGTAGAGACTGAAAGGGCTAACTCAATAGGGGGAGAGCAAGTGGGAGTACGGAGTAAGATGTATGTAAACTTATATGTGACAGACTGACTTGATTTGTAAACGTTCACTTGAAGCTTAATAAAAGTTAAAAAAAAAAAAAAAACTAAACGGATCTAATTTATTTCTACTTTTGAGTCAAAATAGAGCCGAGAGTGAAAACGGCTTTTACAGGGTTTAGAAATATATATTCCCCTCATAGACCCACACTTAGAAAGGTTGACAATCTGTAATTTAACTAGTGAAGCTGATTCCCTTTCAAGGCAGAGAGCTGAGACTTAAAGGCAGGGCCGTTTGATACTTTATCAAAAAGGTTCAAGGTTGAAATATCAGACTAAGAGTTTTAATGAAATACTTGTTTAAGGGCCTAACTAATGATCAAAAAACAAAAAAGAAAACACTTCATTCTCTATAGCAATTCATCACAATCATGGGTGGCAGGTTAACCTTACCCACTGCTGCCGAATCATTTCTGACCCATAACGACCCTGGAGGACAGAATAGAACTGTCCCATGGAGTTTCCAAGGAGCACCTGGTGCTGCCAACCTTTTGGTTAGCAACCATATCACTTAACCACTACACCACAAGGGTTTCCAGGTTAACTTTAGGTATAGAGAAAACACACAAGTAACTGAAAACCTGAAGCTGCCAGATTGAGGCGTGGTGTTTGAATGGGCTCTGGTGTCTCAATGATTCCTTAACGTGTCTGCCTGAAGTATAACCACTTCATATACCTGGATTGTGAAGGAGGTGGCACACAAAGTAATAACCCATTCAGGTTTAATGAATGATTTTCTATAAAACTAATGTATACCCCTTGTAATATTGAGGGCTTTTCATACACCAAGCAAATGCCTAAAATTTTTATGCTTAGAAAGAACCATCACATTGGAAGTTATAACGCCTCCATCTTACCAGAGAAAGAGCAAAGCTTGGAGGGGCTAAGTAGTCTGCTCTGAGTCACACAGCTAGCAAAAGAGAAATTGCTTTGAATCCAGACAATCTGACTCCAAAGACCCCCAAATGCTATATTATTTAGTGTAGCTCCACAATTTTTTGAAATGATTTTTAAATATTGATGTTTCTTTCACATATTTTGGTTCCCAGAGGAAACAAGCTCCTTAGAGTATTCCTGTAAAGCTCAGCTCGTAGCACCTTGTACTTTAAATGTTAGGGAGAGGAGAATTAGAACAGGCAGGCACATTGGTCACGGAGAGATTTTACTAAGGAAGTCAAAGGCATTCTATGAAATGTTTGGATGAGTTCTATGTTTTCCAATTTATTTATTTATTTATTGACTGCTTTAGACATTTTGGTAATACTCGACAGTTGTCAAGTTTCTTCATTAAACAAATCAGGGAAAGGCTGGGTATGGAATAAGTAGCCTCCAGGGTTGCCGTAAGTTGGAACCAACCCTGCAGCACAGGGACTGGATTGGGATTGACCCCCATCAGTGAGCAGCCACACCTCACTTCCTGCTCTGAAAAATAACAGCGTTAATCAATTCTTTGATTTTATAGTTGGCCATTTAAATGACTTGCTCAGCCTTCCAGGTGGTTAGTGACAATGGCAAGAGTACTTGAGTTCCAGCTCCACCTCTCAGTGTACGAGCTATGTGATACAAAGTCAAGCGCTCCCCTCAGGGCTTCAGTCTCTTGACCAGTAAGATGGACGATGTCAACCTTGCAACTTTTAAGGTTCCCTTCAACAATAACGTTCTGCGATTTTATATCACAAGTAAGCATGTAACAGGGACTTTAAAGCCTGTCATCAACTAGTTTAAGGGACACAGCACATTTTAGCTCTAGATATGTGATGATCGAATGAAATGCTCATAGAGAGGACATGCATTATTGAGCAGTGTTTCCTGCTTAGATCTGCATGCGTTTTCTACTCAAGAGGTTGGTCACTCACAAGGTAAAAGATGACCTCAAAGGGAATAAATAATTCAAACTGAAAAAGGCGATGCTTTTAAATTCATAGGACAATTACTAAAATTTGTGTTTATCGTAAAGGTAATTGTATGATTAAAAGGTACCTTTTCCTTTCTACTTCCTGCCTTCATTCAAGTACACATCATTTATAATTTTGAGTAGTATATGAGACACGAAAATGTAGAAATGTGAATCAAAGAGAATGTGTCTTTAAAATATGAGTGGAAGACAAACTGATATTAGTGAGGATCAAAAAAAAAATGATATCTGCACTCTAAGAGTAGAAATATTTAGTGAAAAAGAGTAATAATAAATCACTGAAAGCCACTGTATATTTATTTCAAAGCCGGAAAACATGTAGTAGGGAAAGTACAGGGCTTGTAATCAGAGGGCCTTGAGTTGTGACTTTCCCACTCACACAACCAAATTATTTAATTTCAGAGATTTAATTGTCTAATCTATAAAATTCAGACAGTACTTAAGTCATAGATGTACTGTGATAATTAAGAAAGCTTGGAGACGGTGAAGCGCTTTAAAAACCCCAGGACTGTGTGCAAGATAATGAAAGAATCACATTGCCTCTTTAAAATTCTAAGCCCTCAAGCCATTGATAAAGGAAAATGTTCTAGGATTCTGTTTGGAATTACTTTTTCCTGGTACGTCTAGCGAGAGCTAGGGTTGGTTTCAGGTTTGTGGGTTAATTGCTTTTGTCATATATATATACATATGTTCTGTTATACCACAGTGTGTTCTGGTGATCTATTATGAGCCCTGGTGGTGCAGTGGTTAAGGGCTTGGCTGCTAGCAGATAGATCAATGGTTTGAACCAACCAGCAGGGCCAAGGGAGAAAGATGTGATAGACTGCTTCAGTAAAGGTTTACAGCCGTGGAAACTTTATGCAGTAGTTCTTCTCTGTCCTATAAAGTCGTCATAAGTTGGAACTGACTTGACAGCAGAGGGGTTGGGTGATCTATCTCTGTGTAACAAACCACTCCAAAACATATCAGCTTAAAGTGGTATTTTATTTTGCTCATAATTGTGTGGATCATGAATTCTGAGAGTATTCAACTGGACAGTTTATCTCTAATCCATGTGATGTCAGCTATGATGCCTGGAACTGCAGGGTCAACTTCCTGGTTAGCTTATTCATTCGTATTTGGTGCGTTGGCTTTTCTCAACGTGTCATCTTAGCCCTTAGGGCAGAGTTTGGCAAACTTTCTGTGGCTAGCTTTAGCCCACAACTGGGAGAAACTTGGCACTAGGGCTGTGGTTTGCAACTTTTGCTCTAGGGCTTTCCTTTGGGGCCTGGGCTTTCCTCAGCCTGATGGCCTGATGGCCTCAGGGTGGTCAAAACTTTTATATGGAAGTTGAAGGCTCCAACTGAAAGTATTAGGAGAGCCAGGCTGAAACCACATATCTTTTTATAACCTAGCCTCAAAAGTCCTAGAATGCCACTTTCTTCTCATTCTATGAGGTCAGGCAAGTTACCAACACCAGCCAAGATTCAATGGGAACAATAGAAAATAATTTATTGCCTTCTTTACTTCTTAAACTTGCATAATTGTCTAAAGCATAAAATAATTATTTCTTTCATTTTATTTAAAACTAACTTTTCATGTATCAGATGCTGCCTCCTGTGTTTGATTTATAGGAGGACAGATACAGGGAGTGTCATGGATTGAATTTTGTCCCCAAAAAATATGTGTATCAATTTGTCTAGGCCATTATTTCCAGTATTTTGTGATTTTCCACCATTTTGTCATCTGATGTGATTTTTCTACATGTTGTATATCCTGCCTCTAGGATGCTAATGGGGTGGGATAGGCAGCAGCTATGTTAATGAGGCAGGACTCAATCTACAAGATTGAATTGTGTCTTGAGCCAATCTCTTTTGAGATATAAAAGAGAGCAACAAGCAGAGAGATGGGGGACCTCATGCCACCAAGAAAGCAGCACCAGGAGCAGAGCTCCTTATTTGGACCTGGGATTCCTGCTAGGAGAAGCTCCTAGGCCAAGGGAAGATTGATGACAAGGCACTTCCTCCAGAGCTGACAGAGAAAGCCTTCCCCCCTGGAGCTGATGCCCTGAAATTGGACTTCTAGCCTACCATATTGTGAGAGAATAAACTTCTGTTTGTTAAAGCCATCCACTCATGGTATTTCTGTTAGAGCAGCATTAGATGTCTAGGACAGGGAGCAAGTCGAGCAAGTCCAAATTTATTTTTTGGAATTATATCAGTTTCTGGAATGATTAATTCCTTATTTCTATAAATATTTATCAAATGTTTATGTGTCCAGAAATGTGTAAACTTTTGCATTGGGTTCAAATGCAGAATGAATTTTAAGTTACCTGATTCCGATAGTAAATTTTCCCATTGTTAGGGGTCTATGCTATTTTTTTCTCAGTGTAGTTGGGAGGTAGGGTGGGATAGAAGGTGCACATTGCTAAATATAGCAACAGTGACCTTCAACGGAAAGTCAATCACATTAAATGAAAAGTTATTTTCACTTTCCCAACCGCTTTAATGATATAGCTATGCAGGGCAATTCTAGACTATCCAGAACTGGGTGTAGGGCCTGGAGAGGAAAAAAAACAAAAAAAACTATCCACATAAAAAAAAAAAAATAGAGTGGGAAAAACGTGGGAGTTACTGAGTAATCAAGCAGAGAGGGAAGGAGCAAAAGACAAGGGAAGGAATAGTGAGAGAAGATGGGTGGGCAGTTTGGGAGGCATAGAGGATAAAGTCAGTAAGGAAGACACCAGGGAGGAGTGGCCACAGGACCATTAAAACTATAAACACCTTGCGGTATTTACAGTTATTTTGTATTTTTATGATGTAAATCCTTCTCCTACCTTATCTTTCCAACCATCAAGTATACCAGAACTCATTGAGAGATTTTCCTGTGAATGGGGATTTTTTTTTTTAATTTCAAAAAGGGGCAGAGGTTTATATATAGGTCAACGTAGTAATAGTACATAGAATAGCAACTGCATATATGGGTATAGTTATATAATCCATTCACCGAAACAGTACAGTCAAAGGAGTTTGAATCTAAAATCAGCGAGGAGCTTCGGTGCCTGAGCCAACGTCAATTCACCTATTTCGCCTTCATATTCAGATATATTCTGGAGTGAGTTGTGATCATCAATTCAACATATCTCCCCTTCAAGGTGGAGTCGTGACAACAAAATCCAGTTGTACAGAGTGAGGTAACTTATGCCACCAGCTAAAACGCCAGCATTCACCAATGACTGTCAAATCTCTTAAAGGATCTAGGAAGTAGGCAAGAACTTAAGGCCAAACACAAAAGTATCATCCGTTCTTCCTCAGAAAATGATTTCTGGAGCCTAATAAGGGGACTAGAACAGTACAAAAAGTTTATATACATGTCCACGTTATATTTTATTTTTTCATTGTTTTTGCTTTCCACACCAAATTTATTAAGAATAATTTCAATTACTTGGAATAGTTCTTAGATGCTCTGAAATGCTAATGTTCTTAGAAAGAAAAGATGATCTAAACAATTATCTTACTAATTAGTTTAATTATATTTTATTCTTATGTAAGGCAAATAATCTAAGACAAAAATAAATTCATACCATGAATTAATGACAAAACTTTTAAAATTATTTCAATTTTTTACATGACATAATAAAGTATTTATCAGAAATAAGCAAAAATATTCGTTATCTTCCCTGTTATTTCAGAGTTAAAGAGAAGAGATGACACAGAATAATCTGAAGATATACGTTGAAATCACTGGAGGACATGCTGAAAAAACACAAAAAAGGCATATCTAAAAGTCAGTAGATGAATTAAGATGAATTCAGGAAAGTAGAAGTGAGGGAGAGAAAGAAAGAAAAAGCAATGAAAGAAGGGAGGAGGAGAGAGAGAATTTAAAATAGCCAGGAAGTGGGAACGACAGACGGAAAAAGGGAGGGCAGGCAAATAGAAAATAATTGAGTCTATATCTAATTATATTAATAATTAACATTAAATGCTAATGAACTAAATTAATGTTAATGGACTGAATATAACAATTAAAAGACAAAGATTTCTAGACCCGATAAAAAGACAATTTCCAATTACATGCTGTATAACAAACACGCTTTAAATATTAAGGAGCAATATGTATTAGTTTTCTGTGCTTGTTACCTGCCCTTGAGTTGGCCCCTGCCTCATGGCAGTCCCAAGCACAGTGAGACGAAACACTGGCCAGTCCTGCACCATACCCATGATGGGTTGGGGATCATACCATTGTGATCCATAGGATTTTCATTGACTTATTTTCTGAAGTAGATTGCCAGGCCTTTCTTTCTGGTCCATCTTAGTCTGGAAGATCTTCTGAAACCTGTTCAGCCTCATATAAACATACAGACTTTTACTGATGGATGAGGGTGGTTGTGCATGAAGTTCATTGGCCTGAAATCAAACCCAGGTCTCTCATATGCAAAGCAAGAATTCTACCATGGAGCCACTACTGTTCCTATTAGAGTTTTAGGGCTGCCATAACAAGATATCACAAGCAGTGTGGCTTCAAACAACAGAAATTTATTCTCTCATTGTTCCGAAGGCTAGGAGTCTGCAATCATGCTGTAAATAGGGCCATCCTCCCTCCAAATGCTTCTAGCCTCATGTGGTTGCCGGGAATTCATGGTGTTCCTTGGCTTGTAGATGAATCACTCCAATTTCCGCTTTATTTTCACATGACCTTCTCCCCTGAGTGTCTCTGTGTCTTTTCTCCTACCAGGACATCAGTTATTGGATTAGGGCTCTTCCTAACCGAGTATGACCTCATTTTATCATGATAAGTCTGCAAAGACCATATTTAAAAATAAGATCACATTCATAAGTACCAAGTGAACATGCATTTTTGAATGAAACTATTCAACTGTTACACCAAGTACACAGTACAGTAATAAATGAATACACACACACACCAACTGGGAAATAATAATCATAGAGAAGGAATAGTTCTACTTATATGAAAGAATATATCCTCTATGACAAAGGTATTACCAAAAATAGACATCACTTGATGTTAATGGGCTGTTTCACTAGAATGACATCTTTATTGTTGTTGTTGTTAGGTGCTGTGAAGTCAGTTCTGACTCATAGAGACCCTGTGTACAACAGAACAAAACGCTGCCCTGTCTCGTACCATCCTCACAATCATTGCTATGTATGAGCCCATTGTTGCAGCCACTGTGTCAATTCATCTCCTTGACGGTTTTCTCCTTTTTTGCTAACCCTCTACATTACCAACCATAATATAATCTAGGGGTTTGTCCCTCTGGATAACATGTCCAAAGCATGTCCGACAAAGTCTTGCCATCCTCACCTCTAAGGAAAATTCTCACTGTATTTCTTCCAAGACAGATTTGTTCATTCTTTTGGCAATCCACGGGATATTCGGTATTCCTCACCAACATCATAATTCAAATGCATCAATTCTTCTTCAGTCTTCCACATCCATTGTCCAGGTTTTACATACTGAAAATACCATGGCTTGAGTCAGGCTCACCTTGGTCCTCAAAGTGACATCTTTACTTTTATTTATTTATTTCTTTTTAACACTTTAAAGACAGGTCTTTTGCAGCAGAATTGCTCAAAGCAATATGTCCTTTGACTTCTTGACTGCTGCTTCCATGGGCACTGACTGTGGATCCAAGCAAAATGAAATCCTTGATGACTTCAGTACTTTTTCCATTTATCATAATGTTGCTTATTGGTCCAGTTGTGAGAATTTTTGTCTTTTTTATGTTGAGATGTAAACCACACTGAAGGCTGTAATCTTTGATCTTCATCAGTAAGTGTTTAAAGTCCTCTTTGCTCTCAACAAGCAAGGTTGTGTCATCTGCATATCATAGGTTGTTAATGAACCTTTCTCCAGTCCTGACACCAAGCTCTTCTTCATATAGTCCAGGTTCTCAAATTATTTGCTTAACATACAGGTTGAATAAGTATGGTGAAAGGATACAGCTCAGACATACACCTTTCCTGAATTTAAACCACACAGTATCCCCTTGTTCTGTTCAAACAACTGCCTCTTGGTATATCTGCAGGTTACTCATGAGCACAATGAAGTGTTCTGAAATTCACATTCTTTGTAATGTTATTCATAATTTGTTATGATCCACACAGTCGAATGCCTTTGTGTCAGAAAACTGCTTTCTGGTATTCCCTGCTTTCAGCCAAGATTCATCTGACATCAGCACTGATATCCTCCATTCCATGTGCTCTGCTGAATACAGCTTGTATTTCTGGCAGTTCCCTGTCAATGTATCGCTGTAACCTTTTTTGAATTATCTTTAACAAGCAAAATTTTACTTTTAATTTTAATGATATTGTTTGAAAATGTCTGCATTCTGTTGATCATCTTTCTTTGGAATGAACACTAATACGGATCTCTTCCAGTCGGTTGGCCAAGTAGCTGACTTCCAAAATTGCTTGGCATAGATGTATGAGCTCTTTCAGTGTGGCATCCATTTGTCGAAACATCTCAATTGATATTCTGTCAATTCCTTGGGTTTGTTCTGCATCAATGCTTTTGGTGCAACTTGGACTTCTTCCTTCAATACCATCAATATGCTACCTCCTGAAATGATTGAACATCGTTCAATTCTTATTGGTAGAGTGACTCTGTGTATTCCTTCCATCTTCTCCTGGCGCTTCCTGTGTTGTTGTCCCATAGAATCCTTCACTGTTGCAACTCAAGGCTTCAGTTTTGCTTCAGTTCTTTCAGCTTGAGAAATGCCAGGCATGTTTTTCCTTTTGTTTTTTTAACTCCAAGTCTTTTCACATTTCATTATAATGCTTTGTCTTTTTGATCTGCCCTTTGAAATCTCCTCTTCAGGTCTTTCACTTCATTTCTTCCATTCACTTTAGCTACTCTACATTCAAGAGCAAGTTTACAGTCTCTTCCGACATTCACTTTGGTCTTTTCTTTCTTTCCTGTCTTTTTAATGTCCTTTTGCTTTTTTCATGTATGATGTTCTTGATGTCATCCCACAACTCGTCTGGTCTTTGTTCATTAGTTTTCAATGCATCAAATCTATTCTTGAGCTAGTCTTTTAATTCAGGTGGTACATACTCAAAGTTGTACTTTGGCTCTTGTGGACTCATTTTAATTTTCTCCAGCTTCAATTTGAACTTGCATATGAGCAATTGATGTTCTGTTTTGCAGTCGACTCCTGGCCTCGTTCTGACTGATGATATTGACTTCTCTAGTGTCTCTTTCTACAGATGTAGACAATTTGATTCCCGTGTATTCTATCTGGCAAGGTTCAAGTGTATAGCTGTTGAAAATAGATATTTACAATGAATATGTTGTTTGTCCTGCAAAATTCTATCATGTGATTTCCAGTATTGTTTCTATCACCAAGGTCACATTTTCCAACTACCGAGCCTTCTTGTTTGTTTTCAACTTTCACATGCCAATCACCAGTAATTACTGATGCATCTTGATTACATGTTTGATCAATTTAAGACTGTAGAAGTTGATAAAAATCTTTTATTCAGAAAGATATAATAATCACAAATGTATGTGTACCTTATTTAAAAATATTAAAATATATGAAGCACAATTTAACAAAATTAAAAGGATAAATTAAAAAACCACAGTAAAAGATTTTTGACAAATCTTTCTCAGCAATTGATAGAATAGCTACACGGAAACGCAGTAGAACAGAGAATCTAAACAACACCGTTGATGATCTTTTTCTCATCGATGTTTTTAAAGGGTTAGACAGAACAAATAACAAAATACACATCCCCCTCCATGATATATCATATGCAGACCATAAAACAAATCTTAATAAACTTAAAAATTGAAAGAATAAAGAATTTGTGATATGACTATGAAATTAAAAATATGCAACATAAATATTCTAATAGAACTCCAACTATTTGGTCAATAAACAATACACTTCTAAATGATCCATGAGGCCAAGAAGAAATTAAGAGTTTTAAAAATTTCACACTGAATGATAATGAAAATAAAATACCGTATGTTAAAATTGTGTTTAGAAATAAATTTATAGTTTTAAATACTTATATTACAAAAGTGGGAAGGACTAGAATCAAACACCTTAAGTGATGCTTTTATAGATTAAATTGTGTCCCCCAAAAAATATATGTTGGAGTAATAGCCTCTGTGCCTGTGAATGTAGTCTTGTTATGTTAATGAGGTCATATGGAAGTAGGGTGGGTCCTAAACCTAATCTCTTCTGAGTGGTGTCTTGTAAACGGGGATACAGACACAGAGAGCCAGACACACAGGGAGATATAATGTGATAACGGAGGCAGATGAAATGTAAGCAGCAAAGAAGCTCCAAGGATTGCCAGCAGCCACCAGAAAGTAGGAGAGAGGTCCACAGAAGGAATCCACATAGTTGACATCCTAATCTGGACTTCTCCAGAACTGTGAGAACTAGGGGAGAGGTCCACAGAAGGAATCAACACAGCTGAGATCTTAATCTGGACTTCTCCAGAACTGTGAGAAAATAAATTTATGTTCTTTAAAGCTACCCATTTTATGTTACTTTGTTCTGCTAGCCCTTGGAAATTTTTTTCTATAAGGAATTAAGAAAAGAAGAACAAAGTAAATCCGAATTTAGTAGAAAGAAGAAAAATAAGTATAAGAATAGAAAGGCAATGTACTAATAATGGACAAATTATACAGAAAAAAAGTAAAGAACCAAGCTGATTTTATTTGTTTATCAACAAAATTGATAAGCCTTTAGCTAGACAATTAAAGAGTAAAAGAAATATAACAATTGACATATATCAGGAAAGAAAGAAGAGTTATACCATTCCTACAAATATTAAAAGGAAAATAACAGAATTTTGTTGAGAATTTTTACATCTATATTCATGAAGAATATTGACCTGTAATTTTCTTTTTTAGTTGTGTCTTTGCCTGGCTTTGGTATCAGAGTTATGCTGGCTTCATAGAATGAATTATGGAGTATTTTTCCCTTTTCTACATTCTGTTACAGTTTGGGTAGAATTGGTGTCAACTCTTCTCTGACTGTTTGGTAGAATTCTCCAGTGAAGCCATCTGGGCTGAGGTTTTTTTTTTTTTTTTTTTTTTAGTGACTTCTTCAATTTCTTCTTTTGTTATGGGTGTGTTCAAATTTTCTACCTGTTAGTGTTAGTTTAGGTAGATAGTGTGTTCTTAGAAATTTTTCCATTTCTCCTAGGTTTTCAAATTTGTTGGAGTACATTTTTTTCATAATATCCTGTTAGAATCCTTTCTATCTTGGTTGATTCTGTTGTAATGCCACTCATCTCATTTCTTGTTTTAGTTGTTTGCATCTTCTCTCCCCCCCGCCTTGTCAGTTTGGCCTGTGGTTTGTCAATTTTATTGATCCTCTCAAAGAACCAATTTCTAGTGTTGCTGATTCTTTCTATTGTTTTTCTGTTTTCTATTTCATTTATTTCTGCTATGATCTTTACTATTTCCTTTCTTCTCCTTACTATGGACTTCTTTTGCTGCTCCTTTTCTATTTGTTTCAGTTGTAGGGTTAAGCTATTGATTTGGGCCCTTTCTTCTTTTTTGATGTGTGCATTTATTGCTCTAAATTCCCTTGAGCACTACCTTTGTTGTGTCCCAAAGTCTCTGAATATATTGTGTTTCCATTCTCATTTGATTCTAGGAATTTTTAAATTTCATTTTTAATTTCTTGTTTTACCTAGTAGTTTTTAAGTGAGGTGTTATTCAGTTTCCATGTACTTATTTTTTTTTCTGTTGTTCTGTCTGTTATCAGTTTCTAGCTTTATAGTGTTATGATCAGAGAAGATGCTTTGTATTATTTCAATAGTTTTGAATTTATTGAGGCTTGCTTTATGGCCTAACATATTGTCTGTTCTGGAGAACGATCCACTTGTGTTGGAGACGAATATGTACTGTGCTGCTGTTGGGTGGTGTGTTCTGTATGTTTATGATGTCAAGTTGGCTGACTCTGTTGTTTAGATCTTCTGTATCTTTGTTGAAATTCTTTCTAGTCTTCCTGTCCACATTGAAAGTGGTGTGTTAAAGTCTCCTATTATTGCAGAACTATTTCTCTTTTCAGTTCTGTTAGAGTCTGTCTAATGTATTTTAGATCTCTTTTACTGGATACATAGGTATTTATTATAGTTATGTCCTCTTGGTGGGTTGATCCTTTAATCATTATATAACGCCCTTCCTTGTCTCTTGTAATGAAGTCTGACTTAAAGCCTATTTTATCAGAGGTTATTATTGCCATTTATGTTCTCTTTTGGTTACTGTTTGCCTTCCTTATTTTTTCCATCCTTTGATTCCTAGCCTATTTATGTCTTGTGTCTAAGGTGTGTCTCTTGTAGGCAAAATATTGATGGGTCATGCTTTTTTAAATTTTCTTCTTCTTTATTCCAATGAGTAGATTTGTTAATTTTCTTTGTGGCTACCCTGAAAATAACAGAATATTCTGAAAAAAAACTTTATGCCAATAAATTTGACAGCTCTGGTAAAAAAGATAAATTCCTTAAAGATAAAAATTATCAAAGTCAACTCAATAAATATTTATAAAACATGAATAGTTCTATATTTATTAGAGAAATATAAAAATAGCCAAATTGTCCAACCAACAAAATTGAGATTCAGATATCTTCAGAGTTGAATTGTCCCGGACATTTAAAGAGGAAATATTGCCAATTTTACACAAACTCTTCTGAAAATAGAAGAGGTGGAAATATTTATCAACTCATTATATACTGCCAGCCTTACTCTGATGACTACATAATGAGATAGTCATTAAGAGAAAAGTAAATGCAGAACTTCGTGATCACAAACATCAAAAAAACCCTTTACAAAATATTAACAATCCAAATTAAACCATGACAAAATAATATTGTATTAAAATAGACAAGTAGAATTTCCCCCCAAGAGAATGCAGATTTGATTTAACACTGAAAAAATATTCAATGTAATTTTCAATATTAGTACAATGAGGAAGTATAAATGTGGTTATTTTAATATCTGCATTTGAATAATTCAACTATTTATGCTAAAAATAATAAAATAAGATAAAGAAAATTGGCAAGATAGAACTTCCTCCACCTGGTAAAGGGAAGCTATGAAAAACTGACAAGCAATATCCTGCTTAATGGCAAAACACTGAATACCTTCCTGATAAAAATAGGAATAAGGCAAGGATGTCTGCTCTCACCACTGCTATTTAGACTTGTACACAAGACCTTGGTTTTGGAAATAAAGGCAAGAAAAATACAAAAAGCATGCAGATTGAGAGTTAGTAAAAATATATTTTTTCAAGTAATATGCTTATTTACATAGAAAATTCTCAAATACATAGAAAATTCTGAACAAGTAGCAGAATTAATACACAGATTTGACAAGTTTGTAGGACAAAATGTTAAGCTATAAAATACAATAGTATTTTGTATACTAGCATTAAACTACCAGAAAATTTCTAAACCATCCTAGTTACAACGACCTCAAAGTATAAAATATTTAAAAATATTTAGGAATGTATTAAACATGGGCGAGTTCTTTTTAATTCAAAACTACACCAAATTGCAGAGAAATTAAATAAGATTTTAATAAATATTCATGTAATAGACTATTCCATATTGTTAAAATATTAGTTCACCCCAAATTGATCTATAGAAATTTATAGGATATGCAAAATGTATATAGAAAAGCAAAGAAACTAAAATAGCATGAGCAATTTTTAAAGTGAAGAACAAAGTTGGAGATCTGTACGATACCTGATTTCAAGACTTGATACAAAGCTACAGTAATCAATACAATGTGATGTTGGTGAAAGGATAGACAGACAGATCAGTGGACCAGAAGGGAGACATTAGAAATATGCACACATACATATGAGAAATTGATTTATTCTAAAACATTCTGTCTTAGATTGGGTTCTTAAGAAGCAAAAGGAGTAAATCTTATATATATACATATATGTAATCACCCACCCAGTGCCGTCGAGTCGATTCTGACTCATAGTGACCCTATAGGACAGAGTAGAACTGCCTCATAGAGTTTCCAAGGAGCGCCTGGTGAATTTGAACTGCCGACCCTTTGGTTAGCAGCCGTAGCACTTAACCACTACGCCAGCAAGGTTTCCGTATATGTATATGTATATGTATATGTATATGTATATGTATATGTATATGTATATGTATATGTATATGTATATGTATATGTATATGTATATGTATATGTATATGTATATGTATATGTATATGTATATGTATATGTATATGTATATGTATATGTATATGTATATGTATATGTATATGTATATGTATATGTATATGTATATGTATATATATACTGGGTTCGTTTTTTTTTTGTTATATATACATATATATACATACATTTCAAGGAAATGGCTCACGCAGTAGTAGAGACTGACAAGTCCTAAGTCCATGGGTCAGGCACCGGGCTGGAGGCTTCTGATTCACGTAGCTGCAGGGATTGATGAACCCAAGAACGGGAGGTCAGATGATGACAAGAAGGATGCAGGATCCAGAGCAAGCAAGTGAACTTTTCTGGAACATTTATGTATATATTGGATGCTGGCCATACCCCTGAGGAAACGGCCCTTAAAACTGATTGGCTGATCACATTAGATCACATCATGGAATGACTACATCATTGTATAACTGCCAAATTACATCATTACATAACTGCCAAATCACTGAGAATCATGGCCCAGTCAAGTTGACACACAACCTTAACCCTGTCAACTTAACAGTCCACTCTTGTTTACTTGGCACCTGTACCAATCTCCTTAAACCATACACAATCTCTAAATAAAGACAATTACAAAGTTATACTTGTGCCTAATACATGTATACCCAAAAACACACTAGCCTTGTTTACATCTTATATTGTAAAAGTGAAGAAAACAAAAAATATTTGATGCATGCATATAAGGAAGAAATACTGATGATGAATACAGTCCTTGTTTCTGCATCTGGTCACATAGTCATAACTGGTATTTAGAAGTACCTTCTTCCACCACACATTCAGTATTCCCTTTGCCCTCTGCAAGCACCACAGCTGGTCGTGGTTCTTTGCCTGGTAGAGTGACCCAAACTTTCATTGCTAAAGAATCTGGGCCATTAGAAGTCATGTTGGAATTGGATTGCTATAATTTTCCATTGATTTTAATCACAGGGTATGGTACTACTAAGAGACCCCCTAAGGGAGCACCTGTATTCCAGATATACTCTTTTTTATTTCCATTATGCAACATCAATCAGATTTCACCTTGGTAGTCAGGGTCAATCACACCAGCCAATATGGTAACTCTCTTAACTGCCTGTTGATCCAGAGGCATGAGGAGCCCAAAGTAACTGGGTGGCACTCTTAATTTCCAGTTCAGTGGACTCAGTGTTGAGTCTCGAGGTGGGAGCATCCCTCCCTTTGGAACTAAGAACTCTAGGTCCACAGATCATAGAGTCTTGGGGACAGGAAGCAAAAATTTTGCAAGTGGGTCATCAGGGGTAATTGTGAGTGGTGCCACTCCATCTTTAACCCTTGATTCCTGGAATTGTGAATCCTGGCTATGGGAGAAACAGCACCATATATTGGATGCTGGTTTACAGCATCTACAGCCTCCTGGAGAACATTGTTCCAACCCTGCAAAGTATTGCCACATAGCCGGAGCTGTAATTGTATCTTCAGAAGTCCATTCCATCATTCTGTTGAGCTATGTGTTTCAAGATGATGGTAAATATTGTAAGACCAGCGAATTCCATGAGCTGGGCCCGTTGCCATAGTTCATTTGTTGTGAAGTGAGTCACTTGATCCAAAGTGATGCTGTGTGGGATACCATGATGATGGATAAGGCGTTCTGTGAGTACACAGATGGTAGTTTTGGCAGAGACATTGTGTGTAAGGAAGGCAAATCCATATCTAGAATAAATGCCTATCCAAGAATAAGAACGAAATGCTGCCCTTTCCAGGAAGGAAGAGGTCCAATGTAATCAACTTGCCACCAGCTTGCTGGCTGATTGCCTCAAAGAATGGTGCCGTATTGAGGACTCACTGTTGGTTTCTCCTGCTGGCAATTGGGCACTCAGCAATGGCTGCAGCCAAGTCGTCCTTGGTGAGTGGAAGTCCATGTTGCTGAGCCCATACACAACCTACATCCCTGCCAACATGGCCACTTTTTTTCATGAGCCCATTGGGCAATGACAAGGGTGTCTGGGGAAAGAGGATGACTGGTTTTATAACGTATTGTTTTATGCACAATAGATTGTTACAGTAGTCCTTCGGAATCTGCAGGGTATTGGTTTCAGGGCCCCCCATGGATACCAAAATCTGCAGATACTCAGTCACTTTTATAAAATGGCATAAATATTTGCATATAACCTACACACATCCTTCTATATATTTTAAATCATCTCTAGATTACTTGTAATACCTAATACAATGTAAATGTTATGTAAATACTTTTTATACAGTACTGTATTATTTAGGGAATAAGGACAAGATGTGAGAACAATGTTCAAAGAGTGAGTGCTGGAGAGAGAATGAGGGTCTGTGAAATACTGAGAAGGTACAGCAAGGTATGCCTACACATCACTTCATCTGTATGGATTCAGAGTTGTGCTCAGCAAGCGGCAAACTCGAGTTTTGGCTCTTGGAACCTTCCTTTTTTTTCCTAATATTTTTTATTCTTTGTTGGTTGAATCCACAAATGCAGAACCTGTGGATAGAGGGCTGACTATATTAGGAATTCATTGGGGACTTGAGTATGCAAACAATATTTTTTGTTTAATCTCCCTTCGTTTTTCTTCACTCCTGTGTTATATTTAACAGTGGAAATGATACTGAGCTGTATTTGGAGGTGTTTAAGATGATTTTTTTTTTTTTAATTTATCTCTATCCAAACATGCTGGTGGACATGATGACATATATTGAACCGATTGAGTTTCCAAGGAGATGCTGGTGGATTTGAACTGCTGACCTTTGGGTTAGCAGCTGTAACTGTTAACCACTATGCCACCAGGGCTCCATATATTGTACTAAGTACATCTAATATAAGATCTTTAGCTTTTTATATTCTGAAGGGAATACTTTTGGGGATAAAAAAGAGTAACTTAGATGGTTTGGTAGGTAGTTTTCAAGATGGTCCCTGATGACATCTCACTTGCCAGTATTCACCTCCCATGAATACCAGTGGACAAAATAGTTTACTCCCACTTTGTACCAAGGTTAGTTTGTGTGACCAGTAGCATATAGTAGAGGTGATGGGATGTCACCTCCAAAATTAGATTATAGAAAGACTATAGTTTCCATCTTGGATGTACTCTCTAGCTCTCCTCTTTTGTGCTCCCTTAAATCACTCATTCAATAAATGTGTTCCTAACATACACTCAGTAGTGTGTGTCAAATAACTTCCATAACATATACTCAATGTAAACATAAAAATTAATGAATATTCTGAATCATGCAATAAATCTTTGTGGAATTACTTAAGTAAAAATTAAAAGGTTTCATGTTTTTAAATCAAAATATAATAATTATCAGAATTTAAAATACATGTATGTGAGGAGCAAGAGGGTTGAGCTGCTATTCCAGAACCTTGTTATCAGAATTAAAGACCTTGGAACAATAACTTTTCTGGAAGAGAAGGAGTCTAGGAGAACTGTTCAATTTTATATACTGGCATTTACCATTTAGCAAACATTTCTGAGCACTTCCCAAGTGTATGGCACTGGGAATACATGTTGTGGTGGGTGGCGGGAATACATAGGTGAGTAAAATGTGCTCCCCATAGTTAAGGAGCTCTGATTAGCAGGGTGATTAGTGCTATAGTACTCCCACTAACAACTCTGACTAAGTATAAGCAGGACTTTGCTTTTCTTATTCTCTATCACATTCCCAACTGCTAGAATAGAAAATCCTCTGTGAGAGAGCTAACATGTTAGTACTAACGTTGAACCTTGAATCTAGAGCTGTCTCTTTCTAAAACTCACGTCTTTTCTTTTTCTTATTATCAGCTCCATTTTTAATGACGATGTCTGAGAGTCATTCAAGTAGAAATTGTAACCCCAAACAAAAATTCAGTATTATTTTTTTAACCTCAGAGTTTATAAATGCAACTTCCCAAATATTGATCATTGATTGTCCACTGCCAAATATTATAGTCTTGCCATGTTCTATCAGAACCTAGAGCAGTTCTCCAAGGTTTATTTATAATTCCTCTTTTGGATAAGATGGTCTGTATAATGGGGACAGCCCAAAAGAGCAAAGAATTTGAAGAAAAAATGAGCTCCTGGAAGCCGAAAGACCACTAGGCAGCCATGTATAGTCAGATTTAAATTACAAAGACCTCATTAGAATGTCCTTGTCCTGCTATAGTTAACATTTGATTAGGTGGGTGCCTTGAGTTACTGCCTTTCTTAATTAAATCAGACTCTTTTATTCCCCCCCCCCGCCCCCAGGGGAAAAAAAAAAGAAAACATGAATTCAGTAATCTCCCCCTTCAAATGTTAATTATAATAAGTAGTGAAATCCTAAATCAGAAGCTTCATTCAGCCCTGCTGCCTCATCCAGGAGGATGATCCAGTTCCCATTTACACGGAGGCCTGCTCTATTGTGTCTCTAATAATAAGCACAGATGTTGGGCCCGCCTTCCTCTGAGAGACTTTTGCCTAATAACCACCTTCAATGTGTCCCAGTTGCACCTGTTCAGCATTCTAAAATGAATCAGTGTGCTTGATTGCCTCCAAAAATCTTGTCCACTTTTGTCAACCTGATTATACTGCCACAAAGCAAAGCGATTATATGAGCAGCAGCCACTCAGCAAGCTGGAAGGAGGCCAGCCCTACCAGGAGACTAAGCAGTTGTTGTTATTCTTAACGACTGCCTGACTTTAGAGAAGCCTTGTATTAATAACGACATGAGCTGGGACTCACAGTCAGTCAGGTTAGGGAGAACTGAGGTCACCTAGAGTAGCTCAACAGGGTGGCTAGAATAAATTGGCTAACAAGCCGGAGAATACCATACGGCCAATAGCTAAGAAGAATGAAGGGGGAGGAGGGTGTTAAATGATTTAGGTAATTGAGATTTTGGAGAATTCATAACTAGGAAGGAGAAGCAGGCTTTCAACAAGAAAGATGAGTCTTCAAGGGATGTCTCTCTTCTGTGCAGCTCCAGGTAGACATAGGAATCCTGAGACAGATTCAGGCATCCACCTTTATTTTAAATACTCAACAATTTTCAGATTTTTATATCTCTGTTCTCTCTGTCACATATTCTATGCTAACTCTGCTTTGGTGGAATTAGGATGGAAGTAATTACAAGATGTTAATGTGGACCTTGAAACGCTTGCTAACTTCAGTATTTTCTCCATTTATCATAATATTGCTTATTGGCCCAATTGTGAAGATTTTTGTTTTCTTTATGTTGAGGTGCAATCTATACTGAAGGCTGTAGTCTTTGATCCTCTTTGGTAAGTGCTTCAAGTTCTCTTCACTTTCTGCAGGCAAGGTTGTGTCATCTGCATATCAAAGATGTTAACAAATCTTCCTCCAATACTGATGCCATGCTTTTCTTTATATCGTTGTAGGGAAAACATCATAGTTTAGTAAAGCAAAAAGAAAGATTTATTCAGCATATATTCAAAAAGGCAAAAGTGGGAAGCAGGCAAGCATACTGCCAGAGCTAATTTCTGCCCGAATCAGAGGAACATGGCAAAATCAGCAGTACATATTAACATCAGAGAGTGGGAAAACCATTGAAAGCTTCACCTATTCACCGAGTAGCTAAAAAGTGCTAGATCAACGTGATTCTCCATTTTGAATCATCTTTCTTAATAATCATCGGTACAGGTTTCAGTAATGACAGTCAGGAGGGTCTTTATTGGTCCAACAAATTTCCCATTCACTAAATGCTAATAGAAAAAGATAAGAATGGAAAGTCTTTTGTGTTCTGTTTGATTGGCTTATGTGAAAGGTCCCCTAAAAGATATTTTCTTCCCTAAAAGATATTTTCCAAGATTGTACTAGCTATTGCCTTTATCTCAGAGCCGAGTTGATGTGTCCTTGTGAGTCCTTGTGAGCCCAGCTTCAGCTGGGCCATGTTATCTGTGCTCAAGGACATGGAATAATGACTCTGATATTATTTTCTAAATCATTATCCAGCTTCTGGGATTATTTGCTCAGCATAGACTGAATAAATATGATGAAGGGAAACAACCCTGATGCACCCTTTTCCTGATATTAAACCATGCAGTATCCCCTTGGTCTGTTTGAATGACTGCCTCTTAGTCTATGTACAGATTTCTCAGGAGCACAATTAAGTGTTCTAGAATTCCTGTTCTTCAAAGGTTATCCATAATTTCTTATGATCCACATAGTGGAATACCTTTGCATAGTCAATAAAACAAGCAAACATCTTTCTGGTATTCTCTACTTTCAATCAAGATCCTTCTGAAATCAGCAGTGATATCCTTCATTCCGAATCCTCTTCTGAGCCTAGCTTGAAATTCTGCAAGTTCCCTGTCAAGGTACTGCTGCAATCGTTTTTGAGTTATCTTCAGCATAATTTTACTTACATGAGATATTAATGATATTGTTCAATAATGTCCTCATTCTGTTGGATCACCTGTCTTTCCAATAGGCAAGTATATGGATCTCTTCCCATCAGAGAAAATATTGAAGTTGTCAACCAAACCAAAAAAACCAAGTAAATTGCCATCAAGTAAATTCCAACTCATAGCGACCCTATAGGACAGAGTAGAACTGCCCCATAGAGTTTCCAAGGAGTGCCTGGTGGATTCAAACTGCTGACCTTTTGGTTAGCAGCCTTAGCACTTAACCACTATGCAACCAGGGTTTCTGAAGTTGTCAAGAATTTCATTTTACTTGGATCCACAATCAACACCCACGGAAGTAGCAATCAAGTAATGAAACGAGGTATTGCGTTGGGCAAATCTGCTACAAAAGACCTCTTTAAAGTGAAAAAAAGCAAAGATGTTCACCTTGAGGCCTAAGATGTGCCTGGCCCAAGACATGGTATTTTCAATCACCTTATATGCATGAGAAAGCTGGACTACAAATAAGAAGACTGAAAAAGAATTGATGGCTTTGAATTATGGTGTTGGTGAAGAATACTGAATACCGTGGACTGCCAGAAGAACCAATAAATCTGTCTCGGAAGAAGTACACCCAGAATGACCCTGAGAAGCGAAGATTATGAGACTTTGTGTTACTTACTTTGGACATGTTATCAGGAGGTACTGGTCCCTGGAAAAGGAAATCACTCTCGGTAAAGCAGAGAGTTAGTGTAAAAGAGGAGGACGCTCAAGGATATGGATTGACACAGTGGCTGCAACAGTGGGCTCACACATAACAATTATGAAGATGGAGCAGAGCCCGTCAGTGTTTCATTCTGTACAGAGGGTCCCAATGAGTCAGAACTGACTAGACGGCACCTAACAACATCAATAATGTGGACCTGGAGTCCCAGCGTTGCTAAACAGTTAGTAACAAGCTCTTCTAATGGAAAGACTGGAGTTACAAGTCCACCCAAAGATACCTTGGAAGAAAGGCCTGGTGATCTGTCTCTGAAAAATTAGCCATTGAAAACCTTCTTGGGGATGGTTGTGCTCTGACACACATAACCCAGAATAGACTTAAGGGCAACTGGTTTAACATAGACCTAAAGAATATTAGTTTTCCCAGTCTCTGAGTCTTTCTTACCGTTTAATCAAAACTTAACTAATACTTCAAACCTGGGATATGATTGAGTAAAATACGATAAAAATAAACAAGCGATTTTTAAGGAAGCATTAAAAACGAAGTTGAAAAAAATTTTAAAAGCCTGGGCAAATGTTTGCCATCCTGTTTCCCATGAATTTCCCCACATTGACCTTAGTGCCTGATTCAGAGTAGAAATTCAGTTAGTGTATGTTGAATGAATGAGCCCATGAATGGATGAGTAAATAACTGAAATATGATGCCAAGTGAAAAAAGGTAAGTCAAAATTGCACACTAAGAAAAATATGTAAAAGTTTATATAAAAATATTTGAAGGAAATATGACAGGGCAGGGCTTCCCAGCTTCGAATTAAGCACTGCTTAAGTTCTTACCTTCTTTGGACCAAGAAAGACCAGGAGAGCCTCAGAGGTTCCACACCAACAAGGTTTATTAGGAACAGAAAGAAAGTAAAAAGGCTCGAGAGGGAGAGATGGAGAGGGGTTTTCACCTACCCTAGCCTCCAGTCTCTCATGAATGAAGGATTTCCTAGGGTTTATAAAAGGTTTTCTTCATTCATTAGACAGATGGAGATTTCCAGGAGAAGGGGAGGGATTATGAAAATCAAATGTGCCCGCAGTAGTTATTCAAGATGGATTTCCTCTCAGAGGTTGTCAGAACTAAGATGGAGCCTGTAGCGAGGGCTGCTGGGGTGTCAAACAGGACTTATTCTGGGATGTTGCACATGCGTGATGTCTCTGGATCCTAGTTCCAATCCCAGCAAGGGATCCCGGCTCATGATTATCTCATGTGGAAGGTCATTCATAGGTTACTTTGATTTTCACTGCGCATGCTCTGCACCTGGTGGGGGACTTGAAAAACAACTCAGGAGAGTTATCAGTAATTTATAGCTGGTGAAGCATGTAGGAATAGGAAATATGGCCCCTTATCTTGTCTAAGCACCTAGTTTGTTAATCACAAGTAGTCCTCGAGTGCCAGCAGTAAAAGTTATATGGTGGTCTGCACTTAGGTTTAAATTCCAAGAATACTGAGTCAGAGTCCAAACAGCCAGCCTGATCTCTTGCCTATCTCAGAAATACCAACCAAATTCTAGTAGTCGTGATGATTAAATTATAATATTAGTGCTGATTTTTTCTTTCTATTTTTTGCATTGTCTGTATTTTCTAAAATTGAGTGTAACAGTTTTACACTGCTGAAAATAAATAAAATAACCTTTAGGAGAAAAATATTGTATACATTTATGAAGTGATATACAGAGCTCAATATACATTCCAGGTTTCTGTTACTACTTGCTAACAGGAAGTTATCTGCACACTACTCAGGTCTTTGCTGTTTCACAACTAGAGTATCAGATCATCCTTTAAGTGAGAAATTTGTCAGTGTTTTCCTACACTTTTTGATCTCTACCACCAGTATAAACAAAGTGAGGCCTAAAATTTAAAGCGTTAGCATAAAAATGACTTTTCAGCATCCCCTATGAAGCAAGTCATTTCCTTCAAGGAAGTTATCTCTAATAGAAAACAATACACCATTCAATAGGGTGTTCTTCCTTCTCTATATTGTTGTTGATGAGATTTTTGGTAATTTTGTAAAGTCGGAATTGACTTAGTGGCAATAGGTTTGGTTTGGGTTTGGGTTTTGTAAGCCTAAGCCCCACTGCCATCTAGTCAATTCCAACACTATAGGACAGAGTAGAACTACCCCATAGGGTTTCCAAGGAGCACCTGGTGGATTCAAACTGCCAACCTTTTGGTTAGCAGCCAAACACTTAACCACCGCGTCACCAGGGTTTCCAAGGCATAAGCTTTTGTTTGTTCCCATCCCTCTCCCAAAACATCTCAGTCCAGGCTGACTTATATCTTCACTTTTCTGAATATTCACTGTTCCTTTCTACCCTTTTAGAGGTCTCTCGGTGGTGCAAACTCTAAAGCAAACCAAAGGCTGGAGATTCCAGTTCACCAGAGGCACCTCAGAAGAAAAGCCCGGTGATATAATTCTGAGAAATCATCCATTGAAAACCCTATGGAGCACAGTTCTACTCTGACGCACATAGGGTTGCAGTGAGCCGGAATCGACTCAATGGCATTTTGTTTTTCCTACTCTTTGCCTTTATTCATTTTGTTTCCCATTGTGCAAAAGTTTGCTCTTCACTTGTTACTTAATCATTTTTGTTCACCTTTCAGAAGGACAAGAGCTGCCTTGTATTCACACCTATAACCTGAGAACAAAGGAAAGAATTTTTCCAATGAACAATGCATAAAAAAAAAAAATGTTGGCCTGCTGTCTGGCTGGCTAAATGGGTGGATGATGTAAGGAAGGATGGAGGGGAGCCTTGGTGGCATGGTGGTTAAGTGCTCAGCTGCTAGTCAAAAGGTTCATAGTTTGAATCCACCAGTGACTGTGCCAGAGAAAGACGTGATAGTCTGCTTCTGTAAAGATCACAGCCTTGGAAACCCTATAGGGCAGTTATACTCTGTCCTATAGGGTCTCTGTGTGTTGGAATGGACTCAGTGGCAACAGCTTTAGTTTTTGGGTTAAGGAAGGGTGAAGGGATGGATTGAAGGCCAGTCCAGATCTCTTGTACATGGCCTTTGTTCACAGTGATCTCTCCTTTACTTCTTGTACCTTTATTTATCTATACCATAACTCTTTGCACAAATCCAATGCCATTTGTTTTCTTCCAAATAGAAATTTAAACTCTTTGCCGATAAAGCTATGTTTTTATAAATTATTATGTCTTTGGAGTACCTAGCAAAGTGATGAAAGTATAAATAAACCAATAATGATTTAAGAGGTGATTAAAAAATTTGTTTTCTTGATAATAAAACATTTGCGTATACTTGACTGCTCATCAAAAACCTTCAGATACAGCTTTAAATTTAATCTTTGTGTATCTGTAATCGAGGCCTCATTATTTTCCCCATTAACAGTCACAGAAATTTTGACTCATTAAGGGTGTATGGTTTTACTATGTGCCATGCACTGGACCAGCAGTAGGCTGCATAGTCTTGAACAAGAATGACATGGTTTCTGATTTACTGGTCAAATGTGTAAAAAAAAACAAGTAAATAAATAATTACTTTTGTGTTGAATGTCTTCCACTTACTCCTTCAGACTCATTCTTCACCCTTCTCTACCTTTCCCCACCCTGCCCCTGGCCCAGGAAATTCATCTGAGGGGATTACGTTAATGGCTTGCCTTCTGGCATTAGACTGAGTTCAGGCAGTAGGATATTGGAAGAGGTAAATGAGGTAAGGATAAAAAAAAAATAGAGAAGAAAAAGTAGGAAACCAAAAATTACAGCTCCAGCTAAGCAACCTCAAATACCATGAGGTTTCTACTAACAATATTTTCAATTATTTTTTATTGTTTCACTGATGTTTCATCAAAGTCCTCACAGCTGCCACCCACTGTCTAGTAAATAAAACTTTCCCTACATTTTAGGCTTTTGTTATTGCAGGACTCCTCTTCCAGGTACCAAAGTCTGTATTGCTTATCTACAGTTTGTCTATAGTTGTGAGCTGGAATTGACTCAACTGCAATGGGTTTTTTGTTCGTTTGTTTGTTTTAATAGCTGCACAACAAATTATCCCAAAACTTGGTGGCCTAACACCACAACAAATATTTATTATTTCATGTGATTTCTGTGGGTCATCAATTCAGAAATAGCTAGGCTTGGAGGTTCTGGGCTGGAAGTCTCTCATGAAGTTGTAATCAAGATCTTGTCTGGGGCTATAGTCGTTTGAAAGCTTGACTGGGATAGGAAGACCTGCTTCAAAGATGACACTCTTATACGACTGGTAAGTTTGTGCTGGTTATTGGTTAGAGGCTTCAGCTCCTTAACGTGTGGAACACTCCATAGGAAGCTTGGATATCCTCCTGAAGTGACAGCTAGCTTCCCAGACTAAATGATCCAAGAGAGAGCAAGGTGAAAGATGATCTAGTCTTGGAAGTCACATGTTATCCTTTTCACATTATGCTATTGGCTACACAGATAAGCCCTAATTAATGTGGGAGGAGATTATAAAAAAACACAAATACCAGGAGGTCTGGATTTTTCTTGGCCATCATTGGGGCTGCCTACCACTGATATATCACGTCCCATTCTTTATGTAAGGGACAAAGATGATGTTATGGTAGTGAGGAGAATAGTTGAATGGGATTAAAATTCTCTGCAAGAATTCCCTATGGCAAGTGTACAATAGATTATTTTTGGAAATATAAGTTTTACTTGCCTCCTTTCTGTAATTTTCTATTTCCTTTGCCTTCATTCAATCAAGTTGTTGGCTTTGTTCTCTTGACCTCAGAGCTGCATATGCTGGAACAGAATAAAATTTGTCTATAAGTGATCCTGGTTTTTGTTGACCAAAGTCTTAAACCTCAGAGATGAAGAAAGATGTTCTGTATAAAACACATTTAGTAAACATATGGACAATTCGAACTCTCCCACATTCTTTTGAACTAGAAAAATATGCTCCTTGGTTAAAGAGAGAAAAGATGAACATGTGAATCTCAAGGATTCAAAACTTTCTAATTAGTAGTGCTCTCTTAGAGGCGGTAAAACCCCGACAAGAAAATGTTTTATGATTAGTCTAGGCTAACGAGACTGCGCGGCATTTTCCAGTTCCTCAATCATGTTACAGAAGCAAAAGAGAAACTCCCAGACTCAAAGTAAGACTTGTAGAGAACTGTCAGAACCTGAGATGCCAAAGAGACAATGAGAGACCAAAAAAAAAAAAAAAACCAAACCCACTGCCATCGAGTTGATGCCAACTCAAAGCGACCCTATAGCGACAAAGAGAGAGATATCTCAAATCTAACCTGGGTAGATTGAGGCCTGAGAACGAAAGAAACCATTTATTTGATGTCACTATGTAATACCCCAGGAGAAGTGGGAACCATACACAGGACTAAAGTGTTTTGTTTGCCTATTTGAATGAAGACTCAGAGTCTCAGATTAAACTGATAAAAAGGAAATTTATATCTGATGCATACCGGTCTTTATGTGGACAATGACAATACAAGCTCCATTTTGGAAAACAGATTATGTCATTAGTTAACATAGCCTATAAGTCTTCCAGGTTGTGAGGTGGTCCCAGCCCTGTTCCTGATGAGGGAAATGATTTCTTTCAAAGACTGATTATCTTGAGAAGAAAAAAGATTTACTGTAAACTCTTGTTGAAGCATGTTCATCTATAAATGAGGAAAATTTGTCAGTTTTGAAGCCCTTTTTAACACTTGATTCACTCAGACACCTAAATAATTCCTTTCCCTATGGAATCTCATATATAGTCTCTATTTTGGGGAGACTAATATGGCTATTCATCACCTGTCTGTCAGTTTGTTGTACTGTGGTGTCATGCTGGAAGCTATGACAATATGGCAATGAATAAGGAAGACCAAAGAAGAATTGATGCACTTGAATTGTGGTGCTGGCAAAGAATACTGAGTATACCACGGACTTCCAGAAGATTGAACAAATATTTTTTGGAAGAAGTACAGCCAGAATCCACCTTAGAAGTGAGGAAGAAGAGACTTCATCTCATATACTTTGAACATGTTATGAGGAGGTATCAGTCCCTGGTAAAGGACGTCATGCTTGGTAAAGTAGAGGTTCAACAAAAAAGAGGAAGTCCTTCAACGAGATGAATTGACACAGTGGCTGCAACAATGGGCTCAAACATAGCAATGATTATGAGGATGGCGCAGAACTGGGCAGTGTTTTGTTCTGTTGTACATAGGGTCAGTATGAGTCGGAATGCACTTGGCAGCACCTTAACGACAACAAAAAATAATATGGCTACAGAAGTCTGAATGGGATTACTTAAATTCATAAAGAATCTATACCCTTGTTTTCAAATCCTCTCCATTCTTCAAGCCCAAATGTATGGACCACCTCAACTATGATAGCTTCCTCAGTTCTCCATGTTTTAATCAATCTATTTCTCCTCTGTTCTTTCACAGTTCTTTGTGTTTCACTTACAGGTTTTTTCAGTTTTTGTGTGAACCTCCTTGTGTAGAGTGTTAGCTTCAGGAAATTACAAGCCCTTTTATTTGTATCTCCATGGACAGGAGTAGTGACTCAGGCCAAAAGCACATCAGAATGAACTATAATTTCTTAGATTCAAGCACAAATTAAATTTGGCACCCTTAGCACATCCTCTTTTAAAACTCCCATCTGCACTGTTCTTCCCTTCTCTCTTTTCTTAACCACACTTCTCCTTATCAGCCCTTATAATCACTTCCCCCTCCACATCCCATGCACACATATGCATCTTATCATTGAAGAACTTTCTTCGCATTTAATATCAAAGTCTGCTCTCAGGAAAATCTCAAGTATAAGTTGTCCATGTCTTTGTGGAACAGCAAAGCATTTATCTGCTTTAGGATGACATATAAAGCAATTAGACACATGTAGGTTCAAAATCCATCTTCATTCCTTGATCTGTAAAACAAATGTAATAAAAACCCATTCTAGAGGGCTTCCTAAGCATCAGATGAGGAACTGTGTATAATGCCCAGCTGAGAGAATAGACTTGTTAGCAGTCGACCCTCAGTAGACACGCAGATCATCATACTGCCTTCCCAACCCCATGGCATCCTCTTTCTGAGCTCTTTCTTAAGGCAAGTAAACTATATTCTGGGCTGGCTCATTGTGGTGAGAAACATAGCCAGACTCTTTTTCTTCCATTTTATTCCTTCTCCAAGAGGCTCTCCAAGTGGATGAGAGGCACAATCAATGGACAGTAACACCTTGCGCTCCAAAGTACTTCTCACACTAAGACCTCAAATCATCTATGAAAGGAGGGAAATCGAGTCACAACATGAACTTCACATCTGCAGAGGCCAAAATTCTCTGCCAGATTCATATAAAATTAAGGCTAGACCTAGCACTAAAACTCACCACTTACCCCACCCCAATTTTCTTCATTTGCTCCAAGTAAAGCCATACTTTTAGCAAACACCCCATGAATTCACTGATTCAGTTTTATCATCCAGCTATGCAAACACCGAGCTTAATTTTGTTTTCTTTAAGAAAAGGGCAAAGAACCTCCAAAGGCAGTAAATCAAGTAAAGTCATGTTAGTTACCAGTACCTTGCCCATGAAACTCCAAGTCAGCAGTTGAAATATTCAACCTTTAAAAATAATTAAAAGCAGACATCTGAAAAGCACTAGTTACTGAGATATTCACAGCATCAGAAAAATATTCTACAGATAACCAAGCCTGAGTTTAAAAATATATATATTTTCATTTTCTTTTAAACAGGAGCTTAGTACCCATGAACATGAAGCACAAATGTCCAACAAAAATTTGTTTTTTCGTTTTTTAATTTCAGAAAGTTAATGTCAACACATGTTATTAATTTTTGCTACCAAGCCAATCTCAGTGGGGAGCCTGGAAGTACAGCCAACCGGAGTTTAATGAGCTGGTGGTTGTTCAACAACACACTTATCACAATGAGACCATATGGACACATTAAATTTCATCCTCCACATTCATTTTTGGAATGTGGAAAGGTTGCCCCCCTCTCCACCCCAATCTCTCCAGCACAACTCTCAATTTCTAAAAATAAATAAAGAAAAAAGTCCTCTCTTTCTAGATCCTATCAAACACCTTCATAGATTTTCCAAGATCTATAATAATCTTGGTCGTAATCCTGGAGTTTTAGCATCAGGTAGACCGTCAGCTGAAGACACCTACAGTATTCATTTTATTTTCTTTCAACGAACAAAAACATCAAGGACAGCACACATATTGTCTCTGTTTTAGCTTATGTACTCCCAATCTCTTCACTGTAGAGAAGCATCCCTTATCCGTTGAGTAAACTTCTAAGATGACAATCAACGTTTTACTGTATTTTTACTCAAAGTGCTAAATCCATTTTAGTCTGTAGATTTTAAAGAAACCTGGCTTTTCTATGAGGCCTACATAAAATTAGAAGCGGCTTTTTAATCATGGTCCTTTTGAAGTAAAGAGATATGCACACCTTTTGGCATAGGCAAATCTACTTTAAAGAAAGGAATGTTAGTAGAATTTCAACAAACAGTTATAAGGGTGATTTTTTTTAGATAGATAGATGATAGATAGATAGATAGATAGATAGATAGATAGATAGATAGATAGATAGATAGATAGATAGATAGATAGATAGATAGATAGATAGATAGATGATAGATAGATAGATGATAGATAGATAGATAGATAGATAGATAGATAGATAGATAGATAGATAGATAGATAGATGATAGATAGATAGATAGATAGATAGATAGATAGATAGATAGATAGATAGATAGATAGATAGATAGATAGATAGATAGATAGATAGATATAGATAGATGGATGGACGGATGGACGGATGGACGGATGGACGGATGGACGGATGGACGGACGGACGGACGGACAGACGGACAGATGGATGGATGATGATAGATAGATAGACAGACAGATAGATGATAGATAGATAGATAATAGATAGACAGATAGACAGATACATAGATACATAGATACATAGATGATAGATAGATAGATAGATGATAGATAGACAGACAGACAGACAGACAGACAGACAGACAGACAGACAGATAGATAGATAGATAGATAGATAGATAGATAGATAGATAGATAGATAGACAGACTGACCTTAAATAGCTTTCGGGTACACATGGCATTGATTTCATTCATTCAGCAAATAGTAACTTGTTAACGAATTGGGAGCTAAGTCAGTAGATCTGGCGATAGTACAAGACAGACAAATAATGATTCATAGGCCATGATTTCTGGTTTCTAGAAGCAAAAATTCAGAAGAGTGGGGGTACAAGGGTAATAATAAAGGTTTTTTGTAGTGTATCCTGTAAATCTCTGGCTTCATACTATGATCTCTTCTGTGTTCCCAAAGCACCTTTGGTTCCTTTCATCATTATATTTTTCACATGGTATAATGGATGTTTATTTTATCTCTTCCTGCTTAGACAGTCAGCTTTTTAAAGACAGGTACCTCATCTTATTCACCTCTGCATTTAAACAACCTGAGCAAAGTAGCTAGTGCAAAGTGGGTGAGGAGGATAGACAGACACAGATATACATGTGGACGTAGATTTAGATAGATGTATATAGGGTCGCTATGAGTCGGAATCGACTCAATGGCAGTGGTTTGGTTCGGTTTGGTTTGGTTTTATATGTGGATATACATATACATATGAAAGAGAATGAATTCATTTATATCTCACTGGAACAATTACTGGTGATCCCCTCTAAAACCAGTAGCATCCATAAGGTCATAAGAAGTGACCATTAGTCAGATTGATTGAGTGAAAAACAAACATAGCTTGTACAGAAAATAACTTTGTCACAGGCTGTCCCTACCATTCCCAAGGTATCCTACCTACTGTGATGAGTTTCTGTGGAAATACAGTAGCTATAACCAAAGACCAAATCCTAAAGCATTGGAATGAACTCCCACCCATAAGTCAGAATATCTGGGTTTTAGACTGAACTCTACCATGTAATTCACTCAGTCATTCACTATCTAGTGCTACACTGCCCCGAGTACACATTTGCAAATGAACAAAGCTTGGAATGGTGGGCCAAGCAAAGAAAATCAAAGAAATATGGAGGATGAAATTTCAGGGAAACTAGTCAAACAGTCCGTAGTTATTTGCAAAGGATTGTGTAAAAAATATGATAGAGAAGTAGCCAAGCACCACGTAATAATTCTTGAGTTTGTTTTGTTTTGTTTTCCCAAGTGTCTTGGTCATCTAGTGCTGCTATAACAGAAATACCACAAGTGGATGGCTTTAACAAAGAGAAGTTTATTCTCTCACAGTCCAGTAGCCTAGAAGTCCAACTTCAGGGCATCAGCTCCAGGGGGAGGCTTTCTCTCTGTGTCAGCTCTGAAGGAAGGTCCTTGTCATCAGTCTTCTCTTGGTCTGGGAGCATCTCAGCTCAGGACCCTCAGGTCCAAAGAATGCACTCTGCTCCTGGTGCTGCTTCCTTGGTGGTATGAAGTCCCCATGTCTCTGCTCGATTCTCTCTTTTATACCTCAAAAGAGATTGGCTTAAGACACTCTCTAACCTTGTAGATCTCATCAATATAACTGCTACTAATCCAGCTCATTACATCATAGCAATAGAATTTAGAACACAGGGAAATCACATCAGAATTCGAAATGGTAGACAATCATTACAATACTGGGAATTATGACCTAGCCAAGTTGACAGATATTATTGGGGGACACAATTCAATCCATGACATCAGGTTAAGTAAAGATTTAGGCTAATCCATTATATTGGCATCAGGATGGGAGGAAGACTCATTTACAACCTACGATATGCAGATGACACAACCTTGCTTGCTGAAAGCGAAGAGGACTTGAAGCACTTACTGATGAAGATCAATGACCACAGCCTTCAGTATGGATTACACCTTAACATAAAGGAAACAAAAATCCTCACAACTGGACCAATAAGCAACATCATAATAAATGGAGAAAGCATTGAAGTTGTCAAGGATTTCGTTTTACTTGGATCCACAATCAATATCCAGGGAAGCAGCAGTCAAGAAATCGAATGACCTATTGCATTTGGAAAATATGCTGTAAAAGACCTCTTTAAAGTGTTAAAAAACAAAGATGTTACTTTGATGACTACCGTGTGCCTGACGGAAACCATGGTATTTTCAATCACTTCATAATGCATGTGAAAGTTGGGTGATGAATAAGGAAGACCAAAGAAGAATTGATGCATTTGAATTATGGTGTTGGTAAAGAATATTTAATATACCATGGTCTGCCAGAGAATGAACAAATCTGACTTGGAAGAAGTATAGCCAGAATGCTCCTTAGAAGTGAGGGTGGCAAGACTACTTCTCATGTACTTTGAACATGCTATCAAGGGGGACCAGTCCCTGGAGAAGGCCATCATACTTGGTAAAGTAGAGGGCCAGGGAAAAAGAGGAAGACCCTCAATGAGATGGATTGACACAGTGGCTGCAACAATGGTCTCAAACATGCAACAATTATGAGATGGTGCAGGACTGGGCAGTGTTTTGTTCTGTTGTACACAGCTACACTATGAGATGGAACTGACTTGAGGGCGCCTAACTACAACAATAATTTTCATAGGCGGATGTGCAAATATAGGCAGGCACTTATCACTAAACATATCCCAAACACAAATCACTTTTTTAGCTGATTTAGACACTATTCCAAGAATCCCTAATGTTTTGGTTTAGCTCTCACAGAAGACAAAGAATAAAGAACTTTGCTAATAATAATAATGGTAATGACAGGCATCTGCATATAGACATTCCTTTTTGTCAACCACTCTTCTAAAATCTTTGGATCTACTAACTCATGTAATTCCCAAACACTAAATGGCATTTACAACTCTATTAATATCTCCATTTAGTAGATGGACACTGTCATGGATTGAATTGTGTCCCCCCAAAATATGTGTCATCTTGGTTGGGCCATAATTCCCAGTATTGTGGGGTTGTCCTCCATTTTGTGATTTTCCTACGCATTGTAAATCATAATTTCTGCCTGTGGTTAAAGAGGGTTAGGGTGAGATATGACACTCTTGCTCAGGTCACATCCCTGATCCAATGTAAAGGGAGTTTCCTTGGGGTGTGGCAGGGACCACCTTTTATCTTACAATAGATAATTAAGGAAAGTGAAGCAAGCAGAGAGCTGGGGACCTCCTACCACCAAGAAAGCAGCACTGGGAGCAGAGTGTGTCTTTCGGACCCGTTCTGAAAGGACCTGGTTCCTGTGCAGAGAAGCTCCTAGTCCAGGGAAAGATGGATGACAAGGACCTTCCTCCAGAGCCGACAGAGAAAAACCTTTCCCTGGAGCTGACACCCTGAACTTGGACTTCTAGCCTACTAGACTGTTTGAAAATAAGTTTCTCTTTGTTAAAGCCATCCACTTGTGGTACTTCTGTTATAGCAGAACTAGACGCCCAAGATAGACACTTACACACACAGCGTTGAAATAAGTTTTTCAAGGTAACATAGCTAGTAAGTGATAGACTTTTGTTTCAAACCCAGACACTTTGGCTTCAGAACGCTACCATACCATGGGGCCAAGAAGTTAGAAACTCATGTTTCTAAATTCCTGATGTAACTTTTTATTTATCATTTGTAACTTTTTAGAAAAATAAATAAAAAGGAAAAAGCACTTCAGTTTAACAGAATTCAAGTCAAATACCAGTTCATTGTAGAAGTGAATAAAGTGAGTTGAAAGTAATGGGCTATTTTCAACACTTTACATGAGTTTTTAATCTCTCGAGTGAATGCCTCATTGTAAAATATTTTAAAAATAACATTCAAGTACATAAATATATAATTAACTCTCATTTTAAAATTTTATCAAATAAATTATGCATACCTCGTAGATATATCAGGTTACCAAGAGGTCTCCAAATTGTTGTGAGAAATATGAATGCTGGAAATATTTCTGTCTGGTTATAAGTTTTTAACAGGTCTATGCATGTGGATAAACAAAGCTGAAGATGGAGGAATTTCTTTTCCCATATGAATCAGTTAGCTTTGTGCACGTGCATACACGCACACACACACACACACACACACACACACTACCTCTAGCCAACCATATCTCAAATGTGTTTCCAAGGGCATTTTTAAAAACAAAAAAAAAACTGCAAAAGATTATGCATAATTTAGCTATTTCCACAATTGAAGCCATATTCAGAAAAAATGTTTTATCAATAGCTCATTAATTCATTAAAAAAAGTAGAGTAAATTGAAAGAAGTTAAAATATAATTTTATAATTTAAACATAATGCTTATAAACATGTTATCAAGTTACATAATATGAGAACCCAGAGACAGAAAACTATGTTAAAGAAAGCAATGGTTCCTGTTAATGTGACATGGTCTCCTGCATCATATTATTGAATAAAATTCTTTTAAAGAAAAATTGTATTGCTTTTAGTACATTGGAAATATACATCTAAGACTTGTTTCATTTTCTTAGCAAAAAAAAAAAATGCCATTAGTAAGTTTAACGTTACACCGAATATAAGCGTTATTAATGACAAAAATGTATTGCTATCATTATAGCAAATTGTTAATAAATTGGGTCTTGGAAGCATTTTGCATTTAAAGACTATTTAGAAAAAGTAAAAAAAGAAATAGATACTATGTTTTTTGTTCCCATGGCTAAGAATTTGCAATTAACATTTTTTTTTTTTTTGCTTTAATATCCTAAAGTAAACCCATTGTTTGGCCAGCAAAGAAAAGCATGGTAGTGTTTGTCTCCACTGCCTACAGTTAAATCTTTTTCTTTCTTTCTTTTTTTAAGAAACAACCTGCACTGAGGTTTAGGAGAGACATCCATTCCAAAATTCTAAGAGGACTAATTGAAACAAACTCTGAAAAAGAAAGGTGCTGTCTTGATCTGACATGCATGGGTGAGTGCATGTCAATAGCACAAAAGAGTCCATTATTTCTGTATCAAAGTAGATAGAAAAGAAAAACAAGTCAGTGAGAAGAACGATGAGATAGCGTTAGAGTGCAAACAGTACCACATGGTTATTTTTCAAAAAATATGTGGCATATATTAACTACTTAATTTCCTCAGTGATTTGGAGAGTCCTTGGAAATAAATATCTGCAGAAAAAAAGTAAAGAATTACTGCTTTGGTAAAATATAGAGTTGAACCATAACAAAGTCACATTCATAATTACAGTGCTGTGTAACAGAACACCAAAACAAAACTAAACCCTTTGCCGTAGAGTTGATTCCAACTCATAGCAACCCAAAAAGACAGAGTAGGACTGCCTCATAGAGCTTCCAAGGCTGTAATCTTTACAGAAGCAGACTGCCACAGTGTTCTCCTGTGGAGAGGCTGGCCGGTTCAAACCACTGACCTTTGGGTTAGCAGCCAAGTGCTTTAACCTCTGCACCACCAGGGCTCTGTATAGAACACATTAAAAAAAAAATTTGCCACTGAGTAGATTCCAACTCAGCGACCCTATAGGACACAGTAGAACTGCCCCATAGGGTTTCCAATGAGCACGTGGTGGGTTCGAACTGCCGACCTTTTGGTTAGCAGCCTTAGCTCTTAACCACTACACTACAAGTGTTTTCATCGAACACAGTAGGGCCTGAAAATTAGAAAGAACTGACTTTGAATCCATATTCAACCACAGACCAACTCTCTTACTCAGGAAATTTATTTACATTTCTTTCATATATATATTTTAAATTTCACATATATACATATGAAATTTATATATCTATTGTAAATTAAAAAAATGATATTTTGTGTGTATTATTTACATATATGTAAAGTGTGCCATACAAACATTAGAATTAATATAAGAAATAAATGTCTAGATATATGAGAAAAAAATGTATATGTGCAATAATACATACAGAGATTTGTATATTATATAAAGAACGCTGGTGGCATAATAGTCGAAAGCTCATCTGCTAATTGAAAGATTGGTGGCTCGAACCCACCCAGAGTCTCCTTGGGAGAAAAGGCCTGGAAATCTGCTTCCATAAAGATTATGAAACCAAAAACCAAACCCGTTGCTGTCGAGTCAATTCTGACTCATAGTGAACCTATAGGACAAAGTAGAACTGCCCCCATTGGGTTTCCAAGGAGCGGCTGGTGGATTTGAACTGCCTACCTTTTGACTAGTGGCCAAGCTCTTAACCACTGTGCCCCTAGAAAACTCTATGAGGCAGTTCTACTCTGTCACATGGGACCACTGAGTTGCAAATCGAGTTGACAGTACCTAACAACAACAACAATGTGTTATAAGCTTAAAACCAAATCCATTGCGGCCCAGTCGATTCCAATTCACAGTGATCCTATAAGACAGGCTAGAACTACTCCATAGGGTTTCCAAGGCTGTAAATCTTTATGGAAAGAGACTGTCACATCTTTTTCGCTTGGAGTGGCTGGTGGGTTTGAACAGCCAACCTTTCGGTTAGCAGCCAAGCACTTAACCACTGTGCCACCAAGCTGGTGACCTTTTTATGGAAGCAGATCACCAGGCCTTTTTTCCACGGTACCACTGAGTAGGTTCAAACCTTCAATTTAATAAAAAACAAACAAAACTGCCCCATAGGGTTTCTAAGAAGTGACTGCTGGATTCAAACTGTCGACCTTTCAGCTAGCAGCTGTGCTCTTAACCACTGAGACACTCCTTTAGATTAATAGTTGAGTGTAAACTTTTCACCCCACCTAGGGAAAAAAAAAAACTTTTTTTTTTTTTTTTAGGGACTTATGAGGCTCGATAGCCATATGCTTTGTTTTATGCCATGTTGCCTTCAGTTACTAAAATGTAAGTATCAAAGTCATGCATTTTAGAAGTATGATTTCCCCTAATGATTTCTTACATGCAGTTCCTTATTTACAGATGACACAACTGAAACCCAGAACGGTTAAATGCTTTGCATGCTTACATAGTTAATCAGAGAGAGAACAGAGGTCCAGTTTTCCTGATTGACTGTCCATTGTTCCTTTCATGGCCCTTCTGTCTCTAGCAGTATTGGTTAATATGTAAATGTGGCTAGAGAGAAAAAGGAGCCCTGATGACACAGTGGTTAAAAGCTTGGCTGCTAACCAAATGGTCAACAATTTGAATCCACAAGCAGCCACTTGGAAGTCCTGTGGGGAAGTTCTGCTGTGTCCTATAGGGTTGCTGTAAGTCAGAATCAACTTGGCAGCAATGGGTTTAGAGAAAAAGAAATCCCTAGAAGCTCTACACCATAATCTCTCAGGAATCAGACTCTAGGAGCATGGGACTTGGGCTCTTAAGTAGAAAGAATGAGAAAACAGAGTGGTGGGGATCAAGGACAAAAGGGGAGAGGTAGAGGGAGACCCATTTACATTTAGGACTGCTGTAGGCATTAACTGGAGAAGAGCTGCCTCCTCAGAATAGAGTCAACCTCAATGATGTGGATGGAATCAAGCTTTCAGGGCCTTTATTTGCTGGTGTGGCAGGACTCAAAGAATGGGGAATGCACGAAGTATGGACTAAGAAAAATGGAAGTCATCAAAAATGAAATGGAACACATAAAAATCGGTATCCTAGGCTTTAACTAACTAAAATGGATTGGCACTGGCCATTTTGAATTGGACAATCATATGGTCTCCTATGCCGGGAATGGCAAATTGAAAAGAAAATTTCAAGATCAGTTCTGAAGTATAAGGCTGTCGATGATGGGATAAAAACCATACGCCTACATGGAAGACCAGTTAATACAATCATTATTCAAATTTACGCACCAACCACTAAGGCAAAAGATGAAGAAATTGAAGAGTTTTATCATCTTCTGCGATCTGAAATTGATCAAACATGCAATCAAGATGCATTGATAATTACTGGTGATTGGAATGCAAAAGTTGGAAATAAAGAAGAAGAATCAGTAGTTGGAAAATATGGCCTTGGAGATAGAAACAACCCTTGAGATCACATGATAGATTTTTTTCAAGACCAACAATTTATTCATTGCAAATATCTTTCACCGACATAAAGTGCGACTATACACATGGACCTCACAGATGGAATACACAAGAATCAAATCGACTACATCTGTGGAAAGAGACAATGGAGAAGCTCAATATCATCAGTCAGAACAAGGTCTGGGGCCAACTGCTAAAAAGAACATCAACTGCTCATATGCAAATTGAAGTTGAAGATGAAGAAAACTAGCATGTCAATGACAGCCAAAATACAGTCTTGAGTATATCCCACATGCATTTAGAGACCGTCCAGGAATAGATTTGAGTCATTGAAAACTAATGAACAAAGACCAGACAAGTCATGGAAAAACATCAAAGACATCTTACATGAAGAAAGCAAGACGTCCTTAAAAAGACAGGAAAGAAAGAAAAGACCAAGATGAATGTCAGAAGAGACTCTGAAACTTGTTCTTGAACGCAGAGTAGCTAAAGTGAAGGGAAGAAATGATGAAGTAAAAGAGCTGGACAGAAGATTTCAAAGGGCAGATCAAAAAGACAAAGTATTTTAATGAAATGTGCAAAGACCTGGAGCTAGAAAAACAAAAGGCTTTTCTCAAGCTGAAAGAACTGAAGAAAAAATTCAAGCCTCGAGTTGCACTACTGAAAGGAATCTACAGAGAAAATACTGAATGATGCAGGAAGCATCAAAAAAAAGATGGAAGAATATACAGAATTACTGTACCAAAAAGAATTGGTTGAAGTTCAACCATTTTAGAAGGTAGCATATGATCAGGAACCAAAGGTACTGAAGGAAAAGGCCCAAGCTGCACTGAAGGCATTGGTGAAAAACAAGGCTCCAGGAATTGACAGAATACCAATTGAGATGTTTCAACAAAGGGATGTAGCATTGCAGGTAATCACTCATCTATGCTGTCTCTGTCCTCAAAATTTGGAGGACAGCTACCTGGAAAGCTGACTGGAAGAGATTCATGGTTGACTCCATTCCAAAGAAAGGTGAACCAACAGAATGCAGGAATTATCAAGCAATATCATTAATATCACACACAATTAAAATTATGCTGAAAATCATTCAAAAGCAGTTTCAACAGTACATTGACAGGAGACTGTCGAAAGTCCAAGCCAGATTCAGAGAATACTAGAAAGATGTTTACCTGTGTTTTATCAATTATGCAAAGCATTTGACCGTGCTGTTGTTTTTAGGTGCTGTCAAGTCAGTTCTAACTCATAGTGACCCTGTGTACAACAGAACAAAACACTGCCCAGTCCTATGCCATCTTCACAACTGTTGTTGTACTTCAGCCCATTTTAGTAGCCACTTTGTCAATCCATCTCATTGAGAGTCTTCTTCTTTTTTCCCTTACCCTCTACTTTACCAAGCATGGTGTCCTTCTCCAAGGAATGATCCTTCCTGCTAAAAGTCCAAAGTATGTGAGACAAAGTCCCACCGTCCTTGCTTCTAAGGACCATTCCTGGCTGTGCTTCTTCCAAGACAGATTTGTTAGTTCTTTTGGCAGGTCACAGTAAATTCAATATTCTTAGCCATCACCTTAATTCAAATGCGTCAATTCTTCCTTATCCATTGCCCAGCTTTGGCATGCATTTGAAGTGATTGAAAATACCAAGGCTTGTGTCAGGTGCACCTTAGTCTTCAAGGTGACATCTTTGCTTTTTAACACAGTAAGGAGGTCTTTTGCAGCAGATTTGCCCAATGCAATTCTTCATTTGCCTTCTTGACTGCTGCTTCCATGGGTGTGGATCTTGACAAATTGTGGATAATATTGTGAAGAATGAGAATCCCAGAACACTTCAATGTGCTCATGCAGAACCTATACATAGACCAACAGACTGTTGTTCAAATTGAACAAGGGGCTTCTGTGTGGTTTAAAATCAGGAAAGTTGTGAGTCAGGGTTGTATCCTTTTACAATACTTATTCAATCTATAGGCTGAGCAAATACTTTGGTAAGCTGGACTACATGAAGATGAATGCAGCATCAGGATTGGAGGAAGACTCATTAACAATCTATGATATGCACATGACACAACCTTGCTTGCTGAAAGTGAAGAAGACTTGAAGCACTTACTGATGAAGATCAAAGAGTACAGCCTTCAGTACGGATTGCATCTCAACATAAATAAAACAAAAATTCTCACAACTGGACCAATAAACAACATCATGATATGTGGAGAAAATATTGAAGTTGTCAAAGATTTCATTTTACTTGGATCCATAATCAATGACCATGGAAGCTGTGGGCAGGAGATTAAATGACAAATAATGTATTGCATTGGAAAAATCTGCAGCAATAGATCTCTTTAAAGTGTTAAAAATCAAAGATGTCACATAGGACTAAGGTACGCCTGACCCAAGCCATTTTATTTTCAATCCATGCATATGTATATGAAAGCTGGACAATGAATAAGGTAGGGTGAAGAAGAATTGATGCCTTTAAATTATGGTGTTGGCAAAGCAGAATATTAGACATACCATGGACTGCCAGGAGAGTGAACAAAGCTGTCTTGGAAGAAGTACAGCCAGAACGCTCCTTGGAAGCAATGATTGCAAGATTTTGTCTCATGTGCTTTGGACATGTAGGGACCAGTCTCTGCAGAAGCACAGCATGCCTGGTAAATTAGAGGGTCAGTGAAAAAGAGGAAGACCCTCAACAAGATGGATTGACACAGTGACTACAAGGTTGGGCTTAAGTATGACAACGATTGCGAAGCAGGTGCAGGATCAGGCAGTTTAGTTCTGCTGTACGTAGGTCACTATGAGTTAGAACCAACTCAGTCGGACCTAACAACAATAACAGGTGGCAAAGGACAAATATTTACAAAGCCCAGCCCATTCTCAAAGAGTAGAGACTAAAGGGTAGATTTGGAACTAAGAGACAATAATTTAATAACTAACAAAAATATTTTCCCACAGCTCTTGGATTCTCTGTTATGTATTATTTCACTCTGATTGTGTGTGTGTGTGTGTGTGTTTCATTTTGGATTTCACTAGATCCAAGCTGGCTCTCTTTCCTCAGCTTTGCCCAAGCAGCTGATAAGACCATCAAAGTAATTATTCATCTCTTCTATTTTGTTTTGTTTATTTGTTTCTAGCAATTTCATTTGATTTTTTCTGTAGTTTCCATCTCTATTCTGAAATTCCCCATCTGTTCATGCTTGCTATATATCTTTTGCAGTAGATCTTTTAATGCATTAATCGTTGTTAATTTATAATCCCCATCTGATAGTTCCAGTGTTTGGGTTGTCTCTAAATTTGGTTCTATCAATTGTTTTATCTCTTAAGAGTAAGCCTTTATTTTTTGTGTGTGTCTTGTAATTTCTCGTTTAGTTCCTAGACTTCCGTATAGAACAGTAGGAACACGAGTAAATATTTTTACATCTAGAAATGAGCACTCCTTTTATCTATTAGTTATTAATGTGTGAGATTAAATCAATCTTGCTGGGTTTGGATTTTATTGTTGCTAATTTAACCTCAGTGGACCACAGGCTTCTCATTTCTCCAAGAGTGCTGGTGTGTCACAGAGTTTTTCTCTGTGGGCCTGTTCACTCTCAGCTTTCAATACTCCTGCATCCCTGCCTCATGGAGGGGCTTCTTTATACACACTTGTATTTCCCCAAGCAGTAAAGTTCTTTCTGTTTGTATTGCTTGGAATTAGTCATGTGGTGAGGACAAAGGGGATCATTGGTTTTTCTGCTCTGTTTTCAGTCTCAGACAGGGCTTGTGTACTTAGGCCTCTAGAGTTGTGTCTACTTCAGCATTTCTGCCATCTTCTCCCCCGTAAACAAACACTGCCTCTGTCTTTGTCAGACGGGAATGCCCTGCCCCTACCTAGGTGTATTGTTGCAGCATTCTGTTCTCAAGAGTTTTTTTCCCCCCTTCCCCTAGGGGTAGATGTCTACCCATTAATTGTACTTGAGCTTTATGTTCCTTCCTCAGGAGATGAAAGATTCTTTTTTCTTTTTTTTTTAAGAAAATGATTTAAGGAAGTAGGGTTTGTTTTGTGCCTCTGTCTCTCACAGTTGTGACTGATCGTCTTCTGTATAGTTGGGCTTCAAAGGGGGAAGGCTTTCTCCATTCTCCTACCCTGTCTCTAATCTTTGTGAGCGTCAGGTGGAGATCTATGGAGAAGAGCTTGAGAATGAGTGTGAACTCAGTTTGTTTTTTGGACTCCCAATTATTCTAAACTAATACACTAGCCCACGTTAGGCTTTTAGTCATTTATTAAGATGCTAGCTAGTTTCTTCTTATGTGTTTCTACGCTTGCTACCTCTTTCCCCCTTACTCTTGCAAAGGTGAAAGAGACCATAAGTGCACCTTCTTCTCAGAAGCCCTTAACACTCTTTGGAATTCAGTGCCTTTGATTTTCTTGTGACCAGTTCTTTGATGGTTTCAAAAATATTGGCATTTTGTAGATAATCTGGCTGCTTCTCATTGTTTGGGAGAGTGATGTTATTTAGCAGCTTTCCACATCTTAAATGGAAAGTAGACCTAGAATGGTAACAATTCCAGTGTTGGATAATGCAAAGTGTTTTATGTTCCATAAGAAATATCATACACTGTTGGAAATGTAAACTGGTGGAACCACTCTGGTATCTGAGCAATTTGGCAGGGCTTGATAAAATTATAAGTAAGTATAGACTGAGTAGTTCTACTCCAGATTACATATTAAACTAAATTCTCAAACAGGTCCAAAAGGGATTTGTTCAAAGATGTTTATTATGTTATTGTTCATGTTGGTGAGAACCAGGGGAGACCCTGGGATCTATCACTGCGTGTATTGTAAGGCTTGAACTTCCATGTGCTACCTTGACATCTTTGAATCTCAGAGGGCTGCAAATGCTTAGGTAGGCGTTCTCCTGCTCTTGCGTAGTATGCCCCCTTCCAGCAGAAAGGCTTAGATCCTCAACCTAATGGGTTTCACTCCCCTGCCAGTCTGTGAAATAATTCAAACAAACCAACCACATCCACCCACAAAAACCAAAGGTCATTACAAAGACATTACAAAGTCTGCCTCCTACATCCCCTACTTGTTCACACCATTTCCAAGAACAACCATTGTGTGGTCCTGCATGCCATGCCATTTCATCCTCTGGGCATGTGCATATGTGTGATACACAAGTGTCTCCTTTATTTCTTCAGACTAGTGTTGGGTGTCGTGTGTTCTGCCACCTCATACTATTTAGGGTGAATGATCCCTCCTCTACTGATGGGGTGAATAGGAGGCAATCAGGACAATGGGGGAGTGGGTGAAATATGCTGAATATACAGCACGGAGTCCTATGCAGCGGTTCAGAGAAATGGGTCAGATATACTCATAGCAAAGTGAACAGATCTTATAAATCCACTACTGATATGTGTAACACAATCTATTTACATAAATTAAAAATAATACTTATAAACCAATAATGCAGACATTACAAGAATGGATATAAACAAAAAGGATATGCATTGCATATTAGAAAGATTGCCTATGGGACCAGAGGAAATGGGTTTAGGGAATAAATATAGAAACAAATAATAATAACAATAATAAAAATGATAGTCAGCAATTACTACATGCTGGATATAGTGCTTTACACAAATTAACTTTCAAAATCCTCAGAACAATCCTAAGAGGTTGAAACTGTTATTATCTTCATTTAACAAATGAGAAAACTGAAGCACATAGAAGTAAAATAAATCGCCCCAGATAACACAGATAGAAAGCTTATTGTTGTTACTAGGTGCTGTAGAGTCAGTTTCGATTCATGGTGATCATGTGTACAACAAAACAAAACACTGCCTAGTCCTGCACCATCCTTACAATTGTTGCTATGTCTGAGGTCATTGTTGCAGCCACAGTGTCAATTCATCTCATTGAGGGTCTTTCTCTTTTTTGCTGACCCTTTTTTTTTACTTTACCAAGCATGATGTCCTTCTCCAGGGACTGGTCCCTCCTGATAACATGTCCAAAGTATATGAGACTAAGTCTTGACATCCTTGCTTCTAAGGAGCATTCTGGCTGCACTTCGTCCAAGACAGATTTGTTCCTTCTCCTGACCCCACCCCAGTGCCGTCTGGCGGTCCATGGTATATTCACTATTCTTCACCAACAACATAATTCAAATGCACTTCTCTGTCGGTCTTCCTTATTCATTGTCCAGCTTTCACGTGCATATGATGTGGTTGAAAATACCACGGCTTGGGTCAGGCACACCTTAGTCTTATAGTCTACTCTAAGCAACTATAAAAAAGACACTGAAATGAAGTGTCATAAAGAACATAGAATTTGATATTGTTCTCAAATAACAGTGTAGAAGTGAAGTTTCCAAGGCTGGTAGGGTAACTCATCTGAACTCAACCTGAAGTTTCCATGTTTGGGTCCTAAGTGAATATTCCAGTTAATCTTCTGCCATCTTTTTTTTTTTTTTTTTTTAAGAAATTGCCATTCTAAATTATGGCCAGCAGGTAGAGATTTGGAAATAGATGGTAAATGGCAGTAATGATTACCACAATTGCAACTTATAATTTTTTTTTTTTCTTACAAGGATCCTTTCAAACTCAGGCAATTTAGCTTTAATAATTACCTTGTCAAACAATTTTTCTTTTTTAATTCAGTGAAAGGTACATGAAAAAATATTTTTATTAATCTTTAGTTTCTATTTCTTTTGCTTGTGTTTGTCACCATTTGTCCTATTTATTGCCTGGCAATTAAACAACTTACTTTTGGCAGCTTCGCCAAAGATCCTATTTCAGGGCAACTCATTGTGGGAGGTGGATGTTTGTTTTCACAGACAATGTGTAAAATCAGTGATAGGCACTTTGTGATTCAATAAAAACAAATAATTTTTTTATAGGTAATATGATAAGACATTCCTTGTTTTGAAAAAAAAAAAAATGGTACTTTCTAAATCAAAACAGACTCTAGCTATTCGCAGAAGAGCATAAAAAACTCTCAGTTGGCCAAACCAGTTCTTATCCTCTACACCAGTCACAACCTATGTGAAGAGATCTACTCATTCACAAATTAGACTACAATGTGGGCTGGCTGAAAAACAGTTTAGGGCTGCTCTGCTGATTTTTCTTCCTCTAAATTAATTTTCCATTTATGCTTGCCTACATAGGAAGGCTACCCCTTTTGAACTGAAAAACCTTAATAGATAGTCACTGGTTCGGTTCAGTCAATGGGAGGACTAGCAGTACACAACAGGGTTGGTGGAGAATTTGGTATGTTTCCTTCTTCATACTTCTTGCTTCAGCACTGGGTCTCTGATGACCACAATAGGAACCAGTTGCCACTAAGCCAACTCCAACTTGACTCTGACTTATCGTGACGCCATGTGTGTCAGAGTACAACTGTGCTCCGTAGACTTTTCAGTGGTTGACTTTTTGGAAGGTGATCACCAGGCCCTCTGAGATGACTCTGGGTAGACTCAAACCTCCAACCTTTCAGTTACCAGTAAAGTACTTTACACCTTTGCACCACACGAGAACTTTGGAAATCATGATGCTTCTCCACAATTACAGCTCGCACCAGAAGCACCCCTCCCTTGGCCGGGTAATGTAATATCTTCCCCTTGCTCTTTTATCCCTAGAGATGCTAACAGCTACCTGCTATAGCTGGTCTCATCTTTTCAGAATCCCACGCTCGACCCCTTAGTTATATCCATTACTTTGTAACTGGTCCCTCCAATAAAATCTGTTCATTTGAACAACTGGAATGATTCTGTTCCTGCCTGGACCTTGACTAATAGAACTGTCCAAATCTAATGATCATATGCATTGTGTATTCATTCATTCATTCATACATGGGTTAAATCATGAATCCATTTACTCAAAGGAGTATTATATACTGACAACTTATGAAAGAGAGATGACCGCAAAACGAAGATCAAACAACTTCCATTTTAAATAGAAAATAATTAAGCTCTGAAAATGTGAAAAACTATTACCACATTTTACTCTTTCTTTTTGAACTTCTGGAAGTCAAACTCTCAAAGTTTATATCTCATAATTATGTCCCAAGATTTCCTATCCCACAAAGGTTTATTGAGTGTTTACTAGGGGCAGGCATTTTATGAAGAGGTTTTACTTTTCATTTTGTGTATTCCAATTAGTTCATTAGTGGCCAACTAGCCTTAGAACTTCTGCCAATGATCTCTTGTTGTGTGGGGACTCCCTCCCAAGAATTAGAGGATCTGTTGCCATTAATAAAGTGTTATATTTATTAGCTGAAGTGATATGTGCTTTGCCAATTATTATGTTATTATCTCCAGATTTCAGGCTCAGGCTTTTCTACTTTGTGATTGGGCTCTGAAAACCACATTTCTGCTGTGCCACCTGGATCCCTCTTTGGTTTAGCCAGTAGGGAGCACTAGGGGTTACTGCAAGGAGTAGGGAAGCATAAGGCCTTTCTCCTCATTTCTCCACACCTGAAGATATACCAGCAATCGCAGGCTGACAGTCCATCCTCAGAGGACTGGACCACAGTTCCATGAGTCCTTCTGAGCTTCTGAAATGCCTACAGTAGGTGTGCAACTCTTCCTACTCAGAGGCCAGGCCACTCTTCCAAGCATCTAAATTTTGCTAATTATAATCTCTGTTCTTTGTTTCCCAAGTCCTAGGGGTAGTAGCTGCTTCATGTGGTTGCTCTTCTGTAATCCCTTAGTGTTTTATTTTGGCAGTTCCAATTCTGAAATATCAGGTTACCAAATTTTTTATATGAAATTCTTCTGTTTAAATAACTGGTATGCTTTCTGTCTCCTTATTAGTAAATGACTGCTATATATGGCACTTACAGAAAATTTATGCAATATTAAAATATAGATAGATAAAATCATCATCCAAGGACAGCTATTATTAATATTTTTATCTATTTCCTCCCTGGATTTTTTATGAATAAATATTGTTTGAGATTAAGATTCTTTGATAAGGCTAAATAAATAAAAACTAAATATCTGTTTTTCTGTTATCATATCAAAAGAACATCTTGCATAGATATTCACCAAATTAGAGAGGTTTATCTAAGATTTTTATTAATATATATAGGTCACATGCTTTATGCAAAATTGAAACAGGAGATCTTGTAAGGCAAGTCAAAGTGATAGTCAATCTTATTCAGAACACAACTGATACTAAGGTACAGAGAGAGAGTCAGGGAGACTGCTAATTAGGAGTCCTGTGCCATACATGGAACAGAGAAGGAAATGGAGCCAAAATCAGAAGCTGCAAGGGCAGATACTCTGAGTTCCAGGTTATTTTCAGTTGTAATCAAGCTGTCTCTCACTCCTTCTCTTCTACGTATTAAGAAGAGCCTTATATTGCAGTACAGTTGGGAGAATATCTTGACCACGCTGATATGGAGTCCCTGAATCACTTTAATTGAAAGTTTAGAAAGTCAAGAAATATACATAATGTCTGACCTAACATTGATGTCTGACTGGTGTTGGTTAAAGTCTACATCAGAAAACAGGCCACTAAGTGAGCAAATATTTTAAATAAAATAATATATTTTATAACCGCAAGTATATGTTTGTTTCCAAAACTTACAGTCTATATAAACATGAAGAGGAGAAACTATTTGAAAACCCAACCGCCATTAACATTCTATGTGCTTCATTATAGAGCTTTCCCACGTATTTCTCTTCACAGTTGCACACAGACAATAAACATATCAATTGTCATCTTTTCCTCTGGCTTCTGTGTCCCTGTAAGGCGTCTCTGTTTATGTTCTAGTTTATAATTCAGCACATAACTTTCATTTCATGTTCTTTAAAAATAAACTATTCACAGCAGAATGGAGAGCTGAGCTCCACAGACCTTCTTGCCAAACTCACTGGGGAAATAGAGGAGATTGTTTATATTGCACATCCCACAGTAAAAAAAAAAAAAAAAACATAAAAATCTCCATTACAACCTGTTTTCTCCCTCAAGCACAATAGCATCTTCAACCATACAGCTACTTACATTCTTTTTTTGTTCTGCCCTACCTTCATTAACATCCAACCTCCTCCTCCCAGATATTCCTCAGGAATCTCTCCTCTTCGCGATGCAGAGCGATTCGGTTCTTCCTTCCCTGACACTCCACCACTAACATGCCCAAACCCATTTTGCTGAGCTAAGTGCCTACGATTTCATAGCATCTGCTCTCGTTACAAAGCAAGCTTCTCATACATGACTATGCCTGGGTGATTTCATGCCACTCTAAACAATTTTCTCTCAAACATACATCAAGCTTTCCACAGAAGGATATTGGTAAATATATTTTTCTTACCTTATTGAAAAAAAGGTCAAGTTTTGTATTCTTGCATACACACAAAATTTTTCTCATTTCACTTAATGTATAGTGTGGGTATTATTCCAGATGAATAAATAATAGCAATGATATCTCTTTTTTGTGGAAACACTATACAATTTCTTTAATGATGCTCTAGGAAAGACCATCATTTATGTATGTATATATAGGTTGTTGCTAGGTGCCATGCAGTCAGTTCCCACTCATAGCAACCCCATGTGTAACAGGACGAAACACTGCCCAACCCTGCACCATTCTCACAGCTGTTATGCTTGAGCCCATAGTTGTAGCCACTGTGTCAATCCATCTTGTTGAGGATCTTCCTAATTTTTGGATGACCCTCTATTTTGCCAAGCATGAAGTCCTTCTCCAGGGACTGGTCCCTCCTGATAACATGCCCAAAGTACGTGAGGCAAAGTTTAACCACCATTGCCTCTAAGAAGCGTTCTGGCTCTACTTCTTCCCAGACAGATTTGTTTTTTCTTCTGGCAGTCCATGGCATATTCAATATTCTTTGCTAACACCATGAGTCAAAGGCATCAGCTCTTCTTTTTTCTTCCTTATTCATTGTCTAGCTTTCTCATGCATATGAAGCCATGGCAGATATCCTTTTTTTATGTATGTAATATTTTGTTTCTGTGAAAGTTTACACAGCAAATTAGGTTCATTTGGCAATTTCTATGCTAATTGTTCAGTGGCATTGGTTACATTTTTGTGTCTTTTGTCTTTTTCTATTTTATCTGTATTTCCATATTTTCAAATAGAAACAGGTCTTGAAGTCCAAAATTACTGTACAATGTTGACCCAACCTGAACGTCACTGGTAAAGAGAATAGATTTAAATTCACAGTTCAGATAGATTTCTTAATTATTACATATTTTGACTAATTTATTTCATTTGTGATTAGATTGTGCCTCATAATGTACCTTATGATGTAAATCTTATAATGAAAGTGTGAAGAGTTATCTTTCTTTGCTTTCTTGCCTTGTTATTATTTTCTTCAACTTAAACTTTTCCAAAAGAATGTATTAAATCAATTTTCCATTTGATGAGTTGTTATATTTTCTTGGTGAGTTGATCGGTTATGATTATGTGTTGTTTCTCTTTATTTCTGATTATTATTCTTGTTTGAATTCTATTGTTTTCAGATATTAAGCTAGCCAGTTTTTTTTATTATTATTAGTGTTTGCACATTTTTATTTTTTTCTATCTGTTTATATTTAACCTATCTTTTTTTTATATCAAGAGAGATTTTAAATGGATTTTGTTTGTGTGTGTGTATAGCATAGAGTTGAACTGAGTTTTTCTTTTAATTTTTAATCCTTTATTAATCTCTGTCTTTTATGTGCACTGTTTATGACATTTACATTTAATGCAATTATTGATGGTCTCAATATTAGTCTACCAGTTATTATTTGTTTTCTGTTTGTCCTCTTTTTATTTTATTGTTCTGTTACCTTGTTTCTGACTTATGCTCAGTTACTTGAATTATTTTTATCATCCCCTTTTAAAACCTCGTAACAGAGCTTCAAAAAGTAAATGAGGTGAAAACTAACAAAACTGAATTGGTAAATAGACAAATCCAAAATTAGACTTGAAGACTTTAAGACTTCTCTCTTAGCCATCAACTGAATGAGTTAACACAACATCAGCAAGAATATAGAAGACCTGAACAAAACAATAAACTCAATTTATTTAACTGGCATTTATACACACTCCACTCAACAGTAGCAGAATATACATTCTTTTTAAGTGAGCACAAACTTTTACCAAGAAAGATTAAATCCTGAGTAAAAAAAAAAAAAGAGGACTTTCTCTTTTTATAAAACAAATCTTAAATTAAAAAAAAAAAATGAAGTCATACAAAGTATATTCTATGCCATAAAGGAATTAAACTGGAAATCCATAATAGAAAAACAATCTGAACAACCCCTAAATAATTGGAAAATAAACAACAGGCTTCCACAAAAAACCAAGAGCTAAAGAGGAAATCTCAAGATAAATTAGTAAATATTTTTACTAAACGAAAATGCACCATATCAAAATTTTCAAGATACTGCCTAAGGAGTGTTTACATGGAAATTTATAACATAAAATGCTTATACTAGAACAGAATAAAATTTTCAAAATAAAAGCCTATAATTCTACCTTAATAATCTATAAAACGAAAGAGCAAATTGAACTCAAAGCAGAAGGGAAATAATAAAAATAAGAGCAAAAAAAAAAAAAAAGCTAGTTCTCTGAAAAAGAAAATTGACAAACTTCAAACAAGATTTACAAAGAAAAAAAGAAGAATCTGTTGCAGTGATATCAACCTAATCTTAATAAAGTCCTAACTACCCTTTTTTTCCCAGAGTAGCCATCAAATCGATTCCAACTCATAGCGACCCTAAAGGACAGAGTAGAACTGCCCCACAGAGTTTCCAAGGAGGCTTGGTGAATCCTAACTGCCGATCTTTTAGTTAGCAGCTATAGCTCTTAACCACTATGCCAGAAGGGGTTCCACACACACACACACACACACACACACACACACATATATATATATATATACATGTACATATAAAACCAAAAACCCATTGCTGTCAAGTCGGTTCTGACTCATAGCAACCCGATAAGACGGAGTAAAAATGCCCCACAGGGCTTTCAAAGAGCTGCTGGTAGATTCAAATTACTGACCTTTTGGTAAGCAGCCAAAAGCTTAACCACGGAGCCACCAGGCTGCCACATATGTGTATATATACATATATATGTATAAAAAAAACCCAGTGCCCTCGAGTCGATTCCGACTCATATATATGTATATAAGTATATATATGTGTGTGTGTATATATGTGTGTGCATATATATATATATATATATATAGTCTTAGTTATCTAGTGTTGCAAAAACAGAAATACATCAACTCCAGGGGAAGGCTTTCTCTCTTCCCCCAGACTAGGAGCTTCTCTGTTCAGGGACTCTGGGTCCAAAGGAAACTCTCTGCTCCTGCCACTGCTTTCTTGGTGGTATGAGTTCCCCCTCTCTTTGCTCGCGTCTTTCTTTTATATCTCAAGAGATTGCCTCAAGATACAATCCAGTCTTGTAGATTGAGTCCTGCCTCACTAACACAACTGCTACTCATCCTCCCTCATTAACATTACAGAGGCAGGATTTACAACACATAGGAAAATCATAAAATATCGGGAATCATGGCCCAGCCAAACTGATAAACACATTTTTGGGGGGACATAATTCAACCCATGACATATATATATATATTCCAAAGGATTTGGATAATTTCAAAGCACTAAGGTAGATATATTATCCCCTGTCGGCACAGTAGTTAAGAGCTTCGCTGAAAACCAAAAAGGCCTGCAGCCTGAATCCACCAGCAGCTCCTTGGAAACCATATGGAACAGTTCTCCTCTCTTCTATAGGGTCACTAGCAGTCGGACTTGATATAACAGACTTTTTTTTTTTAAGGTAGATATAGATGGTTTTTTCTTGATGTTGAAGATGACAATGATAATCATAAATAACAATAGTTGATGTTTATTTGGAGCTTACTATTTACTCGCCAGTGATTAAAGAGTTTCATGTGTTTTCTTATTTACCAATGAGATTTCTCTAGCAGAGATGTTAAGTGACTTGGTCAAAATCACACAGTTTTGAGGTGGTCAGTCCTTTCAGCCTACATTACTACCTGTTTGTTTGCTGGTGTCTTGCTGCATCTGTGGGGTTCTAGCTGAATGATAGCATAGTAATCCCTCTGATCTTGAATACCAAGGACCAATCTCAGCTTATTAGATCTCCCTGATGTTCTTCCTTAGAGACAGGAAGCAAGGTTTCTTAACAAAATTTCCTACGCTATTTCCCTAACATATTTAGTAAAAAATATATGAAAGCCAGAAAAAGGCAACTTTTTTTTTTTTTCTCTTCACCTGGTCACATACTTCCCCTGGAACAGGTAATGTAGCTACTTTTATGAGAGATGGTGGTACAGAAATAGAAAAATTATGGTGTTGGTGGAAATTGGTTATTTACAAAAAATTGTTATTCAATCTCATTCATTTATTCAACAAATTTTGATTGATTGAGCACATAGTTGCCAGGATATATTCAAGATGATGTAGATTCAGTGGTAAACAAGTCAAACTGGGCCCTCTTCTGCTCTCATAAAACTTACATTTTAATTGGGAGAGAAATAACATAAACTAATAAATCTAATATGTAAATACTTTTTTTCACACAGGTAGAAGTTCTATGAAGAAAATAAACATGTGATGTGGCAGAGAGTGGTTGATAATGGACAGTCGAGGAAGGTTTCTTGAGATGGGAAATATGAGCAAAGTCCTGAACGATGATGAGATAACTAAATAACAACATCGAGGAAGAACATACTTGGAAGAAAGAATCTCAGGGACAAAATACATAGCTTCAGATTTTTTCCCAAAACAGCAGGAAAGCCAGTGTGATTAGAGCACAGTGATTGAGGATAATGGTGGTAAATAATGATACCGGAGAAAGAGTTAGGATTATTTAGTTCTTATAGGTCATGGAAAGGACTTTGTAATTTATTTCATTTTTATTTATTCTTAGTGTAGTAGGAAGCCAGTGGAAATGTTTAAGTAGAAGCATTAACTAGTACCATTTCCCGCTCCCACTGCCGTCGAATACCAGTTTAAAATTCCCTATATTTTGAGTAGGAATGGATCGAAGCAGAAATCTGTTGGAATCCAGTTAGGCTAAGAAGTCCAAGAAAAAGAAGATGGCAAATGATCTGTTGCAAAGGAGATGAAAAAGTGGAAAGATATGGTATACATTGAAATTAAACAATAGAACCTTGTGATGTATCATATGTAAATAGCGAAGAAAAAGAGAAAAATAAAATACAATGCCAAGAAAAAAAAAATGAAATCATTGGCAAAGGGAATATGAATTTGCTCTCTTGAGATGAGAATCAATTTCTCCTCCCTTGAAACAGATGGGAAAGGAGAAGTCACCAAGAAAAAATAAACAAACAAAAAGCCTTATTTCTACTAGTATAGAAAATGGATATTGGGTAGGCCACCAGCAGTATCTATTACAAAGTGTTTAAGAAATATGAACTCCTGATATTTTTCGTGCTGCTATTCCTCGTTGATTAAACTAGAAAATTGAGAATTTATTGAATTTTTCATTAACTGTCCATTTGAATCCCTGTTCTTCAGAATAACAAGTTTCATTTGATCTTAGCCCATAAGGGAAGAAAAAAAAAAGTTCTTCACCTTAAGCTTTTGTTCTTAAAGGTCCAGAATCTGGCATTATGCTGTCCTTTGACAAATTACCTAAAACAAACAAACAAAAACAAATAAACACGGCCATCAAGTCGATTCTGACTCATAGTGACCCTACAGGACAAAGTAGAACTGCACCCATAGAGTTTCCAAAGAGCGCCTGGTGGATTTGAACTGCCAACCTTTTGGTTAGCAGCCCTAGCTCTTAACCACTACACCACCAGGGTTTCCAGACAAATTACGTAGTCTCTCTTATTAGTAAAATCAGTGACTTGAGTTAAATTATGTCTTTTCTAATTATAATATATTGTAACGCTCTTTCTACTTAGAAAATATCATGTGACTAAATGTTTGTTAAATAGATGGAGTTGATTAAAATAAACGGGGTCTAGCGTTTTAGATTAAAAAACTAAACGGATGGTGGTAGAATTCACAGAGATGGGAAAGACTGAAGAGGGAAGAATATGAAGTAAGATGTAAAATACTCCGATATGGACATACTCAGTCTGAGATTATCATTAGATTTTCCTAGTAGACTCCAAGTGAATATAGTAAGTAAGCTGTTATATGTGGATTTGGGGTTTAGGAAAGAGGCCTAGTTTTAAAATATTCCCTTTGGGGTTTTCAGTTTATAGATACATGTAGTTTGTATTTCTTTAAGGAAAACAGTTCTATAAGGTGATATACAAATAGCAATGAGAAATAACTGATTGAAGTACAGCCATAATGGGAAAGAGTAAAGAATATTAAGAATGTCCTCTAAGAGTAGAATAATTAATTAATTAATACTTAATTCCATAAAGTGCAGTTCTATGCAATCATTTATAATGATATTTATAAGCATTTGTAATAGAGGGAATGTTTATGTTATAATATCAAGTAAAAAATAGAATGAGCTCAGTTATAAATTTTTTTTTTTAGTCTGCAGCAAAAAAGACTGGAAATAAAGTATTAAAATAATAACAGAGATTATGTCTTTATGGGTGATTTTTAAAAATCTCCATATTTTTTGGGTTTTCAAGGTTTATTACATTGTGCACTTATTAATTTTATACTACAAAATTATTTTAAAAGAAAAAAAGACAGCTTCTAGTTACCTCTTATAAATAGCCAGAGATGAGTTACCAATAGCCTCGCTTTGGCAATTGCTGAGGGAAAGCAATAAGACAAACTGACCACCTCATGAGAAAAATTTAATAAATAGAAGACTCTGATGATGGATGGCATTGATTGTGTTTTATTGGAATGAGGTTTCCTGAGCCCAATTGGCTGACTTGTAATCAGCTCCATCTTTACTTGAGTGTTAATAAATATTTGAGCCTCCACTCTGGGTACTGCCACAGTGGTCTTATTGCATCATCGACCTTGCAGGCAAACATAGTGACCCTTGGCCTTTTCCATTGATTGCTTCTTGTGTTTATTAGCCAGATTCACACTAAAGGCACCCCCATTTCTTTTTCTTTAAAAAAAAAAAAAGAATCCACTCAATTAAATCAATAATGCAAATGTGACCATTTTGAAAGAATCTTATGAAAAGGTTCATTGATTAAAGGAATTGTAGAGAATAGTTGCTGTTCTGTCATTTTGCAGAGAATTTACACTAACATGTGTAACAGAAAAAAAGCAGAGTGCCCTGTGTATGTTGGAGCAAATAACATGTGATGAAATTAGAGAAAACAGAAATCAAGTCATCATCTCAGAAACAATGGCTCAATCTGAGCATTTTGGGAAGTGGGGATAACAATATCTCACTCATGTTTTTTATATGAATAAAACTTGATAAATGGTCAATCTATGTGTATTGCCCTGATAATAGTTACTTGACTTTATCTTCATCTTTTCCTGTGCTTTCTTCCCCATCTTTTACTCTTCCAGAATTTTTTTTTTAATCCTGTATTTTTGCTTACTTCCCTCATATTATCCCCCTTTACTCGTATTCTCCATTTTAGCATCTTTATACTTAAAATTGTTCAGGCCAAATATCCAGTCATCCTTGACTTCTCTTTTTGTTTCACACTTTGTAGCAACACAAAAGCAAATGTTTGCGGCTCCAAGTTCAAAATCCATCCATAATTCAGCCACTGGTGATTGATTCCTTGACCATCGCTACCACCCTGTTCTAAGACATCGAATTATTTGAATAGCTCCCTAACTGTTTTCCTTCTGTCTTTGCTTCCCCTTTGTCAATTCTTAGAAAAACAGATGGAGGAATTTTTATAAAACATGTCATATCATATTAACCCTCTCTCAAAATTTTATTCGGTTTAAAAACTCACTGCAAATAAAAGTCAAAATCCTTATTGTGTCCTGTAAAGTAGCATTTGATCTAGTCTCACTCTCCGTTAGCTCTCTCATTTAATTTCCTAGTATTACACCCTTCTTCCCCTCAGCCGTAGCTACTGTGGCCACTCTACAATTCCTGGATCCTGACAAGAGTATTCCCTCCTCAGGACCTTTACACTTGCTGCCTTTCTTCATGGAAAGTTTTTTCCCCCAGATATCTGTAGGTCTTGCTTATTCACTTACTTACGTCCTTTTAGTCTGTTTAATTCTTATCTTCCCAGTGAATTCTTCCCTGATCTCTCTTCTCTCCTGCTCTCTCTCGGTATCTACCTAATGACGGATTGATAGATACAGATTATGGTGATTAAGGTTGTGTGTCAGCTTGGCTGGGCCATGATTCTCGGTGGTTTGGCAGTTATAATGTACTTTGGTAGCTATGTAATGATGCAATCACCTCCATAATGAGATCTGATATAATGTAATCACCCATGATAAGAACTGTTATGAGCAGCCAATCACTTGAAAGGGAGTTTCTTTGGAGGTGTAACTTGCATCCAATATAGGTGGACTTTCTGGTAAAGCTCGCAGGCTTTTGCTCACTCTGGATCCTCCAGCTGGCTCCTGTTCATCTGATCTCCAGTTCCTGGGATATGAGCTATCAGCCTACCTGCCAATCTTGGGAAGTCAGCCTCGACAGCCTGTGAACAAGAGGCCTGCTGTCTGACCTGACAATTTTGGGTTCACCAGACCCTGCGGCTATGTGAGTCAGAAGTCTTCAGCCTGATCCATGGTCTTGGGACTTTCCAGCCTCTACAATTGTGTGAGTCATTTCCTTGATATAAATCTCTATATATATTTGGAGCCCTGGTGGCGCAGTGGTTAAGAGCCCAGCTGCTAACCAAAAGGTTGGCAGTTCTAATCCACCAACTGCTCATTGGAAACCCTATGGGGCAGTTCTACTTTGTCCTATAGGGTCACTATGAGTCAGAATTGCCTTGATGGCAAGAGGTTTGATTTTGTTTTTGTTTTATATATGTATGTATATGTACACACTTCACTGGTTTTGCTTCTGTAGATAACCAGCCTAAGACATTTGGTACCTGGAGAGTTAGGTGCTGCTCTAACAGATACCTAAAGTTTTGAAACTGTGAATGGAGAAAGGCTGGAAAAGTTTAAAGGTGTCCAATAGTAAAAGACTAGATTGCCTTGAAGAGACTGTTGGTAGAATTATGTACATCAAAGGCAATTATAGTGTAGACTGAGAAGGAAGTGAGGGGAGCTATAACACTGGAGACTGCAAATGGTGAGAAGCAGCAGCAGAGAGACGGTAGCAGCAGAACCAGAAGACTGGTATGAGATAGCACAGGAGCTGACCTATGGAACAAGAGAGCTGAGTTTCTTTGTGCAGGAAGTTTCCCGGAGGATCGGGGTGCCTCTGGACCCTTACTGGTGAAGCTAGGCTTGCTGACCCATGGAGCAAGAGAGCTGAGTGCCTTCCAGCCAAGATTTACTGGTGGAGTGGTGTGCTCCCAGGCACTTATTGGTACAGTTAAAGAGATTTGGAACACTTTCCCAAGCAGGGTATATGCCAGGCCAGCCCAAGGGGCCAAGAGGCCAAGGAAATAGGAAGCAGGAGTTGAAGAGACAAAGAGCACAAGAAGCAGCACTGCCTCTGTCTCAAAGGGTAGGGCCACAGTCTCTGGGGTCTCAAAGGGTGAGGCCACAGCCTCCTAGGTTTCGAAGAGTCAGATCTTCACCAACTCAGTTCCGGAGTGTGGGGCTGCCTTTCACAAGTGCCAGCAGGATGGGGCTGGATCCACTGCTCAAAGTTGAGGGGGCAAGGCTGCCATGCCCGGGGGGCATAAGATAGGTGCCTGCCAGGGCCAAGCAGGTGGGATCGCCACTCAGATGGACTAGGGGAATAAAAAAAATAGTACTGCTCAAATGCCAGAGGGAAGAGTTGCTGTCCCAGTGGGCCTAGAAGGTGGAAATGAAGCCCAGGTCCGAAGGGCTCTGACCCAGAATCCAGAGAGTGTGGCCAACACCCAGTCTGAAGAGCAGGGCCATTGCCTGAATGGTCTTAGAGAACAGAGGATTATTTTCAAACCTTGAGAGCTAATGTAATGTATTCTGCTGATTTGCTTGGCATCTGTTATTCTGTCTTTCCCTCCAGTTTCTCCCATTTGTAATGGAAATGTCTACCTTGTGCCTGTTGTACCACTGTGAAACTTGTGTTGGAAACAGATAACCTGTATTTTAGATTTCATAGATGAAGAGGAACTTTGCCCTAGGATGAAATTTGGACTTGGAGTTGATTCAAGACTTTTGGGATGATATTACAGGGTAAATGTGTATTAGATGTGGCCAAGGACATGGATTTTGGGTGGCCAAATTGTGGAATGTTATGGGCTATTGAACTGTGTCCCCTAGAAATGTGTATCAACTTGGCTAGGTCATGATTCCCAGTATTGTGTGGTTTTCCACCGTTTTGTGATCTGATGTGATTATCCTATGAGTTGTAAATCCTAACCTCTATGATGTTAATGAGGCAGGATTAGAGGCAGTTATGTTAATGAGACAGGACTCAATCTACAGGATTAGGTTGTATCTTGAGTCAATCTCTTTTGAGATATAAAAAAGAGAATCAAGAAGAGAGGAGTGGGACCTCATGCCAGCACAAAAGAGGTGTCAGAAATGGAACGTGTCTTTTGGACTTAGGTTTCTGCACAGAGAAGCTCCTAGACCCGGGGAAGATTGATGACAAGGACCTTCCCCCAGAACCAACAGAAGGAGAAAGTATTTTCCAAGAGCTGATGCCTGGAATTTGAACTTCTAGCCTCCTAAACTGTGAGAGAATAATTTTGTTTATTAAAGCCGTCCACTTTGGTATTTCTGTTATAGCAGCACTAGATAACTAAGACACAGATACAGATAAAGATATCGACAGACAGATAGACAAAATGATGTTATAAAACCATCCTCTTGATTCTTTCCCAGCCATGATGCTTTCTAGTTCCCTCACTAACTCAAAAAAAAAAAAAAAAAAAAACCTGTGCCTTCTGACTCAGAGACCATATAGGTCAGAGTAGTACTACTGCATAAGGTTTCCAAGGCTGTAATCTTTATGGAAGCAGACTGCCACATCTTTCTCCTGCAGAGCAGCTGGTGGGTTCAAACCACTGACCTTTCAATTAGCAGCTGAGCTCTTAACCACTGCACAACCAGGACTCCTTGTTCCTGACTACAGGCAGTCCCCAGATTACAAATGAGTTCCTTTCCTAAGTCTGTCTTTGAGTCAAATTTGTATGCAAGTGAGAACAGTTAGGTACGGTTTGTACCTAATGTTAATCAAATGTATGTTTTAGTACATAGTATATAGTGTACTTTTGTATGCATAAAAGGTATTTAAGAAACACTTCGAGGTACACTAAAAGATCTTCAACATAATAATACAGTAACAATAATAATGTTTTGATGTGTGTCATAATGTAGCTCCCATTTGTTATTATGAACCACTATAAATTTTATGTACCTTGAATTTTAATGTAATAAGCTTTACGGGATTGGTTTGCAACTATGGATCATATATAAGTCAGATGTTCATAACCCAGGGATTGCCTGTATACTATGATTTTTCTCTTAAACTTGTTGTTGTTAGTTTCTATCAAGTCAGCCCCAACTCGTGATGACCTTATGTATAATAGAACAAAACATTGGTCAGTCCTGCACCATCTTCATGTTCGAGTCCATTGTTGCAGCAATTTTGTCAATTGGCCATCCATCTCATACAGGGTGTTCCTCATTTTCATTGTGCCTATATTTTACCAAAATTGATGTCCTTTTCTAGTGATTGGTCTTTCATGATGACATGTCCAAAGTACATGAATCTAAGTTTCATTATTCTTGCTTCTAAGGAACATTCTAGTTATATTTCTTCTAAGACTGATTTGTTTTTTGGCAGAACATGGTATATTCGGTGTTCTTCACCAACACCACAGTTCAAATGCACCACTTCTTTTGTCTTCCTTTTTCATTATCCAACTTTCACATGAATGTGAAATGATTGAAAAGACCATGGCTTAGCCCTGATGCACCTTAGTCATCAAAGTGACAACTTTGCTTTCTAAAACTGTAAAGCATTTTTTTTTTTTTTTTTTGCAGCAGATTTGCCCAGTGAAATACATCGTTTGATTTCTCTCTGCTCTGTACATGGAAATTGATTGTTAATCCAAGTAGAGTCAAATCATTGACAATCCCTTACACTTACTACCGTGTTATGTACTTTATATTCACCTGTTATTATTGATTTTCTCCCATCAAATTTGAAGCTCATGAGGGCAAAAACTTTGTTTTGTTCTCTGCTATATACTCAGCACCTAAATCAGCACTTGGTCACATTGTGAGGGCTCAAAAAATAGTTTCTGAATGACTAAATGCCCACAAACCCTTAATATGATTTTACATACAACATCAATTTGAATCTCTTTTTACAATTAAAATAGTGAAGGCAAAGGGTCTTTTTGGTAGACAGAGGTTTTCGAACAGAGTTATTAGATTCCATATTTATACTTTATTTCAGAGCAGTACATAAATTATTGCTACTTTTTTCAACACTAAAGAATTTTCATAAAGGGATTAGAATGGTTAAGGGAAAGAGGAAGAAAATAATGTGCCAACAGAAAAAGGACAAGTGGGAAGAGAGCCCAGTACTCCTGCTTCTGTTCTTAAGACATTTGTTCTTTACCTCAGCCCTATAAAAATGCTTGAACAATAGCCATTAAACCAGTTGCTGTCAAGTTGGTTTCTACTTATGGTGATCCCATATGTGTCAGGGCAGAACTATGTTCCACAAAGTTTTCAATGGCTGACTTTTTGCTAGTAGAATGTCAGGCCTTTCTTCTGAGTTGTCTCTGGGTAGACTTGAACCAAAGCCTTTTGATTAGCAGCTAGGCACACCAAACATTTGGGATTCACAATATCCACTAGGCTGCTTTAAAACTCAGTAAAAGACCAAAAATTCTCACAACTGGATCAGTAAAGAACATCATGATGAAGGGAGAAAAGATTGAAGTTGTCAAGGATTTTATTTCACTCTGATCCACAATCGACGCCCATGGAAGCAGCAGTTAAGAAATCAAACAGGGTATTGCACTGGGTAAATCTGCTGCAAAAAATCTCTTTCAAATGTTAAAAAGAAATAAAATAAAAGATGTCACTTTGAGGACTAAGGTAACCGGGACTCAAGCCATAGTGTTTTTAGTTGCTTCATATGCGTGTGAAAGCTGGACAATGGATAAGGAAGACCAAAGAATTGACGCCTTTTAATTATGCTGGTGGTGAAGAATATTGAATATACCATGGACTGAAAGAAGAACAAACAAATCTATCTTGGAAGAAGTACAGTCCAAATGCTCCTTAGAAGCAAGGATGGGGAGACATCATGTCATGTACTTTGGACACATTATCAGGAGGGACCAGTCCCTGCAGAAGGACATCATGCTTGGCATGATGTGAAAAAGAGGAAGACCCTCAATGAGATGGATTGACACAGTGGCTACAACACTAGGTTCAAGCATAACAATTGTTATGAGGATGGTGCAGGACCAGGCAATGTTTCATTCTATTGTACATACGGTCGCTATGTTGTACACAGAATTGACTGGAAGGCAATGGGTTTGGTTTTCTTTTTTTTTTTTTTTTGATAATAATAGCAACAATAAGACCAACCTTTAAATGTCCGCTTCTCAGACACCAAACAAGTTGACAAAATAATATGTCAATTTCTGTCACCGTGTGGCAAAATCTGGAAGAATTTCTCCCAGATATAAGGCAGATAAATCAAGTCTGAAAGAAGACCCAGGAGTTGACACACTACTCCTATTACAGAGACTACTACTCAATTTTCCAGAAATAAGTATGTGTATGTTTGGCGGCGGAGGTGGGGGGGGTGGCGGATTCTAGCAATGCTCATTAATATTACCCCATATGGATGAGTAAACCTTGGGGATGTAGAGGCCTATGGGAGAGGTGGATGACATACAGGGTCCTGTTGCTTTCCTGAACAGTAAGTAGAGATTGCTTTGGTATTGCTGGATCCTTCCAGAATGCTCTTTCTAAGCATACTTAGTTTATCTATCAAGAAGAATAACAAGAACAAAGGCTGGTTTTGTATTTTGGCTTCACGAATTAAATGACAAAAAACAAAGTAGCAAGGTCTACAGATTTTTAAATAAAAAGTGTTTGACCCAAACTGTTATAATCTCAGACATAAAAGGACTCAAAAGACAGACTTTTTTCTTTCTTTTTTTTATTGTATTTTAAATGAGAGTTTACAGAGCAAATTAGTTTCTCATTAAACAATTAATATGCACGTTGTTTTGTGATGTTGGTTGCCAGCCCCATGACATGTCAACACGTTCTGCTTCTCAACCTTGCCTGTCCCCTCTGGCCTTCTCGTCCTTGTCCCTGGGCTGATGTGTCCACTTAGTGTCATTTCTGTCTAATCTTTGGCCGAAGGGACAGATTTTTTTTTCTGATGAGCTTAACAAGTATTTACTCCAATCTACAAGTAAATAAAACAATGAATTTACAAAAGTAAAAAACACTGAAGATAAGAGTGACATGGATCATAAAAATATTTAAACACAGAACTAAGTCAGTTACAAAACATCATGTAAATGGTAGCATGATTAATAAATTAAATAAAATATGGAATTAATAAATTAGATATGAAGGACTAGGACAAACATTTTTTTTTTCTAGCCCCAGCCCCCCCCCCCTTTTTTTCCCCCAGGAAATGGATAAGTGACCTAATACAGCCAAATAGAAATCAACCCCTGGTCTTTTTTTTTTTTTTTTTTTTTTTAAATTAGAACTGAGAGAAGAAGCCATAGAATTCCTCTGGAGGTAAAGCAGAAGTCATGACCTTATTCCCTGCTGTGTGGAAGAGGCGGGTCTGAGTGGATAAAGCCACAATGCAGAGAAAAATAGAGGCAATACCCAAAACAAGACCCAGAATCAGTCCTTGTGCCATTTTGGCCCTCAAATTTGATTGTCTTTGAAGTCTTTTAACAACACTCTTGTTTCACTGTGTGGTTTTCTGAAACAATAAAATCCTGTTTGTGATAGGTGGGGGCCAAGATGGTGGACTAGGTAGACGCTACCTCAGATCCCTCTTGCAACAAAGACTTGGAAAAACAAGTGAATCGATCACATACATAACAATCTACAAACCCTGAACAACAATCAGATTTAGAGACAGAGAACAAACAAATACAGGGAAGCAGCGACTGTTTTCAGAGCCTGGAGCCAGCGTACCAGTCAGGTAACCTTCGGCGCCCGATTTGGGGCAGAGCCCAGGGGAGCAGACGGCACAAACAAGGGGCCCAGCCCTAGCCCCCGAACTCACTCCTGGAGGGGGACCAGCTGGTTCGCGCAGGCGGCGTGGCAACGCAGCCGGTGGGAGAAGTCCCCGGGAGGGAGTGACTGATCTTGGAGAGGGGAGAGCAGCGTCCCAGCTGGGGAACTGTCCCGCCGGGATTTTGGCTGGGCACAGGCATGGTACAAGCACAGAGAGCTGCTCCACTCCCCTGAACTAACCCCGGGAGGGGGCCCAGCTGGTTCGCGCAGGCAGCGTGGTGACGCAGCCGGTGGGAGAAGTCCCCGGGACGCAGTGACTGGTCTTGGAGTGGGGAGAGCAGCGTCCCAGCTGGGGAACGGTCCCGCCGGGATTTTGGCTGGGCGCAGGCACGGTACAAGCACAGAGAGCGGCTCCACCCCCCTGAACTAACCCCGGGAGGGGGCCCGGCCAGTTCGCGTGGGTGGAGTGGGGATGCAGCCAGTGGGAGAAGTTCCCGGGAGGCAGCAACTGGTCTTGGAGCGGGGAGAGCAGCGTCCCAGCCGGGACACACGGTCACGGCACAAGCACGGGGAGCTGCTCCACTAACCTGAACTAACCCTGGGAGGGGCCCAGTCAGTCTGCGGGGGCGGCACGGCGACACGCCTGACGGGACGAGAAGTCCCCGGGAGGCAGCGACTGATTTTGGAGTCAAGAGTGCACCGTCCCAGCAGGGGAACCTTAACGTTGGGCGTGGGGCTGGCAGTAGAGGTTCTGACCGTGACTTCAGTGGGCCAGACCCCCCGGGGGCAATCTCCACACAGCCAGCACACATAGGCGACATGCCCCGTGGGAATCTCAGATATAATAGTCATTCCAAGTAAGACAAGCAACTCTGGCTATATTCTGAAGTGCTACTCTCCTATCTCTCTGATCCCTCCCCCACCCTCCCCAGGCGGCTTCATTAACATCCGAATAGCCTGAGCCAGAGGGAGAACTCTGATAGGGATCTGACTGCATTTTTTTTAGCAGATTTTCTGGAAAAACTAGTTTCCCAGTGATGGCTCAGAGACAGCAGTCCATATCAAACCACATAAAGAGGCAGACCATGACAGCTTCTACAACCCCCCAAACAAAAGAATCAAAATCTTTTCCAAATGAAGATACAATCCTGGAATTATCAGATACAGAATATAAAACACTAATTTACAGAATGCTTCAAGACATCACAAATGAAATAAGGCAAACTGCAGAAAAAGCCAAGGAACACACTGATAAAAGTGTTGAAGAACTCAAAAACATTATTCAAGAACATAGTGGAAAAATTAATAAGTTGCAAGAATCCATAGAGAGACAGCATGTAGAAATCCAAAAGATTAACAATAAAATTACAGAATTAGACAACGCAATAGGAAGTCAGAGGAACAGACTCGAGCAAATAGAATGCAGACTGGGACATCTGGAGGACCAGGGAATCAACACCAACATACCTGAAAAAAAATCAGATAAAAGAATTTAAAAAAATGAAGAAACCCTAAGAATCATGTGGGACTCTATCAAGAAAGATAACCTGCGGGTGATTGGAGTCCCAGAACAGGGAGGGGGGACAGAAAACACAGAGAAAATAGTTGAAGAACTCCTGACACAAACTTCCCTGACATCATGAAAGACGAAAGGATATCTATCCAAGATGCTCATCGAACCCCATTTAAGATTGATCCAAAAAGAAAAACACCAAGACATATTATCATCAAACTCGCCAAAACCAAAGATAAACAGAAAATTTTAAAAGCAGCCAGGGAGAAAAGAAAGGTTTCCTTCAAGGGAGAATCAATAAGAATAAGTTCAGACTACTCAGCAGAAACCATGCAGGCAAGAAGGGAATGGGACGACATATACAAAGCACTGAAGGAGAAAAACTGCCAGACAAGGATCATATATCCAGCAAAACTCTCTCTGAAATATGAAGGCGAAATTAAGATATTTACAGATAAACACAAGTTTAGAGAATTTGCAAAAACCAAACCAAAGCTACAAGAAATACTAAAGGATATTGTTTGGTCAGAAAACCAATAATATCAGATACCAGCACAACACAAGGCCACAAAACAGAACGTCCTGATATCAACTCAAATAGGGAAATCACAAAAACAAACAAATTAAGATTAATTAAAAAAAAAATACACATAACAGGGAATCATGGAAGTCAATAGGTAAAAGATCACAATAATCAGAAAGAGGGACTAAATACAGGAGGCATTGAACTGCCATATGGAGAGTGATACAGGCGATACAGAAAGATACAAGTTAGGTTTTTACTTAGAAAAATAGGGGTAAATAATAAGGTAACCACAAAAAGGTATAACAACTCCATAGCTCAAGATAAAAGCCAAGAAAAACGTAACGACTCAACTAACATAAAATCAAACACTATGAAAATGAGGATCTCACAATTTACTAAGAAAAACGTCTCAGCACAAAAAAGTATGTGGAAAAATGAAATTGCCAACAACACACATGAAAAGACATCAAAATGACAGCACTAAAAACTTATTTATCTATAATTATGCTGAATGTAAATGAACTAAATGCACCAATAAAGAGACAGAGAGTCACGGACTGGATAAAGAAACACCATCCATCCATATGCTGCCTACAAGAGGCACACCTTAGACTTAAAGACACAAACAAACTAAAACTCAAAGGATGGAAAAAAATATATCAAGCAAACTCTAAGCAAAAAAGAAGAGGAGTAGCAATATTAATTTCTGACAAAATAGACTTTAGACTTAAATCCACCACAAAGGTTAAAGAAGGACACTATATAATGATAAAAGGGACAATTGATCAGGAAGACATAACCATATTAAATATTTACGCACCCAATGACAGGGCTGCAAGATACATAAATCAAATTTTAACAGCATTCAAAAGTGATATAGACACCTCCACAATTATAGTAGGAGACTTCAACACACCACTTTCGGAGAAGGACAGGACATCCAGTAAGAAGCTCAATAGAGACACGGAAGACCTGCTTACAACAATCAACCAACTTGACCTCATTGACTTATACAGAACTCTCCACCCAACTGCTGCAAAGTATACTTTTTTTTCTAGCGCACATGGAACATTCTCTAGAATAGACCACATATTAGATCATAAAACAAACCTTTGCAGAGTCCAAAACATTGAAATATTGCAAAGCATCTTCTCAGACCACAAGGCAATAAAACTAGAAATCAATAACAGAAAAACTAGGGAAAAGAAATCAAATACTTGGAAAATGAACAATACCCTCCTGAAAAAAGACTGGGTTATAGAAGACGTCAAGGAGGGAATAAGGAAATTCATAGAATGCAACGAGAATGAAAATACTTCCTATCAAAACCTCTGGGACACAGCAAAAGCAGTGCTCAGAGGCCAATCTATATCGATAAATGCACACATACAAAAAGAAGAAAGAGCCAAAAGCAGAGAACTGTCCCTACAACTGGAACAAATAGAAAGTGAGCAACAAAAGAATCCATCAGGCACCAGAAGAAAACAAATAATAAAAATTAGAGCTGAACTAAATGAATTAGAGAACAGAAAAACAATCGAAAGAATTAACAAAGCCAAAAGCTGGTTCTTTGAAAAAATTAACAAAATTGATAAACCATTGGCTAGACTGACTAAAGAAATACAGGAAAGGAAACAAATAACCCGAATAAGAAACGAGAAGGACCACATCACAACAGAACCAAATGAAATTAAAAGAATCATTTCAGATTACTATGAAAAATTGTACTCTAACAAATTTGAAAACCTAGAAAGAAATGGATGAATTCCTAGAAAAACACTACCTACCTAAACTAACACATTCAGAAGTAGCACAACTAAATAGACCCATAACAAAAAAAGAGATTGAAACGGTAATCAAAAAACTCCCAACGAAAAAAAGCCCTGGCCCGGACGGCTTCACTGCAGAGTTCTACCAAACTTTCAGAGAAGAGTTAACACCACTACTACTGAAGGTATTTCAAAGCATAGAAAATGACGGAATACTACCCAACTCATTCTATGAAGCCACCAGGTCCCTGATACCAAAACCAGGTAAAGACATTACAAAAAAAGAAAATTATAGACCTATATCCCTCATGAACATTGATGCAAAAATCCTCAACAAAATTCTAGCCAATAGAATCCAACAACATATCAAAAAAATAATTCAGCATGATCAAGTGGGATTTATACCAGGTATGCAAGACTGGTTTAATATCAGAAAAACCATTTATGTAATCCATCACATAAATAAAACAAAAGACAAAAACCACATGATCTTATCAATTGATGCAGAAAAGGCATTTGACAAAGTCTAACACCCATTTATGATAAAAACTCTTACCAAAATAGGAATTGAAGGAAAATTCCTCAACATAATAAAGGGCATCTATGCAAAGCCAACAGCCAATATCACTCTAAATGGAGAGAACCTGAAAGCATTTCCCTTGAGAATGGGAACCAGACAAGGATGCCCTTTATCACCGCTCTTATTGAACATCGTGCTTGAAGTCCTAGCCAGAGCAATTAGGCTAGACAAAGAAATAAAGCGTATCCGGATTGGCAAGGAGGAAGTAAAGTTATCACTATTTGCAGATGACATGATCTTATACACAGAAAACCCTAAGGAATCCTCCAGAAAACTACTGAAACTAATAGAAGAGTTTGGCAGAGTCTCAGGTTATAAGATAAACATACAAAAATCACTTGGATTCCTCTACATTAACAAAAAGAACACCGAAGAGGAAATAACCAAATCAATACCATTCACAGTAGCCCCCAAGAAGATAAAATACTTAGGAATAAATCTTACCAAGGATGTAAAAGACCTATACAAAGAAAACTACAAAGCTCTACTACAAGAAATTCAAAAGGACATACTTAAGTGGAAAAACATACCTTGCTCATGGATAGGAAGACTTAACATAGTAAAAATGTCTATTCTACCAAAAGCCATCTATACATATAATGCACTTCCAATCCAAATACCAATGTCATATTTTAGCGGGATAGAGAAACAAATGACCAATTTCATATGGAAGGGAAAGAAGCCCCGGATAAGTAAAGCATTACTGAAAAAGAAGAAGAAAGTGGGAGGCCTCACTTTACGTGACTTCAGAACCTATTATACAGCTGCAGTAGTCAAAACAGCCTGGTACTGGTACAACAACAGGCACATAGACCAATGGAACAGAATTGAGAACCCAGATATAAATCCATCCACGTATGAGCAGCCCATATTTGACAAAGGCCCAGTGTCAGTTAATTGGGAAAAGATAGTCTTTTTAACAAATGGTGCTGGCATAACTGGATATCCATTTGCAAAAAAATAAAACAGGACCCATACCTCACACCATGCACAAAAACTAACTGCAAGTGGATTAAAGACCTAAACATAAAGACTAAAACGATAAACATCATGGAAGAAAAAATAGGGACAACCTTAGGAGCCCTAAAACAAGGCATAAACAGAATACAAAACATTACCAAAAATGATGAAGAGAAACCCGATAATTGGGAGCCCCTAAAAATCAAACACCTATGCTCATGTAAAGACTTCACCAAAAGAGTAAAAAGACCACCTACAGACTGGGAAAGAATTTTCAGCTATGACATCTCAGACCAGTGCCTGATCTCTAAAATCTACATGATTCTGTCAAAACTCAACCACAAAAAGACAAACAACCCAATCAAGAAGTGGGCAAAGGATATGAACACACATTTCACTAAAGAAGATATTCAGGCAGCCAACAGATACACGAGAAAGTGCTCTCGATCATTAGCCATTAGAGAAATGCAAATTAAAACTACGATGAGATTCCATCTCACACTAACTAGGTTGGCATTAATCCAAAAAACACAAAATAATAAATGTTGGAGAGGCTGCGGAGAGATTGGAACTCTTATACACTGCTGGTGGGAATATAAAATGGTACAACCACTTTGGAAATCTATCTGGCGTTATCTTAAACAGTTAGAAATAGAACTACCATGCAACCCAGAAATCCCGCTCCTCAGATTATACCCTAGAGATACAAGAGCCTTCACACAAACATGCACACCCATGTTTATTGCAGCTCTGTTTACAATAGCAAAAAGCTGGAAGCAACCAAGGTGTCCATCAACGGATGAATGGGTAAATAAATTGTGGTATATTCACACAATGGAATACTACGCATCGATAAAGAACAGTGAGGAATCTCTGAAACATTTCATAACATGGAGGAACCTGGAAGGCATTATGCTGAGCGAAATTAGTCAGAGGCAAAAGGGCAAATATTGTATAAGACCACTATTATAAGATCTTGAGAAATAGTAAAAACTGAGAAGAACACATACTTTTGTGGTTACGAGGTGGGGAGGGATTATCTATTGATTAATCAATTATCTATTGATTAATCAGTAGATAAGGACTGCTTTAGGTGAAGGGAAAGACAACACTCAATACATGGAAGGTCAGCTCACTTGGACTGGACCAAAAGCAAAGAAGTTTCCGGGATAAAATGATTGCTTCAAAGGTCAGCGGAGCAAGGGCGGGGGTCTGGGGACCATGGTTTGAGGGGACTTCTAAGTCAATTGGCAAAATAATTCTATTATGAAAACATTCTGTACCCCACTTTGAAATGTGGCATCTGGGTCTTAAATGCTAACAAGCGGCCATCTAAGATGCATCCATTGGTCTCAACCCACCTGGAGCAAAGGAAAATGAAGAACACCAAGGTCACACGACAACTAAGAGCCCAAGAGACAGAAAGGGCCACATGAACCAGAGACCTACATCATTCTGAGACCAGAAGAACTAGTTGGTGCCCGGCCACAATCGATGACTGCCCTGACAGGGAGCACAACAGAGAACTCCTGAGGGAACAGGAGATCAGTGGGATGCAGACCCCAAATTCTCATAAAAAGACCATACTTAATGGTCTGACTGAGACTAGAGGAATCCCGGCAGCCATGGTCCCCAGACCTTCTGTTGGCACAGGACAGGAACCATCCCCGAAGACAACTCATCAGACATGAAAGGGACTGCTCAGTGGGTGGGAGAGAGATGCTGATGAAGAGTGAGCTAATTATATCAGGTGGACACTTGAGAGTGTGTTGGCATCTCTTGTCTGGAGGGGGGATGAGAGGATAGAGAGAGACGGAAGCTGGCAAAATTGTCACGAAAGGAGAGACTGAAAGGGCTGACTCAATAGGGGGAGAGCAAGTGGGAGTACGGAGTGAGATGTATGTAAACTTGTATGTGACAGACTGATTGGATTTGTAAACGTTCACTTGAAACTTAATAAAAGTTAATAAAAAAAAAAAAAAAGAGAGACCCTATCGGACAGAGTAAAACTTCCCCATGGGGTTTCCAAGGAGCAGCTAGTGGATTTGAACTGCTGACCTTTTGGTTAGCAGCCAAGCTCTTAACCATTGTGCCACCAGGGCTCCAAACTGACAACAGCAGGTCGAAAGATTAGATAGGAACCTTAGGGAGCAGTGAGTTTATCTTAAAGAGGGAGGAACAACCCAGAAAAGGAGGGTGAGAATGGTTGCACAACTTGAAGAATGTAATCAATGTCACGGAATTGTGCATGTAGGAGCTGTTTAATTGGTGTATGTTTTGCTGTGTATATTTTCAACAGCAACAAGAAAATAAAAAAATAAAATGAAACAAACAAACTTCCATGTACCCACGAATCACCTAGGGACCTTGTTCAAATGGAGAGTCTGATTCCAGGTAGGTCCTTGGAGTCTACACTTCTAACTAGCTTCCAGTGATGCTAACACTGTTGGTCCATGGATCACACCAAGTATCGGCTGTAGAGCAGGGGTTCTCACATCTGAGTGGGCATCAGAACCTCATGGAGGGCTTGTTGAAGCAGATTGCCAGGCCTTACCTCCTAGAGTTGTCAGTTCAGTAGATCTGGGGCAGGGCCTGAGGATGTGCATTTCTCACAAGTTCCCAGGTGTCCCCCAAATACATGTGTATCAATTTGGCTATGCCATGATTTCCAGTATTGTGTGATTGTCCACCATTTTGTCATCTGATGTGATTTCCCCATGTGTTATAAATCATATCACTATGAAGTTAATAAGATGGATTAGTGGCAGTTATGTTGATAGATCTATAAGATTAGATCGTGTCTTAAACCAATCTCTTTTGAGATATAAAAGAGAGCAGCGAGCAGAGAGACGGGTGACCTCACAAAATCAAGAAGCAAGAGCCAAGAGAATAGTATGTCCTTTGTGCTGTGCTGAGAAGCTCCTAGTCCAGGGGAAGATTGATGACAAGGACCTTCCTCCAGAGCCGACAGGGAAAGAAAACCTTCCCCTGGAGCTGATGCCCTGAATATGAACTTCTAGCCTAATGGACTGTGAGAGAATAAACTCCTGTTTGTTAAAAAAAAAAAAAATCCCGTTTGTGCTCAAGCTAATATTCAGGCTATGCTGTGCCACTTGTAACCAAAGAATACTGAGTACGGCAAAGTACTACAGGTCAAAAAAAAAAAAAAAGATTTGTAATCTCTAAATTGCCAGATTAAAAAAAAATATGTAAAAGATAACCTACCAAAAGCAAAATTTTGAAAGCAAAATTATCGATATATTAGCCTAAAAAATGGAAAATCAAAGCCTAAAAGGAAGGTCAACTTTGTCTGTTATTGCAATTATTTTAAGTGTAACACTCTAAGGAAAAAAATCTCATTGGGAAAAAATTCAATAAAATAAAAGCACTGGCAAATTATAAGTGGATATACTGTGTGAGTGTAAATTAAAAAAAAATAAGCAGAGGTAGCAATATTATTGAACAGTAAGGTTTGGTAAAATATAAATGTTTAGAAATCAATTATTTACAATACAAAAATATCTTCTGAACATTTATGTTCTAATCAATATTAGTTAGAAATAAAAATTCATTTCCTTTTTTGGGGGGGAAAAGGCATAATTCAAGGAAATACTGGTAAAATCCCAATAATAATATAAAAAATGGTCATACTTCTCTCAGTCTTGGAAAAATAAAAAAGACGGAAGTACAGGATATTTCAATGACTGTAAAGATTGTTCACATATGTGTACATCTACAGCTAAAGCCTAAAGAGAAACAATACACTTTCTTTTCAGTCTGAGTGGAATACAAAAAATAGCACAGAAAACAAGAGTGGGGGATGCTAAAATTCCAGTTTGTCTAGAATAGATCACTGGTATTTAATTACTATTTTGCAGGCATTAGGTTCAAAATGCAGTGTGGAAACTGCCCTTTATATTGTAAAAATCTCCTTTCGGTGAAAAATGTCTCTTTGCAACGTTCCTTCTCATGCCAAGTATATTTTAAAACGTTTCACCGTAATTTTCGCTTTCTTTGGTGACAGTTGTTTAGAATTAAAAGTCTCATAAAACCTTTACAGAAGGCACATTTTTTATCATAAGTAATATTCAGGGTACCATTGCTAAGAGGCCAAGTTGTAGTAATGAAATAGGGTTTGACTATTAAACATATATCCATTCACTCATTAACTATTCATTCAATAAATACTTCTTTTGCCCTGACTGTGCCAGACTCTGTGTTTGGCACTGGGTAAAGAGCCGTGAACAACAGAGGTTTAGCATCGATTAAATTATCATTTTATTGTAAACTGTGAAAATGTTATAAAGTAAAAGAAAAGAATGACATGAGTTAGGTTTAGTGGTTTCTAAGGGAAGATGGGAGAAAACCTGGTGGCGTTAGTGGTTAAGTGCTATAGCTCCTAACCAAAATGTCAGCAGTTCGAATCCACAAGGTGCTCCTTCAAAACTCTATGGGGCAGTTCTGCTCTGTCCTGTAGGGTCGCTATGAGTTAGAATCTACTTGACAGAAAGATAATAGTAGCATAAAATACTATGACTATTAATTGGTAAGAAATATATCAAATAAGAAGAACAGAATACATCTGGGAAAGGAAACTCAAGTTTTGTTTTGTTTTTTTAGTTTTTCACACTACACCATAATAATTGCTTTATATTTTTCTCATAGTAATTAAGGCCCTAGGGTAGGGCATTTCTTAACAGCTAATAACTATCGGGGTTAACTGCTGAGGACAAGCTTTTCCTTTATTGCTTAGTTACATCAAATTAATTTAGTTTTCACTTTTTTGCAAGGCAGAAGTGGCTTATAGTGAACCAGTTTAACGCATTTCTGAACATTTGCTTATAAAATGAATGGCTTTATACTTTATCCTATTATATTAACATCTATTATAACATCAGAGATACATTTATATCAAAAACACTGGGTTGTAAAAGGCCACAATAGCATAAGAAAGTAACACATATTTAAACTCATATTTAAAAGAGAAATAATATTATCAGATGAAATATTAGTTAATAGGAGAAAAATACCACCAAATAAAAAGACTAAAAGAAAAATTAAAAAATTAATGTGACCTGAGGTGGAAGACAGAGAAACGAGTAACTGAACGATTTGCATAATTGAATAGGTGCCTTGTCCTTGCCAGAGAGTCAGGTTAAGAGGTGAAAGGGAGACAATCAGATTTTCATTTGTAGTATTCTCATTTCAATTAAAATAATGGCTGAGAGACACAATCTATTTTAAAATTTCATTTTAATGTTGTCTTTCTTACTAAGTTACTAAGTTACAAAAGCACTAACTTCTTTTAATGTCCATTACCTCCCTTGAACCACCTCTAGTCAAAACGGGTTGGAACCAGGATGGCAAAAAGGGATTATCTCATGATACTATTACCCAAGGTAGAGCCCTGAGAGTACTGTGTTAGGAAGGAAAATGACACTGAATAATGGTTTCCTCAGGACACACTGTCACAGTGATTTGGAGATATTTGATCACAGGTGTGGAAAGGAAGTGTGGCATCATTCAGGCCAACTAGTTTCCAATACAAGATGATTATTTCTAAGACCTCGTTAGCATTGTATGTACTTTTCCATTTGCTCATATGCACTGAACTATAACATCCATGCAGCGATGCCTAAAAAGCTTAATTATGAATGAGGTTGGTGATATTTTACAAGTGTTTGTATATACATGTCTAACAAGCACTCACATCAAGATGTAGATTATTATGAACACTCGAGAAGTTTCTTTCTGCCTGTTGTAGTTAATGTCTTCCCAAGGTAACAGCTACTCTGAATTTTAACATGGATTAATTTAATTGTTCTTGAACTTCATATAGATGGAATCATATGGTATTTATTCTTTTATGTTTGGATTTTTTTCCTTCAACTTTGTTGTTGTTAGGTGCCATCAAGTCAGTTCTGATTTATAGTGACATCACGTACAACAAAATAAAGCAATGCTTGCACCACGCACACAGCCATTGTTCTGTTTCAGTACATTGTTTTAGCCACTGCGTCAATCCATCTGGCTGAGGGTCTTATTCTTTTTTACTGACTCTCTTCTTTACCAAACATGATATCCTTTTCCAGGGACTAGTCTTTTTTGATAACATGTCCAAAGTAAGTGAGATGAAGCGTTGCCATCTTAGCTTCTTAGGAACATTCTGGCTGTACTTCTTTCAAGACGTATTTATTTGTTCATTCTTCTGGCAGCACATGGTATATTCTATATTCTTCACCAACGCCGTAATTCAAAGGTGTCAGCTCTTCTTTGCCCTTCTTTATTCATCGCTCAGCTTTGCCATGCGTACGAGGTTGTTGAAAATACCATTGCTGAGTGGGACGCACCTTAGTCCTCAATGTGACTTCTTTGATTTTTAACACCTGAAAGAACTCTTTTGCAGCAGATTTGCACGATGTAACACATCATTTGATTTCTTGACACCTGCTTCCATGGCTATTGCTTGTGGAACAAAGTAAAAGGAAATTCTTGACAACTTCAATATTTTCTCCATTTATTATGATATTGTTTATTGTCCAGCTGTGAGGATTTTTGTTTTATGCTGAGGTGTAATCCATATTGAAGGTTGTGTCTTTGATCTTCAGCAGTATCTCCACTTACAGCAAGCAAGGTTGTATATCTGTACATTGCAGGTTGTTAATGAGTTTTCCAACAACCCTAATGCCATGTTTTTCTTCATATATTCCAGTTTCTCAGATTATTTGCTCAGTATACAGATTGAATAAGTATGGTGAAGGGATAGAACCCTGGTGCACACCTTACTGATTTAAACCACACGGTATCCCCTTGTTCTTTTTGAACTACTGCCTCTTGGTCTATGTACACGTTCCTCATCAGCACAATTAACTGTTTTGGAATTTCCATTCTTCACAATGTTATCCAAAATTTGTTGTAATCCACACAGTCAAATGCTTTTGCATAGTTAGTAAAACACAGGTAAACATCTTTCTGGTATTCTCTGTTTTCAGCCAAGATATTCTGACATTAGCAACGATATCCCTCGTTTCACATCCTCTTCTGAATCCAGCTTGAATTTCTGGTAGTTTCCTGTGAATGTACTAATGCAACCGCTTTTGAATTATCCTCAGCAAAATTGTATTTGCTTGTATTAATGATATTGTTTGATTATTTCCACATTCTGTTGGAACTCCTTTCTTTGGAATGGGCACAAATATGGATCTCTTCCAGTCAGTTGGCGTGGTAGCTGTCTTCCAAATTTCTTGGTATAGATGAGTGAGCACTTTCAGCATTGCATCTGTCTGTGGAAACATCTCGGTTGGTATGCTGTCAATTCCTGGAGGCTTGTTTTTGTTTTTCACCAAAGCCTTCGGTGCAGTTTGGATTTCCTCCTTCAGTACCATCGGTTCTTGATCATGTGCTACCTCCTGAAATTCTTAAATGTCTACCAGTTCTTTTTTAGTACAGGAATTCTATGTATTCCTTCCATCTTTTTTTGATCCTTCCTGCATCATTCAATATTTTGCTAATAGAATCCTTCAAAACTGCAACTCGAGTCTTGAATTTTTTCTTCAGTTCTTTCAGTTTGAGAAATGCTGAGTGTGTTCTTCCCTTTTTGTTTCCTAACTCGTCTTCCCACATTTCCTTATAATACTTTACTTTGTCTTCTTTTTTTCTTTTTTTAAATAAAATTTTTATTGTGCTTTAAGTGAAAGTTTACAAATCAAGTCAGACTGTCACATATAAGCTTATATATACCTTACTCCATACTCCCACTTACTCTCCCCCTAATGAGTCAGCCCGCTCCCTGCTTCCAGTCTCTCCTTTTGTGACAGTTTTGCCAATTTTTTTTTTTTTTAACCCTCTCTACCCTCCCATCTCCCCTCCAGACAGGAGATGCCAACACAGTCTCAAGTGTCCACCTAATACAAGTAGCTCACTCTTCATCAGCATCGCTCTCCAAACCATTGTCCAGTCCCTTCCATGTCTGATGAGTTGTCTTTAGGAATGGTTCCTGTCCTGGGCCAACAGAAGGTTTGGGGACCATGACCACTGGGATTCTTCTAGTCTCAGTCAGACCATTAAGTATGGTCTTTTTATGAGAATTTGGGGTCTGCATCCCACTGTTCTCCTGCTCCCTCAGGGGTTCTCTGTTGTGCTCCCTGTCAGGGCAGTCATCAGTTGTGGCCGGACACCATCTAGTTCTTCTGGTCTCAGGATGATGTAAGTCTCTGGTTCATGTGGCCCTTTCTGTCTCTTGGGCTCATAGTTATCGTGTGACCTTGGTGTTCTTCATTCTTGACCCAGGTGGGTTGAGACCAATTGATGCATCTTAGATGGCCTCTTGTTAGCATTTAAGACCCCAGAAGCCACATTTCAAAGTGGGATGGAGAATGTTTTCATAATAGAATTATTTTGCCAATTCACTTAGAAGTCCCCTTAAGCCATAGTTCCCAAACCCCTGCCCTTGCTCCACTGACCTTCGAAGCATTCCGTTTATCCCGGAAACTTCTTTGCTTTTGGTCCAGTCCAGTTGAGCTGACCTTCCGTGTATTGAGTATTGTCCTTCCCTTCAGCTAAAGTAGTTCTTATCTACTAACTGATCAGTAAATAACCCTCTTCCACCCTCCCTCCCTCCCCCCCTCATGACCACAAAAGTATGTGTTCTTCTCAGTTTATACTATTTCTCAAGATCTTATAATAGTGGTCTTATACAATATTTGCCCTTTTGCTTCTGACTAATTTCACTCAGCATAATGCCTTCCAGGTTCCTCCATGTTATGGAATGTTTCACAGATTCGTCACTGTTGTTTATCGATGCGTAGTATTCCACTGTGTGAATATACCATAATTTATTTAACCATTCATCCGTTGATGGACACCTTGGTTGCTTCCAGCTTTTTGCTATTGTAAACAGAGCTGCAATAAACATGGGTGTGCATATATGTGTTTCCTGTAAAGGCTCTTATTTCTCTAGGGTATATTCCGAGGAGTGGGATTTCTGGGTTGTATGGTATGGTAGTTCTATTTCTAACTTTTTAAGAAAACACCAGATAGATTTCCAAAGTGGTTGTACCATTTTACATTCCCACCAGGAGTGTTTAAGAGTTCCAATCTCTCCGCAGCCTCTCCAACATTTATTATTTTGTGTTTTTTGGAATAATGCCAGCCTTGTTGGAGTGAGACGGAATCTCATCGTAGTTTTAATTTGCATTTCTCTAATGGCTAATGATCGAGAGCACTTTCTCATGTATCTGTTAGCTGCCTGAATAGCTTTTTTAGTGAAGTGCGTGTTCATATCCTTTGCCCACTTTTTGATTGGGTTGTTTGTCTTTTTGTGGTTGAGTTTTAACAGAATCATATAGATTTTAGAGATCAGGCGCTGGTCTGAGATGTCATAGCTGAAAATTCTTTCCCAGTCTGTAGGTGGTCTTTTTACTCTTTTGATGAAGTCTTTAGATGAGCATAGGTGTTTGATTTTCAGGAGCTCCCAGTTATCTGGTTTCTCTTCATCATTTTTGGTAATGTTTTGTATTTTGTTTATGCCTTGTATTAGGGCTCCTAAGGTTGTCCCTATTCTTTCTTCCATGATGTTTATCGTTTTAGTCTTTATGTTTAGGTCTTTAATCCACTTGCAGTTAGTTTTTGTGCATGGTGTGAGGTATGGGTCCTGTTTCATTTTTTTGCAAATGGATATCCAGTTATGCCAGCACCATTTGTTGAAAAGACTATCTTTTCCCCAATTAACTGACAGTGGGCCTTTGTCAAATAGCAGCTGCTCATACGTGGATGGATTTATATCTGGGTTCTCAATTCTTTTCCATTGGTCTATGTGCCTGTTGTTGTACCAGTACCAGGCTGTTTTGACTACTGTGGCTGTATAATAGGTTTCTAAAATCAGGTAGAGTGAGGCCTCCCACTTTCTTCTTCTTTTTCAGTAATGCTTTACTTATCCGGGGCTTCTTCCCCTTCCGTATGAAGTTGGTGATTTGTTTCTCCACCACATTAAAAAATGTCATTGGAATTTGGATCGGAAGTGCATTGTATGTATAGGTGGCTTTTGGTAGAATAGACATTTTTACTATGTTAAGTCTTCCTATCCATGAGCAAGGTATGTTTTTCCACTTATGTAGGTCCTTTTTAGTTTCTTGCACTAGTACTTTGTAGTTTTCTTTGTATAGGTCTTTTACATCTTTGGTAAGATTTATTCCTAAGTATTTTATCTTCTTGGGGGTTACTGTGAATGGTATTGATTTGGTGATTCCTCTTCGATGTTCTTTTTGTGGATGTAGAGGAATCCAAGTGATTTTTGTATGTTTATCTTATAACCTGAGACTCTGCCAAACTCTTCTATTAGTTTCAGTAGTTTTCTGGAGGATTCCTTAGGGTTTTCTGTGTATAAGATCATGTCATCTGCAAATAGAGATAATTTTACTTCTTCCTTGCCAATCCGGATGCCCTTTATTTCTTTGTCTAGCCTAATTGCTCTGGGTAGGACCTCTAGCACAATGTTGACTAAGAGCGGTGATAAAGGGCATCCTTGTCTGGTTCCCGTTCTCAACGTAAATGCTTTCAGCTTCTGTCCATTTAGAGTGATGTTGGCTGTTGGCTTTGCATAGATGCCCTTTATTATGTTGAGGAATTTTCCTTCAATTCCTATTTTGCTGAGATTTACTTTGTCTTCTTGAGTTGCCCCTTGAAATCTTCTGTTCAGCTCTTTTATTTACTTCATCATTCCTTCTGTTTGCTTTAGCTTTTTTGATATTGAAGAGCAAGTTCCAGAGTCTCTTCAGACATTCATTTTGGTCTTTTCTTTCTTCCCTGTTTTTTTAATGACCTTTTGCTTTCTTCATGCATGATACCCTTGATGATGTCCCATAACTCATCTGGCCTTTGATCATTAATGTTCATTGTATGAAATCTATTTTTGAGACAGTCTCCAAATTCAGGTGTAATATACTCAAGGTTGTAGTTTGGATCTCCTGAACTTGTAATTTTCTTCAGCTTCAACTTGAACTTGCATATGAGCAACTGTTAGTCTGTTCCACAGTCTGCACCTGGCCTTGTTCTGAAGACGATATAGAGCTTTTCCATCATCTCTTTCCGTAGATATATTCTATTTGATTCCTGTGTTTTCCATCCAGTGAGGTCCATGTATATAGTCACAATTTATGTTGTTGAGAAAAGGTATTTGCAAATAAGTTGATCTTGCAAAATTCTATCAAGTGACCTCTGGCATTGTTTCTATCATCAAGGCCATATTTTCCAACTATTGATTCTTCTTCATCTCCAACTTTCCCATTCCAATCACCAGTAATTATCAATGCTTCTTGATTTTACTTTTGATCAATTTCAGACTGCTGAAGTTGATAAAAATCTTCAATTTCCTCATCTTTGGCATTAGTGTTTGGTGATTAAATTTGACTAATAGTTGTATTAACTGGTCTTCCTTGTAGGTGTATGGATATTATCCTATCACTGTCCACATCATACTTCAGGATAGTTCTTGAATTTTTGTTTTTTTTTGACAATTAATGTAGCACCATTCCTCTTCAATTTGTCATTCCTGTAATAGTAGACCATATGATTGCCTGATTCAAAATGGCAAATGGCAATTCATTTCAGCTCACTAATGCCTAGGATATTGAACTTTATGCATTCCATTTAATTTTTGATAACTTCCAATTTTTCTTGATTCATACTTTGTATAGTCCATATACCTATTATTAATGAATGTTTGCAGCTGTTTCTTCTCAATTTGAGTCATGCCACATCAGCAAAGAAAGGTTCTAAAAGCTTTACTCTATCAATGTCATTAAGGTCAACTCTACTATAATGAGACAGCTCTTCCCCAGTTGTCTTTTGAGTGCCTTCCAACCTGAGGGGCTTATCTTTAGACACTATCTCAATGTTTTGCTGCTATTTGTGAGGTTTTCAATGGCCAAACTTTTTTTCAGAAGTAGACTGCCAGGTACTTATTCCTAGTCTGTCTTAGTCTGGAAGAGCTGCTAAAACACATCTACAATCGGTGACCCTGTTGGTAGTTGAAATAGTGGTGGCATAGTTACCACATCATAGCAACAAGCAAACCACCACAGTATGAGAAACTGACAGATGCATGGTGGCAAACACTACTACCAGAGACTAAAACAGACCTATGTAAGTGGAAGGACTATCTGTGCTCATGGATTGGTAGACTTACCATTGTGAAAATGTGAATATTACTCAGTGATCTATAGATATAATGCAATCCCTACCAAATTCCAATAACATTCTTTACAGAAATTAAATAAACAAATAACCAAATTTATATTGAAAACAAAGAGGCTCAGGATAGCCAAAGCAATATTGAAGAAGAAAAACAAGTAGGACATCTCATGTGCCCTGATCTCAAAATATTCAATACAGCTACAGTAATTAAAATGGCTTGGTACTCATTCAATAATAGACACATGAACCAGTGGAATAAATTGAGAAGTCAGATGTAAATCCTTCCATCCATGGGCAGTTGATTTTTGACACGGGGTCAAAGTCTATTCAATGGGGGAAGAAACCGTCTCTTTAACAAATGATATTGGCAAAACTAGATATCCATTTGCATAAAAATGAAACAGGATCCATCCATCACACCATACATAAATACTAACTCTAAATGAATCAGAGATCTAAATGTTAAAGATAAAACTATAAAGTTCCTGGAAGGTAACATATGGCACAAAACTATGGGACCTAATTTTTTTTTCAAAAAGATTATCAAATACAGGTACAAATACACAAACAGCTGAAGACAAATAAGATAACTGGGCCCTCATAAAAATTAAATATCTATTTTCATCAAAAGTCTTTAGCAAAAGAGTAAAAAGACAAACTACAGACTTGTAAAAAATCTTCAGGAAGAACACATCCAATAAGCGTCTAATCTCTAAAATATATAGAAAATTTCAACAATTCAACAATAACATGATGAATAACCCAATTAAAACAATAGGCAAAGGGCATGAACAGACACTTCACCAAAGAGGATGTTCAAGTGGCCAAAGAACACATGAAAAAATGTTCAATATCATTAGCCATTAGAAAGATGCAAATTAAAACTATACTGAGCTATCTTCTCACCCCTTCTGAAATGCCATGATAAAAAGAAAAAAAAGAAAAAACAGAAAACAACAAAAACTAACAATGATGTGGGGAGATTGGAATCCTTATCCACTGCTGGTGGGATTGTAAAATGGTACAACCACTATGGAAAACAGCGTGGCACTTCCTCAAAAAACTAGAAGTAGAAATAGCTTATGATCCATCAATTCCACTCCTAGGTATATACCCCAGAGGTCTAATAAAAGAGACATGAACAGAGATATACAGACCTATGTTTATTGCAGCACTATTCACAGTAGCAAAAAGAGGAAAACAACCTAAGTGTCCATCAATGGATGAATGAACAAACAAAATGTGTTACATACGTACAATGGAATAGTACCAGCCATAAAGAATAATGATGATTTCTTGGAACATATTATAACATGAATGAATTTGGAGGAATTATAATCATATTATAACATGAATGAATTATGCTGAGAGAAATAAGTCAATCACAAAAAGACAACTATCATGTGATTGCACTTTTATAAGAAGACAAGAATAGGTATGTATACAGAGATCAACATTTATTGATGATTACCAGGGATGGATGTAGTGGGGAGAAGAGGGAAATGCACTCTCTAGATAGTAGACACTTGTTATTTTTGGTGATGGGAAAATAGCCCTGAATGTAGGTGAAGTGTGCATAGCTTGACAAAGGTAACTGATACCACTATGAAATACACAAGAGAAAAGGACGCTTTTGGTAAAGAATAAGGTATGTATAATTTTCCAACATTGACAGCAACAACAACAAAAATGTGTGGGGTTATATCATACAGATGTACATGAAGGCGCCCTGGTGGTGCAGTGGCTAAAGCACTCAGCTGCTAACCAAAAGTTTGACAATTTGAACACACCAAACTGCTCCACTGAAGAAAGACCTGGCCATCTATTTCTGTAAAGATTTGCAGCCTTGCAAACCCTATGGGGCGTTCTACTCTGTCCTGTCGGTCTCTATGAGTCAGGATCCACTCGACAGCAGTGGGTTTGATTTTTGTTTTGTTATATGTATATACAGGTATGTGTGTGCATGCATGTATGTTCATATATATAATTAATAAACTGATAGGGGGCATAGTTGTGGATACTTCTTGGACATAACAAACACCTTGAAAGATTGGTTTTGAGGGTTTGAGGGCTTAGGACCATTCTCTTGTGGGAAAACTCAATCATTTGGCATAATATAGTTCATAAAGTTTATATCCTACATCCTAGATTGGTGAGTAGTGTCTGGGGTCTTAAATCTTGAAAGCAGCTATCTAAGGTACAAATATTGGTTTCTATCCATCCAGAGCAAAAGAGAAAGACAGAAATGAAGGACTCAGAGGAAACTAGTCTATGGGTTGAGTAATCTGTGTGAACCACGGCCTCATCTACCCTGAAACTAGAAGAACTAGGTGGTGCTCCTCTACTACTACAGCTGTTCTGAGCAGGGCCACAATAGATGGATCCAGATAGAAAGGGAGAAAAATGTGGAACGGACTTCAAATTCTTAAAAAGTCTAGACTTACTGGACTGGTTAAGAATGAAGGACCCCCTAAGACTATTGGCCTGAGATACTCTAAACCTTGAACCAAAACTAATCACCGAGGTTATGTCTTAGGTGAGTAACAGAGTAGCTCATAAAATAAAGAATATAACCCTGCTGTACTGTCCTCCTTTAAATAATCACCAACATTAGATCAAATGATCAAAAATTACCCAAAAACAAAGATGAGAAGGTAAGGGAGCAGGGAGACTAGATTACTGGAAATGGTACAAAAAAAAAAAAAAAAAACAACCGGGTAGAATTCATGAGAATGTTGACACATTCTGAAAAATGTAACAAATGTCACTGAATAATTGTGTAAAAATTATTAAATGGGAACCTAATAAGCTGTGTAAATTTTCATCACAAATAATAAAATCCTATTAAAAGAAATTTACAGATAAACCCACCTTCCTCCTCCCCCCCCCAAAAAAAAAGATTAGATTGGGCTTCACTTATCTGTGTTTATTTTCCTTCCCCCTCTAACTTTTCATCTCTTTGATAGACCCAAAATATAACTTCTCTTTCCTGAACTGGATGAGATTGTTTTCAGGTCTTTACTGACGGCTTTAACTTGACTTCTATTTTGTGTAAAGTAAATGTCAAAGGCCCTGAAAGGGGCGTTGGGCAACAGAAAGTGTAGGTCATTTCATACTGTTTTTATTTTTCTCTGAAATTTGGTCCTTTGTGTCTAGTCTTCTTCATTCAGTAGTGCTTTCAAACTGTTACTTTATGTATTTTATCCTATACTAAGTAAGAACCTTAGTCAGATAGAAGCTATTATGTTATGGCCAAAAGTGAAAGGATAATTCTCCCATTATATGATGTTGAATTGAGTGGAAAATAGAATAGCGTTTTATAAATTAGGTCAATCTTCAAGTATATCTGTATGTTTATGAAACTTCTGTTAGAAATTTGTTAGACAAATATTTAGTATATTTACTCATTACTTATTGTATTTGTGTATGAACTTATGTATGAATTAATGTATTTATTCATTCAAAGATCTTTTTTTTTAATTCCAAATTTATGCCAGTGACTCTAAGATAAATAGGAAATCAGCTCAGCCTGAAACAATTGCTGTCGAATTGATTCTGACTCATGGAAGCCTCATGTGTTACAAAAGCAGATCACCAACAGATCCATAGGGTTTTCTTGCTATAATCTTTTTTTAAAAACAATTAATTTTTATTGCGCTTTAAGTGAAAGTTTACAAATCAGGTCAGTCTCTCGTACAAAAATTTACATACATCTTGCCTTACGTTCCTAATTGCTCTCCCTCCAATGAGACAGCACAGTTCTTCCCTCCACTCTCTTTCCTCGTGTCCATTCAGATAGCGTCTGGCCCCCTCTGCCCTCTCATCTCCCCTCCAGACAGGAGATACCAACATAGTCTCATGTGTCCACTTGGCCCAAGAAGTTTGTTCTTCACCAGTATCATTTTCCGTCCCCTATTCCAGTCCAATTCCTGTCTGAAGAGTTAGCTTTGAGAATGGTTCCTGTCTTGGGCTAACAGAAAGTCTGGGGACCATGGGGCCTCCAGTCCCAGTGTGACTATTAAGTCTGGTCTTTTTACGGGAATTTGGGGTCTGCATCCCACTGCTCTCCTGCTCCCTGAGGGTTTCTCTGTTGAGTTCCCTGTCAGGGTAGTCATCAGTTGTGGCTGGGCACCGTCTAGTTCTTCTGGTCTCAGGTTGATGTAGTCTCTGGTTTACGTGGTCCTTTCTGTCTCTTAGACTCATAATTACATTGTGTCTTTGGTGTTCTTCATGATTCCTTGCTCTAGGTGGTTTGAGACCAATTGATGCATCTTAGATGGCTGCTTGCTAGCATTTAAGACCCCAGTTGCCACTCTCCAAAGTGGGATGCAGAATGTTTTCTTAACAGATTTTATTATGCCAATTGACTTAGATGTCCCCTTGAAACCATGGCCCTCAAACCTCCACCCTGCTATGCTAGCCTTTGAAGTGTTCAATTTATTCAGGAAACTTCTTCGCTTTTGGTTTAGTCCATTTGTGTTGATCTCTCCTGTACTGAGTATTGTCTTTCCCTTTGCCTAAAATAAAACGTATCTAGTATCTAATTAGTGAATACGCCTTTCCATCCCTCCCTCCCTCCCCCTTCTCGTAACCATCAAAGAATATTTTCTTCTCTGTTTAAACTGTTTCTCCAGTTCTTATAATAGTGGTCTTATACAATATTTGTCCTTTTGCAATTGACTAAGTTCACTCAGCATAATGTCTTTCAGATTTCTCCATGTTATGAAATGTTTCATGGATTCAACATTGTTCTTTATTGACGCATAGTATTCCATCCTGTGAATATACTGTTGTTTATTTATCCATTCATCCATTGGAGGGCACCTTGGTTGCTTCCAACTTTTTGATATTGTTAAATAGTGCTGCAGTGAACATGGGAGTACATGTATCTTTTCTTGTAAGGCTTTTATTTCTGTAGGATATATTCCAAGGAGTGGGATTGCTGGATTGTACGGTAGTTCCGTTGGCTATAATCTTTACAGAAGCAAATCACTAGGACTTTCTTCCCTAGCACTGCTGGTTGGGGTCAAACTGCCAACCTTTAGGTTACCAGTTGAGTGCAAATTGTTTGTGCCACCCAGGGACCTCAGCTCAGCCTTAAGGAGCCTAAAATCTACTGAATGAAACACATATGGGTGAACGGTTTGCTATGGTAGCCAAAAGAAATGAAAGAAGCAACAAAGAAGTCTTAGAAGAAATGACATTTGGAAAGAATCTTGAAAGTTTATTATGATTATAAATCATGGTAAGAATATGTATGTGTTTGTGGTCCAGGCTTGAACACAGGGGTTTAGAGAGTAGAGAATTCCAGGATATGGAAATAGTATTTGCAAATCACTAAATATGAAAGAAAGCATAGCTTATTCAGGGATGTGAAACTGGCATGGAACCTTGAAATAGAAGAAGGGAGTGTTAAGAGATGAGGCTGGAGAAGGAAGTATGAACCAGGTTATGAACAGCATTTATGCCATGGTACAGAGGAGGGCCATATTCTGAAAGCTATGGACTATAACTTAAAGATTTTAGACAGAGAGTGACATAATCATACAGATACATTCTCCTGGAAGCATTCATGAAAGGATGCTCTGTGGGAAGCCAGTTCAGAGCCTGCTGTAGTAATCTAGGCATCAGCTAATGAGGTCCTGAACTAAGGTAGTGAATGTGTGGTTAGAAATAAGTGGAATGTTACTACATATATCTATTTCAGCTTTCTATCATCATATGTTTGAGAAAGTAGAATTAATTATGTGTCCCTAGAGTTAAATCAGTGTACATCTCCCAGACAACAGAAACCAGGTTAATTATAAAGTCTACTTAAACTTCAACAATGACATTTCTTGATTAGAATGGCGAAGCAGGTCTATGGAATAATGAACTCCTTTTTACGCCAATAAACCAGTACGAGTAGATTAATAATTATATTAATACCAGGCTAGGGAAAAAAATCTAAATATTATCAGAAACAAAAGAAGAAAAATAAGATTAAAATTAACACAAATCTCTCTGAGACAAAACCAAACGTAAGGAAGACAAAGTCCATGTTTCAAATAATCATATATATCATGCAGTTTTCTTTCCTTCCTTGATTCTTGGTGGCAAATGGAGGTAAAATTTCATCAAAATCGCCTAAGGAGGTAATTTGATAAAGCAGCACTCTTTACTCACCACCCACCACACAGACATTCTGCCATATTTAGTGCACCTCAAACTCACTCACAGGAGATGGTGAAATATAGATTTCCAGACCCCATCTTCAGGGCTTCTGAGTTCTACCATTCTGAGATAGGACCAGAAATGTGCCTTTTTAAGAACATCTCAGTATTTTGATGTTCATGATTCCAGGTCGTACTTTAGGAGACACAGTAGATCCGTGTCTAGCAAGTGAAACAGTGGATTTGTATACTTAAAAAAAAAAAAACTACATACACTCACATCCCAAGCTATAGATACAGAAATAGACATGTACATACATACAGACATATATATATATATATGTCATGAGTTGAAATATGTCCCCCAAAAAAGTGTATCAATTTGGCTAGGCCACGATTCCCAGTATTGTGTGATAGTCAACTATTTTGTCATCTGATGTGATTTTCCTATGTGTTGTAAATCTATGATGTTGATGAGATGGGATTAGTGATAGTTATGTTAATGAGGCAGGATTCAATCTACAAGATTGGATTTTGTCTTGAGCCAATCTATTTTTACATATAAAAGAGTGAAGCAAACAGAGAGACATGGAAACTTCATATCACCAAGAAACAAGAGCCAGGAGACTAGCACGTCCTTTGGACCCAGTGTCCCTGTGCCGAGAAGCTCCTCAACTGGGAAAGACTGATGAAAAGGACATTCCCCCAGAGCAGAGAGAGAGAGAAAGCCTTCCTCTGGAGCTGAGGCCCTGAATTTGAACTTGTAGCCTACTAGACTCTGAGAGAATTAACTTCTTTTTGTTGAAACCATCTACTTGTGGTATTTCTGTTTTAGCAGCACTAGATGACTAAGATAATGTGAGTGTGTGTATACCATTAGAAATGATGAAAAATCTTTACCCAGCCACACACACACAAAAAAAGAAAAAAAAAAAAGAACATGATCTTGAAGAATGAAGATAACTCAAAATATATGGTTATGAATAAGCATGGATCAACTTGGTAAAAAAAAAAAGGCAAAAGCATTTATGTATATTCAACTAATACTTGTTAAATTGTAATCCACACTGAGAATGGAAATTTAATTATGGTAGGGTGAGTAAATCAATTATGAAGATAAGAGAAAATAAAGGAAATGACTATTTCTTATGCAGGAAGCATAACAAACATGTCAGATTAGATTTATAACATTATAGTCCCCATAATATGTGTACAATCCCTGAGTTTTGGGTGCTCTGGCTGAAACTGGACTCCTGATTTTTTTTTAATATGATGTTGAGGTACCGAAAAAAAGAAAAAAAAACACGGTTGTAAAGTTGCAATGATTTTCTACAGTTTAAAAAAATAGTGGAATTTTGAATTCCCCTTTGGAGCAGAGCGATTGTCTGGCTCTTTTAAGAAATAAACAGTCATGACAATGAGTGAGACACATGAACGTGTGAGCAATGTACTTAGCTACTCTTGTTTAAATTGCTTACAGTTGACCAAGAGCAAAGAATCAAAGGATTATTATTGACCAAAAGATAGATTAATGAGAATAAAACATCTCTGAAACAGATTTAGGTAGCTACAAACTTGTAATGGATAAAAATTAACGCAAAAAATGATGCCATTTCAAGAGATTGATGTGCACGTTTAATTGATCCTTGGATGGAGATTTATTTCCTAAACATGAACAGACTCAAGGAAAGAAAATAGATTTCAACACATAAAATTTTAAAGCATTTGTGAATTTAAAGCATCATAAACAAAATGAGAGTGCAAACAGACTAGAGAGAATAACAGAAATCTAAAGAGCTTTTATAATTTTGTCAGAAGAAAAACATGAACCAATAGAAAAATGGGCAAAACATATAAACAGGCAAGACACACAAGAAAAGAAATAGTTTGTTGAAAAATACTTTAAATGTTCGATCTTACCATTGAAGAAAGCAACAGTAATGATAACAAAGAGGTAAACTTTTCCACCTTTCAATATTGCTATTTTTATAATGATAATACTTATTTCAAGAAAGACATTAGCGCTGGAATTAGCAATTAGCTTGGCTTTTCTCTTTCTAAGCAAGCAATCAGATATGTGCACACAGAGTCATGTGGGAGAATATTTATCACATCATTACATATAATATTGGAATATATAATATTGAAAACACTGGTGGCGTAGTGGTTAAGAGCTATGGCTCCTAACCAAAAGGCCAGCAGTTCGAATCCACCAGGCTCTCCTTGGAAACCCTGTGGGGCAGTTCTATTCTGTCCTATAGGTCACTATGAGTCGGAATCATCTCGATGGCAACGGGTTTATGTATAATATTAAATTGGATATTTCACAATACTTAATACTCGATTCTAATCCATAAAAAATGTAAAGGTTACAAGTAAGCATCCATTAATACAGCGCTTTATAACAGAAAAATTACCCTAGACCAGTCGAAGTATAATAGAAACTCTAAGCACAACAGCAACAAAAAGTAAAATAAATAGTAAATAAAAATGCTTGTTCAGCGATTTTCAGTGTCGCTTTGTTCTCCTGCTTTATAATCACCTGGAGTTTTTGATAAAAATGCAGAAGACGAGGTTCAGCAATCCTACTTCAAACGACCAGAAGTATGACATCTGGGTATTAGGCCTAAATAATTACAATTTTAAAAAGGGCTGGCATTTAAAACATACACACATACAAACATGAAACATACACAATTATTGCAGGTGACTCTACTTCATTTTCTTTACTTTGTGGCACTAATGATTTCTTAGGAAATATGCACCACAATGTCTACACTCTGGAACGCCTATGTCTAAGATCCTAGGGGAAACTCCCATGGAGTAGTGGCTAAGTGCTACGGCTGCCAACCAAAAGGTCAGCAGTTCGAATCCACCAGGCCCTCCTTGGAAACTCTATGGGGCAGTTCTACTCTGTCCTATAGGTCCACTACGAGTCAGAATCAACTTGACGGTAGTAAGTTTTTGTTTTTACGGTCCTAGGATCTTAATTATAGTGAGTGTGCCTGATTTTATTCCACGGTCCTTAGCAGGGACCCACTGTTGTGAGTGACCTCCGAGTACAGACAGAACAGCACCCCGAGAATCTTTGTCTTTGTCTAAGAAGTCATCATCTCAGCCACATCAAACCCTCTATGGAATGAAGCCTGACATTTATTTTTAAAAAGAAAAAGAAAACCTTTATCTGAGACCAAACGAGGAGAGTTCAGACATGTTTGAGGTATCCGTCTCTTATTAATGGATCAGCAAAGGATCCTGGTGTTGAGCTTCCAACGACATTTGAGCATGGACTAACATGTTGAGCAATTCGTACCGTCCACCAACAATTTCCTTTGGGGCACACTTAGAAGTTTGTAATAGCATTTTAGCCTGCTTGCTTTAGGGCAATGAGGTATTTTGAAAGCAGCTCAGGTGTGATCTTGTTCTTAAATTTCTTAAATGTAAATGAAACAAATGAAAGCTTGTTGTCAGAAACAATAATATCTAGCAATATACGTGGCTAACAACGGTGATTGAGCTCAGATTTTGAGGGCAACATAAGAATATTTTATTTCCTTTAGATTAATATATAGTAATCAGAAGCTCTATCCTTGGACTGCCCTTGCAAAAAAAAAAAAATATATATATATATACACATATACTTAAATAGTCTCAGTTCCTTTGTCCTTTAGAAAAATTATTGAATTCAGTTATATTTATCATACAGCACTTTCTACAAAACTCTATTTTAAACCAATTTTAGGCAATCAAATGGAATTTTGAGGTTATCCTTCATCTGAACAATTTTTGTGTATGCTACAAGTACGAAGACCAAAACAATGTAATAACCACCTTTTGGGAAAACTGTAGTTTCTTCATTCATGTTAATGATCTAATATGTGAACTTTACCATCTAGAAAGTTATTTCCAGGGACAAGGGGACATTCATTATCAGAGATCAGCAATGGTAGAAAGATTTAGGGTATCTGTATGCATATACTATTCCAAGTTAGAGGCAAATATTTAGCTACAAGTATTGAGCAAAAAGGAATTGGGGGCTACATACGTGGTAACCTATGGTATCTAATTAAGGAAGTAGAAGACTTCTGTTAGCATAAATGTCCCAAAGAGCATTGTGGTACGTTATGAATACCCAATCATTTGTAGATCTCATTTACTGTGAAGATAACCACAAAGACTTGGTTATCAATGTGTGTGTAACTTTATTCCGAGGAAGGCTTTTATTTTGGAATGCATGTTAGTGGTGTTTTAGGGACCTTCACTTTATAGATAAATAGATCGATCGATTGATCGATCGATCGATCTATCTATCTATCTATCTATCTATCTATCTATCTATCTATCTATCTATCTATCTATCTATCTATCTATCTATCTATCTATCTATCTATCTATCTATCTATCTATCTATGTAAGATTAATGACTCCTGAAAAGGGGGTTGACACATAAGCGCAGCTTCACAGCATTGGAAACTGTGAGGTATTTAGTGGAAGGGCAATAGAACTTCGTAAAATATCAAGCAAAATTTACCATCAAGAAGATGTACAAAAACCACAACCCCCAGCCAAAATCTAAGCAAACGTTTTTTTCTAATAATATTGCTAGAACATAAAGGGCAACAGTTTGTTTTGGCTTTGGGAGCTTTCAAAATTTGCACAGGAAAAACAAATACCAGCCAATTAATACGGAACAAGTCTGAAATTGCCTAGGTGTCAGAGAACTGAGAATTTGAAACCCGTGAAGAAGTTAAGCAAAGAGCTTTGACCTCCTGTGATGAAAGCAGATTAAAATACTGCTACCTGATACCTGACACACCAGAGTTTCTCTTAAACGGCCTAGCGTTTTGAGCATGAAGCCTAAAATACCAGTAGATTTGCTAATGCGGTAAGAGCTCCAAGAGCCATCAACAGAATGTTTCCCAAAAAGAGGTTTCAGAAGCAAAATTTTGATTACTAGGTTAGGGCTAAGACTGCTCTGAGACAAAAAATAAACAAATAAATAAAAATTGTGTGTGTGTGTAAGCTTCAGAATTGGTGCTCTGTGCTCTGAGTTTGAACATATTCTTGTATCAAAGTAGTTGACTGATCATTGGAGACACTCCTTGTGCTGGAAATGTGAACCCCATGGAACACCCTTTCCAAGAGAGAATGTGAGTGAAGCTGTAGATGTAAGGCGGGGTTGTGGACTGGGAATAGATCATGGAAGAATTTTTGTGGCCATTTAACCATTTTAAGCAAGAAAAACTATTATAGGGTTTTAAGCAGAAGATTGGCGTGTCCCTACTTATTTTTTAACAGAAGGATTCAGGCTACTCCATTGAATATAGAGTCGAGGAACAGCAGTGAAAGCAGGAGGAGCTATCAGCCACCACAACAAAATCAACAAGAGTAAGTAGTGACTCAGATTAGGGTAGCAGTGGTGGAAAGTAGCTGATAAATGGATGGAATCTGGGTAAAAAATACTGTTAAAAAAAAAAAAAAAAGCCAACTGGATGAGCTGATGTATTGCGATCTGGTGTGAAGAAGAAGAAAATATATATATATATATATTCAAGCAAGGACTTTTTTGTTTAAGTACCTAAAGGCAGTCAGTTTTTATTTACTGAGATGAGGAAGACTATGAAGAAGCAAAGCTTTAGGGACAAAAATGAGGCATTTTCAACATATTGATATGACTTGTCTCTTAGACATTTAGCATATTCGTGTGGCTAGTTGGATATGGCTGGTTTTAACCTTGAGATCAAAATTTGTGGACAATCAGCATATAAAAAACCCAGTGCCGTTCAGTCAATTCCGACTCATAGCGACCTTATAGGACAGAGTAGAACTGTCCCATAGAGTTTCCAAGGAGCGACTGGTGGATTTGAACTGCTGACCATTTGGTTAGCAGCCGTAGCACTTAACCTAGATGGTATTTAAAATAATGAGATGAAACAAATCACTAAAGCAACGAGTGTAGATAGAGAAAAAGTTTAAGCATTGAGCCCTGAGGAATTCTTGAGAAGAATCCAGAAAAAGAGACTAAGCAGGAATAGCTAGTGAAATAAGTGACAAAAGCGGTTAGTGAGATAAATGAAAAAACCAATTGTTCATGGTGTCCTGGAATGGAAGTGAAGACTACAATAAGACATAGTGGACAGTTGTGCCAAAGGCTGCTGGTATCTCAGGTAAGATGGGGATTATTAATCATTGGATTTACCAATGGAGAGGTCATTTATGGAGACAGTGCTCCCTATGGATTATGCTGGCGAGGAGAAGAGAGAAATGGGTTATAGCAGTAAGTGGATTCAAAGAGAGGGTTTGGTTTTATTTGTTGAAGTTGCTGTTTTATTTTTAAATTGGGAAAAGTTACAGCAATGCTTAAGAGAATGGGAGTCATCCAGGAAATTAAAAAAAAAAAAGGAAGAGAATAATCAGTTGCTGGACTGATGTCACTGAGTAACCCAGTGAAGGTAGATTCTACTACACAAGAGGGGTTGTGATAAATAGGAGAAGGAGTGGTTCAGAAACCGTAGGAAAGGCAGAACATAAGGAAACCATAGTAAATGGCTATTTATATGCAGTGGTGGAAGCTTGTGGACATTTTCACCTCAGTACTTCTATTTTGTCAATTAGGAAATAAGTTTTCTGATGAGATTGAGGGTGAAGGAAAATTGTAGGAGATTCGAGCAGACAGAAGAAAGTTTTGGTTTTGTTTTTTAATAGTTTAATTTTATTTTGGGGGAAAACATATACACAACAAAACATAAACACATTCAATAATTTTCTTTCAGGGCCGAGAGAGAGAAAGCTTTCCCCTAGAGCCGGGACTTCCAGCCTCCTGAACCGTGAGAAAATAAATTTCCATTTGTTAAAGCCATCCAGTTATGGTATTTCTCTTATAGCAGCACTAGATAATGAAGACAATGGTGGATTAAATGAACCAAGGAATACAGTAGAATTGCAGAATAGCATTCAAGGCTCACTTGAAGTGAGTGACATTAAAGTGAGACCAGTCATCACACAGGTGTGCCTTTTATCCAAGAAAGCATGAGAATAATTGTGAGATTGTCTCCTTACTTTTGAAAAAAGAGAAGCTCTGTGGCTCTTTTTCACCTTTCCTAAAGATAACGTCACTACAGTTCTGCTGAGATGAATGATTCACATATTGGCTCTTAGCAATAACTAGCAGTTTATTTATTGTGTATCCAACAGCGAGATAGATGTCTAGGATAAAAGGAAGACCTAGGCACATTCTAGCCCTTAAGAAACTTATAAACATATATGGGTTTATAAGGAGTTATAATGATGCACAGAAATTGTAAGATCAAATCAAGAACTTGATGCAAAAAACTGGACCTACAATAAGTTAGCTCTTTATTTCTTGAGAATGCTCTGAGTTAACCATGTCTTAGGCACTACTCTGCGTGTATATGTGTAGGTGTATAGTTACATAAATAAGATTAAAAGAAATGAAAGCACTTGCATTAAAGTCCTAGCACTTAAAGTCAAAGCAGTTTTTAAAAAGTAAAATTTCCAAAACATTTAATTATCTCTGTGGTCTCCAGTCCATAAAAAGCATTAGTGTGCAATAGATATCATCTGTGTAGACTTCATAAAAGTGTTTTGTCTATACTAATAAGAATAAAGCTGAATCAGCTTATTGTCTCTGTTATAGATTGAATTGTGTCCCCCAAAAAATGTATGTCAACTTGGCTAGGCCAGTATTGTGTGATCGTCCACTATTTTGTCATCTGATGTGATTTTCCTGTGTGTTGTAAATCCTATCTTTGTGAGGTTAATGAGGCAGGATGTAGAGGCAGTTTTGTTAATGAGTCAGGACTCAATCTACAAGATTAGGTTGTGTCTTCAGTCAATCTCTTTTGAGATACAAAAGAGGGAAGAGAGACAGGGGGGCATCATGCCACCAAGAAACAAGAGCCAGGAGAATAGGGTATACTTTAGACATGAGGTTCCTGTACTGAGAAGCTCCTCAACCAGGGAAGACTGATAACAAGGACCTTCCCCCAGAGCTGACAGAGAGAGAAAGCCTTCCCCGGGACTGGCACTCTAAATTCGTACTTCTAGCCTCCTAAAACCAAAAACCAAATCCAGTAGCATCGAGTGGATTCTGACTCATAGAGACCCTATAGGACAGAGAAGAACTCCCCATAGAGTTTCCAAGGAACGCCTAGCGGATTCAAACTGCCGACCCTTTGGTTAGCAGCCGTAGCACTTAACCACTACACCACCAGGGTTTCCCTAGACTATGAGAAAATAAATTTCTCTTTGTTAAAGCCATCCACTTGTAGCATTTCTGTTATAGCAGCACTAGATAACTAAGAAAGTCCCTTATTCATTTCCCTTTTTTCTAATACATGATAATAACTAACTTATGGGCTATTTCAATGACTAAACAATGTATGTAAGATACCTGGTGTAGTGCCTGAAACACATAATGCGTTCAATTTATGTTTTTTGTTATTATTCATATGGGCTGACTTGATCAGATTAAGGAAGTTAAGGATATAGTAATTCCTTGAGCTGATTCCTTTTTATACCACCTCATGGTCTTTTAGCTGGGCATGGCCAGAATAGTTAATTGGTCAACCACAGCTAAGATTCCTATGCTGCCTTCACTGTAGCTTTTCAACCTCTGCCCTTTCCAGTTGCCGTTTCTACATGACACAAGATAAGATTATTTCCTTTGAACATCTAGCTCAATTGGCATAACATAGTTTATAAAGAAAATGTTCTACATTCTATTATGGTGAGTAGTGTTTCAGGTCTTAAAAGCTTGTAAACAGCCATCTAAGATATTCCACTGGTCTCACTCCATCTGGAGCAAGGGAGAATGAAGAAAACCAAAGACACAAGGGAAAGATTAGTCTAAAGGTCTAACGGACCACAACTACCACGGCCTCCACCCGACTGAGTACAGCACAGCTATATGGTGCCTGGCTACAACCACTGACTGCCCTGACAGAGATCACAATAGAAGGTCCCAGACAGAGCTGGAGAAAAATGTAGAACAAAATTCTAACTCACAAAAGAAGACCAGACTTACTAGCCCTGACAGAGACTGTAGAAACCCCAAAAGTATGAACCCCAGACACACTTTTAGCTCAGTAATGAAGTCACACGTGAGGTTCACCTTTCAGCCAAAGATTAGACAGGCTCATAAAACAAAATGGGACTAAAGGAGACAGGAAAGCTGGTAGTAGGGAACCCAAGTTTGAGAAGGGGAGAGTGTGAATATGTCATGGGATTGGTAACCAATGTCACAAAACAATATGTGTACTAATTGTTTAATGAGAAGCTAGCTTATTCTATAAACCTTCATCTAAAGTACAATAATAATAAAAAGCAAACAAAAAAAAAAGTTTATTCCCTTTGCAATTTGCAGAGGGTAGATAGGAAGTGTCAGGCTGGGTGTGAGGTTGGTGGTGAGAAAGGGATGTGGAAATAAAGTAATGTAGGAGGCAATGGGCTTTATATCAGAAATAAAGAGTCCAAGAATAGAAAATGGGTGCATGAAATCAAAGAGGAAAGACATTTCTCGCTGCACATCTGGAACTAGGTAGTCTCAGAGTGAGTTGTGAACAAGATAAATATGAGACAAAAAGCTCTACAAATGGAAGAAGGTAATTGGGCTTGTTAAGCCAGTGTAAGACGCTTGTTGTTCCCAGCGATGTGAGACCAACATGTACTCCTTCTTGTGCCAATTTAAATGTCTGATTTTTCACAATTCCCTTTGGTCTGAAAAACAAATTTTGTCTGCAGTGATTTAAGATCTATTTGTTCTTATCTTTTTCTTCAGTGTAATGAAGTAGACAGAGATCTTCAACTTGAAGCAATTCTTAAAGTACAGTTGAAGTTCTGTGAGACTTTTGGAATTATTATTATTTATTCTAGCTTTTGCTCACCATCAATGGCAATTTCCTTCTCTTTTTGGTATCATCCTTAATTATCAAGGCAAGTGTTACAGGATTGGATACAGGTAGTAGAATCATTCTGAGCATTTCAGACTGGTTCATATACTTGAACATGCCCAGATAAAATTGTAAAATTATATAAATTCACCAGACACAAATAAATCATGATAATAAATAATATATCACTCGTACCTAATTTATAAGCTGTGCATCATTGTAAAAATAATTCTCTACAAGGAACAATAGCCAAATCTCATAAAAGACGTTGTTGTAAAGGAAATAAATACTGTCTCCATAATTTTGATCACTGAATAGAATTATGGTAGCTTGTAATTTATTATTATTATTATAGTTGAAGGTAATGTAGAATTTGGTATTAAGAATGTGCTCTCTCATGCATGACCACCTTTTTTTCTAAGAAAACGTGATGGTATATAAAAGCAAATGAGGAATTTAGAGGTCAAAGAAGTTAAATATGTGCTCAAAGTTATAGAACCAGAAGGCAGTAAAGCTAGGACCTGGATCTCAGTTTCTCTGCCTTGCCTCCACCCCTTGCTTCTCCTATCACTGATTGCTTAATATATTGCAATCTGTCTTCACTCAGATCACCCCTAACATTCAATTGTCAAAATCAATGTCCTGCTTTCAGGTATAATTCTATACTAGCATTAGTCCACTGATGATAGTGATCACTCTTCCTGAACCTCTTTGAACTTGGTTTCTGAGCACTACTCTTGTTGTAATCATGCTAAAACCCTGATCACTCTTTTTTTTTTTTTTTTAATTTGTGCATTCATTTTTCACTCATGTATTCAACAAATATTTATTCAATGCCAAATGTTCTGGGTATACAGTAATCAAATAAAATAGATCTGGTCTCCAATTTCCTAACTCTTGTTTCTTTTACCACATCCATGTTGCTTCACTAGGGTCTCTGTCCCCAGCTCTCCTTTTTTCTTATTTCATGTGATCTTCCTAGAAGATCTCCTCCTCATCCATAGCTTCAAATGTCACATACACTGATGATTTCAAGTCTTTGTCTCCAACCTAGACCTCTCTCCTGATCTCTTGAGCACCTTCTTGGTGGATTTCTAATGGTCTATTTGACTCTTAATTTGCAAGGACAACTCTTCCTCGACTGGTAATAAATTGAATCTTCTCTGAAAAACCTGTTCTTAGTCCAAGTTTTCTAACTCAGAGAATGGCACCTACGTTGATCTTTCTAAAATCCTGTCCTTCCCAACAAAGGATTTCCAGTTACAAGTTGTAATTATTCACTATCTTATATCCTTAAAGACTGGGAAATGTCCATTGAAAATATTCAATTAAAAAAGTAATTTGATAGAGCACTTGGAATCATTTTCAAACTTCAGATAAAAGTGTTTTCAAGTATAAAATTTATTTCTCTAGGTAATCTTTATTAATCACACCCACACTCCCTTCAGTTATCCTAAAATAGATTGCTATTTGAGTTCCTAAACTTTCAGAAAAGGCTTACTCCTTATTTATTAATTCAACAAACATTTATAAAGTATACTCTGTACATCATGGCTGTATAAGGTGATATGGAAGATACAAAAAAAAAAAAAAGACATTATATATGCCATCAAGGACTTTAAGTCCAAACATACCAAAATATATATTGGAGAATAGAGTAATGAAAAACATTAGACTAAAAGATAATTTACTCTGTACCTACTGTGTGAGAGCATCAAGTTATAACACCATGCTTCAGTTTTCATAAATAAAAAAATAAATAAATAAAAGAGTTCTAGTATTAATATCCGGCCCTGGTGGCAAAGTGGGTAAGTGTTTGGCTGCTAACCAAAAGGTCAGCAGTTTGATCCACCAGCCACTTTTTGGAAACCATCTAGGGCGGTTCTGCTCTGTCCTATAGGGTCTCTGTGAATCAAAATTGACTCGATGGCAATGAGTTAGTATTAATATCTTTCTTATTAAACAGTTGTTATTGTTGAGTGCCATCAAGTTAATTCTGACTCTTAGCAACCCCACGTGATGATTAGAACTGCCTCATAAAGTTTTCTAGGCTGTAATCTTTATGGGAGTAGTCCCCAGATCTCCAATTAATCAGCTTTCTATCCATGTCAGTAGGGGAACTATTCATTCTGATTAAGCATAAAAATCTCTGCTTTGATCTTCATTATTTGTTTTTCACTTGAAATCTCATTGCAACCATCGACCAGAGGCAATCTACATGGGACTGCCTGTAACAACAGAGTTCTTTGAAATAACAGGATATGTCATATATGCTCCTTAGAGGGAATGGTGACATCAGAGTACAATTCTCGATAGAACTACATTTTTTTTTTGTCATAAGGGATTCTATGCACCTCTGCCTGATCAACTCCACCCTTTCCTGCATCCATTAGGATCAACGGACTCCTCTGGGTACACTGATCCCTGTAGGTCTTACAGTGCTCCCAGGCCCCGGATAAAATCCAGAGGTGTCCCAGTTTGGGTTCCTCGGGAAGCAAACTCTGGGATTAAGGTGTAGGAGTATCACTAGACAGAGACTTTGAGATCAGCAGCTATGGAAGGGGAGAAATAGAAACCACACTGGGTAGGGGAGAACTCAAACTGCAATTTAGGTCTCAACTGATACCAAGAACAGCTCAGAAGCTGGATGGCCCATTAGAGACACTCAAAACTGGGGAAAGCAGGCCAGCTTTAGATTCCCAAATGCCAATAACTGAAAGGAAGTCATCACAGAAAGGGAGAGAGAAGTCCCCAGACAGGGCTGATTTCTTAGGTTGTCTGCCAACAGTGGGGGATTTGTTTCTGGAGACCCATCTGGGTGGTACAGCATGGTCATCGCTTCATCCACTCTTGGATTGTTTGGATCCACTTTTACCTACCCATCCTGAGGGCAGCTCCTCTAGGATCTCAGAGGCTCCTCTTCAATGTGAGAAATTCAGATTAGGAAGGTTAGTGAGATGAATTATAGCCCCTACCAGTACGGTTGGACTAAAGGCCAAAGTGACACCCAGCATCTCCCTCTTCCACTATCCATTCAACATTCCCATCAGCCTTAACTGGAACCTTTGTTGGTCTACATGGCTTTCCTGGTGATTTGAAACACTGATAGTCACTGTGCTTGTCTTTGACTATAGCTTCTCTGATTGTCCTTTCAGTGTCAAAACTGGGCAAAAGAGTGCCCAGAAGTAGTTATGTAGACCAAATAGCTGTCAAAAATATTCCTCTCTACAGTGAGCCATTAACAACTGGTCCCATCTTCCTGAAAGATCAAGGTCTAAACCCCTGAGACGATGGCAACCCTCTTCTTGAGTTCTCTTCCCTTGGCACAAGAAATCCATAGTGTCTTGGTGGCAGTAGTAGTTTAACAGGACCCTTGGTGTATCCCCTAGTGGGAAATTCGCTCTCTGGGAACGAGAACCTCCTAATTTATAAAGCCCAGACTTACACGGATAATAAGATAAGTAGTGATGTAGGTGGGTTACTAGATGTTTTGGTAAGTGTGGGAACTAAATTTTTTCAGGTCTTGTTTTCTGGACCCATATGTTCTAGCTACTGGGGACATAGTAACACACAAATGTAGTTAATTTAGAGGGTTCATTTAGAGCAGGCTTAATGGTGTGTTACCAGTAAAGTCACACAGGTCCCCATACTTTGAAAGGGCCTACATTTGGTTTGGTGTTCTAATGTCACTATTTGAAATTTTTTAATAATTTAGAGCAAAGTACCACACATTTTTATTTTTCACTGGGCTCCACAAATTGACTAGCTCATTCTCGGAACACCGATTCCTGGAAGCTGGCATCCCATCTTTGCAATGTAACACCTTTGAATTGGTGCTTCAGCTGCACCTTCAGCAAGGTATTTCATCATGCAAGCCAACAGCTCAGGGCTGTGTGGAATCTGATATCACCAGTGGATCGATCCCATGATTGTGTAGCCACTCCTACACCTCTTTTGCTGTATAGTGGATCCTTAGGTCTGAAGATTTTTTTCTGTACAATCTCATACCAGTGCATCAAACACTCCATAACTCCTCAGATAATGATGCTGACTGAACCCAAGAGGGCAAGAAAAACAAACCTATAACAACAACATGTGTCTATTTCAGATAAAACAAATTGCTGTCCCCCCAGGATTGAAGAGATCCATTATAGTCAATTTCCAAAAAGTGACCACGTCACTGTCTCAATGTGTAGTTTTTGTGTCACATACTAAACACTAGTTTCAGTTGCCTACATTTGAACATTCAGCAGCAGTGGATATATTAGGGTAGATAAGTGAGAGCTCATGCTTTTGTGCCCATACATAGCCTTCATTCCCACCGCCATAGCTACTCCATTCATGAATCCATTTTTCCATTCTGAGGTGGTTAATTATGGAGGCTGGTTAATGTCACTGGGTCAAGTCAAATGATATACCTAGTTATTGAGTTCCTCTTTAGTGGTGGGTGCTCTGTAGTAGGTGATAACCTGAATCAAAGATCTTCACAGTTTGTGCCTCCAGCTATACATCCACTCACATGCTTTTTGCCCTAGACTTCCTTATTCTCCACATTTCACTGTACATAAATTCACATACTCTAGGTTTGGACCACTTCTTAATTTACAAAAAAGTGAATAACCAGATGCACTGGTTATTAGGAAAATTTCTCCCTCACTACTGCCAAGTGCCCTTGAGTGGGGCTGTAGTGTAGCTGCTATCCATTCCAACTTAACAACCATTACTAACCTAAAGTAAGGCTTTTCTATTGGCGCAACATAGTCCACAAAGTTCATGTTCTGCATCCTAATTTGGTAAGTAGCATCTGGGGTCTTAAAAGCTTGAAAGACACAACTATTGATCTCTATTCATTCGAAGCAAAAGAGAAGGAAGGAAACCAAAGACTCAAGGAAGAAACTACTTACACGACCAATTACCTACACAAACCATGGCCTCATCTATGCTGAAACCACAAGAAATAGATGGAGCCAGCTACAACTACCAACCGTTCTGACCATGGATACAATAGATGGTCCCAGAAAGAAAGGGAGAAAATTATTGAACAAAACTCAAATTCTTAAAAAAAGTCCAGATTTACTGGACTGATAGAAGCTAGAGGAATCCCCGAGACTATTGCTCTCAGATACCCTTTAAACTGAACTGAAACCACTCCTGGAATTCACCTTTCAGCTAAATAACAGAATGGCTCATAAAATATACAAAATCATCCATGAGTACTGTGCTCTTAAAAAAAAAAATCATCTATGTGAGACCAAATGGTCAAGATTTACCCTAGAGCAAAGATGAGAAGGTCAGGCAGACAGGAAATTAGATTAATGGAAATAGAACAACCAGACAGAAATAATGAGAATGTTGACACAATATGGAAAATGTAACCAACGTTACTGAGCAAATACCTATAGAAATTGTTAAATGGAATCCTAGTTTTCTGTGTAAACTTTCACCAAAAAACACATAAAAATTTTTTAAAAAGTAAAATAAGGCTTTTCTTTGTTCTGAAGCCATAGTTGTGAGCTGAAAGAGTGGTACCAGTACAACAATTGTACATGACAACATGGGGGTTCAGACTACTGACTGGTGCAGCTCTCTTGTGTCCTCTGGCCCTTCTTGCATTTGATGTCAAATGCACTACTTCCATATTATAATAGATTGCATTTGACCCTATGAATTTCTTGGTCTAATAGAACCCAGAACATGATGTACAGTTCTGCCCTTCTGGTAACTTGATGCCTATCTACTAGGGTCCGGTAGCACACTAGAAGCAGTTTTTATAAATGTATATATTTTTCTGCTGAAGATTGCAGGATTTCAGAACCTCAAGGGACATTCACTGTGGATTCTCCATCATGGATTACCATAAACTCCACATTACATCATTCCCACACCCAGTATCTCCAATACTATAGAGTCTGTCAGGTCACATAATGTAAGTGACTAGCCGCTTACACTGTAGCCTGAATTACAAAACCTTTTCCTGCTCTGAACACTACTCAAACCTGGCAGATTTTTATATTATCCTGTGTATGGGCCAAAGCAGTATTCTCAAGTGTAGAATATACTCCTCTATAAACCTAACATGCTTACCAAGCATTGTTCTTCTTTCTTCATGGAGGAAGTTGTAGGATTCAATAAATTCAACAATTTCAAGATTTTCTGGCATTCCCCAGACCACTGGACTTCTAAAAATATTAATTATGTGGTGATCCCCTCAGTCTCCAATGTTTTATTTCCCACCTCCTGGTTACCTCCTGGAATACATGTGCCTTACCAAGGCCACCAACATACTAACCACTGCTTGCTTCCATTTCAACTAAAATGATGCCATGAACATAGTGAACCAGCCTGATGCTCCAGAAAGTCCAGCTCTCTTTGATCTGCATTATGACAGAGGGTGGAGAATTAACACAGCCCTGGGACAAAAATCTAAATATATGCTGTTGTCTGTTCCAAATAAATATGAATTATTTCTGATCCTCTTTCCTGGTAAGAGTGGAAAAGAACACATTTGACTTATCAATGACTGTACGCCATGTACCTGAGGCCATGTTAATCTGCTTCAGTAAAGATGTCATATCTGGCAGAGCAGCTGGAATGGGCTTGCTTGGTTAGTTTGCAGTAGTCTCTGGTAATCTCCCAAGCTATGTCTGTTTTTTGCAGGGGTTACACTAGAAAATGAAGTGGAGACATGATAGCGTCCACCACCCTGCATCCTTTAGGTCTTTAAGCATGGGATTAATTTCTGCCAGTCCTTAAGATGGAATACTGGTTTTGATTTACTATCTTAACTGGGGTGTGGGTGCAGAGTGCTGGAACACAGATCCAGTATGTTCCACTTCACCTTGAGCACCATGGTAACTTACTCCACAGGCCAAAAACTTGTGGCGCATGTGCGAACTACCAGTATTATCATTTCAATTATACTCTCATGAACAATGGGAATGACTGACTATCTCTTGAGTGGGTACAAAGACCCAGTAGACAAATATGAGCTATAACTGGGCCAGAACTGCACTTATTACCCGGTATGCACCCACTCTAAAGAGGACCATGATGACACTTCAGATCTCTGAGTGTCAAAGTCAAATTCCACCGTGTATGTAATATATGTACAATCTCATGCCAATAGATCATTCTATAAACACTCAGATTCTATAAACCCAAGAGGACAGGAAAAGCAAACCTATAACAGGTAAATAAAAGCTCATACTTTCTTGGTCTTTTAAAGTGAGAGCACGAATGTTGGGAGTCTCTCTTTCCACAGTATATGGTTACTCCAGTAAATGGCAATAGATCTGGGGGCACGGGGAATGGATCCTTAGCACGTACACTTGTTATCAGTAAATAACATGCAGGTTTCTTTCTCCTGTGGACCCAGTCTCTCCTTTAGTCAATAGACATTGGCTCTGAAATCTGACTCAGGTCCGGAAACTGGACAAAAGATTATGAGTTGGATTTAAAGTGACTTTTAATGTTTTGATTGTTGCCCTTGATTTCTTTTCATCATATAACTTAGGTAGTAATCTTCTTGCCTGATCAACTGTTTTGTCTCTAACAATGCCATGATCTATTAATCATCTCTATTATTCTTTACTCATCAGAGCTTTCAAGCTCCTGTGCTGGTCTCCCCACTTACTATGATGGTTACATTCCTCTGGTTTCTGAGGATTAAATGCCACCAACTGACTTTTACTGTTTTCAGGTTCCACCACCCTCATGGCTATCACTGAGCCCAATTCTATAACTGTCAGCTCTGTCCTTAAGAGGAGATCTTGTGTTCCTCTCATTAAAACATTACTCATTGCTTTGGTCATTGGCATATCTTCCAGACCCTCCTGTGGAATAAAGTCATCTGGTGCTTTTTTTGCAGTCTTACATACTAAAAAAAAAAAGGATCTATTCATAATTTGAGAGAGAAAAATCTGCTAATTTTTATTACACGAAGCACCTGTACTATCAAAACAAACCAATTTGAGCACTCTTCTAAATGGATTTGTAATATTAGGGTTAGGATATATGGATTAGGGGATTTGTAATGTTAAGACAAGGCATCATTTCTCCCTAAGATAAACACTTCATCCAAAGTCACACAGCTATTAGAGACAGAGTTAGAAAATCTTAGATCTCTTGGCTCCTTGCCTGGTAAACTTTTCATTTAATTACACTTCCTGCTAAATGTCAAGCTTTTCTAAACCTCGGTAAATTCTTTTGAGAAAAGTCAGAGTCACATTCCATCATGGAACCATTTCACAAGGATGGAATAAGTGCTACTTAAAGACACCTATGTAGCTGGTTAGTAACTTTATTTTTTTATATCACAAATGTAACACATCCATCTAGAGATGACTTTTTACATGTACATATTTAACTCCAAATACAAATTTTATAATTAAAAAATAGAAATTTATCAAATAGATTCTTCTGCAACTTATTTTTTCATATATATTTTTGACCTAGTTTTAGTTTTTTTTTCCACCAGTTCTAATTCTTATAAGGTCTAGATTAATCATTTTATTTTTTAATCAGGAAAGGTCTTTCTCTCATGGCAAACCAAGTTAGTTCTTTTTAGGGTAATTTGTTTTAGAGACACTAAATGCTACAGAAAATGCTATGAATATGTCACTTCGTTTTTCTGAAAGATCCAGCACCATGGTCTGTGCCTCTGGGTCTCAACCTGGACATATCTCTGTAGTAATATCCTAAGTGAGGAAAGAAATGTTCTTCTGGTGTATATACACCTGTTCTCATTTAGGGACTGCTGAGGCACTGATATCAAAGTGGGAGGGGGTTTCAAATATAGTAATATTTCAGAAGACTATAACTTCAAGCCCTTTTAAAATACTTGTATTGAAAGCACTTAATCCCAGAGTGTATAAATAATTTGATAAAATCACCAGAAGGGATCAATGGCAGTCGTGGATTAAATTGTGTCCCCCAAAAATATGTGTCAATGTGGCTAGGCCATGATTCCTAGTATTGTGTGATTGTCCACCATTTTGTCTTCTAATGTGATCATCCTATGTGTTATAAATCCTACCTCTATGATGTTAATGAGATAGGATTAAAGTCAGTTAAATTAATGAACCAGGACTCAATCTACAAGATTAGATTGTGTTTTAGGCCAATCTCTTTTGAGATATAAAAGAGAGAAGCAAGGAGAGAGACAGGGGTACCTCATACAACCAAGGAACAAGAGCCAGGAAAATAGCACCCCCTTTGGACCCAAGATTTCTGCACTGAGAAGCTCTTCATCCAGGGAAAATTGATAACAAGGACCTTCCTCAGAGCCTACAGAGGGAGAAAGTTTTCCCCTGGAGATAGCACCCTGAATTGAGACTTCTAGCCTACTAGGCTGTGAGGAAATAAACTTCCATTTGTTAAAGTCATCCATTTGTAGTATTTCTGCTATAACAGCACTAGATAGCTAAGACAATGGCCTGTCCACTTTGGTATCCTCTAGTTTAGACTCAAATAAACCACATCCAGTCCCAGCCATTCCTAGCAAAATGCAGGAGTAATAAAATGACTTGAAGTTATCCTCAGATAACTTCCTTTTGTCATTTATTCCTTAGGTTTCACAAAAAGTAAGGGCAAGTCGTCCTAACCTCCTGTGCTTGCAACTTCAGAATAAAACACTTTAAGGGATAATGACTATTTTTTTATGAGAAGAACATAGTCAAACCCACTGACACAAAAATGAAAGGCAAAGTGTCACTAAGCTGAAACTTTTATAATAGCCACACTTCTTTATGTTTATCAAAGATTGATAAATTGAAATGCTGAAAGAGCAATAAACAAATAATCAAGTATGGTAAAAGCTATATTTATGAAGTATTGCCTTGAACAGCTACTATATTTACCAAATATTACCTTGAACAGCTACATAATGTAAAACCCCTAGAGACAAACTGAGAGGTATTTGCAACTGCATAATACTTTTCTTTCAGTAATGAAGGTTACAACGACATTGTGAGGACAAGAATGGTAAGGAGGTCCTTTAAAGTGTTTTTGTTTTGATAGGGTACGCTATTACGAGTTTTCACACCTAATTCCACCTAAGACTTTTATATAATTCATTTAAAATGGTACTTAAATGTTTTCTGGAATGTTTGATATTCAGGCTGATGAATTATTTGACTAAATTGGGGAACTGAAGAAGGTTCTTTGTGGTTTCGAAGCAGATAAGACTCTCCCTTCAAAACAAACGAACAAAACACAAAGGCACCCAAAAGACTCATGTAGTTGCTTCTGCCCAATAATTGTAAACTGTGGGAATATGAGCTTTGACACTTTACCAATTTGAGGCCAATAGAGAACTTCTTTTTCAGTAAGCAAACGATCAAAAATTGAGTAGTCCTTAGAATTTTGGTTCTAATTCCTGAAATGTATTATTTCCCCTTTAGACCTTTCGGTTAGCAGCTGTAGCTCTCAACCACTGTGCCTCTGGCTGTTCTTTTATTTATATCTACCCTTTTCAAATATGGAGCCCTGGTGGCACAGTGGTTAAGAGATTGGCTGCCATCCTTGGAAACCCTCTGGGGGCAGTTCTACTCTGTCCTGTAGGGTTATTACGAGTTGGAATCAACTCGCGGCCTCAAGTTTGGTTTGGTTTGGTGTCACTGTCAGTAGATTTGATAGTCCACAGCCTACGGTTGAATTGCATGGGTATATTTCTGGGGCTGGTTGATGAGGAGCTAGAGCTAAAAGTGAACATAAGACCTTAAAAGAAATAGCGCCCACTAAAAATTAAGTATTGTAATAATTTACAAAATGAATAATGCCACCAGATTAGCATATGAAAGAATTCTATTACAAGTAGTTGCATTAGCCTTGATTACACCAGCAGGAAGTATTACCTAACCCACAGGGTATAGGGTGTGAAAGAAACGAATAGCAATACACGTGTGCTTCTGTAAGCGGGGCAGGGAAGTACAGGATGCAGTTTAATTGAGCCAAGTGTCTATTGTTCTACCCAATGGAAGCTATAATTTTAGTTCTGTCCTCAGTCATGAACGTTTCCCCCCATCAAAACTCAGCATTTCACAACACCAAGGCCCTGAAAGTTATATAACGGATAAAGCGTATGGCTGTTGTATGTCCAGACGAATGGATTTTAGACTTGCAGTGACCCCATGTGACAGATTAGAACTGCTCCATAGTGTTTTCTAGGCTGTAATCTTTATGGTAATAGATCGCTAGGTCTCTCCCCCAAGGAGTCGTTGGGTGGGTTTGAACTGCCAACCTTTTGGTTAGCAGCTAAGGGCTTAACCATTGTGCGGCCAGGAATCCTTTGAATTATATGGTAGCACCAAGCAAATTAAGGAACCCTGGTGGAGCAGTGGTTAAGTGTTCGGCTGCTAATCAAAACATCAGTGGTTCAAACACACAAGCTACTCCATGAGAGAAAGATGGGAAAGTCTGCTTCCATAAAGGCCTTAGAAATCCTATGAGGCAGTTTTACTCTGTCCTATAGGGCTGCTATGAGCTGGAATCAGCCAATGGGTATTGAATATATTAATGACATACTGGAAAAATAATTGCAAGAAAAGAAAAATAGTCCTCCTTCAAATGACAATGATAAATACTTGAAATAAAGTAAATATTGAGAAAATTTATGACCAGAAAAATGAGAAAAAAGTGATTTCATATAATGAAGTGACATCCCAGAGCAGAATACTATGGGGAAAAAAAAAAAAAATGATGACTTGAGACTTGAAAATTCATTAGATGAACTGGAGATATAAAAGCTGATGAAGAAGAACCAGACAAGATGAGAAAACATCCTCTTAGTCATAGCTACCAACGAGTTCACTCTTTACCTTACAATAACAAATATTGAAATTATTCAGAGCACCTTACGTTACACGCCATTTGTAATTGTGTCGACTATAAGGATGACTAAGTTTAGCACATAAATGAGCTCACAGGGGTGCCAAAGATATTTTAAATTTTCAAGAGAATTTTGGTGGTACTAATGGCTCCTAGAAACCATGTGAACTACTAGCTCAAAGTAGTTCACAGTGTCAGCTTAGGTTACATAGATTCCTTTTAATGGCAATCATATCCTTCAGAAGCTAGGGGTTTTATGGTCACTGTGACTTTTAAAAAAGGATCCCTGGTGGTGCAGTGGTTAAGCACCTGGGTACTAACCGAAAGGTTGGCAGTTTGAACGCCCCGCCACTCCTCAGGTACAGCCTCGGAAACCCTATGAGGCAGTTCTACTCTGTCCTATAGGGTTCCTATGGGTTGCATTCGACTAGAAGGCAGTGGGTACGGGTGATAACAAGTAAGTACCAGCACAAACACCAATGTGGACAAGAAATGAAGGTGCTAGTGTCCAATCTGATCTCAAGATTTGAGAAATTGCACAGTGTCCATTAGGCACACAAATCTTGCTAGTAAATAAGTATGGTTATTTATGAATGAAAGAAAAATTATTTTATTTCAGTTTATGTGCTTATTTTTCAAATATCTATTAAGCTGCTAGGATGTAAACATTTGCTAAATTGTTGGACTTTATTACTTGATAAATAAGACTGTTGGGCATTTCCTTTGGCCTAGATAGTGCCGCGGAAAAAAATAACTCAGACATTAAGAAATCTTTGAATTAAAAAAAAAAAAAAATGGACTTTTTTTTTTTTTAGCATAGAACATACATTTACAATTTTTATTTTAAGGAGTGATTTACATCTTTTTATTAAACAATGCTGCCTTAATTTGGCATCAAGTAAGGCAATCTTCTCTCTTTTTTTTTAATTTTATTTAAATCGAGATTCTAGGTAAGAGTGCTAGCCTTATGACCACTCTGGTCCTCTGCCATTCCATTAACAATGTGTGTTCATGAACTCTTAAATGATAGTCTTGAACAGTCACAACAACAGTAAATTTCAAAAACAAAATCATTTTCCTTGTGCATTGCTCTCACTGTTTCCTTTGCTTCTGTCATTCATTCAGTGGGTTTGGGTGATGTTTGATGAAGACTGTCATCCTGGATGCTAGAAATATCAGAGTGAGCATAGTCCCCAAAATGGGGAAGAGCAGTACCTGGTCAGGCTGCAAAAACTGTAGAGAGGAGTAAGAGGAAGACTCCCTCTTCTAATTTGAGCAAGTGCGCTTTCTCTCCCATATCAACTCAGATTGATTATAAGTGAATCCTTGCAGTTCTTGAATCAGGAGGGTCCTGATGCCACATCTGACCCAGTGAGATGTCATGACTGTTGGAGTGATATGTGTGATGGGCGTGGAAGCAAGAGTTTCGTTTTTAGTGCCATGCTAGTTCAAGTCCTTCAATCAGGTGAAGCAAGCTCACATCTGGCTAAATACAGACTGTTAAGGTGTAAAAATATCTACGTGTTTCTATTTTTTAAGGGTGCATTTGAATAAGGTAAAGGAAGAGTGGCTATGCAGTCCTAGCTTTCAGAATTGCGATAGTTAGCAAAGGAAGAGATATAAAAGATAAATAAAAAAAACTGAGAACACTGAGGAATTGAAAAAAAGCTTATTTCATAAATTTGCCTCAGGTTATGCAAATAACAAATCAGGTAAAAAAAAAGAAATTCACATTAGAATTCTATTTCACTTTAATGGCAGTCCTGATTCAAGGCAAGACCCTCGAGTCAAAGCAAACTGAGTGTTGAATTTTCTACAACCTGGGAGTGCCTTTTTCATGAGTGTATATTAAATAGAACTAGTACAGACACTGGATAGGAAGGAGATTGGGCTATCTTTGAAGACTGCATAGGAAAACTTTTAAATTTTAAATCATACATGTATGTTTAAATAAAACATTTCAGGGGAGTACAGAATTAGAACACCAAATAAGAAACCAAGGAGGGAATGCGTTATCTACTTTTCCTAGCACATTGACTGACCTTGATGCCCAGCTTTCTTCAAATGAAAGTGGGAAGCAAGAAGCAAAAATATTACAGGTATACTCGGATGACTTTGTTGCATTTTCTTTCAGGAAGGAGAGGCAGCTTTTCCAGAATTAACACTGCGTTTGTGATACTAGTTCTGAGATGGAGATTTTCCTTAATACAATGCCAGGCGAATTATAATCATTTGACTATTGAATTGGAGTGCTTACAGCATAATTGGAGACAGTGCGAATCTTGTCCCTCACTGAGCCATCTAATCGTGCAGGAATTGTAAGTAGTCATCAGGCCACCCCCGCCCCTTGACGGAACTGCACTCCATCTGTGAAAGATGCCAGGCCAAGGGATTAGGATTTTTATTTTGTTAGCAAGAAAGAAAAAGCTAGTTAAGAATCATTCTGTTCAGAATAAAGACAACAGAATAAAGGAGGGAAAATTGGAAATAGGGACCGTATTACGGTAGTTTGCCTTCTGAGGAATAACAGCCTCCATGTAGTGTCAGCCCGTCATAGGCATCATCAGCTTTGGAGTCAGGCTGGCAGGACTCAGTTCTCTACAACAGCACTTCTCAAACTTTTATGTACCTAGGAATCACCTGGGGATCTGTTGTTAAAATGTAAGTTCTATGTTGCAAAGAACGTTTTGGGACAATATACCATACGCTCATTCTGCGAACCAGAAAAGCAGAAACAAACTCTTAGGTGAAAATGTGGGTATTTTTGTTCACTCAAAATTTATTCCTCTTTCTTTTGGTGACAGCACTCTGTTTTCAATTTGTGAAATGATCTTTCCCATTATGTCCACTCTTGGTGTAGCTTTCAATCAAGATTTCCTGGTTTCCTCAACCAAGTAGTGGGCAAGTGACTTAGAACCAGAATCCGCCCAAAATACATATATATGTATGTATACCCACTCCCACCCCACTGCCGTTGAGTCGATTCTGACTCATAGCGACCCTATAGGACAGAGTAGTACTGCCCCACAGAGTTTCCAAGAAGCGCCTGGCAGATTTGAACTGCTACCCTCTTGGTTAACAGCTGTATCACTTAACCACTACACCACCAGGGTTTCCATATATATGTATGTATATACATACATACATATACATACACATAATATTTGCTATTTTAAGATAGAAGAGTAACATAGTCAAATACAATATTAGTATACAATGACTGATAGTGTTCATATGTAACAATTAATATTTAGAAAAAAATTTTATATAAATTGCTCCAAAATATAGAAAAGGACAGAAAGATAATCAAAATTTATTGATTACACTCTGATAATCTTGATAAACCTAGAAAAGGAAAGAAAAAAATATATATAGGCAATATCACTTTTGAACAGAAAAAAAAAATGAAAACTTAAAACAATGCACAAGAGTATTTTAAAGGAATGATGCACCAAGACCAAGTGCTGGTCAGGTTGTAAGGAAATAGATACTCTCACACATTTATATTAAAATAGAGTATGTGAAATTTTTTCATACAATTTTATATTTCTAAATGTAAAGCATGTGATAAAATTATGAAAATACACAGGCAAAATGCTTAATAACTGTGGCTTATAATTGAGAAAAACTGGGAAAAATAGATTTCCATTAGTAGGGAATAAAGAATATTAAAGTATGTTCATATACCCCAAGGTCTAATAAAATTGATAATGTAGGTATTTTGTTGACAAGTACAGAGTTCCACAGTCTGTTGTTGAGTGAAAACAAGAATTTATAGAAGAGCATTTACTGTATGATCCCATTTAAAAAAGATTAGTGCAAATATGCAGAGGGAGATGATTCAAGGTTTGGTCACCAAAATATTATACAAGTATTGATACCTCTGAATTATGGTGTTGGCAAAGAATATTAAATGTACCACAGACTGCCAGAAGAATGAGCAAATTTGTCTTGGAAGAAGTACCATCAGAATAATCCTTAGAAGTGAGGATGGCGAGACTTCATTTCACTTACTTTGGACATGTTATCAGCAGGGTTCGGTCCCTGGAGAAGGACGTCATGTTTGCAAAATAGAAAGTCAGCGAAAAAAGAAGCAGACCCTGAATTAGATGGATTGACACAGTGGCTGTAACAATGGGCTCAAGCATAACAACAATTGTGATGATGCTGTAGGACTGGGCAGTGTTTTGTTCTGTTGTGCATAGGGTCACTATGAGTTGGAACTGCATCAAGGGCATCTGACAACAACTAGGTGATGAGATTTTGGATATCTTTCTTCTCTTCCTATTTTCTTTGTCATTTTATGCTTTTCAAAGAGCATTTACTATTTTTCAAAAAAAAAGAAAAAAGCTATCAAAATAAATAAATAACTCTTTATCATTACAAATATATGTTTTTAGTAGAATTTTTAGAAACAATGCAAGCTTAAAAAAATATAGAAATCACACAAACCCTACCGTCCTGACAGTCACCATTAGCTTTTTTATTATTCATCCCTCTACATATTATTCACATATGTTTTTAAATAAGAAGAGAAAAATGTGTATACCTATTATTTAATGACTTCAATATTTCATTTTACAACTGGTCATAAGTTATTTTTAATGTAAATGAATATTCTCATGCAATGTACTCTGTAATGGCTACACACTGTAAAATACACATAATTCATTTCACCAACTACTTATTACTAAACAATTAGGAGGATAGCTGTGTTTTAAAACAACCATTAGGAGTTAATGACCTAGGTTTGTTTTCTTTCCAAAACAATATAAGCTCATAAAAGGCACAGCTTTTGTATACTCTACATCTTGTAAAATGTGTGATGCAGTAAATACTGAGACAAAATAAGATGATCCCATCCAGCCAGGATTTCAACACATTCATGGAACGGTGGAACTTTGGTGCCATTATATCTCAGAAAAAGGTAACACTTTCCTGTCTTCTGGAAGTTTTAAAGCTCATTTAGATGAGCTGAAGGTTTTTGTATCTCACATTGCTTTATTTATAAAATTAAAAGATTTTGTAGTCATGTAGGCAGTGTCAAGGCTTCAGAGCCAAGGAGATGTGGATTTAATGTCTTTTAAGTCACTAAATTGCTGTAGTAGCTTGGACAGGTTACTCAACCTTTCTAAGACTCAGTTCTCTTGTCTCTAAAATGGAGGTGATAACATTTATAGGTTAAATGATCCAACCCCCCCCCCAAAAAAACCCACTGCCATACTTTATGGAAATCCAAATTATGTAGTTGCCATAACATAAGGCTTTTATTACTATTACCACTATTATTTTCTGCTAATACTCATGTCACCTTGAATATCAGATCGAGAAACATGCCTGGGTGTTTTATCACCTCAAAAGCACAATAACTCTTACCTTTCATTTTGCTTAAAGAATCACTGTATAGAGTTGTCAAGGCATTCCTGATGTGTTATATATTATGGGAATCTTGTTTTGTTTTTTGTTTTTTTTCCAACACTCACTGCTGCCTGTAGAAGGGTTAAGTTCAGAGAAAGCTCTTTGCAAACCAGTGATTTACAAACTCAAAGATAAATTATCTGCTTTCGTTTCATCCAAGGTACCATGGTGGAGCAAGAGCAAGATCACGACAATAAATCTACCATTTGAGAGAGTGGAAAATGGGACATAGCCAGTAGTCACTTGTCCTGTTATTGCTGTCAGTTGGTGTTGAGTTTATCCCAATTCATGACAACCCCATGCATGTAGAGTATAACTTGCTCTATAGGGTTTTCAAGGCTGTGACCTTTTGGTCACAGCAAATTCTGCTCAACAGGAAAAGCAAGATTCTCTCAGGAAAGCCATCTGAAAAGCCATGGCTCTCTCCATGAAGGAACTAACACAGCCACTGCCCTTTGTGGCCCTGGTATGCCCTCTGGCTGGTTCTTTGTGTTGCATTATTTCACAGCCAATCTCAGCTGGGTTTTGAGTAAGAGTCCCTTCCTGTGGGCTTTTGCACATATTTCCTATGGATACAGGTCCAGGGATGCCAGGTTTTACAGGCAATTAAAGTCAAACTTTGATTTGGGAGGCAGTAAATTTTTCTCAAAATTTGGTATACTTCCAATTTATTTGCTTCCAGTCAGTTCCATAACGAATTTAAACAGCCTACCTCCTCCACCATGCTAACTATCTCGTTTAGGTTCAATTTATTGTATCACACCACTTCCTAGCACCAAATTCTCTGTCACTGATTAAATTCGAGAGACATTTATTTCTGTCTCCTGTGTAAACTGCCTACATCAATGAAATCCAGGGTTAATACGTAGCTGCAGAGTCAGAAGGAGCCAGCTTCCTTTTATCTTTCTGCTCTCCATGCTGTATGTAACTTGGCTCGCTTTCAGAAATTTGCTTTGTGATACAAGATGGCCGCAGGTGCTCCAAAAAGAAGGTAAAAATGGTTCAGTGGTGCTTCTTTATTATAAGGATCCATTTAACGAAGAGGAAGAATGGGCACAAGACAGGCAACTATAAGCCTATGCATGCACATCATTAATTTTCAAAGATTTATTTAGCTATTTTTTTAATAACTGCCACTTTGTCTTCAACCTACAAAAATGCATCTCTATGGCAAAGCTGGACTAGTTCAGAGAAGTTTAAGAATGAAAAAGAAATTGATAGAGGTGAAAATTTTCCATAAAATGAGACCTATTTAAAAAAAACAAAACCCATTGCTATCAAGTCAATTCCCACTCATAGCAACCCTATAGGACAAAGTAGAACTGCCCCACAGGGTTTCCAAGCAGCACCTGGTGGATTCAAACTGCCAACCTTTTGGTTAGCAGCCAGAGCTCTTAACCACTATGCCATCAGGGTTTCTGAGACCTACTTAGGTAGATGTTATTTTGACTTTCAACTCTCAAGACTGCTATATCAAATAATAAATAATCATTGTACTTTGCAATGATATTTGAATTGGTGATGTATAAGAAAACAGTATTTTTTCTTTTAAAAGCATCATTTCAAAAGTCGATTTAAAAATATTATAATATCTTTGGGTCAAAATTCTTTCTTGAGGTCCCCAAACCCAAAATCAAACACAGTGCGGAAGAGTTGATTCCAACTCATAGCGACCCTATGGGACAGAGTAGAACTGCCCCATAGAGTTTCCAACAAGCACCTGGCGGATTCAAACTGCCAACCCTTTGGTTAGCAGCCATAGCACTTAACCACTATGCCACCAGGGTTTCCTTTCTTAAGGTGCACATCTTAAATTCTTAAAGCACATATAAACTTAGAATTTCTAAATGGAAATCTGTTTTACAGAAACTCTGAAGAAAACGATTCCGTACAATGTGTGTGTACTATGTCCTAAAAACATAAACTGTAAATAAACCCTTAATATTTACTCTATATTCTATAAGACACCAAGATTACATAGAAATAAAAACTGTGGACTTCAAGTAGAGTGTTGTTAAGTATTCTATTCTTAAATCTTCACATGAATTTCCTCTTATCTATTTTATGCTTTATTATAAAGTACGACCATTGCTTTTCTTATGTGTATGCAATCATTATTGTAGTGAACGGAGTGTTTCCTATTTTAAGTTTTTAAATAGGCGCAGAAATATGCCACATGTTAAATCCCTCACTTGGTTAATGTACCAGATTACCCAGGTCTTAGGCATAACTTCACATACTGACAATCCTTTTTTTAATTATAGAGACCATTTCTTTAATCTGTTTATCATATACAGTGTTTAAAAAGTAAATTAGAAAATAACATAATTGCTATTTCCATTTTTAAGGGTTTATTCTTCCCGTGTCCAAACAATGCAAACACATATATTAAAGTATGGTGTTGGAAAGCGTAGAGAATTAGGGAAAACTAAGCTCCTCATATTATAACTACTGTTACTATTTCAATATATTTCCTTCCAGTTGTTACATAGTTATAAATATATTACATGTGTATTTAGTATATCTTATTAACTAAGATTTTGTTTAAAATGTAATTTCAAAGTCCTTACTGTTTCAAAAAGTAAATGTACCATTATTTATAAAACATTTCCAATGTTTGGGAAAGTTGGTGCTGCCCAGTGTTTCGTAATTGTATATAATACATTTTTTAGCATTTATGGTTTTACTCAACACACATAGTTAGATGGGGACTGCTCACCCCTGGCAATATATAGGATAATTATCCCTATTTTCATTGAGCTTGATACCGTGGTAAGATAAGCACTCAAACAAATCATTTGAGTACGATATGCAAAGTGCACTGGGATCATAGGGATAAGAGAGCCTAATGTTGAGTGTTTGTAAAGCTTTGATTCTTCATTTGGGATAATTTCCTTTGGATAAACTTTTTAAAAAGTTTGGACGCATTAGCCAACATTTCCAGATCAGTGTTAAATAACAACGGTGATAGTGTGAATCCTGGTTCTAAGTTTGTTCTTACAGTGATGTATAGGTTTCATTAACATTAAGCATACAAGTAGTTCCTGACTTATGACATATTCAAGTTACCACAAACCACACTTACATAACGTGCATTTAACTGGAGAAGCAGGAAGTGCTGATGTTGAAGCTGCTGCAAAATTCAAGGATGAGCTGGATAAGATAACATAAGATGAAGAATATCCACCAGAACAGACTTTCAACATAGATGAAACGGCTTATTTTGGAAAAGGATGCCAGAAAGGACCTATATTTACAAAAGTGTGAAGTTGATACCTGGTTTCAAGGCATTTAAAGACAGAATTATGCTGCTACTTAGAGGAAATTCTGCTGTATTTAAATTTAAACCTTTTCTAGTTTGCCATTCTGAAAACCCCTGAGCGTTCAAAAACATTGACAAAAATAAGCTGCCAGTCTACTACGGGAGTAACTCCAAGGTCTGGATAACGATTGTGTTACAGTAATTCCCTGGGTACCAAAGTCCCACTTACGGGCAACTCATACTTTCCCTTTAATGTTATGTAAATTTGCCCTCACTTTGAAACCATTCAACCAACACCTACTGCAAGATTGGCTTTTAAATTGTTTTGTTCCAGGAGTGCACACCTACCGCCTTGAAAAGAGCATTTCTTTCAAGATTCTCCTGCTACTTTGTAATGCTCCAAGACATCCTACTCACATAAAAAAAAAGATGATCTAAATCAAGAAGTGAAAGTGGTGTATCTACTTCCCAGTACAACAGCAGTGATTCAGCCTATGGATCAAAGTGCAATCACCACGTTCAAGGCATACTACCTACAGGTTACGTTTGCTCAGGCAATAGCTGCAACAGGTGAAGGTATGGTAACATAATGTGATTTCTAGGAGATTTATAATATTCTTCAGAGTATCAGGAAAATTGTGTCTTCCTGGGAGACTGTTATGGAAAATTCATGCAAAGGACTTGGAAAAAATTGCTGAGTTATGTGAACACGCTCCAATCATTTGATCAGGATAATATGATGAAAGAGATTGGTGGAAAAATCGTCCATATGGCAAGACGGCTGAGTTCAGTACTTGATATCGCTGATGTGAAACAACTCATAGCTCATGAAGAAAGGGCATTGCGGATCAAGACTTAATGGATTTTGAAGAGGAATTATCAGCTTAAAAGTCCAAAATCTCATCATCTGAGGATCTGTGAAACTACAGAAACAAATTATCTGCTCCCCACATACAACAGTAGGACAAACATAGGTAATCGTTATAAACATCCTGGCTCAAAAAGAGAGCAAATGGAAGGACAAAAGAAGTCATTTATCCCAAGCAATTTCAAAATCCAGCTGAGCAAACTCCCATGGGTTAATAATAATCTTCCGAGCACCCCAGATCCACCCAGTGGGTTTGAGGCTCCATCCTCTAAGCAAGCTATCCTTTCTTTTTCATGAAATCCAGCTTGGTTTGCAGTTGAGTTATTTTATTCTTCTGTGTCTTGTCAACAGAATTTTGGAGGTTCAATAATTTTCTTCCATGTTGCACTATCTAATCTTTTCAGTTCAAGCTAGCAGTGCTTCTGTTGATACAATATTCTCAAGAAACTTGTTTATCTCCTGTGTGTGACACAGGGATTCACTCCCTTAGACAAGAGGCCCATTTATAGACCTTTCTATATTCTGTGTCATTTTTTGGCTTCTTACTGAGGGGCTGGGGGGACAATGACCTTAAGAATCCTACATGCTCTTTGGTTTGATTGTGGGAATCTGTCAGTTGCACTTTTAACCTTGTCAAAGAGTTTTTGTATAGATGAATGCTCTAAAATTTTAATTTTTCTGAGGTGTTAGCAAAAGTCGTACAGTCACACTCTGGGATTTTTCTTCAGAGCACACTATCCTGGCAGTGCATCTCTTAATTCTAACATCTTTTGCAACCTGGACAGGCTAAAACCATCAAGTCCTTGTTCTTTTTGGTTTAATAGTTTTTTCTTCAATTTATCTTTCTTCTTACATTTTACTAAAAGCAACAAGAAGAATTGAGGTTACTTTTTCAACACTTAGCCTGGAAATTCTCACAGTGAAATGTCCAATTCCATTGTTCAAAATTTCTGCTTTCCACATAGCAGCAGTACCCAATTCTACTAAGATGTCTGCCTGTATATGAAGGGTTATCCTTCCTTGTTTCCAATAACAGGTTCTTAATTTCCTTCTGATTCCTCGCTATCAGAGTTTTCAATGTCCACGTTTATACTCATAGTTTGTTCATGGCAATTTAGGACTTTTCTAATATGCTCCTCTAAATTCTTCCGGGCTCTGCCCATTGCCCATTTCCAAAGCCACTTCTTCATTTTTAGGTATTTGTTACAGCAGCACATCATTTCCGGGTTCCAAAAGCTAGTTTTCCATTGCTTCTGTAACAAATTACCACAAGTTTAGTGGCTTGTATTGCATTAAAATCCTATGGAGCAGTTCTACTCTGCATACATGGGGTGACCATGTGTCAGAATCAACTCAATGGCAACTAACAACAACAATACAACACTAATTTATTAAATTACACTTCTGGCTATTAGAAGTCTAACATGGGTCTCATGAAGATAAAATCATGGTATCACCAGGGCTGTGTTCCCTTCTGAAGACTCTAAGAAAAATCCATTTCCTCACCTTTCCAGGTTCTAGAGACAGCCCATAGTTCTTGGCTTTTGGACCACTTCCTTCGTCTTCAAGGCCAGCCATGCTGCAGCTCTTCGAATGTAGTTCCATAGTCACAGCTCCTTCTGACTTACCTTAGCCAGAAAAAAAAGCAATCTTCTAAGGACTCATGTGATTAAGTTGGGCCCACCCAGATAGTCCAGGATAATCTTCCCACCTCAAGCTCTTTAATCACATCTGTAAAGACCGTTTCACCTTACAAGTCAACATGTTCACTGGTTCTGGGAATTAGAATGTGGACACCTTTGGAAAGCCGTTATTCTGTCTACTATACCACCTAAAATGGTATTTTCTGATAATGCTCAAGAGTAGAATATATTGGAAATTGTCTAACAATTTCTTCCAATTAGTTAACATCCTCCTTCCACTACTTTGTTTGAAATCATATTTGGTTGGCAGATAGTAAATTTTTACAAGTGTCTCATTGTCAGGAGAATCTTGGTTAAGCATCAATTATTAACACAATAGCTGCATTTCTCCATATTTCCATAAATGTTCATATTAACCTGAACACCAGTGATGGACTAATCCAGATGCAAAAAAAAAAAAAAAGCTGGGCATTACATTACCACTAGATCTTAACCAGAAAGTTTGCCCTGATACCAGTGTCCATTTAGACTACCTCACCACTGGTCTGGCTAATACAGGGGAGAAGTTGTATTTTTCTTTATAAAACAATATGAATAGAATCTTCCCCAATGTCTCCAAATTTCACTAATTACTCAGAACTCAGAATGATGGTCATCAATGTGTCATGTTTTAATAAAGACATTATATGCAATTCTAGTTAATTTGTTCCCAGGTGGCTAAAATGCTGAAGCAAGCATAGTATTCCAGAGTTTATACTATACAAAATAACATTAGCAGTTTACTAACGATATTTATTTGAAGGAAATTTGTAGAAATAGAGGACGCTATATTGCACAGGTGAAGAGAAAATTTGCTTGACCCTTCAGTTCAATGAGTAAACCTTAGGGACCACAAAGTAATAACGATAAAAACAAAAATACCTTATTTAATTAATCTTTACCATGGCTTAGATGCTATTCTAAGTGCTTTACATGAATTGATTCATTTAATGTTCTCAACTTTATGGAGTAGATTTTATTATTTGGCTCATTTTGAGGATGATTAAACTGAGAGCCGTAGATGTTAAGTGATGTCTTCCAGGTAACATATACCAGTTGACGTATGTTCTCCAAAGTTTGGAGGTACAAAGTTTGGTGTCTGCTCCTCACCTAGAGTTTGGAAATGAGGAGCGTACTGGATCAGCCCACAATGTCAGGGTGATGAGAGAAAGCAGCAGTGAGAACAGTCTGTGCCTCTAGGAAGAAAAGGGTTATAAACTTACCAATAGCTAATAGTGCATCATAGAAGAAAACCAGGTTTAAGTGGCATTGAAAGGACCATTTCCAAGTGAAATGCCCTCCAAAGTGAGGGGACTCTAGGGATATACTTCCAGGACAGGAACTGATGGGTGTTTGCAAGAAGTCAACCAGAGAGTGGATCACCTAAATCAGAGAACTATGAATGCCCTAGTGGGAATCTCTGAAGAACCTACAAACATTCACCATGAGATAGTATTAGCATTTGGATGCCTTCCTTACAATTTAACAACCAAGAAAGAACTTCAAATAGCACAAGTAAAATAAACACACTGCCATTATACCATTCATTCTTAGAGCTTTTTACAATTCACTCAACTTTTCAGAACCTCAAAATCCTTGCTTGTAAAATAGAGGCAATGAGCCTATTTTGCAGGGTAGCTGTAAAAACTAGACCTAATACTTGGCATGGCCTAAAACTATTGAATGCAAAGTAATGATTGCCAATATTGAAGACAAAAGGTAACCTGGTTCTAATGTACATTTGAGGCCTTTTTTAGTAGGTTGAACTATATTTTTGTTTGAAGAGACCACCTCATATAACTAAAAGGTGATATTTATATTTCTGAATTGCAAAGGTATATATATAAATAACAGAATTTGCAAATAAAGGACTTCAAAATAATAGATTTCTATTACCTTATTATGAAAAACAGTGGGCAACTAATTCAATTCAAATAAAGCATCTATTTTGTGCAAGATATTGTATAAGGTATTACGAATAATAACATCAGCAAGTAATGATTAAGACATAGTTCCTGATTTTCAGATACAATCGTGCAATGGAAACAAATATCTGGAATACAAGTGGACTAAAAGAACTTTGCAATGTGTTGAAATGAACACTTTGGCTTGACCTCGCACTACAGGGAGGGAGTAGGACATCTTGAAAGAGGAGTTAACACAAGCAGTTACACAGAGGAACAAAGAAAATGGAATGATGATGTAGCTGAAGAATGTCATGCATCTAATTTTTGGCCTCCTCTTTTCTTGGGTTGCTGAGAATCATAAAGGATACCAACTACCATTCTGAAAAAGTCTGTATGCAATGGGAATTTCTGGAAGATTTTTAAAGACTAAAACACATGAGAATAACATTGATTTAGAAGAAAAAAAAAAGAGAGCGAGAGGAGTTTGAACTATTTAGGAGAGACTGAAGAGGGTACAGGTAGAGAATAGTGGCAGAGATTTATATAACTAAACCATCGTAGAAGTACTGGCAAGAGGTAACAAAGCCATGAAGAGAGAATGAGGAATTAGGAAAAAAAAAAAAAAAACAGACCACGTTAAGAAGTAATGGCCAACATTTAGAATACTATTTGGAGAAATTCAATAATAGAAAGTACAATGAATATCAGAAACAACTTTCTTATAAAAGCAATTTCATAATATATTTGAGAAGCCAAAAACATTGGTTTAATGGGAGTCATTAACAAGAAAACAGTGAAGAACCCTATTTGTCTCCGTATTAACTAACTGAGCAATATGGAAAGTTTAAGAGGCTAAGAAAAACAGTGTATAAACGGAGCAATGGGACCATTAAGCTTAAACAGCATCGTATACTGTCAACTGTGATGTTTCTAGAAACACGAGAAAAGCCACAATGTTGTCATGACCAGCAACACAAAAAATTTGACCAATAGATTAAATACTGTATGTATTTCTGGAGTGTCTAGTGATACAATATATCAGGGAAATTTTTTACTTTAATAAAGGTAATAAAAGCCCAAAGTAGCAGTAGGAAGCTAAAAGGAAAATTAGGCAATATCTGGAGATACTTGTCTATTCTTCCTGATTCCAAGGTGTTAAAAATGGCGTATGTAGGGTCATCAACATTGACTGCTTGTGCAAAATTATATGAAAACACCTTTACATCATAGATTGGGTAAAGTGAGCAATCAAACATTAGGGCAATCGTTTAATATGTATTTGCAGTGATTTAAAAATAGCATTTTATATAGACATGAAAATAGTAATGTTTTCAAAAATATTTCACGTACATGCCATTTGACTCTTTAAGCATGCTACAGGGTTAAAAAAAAAATCACCTTCAAGTCGACTCTGACTCGTAGAAACCCTACAGGACAGAGTAGGACTGCCCCATAGGGTTTCCAAGGAGTGCCTGGTAGATTTAAACTGCCGACCTTTTGGTTAGCAGCCTGGTTAGAAGCCAAGCTCCTACCCATGGTGCCACCAGGCCTCCATGCTATAGGGTAGATTTTCTTTTATTTCAACTGTTCTTATTTTGATTCTACCAACAAGAAACTTGATAACATGGGTTAGAAATGGTCTCCCAAGCTTGTAATTTTCTACAGTATTTTTTTTTTTTTAAAGGTACTATTATTTACTTACCTGTACAAAGGTTGTCCACAACCCTTGTTGTACTGTGGTGGCTTGCGTGTTGCTATGATGCTATGCCACCGGTATTTCAAATAGCATCAGAGTCACCCATGGTGGACGTATTTCAGTGGAGCGTCCAGTCTAAGGTAGACTAGGAAGAAAGGTTTGGTGATCTACTTCTGAAAATTAGCTGATGAAAATATTATGGATCACAACAGAACATTGTCCAACTTGCTTGCTTTGGACATGTCATCAGGAGGGATCAGTCACTGGGGGAGGACATCATGTTTGGTGAAGTAGAGGGCCAGTGAGGGTGTGGGAGACCCTTGGTAAGGCTGCTTGGCATAATAGTCACAACAACAGACTCAATCATGCTGATGATTGTGAGGAGGATGCAGGAAGGGGCATTTCCTTCTGTCGTACCTAAGGTTGCCATGAGTCAGGGTCAACTGGACAGCAGCTAACAACAACTAAGGCTATATTGTAAAAAACAAACAATAATTTCAGTAACAATATGTATATGAATGGGGAGGGGATGCAGTGTATTTATACTTATTAAAGAGTTTGATCTGAGTTGTAATAAATATACCATTGTAATTTTTTATTCTATTATGTAAGCCTGAAGGAGCGCTGCTGGTGCAGCAGTTAAAGTACTTGGCTGATAACCAAAAAGTCAGCAGTGTGAACACTGAGGAATATATAAAAAATGTTTGCAGCTGGATATTAAGGAAATAACTTCCGTTCAATTCTTAAAAGCTATTGGTTTGCTCCTGAAGCTGCAACATGGCCAAAGCTGGAGTCAGCAGGGAAGAAATCCTATCAAATTCATGAAATATATTTTTATTTCAAATGTAAATCACAAATCTAATTATTTGTTTACAAATGTGAAGAAGAATTTTGACCTAAGATAGGAATGTGTTAAACTGCCCATTTAGTTTGAAATATAAATGAAAGTCAGACACATTTACATGATAAAATTCCATTTGATTTATAAAGGATTAATCTAAACTTCAGAATCGACTCCAGGGCAAAGGGCTAATCTAGAAAGATGGAAAACATGCATCCTTACAAGCAGAGATACATGAAGTTTACTATTTTACTTATTTTTCACTCCTGTGGAGAAAAGATAAGAATACCTTATTTAATAGAGTATTTAATTTTGATAACCACGCAGTCATATGCATGCTAAAGCCGGACAATGAATAAGGAAGACCGAAGAAGAATTGATGCCTTTGAATTGTGGTGTTGGTGAAGAATATTGAATATACCATGGACTGCGACAAGAATGAACAAATCTGTCTTTGGAGAAGTACAGCCAGAACGCTCCTTAGAAGCAAGCATGGCCAGACTTTGTTCCGCATAATTTGGACATGTTATCAGGAAGGACCAGTCCCTGGAGAAGATCACCAAGCTTGGTAAAGTGGAGGAGGGTCAGTGAAAAAGAGGAAGATGCTCAACGAGATGGATTAACACAGTGGCTGCAAAGATGGGCTCAAGCATAACAACAATTGTGAGGATGGCGCAGGACTAGGCAGTGTTTGGTTCTGTTATACGTAGGGCCGCTATGAACCAGAACTGACTCGATGGCACCTGACAACAACAACATGCAGTCAAATTGGATTGTGGAACTGAATTTATGAAAAACAACTACCATTAAAAATAATGTTAAGGAATTTTGACCTGAGAAGTGAAATGAAAATATAACTATTTTCCTATTCATTTATATTGTTTGGAATTTCTGTACAGAACTGCATTTTTTTTTTCTGTTTTATCTAATCCTTCCCTAAAAAAAAAAAACTAAAAAATTAAACTGTTGTTTATTTTTCTGAGGTATCAGTCCAATAGAGAAATAATTCATATTGTAAGTGCCCTGAATAAATATCAGTTTGCTACATTTATCATGCATGTGCGTAAAGTAATGCCTGTCTATTCAAAAACCAAATTTAGTGGATTCAGACCACATAAATTGGGTTCAATTCAAAATCTTAGAATCTTAAAATTCATGGTTTAGTTCATTTAAAACGCTAATATTCTTCTTGGCATTTCCCTTGTGAAAAATCAACCCCAAATAAACTCATTTGAATGATTAATTTCAGTTTAGGGAAGCCACCTCATTTATTGATGGCAATAAAATTGGAGATTCATTAAAATATATAGATTAACTATTCCAAGTTTCTTTAACAGTTCTGTGCACACATTCACATAGTGTTATGTGGCAAATATTCAAGTGCTCTTTGTAAGAACAGATGGTTTATTCACAATTAATAACGAGCCTTGAGTGATTTGCATATTCATTAGATAATATCAGTGATTCCTCAGCCAGAACAAAGAATTACACAAATGGCATTCCTATTTCCTCCTGTTAACACATTATCAAAAGAGAAATGTCTGTGTTAAAAACGAGACAGATAGTGATCCTTGAGTGTATAGCAACCTAACATTATCCATTTGGGCTTTTAACATGGTAATGAAAGCATGTTGCCCTCACGTAATTTGTTCCCGTTTTCATAAAAGGGACACATGAAGACATAGTCACGCTTTATACTTGTGGCCTCCATCTACTCTTCTTTCCCGCCTATGTAAATGATTGCCAGGAGAGAGGTCAGGTCAGGAATAATTAGTTTCTATTTTAACTGGAAAAAAAAAAAAATTGGCTGGAGAATTGAAATAAATAAATAAATAATGACACTGAAACCCATTTAAAAAGACTCTCTACTATGTTGTTGATCAACATAGAAATAGTTATGGAGAAAGCAGCAACTCATAACTTAAAGCAAAATAAATACAAAAGATCAAAGAGTTAGTTTCATTCTTATTTTAAATTTAAACAGATTTAAATAAAATTACTATCGCCTTTTTTTTTTTTTATACTCTGGATCATTTATGGTCACTTACCTTGTCATTACTATACAGAAATGGCTGGGAAATAGTCAGAAATTGAAAATAAATGACCTTTTCTTTAATCATCAAAAAATTGAAATGAAGCCCTTTCTATACAAAGGCCCAGTTTTTAGTGCAGTGTTGGAGTAATTGTGTCCCTGCCAACACTTTGCATGTGGTGTGAATGGCAAGGAGAGTTATTGCCTTCTAGAATTTTGCTATCCAGTATGGTAAGCACTAACTCTTTATGGCTGTTTAAATTCACATTTAATTTAACTAAAGTAAAAATGCAGTCCTTCAGTTGTACAAACCACATGCCAGCACTCTATAGCCACATGTGGCTAGTGGCTGCCATATTGGACTGAGCAGATAAAGAATATTTCTCTATTGCAGAAAGATCTATCGGACAGAGCTTTTCTGGAAGCTTATCACTCAAGACAGACAACGTAGGTCCAGGGATAATTGTTAATGATTAGCAGACAGGAGAAAAGTAGTAAATTATCATAATAAATGGTGAGTTATTTAATGAATGATGTGGAAAAGGTTGAGTATATATTTGGAAGTAATTCAGAAATACTAATGAAAGCATTCCAAAACACAGACTAAATAAAATCACAGGACATTCCATCTACTTGCCTCTTAAATATGTGTTTGTTTGCTTTTTATTAATCATGGTATTACATAATTATTACATAAAGAGAGAGTTTCAAAGAAAACATTTTGACTCAACTTCCCTACTTAGGTTGAAGTGAAAAAGAAGGAAATAGTTAATACCTACAAACTGGCATTCATTCAACAAACATTTACTGAGCACCTTAGTTTATGTCAGGAATCAAGGATTTCTAGTTTTAATGTTACAAAAAGCACAGCTTGTTTCTTCTGAAGACCTACAATCTAGTAGGGGCGACTTACACATACACAGGTCAATTACTGAAAGTACTGAGTTTGTACAAAGTGTCATGGGAGCAATTCAAAGAGAAAATTTATTTTCATAGGGGAAAAGAAACCTAGTGGAAATAAAAGCATTGGGTAAGAAAATTAACTTCTGGAAAGCAATAAAGACAAAATTGGAAGGAAGAAGCTGTAGGTTGTTTATATTCTTAGGATTACAGACTAAAGAGAGGAGGCCCAAAGACATAGATGAATTTTGATGAAAAGAAGCAGAAGGTCCAACTGTACTCAACTGATCATAGTCCACTCATTGTTGACTTCACAATGGGACACCAACAATTTTCTAATGTCATTTTAATGAGAAAATTCACAAGCACAAGTGGGGATTAGCAATTACAGAGAGAGTCACACATGGTCTACTTAATGCCCCCTTGGGCAGGAATTAGAGGAGGGGAGAATTGCGCATAGAAAAGGAGTTCATGGAGAGGAAGAATTTGGTTCACTATCAAAGAGTTAAAATGACCTACTCTTAGAGGAAAGCTTTTGTGTGCTGGAGACCTGCTGGTTCTCCTGGCTCTAGTTAAATCTGCAGAGATAGTAAACTGTGATGCTACATATTCACAGTGTCTCTTCCAGTCTTCATCTTGATTATATGGTACAAAAACCCTGGGAACCTAGCCCTGGACAAAAGGCTCCCTATTCTAGTGCCCTGCTCAAGACATCTAGGGGTCTGAGCTGTCAGTCAAGGCCCTCTTTCGCTAATATTTCTCTCCCTCCCTTATCATTGTCTAGGAGGGTGGAGCCTATTCAGGGAAGAAGAAAGAATGGGATGGGTTGTAAACAACGAGAGCTAAAGAGAGGAACTGACTCTCCCAGATGGCCAGGAAGGTTTCCTAAAGAAGAGCGTATATAGGCTGTATTTTTCCAGTAAGTAAGGGGTGGGAGGTATGGTATCGGCAGAAGGAACATTGACTACGTACCTAGATCCTGCAATGGAACTAGGCCAATCTCATACGGAGTTGTCATAGAACACCTGGAATATTTGAACATGTAGGGGAGCCTAGCATTCCACAATTTAGAGTTTATTAACAAGTGAACAGCCTGTGAGACTATGTCAGGTGAGAGGGAATGCTTAAAGAGGTGATTACTCAAAGCAGAGCCAACTGTAGAAAATTTCAAACTATAGATGAAAACTATAAGCCTCTGGAGTCACATATTCCTATGCTTTTAATTAGAGGCTTCCCAATCTGTATACTTAATCTCCCTTCCAAGCCCAAACCCATGCTTCCAATAGCCTTGGAGGCAATTTCCTGGATCGCCTATAAATTCATGTCTAATGGTGTCTCCTCAAAAAAATGTTCAAATTTTACTCGTTATCCTTATTTACCCCAAGTTTTCTTTGCCATCTGCAATTTTAATCTCAACGAATACCACTAATAGGAGCCCTGGTGGCACAGTGGTTAAAGCGATCAACTGCTAACTGAAAGGTCAGTGGTTCAAAACCACCAGTGGCTTCTTGTGGAAGAAAATTGTGACAGTCTGCTTCGGTAAAGATTTACAGCCTTGAAAATCCTATGAAGTTGCTGTGAGTTGAAATCTACTCTCGGCAGTGGGTTGTTTTGTTTTGTTTCCCCTTGGTTTTAATACTACTAGTAAAAATCAAAACCAAACTCATTGCCTTCCAGCTGATTCTACTCATAGCGACCTTATTCCATTGCGGTTGAGTCAATTTCAACTCACAGAGACCCTATAGGACAGAGAAAACTGCCACATAGGGTTTCCAAGGAGCATCTGGTAGATTCAAACTGCCAACCTTTTGGTTGGCAGCCATAGCTCCTAACCACTGTGCCACCAGGGCTCCATACTACTAATAGTACCAGGCAATCTTCAGAGCATCCTCATTTTCCTCATCCTCATCAATTAAAAAAAAAAAAGAGTTGCCTCACCAACTAAATGGGACCAAACAGGTTGATTCGACTTCTGAAATACTTTTTGCTGTGACTAGTCTTTGTTCTGACACAGAATGGTTCAGGATGTCATTATCTCTCATGTGGATTACTGAATTAATTTTAAAGTTTGCATCCCTACTTCCAGAGTCTCCTTCCTTATGGAAGCCGACTGCCACAACTTTCTCCTGCAGAGGCCTGATGGGTTTGAAACACCCACCTATCAGTTAACATCCTGAATCCTTAACCACTGTGCCAACAAGTTTCCTTTAAAAAGACATTTTGATTAACTGCCTAGCTCTTAACCACTGCACCACCAGGGCACCTTAAAACAAATTGGGAAGTGAAAGTGGTGGAGTCTGCAGACTTCAGGCGTCTGTGCCATCCCAGTCAGTCAGCAGCTCCAGGAGTCTTGCTGTGAAAGGAATCTTTCTGTCGTTTTAAAAAGGGACATTAAAAGGGGCACTTACTTAGGGGTTATGCTTTTTAAACTAAGCATCTCCATTCTATGTTTTAGCAACAGAGTACTGAAGATGGAGATAACTCTTCAACTACATTTTAGTAAATGTGTTTTGAGTCATCATCCTTGTCCTGAACGCCTTAGTTACACAATGACAATAACTTGGGCATTAACTGCTAAGTAATATATTTTCTTTTGAAAATTCTGAAGCTATTTCATTTAGAAAAAGAGTGTCTATAGATAAAGCTATTACTTAAAAGTTAGTCTTAACTCCTTGTGTTAAACCTAAAGAATGAGAAAATTAATCATTTTCAACAAAAAACATTAAACAGGAACACTGTACTCTTTAGTGGTTTTTTTTTTTTTGTTTATTTGTTTTTGTTTTGTTTTACTTTTTAAGAAAGAAAAATTCTTCACCTCAGCCAGGTAATCAAGGTAGACATCACCACTGATAAATCAAGTTGATAGAATGGGCTTTTGATATGATGTGATGAAAATGGCACTTTACCTCCGGAGTCTTCCTCCCAAAAGCCCATAACCCGAGTCTAATCATGAGATAGGAGATATCCCAACATCTACAAAAATCCTGTACAGCATTCATTAAAACTGTCAAGGCCTTCGAAAGCCAAAGACAGACTGAGGAAGGGTCACAGCCAAGGGGAGGCTCAGAGGACCTGAAAACTAAATGTAATGTGGTATCCTGGGTGGGATCCTGGAAAAACTACATTAAGTAAATAAAGTATGGATTTTAAAAAATTTGTAAAAAGTCCCTAGGTGGTGCAGTCTGCTTTTGGCTGCTAACAGAAAAGCACAGTAGGAAAAGTCCTGGTGATCTGATTTCCTAAAGATCACAGCCAAAAAAAAACCCTGTGGAGATCAGTTCTACTGTAACACGTGGGGTCACCTCAAGTCAGAATTGAGTCAACAGCAAAGAGTTTGTTTTTTGTTCATTGTCTTTTTTTTTTTTTTTTCCTTCTTTTGACGTCCATGGAAGCAGTGGTCAAGAAATCAAATGACATATTTCATTGGGCAAATCTGCTGCAAAAGATCCCTTTTAAAATCTTAAAAAGCAAAGATGTCAATTTGATGACTAAGGCACTCCTAACCCAAGCCAGATATTTTCAATTGCCTCATATGCATGTGAAAGTCAGACAATGAAAATGCAGGGCAGATGAAAAATCAATGCATTTGAATTGTGGTGTTGTCAAAGAATATTGAATATGCCATGGGCTGCCAGAAGAACTAACAAATCAATCTTGGAGGAAGTATAGCAAGAAAGCTCCTTGGAAACAACAGTAGTGAGACTTACTTACTTTGGACATGTCATCAGGAAGGACCAATTGTTGGAGAAGGACATCATCATGCTTGGTAGAGGGCCAGCGATAAAGAAGAAGACCCTCAGTGAGATGAACTGACACAGTGGCTGCAACAATGGGCTCACACCTAACAATAATTGTTCTGTTACACGTAAGGCGCTATGAGTTGGAGCTAGCTCAATAGCACCTAACAACAACACAACAATAATGTATCGATAATTTTTTGTTGTAAATGTGCCGAACTAACGTAGTATATTAATAATAGGGGAAACTGGATATAGGATGTGTGAGAACAATCTTTGCAACCTTTCTGTAAATCAAAAACTATTCTAAAATAAAAAGTTTATTTTTAAAAAACCTTCATAATTCAGGGGTTACTCACAATAGGAATGTTCAGAGTATATATTTACGATTGGTTTAGATATTAAAAACATATGTAATGATACATGACTGTTGTGTGCCGTGGAGCCAATTCCAACTCATCGCGACCCTATAAGACAGAGTACAACTGCCCCCACAGTGTTTCCTAGGCTGTAATCTTCACAGAAGAAGATTGCCACATCTTTTTCTCGTGGGGTTGGGGCTGCCAATCTTTCAGTTAGCAGCCAAGGGTTTAACCATTGACCCACCAGCACTCCTTGATAGATGTACTAAAAAACCAAACCAAATCCCTTGCTGTCGAGTCAATTCTGAGTCATAGCGACACTACAGGACAGAGTAGAACTGCCCCATAGAGTTTCCAAGGAGCACCTGGCAGATTTGAACAGCCAGCCATTTGGTTAGCAGCCATAGCTCTTAACCACTGTGCCACCACAGTTTCCGAATATATGTACTAAACAAACGAACAAAAAAAACCCACTCACGCCACAAATTAAGTACTATTTTTACTCCTCATTTTAAAATGAGCAAATGAGGCCCTAAGATACCTAAGTTTAATTATATTAAATACACTGGTTTAAACATTTCTCTTAAAACTCTCAAGTGAGTCTGTAGTATGAATAGTAGCAAACAGAACCATGTCTTAAAGGCAAGTCAGATAAATAATTGTACATATTATAATGTTTTGAGAAATGAAACTAATTTTAATTAGATGTACAGTAAATAATACACTACATAATCTGTCAAAATTTTGCTTAGAACATTGCTAGATACCCGGGAAGATACTGATGCTTTGATGGCATCGTCTTTCTCCCATCTCTAAACAATAAAAACAAACAAACAAACAATAATCTTAGGTAATGTCTGCATCCCACCGCCTCTTTCTTATGGCTGAGCTAGTAGTGTTCTGCTACATATAAAAATGGATAAAGGGATATGCACAAATATACATATGCGATCTGTTGAATGGAAACCCTGGTGGCGTAGTGGTTAAGTTCTATGGCTGTTAACCAAGAGGTCAGCAGTTCGAATCCACCAGGCTCTCCTTGGAAACTCTACGGGGCAGTTCTACTCCGTCCTATAGGGTCGCTATTAGTCGGAATCGACTCGACGGCAGTGAGCTTGGTTTTTTTGATATTTGCTGAACACTTGTTATATGTGAAGGAGCCCCAGTGGCACAGTGGGTAAGTGCTCACTGCTAACCAAAAGGTGGGCAGTTTGAACCCACCAACGGCTCCACAGAAGAAAGATTACAGCCTTGGAAACCGCATGGAGCAAGTCTGCCCGGTCCTATAGGGTTTCTATAAGTCAGAATCAACTTGAAGGTAAGAGGTTGGGGTTTAGAGTTATATGAGGCACTATGTTAAATATTTTAAGAATTTTAATAACAATATTTATATTTTCCAAATTAATGAAATATTACTTTAACTATTTTCTGTATGGATGAACTAAGAATCATATCCTTTTTGATTACAGAATATTGAGGACTGACAAATGAAATATAATTGCCCAAATATTTGACAAAAAAATTAAAACACAAAGGCCAAATGACCAATAAAGTGCATGTGAGAATTCATATATTCACAAATTCTCCTGATAGTAAAAAAAAATTAAGATTATTTTCGTGTGCATTTTATGCCTGAAACAAAAGTTAGTTGTTGAATGTAAAGCCCTTTCTAAATATGAGATTTGCCATTAAATAAGCCCAGTATCTTAATATGTCAAACACTGTTAAAAGGGAGACCAATTCATGTATTACACATACTAATTTATTAAGGACTTCAATAAATATATAAAACTTACTTAAATAAAAATTACCTTTAGTCAGCATTCCAGTAGGAAAAAAAAGAATAATAACACAAATTGAGGATGAGAAAAGAAATAGGGCATATAGTTTCACTCATTTCGAGTAAGAAATATAGGCTTTTAAAATGCAGTGAAATTACAAGTGTTTTTAAAAATTTGAAAAGAGAGTCCAAGATTGACAGGAATTAGGTAGTACAAATTTAAGTTTTTAGAGAGTTGAAATCATATAAGCTTAGGGTTAAAATATGTTCCAAAGGTAGTCATTCTTTTCTTCTGGAGAAGGACAGCATGATAAATGGAATTTGTAGGAAAACATGCCAGCCGCTATAAAGACCACAGGTAGAAGAACTAGACTTGACAAGCAGATCAGATTGGGAAAGTCCACAGTTACTCAGGGACTAAGTACAATGATAGCTATACGCATAGAAACAAAAATATCTGAGAGTAAATTTTTTTTTTCAATTGTCAAATCCTGATAACTTATTAGAAGGGAAAAAGAGAGAAGAGGAGAGGAAGAAGAAAATAAAAAATACCCAGACATTACCTCAAGGTTTTTATTGAAAAGAAATCAAGGAAAACTGGGTTCTCTCTCTCTCTCTCTTTTTTTTTTTTTTTCATTTAGTACCCATTTTCTGTGACAAATACTTCTCTATTTGGCAATAAATTGTGTTGGCAGTTGCTGGAAGTGGTGGGAAATCAGGATAATAGCAGGAATGGCCCCCTATTTAGAGCAAAAACCTGAAGCCATTGCCTCAGGCTTACAGACTCTGTTAAAAGCTCCATAAAACACATTCTATTTTGTATCTTGAATAATGAATTCCTAATGGGATTTATGGCATTTGTAAGAGGTTTTAGCAAATTTTGTCAAATTAATATCTAGTCTAGTGGTGGAAAAATATCAGAAGGAAATCGGGTTAAAGAAATTATATAAATAACAAGGAGAAATACATAAAACCACATCATCAATCATTTGAATGAAAATTCCCATTTTTTAGTTATAGGAAGTGACAAATATTTCCAGTGATTTAGTAGGAAAATATAGCAAACTAATATAAAGCTGAGGAAACATATATAAAATCACTTGAAAAGGCTTAAAGTGCTATGCAAATGCTAAATTTTTTATTATGACACATTACATGGGCACAGAGAAAAATGAGGTTGTTTATGTATTTACACCTATGTCAAAGACTGCTGTTTGTCTACGCAATATCAGTTTCCCTTCCTTCCTTACTAACAGAAGTTTTATCTGGGTGTCTAAGTGGCCATCACAAAAAGAAAATAATCAGAGACGGTCATCTGATACAGTTCTGACCAATTACATAAGAGTGGAAGTCAGTGGGTTGATTTCTGGGAAATCTCATTAAAAAAGCCTGACTTAAATGCCATGTGCTTTTCGTCCTACCCATTCCTCTTCTTCTTGTCTGGAAGCAGGTAGAATGCTGCAGGTGATGCAGCCATATTGTAACCATAAAGTGACCACACGTGATCGGTCAAGAAAAGTGCAGAAAATTCAGCCATATAACTTTTGAACCACTGAACTAAAGCAATAATTACCAACTTCCGGAATTCTATTTGCAATAAGAACATTAAGGCAATCAGTTATGTCAGCCTCTTTAGCAATTGTTTCTTGGGGCTCTTATATCCTTAGATAAAGTCAATACCTAGTTAACACAATACCCCATCTTTTTTGGAAAAGAGAGAGAGATTCACGATGATATGTGAAAATAAGTGCAACATAATAAATATAGATGAGAACAAAGTGCTAGAAAAATAAGGACAAAAAGGCTGAACAAGCTTCGGTAATCCGTACACTGAAATTAGTGACAGAAAGCACCTCGTAATACCTAAAATATGGGCCATTACAGATTCACCTCTGAAATTAGTAGCAACCAAAAGTAAATGAAGGACAAAATCAATTCAGACATTCATAGAATCCATAACATAAAAATATACTAATTGCTTTTGAAAAGTACCGCTTTTCCTGGCCTTGCAATGAGAGGAGGATTTCTCCTATGAATCTTTATAAAAGGGATATTATGTAAAACTTAAGAAAGTTCTAAACAATATCCCACATAACAAAAACATTATCGTGTTTCATGTGGCTACTATTGATAAAAAACAAAACAAACAAACAAACAAACAAAAAACCCCACTGCCGTCGAGTTGACTCCAACTCATAGCGACCCTATAGGACAGAGTAGAACCACCCCAAAGAGTTTCCAAGAAGCGCCTGGTGGATTCAAACTGCTGACCTCTTGGTTAGCAGCTGTAGTGCTCAACCACTACGCCACCAGGGTTTACAGATTTTTCAAGACGGCATATCCAGTGACTGCTATCCAAAGACAAGATAAAACCGAAATCCTGACAGCCAGAAATGAGTAGTGGGGTTGATGGATACAGGTGAACAGACTCTGTACCTGTTTTATTGCCTTTCTCCCATTAAAATAGAAACACCATGAAGGGAAATATTTTGACCATTTTTAATACCCCTTTTTCTCTAAAATTGAAGGCTCTGAGTATTGCAGTGTTTGGCTGCTAACCGAAAGAATGGCAGCTCAAGTCTACCCTGTGGCACTTTGGAAGAAACACCTGGTGATCTACTTCTGAAAAACAGGTCATTGAATACCCCGTGGAGCGAAGTTCTCCTGTGACCTGGCTACTCACTGTAAGTGTGAATTGACTCCAAGGCAAATAGTTTCCTTTTTTTGCGAGGGTGGTTTTAATTCTAACACAGTGAACAGTGCTCAGTATCGTTCACATAGTAGGTTCTCAGAAAGATTTTTAAACTAATGAATGCTGTATAGAAGTTTACACTCTCCGTGAGTCTGGAACTCAGAGATAGATAGCACCCAGGCCAGACTATCACCTAACAGTTTTCAAACTATCCAGAGAAAAGAGATCACATACCTTAAAAGGCCATCAGCCCCGAATATTGTCTTGCCATAATGTGGCTAATAACAAAGGTTAGGAGGAGGTGTTTCTTAAAAACATGGTACCATAATCACATTTACGTTTATCAAAAAATGTACATTCCTGATAGGACAATCTTACTGACGAAACACTAATTTAAGAGATTGTGAATATGTATAAACCTTCAAACAAACAGCAAAAGACTTTAAAGTTGCTTTCTATGAATTCGTCCCTTCATTGGTAAAGGTTTCTCTCTTCTCTCTCTGTCTCCCTCTCACTGTTTCTCTTTGTGTCGAAGTCTCTTTCTTACTTTTCCCTCCTTCCCTGCCTCTTTCCTGTTCTTTTTTCCTCTCTTTCTCATTATAAATATTTATTATGTCTTTTATACCAGAGTAAATTAGGTCTTCTCCCCTCAAAGAACCCTCAGTCTCTTGAGGGAGAAAGTGACATGCATTAACGTTCACACTAACAGGCCCTGAGGAAAAAATGCTAAGGGTGAACTGATGATGGACAATCTAGCCCTGCCTCATAGTCTGCAAAGGGTCCATAGAGAAAAAGACATCTAAATTAAGACGAAAAGTTGAGTAAGGTTGTGAAAAGAGCACCTGTTGAAAATGTGACATTACTTTATATATTAAATAATTTCTGTAATCTCTTTATAGCCAATTATTATAAAATAATTTCTTCTAATACGCTCCTGATGGTTCGGCTCAAGGCCAGAAGCCTCCAAGAAACTTCACTCAGCTAAGTTCAGTACCTCCTGAGTTAACTCTTGTTTTAACCTTTCCCAGCATACAGAGGTACACTTAGGTGTTGACATTTGGGTGCTAAGTCCCCTTGCTCATCAAGTCACTTAATAAAAGCTAACATTTACTGAACATTCAACATGTGCCAATCAACAGATATATATTGAGCACTGACTTGGGGCCGAGCACTCTACTGTGTTCTGGGATCAGTTAAAAAAAAAAAAAGATACAACCCCTGGCTTCAAACAGAGCATGGAGTCTTGTGAAAGAGAGCCAATAACTAGCAAAACAAGCAAACAAGTATAAAATTCAACTTAAAATATGGTGCTTTAGAAATAATGAATGGAATTTAATGATGGGAAATTGCAGAAAGAGCCACATTTGATTAGGAGAGTCATGGCAGATGGCTCTGAGGAGGAGACATGAGTGGAGGCAGGGCAGGTGTCAGCTAGACGTGGGCTCTGTACTGAGAGGGAAGACTGGAATGTGTGACTTAAAGAAATAAAACGAGGACCAATGCTTGGGGCATTATGGGCTAATGGGGAACTAAAACGAGGCCATGATCAAAGTACTAAAAAATAAAGAAAACCCATTGCCATTGAGTCAATTCTGACTCATAGCAACCCCCCTATAGCAATGCTATAGCAACCCTAAAGGACAGAGTAGAACTGCCCCATGGGGTTTCCAAGGAGCAGCTCATGGATTCGAACTGCCAACCTTTTGATTAGTAGCTGTAGCTTTTGACCACTATGCCACCAGAGCTCCAATCAAAGGTATAAAAAAACAAACCAAACCCGTTGCCTTTGAGTCAATTCCGACTCATAGCGACCCTACAGGATAGAGTAGAACTGCCCCATACAGTTTCCAAGGAGTGCCTGGTGGATTTGAGCTGCCGACCTTTTGGTTAGTAGTCATAGCTCTTAACCACTGTGCTACCAGGGTTTCCAACCAAAGTTGTAGGGCCTGAAAAACCTTGGTAATTTGATCTTCACAACAACTCAGTGAGGCAGAGCTTGTTATTACCCCCTCTTTGCACATGAGGAGACCAAGCCACAGCTAGGTTAAATAGCATGCTCCCCAATAGGAAAACATACAGCAGGGATTTCAAGCCATACTTTTAACCTCTAAACTATCCTGTTTCACTTTAGTTTTCTTCCGGCCTATTTTTTCCTCTTTTCCCCATCTTATTCTGTGCCATATGACATAAGAGTAGCAGTCAGAGTGGAGTGGAGTAAAGAGGTCAAGACATGACAAGGACAGAGAGTCTGGAGACAGCAAGGTGGCAGCAGTCCCAAAGACCAGGCACGACCACATCAGGCACACATATGCAGTAGTAGGTTGGAGACTGTTTGAAGGGCACAAACACAGGTTAATAGCCTGGAATCCAAGTAGAGTCAATGGCACTGAGCTCTTGCATTAACAGGATTCTTGGAGGTTTGCCTATTTATACTTTCGCAGTCCAGAATCATTGGTCTGCCTTGCCTCTAACATTATTTTTACTTGAAGGAAAATTGACAGGTTCTGTGATCTTAGAACTTATGAGGTTGGGAATCAACCTCAGGCATCAATTTATAAAGGTCTTTAATGGACACCAGCATAGGTTAATGTTTAAAAAGCATTGCACTCTGAGTTTTGGCTCCATTTTTGCTTCCTGAGGTTTGGTTTGTGAAACAAGAGAAATAAGGTTAAGTGATTTTTAATATTTCTTTAAGGTTTAAAGTCTGTAATTCTATGATTTCAGCCAGGATTATGGATAGGATGAGAACCATTTGTTTCCTTCTTAGGCAGGTCTCAGGATGATTAATGAAGAAAGATGTCATTTCTGAGCGGTTAAAAGTAGAGAGCATTGTCTGGGAAAGCTGGATAAGGACATAGGCATGGAAACTCATGAGAGTTGAAAAGGGTAGAGAGGACTGTCAAGCACGCAGTCATAAAGTTAGAGCTGGACATAAGAAATAAATGTATTGAACAAGGGTTGTCAGCTGAATTGCATCAGATCCCAGTAAGATGTTATACTGGCAGAAAATGATTACCAAGGAGCACTCGTGTGGAAAGAACTAAGGTTTATTATATGCCTAATATGTTCCAAGGGCAATTCCAGGAGATTTGTCTATAAGCTTTGGGGGTATTTTAATGGGTGAGCTTCATAACTCTCCTATAAGCTCCAAATCAAACCAGTTTGTGATGGTTAATTTTATGTGTCAACTTGGCTAAGATATGGTACCCAGTTTGACAAAATACTAATCTAGTTGCTGTCATGTAGTAGTTACATGTTATTATATCAATTGGCCTTGGGTAGAACAGATTATCTTCCATAATATAATTACCTAACATGTAATGTAGCACAATCACTTTCCATAATGCAATCTAATGTAATAAAATCAATTAGTTGAGATCATGCAAATGTAGGATGGATCCTAAACTTCTGAATTCTAAAAAGACCTGGATAGGCACGGAGACACACACAGGGTAAAAGCGACGAGAGAATCATCTACAAGCAAATGAATGCTGTGGGTCACTGACACCAGAAAGCAGGAGAGAAGCTCACAGAAGGTATTGACACTGCTGAGACCCTCATTTGGAATTTAGCCCCTAGAACTGTAAGAAAATGAATTTCTGCTCTTTAAAGTCACCCATATGGAACATTTCTGTTACAGCAGCACTAGATAATTAAGCCCGAATTCTCTATACTGGGCTAGGTTATGCCAAAATACTAATTTCATAGGGGTAAAGTGTATGTATTCTTTTGTTCTGAAGTTTTCTGAGTATTTTCCTGGAAGTATGACTCAAACTCAGACCAAACCCATTGCTGTCAAATCAATTCCAACTCATAGGGACCCTATAGGACAGAGTAGAACTGCTCCATAAGGTTCCCAAAGCTGTAATCTTTATGGAAGCAAACTGCCACTTCTTTCTTCCACAGAGCAGCTGGTTGGTTCGAACCACCAACCTTTTGGTTAGCAGCCAAGCACTTAACCAGCATGCCACCAGAGCTCCTTGTGAGCATGACTATTTCCTTTCAATGAGGTGAGTTATGATCAAATTTACATTTCGAAAACTCAACCTGACCACTGAATGCAAAATGAATTGAGGTCATGACAAAAATACCAAAGAGAAGAGATCAAAGTTATTGCAAAAACCCTGGTAAAAGAGTTTCACTTCTGGCAATGATGGACTAGTTTCTTTCAGACCATATTAGAAAGTCACTGGAGAGGGAGGATGTATGAAGCCTGAGCCCATCATTCAGCATTGCTTTCCTAACAAAACAATTAAATTCTGAAGCCAGTACCTAAGAGGCCAAAAAGCTGAGCAGAACTTTTAGCAAACTGTGGGAACAGACATTGGAGTTTCAAGCCTCCAAAAAAGAAGCACTTTGGTAACTCCCCTCAGGATTTGGGTTGGAACCCTGCAAGGACTACATTCTAGGAATAAGCGTCAACAGGAATAGATCAGCTCTAATGGGGACTGAACCCCAGCTTCAAATAATAACAATTCCTGTATAGGTTATCATGACTTGAGATTGCTAATGACGCTAGCTTAGTTGTCTAATAGAAGCAAAAGGAAATTCTCTTACGAAGATGATAAGGTCATCCATAGCCTCAAAATTTGTTTGTAATACTTCATATGCGATATCCAGGACCAAAGAGACATGTGCAAAGATAAGACGTGACCTAAAACCAAGACAAAAATAGCAATAGAGACAGAGTCCAAGAGATCCAGACAATGGAGTCATTAAACACGTATTTTAAAATAAGAGAATTTAAAATCGATGTTAAGATATGCAGTATTTAACATAGAATTGTAGGATAAAACTAGAAGCAATAAAAAAATTAAATATGAAATATATAGTAACTGAACCTATAAACTCAGTAGATGAGTTTAACAGCAGATAAATAAGAGAAGCTACTTGTAACACACAGGGGCTAATAGCCAGAATATATAAAGAAAGTTGTGAGGGTCAGTTGCATGTGTCCACTTGGCCAGGCCTGTTGTCACTTCAGCTAGCTGCTGTCAGGTTGGTCCTTGATTCATGGTGATCACTTGCACAATAGAATGATCCTGCACCATTCCTGTGATTGGTTCCAGATTGGACTGTTGTGATCCATAGGGGTTTCATTAGCCGATTTTCAGTAGCGGATCACTGGGCCTTTCTTCCTAGTCCAGTCAAGGTCCATTGAAGCCTATTCAGCATAATAGCAACACACAAGCCTCCACTGACAAAATGGGTGGTGGTTGTTCATGAGATCCATGGGCTGGGAATCAAACCAGGTCTCCCACATGGAAGGTGGGAATTTTATGACCAAACCAACACTGCCCTCACTAGGCTATATTGTTGTGGTGGTGGTTGTCATTAGTTGCTCTTGAGTCGTTTTCAACTCATGGCAACCACATTTGTTGCAGAATAGAACTGCTTCGTAGGATTTTCAAGTCTGTAACCTTTCAAAGGAAACCCTGGTGACCTAGTGCTTAAGTGCTATGGCTGCTAGCCAATAGGTCGTTAGTCGAATCTGCCAGGCGCTCCTTGGAAACTCTATAAGGCAGTTCTACTCTGTCCTATAGGGTCGCTATGAGTCGGAATCAACTCGACGGCAGTGGGTTTGGTGGTTTTTGGAACCTTTCAAAGGAGATCATCAGGCCTGTCTACTGAGGCACCTCTGGGTTGGGCTGAACCTCCAACTTTTCAGCTAGTAGTCAATTGTTTGACTGTTTGTGGCACCCAGGGACTCCTGACCAGACCATACTTGCCAGTTATTCAAACACCGATCCAGGTGTTGTTATGAAGGTATTTTGTGGATGTGATTAAAGTCTATAATTAGGTTATTTTAAGTAAGGATGGTTACTGCAAATAATCTGGACTGGTGTGATTCAATTAGTTAAAAGGGCTTAAGAGCAGAATTGAGGCTTTCCTGAAGAAATTGCACCTGTGATTATCAAGTATATAAATTATCACAATGTAGACACAATTCTGTGGCAACCAACCAAATAGAGACATAGAATATTGCCAACAACCTAGCAGCTTCAGCTCATCCCCAAGAATTCGAGCCTGCCCTTTCTGACAGCCTGTCCTACAGATTTTAGACTTGTCTAGTCAGCTCCCACAATTGCATAAGCCAGTTTCTTCCAATTAATCAATAAAATAGGTAAGTAGAGAAATAGTTTTTTTTTAATTTTTTTATTGGAAACCCTGGTGGTGTAGTGGTTAAATGCTACAGCTACTAACCAGAAGGTCAGCAGTTCAAATCCACTGGGTGCTCCTTGAAAACTCTGTGGGGCAGTTCTGCTCTGTCCTCTAGGGTTTCTACGAGTCGGAATCTACTTAAGGGAAGTGAGTTTGGTTTGAGAGTTTACTGGCTCATTTCTCTGGTAGAACTCTGATACAAACACCTATAGATCAATTTTTATTCATAAAAAAGATATTTGAATAAAAAAAATGGGCTAGAGTCTTAAACAAGTGTTTCAAGAAAGAAGGTAAATAAATGGTCAATAAGCATATGAAAAGGTGTTTAATCTTATCAGTCATCAGGGAAATGCAATTAAATTTTAGAATGACATACTACTTCACAGCCATTGGAAGAGATAAAACTAAGACTGATGATATTAAATGTTAGAAACGGAGTAGTATAAACTGTTGCAACCACTTTGGAAAATTGGCGGTATTTACAAAGATGAACATATCCAATACCGTATGGATCAGCATTTCCACTCTCGGGTATCTAATCAATAGAAATGAGGACATAAGTGCACCAAAAGACACCAATAAGAATAACTCTAATCATAGAAAGACCGTTTGTCAAGCCAAGATAAGGAAACTATCCAAGTATTTTAAGAATGGGTAAATAAATAAATTTTTTTATTGTTATAAAATAATATACCAGCAATAAAATGGAAGAACTATAGCTACTGCCATGAAATGCTCATATCTCATAACCATGATATTAAGCAAAAGAACTGAGAGACTTTACGTATGAATCTAGTTATACAAAGCTCATTAACTAGAAAAATTAATGTAGTGCCTTAAATGTAAGGAAATTGGTCATTTTGAGGAAGAAGAGAGAAAGGTTGGAAAATGGCTAAGGGTGGTTCTAGGTTGCTGGTAATAATTCTCTCTCTGTTTGGGTGGTTGCTATAGAATTATGTCCACATTGTGATAATTTATATGCTTTTATACTTATGATATGCACTTTGTACTTTTATATAGTACTTTTAAAAGCTATTATTGAAAATATCCAAGAGATGATAAGGGTCTTAATAAGAAAGTGAGTCATTAGAATGATGAGAATTGATTTTGTATCTATTTTGGAGGATGAATTAATAGGCCTTGGTCATTTATTGGATGTGGATGTAGGAAACAGGGAGAAGTTAGTGATGATTCTAGGATTTTAGCATAGGCTACTGGGACACAATAATGCCAATTCCTGAAGTAGAAGCTATAGGAGAAAGAAAGGGCTTAAGACTTGAAAAAAAAATCATAATTTATAGAAACCTTCAGGTCTGATTACAATTGCAGAACCTTATCAGGGAGCAGTTGTGTATACGGATCAGGGTTTCCATGCATAGAGGCTTGGACCTTATTTAACAGGCATAGATGAAATTGCAGATTGAAAGAACTGAAGAAAAAAATTAAAAGGTTGCTGATGGTGCCCAAAATGTTTTAAAAAAATGGCAGAATGAAGAGGACCCAATGAAGGTGGCTGACAAAAAGCAATAAAAAAGTGCTGTTTATGATTTTTCCTCCTTAGAGATGGCAGAACAGTTTCATATTACCCAAATGACTAAATCAGTTTGGTAAATTATGCCACCCTGTAGAGACTTAAGAAAAATAACTCCTCCACTGAATGACTAGATAAGTCAGAGGGCATGAATAGCTTAGGTTCTATAAATAGAATAGTATATGAGAAATTTTGGAAAGTCTTGAATGCCACCCTAAATGGATTGGACTTTATTTTTTAGGCAATGTGATCTTTGACTCTTGTCTCTTGCCTAAGTATTAAGGACAAGGAAGTGCTTGAGAAACCCAAGATTCAAAGGATGAATTTAGATTTAGGAGAGCAAGCAACTTGGTGACCTGTTATGGGATCACCACAAAAGACTGAGAAATAGACTTTGAACCAAGGCAATAAGTGAAAATAAAATGCTGGATTCAAGAACAACTTGTAAAATTTGAGCCAACTAAAATCAGTGCTAATTGGGTGTGGGTGTAAAATTAAAAGCTAGCTGAGTTTTTTAGGTCTAGGTGTTTGGAGAAATAGTGATTTCCTTTAACTGAGGTAACAATTACAAGTGGAAGCATAGACTGCTTTGAGGTACTAATGGAATATCTATCCATTTGGAGTTTTTCCTTAGAAGCTAAGAAATGTCTTCATTTGCTGAGAAAGTTGGCACTGAGTACAGTTCCTGCATTTTAATTAGAATGTCTATTATACAATAGGTAAATAGAATGATAGTGGAACCAATGATTAAATGGAAGAATACAGACCATAAGGTGAGGAAAAGTCATAGAACTAGATGAAACTAGAATGAATTAAGCAGCTAGAAGTTTCAGCCACTTCATTTAGTGTTGTTTGGACTTCTTATCCAGAAATCACTTTACACTCCTCTGCCTCTGCCATCTCTGCCTCTTCTCTCCTCTCCTTTCCGCTCCTCTCCGATTTCTTCACATCCTCGCCAACATTTGTTATTTTCTGTTTTTTGTTTGTTCGTTTTTCTGTTAGCCATTCTAGTGGAAGTGTAGTGATATCGCATTGTGGTTTCGGTTTGTATCTCCGTAATGGCTAGTGGGAGCTCTGGTGGAGCAGCGGTTAAGGGCTACAGCTGATAACCGAAAGGTAAGCAGTTTGAATACACCAGTAGTTCCTTGGAAACCCTATGGGGCAGTTCTACTTTGTCTTATAGGGTGGAAACAACGGCTTTGGTTTTTGTTTTGATAATGGCTATTGACGTTAAGCATCTTTTCATGTGCTTGTTGGCCATTTGTATATCCTCTTTGCTGAAATGCCTATCCAGGTCCTTTGCCCATTTTTCAATGTTTTCAATGTTGCTGTTGGTAAGTTTTTCTTGTTAAGTTGTAGGAGCAATTTGTATATTCTGGGTATTAGACTTTTGTCTGATACATAAAAACCAAAAATCCGTTGCCATCAACTCGATTCTGACTCAGAGTGACCCTAAAGGACAGTGTAGAACTGCCCCATAGGGTTTCCAAAGAGTGCCTGGTGGATTCGAACTGCTGACCTTTTGGTTAGCGGCCGTAGCTTTTAACCACTACACCACCAGGGTTTCCTAAAAATTTTCTCCCAGTCTATAGTTTCCTCTTCACTTTGTTGACAAAGTCTTGCTTTCTCTTTTTAATGTATTTGCTGTTTTTAGAACTTCACCTAGTTCCTTTGCTTGTCAAATATGTCTTTGATATGGTGATGAAGAATAGTTAATTTAATAAAGAGCAATTTTACTGTTATTTAATTCACTCCTTTCCATTTACTAGCTTTGAGATTTACTCAGCATTCTCATTTGAGGGAACTTTCTCTATAGCAGACACAGAGCTGATGTTTCTCACAAAGCCTTTATATCTCACAATAGTATTCCTACTTCACATGTGGAAATTGAGCCTCAGTTAAATTAGAGTAATATGTCCAAGATTTCATAACTGATATAATTAATAGATGCATAATTTAAATGCAAGTCAAATCAAACCCTAGACCTTTAGTCTTTCATTTATTCTTCACTAATTAATACATTTTTATGCTTCCGGCAAGTCTAGACATACTAAGGATGTGTCTTTGAAAGAAGAAAAAGAATATTAAACTATGGTGGAGATAGAACTAAGGAGCCCGATGGTGCAGTGGCTAAGAGCTCAGCTGCTAACCAAAAGGTAGATGGTTCAAACCTACCATCTTCTCTATGGGAGAAAGATGTGATGGTCTGCTTCCATAAAGATTACAGATTTTGAAACCTTATGGGGCACTTCTACTCTGACCCAAGGTCACCATGAGCCAGAACTAACTTGATGGCGGTGGGTTTGGTTTCATTTGGAAATAGAGCTACAGGCCAGCCTGAAGTTTAGCTCTTTCTTGGAAAGCTCAGATTCTGGGGACACCTGGGATTAACTGTCTTTTTAACCCAGCCTGTTTTATTTGCTAAAAGGTATACTGGGAATGACTTCCACTAGTCCCCAAGTCAAAAGGAGAATATTCCAAATATCAAGATACTAGGGTAAAAGATATCTAGTATCTTAACATAGTTGAATTTATTTATTTATTTCCATTCCACAGCCCACCCTAAATTTTCTCAGATATAGGTATTTGGCTTTAGAACTATCCCTAGTTTAGGCATAGTATCTCCCTGGTCCTTTAGCCTCCGAATCGCTCCCTCACTGTCCTACTCAAAAGTTATTCCCCTTTTCCAGAGGCTGCATTACTCTGGTAGCACATTAGCTATGTTATCTTCTGAAGCTCTGCTTATGAACTTATTCCTTCTAATTTATCTCAAAGACAACCCAGTGGGCATAGTATCAGGGCATTTGGACCTGCCAATCTACCTCACAGTCTAACCTAACTTTTGGCTGTAACGCAGTTATTCATAATTACAGATGTCCTATTCTCTCTTATATATTATCTCTTAGGAAACCCTGGTGGCATGGTGGTTAAGAGCTATAGCTGCTAACCAAAAGGTTGGCAATTTGAATCCACCAGATGCTCCTTGGAAATGCTACAGGGACAGTTCTACTCTGCCTTATAGGGTTGCTATGAGTTGGAATTGACTTGACACAATGGGTTTGGTTTTGGTATTCCCTCTTTAGCATTTTGTGCATTTCTGTTTTTTAAAGCATGCTGCATTGGCCATAGTCCTTGGAAGCAGGCTATAGAATCGCCACTCAATTTAGTTAACCAGGAAGTGTTTTATTAAGAGATTTGGAGAGCTCACTGAAGCATCATGAGCACAATTAGGCAGAATCTAGGTGGAAAATCAAGAAGCAACTTCCAAAACATTACTGAAGAATGGACCTGGCAAAAGGACTGAAGCCACTGTGATCAAGAAGTGTAGAACTGGGACTTTGCTGCTACAGCTACCTGCTTCGGAGCCACACTGCTTTGCTACCCTCTCAGCTAACAAGATTCTTGCGCTTAGCCTCTTTTCCTGTACCACAGAGTTGAAATCAAATTCTTACACAGTTGCATTTTATTTCAGTTTTTAAGTCATATATCTGTAACCTTGAAGCAAGAGAAGCTGGAAAACCTAGAATTTTTGTCTGTGGTTGGTTTGTTTTGTGGGGGAGGGGTTGTTTTTTGTTTGTTCATTTGTTTGGTTTTTGCCTTGGGAATGTGAGATTTTCACTGTGAGTTACTCTATTAAAACAGAAAGATGTTGGTTACTCACAAATGGTATTTATCCACTCTACAAAACAAGAGGAGCATAAGGATACCACATTATCCTAAACAAAGACTACTCTCTGGTAGTTAGACCCTAGGTCTAGATATGCTTGAAGGCTTCCTTAGGGAAGCTAACAGGCAGGCCTTTCCCCAGGCCAGAGAGGAATCTATGAGGTCTCTAATAGGGTCGCTAGGAGTTGGAATCGACTCAATGACAACAAGTTTTTTTTGTTTTGTTTGGTTTTGTTAGAGGTAGATAGGAGCCCTGATGGCACAGTGGTTAAGAGCTCAGCTGCTGTCCAAATTGTTGGCAGTTCAAATCCACGAGCTACTGCTTGGGAACTCTATGGGGTGGTTGTTCTCTGCCCTATAGGGTTGCTATGAGTTGGAATCAACTCAAAAGAAACAGTTTTGGTTTTGGTTTACGAGTAGGTAAGCCACCTGAATAAGTGTGGACAAAGGATAGAAATAACAAGAATTTAAGCCAAAATGTATTTTTTTGTACAAGGGCAAGCTCAAAGTCAGAAGCACAAGAAACCAGATTCAAATGCCAAGTCTAAAAGAGCAACATGGGGTCAACATTGGAGCCAAGTCAAAGTGTAGACCTGGCTGCAAACAAAGTAGAAACATGTCCGGAATAAGCTGAGAGGTCCTGGGCCATGGAGCAACTGCAGCTGACAACGGTGAACGTCAGGGCATGGCTTTCAGGTTTTGGGCAGTTTACACTACAGGCAAAGCTGACCTGATTAAAGGTTCAAGCATGAGATAAACATACTGGATCAGGGTTTGGGAAAGGAATAGAAGCTTTGACAGTACAAACAAATGTTCTAAGGTCCATATTTTATGCTAACAAATTACATAAATTAATTCCCTCCTTCTCCTTTGCTTTTTAAAAATGAATCCTTAAAGTTTCAAATTCAATACTTTAGTTTGGCTTTCAAGAGGGGCCTCAACATTTCTTTTATCGTTTTTGTTGAGGACTGTTAAGCTTATTAAGCAGAATTATTATGCATTTGTTTTGAGCTCAGAGCTTTAAAAGCATTAAATAGTCATTTCGTTACAATGAGGCTGCACACATAATGAGTATGGTAGCTTTCAGAAAAAAATTGATAAATACTAATTCAGGAATTAAGTACATGGGTTACTGAAGCGGTGGGGAGCGTTCAACTTAAGTGTCCATTGCTGAATATTTGAGGCCTTCAAGGAATGTGCACAGAAATTCTTTTAAATAATGATTGATTCTGAGGTAAAATTTGGCTATGCTAAAGGGACAAAATTGATTTATTTTTCTACTTACACACTTTGCATAGACTTCACTCTTTTCCAAGACATTTCTACCATCCACCCTGCTGATAATCAAGAAGACTGCTACCAGGGAGAACACATGATGACAGCTGGGGTAGTCCTGAAACATCTCATGTCCTGATAATCCTTGATGTTTTCAAAAATTTATCATTGCCAGGAATAGAATACAATTTTCACATGTCCCCTCATAGACTATGCCTTTGGTTTTACAATTCCCAGGAGCCCAATTACCTTTTTACAGTAAGACAGCACAATTGGGCTGATTTTAAAGAACCCATGTTAAATAAAATATAGCTTTTTACAGATCAATATATTTTGCTTTTTTAAAAGAAAATAAAATTTCAATCCAATTACCTGTCTCAGAACACCTTTAGAAGAAACACTATTGCTTATGGCAAACTCCGATGATAGCATTTTCCCTTAGCCTGAAATCACTTCCCTACACCTTAATTGCACAGGCAAAGGTGAAGGCTGGGGGGTGCAGTGAGGGAAGTCAACTTGCAATTATGGTGGAATGATGTGAATTGTCCGGTACTCGTGGAGCTAGAAATACATCTAAAAATGTGCAAATTGGAGCCTATGTCGAAGCTCCGAATGTTAGAAATCGAGCTGCACCTCTGTTCCACAAAATAGTGAGGAATTAGGAGAAAAGTGACATCACCCTATTACAGCACTTAAAAGCACCAACCATAACTTGTTAGCTATCAGGAAAAAAAAGATTACTGGAAACAGTCTGCCTACATATGGCTTTCCTTTGGGGCAATATATTTGGGTTATGTTAAATGATATCTACTATAAAAAAAAAAAAAACTATATTATGCAGAATTGTTTTCAGATGTCTCATGGCTCAGGGCACTCAAAATATCAAATACTTCCCTTCCCTCCATACTCCCTTTATATTGTTTAGTTTTATGCCTGTGACTACAGCCAAGCAAATAGAACTCTATGGTTATGAAGTTCAGAGATTATCCCTAATCAAAGTAGAATGAAAGAAGATACAACAAACACCTTAAGAAATGCATGATATTCCCCGTTACTGCTAGGCACTGGCTTTCCAGTTCTTGGAGTGATTTGGAGTTCATGTTTGTCAAATGACTTGAACTTGGGGACTCATAGAGAACTGTTTCAATACTGTTTTCCTGCTCCTTTTTATGTGTTAGGATCCTAGAAGGCTAATGCTTGAACACTGTGGTGGAGATTCCAGAGGGAATTGAGCTCTTGGTACTGAAAGTGTATAAGATAAATTAAAATTGAATTTAGAGCTATCAAATAGAGAAAGATGACAAAAGGTAAACTATTCACTCTCCATCATTTGGGTATCAACCAAATTTAGTAGAGATTTCAATGCTATGGGATCACATTTCTCCTACTTAGCACGGACAATTTAGAATTCTCTTAAACCTTCAGTGAAATGTCTCTTATTCAACCAAACTATTCCACTGTGGTGCTCTAGGACTCAAAACGCAATCGTTTTTAAAATGTAAATCAGAGTATATTTTAAGGAAAATGCACGAAATACGAGATTTACTATGAATTGTTTAGAGATACATTGGATGTCTGTTTCCATGTGTATCAAAAGAAGCTATCTAATTTTACAAGCATCTAAAAATTTTAATCCACACCTAAATAAGAAAGCTGCAGGAATTTCAGTTCAAATATTTATGATTTCTTTCTTTTAAAATGGAGCCCTGTTGGTCCAGTGGTTAAGACCTGGGCTGCTGACCAAAGAGTCAGCAGATCAAATCTACCAGCTGCTTCTTGGAAACCCTATGCAGCAGTTATAAAATGTGTTGGGTATATACCAAGTGGTCAAGTAGTCCCTTGGAAGCAGGCAGTTGTTTAACTAACCACACTTCTGTAGAGTTGGCCAGTAAGTACGCAGTGAGTCCAAATTGATACATGCAGTGTTTTACTCACAACAAAGCAGGCAGCATGAGTTTGATGTTAGTATTGGTTCCCCTTGCCCTCCACGCCCCATGAGGGTGATGCAGAAGTGGGTCCGGGTAGATGCTGTATACACACTGGTCTGTCACAGCTGAGGAACTCTGTAATTATGAAATCCTGATCTCACGCAGAAACTGCTAACAAACCTGGTCCCGTTTCTCCAAAGAGTGGCATCTCTTTCACTAACCTGGATTTTTTCCAGGTAAGGTAGGGCTTTTTAAGGTAGGAAGATACCTCTAGCTTTATTACCCTGGAATATCCGTGGGCAGAGACATATCTAAACCTCTCTGGAAGTAAACTTTTTTTTTTCTTTCTAATGCTTTCTATTGTGGGAACATCCTTGACTAAAGCTGTCATTACCCTTTACCCAGAAGATGTGCACAAACATCAGAACCATGGTGTTGATATTCCTTTTTCAAACCATAACCACAATCTGTGTTTGCCAGAATTTTGGGGTTTTAGAGCTCTAATCAGTTAAATAAATTACTTTTGTGTTTTTGGATCTTTCTCCATATGTGACATTTGGAAATAAAATTCAAACTTACCATCTTGGGAGTATCAGAGCAGAAGTGACTCCAGAAAAGGGCATTTTCTATATTCCACATTTTATCTGGTTAAAATAATTTGCATAGATTATTATTCCTCCCCAGAAAAACCACCCATTTGTAGTATTTTAATAAGTTTCAATAATTTTCAAATTAGGAAAACCACTATAGTTTAAAGTATAACAGTTATATCTATCAAAGGAAACACATATTAATAGTGTTGTGCCTCACTTGTTTGAAGCCCTCTCCCCTGACATGTGTTACTTAGGATAATTTACAGGCAAATTTCTGTTTTGTTTTGTTTTTGATGAATTATGATTAAGATAAGCTAGAGGAAAAGTGTATAGAAAATATGATTCCTGCAACACAAAATTTAGAGAAGGGAAGTCAAAAAGATATGCACGATAGTGGTATAACTGCTCAATCTAAATTAAACAGAACCCAAATAAGAAACTTAAATTGGCCATATATTCCCTCATATATATTAATTAAAAAAGATAAATAATAATAAAACAAGCTCATTTATAGTATGTATGTGGATGGAATATCATCTAATTGAGACCTTAAACTCTTAATAACCTCAATCCTCAAACAAAAGTCCAATTATGTTCAATAAAAAAAAAAAAAAAAAAAAATTTGTTTTTTTTGAGTGTGATTTTTAGGGCAGTAAGGTAGACTCAGCTTTTAGAAAGAGTTTTCATTAGGAATTAAAATTCTGATTTAACCAGAAAATTCAATTAAATAAATAATTTTACTTTATTATTGTCCTTTTCTTCGGCTGGGTTCTCTAAAGAAGCAAAACCAGTAAAGTGTATATATAAAGTGTATATATAAACCCAGTGCCGTTGATATAAATCTCTCTTTATATTTTTTTATACGTGTATATATATATACATATATATGCCAAAAAATATATATTATATATATAGAGATTTATATCAAAGAAATGGCTCACATAATTGTAGAGGCTAGAATGTCCCAAGTCCATGGGTTAGGACAGAGGCTTCTCCTGATTCATGTAGCTGTAGGGGCTGGTGAAACCCAGGTCAGCAGGTTGAAAAGCAGGGCTCTTACTCACAGTCTGTGAAGATTGATGAATCCCAAGACTGGCAGATAAGCTGATAGCTCAAGTACGAAGAACCAAAGTCCAGATGAACAGGAGGCAGCTGCAGATTCCAGAGAAAGCAAAAAGCCAGAATGTCTGCTTATATTGGAATGCAGTCCACACCCCCAAGGAAGCTCTCTTTCAACTGATTGGCTACTCACAACAGATCCCATCATGGGAATGATCACATATCATATAAACACTGAGAATCATGGCTCAACCAAGCTGGCACACAATCTTAACCATGACAATCATTATTATTTGATATTCAATATGTCTCCATATTATGCTGAGCACTTCTTCGACTATAATAGCCCAATATGTTACCTCAGATATTTGAATTAACCCCTGACTGTGAGCCTAGCTACCTATATTTAAGTTTTTGAAGCTAAATTTATAAAAATTGGCCGCTGCATAATAAAGCCATATTTTGACATATAAGTGATGAGATGCCCACCAATGGAACAGTAACAATGGCAAAAGATGTCCACCCTCTGTATGAGAGTAACATGCTAAGGGCATTGGCCAGTAATGAAGCAATTTCTCTGCACATCCCAGAAAAAAAAAAAAAAAAAAACCTAACATTATATCTAAGATAGAGTTTAAATCATCATATATTTTGAATGCATAAACAATTGTTTTTTAAAAAAGGAGATATGTATTTTAGTCAATACATTTATTAAACAGTGCCAGGGGTTCTGAGAAATATAAAGAATGGGGGGGGCATAAAATTAGAAAAGTGATATTGCAAAACAAAAAAGAAATAAGCAAAAGTTTAGGATGAGAAATGCCCTAAGGTGATCCAGGCTGTGGTTCCATTCATGAATTTGAGAAAAGATCTCTAAACTTTGAGATTGTCTATAAAGAATTATTTGAGGAAGAACAATGTAGGACATTAAACCTGGTACAAATGCTTTTTAAAACATGCTATTTTAATGACGATGTTTTGATGCCTCTTTTGCATTTTTCATATGAAGATAACATCTAAGAAGCTTGAGTATGTGTGTTGAAAGTTTTCAGTTTTCCAAAAAGCTTAAGAGGAGACTTACATGTCCAATAACCAATTATGCTTGTTGGTTTTAAACAATTGCAAGATTGAAAATATCTTCAGATCAACACTCTTCTAATAATAAATAATACTGAACAAAAAAATGTTTTCAAATTTCCTTAAAGTATAAAATAGCTTACAAGTCTCTAAGAGCAAAACTAAAGGAAAGAAACTAGAAAGGTAAGCAGAGCATCACAACACATACTTATGCCCTGAGATTATTTGAAGATGTGTCAGATTTGTGGCTTCATTTTTCATATTCTTTTAGAGCAGGAATTACAGAAGTCAAAGCTCAGGACTAACCCAAGATGGGAATTTAATAAAAGAAACTGTTCCATTAGATGAGACCGCAAAAGAAAATACTTAGTTAGTAAGTGAAAAAAAAATGGTAGCCCTGCCTCCCAGGGAACTTCCAGAAAATGCCTGAAAATTAAGAAGGCTAAGAAGGCTAGTGTAAAAAAGGGGGGGAAAAAAAAAAAGCATTAATTATGACCATAGGTCAGATATGGTCTGCATTTACTAAACTACTTTACGGGGATTGAGCGTCATAGAGAAACTTTAGTTTTAGGTATAGCATTCTTGGTACAATCAAGGCACTTGGCAGAAATTTAAAAAATAAATTCTGAAATCACATATTTTTATCCTAAGCCTCAAAGGATACCCACAAATACATTTTTAAGGGCAGTAAGTTGTAAAATAGTAAAAATAAATAAGTAAAGTTGTAGAAACAGATTACAAAAGATTTAAGATATTAGAAATATCAAGTAAACATTGTAAAACAATTGTGCATATTAGTTTTAAAGAATTGCAAGATTAAAAATATCTTCAGGGACTAGGAAAGTATAAGCAACTTAAAAAAGAACCAAATAGAACTTCTGGAAATAAAAACAGCAATGACCAAAATTCAGAGCTCAATGGATGAGTTCAATAGCAGATAAGAAATACCTGAAGATAAAGAAATCTACTTCCAGCATGACAACATAAGAAGCTTTGCTGACATACTCCCTACAAAAATTATTTTAAAAAATCAACCATTTAAGACTTCTGACTCAACAACAACAACAAAACATACAAAACTTAGAAAAAATAAAACCTCTGAAACCTGTTCTGAGGGCAAACAGCAAAGGAAGACACAGCTGTTCAAAAAAAAAGGAAAACTCCATAAGAAAGACAAAAGTCCGTAGTATCTGAACCAAGACTGCTTCCCTCTCTCCATTCTCCCATTACAGTGAGGCAGAGTCTGCTGACTCCAGACTGCTGCAGCCAAGAACACAGGTCTCCTCCTCCCCTTTTCCAGCTGGAGGGCTATCTTCCCAGGAAGAGCAGGACTTTATTCAGAAGAAATTCTAGATTTTGCTGCACAGAAGGATTAAAAAAAGAGATTATAAGAGGTATAGTTTAAAAGACAGATGACAGAGAGAAAGGTTAATGTGTGTTTCCTCAGCATTCTAGAAAGAAAGAAGACAGGGATGACTGAAAATATATGTCAAAAGACACCAATCCACGCATTTGTTAAATAAATGACTATCAAGCAAAGTGAATAAAGAGATAAACGCAGCTAGACTTGTGGGGAAACAATAGACTTGTTGTGGTGAAACAATAGAACAGCAATATGAAAAAAAAAAGGCAATACAATAGGAGAAAAAGACACAGAAGACTTAAATAGGCACTACACAAAAGAGGATATCCAAATGACGTGTTTCACACGTGAAATCTGCGAAACATCATTACATACTCATCACTACACACCCACGTGAATGGATAAAATTAAAAAGGCTAACACGTGTTGGCAAAAAAATAGAACAGTTGGAATTATTTTATACTGCTGATGGGATAGAAAATTTTTTATAGACATCTAAAAAATGTGTCTTTGTGTAGTAAATTTTTACATATGTGTTTCCTAAGAGCCAGAAATTTCTTTCTGTCTTTTTCTGTCTGTCTCTTTGAAGTCTGTGGAGGATGTAAACTGTTAATGTGCGCAGCTGTTAACTGAAAATTTAGAGGTTCAAGCCTACCCAGAGGAATCTCAGAAGCAAGGCCAGGTGACCTACTTGTGAAAAATCAGCCACTGATGACCCTGTGGAGCATAGTTCTACTCTGACACCCGTGAGGTCACCATGAGTTGAAATCGACATATGACAACTGATTTTTAGCCATCTTTCTATCTATCGGTCTGTCAGTCTGCTAGCCAAACTCATAGACTTTTGATGTCAGGATTCACGTGAAAGTATGGCCACAGCACGGTTCATCGTTGCCAAAAAAAAAAAAACAGGAACAAACCCAAAAGTCAATCCATGCTAGAATGGTGTATTAGTCAGCTTTGCCATAGTAAGAACCACCATTTCTTCCTCCTGTTATGTCCCTGCTGTGAGTCACTGCGGGTTGGCTAAACGTTGCCTGTGATTCGGCTCCACTTATACTCTCATTTCAGGGCCCCATTTGAGGGAGCAGTCCCTATCTGAGACACACTGTGTTGCTGAGTGAGTAAAGAACAAAAGAGTTGGAAGAAACAAAATGTGGCTACAAAGGCTTCTATTCAGACCTGGCGTATATCACGTTCACCCACACATGACTGGTCAAACCTCGTCTAAGCCCAGTGTCATGGATCAGGATATATAATCCTGCCATAGGAGGCACTGCAAGTTATGTGGCAAACGGAGGGAAATCATAATCTTATAGAAAGGGGAAGGAAATGTTTGGGAACAATTACGCAACTTTTTCTAGATGTTAAATAAGTTGTGAAATATTTATGTTGTTGTTAGATGCTGTCGAGATAAATACAAAAAAAATTACACATACATTAAGTGATAGGTACAAGACACAGATGAATATATGCCATATGCTTAAATTCATGTTGTTGTTCTACGATGCCATTGGGTTGAGTTTTGACTCATAGTGATCCCAAGTGACAAAATAGAACTGCCCCATAGGGTTTTCTAGGCAGTAGTCTTTACTAGAACAAATTCCTAGGTCTTGCACCTGCAAAGCCACTGGGTGGGTTCAAACTGCCAACATTTCAGTAAGCAGCTTAGAGCATAACCTTTGTACCACCAGGGCTCCTTTTCAATTCATATAAAGATAAAAAAGAAGAAAAATTTAAACTTCAGTTTTTAGGGATGCATACTTGCGTGGTGAAATTATCACGAAAAGCAAGAAAGTACTTACAAAAGTCAGTCTAATGGTTGATTTTCTTTGATAGACAATTGGAACGAGGGAAGAAAATATTCAGGCATCTCCATGGTCATTGTAATTTTAATTTTTGATCTGGATTGTAATTATAGGAGTGTTTATAATGATTCATTAAACTCTACTGATGATTAATTTTATGTGTCGACTTGGCTAGACTATGATTCTCAGTAGTTTGGCCACATACTGAACTGGTTGCTTTTCCATAATGTAATGGAGTGGAATGCAATGAAATGCAATGAAATGCAACGCAATGCAGTCACTTACCATGATGCGATCTGATGTGCCCAATCAATCAGCTGAAAGGGGAGGTTTGGGGGGGATGTTCCCTGCCTCCAGAATACAAATGGATATTCTGGCACAGCTTGCTCTCTTTTTCTCTCTTTTACCCCACATTTTTCTCATCACCTGACCTACAGATCTTGGGACATAAGCCAGCAGAAGTCTCTGGTCTACTGCCTAACTACAGATTTTGGATCTACCAGCCCTGCAATTACACGAGCCAGTCCCTTGAAGTAAATATCTTTCTCCGTCTCTCTCTCTCAATATCTATCTCTACCTCATCTATCTGTCTATCAGCTATCAATCTATCTATTTATCTATACGTCTCACTGGTTTTGGTCATCTAGAAAACCCAAGCTGAAATATCTATCTATATGCCTTATATAAGTGTGCATACATGCATACATAAAACACACAGAAAAATGTATGCAATACTGTAATTTTACATTTTATTCATAGAAGATGAAAATGAGAAGATCAATACCACAGGATTGCATGAGCATCGAGGAAAGGCATGAATTCTGTCCATTTACACTGCTGAGGAGTATGCCAACTAAAAACTAATGCATCTGAAATTTCTAAGTTTTAGGTAAGGTTCAAGCACATAGTGATAAATTTTCCAACAATTTTAAAAATACGCCAGGTAATTACAAATAAGAAATTATATAAACAGTAAACAATGCTCCTGAAAATCTCTAAAATTTATATCATCTTGAAATTTACATTAGTGTTTCACACAGGTATGTGTGGATTTTTGATTAGTAGAATGCTAGCTATATGAACAATCACCGCAGCAGGTGGAAAGAATAGTGGAGGTAACACTAGTCAACTTTGGAAACCTCAGCTACACTATTTGGAAGAGTAAACATAGCTACATGTCATATATTTCAGAGCCTCTTTGAAAGAAAACAATTGCTTAGTGAAGAGTGTGGACTTTGGAGTAAAACAAATGTGGATTCCAGTCCCACTACGGTTAACTTATGAAGCATGCAATGTTTACCTCTCTAAGCTTCTCTTTCACTATCTATAGGATAGAGATATCACCATACCAGCTATAAGGGATTAGGGAGGTTAGGCAAGACTTCCTAGAGGAGGTAACAATGCTGCCTTTAAGAATGAGTAAAAGGTATTCAGGTGTAGTTGAGCAGAGGGGACATCTTGACAAAATCCATCGTATGGTTGACAGATGAGATCATGGCAGAACTATGCTTATCTTCCGTGTTAAGATGGGACCAGGGTCTGATTTGCCATGACAAATCCACTCTCCTTCCACAGCAGCTCGAAGGGAAAAAACGAAAGTAAAAGGAAAGGCAAGTGCAATGTGGGGGAAGCGGGCGGCAGCATGTGTGTACTCTCTGCATTGTTGTCTTCACCCATGAATACCTTTTCCTCTATCCCACCATTCAGGTAGGAGGCAAACATTCCAGCCAGTTTGGCAATGAGTCCAGCAGCTGTTCTCCTGCCTATAAGGGCACCACTATGCAGGAAAAACTAAGACTGGAAACGAGCTGCTGAAAGAGAGAAATGGCTCAGAGGGAGGAAAGTACAGAGTATGAGGTAAAACAGCAGAAGAAAAGAGGAAGATGAATAGAATTTAAAGACTGGGGAAATGGAGACTGTATATATTCATGATATCAAGATGTTCAAGGTAGAGAAAAGTATATGTTGAGAAGTCCACAAGGCATTGTGGAAAGAACTCAAGTCTCACAGAGAGTCATGCTCAAGCACTGCCTCTCCATTTATAGGATGTGTGATCCTCAGCAAGGTGCCTAATCATTATTAGCTTCACGTTACTTCTCTGTAAAATGTGAATAATAGCAATCACCTGTAAGAGTTTTAGTGCGAATAAATGGCCACTGTATAGAAGACATATATATCGGGTAAAACCAGTTGCTGTCTAGAGAATTTCAACTCTTGGTGACCCCAAATGTGCAGAGTAGAACTGCTCTGTAGGGTTTTCCAGGCTCTGTCTTTTCAAAAGATCACCAAGCCTGTTTTTTCAGGGGCCGCTGGGCGGGTTTGAACCACTAACCTTTCAGTTAGTTTGTCTAGTGTTTAACCATTTGTATCACCCAGGGACTCCCTGTGTATCAAGAAGGGGTGAAAAAAGGATCATGTCCTTCCAAGTCTTCAAGTAGACAAGGAGGGAGGCACGTGGAGGAGCCCACGGGTGGAGAGGCGAAAGGACAACCTGTTGCATTCTCCTCCCAAACAACAGCTTGCTATTTATAGATGTCTGAATCACAAGTCACAGATATTTACGTTCAATTTCCTAACCCACCTTCTCCCCACACGTCTCTATTCTTCAGTGTCCCATCATGATGTAAAACTGAACCAGAGGTTTGGGGTGACGCATTAAAAAATCATTACTTGCTGCAACTAAATTTGGGGCCAGTGAGTGGGGTGGCTTCCTCACTGGAGCCAGCAAATGATTCCTTCTGTGCATCACCTGGACCTCCCTGGCTACATGCCTGATTCCACGTGAATGCCCCTGAAAGCAAAACATCAGAAAGTATAAAAACGTATTGACTTGTCTGCAGAAAGATTTGCAGGCTGTTTGCTTCCTTGCAAAGTAAAAATAACAAGGTTGATGTGAGCAAACAGAAAGACATAAAGTAGATAAAACCTGTCAATAAAAAAGACAAAGCATTACCCTGCAAAACTCATACCATCGGGGATTCTCTTTAAATGCAAACTTTGTCTTCAGCGGTGCAAATAAATAAATAAGTGCTTCTTAAAAGATTCAGAAATAGGTTTCTCATAGGTAGGCCTGTGAATACTCTTCCATGATTATTTTAGGCATAAAATAATAAAAGGTGTTTTTGTAATTTTCTAACTTACCAACTAGAGTTCATAACGAACTTATGGATTTAGCATAAAATTAATATAATGAACTTAGCATGTAATTAATATGTTATAAGAAGAAAAAGAACTTACATAAGATATGTTGTTGTTAGCGGCCACCGAGTTGGCCCTTGACTCATGGTGATCCCATGCACAATGGAACTAAACGCGGCCCAGTCCTACTCCATCCTCATGATCACTTGCAAATTGGATTGTTGTGGACTGATTTTCAGAAGTAGATCACCAGGCTTTCTTCCTAGTCCATCTTAGTCTGAAAGCTCCTAAAACTACACACAACCCTCAGATGGGTGGTAGGCGCACATGAAGTTCAACCAGGAATCTAACCAGGTCTCTTGCCTGGACGTAAGAATTCTACCACTGCCACCCCACATGAGATATAACCCTCTCTAAAACTGTTACCCTATAGATCGCAAAGGTATATTCCTGAACTTACTACTTTACTGCCAAACTGCCAAGAATGTTAGGATCATATAATTTACCCGAACTTGAGAATAGTACCTTGTATCTGCTAAATCAGTACTATTCTATTGTAATGAAAGAATCCAGAAATAAATTATTCTCATTTGTAGAATTAAACTAACATAGGCTTAATCTGGAGCCCTGGTGGTGCAGTGGACAAGAGGTATGGATGCTAACCACAACGTCAGCAGTTTGAATCCACCAGCTGCTCTTTGGAAACCCTGCAGGGCAGTCCTACTCCATACCAAACATTTACTTTCTACCTTTCTGTATTTTTATCTTATTTAAATGAAAATTCTGTTTCATTAAGTGAAACTAAAAATCCATATTCCTGGGGGTTAAGAACAGGGTTGATCTTGTATTTGACTGCTGTATATCTAATCCTTATCTGGAAATAATTCTGAACATAAGTTTTCAGAAGATTGTGACAAAGAGATGAATTTTACTGAACTCTAGAAAATCTGGATGTATCTTTCTCAATCACTTTCTTTCTTTCCTTTCTTTTTTTTAAATTGGATCCCTGAAAGTTGGATGGATTCTTAATAATTTATGCTGCCTCCTAAAAGTGGAGGGCAGCCAAAAAGTTACTTATTGAATGGTCCCATTAGTGGTTTAGTTTATTGAATGGAAGTTTCATTGACTCAATGAATACTAGGAATATAGGAATGCTGGTGTGTACCACAATAAAACCAATCTGTACTAGAATGCCAGCTGACAAATGCAGGGAGGACCATACCAAATTAGAGAAGAAACTGCTTGGGTCTTTATCTTATTACGCCAAAGTAATTCTTTCAATGATTATTGTAATCTAAGCAAATTTAATGACATATATCTACCTGATTGATATATACCCCTCAAATCTTATAGAATCAGGATAACACAACAATGAGATGATTTCATAAATTATAGTAAACACACTAAGTATCAGCCATTCAAAAGAGGATACTTCCCACCCATGTTTTTGATTGAAACTCAAATCGACTTAGAGAAAATATCCTATGCATTAATTTTTACACAAAGTAAGTGTTACTTTAAATAAATTATCACATCTTCAACATTCTCATGATAGTTGCTTTATTCTTTTTTTTCTTATAAAATAGTAATTAAACAGTATTTGATTTGTTCATACTTACATAAATAGTCTATGGAATCACAGAAAAAATACACTTAAAAGGACATTGCAAAAGTTCATTTCTTTTAAACACTTCCTTCAGTTAACAATTACAATGGAATTATCCTATTTTTGAGAGACGTTAAGTCACTTAAAAAAAATAATTGCAGTCAAGTTGATTCTGACTTAAGGTGACCCTAGTATAGAATAGAACTACTTGATAGGGTTTTCTTGGCTACAGTCTTTATGGAAACAATTAGCCAGGCCTTTATTCCTCAGAGACCCTGGGTAGGTTCAAACCACCAACTTTTTGAAGCATCCAATTGCAAGACACTTGTGCCACCCAGGCTCTTTAGTAAACCAATAACATTCACAATTTATTGCTAGTAATTTTTTGTAAACCTAACCTTCACGGGGACAATGGTAGGGTAGGTAAGAACCTTAACCTTTCACGTGGAGTCACGATATAAATATCCAACCTCATTTTCCACACATGCCCCCATTCTATCTTATGGGCCTATGCCCTATTATATAAAGTCAATGTTTTCACATTTTCCTTATCAAGATACAATCATGTCCTGTGGCTTTGTTAATCAGTTTCACTAGTTTTCTGAAAGGGCGGAGAAATGGTTTTCACAGAATTTTTCAGGTCCAGACTCTAGCACACCCATCTTAAGGCATAAAAATGCCCTTAACTCTGAATAACATTATTTGCTGGATCAATTGCTGCCTCAACCCTTTTCGCTTATATCCATTCTGTTACGGACCCGGCCTGCTCCTGCCAGTCAGTCACTGTAGTTTACTACACGGAAGAATTAATTTTATGACCCTCTCCCTCTCATGCCTCATCAAATATTCATCCCATAACTCATCCACACAGGAAAAGGTCTATTTCAAACAATACTAAAACAAGCACCACGTCTACAATAACCTGCTCCCCACACAAGTATATAGTCCTCAGAGGCTGCCCTAACTTGGTGCATAATAACTTTGTCCTTTCACTCTAAGCTTATGTAAAACCTACACTTCAGTTAAAATCCTAATCTACTTCCACTTCTTCTTAGACACCTCTTTAACTCTCAGTAACCACACTGACCTGTTTTTTGCACAACTACCTAAATAAAACACTTAATACCGTCATGTAATACATTTCAGTGTTTAATCATATCCTACTCTAAAATATTTTTTAGGCCTGTTCTTTTTCTGGTCTTATATATTAAAGATGCTCATCTGGCAGGTTCTACCTTGCGTATTTTCTGAGTCAGTCCTAATCAAGGAAAAGATCTCATTTTCTCTAGAAGGACTCATCCATTAAGCTTTGATCTTCCTCTTTCGTCTTTTGTTTATTTATCCAACCTAGGTGATTCTAAAAAAAAAAAAAAAAAAAAAATTTTTTTTTTTTAGGTGATTGGCTTTGCCTTTTTTTTTTTTTTTTTTTTTTAGGTGATTGGCTTTGCCTTAGTTCTTGGATTAAGCTAGAGCCTGACCTGAATCCAGCTCATATTAACTCTAGACCTCAAATTCCATCAATTTCATACTATCTTCTCCCTACTGCAGAATTACTTCCTTCTTCCGAACTCTCTATTTGATTGAGGTACAGCTTCAGGTTGAATAAATGGTACAGAAATATAATTTCCTTAACTTATCTTAGCATAAACACCATCCACAGAATTGCATTGCAAAATTCATCCGTCTTATTGTACCCTCTGGGTTAGCAATTTTTGTTAAATTTGGTCAATTCTAAAACCAAATCCATCTTCCTAATATTGGTCTCCACTAGGCCAAAAATTAGGTCTTAGTATGGCTTGACACTGGAAGGTGGCAAAAGACTCTAATTTTAACATTACATTTTCTCTACAAATCATATCATGGACTTCTTTGAGACCACAATACTCTAAACTTGCCCTTGGTTTCCATTGCACATATAATCTATAAAAACAGATACCATTCACTGAAAAATCCGTGTACCATCCACGATGCTGGGTTTTCATAAACATAGAATTTTTAATTAACAACCTAATTTGACTTTCTTCTTCCTGTAATGAAAGTATTAAAAACTGAGTTGGATAGAGAGTTCTGGGTAAGGGGAAACACACTTCTCCCTATTCCTCCCACTAAGGATAGTTATAGTGGCTAAGAGCTCAGTTGCTAACCAAAAGGTCAGTGGCTCAAATCCACCAGTTGCTCCTTGGAAACCCTATGGAGCAGTTCTACTCTCTCCGATAGGGTCACTATGAGTCAGAACTGACTCGATGGCACCTAACAACAACAAAGACAGTTAAAACACCATGGACGTTGTATATTATATTTTTTAATTAATTAATTAAAAGAATCTGAAAGATGACATGAAGAAGATAACAGTATAGGAAACTTAACCTGAAGAATGACACAGAAATGAATTCCCTAGGCTTTCTTGGGGCTTTTCTGTTGGTGCACATTGGCGTTTCAGGGTTTCTGGCTTTTCCACCATACCAAGGCACAATATATTTAAACATAGGGTTGCTGCGAGGAAACCCTGGTGACATAGTGGTTAAGTGCTAAGGCTGCTAACCAAAGGGTCAGCAGTTCAAACCTGCCAAACGCTCCTTGGGAACTCTATAGGACAGTTCTACTTTGTATTATTAGAGTCATATGAGTCAGAATTGATTCAATGGTAATGAGTTTGGTTTTGTTTTTTGGTAGGCACAATAGTTGTGGGGTGGAAATGAACAGACCCTGAGAGGCCTGTGGGATTATAACAAAAGATTAGCGTTCAAGTCACTGGAGTCCAGAAGGAGAGGAGAAAGAGAATGGGGCTAAAAAAAAAAAAGGTATTAAAAAAAATGTATTTAAAACATACTGGCAAAAACACATAAACTTACAAATTCAAAAAGCTTAGCAAACCCAAAAAAGGATAAACACAAATAAATCCACTTCAAGATACATCATTTTCAACCTCCTGAAAACTAAGATAAAGAAAAAACCTTGAAAGGAGTGATAAAAAATGACATCTTACCTATAAGGAGAAACATAATGTGAACAATAGTGGATTTCTTATCAGAAACCATGGAGGCCACAAGAAAGAGACATGACATTTTTAAAGTGCTGCAAGTAAAGAGCTATTGACCCAGAATGCTTTATAGGAGAAAATGTCCTTCTGGAATCAAGGGAAAGTCACTGGGGACAAGGAAAACTAAGAATTTGTTACCAGCAAATCATCCCTTAAAAGAATGGCTAAAGAAGAGAAGGTTTTCTGAACAGAAAAGAAATGATAAAAGAAGAAACCTTGAATATTAAGAAGGAATAAAGAATTGTTTGATGATTAAAGCAAAAATCGTAACATTGTCTGATGTGGTTCTCAAGGTATGTAGAGAAAATGTTTGACAATTATATTAAAAATGAAAGAGAGAAAAGGATCATAAAGAAAAGTGAGGTTTCTACACTTGACACAAAATGAAAAAAATGTCAACACTAGTAAACTGTGATGTTACATAAGTATAATTTAATACTTAGAGCAACTACTAAAAAGTCTGTATGAAGTAATACACACAAAAACACTAGAGATAAAACAAAGTTCTAAAAACTACACATAAACCATAGGGAGACCAGAAGAAAGAGGAACCAGGATTAGAGGGAACAAACAAAACAAAATAAAATAAAATGACAGACTTTAGTCTTAAGCCCTGGCAGACTAACTAAATAAATATTTGATTTACCAACTAATTAAAAAGTCAAACATTCAAAATAGGCAGCAAAGAATATTTTAGAATATATTGCCTTAGATTTTTTAGTTAAGGGGGGGTTCATCACCTGGAAACCCTGGAAACCCTAGTGGTGTAAGTGCTATGGCTGCTAACCAAAGGGATGGCAGTTCGAATCCACTAGGCACTCCTTGGAAACTCTGTGGGGGTAGTTCTACTCTGTCCTATAGGGTCGCTATGAGTTGGAATAGACTTGACGGCACCGGGTTTGTTTTTTTTTTTTTTTTTTTTGGTTTATCACCAAGAAAATGAGAATTTACTATATTACTACTTGATGTTGTTGTTATTGTTGTTAGGTGTCATGTAGTGAGTTCTGACTCATAGCAACCATATGTACAACAGAATGAAACACTGCCCAGTTTTATGCCATCTTCACAATTGCTATGCTTGAACCCATTTTTGCAGCGACTGCGTTAATCCATCTCGTTGAGAGTCTTCCTCTTTTTCCCTGACCCTCTACTTTACCAAGCATACTGTCCTTCTCCAGGGACTGGTCCTTCCTGATATGTCCAAAGTATGTGAGATGAAGTCTTGCCATCATCACTTCTAATGAGAATTCTGGCTCTACTTTTCCAAGATAGATTTGTTTGTTCTTCTGGTAGATCACGCCATGTTTAATATTCTTCTCCAACACCATAATTCAAAGCCATCAATTCTTCGGTCTTCATTAGTCATTGTTCAGCTTTTGCATGCATACATAGCAATTGAAAATACCATGCATTGAGTCAGGCGCACCTTAGTCTTCGAGGTGACCTCTTTGGTTTTCAACACTTTAAAGAGGTGTTTTGCAGCACATTTGCTCAGTGCAATACATCTTTAGATTTCTTGACTACTGCTTCCATGGATGTTGATTGTGGATCCAAGAAAAATGAAACTACTTGATATATTTCTGAAATTTATATTTATTTCTAATTTGTAGACTAGAAGATAAATTATTTTCTACGATAATTTTGATTATTCACATAAACCAAGCAAACTAAAATAAAATAAATGTAAACCAGGTGAGTACATCTTGAAACTTACTTTTGTTCTAGGTCACAGAATTCATGTCTTTAGATGGTAGATATTCGTTACTTTTATAACTTTTCCCTTATTCTGAGAACTGTCACCCAGTATTCCTTGGGAAGCACTAATTATTTCAGTTCTCTATGTGCTTCTTGTGGGGATGACTTCACCCCAGCTTTAGGGATGAGCATATAGCTCAGGCCAGGTCTATCAAAGCAGCTTGTTTCCTTGACCTTAGTTGGCTATGCATGGGACTAAAAAAAAACCCCATTAACCATGAAATCGATTACAACTCATGGCAACCCCATGTGTTTCAAAGTAGAATTGTGCATAGAGTTTTCAATAGCTGTGAATTTTCAGAAGCAGACTGCCAGGCCTTTCCTCTAAGGTGCCTCTGGGTGGATTCAAACTGCCAAACTTTCAGTTAGTAGCTGAGCACTTAACTGTTTGTGCCACCCAGGAGCTCCATGCATATGATACAATTCTAGCAAGGGAGGCAACAGTGAGTCTGTTGTGATTGGTGAGTGAAAATCAGATGCTCTAATTTCCTCTGGACTTGAATCTGAGCACATGAAGGGCTAAAGGTTCTGACAGATAACTCATTACTACGCAAACACTCAGAATGAAGCCACGGTGGATAAACGATGAGCAAGGTAGATTAAGGAACGTCTTGATGTCGTGGTTTGGGCTCTGCATTTGGTCATTCTTGAGTACTTACATTCTTCGTGATGCCAGTCCATAAATTCCCTTTTTGCTGAAGCCAGATAAGCTTAGGTTTTCCATCACTAGCAATTAGAAAAGTGCTAACTAATACAATGTAGAATGGGGATTTTTCCATTCACTTCCAAATTCCAAATTTTCAGTCCTCTTTCTATTGTGAGTAATGGAAGGTGGCGATGAAGCAGATACCAATACCTGGCAACAACTCAGAGCAGAAAATAATGCAGCTGGTCAAAATACTACCCAAGACTCGAGTGTGCCTTCTCCCTCCTCGTAAGTGGGCATGTGCTCTTCATTTCTAATACAAAGCTTAATTATCTTGAAACATCAATTTTGGGATATTATTATAAGAGCAGAACAATGTATTTTTTTAATACAAAAAGTTATTAATTTCACTTCTATCTAGCATACACTCCAAATGATTTATTCAAAGAGTATTGCAATTTACTACATTAAATAGAAACATTCTATACATCGAGAAGAAATCATTGAAATATAAGAGATGAATGAGAGAGAAAATGAACTTTGATGAACGTAAGTAACAGAATTGTACTATGAACTCTGAGATGTTTCTTTTTAAATTTTGTGGAACAGAGTGTAGAATAAAACTCCTTGCTAGCACTTGGTCTCAGAGTTTAAAAGATAAGGTCTTCTAAGCCAGAAGTCTGGCAACCTTAATAAATTAGTAGGAAACTTTGACATTCCTAGCAGGTTTTACCAGTTTGGAAAGCTAAATACAAATTGAAATATGTTTTATTTCCAGGGAGTCTAAATAAAGAACACACTACCGTTTAGTTTTAAACTACTCAAAGTCAGCTTTTTTTTTTTCTGTTTATCTATGAAGCCTGTTAAATCCATATAATCTTCCCTTGATTTATTGACAAGTTTGCTACATGCTTTCAGAATGGAACCTTGTTTCACAAAGAAGGGGAAAGAATTATAGGTTAGGATCAAGTCCACTGACATAAAACACTCAGTGTTTTAGCTTTTAAAAAAAATCTCAGATTATGTAGACTTTGAAAATGCACGTAATTGTCTTTTACATCCAGAAACTATTGACAAGGGCTCTGCAGGTTGAAGGAATGCGGTAGAAGCTGGAACTTTTTCTATTCTTCCATTCTCACCAGAGAAAGGCTACTTGTTGACAGGGAAGAGAAGAAGCAGTGAAGACAACCGGATGAGTATTTTAAGATGTTAGAATTCAAACACCATGTATCAAGATGACAGGCAGATTACATTTGTGTCCCTACCTTACAGTTCTTACACAAAACAAGCTTACAAAAAAAAGAATGTGTGACTTTCTTTATCTAATCTTTATCATACAAGAAAACACACTCATGCTTACACACACAAGCAATCTAGCAGAGCAATAAATGTTTGCTGACTTCAATTAAATGAGAATGTTGATCTCGGTTTTCTAAGTGTTGATATAAGTATTTTCTTACCTTAATATTTACTCATCTGGAAAACTACCTTCTCCTTTTCTACACCCCTTCTCTTGTGCAGAACAAGAAGCACGTAAATACAGAGCTGCGCTCTCCATGGGTTGATTCTTGAAGACGCAGTGTGAAATAACCTGCACAAACCCCCTCCTGGTTACTGGTGTGGAATATGCATTGCTCTAAAAAACTAACAAAAATGCTGATAAAATTGAGTATGAACCATAAAACCTATCAAGTCAAATAATACAACAATCATAATGAATGTCCCTATGAAAGCAATCATCTTGGTAAGATAACATTTCCCAGGTGGTCTATGCTCAGCAACTAAGAAACATGAGTTGTTTGACCATTTCTCCATGTAACTTTAATATAAAACCAAAAAAAAAAAAAAAAAAAAAAGCCTGTTGCCATCGAGTCAATTCTGACTCACAGCGAAACTATAGGACAGAGTAGAACTGACCCAGAGGGTTTCCAAGGAGCAGCTGGTGGGATTGAACTGTTGTCCTTTTTGACTAGCAGTTGAGCTCTTAACTACTGTGCCACCAGGGCCCCAATGTTAATATAATGAACTTAAATTTAAAGTAAACCATACCTTTCTGGCAAGAGCCAGATGTCCTATTAAAAGTAGCCAAGATTCTCAAAGTTAGTTTTAAATGAAAGACTGCTAAATTCAAAGTAAGGAAAGTGGCAAGATTTATAGCCAGCAAACAAAAATTTTCACCAGTCCATACAATGATTTAAGTAGCATGCTGTTTGTCTGAGAAGTCACATAATTGTGTTATGTACTGCATTTTCATTCTTTAGATTTTCACATGCCTGGTAGGCTGAATTATTTTCTATTCTTTAACCTTTTGGGCCATTTATGATTTCAATACTGCATTATATAGTAATAATAATTTATTCACTTATCCAATGAGTATTTTTGAGAAGATCTTAAGTGCCAAGCACTGTTCTAAGAGTACAAATAAGAGTCAGATTTTTTTTCCTGCTTTCATTAAGGAGAAACAAATGCAAGCAAATGTTTGCAATCCAAAGGAATAGAGTTACAAAAAGGTAATCTTACAACTCATATTAGCAAATAATTAATTCTTTCTGTGAACTTGAAGAGCTAGGATTTGAACTGTATTCTTACAAATAGGAATTCTGCAGACATAGGGATATGGAAGCATTGGTTCCAAGCATAAGGAACAAAGACAGAGGAGTGAGATAAAATGTGTTGAGTAGCTAGATGTATTGGGGACATAGGGAGGATGAGGATGGTGGCTGGTAAGGTTGGAAACAAAAGTTAATGGTTTTATGATATTCTAATAAAATAGAGAGAATGAAAATATATTTCAACATGTTTATTTTACAAAAAAAGAATTTGTTGTGCAAACAAATTTTTATGAAAATGAAGCTCTTTAACTTTCCAGAAGATTCTTGATATTAGAGCATCTAGTTGCCTCTGCCGAGTGGAAGTGACTAGAGGCTAAAACTATAAGAATGAAGAAGACACAGCTTTGCCCAGCAGTCTATCCTTCCTTCCTGAATTGCTTCCTACAAAATTCCAATTTAGTTTAGCCATCCATCCATCTCAACATTGGCAAATGCCAGAGGGGAGAAAGAAAATTAACTCATTCCTAAGAAAAAGTAGTCACATTTCTATTCCCATAGAAATAGGCCAATAAATAGCATCCTTGTTTTTTTCCTTTAAAGTTGCACTGACAAATAAGGTATAGAATATAGAAACCAAAGTATGGTCTGTATTAATGATAAAAGTTTAACTAGGAGATCTAGCTTACATGCGGTGCTGCAAAAGGCTTCTGAAGACATCACGGCAGAATTAATCTTAACCTGAACCTGAGTCGGCCCTCTCCCACCCCTGCAGGGTCTGCCCCACTAAGCTTACAGCACAGCTAGACACCATGCCAGAATGCATGCATCCCATCAACAGGCTGTCTCCAAAATGGCGCCCAGAAGTTACTAAATAAGGCAAGCCAGTCCCTCCTCCATAGTGTTTCAACTCGATAAGTCAGTCATGGAAGGGGGCATGAGTGGAGGATAAGGAAAGAGACCAGGACTGTCACTCCAGCTGGAGCTTCTCTGCCTAAAAACAAGAAGCTAGCCAAGTGGAAGCTCTCATTAACATGATAACAAGTCTAGCTAACAGGAAATAAGGGAAATCTGCACAAAGAAATGGCCAGTCCATTTCAGTCATTCCTTTGGAAATGTTTTGTCTAGATGTGACACCTGAAACTGCTGTACTCACATTGCTAATGCACTGGGATCAAGTCAACATTGACAGTGACAAGACACAGAGAGGTGGGACATCATTGAACCTTCCAATCTTCTTTCATATAAGATAAAAACATTTCCTTACATTTCATTCCAATTTGAAATAAGGGTTTACTCCCTAGCAGCTGAAAGCACCCTAGATAGTGCTGAAATCAAGGAATCACTGCAGAGTGTGTTAAGTGTAACGTGCAAGAATGACCTGGGTAACAGAGGCATTAGGTCTGCTTGCAGAGGTCAGGAGAGCAGATCCTGGGCTATAGACTATGTACTAGTTCTCCTTCCACCCTCTGTGCTCTACTCCATGCCCTTCTGTACCGTTGAATAATCTGTTATCCCTCTGGACAAATGAATGGGGATGAATAAGTGAAATAATGTGAAGATGATGTGAAAGTACCTTTCATCTAACATTTTGAATAGTGATAGTCTTTTTCTCTTATACCATTTTAAAATTTTGGAAAATCATCAATTTACCCTTTGCTTTTCTTCCCTAGGCACAGGCTCTCTTACCACTTCCATCAAAGTCAGCTTGTCCATGAACAAAAGAGCACACCAATTCTAACTGTATAGTCCTGAACATTCTCTAAGATCAAGGTGCAGTATTTCTTGATCAAGAAAGTGCTTCATCTAAAAGATTTCAAAGTGTAAGGGTCCTGGTAGTTATCACACGAAAACGGTTATTTTTAAAGCTAGAAAGGAGCATTTAATGAGTGATGGTATATATTAAAATTTTTTTAAAAGCTAGAAAAATAGTGACCTAGATGACTGTAAACACAGTGTCGCCACTGCAACAGTTATCTTATCAGTATATGAGAACGGCTCACTTCATTTTAGTTGAATCAGATTTTTTTTGTAAATCAATTTCTCAGCATGTGCTTGAGTTTCTTTTTTCAGATATCCAGTGAAAACATTTATCTTAAAGTAAAAATTTATCAAATAATCATATATTACTGATTACAGAAAGGATGCCTCTCTTGATGGACTCTAAAGGAATTCAAACATGACATACAGGTATTTATATTGCAGATAAAATACATCTACTTATCTCAAATGGCAATGATATCAGCTAAAGGAATGTTGTCAAAGTCATGGAAATGAGGTGATGGCAAAGTTGTGTACAGAACGCAAAGACCTGCCCCCTTCTGCAGTAAGGGCTATGCAGTTTTCTGTTCCTTTTGCTGCAAGAAAATACTGATTATCTGCATTGCCAGACCTACCTGTGTTCAATACCTTGCTATTTTAGTGGATTGTAGTGAAATTGGGAAACCCTAGTGGCGTAGTGGTTAAGAGCTATGGCTGACAACCAAAAGGTCAGCAGTTCAAATCCACCAGGCGCTCCTTGGAAACACTATGGAACAGTTCTACTTTGTCCTGTAGGGTCTCTAGGAGTCAGAATTGACTCGACAGCAGTGGGTTTTTTTGGGTAGCGAATTTGAGTAGGGGGGGGGTCTTAAATTGATGCTATCAGTTAAATTCAATTTGGTTTTATGTAAGAAACAAACAAAACACACACATTAAAAAAGAAAAATAGACAAAGATTGTCTCAAGGCTGAGATAAGATCATTTTATGCGTTAAGACATGTGGTGTATGATAATGCTTTATAATTGCTATATAAGCACAAAGCATCGTGATAGCTTAATAGAGAACTAAAATGAAAAATAAAAACAAGCAAAAGGACAGTTATCATGTTGCAGGAGTGTAGTAGACATCAATGGTTTGCCCATATCTCCTTGGCACTCACCCTTCAAGAGATCTCGTCCCCATTGTTTCAAATGCAAGCCTGTGACTCTTTGCCCAAGGGCTTTCTTTGAGTCCTTGGCTGGAGCCTGCCTTGCCTATGCAGGATAGTCTAGAAATACTGAGAATTAACACCCTCTCACTGTAGACGCCATTGGCGATGACTAACAGCAGCTGGTAAACACTATAGCTCCTCACCCTTTGGCGGAGCCCTGGTGGTATAGTGGTTAAAACTATGACTTCTTATCAAAAGGTCGGAAGTTCGAACCTACCAGCTGCTCCTTGGAAACCCTGTGGGGCAGTTCTACTCTGTCCTATAAGGTCACTATGAGTCAGAATTGACTTGATGGCAATGGAAGCATAGGTAACGACGCCAGTTTTATTATTTCTGGGACTAGATGCCAATATATGAGTTCTTGGGTGACTTTAAAGAAAAAGCAAAAAACAAAATAAAACAAACAAACAAACAAACAAAAATTACCACATGGCAGTAAGAGATTCTTAATGATATTAAGTTGGAAGACAAGCAAGAATTTTTTTTCTAATTACTGTTATTTTCAGGAAAGCTGTTAAAAATAGCACATTCTCTAGTGAACAGTAAATTCAGATTGAGTACCAAAGCATTCTTCAGTTATAATTTCTTTTAGAGAAATTGTGAAGTACCAGTAATCTAACCATTCCAGGCAACATTGTCCAAAGGAGTAGAGATTCCTGGAGTAGAACTGGAAAATGCAGACATGTTGAAGATTCAGAGACATGAGGCAGAAAGATCACATCTAGGCCAGGATACTTAAGAAATACTCAGAGCAGGTGAGTATAAACGTATCTAAATTTTAACAAAATTTAGAGTGGTATATGGTATGGTGTGTAGAAAGTCTTTCTTGATTATAATATTCTTATCTATAAAATGAGGTGTTGGGACTAGAATAATGAATTCTAAACTTTGTGCTGAGAAATTGTAGAGTTTCACCTGTGCTTCAAAACTCTGGGCTCCCCATCCATTAGAACAGCCCTTCTTTTAGCAGGTTGTGTGGATTTTATAAGAGTCCACAGTCTACAGAAAAGGTTTAAAACCACACAGGATCTCTCAAAGGTTTCTTCTTGTTTTGAAAAACAGAGTGTCAAGATTAAGTTTAAAAAAAAATTTTTTTAAAGCCCAAATTTTATTCTGATTTACATTGTATCTAAGTAATATTGACTAGCTTGTATCTACATCAAATCTACAAATATTTGTTATTTGCACTCTACAAGGCACAGCTGTAAGGATAGGATGCCTTAGATCCATTCCAGTTAGCAATGCAAAGAAAAGAAGACAGATACAGAAATTCTAAATTCTACGAAGCAGCAAAACAATTTATAAGCAGCTCCATAGACCTATATAATATTTCTTATATACAGGAAAAAAAATAATCTAGCTCTAGTGATTCAAATTCTTGGGAACGCCATAGTTTCTATACAGGTAAAAAGTATAGAATATATCTTTTTTTTTTTTTTTTTCTGGAATCTTTAGTAAACAACCACCTTTTTTTCTCAGTGAAAAACCAGTTTAAGTCTCCTACTGTGTAATTAAAATAACTGACTTGTTCAGACATAGCTCAATTGTACTAGTTAATCCTGGTGACGAGGGACTTTGCCCAGAAACAAGGCAACATAATGAGCTAAGAGGTCACAGGGGCACTGGAGGGTTGACTTTTGGCCTCAGGAAAAATAGACAGCAATAAAACCCTGGAAAAAATACTGACTATAAAAAAAGTTTTTGAAATACACGTGACTTGCCGTTAATTGCTTTACAAAGTATATGTCAAACTGTTCCCTGAAGAACTGGTATTTTTAAAAGGCCTGGAAAAAAAAAAAAAAAATCAGCCATTATCAAGAAAAGCGATGATTCAAAAAATAACCAAGTACAGCAGTTGAGACTAAAGCAAATTTCACAAATTACTGTCAAATAATGTCTGACAGAAGCAGCTTCTAAAATACAAGATGGGCATTCAGGCCTGTCCTTTACTGCCTTGGCTTGGTGGATGCGTGAGTTAATGCTAATAGTTTACTTCTGTGCTAATAAAATTTTATAGGGCCAAAAATGGGAATGACGCAACTAATTATCTTTCTGTATTTTTAATCAAGATCGTGCACACTTAAGACTAGTTGGTTGGTTTCACATTTTAACCATTGCTTTCATTGAGACTGATTAGTGTATCAAGCTGCTTACTGCAAAGCCACTACCCTTTTCCACCTATTTCTGAGTGTGCCCCTGCAGAAAATCAGTCCCATATGTCTTGGCATTTGTGGAATATTAAGAACACTTGTTCCTTACCTCCTCTTTTTATTTGTTTCCCAAGCACGTCACGACCAGCCCTTTTACAAGCTGCCCATTAGTACTGGTAAGCTAAAAGCGGTTGTTTTGAGGACTCCTTTCTGCCCCATTCGACTGCAAAAACCTCCTCGTGATGGCCGTGTTATTTGTCTTTTTGTGACTTCAAGCTACCACACATGATCTATTTAGATTTTTACCCTGAAGGGCAGAATTACAATTCTCCTTTGAAATATGCTCCTTTTTTTCCTGTGCTTTCAGACAAATTTTAACATGATCATCTCTTGTGATCTGTTGGTCTGCTTCTATTACAAACATATTACAAAACACCTGCAATACAAAAATAACTTACAATATTGAGTCATATCGATAACTATTTACTGTATTCTAGAGATGGAATTATACCTTTTTGCACATAATATCACTATGCTTATGAGTGGTAATATTCACCGCGTTTAGGGGCCAGTTTTACCTCTATTTTAATCTCATTTTCCACAAGAAGTAACTGCAGCTTCAGGAAGTCGTCAGCCTGGCCTCAGACCTTGCAACTAGTAAGTTAAGGAGCTTGCATTCAAATCGAAGCCGTTCAAATTAAAATGTTTATGTGTTTTCTATTAGTAAAACAATTCACAGTGGAATTTTGAGAAGTGTGATTTATACTTCAACACCAACGAAATACTAAAAATATTACAGCTATGGCTGCTGTTCCCAGCCATACTATTTATTTTGTATCCCTGAAACCAGTAAACATGCGTGAAAGACACCTGAATGATAGCAAGGCCAGCATATTTCCCCACCTTGAATTTCACTCATTTGCAAATATTTCTAAAAGGTTCTGTACTTGTTGTTTGGTGCTATGGAGTCAATTTTGACCAAGACGTTCTGTTTGTTGTCGTTAGGTGCTGTGGAGTCAGTTCTGACTCATACCGACCCTATGTACAACAGAATGAAACGCTGCCCAATCCTGCATCATCCTCACAATTGTTGCAGTTTTCGTGCCCATTGTTGAAGCCACTGTGTCAATCCATCTTGTTGAGGGTCTCCGTCTTCTTTGCTGACCCTCTACTTTACCAAAAATGATGTCCTCCAAAGGCTGGTCCCTTCTAACACCATGTCCAAAGTACATGAGACAAAGTCTCATCATCCTCACTTCTAAACAGCATTCTGGCTGTACTTCTTCCAAAACGGATTTGTTTGTTCTTCTGGAAGTCCATGATATACTTGATATTCTTCACCAACACCGTAATTCAAATGCATCAATTCTTCTTTGGTCTTCCTTGTTCATTGTCCAGCTTTGAGCGCATATGAGGTAACTGAAGAGACAATGGCTAGGGTCAGGCACACCTTAGTCCTCAAAATGACATCATTACTTTTTAACACTTTATAGAGCCCTTTTGGAACAGATTTGCCCAATGTAATACATCGTTTGATTTCTTGACTGCTGCTTCCATGGGCATTAATTGTGGATCCAAGTAAAACTAAATTCTTGACAACTTCAATATTTCTCCGTTTATCATGATGTTGACTATTGGTCCAATTTTAAGGATTTTTGTATTCTTTTTACTGAGGTGTAACCCATACTGAAGGCTGTTGTAGTTTTTGGTCTTCATCAGTAAATGCTTCAAGTCCTCTTCATTTTCAACAAGCAAAGTTGTGTCATATGCATATCACAGGTGGTTAATGAGCCTTCCTCCAATCCTGATGGTGCATTCTTCTTCATACAGTCCCACCCTGTACAGTCCAGCTTCTGGAATTATTTGTTCAGTACACAGATTGAATAAGTATGGTGAAAGCATACAACCCTGGTGCACACCTTTTCTGATTTTAAACCATGCAGTATCTCTTTGATCTGTTCACATGACTGCCTCTTGGTCTACATACAGGTTTCACACGAGTACAACTAAGTATTCTGAAATTCCATTCTTTGCAATGTTATCCATAATTTGTTATGATCCGCACAGTCGAATGCCTTTGCATAGTCAGTAAAACCCGGGTTAACACCTTTCTGGTGTTCTCTGCTTTCAGCCAGGATCCATCTACCATCAGCGACGTTATCCCCCCCTACAGCTTGGACTTCTGGCAGTTCCCTGTTGATGTACTGCTGCAATTGCTTTTGAATGATCTTCAGCAAAATTTTACTTGTGTGTGGTATTAATGGTATTGTTCAATAATTTCCACATTCTGTTAGATCATCTTTCTTTGCAATGGGCGCAAATATGGATCTCTTCCAGCTGGTTGACCAGGTAGCTGTCTTCCAAATTTCTTGGCATAGGCAGGCGAGAATGTGCAGCACTGCACCTGTTTTTTGAAACATCTCGATTGGTATTCCCTCAGTTCCTGGAGCCTCATTTTTCACCAAGGCCTTCATTGTAGCTTGAACTTCTTTCTTCAATAACATCTGTTCTCGATCATATGCTACTTCCTGAAATGGATGAACATTGATCAATTTTTTTTTTTGCTACAGTGACTTTGTATATCCCTTCCATCTTCTTTTAATGCTTCCTGCATCATTCGATATTTTCCCCGTAGAATTCTTCAATATTGCAACTCAAGGCTTAAATTTTTTCTTCAGTTCTTTCAGTATAAAAAATGCTGAGCAAGTTCTTCCCTTTTGGTTTTCTTATCTCCAAGTCTTTGCACATTTCATTATAATATTCTACTTTGTCTTATCAAGCCACCTATTGAAATCTTCTGTTCAGCTCTTTTACTTCGTCATTTCTTCCTTTCACTTTAGTTACTCGACATTCAAGAGTCTCTTCTGACATCCTTTTTGGACTTTTCTTTCTTTCCTGTATTTTTAATGAGCCTTTGCTTTCTTCATGTGTGATGTCCATGATATCATTCCACAACTCTTCTGGTCTTCGGTCATTAGTGTTCAATGTGTCAAATCTGTTCTTGAGATGGTCTCTAAATCCAGGTGGGATATACTCAGGTCATATTTTGGCTCTTATGGGCTTTCTATAATTCCGTTTAGCTTCAACTGGAACTTGCATATGAGCAACTGATGGTCTGTTCCTCACTCGGCCCCTGGCCTTGTTCTGACTGACGGTGTTGAACTTTTCCATTGTCTCTTTCCACAGATGTAGTCTATTTGATTCCTGTGTATTCCATCTGGCAAAGTCCATGCATAGAGTTGTCGTTTATGTTGTTGAAATGATTTGCATTGAGGAAGTCGCTGGTCTTACAAAATTCTCTCCTGCAATCTCTGGCATCCTTCTATCACCAAGGCTATATTTTCCTACTACTGATCTTTCTTCTTTGTTTCTAAGTTTTGCGTTCTAATCACCTGTAATTGTCAAGGCATCCTGATGCATGTTTGATCAATTTCAAACTGCAGAAATTGGTAAAAATCTTCAATTTCCTCATCTTTGGCTTTAGTGGTTGGTGGGTTAATTTGAATAATAGTCATATCAACTGGTCTTCTTTTAGGCATTAGAATATTATCCTATCACTGACAGTGTTGTACTTCAAGATAGATCTTGAAATGTTCTCTTTGATGATGAATGCCATGCCATTCACCTTCAATTTATTATTTCTGGCATTGTAGACCATATGATTGTCTGATTCAAAATGGCCAGTAACAGTGTATTTCAGCTCACTAGTGCCTTTTTTTGATATCAATCTTTATATGCTCCATTTCATTTTTGATGACTTCCAATTTTCCTAGATTTTAATTATTAGTGTTTGCAGATGTTTCTTCTCATTTTGAGTGTTGGTTTTTTTGGTCCAACCTGAGGGGATCATCTTCTGGTACCATACCAATGTTCTGCTTCTATCCATAAGTTTTTCAGTGGCCAATTTTTATCAGAAGTAGATCACCAAGTCCTTCTTCCTAGTCTGTCTTAGTCTGGGAGCTCTGCTGAAACCTGCCCATCATGGGTGACCTTGCTGGCATTTGAAAAAATGGTGACACAGCTTCCAGCATCACAGCAACACGCAAACCATCATAGTATGAAAAACTGACAGACGTGTGGGGATCGCACTTGTGTATTTACCTGAATTTGAGTTTTATCCAGCTTTCTTTATGCTAGTTAAGGTACCTGACTATTTTATAGACCAGTCTCTCAGAACTTCTCGGGAAGAGCCCTTGTCTTATTCATCCTAACCTCAGAGCCTAGTACAGGGCAACTCTTCAAGAAATATTTCTTGTGTTAATAAAGTAACAAATGCCATAAATCCAAAAGCTTTTTTTTTTCTTTTTAAATATCCTACTCATAGAGTTGCTATGAGTCGCGATCGACGCGACAGCACTGGGTTTTGGGTACTCATATACATTTAGAATTCATTTATTAGTTGCTAAGAAGAATTAAATATATTTATCTGGGAATGTATTGGTTGCTGGTCACAAGACTCTGAAATTCTACAGATGGAGTTGAACTGCTTCGTTGTTTGAGGATCCAGGCCTTGGTAATATGTACTTCAGAGATAACTCTCCAGAGCCTTCGCATACTGTCAGAACTCAAAAAAGCTGAATGACAAGTTAAGACTTGGAGAGCATAGAGAATAGATAACTACATGAATAACTTCTGTGTCTTTAGTACCTTTTCACTTTCAAGGCTCATACTAAAAATGATAATTAAGACCAAGACAAAACTGATAACCCACTGTCGTCGAATCAATTCTGACTCTCAGCGATGCTATAGGATAGAGTGGAACTGCCCCATAGGGTTTCCAAGGCTGTATTCCTTACAGAAACAGACTGCCACATCTTCTTCCAAGGGAGCGGTTGATGGGCTTGAACCAATGGTCTTGGGTTAGCACCTGAGCATTTAGCCACTGTGCCACCAGGGCTCCTTTGATAGGAATAGCTAATATGCACTGAGAATTCTCACATATAGGTTATAATATCCCTAAAAGCCCCCATTTTCTAGAACAGATGTAAAGGATATTTCACTGGCCACTAAATCTCCCTAAATATGTCCACTTAAAAGTGAAAAAACTAGACAGCCAGGTAAGTCTGCTCTTATTTTTCTTTCTGATCAAGATTTCTTCACTTGTTGTCTTATGACAGGTGTGAAAATGCTCACCCAGAGCAATTCTTTTGAAAGACTATCTCTGCCTCTTTAAGGCAAGTCTAAAGAAGGACAAGGATGCTTATTTTGGACCCAGAGAAATTTAGTCAACTTGCAGAAGGGTCTATGCAAAACAAAAAAATAGTATGATGTATTGGTGCTGTTTATGGGAGACAATCTGGTGTTACTGAAAATCAGAAGGATTGGGAGTAAAGGAACTCAGATATTAACACCAGTTTTCTCAAACCTCCACAATAGTGAACAATACAGTTAGCAACTACAGATCTCAGTTCCTTCAGCTCCTCTTTTATAAATTTAGAAATTTATGGATTGCCTTTCCTGCCTCTAAAATTACATATGAAAAAGCTTTGAAAATTATAAAACTGTGGTTATTGCTATTTATAAATGCTGTTATTGTTGTTACATATTGAATAAGTGAGTTTATAGTAAACAAAACATCTACATGGATTAAGTATATCCCAGACATCAGCTATTATATCTGCATGGAGGACACTCATTTATTATTTTAAAATTCAACCAGTGAGCAATTTTTTCAGGCATAAGTTATTTTGAAGCTGAGGAAATCTGAACATGGCATGTAGTAATTACGATAAACCTGACAGCCTACTCCAGAAAATAGTATAATTGCTGTATCAAGGACTTTAACGAGTGTAAAAACGTATTACTACTTTTCTCTCCTCTGAATAGGTACTTAACTACTGAGAGTGGACATTGATTCCAGAAGCATGTTTTGATGTAATAAGAAGAATGTTCATGGTGTATTGCTATCAAGTTAAGTTCAGGCAGTGATATCTCTTCTTAACTTGAGACGTAGGCAGAAATATAACATCAGAATTTATCTGCTGGGGAAAGAGCTAATAGTTTGGACATAAATCAGTTAGCCAATAGTATGACAGCCCAGAAAACTTTTCATTTGCCATGAGATGTATGTAACTATTATGATTACTATAGGTAACATGAATAAATGTAATTATTGTATATATTGTGTCTCACACCATGTGACACACGTATGTAACACAAATCATTTATGTTAATGGGACAGAATAGAAAAGTAATTCATAGAATCACAAAGTCAGAAGGAATCATAAAGGTCCAACCACCCAATACTCTCTGACGAAAGAAATTAACACACAGTTTATGAAATTCAGTGAGAATAAATTAAATACAAAGAGACAATAGCTATGCACATTATAGTGAAACTGTTGAAAACCAAAAGCAAAATCTTAAAAGGATCATGAGAACAAACACACAGTCTTCAAAGGAGCAGCAATGACTTATAACAAATAGAATCCTGAAGACAATGGAATGATAGCGTCAATGTATTAAGAATACTTAAGAATAAAGCTGCTAAAACCATCCAGGTCTTTATTTTAACATAGGCTTTCATTTTCTGCAGGTAAATACCTGAAGTAGAATTGCTGGTCAAATGATACGTTGGTTTAGCTTTGTAAGAAACTATCAAACTGTTTTCCAACATGGCTGCCCCATTTCTGCAGTCCTCCTAGTAATAACGAGAGTTCTAGTTGTTCTGCATCCTTGCCAGGACTTGGTTTTGTCAGTTTGTGTTAAATTTTGCCAAACAGTTCTGTGTGTAGTGTAAGTTTGCTGTGGTTTTAATCTCCATAACTCTAATTATTAATGATGTTAAACATCTTTTCAAATGCTTATTTGTCATCCATAAACTTTCTTTGGTAACGTAAACTTCAATATTTCGTAATACAAATTCTCCCCAAATTAATCTGCAGATTAATTGTAATCATGATAAATCTCAGCAAATTTTTTGTGGAAACTGACAAACTTATTTTAAAATTAACATGGAAATGCAAAGAGCCAAAAATTGCCAAAGCAAATTTGAAGAACAAAGCTAGTGGAGTTAAGACTATAGCTATCAAAACCAATGGCAATGTTATAGTAATTACGAGTGGCGTTGAGTCAAGAATAGAAAAAATAAAGCAAAATTTAAAATGCAGAAACAGATTCACAAGTATATGGTCCTGTGGTGTATGGCAAAGGCCATACTGTAATGCAGTGAGAATAGAATATTTTTTTTTTAAATCATGGTAGTTAAATTGGATATCCAAATGTATCTTGACCCTTACCTCATACTATACCTAAAACTTAATTCCTGATCTACTGGAGACCTAAGTATGAAGTTAAAGCATTAGTTTTTAGAAGGAAACATTGAAGAATATGACCATAATTTTTGAATAGCAAATATTTCTTAAATATAAGTCAAAAAGTACTCACCACAAAGAAAAAAAATAAAAATAATTGGGCTTTACTATATTATTATTATTATTTTTTTTACTGTAACTAAAAACATCTGTTTATCAAGATATACCATTATGTAGATCAAAAAAGCAACCAACAGAGTGGAAGAAGATTTTAGCAGTGTGTATCTTTTATCAAAGACTAGAATGCAGGGTACATAAAGATCTCTTCTAAATCAAGAAGGAGGAGACAAGGCAATAGAACTATAAGCAAAAGGCTTGGATAGATACACTCCCCAAGAGCTTATCCAGATGTTCAATAAACATTTGAAAAGGAGCTCAATTTCATTAGTCATCAAGGAAATGCAAATCAATATGACAAAGCAATATTACAACACACCGAAGGGAACAGGGAAAATGAAAAATGCAAAGTGCTGCCAAGCCTGAGGACCAACTGGAGCTCACACCACTGGTGGAATTGTAAACTAGTACAATCACTCTGGGCTATCGTTAGGCGGTATTTACTAAATCCGCATATATTCGTATTCCATAATCCAGCAATCATATATAATCAACAGAAATGTGTGCATATGTTCACCAAAAGACGTGTAGAGAATGTTCATAGCCTTTGCTATTTTCATTGCTCCAAACTGGAAACACTCCATAGTCAAGCAATAGCACAATAGAAAAATTAATTTATCAAATAGAATACTACATAGCAATAGAAACAAGCAATCTATAACTACACACACACTAGGGATATATATTACAAACAAAGTTTAGTGATAGAAGCCAAACACAAAAGAGAACATAGTGTATTATTATATTTACAAAAATTCAGAAATAGGAGAAGCTTATCTATGCTGTTAGAAGTCAGGAGGAGGGCAGGAACTGGCAAAGTGTATAAGAGGAGCTTCTGGAATACTGGTAATTTGCTGTTTTGTTTTTACCTGGGTGCTGGATACATGGATGTATTCAGTTTTGAACATTCAAGGTAATTATATATGTTATCTTTCAGTAAAAAAAAAAAAAGTTTAAAGATTTTCACAAAGAGAAGACTTACCTACCAACCCTGAGTGAAACTATCACTTTTTTTTACAAATAAAAATAAAAAAATACACTTCTAGAAATTCAACCTGAAAAAAACAGCTTTTAGTAGTAATCATATCTCCTTGCTGACTCATATGGAGCACAGAGTCAATGAAGTCCTCAAGTTTCCAATGAGCTACAATTACAAAGGTGGAGTAAGATCCTCAAGGATGATGACTGTGTCTAAGACTTCTTTGTTTATTTTGCTTAAAAAAAACACTCAAATATTAGTTAGTTGAATGCTAAACTTAATACCAACACGTAAAGGACACTTAGTGGTCATCAACTATAAGATAGGCTTAAGGCTTGTCTATATACGTAGCAACATATACCCAAACCAAAAAACCAAACCCATCACTGTCGAGTCAATTCCGACTCATAGTGTGACCCTATAGGACAGAGTAGAACTGCCCCATAGGGTTTTCAAGGAGAGCCTGGTGGATTTGAACTGCTAACCTTTTGGTTAGCAGCTGTAGCTCTTAACCACTGTGCCACCAGGGTTTCCAGGAACATATATAGACAACATTGGTTTTTTTTTTTTTTTTAATATATTGCCATTAATATTTCATACCTGAAAGGTAAACCAAAAAAAAAAAAAAAGAACATTGCCTTCAAGTTGATTCCAACTCCTAGTGACCCTATAAGACAGAGTAGAACTGCCCCATAGGATCCATGGACTGATTAGTAACATACATGTTTTATTTGTGGTAGGATGATCACTACCTGAGACATCACTGATGCCTACTCATAGAGAAGAAGAGAAATTTATTTCGAAAAGCTCTGTGTGATTTGTTAGCATTTGATTTCCTGTGTTCGAAAACTGAGCCACTTAATCAAGCACATGAGATCAATCCTAGTATAAACTGTTTATTCATTTGTTTGTTCATTTATTTGACTACAGTTACGGAACGCCAGCTATGTACCACTTTGGGTGATGTATATATTAATATAAAAGACAGAATCCCTGTCAAGAAGTCTAAAACATATTGTAAAAAGTTATGTAAATACATAACTGAGACTACCACATGGCAACTACTACAGACAGGGAGATATTAAATAAATTATGATGATTGAAATTTTCCATCACAAAAAGATAATATAAATAGGTAAATGAATGAATAAGATAGAGGGATAGAGAGGTAGATGATAGAGAGAGAGAGAGATAGACAGACAGGCAGACAGATAGATATGGTTGGATAGATAGATAGACAAGAAATAGATGATAGGTAGGTAGGTAGGTAGATAATAGATAAAGGTAAGTATTCTGATAGTAATAAGCATAGAATGATATGTACAACATTGAAAACAACTAAATAGTCCATGGTGGATATAGTCAGGGGAAACCTCTTAGAGAAGATGCTCCATTACCCAAGATTTGAAGGTGCAAAAGAAGTTCAGTAACAATGAGAGTGAGTAGGCCAGACCAGTCAAGCAACACATGCGAAGCTATGGAAGTCTGAAGGAAGATGGTGGGCTTGAGAAAACACAAGGGGCTGGCTGGTAATAGAGCACTGAGATTGTGGAGAAGCTAATTAAGTAGATTGGCTGAGGGAGACTGAGGCTTTGCCCCTGGTGTGTAGATGCTGTTGCCTTAAAGGAGGGAAGGGGAATATCGAAGGATAAACATAAACCTAGAAAGATAACTGAAGGCGCTGCTTGATAGTATTTTCTAATACTTTAATGAATTTTCTTGTCTCTCTCATTAGAGTACAATTTCCTTTTCATTCCAAGTCTCTCATTTTTTGTTGTTCTGTATGTCTTACAGTAAAATATTTGACACATTGTGAACACACAATAAGTACTTGTATAATCTTAATCGAATTAATGATGGGCATTTTTTTTATGAAAGATGTTGTAATTATTGTATACAATAGTTAAGCTCCTTTCTACCTGAGATGCCTTTTCCACCTGGTTAAGCATTTGGCTGCCAACCAAAAGGTCGGTAGTTTGAATCCACCGGACAGTCCTTGGAAACCCTACAGGGCAGTTCTACTCTGTCCTATAGAGTCGCTCTCAGTCAAAAATTGACTCAGTGGCAACGGGAACTACAACATACCTTGCCTGGAAAACTTTCTATTTATCCCAAAAATCCCAGAGTTTGTTGCTCTGTCCCTTGCATTCTCACAACGTTCTGCTCCAATTCCTACGTAGCGCCAACATATATACATATATTATCAGTTCATAATGTGTGCTCGTTCTTGTTTCTCATCCTGTGCCCACCAAAGTGCCTGGTGGAGTAGGAGTTCAGTAAACATTTCTGAAAAGAAATATTGCAATCTTTTTTCCAGTTTTCTTCAAAATAGTAACATTTATCACTGAACCTTAGCAAGAGTCACAGTTCTGAATTAAATATCCAGAGACACCATAAGAGTACCGTGACAGTCAGACGCCCAAGTAATGGAATTGTTATAAACTCTAGTCAGCGTTTCGGAAACCTGCACCCATGCTCAGAAAAGTCATGAAAAACAACAACAACAACAGTTGGAGATGGCTCTGATGTTTCAGATTTAATCATCTGGCTCTTAAAGAAGCTCTGAAATGACCAACTTCTGATAACTTCCTGCCTAGCAGTGCCTTAAACGTGTATGTTTTTTTCCTACTTGATGAGGCAGGACAGGATACAGTGATAAGCTGTTGATTACAGAGAACTGCAAGGAAGGTATATTGAGAATATTCCGTAGTTATGTTTACAGCCAAGATTAACATAATAATCCTTGGAAAGAGAGAGTAATTTTTACCAGCCAGCACCCAGGTGCTAACAGGCTGTTTGGGGCATGTATAAATCAGCTTAACACAGCTTTGCTTACCCCACACTGGCACAATAGAAGAGTGACTTTAAAAAGAACACCTCATTTAAAGAGAGGATCATAAGCTTAAGACAAAAATGCTTTCCCAAAAGTGGTTTAGGCTTAAAATCAGGAAATTTATTTCATCCTCCAAACCATACAGGAAATCATTTATGAAAACAACTGATCCATTTAATAAAGAATAGAAAGTAGTCACTTCAACTTAGTTATTCCTGTAATTAACCAGCCGTTTTCCATAAAGGTTGAGATCCTTTTCTACATATTAATAAATTATTTCTCTGGACATACTTATTATAAAAGAGGTATTTCTATGCTTCTATATTAATTATGAGAATAGAGTTCTAAGTTTCAAAGTTCTCTAATTCTTTAGTTATCTGTTACAATTTCCAAGCTTTTTGTTGCAGGTATTTTAAAAAATCTCATCTAACTTCAGCTGGCATTTAATTACGCTCAAAGACTAACTCTGTTTTAGCTTCAGTCTTGGTTTGGCTTAGTTTTTTCTTTTTTAATGACTATTTCATGACCATTTCATGAGTCCTACAGTGCTTTTTTTATGGTGCTTTTGAGGGGTCTTGACAAAGTTAAAACTGATTCTATTAAAAGAACAGCACTTGAGACCCCCCAAAGAAGAAATCTCCCCCTGTGAAAAGACAAAGTGTTTTATATATTGATTGGTGATAACTAAGGGAACTATTATAAGAGAAACAGTTTTTACAATAATAAACCCATAAAAAATAACAGGCGCCAAATGTTAGAAGCCCTAACGGTAAGCCTTTAAGACAGGCTCTGGAAAAAAAAAAAAATAATACAATTTAAATATTGCTACCAGTTCCCAGTTTGTAATTAAATTCAAGGATTTCTATATCTATTTTGTGTTTTTTTAATCAATATTTCTTTATTTTGTTGGGTACCTTAGATATATTCCTGATAACTCTAAAAATCACAATATGTTCTTTTTATGGATATCTTGTGTCTCTGTGTCTCTGTTCACATAAGCTATAATAACTTAATCCATTCTTTATAATCTAGATTTTTTTTTTTTTTTTTTTACCTAAACTCCAATCTACCAACTAATCTAGTAATTTTTTAACTCTGCCTTTAAGATCTAAGTAGAACGTATGTGTCTTAGGGATAAAGACTGTGATTTACTCAAATTTATCCTCGGCTGGCACTGGGTTTTGATGCCTAACAAGGGGCCCTGGTGGCACAGTGGTTATAAGTTTGGTTGTTCACCAAAAGGTCAGCAGGTCAAATCCACCAGCTGCTTCTTGGGAACCCTATGAAGCAGTTCTTCTCTGTCCTATAGGGTCGCTATGAGTTGGAATGGACTCGGCAGCTATGAGTTTGGTTTTTGGTGCCCAGTACAATGTTTCAGATGGATTTAATTTCATTGAAAATCATTTATACTTTGCTTTAGACTGTGATTGTGGAATCAAAGGAGCCCTGATGGAACAAACACTTAAGCACTCTTCTGTTGACCAAAAGGTTGGTCATTCCAACCTACCCCGTGGTCTGCAGGAGAAAGACCTGTCAATTTGCTTTTGTAAAGATCACAACCTAGAATTAGGGAGTTCTACTCTGTCACATGGGGTTTCTATGAGTCAAAAACAACTCGACGGCACCTAACATCGACAACATGTAGATATCAAGAAAAATGTGCTTTATCAGAGTCAAGTAATAGTTATATTGAGACATAAAGCACTTATTTAGTATCAACCAAAGGTCCTTGGGTGGCACAAATGGTTTGTCCTTGACAACTAACCTCAGAGTTGGAGGTTTGAACCTCCCAGTCATGCTACAGAAGAAGGTTCTGGTGATCTGCTTCTATAAAGACTAAAAAAAACAGACAAGACAACCTTAGAAGCCGTTCTACTCTGTAACGCGGGGGTCCCCGTACGTTGGACTGAATTTACAGCAACAGGTTTGAGTGTCCCGGTCACTGTAATAGATCCATATATATGCTGTCTTATATAATCTACACAACAAATTTGAGAATGCATATCGTTATCTCCGTTCTACATATGGGGAAACCGAAGCTCAAAACATAAAATAACTAGCCCAAGGCAAGATCTAAAATTTTAACCTGCATATTGTGACTTCCAAGCCAAAATTTCTTTTCATTACAGAAATTTCTTTCCCAATATAAATGTGGATTGAAAAAAAATCTCTGTTTGGAAAGCAAAAAGAAAAATGTGAAATGTTAGTGCTTATTGGTACTCCAAGAAAAAAATGAAATATTTAAGTGAAAATTTCTTTATGACAAAGGAATAGTGCAACAACAATAACAAGAAAAAGAATAATGCAACAACAACAACAACAAAAGACATCTGATATGTCATTTAGGAAAGAAAGAAAATGGAAATGCTATCTCTTTCAAAATGCTTTCTAAGAATATATGTCCTCATTTCAGGATTCATAATCAGGCAACAATTCCATAACAAGATAGGAAAATAAACTCTGGTAGCATTTATTCTGGAAAGCATTATCCCTACCTATCAAAAGCTTACCTACTATTTTTCCTTTTTTAAAAATAATTACCACAATACCATATTTCCTATATAATTAGGAAACCACCATAATTTTTCCCAAGAGGAATTTTTTGTTTGTTTTTGAGCACTTTATTCTCTAAACCGCTTTGCATTTTGAGTGCCTTGTACCAATTACTTAAGTTCTTTATGGCTTCAGTTTTCTCATTGGTAAAAGGGAGGAGATGATGACGATGATGACAGTATCTATTTCGTACAGGTGGTCATGAAGATGAAAAGAAACAGGGTACGCAAATTTCTTAGTACGTGGGGTGTCGCAAAAGACTCCATTTATTGACTCCTCTGTAAATATATTAGAGAAGAAGGGAAAGGAGTGTAATTACAAAATAATTTTATATGGAGTAGGGTAGGTCCTAATCCTATCTGAGTGTTGTCCTTATAAAAGAGAACAAACATAGAGAGACAAGCAGAGGAAAGATGACCACGTGAAGCTGCTTCTACAAGCCATGAAACACCAAAGATTACTGGGAACCACCAGAAGCTAGGAGAGAGGCATAGAACAATTTTTCCTTCAAAGACTCAGAAGGAATCAATATGGCAGATACCCTGACTTGGACTTCTCACATTCAGAACTGTGAAACAATAAATTCTGTTATTTAAAGTCACAGAATTTGTGGTACTTCATTACAGCAGCCCTAATAGTTTAAGAAAGGTATAATAATATATTTTCTTAAAAAAAAAAATGCTTTGGAAATTGCAAACTCAGATTATACAGTGAAAAAGAGAGGTAGGGTCAGTCAGGGTAAGAACAGAGGATCTCACTAGCTACGATTGGTTGCTATGAAACACTTAACATTATCTCAGCTGGACTCAAAGAATGACATAGCAACAGCTTGGGTTATGAATTGAATTGTACCCCTGACAGACATGTTGAAGTCCTAACCCCTAGTAGCTGTGAATGTGAATTTGTGTAGAAATAGTTCTCTATTCAAATGTTCTAGTCAAAGCTAGCCATCACTGAATTACTTTGTTTCTATATGTCAGTGGTTCTCAGAGTGTGATTCCTTTGACCAAGAGCATCAGCATCACCTTAGAAAGTCTTAGAAATGCAAATTCTCATAGACCTACTGCATCAGCACCTCTGAGGGTGGGACCCAGCAATCTGTGTTCTAACAATTGCTCCAGGTGACTCTGATATGTGCTGCAGTTGAGAGTCACTGATGAATGGAAAGTTAAACCAAAAAAAAAAAATCAAACCCATTACTTGATTCCAACTCAAAGTGACCCTATCGGACAGAGTAGAACTGCCCCAATAGGATTTCCAAGGCTGTAAATTTTTCCAGAAGCAGACTACCGCATATCTCTCCTGTGGAGTGGCTGGAGGGTTCAAACTGTGGACATTTAAGTTAGCATCCCTTCAACCGCTGCACCACCAGAGCTCCTTGTATGGAAAGTTACAGTTGTAAAATATTTAGCAATTCCGCACACAGTCTAAAAGATGTAGTCCGAGCTCCTCATCAGGGCATATAAAGATTCTCCATGCCTTGGTCCTTGTCCACATCCCAGCCTCATTTTGTACTTCTCTCTGACTCACGCTCTGTACTCTAGCAGTATCGAAATACTGTAATTCTTCACATATCCACCATTATTTTGCATATAAATGTCTTTGCTCATGCTATTTTCCTAACCAAATAATATTCCTTTATAATTCCTTTTTTTGCTTACCTGTTATTTTTTTTTTTTAACTTTTATTCATTCTTAAAAATTCTATGCTGGTGTCACCTCAGAATATGAATCTTATCCTCTTTTCCTGAACAAGGCTGGGCTAAGCAACCTTCTCACTTGATTTCATAATGCCTGTTGTATATTAAAGAACTTAGAAAACTATCCTCCCAAAACTTTGGATGCCTTGAGGAGCAGGACCTTATTTATTCATCTTTGTATTGCCATGCCTGGTAAAAATTGCTAGCAAATACTGGTTGCTGTCCAGTCATTTCCAACTCATAGCAACCCTAAAGGGCAGAGTTGAACTGCCCCATAGGGTTTCCAAAGAGCAGCTGGTAGATTCGAACTTTGGGTTAGCAGATAACACTTAACCACTGCCCCACCAGGGCCATTGACACTTTAATGATTAAACTGGGTTCTTGTCATCATATAAATTTCCCCTGAGCTGAAGATTTAGAAATCATATAAAAGTTGGCATCTTGGTGATATATTTTATATTAAAAAGCATTTGAATTGTTTTTATGATTTTGGTTATATAATTTTATTTTTTATGCAATATTATTCTCTGAAGATAACACTGGACATGGAGAGATATCTGTAATCTTGCATTTTCATATGATGATTCTGTTTTGTACTAGGTCAGGACAGTGGCTGTCCTTGTGGACTATCCTAAAATCAGGGTGTGTTCATAAGAAGTACTTGTATTATTTACATTGGTTTAGAGTCTCTTGTGCTTATGTTTATGGAGTCCCTGGGTGATGCAAATAGTTAAGTGCTCAGCTGTTCACTGAAAAAATGAAGATTCATCTCCACTCAGAGGTTCCTCAGAAGAAAGACTTGCAATATACTTGAGAAAAACCAGCCATCAAAAACATTATGGAGCACAATTTTATGAGGACACACAGGATGGATTCATCTTGAAGGCAACCACTTAAGCTAACCAGAGACTTCAGTAGCCACACAAGACTGAGAATACAGACTTCACACAATAAATTTAGAAAAGATACGAAACACACAAGCAGCAGTAACAACAACAAATGTCAACCATGGGGAGGGGGAGGAGTCTGATTTTCAGACTTACCAGATTATATTATTAGAAATGTCCAGTTCCCCACAAAATATTTATGAGATGTGAAAAAAAAAAAAAGTACAGAGAAATAAAAGTAGTCCTTAAGAACTATCCATGAGAAATAACAGATATTGGACTAGGAAAAAAAAAAAAACTTAAAATCAGCAATTTTAAATTTGTTCAAAGACATAAAGGAAATCATGCGTAAAGAACTAATGGAAAATTTGAGAATGATGACTACCCAGATATACATTATCAATAAAGAGATGAGTTATTAGAAAAAATACAGATATCCTGGTGATGAAAAGTACAATAAATAAAATAGAAAAATAAGCTGGAGTGGCTCAACAGCAGATCTGAGCTGGCAGAAGAAAGAATCAGTAAATTTGAAGTTAGGTCAACTGAGATTATCCAGTCTAAGAAACACACAGAAAAATATGAAGAAAAATGAACAGAGACTCAGAGACCTGCGGGATGCTGTGAAATACCAAAATACATGTAATAGGATTGCAAAAGGAGAGACGAGAAAGAGGCAGGAAGAATATTTGCTGAAATAATGGCGAAAAGTTGAAAATGCAAATCAACCACTTTACGCCCACTGGGGTGACTACAATCAAAATGACAGAAAATAACAGATGTTGTTGAAAGTATATCAAAACTGGAACCCTCATACACTGCTTTTGGGAATGTAAACTGGTACAGCCACTTTGGAAAACAATTTGGCATTTCCTTAAAAAGCTAAAACTAGTGCTATCATTCCAAACCAAAAACCAAATCCAGTGCCATCGAGTCGATTCCGACTCATAGCGACCGTATAGGACAGAGTAGAACTGCCCCATAGAGTTTCCAAGGAGCACCTGGCGGATTCAAACTCCCGACCCTTTGGTTAGCAGCCGTAGCACTTAACCACTACGCCACCAGGGTTTCCATATGACTCAGCAATTCCAGTCCTAAGTATATAGGCATTATAACCAAGAGAAGTGAAAACAAATGTCTCCCCCAAACTGTGTATACACGTGTTCGTAGAAGTATTAATTATAAAATAACCAAGAAGTAAAATGAACCTAAATGTCAATCAAACATATACATAAATACAATGTGTTATATCCGTAAAATTGAATATTATTCAGCCAAAAACGGAATGATACAAGCTACGCATGGATAAACCTTGAAAACTTTATGCTGAGTGAAAGAAGCTAGACTCAAAAGGCCCCATATTGTATGAGTCCATTTATAAGAAATGCCCAGAATGGGTGAACCCATAGAGACAGAAAGTAGGTTAGAGTTTCCAGCAGCTAGAGGTGAGCAGAAAATGGACTGGAAGTGAGGGAAAATGGGTAGTTTTCTTTTAAAGGTAATGAAAATGTCCTGGAATTAGATACCCGTGATGTTGCACAACTGTGAATGTACTAAAAAGTACTGAATGGTACGCTTTAAAAAGGTGAAATTTATGGTATGTGAATCATGCCTCAATTAAAAAAAAAATATAGTATACTCTTTCACTACTCAACTTTCAACCCCTTCACTATTATAAAGAAATAAGTAACACAGATAAATAAATAAGTAAAATTAGTATAAAAGAAAGAAAAAAATTGTATATCTAAAAACAAATGATAAAACAATAAACCATTTAGACAAAGACTTTGGAGAGCACAGTTATGAGCTTAGAGTAGGCAAATGTTTCTTAAACTGGGCATAATAATTTGATACACTTAAAAGGAATTCTATATATTAATATTATTATTTGCTTTTCACCAATGCCTTCAGAGCAGCTTGGACTTCTTCCTTTAGTACCATCAGTTCCTGATCATATGCTACCTCTTGAAATGGTTGAACATCGACTAATTCTTTTTAGTATAATGACTGTGTATTCCTTCCATCTTCTTTTGATGCTTCCTGCATCGTTTAATATTTTTCCCATAGAATCCCTCACTATTGCAACCGGAGGCTTGAATTTTTCCTCAGTTCTTTCAGCTTGAGAAATGCCAAGCGTGCTCTTCCCTTTTGGTTTTCTATCTCCAGCTCTTAGCACATGTCATTATGATATTTGACTTTGTCTTCTCAAGAGGCCCTTTGAAATCTTCTGTTCAGTTCTTTTACCTCATCATTTCTTCCTTTTGCTTTAGCTGCTCGACATTTGTGAGTAAGTTCCAGAGTCTTTCTGACATCCATCTTGGTCTTTTCTTTCTTTCCTGTCTTTTCAATGACTTCTTGCTTTCTTCATGATGCCCTTGATGTCATTCCACAACTCATCTGGTCTTCGGTCACTAATGTTCAGTGTGACAAATCTATTCTTGAGATGGTCTTTAAATTCAGGTGGGATATAGTCAAGGTCATATTTTCTTCAGTTTCAGCTTGAACTTGCATATGAGCAATTGATGGTTTGATCTGCAGTTGGCCCCTGGTCTTGTTCTGACTGATGATATTGAGCTTTTCCATTGTCTCTTTCCACAGATGTAGTCAATTTGATTCCTGTGTGTTCCATCTGGTGAGGTCCATGCGTATAGTCACCGTTTATGCTGGTGAAAGAAGGTAATTGCAATGAAGAAGGCATTGGTGAAACACAAGGCTCCAGGAACTGATGGAATATCAACTGAGATGTTTCAACAAACGGATGCAGCGCAGGAGGTGCTCACTCGTCTATGCCAAGAAATATGGAAGAGAGTTTCCTGGCCAACTGACTGGAAGAGATCCATATTTATGCCTATTCCCAAGAAAGGTGATCCAACCGAATGTGGAAATTATAGAGCAATATCATTAATTTTCCATGCAAACAAAATTTTGCTGAAGATCATTCAAAAATAGCTGCAGCACTATATCAACAGGGAACTGCCAGAAATTCAGGTTGGTGTCAGAAGAGGACGTGGAACTAGGGATATCATTTCTGATGTCAGATGGATCCAGGATGAAAGCAAAGAATACCAGAAGGATGTTTACCTGTGTTTTATTGACTATGCAAAGGCATTTGACTGTGTGGATCATTACAAATTATGGATAACATTGCGAAGAATGAGAAATCCAGAACACTTAATTGTGCTCATGAGGAATCTACATTGATCAAGAGGCAGTTGTTCAGACAAGACAAGGGGATACTGATTGGTTTAAAGTCAGGAAAGATGTGCGTCAGGGTTGTATCCTTTCACCATACCTATTCAATCTGTATGCTGAACAGATAATACGGAAGCTGGACTATATGAAGAACAGGGCATCAGGATTGGAGGAAGACTCATTAACAGCCTGCGTTATACAGATGACGCAATCTTGCTTGCTGAAAGTGAAGAGGACTTGAAGCACTTACTTATGAAGATTAGAGACCACAGCCTTCAGTATGGATTGCACCTCAAAATAAAGAAAACAAAAATCCTCACAACTGGACCAATAAGCAACATCATGATAAACGAGGTGAATTGACACAGTGGCTGCAACAATGAGCTCAGGCATGATGATTGTAAGGGTGGCGCAGGACTGGGCAGTGTTTCCTTCTGTTGTGCATGGGTTGCTATGAGTCAGAACTGACTCAACGGCACCTAACAACAACAATGTTATTACTTAATCCTAATATATTAAATAATTCTGTCTGTGAAAAGAAATCATTAAGAGCAATTCATAAGGTGTGAGAAAATACTTTCAGTGCCTATATCTGACAAAGAACTCATATCCAAAATAAATATTTTTACAAAGCAATAAAAAAGAATAATGGGCCGGGGAGAATTGAGCAGGCACTTCACAAAAGGAAAGCTTCAAATGCTAAATAAACATATTAAAAGGTGTATTATTAATTTAAAAAAATGCAAATTAGGACCACAATGTAATGAAGTTAGAAGCCCTGGTGGCCCAGTAGTTAAAGCCATGGACTGCTAACCAAAAGGTCAGCAGTGCAAAACCACCAGCGGCTCCTTGGGAGAAAGACGTGGCAGTCTGCTTGCATAGAGATTTACAGCCTTGGAAACTCTATGGGGTCACTATGAGTCAGAATCAACTCGACAGCAGTGGGTTTTTATTATGGGTAAAATTAAAAAGACAGAAGATGCCAAGTGTGGCAAGGAAATGGAATAATTGGGGCATGCAGATACCGTTGCAGGAGTATAAGTTGGTACACCTAAATCCAATTTAGTCTGGAAAACTATCTGGCAGTATTTACTAACACAGCACATCCCATGACCTAGCAATTCCTCTCCCAAGTATGCACTCAACAGAACTGTGAACACATATTCATCAAAAGACCTGCACCAAAACGTTCATAACATCTCTATTTGTAATAACCCCACACTACAAACTGCCAAAATGCCAGTCAACAACCACAAAAGAAAACTCGATAAATAAATTCATACCACAGAATATTTTCAATAAAAATAGAAGAAATTCAACCCTACAAATTCATACAAATTACTCTCCCAAAAATAATATTAAGTAAATGAATTCAGACACAAAAGAGGAAATATTGTATATTACATTTACATAAAGTTAAGAAATAGACAAAATCAATCTCTAGTGCTGTGAATCAGGACAGCGGATACTCTAGGTGGCTTGACTAGAAGGCAACATCCAGAGGACTGCCTAGATGCTGGTGATATTCTGTTTTCTGGTCTGTGTTGCTAGTCACCCAAGTATATTCACATCATGAAAATATATTAAACTGTACATTTATTTTGTGTATGAATCTCTAGCTATTTTATATTTTTAAAATTAAAAAAACAAATGAGGGTCTGATTTAGAGCAAAGAATTTGGAGTGAAGTAAAAAATCACAGGCTCCTGTCCTGATATTTCTGTATAACCTTGAGAAAATAAATTTTTTTTTTTTTTTAAATCCCAGTTTGCTTTATTTCAAAAATGAGAGACCAGTCACAATGGATACTTATTTTAGGAAGAAGTGAACAGGAAGGGGTGATCAGGTACTCACATTATTCACATATATGCAAGAAAATATTTTGTAAATTCAAAATTTTCAGCAAAAAAAAAAACAGCTTTTTTTTTTTTTCTTTTCTTATAGTCCAGTCCAATGTTTGTCTGTAGTGTGGGCTTCAGGAATGGTTTTAGGCTGGACTATAAAACATAAAATGATGCTCATGAAGAGTGTGCTTCTTAGTTCAAGCAGATACGCGACACCAAACGGGCAGCTCCTGTCCGGAGGCAGGATAAGAAGGCGGCAAGAGACAGGAACTGATTAAATGAATCCGAGAAACCTGGGGTGGAAAAGGGTGTGTGCTGCCAAATTGTGGGGATTGCAACTAACGTCACATAACAATATGTGCATAAATTTTTGTATGAGAAGTGAACTTGATCTGTAAACTTTCACCTAAAGTACAATTTAAAAAAAAAGTAAAACAAAATTCAAGCTCACACACACAAAAAAAGACCAGACTTACTGGTCTGACAGGCTGGAGAAACCCAGAGAGGATGACCCCTGGAAGCCCTTTCAACTCAGTACTGAAGTAACTGCTGAAGTTTACCCTTCAGCCAAAGATTATACAGACATATAAAACAAACAATTTTTTTTTAATTAAAAAAAAAAATAGCTGTTATTGTTAAAAAAGACATTTAGATCTTTGTTGTTGCTGTTATTAGGTGCCACCAAGTCAGTTCTGACTCATAGCAACCCTGTGTACAACAGAAGGAAACGCTGCCCTGCCTACACCATCTTCACAATCATTATGCTTGAGTCCATTATCGCAGCATTGTCAATACATCTTGTTGAGGATCTTCCTCTTTTTCATTGACCGTCTATTTTACCAAGTATGATGCCCTTCTCCACGGACCGATCCCTCGTGATAACATGTCCAAAGTATGCAAGATGAAGTTTCGCCATACTTGCTTCTAAGGAGCATTCTGGTTGTACTTCTTCCAAGACAGATTTTTTCATTCTTCTGGCAGTCCATGGTATATTCAATATTTTTTTGCCAACATCACAATTCACAGACATCAATTCTTCTTCAACCTTCCTTATTCATCATCCAGCTTTCGCATGCATATGAGGTGATTAAAGACACCAGGGCTTGGGTCAGGCGCACCTTAGTCTTCAAGGTGACCCCTTCCCTTTTCAACACTTTAAAGAGGTCTTTTGCAGCAGATTCGTCCAATGCAATGTGTCTTTTGATTTCTTAACTGCTTTTTCCATGGGTGTTGATTGTGGATCCAAGTAAAATGATATCCTTGACGACTGCAATCTTTTCTCCATTTATCATGACTTTTCATTGCTTATTGGTCCAGTTGTGAGGATTTTTGTTTTCTTTATGGTCAGGTGTAATCTATACTGAAGGCTGTGGTCTTTAATCTTCATCAGTAAGTGCTTCAAGTCCTCATCACTTTCACTCTTCCCTCTTCACTGTAGCAACACTGAAATTTGTAGGACTATTGAAAGCTGACTAGGGCTGAGAATAGAGTTCAGACTCTAAGGAGTCCCTGGGTGAGTCGAAACGTTAACTAGTCTGCTACTAGTTAAAAAGTTGGTGGTTAGAACACACCCAGAGAAGCCCCGGAAGACAGGCCTGGCAATCAGCTTCCAAAAGGACATAGCCTTGAAAATCCTGTGGAGCAGTTCTACTCTGCACCCATGGAGTTGCCATTAGTCGGAATTTACTCCATGGCAAATTACAACAACAGCAATCTAAAGAAAATCTATAGAACAGGGGTGAGGGGGAGGAGAGGTGTGTGAACAAGAGTTTAAGAATGTGGGACTAAGAGCAAGAGGCAGAGGCCACCTCCCTGACTTCTCCCTCTGCAGGGAGAACCTTCAAGCTGCTCACCTGTTTCAACTAGGGTGTATTTTCTCTCGGAATCGACTCAAGGGCACTGACTGGATTCTAGATAATCTTGGTATTCATGTTTTAAGATGTTCTTCATCTAATCTGTTCACATTTTTGGATTTTATTCTGCTTTAATTGCCTTCAGTTTTATTTTTCAAATCTTATTTGTTTTCATTTTTAACTTTATTTTTTATTCTACTATTCTTCCCTCCAAATTTTAGTTGTATTTTTTATAATTAATCTCTGAATTTTTTAAACTATTTGTTCTAACCTTTTGCATAATTTTCTTTCACCTTTTAAAATCTTACATAATGTCTTTCAAAAGGTTTAAATTATTTCTACTTAGTCTAATTTTTACCTGAACTTCCTATTCTGTATTGTTAATCTTAGCTTTTTATCATCTATTTTTAGTATTGTCAAACATCCATTTTTTAATTTTTTATTAACTTAAATGGTGTTTTTAATATCCTTATTTCATTTTATTCTCCTTTTCCTCTTGGTTATTTTTTTTTTTATTACCTATTTTTTTCTTACTTGTACTTACACAGTAATAGTAGGTAGTTATGGGAAGAAGAAATACTTGATGACTCCATTACCTTTGGAGCTATCCGCACAAATAGCCTCTAATAGGTCTCCCATCCTCTGTAAACTTGGCATCCTAAGACCTTCCTTCCATTTACTCTGAAAACCCTCTTCTATGGTAGATTGTGTACTAATTGTATATGCTGGCTCTGAACTGAGGCTAATTCTAAAAAAAAAAAAAATAAGACCTTCCTTCCATTTACTCTGAAAACCCTCTTCTATGGTAAATTGTGTACTAATTGTATATGCTGGCTCTGAACTGAGGCTAATTCTAGGAGACCTAAAACAGCACTGTGGCCCACCAGTCAGAGTAGGGACGTATGGAGGTTATTAATGGAGTCTTAGCTCAAGTTTTTCTCACAGTGGACCCTGTGAGCCCCTAAACATATCCTGTACTGATTTCTCCAGTTCCAGAACGCATAAATGGAATAAACATGCTCACCAACTGGCGAAATCTCTGCACTGAATTCCTGACATGTGAAGTAAGGGCTATTATGATGGAAAAAGTCAAGTGGAAGCCATTAGAACTACCCCTACCTAGGAAAACAGGAAACCAAAAGCAATATCACATTGCTGGAGGGATTGCAGAGATTAATGCCACCACATTCCCCCTCTCTGCAAACACCCCTTCATTCCCACAGACGATCCTCAGGACAAAGAGTGGGACCAAAATCAGATGTTTCCTTCCAGTCATGTCTCCAAGAGTCATCGTGAAGAACACAATATTTCTGGGGAGATGAGAGGCTCTATAGCAGGCACCACAGACAGGCTTCTGAAGGCATTTAAACCCCACCTGCAGCACAGGACATTTTTATGTTTCATTGCCTCCAGTCAGGGTTGGCCTTTCCAGGTCCTCAGAGGCCTCGACCATTTATCATCTCACACATTGGTGTCACCAGCCTAGCTCCATAATCAGTGTGCAGGACTTGGGCCCTAAATGCAATGCCCCTAATTTTGCTCAGGGGTGTGCCTTAAAATCTTTTCCCAGACTCAACTTTCGGAACACTTTCCACCTCTGGGAGATGGTTCTACTATATTGCCCAACCTTCTAGCCAGGCCTCCAAAGATCTGGTTCCTTCTAGCAGAGAATGATCATTCAGCTGCTCTTGCTCTCCCTGAGATTCCTTCAGGTCAAGATGGTTCACGAGGAGGTGGGGCAGCTCAATTCTGGTCAGTTGGCTGGGAACTGACTGAATGAATTATTCTTGGGCTGGATGGACTTGCAGTTAAATCAACAACTGAAATCTACGCTGATGTTACACTGCATAGGAAGGCTTATGAATGTCTTCACTATTCAAACGTTTCCCTAACCATGGTGCAAAAGTAGGTGACAGTTCCCTGACTATGTACAATAGCCATCATGCTGACTACAGTCAGGAAAAAGCTATATACTTAAAAAGCTGGGTATTTCCTTTTTAATATATCTCTATAAATGGCCATGAAAATACAACTGAATGCAAACTCTTAAGATTACTTAGCTCAGCCAGTAATTCACTGTAAAATATTAGGTGGCATACATATTTGTCTGGGTCGATAATGTCATCTGGAAAACCCAGGGACTATATTAGTTCACAGTGCCTAAATACAATTGACTAAGACATAGATGAAAACCCTGGTGGCATAGTGGTTAAGAGCTACGGCTGCTAACCAAAAGATTGGCAGTTCAAATCCACAAGGTGCTCCTTGGAAACCATATGAGACAGTTCTACTCTGTCCTATAGGGTTACTATGAGTTAGAATTGACTCGACGGCAACAGGTTGGTTTGTTTTAATACATAGACAAAATGATAGTGTTGCATGAATGACTTAGTAAAGGAGTTAGGTTGTAAGTCAAAATTGTAAACAAGCATACAAATGACATATGGAATGTCCCCTGTGAGCCACTTACCCTTTGTGTAACTAAGAATTATATATTATTCAAGCTTGTGCTTTCATTAAAGTGTCATAGCCTATTCCAGGATCATAACATTCATAACACAGTTTTTAAAATAGTCATTGATTTTCCACCAATGTATAATCTCAATGATTGACATAACTTAATGTTGTCATATGTTGTTGTTAGGTGCCGTCGAATCGGTTCCGACTCATAGCGACCCTATGTACCACGGAATGAAACACTGCCCGGTCTTGTGCCATTCTTACAATCATTGTTATGCTTGAGCCCTTTATTGCAACCACTGCGTCAATCCATCTCGTTGAGGGTCTTCCTCTTTTTCGGTTAATGTTGTCACATGTAACATGCTAAATTTACCCCTTTAACTTTCTTAAACTTGGTTCCACGTCTAACTTAACTAAAACACATCTAACTTAACTAGACAACCTGAAAAGCATTATTCTGAAAGCAAATAAATCAGAGAGATGAATGCTAGGACACAGTGTTTGGAGAATTCCATGCTGCTGTTTCCACCAGTGGGGGAGAAGGATATGGCTTAGCTGGTGCTCAGCTCATGGGAACAAGATGTGAGTGCAAGGCCTGGTCTTTCAGTGGCTCCGCCGAAGACAATCAGAATAGTGACTTCTATCCTCATTACTCTCTGCTAATCCCAATCAACCTTCTCGCTTTTCCTTCCAAATCTTGGAAAACACACCAAGCAGGAAGATAAGGATTGTAGGAAGACTTCTGCTTCATTACCCGGTATGTAGAGAAAGAAAATAAGAATGAAGACAGAGCACATTTTCTTTTCTTCTTCATTTTCCCCCCTTTACCTGAATTCGCTTGTAGAAGAAGAGCTTGTAAAATATTCTGAATGCCATTTTCTTTGCAAGAACCAAATTAATATCAATTAGAAATGACAACAGCTGATGAACTTCTACTTGTTTATTTTGTGTTAACGACAAATCCTGGATCTAAGGTAAATTCTACAAAGGTATCTTCAAACCAAAGGTATCTTTCTTCCACTGCAGGTCATGGCTACAGATGTTCTTACGTGCAAGATTGTTTTAAGTGTTTTGCAGACAATTACTACTGAATAGAAGATGGAGCTAAAATTTCCAACTGAAAAAAGAACTATGTTTTTAAAAATATTTAGTACATGTCTATTTAAACATGGAGCAACTAAAAGGAAACCATGCCTGTTTAAACACTTAACACATAATTATTGCCCAATATATAAGTACCTGTTAGGAGAAAAATGATTCCCAGGGACTTAATAATAATAACAACAACAAGTGAGTGTCAGGGAGCTCTTACTGTATTATGGGTGGGGTGTATTATAGGCGTGTGTAAAGTGCTGTATATGCATCCTATTATTCAATCTTCACACAATTTTATGTGGGAGGTATTATTACTAGTCTCATTTTATAAGTAATTGAGGATTAAGGAAGCTAACTAACTTCTCAGGTGTCTTCTAATCTTGAATAGCTGGCAAATAATAGAGCCAGGACCAAACCCAAAGTGTGTGTAACTCTAAAACCCTCTCTCGAGACCATTGCATTGTGCAGCCAACCAATACATCAGAGAACGCAGTGAAGCCGGTGATCAGTGTCATGGCGGGGAGCCATCTGGGTTGGCACAGTCTGTGGACCACCCATTCCAGGTAAGTTCCTGATGATAAGTGATTTATTGAGCTTGGTGAAGCAGACCTAGACAGCACAGGCAATGTCACAATTTCAGCCTCCTTAGAAGCTGTCTCTGTTAAAGCCCTCTTCAACTCCTTGCGCTGGGAGGGCCTGCCCTGCTGTGCAAAGATAGGACAGGGAAAGTGATCTAAGCACAGATCTTCACCCTCCTAGGACAGCTTACCCAGGACACAGGAAAGAACATCACTGCCTTTGCTCAACACGGAAAGGTCAGGCATTTATGCCCATACAAGCAGAATAGATGAGGCGACACAGAGTTATAACTTCATAATGTATTAGCCATACTGACCCGACCACGCAGACCTGACTCCTCCAGGGAAGAGATGTAATAGGTTTGCACACATATTTAAAAATACAGCAAGAAGCCCCTCCCGTTTTTGTCCTCTAGATTTTTTCTAGAAAGAATCTTCCTTTGGATTCTCTGCACCACCTTCTGGGGTACCCCAAAATGCTGCCTACTTTTGTGCACAAATTAGGCCCCCATGCCCACTTACAATGTTTTACAAAATGACATTGAACCACAGGGACTAATTTGTAGCACTTGTTCCTTAATTACCTAACAAGTATTTATTGAGTGCCTACTATGTACCAGGCACTACTCTAAACACTGAGTATATGTCAGTGACCAATTAGCCAGGAATCCCTTCTCTCATGGAGCTTGATTGGTAGTATAGGAGGGAAAAAAATGAAAATTAAACATAGTAGAAAGTAAATCATGTAAAAGATGATTAGTTTTACAGGGACAAATGGAAAAGTATGCTAGGGAGAAAAGGAGTGTGCATGAGAAAGGAGTAAGAGAGAAAGGTGATTGGCTAGACCTTATTGAAAAGGTGACTTGAGAGAAGGCACAAAGGAGGTTACAGTCTGAGCCAAAAATGTACCTAGGAGAAGAAGAATCCAGGCAGAGGAAACAGCCAGAGAAAAGGTTCCAAGGCAAGAGCATACTTGGTGTGATTGAAAATGAACAAGGAGGCTAGTGTGGCTGGTAGAGTGTGTCAGGGATAGAATAGAAACAGACAGGCTTAGTGGAATAATAGGAGGCAGATCACGTAGGATGTTGCAGGTGTTAGCTTTTTCTCTGTGTGAAATGGCGGGTCACCATGGAATTTTGTTTTTTGTGTAGGTTTTTTTTTTTTTTTTGGTTTTTTATTTCAGAATATTTTATTATTGAGGCATAGTTCACATACAGTAAAATGCTAAAATCTTAAAGATGCCTTTCAATCAGTTTTAAAAATTTTACACACTTGTGTAACTGACACACCTATTAAGGCCCAAACTATTTCCATAACCCCAGGAAGGTCACTCATGTTCCTTTCCAGTCAATTCCTACCACCAGAGGCAATCTGTGATCTGATTTCTATCATAATACCTTAGTTTTGCCTGTCCTAGAATTTCTTATAAATAGAATTATATAATATATATTTTTATACCTCCAGCTTCTTTCACTTAGCCTAGTGTTTTTGCTGTTCACTCACTCATTTATTCATTATGTTGCATATGTCAGTAGTTCATTTCTTTTTATTACTGAGTAATATTCCATTTTATGGGTTATAGGTTCATTTGTTTATCCAGTCTTCTTTTGAGATGGTATAAATAGAACTTCTAGAAATATTCTTATGTAGAGCTTTTTCATTTTTCTTGGGTAACAACTAGGAGTGGAATTGCTAAGTCATAGGGTACGCATTTGCTTAACTTTTTAAAAAACTGACAGTTTTCCAAAGTGCTTTTTTACATTCCCAGTAATAATGTGTGACATTCCACATCCTTTCCCAATATCTGATGGTATTTTAACCTTCTAGAGGGTATACAGATATACTTCATGATCGTTTTAACTATTTTTCACATGATGACTATGATGAAGAACAATTTTTCCTGTGTGTATTGGTCATTTGTATATCTTATTTGGTAAAGTGTTCTTCATGTCTTTTGTTCATTTTTATTTTTTTTTTTTTTAGTCTTTTTATTATTGAATTGTAAGAGTTTTCATATATTCTGGATACAAGTTCTTTGTCAGGTATACATGTTGAGAATATTTTCTCTTTATCTGTGTTTTATTTATTGTCCAAATGATACATTTTCATGAAGAGAGGATTTTTAATTTTCATGAAATACAATTTGTGGAATTTTTCTTTTATACTTCAGGCTTTTTTCTGTCCACTGTAATAAATATTTGTATATTTTAAGGTCACAAATGGATTCTATATTTTATTCTACTAAGTTTATACTTTTTATGGTAAAATTGATAATCAGCTTTGAGTGAATTTTTGTGTGTGGCATGACATAGATGTAGAAGTTTATTTCTTGTTCTGCGTAAATACCCAGTTTGGTCCACAATTTGTTAAAGAGACACAACTTTCCCCATTGAGTTTAATTACAGAGAAATTTCTGAGAATTCTATTCTATTCCATTGATATATCTGATTATCCTTACATGAATACCAGTTTCTTGATTGGTGTGTATTTGTAATTAGTTTTGAAATCAGAATGAATAAGACCACCAACTTGGTTATTCTTTTTCAGGAGAATATTCTAATTCATTTGCATTTCCGTATATATATATATATTTTTTTTTTTTCCTAATTTCTACACAAACAAAATCTCTTGGGATTTTGGTTTGGCTTTTGTTTCATGTATAGATCAAATTGAGAATTGACAACTTGACAACATTGATTCTTCCATTCTAAGAACATGATATATCTTCTTTTACTTTGATCTTTAATTTCTCTAAGGAATGTTTTATAGTTTTCAGCATAAAGGTAGGAAAACCTGGTAGGCTAGTGGTTAAGAGCTATGGCTGCTGACCAAAATGTCGGCAGTTCCAATTCACCAGACTCTCCTAGGAAACCCTACGGGGCAGTCCTACTCAGTCCTATAGGGTTGCTATGAATCGGAACCGACTCGACCGCAATCAGTTTTTTTGTGTACTAGAATGAGAAAGCTCCTTAACAATACATTTAATGAAACATGTTCAACACCTTTATACTAAGGAACAAACCAACCCATTGTAATTAGATATTATCAAACATAGTATCAGCCATGGAAACAAACAAGATACGCCAAGTTTCTTGTGTCTCTTCCACCAAGATAAACTAATTATCAATTTGGAGGGAGGAGAAAAAGTGATGTCTGTAAACCCCTGACTTAAAATCTCTTGATTCGAAATCCTGATCTAAGTGCTCTGATATGTATTCACCAGGTATATTAGGGAGAAACTTGTTCCTTTCTACTCCAAATAAAGCAAAAGGAAGTTGTAATTAGATATTACCAAACATAATATCAGCCATGGAAAAAAATTACACATTTCATGATATCCATTGCATAGAAGCAGTGTTTACCTGACAGAACCTCCCAGACCCAGTGCCGTCGAGTCGATGCCGACTCATAGCGACCCTATAGGACAGAGTAGAACTGCCCCATAGAGTTTCCAGGAGCACCTGGGAGATTCGAACTTCCGACCCTGTGGTTAGCAGCCGTAGCACTTAACCACTACGCCAGAACCTACTACTGAGCAAATTTCTGTCAAAAGCTTCCAAACTCCCATGTAAACTGTACTGGCTCTAGGCTCCAGACCACATAGATGATCAAAGGGCAGTAAACAACGCAGGTAATAACTGTGCTATTTGGCAGTACATCGACGGGCAGTAAAGGACGTTTAAAATGCTCAAAATGGCTGCTCTCTCTTGGTGTCTCAAAATGCCCATCCATCTCATTGCTCTAAAAAAAAAGAAAGAAAGAAAAGTTGTAGAACAGCCAGGTCCACAGAGAAGAGGGATTTCTAATTTAATTCAGTATTCTGAGCTTCCTCTTCAATAGGTATCCTGCCATTTGTCAAAAAGGTGTAGACAAATGTTGCTACTTAAACTGAAGCATTTATGAGCATTTAAATTCTTGAAATATTGGGACTAATTCAGAGGAGTAATATTGCTTGGACCTTGAACTTGATATGTTCAGTCACTACCCATCAATTCATTTCTGAAAATAATAGATTCAACGTACCACCTCTCAATTCTTTCAAACCAGAATGACGAAACTATTTTATTTTCTTTTTTTTCCTAGTTGTATCCGATTTAAATTAGTACTTTTACAGATATTTTGTAGAATTGGAAATAAAATGCAGAGGAGTTTAAAACAGGTCTCACAATATCTAACCAAATTGGTAAATCAAATCATTATCCCATTTAGTTAACTTTCCAAGATTTTGGACAAACTTTATAACAAATATTTAAATTTTGTTATAAAGTTAGTATTAAGGATTCATTTAAATGGGAATTTAGAGATTAATGTATCCAATACCTTCACTTTACAGATGAGAAAAATTGTGTACTGGACAGAGAATTTGACGACTGTGGTACAGTGAGATCGTAGCATGGGCAAAAATGGAATCCAAGTCCCTGACCACCAGTCAGGCCCTCTTTTCACTTTATTCCATCTTTTACTAGTAAGGAATCAGGAATTTTCTGTGCAATCTGAAAACAAAAATAGTAGATACCAGGAGTACAGTCTTATAGTACAGATAACATTTCAGATTTAGTAATATAAGCTCATTAAAAAAAAAACTTACAGTGATTACTGCTCAGGAGAAAATAGTTCACCCTGTAAATTTCTGCCCTGATATAAATTTCCCTCTTAGCATAAAAAAAAAAAATGCATAATTCTCCTTATTGATATATGACAAGAATGTTCCGTACCCTGATCCATCATCCACACTCTGCAGAGTTATCAGCCTAGAAACAAATCTGATCAGGTCACTCTCCCCGCATGAGTGGCTGCATTATCCCCAGAGTCAATGCGCATCAGCCTCTAATCAAGGTCCTTCCTTCATGGAGGGTCCTACCCTCCTCTTCAAGTTTAACGCTTTCTTCTCCTTTTTCTACACTCACAAACTTGAACACAACTTCCTGCTATTTATGCAGAATGTTCTGCCCCTTCATAACCTTCTGCTTTCTGAGAGCACATAACATTTTGATGTGGACTCTTTGAAATAATAATAATCATCAAACTTAAAAAAAAAAAAGCCTTTGACTTCCAGTTATGAGCATGCAAATATTCAATTTAAAAATTCACATATTTTTTTTAAATGTGCCTTTTCTCTGATTTATCTCCCCATTTTATTTCTCTACTTTCCATCAATAGCGTACTAATTAGCCTAATTTGGGGGTTTATCTTTTATTTGTTTATTTTTCCTAAGTACTTTTATCATCATTGTATGCATCTCAAACATTATTTAGTGTGGGTTGTAATTCAATCTAATAAAAATGATTCATTTGTTTATCTTCACCAAAATTACTCTAAAAGGGATTTTACTTCACTACCTATGCTGTCAATTTCTGGCACTGCTAAAAATCTGAGGGGGAAAACACTCTTACTCAGGCAAAATAAATAAAAGTTTCTTTAAAGAACATTTTCCTCCCTTATTTTTATTACTTCTCCATTCCCAATTTGTGAGGAACTTTTGAAAAATCCATTCATCTATGTTTGTACTGAGACATAATCACATAAATATAGGTTGTTACTCAAAGTTGCTTACCAAGTAAGTGTTCTTGAAAGCCAAATCACAATATTAAAATGTTTTCAGAAACAAAAACTGATATCTCCATTAAAAAAATATGTTTAAAAATATTTCACTTTTTGAACTGGTGAGATGGCCTTAGATTTGTACAAAGTTACAGATCCAAAAGCAAATTTCAAGGCGGAGTATTAATTATAGCTCAACCGGGCAGTGAGGTACAAGAATATAACACACAATTTCTTGTATTTCCCTCTAACTTTTTCGCTTTAGCAGAGTGATAGGTATTAGGAAAATAATAAGAAAGTGTCCATTGATCAATGGATTTAGCTTCTACCTAAACCATCTATTTTTTTATTTGTTTTATCTCCAGGGAATCTGATTCTGAAAAGTACTTGTGCAATATATATATTTATCTGGGAAAGTTTAAATATCTTCTAATGCAGTTTGAGGCAACTCTGTGATTATCAACTTACCCTAGACCCCAAACTACAGACAACACCTGACAAGTTTTCAGAGTGGGAAAAATAAACAAATCAGAATGGCTTCCTCGTTCCAAAAAGCCATGCCAAAAGCTAGATTATAATGGATCTTTTTTTTTTTTCCAAAACTCTAAAAATAAATAAATAAATAATTTTCAACCTAGAATTTTAAACCCAAGCAAATAGTTAAACAAGCGTGAGAATAGAATAAAGAAATTTTCAGAAGTTAGTCTCTCAGACATATACTGGATGACGCACTCTCCCAAAGACAGGGAAGAACCAAGGGAACAGAGCTGAGGTAGAAGAAACCAGAAATCCAATAGAGGAGGCTTTCTGACTTAATGTACTTCACTGGGAGAATCTGTGGAGTGTTTTCTCAGTGAAGGAATGTATTGGGAACTTTCCCATCCATATGACACAAAGTGCACTTTGAGAACCAGGAAACCAACTGTATATTACAAGAGGAAAAATAGAAATCATCAGCCTGATGGTGAAGAAAGAACTCACAGTGACTGCTGTGAACCTGGTAGAAGAAGCAATCAGTTCAGAAAAAAGCTTGTCAGCATTATCCAGGAATTAATTGTCCATGAAGAAGAAATTGAGAGAATATTTTCATGCTTGTTTGAGAGAAAATTTAGGCAATTGGTGTCTGTTTAGATTAAACTAGTAATAAGTAGGAATGAAACTAAACAAACAAACATGAATGCCCCCTACCTGAAGAAAATTATTAAATAATAAACTCCACAGAAAACAAGAATATAATAGAGGGGGAAAGTAATCAACATCAGCTATAAATAATGTTTACCTAAACATATCACTGTAAACACTGACTTCAGAACTAACCATTGAGGAGTGTGATTTTGATCAATATGAATGTTCAAGCAAAAATTGGAAACCATATATTGCCAGGGACTTGTCAAGGATTAAACTGTGTTCCCAAAAAATATGCGTCAACTTGGCTGGGCCATGATTCCCAGTATTGTAGAGTTATCGTCCATTTTGTGATCTGATGTAGTTGTTCTGCTTGTTGTAAATTCTAATCTCTGCCTGTGATTAATTAGACAAGATTAGGTTATGTTAAAGAGGATTAGGATAGGATACAACACCCTTACTCAGGTCACAGCCCTGATCCAATATGTAAGGGGAAATCCCTGGAGTGTGGCCTGAATCAGCTTTTATCTTACAAGAGATAAATGGAGAGAAAAGAGAGAGAAGAGAAAGGGACCTCCTACTATCAAGAAAGAAGAGCTGGGTGCTGAGCACATCCTTTGGATGCAGCGTCCCTGCTCTGAGAAACTCCTAGACTCAGGGGAAAACTGATGACAAGAACTTTCCTCAAGAGCCTACAGAGAGAGAAAGCCTCCCCCTGGAGCTGATGCCTTGAATTCAGACTTCTAGACTCCTAAACAGTGAGAGAATAAATTTTTGTTTGTTAAAGTCTTCCATTTGTGGTATTTCCATCATACCAGCACTAGATAACTAAGACAGGAGCATTCATGTTAGAGGACCACTATGATGCCTTTACTACAATAATTGTACAATCTACCTTAGAAAAGTTACTCTGGCTTTAATCATGAGTTCCACACCATTGACTGGATTTCTGTCCATTTGTCATCTATCAGAAAATCTTTTCACGTATTTGAGATAGATGGTAAGTTATTCTCTTATATTTTCTGAAAGTTTTGAAGTTTTGCTTTTCACATTCCAGTCTGTAAATCACTTGTCATTATTTTCTGTATAGTGTAAAGTAGGAATTTAATTTTTCCTTATTGAGAAGTAAGGGTTAACTTGTTCAAGGCTATCTCCTTTCCAGGGAGTTTGCCTACCTTAAAATATGTTTTTTGAAAAATATCCTGAGAAAATATTGAGATTGGAGAACAGGGTTGAAGGCCAAGAGTCTACCATGCCATACAGCTATAACCCAAGACATGGAGCCCAGTTCCTACACCAGGGGAGGGCTGGAATCCCTCCTAATCACACGGCTTATGCGTTCCTCAGCCAGTAGCTCTTTCATCACGTCTGATGTCTGACCACAGTAGAAACCTACGCACCACCCTACTGTGCAATGGACATTGGGAGAAATGTGTACCTGTTACTACTTCTGTCTACATAGGACTCCCTCATTAAATACTGTTTCTGCCATGGTGAGTTTGCTGTGGGTAATGCACTCGTATTTTCTTGACATGGACAACCAATTTTTCCAGCACCATTTGTTTATTGAATAGCCAGCCTTTCCACAGATGTGTAATGCAGCTTTTGTCATAGCAATATCCCATATGTGTATGGGTCTGATTCTGGGTTCCTTAGTCTGTTCATTGCTGTCATAACAATATCCCATATGTGTGTGGGTCTAATTCTGGGTTCTTTAGTCTGTTCATTGCTGTCATAGCAATATCCCATATGTGTATGGGTCTGATTCCAGGCTGTTTAGTCTGTTCATTGCTGTATTTGTCTACTTGTGTAATAATACAACAATGTCTTAATTACTGTGGATCTATAATAAATCATTGCTATCTGGCAGGGAAAATTCCTCCACTTTGTAATTCGTCAAATTTTTCTAGCTATTCCTGGCCTTCTGCTCTTCCATATGAATTTCAGGCTCAGTTTATGAAGGTCTATGAAAAATCTATTTTAGATTTTGGTTGGAATTTAGTGAAATTGGAAAGCTAATTTGGGGAGTGTTCATATATTTAAGATAGAGCTTTTTCTGTTTTTTGTTTTTTTTTAGCAGTGAAAGTAGGCTAAATCTCCATTTATTCAAATATTCAATAACGTTTTATAATTTTTCCTATAAAGATTTGGCTCATATTTGGTAGATTTATTTATAGAGCCATATGGGTTTTTTTTTTTTTTATGGGTATTATTGAAACTGTGAGTAGGATCTTTGTTATAATGTTTATTACCAGTGTATAAAATGACTATTGGTTTTTGTACGTGGATTTCATTCTCAGCAAATGTGCAGAACTCTCTTTTTATTGGAAACCAATAAATTATGTTGGCTTTGTCCGTATATAACCTTATCATCTTCATAAAAAAGGCATTTTAGTCTCTCCATATCCAATTCTTATACTTCTTGTTCGCTTTTGTCTTATTACATCACTAGAAATTTGAGTATAAACACTGATGTTCTTCATATTGTATTGTTTTCTGAGTTAATGAGATAGATTCTAAATTGTCACCATTAGCTGTGAAGTTTGTTACTGTTTTATTTGTTTTAATACTCATTATCTGTGTAAGAAATTTTTCTTCTATTAAGATCTTGCTTGAGATTCCATCTCACTCCAACAAGGCTGGCATTAATCCAAAAAACACAAAATAATAAATGTTGGAGAGGCTGCGGAGAGATTGGAACTCTTATACACTGCTGGTGGGAATGTAAAATGGTACAACCACTTTGGAAATCTATCTGGCGTTATCTTAAACAGTTAGAAATGGAACTACCATAAATGTAAAATGGTACAACCACTTTGGAAATCTATCTGGCGTTATCTTAAACAGTTAGAAATAGAACTACCATACAACCCAGAAATCCCACTCCTCGGAATATACCCTAGAGAAACAAGAGCCTTCACACAAACAGATATATGCACACCCATGTTTATTGCAGCTCTGTTTACAATAGCAAAAAGCTGGAAGCAACCAAGATGTCCATCAACGGATGAATGGGTAAATAAATTGTGGTATATTCACACAATGGAATACTACGCATCGATAAAGAACAGTGACGAATCTGTGAAACATTTCATAATATGGAGGAACCTGGAAGGCATTATGCTGAGCGAAATCAGTCAGAGGCAAAAGGACAAATATTGTATAAGACCACTATTATAAGATCTTGAGAAATAGTATAAACTGAGAAGAACACATACTTTTGTGGTTACGAGGGGGGGAGAGAGGGAGGGAGGGAGAGGGTTTTTTACTGATTAATTAGCAGATAAGAACTGCTTTAGGTGAAGGGAAGGACAACACTCAATACATGGAAGGTCAGCCCAATTGGACTGGACCAAAAGCAAAAAAGTTTCCAGGATAAAATGAATGCTTCAAAGGTCAGCGGAGCAAGGGTGGGGGTTTGGGAACCATGCTCTAAGGGGACTTCTAAGTCAATTGGCAAAATAATTCTGTTATGAAAACATTCTGCACCCCACTTTGAAATGTGGCATCTGGGGTCTTAAATGCTAACAAGCGGCCATCTAAGATGCATCAATTGGTCTCAACCCACCTGGAGCAAAGGAGAATGAAGAACACCAAGGTCACACGACAACTAAGAGCCCAAGAGACAGAAAGGGCCACATGAACCAGAGACCTACATTATCCTGAGACCAGAAGAACTAGTTGGTGCCCAGCCACAATCAATGACTGCCCTGACAGGGAGCACAATAGAGAACCCCTGAGGGAGCAGGAGATCAGTGGGATGCAGATCCCAAATTCTCATAAAAATAACATACTTAATGGTCTGACTGTGACTAGAGGAATCCCGATGGGCATGGTCCCCAAACCTTCTGTTGGCACAGGACAGGAACCATTCCCGAAGACAACTCATCAGACATGAAAGGGACTGGACAGTGGGTAGGAGAGAGATGCTGAAGAAGAGTGAGCTGATTATATCAGGTGGACACTTGAGACTGTGTTGGCATCTTCTGTCTGGAGAGGGGATGGGAGGATAGAGAGAGTTGGAAGCTGGCAAAATTGTCACGAAAGGAGAGACTGGAAGGGCTGACTCATTAGGGGGAGAGCAAGTGGGAGTAAGGAGTAAGATGTATATAAACTTATATGTGACAGACTGACTTGATTTGTAAACGTTCACTTGAAGCTCAATAAAAGTTAATAATTAAAAAAAAGATCTTGCTAAGACTTTTTTAATGATGAATATGTAGAACTTCATCAAGTAGTTTTTTTTCATATTTATCAATATCGTGTTGTTTTTCACCTTTCATTTATTATTATGGTGGATGTGGTAATGTATATTATTGTTTGTTAATGTTAATAAGTGAACAAATCTCTAACGTATAATCATTCTGATATTCATAAAATAATGTAGAATCCTATAAGTGTTCTTCACAGGTCCAATTTTCTAATCCCTTAGTAAAACTGATGCCCCCCCTTCTGGACCACCTCTAAGTCCTCCACATTACATGTCTAACTCTAGGGTTGCTATGAGTTGGAACTTACTCCATGGCAACTGGTTTGGTTTGGTTTGGTTTGGTTTGGTTTGGTTTGGTTTGGTTTGGTTTGGTTTGGTTTGGTTTGGTTTGGTTTGGTTTGGTTTGGTTTGGTTTGGTTTGGTTTGGTTTGGTTTGGTAGGATAGTCACAGAATACCTCAAGGGAAGCAGAAAACTATAGGGAGGGGAAGTGAGGGGTTGAATAAGGAGTAAAAGCACCTGAAGGAAGAAGAAGCAAGAATCAGCAAGAATATGAGTGTGAAGAGACATCCCAGGACAAATTAAATTTAGTAGTGCCTCCTCTGACACCCCAAATACACTGTTTGTATTTTGCACAACTTGGCAGGTACATCTAATAAGACTCTTTACTACTGTGACTCTTTGCTAATAAGACTCTTTACTCCCTGTGATGGTTAAGATTGTGTGTCAACTTGGCTGGGCCATGATTCTCAGTGTTTATATGTGATCACTCCCTTGATTGACTCTGCTGTGAGAAGCCAATCAGTTGAAAGTGAGTTTCCCTGGGGGGTGTGGTCTGCATCCACATATAAGCAGACCTGCTGGCTTTTTTGCTTACTCTGAATCCTGCACTGCCTCCTGTTTGCCTGACCTTCAGCTCTTGGGACTTGAGCTATCAGTTTGTCTGAAGATCTTGGAATTCATCGATCTTCACAGCCTGAGAGCGGGAGCCCCAGCTCTCCGACCTGGCAATCTTGGGTTCTCCAGCCTCTGTGGCTATGTGAATTGAGAGAAGCCTCTATCATGATACATGGACTTGGGACATTTCAGCCTCTACAATCGCATGAGCAGTTTCCTTCATATAAATATAAATATATATATATATATACACTTTACTCATTTAGCTTCTCTAGAGAACCCAGCCTAAGACACTCCCCTAGACTTATATCATCATGGGTATCACCCCCATACGCAAATTCTCATATAATGACTGGTACTTGGTAAACTCTCTCTGAAAACTGTTTATCTAGTGAAACGATGCATGGCTAAGCAAGCTATTACCTCTCATTTCAATATAGCAGCACCTCTGACAATCAGGCACCCTGAGGAGCTGCTTTGTTTGTTAGTTTCCCAGACACAGACATTGCTACCTTCCCAAATGACCCTTGTCCTCATTGTCCAGCCCAAGCAGCCTCCATATCAGTTATTTTAAATAATTATGAGAAAATATTAATTTTACAATTATTTTATTAATTCTAATAAAACATCAAGAAGCCCTGCTGGCACATTGGTTAATGCACTCGGCTGCTAACCAAAAGGTTGGAGGTTTGAACACACCAGCCACTCCACAGGAGAAAGATGTGGCAGTTGGCTTCTGTAGGGATTACAGTCTTGGAAACCTTATGGGGCAGTTCTACCCTGTCCTATAGGATCGCTATATGTTGGAATAGACTCCATGGCAGTGGGTTATTAAATATCAGCTTCTGTATTAAGTCCAGCAGCCCATTTCCAAAACTGAGCTCCTTACCTCCTGCCCCAAACCTACTCTAGCACAGTCTTTCTCATTTCACTGATGAGCAACTCCATCTCTTCCAATTGCTCGTAAAAAAAAAGAACTCGGAGTCATCCTTCCTCTTCCTACAACACCCTTCATCCATTCTGTGATGAAATTCTATTGGCTTTGCACAAACTCCTTCCAGAATGCAATCCCTTCTCACCAACCTTCCTGCTCATACCCTCTCTCTTGGATTACTGCGATTGCTGGATTACATTACTTCATGTGGTCTCCTTACATCTGGAAAGCCTATTGTCAAAACAGCCATGAGATTGAGCTTTAAAAACCTATGTCATATCACATTAGTCTTGGGTTTAAAACTCTACAGTGGCTGGCACCCATTTCAGTGACCAAAAGCTACAATCCTTAAAAAGGGTTAAAAAAAAAAAAATGGTGCTATCTACCCCCCAGCCCCACCTGACCTGTCCAGGGGTAGATTCTCCAGGAGGCTTACCAGATCATCTGTAGTGAACCATTTCACATTTTTTCCCCACATCAAAGGTTTTGCTTCTAGATATGGCTCTCTCCCAATCCCACAATACCTTCCTACATAATCAAAGCATTTTTTCAAATTTACAGCTCCTGACAGGGACAGATTGCCCAGTAAGCAAGGTAAGCACAGGCTTACTTATAGTTGCTTACTAATCTGTAGTGAACAATGTCATATGCTTTTCAAAACACCAAAGATATGGTGAAATTGTTCACTACAGATTAGTAAGCAAGCACAAGTAAGCCCTTGCTTACTTTGTTTACTGGATAATCCGTCCCTGGATCTGCTCATTTCTCTGCCACTCCACCTACATACTGGCTTTCCTTTTCTCCTACCTTAAACCCTTTTTGGTAGCTGTTAATGCCGATCTTCCTCCAGGTATCCAGGTGGCCAACTCTCTCACTTTGTTCCAGTCTTTGCTCAAATGTCAGCTTCTTGATAAGGCCTAACCTGACAACTACATTTAAAATTGAGACGGGCTATACCCCCAAATATTTTCAATCCCATATATTGTTTGTTTGTTTGTTTTTTTAATTTCCCTAGCACTCATCACCTTCTAGAAAATTTATCTAGTCATTATATTTATTGTTTATTTCTTTTCCTTCTCACCCCAGAGGAAATATAAGTTTGGGGTGGTGGGGGGATGGACATGTGCCAGGCATACAATAGATATACAATAAATATTTGTTGAATAAATAAAACTTAACTGCATGAACTAACCCGTTTAATTCTCAGCATAACCTAGTGAAATAGGTGTTGTTACAGTGTCCATTTTGTAGACAAGAAAACTGAGGCCTTAGTAACAAACCAGGAACTCAGCAGAAGGTCTACTTCCAAAACTCAGAAAGGACTTCCTGCACTGGCCCAAGTCTCTGTGGCCGTATTAACAGAGCAGAAATTCACAGAGGACTGGAATTTAGGGATCCCTGAGTGAGTGCTTTTCTTTCTAGTTTCATCAAAGTGCATATAACAAAGTATCAAGTGGTTGATATCAGTACATACTCATTGAGTCAGATCAATGAATTAATTTGTGGAAATAAATACAGAAGCTGGATGTGGAATGGAACTCAAAAATGTCTAGGCCCTAGCATGTGGGGCATCTCGGGAATACACTTCCTTTGTTGAATTAGTAAATCTATAGCTGACTGGGGCAACTAGCTGGATGCGAAGGTGCTGAAATATCAACATCACAGAAATTATAGCTGTTGATATATTTTAAAAAGAGTTAAAAAAAAAAAAAAGAAAGAAAGATCAAGATGACCTACCAAATAATCCAAAAAAGAAGTAGAATATTGTTTAATAAAAAAAAAATATAGAAGATTAAAAAGAAAAAGATAGGTCTCATATTTCTGAATTAATATCCTTGTGTTCTCTAGACTCTACTATTTAAAAATTGGAGTATTCATAGTAATTTAATTGAAAGGTGGTGTGGCATAGGCATCTGGGTCAATATCCTTCTATGGATTCCAGTTCACAAATAGGAAATACAAAACATATTCAAGCTGGAGGCACTTTCCAGAAAGCATGCATATTTTTTCTATTAGAAAGGGAGGAAGTTTTGTTATTATTTGAATGGAGTTAATTTATGAAAAACAGCTGAAGGATCCGGTATGGATTTGTAAAGTACGTATTTAATTAGGACATTGTAAGTTCAGGTGTGTGCAAATCAAATCATGGGAAGCATATCATTCACTTCCACAAAGAAAATTGTCATGAGCAAATACACATTAAACTACCTTTTTAGAAGTTAAACATCCATGAATTTGTGCTAGATATAAAAAGAAATTTCCATCTCTTTAAAGCAAGAAAATGGGATTTAATGCAAACTTCAAAATGCTCTAGACTATCAACTTGCTTCCAGGAATGAAAAATTACGTACTCACCAATCAAGAGTACTTGGTTAGAAAACATATCCTTAAGTTCTTTTACTAACCAGATGAAACAAATAAAACCTGGGCACACACACTCTTCATCATCTTCAGATACCCTTGCTTCCCCTTCCCCTCCTCCTTCCTTCTAGCATAAAAAAAAAAAATGCCACCCATAATAGCCAATCAGAATCTGGTGGTGATCCCAGGACCCTGAGAGCAGTGCCACCTCTAAGTTCTCCCCAAATTTCTGAACTTTCTCAAGCATAGGGGCACTTTGAAGCAACAAAAATTTTTCTGAGCCCCATATAACAATACCTATTTTTATATTCTAAACGCCTGTTGGTTCAGGAAATAGATGATAACAGAATGATATCATAGATTCAGTAATAATTATATATACGTATCTATGTTTAATTTCTAGCCCTGGGTTCTGGTTTACAGTACCTATGCAGATTTAAACAAAGTAGAACACAGAGGTGAAAGATCTATGCTACCAATGCCTATTGCATGTATAAAACCAAAAACCAAACCTGCTGCCATCGAGTCAATTCTGACTCACAGCGACTCTATACGACAGAGTAGAATTGGCCCATAGGGTTTCCAAGGAGCTCCTGGTGGATTCAAATTGCCAAACTTTTTGGTTAGCAGGCATAGCTCTTAACCACTATACCACCACAGTTTCCATTCCATGTATTAAAAAAAAACCCATGTATAGATCCATTGAATTCTCATGGTAGCACTTGCCACACTCGCTTCCTGGGGCCCAAAGCCCACAGTTGGGAGTCACATCTCAGGAAGGGAGTCAAGGAGACTGAGGAAGTAAGCCATTGTTAAAGTTCTTTTGTACGTTATTGAGCAGCCTCTGCCCTCTATGAGTAGGGCTAAATGTCTCCTATATTTGGGAAATAAAATGCAAGTAAATCTATATTAGTAAGATTCCCTTGTCCTCTTTGTGGACTAATTTAATGCCTGAACCTGAAGGAATGATTGATATTGGAAGATCAAGCCACTTTGGGAGGCTTACAAGCAACATGATTTTGAAAAAAAAAAACATTGACATCAAGTCGATTCTGACGTTGTTGTTGTTAGGTGCCATTGAGTTGGTTCCAACTCACAGCAACCCTGTGTACAACAGAAAGAAACACCGCCCTGCCTATGCCATGCTTACAACCGTTATGCTTGAGCCCGTTGTTGCAGCCACTGTGTCAATCTATCTCATTAAGCATCTCTCTTTTTCTCACTGATACTCTACTTTACCAAGCATGATGTCCTTCTCCAGGGTCTGATCCCTCCTGACAACATGTCCAAAGTATTTAAGACGAAGTGTCACTATCCTTGCTTCTAAGGAGCATTCTGGTTGTACTTCCGAGACAGATTTGTTCGTTCTTTTGGCAGTCCATGGTATATTCAATACTCTTCTCCAACACAATTCAGTGGTGTCAATTCTACTTCACTCTTCCTTATTCATCATCCAGCTTTCACGTGCATAGGAGGTGACTGAAAACACCACAGCTTGGGTTAGACACACCTTGGTCTTCAAGGTGATATTTGCTTTTCAACACTTTAAAGAGGTCTTCTGCAGCAGCTTTGCCCAATGCAATGCGTCTTTTGATTTCTTGACTGCTGTTTCCATGAGTGTTGATTACGGATCCAAGTAAAATGAAATCCTTGACAACTTCAGTCTTTTCCCCATTTATCATGATGTTGCTTTTTGGCCGAGTTGTGAGGATTTTTGTTTTCTTTATGTTGAGGTGTAATCCACACTGAATGAAGGCTGTGGTCTTTGATCTTCATCAGTAAGTGCTTCAAGTCCTTTTTACTTTCAGCAAGTAAGGTTGTGTCATCTGCATAAAGCAGGTTGTTAATGAGTTTTCCTCCAAACCTAATGCCCTGTTCATCTTCATATATTCCAGCTTCTTGGGTTATTTGCTCAGGATACAGACTGAATAGGTATGGTGAAAGGATACAACCCTGTCGCACACCTTTCCTGACTTTAAACCACACAGTATCCCTTTGTTCTCTTTGAACAACTGCCTCTCGATCTATGTACAGGTTCCTCATGAGCACAATTAAGTGTTCTGGAATTCTCATTCTTTGAAATATTATCCAGTTATGATCCACACAGTAGAATGTCTTTGCATAGTCAGTAAAACACAGGTAAACATCTTTCTGGTATCCTCTGCTTTTAGCCAGGATCCATCTGACATCAGCAATGATATCTCTATTTCTGCGTCCTCTTCTGAATCCAACTTGAATTTCTGGCAGTTCCGTGTTGATATACTGCTGCAGCTGCTTTTGAATGATCTTCAGCAAAAATTTACTTGCATGTGATATTAACGATATTGTTCAATAATTTCCCTTTCATTATGACCCTACAGGTCAGAGTAGAACTGCCCCATAGGGTTTCCAAGGAGCAGCTGGTGGATTCGAATTGCTGACCTTCTGGTTAGCAGCTGAGTTCTTAACTGCTGCGCCACCAGGGCTCCATAACCTCCTTCAATTACAGCAGCTATCAGCTGTTTCCACATGTGGACCGCAGTAGTCTTCCATAAGACTTTTTTATTCCCTCTTCTGAAGCACCTGCAGCCCAGGTATTGCAGGAGTAGGTGCAGATGTGGATATAGGGAGAATGGGACCTATTTCCTTATTGCTGCATAAAACATGAAGGGTAATTTTGGTGACCAACTTCAGGCACTTCCTATGGAAAAACCAACCAAAGTTTACGCCTAGAAGCACACCCTAGAAAAAATATTAAAAACATTTACTTATGTAGTGAAACATGCAATAGAGTAAACTACCCATGGACTTCCTGAACCACATTTCTAGACAAACGACAACTGTACATAATAACCACCATGATATTCACTGAAAATCTAAAAGCAAAAATATTAATATAAATAATGTATTTATTCCGGAGTTTAGGAAATGCATCCTGCAGCTGAAAAAGAGAGAAATGAAAAAACAACAGGTTTTCCAAGGCAACCTTACTCTGAAAACTGTAATCAAGATAATTCAGAGTTGATTTGTTGGTAGAAAATTTACAAAGCTTGATTATGTGACTGTTTATAATGAACATAAATTTATCAAAAAGGAGTAAGCAATATTTGACTTCATAAGATTTGTCTAGTAAATTTTTACTCTGTGTATGCCTTCCCTTTTCTTTCCTCTGTATTATTTTTCTTCAAAAGTCATCTGTTTTGGGAACAAAAAGCACTTAAAGCTACTGTTTACAGTGTTTTTGAAACACAGTGTGTGGTCTCTCCTGCCTGGTCTTACTTTTCTCCCTGGTTACTTAACTTCAACCCTTCAGACCTGGGGGTGTGTGTGTGAGAGAGAGAGAGAGAGAGAGAGAGAGAGAAAGGAATAGTTTCAGAGTGGCGGAAATTAAAGCAAGCAAGAGAGCACCTTCTTAATATCCTCAACTATTTTCAGAATACACCAATTTCGAGCTGTATTCCAGATTTTGGAGCAATTAGGCTAATGCCATCTTCTTGTTAGCCTTTTTGTTCCTGAAGCCTATTCTTTAGCATGAGCCTAAATAATTTAATTTATGGATGGGATGCTGAGCAGGTTCAGTGAAAAGGGGGCAGGAATTCTATGAATCTTAATATCTGTCACTTCACTGTAAGTCACTCCACATTATAAGAGGTATTTGCCAGTCCTTTTTAAAAACATCCTCAGGAGTCTGCAGCCTACAGCTACTGATGATAATGGCTAGATTAAAAAATGCTTCCATAAATGATGTGCAAAATGCTATTATTTCTGAATATCTGCAAGACAATTTTGAATAGCATTAACTCAGCTAAAACAAAGAGGAACAGACATTTTAATTTACATTAGAATTTCACAGCGAAAAAAGTTGAACCAGCTAGAAACAATAAAAAGACAAAAACTTCCATAATTGTTAAATGTGGTTTTATCATTGGAATTTCTTCTTTAGGAGAACGTTTTATCAGCCCGCTGTCTTCATCCACTTATTTGAAGCAGCACTGGAAAATAGAAGAGATTTCAATTTCTAATAGAATGTATTGATCACCTAATGTTAGCAAGCCATTTTGCCAGGCAACATGGTGGGGCGGGTGGTAGGTGGATGAGAAGGCTGTAAACAAGGGCAAGAACGGAGGGGGGAGTCCAATAAAAGATAAGAAATTATAAACAGTAGAAAAAAATAATTTAATCACACATTAACTGTATAGAATAGTTGCATAGTATCATCAAGTAAATATGCAGTAAAATTTTAATCAGAATGCTTAAGGAATACTATTTAATTAAATAAAGATTGAGCTTAAGACATTGTTTTAACCCATGCTAATGAAAGGAAAATAAAACCTGTGCATCAATCAACTTTCCTCACCAAATCTACTAAAATAAAAATGTATTTATATTTGATAATGGAAGATTGTTATCCTAAATATCATATGCTCTTATTCTAAAATACAGAAAGTGTCAATGTTTGAACAGGACTAGAATAGACTCTAGAAGAAAAGTTTTGAAAAAAATTTCTGTTATCAGTTCATTATGTTACAATTTTTTTTCTGATATGTAAGCATTGTATTTGTTTTGTTTTTATTTTAAAAAAATAGGAAGAAAGAAAGGTAATAGAACAAATAGGAAGAAAATGAGAGGCTTAATTGGAGTTTCTACAATGACGGTAGTGGTGAGATAGTCTGAATCTCACCAAGTCCCCACATAAAAAACAGACAGAGGTGATAGTATGGTAACATATCAAACCCACAGACAGCATCTGCAATAAAATTATGAACCCGCAAATAGGAGTAAATAGAGACAAATCACCGAGAACTACAAAACCCGTGTGGTGGTCAGAAACTGTGCAATAGGAAGCAGAGGGAGATAAAGGGACTTCTGCTAGCCTACATTACTTTCCTCACTGAAAGAAGCACCAAGAACCAGGAGAAGGCTTTGCAGACTCCATTTCATGGGCCCTGCATTGTGGAGAAACTACTAGGAGTAGAATCTTGGTTGAGCAAGACAGGGCCGAGACAGACAAACACTTGCATGCGGTATTAGTGATATTGTTTGATAATTTCCTCATTTGGTTAGATCACCTTTCATTGGAATGGGCACAAATATGGATTTCTTCCAGCCAATTGGCCAGGTCTCCCAAATTTCTTGGCATAGATGAGTGAGCAACTCCAGCGCTGCATCTGTTCATTAAAGCATCTCAATTGGTATTCCATCAATTCCTAGAGCCTTGTTTTTCATGAATGTCTTCGGTGAAGCATGAATTCTTCCTCCAATACCATCAGTTCCTGACCATAAGCTATCTCCTGAAATGGTTGGACATTGACCAATTTTTTTTTTTTTTTTTGTTACAGTGGCTCTGTATATTCCTTCCATCTTCTTTTGATGCTTCCTGCCTTTTCCGATATTTTACCCTTAGCATCCTTCAATATTGCAACTCAAAGCTTTAATTTTTTCTTCAGTTCTTTCAGCTTCAGAAATGCTGAGCATGTTCTTTTTCGGTTTTCTATCTCCAGGTCTTTGCACATTTAGGTCTTTGCACATTTCGTTGTAATACTTTACTTTGTCTACTCCATCTGCCCTTTGAAATCTTCCCTTTAGCTCTTTTACTTCATAATTTCTTCATTCGCTTTAGCTACTCTACATTCAAAAGCAAGTTTCAGAGTCTCTTCTCACATCCATTTTGGTCTTTTCTTTCTTTTCTGTCTTTTTAATGACCTTTTACTTTCTTCATGTATGATGTCCTTGATGTCATCCCACAACTCATCTTGTCTTTTGTCATTAGCGTTCAGCGCATCAAATCTATTCTTGAGATGGCCTCCAAATTCAGGTGAGATATACTCAAGGTTGTATTTTGGTTCTTGTGGACTTGTTTTGGTTTTCATCAGCTTCAGCTTGAACTTGCATATGAGCAGTTGATGGTCTGTTCCACAGTTGGCCTCTGTTCTTGTTCTGACTAATGACCTTGAGCTTTTCTATCATCTCTTTCCACAGATGTAGTTGATCTGATTACTGTGTTTTCCATTTGGTGAGGTCCATATGTATAGTCGCCACTTATGTTGTTGAATAAGTCATTGGTCTTGCAAAATTTTATCATGCGATCTCCAACATTGTTTCTCTCACCAAGGCCATATTTTCTAATTACCAATCCTTCTTCATTTCCAACTTTCATATTCCAATCCCAGTAATTAACTGTGCACCTTGATTGCATGTTTGATCAATTTCAAGCTGCAGAAGTTGGTAGAAACCTTCAATTTCCTCATCTTTGGCCTTAATGGTTGGTGGATAAATCTGAATAATAGTCCTATTAACTGGTCTTCTTTGCAGGCATATGGATATTATCCTATCACTGACAGCATTGTACTCCAGAGTAGGTCTTGAAATGTTCTTTTTGAAAATGAATATGATACCATTCCTCTTTAACTTGCCATTCACACTCATAGTAGACCATATGATTAATTCAAAATGGCCAATACCAGCCCATTTCAACTCACTAATGCCTAGGATATTGATGTTTACGTGTTGCATTTCATTTTCGACGATTTCCAATTTTCCTAGATTCATACTTCGTACATTCCATGTTCCTATTATTAATGGATGTTTGCATCTGTTTCTCCTCATTTGAGTCACAGCACATCAGCAAATGAAGGTCCCAAATCTTGACTCCAACCATGTCATTAAAGACTACTTTGAGGAGGCAAATCTCCAGTTGTATTCTGAGTTTCTTCCAACCTGAGGGACTATATCAGACAATTTTCTGTTGCTATTTTTTTTTTTTTTTATTATTCATAAGGTTTTCACTGGCCAATTTTTTTCAGTACACAGCCAGGTCTTACTTCCTAGTCTGTATTAGTCTGAAGCTTCACTGAAACCTGTCCACCATGGGTGACCCTGCTGGTATTTGAAATATAGGTGGTATAGCTTCCAGAATCACAGCAACATGCAAGCCACTACGGTACAACAAACTGACAGATTCATGGTGGTTTACTGTATAGTACATATTATACAAAAAAAAGCACATGACAGAAATAAAGCAAAATAGTGAATATATCAATAAATACAAAAGGGTTTAATTCATTACTCAAAAGGTGTAAAGAAGAAATTATATCACACCACAAAAGACTGTATTTTCAGTAGCAGTTTGGGGCCGTATATATACGGAAATTCTATCTTTTGGGGAAATACAATTCAATCCATAATATCTATCATCTATTGTTGGATATTTATCTAATCATATATACATATATATATATGTGTGTGTGTGTATGTTTCATTTTGCTATGTTAATAAGGGTATGCTAGAATAGGGTAGGTCCTAAACCTAATTACTTTTGAGTAGTATATTCGAAAAGAGAATCCAAACACAGAGAAACAGATACACAGTGGGGAGATGGCATGTGAACACAGGGGCAAATAAATTTACAAGCCCAGGAAAACCAAAGATTGTCAGCAGCTACTAGAAGCTGAAGGATACAAAAGGGACCTTCTCCTAGAGTGTACACTTTGAATTCTAGCTTCCTGAATTGTAAGAAAATAAATCTATGTTTTTTAAAGCTTCCCAGTGTGTGTGTGTGTGTGTGTGTGCATGTGTGTGTGTGTGTGTGTTTTGCTTTGTTTTTGGTGAAGGCAGTGCTAGGTAACTAAGACAATGGAGATAGGTGACAGGTAGATAGACAGACAGATGAAATTGCCACATAAGGGTGTTACAGATGAATTCTTGATGAAGAAAGATTTTCATAAAATACTTTTAAGTCTTTTTAAAACCAAATTAAAAGGGTATTAAAAACATTCTACTCTCTTAACTCTTGGTTCCACATGCTTCTGTACTCAGACAACTGTTTATCTCTTTCTGTGGCTCTTTTTGGTTTGCTTTCAAGTAACTTCCTACTGAATGTAAGGACTCCCTAACTGCGGACATTTGGCAACCAAGTCTTTTTATATCATGTCATTGTGTCTTTTTCTCCACTCCCCAGCTGCAGCTCTAGATGGACATACCCAGACTCCCTTAAAAATTAAGTAGTTCTGTACAATATCAACTCTTGGGGCAACAATTATAAGGAAAGATTTAGTGTGTATGTGTGAAGTTTGTGCGAGTATATATATGCATATATAGTATATCCTTTAGGGATAAAACTAATTCTAATATTATGGTGATGTTAGCCATAAAATATATGAGATTTATTTCTATATGTTTTATGGCTACTATCACCATAACATTTTATTAAACTGTATCCTTTAGAGATTTCACTCAAGAAATAAGAAAATAGCTTTTATTATAGCTAGAGTCTATAAAATTATGGTTAAAAAAACTAAGTAACGTCTGCAATAGCTCCTTTACTTGTTAGAAATCCAGTCAGAATTAAAGACACGTAAGTCAGGAATAGCTCCCTCTTACTAACGTCATCTCCCAAAACTTTCAAATTCAGTACAGAGTCAACTGCATTCAAACGATGCACCTTCTCTGTCATTAGGAATCACTTAGTAACATAGGTGTTTAATTACATAATTAGATTTTAAACTCAAGTGCCACTGAGGATTAACTTAATTACAAAGTAAAATTATAAAAAGGAAAAGAAATCAATTCTCTAAAGGTAAGCTTACATTCTAAGATTGTGAAAGAGGTTTTTCAAATAATTTGGAAAAGGATGGTGAGCATTTAAAATAGCACTAAATACCAATTAATAGAAAAATTGTTTTAAATGGAGACATATATCAAATTTATAGGTCACATAGTTTGTTTCATAGAGATCACTAATTATGGAAAATTGTATTTGTATCTAGAATAACCCGTTTAAAAAAGGACAAAATAATACAACAAAATATCAATATAAACTAAGAAAGTGGGGGAAAAGAACTCAACTGGGTAAGGTAATAAGTGGTTTATGATCTAACATGTGAAGAGCTTGGAAGTCTTCACTTCCATTCTCACTGTAAGAAAAAAAGACTGAACAAATTAAAAATCAACAACTCTTTTTAGATCCTTCAGAGAACTGAAGTCATAGGGCAAAATACCACTCTCAAAACTTTAAAGACAAGTGAATCGCAGAGAATCCATCTTACCAGGAACAGAAACCCAGAAGTGGAAGCCAAAACTGGAGCCGGTACCATTAGGAACACTAAACTGAAATTGGTAACTTTCTGGAACCTCAGTGTAGATGAGCATGAGAGTTAAACACTCTGGAGACCTGGTCACACACCCTCATTTTACCTCTAAGAGCTCTATCAAGTTCTTAGAGTGATGAAGGGAAAAAATCCCCTTGTAATTCCATTAGATGGAAGGGGAAAGGAACAATTTTAAAATATGCCCAAAGCACTCCATTATTTTTAACAAAATCTTGCCTTAAAGGAAAACTGTTTTTTCAGAGCTTAACCAAGATGGAAAAAAGAAATTTCCAACTCCATCCCTCCCTAGTCTTCCACATGAGGGAAAGGAAATACCCCACTTCAGCCCCTGCTATCCTTCCTATCTTACCTAAGAAGGAAAAAAATTAAGAAGCGCTTGTGAATATCACAGCCCAAAGGCACAAGCTCACTAAAATACTGAGACCTAACCCTACGATGCTAGAACATTCCTCCTCCCACCACTTTTTATCACTACATCTGTCAAGCTTTCTGTGTAATAATGGTGGATTACAACCAAAGGAACTACAAAATTCAGAGTCTACAAGGAACCCAACAACAGAGGAGACAAAAACAAAGACACTAGACAAAAATTTAGCCCCTAATGCCTCAGCTACAGTACACAGCAAATACAGTCTACCTCTCAGGCAGAAAAACAAAACTTCCTACTAAAGCTCCATTTACATAAGTCCTCTTACCCAATACAGTGTGTCCAGTTTTCAACAAAAAATTACAAAACATACTGAAAGGCAAAAACATACTCTGAAGAAACATACCAAAAATAAGAAAAATGTTCAGGGTTTTATGTATCAGAGATTTTGGAAATATCAAAGACAGAATTTTTTAAAAGGGAAAACAACTATGAATCATATGCTAAGGGATATAATGGAAAAAGTAGAGAACATGCAAGAAGATCTGGGTAACGTAAGTAGAGTGATGGAAGAATATATATGTGTGTGTGTATATATAAAACTGGATTTGCTTCTCTAAACGCACTGCTGTCGAGTCGATTCCAACTCATAGCGACCCTATAGGACAGAGTAGAACTGCCCCTAGAGAACCAAAATGTAATATATTACTAGTGAGATTCCCTTCACATTTTGTTTTATATATCTTTTGTTTTAGAGAAAATAACATTTACAACTCTAAAATTTATATATGAAAAAGGAAAAGATATTGTAATGGTTATTTTTATGCATCAAGTAGGCTAGGCTATAGTGCCCAGGTATTTCATCAAACACTAATCTAGGTGTTGCTGTGAAGGTATTTTGTAAATGTGGTTAACGTTTATCATCATTGACTTTAAGTAAAGGAGGTTACCCTTGATAAAGTGGGTAGGCCTTATCAAATCAGTTGACAGCCTTAAGAGCAAAACTGAGGTTTTCTGAGAAGAATAAATTATGCCTCAAAACCAGAGCATCGAGTCTAGACTGAGTGTCTAGATTGTGGCCTGACCTACGATGTAACCAATTCTTTTAACATGTATGTTAGATTTATTTTAAGGAATTCCCTCTCCCTCTCTCTCTCTCTCTATGTATATATATACATCCATATATATATATACACATAGGCATATATATATATATTATATATATATATATAATATATATATATGAAGCCCTGGTGGCACAGTGGTTAAGCACTTGGCTGCTAAGCAAAAGGTTGGCAGTTTAAACCCACCAGCCACTCCACAGGAGAAAGATGTGACAATCTGCTTCTGTAAAGACTTCTGCCTTGGAAACCCTATGGCGCAGTTCTACTCTGTTCTATAGAGCTGCTATTAGTCAGAACTGACTGGACGGCACACATTGTATATATACAAATGTGTGTGTGTGTATATAATTCATTCTGTTTCTCTTCAGAACCCTACCTGATATAGAAATTATTTTTAAAATGTGCTGAAAATAAATTTTAATTGAGATAGCCACACCTTCATGCCTCAACAATGTGGTGCTAATATCAACTATAAAGAAACTAATTTATTTAGTGTATATTATGTACTGAGCATCTTTACAAATATTATTTCTAATTCTTACAACAATTTCTAAGGCAAATATTTTATTCCTGTTTCATTAATAAGCAGTATGGAGAGTCCAGATGTTTTGCATGTGTGATGATATGCACATAATTAATTAATATGTGCGTTGATGAGGTCCAGAACAGAAATCAGGATAACTGGGAACCATTTTAGATATAAATGAAATTAGATCCATAATTATATTACGTACTCAACAGAATATAAAAGAGAGAAATTTTCAAATCCACTAAAACATGGTGGAAAGTGACAAAAATATTTCTGCCCACAAATACAAGCGGAGTAAAAATGAAACACTGGGATGAATCAATGTCAAACATATTGAAGTTTTGCAAATATAACATATTTCTTAAAACATTCATTCACATTCTTAAGGAAAGTTTTTTTTTTTTTTTAAATCTCAAAACAAAATAAGGACAGTTAATACTAGAAACTGTATGATGGATATGTAATGGGACCACAGTCACAAGCTGAAGCTATTTTAATAAACAGTTTACACTGATTACGTAGTAAAAATACAAGAGAAGCTCCCTAACCAGCCTCCACCTAAGCTATAAACTGGGTTTACCTACGTTGTTGTCAGGTGCCATTGAGTTGTACCATCCAACAGAGTAGAACCACCCATAAGGTTGTCTAGGCTGTAATCTTTACAGGAGCAGATTACCAGGTCCTTCACCCACGGAGAGGCTAGGTGGGTTTGAACCACTAACCTTTTGGTTAGTAGCCCAGCACTTAAATGTTTGTGCTGTCTTAAAAGCTATAAAATGCTTAATGGATTTATCTTGTATCATTTTCCATGAGTCCCCATAGAAAATCAGAAGGAAAATCAAAACCAGGAGGAAATCAGGACTCCTTTTGGACTTACCTATGCTCTGTCTTTATTCCTCACTCACGGAATGAGGTCAGTACTTCGGGAAGTCACCTGCTGTCTGGTTCACCTCTTTCTCCCATTCTCTCCTTTATCAGCTCCCACAGGATTGGTCGTACACTTGCAGTAAGTCAGCTGTTTATTTTCTCAACCTGTTTACGTCCATTTTATTTATTAGTCCAATAGAACTGAGTTAAAAACAGTATATAAACCAAAGAAATAGGAAAACAAAAAGTAACTTACATGAAAAATAAGTTGAATGGTTTATAAAACCTAAAAAAAAAAAAAAGGTAAAAAATAAATCACTGTCAAATTGGGAAGTCCAGGGAAGGCGGGGATGGGAATGTTGTGCAGAAGGATTCTAAACTCAAATTTCTCCCCAAAACTCTAAGTTATCACTTCACTTTAAAGAAAACGTCATTGTCACAGAAAATACATTATAAAACCCAAACCTGTTGCCATCCAGTCGATTCTGACTCATACTGACCCTGTAGGATAGAGTAGAATGGCCCTATAAAGTTTCCAAGGCTATAAGTCTTTACGGAATCAGACTGCCACATCTCTCTGCCACGGAGCAACTGGTTGGTTCAAACCATGGACATTTCAGTTAGCAGCCCAGAGCTTAACCACTGCACCACCAGGGCTCCTTGAAAATATATTATGAGCATAGTTAAAAAAATTAAAAATCTGGAATGATCGATTATCAGATCCATGCTTAGAAAAGATTTTTTTTTCCTCTAGATCACAGGGTTGGCTAATGAAAAAAATTGCATTGTTTAGAATCAATTAAAATGCTTAATGGATTTATCACATATTATTTTTTAAGAATTCCCATGGCAAATCCAGAGAAAATCATAATTTCCTTCTCAATGAATCTACTTTTTCTGTTTTTAATACCATTGGTAAGAATATGTTTTGGTTTTTGTTTCCTTTACTATAACTATTTTGTGTTGAGCACATACTACATGCCAGGCACTATGTTAAGAGTGATAATGTCTTTTGTTAATCATCAGATCAATCTTGCAAAGCAGGTTTATTATTATCTACCTGACAAAGGAATTATCTGGGGGATCTTTTTTTTTTTTTTAAGAAGAAAAGAAAATGAAAAATATTGAATAAAGACCAGGCTCTTAATCATGACAGCATCCAGCCTGGTCATCAAATTAGAGACTTCTTTGCTCGGGAACACACAGACACACACACACATCTCATAAGCTCTTCTAGAACTGCAGAGACACAAGTAAAATGCAGAGACCAAGAACTTAAGTGGAGTTTCTGAAGGAAGACATTTGAGTGGGAGAAACTCACTTAAACCCTGCATTACAATTGTTCTTTTGACCCTGCGGCTCACTCTCTGGCTTCACATTAAAATTATATGCAGAACACTTAAAATTTGCCGATGTCTCCAACCCTTGTCAGACCAGATTTTTTTTTTTTTTTTAACTTCTTGGGCATTTCTAACAGGCATCCAGTGTTGAGAACACTGTTTTTATTATGAGGGTTGTAAGAATCACCAATAATAATAATAATAAAATCTATGGCAGTCATGAATAAAAGCTACTATCCACACCCAGGTTTGAGAAGGGAGAGTGTTGACATGTCGTGGGGTTGTTAACCAAAGTCATAGAACAATGTGTGTACTAAATGTTTGATGAGAAACTAGTTTGTTCTGTAAACCTTCATCTAAAGTACAATAAGATTTAAAAAAATAAAAATCCAGGTGATTAAAAAAAAAAAAACTACTATCAACTGAGGAAGAAAAAAAAAATTATGTATTGCACACATCATATGTATCAAGTTCCATGCTAATCACGCTGCCTTCTTTTTTTTAGCACAAGGAAAAAATCTATGGCGACAATAAAATGTGTTTCTCAAATACTCTATGATGGATTAGTCATATGATCTTAGGCCATCCCTTAAACACTCTGATCCTTTGTTTTCTCATTTATGAAAGAAAATTATAAAATCAACAATTTCTATCTCTCACAAAGGATTCTACACAAAATTATTAACAACTGGAGTCACTCTTACTGGCATCCAATGGCTGTCGTATTATCTAACAGTATTCAGGCTTCTTTATGCTACAAACTTTAGAAAAATAGCATCATTAAAAAAAAAAATTAGAGAAGGAAGCAATCATTAATAATAAAAGTAACTACAGTATTTGTCCTTTTAGTCATTTTATTATAATAGATATAATTGGTCAAAACACCTCAAAATCTACTGATGAAGGATAGAATTAAACTTATGAGGGAAAAATGAACTCAGGGAAAGAGGCAAGGTGTCAGGAAGGCAGAAGTATGTAAAAGGAAAAGCAGGAAAGAAATTGACGTTCACTGAGTACCTACTAGGCCATGCTGTCCCAGGCACTTAACATTTAATGGCCCCAACAACTGTAAAATGAAATGCTTCTCTCTTTTCCATAGTTCTTCAAAGACTTTAAGACCTCAGTTCCATTAGTGACCTTTCAATGCTATTCTGCCTGATTCCAGAAGCCCGCATCGTAGATGGCAACAAAATTCAATAAATCAAAAGCTATCTACCACTATGGCCAAGCAGACTGGTCTTAGGTAGCAGCATGCCCAATGAAGGAAAAGACTATTTTGGAGGCCACAAACCAATGCATGAGAGCACCCTTCTTACATTAACTATGTGATTCACCGGCACCCTACAGCACTTTGAACACTGCTACATATACGTTTATTTAAGTTTCTAAAAAGCTGTAATGAGTCAATGGAAATCAGTGCAGTACCTTAATACCCAAAATCTACACAAGGGTTAATGGACTGAAATAGCTCTGCAACTACGTTCTCTGTTTCTATCAAGATAATCTTTACGGTGAACCAAATGCAAGAATACTTTGGTGAGCAACGCACCTAACTCAAGTGCACTGATTGGTAAAATTTTTTGTCCTGGATCACTTTGAGAATTCCATATAGTGTATGGATCCACTAACTGGAAAAAAAATGAACATATATGCACACATTGAAAATATTTTACAAGCAATATATGAAGTCTTATTGACTCCCTGATGAACACCTGTGACAGATAATACTCACTACCGGTCTTATCCACTCTTCTCCGTTATCCCTTTCAAGACCCAGTTATTTTCTGCTTTGAACTTTTGTTGACAATGTGTTTTTTTTAATGGAATGCATACCAAATCATTGAGTGTGTTTGAATTTTTGGTAGGTACTATGAATTTTTCTTGCCTCATCCTACCACTCCTACCTCAGAGTCCAGAGGGACATGTATGTCCTACTAATTCTACCCACCCTCCCAGAGTCCAGTGGGACATAGGTGTCCCAAACAACTTTTTATCAAAATCCGTATTTTTCATACCAAAAACATTGATTCGGCACCAGCTCAAAAAATACCCTGTAAAAACAGTAATTTGTGGCACACACCCATTTTTTCTATTTCAAGCTGTCATTCAGGTCTCCACATACTGTCAGCAGGAAAGCAACTTCTCAATGAACCCCAGAGGTGGAAGATATAGGTGGGCAGCCATATATACCAATGCTCATGAAAAGGTTATAGAAAGAGCCTAATTACATTTGGGGTGTTGATTTGCCCACTGAAAATACATTTCCTAACCTCCCTTACACCTAAAAGAGGCTGTTGAGATGTAAGCAGAAGACATCAGATGGGGTTTCTGAGAAAGTTCCATGAAAAGGGAACAGACTCTTGCATTTACCTTTTAGTTCTTTCCCTTTTTGTTTGGGAATGTTACCTCAGATATAGTGACACTTGAGTAGAAACATGAGTACACTAAGGGAGTGTGAGCCTAAAGAATTCTGGGGAATAGGGTATTACAGGCAGAGGGAAGGGCCTGGGTGGTCTGATCTTGGCATGTTTGAGGAACAACAAGGAGACCAGTGTGGCCGGTGCTGAATGAGCAAGAGTGGTAGGCAATGAGCTCAAGATGGGACCTAGGGTGCCTGATCCTATAGGTCCTTATAGGGCACGACAAGAAGTTTGGATTTTATTTATGATGAGACATGAAGTCAAAGCAGATTTCTAAGCAAAGAAGTGACATGACCTGATGTTTAAAAGACAATTCTTCTTGTGTGAATAACAGATCATAGAACAGCAAAAGAGAGCTCCGTTTTCAGGCAATTTTTATAGTCTACGCATAGTCAAAATGAAACCTTGGTGGTGTAGTGGTTAAGTGCTACAGCTGCTAGCCAAAAGGTTGGTAGTTCAAATCCACCAGGCGCTCCTTGGAAACTCTATGGGGCAGTTCTGCTCTGACCTATAGGGTTGCTATGAGTCGGAATCGACTCGACAGCAACGGGTTTGGTTTCGGTTAGGTTATACAGTCAAATTAACATAAATTAAATTTCAAACTGTAAAATGAATTATACACACATGCTGCTAACCAAAAGGTAGGCAGTTCAAATCCACCAGCCACTCCTCGGAAACCCTATGAGGTAGCTCTACCGTGTCCCATAGGGTCACTATGACTTGGAACGAACTCAACAGCAATGGGCTTTTCAGAGTTATGGATTGAACTGTGTCCTCCCAAAATATTGCTATAGGCTCACTATGAGTTGGAATTGACTCAATGGTAATTTTTTTTTTTTTTTTAGTATCCCTTGGAATCCTAACCCTTATACCTGTGAATGTAATTCCATTTGGGAATAAAGTTTTTATTATGGTAATGAGGCCATATCAGTGTAAGATGTGGCTTAAACTTAATTAGATCTGAGTTACAAAAAGAGCAGATTAGACAATGAAGCAAGTACAGAGGAACAGAAGATAGATGCCATGGGAAAATTGCCAAGTGACTAAAAAACACCAGGGCTACAAAAGCCGAGACAAGTATCTTCCCCATAGTCAACAGAGAGCATTTCCCTATAGCTGAAGCCCTGAATTCAGACTTTTAGCCTCCTGAACTGTGAGGAAATAAGCTTCTGTTCTTTAAAGCCACCCACTCCCACTTGTAATATTTCTGTTATAGCAGCACTAGGAAACTAAGACATCAAGCAATCGTAAGAAACGAAGACTACCTCTCAGACTGAGAGAAGTCAGAGAAGGCACCTGTATGTGAGTGCAGGTTAACAGTAATGGCAGTGACCCAAAACGAAGAGAGCTGGGGGATGAATAATCTACTTCACTCAGCTCCTGATCTCTGATTGCCACCAGGGCTCACATTGCTGGAACCTAACTGAAAGCCAGACAGCAAGAGAGTAGGTAGATACAGAACATATCAATTACACTCTAGGAACAGAGAAAAATAGGAAAGGGTAGGGAGTAAAGATGGAAGCTATTCAATAAAAATAACTATTAACTACTAGACATAATGAGACTACAAAGATATTCTCTCACTTTAGGGCTCTGGGTAACCATTTCTAAGAATGACCAGAAGATAGTATTCTATTCTCTGGATGGTGAATAATGAGTTTGGGTTTATACACATTCAGCTTGAGATGGCTTTGAGAAATTCAGATGAAAATGTCAAGGAGGCAGCTACCTCTTTCCAGTTCAAAGAAGAAATAGGAAGTCAACAACATATGGAATATAAGGGAAGCTTGTGCACATATGAATTTGTTAAAAAAGAAACTATGTTATAAGAAAAGGGCCTAAAACCAATGCTAAACATTTTCACGTATCATGACTTTGTAGAATAGGACGACCCTGAAAAGGAGGCTGAAATGGAATGGCCAGAAAGGTAGGACAAAAACTTTGCAGACAGAATGTTTCAAGCATGAGGGACTAGTTAATCATGTCAAATGTTACTAAGGTATCAAATATCATGATGACTGAAAATTACTTATTGGATCTAGCAACATGGCATATATTTCATTAATATGGCAGAGTAATGGGTGTAGAAATCAGATTGAGATAATTGAGGACTGAATGTGCGGTAAGAAAATGCAGATAGTTAGGACAGATAGCTTTTTTGGAAAAGTTGGAAAGAGAGGCTACTCAGAGGAAGAGTATGAGTTTGAATAATGGTGTGATTGAGGTTAAGACAAGTAGGCTCAAATATTAATGTGAAGGCACTCTTGACAGGGAAGGGTGATCATACATGAGGGAGAAGAGATAACAGTGTAGTATTCTTGAGAATCTAAAAGGAGATAGGTTCCAAAGTATGTGTGGAGAAATTAGCTATAAGTAGCAGTAAAATTACTTCCTTTAATACTTCCACAGGAAAACATGAAAAAATGGATGCACATGGTGGTAAGTATGGGTATCAGGCAACTGATGGCTTTTGTTTTCTCTGTGATTAAAAGCAAAGTAATGCAGAGAGCAGGAGAGAGGTAGAAGAATGGAACTTTGGAAGAGATTGGGGCATTTTTAACAGAGTTGTAAACAGCAGAAACCTGGTTCACCAAGAAATCTTAGATGGATAGCAAAGACCATATAACCCCCCTTTTCCAACCCTGAGATGTGGAGGATGTGAGGGAATAAACAGTTGCCACCTGGGAGGCTGCAGGGAAATGTTATGGGGAGAGCTGGGTTTCATTGAAGACTTGAAAATGGAAGATGGTTTGGAAAAGAGATTGATGATGAAAAGGAGTTTGCTGATTGAGAAGCAGCTCCAGGTGGTGAGTAGATAGGTTTAGTAATAGGTGAATAGTTGAGAATTGGGCCAGGGATGTGAAATACCAAGCATGATGTGAATGCATTGGTTGCCTTGGAGTTACATTTTGGTGTTTGACTGATGAAACTATGGATACAAGGAATAGTTGACTTAGTCTTGGTAGTTTGTTTGAGAGAAAAGTTGGTCTCAGCTATCAGTAGAAAACATTCTCTACTCACGTGGACTGAGATATTGGTAAATGTAAGTAAGTAGAATACCATGTTAGATTCTAAGCTTGATGAGGACAGGTGCTGTATCTCTATTGTTCTATGCTATACTCCCAGAGCCTACAACAACAAACAATAACAACCCGTTGCCATCAAGTCGATTCCGACTCATAGTGACACTATAGGACAGAGTAGAACTGCCCCCATAGAGTTTCCAAGGAGTGCCTGGTGGATTTGAGCTGCCAACCTTTTGGTTAGCAGCTGTAGCACTTAACCACTCTGCCATCAGGGTTTTCTCCCAGAGCCTAGCAGAGGGTAAACATATAATATGCACTTTAAATATGTATCAGATAAAAACAGTACAAAATACTATCCTCAACTTTACTACATATAATCCAAGCTTCGTTATTATATTTCAGAATCTTCCAGCATTTCAAAAATTATTACAGTGGATATTAATCACTATTGCAAGTAAGTACCATATAATATAAAGTTTATGTGCACATGTTTTAATAAGGAAAAGGAGTGTTATCGGCAAATATAAAATTATAAATTTAAATTCCAGTTCTCAAAAAGATACCAGAAATTCTTCTCTATATGATGATATCAAGTTGTATAACAAGACTTCTCATGCTAATTTGACCTCCTTCTGTATCTCAAAACATAAAAATGAATAAACATAATCTATTTTGCCTTTATCAAACTTTTGACCGAGATGTTCATAGAAGAAAAATCAAAACACTGTGGTCAAGGTACAAATTTTGTACCAGCTGGATGAAGAATCACAGCTACTTCACTGTAAACTTGTAATTCTCAATATTTTTGTCTTTAATGAAGGAAGTGTCACAGTTCAGAAGCAGGGATAAGACAAAAATACAAATAATTATAAAAGAAAAAAAATAATTTCCTATCTAGAGTTATCAAAAAATGCCATGATGAACTAAAGGGGCAAGACAAAGTGGTTACCTACAACAGAAAAGTTTTGACCAAGGAGGTGGAATCTCACATGGTGCCTGTTATAAAGATTAAATAAGATTATACTCGTAGTGGAGTCCTGGTTGCATAGTGGTTAAGCACTCACCTGCTAACTGAAAGGTTGTTGGTTTGAACTCACAAGCCACTCTGAGGGAGAAAAATGTGGCAGTCAGCTTCCATAAGGATTATAGCCTTGGAAACCCTATGGGGAAGTTCTACTGTGTAGTACAGGGTTGCTGTGAGTTGGAATCTACTTGACGGCAGTGGGTTTTTGGTTTGGTATACAGGTAGTCCCTGACTTATGACGTATTCAGGTTATGACAAATCACACTTACTGCCATATGGTTTTTCTTTTTTTGTGTATCTTACTGTTAGTAATATGTACTATATACAATGTCACAGCATGTAATTTGCTGATGTTATCATTCTCATATGTTCACTCACAGGTGTTCAATGTTATGATTCCAGTGAAAAGATTAGCTAAAGTTTTCTCTAAACTAAATCATGAGCTTCAGTTGCTTGAAAACATGCACCCAAATGCTAATTGCTTTGCTAAAGTCGATAGGCAGATTTCGGAAGCAGAGAGATGTTACCTTGAAATGTAAGACGGAAAAAAAGAAAAGGACCATACAGACAACCCTCACTGATATTCTGACCAGAAACGCTATTCCCATTCCCAGGTATAATCCAGGTCATCCAGAACCTTCCACATGTAGAGTTATTACTGCAACAGACAAAATGCCAACACTGTCAAACTCTTCTTCATCAGAGTAAATTTTCATGATTTGTGTATTTTCTTTTGTACGTATATATGCATTAAAATATATTTGTAATTTTATATGTAATGTTTCCAACCCTCAACGACAAAGATCAGATTTATAAAGACACTGATAATAAAAGGCAATAATAATGAAAACTGAAAAATAAAAGAAATGTTCAACTTATTTAAGAACCAACTTACGATGGAGTCGTCAGAACGAAACCTCGTCATAAGTCAGGAAATACCTGTACATATTTGAGCTTAAAACAGTGCTTGGCCAAAATGAATCGCTTTTAGAAAATGCTATTAAGATAATGGCAATGATGAGAATGAAGTTCGGGGAACAAGTATCCCCTAATTAGAGTATAGGAACAGATATCTAGGCAGGCGGCAAGTTAAAGGTCTTAACTGGCAGATTGAATAATCTATTTTAGATTTAGTCATCAAAGGGGAGGCAAGTAAGGTGTCTGAGTGCAATTGTGACATAGTCATGGATCTGCTTTCAAAAACAATCTCCCAGTGCTAGGCAAGAGGGCCTGGAACAAGCAGAACCAGAAGCAAAGTTCGGGCAAAAGGCAGCAATAACCTGGTCGATGGTGGCAGAAACAAGAAGTGATACGGGAAGACATCTGTGGAAAATATGTAGACACAGGATTTATAGGCCTGGGTCACTGCATGTCGAAAAAACAAGTGAAAGTGTCCCAAGATGACTCTGCAGTTTCAAGCCTGGGGACTGAGAAACATAGGACACCGTTCAGGAAAATAAAAATGAGGAGATGGTTTGCAAACAAAAGGTTTGTTCCTGCATCATCACCTTTACTTGTATCCTAAAAAAACCAGTCGCCTTTGAATGGATTCTGACTCATGGTGACCCCAGGTGTGCTGAAGTAGAACTGTGGTTCATAGAATTTTCAGTGGCTCAGTTTTCAGATCACTAGACTTTCTTCCAAGGTGCCTCTGAGTAGACTGGAACCTCCAATGTTTCGGTTAACAGCCAAGCACATGCACCACCCAGAGACTCCTTCATCCAAAAGGGCTCTGACACCTATTACTGCACCTAAACAAACAAACAAAAAAAACCCAAACCCGTTGCCATGAAGTTGATTCCGACTCATAGTGACCCTATAGGACAGAGCAGAACTGCCCCGTAGGGTTTCCAAGAAGCATCTGGTGGATTTGAACTGCTGACCTTTTGGTTCGCAGCTGAAGCTCTTAACCGCTACACCATCAGGGTTCCTAGAAACCTGCCAGATGCAGAGGAATGAATAAATACCTGTCAGTCTCCATGATACAGAGAGACAAACAAGTCTGTAGCCCTCTCTTTAAAAATAAAGACAGTAATTGTTCATTCTTGAGCACTCATCCATCATCAATAACTCCCCCTTGCTTGGAGTGAAGCATTTCTTTAAAAAATCTCTAAAAAATAATGCAAACCAATATATTTTCATCTGTCTACCAACTAACTTTCTATATACCTGCTCAGAGACTAAGGGGCTTAAAAGGTAATAAAAATCCTGTTTCCCATGCCTGCTCAATCTTTAAGCCTCCTGTAAAGAAAAGGTTCCCAAAGTTACTAATTAACAGCAAGTGTTGGGAACACTGTTAAGAGCTGAGACACAGAGCAGAAGAAAAGGAACAACAAGGTCTGTTGGAATGAAAACTGGGCTGGGACACACATTTTATTTCACGCTCTCTAATTAACTTGCTGTGTGACCTCAGTCAAATCTCTTAATCTTTCCCGGCTTGTGTTCCTCCCGCTGTAAAAAGGAGGCACAATGGTATTGACCAAATACGTACCTCCCTGGAGTATTACAAAGATTAACAAGATACAATTATATAGCACCTTGAGCCTTACAGCTGAAATGTGCTATAGAAATCAAACTTCACTGCGTTAATCTACACACACTCAGGATTCGTTCCTATTGTGTCATTTATATAGCATTACCTATATTTCTGACTTTATATAAAATGTTCATTCATGTGCATAAGTATTTTATCCATTAAGGTATTTTTTCCCCAACTGTGATCTTCTCTGCCCTGCTTAATTAACCAAACCTTCATGAATGCATCTTTCTCAGGCCCTTACTAAACATGCAAAAATAAATGGTTTCCCTAGAAGTTAAAAAAAAAGACTGTGTTTAAGTGTGGGGAAGACAAAAACACAAAACATTTAAAAAACTGAATCAAAAGCAGTTTTTTAAAAGGCTGCTTTTTGTTGTTGTTCCCCGTTGCTCAATATTTTATTTATCTGAAACTTACACCTGACTTTAAGTAATTACTGAATGCTAACTTCTATTCTTATGAATTGGGCTGAATCCCTAGCTTCCTGCCACAGTTATTTTCTTTTTCTTCTCTTTTTACTTCTGATATGCAATGCTACAGAGATTTGTGTAGTAGAGAGGAGCTTTTTCCTTAATTTTTCTCAACAAAGGAATAAAAATGTCACCAAACGACGAGAATAGATAACTTACAAGGATAGTCTGCAACTGAGATCCTCAAAAGCTAAGTTGTTCACAATAAAGAACAAATTCCAAGAAAAAGAGTGGAAGGAAAGAAGAGAGGAAGGGAGGAAGAGAAGAAAGAAAAAAGGAGAGAGAAAATACAGAGTTCATTTGATTACTATATGCATTCAGGTCTACAGTTTCTCCTGGAAGCAAATGCCAGCACATTTCAGATGTTAAAAAGCTCCACACTTGGCACAAACTTCCCTTTACCTTAAGGGCACCTACGTGAGACCTCAACGTTATTGCCATCAGTTAAAAGAAACTGAGATCCACTGGCCAGAGCTTAGCAGAGCTGCAGTGGGCCGGAGAACTGCCCAGCTGCCTCTGTTTGCTTTAATTGAAGTGATTATAACCACCTGCGAGTCAGTTGTGGCCGTCCTTTGTCCAGGGCTGCTGAGGAGCCAGTCTTGCACAAACACTCCCTGCTGAACCAGGAAATTGGGTCCCCAGGATGGAATCTGACAAAGAGTTGAAAGGAGACTGATCAGGCCAATTTAAATGATCTTCCTTTCATCAGAAAATTAGATTACCACGGAAAATGAACATTGTGAGTAGACTATTTAATGAGCCCACTTCGTTTGCACAGTGTCATTCATTTTAGAAGCATGTGTCCGCGGTCCCACACCTAAGCACTTCTCCCTCGTGGCTCATCAACACTGACACCATCTCATTGGCTGAGAGGAGAAATAGAAAAAGGGAAAGGACAGAGACAAAGTACTATAACTTAGAATGCTCATACTTCTACATTTTCTAAGTACATCAGGATGATTTGCTGATAAGCCTGCCAATATAGCTGTGTAAACCAGGATTAAAACTAAAGGAAAAGACACTTCAGCTTCGTCTTTGGGTTCAGAGTTCAAGTGAGGACTGGAGCAGAAAGTATAACGAGGTTTCTTTATCTCTACTTTCTGGAGATTTCTTTATCTCTACTTTCTGGAGATTTCTTTTTCACAGCTTAGGAACATTAGGATTGGAGTATGATGAGATAGACTGTAAGAAACTCCTTCAACCCATTAGCACATTAGTCCAACCTCCTACCATTTATATATGTTGTAGGATTCATGACATTTATAAAGAAAAAAAATCATGTAAACATAGGTTGTCCCCTCTGTCAAAAGAAAAATTAGAGAGAATGAAGTTAAGGAGTAATACTGGAGAAACCAGATAAAATGTGCTATAGTATTCTAACGTTATTCTTTTCTTTCCTCTATAGTAACTTTTTCATTTTAGCCTTTCCTGACTAATAGCCATGCTATTATACTTTATAACAATGGATAGAAATTCCAGTTTTGTCAGAGTAAAGAAGTCAGCAAATTCACTCCCCAAAAAACACATCTGAAATGGACAAAATTAACATAAAGAACCATTTAAGAGCCCTGAAAACTGACCAAAGGCAAACAACAAATTGAGATGTATTTGTTCATGAAAAACTATGGCACTTTGGGTAACAGCAGTGGGAGTCTGTGGTGTTCCTGCCTGGAACTTCTTTCCTCCTCCCCCCTGGCTGGCGAGCGCAGTAGTGCTTCCATGACAGTGAAGGCAGGACAGAGCAGAAGGAAAAGACCAGGGCACACTTAAAGCTGCTTCAACGTTGGATGCAGCACAATCTAAACGCAGTCTCATCAGTAGAGAATAGAAAACTTACTGCCACAAACACTTTAAGCACAAACTTCAAATAATCACTGACTGGCAAGTAAACTATGCAGACTCAGGAGTGAGCCCCTGGGAAGCCAAACTAAAAAATAAAAATAAGAACAGAAAACAAAATGAGCAAAATCATCAGCAGCTATATACGGCAGGAGAAACAAGTACTAGAGATGAAGCCCAGGAAAGTCACCATAAATAAAACAAAATAAAAAATAGCAACAGCCCTCAGGAAAAAAATTCAGAGTTCAGAGTTGCAAGAATTTATTATCTAAAATGTGCAGTTTTTAACAACAAATTATGAGACAGGCAGAAAACAGGGTCTGACGCATATTCAGGGGAAAGAAAGGAGTCACTAGAAACTGACCCTGAGTGGGTCTAGGTATTATTTAACAGACAAAAACTTCAAAGCATGTAAAAATATGTTTAAAGAATTGGGAAAACTATGTTTAAGGAATTAAATAAAAATATGATGAAAATGACTGGACAAATAGAGAAGCTCAGTAAAGAAGGACAAACTCTAAAAAAGAACCAATAGGGATTCTAAAATTACAAAGTACAATAAGTGAAAACTTTACTGGATTGACTCAACAACTGGATGTGAGATAGTAAATACCTGTTCAGAGTCTCACTAAAGTGTAAAACACAAATGAAAGTAATTAGTCCGTGGAAATAGCTGGTGTTGGAAAGAATCATTTAATAGAACACTGTTATAAAAGTATGAACGTATTTGTCTTACGACAAGGAATACCCAATACCATTACCTAACACCACAAAGGGGAAAATATATATCCATAAAAAAACAGGGACAAAATAAGACAAAGTTTTACTTTATTATTGGGTGGGATTTTTGTCAGAAAGCTCAACGTGGAATTCTGGTTGACTGGGCCCAACCCCATGGATAGATTGGGAGCTTAGGGGTTGTATTCACCCTTCAAAGCGAAGCCTTCATTTTACCATAACTATTTAGCTTGCCTTCTTTTTTTTTTTTTTCCTAATCAGAAGAGACCAAAGTAAGAGAGTGTCAGAGAGCTTATCAATTAAGCCACACATGGGGAAAGAAAGAAAACACATACACACACACACGTATATATATATATGTGGCCATCCGCCTATGTATGATTTTCTAATGTACAAAATCCACACAAGGCCAGCAAGGATGACCTAAACCCTGTCCTTTCAGACTAGCATTTCTTCTTGCTTGAAGAGAGAGAGCTGTGTAAGTGAGAATTGTCCTTCCAGCTAAACAAAAAAGATAAAACCAAACCCATTTCTGTCAAGTCAATTCCAACTCATAGCAACCCTATAGGACAGTGTAGAACTGCCCCATAGGGTTTCCAAGGAGCACCTGGTGTGTTCAAACTGCAGACCTTTTGGTTAGCAGCTGTAACACTTAACCACTAGGCCACCAGGGTTTCCTGGCCTTCCATCTAGATGTCCATAATTTGTGGTCTGATTCTAAGTTGAGTTCTGTCGCCAGAGTTCACCTTGAAGAAGTTACTCACCTTCTCTGTGCTTTATCTTGGCTTATTCACCAAACTTTGCAGTGAAGATAATTACAACTGTCCTACCTAATTCTCTCACAGAGTTTGTGTGTGGAACCCAGTATAAGGAAAGTTTCAGGTATCACACAAACTTCATATTCTTCTTTTCTTCCATAGATTAATAAAAATATGTTCTTTCTTAAAGTTATTCAGCAAATATTCATTCATTCAACAAATACTGTATGATGTCTGACTGATCGTTAGAGGTTCTTAGACTAAGCAGGTTGGAGATGGAGGCAGCAGGTGTGGGGGCTTGGAAGGTGATCAAAGGGAACAAAATGCGTTCATATATTTGAGCAGGAGAGAGTAGAAGACTATCTAGGAACTAAAACAAGGCTAGTATATGTAGCTGGAAAAGAGAGACTTAGGTAAAAAGTTTTAAGAATTGAGGCAGTAGAAGGAGGTAGAGACCTTGTTATGAGTTCAGGCCTTGTAAGGGGTTTTCATCTTTATTATAACAGCAATGGGAACAATGAGACTCCATGTCAAAGGTACTCTTCCTACCTTTACACTCACATGCAACTAGTGCACAGTGTTATTATTCATTCATATTGCTTAGAACCCTAGATCTAGAAAAGACATAATAGAACCTTCCATACAAACAACTCCTTGAACCAATGGAATATTAAATCGTGAACCACATTATTTCAACAGTTTCCAGAATCCAAGATTACTGGGTTCTGATCTTCTGCTCTTTGTGCTATCTCAGTAGACGGGTAGGCATCGTTTCTCTTACAGGGTCAGATAATGCTATGGGGTTTAAACCTTATTTAAATGTCAAACCTCATTTTTAATACAATTGCTCATTTATTTAATAAATATTTATTGGGTGTGTATGTGCCAGCTTCTGTGCTTAATAAATTATTAAATTTTAATCATAGTGTGCATGGACAAGTACCACGGATATGAGGGTGTATTATACTCTCATTTACCATTTGAATTAATAGGAGGGAGTCATCATAAAATTACTTAATATGGTCTAGTTCTTCTGATTATTGCAGTATCATTGAATGATCTACATAGAAGGAAATTTTTTATAAAACTAAGGCCTAAAAATTATTTAAAGACCTTCATACAGGATTTCTCCCATCGCTGTATTACAAAAGTAATATTTGCTGACTATAAAAATATTTTAAAATACATAAATAAAAGAGTCAAAAATACTGCACAGAGGCGAACACTAATAATATATCAGTATATTTTCTGGATTTTTTTTTTTTTTTGTCCCGATGCATAGGGTTCTTTAGATAATACCTTAAGGTGTATCTGGCTTTTTTAATATAATAACTTTATAATAGCATTTCCCAACATTATTAAAAATCATTTTCTTTTCCAAATATTAACCAAATAAAACAGTCACATTTCCCTAGATTTTTTTACTTTTACTTTTTTGCTACCACATGTAGTGCAATGGTAAATGTATTGTTCATAAAGATTTTTGCCCAAAAGTAATAACTAAGAAACATTGACTGTGAGCTTACTATATGCCATATACCATGCTTTACATTCAAAATTTTATTTAATCTCCACAGTAATTCTATTAGGTAAAAACTAATTAAAAAAAATAATACTACGGAACCTAAAGCTAAGAGAAATGAACAAAAGTAATGTCTAACATTTACTGAGCACTTCTGTTTAGGCTCTGTGCTATGTGTTTTATATATTCTTATGTATTTCATGGGTCAGTTACTGTTATTGCCATTCCCATTTCACAGATGAGGAAACTGAAACTTTAGTACATAAGGAGTTTAGCCAGGGTTACACAGCTCAAAAGTGTTTTTGAGCTGTGATTGGAAACCACCGGCTGGCACTGGAGCCTGGTTCTTAACCAAACTCAAACTTGCACAACATTACACAGCTAGTAAATTGGAGGAATTTAGATTATTCCCTCAGGATATGTTCCCAGGAGTAAAATTAAGGCTCCTGATACATACCACTAAACTGTTTTACAACCATTTACCAAGTTACACTCCAATTAGAAAAGTGTGAAAGTGCCCATTTATGCAAGTTTTTCTGTTTGTTTTAATTTCACGTTCATGAAATAGGCACATTCTGAAAAGTTCAAGTTGGGTAAAATGAGCCGGCTGGCAACGTACACCTTTCAACGGTTATGTTTTAAATCTAAATAATGCATGCCGAGTACAAATCACATCTGTGCACAGGCACTGCCAGTGACGGCACAAGCCTCATCGCATTTGATGGCTTGGAGTGAGTTTTACAGAATTGCCCAACGTGCTTAAAGGCATTAGTGTCCAAGTAGCTTTCAGCAGAGGGAGGAAAAAGGAGCCATCAAGGAAAGGAGAGGGAGGTAACAGGCAGAAGAGAACATCAAGAAGTTCCCTTAACAGGAGGGAAAAGTCAATACAGTTGATGGCTGAGTATTTTAAGTAGAAGATTACAAAACGGCATCTCGTTAGTATGGCTATTCGTTCTGCAGGTCTGCAGCTTTGGAATCATGAATCATGCACTTTTGAAAAGTGCTGACGCTGTCATGTGCGGCCCTGTTCCTCCACTGCAGGGCCCAGTCATCCTCACAGGATGGCTTTCGAGGCAAGGAACCAGAGAAGAGGTGCACTAAGGTCTCGTCTAGTCAGAATTCACAGCCCTGTAAATTCTGGCAAATACTCAACTCTCAGGGATGGAGTTCATTTGTTTTTGGAAAAACAATGACACTATATGCTTAGAGAAAGAAAAACTAGTGGGGGTGAGGGCTTATAAACAAGCTCACTACATGTTTTAAGTTCATCCATAGATTCCCTCTCTCTCTCTCTCTCACGCACACACCTTAATAAATTCAGTGTAAGTGAATCAAAAACATATGGATAGAATTTCTCCTAAATTTCATATGCATTTCAAAAACCAAAATGAAAAATGCCTTGGGCATAACACATTTTGTTTAAAACGCTGTGTCTATCATAGCAGCCTGTGGGTACAGATACAAACAGATACAAAAAATATATAAATACAATTAATGACCAAATCAACAGTAGAACTCTTCTATCCTCAAGCCTCATGTTTCCATTCTTGTCCTTTAATTTGTCGAAATAGCAGCTTCCCTTAAAGATGGGACAGCTCTGAACCCCAGCTTGTTCGTTTAGAAACAGCACTAACCTTCCAGAAGTATGGTGAAATTGGGAGCTAATATTTATAGGGTGCTTTGACCAAAAAAAAAGAAAAAAAATTTTTTTTAACAATGTGACATGTTCTACTGACGGCAAATATACTTGCAAACTTTTGTTCTCAGATGTTTTAAACCAATATTAGCATAGTGTCAAGATCTGCAAATGGAATATATCATTTAAAGAAAATAAAGCAAAAGCTGAAGGCTTGAATAGATTCAGCAGAGTACCTAATCCTAATTCTTTCATTGGACATGTGGCAAATGTTCTAGGTGATATTTAAAAGTTGGCTAAAAATAACATTGACCCAAGGAATGTAAAAAATGGTATAGTTGAGATGAAAGGGATCGATATATATAGGAATGTACTGGAGTTTTTTCCAACCATTGACTTATGATCAATTTGTGATCAAAATGTGTTGGAATACTTGTGATGTTTGTGAGATTTGCTCAAGTGTTCTAGGGCAGTTGTTTTTTCACCCTTGAGAGAGCTTTCAGAATCACTGGGAGTGCTGTTCAAACACAGGCTGCTGGGCCACATCTCCAGAGTTTCTGATCAATGGGTCTGGTGTGGGTCCCGAGAGTGTGAATTTCTAAAAAAAGTGTTAAGGTAGTGCTGATACTCTGTTGGTCCAGGTACCACAACTTGAGATTCATTCTCCTGCCAAATGCACATTGTTGAAGATGAGCATAGAAAGTACGTCCACTCCTATTTTATAATCAATAAACAAAATTTTGATTCCTCTAAAATGAATCATTTAGAGAGCCTCCAAGAATGTAGCAAGGAAGCATGCACGTCCAATAGTGGAGATTAGATTAGTGCCCATATTGACTTGTCCATTTGATCCCTTTATCACTCAGCTGATATCACTGCCCGCCATATAGGTTTTAGCTGTCTTACTGTCTTAATTATTGATTTTTTTCGTTGTTAATCTTATACTGCTTTATCCTTATTTATCGCACAGACCCCATGAAATTGGGATTATTATCCCATTTTGCAGACATGGTACCTGAGTTTTAAGCAGTCTAAGCAACTTACCTAAGCTTACACAGCTGGTAAGTGACAGAGCTAGAATTTAGATTTTAAACTGTGTTGGTCTGACCCCAATGCCTTTCTCTGTAACCTTTGGATTACATTTCCACTTTTGTTTAGATATATATGTTTATGTGACACCCCTGCTAATGTAAAGAAACTCAAGGTCAGTTATTTATCCCTGTGTTTCTAGATCCGTCCTCAAAGCTAGCATGTAATAGGTACACATTCATTCAATAAATATTTTTGAGTCCCTTCTATGTGCCAGACATTGTCTGTCTTAGTTATCTAGTGCTGCTATAACAGAAATACCACAAGTGGGTGGCTTTAACAAATAGAAATTTATTCTCTCACAGTTTAGGAGGTTAGAAGTCAAAATTTGGGGTGCCAGCTCTAGGGAAAGGCTTTCGTTCTCTGTCAGCTCTGGAGGAAGGTCCTTGTCATTAATCTTCCCCTGGTCTAGGAGCTTCTCCGAGCAGGAACCTCAGGCCCAAAGGACGTGCTTTGTTCCCAGCTCTTCTTTCTTAATGATAAGAAGTCTCTCTCCTCTCTGCTTGCTTCTCTCTCTTATATCTCAAGAGAGATAAAAAGTGATGCAGGCCATGCCCTGGGGAAACTCCCCTTACGTTGGGTCAGGACTGTGACCTGAGCAAGGATGTTGCACCTCACCCTAATCTTCTTTACATAACCTAATGTTGCCTCATTAATGACAGGTAGAGATTAGGATTTATAGCACACAGGAAAATCACATCAAATCACAAAATGGAAGATGATCACATAATACCAGGAATCATGGCCTAGCCAAGTTGACATATATTTTGGGGGGACACAATTTAGTCCATGACACTGTCCTAGGAGGGGATTCACATTGGCCTTGCAGATAGAAAAATAGATAAACAAGCTACTAATACCTCAGTAGTCCTTAAATGGAGGTCTTAACACAGCAATCTGGAGGTGTATAGTGAGTAGATGGAGCCAAGGGGCAAGAGGGAGAGAAAAGAAGTGGGTATATGATATGAATGCTTCACACCAGAAGGAATAAGCTCCTAGTTATTGGGAAAACCTTCTCAGAGTAAGAGATTCTAACTGTATATGGCCTAGGTAAGATGTTTTTCTTTGTCTCTGTTCACTATTCTAAAAGGGGAATATCGTTTTTTCCCCCTTGTAGAGATTTTGAGGAAAACCTGGTAGCAGAGCGGTTAAGAGCTACAGCTGCTAACCAAAAGGATGGCATTTCAAATCCACCAGGTGCTCCATGAACATATCTAAGAAAATGTAAACTCAGATAAATGGGATACAATGAAAAAATGTTCTGCATTGAATCGATGTGAATATGACATTTTATCGTTAATGGCATTCAATTATAAAATGGAACAGTGTGGTATATGAGAGTAAATTTCTATGTCACAAACAGTATTTTTAGGAAACAATAATGATCTAAAGGACACAAGTTTGTTCTAAGGGAAACCAAGGAAATTTACATATTCCATCATTTAATCAGAAAAAGTCACTCCACCTGTCCTCATTAGAGTCAATATAGAAGTGCATATCAACAGGCGAACAAGCTCAAAGCCCAACAATAACCTCATTTTCACGGCTGTCTAACTTTAAGGCTAGCTATATTAAATCAGTGTGTAGCTTCCCACTCGAGGATTTTTTCTAATCGGAAAGCAACTGTATTAGGGAAGGGAGTCTCCTATATAATCTTTCTCCTCCTTTTCCTGCAAAGTCAATTATATCTCTAATAGGCTAAAATACCTTGGGTCTGGCTCAGATACTATGTGGACTCCTGAGCTGTGAAAAAAAAAAAAAAAAACTTTTTTTTTTTTTTTTGAGGGCCATGTACTCCAAGGGCTCAGAATTAAGAATAAAATCCGACAGAGGATTGAAGGGGTTTTTCTTTTTTTTTTTTTTTGGACAATAAAGGGGCTGGATGGGCACTCTCTGGCTCTTAGTCAGTCATACTGTCAGGTCTCTGACAATAGTGAATGAATGAGGGACAACTGGCTTCCCAAGCTGCCCAACACAAATACACCAATTACCGAAACGTCTCTGCACAAGGGACTCTCTATACCAAAGGGAAATAAGCACATAATAACAACTCAAAGCCTGCTGTGGAGCAGCAGGGAAGGTAGTCAAAAGGACCCAATGCACAGAGAAACCCACTGCTTTAGAAAACCAGCCACTGGAGTGGTGAATATCCTTTAACAGCAGCTGCTGAGAATTACAAGACTCAGAAGAAAAGAGAGGGCAACTATAAAGGCACAGCTGGAGAGGAAATTCATCCCAAAATTTTAAGGGGAAATAGGACCTCCTCTAATAAAATAAATCAGTAGTCAAATTAATTTTAAGGGCATAGAGTACTCCGTTGGAGGATTGAGGAGAGTGCTACATAGGCCTTTCATTTTGTAAACCAAGAAAAAGATATGTTTGATTATTTTACTCAAGTTATTTAACAAGGGGATATCGTTAGTATCAACCTTGGGGGGATAGAAAAATCCCATCGTGATTCATGTATCAATTCAATAAATACTAAGGAAGAACCTACTATGCAACGTGCTAAGTGCTGGATGTAAAAACAAACAAAAAGTATGACATGGCTTTTGTCCTTTTTGTAGAATAGCTCACTGACTAATAAAATTGATTCCATTATGTCCTGGTGGCACAGTAGTTGATGCGCTAGGCTGCTAACTGAAAGTTGAGCAATTCAGGCCCACCAGCCAGATGTGGCAGCCTGCTTCTGTAAATATTTATAGCCTTGGAAACGCTATGGGGCAGTTTTACAGTGTCCTTTAGGGTCCCTATAAGTCGGAATTGACTCAACAGCAGTAGTTTTGGGTTTTTGTTGCTGCTGTTATGTATCTCTTGGGTTTCCAAACTGGTCAGTTAAAACGGTGAACCAAAGTTTCTAGGACAGTGATAATGAACTTTTTGGAAAGGCATATTACGCAGTGATAATACCATGGATTTGAATCCTATTTTTGCTACTTACTGACTGTATGCTGCTCCTTAAAAAGGTTTTCCAATCTCAGCATTGTTGACAATTAGGACTAGATAATTCTTCATTACAAGGCACTGTCCTGTACATTGCACTACATTTAGCAGTATCCTTGACCTCTACTCCTTAGATGCCAGTAGCACCTTGTCAGTTGTGACAATTCTAAACGTCTTCCAGGCATTGCCAAATGTTCCCCCACTGAGAACTGTGAAAGTGTGCAAGGTGAATAAATCAAGAAACCAACTCTGCTACTGTTTACTTTCTGTGGCCATCAGCAAAAAGAGGAGATTTAACTGAATTATTACAGTATGCCATAGTTCTGAATCTTTAGAGGTAGTGGTTTGCAATTAAAAGATCATGGAATTTCAAATTAGTTATGGTTTTAGATTCCAGTTCCATCAATTTCTGGTTGATAGCTTTGGGTAAGTTCCTTACTCTCTTTGAGCCCTGTGCTTCTATCAAAATACTTATAGGGATTATATAGGAATACAAAGGATGCATATTAAAGTGTCCAGCATATGGGAGACCCTCCACAATTCATAGCTAAGCTATTATTATACTGTTCAGAAATTAGCCTTTTTGGCCTAATCTAGTGATTGTATGTTTTTATAGGTAGATATATCCATGAATAAGGTGTACCAGCTGCCCTAACAGTCCCAAAGTTTTAGCAGAGTAACAAAATAAAGCTTTACTCTTGCTCAAAGTTCAGTGTAGGAATTTCCAGCCATACAGCTCACCTGGGAAGCTCTGCTCCAAGGAGTGACTCAAGAATCCAGGCCTCCTTCCAGCTTTAAAAATGCCGTCTTAATATGTGGTCTCCAAGGTCTCCACAGATGGGGACAAGACAACAAATACTCCACTTTGGCCAAGAGATGACACATCTCTTCCTCTCACATTCCACTGGCCAGAACAAGTCACCTGATATTACCTAGGCACACAAAATTTTCAGAGAACAGATACCTCTGTCTGCCACAATGGACACTAAAAAAAACATGAAAACATCTAACGCTGGCTTCATTATAAATAGTCCAAAGCATGGAAGGAATCTCAAGAAGAAATAGCCTAAAGTAGAAATATTAGGTAATATATAAGGTTCAACTTATGTTGCGAATAGAATTGAATCATAAACCCTTTATGAGGATATTGAAACTTCACTATTGGCCACTATAAAGTAGGCAAGTACTCTGAGGATTTGTTAAGATAGCCAAAATAGCATCTATAAAAGCTCCCTTTTCTCTCCAGGATAGATTCACAAAACAGTTGATCTCATCTTTAATACTCTAAAATGTTAAACCTAAATTCACATTTGGGGTAATTTTTAGTAAGAAATTGATATGACCACCAAAAATAATAACAATAAAGAAAAAAAAGATAAGTAACTTTAAGAATAAGGGTAAATAATTTGGTCAACTGCCTTGTTTCCTTTCTACAAAATCATTATAAAATATCACAGAGTAATTTTGGTGAGTAGAGATCACAGTGGGCTAAAATCAATGGGGTAATCCATCTCCTTGTATTTTCTACTTCTAGACCAAAAACCCACTGCCATCGAGTCGATTCTGACTTATAGTGACCCTATAGGACAGAGTAGAACTGCCCCATAGAGTTTCCAAGGAGCGCCTGCCAGATTCAAACTGCTGACCTCTTGGTACTTAACCACTACGCCACCAGGGTTCCCATAGCTTCTAGAGGCAACCTATATTCCTTGGCTCATAACCCCATTCTCCATCTTCAAAGCCAGGAGTGTAACGTCTTCTCTTTCTGACTCTGCTTTGCTCTGCTTCTGTCATCACCTGGACTTTTCCCCACTCAAATCTTCCTGCCTTCTGCTTACAAGGACCCTTGTGCCTACGTTGGACCGACCCAGAAAATTCAGAATAATCTCCACATTTCCTGGTCCTTACCTTAATCACATCTGCAAAATCTTCACAGGTTCCGTGAATTAGAATGTGGACATCCTGATGCGGGCAAGGAGGGAGGAATTATTCAGTCTACTATATACCATGGACTGCCAGAAGAATGAGCAAATCTGCCTTGGAGGAAGGACAGTCAATGCTCCTTAGAAACCAGGATGACAAGACTTTGTCTCATGTACTTTGGACATGTTACCAGAAAAGACCAATTCCTGGAGAGGGACATCATGCTTGGTAAAGTAAAACGGTCAGCAAAAAAGAGGAAGACACTCAACAAGATGCACTGGATACAAAAACGAGCTCAAAAATACCTTCTATTGTGAGGATGGCACAAGACCAGACAATGTTTTGTTCTGTTATACACAGGGTGGGTATGAGTCAGAAGCGATTCAATGGTACCTAACAACAGGACAACACAGTGGGTGATGTAATATTATTTTTGCTACAGTTCATTTTATATCTTAATGATAAAAAGTCATACAATCTATCCCTGAATTTATCTAAACAATATTGAATAATGATAATGATGATGATGTTAGTAGTGATGATGATGATGGTGATGATAAATGTACTTTTAGAAGAATGTAATATGAAGAAATTAATTTTCAAAAAATCTTAGAAGGTTTCAGCTTCTAGTAATAGCAGAGTAGGTTAGTTGGACTAACACTCTCTTAGAAAACATTTATAAAATCTGGACAGAATTTTTTTTTTTTTAAATCTATTTGAAAGCAGGAAAGCATTCAAAAGCAGGCAGGAACTGGCAGGGTGTCTACCCTTGAAACACAGGAAAACAATGGAGTAGATTTAAGAGCTTGTAGCTTTTTTGCTAGAGAGCATTCTACAATTCACATGTGGTTCAGGGCAGAGCACCTGGAAAGTTAGGAGTAAAATCCTGGTACAGCGGGATCCAATGAGGGGTAAATACCACCAAAATCTTCATAAAAATTTTGCCCAACTCATTGGTGGACTGCTAAGTGCACACGTGAAGGAGGATGCCTCAGAGGCAAAAAAAAAAAAAAAAGGCTACAGCTAAAAACTGAAAGAACCGAGTGTCAATTTCGGCTGCTGCCAACAGCAGAGAAGACTGAGATTGGAGTTTGAGTACAGACAAATTCATTGCTTTCTGGAATAAATACAGCATTCTTCAAAGAAACAAAAATTCTGAGTCTCTATGATGTGTCATTCCTTTTATTTATTTTTTTTATCTTCAGCAAGCTTTATTTTCCTTGAGTCTAGCAAAAGGAATCAGCAGGAGACTAAGCCTGTCCAAAAGACTGACTCGAAAAGGGAAGAAAGGCTAGGGCTTATATGGGTTTGGTGGAGACAAGACAGTAATGAATGTTTAATGGGCTTCTTTCAAGGGGTGGGTACTTCTAAGAATGGCGGTGCATGTTAATTAGGTTGTGCGTGCATCTGGAATCCAAGATGGAACCCACTAATATTCAAGATGGAGTCCTCTCGGCAGCCCTTGGCATCACTTATCATGGGATATAACACAAGTGCACTGATCTTTGGCATTACATCGCCGTCTTCCGAGGGCTAAGGAAGGCTAAACAGCAGTCACACTTTGTTCTGCGCATGAGGGATTCTGTAAAGGCTGAAGGGACTAGAAAAACACTAAGGAGATAGTAATTCACGGGTTGTTTCAACCTTATCTTGATGTGACAGGGTGTGGTTCCTGTTTACCCAACTTCTAGAGGGTAATCTTTTAACAGTTCTTTTGTTCTGCCAGTACAGTTAACCCTAACTGTCTCTATCCCTCCTGAGAGATTTCATACGCATGATTCTTTATGAGGGTGTAGGGGTCAGAGGTCTTTTCTTCTGTAACTTCTTCAAGCTGACACCTGGTTCTTGGCCTAGCAGAGTAGAAATCTCTCCCTATCTGGTCTAAAATTTTGTAAAGACTGGTGGTCTCACTTTCAGGAATGGGCTGAAAACCCTGTGTCATCTTGGAATTGCTGCAACCTAGGGGACACAAACTTTATCAGAAGCTTGAGAAGACAAGGCCCAGAAATCAGAAGTACAGCAACTAGGGGGCCCAAAAAGGGTAGAAAACAAATAACAGAGGGGAGTGCCTCCCGCACTGTCCGCCAAATATCTTGGCCTCCCCTTCTTTTGTTTCTCAGTCTCACACTGTTTTTTTCTTTACAGTCTCTGTGTCTCTGTCTCTCTTTTCTTATGGGTTGTCTTCTTCTCACACCCTCACTCTCTAGAATTCTCCCCAGTCTCACCTTTTCTGTCTCTCTCTCCAATCTTTGTCTCTTTTTGTCTCTCTCTCTCACTCATTCTCTTCTCCTCTATCCCTGTGTATCACTTTTTCATCCAATCTGTTTGTTTCTCTTTCCTTTAGTCTCACTTTTTCTTCACTAACCTATATAGGGGCTGTAGGGTGTAGGCTACATGGGGTATGAAGGGGCACCAATATCATAGGAGCCCAACAGATGCCTGTGGTTGCTTCACAGTTTCTAGGCAGGTGTAGGCTTGGACCTTATCACTGCTTCAGACATCACTCACATCTTACCCCACCAGATAACCCTGCAGTGCTTGACCAACAAGCCAGGCTCCTGTATTTTTCCTCATTCACCACCCATCCCCATGACTGGAGGTGTGTGACTATCTCACCAGCTACAGTCTGGTCCTACATCCAATTTTCTGGAGTTTTTTTGTGGATATCTGTAGAGCTTTGTCCTATGAAAATGTATTAACCATTCATTGATTTTCAGTAGCTTCAGGATCCATGTCAGTGTGTCTCCGGAAGGCCTGAAAAATTCTTTCGAGAAACTCAGAGGGGTTTTCTTTAGGTCCCTGAATTACTTTATAAATTTTTGAGAGGTTTTCCTGTTTTAAGGCCTTCTAGTAAGCACTTTCTATAACGCCTCAGCCTACTCATGCCCTCCTTTGAATAGTAGTCCCACTCTGGATCTATTCCAGGGACTGCGTTATTGGCTGACAGTTTGTCAGCATTTTGGGGGTTCTTTATGATGTATCGTTCTTAATGCTCAGGATACAATTTTTAAAAAATCAGTAGGTACATAGAGAAACAGGAAAATGTGGCCCAAAATCGAGAGAAAAAAGGAGTTAATAAAAACTAAACCTAAGATGCCCAAGATGCTGAAATGAGCAGACAAGAACTTTAAGGCAGCTGTTTATAAATATGTTTAAGGATTTAAAGGAAAAATATATTAATAAGGAATGAACAAATGGGGAAGCCAAATGGAAGTACTAATGGTAAAAACTCAATATCGAACTGAAAATTTTAAATGAGCCGCCTTCGCAGAGGATTGGAATTTACAGAAAAAATGAAGATAGATAATAGAAATTATACAATCTAAAAAGGAGCAAGACACAAGGCTGAAGAAGTAAGCCTACTCTTATGAACTGTGGGAGGGTATCAAGCTGACTAACATCTGCCTAATTTCAGTCCAAAAGAAGAAAGAGCAAATATGTGCCAGAAAAAAAAAAAAAAAATTAAAGAAATAATGGCTGAAAAATCCCAAATATGGTAATAAATATCACTTAATAAATCCAAGAAAGCCAAGGAACCCTAAGTAGAACAAATAAGAAGAAAATCACAATTAGTCCTATCATAAATCTTGCTAAATCATAAATTCACTAAATTCTGAAGTTAAAGAGGAAATCTTCAGAGCACCCAGAGACAAACAATGCATTACATAGAGGCAAAATGATAGAAATGACAAGTGACTTATCAGAAATGATGGAGGCCAGAAGACAATAAAACTGTATTCTAAAAATAAAGGAAAAAAAAATTAAAAAGACAATCCAGAAATCTATATCCAGTAGAAAACATACTTGAAAAATGAAGATAAAAATACATTTTAGATTAAAACTTTTTTTTAGAATATTTGTTACCAGTAGACCTAAACTATAAAAATGCTGAAGAAAAGTTTTTCAGGCTTAAATGAAATGATGCCAGATTTGGTAACATGGAACTACCTGAAGAAATAAAAAGCACCAGAATTAAAAATAGGTAAATATAAAAGACTGTAGTTTTTTTTTCTCATTATTTATTTAGCAGACAAATTACTGTTTAAAGCAAAAATTATAATACTGTATTGGGGGTTAATAATGTTTATAATTATGTTGTTGTTGTTATTGTTAGGCACTATTGAGTCAATTCCGACTTATAGCAACCCTAGGTACAACAGAATGAAAAACTGTTGGGTCCTGCGTCATCCTCACAATCGTTGTTATGCTTGAGCCCATTGTTACAGCCACTGTGCCAATTCCTCTCATTGAGAGTCTTCCTCTTTTTCATTGACCCTCCACTTTACCAAGCATAGCATCTTTCTTCATGGGCTATCCCTCCTTACAACCTGCATAAACTATGTGAGATGATGTCTCACCATCCTTGCTTCTAAGGAGCATTCTGATCACACTTCTTCCAAGACAGACTTGTTCATTCTTTTGGCAATCCACGGTATATTCTATATTCTTCACCAGCACAAAATTCAAAGGCACTAATTCTAACACGTATTAAAACAATAACACACACACAAATGTACTGGAAGTCCCTAGCCAGTGAAATGAGGCAAGAAAAAAAAGCAATGTTTGGAAAGACAGAAATCAAACTGTATTTATTTAAACAGCTGATGAGATTGTCTATGTAGAAAAATTTAAAGAATCTTCAAAACAACTATGAAAACAAATGCGGTCACAGAGGTGAGATCACTACACAGATAGAAATTGTATTTCTTGTTCTAGAAACAAAAAAAAGTAAATTAAAAATTAATTTACAGTAGACAAAAAAACGAAATATTCAGATACAGATTTAACAAAAAATGAACATGTTTTCTATATTTTAAAATAAAGTAGTTTAATAATAAATGTAAGTAGATAGTGATAAAGATATGTGCTATAATTCCTAGAGCAAACACAAAAAAGTAAAAAAAAAAAAATTAAATTGGAATGCAAAACATAATTGATTCATGCAAAAGACATCATGAAAGAATGATCAGAAACAAAATTTAGATGATACAAATAAAAAAAAAAATAGCAATAGATAGACCTAAATCAAACCATCTCAAGGGAATCACGATAGGACAGGTGGATAGAGCTAAGTTCACAATTAATTCAGGGTCCAAAATTCACCTGTTTTATATACTCAATAAGGATCCCTGGCCGTATCAGTAGTTAGAACCCACAAGCTGCACCCCAGGAGAAAGATGTGGCAGTCTGCTTCCATAAGGATTTATAGCCTTGGAAGCCCATACAGTTTCCAAGGAGCGCCTGGTGGATTTGAATTGCCGACCTTTTGGTTAGCGGCCATAGCTCTTAACCAGTATGCCACCAGGGTTTCCATTGTGAAGACAGTTTCATTAAATAACATATTCAATAAATCATACATTAATTTGCAAATCCCAGTAAAGCATTCAACTTTTTTAGAAAATCTTCAATGCAGGTTAAGTTTATGCCTTAATAGACAGCACAGCATTAGAAATATTTAAATTCTCTCACTTGTATTCACAATTTCAAATCCGAGGTGTGAGCAGTACCAGCAAGAGTAAAGAGACAGCCTCCAAAAAGCACTGAGCCAATGTAACCACAGTAACAGGAGAGCCCACCTCACCACACCCTCACAGAGTCACTGACCTCTCATCGCCCTGTTCTGTTCAAATGACTGCCTCTTGGTCTATGTAAAAGGTACTCATGAGCACAATTAAGTGTTCCAGAATTACCATTCTTTGCAATGTTATCCATAATTTCTTATGATCCATACAGTCGAATGCCTTTGCATAGTCAACAAAGCACAGGTAAACATCTTTCTGATATTCTCTGCTTTCAGCCAAGATCCATCAAACATCAACAATGATATCCCTCATTCCAAGTCCTCTTCTGAATTGGCTTGAATACCCGGCAGTTCCCTGTCGATATATGACTGCATTCGTTTGTAAATTACCTCCAGCAAAATTTAGTTTGCATGTGACATTAAGGATATTGTTTGATAATTTCTGTATTCCATTAGATCACCTTTCTTTGGAATGGGCACAAATATGGATCTCTTCCAGTCAGCAGGCCAGGTGCTGTTTTCCAAATTTCTTGGCATAGACGAGTGAGCACTTCAGCATCGAACAGTTGAAGCATTTCAATTGGTATTTCATCAATTCCTGAAGCTTTGTTTTTCACCAATGCCTTCAGTGCAGCTTGGACTTCTTTCAGTATCATCGGTTTCTAATCATATGCTACCTCTTGAAATCGTTCAAATACCATCAGGGTCATTCATGGTGGACAGGTTTCTTTTCAGCTTCCATGCAAAGATAGACTAGGTAGAAGGACCTGGCAATCTACTTCTGAAAAAAAAAAAATTAGCCTTATGCATAGCAGTGGAACCTTGTCTGATTAGTGCTGGAAGGATGAGCCTCTCAGGTTGGAAGGCACTCAAAATATGACTGGAAAAGAGCTACCTTCTCAAAGTAGAGTCAATCTTAATGACTGACATGGATGGAGTCAAACTTTTGGGAACTTCATTTGCTGATGTGGCATGACTCAAAATGAGTAGAAACTGCTGCAAACATCTATTAGTAATCAGAACATGTAATGTATGAAGTATGACTCAAGGAAAATTTTAAGTCATCAAAAATGAAATGGAATGCTTGAATATAGCTACCTAGGCATTAGTGAGCTGAAATGGACTGGCATTGGCCATTTTGAATCAGACAACTATACGATCTACTATGCCAGGAATGACAAATTGAAGAAAATCAACGTTGCATTCATTGTCAAAAAGAACATTTCAGGATCTATACTGAAGTACAGTGCTGTCAGTGGTAGAATAATATCCATATACCTACAAGGAAGATCAGTTAATATGAATATTTTTCAAATTTATGCACCAAACACTAATGCCAAAGTTGAAGAAATCAAAGATTTTTTTACCAACTTTTGCAGTCTGAAATTTATCAAATACATAATCAAGATGCATTTGTAATTACTGCTGATTGGAATGTGAAAGTTGGAAACAAAGAAGAAGGATCATTGGTTGGATAATAACGGCCTTGGTGATAGAAGTGACGCTGGAGATCACATGATAGAATTTTGCAAGACTAATAACTTATTCACAGGAAATATTTTTTTCAACAACAACAGAATGTTCAAGAAGGAGAAAAGGTTATCCGATGACCCTCTCCCTGACATTTTGAAAAGTTCAGTAGATTTATGACAGATTGAAGAGAGGAAAATACAATTCTATTATTTTTTTAAAAAGGCAAAAGCATCAACCAAGAAACTCTAGGCCAGTGAGTTTAACAATAGATGTTAGACAAACACAGGGAAGTATGTGAAAGGAGGCAATGGCAGAACCCTCAGTGAAAAAATCTAATTAAGGCAATTGGGCAGGACAGGTCATGCTGAGATAACCTAACGGAGTCTTTTGAAGTCATTACTGCTACAAAGAATAAAAACACTGTGATCTCCAAGTAGCGTTTGACAATGTTCTGCTTCATTGATTCCAAGGTGAGCAAAGTAAAGCAGGAGAGTACTAGATCAGAAGACTGATTCTAACCATCTAGAGGGTAACTACAGAGAAGCAACATTTCAAATACCCCTAACTTGAATTTTGGGGAATGTCAGTCATTTATAAGGCTGGCTGTGAAGATGGAAAGACAAGCTGAGAATCAGAAACATTTCCTGAAGACCTAATATCAATTGTTCGAGGTAAGCATTGCATAATGAAGAGAGAAAGGCAACCAGTACAATGCACCACTTATACATTCAAAGTAAAAACCTGGCTCTGCAGATGCTGTTAACTTAAGGGAGGCTTTTGGTAGCCCCTAGGCTAGTAGGGGAAGAGTCTGGAATGAAGAGTCAGTTCCCACCACCACCGCCACCATGCACACCATTTCATTTTTCTACACAAAAGCTGTGTAATTTCTCCACACCCCACGATTCTACAATCTCCTTTTTCTCCCACCAACACAGCAAGACTTAATTTTATAGTCAGCTGGGTTAAACATCATTTGTAAGCTTTTTCACATCAGTCTGATATTTAATGTTACCCCATTTAAGGCAGAAACGACATACCATTAAGTAATAAACTAAGTTAGCAAATGCATGGATCTCTGCCCACCCACGTATATTTCTCTTTAGTCAAATGTTACTACGCTTTTATGAACTTCTTGCAACTCAGTCCTCTCTAAGTTGCAGAATTTGCTGTCGTAGTCAGTTCCTCACTTTGTTTATTGGTTACAGCATTAACTGAGCATTTACTATGTGCCAGGGCTGCACACAGCTTATTTATTTAATACTTTTTACGATTTTATGGAGATGGTGTTATTGCACTCTTTTATAAAATTAAAAAACCGAGATACCAAGGGCAGAAAACTTTTACAGTAGGTACTCTAATTTATTCAAATAATCACCCAGTGTTGTCTTCATTGAGCACCGTGTTTGACTTTGGACCTACCGAAACAATGTAAGCAAGATACCCGAACTCCTGAAACTTACATACCAGTGAAGAATATGAAAAGTAAATAAGCACTAACCGCATGACTTAGGATGACTTTTTAACTTCTCTGTGCCTCCTTTCTTCATCCCTAAAAAGGGGATAATATGAGTACCTCTTACATTTGAAGATTAAATGAGCTCAAAGGGATTTGTGTAAGCCCCTTAAAACAGCGTCTGTTATTTAGGGCTCAAGAAATATTAGGTGGTAGTAGCAATACTGTCTGTAGCAGTAAGCAGTGTCAGTTGCAACAGCAGTAGCATCAGTAGTACTACAAGCAGCAGATGTAGCAATAACAGCAGCAGTAGCAGCATCATAAGGGCAAGTACAAAATGCAATGGAAATCTATAGAGGAGACCCAGAGAACCCAGATTTGGAAAGGCCAAAGAAGACTTTGTAGATGAAATGAAATTTAGTGGCTGAAAGGCGAGTTGGATTTGCCAGGCAATTAGGGAATGTTGGTTGGAGCCCTGGTGGCATAGTGGTTAAGAGCTCATCTGTTAACCAAAGGTCCGCAGTACAAATCTACCAGCTGCTCCTTGAAAACCCTATGGGGGCAATTCTACTCTGCCATTTAAGGTCGCTATGAGTCGGAATTGACTTGATGGCAGTGGGTAATGGGGTTGAGAAGAAAACACATGGCATATGCTAGACACTGACAAATGTCCTGAGCGGCTGGCTCACAGAGAGAGTGTTAGGAGTCAGAGGGAGGGTGGAAAGGAGAGCAGACACCAAGACCAAGGGTTTTGTGGTCCATTTAAGAGCTGGGCCTTTTTCAAGTGTAGCTACTGTTGTAACGGTAATTAGAGAAGTTAAGAAGGAAGGTCTTATAATTTATGGAGCTCCTACCGAACACCAGCCTATATTTAGTCTTCTTATTATTTAATTTAATCCTCACTACTGTCACGCTTTCTTCAATGCTACTCTGCCTGCTTGGAAAATGGTAATACAAAAACATGTATAGTAAATGTCTGCACACCATCTGAAAGTGTTCAGCCTTGCTTGAAAGCAGCAGTCTATAAGGGATGCAGTTTTCCTACTTTTACCTATTCTTTCACATGATTCTTTAACCACGAAGTAATAAATGGTATGGCTGGCAGCCTCTCAACTGGCCGCCATGATCCCTACTTTCTGATACTCACAACCTTGTATGATTCCCTCCCCTTGAATAGTTCCTTCTAACCAAGAGAAAATGCTCACAATGAGGAGATGTCAGTTCCATAATTAGGTCACAAAAGATTGTGACTACCATCTTGCTCTCTCTCTCTCTCTCTCCTGTATTTTGATGAAGCAATGTGCCATATTGGATAGCCCCAGATGGCAAGGGAAAAAGGACAACCTCTGGTCAACAGCCAGCCAGGGACTGAGGTCCCGGGTTCAACAGCCATCAAAGAAACAAATCTCAGAACTGAGCATGGAAACAGACCTTCCCTTAAGGGAGCATTCAGGTGAAACCACTTGATTGCAGCCCTGCAGAAGATAGTGAAGCAGAGGACCCAGCTTAGTCATGTCCAGAGTTCAGAGCCACAGAAACTGTGAGATAATAAATCTATGTTGTTTGAAGCTGCTATGTTCTGGGGTAATTTATTATACAGAAATAGGCAACTAATACGAATGGTCTATCTAATTCAGGTGCCTTAAGATGCTATGCAAATTGGGATTTCATAAAGACAACAAAAGGATTAAAAAGCCTGAACCCACAAGTCTGGAATAAGAAACATACCAGGCTAATTAAAACATAATTACATGCAACAAATGACAAATTGTATTTAGTAGGGGTGTAATACTAACTTTCAGCCCTAATAGGAATTGGTTAAAAAAGAATTAGTCATGTGTAACTACTATAACAGTCTTTGTTCGGTCCTCTCTGAAGTCCTTTCTCTTCCTGTTATTCAGATTCTGCATGGCCATCTCCACCACCTCCAGGGTTTTTATTGAACCTGTATCCTGTGTCTGGACCTATTTCTATTTCTGGAAAAAGTCTCATTTTGTGTACCGAGCCTTTGTCAATGGAATTCCTAGGGATGGTTTGTTTATCTTCAGTAATGCTCTGCAAAACGCCTGCCACTATTCATTTACTCTCCGGGGATTGCTTCTCAGCGTACCTGTGTGCTGTAACAGTTCTACTCACTAATATAAATGCGCAGTACTTTATATCATCAGTCTTCTCCCCTTTGTGTTCTGAATTGCCTAGCACACTCTAGCAAAAGCTGATGGATGAGGTAGGCTTTTCCCCGCTCACTTCTCACTAGAGTGATTGGGGGCTGAAATTAAAAAGAATTTCCTTTTTTATTCTATGTCTTGGCTATCTCCAGCACTCCCTCAGTTTTAATCTTCTAACACACACACACACACACACTGGAGACTATTCCATTTGGCTGTAATAGCTCCAGGGTGTTACTGCTTAACCCGGCACTACCCTGGCTATGTTAGTATGTGCTAGACCCTGGTTAGACCCATGCAAACAAGCTCCTAAGACCAGACTTTTTTTCTCAATTATCTGTTTTCATTGTTGTTTAAAATATACGTAGCATGACATATACCAATTCAACAATTTCTACATGAACAATTCAGTGACATTGATTCCACTCTCCAAGCTGTGCAACCATTCTCGCTATCCTTTTCCACATTGTTCCTCCCCCGTTAAGTTTCCTATCTAAACTCTCAAGAGTAGACTTTTCACACACAGCATTAGGGAATATAATATAAAAACACACACCTAAGGGCTAAATTGGGTGGTGTGTCCTGTAAGTAAAAAAAGAAAGTTCATTTTATTTGGGGTGAAAGAATCAGGTATTTTTACCCTTGAGTCTTCTTAACTTTCTCTACAAGCATTTTACAAGTGAAAAATCATAATTGTTATTAAATAAAACAGTGCAGTTTTAAATAGGCAAAACAAAATAGATATCAAGGGCTCAATACAGGGTCGTTATGAGTCACAATCAACTCGACAGCAGTGGGTTTGTTTTTGGTATCATTGTCTGGAAAAGTTGGTCCCTAGGGCATGCAATTGCCAAGAATATAAGACAGTTTCTATAGTCATTTTGTGTTCCTGAATAATATTGATGACTGTGTTTACCTCTCTGGAATGTGCTCATGGATATACAGATTTACAATCCAAATATTCATCATATTTCTAATCAACACAGTAAATTTTCTACAACTTTTAAAACATCAAATGGACACTTGGATGCTGTCTCTCCTCTGATGGACCCAGAAATGTTAGCCATTAAGCCTCCCAATCTAATGCCTGCCACTTACTGGAATCCCTCACAAAACTGCAATAAAGATAGCAAAGACCTTCATAGCACTTAGTACGAGCCAGGCACTGCTCTGAGGGCTTAATATATTTTAATTCATTCAACCCTAAAATTATCATTATGAGTTAAGGGCTATTATTAACATCCCCATTTCACAGACACGGAAATTTCACCTCTGTGAAGGGCTAAATAACTTGCTCAATGCCACCCAGCTAATAATTGGCAAAGCTAGAATTTGACCCAGGCAAATGATTTCAAAGTTGATGTGTTTAGCCATTATACTATACTGCCTGTCAAGATCCTCTTGAATCTTTTATCTGTATGATTCATTTTCAAGAGGAGAGAGAATATGAATGAATAGGAATTGTAAATAATTGAAGGTACAGCCTGATTCTATCTGTTGGTTCAGTTGCTCGATTCTGTGAGGGCAGCCTTATGAAAAGACCAAGGCCACTAAAGAAGCCCAGGTGAGAAGATAAAATGATAGTACTAACAGGGGACAGTGGAGCCCTGGTGACGCAGTGGTTAGAAGCTCGGCTGCTAACCAGAAGGTTAGCATTTGGAATCCACCAACAACTTCCTGGAAACCCTATGGGACAGTTCTGCTCTTTCCTATAGGGTCGCTATGAGTCAGAATCAACTCAATGGCAAAGGGTTTGGTTTGGTTTGTCTTTTACAGGAGGCAGCAGGATATCACACGATTTGGGAAAAGTTTCTGGGGTTGAAGGAGGGAGAAAAGGGAGCCAAGCCTTGCAAAAGGAACATGGTTGGTTGGCTTTCCTCATGGCTAAAAAAAAGTATGTCTCAAATCCTTAGCTGTGTGTAGATAGTTCTAAGTGACCCAGATATCATAAATGACCCAGATACTTTAAGACAGGTTTCCAGATAGGCTACCCTTAAGCTCAAGGGCCATAGTCTAAGGATGCTTCATGTCAGTTTTTGCCATAAGATCATGCAATTGCAAGAAGCTGTAAAAGGTGCGCTCAAAAATGGATCTGCATGATGGCGTACCTATTAGCTGAAGACAGTGTTAAAACTGTGTTTTTGCACTCTGTTCTGGAATATGAGCCTATACTCCAATCAGCAAAGCATACTGTTTTTTTTGTTGTTGTTGTTGTGTGCCACTGAGTTGATTCTGACTCATCATGACCCTATGTGACAGAGTAGAACTGCCTTATAGTGTTATCTAGGCTATAATCTTTACTGGAGCAGATTGCCTGGCCTTTTCTACACTGGCTAGTTAGAACCAACAACCACTGGGTTAGCAGTCAAGCACTTAACCATTGCACCACCAGGGCTCCTTAAATAGATACTAAACTCTCAACCTGTTGTTGTCGAGTCCATTCTGACTCATAGCGACCTTGTAGGACAGAATAGAACTGCCCCATAGGGCTTCGAAGGCTGTAAATCTTTACAGAAGCAGACTGCCACATCTTTCTCCCATGGAGAGGCTTGTGGGTTTCAACTGCCGTTCTTTCCGTTAGTGGTGAGCACTTAAACACTACACCACCAGGATTCCTTAAACAGAAGGATAGAAGGCTTAGGGCAATAGCCGTTTAGCAAAACCTCACAATAAGTCGGAAGCAACTCAATGCCAACAGGCTCTACAGAAGCCAGTGTTAGAAAAGCAAAACAAAATAAAAACAAGAGTGAAAAAAAGTCTATGATTCTGACAGAAAAGTCAAAAGAAATTGTGTAAACAAAAAAAAAAAAAAGCAAATCCAAATCACTCAGAATCTAATATGGTTTTTCATTCACCAGCAAAATATTATATGAAAATTGGGATCTGCTTGGCTTCATGTCGGTTCAAATGAAAGTGCTTAAAGAAACTTCTAACTAGAAGATTTGTCCTAGAAAAATATTATTTTTACTGACTTGGCCAAAAGAAATTTAACTTTTATGAGAAATTAATAATTTCTCATAAAATTAACAATTTCTCACAAACTAGGAAAAAATACTTTTCATACAGTTGTGGAGAATATTTTTCTTGATATCTCTCAACGTACTTTCACTTATTTATGCCTTATTTTACAGTTCACAGAGCAAGAAAGAATATTCTGCTTTATCATGAAAAAACGTAAATAATACTCTGTTTCATAAAGTTATTGTAAGGAGGAATTAGAACGACGTTAACATGAACGAGCTTAGCATTTACCTATCTGGTACTCATTACACATTTGCGTATTCATTCAATCATTCTTTCTTGCTTTCATTTTCATCTTACAGATAAAGTAATGAGATTAAATAACTTGCCCAAGGTTTCCTATACATTATTTTTAAATCTGTCTTTCATTTTTTTCCACATAATGTCCATTTCACCTGAAATTCTTTTCTCACTTTTGAATGTAATGGATTGTATACTTTCTCAGCTGAGTTACAGCAAAATTATACATATTAAATGTTTACAAAGCAAGAACTCTTTTTCAGAATAAAAATGAGTACACAAAGACTTGCTTCATTAGATACATTTTGGAAGCCTTGGACTGTACCTCCAACCAACAAGTAGATCATAAAATAAACTCATCTCTTTGGTTATTTGAAGAAAATTAAAATGTGCGATATTGTTTAATACTGTGAAGCTCCATTCAATTTCCATAAAGTTCAGAGACAGAGAAACTCAAAGCTGTCCCACTATGTAGCTAGGAGCTCCTCATAAAGTTTTATCTTGCACAGATGGTGTGACATAAAGCTGTTTGGACTATTATTTATTTCAAAATATTTCAGTGAAAAAAAACCTGAGAGACAACACATTTCAATTATAAGACTGTCCTAGGGCAGAAAGAGAATAACATCTGAGATTTTTTAACTTCAAATAAAACTTTTAATAAAGGACATTTGAGAAATAATTATAAACACATCAGTTATTCAGACAGTAGGATTTCAAAGCCTTTACAAAGAATGGCCCAGAGTCCTATTGACATAAGAAATTGCTGTTCTCAACCAAAATCTTTCATATGCCTTTTAGTAGGCAGTTGTGCATCAGATCTGAACCAGTAAATATCGATTTGTATCCAGCCCTTGAATTTAAAAACATACATGATATATCGCTACATTTCTCTTATAACATCTGTAATTAGCACTTCAACAGTGTTTGATGCTATACTTAAAATCAAATTAGTTTACTTTTCCATTTAAATACCCCTTTGGCTCTGCATTGCTTATAGCAGGGTTGGCAAACTACTTCCTGCGGCCAAATCCAGCCTGCAGCCTATTTTTATGTTGTTTCTGATCTAAAAATAGTTTTTGCACTTTTGTAGCATTGTTAAAAAGAAAAAGAAGATGCAACAGGACCTGTATGGCCCACAAAGCCTAAAATATTTACTATCTGGGCCTTGGCAGAAGATGTTTGCCAGCCCCTAGCGTACAGAAAAAAATTCAAATTCCTACAGAATAAATTTCAAATTCCTTATCTTGGCATCCAAGACTATTCATAAAAATATTTCTATAACTTAATGCTCTACATTTTCATTCCATATAACCCAGTTACTAATCCTGCATAACAAGTTACTCCAAAAATTAAGTTGCTTAACAACGATGAATCTGTGAAGTATCTCATAACATGGATGAATCTGGAGGGCATTATGCTGAGTGAAATAAGTCAATCACAAAAGGACAAATATTGCATGAGACCACTACTGTAAAAACTCATGAAAAGGTTTACACACACACACACACACACAAAGTAATTTTTGATGGTTACAAGGGAGGGGGAGGTAGGAACGGAAAAACACTAAATAGACAATAGATAAGTGGTAACTTTGGTGAAGGGTAAGACAGTGCACAATACTGGGGAAGCCAGCACAACTCATACAAGGCAAGGTCACGGAAGCTCCATAGAGACATCCAATCTCCCTGAGGGACCAAATTGCTGGGCTGAGGGCCTACCATGGTCTTAGAGAACACTTAGGTCAATCTGCATAACATAGTTTATAAAGAAAATGTTCTACATTCTACTTTGGTGAGTAGAGTCTGGCGTCTTAACAGCCTGTGAGCGGCCATCCAAGATACACCACTGGTGTCACCCCATCTGGAGCAAGAGAGAGTAAAGAAAACCAAAGACACAAGGGAAAGATTGGTCTAAAGGATTAATGAACCACATCTCACAGCCTTCACCAGACTGAGTCCAATACAACTCGATGGTGCCCGGCTATCATCACTGACTGCTTTGACAGGGATCACAATAGAGGGTCCTGGACAGAGCTAGAGAAAAATGAAGAACAAAATTCTAACTCACAGAAAAAGACTAGACTTACTGGCCTGACAGAGACTGGAGAAACCCCAAGAGTATGGCCCCCAGATACCCTTTTAACTCAGTAATGAAGTCACTCCCGAGGTTCACCCTTCAGCCAAAGATTATTGGACAGGCCAATAAAAAAAAATTAGACTAAAGGGGCACAACAGCCCAGGGGTAAGGACTAGAAGGCAGGAGGGGACAGGAAAGCTGGTATTGGGACCCAAGGTCAAGAAGGGAGAGTGTTGACGTGTCTTGGGATTTTTATCCAATGTCATAAAAAAAAATGTGTGCTGTTTAATGAGAGACTAGTTTGTCTGTAAGCCTTCATCTAAAGTACAATTTTTTAAAAAAAGGAAAAAAATAAGTTGCTTAAAACAACAATTTCATTATATTTATGGATCTCGTGGGTCAGAAATTAGAAGAAGACACAGGAGTACGACTTTTCTGCGCTCCACTGTGTCTGGAACATCACCTGGAAAGGCTTAAAGTTTAGCTGTGACTCAACAACCAGGGGATGGAATTACCCAGAAGCATCTTCACTCACATGTCTGGCAGTTACTACTGGCAGTCGGCAGGAAGCTCAGTTGCACCGTTGACCAGAGCCCCTATATATGGCCTCTCAGTTTGGCCTGAGCTTCCTCATGGCATGGCGACCTCAGAGTAGTCTAACTTTTTGTAGTGGCTTAGGGCTTCAAAAGGGGGTGTTTCAGAAAACAAGACAGGAAACGTATCACCCTTTCTGACTTTGTCTTGCAAGTTAGGCAGAATAATCTCCATCACATTCTAATGCATAAACACAAGTAACAAACCCACCCATTTCCAAGGGGAGGAAATATAGGCCCTATTTTTCTTAGGGAAGTGTCAAAGATTTCACAGATACGATCAAAACACCACAAACCGTTTTCTAAATCTACGAATCAAATTGTGTTCTCCAAAATATATGTTTTGAAATTCTAACTCCAGTAACTGTCAATATGATCCTGTTTGGAAACAGGGTTTTTCTTCTGTTATGTTAATGAGATCATATTCGTGCATGGTGGGTCCTAAACCTGATCACTTCTTAGTTATAAAAAGAGCAGAATAGGTTTTATTTCAGGTGGATCAAGCCACTCTTTCCTCACAATTAACACTTTCTTTCTTTTTTTTTTTTAGTCACACACACATAACTAGCTATACTATTCTCTCACTAAATCTCAACTCTTCAGTCAGTAAACATTTTCAGAGTGCTTCCTATGATTTAAGCACTTTACATCATGAGAAGATACGAAGATGGTTAAGACACAGCCCATTCCTGCAATGAACTTAAAATTGTCCAATGCCTTCTTTGAAACCTTTTTATCTGTTCTAGCCCATGCTAATTTCTCTACTTTTGTAGTCCTATTATACTCAGTTGGTATTCCACTTAATTGTTCTCTAATTGTATTTTTTGTGATTAATATCTATTCCCTAAGCCCAGTTGGAAAAATTCTTAAAAAAATTCTTATACTATACATTTAAGAATTTACCTGGCTTCTTTAGGAATTAGATATAATCTCCATCAGTGGAATTTCCAAATTATTGGATCTTTCTTTCAGAACCTAAGCTTTAATGAAAATTAACTGGGCGGTGGAAATCTTTCTAGAACATTTTACATATGTAATTGCCTTCTTAAAAGAGAATGTTTGGTATACATTTACTCCTTTTCTCCAGACTCAAGACCATCTTTATGAACTCTTGGGGTTTTCGCAATGATTTCCTCAAGAAAGGAAGAGATGAAAAAGGCTGTTAATGCTTATACATCGTGACCCTAGAATGTGGTATCTCTTAGTTGTTATGTGTTTTGGAACATTGTGGTGCTATCCTCTCTGCTAGGCTATCAGTAAGTCGACACTGTTGATTGCTCAGTCTGCCAGTCTCCCTTTGCTCACTCACCTCTCACTTTCAATTTGCTTCTAGCTCTTGTGGCCTAGGAAATTAATTAATCAAGCTCAAGCTTTTGTTGAAATCTAAACAACTTTAAATTAGAGAAATTGGCCAAAAGCACTTTTTCTATGAATTAAACACATAAGTTTTAGCACATGGATTTAGCACTGGTTTTGCATGTTCAAGGGCCTTTTCTGTCTGTATTTATTTATTTATTTAACAAACATTGATTGAGTACCTACTGCAGACCAGACGTTATTATAGACACTAAGGATAAAGAGTGAAGAAAATATACAAAAAACCCTGCCTTTATGGGGCTCACATTCTAGGGAGGGAAAAACAACAACAACACAACAAATGAATTAGTGAAATATATGGTGTTTTAGATAGTGACAAGTGCAATGAAGAAAAATAAAGTAAGGATGAGGAATATGAAATGTTAGCCACAGAAACTGAGACAGTGATATACAAGCAAGGACCCAAACGAAGTGAGGGAAAAGTCATACAGGTATCTGTAGGAATAATGTAGGAACAAGTGCAAAGACTCTGAAGAGCATGCCTAAGGTACTCAAGAAAAGGAACAAAGCCAGGATGGTTTCTAGAGAGCAAGCTAGAGGACACAGCAAGAGGTCAGGTCAGAGATGGAAGCAGAGGCCCAAGGCAGGGTCTTGTAAGTCATTCTAACAACTTTGGCTTTGACTTACAGTGAGATAAAAAGTTATTAAAGGCCTTTGAGCAGAGGGGTGACATTACATGATTAATGTTTTAGAAGCATTCCTCTGGCTGCAAAGTTGAAAACAGAAGGAAGTAAAGGACAAGAGTAGGAAACAAATTTAGAGGTACAGCAGTCATCCAGGATGTGGATTGTATCTCAGTGGTAGCAATAAAGATAGGGAGAAGTTGTCAGATTTTGTCTATACTTTGAAGACAGAGCCAATAGAGTTTGCTGACATTGAATATGGGGTGAGACAAAAATAGGAAACAGATGCTTATGAGATGTTGGCATCAGAAGCTGGACAAATTGAGTTATTATTTATCGTGATGCAGGTGGAACAGACAAGATGTCCATTAGGTATCCAAGTGAGGCAAATAAGCTGTTGGATGTATGATTTAAGATTTCAGGAAATATATCTGGCCTGGAGTAAAAAAACAAAAAAACTTGGAAGTTACCAGCAAAAATGGCTCATAAAGTTATGATATTGATGAGGTACAAAGGCAGAGAGATTACGCTAGGTTGAGCCCTGGGCATTCCAACATTTAGAGTTCAGGCTGATGAGAACCAGCCAAGAAGTATGAGAAGCAATAGGCAGTGAGATTGAAAGAGAACCAGGAGAGTATGGCCTCCTGGAAGCCAGGTAAAGAAACTGCCTCAAGGAGGAAGGAAGAATCACCTAAGACAGGGATTGAAAATTGACCAAAAAATCAGTAACATGATGGTCATTAGTGACCTGGACATACACAGGTTCATGCCAACTGATTTCAAGACAGAATTCAAGGATAGATTTTGGATACAGAGCAGGTAGGTAACTATTTCATTAAGTACTATTATAAAACAAAGGAAAGCAATGTGGTTGTGGTTGGAGTGGGAAGTTGGGTCAAGATAGAGATGCTTAAAAGTGAAAGAAATAATGCCAATAATATGTACGCTGAGATAAAAGACCCTGTAACGAGGGAAATATTGATGATGTAAAGGAAAGAAGAAAAAAAAAAGCTAAGCTAGTGCCCTTGAACAGACAAGGAGGGATGGGATGCAGTGCCTAAGTAGAGAGGTGGGTCTTAGTTCAGAGTAAAGTCCATTCATTGTAGCAGAACGGAAGGCAGAGTCTGTGGGCACCAATGCTGGTGACTAGAAGATTGAGAAAGTTCTCTTCTGTTCGTCCTATTTTCTCAGTGAAATAAGAACCATGGTCATCACCTGACAGGAAGGAAGCTGGAATTTGAAAGAGATGGATATGAAAAAACCAAATAGGAAAGAAGTAAGTTAAATGCACTTAAATAATATTATGGTGCAGTGGTTAAATATTCTGCTGCTAACTAAAAGATCAAGTTAGAATCCACCAGCTGATCCTTGGAAACCCTACAGAGCAGTTCTACTCTGTCCTATAGGGTGGCTGTGAGTTGGAATCAACTCGAAAGCAACAGGTTTGTTTTTTTAGTTTTAAAGTAATACAGAGTGCTTTACCAGGCAGCATTAAGGACCCACTTGAGGTTATTGATAATTATTTTAAAGTGAGGGCAGCTTAGCACAATTTTTGCTTTTCTATTGCCACATTTAGCTGCTTGGATGCAGGTATGAGTAGGCAAGAGAGTATGCTACTTTTCCAAGCAAGTAAGAGAAGGGCAAGAGGTCTCTGTATAACAGAATGGAATTAATGTAATACAATGCAATATATTATGCATAAGAAACAGTGGTTAAAGTTGCTGAAGCACTGCTGAGGCCAGAGTGTTGGCAGGATTGAATTGGACAGACAGGAGCTCGCATCACAATATGAAACGGTTGAAACTGAGATTATGGAGGTGTTGCAGTTATTGGTAATGTGACAGTATTACCTGGAGAGTAAGTGGTTAAAATGAGTTGGAGGCCAAGTTTATCGGAGGCAAAAAGGTCAGGAATCAAAGAGTCCAGGGCATTCGAAGGATCTTTGGTAAGGATTTTTAAATCGCCAAAATTTCATACAAAAGAGCTATTAAAGAGAGGACTGTGAACTGGTGGTTAAGAAATTGAGAAGGGAGAGGAGTAAACCCAGGGATCTGTAGATAACTTGTCGGTAAAGTATTGATGACAAAAGATTGAAACTGGGGGTTTTAGAAATGATGGGTGGGAAGTGGTCTTCAAGTGGTAGTGGGGAGCAAGGATGACACAGACCTCATTTCCAGGCCAGTGTGGTGTGGAAGGGGAAACAGCCAGCACCTCAAGGACTGGAGGACAAGCAGAGACCTCGAGAGGAGGCTGAATGTATCAGGAGGTGGAAAAAACATTCAGAGAAGAGGTTGAAAGGAAAAAAGATTTTGCAAATGATTATGAGTTCCAGAGGGCACATTGGAGGGACATTAGTTGTTGGAGAGAAGTTATAGAGTAGGATCAGGGAAAAACTGGCTACAGAATTTATAGTCCAAAGCGAAAATGTAGGTCCTTTTGTTTAAAAAAAAAAACAGGTATTAGGAATTTCAAGATGTTTACCTCAAAGAATTCAGCCATACATGAGGCTGTTCTAAGTGTAGGGGATGAGTTCGAACCACTAAATTTTTGGTTAGTTATATGTATCATCTTCTAAATCTTAGGTGCAGGACCAAATTGTCAGTAAGGAGTGGAAAACTCCCTTTGATTAGAACATAATTACACTGCACTGAATATTGGCTTTGCTATCAGACAGACCTTTATTTGAATCTGGGCTCCACCACCTACTATTTCTGCATCTTAAGTTACTAGGAAACTCTGTGCCTCACTCAACCATGCTTCATGGTTGAACCATATGGATTAAATGAAATGTATATAACATAATGAGCCTTAGTTCCACAAAGGAATAGTTTTTATTAGGGTTACTAAATTTACTGGGGGCAGGAGTGTTGATTGCATTATAGTCAATGTTTTGGACGTATTCCCCCATCTCCTATCATCACAGAATGCCATTTGGCCAATCAGGAGGACAGAGCCCTCTGTCCTCTTCCCTGGATTTTTTGCAGGTGTTTGCCATTGGGGAGCTAATAAAGAGCTATATTAAAAGCCCAACGCTCAGCTCTGGGACTGCCAGCTACCTATTTTCTTACAGAATTTTCCTACTACAGCATGCTTTGTATTTATTACATGTAATGCCACTCACCCATTTAGAGTCACTAATGAAAACAATTTATGTAACAAATGGATAATTATATGACACTCGGAGAAGAATTAAACATTCAGAACACGAAATTCAATAATGTGTACATCTGATATCCAATTTGCCACAAAACGTGGAGATAAGGGACAGATTTTAAATCAACTTGATTTGGTCTGATACTGTCAGAAAGAGCTGAGAGTTACTTCCTTTCTTCAAGCCAGTCTGGCATCTCCCCAGGGACTGGCAACCTTGGTTACTAGAAAGGGCATGGACTTTGGAGTGATACAGAACCTGGGTTCTAATCACCACTCTATCCTGTTCCTATTTTGTACCCTTAAGGAAGACACATAAGTTCTCTGCAGCAGATTTGCCCAGTGCAATATGTTGTTTGATTTCTTGACTGCTGCTTCCATGGGTGTTGATTACGAATCCAAATAAAATGAAATCCTTGATGACTTCAATATTTTCTCCGTTCATCATGATGTTGCTCATAGGTTCAGTTGTGAGGATTTTTGTTTTCTTTATATTGAGGTGTAATCCATACTGAAGCTGTAGTCTTTGATCTTCATCACTAAGTGTTTCAAGTCTTCTTCACTTTTGGCACACAAGGTTGTATCATCTGCATATCCCAGGTCGTTAAGGTGTGTTCCTCCAATCTTGATGCCATGTTCTTCACATAGTCCAGCTTCAATTACTATTCTTATACTATTTGCTCAGCATACAGATTGAATAAGTATGGTACAAGTATACAACCCTGACACACATCTTTCTTGACTTTAAACTATGCAGTATCTCCTAATTCTATTTATACAACTGCCTCTTGGCCTACGTACAGGTTCCTTATGAGCACAAGTAAGTGTTCTGGAATTCCCATTCTTCACAATGTTATCCATAATTTGTTATGATCCACACAGTTGAATGCGTTTGCATAGTCAGTAAAACACAGGTAAATATCTTTCTGGTATTTTCTGCTTTCAGCTAAAATCCATCTGACATCAGTAATGATATCCCGTGTTCCACATCTTCTTCTGAATTGGCTTGAATTTCTGGTAGTTCCCTGTCAATGAACTGCTGCAATGGTTTTTTAATTACCTTCAGCAAAATTTTACTTGCATGTGATATTAATGACATTGTTCAATAATTCTTACATTCTGCTGGATCACCTTTCTTTGGAATAGGCACAAATATGAATCCAGTTGTTTGGCCAGGTAGCAGCAAGCATGGTTTTGTCATCTGCGTATAGAAGGTTGTTAACGAGTTTTCCTCCAATCCTGATGCCACATTCTTCTTCATATAGTCCACTTGTCTCTCAGCTTGTCATGCTGTGGTGGCTTGCATGTTGCCATAATGCTGTAAACTATGCCACCAGTATTTCAAATACCAGCAGGGCCACTCATAGTGGACAGGCTTCAGCAGTGCTTTCAGACTAAGACAGACTGGAAGGAAGGCCCTGGTGATCTATTTCTGAAAAAATTGGCCAGTGAAAACCTTCTGAGTAAATAATAACATCCCCAGAGCAACCCTCAATTTAATGGATGGGAGGAGTTGGTTGATCAACACACAGCTCCCTTGCACCTTAATAAGTTGACTCTGAAGCATATTTCTGACATTATCTCAGAGCTCTTTAATGAGATTTAGACCCTGTTGCCCACAGAAATAACCTGCCCGTTAATGTACCTTTTACCAACTTCCCTCCTTTTCTTGCATCATTTTCCTGCCCCCTTATAGTATTTCCTGGAATCTGACATTTACTAATTGAGCCCAAATTCTTTACTGAATGTCTGACTTCGGTCAGAGGAGATCCAACATAAAACATGGGAAGAGTACAGACCTATATGTTCTCATTCGAGGTATAGTGAGTAAGCTACCTATTGAGAAATGTCTTCTAGAGACATAAGCAATTTCATAATCCAAAACAAATTCTTGACACGTTAAAGTACTGTATCCTGTTCAAAAGTAAATGCCTCCTGAAAAGGGAAATAAAATTACCAAGTGTTAGTCATGTACGCCTTAATGAGAATTAGCACTTTGGGTTTGGTTCCCAAAGCTAAGGGAAGAGACCTATTACAAGGAGTCAATGTACAGATAAATCTTGCTCAGAAGAAGAGGAAAAGGAAGTTCAGAACACTGTCTTGGTCTTGCCTAGAAAGTTCTGGCCTCATCAGAGTATGAGCATATCAACCCAGGGAAATCAATAATGTGAGGTACTCTGCATGGGAAATGAGAAGGTCTTGGAGGATAATCTTAGCCTATATAATACCCCCAACCACACAGAGAGAGAGAGAGAGAGAGAAAGGAAGCAAAGGCAGGCTCAGACAAGCAGAGGTCTTAGCACTTCCGTCACTAAATCTTAGCTGTTATTATTTTTGCCAAATACTGTAGATAACAAGGCTTCCAGGAACCATCATAGGTCATGTTGCTGAGTGGAATTATAAACTCAGGCAGACATCAGTGATCTGACAGCAGTGCCCTTCCTTGTTGTAACTAAATCTCTTTGAATGGGACTGAATGAGCCAAAGTGCTAAAATTAGAATAAATGTTACAAACAAATTTGCCCCTTGGTTACTGCAATTCTTCAAACATTCTAAAGGGAAAGAAACCCTGACGTATTAGTGCTCCATATGTGCTGAAGTGCTTACTTTATCAGACTATCCTTTGCTCACTCTCTGTTACGGGTTGATTTACGGCCCTCAAAAAGGTATGTTCAAGTCCTAACTGCTGGTAGCTGTTAGCGTGAGCTTACTTGGAAAGAGCATCTCTTCAGATGTAATTGTTAGCATGAGGTAGCACAGGAGTAGAGTGGGCCCTCATCCACTATGACTGGTGTCCTCATAAGAAGAGAAGAAGATACTCACAGGAAAGATACCACATGATGATAAAGGCAGAGACACCAGTCATTCATCCACAAGCCAGGAGATACCAAGGATTACCAGGAACCACCAGGAGCTAGAAGAGAGGCATGAAACAGACTCTTCCTCAGAGATGACACTTGATTGCTGACTTCTAGCCTCCAGAACTATAAGAGAATAAATAGCTGTTGTTTTAAGCTACCTCAACCAAACCAAACCAAACCAAACGCACTGCCACACCTTTCTGCTGAGAGCAGCTGATGGACTCGAACCGCTGACCTTTTGGCTAGCAGCCAAACCTCTTAACTACTGTGCCACCAGGGATTCTTTAAGCTACCCAGTTTCTGGTAACTTTGTTATGGCAGCTCTAGGAAGCTAATACACTAGCATCCAACAAGTGTAACACATTATCAGCAACAATATTATCCCTGATTAAAAACAAATTTTTCCTATATCTTTTGAAAATGACCATGTGATGTAAGTATAAAATTTGCACAATTAATGTGTACTTCAAAAAACCAAACCTATTACCATCAGGTCGATTCTGACTCATAGCAACCCTATAGGACAGGGTGTATTTCAAAGATAAATGTAAACTAAATTTTAGGAAATCAAATCAGATCCCAAAACACCTACCACATAGAGTCCCTGGGTGCTGCAAACTGTTAACACTTGGCTGCTAACCAAAAGGATGGGTGTTCAAGTCCACCCAGTAGCACTTTGGAAGGAAGCCTTGGTAATCTACTTCTGAAAACTCAGCCACTGAAATCTCAGTGGAGCACAGTTCCACTCTGACAAACGTGGTCAACACGAGTAGGAACCGACTCGATGCTGTTTTGTCTTTAATTATGTTTTAGGTTCTATTTTGGGTACTTCACCTACTCAGGAAACCAAAATTCAGAGGGGTTAATTATGCCTAGATCATTAAATCTGTTAGGATTATTTTGTGTGCGGTATAAAAAAAAAAAAACTGACTTATGCATCTGGGAAGAGGAAGTCCAGCAATAGCTCAGGCTGTGGCTGGCATAATCCTGTATCTCCAGTGCCTTCTTTCTGCAAATATCTCAGCTTTATCCTCCTCTATGTGTTACCTCCTTCTTTAAGCTGCAGAAGTTCTGGGTTTTTGTTTCCACAAACAATAACAACCAGAGGAAGAAGAGGCTTGTTTCCCCTTGGAAAACAGCAATGAGAATTTCCTTAGAGTCTTTCAGCAAGCTTCCTATTCCCTTGAGTTTATTGGTCAGAATAATTCTTAAAAGAATTATTTATCACTCTTATATGTACCTATTCTAAATCAAATATTGTGGCTAGAGGAATGTCTTGTGGTAATTAGTTCAGCCTTCAGTTCCTGAATCGATCACCCACATAGGACATGGGATTACCATGATTGTCTTAGATAAAACTTGCCACCCTTGAAGCTGAGATCAATCTAGCCAACTGCCTGAATGCTGAACAATGGAAAAACATTGGAATAAATTCTGGAGAGACATTTACAATGCCATCTACAAGGGCACAGCTCTAAGAGGTAAATCAGTGTCTTTAAGTTTCCAAAACCTGTGTTCCATCCACCACACCACACTACCTCTGAAAGATTTAATTCAGGGCTATATTACACAAAGATGTCTCTTTGAGGACTAAGGTGCACCTGACCCAAGTCATGGTATTTTCAATACTTCATATGCCCCTGAAAGCTGAGCAATGAGTAAGGAAGACCAGAGGAGAATTGATACCTTTGAATTATGATGTTGGTGAAGAATATTGAATATACCATGGACTGCCAGAAGAATGAATAAATCTGTCTTGGAAGAAGTACAGACAGAATGCTTCTTAGAAGCAAGGATAAGTGAGACTTTGTCTCACATACTTTGGACATGTTATTAGGAAGGACAAATCCCTGGAGAAGGACAACATGCCTGATAAAATAGAGGGTTAGTGAAAAAGGAAAATCCTCAGTGAGATGGATCAACACAGTGGCTGCAACGATGGACTCAAACATAGCAACAATTGTGAGGATGGCACAGGACCAGGCAGTGTTTTGTTCTGTGGTGCATGAGGTCGCTGTGAGTCAGGACTGACTCGACGGCACCCAACAACAACAACGTTACAAAAATCCTATATTGAACGTGTCAGAACTACTAATAAATATCTCTTGATATAGCTCCTGTGTAAATTCATACGTCCACGTAATTGTTGTTGTTAGGCGCCATGGAGTCGGTTCTAACTCATAGCGGACTCTATGTACGACAGAAGAAAACACTGCCCAGTCCTGCACCATCCCCACAATCATTGTTATGTTTGAGCCCATTAGTACAGCCACTGTGTCAATTAGTCTAAAAGGAGGGACGCCTGTATTGGACATGGCTGATTCTGGAGTCAGGCATGCCATGCTGAAGACTGGCAGCAGTTTGTGCAGCAGAGAGCTTTCCCTGCTCATTAACAAGCCAAGACAGTATTGGCTGAAATAAAATGCCTATTGGTCCATGAAACATGTTTATCCCCAGCAGTTCCTCAAAGTTGCACATACAGTGAAAGGCAGGGGTCGCTCTCCACCTGCATGCTTCTTCCCACTCTCACTCTGCGTGAGATAGCATCTGAGCACATGACTATTTTTCCAGGGCCCATGAAGTAGGGGTTTCAGCATGAGGTCTGAACTCTCTGTCAAGTGTGTTTCTCCTCAGATGAGCTGATGGATAGGCTCAGACAGTTTATTTAGTCTTATGGTTTGATTTCTTCTTTTTCTTTTCTCGCCTTTTCTTTTTTCTTTTCTTTTGTAGGTGACCACTCCATGGGAAGCTACATGGTTGCTAAGCTGTTTCTGTTTCTGCATTGATCGCTAAATCCTCAGATCAGCTTTTATTGTGGGAACACCCTTGATTTAGGAGCAAAGCTTTTATAAAATTAGAAGAAAAGGAAAGGAATATAAACCTACCAGGATGATTTCTTTGGTTGTTCCGCTTGCCTCATGGCAGCACATTGGTCCCAAGCCTGGCAATGATCAGAATCACTCTGGACAGTTTTCAGAAATACACACTAAAAAACTTCACTCCAAACTACTATATTAGGATCTCTGTGAACTGGGCCCAGAGACATATATCTTTTAAAGCTCCCCACCTAGATTTTGGGAGCCAATAGTTAAAACCGAAACTCACTTGCCAGCATTTGAGGCCCTTCCTAATCTACCTCAGCTCATGTTTGCAACCATTTCCTTCCACTTCCTCCTGACTTTTTGTTACCGCAAATGCTCTGTTTGCATTCAGCACCCCCACTTTGCCTCCTCTTACGATGTTCATTTCCATCACACTCCTTCCTTAGAAGTACCCCCATCTGAGTCTCTCATGGATCCCTATCACAAGTAACATCCTTCTTATACAGATCCTATACAGCTCTTCTGATACACAGATCTCCTCTCTCTAGCTGACTATAACTCCTCAGAGCAGAGAGTCTAAGTTTTACTGATTTCTGTCCCATATGGTTTCTTGAGTTTATGTGTATAGTAAATACCCAATGAAAATTTGCTAACATTATGTTTGTCATCAAGAAATGGAATAAACCTCTGCAGCTGCTGCTCCAGTAAAGTTTATCTGCTTTTGCCTCACTCTCCCCACCACGGAGTGAGATAAGGTGATAAAAAAAAAAAAAGCCCAAGAAATTGTATACACAGTGTCACGTAACTGCATTATCATTTAGTGTGGTTAATTAAACGTGATACAACATGTAATGATAATTATATTCTCCCATTCCTTTCCTGTTAATCTATTATTCTATTTATTTATGGAATTGCTGATTTTAATGAATGGTCATTTTATCTTTCATTAATATGCAGTTAATACTTTTCACTTAGTTTTCCTACCCAGGGCGGGGGGGAGAGGAATCTACCACTTGTTTAAGAATGATAAAGGCAAATCATATTCAGTAACAATCTGAAAATACTCCTTTACAATAAATGGAGCAAAGGCCAACATAGAATTTGGGGAGTCAGATCTCAGTTATAGTTAGCCATGGGAGAGTAGCATGGTATGAATGGCATGAATACCTAAAGTCCACTGAAAATTACAAACTAGTGATATCGTTATTTTCTAGGTAAACTTTACATTAAGTTGTACAGTGTGGTAAGTAGGCTATAAGAAGTTAACGATGTGTGTTTTTATACATCAAACCTGTTGCCATCGAGTTGATTCCAACTCATAGCAATCCGATAACACAGAGTAGAACTGCCTCATGGGAATTCCAAGAAGTGGGTGGCCAAACTGCCTACCTTTCGGTGAGCACCGGAGCTCTTAGCCACTGTGCTACCCGGGATCCTATATTTTTAGCAATCACTGAAGACATAATACAAGAAGCTATTGCTTAAAGACAATAGTGGCATTGTCTTGGAATGCTAAGAAAAGGCAGGGAGGGGAAGAAACAGAGAAACAAAACAAGACAAAACAAAATCAGTTAAAATATTTATAAAGTAAATAGCAGAATAGTACCTATAAGAAACTGTAAAAATAATTAGCTAAAATATAAATAAACTAAACTCCAGTTGAAAGGCAGAAATTGTCAGGATGAAACCGGTATAAAAACCTGTTGCCATCAAGTCAATTCTGACTCATAGTGACCCTATAGGACAGAGTAGAACTGCCCCACAGGGTTTCCAAGGAGCACATGGTTGATCCAAACTGCCTACATTTTGGTCAGCAGCTGTAGCTCTTAACCACTATGCCACCAGGGTTTCCAGTAAAAACCAAATATGCACTGCTAAACATTAAAAATAAAAACCTAAACATTAAAAATAAAGATACAAATAGATTGACAGTAAAAGAATATACAGTACATACTGTATGCATAAGCTGGTGGAGCTATATCAATATTAGAGTAGATTTTAAGGTAAAGAGAGAGATAAAGAAGGCAAATTTGTAGTGAATAAAGGGTTAATTCTCCAGGAAGATAAATGATCACAAATAAAAATGACACTAATAACAGAGATTCAAAATACCTGAAGCAAAATAGTTGAGCGCTTAACGATTTGCATCGCTCAGCGACTCCTATACATAATACATATAGGTAGATTATTTTCTCCTTATATACATTTTGGTGTTGGCAAAGAATGAACAGATCTGTCTTGGAAGAAGTACTATCAGAATGCTCCTTGGAAGCAAGGATGGCGAGACTGCGTCTTACATACTTTGGACATGTTGTCAGGTGGGATCAGTCCCTGGAGAAGGACATCATGCTTGGCAGAGTACAGGGTCAGCGGAAAAGAGGAAGACCCTCAACCAGGTGGATTGACACAGTGACTTCAACAATGAGCTCAAGCATAACAATGATTGTGAGGATGGCTCAGGACTGGGCAGTGTTTCGTTCTGTTATGCATGGGGTCGCTATGAGTCGGAACCGACTCGATGGCACCTAACAACAACAACAACATACATTTTTATCTTTTCTCGTAATTTGGGAAGTTTTCATTCCTAAAAGAATTTCCAAAAAGCATATCCGTCTTTCCTCCCCTGGTGATTATTTTTTGTATGTGCGCTTATAAGGGCTGTGGGAGTGGAGATTTTGTGGGAAGATGTTGGAACTGAGGGACTCACTTAAGTAAATTAAAGGAAGAATGACTGGACAACTGGGGATGGCTGAGGAGAGGAGTCATAAATGACACCAGTGGCTCTCCAATTACCTTCCTGAGACAGTGACCTTCCCCTTGATTACCAAGCTCAATTTAAATGATGGACGGGTGTCAACCTCTTTCCTCACTGATTCACAGGTTTTTTCTTCCAGAAGTTCTTTATGCAATTCAGAGAGAATGCTCTTTCCTGGCATGGAAAAGTCATTCTACAGACACAGGTGGTGCCAATGTAAAATGTGAATGTCAGATAAATTTTCCCAGATGTAATAAATTTTTTCAGTGATTGCCTGGAAGACTGATGAGTAAGACTTTCATTGTTAATAGAATTAAAACCATGTGGAGTATTCAGAAGACGATATTGGATGTAGAGTGTAGGTGCCAATGAAGATTCTTTTTTTACCATCTATAAACCTACACAGTGCAGGCATTCCACAGTGGGAATCCTGGGTTGTGAAATAATCCAAGACTGTAGTCCTGAAATCTTGAATGTTGTGACAAAATGTAGGTAAGAAAACCCTGCTGTACCTAATGCACAAATGTTTCATCAATGTGACTATAACACGGTAAACAGATTTTTATAAACTCTATAATCTCCACAGTGGCCGCAACCATGGGCTCAAGCACAACAATTGTGAGGAGGGCACAGGACCTCACGGTGTTTCGTTCTAGTGTACCTAGGGTGGCTATGAGTTGGAACCGACTCGAGGGCACCTAACAACAACAACACATAATTCATTTAAATCAAAAGCCGCATCACCATTAAAAATACATCCCTTAAGAAATGTTTCAATCCACAGTGTTTCACAAAACCCTACAATCCCAAATTCTGCTCTGCCCACCATGACCGTTAAAATTAGTTCCTCATCCGTATACATGGCAATGGACCTTGAAAGACCATTCTGTACAGTGTGGATTTTACTTGCTAAAAGGGTTGGGGTGGGGGGTCGGGAAAGGCACACAATGACATATGAGCTGTGCTACATTTAGGGAGTGTAATGAAAGTAAGGTCTCAGCCATTAACCTTCGAGGAAGAGAAGCTGGGTCTGGTGCTTTCAAAATTAGTGAGGCCAATACTTCACCATGACAAGCATTCGTAATGAATAATTAAGTGTTTAATATAATGTTGCTTTGGTGAAAAATGATAATTTTACAATTGATGGGCCTTAAACCTCTTCTATATCATTATGCAGCGCTAAAATGAAGGTGGGGGAACACCAATGAAATGCATGCTTTTCTGAAGGCTGAGCTGTAGCAATTCCTAGGGTGAATATCTTTTCAGAACCCAGTAGTGACCCTGCTGAGAGAATTTCATGAAAAATTGAAGAGGGAAATTTCAACCTGGAACAAGCTCATGTCTCAAGCCAGCTCGCCTGAGGTCAAACAGTGTTTTTTCCTATAATACTCAGCTAATGTCACGGATATAAATCATTCAAATGAAACTTTAACTTCCCTGCAAATCCTATTTTTATTATGTGTCAGAGCTGTTTAAAACAATTCAAGAAATACATGCATGCAGAGTTTCCCATATGAAAAAAAATGTTTATTGCAAGAATTCTTTTTTTTTTTTTTCCTTTTGGTAAATATAGCCACTACTCTGAGAGGTCCCTCTGTCACTCTGACTGTTACAGAACACTTTAGCCTGTGGACATGTCTGTCACTTGCAGCAACGCTCTAGCTAAGAATTATCACTATGATCTGAAAAGAAAAAATATATTTCAAAGATCATTTATTTCTTCCCAGTAACATTTCTTTAAGCAAGGGGAGGAATAATTTCTTTAATATGCAGGAAGTGCTAATTAGAATTGACATTTTTATCCATTCATTCTAATTTTGTTGAAAAGTGCAAAAGTTCTAGAGAAAGGTTTAATTAGGACAACATTTAGAGTGTTGTTGTTGTTGGGTGCCATCAAGTCGGTTCCGACCCATAGTGATCCTATGTACAACAGAATGAAACACTGCCCGGTCCTGCACCATCCTTACAATTGCTATGCTTGAGCCCTTTGCTGCAGCCATTGTGTCAGCTCATCTCATTGAGGGTCTTCCTCTTTTTCGATGACTCTAATTTACCAAGCATGATGTCCTTCTCCAGCGACTAGTTCCACATGATATATCCAAAGTAAATGAAACATAGTCTTGCCATCCTCGCTTCTAAGGAGCGTTCTGGCTGTACTTCTTCCAAGGCAGTTTTGTTCATTCTTCTGGCAGTCCACAGTATATTCAATATTCTCCACCAACACTATAATTTAAAGACATCAATTCTTGTTCAGTCTTTCTTATTCATTGTCCAGTTTTTGCATTCATATGAGACTATTGAAAACACCATGGCTTGAGTCAAGCACACCTTAGGCCTTAAAGTGACATCTTTGCTTTTTAACACTTTAAAGAGGTCTTTTGCAGCAGACTTGCCCAATGCATTGCATCATTTGATTTCTTGGCTTCAGCTTCCATGGGTATTGATTGTGGATCCAAGTAAAATGAAATCCTTGACAACTTCAATCATTTCTCCATTTATCATGATGTTGCTTACTGGTTCAGTTGTGAGCATTTTTGTTTTGTCTGTGTTGAGGTGTAATCCATACTGAAGGCTGTAGTCTCTGATCTTCATTGGTAAGAACTTCAAGTCCTCTTCGCCTCCCTCAAGCAAGGTTGTGTCATTTGCATATCTCAGGTTGTTAACAAGTCTTCCTCAAATCCTGATGCTGTGTTTTTCTTCATACAGTCCAGTTTCTCGTATTATTTTCCCAAGATACAGATCGAATATTTATAATGAAAGAATACAGCCCTGACACACATCTTTCCTGATTTTAAAACCACGCACTTTGGCTTACTGACTTTGAACATGCCATCATGAGAGACTAATTTTTAGAAAAGAACATCATGTTTGGTGGAGGGTCAGTGAAAAGAAGGGAAACCCTCAATGAAATTGGTTGACGCAAAAGTCAAAACAATGGACTCAAACACACCAACAATCATGAAGATGGTGCAGGACTTAGCAAAATTTCAATCTGTTATACATAAGGACACTCTGAGTTAGAGCTGACTCGATGGCCCCTCATGAAAACAACAACGCGTTATAGCAACAACATGTGCTGAGACACCTACCAGGGCAGAGCAAGCACAATACCCAAGATGGATGTAGAGATACCCAGATTTCAGATGTCCTAGTGCAAAAACAGATTTCTTCTGCCTCTTTTTGTCATGACATCCCTGGACTTAATGCTCCAAACTAACAGAATCTCATTCTCTCTTTGGCCAAATTCTGCTCTGGTGGGTACCCGCCATGCTTTCTTTATTCTTCCCCTGCTGGTTGTACCATGTTGGCTTAACACATAGGTTTTCTTTTATATCTCCATGACATGGTTCCTATTTTCACTTCACTTGGAATGCCCATCTCCCCTTCACTGCCTATGGGAATCACAGTTTGTTCCTCTCCACAGCTATCTTGGACCCTCCCCTACAAGATGTAGCTATTGTTCGTTTAGTTCTATAATAATCTTGTATGAACTTCTCTACTGTATCATGTTGAGGTATGCTTGTTTTTACCTATTCATCTCTCCCACTAGAAGACATGTTGACTCTTCATCTTTCTGGCTACAGTGCTTCAAGGTTACAAATTGTGTGTCCATACTCATAGATAGCAATGTAATCAAAATTTCCTCAGTCTTTAGCAGGCAGTGGGCAGTAACAGGATCATATTAGCATTAATAAATTTTCAGTAGTTCATGCCCTCACCTGCAAAATGCAAGTCCTTTAAGCAAACATTGCCCTTTTCCCCCAATCCAGCAAAGCCCCACCAAGTGTTTTGGGTTTTCCCAAGGACTGGCAAGGAGCCCTGGTGGCACAGTGGTGAAATGCTTGGCTGCTAACCAAAAGTTCAGTGGCTGGAACCCACTGGCTGCTCTGTGGGAGAAAGATGTGGCCGTCTGCTTCTGTAAATATTATAGCCTTGGAAACCCTATGAGGTAGTTCTATCTGTCTTATAGGGTTGCTATGAGTTGAAATTGACTCCACAGTAATGGGGTTTCAGGGACTGGTGTTTCAATGCTATCACAGTCTTCTCAGGATTTGCCATGACTTTAGGGCCAGAGCTGTCCCTGAGAACCCTGGCGTCTGTGCTGGGAGCCCTCTCTTGATGCTTCTGACGCTATAAGTCTTTGGAGGGGGCCAAAAAGAGCTCAGCAGCTGTGAAGTCCTCATTGCATCAAAGACAGGAAAGGGATTTGCACAGGACCCACCCTAGTTTGCCCTCTGTCACCCAGCTATGAAAGCCATGCAGCTCAGACCTCATCTTTCTGTCCTTAATGGAGTCTTTCACTCTCACTTTCTCATGACAACCCTTCTCTCTGCCAGTTCAAACATGAGTCTACAGGGCTGAGTCCTCAACAGCCTCTGCTGTCTTTTCCTTTTTTGGTAGGGTGCCAGCAGGCAAGTCTTCGCCCCAGGAACAACTTATTCATACAGACACCAAAAAAAGGAGTGCCTAAATCTACAGCATAGGCTATAATCTGCATTTTTCTGTAGATTGAGCATTTACTCTGTCCAGAGCACAGGGCTGAGGGCTTTACAGGCTTTTTCTCATTTAATTCTCACAGCAACCCTACAAAATAGGTATATGTATTCACATTTTACAGATTTTGAAATGAGATTCAAAGAAATTAGGTCCTTTCCCTCCAAAAAATCACATAGAGCTGGGATTTCAGTGTGATTTAACTCCAAATCCCATGCTTCTTAAACCACTGAAATAGACTGCCTTGTACAAATGTTGCCTATGAGACAGATCAAATTCTAATTATGCCAATGGAAATTAAACTACAAATTGATATCTTCATCTTCATTAGAAACAGTGTAATACGGTAGCAAAAATAATGGCCTGGAAGCCAAGGCTCTTGGGTTCTGGTTCTACGTCCACCATTTAAAACCTACATTACAACGGGCAAATCCATATAAACGCTCTGAGGTTCAGCCCCTTAGTCACTAAAACAATGATAATTTTGCTCATTCTGCTTCCTCTTGAAATAGTAAAATTCAAGTGAGATAATGCCAAGGAAAAGCCTTGAAAACTGTAAAGCCAGCACTGTTCTAAGATAAGAAAAATGATGATCACATTGCCTGAGAGAGAATGAATAGCTTTCCAGTATTTCAATGTGACGAGAAGAAGCATAATATCCTTGCAGGAATCTAAAGAGATAGAAACAATGACATGCATAAAGAAGAGAAAACAAAGTCAAACGGACTCTCTTTAGGTAACAGGAAAATTTTTAAGCCTCCTCCACTGATATTTACGTTCTTCTCTCCCAGGACTTGCAGCCTCCCTCCTTACACAACCTGTACCTGTCAATGTGCTCAGTTTGCATCTGTGCTGTTCTTGCCACACAGGAGATCAGACTCAGTACACTGTCAGGCATTCTGATGTGGGCATTTTATTTGTTTGTTTGCTGCTTGAATTTTAAAGAAGCATGTAGCTCTCCATAAATGCCAAGGTGGCATTAAAAAAAAAAAAAAAAAAACTAAAACCAAATATAAAATATTTACTCCCAGAAAGTAGACTGCTGGAGTCACCGGAGAAAACATTTTGCTTTTAGGAAGCAGACTGTGTTAGCCACCTGGTTTCAAGAAGTGATTTTCATTTATATACATGAATAAAAACAAATAATAGCTTGTCTGTGTTTCACCCATCAACTCAGGGTTCTTTGGTCATAACGGTTACATTACTGTTGGAGACTCCATCTAGATTTCTCTAAAAAGGAGCATATAGTAAAGTATTGCATTTTCCTCTATGGAACATATGGCCTTAGTGATATCAATAATGCCTTTTTCTATGAATCTCTGCGATTGGTAGAAATCCAATTGCCAGCATCACTCAGTAAGCACAGACTACTCAGCCACAGGGGCAATTTATATAGATTTATGATTCTACTCTGTTCTCCTGGACCACAGAGAAATAAATGTAGCCTTCTATTCACTTCCATTTATGTATCTACTTGGCTGATATGAAATATGCAGTGTATGCTATACAATTAATAATGTGGGTCATTCCCTATATTTGCAAGGATTTTTGCAATCATTCTGAATTAATGTAAACTTAGAGGAATTTAATGGAAACCAAGTTAATATTCTGGAGGTCAGTGGATGGGCAAAATAACCAAAAACAGTAGCTCTCCTTGACGCCGTTTTCTAAATTATCGTGAAGCTTATGAGGATATCTCATTTTTCTGGGCTTTGTCCTCAAACTATGTTCCAGGAGTCATCAAGCAGAATAGTTACTGGGGAAAAGGATCAGGTAAAGTGTCAGGAGATGATGGCCTGAGTAGACAAACTGCCAATTATAGACTAATCTATGGCTGGGTTATCATTACTTAGTACATAACAAATATCTTTAGGAAGTTTAAGATCTCAAGTATTCATAGAGTTGCAGCCAAATTGAAAGATCAAGGAGATAGTTTAGAAATCGTATATGTTCCATGCAGAGCACTATTCTAATTTATCAAACCAGCCCTACCTCCACCACCCTGCCTTCTTCCTCTGACTCCTGGGGTCAGCCAGTCCACAGTGTACTTTGAAATAGAATAAGGTTATTTTTGCTGCACTGCCATCTTCTTTAAAATAACAAAGATCAGCCATTTATGCATCAATACAAATTATGTAATTATGCTACAACTTCTAATATGACATGAACCTGAAGAATTATCTTTTATTGTGTCTAAAATGCTTGAGACTAGTAAACCAGAAGAAAGATATTTGAGGGGACAGGAGCCCAATTCCCAGGCTTCTAAAACCACACCATTTTGGTAACTACTTACCTGTAATGAAGTCAGGTCTATTACTTTCACTTCTAAGAAAAAAAAATAAATATAAAACAAGCTTCCTGTCCTTGACCTTCCTCTAACATCTTCTACTGTTATTCTCTCCAAAACACACACACACACACTTATGTCACATTGAACCAAATGAAATGCACACATTTTATAAATTCAAGTGTATCCTAAATATTTTAGAAGGGTTTTCTGACCCTTTGGCTTTTAACATGGCTCAAAGCAATGAAATAAAGTGCTGTTTCTAAAAATAAATCACAAAAATGTATGTAGAGTGGCTTTCCGTCTTTCTTTCTTTTTTTTTTGAAAAGAATTCTCCTAAATGCATGGACAAGCTCTAACCAGAAGGAAGCTAGAGCATACTCTTGGCCGGTAAATCAAGAGATTCAACCCCTTTTTGTGTTCTGCTGCTTTCTAGCTATAATGTGTGTTGTTAGTTTTGTTAGTATGCATTGTTTTTTAAGTTTTAAAATGAAAATGATGAGAGATTTACATTTTTTTTTAATGGTGGCAAAAGAAGAACAAGAAACAGAGATGCGCACTCCATCTTGGATAAAACTAGAAAACAAAAATAACCCCACACAGAATATACGAAGAAGTATAGTGAAGCCCATCTGCGGTGCATACAGATGCCAGAAAGGGGTGCAGGCAGCAGCAGATCTCAGATGAAGCTAGCAGAACACATCAGAGTTTTCTCTGCAGCAGGCACTGTTCACAGTGCTTTACATATTAATTCACTTAATTCTCACAGCAAACATAAAAGGCTCTTACTAAGTTTATTCCCAACTTGCAGATGAGAAAATAGGCACCAAGCAGTTAAATCATGTGCCCAAAGCCATATTAGTAAGTGGAATTGTCAGGTCTTTAACTCTGGCAACTTGGCTCCAGTCTATGCCCTTAGACCACTACTCTACAGAAAGGGTTATCATGGTGCAACTAAGGTCAAAGACAGAAGAAACGTCTGGGACTCTACTTCCAAAAGTCAGCAAATAAAAACCCAATGGTCACAACTATCCACATGACCAGGCAGCATTTTGCTCCATTTTGCATGGGGTGAATGGGCAATGAGTCAGGGGCCAACTCAATGGCAGCTAACAACAGCAAGAGCCAAGTATACTTGCCATGATGATAAATATTAGAAAAAGTATCTATTGAATGAAAAATACTCTAAGATTGAATAACAAACCACAAGTCTACTACATGCTACGTAAACAGGCACACCCAAAACAAAGTAACTCAGAAAGGCCCAGGACTCAATAATTCCTACAAAAAAATATTTATTGAATATCTATTTTGTGTCGAGCATGGCTGAAGGTCCTGGAGATACCACAGTGAACAAATGAGACAAAATTCCTGACTTCGTGTAATTTGTGTTCTAGCTGGGTGAGAGGAAAACAAACAGGTAAACAAATCACTGAGATGTTGAGCATTGCTTTGAAGAAAAATACAGTGAGATAAAGAAGAAAGGCAGGGCAGGAGGTGGGAGTTGCAGTTGTTTGTAGGAAAGTTAGGAAGGCCTTACTGAGAAGTAGACATTTGTTTAGAGACCTGAAGGAAGTTGAGAAAGTGAGACACATTGAAACCTGGGGGGAAGAGGATTCCAGCCAAAGGGAATAGTAAGAACAAGGAACCTGAGTTAAGATTTTGCCTTGGGCAAGGTCATGGAAGGTCCATCGACACATCCAAACTCCCCGAGGGACCAAATTGCTGGGATGAGGGCTGTGGGGACCATGGTCTCAGGGAACATCTAGCTCAATTGGCATAACATAGTTTATAAAGAAAATGTTCTGCATTCTACTTTGGTGAGTAGCATCTGGGTTCTTAAAAGCTTGTGAGCAGCCATCCAAGATACTTCACTGGTCTCACCCCATTGGGAGCAAGGGAGAATGAAGGGAACCAAATACACAAGGGAAAGATTAGTCCAAAGGACTAATGGACCACAACTACCACAGCCTCCACCAGACTGAGTCCAGTACAACTTAATTGTACCCTGCTACCACCACTAATTGCTGTGACAGGGATCACAACATAGGGTCCCGGGCAGAGCTAGAGAAACATGTAGAACGAAATTATAACTCACAGAAAAAAGACCAGAGTTACTGGCCTGACAGAGACTGGAGAAACCCTGAGAGTATTGCCCCCGGACACCCTTTTAGCTCAGTAATGCAGTCACTCCTGAGGTTCACCCTTCAGTCAAAGATTAGACAGGCCCATAAAACAAAACGAGACTAAAGGGGCACAACAGCCCAGGAGCAAGGACTAGAGGCAGGAGGGGACAGGAAAGCTGGTAATAGGGAACCCAAGGTTGAGAAGAGAGAGTGTTGACATGTTGTGGGTTTGGTAAACAATGTCACAAAACAATATGCGTACTAATTTTTTAATGAGAAGCTAGTTTGTTCTGTAAATCTGCATCTAAAGTACAATCTAAAAAAAGAAGAAGAAAAAATTGTGCCTGGATGTTCAAGAAATAGCAATAAGACCAGAGGGGCTGGAAGGCCTGAGAAAGGAGGAGAGTAGAGAGTGAGAAGGCCATAAAGGACACCATAAGATCCATTAAAGGACTTTGGCTTTTACTCTGTGCGAATGAGTAGACATTGCAAAGTTTTGAACACAGAATTAACATGATTTAACTTGTAGGCTCACTCTGGCTGCTTCATTAACAATAGACCTAAGTAGAGCAAAGGTCTGTGGACAGTGCAAACGGCTTGCCCTTGATTGGTAACCAAAAGGCTGGTAGTTCAAATCCACCCAGTGGCACCACAGTTGAAAAAGCCTAACAATCTACTTCCATAAAGATTACAGCCAGGAAAACCTTATGGAGTAGTTCTACTCTGTAACATGTGAGGTTGCCATGGAATTCACTCAAAGGCACAAACAACAACAAGAAGTAGAGCAAAGGTTATTGAAGTAATCCAGTTCAGAGAAGATTGCAACGTTAAACAAGGGCATTAGAGATGGATGGAAAGAAAAAGGGTGTGATCCTGGGTGTGTTCAGAGACGGGGGCAACAAAATATCCTAGTGGATACGATGTGGGATGTGAAAGAGAGTGAGGAGTCAGGAATGACTACAAGGATTTTTGCCTAAACAACTGGAAGAAGGGAGCAGGTATTTAGTCTGCTGAGAAACACTACAGAATGAGCAGCTTTGGGGGCTGAAGATCACAGAACGGAGAAAGGCATGCTCACCCACTGAAAACAAAAAGAATGAAGGAATAAAATATTAACATCAAAGAAGGTTTACATTAAGGTAATAGCATTAGATGAGAGAATCAAAAAAAAAAAAAAAACCAAGAAGGGTAAAGGATACAATGCACAAGTTTAGTCTGTATAAATAATAGCTAAATAATATACTGTAAGGATGGTGCAGGACCAGGCAGTGTTTTGTTCTGTGGTACACAGGGTCGCTATGAGCCGGAAGTGACTCGACGGCACCTAACAACAACAAATAATATATGCACCAAATAGTATATCATCAACAATTATCAAGCAAATACTACAGCCAGCATAAGGGATAAAATACAGAGATACACTGATAGGAGGATATTTTAACAAGTCGATGACAGATTAATTGGAATGAAATTAGTAAAGACATAGAAGACACAGATAATGTAAGTAATAACTTAGATCTAATTTATGTATAAAGAATTTTAAAACCTAAAGCCTGAAAGCAGAAAGTGTACCATCTTTTAGAAGGAATATAATGATAAATCGCTAGTTGATTCTCAAAATCCATTCTTCCCTTCTTTCCCACATCAGAATTTTCTCTGGGCATATAGCTGTCTACATAGGTACCTTCCCCAGTCTCCATGACAACTAATTCCTCGCCAGTGGAGTGTGAGTAGAAACGGTAATGTGTGAATGTTTTCTTTAAGAGTTACTTGTCCTCCACTTTTTCTTTTCTTATAGACTGAAGCATGGGAATAGAGAGGGACTCTCAGATCAGTACAGTAAAGACAGATTTTTCAGAAAATGATGTGGAGTCTACGGTCTTGGAGTTAATAAATAGGCAGGTATAAAAAACATATGTGTTGGACCTATACCTCTTATATGCTAGGATTGTGGTCAGATGGACCAAAATTTAAGTGAAAAAAAAAAAAAATAGAACCATAAATACAGAAAACATGAGAGAAAATTTATGAGGAAAAGATTTTCGCAAGCATGATACCAAACTCACAAAACGCAAGATAAAAAAATAATCAAAGAAATTTGAGTATATGAAAATAAAAACAGCACCTGCCATAAATGAGTCTACTCTAAACAAAATTGAAAAACAAATTATAAAGTGGGGGGTGTAGGAATATTACAGACATAGGACTAATTTCTTTAATATAAAGAGCTTTCACAGATCAGTACCGAAAACACTGATTACCCAATGAAAATTAGGTAAATCACATGAACAGTCAATTCTCAGAATAAATGAATAAGAGTAGCCTTTAAGACCGTGAAAATATACCGAATCTAACTCATAATTAGAAAATTGCAAATTAAAATTAAAATGAGATGTGATTTTGATCTCAGATGCGTGGAGATTTTTGAAAATTAAGTAAATAAATTAGCAAGTGTGTAGGGAAATAGGCACCCCCATATGTTGCTGGTGAGATTGTATACTGGTCTACTGCAGAGTAGCAGAATTTTCAAACCCGATTAACTCATTCACATACTTTAATCCAGAAACAGTACATCTAGGACCCTGTCTCTTATATTCTCACATAAATGAAAAATTACAAGCATAGCTGTACAGTGTTATTTATAAAATCAAGAAATTGTAAAAACCTAACTGCTCCTAACTGGTTTAAAAAACACTCATACAGTGGCCTACAAGAAGAACGAGGCATCTGTGTATTGGGATATAGAAGAATAGAAACAGAACAAAACTGTTTCAAGTTGATTGCTACTCATAGCGACCCTACAGGACCGAGTAGAATTGCCCCGTAGGGTTTCCAAGGAGCAGCTGGTGGAGTCAAACTGCCAATCTTTTGGGTAGTTGCCAAGCTCTTAACCACTGCGGAATAGCCAAGGAATATTGTTAATCAAAACACCAAGGTACAAAATAGTGTTTGCCTATGATGCCACTCGTCTAAAATAAGATATTATATCTGTTGTCCTTGTATATATCACTTGAAAGGGAAACAGTGGTTGCCTGGCAGAGAGGAAAAAGGGGCTGAAGAAGTGGGTGACCAGAGGACAACAATGAAAGTAAGATATTCTTTTCAGAGTATACCCTTTTATACCTTTTGTATCTTGTTCCGTATGCATACACACCTGTATTACTTATTCAAAAATAAATTAAATGTGTGTATATTCACATATACATACATGCACAATACAACTTTTACAGGGTAATGTTGTTAGGTGCTGTCGAGTCAGTTCTGACTCATAGAAGCCCATTGTACAATGAAACAAAACACTGTCGGACCCTTTGCCACCCTCACAATCATTATTATGCTTGAGCCCACTGTTGCAGCTACTGTGTCACTCCACCTCGCTGAGGGTCTTGCTCTTTTCCACTGACCCCGTACTTTGCCAAGCATGATGTCCTTCTCCAGAGATTGATCCCTCCTGAAAACATGTCCCCAGTATGTGAGACGAAGTCTCGCCATCCTTGCTTCTAAGGAGCATTCTGGCTGTATTTCTTCCAAGACAGATTCATTCATTCTTCTGGCAGCCCATGGTATATTCAGCATTCTTCACCAACATCATAATTTAAAGCATCAAATCTTCTTTAGTCTTCCCTGTTCATTGTCCAGCTTTCGCATGCAATGAGGAGATTGAAAATACCGTGGTTTGGGTCAGGTGCACCTTAATCCTCAAACTGACATCTTTGCTTCTAACGCTTTAAAGAGGTCCTTTGCAGCAGATTTGCCCAGTGCAATACATCGTTTGATCTCTTGACTGCTGCTGCCATGGCCATTGATTGTGGATCCAAGTAAAATGAAGTCCCTGACAGCCTCAATCTTTTCTCTGTTCATCATTATGTTGCTTATTGGTCCATTTGTGTGGATTTTTATTTTCTTTTTGTTGAGGTGCAATCCATACTGAAGGCTGTAATTTTCGACCTTTATCAGTAAATGCTTCTAGCCTCTTCATTTTCAGCAAGCTTCAAAGGACAGAGTGATTCTCTTTTTAGGGGCTAATGCAGCTGGTGACTTTATGTTGAAGCCAATGTTCATTTACCATTCCGACAATCTTAGGGCCCTTAAGAATTATACGAAATCTACTCTGCCTGTGCTCTATAAATGGAACAACAAAGCCTGGATGAGAGCCCATCTGTTTACAACATGGTTTATTGAATATTTTAAGCCCACTGTTTAGATCTATTGCTCAGAAAAAGAGATTGCTTTCAAAATGTTATAGCTCACTCACAATGCGCTTAGTCACCCAGCAGCTCTGATGGAGATGAACAAGAATATCAATGTTGTTTTCATGTTTTCTAACACAACATCCATTCTGCACCCCATGGATCAAGGAGTAATTTGAACTTTCAAATCTTATTAAAGAAATACATTTCATAAAGCTATAGATAGTGATTCCTCTGATAGATCTGGGCAAAGTAAATTGAAAACCTCCTGGAAAGAACTCACCATTCTAGATAACATTAAGAGCATTTGTGTTTCATGAGAAGAGGTCAACATATCAACATTAGCAGGAGTTTGGAAGAAGTTGATTCCAACCTTCATGGATGACATTGAGGGGTTCAAGACATCAGTGGAGGAAGTAACTGCAGATGTGGTGGAAATAGCAAGAGAACTAGAATTAGAAATGCAACCTGAAGATGTTACTGAATTCCTGCACTCTCACGACAAAACTTTAACAAATGAGGAGTTGCTTCTTATGGATGAACAAAGAAAGTAGTTTCTTACTATGGAATCTACTCCTGGTAAAGATGCTGTGAACGTTGTTGAAATAACACCAAAGGATTTAAAATATTACATAAACTTAGTTGATAAAGCAGCATCAGGGTTTGAAGGATTGACTTCAGTTTTGAAAGGAGTTCTACTGTGGGTAAAATACTATCAAGGAGCACTGCATGGTACTGAGAAATCTTTCATGAAAGAGTCAGTCGATGTGGCAAATTTCATTGTCTTATTTTAAGAAATTGTCACAATCGCCCTAACCTTCAGCAAACACCGCTTTTATCAGTCAGCAGCCATTAACGTTGAGGCAAGACCCTTCACCAGCAAAAAGAGTACAACGCACTGAAGGCTCAGATGATGATTAACATTTTTTAGCAATATTTACTAAAGTATGTACATTTTTTAGACTTCTATTGCAGTCTTAATTGACTACACAGCATAGTGTAAATATTTATATGCACTAGGAAACCAAAAAATTCACGTGACTTGCTTTATTGCGATACTCACTTTATTTCAGTGGTCTGGAACTGAACCCGAAATATCTCCGAGGTATGCCTGTATTGTTTCTTTAAAATTCTATTCAGTTTCACCTTTTAAAAATATCAATTGCATCATTCAAACCACAAAGGCAGAAGCTGTAGTTTTAAAAATCATGGACTGTTTTAGAAGTCAAGCGATTTGCACATCGACCTGGTTGTAAAATCGAGGTGAGAATATAGGTTTTCTGTCAACTTTTCCATGACCTTTTTCAATTATATCAGTCAAGATCAGCTTATCCTGAAGTTACGTTCGTTTTACCTTTTGTCTTTTTTTTACATGAGACAGCATCAGTCCTAATCTATTCCAGAAACAGTATCAAAATAATACATGAGAAACAACCACTATTTTTGACTTTATGAAAAACAGATGATTAGGCTAGCCCTATTCATTTGGTGGAAACCGTGGCAGTGTAGTGGTTAAGTGCTACAGCTGCTAACCAAAAGGTCAGCCATTCAAATCCACCAAGCGCTCCTTGGAAACTCTATGGGGCAGTTCTACTCTGTCCTATAGGGTCGCTATGAGTCGGGACCGACTCGACGGCAACAGGTATGGGTTCTATTCATTTGGTAATTTCAGTTACAGATTTACCTCACCCAAATGAAAATGATTTCTGCAAGAAGCAACACTATTAAGAACATGCACGTTACAAATAAGTTAATATTCACGTATTCCAAAAGATAATACTTTATCAACACATCGTAATAAAAAACACCTCCAAACATCTTTTTCTTTTGGTAATTGATCTACTTTTGAGTCGATGGTTTCATATCTTTGAAGATACAATGGCTGCCCATTACCATCCTGACTCATTGTGAATTACATTCATGTGTTTTTCTCTAATACTTCTCTAGAGCCGTTTTCATTCCTTACATCTCGATCTGTCACTTGATATGACAGTGCCTGTCACAGGTTCTCATTCAATGTGGACAACAGCAATGGCATACAGCCCAAGTAGTCTTCTTCATGGTCTTAGGAAATGCTCAAATATCATTCACCGTGGGCCCATGAGTGCACAGGAGAATGTGCTCCATTCTTAAGGGTAGGCCAGGTCCTAGGGTCTGTTTAGTTTCTGCCAAACAAAATGTTCCTGGCTTTATCAAGACCCCTTCCAAGCTGGGAATCTCTTTGGATGAATCAATACCTTAACGGGTAGCCATGACAACAAAAGGAGATCAGCTAGCCTAAGCACAAATTGTATTGATTTTTCTTTCTTTCATTTTTCCTTTTCTTTTTTTTTGTTCAGTTCAAGATAAAACAGTGCATAAGTGTCAGGATAACCCCCTTCTTTATGGTACGTGCTGCCACATCTCTGAAGTGAGTATCTGTTTTATGAAGATATGATTACATTAATGCAGCTAGGAAAAAAAAAAAAAAAAAAAAACGCAACCTCCTCTGAATAAAATGTATGATTCTAGCTGACCTTACAGCTTTAACATCCCATGATTACAGAGCAGCCAATATCCTGTGAGGATTCTGTGGCCATCCTAGCTCTCTGAGCTGTCCTCACCTCCTCTAAGAGAGCAACAATCCCCGTCCTGCAGTGTCTGGTCGGGTTTGGCTCTCCCTGAGCTCTGAACCAGCAACATAATCCCTGGAGACCACATGCAGCGCTCAGGGCAGTTCTAAAACCAGAAGAAGCATTTTTTATTTGCAATATAAGACTTGGAAAGATTTTAGAATGTAAAACTGTTATTCCAAACCACTGTTCAAACCGTTCTAAGTGAAATTGTTAAGGTTCATTAAAACCAGAAATAAGAATGGGAACATATAAATCTCAATGGCCAAGTCCGTGCTGTGTCCATGACAATCAATGCCAAGGTACATAGCACCACTCCCCACAGAAAAATAAATAACTTGTATGAACAAACATGGCTGCCATCCACTTTTCCCACATCTGGTAAGTATATTTTAATTGTTCGTTGGTATATTGTTACAGTTTTAGGCTTATATATCCCAAATCCCAGTGACATTAAACATGTTTAGAAGACAAAAATTAGATAAGCAGACAGAGATATTAATATAGATATACCAGTAATTTTGATGGTATGTTGAAAAGAAATTAATATTAGGAAATTGTATAACACCCTACTAGCAAAAGGAGTTCTTGTGAGGTATGTAGACCAAAAATCCACATCTTTAAGAATATCTTAAACAGTTTACGCTCTGACATTTGAATAGACCTTTGACTGTAAAAGACAAATTACTGAAGAAACAGTCTCCTAAATTAGTCTCTATCTTTGTTTAACTCCACACCCCTTGTTTTGGCTTCGTAGGGCTGCCATTACAAACTACCATAGAATGGTTGGCTTTGAAGAAGAGAAATTTACTGTCTCACAGTTCTAGAGGCTAGAAGTCTGAATTGAGGGCATGGGCAGGGCTGTGCTCTCTCTGTCCATTCTAGAGGAACATTCTTCCAGTCTTTTTTAGCTTCTAGTAGCCCTGCGCCTTTCTTGGCTTTCTTTGGCTTGAAGATGTATCTTCATAATGCATGTTCCCCTGTGTGATTCTATGTCCATGTCTGTCCTCCCCTTTTATGAGAGACCACTCAGAAGGGATTACGATCCACTGTACTCCAGCTTTACCTCCTCATCATAACTGATAACATAGGAAAAACCCTATTTCCAAACAAAGTTACATTCATAGGGGTTAAGACCTCAACATTTCTTTTTGGGAGACAATTCAAGCCGTAGCTCCCCTAAAGAGCAAGACCACTAATGCTGAGGGCCTGGCTGAAAACATGAGGTAGAAGGCAAAAGGGAATCATTTCAGGTTCAGGAGTAGAGGAAGGAAAAAAAAAAAAAAAGGAATTATGTACCATAGTGGGAGGAGAAAAAATTCTGAATCCAGACAATTATAGATTTGGAGCCTGACTTCTTCTAACGATTGCATGATCATGGTTAAATTACCTCACTGTATTGAACCTCAATTTCCTGATCTGTAAACATGGGAATAATTTCTCTTACAATGCAACTAAGTAGTCTAGGCTAAAATGGTAATTCACTTTTTGGTGACCCTGTCTCTTCTATTTTTTGAATAAGCTTTTTTTTTTTTTTAGGGTAAGGTCAATTTCTTTTCTGATTAAATGTATATAGTACTCATCAGCATTCCACTGACAATTGTCTTGGATTGAATTGTGTTCCAAAAAAAAATGTGTCAACTTGGATAGGCCATTATTCCAAATATTGTGTGATTGTCCACCACTTTGTGATCTGAAGTGATTTTCCTATGTGTTGTAAATCCTACTCCTATGATGTTAATGAGGCAGGACTCAATCTACAAGATTAGATTCTGTTTTAAGACAATCTCTTTTGAGATTTAAAAGAGAGAAGTGAGCAGAGAGACATGGGGACCTCATACAACCAAGAAATAAAAGCCAGGAGAATAGAACATCCTTTGGGCTCAAGGTCCCTGTGCTGAGAGGCTCCTAGTCCAGGGGAAGATTGATGACAAAGACTTTCCGCCAGAGCCAATAGAGAGAGAAAACCTTCCTCTGGATCTGACACCCTGAATTTGGACTTCTAGCTTACTAGACTGTGAGAGAATAAACTTCTATTTGTTGGAGCCATTCTTTTGTGGTATTACTGTTACAGCATCACTAAATAACTAAGACAACAACTTAACAATGAGCGTGTGTTTTTTTTTCATTGGAACCATCAGCGTCTCAGACATTGAGCTCCTCCTCAAACTCCATAGTGAAATATTCAACACTGGGAGTCTAAAGAGAGCTTCCTAGTTCGTATGCTATGGGCCCTTGGCATCCCATGAGTGGGTGCAGATATGTCACGGTTTTTATTCTCCTCAATCTCATCATTTACTATGTTTTTCATAAGAAGGAAACATTGCTACAAAACAGAGAGCATTTGAAAAAAAAAAATTACATTCCTAAAAGATAAAGGAAAGCATACTTTTATACAGTTGTCAAATTTAGTCACAGTAACACATATTTCCTTGTCAACAAAAATACAGTCCAAGAACTTGATAGGATAATACATACGTAAAATGCAATAAAGACAGTCGTTGCTGTAAAAGAAGGCTTAGACAAAAACTAGAATCGCCAGAGAAGTCTACCTAGCATGCTGACAGAGAAAGATTCAGTCAATACTATGCATCATATTTATTCTTTGTATTCCACCTGGAAATGGAAGAATAGCTCTCACAAAAGTAATAAGTAAAATAGCAAGGGAGAAAAAAAAAAAACATGAAGATTGAGCTATACCCAAAACTGACTGACAATGTGTGGAAAGAAGGAGTATCTGTTAAAGATAGGAAAAATGTTCACTACCTTTGGGCAAAATTTCCTAACATGTATTTTCTTAATATGCTTTATGTCAGTACAACATAAATTACAAAATGACAAGAAGAGAACTGGTTACTGAGTACTCACTGCATGCTAGGGAGTGTGTTAATCACATTTAAAACATGGCTAGTGATTTTTAAAGTTTTTGATATATAATACATTTTTAAAGCCACTTTAGGCTTCACAAAAGTGAAAATCTAGCACGAACATGACAATCTCGTAAGGTGCAAAATTCAGTAGCTCTGTGAAGAGTTACTACCAATCAACACAAATGCAGATTTCTTTAATTTCTCCCTAAATTTTCTGACATCTGTATGTATATTTAGAAGGTAGAGCTACTATGGGCTTTTATTAAAAATTTTGAGTTTTTACAGTGGACTTCTTTTGAAGTAAAATATTTTTACAGGAAAATACAAAACGCTAAGCATTTTGCTGAAAATAGGGACATTGTTTGGTTAACACAGAGGTTGTCCACATAGGAATACTAACTTTCAGACTGCAAGTAAGATTTGGTGAGTAAATCAATTGCATCTTTGCATTTTAGGAAAATGGAGCATTTTCAGAGAAAATTATGGCCTATTCCAGGTTATATCTTACTTTTAAAACAAAAATTTTGCTTTATTCAACTTTAAAAAATACAAAAATGAGTACTCACTATGTATAAGATACAGATCTTTCAAATTTCTGATTTACATAGTTGGCTCAAGGGAACTTGTTCCCCAATGTTTTTGCAAAATAACAATATGTTCCTCATTTAGGAGAGTTACAAAATTTTACTAAAATATATTCATCACAGTAAAAAATGGGATGGCACAGACATATCTTCCGGCAAAAGCTCTCATGGAATTTTATAATAATAAGACTTGACACTTACAGTCATTTCTGTCTTCAAATCATGGCACAGACATCAATAAAGGGGTGTCATTGACAAAGAGTTTAATATGCAGGATACCCCAGGGGTCTCTCTTATCTCCCAGGCTGTTCACCATTTGTGTGGAGCCTTTTGAAGAGAGATTTCAACACAAGGACATGACATACAGAGAATGGGCTTGTCTAACCTTGTATCACTTTCCCAAGGGATCGGAAACATTAGGTCCCTCCTCCCCAGAGTTCTTGGATATGATTGCCATTAGGGCTAAGTGGAGTATAGTCATCTTAACCTAAAGAACAAATAAATTCAGTTACCAGGAAATTTTAAACAAGACTTGTACAAATTTACAAAAGCTGGAAAAAAGCCACAGGAGAGTTATCAATAAGAAATCTTTTGAAAGCTATGTTTCTGATTCAGTTTGTGAATACCATTTATGCATCTGTACTAAGACAATCCTGCTCTTTTTTCAGTTTCAACAACCCACACAAAGGGCACCTGCTACCACTGAGATAACCTAGAATATATATTTAGAAGAGTTGGGTTCTAAGCCTATACTCTGAGATGTTCGGCCATTCTTCCCACAGTTTCCTAACCTATAAAGTGAAGGTGATAAAAAAAAAAAAAAAGGTTGCTGTTAACATTAAATTAGAGAACAGACATTAAAAATATTATGCAAGCCATAAATCACTCTATAATTGTTACTTCTAATACTTGTAACTATGGTGACATTCACAGGACTGTCTTGGTTTAGTGGTAGAATTCTCGCCTTTTGTGCAGGAGTTCCAGGTACGATTTCTGGCCCGTGCATCTCATGCCTGGCCACTACCCATCTGTCAGTGGAGGTAGGTGAAGGCTTGCATATTGCTATGATGATGAACAGATTTCAGCGGAGCTTCCAGGCTAAGATGGACTAAAAAGAAAGCCCTAGCAATCTACTTTCAAAAATCAGGCAATGAAAACCTATGGATCATGATAGTCCGATTCCAAATAGATCATTGGTGCCTAGGGTCACCATGAGTGGGAACAGACTTGACGACAGCTAACAACAACAGCGTGATGATGTTTACGAATCATGACAGAATGGAGTGGAAAAATATTTAAGCATTTGATGAAAAGTTAGGCTCTGTAAAAGAACATTGGCTGTGGTCCACAATTTTTTTTTTTTTTTTTTCTGACTGCAAGCTTTGTTATTGTTGTTAGTAGCCATCAAGTCAATCCTGACTCGTGGCAACTCCATGTATGTCAGAGTAGAACTGGGCTCCTTTATTACAGTCATTAAAAGAAATGTGTCACTAATACTGGATCCCTGCTTTATTTCTCCTAAAAACCAGCTCTTCTCTAACCCTTGTAGTCTGGCCTTCTGAAAGTAAGGGATCACTGAGCTAGGCATTACTCAGGCTTGATATGCTTTTTACAGGCCACGTAATAAAATCAGGGAGGTAGACAAATATAAGTCTCTGAAGATTCAAGAATCTTTTCCACGAAGAATACTACTTATAGTATAGTATCTCTCAAGGTGTCCGATAGAGGAGACAGTTTGGTTGTATCAAAGGAGATGAAAAACTGAGAGAAAGAAAAATCCAGAAATTCAGTTGGAACTGAACGATACAGTACGTGATTACAGGGGAGTTTTCTGTAACTCCTGATCCTTATGTATTTACAACCTGGTATTTGGCTGATCTCCAGTCATTTAATCTGGCATTCAATCACAAATAATAGTTCTGTTGAGTTCTGTAAAGTCAATACTTCTTATACTCTTTAATTCAGGCAAAGCTCTAGTAGAAAGTATTCTGTTTGTTTAACGTTTTCAAAGCTTATTCAGTTAAATCAGATTTACAAGGTTATGCTATTCCCAAACCATATCAGAGCAGCTCTCTTATCTTGTGTTCTCTCTTGGCTGAGGAAATGCCTGTCAGCCTATGTAGCATTTTCTTAAAGGGATAAAAAAATAATTGGGTTCGATACGTCCTTATCCTGGCCTCCTAGGGTTATCACTATAGCATCGACATCGTTAGGCCACCCAGGTACCAAGCCACAAACCACACATTCTAATTCTTTGCAGAATCAAGGATATTAAGAAAGCAGGATTTTAGTGTACTTCTAGCCTAAAAACAACAAATAGGGCATAAACTCTGACTGCCAGGTTATAGGTGGACTAACAATCTCATGGTACCTGAGGCTTCAGACCCAGAGAAAGGTGGTTAAAGGTGGCAGGAAATCATCTATTTATAGCTCTTTTTCTTATTACGACAACTTAGTCTCACTGTAGAAAAAAAAAAAAAGCAATAGAAGCAAGCAAAAAAAATGAAAACAATATCAGGTGAAACCTCTGCTGGCCCCTTGGGACATATCTTACCAGACAGATTTTTTATGTATACAAGTGCACATATTTTTACAAAAATGAGATTGTAATAAAAATAACATTTTAAAACTGCTTTACCTTCCTTTAACTTACAACTTTGCAAGCAACTTTCTGTGTCAATGGGTACCTATGAAATGTTTAAATGGCTAGATAGTATTTCAATGTATTGATGGATCATATTATTTTAATCAATTCCGTGTCATTAGATACTTAGAAAATTCCCTATTTCAAATATCATAAGCAAAGTAAAATTATATGTTTTTTTTTTCTTGAAGTCTTAATTATTTTCTTAGGATATGGCCTAGTCATAGACTTCCCAGATATATTTTTAATATGTCTGATGACCAAATTGTGCTCCAAAACAGCTGTACTAATTTACATCCCTACCAGAGTGTAAGGGAATATTCAATTCCCTATACTGAATATGACCGTTTTGATATTTGTCAATTTTATAAGTGAAAAAATATTAACCTTTTAGGCTTAATTTTCATTTGTTTAATAAATATCAAGGTTGAACTTTTTCCCAATATTTTAAAATTTTCTTGTGTTTTAGGCGAAATTTACAGCACAAATTAGTTTCAAAAATTTATACACAAATTGCTTTGTGATGCTGGTTAAAATCCCCTCAATGTATCAATACTCTCCCCCGTCCACCCCAGGTTCCCTGTGTCCATTCATCCAGTTTCCCTGTCTCTTGCTGCTTTCTCATCTCTGCTTTGCCCATTTGTTCCCCTAACTTGATTAAACTAAGAAGCACATTCCTCAAATGTGTTATCGTTTGTCTTATAGGCCTGTCTAATCTTTGGCTGGAAATACTGGTGGCATAGTGGTTAAGAGCTACGGCTGCTAACCAAAAAGTCAGCAGTTTGAATCCACCAGGTGCTCCTTGGAAACCTTATGGACAGTTCCACTCTGTCCTTTAGGGTCGCTATGAGTCAGAATCAACTCAATGGCAATGGGTCTAATCTTTGGCTGAAAAGCGGGCTTTGGGAGTGGCTTCAGTTCTGAGTTAGCGGGGTGTTCTTTTTCCCCTATCTTTATTAGCTATTGGAATTTCGTCTTGGCACAATGTTCTACCATAAAGCAGATCAACTCCGAATAGCAAGAAGTCTGCCTCTGGCACCCACACACTTTGCTATGAGTATATAACCACTAAAAGTAGTAATAATAATAATAATAGCCTTAAAACAATAATAATAATCTAAGCATAAAGGCCGAAGATGAAGAAACTGAAGATTTTTACCAACTTCTGCAGGCTGAAATTGATCGAATATGCAATCAGGATGCACTGATAACCACTGGTGATTGGAATGCAAAAGTTGGAAACAAACAAGAAGGATAAGTAGTTGGAAATATGGCCTTGGTGATAGCAACAATGCTGGAGATAGCATGGTAGAATTTTGCAAGACCAAAGACTTCTTCACTGCAAATACCTTTTCTCACCAACGTAAACAGCAACCATACACATGGACCTCACCAGATGGAATACACAGGAATGAAACCAACTGCATCTGTAGAAAGAGATGACAGAAAAGCTCGATATTATCGGTCAGAACAAGGCCACAAACCACACTGCGGAACACAGCATCAATTACTCACATTCAAGTTCAAGTTAAAGCTGAAGAAAATTAGCAAGTCCATGGAAGCAAAAATATGACCTTGTGGATACCCTTACCTGATTTTAGAGATCGTCTCAAGAATAGATTTGACACATTGAACTCTAATGAGCGAAGACCAGACAAGTTATAGAGCGACATCAAGGACATCATCCGTGAAGAAAGCAAGAGGTCATGAAAAAGGCAGGAGAGAAAGAAAAGACCTAAATGAGTGTCAGAAGAGACTCTGAAACTTGCTTTTGAACACCAAGTAGCTAAAGCAAAAGTAAACAATAATAGTAATAAGAGGTATAAAATATTTTGTTCATACTATTTATTAGAAACTTCACATACATTATCTTCAATTCTAAAAGAATATTGCAAAATAAGTATTATCCTCGCAATTTTCCAGATGCAGAAACTGCAGTTCAGAAAACAGTAATTTGTCTAAGGTCACATAAAAAGCAAGTAGCAAAAAAAACTAGCAAAGCCAGGTTTTAATCTACCCCGGGTCTGTGTGCTTCCTAGACACACACCCTGTCTGTTACTTGACTGTTTATCAGACCTCTGATATGTCAACACAATTCCCTGACCTCATAAGAATCTAAGAAAATAATGATGAGTATTTGTTGGTTTATATAATAAATGCCCTTAAAAGATTTTAAGGTGCTAAAACAAATATTCTGAGAAGCAAGGCATACAAGAGCATCTAGACACATTTAATAAAAAATGGCTTTAATATAAGCCATGGATCACATTTCCCTTAGTCCAATTAGCTCAACAAGTATTTTATCTTCTTTTTTCAGTACATATTATCAAGGCCATGGGCTGATATTCATAGGAATATGGTTATAAAAGTATCATAATCACTAACAGCTCACGGCATTCATTGGGTGCCAGGCACTATTGTAAGTGTATCGTACATGCTAACACATTTAGTTGCCTCAAGAACTCGTTGAACCAGGCTCATTTCTCCTCATTTCACAGGTAGGAAATGAGGTACAAAGGGATTGACTAGCTTAAGCCTACACAGTAGTTACTGGCAGAGACAGGATTGGAGCCCCAGTTCCACTGCCACTCCCACTGGTGGCTTCATCCTCTAGCGCCACGGGAGCGCTCTGGGCTCCATCCCCTTCTAGCCCTAAATTCTTGACCCAATCCTAGGTACTGTGTGATTCTGCCATAGAGTCTGACCTGTGTGTCTACTTCACAGCTGAGCAGGACAATGAGTTCACAGATATGAGAGTGCTTTTTCAATTCAACAAATGTGGGCCTCATTTCAACTCTAAAATGCTGCACAGACGTGAGCAGCTTTTATTAACCTGCCTGATAGTCTCTTGTTCTGAGGTTCCTCCTAGAAAAAACTGTCAATTAGGCTACCAGGACTGCAGGTCCTGTACCTTCATCACCCCTGATTCCAAGGACAGGCTACTTTGGCTTTCGCTGGCGCTTAACCAAGACCCAGATTTGTCACCTCTAGGACACAAAGGACAGGTTTTCAATTCAATTAAGCATTCACTTAAAGAAAAGAAGGCAAATCCAGAATCACGCTTAAGTCTCTACTAAAGGGAGCAACATCGCTCACGTTTTCCATTTTAAAGTAGTAAGAAACAAACAAAAAACTCCCACCAACAGTTGTTTTATAGCTGTACCCTGGTGAACTCTCCAGTTTAAATATATACTTTTTAAAATGTATTTATTATAACACATATTTAATATAAATATATACTTAAATATACTTCACTGTGTTCATTCTCATTGATAATATATGTGTATTTAAAATACATATGTTTTCTTAACACCTGGAGTATTGATTCATCTACAAATCTGTCTCTACATTTAATCTACTTGTGTCGCTTTAAGTTTTCTGCTTCTCTTGCTTTCTGTATATGGATTACTTTTTCTGAATAACTAATGCAATAAATCCGAAATTACAAAAGTGATACTAAATAAGCATGCTGGTGTCATATATTACTCTAGAATCAAATACATTAAAAAGTTTCCATTCAGTTTCTCCTTTTTCGCTCCATCTATTGCCCAACAGACACACACACACACACACAGCACACACACATATACTCACACCAAATACATACTTTATTCTACTCCTGCCCCAATCCCTCCACCCAAAGCCTCATTAAAGTCCTGAGTCATGCTAAAATAAATACCTTCAATTTCTAAAGTTTTCTAATTCACCTTCATTTGAAATGAGTATTTTGTTCTAGCAAAGGCTACTTGTCATCAGAAGAAAGTCTGCTAGCATTCGTGTTTTCTGCAGTTTTATTTATTTGTTTTGACTTTTGTTAAAAGCTCCTGTTTAAAAAAACCTTGACATCTGATTTGCACTATTTCAGCAAGTTCTGACTAGCCAGAAGAAAAAGAGCTCACTCGTATAAGCCGTCTTAGTCTGAAGAAAATATAGAGAGCACCAGCTCTGGGCACTTGAAATGGGAAAGAAAACCAAAAGCTATTTAGTCTGCAATGTGTGTGTGTGTGTTGCGGGACAAGGGCCAGATTAATAGAATACTCAAATGGATTGTAAAAACTAAGGCATTAAGTACTGGAAAAGTCTAGCAAGTGGTTTTCTAAAGTGAATCGTGAAGTCATTTTTAGTCGGAGCAGGCATAAGACCAGCCAGTGCTTGTGGGAGAGACCACCAAGGGAACGCCGGACAGTCGGGGTTGGTAGAGGCAAGAGCAACAAGGGCACTGATAATGCACATGATGGGGGCTGTCTTAATGTCCCTTCAGGATTTTAAGACTTGAGGCTCAGATTTGGAGGTTGGCTTTGTCTACTTCATATGCCGAAATTTCACCCCTGAAGAGCTTTCTGCCCAGACGTAAGACATTTCTTTGTACTTCTGTTTCTTCCGTTGTAATTATTCCCCACCTCCAGCCAGTAACTTCACAGGGATTCTGAGAAGGTATATGAAATAAGATTGAGAACTTCCATTGGATTTTTAAAAGAAAGAGTTTCATTAACTCTAGCTATGTCCTTATTTGGAAATTTTTTATGTCCTTATTTAAGAAAACCCAATAAAGATTACGAAAGAGACCAAGTTTGCACTTGAGATGATTTTTCTTTAACTTACAAAATGATGCATGAGGCTTTTTCAGAAAGCAATTTCGTTTGCCATTTTCCTTTACTTACAGACCCTTAGTGCTTACCAAAGTGGCCAGGAAGACCAAAAGGGCAACAAAGCTGAAATAATGACTCCAGTGCCAAGTACAGATCAATCAGGAACTAAGATAAATCATCCTTGAAATTAAAAAAAAAAAAAAAATCCATACAAAATATAATTTAATTTGGTAAAAAGATTTACACATATTTTTATTGACTATCTTATAAAGCAGGAGGCTGAGTGATGTGGTGGAATGGGCCCAGGATTTAGAGCCCATAAACCTTAATTTAAGTCCTGCAGCTTTTCCAGGATTCCAACTGTGGGGCTTAATTCCTTTAAGCTCTGGCACAGTGAGTGAGAGCTGGACTGCTAACCAAAAGGCTGGCAGTTCAAATCCACCAGTCCCTCCTTGAAAACCCTATGGGGCAGTTCTACTCTGTCCTATACGGTCACTATGAGTTGGAATCAACTAGATGACAACGAGTTTGGGTTTTTTATGCCCTTCTCACCTCCCAGAACAGTTTCAAGCACCACAGGACACCATGTATGTGCATGTACATTATTTACTAGAGTGTTTTTTTTCTATACAAATCTAAGGTGCAAAGTGCCCTGCACATAGTGTAGGTTAAGGAAATATTTGCATGTTTTTTTTTATATTGTATTGATTGTTGTTGGATGACTATTAAGGAGTTCCAGGAAGCAAAGGTAAAAGTGTCTTTTTTTTTTTTTTTCTAGTTTTTACATTGATACTTTCCAATCCTCCTAAACCATAGATTCCTTCTGATCAGTGGTGCTCACCAATATTTCCCCATTTTTCCCAAGAGTCCTGTCATAGATTGAATTGCATCCCCCAGAAATATTTGCCAACTTGGCTAGATCATGATTCCCTTGTATGCTTGTCTACCATTTTATCTTCTGATCTGATTTCCCTATGTGTTGTAAATCCTATCACTATGATGTAATAAGATGGATTAGCGGCAGTTATACTGATGAGGTCTACAAGATTAGGTAGTGTCTTAAGCCCATCTATTTTGAGATATAAAAGCAGAAGCGAGCAGAAAGACAGGGAACCTCATACCACCAAGAAAGCAGCATTGGGAGCAGAGCACATCTTTTAGCCCAGAGGTTGCTGCGCTGAGATGCTCCTGGACCAAGGAAAGACTAATGACAAGGACCTTCCTCCAGAGCTGACAGGGAGAGAAAGCCTTCCCCTGGAGCCAGCACCCTGAATTCGGACTTCTAGCCTACTGGGCTGAATAAGCTTTTCTTTGTTAAAGACATCCACTTGTGGTATTTCCGTTATAGCAGCGCTAGGTGACTAAGACATGTCCTTTTACATATTTTATCTCCCTATAAAAATGAGCTGATTCATGATTTTCCCTTCCTTCTGTCCTTTCTTCCTTATTTTCTTTCCTTCCTTCCTCTCTCCCTTCCTCTCTTCTTTCTTCTTTCCTATTTTCCTTCCTTCCTACTATTTTACCAAAATCGATGAGGATGAATAACATTAGAATAATTGTACTCTGAAAAATTATAAAGCTGTCTTCTTATTTAACCTTGACAACTCTTTTTCATCAAAAGTGATGTCTATTTTTATCTCTAAATAAAAGTTAGCTTTGATAATGAGCTAATTAGCTTTTTCAGGATTGTCTAGTCAAACCTATACAGATTCCTCTGCACTAATTTTTGTTCACAGTTATAAGGATCTGTATATATATATCCAGAAATTCTTCATGGGACTGACGTGAAGGCCATCAGCACTGATAATTGTCATGGATTGAATTACGTTCCCCAAAAAATATGTGTATCCTCTTGATTAGGCCATGATTCCCAGTATTGTGTGGTTGTCCTCCTTTTTGTGATGGTAATTTTACATAAAGAGGATTAGGGTGGAATTGTAACACCGCCTTTACTCAGGTCACCTCCCTGATCCGATTTCAAGGGAGTTTCCTTGGAATGTGGCCTGTGCCACCTTTTATCTCTCAAGAGATAAAAGGAAAGAAAAGCAAGCAGGGAGTTGAGAACCTCACACCACCAAGAAAGCAGTACCAGGAGCAGAGCGCTTCCGTTGGACCTGGGGTCCCTGCTCCTGAGAAGCTCCTGGGCCATGGGAAGATTGAGGACAAGGACCTTCCTCCAGAGCCGACAGAGAAAAAAGGACTTCCCCTGAAGCCGATGCCCTGAATTTGAACTTTTAGCCTACTGTACTATGAGGAAATAAATAACTCTTTGTTAAAGCCATCCACGTGTGGTATTTCTGTTACAGCAGCACTAGATAACCAAGACAATGATATTAAAAAGCCCCAGGAAACATCATAGAACTAAATGGAACCTAGGCTTTTCTTAGTACATGGAATAATAAATATTTCTAAAAATTCATCTGGAAAGAATTATAGGATTAAACAATTTTGAATAGACCCAAAACCTTTACATACATATGGCAATGAAATGATTATTTAAGTATATTCAAGTGAAAGACCACTTCATACAGAAATGACTGTGGCAAAAGTGATACCACTGCTTGAATTTTTAAAGAAGAAAATGACCTTCAAACCTCCTTTTCAATCTTGCAGGTGAATTAGCTACAGGCTTTGTAATTTTTGAAAATATATTTTACCTCCACATGAGGTAGAAAAATTAATTAGATACAAAATTTGTAGCCTTCATTGAGTACCTCCTATGTTCCAGGCACTGTTCTGACGCCTGAACATTGATGGAGCCAGTTAATTCTCATGCTCACCCGAAAGGAAGGCAATGTCAGAATCCCGTGCGGCAGCTCAGAACACTGAAATACAGCTTAGGTAAGTGGCTTAGGTAAGCTTAGTGTAAGACCTAGGAAATGGGGCTCCACCACCAGCAGGCTTCAGGAGCTTGGCCAGGTCAGTTCTCACCGCTCACGTGTGAATGTTAGATACTAATGGTCCAGGTCTGAAATAATAATTGCTGCTTCGCTCTTTGTAATGTTGTCTTATCATGAGTTCTAAAATCTCAAGTGTTGCCTTGACATCTTTGAGCTACACAGGGCCCCCAAGATCAAACCTTGAGTCCCCATGTTTTCACCAGATATGTCCCCCACCCAGTGGGGAAAGCTCATCAACTGGCTAGTCATCCTGTCAGTGGACAGCTGTACTCCACCTGTCCTCAACCTAATGGGCTTCACCTCGCTGCCAGCATACAGAATTATTCAAACAAATCAATTGCATCCTTTCTTCTACTTTGTGGTAACCCTTAGTTACTACCCTCTTGTTACTATAAAGCCTCTTGTTACTACCCTGTTATTACTATAAAGGCTCTTGCTACTCTACCCTCTTGTTACTACAAAGCCTGGCTCCTGCAGCCCTTGTTGGTTCACTCTATTTCCCAGAGCAAACCCTGCATGCACTGCATGGTGTACGGTGTCCTCCTCCACCGAACTGTGCGTACATATGGCTGATACACTGCCGTTATTCTCATCTGTTCAATGTCAGGTGTCATGTGTTTAGCCACCTCGTAGTATTTAGTGCAAGGATCCTTCTTTCACCAGTGGGGTGAATAGGAGGTAGTCAGAACACTCTTTAATTCAAATTGTTCTAATTTTTAATAAAAACAATCTTAATTAAATTTCATATGCTAGACAGTCTACCCACAATTAATAGAATCCAGTAGGACCACTTAAAATCTCACCAAATCATTTACTAGCAACTAAATTATGGACCAATGCACTGACAGTCTCTTCTCTCCTTTGTGTCTTGAATTTTACAAAATATTTTAATTACTACCCCAAAATTGCTACAGGAAAAAAAAAGAGCCGATGAAATGAAGCACTGATGTTAATTAATAAAAGAATGTATCAGAATTTTAAGAGGAAACCCTATCAATCTAACTTCAAGCGTGTTAAACCATCTAGCATATCTGTAACAATACCCTCCCTGCATAAGACAACCAAAAAGAACACCATAAGGTAGAAAGCTGGTTTTTATCCAACATAAACTGGTAAAGACTATGTAGCAGCTTGGCATGAAAAGCACGTCCATCTGTTAATAACCTAGTTATCACATAATAAGAAAAATGTTTTAAGGTTTTATATGATTTGAATAAATTATAAAACTACCCCCCAAAAATCCATGGGCATGACTAGATGATAATCTTTAAACATATAAATAAAACTTCTCTTTGGGTTTCACTTCTATTTCTTATACATACAGTATTCAATCATTATCACGATTTGAATAAGGGAAACAGTTTCCACTATATAATACTTTGCAGATACTCAAATTACGTTAAAACTTTAAAAATATGAACACATTAAAAATTTTGAAATATCTTTTTATGATCTAATAGAAATGCGATGATATCTAGTAGTGGTATGGCTGTGCCAAGTTTGAACTAATCAAGAAAAAAAAGAAAATTAAGCGATGAAGGTAAGTATTCTAGGAAGAAAAAAACATGAACAAATACAGAGAGTCAGCAGCTGAGAGTGGCTGAAGAGTAAGGCACATGTGGCAAGTGGCAAAGCTGAGGCTAGGCTGAGACCGGGTTATAAAAGATAAGGAAAGGCCTACAGAGTTTGGATTTGGTGTACCAGACAAGAGAGTGCCACTGTCTATGTTGAGGTAGAAATGCGATATGATCAGGTTTATCTCATAAATCTAATTTTAGTGACCTGGTCTGTGTGGTAACTGGATTAAATAGAGGAGGAATGAAAAGGAGAAGACACATGAGTAGGTCATTCCACAGGAGAAGAGTGATGTCACTGTCCTGGTGCGCAGCAGTGGGGCAGGAGAAAGGGCCAAGGTTGAGGGTAATTTCAGATTTAGTATAATTGGTAAACAGTGGGATGTGGATTATAAAGAAGAAATCAAGTGTGAGTTCTGAGGTGTTTGACTTGAGGAGTTGGGTAGCTGGAAGAGGGCTGGGAGGGAAGCTGGTCTGGAGAGAATTGCAGTGCAGGTGCTCTGTGTACCTGCTCAGGTACAACACCTGCTGTGACTTATAGCAGCCTTTTCTCTGAGCTCTATTTCCTTCCTTCTGAACTAAAATAATCTCAAGTAGAGAAGCTCAGACTTATTATCATGCTTTCAAATCGGTTTTCCATAAGAAATAGAAGGCAAACAAATCAATAACTTCTGAACAAGCTGAATATGCAAATATTTGAAACGGTGGTTATTAAAACTTGTAATTCAGTCTCTGCAATCCTTCATGGCCTTTATTAAAGAAGTTCCTCAATTCATCAGTCAGTATATAATGTGAGATAGGAGGTAATGATATTCATTGCTAGCTCTGAGAACATTCCCTTTCATTTGAAGGACATGAACTCTGAATATTTATATTTAAAAGAAAAGGATGAGTTATGCTATATGACTTTTCAATAATTTTATATGAATTCAATAAACAGATTATGAATACGATAAATCTCTGTTTATTAAAATCATGATATCTGCTGGGTAAAGAGACAGGTTATTCAATCAAATAAAGAAAATACCAATGTTTGATATGCGGCACCTTTTTCATTGATCATGGGTTTTCCATTTGCAGTGGTGTCTACGGACCTATTTTTATGACCTACCATCCAAAGCACTAAGGCACGTGGGGAGAAAGCAATCACCACCAGCCAGCCCCTCACAGGCGTGCCGAATGAGATGGTAAATTAGCAAGGAAGCAGGAAACCTTATTCATAGCCTAATTCAGCTTATATGAGTCCTGAGGTTAGACGCTCATGCTTCCCAAACTTCATTTTCCTCTCCCATATGTTTTACAATTCCAGGATTCTCAGTTTGTGCAAAAGCTGTGTGCGGTGATGGATCTCCATTTCCTGTAGGTCTTCTTCACAGACGTAAACTGAAAAAGAGGAAAAAAATATACAACCCTGACCTCAACACTGGCAGTTTTCAGAAGGTTGGCAGAGCAGAGGTCTGCTATGGAAGAAAAAGAAAGGAACATAGAAGTTGAGTAGAAAAAAAGAGAAAGTGAAAACAATCTCCCAACTCTGCACAGATAACTCTGGTTAAATGATACTTCAAAGACAAACAATTCAGAGAGGGAAAAACAATGTTTTTAATAAGAGAGTAACAATTCAAAGGATTATCAACATAAAATGGATAAATCATAGTGTATTCACAAAATGGAATACTATACATACAATAATATGGATGAGTCTTAAAAGCCTAACGTTAAATGAGAAGAGCAAATCCTAGAAGATTATATACTCTGTCATTTTGATAAAGCTCAGAAATAAGCAGAAGAAAACAATGAATTTTAGAGATGCCCACACACATGATAAAACTATTAAAACAGCAATAGGATGATGAACACAAAATTAAGAGTCTAGCTCTAGGGTCTAGTAGAATGGCATGGAGCATATAGATCAATACAAGATCAGTACAAGTTCTAGTTCTTGGGCAAGGTGATAGGCTCACACGTAGTCATTATAGTATAATGTATTAGAATTTAAGCTTGGCATGTATTTTAGTTTGTGTATATTGGACTTATAGCTCAAAAGATAATAGATAAAAGATAAAAAGACAATAAAGGAGAAAATAGGCGAATAAGAATGGCATGGGCCCTTTCAGAAAGCAAGAAAATGAAAGCCCCTCAACAGCACTAGGTACTAGGTTTTTTTCAAAGCATAAACAGAACCCTCCAACTCAAGCACTTTAAAAGAACCAATGAGTTCTTTACACTAATAACTAATAAAGTTCAGTGCTAATAAAGCCACCACTATTAATGGCTTTTGTTTATTTATAGATGACATTTGTAATTACCATAGTCAGCACGATCCTAAAATGCATGCCAAAACTAGATGGAAGGGATTTGAAAATTCTGTATGTCCTTGATGGCGCTACAAATTGGTTGTTATCAAAAATATTACTGACAAAAAGATGAATATCAGCTGTGGAATACTGAGTCATTGACCAAAAACCTCATTTCCACTTCTAATATTCGAATTCGTCTTCTACGGCCTTCCTGAGCAGTTCATTTCCCATAAAGCGGCATCAGTACCTGCAGTTCCAGGAGGCCTTTATGGTGTGACTCCTCCTAATCTCATCTATATGAGTTTGACTCCCCTGAGTCTCATAGCTCCTGTGAATCTGTCTTCTTTGTGGAGGGGTGTTTATTTGACTCTGTTAAAACTCAAATAATACTGGCTAATACTTGCATAGTGTTACAAATTGAATTGTGTCCCCCCAAAATTTGTATCGACTTGGCTAGGCCCTGATTTCCAGTTCTGTGTGGTTGTCCACCATTTTGACATTTGTTGCGATTATCCTATGTGTTGTAAATACTAACCTCCATGATGTTAACGAGGCAGGATTAGAGGCAATTATGTTAATGAAGCAGGCTCAATCTATAGGATTAGGTTGTATCTCGAGTCAATCTCTTTTGAGATATAAAACAGAGAATCGAGCAGATTGGGAGGTGGGGGGACCTCATACTACCAAGTAGGAAGAGCAGAGAGTGGAGTGTGTCCTTTGGGCCTGGGACCACTGCACTGAGAAACTCCTAGACCAGGAGAAGATTGATGACAAGGACCTTCCCCCAGAACTGATCACCAGGACTTTCACAAACCATTTGTACTGCCCAGGGTACTATGTTCCAGGCAGAATTAACTCCCTTTGCATAGATTAATTCACTTAATCTGCCCCAACAACCTAATGAAGTAGGTTCTATCGTTGTTGTTAGGTGCCATCAAGTCGGTTCTGACTCATTGCAACCCTGTGCACAACAGAATGAAACATTGCCCAGTCCTGCACCATCCTCGCAATTGTTGCTATTCTTGAGCCCATTGTTGCAGCCACTGTGTCAATCCATGTTGTTGAGGGTCTTCCTCTTTTTCACTTACCCTCTACTTTACCAAGCAGGATGTCCTTCTCCAGGGACTGATCCATCCTGATGACATGTTCAAAGTACGTGAGACATAGTCTTTCCATCCTTGCTTCTAAGGAGCTCTCTGATTGTATTTCGTCCAAGACACATTTGTTCATTCTTTTGGCAGCCCATGGTATATTCAATATTCTTCTCTAAAAACACAATTTAAGGGTGTCAATTCTTCTTTGGTCTTCCTTATTCATCGTCCACCTTGCATATGCATATAAGGCATTTGAAAACACCATGGCTTGGGTCAGGCACACTTTAGTTCTCAAGGTGACATCTTTGCTTTTCAACACTTTAAAGAGGTCTTTTGCAGAAGATTTGCCCAATGCAATGCACCCTTTGATTTCTTGACTGGCGCTTCCAGGGGTGTTGATTGTGGATCCAAATAGAATGAAGTCTTTGAGAGCTTCAATCTTTTCTTCATTTATCATGATGTTGCTTATCGGTCCAGTTGTGAGGATTTTTGTTTTCTTTATGTTGAAGCATAATCCATACTGAAGGCTGTGGTCTTTGATATTCATCATTAAGTGCTTCAAGTCCTCTTCATTTTCAGCAAGCAAGGTAGTGTCATTTGCATAAAAGCAGGTTGTTAATAAGTCTTCCTCCAATCCTGATGCCCTATTTTTCTTTATAAAATTCAGCTTTCTGGATTATTTGCTCAGCATACATATTGAGTAATTATGATGAAAGTATACAACCCTGAATCACACCTTTCCTGACTTTAAACCATCCAGTATTCCCTTGATCTGTTTGAAAGACTGCCTCTTGATCCATGTACAGGTTCCTCATGAGCACAATTAAGCATTCCAGAACTCTCATTCTTCACAATGTTATCCATAATTTGTTGTGACCCACAATGCCGAATACCTTAGCATAGTCAATAAAACAGAGGCAAGCACCCTTCTGGTATTCTCTGCTTTCAGCCAGGATCCATCTGACATCAGCAATAATATCCCTGGTTCCACGTCCTCTTCTAAATCCACCTTGACTTTCTTGGAGATCCCTGTGGATATACTGCTGCAGCCACTTTTAAATGATCTTCAGCAAAATTTTACTTGCATGTGATATTTAATGATATTGTTCAATAATTTCAGCATATAGTTGAATCACCTTTCTAGGGAATAGGCATAAATATGGATTTCGTCCAGTCGGTTAGCCAGGTAGCTGTCTTCCAAATTTTTTGGCATCAAAGAATGAGCACTTCAGTGCTGCATTCTTTTGTTGAAACATCTCAGTTGATATTCTGTCAATTCCTGGAGTCTTGTTTTTGGCCAATGCCTTCAGTGCAGCTTGGACTTCTTCCTTCAGTACCATCAGTTCGTGATCATATGTTACCTCCTGAAATGGCTGAACATCGACCAATCTTTTTTGGTACAGTGGCTGTGTGTATTCCTTCCATCTTCTTTTGATGTTTCCTGTGTCATTTAAAATCTTCCCTGTAGAATCCTTCAGTATTGCAACTCGAGGCTTGAATTATTTCCACAGTTCTTTCAGCTTGAGAAATGCTGAGCGTGTTCTTCTCTTTTGGTTTTCTATCTCCAGCTCTTTGCACATGTCATCACAATACTTTGTCTGCTGGAGCCACCCTTTGAAATCTTCTGTTCAGCTCTTTTACTTCATCATTTCTTCCCTTTGCTTTCCCTACTCAATGTTCAAGAGCAAGTTTCAGAGACTCTTTTGACATCCATTTTGGTCTTTCTTTCCTGTCTTTATAATGACCTCTTGCCTTCTTCATATATGATGTCCTTGATGTCATTCCACAACTCGTCTGGTCTTTGGTCATTAGTGTTTAACATGTCAAATCTATTCTTGAGATGGTCTCTAAATCCAGGTGGGATATACTCAAGGTTGTACTTTGGCTCTTATGGACTTGTTCTAATTTTCTTCAGTTTTAGCTTGAACTTGCATATGAGCAATTGATGGTCTGTTTGACCCCTAGCCTTGTTCTGACTGATGATATTGAGCTTTTCCATCTTCTCCTTCCACAGATGTAGTCAGTTTGATTCCTGTGTATTCCATTCTGCAAGGTCCATGTGTATACAAAAATTTAAAAAAATCAGCGTTTATATTGGTGAAAGAGGTATTTGCGATGAAGAAGTCATTGGTCTTGCAAAATTCAATCATGCGATCTCCGGCATTGTTTCTATCACCAAGGCCATATTTTCCAACTACCAATCCTTCTTCTTTGTTTCCAACTTTTGCATTAAGGTCGACTCTACTTTGAGTAGGCAGCTCTTCCCCAGTTGTCTTTCGAGTGCCTTCCAACCTGAGGGGTTAATCTTCCAGCACTATATCAGACAATGTTCTACTGCTATTCATAAGGTTTTCACTGGTTAAGTCTTTTCAGAAGTAGACCGCTGGGTCCTTCTTCCTAATCTTAATCTGGGAGCTCAGCTAAAACCTGTCTGCCATGGATGGCCCTGCTGGTATTTGAATACCTGTGGCATAGCTTCCAGCATCACCACAACACACAAGCCCCCACAGTACAATAAATTGACAGAAGTGTAGGTTCTAGTATCTAATACATTCTATTATTACCCCCGTTTTATAGATGAGGAAACGAGACAATTAACTGGCTCAAGTTTACAGCTAGCAAGTAGAGAATCTGGGATCAAACCATTTATCTGAATATGCTAATTTATAAATCTAACTTTGAAATATTTTCAGCCTGAAACTTTCTACTCTTCCATGTCAAGGATCATAACTCCCAGCCCTGACTTTCACATCCAGGGAGCTAGGTTATCCTATGTGATATTTAAGTTCTTGCCGAAGTAAATTAAAAACTGAAAGACATTGCTCACTGAACAAAAGTACTGCATTGGAAATGGTTGTTTTGTAGACCTAAATAAATCATGTTAACAGGACTAACTGGCTGTCAGCCTGTAACTAATATTTTTATAAAATATGCAGTATCCAGTGCTTTGCCCAAACAGACTCTCACGTGGTCCAAAAAATCATTTAGTTCCTTTTGTCTACCAACCTCTGAAAATTACACAACAGAAAAAGAATCGCTACCCAGGTAGATGCATGAAAACATCATGCATCCATCTTCACCATGATCCCATGTCAATGTGCGTGTTTCACTAGACTCTAGAAATTTCTAGTGGTCACAGTGGACCCTCAAAAGGCTTAATACGCCAGGTTCTTTTTCATTGTACTGGCAGCTACCTTGTCCCCACCCAACCATGGACATAAGACTCTGTGTGAGAAAATGTTATCCTTCAGCTTAGACAAATCTTCATAACATATAGCTCCTCTTGACCAGCCAGTTGGTCAACGGCTTGCCCTCTAATGGAGTAAGGATACCCAGGCTCCTCTTTTCATAGTTTCTTTCTGGCTAGGCTTGTGGCTGTGGTCCTCTGACTTTAACATGGGCTTGACCTCAGTTCCATTAAGCCACCTGGGAAAGATTATTTCATTTCCTTATGCTCACTGTACATGCCGTTTGGCCATACTTGAATTGTTCATTTTAGTTCTGATTAAGGACACATACAGGATGGCTTGGTATGCTTTAGAGTGGGGGAAAAATACATACAAATACATATGCATACATACATACATACACATACACATATATACGATAGCTTTGTTGTTGTTGTTGTTAGGTGCCATCGAGTCAGTTCTGACTCATAGTGACCCTATGCACAACAGAATGAAACACTGCCCAGTCCTGCGCCATCCTTACAATCATTATGCTTGAGCTCATTGTTGCAGCCACTGTGTCAATCCACCTCGTTGAGGGTCTTCCTCTTTTCCTCTGACCCTGTACTCTGCCAAGCATGATGTTCTTCTCTAGGGACTCATCCCTCCTGACAACATGTCCAAAGTAGGTAAGACGCAGTCTCACCATCCTTGCATCTAAGGAGCATTCCGGTTGTACTTCTAAGACAGATTTGTTCGTTCTTTTGGCAGTCCACGGTATATTCAATATTCTTCGCCAACACCACAATTCAAAGGCATCAACTCTTCTTCTGGCTTCCTTATTCATTGTCCAGCTTTCACATGCATATAATGCAATTGAAAATACCATGGCTTGGGTCAGGCGCACCTTAGTCTTCAGGGTGACATCTTTGCTCTCCAACACTTTGAAGAGGTTTTTTGCAGCAGATTTGCCCAATGCAATGCGTCTTTTGATTTCTTGACTGCTGCTTCCACGGCTGTTGGTTGTGGATCCAAGTAAAATGAAGTCCTTGACAACTTCAATCTTTTCTCCGTTTATCATGATGGTGCTCATTGGTCCAGTTGTGAGGATTTTTGTTTTCTTTATGTTGAGATGTAATCCATGCTGAAGGCTGTGGTCTTTGATCTTCATTAGTAAGTGCTTCAAGTCCTCTTCACTTTCAGCAAGCAAGGCTGTGTTATCTGCATAACGCAGGTTGTTACTGAGTCTTCCTCCAATCCTGATGCCCCGTTCTTCTTCATATAGTCCAGCTTCTCGGATTATTTGTTCAGCATATAGATTAAATAGGTATGGTGAAAGAATACAACCCTGATGCACGCCTTTCCTGACTTAAACCAATCAGTATCCCCTTGTTCTGTCTGAACAACTGCCTCTTGATCTATGTAAAGGTTCCTCATGAGCACAATTAAGTGTTCTGGAATTCCCATTCTTCGCAGTGTTATCCATAGTTTGTTATGATCCACACAGTCAGATGTCTTTGCATAATCAATAAAAAACAGGTAAACATCCTTCTGGTATTCTCTGCTTTCAGCCAGGATGCATCTGACATCAGCAATGATATCTCTGGTTCCACGTCCTCTTCTGAAACCAGCCTGAATTTCTGGCAGTTCCCTGTCAATATACTGCTACAGCCATTTTTGGATGATCTTCAGCAGAATTTTGCTTGCGGATATTAATGATATTGTTCTATAATTTCCACATTTGGTTGGATCACCTTTCTTAGGAATAGGCATAAATATGGATCTCCTCCAATCAGTTGGCCAGGAAGCTGTCTTCCATATTTCTTGGCATAGATGAGTGAGTACCTCCAGCGCTGCATCTGTTTTGAAACATCTCAATTGATATTCCATCAATTCCTGGAGCCTTGTTTCTCGCCAGAGCAGCTTGGACTTCTTCCTTCAGTACCATCGGTTCCTGATCATATGCCTCCTCTTGAAATGGCTGAATATCGACTAATTCTTTTTGGTAAAATGACTCTGTGTATTCCTTCCATCTTCTTTTGATGTTTCCTGTGTCGTTTAATATTTTGCCCATGGAATCCTTCACTACTGCAACTTGAGGCTTGAATTTTTTCTTCAGTTCTTTCAGCTTGAGAAACGCCAAGCATGTTCTTCCCTTTTGGTTTTCCAACTCCAGCTCTTTGCACATTTCATTATAATACTTTATTTTATCTTCTCTAGAGGCCCTTTGAAATCTTCTGTTCAATTCTTTTACTACATCAGTCCTTCCTTTTGCTTTAGCTGCTCGACACTCAAGAGCAAGTTTCAGAGTCTCCTCTGACATCCACCTTGGTCTTTTCTTTTTTTCCTGTCTTTTCAGTGACCTCTTGCTTTCTTCATGGATGACGTCCTTGATGTCATTCCACAACTCTTCTGGTCTTCGGTTACTACTGTTCAATACGTCAAATCTATTCTTGAGATGGTCTCCAAAGTCAGGTGGGATATATTCAAGGTCATATTTTGGCTCTCGTGGACTTGCTCTGATTTTCTTCAGTTTCAGCTTGAACTTGCATATGAGCATTTGATGGCCTGTTGCACAGTCAGCCTCTGGCTTTGTTCTGACTGATGATATTGAGCTTTTCCATCATCTCTTTCCACAGATGTAGTCAATTTGATTTATGTGTTTTCCATCTGGTGAGGTCCATGTGTATAGTCACCATTTATGTTGGTGAAAGAAGGTATTTGCAGTGAAAAAGTCGTTGATCTTGCAAAATTCTATCATTCGATCTCCAGCATTGTTTCTATCATCAAGGCCATATTTTCCAACTACTGGTCCTTGTTCTTTGCTTTGTACTGTTCTTTGTACTGATCTTTGTTTCCAACTTTCACATTCCAATCGCCAGTAATTATCAATGTATCTTGATTGTTTGTTCAATCAATTTCAGACCGCAGCAGGTGATAAAAATCTTCTATTCATCTTTGGCCCTAGTGGTTGGTGCATAAATTTGAATGGTATTTGTATTAACTGATCTTCCTTGTAGGCGTATGGATATTATCCTATCACTGACAGCGTTGTACTTCAGCATAGATCTTGAAACATTCTTTTTGACAATGAACGCAACACCATTCCTCTTCAAGTTGTCATTCCCAGCACAGTAGGCTAATACGATAGCTAAAGATGTAGATATATAGATACGATAATATGGATATAGGCAGAAGTAGAGATATATAAACCAAGTTAGAGTCTTACTGGAGTAAAGCTAATGATAGTGTTGGGAAAGTTGATTTAAAAAGGAAAGAAAGAATAAGAAAATATGTAACTGAGAAAAAACCTATTTAAATGCAAATTAGAATAAATTTTAACATAATTTGTAAGTGTTATCTCTTAGAGGGAAGCTACACGCAAACACACACATGCATGATGTTGGTCTTGACATTGAGTTTGCCAACCATTCATCAGCTAGACTTTAAGAAAAATGACAAGTTGGCTATATGCTCTTGATCTATTGGGCTATGCCCAGCTATGAGCTCTGACGTTTGAGAGCGCTTAGCTCCCACTCTATTTAGAGAAGGAGGGATTTATCATCATAAGTACTTTTACAGTTACATTTTCATTATTCACAGGAAACAAAAAGAAAATTTTAAGTGAGCAATAAATGAAAGCATCATAAAAAAAATGAAAATACATGAGGCTTAAAGAAGAAGCCTTGTTCAATAGTCTTCATTCTAGACTTGAGATCTGAGAGAATCAAGTTATTCCCTAAACTAAAGTCCTCTCTTGTTAACCATCTGCTCCTCTGAGTCACCGCACAGGTGGTTAAAATCATTGTTTAAAATAAAATACACAGAGACATTAAGGCAAATATTTTACACATATTTTTAAAATGTTAAATCCAGTTCAAAGTCCCACCATATGACAGAAATCATTCTTCCTAGATAGCACATGATAAAGATAAATAAGAAGTGATACAAGCATCTTAAGATCAGAAATCCTGTCTTATGCTTCTTCCTTTTCTTTGGACATAGAGCCCTTCCAATCCATAATATTTGCCGAGTAATACTGTGCTTATAATGAACCCGAACTTTTGAGGAGATATGAATTATCTGTTAAAAGTGGTTTCATCATATTGTTTGAAATAGGTAACAAGATTTATAGAATGGCAACTTTTAAAAGAAGCAGAGAACGTCAACTATTATAAAATGTCAAATAACATAATGCAGAGTAATTAAAGGTGAGAAAATGTTAACCAAACATCCATAAGAAAGGTGGAGATAAGCAGAAGCCCATTTAAAAAGCATGACTAGCATCGGGACTCTTTCTTGTCTTTTTCAGAGAGTGTGTAATTCCAGTATTATTATAATGTTATATCTATAGGATTAAAAATAAACCAAACCAAACCCACTGCCATCCAGTTGATTCTGACTCATAATGACCCTACACGGCTTCCAAGGCTGTAAATCTCTGCAGAAGCAGGCTGCCTCATCTTTTTCCTGAGGAGCTGCTGGTGGATTAAGAAATACATGCTATTTGTTCACAATTTATAATAGAAAATATGTAGTGCTGTGTTAATTCATATTATTGAAATGATATGTAGACATATCATATGTTTTGAAATGAGGTCATTTATCCTCATAAAAATCCTGGGCAGTAAATGTTATAATCTTCACACAAAAGGAAAAATTGAGGGCCAAAATGTTGAGTGAATATTTCCATGTTTCAAACTCAGAGCTTCTGCTTCTAAGTCAGTGCTGTTTCCACCTACAACACGATCCCCAGCTATGACTTTTTTAAATATGTATATTATCTTGTTAGATATTGTGTATTTACACTCGGCTTCTATCTCCCCTTCCCTCATAGCATAAGGGCTGGAAGTCCTAAAGCTACATTTCCCAGACTCCCTCAGTTGAAGTTTGGATACAGTTTAGTTTCTGCCAATGAGATGAATTCAGACAAGATGTAGAAAACGGAAGGGAGGCAGAGAACATTGTTTCCTGCAGCGGCAGTAACTGAGTGATGAATTTTGGCAGCATCGGAGCTCCATGTTTTGCTCTGAGTCATCCATCAGCTTCCACTGTGGTGGCAGGTGGTGGGAGTGATGGTGGCAGGGACGGCAGCAGTTTCCTAATTGTGGACACCTGTGTGCAAAGTTAACCTGGAAAACCTATTTATCATGCAAATTTGAGTTCATTAAACTTTAAAGAATCTCAGTAATGTCTCAAAAGGGGAAAATTAGGTAAAATGGCTTGTGGCTTGGAGAGCCGGATTAGACCGAGGGTACTTAGAAGGTAGAATTTAGTAGTCTGGCCGTATATTACAATTTGTACTCTGGTCATGACTTGGTCGGAGATTGTGGGAATAGTCAATGATATTTGAAACACATGAATCCATGCAGGATGACTGTTAAATCAGTTTGTTATCTGATCTTGGAAAAGGTAGGTCTGAAGAAGCTGATGTTAAAACAATTGGAACTCAGAGAGTTTGTCTTGCAGGTCATGGTTTTGTACAGTTTATCTATTTTGAAAGTTATAGTTCACTTTACCAGTTGTTATTTCTGTTCTATTTTCCGTGACCTTGGGATTGCAGCTTTGGCAAGTTTGATCTTGAAGCAAAAAGTTTAGTAGTAACTCCCTGACTTGCTCTCCTCTCAGCCTTCCAACAACTTTGCAAGCATCTGGCTATCTAAATGGAAGTGGTTTCTATTTGCAGCAGGAAATTCTTCTCTCTCTCTCTCTTTTTTTAGTAAAGTATTCCAATTTAGATAAAGTGGCTTTAATTATTGAACATCTCTCAGATATTAAGACAACATGTCTCTGCCACCAGGTGGCACCCTCTCTAATGTAAACCCAAATACTCTAGGAAAATAACCATCCCTCACAGAACTGATTCTTAATTGTTCATCAGAACCACCCAAGGAGCTTTTTAAAAATAAAGATGCCTGAACTCTATCCACCAATACTTTGATTCAATAGTTTTTGGGCAGAAGTACAAATCTTTTTTTTTTTTTTTTTGTAATGTAATGTAAGCCAATTTTCCTTCTTAAGAGGCTCAAGAACCCAGGACACATGAGCAGGAGGCAGGAGAGGTGGGTAGATAAAGGGCCCGTGAATAGTGACACCCACCCCCACGGCCACCTCAGGCCTGTATGTAGAACACTGTCAGACAGGTTTCAACACACAAGCAGGCCATCAGAGGTTTCTGCTCAGGCAAACGGGCTTACTGGAATTGTGGTGGAGGTTGGGGAGCCTAGTACACCACAGTCATGTCTATTATGCCCTATAATGGAGGGACCATCATGGTCATGAAGGGGAAGAACTTTGTGGCCATCATGGCCAACAGGTGCTTAGGGATTCAGGCCGAGATGGTGACCACAGACTTCCAGAAGATCTTTGCCACGGGAGACCGTCTGTACATTGGCCTGCTGGGGCTCACAACTGGTATCCAGACCATTGCCCAGTGCCTCAAGTTCTGGCTGAATCTGTACGAGCTGAAGAAGCAAGCCTTACACTCTCATAAGCATGGTGGGCAATCTCTCGTATGAGAAACACTTTGGCCCCTACTACACTGAGCCCGTCATTGCTGGGTTGAACCTGAAGATCTTTAAGGCCTTCATTTGCTCTCTGGACCTCATCACCTGCCCCATGCTGACTGACTGGTCAGTTGCACCTGCGCTGAACAAATGTACGGGATGTGGGAGTCCCTCTGGCAGCCCAACATGGATCCAGGACACTTATTTGAAACTGTCTCCCAAGCCATGCTAAACGCCATGGATCGGGATGCAGTATCCAGGATGGAAGTCATTGTCCACATCACTGAGAAAGACAAAATCACCACCAGGACACTGAAGGCCCAAATGGACTAAACTTCTCTTCCTCCTGCACCCTTATGTCCACTTTTTTTTTAATAATAAAATAATTTTCTTTCCCAAAAAAAGGGAGGGGCTTAGAGAAAAGCCCTCAAGATACTAGCATCTTGGGATCCCCTAGCAGAATTTCAAGCTTCTTGCCTTATTGCACTAAATGGTCAACAACCCCTATCTATGCACATGGAGAGTCCAATAAGCTTTTGAAATATTATTATCTAATCTAAACCAGGGTTGCAAATTTATAGCCACCTGGCAAATATTTTTGTAAATAAAATTTGATTGGAGCATACCCACGGCCATTTGTTTATGTGTAGTTTGCAGCCGATTGTTTGCCACAGTAGTAGAGTTGAGTAGTTATGACAGTGAAGGTATGGCCACAAAGACTAAACTATTTACTATCTGACCTTTTACAGAAAATTTTTGCCAAGTTCTGGCTTAAACTATGAACGAACAACATGATCTTAAAATATATAATGAAAACCAATTAGAGAGAAACAGTGAATTAGATAATATTTGAATTAGAGGAAAACAAAACTAACTTTGATCAAAGCTGATATTATATACCTCAGAGACTCAAGAAAATAGCAACTCTACAATTAAAAAAAAAAAAGTATCAAGTATCTGTTAAAAAGAAACAATATGAGAACAAGAAAAAAGCTCTTGAAAATTTAAAATATGACTGCCATAAAATAATCAGTAAAAGAATCAAAAGATGAAGTCAAGGTAATATCTCAAAAAAGCAGATTAAAAAGACAAAGAGGCAGAAAACACAGGATCAATCTCGGCAAGCCGCCAAAGAGAGTGTTCAAAGAAAAAGGTATGGAAGAGATTAGCTATGAAAATGTCATAGAACTGAAGGGTATAAGTCACCCATCTAGAAGACTCATCATATGCCAAACACCATAGGAAGACAAAAACACAACAGCAAAATATATTTATTTAAAAACTTGGGAGATCAAAGTTAAAAAAAAAAATTTTTTTAAGCTTCCAAAGAGAAAAACAAAATTGAATAAGAAAGTACAGGAATCAAAATAGCATTAGACACACCAACAGTAACGATAAAAACAATACAGAAAACTCGAAATTCTAAGTAAATGTCATCTTTTTCCTAGAATTCTATACCCAGTCAAAGTATCATTCAAGAGTGATGGCAGAAAAAGACATCATCGGATACATAAGGACTCAGAAATTCCCATTCATGTTTCTGAGGAGAGACAGGCAGATGGACTACAGGAACGCAAAGGAGTAAGCAAAAGGAGAACAATGGCCACAAGGTGTGTGATTGTGAACAGAAGTCTACGAAGACAACTATGCTGCAAACCTAGGTTGTCATCTGCCTAGACTGGAGAAGGAAAGGACGACGCTGAGAGGTAAAATATCCCAGTGACATAATGCTGCTTTTAAAAAATGCTCTGTGGCTAGTAAAGGAGCAAAAAAAATGTGAAATTCCAAAAACTCAAAATACTGTGTAGAAAAGGAAATGCAATTTTAGTACAAATTCAATTTTGCAGTGAGTAATATTTGTATCATCATCGCAAGTAAGCCTTGATTTAGGCAAAATAGCATTATTTGAGAAGATAAAGGATAGAAGTGAAGGCCCACTCCCTGCCTTTAAGCCAGCTCTGACTCACGGCAACTTCACAGGGTTTCCAAGGCTGCCACATCTTTCTCCTGTGCAGGGGCTGGTGAGTTTGAGCCGCCGACCTTTCCGTTAGCAGTCGAACACTATAACTACTGAGGCACTAGAGTTCCTAAAAGTAAAGGTAGAGAGAGCTAAAATGTCTTCTATTGTAGCAGGAAATCAATTTTGTCTAAACTTAAATGAACAAATCTGTCTTGGAAGAAGAACAGCCAGAAGGCTCCTTAGAATTGAGAATGGAGACACTTCATCTCACATGCTTTGGACATGTTATCAGGAGGGATCAGTCCCTGGAGAATGACATCATGCTTAGTAAAGCAGAGGGCCAGCAAAAAAGAGGAAGACCCTCAACGGTATGGACTGACACAGTGGCAGCAACAATGGGCTCAAGCATAACAACGATGGTGAGGATGGCGCAGGACCGGGCAGTGTTTCGTTCTGTTGTACTAGGGTTGCTATGAGCCAGAATCAACTGGATGGCACCTCCACCTAAGGAAAACAACAACAATGTCTAAACTTGATTCAGCAAGAAATACGAATTAAAGCTTATTACATAGAAATAAGAAATCAACAAACAAAAGAAATAAGAGGGAAAAGTGATTACCTCTGGGAGGGTGGTCTAAGGGGTGAGGAGAGTTGGGAAAAGGAAAATAAATTTTTGTCCTTTTTTTAAAACATAAATCATTTGTAACTATTTGCTTTTTAAAGTTTTAAGTTTTTTTTTAAGTTTTTCATAAATGAATACCAATCTAGGAAATAATTACTTAAATGCTACCCAGATGATTGTGCTGCATGGTCAGGTTTAGGGCATCCGCTAACTGATTCAGTGTTGCATGATGGTGACAGGTATGACAGGACTGCTTCATGCAGCCACCATAGCTTTAGTCTGATTTATAGTCTACCTAATGCTAATGTTTAATTACACTTACTTGACTCTGATTTCCTCTTAAAAAAAAAAAAAAGTAAAGTGATTAAGTGATACATTAAATACAAGAGGTTAACTCAAATTAGAATAGAGGTAAGAAAAACAAAATTAAGTTTTGGAGTTGTTTTTGTTTTTCTTTCAGAATAAGAATAAGAGCAAAAATATGAAAAGCTTTTATATTCTTGCTAAGGTTGGGAAGAAAAACGCTTCTCATAATTGTAGGAGACACAGTTATACAGTTGACATTGTTAGTGGGATAAAAACAAACCAGTACTCAGGAGACATACCACTATTCAGAAAAGGCATTTCTAGGGAAGTAAAAGGACACCCCATTTATAAGGAATGGACGAGCTCTGGAATTATTGATCACTGTTCAGGGAGGCTACCACATGAGTCCATAAGGACTAAAGATGTATGGAACCAAGTTGAGATTGCAATGGCTATAAAAAGAAACCGATTCCCATCTGGGGAGACCATGGTAATTCAATAAGCATGTGTCCAGAGTCAGAGAATTCCAGAATTGGGTGTGACCTTAAGGGTCATTTAGTCCATTCTGCCACATGCTTTGACAAATTGGCCACCGACATAATAGTCCTACTTGAAACCCTATGCAGCTTCCCTCCCCTAAATGACTGGTAAATGAGCAACAGTTTTTCTACCTTCTTGAACCTAACTCTGTACCCTTTCCCCATAAGTATCAATCTTGAATTCCATTTTGGTTTCATCTTGAACTTCTTGAACAGTGGTATGAGGAGCTATCAGTTATTTGATAAAAACCCGTTGCTGTCGAGTCGATTCCGACTCATAGTGACCCTATAGGACAGAGTAGAACTGCCCCATAGAGTTTACAAGCAGCGCCACATGGATTTGAAATGCCGACCTTTTGGATAGCAGCTGTATTTTAAAAACTAAAACCAAGCCTGTTGCCGTCAAGTCAATCCCAACTCATAGCAACCCTATAGGACTGAGTAGAGCTGCCCCATAGGGTTTCGTAGGAGTGGCTGGTGGATTCGAACTGTGGACTTTGTCCTTAGCAGCTGAGCTTTTAACCACTGTGCCCCCAGGGCTCCTACATTTTAAAGGGACTCAAAAAAACTAAAAATTCTTTTTTTTTTTTTTTAACTGAGATTGTGCTATGATAGTGGACTATCAGGTGGCAAGCAAAGTGTTCTCATTCATGATCAACTGAATCCTGCTAACTTACACAATTACCTCCAATGCACGAGGAGTGTACCGTCCCATTGGTCATAAAATAATGTAAGAAATGAAACTAGGTGCTATGAGACTCAGTCCAAACCAGGGCAGACCTGCCTTCCCCTTGCTCCATATAGTTGTTCCAAGGCCAAGCTATTGATGTGAGAGGAGCCTTAGTCCATAACATGTAATGGACCCTTAGCCCAGGTCCATTCTCTGGTCTTCAGTTTCTCATCTGCCCCAGTCCTCAGGGTGCATGGCTTCTTGATAGCCAAGATGATAATTCTGCCAAGTTCCAAGGTCCTTGTGTGTTCTCTACACTCTACACTGTCAGGATGCTTGGCCGACACACTCCCGTGGAACTGTTCGCCATCCCATCCCAAACTCTGTTCCCTCTTGCAGTACTGACCCTCGGTACTTATTGCCTTTTCACTCATGCCACATAGATGGTGTCCCACCTCGACTCTTTTCGATAGGCTCAAACTGTCCACTTATGGTATAACATCGTTCATTCTCTGCAGTTCTTTAAAACCCTTTCCAACATGTCTTCCTTCACCTAGCCTTCCCTAGACTCCACTGCATATGAGTTAATATGCTCACTTCTTGATACCCATCTCAGACCCCCTTTGCTGAACAAATGCCTTGAACAAGTTTTTCTGGCATCACCTTCTTGTTCTCTTTTAGGACGTGACTTTGGTATTCGTTCTCCAGTCTCACAAAATATACCTGCTGATACCTGCTTTTGACCATAGCCAAAATTCCAACCAGGTGGATCAGTCTTCCTCCAGGCCTTCCACCAGGGAAGGGTTTTTCCGGCAGTCTCCTATCCAGCGCTAATAAAAACTGAAACCTGTTGCCCTCAAGCCTTTTCCAACTCATGGAGACCCTACAGGACAGAGAAGAACCACCACATTGGGTTTCCAAGGAGCAGCTGGGTATTCGAACTGCCAACCTTACCAACCCTAATAAGAGGCAGCAAATAGGGAACACTACATGTACAATAATACCACGACTCTCTAAAAATATTCCATTTGTCCTGTGGTTAACAGGTTTACAAATTACTTTTACAGGCAGTCTTGGTGGGTAGTGGATTTTATTTGATTCTAGGAGATATGCTTTAAAGGAATTAGATTCTTCTTTGCAAAATAAAGCAACTAAAGGTAAAAATAATCACTGCTTTATCTAAGGCTACGCAGATGCAGAAGCGTGGTGCACAACAGGAGTTTGCCTCTTTTGACCAGTGTTTGCCGTTACCCTGCCTATCCCTTAATTTACTTGGGAACTTGGTTCATTCCTAATTCCCAAGATGTAGGAAACACAAAGAAAACAGGGTGAGAACTAGATAAAATGATACCAGGAAAGAATCAGGAATCAGACAACAGAATATTCAACCAGACCACATACCTGATGAAGGGCAGGCATACTGCTTCCTTTAGAAGGAGAACTGTTTTTACCAAGATGGTGTGGAAATGTATTTTCAGAGTAAGGAAATGCAGACTTCTATTTATGAGCAAATTAATATACAGCTCTATGGGTTGCAAAGTGTCATTGATTACAAAGGTAACGCCAATATCAAAACTGTACAGAACATGATTAACTTTCAGGATGCAAAAGACATTTCTTGGTCCTGAGTTGCTCTGGGTCATTGCTATGAACATTAACTATCATTGTAACAGAAGCCTGTGATTGTTCTAATTAACGTCAATCTCCCCCCATCAAAGAGGCTGCCCCAATGCTGACAGAACAATACGGCTAATACAGCATTTGCTAAATTGCAGACAACGTAAACCTAGATAGTAGTGTACACCCTTCTCCCTCCTCTCCCATTAATAGTAAATGGCATAACCTTTTCTTCAACCCAATAGGAATGGTCCAGTGCTAGATCTAACGCCATCGTCTTCATGCTGTCATCTGACACTCTTCTGGTCAGATTTCCCCTCCCAAAATCTTCAGGACACACATGTCAGTGTCCCTTTATTTCTACCTGGAACCTGCTAGCCCACAGAGAGAAGCAGCCAGGCCATCTAAGCACTGTCTTTCTGGAGCCAAATTTGTTAGGCTAGAGAGCCATCTCCTAGGGGAAGCCTTGAAAGCACACGGCTTTTGTTATTTAAAATCAAACTGCAGAAAAGGCAGGAGAACTATACCAGAGGGACCAGGGCTGCTTTGGAAGATAAAGACTGAGATGTATTGTGAATATTCTGTCGCCAGTGGAAACCCCAGGTTCTTGCTTGGCGTGACTTGTATTGGCCAATAAACGAGAGACCGTGGGGGAAAAACAAGAAAAACACCTTTATTTCATCGTACAAGGAAAAGGAGTCAGTCGGAGCTGCTGCTGCCAAGACTACTCGCCAAGGGCAGGCAGGCAAGTTACTTTTAAAGGGGTTTACAAGCAGGGAGTTCATACAAGCTATGTCAGCAACATTCTTATTCATACTAGGCAGGCACAACGGGGTTTACATATAAACTTCTAGCAAAAGCAGAATTCAAATGTAAAGCTGGGGGAGGGGAGTAGCCCAGCAAAGGAAAGGATTTTTCAATATAACACTGTGCGTAAAGAAGCCAGGTAAAGAAAACATGATTTTTAATACAGCACTGTGGGGGCTCCGTCTCAGTTCCACTTTTCACATAGCAGGTATTCAGAAATCAGTTTATAAATGAATCTATATACGTGCTTAATTAAAATGATGTGTATATACTGTCTGAATTCCTGTGTGTTTGAAAGCTAACATGACACTTTGAATTGCTTAGTGTAGTATTATCATTTCAGGAAGCCAGGAGATCCACGTGAAGTGTGCATGTGTACAGCGAGGAACTGGTGGGGGGGATGGGTGAAGATATAATACCTGTTTGCGACTCAATAAGCATAGAAGCAGTGATCACTGTTTTTTAATTTCTGCATCTGTTCAATTAATTCACTAAATCTTCACTGATCACCTATTAAGTGGATAGTCCCGGTTCAAGTCCACCCAGAGGTACCACAGAAGAAAGGCCTGGCAATCCACTTCTGAAAAATCAGCCATTGAAAACCCAGTGGAGCACAGTTCTATTCTGACACACATGGGGTCACCATGAGTTGAAATCAATTCCAGGACAACTGTTTTGTTGCTGTTGTTGATTTTTTAATGTGCAGGACAGTTTGTGAGACATTGAGCGAACATAACTCAAGGTCCCTGCATTCCAGAAACCTAAGACGTGAGTGTGAAAATAAGACACACATACACAAAGCAGTTAATAAAAGAAAAGAGAACATCGGTGAGTAGCACAGTGAGTGGGAGGGAGCAGTTTACACAGTGGCCAGCACAGAGTTTTGCCTCCACCACCGGAGAAGCTGAGTGATCTGAGAATGTTGCTTGACCCGACCCGGAGCCCCGTTTCCATAACTGTAAATTGGGAATAATGATGCCTACTTCACAAGACTGCAATAAAGATGAAAATTAAAGTGAGAGAACATATAAACTTTACACAGCACATAGTAGGAACTCAAAAGACTGTTAAGTGATAATGATGATGATGATAGAAAGAGATTGCTTGTCACTATACTAGGACATGATTTGGCCCAGGGTATATCTGAATCCATAGCCATGGAGTTGGGACATGTATAGAGAATCTGTGGATCTCTGTTTATCATTTAAAATCAATGCACTATAATTCTAGTGAGACCACAGAACACAAATTTCATAAATATAATGGTTTTAAATGATTAAAATGCATCCAAAGCTTAGCCTTAAGACATAATTTTTCTCTTTTCAGCAAAGAGACATGAAGAAACTAAAGGGCAGAGCCTGAATTTTAAGCAATATGTCTTAATACACAAATCTTACCCTGGGAACACATAGGCATAAATACACCCACTCCTTAGTTACCGACTTGTTTAGTTTCCAAAGACCAGGTCATTACGTGAAAATCGCAGGTACGGGGGAGTCGGGGCCATGTCCCTTCTTCAAAACCGGTGCTCCCCGCTGTGGCTCACCGCCTGCTGGGCACCCTCGGCGCCTCTCCGGCTGTGCCTGTCTGGTCCGCCTCCGCACTGGGCCTTCCCCACCATCACAGTCAGCAGGGGTTGGAGTGGTGGCGACGGTTCAGGGTCGCCTGCCGCCTCCGGAGTAGCCCACCATCACCTGGCTGCACTGCAAGCCTCTGTGCGGAGCCCCATAACTCGCCCCTCCACCTTCCCATTTTGGGGGGCCTTTTTTTTTTTTTTTTTTTTGGAGACAGGCCTTGGCAGTGAACGGCTCCGGAGCCTGTGAGCAGGTGATGCCCAGCCACCTGGGCCTGGCAGAGGCTACGGTGGTAGTAGACAGTTCTCTTTGGAAAAAGAGACTTCCGAGACCCCCACCCAACTACTGTGGCCCTGGCTCCCACGGCCTCCTCACCGCCCGGCCACCCTGCCTCCTGCATGCCGCCTGCTCTCCCCACACTTGCTGCGGGCTCAGCCCAGTTCCTCCGCCCAACTCAGGTAATAGGAACCGCCAGCGGCCCCTCTTTCCCTCTCACAAACCTCACCTCCTCCTCCTCTTCCCCCTCTCACCTGGCTCCTAGTTGATGTGCAAAACAGTAGGATAGTAGATTTTTTACTGTTATGGTAAATGCAAAATGTCAGATAACAAGATAAATCGCTAAGTGAGGAGTAGGTGTACAATGTTATGCACAAAAACATTACAAGGGCATGTACGGAAAAACCAAACCTGTTGCCATTGAGTCAATTCTGACTCATAGTGACCTTATGAGACAGAGTAGAACTGCCCCACAGGGTTTTCAAGCAGTGGCTGGTGGATTCAAACTACTGACCTTTTAGTTAGCAGTTGAGCTCTTAACCACTGCACCACCAGAGTTCCATCATAAGGGCATATACTATGTAATTATATATAATTATGTATTTTTATATATTTTCGTTTGCAAACCATTGCTTTCTTCCACGAGGTATTTTCATAAGCACCACTATGCCAATTTTTTTTACATGTTGCTGTAAGAAAAAAAATTAGTATAGCATGTTTACCAAAATACCTCTGGTAGGAGGGAGTTGTTTGCAAACAAATGTAGAATGCATGCATTATGTGTATAAAAATATGGTACACACACATACACTGCCTGGTGGCACAGTGGTTAACAGCTCAGTTGCTAACCAAAAGGTCAGCGGTTCAAATCCACCAGCTGCTCTTTGGAAACCCTATGGGACAGTTCTACTTTGTCCTATAGGGTTGCTATGAGTCTGAATTGGCTCAACCGCAATGGGTTCAGATTTTTTGTGTGTGGTGAGATGAGTTCTTTTATGTGGCTTTTGCCTTGATTCTTTGGAAAAACAACTTGACAAATTTTCTCCTAAGCCCTGAACAATTACCTTTGCCCTAGTTTTCTACCCCAGACGGTTGGCTACTTTTGTCCAGGTTGACTGACATTTTCTGGGCAAGCTGTAAACAACTTGTGGTTTGATCATTTTTGTCTGGTCCTTGTCTGCAGCCTGCCGTGTGATTGGTATACACCTTGTGTAATGTAGGGACTGATTAATAGACTATGCAAATGAAGTGTCTGTAGCCTAACGAGAGAGGTTCGGTCAGTTTGTGGCCCTGGTGGGAGGGCCATGCCTTGAAATTGTTGAGGAGTTTGTGTATATATGCAGCCAACTACATAGAGGTTATTCAGACAGAAAGAAGCAGCAAGAAAAAACATAAGAAAGAAAGAAGAGAGAAGCAGCAGAGAGAGAGACAGGAGGCAAGGAACCTCCTAAAAGAGCTGTAACAAGGGTCAAGGGCTGCAACATGGAAGATAGCAAGAGGCCCAGAAGGGCCCAGTGGCAGAGCCAGTGGCAACAAGCCCAGCAGGGGCCCTGACCAGAACAGGTGGAGACAGACAGCAGGGCCAAGAGGAGTCTGTCCTCAGGGGGCCAAGAGAAGCTGTCCCGGAGGGAGGCTTTACCTACATGCTTCCCGATCCCGATCCTGAGTTCGTCCCATTGATCCTGACCCCCAGTTGCACCTGTTACTTCCTTAATAGACCACTTAACTCCAAGTACGGCCTGTGAGTTCTGTGTGGCCATTGCAATGGATTATTGAGCCCAAAAGAGAAGTAGCAGGCGCCGCGGGTGGGAGGGACGACTGACATCAGAATTGGTGAAAAGATTGGAGAGTGGAGATATGTCGGACCTCCATCTCATAGGAATCAGCTCTGGGCTCATCCTGGTCATTATCCCAGCTGAAGTTAGGTTCTCGTGCAACTATTGATGCTACTAACACTACTACTACCCTTTTACAATATACATAATCTATATCATGTATAAAATATTATATATTGCAGAACATTAATCAAACTGTTTAAAGAGTGAAGAAACGTAGTGATGAAAATTTGAATTCCAGCTGCCATGAAATATTTTATAAAAGAGAAACTCTTCAGTCCTATGTTATTAAATATAGATCCCTTTCATTATAACAACAAAAACTCCTATTTAAAGAGCGCTTTCCAGTTTACTACCTATTTTTACAGATATTATGGGAGCCCTCCAAAAGTGGTCAGAAGCTTGGACAGGTGTGAAGTCCGTTGGTATTAATTCCAAAGCGGGTGTGATTTAACAAGGCCTGGGAAACCCTGGTGGCGCACTGATTAAGCGCTACAGCTGCTAACCAAAGGGTAGGCAGTTCAAATCCACCAGGCACTCCTTGGAAACACTATGGGGCAGTTCTGTTCTGTCCTATAGGGTCGCTATGAGTCGGAATCGACTTGACGGCACTGGGTTTGGTTTGGTGTGGTTTCGTATCAGATGTCATAAGCATTTAGCTGAAAACACCCTTTCTGAACCAGAGGAACCTGTCTGAAAATTGTGACCAAAAAGACTTAAAGGCATCAAATTCAAAATGGGGATTTTTTTCCATGTCATTTATAAAATTAAGGATTACGAACTTTTTTTCTTGAAGCAGCCAGATCACAGATACAGGATCCTTGCATTCCAAACTCCAAACCTTTGCATCTGAAGCAACTGCAAGACCAAGGTACAAACAGGGAGACTTGAACCTGACACTAACATGAGAATCAGGAAGAATGATCCAGGCCAGCCGGCTAAGGAGAAAACTGAATTAAATTGGAGGGACAAGAATAATTTCTACATAGTGACTCAGATGTTTTCGCTCTGCCATTACCCAGTCTAAGGCTGTGGAATTTAAGAATGTGGAACCTTTGTATCAGCACATCCATTTTAGAGCCTTAGCCAGATGGGCCAGACCATGTAAGTGCCACACACTCATTGCTCCAGAAAATGCAAGCACCAGAGAAGTGCTAACTAGAGCATAAACGCTAAGGAGAAATAACTGAGGAGTCCCAGCAAAAGAAGCCACTAAGGTGGAAAGAGACTTACAGAAGTCACTTCACATAGGAAACAGTTGGACAGGGAACAGGTAATTTTAGTTTTAGCTTTACCACCGAAGGCCTCTTCTCTAAGATTAGCATATATGCCCATGACATGTGTGACACCTAAATTATCTATCACAGATGGCCAAGATCACCAATGGTCAGCCATAAAGCTTCCTAATGATTTACTTCATTCATTCTTTCTACACCCCTGCTACTCCAAGTGTAGACGATGAGGCAGCAGCATCAACAACATGGATAAAATGCAGGATCAGGGCTACCATTCTTGACCTACTAAAACAGAATCTGCATTTTAACAAGATCCTTGAGGATTTGTGTGTGTAATAAAGTAGAAGGATTTCGGAGATCTTCCTCAAAACTTAAAACCATTTGTGTCTGCTACAAGCTCAGTGTCTGCGACTGCTCTCATTAATCATCCAGAAAATTCCACAGGCGATGCACATCTGCACCAAGGCCCACATCTGTAAGCACATCATACTGGCCCCACACACCAGGTTGTGAAGAGGTCACACATAGAGTCAAAGAATCAGTCTTTCAGGATCATCTTTCTGGTCCAGTGCTTTCATTTTCTAGTTGAAGAAACTGAATCTAAGTTATTTGGTTGACAAAAGTAATGGCATAGGTAAGGATAAAGCCGCACAGTTTTTATCATTCTAGTTTACTTTGTTTCCTACTCATCATGAGTCAAGCCTAGGTCTGCAGTTGAGGAGAAGGGTGTGAGCAGTTACTTACAAAACCATAAAGTGACAAGTTAGAAGAAATCTTGGAGACTCTACTCTAACTCCCCCACCCATCTGTCAGTTTGTCATACTGTGGGGTTTGCATGATGTTATGAGCTGGAAGCTATGCCACTGATATTCAAACACCAGCAGGGTCACCCATGGAGGAACGGTTTCAGCTGAGCTTCCAGGCTAAGACAAACTAAGAAAAGGGACCCGGTGGTCTACTTCTGAAAAGAATTAGCCGTGAAAACCTTACGAATAGCAGTGGAATATTGTCTGATATGGTGCTGGAACATCAGGCCCTCAGGTTGGAAGGTGCTCACAATACAACTGAGGAAGAGCTGCCTCCTCAAAGGAGAGTCAACCTTAATAATGTAGATGGAGTCAAGCTTGCAGGACCTTCATCTGCTGATGTGGCATAACTCCAAATGAGAAGAAACAGCTACAAACATCCAATTAATAATCAAAAAGTGGACTGGATGAAGTACGAATCTAGGAAAATTGAAAATCATCAAAAATGAAATATAAGGCATCAACATCAATATCCTAGGCATTAGTGAGCTGAAATGAACTGGTATTGGTCATTTTGAATTGGACAGTCATATGGTCTACTATGTCGGGAATGACAACTTGAAGAGGAATGGCGTTGCATTCATCATCAAAAAAAAATGTTTCAAGATCTATCCTGAAGTATAACGCTGTCAGTGACAGGATAATATCCACACTCCTACAAGGAAGACCAGTTAACATGACTATTATTCAAATTTACACACCAACCACTAAGGCCAAAGATGAAGAAACTGAAGATTTTTACCAACTTCTACAGTCTGAAATTCATCAAAAGTGCAATCAGGATGCTCTGATAATTACTAGTGATTGGAATGCAAAAGTTGGAAACAAAGAAGGATTGTAGGAAGATTAACAACCTGCATTATGCAGATGTTCAGTTCTTTTACTTCATCAATTCGTCCTTTTGCTTTAGCTGTTCGACACTCAAGAGCAAGTTTCAGAGTCTCCTCTGACAACCATCTTGGTCTTTTCTTTCTTTCCTGTCTTTTCAGTGACCTCTTGCTTTCTTCATGGATGATGTCCTTGATGTCATCCCACAACTCTTCTGGTCTTCGGTCACTAGTGTTCAATGAGTCAAATCTATTCTTGAGATGGTCTCTAAATTCAGGTGGGATATATTCAAGGTCATATTTTGGCTCTCATGGACTTGCTCTGATTTTCAGAGGAGACTCTGAAACTTGCTCTTGAACATTAAGCAGCTAAAGCAAAAGGAAGAATTGATGAAGTAAAAGAACTGAACAGAAGATTTCAAAGGGCCTCTCGAGAAGACAAAGTAAAGTATTATAATGACATGTGCAAAGAGCTGGAGATGGAAAATCAAAAGGGAAGAACATGCTCAGCGTTTCTCAAGCTGAAAGAACTGAAGAAAGAATTCAAGCATCGAGTTGCAATAGGGAAGGATTGCATGGGGAAAATATTAAATGACATAGGAAGCATCAAAAGAAGATGGAAGGAATACACAGAGTCATTATACCAAAAAAGAATTAGTCGATATTCAACCATTTCAAGAGGTGGCATATGATCAGGAACCGATGGTACTGAAGGAAGAAGTCCAAGCTGCTCTGAAGGCATTGGCAAAAAACAGGGCTCCAGGAATTGATGTAATATCAATTGAGATGTTTTAACAAACAGATGGAGCGCTGGAGGTGCTCACCCGTCTATGCCAAGAAATATGGAAGACAGCTTCCCGACCAACTGATTGGAAGAGACCCATATTTATGCCTAAAAAAAAAATGCCTATTCCCAAGAAAGGTGATCCAACCGAATGTGGAAATTATAGAACAATATCATTAATATCACACGCAAGCAAAATTCTGCTGAAGATCTTTCAAAAATGGCTGTAGCAGTATATCGACAGGGAACTGCCAGAAATTCAGGCTGGTTTCAGAAGAGGACGCAGAACCAGGGATATCATTGCTGACGTCAGATGGATCCTGGCTGAAAGCAGAGAATACCAGAAGGATGTTTACCTGTGTTTTATTGATTATGCAAAGGCATTTGACTGTGTGGATCATAGCAAACTATGGCTAACACTGTGAAGAATGGGAATTCCAGAACACTTAATTGTGCTCATGAGGAACCTTTACATAGATCAAGAGGCAGTTGTTCAGACAGATCAAGGGGATACTGATTGGTTTAAAGTCAGGAAAGGCGTGCGTCAGGGTTGTATTCTTTCACCATACCTATTTAACCTGTGTGCTGAACAGATAATACGAGAAGCTGGACTATATGAAGAAGAACAGGGCATCAGGATTGGAAGAAGACTCATTAACAGCCTGCGTTATGCAGAGGACACAACTTTGCTTGCTGAAAGTGAAGAGGATTTGAAGCACTTACTAATGAAGATCAAAGACCACAGCCTTCAGCATGGATTACATCTCAACATAAAGAAAACAAAAATCCTCACAACTGGACCAAGGACCAACATCATGATAAACGGAGAAAAGATTGAAGTTGTCAAGGATTTCATTTTACTTGGATCCACAACCAACAGCAGTCAAGAAATCAAAAGACGCATTGCATTGGGCAAATCTGCTGCAAAGGACCTCTTCAAGGTGTTGAAGAGCAAAGATGTCACCCTGAAGACTGAGGTACACCTGACCCAAGCCATGGTATTTTCAATTGCATCAAATGCATGTGAAAGCTGGACAATGAATAAGGAAGACTGAAGAAGAGTTGACGCCTTTGAATTGTGGTGTTGGTGAAGAATATTGAATATACCGTGGACTGCCAAAAGAACGAACAAATCTGTCTTGGAAGAAGTGTGGCCAGAATGCTCCTTAGAGGCAAGGGTGGCGAGACTGCGTCTTACATACTTCGGACGTGTTGTCAGGAGGGATCAGTCTCTGGAGAAGGACATCATGCTTGGCAAAGTACAGGGTCAGCGGAAAAGAGGAAGACCCTCAACGAGGTGGATTGACACAGTGGCTGCAACAATGAGCTCAAGCATAACAACGATTATAAGGATGGCGCAGGACTGGGCAGTGTTTCGTTCTGTTGTGCATAGGCTCGCTTTGAGTCAGAACTGACTCGACGGCACCTAACAACAACATTATGCAGATGACACAACCTTGCTTGCTGAAAGTGAGAACTTGAATCACTTACTGATGAAGATCAAAGATCACAGCCTTCAGTATGGATTACACCTCACCGTAAAGAAAACAAAAATCCTCACAACTGGACCAACAAGCAACATTACAATATGTGGAGAAAAGATTGACGTTGTCAAGGATTTCATTTTACTTGGATCCACAATCAATACTCATGGGAATCAGCAGTCAAGAATTCAAAAGACACATTGCGTTGGGCAAGTCTACTGCAAAAGACCTTTCAAAGTATTGAAAAGCAAAGATGTGAATTCGAAGACTAAGATGCATGACATGGATTGAGTTGTGTCCCCAAAAAGTATCTGTCAACTTGACTAGGTCATAATTCCCTTGTATGCTTGTTTACCATTTTATCTTCTGATTTGATTTCCCTATGTGTTGTAAATCCTATCACTATGATGTAATAAGATGGATTTGTGGCAATTATATTGATGAGGTCTACAAGATTAGATAGTGTCTTAAGCCAGTCTCTTTGAGATATAAAAGACAGAAGTAAGCAGAGAGACGGGGGTCCTCATACCACCAAGAAAGCAGCGCCGGGAGCAGAGCACGTCTTTTAGACCTGAGGTTCCTGTGCTGAGATGCTCCCAGACCAAGGGAAGACTGATGATGAGGACCTTCCTCCAGAGCCAAAAGAGAGAGAAAGCCTTCCTCTGAAGCCAGCGCCCTGAATTCAGACTTCTATCTTACTGGACTGTGAGAGAATAAACTTCTCTTTGTTAAAGCCATCCACTTGCAGTATTTCTGTTATAGCAGCACTAGATGAATAAGACAGTGCACCTGATCCATGCCATGGTGTTTTCAATTGCCTCATATTCGTGTGAAAGCTGGACTATGAATCAGGAAGAATGAAGAATTGACTCATTTGAATTATAGTGTTGGAGAAGAATATTGAATATACCATGGACTGCCAAAGAATGAACAAATCTGTCTTGGAAGAAGTACAACCAGAATGCTCCTTGGAAGCAAGGATGGCGAGACTACGTCTCTCACACACTTTGGACATGTTATCAGGAGGGATCAGTCCCTGGGAAGGACATCACGCTTGCTAAAGTAGAGGGTCAGTGAAAAAGAGGAAGACCCTCAATGAGATGGATTTATACGGTGACTGCAGCGATGGGCTTAAGCCTAACAACAATTGTGTAGATGGTGCAGGACCAGGCAGTGTTTTGTTTTGTTTTGTTTTGTTTTGTTTTATTTTATGTAGGGTCACTATGAGTCCAAATCAACTCAATAGCACCTAACAACAACTAGTCTAACTGCTCTATCTTACAAATGAAGAAATGTAATTTATGAGACAATAAGGACCTCTGTAAAACCCAAGTCAGATAGTGGCAGAGCATGGACTAGCCCTTGCATCCTCATGCTACATCCAGAATGGCAAATATACTGACCACTCTATTTTCCTACACTTTTTCCCTTGTCATCTAGCTAAGATACGAGCCTAGGTTATGACTCCTACTCATTGCCTACCACCTTGCTGTTGTTTGTTGCAGTCGAGTTAATTCCAACTCATGGTGACTCCATGTGTGTGGAATAGAACTGCTCCATAGGGTTTTCAAGGCAGTGATCTTTTGGAAGCAGATTGCCAGCCAGGCCTGTCTACTGAGGCTCCTCTGGGTGAGTTCAAACCACCAACTTTTCACTAGTAGTCAAATGCTCAATGTTTGTATCACTCAGGAACTTCATCTACCCCCTACATTTAACAATGATTGGGCTTCCAGGAAGTGGAGATCACCTATTTCTTGCTCTTATTTGAGAAGTCCTGAAAACTCTTTCTTCTGGGCCTCAGACTTTCTCCAGAAACCATCCTCCAAGGCTAATATATCCTTCCACCCTTTGAGGTCTTAGGAAAAAACAGTATTCTTTCATTCATTATTGCAATAGAAACCACTATTCTCTACCCTCCAACTTCTTACACACATTACCAGATTAATTTTTATTGAATGCACATTTGATAGAGGATGGAGAAGACTATGAAGAATTTGGCTCCCATGTATCCCCATGAAATATCTGGGTAAATGCCTCTTAGTTGGGTTCTCTAGAGGAGTGAAACTACAACAAAAAAAAAACCCATTGCCATCAAGTTAATTCCAACTCATCATTAACCTATAGGACAGAATAGAACTGTCCCATAGGGTTTCCAAGGCTGTAATCCTTATAGAAGCAGCCCGCCAGGTCTTTCGCCATGGAGAGGGTTGTGGGTTTGAACTACAGACCTTTTGGTTAGCAGCTGAGTGCTTTAACCACTGCATCACCAGGGTTCCTTGAGTAAAACCAGTGGAATATGTATATATATACACACACACACAAAGGGAGAGAGAGATTCGCTTCAAGGAAATGGCTCATACACCTGTAAGTCAGATGGAAAGCTGGAGACCTCTACTGGCTCATGGGATTTGCAGGGGCTGGAGAATCAAAAATCCTCAGGTCAGGCGGCAGGCTAGAGACTTCTGCAAGTTTATGTCCCAAGATCCAGAAGTCAGGCAAGAGAAGGGTACAGGGTCAAGAGAGTGAGCTCAGCTTGAATATCTATTCATATTCTGGAAGCAGACCACACCCCCAAGAAAACTCGCCTTTCAACTGGTTGGTAGATCCTATCAGATCACATCATGGATGGTGATTATATTATACTACACTATATTACATTACATTATACTACACTATAGTATACTACATTACATCATACTACGCTACACTACATTACATTATACTGCACTACACTACATTATGCTACACACTACATTACATTACATTATACTACACTGTAGTATACTACATTACATTATACTACACTACACTACACTACACTACATTATACTGCACTACACTACATTATATTGCACTATACTACACATTACATTACATTATACTATACTACACTATATTACATTATACTACACTACAGTACATTATACTACACTACATTATGTTATGCTACACTACAGTATATTATACTGTACTACACTACACTACATTTTACACTATATTTTTTACATTACATTACATTATACTGCACTACACTACATTACATTACATTATATTATGCTACATTACATTATACTACACTACATTACATTATACTGCATGCACTACACTATACTACACATTACATTATACTACATTACATTACATTATACTACACTACACTACGTTACATTACATTATACTACACACTGCATTACATTACTTTATACTACGCTATGCTATATTACATTACATTATACTGCCCTACACTACACTACATTAAACTACACTACATTACATTACATTATACTACACTACACTATACTATATTACATTGCATTATAGTACACTAAAGTGCAGTACAGTACACTACCTACACTACGTTACATTATATTGCATTACTTTACATTACAATATACTACATTACATCACATCATAGAACAGCAACCAGTTCAATATGTAACGAAACCACTGAGAATCATATTTGAGCCAAGCTGACACATAAAATGAACCATCACAACCTCTCTTTTACATTTTACACTTTTGTCTGTTCCTACCCCTAAATGCTATTCACAGTGCTTCAGCAATGGGGAAAACTGGTTCACTAAGGCTTCTAGTTAATTTTAAGTGAAAATTTGTTTTAAAAAATAGAAATTCAGAGTTTCTGTTGATAATGTATCATTGCAATTTCTTTCCTTAATTATGGGGGAGCCAACGTTTTAATTAATAAAGGGAGGTGAAAAGAGCCCAGAAAGAAACCAATCGGAAAGGGTCAGAGTAGTAGGAGAAGAGAGAGGAGCTGAGGTCAAGAAGGAGGAAGCATCTTGAAGAGGAGAAACTAACCAATTCTGTCAAATGGTTCAAAGAGATCAAATATGCTTAAAGCTGAAAGATGGCCAACAGATTGCATATTAGGGGGGTCATGGTAACCTTTGACAAAACACTTTATGACAGACACTAGAGAATGGTGAGTTCAGGAGTAATAGAGATTTAAAGAAGTCAAGAGGGCAGAGATAAGGCTACTCTTTTAAATAAGCTTGGTTGGAATGGTAAGAAAACAGGTAAACAGAGCATCGGCGTCCAAGTGTTGGTTTATTTTATGAACCAATATAGGAATATTGATAAGTTGAAGAGAAGGACGCAATGGAAAGTAAGAAGTGGGGGATGTAGAAGAGAAGCGTTTATTGATGGAGCAGAGAGAGTTTTGTTGGAGACAAGGCACAGGTAGGGGAGAGTTCAGCGGCGAAGCAGGGGGGACTGAGTAGAGATGGGAGTTGATCCTTGAAAAAGGCAGAATAAGCAGAAAGGGCACATGTATTAGGGCAGGAGGTCCATTAATTAATTCAACAAAGATTTATTCAGCCAATATTACGTGTCAGATCTTCTAGGGAACAATAGTGAACAGAACAGAACGATCTCCCTTGTGGAGCTTATGTTCTACTGACAGTGCGGGGGAGGGGAGGGGAGGGGAGTTAAGGAGTGGATGGGAGGGAAAGTAGGGATGGAAGACAGACATTAAATTTTTAAATAAAGTTAAACTTTGTACTATGTTTGAAGGTGAACTATTATATGAAAAATGAATGGAGGTGAATAAGGGTAATCAGGATGTAATAAAAAAAAAAAAAACCAAACCCATTGCCATCGAGTCGATTCCTACTCATAGCGACCCTATAGGACAGACAGAGTAGGACTGCCCCATAGAGCTTCCAAGGAGCACCTGGTGAATTCCAACTGCCAACTCTTCCGTTAGCAGCCATAGCTTTAGGATCATTGGGGTAGGTCTTACCAGGAATGTGACAGTTGAGCAAAGACTCGCAGGAGTGAGCCTGTATCCTGTGGCTGTTAAAATGGACATGGATGTTGGAGGAGGCGTTATTCTGAGAAATCAAGACATCCACACTGAACTATTCACTTGTGTGAGGTAGGCTTTCTCACTCTGATTCCCTTGTACATTGATGTCCGCTTTGCCTGGAATGCCCCTCCTTCTTGCTCCATCCACCTAACTACTACTCATCCTTCCAGATTCAGAAGGACAGTAGGTCTTCCAAGTAACTTTCTCTATCCCTTCCCAGATTGATCAGGATTTGGGAGCCCTTGTTTTGTGCTCCATTCAGCACTCACTCTCAGTGTATGTAACATGTTATATCACACCCTCCCTGCTTCCATAGAGTACATGCTTCTCCAGGCCAAGTTTTGTGCTATACTCGCATCCTTATCACCAGTACCTTATGCTGTTGTTGTTAGTTGCCCTCAAGTCAGTTCCAACTCATGACGACCCCATTCATCCACAGTACAACTGTTCCATAGAGTTCTCAAGGCTGTGATCTTTTGGAAGCAGATTGCCAGGTCTGTTTTCTGAGGCACCTCTGGGTGGACGTTTGAACTGCCAATCTCGCAGCTAGTAGTTCAGTGCTTATCTGTTTGTGCCACCTAGGAACTCCCAGCGTATAGTATATATTTAATAAGTATTTTGTAAGTGAATGAATAAACAAACATAAATCAAGGGAGACAGAGGCAGGTGGGTAGTGGAGACAGCACAGAATTTGAACGCAGAAAACATGGGTTCTAGCTCTCCTGCCTACCAGCTATGTGGCCTTGGACAGTCGTTTAATCATTTCTAAGATGCAGACTCCTCCTCTATATACGTGGGATTGTAATCTGTATTCTCTAAGGTGTCTCCTGGAAACCCTGGTGGCTTAGTGGTTAAGAGTTCGGCTACAGCCAAAAGGTCAGCTGTTCGAATCAACCAGGTGCTCCTTGGAAACTCAGTGGGGCCATTTTACTCTATCCTTGGAAACCCTGGTGGCGTAGTGGTTAAGTGCTATGGCTGCTAACCAAAGGGTTGGCAGTTCAAATCCACCAGGCGCTCCTTGGAAACTCTATGGGGCCGTTCTACTCTGTCCTATAGGGTCACTATGAGTCGGAATCGACTCGACAGCAATGGGTTTGGTTTGGTTTTTGTTTTTTTTTTTTTAATAGGGTTCCTATGGGTCAGAATTGACTCAATGGCAATGGTTGGGTGGAAAGGTGCCCACCACTCTAAAATTTTCTAATTTCCATGCAGCAAAAATTCCAAATTATTGCAAGTTGGCCTCCAGTTCATTGAGGTTTCACAGCATCCTATTTCATAATTTTTTTTTTTTTAAACAAAATGGGTTTAATCATTCTGAATTACAGGAAGAAAATGCATGTGACGCCACACGTGTATAAAATCTTTGAGACCAGGAAATCCCTGACGCATGTGACAATTCAGGGTTTGGTGTATCCTAATAATCAAAATTGTAATGATGCTAGTGCCCAGACATAGAATTACCAAATGCACAGAGAGCAACATTGTCCACATTTGGGCGGGGGGGGGGGGGGGGAGAGGAATTGTAATGCAGCCTGACACTCTATTTCCAGTAAGTGTGCCATTTATCACAAGCCAGCATGTGACCTTCTGCTGTACCTCCCTCGGGGTGGGGGGGGTGGCCTCATGGTGCCCACTTCTCCTCCATCTGTGCTGTGCCCAAAGAAAGAGCTTACATGCATGGGTCCCAGCCACCTCTGGAGGCAATAAAGGCGAGGACTGACAGTCACAGGCTTGTAGACACTCAAAAGCAAGCGGGAAGGCAAAATGCTGCGGCAGCGTAATGATTTGCCTGCAGAGAACGCTGGTTCCATTTCCATACTGATAGCGACTGGAGCGTGTCATCTACTTAGGACAAATGAGGGCTAAGACAGAAGGTGTGAGATATTCTGGGTTACCTAATGAGGAGAGCTTAAGACAGAGGAGGAATTTGCTCTGCTCATTTCCCAGGCAGCAACTTCTAGTGCAAGGTTACTACAGCACACCAAAAGCAAAGAAAATAAATCTACGCTCCCTGGCAGCCAGGAGACAGTCTCCATATTCTATGAAGGGCGGAAATAGGCTCCCTGGGGAAATTAAAGCAGCCATTTTGGTGAATCTCCAGGAGAACATGCAATTAAAATTACTTTTTTTTTTTTTTTTAAATGACGTTTCCTTCTCTGTGCTATGAAGCTAGCTGCTGGAAAAACCCTAAAGGTAGACCTGTCTTCCTTCACAAGTCATTGAATCACAGGCCACCGCTGGGAGGAAAAGAAGCCTGTATGCTTTTTTTTCAGCTAAGACTCTCTGCGTAAAAAAAAAAAAAAAGCGTGCAGAAGTGATCAAATCACCATGTTAAATGAATACTTACTAGCAAACTCTTATTTTCCCAGGACCAAGATCAATGGAAACTGTTGAAAATAAACATTCCAACATTTTGAGATACTATCTAAAGATTTGCAACCCTGAGGAAGTTCCAGAGAACAGTAATTAGAGGGACTTGTCCATTCATAGAATCTTAAGGTTGGCAGTTAAATGACCAAAGCCCAGGAATTCAGAATCGATTAAAATCTTGATGGCTGTCAGAGCAGAAGGGGAAATATGAATAAGGTTAGAAACAGAACTGTTTCTGCTCTGTTTAAAATCCTATTTACTGTGACAATTGCTTCTCTTTTTCCTCCCTCTCTTTCTCATTTCACTCTTCTTCCAGGGCGTGCAATTTTCATTAACTTTTATCACATTTTAGCAAAGTTTTAGAGGTTGACTTGAACAGTGAACAAAGAAGGTAGTTTCTGTTCATTTATCAGATAAGTCATCGGAAAATGACTTTAAAATCTTTAAGATGATATTACAAATTGTGTAACTCTCCTGAATAAATCTCTAGTTTTTTTTAATTCCATTCATTTTGACTCTGATGCTATGTATTTGCACAATTGCTATAATTAAGCCTAATTATATAATTAGCATAACATGTGTGATCATGTAATTAGAATGTGCAGTTACATAATTACACTGTGTAATGGCATCAGGGTGTAAATATTCTTCTGAAATGTTAGGAAGGAATATCTTCTATTTGCTCAAGGGGTAGTTTTTAAAGTTCAGTTTTACATTTTTCCCCCATATGGAAATTCAAATATTATTTGAATCAGTCGCTTTAATTATGCTTGGGAAATAAAAGCTTTGTTTTTTCTTCTTTGAATATATTTTCCAGCTGAAGTACAGCATAACAAACTTTGGACTTAATAAAATGGTTCATTTAACTTTCATTTAACTGATTGGCCTGCATCGTGTGAGTTGAGAACGTAAAATTATTGGAAATCCTAGCAAAATGAAGCCATACCTAAAACATATCTACTTGGATCCAGCAAACTCATGTCTGAAAGTTTAATATTTCTTTTAATCACTAGCCCTATGATAGCTACTGGGCGGACATGGTCATCTGGGTATTTCACAGACATTTCAAATCCCAAAATATACAAAATTCCACTCATGTCTTTTTTCACCCAAACATGCTTTTTCACCCATACTACTTATACTGGGAGTTCTTAAACTTCAGCATGTGTCAGAAACATATGTAGGGCTTATTAAAACAGATTGCTGGATCCCATCCCCAGAGTTTCTGATTTAGTGGCTCTGAGGGGGAACATGAGAACTGGCATTTCTAACAAATTCCCAGGTGATCATGATACTGCTAGTCTAGGGACAAAACCAATACCCGTGGCTGTCGAATGATTCCGACTCACAGGGACTCTGTAAGACAGAGTAGAACTGCCCCATAGGCTTTCCAAGGAGCAGCTGGTGGGTTCAAACTGTCAACCTTTTAGTTAGCAGCCTAATGCTTAGCCATTGTACCACCTGGGCTCCAGTCCAGGGACAACTCTTAGACAACTATTGTCTTATTGCATCACCAAGTTTCTCAAATTAGAAACCTCAAATTCATTCTTGACTCCTTTTTGTTGCTCACCATCTCTCCGCAACACGTACCTACATCCGCACACACTCACTTGATCACCAAGTCCTATGGATTCTAATTCAAGAAAGTACCTCCTAAGTTACTTCTCGAAGTCCCTAGGTAGTGCCAACAGTTAATGTGTTTGGCTGCTAACCCAAACGTTGGAGGTTTTGTTACCACTGAGGAAACGAAGGCTCTCCGGACTCAATTGGACCTTGTCTTTCTCTTGTAAGAATATAATTTTGGGTTCAGCTCTAACAGGTTTATTTTACTTGTGACAAGTAAAAGGGGTCGCTGGGGGCTTATGCTTCTCCAAAAGACTGACACAAAAAGGGAAGCAAGGCTAAGGCTTATATGGGGGGTTCGGTGGAGACAATAGAGCAATGAATATTTAGTGGGTTTCTTTTGGGGGAGAGTACTTCTCAGAATGGTGGTGCATGTTAATTAGGTTGTGCACGCACATGGAATCCAAGATGAAACCCACTGATATTCAAGATGGAGTCCTCTCGGCAGCCCTCGGCATCGCTTATTATGGCATATAACACAAGTGCACTGATCTTTGGCACTACATCGCCATCTTCAGTGGGCTAAGGAAGGTTAAACAGCAGTCACACTTTGTTCTTCTGCATATGTGGAGCCTGTGAAGGGGGAAGGGACTAGAAAAACACTAAGAAGGAGACAGTAATTCATGGATTGTTTCAACCTTATCTCATGTTGACAGGGTGTGGTTCCTGTTTACCCAGCTTCTAGATGGTAATCTTTTAACAGCTCTTTTGTTCTGCCAGAACAGTTAACATTATCTGTCTCAGTTTGAGTCCACTCAAAGGTGGCTCAGAAGAACAGCCTGTCAATCTAGTTCCGAAAAATCAGTCACTGAAGATCCTATGGGACACAGTTCTACTCTGATACATATGGGGTCTCCCTGAGTCAGAATTGATTCAATGGCAACTTGTACTGCAAGTTACTTCTGGACCCTTCTCTATATCTTTATAATTCTGGTTTAGCTCAGGCCCTCATGGGCTTTTACCTAGAGGTAGTCCTTCTGTCAATTCTTCCCCAAGTCCAGCACTCATGCTGGCATCAATTCAATTGCACCTCATCACTCTCTTTGCAAAAATTTCTTTTGTTTCCTTATGGTATAAAGAAGAGTTGAAAAGAGGGCCTTCTGTGTTGGACACCAGCTTCCCTTTCCAGGTTCATTTGCACCACTCCCTCTAAGCTCTACCCACATTACAAAGCAGCATGTCCTACGTCAATCACCTGTCCTTTGCTAACATCATTCCCTTTATGTGGATTGAAGTCTAGGCAGGGCCTGACTTGTCACTAGAAATTAAGAAACTAGTAGATCAAGATAATACCATGTATATAGAAAACCTTGATTTCAGACAAAACCCTTGACCAAGTTAAAACACAGAGGCAAGATGTGTGATTAAGGGAAACGGAAGAGAGTATCAATTATTTAGCAACTGACATGTGCCAGGTGCTTACCCATTATTTAATTTAGTCCTCACACACTTGTTTTCTAATTTTTCTTTTGTAGATGAGAAAATCTGAGACTGAGGAAGATTATGCAACTTGTTTAAGATCAAATACCTAGCAAGTGGCACAGCTAAAATTGAAACCCATTCTCTTGTAGCAAATTGTCTGTCTCCAAAACCCAGATTTGTTTATCAAGTTTCACTGTTGTGTTAAGTCATACCAAAACAGAAAACCAAACTCATTGCTGTCTAATTGATTCCAACTCATAACAACCCTATAGGACAGAGTAGAACTGCCCCATAGGGTTTCCAAGACTGCAATCTTTATGGGACCAGACTGTCACAACTTTCTCCCATGGTGCTGCTGGTGGGTTTGAACCACCAACTTTCAGTTAACAGCCGAGCACTTAACCACTACAACACCAGAGCTTCAGATTCAGGCATAGTTAGATGAAAACTACTCAGGTAGTGTTGATTAGCTGACTGGTGTTGAACTAGAAAGCCATTTCTAGCAGATCTATAATAGCCCCGTCCTTGTCAAAGTTTCGAGTAAATCCTTTGAAGACATAGAGTCTACGGTTCTCAGCTTGAAACTCCTGTTAATAAATCAAATGTTGCCATGTGGATTTCCAAACACAATATTAAGCTGGAATAAGGACAAATGCAATATAGCACATTTAGTTTCAAAATAATTGGACAACTGCAAGATTAAAAGAAATTTTGTGTTGACAGCATTTAATTTGTGAAAAACCTAGGGATTTCTCTCAACCATAAACTCAGCAGAAGCCAACAGCATGACGTGGTTCTAAAAAATAAATAAATAAAACTTTACAAAGTTGTACTTGTTTTTAAGATGGCACTGAGTTCCATCTTGAAAATGATGCCTCTACTTCAGAAGCAAAATATTTTTTAAATAATTATAAAGATTTATACAAGCTGAAAATAAGAGGAATATGCCATAGTCTAGAAAGAAAAAGAAGAAACGTAGAGCAATAAAGACGGCTGAAGCCATTATTCTTCTGGGCTTTCAGTCTTGATACAGGAAAAGGCAACTACACAGTGACAAGTACCAGAATTGCCCAGCATGAAGTGAAGGACCAGAACCAAGGTTGATGTTTGATACTGGGTCCTGGGGTAGTGTTGTAGCACCCTTGAAAGGAAAAGAGAAAAGATTTCAAATACTGACCATAGCCGTAATTTATATGAAATAAATTAGACCTGAATTGTGAAAGGAAAAAGATAGCTGAGGAATCAGGTCCTGAAACAAGTCACCCATCAGCTCCGTGATTGCTTTGAATAAGAGTGTGAAGCCACCATTTTAAGTGCTTATTCAGTACTGGGACTGAAAAAAAAAACCAAACCCACTGCTGTCAAGTCAACCCTGACTCGTAGCAACCCTATAGGGGACTGAAGGAAGCACATTATCTCTAGCAAGAGGTAGGTGTAAGCACAGATTGAGAAAGAGAAAGACAGATGAGAGAGAAACAGGAAAGAAGAAGACCTTCAAGATTAAAAGCACAAAAGGAAAAGAATGCTAAGGAAGACAGTCACAAATATCAACAATCAGGAGGTGAATTCACTCCAAACAAAATGTAGATAATAGAACAATATAAAACAAAATATAAAAAAGTATGTTTGAAATTTTCAAGGAAGTATAACAGTCATAAAAGTAAAATAAAAAATTAAGAAACAACCAAGATAAAAACAAATAAATTTGATAAAGAACCAACTAGAAATACTAGAAATAAAAAATACGATCATATGAAATAAAAAATTTTTAAAGTGGAATAAATTCTAGACTGTGCATACCAGAAAAATGATTTTAAAAAATCTATTGTCATCAAGCCAATTCTGACTCATAGTGATCCTATAGGACACAGTCAAACCGTTGCATACGGTTTCCAAGGCTGTAAATCTTTACAGAAGCAGACTGCCACCTCTCTCTCCCATGGAGCGGCTGGTGTGTTGGAACCACTGACCTTTCAGTTAGCAGCCAAACGCTTAACCACTGCATCACCAGGGCTCCATAGAGAAATCATTAGTGAGGTGAAATATATCTGAGTAATTAACCTAAATACAATGAAGAGATATGGATGAAAGTTTAAAAGGCTCTGAAATTTATCTAATAAGTTCCAGAAGCAGAAAAAAGAGTTTGAAAAAAAGGAATATTTGAAAAGATAAAAGCCATCTGTTTCTAGAATTAAAGATAAGAATCTTCAGGTTGAAAACAACCATCAGACATTGAGCATTGTAAAATAAATTCGTACCGAGAAATCTAAGAAAAGCTTCAGAAAATTAAGGATAAAGAGAAAATTATAAATCTTGCCAGAGAGAAAAGACAGATTGCCTCCCAAACATGACAATTAGATTAACAGCAGAAGTATCATCAGGAAAAAAAAATAGATGCAAAAGAACGGAGTAAAGTCTTCAATGAATTCAGGAAAAAAGAATTTTTAGCCTAAAATTTTATATCCAGCAAAACTATTTTTAACTACATAGGAAGAACATATAGAGACAGTTTCAAAAACACAAAGGCCAAGATTATTTGCTACTTACAAACTCTTGTTGAAAATTTTACTTGAGTGCTTTTTTTTTTTTTTAATTGTGCTTTAGGTGAAAGTTTACAGCTTAAGTTAGTTTCTCATACAAAAATTCATACACACATTGTTATACGACCCTAGTTGCTATCCCTGTAATGCAACAGCATACTCCTCCTTTTGCACCCCAGATTTCACGTGTCCATTTAACCAGCTCCTATCCCTTTCTGCCTTCTCATCTTGCCTCCAGACAGAAGCTGCCCGTTTAGTCTCATGTGTATACTTGAACTAAGAAGCACACTCTTCACAGGTATAATTTTATGTCATATTGTCCAGTCTAATCTTCGTCTGAAGAGTTGGCTTCAGGAATGGTTTTAGTTCTGGGTTAACAGAATCCAGGGTCCATATCTTCTGGGATTCCTACAGTCTCAGTCAGACCATTAAGTCTGGTCTTTTTACGTGAACTTTAGTTCTGCACCTCACTTTTCTGCTGCTCTGTCGGGGAGTCTCTGTTGTGGTCCCTGTCAGGGAGGTCATTGGTGGTAGCTGGGCACCATCTAGTTCTTCTGATCTCAGGTTGTTGGAATCTCTGCTTTATGTGGCCCTTTTTGTCTCTGGGGCTAATATTCTCCTTGTCTCTTTGGTGTTCTTCATTCTCCTTTGCTCCAGGTGGGTTGGGACAAATTGATGCATCTTAGATGGCCACTCGTTAGCTTTTAAGACCCCAGACACCACTCACGAAAGTGGGATGCAGAATATTTTTAAAGAGTGTTCTTTAACAAAAAGAAAAACAGACAGTGGGAAGAAATGGGATATGAGAAACCGTGGTGATCACATGGTTCGATAAAGCATATTAGTATATTCACTTAACTACTAAATGAAAAACAATAATTTAAGAACTAAATTTTGTGTTAACATATAAAATAATTTATAAGAAACAACTAAATTAGCAGCTGAGCTCTAAGACATAAAGATTATACATCTAGTACTATAGCTTCAAAATTATAAAGCAAAAACTAATAGAATTGCAAAGAGCAAATAAACAAATCTACACTCGTATAACATATGACAAAGTTTGATAAATCTCTACCTAAGTTAATAAATTAAGCAAAACTAAAAAAATTTTTTAAAGTAAAAAAGTAAGGATATATAAGGTTTGAAAACATGAAGTTAACACACTTGATCTAGTAGTATTTTTCATGGAACTTGACAGACCGATTCTAAAGGTGATACCAAATATTAAAGGCTCCAAAATAGAGCTGAAAATTCTGTGTAAGAAAAATAAGAGCAAGAGATTCTCCCTCCAGATAGAAGACTGATTATAAAGTGCTACCAACTAACAATGTGGTTTGGCATTGAGATAGATAAGTAGATCACTGATACATAAGAAATTTCCAGATTTACCCATGTGTGGTATCTTGGGATATAATAGAAAAGGTATTAGAAACAAGTGGGGAAACAGCATTGGCATAATCACCACCCGTTGTTGTCAAGTCGATTCCAACTCACAGCAACCCTTTAAGACAGGGTAGAACTGCCCTATTTTTTTTTTTTTAGAACTGCCCTATAGGGTTTCCAAGGCTATAATCCTTAAGGAAGCAGGCTGCCACATCTTCCTCCCGCATAGCGGCTGGTGGGTTTGAACCGCTGACCTTTAGGTTAGCAGTTCACTTAACGACTGCGCCACCGGGGCTCCTTAGCATAATCACTGCCTACAGTTAAAAAAATAAAATTAAATACCAAACTCACCTCATACATTGAAATAAACTTCCAACGGATAAATGAAATATATGTAAAAAATATATACATATAAAATGAAAATATTGGCAAATATTGTTATTTAAAGTGAATGAGAAATAGAATTGTGTTGTTACAAGCCTCCCATATTTGGGGGTTTTCACTACTATTTAATAGCCTAGGGAAAGCTGACTGAACAGGAAAATATTAGAGATTTCAGATTTATCTGTACTGTTTTTTTTTCTTTAGAAAAGAACCTGAAGCAAAAATGACGAAAAATGATAATATTTATTAATTCTGAGAGATAGGTCAGGAGTGTAATTACGTTATCTTTTCTACTTCTCTATAAGTTAATAACAAAAAAAAAAAAAACTGAGTAGATTTCTTTTTTAAAAAAATCTTGGGTTGCATTAAAAGAGGTCAGGTACAAGACAAAGGAAGTGAGAGCTGACTCACTTCTGTTGCTGACATCCCCCGAATGGGACAACAACAAATTAAGGAAAGCCAGCCTACCCTTTGTAGAATGATTAACAAATCAAAACATTTTAGCTGCAAAGACTCAAGAAAACCTATCATCAAACAAGTAAAACCTGTCAGGAAAAAAAGCAATTCAATAGTTTCTATATAGTTTCAAAAGCCAGAACCAGGACGAAACCACATCCCGTTGCCATCAAGTCGATTCTGACTCATGGTGACCCTACAGGACACGGTAGAACTGCCCCACAGACTTTCCAAGGAGCACCTGGTGGATTCGAACTGCTGGCTTTTTGGTTAGCAGCTGTAGCACTTAACCACTATGCCACCAAGTTTTCCAAAACAGGACTAGTGGATGAAAACTGCCAAAAAAGACATTTCAGTTGAGCACGATGAAGACATTTCGAACTGGTGTAACCCCCTTACCAGTCTCTAGAAAACAAAGACTAGGGAGTCCTCTGATATTTGGGTTTTGGTTGATTTTATTAATAAACATTTCACAAGCATTTTCACCATCACTCTTCCACATATACCATTTACCTTAACAAACAAGCTTCCAATGGACACACATTCTCTAGGTCAGTTATGTTTTCCCATCTAGGGCATTTGTTGAACTAAGTTAATTTCATACCATTATTTGGAAAAATAATGAAAAAAGAATGCTTTGTGAGTACAAAATGTGTCCAAAAAACGTGAAAATTGTCTAATCATTCAGTGGATACTAGGACGTTCAGAATTAGTTACACTTTGAAAATAAACATGTTACTTTAAGAGATGGTTTTGGTATTATCCATAAATGCAAAATATGGATATTAACTCTCTGTCCTTGCATTGCCAAAAGGGGCAGAGATTCTAAAAATCAAGGCCTGCCATTTTCAGCTGGATTTTCTCACTTCCAGTGAGAGACAATTGGACAAGCTATGAGAGAGAAGCATAGAGGTGGGAAGTCATGAAGAGTGCCTTCATTGGTAACCCCTCGTTATGGAGCAGAGGTAGCGTATCAAGGCTCTGGGGCGCTGGGCTAAGAGCATTGGCTCTAAGACTAACCAGTCCTGTGACCTTGGGTGTTCTCTTTACCTTTTCAAAGGCTCAGCTTCCTCATTTGTAAAATAGGGATAATAATAACACCTACATCACAAGACATTTAAGGATAAAATGTAATCATTGAAATATAATACCTACCATGGCACCTTATGCATAGTTCATGCTCCATAAATGCTATTGTTATTATTTGAAATCAAACACATAGGTTTTGAATCTGTTCTATGTCACTTGTTAGTGGTGTAGCACTGGCCAATGATTAGTTTAATAATAATAGCTTTATCCATGTGTCGGAATTGACTCGACAGCAAAGCGGTCTTTTTTTTTTTTTTTTTAACTGAGCTCTTATTATATGCCAGGTGCTGTACTAAGTGCTTCACATGTGTTATCTCATTTAATCCTCAAAACAACTCTATTTAATCGGTGATGAAATCAATTTTTAAATATAAGTGAACTAGTACCAATAAGTGAGATCCAGCCCTCTGTCTAATTCCAAAGCTCTTGATATAACCAGGAAGTCAAACTCTCTGAGCCTTAGTTACCTCATCTATCAAATCAGCAAAGTATTAGGGCTGCTGTGAAGAGTAAATAAAACAATGTCCTTATTGCACCAGGATTTCTCTTCTCCTTTTTCTAGACCTTCAGGATGTCATGTGGCCTCTAACATAAGGGCCAGAGACTTAATTTCATTCCCAGTTGAGACCAAAGCCTGGAGCCACAGGAATCCCCTCAGTGACTTGGCAGCATGCAGAATGAAGGTAAGAACTGCCACAGAGTTTACTTATCCAATTCCTGGCTCCATCCACTAGCCAGCTCATGTCCTTAAAGCCTGGAAAAATGGGGAGCACGTTGTGTCTCCTTCAATTCAAATGTAACAAAAAGATTCTTCTGAAAAGATGCCCCTGACCAGAAAAAAAGTGAAGTTATGAAGTTATGAAGCCATTGCAGGTGAGTACATATGTTTTCAGAACTGAGGACATTTGTTTAAGGCCCCAAGAATTCCGATCAGCTTAGCTTCCCAGGCTTTTACCGATATGGAGGAAAGAGGCCTCTTTTCACAGATGGCCATATTAAATCAATATTTTCTTATTGCCCAAGTTTGTAGCCAAACAGCAAGGGTAGGCTGTGTCCTGCTTCTAGGCCCTGCTCTAACTAATGAGTCGTCTTGGTCAGATTATTTTCTCTCACTGCACTTCAGTTTCTCTACAAAATTAAGGGATTCTATGCCATGATTGGAACCCTGGTGGCACAGTGGTTAAGAGTTCAGCTGCTAACCTAAAGGTTGGCACTTCAAATCCACCAGCCACTCCTTGGAAACCTTATGGGGCAGTTCTACTCTGTTCTATAAGGCTCCCATGAGTCAGAATCAACTCAACAGCAACGGGTTTGGTGTTGGATTATACCATGATTAGAGCCCTGGTGGTGCAGTGGTTAAGGGTTCTGCTGCTAACCAAAAGGCTGGCAGTTTGAATCCACCAGCTGCTCCTTGGAAACCCTATGGGGCAGTTCTACCCTCTCCTATAGGATCACTTTTAGTCAAAATCGACTCAACGGCTATAGGTTTGGTTTGGTTTTGGGTTTGGGTTTGTACCACAATGATCAAGTTCTTTCCTGGTCTAAATGTGTATGATTTCAAATGAATACTTATAATGGACTGAATTAATGGACCATAAGGAGAAAAGCAAAATTTGACCTAGATTTAATCTGCAGTGAATTTTAACACTGTGTGGAGTGAACACTCAAGCGTATTGTCTGGTTTCCACGGTGGGTAGAATGAAAGACCTATTAAAATTACTGTTCTCAGAGACCAGGGAGACAATCAGCCTGGAAAGAAAAGGTCTCACCATGTGTATTAGTGTCCTAAGGTTAACACAACAAAGTATGGCTTAGAACAAGAGAAACTTATCGTCTCATGGTTCTGGAGGCTAGACATCTGGATTCAGGGCGTTAGCAGAGACCTGCTCTCTCCAAAAGCTCTACAGGAGGATCCTTTCTTGTCTCTCCCAGCTTCTGGTGGCAATAGGAGTTCCTCGGTTTGCAGCTGCAGCACAGCTTGACTTCTGTTGTCTTCCTCCTGTGCATGTCTCTCTGTCTCTTCCCCTCTCTTATAGGACATCACTCATACCAGATTAAGGCCCACTCTACTTGCCCTTGTGTAAATTAAGAACTTTTTTAAAAACCCTGTTTCTAATGAAAGTCACATTCACAGGTACCTACCAGAGAGGAGGTTAAGACGTCAACATGTCTTTTGGGGAGAACACAATTCAATTCATGACTCCATGTGTTAAGTGAGCCATGAATATCTTAGGCTACTGCTGAAAAAGCAAAGGGCCTTAGCAAACTGATTTTCCAGAAGAGGGAAAGAGGGTGAACTGCAGGTGGTGGAGGAATGTAGAGTGTTTAGGAACAATTTCTTAAGGAAGTGTACTTATTGTCAGTGGACTATGCTAAGACCAAAACCAAAAAAAAAAAAAAAAACCCAAACCAGTTGCTATGGAATCAATTCTGACTTATAGCCACATAGAGTTTCCATGGACCAGGTGGTGGATTCAAACTGCCAACCTTTTGGTTAGCAGCCAATCTCTTAACCGCTGTGCCACCAGGGTTCCCTGCTGTGACCAGCAGCTCCTAAATAACCTAGTAGCATTCTGGGGCACTTGAGCAACAGGTGCTATTCCAACCCTAAAAAACAAACAAACTAATAAACCCATTGCCATTGAGTCTATTCTGACTCATGGTGACCCCATGTATTACAGAGTAGACCTGTTCCATAGGGCTTTTTTTTTTTTTTTTTTTTTTTTTACTGTAATCTGAATGAAACAGACCACCAAGTGTTTCTCCTAAGGTACCGCTGGGTGGGTTTGAACCTTTCAGTTCAGTTAGTAGTCAAGTGAAAACCACTTGCACCACCTAGGATCTTTATTTCAATGGAAGTGCGTTAAAAAACATTAAGTCAGTGAAAAGGTTGGATGAAAATGACAAGAAAAAAAAAAATTACTGACTAACCAGGTTTGGGAACCACAGGTTTCATAGTTCCTAAACCTGGCTAGTCATTAGAATATCTTGGTGTCTTAATTATCTAGTGCTGCTATACAAAAACACCACCAATGGATGGCTTTAACAAACAGAAATTGATTTTCTTACAATCTAGTAGGCTAGAGGTCCAAATTCAGGGTGTCAGCTCCATTGAAAGGCTTTCTCTCTCTGTCAGCTCTGGAGGAAGGTCCTTCTCATCAATCTTTCCTTGGACTAGGAGCTTCTCTGCACAGGAACCTCAGGTCCAAAGGACGTATTCTCTCCCCCGGCACTGCTTTCTTGATGATATGAGATCCCCCTGTCTCCCTGCTCACTTCTCTCTTTTATATCTCAAAAGAGATTGACTCAAAATTCAGTCCAATCTTGTAGATTGAGCCCTGCTTTATTAACATAACTGCTACCTATCCCACCTCGTTAAGATCATAGAGGTAGAATTTACAACATATAGGAAAATCACATCAGATGACAAAATGGTGGACAATCACACAATACTGAGGGTCATGGCCTAGCCAAATTAATACACATATTTTGGGGGGACACGATTCAATCCATGACACTTGGGATGCTTTTTTTAAAATTCAGGTTCCCAGGCACCAGCCCAGTCTGAATTTCTAGGCATAAGGCCCAGGAATCTGTATGTTTTAAGGGCCTCCCAAGTATTTCTGATGGTGAGCTGGCAAATACCTCTGCAATAGACTCTCAGCTCTTCAGGTGAAAGGGCTGCTTGATACACAGCACCTGGTACATTTAACCAAACTCACAAGGAAAGCAAAATTGGTACCTCAGCTCTTCTGTTTGTTTGGATGTGTATTTGTTTGTTTGGCAAGAAAGGGAGAAGGCTGCAGTGGCAGACCAAAATTCAAGGTAAGATGTTTCTTTCCTATCTCGAATTCTTTCTCAAGAATCCTCCACATTTACGAGTGGAAAAAACTCCGGTCTAGCCTGCTAACTAACTTCCCCAGGGTATCTCTTGCTCTTGTTACTTTATCTCTCCTGAATTCTCCAGCTTCTGCCCTGCCAGTCTCAAAACCCAGAATGCTCAGCATTAACAGATTGAGAGTGAATGAGTCTGAAAATATGAAAGGGTACGTATCCAAAAATGCCTACTTGTCAGCACTCTGGCTTCTTGCTTTATGTTCCAGTTTCACACAACTCAAGTGCAAGACTGTAATCCTTAGACTCCTATGTGGGCATTAACCAAAAAAAAAAAAAACCAAACCCACTGCCATTGAGTTGATTACAACTCATAGCAACCCTATAGGACAGAGTAGAACTGCCCCATTGAGTTTCCAACAAGCACCTGGTAGATTCGAACTGCTGACCTTTTGATTACCACCCATAGCACTTAACCACCACACCACCAGGGCTTCCATGTGGGCATTAGCTCAGTAAATTACAGATATTAGAAAACCTCCTACAAAATATTAACACGTTTCCATTTCATTAGCGATACTTTTTATCCCTCAGAAACTTTTGCATACGATCTCTGTCCCTACTGGTTCTTTATGATTTTGTTTATGTTTCTAAGACTTCATTCACTAATTCACTCATTCACTTACTCTCTCCCTCCCTCACTCGTCCATCTCACCAAGTGCATATTATTGGGTAGTCATTGAACAAAATCCTGGGGATACAAAAATGATGAAGATGTTATCCCTGACTGTAAGAACCTGACAACATTTCTTCTCCAACTCTACCAGGTAGTACTTTGGTGAACCTCCTTATTATAATTGCAATGTCTTCTGTAATATGTAAATGATACTCACTTCTTTCTGAGTCTCATGGAGTAGGTCTAAGGCAGTGGTTTTAAAATTATGTTCTTCACTCCCCTAGTTCCATGGCACTGCCACAGAGCCAAGTTCAGGGAGAAAGGGGCACTCAGCAGCAAGACGCCAGGCTCCCCTTGACATCATCAACCATATTATCTATCATATAAATTGAAGTTGATTTTTCAATGATGTACTACTTAAACAAAGTTTCAAAATTCCTGAAACAGGCAATATATAAGGGTCATTCCAGAGTTTGCATTCTACAATTTTTAAGTCATAGATAAGGGTGGGATTTGGAGGAGTTTCGAAAGAAAAAGAGTTTAGATTAATGATAGAAGCAAGAGGGAACCATTGTCAGAAACAGTTCTGGGGCTACATATGCTGAAATAAAACTACAAGTTTTGAATTACTCCCTTAACACAAAGCATGAGGAAGGGGTTGGGGAGAGTGTCCAAATGTTTCCACGCTACTAAAATAGATTTTAATGATCACCTGGCAGCTTCCAAAATCATAGTTGTAAATGAATGCGGTTGTTATTTTCATCCATCGACATTCATCAAAGGAAAATTCAATGTTCTCTGTAATAGTTAAATGTTGATATGCACATTCCATTACTAAAGTATTTATCATTTAACTACTTTATTAAGTATCTAATGAATATTGCATATTAGTTACTTAATAGTAACCAACCAAATATTTATATATTTGTCCTGTTCACATAACTGCCCAGAGGGGAAAAAATGTTTTAAAGTGTTAAGAATCAGAAATAGTATATCTCAAAGAAATAAATATATTAATAAAAACATTTTTATAGATTTTCTAAATTGTCTTCTTGTTGAGAATTAGATAGTCTGTTGAATAGCTTTGATGGTATATATTTAGGCAGATTATCTGTCTCCCAATACCACATTGCAGTAGAAACTCATCAGAGTACAAAAGATTTGCAAGAAACTGGCATTGGTCTTAAATTACTCACACAATCTTTAAAAATAAGAAAACATATAGATTGGTAAAAGTGTTCCAATTGCTATAATTTTAAAGGCCTAACCGAGTCTCCAAGGCTATTGGTTAAAATATCCTCCCCTTCTCTTTGTTCTGAGTGGACACAGTCTCAGGCAATGGCTTTCATTTCATGGAAGATTCGATCATTCTGACAAGGCAGTCTCTCCCTGCTTCTCCCCACCCCCAATTTATGACAGCATGCATAAAATGAGAATTAGAATAAAAAATGGATCTTGACTGGAAACTAAATTGGCAAATGTAATTAGTGTCTCCAGTGCAATAAGGGCTTGTACATCATCCGCCTTCATGTATCTAAAGTGCTCACTGTCAGACCACCACCCTGTCTCTAATGTTCTCTCTACATTCCTCGTTGCCCAGGCTACACGGCTCATGTGAAAGGTGAATGAGGACAGATGTTAGCTTTCCACCAGCTCAGGCAGATGGCCTCAAAAGCACTGGGCGAGCCAGAGCATGAAAACTTCTCTGTGAGGATGAGGCTTGTCCCTGTGTGTCGTTTGGCTGACTGCTCACAGCCCACCATGAGGGTGGCCCATGAGTCATGGGCGGTATTGGTAGGGTATCGGGGGGAGCTGAGTATTTTCAGACTCTACCTGTGCGTGCTATTTATGTCAAGTTTCTATTTCTACTCTTACCTTTTTTTCCCCTCAAATGGAAACTGAAATAAATAAATTCTGCCAGCTTCTTTGTTCACATCACCCTTCTCTGTGCTTTCTCCGTACTCAATGACAGATCCCATGGAGCTGTATTGAGTGCAGCCAAAACTGGATCTGGAGGTGCTGAACATACAAGGGGGTCATTGCTCCAACCCTTGGGTCAGTAAACACCTAATTCAGCATTTTATGTTGCACCCAAAAAGCATGTTGAACACCGAAATGTTTGCTCTCCAACAGATGCCTTGCTTTGCCAGCTTCTCCGTGCTTTCTGGAGTTGTGCAAGGTGTTTCCTTCCTCAATATAGACAGTGTTGGCCACTTTAAATGGCTCAAGTATTCTGATTATAGTGATACAAGTGGTAATTATGAAGATAGATGAACAGCCTTGTGGTGCTTAAGAAGTTCTTTCACGTGAATTATCCCATTTTTTTCTTCACAAAAATCTCGAGGAGGCAGAGAAAGGAAGGAAATTATTGAGTGTACATACTATGGGGTATATTCTAATTTCTCATAACAATATTGTTAAGTAGTTCTTATCTTCCATTTTATAGAAGGATAAACCAAAGCTCATGATGGTAAATTAACTTGTCCATGGTCATGTGACCTGGAAATAGAACAAAGTTGTTGGGACTCCAAATATCATGTTTTTCCCCCTACCCTGCTGTATACTTCCACATCCTTCTATCTAAATGCTATGTAATGGAAGTGTCCATAGTCTTAACAAGGTGGTTTATTTAGCCCCACCTACAAACCTGTCATTAGCACCACTCAGGGAAAGTTCTAGAAAGCTTCATGCATGCTGTGGAGAAAGCTATGGAGTATGGGTAAGCATATGCCAGATTGTCTGAGCACTGAATAAATATGCAAACCAGTCTTCTCAACCCACTGGAAACTGAGAAGATTTAGAAGGAAGTAGAACACTAGTCTCATCACAGAGACCCTATAGGACAGAGTAGAACTGCCCCATAGGGTTTCCATGGAACAGCTGGTGGGTTCGAACTGCCCACCTTCTGGTTAGCAGTCAAGCTCTTAACCATTGTGTCACCAGGGTTTGAGCCAAAATTGACTCGACAGCAAAGGGTTTGTTTTTTAGAACACTAGTGGACCCTAAGGAAACCCTAGTGGGGTAGTGGTTAAGAGCTATGGCTGCTAACCAAAGGTTGGCAGTTCGAATCCACCATGCACTCCTTGGAAACTCTATGGGGCAGTTCTCCTCTGTCCTGTAGGGCTGCTATGAGTCAGAATCAACTAGATAGCAATGTGTGTGATTTGGTTTGGTTTTTAGTGGACCCTACAGGAGGAATGAACAGTGTCTTAATCTCATATGGGTAGGTGAGATTCAGACACTAGGGGACCAGCCAGTCCTCAGGACAAGAGCTGAGGTAACAGATGTGGGAGGAGAAGGCTGAAGTCAAATTTTCTTAACCTAATTGGACTAAATCGTGAGTGGATTCCTGCAACTCACCCAAGCCAAAGTGAGCTGATAGTCAAAACCCCAAGAGACCAAACACCAACAACAAGATCAAATGATAAGAGGAGCTATTTGGGAGCAAGCAGAGCAAGAAGGACAAACACCTTTCTACACGAGACACAGTCTGCCTAAGGTGAGGAATCCAGATAGCAGAGGCGATACCTTACCCCCAACCCCTGCTGAGTGCTCACTTCATCACTCAGGATAGAAATAAGAGGCAGTTTGAAGAGTTTACAAACATAAGGAGGTTGAAAGAGAAGTATTGAGGTACAATTTGTGTGGAAAAAGATTGTTCAAGAACCTAGGACTGGGTAGAGAGTGCCTTCCAGGGCTTTGGGAGTTAAGATTTGCCTTTTACCTTTGGCTTTAAGTTCTGAACTAAAAGGAAGGAAAGAGGTCCGTCAGCTGAAGTCAAGGGAGAGAGAAAGAAGATTTAAGGCTAGTGAGGATGGGGGAGGGCAGGTGGACGTTTCCGCAGGGTGAAAGGAAACCAGTGTTCTGGGCAGAAGTAGTAATAAAGATGTCACATTGTCTGATATTTCCCTCACACTGTCACTCTCCCAAAGTTGAGCATCCAGCACAGGGAGATAAGGAGTCTCTGTATGGTCTTACCAGCAACAAAACAGGAAACCCCAGCCTGGAGGATGGGGCTAACATGGCATAGAGTCAAGATGGCAGCTGTCTACAGCAGAAGTAATCCAGAAAGTGAGCAAACCCAGGCCATCTGTGAACGAGTAACTCCCTTACCTAGTGAGCAATTCAAATGTAAACTGATGCTATTGTTTCTGGGTGTAGCAGGCCAAGAACATACTCACAACAGTCACAGTGGCTTCCAACCGGTGAGCACCTCCTCCATGCCAGGCCTGTGTTAAGCACTTTGGATTATCTCATTTACTCCGCATGATCATGGGAAGCAAATGTGCTATCACCATTTGGAGTCTTTTGGATATGAAGGAAACTGTCAAAGCCACAAAGCCGATGAATGGTTGAGATGACGATCCCAACCTGACTCTATGAGAGCTGTGTGCTGCAGGGTAGGGTAGAAAAACCAGGCATCAGGAGACCATGGTTCCAACCTTGCCTTTGTCACCAGCTAGTTGTGAGAATTTTAACCTCTAGTGTCTCTCTGTTCCCTCACCTAAAGCCCAGAGATAATGTTGCCTGCTGCATAAATTGCACAGGGTTGCTACGAAGATAATATAGGTGTAAGTCCCCTAAAACCCTGACGCAAACATTTCCAGTCCCAAGTCTTCCTTCTCCTTCCTTCAAGCTAGGGGTTTGTTGGTTAGGTTTAGGGTAAAAGTACTTAACAGGTCTATTATAAATTGCAGGCAAAATTCCCTACCCTCCTTACATGACTATACTTGGAAATAAAAATTAAACAATCCCTCTAAAAGCTTAGAATATTTAAGAGAGAGCTGTGATGCAAACGAGAAGTGTAGATACAATTCAACATGTTAATGACATCCAGAAAACCACTTCATGAAAGGCAGCATTGTGTCTAGAGAAAACAACTCCCAAGAGTTTTCTTTTCTGCCATTTTAAAATAAAAATTTGCAAGTGAATACTGTGGTTAAGAGAGTGAATATGGGAGGCTGACCAAGAGCTACAGGAGCTGTGTGGAAACTTCCTTTTGATAACTTCTGCCCGTACTCAGAGGTGGTCTGCCCACAACTCTGTCTCTGTTCAGTCTTCGCTCCTGCTAGAAAACATGGGTCAGAGTGACTTAGGGAGTAAGGGATGATCAAGAAGAAATAGTTGGAGAGGAATTAATCTAATATTTGCCTCTATGAAAGCAAGAATTTATACTTCATCTTGCTTCCCCATACTACAAACCTTGTAATGGGAGAATTACCTCTAAACTTATGGATGAATAAACAGGGGCTTGGGCTAATATCTGCAAACATGGGAAGGTCTCTGATGTGGTCCCACCTCATTTAAATCAGCTAAGGAGTCCTTTGTATTCCCAAGAGAGTCTAGCTGATTACCAAAACATTGACTAATGCACCAAAGGCAGAAAGGATTCTAAGAAAAAGAAAATGTAAACTTGTTTTCACCATTAACAAAACAGACGTTAATCAACAATGCTTCATGTTACAAAGAGAAAGTTTCTGTGTACTTACTAATATTTGTGAAAAGATTTTTCCCTTCATGCTGTGTCTTTGGCCCCTCCATTTCTGTCCTAGCCACACTCGTTCTCTTACCTCCTGGAGCCTAGATTTCAGCAGCAGGCTACAAATCTCTCCCTGGCTCCCAGCTCTGTGCATAGCTATGTACCCTGCACCACAGCCAGTCAGTCATCCCTTCCTTGTTCCTTTCCATTGGGTTCCAGCATGACTCAAGTCTGTTTCTTCCCTCATCGAATCTCAGTTCTAGTGTTCGGAATTCACACCTTTCTGTAATCCAGCTCCTCCCTTCTTAACCCCATCACTTTCCACTAAGGACTTCCACTTACAACCACCCGTGTGGTCAGGCTCACTTTTCACTGCCCTCACGGACAGGGCATGGCTATTTGTGATGGCAGCTTGTCCACTGCCCATCCCTTTGTCTGCACTGCTCTTTCCTAACTTTTCCAAAAAGAACTTTTCCCTAAAGATCAGTTATCTGGTACACCTGCAGGAAGCCATCTTCATGTCTTTATCCTCTCTGGGAACCTCTCCTATACCTATTCTGCATACCCAGGTAGGATTAAGCAATCCTATTTAGTGCCACCCTTCATGGTATCACCTGTGTTGTGTTTCTGCAGTCACCTGGTTGGGGGATAAGGCCTATATTTTTATTGTATCAGTTTATTCATTTATAAATCATTTATTATATGTTTTATGGGACATATGGAAACCCTGGTGGCGTAGTGGTTAAGTGCTATACCTGCTAACCAAAGAGTTGGCAGTTTGAATCCGCCAGGCACTCCTTGGAAACTCTACGGGGCAGTTCTACCCTGTCCTATAGGGTCACTATGAGTTGGAATGGACTCGACGGCCCTGGATTTGGTTTTTTGTTGTTTTTTTTTTTTTTAATGGGACATATGGAGCCCTGGTATCACAGTGGTTAAGAGTTCGGCTGCCAAAAGGTTAGCAGTTCAAATTCACCAGCCTCTCCTTGGAAACCCTATGTGGCAGTTCTCCTCTGTCCTATAGGGTCACTGCGAGTCAGAATCAACTCAATGGCAATTTTTTTTTTTTTTTTTTTTTTTTGGTTTTTATGGGCCATACACTGGTATGGTTTGGAAATACAAACATAAAAAAAAAAGTGCTGTCCTCAAGGTTTCACAGTCTGGTGAGTGAGACAGAGAAGTAAACAAGTGGTTGCAATGCAATCTGAAATGTATCAAGACTCACATTTTCATGGGTTGCAGTGGGAACACTGAGTGAGACTGAGGCAGGTCAGGGAAGGCTCCCAGGAGCAGAGACAGCTGAGCTGATTGTAGGACATTGCATGGACTTGAACTCTTAGTTCAAGAAAAATGGGATATCTGATTGTTAATGGCACATAGAAAGAGGAAGGGACACAAGAACACAAGTACCAGTGGGTGTGAGGGCCAGTGGGTACAAAGGCCAGAGATGTAAGGGCTGGTGGCTGCAAGTGCCAGTGAGTACAAGGGCCAGGGGTTGTGAGGGCCAGGGGGAGCAAGGGCCAGTGAAGGAAAAAAAAATCAGTGATGGGTGGTGACAGGATAGCACAATATTCTACCACGCACCAGGCTGTGTAAGCCAGAGACTGTCCACTCCCCAAGCAGCAATACAGGTTGACTCTAAACACCCCCACCCTACGCACCATCTCTGGAGCACAAAGTGGTATGTGCTCCATTTTCTTGACGGCAAAGGCGCTTGGTTTACAAAAATTGTTTTCACAGTAAAACCTATTAATTAAAACCCCACCTACTTCAGGAGGCCTTCCTTGACCAAGCAGAAGTGAGCCCTCACTGCCCACTATGGCCTGGGCTCTCTGCCAACAGTCAAGCCCACACAAGAGACAGAATAACCAGGAAGTGTAACCCAAACAAACCACCAGGGTAAAAACACACATAAAAAGTCAGTGCTCATGGATCTGTTTGGAATTGCTTTTCATTTTTATGAATTAGACAGTAAAGAAAGGTAGTGGGTAGGGAAGAGGGGTGGGTAATGGGAAGTATATGGAATTTAAAGTCAGAAGTCCTGGGCTTAAATTCCTTCCCTGTCACCCACTTGTTACGAGACGTAGTTGGTTACCTAACTTCTTCAGGCTTTCGTAACCTCATCAATAAATGGAGGTAATACTATTAATGCCTCAGGGGGTTATTATGAAACTCAAATTATCTCTTCATTTGAAGCTCAGATCAGATGTAATGGTGTGTTCTAAGCTGGAGATCACTGGACACGTGTGAGTCAATATATTAATACAGGGAAGACAACAAGGTCACAGTATAGATCCCTTGCTATTTTTTAGTGGAGAGTATTGGCCCCTGATTATACTTTAATCTTGAAACCTATATGAAGGTTATCTTCCTTTAGTTTAAAGTGTCTGAACTCTAGAAGTATGCTGTGTCAACCTAGTTACTACACTCTAGGGAAAGAGAAGTGGATTATTTACCTAAAACTCTGAATGCAGTACTAGCTGGCGGAACACTTAACCAGAGTAAGAAGCCACCTTTCTTTGTGTCCTCTCCCACCCTGTAGTGGTGGGTAAGGAGCTGCCAAATCTGAGCTCCAGTCACTGAGTGATTGGCCAATCCAAAGAGAAGTAAAGATTAATTGATTTTGAGTGCAGCTCCTTACACGTTCCAGGTAGGGCTTAAGTGCTGCTCATTACAATGAAGATTCTTTGCAGAGGGAGGAAACACTTCACTCTAAATGGAAAGAGCCCATTGACGTCAATCTGGGCCATCATTGCGCTTGATTCCAATCTCTCTCTAGTGCTATTATAATCAAGCAGTAGCCTTTCTCTGTGCAAATTTATCTTCCACACACAGTTTCAGTTCAAGACCTTCTCAGCACTTTGCATAGACAAAGCAGAAAAGGCTGGGGGAGAGACTTACAAGCTCCCTAGCCCTGGCACACTCCCGTCTGTTTCATTCCTTGACTTAATGTTCCTTATTATCTGACTCTGAAGAGCTATATTTTCCTCCCACCTCTGAGCAGCCGAAAGTAACTTTTTGTGTTCAGCTCAAATAGTTGGTTCAATAGCGGTAGTTCCAGGTTTCATGACATTTTTCTAAAAAAATAAAATAAAATAAATAATTTTAATCTATTACCTCTTTTCATAAATTAAAATTTTACACAGAACCCAGAAAACTCTGGTAAGACCTTACTTCCTAAGAAGATAGATTCTATATACCCATTGCCATCAAGTCAATTCCAAATCATAGGGACCCTATAGGATGGAGGGTTTCCAAGGAGTGGCTGGGGGATTCATAACTGCAGACTTTTTGGTTAGCAGCCAAGCTCTTAGCCACTGTGCCATCAGGGCTCCTGATTCTATACAGCTACGGAAAAAAAAAATTAAGCTTTATTTTTAGAGCATGGGAAACCCTGGTGGCTAGTGGTTAAGATCTAAGGGTACTAATCAAAAGGTCAACAGTTCAAATCCCCCAGGCGCTCCTTGAAAACCCTATGGGGCAGTTCTACTCTGTCCTATAGGGTTGCTAATAGTCAGAATCTACTCAATGGCAATGAGTTTGGTTTGGTTTTTTTTTTTTCAGAGCATGTGCCTTACACACACGTAACTTATTTGTTTTCCAAAAGTGACATTAAATATGATTTTTTTTTAATTACATATTCCTGAATATGTGCATAGACATATATCTTAGTTTGGTGTGGAAAACCAGCTTATGTCCTAGAATAAACTGAGAAAGGATTCATTGGGACATTAGGTAGTTCAGGGGTTATCACCACGCCTTATTTAATTAAATGAGTCCCTGAATGGCACAAGCAGTTTGCACTTGACTATTAACCTAAAGGTTGGCAATTCGAACCCACCCAGTGGCACCACGGAAGAGAGTCCTCATGATCTGTTTCTGTAAAAATGTCAAGAAAATCCTATGGACCAATTTTACTCTGTAACACATGGGTCGCCATGAATCCGAATGGACTCAACAGCACTGGGTTTGGGTTGGTTTTTATTATTATTATTTATTTAATTAAATAGTCTTACATGGTTTCATGGTACTTTTCTGGATGGATGTTATCTATTGGGCTTTTAGGTTCTAGGTATACCCCTTTTATATCTTCTTTCCCAGCCCACCCCATATCTCAGAGGCTTTAGGGCTAACGGCTGAGTTTCCCAGGCCGTCTTAAAGCTCGGTTTCTAGAGGCAGTTTGAGCCAGTTGCCGTTGAGTCAATTCTAACACAAAAACCAAAATCCAAGCCCGTTGCCGTCGAGTCGATTCCAATTCATGCGACCCTATAGGACAGAGTGGAACTGCCCCATACGGTTTCCAAAGAGCTCCCGTGGATTCGAACCACTGACCTTCTGGTTAGCAGCCGTAGCTCTTAACCACTATGCTACCAGGGTTTCCAAAGGCAACCCCATATGTGTCACAGTAGAACTGTATACTCCATGGCATATTCAGTGGCTGGTTTTTCAGAATTAGATTGTCAAATCTCTCTTCTGAGGAACCTCTGGGTGGACTGAAACCCCAGCCTTTCAGTTTGCAGCCAAGTATGTTAACTGTTTCCACCACCCAGGGACTCCAGATGTCCTTGAGGTTCTACCAATGAGATGCAGGTATGTGAGGAGGTAAAGGCCTTTTCCCGGCTGCAGTTGTGGTTGCCAAGCAAGTTCTAATAGATATAAGTATATGCTTAGTATTTCTGGCCAGTGACTGCTCATACCAGACCTTTTTCCATCTTGGTGGGTGTTCAGCAGCTGTGATCGTGACAGTAACAAGAGAAGCTTCCTGACTTCTGTGCCACAGCATGGTCTCATGAGCTTGAAACCAGTAGCCTATTGGTGGCCCCCTGACTTCTGCTCTTTCAACCTTTCTAACAAGTGTTTAAACACCTAATTCCACTATTAAATCCCTTTCTGCCTGAGAGGAACAAAGAAACAAACTACACATGCTACCCTGAATGTTTCTTTTAACCCCCAGGACTTTCCCTGTGACTCTTCCTTTGAGAACCACTGCTTTCTAACAATCATTTTGCATTTCTCTGTTTTATGTGACTCTTCAAATTCTTGATAAAATGGAGTTTGAATCCCAGAATTATTGACTGTGCCTCAGCAATCAATGTGTAGATGAGAACACAGAGGCCCACATTACTTAAGTGACTTGGCTGAGGTCACACAGCAAGTTGGTAATGGAGAGCTGGAATCCAGTCTCCTGTCCACTCTACTGTCCCTTCTGATTTTATACAACTGTGTGAGTTATCTTAGCTCTACCTCATCACTTCTGTGACTATGATAAAATTGCTAGAATATTAGAAGAATTCTATAAGAAATAAAATTGTGGATAGCCACATATTCAATGAAAAGACAAGAAAAAAATCATAAGACACATGCAATTTTAGGGATATCAAGGCTTACCTAATCATCTGAAGTCTTCAGTCTTTATTTAGTTAGTTCTTATTTATCAACAAATGATTGTTGGGCACCAATTAGGTGTAATACAAAAAATATTACACATATACTACATCTGACCTGTAATCTAGTCACATACCTCTACCTCCCAGATATGTCCTAACTCCATCACTTCTTTCTCTCTATTACCGCCTTGTGCAAGCCATCATCTCTCACCCATACATCTTCTTCTACTCTTATCTCTACTACTAGTAATTCTTCAAATGTAGCCAAAGAATTTTTTTTTCAAATGTAAATTAGATCATGTCAATCACCTGCTTAAAATTTTCCAATGCTACATTATTTTCTCACATTTACGAGGCCTAGAAGTCCAAATTCAGGGTGCTAGTCCTAAGGGAAGTATTTCTCTCTGTTGACTCTGGAGGCAAGTCCTTGTCTTTTTTGAGCTTCTGCTACTGGGCAGTCTTCATGTGACTTGGCATCTGTCTTCTCCCATCTCTTCTTGCTAGCTTGCTTATTTAATCTCTTATATCTTAAAAGAGATTGACTCAAGATACACCCCATGCTAATCTCACCTCATTAACATAACAAACATCACTCTTTCCCAAATGGGATTATAACCACAGGCATAGAAACTAGGATTTACATCACGTATTTTCGGGAGACATAGTTCAAACCCTACCGATCATCTTTTAAGGTATTATAACCAGTAATTCTGTGAATCATTTGCAGTTCTCAGTGCTTTGTATATGTATGGCATGCTCCATCTCTTTAAAATGCTGTAAACTTGCATCCATTTACATAAATTTCTTGTTGTCAGGTGCTGTCCAGTAGATTACTACTCAGATCGACCCTATGTGACATTGTAGAACTGCCCCATAGGGTTTTCTAGCCTGTAATCTTGACAAGAGCAGATCTCCACATCTTTCACCTGTGGAGCCACTGGGTGGGTTTGAAATGCCAGCCTTTCAGTTAGCAGCAGAGTATTCAAATGTTTTGCCACCAGGGCTCCTCCAAAAAAACTTAGAACCCATAAAGAATGATTCATTGGACAGGAACTAGGTCACATGCCAAAATGTAAGCTGATCTAAATGACCTTTCATCACCAAAATGAATCCTGATGCATTTTTTGTTATTGTTAATGTTGTTGTTGTTGCAGTTGGCAGGTGCCACTGAGTCAGCTCCAACTCATAGTGACCCCATGTATAACAAAACGAAATGTTGCCCACTCCTGAGCCATCCTCACAATACTATATACACTTGAGCCCATTGTTGCAACCACTGTTACATTAAAGGTCTTCCTTTTTCTCATTGACTCTTTACTTTACCAAGCATAATGTCCTTCTCCAGGGATTGGTACCCCTGCATAACATGTCCAAAGTAAGAGAGACAAAGTCTCACCATCCTCCCTTCTAAGGGGCATGCTGGCTATACTTCCTCCAAGACGGATTTGTTTGTCCTTCCAAAAGTTCATGGTATATTCAATAGTCTTCACCAACACCACAATTCAAATGCATAATTTCTTCTTTGGTCTTCCTTTCTCATTGACTAGCTTTTGGGTGCGTATGAGGCAATTGAAAATATCATGGCTTGGGTCAGGCACACCTTAGTCATCAAAGTGAAATCTTTGCTGTTTAAGATTTTTAAGGAGGTATTTTGCAGCAGATTTGTGCAAAGCAATAAGTCATTTGATTTCTTGTCTACTGCTTCCATGGACGTTGATTATTGATCCAAGTAGAATTAAACCTTTGACAAATTTAATATTTTCTTCATTTATCATGATCTGGCTCGTTGATTCAGTTGTGGAGATTTTCGTTTTCTTTATGTTGAGGTGCAATCCGTACTGAAAGCTGTAGTCTTTGATCTTCATCAGTAAGTGCTTCAAGTCGTCTTTACTTTCAGCAGGCAATGTTGTGTCACCTGTATATCACACGTTGTTAATGAGTCTTCCTTCAGTCCTGCTTCTTCATGCAGTTCAGCATCTCAGATTATTTGCTCAGCATACAGATTGAATAAGTACAGCGAAAGGATACAACCCTGCTGCACACCTTCATCACTCAGCATCCCCTTGCTCTATTCATATGACTGCCTCTTGACTTTTCATAAGCACTGAGAAATGGTAAGCTTCTTTTTGTTTTTCTTGCTTTTCAAATCCATTTGACCTATAGTTGGCACTCTGTAAAATATCAGTGAGCTGGAATCTCCAAAAAAGTCAAGAGAGAAGGAGATACTGGAAGAAGAACAAGAGAAGTATTTTCTAAATTATTTGTGGCATCACTTTATATATACTAACTTGAATAAACCTTGTCTTTCTGTCATACACATTCAGAGAAGTACCAAGTCCAGTAAAAGTCTCTTTTTTCAGGTGAGAACCTAAAGATTTTTATTATTTAGGATTCTCCTCTCTAACTCCATTGTTGACCACAATGCCACTTAATAGTCACGACATCAATTGTTTTGTCTTCCTGGATCAACTTTCTGCCATTTACCGAGTCTTCTAATGGGAGGTGCTTCAAAGTGATCATAAAGCAGTCTCCGTATACGTTTGGTGCCTCTCAGGCCTGAAGAGCTCCTTATGGATTTCTGAGACTTAGTACCTGTGTATGTTGTTATAGCTGCCATCAAGAATTACCACATACTTGGTGACTTAACAATACAAATGTATTGTCTTATAGTTCTGTAGGTCAGAAATCTGACACAGGTCTCCATGGGCTAAAATCAGGGTGTTGGCAGAACTGCATTCCTCTCAGGCTCTGGGGAAGAATCTGTGTCTTGCCTTTTCCAGCTTCTAGGGGCTGCCTGCATTATTTGTCTATGACCCTCTTCTTCCATCTTCAAAGCTAGCAATGTTACATCTCCCTAACATTTCTTCCATGGTCACATCTCTCTCTGACCATGGTCGGAGAAGATTCTCTACTTTTAAGGACCATATGATTAGATTGGGCCCACCAGAAAATCCAGGTTAATTTCCCCATCTCAAAGGCCTTAACTTATTCACATCTGCGAAGTCCCTTTTTCAGCGTAAGGTAACATATTCACAGTTTCCAAGGCTTAGGACGTGGGCATCTTAGTGGGTCTATTACTCTGCCTGCCACAGGACCTTACTTCTTTTCCCCTTCAGTTTAATTCAAGAACTTTTGAAGACTATCTGACATGTAACAGCCATCGTTCTAAAAAAAAACCCAAGCCTTTTGCCATCAGGTCTATTCCGACCCATAGAGACCCTAGAGGTCAAAGTAGAACTGCCCCACAGTGTTTCTAAGGAGCAGCTGGTGAATTTCAACTGCTGACCTTTTGCTTAGCAGCCACATCACTTAACCACTGTGCCACCAGGGCTCTGCCATCATTCTAGATAGCGGGAAAAATACTGAGATAAACAGACGGGATTCCTGTCCTTGAAGAGTTCACAAGGCGTTTGATGGAGCCTAAAACAGGCACTACTTTAAAAATCAACAAACAGAAATTAATGTACCATTGAAAATATATAACTAATTATTACTGAGTGATCACGGAAATTGCCACAAAGATACAGTGGTTCAGGTGAGCCTTCGCAAATAAAAAGTTTATTGGTGAAAATGAGAGAGTGAGTTTCTAGGCTGAGGGCATGCAGCTTGAAAAGGCCTTCAAAAAGCAGAATCAAGTAGCTCATGGTGCTGGGACATCAAGTGTAGGGAAAAACAGGGTTAGAAATGAGTCTGGAAAGGAAGTGGGAAGATATTGAAAGAACACAAGGATAAAGCAGAACAACGTACATTGATTTATTCATTCCAATTCATTTCCTGGAAAAGGTGACTCACTCGGCATTAGAGACACTTTATGGGACTAATACAAGTCTTCTTTTAAGGGACCTACTGACTTTAATGAGAATTACTAAGGTGAGTCAAAGGCAGAAAATCTGAGAATAAGCAGGAAGTACTTTACTAATCAGGCTGAATTCCGAGTTTTAGCCCAAGGCCAAAACTATGCTGACCGTTAAGGGCTGGCAACATTCAACTACTAGGCAAATTAACGGACTAATAAATCAATAATTAAAGGTGCTGTTGGAAATACACACTCTGAGGTTCCTAGAGTAAGCACCTTTGAGCTAATCAAAATGATGTTTGGATATCAGAAAGAGATTGTAAACATTTGTGATCCAGTCAAAATTCTTTTTTGTGACAAGAAAGTGTGGCTGCTCTTCTATGCTTTATTGGATCTAAAGAAAAGGAAATCATGCTATTAGCATGCTTTGGGAGGCTAAGAGAGTTAGAGGTCAGCATTTGCATTCCATTCTGATGAAAAGGAGGAGGAAAGCTACTAATAATATGTGTTAAACTTTTCCAGGTACTTTATATATGCTGTCTCAGTTGTTCTTCTACAAAAATCCTGAAGAATGTTAATATCCCAATTTTAAAAATGAACAAATTGATGCTTAGAGTATCTTGCTAAAGGATACACAGGGAGGATATGGAGGAGGCCTGAGATATGTCTGGTTCCAGAGTTGATGTTTTGTCACCATATCATGTCCCTGAGAAAGTGAGAGTCAGTCCAAGACATGAAGGTTGAATGGTAGCCATAAAGCCTCACTGTCTACAGAGTCCTTGTGTGACACTGAAATGAAAGTGCTGAGATGAGGCTAGCCAGTCCTCCTTCTCCCCCAGAAAGAGGTCGCAAAGGGATAGGAGGGAACTGGAGCCCACTGGTATCATCAGCACTATTCTACGCCATCCTGTCATCCATCCATCCAGTCATTCATCCACGCAACAATTCACCCAGCCATCCACCCAGCCACCTAGACGGAGCTCCCTGCAGGTGAGACAGCAAAAATGGACCTCATAAAAAGAATGACACATTCTCAGAAAAATAGTGCTGGAAGGAACCTCAGAAGTTATCCACCTCAACGCCTTAATGTTCGAATTGAGGAATAGAAGCTCAGAAATACTCATCGATTCCTCGATATCACACAGCTAAAAGAGCTTGGACTAAACCTAAGCAGTAAATTTACTCTAGGAGATAGCTCAATAGGAGTGAGGTTATTAGGTCAGACAAATATTACTAATCATAGTAACCCTTGATATTTTTAGGAAGCTCATGATTGCCCAGTACTTAGCACCTTCCCTTTAAATTGAAATAAGCAACATCAAATCAAAATAAACCCTCCAGAATTGTCTAAGATTTTTTCTTTAAATAATATTGAATATATGCTCCCGTTGATCTAAAATTATAATGTGTGTGAAGAAAAGCAAAAAAGGTCAGTCACTGAAATGTTAATAATGGTAATCTTAGCTGGTAGGAGAGGATAGCTACTTTTTCCTTATAGTTTCAATATTGTTAAAACTGCCCCATTTATGTAATTTCAAAAAGTAAATCCACAGCAATAAGAGGAACTTCAGTTACATAGTTTGAATTTGTACGGGGCCTTTAAGAGCTGTGTAAAAATTCACTCATCATGGGTGCTGAACCCAAAGACTACTTCTGCAATTACCTTGGAGAAGATAAAGATACCCATCTAACAAGGAACTTTGATGATCTTGAAAGTGAAAAAAAAAAAGACCAGTGGTTTTCATAACCAGTTCTGTTTTTACGGTCTTATTTAGGTTATTGAATCAAAGACAAGAAATGGCTTTGGTTCAAGGGCTGCTGAACAACAGATATCTGTGAGCAGGCAAAAAAAAAAAAAAAAAGGCATATACTCATTGAAAACTAATTGGGTGAAGAGGAGAATAAGAAACATCTCTGTGCTGTTTTTAAAGCACAGTATTCATGGCAATCAATAATAAAAACCACCCTTCATTTGATTAAAGCACTTTAACACATCTATCTTTTTTTTTTTTTTTAATCATTTCTTTGTACCAGTTATGCCAGTTTCGGAAACCCTGGTGGTGTATTGGTTACGAGCTGTGGCTACTAACCAAAATGTCTGCAGTTCTAATCCACCAGGCGCTCCTTGGAAACTCTACGGGGCAGTTCTACTCTGTCCTATAGGGTAGCTATGAGTCAGAATCAACTGGACGACAGTGGGTTTGGTATGGCAGTTTCACAGGTGAGAAAAATTGAGGTTCAAAGGAATAAAAGTAGAGTCTAAGAGATAGAAATAATACACGAAGTTACCTTGGAGTAGCTACTTTGCATCAGAAGCTTGATTCAAATCTATAACTTTTGACCTTAACTACAGAACTTTTTCAAGTGCTTATTTCCAAGTGATTTCTTATTTTGCTATCCATGAAACATAGTCTTTGATCCTGAAAGAAAGCAGAAATAGCCAACTAGATGTTTGATGGCCCCTGATTTCCAAATTAAATCCTGTTGCCCTTGTTTCTCTGGGACCATATTCAACTTCTATGAATGATGCCTCTGAGAATTTCTGAACGGCAACGTTGTTTTTCTGATAATCACCCTGGTATCCAGCAATGGGCAGGAAGCGTCAGCCACTGCCTATCATGTCTGCACATTACTTAAGGGGAAAAAATTACGACTGACATGCCTTTGTATTCCTCACAGAGCTCACCCCCAGGCCGGGCACACAAGGATCTTCCCATAACCACTCGTTTGAATAAACTGAACTAGAAAAGGCAGGATGAATATGCCCATATGTAGCCACTAAGGATCCATTTATTTTATAACCAACCTGAAGCCAGTGGTAGAGAGAAGACTGTGATAAAATTTCCTCTTTAAATTCTCAGGTCACTACAACTACCCCCAACAGGCTTCTCGCTGGTGTTTGGTGAAAATCCAGTGGTTCTTTTGGGATCTGCCTTGTGTTGCCTAATGGATTCATAAACTTAAAAATATCTACACAGATTCCTGGGACCCATCCCAGCCAGACTGAATCATAATTTCTGAACTACTATAGGTTTTAGGAGGTGTTCCATTAATGATGATAATCAGGTTTGGAAACTACTGGTTTAGTGAAGCCTTCTCGGTATATATCAAAAACTACACAGCACACAGCTACTACCTAATATAACTGCTTGTACGTTATATGGAGCCCTGGTGACACAGTGGTTAAGGGCTTAGCTGCTGATGAAAAGGCCAGCAGTTCGGATTTACCAGCTGCTCCTTGGAAACCCTACGTGGCAATTCTACTCTGTCTTACAGGGTGGCTATGAGTCGAATCAACTCAACGGCAACAGGGATTTTGTTGATTCATTTTTTTGTTTGTTTGGTTTTTGGTTTATGTTATGTGTGAGGAGGGGCTTGCCAGGAAATTTGGAAATTAAAGTCATGAAGTTAGAATCTAATATCAGGAACTGAGGAGGAGAAAATAATTTCCCGATATTTTGGCGCTCCTCCGTGTTTATGGCTCCCCTAAACTTCATGTCGCGAATAGGCCTCATTTCGCACGCCGAGGCTGCCTGCTTGCCAGTGCCCACCGCAGTGCTACCTGGGCCAGCGCCCTGGGGCTATGAGCACGTCCGGTGGAAAAGCGCGCTGAGACTGTGCTACGCCGACGGCTTTGCCTCGCTGCCAAAACCCGGAGGGGCAGCAGGATGAGGAGAAAGCTGATGAGACAGCCCTCCAAACACCGGGGGACGGATCATTTTTCTTGTACCGATTACTTTGTTGTTATTTGCCATCAGGTTGATCCCAACTCATGGAGACCCCATGTGTGAAGAGTAGGACTGCTCCATAGGGTTTTCAGTGGCCTTAAAATTAATCCTGAGGTCCAGCATGAAGTAAAATGATTAGTCTCTCATCCAGTGTTCTGGATGCTGGGATATAAAAATGTCCTGTTAATTTTAAAGACAATAAGGACACTCCCATAAGACCCAATTATTAGTTAGCAAACATAATTGCTCATTACATTTGCATTTAGAGTTTGTGATCACTCTCACAAGGAACCCTGGCAGCACAGTGGCTAAAGCCTTTGGCTGCTAACCAAATGTTGGGTGGTTCAAACCTCCCAGCCACTCTGTGGGGGAAAGATGTGCCAATCTGCTTCCATAAAGATTACAGCCTTGGAAACCCTATGGGGCAGTTGTCCTCTGCCCTATAGGGTCACTAGGAGTTGGAATCGACTTGACAGTAATGGGTTTGGTTTTTGCTTGGTATTTCAATGGAGTCTCAGTTTGACACCATGAGAAAGAGCAACTATTATTCATATTTCAGAGACTTTTTTTTTTTAGAGGTGTTTAAGCACTACACTGATCTTGAGAAAAAAAATGTCAAGCAGTAAGGAGCTTGTGTGTTTTGTATATTTTATTCACTTGAAGATATTAACTATTTATTTGGAAAAGTCTTTCCAAGATAATCAAGTTAGAGTACTTGGGTCCCCCAACATCATTTAATAAGTTGTGATGTAATTTCCTGAACATCAGTAATAGACATTTGTATCCTCAGTTTACTCAGGAAATAGAAAATATGACCAAAATCAGACAAATCGAAATACGAAGAAAATAAATTTGGAAGTGCTGACGCAATGCTTGAGTAGACTAGTCAGAAAATGTCAGAAACTGAAAGTCTGTTTGCTATATGGAAGCTGTGGAGAGAACTGAACTACCTTACCATCAGATTCCAGATTGTGTTTTATGTTATTTGATTTGGTTTCTCACAGCCTTTAACGAGGCCTTGGTGATCATTACCTTTGAGTGCTAGATATTTTCTAATTTTTTGTAAGCTGAAAGGGCAGACAAACGCAAACTTCACAGACATAACCATTTGTGGCCACAGGATTTAACCTGAATTGCAAGCCACTTGCAAGAACAAATAATCTCTCACCCTTTACTTTATGGGTTCCAGATGTGTACCAGTATAATCAACCTTAGGCGCAGTTATTGCGTGAGCAAATAATTGGAGCCTGTAAAAGAGTAACATGGAGGAGGCCCTTTCAACAATGCAGCACCTAATGCTGGCTCATTAGCCTGCTAATTTTTGCAACCTGATCTTTCTCTCTTGGTTATTAAGTCATAGCAAGCTGTTTATCTGGAGCCAGGTTTTATAGTGGGTATCAAGAATATCATGGGGCATGCTTATAAAGAAAAAAAAAAATCTCTGTCATATAACAGGACTTCATCTAAATGATTTCAATAAGCTATATGGTCAATTCTTCAGAGGTGGAGGCAGCTAAAGCAGCTTATGCTGCATGAGGGGGAGGGGACAGGTCAGTGAGAGGAAGGGAACTGATGAAACGGCAGTGCGCGGGGTGTGCACAAAGGGAGCAAGCCACTAAACAGGAGGTACCCTTCTCAGACTGTCCGCAGGGTCCACGCCTGCTCCCAGCCATCCCCACCGTGTGAAAAAGCCTGTTTTGTATGTAGGCCTGATTTCTAGAGTCCAAGATGGGCAAAGAACCCTTAACAAAGAAAAGAGAATTTGTACAAATTTTCCTGAAGTGCAGTCACCTGCTAGTTAACTTGAGTTGTGAGTGGCAAACTGAATATAGAGCTGCCAAGGGCAGAAGGTGCCAGTGCCAGCACTCGTTGCCACCACGTCGATTCCGACTTGTGGCGACCCCACTTATGGCAGAGTAGAGCTCAGCTCCATAGTTTTCAATGGCTGATTTTTCATAAAGCCAGGCCTTTCTTCTGAGGTGCCTCTGGGTGGGCTTGAACCTCCAAACTTTCAATTAGCAATGAGCACTTTACTCATTTGCACCACCCAGGGACTCCAGCAGGAGTTCAGCACCCAGAAATTGCAGCTACTAGGCACCCATAGCACCATGAAACCTGCTCTGTACCTATTCCTGAAAAAAAAAATTCTCCCTCCCTTCCTTCCTCTTTCCTTCTTTTCTTCCTTCCTTCCTTCCTTTCCTATATACTGTACATTTGTAACTATTTTCTAAGTGCTAAGGACATACAAATCAACAAAATAAAATCCTTGCCCCGATGAGCATGTTCATAATGTACTATTAAGAAGTTATTTTCAATGAAACCAAATGAAGGGGGAGAGGAGTAAAGAGTTGAGGCCGTGTGAGGAAGTGATTATAATGATGGACTGTGGAAACCAAGGTGGGAATTGAGAGACTTGAGGATGTGAAGAGAGTGAAGGAACGGGGTGTGGAACCTTCCTTACTTCAGTTCCACAGGGTTCTCCTACAGTAACAAGAAGAAATACCTGTGGAAAAGAAATACTATTTTCTGTGAATAACTAAATAATGGGGACTCTATTTTCCAAACCAAAAGGAGGAGTCTATGGCCTACTGAAGGCCCAGCCCAGTTTCAGGCCCAGAGTAGAAAACAAATATTTACTTAAGTAACTGAAAGCATCCTAAGGGGGGTAATAAGATAGAATATTTGACATCTAGAAAATCTAAGAAGGAAAGTTGACATCACTGATAAAAGAACTTCTCACAGTCCATAATAAAGTCTGACTGACAGATGAAAAGGTGAGCTCCTACCTAGTGATTTCCTGAGAACCGCTTCCGTCAGTGAAACTGCACTTTGCTCCTTGACCTTAGACTTGACTGACTACAGACTGCTGTTTGAAGGTCATGCTAAAACGTGAACTAAAGGAGAAAAAGTTGAGTTCCCCTAAGAAAAGCATAAAGGCAGCAAAGTTTGACCGCCTCGACGGCATCTTCATCCTGGGCCCTTGTCCTGCTGTTATCATTAGGCTGCCTTGCTTTCCTCCCTGAATTCCTGAAGATTTCCTGATCTCTGACCATTTACTTAGTCAGAGGGGGCAGGGGGAGGTAGACAGGGCACTGAGCCCTGGGCATAGGTTGAGGAGGATGCCAATAGGTGGTTTCTATTGCCATCACAGTTTCCATCGCCAGCTGTGAGTAACCATTCAGCAATTTAACACTGACTGCCCTAGATGCTGTTTTGCCCTAGATGCTGTTTTACTTAGTTAGGCCCCTGCCTAACCTTTTACCTCCTATTCTTTAGCTGTTCTCTGATCCTTATTATTTTATCCACCAGAAAAGTATTGGATACCAATTTCTCCAGAGATGGAGCAAATCACCAAAGATGGAGCTCAACTATAGTTGCATGTCCTTAACTTCAAAGAGCATAGAATCAACAGTGGTAGTTCTAAGCCCTGAATACATATTAAAATCACCTGTGAAGCATTTTTTAAAAATATTTACGTCCTGGCCTGACCCCAAAGCATAAGATTTCACTATTGGTGGGTCCAGGCATGGTGTTTAAAAAAAAAAACAAAAACTCCCTAGGACATTTCAAGGTGCAACCTGGATGACCTGAAGACTTTTCAAAGTGGATACAGGCAGGCATGGAGAGTTTTAAGGCAACCCATTTTTGAATTCTTAACTTCGAAAGGTAATTTTTCTGATGTTTATCCACTGAAATCAAGCCTGTGGTTCTCATTTTACATCAGACTTTCACAATAACCTCATTTCCAAATGACAAAAGAAAAGCACACCTCTCACGCATTGGAATTTCATGATGGTACACTGCTCTGAGATAGAAAACCCTCCACCTTTCAAACGAAGAGGCAATTCTAAGTATCAATGTATGTATGCAGAGAATGAATGATTCCAATAATCGGGTAAGAATCCTTCCACAAGTCAGACGATTTCCAAGTCTTTCCAAACCAAACAAACCAAACTGTTGTCAAGTCGATTCCACCTCACTTTCAACAAAATTGAAGAAGGATCTGGTTGAGATATTAGCTGATAGACCATTATAATAAATATTTAAATATACAGATTATTTTTTAAATATATGAGTTATGACTTTTTTTGAACATGAATCACATTACTACAAAAAAACACCTTCTGTTTCCATCTATTTATTTCTATGAACACTCTATCACTACTTACATCTATAATAACAATAAATAGGAATAGAGTTGATACCAAATCTTGTCTCAGCCTAGCAATAATATTCACGCATGAAGACATGAAATAAAGGAAAAAAAGTAAACAAAACAGACACACCCATCAATTAACAGAAACATTTCCTATAATACTTCACTTTGTATATTTAGTAATTGACAAAAATAATATGTTTAGGTTATTTCAATCAATTTTCACTAATAAATCATTGATCATTTAATTCAGAAGAATTTTTAATACTTTCAGTCTTATAGTCCAAGGATGTTTTTAAAAATCCAGTCTAAATACATGCTATTATTATAAAGAAATATAACAGTGTGATCAATAAAAATCTTCAGTTCTTTAAAATATTATATTAAAGATTCAGTCCTATGGAGAAAAATAGAATGGAATTATGAGCTCAAGGGGGAAAATATGTAATATTTCTAATTAAAGAAGAGGTTGTTCATCTATTTTAAAATCAGCTGGTGGTATTAAATCTCTACCGTATTTAGATTCACTGGATAAAAATGATATAATAGTTATATTTTTAAATGATAACATTTACAAACACTGGAAATTAACTCCTTTGTAAATATTTAAGATAACGGTGAAAATTCTTAGATGTCAACCTAAAAATGTATAAAAAGTTACATCACTTTTCTAAATATTTGAATATATTTAAAACTTCAAAATATTTGAAGCCTCCTGGTCAAGAAACTGGAGCACTCACCCTTGTTTGAACACAACAGGTATTTTCAAATTATGAACTACCAGTTCCTTGCTTGGCACCGTTATTTACCTTTCCTGAAAGGGTTGTAGCAGCATGATTAGCACCCTTTTGAAAGAGGAGGTTCTATCTGAATCCCAGGAATTTAGTGAGAAGGCAAAGATTAGAACCTTGAACTTCTGATGCCTAATCTTCCCAAGCCCAGAGAGCTGAATTACTTCTTCTGGAGAATAAGAAACGAAAGTCAAAATCAGCCCCAGTTGAGGGTAGTGCATTCTCCTTGCACTGCTTTCACCCACCTTCCAAATCTGAGACCCATTACCTTCTTTGGTGACATAATTCGACATAAAAATGTCTTGAAAAGGACTAAAAATAAAGAGCCTTCAAACTTTCATAAATTTGAATCACAATATTTAAATACTCTCCGGAACTTCATGGAACAAAAGAAAGGGCCAGAAAAAAGGAGAAACACCAACATATGTTTGGGAAGGAAAGTGTCAGGAAGATAGCCAATGAGGGGAGCTGGTAAGCAGACATCATTCTCAATGGTACAGGGAACCCCAGATCTGTGCTCCAGGGCACGCGCACACACACACACACACACACACACACACAGAGTCACTACACGAGAGTTCAGATTCTGCCATCACCTCCCCCTGCATTGGGTTTCTCTCAACTACACCAACAAAAATATATATGTAAAAGCTTACACTGATAGTATTAACCAAAAGAACAAGTTTCAAAGATATTTTTTTAAAAAGAAAAAGGAGTCTTCTTAGAGACAAGATGAACCAGACATGTTTGGAGGAAAAAAAATGTGTCACGAGAACTCCACTTTTCTATCATTAACAACATGTGCAGAAAAGATTACTGAAGGATTACGTAAACCAGCAGGAAAATGCTACAGTGAGGCAAAGGCTCAGTATTTGCGACCTCCTTCCCCAGGTTCTTTGGAGATGGTACAAGTAGAAAATGTATTAACAATTGAAACATTAAATACCCACCAAGTGTGTCTGCCCTCAGGGAACAGCAGGTGAAAAGCCCATGGAAATGGAGAAATAGAGGGAAAGAAATCAACCCCTGAAATGTAATGAAGCTTATATCTTGGTTATGCTCTACCCCGCTTTGGAGTTTTGGTGTTAAGTAGGAAAGCTCTGAGCACTGGTAAATGATATAGTCATTGCTAAGATTCTATCATGGCTCTAAGGAGTTAAAATGAAAAAAAAAAAAACAAAAAACCGTTGCCGTGGAGTCAATTCCGACTCACAGTGACCCTATAGGATGGAGTAGAACTGCCCCATAGAGTTTCCAAGAAGCACCTGGTGGATTCGAACTGCCGACCTTTTTGGTTAGCAGCTGTAGCTCTTAACCACTATGCTACCAGGGTTTCCCAAAGCAGTTAAGAAAATGCAATTCTACTAGAGGAACCCCAGAAGGCAAGGCCCCCGGTCTCTATTAACCCAGAACTAAAACCATTCCCAAAACCAACTCTTCAAACAAAAAAAGAAAGAATGCAGTTCTGAAATCACTTTTAAGTTAGTCAAGAGAAACAGTCGAGTGTAATCCTTAAGGGTAACAGCTTTGGAGCTAGTGCACATGAGTTCAAATCCTGACCTCCCATTAAATAAACCAAACCCATTGCTGTCGAGTCCATTCTGACTCATAGCGACCCTATAAGACAGAGTAGAACTGCCCCATAGAGTTTCCAAGGAGCACCTGGTGGATTCAAACTGCAGACCTTTCTGGTTAGCAGCTGTAGCACTTAACCATTAGACCACCAGGGTTTCCAGTCCTGACCTAGGAGCCATTATTTAACCTCTCTAAGGCTTACTTTTCCTATGTGTAAAATCAGGCAATATTGTACCTACCTCAGTGGATTGTTATGAGAATTAAACATGTTAATATTTGTAAACCACTTAGAACAGTGATTGGCACAAAGAAAGTGCTTGCGAAGTACTTGGTCACATACCTTCGGTATAGGAAAGGGTCTTTTGGTGAGGGTAATTTTGGGGAGGATCCAAAGAGAAGTCAGAGTCACATCTAGTGAAATATTACAGGGGTCAAACAAGAATATATTCTTTGGTGTTAAGACAAAATAACGAGGCTGGTGCGTGTGTGTGTCTGTGTGTGTTTCATAAACGGACTCAGAAGATATCTTGAAGAAAAGGCTCCAGAAACATGTGGAGCCGTGCTGCCTTCTTCACGGGTCTAAGTTTGTCCCACTTCTCCAAAGCAGTGACATCCCCGGAAATTCTATCATAGATGTGATTTATTTGGCAGTCAGGATGGAATCGAGGGCAGAGATTGGTCCTAAAGATGCATTTGCATGGTCAATGTTTTTAACTGATTACGTGAGCATTTAAAATAGCTTGAAGCTGATGGAAATGGGAGGTGGCTTCAGTTCCTCTTTGGTTGCAGCCACTGGGTGGAGGTTTTTATTTGAACTCATTCACTCATTCAACCAATGTTTTAGGTATTGAGTATGACTGGCACTATTCATTGCTGCAAATACAGAAACGAAATAGACATGGTCATGCCTTCAAAAGGCCTAGAGAAGAGGCAGACATTAAAAATACATTTCCTGTGGAATCAAAAGGGCAACAATAGAAGCACATACCATGTCCAGAAGTAGCATAGAAGAGAATGGGATTAACTCTGAGTGTGTGTGTGTGTGTGTGTGTGTGTGTGTGTGTGTGCCCATTGTGAGGCGGAAGACAAAAGACTGCGGTAGCTTCCTGAATGAAATACCTCAAGTAGACTTCAGGGGCATAGTAGAAGTCAGCAAGTAGGGAGAAGGGGTCAAGGCTACATGTATCTAGCAATCAGAGTGGATGGAATCCTATGAGCAAAGACACTGGGATTTAAAAAAACCACAGCATAGGATGTTAGAAAGGTTATAATCAGCTCAGTGTTCCTGAAGCATGAAGTGCTAAGAGGGAGAAAGTTAGAAGGTTAACAGCTAGAAGAAGAGCAATTGAACATGATCTTAGAGAAGCAGAAAGAAGTCCAAGCTTGAAGAAATTTTTAAGGTCTGCTGTGTTTGTCTCAAAATAATTGGTTTTGTAACTCTAGAGTCACACCTCATTTTTACTCCATCAACGAATTATTGAAAATTTACTTTCTATGTTTCTGTTGGGAGCCTGCCTAGCAAAAGTCTGGCAGCTTGGGTGGTATTATTCTTCCAGGCACTACTTTCCTTTGTTCTAATTAAAATGGTTTCCATTTTCTCCTGTGCACAGTAATAATCTCTACCAGTTTACACAGAACCTACCTCCGTGTTAATGTAGACAGTTAAATATCCCTAAGTCAGCTTTTGGTTCTGCAATCTCAACTAAAAAGTCAGTCATGCTAATAATTAACAATAATAAACTTTTTGTATGCATTCTTGCTTACTGGTTTATAGCATTCCTGGGTTAATAAAATAGTTATAAAATTTGTAATTTATTAACATGCTTAAATTCTCAGGTGCCATACGTGGGGAAAAACAGTAAAATTGCCACTTAGTTTCAAGAACAATAATTTCTATAATTTAAAAACCCATATCTCAAGGACACGGCATCCTGGTGGTGCAGTGGTTAAGCATCCAGCTGCTGACTGAAAGATCAGCAGTTTGAACTCACCAATCGTTCCTCGGGAGAAAGATGTGGCAGCCTGGTCCCATAAAGATTATAACCTCAGAAACCCTATGGGGCAGTTCTACTCTGTCCTATAGGGCCTCTGTGAGGCAGAATTGACTCAACAGCAACGGGTTTGGGTTTTTTGGTTTGGTTACCTCAGTGGCTTTACTCTTTCCGTTTGCCCCTCATATTCTTATCGTTTGAGTTAAAAACAAGTCGCTGTCCATGTGTCCTGAGATGATTGAAAATACAAATGCGTGACCAAGCTTTTTCTGGTAACTTTAACACGTTAAAATTATCTATGGGGGGGGACTTTTAAAAAGGCATCTTTTCTACTTTAAAATTTGTGTTATTCTTGAAAACTAATACTAAAAATTAGAAGGCGATTTCTTTTAAAAAGATGGTTTAACCATCATTTTTATATTCTATCATGGAAATAACTCTGAGATTTACTTATTTGTAGCCTGAAAAATATAGTTCAAAATCCTTATTTCAACGGAAGGCACATTTCTTAGTTTGTTTACCTTTAACACAACCAGATATGACAGCTCTGGTAAAATGTCCTGGCCCCAGAGTTTCTTCCCTGCATGATCCCAAACTCTGACAAGTAACAGCAAGGCAAGCAGGAAAGGGTTTGTGTGAAGAGAATGTGTGACAGCCGTACGTGGTACAATTGCTTCACAAATAGTGACTGAAGTCAATTTGTAAAATATGACGCAAATACCTATTGTTTTATCCTATGACGGCAATGTCTTCTCTTAGAAAAGTCTACCAATGATAATTAAACATCTTGTATAGGACAGGAGCCCTGGTGGCGGAGTGATTAAAGTGATTGACTGCTAACCAAAACCACCAGCGTCTGTCTCTGCAGGAGAAAGACGTGGCAGTCTGCTTCTGTAGAGGTTTACAGACTCGGAATCCCTGTGGGGTCACCATGAGACAGAACTGACCTGACGACAGTGGGTTCGGGTTTTTGGTTAGTATAGGACACTATGCACAGTGACTTCTAGTAACGGGAAATTCTGGAAATCTTAATATAATGATTAAGCTCATAAGCTTTGGAGTCACATGGATCCTGGTTACCTTGTTCAGCAATTGTGTGACTTGGGGCACGTTCTGGACCTCCGTCAGTTTTCTCACTTGAAAATGATGATGATATTCATATAAACTCTATGAGACTAGGTGAAGCTTAAACTGAAGAACACAGGTTAAACATTTAGCTCAGAATTTGTTACATAGTAAGTGCTCCATAATTTTTCGTCGCTCTACTGCTACTATTACTAGTAGTGTTGCTATTACCACTCTGACTACAATTCTAGCAAATAACGACTTTTTTATTTGCCCAGTTCTTTACTTTGAATGGGAAATTCTAAGAGCCACACATAGACCACATGAAAGTAAAGGTTTGGAGGTATATCAGAAATATGCAGTTGTTCTTTAGGCTTGCCCAGTGACTTTGTGACCTGGGATGGGGCTACATGAGCCAGGCAGGATTAAAGAGTGTACTCCCCGCCCCGGCCATGTGGTTGTTTGCCACCATCAAGTTGGCCTCTGACTCATGGCAACCCGATTCACAATGGAACAAAATGTTGCCTGGCCCTGTGCCATCCCCTTGATTGGCTCTGAATCGACCTGTTGTTATCTGTAGGGTTTTCATTGGCCGATTTCCAGAAGTAGATCACCAGGCTGTTCTTCCTAGTCTGTCTTAGTCTGGAAGCTCTGCTGAAACCTGTTCAGCATCATATCAACACACAAGCCTCCACTGACAGACAGGTGGGGGCTGCAAATGAGGTACACTGGCCAGGAATTGAACCTCGGTGTCTCATATAAAAGGCAAGAATTTTGCCACTGAATCATCATTGCCTCTGCCCCTGGCCATAGTAATTGGTTTATGGATAGGCATACGACTATGAAGACTCAGCCACAGAATTTTTTCTAGAAAGATGACTAAGCTGATAAGATATAAGCCTGGAAGTGTTGGTTCTGTCACTTGGGAAGAAGCAACCTGAGAATAAAAATAAACTCTAAAGGACAGTAAAATTTAACTCATTTGTTCACTGCTGTATTGCCAGTTTCTATACATAATGCATAAAGCCTGGCACATAGTATGTGTTCAATAAACAACCGAATGAAAAATATATTACATAAATGAATGAAGTCAGTACAAAGGAAAGAAAAGTTGAGAATTAAAGAAATTCATATTTCTGAACACATCTTGTGAACAGCCACCACCCTCGTCCTGGAAACTACACTTTGACTCTTTAGTTTCTTAAATCAACAAACACCAGCCCCTTTAAAAATAAAAATAGTAATAATAGTGACATGATTTTATTTCTATCATTTGTAGTCAAAAGTCTTGATTAATACAAAAGATGTTTATAATATTTCCAGGATTTACTTTAATATACCCGATTCAGTTGTGAAAAAAAATACATTTTTTTTCCTTGTTTTTAGGATGACAGGTAAACAACCCTAGCCTTATGAAAACCTGTAAACCAAACCCGTTGCTGTTAAGTCAATTCGGCCTTATGAAAAGAATACCTTTTATTGAAAAATGTTATTTATCTGTCAGCTATTTATTGCTCCTTAAGAACTTGGGCGCTTGCTATACATGTAAACAGTCTCATTTTGTTTAACCCTTGCTTCCCTAAAGTGCCTTTCAAACTAAAGTATGCAAAAGAATTACTAGTGGTGATTTTTAACGAGCACTCAGATGATCCGAATGCAGGTGGAAAGGCACTCCTCATGGGCTCCTCTTATTGGACATAAGGGTCAGTGACTGTCTTCAAAGATTAGACCCTATTAGTGAATAGAACACAGCTTATACACTCTAAAAACTTACGGGATAGAAAGAGGACAAGCATAACATAAGAAATGGCAATATGAATGAAACATGCTAAATATCAATAAAAGTTCTGTATTGTGACACCATGGAGAATCCCTGATGGAGCAGGAGAACAGTGGGGTGCAGATGTCAAACTCTCATAAAAAGACCAGACTTAATGGTCTGAATGAGACTGGAGTGACCCCGGAGATCATGGTCCCGGACTCTCTGTTGACCCAAGGCTGGAACCATTCCCAAAATCAACTCTTCAGACAAGGATTGGACTGGACTATAATTTTTTTTTTTTTTTTAATAAGGCAGAAAACGATACTAATGAGGAGTGAGCTTCTTGGCTCAAGTAGACACATGAAACTGTGTGGGCAGCTCCTGTCTGGAGGCGAGATGAGAAGCCAGAGGGGGACAGGAGCTGGCTGAATGCACATAGGGAATACAGGGCAGAGAGGAGGAGTGTCCTGTCTTATTAGGGGGAGAGCAGCTAAGAGGACATAGCAAGGCATATGTAAGTTTTTGTGTGAGAAACTGACTTGATTTGTAAACTTTCACTTAAAGCACACACACACTAAAAGTTCTGTTTGTAAAAGGAGGCAGCAACAGAACTCAGCTTTAAAGGATGAGAAGAATTTTGACAAGAACTTTTTTGAGAGACCAGCATAAACTCTTAGGTATGGGGTGAATGGTGTCTTCAAGGAAACAGTAAGCAGTGGTGTGCTCAGACTGTAGGGCATGTGGGTTACAGACACAATTAGAAAAGTAGCTTCTCTGATCTGTTAAATCATGTCGGCTTCTCTTTTTGCTTTCCAGCACCATTTAGCCAACATTCTTGTAGCCATCAGGTGATGGAAACAGCAGAAAAATACTGTGGGACATATGTGGGCGTGCCAAATTAATGCGCTAAAATGTACTCATAGGAGATGATCTAGTGGCTCTTACCAAAACTTTGTAGTTTCGCTAAATATAAAAATTCTAGTAAATGTGGCTCTGTGGTTTCCAGAGAAGGTGAAAAGGGGAGAAACTTCTAGGATAGAATCACGGAGAACAGTAAAACAACAACAGAATGCTTGGGAGGAAAGTACACACAAAGCATAACACCAAAAGAGGTAGGTTTTAATTGTCTAGACAAACCACTTATTTGGGACACCAAAATCACAAAGTCAAATCAGCAGGCACTGCCCTACCTGCCTGTGAACAAACAGGTAAACAGCAAAAGGTTAATCATGATTTAATGCCCACAGGGAAATAGACCCGCCCAGTAGGAAACTTGTTCAACGTGGTTTAAAGAAAAGAAATACACAGAATAAATCCCTGTTTATTTTACCCTGGTGAATGTTAATTTTTTTATTGGTGATCTTTATTTGCTATCAGTGAACGATCGCATGTTTATTTTTACAAATCTGCTTGTGGGTCAGCATTTTTCATTCTAATGACTATTCACAGTCAATATGTTCTTTCACTTGTAAACAAGGCAATCGTTGTATTTAGACTAAGAAATATTTCCCTATCACGGTAAGCCTGAGACTAACTAGTGAATGTATACATTGTTTTTCTCACCTATGGACTTAGGCTGTTTTTATTTTATGGGCGATTGATAGGTGGTATCTAAACTTTCCTGCTGAACTGGCAAACTCCCTAGGACTGTGCTTAATTTTGGAGCTAGGTAGGGACAGCAGACTCTTAGAGCAAGATTGGATCGGAGGATGTCATGGCAGCAAGTGCAGCCAAGTTTATGTGAAAGGTTTTATCCAGAAGTGTCTTAGTTACCTAGTGCAGCCTTAACCAAAATACCACAAGTGGGTGACTTTAAAGGACAGATATTTATTTTTTCACAGTTTTGGGAGCTGGAAGTCCAAATCAGGGTCTCAGCCATGACGATCCCTTCAGTGAGTCTCTCTCCCAGTCATGGTGACTGCCAGAGATCCTTGGTGTTTCTTTGCTTGTAAACAACCCTCAGGGTCCCCTGCTGTGTGTGTGCACACCTCCATCTACTCTGCTCTCTTTCTGTAACTCAGGAATAATTAGATTTAGGGCCCACCCTACTCAGGCCCAATTGAATTAACATCTAATTAACACAACAAAGAAAGCCCTACTTCAAACAAGTATGGGGGTAAGGATTCCGACAAATATTTTGGGGGATACAATTTAATTCATAACAAGAGGCAAAGGAGAAGTCAAGAGCCAAGGGAAACACTAGTGCTTTATCAAAGTGACAGAAATCAAGTTTGGGGCAAAAGGACTCTAACCCAGCAGAAAAAAAGGACTCTAACCCGAGAATGAAAGGACTCAAGAGCATGACCCAGGAGTAGGAAACTGGAGAGAGTCCCTGGGCCACGGTTACATTGGCAATAACACAGCCTTCCAGGAGCTGTTCCAGTGCATCTCCAAGCAGGCCTTCCTGCACTGGTACACAGTGAGGGCACTGATGAGATGGAGTTCACCAAGGCTGAGAGCAACATGAACGACCTGGTGTCCAAGTACCAGCGGTACCAGGAAGCCACAGCCAATGAGCAAGGGGAGTTCGAGGAGGGGGAGAAGGGTAAGGGTGAGGCTTAAGAACTTCTCTGACTAAATTGTGTATCCTTAGTGAACAACTGCTGTTGTCCTCAAGCATGGTCCATCTTTGCATACTATGGTGCTCAGTTTTGCTCATTACTCCAGGCTTCACCTGTGGGAAGAGAGGCAGCTGTTAAGGGGTCAGGGATTCAAACACCACTTTCTCCCATCAGACTTGTTTGGTGGGAGGCTTTAATGTACTAGGATGTAGAAGAAGGGTACAGGTGTGTCCAAGGCTGCACTCTTAGATAACATCTCCCCAGTAGAAAAGGGGCACCACCTGGCTATACTGTAAACAAGGGCTGACATCTTCCTATATTGCATCCTTTGATCCTCATCTCACATCACCAGGTTAGATCCTGGTGTTGGGATGGAAGGCAGAAAGTGTCCAAAGTCTCAGGGGGACCAAGCCAGTGAGAGCAGAAAGTAAAACAGTCAAGGCAAATCCACACAGAGGGAGAGAACTATGATCTGAAGTGAGCACACAAAGATAACCTGGGTTCTGATATGAGAGACTGTGTGTAGGTTGCCCAAGGCCGCATATTGGAGTGGAAAAGGAATATAAGGGCACTGAGGTATTTTGATTTGCTAGAACTATATATAGGTGCTTTTCACTATTTGTTTAAATGCCTGCCTTATTGCAAAGTAGGGTTTGAAGCATAAATACATTTTTTTTTTAATTTGGCAAAGAATCGTGGCCAATAGCAAATAGAATAGTCAAACTAAAGGGACAAATCAATGTACCAAAATGTATGCTTTTGATGCCTCTCAACTATAAGGATAGGACTATAAGTTCAGTTCAAAAAATTCCCCAAACCAATAAAAAAAGGTACAATTTCCCTATGAGGAAAGCACATTTTTTAGATGATGTTCATCAGATTAGACGGTCATACTGAAGTTGCAAGTCACAATCCATAATGGAGAATGACGGTTGGCTATTAGTCTCATCTATGTTAGGGTTCCTTCAAAAATTCCTCTGTGACATGAAGTCACTGCCACAGGGGTTCTCCTGTAACACCAACATTTTACAGAAACTTTTGTGTTTCACTTCATCGACTACTTAAGCAGAGTATCCAACTTGCCAGAGACTATTTACGTTTATCACAGCATCTCCAAAAATTTTCTGTGGATTACTTATTCTGAGAAGTCTGAAAGGGAAAAAAAAAAAAAAACCCAGTCCCATGATCAAATGGAAAACTGTACACAAAATTCAAGTTCATGGAAACTGATTGTTGACATATTAGAAATTCTGTGATGCCCCAAAACAAACTTTGACTCCCTCCAATTATACCTTTATTTATCTAAAAGTTAAATCAAAGATATTTTGATCTAACTTTGATTAATCCTCTATTTATTAAATGGATTATATGGTGTGACTTTTTTACCCATAGTGCCTGTGATCCAGCAGAAACACATTTTGGGAAACATCACAGTTAACAGATATCCACAAAATAAATTATAATTGGTAAACCTATTTCTCTGCAAAATATTCTTGTGCTTGCAGAAAAAAACCAGAATTCTCTATGTCATTATTATTTTACATTTATTTCACCCAGCAAAGACAATGCGAACACACTCTGCACACAATAGCATCATGTCCATTGCACCGCTGATGCAAACCACGGGTACAGTAGGGTGAGAAGGCTTGGCTTCTATTCTCGAACCTTGTAAGCCTGTCCAAGTTTCTGTACCCCCTGTGGAGTATCCCAGTGAATTGGCAGTAGCTGTGGGGCATTCTGCTGGCCTGCAGCTACGCTGGCATTAAGTTAATTGACTTTTGAATGGGGATGTGTAGATGTTCTTGACAAGCCTTCGGTTAACATGAAGCTTTGGTGAAAAGCAAACACTGAGTGAAATAATAGGATTCAAAGATCTTTCTGGGTTAGAGTGATGGGCTCAATCCAATAAGAAAAAATTAAATAAATATATATAAGGTCTTCCTCTTCAGCTCAGTATAATAACCATGTGTAAGTAGCACTTTTATTTTGAATGTTGTTCTGGGTGTTAAGAATTCTGCAATAATCAAAACACTCTTCCTAGGCTTCATATGTTCACAATATAATGAGAGAAAGAGAAGTTAGATATAACGTATGTGTATTGTAAATGTTATAATAGAGGTACAAATAGGGGACTATAGAAACACTGAAGAGGAGTGCTAAACCCAAACTGGAAAGGGGTCATGAATGGCTTTCTGGAAGAGATGAAATTCTAAGTTGAGTGTTGAGGTTTAACCACATCAAAGAAGAGTGGGTTATTCATTAGAATTCTAATGCAGTAGCTCAGGTAAAGGATGTAATGGTCTAGAACTAAAGCAAAGAGATGAACCCTCATTTAAATCTTTCTCCTAAAAATTATTTGTAATAATTAGAACAAACAAATCTGTCTTGGAGGAAGTACAGCCAGAATGTTCCTTAGAAGCAAGGATGGCAAGACTTTGGCTTGTTTACTTTGGCCATGTCATCAGGAGAGACCAGTTGCTGGAAAAGGACATTGACTTAGTTATCTAGTGTTGCTATAACAGAAATACCACAAGCGGGTGTCTTTGACAAATAGAAGTTTATTCTCTCACAATCTAGTAGGCTAGAAGTTCAAATTCAGAGTGTCAGCTCCAGGGAAAGACTTTCTGTCAGCTCTGGAGGAAGGTCCTTGTCATCAATCTTCCCTGGTCTCGGAGCTTCTCAGTGCAGGAACCTTGGGTCCAAAGGGCACGCTTTGCTCTCAGCACTGCTTTCTTGGTGGTATGAGGTCTCACTGTCTGTCTGCTCATTTCTCTCTTTTATACCTCAAAAGAGATTGGCTTTAGACAAAAATCTAATCCTGTGGATTGAGTCTACATAACTGCTGCTAATCCCACCTCATTAACATCATAGAGGTAGGATTTACAACACGTAGGAAAATAACATCAGATGACAAAATGGTGGACAATCACAAAATACTGGGAACCATGACATAGCCAAGTTGACAGATATTTTGGGGAGACAGAAGTCAATCCATGACAGACATCATGCGTTATTAAGTAGAGGGTCAGCAAATAGGGAGTCCTGCAAGGAGATACATTGACAACAAAGAGCTCAAAAATAGCAACAATTGTGAGACTAGCACAGGACTGGGTAATGTTTGTACTGCTATACGTAAGGTTGCTATGAATCCGAGCTGACTCTATTGCATTTAATAGCAACAATAAAATAAAACAAAAACCCGTTGCTGTCAATTCCCACTCATAGCAACCCTATAGGACAGAGTAGAACTGCTCCATAAGGTTTCCAAGGAGTGCCTGATGGATTTGAACTGCCGACCTTTTGGTTAGCAGCAACAGCACTTAACTACTATGCCACCGGGTTTTCTGATAACAACAATAAAGAAAAAAATTTTTTTTTTTTTTTTTTAACAACAGTAGCGTGACAATAATCGTTTAGTCATGTCAAAATTATCGTATGTTACAAAAAAGAGAATTTTATTTCTGGTCACAAATATACAACAAGGAAACAGTTGGGGTGGGGGGAATATTTTTTAAAAATAGAGAAAAAACATTTCCCAATTTTTTTAAACAAAACTATAAACCCACAGATACAAGAAATTTAAGCTAAAATATAAAAATATAAGACACATTAAAACAAAAAAAGAAAAGAAAAATTACACAAATGCACATCAAAGTCAAAGTCCTTACAACCAATGATAAGGATTTTGGCAGTTGCTTACAAACATAGCCACAGTCCTACTGTATGATCCGGGAATAGCATTCCCAGGTATTCACGCAACTGATCTGAAAGCTTGTCCACACAATAAACCTGCATGTGAATTCGTGTAGCAGTTTTATTCATAATCACCAAACTGGAAGCCACCAAGCTGCTCTTCAATAGTTGAACTGATAAAGAGTGGTCATCCATACAATGGAATATTACTCAATGATAAAAGGAAATGAGCTATCAAGCCACGAACAGACAGGAAGAAATCTCAATGCACATTGCTAGGTAAAAAGAAGCTACTCTGAAAGACTACATAGTGTAGGATTCCAGTTATATAAAACTCTGTAAGTGTTAAAACTATAGAGACTAAAAAAAAAACAGCCCTTGGTAGGGTAGGGGGATATTGAATAAGGAAAGCATGGACAATTTTTTGGATGATGAAAGTATTTTTTAACTTTTTATTTTGAAATAAATTTACATATACAGAGGAGTTGCAAAGACAGTACAGAAAATTCCAGAATACTGTTCGCCCAGCTTCCTCTAATGTTAACATCCTACATAACAATGGTACTGTTATCAAAACCAAAAAATGTACATTGGTATAATGACATACAACCTTTTTTGTGCTAAAATATACATAACATAAAATTTACCATTTTAACCATTTTTGAATGTAAAAATCAAAATTCAGAGTCCCTCGGAGATTCCAATGATTAATGCTCTTGGCTGCTCACCAAAAGTTTGGTGGTTTGAGTTTATCCAGAGGCACCTCAGAAGAAATGCCTGGTGATGTACTTTCAAAAAAATTCAGCCACTAAAATCCTTAGGGAATACAGTTCTCCCCTGACAAACATGGGGTTGCCGTGAATGGGATCCACTCAATGGCAGCCGGTTAAGTATATTCACAGTGCTGAGCAACTCTCACTACTAGTCATTTCAAGGTATTTTTACCATCACAAACAGGAAATCTATGCCCGTTAAACAATAGTTCCTCATTACCCCCTCTCCCAGCCATCTTACACTGGCTAAAACGGCACTGATAATAAAACAGATAACAACAAATATTGGCGAGGATGTGGAGAGACAGTAACACTTATCCATTGCTGGTTGGGCTGTAAAATGGTACAGTCACTATGGAAAATGGTATGGTGCTTTCTCACAAAGCTAACGTTTGCAATCACATCACATGCATGTGAAAGCTGGACGATGAATAAGGAAGACCAAAGAAGAACTGATGCCTTTGAATTGTGGTGTTGGCGAAGAATATTGAACATACCATGGACTGCCAAAGGAACGAACAAATCTGTCTTAGAAGCACAACCAGAATGTTCCTTGGAAGCAAGGATGGCGAGATTGCATCTTATGTACTTTGAACATGTTGTCAGGAAGGATCAGTCTCTAGAGAAGGACATCATGCTTGGCAAAGTACAGGGTCAGCGGAAAAGAGGAAGACCCTCGACGAGGTGGATTGACACAGTGGCTGCAACAATGAGCTCAAGCATAACAAGGATTGTAAGGATGGCTCAGGACTGGGCAGTGTTTCATTCTGCTGTGCATAGGGTCACTATGAGTCAGAACCAGCTTGACAGCACCTAACAACAGCAATGATCCAGCAATCCCACTCCTAGGTATATAACCTAAAAAAAAAGAAAGGTATACAACCTAGAGACCTAAAAATAATGACAAAACAGACCTATAAACACCTATGTTCATTGTTGCTTTATACACAATAGCAAATAAATGGAAACAACCAAAGTGCTTATCAACGGACGAATGGATAAGCAACTTGTGGTACATATGTATGTGTAATGGAATACTATGCAGCCATAAAAACAATCATGAGTCCAGGAAATATATTACTGTGTTTTTACGAAAATAACATATACCTATGTTTGTTTGCCAATTGCACTCTCCCTCCGGACATATTTTCCTGAGTGACGCTATGGCTATGCCAATTTTGTTTACATGTGGATATAAGAAAAAATTCTCATACGCATAGTGACCCTGTAGGACAGAGTAGAACTGCCCCATAGAGTTTCCAAGGAGCACCTGGTGGATTCGAACAGCTGACCTTTTGGTTAGCAGCTATAGCTCTTAACCACTATGCCACCAGGGTTTCCCAAAGAGTCCGGCTCAATGGCAACAGGTAAAAAAATTAGCATAGTGTGCTTACAAAAATATCTTATGGGGGGAGGGCATGGCTGCCAAACAAATATAGAACATGCATGTTATTTGTTTAAAAGTACAGTACAACATGGATGGACCTGGAAGGCATAATGCTAATTGAAATAAGTCAAGCATGTAAGGATGAATGCTGCATGATACCTCTTTTATAAGAAGACAAGAACAAATACAGAGAAACCAATGTCCATTGGTGGTTACCAGAGACGGGGAGGGGAAAGTATGCTTTAGATCTTAGAGATGTGTTGTTTTTGGTGGTAGGAAAAGTGGCACCAAATCTGGATGTAATGAACATAGCACAACCAAAATAAAAATTGGTGTTTGAGCACATATGGATGGATATAGACATATTGGTATATGAGCGGATACAGGTGTGTACATAGGTGAGAACAGATGGAAGTATCTATAAACCAAAAAAAAAAAAACCTTTTTCCATCAAAAAGATTCTGACTCATAGAGACCATGTAGGACAGAGTAGAACTGCCCCATGGGGTTTCCAAAGAGTACCTGGTGAATTCCGACAGCCGACATCCTGATTAGCAGCCGAGTGTCAAAAACAGCTTCCCAGGCAGTGTGTTGATTGAACTGGTGCTTACAAGATGAGTAGAAAGTAATGTGACAAAATGAGTCGATAAAGTATTTGAGATCAAAAAAGAGATTTAAGGAAAGGAGAAAATATGAAAAAATTTATGGGGCAAGAGCCAGCATCCTAGCTTTGAGATAACACAAAAAATCTCATTCACACAGACTAGATTCAAATGCTGCACCCTGGCACTCACCAAGTTTGTGATTTAATCTGAGTTATGTAACCTCTTATCTTTAAAATCTATGTCTCAAGGATCTTATAAGTATGAGAAGAATTGATGCATTTAAATTAAGGTGTTGGTGGAGAATATCAAATATACCATGGACTGCCAAAAGAATGAACAAACCTTTCTTGGAAGAAGTACAGCCAGAATGCCCTTTAAGAAATGAGGATGGCTAGACTTCATCTCACATACTTTGGGCATGTTATCAGGAGGAACCAGTCCCTGGCAAAGGACATCATGCTTGGTGAAGTCGAGGGTGAGTGAAAAGAAGAAGACCCCCAGCCAGATGGATTGACACAGTGGCTACAACAACATGCTCAAACATAGCAACTATTGTGAGGATGGTGCAGGGCTGGGCAGTGTCTTGTCCTGATGTTCACTGGGTCGCTATGAGTCCGAACTGACTTGAAGGTACCTCACGACAAGAACAACAGAAATCAAGTATTCAAAATACCTGACACATACTAAATAGTCCATAAATGTTGACTCTGATTATTACTGTTAGTAAAGTGTCTTGATAACTTTTTTCTCCATATGATTGACCAGTTACCAAGCATTTCTCATTTAATACTCTATCTTTTCTTCAATGATCTCCATCGCCATATTGGCCTTTAAAAATTTCCTTATGTGAGTGAGTTTTTTTCCGGGCTCTACATACTGTTCCATTTGTCTGTTTTCTATCCCTGCACCATTACCATAGATCTCTTAATCATTTCAGCATTGTAATTATTATCTAGTGAAGTCTAGCAAAGCAGGTACTTGTTCCTCAAAATCATCTTGAATATCTGTGGCACATTGTATTTTCCAAAGATGATCACACACACACACACACACACGCACACACATTATATCCCACTCTGCATACTCTTCTTACAATGTTATGGACTCTCTTCCCACTGAGAGGTGATGTATACGTTTCCTTCCCTTGAATCTGGGCAGGGTCCCAAGAGCAACGCACTCCACTAAAAAAAATCCACTAGACTGGTAGAAAGGATACCTTTGTGACTTGTGAGGCCAGATCATAAAAGAATACAGCTTCTGTCTTGTCCTCTTGGGGCACATGCCTTTGAAACCCTAAGTGAACATCTAAGAAGCCCAGCTACCGTGAAGTCGCCATTCCAGTCAGGTGGAGATTATGTGGAAAAACGACCTACAGAGAGACGCTCAAGGAGCCCCATGGATTGCAGCTCCCAGCAGTTTGAATCTGCCCAGCTCAGGCACCCAATGTGTGAGTGAGTGAATGTGACTTGAGTCCATTCCAACCACATTCTAAACCCTGCCCAGATTACAGACTGGTGAGTAAAATAAATGTTGTTTTGAGCAGCTGAGTTTTGAGGTGGTTTGTTACACAGTCTTAGTAACATGAACAGTATTCTTGGCCACTTGTTTCTGCATCAGCTTCTTACAGGAAAAAAACTTTCAGGAACATTTAATGTTGAATTGCTTTAAATTTAGGGATAAAAGTGGACATCTTCCCAGTGTAAAGCCTTCTTATCATGATATACACACCAAATGCTTTTTTATTATTTATTAAAGTGACATATACTTTCTTTTCTTTTAGGCATTTATGGTACGTTTTTTTTAATGAAATGTATATGTGTGTGCATGTGTGTACGTGTGTGTATATCATACATATATTTATTTTCTGATGATAAATGCCCTTGTATGCTTAGGATAATCTTAACCTTTGTCAGGATGTATTTTTATATACATTTCTGGATTTGGTGTGCTAATATTTTATTTAAGAGATTTCAGTCTATGTTCTTAAGAAAGATTGGTGTATAATTTTTTTTTATCATTCTCTGGTTTAATATCAAGGTTATATTAAGAACACAAAATGAGTGGGTGCCCATTTCTTCTTATTTTACCTTCTCGAGATTGGGGTGCTGTATTCCTTGAAAGTTTGCTCGAACTTGCATATAAAAGCCTTTAGGCCTGGTTTTGGGGGAAGGTTCTTTGTTTTAGGGGTAGATTTAAAATACTGATTTAATTGCCTTATAGTTTCCACCACCTGTCACTTTGTCATGCTGTGGTGGTTTGCTTGTTGTTTTGAGACTGGAAGCTATACCACCAGCATTTCAAATGCCACCAGGGCCACCCAACATGGACAAGTTTCAGTGGAGCTTCCAGACTAAGACAGACCAGGAAGAAAGAGCTGGTGATCTACTTCAGAAAATCACTCGAGAACAATCTTACGGCTCACAGCAGAACGTTGTTTAATACACTACGTGAAGGTGAGCCCCTAGCTTGGAACGTACTCCAAATACGCAGTGGCTACAACAGTGGACTTGAGCATACCAACGGTCATAAAGATAGCATCAAAAAAAACAAAAACCAACTCCAATGCCTTTGGGTCAATTCTGATTCATAGAGACCCTATAAGACAGAGTAGAACTGCCCCATGGGGTTTCCAGGAGTGGCTGACTGGTGGATATGAACCGCCTACCTTTTGGTTAGCAACCCTAGCTCTCAGCCACTGTGCCACCAGGGCTGCAAAGATAGTACAGGGCTGGTCAATGTTTAGTTCAGTTGTATGTAGGGTCACCATGAATTGGAGCCAACTATTTTTTTTCTTTTTTTTGATGACACTAACAACATGTTACAAGTAGGGTTAAATTTTCTATTTGTTTTTGTTTCACTTCAGGTAAATTTTAAATTTTCTAAGAAATAGACTAAAATGTTTTATTTTTCCTACATTTTTGAATAATAGCATACCTGCTTATAAAATTCTAAAGTGATGTTATTTTCTCTTCATACTTTGAAGATATTATTTCTTTGTCTTATATCTTCTATTATCTTTGCTGACAACACTGCTTTCATTCTAATTGTAGTTCTTATGTAGGTAATCTTTCTTCTAAAATTATCTCTGTCTCTGGTGTTCTGCTGTTTCATTACAAAATATCTATGTGCAGATTTGTGGAAACCCTGGTGGGGCAGTGGTTAAGAGCTATAGCTGCTAACCAAGAGGTCAGCAGTTCGAATCTGCCAGGCTCTCCTTGGAAACTCTCTGGGGCAGCTCTACTCTGTCCTATAGGGTCACTATGAGTTGGAATCGACTCGACGGCAGCGGTTTGGTTTTTGGTTTTTATGTGCAGATTTATATTTATCCTGCTTAGGCTCATTGAAATTATTGAATCCAAGTTCTCATAAGTCTTGATATATTATATATTTTATGTTTCTTCTGTTTCTTTCTTTTTAAATTCTATTAGATGTAAATTTGATCATTTAACTGTCCTTTGCTGTCTGAACCTATTTAATATTTTACATTTCTTCATTAGTCTGTCATGCATTGTATCATTGCTCAGCTTTATGTTTCAATTCACTGATTATTGCATGGCAGCCTTGCCCCCTCAACTTGGGTGGTGACCCCACCCCCTGGCACACTTTAATGGCAGCCTCACACTCCGGAATTGAGTTGATGGAGATCTGACTCTTGGAAACCTAGAATACTTTGGCCTCACCCTTTGAGATCCAGGAGAACATGGCCCCAATCTTTGAAACCGAGAAGGTCCTGCTTTCTGTGCTCCTTCCAACAGTTCTGCTGATCTCAAAGCTGCTCCAGGGATGGTCTGTTTCTTTTCTTGGAGGACAACAGATATAGCTCCTTTGGCCTGTTTCCTGCTGTAACATTCCAAGAGGCAAACAACGTTCTTTCCTTTCTTCAGTCTAAGTTGATGAACTTTCTGCTGTGGTAGTTGGCTAGATCCATCAGTCACAGGCTTAATCTCTTTAACAAAAGATTGTGTAGCCATGGCCTTAATGAAAATTCTAGAACACCTGTCCTTAGTTTGTACAACAGAATTTTCCAAATCTTTAAGTTTTGTTTTCATTTTTCATAGTTCATTTTTAAGTCCATCTCTTTCCTCTTTCATTTTACCAAAAGCAGCAAGGAGAAACCATGTGGTCCCTTTAAGATTTTGCTTAGAAATCTCATCAGCCAGATATCCACATTCATCACTTACATGTTCTACCTTCCACTAAACATTTGAACACAATCCAGACAAGTTCTTTGCCACTGCATAAAAAACATCACTTTTCCTCCGTTGTCCAATCACATGGTCATCGTTCTACTTTAAAGCCTCACCAGAAGCACATTTAATGCCCACATTTCTAGCAATATTCTGTTGCTGGTACCATATGTATTCTCTAAGATTATACAGACTTTCTCTAAACTCTCCTCACTCCTTCTGAGCCCTCACCAGTATTGCCTCTGACATCCATAATTCCATCAACAGTCTCTTCAAGGCAACTTAGGTTTTACTATTAAACAAAACCCATTGGCACCTTAAAACTCTTTCACCCTCCAACCATCACCCAATTCCAAAACCACTTCCACATTTTAGGCATCTGTTAGAGCAGCACCCCACTCTTCTGGTACCAAATTCTTAGTTTTCTAGCGCTGCTATAACAGAAATACCACAAGTGGGTGGCTTTAACAAATGGAAATTTATTTTCTCACAATTTAGATTAGAAGTCCAAATTCAGAGTACTGGCTATAGCAGAAGGCTTTCTCTCTCTGCCGGCTCAGGAGGAAGCTCCATATCTCTCTCCAGCATCTGTGAGCACTTGGTTCCATGGAGATCTCCATGTGTCTTGGCAATAATATTACCCCATTTCTCTTCCGCTTACTTATTCAACCTCTTTTGGATCTCAAAAGAGATTGACTCAAGATACACCCTACACTAATCCTGCCTCATTAACATAACAAAGACATCCCATTCCCAAATGGGACTATAAGGACAAGCATAAAGGTTAGGATTTATAACACAAATTTTGGGAGGACATACTTCAATTCATAACGGTCTCAGAGTTTTGGACTTAAACGGTATCTGAGTTCAAAAGCACATTGTTCTGAGTTTGATTCTCAAACCTCAAAATCAAGTCTCTCCAGCTCAAATACTTATACAGCACCTTGCCTTATTATACCAGATTGCAATCATCCCCAGAACACTGGGTTGCCTTTTATCAGCCATTGAATACCAGGTGTAAACCATAAAGTAATGACTTTCTTCACATCTACCAGAACTGACAATTCCAAATAAAGATGGCTCTTCAAAGCAATTACTTTCCTTTAAAAGAATAGCCTTCACAATCAGTTCACCAGACACATACACATACAAGAGTCTCAGGACTATAGTAGTCACAGAATGCCCTTGCTTAATTCATTATCTCTCTTCTCTTTCCCTTCTTTCATTTATTCTTCTTTTCTAATCCCATACCCAACCCTCAAAGTAGCTGTATGGTACAGTTTGCTACACCAAGAGACACTGAGGCAAAGAGATGAGGCAGACTATGTAGCAGAACCAAGGGAAGTCTTATGTGTGTCCCATCGAGAAGCAAGTTTATTGATACAAATGAGCCTGTGTGCCCCACCAATCTGTAGGTGCTCCAAGCGGATAAAAAAAATGGGTGCAATTAGCTGAAACCATGAGCGGCTGAATGGCAGTCTGATGAGCACTGCCTACCAGGAGCCTGGGTCGTAATGTGGCACTGTCCAAAATGGAGATGAAACCAAGTGTAGCTGCAGGCTAGAGTTGCACTAGCCTGTACTGGCATGGGCAAAGCTGCTTTTTGTTCTGGAGATCCCTGAGTTCTTCCAGACTTTGAGCAATCTCCAGAATAAATCAAAATCATCATTTTGTCTCTAAAAATTTTTATACTCCTGAATAAATACTTGACTAGGCAAATTTTTTAAAAAGTGGATTAATGTTGTAGCACGCAGTGTGGCATGTTCACTCACGTTCTGGACACTGGATGTATCAGAATTAAGGATCTGAAGGAAAGACAGAACTATCATTTATTAAACAACCACCTTGTACCAATCACTGCTCCCTGCTCTGCCTTTGTTGCTGACACAGCAATCCTGCTGGTGTGTATCATTAGTCCCATTTCACAGAAGGACAAACTAAAGTTCAGAATGGCTAGTAGGCTTGACCAAATCGATATCATGTAAACTATGGAGCTAGCATGCAAACCCAGATCTTTCTAGATCTAAACTGCAGGCTTCTTTAATTCATGCTCCCTTAATAATGCTGCCTCTTTGAACCAAGAATGAGGACCTGGCTTCAAGCCTGGGCTCAGCCACTTATCACCTGTGCCACTTAATTTTTCTCTGAGCCTCAGTTTGCTCGTCTACAAAAAAGGGAAGATAAAAACCTGCCCTGACTGCCTCACGTGGCATCATCGAAATTAAATGAGCTCCTCTATGTGAAAGTACAATGCAAGCTCTCAAGTGCCACACATGGAAAGCATTGTAATTATTGCCAGAAATGCTTCCAGTGCTTTCTTGGGCATGATCTCTATAAGATTTCAGAAATAATATAGCCGGGGGGCGGGGGGGGAAAGTGGCACAGGGATGGTCAAGAGACCAGGTAGTAAGCATAAAACAGAGGAAATCACAACCGGAAGGCTGACAGAGTAGCAATCTGTGTATCTGCTGGTTTCACAAATCATTAAACATAACAGCAAATATAAAGCAAATGTTTCCTGCCTGGTTTTAAAATGTAGAGTCAGAGGGTAAAGTTGTAATGTTCCCTGCGAGGGGCCATTAGATGAGCGTTACACGGAGAACTGGTGCCTAATTGCTGCTGCCTAGCCATTTTCCCAGTAGCAGGTAGGGCTGGTTATTGCTGCAGGCAGGAACCATGTGTGCCTCCTGTGACTCCAGCCAAAGGTCTCCTAAGGGTCCAGATCATTCATGTCTACTCCCAAGAAAATGACAGTGAAGCTGCTTCAGCAGAGCTCGGGGCCAAATGCTTTTAAGATTTAGCCTTTATCTTTTTGTGGCTTGTACATCAGCAGAAAGACTTTTACTTTTGTGCCCATCAACACCATTTCCAAACGTGAATATGTTTCCCAACACGCTTTTGCAAATAAAGTCCATGACAAGTCTCTATGCTTCTCTGTCCAAGATCTCAGTCCTGTGCTCCATACCTTGAACTATATTTGGCACATGGGTGCCCTGAGAAAATGTTTGTGAAGAGAAGGAAGGAACAGAAGAGAGCAGGAAGAGGGTAGGGAGGGGTGGCAGGAGGGAAAGGAATGAGGAAGGGAAAAATGAGGAAGGGAGGAAGGAAGAAAAGAAGGAGCCCACAAATTAGAAATGATAAAAACCTGTTCTAAACAGTTCACAATGTTTCTATGACAATAAATGAGATAATGTTTATGAAAGCAATTTGTAACCTGTGAGGCAATATTTAAATGTAAATGATCGCTGTTGGTAGTAGTAGTAGTAGTAACAATGACAGTAGCAGCACTCAGTCTACCTGTTGGTACCCTAGATGGGACTTCTGGTACTTACTCTGGTACTTGCCTTACGCTCTGAGTATTTGTCTTGATCTTAGACTTGGTTGCATCCCTCTAACCCCTGCCCCACCTTAGTGGGCAAATCTAGCCCCGGTTTTGTTTCCGCTGAGTCACAGTCATTCATTAATAAAATAATGCCATCTCTTAGGAAGCAGTATCATGAAGTGGAAAGACTGAGCACATTGCAGTTAAATGAGCCTTGTACAAAAAATTAAGCAATCTGAAGCCTCAATTCCCTCATCTATAAAATGTGGGTAGTAAAACCTACCTTGAAAGGTTGTTGGGATGATTAAATGAGATTATATATATTAGAAGCATATTCAGTGATAATATTCTTGCTGTCCATGCAGGGGACCTGGGTTCAATTCCCAGACAATGCACCTCGGAAGCAGCTAGCAGCCGCCTGTCAGTAGAGGCTCCCGTGTTACTATAATGCTGAGCAAGTTTTAGCAGGGCTTCCAGACTAAGACAGACTACGAGGGCAAGCCTGACGATCTACTCCTGGAAATCAGACAACGAAAACCCTATGCGACATGCGGTCTGATCCACAGCCCATCAAGGGGGTGGTGCAGGACCAGGCAGTGTTTTGTTCTGTTGTGCACGTGGCTGCCATGAATCAAGGGCTGACTTGACGCAGCTAACAACAGTGATAACATACATATAAAGAGCCCAGCCTAGTGCCTGGCACAAAGGACATTCAGTAAATATAATCTTCCTCCTGCCACCCTTGTAAGTTGTGACAGAGTCAGATGGCTACATTTTTTGTCTTTGGATAAAGTAGAAAAGAGCTCTTTGGTCTTCAAAGAAATGACACTCACCCTACATAGCGTAAACTGATTAACACATGCTGAAAGCATTGAGTCTGATACTATCTGTGGCCTGAACTTCAAGGAAAACAAAAAGACACATGCAGATGAGAAAACCTCTAAGCAGTGAACCCTGTGTTATCAAGTTCGTGGGTTAGCTTCTGGGATCTACACCTCCCTCAATGTAGGAGCGAACACAAAACAGGCCACTAAAATAAGTTTCAATATTTATTTTCTCTTTATTTTAATGTATCATTTTATCCTTGGTGGCTTCCAAGGATAAATACAATATAAAACCAAACCCACTGTCATCAAATCGGTTCTGACTCATAGCGACCCTATAGGACAAAGTAGAACTGCCCCCATAGAGTTTCCAAGGAGCACCTGGTGGATTCAAACTGCCAACCTTTTGATTAGCAGATGTAGCTCCTAACCACTACGCCACCAGGGTTTCCCAAAATACAATATAGCGAGATTAAATGAATTTTAAAAGTAAGTTAAAAATAGACCCAATGTGGAAAGAATGGAACTAAAGTAAGATAAAAAGGCAATTAAGTTGGTTCACAAAAGTCCAAGTCACGAAATTCTACGCTTGTCAGGCAGGTGTTGCGAGACGAACACCTAAGCATCCTAGCGTCAAAAAGCAAAGAGCAAAAAGCTATCAGTTACAGAATCCACAAGATAAAATCACAACCAAGAGCTATTAGGTCAATTGATAACACTGACATTAATTTGTGGATGGAAAAAATTGTTTTCTGAAGAATAACAACTTATTTTGAACACTTTAGTCACATCCTATGGTCCTCTGGTTGCTATTTAATTTGCCCAGATAAACACATATTTCCCATTTTCTTTTAGATGCTGGAAAGGCCAAAAGACGTTCCAAATATGGTACTAGTGATCTATACAACTAGCTCATTTTTATAGCACTGGAATGGAAAAATGTATTCTGTGCCCCGTGTAATATGCCGGGTTTCCAGCAGTGAAGTTTTAAGGACTTTGACAACATGAAAACTTGAAAGGTGATATTTCTTTTAGATCAAAAGCATGCTGCTAGATTAAAGACAGATAGAAAGGAAATACACAAACTGTTCCATGACGTTTTGTAATTTTTTTCTTACATTTTCTTTGTGTCTCTTTCCAGTGGTTCTAAGATATATTAGGTTTGCTTATTGGTTGTGATGTACTTCCATAAAGAGCCTTCAGACCTTGTGGTGTGCACACCAGTTCCAACAGAAATCTGTTTGTTTTAACTAAGTAAGTAAGAGTGATATTTTTCCTAGGGAGTACCTGCTACATTGCATTAGCTTTATTTTGAGAAAATAAAACCATTTTCCTCTCCGGATCGCAGTACATTTGATTTCTTTGGTTTTTAACTCAGAAGACATAGATTGAGTTCAGAAACATTCATGAAAGCTCAAGCACTTACTACAATAAATATCTAGATAAGGACATGCTGCATAAAAATAAATAAAGGCATGACTTGGTTACTTTCGATTTAACAAACATTTCGTTTGGGGGCGGGGGGGTGGAATTTTGTTTTGTTCAAAATGAAGACCGAATATATACAGCCTACATTGGACATATTCTGGGAAGTTTTTTTTCCAACTATACACTCTAAGAGAATACAATCCATACCTCTTTCTATTCTCTGCTATTCTGCTTTCACACAACTCTTTCTGTCCTTTTAAGTGTTTGGGATATTCTTTCAGGCAAGGTGGTTCTTAAATTATTAAAATAATAAATAGGCTGTAGAAAATGCACATATTTCTCATTTGCTACTTTAGATAAAATGGATGACTTGCAATCAGTTCCATGGCACAGCCAAGGATTTGCTCCCCAAGGCAACACATGTACAGTGAGTCACTTCATGAACTACAATTGTGATTTCAGTCACACTATTAGGGTACTTGCTGAGGTAAAAGTTGTCTACCAGTACTTTGTCAGTGTTTATCTGATAATGCAACTTTTTTTTTATTTGTTTCCATAAACGTTGATCTACATGTATATAAAAGGAGCCCCGTTGGCACAGTGGTTAAGCATTCAGCTGCTAACTGAAAGGTCAGGGGTTCAAATCCACAAATAACTCTGCGGGCGAAAGATGTGACAGTCTGTTACCACAAAGATTACAGCCTTGGAAACTCTATGGGGCAGTTCTACTCTGTCCTATAGGGTGTCTAGTCACTATGAGTCAGAATTGACTTGATGGCACACAACAGCAATACAACAACATGTATATATATTTAGAGAGAGAGAGATACACACGTATATATACATATCATTCATTTGCACAAGGTAATGTTATACATAATCTGAGACAAGTACTACGTAATATTATCCTGGAATGAAATCTAGTGTGCAGTGAGTGTTCTCACCTCCTGGATATGAACACATCAAAGATAACTTTATCTTATTTATCTTTTTCCTCTAGTGTCTAGCACACTGCTTAGCCCACAGAAGGGATTCTCCATACCTGTTTCCTGATTGAAAAGCACTGAATAAATTCTGGCGGTAGCTCAGAAAGCCATAGTCCATCAGTTGTTTGTTCTGCGTAGTTAATGAAGAACCTTGTATTTTTGCTGCGTTTATCCTGGGGCGTAGTAACCTGGATCTTCTTCTTCAGTGCGAAGACTCATAGAACAATTCATCTTTGGAGGTTTTCAGAAACTATGTGATGTCTTAAAGGTTTCTTAGGAGTCTCTCAGGCTCCAGTATTGGGAAATGAGATATGAAATACAGCCAATACTTAAAAAAAAAAAAGTTAAGAAAAAACCATTTCATATTCAAAGTTCTTGCCCTTAGAGTATCCTTCCTTATAACCATGGAATTTGAAGTGGCAAGGCAAGTCCTAATGCTTCCTCGAATCTCCTAGGAATCATGCATGGTGCTCACAGACAAGGCAGGGTGCCCACCAAGAACATTTAACTTCCAGCCTACAATGGCGCTACTTTCCCTTCAAATGGCAAGACAAAAAGAGGTTCCTCAAATCCTTTCAGGAATAAAACCCAATACACAAAAAACCATGTATTTATATCTAAATAGACATCTAAATGAGATATAGGGAGAGATAGAGCTTATCAGATATAAAAAATTAAGCACAACTAGGAAATATTACAACCAGAACAAAAGGAAAACGATCCTAAAGAAAAATGATCACAAATATATTTGTCAAATATGGAATGCTGGGAAACAGCAGACATAGAAAGAGACCAGTTTTTCACAATGCTATGTATGATGGGTGACTTTTATAGTAAAGGGGAAGAAAAAATAAAAGATTACATATATTTGTTGTTAGCTGCTGTTGAGTTGGCCCTTGACTCACGGCAACCCCATACACAATGGAACAAAACTCTGCCCAGTCGTGTGCCACACCCACGATGAGTTGCAGTTTAGACAATTATGACCCGTACAGTTTTCACTGGCTGATCTTCAGAAGTAGATTGCCAGGCCTTTTTTTCTAGTCTGTCTTAATCGGGAAGCTCCACTGAAGCCTGTTTAGCATCATAGCAACACACAAACCTCCAGTGACAGACAGATGGTGGCTGTGCAGGAGATGTATCGGCTGGGAATCAAACCCAGGTCTCCTGCATAGAGGGCAAGAATTCTACCACTGAACCACCAATGCCACCGTATACACACACGCACACACAGATAGAGAAAGAAAGAGCATGTACCACATGCCTGCCACTGTGCTATCTGCCTCACATACGTTATCTAATCACCACCAGAAAACCATGAGCTAAGTGCCATTATTGTTTCACCTCTCTTTTAAAGATAAAGGAACTCATGCTCCAGGACTGGAATTTGCCCAAGGCTACCGAGGTACCAAATCTCATAGTTAAAATTCTAAATCTGATTCCAAATCCCTTGATCTTCTCTCTTCACAGAGCTACCTTACAGAAGCCTCGCCAAAAAAAAAAAAAAAAAAAGACTGATTCCACAAACAACAATAAGATCCACAAGCTCCAGCCATGCTTGCAAGTATGAAATGGGCTGGCAGTCAGGTAGTCATCATCCAAGTTGCCCTGCCTGCACAGATACCAGGATTATCAGGGTTGAATGTTAGAAACAAAGCAAGTTTTTTCAAAAACCCCCTCCTCGGGTGACCTGGGACCTGCCCCAGGAGGGTGAGCAATCCTGAAAATGTCCTGAGAAGCCTTTGAGGGAATTTTTGGCGGCTGCCACATTTTTTTTTTTTTTGCCGCATGTGTGATCCAAAAAGTGATTTCAAGAGTTTCGAGAAGAAGACCTATTCTTGAAACAAAAAGCTGACCCCTTTTAGCCAATGTGTTGTTGTTGTTAGGTGCCGTCAAGTCGATTCTGATCCATAGCGACACTATCTAGGTACAACAGAACGAAACACTGCCCTGTCTTACACCATGGCCACAATTGCTGTTATGCTTGAGCCCGTTGTTGCAGCCACTGTGCCAATCCAGCTTTTTCAGGGTCTTTCTCTACATTGCTGACCTTGTACTTTACCAAGCATGATATTCTCCTCCAAGGACTGATCCCTCCTGACAACATGTCCAGAGTAGATAAGACGTAGTCTCCTCATCCTTGCTTCTAAGGAACATTCTGGTTGTACTTCTTCCAAGACAAATTTGTTCACTCTTTTGGCAGTCCGTGCTATATTCAATATTCTTCACCAACACCACAATTCAAGGGCATCGATTCTTCTGTCTTCCTTATTTATTGTCCAGCATTCGCATGCATATAACAAGATCGAAAATGCCATGGCTTGGGTCAGGCACACCTTAGTCTTCATCTAAGTCTTCATCTTTGCTTTTCAACACTTTAAAGAGGTCTTTTGCAGCATATTTGCCCAATGCAATGCATCTTTTAATTCCTTGACTGCCGCTTCCATGGCGTTGATTGTGGATCCAAGTAAAATGAAATCCTTGACAACTTCAATCTTTTCTCCATTTATCATGATGTTGCTTATTGGTCCAGTTGTGAGGACTTTTGTTATCATCATGTTGAGGTGCAATCCATACTGAAGACTGTGGTCTTTGATCTTCATCAGTAAGTGCTTCAAGTCCTCTTCACTTTCCGGAAGCAAGGTTGAGTCATCTGCACAACGCAGGTTGTTAATGAGTCTTCCTCCAGTCCTGATGCCCCGTTCTTCTTCACATAGTCCAGCTTCTCGTATTATTTGCTCAGTATACAGATTGAATAGGTATGGTGAAAGAGTCCAACCCTGATGCACACCTTTCCTGACTTTAAACCATGCAGTATTCCCTTGTTTTGTCCAAACAACTGCCTCTTGATCCATTTACAGTTTCCTCGTGAGCACAATTAAGTGTTCTGGAATTCCCATTCTTTGAAATAGTATTCATAATTTGTTATGACCCATGCAGTCAAATGCCTTTGCATAGTCAATAAAACACAGGTAAACATCCTTCTAGTATTCTCTTATCTCAGCCAAGATACATCTGACATCGGCAATGATATCCCTGGTTCCACATCCTCTTCTGAATCTGCCCTGAATTTCTGGCAGTTCCCTATCGATATACCACTTTTGAATGATCTTCAGTAAAATTTTACTTACATGTGATATCAATGATATTGTTCAATAGTTTCTGAATTCAGTTGGATCACCTTTTTTGGGAATAGGCATAAATATGGATCTCTTCCAGTCGTTTAGCCAGATAGCTGTCTTCCAAATTTCTTGACCTAGATGAGTAAGCACTGCATCTGTTTGTTGAAACATCTCAACTGGCATTCCATCAATTCCTGGGGCCTTGTTTTTTACTAATGCCTTCAGTGAAAAAAAAAAAAAATTTTTTTTTTCAGTGCAGCTTGGACTTTTTCCTTCAGTACCAGCAGTTCCTGATCATATGCCACCTTTTGAAATGGTTGAATGTTGACCAATTCTTTTTGGTATAGTGACTCTTCCATCTTCTTTTAATGCTTCCTGTGTCATTTAATATTTTCTCCATAGAATCCATCACTACTGCAACTCGAGGCTTGAATTTTTTCTTCAGTTCTTTCAGCTTGAGGAATGCTGAGCATGCTCTTCCCTTTTGGTTTTCTATCTCCGGCTCTTTGTCTGTCATCATAATAAAGTTTGTCTTCTCAAGCTGCCGTTTGAAATCTCCTGTTCAGTTCTTTTACTTCATCATTTCTTCCTTTTGCTTTAGCTACATGACTTTAAAGAGCAAGTTTCAGAGTCTCTTCTGACATCCATTTTGGCCTTTTCTTTCTTTCCTGTCTTTTTAATGACCTTTTGCTTTCTTCATGTATAATATCCTTGATGTCATCCCATAATTCATCTGGTCTTCAGTCATTAGTGTTCAGTGCATCAAATCCATTCTTGAGATGATCTCTAAATTCAGGTGGGATATACTCAAGGTCATACTTTGGCTCTTGTGGACTTGTAATTTTCTTTAGTTTCAACTTGAACTTGCATATGAGCAATTGAAGGTCTGTTCTGCAGTAGGCTCTGGCCTTGTTCTGACTAATGATATTGAGCTTTTCCATTGTCTCTTTCCACAGATGTAGTCGATTGGATTCCTGTGTATTCCATCTGGTGAGATCCATGTGTATAGTCACCATTTATGTTGATGAAAAAAGGTATTTGCAATGAAGAATTCATTGGTCTTGCAAAATTCTGTCATGCGATCTCTGGCTTTGTTTCAATCACCAAGGCCATATTTTCCAACTACCCATCCTTCTTGTTTGTTTCCAACTTTCACATTCTAATCACTAGTAATTATCATTGCATCCTGATTGCATGTTTGATCAATTTCAGACTGCAGAAGCTGGTAAAAATCTTCAATTTCTTCACCTTTGGCCTTAGTGGTTGGTACGTAAATTTGAATAATAGTCATATTAACTGGTCTTCCTTGTGGATATTATCTTATCTCTGACAGCATTGTACTTCAGGATAGATCTTGAAATGTCCTTTTTAATGATGAATGCAATGCCATTCCTCTTCAAGTTGTCATTCCCAGCATAGTAGACCATATGATTGTCTGATTCAGAATGGCCAATACCAGTCCATTTCAGCTCACTAATGCCTAGGATATCGATGTTTATGCATTCCATTTCATTTCTGACAATTTCCAATTTTCCTAGATTCATACTTTGTACATTCCATGTTCTGATTATTAATGGATGTTTGCAGCTGTTTCTTCTCATTTTGAGTCGTGCCACATCAGCGAAAGAAGGTCCTGAGAGTTTAACTCCATCCGCATCATTAAGGTCGACTCTATTTTGCAGAGGAAGCTCTTCCCCAGTCATCTTTTGAGCGACTTCCAACCCGAGGGGCTCATCTTCTGGCTATATCAGAAAATGTTCCACTGCTATTCATAGGGTTTTCACGGCTAATTCTTTTCAGAAGTAGACTGCCAGGTTCTTCTTCATAGTCTGTCTTAGTGTCTGGAAGCTCAGGTGAAACCTGTCCGCCATGGGTGACCCTGCTGGTGTCTGAATACCGGTGGCATAGCTTCCAGCATCACAGTAACATGCAACTCCCCACAGTACGGCAAACTGACACATAGCCAAGATAGTAGAGAGTAAAGGTTAGTAGCAGAGGAATAAAACTTTTTATTTAACATTTTTGAACAGTTGACTGTGTTCTGGATCCCATTTCATTTAATTCTCAGAACAATCCTATGTGGTATGCAATGCCATTATTCCTCTTTCATAGCTGAGATGGCTTGGGCTTAGGAAAGTTAAGTAACTGACTAAGGTGACACCACAGGAAATGGATGAAGCCTGAATGTCTAGCGGGACAGTATCACCTGGAGCAGATTCTCCTCACCACTCTCCACTGTATTCTTCTGTCTTTTAAGGCCAAGGATAGGCCTAGCCAGAAAAACCCTAACACTCACCACACATATAAGCAGAGTTAAGATAATGGTTTCTTTCATTCTTCTGTTGAATCAAGGCCTGTGTCACTCCAAAGCCCTTGACTTTCCCATGGCTCCATCCTCCCTCCATCCATCCGCTAGCTCATGGCTAATGGAATAAATTAGCTCCTTTCATATTTCTTACCCCACCACATCCCATAGTCCTGCCCTGGCCATCCCCTTACCCTACATGGCCTGGTCAGAAATACAGTCATGGTTCTTATAATGTATCACCAGAGCCCAAACCTTAAGAGAACTTAAGAGAAAAGTGATTCAGTGAGGAAGCTATCTAGCCCACACAGAGAGAATGAAATCTTAGTCTTTTCTTTTTTTTTTGTATAAACATTTAAACAAGTGGAAGAGGTGCAAGGCCCTAGCTGTGCGTCTCTTGCTGTATTTATCCTGAGGCACTGCATTTTCTGCGTAGCACTCTCTCACGGCTTGTTTAACAGCATGGACTGACCAGCAGGAGGGAATCTCTATAAAGGGATATTTTGGTCAGAGCTGTTCAGACAAAATGTCAATAAGCAAGAACAGCTTGAAAATATGACAAAAGTCCAAAACTGTCACTACAGAATAAAGAATATAGCTTTGAATTCTATAATAGGAATCAAGGGATAGCATGGGGAGCCTATGTTTCTTTCGCCATTTTCATCTGCCCTAAATTTTGTGGGGAGTCCCTGGGTAGTACAAATGGTTAACACACTCAGCTGCTAACTGAGAGGTTGGAGGTTCAAGTCCACCCAGAGATGCCTCAGAAAAAAAGCATGGTGATCTACTTTCCAAAACATCAGACATTGAAAACCCTACAAAACACAGTTCTACTCTGACACACACAGGGTCACCAAGTTCTGAACAACTTGATCTTTAGTCCTAATATCTTTCTTGGCCACAGAAAATTACCATGTACAATGATGTTTTGTTTTGTTTTTAACTTCAAACAAATGAGAATATCAGAGACGGGAAAAACAGGAAGTGCCCCCATTGCACCAGGTGTTCCATTAAAGGATATTACAGTTCGATCAGCAAAGACTATTTCATTGATAGATATTCCAAACTCAATTTCATGAACAATGACCTTTCCCACGTTAGAGAGCACAGGTAGATAAGCATATGGTTAGACAGATCAATAAACAGAAAGGTAAAACCAACTTTTGATTATCTGCCTTCATGGAGGGACTACACAGAGAAGTAAAAACCACAGACTACCCCAAATCTCATTTTAAGATTTTAAGTCATTTGCCTCAACTTTTTTTCCATCAACCTTTTTCAAGCAGAGAGAGAAGAATGCTATAGTTAAAAAATAAAAAAAAAATGATAAGCTTAAATATCTTTCTTGTTTTTCCCCTTTCTTCTGGAAGTACAGATACACAGTAAGAGAATAGCGACAGTGGACCAAACATTCATGATTTGGAGTCATAGAGACTTGATTCATTTCTTGGTTGTGAAACCTTGGAAAAGTTACTTATCACTCTAAAATTTAGTTTCTTTCTAAGAGGAGAATAACAATCCCCACCTTCCAGAGAAGATGTTAGCCTGACTCAGGTAGACACTCATTATATGGCAGGTTTTGCAATTATTATCAATCCTGTGGGTGGATGGGCAGGCAGGGCCTAAGAACAGTGAGACAATGTACAAACTGAGCACCCCCCTTAACCCCCAGTTCCCTGGTCACCAAAGCTAAGCCCTTTAAACTGTGGTAGATGAGAGGGTGTGTATTATTCCTCCCCTGCCAAATAGACCTCAAAAGCTGCTCTTTTGAGACTCCACCCACTTTCCATGGCCAGCAGCCCTTCCCTTTACTTAGCTGTAGATGTGAAGAACTAGTGGAATGTACCCTGCCCCTCCACCATGAAAGGAAGTGCTGCAAAGCTCTGGTTAGCCAGGTGGTAGAGAGGAAAGAGTGCTGATCAAGGTTCAAGGGACTCAAGTCCAAACCCTGCCTAAATTCTGAGAAGCTGCAGATGTTTGTGTAAGTCATTTGGCATCACTAAGTTTTAATCGCCCTTTTTTTGCTTTGTTTTGTTAAAAAGGTATCAATAATTCTGAGTTGTTAGTGTACCTCTAAAGGTTTTTAAATCCCTATGTTATGGATTGAATTGTGTCCCCCAAAAATATGTGTCAACTTCATTAGGCCATAATTCACACTATTGTTTGGTTGTCCTCCATTTTGTGATCATAATTTTCCTATGTGTTGTAAACTCTGCCTGTGTTTAACAAGGCAAGATTGGGTTATGTTAAAGAGGATTAGGGTGGGACATAACACCCTTACTCAGATCATATCCCTGATCCGATGTAAAGGGAGTTTCCCTGGAGTGTGGCCTGCATCACCTTTTATCTTACAAGAGAAAAAAGGAAAGAGAAGTGAGCAGAGAGTAGGGGAGCTCACACCACTAAGAAAGCAATGCCAGGAGCAGAATGTGTCCTTCGGATCCAAGGTTTCTGCTCATAGAAGCTCCTAGACCAGGGAAAGATTGATAACAAGGATCCTTCTTCAGAGCCAACAAAGAAAGAAAGCCTTCCCTGGAGCTGATGCCCTGAATTTGGACTTGTAGCCTACTAGGCTGTGAGAAAATAAATTTCTCTTTGTTAGAATCACCCACCTGTGGTATTTCTGTTATAGCAGCACTAGATAACTAAGACACCCTGTTACAGGCTTTGGAGTCGATGTCCTTTTGAGTTATGGTCTGTATTGCCATTTACTGGATGTGCAAGCTTGGGCAACTTGCTTAGCCTTTCTGAGTCTCATTTTCCCCTCTGGCAAATAAGGATGATAAATCAACCTTATTTCATTGCTGTGGAAATAAATTATAGACACAAAACACGTGATAACAAGACCTCATTAAATGGTAGTTGCTTTGGCTGCTTCTATCATTATTATTATGATGATAATGAAGAAGACCTTAAACCATTAATGGATGAAGAAAAGAAGGAAAAACACACTTCCCATAATTTCTGGACCCTCGTAGGTATTCAGTAAATGTTAGTCGTTATTTCTGTTATTATCACAGTAAGTCAGTCAGTCACTCCCTATGTAGCCCTCTTCCACTATATATAAACTAGGATTTCTTTTATAATACTATGTCATTACTTAGCCAGTAAAACCTTCCTTTCAGGGAAATGAAAGTCAAATGAAGTGAAACAACAATGTTTCCCGACTAAGCAAGTCCCCAGACAACTGGACAGCACCTTTCTAGAAAGCCCCATTCTTTACTCAGCCAAATAAATTCAAGAAAGACAGCAGGCCTTCTGCACTTTGACAACTTGCTGGAACTTCCATCCCCAGCTTTAACATGTTCCGAGCAAAGATGCCTGACACTTAGCATTCTATCCCTGAGATTTCATCTGTAATGCCTTCACTCCCTTGGTATTTTTCTTCTCCTTGATCTCTGCCCCCTTTCTTCAGACCTAGAGTCCCTTGAGCCACTCAATATCTATGGCTCCCAGACCTTTTTTAAACTTCACTTTAGCTCCTCTCTATCTTCTTCTGCCCTTTCAGTATTCCCTCCAGGCTCCCCTGACCTCTCTCTGGTTACTTTGCTCTCTTACACTCTGTTAAGCCTTCTCTTTTCTTCTCTACTCAAGGGTGTCATTGTTGGAAAATCTGGGAGGCCAAATTAAAACATAGCAGAAGATGAATAATGACTTGTTCTCTGGTGGCTCAAACCTTATCTTAGTGTATCTGTTGGAGAAAACTGTAGCTCAGCCCACTATTGTTCTCTGCCAGGTAGGAAGGAATTTTACTATGGTGTTGAATAGTAACAGTAGCAAGAAATAAGTTTTTACAAACTAACTATATTCCAGGCACTATTCAAAGTACTTTACATGAATTATTTTATTTAATCCTCATAATCTAGAAGCTGAACAGGTAGATTCTAAGGAACTAAGGTACTCTAAATAAAAAAAAAAAAAACCCAAACCTGTTGTCGACGAGTTGATCCTGACTCATAGCGATCCTATAGGACAGAGTAGAACTGCCCCATAGAGTTTCCAAGGAACACCTGGTGGATTGAAACTACCAGCCTTTTAGTTAGCAGATATAGCTCTTAACCACTGGGCCACCAGAGTTTCCAAGGTATTCTAGTGGATACTGATTAATATGTGGCTACTCTAGGTGCAATGGTTAAGCACTCTGCTGCTAACCAAAGGTTGGCAGTTCAAACCCGTCCAGCACCTCCATGGAAGAAAGATGTGAAGATCTGCTCCCATAAAGATTACAGCCTAGAAAACCCTATGGGTGCAGTTCTACTCTGTCACCTGGGGTCTCTATGAATTGAAATCGACTAACAATAACTCTAGGGGAAGCTGCTGAACAGGTCTTTGGAAATGGTCTTTGTAGAAGACCTAAATCTGTTTTCCAACAGATGCAAGGAAAAAGTAGAAAGAGCACCTATGTGGGAATCAGAAGACAAGACACCGGTCCTAGCTTTACCATCAATTAACTGAGAGACACTTGGTCTCACTACTAACACGAAATTGGACTAGATCATCTCAAAATTTTCTTAAGACTTCTAAATCTTTAGTGGTATATACTTCTATATGCAGAGGCCTTCACCTTGATTAGAGTTCAGTATCTTCCCGTGAAGTATCAGCAAAATTATCAGTAATTATTTACTTCACACCTCTAGTTCAAATTGATAAGCATATTGAGGGTGTTAGAAACCAATTCTGTTTGCAAATGTGTCTAATTCCCCCCCTTCTGAAAACATAGTAGGATTGCATTTCCCTGCCTCTCTGAAGTTAGGAGTGGCCATGGGACTTGCTTAAACCAATAAAATGTAAGTAGAAGTAGCTTGTGTTTCTTCTAGAATGATGCTTTTAAGAACTAATACGTAGTATAGGTGAAGTTACCACAACTTGACCAAGGCAGTCATAGAGGCTTCATAGACACATCCAAACACCCTGAAGGACCAAGTTACTGGGAATGAGGGCTGGAGACCATGGTCATGGAGTCATCTAGGTCAACTGACATGACATATTTCTTATAGAAAATGTTCTACATCCAATTTGGGGGAGCAGAGTCTGGGGTCTTAAAAGCCTAAGAAACTGAGCATTTGCCAAATGCCAGGCACAGTTCTAGGTGCAGGAAATGCAGCCATTAACTCAACAGCTGGTAGAGCAGCTACTGTTTGAAGACAACATCCTGAGAGCAAGGCCTGTCTTGAAGATGGAAAACCAATAGCACCACTGAGTTCTTTCAGAAAGACAGTTCAGAAACTATAGGAGCTAGGAAGGGACGTGCCAAGACAATTGATGGTGGAACACTGTGGTCAGAACCAGTCGGCTTCCATGTGCAAACAGCAGAGAGAACCTGGCAACCTCTCAGTGTCATGCTGCACAGCCAACAGATAGTTCATCAAAGGAACTGTCAGTGTGCATGGATCCAGCTTGCACTGGCCAGTCTTGTCCACCGCAAAGATAATAAGGACACAGAGAGGCATGAAGGAAGGCCACTGTGCAATTCTATTCTTGTATGCAGTCCCTTAGATATTTCTCCAAATGGATCACCTGCTGTGCACGGAACAGATCCTGCCCTTAATGCATATTTGATGTGAATGGCACTGGCTACCTGAATGAAGCTTTCGTGCAGTTGCTCTTCATGTTGTGTAACGACCCTCCCTACTTTGCCTTATGTTTTCAATGTAGCTTTCTCACTGCATAGCTATTTGGCTCATCAAGTCTGCAATTCTGAGTCTGGGCCAAGACATGGGGAACAGGGAATGCGAATGAGAATACCAAGGAAATATAGCAATAAGCAGTGGCTCCCAGAAGATCATGACAGCCAGTAACTCACAATTGTCATTTTCCCTTTAATGTAAGCTAATTCTAGATTCCATCCATTCTTATACTCAGTATACATTTAAGGTCTCTAGGAATTTCTCACTCTCTAGTCACACACTTGGCACAACATGCATTGATAAGGCAAGTTTAAATAACTAGCATTTTGCATTGCAAAATGAAAGTAAGTTTTAATTCTATTTCTAATTACTGCATCATCTACAACCCAGAATGATGGTGCATTGATAAAATATCCAAATGAGTCAAAAATTCATAGAATATATTAAAATTTTCATTTGAACTGTTAGTTAAGAAGTACACACTTGTAAATGTAAACATTAACCCTCAAGAAAAATATTTCTTAAGCTACAGAGTAATTGGAAACTTACAATAATATGTAATAGAAAAGGAATCATGACACACACACAGCACTTATTCCAGTCTCCATAAACTCTTTTCTTGTTTTTCATTCTCACCTCTGTGGTAGTTATGTGTGCATCAGTCTCCTTAACCAGAGGCTATGAACTCAAGGAGAAGAACCAAGCCTGGCTCATCCTGATATCCCTGGATTGCCCAGAGTCCTGTCTTTCACATAGAAGGTGCTGGTTAAGGTTGACTGAATTGATTGAAATTGAACTACTTGGAATTGAACTGAATTGAATAGAACTGGCCTGAATTAAATTACACATTATGCTATGATGCTTGTGAGTTTCCACTTTTGAAGCTAAACGAACATTTCCTTCTCCTCTACCTGTACTCAGATGAAGTGCCTGGGGCCAACATGCAAGACAGAATTAAATGGGTTAAAAGATGTTCAGGGATGGAATAATCCACAAACGAAATAAACAAGAATGTGCTGTCTATTGAGTTGATTCAGGGAAAGATTGATGACGAGGACCCTTCTCCAGGGCATACTAACGACCTTCCCATCTAGGAAATTTTCTAACCCCCATCCCTGGTTGAAGAGAAAGTGGGCCTGGACCCCACTAGCTCAGCTCAGCCTCATCTTGAAATGCCTTTACCGAGTCCCTCTTCCCATGTGCTGCTCTCTGTTCATGTGAAGCCACAGGAGAGCTGATTGTGAATCTTAAACCAAACAGCTATTGCCCATTATTTTCATCAGTTTCTCCAAAGAATCTTGTTAGAATTTGTGTCAGGAAAAAGTTGGCTTTCATGAAAAGTATATTTCTGTGTTTTTTATATGAAAAACACAAAGCCCATTGATTATTTTTAACCAATTTTTGCCCTCACTGCTGGGAAGCTTATAGCCAAATATAATGTTCAAAAGCAGTAATGCTTCTATCACCAATGCTTGGATCGCTGCCACCTCTCTTCTACTTGTTTTTTTCCTCTCTTTTTTTACTGGCATTCATTGAAAAAAGCCTCAAGTTCTTTTCGAACATATGAAGGCAATAAATAATAAATAAAACAGATGAAATATCAGAATTATATTAAAACTGCTGAACAAGAAAAGTTGCACTCTATACCCAAATAGTATAATAAATTCCCTCATATCATGTCAAAATGCATAAATTGAACAAATCTAACAGATTATTTTGGAAAAATAAGATTATAATTTAAGACTGAGAAAAGACAAACATATTCGGCAAGTGGCATCAGAGATTTTCCCAAAGGCCAGTGAATTAATGATCTATATATAGGAACCACATTCCCATATCCATCAGGGAGTCTAATCACCTCTTCAAGGGATTGATCAATTAATAAGGGAAGGTGGTAGAAAGTGGGGGGAGAAAGAGGCAAGGAATTTATCTTTCTATGAATATCCCTGTGTTCCAAGTGATTTTATGTACAGTATCTTACATGTGGGAGACCTGGTGGTACAGAGGTTAAGTGGTCAGCTGCTACCTAAAAGATGGTGGTTCGAACCCACCAGCCATTTCATGGGAAAAGATGTGGAAGTCTGCTTTTATAAAGATTATAACCTTGGAAACCCCATAGGGCAGTTCTATTCTCCCCTATAGGGTCACTATGAGTTGGAATCAACTCAAAGGCAATGGATTTTATTTTACATGCAGTAACTTTATGAGGTAAAAAAATATGTATCATTATTCCTTTTTTATAGAGACTCATTTTACTGAAGCTCAAAAATAGGTAATTTGTTAATATCATAAGTCATAAGAAGTGGTAAGCAATCCATTCAACTTCAAATCCTAACTTTTCCAACAAAATAACAAATGTTGGAGGGGTTGTGAGGAGATTAGAACTTCTATACACTGCTGGTGGGAATGTACAACCATTTGGAAAACAACACGGTGATCCCTTAAATACCTACAAATAGAAACACCATATAGCAATCCCACTCCCAGGAATACACCCTAGAGAAATAAGAGCTGTCACACAGATAGACATTTGCACACTCATGTTCATTGCAGCATTATTCACAATAGCAAAAAGATGGAAACAATCTAAATGCCTATCAACAGATGAATCGATAAACAAACTATGGTACATGAACACAATAGGATGCTATACAATGATAAAGAACAATGATGAATCCCCGAAACATCTCACAACATGGATGAATCTGGAGGGCATTATATTGAGTGATATAAGTCAATCACGAAAGCACAAATATTGTATGAGACTAATCTTGCCTCATTAACATAACAAAGACAACCCATTCCCAAATGGGATAATAACCACAGGCATATCAAACCAAAAAACCAAACCTGTTACCTTCTAGTTGATTCAGACCACAAGCATAGAGGTTAGGAATTAAACACATATTTGGGGGGAACGCAATTCAATCCTTAACATTTCACCCTTTGGCCCCCATATTCATGCCCTTCCCACATGCAAAACACGTTTACCTGATCATATCATCCCAAAAGTCTTAAGGCAACTCCAGCTCCAAAATCTCATTTTCTGAATCATTTAAATCAAACAGGTGTGAGACTTTAGGTGCATTCCATCCAGGGACAACATTCCTCTTCATCTGTGAATCTGTGAAATCTAGAATATAAGCTATCTGTTTCCAAAGTACCATGGTGAAACAGGCACAAGATAGCAGAGTCAAGAAAGTATAAAAATTTCTGAAAAGAGGTTAAATGAATGCCCGATGGCCTCCAAGGAGCAATTAAGACTCAAACAGAAAGTTCAAGTTGATGCTGAACCAGTTCAACCCTGCTTAGCCTCAAGTCCATGAAATCCCAGTGCTGCCCCCACCTCAATATAGACTGACATATTTCCAATGACTCCGATGATGAATATTCAACAGAGTAAACACCACTGGCATTTCCTAAATCAATATTAATGGAAACCCTCAGGCAATCGATGTGCAGAGGGTAAACCTTCATTGATGCAGATTCTGCTAGAAATGGCTGTAGCACCCCACCCAACTCTTAACAAATCAAGATCTTCACAAACTCTCTTCCTTGACGTGAGCTAAGCCTTTAAAGCACAAATGTAGGATTTTCCTCTTACATATAACTATGTATATATGGAAGCCCTGTTGGTGTAGTGGTTAAGAGTTTGGCTGCTAACCCAAATTTCAGCAGTTCAAACCCACCAAGTACTCCTTGGAAACCCTATGGGGCAGCTCTACTCTGTCCTATAGGGTCCCTATGAGTCGGAATTGGCTTGGTGGCAGCAGGGCAGGGATATATATATATATCCATCCACATAGGTAACCAGTCTCAACCTCGCTAACAAGTGTATAACTGGCCTACCACTCTTTGAGATTTTGGAAAAAGATTACTAAACCAAGCAGGCTATTTTTGTTTTGTCTTTGAATTTTTATAAGTTTAACTGAAGTCCATCAGGTAGTTCTAATACTTGTAATTCCAACTCTTGGGGACACTTGCCATCTTAATGAAGTTATACCAAGTCGGCTAGCATTAAAAAAAAGAAAACGAAAACACTGCTATGGTGGAGTCGATTCCACCTTACGATGATCCTATAGGACAGAGCAGAACTGCCTCATAGGGTTTCCAAGGCTGTAATCTTTACTGGAAGGAGCCCTGGTAGTGCAATGGTTAAAGTGTCCAGCTGCTAACCAAAAGGTTAGTCTGCTTCTATAGAGATTACAGCCTTGGAAACCCTATGGGGCAGTTCTACTCTGTCCTATAGGGTCACCATGAGTCAGAATTGATTTGAGAGTAATGGGTTTTGTATTTTTTTGGAATCTTTACCGAAGTGGTCTGCCACATCTTTCTCCTGTGGAGATGCTGGTTGGGTTCAACCAAGTGACCTTGAGGTTAGCAGCAGAGAAGCTAACTACTGCACCACCAGGTCTTTCGAGTTGTTGTTGTTGAGTCGGTTCCAACTCATAGCAACCCTATAGATAGGACAGAGTAGAACTGCCCCATGGGGTTTCCAAGGAGCGGCTAGTGGATTCGAACTGCCGGCCTTTGGGTAAGCAGCTGAGCTCTTAACCACTATGCCACCAAGGCTCCAGCAAGTAGTAGGTGCTAAAGAAACACTGAATGAATTGCTCAAGTTCTTGCAGCTGATATTCAAGTCCAGTTCTGTGTGACTCCAAAGCCCTACACCATCAGCTAGAGGTATTTGTTCACTGAAAAACCTTCCCTATTGACACTATAACATTGAAACCAACATCCTTATGAGTAGTTGAGCAGTAAAAACAAGGGAGTCCGAAGCTGGCAGAAGTTCAACCCTGAATTTTTCTATTTGACCAACAAAAAAAACAAACCAAATCCATTGCCGCCAAGTCGATTTTGACTCATAGCTGAGTGATTTTGTGCAAGTCATTTTAACCTTTCTTTGTGCACCAGTTTTCTCACCTGTAGATTAGGGATAACTTGGCATACTCAGGGGACTGTAGTGTAATGAAATTGCCCTACGATAAAAGTTTAAACACAGAATCTGCACAGAGAAAAATTCAATTAATAGTAGCCAACATTATTAATCAATTAATGGAAGCCAACATCATTAATCAGTCTGAAATATATTTGATTGAGGAAACATAAGTGGTGATCTTTTTCTACTCCACTTACTGTAGAAAATAAAGAGGGAAACAAGCCCAAACATTACAGAAGAAGAGATAGGGCAGAAAGGGGAGGCAGAGGAAGTGATCTGGGAATGCTTCAAATTGTGCGCTTTTTGTTTTCCACATTCACCCCATTGGGCAAATTTTAAGAAAGTCATCTCATCTGCAAGATTGTGTGGCTATCCATGGAATGGTGGAGAAAGAGTGAAAAGCATCAAGGAGGGGGTTTAATTAGATAATCTCCAGGCTCCTGGTGGATCTGTGGTAGAATTCTCGCCTCTCATACAGGAGACCCAGGTTCAGTTTCCAGCAAATATACCTCAGTGCAGCCACAACCCATCTGTCGGAGGGGTTTGCATGTTGCTCTGATGTTGTATAGGTTTCAGCAGAGCTTCCAGACTAAGATGGACTAGGCCTGGTGATCTACTTCTGAAAATCAGCCAGTGAAAACCCTATGAATCTCAAGGGACCAATCCTCAATCCATCATGGGAATGGAGCAGGATCAGGCAGTGTTTCGTTCCATTGTGCATCGGATCCCCATGACTGGGGGGGCTTACTCGAGGGCAGCTAACAACAATAATAACAAGATTCCTTCTAGTCTTAAGACTGTCATTTTCTAGGTTCTCTGTTGCAACAGAGAAATCTGAAAAAATAATATGGATAAGTAAATTACATGCCTTTCACAGTAACATTCTTACTTAGGAATTCCAGCTATTTGGACCAACCCATACTAGATTGTGTTATAGAGACACGGTAAATTATGTTAGTCTCATTTTACAAGGGGAGAAGCAGAGAAAATGTGATATTCCTTAGATCAAAATCAATAATTAATCAACCCAGGCTTTAATAGAGAACCCAAGGGAATGAAGGAAAAGTTTTTTTTTTTAATTTTGAGTTTAAACTTGGAGTTTCACAGCAACCTTTTGTCAGTTACCATCACATCAGCTCTGACTCATAGTGATCCCATGTATCCCAAAATGAAATGTTGCCAGATCCTGTGCCAGCCTCACAATCATTGGTATGTTTGAGTCCACCGTGGCTGCTATCGTGTAAAGTAGAAATTAGAAGCCCTATTCAACGGCTAGAAGTCCCTGGGTGGTGCCAATGGTTAAGCACTTGACTACTAACCATAAAGTTGTTGGTTCCAACCCACCAGGGCTACCCAATAAACAAGGTACACATGGGCACAATGTGTCTTCCCACCCACCTGCAGTGCACAATTTCACCTGTTCACCACCTCAACGCTGTAGTGAAGTCCATATGAAATTGCTCACCACAGATGAGCAAGTAAATACAATTAGAGCCCATGCGTACTTCGCTCGATGCAAGCCGGGTCCATGTTTACTGTTCAATCAGCCCCTGCAACCCAGCCAGAGTTGTCTGGGAAGAAAGGCCTGGCAATCTGCTTCCAAAAGATCCCAGCCATGGAAACCCTATGGAACACAGTTCTGCTCTGAAACACACACAGTGTTCATGAGTCAGAATTGACTTGGTGGCAACTGGTTTGCTTTTTGTTGGGGGTGGGAAGGTGAATGGCTAAGGATACTGAAGCTCAGAGCTATTGAGTAGTAACACCTTCCAAATTACACAGATAACAAATTGTGGAGGGGTCATTTGAATATCCAAGTCTGTTGTTTTTTGTTTTTTGTTTTTTTTCCCACTACAACACCAGAGAGCAGGAATGAGTGAGTCTCCAGTGACCCTCGTTGCGCAATAGAACAATAATAGTGATCTGCTGAGCTTGGCGAGATGGGAATTTACTCTAAGCTTCTGCAATAGTTTCTTATTAAAGTAATATATGAGTGTTGTATGAGAACCAACGTTCACACAAGTGTTCTAGCTTCCAACATAAATTGCAAAATAAAAAGTCTGGCATGTGTTTGCCAAAAAAGACTTCTTTAAGAACGTTGCTATCATTTTATCATGCACCGGAAGTAAAAGAAGAAAAAGAAAACCCAACAGCTCTGAATCTAAACTGCGGTAAGGAGAAAATATCCTGAATTGAATAACCTAGGCATCACTCTTTTCCCAGGAGAAAACAGGTTACTTAGGAGAAATAAGCCTGAAATCTCTGCACCTGTACCAACTTCTAAAGGCTTTTATCATGACCAGGTGAAAAGGGAAAAAAAAAACAGATACTGGGTTGGTAGGTAAACAGTGACATCCAGTGGTGAATTGAATTAACCGGTTGTGTATGTTCCCAGTTCAGCTACCCATGCAGAAAAAAAGAAAATTAATAGTATGTGTTTTGTTATCCTAAGTCACTATAACATGTCACTGATTAACTAGAACATGCTAGATATTGTGCTAAACATTGTATACCACCCTCTAACATACAGAAGAGGAGCCCTGGTGACACGGTGGCTCCACACTCAGCTGCTAACTGAAGGGTATGCAGTTTAAAGCCACCAGCTGCTCTGTGGGAGAAAGATGTGGCAGTCTTTTTCAGTAAAAATTACAACCTTGGAAACACTATGGGACAATCCCACTGTGCCCTATAGGGTCGCTATGCATCAGAATCAACTCAACGGCAATGGGTTTGGCTTTTGGGTTTAACCCGCAGAAATGTCCACCACCAAAACTACCCCCTAAAAAAGAAAACGAAAGGACAGACACTACATAATGATTATCCAGAGCCTTGAATCTTCTCTAAAAATGCTCAAGGTGACATTGCCAGAAAGATCAGTGACTTGCAAGGGAGATAAAAGGTGTTGCCAGAGTTTACGATCAAATAATGGCTCCGCCATGACAGGCTAAGTGGGAATCTCAATTAGATGCTTCTCTGTCCCCTTCTGAAAACGTTTCCAGTTGATTCAAATAATACTTCTTTACACACTTCAAACGTTATTAATCTTCAGCACACAGGAAAGTTAACTGTCCTGACTTTCCTTGAATAGTCTTCTCATAATTTGATTAAGTCGCGCTATCTTCCGCTTTTATGATTAACAAGCAGCCACTTTCATAATTCTTTTATACCTGAATTTTTGGAAATAAAAGAAGCCCTGGAAGGAAGAGACTGAAAGACTTGGCTTTTCACTCCTGACTAGCTAGGTAACCTTGGCAACCTCAGGAAAGTCCTTACCAAACTGAAGCTGAGTATCCTTCCAATAAAACAAGATAATTTTGCTGGCCTCACAGCCTTGTCGTGAGAATTGAATGGATTTTTTTTTTTTTTCTTTTTTTGGACTTATAGGACAGAGTAGAACTTTCCCGTAAGGTTTCCAAGGACCAGCTGGTGAATTTGAACTGCTGACCTTTTGGTTAGCAGCCAAGCTCTTAACCACTATGCCAGCAGGGCTCTGACTTATGCAATAACATCTGTAAATTAAGCTCTATGCCCAGGGTGGAAAAGCAGTTGGCACCAAACTTGGTCCCTAGTCATCACCCAGGAGCGTCTCTTTCTCTTCCACTCCCCTCTGTTCCCTGTTTTACTATCTACAATGTTGGGTGGTGAAACCGGATCCAGTTTAAGACATCTTCCGATTCTACCGGCGATGCGTCGGTGAACGGCTCTCACCTTTTTTGCAGATTGCAAACAGGAGCTTAAGAGACCATAAAGAGTAGGCACTCCCAGTATTTACCATCTAAATCATAAAGCATATATTTCGAATGTGTAGATTTAAATTATGCCTGTGGCAAACACATTAAATCACCGGGTGCTGTGATTCCTAAAAACCCAAAACCCAGTGCCGCTGTGATTCCTAGACTTTATTTATGAATTTGGTCTTACCCAGAACTTGATTATTTTCATTTTAGATTGGGTTATTCCAAATACTAACGAGTGCCGGGCTCAAAATTCAAGTGGATACCAGTGTACCTACAACTATACCAAACTTGGTTTCTTTAATCACTTCATTTAAAGAAAAATAAACATTATTCTTTTCTTGGATTTAATTAGCCAGGAGTTTTTTTTTTGGTTTTGTTTTTTTAATGAATTTATGTTTTTTATTATAACACCATAAAAAAATTTTTTTTTTAATAACACCATTAGCCATCTTCCCTCACCAAACTGAGCCTGCACTCTTTATAAACTAAATGAGCATTTTGCTTATTTAGATTGAGAAGTAGAGGGGCCCATAAAATTTTTAATGTTTGCAACATTTAATTGTAAATGCTCTCACTGTTAAACAAAATAACAAAATAAGAAACATAAATAACAAATGATAAAAGTTCAGAGCCCATAGCTGTTGGATTTCAACCAACATCTTTTAATTAAACCTGGAGAATGACCCACAGTTAACATTTTCAAATAAAGCAATTTTTTATCTCAGGCAAGAAGCATTAAAGATTCATGTTATGTATTATACTTGCTACAACAAGAAAATCAACTAAGGCCTTTACATATTTAATCATAAGGTTTAAAGAAAGGAATTCTCTGTTTACACCATTAACCAGAAACTCAATGCATTCAAATACATCATTCTCTAAACATTTTAAGGAATCAGGGTATTTCTGTTCTTTGATTTTTTCTCTGTAAGCCTTGAAAAAATACAGTTAACACAGAATATTCTTGAAACTATGATATTTATCTTCTGGAATAAAAGCTAATAATGAAAAAAAATCCATGAATTTAGTTTTTTTAATACAACTCCAGAGAAAACACTGCTTGAGCAACACTGTAGTCCAGAAACAAAGTAATGAAAACACCTTATATTTCTACAGTGAGGGCATTGGTGGTGCAGTGGTAACATTCTCCCCTTTGACGTGGGAGAGCAGAGTTTGAGCACCTCATGCAAAGCTACCACCTGCCTGTCAGTGGAAGCTTGACTGGTATGATGTTGCTGAACAGGTTCCAGTGAAGTTTCCAGACTAAGACTAGAAAGAAAGACCTGGCAATCTACTTCCGAAAGTCAGACAATGCGTATCTAGTAGATCACAAAAGTCTGATCCTCATCTGGTCATGGGGATGGCACAGGACTGAGCAGTATTTTGTCCCGTGGTGTATGGACTTGCCACAGGTCAGGGCCAATTCCACAGCACCTAAGAATAACTACAACATATTTGTGTAAATAACTATGTTGTGTATTTCTGCAATTCAGAAAAATCTTTCCCACATTTTGTCTCAAGTTATCCCTAAAAAAACCTATGAGATAGACAAACCAACCCACTGCTGTCGAGTCGATTCCAATTCATAGTCACCATATAGGGTTTCTGTCTTAGTCATCTAGGGCTGCTATAACAGAAATACCACAAGTGGATGGCTTTAACAAAGAGAAGTTTATTCTCTCACAGTTGAGTAGGCTACAAGTCCAATTCAGGGCATCAGCTCCAGGGAAGGCTTTCTCCGTCTGTCGGCTCTGGGTTGGGCGGGGGGCGGGGGGGTCCTTCTGATGCATCAGTCTTCCCTTGGCCTGGGAGCATCTCAGCACAGGAACCTCAGGTCCGAAGGATGCGCTGCACTCCCAGAGTTGCTTTCTTGGTGGTATGAGGTCCCCATGTCTCTCTGCTTGCTCCTTTCTTTTATATCTCCAAAGAGATTGGCTTAAGACACTACCTAATCCTATAGACCTCATCAACATAACTTCTACTAATCCATTTTATTACATCGTAGTGATAGGATTTACAACATATAGGAAAATCACATAAAATGGTGAACAGTCACACAACACTGGGACTCACGGCCCAGCTAAGGTGACAGATTTTGGGTGGGGGGGGGACACAATTCAATCCATGACAGTTTCCAAGGCTGTAAATCTTTACAGAAGCAGACTGCCACATCTTTCTCTCAAGGAGCAGCTAGTGGGTTCAAACTGCCGACATTTTGGTTAGCAGCCGAGTGCTTTAACAACTGGAGCTCTTTATGAAACAGACCTGGCGGGGAGGGAGGCATTATTACCTCCATTTTTCAGATGAGAAAACAGAGGCTCAGAGAAATAAGGCTGAGTAGGGAATATTTACACTGTTCTCCTAAATACTAATGACCAACAGAGTCATTAAGTATTTAAACCATTTCACATTTTTTTCTCTTTTTTTTTTTTAGTTGTGCTTTAACTCCCGGTTGCTCTCCCTCTAATGAGACAGCACACTCCTTCCCTCCACTCTGTTTTCATGTCCATTCAGCCAGCTTCTGACCCCCTCCACCCACTCATCTCCCCTCCAGACAGGAGCTGCCCACATAGTCTCATGTGTCTACTCGATCCAAGATGCTTGCTCATCACCAGTATCATTTTCTATCCTACAGTCCAGTCCAACCCCTATCTGAAGAGTTGGCTTTGGGAATGGTTCCTATCTCGGGCTAACAGAAGGTCTGGGGACCATGACCTCCAGGGTCCGTCTAGTCTCAGTCAGACCATTAAGTCTGGACTTTTTACAAGAATTTGGGGTCTGCAACCCACTGCTCTCCTGCTCCCTCAGGGGTTCTCTGTTGGGTTCCCTGTCAGGGAAGTCATGGGTTGTAGCTGGGCACCATCTAGTTCTTCTGGTCTCAGGCTGATGTAGTCTCTGGTTTATGTGGCCCTTTCTGTCTCTTGGGCTCATAATTACCTTGTGTCTTTGGTGTTCTTCACTCTCCTTGGCTCCAGGTGGGTTGAGACCAATTGTTGCATCTTAGATGGCCTCTTGCTAGCATTTAAGAAAGACCCCAGATGCCACTGTCCAAAGTGGGATGCAGAATGTTTTGTTACTAGATTTTATTATGCCAATTGATTTAGATGTCCCCTGAAACCATGGTCCCCAAACCCCTGCCCCTGCTACGCTGGCCTTTGAAGCCTTCAGTTTATTCAGGAAACTTCTTTGCTTTTGTAAACCATTTCACATTTAAAAGATGAAAAAAGCCACATAAGATAACATAACCCAACATGGCAAAGGGCTAAATGGTCCAACCCTGCTCTGAGGACCAGGTGGCTCTGCTGACTGTTGGGTCCAGTCCAACCAGGAAAGCATCCTCATGGCAAGCAAGAACGGTGGTTGAGCAGGGAAAGCAAGCCGGGAAATCTCAGTAATTTGCTTGTGCTTCAGAGTTGGAAGACAAGGAAGATGTGGGGAAACGGAAGACAAGAAGAACAGTTTACAAAGAAAGGCAAAATCTGTGAAGGCACCAGAAGCTGATTTTCATCTGATTTTTATATATGGAGCCCTGGTGGTACAACGGTTAAGAGTTTGGCTGCTAACCAAGAGTTCAGCAGTTCGAATCCACCAGGCACTCCTTGGAAACCCTATGGGGCAGTTCTACTCTGTTCTATAGGGTTGCTGTGAGTTGGAATCAACGCCACAGCAAACGGTTTGGGTTTTTTTTTTTGTATTATATATATAGTAGGACATGGTAAAAGTTTACATAGGCTTGAACAGAGCAGATCATAAGTGTTGTAGGAGCTCAGAGGAACTAGAGATCCCCACGGCTGGCAGAATCAGAAGAAGTTTCAAGGAGAAAGAGCAATAGCGCACCCCCAAGCAAAGGCACTTCGCCAGATTCAGGCGAGTGTGGGTATTCATGACTGAGAAAGGTTGAACTCTGTCTTTCATCTTGTTATTGAAGCTATAGTATTTTCTTGAAGGTTCCACGGAATCCTATCTTTTTTTTCCGTTTCAGGTTTTCCATTAATTTCAACCTGCTCAAGACATGACAGCACTAGAGAGCTGAAAAATTCTTGGAGGACTCCTTTCAAATTTCATGCCAAGGCTTTGAGCTAGCTTTTCCATATTTAATCAAAAGCACTCGGGTGCTTGCTTTCAAAGAAGGTAGCACCAAGGCCCTGCCCACCAGCTGTAAGCTGTCGCTCTTTAAAGTGCTGGGTGGATTGACCTCAGCCAATCATCAGTGGCTTGGAAATTCAGGATGCTTCACTCAGTGAGGGTGGAATGCTGATCAATGTTCAGTGGTTCAGTGCGTTTGTAGCTGAATGCAACTAGGTAGATGTCTGAAAAAGCAAGAAGAGAATTTTTCTTCAGTCTCTCCTTAACGTTTTCTAATCTAACTGGCAAAAAGCTCACTGAACTGTGGGAAAAATTCCTCCCTAGTCAATGGGTGATTTTATATATATATATATGTATATATATGTACATATATATGTATATATATGTATATATATGTATATATATATATGCATATATATATGTATATATGGAAACCCTGGTGGCATAGTGGTTAAGTGCTACGGCTGCTAACCAAAGGGTCGGCAGCTCGAATCCACCAAGCCCTCGTTGGAAACTCTATGGGGCAGTTCTACTCTGTCCTATCGGGTTGCTATGAGTCAGAATTGACTTGACAGCAATGGGTTTTTGTTTTGTTTTAACAAGAATGGCAATACTTAAATGAATAGGTCCTGTCTCCATGATCACAAAGGAGGTGAAAGTAGAGGACAGTCATAATTTTCCAATATAGTCATATTTCCATTTATAATGATTACCACATATTTTCTTTTTTAGGCCTTAAGTACAAATTTAATGGCCTGAAATAATAAGAAAAAAGGAAAGTAAAAATACAGATCGACAGTGATTTTTTTAAATGTGCTTATCAATAAGGGTAAATATTCCATGGAAAATTAAAAATTTTTTTGTAGTAGGAAAATGTACTGGACCAGGAAAGGAAAACAATCAGAGATGTTAGCCCAGCTTTGCCACGAAGATGGTCAAGGCAATTCCTCTCTCTAGGCCTCAATTTCCCATTCCGTAAAATTTGGACCAAATGACCTGAAAGCTCCCTTCCAGCTCCAAACAGCGAACGACTCTATAAAGAATAGAATTAACTTCCCAGCACGCTGGGGTTAACGCCAATGCACACAGCTGCACATCTGCCCTTCCCACATCTTCACATTCATTACATTAATCTCTATCTGATTATCAAGTTGCAAACTGGACAAGGGCCAAATGGCAACTTCCGTTACAAAATCTCTCTTACAGCCAATTCCCACCTGGGAGAAAGGCACTGGGGAAAATTCTGAGTGTCTCCATTTTCCTCTATAAATGAAGCACTGCAAGGACAGGTGCTTCTAGAGCAAAATAATAGCTTTCTGAGTAGCTGCAGCCTGGAGTTAATGAGAGGAGGGTCACAGATTCAGCACCCACACAGGCCAATTAGCTTGAAATAGAAAAAGAATTTTTTTTTTTCCTAGCCAATTTTTTTAGAGAGTGTCAACTAAACCTGAGAAGCCATTCCAAAGTTGTCTTAGTTATCTAGTGCAGCTATAACAGAAATACCACAAGTGGATGGCTTTCGCAAACAGAAATTTACTCTACCCCAGTTTAGAAGGGTAGAAGTCCAAATTCAGGGTGCCATCTCTAGGGGAAGGCTTCCTCTCTCTGTTGCTCTAGGGGAAGGTCCTTGTCATCAATCTTCCCTGGTCCAGGAGATACTCAGCACAGGGACCCCAGCTCTTCTTTCTTGGCGGTATTAAGTCCCTCACCTCTCTGCTGGAGTTTCTCTTTTATATCTCAAAAGAGATTGACTTAAGATATAACTTAATCTGGTAGATTGAGTCCTGCCTCGTTAACATAACTGCCTCTAATCCTGCCTCATTAATATCATAGAGATTAGGATTTATAACATATAGGATAATCATATCAAATCACAAAATGGAGGACACCCACACAATACTGGGAACCATGGTCCATCCAAATTGACACACATTTTTCGAGACACGATTCAATCTATAACAAAAGTCCTTGAAGTGGTAACCAGTGGGGCTAAGTTGGAGTGTGGGTGAGTCAGTATACGCCCTCACAACTGCTTAGGAGAGCCACCTGAACCATTAAAGGCAAGCACATTGGCTTGACTTCCCAGTTCTAGTCATGAGGCACCACACCACACCTACTTTTTTGGAAGTCATCCTGAGCAAGGATATCTACATAGCTGTTGACACTGGCAGGGAAAATATATCCTTGTTTCAATCATTTCTCACTGTACAGTAATATTTTCAAATAGCCTAATTAAAGTAAGCTATTTTTTTTTTTTTTTAACATTTTCCAGTCCATAGTAGAAGAGCAAAAGAGGACATGATCATTCACTCTAAAGGCCCAACCCATAAGCAGCACATGACTCTTCTTCTCACATCTCATTGGTCAGGCATGTGGCCACAGCTAGTTCCAAGGGAAGCTGGGAAAGGCAGTCTTTAGCTGGTACCTGGTTTCTCAGATAAAAATCATCATTCTTTCCACCATGAGAAGAGAAGAATGAATGTTGGATGACATCTAGCAGTGTCTGCTACATAACTATTGGGAACATCAACCCCTTCTCCTAACTGTGACTCCATGAAAGCAAGAGCTCAGTCTCGCTCGACTTGTCATTCTCAGGATCTTACCACAATAGGTGTTCCACACACCTTTACTGAATTGAATTAATGCTATAAATCTCTTTGGTGTAACTTGTGTGACATAATTATGATGTAATATTAGTGGCCAGCACATATTTAGCAGTTATCATATGTCAGAAAGGGAGTTTCCACTATAGCAATTCTAGTCCTCACAGTCACCCCCGAGAGGTACAGGTCCTTATCTCCATTTTCCCGGGGAGCAAACAGACTCAAGAGCTTTCATAAATTAATGGAAGTCACAAGATGAAAGTCACAAGATGCCCAGTCTTTCTGATTCCCAAATCCCCTCAATCTGTACTACATCACACTGGCTGGCCATATAAGGCAAGAGCTTGGTCCTTCAAACTACTCTGTCTCACCTCTATCCCAAGAAAACGAAACCAACTTAAACTGATTCTAGGGACACGGACAACAGAAATGTTTGTTGTTTTTTTTTTCAACAGTGAGGAATCCTGACCAACAGCTTGTATTACCTCATAGTAATCCTATTTCCAGACATTTCAATTAAACCCACCACATGGCTCCTCTACAAAGAACTTTACGTTTATGAACTCAGCTTTATCCTTTTATGGGTGAACTGTGAGTGAGAGAGAGGAAAGAGGTGGAAGGAAAGAACAGTGTAAATCTGATCTCAGTAAATGTCTGTGCTTGAACGACATAAAGAAAAAAAATTTTTTTTTTTATAGCCCGTTTCAATGTCAGCCCCAGTCTCTGTGCTTATTTTATAACCGTTGCTAATAAATTGCTTACAATCACGGAGCAGGCCCTTGCCCATCCCTGCTCTTACAATCACAGTTATTATCAGAGAATTCATGTTTAAAACTCAGCAATACAGAATTCACCCTAGAAAAAGCACTAACCACAGTGAATGGAACTCTTAGCTGAATGCTTATGAATATAAAATGCAAACAAGCAATTTAGAGGCTGTCACCAATTACTGAACGGCTCATCCACCAAAGTTGAAAATTTCACATATTAGCAAAGCAAACCATACCAGTATTGTACTGAGTTTCTCACATCAGAGCGGACCACTTGGAAAGGCAGATGACTACCTCAGGCATTAGCAATTACATTTCTCTAAGTGTGGGCGCAAAGCAGTAAGTGCATTCTCGATTTCCTAAGCTCTCAAGAGAATCGAAATCCCACGATTTTTTGAAATACATATTTACTTGGGGGGAGGTGAAGGAGAGTCCACTAGAATGAGAAGTCCACAAGGATAAGGATCTTTAACTACTTTGTTCTTTGTGCCTACAGCAATGTCTTGTGCCTAGTAATTGCTCAATCAAATTTTTAAAATAAATATTAACTCTAGAAATAACACTTAAGATAATTAAACACAGTAGTCCCCCCTTATCCACAGTTTCGCTTTCCATGGTTTCAGTTGCCTGTGGTCAACCAGGGTCTGAAAATATTAAATGGAAAATTCTAGAAATAAACAATTCATAAGTTTTAAATTGCGTGCTGTTCTGAGTAGTGTGATGAAATCTCGAGCTGTCCGGTTCACTCCTGCCCAGGACATGAATCATCCCTTTGTCCAGCATACCCACACTATATATGCTTCCAGCCCCTTTGGTAGCCACTTGGTTATCAGATCGACTGTCATGGTACCACAGTGCTGGTGCTCAAATAACCCTTATTTTACTTTATGATGTCCCCAAAGCGCAAGAGTAGTGTTGCTGGCAATTCAGATATGCCAAAGAGAAGCCATAAAGTGCTTCCTTTAAGTTAAAAGTTCTTGACTTACTAAGGAAAGAAAAAAGAATTGTATACTGAAGTTGCTAAGATCTGCAGTAAGAACAAGCCTTGTTATAATTGCTTTATTTTATTATTACTTATTCTTGTTAATCCCTTACTGTGCCTGATTTATAAATTAAACTTTGTCATAGGTATGTATGTATAGGAAAAAACATAGTGTATGTAGGGTTCAATACTATCTGTGGTTTCAGGCATCCACTGGTGGCCTTGGAAAGTATCCCCCACGCGTAAGGTGGGACCAATATATCCTTGTATTCAGCATTCTTCCATTTTCCTGTGGGTGTTTTCTCCTCTCTGGCCAAGTCCCCACTAAACCAGTGAACTTGTGCCAATCCTTACCTTCTCCTCTTGGTCCCTGACACCCCCAACCTCTTCTACTCCAACTTCCATGAGCATTCATTGGAATGTGCCTTCCTGCTGACAACCTTATCTTAATCAAGATTTTCCCAGATTTCTTTCCTCAAAAAGTAATAAAGAAAATGTTTGCCTAGCTGTTTATAATTTGCATAGTGCTTTATACATCATTTTATTTATGAGATCCATTTATCTAAAAATAGAGAGCATTGGGGAATAGTAGAGAAGTCTTGATCTTTGTATCCAGAGACAGTGGGACTAAATCTTATCTTAGTCACTAAGAATTATATTGCCTTCATAAAATGAATTAATAGATTTGAACTCTGTTTTCTCGAAACCCTATGGGGCAGTTCTACTCTGTCCTTTAGGGTCGCTATGTGTTGGAATCAACTCAACGATAACAGTTCATTTTTTTTGTAAAGTAATATAATAATACCTTCCTTTCAGAGTTATGATAAAGATTAGACCTGAGGTATGTTTAAAAAAAAAACTTATGGTAGGTAGAAAATAGAAATTCAAAAACACTAGTGAATTTTAGCATCATTATTAGTATCATCACCAATATCAGTATTTGGCAAAAGAATCCTTTGAGATATAAACCTGTTCCTTTTCTTCCATCCTCTCCCCTGAGTCCCTCCAGCCAAGCACATCATTAGCTTTCTGATATGTTGGAGGAGACGTGTGACAGGACAAAAAAAAAACAAAGAATGGCCATCATATCTCTCTAACTTTTTTTTCCCCAAAAATGCTAAGCCCTTGGAGTAACTGGTCAGATTTACAGGCATAGAGAGGGAATCTTCAAAAAACACAATTTCTCCAAAACTTAAAAGTGTTCCTTTGGCTCAAGACAGGAGAACAGAGAGTTCTGTAGATTGTAGGAGCACAAAGGACTTCATCCTACCACTCGGAAGCTCTGGGAGGAGGTGCATGTCACAGAACATGCATCTAGAGAAGAGGTGGCAAAGTGGTAGACCAACAACAAAATCTAGGCTGTAAATGTCTTTCATTTGTCCCCAATGATTTTATTTTAAAATTGAAATAGTTGATAATATATAAAAACTGAAATCTTTTATAAAAACCTGAATTTCTGGCTTTTTTTGGAAAATAGTCAGATCTGGCAAACTTGAGTCCATATTCTAACAAGGTGTCTTAGTTATCTAGTGCTGCGATAACATAAATACCACAAGTGGATGGCATTAACAAACATAAATTTATTTTCTCACAGTTTAGGGGGCTAGATGTCTGAATTCAGAGCACTGACTCTAGGGGAAGGCTTTCTTTCTCTGTCAGCCCTGGAGGAAGGTCCTTGTCTCTTTTCAGCATCCAAGGGCCCAATGTTCCTTGGAGATCTCCATGTGTCTTGACATCAATCTTCCCCTGGGTCTAGAAGGTCTCAGCATGGGAACCCCAGGTCCAAAGGACATGCTCTGTCCAGGCTCTTTTTTCTTGGTAGTAGTGAGGTCCCTCTTCTCTCTGCTCATTTCTCTCTCCCTTTATCTCTTGTAAGATAAAAGGTGTGACTCAAACAAGGCTGTGACTAAAGTAAGGGTATGACTTTAGTAAGAGTGTTGACTTGAGTGACTTTATTAAGGGTGTGGCTCAAGGTACACCCCACACTAATCCTGCCTCATTAACATACAGAGGTTTGGGACTTACAATACATAACTACACAACACCACAAGATGGAGGACAATTACACAATACTGGGAATCATGGCCTAGCCAAGTTGACACATATTTTGGGGGGACACGATTCAATCCATGACACATGGCAATAGTCTTTTGAGGATGAGTAATGTCTGTCCCCATAGAAGGCACTTATTATATAGCCCTTATGTCTTACCACCAACTTCTTTCTTCTGTTGCCTAACCTTATTGTCATTTCTGTTTGGGATGACTGGTCCAAGTATAACGAGCCGTAATTAATCTGGACAAAAATTCCCGTGTTCCAAGGCAGATAGAGCAAAAAAAAAAAAAAAAAGACAGCTGGACCTTTGAACGATGGAAATTTCCAGAATAACCTGCATGGACAAATAACCAAGGACCATCTAAGTCCTTATTTCAGCCCTGTGTAGCACCCAGAGTTATGGGAAAAAACACAAAAATCTGCAGGGAAGAAGGAACACCTTAAACAGGCTAAGTTTATTCTTTTATTCTAAGCCAGTGGAACAGTGGCTCTGAATAAGAAACAGGTGAAAAGTTATATTTTCACATATCTGAATTTGAGGGTTGAGATCTATACACATTATAATTAGTAACATTATTCGATATATAATTTTATTTAAGCCTACCTGTGAGATGTCCCATTTTTTTCAAGGTCCTGCTAAGTGATTGGCTAACATTAGAAACTCATTTCCAATAAAGTGCAGGTTACTTAATGTCTTAGCTCTCCCTAACAGAATGGTGAACTATTTCATTGCCAAGTTCAAGTGCAAAAATAAGGACAAAGAGCCCTCTTGTTCTTACTGATGTCCTGCAGCATTTTTCAGTGGCAAGGAATTTAACAAGCGTACCAACCCTGATGAGGCTGTCACTTATGGTGCAGCAAACAAACCAAAAAATGTTTAAGATTCCCTAAGGAATCATGACCATTTTGGTCAAGTGAAATGCCACCGTTTCCACCACACAGGCCTTCAAGACAACTATACCCTAGTTCACTTAATCTGATTTGTAGAGGTGAACAAGCAACCATCAAGGATAAAGGCTGTGGTGACGAGTTAAAGCTCATGGGCATTCCCACTGAAATGGTTTGAAAGTACCTTTTGATTTTAATGCCAATGATATACTCAACAACTACCATATTGAAAGCAGAAAAAAGATTAAATTGCAGTCATCAATGACAAAGGCCTTTTGTGCAAGGAAGATATTGATCATGTACTCTGGGGACTGAGAAGTACAAAGCTGAAGATGCAGAGCAGAGAGACAAGGCATTCTCCAAGAACCCTATAGTCCTATGTTTTCAACATGAAGGTCACAGCGAAAGTGAAAAAGCTCAAGAGAAGATCAACAATGAGGAAAACAGACGATTCTTGACAAGTGGGCTGGGTTAGAATCAGATTGTTAAGAAGGAAGAATTTGGAAACAGCAGAAAGAAATAGAGAAGCTATAGCAGAGGGCAGGAGTCTTGCCAGGCGGGTCTCTGGGGCTTCCCCAGGGTAATGCTCCTTCATCTGGAGGTGCCATTTCTGAAAAGGTCTAATAAGCCACTAAGGAGACCAGTGACCATGGTCGAGCATATTCCACACAGCTAGTTCCACAATATAAAAAACACAAATTGGTAGCAAGTGGCAAGCCTTTAAAAAGTCACATTTGAACTGCTATATAAATAAATAACTGGGAATTCTGGATAGTCTAATGGGTGGGCTGGAAAAGAAACAAACACAATTGTACTTTATCGGCACCATAAGCAAGTGGAAATAGTATTTGGGTTCTAAAGAAAAATCAGCACCGTAGGTACATACATACATACATACATACATACATACATACATACATACATAATAGAATATCACTATATAGAATGCTCTGCAGCCAATAAAAATTATGTTTTAAGACAATGTTTGATGCCCTTAAAAACACACAATGCTGCATTGCTAGGTTTAAGAGGAAGTTACCAAGCCACCTGAAAGATATGATTCCAACTTGTATATTTATATATGAGCTGTTATGGATTGAATTGTGCCCCTGCCTCCGAAAAATGTGTGTCAGCTTGGCTGGGCCATGATTCCCAGATTCTGTGATTGTCTACCACTCTGTCACCTGATATGATTTTCCTATGTGTTGTAAGTCCTACTTCTATGATGTTAATGAGGTGGAATCAGCAGCAGTTATGTTAATGAGGCAGGACTCAATCTGCAAGGTTGGGCTGTGTCTTAAATCAATCTCTTTTGAGATATAGAAGAGTGAAGCAAGCAGACAGACATGGTGACCTCATACCACCAAGAAAGCAGAGCCGGGAGCAGAGTGCTTTCTTTGGACCAGGGGTTCCTGCTCTAAGAAGCTCCTAGACTGGGGGAAGATTGATGACAAGAGCCTTCCTCCAGATCCCCAACAGAGAAAAAGCCTTTCCCTGGAGCTGGCACTCTGAATTTGGGCTTCTAGCCTCCTAGACTGTGAGAGAATAAATTCCTGTTTGTGAAAGCCATCCACTTGTATTTCTGTTATAGCAGCACTAGATGACTAAGACATGAGCCTAGAACACAAGACATGAAAATTTTAAAATAGCTATTTTTGGACAGTAAAACTTTATTCTTCATACTCTTGATGTTGTTGTTAGGTGCTGTTGAGTCAGTTCCAACTCATAGCGACTCTATGTACCACAGAACAAAACACTGCCTGGTCCCGCGCCATGCTCACAATCGTTGTTATGCTTGAGCCCATCGTTGCAGCCACTGTGTCAATCCATCTCGTTAAGGGTCTTCCTCTTCTTCACTGAACAAGCATGATGTCCTTCTCCAGGGACTGATCCTTCCTGACAAAATGTCCAAAGTATGTAAGATACAGTCTCGCCATCCTTGCTTCTAAGAAGGATTCTGGTTGTATTTTTTCCAAGCAGATTTGTTCATTCTTTTGGCAGTCCGTGGTATACTCGATATTCTTTGCCAACACCACAATTCAAAGGCATCAATTCTTCTTTGGTCTTCCTTGTTCATTGTTCAGCTTTCGCATGCATATGATGCGATTGAAAATACCATGGCTTGGGTCAGGCGCGCCTTAGTCTTCAGGGTGACATCTCTGCTTTTCAACACTTTAAAGAAGTCTTTTGCAGCAGATTTGCCCAGTGCAAAGCATCTTTTGATTTCTTGACTGCTGCTTCCATGGCTGTTGATTGTGGATCCAAGTAAATTGAAATCCTTGACAACTTCAATCTTTTCTCCGTTTATCATGATGTGGCTTATTGGTCCAGTTGTGAGGCTTTTTGTTTTCTTTATGTTGAAGTGTAATCCGTATTGAAGGCTGTGGTCTTTGATCTTTAACAGTAAGTGCTTCAAGTCCTCTTATTCTTCATATTTTTATTCAATTTCCAAACTTCTTATAATACCAAAAATAAATAAAGCAAAAATATAGAGGCAATCTCTTTCTGAAATCTTTTAAATTTTACTCCACTTGAAAGTTATTAACTGCTCCGTGTTTTTTTTTTTTTTTAACTCCTTGCCTCTCTCCTTCCTATTCACTGAAATCTAACAACTAATGTGCAAAAATTAGAAGGTGAAGGCTTCTTGCTCACCAACAAATTTAATGTGGAGAAAAGTAGGAATATGCATAATATGGCAGCAAATAATAGCCCTCAGCCGTTCGTAAATGTCAAAAGCCATTGATGCTCCCTCAGGAGGAATCCTAATGCTCTCCTAGACTCTCTGACTGACGTGTACCATAACAGCTATTATGTATCCTTCCTTGGAAGTCCCAATGTAATCCGATGGATGATAGCAAGAGATTCAAGTGCCTCACTGGAAAAACTTTTGCTGAATACACTTAATGAGATGGAGCTGGATTTTTTTGTTTGTTTGTTTTTGCTTTTAATATGGCTTCTTTTAATCAATTCTTGAACTGCCCAAGATTTCAAACATTAGTGTTCATGTAAATCTAGTGTTAGTTAATTACTACTCTGATTCAGTAGGTCTGGGATAGAACTGAGGAATATGCATTTCGACAAGCACTCCAAATGATTCAGATGAATGTGGGCCTCACTCCACACTTCGTGAAACACTGTTGCACTGACATATGGTCTTCTTATACATTACTGGAAATTGTACCAAAGTATATGTTCAAAGGGAGTCCCTGGGTGATGCAAACGGTTAAGGATCTCAGCTGCTAACCAAAGGGTTGGAAGCCCAAGTCCACCCAGAGGCACCTCAGAAGAAAGACTTGATGATTTACACCCAAAAGTATCAACATTTGACAACCCTACAGAAGACAGTTCTACTCTGACACAGATGGGGTCACCATGAGTCAGAATTGACTTAACAGCAACGGGTATATGTTCAGAAGCTTTTGCCTTGGAATTATGCAAAAGCTGTAAGTGGGAAGGTGAAGCTTGGTTCTACTGGGTTTTCATTTCCCTTGGAAAAAATCCGATATGATATAAACCATTTATTAAGGACTCCCAGAGCCCTGCTGGACTATGGCAACCGGGTGGCATGATGGTTAAGAGCTCAGCTACTAAACAAAAGGTCAGCAGTTTGAATCTACCAGCCTCTCCTTGGAAACCTTATGGGGCAGTTCTACTCTGTCCTATAGGGTCACTATGAGTCAAAACTGACTCAACAGCAACGGGTTTAGTTTGGGGGAGGTTTTATGTGCCAGTAACTGCACTAAGCATTTTTAAATCATCTTATTTACTCCTCATGGCAACCCTACAGGACAGGTACTATTAGCATCACTTTATAGACAAGGAAACTCAACCTCAGAAAAGACATACTCAAGGTTGCACAGTTAGAGAGTGGCAGACGAAGGATTTTTTTATTCTTTTTTCTTGAAAACACTTAGACCGAATATGTTTCATTTTCTACTCTGTTGATAAACTTCACTCTTGTTCAAGGATACGGTTCCTAATGAGTAGAAGATAACATGCTGTGTTCTTTCTCTGTCAGAAAGATGAAAAGTGAACAGAGAAATATTTACCTCAGCTGGAAGAAGGAAGGCGAAAACAAGATAACAGTTCTTAGAGAGCGTAGCCTTTATGAACCAGTTTAAGGGGGAAAAAAAAGGAGTATGATTTGAGGCTTGACAGCCTCAACACTGTCTTGTCAACTAAATAAAGAGCGCTATAAGACAGGTCTTAAGGAAACAGGATACTTTAATTTGGTCATACATGCCAGGATAGATTGAAATGTGATAAAAGTAGATTAGTGCAATTCCCAGCATGCTCTTACCCGAAGGAGGCTAAGGTTTCCAGGCTGTTGACCCCTCTGTGAAAATGAAATGCATCATAGTATGGAACTCTCCTCAGGGAAATTCTTTCAAAAAGCTGAACATATCAGGGAGCAAAGTACAGTAAAGCCTCTGGAGGTAGGAAGAAAATTCTCACCTAAAATTAAAGATTTGGCATGTTAGTCAACTGGAAAAAACTCTGTGTAGAAGATCTAAAGGGGACCCAAGACCAAAGCAAGGAAGATGCAGCCACGTCACCATCTTTAAAAAAACAACAGCAGAGAACAAGCAACACACACCGGCAGAGATATAAATGTGACTGAGGTCAGGAGACTCCCATCAGCCTCAACTAAATGCTGAAAAAGCAGCCATTTCCTGGAACCAGATCTGAAAGATCTATCTTCAAAACATGCTCTTCAAAATGTGCATTATTTTTATGCTCCTTTCCCATCTGGTATGCAGGACCAAATTGTACTGTCTTGTTTCTTGGCAGACTGCCTTAACACCTTGAATTCATACCACGTTTTCCTCATGAGACATTATAACATGGGAACACGAGAAAGAAAGAAGGGGCATAGCAAACCGGGAAAGGAAAGGTACACTCCTGACTCAGCTACAAGTTTCTGGAAAGTCCAAACATCGTAGTTCATAAAGCAAATCAGAAAGTTATGAATTTGACAGACACCCACCACTGGGCCCTTAAATGTGCAACAGTGACCCTATCCCAGAATGCACTGTTGCACCCAAAGAGAAAAAAAGCCTAAAAAGATAGCAAAAATCATTACTAGCTGATTTTTATTTGTATTAATACAATATTATAACAACACAGCTACTCTTTGTTAAGTACTTGCTCTGTGGCTGTTACCTTTACTTACCTCGTTTAATCTTAATGACCACCTCTGAGGAAGGAAGCGTCATCCCCACGTCACCGGTAAAGATGCAGAGACTCAGAGAAACGTGAGGTCAGGAAAAGGAAGCTGAGATTAGAACCCAGTCTCTGTGATTGTAAAAATCCATATTCTTCCCTTACAACACCGTGGCCCTTTAGTCATTCCCATTCTCCTTCTCTGATAATTTTCTGTATCCACTTATCACCACTATTAATATTTATCTTTAAGTTGACTAACTTCCTGTCTTCCCAGTGCCTTGCACGGAACTTGACAATAGTAACTGCTCGATAAACATTTGTGAAGGAAGGAAGGAAGGAAAGAGCGAATGACCGACAGCAACTGCTCTCAAGCTCTGAGAGCTCTGCTCCTGATGATGCCAGAGGTGCTGGTGCCACAGAGGGCAAGAGATGGCAGTGCTCATAGACAGGGATTCCCACGGCCTAAGTGGCATCTCCATTTCCCTCTGGGGTACCTATTGAAGCAGAATCATTAACAATGAAATTATTTTTCATTTTCTGAAAATTCCTCACTGGGACATAAAATTAGAAACATTTAAGGACCTTAAAGTAGTTTTTAACAGTTAAAATACAGAGATAGAAAGAGATTTCTCTGTGCACCACCATCTCTCAAAGGAATCCTAACAATTTTTATTTTTTACGTTCTTATTTCACATTATTTTTAGATGTTATTGATGTCTTATCATGACATGATAAAATTCCAAATAATACTTATGTTTAAAGAATCCTTGCCACAGAACTAAATCCCGTGTTATTTCACCTTGATGGGGAGTTTTCCGAGGTAATTGGTTTTAGTTTCAATCACAAATATTTTTTAGAACCTACTATTTCCATAGAATTGTGTAAGGTGTCATAGAAAGAAACACAAAGTAAGCAAAGCCCTGACCTCAAGGAACTTACACTCTATACTGTTAATGGTTGCCACTAATAACAATGACCTAACTGGACAATCAAGATGTCATCATTCATAAAGAGAAAGAGATAAAGCAATATTTAATACCAAATGATTACCACTGCTACTCCGATCTCCAGACTTAAAAAAAAAAGGAAAAACCAAGTGTGAAAAGGTGATCAGGGAAAAGTTCTGTCACTTGAGATATCTACCTGCCTCCTACCTGGCCTCCCTGCTTCCACACCCATCCCCTTCCAAATCTCCCCTCACACTACTCTATGAATTTCTTTCTAAAACGCTGCTCTAAATACACTGTTGCTCTGCTTCAAACACTTCCATCTTTCTCTGCTATCTACAGAGAAAAGCTACTTAGTCTGACCTACAAGGCCCTTCAGATCTGACTCCAGCCTCTTTCCTTTCCGAGGAATCTCTGTCACTCCACCTTAACCCCTTTAAATGTCTGTGTTTCTGCATACGCCCTTCCCTCAGCCTGTACACCATCTTTCCCCACCCAGGTCCTCGTCACGAACTTCTATTCATCCCTCAGAACCCTGGTTAAGCATTAACCCACTCTGAAAACTTTTCTACCTTTGCAAACAGAGTAACAACATGCTCGCCCCCTGTGTCAGCACCGTACCATGTACATATTTCACATACAAATTGTAATTATTATGTTTGCCCCCCCAGCCTATGGAGTAGTGTGTGTGTGTGTGTGTGTGTGTGTGTGTGTTTCTCACTGATAATCATCATGGCCGGGCACGTAATAGAAGCTCCATGTGTTTAAAAAAATTTTTTTCTTTTTTTTTATTATGCATTAAGTGAAATTTTACAGAGAAAATTAGATTCCCAGTCAACAGCTTGTACATAAAGCATTTCATTTCATAGCCTTGATTTCATTCCCCCACAATGTGTCAGCACTCTCCCCATTTTTCGTCCTGATTTTCTACCCCTTCCTGCCTTCTCATCTTTGCTTTCAGGCAAACAGTGCCCTTTTGATCTTCTATAATTGATTGTTCTAAGGAGCACTTTCCTCTCGGGTGTTATTGTTTATTTTATAGGCTTATCTACAGTTTGGCTGGAAGGTGGCTTCCATGAATGGCTTCAGTACCATGTCAGAAGGGCCATAGCCTTAGGGGTTCCTTCAGTCTCTGTCAGATCAGTAAGCCCGGTCTTTTCAAAAATGTTTCCTGAATGAATATTGGTTTAAGAACAATCACGGTAAGGCCTTGGAGGATATAAGAAAACTGAGAGAAGAGGGCAGAGTGTTCAGCTTGGAGACCAGCTTGAATCCTGGAGCAGAAATTCTCTCCAGATGTCCAGGCGGGTCATGACTGAAGGAAGGCTCTCGTAGTGCTGGGATACAGGAGATGAGTTTGAAACATCAAGCACATGCTAATTGTGAAAAGCCTTCAAGGTCAAGTTAAGCCTTATGAACTTTATCTTCTGTACAGAGTCTCCATGGATGATTTTAAGCAGAGGTGCGGCATGATGGAAGCAGTGTTTGAAAGATGAAACTGGCCAGGTATACCAGTGGATTGGAGTGACTGGGGCAATGGTGAGAGTGTTATTGTAATATTGCTGTGGCATGAGGAGAAAAGGCCAGAATGTGTGATGAGGGATTGTAGGAAATTACAATGAGATATCTGAACTTTACTTTTTTATACATCTATACATCAAGGGCCCCCTTATGTCAGTTACGGTAGAAGGTCAGTGACCAAGCCGACATAATGCATGCGTTGAACAGAAGGGGGAAATATATTTATAATAAAATAGAGCACTCACCATCCTGATTACTGTTCTCATTGCTGTTTCGACAACAGACAATTTAATTTAATTTTCTTTCCGGAGTTGTCAAAACCTCTGCTTATTTATTGGCCAGCCCTTTGGATGTACTGTTATGACGCACACATTTCCATATTGAACAATTTGATTTTGACAGGGATGATACTTGGCTGCATGCTCTTAGTTTATAGAAAGATCCAATCAGCATGTGAAGGCAACGGAGGACAAGGCTTGTTTATTCTGGGGAGGCAGTGTCACCAACCAGCACACAACACACGGCAGGTTCATGTACTTAACTCTGACAAGGTATTAGGGAGGCAATTTTCCAACACAAACTAATCATGATGATCCCAGGGCTGGAACCAGAAAGCTAAAACCTAAACATCCAATTTATGTAGTCTATTTAAGGGCTTTCATAACGGAAGTTGTTTACGTGTCAGGTACCATCTGTCATAGGAGTACATATTCAGAAAACTTTTAAAACGCATATTAACTACCAAATAGACTGACTGCAAAGATGCCCTTGAAATTATTGTCGTTTATCGTGCATAGATGGAGGTTTGGGTCTTCTTTAAAGAGTAAATGTATATTATGCATCCGGCAGAGCAAAGCTGCTTCTCTGAATGCTCTTAGTCTGTTATGTTAGTCCTTGTAAATCAAGATTTAGCCTTAGCTCCTTTGGAGTAATTACGAGGCATCAAGTCAACTGTAGCATGAAAATGTTATAAGACAAAACACATCAGGCCTTTGACATGATAATTGGCAGTGGTTCAAAACCATTCCCCCTGATATTGCAAAGTCATTACAGCGTTAGCCTACCTGGCCAAGATTCATTTCACCATATCCTCAAAGAGAACACCTTACTTAACCCTTTCATTACCAAAGTTTTTGTTTTTAAATTTTGATGGCATGTGTTTTCATTATTGGAATGCTTTTTTTTTTTTTTTTGCTCACTAATTGAGTGTGTTCACATTTTTGGTTGGTAATACAGATTTTAAGAAATGTGATCTGGTGACACAATCCGCCAATGAGGCAAGTGGCACTTTGGTGGCATCTATCTGTGGCATGACAGTATGCCATAGAGAACTAGGTAGATAATTTATTGTGGGCGCCTTTCCATTTTTTTTTTTTTTTTTCCATTAGGTTACATGGGGAAACTCCAGTTTTCCAAATATGACATAGAAACACCAAAACAAGCCCATCGGGGCTCTCTAACTACCACCCAGGAAAGCGATAATTATGCATGCAAGCCTTATCTCCAGAAATAAAGGGGGAAAAAGGCAAAAGTTCACAAAACTAACACATTCAGGAAGCATCACCTAACAGAATGCTCAGCCTACGCAACAGTGAGGCTCCAATTCAGGTCTGCTGAGCTTCACACATTTCAAAAGGACTCATCTTGAAGCTAAAGGTATTAGAACCAGGATAGCGCCTTAACCCTGAGGTGCAGAGGCATAAAATGTGGCTGGCATACCGTTTAAGCCAATGATAGTGTTAACTGGAAAAAGTTTGAGCACTCTTAATTTAGTGTTGTCTTCCTGGAAAAACCAAAGAACTTAGGAGGCATGTGGAGAAAATGGTAAGGGCAAGGGAAGTGATCCTCTCTTTGGAATTTGATCTTTAAAGGATTCCTAAACATAGGACCAGGCAGTGTTTCATTTCTTGGGGCCACCATGAGTTGGGGGATGACTCAATGGCCAATGACAACAGACTGAGGGATATTTTCTTTTTGTGACTGGGGGTCGACGGGGAAGAAGGAGGGAATAACACCATCACCCCACGCACACATATGAGTTAAAAGCTCTTTTCGGCTGTTGTGATTCATTCATTGGGCTTGGACTATTTTAAGGCAAAGGAAAAACAGCTCTTGTCAGTTTATTATGCAGTTAGTCTTCTAAAGGTAACAAACTATGTAGATATTTCTATACTCAAAGTGATTTAACATAAAAAGAACCGTTTTTTCTTTTTCCTTTTTTTAAACAAATTCTGAAACTGCCTCCCTGAAGCCCTGAAGCTCTGAGCATAAATTTTAACTTTATCTGATCAAATCTAAGGAAACTAGTTGTCTTGTCTAGAGTGCATTTGAGGTTCAAGTGATAATAGGAACACTAGCATTTCATTATTTTACTAAGAGGTGCATTTTTTATCTTCAGCTATTTCACTAGGTCTTGAATGTTTCAGTCTTACTCTGCTTAGTATAATACACACATTCAGCGTTGTTGTTGTTAGGTGCCATTGAGTCAATTCCAACTCATACTGACCCTATGTGCAACAGAGCAAAACACTGCCCGGTCGTGCACCATCCTCACAATGGTTGCTATGCTTGAGCCCATGTTGCAGCTACTATGTCACCATCTCATTGAAGGTCTTCCTCTTTTTCATTGACTCTCTGCTTTGCTAAGCATGATGTCCTTCTCCAGGGTCTGGTTCCTCCTGATAACATGTCCAAAGCATGTGAGACGAAGTCTCACCATCCTCGCTTCTAAGGAGCATTAGGGCTGTACTTCTTCCAAGACAGATGTGTACAAGTGGTAGATATACAGGGTAAGTTGGTGTTATGGATTGAATTGTGTCCCCCAAAATATGTGTCCACTTGGCTAGGCCATGATTCACAGTATTGTGTCCTTGTCCTCAATTTTGTGTCCTGATGTAATTATTCTATGTGTTGTAAATCCTAACCTCTATGATGTTAGTAACACAGGATTAGTGGCAGTTATGTTAATGAGCCGGGACATAATCTACAGGATTAGGTTGTATTTTGAATCAATCTCTTTTGAGATATTAAACAGAGAAGGGAGCAAAGAGGAGAGGGACCTCATCTCACCAAGAAGAACAGCCAGGAGCAGAGTGCATCCTTTAGACCTTGACTCCCTGTGCTGAGAAGCTCCTCCACCAGGGGAAGATTGACACTTGTTTTTGGGGTAGTTCACTCCAAGTTTTAGTTTGATCATCTGTAAATTGGAGCTAAAAAACTGTACCTACCTCAGAGAGGTGTGAGTATTAAACCTAGAAATGCATGCCAAGAGTGTATGGTGTGAGTTCTCAGTAAATATTACTGATAAGGTCATGGCTCCTGGTGAGTTCAACAAATACCTCTTGCATGTCCAGGATGCTAGAAAACACCTGTATAGGCACTGTGGGGATACAACTGAGAATAAAACATGCACCCTGGCTTAGGTGGCTTAGAATATGCACAAATGCAACAATCCAACTATAATGTAAGTGCCAAGGGTTGGGCTCACCCTGAGAAGGGGTGCAAGAATTTTATTAGGTATCAGTACTTGGAGAGGGAACCGGGAAGAAGCAGTATGTGGCAGAAGAAGAAGATGAACTGTGGCAAAGCCTTAGCCAAACTTCAGGGACTCCCGGAGCAAGTATTGCCCATCAGGATAAAAATGGCCAAGCCTTAATCCCTCCCGGGGGACAGTAATGGCCCCAGGCAAGGCAAGGCAGCTCTCTGCAGTGATACACACCCCAAAGGAGCTGACAGCTGGGGGCTCCTTGCTAAGCTGAGCGTCCAGGGGGCCCATCTCCATGCCCAGCAAGACAGAGCCACTAACATCAAGGTTGAAGCAACATGCTAGAAAGCAGAAATGGGCGGATAGCAGAATCTAAGTATTCATCCATTTATTCATTCATTCTTTCAGTAAGCATGCATTGGGCACTCACGAGCCCCGGCAGGACCAGGCCCTGCGGGAGCTATAAAGATAAGTGAGATGCCGTCACAGACTTCAGGGACTGTGCAATCTGAGGCAAATGACTGACAGGTGTACAGCTCGTACAATTTAGTGTGATGCATGCTGCGATCTAAGAAGATGGAGAAGCCAGGGGAGCAGAGGAGCAACCTGCCCTGGCTGGGAAGGGCAGGAGGACTTTGCACTGGGAGCAGGTCACAAACAGCACCAGGAATTCCCAGGGCAGAGGGGCCTTCAGCACAGGAGCAGGAACAGAAAACCAACCTTCACTCTCTCCTGTCTCCTTTGCCTCACATCTTCAAACATTCCTCTACCCATCTTCCCACTTCATTACTTGACTCCTATTTACTCACCACTGTTTTAATAATGTTATTGTTTAGTTGATGTAATCTCTTTTATTCTTCAGGTCCCTCTAATTCATTTTGGAAGAAAACAGGGCATGCATATAAAATATATGAAATGAAATGACCACATTAGTAGAACCTTCTAATCTCAGAAAACCAAAACCAGACCAGTTGCCATGAAGTCAACTGTTGTGTGTCAGAGTAAAGCTATGTTCTTCCTGAAGTAGATGAGCAGGCGTTTCTTCCAACACACCTCTGGATGGATTTGAACCACCAACCTTTCAGTTATTAGTCCACTACTTAGCTACTGGTGCCACCCAGGGACTCTCAGTGCGTTCTAATTCAACCTACAGTAAGAAACAGAAAATTTTGTCTTTTTTTTTTTTCCTACCAGTCCTTTTCTTTTGAAGAATTCAAGGTTACTTTGGTGGAAGGGAAACCGTGGTGGCACAGTGGTTAAGAACTACTCCTGCTAACTAAAAGGTTGGCAGTTTGAACCCATCAGGCGCTTGTCGGAAACCCTATGGGGCAGTTCTACTCTGTCCTTTAGGGTTGCTATGAGTCGGAATCGACTCGACAGCAATGGGTTTGATTTTTCATTTTGGTTTCAGTGGGAGAGCTAAATAACGAAATCTGTGATTATATTCCTGAACCTCACCCATATAATGTATACGGTATAAAGCGTTATATATCTATTAGTTTTAATTGTTCAAACACCTAAAGAAAGCATCACGTGATATGGCCTGTTTAATAAACAGAAGCCTTTTTTATCAGAAGTTTATAATGCTTGGGTGGATAATTATTGGTCTGATCTAAGCCAGGGTGATTCACAATAGTCACTATGGATGTAACGGAAAGAGGGGGAGGAGAAAGGGGATTTGAGGGCTTGGGGTTTTATATAGGCACACAGTAACTCTGCCATTGCTCCCTCCTCTAGGGTAGAAGTGATGGAGGGAGGGAGACTCTTTCCTCCCATCTCCTTCCCTCCAAAGGAGCAGCTGTTGGATCAACTCATTATAGGCAGAGCTTCACTGTGAGCTTTATGGGAAATATAGGTATTTTCTTTAAATTAATTATATTTTTAAAACTTCATTAAGAAGTTTTAAGTGTTACACATTTTAATAAGTTATAGCATGATGGCTAAACCCCTGGGCTTTAAAGGCAGACAGATCTCATTTCCAGTTTGGACTCTACCACTGACTAAGGTCAGCTACACTCATCAAGCCTCAGTTTCTCTATTTGTAAAACTGGAAAATCCACCTCATAGAAAAAGTACTGTATAAGTCCTTCTCACAATGCCTGGTGAATAGTAAACACTCATTACATGATGAATACTGTTTTTACTATTCCTATAACAAACTAATTAAGTCTAGTATCAGTGGAGAAGCCCTGGGGGAGCTGTGCCTAAGAGCTCGGCTGCTAATCAAAAAGTTGGCAGTTTGAATCCACCAGCCATCTGGGGCAGTTCTACTCTGTCCTATAGTGTTGCTATGGGTCAGAATCAACTCGACAGCAATGGGTTAGTATCAAAGGAGGTTGAGTGCGGACCTGCATTCCAGAACACTTTTTTAAACCAACAAATACACTGGGAGGGACTTCTGCAAAGGAAACAGAGCAATGACAGACTGTAAATAAATCATTGTGGAAATGGGATCACTAAATCTAACAAAAAAGATTGCTTCATAATCCTTCATTACCTAAGAAATGCAAAACAATGCCTGACTTGATGGCATGTTAGCTAACTAACTGCTGTTGTTAAAAAAACAAACACTGCTGGAGAAGAGAGGAGGGCTGAGTAGGTGAAGCACAGGGCACTTTTAGGGTGCTGAAACTATTCCCCATGATAGTTAATAGTGGACATATGACATTAGTCTTTTGTCAAAACCCACAGAGCAGTACAGCACAAATAATGGAGCCCAATGTACGGGACTGACTTAGTTAGTAATAATGTATCAGTGTATTAGTTCATCAATTGTAACCAATGTAACAGGAGTACAGGATGTTAATAATGAAACAGTGTGCAGGTAAGACCTGAACACACCCAGCTCTGTACTTCCTAAATAATTTCTCTTTAACCCCAAAACTGTACTAAAAAAAAGGGTGCTATTTAAATAAATAAATAAATATGCCTTAAGCTAAAAAAAAAAAAAGAAAAGCCAGTGGTTGTGTGGTCCGCTAGTTCGAACCATTCCTAATGCCCTGCTTTTCACGCTCTGATTTTACAGGAGTAAACAGTCACTAAGAAATGTGTTTGTTTTGAGTCTTTTCGTTCCAGGTAGAACTGGAATGTAGGATGTTTGCTCTGGAAAGAGAATCTAATTTCATTAACTTGTGGTCGATTATTTTTTTAAGTCACTTGAAAGAATTCAGTGTGTAGTGTGGCAAGACTCTTCCCAAGGAAAAGCATGTGACACATTTCTTGGGTTCTAAAGGCCCAATTATTTTAACTTTTCAGCCTCACCCATTAAATCATTTACTCATTCGTTCCACCAACCAACCAGTAATTATTTTGCAATGACTATTGCCAAACATTAGGGAAAATTACAAGTAGATAGTCAGGACTCAGGTAGGAAGCTGCCTTGCTCTGAAGAAGTGACCTAGGACTATTCCGTACATGGCCTGAGAGCCTCACATGGATGCTTTTCTATTTATATTTTCATAACTGAGTATAGAGTTATTTTTGATTGAATACAAAATCAATCGTATGCACATGAAAATGAGAGCAGCCTTCCTCGTAAAGGAAAGAAAGACGAGAAGGAGACAGAGAGAGGGAAAAGAGAAAGAACGAACAGGTAGAACAGCGAAGGCAGGGACAGAGGGAGGAAAGAAGAACAGGTTTTATTTTCATTTCTTTAGTAGACACAGGGAGAACGTCAGAAACAATTTGCTATACTTAAAATTAAACTTGTTGTTGAGTGCTGTGGAGTCAATCCTGACTCATAGTGATATCACGTGACAGAGTAGAACTGCCCCATGATGTTCTCTTGGGTCAATCTTTACAGAAATAAATCACCTGGTCTTTCTCCCACTTAGCCAACAAGTGGGTTCAAACCACCAATCTTTATGCCACCAAACCCATTGCCATCGAGTCTATTCCAACTCATAGTGACCCTAAAAGACAGTGTAGAACTGCCCCAGAGGGTTTCCAAGGAATGCCTGGTGGATTCAAACTGCCGACCTTTTGGTTAGCAGCTGGGGTTGGGCTGCAGGAACAAGAAAGAAACATACATGTTTCATTTCCAGTTCCCACAAAGAAAGTGCTGAATGTATCTGTTTAAAAAAAACAAACGCACACATTACATACAAAGTGTTACATCACTGTTTGCCTTAATGAAGTAAAATTACAAGTGTAAAATTAGAGCAAACAGAAAATTTCCTGGTCAAGTCTTGAGGCAGGTGCCTTGAAGAAAGGAGCCTGCAGACTGTTGGTGGAGAAAGGAGGCTGGAAGAGGCACTGGTTGAAGAAAAGGCCCAGTGCTAGAGACATTCCTTTGGACTAATCTGTCCCTTGTTTCTTTAGTTTCTTCCTTCTTCCTTGCTTCTGAAGAGGTGAGACCAGTGGAGTATCCTGCTCACAGGCTTTTAAGAACCCAGATGCTAGTCACCAAAGAAGAATGTAGAATATTTTTCTTCATGAACTATGTTATGCCAGTTGAGCTCCATGTTCCCCGAGACCATGGTCCCCACAGTCCTCGGTCCAGCAATTTGGTCCCTCAGGGAGCTTGGATGTGTCTATGGCGCTACCATGACCTTGCCTTGTACAGGTTGAATGCACAGACTATTCTATGTCTAGCGCAGTGCCCTTTCCCCTTCTGTTTTATCTAGTTTCATATTCCATGTATTCAGATCATTTTAGGGCAAAATCTTGGTAGCTCCTAGATCAATTAATTTCATGGAATAGCACTGGGTCAACTCATCCCACCTTCTAAACTCCCTGAAAAAAGGGAAATACAGGACAGGAATGCTTACCCTAGAGTTGCATGAATTGACTTTAATACAAACCACCATTAATCTAGTTGTTGGTTGTATGACGGTCTCCCCATGTTCCCAAGTTTCTGATCCTTTGAACATCTGTTAGGTGACTCAGGTGAGTTGAAGATAATTTTCTTCATCACACTTGCTGCAGTTCTGGAAGTTGTCCTGTTTTCCTCCCTCCTGGATCAGTCCCAGTACAAAATGCTGCTGCACCTACCAGTGTAGCCACTTTTGCTGAGCAGACACAGCAGTGCCAGCAAAGCAAGAGAAATTGGCTGCTTTCACGGGACTCTCCCTCTTATTCTGCCTCCCCAAATGTCTCTAGCACTGGGCCTTTTCTTCAACCACTGTGTCTTCCAGCCTCCTTTCTCCACCAACAGTCTGCAAGCTCCTTTCCCCAAGGCACCGGCCTCGAGACTTAACCAGGAAATTTTCTTGTTCCAGCGGCTTTGAGAAGTTGCCTTCAACAAAATGTACATGACTGCCCAGTGCTCTAGATGCAAAGAGAAAGAGTTCATAAGATCAGATTGAAATTGTCTTGAGGCCAAGACCTACCCATAATGTTGTTTTACATTCCTATTCAAAGATCTTCTAATTTGCCTTTTTTTTCTTTCATTAAAAAACAAAGGCAGTGGAAGATTCTGACTGCGAGTTCTAATTAACTGGGTTTTTTTTTTTATTATTATTTAATAGTAGCTTTGCTTTCAGGATATAGATCATGTAAGTAACCCTAAATCACCAAAAAAAAAGATACACATTTTTAAAAGTGAGAATAAATCCAGTGGAAAGCTTTTTAGTGTGATAAACCCTGTCTAATATTTGAAGGCAGAGGTTATTTTTCAAAAAAAATAGCTTTAGCCTAATTGAAAAAGAAGACAAAGTAAGAGTCAGGAACTTGTTGATGAAAGATCCTACATGCACAGGAAATCTAGAATATTATTATCAGTCCTGTCAAACAAACATAGACGTTGAGGAAGCTCAGTTCGATACACTAAGTGAGTCCTTTGTGGAAGCTGCAGGAGTCTCCATTTCTTCACCTACATACTGAGACAACAATATTTACCTTGCACGGTGAGCCTAAACGTCAGACATAATCTGGGAAGTTCCCAGCACAGAGACTGGCTCAGAAAAGGTGTGCAATAAAGAGACACTGCTGTTTAAGTGTCACTAGGTAGCTTTTCACTCTGAATAAGTAGTTGTTATGAATTCAGTTCCACCTCCTGGGGAGCCTGTGTGTGTCAGAGCAGAACTCTGCTCCATACGGTTTTCCATGATGAGTTGTCAGAAGTAGGTCACCAGGCCTTTCTTCCAAGATGCCTCTGGGTGGACTCGAACTTCCAACCTTTCGGTTAGCAGCCGAGCACATTAACTGTTTGCACCACCAGAGACACGTTCTAAATAACCCATTCAAAATATCACTTCACTATTCTGTTTATTCACCTAAATAGCTTTGAAAGGAAAATCCCACTTTCTTTAGCAAGAAATACAAGCTAAATAATTTAGTAAAGGAACTGTAAGAGGTAAGATAATTTTCCCCACATCAAAAAATAATGACATTTTTAGCCAGCTAAAGGAATCAGATGAAAAAAATTATGGGTGTTATTTTTAACCATATGCAGAAATGAAAATGTTCAATAGTCTCCCAAACAGAAAAATCTGTCAACAAAATGAGACGGGGAGCAAGAGAAAGAAAATATGCTATGAGATTGCAGATACCGTCAATTTATGTGTTTCTTGGCCTTTCGTGTGAGTTTGGACAAATTACTAGTATTTTGGTGAAAATGCATAACAGCAGGGGAAGAAACCTGAAAAATGTTGTTTGTGTACTATTTGACAACATAATTTTTCAGGGGGCAAGAAGGGACATTTCAGCCACATTCAAAAAAATATCATTACAGTGAATCACTCTTCAGTCACTCTCTTAAACAGGTTGCAATTTTCACTCCTTCCGCTCTTGTCTATTAGCCAGGGGAAACAGTGAATACATGTTGGATGCTTCCTGATTGTTCTTCTTTAAAACAATGTATTCCTTTTCCGGAAACTTAAGGAAACACCAGCCATTTCATGACTTTAATCAACCATCAAAATAAAACACTTTATCTCCTAAAATTATACTGTAAGGAGAGCCTAACAAAGGATATGATCAAAATAAATGCTCAGCTCCTGGTGACAGGAGGTTCCAATTAGTTACAAAGATTGCACAATTCTTATCATCTTCAAGTATATAATCTAAATTTCATATAAGAACTTAAATAATGCATTATACATATCCCACCCATTGCTGCCAAGTTAATTCTAGCCATAGCGACCCTATAGGACAGAGTAGAATTGCCCCACAGGGTTTTCAAGGAGCAGGTGGTGGATTCGAACAGCCAACCTTTTAGTTAGCAGCTGAGCCCTTAACCACTGCACCACCAGGGCTCCTCTTACATACATGCTTTGTATTTTAAGAGACATATTTGTATACTTTTTTACTTTCATTATCACATAAGGTATAATTATCATTAGGAATAATCTTGTCTACTATCTGAAAATCTCAACCACGACTCAGGCTCTGTTCTAATTACTTTCCATCACGTGATCACTGGAAACACACTCCAGCCTGGCGGCACAGTGTTTTATTATAACCTTACTATGTAAATGAGAAAACAGAGGTGAGCGTTTCCTCTGGTTGACGTTATTGTTTACATTTTAAATTGTCTAGCCTAATCTCAGTGTGTGTCTTGTCTCAAGTAAACTTTGGAATCACTGTCGAGTCCAAAAATAATACTTATTGGAAATACAATAATACTTAATAGAATTTTTATTGGAAATCCAATAATACTTATTGGATTTTTTATTGGAAAAAAGTTCATCCTGTACAGAGAGAGAGAAAGAGAAAGTGTGGGAAAGAGAGACAGATGAGAAAGATAAAGCAAAAACATTAAAAAGTTGATGGATCTAGGTAAAGGGATACTGGTATTCATTGCACTGTTCTTTCAACTTTTCTGAAGACTTGCAAGTTTCTAAATAACAAGTTAAGGAAACTACAACACAGCTGACCCACACTCTTGGAAATGTCAATGTCATGAAACAAACACGCACACAAATGGTGCACATATCTCTGAGATTAAAAGAGACTAAAGAAACATGACGACATTCCACCGGCTAATTGTTTCAGAAGGAGATGCCCAGGTCCTTCTTCTGCCTTAGTCTGGAAGCTCAGCTGAAACCTGTGCACCGTGGGTGACCCTGATGATATTTGAAATGCTGGTGGCATAGCTTCCAGCATCACAACAATATGCAAGCCACCACAGTACAACAGACTGACAGATGTGTGGTCACTTTGAGGACTAAGGTGTACCTGACCCAAGCAATGGTATTTTCAATTGCCTCATATGCATGCAAAAGTTGGACAATGAATAAGGAAGATGGAAGAAGAATTGATGCCTTTGAATTATGGTGTTGGAGAAGAACACTGAACATTATGGACTGCCAGAAGAACAAACAAATCTGTTTTGGAAGAAGTACCTCCGAATGCTCCTTAGAAGCAAGGATGGCAAGACTTTGTCTCACGTATTTTAGACACGTTGTCAGGAGGAACCAGTCCCTGGAAAACGACACCATGTTTGGTAAAGTAAAGGTCAGCAAAAAAGAGGAAGCTCCTCACTGAGATGGATTGACACACTGGCTGCAACAGTGGGCTCAAACAGCAACGATTGTGAGGATGACGCAGGACTGGGCAGTGTTTTGTTCTGTTGTACGCAGGGTTGCTGTGAGTCAGAATTGACTCAACGGTGCCTAACAACAACAACAAAAGACAGGAGGACTAACTGCAGTGCATGATCCTTGACTGGATTAAAAAAACAAAAAAAGGCCCATTCTTAAAGGGCATTATTGGATCCATTGGGAAAATATATTATCACAATGTTAAATTTTCAAAGTATGATAGGTGGAATAGTGGACCCCTAAAGTCCTATCCCTAGAACCTATGAATATGTTATGCTGCACGGCAAGGATGAATTAAGACGTTAACCAAATGACCTTAAACAGGGAGATGTTCCTGGATTATCCAGGTGAGCCCAATGTAATCACAAGGGTCCTTAAAAGATGGAATAGGATGTAGAAGAATCAGTATCAGAGTGATGCAGTATGAGAAAGACTCAACCTGCCATTGCTGGCTTTGAAGAAGAAAGGGGCCATGAGCCAAGGAATGCAGGCAGCCTCTAGAAACTGAAAAAGGCAAGAAATACATTCTCCTGGAGAGCTTCACAACAGAACACAGCCTTTCTTGCATCTTTATATGAGCCCAGTGAGACCCATTTCAGACTTCTGACCTTCAGAACTGCTAGATAATAAATGCATGTTATTTTAAGCCACTAAGTTTGTGATAACTTGTTACAGTACTGATAGGAAACAATACAGTAAGTGCAATAATTTTGTTGTTCTTGGAAGACATGCGTGGAAGTATTTAGGACTAAAGGTTCATGCTGTCTGCAATTAACTCACAAATAGCTCACAAGGAAAGGGGAAAGGTTAGGCACAAATATGATAAAATTATAACTGGTGAATTTTAGTGAGAGGAATGTGGGCTTTCATTATATTAGCAACTTTCCATGGGTCTAAAATTTTTCAAAAGCTTAGGAGAATGAAAAGAGAAAAGCAGAAGAATAAAAAGGAGGCGGGGGAGGGAAAGGGGAGAAGGAGGAGGAGAAGACCTGTGAAAGCAAGTCTAAGTTCAGCCAGAAAGAGGGTTTTAATCAATCAGCAAGGTCTACCACTGTCAGAATCGACTAGATGACAAGGGGTATGGGGTTTTTGTTTTGTTTTGGTTTTGGTACCATTGGCCAACAGGTCCCTGGGTAGCACAAACAAGTTGGCTCCACTAGTAACCTAAAGGTTAGAAGTTCAAATCCATCCAGCAGGATCATGGAAGAAAGGCCTAGCAATATTCTTCCATGAAGATTACAGCCAAGAAAACCCTATGGAGTACAGTTCTGCACTGTAATGCTTGAGGTCACCCTGAGTAGGAATTGACTCAACGGCAACAATTTTTGTTTGTTCGTTTTGGTTTGGTTTGGTTTGGTTTGGTTTACTATTGACCAAGGAAGAGAGAGAGAGAGAGAGAGAGAGGTGATATCTACCTTGTATTTGAAGATCCCAGGCAATCTATTCAATAAATTGAAACACTTTAGCCTGATATACCAAAAGAAAAAGAAAAAAAAAAATATTTCGGAAACCCCAGGCACCCTTCAACCTTCCCTACTCAGCAGAAATCAGAAGTTTTATTCCCTGGAGAAAATAAAATAGAGTCTTTGGGCTGGGAGCTAAGTCGAGGGTGAAAATATCGTACAGAAAACAGGGAATAACTGAAAACCTACTTAATGTATGCTCAGCCACCACTTTCATCTCTACATAGCCTCTGGAACTCTAGCAGCCAAGCTAGCACCCTCTGGCAAGGAGACTGGGAAAGTCTTCTCTGGAGAACCTGGCCACCAAGAGAGAAGACCTCACAATATTGTGTTTTAAGCTGGGTTCTCTAGAGAAGTAAAACCAGTGAAATGTATATACAAATATATAGAGAGAGATTTATCTCAAAGAAATGTCTTGTACAACTGTGGAGGCAGGCAAGTGCCCAATTCATAGGCCAGGTGTCAGGCTGGAGGCTTCTCCTGATTCACTTGGTTGCAGGGGCTGATGAACCCAAGATTGGTAGGCCAGATGATAGACTATTGGCCCACAGGGTTGTGGAAGCTGACAAATCCCAGAATTGACAATCAGACAGCAGGCTGCTGGCTCACAAGACTGTAGAAGCTGATAAATCCCAAGGTCTGCAGGTCAGGCAGAAGGCTCATGGCCCATGAGGTGAGAGGATGATGAGTCCAATGCAGAATCCAGAGCAAGTGAGTGAGCTTTGCCAGAGTATCTATCTGTCTGTCTGTCTGTCTGTCTGTCGGTCTATCTATCTAATCTATCATCTATCTATCTAATCTATCTCTCTATCATCTGTCTATCATCTATACCTATCTATCGTCTATCTATCTACCTATCATCTGTCAATCTATCTATCATCTATCTATCATCCATCTATCTATCTATATCCTATATATATATATATATATATATATATATATATATATATATAGGATACAAGCCACACCCCAGAGGAAACTCCCATGACAACTGATTGGCTGATCACATCAGATTGTATCATGGAGGATGACTACATCATTACATAACTGCCAAACTACATTACTACATAACTGCCAGGCCACTGAGAATCATGGCCCAGACAAGTTGACACACAACCTTAAACATCACATACTGTTATTGGGGATTTCCTACAAAACTGGTCAGCAAGACCATTCCATAAGCACATAGCTTTTGATCGTTGTTGTAGTGTTCCTCACTTGGATATTTGTAGCCATCTAACATTTGAGAAGTATTTCGATATGAAAGACATAGACCAAATCAACAGAAACACTGTTTTGCTAATGATGAAAACATGGCCCCAAATTGTATTAATAATATCAGAGAACCAGAAAAGATAGTGCATCCAAGAAACTATTAAAGAAATAAAAACAAGTATTTGGAGACCAAAAATAAGTATCTATGAGAAAAGAATTTTAAAAATTCAATAATTGGAAGATGGAGTGGAGAAAATCTCACAGAAAGTAGAGCAAGAGAGTCTCTGAACCTCTTCATTGTCTGTGTGTCCATGGTTGACCAGCCACCTTTTTACTGGCCTATTTCAATATGACCGTGATCTAAATGCCCTGGTCTGTGGCTGACAAGGATCTCCTCGTGCCGGCTTCGGTCACTTCGGGAAGATGAGACTACCTGAGCGTCAAGTTCAAGGCGACAAGTGAAGCATGAAAACCAGATCCAAAGAGAAGGCAAGAGGGTAGAGAAAACACTGAAGAAGGGGCTCTGGGAGAACAACCCTCGAAGATTCTCTAAGGTTTCAGGGGATGGAGGCAGGCAGGTCAATGGTACATCAACCCGTTGAGCAGAATGGTGGCCATTGAGGCAGACTTCTTATTCAGACATCTTTGCTATCTCTTTGCCTGTCTCTGGTCTGATCCATCATGTCTTGTTTTTAAGGTTTAATTTTCAGAAATGAACCTTATTTCAGCCACTTTTACCTCAATCTCCCATAAGTTTTTTTCAAAAAAAACAAATTTTTCCTTAAAGCAAGGAAAATTAAATATATTGATTACCAAATATGTCTCCATTGGAACTTTATTGCAGTAATGGTTTACTCACTGGACTTTTCATAGAAGGACCCAGTTTCCCTTTTCTTTGACATCTTCTCAAAAATATACATACTACTTCAGTTCATATTTAATATTTTTATTAGACCCTTGGAATTTTAATTGGTATTTGCCAAAAATAAAATGTCTGTTATTATCTTCACATTTGGAATATACTCCATCTTATATCTACTGATAATATTTTAATAAGAACATATAATTAAAAGTTTCATATTCCTTTACATAATTTTTTTAATTAAAAAGCATTTTTAATTTGTCAAGTTCATAAAGAATTGCAACAATGTTCACATTATGTAAAAGCTATTATCCATTCTCCTAATTGCAGAAGTAATAATAGGAATAATTCAAGGCTAAAATTTGCATTACTTCATAACCAACTCTTAAATTTCATTTATTTAATGAAGTTTCCTAAATATTTTATCATTTTAGATAGTGCAAGACACTGATATAAAAAATGGGTAACTGTCAGGCTGCCAGAAGAGGGAACAAATCTGTCTTGGAAGAAGTACCCCCAGAATGCTCTTTAGAAGCAAGAATGGTGAGAATTCGTTTCGAGTACTTTGGACATGTTGTCAGGAGGGAACAGTCCCTGGAGAAAAGCAGAGGGTTAGGGAAAAGAGAAAGACCTTCAATGAGATGTATTGACCCAGTGGCAGCAACAATGGGCTCAAACACAGCAATGATTGTGAGGACAGTGCAGGACTAGGCAGTGTTTCCTTCTGTTGTACATAGGGTTGCTATGAGTCGGAATCGACTCAACGACACCTAACAACATGGCAAAGCAAACTGAATTCTGAAAATGCCTCTCTGGCCCTTAGCTTTCCTCTGAAATGAGGGCGCAGACAAGGTGATACCTAATGTCCTTCCAATTCCAACATTTCACACTTCTCTTTCTACACGCCTTTGAGTGCTTCCAATTTTCCTCAGTGTTAAGATACAGAGTCCCAAGATGTGAAAGATAATTCTTACGTGAGGATTTGATTTACTGTATAAAATCTTCAACGAGGGAGTGAGGGAAGGGAAGAATGGTGGCTGTTGAGGCAGACCTCTTATTTAGGTATAGAGGGTCACCCACTCCAGGCTCCCCAGCACTTGCTCTGGAGCTAGGGTTGCCAGATTTAGTAAATAAAAATACATGATATCCGATATTACTTACCCACAATTCAAGTTAACTGGATGTCCTGTATTTTATCAGGCAATTATATCTGGAGCATGACTTTTGTCATTAAAAGCAATGGTGGAATTTCTTTTTCCAGCCATAAGAAAGTAGCAGGGTCCAAACCTACACTTCCGCTGTAAACAACTAGAAAACTCAGCTACGTGTATGAAACAACTGTCTTCTCACACTGGACAAACAGAGGGCTGTGATCCCTGAGAAAAAGAAAACATTACTAGAGAAAGAGAAGCCAAACACAGCACAGAGGTCAGACTGGAGTTCCAGGAGGCAGAGGGAGCTAGAATTTGTAGTGCTGAGTCCTGGAGAGGACAGAGCTGTGCAGAGGGTAAGTTCCAGAGACCTGCATAACGGCCCCCTTGAGGCTTTGGCTTAGGACCAATCTGCAGCACAGGGAAGTAGCTGACAGGGAAAGAACAATGACCTGGGAACTGTTAGCCAAACAATTTCCAGAGCTTGCACAGGGCCAGGAGTTGTTTGAGTTACCACTGCCCAGAGGGAGAGACATCAATGAACACAAGAGCCATTCAGTGGAGACCTTAGAGGAAAGGAGCCCTTATGGCTGCAGTTTACAGTGTCATGATCATTGCCTTCCCTGGTTTCTGGTGGCTCAGCACCACCACCTGGGCTATATTCTTTTGTGAAGACTACTTTTCCCCATCTTCACTACCAACTCTCATTTGTGTTACTGCAATGCTTTCCTACTTGTTCCTTAGTCATCTACGCTTGTTTTCTTCACACTGTAAAATGCTACTCTTAAAATATATGATATTGCCATCCCAGAGCTTAAGGCTTAAGGCTTTTTATGGTTCTCCATTACCCTTAAGATAAAGACAAAGCTCAATAACACACCTAACAAAGCCAAGCATGGCATGGCCCCTACATAACTCTCCAGCCTCACTTCTATTCAAGTCATGCTAACCTTCTTCAATGTCTCATCTATACCATCTATACCATGATCCATCTCACCGCAAGTTCTTTATGCTATTCCTTCCATCTGGAACCCTATGTACAACAAAACGAAGCACTGCCCGGTCCAACAGCACCCTTACAATCATTGTTATGCCCGAGCCCATTGTTGTAGCCACTGTGTCAGTCCATCTCATTGAGGGCCTTCCTCTTTTTTGCTGACCATCTACTTTATCAAGTACGATGTCCTTCTCCAGGGACTAATCCCTCCTGATAATATGTCAAAAGTATGGGAGACATGGTCTCACTATCCCTGCTTCTAAGGAGCATTCTGGTTCCACTTCTTCCAAGACACATTTGTTGGTTAATTTGGCAGTCCATGGTATATTCAATATTCTTCGCCAACACCACAATTCAAAGGCATTAATTCTTCAGTCTTCCTTATTCATTGTCAAGCTTTCACATGCATATAAGGCGATTGAAAACATCGTGACTTGGGTCAGCCACACCCTAGTGTTCAGGTGATGTCTTTGTTTTTTCAACACTTTAAAGAGGTCTTTTGCAGCAGATTTGCCCAATGCAATGGGTCTTTTGATTTCTCGACTGTTTCGTCCATGTGTGTTGACTGTCGATCTAAGTAAAATGAAATCCTTGACAAATTCAATATTTTCTCCGTTTATCATGATGTGGCATTTTAGTCCAGTTGTGAGGATTTTTGTTTTCTTTATGTTGAGGTGCAATCCATACTGATGGCTGTGGTCTTTGATCTTCATCAGTAAGTGCTTCAAGACCTCTTCACTTTCAGCAAGCAAGGTTGTGTCATCTATGTAACACAGGTTTTTAATGAGTCTCCCACCAATCCTGATGCCCCGTTCTTCTTCATATAGTCCAGCTTCTCAGATTATTCGCTCAATGTACAGATTGAATAGGTATGGTGAAAGGGTAAAACCCTAACGCACAACTTCCCTGACTTTAAACCACACAGTATCCCCTTGTTCTGTTCAAACGACTGTCTCTTGATCTATGTACACATTCCTCATGACCACAATTAAGTATCTGGAATTCCTATTCTTCACAATGTTATACATAATTTGTTATGATTCACAGTCAAATGCCTTTGCATAGTCAATAAAACACAAGTAAACACCTGTCTGGTATTCTCTGCTTTCAGCCAAGAGCCATCTGGCATCAGCAGTGATATTGCTGGTTCCATGTCCTCTTCTGAATCCAGCTTGAATTTCTGGCTTTTTCCTGTCTATATACTGCTGCAGCCACTTTTAAACAATCTTCAGCAAAATTTTACTTGCATGCTATATTAATAATGTTGTTTGATAATTTCCACATTTTGTTGGTTCACCTTTCTTGAGTATAGGCATAATTATGGAGATCTTCCAGTCAGTTGGCCAGGTAGCTGTCTTCCAAATTTCTTGGCATAGACAAGTGAGTACTTCCAGTGCAGCAACCGTTTGCTGAAACATCTCAACTGGTATTCCATCAATTCCTGGGGACTCGTTTTTCATCAATGCCTTCATTGCAACTTGTACCTCTTCCTTGAGCACCTTCGGTTCCTGATTATATGCTACCTTCTGAAATGGTTTAATATTGACCAATTCTTGGTATAATGACTCTGTGTATTCCTTCCATCTTCTTTTGATGCTTTCTACATCATTTTATATTTTCCCCAGAGAATCCTTCAATATTGCAACTCGAGGCTTGAATGTTTTCTTCAGTTCTTTTAGCTTGAGAACCACCAAGCATGTTCTGCCCTTTTGGTTTTCTATCCCCAGGCCTTTGCATATGTCATTATAATACTTTATTTTATCTTCTCCAGCCACCCTTTGAAATGTACCGTTCAGCTCTTCTACTTCATCATTTCTTCCTTTCACTTTAGCTACGCAACATTCAAGAGCAAGGTTCAGAGTCTCTTATGACATCCATTTTGGTCTTTTCTTTCCGTCTTTTTAATGACCTCTTGATTAATGAATAATAATAGCTAGTAATTATGCCTCCACTTAATGATCATTTGTCATGCGTAACATTGCCCTGAGATGACATACATAATCTCATTTGGTTCTCACAAGAGCAACAGGTAGATATTCTAGTCTATCCTCTTTTACAGATAAGGGAACTCATCTGAATAGATGAGGTTCAGAGAGGCTTAAGAGGTCTTAGAAGTTGCAGAGTCAGCATTAAGCCAATGTAGCCTAACTCTGCTTCCACACTAAACTTCTCTCAGTTGACAGAATGATGTTAGCTACCAAAGCAGTTGGTACAACCTTATTATACTTAAACCAAACCAAACCTGTTGCCATTGAGTTGATTCTGACTCACAGTGACCTATAGGACAGAGTAGAACTGCCACATATGTTTTCCAAGGAATGGCTGGTGGATTCAAACTGCTCATCTTTTGGCTGTTTAGTATATATAGAAGCACAATACTCAGAATCTGGGATGATAGAGTTCTACTGGGTGCTAGGTTAGAACACACGTTTTGTTCAGTTTGGGGTGTTACATTTTAAGAGAAAAATTTAAGAGAGTTATTGCCAAATAGGATTAAATGTGAGAATTAAGTGAGAAAATGTAAGGTGATTTTAGCACAGCACTTGTCCCTATTTGTGTTCATTAGAGTTAGTAAATACTTTTTGCTCTTATTGAACTTGACTCCAAAAAAACACCAGCAGATCCTGATCAATCAAATTTCAAACTTATGTAAACATAAAAGCATTCTAGTCTAAACTGCAAAGAGTAAGATACTTGGGCAACCTAGGCTCTTCCACCTAACCTGAACAAAGTACAAATATTACTCAGCATTCAGAGCTTCCTGGTCATTTTTACTTAAAGTGTAGATCTCTAAGTGCCTAGGATGATAAGAATTATGGGGAGGAGGTCATATTTTCTTTTCAGAATTGTGCCAGTTGAGTATAAAGATGAGAGAAAGCCATTCAGAAGTATACAAACATAAAATTTATACACATATCATACCTACATAAGTGTGATGGTTAAGGTTGTATGTCAGCTCGGCTGAGCCATGATTCTCAGTGGTTTGACAGTTGTGTAATGATGTAGTTTGGCAGTTATGTAATCATGTAGTTTGTTAGTTATGTAATGATGTCTGACTTCTGGTTCTTGGAACTTGCCAGCTGCTTGTCATATTGCCTGCTGATCTCAGGATTCGTCAGCCTCTGCAATCTGTGAGTCAGAAGCATACCATCTCACCTGCTGATCTTGGATTCATCAGTCTCCGTAGCCCATGATCCAGTGGTCTACAGTGTGGCCTGCAGATGTTGGGTTTGTGAGTCAAGAGAAGCCTCCAGCCTGCTGCCTGACCCACGGACTTGAGACTTACCAGCCTCTACAACTATGTGAGCCATTTCCTTAAGAGAACTCTGTGTGTGTGTGTGTGTGTGTGTGTGTGCGTGTGTGTGTGTGTGTGTACTGGTTTTGCTTCTCTTGAGAACCCAGTCTAAGACATAAGTGAATTATAGAATAGAATTCATATAGAATATTTCCATTTCTTTTAAAATTTCACTAATTTTTCTAATTGCCTTGGTAATTATGCTCATAAGACTACAAGGCATTAATGATTAATAACATTCTTAATTATACAAACAAAGTATGAATGGAAATTTGAGAGGCTGAAGGGGAAAAATTAGATATTTTACACCACATTTACATTTTTACACATTCTTTTCCCATCTTTGCCCACAGGCTGATTTATTTTTTATACAATTACAAAACATAGAAAATTAAAGTATGTAACAAGTTATAAAACTGATTTTTTCAACCTATTTTTAAAAATTATAAATACTTGAATGTTAAGAAATAGCTCATTTTGCGGGCACTTTTTTTTTATGACTTTCCAATAACCGAATGATTAAATTATAAAGTGATTTCAAGTGTTAAATTACTTCACCCTTCCTCTAAACCATGTTTTATAAGAAGCTGGTGCCCTTTGGCTTCCAGCTAAGACACAAATGACCATGCATGACTCAGTCCTGATAGATTCTAAAAAGTCAGCACTGAGGGTGCCTCATTTTAATATGATGGAAGAACAGACCTTTACAAAATCAAACCGAGAAGCTCTTTGTGACACATTTAGCTTTGGAAGCTCAGGAGCGCTGCCTACTTGGTAGAAAAGCAGAGAGTTGCATTTAACGTCATGCTACATTTGTACATGATTAACTTCCAGCATCTCAATTTATCTTTTTTAGAAGTAATAAATTGAGCCTTTTGATTTTTTTGGCATGCCTTGGCATGAGGATTTGCTGGTATGTCCAAATCTCTTTACATTTGAGTGCACATAAATTCCGTCTCCATGGAGGTCAGACCCTCATTAATTCAGGTGACCAGGCTAGAAAACTGCTCTTTAAGAAAGGGTGGAGAAAAAAAAAAAAATTTCCCCTAGTTCACAAACAGCCATGTATGAAATAATCCAGAAATTATCAATATACTATGTGTCAGAAAAATCAGACAGACAAGAGAAACGATTAGCTCCGTGCTTACTACACAATTAAATATCCAGGCTCTAATACAATTCTAATGCAATAGGGAAAGAGTATGTTAAGATACTTTTTAGGATCAAGTTTTTCTTTCAGCTACAGTTTAGCAGAATGCTGATAAAACCACTGTCCTGTTGCGTATTTAAACTCTGAAGAGCCCTTATGTCGTGAAATTAAATTATAACATTGAATTTCAAAATGCTTGTGTAACATGATATACTCTCTCCAAAGACCCCATAGAAATAAATATTTCAAGCCTTCTAACCAAAGATGACCTATTGATTGAGCAGGAAAGGGCAGTCTAAAAGGCAAAGCATTTTAAAAAATTAACACCACCCAGATTCACCTTAATGCTTTTAAGAAATGTCTTTGGCAGATGGAACATCAATCTAAGGAGTTAAGAAAAAAAAAATCATCTCGTGTCAGGAGAAAAAAAGAATATCTGGAAAACGCAGCATACCTTATTACATTATAATCTTGCCTCAAAGGAAAGAGAAAAAAAAAAGAAGAAAAAAGGAAGCAGGAACTAAGCTTTCTGGAAGGCTTACAAAATCACTACACTTTAGTGCATACTGAGTTCCCACAGTGTTCTTAACATCAGAATGAGAGGGGAAAGTCAAAGGTCATATGGTCAGCCAGGGAGGTCATGACCTTCTGAAGCATAAGCTCCATTTGTAAATGCCCATGGTATTAAGTGAAAAGAATGGGAACTCATTTATGTTTTGGGAAATATAATTGGGCCTATGTATTATGATGAGAGGGGCTACAGGAAGGCAAGAAGAGGTGGACCATTAAAGCTAACGAGGGCCAGGTCATTGCCCACAATAATCTCACCCTCCATATACAGGGCAGTTGGAAAAAAATACAGGGAGATCTTGTGAAGATTTAGCACTCTCAGAGAACTATAAAATGGGAAAATTAAAACATGACATTTGCTTCTCTACCATTAAAGGCATTTCCATTTTAAAGCAGGTGTACTCAAAGGCTGAGTCCGTTACTAAGGGTTGGCTCTTGCTTTATTACTTGGATTTTTATTAAGCAGCAAATCTCTAGCGTGAGAGAAGGCTCTGGTTTCCCACTTTCATCTCATGGTTCATTTCCCTGTGATCAATCTTGCTTACTGATATCTACTCGGGATTTCATGCCTGTGGTCTGCAATATGATGAGGTAGAAACCTATTTACACTGGTCCCTCTACTCAGGACATCATGTTCAGATCAAATGTAAGAAAAGTCACTCAAGCCATTAAATCAAATATTACATCAAAATTCTCTGGTTCTTATTCTGCAAGGCCTTTTTAAATCGTGCCCCATAACCGCAAGATATCTCTCCTGGCTCTTTTTGAAAAGTTTTGATTAAAACAGATATATATGTGTTTCACTATCGGAATCGACTCAACGGCAAAGGGGTTTGGTTTTGGTTTTTGGTATAGTTACTTAAATTTTAGTTACAATTTCCTTTCAACTAACATTTACTTAGCACCTAACATACATCAGGCACTTTGCTAAGAGCTGGAAATCATCCATATGAAAAATAAATTTTCTTTCCCTACAAGGTGTTTATTATTTTCAGTGCCAGTTATAAATCCTAGAGCTACAATCCTACTCTAACACACTTTTGAGATTCAGAATATCAAAAACCAACTGAAAGATCAGATAAACTTCCAAAAGTTTGCTATTCTGAGTGAATATACACACAAAATATTGAAAATTATCTGATAGAATATGGGACACTCATCTCCCCACTTTGTTGCAATTCTTCCCGCTAACATTTTCTTTTCTTTGACCTTGAATTCCAAGCCAAATTGTTACATTTGGTCAAGGAAACTCAACCACAGAGCAAGCACTCGTATTTTAACCTTAAAATTTCTAAATCCTCTGAAATTTATTTGGGGCAAGGAAGTCTGACATGCGATCCCGTAAGAGCTGGATCCTCTGCGATGTGAAGAAGGGCTTAGGTTTGGTGACAATCTGTGGAAACCATAAGTCGGGCCTGAGAGCTGAGGAAGGAGCCAGGTTAGGTGGCTGACAGTAGCCCATGCTCCTAACCCACTCCCCTTCTCCTCACTCTTTCTTGCCTCCACAGCATCTGCAAATTGTCAGGCTAAGTTCCAGGGCTGAGAACTCCCTCCTAAGGAGCACCTGGTGGGTTCTAACTGCTGACTTTTTGGTTAGCAGCCGCAGCACTTAACCACTATGCCACCAGGGTTTCCTCCTAACATCTACGTTGATTAATTTCTGCTCACTTAACATGACTTTCCCCATTTGCTAATACTTTACTCTGATTCCAGTCAACCCCCTCTCTAGCCCCTGCAACCCTTCATTTTGGTTATCAGTACCGCCTGACAGCTCTGGGGTGACCACCACTCCCCTCACTATCTTAGGCATACTCTCGCTCTCTTTCTCAGCCTACTCTTTACTCTCGAGATAAAGTCACCTAAGGCCATTACATCAAATGTCACATCAAAACCTATTGGTTCCTATTCTGAAAGGCCATTTTAAATGGTGTCCCATAACCAATTCATTCCTGTTCCTGTCTTTACATGTGACTCAAAATGGTCTATTGGAGCTCCTATTCTAATATGAATCAAAACATATATATATTTGTTGTTGTTAGGTGCTATACAGTTGGTTCAACTCATAGCAACCCTATGTACAACAGAAAAAAACATTGCCCAGTCCTGCACCTCCTCACATTGTTGCTGTGTTTGAGCCCATTGCTGCAGCCACTGTGTCAATCTATCTTCTCTAGCGTCTTCCTCTTTTTCACTGTCCCTCTACTTTACCAAGCATGATGTCCTTCTCCAGGGACTGTCCCTCCTGATAACATGTCCAAAGTACGTGGGACAAAGTCTCGCTATCCTTACTTCTAAGGAGCATTCTTACTGTACTTCTTCCAAGACAGAACAGTTCGTTCTTCTGGCAGTACATGGTATATCCAATAGTCTTCACCAACACATAATTCAAAGGTATCGATTCCTCTTCGACCTTCCTTATTCATTGTCCAGCTTTCGTATGCATATGAGGCGATTGACAACACCATGGCTTGGGTCAGGAACACCTTAAAGTCACATCTTCGTTTTTTAACACTTTAAAGAGGTCTTTTGCAGCAGATTTGCCCTACATAATATGTCATTTGATTTCTTGACTGCTGCTTCCATGGGCGTTGATTGGAAATCCAAATAAAATGAAATCCTTGACAACTTCAATATTTTCCCCATTTATCATGCTGTTGCTTATTGGTCCAGTTGTGAGGATTTTTGTTCTCTTTATGTTGAAGTGTAATCCATGCTGTAGGCTGTAGTCTTTGATCTTCATCAGTAAGTGCTTCAAGTCCTCTTCACTTTGAGCAAGCAATCTTGTGTCATCTGCATATCATAGGTTGTTAATAAGCCTTCCACCAATCCTCATGCCACATTCTTTTTCATATTATAATCCAGCTTCTCAGATTATTTTCTCAGCATACACACCTTTCCTGACTTTAAACCATGCAGTATCCCCTTGTTCTGTTCAAACGACTGCCTCTTGATCTACGTACAGTTTCCACATGAGCACAATTCAATGTTCTGGAATTCCCATTCTTCACAATGTTACCCATAATTTGTTATGATCCACACAGTTGAATGCCTTTGCATAGTTAATAAAACACACAGGTAAACATCTTTCTGGTATCCTCTGCTTTCAGCCAAGATTTATCTGACATCAGCAATATCCTTGTTCCACGTCCTTTTCCGAATTCAGCTTGAATTTTTGGCAGTTCCCTGTCGATATACTGTTGCAGTTGAATAAATATATGTTTGTGTGTGTGTCTTACTTTTTTCCCTCAGTTTTTCCTACTTCTTCATAGTGTCTGAAAAAGTCAGACACTTGAAAACCTTCCTAACGCAGTGTTCTTACCCACTGCCTTGACTCACAGCTCCCTCCAAAATTTGCTCCACTTCCTGGCCACGCCATCTGCCACTTTTTCTTTGATCTCCCACAACTGTGCTCCCCTCTCTTGTCAAGACTCACTGCTCCTGCCTTCTCCTTTCCTACCACATTTTACTCGTTTTTATTAATTGCTTCAATATCCATTGTTAAGGATTGAATTGTTTCCCCGAAAATGTGTGTCCCCTTGGCTAAACCATAGATCCCAGCATCGTGTGATTGTCTACCATTTTGTCATCTGATGTGATTTTCCTATGTGTTGTAAATCTTAGCCCTATGATGTCAATAAGGTAAGATTAAAGAAAGTTATGCTAATGAGGCAGGACCCAATCTACAAGATTAGATTGTGTTTTTAGTCAAACTCCTCTGAGATAGAAAAGAGAGAAGGGAGCAGAGAGACAAGGGGACTTCCTACCACCAAGAAAGCAGAGCCAGGAGCAGAGCATGTCCTCTGGACCTGGCGTCCCTGCACTGAGACTCTCCTAGACCAGGGGAAGACTGATGACAAGGACCTTCCCCCAGAGCCAACAGGGAGAGAAGGCCTTCTGCAGGATATGGCACTTGGAATTCTCTTTGTTAAAGCCATCCTCTTGTGGTATTTCTGTTATAGCAGCACTAGATAACGAAGACAGCCATGGTGACTCCTTCAACAAACATGTCAAGCATAGGTTTAATACTAGAAAAGAGAGACAAAGGCTTTTATTTAAAAAGAAAAAAATTTCTGCTCTCAACTTAAAATTCAGAACTTTTTAACACTCAGACTCCACAAGTCTTCTGCCATTTCAGACATTCATCACAAGCCATTCCAGTTGACCATCTGCTCAGACATATATCTTAGATGTTTTTATTGTTAGCTGCTGTTGAATTGGCCCCCCACTCATGGTGACACCATACAGAAATGGAACCAAATGCCAGAATAAAATGTGGCCTGGTCCTGCACCATCCCCACGATGAGTTGCTGACTGGACCGTTGTGACCTGTAAGGTTTTTGCTGGCTGATTTTCAGAAGTGGATTGTCAGGCTTTTCTTTCTAGGTCACCCTAGTCTGGAAGCTCCACTGAAACCTGTTCAGATCATAGCAACACTCAAAACTCCACTGACAGGCAGGTTGTGGTTGCACATGAGGAGCGTTGGCCAGGAATCAAACCTGTGTCTCCTGTACGAACGTGAGAATTCTACCAGGGAACAACCAATGCCCCTAGTAGTTGTTACTACCATGTAAAACTACTCCAAACCCCTAAATCTTCATACACATAGTCCTCTTGCTGGCTATAATATTTTATCCTTCCACCTCTTTCAATACCTATCTTCTACTAAACCTGCTTTTTCTTTTGTGTTGTGAACTCAATCGCACAGCTTCTCCCGATTTTCCCAGTTTGTCACACCCGGTATAACTCTATTTGCCTCTACAGGCAGCATGGACCACAAGGCCAATCATTTCCCCAAGACCTCACTGTCCCTTCTGGCATTGTCACTTTATAAATCTCCACCCCTGGGCCACTTGGCCATCCACTTCACCACCCAAGCCAGGGCTCAACAATTGTCTATGCTTCTGAAAACATGAAGAATTTCTCCATGACTGAGTAATATAGAAAACTCATTGCTCTCTTTAAGTTCATAAAGTTACATTTTGACATAGTGGATATGGAAACTGCCTAAATTTTGTGTATAAAAAACCGAATCTGTTGTTGTCAAGTTAATTCTGACTCATAGCGACCCTATAGGACAGAGTAGAACTGCCCCATAGGGTTTCCAAGATGCAGCTGGTAGATTTGAACTGCCAACATTTTGGTTACCAGCAGTAGCTCTTAACCACCGGCGCTCCAATTCTGTGTACACTTCCAAAGTTTTCAGAGAATGTGTAGTTTCTCACACAGTATTCCTTATGGCATGTTTGCCGAGGTAAATATGTATTCTGTGGCAGTTTCATGGGAGAACTACTGTGTGTTTATAAACAATGTGAAGTTATCCAGATTTTAATTGACTAATTGATTTCACTTTTCCAAATTATGTTTCCATTAAAAAGCCAATATTTATAAAATTTGTGTTAATTTGAGGTTATGTGGACCATTAAAGAAAAAAAAATTAAGTTAATTTTAAATTCCAGGCTACTTTAATTACAAGCTTGTAAGAAATGCATCATCTGTTTGGAGAAGAAAGTGGAGTATGTAAACCCACTACAGCTGGAGCCAATAAAACCATCTTTGGGGAAGGCACTGTGGAGCACCAAAAAAAAAAAAAAAGCCATTGCCATTCAGTCGATTCCAACTCATACAAGCCCTATAGGACAGATTAGAACTGCCCCATGGGGTTTCCAAGAAGTGCCTGGTAGATTTGAACTGCCAACCTTTTGGTTAACAGCCGAGCTCTTAATCACTGCACCACCAGGGTTTCCTGTGGAGCACCACAAGTTTATAAAAACAATAAAAAGTAATACAGAGGCAGAAGACAGCAAGGTGAGAAGGGGAGGAACCAAAGAAGGAAAGAACAGGGGAAAGGGAGGATAGAAGGGAGGAGAAGGGGAAGAAATACTGATGAGGAAAGAAGGGAAGAATTGAGGGAGCATTTTATTAGATGCTGATTATATGCCAGACACCATAGTACAGGCTTTCACATACATCAGGGTATTTAATCTTCAGAACAATCCTGGGAGGTAGACATTACTTCTATTTCTTTTTCAGGCAAAACCACTAAGGCTCAGAAAAATTTGCTCAAATGACACAGTCAACTTATAGGAGAGGTGGGATTTCTGAGCCACAAACCAGATTCAACCTGTGACACCTAAAGTGGCTGTAAAGGAATGTTACCCAGAAGATGCCTAGAAATAAGAAAAGGAAGTGTCTTTAATCCCCTCCTTACAACAGAAAGGTACAAAATTCCTTTGCTGTTAACACAAATCTGATTAACTATTCTTATGCTATGTGAGAATTCCAAAACTGAGGCACCTAACTCGTATCTGAACATTAGCCCAGGTCTGAGCCCTGACTCCATCTTAGCTTTTGTTTATTTACCCCACAACTGTCAAACCCCTAGTCAGACTTAAGAACCTAACAGAGGATTTCCCCTCCAATTGTCAAACCCTTAGAGGGACTTAAGTACATAACAAAGGAAAGGTTGTTCTCTGCGGATAAACTAAAGGTACAAAAAGAATGTTCCTAAGGGAGGGTCTTGACCCAAGACCCTTGACAGGAATCTCCTAAGCAGCCCTCAGGAAATGTTTAAGATACAGACATACCTTGGAGATATTCCAGGTTAGGTTCCAGGCCAACAAATAATGCTAATACTGCAATAAAGCAAGTACCCCGAATTTTTTGGTTTCACAGTGCATATAAAAGCTATGCTTACACTATATTGTAAGCATTAAGTGTGCAATAGCATTATGCCTAAAAAAATAATGGACATACCTTAATTAAAAAATACTTTATTGTTAAAAAATGCTAACTATCTATCACCTGAGCCTTCAGCAAGTCTAACCTTTTGCTGGTGGAAGGTCTTGCTTCAGTGTGGATGGCTGCTGACTGATCAGGGTGGTGGTTGCTGAAGGTTGGAGCGGCTGCGGCAATCTCTCAAAATAAGACAACAGTAAAGTTTGGAGCATCTATTGACTCTTCCTTTCAGGAAAGATTTCTCCGTAGGTGCGATGACGTTTGATAGCATTTTACTCACAGTAGAACTCTCTCAAAATTGAAGTTGATCCTCTCAAAGCTTGCTGCTGCTTTATCAACTAAGTTTAGGTAATATGCTAAATCCTTATTATCATTTCATCATGACATTCACAGCGTCTTCACCAGGAGTAGATTCCATCTCAAGACTTTCTTTCCTCATCCATAAGAAGCAATTTCTCATCCGATAAAGTTTTATCATGAGAGTGCAGCAATTCTGTCACATATTCTGGCTCCACTTCTAGTTCTCTTACTATTTCCACCACACCTGCAGTTTCTTCTTCCACTGACGTCTTGAACCCCTCAATGTCATCCATGAGGATGTTGATATTTGACCTGCTCCCATGAATCACAAATGTCCTTGATGGCATCTCGAATGGTGAATCTTTTCTACAGGCTTTTCAATTTACTTTGCCCCGATCCATCAGAGGAATCACTATCTATGGCATGTATAGCTTTACAAAATGTATTTCTCAAATAATAAGACTTGAAAGTCTAAATGACTCCTTGATCCATGGGCTTCTGAATGGATGTTGTATTAGCAGGCATGAAAACAAGATGAATCTCCTTGTATATCTCAATCAGAGCTCTTGGTTGACCAGGTACATTGTCAGTGAGCAGTAATATTTTGAAAGGAATCTTTTTTTTCTGAGCAGTAGATTTCAACAGTGGGCTTAAAATATTCAGTAAACTTGTTATAAACTGATATGCTGTGATCCAGGCTTTGTTGTTCCCTTTATAGAGCACAGGGAGAGTAGATTTAGCATAATTCTTAAGGGTCTTAGGATTTGGGGGGATGGTAAATGAGCATTGGCTTCAACTTAAAGTCACCAGTTGGACAAGGTGAGTTGGACTGTCCTCTGAAGATTTGAAGCCAGGCATTGACTTCACCTCTCTAGCTATGAAAGTCCTAGATGGCATCTCCTTCCAATATAAGGCTGTTTCGTCAACATTGAAAATCTCTTGTTTAGTGTAGCCACCTTCATCAATTATTTTAGCTAGATCTTCTGGATAACTTGCTGCAACTTCTACATCAACACTTGCTACTTCACCTTGCACTTTTTGTTATGGTGATGGCTTCTTTCCTTAAACCTCATGAACCAACCACTGCTAGCTTCAAACTGTTCTTCTGCAGCTTCCTTACCTCTTTCAGCCTTCATTGACTTGAAGAGAGTTAGAGCCTTGCTCTGGGTTGGGTTTTGGCTTAAGGGGTTGTTGTGGCCAGTTTCATCTTCTACCCAGACCACTAAATCTTTCTCCACATCAGCAATAAGTCTGTTTCCCTTTCTTATCATTCACATTTTCACTGGAGTAGCACTTTTCATTTCCTTCAAGAACTTTTCCTTTGCACACACAACTTGGCTACCTGTTTGGTACAAGAGGCCTAATTTTCAGTCTATGTTGGCTTTTGACATGTCTTCCTCACTAAGCTTAATCAATTCTAGTTTTTGGTTTAAGGTGAGAGATGCATGACCCTTCCTTTCACTTGAACACTTAAAGGAAGATACCACATGAGTCACTTCTCTGTGTAGAAGGATATTTTCCTGATCTTCACAAAATGTCTTTGGAAGCAGTAATGTGGTCCTTTTCTACACAACAAGTACCAGGCCCCACCCGAGCTGCTTGATTGTCAACTCCCAGGGATGCATGTGTGCCAAGAGAGGCAAGTCAGATGAAAGACGGGGACATTGTGGCAGGAGAAACCTCCATTTTTTTCCCATCATTACATCCCAGCAAGAATTGTGGTACCCAGCTCTGTGCTAACATCATGATGAACACAAAAGACTATGTTATGATAAAAAAAAAAAAAAAAAAGATAGGCATCCTTAAAGAATTTAAAACGTAGTTGTAACAAGATTAATGCTCAAAGAGTCATTTGAACCCTAGACGGTAAATAAATAATTATTCACTGCATTTTCATGTGTCGCCTCCTCTGAGAAGAATTTCCCCACTTTCCCAAACAGAACTCATACTGCTTTGTTTCCGGAGCCATTTGAACATGCCTTGCCTAATACTATGTAGAAACAGAGAAAAGATTGAAGTTGTCAAGGATTTCATTTCACCTGGATCCACAATCAACAGCCATGGAAGTAGCAGTCAAGAAATCGAATGACATATTGCATTGGGTAAATCTGCTGCAAAGGACCTCTTTAAAGTGTTAAAAAGCAAAGATGTCACCTTGAAGACTAAGGTGCACCTGACCCAAGCTATGGTATTTTCAACTGCCTCATAAGCATGTGAAACCTGGACAATGAATAAGGAAGACTGAAGAAGAATTGACGCCTTTGAATTGTGGTGTTGGTGAAGAATATTGAATATACTATGGACTGCCAAAAGAATGAACAAATCTGCCTTGGAAGTAATACAACCAGAATGCTCCTTAGAAGCTAGGATGGTGAGACTGCGTCTTACATACTTTGGACTTGTTGTCAGGAGGGATCAGTCCCTGGAGAACATCATGCTTGGCAAAATACAGGGTCAGGGGAAAAGAGGAAGACCCTCCACGAGGTGAATTGACACAGTGGCTGCAACAATGAGCTCAAGCATAACAACGAGATTGTAAGGATGGTGCAGACCTGGCAGTGTTTCGTTCTGTTGTACACAGGGTCTCCATGAGTCAGAACTAACTTGACTGCACCTAACAACAGCAGCAGCAGCATGTACAAGGAGCCTGGTGGTGCAGTGATTAAGCACGAGGCTGTTAACCGAAAGGTTGGCGGTTCATACCCATCAGCAGCTCCACAGGAGGAAGACGTGGCAGTCTGCTTCCATACAGATTGCAGCCTTGGAAACCCTATGGGGCAGTTCTACTCTGTCCTGGAGGGTTGCTGATTCATGAACATCACAGCAGGTGAGTCTCCCTCTCCAGACTGAGTTCTTTAAAGACAGAGTCTGTCATTTTAACCATCTTCATAACCTGCCCCATCAGAGCACCTAGCACAGAGCAGTGTTCAAATTAGTACTTGACAAATGAATAAATTCTATCAATTATAAATTCTGTTTTTTTTTTTTTTCTTTTTAAAAACAAAGTTTATTTCTATTTAAAACAATACTCGAAGGGGCTTAAAAAGTCCCAAAGGACCAAAGATACCCGAATTTAATATGAGATCATAGTCAGGGGCTGGCTTTTGCTGCCTCCATTTTGAACTACGCATTGTAAGTGTTTCTGCCACTCTGGGCGTCACTAGACAGTGGTGATTCTTCTTGTCTGAGAGTGGCGGCTTCCTCTGGGATTTGCCATACTCACAGAAGGCTGACATTCCAATAAAGACAACTAAAACAAAGCCAGAAATAATCATTACTCTTCCAAGGGAGAAACAGAATTTTATTATTATTATTATTACACATTTCTTTTCCTTTTCCATATGTACCTAGGTTTTCAGAACTTCAACTATAAAAATGGGCAGAATTTTCCTTGACAATATCAGTAGAACCCTTCCGTTTTCTTGTGCAAACTGCAATACGATCCTGACCAACCTCTCAGAACTCACCTTCACACGCTTCACAGGTGCCATGGGCTGAGTATTTCTTTTTAACAAGGTTGGTGAGAAAGCTGACTTCAGTTCCTAAGTCAGTTCAGTGGATATAGCAAGGAAAAAAAAAAAAAAAACCATGTCCGTGGAGTTGATTTCAATTCATAGTAACCCTATAGGAAGGAAGAGCAAAACTCCAAAATTCCCCTTTGGCTTTTTGAAAGAGATACTACCTTGCAAGAAAACTGGCATTTAGGTAGGTCGGAGGGAACAGTGAGGAATTCTGTTCATGATAAAACTGGGAACTATCTTGTTCTCCCCACCCCAAGTATCCAGACCCAATCATATCCATCAAGATTTAGACAAATTATGAAGTAATGTTAACCACCAAGTCAATCTTGGTGGTTAACATTACTTCACAATGTTAACCACCAAGTTAATCTTAGATAAGCTACTTTACCAATAGCTCTCCACTTTAGCTATAAACACTATAGCAAACACAGAGTGGTTATGAGCCAGAATAATCCTAGGGAACCAGGCATTATGTATTGAATTGTGCCCCCCAAAAAGATTTGATGAAGTTCTCACCCCTGTACCTATGAAAGTGATCCAGTTTGGAAATACCGTTTTTCTTTTAAGCTGTTATCAGTTAAAGTAACAAGGTCATAGCAGAGTAGGGTGGGTCCTAATCCCTTCTGAGTGATGTCATAAAAAGGGAGGACAGGTAGAGACAGATATGCACGGGGCGGGGGGTGGGGGAGACACCACGTGAAGATACATCTATAAGCCAAGGAACACCAAGAGACACCTAGGGTTACCAGAAGCTGAAGGAGACAAAGAAAGACCTTCCCCTAAAGCTATAGGGAGAGCTTGGCTCTACCAACAACTTGAATTTTGGACTTTTATCCTCCAGGACTGTGAGACAATGACTTTCTGTCCTTTAAAGCCACCTATTTTGCAATATTTTGTTATAGCAGCACTAGTAAAGTAAAATACCAGGTCATGGAAGGAGGGAAGGAGGGAAGGAGGGAGGGAGGGAGGGCAGGAAGGAGGGAAGAAAGAACAGAAGGAGGGAGGGAGGGTGGGAAGAACAGAAGGAGGGAAGGAAGGTAGGAAGGGGGAGGGAGGGAGGGAGGGAAGGAGGGAAATGGGGGAAAGAGGGAGGGAGGGAGGGAAAGAGGGCGGGAGCGAGGGAGGGAGGGAAGCAGGCAGGCAGGCAGGCAGACAAGACTTCCAGGCAGCTTTTGCCACAAGCACCTGAAAAAACTGAGATTAATCCAAAGAAGCAAATACCTCTAAAGCAGCCCAGTCCAATAGGAACATTTTGTGAGTCACAAATGGAATTTGAGATTTTCTCATAGCCACATTTTAAAAAAGTAAAAACAGGTAAAATTAATTTCAATAATACAGTTTATCTAATTCCATAGGAGTCCTGAAGTAACGCCAGTGGTTAAGTAGTTTACATGCTCAGAGGGCAACACGGCCCTGGAGGCCCAAGTGAAATCTCACCCCTGTGCTTTCTGGGGCAGCTTCCGCAGATAGAATCACGACATTGTACGTAAAATCCATGCAATGTTTCTAAGCTAAGCCAGGCCAGACTCTTCTTGGTGAACAAAGTTTCTATTTTTGATGAATCTCTAACGCTGGTTTTGCTCTGACTCAATTACAGAGTTTATGAGACAAGTGGAAAGACACATCTCTCCTTAATCATGTGTTGACACGATTATAACTCAAAAAAATCACCTGTATTTGAACTGTGCAAAAATAAAACACACATCATTGAACAAAACCTCTGTTAGCTTCCACTTTGGTGGACTTATTCTCAAGATTGATCTATGAAGTACTGAGGGGAAATGTAAAATGAAAACAAATGCACCTCGCTTTCCCATTGGACCCTTCTCTGCTTTTTCATAATATCTCCTGGTAATTGGGGACTGATTTGTTTGTGTTTCCTCTTCACTAATTGAATTACAGAGACTGTGCTCTCTCTCTCTAAAGGGCAGTGAGGGATGCTTCTGCTTACCTCATCCATTCCCTAGGGTAGTCCTGGAAGTGGTTAAAAAGGTTTTTGAACCAGCCCTTCCCAGGTTACCCTTGTAGGCAGGACAGAATCAACATGCCTCTGGCCTTGAGAATACCTATATATTTTTTTTCTCCCTAAGAAAGTGAGTGAGTTCCACACAGCTTTATTTCTGCCTAATGCCAACAGTTTGAAGCTATTGTACTGAGAACTTCACTGAAATGATGGCAGGCTATCTTAAATGGCAACAGTAACGGGTATGATCAAAGAACTTAAATCTCCATGAAGATTACCCAAACGTTAACTTCCGTGACTCTGAGCTCCGTGAAGGCAGCCTGCGGACACATTCTGATGGACAGAGGAGTCTCTGTGACCCCCAGCCAGGAGGAATCTGAAAAGGAGTCTTAGCCTCAACACAAACAGCAGGGTCTTTGCATATTTCACTTTGAAAGTAGATGGCAAAGATAAAATAGAACAATGAGGTTCCAAGTTATTCCTCTGATCAATCCAGCACACTGTGACCATCTTCACTTCAGGCTATAAGTTTGATCCTTGGAGGAGACTTGACACTTTCTTTTTTAATTAAATGATTCTAACCTTAAATGGGAAGGGAGAGGGAAGATAAAAAATTTATTTCTGTACTCTGCAAATGATACTGTATAAATAGTTGCTTAGAGTTATATTTAAAGATAGTCTTATATTTAAGAGATATGATATCTGGAAGAGTTCAAATACTAGTCTCTGGTGTTCCAAACTCTTCTACATAATAAACTAAAAAATTGAATTTCATTTATCTGCTGGGTAAAGATTAAACAACACCATAGGGTTGCTATGAGTCGGAAGAGACACTACGGCAACGGGTTGGGTTTTGGTTTATGCCACTTACAGAGGATCCCTGGTGGCACAGTGGTTAAATGCTTGGCTGCTAATCGAAAGTTCAGTGGTTTGAACCCACTGGCCGCTTTGAGGGAGAAGGCTTTGGCAGTCTACTTCCATGAGATCACAGCCTTGGAAACCCTGTGGGAAAGTTCTCCTCTGTCCTATGGGTGGCTACGCGTTGGAGTTGACTCTGCGGCACAACAACAACATGCCATTAAAACAGCAGGCTTTTCCAATTTGGTAATGGGAATTAAGTCGGAGCGTCTTAAACTTTATATAAACCAGTTAACCATAGGCAACTTCTCTCAGCAGGAAAATCAGCTTTGCAGTGGTTAAGAGCTTGACTGCTAACCAAAAGACTGGCTTGAATCCACTGGCCACTCCTAGGAAGTTCTACGGGAGAATTCTACTCTGTCGTAAAGCATCACTAGGAGTTGGAATTGACTCGACGGCAATGGATTTGGTTTGGGTTTACAGGATGAACATGTAATTTTTTTCCAATAAAATCTCCTCCTGATAAAAAATCCTGATACAGGTACAAAAAAAGAAAAAACTCATTGCCATTGAGTCAATTCCTACTCAATGTGACCCTATAGGACAGAGTACAACTGATCCATAGGGTTTCCAAGGAGCCGCTGGTGGTTTAGAACCACCGACCTTTTGGTTACCAGCTGTAGCTCACTGTAGCTTTTAACCACTGTGCCACCAGGGCTCCATATCATAGGTACCCAGTGCCGTCGAGTCGATTCCGATTCATAGCGACCCTGTAGGATGGAGTAGAACTGCCCCATAGGGTTTCCAAGGAGCTCCTGGGGGATTTGAACTGCCTACCCCTTGGTTAGCAGCCTAGCACTTAACCACTACACCACCAGGGTTTCCATATTATAGGTAGCTGTTTGCAATTAAGGAGCCCAGAGCTATATATTTTCCAGATTTCTGGGTAGGGGCTTTAATCAAATGCAGTATGAATATCAGGCATCCCCAAGAATATAGTTCAGACCATTTTTACTGGTGTTTGGGGCCCCATAGTATCTTAACTTGCACTCACTTGTATAAGAAACTTTTCTAGACCGTACAACCCTTTTAATTTCTGAGTGTTCTACAAACAAAAGACAGCTGGAGAGATGAGGCTTGGGGTTTGAACTCAGGAAGCAGGATGATTCATAATGTCTGAGCCCAGGGAGGAAGGAGGCGAGAAGGCAGAAAGACAATGTCTCAGTTTGGTAGCGCTGCCATAACAAGATAGCACAATGTGGGTGGCATTAAAGAACATGAATTTATTTTCTCACAGTTCTGAGGGTTAAAAGTCCAAACTAGGGTTTCAGCCATGTTTATTCCTTCTGTGGGCCTCTCTTCTAGCTCTCTTTTGCATTCTTTTGCTTGTAGACAGGTCCCCAACTGGTGTCTCTTCCCCCTGTGTGTGTCTAGGTGTCTTTTCTGCTCTTTTATGACACCACGCAGTGATTAGGTTAAGGACCTACCCTACTCTGGAATGGCCTCATTAACATAACATAACAAAACCTCTATTCCTGAGCAAGATCATATTAACAGGTACAAGGAACCTATCACAGTTGAGTCGGATTCCAGCTGTTAGCATCCCTATATGACAGAGAAGAACTGCTCCATGTAGTTGCCAAGGCTGTGTCTTTGCAGAAGCAGACCACCACATTTTTCTCCCAAGGAGCTGCTGGTGGGTTCAAACCACCGACCCCTCACTCAGCAGGTGAGTGTTTAACCACTGTGTCACTAGGGCTCCTCACTATAACTGGTACGGGAGATAAAATTTCAACATATCTTTTAGGGGGATACAATTCAATCCACAACAGACAGTATCTTTCCATATTATCTGGCCCATATGTCTGGTCTATAACAGATCCTCAATAAATGTTTATTGAATAAAGAAGTGGAAATGCTCAAGAACAGAAACCCATTGCTAAAGTACAGCATAAGTTAATTACCCATGAAGGATGCCTTTAGTGGGAAAATTATAATACTCCTTGTGGCTGGTCCCATTGCCTCAGCCACAGCCTATGCCATACCTAAGGGAATTTGTTCACTTAAAGCCTCTGCCAGAAACAGTTACTGATGACCTGGGTCCAGTTCTTATGTTGAAAAAGTAATAAAACAATGTAGCAATGCTAGGTTACATGGCCTCCGCCTTTCCTTGGAGAAAGAATAACAGTGCTAAAAGCAAAAAAGGTGATAACAACTCCAGATTCTAAGTAGGTCAGAGGTAACTCAGCAGGTTGGAGAGATTGGCTTCATATACAGGAATTAAGCAAAGAAGCTTTGGATAAAGATGTCCCTAATTACTTTAAAATAGAGCTGGAACAATGAGACTAGAGGAAAATAGGAACCAGGGTTCTCACTGCGGGAGAAGGGGGTTACAAATATGAAAATGGGGAAAATTAGATGGAACTCTATAGCGTTGAACTGGAATTAGAGGTATGGCATGGAGTCATGGTTTTTAATTTGTAAATATAAAGCGATAAGTATAGAACTAAGTATAGATGTATCTAAGTGTCTAAAAAAAAAAATTGTTGCTGTCAAGTCAATTCCAACTCATAGTGACCCTATAAGACAGAGTAGAACTGCCCCATAGAGTTTCCAAGGAGCACCTGGCAGATTCAAACCGCTAACCCTTTGGTTAGCAGCTGTAGCACTTAACCACTGTACCCCCAGGGTTTCCAAGTTTCTACGCAGAGGTCCTGATTCTGATGATTGTGCTGTGGTTATATTGCACATCCTTTTTAGTGGCAGATGCATCATGAAAAAATTCCAAGATGGTGGAGACCCCATCCCTGCAGCTTGCTCTCAGGTGGGTAAAGGTATATACATATATATCTATATATCTTTTTACTACTCTTGCAGCTTTTCTATAAGTTTAAAAAAATTTTTTTTAAATCCATATAAGTGTATAAACATTCCAGGAAAGAACTTTGTACTTGGGGTTAGGTTCCCTCTCAAAATTATTGGAAGTAACTTCAACCAGCGCCCCGCTGCAATAATAAAGGGCGGCAGTCACTATCAGCCCTATGTGGATGGTTGCAAGTTATTAACGGTGTCAAGGGTTGCTTTGACCTCCATTAATTAAGGCTCATTTGAATGGGATCTTAAGTGAGCTGTCACCATTGCGCTCCATCAGCCTCGGGCAAATGGCCGGGCTAAAAGGATGGTGCCAACAGCAAGGTCGTAAAGAGGACTGCACAGAAATCCGACCCACAATGCATACCAGGTTCTTTATCTTGCATTCTTAACAAGCAATGACAGGAATGAATAGAGTCAGGCTCCAGAAGACTTACCTCGGTCATTTTTACCCAGACCTTTGGATGAGGACTTATTAGACAATGAGATCATATAACTAAATGCTGCTTTGCCTGCCCTTATTCTGCCTCCTCACTTTAACCAGAAAAGTCAGCCTTTTCTGGGAACAATGTAACTGGATGAAGACAGATCCCCACCACTTTAATGTTACTGTAGGTCCTTTTTCAAACTAAAGCCACAGGGCAAACAGACCAGTGTGATAGCACCACACAAGTCCAGGAAGACTTGCAAAACCAGTATCATTAAGCATGCCTTTCCCAGGATTCATTGGTGGTGTTCATCTCCTAAGGAGTCACCTGGGCCCACAACATGAAGGAAACAGCTCTTCTCTGACCAGCACAGTTTCTGAAGTGGAGTTATTTATTATATCTACATTCAGCGTGATATCATACTTAGACCTACAAAAGTGTACCTGCCTCCGGTTCAGTGCCTGCAGTTTTGCAGTGATTTTAAGAAGGGCTCATCTGAGTAGCTCTGTACCAACACAGAACTATCTACTGAAAGCTGCTTTTTCTTCCCCTATTTTTGTTTTCCAAAACAGTAATCCCCTTTGGCTCCTAAGTGGTCCAACTAGTAGTAAAAATGTGCTACTTTATACACAGTATTGCTATCTCCTCCCTGATTCCATGTTCAATTCAATCACTTCTATATGAATTTACATAATTGTCGGCTTCCATTAAGATACCGGGCTTTCTGTATTTACCGTCTTTGTTGTTGTTGTTAGCTGCTGTTGAGTTGGCCCCAGACTCATGACCCCATAAACAACAGTACAAAATGCTGCTGGGTCCTGTGCCATCCCCATGATTAGTTGCAGATTGAACTGTTGTGACCCATAGTGTTTTCACTAGCTGATTTTCAGAAGTAGGTTGTTGGGCCTTTCTTTGTAGTCTGTTATAGTCTGGAGGCTTTCCTGAAACCTGTTCAGTGTCATAGCAACACTCAAGCCTCCAGTGACAGGTGGGTGGCGGCTGTGCATGAGGTGTATTGGCCAGGAACCAAGCCCAGGCGTGCCATGTGGAAGGCAAGAATTCTACCCCGGAATCATCGTTGTCCCCTTCGGACCTTTAGCCAGTTGCTGTTGAGTAGATTCCAACTCATGGTGACCCCATACGTGTCAGAGTGGAAGTACACTCCATAGGGTTTTTCAATGGCTGATTTCTTCAGAAGTAGATGGGCCTTTCTTCCAAGGTGCCTTTTGGTTAGTAGCCTTAATTGTTTGTGCCACCCAGGGACTCCCATCTTTTGGACAATGATAAATTTTTCCTGGGCTCAAAAACAGATCCAAAATCCACTTAATGCCCTTCATAACATAGTTCAAACATAAAAGGGAGAAATATCTACTATGAGTTACTTTGCACATAAGTAATTGCAATCCACAGGTCTGCAAAATGATTTAAAAACTATAGATTACTATCTCCAAGTCTTCATTTGTCCAAATTTGGTATATATTTGTACCTAAGAAATCTTCCTAAGGCCTTTTGTTATTTGCTATTATATGCTCTACATCCCAGAGAAACAGTTTACGAGGTTTCAAAACAATATAAAAATCCAAGGGTTTTTTTTTTTTTTTCTGTTAGCATTATCTTGTTGTTGTACCACAAATGTTTCTATGTCTTTATTTTCCTTTTTTCCCAAACTAAACAAACAACCTTAGAACCTTTCTAGGTAATGGCCTTCCTTCCATGTGATCATTACTCATTTAGGGCCATTTAATGAAGAAATACTTTCTTCTTATAGGATATTATCCACAATTGGGTAAAAAGAAAAGGAAAAAATAATAACACTAAGCATGCTTCAAAAATAATAAGATCCCATGGGCAAAATCCTGCTGTTAGATATATGTGGCTTTAACCTTCACTAAAACAAATCAAAGTGGCATGTCTGATTCTAAGTATAAAACTTAGACCAGTGGGTTTTATTTTAAGTGGACTTTCCACAATATTGTAGAGTTTACATTATACCAAATGGGGGCAATTAATCCAAGACTATGTAGTTTATCTAGTTTATCATGAGTTGGCTTGACTATAAAAAAAGGTATTTCCCTTGATTTCTTGCCACTTGTTTAATTATCCCCAAATCATCCTTCACTTAGTCTAGAAACAAAAGAAATGTGAAGGGCTTCCGAAATACAATCAGCTACAAATTGTCCACACATGGTGTTTTAAATGGATTCATGACTCCTTTCATCTTAACAATGCTGATAGATAATGAGGATGGTAGAAAGGGATGAAATGCATGCAAGTCAACAGACCTTAACAGGCACTTACTGTGTGTAAAATATCATGTCAGGGCAGGCAGAAGAAGAAAGGATAGTCCCTGCCTTCTCAGAACTCACGACCTTCATGTTACCTCAAATCCTGTCTATAACGAGGCAGGGTAGAAATAAAAAATAATAAGTAAATAGTTCAGGAACAGGAGACAGACACAATCACAGTAAGATGGACTGTGGTGAAAAGCCTTATTTGAAGTACAAACAACCTTCTCCAGAAACACAGAAGGTGCGATAAATTCTCACTTGGCGGTTCAGGGAAGCTGTCACAGAGGAGATAAAATCTGAGACAATTTTAAAAGGTAAGTAGGTTTTGATCAGTCAAAAATGGGGAAAGGATATTCTAAGTAGAGAGAGAACAGCGTGAGCAAAAGTATACAGACGTGAAAATACATGATGTGTTCAGGGAACAGCGAGGAGTCAGCTATTAATGCCAAATCTTTGAGAAACGCGTTATATAACGTATTCTCATACTGAGACAAGATCCTGGACTGCTCCATTCTTGATCCCATTAATTCTAAGAAGCTTGGTATCGAGCTTCCTTATTCTCGTCTCATTAGGTGAAAATGACAGAGTGAGCATTGTTGCAAAAAGAAAGCGTCTTCTCACTGGAGCTGGTGAGGTTATTAGTCCAATAATGCTATCCTTTCTCCTGCAGTTTAATAATCACTTTCAATATCGTTAGCTTGTCTTTTCTTTCAGCCTCTAAATTAATTTACAGTCATCATCTACTCAACATAATCACTCTAAAAATAATAAAGGGAAGTGTTGCTATAGCCTAGGATTTGTATTGAGGAAATTTAAAATGATTCTTCATTAACTACAATTGCTCCTTTTCAGTTCAGTCTAAGATTCCTCTTTGATGAACATTATGAGAAAAATCAAGTAAGAAAAGTCGAGTCAAAATATGGACTTAGCAAGTATTTGTGACTTAAAAACCAAATATAATTTCACTTGTGGCAAAAACAGAATTATCCAATATACAGCAGTCCAATAGATGAAGAGATGTCTTACAGTTACCAAAATTATCTAAATACATATTGCTCTGAAAGGAAGAAAGATGCAAATTACTTGCCATGAGGCCTATTTCTGAAATTCACTGCTCAGTTGGACATTAGGGCATTATGTGAAGCTGTGAAGGTAGCTTAACTCTGAAGATTTTTAAAGAAGGAATATTAACAATTCCCACATTATCAATGGATTAGTTGTGTGTATGCATTTTATGCATATGCAAAAATCCTTCTAAAAAAAAAAAACCAATAAAGAATTCGAACAAAGTGCCAAGAACCACTAAGAAGCATAAAATAATATACCCTAAACTGAAACACCTATCTTTTTGGCTGCTTGATCAAAAAACGACAATAGAGTTCGTGAAGGGAGAAAGGCAACAAACAGATTTTTGCTTTAATAAAAAAAAATAGACTGTCGAAAATCCTGCAGGCAAGTCTGAAATATAAAAACTCTTACATTAAAATATTCCAACTTGAGAGCATCTGATAAAACTGGTCATCTAGCTAAAAGGATGGGAAACATGAATGGCAAAAACATTGGTCAGAGAAGTTTCATTTCAAAGTAATTCATAAACTAAAAAATGGTATTTTTTTTTACCTCCACACAAAGAAAACCAAATTTTCTTTTCTGGTTCTATAGATCTATTATCAAACTGGATGATCCCACTAACAAATCATTGCAATAAAAAACAAACAAAAAACAATTGCTGTTGGGTCAATTCCAACTCATGGTGAATTTCTCACGGCTGCTTGCAAACCCTGGTGATGTAGTAATTAAGGCTGTTAACTAAAAGGTTGGCAGTTTGAATCCACCAGGCACTCCTTGGAAACTCTATGAGGCAGTTCTACTCTGTCCTATGGGGTCACTGTGAGTTGAAATCGACTCGGCAGCAACTGGTTTTTGTTTTTTTTTTTTTTGGGGGGGGGTGCGTATGCCTTTCCCTGGGTGGTGAAAATGGTTTGTTCTCTACTAATCTAAAGGTTGGTGGTTTGAACTCACCCACTTGCACTGAGGAAGGTATAGCAATCCGCTTCCATAAAGAGCAAACCCTGTTGCCCTCAGGTTAACTCCAACTCAAAATGACCCTACAGAACAGAGCAGAACTTCCCCATAGGGTTTACAAAGAGCAGGTGGTGGGTTCAAACTGCCAGCTGCACAGTGGTTAAGAGCTATGACTGCTAACCAAAAGGTTGGCAGCTGTAGCTCTTAACCTCTGTGCTACCAGAGCTCAGCCAAGAAAACTCTACGGAGGTTTTTTAGGGGGTTTATTTGTTGGTTGGTTAGTTTTTGTCTCTTTGCCTACAAAGTGTATGAGATTCTCAGAGACATAAGATCTGGTAGAAGCCAATTTTATGAAGAATAATGGTGACATTTATCGAGCACCTTCCACGTCATGGGCCTGTGCTAAGTGCTTCATATATATTACCTCGTTTTAATCCTAATAACAGCTCTGGGAAGTGGGCACTTTAATTGCATCCATCTTAAGAAGAGGAAACTTGGAGTTAAACAAAAATAGCCCACCCAGAATGTCACCTTTTCTCTTACAATGCTAGTGTTTTTTCTGTGTCTTGAGAAGCGACAAGCATCTATCTACCTGCCCAAGTACAAGCCTCTCCTTAAAAAAAAAAAAAAATTCCATACATTCATAGCAATTTGCAGCTTATAAAATATATTTACTGCAGTAGCTCCTTGAGTCTTTCCTAACCCTACAGGAGGTAGCCCTGTGGTCACTGCCTTCATGTTTTCATCAGGACACGGTTCAGAGTGGCAGAGGTGAACATGACACTCGCACAGACGTGCACACATGCTCCCTGCTCCGAGCCCAGTGAGCTCTTCTCCTCCTCCTCAGTGCCTCCCACATCATCATCTTAGGAAGAGGAAATGTGAGAGCAGGAAATGATCAACTGATATTTTCATAACAACAGCCAACATTTACAGAACACTTCAAGCATACCAGGTACTGTTCTAAGTGCTTTAAATGTGTCAGCTCATTTAGTCATAACAACTCTGTGAAGTCAGTGCCATTGTAAGTCCCATTTCTACTCCCAAAGTCACTAAGTGGGAAAGTGGGGATACGAACCTAAGTAGTCTGGCTCAGGGCCTTCACTCTCAACCACTGCGCAATACTGCCTCTCAAGGCAATGCCTCAGGATGATAAAACCAGGGTATAGGGATGCAAGAAGCTTTTCCTTTCTCTTCCATCACAGCATGTAACCTTCCAGAAAAAAAAGGAATGATAGAGCAAAATACCTCTTGAAAACGTCGTGAAACATTAGATTTCCTTCAAGATGATTTAGACTATTGTTGTTGTTAGTTGTCTTACAGTCAGCTCCAACTCACGGCAACCTTAGGTATTACAGAATAAAATGCTACCCAGTTCTGTCCCACCCTCATGGTCACTGGTATGTCAGCCCCAGCAAAAAATCCTGCTTTTTATGATTATCTTTGCAAAGTTAAGCCCACAAATGGACTTTAAGAGTCATCTCTTTAATAGAAGGTATTACATCCAAATAATAATGATTATCTATAGGTAGTGGTATTAGAGTAAATTTTGATTTTGTATTTTACATTTTATGCTTTTGCAAATATTCTATGTAATTAACGCACATTATTTTTTATTTCTATACTTAGGAAAAATAAGATTTTTTTCTTTCTTTCTTTTTAAGAATAACCCCTTTAACATCTTTTTTATCCTGCCCTAGCTTTACAGGCTATGTGATTTGTGAGGTCTTCAGTAATTTTTGTGCTTGAGTAATCTTCAACAAATCCTAAATATAAACACTTTTATGAAATTTATTGACACTGAAAAAAGCCCATATTTGTATGGCTTGCCCTGCCAGCCATCCTAGCACAGTGTGGCCATCTTGAGACAAAGCAAGCAGTGTTCCCAGGTAAGGAGCTCAGGAAGGCAACTTCACAGAACTCCCAATAGGAGACAAAGACACTGTGTAGACAAATCCAGAGTGAAAGGAGGTGGATCTAAGGAACTGGATCCAAGGAGGGAAAGTGCAGAGAGGTAGGCAAGAGCTCCAGGGACTCTGGTGATCACAAAACAGGCAGGGAGTCAGGCTTAGGGACAGGACTACTACTCACCAGCAGTGGTCCCTGCCCATTTGGACTGGTGGCCCCCATGGAGTAGTGGACCCATAAAGTGGCAGCTGGATATGCCCCACCTGACTGACTCCGGGCAGCCCCTCTTCCACATTTGGTAGGGTCCAGGCCCTGACTGGCAGCTGCAGGCTACAGGGAGTGCCCCAGCACCATGCCAGTGGCCAGAGGAGCACACTCCCCCTCCCCACCCTCCTAGTGACTGTCAGTGCTCCCTCCCCACCACCTCACCCTCAACCTGTGACCAGCAGCATGCCCTCCCCCAACACCAGACCAGCACACACCAGCCCACCCACCTACCCCCACCGTGTCACATGCCCTCAACCCTGCATGGCAACTGGCAATACAAACACTCCCTTCACTCCACCCAGTCTTGCCCACCTGGCAATCTGAAGCACATCCTCCTGACTTGACCACCAGCCATGTAAGATATTCTACTGGTCTCCCGTTCAGTAGCAAGGAAGAATGAAGAAAACTAAAGACACAAGGGAAAGACTAGTCCAAAGGACTAATGGGCCACAACTACCATGGCCTCCACCAGACTGAATCCAGTACAACTAGATAGTGCCCAGCTACCACCACTGATTGCTCTAGCAGGGATCACAATAGAAGGTCCCAGACAGAGCTGGAGAATAAAATGTAGAACAAAATTCTAACTCAAAAAGAAAGACCAGACTTGCTGGCCCGATAGAGACTGGAGAAACCCTGAGAGTATGGCCCCCAGACACCTTTTCAGCTCAGGAAAAAGTCATTCCTGAGGTTCACCCTTCAGCCAAAGATTGGACAGGCACATAAAACAAAATGAGACTAAAGGGGCACACCAGCCTAGGAGCAAGGACTAGAAGGCAGGAGGGGACAAGAAAGCCGGTAATAGGGAACCCAAGGTTGAGAAGGGAGAGTGTTGACATGCTGTGGCATTGTAAACCAATGTCATAAAACAATGTGTACTAACAGTTTAATGAGAAACTAGTTTGTTTTCTAAACCTTCATCTAAAGTATAATTAAAAAAAAAAGAAAGAAATTCCCCAAGACATATGACAATCAGACTTTACAAAACCAAAACCAAAGTCAAAGGAAGAATTCTGAGAGAAGCTCATGAAAAATGAAATATCACTTATGAAAGGGCACCAATAAGACTAAGCACCGATTTCTCCTCAGAAATCATGCTGGCAAGAAGGCAATGGGATGACATATATAATATCCCAAAAGAATTTCCAACCAAGAATCACATATCTACCAAAATGTTCTTTCAAGAACAGTGACAAAACTAGGACATTCCCAGATAAGCAGAAATTAAGGGAATTTGTAAAAACCAGACCAGCCTTACAAGAAGTATTAAAGGGAGTCTTTCAGACAGAGAACCAACATCAGACAACAATCTAAGATAAAGACACTCAACAGTATCACCCAGATACCAACCCAGATAAAAACCTCACAAAAGTAAAATAAAGCTGTTAAACTGATTACAAGAAACCAGAGATGTTAAGCTGTAAATGATGACAACTTCAAAATAAAAAGAGGGAATAAATGGTGTCATTATAGAACTTCCATATGGAGAGGAAGTCAAGAAGATTTCAAGATATGAGAGCCTGTTTTAAACTTAGGAGGAAAAAGGTAAACTTCAGGGTAACCACAAAGAAAACTAATAAATCTATTCACCAAAAAAAAAAAAAAAAAAAAAAAACCAGTTGCTGTCCAGTAGATTTCACTCATAGTGACCCTATAGGGCAGGGTAGAACTGCCCCACAGGGTTTCCAAGAAGTGCTTGGTGGATTCAAACTGCCAACATTTTGGTTAGCAGCCATACCTCTTAACCACCATGCCACCAGGGTTTCCCACCAAAATAAAGAAGAAGAGAATCAAAAAAACTCGGTGAACAGAAAAGCAACAATGAATGATAAAAAAAAAAAAAAAAAGCCACCACAATGAATGATAGGAAAAGAAAATCTGTGTACAAAAAGAACTCAGCACAGAAAATTACGAGGAAAAAAGAAACCATTAATAGCACACACACACACAAAATATAACAAATTGGTAGCAGTGAATTCATGCCTATCAGTAATCACACTGAATGTAAAAGGATTAAGTGCACCAGCCAAGAGGTGGAGGGTGACAGAATGGCTAAAAAAAAAAACATGACCCATAAGATGATGCCTACAAGAGCTACACCTTTGACACAAAGACAAAAATAGGTTAAAAATTAAAGGATGATACATCTAGGTCAATTGGCATTAAATAGTTCATAAAGAAAATGTTGTACATCTTACTTAGGTCAGTAGCATCTGGGATCTTAAAAGCTTGTGAGCAGCCATCTAAAATACATCTATTGATCCCATCACATTCAGAGCAAAGGAGAATGAAGAAAATCAAAGACATGAGGAAAATATCAGTCCAAAGGATACAAGAACCACATGAACCACGGCCTGCACCAACTTGAGCCCAGAAGAACGAGATGGTGCCTGGCTACCACCACTGACCAATCGGAGAGGGATCACAGTAGAGGATTCTGGATAGAGCAGGAGAAAAGTGTAGAACAAAATTCAAATTCACAAAAAAGATCATACTTACTGGTCTGACAGAGAAAGAGGAACCCCCAAGACAGTGGTCCCCAGACACCCTGCTAACACAGAACTGAAGCCACTCCCAAAGTTCACCTTTCAGCCAAATATTAGACAAGCCTATAAAACAAACAATGACACACTTGAGGAAAGAGCTTCTTAGTTCAATCAAGTATATGAGACCAACTGGGCAACACCTGCCCAAAAGCAAAGACAAGAAGGCAGGATGGGATACGAAACCTGAACAAACACACACAGGGAACCTGGGGTATAAAGGGAAAGGAGGAGAGTGATGTCACATTGTGGGGATTGCAACTAATGTCACAAAACAACAATTTATGTACAAATTTTTAAATGAGAAACTAATTTGTGCTGTAATGTTTCACCTAAAACACAATGAATTTTTTTTAAAAAATCAAAGAATGGAAAAATATATATGAAGCAAATAGTAACCAAAAGAGAGCCAAAGTGACAATAATTCCTGATAAAATAGACCTTAAGTCAAAATTCATTATAAGAGACAAAGAAGGGCATTATATAATGATTAAAGTGTCATCTTCAAGAAGATATAACAATAATAAATATTTATATACTCAATGATGAAGCTCCAAAATGCATAAAACAAGTTCTAACAGAATTGAAAAGAGAAATAGACAGCTCCACAATAATAGTAGATTTTAACACACCACTTTTTATGAAGGATACAACTAGAGAGAAACTCAACAAAGATACAGAAGATCTAAATAACACAACCAACTCGACCTCATAGACATATGCAGAACACAGCACCCAACAGCAGCACAGTACACATTCTCCTCCAATGTACATGGATAATTCTCCAGAATAGTCCATATTTTAGGCCACAAAGCAAGCTCAATGAATTCAAAAATATTGAAATAATACAAAACATTTTCTCTGACCATAACAACATAAAACTAAAAATCAATAACAGAGAGATCAAGGGAAAAAATTAAATACATGGAAACTGAATAACACCTTAACTTAAAAAGTATTCGTAATAGAAGAAATTTTTAAAACTCTTAGAATCAAATGAGAATGAAAACACAACATACCAAAACCTTTGGGACACAGCAAAAGCAGTGCTCAGATGAAAATTTATAGCAATAAATGGACACATCAAAAAAGAAGAAAGGTCCAAAATCTATACACAGTTATCTCCTCTTCTCCACAGGTACTTTCCATGAAGCATATCCAATAACAAAATTCTCACTGTCGCTCCCAAACCAGTTCCTCCTCCCACGTTCCTAGGTATCTTGGTCATCTAGTGCTACTATAACAGAAATACTACAAGTGGATGGCTTTAACAAAGAGAAATTTATTTTCTCACTGCCTAGTAGGTTACAAGCCGAAATTCAGGTCACCAGCTCCAGAGGAAGGCTTTCTCTCTGTCGGCTCTGGAGGAAGGTCCTTGTTTGCAATCTTCCCCTGGTCGAGGAGCTTCTCAGGCTCAGAGACCTTGTGTCCAAAGGACGCACTCTGCTCCTGGTCCTGCTTTCTTGGTGGTATGGGGCCGCCAAAGGACGCACTCTGCTCCTGGTCCTGCTTTCTTGGTGGTATGGGGCCGCCAACTCTCTGCTTGCTTCCCTTTCCTTTTATCTCTTGAGAGATAAAAGGTGGTACAGGTCACACCCCAAGGAAAGTCCCTTTACCTTGGATCAGGAAGGTGACCTGAGTAAGGGTAGTGTTACAATCCCACCCTAATCCTCTCAACATAAAATTACAATCACAAAATGGAGGACAATGATACAATATTGGGAATCATGGCCTAAATTGATACACACATTTTTGCGGGGGACATAATTCAATGCATGATACTAGGCTTGAGTAATGGTGCTGTGATCCACTCATTGTCCAAGCCAGAAACTCTGGGAAGAGCCCTGGTTGATTCCCCTCCCTTCATCATCTACCATCCATCACTTGCCAGATTCTGCCGATTTTACCTCCTAAACACTTCTCCATTACCACAGCCTGCATTCTGGTCCGAGCACTGTCCTATCTCACCCGGATTACTCCATAGCCTGCAAAGCAGTATCTATGCCTCAATCTTGCCCCACCCCTCTAATATGCATTCTATTTTGCACTCAAAATGATATTTATTTGATTGTCACTTCTCTGCCTAAAATACTTTAATAGCTTCCTGTTGCTTTTAAAAGGAGCCCTGGAGCCCTGGTGGCACAGTGGTTAAGCTCTCAGCTGCTAACCAAAATGTCAGCAGTTAGAATTCACCAGCTGTTCCTTGGAAACCCTACAGGGAAGTTCTACTCTGTCCTACAAGGTCATCATGAGTTGGAATCAACTCGACAGCAACAGGTTTTGTTGCTGTTTTTGTTTGTATTTTAGTGGCACAATGGTTAAGCGCTCGGCTGCTAACCAAAAGGTCAGTGGTTCGAACCTACCCACCTCTCAACAGGAGAAAAGACCTGGCGATCAGCTCCCCTATAGTTTACAGCCTAAGAAACCCTATAGGGCAGTTCTACTCTGTCCTAGAGAGTCACTAAGAGTCAAAATTGACTCAATGGCGCACAACAACATTGCTTTTAAGATAAAGTCCAACCTCGTAACATGCCTACAAAATCCTTAGTGATTTTGCCCTCTACTTCCCTCTGCTGTCTCATTACTCATCACCCCTATCTTCTCACAGTCTATGAAGCTACGTTAAACTTTTTTTTGTTCCTAAATATCCCACAGATTCCCTCTGCATGGGGCTTTGCAAACCTTGATTCTGCTGTGTGGAGGGCTCTTCATCTTTTGACGAACTGCTAGACACACTTTAGCCTGAGCCTGATGCAGTACAGTGTGTTAGGTCACTTCCTGAACATCTCCTGATTTTCCTAAATTGCAACAGCACATTTTAGTTTTATAAGGCTATAAACTACTTGTTCTCTGAGAGCGGGGCCCATGTCTTTCTTCTTCTTGGTTAAATCCCCAGCCCCTGGCATAAGACACAGAAAATACTAGGTATTCAATAAATATTTTTAACTGAATTCGTGCATAAATATGCTTGTCTTGCTAAATGTTGTATTGAGTTTGGAAGATAACATACATAGGACAGTGCCCTACTCTCAAGATTATCTTAGTTTAGCAGAAGAGACACAAATACAAAGAGAAAAATATATAAAATAATGTGGATAGAGGTGAATTTGACCCAGTCTGAGCTCATTACAGATACTTTCCTGGAAATTTATAATTGGCACAATAATTGCAGCCTCGAATTGTCTATAATTTTCTAATGGAAAAGATGTAGCCCTGGAGCTGTCAGCTCTGCTTGAACTGGGGGGTGTGTAAACAGAGACCATTAATACACATGAACTTTAAAAAAGTAGGAAAAAGATATCAATCTGGGAACTCCCACATGGTAGCCACTGGCAATAAGTGGCTAATTTTAAATTAATTAAATTGAATTAAACATTTAGTTCCTCCACCATACCTCAATTTCTAGAACTAGATCAAAGGAGGGAAGGAGAGGTGTGGATCTTGATTGTCTGAAAGTGTTTGGACAAGAATTTGAGAGAGAGAGCCTCAACCTTCTCCATAAAGAGAGAGGCAAAGCTATCCACTGAAAGGGGGGAAAATCACGAATTCTGTAGGTGTTTGAGGTAAGTGGTCAAAACGCACATTCATCAGTACAGGAAAAGGGACGAGAAGCTCATCAAGGAGAGGTAGAGTCCCATCTGATGTACCTTGGCTTCAATATGTCCCTTTATATGGCTTCCTCCACCTACACTCAGAGAGAAGGCAGACTGCAGCATTTAGACAGGGTTGAAAGCCATGCTGCAAGGGACTGGCCTTAAAAGCAACATCTGTGGGGTCAAAATGCTTTGATGCCAACACAGATGAGAACTACAGGAAGTACCTGATCTGGTATCAGAGAAATGGGGAGACTCGTTCAAAGACTGTGGAGAAAGGCTGAGCCCTTCTAAAGAACTACGGTCAAGAATCTTGCACATAGACAAGTCAGGGGCTGAAGCCAGACACAAAGAGCACTTATTCAAACCACAACCGGAACCTATATGATGCCTTCCTCATCTCCCCATTTTGCACTGTGTTCATATACTGGTAATAATAACTGTTTCATGTTTGACTTTGCTATTAAATTGGGTGCATGGGTCAGGTATATCTTAGGTGATCAACAGTACTCTTTGGGAAGAAATCTGAAAGGGTCCCCTATTTGGAGACACCTTAAAACCTTTTTAAACACTGCCTTCCTTAGGACTGGTGAATGATACACACACAAAAAAGCTTGTGCCCACAGCCATTTTGCTGGCACATTCTACGCTGACACCAACACTTATGACAACATAAATTTAAGTCATTCTACCTCTTTGATCAACATTTCCTCCATCTGAAAACGGGGATCATAACACCTCACAAAATAGTTATAAAAATAAAATGTTACCATGTACTTGGAAATGCTTTATAACCTATAAAGAAGTATGCAGGCTTCACTTTACAATCATTATTTTTATTCTTAGGTTGTCAGGTCAAAATATATATATATATATATATACACATGTATGTTTACAGTGTATTCCAGCCCATAGAATAAGCACTCTTATTCCTTGATTACTTAGTGCCACTATAATAGAAATACAACAAGTAAAAAAAAAAAGTAGGTGGCTTTAAAGAACAGATATTTATTTTCTCACAGTTCTGTAGGCTAAAAGTCCAAATCAAGGTCTAGGCCATGTAGCTCCCTCCCTTGTCAATAGCCTGGGCATTCCTCAGTTCCCTGGTTACTCACATGGCAGCTATTTTCCCCTGTGAGTACATATCTTTATGTCTTTTGTAATTCAAGAGTGATTAGATTTAGAACTCACCCTACTCCAGTATGATCTAATTAACATAACAAAGAAGACCTCATTTTCAAGCAGGATAATATCTACAGGTAAAACCAAAAAAAAACCATTGCCGAGGAGTCAGTTCCGCCTCATAATGACCCTATAGGACAGAGTAGAACTGCCCCCTAGGGTTTCCAAGGAGCAGCAGGGGATTCAAACTGCCAACCTTTTGCTTAGCAGCCAAGCTCTTCACCACCACACTACCAGGGCTCCAACTACATAGATTCCAACATAAATTTGGAGCAGGGGAAGGGGGACACAATTAAACATACTCTTCAGAGACGAAAGTTCTGACTTGTGTTTTTATTCCCAAAACTTAACACAAGCCTGGCACCTAGCAGGCATTCCAGGGATATGGTTGAATAAATGAATGAGTAAACATTGCATTTGGTACTCAGCAGGAAATTAGTACCTTCCTTAAAATAGACAAGTGCTGTGCCTGAGCATTTACACAAGACTAATAAATGTAGCTCATCAGACTATATTCCCCACACTTAAGGCTAGCCCATCTCCAGGTTTACTTTTCTAAGGTTTCCATCGTTTGGGCTCAGAAGAACAGCGCCTAAGTCTTCTAAGACACATTTTACTTCACCAGAATTTTGGAACCAGGATAATTAAATTCCTACCACATGCTGAGCTTTTGCAGCAATGGGAAAAATAAATTAAATGTATCTCTAAGTGAGCTAAGAAACGCTTTACATGTTGAATGCTGGAAGGAAACTGACAGGGACACAGCTCATCTTGTTGAAGCAACTGAGAAAAACACATGGAAAAGAAGTAAAACAATGTCTATGTGAATGATAAGCAATTTATTTTTCCTTTCACACCATAATATTGGATGGCAGAAAAGAGTGATGTAATCATTTTATTATTTATAGCTACTGGGCCTTAGCCATATGGGACTTGGCTAGAGAGTCTGGATTTCAGACCATTTATTTTCTGCTTTTATGATTAATCGTTTCTCCAGCCAAACATCGAAGCTATGGAAATGCAGAGATCCCAAACTCACTGCTGTTAAGAGTATAGAAGACTTGCTGCCAAATAGCATGTTTGTATGTGCACCATTTGGGCTAAAGATGGTGTAAACATATAATGTCATTCAGTGTTAGCACTGGAAGGGACATTAGAGATCATCTGGCCCTAACCCATCATTTCACAGATGAACACTCTGAGCCCAGATGGGAAGAAGGCAGCATGATACCGGGACAGATTCATTTTGCAGTGAGGTCCTGACTCTGCCACCAACGAGATACATGACTTTGGGCAAGTAATATAAATGTCCCCAGCCTAATTTCTTACTTGCTAAATCACCCTCCACATCATAATAGTACTTCCTTTCTGGTATTATTGTGAGGATGAAGGAGACAGTTTGTGTGAAACACTGTGTAAACTACACATTGTTGAAGAGATGTTGGCCACAGTCACTCAGTTCCACATAGCTGGGGTGTGATGTCATTTATGTCCCAAAATGGTGCAACTTAACACCTCAAGAGCACAACTTCAAATGGCTATTCTAACACTACGCTGTCTGGTATGGACCAAACACATGTGGCACTGAGCACTTAAAATGCGTCTACTCGCACTGGACTTACAAGGCTTCATACTAAACAATTTAAAAAATGTCAAATAGCTTGCTAATATTTTTATATTGAACTGATAATATTTGGGCTTATTGGGTTAAAATATATTATTAAAATTAATTTCGCCTGTTTTGTTTTACTTTTTTATGTGGCTACTAGAAAATTTTAAACTGCATATGTAGCGTGCACTTGTGACTCACAATGTCACAGAGCTGCCTTACCAAGTCTACTTGGCCCAACCACCACGTCCCATTAGATTTCCTTTCTCTCAGTACCACCCACTGTGAGATGGTAGACCAGTTAGGATCCGATGCTGAATTGCTCAAGCAATCAAACCCTTGGCCCCAGTCTTACTATTATTGAAATCTTACAATATTAAGAACGCATACCCTTTCTTGCCCATTGTCCTTGAAACCTTCACTGTCAATTTGCAACCTTTCCACAATGCATCATTTAAAATATAGGCATTCCAAACCTGTTTATAATCCTAAAACCAATGATATAACTGAGGAACTGAAAAAAAAAAATCCAAGCAGAGTCTAAGGTGTTCTTGCATATAGTGAAAGAGTTTGCGGGTGTGTGTGTCGCATGTACTTTCATAATCAAATAACTGTCTTTTTTGAAGAAGTACATATTTTTTAGCAATTGCAATTATAACTTTAAAACTTGTCATCTAAAACAAAGCATAAGGAATACATAATGCATAGTTCCATTTATAAAAATAATTTTGTCACAGAAAGCTGATCAGTGGTTGCATCGGGGCAGTAGCACAAGAAGAAATGGATCACAAAGTGGCATGAGGAAAATTTGGGAGGTGATGGAAATGTTGCGCATTTTGACATTGGTGGCAGGTTAGTGGATCTATACATTTTTCAAAGTTCTTCACGTCATATACTTCAAATGGATGCAGTTCACTGTATACATCAATCAAGTTGATTAAAAAAACTTAACTTGGCATTATAATAAGCAGATATTATCTTATGAATTTTAAATAAGGTCTACACTAATAGAATAATTATCATGATTTCACATTAGCAAAGTCATTGACAAGTTTTACAGTTTTCACTTGTTTAGCTTCTTGAATGAGCTTATACTTGGTAGTTACCTCTGGGAAACCTTGAGTTGTAGTACTCATTGCATGGTTTTCAGTCATTTCTAATTTAAGCAAAGATTTTTAAGCTGCAGATACAGTGAAAAAATGCAAAAAAAAATAATTTTAATAAAGAAAAAACTTTAAAGTAGCATTCAGGTGATAGTTTTATAACAATTTCAACCTATTTATAGCTATGATTTTTATTTCACTTAATTTTTCACACAATGCATTTTATGATTTTGATAGCTCACTTAACATTTCTTTTACGATTTTGGAGGTTTTTTTCACAATTGATTTTCCACTTGCTTGAAATAATGGTTAGAAATAAAAATGCAAACATGTCACATGTATGGAACTTTTAAAATCTTGTGTCTAGATGAGTCGTATCTATTTAAGTCACACAATGAAAAATGATAAACCGTGAATACTACACCTAAAAAAAACTGCTAAAAGAGGGCCAATCATAAAGGTTCTTGGCACACCAACTGACTAGATAAATGATGAAAAATATTTTAAGTATCATCAAATCTTGATAAAATTTTTGCCATCCAACTGATTTTTTCAATGTGATGCATACACTTCAATTTTCTTTTAGCCTTAATATAAGGGTCCCAGAAGGATTTCTATACTCTTTCGGTTAAAAAGTGGCCACATATACAAAAGAGTTATCAATTGCCATGAAAAGCCAATTACTGTCAATCCTCACAAAAGAGATACAACCCTCTTTACCTTGAAAAACAAAAACAAAAAACTATCCAACATCAAAGAGTTCTCATAGGAGTTCTATAGAAGAGAGCTAAACAAGAGCTAACTAAACATTGATACAATCTCCCTGCATATTATAATAATCAAGAAATTCCAATGAGCACAGAGGTATAAATATTTTTAAAATATTCTTCAAAGAAGTAGAAACCATCTGGGTTAGAAAGGGTGTATCAGACAAGCATAGTGACCTACAATATTATTTACATGATTCTCTTTGTTTTTCTTTTGTACAATTTCATCTTGCAACTGCTTAACCAATTAGAGATTAGGAAGGTGGGACTTAAATTTTTCTGGATAACTAATAGAATAATTGTTTACTCCACACATTATCATAATTATATACAGTACGCTTTATAGAAGTTTACCTACTCCATTGTTGAACCCCAAATACCAAGTTAAGACATACTATAGTCCGATTTTTAAAGAGAATTCAGACACAGTTGAAACATTTCAAGTAAAAGTATTTGTTAAGAATGTCATACTGGATTTTTAAATCCATGAATTTTTCAATGGCTATAAAACAAATACTACTGAAACCCTCACTTGACGCTAGTCCATGGTCCATTGGACAATGACTGGACAGGTCCTTCTAGGTTTACTTACCTAAGTACTTAGGAACAATTTTACCCAGCTTTGGCTGTGGAGAAGAGTTCATTATTAATGGATGGGTTACTTCCCTTACTTTGTGAACCACACAGAGTTTTTAGTCAAATGAGTAAAAGACTTTGCTCAGAATTGAATGTCTGCTGACATTTATTCCACAGGACTTCTAAGTATAGTTATAGCTGGTCACCAATCATCTTAAAAATTTCTGAGGACAGAAGTCTCACAGCTAGACACTGTTCCTTCAGCATCTAAACATGAAGAAGTTCTTAGGCCGAACAAAGTTGATCTGATGGTTTTAACTTTACTCTTCAAGGCACGGAAACGACTCAAGCGCAGCAGTACAATTCTCCTTCATCACGTTAGGCAGAGCAGTTACAGGAACTGTCAGTGTTCACTGTCCACAGAGGCTGTCCTGATTCTCAGTGTCATCTTAGGGTTCCTCTAATATCTTTTGAAATTAAAATATATATATATATATCTAAAATGATGACCCAAACGCTCATTGTTTCAGCATTTGCCAAAAAAAAAAAAAAAAACTAAGCTCAGTCTTTATCATAGTTAACTACTACCAAATGTAGCATCTTTTTTCATTAGCTCATTATACTGGGGAAAAATTAAGGCGAACAATGATCTTGTCAGAAACTGGCTGGAATTAAATATAACTGGGGACAAATATGTGTGTCCACCCTATCTAGGAAAGCTAACCTACCTGAAAAGTCAGAAAATGAAGGCTGTTCTTGGAGACTAAGGTATGAAGATGAGCAGATCACTCCTTCTCACCTTTTGGTTAGCACCCAACCTCTTAACCACTGCACCATTTGGGCTCCTGGTCAGTAAATAAAAAATAAAAAGTAGCTATTAAATCTCGTTGAGGGTCTTCCTTTTTTCCAATGATCCTCTATAAGACAAAGCTTAGTCAATTTAATAACTACTATTTACTGACCAGGAGCCCAGACAGTGCAGTAGTTAAGAGCTTGGCTGCTAACCAAAGGTCAGCAGTTCGAATCCACTCTACAGGGTACTTCTACTCTGTCCTATAGGGTCACTATAAGTCAAAATCAACTCAGTGGCAACAGGTTTGGTTTTGGGGTTTATTTACTGAGCAACAACTCTGAACTATGCTAGACACGTTATAATTTATCACTTAATAACATTATTAAATAGGTTTTATTATCCCCACTCGAACTTAGAGAGTTTATGAGATCTGATATGATATCACTAACAAATACTTTCAGGTATCCTGCCTAGAGTGCAAGGAAGTGGTTGAACTAAAAGAAAAACACAAATCTCTCTTAGTTCAGAGCCTGGACTCTTCCCCATAAGACTCCTCTCTAGAATGGTGGGGTCCTTCACCCAGACAAAAATTTCAAATTGTGATAGAAGAGAGAAGTCAAAATATAAAACTAGAGAAGGATTTCCAGTTAACAGAGTCAAGAATTGAAGTGGGAAGGGGTTATATGCATGAAGACAGCAATCATGAGGTTAAAATCCAGGAAGATTGAAACCAACAAGAAGTAGGGATGGTAGATCGGACAGGGACATGAACAAAGGAAGCACATGACAGCCCAGATGTTATGTGGTATCTCATGGATGCTAAGACGTTGTTGGCCTCAATAACTTAAAAGGGACAGGCAGTGCTGAGAGTCCAAGTTAAAATGATGCCAAAAAGTAAAGCAGATGTCTAGTTCATCTCTTGAAAGTCAAACTAAATGTAAATGACTTTTGGATTACTATATACTTAGATAACAGCACCATTGCTTTCTAGCCTTCCCCCATTAACACTCTACAATCCCACCCAAGAACTGAATTCACTCTTCCATTCTGATAACCACTTTGAAAACTGGAATAGTTTCAAATCCAACTCACCATAATACAGTTATCTTTTTGTCTTATATTCTGGCATTCTTTAATTCAGAAGTTTGGTTAATGGGTGTCTCAGGTACTCAGAGAAGCAAAACCAGTAAAGTGTATAAGTATATAGAGAGAGATTTATATTAAAGAAATGGTTCACATGGTTGTAGAGGCTAAAATGGCCCAAGTCCATGGGTCAGGCTGGAGGCTTCTCCTGATTCACTCAGCCACAGGGGCTGGCTAACCCAAGATCAGCAAGTCAGGCAACAGGACTCTGGTTCACAGGCTGCAAAGACTGACGAATCCCAAGATCAGCAGGCAAGATGGCAGGTAAGCTGCTAATTCAACTCCCAAGAACCAGAGGTCAGACAAACAGGAACCAGCTGCAGGATCCAGAGTGAACAAAAGCCCATGAGCCTTGCCAGAAAGTCCACTTATATTGGATGCAGGTCACACACTCAAGGAAACTCCCTTTCAACTGATTGGCTACTCACAGCAGATCCCATCAAGGAGATGATCACATTCTATCAAATATCATCATGGAAGCAATCACATCACTATACAACTGCGAAATCATGGCCCAGCCATGTTGATACACAACCTTACCAATCACAATGGGGATTCTTAAATAAAAAAAAAAAAACTAGTACATACATTAATATTCCATTACAGTAGCTACAACAAAACTCTAAAACATTAAACATACAGGAACTTAAAAGTTTATGATTGTGAAAAAAAATTGTTAATTTCATAAAATTTGGATTTTAGAAGTTTAGGTTTGTGTCTTATATTAATACAGAAAATGTTCAGAACATTTTGGCTTCAAAATTTAAGTATACCACACGTTAAGTACCAGGTGCCTTACATGTAAAACTTGTGAATATTGAACCATTTTTCAAATGTTGGTGGACTTCTTTTATGAGATGCTTTGTAGAAAGAAAGAATGCTTAATTTATCTCACAGCCTGCCTTTCCTTCAATCACTTTTCATTTGGTTAACTTTGCTTAGAGCAAATATGGCAAGATTAGATCTCAAGTATAAATACATTTCAGTACATTTTGCTTTCCCCCTGCTCTCTACTGATACCCCAAGAGTAGCCTCATTCCACACCAAAGCAGAAACAACAAAGACTCTAGAAACTACTAAACCAAGTCAAAGACACTGAGATGCCTGCCTGCAAAGCTGGTTTTTCAGCAACCAGGGGCTAGTTAAGACTGGGGCCAGAGAAGGGGAGACATATGGAGGAAGCAACTGGGGGAGAGAGAAAGGTGTGAAAGGAGCTGGGTCTTCAGATTTGAGAGAAGCTCATTCTGTTCCCGAGTTGAAAAGATTTAGCACTGTGCTGTTCTCACCTATGTACAAACTAAAATTCATGAACACTTGGAAACCTCCTGAACCCAAAGTCGGGGACTTGTGCAGGTGAAGGTAAGGAGTGAAAGCCACATTCCCTGGCCAAGGTGAGCCAGGGCCTCAGTGGACTCAGAGTCCATCACATACACAAAGAATTTAAGGCTTTTTAGTGTTTAAGGTCATTACCTTCATTCTCCACGTGTAACTCTGCTTTTTCTCTATCTAGAATTTAAAATAATTCTTTTTAAAAATCACAAACATCCCTATTGATTTCTGCAGTTGTTACAGAATTTCTAGAATCACATAATTGGCCCAATTATGGTAGTCTTGCACTCCTTAGTAGGTCCCTGGGTGATACAAATGGTTTTGAGCTCATCAACTAACCTAAAGGTTGGATGTTCAAACCTACCCAGTGGCACCATGGAGGAAAGTCCTGGCAATCTGCTTCTGTAAAGATTGCAACCGAGAAAACCGTAGGGAGTAGTTCTACTCTGTTACACATGGGGTTTTCATGGGTCAGGATCAACTTGATGGCAATGGGTTTAGTTTGGTTTTACACTCCCTGCTGTGTGATAACATCCTACTTCTTACAGCAACACCTCAGCAAAAACAGTGTCAATGTAAGACCACAGTTTTCTGGTTTATTGGTGCCCCCTTCCTTAACAGGATTCAGTTCAAACTCCTGACCCAGGTTGAATCCTGTACTCAGGCACTACTTGCCCTCTACAGATAAAGCCAGAGGCAGCCCGAGTCTTCTATAACTCTGAAGGGCGCATGGGCAACTAAACAGACTCCTCTTGAAAGAACAATGTATTCCAGGTGTAATGTATTACCTTAAAAAATGTTGAGGCTGTCAAGATTTTGCCTTTGTCTAGCACATATATCAAGTCTTATTTAGCACAAAAGCTTTAATTAATGTAGATTTCCTATCTGTTGAAGAATGTTAAAGAAAACCTCCTCTTTTTCAGATGGGTAAACTGAGCTTCAAAGACATTAAGTTAGATGACCAAGATCACACTGCAAGGACTTAAAACATCTCCTGACTCTGCAAGTTCATTACTTCCCAGCACACTGAACTACAGCTATATAAGAAATGGGATTGTCAACAGTTTTCCTTTCATAAAAGTTCCACACCATTTCTTCTCCTTGCAGGTGCAGATGTGAGTAATGATACTCAAGGACTTCAGAAAGAGCAAAGGATTCATGCCCTACTAGAATCAGACGACAAGTGGCTGATAAATGTCTACTGGCAAAAATCTTTATTGTTGAATTATCTGTTACGTGTAGTTGAATGCAGCCTCTGCCCACAGGACTCTGACCTCGTGTAACTCATAAACACAAGCAAAATCTTAGCATTCCAGATTTTGTTTCTTGCTGACCTAATGTAGTTCCTTTTGGCATAAAAACTTATAAGACACAAACAGTTCAACATAGCCCCTCACTGTACATAAGACATGCAGTAAACAACCAAAGCAAAGAAAGAAGGGAGGAGAAGGAGGAAACAGAAGGAAGGGAAAGGCAAATAGACATAAATGACATACTTCATACCACTGTTGGCATTTTATCAGGGTACAAATTGCCTCAACATCTTGTCCATTAGTAAAAACTAGACATGTAATAGACCAATTGAGAGTCCAAAAATAAACCCACACATCTGTGATCAGCTGATCTTGAACAAGGATGCTACATCCACTCAATAAATGGTGTTAGGAAAATTGAATTTCCACATGCCTAAAAATGAAACAGAATACATGCCTCACACCATACACAAAAACAAATCCAAAATGGGCTAAAGGCCTAAATGTGAAAACTAAAATCACAAAATTTTTAGAAGAAAATGCAGGGGCAAGGTTGTCAGGCCTAGCTCTTAACAACGGATTATCTAATATGATAACAAAAGTACAAACAGCAAAAGACAAAATAAATAAATAAATAAATGGGATCTCATAAAAAATTAAAAGCTTTTGTTCCTCAAAAGAGTTTACCAAAAAAGTAAAAAGGCAAGCCAGTGACTGGGACAATGTCTTCAAAAAACATATAGCTGATAAGAATCTAATAATCAAAACATATATAAAACTTCAACAACAACAAAAAGACAAAGAACCTAATCAAAAAAATGGGCAAAGAACTTGAATAGACATTTCACCAAAGAAAATATCCAAATTGCCACCAAACACATGAAAAAATGCTCAACATCATTAGCCATCAGAAAGAGGCAAATCAAAACCATAATGAGATACCATTTCGATCCCACTAAATGGCTAAAAAAAAGATAACAAATGTTGACTAAGGTGTGGGGAAATTGGAACCCTTATCCACTGATAGCTGGTGAGAATGCAAAATGGTACAGCCACTTTAGGAAACAGAGTGGAGGTTCCTCAAAAGATTAAAAATAGAACTACCATCGACCCAGCAATTCCACTCCTAGGTATAACCTACACTAAAAGCCTTGAAAGCTGAGACTGTAACAGATACTTGTGCACCAGTGTTCATTGCAGCACCACTCACTATACCCAAAAGGTGAAAACAACCTAAATACCTACCAACGCATAAATAGATAAATGAAATGTGGTGCATACATACAATGGAATACTACTCAGCCAGTAAGATAAATGAAGTCTTAATACATGCTACAGTATGGAAGGAGCTTGAAGACATTATGCTGAGTGAAATAAGTCAATTACAAAAGGACAAAAAATATATGGCCTCACTTATCTAAAAAGATAGGGCTGCTCTGAGTCAGAATTGACTCAACAGCAATGGGTTTGTACAAAAAGGTAAGAACAGGCAAATGTATACAGACCAAAGTTTATTAGTGGTTACCAGGGGCAGGAGGGAGGAGGAAAGGGGTGGGGGAGGGTTATTGCCTAAGAAGCACTGAGTTTTGGTTTACGGTGTCGGAAAAATCATATTAAGAGGAAGGTTGCACAGCTAATTAATGCAATTGCTGTGAATAAGTTGTACACCTGTAAAAATCTGAACCTGCAAAAGTTGAGTAACAGATACATTTATAACAAAGATAAAAAAGAAAGACAGTAGCTGTTGAGGTTGCTTATGCACAACCAAACACCTCATGGGATTTGGTTCCTTCTTTTGGATGTTTAGGGTCATTGTTTCATGGGACATCCTAGTTAATTGGGGTAATATCGTGTTTAGCGCTTCTGTTCTACCTCCTAGTTTTAATGCATAGTGCCTAGGGTCTTAAAAGCTTGCAAGTGACCATCCAAGGCACAAAAATTGGTCTCTGTTCTCCTGGAGTAACAGAGGAAGAAGGAGAAGCAGAAATAGGAGGAGGAAATGGAATGTGAGGCTAATTGCCTCCATGAATAAATGCCCCCTTTGCCATGAGATCAGAAGAACGGGACAGTGCCCAGCTACCATTGCTGAGCGTTTTGATCAAAGATTCTATAAAAGAATCCTGATCAAAAGGGGGAAAATGTAGAACAGAATTTAAAATTCTCATGGAATACAGACATCTGGAGCCATGGAGGCTAGATGAACCCCTGAAACTATTGCCCTGAGATAGTCTTTAAACCTTTAACCTTAAACCAAAAATATCCCCTTAAGTCTCCTTGAAACCAAACAATAGTTTAACTTAACTAGAAAAGAATGTTTTCCTTGAGCATTATAGTCTTTTCTATCTACATGGGATCAAACTGACAACAGCAACTTGAAAGATTGGATAGGAAGCTTAGGGGCCAGTGAGTACGTTAATTGGGGAGGAACAATTCCAAAAAGGCCGGTGAGAATGGTTGCCCAACTTGAAGAAAGTAATCAATGTCGCTGAACTGTACATGTAGAAATTGTTGAACTGGTGTACATTCTACAGTGTATATTCTCAACAACAATAAAAATAAAAATTTTTTTTTTTTTTTTTAGAAAACTAGACACATACATGGATCAGTTCACATCCTAAAAAAATTAATTTAGACTTCTTTATTTTTCTGATCTGTCATTTCTAAAGATCTAAAATGATAATTTTTATTTTATGGTGATGTTTTAGTAGATGAGCAAAAACAACAACAAAATGCTGGTTTACTATTGCAAGGGAAATCATTTGGGCTTTTTGCTTGAAATGTGCAATAGCATTCATGGAAATATTATATGAAGCTTGCTACAGTAAGTCAGTATCAGAGCTATCAATACTTGAATAAGCCAGGGAGAGTCATAATTCCAAATTCCATATAGGAAATCAGTGGTAGCTGTTCTGGCCAGTTATTTTCTCTGGAAACCAAATATTTTTGCCCTGCTTCTCTTTTTTTTTTTCTCTAGAGCCAGCTGCAACTACTGCACTAAGGTAGGACAGGTTAAACTGGAACAGAGGGACTTGCTCTCTCATGTTCTTCAACCTTGGTGAAGACCTATACAGTAAGAGGTTTTTCAGAAATATCTCAAAAACTTTTCGCCAGCAGCCAATCAGAGGCCCGCTTCTCCTCCTCTCCTTCCATTTGTTATACATATCAACAATCCACTCACCACTGGTTGTCAAACGGCAGATTAAAAGTCATAATTAGCAATCTGGGATGTTAAACCAGATGGAGAAAAGAAAATGCCATTTAAAATCAGCATTAACTCACATTCCTGCAAGGGGGTTGCCTGCCCGGCGTCCTGTGCTTTAGAGAGCCCCACAGAGAACAAATACATGGAAAATAAATGCATTAAAAAGCACACGAGAGTCTCGGTCCTGACAGATCCGGCTCGCGGCACTAGTAGCTGCTTTCCTGCCTAATACCATTCAGAGCCAGGGAAGCTTTGCTCAAGCCTCCTGCTCCGTTGCTGTTGTTGTTAGCTGCTCTGGACCAACACATGGTGACCCAATGCACAACAGAGCAAAATGCTGCCCGTCTGCGCCATGATCAGTTGTAGTTAAGACCATTGTGATACGTAAGGTTTTCTTTGGGTGATTTTCGGAAGTAGATCACCAGGCCTTTCTTGCTAGTCCACCTTAGTTTGGAAGCCCTGCTGAAACCTGTTCAGCATCATCCTTAGAAAAACCAAACCCTTTGCCATCGAGTCAATTCCGACTCATAGAGACCCTATAGGACAAAGCAGAACTGTCCCATACGATTTCCAAGAAGTACCTGGTGGATTCGAACTGCTGGCTTTTTGGTTAGCAGTCCTAGCTCTTAACCACTATGCCACCAGGGTTTCCTCAGCATCATAGTAACACACAACTCTCCAATGATAGACCAGTGATGACTACGCATGACCTGCACTGGTGGGGACTCCAACCTGGGTCTCCCACATGGAAGACGAGAACGCCACCAGTGAATCCCCAGTGTCCCAATTCTCCTGCCCTACATCCTCCAAACAAAAAGTGGCTGTACGTTGAAGGTCTGTGCACCGTATACCTGCCCATATCAGAGATGGATGCTGCTTTAGAGCAGGGAGGATCTGAGCTGCACAAACATTTAGGTAATGAATTTGTCAAACTCTTCCTCTCAGAGAACATGAAAGCAATGCATCCCAGAGCTATGTAATTGTGCCAGAGGTCCATTTCTTACTTTTGAAAAATTGTTCTACTCCAAGGTTCTTAAGAATTAGGATATCATGAGCATCAATCCAGCTTGGCAGCTGAGGAATACTTTATAATACAATTTGTACTACTCTTAAATTTATTTAAATAAAATATATGTAATTAAATTTAAATATATGTAGGTCAAGGTTTATCACAAATGAAGAATAATACTGATTCTTAATGTAGCATTCATGAAGTCTAATAATGATTCTTTACAACCAAAACTAGATAGACATGGAACAACTGGCATTCTGAAATACTTTCATTTTTATAAAAAATATTTAATAAATTGAATTACATTTTCAAATCAAATGTTAAATTTCACTTTTTAAATAAAATTTTTATTTAAAATATCAACATTCGTTAGACATTGCTTACAATTTGCCATTTAATTTTAATAAGTTTTAAGATTTCAAAAGAAAAATACTCCTAAAAAAAAAAATCATGAAAAATTTTTTTTGTATTTGCAGCTCTGATTTACCTTAATACATATTTTATTAGTAAGATATCCAAATTTTATATTTTGACTGCAACTATGTTTTTCTGTCTAGCCCTTTAGATCAGCAATTTGCTAACTTTTCCGTAATGGACCAGTTAGTATTTTGAGCTTTGCAGGCCATGTAGTCTCTGTCACTCTGCCACTGTAAACTCAAAAACCCACTCCATCTATTCGACAGTCAGTTCAAGTCAGCCTGGTTGATAAAGCATTTTGTAACTGCCCTTGCATACACGACTCGTGTCTGTGGGTGATACAAACGCTTAACGTGCTCGGCTGCTAGTCAAAAGATTGGCGGTTCGAGTCCACACAGAGGCACCTCCAGAGAAAGGCCTGGTGATCTACTGCAGAAAAATCGGCCGTTGAGAACCGTAAGGAGCACAGTTCTGCTCTGACATACGCGCGGTCACCATGAGTTCGAGACCCACAGCACCTGGTACTAGCACGGTAAAGTTATCTGTATTCCTACGGAATAGGTTGTCCTGTAGTTATTTCACCAGTGAGTAATGCCTTCTTTCCCCAATCAGATTATAATTCTTCTAAGATTTGCCATTTACTGAGGCACTACTACGTGTCAAGTACTGTTAGGTACTTTACATTCATTAAGAAAATAAATCTAATTGAACTGAATTGATGACTACTCACCTTAATGCTACAAGAACTGAAATTCAAGGCTATTCCTGACTGACTTACTTTTTTTCACTCTATTAAAGAAAACCCAGGTCAACCCTGTTGCCATCGAGCTGATTCCGACTTATACCGACTCTATAGGATAGAGTAAAACTGCCGCATAGGGTTTCCAAGGAGCAGCTGGTGATTCGAACTGTTGACCTTTTTGGTTAGCAGCTGAGCTCTTACACTGATATTCCCTAAATTCTTGATGGGCAAGTTCGCATCTTACGCAAACTGAAATATCCCACAGCACCTTATCCAATGTTCTGAGCAGAGTAGCCACTCAACAAAAAGCATTAATGTTGCTGTAGATGTCAAAAAAAACTTTATTTGAGTTTCTACGTAATCATGCAGAAATTACAGTTCATATGTACATAGTGCTTTCATAAAAAATAAACTCAACACAAATTAGCTCACATACACCATGTACATTAAATATTTATTTTTTCTGCATCTTAAATATAGCAAGTCTAAGATCTTTTTTTAGTGTACATTTAGAAAGACAACCAAGAAAAATTATTTCCCTCAAAATTAAATTAACACTCCTCCTATAAATTCATTAGAATCCTAGAAAGCATACTAAAAGGTTAACTATGAAATATGATATTATGGGTTTCTTTTTTAAGTTTCAAAATAAATAGACAAGGTACTACAAAGAATCTAGGTATCTGGTTGTTATTTTATCTGGTTGCTATTTCTCATTGAGTGCTTGGCAAATTTTGGTAAAACTGGAATGAAAACGCCAAGGTCTTTAAAGTCAATAATTTTATGACTCTTCTTTTGCATGGGATCTGTCTTTACCAAAGAAACATGAGATAATCCTGCAATAAAATGATAACTTAAGTAATTGATTAAAGATAACTAGTCTTTAATCTAAAATGTTTAGTTTATCCCACATCCAAAGTTTTGAGAAAATACTATGACTACATGGACCTTTGGGAAGGGTAATACAGGAAATTAAATTATCCATTAACCCCATTCATCAATGAAGTCATGGCTGGAGCCTACTTGTACAGGGTCACATAAACTGATTATACACGTCTTACCAACAGTGATTTCAGTGACGTCACATTGGTAACGTCACATCAGCCACGGTGGAAACACAACGTGAGAACTGGCAAATGCTCCAATAAGGGCTTCCTCCTAATACTGAAAGCTAGTTAAATGCTTGCTTGCCTGTATAACACCACTTATTCCCAAAAAACAAACAAACCTGTTGCCGTCACGTCAATTCCAATTCATACAGACCCTATAGGACAGAGTAGAACTGCCCCATAGGGTTGCCAAGGAGCAGTTGGTGGCTTCAAACTTTCGACCTTTTGGTTAGCAGCCGAACTCTTAACCACCTTGCCACTAGGGCTCAATATTATTTTTCATGAGCATATTTTTAGTGGACACACAGGAAGTGGAGAAGAAATAATATAACTATTTTGAAAATGTAGCTTAGGAGTTCATAAAAAAAAAAGTATTAAGGGAATTATTATAGGAAAGTTCTTAAAAGAATAACAAGCGAAGAAAACAAGCATTCTTATTAAATGTTAATAAGCATTATTAAGTTCAGTTCAGTTAAATATAACAAGGGCTATCATTAAGATAAAAAAAAAAAAGTGTGACAAGAGGGCGGAGCCAAGATGGCGGACTAGGCAGACGCTATCTCGGATCCCTCTTACAACAAAGACACGGAAAAACAAGTGAATCGATCACATACATAACAATCTACGAACCCTGAACAACAAACACAGATTTAGAGATGGAGAAAGAACTAATACGGGGAAGCAGCGATTGTTTCCAGAGCCTGGAGCCAGCGTACCAGTCAGGTACGGCACAAGCACAGAGAGCTGCTCCACCCCCCTGAACTAACCCCGGGAGGGGGACCAGCCGGTTCCGCGGGCAGCATGGGACGCAGCCGGTAGGAGAATTCCCCGGGAGGCAGTGACTGGTCTTGGAGCAGAAAGAGCAGTGTCCGAGCCAGGGAACCGTCCTGCAGGGATTTGGACTGGATGCAGGTATGGCATAAACACGGAGAGTTGCTCCACCCCCCTGAACTAACCCCGGGAAGGGGACCAGCCGGGTCACGCGGGCGGCGTGGGACGCAGCCGGTAGGAGAAGCCCCCGGGAGGCAGCGACTGGTATTGGAGCGGGGAGAACAGCGTCCCAGCCGGGACACTCGGTCACGGCACAAGCACGGGGACCTGCTCCACCCATCTGAACTAACCCCGGGAGGAGGCCCAACTGGTTCTCGGAGGCGGCACGGCCACTCGGCTGGAGGGACGAGAAGTCCCCGGGAGGCAGCGACTGATTTTGGAGTCGAGAGTGTACCATCCCAGTAGGGGAAACTTGACGCTGGGAGTGGGGCTGGAAGCAGAGGATCTGACCGTGACTCCAGCGGGCCAGACCCCCCAGGGGCAATCTCCACACAGCCAGCACACATAGGCGACGCGCCCGCGGGAATCTCAGATATAATAGTCATTCCAAGCAAGACAAGCAACTCTGGCTATATTCTGAGGTGCTACTCTCGTATCTCTCTGTTCCCTCCCCCACCCTCCCCAGGAGGCTTCATTAACATCTGAATAGCCTGAGCCAGAGGGAGAACTCTGATAGGGATCTGACTGCATTTTTTTTTTAGCGGATTTTCTGGAAAAACTAGTTTCCCAGTGATGGCTCGGAGACAACAATCCATATCAAACCACTTAAAGAAGCAGACCGTGACAGCTTCTCCAACCCCCCAAACAAAAGAATCAAAATCTTTCCCAAATGAAGATACAATCTTGGAATTATCAGACACAGAATATAAAAAACTAATTTACAGAATGCTTAATGATATCACAAATGAAATTAAGATAACTGCAGAAAAAGCCAAGGAACACACTGATAAAACTGTTGAAGAACTCAAAAAGATTATTCAAGAACATAGTGGAAAAATTAATAAGTTGCAAGAATCCATAGAGAGACAACATGTAGAAATCCAAAAGATTAACAATAAAATTACAGAATTAGACAACGCACTAGGAAGTCAGAGGAGCAGACTCGAGCAATTAGAATGCAGACTGGGACATCTGGAGGACCAGGGAATCAACACCAACATAGCTGAAAAAAAAATCAGATAAAAGAATTTAAAAAAATGAAGAAACCCTAAGAATTATGTGGGACTCTATCAAGAAGGATAACCTGCGGGTGATTGGAGTCCCAGAACAGGGAGGGGGGAGAGAAAACACAGAGAAAATAGTTGAAGAACTCCTGACAGAAATTCCCTGACATCATGAAAGACGAAAGGATATCTATCCAAGATGCTCATCGAACCCCATTTAAGATTGATCCAAAAAGAAAAACACCAAGACTTATTATCATCAAACTCACCAAAACCAAAGATAAACAGAAAATTTTAAAAGCAGCCAGGGAGAAAAGAAAGGTTTCCTTCAAGGGAGAATCAATAAGAATATGTTCTGACTACTCAGCAGAAACCACGCAGGCAAGAAGGGAATAGGACGACATATACAGAACACTGAAGGAGAAAAACTGCCAGCCAAGGATCATATATCCAGCAAAACTCTCTCTGAAATATGAAGGCGAAATTAAGATATTTACAGAAAAACACAAGTTTAGAGAATTTGCAAAAACCAAACCAAAGCTACAAGAAATACTAAAGGATATTGTTTGGTCAGAGAACCAATAATATCAGATATCAGCACAACACAAGGTCACAAAACAGAACATCCTGATATCAACTCAAATAGGGAAATCACAAAAACAAACAAATTAAGATTAATTAAAAAAAAATACACATAACAGGGAATCATGGAAGTCAATAGGTAAAAGATCACAATAATCAAAAAGAGGGACTAAATACAGGAGGCATTGAACTGCCATATGGAGAGTGATACAAGGCGATATAGAACAATACAAGTTAGGTTTTTACTTAGAAAAATAGGGGTAAATAATAAGGTAACCACAAAAAGGTATAACAACTCTATAACTCAAGATAAAAACCAAGAAAAACGTAACGACTCAACTAACATAAAGTCAAGCACTATGAAAATGAGGATCTCACAATTTACTAAGAAAAACGCCTCAGCACAAAAAAGTATGTGGAAAAATGAAATTGTCAACAACACACATAAAAAGGCATCAAAATGACAGCACTAAAAACTTATTTATCTATAATTACCCTGAATGTAAATGGACTAAATGCACCAATAAAGAGACAGAGAGTCACAGACTGGATAAAGAAACACGATCCATCTATATGCTGCCTACAAGAGACACACCTTAGACTTAGAGACACAAACAAACTAAAACTCAAAGGATGGAAAAAAGTATATCAAGCAAACAATAAGCAAAAAAGAAGAGGAGTAGCAATATTAATTTCTGACAAAATAGACTTTAGACTTAAATCCACCACAAAGGATAAAGAAGGACACTATATAATGATAAAAGGGACAATTGATCAGGAAGGCATAACCATATTAAATATATATGCACCCAATGACAGGGCTGCAAGATACATAAATCAAATTTTAACAGAATTGAAAAGCGAGATAGATACCTCCACAATTATAGTAGGAGACTTCAACACACCACTTTCGGAGGACAGGACATCCAGTAAGAAGCTCAACAGAGACACGGAAGATCTAATTACGACAATCAACCAACTTGACCTCATTGACTTATACAGAACTCTCCACCCAACTGCTGCAAAGTATACTTTTTTTTCTAGCGCACATGGAACATTCTCTAGAATAGACCACATATTAGGTCATAAAACAAACCTTTGCAGAGTCCAAAACATCGAAATATTACAAAGCATCTTTTCAGACCACAAGGCAATAAAACTAGAGATCAATAACAGAAAAACTAGGGAAAAGAAATCAAATACTTGGAAAATGAACAATACCCTCCTGAAAAAAGACTGGGTTATAGAAAACATCAAGGAGGGAATAAGGAAATTCATAGAAAGCAACGAGAATGAAAATACTTCCTATCAAAACCTCTGGGACACAGCAAAAGCAGTGCTCAGAGGCCAATTTATATCAATAAATGCACACATACAAAAGGAAGAAAGAGCCAAAATCAGAGAACTGTCCCTACAACTTGAACAAATAGAAAGTGAGCAACAAAAGAATCCATCAGGCACCAGAAGAAAACAAATAATAAAAATTAGAGCTGAACTAGATGAATTAGAGAACAGAAAAACAATTGAAAGAATTAACAAAGCCAAAAGCTGGTTCTTTGAAAAAATTAACAAAATTGATAAACCATTGGCTAGACTGACTAAAGAAATACAGGAAAGGAAACAAACAACCCAAATAAGAAATGAGAAGGACCACATCACAACAGAACGAAATGAAATTAAAAGAATCATTTCAGATTATTATGAAAAATTGTACTCTAACAAATTTGAAAACCTAGAAGAAATGGATGAATTCCTGGAAAAACACTACCTACCTAAACTAACACATTCAGAAGTAGAACAACTAAATAGACCCATAACAAAAAAAGAGATTGAAACGGTAATCAAAAAACTCCCAACAAAAAAAAAGCCCTGGCCCGGACGGCTTCACTGCAGAGTTCTACCAAACTTTCAGAGAAGAGTTAACACCACTACTACTAAAGGTATTTCAAAGCATAGAAAATGACGGAATACTACCCAACTCATTCTATGAAGCCACCAGCTCCCTGATACCAAAACCAGGTAAAGACATTACAAAAAAAGAAAATTATAGACCTATATCCCTCATGAACATTGATGCAAAAATCCTCAACAAAATTCTAGCCAATAGAATCCAACAACACATCAAAAAAATAATTCACCCTGATCAAGTGGGATTTATACCAGGTATGCAAGGCTGGTTTAATATCAGAAAAACCATTAATGTAATCCATCACATAAATAAAACAAAAGACAAAAACCACAGGATCTTATCAATTGATGCAGAAAAGGCATTTGACAAAGTCCAACACCCATTTATGATAAAAACTCTTACCAAAATAGGAATTGAGGGAAAATTCCTCAACATAATAAAGGGCATCTATGCAAAGCCAACAGCCAATATCACTCTAAATGGAGAGACCCTGAAAGCATTTCCCTTGAGAACGGGAACCAGACAAGGATGCCCTTTATCACCGCTCTTATTCAACATCGTGTTGGAAGTCCTAGCCAGGGCAATTAGGCTAGACAAAGAAATAAAAGGTATCCGGATTGGCAAGGAAGAAGTAAAGTTATCACTATTTGCAGATGACATGATTATATACACAGAAAACCCTAAAGAATCCTCCAGAAAACTACTGAAACTAATAGAAGAGTTTGGCAGAGTCTCAGGTTATAAAATAAACACACAAAAATCACTTGGATTCCTCTACATCAACAAAAAGAACACCGAAGAGGAAATAACCAAATCAATACCATTCACAGTAGCCCCCAAGAAGATAAGATAGTTAGGAATAAATCTTACCAAGGATGTAAAAGACCTATACAAAGAAAACTACAAAGCTCTACTACAAGAAATTCAAAAGGACATACTTAAGTGGAAAAACATACCCTGCTCATGGATAGGAAGACTTAACATAGTAAAAATGTCTATTCTACCAAAAGCCATCTATACATTTAACGCACTTCCGATCCAAATTCCAATGTCATATTTTAAGGGGATAGAGAAACAAATCACCAATTCTAATGGAAGGGAAAGAAGCCCCGGATAAGCAAAGCACTACTGAAAAGGAAGAAAAAAGTGGGAGGCCTCACCTTACCTGACTTCAGAACCTATTATACAGCCACAGTAGTCAAAACAGCCTGGTACTGGTACAACAACAGACACATAGACCAATGGAACAGAATTGAGAACCCAGACATAGATCCATCCACGTATGAGCAGCTGATATTTGACAAAGGACCAGTGTCAATTAATTGGGGAAAAGATAGCCTTTTTAACAAATGGTGCTGGCATAACTGGATATCCATTTGCAAAAAAATGAAACAGGACCCATACCTCACACCATGCACAAAAACTAACTGCAAGTGGATCAAAGACCTAAACATAAAGACTAAAACGATAAAGATCATGGAAGAAAAAATTGGGACAACCCTAGGAGCCCTAATACAAGGTATAAACAGAATACAAAACATTACCAAAAATGATGAAGAGAAACCTGATAACTGGGAGCTCCTAAAAACCAAACACCTATGCTCATCTAAAGACTTCTCCAAAAGAGTAAAAAGACCACCTACAGATTGGGAAAGAATTTTCAGCTATGACATCTCCGACCAGCGCCTGATCTCTAAAATCTACATGATTCTGTCAAAACTCAACCACAAAAAGACAAACAACCCAATCAAGAAGTGAAAAGGATATGAACACACATTTCACTAAAGAAGATATTCAGGCAGCCAACAGATACATGAGAAAATGCTCTCGATCATTAGCCACTAGAGAAATGCAAATTAAAACTACGATGAGATTCCATCTCACACCAGCAAGGCTGGCATTAATCCAAAAAACACAAAATAATAAATGTTGGAGAGGCTGCGGAGAGATTGCAACTCTCATACACTGCTGGTGGGAATGTAAAATGGTACAACCACTTTGGAAATCCATCTAGCGTTATCTTAAACAGTTAGAAATAGAACTACCATACAACCCAGAAATCCCACTCCTAGGAATATACCCTAGAGATACAAGAGCCTTCATACAAACAGATATATGCACATCCATGTTTATTGCAGCTCTGTTTACAATAGCAAAAAGTTGGAAGCAACCGAGGTGTCCATCAACGGATGAATGGGTAAATAAATTGTGGTATATTCACACAATGGAATACTACGCATCGATAAAGAACAGTGACGAATCTCTGAAACAGTTCATAACATGGAGGAACCTGGAAGGCATAATGCTGAGCGAAATTAGTCAGAGGCAAAAGGACAAATACTGTATAAGACCACTATTATAAGATCTTGAGAAATAGTAAACCTGAGAAGAACACATACTTTTGTGGTTACGAGGGGGGGAGGGAGGGAGGGTGGGAGAGGGTTTTTTATTGATTAGTCAGTAGATAAGAACTGCTTTAGGTGAAGGGAAAGACAACACTCAATACATGGAAGGTCAGCTCAATTGGACTGGACCAAAAGCAAAGAAGTTTCCGGGATAAAATGAATGCTTCAAAGGTCAGCGGAGCAAGTGCGGGGGTCTGGGGAACATGGTTTGAGGGGACTTCTAAGTCAATTGGCAAAATAATTCTATTATGAAATCATTCTGCATCCCACTTTGAAATGTGGCGTCTGGGGTCTTAAATGCTAACAAGCGGCCATCTCAGATGCATCAATTGGTCTCAACCCACCTGGAGCAAAGGAAAATGAAGAACACCAAGGCCACACGACAACTAAGAGCCCAAGAGACAGAAAGAGCCACATGAACCAGAGACCTACATCATCCTGAGACCAGAAGAACTAGTTGGTGCCCGGCCACAATCGATGACTGCCCTGACAGGGAGCACAGCAGAGGACCCCTGAGGGAGCAGGAGATCAGTGGGATACAGACCCCAAATTCTCATAAAAAGACCAAACTTAATGGTCTGACTGAGACTGGAGGAATCCCGGCGGCCATGCTCCCCAGACCTTCAGTTGACACAGGACAGGAACCATCCCCGAAGACAACTCATCAGAAATGAAAGGGACTGGTCAGCGGGTGGGAGAGAGATGCTGATGAAGAGTGAGCTAATTATATCAGGTGGACACTTGAGATTGTGTTGGCAACTCTTGTCTGGAGGGGGGATGGGAGGATAGAGAGAGAGGGAAGCCGGCAAAATTGTCAAGAAAGGAGAGACTGAAAGGGCTGACTCAAGAGGGGGAGAGCAAGTGGGAGTAGGGAGTGAGATGTATGTAAACTTATATGTGACAGACTGATTGGATTTGTAAACGTTCACTTGAAGCTTAATAAAAGTTATTAAAAAAAAACAAAAAAAAAATAATAAGCGTAAAAGGGTAAATTTCTTAACAAATTGATCACTATAATGCCATTCTCCCATTATGATTTTCATTTACTTGTGTCTTTTATCTGTCTCTGTATTAAAAATTTAATATTGGAATTAAAAAAAAAAAAAACGTTGCCATCCAGTCAATTCCGAATCATAGCAACCCTACAGGACAGAGTAGAACTGCCCCACGAGTTTCCAAGGAGTTGTTGCTGGATTCGAACTACCAACATTTTGGTTACCAGCCAAGTTCTTAACCACCATGCCACCAGGGCTCCATATGAAAGCATAAATTATTGAGTATTTTAAATTTGGAAAAAAAAAAATGAAAATGTGCCAAAACTCAGTGTTTCATGAAAAATTCTAAATTCTCATTGGTCAGATTTTAAGAAAGTGAAGTCATGACATCTAGCACCTGCAATTTGCCAATGTATTCACCTATAGACCTGGGACAGCATGCTGATGTCACGTGGCCTTTCTATATAGCAATCTATGCCCACTATACGGAACACCAGACACAAGTCAACATATATGTCACTACGAGAACTAGGGAAAAAAATGAAAGCTCACCAGTTCTCAATTTTTTTCAAAAATCTGAATATCCTATATGTACTCCTTGATATTTTTTAGGAAAGTGCTCAGTTGGACAAGCTTACACATTGGCATGCGAACTTGTTTTCCAACCAATAAATATAAGATAGAAACTAATTTATTTAAGTTTATGCATATCGGCGTTACTGGTAAACAATATCAAAGACATACCATAACTAAATTTTTTTAATCCTCTGGGTAGACCATTATCAACCTCAAAGTTCATATTCAAATCTCATATTCCTTTCTAAGTGTTTTATTCAAGCATTTAAGGTAGAAAAGACTAGTTAAGAGTCAAACGAAGCATAAAATGAGTCCTTGATATACGCTTAAGGCTGATCTTTCTCTTGATTTTCTTTTCAATCGTTTAGCCAAGTTACTAACAGTGACTTATCTGAGATATACCCAGTGAATAATAAGCAGAGATACTGCTTAAAAGCATCCCATAATGTTTGTGATAATTGCTATTCTGACGGCCAATATGCCATCTCCAAATATAACTTACATCCACCCTGTTTCTGAACTCTATTTCCACGTTACTAATTGTCTCAGTCATCTAGCGCTGCTATAACAGAAATACCACAAGTGGATGGCTAGAAGACTACCAGTCCAAATTCAGGGCGTCAGCTCCAGGGGAAGGCTTTCCCCCCCTGTCGGCTCTGGAGGAAGGTCTTTGTCATCAGGTTTCCCTTTGTCTGGGAGCATCTCAGCACAGGAACCTCTGCTCTCAGCACTGCTTTCTTGGTGGTATGAGGTCCCCAACTCTCTGCTACCTTCTCTTTCCTTTTATCTCTTGAGAAATAAAAGGTGGTGCAGGCTACACCCCAGGGAAACTCCCTTTACATTGGATCAGGGATGTGGCCTGGTAAGGGTGTTATAATCCAACCCTAGTTCTCTTTAACATAAAATTACAATCGCAGAATGGAGGACAGCCACAGAATACTGGGGATCATGTCTAACCAAGTTAATACACACATTTTGGGGGGAACATAATTCAACCAATGACACTAATATTTCATGAAAGAAAAAAAAAGCACATTACGGAAAGCAGCAGAAGGACTCTAGAATATTACCAGGAAACCTATTAAAGGCAGCTGACTGGAATGTCAGTGAAGTAGGCTTTATATGATGCCTACCTTCAGAATTCAAGATGGAATTACAACTTCTCTTCCCAGCCTGGACTCATCCAAGGTCAACAGAGTAAGAAGAGGTCTTGGCAGCTAGAGCAGCCTGCACAAAGTCTATATTTCAAATTCATATGTTTTCCACAAATGAGAACCTACTTGCCTCCACCCCATGGTCTTCTACACTCTTAATTTGCATGTCCATATAGCAAATTTTGTTATCTTGTTTCAAATCCATAAACCCACTGTCCTGTAAGGTTTCCAAGGCTGTAAATCTTTAGGAAAGCAGACCATCACATCTTTTCCCTGCAGAGTGGCTGGTGGGTTCAAACTGCTGATCTTTAGGTTCGCAGGCAAGTGCTTTAACCATTGCACCACCAAGGCTTTTTTTCCTAATCCGTAGGTGACTGAAAGTGGTAAATTAGGGGGTGAAGAACTGCTTGGATAGGCTCAGTGTAGGTAAAAAGAAGAGCTAGCTGAGTGGGCAGAAAAGGACTCAAGCTAAAAACAAAAATCGGGAGACCAAAGACCTAAGCTAGGCCTTTCACTCTGTAAACCACCACACCGTAACTTGTTTTCATAATGCTTATCTTGAATTTTCAAGACTTTATTATGTTTACCCTGTGTAATAGGTCACAGTATACATGATGCCGTTTTATAAAGATTCACTGCCCTAAGGTATGTGTGGAGGTATGTGTTCGTCTCTGCACACACACACCCATTTGACAAGACTTCTGTGATTTGAGAGAAAATCTCAGTGTTTGAGCAGGTCCCTGTAAGGTGTCTGTTATCAGAGTTATTAAAATCTTGTTCTGAGTTAGACTGGGTATCTCCCACTCGCCTTATTATGCATGCAAAGAGGCTGAATAGGCTCAAGAGAAGATGAGATCAAGTAGGGAGAGACGCTCAGCTCTTCCACTTGCCTCCCCTCATCTGCCTTGACATCAATTAAAAAAAAAAAAAACTCAAATCACCCAGGAAGGAAAATAATTACATAATCTATAATTACATATCGTTGCATGGCAAAAATCTCTACCCCCTCCCTGAGTATTTCATTTCTCCGAAACAGCCCCTTAATAAAAAGACAAAAAGGCAAGAGAATGTTTTATCTCTTAAACAGGAAAATTCTGCCACGAAGAAACTGAACCCTTCAAAACTATCAAAAGGCAAAACCCAGGACATCTGTTTCAGGACAACACAGGTTAACAGGAACTGAAATTTGCTCTCTTTACTTGTGGTGGTGGTGGTTGTGTGCGTTGAGCAGATTCTGACTCATAGCAACCTTATGTGACAGGGTAGAACTATACAACTAGACAACCAGACAAAATATATGAACAGTAGGTTTCAGGTGCTGGCCATTGGCCACTCGGCATCACAGGACTGTGCTCCCTAAGAGAAGGAAAATGAATAAGTGGAGCCTAATGATTGCCTTAGCTTTCTGCCTCGAGGCAGTTTCCAGGCTACAACGCAGGGAAGGAGAACCCGAACCGAGCCTGGTAACCTCTAAGTGTAAATAGATTTAGAGTTCAGGTGGAGTCAAGTGAGGGAATAAACTAATCTAAGGGCAGCTGAAATTTGCAGGACAGAATTAGCAGGGAGGAGAGACGTGAACAGAGGACAAGCTCCAGTATCTGCACAGTCTTTGGTGAAGAACTGATCTGTATGTGCATGAGACTAATTACTGGAGGAAAGAGCCACCATAACAAAGAGGCAGAATAATTCTCAAAGTTCACACAGAGTTGGGAATAGTTTGTGTTTCCACCAGCCGAAGTGGAAAGGCTGTACAATACCTGGGTCATCAGACAGAATCCTCGTAATCATCACTTCCTCCAAGGCCTGGAAGGCCAAGCAAAGCATTCCCCTTTTACACCAACATCTTCAGCAGGATGACATGCGTAGAACCCCACCACTCTGGACCCAGTCACTGAACAAGGACGGGACATTGACCCAAAGACAGTAACCTGCGTAGGCTGCCCACTGGACTATGAGGTGTCCTGGCACTTAGGTTCAACCCAAAAAGGGTACCCTACCTATACCAAATGGAAACGAACCAACTTATCAGAACTTCTGCTTTTTCATTTTGATCAAATGGCTGTTTTTCTAAATTAATTTGCTAATTCCAAGCTTGCTGGTGCATATGCAAAATGAGACGCAATAGCTATTAATGTGCTGGTTTCAGAAGAAAAATACAGCAAGGAGTTCAATTTACCAGTTTTACATCAGTGTCATCATATGTTTCAAACAGAAAGTCTATTTAATTAATTCCAATAGTGGTTCAATTTTTCATCCAATTTATGAATTTAAGATAAATGTTTTCATTCTGTTGAGGGTTGAAAAGATCTGACATCTGTGAATGCAACTGTAAACTCGGGTTAAAAGTTCAGTACAAAAGATAAAATTATTCATTTTGTGGGGATCGCATGAATCCACATTGTAGTGGGCTGCTGCATTGTAGTATAATAATATTCTTCCTAAATCAAGATATTTATGGAGCAAAAGTGTTCCTGGAATTGGTTGTGATATACATGCAATATTCTACGAACCAAAACAGAACATGTCATTGTCCGAATGCGTATTTTTACATATCTGTCAGTTTGTCATACTGTGGGGGCTTGCATGTTGCTGTGATGCTGGAAGCTATGCCACCGGTATTCAGATACCAGCAGGGTCACCCACAGAGGATAGGTTTCAGCTGAGCTTCCAGACTAAGACAGACTAGGAAGAAGGACCTAGAAGTCTACTTCTGAAAAGCAGTAGCCAGTGAAAACCTTATGAATAGCAGCAGAACATTGTCTGATATAGTGCTGGAAGATGAGCCCCCCAGGTTGGAAGGCACTCAAAAGATGACTGGGGAAGAGCTGCCTCCTCAAAGTAGAGTTGACCTTAATGACATGGATGGAGTAAAGCTTTCGGGACCTTCATTTGCTGATGTGGCATGACTCAAAATGAGAAGAAACAGCTGCAAACATCCATTAATAATCGGAACCTGGAATGTACGAAGTATGAATCTAGGAAAATTAGAAATCGTCAAAAATGAAATGGAATACATAAACATCAATATCCTAGGTATTAGTGAGCTGAAATGGACTGGTATTGGCCAGTTTGAATCGGACAATCATATAGTCTACTATGCTGGGAATGACAAATTGAAGAGGAATGGTGTTGCACTCATCATCAAAAAGAATGTTTCAAGATGTATCCTGAAGTACAACGCTGTCAGTGATAGGATAATATACATACGGCTACAAGGAAGACCAGTTAATACGACTGTTGTTCAAATTTACACGCCAACCACTAGGGCCAAAGATGAAGAAATAGAAGACTTTTACCAGCTGCTGCAGTCTAAAATTGATCGAACATGCAATCAGGATGCATTGATAATTACTGGCGATTGGAATGCGAAAGTTGGAAACAAAGAAGGATCAGTAGTTGGAAAATATGGTCTCGGTGATAGAAACAATGCCAGAGATCGAATGATAGAATTTTGCAAGACCAACGACTTCTTCATTGCAAATACCTTCTTTCACCAACACACACGGCGACTATACACATGGACCTCACCGGATGGAACACACAGAAATCAAACTGACTACATCTGTGGAAAGAGACGATGGAAAAGCTTAATATCATCAGTCAGAACAAGGCCAGGGGCCGACTGTGGAACAGGCCATCAATTGCTCATATGCAAGTTCAAGCTGAAACTGAAGAAAATCAGAGGAAGTCCACAAGAGCCAAAATATGACCTTGAGTATATCCCACCTGAATTTAGAGATCATCTGAAGAACAGAATTGATGCATTGAACAATAGTGACTGAAGACCAGACGAGTTGTGGAATGACATCAAGGACATCATTCATGAAGAAAGCAAGAGGTCACTGAAAAGACAGAAAAGACCAAGATGGATGTCAGAGGAGACTCTGAAATTTGCTCTTGAGTGTCGAACAGCTAAAGCAAAAGGAAGAATTGATGAAGTAAAAGAACTGAACAGAAGATTTCAAAGGGCCTCTCGAGAAGACAAGGTATTATAATGACATGTGCAAAGAGCTGGAAATGGAAAACCAGAAGGGAAGAACACGCTCTGCGTTTCTCAAGCTGAAAGAACTGAAGAAAAAATTAAGCCTCGAGTTGCATTTGTGAAGGATTCCATGGGGGAAAATATTAAACGACGCAGGAAGCATCAAAAGAAGAAGGAAGGAATACACAGAGTCATTTTACAAAAAAAGAATTAGTCGATATTCAGCCATATCAAGAGGAGGCATATGATCAGGAACCGATGGTACGGAAGGAAGAAGTCCAAGCTGTTCTGAAGGCATTGGCGAAAAACAAGGCTCCAGGAACTGATGGAATATGAATTGAGATGTTTCAACAAACAGATGCAGTGCTGGAGGTGTTCACTCGTCTACGCCAAGAAATATGGAAGACAGCTTCCTGGCCAACTGACTAGAAGAGATCCATATTTATGCCTATTCCCAAGAAAGGTGATCCAACCGAATGTGGAAATTATAGAACAATATCATTAATATCACACGCAAGCAAAATTTTGCTGAAGATCATTCAAAAACGGCTGCAGCAGTCTATTGACAGGGAACTGCCAGAAATTCAGGCTGCTTTCCGAAGAGGACATGGAACCAGGGATATCATTGCTGATGTCAGATGGATCCTGGCTGAAAGCAGAGAATACCAGAAGGATGTTTACCTGTGTTTTATTGACTATGCAAAGGCATTTGACTGTGTGGATCATAACAAAGTATGGGTAACATTGTGAAGAATGGGAATTCCAGAACACTTAATTGTGCTCATGAGGAACCTTCACACAGATCAAGAGGTAGTTGTTCGGACAGAACAAGGGGATACTGATTGGTTTAAAGTCAGGAAAGGTGTGCCTCAGGGTTGTATTCTTTCACCGTACCTATTTAATCTGTATGCTGAACAAATAATACGAGAAGCTGGACTATATGAAAAAGAACGGGGCATCAGGATTGGAGGAAGACTCATTAACTACCTGCGTTATGCAGATGACACAACCTTGCTTGCCGAAAGTGAAGAGGACTTGAAGAGCTTACTAATGAAGATCAAAGACCACACCCTTCAGTATGGATTACACCTCAACATAAAGAAAACAAAAATCCTCACAACTGGACCAATGAGCACCATCATGATAAATGGAGAAAAGGTTGAAGTTGTCAAGGATTTCATTTTACTTGGATCCACAATCAACAGCCATGGAAGCAGCAGTCAAGAAATCAAGAGACACATTGCATTGGGTAAGTCTGCTGCAAAGGACCTCTTTAAAGTGTTGAAGAGCAAAGATGTCACCCTGAAGACTAAGGTGCGCCTGACCCAAGCCATGGTATTTTCAATCCCATCAGATGCATGTGAAAGCTGGACAATGAATAAGGAAGACCGAAGAAGAGATGACGCCTTTGAATTGTGGTGTTGGCGAAGAATATTGAATATACCATGGACTGCCAAAAGAACGAACAAGCCTGTCTTGGAAGTACTGCCAGAATGCTCCTTAGAAGCAAGGACGGCGAGACTGCATCTTACATACTTTGGACATATTGTCAGGAGGGATGAGTCCTTGGAGAAGGACAGCATGCTTGGCAGAGTACAGGGTCAGCAGAAAAGAGGAAGACCCTCAACGAGGTGGATTGACACAGTGGCTACAACAATGAGCTCAAGCATAACAACGATTGTGAGGATGGTGCAGGACTGGGCAGTGTTTCGTCCTGTTGTGCATAGGGTCACTATGAGTCGGGAACCGACTCGATGGCACCTAACAACAACAAAGAGCACAGGAACTACAAATTGTTGGTGATTGTGTTGTTGTTGTAAACAAAAAATAATTTCAGCATGGCAATAGCTTCTTTCTCTCTTTGCTCCCTGTCATCAATCACATTGTAGAGATGTTTGAACTTTGAAGAACCATTCTGTAAATCAAACTAAGCCTTCTACAATGGATTAAATATTTCTTTAAATTTTATAAATTTTGGTTGCATTTTGTTCAAATTCGGTTGTAAAAAAGCTTTAATCAAATTAGACAAAAAAACAGAGCCAAATAAAATGTTCAACTTGTGAAATTTTGACAAATTGCAATTATTGGAAAGATAGTTTGCAAACAAAAGTTCACTGAAATTTACCCTTACAAAAGAAAGGAAAGCATTCAACATATTGAATTCTGAAAGTTCAGAGCCTAGGAGTCTTGATCAGTGGCAGAAATGGAAATCAGAGGTCTAAGAGTAAACAAGATTTTATTTTAAAATTCTATCATTTTGTTTGAACATATTTCAATTTTTAAGAAAAGATGTCTTACGGCACACCTGCTTTTAATGAGATAAATGTGTATTTGTACTGGAATGGGATAAGAGGAAGAATTTGTATGATTATACAGCATATAACTTTGACAAAACTTAAAAGAATTATATATTGAAACAACTTCTTTGATGAATTTTGTCTCATAAAAATATTTTTCAAAGAAAAACACCTTAACTAAAGGCATAAAAATAATACCTACAAAAATATTTGACTGAAATACCCACAATTTCAATATTTAAAAAATAGTATTGAGGATTTCCTACATTTAACAAAATTTGCTCTGAGCTTACTAGGTCCACCAGCACCTCTAAACCAAAAAACTCAAAACCAAACCCATTACCATTGAGTCAATTCCAACTCATAGAGACTCTATAGGACAGAGTAGAACTGCTCCACAGCGTTTCCAAGGAGTAGCTGGTGGACTCGAACTGTCGACCTTTTGGTTAGCAGCCCCAGCTCACCATAGCTCTTAACCACTGCACCACCTGGGCTCCTCAGCACCTCTACAGAGAGTATTTCTCAATTAATAAAAGAGTATACAGAGAAGAGTCAACCGAAGGTATCAAAATTTCAAATTTATTGAACACAAAATACAACTTCAAAGAGGATTGCAGGAGATTTTTTGAAAAATTAAAAATAATAAGACTATAATAAAATATTTTTCAGAAAAATATGAGGGACATTAGAAAAAGATAATTTTAGGAATCCAATTGACATACATGACTATGCACCAAGAAAAGTTATTCTGTGTTTTTTTTATAAAGCTCAGACAATATTTCAAAGGGCTCTATATCTTTTGCTTTAATATACATATATACAATATGTTTATTCTTATAGAAAAACATTATTTTGAAAATAGTTTTCTAATAGAACTATTTTCAGATGCACCAATGGAATAAAATTTAGTGGTCAATCAATCTCTCTCTTTCTCTCTCTCTCTCCCCGCTCCCCCGCCCCCTACCCTCCTTCTCTCCCTTTATATACGCATAAATCAAAAACCAAAGTTACTGTCAAGTCGATTACGACTCATAGTGACTCTATAGGGCAGAGTAGAACTGCCCCATAGAGTTTCCAAGGACTGCCTGGTGGATTTGAACTGCTGACTTTTTGGTTAGCAGCCGTAGCACTTAACCACTAAGCCACCAGGGTTTCCTACATACACATACATATATTTAATTATTTTTAGTACCACCTTCTATCAAAAGTATCCTCGTTTGGATAATGGATTGTATGATCATCCTAATCCTTGTCACAATGGAGAGTGCTTCAATTTTTCTTTCTCTTTGAGTGGGGGATGAAAAGTGTTTTCTCCTATACCCATCCAAACAAAGTCAAGAAAAGGAGGATATTATATACAGCAATCACAGAAATTGAATGTTTGCAAGAAATAGAGTCTGCCATGTCACTTCCCAGTTGGATGGCTGCATGGACAGCAGACTTGCTGATATAATTCTCCATATTTATATGAACCAAGAGAGAACAGAATCAACAGTATACATCAGTTTTTAGTGCTTCTGTTTTACCTCTTAGTTCACTGAGTAGTATTTGGGGTCTTAAAAGCTTGCAAGCAGCCATCCAAGGCACAATTGGTCTCTAGTCACCTGGAGCAACAAAGGAAGAAGGAGAGTCAGGAACAGGAGGAGAAAATGGAATGTGTGGCTACTTGCCTCCATGAACAACTGCCTCGTTTGCCATGAGACGAGATGAACTGGATGGTGCCTCGTTACCATTACTGAACATTTTGTTCAAAGATTCTATAAAAGAATCATGATCTAAAGGGGGAAAATGCAGAACAGAATTTAAAATTCTCATGGAATTCAGACTTTCTGGAGCCATGGGAGCTGGATGAACCCTTAAAACTATTGCTCTGAGATAATCTTTACATCTTAAACCAAAAATTTCCCCTGAAGTCTTCTTGAAACCAAACAATAGTTTAGCTTAACTAGTAAAGAATGTCTGCTTTGAGCATTATGCTCTTTTAAGATCTATCTATATGGGATCAAATTGACAACAGCAACTCAAAAGATAAGATAGGAAACTTAGCAGGCAGTGAGTTTATGTTAATGGGAAAGAACTCAGAAAAAGAGGGTGAGAATGGTTGTACAACTCGAAGAATGTAATCAGTGTCACTGAATTGCACATGTAGAAATTATTGAATTGATGTATGTGCTGCTGTATATATTCTCAACAACAACAAAAGTAAAATAAATTATTATTTTTTTAAGTATGTGTCAGGCACAGCACTGGAGAAAGCTGCACTTCCACCATTTGCCACATCAAGAATACCATGAGAGATGCAGTTCAGGACTAGTGTAGTAGGGACATCCAAAACTCTGTTCCTCTGTAAAAGTAGTGAGAACCCTAACACATATTGCCAAAATCATATTCTCAGAATTCTGTAAATTAATCAAAGGAGTGCAACTATCCAAAAAGTGTTTATTCAAGAAAACTAACTGAATCTTGGAAAGATTTGTGGCATTCCCATACTTGCTATATTGCTATCTCCCTCTCTCCAGCTCCACAGTAGCCTTGAAAACCAACAGCCTCCAATTATGGGAGCTGTGAAAACCAGCAGCGTAGCAGCCCCACTGGAAGAAGCAGGATGTGTTTAGAGCTCCTCCAAAACCCTATTTCCAAAGAAGTATCACTACTGTGCCTGTATGGCAGCTGCCGACCAACTTCAAGTGGAATAAAACTCAAAGAAATCCACACCGAAACACATCAGAGTCAAACTATGGAAAGCCGAAGACCAAAGGAGGATCTTGAAAACAATAAGAGAGAAGTGACTGACCACATATAAGGAATCCTCTATATGATTAACAGCTAACTTATCATCAGAAACTACTGAGGCCAGGAGGCAATGGGATGACACATTCAAGCAGAGAAAAAACATAAAGCCAAGAATTATGTATCTACCAAAACTATCCTTTGAAAATGAAGGATAAATTAACAAATAAACATGTAAAAAAACATTGGCACGGAGGCACTTAAGAAAATACCTGGCAAGGGGAGGGAGCGAATGGCAAACAAATATAGAAGGTACACGTTATTTGCTTAAAAATACAGTATTCACAACAGTAAAAAGTAGAAACAACCCAATTTTGATCAACTGTGAATGGTTAAACAATGGGTGTTGTAGGCATGCCCAAAACCAAACCTGTCACTGTCAAGACAATTCTGATTCATAGTGACCCTACAGGACAGAGTAGAACTGCTCCATAGAATTTCCAAGGAGCAACTCGTGGATTTGAACTGTTGACCTTTTGGTTAGCACCTGAGCTTTTATACACAGTGTCGCCAAGGCTCCATTATATCCATATAATGAAATATTATTCAGCCATAAAAAGGAATGAAGTACTGATACATGCTACAACATGCATGAACCTTGAAAAAATTATGCTGTGATAGAAACAAGACCGAACAGCCACATATTGTATGATTCCACTTATATGAAAAATCCCGAATCAGCAAATCCATAGAGACAAAAAGCAGATTAGTGGTTGCCAGTGGCTCAGGGTAGCAGGAAATGGGGAGTGACTGTTTAATACGTATGAGTTTCCTTTTGGGGTGATAAAAATATTCCGGAAATAGAGAGTAGTGTTGGTTGTACACTATTGTGAATGTACTACATGTTACTAATGCTAAATTTAATGTGATGTCCATTTTACCACCGTTTAAATATAAAAAGACAGTAACAAGTGTTGACAAAGATGTGGAACAACCTGAACCCACATATACTACTGAAGGGAATGTAAAATGGTGCAGCCACTTTGGAAAACAGTCTGGCATAGAGTTAAATACAGAGTTACCTTATCTAGCAATTCTACTCCTAGGTATATCAGTTTATTCTCTTGATTTTCAGTTATATAATCCTGCCTCTTTTCATACCTAGTGATCTTTTATTGAATGCAGAACATCACGTATTTACAAAAAAAAAAAAAAAAAAAACAGAGGCTGCAGACAATGTTTCTTCCTCCTGGGAGGAGGGTTCTCCCTTTTCTGTTATAGAAGAGTGGTGGGCTGATGGTTCTAATCCAATGAAGGGCTGAGCTAAATTGGATCTGGATTGCGACCTTTGGAAGGCTCAGCTACCTTATCTGTCTCTCCTGTTAAAACATGCCTTCTATGAGTGCAGTGCTCTTTCAGGTCATGTCATTTTCCGTAAGGATACAAAAATGCTCTATGGGGCACCACGGAGGTTCACACCAGTTAGAACTTTGATCCACATTATATTTTCAAAAAGTAGGCATAGGGCAAAAATGAAACTGTTCATTGTTTGGGGCATAAAATTTCAGGAGAAAAAAGTTTGTTTTCTATGAGTTGGAATCAATTCGATGGCAACTGTTTCCCCCACCCCCATGGCTTTTAGCAACCCCATCCTAATTAACTTAGTCATAAAACTAATTCTTGAAAATGAAATTATTATATTTCACATATAAAGTCTGTATCATTTCCTAAAATATAAGAACTCATCAGAAAATGATGAAAAAGTTTAATTTTTACATAGTTTTACATTTTTATTATATTCTTATTCATTTAACAGATACAGCCAATCAAATGTACCTAGCAGAACATATAAAGCAACTTAAAGAAGGAGGGTATATTGCAGATATAATTATATTGGAAAAGCAGGCAATTTGTAGCATACATTTTTAATAGGAACTCTTTCTGATGGTCATGGGATAGGAGGCTCAAGATAAAAAAAAAGTTTCACATATTTTAAACTGCCCTTCCTTGAGAAAGAAAAGGCCATAAAAGAATAAAGAAAATGACTCAAAGGGGAAAAAAAAAGTCCTAAATATCTCTAATGCCTACTGAAGCATAAACCCAAAGATCCAAGTTGGTTTATGACTCACCAGCTCCAAGGGCCAGTGTGGAATCTATGCATCAGTTTTGATGAGACCAGCTTCAGTGAAATGATTGTAGGTGTACATTTAGGCTGAAGCTGTATGTACAGCTGTCTTAGTTATCTAGTGCTGCTATAACAGAAGTACCACAATTGGATGGATTTAACAAAAAGAAATTTATTCTCTCTCAGTCTAGGAGTCTAGAAGTCCCAATTCAGGGCTCCAGCTTCAGGGGAAGGCTTTCTCTCTTGGTTGTCTCTGGGGGATGGTCCTTGTCATCAATCTTCACCTGGTCTAGGAGCTTCTGAGCACAGGGACCCTGGGTCCAAAGGACACTCTATGCTCCCAGCTCTGCTTTTTTTGGTGGCAGGAGGTCCACCTATCTCTCTGCAGAATTTTTTCTTTTATATCTCAAAAGAAACTGACTCAAGGTACAAGCTAATCTTGCAGATTGAGTCCTGCCTCATTAACATCATCAAGGTAGAATTTACAACACATAGGAAAATCACATCAGATGACAAAATGGTAGACAATCACACAACACTGGGAATCATGGCCTAAACAAGTTGGCACACATTTTGGGAGGACACAATTCAATCTATAACAAGAGACATTCATTAAATTGAAGAAAACAAGAAACAAGATGTTTTGGGGAGAAACATATATGTTAGTGTTTCTCAGAGAACTTTTTTAACTCAAAAATTAAAAAAAAAGCTAATGCTTTGCAAGTTTTTGTTGGTTGGTATATTTTAGGAAGACTGGAAAAGGACACAAAACAGGGTTCAAATCTAGTACCATTTCTCACCTTAGGGGGAAAAAAAAAAAAAAAACACTTTCATCTTTTAACAATCTTTCTCACACACACACAGTGATACATAGTATTGTCCTATTAAAAGAAAAAACATTTTTAATACATTTTAAAGTTATAAAAACATTCCTGAAAGCTTTCCAATGTTTTCAAGTATTTGAGACCTTGGGTGTGCTTAATAAAGCAGAAATTTCAACCTGTGCCTGAGTGGTGGTATTACTGATTGAGGCTCTAAGAATTAGCACAGCAACCCCAAGCGATTCCGACAAAAAGAAAATAACAAGGAAATAAGTTAAAAAAAAAAAAAGTTCTTACAAAAGACTAGTTTTGATTTAGAATTGACGGACACGGAATCATAAATTCTTATAATTCTTTAAAGATTTTGGAAATGAGCCCATGTGACAAATAAAATCTGGCTATTTTTACAAGGCAGTATGGGTTTAAGAAGAATCTAGAAAATCAGTGTTTGAAGTTAAATAAGGATGAATTTTACATGTTAACTGTCTTAGTTATCTAGTGCTGCTATAACAGAAATACCACAAGTGGGTGGCTTTAAAAGATATTTATTTTCTCACAGTTTAGGCAGCTAGAAGTCTAATTCAGGGTGCCGGCTCTAGGGGAAGGCTTTCTCTCTCTGTCAGCTCTGGAGGAAGGTCCTTGTCTCTTCTGAGATTCATGCTCCTGGGCAATCTTCATGTGGTTTGGCATCTCTCTTTCCCCATTTCTGCCTCTTTCTCTTGCTTGTTTAATCTCTTTTAAATCTCAAATGAGATTGATTTAAGAAACACCCTATACTAATCCAGTCTCATTAACATAACAAAGACAACCATTCCCAAATGGAATTATAACCACAGACATAGAGGTTAGGATTTACAACACATATTTTTGGGGGGCACAATTCAATCCATAATACTGACCCACTTCTAAAACATTTTTAAGCATCTGAGAAGTATATATATAAGATGTTGAAACTGTTCAGCCTATTGCCAATAATTGTAACTACTTTGGCAACAACTGTAGCAGTAAATATATCTAAACTCTTACAATGACAATGTTCAATACCTTGGAGAGGAAGACATTTAAGTTTCTATTGTTAAAATGTAACATTGTTGATCACACATGACTTTTTATTAACCACAATATAAAGGTAAACAGCCCACAGCTTCTTTAAATGTGACTGGAACACAAACAAAATGGGGAGATAACAGCTATATGTGTGTCTCCAGAAAACAACTCCAAAATCCTTCAAACGCCCACAGGTTGAACAAAGCCATTTCAAAGGCACACATAATTTGCTAAAACTAAAGTCTTTGCTAAAGAAAACTGTTATTCTTTGCATTTAGCCTAAAAAAATTTAGCCTAGGATACATATAATTAAATGAAAACCTCACAGGTATTACTTTTGCCTTTATGTATGTAAGGAAATTAGGAAAATTCTTTTCCTGGTTAACTCTAGATTTTTTTTTTTTTTCTTTTCACTTCAAGTTAGTTACCCCAAAGGTAAAATACTTGCATATTTTGGACTTCATATAGTGGAGGTTTTAGAGGCCTCTTTGTGAGAACTTCAAAGTTGTAAAAAATGAAACAATATCTTCCAATATACATTCTGAAAAAAATATGTACACAGGTTATTTCAAATCCCTCTGGTTTTCTAAAAGATCTTTGTGAGGCTTAATTATGAAGAACCACATTTAAATATTTGCTAAAAAGAAATATCACCAAGAAGGGAAATCAGGATAATATGGAATTCAATTGGGAAACCCTCCTCTTCAACTTTTGAGAAGATACCATGGCTTGGGCTTTAATTTCACCCCAGACATGATTGCCTTGCTGTTAAAAATGTAAGACCCATGATTGAAGAAAAAGTGACTTCAAGTAGATACAAAGGTGCTTTTTTTTTTTTTAATTTATTGGTCTCCACTCCCAGGCCATCTGAAAGACATAGAAAAGCAGGTTGAAAAAAAAAAAAAAAAAACTTCTCCAAGCTGTGATCTAGCCACATTTAACTTCCAGCCCTAACGACAAGTGGAATTCCTGTGACAGTTTGGGTTCTCAGTTATTTCTGGGGAGAAGAGCAAGACAAGCAGCAGTGTGTCAGGAATCGAGGGTCGCAGCAATGATGTGACAGGTAAGCACAGCTTATCCAGACAACACTCCACTGCCAAGCAGGCAATTAAGGCAAAAACAACTTCAAGGATTTATTCTGAAATTAACTTTTTTTCAATGTTGGTCATCATTTTGTTTCAGCTTATCCGTAAATGTCCCTTCGGCCCCTTCCTCCTTCTACCCCCTCTAACCACACCACCCCCAATGTTAAACGTGCCAGGACTCCACGATATTGTTCGAACCTCCATTTTTTGTTCTAGACTGAATAACTCTCTTGAAGAGTTATTGAATCCATCCACCTGACTCCCAGGCCACTCTGGATCATGAGGTTTTAAGTTTTGTTTTTCTTTTTGTGATAAAACTGGTCTCCAGACATGGATGTCATACAGATGCAGTATCTTAAAATAAACCACTATTCACAAATCCATTGAAATAAAATGAATCTACCTTACACCAGTATTATAACTTGCCATGGATTTGGCTCCGACTCCTGGCATCCTTATGTAGAAGAGAATGAAACACTGACCAGACCTGCACCAACTTCATGATCATTGGTATGTTTGGGCTCATGTTCCAGCAGCCTATCAGACAACATTCTGTTTTGATCTACAGGAATTTCATTGGTTGGCTTTTGGAAGTACATCTCCAGGCCTTTCTTCCCCGTCTATCCCAGTCTGGAAATTCCACTGAAGCCTGTCCACCATAGGTGATACTGCTGGTATTTGATATACTGGTGACATAGCTTCCAGCATCACAGCAACACACAAGACACCAGAGTACTATGAATTTCAGAGTGCTTAAGTTTTTATTTCATTGATTCACACAACAACCTTATACGAAGGCAGGATGAATATTATAGTGAATACAGAATAAATTTTTTTATAAAAGAAGAAAGAAAGAGAGACAGAGAGAGGGAGGAAAAAGAAAAAGCATGAGTTCAAGTTCCTTCCCTGTGCTATCTACAAGCCATAGGTCACATGTGACTTCAGGCAAGCTATATGACTCCCTATTGGTCAAGTGTAAAATCTCTGCTGTCAACTTCATGATCTCCAAATTTGCTTCCTGTTCCAATGGTCTGTGATTCTATTATCATTCTCATTTTTTAGAAGAGGAAGCTAATTTACAGTGAGGATGAGTAAATTGCTCAAGACTATATGGCAAACAAAAGGTAGAATCTGGACTAGAACCCTGCTTCTCTTACCCCTAATCCATTCTCTTTCCGCAGTCACGTGCTAGTCTAAACTGTAGGCACTAGGATAAGCAGAAGTGAACTCACAGACAAGAAGGAATGGAAGGTGCATTTGTAAAGTTCTATTTCAAAAATCAAAATATGTACTAAGCGTGTGGCTAAATCAAAATAGTTAGACTGTCTACCAAAACCAGAAAACCAAACCTGTTGCCGACGAGTCCATTCAGACTCATAGCAACCCTACAGAACAGAGTAGAACTACCCCACAGGGTTTCCAAGGCTGTAATCTTTACAGAAGCAGACTGCCACATCTTTCTCCCACAGAGTGACTTGTGAGTTCTAACCACAGGCCTTTTGGTTAGCAGCCAAGTGCTTAACCGCTGCATTGCCAGGGTTCCTTGGATTCTCTACCAGAATTAATTACCTAAATAAAGCTAATGATGATGGAGATGGTCTACACTTGATTATGTATTTCCTTAAATTTTAACAAATGCTAGAGTCAAGTCTAACAATAAATTTAAAAAAACAATTCAATGCTGTCCAGTCCATTCCAGCTCATAGTGACCCTATAGGACAAAGTAGAACTGCCCCATAGAGTTTCCAAGGAGTGGCTGGTGCATTTGAACTGCTGACCTTTTGGTTGGCAGTCAAGCTCTTAACCACTGTGCCACCAGGGGTCCATAACAATAAATTAAGAAACCATAAATATCGTGAAAGAATAGCTTTTCTTTATCCTTTCATATGCAACACTGTGTAGCTAATTAACAGATGGTGGCCTCCTTCTATCAACAGGGGAACTGGGGACATGAGGAGTCACTGGGCTTCGCGGTTCCTACGCTGCGAGGGCAGCAGGGGCTACTGGATTTCTACCCCCCCATCACCCAACCACAGCCGGCCCTGTAGAGAGACCTCCTAACCACCACAATCAAGGAAGGATATGATGTCATGCAAGCAGACATAACTTCTTTAAGAGCAAAGGAAATTAACTTTTGATACCCACGCATTAGTCTAGGACTTGGAAACTCATGGGTTTGACAAAGCACAAGCAGAAACGATTTGTATCAGCCTTAAGCAGTTTATCGTATGTCAGCCTGGATACTATCCGCAAGGAAATGGTCACTCAAGCTCAACAGGAAATAACAGTACAACAGCTAATGGCTCATTTGGACTCCATCAAGAAAAAAATGGTCATCCTAAAGAAAAGCGAATTTGCGAATCTGAGAACAGAGAACGAGAAAAGGAAAATTGAATTAGACCAAGTTAAACAGCCACTGATCAATGAAACCAGTCGAATCAGAGCAGATAATAAACTGAACATTAACCTAGAAAGGAGCAGAGCCACAGATATGTTTACAAATCAAAGAAGGAAACTTATGGAAGTGACCATAGGATATACTGAAAAGTATATCCAAACCAGAAGACTTGTTTCAGAGACCAGTAATAAAATTGACGCTGAAATTGCTTCCTTAAAAACACTGATGGAGTCTAACAGGCTGGAGACAATTTGCTATCTGACAGCCTCAGGGTTTACTCGCCTCAAAACAGCCATGGGGTTTTATAGATTCTGGAAATAACAACAAAACTACTATATTATGTTCCTGCTACCTCTGTGGCTGACTTTTTAGAACGCTACACCACGGGTCTGTTGCACTAGTGCTGAGCTTTGGCAGTTGAGCAACGAATTTAACGAGATTATTCAAAGCCTTATGGACTAAAAAGAACTGTTTTAGAATAGGAAGATCTAGTCATCTTTATTTTGTGATGTTGAAAAGCTGCTGTTCAAAATCTGATTAAGATAGGTTTTTTTTTTTTTTTTTTTGCCCTCCTTTTGATTGTTTATAGGAACTGAACCAATGTTTTCTTGTGTTTGCTTGGACAACTGTGTAAATCATATAAGATGTCTTTGGTATGTGTTACAGATTTGAAAATTACTCCCAAGCCTACATACTTCATATCGCATTCAACTTTCCTGATAACTATTGCACAATTACATTTTCATTTGAAATTAAAGATTACTATAACAAAGTTAAAAAAAAAAAAAAAGGTGGTGAAGCACCGATTTGATCTTTAACTAGCCTCTGACAATCGTTAAAACCTGTAGTGTTTCCATTTTTGTTCTGACAATCGAGAAGTGCAGAGTAAACCATAGACTCAAATGCAGTAATCATCTTAGCAGAGGCTCTGGGTAGGCTAACTGGCTCGTCCTCCTTCACGTAAGAACAAAATAGACAAGAACCAAAGTAACAGTAAAAGATAACATTTTTTAGTGCTTTCTGTGAGCCCAGTACTGTTCTAAATGCTTTACAAGAAGTATTATCATTTTAAATTATCTCAGCAACCTATGAGATGGGTATTATCGTTAGCCCCGATTTATGAATGAGTGAGCCAAGGCAGATTTAATTCATACACTGAATGAATGGGGAAGCCAGACCTTTGTAGTCTGACTCCAGAGTCCTTTGTCTAAACCATCAAAAATATGCCAACCCATGGACACACAAACATACACACGGCATATGTGGCATGCATGTATGTACATGTAAGTGCATATGTGTATATGAAGTATATGTGCATATATATACACACACACACATAAATACATACACCATAATATGTACGATTGTTCTAAGATGCCTTCATTCACTTTTAAATAAGAAGATTAAATTACAGATACCTCTGTAAATTATTTTGAAGGTGGCTGAGTCACTCTGACATACCAGGCATTGGTCGGTGTTTGAAGAGGAAGGGAAAGTCTGGGCGACATAGCAATTATAAACTAGACCTCACTGATCATGCTCCGCCCCTCCCAGCTTTACATTCAGGGAACAAACTCACCCCCTGCTGTCAAGTCAATTCCGACTCATAGCAACCCTGCCGGACAGAGTAAAACTGCCCCATAGAGTTTCTAAGGCTGTAAATCTTTACAGAAGCAGACTGTCGCATCTTCTTCCCTCGGGTTGGCTGGTGTGTTCAACCCAGCCCTTAACCACTGTAGCACCAGGGCTCTTTCAGGGAACAGAGGAGGAAATTTCAGACGAGTTTAGTCTTAATCATTTAAAAAAGAAAAAAAAAATGCTTTGGCAACCAAAATATGAATTCAAGATTTTTAATAATCTACTGCCATACCTCCTCAGCATAATGTGAAAAAAAAGCCTAATTTTATTTTCATTTGCCTTATCATCCTTTTTAGCTTCTGACTGTTGTTCTTCAAAAAGTGGTTGATTATTTGGTTTCATGGTAGTTGTTCTGGGGTTTGTTCTTCCTGAGGCATCTGTTCTTGAGACAGTTGCTCTGGTGATGATTGTTCCAGGGGTTCTTGCTTCTCAGGTACTTGTTCTCGAGCTTGTTGCTCTGGTAGTGACTGTTCAAAGGATTCCTGTTTCTCAGATATTTGTTCTGGAGATGGTTGTCTTGGTGACGACTGTTCAAGGAATTCCTGTTTCTCGGGTATTTTTTCTTGAGGTGATTGTCTTGCCAATGGCTGTTCAGGGGATTTTTCTCTCTCAGGTACCTCTTCTTGGGCTTGCTGCCCCAGGGATAACTGTCCAAGGGATTCCTGTTTCTCAGGTACTTGTTCTTGAAATGGTTGTCTTGGCAATGACTTTTCAAGGGGTTCTTGCTTCTCAGGTAATTGTTCTTGGGCTTGTTGCTCTGGTAGTGACTGTTCAAGAGATTCCTGTTTCTCAGATATTTGTTTCTGAGATGATTGTCTTGGTGATGGCTGTTCAATGGATTCCTGCTTCTTGGGTATTTGTTCTTGAGATGATTGTCTCAGCGATGACTGTTCAAGGAATTCCTGTTTCTCAGGTATTTGTTCATGAGATGATTGTCTTGGTGATGACTGTTCAAGGAATTCTTGTTTCTCAGGAATTTGTTCATGAGATGATTGTCTCGGTGATGACTGGTCAAGGAATTCCTGTTTCTCAGGTATTTGTTCTTGAGATGATTGTCTTGGTGATGACTGGTCAAAGGATTCCTGCTTCTCAGGTATTTGTCCATGAGATGATTGTCTCGGTGATGACTGTTCAAGGAATTCTTGTTTCTCAGGAATTTGTTCATGAGATGATTGTCTCGGTGATGACTGTTCAAGAAATTCCTGTTTCTCAGGTATTTGTTCATGAGATGATTGTCTTGGTGATGACTGGTCAAAGGATTCCTGCTTCTCAGGTATTTGTCCATGAGATGATTGTCTCGGTGATGACTGGTCAAGGAATTCCTGTTTCTCAGGTATTTGTTCATGAGATGATTGTCTTGGTGATGACTGGTCAAAGGATTCCTGCCTCTCAGGTATTTGTTCTTGAGATGATTGTCTCGGTGATGACTGTTCAAGGAACTCCTGTTTCTCAGGTATTTGTTCATGAGATGATTGTCTTGGTGATGACTGGTCAAAGGATTCCTGCTTCTCAGGTATTTGTTCTTGAGATGGTTGTCTTGGTGATGGTTGTCCAAGGGATTCTTGTTTCTCAGGTAGTTGTTCTTGTTCCCTTGATGATGACTTTTCTTGTAATTGGTGTTCCAGTGGTGATTTTCTTTGGGCTTCTACTTTTATTGGGGTTTCTAGTAGTTCGTGTGATTTTTTTTCCTCTAGAATGTCATATGGTTCTTTTTCTTGTTTTCAGTAAACAAAATAAAACAAAATCACCAATAAATGTAATACCCAGCTAAACCAAGTTAAATATACCAAATGTTGCTGCTATGTCACTGATTTAATAGTGACAACGCTAATATTAAAAAATAATAATTTTTACATAGTATGCTATAGTTACAATATGCTTTTACATACATTATCACTTTTACTCTCATTTAGAAATATGGTCTCAAGTAATCGTTAAAAAAAATAGGATAGGACAGTATCAGAGAAGCAAGAACAGAAAATATGTTACAAATATTCATGAAACTGATATAATGCTTTAGTTGTTTAAACATTGGACTCAATTTTTCTATTAGTCACTGAAGAAGGGAAGGCACTTTTAGTAAAATTTAAAAGAAAGAAAACAGAGCACAGAAGAATCCAGAGCCAGTGTTCTCTAGAATAGACACCAACACATGAAAAATAACCTATAGAGGTCAGAAAAAGTGTCATGTACTTATTAATCTTTCACTGGCCAAACAACATTTACTATACCACCAATTCCTACAATCATAAATGCCATTTGGCAAATAAAACGTGTAAAGACATCGTCAGCTAGAGGCTTCACATTACCTGAGAGATGTCAAGTAACAAAACTTACATATTTTAAACTCAGCATGTTTAAATGTTACCTTCCCGCTAGAGGCTTCACATTACCTGAGAGATGTCAAGTAACAAAACTTACATATTTTAAACTCAGCATGTTTAAATGTTACCTTCCCTCTACAACTTGTTATTTCTCTTGTTTTCAGGTACTGAAATATCCAAACTCCAATCCAGAAACCTTAATTTCACCCTGGCCACTCATATCAATTTTGTGGCCAATTCTGGTCAATTTGTTCTACTCCCAGAAATCTGTTACTTCTTATCTATTCCCCATAGCTTGGGTCCATTCCTTCACCTTCCAATAGCTAGACTACTGTGAATATCCCATAGCACTCTTACTTTTCCCTGTCCCCCTGCTATCTGGGTGATTTTTTAAAAAACATAAATTTGATCACACCATCCCCATGATTTATGCATTAATAATCACTGGCGATTGGAATTCGAAAGCTGGAAATAAGAAGGATCAGTAGTTGGAAAATATGGACTCGGTGATAGAAACTATGCTGGAGATCTCATGATAGACTTCTACAGACCAATAATTTCTTCATAGCAAATACATTTTTTCAACAACATAGATGGCAACTATACACTTAGACCTCACTGGATGGAATACACAGGAGTCAAATCAACTACATCTGAGGAAAGAGATGATGGAAAATCTCAATATCACCAGTCAGAACAAGGCCAGGGGCCAACTACAGAACAGACCACCAATAGCTCATATATAAGTTCAAGCTGAAGCTAAAGAAAATCAGAACAAGTCTATGAGAGCCAAAGTACAACCTCGAGCATATCCCACCTGAATTCAGAGTCTGTCTCAAGAACAGGTTTGACACATTGAACACTAATGACTGAAAATTAGATGAGTTGGAGAATGACATCAATGACTTCATATATGAAGAAAGCAAGAGGTCATTTAAAAAGACAGGAAAGAAAGAAAAGACAAAAATGGATGTCAGAAAAAACTCTGAAACTTGCTCTTGAACATTGAGTAGCTAAAGAGAATGGAAAAAAATGATAAAGTAAAGGAGCTGAACAGAAGATTTCAAAGGGTGTCTGGAGAAGACACAGTATTATAATGACATGTGCAAAGACCTGGAGTTAGAAAACCAAAAGGGAAGAACACTCTCAGCACTTCTCAAGGTGAAAGAACTGAAGAAAAAACTCAAACCTCAAGTTGTAACAGCAAAGGATTCCATGAGCCGAACACTGAACAACGCAGTAAGTGTCAAAAGAAAATGGAAGGAATACACAGAATCACTGTACCAAAAACAATTGGCCAATGTTCAACCATTTCAGGGAGTAGCATATGATCAAGAACAAAGGAAGAAGTCCAAGCTGCACTGAAGGCAATGACAAAAAACAAAGTCTAGGAATTGACAGAATACCAACTGAGATATTTTAACAAATGAATGCAGCCCTGGAAGTGCTCACTCGTCTATGCCAAGAAATTTGGAAGACAGCTACTTGGCCAACCGACTGGAACAGATTCATATTTATGTCTATTCCAAAGAAAGATAATCCAACCGAATGCGGAAATTATCAGACAATAGCATTAACGTCATATGTGAGTAAAATATTGCTGAAGATCATTCAAAAGCAGTTGCAGTAGTACATCAACAGGATACTGCCAGAAATTCAAGCTGGACTTAGAAGAGAGTGTGGAATGAGGGATAACACTGCTAATGTCAGATGGATCCTGGCCAAAAGCAGAGAATACCAGAAACAGGCTTACCTGTTTTTTATTGACTATGCAAAGGCATTCAACTGTGTGGATCATAACAAATTATGGATAACATTGCAAAGAATGGGAATTCCAGAACACTTAATTTTGCTCACGATGAACCTCTGTATAGATCAATGGCAATCATTTGAACAGAACAAGAGGATACTGTATGGTTTAAAGTCAAGAAAGATGTGTGTCAGGGTTATATCTTTCCCCATCAGACTTATTCAATCTGTATGCTGAGCAAATAATCCAAGAAGGTGGACTGCATAAAGAAGAAAGGGGCATCAAGGTTGGAGAAAGACTCATTAACAACCTGTGTTATGCAGATGATACAGCCTTGCTTACTGAAAGTGAAAAAGGTTTGAAGCACTTACTGATGAAGATAAAGGGTGCAGCCTTCAGTACAGATTATACCTCAACATAAAGAAAAACAAAAATCCACACAAATTCACCAATAAGCAACATCATGATAATCAGAGAAAAGATTGAATTTGTGAAGGATTTCATTTACTTGGATCCATAATCAATACTTATGAAAGAAACAGTCAAGAAATCAAATGATGCATTGCATTGAGGAAATCTGATGCAAAAAAAACTCTTTAAAATGTTAAAAAGATGTCACTTTAAGGACTAAGGTGTGCCTGACACAAGCCATGGTGTTTTCAATTGCCTCGTACGCATGCAAAAGGTAGAAAATGAATAAGGAAGGCCAGAGAAGAATTGATGCCTTTGAGTTATGGAGTTGGCAAAGAATGCTGAATATACCATGGACTGCCAAAAGAATGAAGAAATCTGTCTTGGAAGAAGTATAGCCAGAATGCTCCTTAGAAGCGAGGATGGTGAGACTTATCTCACATAGTTTGGACATGTTATCAGGAAGAACCAGTCCCTGGAGAAGGACATCATGCTTGGTAAAGTAGAGGATCAGCAAATGAGAGGAAGACCCTCAATGAGATGGATTCACACAGTGGTTGCAACAATGGGCTCAAGCATAACAAGATCAAGAGGATGGCGCAGGACCGGGCAGTGTTTCATTCTGTTGCTATGAGTCAGAACTGACTCAAAGGCACCTGACCACAACACAGGATAAAGACCAAAATCCATAGAATGACAAACAAGGGTACGGCAGAAATGGTTAGCTGACTACCAAAGATTTATGTTCCTTTCCCACAGTGTAGCACCAGCACACCCATTGCCGTCGTTTCAATTCCGACTTATAGCAACCCTATAGGACAGAGTAGAACTGCCCCATAGGGTTTCCAAGGAGCGGCTGGTGGATTCGAACTGCCAACCTTTCATTTAGCAGCTGAGCTCTTAACCACTGTGCCACTAGGGCTCCTTTCATAGTGTAGAGTTGCCAAAAACTATGTTTCCCAGTCTTCTTCCATCCAGGTGGAGCCAAATGAGTAGTGTGGACCAATGGACTGTGAATAGAAGTGACGTGTCACTTCTGCACTGAGGTGTGTAAGTATCTGATGTAACTTCCTCTTCTCACTCATTCCCCTTCCTGTAGCAAATTCAGAGACTGTGAAGATGGTTGCATCATGAGATCAAGAATTCCTGAGTAACCACTTAGAGAGGAGCCACCTAGGAAAGCCTCCAGTCCACCACAGGTTTTATGCAATCAAGAAATAAACATTTATTGCGTAAAGCCACTGAGTTTGGTAGTTGACCTCTTTACTACAGCCTAGCTTAGCCTACTCTAGCTGATCTAAAGGACTTCAAGAGCTGAACCTTATCTGTATTTCTATCTTCATCTCACACTATTCCCTGACATTCACTTTTTGTTCCAACCTCATCAAACTATTTACACCTTCCCAGACGCATGACACTTTATTGCTCCCTGCATTTTCACATATTGATCGCTTTGTCTAGCAGCCTCTTCAGTGTCTACCTGGTAAATTTCTACTAATCCTTCATGGTTCGTTGTAACAATTCTCTCCTTTATAACATTTTCTAGAAATTTTTGCAGCCTCTCTTCTGGGCCCAGAGTCAATCATTCTCCCTTTGATATATTTCCAGAGTGTGTACTTTATCACTTATGGTATTATACTTGACTTTCTTGTGTATACAGCTGAGTCCCCAGCCCCAGAAGACATGAGCTTCTTGCAAATAGCAAACTGAGTCTTATTCATATGTATTTCCTCAGTATTAAGTCTAGAACCTGGTACACAGTTAGCAGTTTGATAGTTTGTTCTTAAAGAATGATTGAATGAATAAAGGGTTAGTCTTGGTTCCTCTACCTAATCACAGAATAATCTTGGATGAGTCACCTTCCCTTTCTAGGTTTCATTTATTTAATTCTTGAAAAATAGGGATAATAATATGGATCTTTAGGAACCATAGATTATGGTGAGATGAAAATTTTGTCACGTGTAGGAAAGTACACCGGAGGTAAAAACCGATACATAATACTCATTTTCACATAAAAGCTTGATTGACAATACAAAGGCAGGGGTAACAGAAGAAAAACTAAAAATTTACAAGGTATGTGACTATATGCCAAGTGAAAGGCAGAGGCTGCAAGTGCTACAAATTGCCCTTTGCAAATTCCCTAAATTTGCCTGATGGCTCCACCACTCACTCGCCTGCTGAGTGCCCTGCCACGTGCTCCCCTGGCGCAAGCGTGTGTGACTCTCCGTGAAGTCTGTCTCCCCCACTAGACTGGGAGCAACTTGAGGGCAGAGAGTGTCTCTTACTCATCTTTGTTTCTCCAGTGCCCACTTTAGTCTAGTACAGAGAAGGTACTCAGGAAATATTTGATAAATGAAAGAATAGAGGAATAAGTAATAAATGAACCAGAGGTTCTTTAGTTTCATGCATAAAACATTCCTAAAAACATATTAAGTTAGAATGTACAAAATTAAAGATAGAATTATATATATTATATATTAAAATAGCATATAAAATAGATGGCACACATTTTAACATATATAAACTATACATCTTAGAATATCCCTGAATTCACCTTGCATTTTAAACACAACCTTCAATGAACTATTTCTAGCACTATTACATGTTCTATATTGCTTCTTTTCAGAACTGAACCTACAGTCCAATGAGCATCTACCAGTGCCTAAAGATTGACCACTTGCAGTGAACGTAAAGATTTTCACACTTGTCCAAAGTCTCTTGTCTGAAACCTATACTTCTTATCACAAGTTTCAGCAGCTTTATTTTTCTCTTCACTCCTTTTTTTATAATATTATAGGGGCAAAGGCAGTGAAAGACTAAAATTATGGCATAACTGAACAAAGAAAATCTGCCTAAACTGAACTGCTGACTGACAGATAGTGCCACCATATGGCACGTCAAAATCTTCCTTTGTCAACTGGCTGGAAAATGGTACACACAAAACATGGCATAGGGGACTGAAGCATAGTCATGAAAGTGTAGTGTGTTCAAAAGCCCAGTAATACCCACGGATGACTGCCTGAAGGGGAAAAGGTTGGTAGGCAGTGAAGAAAATGAAGCTATTGCTAATATTTTTCAAAGGGGCTACTTACAGATGGACAAATATTGAGCACATAACCGTCGCTTGTATTATAGCATATACGAGTGCCCCATAAATGATAATATACAAGTGCTCTCTTACCAGGAATTGCAACCATTTTTTTATTCTTGCTGAAGTTCTTGAAAGCTGTTCAAAAAAAAAAAAAAAAAATCCAGATATTAATAAGCAGGCCAAAAGTTTTACATACCATGAGATTTCAAAGTAAGACCTACAGCTAAAAGAATTACTGGGGTTGTAACCCTGTTAATTTTTTTTTTTTTAACCCTGTTAACTAGTATAGAGAGAGTGTAGGGCCCATTTCAGTAAAAATATAACCATGCTTTTATTATATATACAAAGGGTCATGTGAATATCATGCAGACTGTAGTTTCTAAGATGACATGGCGACTGGTAGAATTTTGATCTTCTTATTTTTCTTCCTCAAAGAATAAAGCATATTTTAGTTGAGCTTTTTCTTTAACTCCCTCCTCATGCAATTTTATAATGGGAAGTAAATGGCATATGGTGGCCTTTTCTTTGCTCCGTACAAGATTCAGTGGGTAACAAAGTCTCTGCGGTGAAACTGCTAAACCATAAAGTGCAGGTATTGGGTGCGCTCTATGAACAACCAGAACGTGTCAACCAGCTCAGTTTACACAGCACCTGTTTTATAAAACTCCAAGAGCAAAGAGCAATAAAATTAGAATATTCACTCTAAAATACGAGAACTACAAGTGTATAAGTTGCATCAAAACTTGAGAGAGAAAAAAACACACCCATTTTTTTATACATACAAGGATGAGGCAAACAAATGCAACAAACTTCTCTGCAGATCCATCCCACTGAACATCTCATCTGATAATTCTGCTGCGATTCAGGTGTTTTGCACTGTTTGTATGAGCGTCCGCCAATCCAGAAACATAACATGAAAATACTTGTCCTAAGATAGATAGGTACAGGTTCCGAAGTGTATCTGTGTGTCGAATTTTTCATTGACATAATTAACACAGAAATAGTTTTGCTAATAACCATTTCACTTCAGTTGAACTCAGGAGCCAAATAACTAGACTGAAGCTATTGTGCATCCTGACGTTTTGGCAAGCAAGATGAAAAAGATGTGTGAGAGCAGCTGGGGGGCTGACAGTCCTGAAGGAAGAAATTCGAGAAGTGGCTAGAAGACTTGATTGGAAAGATTAAACTGCCAACAGCAGCAGCTGGGGGAATCTGAAAATTGGAGCAAAGGAAAAAAAAAAGAACAAAAACTAAGTTTCAAGACAAGGCTGGTTTTGATTATAATTGTGTGAGGTCAGAGGCCACCAAGAATCAGATTTACCAGCAACAGCTGGATGAGGTCAGAAAAACCACTACTTTTGTCCACGAAGAATCCCATCAATTGCACATTTTAAAGTGTAATGTGATTTGAACATCATGGAAATACTGTATTCCACACTTGGTTGAAAACTGAGTTTTCATTTTCACTTATTTTGTGACTGCCAGGACATACGGTAGCTGCTAGTTAGGAATTAAGGAGTCATGCTCAAACTGGTGAAAAAAAATCCCATGTTTTGGTTTAAGGTATAATTAGTTTGTGAAAAGTTAGAAACCCAAAGCTAGATAGCATTCGATCTTTGTGTTTGGTAACTATTACTTAGGTCACGGATTTCTCTGTGGGCTAGAACATTTTTAAATACATCGGCAAAGATGTTTACAGAGTCCTTATAGAGGGTCACAAGTTAAATCAGAAAGTAGTTTGAATTCACAAAATCTCTGATAATGGCTTGGAGGATTTCCTCTTCCAACTGTGGGCCTAGAATTACAGGTTCATCAAATGAGCTGTCCTGCAACCAATTAGATTTTTTTATTCTTAAAGTAACATTTTTATTTTCTGATTTCAAACATGCTTGTGATAGAAAATATGGAGAACAGAATAAAGCACAAGAAAAGGAAGAAAAATAAATCATAAACCCACTACACGTTATGTCAAATTGTTACCTAAATGACGTCCAGCAATAGGACATGAGAACTTATCTCTGATTATATAGCCTTGGAAAAACTTTTATCTGTTGATTGCTGGTTCAAAGACTATACGTTTTCCAGACTTTTAAGGTGTACTTCAAAGTGTCCTACAGATACAGTTAAGCAAGTCACATTCCCCCAGGACACTGTTTCCTTCGTAACCCTCTCAAGGGTTTTGTACATGCTTATGTCACTGGGCATGGAAGTGGGCTGGTATCATCCTTGCTCCTCATTGCAATTTCCAGATCTATATCCCTTCTTCTTTCCTAAAACCCTTCAGCCCCTTTGAAGATCATGTCGTCAGACCCTACCACCCACTACTCTTCCTTGGAGAAGTTATCTATAGACCTTCCAGTTATTCCCCTGTACTGTTTGAACGTCTTAGCAGATGGTCCCCTGTCTCTCTCTACAACATGACTCCTGTCATAATTCTTGGGGTTCTCAATAGCCACTTAAGACAAACCTTCCAATTGTGGCTTCACACTTCCTTTAATTCATCACATCCAATGACCTTGTTCTCTACCCTACTCCCATGATTATACCCTAGACCTCGGTATTGCCAAGAATTCTAACACTCCCCCTAAATATCTGGATTTCACCCTACAGTCTTTATAGCTCTCTCCCTCTAAAGCTCAAACGTTGATAAATCTTAAGTCTCATCAGCAACTCCAGTCCATCGATCTATCATAATTTTGCCGTCCCTCACCTATCTTACGTGCACTTCCTTCTTTAACCACCTTAGAAACCGTGGTCCATCATGATACATAATCTTTGATTCATCGTCTCTAACTTCCAGTGGTTCCTTCGTGCCAGGACATAATCCTAATACATTTCCCTGGTCCATTCAGTATCCCTCTCTCCTCAGCAACTATGTCACACTTTTTTTCCTCTTCAAAAGTTGACCTCCCCTCTCTGCATTCAAAGCTATGACATTGCTTCTGGGTGAGAAAATAAAAGCTATCAGAAAAAGCCTCCTCATGTGCCCACCACCACATTTCTCAAACTTCCAGCACCTGTATCCATATAGTCTGCCATCTTTTATGTTACTCTGAATGAACTGTTCTTAAATAGAGCTCTCTCTCCCACTTACACACTCATTTCACATCTCTCACCTACTCAACCGCATGTCCCCCCCCCCAAAAAAAACCATTGCTGTTGAGCCTATTCCAACTCATAGCGACCTATAGGACAGAGTAGAACTGCCCCACAGAGTTTCCAAAGAGTGGCCTGTGAATTCAAACTGCCAACCTTTTGGGTAGCCGTAGCTCTTAACCACTAAACCACCAGGGTTTCCATAAACTGCAATTATTCCCTCTCTCATTTCTGTATCAACAGTTTGTTCTCCATTAGAAAAGAACAAACATGCTGTAATGTCCACTACTTTTAAAAAAGAATTTAATTTTGACCATCCATCCATCCATGGCTACTGCCCCAATTTACGCTGCATTTTACAACATAACTCGTAGAAAAAGATACCTGTGCTGAATGCCTGTTTCCACTCCTTCCATTCTTTAGACCAACTCCTATCACGTTTAATATTCATTTTTCTGCAGGAATAATCTACTGTTAAGGTTGAAAATGACTTCCAGTTGTCTAATCCAATTGTCAATTTTCAGCTCTCACTTTCCTTTCTATCAGCAAAATTCGACTCAATTGATCATCTTCTCCTTTTTCATTTTATTTACTTGGTTTCTGGAATCGATCTCTCCCTTTTTCTCTCCACCTGCCTCTTGGTTTCTTTCTTTTTTCTCAGTCTCAGTTTTCTCGACTGGTTCTCCCTCATCTTTCTGACTTCTAAAATTGTAGCATCCAGGACTCATAGCTTCTCTGTTTACATCCACCCCCAAGATTATCTTCTTGGTTCCATGGCTTTGAATAGTTTCTAAGCTCTGACAATTCCCAAATGTATACACAAGCCCTATTCACACCCACACAAAAACTTAAGGCTCATAGTAGGCAACTGCCTATGTGATATTTTCACTTAACAAGCCTAAAACTGAATTCATCATCTTCCTCCCAAACTGATTCTTTATTGCCTTCACCATCACAGCATATTGACACACCATTCTTTTAATTGCTTAGGTCAAATATGAACTCATCGTTGGCTCCTCTCTCTCATATCCCACATCAAATCCATCAGTAAATAAATACTATTGGTTCTACTTTCAAAATATCTCTAGAGTCTAATCACCATCTACACCACTATTATTCTCATCCAAGCCACCATCATCCCTCCCTAAGATGGTTGCAGCGCTCTAACTGGTTTCTCTGATCCTCTACTATTTCTTCTGTATACAGCAGAGTGATTCATCTAAATAGAAGTCATATAATATCAATACTGTGCTCAAAACCCTCCAGTAGCTTTCTATCTTAAAAACCAAAACCCATTACTGTTGAGTCGATTTTGACTCATAGTGACCCTAAAGGGCAGGGTAGAACTGGCTCATAGGGTTTCCAAAGAGTGCCTGGTGGATTCGAACTGCCAGCCTTTTGGTTGTGTCCAACAAAACCCTTCATGTTCTGCCACCTGCTACCTCTCTAAACTCATCTACTACTTTCCCCCTTGCCCACTCATCCCCACCCAAAATGGATTCCTTGCATTCCTCTAAACCTTTTATGCATTCTCCTGCCTCAGAGCTTTTGAACTTAGTATTCTCTCTGCTTGGACCACTTGCTCCTAAATATCTGCATGTTCATTCCCTCATTTACTTCAGGTCTCTGTTCCAAAATCATCTAATCAGAGAGGTTGACTCTATATAAAGTGGTACATATCCCAATCCCAAATAAATACAGGGGCATTCTAACTCCATTACTGCACTTTAATTATTTTCCCTGACCTTACTGCCATTACCACCTAACATAGTGTGTGTGTGTGTGTGTTTATTGGCAGTCTCCTTAAAGAACAAGCTCCGTTAAGGCAGCAACTGTGTCTTTATCCCAGACCCTGAAACAGTAGCTGGCACACATGAGACAATCAGAAAATATTTGTAGGATAAATTTCTTTAAAATATTTGCCTATTTAATAAGTAAACCATGTTATCTCATTTGTCTATATTGCCTATTCTGGATGTCTCTATTCGTACTCCTTTCATTCTTTACACCAACTCCTCTAATAGTCATCTTTCTATGGGAATAATCTACCAAGGTTATGCACGACTTCTATATTGTCAAATTCAATGTTCAATTCTTACTTTGATCTCTTAGCAAAATTTGATAGCTTGGTTGAGTCTCAATTGTTTGAGTTCTATTATTTCACTAAAAACACTCCTCAGCAAACCTAGAACTATACTCTTTTAGAGCTGAAAAAGCCCTCAGGAGCTCAGCCGACACATTTGTGTTCACACTTTGTTATGTGGAGCCCTAATGTTCCTGAGGTTTCCCTGTAGACCAGTGGGAAAAAGCCAATAAGGTGAAAAGGGAAGGTCGAATTTGTAGTCATCAACCTACCCATATCTTCTTCAACCATGCCATGCAATTCCCCTTTTCTCTGCTTAATAGATTGGAATTCTTCATGATATCCCACTTGAAGAAAAAGGAGTTTTGGTGCTTTCTTAAACTTTTATTTAAATAATTTTAGACTAACAGAAAAGTTGCAAAGGTAGTACAGAAAGTTTCCATCTACTCGTCACCCATCTTTCCCTTATATGAACGTCTTACATATATATAGTTGTTGTTAGTTGCAGTCAAGCGGATTCTGGCCTATGGCGACCCCAAATGTGCAGAGTAGAACTGCTTCATAGGGTTTTCAAGGCTACAATCTCTCAGAAGCAGATTGCCAGTCCTGTCTCCAAGGTACCTCTGGGTTGGTTTGAACTGCCAACCTTCAGCTAGTAGTTGAGCACATAACCATTTGCACCAAAGACTCCACTTACCAAAACTAACCAATTAACATACATTCCAAACCCAAACTCATTGCTGCTGAGTCGATTCCTACTCATAGCAATGCTGTATGACAGAATAGAACTGCTCCAAAGGGTTTCTAAGGCTGTAAAGCTTTATGGAAGCAGATTTCCACATCTTTTCTCCCACAGAGTGGCCAGTGGGTTCGAATTGCTGACATTTCATGAACAGCTGAGTGCTTAACCACTGTACCACCAGGGTTCCTTAAAATATGTACAGTACTATTAATTAACTACAGACTTTATCTGGATTTCACTAGTTTCTTTTTTTTTTTATTTTTAATGTGCTTTAAGTGAAAGTTTACAAATCAAGTCAGTCTCTCACATAAAAACTTATATACACCTTGCTACATACTCCCAATTACTCTCCCCCTAATGAGACAGCCCACTCTCTCCCTCCACACTCTCTTTTCATGTCCATTTCTCCAGCTTCTAACCCTCTCTACCCTCTCATCTCCCCTCCAGGGCAGGAGATGCCAACATAGTCTCAAGTGACCAACTGATCCAAGAAGCTCACTTCTCACCAGCATCCCTCTCCAACCCATTGTCCAGTCCAATCCATGTCTGAAGAGTTGGCTTCGGGAATGGTTCCTCTCCTGGGGCAACAGAAGGTCTGGGGGCCAGGACCACCGAGGTCCTTCTAATCTCAGTCAGACCATTAAGTCTGGTCTTCATATGAGAATTTGGGGTCCACATCCCACTGCTCTCCTGCTCCCTCAGGGGTTCTTTATTGTGTTCGCTGTCAGGGCAGTCATCTGTTGTAGCTGGGCACCATCTAGCTCTTCTGGTCTCAGGATGATGTAGTCTCTGGTTTATGTGGACCTTTCTGTCTCTTGGGCTCATAATTACCTTGTGTCTTTGGTGGTTTTCATTCTCCTTTGACCCAGGTGGGTTGAGACCAATAGATGCATCTAAGATGGCTGCTTGCTAGCGTTTAAGACCCCAGATGCCACTCTTCAAAGTGGGATGCAGAATGTTTTCTTAATAGATTTTATTATGTCACTAGTTTCTTAAATAATGTCCTTCTTCTTTTCTAGGATCCAGTCTGGGATGTTTGTATTGTTAGGTGCCATCAAGCCAGTTCCAACTCATAGCAACCCTGTGTACAAAAGAACAAAACACTACCCAGTCCTGCAACATTCTCACAATCATTGCTATGTTTGAGCCCATTGTTGCAGCCACTGTGTCAATCCACCTGGTTAAGGGTCTTCCTCTTTTTTGCTGACCCCTCTATTTTACCAAGCATAATGTCCTTCTCCAGGGACTGGTGTCACCTGATACCATGCCCAAAATATGCTTCTAAGGAGCATTCTGGTTGTACTTCTTCCAAGACAAATTTGTTTGTTCTTTGAGCTGTCCGTGGTATATTCAACATTCTTCATCAACAACATAATTCAAATGCATCAATTCTTCTTCAGTCTTACTTATTCATTATCCAGTTTCTGCGTGAATATGAGGTGATTGAAAATACCATGGCTTGGATCAGGTACACCTTAGTCCTCAAAGTGACATCCTTGCCTTTTAACACCTTAAAAGGGTCTTTTTCAGTAGATTTACCCAATGCAATACATCCTTTGATTTACTGACTGCTGCTTCCATGGGCGTTGATTGTGGATTCAGGTAAAATGAAACCTTTGACAACTTCAATATTTTCTCCATTTATCATGATGTTGCTTATTGGTCCTGTTGTGAGGATTTTTGTTTTCTTTATGTTGGGAGCCATGGTGGTGCAGTGGTTAAGAGCTATGGCTGCTAACCAAAAGGTTGGCAGTTCGAATCCACCAGTCACTCCATGGAAACCCTACTGTGGCAGTTCCACTCTGTTCTGTAGGGTCATTATGAATTGTAACCAACTTGGTGGCAATGGGTTTGGGGTTTTTTTTGTTTTTGTTTTATGTTGAGGTGTAATCCATACTGAAGGCTGTGGTCTTTGATCTTCATTAGTAAGTGCTTCAAGCTCTCTTCCCTTTCAGCAAGCAAGGTCATGTCATCTGTATAATGCAGGTTGTTAATGAGTCTTCCTCCAATTCTGATGCCCCATTCTTCTTCAAATAGTCCAGCTTCTTGGATTATTTGCTTAGCATACAGACTGAATAAGTATGGTGAAAGAATACAACCCTGACACAACACACCTTTCCTGACTTTAAACCACACAGTATCCCCTTGTTCTGGTCAAATAACTGCCTCTTGGTCTACGTACACGTTCCTCATGAGCACACTTAAGTGTTCTGGAATTCCCATACTTTGCAATGTTATCCACAATTTTTTATGATCCACACACTGGAATACCTTTGCATAGTAAATATGTTTCTGGTATTCTCTGCTTTCAGCCAAGATTTATCTGACATCAGCAATGATATCCATCGCTCCATGTCCTCTTCTGAATCTGGCTTGAATTTCTGGCAGCCCCTGTTCATGTACTGCTACAACTGTTTCTTGGTTCTTTTTTGTTTTTTTTGGTTTTTTTTATCTCCAGCGAAATTTTACTTGAGATAATTTCCACATTCTGTCGAATCACTTTTCTTTGAAATAGGCACAAATAGGGATCTCTTCCAGTTGATTGGCCAGGTAGTTGTCTTCCAAATTCTTGGCAAAGACCAGCGAGCACTTCCAGCATTGCATTTGTTTGTTGTAACATCTCAATTGGTATTCTGTCAATTACTGGACTTTGCTTTTTTGCCAATGCCTTCAGTGTAGCTCAGATTTCTTCCTTCAATACCATCGGTTCTTAATCATATGCTACTTCCTGAAATGGCTGAATGTCAACTAATTCTTTTTGCTATAGTGACTGTGTATTCCTTCCATTTTCTTTTGAAGCTTCCTGGATCATTCAATTTTTTTGCCCATAGAATCTTTCAATATTGCAACTCGAGGCTTGAATTTTTTTCTTCAGTTTTTTTAGTTCAAGAAATGCCAAGGATGTTCTTCCCTTTTGGTTTTCTAACTCCAGTCTTTGCACGTTTTATTATAATACTTTATCGTCTTCAGCTGCCCTTCAAAATCTTCTGTTCGGCTCTTTTACTTCCTCATTTCTTCCATTTGCTTCAGCTACTTTATGTTCAAGAGCAAATTTCAGGGTCTCTTCTGACATCCTTTTGGCCTTTTCTTTCTTTCTTGTCTTTTGTAATGACCTTTTGCTCTCTTCATGTGTAATGTTCTTGATGTCATCCACAACTCACATGGTTTTTGGTCATTAGTGCCCAATGCATCAAAGCTATTCTTGAAATGGTCTCTAAATTCAGGTACGATATACTCAAGGTCATACTTTGGCTCTCGTGGACTTGTTTTAATTTTCTTCAGCAGGAACTTGCATATGACCAGTTGATGGTCTGGGACAGCATATTATTTTCAGTCATCGTGTTTCTTAGTCTTCTCCAGACTGTGACAGTTTCTCAGTCTTTCTTTTTTTCATGACATGGATATTTGTAGAATGTCTCTCTATTTGGGTGCAGCTGATATTTTTTCATGAAAAAATTGGAGTTATAGATTTAGCGGAAAAATACCAGACAGATGAAGTGCTCCTTCTCATGTCATCACGTCAAGAGGTACATGATATCAACCTTACTTTTATCGCTGATGATATTAACCTTGATCACTTGAGTAGGGGGTGCCTGCCAGATTTCTCCCCTGTAAAGTTATCTAATTTTTTTTTTTTAAGGTTAAAAACCAGTGATATTGCCCTTATCTTTTATATTAAAAATATCTTTTATATTACACATGAAAAAATGAGACTCAGACAAGGTCTCAAATAAGTGAGCTGCACGACCACACAGTGTGTTAATGTTTGTGGGATTAAAGCCCCTGTCTCCAGACATCCAGTCAATGTTACTTCTTTTCACCTGCTAGACACCTGAATATTTCAAAATGATGAAACCTGAAGACAAATCCAAAACTATAAAGCAGGGAATTTGAAGTTTTCCATAGGAGATGAAATCCATGGTCCAGTCTATGAAGGCTTCCTCTAGAATGTTATTTTGGCAACAAAACCCTAATTTTCCATCTTTCTGATTTTCTAATTAATTGCCTGTGTTTTTATATTTTTATTCTTCTTTTAAGATTTTCAATTTTCTTTTATCAGTATTTCTTAATTGCAAATCATCTTAAATCTTTTTTGGCAATAAATAGGACGAAAGTCTTTTTAATAATTCAAAATAAGAGAATGAGAGACCTCAAGAACAGCCCATGAGCTGATCTGTTTGTGCTGTTTGCTCACCATTAAAAGAAAGGAAACTCTCAGTATTCCTTAGAAAGATTTTGTAAGTTCATTCAAATCATGCCCATATAAACTCCTGAAGTAATTGGGTCCACAAATTTATTACACATTATGTGAAGTACTATTGTTGCCTCTGGGAAGGCAAACTCATGTACTAATAGGAATAATAAAAGCTTTGGAGTGAGACAGACCTCGATTTGAAACCTACTTTCTAGCAATGTGATCTTGGAAAAGTAACTTATGCTCTGAGTCTCACTTAACTCAAACTTAGAACACTGGTACTTACTATCATCGGGGTAATCCTTATATGAGGATGAAAAGAAAGAATATAAATAAAATACTTAGCATAGCACCAAACACATAATATGTGCTCCATATATGTCAGTGCCTTTCCCTATACTTTCCTCATTCAAGTTTCAATGGGCCCTCTTGATGTAAACTTTTATGATCCATGAGGCCAGTCTGTTTTCATTAAAAAAAAAAAAAATTTTTTTTTCATTAGCCCAGGTTATTTACCAGTAAATTGATCTCCATCATCCTCCTTCTCTGCAAATAGTCACTTGTTTAATAGCTCTTCCACATGTAGATAGAGCACAGAATGGGAGTCTAAAAACTTAAGTTTAGTTATAGATCTTGATGTAAAATGTTAGTGACCTCACAATTATTCAGGTCTCACTTCCCTCATGTGTAATACAAGGAGGTTGAACAAAATGACCTCCCAGGTAACTTTCAGCTCTACAGGGGTCTGCATTCCCTTCCACAGACCCTCAGCAGACAAAGACTAAAGCTGGGTCCAGCAGAAAGAGAGCTGGAACAAGTCCCCATGAGTATTTATAAAAGAGAAGGATTTTCTTAAAAGGCATCCTCTTTCCAGCCATATTCTACTCAGAATCCGTGCTATAGTATAGAGACAAGCCCTAGGAGAGAGAGAAGTCTCCAACTTACCTCCACCCCCCCTCTTCAAAGCTAACTGACTGCACGTAATTATAATGATGACCTACAGCCGGAAAACTCTTCTTAAAATATAACCCCAATTATTTTATGCAACTTTCTTTGTTTCCTTTTATTAAAAACTCCAAGTGTGTATCTCAATGATTTTCACTAGTTCCAATTATCAAAGGAGCCCTGGTGATGCAGTGGTTAACAGCTCAACTGCTAACCAAAAGTTGGGCAGTTCAAAACCACCAGCCACTCCTTGGAAACCCTATGGAGTAGTTTTTCTCTGTCTTATAGGGTCGCTATGAGTTGAAACTGATTTGACAGCAATAGGTTTTTTGTTTTTCATTACAAAAACAAAAGCCAGACTTCTCATAGCTCACTGCCATCAAGTTGATTAGATGACCCATAGAAAAACCAAACCCGAGTCAATTTTTACTCGTAGTGACCGTGTAAGACAGAGTAGAACGGCACCATAGGGTTTCTAAGGAGTAGCTGGTGAATTCAAACTGCTGACCTTTTGGTTAGCAGTAGAACTCTGACCTTGTATGGCTGAACAAATTTTATGCTCATTTTAGCTGTAGTAATATTTTGAAATTGAATTGGTATTTAATCAGAAGTACATTCTACATTTGGAGTACACTTCCAAATGAATTTACGGCATATATTTCAAAAGCTGAGGCATAAAAGGTGAGCCGGTATATTGGAAGACAGGTTCAGGCTATGAAAGACTGAAGCAATGGGAGTGGAAAGAGTGCAACAGAGGTAATGCCTAAAATTCATAAAATAAAATGTATCAGAAATAAATAGAAGTCCTTCCACTTGTGTCCAACAAATCAAATTATATGATTATAAATAAAGAAGTTATGTTTTGCACATATAAGACTCAGTGGGTATAGCAACAGAATAATTCTCCGTCCACTCCCACCCTCCCAAAAGATGTCTCATCCTAATTCCAAGAAGCTGTGAATATGTTAGGTTACATAGAAAAATGCAAAGGGGGAAATAAGGTTGCATATGGAATTAAAATTGTTAATCAGCTGACCTTAAAATAGGGAACTCATTCTAGATTACCCAATGAGCCCAATGCAATCACAAAGGTCCATAAAAGCGGAAAAGGGGCGGCGGGGGGGGGGGGGGCGGACACAAGAGGAGAGTCAGAGAGAGATGTGACAGCGGAAGAAAAGTAAAGGAAGATGCAATGCTGTTGGCTTTGAATGTGGGGAAGAAGAACACGAGCCAAGGACTGTGGGAGGGTTCTAGAAGCTAAAACACTCAAGGAAGTGGATTCTCCTCTAGAACCTCCAGAAAGGAACACAGCCCTGCTAACACCTTAAATTTTACCCCAGCACGACCTGTATGGAACTTCTGACCTGCAAAATGAGGGCTGGAAGATAACAAGATAATAAATTTGTGTTGTTTTAAGCTAGTAAGTTTATGGTAATCTGTTATAGCAGCAATAGGACACTAATACAGTGGGATTAATAAAAAGGAAGCTCTACATTCAGCAACAGAATGGAAAGTTCACAAGAAACAAATAAAATACCATCTTCAACTGCACTTGGAAAGTACTGTGTGTAGAACCATACACTATACACTGGAGAGGATAAATATGCTCCACTCTGTCCTAATCGTGAGCCCATATTCAGTGATGGAGGCCACACTTAAGGAGGAATTCATATAAGAGCCCTGGTGGCGCAGTGGTTAAGAGCTTGCCTGTTAACCAAAAGGTCAGCAGCTCAAATCCACTGGCCGCTCCTTGGAAACTCTATGGGGTAGTTCTATTCATCCTATAGGATCACTATGAGTTGGAATCGACTCGATGGCAACAGGTTTTGGGTTATATACGTTCAAAGGTAAGTGACTAAAAATCAGGTAATTCAACTAATAGTTTAAAAGACTAGGGTGTTTGGTTTGGCTTAGAGAAGAAAAAACTTAGGTGAAATATAAAAACTCTCTCCAAATACAAGATAAACATCCTCTGGACGGAAAGGAAGTGTTTTAAGTGAAATATGTGAGAGAGTGACTAGTCTTGTTTTCCATGGTTTTTTTTTTTTTTTTTAAGGGATTTTAGTTCAATGCTATGAATACCTTATATTACTCAAAATTACCTAACAACCGAATGGCTGCCTCAGGAAGTGTTTAACAAGCACTTGTACTTGGACCACCCATCAGAAAAGAAATTACAAAAGAAATCGGGAGACTGGTTATATGATCTTTAAAGTTTTTTTCTTATTCTAAATTTCTATCATGTGTTAAGCATTTATTCTTCCTTTATTCACGTTGATAAAAACAGGGTATGCATTTGAGAGGAATAGCAACTTATTATTATGTAAGTATTACTCTTTATTTAGAATGAGAAGGGACCTTAAAAATCATATAGCCCATCTCCCTTGCAATTTCTCTTTCTGAGGGGTGATCCAGGTGTTTGTTAACTTTTTTCCCTCATCTACAAAGTTAACAAAGAGGTTAAATAATGTCTTTAGATTACACAGATGCTAGGCGGTAAAGCTTTCCACTACACAAATGGTTGACTTAAACCATTAAGGTTCATTTTAATGCCAAGTTCCTTTGATTAATATTTTGCTTCCCCTCTTTCTAATTCTTGAATATTTTAAAATGATTTTTAAATAATTACGTATTAACATCCTCCCAATGATTTTTTTTTTTATGATATTAATTTATCCAATGACGGTGTCTCCAGGACCATTTTGAAGGAAGACTGCCTACAAAAAGGAGCAACCTATACTGTTTTTATGGCTACCAGGAAGGCAAAAAAAAAAAAAAAAGACCCACCTTCACACACTCATATGTAAAGCCATGTGATACTTAATCATGAATGAGTAAGGTTACCATATAAATCCAATTTCTGTTATACTCCCTAAGAAATATTTTTTTCCAAAACTCAAAAGGCCATTTAATCAGGCCAAGATTATTACCCTAGGAGACTAAAAAGTGCAATCACATATACCAAACACCGTATAAACCCACCAAAAAGATGAGTTAATTCTACTACCAAAGAAAGCCATTTTAGATACTCAGATAGAATTTATGTTTAGTAGTAAGAAAAGCAGAGTGAACACTTTTTCTAATGTTTTGATCTTATTCTGGCTAAGGGCAAAGACTCGATTCAAAACTCAAGCAACAACAACATAGCAAGTCAGGGTCAATGCCAGCACACAACTCAAAAGTTACCACCAAGCTCATGGATTGCCCATGTTCCCCGCTATCACCCTCATGGACTCTCAGCCACTCTCCTCCATCCAGCCCAGCCCCTGGCATGGGTAATAACATGAGAAGGGGACAGCTCTCTGCACCCACTCTTCAGTCTAGCAATGACAATGGAAAGAACCAAGCAAGCATGTCACAGGTTCAACAAAACTTGGAGCCAAAAAAAGGGAGCATCTAATTCCACCACCTCATCTTACTGATGAGGAAACTGGAATCCTGCGACTGGCCTGAGTTGACAGAGCCCCTTGACAGCAGGTCCAGAGCTAATACCAGGTCTTTTAGGTGCTGGCTCAGTGCTCTATCTGCTTTGGACCATGTTGCAGTCCTAAGCACCATCTTATACCTAAGCAAAAGATCACAAAATATCACTAAACTGATTTGCCTTAAAAAATTAATCCCTCAAATAAAAGCACCCATGATTTACAGAATCAAATGAAATACCAGTTGGCTAATACCACAAAAACATTGAGAAACTCCACAAGAACATTGAGATAGGCTGATGGGCATATGGGCATTCCCAGCACAAAGATCAGGGCCCTTATTGCCGAGAAAACACTAACATTTGGTTTCTTTCCGTTTCGCCTTTGGGGAAAATAAGATGCATATTCAGTGAAATAGTTTTCCGTGTAGTTAACACCTTTACCTATAGATAAGGACTGTCCTCACTAGCCTATAGGGTATTTGCTTTAGAGATTCTGAACTAGGAGGAAAGTTTCCCATCTCCAGTCAGGCATTTCCCACACCTATTTACAAATACTCAGTTTCTTTAAGGAAAAAATAGCTCCATTCTATAACTGAAGCTAAGAATTTCAATAGCAGTGCTTATAATTGAAGTAAGGCTTACAATTGAAGTTAAGACTTAATCAATGCTTTGGAAGAAATGAAGACACCGGCTTAAATTCACATGGTGATATAAATAGCTGACAACAGCTCCCAGGCACAGAGGTTTTATCCACTGGACACCTGATAGGAAGAGGGAAAATGGGAAAAGGATTCTCTAATCTGGGGGAAGGAGGAGGAAAGCCCTGAAACCCAGAGATGCACCGGTTCACCTTAAGGAAAGTCTTAAAAACATCAGGAAAGTCTGTTTTAGGCAAAGATGTCTCTGTAGCTTTACCCAAAGATATAAAATGAGAATTTTGGGAGGAAAAAAAAAATTACAATTAATTTTGCTAAGCTGTTACTGCAAGTCCAAAGAGGCTGTCAAAATAGACACCATTTAGGAAAAGTACAGCAAAGCCGTGATGTGCTTTTGAGCTAAAAATGTGTTGATCAAAAAGGCAAGTCGGTCTTTTTATGTGTGTTCCCCACTCATCCCAAGAACCCTTTCTTGCCTTCTTGAACCCAAAGCATTACCAGCTGTTAGGAGCTCTTTGAATGACAATCAGTAAACAAGTAATCACAGAGCCAAACTAAGTTATGATGGTTAAAAAAAAAATTAAAAATTCATTTTTTTAAGAATTCCCTAGTTGCCAGATTGACTAAAATCATAGCAAAAAAAAAAAAAAGACACCTAACAAAACCTTCAAACAGAATGTGAATCTGGCCTGAATATTCTCTGCTTCGTGATTCTCACCTTTAAGCAGCACACAAAGCACGCGAAGGATCTGAAACGTAAGGCGACCCATTTGCACCTACACTGCAGAGAGACGAGGACTGATAAAACTGTGCGTCAGGGGCACTATGTTGTGTTACGATTTTTTTCCTGTTACTTTACCGCTAGAACCGCGAACGCTCTGAAGCAAAGGAAGTTGAAAATCAGTGGAGAAAAGAAAAATCGGTCTTTTGTCCTGATTCTTTTGCTCCTTCTCTTTGAACACTCCTCCACTCCCTGATTCTCAAAAACAAACAAAAACAACTTCAATCAAACACAGCCAAAAATTATTTCTAGTGAGAAAAACAAAACAAAAACTAAATACTGCCTTGAATTAAACTCCAGGGACTTAAAACTGCCTCATTCTCCCAGAAAAATGAAACTTGCAAACTCTCACAAAACATAAGAACTCATTGCAATATTTTGAAAACAAGTGGTGCAACTGGTCAGAATTCTGGGATTTTTAAGCCCCTGATTCTGTAGAATTTGATAGGATTGATGGTCAATAACAGCCATAAGCATTCTGTGGGAAAGGTAACATTTTTTAAGCGAGGTGTGAAATGGACTCATTCCCTCCTCCCCAATAAATCTTTGTGTTGGACCACAATTTCTGGCTGCCTCGGATTGGCTGGTTAACTTCCCCAGCCCTGTGTAATGCCTTTGAATGAAAAACTGCTCAGAAGACTTGATGGCTGTAATTGAACTACAGAGCTATTAGGTAGCGCCCAAAGGGTAACGTGGGCACTTGGAAAGGAACTGGGAGGGTTATAACTCAGGGCGGCCTTCAGGGGGCTCCTCAGTGCTCATGTTATGGATAAACCCCCAGGCAAGCCCACACTTAAAGGGACAGACTCCTGGGCTAGCCATACCCCACATAGCCCAGAGCACAGTGGCTTGTTGGCAACAGAGTGTAGTACGAAGAAAAGTGGATTTGGCTGAATTTCTGCTGTCTCTTTTGTCACCTTTGTCATCAAGGACAAGATAGGAAATCATTGTTTTCTCCTATGTAAACTAAGGATAATCACCTGACAAGGTTATTATGATGGGAATAAATATCAAAAGGAGTATCTAAGAAAGCTATTTGTAACATATACATATTTTTTAAATCATTACTGCAGCACGTGGTTTAATATGTGTTTGGTATACATAAGCCTCAATAAAAGTCTATAGGATTTACTGGGGTTTTAAAAAGCACTCAAGACGTTGGCTCAGGAAAGAGGCAGAGGAGGGGCTGAAAGGGTGGCATCGGTTAAATTTAGCCCCCGATATTTTTATTCGAGGCGAGCTGTCACCTAGAGAAAATCCTTTAATTAAAAATCAAACAAAGAAAAGCAGTAGGTTAGACCCATACTCTAAGGCTGAATTGACACTTTCATCAGACTTACTTGTGATGCCAAATGGATTCTGTTCTGGTCCCTAAGTGGCGATCTGGGGCCAAAATGTACTTCTGCTCCAGTGTAGGGCAAATACCACCGCAGTTCAAATCTGCCCGGCGCTCCTTGGAAACTCTATCGGGCAGTTCTACTCTGTCCCATAGGGTCGCTATAAGTCGGAATCGACTCGAGGGCAGTGGGTTGGTTTTAGTGGGATTTTAATATCTGGGGAATCCACTTTATTGAGCTTCTCTGATAATCTTGTTGGCATTTATCACACTGAATGATTACTTTTAAATTACCAAGAAGAGTACAAAATCAAAAGGTAAAAATTCCCCAACATTCAATGGAAATTGTTGTATAAATATTTGTTTGAAGGTATATCAACAATTATAAGGAAATTTGTAAACCCAAAGTAGCATAATGTATGGTGGGTTCCTATTAAGCCTGTGCTTCTTTCTTAATAGCTGTTTTCGTTTTGTTTTGTTTTTTGTTGTTGCTATTTTTTTTCTCCCAATCCACAGATTAGAAAAGGTATAAAAGATCACCTCTCCACAAAGGACTCTCACTACAATCTTGGAACCTGAAAATCACTTGACCCTCACCTTGACCCAGTCTCACTGGCCCATAGACTGTCAGCCCTGGCACATAAAACAGATGCTTGCCCCAGCCTCCTGCCCTTCCTGCCTCTAGGCTCCAGGATGGTTTTGCCTCCTGGTGATAACAAGACCTCAAGTACCTCTCCACTTCTACAACTAACCTTCATGCTGCTCTTCTACGATCTCTTTTCCCTTCATGGCTCCCTTCAAGGTTAGTTTATCTAATTTTCCCCACATTAAAATGCTGAAGAAGTCAGCTAGTATGATGTGATGGTAGATAGTCCCACAAGACTAAGGATTGTGGGCTGTTCCACCTGGCTGTGATCTAGCAGGGCTCCCTTCAACCTCTCCTTTGGTAAAGACTCACACATTGTGGTCCATCTAATAAACAACTGTGAAAGAAAACAAGGAAGGAAGGGAAGCAGGGAGGAATGGAAAGAGGGATGAAGAAAGGAAGGAAGGAAAAGAGGAAGAGAGGGAGGGAGGAAAGAAGAAAGGAAGGGAGAGAGGGAGGGAAGAAGGAAGGAAGGACAGAGGAATGTAGGGAGAGTGGGAGAATAAAAGGAAGAAAGAAAGGAAAGAAAGACACCTCTAGTGGACACAGAGCTGCAATAGACTCTTATGTAATCCTTAAACCTGCTGCCTTCGAGTCAATTTCAACTCATGGTGACCCTATAGAACAGAGTAGAACTGTTCTGTAGCATTTCCAAGGCCGTAAATCTTTAAGAAAGCAGATTGACACATCTTTCTCTTATGGCGCAGCTGGTGGGTTCGAACAACTAGCCTTTTGATTAGCAGCCAAGCACTTAACCACAACACCGCTGTATAATCTCACAGGACACTATTATCTCAAAGCCCTAGTATCTTAATCTTCACACCTTAAAAATACAGCTGCAGGTATTTTATTTTGAAAGTAGATGTAGAACACAAAAGTTATCAATAGAGAATCTGAACCACAAATGAGCTATTGGAGTTTCCATTCCTACCCATCCATACAGAACCTTCAGACATCAGAACACACAGACTGTGAGTGAATTCTGGCTTCAATATTAAAAAAAACGAAAAACCATTGCCGTCAAGTCAATTCCAACTCGTAGCAACCCAGTAGGACAGAGCAGACCTGCTCCATAGGGTTTCTAAGGTTATACTCTTTACAAAAGCAGATTGCCACATCTTTCCCCAACAGAGTGGCTAGATGGGGTCAAACCGCCAAACTTTTGCTTAGCAGAACAGGGCTTAACCACCGCACCACCAGGGCTCCTCGCTTCAACATTACAAGTTCAGTAAAATAACCACGTAGCCTTAGACAGGACGCCTAACATCTCCATGCCTCAGTTTCCTCATTTGTAAAATATCCAACTGACTCAATAAAAAGACAAATCATTAATACCACCATAGGATTTTTAAAATCTGCAAAGCACTTTCCCAAGCATTATGCTATTTCACACTGTAATATATCATTGACCTACTCTCATGGGTAATATGTTATACCAGAAAGGCATATACATGAATTTACACTTTGTAAATTGCTTCTAAAACTATAAATCTAAAAAATTGTGATTATAGTTATGAGAAAATTTAGAAAAGAAACTTATAAGTGTAAATATTATAGGAATTTATAATTATTAAATATTCCCATACCAAATCCATTGCCGCTGTGTAGATTTCAACTCCTAGCAACCATTAGAACAGAGTAGAACTGCTCCATAGGGTTTCCGAGGCTATAATCTTTACAGAAGCAGACTGCCATATCTTTTTCTGTGGAGTGGCTGGTGAGTCCAAAGTGCTATAATTCCTAAATATTAGTGAAGTTTTTGTGGGAGGTGGGGAGGATGATGGGCAGAAAGTGAGGCCTTTTCTCCCTCAAATGTTCTCTGCATATTTTACCTATACTTCAAGAGACACAGTTTGACACAATTACACTATTTACAACAGGATCTTAAAATATTCTAACCATGACTGAATTATTATGGAATATATACAATTCTATTTCTTCAACATCTACATGACATACCTTTTCTTTTTGTTCTGTATCTTAAGGGAAACTTTTTCTTAAAAGACATTCCTGAATTGTCTTCCTGAAATAGAAACCATCAGTATTAGCAGCTGATACTTTCTCCTCTAAACTATAAACAAGAGTCCTCGGGATGGGAATAATCAGCTACAACTGGACCCTGAGAAATAAGATTTGCCACAAAGGTTAATCCACTGGAGACATTAACGCACTCAACAATGACTCAGAAATGTTAAAGCCAGTGCTGGTAGGCCTCTCCACTCTCCATGCTCAAGGCAAGAGGCAGCCTTATTCTGGCCCAGCCTGGGGGCTCAGACCAAGACAAACGAAGCTCATGGTAACCACTGCCGTCTAGATAAGCTTCCCTAGTCTGGCTTCAGGGTCCAGCCCTGTCTGTTGAACACTGAAATCAGGGCAGTTCAGGGGCCAAGTTGGAGACCGGGACCTAGAAACCCAGTTCTTATGGATTTCATGAGTCACTCCAAGTTTTCCACCACTACCCTCTCCTCCCAAACATTGTCCATATCAAAAGTGATGGAGAAGTGGTACAGCTCCAGCATGAAATGTAGAAAACTGGAAAGAGCGTAACTCTGACCCTCAAGACAAGCCAGATGACCTAAAAAATTGTAGTCTTTCTTGGACCCATTGTAGAGTTGAGGTCACAAGACAATCAACTAGCCTAAAAATCTAAGGAAAGACAAACACTTCAAAGGAGATACAACATGTGACCGCTGGCTTACCTGGAGCAGAGCACGAGAGGAAGACTGCTACACAAGTGTAAGACGATTTCAGCTGATATGTGTAACAAGTGTGGGCTAGTATGAGAGTCTCAAATCTGTGGAAACTGCAGATACAAGGAGAGGTTGCACCCATTCCCAGGCTCTTTTCCACAGAGCTCAAGGGGTGCCCACAAGAAAGACTGGGAGCATAGCAGAGAACCAAAGAAAACCTCCCTTGTGATGCACGCTTGGGGGAGAACGCCAGCCAGTGCTGGAAGAGAAGCTCAGAGCCCTGCCCTGCTCCATTGACCTATGGAACAAAAAGTTGTCACCCCTACAGTCCTAATGAAGACCCACTGCAGGTGGAGGAGGTAATAGAGGAAAACTTTCTACTTCTGGGAGAGAGGCAGAGGGCAGTTCTGGACCCAGACCACTATATATCCCCTACCACTAGGGATGATGCAGAATCACTGAAAAATCCCCATCCCCAAGACTCAGGGACTTGAGGCTCAAGTTTAGAAAAAAGAGAACCCAGCACCCACCCTCCCTCCTCAAGCAGGCTACTATGCAACTGTTAGCAAGTTAACAAGTACCGGAAGTCCACAGGCGGGACGGGGGCAAGAGCTCCGGGAAAGACTGCTTCACGGTGCAGGCTAGAAAGCACAACGCTGAAAGTAGAACAGGAGCATTAAGAAAACTCTTAAGCAACCCAACTCCTGCACAAAGCACAGGTACTAAATTTGAAGCTGGTGGTGCATTAAGCACTAAACAAAACTCCTGAGTAGATTGATTCAAGTGCCCAAAATAAAGGGCTAGCAGAAGACATGCTCACCTCAGGGCATATATACTATTCATCTCAGTCTCTACGGCCTGTGAGCCAGTATGGCCCACCACCAGATAAAGACTTATTGGAACACAATTTAACCTCCCAACGAAAGAAATGTGAAAAACAGCAACCTAAACAAAAAGCATGCAGAAGGAAGGAAATGATAAATATCCCAGTGGAAATAAATGAAATAAAGACTAGAAAAACTAGAAAAATCATAAAACCAAAATTTGGTTCCTTGAAAAGATCGATAAAATTTACAAAACTATAGCTAGACTAACCCAGAGGGAAAAAAACACTCAAATTAAATAAAATCAGGATTGAAACAGGACACATCAGTAGGAATCTTGCAGAAATAAAAAGGATTATAAGAGAATGTTATGAACAATTGTATGTTAACAAATTGGATGACCTATATAAAATGAACAAATTCCTACAAAAACACTACCTACTGAAATTGACTCAATAAAAAAAAAAATAGAAAATCTAAATAGAACAAGGAAAGAGATTAAATTAGTAATCAGAAAAACTTCCCAGAAAAAAGACCAACCTCCAGGTTGCTGGATAAAGATCAATATACAAAAATCAATTGTATTTTTATACACTAGCAATAAACAACTTCAAAATGAGATTTAAACAATTGCATGTAAAATCATATCAAAAATAGTAAAGTATTTAAGAATTAATTTAACAAAAGAAGTTTAAGACCTATATACTAAAACTGAAAAAATACCATTGAAAGAAATTAAAGAAACATAAACGAATGGAAAGATATAATGGCAAAACTTTCCAAATTGATTTACAGATTCATTGTAAAAACCCAAAACCCAAACCCACTGCTGTCTGTTTGATTCTGACTCATAGCAACCCTGTAGGACAGGACAGAGTGGAACTGCCCCATAGGGTTTCCAAGTCTGTAAATCTTTACGGAAGCAGAGACTGCCACATCTTTCTCCCACAGAGCAGTTGGTAGGTTTGAATCACCAACCTTTCGGTTAGCAGCCGAGTGCCTCACCACTGTGCCATTAGGGCTCTTTAGATTCAACATAATCCCTATCAAATTCTAGACGCCATTTTGGAAGAAAATTTTAAGCTCATCCTAAAATTCGTATTTTAGAGTTTCCAAGGAGTGCCTGGTGGATTCGAACTGCCGACCTTTTGGTTAGCAGCCATAGCACTTAACCACTACACCACCGTAGGATTTACAACACCTAATGGAAACCCTGGTGGTTAAGTGCTACAGCTGTTAACCAAGAGGTTGGCAGTTCAAATCCACCAGGCACTCCTTGGAAACTCTACAGGGCAGTTCTGCTCTGTCCTATAGGGTCGCTATGAGTCAGAATCGACTCGACGGCACTAGGTTTGGTTTTTAGGTTTTAAGAAAATCAGGAGATGACAAAATGGTGGGCAATCACACCATACTGGGAATCATGGACTAACCAAGTTACACACATTTTGGGGGGGGGGCACAATTCAATCCATAATACTAATAATACTCAGAAATGCTGTTTTAAAAAAAAAAAAACAGCTTTTTGAGGGGAAAAAAAAATATGTCCCAAGGCAATATACTCTGGAGCTGAACTACTCAAAGCAGTTTCTGGTTTTGGCCCGATGGGCCTGCGTAAAGCTGCCCCAACCACAGTAATGTAGGATATGAGTAAAGAACAGCATGAGCACAAGAATTCACCAGGAGCCCTACAGCAGCACCTCATTTATCAGAAAACCATAATTCTTGGAAACACCCCCTACGCAGAAAATAGCTTTAAAAAAAAAACCAGGAGTATGGCCCCGGACACCCTTTTAACTCAGTGCTGAAGTCAGTCCTGAAGTTCACCCCTCTGCCAAAGATTAGACAGGCGTATAAAATAATGACACACTAGTAGTTCAACCATGCTTAGGAGACTAAATGAGCACATTAACCCAAAACAAGGACCGGAAGGCAGGAAGGGACAGGAAAACTGGACGGATAGAAATGGGGAGCCCAATGTCGAGAAGGGGAGAGTATTGGCACACGGCAGGGTTGGCACCCAATGTCACAGAACTATTTGTGTATTGTTTAATGAGAAACTAATTCGCTTTGCAAACTTTCACCTAAAACACAACTTAAAAAAAAAAAAGGTATTTGCAATGAAAAAAAAATAATAATAACTAAAAGCAAAAAAGAAACTTTAAAAAGTCACAATTCGACATGTTAGAGCTTTCTGCACTTTGTCCTAGGAAAGCCCTCAGCCCCTGACGCAGAGCCTACGGGGAGGAGGCTAACAAGCTGAGGTCTCTCCTTTCCCTCCTTGCCACAGGACAGAAGCCAGGTGTTGGAAAGCTATTAGGGCAGCTGCTAGAATCACACTGGCAGCAGCAGAAAGTGGCTCCTGAGTGCCATAGTGAGAAAAGAGACAGAAAAACTGTAAAAAAATATAAAATAAACCAGATAACCAAAAAACACAGCAGGTTAAAGCCATTTTGCAAAGAGCCAAAGCCCACATATCTCAGTCATCTTTGAAAACATCATACCGCACAGCAGAGACTCACTATGTGCACAATGATGGCTGAATCATCAGGAAACAGGTAAAAAGAAGTTAAAATGAAGAAATTGCGGTTTAACCAGGGAGGCATCATACATACGGAATATTCACTTTCGCAAAACACGTCACTCCTTAAAAATGAGAAACAAATGAACTATTGCTGTATTAGCATTTTATCAAACCTTTCTCACTAAAATCACTCAGGCTGACGTGAAGTGTCATTGAAAACTTGTAAACAATTTATAAAATCCTCATCACAATCTCTAAAATTAAACACTAACAACTGAATTGCAAAAATCTAGTCACTACCTCTAAAATGTCGTAAAACACTTTCTAAAACATTTCACAGAAGCGCTGGGCTAGAAATACGAGCACAATATAACATATTCATTCTTTGCCATTTTTTCAGGGGTCAGTGGCAGCTGATACACGGGAGCACTAATAAAGCCTCTGAGCATTCCTGCTACCACTGAAGAAAGAGATTCACCAAAAAAAACCCCACTCCGGTCACGTGATCAGGTCTGGTGATAATAAAATGGAGATATTGGATTTTTCTTCAAATCCACTATAAATCACGCTCTGATGCTTCCTCCACCATGAGAGTTCTGACCCATCTTATCTAAAACTTAGGAAAACTTGGGTAGAGTCTGCTCCCAGAATATAATAACATCTCTCCCAAGGCTCATTTGATTTACTCTGATCCCATTTATGCCATTTCTGGAATAATCTGCCCATAACTTCCAGAGACTGGGGGGGAAAAAAAAGAGAGAGAGAGAGAGAGATTTTGATCCTTGTTTTAAATACCAATTTCCAGGAAATGTCAAATATCAGCCAATTGTCAATTATCTTCTGTGCTCCTACTATTTTCTCAGGACTCTATCAGTCACTGTTACATGCTAGCAGGGAAGTATAAAACATGGTCTTTACAAGCAAGGATTTGCACTCATATTGAGGAACTAATTAGTAAATGTGAAACATATACCAAATGGAGAGTATATAATTAAGTACACAATTATTTTACTAAAGACTAAGTTTTGCAGGCTTTCAGAAATTACTGAACTTTGGAGTGGTCAGAGAAAGTTTCACAGAGGACTGAAGACTTCTTTTGGAAAATCTCTGTTAGAGAATAATGTTGGATAGGGTTATATTTTGGAGACAGAAGAATTGATAAATATTGTTGGCATAGATGTCATGAGAAGGAACTAGGGAGACAAAAAAGGTTTTGAACAGAGTACTGACACAAACAGTTAACACACTCAGCTGCTAACCAAAAGGTTGGAGGTTCAGGTCTACCCAGAGGCACCTCGGAAGAAAGACTTGGTGATCTACTTCTGAAAAATCAGCCATTGAAAACCCCATGGAGCACAGTTCTACTCTGGCGCAGGTACAGCCACCATGAGTCAGAAATGACTTGACGGTAACTGCTGTAGCCTGTACACGGGGTAAATAGAGTCAGGGAGAATAGTGTGAGGTCATAAGTTGACTAGCATTGAGGCTGTGAGAATGGAGATGGAAGACAACACAAGGGGCATCAGAAAGAACTAACTGGATGACTGACTTAATGTAGGGTATGAAGCAAAGGAAAAGGTAAAAACAAGACTCCAGCCTCTTTTGAGTCTGGATGACAGGAAGAACAAAGGTGTCATTGACAAAGGTAAACAAGAATTTATCTGGTGGTGTCTAGAACATGTTTTTTTTTCTGGAGATGAAGTGCGTACAGAAATGGAAAGGCAGAGGTTCATAAAAATCATGAGGCATAGACTCCGTATGCTACAGAAGGTCTGGAAAAGGACAGAGTAATAAGCATCAAAGTCATCAGAAGTTTCATTAAAGAGGTAGAACTGAAAAAGTGTTTAGAGATAGAACGGGGTGCAGGGGGAGGCGGGACAAGAGTGAGAGGTCAAGACAACTGGAATAATTCTTGGAACCATTGGCCTCAACTCTCCTGTCAAGTGAAGCAACAGAGAGAAGACAGGATGTGAGTCTGTCTCTGTGTTATGGATTGAATCGTGTCCCCCAAAAATATGTGCCACCTAGGCCAGCATTGTGTGATTGTCCACCATTTTGTCACCTGATGTAATTTTCCTATGTGTTGTAAATCCTACCTCTATGATGTTAATGAGACAGGATTAGAGGCAACTATGTTAATGAGGCAGGACTCCATCTACAAGATTAGGCTTTGTTTTGAGTCAATCTCTTTTGAGATATAAGAGAGAGAAGCAATCAGAGAGAGACAGGGGACCTCAGGCCACCAAGAAAGCAGTACCAGGAGCAGAGTGCATCTTTGGACCCAAGGTTCCTGCACTGAGAAGCTCCCAGACAGAAGACTGGTGACAAGGATGTTCTCCCAGAGCCAGCAAAGAGGGAAAACCTTCCCCTAGAGCTGGCACCCTGAATTTGGGCTTCTGGCTACCTAAACTGTGAGAGAATAAATTTCTCCTTGTGAAAGCCATCCACTCGTGATATTTCTGTTACAGCAACACTAGATAACTAAGACACTCTGCTTAGGTGTGGGACAGAGGTGAAAAGAAAAGCCAGTGGAAAGACAGGAGAAATTAACAAATTGGAATAAGAGCCAAGAAAGTGCCATGCCATGAGACAGGAGAGTTTTATGGCAGACAGACTGATAGGCAGTGTCAAACAAATAAAAATAAAATTTTTATTTTATTTCCAGAAAAATAAGGAAATTGTTTTTTTGTTTTTATTTTATTATCCAGAGACTTCAGGGATAGAGTAGATGAAGAAATGACATCTGAATTTAATCATTAAGAGGTGAGTGATATGAGAGAGAAGAGCGAAACTAGAGTATCAGGGATAGAGCCACGTTTCAAGGGGCTCATGAAAGAATAGAAGAGGAGAAAGTGGAACTGCTACATTTAATTATTAGAGCAGAAAATCTGATATGAAAAGCAACTAGGGGAAATATTCACAAAGCAAATGGTAGTTCAATATTTTAGGCTAATGAATACAGGCAAGGTAAAAAGATGGTAGCTGTGTGCACTGGAATGGCCAGGAACAACTTTTCAAAGTAGGTGACACTTCTGCAACCTTGAGGGTAGAACTAAAGATTCCAAGAAAGAGGGAAAGATTAATGATACTGACAGGACAGAAAGTAGATATAGGCACATGGTCCCTCGAGACTTGAGAAAGGAAGAAACTTTAGAGAAGGATGGAGGATGGGTTTGTTTAGGAAAGAAGGGCATGATTTTCCTCTGGGACTTAAAGAAACAGTGTGACTAGAAAGATGAAAGAACAACACCTGGACTGTTGAACAAGAGGTCATCCCAGCAGCCTTTCCAGGGCTGAAAAGGTTATATCGACATTGTTTTCATTTAAAGGTCCAGTATGTGATTTCCATCCCAGAGTTCTGTAAAATTTCCAGAAGCCGTTGAAGAACTACTTTAATTTACTTCTAGAAATACTGAGGTTAGCTAATGACAAGTGAGAGGGATGACATGATGGAAAAGGGTAGAAAAGGTCAGTCCCAGAGTTTATAGATTAAGATCTAGACTAGATAATGTCACCCAAAAGATGCAATTAAAGCACATGGAGAAATGACAAGCACTTGAGAAAAACTAAGCATGATTTTATGAAGACCAAATTACACTCATCTAAACTCATCTCCACACTTTTGTTGGGTGAAATGGAAACAAATGTGTAGTATCTTTCCAATAGAAATGTTTTGAGTTGATCTCAGCATATCCATCAAGAAACGAGGGATATCAAGTTAAAGAAATATTTATTATATTGAGATGGGAAGCATTTTGCTGAAATCAAATAGTTCATCCTACCCCTGTCACGAATCAGCTAAATGTACGATTGATTCTAGAAAGGAATTATGCCCAGTGTATATCAATCCAGGTGTGCTAGTGATTGGGGACCTTTGTAGGAGAAGATTGCATCTAGAGAATCCTTATCAGAAAAGGAGACACGCTAAGCAGAACTGGAGCCAATACATACAGACTGGAGTGAAGGGGCGCAGCCCAGTATCAGGAGCATACTGAGTTTGTGAGCTCCCTGTTCAGAAGCCAATGACAACTTCACAGAGAAAGTTCAAGTTCTATCTAGGTGTCTGGGCTCTGTGCCATCAATGTCCCTTCCAGTCCCAAGACTTTATGATTCCAAGTGAACATAGCTTTACACAAAGGACTTGATCCTTTTTTTTCTCTGTAAGTATATAAATACAACTGTCCTTTATTGATGTATTATAATTTTAGAGATCTTTCTTCAAAATTTCTGATTCATAAATACTAAGAAATGTGTTCTAACTTCTGTTTTCTTAAATTTCTATATCAAATAAAAAACAATAACTAATGATTTATGAACTCTTACTATGTGTCTAGCACTTTTCATGAATGATATTATTTAACCCTCACAATAACTCATTTAACTTATTTAGTGCTGCTATAACAGAAATACCACAAGGAGATGGCTTTAACAAAGAAAAATTTATTCTCTCACGGTTTAGGAGTTTAGAAGTCCAAATTCAGGATACGAGCTCCAGAGGAAGGCTTTCTCTTCTGACAGCTGTGGAGGAAGGTCCTTGTGATCAATCTTCCCCAGGTCTAGGAGTTTCTTAGTGCAAGGACCCCTGGCCCAAAGGACAAGCTCTGTTCCTGGCACTTCTTTCTTTGTGGTATGAGGTCCCTCTCCTTTCTGCTCACTTCTCTTTTTTATGTCTCAAAAAAGATCGATCAATTCAAGATACAGCTTAATCTTGTAGATTGAGTCCTGCCTCATTATCATAACAGACTCTAATCCTGCCTCATTAACACCATGGAGGTTATGATTTACAACACATAGGATAATCACATCTGATCACAAAATTGTGGACAACCACACAATACTGGAAATCATGGCCTAGCCAAGTTGACACACACTTTGGGGGACACAATTCAATCCATAACAGAACTATTATTCACATACTAGAAATAAGGAAGCCAAGGCCCTAGATAGGTTAAGTAATTTAATCAAGGTTACAGAGTAAGTGAGTGGTACAGGTAGTGCTGGAAATAACCCCTACACTCATCCGACTCTGGAGACCCTGTCCTTAACCTCCACTCTAGAATACTTTCATTAATGACCTATTATTCCAGCACAGAAACAAATGCTTGAGCAACTCCTACTTGAAAAAGTCCTAGTATTACATGAGAATCTTTTATCAAAAATGAATTGCTTTATATTATAAAAAGATTGCCATCACCACCATCCTAGTCTAATCCATTGATTTTCAAAATGTGGTCTTTGGATCCCTGGGAGTCCTCTAGAAGCTTTCAGGGGGACCAAAAACCAAACCAGTTGCCGTCGAGTCGATTCTGACTCACAGCAACCCTGTAGGACAGAGTAGAACTGCCCCATAGGGTTTCCAAGGAGCCCCTGGTGGATTTGAACTGCCGACCTTTTGGTTAGCAACTGCAGCTCTTAACCACTACACCACCAGGGTTTCCTTCGGGGGACGGTGAGGTCAAAACTATATTCGCAGTAATACGAAGATTTGCTTGCCTTTTTCATTGTGTTGTCACTCGCACTGACACTGCAAAACAAAACTGGGTAAAACCCCTGGTGCTTCAGCACAAATCAAGGCAGTGGCACCAAACTGGACTAGAGGTCAACTGGACTAGAAGTCCCTGTACTCTTTACGGCAGTGGACTTGCAACTGTTTTAAAAAAAACACCAGTTTCCCTTAAAATGTGCTTGATGAAGCAGTGAAAATTGCTAATTTTATTAAATATTGGCCCTGAGTGCACATCTTTTTAATATTCTGCACATCAGAGTATCCCAGCTGTCTCAAGAAAAAAGACTTCCGTGATTGAGTAGCCAGCTCAACTAGCCACTTTTTCATGTAACACTATTTAACTTGAAAGAATGAACAAAAGATAAACTATAGTTAACCATTCCTGGGAATTTGACATTTTCTTGAAAAAAAAAAAAGAGCCTATCACTTCAAGGAAAACAACCATTTGTGGCCAAAGATAAAATTTGTTAATTCAAAAAAAATTAGTATTTGCAAAACATGTACATGAGCTTGACACATTCTCAATACTAAAAGTCTTCTAAATATATTGGTAGAAATAACGTGTATAATTTTTTAAGTATTGTATAATTAAATATACCTACATTTGCATAACTCAGTGAACCGCTATTTTCCAAATAACCAGTGCATGATGTGATATAATTATGCATGGGTGAATATCTATTCAAAGTGCAAGATATAACAATGGGTTTTAATGTAACAGAATGATAAGGTCATTGATATAGTTACAGATTCCACATTGCAACTAACCTTCAATTACTGTCACTTAGTCTTGGCGTAGTATCAAAGAAAATCTACAATTATCTGAAAAGGCCATTAAAATATCCCTCTCTTTTCCAAGTACATGTCTATGTGAACTGATTTTCTTCACCTACATGGATCAAAATAGCCTGTAGCAAAAAAAGTGATGCAAAAGCCAATATGAGAATTCAGCTATCTTCTATTAAGTTGGACATTAAAGAGATTTGCAAAAATGTAAAGTAATGCCACTCTACTCATTGATTTTTTTAAGAAAATAGTTATTTTTGTAAAATATATATATATAATTTATATTAACATGTAATCGAGTTATAGTTTTTTTAACGAATAAATAAATGTTTTAATTCCTAATACAGTGGATATTGATAGATAGAGCCAACATAAAAGTTCTTTGGCCTCCTCGAAAATATTTAAGAAAATAAAGAAGTCCTGAAAATAATAAAGGAGGCCTGGTGGTACAGTGGTTAAAGCGCTCAGCTGCAAACCAAGAGATCAGCATTTCAAACCCACCAGCTGCTCCAGGAGAGAAGGATGTGGCAGTCTGCTTCCTTAAGGATTTACAGGCTTGGAAACCCTATGCGGCAGTTCTGCTTTATCCTACACGGTCGCTATGAGTCAGAATTGACTTGATGGCAACGGGTTTGGTTTTTGGTTTGAGAAGATTAAGTTTGAAAACCATTGCTCTAATATACTTAATTTATCAAAATTTGATATAAAGAACCACTGAATTGATCTAACATCCTACAAAAAATAGAAAAAGCTTGTACCAGAGTTCTAATGGTAGTATTATGTGCTTGTCATCATTTTCTATTTATACATCAAACCCGCAAGGGCCTAAAATAAAAGCTGCCACAATTTCCAAAGTCCCCATTTGCAGGGAGAATTTCTGTTCTAGGATTTTCATCTGGAAAAAAGAAGCTACCAGCTTCATCTATTTAGGTCAATTTTTACTGTTTTAATTTTAAAAATCTGATTTCTGCTTTCAATCACATATTTTAACATCTCAAGTAAGACTAGAAGCATTGCATGGAAAACCTAATCTTAAACCCCCTTTTCCCAAAACCATAGTTACCCCCTCCCCATGCCCGCAGCCTGTCTCCACAACCTTTTGACTCTGAGGCCCAAAGCAAGTCATAACCTGGAAGACAAAGCCTGCATCTTACTGTGTTGTATTTGAACCTTGCACAGAATCTCATACATCTGAATAGGCATTAATGCAGAGGACGCCCTCATTGGATATTTGGAATTGCTTTAAAATATTTCTGTTACAGTAGGAAAATTCCTAAAAATTAAAAATTGTACTGTTAAGAGAAGCAAAGAGATGTTCGCATTTCCTCCTCAGTAACGACGACGGCACTGGGAAAAAATGGGAATCATTTCTAGGGGTGCTACTGGATCGGCATTTTAAGACACCATTCACCCATTATATTCTACTGATGGACTGAGGACAGACAGCTACTAGTCTAATACAGGCTTATTTTTCAGTTGCAAGCACAGAAACTGTGTTAAATGTTTGGACAGCAGTGACAAAGTCTTCATCTTGAAGGAAGGTTACAGAGGCTTCAGGTACAGAGAATAAAACTGAAGGAGCGTTTTCACTCCAACTCCAAATATACATATGCTTCGCTAAGATTCATACGCCTTCTGTGCTTATGATATTTTACCAATTTTGAGATGTGTTCTTGAGTGCATTTCAACACAAGGTGCAAACTCACTTTTTGATTTATTAAAACTTCAAAAATCCTGTTTGTTTTTCTGCTCATTCTATTCAGTCGCAGAAAATGTGAATTTATTTAGAGAACACTTTTTTGGCCCTATCATGGATCCCTCTCCTTCATCTTTAGACAAACCCTAAAGATGAGCAAATAAGAAATAAATGCCCTGACTTGAATGAGATCATCTGGCCTCATTTATGGACTGTATCTTAACAGCAAACCTCAGGTCTGAGTTACAACTACCCTGCTATTTCTCATTTTGGCTTCCCCTTGGGGGAAAAGCTGCCAGGTTCACAGAAGATATGTGGAATAAAGAAAAAAAAGGTCCCTGAACAATCTAATTTGTCAATTCAAAATGCCAGTGGACCTTCAAGCCCCTTCCCTCTCTCTGTTTCTGATTTTCTTTCCTCTAAACTACTCATGGGAGATGATATTTTTTTCTCCAAAATATAGCTGTCAACTTAAGGTAACTAAATAATAATTTCACCTAAAAGTACCGTCACAGAGTGAGGTGTAGCTAGCCAATAGAGATTTCTCATTAAGCCTTCCCAGAAATGAAAATTTACAACACTGCCTTCTGTGTCCAGAAATTATATTTACAGCCATGTCTATTTACGTTAACTTAGACTCTAGCTTGTTTGGGAACTTACAAAAACATTGTAAACTGACCACATACATTTTTATAATTAAAAGTAAATTCATATGTGTAAAAAGCTTCAGGTACTGTCTCTATAACTTATGTGACTTATGTAGAAAACCAAGTAAATACAAATAAAAATGCTTTCCTTTTGTAATTGCAGTGGTTTATGCATTGCATGGTCATATTTTAATAAAAATCTGTCAACCTGAGGCTCACAGAAGTGTGATAAGACTACCAATCATCTAGAACAGAAATGGACTAGGTGACCCCAGTTGCCAGGGGCTAGACACATGGCTCACAGAGGACCATCAAGCTGAACTAAGAAGAATCATTTCTTTTTTCTTTATGCCCTATTTCTGCTATTTAGATATTACAAGTTGGGCTTAGCATTCTACTCTCACGCCATGAACAGTAAGCACCTAGGCTGACACTGCCTAGTAGTTTTAATTAAAAGCTGTTCATAGTAAAATCCCATTGCTATTCTCTGTCTATGTCTTAGCAGATGGCCCAAAATAAGAGTTTCGTTCATCTGCTTAAAATCAATTTTCTGTAACAGATAATTTTGTGGACAAATGGTGAATGAAAAAATAAACTAATACATGAATGAGAAAACAAAAGCTGATGAGGTTTAATTTCACTCCCTGTCCCTCTCACAATGTCACCAAAGAAATCGGGCACACATCTGAGGGGCAGAGAGAGCCCATGGGCAACATGTCAAAAAGGAGCTGTTTGATTCTGCTCTTTGCTCAGAGGCAGCAGCTAAGAAAGGAAGACATTCTGTTGGAAAGATGGGAGAGCCCTCGGTGTGAATTTGGAATGCAGCCCATGTTGGCTGCCAATAAATAAGGGAGAGGTGAGAGGTTTGTCAAGCCGGCCCGATGCTGGGAAAGAAATCTGCAACAACTAGGGAATGGGAGAGAAGATGGGAGTTTGAGACCTCAGCCTGGAAACCAGGAAGAAAAGCATGACAGCTTGTTAGGTAGAAAGTGTGATGGTAAAAACTGGACTGGGTTTCTTTTTCTTGTTTACTTGCTAACTCTCTAGACTAGGTTGAAGCCATTTCATCTCCTCTTTCGGATAGCTAAGTATGATTTCTATAATTGCCATGATTACAACAAAACTGTTTCAGTGAAGCCCATCATAAAACAAGATAGACTGGTTCATCCATGTCTATTCTAATATAAAACATCAATTAAATACCTTGTGTTTTATTAATGGAGAACATTATACAGAAAATATATCTCCATTGTGTTGGAGATAAAGCATTTTTTCTTCTATTTTGAAGTGAAAACCTCCTTTTATCTGAATCCAAATGAATCTGCCAAACATAGAGGCATTCAAGCTTTATTTTTCTAGAACCACGTAATTCTCAAAAAATTCCATTACCTAATATTTAATTCACCATGATTCCACTTAACATTATTGATGACTTATACTTAGCTTTTGAGACTCCAGTGTTGATCAACATTGACCTTGTCTCGTAGGGAAGCAATAAAATACTTAGCTGTGGTGACAGAATGGTACCAAGATAATAAAGAGAAAAAACAGTAAAGATACTGAGCAGGCAATGAATTTTAAAAATCAATTAAAGAATCAATGCTGTTTTCACTTTGTCACAAAAATTCCGAGTCAGAGACAATGCTAGATCAAAAGAAGCTGTGGTTTTATTGGCATTTCTGGCAACATTCATTAAATGAAAGCCCACTACTGATTGACTGATAAAGCGTACAACAAGAGTAAATTACGGTTATGGATTTGCATATGCACTTGACTTCAGTAAGATGCTTAAAGGATATTTTCATCAGTAGCTGCAGGCAATAGAAAATGAATCATGTTCTGAATTTAACATTAAGTATTTAAAATCATTTAAATATTATTGATGTTAATTGATTTAAACTACTTTCATCATTTAAAAAAGGTTTCACTGTTTTATTGCTCATTGTATAGCTAGTAACATATCAACTAGCCCTTTTTTTTTTTTTTTTTTTTTTAACCTGCTCTCAACTCAGGCTTTCTGGACCAGCACTGGTATTGGCCACACTGTTTCTATCCTTGGGCAGAGCACTAAGCAGAAGATGCAAGAAGTGGAAAGTGTCCATTTCCTTCAAGACCCTTCATCTGTCTTATGTGATTTAAATCCCAATGAATCTCAAAACACAAGATGATTTTGGGTGGTGTCATAATGACAAGAAGATCAAAAAACAAAATGGCATGCAAATCTCGTGTTTAAAAAAAAAAAAATAAGCACACAACAAATAGCACATAATTCCTGTCCAATAACTACTGTAAAAAAATTACCCACTGCAACATGAAACATTGAAGACTAAGCTATGAGAAGACAAATCTTTCTTACATCAAATTCTCTTCCTAGAATACCACAGTATATATAGGAATTTTTGAGCAAGTAGTGCTCCTTAACAGAAGAGGTGGAGAGGTGTGAGAGAAAGAAACGTCCCCTCCGTGAGATACTGACCATTTAGTAGGAAAAAATAAACAGAAGGCATTCAACAGAGAGTTGTTGAAAACTCCAGTGCCAACATAAAATAGAGTAGGGGTCATTACGAAAAGGCAGAGTATCAGAAAACGGCGTGATTAAAATCGCATGCATAACTGCTGAAAGCAGTGAGCATCAAGCAATGACCAGATGGGCAATTTAAAAGTTTCTTGGAAGAGGTGAATCTCGAAACAATTAGAGATATGGAACGGGAAAAGAGTGAAACAGCAGGCCAGAAATATAAACTTAGAGGTTGAGTAAATATGAGAATTGGTGCCATACCTTAATGCACTTCATCCTGGAAATCAAGGGAGGAAAACAATCGTGGTGTTCAACGTGAACTTACAAGCAGCTACACAGTTATGCCAACAAGGCATCATCTCATAATATACCTGCCACCATCTTGAAACTGGGTACTGTCTGTTCCAGTTCAATGTCCCAGGAATATTAACAGAGCTTTCTTGGTCGAGAAGGCTAAGTTATAAACTTGCCAAAACACATTAGGACCTTAATATAGAGAAGATACAAGCTTCCCCACTTAAGGATGTCTTCCATTAATTCTAGTCTAGGGCAAAAAAACCCAGAATCTAGAGCCAAAAATAAAAGTTTCTTAATGCTTCATTGAAAAATTGGAGACTAGAGAGGAGAATCTCAATTGTATACTTATATTCTAGATGTTTGAATTTATACACACTAAGACATCATCAGAACAAGTGACATTCAAAATGTATATTTAAAAATATATATGTATTTTATGTATCCCTAGAAATAATATTAAGTAACAAACATGAGTTCTATCCATATGTTGCTTGGTGATTTTCATCTTCTTTTAACTGTATGTTTCTCCAACAGGTTAAAACACAAATGCTTCAAAAGCAGACAAAACTAGCTATTTTTCCACAATAATAAAAAACATTTAAGGCATGATGTTCAACTGGTTTTGAGTTACAGTCCAACGTGGACTTCAATGTGCATTTGAAGTGACTTTGTGTTGTTCAACAACCAATCACACATAACTTTGTAATAACACAAAATGCACCTCTAAAAAGTGACAGCCCATCTCACAAATTGATAAATTTAAAATCCAAAAATCTTATTTATGGCACTTTTTTTTACTAACAGCACACATTATTATATAGAAAAATACACTTTATTATATAAAAATATATAAAGAATATAAAATATACTTTATTATATAAAAATATACTTGATGTTTGTAGCTTTGGAGCACTTGTAGCACAGTGGTTAAGAACTCAGCTGCTAACCAAAAGATCAGCAGTTCGAATACACCAGCCACTTCTTGGAAACCCTATGGGGCAGTTCTACTCTGTCAGAATTGACCCGACGACAACGGTTTGGTGTTTTTGTTTTGTTTTGTTTTACAACTTAAAAAAACTTTTATAATTTATAATATACACCCAGTATATTTTGAATATCTACTGTACCAGAGAGTTATTATCAGTCTGATACAGGATGGAAATTCAGTACCTATATTCATGATATGAATTTCAGTTTTCATTTTAAAATGTATTAGTGGGTAAATTATTCCATCTGTTTGCTTTTCGTCTTCTTAAGTCTTAATTTTTCACTATCATCACATAAAATAGATGCAATGAGAAATGAAGATTATTTCAGTAAGACAAATAAAACTGACTTTTTAAATTCTGTCATGAAATCAAATGGTCAGGACAGGGTAACACTCAAGAACCAAAACCTGTGACTTGACTCTGGGTGAATTCCACAAGGCTCACAATTCAGATACTGTTTTGTTGTTTTTTTTTTTTATGTGAATGGCAGCTGTGCTCAAAATGGTTAAATCTATTTCAAATAAATAACGTCAACATTCTGAAGTATACTGAGAGATAATTTAAAATGTTAAAAGTATCCTCAATATTGGAGCCCTGCTAGCACAGTAGTTAAGAGCTCAGCTGCTAACCAAAAGGTTGGCAGTTCAAATCCACCAGCCACTCCTTGGAAACTCTATGGGGCAGCTCTACTCTGTTCTGTGGGGTCACTATGAGTCAGAATAGGCTCAATAGCAATGGGATTCGTTTGGTTTTTTTATCCTCAATATTGATTCAAGGTATTTGTTAAGATAGTTTTTTATTAGCCGCAAAGTCATGATCCTTTTAAGACTTTTTTAATATGCTACATAATAAATAAATGTAGAATAGAAAACAATTTTGAAGAATATACTCAAAAGGGAAAACAGATTCTGAGCAGAAGAATCAAGTGTTTTTATTTTCTTTTTTCCTGTTTTTGCTTGCTAATTATTTTACAATAAATATGAGTTATTTATAATTTCATAAATTGTTCTTAGTTTTAAAACTAATGTAAGACATTAGAGAAGAACATTCAATTTAAAAAACATATAGTTAATATCTGTTATGTGTTTATGTGTAAGGCATTGTGTGTGTCAGATGCTGAGAAACACAAAAAATATAAATAATGCCCAATCCCTGCTTCCAAAGACTTTGAACCTCTGCTCAGAATCATGATTAGACTAGAGAAAAACAATAATAACATTAGTCTATAGTTTATTCCCAAGGCACTGTTTAGGCACTTTATAAAGACTTCTAATCTTCATATTAAACCTTGTTATTGTTGTTCCAACTCATAGCCACCCTAACCACAATAGAACAAAATGCTGCCCAGTCCTGCACCATCCCCACAATTGTTGCTATGCTTGAGCCCATTGTTGCAGTCACTGTGTCAATCCATCTCACCTATAGCCTTCCTCTTTTTCACTGTCCTTCTCCAGGGACTGGTCCCTCCTGATAACATGTCCATTTTACCAAACCTGACAAATTGGTAAATATCCCAACATTACAGACAAGGAAACTGAGGCTCAGAGGGGTGAAGCTTTGTAATCACAGACACATAGTTTATATGAGTCCAAAGTTGACAGTTTTCATTCTATTGTGTTTTGTAAAATATTCTGATTGAAAGAAAAGCAACATATATGCCAAACAAACGATAAATATTTTAGACTTACTTGACACTAAAACCAGACTGAATATTACTTAAGTGTACAGAGAGATCATGATGAACACAGATTATTATTTTACCTGCCATGTACAGATAGGTTGGCTGACTGAAAGTTTCAGTCAACAGAATGCCAGGTAACAGTGGAGAAATGTCCAAGGGTTAAATTTCAAACTGTAGAACTTATCTAGCTTAAGTATAAATACAAACATCGTTTTAAACACAGATGTTTTATACTTTTCAAATTCATTGTCTCAGCAGAGTCTTGAAAAGGAAGTAAACCTATAAACATGTAGATTAACTGTTGATTGAACGAATGGCGTACAAAAAAAAAAAAACAGAGAGGTTCAATGTCTTAACAAAGGGCACCTGGCAAGTTAGCGAAGTGCTAACGCTAGATTCAGTGCTCTTTCAGCGTGTCGCCTGGAGGTCTGCACTTGAAAAATATACTCACAACAGAACTGTAGTTTATGTGAAAGCCACTCACCCCCCAACAATACTGGCAGATTCTTTTACAATCCAGTTATTTGTAATAATAAAAATAAAAGTAGAAAATATATATATATATATAACATTGAGCATATTTTACACATATTCACTCTAATCTTGAGGGTTGATTTTGCTATAAACAATTTTTTTTAAAAAACTGATGAAGAAATTGAGGCTCTCAGATTTTTAAAGTAAGGTTCCCAAGGTCACACAACTGTTGAATAATGGATCAAACGTTCAACTCTAGACCGAGTTGATGTTGTGTCCCAGGTGGTTTCCACATGCTAGTTTTGATTAGGTAATCTTCTCAGATGTTACTATTTATGGCCTGAGTTCTTTATAGACTAAGGAGGAGTCTAAATAAATAAAATTTTATGTATTCAGGTAAAAATCATTGTCATCACTTAGTCGTTTACCAAATAACGATTAGAACTTGGTCCTCGTTAGGATGGAGCTATTGCCAGGCAGCAGGTAGAGCATCACCAGGGAGATGGAAGTGCTTTCACTGACCGTTCACCTGCCTCCATGGGGAACAGCTGCCCAGCTAGGGCCATCAGCCTTCCCCAAAGGGGCTGTAAGCCTCACAGGCTACTAGGGAGTCAGTGCTCTTTCTAAGCCCTCACCATGCTGACACATTTATTCTTAGCTTACTGGCCAGAGTCTGAAAGTGCAGGTTTTATGGCTGCATGAAAAACAGAAGTGAGTGCCTCAAGGTGCTTGCTTGCAAATAACTTATGGAAGGAGTCATCTAATGCATTACACCAAAAGAGTTTTCACTCTCATGATTTTTATTTGCGTTTAGAGTAGGTCGGTCCACCTACTGGAAATACCTTAATAATGTTTCTTTTCCTCCGAGTTTGTTTTCTAACTCTGGGGAAAGAACCACAGCAGAAAGAATGAAGGTGTTGGAAGTTATATTCCTAAAGACACCTGCCCAGATTTTGGTATCCACTGATTTTACCATTTTATGTCTAGATTAGAAATCCCAGTGTCAGTCTCTAGAACAGGAAACACAAAGCTACAGAATTTGTTGGTACCAACCTTTCTTTCATTATCTTCTTTAAGCCTTTCATCTTCATTTTCCTATTATTAAAAAAATAAATATGGTAATCAACTATCTGCAAAAAAAAAAATTGTAAAATAAATCTTTAATCTCTTCTGTTTCCTCTCACCTTCTTGGTAAGATCAAATTATTTTTTATTATAGATATTATTCAATAGTTCTGTTTAAAGTTTTTCACCTCATCCTTGCTAATACTTCTGTTGCCCTGTTTTTCATATTCCTCTTCCATCTTGTAACACACTGGACCTTTCTTGGAGCCCTGGTGGCATAGTAGTTAAGAGCTCAGGCTGCTAACCACAAGGTCAGCAGTTCAAATCCACCAGCTACAATCTGGAAACCCTATGGGGCAGCAGTTCTACTCTATCCTATAGGGTCACTATGAGTCAAAACCGACTCAATGGCAACAGGTTTGGTTTTTTTGATTTGGTTTGGACCTTTCTTATTCTAATTTCTTTCTTTTCACGTATATCTTGCTAAATATTTTTATACAAAAGAGAGCATATTATATTCTCTGTTCTGTAGTTTGATTTTTTTCCACTTAATATAGTATCTTGTCAATCCCCTCCTTTCAGTACAAACCAGTCTATCTCACTGTTTTCATAGCTTTAGTGTTTTGCACTGTATGAACGAACATAAATTAATCAACCAGCTCCCTATTGATAATATCTCAGCTATTTCTATTTTTTGTTGTTATTTTAAATTGTTAGTATATTTGTGGAATATTTCTAACTACAAAAATGATGGTACAAAGATACGTGCACATTTAATTTTAATAGAAAGCAAAACTTTCTTTCCAAAATGCTATACCAATTTATACTTTGACCCTTTTAAGAAGCATTGCTGTTTTCCTGCATCTTCCCCAGCACTGGACATTGTCAATCTGATAAACAAACAAAAATACACTCATAGTTTATTATTTGCATTTTCTTAACTAGTAATGACGTGAATATATTTTCTTATGTCTTTTGGAGATTTGTGCTTCATTCCTCTGAATTTCCTATTTGTTTCATTTCCCATTGTTTTTACTGGGATGTCTTTGTATTGACATATTAGTATTTTATAAATTAAGAAAATGTGATTTAAGGTGGTAATGGGGAGAGTGCTCACACATTGTTGGGATTACAACCAATGTCACGAAATAATTTGTGTATAAATTATTGAATGGGAAACTAATTTGTTCTGTAAACCTTCGCCTAAAAAAAGCACTATAAAAAATGATAAAAGAAAAAAATATGACTTTTGTTGCAAATATATTCCTTCATATTTTGTTTCGCTTTTGATTTTATGTTATTTTCCAAAGAGAAGAGTTTAATTTTCATATAGAGAAATGCTACAGGTTGGGGATGATTACTTCTTAAGACGTAGCCTTTTGAGACTTGTGGAATATTCAGCTTCATTTCTAGTTTTCTCTATAGAGAATCACTTCTCAGCACTGCTTTGTCACACCTCAGCCAGAGTCTTTTAAACCTCACCATGCTGCCTCCATAGCCATGTAATAGATACTTAATACCTTCAAGGCTCTTGATCAAATTCAAGATCAGTTACTCCTATGTGCCAGGTAATGTGGAAAGCACTAAAAATGAATTAAGCACAGGATTTTCTTTCAAAAAATTTACAGTTTACCAGAGGACTTGGTAAAGGTACACAAATAATAAGAACCAACGTATGACTTAGATGATGAAAGAAGTATAAACAAAATAACATTGGAGATCAGTGGAGGAAAAGGTAATACCTCTTGATGGAGGATCCAGAAAGCCTTAATGAAGATGTTGACATTTACAAGGAGCCTAGGAGGGTAAGTGAAAGTTGAAAAAGTAGAGATTAGGCAGGGGGCATTCCAGGCAGTATGAACAACACAAAAAGAGGCAGAAAAATACAAAGCACACTCTTGAAGAAAGGAAAAATTGTCACCCAAAATGTTAAAATCAATTTGATCTCTCTTTCCTCTCTCTTCATTTCACGGAATACACAAAATTACCCATGAAATTTTTACATAGCCCTTTCAGAGGAACTAAAATCTAAAAAACTATTAGAAGGCTGTCGCCCACACCTTAGAGTCAGAAAAACCTTATGTCATGTGGTACCTGACCATCCCTATGCATAAGCCTTCTCTGAAGCATCCCTGAAGAGCTGGCACACAGACTACCCTTAAATATTTTCAGGGAGAGGACAACTAAACCATCTTTGGAGAGCTCTAAATACATAGCCTGTAGATACATTTTCCAGCATGGCCATTCATCTCTTCCATAGATTAAAAGGTACTGATTGCCCATAAAATGTTTCTACTCTCAATCCAAACAAATCGAGTCCTAAGAACTAGAGACAAATAATTCTAGTCTGCCTTGCTTCGAACAGTTCTCAAGCACCAGTTTAATTAAAATCGTGTGCAACGAACATTACTTGAAATAAGTAAGAGAAAAAAGTACACATTTCATCTTTATTACCTCACAGAAGAGCTTCTCAAATTAATTAATGTTGATAACATTCCACTTTTAAGATGAAAAATATTATTAAAGTGCCGAATATTGTTAGAGTTGTCATGACTGCTTAATTCACATCTTTAAAGCATCCTGAGGACGTAGAGGTATCTCTTGGAAGCAGGGCTCTGTTTCTACTCTTGATTCTGATTTCATTCACTATGTCCGCGACATACCCAGAAACCCAGTGCCGTCGAGTCTATCCTGACTCACAGCGACCCTACAGAACAGAGTAGAACCGCCCCAAAGAGTTTCCAAGGAGCACCTGGCGGATTCGAACTGCCAGCCCTTTGGTTAGCAGCCATAGCATTTAACCACTATGACACCAGAGTTTCCTATCCGCGACATACGTAATGACAAAATACGTTCACCTGTCCATAATTTCCTGGTCTTGGGGGTGGGGAGGATCTGGTCATAATGCCTGCGTGTAAATAGCTCCATAAGGCAGGGATTGTTCTAAGTGCTTAAAAGGACAACAGAAATCCTTGTGGTCACCCATCAGAAATGTAATATACACATTTTTGAAATAGTGTTCATAATAATATGCTGTCTTACAACATTGTAAGGCACTTATCTTTTTATTCCAGGATTAGATATCTAAGTTTAAGCCATTTATGCAGTCACAGGTAACTCAAAGCGAATACACCAGTATTTATTAAGCATCTATTGCATACAGAACACTGTGGTTGAAGCTGTGGATGGCATACAAGATTATAAGGCAACATCTCAGCCCCTTATGAATTTTACAGTTTATTTTTGGGAAGGGGAAGAGTCAAGCCATTGATAACATGTCTAAATTTCAATATAGTCAATACCAAATAAATGTCACATGATAAATTTGCCAAATGAATAGACAAATGAAATGCCAAGTGAAACTACAGTTCATTGAGAGCAGATTATGGATCATTGTAGTCTATTGGCCAGGAAATGCTAATTGACTATTACTTCTTAGGATGATTATTGCTAGCTGTTACAATATATAAAATGTCTTCCCTCTCTCTGAGCCATCAGACAACATGGGCTGGTGTTGAACTCCATGGAATGTTTCACAACAATCAAGAAAGGACATGCAACAAGGTTTTGTTCAGGTTATACCAGAAGCAAAGATGAAGAAGTATGGATTTAATAGAACTAAACATTCTTGGCCATCTCACAAACTATTTAAACCATGTGTAACAATAGCAAAGCAATTGCATCTATGAAAAATAGACTACAAAGCCCAATACAGTAAATATCTCTTCCGGGAATTTATACACTAACCAGCCTGGTTCAGTGAGGGGAAAGAAATACAGCCCTTGGAATCACTCAAACCTGGGTTCAAACTCAAGCTCTGTCACTTCCTAGCTATGTGACATTGAAAGGTTATTACTTAAGCTTTCCAAGTCTCTTTCTTTGCTTTGATATATGAAGTGGGAGTATTAATACTTACTTTGAAGCGTGGATGTGAGGATCAAATGGGATGGCTTACGTAAAAGGGACTAACACAGTCGTAGCACATAGTCAAGGCTCAATACATAGAAGCCTGCTCTCTCCAGCCTTTCCCTTCCCTATCTTACACCATTAATGCAAGGAATGGAAGTTTGAGTGCTCCATTTCACCACCTTTCCCCAAGGGCTTAGGTTCTTAACCTAGGCATTTAAAGCCTAGGTGCTTGGGTTTGCCATTATTCCAACAATATTACTTGCAGTAAGAAAGACATTTGGATTCACTCTAAGAAATTAAATCTGCTACCGGCTGATATCAAGTTACTTATATGCATTAATGCTCCCAGAGGCCTGAGTAGATTTACACAACAAGTCAGTAAGGCCAGTGTGCAAAAGATATTCAAGTAATGTGATAAACTCCGTGTAATCAAAATGTTTGTCATACTTCTTTGAAAATATGGCATTCAAGCTCTAGCTGAAACGTAAGAGTGCACTTTCCTCTTCTCCCCTCAGTGCAAGCAAATGCTCTTTTTCTGGCCCCTCTTGCTCTAATTCTCAGGGACAAATATCTTCTTCATTGTCACTCCTATGCTCAGAGCATAATCATTTACTGTGTCACCAAAGCAATGAGATATTATCTTTCCTGCTCATTGTGAAAGTCTTCTAAACCCATCCAGATACAGACTATATACCTTTTTACTAAAAGCTGCCTTCAAATCAAACACATTTAAGAAAATAAGGAAGAAAGAAAATAATTGCTTTAAAGAAATTATTTTCTTTGCCTGCATTAGCTCATAAGCTCCCTTGATTTTTTTTTTTTTTAACCTCAACAAACTTCCAGACGACCCCTATCCTTTACCACAAACGCCCTTTTTTCAGTTGGGCAAAGAACCAGGGGCAGCTCTGGGCAGCTCCACACCCTCTCAGAAGCCCTCCTGTCCTCATTTCTCCCTCTTCTTGCACTTGGAAGCCAGGAATCTGCAGGGCAAGTTTAAGAGCAGAAAATGATTCTTTGCCAGGCTGCTGTAGCCCCCAAGTTTATTTATAGCTCTGTAGTACCAAGCATCAGAACTGACTCAGACTTGATATACCAGATTTATTATACAACTTCTAGCCTTGGGCTAAAATTTAAAAACAAGAAACCACCTTGAAAAAAAATCCAGAGACAGAATCTTGAAAATAAACTCCCAAAAGCCTTTCTTAGCTGCATGAATTGTAGATTTAAAGTAAACTTTATTTTCCAAATACATATATTTTATGTATAAGATTAGTCATATAATTTCACAGAGTACCACAGAAACATGCTTCCTGCGTGGATGGAGTATCTAAAATGTCTGGGGAGGGGGAAAAAAAAGCAAACAGAAATCACACAGCCCAGAGTTTCCTTGTGCTGGCTTATGCTGCCATCTACAGAGCATCCACTGTAGGCATTCTTATTTGCCCCAACAAAACATCCTATTTACACCCAGCCAACCACAAAAAGGAAGGTCTATGTTGTCTATTAAAACGGAACCACCTACATGTCTGCTGCCATATTTCACCTGCCCCTAACTTTCTCTTCTAAAAATACAGCTTGTAACTTGTTGCAGAAAAGTTTCCAAGTGTGTAACTGGAATTACCAAAAAAAAAACAAAACCAAATCTGTCGCCATAGAGTTAATTCTGACTCATAGCGAACCTATAGGACAGAGCAGAACTGCCCCCAGAGTTTCCAAGGAGCGCCTGGTGGATTCCAACTGCCAACCTTTTGGTTAGCAACCGTAGCTCTTAACCACTACGCCACCAGGGTTTCCGACTAGAAGTACAGTAAAGGTAATTAGGAAACATATAAACCAGTAAACCAGTAGCCCTCGGGTCAGTTCTGATTCGTGATGGCATCAGAGTATCAGAGTAGAACTGTGCTCCATAAGATTTTCCATAGCTGCTTTTTCAAAAGTAGATCTCCAGGCCTTTCTTCCCAGGCACCTCTGGGTGGATTGAACCACCAACCTTTCGGTTAGCAGGCAAGTGGGTTAGCCGCTTGCACCATCCAGTGACTCCAGGACAAATGAAAAGAAAAAACCAAACCTGTTGCCGCCGAGTCAATTCCGACTCATAGTGACCCTATAGGACAGAGTCGAACTGCTCTATAGGGTTTCCAAGGAGCATCTGATGAATTCGAACTGCCGACCTTTTGGTTAGCACCTACAGCTCTTAACCACTATGTCACCAAGGTTTCTAGGAGAAGTATAGGAGGCATTAAAATTACTCAAGTGATTTTCTGGCACACAAGAGACCTGATAACATTAAAACCTGACGAGAAAGTGTATACTCTATTTCTAAATCTATGCCAATTTGTGGTCTTAAACAGGTGCGACCTTTTATCATTTCACCATCAAGTCTGAGCTCCGTTGCACTTGTTACAATGACAAGAAGGTGCCATAGACCCAAGCTATTAAATACAAAATAAAATTAACTCACCTTGTTGCCTTCAGAATCATTGGTATGATCATGTATCTCTTCATCTTCTTTAACTATCTCAGCTGGCAACTGGGGAGAAAATATGCCATGTTTTAAATTTAGTCATACTCAACCTCTGTCAAACTTCTTAAAAAATGCAGAGTACGTGAAAAAGTGTGACCATCTAGACTCCTTCTAAAGACAGAGCTGAAAAGGCTCACTGTAGTTTATCCTGAGTGGTTACTTCAGTACAAGATTGTGTTTGCTCTCTATTTTTACCTTTGGTTCCACCAAGGAAATGCCAACCTGCTTGATAGAAGTGCTGGAGATATCTTTAAGGAAAAATGCTATAAATCCCTTTTGTGTAAAAAGAACTGGCTTGGTCACTCCAGGTGCCTCTGATCAGCAGGTAAAAAATGACTTCATCATTCTTGGTGCACCTTAGGGACCCCAATCTGTTCTCTGTTCTCCCTATTCAAGAGACACCTTCCTCAACCTGGCTCATCTCATTCCTCACACAGCGGTACTTTTTCATTCTTCTTGCTTATTGTTTCCCAGTTTGTATTACTTCCTGGCAGAAATCAATGAGCTTTCTTAATTGGTGTCCTGGGAACTCTCTCTACTCTACGGAAAAATCATGTGTTTGGAGGTCAAAGAAAGACTCACATGAGGCTACTTCAATTATATTTCTGTATCAGTCAGGGTAGGTTGACTATGCTGCAATCACAAAATAAATGTATATGCTACATGTTCATTACAGGCTGGCAAGGGGGTTTTCTGTTCATCAGAGTCACTGAGAAAAGCAGACTAACGGAGATTCCAACTCAACGTTTTTCCATGATTGCAAAGGCAGAGAAGAGGGAATGTGGCAAATCATAGGCTGGCTCTTGAAGCTTCTGCCTAGAAGTGTTGCTCATTACTTCCATTGGTCAAAGAAAGTCACATAGTGCAGTGTGATGGATTACTTTTATATATGGCCTTTCTCACTATGATCTTGTTAATTCCCACCCAATCACTTGGGACTACGCGAATAAAGTAATTTTTGCTCACCAAGAGGATTGGTCAGTTTTGCCATCCCACTAGGCTTAAAATGAGCCATTTCAGAGCAGGAGGGGAGGATCTAACCACCAACAAGGAAGAAGAGCCAGGAGCAGAGAGTATCCTTTGGACCCAGGATCCCTGTGCTGAGAAGCTCCTGGAACCAAGAGGCTGAAAGAAAGAGCTGTAACACTGAAGACAGGAAAAAGTGGGGGCAGAGAAACAGCAGCAGGAGAGACCTCCAGGAGACAGTGCAGTGGGCTTCCCAGCCCACAGAGCAAGAAAACTGACCGCCTTCAGGCAGGAGGCTTGCTGGTGGGGTAGGGTGCCTCCAAGCGCTTGGTGGAGCTAGGTTTGCCAACCCAAAGAGCTAAAGCTGAGCGCCTTCAGGCCAAGGCTTACTGGTGGAATGGGGTGCCTCAAGGCACTTATCAGCAGAGCTAAAAGAGCTTTGTAACACTTGCCAGAGCAGGGCAGATGCTCAGGGCCTGAATTGTAACCTGTTACTTCCCTAATAAACGCCATAATCATGAGTATTGTCTGTGAGTTCTGTGTGGCCATTGCAACAGATTATAGAACTCAGTAGAGAGGTAGAGAGTGCTGTTGGAGGGATGGTTGGTGTCAGAATTGGTAAAGATGGTGGAGAGAGGAGGCAAGTCTGAACTTCACCTCATAGCAATCAGCCTTGGGCTGTTAATCTTGATTCTCCCTCTCCCTTGTGAAGTTAGAGGAGGTCACATGCCTCTGCCACCCCATTTTTACACATACCCACACCGGAGTTAAAATGGGTGAAGTACAGTCTTACCGCGTCACCAGTATGAAAGAACTGACATTAGTGAAAACCCTAATGACTCCACAATTCTTGCCAGCTTAAAGACCCTTGAATTTGCCAGAACTGAGCTCTGTAGCAATGTATATGAGTAGGTATGTGTTTTAATACCGGTAATCCAATTAACCCCGACTTCAGTTTTTCAAATTTTCTGAAAATTCACACCAAGAATATATGAGCTTTACCTTCCAACAATTTTTAATAGAAAAATAATCATAATGAATAAAATTCTGTGTGGGCTGTTCAAACCACAAGAGAACAAACTACTCAAAAACACATATTATTTCAAAGAAAAATTGATGTAATGTCAATCATTGACACATTAATTTATTCAACAAATGTATACAGAATACATATAGAACACCTGCCATATTGAATGCCACCATGCTAGAAGATACAGTAGTGATAGTAAGCACAAATAAACATGGCCCTTCAGAAGCTTAGAGTCTTATGGGGAAGAGAACCAAAAAAAACAAACCTACTGCCGTCAGGTCGATTCCGACTCATAGCGACAGAGTAGAACTGCCGCAAAAAGTTTCCAAGGAGAGCCTGGCGGATTCGAACTGCCGACCTCTTGGTTAGCAGCCATAGTACTTAACCACTACGCCACCAGGGTTTCCAACAAACACTAATTAAATAATCACACAAACATAAATCCACAACTGTAGTAAGTGCTCAAGGTGAGGTATATGGAGCTAAAAAAGATTATAAGGGAAAGATTTCATGTATATGGGAGACCAGAAAAGGCTCTCTCTAATAAATAACTAGTCCCTGGTTGGCACAAAAAGTTAAATGCCTGACCACTTGCCAAAAGGTTGGCAGTTCAAACCCACCCAGAGGTGCCTCAGAAGGCAGGCCTGGTTATTTGCTCTCAAAAGGCCACAAAAATTGAAAATCCTACCTTCTACTCTGCACACATGGAGTCACCATGTGTTGGAATCAACTCAACAGCAACTAACGACAACAGTAAGTGACTATTAATTTGAAGTCTGAAGGATAAAAAAGATGTTAATATATAAAAAGGAAAAGAAAGAACGTCTCAAAGGGAACAGCATGTGCATAGCCCTATGGCAGGAGGGAGCGCTGAGCTTCAGAGGTACCAGGGATGGCCAATGCACAGAGAGCGAGAGCAATAGGAGTCTAACCAAGAGATGACAATAGTCAGGTCGAGGGTGATGGCGATGCAGACAGAGAGGAGTAGATAGGTTCTAGATGTACTTAAGAAGTAAAATTTACAAAACTTGAGATGGTCTAGATATGGAAGCCTTAAAAACGAAACATCTCAGGAATACTACATAAGTTTCCTTTTTGTCTTACTGGATGGATGGTGGTGTCACTCAGTTTCTGAGACAAGAAAGCCAGTAAGAGAACAAGGTTTGAGGGTGGTAAGCAGAGGGAAACCATGGGTTACAGTCTTACTTTGCTGAACTTCAGTGTCCTAGAACATAGAATGATGATGTAAAATCGGTAGCTGTATGTGTGTGTCTGGAGCTCAGGGGAGAAATTTATATAGAGATCAAGCAAGGAGCCATGGTTAATATAGAATTTTGCCTAGGGAAAAAGCATAGAGTGAAAAGATGCCCTGATCTATACTGAACTCCAACATTTAATATCCAGCTAGTGAATTGGAAGCCTAAAAAAGAAGGATGAGAATCGATGGTCAGAGAAATAGAAGGAAAATCAGAAAGCTAGTGTGTCTTAACAAAGGAAGAGAGTATGTCAACAAAAAGAGAGTGGCCAACCATGTCGACTGATCCTGAAAAGTCAAGTTTGATGAGAACTGAAAAATATGTTAGATTTGGTGACATGGAGGTCAAGAGCTGTTTGAGTGTCATTCTGGGCAGAAGCCAGAAGAGATGAAGGAGATAGGTAGAGATGGAGAAGTAGGAATAGACCACTCCTTCTGAAATTCGGCTTTACAGAAAATGGGAGAGATAGGTACTGCTCAAAGAAGAACAAGAACAAGGGAGGGTTTGTGTTTGTTGCTGTTTTTAAACAAGAGATTTCAGTATGTTTAAAAATCAGCCAGGAAGATCTAAATGTGGTAGTAGTTGAATGTACAAAAAAAAACGGGGGGGGGGGGGGAATAATTAATAGCAGAAGGCTTACTCACAAGCTCTCAGGGACAGAATCCAAAGCATGGGTACATGGATCAGCCTTGGTAGAAGGATTCACGCTTCTATAACGAAGAAGGGGAAGATGGATGTAGAGCAAATATTCACTTGGTAGACACCTGGCCATCTGCTCCCATAAAAACTGTAGCCTAGGAAACCCTACAGAGCAATTCTACTCTGTCACATGGGGTCTCTATGGGTCGGAATCGACACAAAAACACACAGCAACAACCAACAATGACACTGAGAGCTACCTATCCTCATAAAAAAGTAATCCCTTATTTTGTCCCTTGCTAAAAAAAAAAAAAAAAACTCAATCTTTTTCAGGTATTACTTCCATAATTCAGGAGAGTCTGGTCCTTTCTCCAGACACTAGAAGAAATGTTCATTAATCTAAACCACCAAAGGGTAATTCTCTTTCCTTGACGAGCGATAAACGATTAGGCATAGGCATGTGCTCAATTTCTGATCAGTACGACCCGTAAGTCTGCTGGAAGTCTCCTGGGAGAGACTGTTCTCACTTTTTGAAAAAGACCAACCAACCAGTTGCCATCACGTAAATTCCAACTCATGGTGACCGCATGTGTGTCCGAGCAGAACTGTGCTCCACGGAGTGTTTAATAGCTGATGTTTCAGAAGCAGATTGCCAGGCCTTTCTTCTGAGGCACCACTGGGTGGATTTGAACTGCCACCTTTCAGATAGCAGCCAAGCACGTTAACCATTTGCTCCACCCAGAGACTTCTTCAAAAAGACACTTGAGAAGAAATGATCTCTATTCTTTTGCTCAACATTAACGCGTTCAAATGTGCCACTGAGACAGAGGGAACCGTTTTGAAACCGTGGGGCGGCAAGCCTAAGGACAGAAGTCAATGTGCTGAGGACACCAGGGTGGGAAGATGGAAAGAATCCCTGAGCTCCAAGCTGAAACTCTTGAGTCACTCAACCTACAGACCTTCTCTTGCATGGCATGGTAAATGTTCTTTATTGTTCAAGCCACTTCTATTTGGTTTTTCCATCTTTACAGCTAAAAACATCCTAACAGATATAGAAGCTAATTATACTTTTAATTTATTCATTAAAGTAGATACCCTAAGGACCTCTGTTAACTTAGTTTGAGTTACTCTACGTACCTGAAAGTACTAACGCTTTAAAGCTTCATTTTGTGCTTTCTAATTAAACAGTTCAGAGATTACCCAAATTTAGATGACCTCCTGATTAGTCCAAATTATTTTGGTTTTACTTTAATTACTGACTGACTTATTTTTCTTTCTTCCTCTGAAGTGAAATGCAATAAGCACTTAGGAAGTGCAGTCTGGGATGTATTTCTCTCTTTGCTACTCAGAGACCTAAGTAAATATACTCTTTTCTTTAGCTAACTCTTTGAAATTCTCTGGAAATAACTGAATTTCAGGAGAGGTCAGAACTGGACACAATCCTTTGGGATTTCAGTCAGCCCACCCTCCTCCTGTGTCTCCTGGAGACCAGGGATTTATAAATCATATGTTCTCACCTATCGGGGAAAGATAGAGTAAGGCTCCCCTACTAAAAGAGAATTGGTTCCACGTAGAGTAAATCCTAAACTATTTCCCCCAAAAGGGGGGTCAAGTCAGAGTCTGGAGTTAAACAGGACCTGCAATTTTAGCAATTTTTCTATTTTTTTTAATATTTGCAAAAATAAATACAATCTTATCTCTGGCAAAAGACATTACTTTTGCAAAACATGCATGCCCAAAATCAGAACTTCAATGTCTTAATATTTGGGGGCCATTTTTGTGCAGATATAAGCACTAAAAAACATTTCCTTAACAATGAGGTACAGTTAAAATAAAAGTTAATATAAAATTCATTACTCTCAAAGAATGACCGCTTACAAAGTGACTGTATGCATGATTGCCCTTGTAAACCAAAAAACCAAACCTGTTGCCATTGAGTCAGTTCTGACTTATTTCGACCCCATAGGACAGTGTAGAACTGCCCCATAGGGTTTCCAAGGAACACCTGGTGGATTCAAACTGCTGACCTTTTGGTTAGTAGCCATAGCTGTTAACCACTGCACCACCAGGGTTTCCAATTGCCCTTGTAGGACTCTGCTAATCACAGTAAACAGCGGTGCTAGAAACGTTGGCGGGGAGAGACAACACTGTCTCCACTTCCAAAACCAAAATGTAACAAAGGGTTGAAAATAAACTGTCATTTATTCTAAAAGAAAATAAGAAAGGAAAAAATGTAGCCTAGGAAGAGAAATAAAGGCAAAATTAAACATTGACCATAATCAATGTCATGATAGAATTCCCGCCCCCTCCCCCCCCCCCCCCCCCCCCGCAAAACACAAATCCGTTGCTGTCGAGTCAATTCCAACTCATAGCAACCCTGCAGGACTGAGTGGAAATGCCATAGGATTTCCAAGGCTGTGAATCTTTATGGAAACAGGCTGCCATATCTTTCTCCCTCAGAGTTCGAACCGCCAACCTTTCAGTTAGCAGCCAAATGCTCTAACCACTGCACCACGAGGACTCCTCAGTGTAAGGACAAAAAATAAAAAAATAAAAACCCATTGCCATAAAGTTGGCTCTGACTCATAGTGACCCTATAGCGACCCTATAGGACAGAGTAGAACTGCCCCATAGGGCTTCCAAGGAGCAACTGGTGGATTTGAACTGCCAACATTTTGGTTAGCAGCCAAGCTCTTAACCACTGTGTCACCAGGGCTCCAATGTCACAATAGATGGCCATAACAACAACACTTTCCTCTAATAGTCCTGCTACATCCCAGAGTTTCGATTTCCAGCTTTCTTTCCCTTTTGCTTTTATTGTATTTTCCACAAGCTAAGCCTTCTCTCCTATTTACTAACCACTTAAAACCAAGTTACTTAAAACCAAAAAAAAAAGCCAGTTGCTATCGAGTCAATTACTACTCATCGGGACCCTATAGGACAGAGTAGAAGTGCTCCAGAGGGTTTCCAAGGAGCACCTGGTGGATTTGAACTGCCAACCTTTCAGTTAGCAGCCGAACTCTTAACCACTCCACCGGGGCTTCCACTTAGTTCAGGACGAATAGGCTCTAGTGCCTTTGAAGCTTTACCACTATTATTAATACAGGTAGGAGAGACCACTTCATTTATTCAAGGTACAGCTTTTTTAACATGGGCAGCTTGATCTTGATTCTCTCAAGAGTCAAAGACAGGCATCAACAGAATTCTATGAAGTTCTCAACATCAAGTTTGTTCTAAAATAACAGGCTTCTACTACCAGGAATCCTGGAATGTAAGAATAAATCTTACAACATGTTCGGGTACAATTAGGGCCCTATAGAAATGGAATGTAAATGGTAAGGGGTCACCATTGTGCCAGTTGGTAGAAAACCAAGTGTCTGAAGTTGGAGGATAGAAAAAGTTTAAAAATATACATTGTTCTGTGAGCAGATTAAAAATAAAACAATTGGAAAGCAAAACCATAAAAATGGAATCATGTTAGAAATCAAAATACAGGGTCAAAAGGCATGGTTAGCAATCATCTTGACAATCAGGAAAACTGGCTCCCAAGGCAACTGATGACTGCCCTGTAGTAGCCGAGTGTCTGATACTCCCTGCCCCGTGTTCCAGTGCAGATGTTCTCCTCCTCTGCAAGAAGGCTTGACCTGACTGAAGCATTGGGAAGAATGCTTCTAGGCGCTCGTGTTAGAATAAAGGAAAGGCAATGGCTGTGGAGGCCTCTCCGTCAAAGCCTTGCTTGTTATCACAAGAAAATTGGAGGTTATATGATGCCAGAGAACAGCGTTCACTTTTTGTTCATCATCACCTTCACTTCTCTTCACTTTACAACTGGAGTTTCATAGTTTATGTTGACATCACCATAAAAAAAAAAAAAAAAGAAATCTGTCCTCCAGTGTAAGTGCTCCTCATTGACGCTTTGATCCTCTGGACTTTGGTGAATAAGACGTAAGAGCTCAGCTGCTAACCAAAAGGTCTGAGTTCATCAGCTGCTCCTTGGAAACCCTATGGGGCAGTTCTACTCTGTCCTGTAGGGTCATTATGAGTTGGAATCAACTCGATGGCAACGGCTTATAAAGCTATTATGTGGATTTAAAGGATTTCTAATTCTTGAGGTTCCTTTTTTCGATCTAGAAGGTCTGATTCTAAATTCCAGACTTACTATCCGGGGTGTTATGTTTTGTAGCATTTTGTCTTTACGACAGCAAACTACAGGAAGCATAATGCTGCAGGCAAAATAAGAAATAGCATGTAACATGATGAGGCTAACCCACAAAGTTGGATGAGAAAAGTATTCCAGATCACATAAGTTAATACTATATTTAAATCAGGGATTAAAAAAAAAAAAAAACCCACTGCCGTCGAGTCGATTCCGACTCATAGCGACCCTACAAGACAGAGTAGAACTGCCCCACAGAGTTTCCAAGGAGCACCTGGCGAATTTGAACTGCCGACCGCTTGGGTAGCAGCCGTAGCACTTAACCACTACGCCACCAGGGTTTCCTGGTTATCCAATAAACAAGGTAAGCATAGGCTTACTTGTGTATACTGACTAAGCTGTAGTAAACAACTTCACAGACATAGTGAAATTGTTCACTACAGATCAGTAAATATGCACAGGTAAGCCCATGCTTACCTTGTTTAAGGGGTCATTTACCTCTGTCAGGGACTGTAAATTTGAAAAGAGGCTTTGATTCTATAGGAAGTTTCTGTGGGATTGGGAGAGAGAGAGATGCCAGCCTCACCTAGAAGCAGAATCTTTGATGTGGTGAAAAAAGGTGAAATTGTTCACTAAAGATGATCTTGTAAGCACCACGCTTGCCTTGCTTATTGGATAATGCACCCCTGGTTTAAATAGTATAATATTAAGGCTAAACCATCTTCATTAGTAGACTAGAATGTTGTAAGGGCATTTCTGAGCACCAACACTTTTACTATAAGGATCTACCCCTCCTTCCACAGAGAAATCAGTGATATACCACCCAGTACAAAGAGCTTACCCAGCATACAAACACAAAACTAGAATGTGACCACATCTCCACCCCCTCTCATGTTCTTCTCTAGGCTTGTGAGCGGCTTTGATATGTACACCCACATGAGCCAGGTCTGCCCCAGAAGTAGAGGGGGTACTCTGGTTTTCCTCAAACTACATCATGTTTTCCTGCCCTACGTGAACACCTCTTTGCTTCACCCATGCAGAAGTAAGTACTTGGATAACTCCATTGGCAGGTCCTGAACTGTGTCTTATGGGTATTCTAGGAAGGGGTAAGTAGAGTTAACCAAAAACTGAAAAATCATGTTTAACTCTAAGACTTCTCTGAAACCTTTAATATGCTAATGAACACAATGACTTCCCCTACGAGAGACGCAAAAGGCAGGGCTTCCCAAATGTAATTGACCACAGAAATGTCTTCTAAATATGCAGAACACAGTTTAGGTGACACTGGCCTATCTCAATGATCTGAACTTCAGTTTAACCTGATTGTGCCTTGTATCTATTTATCCAATCACATGCAACTTCTTGTATCCAATTCAATCTGATTTAATAAACATTTGTTGAACACCTGCTGTGCATCAGGTAATGGCATGGTGGGGGATAAGAAGTTAAGTCAAAATATTTCCCTTACCCCAGGTGTGCTATGCAGGAAGGTTCCTCTCCCAACAGTCAACTCTCTCCAGCTTCTCTCATTTCTGACACACCAGGTAGCAGCAGTTCTTTCTCCTCGCCTGAAGGGCCTTCCCTCATTTGATCACACACCGGACATATATTTTGACACAGAGGAAGAACTGCTAAACTAATTTACACTCAAGAAGTCTTTGTGCCAATTGAAGCAGTCATAATTGAGGGTCTCTTAGTTTTCCTCTCCTTCCAAGTCACAGAACTCACTTTAATATTGTCACCTGACTACTAGAAAGTCTCAATTCACTGACACATCAACCCTACGTAACTTGGGGAAGAATTGATAGACAGAAAGTAACACAACCAAGTGGTTTCCCTTTCTTAAAGTTCTCTCTGCCATCGGTCAATGTAACGTCAGGCCCCTGGTCCCCCTCTTCTCCCTGACCATCTTCCCTTGCCTTTACTGGCTCTACTTCCTCCAAATAGTCTTTAATGTCAGCACTTCCTAGAATTCACTGTTTGTTGTTCTTTCCTCATACCACACACCAGTCTGAGGTAATCTAATTCACTCCACAGTCTTAAATACAACAGAAATTAGGTAGTCTAGCAACTGAAACTTATGAATATTTTTACACAAAGAGTTATGGCAATAATCAGGGGCAGATTATCCAATAGGCAAGGTCAGTAAGCACGGTGCTTACTTTGCTTACCAGATCATCTGTACTGAACCATTTCACATTTTTTCATCACAGTAAAGATTCTGTGTCTAGATATGACTGACATCTATCTATCTCCCAACCCCACAGCATCTTCCTACAGAATGAAAGCCTCTTTTCAAATTTACAATCCCTGACAGGGGCAGACGGCCCACTAACCAAGGTAAGCACAGGCTTAATTGTGCTTACTTTCTAATCTGTAGTGAACAATTTCACTATCGATGACCTGGTAAGCAATGTAGGCACCATGCTTATCTTGCCTATTGGATATCTGCCCCTGGCAATAGTACAGGATCGTTACAGTAGGATGCTACCTGTGTTTAAAACTTGTGTAGAACACTCTCAATCTATTACTCAGAAAACACACAGTAATATATCAATAACAAGGATAAATTGGGCATAAAAGTCACTGCCTAAAATGTTTTCATTTGCTATTACTATCAAATTATTAAATGTGCAATAAAAAAATATTTAAACCTTTAATAGTGATTTTAGGAGAAAGCCAAATCTTTTGGTCATTTTTTTCTCATGTCAACAAAAAGAGTAATATTACTAAAAATTTAGAAAGTATAGCAAGACATGTAGAAAAGAGCTTAAAATGACAACAGGAAGTGAAAAGACATGTTCTATAAGATTTTTAAAACACACCACAGAAAATAAAAATAGCAGAAATTAAAAATAAAGTGACAGGATGCCCTTTATCACCATTTCTATTTAACATTGTGCTTATAGCTAGAGTAATAAGGCAAGAAAAAGAAATAAAGGGCATCCAAATTGGTAATGAAGAAGTAAAACTGTCCCTGTTTTCGGATGATATGATACTATACATAGAAAACCCAAAAGACTCCAGGAAAAAACTACTGGAACTAATAGATTCAGCAAAATAGCAGGATACAAAATAAATATACAAAAATCAGTTGGATTGCTGTATGCCAATAAAGGGAACGATGAAAACGAAATCAGGAAAACAATACCATTTATAATAACCCCTAAAAAAATAAAATACTTAGGAATAACTCCAAGCAGGGGCTTAAAATACCTATACAAAGAAAACTACAAGACGCTACTGCAAGAAACCAAAAGAGAGTTACATAAATGGAAAAACATATCATGCTCATGGATAGGTAGACAGAACATCATAAAAATGTCAATTCTACCCAACTTAACCTACAAATACAATGCAATCCTGATTCAAATACCAATAGCATTCTTTAAAGGATGGAAAAACTAATCAATAACATTATATGGAAAGGGAAGAGGCCCTGGATAAGTAAAGCATTATCAAAGAAGAAGAATAAAGTAGGAGGACTCACACTGTCTGACCTCAGAACATACTATACAGCTACGGTAGTCAAAACAGCCTGGTACTGGTACAACGATAAATACACTGACCAGTGGAACAGAATTGTGAATCCAGATGTAAATTCATCCATCTATGGTCACCTGATCTTTGACAAAGGCTCAAAGTCCATCAGATGAAGAAAAGACAGTCTTTTTAACAAACGGTGCTGGCAAAACATCTGCAAAAAAAATGAAACAGGACCCATAACTCAGATCATACACAAAAACTAACTCAGAATGAATCAAAGACCTAAACATAAAACCCAAAACCATAAAGACCATAGCAGAAAAAATAGGATCAATTGCTAGAGGCCCTAGTACACAGCCTTAACATGATACAAACCATAACTAACAACACACAAACTCCAAAAGATAGGCTAGATAACTGGGGTCTTCTAAAAATTAAACACTTATGCTCATCAACAGACTTCTCCGAAAGAGAACCTACAGACTGGGGGAAAAAATTGGCTATGACAAATCTGACAAAAGTCTAATCTCATAAATCTATAGGAAAATCTAGCATCTCTGCAGCAAAAATACAAATAACCCAATCAAAAAATGGGCAAAGGAAATGATCAGACACTTCACCAAAGAAGACATTCAAGCAGCTAATAGGCACATGAGGAAATGCTCACAATCACTGGCCATTAGAGAAATCCAAATCAAAACCACAATGAGATACCATCTTACCCCAGCACTACTGGAGCATATTAAAAAAAAAAAAAAACCCAGAAAATAACAAATGTTGGAGAAGGTGTGGAGAGATTGGAACTCTTACGCGCTGCTGGTGGGAATGCGAAATGGTACAATCATTTTGGAAAATGATATGGCGCTTCCTTAGAAAGCTAGAAATAGAAATACCATAGGATCCAGCAATCTCACTCCTAGGATATATCCTAGAGAAATAAGAGCCATCACACGAATAGACATATGCACAGCCATGTTCATTGCAGCATTGTTCACAAGAGCAAAAAGATGGAAACGACCTAGTTGCCCATCAACAGATGAATGGATAAACAAACTGTGGTACATACACGCAATGGAGTACTACGAAATGGTAAAGAACAATGAGGAATTTGGGAAGTATCTCACAACATGCATGAATCTGAAGGGCATTATACTGAGTGAAATAAGTCAATCACAAAAGGACAAACATTATATGAGACCACTACTATAAAAACTCATGAAAAGGCTTACACACAAAAAGAAATGATCTTTGATGGTTATGAAGGAGGGGAGGGATGGGGGTGGAAAAACACTAAATAGACAATAGATAAGTGGTGGTTTTGGTGAAGGGTGGGACAGTACACAATACTGGGGAGGCCAGGACAACTTGCCCAAGGCAAGGTCGTGGAGGTTCCATGGACACATCCAAACTCCCTCAGTGACCAAACTGCTGGGCTGACGGCTGTGGGGACAATGGCTTCAGGGAACATCTAGCTCAATTGGCATAGCATAGTTTATAAACAAAATGTTCTACATTCTACTTTGGTGAGTAGCATCTGGAGTCTTAAAAGCTTGCAAGTGGCCATCTAAGATACTCCACTCGCCTCACCCCTTCTGGAGCAAGGAAGAATGAAGAAAACCAAGGACGCAGGGGAAGGATTTGTTCAAGGGACTGGTGACCTCAGCTACAGCAGCCTCCACCTGACTGAGCCCGGCACTGCTGGATGGCGCCTGGCTGCCACCACTGACTGCTCTGACAGGGATCACAATAAAGGATCTCAGACAGAGCTGGAGAAAAATACAGAACATTTTAACTTACAGAAAAAGACCAGACTTACTGGCCTGATAAAGAGTGAAGAAACCCTGAGAGTATGACCCCTGGATACCCTTTTAGCTCAGTAATGAAGTCACTCCTGAGGTTCACCCTTCACCCAATGACTGGACAGGCCATAAAAGAAAACAAGACTAAAGAGGCACACCAGCCCAGAGGCAAGGATTAGAAGGCAGGAGGGGACAGGAAAGCTGGCAACAGGGAACTCAAGGATGAGAAGGGAGAGTGCTGACATGTCGTGGGGTTGGTAACCAAAATCACAAAACATGTACTAATTGCTTAACTAAAAGCTAGTTTCTTCTGTAAACCTTCATCTAAAGTACAGTAAGAAATAAATAAAGTGACAAAGTAAGAGTGATTGATGACTGAAAGAGGAGGCATAAAAAAGCTTTTGGTTACCAGGATTCAATACTTTATAATTACAGGAACGATGTTGGTACCCAGTCTATTAAACAGAAATAAAAATGAGACTCAAATGCTAATATTGCAGTTTTACAGGATAGGAATTCTTTTCTCCAAACCTAATAATTTGAAATACACCTTTAGAGCCCTCGTGGAGCAATGGTTAAGCATTTGCCTGCTAACCAAAAGGTGGGCAGTTCAAACCCACCAGCCACTCTGCAGGAGAAAGATGTGGCAGTCTGTTTCTGTAAAAATTTACCACCTTGAAGACCCTATGGAGCAGTTCCACTCTGTCCTATAGGGTCACTGTGAGTCAGAATTTGACACGATGGGAATGGGTTTGGTTTTGGTTTTGGTTTTAGTGCCTTCAGATAGCAACTAAAGACAAAACCATGTGATTTTGGAACAAACACAAATTTTAGTGCTCATCTGAAAAAATCTCTGCTTTGCATAAATGAACTGAGGCCAGAGTGATATGGAGACTTGCCCAGGCACAACAGTGGTGGCAGAGAGGGGGCCGGAATCCAGGCCTCTGACTCTCAGCCCCACACTTGTTCCACTCTGCCAGGCTTCTTCCTTCTTCTGACTCGGTCGGCATTCATCATGCTAAAAGGTCCTGTCAGCACCATTATTCCCACGCGCACATTCTCATTCTTGTTCTCCTCTTGGCTTTGTTTTTGCTTAAACAGAGGTATGCAGCTCAGAAAGTCTTAATTTCAGCATCCCTTTCTCATTCTCTCTGCCACTGTCCCCATTCCTACCTCCTTTTTCTCCCACCTTTTCCCTCTGGGCCCTTCTTAGGACTCCACTTCTCACTCCTCTGTGAAGCCAGGGGGAAGGAAGCTGTGACCGAGTATCCACTACATGCCAGGCACTATACTAGATCCTTACACCTGAACTACTTCACTAAGTCCACATACAAACCTGCAAGGTGGATAAAATGCATTGGAATCAACTCAACGGTAACGTGCTCGATTTTTTGGTTTTACATACTAGGGACTCTGCTAGGTACAGGGCATAATAGTGAGCAAAGCAGGCCAGCAAAGCAGGAGCTTACAGTTTAGTGGGGGAAAGAGATATTAGTCAAATAATTACAAAGCTAAGCATGCAGTCACAGACTGTGATAAGGGTCCACCTAACAAGAGATCCTGTGAGGGGTGAAATGGGCAGGCAGGAAAACGTGGATGAGTAATAGCTAGTTCTAGATACTGAAGGAGGCCAAGGATAACTTGGGGGCGGGGGGGGCAGGGCAGGTTGAGGATGAGACTGAAAAGGCAAACAGGGGCCAATGGAGCAAAACTAGGGCCTACAAGTGAAAGGGTCATCAATGCTTGGTATTCAGAGCTGCTGAGTTAGCCAGGAGAAGGTGGAGGAGAATGGTAGTCACAATTCACCCGTCAACCCAAGCATGAACTGTACCTGATCCACGGGCACGTCCTCTTTCACATCTTGGTCCTCTTTTACTTCCGGTGCTCCTTGGGTCTCCACATTAGGAGTCCGAGCTTTATATACATCACCTTCTGAGGGGCAATAAAACACACATTTTTAAAACCAGCTGAGAAACTAGATTGTGCATTTTCTGACCTACATCAAAGATCCAATAACCTTTTAGCTTCTTGTGTCATCAAGCAGGCAATCTGGTCAGTAATCACCCACCACCCCCACCTCCCGCCACCATGGAGTATCATTCTCCTTTGTTTTCCTATTGACCTTGGTTTTTGCTCCCATAGAGATATTCAAAAGGAGCTCTAGTGGTGCAATGGTTCATACCTACCCAACAGCTCTATGGGAGAAGGACCTGGCAATCTTCTCCCATTATAGGTCAGTTCTACTCTGTCACATGGAATCTCTATGAGTCGAAACTGACTTGACAGCCCCTAACAACAACAACACAGGTACTCAGCTCATTGGGCATTGGGCCTTGATTTCAGCATTATCTGTGTGTCCTGGTTATCTCTGTGCCCGGCCCACTACAGTATTCAGCTCAAGAACTGAAATACAGTAAATGTTCAAAAAATGTGAATTCTATTAATTCAATTCAGAAATGAATAAGAGGCAACCCCACCAAATGGTCAGACATCTAAACCAAAGAATATATCTAAGGAAATGTAGCTTTATTACTTCAAAATATATTTAAGAACTAGATTTGAACAAACTAGGTTTTCACAAGCTAGGTGTTAAAGTTGTGCGTTGTGAGGTATTCACCTTAATCAATAAATAAAAATAGTTTTAATTAGAATTTGGAGCCCTGGTGACACCGGGGCTAAGAGCTACAGTGAGCTATGGCTGCTAACCAAAAGGTGGGCAGTTTGAATCCACCAGTGGCTCCTTGGAAACCCTATGGGGCAGTTCCACTCTGTCCTATGGGGTCACTGTGAGTCAGAATGGACTCCAAAGCAATGGGTTTGGTTTAGTTTGGGGATAATTCGTATTACAATTGGATGTATTATGCTTATAAAATTCCAAGGTTCTTGAAAAGTTTATCTGCACCCTGATCAAAAGCAATAGGTGACAGCAAAAGAAAAAGAAGTAGGCAAGCCAGCTCCCCAAGCCTCCAAAAGCATGTAAATAAAAATCTTTGCGCTCCATCAGAATTGAGAGGCAACCACTGCGGGGAGTAACAAAGACAGAAAGCCCACCCACAATGGGAAACTCCACTAGCTTGCCCATCCTATTTCTCATTCAAGGGTCCTGGACCTATCTCAACAGCCAACCAGTTGTCATCGAGTCGATTCCAACTTATAGCAGCCCCGTATGTATCAGAGTAAAACTGTGCTCCACAGCATTTTCAGTGGCTAATCTTTCAGAAGTAGATCACCAGGCCTCTCTTCCAAGGCACCTCTGAGTGGACTCAAACCTCCAGCCTTTCAGTTAGCAGCCCACTGCTTTAACCATTTATACCATCCAGGGACTCCAAACCTCACCCCTCACCTATTCCATTTTTATCCTTCATCTCCCTTCCCAACCCTCAGTCCAGAAGAACCATCACCAGAGTCTTGGGCTTGATGAATTTCTACTCTCATGGGTGAAGAGATAGGAGGTGAGAGAAAAGGGAATTTAACTACTATTCAAGAATCCACTAGGTACCAAGTACTATTCTATATATTTGATATTTAATACTCATGGTAATCCTCTAACAAAATCTGTATTCCTGTTTTATGGGTAAGAAATTTGCCCATAGTTATGTGAGGGTAAAAGGAGCCCTGATAATGCAGAGATTAAACGGCTTGACTACTAACCGAAAGGTTGGCTGTTCTAAACCACTAGCAGGTCCATGGAAGAAAGATGAGGCAGCCTGCTTCTGTAGAGATTTACAGCTTTGGAAACCCTACACGGTCACTGAATCCAAATCAGCTCAATAGCAGTGGGTTTTTGTTTTGTTTTATTTAATGTGAGGGCCGTGGCCAGAATCTGAACTCCAAAGCTCATGTTCCTACCACTCCATGCTGGGCAGCCCAAGCTATTTCTGAAGACTATATTATCAAGGAAAAGACTTTACACACAGTGATTAATTTTTTATTACTATTGATATACCATAATACTTTAGGGAGATATAGGTTAAACAGGCTCTGCTTTGAGACTCAACCTGACCACTATTGGGTGGTTTATTATATCAGTGTCATACATTTGGGTATAAATCTGCCTCACCTACTAGATGATGAGCTCTGTGGAAGGATGGATTATGTCTTCCTCATCTTCAGTGTCTAAACCAGTGCCTAGTACACAGTAGGACAATTTATGGAATGGGGCTGGGCAGGAGGGAAAAAGGACCAATAACAAAGTTTTACGGAAATGTCTAAATTTGTAGCCTGGAAACAAAAAGAAGAGCAATGGAGGAAGCTAAGAAATAATCAAGAACAATGAAGAGAAAACACGAATTGTAGTACATGGTAGTGGAAACCAAGGGAGAAGAAAGTTTGAAGAAAAATGACTTCCAAATGTTTTAAAATGCTGCAGAGAAGTAAAGAAGAGCCTCTCCTTCTCACCATCTTCCTTTCTTCTCCAGAACCAGCCACAGCACTTAAGTGTCTTATTAAGTACCTATCATACATATTAATGAGATAAGACGTGAACAAAACCTAACGCAGAGCCTGGCACCTAGTAAGAGTTCAATAAATGCTAATAGTAGTAGTAGCTGCGGCGGCAGTATATTTAAAATTAATCGCATTCTGAGGCTTAATCTTTTAATTGTCTCTCATCCTCAAAAAGTAAATCTAAACAAACCAGATGGTTTTTATTTTCATGTTTTCCTTAAGAGATTGATTTGTTTGTTGTTTTCTGTGTCATTGGTCCTTAAGAGAAAAATATGTCCAGCCCTAATGTACACATGGAAACCCTGGTGGCATACTGGTTAAGAGCTACAGCTGCTAACGAAAAGGTTGGCAGTTGGAATCCACCAGAGGCTCCTTGAAACTCTGTGGGGCAGTTCTACTCTGTCCTATAGGGTCGCTATGGGTTGGAATCAACTCGATGACAATGGGCTTGGGCAATGTACACATAGACTACAGAATTAATTTTAAATACATTTATCTTGGAAGGCTTCCTAGTTAGAGAACCCCATCACCTGCAGCATTGGAATTTTGTTTTTCTGCTGTCCCTGCTGCTGCCCTAAGAGCTGAGCCTTTTGTTAACAAATCAGAGAGTTACAAATCAGGAAATATTTTTGCGGTAGAAAATTCATCTGAAAAAAAAGTGCATTCTTAATACGGTAGCATTTTTTATTGCCTACAGTAAAACAAAATTTCACATTACCTGCACCGCTCCTGATTAAAGGTTGTACCAAAGTTTTTTTCTTTCTTTCTTTGGCGTAATAAACAGAGTCTTGTGTGTTAGTTGGTATGTCTTCAGGTTTATGAGGCTCTTTTCCTTTGGAATCTTCCTAAGAAACAAATTAAGAATAAAAAGTAGATCAGGAATAGTGGCATACAATAAGCCTTATCCGTTATCTGGGTATTGTCAAGGGAAACATAAGGCTCCTTAGGCTAAACAATGGAATGGGATTCAGATACCTCAGAAGAAGCCTCACCTATAGCACAGCAGGGACTACTCAGTTCCTTACATTTCCCTTCTGTATAGTGACAGTAATAATTCTCTCACTCCTTCCCAGGGACATTACAGAAGTAGCATGTCACCAGAGGAAGCCAGTTACCATTGAATGGATTCAAACTCATGGCGACCCAACATGTTTCAGAGTAGAACTGTGCTCTGTAGGGTTTCAACAGCCAATTTTTCATAAGTAGATTGCCAGGCCTTTCTTCCAAGGTGCCTCTGGGTTGACTTGAACCCTCAACCTTTCAGTTAGCAGTCAAGCATTTTAACCATTTGTACCACCCAGGGACTCCATCAGAAGAGAGAAGGTCTATACACTTCCTAATTTAGGTGAACATCTATTACCAGATAAAATAACAGGCTTGCGTTAGGGGAATAAGCTAGCTAAAAGAAGTTTGTCTGGTTCTTTGGAGACACACTTTAAAGCCTAATAAAAACCATTGCTTCAACAACAATTACCAAACTACTTCTACTGGAACCTAGGAATAGGATGAGCATCTCTGAGAAGAATTAAAGGTGTGGCAGGTTTGTTTGGGGTTATAATAAAGGGGAACTCAGTTTTTTTTTTTTTTTAGTCTATGAACAGTAATAATAGAGCATAATTTGATCACAGTGTAAAGACGAAATAATTCTTATCACCATCTCAAAGCTGTTCCATAAACTAATATACACTGTCTTTTTCAGTTTTTTGTTTTTTTTTTTTCATTTTTCACCCTTTATAGAAGTATTAGCAAAAGAATACAGGCAAAAGTACATAAATAGATATTTCTCTCCAGCTCTCTGTCACTTCAGAAAATGTCAGACTAAAAACAGCTACCTTGTACCATTAATATAGTATATATGATGAAAACACTGATTTTTTTCCCTTGAGGAAATTAAAATGTGAAAATAGTCCTTCAACCTCATAAAAGAGACCAAGCAGAATCTTTCTATCTATGTTAGGGGGGTTTCCTGCAACATGTAAATCATTTCCAGCAAGTATAGGAAACCAGATCTGGCAACGTTGGTTTTAGAAACATTAAGTGGTACATTAGTGCCTGTATTTGGATAGAGTGCGAAGGGAGGAGGGCAGGATTTTGAAAATCTAGGTGATCCTTCTCAGAATTACCAAAATCTACTTTTCACAATACATTTTCCATGTCTTTAGTCTCCAAGACAAAGCTACCACATATTTATCTTATTACATCTGAAATGATACTCAGACAGAGAAAAAGAAATATTGCCTACCCTCATCTGAGAGTACAAAAAGCAGCTATGATACAGAGCGAAGAGCCCAGGAGTACATCTGAAATGATACTCAGACAGAGAAAAAGAAATATTGCCTACCCTCATCTGAGGGTACAAAAAGCAGCTATGATACAGAGCGAAGGACCAGTCCAGAGTCTGAACCCCAGCTCCCCACTACATGAGGCCGTGCAACAAAATGAAAATAAGGTGCCCCCACCCTCATCTGAAAAGTCACCTGAACCAGAAAGAACATCCAAGGGAGCAGAAAAAGGCCAGGCCTGTAACAGGATTTACCGTGATAACTAATGCAAAGATAACCTCACTCAGAAGGCGACAAGTCATTAAGAGCATGACAGAAGCACAGAAGAAAATATCAGCACGGTTCCTCCAAGCCCTGCACAGGGAGGCTGATGTTCTGGCCCAAGTGTTTTCCTGTTTGGGGCCCAAACTAGCCACCAACCTAAAATCCAAACCCGTTGCCATGGAGTCAATTCCAAATCATAGCAAGCCTATAGGACAGAGTAGAACTGCCCTATAGGGCTTCCAAGGAGAGGCTGGTGGATTTGAACTGCCAACCTTTTGGTTAGCACCCGAGCTCTCAACCACTGTGCCGCAAGGGTTCCTACATCACCATTACTTAATATTAAAAGCATGTAATCTTTTTAATACTTTACCGAATGTCTCCTGATAGAGATAATCTCTTACGTAATCACAAGACAGTTATCAAATTCAGGAAATAAACCTTGCTACAATATTTTTATCTAATCTACCATCTATATTCCAATTTTGTCAGTTGTCTCAATGATGTCATATTTATAAAGTGGTATGACCATACTATCGCAATGCCTTGAGTGTTCTACTTATGTATCTATATCTCCCTCTGAACCAATAAGCTCTTTAGGACAGAGGCACAGCCTTCCTCATCTTCATATGCCCAGTGCCTGACACGTTGCTTGGCATTTAATTGTTATTAGAACAACCTGGATTTACAGTAGCCTCCCTTTATCCGTGGTTTCGCTTTCCTCACTTTTAGTTACCCGTGGTCAACCACGGTCCAAAAATGTTAAATGAGTAGCATTATGAAATCTGGAGACGTCCTGCTCCATCCCACCTGGAGACCACATTCACATAACTGTTATTACAGTATATGGTTATAATTATTCTGTTATTAATTATTATTGTTAAACTCTTACTGTGCCTAATTTATAAATCAAACTTTATCATAGGTATGTATGTATAGGACAAAACAGAGTATATGTAGGTTTTGGTACTATCTGTGGTTTCAGGCATCCACGGGGGTCTTGGAATGTATCCCCCACAAATAAAGGGGGACTACTGTACGGCAGTTCCCAGTAAACAACAGATTAAGCAGGAAAACAGAGAATCCATTGCTTTCACAAGGAAGCTTTTATGAGCATCACACCTTCAACCCTCATTTTTCTTTCTCCCTGAGACTCAAGTCCCTCTGAATCAATTCAAGCTCTATTTACAAAGGAGACAGGTTCTTCTTTTCAATTTCATTAATCTTTCTTTCTGTTAAAAACATTTTCAGGAAATAAACCTGAGGAACGTTGGGTTTATTTCTCTGTAGTGTTTTAAGGACTATTATTTTTCTCCAGAGCCTATTTCAGTCCATCTAGCTCTATTTCAGTGCTATCGTAATAGATTCTCTAGCTTAACCACATGAAAGCCAGCCTCCCAAGGTAATTTGGGATGAATTAGACAGTTTGTCTAATTGAAGAACAGTAACAACCTATTTCAGAGTCAATTCATTCTCAGGTAGAAAATAACTAATGCTGCCAGCAGAAGGCATTTCACCGGTTTCCCAGGTGACTCTCCTGGTTCCAAAGTAGGTCAAGGTCTTCCATTAATGAGCCAGTTCCTGCTTTGAGCATTTATTAAAGTCGAAGAATTGCTAACATCTGAACCTAGCTGTTGCATCTTCAGGCTGCTAAAAGATGACAAGAATGTTGCCTTGATTGTTGCGAGATATTTCTATGGCCTTGACACTATGAGCCTGCAAATGTCAATTTCAAAGCACTTATTTCACGCAGAACTTTACGGCTCAGGCTAGGTTATTAAAGTGTGGATCTCAAGCTCACGTTGCATGAGTTGCTATGAGTGTTTTCATACACACACACACTTATCAATGCTTTATCTTCTTTTCATTATTTGTCACTACCAATATTGATGCTTTCTACTCAAAATAGGAGAAAAGTATGTAATATTGAAGCTCTTGTTGCAGACGTGATATAAAGTAAATACAATGCTTATTAACTATTTAGTAATCTCACAAAAGCTTGCAGTAGAAATACTCATTTTAATATGTGAATATAATTTTAAACATTAAATTAGCCTTATTTCTTTGGAAGGTGATATTAAAATCACATAACCATGCTGTAAAACTGAAATTTATATAACACAGTAACAGTAGCTTCTTTCAGCGTGGCTCAGTGCCTCCATGAACAACTGCCTCCTTTGCCATGAGAACCAAAGAACTGGATGGCGCCCAGATACCTTTACTAAACATTTTGGTCAAAGAATCTATAGAAGAATCCCAATCAAAAGGAGTAAAATGCTGAACAGAATTTCAAATTCTCATGGACTAAGGTGCACCTAGGAAACCCTGGTGGCATAGTGGTTAAGTGCTACAGCTGCTAACCAAAAGGTCGGCAGTTCGAATCCACCAGGCGGTCCTTAGAAACTCTGTGGGGCAGTTCTGCTCTGTCCTACAGGGTTGCTATGAGTCAGAATTGGCTCAATGGCAGTGGGTTTGGTTTTTTGGCTTGAAGGTGTGCCTGACCCAAGCCACGGTATTTTCAATTATCTCATCTGCGTGCAAAAGCTGGATAATGATTAAAGAAAACCAAATAAGAATTGATGCCTTTTAATTACAGTGCTGGTGAAGAATATTGAATATGCCATGGACTGCAGGAAGAACAAACAAATCTGTCTTGGAAGAAGTACAGTCAGAATGCCCTTTAAAAACAAAGATGGTGAGACTTCATCTCACGTACTTTGGACATGTTATCAGGAGGGACAAGTCCCCGGAGAAGGACCTCATGCTTGGTAGAATAGAGGGTCAGTGACAAAGAGGAAGGCCCTCAACGAGATGGACTGACACAGTGGCTTCAACAATGGGCTCAAACATAACAATGATTGGGAGGATGGCGCAGGACCAAGCAGTGTTTTGTTCTCTTGTACATAGGGTCACTATGAGTCAGAACCAACTCGACAGCACCTAACAACAACTAAACTTTCTGGAGCCATGGAGGATGGATGAACCCCTGAAATTATTGCCCTGAGATAATCTTTAAGTATTGAACAAAAATATTCCTTCAAGTTATTTTAAAACCGAAAAATAATTTAGCTTAACTAGTAAAAAAAAGATCTGCCATGAGCATTATGCTCCTTTAAGAAATATCTATATGGGATCAAAGTGGCAACAGCAACTTGAAAACTCAGACGGGAACCTTCAGGGGCAGTGAGCGCATGTTAACGAGAAAGGAATAACTCAGAAATGTAATCAATGTCACTAAACAATACTTGCTGTGTATATTCTCAACAACAAAATAAATACAATTTAGGAAAAAAAAAAAAGGTTGCCAAGCCATTTAAAAAAAAAAGAAGAAGAGGTTCATGCAATTGCTTTTATTGGACTAAAAAAGCCATAGCTCAAGTCAATTGTGTCTTATAGAACATTTACAGACTCATAATGACATATTTTCCAACATTCAAATATTTGAAACAATAAGTGAACTAAACCAATCAAACAAATCATTCTGGCTGTCTTCAAAGTATATTTCTAATGTGCTAATCAGTAAACATGCACTGATAGGATTTTTTTTGCCATTTTCTGGGAAAATGGACATTTTTAACAGTGCAGGTGGAAATTTTTCTGTTAAATCAAGGTAAAATCTCTCATTCTCTTCAAAATGGAAACATATGTTGTTTTAAAATTTTTAAACACCCTGGACACCCAAAAAAGTACCTATAATAGCTTAAATTAAAACTTCACACTCTTGGAAATAAGTCTCATGGCAGAGATCCAGGGAAAGAAAAATAGGAGGGAAGAGGGATAACAAAACCACTTTTCATTCACTGAGACACAGAAAGATTGAATAATACATTCAAGTCACAAAGCCACTAAATAAAGCCAGGATTCCAGCTGAAGAATCTGACTCCAGAAGCCTCCAAAACCACTTTCCCCTGATGGCAGTAATCCGTTTACTAAGTAAAAAAAATATATATATATACATCTATATACACACACATTATCATAACATAGGCATCCTATTAGATCCAGAGGCAGTTATCATTTTATTCATTAAAGAATCCACACAATAAAAAAATAATCCCAGGTAAATATGGGAGTAGGTTTGTCTTCTGCTACGTAAGGAATTCTGTCTGACATCAAAAACACTTTCATGCACATGGTTATCTTATGTAACACTAAGTCAGAATCAACTCGATGGCACTGGGTTTAAGAGGGAAATCAAGCTGCCATGACATGGTTCTTTTTAACCCATGACATGGTCCTTTTTTATTATCCAGAATTTCATTTTTCTACTCACTGACCTATAGGGCTGCTATGAGTCGGAATCGACTCAACGGCAGTGGGTGGATTTTACTTACTGAAAAAGCCCTTTTTGAACTATTTAGACATAGAGTTTTATCATATATCATATTTGGACAGGACTATAGAATTGGAATAAATTGTTTAATTGTCCCAAGATTTTCTCATCCAGAGTCTGACTCTTCTGAACCATTTTGTTGTTGTTGTTGTTTTGACTCAGTGATGTCTGGTCAGTGATGTTGGTACTTTTCTGTGCAATATGGAAGGAGTGCTCCAATATTTTCTCTGGAATTTTCTTCCAAGCTGTTGCTAGCCAATCTGCAAATGTTGATGCTGAAGCCTAGAGGGTGGGAGGCAATTCCTTTGCACATGTCTCAGGAACAAAATGCAGTGTGTGCTAGATTGCTTAATAAGCACAAATTCCTTTTATCCCAGGATGCACACACTTTTTAAATATAACTTTGTTGTGATCCTCCATCGAGGTAGTGTTTCTCTGCATCCTTGAATCTGGACTGGTCTTATGACATGCTCCTGGAAGGGGAGAGGCCACAAGGGGAAGAACAGAAGCTCCCCAGCTGGCAGCCAGCACCAATGTCTTGGTGAATCCAGTTTGGACCTACCAGGCCAGCTAACCCTTCAGCTGAATGCAGCCTCATAAATAATCTAGGCAAAACTAGCCCAAGACTCACCCAGACAACACATAAAATTTTTGAAAAATAATAAGTCATTGCTGTTTTAAGCCACTAAGTTTGGGGATGGCTTGTTAGACAACAATAGATGACTGAAGCAAACAGCTTCCACTACGTGTATCTCCTTTCTTAGGCCTCACAAAGCAGTTGATGGTTGCTTTGCAAGAATGTATGGAATTGAAGAAGAATCGAAGCATAAAAAAAAAAAAAAAAAAAAAACCCAGTGCCATGCTTCACTAATATCAAATTCACTTCTCGCTGTCCTATTTTTCTGCCTTTCTGGGTATATAATGATATTCCAACACTGAATCTTAGCAAAATCTTTTTGAGAACATTCTAGAAAACAAACTCAACATGTTTAGTGCCAACAATGCATATATCTCAACTGAAGGGTCAGTAATATGAACAACTGTAACCAGATTTGCCCACAACAACTACAACATGACTCCCAACAAGAGTTGTTTAAGAGGCCATCGATTTTAAGATATATCCTATTTCAGAGATGTTAAAATGTGGGGGGAAATGCTCATCCTAGAGCTAGTGATGTACAGCTTCCCTCAGACCCAGCTTCTCTGCTGGATCCCCGTCACCTTGCTAAGAATGTTACAGTTGCCTCAGAGCTGGACTCTCTTCCTTTATTCTTGCTCCATTTTCAGTCTCCATATTATTCTATCCCTTGTGACAATTCTCAAGTGAAAATGTGTTCATTTTACTCCCTCGCTTAAATTTGAATCACAAACATAAACTTCCTAACTAAAATATTGGAAACCCTGGTGGTGTAATGGTTAAGTGCTGTGGCTGCTAACCAAAAGATTGGCAGTTCAAATCCAACAGGCACTCCTTGGAAATCCAGTGGGGCAGTTCAGCTCTGTCCTGTAGGGTCACTATGAGTCAGAATCAACTCAACGGTAAGAGGTCTCAACAGGTTTTAACTGAAATACCTAGCCCACGTCATCTGACTGCTGCCTGCCCTTCCAGCCCCCTCTCTCACAACTTGCCCACCAATACCTTGCTGTCCAGACACAGTTACGTGTTTTTTCCTGACTGTATTAGGCATATTGGTGGAGATACATAAACGGATTTGAAAGCTAAACAGTTGAATAGAATGGGTAATTCTGATCTATTGAAATTGAAGGGGTGGGGAGGGATTGATTGCTGGTGGAATCAAGGAGATCGTCTAGGCTTAGGCTTAAACAGTGAATAGGGTTTAAATTACTGAGCGAGAAAGGCTGAGTGAGGGCTGTTATCACTCTGCCATGCCTGCCTTCCCTGATAGACTAGCAGAAGCATTCAACTCATCTTTGCATACCCAGCACTAGCATGGTGCTAAATAAGCATTTGTCATCAAGCTGATTCCAACTCATGGCAACCTCACATGTGTTGAAGTAGAACTGAGCTCCATTGGGTTTTCAATGGCTGATTTTTCAGAAGTAAATTGAAAGGCTTTCCTCCAAGGCACCTCTGAACAGACTTGAACCTCCAATGTTTCTGTCAGCAGCTGAGCATGTTAACTGTTTGCATCACTTTGAGGCGGTGGTTGTTGTTAAAAAAAAAAAGTTGTTGTTAGGTGCCATCAAGTCCATTCCGACTCATAGCAACCCTATGTACAACAGAAGAAACAATGCCCAGTCCTGTGCCATCCTCGTGATTGTTGTTATGCTTGAGTCCACTGCTGCAGCCGCTGTGTCAAGGGTCTTCCTCTTTTTCACCGACCCTCTACTTTACTAAGCATGATGTCCTTTTCCAGGGACGGATCCCTCAGGGCTCAGCACACTGCAAATATCTCATAAAGGTTTATTGGTTCACTGGATGAATCAGTGAGTGCCACCACTGAAGTATGATATTCTATGGGTCAAAAGCTCTGTGCTGTTTTTGTGACATGTCCATGGAAAGACTGAAAATGATTCCCTGCTTTGCCGTCGAGTAGATTTCGACTCATAGAATCTTTACAGAAGCAGACTGCCACATCTTTCCCCCCAAGAACAGCTGATGGGTTCATACTGCCAACCTTCCGGTTAGCAGCTGAGTACTTAACCACTGCACCACTAGGGCTCCTGGTACCTAAAAAACAACTTACAAACTTCAAACAAAATTCAGTACCCAGTCTTATGGAGAATTGGCACTTCGACTGCCTGTCACATCCTTAGAATGCTCAGACCACCAAGAGTCCTCAACAGCCTCTCATGTTCCATGGTGCTTTATCCCATTAAAGGACATTCCTGACTTTGCAGTGTTCATTTTTTTAACTCTCTCCCCCTTTTCCAAGACTTTAAGGTGATTCATATAGAAAAGAAAACAATTTTAATATGTTATAAATGAAAAATCTGGAACAAGAAAATAAAGCATTATAACCACAATACAGTTGCAGGGACTGTGATTAAACATAACATCCGTGCTCCAGCAAATAAAGAAGAAATAGTTGTCATGCTCAGAAACATACCATTCCTCCGAAAAAACAAGGGTTGTTTAGTGTTACCCGTTGTAGATTCTGACTCATAGCGATCCTGTAGGACAGAGTATAACTGCCCCATAGGGTTTGCAAGGAGTGGCTGGGGGACTCAAACTGCTGACGTTTTGGTTAGCAGCCAAGCTCTTAACCACTGTGCCACCAGGGATCCAAAGTATTAGATCAAAAATAAACTATATAGACCTTCACACAAGGGAGAACAAATAATGTAAAACACCTTTAACAGACATTTTACAACTAACGCAGAGATTTTATACCAAACTTTGTTAAAACCACTGTCTTTTGTTTTCTTCCAAGACTTTCCATTTTCCTGGACAAAATGTGATGTGCTATGCTGCTATGTGCTCCTGAGTTATACGCTCTTATCTACTTTATGGATAATTTTCAATGATATATTTAATATTTGTTACATAACACATTTTGTTGCAGTCCATGCTTTGTGATCATTCTGCTTAAGTTTCCCAAGTGTTAGCTACAATTATCAAAACCCATTAACTTTTCAATGATAGGTTTCAGAAGAGAATAGAAAAAGAAGCCTAGACAATATCAGAAAAAACGTGCCTCAAATTTTAGACCAAGTAGAAGGAGCATTTAACAAAAACAAAATGAAAATTATATTTCTACCTATAAGGCACCAAACTCAAAATACCAACATAATGGAATGAGGACCGAGCAAAAGAAGGTAAAGGTAAAACCAAACTACGGCTCAGTAAACCTAGCCCATTATCTCTGTGCTCAAAAACTTCCAAAATGACTAATGTGTAGGAATTTCAAGGTTGTACCATTCTTTATTTTTACCATTCATCCTGAATAGCAGTGATCATTCAAAATTCCACGTCCGGTATAAGGCAAACCACACCGTAAGGGGAAAACATTGTGGAGACAGCAGAGGCAAAACACTGTGAGACTAGAGTTATGGAAGAAAAGCTACCTCAAACGTTTGTGCATTTGCACAGGCTGTTTCCTCCCGTTGAAATGCCTGTCCCCTCCCTGAGTCACCCAGACTGTGTACTCACATTTTACGACTAGAGAATCTCATCCTGCGAAAAGCTTTGTTTGCCAGTCTCTACAGTCAATTACTCCACCTCCTTGTACAGCACCATTCGATAGCCTTGACTCATTCATAACTTCTTACCATGAAATGAGCTTACATGTTTGTCTCCCCCAACTACACTGAGCATACCTTAAGGTAGCTATCGTGTCTATCATTTTTTAATTCCCAGCGATTGTCATTCTTCATTCATAAATAACACTAAAATGCATTTCTTAGAAAATATTGAAAATAAATAAGCTGATCATTCAGCTACAAAAATATGTGCCAATTTAAAAAAATTACTATAACGTAAATAAAAATAATAGCCAAGTGTGTTAAAATATACTCTGTATCTCATCCTTCCACCCGGCCCCCAAAAAAACCAAGCCGAGAAGTTTTACAGATGAGTTTAACTAGAAAATTATGAAGTAGATAATACCTGTGATACATAACTGCTTCCATAGAGTAGAAAAAGAGAAAAGTTTCACTCCAAAATTTATTTATTGGCCTAAAATAAGGTTGACTGCAAACCGATACAAGAACAATATAAAAAAAAAAAAAGGAAAATTACAAGCCAATCTCACTTTAAAACATAGAAGCAAAAATTCTTCATAAAATTTGGCAAACTTAATCCAAAGTTTATGTTAAACTCTGTCACAGTTGATTGAGGTTTATTCCTTGAACTCAAGGATAAGTAAATATTAGAAATTCAATGTAACTCACCACCACATTGACAGACTAAAATGGGGGTGGGGGGAATGAAATGTTTGATCTTCACCATCCCACTAAATCAGAAAAATATAATTCCCTTCATTGTTAATAAAAATCTTAGCAAATTATAGAGGACAACTTCCTTGACCTGAAGAATGGAATGAAGCGCACCCAAAAATGTACCAAATATGTACCAAACATTCCAAATATGCACACAAGAAATCCTCATGATTATGAGTAAAACAGAGGCACCCCGATGCATGTTCGAAACAAACAATGATGCCCACTATGACCACTGATTTGTTTTTTTACTAGAGATTCTGGCCAACAAAATAAGATTTTTTAAAAAATAAATCACTAAAATACAGTTTTATGACATGACTTGGGATAAAACCCGTTGTCGTTGAGTTGATTTAGACACAGCAACCCCTTAGGACAGACTAGAACTGCCCCATAAGGTTTTCAAGGTGCAGCTGATGGATTCAAACTGCCAACCTTTTGGTTAGCAGCCAAGGGTTCCTGCGCCACCAGGGCTCCTGACCTGGGACAGAAGCATGTTAAAGAACTGGTAAGGTCTGGCTTCTTCCTGCCTTTTTAGTCTTGTATCTTGCCACTTCCTTGGCATTCTTTCTCAAGCTGTATGTTGCAATATCAAACTGCACACATACGCGCACACACCGAACTGTTTCTCACCTGTCTTACTCAAGGTGTCATATCTACCTAAAACGCCCTCCTTCCAACTCCTCTCAGCAGTTCACTCCCACCCTTGCCAGCCTTCTTTCAGTTTTTCTCCTTATTGTCATTGCACTTAATGTATTGTATTACAAAAACCTCAGTGTGCCTCTCACTTCTAGAGCCTGACCTCCAAATACAAGCTCATCTCATTCACAGGACTGGATTTTACTCATTTATATAAACCTCACACCTAACACTGCGTCCAAGAAGCTCTGTTCTACAGCTTTGGATCCCTCAGCATATCATGGTGTCTCTGTTACTGCCAAAAGACATCCAAAAGCAATACCAACAGTTGTAGTGCTCTTTCTTAAAAAAAATTACTTACTTTCCTCTTCCTTCGTGGGTGTTTTTCGGTGTCTGCATACTTTCTGAAAGACAAAAGATAGATTAAAATTTTAAAAGCTCAGATAAATCATATCCTTATAAAATTCTATTCCACATCATTTGCTTTTCAGAAAAGGCATCGACCAAGAGGAAGTAAGCTTACTGTCTGTCCTCAGAGGGCGAGGCTCACATCCATATTTCCCAGCCTCAGTACTAGACACGACCCCTTAGGAAGTCTGTTCAATTTCCTTTCTTGAGATCTTTGAAAATCAGACAGCTTCCCATTTATTAGGATGTCAGCCTTACCCAAAAGTGCCATATTTACAGGTTCCTAGCCCTGGCGGCTCGGTGGTTAAGAATTTGGCTGCTAACCAAAAGGTCAGCAGTTCAAATCCACCAACTGCTCCTTGGGAACCCTATGGGGCAGTTCTACTTTGTCATATAGGGTCACTATGAGTCGGAATCGACTCAACAGCAATGGGTTTGGTTTTGCTTAGCCCTGGTGGTGCAGTGGTTAATAGCTTGGTTGTTAACCAAAAGGTTGGCAGTTCAAATCCACCAGGTGCTCCTTGGAAATGCTATGAGGCAGTTCTACTCTGTCCTATGGGGTACCTATGAATTAGAATCAACTTGACAGCAATGAGTTTTGGTTTTCTACCCTAAAGTTTTTATATAATAGGGGGAAAAAACTATTGAAACTTTTTGACAGTTAAGAACCATTTTCACAAACATGGTTTCTTCATGTAACTCTCACGATAACCATGTGAAGTAAGTACTGTTATTCTCATTCTACTGCTAAAGAAACCAATGTTCAGAGAGATGGTTTTTACGTAATGTCCCACAGCTGACTGGTGGAAGAGCTGAACTTTCAACCCAATTCTAAACCAAGTGCATTCTCTTTCAACCACATCGCAGAGCTCTCAGCGGCCACCTGTACTTTCTATGCCTACCGACAATGTAAATGCAGCACCCCGTTTCCAATTCTTTTTTCCTGAAAATTGCTATGTAATTTGGAAGTGCTTCTACCATGTGATTCTCCAGCAAGAGAGTCCCTCATTGGTGGTATTCATTAGTGCTAAATGGGCGCTGATCTCTTGGTGACTGTGGGCAGCCTGATGTTCGTCCTAAACCTTAACCTTTTTGGCAGGGGAGGAAGATACTTAACCAACCGATGGCCTGAACTGGATTCAGCTGATGGATCCAGCTCAGTGTTCAATAGATGAATGGATGATAGGAAAATATAAAACACACTCAAAGGAGGGGGAACACTTTGTGGGGAGTACAGAGAACTAGTCGAGTCAATTCAACAGCTCCAAATTGAATATATAGCCCACAGAGGGCAGTGGTTAAGAGCTCAGCTGCTACCCAAAAGGTCAGCTGTTCGAATCCACCAGCTCCTTGGGGCAGTTCTACTCTGACCTGTAGGGTCACTATGAGTCAGAATTGACTCAACGGCAATGAGTATAGTATCAGGGCTATTAGCAATTAGAAGTTAATAAATCAAGAAATGTTCACACTTGCCCGATGAGCCAGCAGGCAAGCCTCTAACCATCTGCCAGGTTATCAAGCTACTATAGGGCCGTACAACCACAGACAGAACAAAGGAAGCCTTTCGTTGCCTTAGAAAAGAAAATCTAAAAGCATATAAACCAGGAATGAGGTCAACCACAGACGCTGTGCACACAGGGGTGTTTCAAGTTTTCTAACTACAGAAGGTGCTCCGTATATGTGATAAAACCCAGGGGGCGGGGAAGGCAGGTCAACCTGCCTGGCATTTTCTGATAATAAGCTGCACAACTTAAAACCGTCTGCCCTACTCCACAAAGAGATGAAAAATGGCACCTCTTTTTCTTTCTTCAAGATAATGACCATTAAAAACCTTGACAGAGAAATAGCAACAAGGAAGGTTTCTAGTAAGCCCTCAAATAGTTTCTTACACTAAATATATTTCAAACACACCAGCCAGGGCTAAGCAATCAAGGGTGCACAATCCCACAGAGCAGCTGTAGAAACTGTTCGTCTCAGCAAGGCCTAGAAGACAGGAAAACCCATCAGGGTATGAGCTAGTGGTCAGTGCTTATTTTAAAAATTCTATCCAACAGAGACTGATGAAAGGAACATTGCAACTACATCTATCTACCTGAAGAGGGGCAGGGCCAGGCCGTTACTGGGGAGCCTGACCTTGCCCTGAGCACTGGCCTGGCATGCTGGTCAAGAAGAGAAATCCTGCCTTTCAGGTAGATGAAAAATGAAATGGCTTGGAAGGGCACAGTGCACAGTGCATCCCAAAGGCTCGCCGACGTGGCCATTGGGTACCACAAAGGGCATAATCTGCAGGGACGGCCCGTCTGTTACCTGCAGCACTGACTCACAGCACCCCAAGCCTGACTACTCAGTCTCAACCTAATGCCGAAGCTTCCATTTAAAATAGAGAAACACTGAAGATTTGCAACTATGTATACCTTTGAATGTCAACCTTGAACTTAAACCAATGAATGGCATATCGATGATGCACATTTCAGGTTTGCTTTACAATGTGTAAATTGCCTTCTTATTTGTTATCTCAGTTTATCCTCGGGACAATCTTAATGTTTACCAAAGGAGAAAAAATAGGCTCTAAGTACAGAGCCAGTAAGCATAAGAGCAGGAACCAACTCATATTTTCAAAATCCAGCTTCCCAAGCTCTCTCCTATCTCTTCTGCCTTCCTCACCCCACACTGAGCCTGGTGCAGTGCTAACGTACAGCATCGACGCCCACATAAGCACAGCCGCTGGCTGTGGCTGCTGAGGGCCTCAGGCTAACGGTGTTCTGTACCCAGATAATCCAATATGAGAAAAGTTACCAAGTTGTTTTGGACAATTTACTGTCCCACCAATATTTGGAGTAGAAAATACTGAGGTTTTACATGCAAATATAACAGAAGAAAGGATGGGTGGGACAGTGTCCTGCGACCTCATTGGATGGCTTTTCAAGGAGAGTCAGCTGGTTGGAATCTACTCAACAGCAATGGGTTTGGTGGTTTGAGTTTTAACTGTAAAATAGGGTTCTCTGAAGATAGAAATGAAAATATATCGTGCGCTATATTTGCCTCAGTGCATGACATTGAGAAAGCAATGCAAAGCTCAATACTAAGCATTTCTACCTTCAGATAAAAGCATTAGGCATCCCTCAAGCATAACTTTACCAGAGTGCTTTATACATTCTAAACAAAAACCAAACCCATTGCCATCCAATCAATTCCAACTCATAACTACCTTATAGGACAGAGTAGAACTGCCCCATAGGGTTTCCAAAGAGCAGCTGGTGGATTTGAACTGCCAACCTTTTGGTTAGCAACCAAGCTCTTAGCCACTAGGCCACCAGAAGAGGTCAAATAAGCACTCGTAATTAAATATAAGTAACTTTATACATTGGAGCCCCGGTGGCACAGTGCTTAAAAGCTCAGCTGCTAACCAAAAGGCCAGCGATTCGAATACACTAGGCACTCCTTGGAAACCATAAGGGGCAGTTCTACTTTGTCGTATAGGGTCACTGTGAGTCAGAATCGACTCGATGGCAAGGGTTAACTTTATACATTACTCATATTTAATTGGGTTTATATGGCAAGCAGAGCCCAGGTGGTACAGCAGTTAAGAGCTCAGCTACTAACCAAAAGGTTGGCAGTTCAAATCCACCAGCTCCTCCTTGGAAACCCTAGGGGGCAGTTCTACTCTCTCCTGTAGGGTTGCTATGTGTGGAAACGAAATTGACAACAACGGGTTTTTTGTATGGCAAGTAGTGGAGTGAGCTAACTATCCAAAGAAACAGAGTACAACTGTTTCATTCTTTCAGATAACAGGACAGAATTTCTCCCATAAATGTCTTCATCTTCCTTCCAGGCACTCCTTCATTTCCATAAATATATATACTGTGGTATACTCTGACAAGAGAACCAGTTAGCGATGTCTAAGATCTATTATAAAATCACTGCTTTTGTCACCAAGAGAGACTGACAGCCTATAAAACTCTCCATTTTAGATGAGGGAAAGCAAGTCAAATTAAGAAAGCAAAACACTGTGTAGGAAACAGCACGAGCCTATCATAGCTATGGAAACCCTGGTGGTACAGTGCTTAAGAGTTCAGCTGCCAATCAACGGCTCGGCAGTTCAGATCCACCAGGCACTCCTTGGAAACCCAGTGGGGCAGTTCGACCCTGTCCTATAGGGCTGCTATGAGTAAGAATCGACAGCACTGGGTTTGGCTTTTGTGTGGTATCATAGCTATGCTCTAGTACAGGTTATGCAACTATTTAGCTGTATAACTTCCCACCTCTGAGACTGTGTACTCGTCTGTAAAATGAGATACTTGAGCAAAATTCATCCAGAATATCCCTTTAACATTAACTTACTTGAATTCTCTGATTCAACCAAGAAATGAGAAAGGAGGAAAGAGGACATGATTTAAAAAAAAAAAAAAAAAAAAAAGTCAGAAAGATTATAACAGTAATTTATAAACCTGGATGCTACATAACTTCATTCATCTTATCAAAGGACAAAAATCAATGCTCTTGTGATGTTAAATTAACATGGCATCGTTCTGTCAAATCTCACAGTAACTTGTAGTGTTTTCATAATTTTTCTTAATATAGGGAAATCTAAGTTAAGGACATACATAGTTCTGAAAGAAGAAAAAATAATTGATGTCATACCAAGAAATAAAAAATAATTCTAATTTTGAAAGAGAAAAAAAGCTCTACTCCATAATTTCTCTGTCTTTCATGTAATTCAGATAAATTAACAGCCAGCAATACACACCATTGTCTTTGGGTTTACAAAATGAACTGAAATAATTGAAGCTGGGGATTTCCACAGAGCCAGTTAGGATAATTAAGGATGATTTCCTGGCTTTTCATTATGATTAAGTGCTCAGATGCTAACCAGTTCTACGCTGTCACATGCGGTCACTATGAGTTGAAAATCAACTTCACAGCACCTAACAATAACATACTAAACCAAACCAAAAAACCAAACCCACTGCCATCAAGCTGATTCTGACTAATAGTAACCCTATAGGACAGAGTAGAACTGCCCCATAGGGTTTCCAAGGCTGTAAATTTTAAGGAAGTAGATTGTTACATCTTTCTCCCTCAGTGACTAATAGCAACCCTATAGGACAGAGTAGAACTGCCCCATAGGGTTTCCAAGGCTGTAAATTTTAAGGAAGTAGATTGTTACATCTTTCTCCCGCAGAGTGGCTGGTATGTTCAAACTGCAGATCTTTCAGTTAGCAGTCGAGCACTTTAAACACTGAGCCACCAAGGTCCTTAACAACATACCACCAATCAAGTATTCACACCGTTTCCTCAATTTTGACTGCACAGACTAACTCACCCCAGAGGCAAATGTCTTGGAGCTATGTAAATACAAACAATTAAAAGAGAATTTCTCACTCAATCTTGTTGCATTTGCAAAAATGCATTTGCCAAAAGCAAACTTCAGTCAAAACAAGTATGAAAACTTTCTGATAACCCTCAAGTCACTGGACAAAAATCTCATTGAAAATACTAGAGAAAATGAAATAATTTTTTCCTTTTTTTCCCATTCTTTACAGAATTAAGTCAGTATTTTGATTAGAAACAAAATTTTTACTACATTCAATGAAGTTTCTCATGAAGTTATTTGGTATATTCAGGGAGAGAAAAAGAAGTATATCTGTTTTCCCATTTCCCCTTCAAATTGAGGAAAAGATACTAGACGTTCCTTGGACAAAATTGTTTCCTCCCTAAACTATCCCTTTTTGTTCTTCAGGACTTCACAAGTGAGCTCAAAAAAACAAATATTCCAAAGGAGAGCCTCAGAGAAACTCACATAAAGGCCCAGCAACAACAAACTTGAAAAAAAAAAATTCCCAAAATACACAGCAATCTCAGATAACCGTTGTTTTATCAAAATAGAAGAGAAGCGACTTGAAGTCACTCCTGGAGGGCTAATTTTGTTTAAACAACACATAAATTGCTGCAGAGTGAAGAGAGAGGTGGTGGGCATCGTGGTAGAAATGGGAAGAAAGGGTAACACTCAGAAACAATTTTTTGAAAAATAAATCTCATTCTTCTCCTCTTCCGTATAAGTAGCCAAGAACTATAACGGGTGAAAGCTAACTATTCCAAATATTGAATTCCTTTTCTGTTTGCTTCAATAAAACGGAAGAAAAATCTTTAAGAGAGTCCTCCAGATCCCACCTTTCAGTTACTTTTCACCACATGCCCCTCACATAGAGAGGATATGATCAGAGTGACCTATCAGTACAGTGACCTATCAGTAGATCATGTAAACTCAATCTTAATCTTCACCAAATGCAACCTGTGAACTTCATTTGGATCCTGATTCAAACAAGCTTATTGTGGTTTAGAGGAGATTAAAATTGGAGCCATTACTCCCTGTCCTTGAGTATAAAGGAGCTCTGGTAGCACAGCAGTTAAGAACTCAACTGCTAACCAAAAGGTTGACAGTTTGAATCCACCAGCCATTCCTTGGAAACCCTATGGGGCAGTTCTACTCTGTTTTATAGGCTCACAATGAGTTGGAATCAGCTCGACGGCAACAAGTTTGTTCTTGTTTTGAGTATAAAAAAAGTGACCCAGCTGGAATTGAACTCACATGGACACATCAACTGGGCCCTAAGACATAAAGACAATAGAATAACTAGGACAATCTTGGAAAACATCTTTTAGGGAAACTTTCACAGAAACAGAACACAAAAGACCCACATATTTTCCACTCATCTCTTTTTATTAGGGTTTAGTAAATAGCAAGATTTGCTGGACCAGTGAAAACCATCCTGACTATACCAGTGACTATTAAGAAAAATAATTCAAAATGTAGAATCAAGGTGATTTAGCAGTTTTTAGTCAATCTTGGAAAAGGTAAAGCTTTCATTGATTTTATCCATTTGTAATGTTAATAAAAAAATATACACTGATAATTCTGTAACATTTCCTTGGACTCAGACAGACATGGCTCTGGTAGCATGATTGTCCATTTCTCACTTTTGCTGATTCTGTAACATTCCTTGGACTTGGGCAGACATGGCTCTGGCAGCATGCTTGTCTGTTTCCCGTTTTTGCCTCTTGGAACATACGCAAATAAAATCGTTCTTTTTGCTTTACTGTAATTTTATGGTTATATTACCCTAGGACAATTGTATAATGATATTCAGAGGTAATAAGGGCAATTTGAACGCAGTTCTAGGTGTTAGATAATAATGTTAGATACGAACATGACGTTTTCCAAAAATAAAAAATCCTTACCTATTAGAGATACATATTGAAGTATTACTGCTAAAATACATGATATGAGGTTTGCTTTAAAAAAAAATGCTCCCCCCCCGAAAAAAAAAAATTAGTAAAGAGATACATGAAACAAGATTGGTAAATTGTAATCATTTTCAAGCTAGTTCATTAAACCATTCTCTCTACTTCTGTACATGTTTGTATATTTCCATAATAAAGGTTTTAAAAAAAGAAAGAAAGATGTGACTTGAAACTCCAAAGCTTTTCAGAAATCCCTAGAGCCTCCTTCCCACAAAATCATTCTCTAGGCTTTAAGGACTGATCAAATAAGAATAACAATATTGAATAGCAGTGGTGAGAGTGGGTATCCTTGTCTTGTTCCTGATCTGATGGGGGAAGCTCTTCATCTTTCTCCATTGAGAATGATGTTAGCAGTGGGTTTTTCATAAATGCCCCGTGTCAGATGGAGGAATTTCTCTTCTATGCCTACCTTATGGAGTGTCTGTATCATGAAAGGGTATAAAAATAATAATAATATTTACAAACGTGACATCAGGGATTGAGGAACTTTTGGTGGGAGGATTTGGAGAGCTGCTAGATAGAAACTAAAAAAAAAAAAAAAAACAGTATGCTCATGTTCTGACCATCTTTGGTTTTCCTAGACCATACTACAGTGAGATATATCACTGCGAACTTAACATTTAGACTCTTTGATCTCTGAGACTCCCAGTATCCTCAGAGGAAAGATAATGTACTCAACATAAGATCTTACTGTCTTTGTGAATATATTAAAAAAAAAAAAAAAAAGTTACTCCATGCCTAATTTTAAAAATCCAAAATTGTGTCTTATATAAAAATAAGAACATCAATTTTTAGAACAAATAGCTAAACTGACCAGATTTGGAAGAAGTACAGGGGGAAAAAGGGCAAATTTTACCAACATACAGGAAGGAAAGGTATAAGATATGCTTACTGTTGGACCTCACTGGGCACCTTCGAGGACTTCCAATAAGGAAAATATTTAAAGGGCTCCAGTCCTGCTGCAACATAAAAATGATGGTCTTGCAAATCCTTTGAGTTGTCCAAAAGATGCCCATTCATTGTAAATAATCTGCAAATAAAGAATGAAAAAATGAACTAGAAATTTTAAGACTAGTAATACAGTATTTTGGATATCTTTCACTTATAATGGAAACCCTGGTGGTGTAGTGGTTAAGAGCTGTGGCTGCTAACCAAAACGTTGGCAGTTTGAATCCACCAGGCACTCCATGGAAGCTCTATGGGGCAATTCTACTCTGTCCTATAGAGTTGCTATGAGTCAGAATCAACTTAAAGGCAACGGGTTTGGTTTTTTTGTTTGTTTGTTTTTCACTTAAAACTATCAGGAGCCCTGGTGGCACAATAGTTAAGAGTTCAGCTGCTAACTGAAGAGTCAGCAGTTTGGACCCACCAGCCTTTCCACAGCAGAAGATGTGGCAGTCTGCTTCCGTAAAGATTAAACCAAAAAAAAAAAAAAAAAACCCACTGCCATGGAGTCACTTCTGACTCAGCAAACATACAGAAGAGAGTAGAACCGCCCCCAGAGGGTTTCCAAGGCCGTAATCTTTACAGAATCAGACTGTCACATCTTTCTCACAAGGAGTAGCTGGTGGGTTCGCACTGATGACATTTTGATTGGCAGCTGAACACTTTAACCACTGTGCCACCAGTGCTCCTTCCTTAAAGACTATCCATTGCCATTGAGTCGATTCTGACTCCTAGCTGCCCTGTAGGTCAGAGTAGAACTGCCCCATAGAGTTTCCAACGAGTGCCTGGTGGGTTTGAACTGCCAACCTTCTGGTGAACAGCCTTAACATTGAATCACTATGCCACCTGGGTTTCCTCCTTAAAGATTACAGCCTTGGCAATCCTGTGGGGCAGTTCTTCTCTTTCCTATACGGTAGTTATGAGTCAGAATCAACTCAATGACAATGAATTTTAATGTAACCATTATTTGGACTCTTGGAGAAATTATATACTCATAAGAAAGCACAATCTAAATGGGCTAGTTAAAAACCTATGAGAGCTGCTCTTCCAGAATTAGTCTTTATTTCCATTTTTAGATTTTTTAATTAAAGTATATTTTTAATTATGTACAAGTGCTCAGAGACCCTTGAGAACATTTTAAGCTCTTGGTTGGTGTTCAATCAATTTTAACTAATAACAGCTAAAATTAATACAAATTGGCTTATATTGTAATAACAATATTTGGAAAATAAACCAGCATTTATTAGCAAATAATGTGCCTTTTTATAAGCACCAGAAGACTAATACTAGCCTACTTTTTATTCAGTACTCTTTATTGGCAAGTATTCATTCACTAGTTTATTTATTCAAGAAATGATTCGATTCATTCATTACTGAATACCTATTATGAATAAGGCAATGAGGTAGATACTGAATTGCATAAAAATATGAATAAGAAAGTCACTGCTTCCCCAAAGCCAAGAAGTATACAAAAATCTATAAAGATAAATATGACAAGGGCAGAGTGGTGAGGGTCCCAAGAGGAGAAAGATTAAATTCAATGGTAGGCTTCACAAAGGTGCAAGAATTTACAATGGGCTTTGAAGGGTAGGTAGGATTTGATCTTGTGAAGATGCGATGAACGCCATTTTGTGTAGCAGGAGGGGCCTTGGCCAAGAGCCAGAACACAGAGGGTTTGGCTGTCACACAGGGTGAAATGGAGACATAGATCTTGAATGCGTAGGTTGAGAGGAGTTTATAAAGAGCCCTGAGTTCCAGGGTAAGAAATTTATAATTAATTTAGTCAGAATGATTGAAGATTTCCATAGAACAGTAGAATAAGAGCCATGTTTTAACAATAGTAAGCCAACTTTTGTGTGGGATGTGATGGAGACAAAAGAAGGGATCTGGAAAACTATTGCAAGAGTATATAGTGAAGTAATGAAACAGAGCAGCAACTGCAGGAGGGGAAGGAAGAGAATGAATGTAGGAGACATTAAAAGGTAGAATCTACGGAATTTACCCATTCCTGTCAATCAATCATTCTCAAAATTAAGCATGTTTCAGAATCACCTAGAAGGCTTCTTGGAACTCCTATTGCTGGGCCCTCCCCTCAGAGTCTCGGATTCAGTAGATGGCAGATAAGACTCAAGCTTTTCATTTCTAACAAGTTCCTAGCTTATACTGCTGCTGCTGATCCTAGGGCCACATTTTGAGGACTGCTGCCCTAGGTCAACCCTGAAGGAAATATAGAAGGAGAACATCAAGACAGGAGGCAACTGTGAGCAGCCACTGGAGAGCTGGCTCTGTGTGGGGAGCAGGTGGCTGTGGCATGGAGCAGAAGGCTTCCATGGGAAAAAACTACTATTCTTCTCCCCACAATTGCCCTGGGGCAAACAGAGTCTGCTCCTGACTGGTAGACTCAGACAGCTAGGGCAAGTGTCCTCAGAAGTAAATCAGGGAAGTGGAGAAGCCTTGAATCACTCATCAGGTGAGAAACTGAGGGAAGTAGTGGGACTGACTAAATACAATCTTAAGGAGACAGTCTCCACCCAGAGCTACTGCTGCTCAGGGTTGATATGTAAAACTCTGAAGAGAGGCTTTGTTTGGTAGAGTCTACTGGAAGCAGAAGTATTGGAACAGAGGGACCAAAAATTTAACATAAACATGAAAAATGTTATGAAAGAAAATAAGGGGAGATATGATCAATATGAAACAAGAACAAGAAAGCATAACAAGAATCAACTGGAAATACTGATTTGAAGCTAGAATAGTTGAACCAAAGGGTACAACAGTGAGATGGACAGTAGAATGGATACAGATACAAATTAGTGTTTGGAAGATGAAATTGAGGAACTCCCCCTGAAGGAAGTGAGAAGGGATAAAGAAATACAGTATATAAAAGAAAAGTTTAGAAGTCAGGATGAATAGAAGTGCCAACATCCAGATATTAGGGAACCTAGAAATAAGTTAAAATAAAAGTGAAAAGGAAGAAGTATATGTGTAGAAATAATGAAGGACAAACCAACCCGTTGCCATCAAGTCCATTTCAACTCAAGGAAGACCAGTTCCACAGAATTAAAGAAAAGGGAAGACCTCAGATTGAATGAGCTCAAAGGAGAGACTACAGAAAAACTAACATCGAGATGCGTTAGTGTACCGTATAAGAACATAAACAACAAGAACATTCTAAAAGCCTCTACAGAGAAAGGGCAGATAGCTTACAAAGCACTAAGAATCAGAATGACATCAGATGTTTCAACAACACACTAAAGGAAAGAAAAAGTGAAGTAATATTTTCTAAACCTGAAAGAAAAGAACTTTGAAGCTAGCCAAATCTTCATTTAAATGGAAGGGCATGTTAAAAATATATATATATTCTCAGACTTACAAGGCCTCAGAATACTTGCCACATAAAGGCTCACATTGAAGATTTTTAGATGAAGTTGTTAAGTAAGAGGAAAAGCAAATTCAGGAGATGCCCCAAGAGATATACGAAATAAAGGTACAACATGTGTTGTCTTAAAAAACAAAAAAACCTAAGATCAAAGAAGGCATAACCACAATAACTGAGAATTCAATTTCTAGCTTACATCAGTATGATACGGGTTGTTTGAGGTGGGGCGAGAAGTACCAAGGAACATGAAAGCATGTTTACATTCTTGTGCAGATGGGAGAAAACACAGATATCAATTCAGAATCTACAAGACTTGGCTGCTGACAGATACTGGAGGTGACATACACACTGTCTAACATGACTCGAGGTTTTAATCCTGGGTGGCTGGGAGAATGATGGGACCATTAACAGAAACAAGAAAGATAAGTTCTAGAACTGATGGCTTGGGGGTGAAGGAGGAAAGGTGGAACAAGTGAGCAATCAACAGTGATATAACTGAAAAAAAAAAAAAATGGACTCTGAAAAGACTCAAGTTGAATGTCCTAGCATACACCAAAAGAACTTTACATTTTCTTTCAAGCAAAAGACTTGTAAAGATGAGGTTAGTTTTTTTTTTTTTTTCTCTCCAAGAGTTAAATGTTCTTTTCATTCAGTGATAAGACAAAATACGCAAAAGATTGAAGCTTAGATGCTTTAATGCAGGACACACAAGGTGCCTACCGAACCAAGCTCCAGCCAAAACCAACTGCCCAAGGTGCAAACCCGATAAGTGACACGTGGGATGCATGGCTGGGCCCACCCCCTCAGAGGACCAAATTGCTCAAGCATGTTCCCCTGCCACTTGTCTCTAAATTCTCCTTAACCTCACTCTCCTCAAGGAATGGTGACAAAGCCTACTTTTTTGATGAACAGTGCTGTGAAGGATAAATAAGAATTCAATGGTTGAGATAACGGACTTTTGAGACAAAGAAAATTACACGTGCACAGACTTGAAAATGGGAACCTGTGCGTCATATGCACAGAGCTGTAGCTTTTGCCAAAGTGTGAATTACATGAAGATGAGTGATGGGAATATGAGCATTAAATGAGATAATGTATATAAATGAAAGCAGTTTACACACTACAAAACACTAGATAAACACGAAGCATTTCTGTTAGCACTTATCTCAGAGGATGAGAGGACTAAATGAAACAATCATGTGTAAAATTGTTTTGTAAACTGGAAAAGCATTACCCAAATGTCAACTGTTAAATGATTTTTAACGCACCTTACCATTGGGGATATAGTAGAAAATGTACGTAAATATCTACAAATCTCTCTTAAATCCTCTCATTTATAAATAATTAAAGAGCCAATTTGGCTGTTTTCCCAAAATAAAAGTACAGTCTGCCCTAAAGGAATTTTGAAATCTTTATCTTTAACAACATTGAAAAAAAAAAGAAAACACATATAACTTTTAAAAGATATATTTGATTTTCAGTTGAGGTTTCAAAATCTTTATATGCAAGTTTTGGCCTGGGCACCCTAAAATCTGGACATAGTTGTACAAAGCCCCTCACAGTTCATGGGTCCCAATGGTTAGTTCAGCTGGCTTCCCATTAAAAAATAGAAATTTAACCCCAAGCTTTAATAAGTTTAAAATACTGTAGGTGAGATATGGCAAGTTCACAAATAACCGTAAAACAAGGTTGAATGGGATGGTAGGATTAAGAAACTATGCACTAGGACTAGTCTTCAGCCCTCTTCTCTAATACTGTCTCCATTGCAACTAATTATATGACTTTAAATACCGCCCATTAAGCTGATATATCCCTACTTTATCTCTCCAACCAGGCCTCTTCCCTGAGCTCCAGACTCATATACCCAACTTGTCATATCTCTATTCGGATGTCTAATAAGCATTTCAAACAGGACATGTCTATAAATGAATTCTTGAATCCCCAAGAACTTCCCCTTCTACTTTCTCCATATCAGGAAATGGCACCATCAGTCAGTCACCTAATTACTCTTACTAAAAGGCTAGGAATCATCCTTGACCTCTTGCTTGCTTTCTTTCATACTCCACTTGCAGTTTATCAGTAAGTTCCATCATGTAAGTCTTTCAAATATATACAAAATCTGACCACCTAGGACCAGCCACGCCATCATGGTCTCTCACCTGGGTTTCCTACAATGGCCTACAAACAAGTCTCCCTACTTCTACTCTGACACCCTACGCACACAGCCCATTACCAAGGTCATGGTAACCCCTCCCTCAGGACCCTCCAATGGTTTTATATCACTCTCAAATTAAAATCTCAACTCCTTCCCATGGTTGCAAAGCTTTTCTGATCTTCCCCTTCACTCTCTCTTCTATGCAAACCGTTACCACTCTCTGCCTCCATCATCAGTGGCCATCTGGCTATTCTTTAAACATTTAAGCACACTGAGCTGTTTCCCATCTAAGAATCTTTGGAAAACCGTGGTTCCTGCTGATTGGAATGGTCTTCCCCAGGTCACTGTACATTTCCCTTCTTCCTGTCATTCAGATGTGCTCTTAAATGCCTCCTCCTCAGAGAAGGGTTTCCTGACCAGCTTTTCTAAAATAGCCCTACACTTACCTACCCTAGTTTGTCACTCTCCACTCCTACCCTGCTCTATCTCTCTTCGCAGTAATTTACTACGTGGTACCCATCACTGGAGCCCTGGTGTCACAGTGATTAAGAGGTCAGCTGCTAACCAAAAGGTTGGCAGCTCAAATCCACCAGTCGCTCCTTGGAAACCCTAGGGAACAGTTCTACTCTGTCCTATAGGGTTACTACGTGTTGGAATTGGCTTAACAGCAACAGGTTTTTTGTTTTTGTTTTTGGGGGGTGGGCTTTGGTTGTTTGTTTGTTTGTTTGTTTGTTTGTTTGTTTAGTTTACCCATCACTACCTGGCATGTTGTCATGGATCTACTCTTTACTGTCTGTCCATCCCACCAGAATGTCTGTTCTACGAGGACAGGAACACTGCCTGCTGTGTTCACCACTACAACCCTAGTGCTTAGATAGGAACACAGAAGGCTCTTGACAAATATTTGTTGAATGGGTAAATAAAGAAATGATAAATATGTCATGAAACATCAGAAATGACCTCTATTTAGGGATGGGGAAAGTTAGGCGACCACCCAACATATTCATCATGTGCATTGTATCTCTTACAGAGGCGAAGCTTTGGCTGCTTACTGAATTAGGCAAGATGAACAGTACATGTAGGTGCTCAGATAAGTGACATCAATTTTAGTCAAACAGATGTCACTAACTGTGGTGGCAAGTCTGCTGTCATGGCAATAGCCTTCTTCGCCTCTCTCAGGCCATTTGCTGTCTTTGGGGTAAGTGCCATTCTCTTCCATAGTCAAGCTAGTCAAGAGAGGCAAAATCCAGTTCACCTTTCACCACTGCCCATTCTAAGTATGACTGCCACCTAAATTACGGATATTGATGTTGAAAACAGCCATGCTGGCTTATAAAGAAGAGTTTTACATACAATATAAAAAAAGAGTAGTCTTATTGGTGCGGAGCAGTATAAGGAAAACGAAGGATGGGAAGTTCCTGTCTTGAAGGCAGGAAAGTGCCAAAGAAAATGCATGTGCATTTGTTGTGTGCATGTACGCATGCATGTCTGTGTCATCTTGACATTCAGAATTACCTCTGAAAACAAAATGTTTGTATACCTAGACATTTATGGCCTTCTATAACCTGTTTCAACCATGTCAATCCAAGCTTACCTCCACTATTTTTCAATACAGCCAGGACCTGCTTCACACAAGACCCTTCCACAGCATATTCATTCCTACTGCCAGGATGTTTGATGTCCATACAGTCCCTATCCCCAAGAACGATTCCCTTAATTTCCACTACCCAATTCTACAGAATTCAAGTCAGATCCCACCTCCTCCATAAAGCCTTCTCCTTCTACCACTGCTGAGAACTTCCACAGACATGAAAGTCCTCACTAATCACACTAGCAGAGGACTGGACATTGCCTCAGGTTATAATTTAACTGGTTCTCTTAGGGGATTTGTCTAGCCGTGGAACAATGGTAAGGGTGTATGGATATATGAATGTTATGAAGTAAGTTCTTCCAGATTTTTTTGTTTGGTTGATTGATGGTTTTTTCATCACCACACAGCTCCTAGGAAAGTGTTAGGTATATAGGACATACTCAACAAATACTGATTGAATTGAAAATTGAGACTGAAAATAATTGTATTTTAGAGACTTAAAGAAACTCTAAGGATAAGCTCATCACTCTTTCCTTCCAGCAGGTAACAAGGAAAGAATTCAGGATTGTGGAACCTTGGTCAATTTACCTTCTCTCAACCTCAATTTCCTCCAGCCATGCTAAACTTCTTTCATCTCTTGGAATGTGTCTTGTGGCTCTCACTTGAAGGCATTTCTCTTAAAATTCTCACTTTCCCCAACCAGGGCCAGGAGTAGGGTAAGGCAAGCTAGATGCCTAGGGTGCAAAATTTAAGGAGACATTAGCTTTCAATGCTGTGATTCAAGAACCTCATTGGCCTCATCCTAGTCCCAGCCCTACCTCTGGCTTTTTCTCATTCTGTAGTTCTTAGGTCATATACCTCTTCGTCTGGGAGGTATTCCTAGACTGGGTTATAACACTGTCTGTCTGTTCCCCTCTCATAGAAAGCACTACCCTTTACTGTAATTACTCATTTGAAATCTGTCCTCTCTCTAGACCGTAAGCTCAACAAGGGTAAGAGCCTTGCCTGTTTTGCTCAGTGCTGTATCTCTAATACTTAGCACTGTGCCTCTCACATAGTCAACCCTCAACAAATGTTTATTCAAGGCACATTTTTAATACCAAGACCTGCAATAATCACACAGAGGCACACACACAATTTTACTTAAAGATTTCTCCATATTATATATGTGTGTGTGTGTACATATATGTATACATATCTGTACACACACAAATTATATCTAAAGTCAAGAACTATCCAATAAATAAAGTAATTTTAATTGGCTAGGTTTCTGACTGACACAAGAAGGAGGTATAACAGTAACCTCGGCTGAATCATATTAACCTTATCTAAGGAATGATTAAGGAAAGATAAATACAAATGACTTCTCAAATGGATGTTGAATATTAGCTATAGGTTCTGTTCAAAAGTAACATGTACATTGATTTTTTTTTAATCTGTTTTGGACTTATTATTTAATTCTTTCAAGTTTGGGATTTGTGCTTTCTAAGCATTGCTTTTATTTCCAAACTCTGTGCTTTTTTTAAACTCAACCATAAAGAACGAATTTAAGTTTCAGGGGAAAAAAAAGAAATAAGTTTATTGATCTAATGTCCTATTTTCCTTCTAAATATTCTGTTTCCTTGCTTCTCCTGTATGAAGATTTTCTTACTTTCACCACTACCATTCTACGTGTGAAACCTATGATTAATTCCACTACTGTTTCTGGATTCTTTCAAAAATACACACAAGTCTATCTACTCCACACAGTTTTCTGTTTCTGTAAGAATAATACAGTAATATTTATTATGCTGGAATCAATTGTACATTTACAATACTGATTTTTATGCAATTATCTAAATTCCTAGAACATTTAAGTCTACCCTAGTTATTCACCACCCTTACTAGGTTGTTACTCCATTGCACTAAATGCCCCAACAGTTAATGTCCACTCACAAGTGGATACATCAACTATAATTGTTGGTATCGCAACTGCTGACTGTAAATCGACAGTTATGTTTTAATCTACCCACAAGAGAGACTTAATTGACAAAAAAGCCAAATAAGATTAAACATTTGCTCTTCCACCATCATTCAGGAAACCATCACTGTCCATAAAGATGATTCCTTTAACACTCAGCATCATATCATATTTCTTTACTCTTCAACTTTAAAGTTCCTTGTCCTTCCTACATTTTCTCAGCTCACTCCCACAGCAATACCTTGACCTTGTCCCATATACCTCTCTTATCCCTCATATGTGTTACCAACTCTGATATATTAATCTCTCCCATGATAAGTCTTAGCCTTCTTGCTCTCTCTTTCCCTTTATCACTACACCCTCCCTCTGATCCCCTATCATAACCAGACCCTTGAGTCTAAGACCAAGGGAACAGTCTCTGGCTTCACTTCCTTTCACCACCAACTCTGACTTCACCTGCTTCCCTTCAAATCTCTTGTTTACACACTGAGTCCCTCTTCCCTTCTTGTCCTCCACTGCACTCACCCCACATCCTAATCCATTCCTCTGCCTTCTCCTCTCTTATCTGTGGCTGCTGAGTGTTGGAGAGCACCACAGTGCTGCAGGTTGGCCCACTACTAATCTGCGGGCTCCAGTCTAGCAGAGTCCTCAGTCCTACTTGGCAATTCAACTATTCCATACAGCCCTAAAACCCCTCCCATTCCCCTCTCTCCTTTCTCAGGAGATACTTTTTTCCCCTTTATACAGAGGTATCAGGCACTAATTCTCTCAACTTCTTTCCATCCTACCTCTAAACTGTTCATCCTCACGTCCACGCTTCACCTCAGAGGAACAGATTATCCTTCCTACCTCAGCTTATCCTTCCTACCTCAGCATATCCTTCCTACCACAGCTTATCCTTCCACCCACCTTCTAGGTCACAACCTCATCCAACTGTTCAGGGCCGTCCTCCAATTATTCTGCTCTCTCCTTGTGCTTCAGCCTCTTCCCCTTTACCAGGGCTTTATCCTCAGGAGATAAATGCGCTCAAATGTAACCCACATTCAGTGATAAACTATTGGCCCCTGAGTCCCCCTCAAGCAAGTATTCTGTAGTTCCTCTATATCTCCTCTCTCCTTTTTAAAGCCCACACTTCACTCTACTCTCCGTCTCCGTGTTCTCGCCCTTCATTCGTGTCCCAGCCCACTGAAATCTGGTTTTCATCTGAAACTGCTCTTGGCAAGGTCAGTTTATAACTGGTGGGTCCAAAGAACACGTTTTAGTTCTCATCTTACTTATCTGTGGCACTTGTTGTGATCCTTCCTCTTTAAGCCATTTATGCTCTGATTTCCATGTTTGTGCTCTCTTCTGGATTACCTTTGACCACTCTGGTTGCTCTTTTGCACTCTATTTCGTGGTCTTCCTTTTCTTATATTCCAAACTCTACTCCCGGGAAATCCGAGGAGTGGAAGGAGAGTTATTAAACTCTGACCCAAACTGGGTTTCTAGGATCCAGGACCGGAAACAGGCAAAGGGTAAGGTATATCATAGCTACGGAGTATGGTGCCAAGAAGAATTCAAAGAATAGAAAAGATCTCAAATCTCAAACTCCATCCACAGCCCCAGATCTGGCTGTCCTACAGGCATGTCATACTTGACTTCTTCAAGTCATCATCAACATCCAATCCCGCTTCCTCCCTCATGTTCACCATCTCAGAAAAGAATCTTAACAGGTTCAGTTGCTCACATCAGGAACCCCGTGGATTTCTCTCTCCCCATCTCCTCTCATGTCGTTTCAGCCTCCTAAGCATCTCTCTCCACCCCCATGGCCACAGCCTCTCACCCATTCACTGTATGTATCCCTGGGCAGATTATTATCACAGTCCTCTTACTAAGCTCCTTGCATCTCCACCCTCCCTGGCTGCCTCAGTGAGCTTTCTTACACACAAATGTGATCCAATAGCTGCAAGAGACCAAGCTCCTTGCATGGCCCGTGAGACCTTCATGACCTGGGTCCCAGACAGCCATTGTAGCCTCAACCTTAGCTGCTTCCGTCATGATAATGCTGAATTGTGCATTATTACACAATGTAAGATTTTCCCCAAGAAGCTGTGCTCTTCCAGGCTTTACCAATTACCATAGGCATAACAAATATCCTCACTAAATGCTCGTTATGCACCAAGCCCTATGTTAAGAACTTTATATGCATTATTGCAACTCTCCAAGGTAGGTACTATAATTATTTCCAATTTTCCAGATGAGGAAACAGACCTCAAAAAGTTAAGAATTTACCTGCAGTAACAAAGATACAGAGGTGAGATCTGATCCCAGGTCTGACCCCAAAGCCCATTCTAGTAGCCATTACACTGTACCGCCTCTTTTGCGCATGATATTTTGCTCCAGTGGAATTGATTTCCCCCACTAATCTGTCTCAACTCAGTGGCTCCCTCATGTTGCCTCCCGAGACTTCTCCAGACAAACTTAGAGGCCTTGATTGTACCAATACAGTATATTATTAAACTATAACTGTTGGTTCACCCAATAGAGGTCATTTGATAGCAAGGCTTTATCTTGTTTTGTTCGCCACACCTAACACGTGGTATTCCTTCCATCTTCCACTGCTATTCATAAGGTTTTCGCTGGCCAATTTTTTCAAAGTAGTAGACTGCCAGGTCTTAGTCTGTCTTAGTCTGGAAACTCTGCTGAAACCTGTCCACCACGGGTGATCCTGCTGGTATTTAAAATATCGGTGGCAAAGCTTCCAGTATTGCAGCAAAACACAAGCCACCACAGTAAGATAAACTGACAGACACATGGTAAACAAATCTGTCTTGGAAGAAGTACAGCCAAAATGCTCATTAGAAGTGAGACTTCATCTCACATACTTTGGACATGTGATCAGGAGGGATCAGTCCCTGGAGAAGGACATCATGCTTGCTAAAGTAGAGGGAAAAAGAGGAAGACTCTCAGCGAGATGGATTGACACAGTAGCGGCAACAATGGACTCAAGCATAACGACGACGGGGCAGTGTTTCATTCTGTTGTACACAAGGTTGCTATAAGTCGGAACTGACTAGGGGGCACCTAACAACAACAACAGCACGTGGCAGATACTCAATAAACTTTAGTGAATAAATAAATGAATGAAACTGGTTTAAAATAGCACGGTACAAAGACTGAGAAAACATCATCTGCTTTGAAGAATTAAAATAATTTAGTAAAGGAAAAGTTGGGAAGCAGAGTTTACAATGAATGAATCACTTTAGACCTCGCTGGTCCAGGCAGAAAATTTCCCCATAAAAAGTACAAAAACAAACTGCTATGGCCTTTGGTTCTCCTGTCGGGTACAGAGTCTCCTTACTTTCGAACGCCTCCTAGAGGGAAGACTTTTTCTCCAATCAAGGCCAGCACGCTATTCCAATCTGACAGACTGAATTTGGGTATAATAATTTTTGCAGGTGGAATAAATAATCTTCCATTTGTGAAAACACTGTAGGAATAAAAAAAAAAAAGAATTAATTAATACCTTAAATTTTATGTGTGGGAGCTAAAAATTCAAAGAAAAAATACAATTTCAGAACGATAAAAACAATGTGCTATAGCTGAGACACTTAAAAGTAATACGTGCCGTGTCATACAGACTATCATTACCAAGTTAAGCAGAACATCCTAGAATCTGGGGACATAACAATAAGGCTGGAAAAAAAATCCTTTTATAAAATACAAAACGCTCAGATGAGCAGAACAAAAATGATACTTTTTTTTGACTCTGACTACTATGATGGGTAAAATGGAAGAAAATTGTGTCCATTTGGAAAACATGAGGGGAAATTTTGCCTGAAAAAATGCAGCTATTTTCCCTTCCCATGGAGCCAAGAGAGTCTCCCAAAGGAAATCCTTTCAGAAGATAATAGAAACAATTGATTTCACTCTTACAGTTTTAGGGCAGTTTCAACGTGGTTTCGGTGGTTTGTTTTATTGTTTCTGTATGTTTGAGTGGGAGAGAGCGATGTTTGGTAGATTTTACTTTCAAAACTCAATACAAGGTGAGTAGTTACCATGGTGTTAATAAGATTGTGCCATCTTAATGAAAGTCACTTGGCAATAGTTTTGAACTCAAGTAACTCACATTAAAATAATGTAAAATATGAGGCTTACTTCTTTCAGTCTAAAAACAATGAAAGAGATCATTTACTAATACATAAATGCAACTTTATGATTCTGAGTGTATTTTTAGTTTTACATTATTATTACTATTGCTGTTATTTTTGTTTAAATGCAAATAATTTAGAAATTGGAAACATTTTTTCAGAGTAAATACAATTTTTAACGTGTTTGAGCACAATTAACAAAAAGGTTAATGGTAATTGTCTCTGGGGAGTGTGATAAAGAGGGTGGTTTTAACCAAAATGCCAAGGTAAACAGTCTGCAGCTTCTTTAAATATGACTAAATGCAAACAAAATAGGGAAATAACAGCTATATGTGTGTCTCAGGAAGACAATTCCTAGATTCTTCAAATGTCCAGAGGTTGAACAGAGCCATTTTAAAGGCACACATTATTTGCTAAAACTAAAGTCTTTGGTAAAGAAAACCGTTCTTTACATTTAGCCTGGGTTGTGTATCACTGAATGAAACCTCACCGGTATTACTTCTGCCTTTATTTACGTAAGGAAAGTAGGAAAATCCTTTTCCCAGCTAACTTCAGTTTTTTGTTTTTTTTTTCACTTTGAATTAATCACCCCAAAGGTAAAATACTTCCACATTTTGAACTTCATATAGTGGAGGATTCTAGAGACCTCTTTGGGAGAACTTCCAAGTTGTAAAAAATGAAACAATACCTTCCAATACACAAACATGGAAGAAAACTGAAGTAATTTAAATAATAGCTCCCTCTGATCCTAGACTTCCTTGTCTGTAAATTTAGGGGTTAGCCCAGATACCCTCTCAGGCCCCTTCTCCAGATTCAAGAGACTGTAGTTCTTTGCCTGGAATCAGTTAGGACACATGAAGAGACGAGGCCAGAAGTTTAGGCCTTCTCTTTCTCCCTCCCTCCCTTTGGTCTCCCATGAGAGGCAGATAATCAAGCAAAACCAGTTGTGGTTGAGTTGATTCTGCCTCGTGGAGACCCCATGTGTGTCAGAGTAGAAATGTGCTCCGTAGGGTTTTTAAGGCTGTGATCTTTTAGGCCTTTCTTCTGAGGCTTCTCTAGGTGGACTCGAACTGCCAACCATCCAGTTAGCAGTTGAGCCCTTAACCATTTGCACCACCCAGGGACACACAGACCCCAAATAAAACCACCCCTGGGGCTTAGACAGCCCTTTGCCAGGTTACTTTTAAACAAACAACAAACATAAGATCTTTTAAACTTTTCTACAAAGCTCATTCACTTTATTTTATTTTCAACATCTATCGAAATTGAATTAAAGAGTGAATGAGTGAGTAAGTGAATAAATTCCTTCTTATAAGGAGGGTAAGGGAAAATTGATGGTCAAGAGAAAATTGGGCAAGTGAGGTAACTTGCCTAAAGCTACACAGCTTTGTTAGTGACAGAACCAGGGCCTGAATCTGGCCTCACTCAGTAAACCGACAACTTCAAGCCCACGTGGTCATGACCAGCTAAATTCTGTGGTGACCTAGACAGCCAGGTAAACAACACATTCTCTCTCCAACATGCAGCTTCTCGGAGCATTAGCTCAATGAGTCCCTTGGTCCCTCTGCTTCAGATTTTCCATTTACAAAGCAGGGTCAAAACTCCCTTCCTTTCTTGAATGTCTGAGATTTTGAAACCAAACATAACTATTTTTCTGTGTGTTTGTTTTTATGGTAACAAGCAAACATAAGCAAGTATTGTACGCACATTTGGGTCCATCCAGCGGAATTTGTAGCACACCAATATAAAGAATGGAGCATGTGTTACAACAGTAAACGACTTATAATAGAAAAAAAAAACTCTGTCACAAGTGAAAATCATTGATGTCTTGGGTCATGCCCCCAAAAAATGTAGCTTTAGGGAAATGTGTCTTTGCCAGGAAACACTCACAAACCAATAATATCCCCTGAGATGTCTATACATTCTACAGAAAAAGACGTCCTTCATGAAATTTATAAATACTATGTCTTTCATTATTTTCCAAGACTTTTCATGTGTTTAGATGGCTTCTTTTCAGAAGCATAATGGAACTGTTTTTTATAGAAATGACAGTTGAGGTTTTGAGGATAAGTGAGAGGAACAAAGTCTGACTAGTAAGCAGATAATGTTTCACAGCCCTAAACCTTTATCCTTCTCCTTTCCAGTCTGGTGATCTATTGGGTCAAGCAGGGGTTTTTCAATCTCATGAACGTTCCACTGCCCTTTGCTTGACAGGACCAAGAGTGAGTGGCAGGCTGTCAGAATGCTGTGGATATGGCTCCTGTTTAACAAAAGGCTCGGAATGAACACCTGCTGCTAATGTCCCTTCTGACAGTATGATCTCAGGATTCTGTGGAAATTTGCTTAGTTATCTAGTGTTGCTGTAACAGACATACCACAAGTGGACGGTGGTAGTTCTACTCTGTCCTATAGGGTCGCTATGAGTCAGAATTGACTTCCCAGCAATGGCTTTGGTTTGGTTTTATATCACTAAAAGAAGGAGAGGAGGGATAAACCACCATTTAGTGAATTCCTAGGACATAACAGACACTGTGCGGGGCCCACATTTTGTATTATTAAAGTTAATCCTCACCGTAACCTTGCAAGGTGGGTATTATCAGTCCTATTTTACAAATGAGGAAACAAATTCAGAGAGAATTTGTGCTGTTAAGATGAAAAGCCAGGATTTGAATCAATGTGTTGTTTGAGTCAAGGGCGTTCTCTTTCTACCACTCTAAATCAACGTAAGGCAGATTGACCCACAACGCCATCTCCAAAAACTAAGCCAAAGTGGTCTCAATTCATCTAAATAAAGTTTACTGAGCACAGATATGCCTAAACCAGCCATGGCTTCCCAGGACAGCAGGGAATCGAAGCTCTGACACGTTCATTTTCTGAGGTGAGACTTGACTAGGACGCACCATAATCATAAAGGGCCTTTTGGTGATAAGAGCTCATGTTGTGAAAAATAACTTTTAAATTTCATTTCAACATTCAGCAGCTGTAACTAATAGATTTAAAAAAAAAAAAAAGTTTTTTTAATCATGCGATTTAGTGTCTAAGACTGAATTGTGTGCTCTTCTTACCTTTCCATCCCACGCTATAACCATGACATGGTAACCAGATTGTTCTCCCAAAATCAAGGTTCCAAAGAGTAAAGAACATATAGCACTTGAAAGACAATCATAGAGAAGGTAATCATAAAAGAAGAATTACACTTTCAGAGAGAGATGATAAGGTAGAAGAGAAGGGGGGGCAGGAATGAGGTAGAAAAAGGCTCACAGAGAGTTTTGCCAGGCTAGACAGTATTATTTCTAAGGAGTGTTATGGATTGAACTGTATCCTCTAAAACTATGTGTTGTAAACCCTAGACCCCTATACCTGTGGATCTAATCCCGTTTGGGAAAAGACTTTCTTTGTTATGTTAACAAGACCATGTCAGTGTAGGGTATGTCTTAAACCAATCACCTTTGAGATATAAAAAGAGCAGATTAGGCACAATTGAAGGAGAAGAAACACACCACATGAAGGTAACCAGTGAACCAAAGAACAGAAACTGAAAAGAGACAAGGACCTTTCCCCAAAGCTGACAGAGAAAAAGAGAAAGCCTTCCCCTAGAGCTGGCACCTTGAACTCAGACTTCTAGCCTCCTAAACTGTGAGAAAGTAAATTTGTTAAAGCCACCCACTTGTGGTCTTTCTATTATAGCAGTGCTAAGAAACTAAGACAAGGAGCAATGGCAACCTTTCATTTTAATAACATTGTACTCACTTTATATGTCGGGATATGCGATTAAATGTTTGCCACCTGGAAGGCACATTTATTTCACAATGTACCACTGGTTTAATCTGCAAAAAGAAAAAATAAGCCTTAAAATTCAGTTCAAGTTAGCAAACACTTGTTATATACCTGTGGTATGCACAGCACCACCGTCAGAACATAAGTAAAAAGTAGGGGAGGGCTTTGCCAAGAGAACATACAGGAGAGGATCTAGGAAGGATTCAGAGAAAGAAAGGGAATCCTTGATATGTGAATGGGATTCCAACAAGTGCATTCAGAAGTGATGTTGGGGTGAACGGTTATGAATTTCAAGCGTAGGAAAAGGTTCAAGTGACAAAGCTCAGAGTGTAAAGGGGATAAAGTGATAAATAAAGGTGCCAAGAACCAACCAGTTTCTGAAGGAAGAATCATTTCTAACTAATGGTGACCCCACATGTATCAGAGTAGAACTGTGCGCCACAGGGTTTTAAATGGCTGGTTTTTCAGAAATAGACCACAGGCCTTTCTTCCCAGGTACCACTGGGTGGCCTTGAACCTCCAATCTTTCAGTTAGCAGCCAACTGTGTTAACCATTTATACCACCCAGGGACTCCAAAGGTGCTAGCTTTATAGGCTTTATGGTTCATGCTAAGAATTTAGCCAATCATTCCTTCAATAGACATATATTGATAACCTCTATGAGTTGGAATCGACTCCATGGCAATGGGTTTGGTTTCGGGCTTATTATTCCCTAGGTAATTTGCTTGGCCAATTTCTGGGGTCTCAGAAATAGATGAGGTGGCTTCTAACAGTAAGTCACAAGATTTGAGTTAGACAGTCCTGCCAAACAAATGAAAACAACTCCCTGTATTTCCTGACCCCTTTCCACTTTTTTCTGTGAATCCCGTCTGAGAGGCTAAGCCAACAGACCCCAACGGACTGAAGTATGAAGTTGTGGCTTCATTACAAATTCATACTCCAGTTCATGGGGATCAAGACCCTCAAGTGGGAAAAGAATCTCTGAGACCTGTCACAGGTGAGCAAAATCTCTCATCTTCATGATCCTATTGTTTATGAGTACACAGAAAAGCAAATGGAGGAATTTTCTTTTTCTGGGTTAATGATACCTGTGCTAAAGGCTGTGGTGACAGCCCCACACACAATCCCAAGCTCACCTGAGGATAACCCTCCAAAATATCTATCTGTGTGTGTCCAAAACTCAATTCATTACCTCCTTTCTGAATAACTGCTTCTGTTTGTTCTGTACCACCACTCCAGCAGGCTGAAAAGCTTTGAGTCATTTTCACACCTACCTCACATCCTATTAATTGTAACCAATTTTTTTTTTTTGTACCTTTGCCTACATTCCATATCCTAGCTCTGTTGCATCTCCACTGTCTTAGTTCAGATTTTCATTAACCCTTCACCTTGGCCATTGTAATAGTCTCTCAAGGGATTCTCTGCCAGAGCCTCTCGTCTCTGCAGTCCTTCCCACATCCCACTGCCACAGTTGGCTTTCTAACAGCACAGCTCTAATTATGGAACTCTGCCACTCAAAAATATTTGATGGTTCCCCACAGTCCACAGAAAACCAAACCAAACCCATTGCCGTCAAGTCAATTCTGACTCATAGCAACCCTATAGGACAGAGTAGAACTGCCCCCGAGGGTTTCCAAGGAGCACCTGGTAGATTCGAACTGCCGACCTCTGGGTTAGCAGCAAAATGCTTAACCATAATTATCCTGCTCCCCCTCTCAATCCATGACCCTTTCCTCTTTACCACCCCAGTCCTAACCTGAAACAAGCAAAAGGGATTATAAAATGCTCCAAAGAAATCTCAAAGCCCAGCATATCAAGGAGGCTTTGAAGCTGGCTAGTAGTTCAGGTCTGACAAAGGCATCTCTCCTTCACTTCCCCTACTCTGCTTGCGTCCTGCTCCCTGTCCACTCTCCAGCCTCAACGCCAATCCCCACCAATTTGTAGAGGCTCTTGCTTCTCAAGTTAGACATCTGGCATTAAGGGCTTGCCCCAACTATTGCTGTGCTTGGCCCAGTAAGAAGGATCCAACGGCATACCTAATTTCCTCCCTGTGCCCACAATTGGGTCTCCCACTGTACCTGCCATCTCCCATATCTCCTTCCACTCCCAGGCACCTGCTAGGCTTCCCCTACTCCTACACAAGACATGTCACTTAACCCTCTAATGTTTCTGTTTCTGGAACTCTATTGAATTACCTCAATAAAAGTAAAAAAGTCACCAACAAAGCTCCTTCGAGAAAAACATGCAACCTGTGTTCTCTAGGCTCATAATGAGAGATAAGAAAAAGTTGCACATGCCATTGAGCGGTAACCAATGATTGACGTCTCATGCTTTCCTGAGAAGCGTTTTTTAAAAGAGGGGGGGTATTTTTAGCTCACTAATGAACCTGAGAATCACCCTTCAGCCAAAGATTAGACAGGCCCATAAAATGTCAACAAGACTAAAGGGGCATTAATAGCCCAGGGGCAAGGACTAAAAGGCAGGAGGGGACAAGAAAGCTGATAATAAGGAACCCAAGGTTGAGATGGGAGAGTGTTGACATGTTGTGGGGTTGTTAACCAATGTCATAAAACAATATGTGTACTGTTTACTGAGAAACTAATTTGTTCTGTAAACCTTCATCTAAAGTCAATTAAAAAAAAAAAAAAGGAAGGGAGGGGAGATGTGTTATTCTGGATCTTCTGAAGGAGACAAGCGAGGCAGTATCTCACAAGAGTCTCAGGATGAAGGGTAAGAAGACCAAAGAAAGACAGCTGGTATTGAGAAGTCTACTTCACCCTCTGGCTGTAATTTTAAAACACTATTAGTCAAAATAGTCAAAATGACTGAAAGGCTGTGGATAAAGCAGAGCAAATCTTGGAGGCAGCTTGGTAGATGGGAAAAACCACAGCCTTTAGAGTTAGACTTGCATCCAAATTCCAGCTCTATCACCTACCATCCGTGTGACATTGGAGACGCTATTTTATCTCTCAGAGCCACAATTTTTTACTTTTTAAAATAGGTATAATAGTATCTTGCAGGGATTTTATGAGAATTAAATGAGATAACATTTTATAAAAGGCACAACGCAATACCTATCACATAGTAAAAATATTTATCCAATAAATATTAAAGTCCCTTAACACACAGACAGAGAGAGTGGGATCATTTAGCATCTCAATATTACTATGATCAAGATAGAACTGATTTTACCCATACCCAGTAAAAGTCAACTGATATTTCTGAGAGTTTCCCATCTCAGAAAATGGCACCAACCTAGACCACAAAATGTAGGAGACATCCTTGAGTCGTCTCTTCCCTTACACCTCACAAATAAACCATCAGTGCCTCTACACTGCTAGCGTGTTGGGCCAGGCCTCCATCATTCCTTCCCCACTGGTCTCCTGTTCCTTTAATCCCCCAGTCTGCTCCCCCAACCAACAATCCTTTCCTCACACAGCAAGCAGAGTAATCATTTAAAATATAAATCAGATTGTGTTACTCTCTGACTTAAAATCGTCTAGTGATGGGAAGATCCAGGCTTACACTAAAATCCCCATTTCTCACATTCATGTGGTCTGTTTGAGCTGATGTTTGCCTACCTCCCTGCCCTCAACTCTCTCCACTCTTCCCCTTCCTCCCTGCACTCTGACCATTCTTGGCTTCTTTCAGTTCTTAAACATCAGGTCCCCACAGGTCCTTGTGACTGAAATGTTTTCCCAGACTTTTGCATAGCTTGCTCCCTCTTGCATTAAGAAGTCAACTTAGATGTCACACCTCAGAGAGGACTTCCTTGACTAATCACAGCACCTTGTTTTCTTTTCATCATGTTGTTGCTGTTAGGTGCCATCCAGTCAGTTCCAACTCATAGTGACCCTATAGGACAGAGTAGAACTGCCCTATAGGGTTTCCAAGGAGTGGCTGGTGGATTTGAACTGTCAGCCTCTTTGGTTAGCAGCCAAGCTCTTAACCACTACACCATCAGGGCTCCATTTTCACTTAATATTGCCTAACATTTTCTTGTTTATTTATTTGCTTATTGTAGATTTCTCCTTGTAGAATGCAAGCTTCCTGAAAAAGGGTACCTTGATTGTCATGTCCAACAACACATCCCCAGTGCCTAAACAATGATTGGCCCACATTTGGTGTTAATAACTATTTCATGAATACAAACGGATGAGTAAATGAATGAAAACTGCAACGGCAAGTGAAAAAGAGCTCACACACTCCAGGATGGATCCCAGGAAAAGAGAGATCACTGAAGATTATGGTAATGCCCATCTACACCCATTTTTACCATATTGTCATACTATATATAAAATTATATACACCTGCATACTAATAGGGGCCCTGGTAGCACAGTGGTTAAGTGTTTGGCTGCTAACCAAAAGTTCAGCAGTTCGAATCCACCAGTCACTTCTTGGAAACACTCTGGGGTGGTTCTACTCTATCCTATAGGGTCGCTATAAGTCAGAATCAACTCGACGACAACAGGTTTGGTTTGGTTTGGTTTTTGCATATTAATTGTGAAAAATCAAGGTCATGAAAATCAAAAAACTTGCATGAATTTGCAGACCTAGTTTAAAAACAAAACAATGGAAATTATCCTCTGAAAAATTCTATTAAGGTACAACCACCCTAGAAGCAACTACCTCCTTGATTGCATAAAATTATGGAAACCATGAGCTAATTGCTCTTTGGATGGGTTAATGATTCATTAACCTTGATATCATCTGCCTAATGAAATAACTCCAGCAATTACATCCAGGACCCTGGATTTTTTTCCCTTGTACCCCAAATAATAACCTACTAAGAAGCATTAAGCAAATGTGCTCTTATGTTACAATCTAATGATGATGACAGTTTCATTAACACTTGTCAGAGCCAAAGACTCATGTCACTCATCTGCCCTGAGAGGCTGAAGAACTCACTGGGCTTTAGATGTCTTTAACTAAGAGCCCAAGATAATTAAACCAAATCTAAAACAATAACTGAAAACACTTGAGATTACCATAGGTTTATTTCCCCTTGGCAACCATCACTTATTGAATGTCTACTATGTATGAGGCACTGTGCTAGACTCTTCAAATAGTGTAATATCTAATATTCAAAATAACCATGCAAAATAGCCAAATAACAAAGATTCAGGGCATTAAGTAATCCACCCAAGAACACATAGCTAGTAACATGCTGACTTATGGTAAGTCATCAAAAAATATTACAGTTGTTAGCAAAAGGAGGGCTCAAAACTACACCAGCATTTTGAATTAGCCATGATTATTTTTTTTTTACAGAACTGGCTTTTCGTCTTACTAGCTGTGTAATCTTGATCAAGTTGTTCAACTTCCCTAAACCTCTGTTTCTTCATGCGTACAAAGCAGATAATAGAAGTACAATACCTCATAAGGTCTCTGCTTTCAATATGAATAACACAAAATTAGACGATGCATGTAAAGTGCTTGGCAAGATGCCTGAAATAAATTAAGAGCTCAAAGGGGAATAACTGGTGGTAGTAATGGTGCTGGTGGTCTAAAGCTCCAAAGTTCTTGCTCTTTCTACCTCATCAAGCTGCTCCAACTAACCGCAGTGAACATTCTCACAGCCTTTTCCATGCAAATAATTAAACAAAAAAGACTCAAGAGAATTTGGAATCAACAAAGACCTCCTCATGTAACTACATCTAGGGGAGAGTCTCAAAATAAGCCAATAGAGCTTATCATGTTCTTGTATGGTCAGTGCCATGCAAGGTAAATTAGAAGAGAATGGTCTTGCTAAACAACAGGAGATGTTTAACCTAAGCATCTAGAAAGATAAATCCCAAAGGAGATGTGCAGTTCCCAAGAGAGCACAAAACCCCTTAAGAAAGTGCAACAATTTTTATCTTTCTTGTTTTCTTCATAAAAGCTAAGAGATTGCCCTGGGTCACCTCCAAGGTCACTTCCAATTCTCATTCTCTGATGCTTTACTCTCTCCCAAAAAAATGTCTTTCTGAGAGTCTTAATAATTTAGGTGTTCTGAAGCAGTGAGGTAAGGAATGAGAAAAGGGCAGATCAGAAACCACCGTTCACCCACCTGTGCACCATCACCTGTAGAAATGTAGCAGTCTGGGCAAGCTCTGAACGCCTGCCGATGGTTTTATGCTGCCTTACGGGCTCCTGGGATGAACATGCAAGTGTGGCTATAACACAGCTCTTATGCCAAAAATGAGTTTTTATTTTCAGTCTTTTGGAAATGTTTCCAATTATTTTATGAAAAAAAAAAAAAAAAGAACCATGATCATGACTGGGGTCTTGTAGTTCACTTAGCTGATTTCATGTACTTTAGAAAGGGCTGTCATGAGTCTAACAGTTATGGTTTTTTTCTCCTCTGCAAAGTTAGGGAAGAGACAGGCAGCACGCGCTTGCCCTGCAGCTATCAGAGCTAGAGAAGCTTTGGATCATCTGGACCAAGCTTCCCATGCTTCTGCTGAGAAAACTGAGCCTTGGCAAGTAGTAACTTGCTGCAATGAGCGACAAAGTGCCAAAGTCAGCTAAAACCAAGAGCTGTTGATGCCTGGACAAGTGTGTTTCCCACTTCATTGCTCTTCCTGAACTGCAATTGCAATTCAAATTTTAATATTTCAAACGCCATTTTTTTTTTGTAATTTATTTCTTCATATTGAAAGATGCTTTACCTTCTTCTCCAAAGTATTTTGAAATCCTAATGGCTCCTTGTACTTAAGTTTCTCACCCTCGCTCCCTCTCCTCCTCCTCACCACCCCAGCAACCTTAAGCTTCTCTCTCATATAGTGGGGAACACACATATCCAAACCAAGTAATCAACCAGCAAGTATTCTTGGAGTGAGGTCAACACTCAAAGGACATCCTTCATTATTCCTTTTGTAAAAAGAAAATAGTTACAAACGAGACTAACCACTTCTATTGGCCTGGTGCTAATCACTCACACTATCTGCACAATCTCTAATGATAAAAATTTGATAGCCAGTATGTAAAACATCATAGAAATGGAAGAAAAAAGGGAGATTAAGACTATTGGGTTGACAAATTAAGAAAAACAAGGGTAGAAGAGGTAAAGGGAGTACAGTTTTAATCAGTATAAATTTTGCCAAAGTTAATTGATCCTATCTGCCTGGGTAGTTTGATTATCCAGTTAAAAGAGAATAGTGAAACTATTGCTAAGCGTCAACCTATGGAGGAGGAAGAGTTATGGGTAACAGCTTCTATGACCAGTCTAGGAAAAGGAAGCCAGATCTACAAAGAGCAGTGAGGTAGATGAGAGGGAATGAAGCAACAGGGCTAAGACGACATTGGGTGATCTGATACGGGCCAAGAGTCTGCCCATCCAAAAGTATCTTTCCCATCAGCCTGACATGGAAACTGAAAACTCCACTATTGGTGGCTGTCATGGATTGAATTATGTCCCCCAAAAATAGGTGTATTAACTCGGTTAGGCCATGATTCCCAGTATTCTGAGGTTTTCCTCCATTTTGTGATTATAATTTTATGTTAAAAAGGATTAGGGTGGGATTGTAACACCCTTACCAGGTCCAAAGTACAGGGAGTTTCCCCGGGGTGTGGTCTGTACCACCTTTTATCTCTCAAGAGATAAAAGCAAAGGGAAGTTAGCAGAAAATGGGGAACCTCATACCACCAAGAAAGCAGGACCTGAGGTTCCTGAGCTGAGATGTTCCCGGACCAAGGGAAGACTGATGCATCACAAGGACCTTCCTCCAGAGCTGACAGAGAAAGCCTTCCCCTGAAACTGGCTCCCTGAATTTGGACTTCTAGCCTACTGGAATGTGAGAAAATAAACTTCTTTTTGCTAAAGCCATCCATTTGTGGTATTTCTGTTATAGCGGCACTAGATGACTAAGACAGTCACCCTTTGGATGAAGACATTGTCTCCAAAAAGTCTGTGACAAAAATGCAAATACGTCACATGGCAGGGAAAGGAAGTTAAGCCTCTCCCATTAACACAGCAGCAGAGATCATCCATGAAGACCTGAGCCTGGGGGAGCGGGGGAGGGAGGCATTTGGGAGTAGCTGGATGAAAAGGAGATCTTAAAAAGAAAGGGGAGACAGTGAAGAGAAGCATACATCCCCACGCAACAGTACCCATGGCCAACCAACACTGGAGTTACAGACTCAGCTCTGTCCACTCCCAGCTTTCCTGCCTTCCCCCATCTTCCTGCAGTACACTTTCTTGAATATCTGGCTCTACCTTCTTCCCCAAACTTTCTTCACCATACAGCCTAATGTGGCAATTCCCCCTCAAACCATACCATTCACGGTGCCCAAAATACTGTGTATTTTTCATATTATTCCCTTACCTTAAATGCCCTTTGCACAACCTTGCCCAATTACCAGGTGTAATCGGAATAATTTTTTTAAGTTCAAACCAATACAATTTTAATTTCCTCATAATACCATATGTCTTCTTTGCAGCTTTCCCCCTTCTGAGACAGAGCCATGTCGTTTATTGCTCCAAGACATCAAAGGGCTAGTATGTGACCTTTAGCAACACAAATGGCTTGTCAGAGCAGAACTAGACAGTTTAGTTAGCAAACAGTTATCTAGCACTCACTGAGCTCTTTACAATCCTGTGGGACAAGTACTATTATAATCCCTGTTTCACAGGTGAAGAAACAGAAGCACAGATTCTCAGAGTGTAGTAAACGAACTTCTCCCATAAAAACGGAGGCAAGGAGGAATGATATGATGGAGGGGAGAGACCACCCTTTTTAGCCCAGTCAGTCAGTCAGTCATATAAATCCTTATTCCCTTTCTGGTCCTTGACTGAAGCAGATGGTGAGACCCGTTGGAAGAGCCCAAAGGAAGAGACACTTTTGCCCTATTGCCTGATTAGCACCATAGTGAAAAATGCCTCTCAGATTTTCCTGACACCAGCCTGGGCCAGCCATATCAAAGTGAACTTGGCATTCTGGAGTGGCTAGGCACAGAGAGGGAGGCCCTGAAGTTTAGTTTTCCCCAACTGCTCTCAGATCCAGTGAGCATAAATGGGACCAAAGATGTCCTGAAGTGCCCCCTCCTTTTGGACTGGGGTGTAGACCAGGCTGGAGCAGCTGAGAACCTGGCTGGAAATATCTCCACAGACGGTTGCTGTGGAGAAGGCAAAGGCTCCAGGGTGAAGGCCCCAAATCAGACAGACAAAGTGAGACTGAGTCAAACAGGGCTCCCAAGGCCAGAGAAACCACAATACAGTTACGCCAGACACCTAAGGCAGCCCCACACAACAACAGGGCACGCAATGCCCAAATGCTTAAAAAACAATGCCCACAGACCCAAGGAGTCAGAGGATGGTATACCCCAAGATCCTCAACTTTCCCTGTAGACCACCAAGTGGAGCAAGCTCCACTCCCTCACAGCACCCCCCAAACACACACACACTGCAATGCCAACCTCAAAGAAGCTGGAGAGAAAGAGGCAGGATTAGAGAGATGCATTCTTATTCCAAAAGACTAAGCACGACCCAAGAGGATCATTTAAATTATAAGAGCAGACTTCCAAATACTCGTTCCCCTACAAAACCAAAAACCAAACCCATGGGTTTTGTCCAGTCAATTCTGACTCATAGTGACCCTATGAGTAGAACTAGGACAGAGTAGAACTGCCCCACAGAGTTTCCAAGGAGTGGCTGTTGTATTCAAACTGCCAACCTTTTGGTTAACCACTGTACCACTTAACCACTACACTACCAGGGCTCCTCTCATTCCCCTGCTCTACCTTAAACAGTATACTTCAGTTTCTCTGCTACCAACCTCTGTGCTTTTTTATACATTCTACTTTTACGTATCTGACTAGTCTTAGAATACATTGTTATAATTTTTCCTTAAGCAGTCAATTATTTCTAAAAGGATTTAAATACTAAGAGAAAAATATTTACCCGCGGTCAACCACGTAGTTACCATTTACAGTGCTCCTCATTCCTTTGTGTACATCAGGATTGGCAAGCAATGGCCAATGGGCAAATTCTGGCCTTTTTCTTTTTTTTATGTGGCGCATGAGTTAAGAATGTTTTTTACATTACTAAGGGGGTTTAAAAAAACAAAAACGTGCAAAATAGAATGCATGTGCCCTGCAAAGTTAAAGATATATATCACAAACCACTAAAATAACAAAACAGAGGGTTTATAGCTAACAACTCAACAAAGGAGATAAAATGGAATTATAAAAAAATTTGGTTAAGCCAAAGAAGGCAGAAAAAAGAGAAGGGAAACAAGAAACAAATGAATAGAAAACAAGTATCAAGATGATAAAATCAAGCCAAACAATATCAATAATCACATTAAATAAAATGGCCTAATACCTCATATAAAAGGTAGACTGTCAGAATGGATTAAAAAGGAAGACTCATCTACATGCTGCCTATAAGAAACCATTTTAAATGTAATGAAACAAATAGATTAAAAGACACACCATACTAACACTAGTCAAAGAAAAGCTGGAACTCTATTGAGATCAAAATAGATTTCAGAGTAAAAAAATATTACCAGAAATAAAAGCTCATTTCATAATGATAAAAGGGTCAATTAATCAAGTGGACATCATGATTCTAAATTTTTACCCACCTAATAGCAGAGCGTCAAAATATATGAAGCAAAAACTGACAGAACTGCAAAGAAAAACAGATGAATCCACAATTATAGTCAGAGATTTCAATAGCCTTCTCCAAATAATTGATAGAAAAGGTAAATGGAAAGGATATAGAAGATCCAAATAATGCTATCAAGCAACTTGATATTCCACCTAATAACAGGAGAACATTCATTCTTTTCCACTGCACACGTTACATTTTAGGCCATAAGACAAGTCTCAATAAATTTAAGTGGATTCAACTCATGCAAAATATGTTTTTTCACCACGATTACATTATATTACATTACAACAGATTATCTGGAAAATCTCCAAATATTTGAAAACTAAATAACACACTTCAGAATAATTAATAGATTTTTTTTTTTAATTTTTTAAGTTAGAAAGTATTTTGAACTGAATGAAAACTGAAACACCACATTTCAAAATCTGTGAGAGGTCACTAATCAAGGATTCCAGTATTTAGGAGGACATTTATAGGACTAAATTCTTATATTAGAAAAGAAGAAAGGTTTCAAATCAATAACCTAACCTTCTACCTTAATAAACCAGAAAGAGAAGTCTCACAGTCATCATTTCTAAGGAGCATCCTGATTGCATTTCTCTAAGATGGATTGGTTCATTCTTCTGGCAGTGCACGGTGTATTAAATATTTTTTTTTGAACACCACAGTTCCAATTCATCAATAATTGAAAAACTACTGTAGCCACATATTGACAGGGAACTTTCAGAATTTTAAGCCAGATTCAGAAGAGAGCATGGAACAAAGATATCATTGCTGATGTCAGATGGCTGTTGGCCGAAAGCAGAGAACTCCGGAAAGATGTTCATCTGTGTTTTCCCAACTATGCAAAAACATTCAACTGTGTAGATTATAACAAATTATGGATAACATTATAAAGAATGGGAATTCCAAAACATTTCATTGTGCTCATGTGGAACCAGTACACGGATCAAGAGGCAGTTGTTCTAACAGAACAAAGGGATGGATACTGTGTGGTTCAATTCTGAATAGTTTAAAATTGAGAAAGGTGTGTGGCAGGGTTGTAACCTCTCACCTTACTTATTCAATCTGTTTATTAAACAAATAATCTGAGAAACTGAACTATATGAAGAAAAACAAGGCATCAGGATTACAGGAAGGCTCATTAACAACCTGTTAATGAAGACACTTTGAAGCACTAAAGATAAGGATGAAAGACTACAGCCTTTGGTACAGATTACACCTGAACTTGAAAAAAACAAAAATCCTCACAACTAGACTAATGAGCAACATCATGATAAATGAGAAAGAAATCGAAGTTGTCAATGATTTCATTCTACTTGGATCAACAATCAACGTCCATGGAAACAGCAGTCAAGAATCAAATGATGTATTTTCAGCAAAAGACTCCTTTAAAGTTTTAAAAAGCAAAGATGTCACTTTGATGACTAAGGTGTGCCTGACCAAAGCCATGGTCTTTTCAATCACCTTGTAAGTATACGAAAGCTGGAGAGGGAAAAAGGAAGACAGGAGAATAATTGATGCATTTGAACTGTGGTGTTGACAAAGAATATTTCAGGATAGACCCCCCGAAAGGGCAGAATCAGAACACAGCTCTCAGAGAAAAATATATTTAAGGGGGACTCATTTGTTCCTAACCTCTATATATATATATATATATGTGTGTGTGTGTGTGTGTGTGTGTGTGTGTGTATACACCACGGACTGCCAAAAGAACAAACAAATCTGTCTTGGAAGAAGTACAACCAGAATGCTCCTTAGAAGCAAGGATGGCAAGACTTCATCTCACACACTTTACACATGTTACCAGGAGGGATCAGTCCCTGGAGAAGGACATCATGCTTGCTAAAGTAGAGCGTCAGCAAAAAACAGGGAGACTTTCAAGGAGATGGATTGACACAGTGGCTGCAACAATGGACTCATGCATAGCAACAATTGTGAGGATGACGCAGGACCGAGCAGTGTTTCATTCTGTTGTGCACAGGGTCACTATGAGTCGGAACCAACTGCATGGCACCTAACAACAACAACATTTGTTCCTAGAAGTGTAAAGAAAAGAACTAGAGAGTACTCCTAAGTTCTGCCTGGATTTATACAATTTAAGATAATAAACCAGAACCTCTACGATGTAGCAGTAGAAGTCCTTGAATTAAAGTAAGACCAAGGACACTTTTCTCATTAAAACCAATGTGACACTGTAGCTGGAAGTCAACATCCCATGAGCATCTGTTTCAAATCTAATTTACCTTTTCCCTCCATTTAATGAAATGTAATTTCAAATTCATTATATTTAAGTATCTTACCAAACATTTATATGGCTATATTAAGTGTATATTATGGTATCCTAATTAATTTTAGAGGCACTCTGGTGCCACAGTGGTTAAGCACCTGGCTGCTAACCTAAAGGTCAGTGATTCAAATCCACCCTGCAGTTCAGCAGGAGAAAGATGTAGCAGTCTTGCTTCCTTAAAGATTTCAGCAATGGAAACCCTATGGAGCAGTTCCACTCTGTCCTATAGGGTCATTATGAGTTGGAAGCACTCGACAGCAATAGGTATTAGTAGTAACTAATTTTAAGTAAATTTCTATACTAAATGAAGTTCTCTGGAGAAACTTCTTCAATTTTCCCACTAATGTATTTTGGCCAAAACAGAAATTCTGTGAAAAAATAATTTACATATACCTAGAAAAAAAAATTTTTTTTTTTTTTAGAAACCTGGTGGAGCCCTGGTGGTGCAATGATTGAGACCTTGGCTGTTAACCAAAAAGTCCACAGTTTGAATTCACCAGCTTGGAAACCCTATGTGGCAGTTCTACTCTGTCCTATAGGGTCACTATAAGTCGGAATTGACTGAACAGCAATGCATTTGTTTTGAGGAACCTGATGGTACAGTGGTTAAGCACTCAGCTGCTAACTGAGAGGTTGGCAGTTAAAACTCACCCAGTGGCTCTGAGGGAGAAACACCTGACAATCTGCTCCCTTAAAGATTACAATCTAGAAAACCCTATGGGACAGTTCTATTCTTTCACAGGGGTCACTAGGAGCTGAAAGTCGACTCGACAACACCTAACAACAACAATAGGTACTTTACTCTGTGTTACTATATCACAAAATAATTTAGTAAAACACTTAAACATTGAATTTTTGGACTTGGCAAAAGCTGACATAGTATACTCTGCTTAATTTTTCTAATAGCATTTTTTTTTTTTAATTAAAAAACCTGGGAGCAACCTGAATGTCCATCAGTAGAGGAATGGTTGAATGATTCATGCTCTTTTATATTGTGATTAGATCTACAGGTATGATCTGAGAAGGTTTTCAGAATTCAATGAGATGGTCTATGTAAAGTATTTGCAGCCCCTGGGTAGTGCAACCAGTTAAGGCGCTGGGCTGCTAACTGAAAGGTTGGAGGTTCAAGTCCAACCAGAAGCTCCTCAGAAGATAGGCCTTAGGATCTACTTCTGAAAAAATAGTCATTAAAAACCCTATGGAGGAGGCAGAGCCAAGATGGCGGAATAGATGCTTCCGCCGAGCCCTCTTTACAACAAAGACCCAAAAACACAAGTGAAACGAGTATATTTGTGACAAGCTGGGAGCCCTGAGCATCAAAGGCAAGCTTAGACAACGAACTGAGGGGCAGGGGAAGGAAGAGACCATTCAGAAGTGGAGAGGAGTTACCGGACCTGAATCGCGGGAAGCCCTCAGGCACGATCCCCAAAGTGGGCGGCAGCGGTGGGCTGGTCCTAGTTTCCTCAGGGAGAAGCAGCCAGCCACACAGCCTACTGACACCTCCAGAGCCTGAGAAGAATGGTGCTCTCGGCAAAAGCTAAGCACTTGCGTATATCTTACTGTGCCCCGCCCACCCCCCCGCCCGCTCCCAAGGTGGCTTCAGCAGCTGAATTCCCTGGGCCTGAGATAGACCCTGGTGAGCGCGTAGAGCCATCCTCCTGGCCTTGGAGAAGCAAAAAATTTGCAATTCAAGGAAAAGATAATTTGCCAGCTCCACTAACTGGGGGAGCTCAGGGCAGAAGTGGCTCCTGTCCAGGCATAAACAGTCCATGGACTTTGAGTACTTTTCCCTTCTGCATGGACCTGTGCGGGCCGATTTCAGGAGAATAGGCCCTTGTTGGCAGACTCCAACCATTTCAGCTGTGCAGCAAGGAGGTGGGTGTTTGATGTTTGACATCACTTTGCCTATTAAACAGGGTCCTCACCTACCCACATCAGAGGCCTAAGGACTGGTATCTCCACTCAGGTCATCCAGCCACCCGTGACAGGGGTCCAGTGATAACTGGTACCTCCCAGCCCTTACAACAAAAACATTGGGTGTCCATGGTCCATCTGCAGAACCCACCCACCTGTATGCTATAGGGATCAGGGACACACTTTCCTCAGAGACACGTGTGGGACAATTCTCAGCCCTCTGCCTTGTTCAGAGTGTGACCCCCTGCTACAACCAGATACCAGTACCTACACCAATCACCCCTGCCCCTTTAAGACTGTAGGACAGAGCCTGTACCACACACTTGATGATCAGCTACCTGGACACCTGAGCTGAATTCATACAAGAAAAGTGAATGGACTCCTAGACTGATATACCTGATAACAGCTCTAGCCATTCAGGGATAGGACATCAGAGCTCCAAAGGCAAAAATAAATCAAGCTAGCTCACTCAAGCAACACATTTGGGCATATCAAAACAAAACAAAGCAAGAAGCTATGACATAGTAAGCAAACATAAAATAAACTCATAACTTATGAATGGCTCAGAGACAACAGTCAATATCAAGTCACAGAAAGAAACAGACCATGATTGCCTCAACAAGCTCTCAAAACAAAGAATCCAGGGATCTTCTAGATGAAAGTGCACTCCTGGAATTACCAGAGGCAGAATACAAAAGATTAATATACAGAACCCTTCGAGACATCAGGAAGGAAATGAGGCAATACACAGAACAAGCCAGGAAACACACAGATAAAGCAGCTGAAGAAATTAAAAAGATTATTCAGGAACATAATGAAAAATTTAATAAGCTGGAAAACTCCATAGACAGCAATCAGAAATTCAGAAGATTAACAATAAAATTACAGAATTAGACAACTCAATAGAAAGCCAGAGGAGCAGATTTGAGCAAGTGGAAGGCAGAATTTCTGAACTTGAAGATAAATCACTTGGCATTAACATATTTGAAGAACAATCAGATAAAAGAATTTTTAAAAAATGAAGAAACCTTAAGAATCATGTGGGACTCTATCAAGAGAAATAACCTACGAGTGATTGGAGTACCAGAACAGGGAGGGATAACAGAAAATACAGAGACAATTGTTGAAGATTTGTTGGCAGAAAACTTCCCTGATATCGTGAAAGATGAGAAATATCTATCCAAGATGCTCATCGAACTCCACATAAGGTATATGTTAAAAGAAAATCACCAAGACAAATTATAATCAAACTTGCCAAAACCAAAGATAGAGAATTTTAAGAGCAGCTAGGGAAAAACAGAAAGTCACCTACAGGAGAGCCAATAAAAATAAGCTTGGACTACTCGGCAGAAACCATGCAGGCAAGAAGGCAATGGGATGACTTATTTAAAAAACTAAAGGAAAAAAATTACCAGCCAAGAATCATATATCGGGCAAAACTGTCTCTTAAATATGAAGGTGAAATTAGGACATTTCAAGATAAACAGAAGTTTAGAGAATTCATAAAAACCAAACAAAACTACGAGAAATAATAAAGGGAGTTCTTTGGTTAGAAAATCAATAATATCAGGTATCAACCCAAGACTAGAACACTGGGCAGAGCAATCAGAAGTTAACCCAGAAAGGGAAATCAAAAAAACAAAGCAAGATAAGCAAAAAATGCTCAAAACAGGGTAACAGCAATGTTATTACGTAAAAGAAGACAACATTAAAACAATAAAGAGGGACTAAGAAATGCAGTCATAGATCTTCCATATGGAGAGGAAGATAAGGTGATACAAAGAAATAAAATTTAGGTTTAAATTTAGAAAAATAGGGGTAATAAGGTAACCACAAAGGGGACAAACTATCCTACACATCAAAATAAAATACAAGAAAAAAAATAGAGACTCAGCAGAAACAAAATCAACAACAATGAATAAGAGGAAAGGACAATATATAAAGACTATCTACTCAGCACATAAAATTAAGTGGGAAACAGAAACTCAACAACACAAAAAAAAAGACATCAAAATGAGCACTAAATTCATACCTATTCATATTTACGCTGAATGTAAATGGACTAAATGCACCAATAAAGAGACAGAGAGTGGCAGAAAGGATTAAAAAATACGATCCATATATATGCTGCCTACAAGAGACACACTTTAGACTTAGAGACAAAAACAAACTAAAACTCAAAGGATGGAAAAAAATATATCAAGCAAACAACAATCAAAAAAGGGCAGGAGTGGCAATATTAATTTCTGACAAAATAGACTTTAAAGTTAAATCCATCAGAAAGGATAAGGAAGGACACTATATAATGATTAAAGGGACAATATACCAAGAAGATATAACCATATTAAATATTTATGCACCCAATGACAGGGCTGCAAGATACATAAAACAAACTCTATCAGTATTGAAAAGTGAGATAGCTAGCTCCACAATAATAGTATAAGAGACTTCAACACACCAGTTTTGGTGAAGGACAGGACATCCAGAAAGAAACTCAATAAAGATGGAAGATCTAAATGCCACAATCAACCAACTTGACCTCACAGACATATACAGAACACTCCACCCAACAGCAACCAAGTATACTTTCTTTTCTAGTGCACATGGGACATTCTCTAGAATAGACCACACATTAGGTCATAAAGCAAGCCTTAGCAGAATCCAAAATATTGAAATATTACAAAGCATCTTCTCTGACCATAAGGCCATACAAGTGGAAATCAATAACAGAAAAAGCCGGGAAAAGAAATCAAACACTTGGAAACTGAACAGTACCCTGCTCAAAAAAGACTGGATTATAGAAGACATCAAGGATGGAATAAAGAAATTCATAGAATCCAATGAGAATGAAAACACTTCCTATCAGAACCTTTGGGAGACAGTGAAAGCAATGCTCAGAGGCCAATTTATATCAATAAATACACACATACAAAAAAAAGAAAGGGCCCAAATCAAAGAATTATCCCTATAACTTGAACAAATAGAGAGCAACAAAAGAAACCCTCTGGCACCAGAAGAAAACAAATAATAAAAATTAGAGCTGAAGTAAATGAAATAGAAAACAGAAAAACAGTTCTAAGAATTAACGAGACCAAAAGCTGGTTCTTTGGAAAAAAACGACAAATTGATAAACCACTGGACAAACTGAAAAAAGAAAAACAGGAGCGGAAGCAAATAACCCAAATAAGAAATGAGATGGGCGATATTACAACAGACCCAACTGAAATTAAAAGAATCATGTCAGATTACTATGAAAAATTGTACTCTAACAAATTTGAAAACCTAGAAGAAATGGATGAATTCCTAGAAACACACTACCTACCTAAACTAACACAAACAGAGGTAGAACAACTAAATAGACCTATAACAAAAGAAGAGACTGAAAAGGTAATCAAAACACTCCCAACAACAACAAAAAAAAAAAAGCTCTGGCCTGGATGGCTTCACTGCAGAGTTCCACCAAACTCTGAGAGAAGAGTTAACACTACTACTACTAAAGGTATTTCAGAGCATAGAAAAGGATGGAATACTCCCAAACTCATTCTATGAAGCCAGCATATCCCTGATACCAAAACCAGGTAAAGACATCACAAGAAAAGAAAATTACAGACCTATATCCCTCATGAACTTAGATGCAAAAATCCTCAAAAAATTCTAGCCAATAGAATTCAACAATATATCAAAAAAAAAAAATACTTCACCATGACCAAGTGGGATTCATATCAGGTATGCAGGGATGGTTCAACATTAGAAAAACAATTAATGTAATCCACCACATAAATAAAACAAAAGGCAAGAATCACATGATTTTATCAATTGATGAGGAAAAGGCATTTGACAAAGTTCAACACTCATTCATGATAAAAACTCTCAGCAAAATAGGAATAGAAGGAAAATTCCTCAAAATAATAAAGGACATTTATACAAAGCCAATAGCCAACATCATCCTAAATGGAGAAAGCCTGAAAGCATTCCCCTTGAGATCAGGAACCAGACAAAGATGCCCTTTATCATCACTCTTATTCAACATTGTGCTGGAGGTCCTAGCCAGAGCAATTAGGCTAGATGAAGAAATAAATGGCATCCAGATTGGCAAGGAAGAAGTAAAATTATCTCTATTTGCAAATGACATGATCTTCTACACGGAAAGCCCTAAGGAATCCTCCAGAAAACTACTGAAACTAATAGAAGAGTCCAGCAGAGTATCGGGGTACAAGATAAACATACAAAAATCAGTTGGATTTCTCTACACCAACAAAAAGAACATCGAAGAGCGAATCACCAAATCGATACCATTTACAGTAGCCCCTAAGAACATAAAATACTTAGGAATAAATCTTACCAGAGATGTAAAAGACTTATACAAAGAAAACTACAAAACACATCTGCAAGAAACCTAAATAAGTGTAAAAACATACCTTGCTCATGGATAGGAAGACTTAACATTACAAAAATGTCTATTCTACCAAAAACAATCTATACATTGAATGCAATTCCGATCCAAATTCCCATGACATTCTTTAATGAGATGGAGAAACAAATCACCAGCTTCATATGGAAGGGAACGAGGCCCCAGATAAGTAAAGCATTACTGAAAAACGGGAACAAAGTGGGAGGCCTTACTCTACCTGATTTTAGAACCTATTATACTGCCACAGCAGTCAAAACAGCCTGATACTGGTACAACAGATACATAGACCAATGGAACAGAATTGAGAATCCAGACATACATCCATCCACATATGAGCAGCTGATATTTGACAAAGGCCCCAAAACAGGTAAATGGGGAAAAGACAGTCTTTTTAACAAATGGTGCTGACATAACTGGATATCCATCCACAAAAAAAGGAAATAAGACCCATACCTCGCTCCATGCATGTAAACTAACTCAAAATGGATCAAACACCTAAATATAAAATCTAAAACGATAAAGATCATGGAAGAAAAAATAGGGACAACGTTAGGAGCCCTAATACATGGCATTAACAGTATACAAAACATTATAAAGAATGTAGAAGAAAAACTAGACAACTGGGTACTCCTAAAAATCAAACACCTATGCTCATCCAAAGACTTCACCAAAAGAGTAAGAAGGTTACCTACAGACTGGGAAAAAGTTTTTAGTTATGACATTTCCGATCAGTGTCTGATCTCTAAAATCTACACGATACTGCAAAAACTCAACTACAAAAAGACAAATAGCCCAATTAAAAAATGGGCAAAAGATATGAACAGACACTTCACTAAAGAAGACATTCAGGTAGCTAACAGATACATGAGGAAATGCTCACGATCATTAGCCACTAGAGAAATCCAAATCAAAACTACAATGAGATTTCATCTCACTCCAGGAAGGCTGGCATTAATCCAAAAAACTCAAAGCAATAAATGTTGGAGAGGCTGTGGAGAGACTGGAACACTTATACACCACTGGTGGGAATGTAAAATGGTACAACCACTTTGGAAATTGATTTGGCGCTTCCTTAAAAAGCTAGAAATAGAACTACCATACGATCCAGCAATCCCACTCCTTGGAATATATCCTAGAGAGATAAGAGCCTTTACACGAACAGTTATGTGCACACCCATGTTCATTGCAGCACTGTCTATAATAGCAAAAAGATGGAAGCAACCAAGGTGCCCATCAATGGATGAATGGATAAATAAATTATGGTATATTCACACAATGGAATACTATGCATCGATAAAGAACAGTGATGAATCTGTGAAACATTTCATAACATGGAGGAATCTGGAAGGCATTATGCTGAGTGAAATTAGTCAGTTGCAAAAGGACAAATATTATATAAGACCATTATTATAAGAACTCAAGAAATAGTTTAAACAGAGAAGAAAATATTCTTTGATGGTTATAAGAGGGGGGAGGGAGAGAGGGTGGGAGAGGGGTATTCACTAATTAGTAGATAAGAACTACTTTAGGTGAAGGGAAAGACAACACACAATACAGGCAAGGTCAGCACAACTGGACTAAACCAAAAGCAAGGAAATTTCCAGAATAAACTGAATGCTTCAAAGGCCAGCATAGCAGGGGCAGGGGTTTGGGGACCATGGTTTCAGGGTACATCTAAGTCAATTGGCATAATAAAATCTATTAAGAAAACATTCTGCATCCCACTTTGGAGAGTGGCGTCTGGGGTCTTAAACGTTACCAAGAGGCCATCCAAGATGTATCAATTGGTGTCAACCCAACTGGATCAAAGGAGAATGAAGAACACCAAGGAACACAAGGTAATTAGGAGCCCAAGAAACAGAAAGGGCCACATAAACCAGAGACTACATCAGCCTGAGACCAAAAGAGCTAGATGGTGCCCGGCTACAACCGATGACTGCCCTGACAGGGAACAAACAGAGAACCCCTGAGGGAGCAGGAGAGCAGTGGGATGCAGACCCCAAATTCTCATAAAAAGACCAGACTTAATGGTCTGACTGAGACTAGAAGGACCCTGATGGTCATGGCCCCCAGACCTTCTGTTGGCCCAGGACAGGAACCATTCCAAAAGCCAACTCTTCAGGCAGGGATTGGACTGGACAATCGCTTGGAGAGGGATGCTGGTGAGGAGTGAGCTTCTTGGATCAGGCAGACACTTGAGACTATGTTGGCACATACATACTCCCTGGAAGGGAGGTGAGAGAGAGGGTAAAGGGGATTAGAAGCTGGCGAAGTGGACACGAAAAGAGAGAGTGGAGGGAGGGAGTGGGCTGTCTCATTAGCGGGAGAGCAACTGGGAGTATGTAGCAAGGTGTATATAAGTTTTTGTGTGAGAGACTGACTTGATTTGTAAACTTTCACTTAAAGCACAATAAAAACTAATAAGAAAAGAAAGGAAACTCTATGAACCACAGTTCTACTCTGACACACATGGGATGCCGTGAATTGATTCAATGGCATCTGGTGTTGGTAACGTAAAGCATTTAGCATGGTGCCTGAAATATATATAGCAAGAGCACAATAAATAGTTGATACTGTTTTTACTCATAATGCATTTAAATTTTAATAGCTCACCTCTATCTAAATTTGAGGTGCATGAATACCTACCAATTCAAATAAAATTTAACATTTTGGGTCTAATTGACTGACAAGGCTCATATAAGTTTTTACGTTCTGATACGTTTGTTTAAAAGAAAAATCATTGAGGCACTGAGACATAATAGAACAAACCATGCCTAGGAGAAAAATAAAGAGGCTCTGATGTCTTTTCTGCCATTAGGCATGGCACTTAATCTATCTGGATTAAAGCTTCCTCAACTAGAAAGGGCTGAGATTTAACAAGATAATCTGAAGTTTCCTTCCAGACCTATAATGCTAAATATTACTTTATAATCATATCTCAACTTTTAAGTGACTGAAATGTGCAAAGGGCAAACAAGAACCCAACTTGCACAATTATCAAGGGCTAACGTTCATTTTCAGAATCAGTGCCTAATTCTCACTCCCAGCCTCATTGGAAAGGGGTAGCTCAGTTAGCTAGATGTTAAGAACAATCATGTATCTTTCCCACTCTCTTTATTAAGGTAACTCTGAAATTCAACAACTGCCAGAATTGCTTTCTAGGTGGAAACTTGCTTTCCTGCTCCTGGCAAATTCCAATTTAAGGTGGGTAACTAATAAATTTTACTTGATTTATTTCACTGCCAAGAAGTGAAGACACTAGGGAAGTAGCTAAAAGCTTCTGTGTGCTGGTGTTTTTGATCAATACTGAAGTTACTAAATTGTCCTTGGTTAGGCTGCGGGATGACGATGTGAAGACACAGAGCAGCTCAGCATTTTGAAAATGTGAAGGAAGAGAACCAATATTTATCTAGCGCTGGTGGCGCAGTGGTGAAGAGCTCAGCTGCTAACCAGAAGGTGAGCTGTTCGAACTGCTCGTTGGAAACCCTGTGGGGCAGTTCTAGTCTGTCCTATAGAGTCGCCATGACTCTAAATCGACTTGACGGCAGCAGGTTTGGTTTTTGGTACATTTTTCATATATATATGGATTACAATTTAATACTTTACTTTTATTATTTTTGTAAACAATATATATAATGTAATTTTATATAGGTATGTAATTTAATCCTGGTACCAATTTAATCCTTACGGTAATCCTCTGACGTACAGATTATCACCTTCATTTTAAAGGCAAGGAAACAAGATTAGCAAAACTACCACTTAGAAAAGCAGATACCCTCAAAACATCTCATCTTTGTAGCACTCTACAAAATAATAATTTTTTTAATAAAATTAAAATCATGTAAAATTCTAAATATCAACAAGCTATTTCATTTAAAACCTGAAGACTTTTATTGCTTTAAAAAAAAAAAAAAAAACAGGTCTTTTTTAACCACACTTCAGGTGGTTATTTTTGCTAAGATTCAAGTAATGGGCACAGAATGATGGACTGTTCCATCATGTAGACCTTTCAAATGTCTATCAAGCACAAAAATATTGAGAACTTGAGGTAAACCTTTAAATTTAGCATTATAATTAGCTTCAACATTGCATACCTTAAAATAACTTTTCCTGACACTGTCTTTCCAAATCCCCCAAAACAAAGGAAAAGTTAAAAGTTTTAATGAATAACTGTGCCCTGCCTTTCAAAGATGACTATCTCCCTAACCATGGTCTTAGAATATTTTTACTAACTTCCATCATCTTAGTTACTTAAGTGCTTTGACAAGTATGACAAGCTTACACGGTGAATTCTCACCTCAAGAACAACAGGCCTTTAGAGGCACTCTCCACTACACATTGTTTTTGTAAAACTTCATTATTCAATGCTGACATTTACATTTTCACCAAATTGTCTAATTTATCCCATCCTTAGTAGTTTGCAGTGAACACTTACTTCCTTGAGTTTTCTTATCTTTGAAGGTTTTCTGGGAACTATGTGACAATAACTGCAAATGAAGAAAAAGAAACATAATTAGAAGATAAATATTTTGATAGAAAGTTTGAGCCTCTTTAGGGATGACTTCTTTCAGCGTTAAAATATACCAACCCACAGCAATTTAAAACTAAAATGAAGAGCACTGTGAATGCTAGAATCCAAGTCAATGCATAGCAGCAATGCCATTGAAGGGGAACTATCCACACTGGGAGCCATTTGCATTGCCCAGTGAAAAACTCTCTTTGGCAACAGTGCTTTTCCTCATATATATAACTGTATTAATCGAAGCGATAGAGGGACCTTAGAGATGATGTAATTCAACTTCCTTTTTTAGCCAAGTCACTAAAAGCCCACCACAATAAGTTTATCAGATGTCCCACAGCTGGCCAAAGTCAGAACAGACACGCAGACTCTTTGTTCAGCTGCTTTTCAACTTCATCACTCCCTCCTGTTTCACCACTGTTCCCATTTTCCCAAAACTGTAAACTGGACAAGATTCACAGCGTGAAAGGCTTATGAGTTCCAGTAACACAATTCTTGATTCTTGGGGACTTCTGGATAGTTTTCTGTAGTCTTCACAAAAAAAAAAAAAAAAAAAACTGTTTTAAATAATATCTTAAGATTTATATCTGATGTTAAGATTTTCTCCTGATTCACAAAATATATATATATGTATATAACCAAAACCAAACCCGTTGCTGTTGAGTCAATTCTGATCCATAGTGACCCTATAGGACAGAGTAGGACTGCCCCATAAGGTTTCGAAGGAGTAGCTGGTGGATTTGAACTGCTGACCTTCTGGTCAGCAGCTGAACTCTTCACCACTACCCCATCAGGGCTCCAGACATACATATATTGAATTTCTTTTTCCTTCCATCTACCAACTCTACCAAATATATATATATATATACACACACACACATACATATATGAGATTGTTGTCATTTTTAATGGTTTTAGCATTATTCAAAGGATAGACTTAGAGTTGGTAGATGGAAGGAAAAAGAATTTCAAAAAAGTATTCAATATAGAGCCAAAAGTCACAAACTCAGATGCCAGCAGAGGTCAAAGAGGTAAAAAACAAAGCTTGCCAGGGGTGGCAATATGGGGTGGTGGGGACTGTGACAGGGGGGTGAGTACTTCCCCATTTAAAATGAACAGTACTTCATTGCTCCAGGGGATTGTTTTCTCATAGAAATACAGGCAAACAAAACCAAGTCCTTTTGAACAATCAAACTCTCTAATTTTTTTTCAATAGAAAAAAATCTATATTATTATATAATTTTTTTATATTATTATATGAACTCTATCAATTATAAAATGTTGGCAGCCAATTAAAATCTTGGAGATTTGGAGTCTCCAATTCACAACCTGTTTCTAGGCTCTTACATTAATTCTTCACAAGCATCTTCTAGTCATCATATTTTTTTCCAAACAGATATTATAAATTAGTTCTAAATTCCCAAATTCTATATTTGATCATGAACATTAATCTGCCAAAAGAAAAAAATTGTTACAGTGCAATGAATTGCTTAATATAGCCCTTCTAGCCATAGTCTTCTTACTCAGATCCACAATTGATCCCCATGGAAGCCGCAGTCAAGAAATCAAATCATGGATTGCACTGGGCAAATCTGCTGCAAAAGGCCTCTTTAAAGTGTTGAGAAGCAAAGATGTCACTTTAAGGACTAAGGTGCACCTGACCCAAGCCATGGTGCTTTCAACAGCCGCATGTGCATGCAAAGGCTGGACAATGAATAAGGAAGACCACACAATTGACGCCTTTGAATTATAGTGTTGGCAAAGAATACTGAATATACCATGGACCGCCAGAAGAATGGAAAAATCTGTCTTGGAAGACGTACAGCCAGAATACTCCTTAGAAGTAAGGATGGCAAGACTTCATCTCACTTACTTTGGACATGTTATCAGGAGGGACCAGTCCCTGGAGAAGGACATCATGCTTACTGCCAGAGTGGGGTGCCTTGGGGTGCTTATCAGCAGAGATAAAAGAGCCTTGTAACACTTGCCTGAGCAGGGCAGAGGCCAAGGGCCAGGAAGAGTCCTGCCTGCAGGCACAGCTGAGACGAGGTTGTCCTGATGGAAGAACTGTATCCTGAGTGTTCCTGAATCTGAATTGTAACCTGTTACTTCCCTGATAAACCCCATAATCATGAGTATTGTCTGTGAGTCCTGTGTGGCCATTGCAATGAATTATCAAACTCAGCAGAGAGGGAGAGAGTGCCGTGGGAAGAACAGTTGGTGTCAGAATTGGTAAAGATGGCAGAGAGGGGAGGCATGTCTGACCTCCACCTTATAGGAATCAGTCTTGGACTGTTGATCTTGATTCTCCCTCCGCCTTGTGAAGCTAGAGGAGGTCAGATGCCTCCGCCATGTCATTTTTATACTTGTTAACTGTAAACAAAAAATAAAAACAGAAAAATTAAGGCATAAAAAGTGCCCACAAAAACACAAAATACTATTTATTGTTTCAATGTTGCATTCCAAAGAACATAGAACAGAGAGGAAACAAATAATTCCTTGAAGATTCAGTGAACGGGAATCTTTAAACCAGGCTCTTGGAGGTTAGCTGGTTGGGCTTAGGTTTGCTTGAGTACGGGAATTGGAAGCGGTATTTGAAGCAAATGGTAGACAATTAATGTGCAACTTCAATTTCTCGCTACTCCAGAGAATAAAGAAAGAGAGCCAACAGTTAGAATCAGCACTAGGCATTTTACTATGCTGTGTTTTATTTGGAAACCCTGGTGGCGTAGTGGTTAAGTGCTACAGCTGCTAACCAAAAGGTCAGCAGTTCAAATCCACCAGGCGCTCCTTGGAAACCCTGTGGGACAGTTCTACTCTGTCCTATAGGGTCACTATGAGTCAGAATTGACTCGACAGCAGTGGGTTTGGGTTTTGTTTTTTTTTTTTTTTTGTATTTTATTTCTCTCTCAAATAAAATACAAGAATACTGTGCAGTAGATATTAGTAATTTCATTCTATTGATGAGGAAACTAAGCCTCAGAGAGGTTGTTTAATTTGCTAAATGCCACTCAAATAAAAAAAAAAAAGCCAACATTCAGTTCAACCCAGATCTTCTACCTCTGAGACCAGCACTCCCCTCTCTCTGCCACAGCTGCCTCTCCTCTGGCTTTCCTCCTTTCCCTGTTGCCCTTTACTCCCCAAGGCATAATGGGTGGTGGGGGAGATTGGAGAACAAGGACAAGATGTAGAAGAACAATTATAGTTTGATTTAAATAGCACTTTCCTATTTGTGTCTCAGCAACAAATTCATAAATTAGACAGGACAATATCTCTATTATAACTCAAATTATTTGGGACCCCCCCACCCCAAACACATACACCATGGCCTGAACTAGATTTTGTTGCCAACACGGCTTTCTCCACAAAAGAAGTAGTCAATTCTAGGCTTTATGGAACATTTATTTGTTTGAAACGTAATTATTAGGCTATAACACTTTGTTTGATAGAGAAAAATTATGTTCTTCATCTCAAATTAATTTATTTCAGAAAATGTAGGAAACATTTGAAGAATGATTGGATATTGAATAGATTTTTACGGTGTTTGTCTTTTCAATGTACCATTTCATCGCAATCATTATGAGAGGAGCACCAAGATGGTTAGTATATCATTGGGTTTCCCTTCAAAGTTCATTTGCTGGTGGCACAATTAGAATATTATTTTCTGGTGAAAATTAATTTAAAATGCTCAATGGCTTGGTAATTACAGAATATACTTTTCTAACAAGCAGTAGCTTACTGATCCAAAACCCGCTGCCATTGAGTCAATTCCGACTCATGGTGATCCTACAGGACAGAGTAGAGCTGAAAGCAGACTGCCACATCTTTCTCCGGCAGAGCAGCTGGTAAGCTCAACCCACCGACCTTTCAGTGAGCAGACAAGCACTTAATCACTGCGCCACCAGGGCTCCTTCAGTTTACTGATACCAGTGGAATTCAAGCCCAAACATTTTTCAGAGCTTTATTCACCAGTCTGGATTCAGATTTCACACTTCATTGACCTAAAAAGTAGTGAAGAAAACAAAATACAAATGCCTCTCCATGTGAACCTCATATACAAGCATTATTCATCTATTTTATAGCAATGAAGGCATATGGATAATGCAAAATAACCAAGGCTGACAACCACATCAAAATCCCATCTCCCCTCTCTGTTCTGTGAACTGGATCACACTGCCTTCTTCACAGAAAACAATATTAAAATGTTAAGAAAGCTGGGAAGGGAAATACTTCAAAGTTTTTCTCAATACTTTTGCCACATATCCAAAACATTTTTAAATAAACCATGAAAACAAAATTAGAGATAAAATAGCCTATTAGGAAACGCCCAGACCCACAGGAAAGAGGAAAGGTTAGCATCCTTATGCCTTTTCCAGGCATTATAGAAGGTCTTTACAAAAGTTTTCTTCCTCATTTGTTAACATATAAAACATAGGCCAATTTTACAAGTGAATTTTGGGGGACAAAAATGTGCTTTTCATCATACAGTAAAAAAAGATTTTAGTATTAAAAAGGATTTTAAAGTTGATTTTTGTACAAACATATTCATTTGTTGTTGTAAAGCAACACTGAATACTGGATTCTGGTAGTATATCAGAAGTTCTGCATCTCCAATATAACATTCTGCTAACCCTGAAAAAAAAAATCATAAAATCACATATCTAGAAAAACATATATTTTTATCAGTGGATCCTGATACGTAGCAGGGTAATCAGTCTAATAAATTTAAATCTAAAATTTTATGACATTAACCCAAACTCTGCCTCTTATTAACTGTGATGTCTGTGACTTATACTTTTTCCTCTGAGAACTACACAATAGAGTGTTAAATTTGCATCTTTGCAAATGTCATTAAGAATTTGGAGCCAAAAACCAGCTCTCACAAAAAGTGAATAGTTCACAGTCAAAAAATAATTAAACTTACTTACGAGGAAATAAGTACCATGAAAAAAAAAAAAAATCAGCTGAAATGACAAAGTAGAATCAGGCTTCAAATCCTGGGATTACAGACACAGATCATAAAAAAATAAAATAAGATAATTTTTTTTTTTTGAGACGGGGAATATTTCAATAAAGGCAAGCTTGAAATTACATGCAGAATGAAGAATCTATTAAAAAAAAAAAGATTTGAAAAAGAACCAAATGCAACTTTTAGAAATAAGATATAAAATAATTGAAATTTAAAACTCAATGAGTGGGTTTAATAGCATATTATACACGGCAGAAAAATTAATCAGAATATCAGAAAAGAAAATCTAGAATGCAGCACAAAGATAAAAAGGAGAGGGAAAAAACACATATGAAAAGGAGGAGTCATGGACGTTAGAGTGAATGAGATGGGCTAACCCCTATCTACTCAGATCCAGAAAGTAAAGAAAGAGTAAGACAGAGGTATTTTTTTAAAAGATAATGGCTAAGAATTTCCCAAAACTAAGTTACCACTCCAGAGACTCAAGAAAATCCAATAAATCCACACTCAGACATGTCACAGCTAGACCACAGTAAATTGAAGTCAAAGAGAATATATTTTAAATAAGCAGAAAGGATAAAATATTACTTTCAAAGAAGTGAACATTGATAGCTGGCTTCTCAACAAAAACTCCTAAGCCAGAAGACAATAGGAAAACATCTTTCATAGACTGAAAGAAACTGTCATCATAGAATTCTATATCTTACAAAAATATACTTGAAAAACGTGAGAGGGGATTTTCACTTCTAGTAACAGTAGACTAAGTAATTCAGATCAACCAAAGACAACTGATAAAACTGGACAAAATTTTTTTTTTAATTCTTTTTTCTTTTTTTAAACATAAGACATCTAATAAGATACTGAGAAATTACCAGGCCAACATCCAGAAGGGGAAGGAAATCCAAACACATAAGCCCAACTTTTGGGGCCATTTTTGCCCAGGGGTAATTGTTAAATTGGAAGAGATACCTGAGAGGTTGAACTATGTTTCTGAGAGACTTTTATGGCTAGCAGGCGAAACTACTCGTTTGGGGCCCACCAGCCATGGAGCGTTCCTCATAAACTATCTCCCACTGTGAACTAGAGCCCCAAGGCGCTCTTAGGAGAGGGTGCATCCTGGCTTCAGGCCATCTGGGTGACCCAAATTATCTCACACTCTGAAATCAAATTCCTGGTGACACGGTTATCTGGCCCAAGCACACAAAAATCCCCTTTGGCAAAAGATATCATCTTATTCCTCAAATTATTTCAATAGATAATTTTTAAAATATCCAGTACAGAGTCAACGTTAACTAGGCAAATGGATAGAAGAGACAGCATAAAGGAGAGCCAACAAGAACAATAGACATTGTGGCTTCAACCTCGCTCGCTCATGGATCACACACCCTGGGGAACGCCAGCTATCAGGTCACCCTGTGGAAAGACTCACACGGCAGGGAAATGAAGCTTCCCACCACAGCCACGCAAGTGACCCGCCAGCGCCAGCCAAGACTTCAGGTGATTGCAGCCAGCATCTTGACTGCAACCTCATGAGAGAAGCTGAGCCAGAACCACTCAATTAAGTTGCTCTCAAATTCCGGACCACAAAAACTGTGGAAGAATAAACATTGTTTTAAGCCGATGAGTTTGGGGTTATTTGTTACGCAGCACTAGGTAGCTAACATACCTCCCAGGGAAACTCTTCTCCACACGCACTGTGAACGCAGAACAGTGTTTCCAGCAGTGTTGTTCACTTTAACATAAAACTAAAAATGACCCAAATTATTCACCCACAGATTGGATAAATAAACTCTGGTATAAATGACCTACAGGCAAATGCTATCAACACAGGTGAGTCTTCCAAACATAATACTCAGTCAAAAAGCAAGTTACAGAAAAGTAGGTAGAATAGAATTGCATTTATATAAAGTTCACGAACATAAAACAATCTATCCTTTGATAGATTATTACAAAAGGATGATTATTTAAAAAGTTAAAATGGTGGTTATCTATAGGCAAACGATGGAAGTCCTGGGGGCATAGTGGTTACGAGCGATGGCTGCTAACCAAAAGGTCAGCAGTTCGAATCCACCAGGTGCTCCTTGGAAACCCTATGGGGCAGTTCTACCCTGTCCTATAGGGTCACTATGAGTTGGAATCAACTCGACGGCAACGGGTTTGGGTTTTTTGGTATAGCAAATGATAAGAGTTCAAGGAGGAGATTTCTAAAAGACTGGTAATTTTTTTTTTTTTATTAACCTGGGTTATGGTTTACACACAAGTGTATTTTGTTACTATTCTTTAAACTGTACATATAATTTTAATGGAATTAGCAACAATGTAAAGAAAGGTAGTATCCTTTAAAGACAGACAACAAAAAACACGTGGTGCCCAGGGAGGTCAGGAATTCATGGAGGATTAAGAAATTAAAATGTTCTGGGCTGGGGTCTGGGGAACTTGGTTTGAGGGGACTTCTAAGTCAATGGGCAAAACAATTCTATTATGAAAACACTCTGCATCCCACTTTGAATTGTGGCACCTGGGGTCCTAAATGCCAACAAGCAGCCATCTAAAATACATTAATTGGTCTCAACCCACCGGGAGCAAAGGCAAAGGAAGAACACCAAGGTCACACGACAACTAAGAACCCAAGAGACAGAAAGGGCCACTTGAACCAGAGACCTACATTATCCTGAGACCAGAAGAACCAGTTGGTGCCCGGCCACAATCGATGTCTGCCCTGTCAGGGAACACAACAGACAACTCCTGAGGGAGCAGGAGACCAATGGGATGCAGACCCCAAATTCTCATTAAAAGACCACACCTAATGGTATGATTGCGACTAGAGGAATCCCAGAGACAATGCTCCCCAGAACTTCTGATGGCACAGGACAGGAACCATCCCCGAAGACAAATCATCAGGCATGAAAAGGACTGGTCAGTGGGGGGGAGAGAGATACTGATGAAGAGTGAGCTAATTAAATCAGGTGGACATGGGAGAGTGTGTTGGCAACTCTTGACTGGAGGGGGGATGGGAAGATAGAGAGAGAGGGAAGATGGTAAAATTGGCACGAAACGAGAGACTGTAAGGGCTGACTCAATAGGGGGAGAGCAAGTGGGAGAAGGGAGTAAGATGTATGTAAACCTACATGTGACAGACTGATTGGAACGGTAAATGTTCACTTGAAGCTTCATAAAAATTAAAAAAAAAAAAAAATTAAAATGTTCTAACAATTTGGGCCCCTTCCACTCTGTAAAGGAAGCCTTTTCTGATGCCCTGGGCCTAGACAGAATTATATCTGTGCATCTTGGTAATAGGTTCCACTTTCTCGTCTGTATGCCTCATCTTCCCAAAACATGTACTGTGAAAGCCCTCGCAGCCTCGGCAGCACCCTAAAAACTGCCCCACGTAAAGAAGTGCACAATAGCTATTTGTTGAAGAACTGCTGGACTGATATGAGGATCGCAAAGACGTTTTTATGAACGTTACTAAGAAAATCTAGAAAAATTATAAAGAAATTGAAGCGATCTTGGGAAGAGAATAAAGTGTAAGAGAATAAACATAACAGTGTTGTGTAACCAGATTGCAATAAGGTATCAAAGGGATTGCAACACCAGTCTCGACTTAACATAAAAAGAATTAAATTGACATTTTGAGTGGACATCCTTCCGTATAACTGACAGCCTGAAGATGGCCAATCACATTTCATTACAGCTTTCCACAGTGGCCTTGGCATTTATACACAAGTGCATTTCCCCCGGGAAGATGACACTCTCCCTGAGCTGCTGTCTGTATCTAAGCAGACACTGAGGAAGGGATTTCTTTGCTCCTCAGCCAACCTTCCCAGAGCCTTTGCTGTAGGTCAGCATTGTGCCCAGTGGAAAGAACAGGCACAGAGCTTGTCCTTGTCTGGAGGGACAGACACTGAAATACACCAATGACATACTTTTATAAGTGTTTTAATATAAGAACGCATCGTCCAGGTGCCACAGAATACCCAGCCTGACCAGGCTGGGGGAGGAGACACACTGATCTGATTCTTGCCCCCCCCCAGTGCGGGTCCCCCCCGTTCTCATCTTCATGGCTAACCCTTCCTTCAAACCTTCTTCACGCATCAACTTTTTGAAGAGGTCTGGCCCGACTGCCCTATTTTGAATTGCAGCTGACCACCTAGCCCTTTTTCCTCATTCCTTTCTAACTCTACTATTTACATACTATGTCGCTTGTAGGTGGCCTGTCCCTCCGCCACAAGAATGTACTCTCCAGAGGGCAGGGGCTTTTCTCTGTTTTGTTCAAGGCTACGTCTCTCCCAAGCATCTAGGCGCACAAAGCGGGCGCTCTAAAAATACAAATTGAATAAATCGATGTAGAAGGATGAGTAGGATTTGGCCAGAGGAAGGGGCCCGGAGAACACATTTTGGGGTCCTCTGAGACGATGAAACATAAATCAGTTCAACACGGAGAAGGCGCCCACCCACGACCTCGGTGTTTTTACAAACTCCAGATCCACGTCTCCAGAGCTATGCTGGAAGCAGGGGCTGCAAAGACAAATACAACGTGCTCCATGCCCTCAAAGAGCCTAGTGGATAAGACAAAAAAAATAAGACCCCAAAGGGCTACTCGTGCCAGGAAACCGAGTGTTCAGAGCACCAGGAGGGCATAAAAAAGGTAACCGGTTCTACCCACCAAGCGCCCCCGCGCATCAGCCACTTACTCCAGCTTCTTGAACCTTTCTCTGCCGGCGGCCACGTACTTGCCCCCCTGCTGCAGGCTGTCCAGCTCCTGGACCTGGTGGCCGTGTGTGGGCGTGTAGAGCCGCCGCACCCCGAAGGGCACTTCGATCGCCTCGTTCAGCTGGTTCAGGAAGGCCTCGAAGGACGCCACTCGCCGCCGGTTGAAGACAAACTTCTTGCCCACATAGTACTGGTCCCCATTGCGGTACACCAGTATGGTCTTGGCCGGTGTGGTGTCTGTCAGGGAGTAGGTCCCATGGGTGCCCATGGTGGCCCTGGGCGCGGGCGCGAAGACGGCGGGGGGCGCCCCACTGGCGCCTGGGCTTGGACGTCCCCAGCCCTTCCCCACCGCCCCTGCGCCCGGTTCTCAGGTGAGATGCCTGCCCAAAGTGGATGGGGGGCCCTCGCAGTTGGCGGGTCTGGGATTCTGTTTCTCCGCTCGTCTCTAGGCCCCGAGAGCGGGGTGAGACAATCGGCGGAGACCCCGATGCCCCCAGGTCACTGGCACCTGCCGGTCAGGCGCCCGGCCGCTGGCCTGGAGTCTCTGCGATCCGGCGGGGGCACAGCGATGCCACCGCCGCCAGGGCTTCGGGGACTCGCCAGGATGGGGCCGCTCCTGGCAGCTCCCGGACCCTGTGTGTTGACGCGACTTCCAGGCAATTGTGACCACCGCCCTTGGCCCGGCCCGCCTAGGAGAGGGGCAACAGGGAGCCGGGACGAGGTGCTTCAGGGGCAACACAGGTGGGAGAGTGAAAGGGAGGTGGTAATTCCTGCAAGTGGCTGATATAAGCCTGTGGGAGAGTGGAGGGCAGGAGATGAGAGGGTCCACCATGTGCCCTGCCACGACCGGTCCCTTCTGCCGAGCCAGCCACTTGGGGTGGCCTACCCTGTGGTGGCCCACTTCTGTGGGAGGGGTGGATGGATGGGGGAGGGTGGGGTATCAGAATCAAATGAATAGAGTATCTTACACTCAAAATTGGTCTGGTCCTGCCTGGGGAAGATACTCAAGCTTTCTGAGCTTCAGTTTCTTTAGGTGCTGAATAGGGAGTATTTGACCAGTCCAGCAAAAAAAATAAATAAAGTCTAGGATTCCTACCTTGGAATTGGTTACTTGTTCTATTTTCACCAAAGGGGAAATTGCCTGGGATCATTCAGAGCCCGTGAGAAAATGGGGTTACTAATCGCAGCTAGCTAATGGCATCTAACATTTAAAATTCAGACTGCCTCCTTATTTTAGGGAAGACCAAATCAAGAGGATGTACGACCTTGGGAAAGTCTGGGTAAGGAGGCCCTGGGTGGTGCAGGCAGTTAACGGTGCTCAGCTGCTAACTGAAAGGCTAGGGTTGCAGGTTCAAGTCCACCCAGGAGTGCCTCAGAAGAAAGGCTGGGTGACCTACTTCTGAAAAATTCGTCACTGAAAACCCTGTAGAGCACGGTTCTGCTCTAACACACATGGAGTTGCCATGAGTTGGAATCCATTGAAAGGCAACTGGTACCGGTATTCTGGGTAAAGATGAGCTAGGACAATGAATGATTCTAGAAATACATTGCTCCCAAAGCAATGGTTTTGATGCCCTTGAACTTTTAAAGACTGTAGACTGTATATTATTTACTGCATCTATATACAGAAGGTATAGAATACTGATATTATATTCCTAGTGTTAAAAAAAAGTTAATTCCTTAAGAGATCACCCACCGTTCACAATCACAGCCGATTTTTAAACTTCCAACTGCTTCATAGCAACATTAAATACAGACATCAATTTGTGAGTGATCACTTTATTAAATCACCAGGAATTATATTGATCTTTAAAAGATTAATTGCTAGAAACTTCTTAAGATTCAGGTGTTGGAATGAAGAATATTACTGGGTAATTATTAATATTCTGCCAGCACACGGTTCTGTGTGTGTTTAAAGGTTGGCTCTGAAACCCGTTTTAACTGAGAACCTCATGCTGGGCTTTTCCCTTGGCCGTAGAAGGCAGATGGAGCTCGGAAAGCCCTTGAGCCGAAGGCGGCTCACTCCTCCATCGGGGGCGATGGTCAGCCTTGCATGGGTGATGACATCTTGGAGCTCCAAGGTTAGGCTGTCAAACAGGTGATTCTGGTTTGGGGACAGCTGAAAGAAACGCAGGTACAGAGGTCCTTTGTTATAACTGGTGCCCATGTCCCAAATGGACTTACAAAATGCTGACAAAGAGGCCTACATACACAAGGACCCATCAGATTGGGTTCCAATTAAGGGGTTTTAAAAATAAAAGCCATTAAATAATTTGGCTTACCCATGGAGATCTTCTAGTAGGGAAATCCTGCCCAAATAATTCTGACATGAATACTCAGGTTCCCATGATGTTTGCAGTTTTTCATAATTAATTAATTGGACAAAGGGATAAGAAAAAGAAGCCATCTTGGCATCTCCCAGAGGTCATCACCCATCGATAAGTCGGAGCAGACCTCACCTTCCTGACCTGCAAATGTTCACTTCCCTCTTACTTGTTCAAAGACGTTTCTGTACCATCTCAGACCGTGCTTCACACATGATAGCATTCAGTATCTTATGTTGCCCCTTCTAAAAAGTTAAATATAATGTAGAAAGTTTTTTTCATATATGTAAAAAGATTATGATTGTTAGAAACTCAAAAGTGTGGAAAAATAGAACCTGTCTTCTTATCATATAAATACACAGATATGGTTTTCAAAAGCTCATTCATCTTTCTGTTAGACCAAGCGGAAGATATGGTGTTGTATCATGATGCTTCAAAAGCTAATTGGAGTGAAAAAGGACTGATGGAGGGCCAGCCTACGTAGCTTCTAATGGACACTGTACTACACTAACCTTAGTGACTGGAAGCAGTGGTTTCCATTTATGGTCAGGGAGATCCCACTTTTGCTTAATCATGTCTTCTTCCTCTTGGGTTGTCAGGATACAACCATCAAGTTTACACCTGTCAGGAGAATTGCCTGTTGGAAAAAAATAAAGAATGACTTTCTCTACTTCATTTGCATTTAGCACAGTTAGGCTTACGGGAGACCAGACTTTTTGAATCAGATCAAATACTCAGCAAAGAACAAGACATCGTTCTTTCTAAGCAATAATAAGGCATGTGAGAGAAGGGATGTACCAGGTTATGATGGAAATGGATGGCCTCATGAAACAGATGAGTGTTTGTTTCTCATAAGAATCAGAAATGGCCTGACATATGTTAATGGTTGGTGAATCTGAATTTGAATGAATAGTGTTCTTACTTTGAAAGTCAAATGTATTTGATAAACTTCCTAGATTGCAGATTTAATTACTTGCATACTGCTACGTGGCTCATTTGGAATTATGAAGCTGGAATATTTTTTCCTTGTGGCATTTTATTTTGTAATGTGACCAAAAAAAAAAAAGAACTATTGAACTGAGTTAAACAGGGCTTATCTCCAACCAAATGCACTGTATTCAAGGATTTCTAAGTATTCTCTAGATGAAAGTATGAGGCCCTGAGTTTCCCATCTCTCTTTGGAATGTAACAGGAGTCACATGCTCAGTGAGCCTTGAAGACCTTAGGTAAGAAGGGTCCCCACACTCTTTGAGGGGAGAACGAAGACTTTAGAGGTTCCCCAAGACTTTAAGATAAACAGAGGAGGGGTTGCTAATCAAAAACCCTAGAAAACAGGGATACGCATTGCTCTCATGCCACTCCTTTGCAGTTCATGTCTGAAAATTGTGCTCTCCAAGGTGCAGTGAGCACTCTCCTAGACCGTGCATAAAATCCAAAGACTGTGGAAAGAAAACATTAGGTACATATCTGTGCCCATTCCAAAGAAAGCTGATCCAACAGTATGCGGAAGTTATCAAACAATACCATTATTATCACATGCAAGTAAAATTAAGCTGAAGATAACTCGAAAATGGTTGCAGCAGCACATCAACAGGGAACCACCAGAAATTCAAGCCGAATGCAGAGGAGGATGTGGAACCAGGGATATCATCGCCGATGTCAGATGGATCTTGGCTGAAAGCAGAGAATACCAGAAAGATGTCTTCCTCTGTTTTAATGACTATGCTAAGGCATTTGACTGTGTGGATCATAACAAATTATGGATAACGTTGCGGAGAATGGGAATTCCAGAACACTTAATTGTGTTCATGCAGAACCTGTACGTACACCAAGAGGCAGTCATTTGAACAGAACAAGGGAATACTGCACAGTTTAAAGTCAGGAAAGGTGTGTGTCAGGGTTGTATCCTTTCACCATACTTATTCAATCTGTACGTCAAGCAAATAATTCAAGAAACTGGACTATACAAAGAAGAACACAGCATCAGGATTGGTGGAAGACTCATTAACAACCTGAGATATGCAGATGACACAATCTTGCTTGCTGAAAGTGGAAAGAGGACTTGAAGCACTTACTGATGAAGATCAAAGACCACAGCCTTCAGTATGGATTATATCTCAACATAAAGAAAATAAAAATCCTCACAACTGGATCAATAAGCAACATCATGATAAAGAGAGAAAAGATTGAAATTGTCACGGATTTCATTGTACTTGGATCCACAATCAACACCCATGGAAGCAGCAGTTAAGAAATCAAAGAATGTGTTGCATTGGGCAAATCTGCGGCAAAAGACCTCTTTAAAGTGTTAAAAAAAAAAAAAAAAATGTCACCTTGAGGACTAAAGTGTGCCTGACCCAAGCCATGGTGTTTTCAATTGCCTCACATGCATGGGAAAGCTGGACAATGAATGAGGAAGACCACAGAAGAACTGATGCCTTTGAATTATGGCGTTGGTGAAGAATATTGAATATACTGTGAACTGCCAGAAGAATGGACAAATCTATGCTGGAAGAAGTACAAACAGAATGCTCCTTAGAAGAGAAGATAGTGAGACTTCATCTCGCTTACTTTGGGCATGTTATCAGGAGGGACCAGTTCCTAGAGAAGAACGTCATGCTTGGTAAAGTACGGGGTCAGCAAAAAAGTGAAAGACCCCCAACGAGAAGGATTAACACAGTGGCTGCAACAATGGATTCGAACATAGTCATGATTGTGAAGATGGCACAGGACCAGGCAGTGTTTCATTCTGTTGTACACGGGGTTGCTATGAGTTGGAATCGACTTGGCAGCCCCTAACAACAACAGTGTGTATATATGTATGTACATATATGTATGTATGTGTATAAATGCGGTGATTCCATGCATAATGGGATCTGACCATTGTGAACCTGAGGGTTTCATTGGCTGATTTTCAGAAGTAGACCTCCAGGCCTTTCTTCCTAGTCTTAGTCTGAAGCTCTGCTGAAACCTGTTCAGAATCCTAGCAACGGGCAAGCCTCCAGTGACAGATGGGTAGTGGCTGTGTATGCGATGCACTGGCTAAGAATCAAACCTGAGTCTCCCACATGGAAGGCTTTGTGTATTTGGTATTACAGGCAGACACTGACATACTCCCTCATCCCCATGAATGCCGTATTGTACCTGAGGTATCCTGAGGGTCTAGTTAGGTGAATTTCCTGATGGTTACCTGGATTTAACTAAACTATTTCTCACAAAACAAACCAGTGATTTCGAACAATCCGGATAAAGAACAATGGATTAGAGACAATGCTAAAAATGCAAGCATAACTAAACAACAGAAAAATAGCAGAGCTGACGTTTCCCTTATGCTCAGGATAAGCACTTTGTTAAAAGTAAAAACAATAGCTAACTAATTGGACCTAAAAAACAATCTTCCAAAAATAAGTTAAAATTATCAAGATTTCTTGCAATAACTAATTTACATCCACTGTTACTAGACCGCAACGGGTTTGGTTTTTTGTGGTTTTTTTTTTTTTTGACGGTTATTGATGATGGGCCTCACCTTCAGTGTATATTGTGCCTTGATATAAAAATTAATAATTGGGTGAAGTCATAATGATTAGCAAGACATTTAAAAACTCAGGCATACAAAATATGAATGTCAAGTGCCACAATTTTTTTTCAGAGTTGGTTAAACAATCATGATACCCAATCCAGTACTTAAAAGAATTTCATCTAACAAGTACAAAAGTTTAGTAACCTATTCTGAAGTTTCTTAATATAATGACACATGTATCTATTTCTTAAGTAAGTAAGCATAGAATATCAGCAGTACTTGTCCAAGTATTTTTTTTTTTTTTTTATTAACAGGAGTGCACAGTTTAAAATATGTATAGATCACTGCCTTAAAAGTCAATCCTGGGTAAGAAATGGACAACCTGAACCTATCTGTTTAGGGCCCCCTTCCCTATAAGGAAATGCCCCCCATTGCTGTTTTTCACATGACCTAATTAAGAATACTTCATAGCTCTTCCCCAATTGGATTCAGAGATTCTATAATGAAGAGCCTTATACTGTCATAGAATCATATGATTTTAGGGGATCATTCCATCCAATTCTGACATCTTATAAATGGGGAAATGGGAGTACGAAGGGTTAAAAATAACTTGCTCAGAATTACACACTGGTGAGTGGGAAAGCGAAGTCCAGAGCCCAAGTGTCCTGAATCCCACTCCCATACTCTGTCCACGGTGCCATAGGGCCCATGACCTCTATAATCAGCTCGCTGACCATAAAGCACTTCTTAATGGTTTTACATTTACCTTTAAAATGTTTCGTATCTACTTCAATTTGAGTTATGACTCCAGGGTGCCCCAATCGGAAAACTGCCCATTCACAGCCTGGAACCAGGAGAATGCCATTCTCATCATTCTGGAATTCAGAGGAAAAAAAAATAAATAACCCAACTTGGAGTTATTCAAGAAACCAATCCTGAAAATATGCAGGTGAAAAATGTTGGTAGGCTGTATGTTTTGGTCATCTAGTACTGCTGTAACAGAAATACCACAAGTGGATGGCTTTAACAAGTAGATGTTTATGCTCTCACAGTCCAGTAAGCTAGAAGTCCAAATTCAGTGCGTCAGCTCCACGGGAAGGCTTTCTCTGTCGGCTCTGGGGAAAGGACCTTGTCTCCTTGTCTCCTTTCAGCATCTGTGGACCTGGAGATCTCCATGTGTCTTGGCATAACAGGTTACAATTCAGCATCAGAAACAACTCAGGATATAGCCCTTCTGTGAGGACAGCTGCTCAGCCATGCCTGTAGGCAGAACTCTCTCTTTCCCTTTCAACCTTCAGTCCCTCAGCCCACCAGGCCTTTGCCCTAAACAGGCAAGTGCTGCAAAGCTCTTCAGCTCCACCATTAAGTGTCCGGAACCACCGAATTCCACCAGTAAGCCTCCGCCCAAAGACTCTCAGCTCTCTCAGTTTGTGGGCTGGCATACCCAATGTGCTGTCTTCTGCCGGTCTCCTGGTTCGGCTGCTACCATTTCTCTGTCGCCACTTCTCGCTCTGGGTCTATGAGGTTCTCAGCACAGTGACCCCAGATCCAAAGGATGCACTCTATTCCTGGCACTTCTTCATTGGTGGTGGTGAGGTCCCCTGTCTCTGCTTGCTTCTCCCTCCTTTTATCTCTTATAAAAGAAAAGGTCTGACTTCAAGTAAAGGTGTGACTGGAGTAAGGGTAAGGGTGTGACTTGAGTAATGGCATGAGATGTGCTGGTGACTCAAGATACACCCACCCTAATCCTGCCTCATTAACAGGTAGAGGTTAGGATTTACAACACATCACAAAATGGAGGATAATTATATCAGATCATAAAATGGAGGACAACCACACAATCCTGGAAATCACAGCCTAGCCAAATTGACATATATTTGGGGGGAGGGGGAACATAATTCAACCCGTAACAGTCTGTTTGTTTTGACCTTTCCAAGTAGTTATTTTCCTGGTCAAATCTATACCAAATCTATGCCTCCAAAATTTAGTTTGTACAGAGGAGAGTTAACTCACTGTATCTGGAAACGTTGGGTGACATGAAATCTAACCCAAGAAAGGGGTGTTGAAGACTGTTTTCAGTGGAATTTGCACGTTGAAAGGTGTTTTGTTTTGGTATCCTGACTTCAGGTTAGTGCTAAATGGACTCTGGAGTTCCCTTTTAGTCTCTTTAGTCACAAGTTCATGTAAGTGGCCTCATCCAGGGACACGTTGATATTAAACAATATTAAACTGGTGTTTTTTTCTCCAGATCTAGCAAGAGATATATTTGTAGATTTTGTTTCATTAAATTGTAGATCCTCTGATTTCTTTATTAAAGAAAGAGAAAAATGTTCCAAAAATACATTAAAATAGAGTATTTGGCAATAACTGGCATGTTTGGTCTTCTGGGTCTTTGCCTCAATACCATAATGAGGTGATAAGAATTTTGGAAAAACTGGAGGGAAGTAATAGGCATTTAGAACAAAAGAAGTTTCTAAAATAAGCAAGTCTGCTTGATTTAAAAAAAAAAAAAAACTTCAAAAATTTATTTTTTAGAAAAACCTTATAGTTTTTTTTTTTTTTTTCCTTTTTTAGCTTCTTACTTCTAATACTGGTGGCCTGTCCAATCTCCTTGCAGTTTCCCAACCATCTGCCATAGATTTTGCACTGCCGACTCCTAAAGAAAAATGAAATTATTTAACTATGCATCATATGATTTTATTTTAAAAATGTGAGAATGAACTCATTACTATAATTAAATTATAGGTTCCATGCCCCTAGGCATTGTTACAGAGCCCTGATGGTGTAGTGGTTAAGAGCTCGGCTGCTGACCAAAAGGTCAGCAGTTCAAATCCACCAGCTGCTCCTTGGAAACCCTATGGGGCAGTTCTACTCTGTCCTATGGGGTCGCTATGAGTCAGAATCAACTCAGCAGTAATGGGTAAGCATTGCTACATAAATTATTTCAATTAAAGTTAATGTTTTTAGTAAATTCACAGACAATCACGTTGTTGTTGTTGTTGTTGTTGTTGTTGTTGTTAGGTGCCATCGAGTCGGTTCCGACTCATAGTGACCTTATGCGCGACAGAATGAAACACTACCCGGTCCTGAGCCATCCTTACAACCATAAAAAAAACCCTTAGGGTTAGTGAATTTTACTTTTCATTTTATAGCAACCACTTAAGCCAAAAAGAAGGAAAATTGCTAATGTTGGCTTATTTCAAGTCATAAAGGCATCAAATCATATATATGGAAGATTAATCTCATCTACTCCCATGCTTTGAAATGGCCGCTTCCTCTTAAATCAATCCGACCACAATGGGATATTTAATGTTGGTACCCCAGACTTTCTGAATCAAACCCAACTCCTAGGACATCAACTTACCTATCATATTGTTTGGGTGTCCAAAATATGCATTACTAAATCCTACACAGAGACCCCCATAAGCAATGGTCACCAGGTCTAAAGGTTCTTTGGGGTCAGTCGCAGTCCAATCTCTTTGTCCAGCACCATATACTCTAAGACGTGCAATTCCACCATCTGAAAGTAAAAAGTGTCTTTGTTATTTCTTATTTGGAGAAGTGTCTGTGTATCACAGACTACAAGGTCCACGTGATCTGGCCTTTGCTCACTTCTCCAATCTCATCTCCCGCTAGGCTTTGACCACGCCTGTCTCCTTTTTATTCTCAAATACAACAAGCCCAACATGCCTGAGAACCTTTGTACCTGCCAATCCCTTATACTGAAGACGTGAATACTCATTCTTAAGTCTCAAGTGTCATGGCTTCAGAAAGGCCCTCTCTCTCACACTTTCAAAGTATTCCTACCCACTCAACTCCGGCCCATGCCTGACTCCACAGGTTAAATCTTATCACATTCCCTTGCTTATTTACTCCATAGCTCTTATCACGGTCTGAAATTATCTTGTTCGTTCATTTATTTGAATCCCTGCTAATAATCAGTCTTCCAAAACCAGAATATAAAATCCTGGAAGGCCAGAACAGTTCCCTAACTTCTTCACGTCTTTATCACCTTTACCTAGAATAGGTCCTGGCATATAGTAAGCACTCAATTATTTTTTCTTGAATGAATAACTCCAGGAAAGTCAAAAAGCAGTTGGTAAATTCACCATAGTTACAATGTTTGGTGCCAGAAATGAGCATTGTGACATCCCACGCAGTCATATGAAAGCTCAATGTTTTTATTTTTACAACAACACATTTCTTAGCATGCAATTGAGAATACGAAAGATAATATTCACAAAATCAAATATTTCCTGGGAAGCACAGTAGCCTGAGATTAGGTCTGCAGAGCAGCTACATCAGCTGATTCTACCGAGTGAAAGTTTTTTCTTTGTCTGAATATTACCTCCTAGAAGGTAGAAGACAAGCATTTTTTGTATAGAAGCTGAATAAAATACCAAAATAGTTTAAACAGTGTATTCTACTGAAACTAAGTGCTATATATTTTTATATGAAATTTTTGGTGAAACTGAGTGATCTGAAAAAATTTCTGTGCAACAGTAAAAGTCTCGCTATTTACAACCAATAAAACCACACAGCATTGACATGAAGACCCTAGAAAATATACTAGAGGGAGCAATTGAGCAAAAGCTAGACCATGAGAATAATATCACTATTCTGATTCATTGAATATTGTCGTTTGCTTTAACAGTACAGAAGAGACTTACCTGTTGAATGTAAAGTTGCTTTTACATTTTTTTAAAAAATAGGATTCTCCTTTACAGAGTTAATATCCTGCCTCACTTTTAATCAAAATTATGGAAGAATCTCAGAAATATGTCTCAATGCTCTGAGGACACCTCATTTAAAGCAACCCTGTGATAGAAGTGAGTTGAAATAGCCTCTGTGTATTGACCCCAAGTTGTCTACTTCATAGCAAGCCAAGGTCTTTTAGCCCAAAAAGCCCACTGGCACCAAACTCAAATGTATACATACTTATCCAATTGTTTTAAAAACAGCCCAAATAAGCATATTTTTAGCCACTGAGAACCTGCCTGCTTTATACATGCCATAAAATTGAGCCCCACATCTGCTAGCCCTAGATAAGGTAAAACTCTACAGTTTAAGGACCCTGCAGTTGCTGCTGGAGGACATCTCCCAGATGCAGGGGATGTAAAGCAGGCAGGCTCTCAGTGGCTAAAAATCTGTTTCTTTTTGGCCATTTTTTGAACAATCAACCCAAACCAAACCTGTTGCCATCAAGTCGATTCCAAATCATAATGAATTAGAGGCATACAAATATGACTTTGGCCCTAGTGGCTTTTTTGGGGCTTACAGGTCCAGGCTGTTATGAAGAAATAATTAAGCTGGGGCGAAGATATGGAGGTCATTTTTGACTAATTTATATAAAAAAAAAAAAGGGTCCAGAAATAAACCCATGTGTTTATGGTCAACTAATTATCAACAAGAGTACCAAGATCACTAGAAGGGGAAAGAATAGTCTTTTCAACAAATAGTGATGGGAAAAGAGAATAGCCACGTGCAAACAATGAAGTTGAACCCTTATCTCACACCATACACAAAAATTAACTCAAAATAGTTCAAAAACCTAAATCTAAGGGTCAAAACTATAAAACTCTTAAAAGAAAACATAGGGATAATTCTTCATGACCTCAGATTTGGCATGGTTTCCTAGAAATCACACCAAAAGTATAAGCAACAAAAGAAAAAATAGAGAAATTAAATTTCATCAAAATTAAAAACTTTTGTGCTTCAAAAGACTGTTAGGAAAGTGAAAAGACAACATGCAAAATGGGAGAAAATATTTGCAAATCATCTTCTTGATGAAAGACTTGCATCTACAATATATAAATAACTTACAACTCAATAGTAAAAAGACAAACCAATTTAAAAATGGCCAAAGAATCTGAATAGACATTTCTCTAAAGAAGATATACAAATAGTCAACAAGCACATGCAAAGATATTCAACACTAGTCATCATGAGTATGCAAGTCGAAACAACAATGAGATACCACTTCACATTCACTAGGACGGCTATAATTAAAAAAAAGTCAGATAATGGCAAGTGTTGATGAGGATGTGGACTAACCGGAAACCTTGTACGCTTCTGGTAGGAACTAAAATGATGCAGGTACTTTGGAAAACACTCTGGCAGTTCTTCAAATAGTTAAACATAGAGTTATTATATGACCCAACAATTCCAATCCTAGGAGAAATGAAAACATATATCCACACAAAACTTGCACCAAATGTTTAAAGTAGCATTATTTGTAATAGTCAACAGGTAGGAACAACCCAAATGCCCACCAACTGATGAATGGATTAAAAATGTGTGGTATATCCACTCAATGGAATATTATTCAGCCACAAATAGAATGAAGTACTGGTACATGCTACAACGTGGATGAACATTGACAACATTATGCTTAGTGAAAGGAGCCAGCCACAACAGACCACGTATTATTTGATTCCATTTACATGAAATATCCAAAATAATCAAATCTTATACAGACAGAAAGTAGATTAGTGGTTGCTTAGGGCTGGAAAGGGGGAAAGAAGGTGATAGCTAAAGGGTATTTCCTTGGGTTTCTTTTCTGGGGCCTTTTTTTGAGATGACAAAAATGTTGTAAAATTGTGGTGATGGTTACACATATCTGTGAATATACTATAAATCATTGATTTATACACTTTAAATGGGTGAATTGCATGTTATATGAATTAATCGCAAAAAAACTGTTACCAAATACATTTTTTAATAAAATGAGGGACATTTGTACAAACCACCTTAACTGCTGATAAAATATACCTGTGAAACAGAAATTATTAAAAGATACCTAAACTAATACAACTTAGTTCTATCACATCCTAGTTTACATCATAGTTTTTCAAAAATTACCCACTTTTGGGTGGATTAAAATGAGGATTTCCTAAAGCGCAGAAGGGGCGAATTATAATTCTAAAATGCTAGCAAGATCAGTGGCCGAGAAGGCAAGGGTAATTTCACTTTGTAGTTTTTAATCACGCCAGTATAAAGTAAAGAAGCCATAGAAATGAAGACAGGTGAGTGTCACATTTACCTGGAAAAATGTTGAGTCGTATATGAGTCCATTTCTGCTGGGAATGGACAGGAAAATAATTGTGACTCGAAGAAGGGTTTCCTGGTTTAAGCTCTGCCATGGGAACCAAGTAATTCCAGTTTTCAGACTTTAGCTAGCAATAAATATCAAAATGTTAGCAATGGGTTTTGGGAACAATAAATTATCTCATCCTAGTGCCAGTGTAGGACTTAAGGGGTAGAGATATTTTGGAATAAAAATTAATGATAGATGCCTAAGAAACCAAAACTCATTGCCATGACGTCGACTCGGTCTCATAGCGACCCTGTAGGACAGAGCGGAACTGCCCCACAGGGCCTCCAAGGCTGAAAATCTTTATGGAAGCAGGCTGCCACATCTTTCTGCTGAGAAGCAGCTGATGGGTTTGAACTGCCTAACTTCTTGGTTAGCAGCCAAGTACTTACCCATTGCACCACCAGGGGTCCTTGGGTAGAATACCTTAATAAAAACACTAATCAAGACCAACCCCCAGGTTTAATAATAAAATAAAGGCTTGTTTCTTTCACACTAATCAGAACAGTCACTGGGTGATGGTGTCAGGGGTGGGATGGTGGCGGGCGGGGAGGAAGCTGAGAATGAAGAACAAGATCTCAGATCCCACCCAGATTTCTTCATCTTGAGAATTTTTAGGGGGAAAAAAAAAACCAGAATAGTAATGTGAACATTTATTTAAAATTGAGGCTATTCCCATGGACAGTGACAATTTTCCGTGGAAATTGAAATTGGCTCAAAAAAATTGTTAAATTGTGGTAAATTGGTTGGCTGAAGCTTACAATTTTCACTAAATCGGTGCTTCTCAAACTCTGTGCAGTGAAGGACTTTGCTGTCGTTTGTGTCATTTATTTCCAGGTCTTTTACAGATCAACAGCTTTGCAAAACACAATAAAAATTACTAGACAAAATTTTAGAAAAAAAATAAGAATGTACAAAAAAATGAGCCCAAATTATTACTAAATTCATGAGACAAAGTTATATTGTCATTGTTATCAAAGGTATTTTAAACACCTACTGTAAATTTCTGTATTTATCTCCTCAGGGACTAGTTACAGATTGCTGTTGGGTACTGGGGAGCATACTACACTTTGAGAAAAGCTAGTCGAGGTCTTTTAGGAGCCATGAAGGTCCCTCAGACCGAGGTTGCATGAATATTTGCAGGGTCATAGTGAATGCGTGGAGCCCCGGTGGCATAGTGGTTAAGAGCTATGGCTGCTAATCAAAAGGTTGGCAGTTCGAATCCACCAGCCACTCCTTGGAAACCCTATGGGGCAATTCCACTCTGTCCTACAGTGTCTCTATGAGTTGGAAATGACTTGATAGCAGTGGGTTTGGTTTGGTTTTGGTTTTAATGGATGAATGAGGTAAGGCATGTTAGGGGTCAGTGTCCCGAAGATTCACCATGCGTAGCCTGGTGTGCAAAGTTTCACTGTTTTTCCAATAATTGATTATGAGAACCAGCTCTTTCTTTGGAGGCGTACCTCAGCAATAGCTTCAAATTCCTCCGATGTAGCTTCAGCTCCCATTCTGATTCCTCTTTCTGGGAATTCTTGTAGTTTATCTGAAGTTAGAGGGACCATTTATGATTTATGGTTAAGGTTAGAAATCAAAATCGAAGAAAATATACTAAGTGGGTGGTATGATAATTTCCAGTTTGGGCCAATGTCAACAGAGACATCATCTCATAAGGTAAAGCACCGGCTGATCCCGAGTAACAGAAACACTTGAAATACTGCAGTTCCCCCGTATTTAAATTATTCATGGTAATTTTGAATATTAGTGCAACGTACTTTATAATACATTTGCTTGTCAAAAGCAGTGAACGTCATCTCTAAGTTAAGGCTTCAACAAACTGATCACATGACTAGAGTTGGTTTTTGGTTTTTCGTTTGTTTGTTTTTGGATCAATAAAGTTTAGGAAGATTGCAAAGTCAGCTCCAGAAACTCTGCCTCCCCAAGCAACATCCTTAGATCTGATGCCTCGGCGATTCAGAAATAGAAGTACTCCTGGGAGTTTGGTGGGCTTGCCGAAAGAATGTTACTCATTTATTACTCGTTTGTCATTCGTCATTTCCCGGTTGTAGAGTAGCATCTCCTGTATCGTTATTTAACTTCTGGGGGTATCCCAGCTATCTGTGGGGAACAGAGTCCGTGCATTTCATTTCTGCAGAGCCTAGCACGGTTCTGTGCACTCAAGAGTTTTTAGTATAAATTTGCCTGCTATGACGATCTATCTTCCCTAAATAGGGATACACACACACACACACACACACTTGTACATTTGTCTAAGAATATTAACTCAAGGGCCAGCATCAGATGGTGCAATTAAAGGGATGAAAACATGGGTCTGACTTACAGAGCCTCCAGGCTTCATAAGGTCCAGAGTTCCAAGATGCAGAAGGGAACCCCTTTTGAAAACCTCGTAGGTGCTGCGCCATTACGCACACTGGACAGTGTGAAAGTGGCGCTGGTGAAGGCAGCCCCCCGCTGGCCCTAGACCTGGCTCCAGGTCGTCTGCATCATCCCAGGACAAAGCTTACTCCCTCCCACCTTCCCTGGCAACCTGCTCCCCAAACCTCAAGGTGACATGAGGTTCTGGGTAAGGCCGAGGAGCGTGAGAATGGTGAAATTCATACTAGACCAAAGAACATTGTTAAATTAAAAAACACAGAGTACTCTTATTGAGAATCCAAAGGTCTGAATTCTCAAGTTCAGTCGCAGTAAAACGGCCTTAGACAAGTTGCTCCACCTGACTGGGTCTTATCTAAAGGGCAAAACCAGAAGGCTGGCACAGATGAACCTTACAGTTCCACAGTTCTCATTCTGGGGGAAAGTCAGTAGTTCCTAAGTCACCTTCTGGTAAGTTTGCTGCTTGAATTGACATCCGGGGAGCATAATTTCCCATGAAGTAAGAAACGTCCACGTCGAAACCTCGAATAATTCCTTGTATTCCCAGTTTGATGATACACCAATCGTGACCTATGGGGCATAAAACCACAGGAACATCTCATTAGGTTTTGTATGGTAAATGAAGACGTGGCTATATAGTACTAAAAAAGAAAATAAACAGAAGGGACACCCTTCTCCCATCACAGAAAAATGTATACAGCTTAATTCTCAGCTAATAGGACTTTAATATTTCCCATCATCTGGTCACACATTACTACCATCCCCAGCATGAGCCCTCTATTCTAGTCAGGCCAGAAAATGCAAAGGCTTGGGATTCAGCAAGACTTGATTCCAAATTGATTATTTACTAGCTGTGTCCTTGACAAGTTATTTGACCTCTCTGAGCCTTTATTGCTTCAACTGTAAATCAGGGTCGATGTTACTTTCCACAAGGCTTAAATATGATCATGGGTGGTACATAGTTCAGTAGGTATTCAATATAGAGTTGGTTCTCCTGGATATACCATGTTTTTTGTTATCTCGGGCTTTTTCCCTCTAGCGCGCCTACCAAGAATTCTCCTCTTTGTATTTGTCAAAGTGTAAGAACTCTTGAAGTCAGTATGCCCCCATGTGCTTCTTGGTTACTTACTGCCAGGCACAAACCTACCCTAAAATGTCCGGATTTAATAAAATCTAATAATGTCTCAAGTATTATAGAAATTTAGAAAATTATAAATAACCAAAATTTCTGTAATACTTGAGACAGGAACCAAAAATCTAGCCTTAGCCTAAAGCCTGGATTAGTTCTGTTTTATAGGCATTTCTTCGCCTTTAAAAAGTGGGTTTTGATTGAGACTGGTGAGCAGCAATGAATAAAAATAGCATCTTCCGGTGACATAAAAGATGGTGTGGGCAGTGGCATAGGACAGACCTTGGCTCAAGTTCCCACCTTATCTTACTAAATACGTGACCTGGGCTAAGTTAATGAACTTGTTTCCACAGCTGTTAAGTGGGGATAAGAACGCCTACTTCAGAGAATTGTTGTGAGGGTCACACATAAATGCACTTACCATTTAATGCTCACCACATTGCTCAATAAATATTTGCTCTTCCCCTCCATCCATAGCCCTCACCACTATTTTCGTTTTCCTCATGATATGTTTCTACCCTCCCTTTTGCCTGATGGTGCATAGATGGCCAAGGCTCAAGGTAGCCCTTCCTGACTTCCCAAGGACTGATGTTCAGAAAGGGACATCCGAGGTCACAGAGCTTTGCACAGATTTATCAAAATGGACAACCAAGGGAGGTAGATTTGTTCACCTATACACTAGATTTCCAACAGCCCCTAGTTTTAAGCTTTGCAGGGTTGAATGAACAGAGCCACCATCATATTACCTGGAATCCTTTTCCTTCTGGTCTCCCATCCATCCATCCATTTCCCAAACTCAGTATATTCATGTGCTTTAAAACTCGGGGCATCACTCTAAAACAAAGATGTACAACAGTTTGGTAGTTAACATTTACGTGGTAGCCTGTGTGTCTCACACACTAACTTTTCCCCCAAAGGTACAGGTGGTCATGCAAACAGGGATTGTAGGGGAGTTCCTAGCAGATGGGGGAGTCGCTACCCTTACCTTCCTTCACAGCCAACCCGTCCATATCAATAGGTGTCTCCCTATGTTTGTATCATCTTCAGAGAAAGAAAGTCTACTTTGTTATGGGCCTCAGCATACAGAATTAATCACTGATAGCAACAGGTAAAACCGCATTACAATTAATTCCATGTGCCTTACAAATGGAGCCACGCAACTACCAGCTGCAATCTAACTGGATACTGAAAGGTCATTGGAACAAAGGAAGAGATGCTTGTTAGATTTCCAAAGCAACCCAGGAAATGCTATTCAACAAGTACTCAGCTGAAGTCATATGGAGTAGGACTGATGCTCAGAGACAAGCTAAACACTTAAAGCCCAATGCTCTGCAGTGCTCTAAGGCCACCTGAGGAAAAGCGTGGGCTCCAAGTCTCTGCTTTGTATCCAGCTGGGTACGAAGCTCCACTTAGCCACTTACTCAGCCCCCTTAGACAAATGACTGAGCCTCCATTTCTTCATCTTTTAAAGTGGAGATGATGAATCCCTACCAGGCAGGATTTGTTATGAAGTTGAAACCATACACGTGAAAGCACCTTGTATATTGTAGATACTCGGGAATTGTTTTGTGCTTGGGGGACGGTAGGTGAACACAGATGAGGGATATTTTTACTTCTCAAATGAAGATAAATGCAAGAAGAATCTTATGTTGCTAGATAGGGAAACCTCCTCCACCAGGTATAGAGGAAAAGCACAAGGTCACCAGACAAGCAGTAGTGAGGGGCCTAGGCAGGGGCTGTGAAGTGAGACTAACCAATTTCCAAAGATGAGACATATGATAAAATGATAAGAGCTTTGTCATTTATTAGCTGTGTGACCTAAAACAAGTTACTTAACATCTCTGTTCCTCATTTCATTTTATTTTTCCTCTAACAAATTTGTCAGTTAATACACATAAAGTGTTTCATACTATCATATATCTACATGCTCAGGACCTGGTCAGGTTCTTCTATACACAGAGTAGCCATTCCACACATAGCGACTGAATGACACGCTAAACACAGCTGAGGACAACATGCTACTGGCGGGTCAGTAGACACTGGTTATAAAGGAACGTGGCTGCAATCGCAGTCACTGTACATGGGTTTTAAAACATGTGCCCTTGTGTTATCGCACCTCTCACAGCAATTCTTAACTCCAACATTGGGTGTGACACAGTAGTGGTATCCTAGCAGAGCTTCAGTTTCTTTCCCACACGTTTCAGTAATTTCGCCATTCCTTTTTTCAGTAAGTCTATGGCACACCTTTATCATTAGGTGTGTAAAACATTTTGTAAAAAATGCAAGTTGTGTGTCAGTTTTCTTTCCAACACAAATTATGGAGTCCACATGAAGACTGTGGGCAATACATGAAGATCTCAGTATTTTCTGAGCAACGTGGTCACAGATACCTCCGTCAGGTCCCTGTATGGATGCTGATTTGTCCATATTTCTAATGTTCAGACATGCTAATTCATTGGCACGTACAACATCACCCCATCCTAGATACACCGGTAGATTTTAATTAACATGGCTACATAGATCATTTCTCCGTCAACACTTTCCACTGAGGAACATCCATTGACATACCTTTATCAGGTTTTCTGCAGGAGCAAAAAAGTCATCTGTTGCAAATAAAATCTAGAGAAATAAAGACGTCAAGATAAAATAACCATAAATTAACAACCGTTTTATTTCATTCCCCAGTGAAACATTATGAGACTCAGTAACAAGAAAACGTGAAATTGCCTAGGGGAAGAGAAACAATATGCATTTAAACCACAATGCTTTTTAAATGTTTGGATTTCATTGCTTGCCTCCCCCTTAATCTTTTCTTCCCACCCCTTTTTTTTTTTTTTTTCTTAATCCCCTTTACCATCTGGATGCTAAAGTGCTAACTTCTTACCCTTCGGAAGGAAATAAACCAACTTCCTTTTTTTCAAGAATCAAAGACATTAGGCCTTGTGACTCTTTCCCCAACATGTTGTTGTCATTGTTTGCTGTTGTTGTCACGTGCCATCGTGTCAGTTTTGACTCATGACGACCCGTGTAACAGAAGAAAACTGCCCCACAGGGTTTTCTTGGCTGTAATCTTTACAGAAGCTAGGTCTTTCTTCCAGATAGCCACTGGGTATACCTGAACCTCCAACCTTATTGGTTAGCAGCCTAGCGCTTAACTGTTGCACCACGTAGCAATGACAAAAAACACCCTACCTGGTCAGACCGGCACTTTGGCCAGCTTAGTATTCTCCCTCCAAAGCCACACCAAAATATGTCCTGTGGCAAGCTGACCTGGTAAATTACAGACAAAGCAGGATATTTTCACAGTGAGGAGGGGCTATTAAAAAATAGGTATAAACTGGGATTTTTCCTAGCAAAACAAGACATTGGTCAAGCTACCTAATCCAGGACAGAGTGACCCCTCCAGTCTGGAAGGGATAAAGTGGACTGGCATTTGATTTTACTTCAGGAAACCTAAAATACAAGAGAGAATCAAGCTGTTTGGCCAGCTGCCAGCTATCTTGGCAGCAGCTGTTGTGTAGTGTGATGTGTAGTGAAGGAAGATGTCATTGTGTCAGGGTTGACCTGCACCCTGAGAATTTGTCAGGCAAAGGACAGGTGAACCTACATAGTTCGGTTCCTCCCCTGCTCTATACAGCCTTTGTTGGCCCCCTAGCAGAAACTTTTAGGGCACATGGGGCCTTTCCTACCTCTTCAGGCTCATTTTCTCCACTCCCCCTATAAGCACCTGGTGTGTTCCAGAAACACCAAACCAGGTGGACTATGCTAAGCCCTTTTCCTCCCCAAGCCTTTACCCTCTGTCTGAAATAACCCCCTCTCCTCCTTCTCTGCCTTGCCAGCTCCCTCTCCTACACTAAGACTCCTTTAAGCATCACCTTATCTGGAGAGTCTTTCCTGACTCCTCCCCACCACCAACCAGGACAGCAGTCCTCAGGCTGAAGTACCATATTTTTACACAGATAACGCCCACCTTGTACTTTTGTTTCCCAACCGCCTCCACACACACAAGTATTTTCATAAATGTGCTACACTAATTTTTTTACAGTAACATGTAAAAAAAAAAAAATGGCATAGTGGCGCTCATGAAAATATCTCACAGAGGGGGGCACAGATGGCAAACACACATAGAACATGTGTGTTATTTGCATAAAGATATGGTAGATGTGCTCCCAGCAGCACCCTGGCTTCATTTGTTCACAGTGCAGCCTGGACACTATGTCTGACTCCCTTGCAGAGTGTAAGCCTCTGGCGAGCAGACATTGGGTCATTCATTTCTGTACTAGTGCCTTTTGCACATTGTCCAGCCCATGAAAGATGCTCAGCAATGTCACTGGGCCTTGGGAAACTACTGAAGGTTTCTCAGCAGAAAAGGGCAAGTACAGGGCTGTGCTCTGGGATCACTCAGAAAGTGAGAGAAATCATGAGAAGCTGTTGCAATAATCAAAACAAAAAGTAATGCGAGCCTGAAGAACGCAGTGGCCACAAGAATGCAAAAGGGGTGTGGGGGGGACAGATTTCAGAGACACTGTGGCAGCAGAGTCTATGGACTTGACAGCTGCCTAGATGTGAGAAATGAGAGAAATCAAAGAAGCACCCAAGGCTTTCTATCTGGATTACTAGGATATTAGCAGTGCTTGAGCAAAACAGGCTGCCCAGGGCACAGAGCAGGCCTGTAATGGAAGAGAGGTTAAGCCTTGCACATGCTTAGTGGTAACACCAGGGACATGTAAGTAGAAATACCCAGGAAGCAGTAGAAGCAAAAAGGAGATGCTAGGGGGAGAGACAGATCAGGGCTGTAAGGACAGATTTGGAAACTGCATTATTTGGACTCTTGAAAATGGATCAAGTTGCCCGAGGAGACAGTGTAGAAAGAGAAGAGGGAAAAGACAGAATACAGCTTGATGAAAACTAATAAGTATGTATGTATATCTGGTGTATATGTGCATGTATGTATGTGTGTGCATGTATACATATATATGTATTTGTGTATTTATATTGTATGTGTGTATGTATATATGAATATGTGTATATCTGTGTGCATGTGTGTAAGTGTATATATACATAATATATGTATGAATATGAGTATATATATATATGGAGCCCTGGTGGTGCAGTGGTTAAGCCTCCAGCTGCTGACAAAAAGGTCAGCATTTTGAATCTACCAGCTGCTCCTTGGAAACCCTATGGGGCAGCTCTACTCGGTCCTATAGGGTCACTATGAGTCAGAATCGACTTGACAGCAACGGGTGATGGGTATCTATATATACAAAACAAACATCCGCGTGTATTTCTAAATATACACTAGGTACCAAAAGAGGAGACAAGGAAAGGGGCTCTAGGTAAGCAGCCAGAAACGTCAAGGGAGAACCACAACAACGCAGAGACTTTTAAAGGAGAAGGTCAAATAAGATAATTGCAGGTGTCCCTAAGTGATGTAAACAGTTAAATACTCGACCACTAGCCAAAAGATTGGCAGTTCAGTCCCACCCAGAGGCACCTCGGAAGACAGACCTGCCGATCTGCTTCTGAAAGTTCACGGTCTTGGGGTTGCCGTGAGTCAGATTATTTGCAGGCAAAATAGAAACGTACACTCAAAAACTGATACAAAAAGAAGACAATCGTCATCAACCAATACATGTAAAATTAGTATGAGGATGACCACTAGCACAAACCACGTGGTAACTAACCTGCACAACTCTCCACTTGCTTAGTCTAACATGGCATAGTGTTAAATTTAGATTTCATTACAGAGAAGATTTGTGACTACCGGAAAATCACTTCTTAGTTTTCTGCCTTTGGAAAAGGTAACCTCCTGAGCTTCTGTATTCTCATTACAAAAATAAGGATGATGTTATCTCCTTTGGGGGTTATTTGTATAATAATTAAATGAGACTATAAATGCAAAGCACTGAGCACATGCCTTGCACATAGGTATAAACGGTAGCTTTTCCATACCAGAAGTATGCAGCGCATAACAGACAGTCAATAAGTGTTTGTTGATATGAACTATAGAACCACAGCCTAGAATGTGGGCTCCTTACTGCATCAGTGCCAGGTCATGCCTACTGTGAAGCATCTGTATCAGTGGTTCTTAATGTGCATGGAGTCTCTGGGAACTTATTAGGAATGCAGATTCCCAGGATCTGCCCCAGACTTACTGAATCAGAAAGCCTGAGAGTAGAGCCCAGCAATTTGTGGTCAACAAGTATTCTCTGCCACGCTAAAATTGGAGAACCATCAATCCATACTCTAAGAAAGCACAGAGGGCTAGTGAATTGTTTTCACAAGTGCCAAATCTCACTTTTAGAAACTTAACAAGTAATGCTGTATTTACTAGGCAGTGTCACCAATTTAAGGGGAAAAAAAAAGAATTCCATGGAAGTCTTTTGAAATAATGGGCTTCAGCCTGACTCTTGCCATCCTAATTATGTTCACTGCAGTGGTTAGTTACGTCATTAGTGCGAGTACATTAAACTCATTTGCTTGCTAATAGAAACTCACTCACCTTTCCTCCTACCGTCTCAGATGCCAGGTCAATCAGATGGATGAAGTCCGGAAACCCGGCCGGTTTTCTTTCCTTTGGATAGTCAGCCATGCTTCCTAGCAACGGGAAGAGCACAATTAGGGCAACCTTCAGATGCAAAGGGGTGACAGTGACTGCGTGAGCAAGCGGCTGCCTCACTGAGGGAGGCCCTCTCCCAAGTCCCTGAAAACCAGGGTGTTGAGACATTCAAAGATCAGGCAAAACACATATTTTCAAATGGGTAGGACAAGTACCCTTCCATTCAGTGCTATCTTCAGGGTGAATTAAAAGTTGAATTTGTATAAACACACTGAAACGGGAGAGGAATTAGCACATGACTTACTTCTTAAGTGTTTAAGAATAAAATATTACTAAACATAGGGGAAAGTTATTTTAAAAAGAATAATTTGCTTTTAATAGTCTGAATGCATTCAAAAAAACATTTATTGAGCAACTAAGTGTCAGGCCGTGGCTGGAAGGAGGCCTACAGAGGACAATGCGTGCCTAGCTTTCTAGGTGCTCACTGCCTGGAGGGAAACAGACCACATCACATACGCGTGTGCTGAGGGACACTCTGGAACTACCACAGATTGAGCCACAAAGATTTCTCCATTATACGCACATAGTCACTGGGCACTGGAAAGTAATTTAATCTAACTCCCCAACACCCTTACTTTGAAGTTGAGAAAGCAGAGACTCAAAGAAGTGGAGCGAGGCACCAAGCGTGGCCATGAATTTCAAGAAGAGGCAGGACCGGCCCGAGGTCTATCACTCCTAAGCCAATGGGTGGCCTTCTGTTTCTACCCTTTTTCTCTACCCCTCACTGTGAAAATATAAAACTACCTAAAAGCTAACACCTTGTTAAGAATTATTCTTATTCACAAAAGAAGAAATATATATGGGCAATGAACTTAAGAAGTCAATCTGCTACCAGGAATGTGAATTGCAACAATCTCCCCAGAGAGTGATTTGGTAATATCTATTAAAATCCTTTTTAAATGATCATGTCAATTGACCAAGAAATTATACTTCTAAAAATTTATAAGAAAAAATCAAGGGTGCACATGAGGATGTATGTGCAAGATGTTCATCACGGTGTTGTTTCTGATTTTCTTAAAAAAAGGAAAATATACTATCTCCAACAATTTTTGATTTACTAAATAAATCATTGTAAAACTATAAAATAGACTACAGTGCAGGCAATGAAAATCATTTTCAGAGAAAATTTAGTTCTTTCAAAATATAATAAATAACTAAGTAGAAAATTCAGACTATCTATGTATTTTTATGTATGCATAGTTTTCTATCAGTCAATTGTCAATTATTATGTACCTTTAATGAGATATTAAACTGATAAGAACAGATACTACACTTGATCTTAGCCAAAAAGTCGAGAAGCCAGCACTCTGTCAGTTTGTCGTACCATGGTGGCTTGCATGTTGCCGTGATATTGGAAGTTATGCCACTGGTATTTCAAAAAACAGAAGGATCACCCATGGTGGACAGGTTTCAGTGGAGATTCCAGACTTAGACACACTAGGAAGAAGGACTTGGCCATCTACTTCTAAAAAGAAGTTGACCAACCAAAACCTTATGAATAGCAGCAGAACATTGTGTAATTTAGTGCTGGAAGATGAGCCCCTCAAGTAGACAGTACAACTGGGGAAGAGCTGCCTCCTCAAAGTAGAGCCAACTTTAATAACATGGGTGGAGTAAAGCTTACAGGACCTTCATTTGCTGATGTGGCACAACTCAAAATGAGAAGAAACAACTGCAAACATTAATTAATAATCGGAATGGAGGATGTACAAAGTATGAATCTAGGAAAACTGGTAGTCATCAAAAATGAAAAGGAATGCGTAAAGATCGATATCTTAGGCATTAGTGTGGTGAAATGGACTAGTATTGGCCATTTTGAATCAGGCAATTGTATGGGCTACTATGTCGGGAATGACAAACTGAAGAGAAATGGCGTCAAATTCATCATCAAAAAGAACATTTCAAGATCTATCCTGAAGTACACTGCTGTCAGTGATAGCATAATATCCATACACCTACAAAGAAGACCAGTTAATATAACTATTATTCAAATTTACACACCAACCACTAATGCCAAAGATAAAGAAATTGAAGATTTTTACCAACCTCTGTAGTCTGAAATTGATCAAACATGCAGTCAAGATGCATTGATAAATACTGGTGATTGAAATGTGAAAGCTGGAAACAAAAAGAAGTAAATACTGGTGATTGAAATGTGAAAGCTGGAAACAAAAAGAAGGATCAGTAGCTGGAAAATACGGCCTTGGTGATAGACACAACACTGGAGATCGATCATATGATAGAATTTTGCAAGACCAATGACTTCTTCATTGCAAATACCTTTTTACAGAAACATAAATGGTGACTGTATAGATTGAACTGTGTCCCCCCAAAACATCTTTCAACTTAGCTGGGCCATGAGTCTCAGTATTGTGTGATTGTCCACCATTTTATGTGATTTCCCTATGTGTTGTAAATCCTATCACTATGATGAAATGAGATGGATTAGTGGCAGTTATACTGATAAGATATACAAGATTAGATAGTGTCTTAAGCCAATCTCTTTCGAGAAATAAAAGAGAGAAGTGAGCAGAGAGACCGGGGGATCTCATACCACCGAGAAAGCACCGCTGGGAGCAGAGAGCGTCCTTTGGACCTGAGGTTCCTGTGCTGAGATGCTCCCAGACCAAGGGAAGACTGATGACAAGGACTTTCCTCCAGAGCCTACAGAGACAGAGAGCTTTCCCCTGCAGCCGGTGCCCTGAATTCAGACTTCTAGCCTATTGGACTGTGAGAGAATAAACTTCTCTTTGTTAAAGCCATCCACTTGTGGTATTTCTGTTATAGCAGCGCTAGATGACTGAAACAACAGCTATACACATGGACCCTGCTGAATGGAATACATGGGAATCAAATTGACTACATCTATGGAAAGAGATGATGGGGAAGGTCAATATCATCAGTTAGAACAAAGCCAGGGGCCAACTGTGGAACAGACTACCAATTGCTCATATGCAAGTTCAAGTTGAAGAAAATTAGAACAAGCCCACGAGAACCAAAGTATGACCTTGAGTATATCTTACCCGAATTTAGAGATGATCTCTAGAATAGATTTGATGCATTGAACACCAATGACTGCAGACCAGACAAGTTATGGAGAATGACATCAAGGACATCATACACGAAGAAAGCAAAACGTCATTTAAAAACAGGAAAGAAAGAAAAGACCAAAATCGATGTCAGAAGAGACTCTGAAACTTGCTCTTGAACATACAGTAGCTAAAGTGAAAGGAAGAAATGGTAAAGTAAAAGCTGAACAGAAGATTTCAAAGCGCAGCTTGAGAAAACAAAGTAAAGCTATATAGTGAAAGGTGCAAAGACCTGGAGTTAGAAAACCAAAAGGGAAGAACACTCATGGCATTTCTCAAGCTGAAAGAACTGAGGAAAAAATTCAAGGCTCAAGTTGCAATACTGATGGACTCTGTGGACAAAATATTGAACAATGCAGGAAGCATCAAAAGAAGATGGAAGGAATACACACAGTCACTGTATCAAAAAGAATTTGTCAATGTTCGACCGTTTCAGGAGATATCATATGATCAAGAACCAATGGTATTGAAGGAAGAAGTCCAAGCTGCACTGAAAGCATTGGCAAAAAACAAGGCTCCAGGAATTGACAGAATACCAACTGAGAAGTTTCAACAAACAGACGCAGCACTGGAAGTGCTTATTCGTCTATGCCAAGATATTTGGAAGACAGCAACCTGGCCAACCGACTGGAAGAGATCCCTGTTTGTGCCCATTCCAAAGAAAGGTGATCCAACAGAACATGGAAATTATTGAAGAAATCACTAATATGACATGCAAGTAAAATTTTGCTGAAGATAATTCAAACACGGTTGCAGTAGTACATCAACAGGGAACTGCCAGAAATTCAAACCCTATTCAGAAGAAGACTTGGAATAAGGGATATTATTGCTGATGTCAGATGGATCTTGGCTGAAAGCAGACTGTCTTAGGCTGGGTTCTCTACAGAAGCAAAGCCAGTGAAGTGTCTATATGTATGTACAGAGATTTGTATCAAGAAAATGGCTCCCGTGGTTGTAGAGGCTGAAAAGTCCCAAGTCCATAGGTCAAGCTGGAGGCCTCTCTGTACTCACATAGTTCTAGGAGCTGGAGAGCCCAAGATCCAGACAACAGGGGCTAACGAATCCCAAGATCGTCAGGCAGACTGCTAGCTCAAGTCCCAAGAACTGGAAGTCAGATGAACAGGAGCCAGCTGCAGGATCCAGAGTGACCAAAGCCTAAGACCCTTGCCAGAAAGTCTACCTATATTGGATGCAGGCCACACTCCCCAAGGAAACTCCCTTTCAACTGATTGGCTACTCACAGCAGATCCCATCACAGAGATGATCACATTATATCAAATCTCATCATGGAGGTGATCACATCATTGTATGACTACCAAACTACATCATAACTGCCAAACCACTGAGAATCATGGCCCAGGCAAGTGACACACAACCTTAATGTTCACACAAAGAATACCAGAAAGATGTTTACCTGTGTTTCATTGTCTATGAAAACAGATTCATCTGTGTGTACTGTAACGAATTATGAATAACACTGTGAACAATGGGGATTCCAGAACACTTAATTGTGCTCATGCAGAACCCGTACATAAACCAAGAGACGATCCTTTGAACAGAAAAAGGGGATACTGCATGGTTTAAAATCAGGAAAGGTGTGTTTCAGGGTTGTATTTTTTCACCATACTTATTCAATCTGTATGCTGAGCAAATCATCCGAGAAGCGGGACTATGTGAAGAAGAATGGAGCATCAGGATTGGAGGAAGACCCTTAACAACCTGTGTTATGCAGATGACACAACTTTGTTTGCTGAAACGGAAGAGGACTTGAAGCACTTATTGATGAAGATCAAAGACCACAGCCTTCAGTATGGATTACACCGCAACATAAAGAAGACAAAAATCCTCACAACTGGACCAATAAGCAACATCATGAAAAACAAAGATTGAAGTTGTCAAGGATTTCATTTTACTTGAATCCACATTCAATGTCCATGGAAGCAGCAGTCAAGAAATCAAATAATGTATTGCATTGGGTAAATCAGCTCAAAAGACCTTTTTAAAGTGTTAGAAAGCAAAGATGTCACTTTGACAACTAAGATGTGCCTGACCCAAGCCATGGTATTTTTAATTGCTTTGTATGCATGCAAAAACTGGACAACAAATAAGAATGGTTGAAGAAGAATTGATTCATTTGGATTACGTGTTGGTGAACAATATTGAGTATACCATGGACTGCCAAAAGAATGCACAAATCTGTCTTGGAAGAAGTACAGACAGAATGCCTCTTAGAAGCGAGGACAGCAAGATTTCGTCTCACATACTTTGGATGTGTTAACAGCAGGGATCGGTCCCTGGAGAAGGACATCATGCTTGGTAAAGTAGAAGGTCAGCAAAAGAAAGGAAAACCCTCAATGCGATGGAGTGACACTGCTACAAGGGGCTCAAGCACAGCAATGATTGTGAGCATGGCGCAGGACTGGGCAGTGTTTCATTCTGTTGTACATAGGGTCACTATGAGTTGGAATTGCCTCGATGGCACCTAACAACAACACTAACACAAAGCTGACCTGGTAACCGATTGGTGAAAGGTTGGCTGTGAAATGTAATGAGGAGGTAGAGGCAGGGATGTCTCCTGTCTTTTGATTTGAACAACTAGAGGCTGGCTGTCCCATTCATTTACTAGGGATAAATGGATAAGTAAGTCTGAGAGGAAGAGCTTTGGTCTCAACTTGAGACACGCTGCCTTTAAGGTGTCTGTGAGACATGTAAGTGGAGATGGTCAGGAGGCAGTAGAATATATGAACTTGTATCAGGGAGGGGTCTGAGCTGAAGATATAACTTTGGAAGCTGTCAACATGAAAAATGATGATTAAAGCCATGGGCGTCATTGACAGCACCCAAAGATAGAACTTAAAGAAGGGGGAAAAGTCTTGACAGTTCCTGGAATTCAGTTCAGTTCTATTCAGCAAGTATACACTGAGCACCTGTTATATACCAGGCACTGTTTTAGGCACTTGGAATGTACAAGTGAAAAAAAAGACAAAGAACTCCCTCACCATAAAGTCTTATTAACTACCCTGCACCCTATAGAAAATCACCTGGAGCTAGCCCGGTCATAGGCACTCAGTGAAGGCTTGTTGAGCATTTGGTTTGCTTAAATAATCATAAAATGTTTGTTTTACCCAGTAATTCTGTCCAAAGGCCCAACCATTTGTCAGTCAGTTCCAGCTAGCTCAAAAGCACCAGTACAGAGCATATGAACATTTTGCCCAAGTCAGTAATTTAATGTTCCTGTCTCCGCTGCCTGCATTCGATGGACACAACAAGGTGGCATGGTAACATGTGGGCTGGCCCACACGGCTCTTGATCAAAAAAGGTGACGTGTATCACTCAGCTTCCCTGCTAACCAGTGAGCATTTGGGAAGGTGTAGGACGTTCTTTTATCTCAGCTATCTTTTATCTTCCGCTTTGATGTGCCTCAGGTAACTGTCGGACACCAAGCATTCTATATGACACGCATGTACCACCGGATGTGAATTCAATACAGAAAGAGATCAAGAGACAGAGAGGAAGGCGTTTTACACTTTTTTCAAGGTACCACTCCCCACACTTTGTTTCTTGATGCCTCCACCCCCAAAAACTCACACTCAATTTAGACAATAAAACACTTCAGTACTTCCTTAACAACAACACCAAAAAAAAACTCCTTTCTAGAAATAAATGTTTCCATTTGGAAAATAAATATATAAAAAGCGCTTCTTCAGAAGCCGTTAGTCGGTCTAGCAGCGCCCTCTATAGCTAATGCCATAAACTGGACGGAATCTTCCCACGTTCGTCTCCGGTTGACAGCCATCACACAGGGTCAGCAACACGGATTGATTTAACGTAACCTATTACAATCACGACTGGAATCGTTCAAACTGGGTGAGCATCCTTTCCTCAAGCTCGTTAAATTTATATATTCATTGAACAGCACCTCAAAAACTTTAATGGAAATTGTCCAGGCTAATGTTTGTTTTTCCAAATGAAATCTGGCATTTGGAAACAGCTGTTTAAACTGGCAGAAATGAATTTGGTTCGGGGCAGAACATTCTCTGTAGGTTTTTTCTGTAGCCTTTCCACAAGTCACTGTCCACTCACTTAGCTCTAGCCAGCAAACTTTGCTACAGGTGAGGAGTTCTAAGGGGACTTTCACAGCTATTCCCAAGAAATATTTACCTAAACGCTTTATCATCTGTTGGCAAAGCTCCATTTGCTGTGAAGACACTGCTGCTCCAGTGTGTTTAAAATGTGTTACAACGGGATAAAAGAAAAACAAACAGACCCTTTTTAAACACTACAGAGGAACTATGGGAGAGATACATTTCAAAGCAGTATTAAACTCCCAATGCAATTTAATATAAACAGTAGTGGGGAGGTGTGGGGAGGTGTAAAATTCAGCCACCATTTTATCTGCTGTTTCTATTGCGTACTTTGTATTTAGACAAAGAAATCAGACCTTTAAATTAGACACTCAACTACCTTGTACTGAGCCTGGAAAATGTTTAATGCTGGCAACCAATATCTCTTTTTCCCTTAGTATGCTAGTTCCACTAAAATTATAGCCATTTACCATGTGTGGTATTTAAATTTAATAAAATCTAGTAATCAGTTCCTCAGTCATACTAGTCACCTTTTATGCTCTCAATAGCCACACGTGGGTGGTGGTTACTATACTGAACAGAAAATTACTTCCATTTTTCCAGAAGGTTATATTGGACAGTGCGGTTGTGGGGCATATAAGGCATTTTTATGTATATGACATCATCAGTCATTTTAATGTCCCTTTTTATTAATGACTTTAGAAGTATGCCTATTTTTATTAATGGTCTTAGAAGTCTTTAATAACCTCTCACCAGTGAATGAAATCCTTCAACAATGCTGTGAAACCATTGGTTTGGGTGCCTGTTATTGAAGACCTACTGCACACCAGTCTTTGTACTATGTGCTGACATAGGGTCTCGTCATTCTCATAACCATCCTACAAGGCATGCCTTGTAGTCCTCATATTCCCCCATGGAATCCGGAGCTCAGAGTGATTATCTAAACTCAAATCTTTGTCTCTTCAACTCTGAAGGGGTCAAGCTGCCTCAGTCTCAAAAGGTATGGCCAGGACCTCTGGGGTTTCAAAGGGTGGAACCACGGCCTCCAGTATTTCTAAGGGTAGAGTTGTCACTCAGATGGACTAGGAGAATGGTGCATCTAAAGCCGAGGGAGCAGAGTTGCTGTCCCAGTGGGCCTGGAAGGCGGAGCTGAGGCCCAGGGCCAAGGGGCCTCGATTTAGAATCCAGAGAGTGTGGCCAATACCTAGAGTCTGGAGGGCAGGGCTATTGTGTAAACTGTCTCAGAGAATAGAGGGTTATTTTCAAGCCTTGATGGCTAATGTAATGTGTTCTGCTAACTTGCTTGGTGCCTGTTATGCCTTCTTTCTCTCCAGTTTCTCCCACTGGTAATGGAAATATCTAGCTTGTGCCTGTTCTTTTATTGTATTTTGGAAGCAGATAACTTGTATTCTGGATTTCACAGATGAAGAAGTATTTTTGGATTTTGGACTTGATTTAAGACACTTTTTCTATACGGTGCCAGATAGCAAATATCTGCAGACTCGACAGCCATGGGTTTCGGGTTTGATGGGCTGTACAGTCTCTGTCACATTGACTCGACTCTGCCACTCTAGCACAAATGCAGTCACAGACAATACAGAAGTGAATGAGTGGGGCTGTGTTCCAAAAGATTTTCATTTATGGACAATGAAATTTCAATTTTATATCATTTTTTTGTCACAAAGCGTTATTCTTTTTTAAAATATTTTTCAACCATTTAAAAATGTAAATTCCAGTCACACCAAATGAGAGTGAAGTGTACACAGCTTGACGAAGGTAAATGATGTCACTAAACAATACAGAAGAAAAAGGGACCTGTTGGTAATTGCCATGGCATATGTAATTTTGAAACAACCAAAAATATATGTAAGGGTATATATGTATATAGACATTTATGTGTACAGGTATGTATATATGTGTGTATATATGGTGTACGTATATGCATCTATGTGACTGTATGCATATATATTCACATATATAATAAAACACATAGGGAACACAGTTATGGATACTTCTTAGATATGACCAAACACCTTGTGGGACTGAATTTCTGGGCTCGAAGGATTAGAACCATAGTCTCATGGGATATCTCAGTCAATTGGCACAATGTAGTTCATAAAGTTATGTTCTACATTCTGGTTACATGAGTAGTGTCGAAAGTCTTAAAAGCTTGCGAGCACACATCTAAGATATAACTGTTGGTCTCTACTCATCTGGAGCAAAAGAGTAGGAAACCAGAAGAACTAGATTGTGCCTGGCTACCACCAACAACTGTCCAAATCAGGGCCACGATAGATGGACTATAAAAGAATGGGACAAAGATGTGGACCAGAACCCAAATTCTTAAAAAAAAACAAGAACCCAAAAAAAGCCAGACCTACTGGACTAGTTGAGACTGAAGGATTTCCCAAGACTGTTGCCCTGAGATACTTTTCAGACCTTAAACTGAAACTAACCTCTGTAGTCACCCTATACCTAAATAACAGATTGGACCAATAAATAATGGGTATCACCTGTATGTAATGTGCTCCTTTAAAAAAAATCACCTATATGAGACCAAACAGAAACGCTGGTGGCATAGTGGTTAAGAACTATGGCTGCTAACCAAAAGGTTGGCAGTTCAAATCCACCAGGCACTCCTTGGAAACTATAGGGCAGTTCTACTCTGTCCTATAGGGTCGCTATGAGTCAGAATCGACTAGACAGTAATGGGTTTGTTTGTTTGTTTGTTTGTTTGTTTGTTTGTTTGTTTGTTTGTTTGTTTTTTAATGAGATCAAATGGTCAACAATTACTTTAAAACAAAGATGAGAATGTGAGGGGGCAGGGACACTAAATTAATGGAAATGAAACAACCAGAACAGAAATAATGAGAATGTTCACGCATTGTGATGAATGTAACCAACGTCACTGTACAACTTGTGTAGAAATTGTTCAATGGGAGCCTAAACTTCTGTTGTAAACCTTCACCGAAAACACAACAAAGCATTATTCAAAAAAAAAAAAACTGTAAACAACATTCTTAGCTTGTGGGCTGTACAAAAACAGATGGTGGGCTAGATTTGGCCTGCACATCATTGTTTGCCAACCCCTATTCTACACCATATGAACTCTAAAAATCATCACCAAGATATATCATTTACTGCCAGCTTCTCACCACCTTCTAATATATATTTTCTGCCCACCTACTGTTTACCAGACATTCTGCTAAAACCCAAACAAAATCATTGCCATCAAGTCAATTCCGACTCATAGCAACCCTATAGGACAGAGTGGTACTGCCCCACAGGGTTTCCAAGGAGAGCCTGGTGGATTCGAACTGCCAACATTTTCGTTAGCAGCCAAGCACTAGGTACCAAAAATCAAAGGTAAATAAGATCCAGCCCTTGTCCTCCTAGGCTCCAAGGAGGGAAAGGCCTGCAAACAAACAAGCAATGGAGCAATGGGACAAAAGCAGAGTGGTAAAGACATACCAACAATTGTGAGAGCACCAAGGTCAGCACCTAAGCCTGGGATGGTTACGGACTGCTGGAGGAGGTGAGCTGAGTCTTAAAGAGTGAACAGGAGTTAGCCACAGGCAGGGTCGGGAGACATTCCAGGGATGAACATGGAAGGAAAGACTGTTTATGTAAGGAACTTGCAGTTCAGCTTTAATGGTGTGCAAGTAGAGAGTAACGAGAAGTGTGGCCATGAAGGTAGACATGCACCTGATAATGAATAGTCTTGTGTATCTTTCTACGGGGTCTAGGCTTTATTTTACGGGTTGAAGTTTAATTGGGAAAAAAAAAACCCTGTTGCTGCCGACTTCAATCCTGACCCATAGCAACCATATAGGACAAAGAACTGCCCGGTAGGTTTCCAAGGAGCAGCTAGTGGATTTGAACTGCTGACCTTTTGGTTAGCAGCCGAACGCTTAACCACTGCACCACCTGGAGGAGGAGGTTATTGTCAAATTTTCCTTTAGACCATTCACTCAGCCGCAGTGCGGAAGGTGCATTAGACACAGAACAACCAGGATTTTGCAGGACCCCAAGTTAGAAATAATGAGCACATGGAGAGCAGGCAGACAAAAAAATATTTTGGAAGAGACTAGATAGGAAGGAGGTGATGAGAGAGAGAGAAGTCAGAGTTGACTCCCGGTTTTCTGGCTTGGTTAACTAATGGGTGACGTTACCAGCAACTGAGGTAGATTATGTAGTGGGAAAGGATGAAGTTTAGGGGGCTGATGATGGATTAAACACGGGATGCCCAGCAAGCAGACGCTGGAGTCTGGAGCTGGAAGGAAAGGCAAAGTTGGGAGCCATCAGTTCCACATTGGAGGTGTAACCGAAACCATCAGTAGGGATGAGGCTGACCGGCGAGAGAAGGGGGATTGAGAGGAGCCAAGCTTCTGGACAACACTGGCATTTACGGGTGGTCAGAGGAAGAGGATCTCCTGAGGAAAAGGAAAGAACGCTCAAAGTGGAGGCCGAGGGCAGGAACAGTCTCAAGGAGGACATGGTCAACAGCATCAGCTCCAGCAAACGGGTCTGAAAACTCTTCGTTGGGATTGACGATTTAAAGGCACCAGAGATGTTTCTGTAGGGAAGAGGAAGAAGCAGACAGTCTAGGTTTCTATTTTGTGCCACCCGTCCCAGCTGTGTGGCTGTGTTGCACACGCAGGCTGCCTTAAAGGCTGTCACCAGATCCTAACTACTCACCAGGTACTGGGATGAGAATTCCACCTGGTGGTACCAGCCACTCCATGGGTATTATATCCATTTATCCTGATCAAGCATGAGACACATATATGGTATGGGCAATAGTGACAGTCATTTTAATACTCACAGACAACAGAAGTGTACAACAGGACAAATTCCAACTCAAGAGGTCCTCCCTGGCTCAGAAGCAGTGCAGGCAAGATAGAAAACTTCCACAGGTGCCCCTTCTCTTTTCAGAGTGGACAAAGGGCACTGAGGGGCTCCCCCCACCAGGTCTTATATTCCGGGGGTTATATATTTCACTGCACAGCGTGCAATGCAAGTTTTCCTATCTGATCACCTGAAGGGGGTAATCAGAAATGGAGGCGCAGCCCTGGATTGTTAGCCTGGAATTGTATCTCTTTAGCCCTGCCGCTTATTTAGACCAACCATTAGGCTTCTGGGGAGGCGGGGATGCCATGGTTTGTTTTGAAGCCCAAAGATGGAGCAGTGGAGAAGGACCGAGGAGTAATTATAGCCGCTTAAGCCATCCAAAGAACTTCCTCCTCTCGGTGACCTTGGGCAGGTTAATCTCTGAGTCTTATTTTTCTTACATATAAAACGGGAATATCAGCTATCATTCCTCAAAGTGTTCTTGTAATGACTCCATGAGAAAGACTTACATTTTAATGGAAGATGTTTGGAGAAGACAATGTCTTCTCCAAGAAGTAACAGTACCATCATCGCCTGTGGGAACATTCTTTTGACCATTTGTATGGAGAGCTCTAGTACATAACACAGTGCTGGGCCCAGAGCAGGGACTCACAACCAAAACTCCAACTCATGGAGACCCCACATGCGTCGGGGTTTTTGGTGGCTGATTTTTCAGAAAGAGATCACCAGCCCTTTCTTCTAAAGCACCCCCGCACCCATTTAATAGGTGAAGGAATGCATGAGTGGAAGAATGAACTAACTCTGTGCCTTCTATGACCCCAACAACTAAATACTTAGAAAGGTGGTATCTTGTAAGTCAGCAAGTTATCAGCTCCAAGGAGAGTACTGTCAGGTTGCAACAAAGCCAGGGAGGACAGAAAAACCAGGCAACTCTCGCTCATCATCATAAATTCTTCTCCTCGCCTCTGCGAGCTAAAGCTTTGCCTTCCCTGGTAAACACGCCATTTCATTATTTTCTACAGACGCCTTTCACCTCAAAGTATTGGATTGTTTTCCTTCCCTAATTTCTTCTCTCCCGCGGCACTACACAATTACCTCAGTGCTGCTCAGGAGATTTCCCCCATTTTCACTAAATCCTCAGCCATAATCTAAATGCTTGCAAATGAACCTGCACCCTTGGCTCATTGCAAATTCTATAAGCTGTGCTTATAAATGGCATTTTGCCCCTTGAGCCTGCAAGCTTGCAAAGAGAGAGAGGTGGGAGCCAGGTTCGGCCCAATTCAGGTCAATTAGGCTTCCCCCTCCCCTGCTTTCTGAGATAGCAGCGGGTCACAGGAGACCCCTGGGGGGACCTGTTAAAGGTTCAAAGCTCAAGGCCTGGAAACCATTCTGCTCTGGCATTTCCTTACCCTGAACTTCACTTCTCCCAACCTCACCTTTCTGGTCTACGAGACAGGGAGGGTGTAGCCTGCCTCCCAGTGCTGCTGGAAGATTATGTGAGAAAATACTACCCAAAGAGATTTCTCTAAGGCTGGACAAAAGTGGGCGTTATGGGCTGGGGGCTGAGGACGATGGTCTCGGGGGACATCTAGGTCAGTTGGCATAACATAGTTCATAAAGAAAATGGTCTACATACTACTTTAGTGAGTAGCATCTAGGGTCTTAAAAGTTTTCGAGCAGCCATCTAAGATACATCTATTGGTCCCATCCAGTCCAGAACAAAGGAGAATGACATAAACCAAAGACACAGTGAAAATATTAGTCCAAAGGACTAACGGATCACAAGAACCACAGCCTCCACCAGCCAGAGCCCAGAAGAACTAGATGGTGCCTCACTACCACCACCAACTGCTCTGACAATGATCACGATAGAAGGTCCTGGACAAACCGGGACAAAAATGTAGAATGAAATTCAAATTCACAAAAAAGACCAGACTTGCTGGTCTGACAGCGACTGGAGGAATTCCCAAGTCTGTGGACCCCAGACACCCTACTAACACATCACTGAAGCCACTCCCAAAGTTCACCTTTCGGCCAAAGATTAGACAGGCCTATAATACAACCCGTAACACACATGAGGAATGTGCTTCTTAGTTCAATCAAGTATAGAGAACAAAAGGGGAACTCCTGCCCAAAAGCAAAAAGAGAAAGCAGGAAGGGATAGGAAAACTGGACAAATGGACACAGGGAACCTGGGGTGGAAAGAGGGAGAGTGTGACACGTTGCGGGGATTGCAACCAATGTCACTAAACAATTTGTGTATAAATTTTTGAATGAAAAAAGTGGGTGTTATGATGACTATATGTCCAGTTTCAATGTAACGAGCCACAATTTGGGACTGTGAAAGTTTGAACAGCCCAGCCAATGACGCAGGATATAACTCCGTGTAGAAAGGGGATGGAGAATCTCAGGGTGCACTTGTATGATCTGTTGCCAGAGCACCACTCCTTCACACAGACAACCTCAAAAGCATTATGCATTCCTGTGAGGTGCTATTGGGAAAGAAATGTCCCCGCTGGACAAAACAGGCCAATTAAACAGAAGCTCTACACAGTTCTACTCTGTAACGCATGGGGTCACCACGAGTTGGAATGGAAAGATAAATAAACAGAAGCTCCAGATGGGCAGAGCCCGGATGGGCAAGCGCCTGGGGAGCTCTAGCTACTGGGCAACTCCCTCACCACTGGCCCCAAAACACTGCAAGATTCCACCGGTGACGGTGAAGCTGGCCTCTTAGCCTCTTGAGACTTCTCGGAAGATGAGGGTGCTATAGACCAGTGGGCTCCAATCTTCTCTGATTGCATGTCCCTATCAATAAAAATGTTTGAACCTACATGGCCAATATACAGATATTTATTTATAAATTATACCTACAGTGAATTCACTGGTAAAGCTTAGTTTGTTATTAGGTAAAAGATAAAAAGACACGATTCCATTATTTTTTCCCCATACTCCATGGATCTTCTTGCACACCTCACTTGAGGCCATCCCATCCAGGGGTAGGAAAACAGAGCTAGAGGCTTCTGTGGCTTGTCATTAGGGTCATCTGCAGCATCCTGTGAGGGCCTGGTGAGCAAGGCCCCATGCTGGCTGTAGTGAGGCTATGGCCCACCTCGCTGCCTCCAGCCTGAGCACCTCTTCCCTTCAGGCTAGCTCCCTCTGTCCTTCAATACCTTGTTCCTGTGTCACCTTCTCCAAGAAGACTTATCTATCTCTGACCCCAGGCTGGTAAGCCATGCCCACATCAGAGCTCCCATAAACCAGGGATTTCTCTCTGCCCCAACACTCGTGTCTGTGCTCCTCAGTAGACCATAAGCCCCTAAAGGGGAAGATCTAGCCTTAACTCTTCTTTGAACCTCAGACCTCTAGCATATTAACTGATACCACGGATTCAATGCTTAAAAAAAAAATTTAATGACTTTGTGAGACAAAAATCCCTACCTTCAAGAAATTTGTAGTCTAGTGTATTAGTTATCTACTGTTGCATAACAAATTACCCCAAAACCTAGTGGCTTAAAATAACAATCATTCATTATCTCACAATTTCTGTGGGTCAAGAATCAGATGCAGCTTAGCTGGGTCCCCTGGCTTAGGGTCTCTCACAGGCTACAGTCAAGGTGTTGGCCAAAGCAGTAGTCAACTCAAGGCTCAGCTGAAGGAGGGTATGCTTCTGGGCTCACTTACATGCCTGTTTACTAACTCAGAGATTCACTTCCAAATTCACACACCTGGCTGTTGGCAGGATTCAGTATTTCATGAGCTATTAGACTGAAGCCCTCATTTTCTTGCTAACTGGAGGTCCCCCTTCAGTTTTTTGTTATGTGGGCCTCTCCACCGGATAACTTACAACATGGCAGCTGGCTTCCATCAGACCAAGAAAGAGAATACGAGCAAGATGGAAGCCAGAGTCTTTTTGTAACCTAATCTCCAAAGTGACACCCCGTCATATTTGCCCTATTATATTAGAAATGAGTCACTAGGTCCAGCCCATGCTCAAGGGAAAGGAATTACACAAGGGTGTAAATACCAGGAGGCAGGATTCTTTGGCAGCCATCTTAGAAGTTGCCTACCACATCTAGTGATGGAAACGCACTACAGGTTGTCTTTCTCAGTCTCCATCAGAGACCCTTCTTCAGTGGGTAGTCCCCCTACACAACGGGGCACTCCCAATGCCACAGCTGACGAGATCACAGGGTGAATACCCAATATGTTTCTCTTTGCTTAAAATTTGGAATTGAGAATCAAAGGCTCCATATAGTTAGCTGAACATGCAAGCCCTGTAAGATTTGCCAAGTTGAGGCTAAAAGAGCCATGTGGAGAAAAAGCCAAACAAAAAATGTGAGTGTGAGTGTGTGTTGGGGTGTGTGTGTGTGTGTGTGTGTAAATGAGGAAAATCATAAGGCCTCAGACAGTCAGTGAGAATCGCAGTGGTCCCTGAGTTTCAGCTCTGAGACCTAGGCCCTGCCAAGGCTGCCTGCCACATCTTCTGACTGTGGACTCTGCGAGAGACTCCCAGGTCCTACCAATGGACTCCCCTTTTGTTTACAGTAAGCGTGTGTCTGTCACTTGCAAACCATGTTTGGATAAGACTGGAGATAAGCAGGTATCCCAATCACTATGATACAAGGTGGAAATCACCTGCTGTGTTCAGTATAACCAGAGTTCTGATTTACAAAAGTAATGAGGTATCAGGGTGTCAAATTGACACTTGGGAGCAATCTTTGGAATGCACTCTGTCATTAAATAATAACTAAGGCAATCCAAAGATCTTATTAACCCTGGTGGTGTAGTGGTTAAGACCGAAACGTCAACAGTTCAAATCCACCAGCCAGCCACTCCTTGGAAACTCTATGGGGCAGTTCTACTCTGTTCTATAGGGTCACTAAAAGTCAGAATTGAAGCAACGAAAAAGGGTTTGGTTTTGGGGTTTTTAGTATTACAGAAAATTTGGAAAATGCAGAAAAATAGAAATGAAATAGAAATCATTCATAAGCTACCTCCTAAATATTGCCACTCAATATTGCGACCTACCTCCTGCTAGCCTTTCTATGCAAACATGCAACAATTGGGTCCTTACTCTAAATACAAATTTTATATCCTGCTTTGGGGGCGAAGGGGGGATGCTTTTCTTTCCACACACACAAAAAAAATACATGTTTTATTTTAGATTTTACACACAGTTCCAAAAAAGTATGTTCTGCTTTTTTCACTTAGTATCTAACAAGCAATTTTCCATGCCATTAAAAACCTCAAGAACTTTACTTTTAATTGCTGCACAAATTTCCTAGCTTAGCCATTTCCCTTTTGTTAAACACCGTTGTTTCCAACTTTTTGCCATTGCAAATAGCAGTATTTATAAAGAGCAATACAGCAGTATTTAGAATCATTTAAAACGATGTTGCTTGAACAATTTGGTAGATAATAATTTTTCCGTATTTCTGATTCTTTCCTTAGGCTAGAGTCCAAGAAATTGAATAAGAGGGTTAATAGATAAGCATAGTTGAAGGCTTTTGATGTATGTTGCCAAACCTCCTTCTAGTTAAACCAACTGCATTCCTGGCTATAGTGTATGAGAAGTCCCTTTCCTTCATCCCTGTGCCAAAGTGGAGCATCATAGTTTTTTCTCTCTTTGCCAGCTTGGTAGCCAAAAGTGCCTTCCTGGATGACAATTCGCATGTCTTTGCTTACTAGTAAGGTTGGACGTTTCTCATTCATTTACTGGTCTTTTGGTTTTCTTCTACGAATTGTCCGCTTCTGCCCTTTACATGAGACCCTTCAGGCCAAACCCAGCTTTCCTTCCCTTTCCTCCTCTTCCTCCTCTGCCCTGCCTCCGACTTGAGGTGCCATCTCCCGCCACCAACTAAGCTCCAGGTGATTTCAGGGGCTCCTTGAAGACCTCAAGGGTTGCTATGAGTCGGAATCGACTCGACAGCACTGGGTTTGGTTTTTTTTTTTGAAGACCTCACCTCCTCCAGAACGACTCCCTGCCCCCAGCTTATATGTTAAAGCTTCAGTCAACTGAGAAGAACAGCTGTTTTGGGACAGAGGGGACTTTGATGTCCTTCAATCCAACTGTTTCCCACTTGGTTCTTCAGAGTCATTCCCCCCACCTCCCACCCCCTCACACCCACGTCCCTCCCACCTATGCTTTCTGAAAACTCAGACCCTGGGCCCCACTCCAGACATATGAATTAGAATCTGCAGGGTGGGATCAACTGATAGACATTTAGGGCTAAGACTCTCTAACCTTGCCCAACTCTGCCATTTTACAGATGACAAAACTGAGGCCCAAAAGATGAGGAACGCAGGTACACAATTTTGTAACATGGCAGAGCCAAGCCTAATGTTCTTTCCACTCCACGTCACTGCCGTGAACAAGGATTTGCTAGCAGAGAGAAAACAACACAGAGCTCCGGCCTTTAAGCGGACGGAAGCCTGCAGAAATTTCCCCTAAAAAAAAAAAAAAAAAAGTCGCTCTGGAGGCTGAGGGATTTTCCAGGTTCTATTTTTTTTTTTTTTTTTTAAGGAGCCTTTGGAAACCCTGGTGGCCTTTATAAAAGAAACTGGAGCCAGCAGGAAACCGCAAAGGTGGACCTGCACTTCTACCTTAGTCCACCAGGTGGCGGCCGCCTACCACATCATTAGCAAAAGTCACTCTGGGCACCTAACAGTCTTGCCATGGTAGGCAAGGAAGGCTCAGCCTAAGCCCAGAAGAAACCTGAGCTGGAGAAAATGTCCCTATGGACTCTAAAGAATAATATGTTTTTCTAAATCATACATTTATTACACTTATTTTGATCCGTTTTAAGAACTCAAAAAAATAGAGAAGAAAATACACCTACTCATAAGCCCACCACCCAGACACAACCGCTGACAGCCTTTCTCTTCACAAGAACCTGATCAGCCCTTCAGCCAGTGCCACATGGAACATGCCAAGGCTTAAGTAAGGTTAAAGCCAAATCAAACCCATTGCCATCAAGTGGATACCGACTCACAGTGACCCTATAGGACAGGGTAGAACGGCCCCCATAGGGTTTCCAGGACTATAATCTTTAAAGCAGCAGGCTGCCACATGTTTTTCCCACAGAGCAGCTGGTGAGTTTGAATCACCGACCTTTTGGTTAGCAGTCAAGGGCTCAACCACTGCACCACCAGGGCTCCTTTAATTAAGGTTAAAAACCCACTGCCATTGAGTCAATTCCGACTCATACTAACCCTAAAGGACAGCTTAGAACTGCCCCATAGAGTTTCCAAGGAGTACCTGGTGGATTCAAACTACCGACCTTTTGGTTAGCAGCCATAGCTCTTAACCACTATGCCACCAGGGTTTCCTTAATTAAGGTTAAAAGAAAGAAATTTTTACATACCTTAAAATAGAAAAATTATCCTAGATTATCTGAGGGGGCCTAATTTAATCACATGAGACCTTATAAGAAAGAGAGAACTTTCTCTGGCTGGAAGCAGGAGAAAGATGTAGAAGAAAATTAAGTCAGAGGAAATCAACATGAAAGAAGAACCCAGCCACCACTGCCGGCTCTAAGATGTATGGTCCTATGTGCAAGGACCAGAAAGAGACTTCCAGGAGCCAAGGGCAGACCCCAGCTGACAAGCAGGACATCGGTCCTGCAATCACAAGGAACTGGATTCTGCCAACAACCTCAGTGAGCTGGGAAGAGGCTTCTTCCCGGTGCCCCGCCAGCTGATTTCAACTTGGAGCAGAGAAATCAACTGAGCCAACCTGGACTTCCAACCCACAGAACTGTGAGATAAGAAGTCTGTGTTGTTTTAAGCCACTAAGGATTTGTTATGATGGTAACAGAAAACTAATGCACAGCCATATTTTTTCATTCTCTCTTCTCAGCAACTGGGCCTAGTTCTTGCTATCAAAGTAAAGAGCATCATGAAGGAGATGCAAAGAGCTTTAGGCTCCTGAGAGTGACAACTGATACTGGTCAGCTGCTTGAGGGCAAAGATGATCGCAGCATCTTTTGGGCCCTGCTCCTAACAAGCATCCATGCTCATGTCCTGGGCACACAGAGGGCGCAGTGCGCAGGACGCACAACCTTGATTCCAGCAACTCCCTGGCCTTCTCTCGCTCACCCCCTCACCAAAAGCCACCTGTGAAGTCCAGTTCTGTGTCTTGTCAGTAAAAATTGGTACTACTCATGACAAAATTATGTTATGGATTTTTGCCATGATAACTTTTTTTTTTTAATTGTGTAATGTACAGAATTGTATTCCCCAAAAATATGTGCCAGCTTGGTTAGGCCATGTGTGGGTTGTGTACCATTTTGTGATTTTCCTATGTGTTATAAATCATAATCTCTGCCTGTGGTTAAAGAGGATTAGGGTGGGATATAACACCCTTGCTCAGGCCATATCTCTGATCCATTGTAAAGGGAGTTTCCCTGGGGTGTGGCCTGCATCACCTTTTATCTCTCAAGAGATAAAAGGAAAGGGAAGCAAGCAGAGAGTTGGGGACATCATACCACCAAGAAAGCAGTGCCAGGAGCAGAGCGCATCCTTTGGACCTGAGGTTCCTGCACTGAGATGCTCCCAGGAAGACTGATGACAAGGACCTTCCCCCAGAGCCAACAGAGACAGAAAGCCGTCCCCTGGAGCCAGCACGCTGAATTCGGACTTCTAGCCTACTGGACTGCGAGAAAATTAATTTCTCTCTTTTAAAGCCATCCTCTTGTGGTATTTCTGTTATAGCAGCACTAGATGACTAAGACAAATTGTTACTACTGTTTGTTTAAATTAAATCTTAAATTACATTTTGTGGAAAGGAACGGGATCCCTTTTTAAAGGGGGAAGCTATGAATGAGACCAGGAGGGCAGCCAGCCTGTAATATTTCACGCATACGGCAAAGCATTTAATGCAAGTGTCCATTTATTCATCAGAAACGGGGGTATTATGATAGGTTATTCCAAGGAGAAGAGGAAATTATTCTCTTCTGCCAGAAAAATTATAACCTTGAAACTTCATACAGCCAGGCAGTGTCCACACTTCAGTTTTCTCTTGAGATCTGCCTTAAAATAAGATGCAACAGGGTGAGGCTAGAAATTTAGAAAAGAAAGATCTTTCCTTTGACAAGCCAGAGGAATTATTTCCTATTAAAGAAGAAAAACTTCATTGACTTTGGTCTAAAAGTAGGAGATTTATGGTTAAAAAAAAAAGTTTGCTCATGTTTGGGACAAGAGTGGAGTGAACTTAAGGAGGCATTTGGGACGTCCAAGGTGACGCATGAGACCCTTCTCCCTGGTTGTGAGTAGGGGTTAGCCAGCTGCTGTGGGGACAGTTCCAACACGTGACGGCCCCGTGTGCGTCTGGGCAGAGCTGGGCTCCATAGGTTCCCAATGGCTGGTTTTTCAGAAGCAGATCACCAGGCCTTTCTTCCAAGGCACCTCTGGGTGGACTTGAACCTCCAGACTTTTAGTTAGCAACTGAGTGCCTTAACTGTTTGCACCACTGGGTTTTCCTTAGGTAAGGGTTAGTACCTATTTAAATTTTACTTTAATTCGTGGCTCTCCTTTTGAATATAGGTTTATTTCATCTATGGGCTTAGTTCTTTAGTTTCTTTAAAACGACCAAAAATCCTAACCAAAGTCAGATGGTTTACAACCAAGCAGAGAAGATACCAGAGACCAGGGTTTCTAACCCTTACTCTAAGGCCCTTTCCACTTGCTGGTAACATGACCCTGAGGATTTGGGTCACGCACTGTCACGCCCAGAACAATTCAACAACACAAAGGTGGTATCCATCACGACCTCTTCCATTCCTACCTTTTAAAAATGTCCAATGTTCATGGCACTATCGAAGCTCCTCCCTGTTGCTCCCCTGTTTTGTTGTTTTTTTGGCAATGATGACTTTAAAAATAGCAAGTTATTTATAAATGGCCCTCCAACCTCACCCACTAGTTCGAAGTCCAGTATTTAGGATTGGATTTCTTGCTCCCAACAAGCCAGCCAAGTTCCCATGGTGCTTGTGTGGCAGCTAGGAGAGAATTTACAGAGGCCTGAGAGAGAAAGCAAGGGCTCTCCAGAGATTGGTCGTGCCTGTGTGATGTCACAAGGGCTGCGGAGGATGGAGTCTGGAGGTGGAGCAGCCCCTCCCTAGAAAAGCCAAGCTGGTCCCTACTAAGCCCTTGGTTGGGCAAAACCTAGAGTTGACCCTGAATGCCTCTCAAACATCCAGGCTTTCGCAAGTCACCCAGAGCCCCCTCCACCATCCCTGACAAAGAGTTTCCCACTGCTGTCCTGGGCCTTGGAATTCTTCCTGGACCTGCCATTTCTCTGAGTTAAACTCTTCTCTCTAGGAGGCACCATTTCTCTGAGTTAAACTCTTGTCTCTTCCTGGTCTAGCCATTTCTAAGTCAAACTCTTGTCTCTAAATTTATTTATTCAGCAAACACTGAGTACACTCAGCAATGATTCCTAACCTTCCAGAGAGAACAGGGGCCTTTGGGTGAATTTGTTAAAGACTAAGGACCCTCAACTCCAGAGAAATGCAGATGCATGCAACATTTTAATATAATGTCAAGGAGTTGATGGACGTTTGAGAAAGGACACCTCACCAAGTCCATTGAATGTCTTCTGCTAGACATCAAAGACAAATGAGTCCCTGCTCTCAAAGATCTCTCTGCCTAGAGGAAGAACTTTCAATGGAGAAAGTTAAAACAAATGAGACCTGTGGGCACATACATGATCACATTGCATCGTCACAACTGCCTTGGCAGAGTAGGAGTTATTCCCAGTTAACAGATAAAGAAACTAAGGCTCCAAAAGTTAGAAACTTTATCTAAGGTCATCTAAGTATAAGCTGAACTGGAGACGGAACTCAGAATGCTAAAGCTGACACCAAGCGCTTGCACCTGTGATACTTAGGTAACATAATCCAGGGTCAGGAGAAGATTCCATTCACCAACAAGCTCCTGCTTTTTTCCTTTTCCCTGGGGTTGGCCTGTCCTTCTCCCCTCCTGCACCCCCATCTTTCCCTGATAAAATCAAAGCCATTTTGAAAGGCCAGGCTCCAATGTCAACTGCAGCAGACCTCTCTCCAGCCTCTCCTCCCCCAACCCCACCCCGCACAGCGCATGCTCTCGCTGTAGGAAGGGCCCATGTCCTTGCTCTGTCCTGTCCCAGCGCTGGGTGCTCAGCCCTTCACTTTGCCTTCAGTCCGTGTTTTATCCATCTATCTCCCCTTCCAGAAGGAAAATTCTTTAAGAACACAAGCCACATCCCATACTTCCTTAGGTAGTGGATTGTATTTTAACAAATTAACTGATTTTTTTTTTTTTTTAAATCCCTGATACTTCCGCTCACCCAATGATCTTTCCCCACTTTGGTAGCTAATGTGGTCATCCACTCACAGCCTTGGGAAAGTCACAAAACTGCAAAGTGTGGAAAATTAAAGGGCCCATTTTTATCTTTTTAATTTCAAGATAAAACATAAGCCTAGGCCCTAGAATAAAAACTACAGAAGAATGTCACCACCCATCTGTTAGTTTATCACACATTGGTGGCTTGCAGGTTTGCAGGTTGCTATGATGCTGGAAACTATGCCACCAGTATTTCAAATACCAGCAGAGCTGCCCATGGTGGACAAATTTCAGTGGAGCCTCCAGACTAAGACTAGGAGGAAAGGCCTGGTGATCTACATCCAAAAATTAGCCAACGAAAACCTTATGAGTCACAACAGAACATTGTCCAACTTGCTTGCTTTGGACACATCATCGGGGGGATCAGTTGCTGGAGGAATCAGTCATGTCTGGTGAAGTAGGGGGCCAGGGAGGGAAAGGACCCTTGGTGAGATGGACTGGTACAATAGCTGCAACAGTGGACTTGAACATGCCAGCAATTGTGAAGATGATGCACAGCCAGGCAATGTTTCATTCTGTTACACATAAGGTCTCCTTGAGTCAGAGTTGACTCGACAGCAGCTATCATCTATCTAAGAATACATAGTAAGCCAGTGACCCATGCCACCTAAGTCCACACCTTGGTTCCAAGTCCAGAGCAGAGCTCCTAAACATTAATGAGCATTCAAATCACTGGGGAATTTGGTTAAAATGCAGGTAGCAATTCTAGAGATCTGAGATGGGACCTGAGATTCTAGATTTCTACACGCTTAAAGGTGATGCTGATGCTGCTAGACCATGAACCAAACTTTGAGTGGCGAAATCCAACAAGCTGCACTGCCCAATATGGTAGCCATGAGCTACATGCTGCTATTTAAAATTAAATTGAAATGACTTAAAATATGTGAAATTTAAAATTTAGATTCGCAGTTCTACTAGCTACATGTCAAGGGCTCAATACCTACATGCAGCTAGTAGCTACCACATTGGACAGCACAGATACAGAACATTTCCATCAGTGCAGAAAGTTCTATTGGATAGTTCGGTGAGGGAGTAGGAAAAATAAGAGCAAGCTAAGTGGTGGCTCCTGAGCAGTGGCCCTGAGCCAGAGATGGGGCCATTGTTGGACCTCCACAGGGGGCTTAAATGCTCCCATCTTAGTCCTATTAAGGCAAAAAGGATCTCTGGTGAAGAAGCTAGAAAATGGGGAGACACAGGAGGACACATCTACTGCAAAAGTTCATTACCACCATCCATCATCTCTCTTGGGTTTCCCAGAAGGCTTGGGAAAGGAGGTATAACCTGTACCAACAGGAGGTGTTGGCTATGCAGTATGGGTTTATCCAGACAGCTCCAGGCCCCTGGCTGGCGATGGTGTCCATCTCAACAAGGAGAGGAACCTTGCGTTGGTGAAAGGTCTGGCTCTTCAGGGACAACCACCAGATGCCTGTCCTTCGTAAGCCTGTTCCAGGTAGTAGCTCACTGGTCTGCTAGTAGTAGGCCACCAACTAGATCCCCATGCCAGGGTGGGCTACAAGTTTCATGGAGCACCGAAGAAAGCAGGGGCTTAGTGCACAGGCAGTGATAGCCCATTGCTTCTCTTCTGCTCCAGGTATGAGTGGTTAGTGGCTTCCTGAACTCTGCTCCTTTGTTTAGGCAAGTGCTAAAACTTCTCATTAACTTGATAACCTTATAAGCATTCCATTTTTTACATGTTACCTTCATGTTACATGTTGCAACACTCCATGGGAATACATGTACTAAGTGTGAGGTGGGCAGACTTCTAAGATGGCTCCCATTGATCCCTACTTCTAGTATTAATGCCCTTGTGTAATCCCTGCTGCTTGCATGGGAACTGGACCTAGGGTCTCACTGCTATTAAAGTTACGCATTGTCACTTCTGGGTTAGATTACAAAAGACTGCTACTTAGTATTGCTAGCTCACTCGCTCACTCACTCTGTCTCTCTCTCTCTCTCTCTGGCTTTTCTCATTTATTTGTGCTGATGAAGCAAGCCACCATGTTGTGAACTGTCCTGTGGAGAAGACCACATGGGAAGGAACTAAGAGCAGACTCTGGCCAACAGCCTGTGACAAAGTGAGGCTCTCAGTCCAACAGCCTACGAGGAACTCAGTCCTGACAATAACCATGTGAATGAGCATGGAAGCAGATCCTTTGCCCAAAGTCTTGAGATGACAGCATCTACTGACACCTTGATTGCAGCCTGTGAGAGACCCGAGGGGCAGAGCTCAGATTCTGACCCACAGAGACTTCGAGATAATCAACATTGTCTTAAGCCACTAAATTTTGAGGTAATTTGTTGTACAGCAATAGGTAACAAATACAGGCAGGGAAGTCTGATGGGAGAGGAGGAATAAGAAAGGTTTAGAATTGGACTGATGGTTGTGGCTCAAGAGGATACGAGGGGGTGGGTAAGAGGAGAGTAAGAAAACTGAAAGGATAAATAGGCTGTATTGAAAATAGACTTGACCTTTGTCAGAGTTTTACCTCAGGTCTGCTCTTGAAAGAAAGTGAGGTGTTGCCCTCAGAGTCATCTAGGTTGGACAGAGCACGAAAAGGAAGGCCTGGCATCAGAGGTGTAACAGCAGAGCTGAAGCTTGGTCACCAGGGACCTCACCCCCTGCATTGTATTCGAGCCCAGTAGCAGTGCTAGAAAACGTAGTCTTCCACATCTACTGCCTGCCTCAGTGTCCACCAACCCTTGATGAGGTTTTGAGCAAAAGGGCCTACACTGGTTCACAGTGCTTGGCACATCTTCAGGTAAAGAGTCACGGGGACCAATGGCAGCTGCCAGAAGGCTGGTCCAGGCAGGCCATGTCCCTGTAATCCAACACATGCTGAATCCCTTACCAACTGCCAGGAATGCCCTTGGCGCCTCCCCCAAAATCCTGCAATAATGGTCATCTTTCTCTTTTGCCACACACCTGTCCTCCTTCGCATGTGTGGCAGGTTGAAAAAATAGCCACAGTCCTCCACCCCTCCCCATATCCATGCCCCTTTGCAGTCTGTCATCGCAGATGCTCCCATTAGGGAGGGGAGTCCATTTCCCCATCGCCTGGAATCTGGGCTCAGCTTATAACTTACTTTGGCTCATAGAATGTGCTGGAAGCAGTGCTGTTCCATTTCTGAGGCCTCGTGTGCTCCCACTCCTGCTTTGTGGAGCCCTGCTCCCTTCACGTGAACAGGATCAGGCTGAGTACTTGAGGATAAGAAATCACAAGGACAGAAAAAGCCTCCAAGCCAAGGCGTCCTAGACCAGCCAACCCGAGCCACCACAGCAGCTGACCAGGGACATACGAGTGAACCCAGCCCAGACCAGAACCACCCAGACAATCTTAGCCCAAACTGCTGACCCATAGAATCATGAGCTAAATAGAGGCTTAGAGTTAAAAGTCACTAAGTTCTGAGGTGGTCTGTCACGCAGGAAAAGCTAACTGATACGTTACGTTTGTGATATCCCTTGCTTAGGAAACAGGTTTCCTCCCATCATAAAAAAAAATCATAGAAACTGCAAAATGCTTGTTTTCCCAGCCTCCTTTCTAGCCAGGGCATTGACACAGACGAAGCTACCGTGTGTGGTTGTGCTGCTTATAGTTATGTGAATGGTGTATCTGGATTTGCGTCGTGCACAACCTGTGCAGACACACACACAAAGTGGCCCTGGAAGCCTAGTACCCACACCGACTCACTCCCCAGGCTCTGGATGGGAAACTAGCCACATTCAGAGACAGCAGTTACAGCCAGCTCCCCCAGCGGTGGTGGCAGCCAGCCTGGCGACAGCATCCACACACTCAGCAGCAGAGACACCCTTGCCAGGGCTATTGTGCACCGTGCTTTTATGGGCTTTGTTCCCATCCACACAGCTTCCAAGGCAGTTTTCCAGTCTCTCTAAAATTTGTGTGAATTCCAAAAAAAATCTTTCCATAGGTTCCCTTTCTGCCTTTATTAGCCAGATTTGAGTTTTCTTGCTTATGGCTAAGAACCATCTCCTACCCTTGGTTCAGGTCTGCAAGTTGACCTGGGTTATGCCTGGTGGGTGGCCCAGCCTTGACCACCTGCCCCTGGCCCTCAGGAGCCACCCTCACCCATGCTGAGCCCACGAGAAGTAAAAGGGGCGCATTTCCCAAACCAGTCATTGGAAGTTATTATCTGACATGTGGGCAGACGGTAAGAGAGAGAGACTTCCAGTCTGAATTAGGCAGCAATGTCCAGGTGAGTGATTGAATAAGAATGAACTGGGAGCCACATGACAACTAATCAGGACATTGAGCCTGCCTGGGAAGAAACGTCCTGGTTCCGGTTTCCCTTGCCTTTATTGAGCTTCTGTGCCAGGTGCTGCAGGGGCACCAGTCTGGGGGCACAGATGAAGAAGTCGTGCTGTTCCTAAATCTCATCTCTGCTGTCAACCCTCAGAACAACCAGTTCTTTTCCTGACTGGTCTTTTGTTTGTCAGCGCTAGGTGACTGCTGTTCCCAGGCGAACACCCTTAGGCTGGTTACTGGGGGAGGAGGAACCACATGGAGCACGGCTGGGGTGGGTTCTTGAGTTTGTGACACCACGGAAACGTTCTGCCCTGTCCTCTACTTCAGTCAGGAGGCCAAAGTCCCTCCTCCCCATCTCTCTGCCTTGCTCTTTGTTCTTTCTGCATCTCATTCCCGTCTCTAGCTGAACTCCCTGCCCTCTTCTCTCTCTCCCTCCCTCCCTTCTTTTCTCTCTCTCGCTCCCTCTCTCTCTCACACACACACCCACACCCACACCCACACACACCACCCAAAAGAACTCCCATTGGCTGCGGACACTGGTGCAGGTGGGCTGCTTAACCTGCCTTCTGTCCACACAGCCCCGCAAACCTCCACGCAGCCTTCCTGCAGACGCAGCGTCTCGTTCCTCCCACGAGGTGGCAGTATGGAACCACGGATCCGCAGACACCTGCCGGCAGCCCCAGGCTGTGTCTCAGAGCTCATCCATCTCAGCCACACTTCGCGTAGGGTTCTGGGGAAAAAAATACGTATACCAGCTTTTTGGTCATGCCTCAACGCAGCACCTAATAATTCCCAGGGCTCTCCTCAAACAAACCATTTCCCTCCTACTTGGAAATCGGATTTCATAGTCTACATAATAGGTCTCTCCCTGAAAATTTGCCGAATTAAAGTAAGGGCAATGGTTCTGATTTCATGTCCAGCTGTTTACGTTCTATCAGATTTGTTTAAAAACATCGTATGTATATAAAGGTATATTAACCAGCTGCAAACAAAAGCTATGTGTGCCTTTACTGTGTTCAATATTAACACAAGTTCTTCTAAAGGAAGCTTCTTCGCACACAAAGCTACAAGGAAGGGACTATTGTGACAGCTGGTCTTGCCTCTAATTTCACGTGGAATTTGAAGGGCTGTGTGAAATCACAGGAGAGTTTTCTTCCAACCTCCTCATTTTATAAGTGAGAAAACCAAAACCCGGAGAGGTGAAGGGACTTACTCAGGGTTGCACATTACACCTTCAGGGCAACCGACTATAAGGCAGGTCTACACACTTCTGATCCAGTGCTTCTTCCACGACACCATTTTGTCCTATTTAATAGGGTTAAGTGCTTTTCACCATGAAATTAAAAGAGTATATAGTTCCAGGGTGGCTGAAAGCAACTGCATGAGACAGGTGGGTTTACTATGATGCCGTTGAGGCTCAAGCTTCAGGACCTCTTACTGGCCCAGGCCTCTTCCAAGGTTCTCTACCTTACTGCAGTCACCATGGTGTATTATTCTTAAATAGGGCACCCAAACTGCGTAAGCTCCAGGACCCTGTGCAACCTGGTTCTTCCCCAAGCATGAGTGAAGGAAGCATGTACCCAGTCAGCGGTACGGCACTGGAGCCAGCTAACGTGCCAACCAGGACAGTGGGCATTGGGGAGGGAATCCCGTACTGCACTAACAGCCCTGGCAAAGCCAGTCTTCCTGCCGTGGGGTTCTCCTTTTCCCAACACCTCCTGTCCCCCATAAGGTCGCCATGGCAGATCCAGTGGGAATCTGAACAGTTTCTGCTTTTGATCCTTTTAATCCCCTAAACCTACTCCAGAACCCAGAGAATTCTCCTTCCTCCTGGAAGTTTTCTTATTTCTCTGATTTTTGCAGCAAACACGCCCTCCCTCTTCCTTTCCAATTACGGTCATTAAGCAGTTGGCAGTGACTTTCTCTGATTTGTTTATCCTGGTATATTCACTCATAAAAGGTGAAGAAAAGGGGGAGAGGAGAAGGCTTAAAGATGTTGGCTCAGTTTACTTGTACTCAAAAGAATGTCATTATAGAAAAAAATGGACAATGACGTAGATAATGTTAAACAACTTTGGTTAGGAAAACTAAATTCTGGGTTTGTTATTATTACCACCTTTTACTGAGGACTTAGCATGTGTAAGTACTAAGTTATGTTAAGTGCTCAACATGTATCATCTCGTTTAATCCGCACTAGGCCCCCAAGAAGGCAAGTATTATCATCAGTAACTTCACAAATAAGGAAACTAAGGCTTAAGGAGTTCAAATAACTTAGCCAGGTAAAGGGCATTGTCCTAGACAGGGACATGTCCAAGTCATTTGATGAGGTGGCAAAGCAAGTGGCCATTGCTTGAGTTGATTTGCAAGAGGATGAGATTGGTGTTAGAGCAGGGATGGGAGCTTGGAGAGGACAGACGGCATGGTCGGTGGTTTCCCCAGCCTAGTCCACGCCTCCCCTGTGAGACCTTGGACAACAGCTGCATTGGCAAACCTGAAGCAACTACGTCCACGAGGGACTTCTGGAGGAAGAGGGGTGAGCAGTGCTTCCTTGGTCACGAGGTAACAGAGAAGATCATTGACTATGGAAGAGGGGGACACATCTTGGCTCTACGGGGACCCTACAGCTCAGCTGCACCTCCAGGACTGGTGGCTTTGGTGGGCATGGCAGCAGTGAGAGCAGGAAGGCCCCTCCCATGGCTTCATAGGCAGTGGATGTCACCAATTAGGAGAGGCTGGTGGCATCACATGGAAAGATGGGTGATACTTCGTTTGTGAGCATGTAAGACAGCCCAGGGTTAGGATGTGCCTTGGTTCCTCAGCCTCAGGAGAGTAGGCTTGAGTATCATAAATGCTTAATTAAGAACAGGCTTTCTTTCCTGTGTGATGGGATACATGTCAGGGAGAAGGCACTCAGCATAATGAATAAGGTTCATCCTTTAAATAACTTTCCTCCTTGGGGAGGAAGAAACATAAAAGAGGACAAACCCCTCTGGACCAAAGAGCTCTCTTTCTCCTTCCAACTCAAGGGACCCAACTCTTACAGGCCAGTCTCTTAACGAAACAGGGAGGTGGAAGAAGCTGCTCCAGGCTTGGCCCCACCTCCTAGCATTGCCTCCAGGATGTGCTCCTCACATTAGCCCCTCACCATCCCCCCCTCCATGGCACCTTCACCTAGCAGAGCCCGCTCTCTCTTCTCCTGCCTCCAATTGGTCCCACTTTGGCATTATCTATCACAATTTCAAATGTACGAACTCTTTGATCAAAAACTCAACTTCTAGCTTATAGATAAAAGCTCACCTGTGCAGAAGAAGACATGTTCGAGGATGTTTACTGTAAGAATGAAGACTTCAAAACAACTTAAATGTTCATCAGAGAGGGAATGGTTAAATGAACCACAATGGAGCCATGCTATGGAATCCCCTGCAGCAGGAAGGACAGGAAGTAGATCACCATGACAGACATGGAAAGAGCTCCAAGGCCTTGTTGTGAATGAAAAAGACAAGTTGAGGAGTAAGGCATACCTTGTGATCCATTCTAGGGATCACATTCTAACCAAGAGGTCAATAGTTCGAATCCTTGGAAATCCTATGGAGCAGTTCTATTGTATCCTACAGAGTCTCAATGAGTCAGAATCAACTTGATGGCAATGGGTTTCGTTTGCATACATATGTATTTTTTAAAGGTCCGTAACAGGAGAAAAGTTGATTGAGGAGATATGGGTAAAGAAGGATTTTTACTTCTTGTTTATATTATGTATCATGTTAAATATTTTAAAATCACACAAGCCAGAACAGCAGCCCTAATGTATCTGGTGTCCTATCTTTCCAAGGCTTAAGTAAAACTAGCATGTAACAGCTAAGGAGTACAAGAGGGAGGGTCTATTGCCTCACAGGTGTGTCAGATGCTTCTCATCAAAGGCATGATGGACGGATGGAGCTCGGTTTGTGGCAGACCAGTGCTCAATGTACTACTGAGACCACCTGCTCATTGACAGTCCTCTCCTTGCCAGGTTGCCTTACCCCACACACAGCCTTCTCTCCCAGTCATAAAGCTACACTTGTGATATTGGACGGGGTTCCTATACTGACATCCTTACAGCTCCTGGAATCTGACAGAATCAGAAACAGAGGAGGCATTTAAGAAATGATTGTTGCATGAATGAATAGAAAGATGAGTGGGTGAGTTAATGTATGTGGCAACTTGTAAGCACAAAAAGGATGTAACCACAGTGTCTGGGCAGATGAAATTAAAGACAAAAAACTGGCAATTTCTGAGTGGTTCCAATGTATACGGCTCCTTGCTTTTCTGATTGTACGTTACTCATTTAATTCTCATTATTGTTCTGAAAAGATGAACTTTTCTTTCCAACTGAACCGGATGCATGTCAGATACATGATACCTGAATAAACTTGTTTGCTATGGCCTTCCAATTAAATCCACGGAAATTTCAAGAAACTCCCATCAAAAACCATGAAGGGTCCAAGACTTTTCCCTACTTACAAGCTAACAAGTCATCCTGCCACAGTTTTATGGATGCTGACAGAACACACAGACTCTTAGGTCAGAGAAAAGAACTTTATTACTCACAGTAATAGCAGTACTCGGGGTATCAGCATTTTCACCCCAGCTCCCCGAGCCCCAGTTCACCCAGGCTTCACGAAGAGGATCGCAGGACACCCGAACATGCAGTGGGTTGGCTTACAAGAGAAGACCCTTGAGCTTAGGTAACTCAAATCTTTGATAATATAGGCAGTAAGTATGCTTGCCTGTTCCTCCAGAGGAAAACGTTATTTTTATTATGATGGGCAGTGCAGTGGATTGGTTTACAAGAGAAGACTGTTGAGCTTACCCATTACCATTGAGTTGACTCCCACTCGTAGCGACCCTATAGGACAAAGCAGAACTGTCCCATAGGGTTTCTAAGGAGCTGGTAGATTCGAACTGCCAACTTTTCGGTTAGGAGCTGAGCTCTTAACCACTGCGCCACCAGGACCCGTTGAACTTAGGCAACTCAAATCTTTGATAATACGCAGTAAGCAGGTTGCCCTTTCGTCCAGAGGGAAACGTTATTCTTATTCTGCTGGGCAATAAGCATGCCTGCCCATTGCCTCAGAAGAAGACGCTACATCTTCCAAGCCTGGGAGCAAACCTGCCCTTTACTCTGGAGAGGAACACCATGTCTTTTAAGGCTGTTTGCTATAAAAACATCCTTAAAAAGATAGTCCAGGACAAAGTCAGTGCCTCACTCACGAGACACACAGAAACACGAGACCCCAACAACTCCTTTCTGGTCACCCCTTGTCTCCACACCTCCAACTGGTTTTCCTCTGTATGTGTACGAATGTTTGGTTTCTCCTTTGAAAAATAAAGATGTTTATTATCTTATACTAGGGATTCTGACATAAAGAAAAAGAACTATGGGTTCATGGTAGGCAGCTTCCAAAATGGTTCCCACCGATCCCCATCTCCTGGTATTCACACCCTGTGCAATCCCCTCCACTTACATGTGGGCTAAAACTAGTGACCTGCTTCTCATGAATAGAATACAAAAAAGATCACAAGATGAAACTTCCCAGATTCGGTTATAAAAGACTGTGACTTCTGCCTTGCTAGCACTGTCTCTCTCTTTCTCCCTGGCTCTTCGCCCTTGTTGCTCTGATGAAGCCAGCTACCACGTTGTGAGCTGCCCAGTGGAGAGGTCCATCCATATAATAAAGAACTGAAAGCAGCCTCTGGCCAACAGCCAGCAAAAAACTGAAGCCCTCAGTTCAGCAACCCATGTGGAGCTGAATCCTGCCAACAACCATATGAGTGAGCTTGGAAGCAGGTCCTTTTCACCTTGATTGTAGCTTACCAAGGATATTAAAGTAGATGACCCAGCTAAACCATGCTTAAATTCCTGACCCACAGAAACTGTGAGATAATAAATATTCTTATTTTCAGCGATTAAGTCTTGGAGTAATTTGTTATGTAGCAAAAGATAACTACTACAGCTATTGAAGAAAGTAAGAGAACAAAATGACACACACATTCAGTAGTAAAGTCTGGAGAATTCTTTTTCTTTTTTCCCAAAATCTGGGTTTTGAAACAAAGTGAAATTCTTTCTACTTTAATAATAGTGAAAAGGAACATATATCTTAGTATAAATTACAGAAACATTGGTCAAAGTTAAATGGGTTGTTTTCAATATAGAAATTAAAAGGAAGATAGTAATTTAAAACCTACTACCATTCTTCGTACTTAACTACTGTAATATTTAAAGATTTTATTTTATAGTTTGGACAGAGGCAAGAGCTCTATGGAGGAGCAACTCTGAGTAATAATGAACATTTTGGCTACGATATAGATAATAAAACTTTGCTTCTTCAGAGATAGCACCCCAGAAATCCTTTCTTCCTTTTAAGCATACCCCGTTCTCTAAGGTTCGGAAAAATGGTCCTGTAATTAATGAGCCTCTTCACCTCTGAATAGGAAACAATGCCGATTAGAAATAACGCTCCTATTTACAGAGGTACAGCTCATTGGCTGCCATCACTCTCATGGAGACAGCACTGTTAATAAAGCTATAAAAAGCAATGATTCAAACAGGCTGTTTTCCCATTCAATGCTGGCACCTGCTCACACGTTTTCCTTGTCGAATTCACATATGAAATACATGGTGATGTGGCAAGCCACGTCATTCCAGCCCCCAGAGGCCACCATTTCCACACAGTCCTCCTCATCATAGGCATTGTTGGGCTCGCCATTCCGCCATTTGCTGAAGGTCTGCATGGGGGATCGGTCTGAATAAACAAAAGTGCCCTCTTTTTCCAGGTCATTGATCCCAATGAAAACTCGAGTGAGGCCTGCTTGAGTGATGTAAGAGGCAATCAGGCCGTTGGAGGTCTCGTCTTTGGGCATGCTCAGCATCCCTCCTCGCCCTTGGCAGGACAGCTGTGCATCCACGTACCTTTTCTCCTCCTTCACCAGCAGATAGATCTTATTATCTGTCTCTCGCACACCGGCGACAGCTGCGGGGGAGGGCAGTGCTGAAAAGTGAGCACTTGCATTTCTATAAACAAACTTAATGCACACCACACACAGAAAATAGACACAGACAGCAGAGAGGATCGATAATATGGAAATATTACTTAGGAGCCATTCTGCCTATAGGGGCGTAGGGGTGCAGGGAGGGTGGGCTATACAGGAAAAGGGGATAGCACTGAGAACATACCATTTTTTATGAATTTTAACTCAGTTGTCAGTTGAGTGACCTGGTTATCCATCTCCCCAATGGCCTTCCTTAGCTGGCTGCATTCACACGGTATACCTGCGGAAACCAGGGCCATTGGATTATAAAAGGTAAAGGAATGGGTTCCAAAAAGAAAGAAATACCTTCTCCCCCAAAATACACATTTTATTCAACAAACGGTCCACACAGACCTTTGAGACCGTGACAATGATTTTGGACTTTATCCTAAGGGCAAGGACAAGCCATAAAAAGTTTTAACAGGGAAACAACATGGTGAGATTTCTGTTTTTAAAATATCATTCTGGTTGCAGTGTGAAGAAAGAAATGGAGGTGCAGGAAGTTGGAGACACCAGCTAAGGGGCTCTTGGAGTAATTGAGATACACGGTAGTAATGATGGCTTAAATTAGGGTAGCAGTGAAGGTGGAGAAAAGTCAAAACTTTTCAGAAAAAATGTTGGTGGTAGAGCCAACATCATTCAGTGATTGCTGGAATGTTGTGGTGAACTGAAACGAGAAGTTGAAAAAGACATCCAGGTATTTGATTTCAGTAACTCAATGGAAGGTGGTACCATTTATTATACTGGCATGTGGAAGGGGAACATGCTGAACTAACAGTGATTATGAGACATCCAAGTGGAGAATTTGAGTTGACCAACTGGAGCTCTTATGAGAGGCCTGAGCTAGATATATATTTTAAAAAAAAAAAAAAACCTCATTGCCAATGAGTCCATTCTGACTCATAGCCACCCTATAAAACAGAGTAGAACTGCCCCATAGATGGATTCGAACTGCTGACCTTTTACATAGCTCTTAACCACTGTACCACCAGGGCTCCTAGATGTATAAATTTGGGCATTATTAGCCTGTATGTGGAAGCAAATGAAATGACTTATGGAGGGAGTTTAGAGCAGTGCGTGGGGAACACCAACATATTAATGGGAGAAGGAGGAGTCAGGAAATGAGACTGAGGAGGAACGACCAAAGGGGATAAGGGATGCATGGTGTCATGAAAGCCAAGGAGGAAGCAAGTCTCAGAAGGAAGGGAGTGTTAAGTGCTGATGAAGGACAAGTAAGAAGATGACTGAAGACTCTCCTTTGGTTTAACCACATAGAGGTCACTGGAACTTCTCAGCAAGAACTATTTCAGTGGAATGATGGGGCGGCAGCCAGTGGGAAAGGAGGAAATGGAGACACTGAGTAAACACCACACTCATGGAATCTGGGTGTAGAGCAGGGGAGCAGGGGTAGCTAGAGAGCCAGGAGTCAAGGGAGGGTTTCTATGGGCCTTTTAAAAGTTGTTTTGTTTTTGTGTTAAGATAGGAAAACTTGAGTATATCTAAATGATGATGGGAAGGAGCTGATAGAAAGGAAGAGATTAAGATAAAGGTGCTACCTCTCCTCACAGATGTAGGGAATAACGCAAGTTTCCTGATGAGGCAAGAAGGGATAGGATGCAGAGCACAAGTAGAAAAAGGACTCCTCCAAAGAAATAATATTTCTTGACCATTCCTACATAGCCAGGTATCATTCTAAATGCTTTACATACATTAACTCATTTAATTTCCATGCAAGCCTATGATTGGATTCTATTGTCAACCTTGTTTTACATATGAGGAAACTGAGACCCACAGATGTTTATCATCTTGACCATCATCACAGGTCAATGAGTGAAGGAGCCAGGATTTGAACCCAGGCAATCTAGCAGAGTCTAGCTCCAAAGCCTATCTGTGTCTCCCTAGCTAGATGAAAATCTTCTAGAAGAAACTTGATTCCTCTGATGCCTCAGCACCCAGCAGAGTGTCCAGAACATAGGAGGCACTCAAAAAATCCTTACTGACTGATGAACTGAATTAAATAATCCCAGTTTTGCCAACCATTCCTTAGATTATATGAAGTATCCTGACCCACTAGAGATATGCCTCATCTTCCTTCTATGAAAAGCTCTACTTTGTCAAGAGCCATCCCAAACTATCACTCAACTTTAACAGCATTTTCAGGAATTCCATGGAGGCACTGCCTTAGTTCCTGACTTTGTCACAGGAACTGGAACTATTATTTATTCAGATTACTCCCATCCTCTACTTTGATTATTGTGAGCCTATGTGTAGGACAGAGCCCTGGTGGCACAGTGGTTAAGAGCTCAGGCTGCTAACCAAAATGTTGGCAGTTTGAATCCACCAGCTGCTCCTTGGAAACCCTATGGAGCAGTTCTACTCTGTCCTATAGGGTCACTATGAATCTGAATAGACTCTATGGCAAAAGGTTTTGTTTGGTTTTGGTTTTATGTATAGGGCTTCTCTATTTTTCCTGCTAAATTTCATTAAGCCAATTTTTAGGCCATCCTTCCAGTATTTTAGAGCTTTGATCCCATCTCTAAAATATCACTAGTCACCTATTACTTACAGTCCAAAACATATCCCTCACTTCTCTCATACAGGGGTTTCCTTTTCACACTTTGAAAACAAAGACATTTGAAGCTTTTTGTTGTTTGGGTTGTTTTTTGTTTTTGCTTTTGCTTTGTTAATGGAAATTTTATCTAAGTTAAATTTCTAAAATAAATTTCAACATCAAGTTCACTGAGGTCGGAGGTACATGGAGGTTTTCTGGAGACACACCTCCAAATGAAAAGTAGATTGGATTATTTCCTCATTTTCCTTTTGAACTCTGACCTCTATAGGCCTGACTAGTTCCCTCAGCTATCAGTAAAGGGCTCATCTGAGAGGAGTTCTCTCTCCCTGTCACACCCTTCACCTGACACCAGGTCCTTCTGTCTCTGCAGAGAACAGAGATGTCTTTAAACTTTGTCTCATTCACTCTGACTTGTTGAGTAACTGGAAGTGGTCACAAACGAATGGTGCTCTGTTGTTACCGAACTCAGGAAGGTGGGTCTTTGTCTGGCACACTCCAACTTGCCAATTATCTGGACAGCGGTCTCTGAGAAATAGAAAGTAACTTCATTGCAATTTGCAGAGTGAGGAGCCTAGAGGAAGTTCTTCAGATCCGGCTCCCCGAGCTATGGGGAAGCATAGCTTATATGTGATTTGGGCAGCAAGATGGTGGCAGTACAAGTGTACTGGGGAGGGAAAACTCTGGAAGGTGTCCAGGAAACAGGAGACGACATGGTTCTTGTCAGACCTCTGGCTTTGGAACAGGGTTTGGGTTATGATTTTTCTTCTGATTTGTTCCTCCTGTTGCTACCTCCTCTGCTGAGGTCAATTAGTGGTCACAGCTGACCCTTTTGCGCATGCAGGGTGGGACGAGTCTGGCTTGGGCTAGTTTAAGGACTAATGGAAATTTACTGGCATTTGTAGGGTCAGGTTACACTATCATCTACAGTTACTGACTGATGAACTGTTTTCAGACACACTTTGCACTGAAGTAGCCCTGGTGGTGCAGTGATTAAAGCACTCAGCTATTAACAAAGAGGCTGGTGGTTCAAATCTACCAGCCACCCCAATGGAAGAAAGATGTAGCAGTCTGCTTCCATAACAATTTACAGCCTTGGAAACCCTATGGGGTAGTTCTACTCTGTCCTTACGGGGTCGCTATGAGTCGGAATCAGCTTGATGGCAACGGGCTACATTGAAGGAGACTCGAACTAAACGAAGTCATATGAACAATGGCATTTCTAATGGCACCACTCCCCCTCCTTATCTCTGTGGCACATTATGGAGCTTTTTAATCAGAGTCTTTTTATTCAGAAATCTGATAACTCTTCTTCGTTTTCCAATGGTCAAATCTTTTTCAAAGACTATTTTTTTAATGGTACCATTAAAACAAATGAGATCAAATTGAGATACAATATGTAGGAGAAAGATTGATTTTAGCAAGTGCAAGTTAGGATGTTTTCCACAGGCACATCATTCTAGCCCTATGTAAAGGACAGTCACCAGCTACCCATGGGAACAACACTGGATATAACTGATTTTATTCCTGAGTCCTGACTGGCAAGCGTATTAGTTGGAGGTAGAAAGGAAGGTTGGGGTCTGGCTGAAAGAATACTCTATTTCTTAAACACTGTATCTTCCACCTAAATCTAGTATATCTTAATTCTCTTTTGGGGTCAACATTTAGTAAATTCACATTTGTAAAGGACATCTGAAAAATAAGTGACATGTAGGATTGGGCATCTCTTCATAGAAGTTTCAGCTATACCTCCCAGGTAATTTTGAAATCTAATTTCTAATTTATTAACCCAGGTTTACCCGGATTATGCTACCGTTTTTCCACCAGAAAACAGCCCCATTGATAGAATGGTGTGTGGACCCGGGACGGACCCAGGAGAAAATATACGTGGGTTCTAGTTCTGACGGAATCACTGGCTTAAATATCTGGTCGCTTATTCTTCCAGCTTCCTCACTGATAAATAAAGATGATGTTAATTGCATAACTGAAATGTGGTTAAAATAATAAAAATGTACATTTTTGTAGTGTTTTGAGTACCTATTATATACATTTTTAGTACCTGCTAAGCACCTTGTTTTTATTAACCCATTTAATGATATTTGAATCATTTACCCAGTGTATGAAACGAGTGAGGTAATGGACACAACCACATTATTAAAGACATCATTCATTCATTCATTCAGAGCATTACTTCAGTGCCTATTACTTCAGCATGTGGTATAAGTAAGAGATAAAGAGATGAAGGAAACACAGTTTCTGCCCATGAGAAGCTCATGGTCTAGTTGAAGAATTTCTTAAAAAGTCACATTTGACTATCACTTTCACATTTAGAAAGCGTTCACATCCATTATCCTCTTCATTCTCTCTTCGGAAACCTCATGAATAGGCATCATTTTCAGATAAGGAATCAGAAAATCAGAGCAGTATTCATGGGCATGGTGTAGTACTCACAGCTATTCCAAATGGAACCGAGTTCAAAATATATGATCTTCCCATGTCATGCCGCCTTCCACAAAGCACAATACAACTGTAATGGATAGTTACAGAGTGCGGTAGAAACATAAACTCAACTCTATATGCATGACAAAGGATGTAAATCTGAGGGTATGTTAACACACACACACACACACACACAGATGTTAACTCTGAGCCTAACCTGGAGTGAAGAACACTTAAATCCCTCAGCCAGTTACACCCACATTGTTCCCTACCACGAACTGAACTCAGTCATCCATGTTCCTGTGGGAAAAATCAGATTTCACTAACATCATTTCGACTTCAACCTTTTCTTAAAGCAAAACCCTTCATCCATAAGAAAATGGCCATTTTCACTCAGTTTAATTAAATGGCTGTACAGTAGTGTCCCCTGAGTGCCAGGTGCTAGAGATTCAAAGGTGAGTAACAGGCAGGCTCTCCCTCACTACATTCACAAGGTTCAGCAGACAGCAGTACAAGATAAAATACGGTAAGGGCCAGAAAAGGGGGAGAGTCAAGTGCTATGGGAACACGGAGAGCACAAGGTTACCCCCAAGCACTGGGTAAGTACTGGGCCGCATAGAAGAGTAACACCTCACTGGTTTTAAACGTTAGGTGAGGACATAACTAGGCACCGTTGGGACTGAGAGAGAAGCATTCCCTGTAAGGGAGAGGAAGCCTAGGGCACATTCAGGAATGGCTAGTAGTTCCTTCCAGGTGTGTGTGCGATCTGTGATGGGGAGCTGGGGGAGAGAAGGATGGAAAGGCAGGACCAGCCCCCACAAGGAGAGTTTGTAAGACAGGCTGGAGGAGTTTGGGCCTTACTCTTCAATAGAAGGAAAATTCTGAGTTTTCAAGTAAATGAGCAACATAAAATCAGAGCCATGCCAGAGAACAATCTCTCCACAGTGGTGTAGAATGTAATGTTTCAGGACATGGGCTCAGGAGCCAAATTGTTGTTGCTGTTGTTAGGTGTTGTTCAGTCAACTTCAACTCATAGCAACCCCACGTGACAGAATAGAACTTCCCCGTAGGGTTTTCTAAGCCGTAATCTTTACAGGAACAGACCACCTGGCCTTTCTCCCATGGAGCCACTGGGTGAGTTCGAACCGTCAGCCTTTGGGTTAGCAGCTAAGCACTTAACCATTGCAGAGACAGATTATCTGGATTCAGAGCCTGGCTCTGCCACTCACCTTGGGCAAAATTGCCTAACTTGTTGGTGACTCAGTTATCTCATCTGTAAAATAGGATAATACTACCTCTCTCATACAATTGTACAGAGAATTAAATAAGTTAAAACATGTAAGGCACTTAGACACGTGGTTCTCAATCCTGGCTGCAAGTGAAATCATTTTGGAAGCTTTTAAAAAATGCTCATGCCCAGGCCCATCCCCAAATAGCCTAACTTAATTGGTCTGAGCATCAGTGTTTTTAAAGAACCTCCCCAAGTGACTCTATTATACAGTCAGAATTGAGAAAATACCTGGTACGTGATAAGTCTCAATAAATACAAATAATATTGTTAGAGAACGGATTAATGGGGAAAGAGAGCCGAAAAATGAAGAGCAGTTAGGGTGTAATTTCAGTAATCCACCTGAGAAGTACAGAAGAGTCTGAATCAAGGTGGAGGCGGTGGGAATAGGGGGAAAAAAGGACAGATTTCAGAGACACTTTGGTGGGGATGGCAATACAACTTGCCTGACAATGAATAGAGAAGGAAAAATAAGAGTCCAAGGTGAAGCCTCAATTTCGTGCATGGGAGGGCAAAAGTACCAGTACCAATATGGAAGTATGGAACATGGTGGGGCCAGGGCTCCTGGGAGAAAGACGAGATGCCGTTGAGCCTCCTGACAGAAACGGCCATCAGTTAAGTGCACCTGCAGGATGGGTGCTTCACCAGGGCACGTGCACAAGCGAGGGCCATCTGGGCACCTGCCACGTGGAGGTGATGGCTGAAGCCAGGAGAGAGAAAGAGATGGCTACCATGTGTGTGGAGACAGAAGAGTGGGCTGCAAACAGAACTGCGTAAAGAAGAGAAGGGAAAGTAAAGGAGACAGAAAGGGCAGGCAGAGAGAAATGAGAAGCTCCGCCAGCATCTTAGGTCACATGGGCATCAGGGAGGGGATGCTCAACAGGGAAACTGCAGGAGCGAACCTGAGCAGGAGAAGCAAGCCTGAGCTAAGTCCATCTGAGCTGAATGAAGAGGTCCCTGGGAACCTCGGAGGGACAGCAGCTTCACTGGCAGGGTAATAGGAAGAGTCCAGCTGCACGGATGTGCGAAATGAGTAAATAATCTGAAAAGTACTAATGTACTTTGCTGAGAAGTTTGGTGGTACGAGGAAGGGAAGAACTACTGGAGTACCCAGGGCCTGATAATAAACACAGATATAATAATACGTCGTGGTCAAGCAGGCTATCATCTTAAGAAGGACATCAAAATATTCAGGCATGAGCATTGTGCTCTCTCAAGAACTGTCTTTATGGGATCAAACTGACCACAGCAACTCAAAAGATTAGATAGGAACCCTAGGCAGCAATTAATTTATGTGAATGTGGGAGGAACAACTCAGAAAAGGGGGTGAGAATGGTTACACAGCTCAAAGAATGTAATCAATGTCACTAAATGGTACATGTGGAAACTGTTGAATTGGTGTACGTTTTGCTGTGTATGTATATTACCAACAACAACAAAATAAGTAAAATCAAAAAAATTTTTTTAATATTCAGGCAAAAGAAAATCAAATATTAAAATATTCTACAGGACCATAGGACTGATAAGGGAGGTATATTTCATCAGATATACTTCCTGTGTCCTAGCCTATTATAGTTTTATTTAAGGATGTACACTTTTTCAAAAGTACAATTTTTAATACATCTTTTTTAAAAAAATCTTTGTATCTTTTATGCCATACCTGGTTCTCCACTAAGACCAGGGGGTCCTATGTCACCAGAATCTCCTTTTTCACCTAAAAAAGAAAAAGCAAGATCAAAGTCACCAAGCAGAGGTGGTCATGTTCCATTGGGTCAAAGGTGTCAAGGTTAAAAGTGTTAACTCTTTTATGTATAATGTCCTGGGATTTCTCCTAGGCCCTACTTTGTCTATGAACTATAGGGATCTATTTCTATGATCAGAATAAATGCATATCATGGAATTTTGGAGATTATCAGGTGATTGTTCTTAAAGTCAGTTCTGAAATCCAGTATATTTCATAGAACACTACAGATATCGTCTTATGAACGTTTAAAACCATCAGGTTAAGTGGCAACTAATTCTGATGCCAGCTCTCTGGATGTCCCTCATTATAGCAGGCAAGTTCAGATAGAACACATAATGTTAGACTGGAATGGACATCAGAGGTTGTCTAATGCAAAGATAGCCAGCAATACATATAAATGCACGCAGAGATCATCTTTCTTGACCTTATCCTAAGAAACAGCATGGCACAGTAGAAAGGTCCCAAAAATGGAAGACCTGGGTTCTGGTCCTGGCGTTAGTCCTAACCATGCGTTCAATAGGACAAGCCACTTAACCACTCTGCCCCTCACTTCTTCTCAACCTGTAAAATAAAGGGGTTTAACAAAATGCTGCCAACAAAGCTTTCTAACTAAAGCTATACAATGAATATTTATATTCAAGTCATCATGAATATTCTGAAGCATTATTTTTCTTCTCACTGAGAGGACGTGAATCTCTCAGCTGACGTGGGTAAGTGAAAGGGTAGACACATCGACATCTGTGGGTTCACTGTTCATTTACACAGAAAGGGAAGAGAGCTTGGTGGTCTCCACCCAACTGATTGCTTTGTGTTCTTTTATCACCACCATTGGTGGCCTGAAAAATGGCTGAAAGCTCAGCTTGACAAAGACCCAAGATGGTAATCTCAGAGACGCAGCAAATCAAATAAGCTAAGCCAAATAAGGATCTTCTTGGCAAGGTTTCACTTGGGTAGATACTGAAATCCATCCAGAGCACATGTCATATATAAAAATAGACATATCTCTTATTTTATCATGCAAATGTGTGTGCATTTCTAATGAATCGGTGTATCAGTAGGACAAGTGCTTCACACTGATTTTCCAGGAGGGGAGACGCAGCTGAGCCTATATGGCCACACTCTCAGTCATACCCTTACCATGGTCCCTTTCTGCCAGGTGAGGCTGGGGCTCAGGTGGAGTCTGTGGTCATGGAACAGAACAAACAAACTGAACCCAATCATGACCTTGGCCTAACAGCTCCTGGGTTCACCCACCCTGAGGCAGATTAATGAAGTGTAAAGAACCTGGGCACCAGAACCAGGTAGACCAGAGTAAAATTCCATCTCTGCCTCCAATTCTCAGTGTAATTTTATACCAGTTTCTAAACCTCTCTGGCCTCAGTTTCCTAATTTCTATTATTTATAAAAAAAAAAAAAAAAAAGAAACAGTTGCTGTTGAGTACCCTCTGACTCTTGGCGACCTCTTACGCTTCAGAGTAGAACTTTCCCACAGGGTTTTCAATGGCTGTGACCTTTCATAAGCAGATTACCAGGCCTTTCCTCCAAGGCTTCATTTATGGTGGATTCAAACTACCAACCTTTCAGTTAGTAGCCAAGCATTTAACAGTTTGCACCATTCAGGGACTCCTCTAATACCTACAAGTTATTTCTAATACCTATACTTGTACAGGGAGCTCTGGTGGTGTACTGGTTAAAGAGCTTGGCTGCTAACCAAAAGGTTGGCAGTTCGAATCCACCAGCTGCTCCTAGGGTCACTATGAGTCAGAATCGACTGCAACAGGTTTGGTGTTTTTGTTTTTGTTTTTTTTTAATATATTTGTAGAGAGATTTTAATGAGACAGCTCACTGAGAACTCAGTGGTTGCTGGTTCATTGCCTTTCTCACTTCCTCACTGTCTAGCACAGGTGTAGAACAAACAGTGCTCAGAAGATGTTTGTTGATTGAATAATGATGACAGGAGGAACATAAACCAAACCAAAACCAAACCCACTGCCATCAAGTCAATTCTCACTCATAGCAACCCTACAGGACAGAGCAGAACTGCCCCATAGGATTTCCAAAGCTGTAAATCATTACAGAAGCAGACTGCTGCATCTTTATCCTATGGAGCAGCTGGTGGGTTCAAACCACTGATCTCGCGGTTTGCAGCTGAGCACTTTACCTACTGCACTGCCAGGGCTCACTAGAGAAACATAAAACCAAAACCAAACTCATTGCTGTAAAGTTGATTCCAACTCATAGCAACCCCACAGGACAGAGTAGAACTGCCCCATAGGGTTTCCAAGGAGCGCCTGGTGGATTTGAACTGAGGAGCTCTCAACCACTGTGCCACCAGGGGTCAGGAATGCAATTCTGAACAATCCCTCAACCACCCTGGCCTTCAGTCTCATCATGGGAATAATAATGCCTGATCAACCAACTCACCAAGGGTTGTGCAAGTCAAATGAGGTAGCAGAGATGGACACAATTTTAAAACCTCGTGTTATTTGAATCCAGGGTATTGTTGCCTGTTGTTGCCATCCTGTGCCCTGTTCTCACTGAGAATCACCCTGTATCTTCAAAATGTCTAAGAAGCCAAAGCTGAAGATTAACAGATAAAGTGTTTCTTGTGCATGGTCTGTCAGCTTCTTCAATGAGGCTCTAATCGCATTATTAAACTTAAGGAAGTTGTAGTCAAAAAATCAAGATCTTCCTCAAGTACCCCCAAGAAACGCTCCAGATCACAGCTTCTAACCTCTGGCCCAGTGGTGGCATGTAAACCTCTGCTGGATTGGGATCATTTTGCCCCACTCTGCTGGGAGCAAAGCAAACAACTCTATCACTCACAGAATGTAAACATAAACAGAATTAATCATGGATAACACCCAAACCAAACCCAGTGCCGTTGAATCGATTCCAACTCATAGCGACCCTATAGGACACAGCAGAACTGCCCCATAGAGTTTCCAAGGAGCGCCTGGTGGATTTGAACTGCCAACCCTTTGGTTAGCAGCTATAGCACTTAACCACTACGCCACCAGGGTTTCCCATGGATAATACAGAAAAGCAAAATATAATTAAGTAAGAACATCAGGCAAGTTGGTTCAGTTTGCAATTATTTTCAGAATTTCCAGATACCAAGAGCCTGAGAGGCAATATGAGGCAAGCATTGAATCACGAATACCTTTAGAACCAATGGGACCGATTTTTCCATGGCGACCCACACTGCCTTTTTGTCCTTTGTCACCCATGTCTCCTGCAGAAAACAAAATCAAAGTTGGTTGATGCACCTTTTTTACACTGTACATACATATATACACACATAAGAGGAGACTTAAAAATTACACTGTCTTTTAATGTCTACAAGATCTTGTATGTGATTATCACAGTAAGGCTTCCTCACAGGTCACCTGATGATATATTTTCCTAAGACAGACACATTTTCCCTAAAAAATCATACACATTATAGAACAGAGGAGGCTTGATGGGACATTCCCAATTCTTAAACCCAACCTAACTTCATTTTACTTCAAGACTCTGTAAGAGAAGACAAGACTGTCTTTCCTCCATCCTAATAAGACAGTGCTTCCCAGCTCTTATTCCTGCACCCAAACCAAGTAATCATTAAATTCTGTAAAACAGGCATAACTGGGCTTTTTTCATAAACCAGACTGTGTCCATATTGTGATGTGTGTCAGGCAGCAAAGCCATTAAGCTCCTCTCTCACTGCATTTGAAGACGGACTCTCTGAGGGGAGGTAAGGGGCCCTACAGGCAGGCAGGGATGGATTACCCAATGAGCGAGGGACCCATGGGTTTATTTGTGCTTACTAATTTACATGCTCAGTTTCACCTGTGTGAAATGGTACACTGTAGATTAGTAAGTAAACACAATTAAACCCATGTGTACCTTGCTTACTGGGTACTCCACCCCTGCAGGTAGGCCATGCCTGTTTCAAATATGAAGCTGGGAGATGAGAGAAAAAAGGGAGATGGCAAGGAGGCTTCCAGAAATGCCCTCTTACATACCTCATAATTTGACTAGTTCTATAGCAAAATGCCTGGTTACATGTGACTTGTCAGTACCTACAACATGGCTTGTGTGGGTAAGCAGTTGTAAGCAGAATAGGTTACTGCTCCTATTCCACGCTCTGCATCTTCCATATGCATTCATTACAACGAGATAATGATTCTCGCAGCCTCCATGAGACTGAGTCCAGCACAATTAGATGGTGTCTGGCTACCACCACTGACTGCTCTGACAGGGATCACAATAGAGGGTCCCGGACAGAGCTGGAGAAAAATGTAGAATAAAATTCTAACTCAAAAAGAAAAACCAGACTTGCTAGCCTGACAGAGACTGGAGAAACCCTGAGAGTATGGCCCCTGGACACCCTTTTAGCTCAGTAATGAGGTCACTCCTGAGGTTCACCCTTCAGCCAAAGGTTGAACACGCCCATGGAACAAAACAAGACTAAAGGGGCAAAAAAGCCCTGGGCAGGGGCTGGAAGGCAGGAAGGAACAGGAAAGATGGTAATAGGGAACCCATGGTTGAGAAGGGAGAGTGTTGACATGTCATGGGGTTTTTAACCAATGTCATACAACAATGTGTGTACTAACGGATGAGAAACTAGTTTGTTCTATAAACCTTCAGCTAAAGTTCAATAAAAACAAGAATAAAAAAAGAATGATTCTTACACGGTGCTCTCACAGAACTCTCTATTCTAATCACTGGACTAAGGTGGGATATGCCAGTTTTTACCCATTTACAGAACAAATTAAGTCAGTGAATAGAATTTATTAAGATTTTCTCCCACAAGATGTCCTTAAGCGCTTGACAACTGCTCCTCCTTGCTGCTGGTGATCATCATAGGCTACAAGCCAGACCAACAATGAGCTGGGAAATATACAAAGAAAAACTGGGAAAAGGAAGCAAAGACCTGGTATAATCACCTGATCTGCATTCCCAACGACAGGCTTGATGGAATATATTCTTTCTGTTTTGAATCATGACATTCTATTTCAACATCATTAATTCCCTCACAGAAAAACACCAGAGCAGTGACAGCTAAAATAAGTACAAAGAGTTTTCAATCAACCAATTAATCGGTCAATAAATTACACTCACTCTATTAGCTATCCTGCACCAGAAAAAGAAAAAATAGTACTGAGATAATTTCTACTCCTTGGCTTGTAACAATATACGCCAAAACTTCACTTTAATCGGGGGAAATGCTAAATTCTACTCTTAAAATGTGATTAAGGGGCATTATTCTATTACTGAAGGAGCAACCAAATATTAGACTCCCAGGGTTTGAAGGGATCACAGAAGCTGCTGAAGCCAGCTTTCTATACCATCTCCAAGTGGTAGTCCTCTTCCAGGGAATTCACCTCCAGCAATACACTAGCTCCTCAAGCAACCCACCTTTAGACAGCTCCAATTATTTGACCTGTAGGAACTCAGAAGCTCCCACTCTGCTATTTCCACCCAGCAGCCCTGGTTTTGCATGCCAGAGAAATGCAGAGGTAGCTGGGTCCACCTGCCACAAGGTAGTCCTCTAAACATCTTAAAACTCTTTCTTTCTGAAATCTTCCCTTCTCCTGGTTAAAAACCCTCAGTCACTTCCCTATTCTGGCTCTCTTTTCCTCTAGGCATCCTCCAGTCTGTGTTCCTGTGAAGAAATGACATCCCAACCTAAAATGCATGCCCCAATCATGATTTGGCCACCATCTCCTCCATTGTTCTGGACCCTTTGTATCCATTAACAAAGTCTGATGATAAAAGGTGATTGCAGTATTTCTGCCCAGTGTAGGGGACAACCTTCTTCCTTAAATCTATTTTTCAGAAGACCAACTTTCCTGTACCCGTTAACTCTCCAATGTGTCCCCTTTTCATAGGTCCTGAAGAGTTTAGCATTAGTGCTGAAAAACTTTGGCAGAGTCCCAGAACAAAACAGGAACGTAACCTCTACGAGTAAGAATTAACTCAACTGTAACAGGTTTGGGTTTTTTGTTTGTAATCTCAGTGTTTGATACTTCTCTTATTTTTGGTGTTATTCATTGCCCTTGAGTTGGCTCCAACTCTGTAGCAACCCCAAGTACAATAGAACAAAACCTTGATGGTCCTGTACCATTTTCATGATCATTGGTATGCTCCAGTCCACTGTTGTAGCCACTGTGTTTTGAGTGCCTTTCAACCTAGGGGGCTCACGTTCCGGTACTATATCAGACAATGTTCTGATCCATTAGGTTGTCATTGCCTAATTTTCAGAAGCAGATCAACAGGACTGTCTTCTTAGTCTGTCTTAGTCTAGAAGCTCCACTGAAACCTGTCCACCACGGGTGAGCCTGCTGGCATCTGAAATACTAGTGGCATACCTTTCAGCATCATAGCAACATGCAAGCTACCACAGTAGGACAAACCGACAGATGGGTGGCAGTTCTTACGTTTAAACCAAAAAAAAAAAAAAAAGAACTCATTGCCATTGAGTCAATTCCAACTCATAGCAACCCTATAGAATTGCGTAGAATTGCCCCGCAGCATTTCCAAGGAGCGGATGGTGGATTCAAACGGCTAACCTTTTGATCAGCAGCTGAACTCTTAGCCACATACCACCGGGGCTCCATTCTTATGCTGACATCTCCTCAAACCTTGGGGTGTTTTTGCTTGTTTTAATACTGCTCATTCATTGATCAACTGATAGTCTGCCAAGACGCTCACTATATTGTGTCCTCATTCCCCAACCTCATTGGGCATTTCAGACAAGGAAAGTTAGATTAAACAAGAGCTCAATACGGCACGTTCATAAAATCAGTGAATTTCCAGAGGAAGAGGAGGTCTTGGAGACCATTTAATCAAACCACATGTTCAAATGGGGAGACACAAAGGCCAAAAGAGACAATGATTTATCCGCGGTCTCGCACCTATTTCCTGCAGAGCTGGGGCTCAGGGCCAGCTCACCCTTCTCCCAACCCATGATGTCCTAACACATCCCACTGCCCAGCAGCAAGACTGTAAGGCTGAAACGGGTGCCTCCCAGCACCTCCAAGAAGCAGCCCTGCTGGATAAGTCCCCCAGTACTCCCCACCCTTGCTGAATTCTCAGGCTGAGTGGGGAGGGCAGTCATGGCCTGGAAAACAAAAGCCGAAATTTCTGCCCTAGGGATTTGCCTTCCCATGCAAAAGCCCACATACTGCAGAGGAGCCAGGTAAGCTATTTGAATGAGGCCTGATTGGATCTGAGAGTGAACCCATCACTTGAATCTATTGTTTGCTAAGAGTCTACCTGAAAAAGACAGAGAAGGAATTACAGAGTCTCCTGCCAAGCTTAAGGTTTCCTTCTCCCTGAGACCCCTGCAGAGATTTGGCGCTGGTTCCAGGACGGTGGTGGAGAACAGAAGCAGGACGGAGGCCCCTGCAGAGAAGAATTCAGAACAAGACCTCCGCCCTTTCCCTGTTCTCCCACCCAGACAGCTCCTCGCTGGAGGGGAAGGTCTGGCCCCAAACAGACAAGTAGGCAGAGGATAATGAGACCCGGAGGAGACGCTGTTGAGGAGAAACACCTGCCATCATAAATATAATTGGTATGGTGCTTTTTTTTCTCACCTAAGATTTCCCACCTTAACAGGACTATTAATTAATGATTCATCTAAGCAGCTGAAGGATTCAGGAAGTCTAGCACACATCCTGCTGTTGTAAATTGTAACCCGAGGATGATTTGAGAGCACTTGGCTTTTGGCCCGTCTCTAACGTTTCACAGCTAAGTGTTAATGCTCATTCAAGGCTGTTGCTGACACTGAGGCCTCTCTCTGCCTTAATCTATCAGACTGGAGCAGCAGTCACCAGCCAGGAACTGTGCTCAGCTCCTGCCCTTGGAGAAGCGTGGGGGCCCAGTCCCGGCCCTGGAGGTGCTAAGAAACCAAGCATCAGTATAGGAGAATTTGATACAATGTAAAACAACCAGCAAGTCACCAATGGAAGGATGAAGACCAGTTCCAAGCCCGGGGAGAAAGCAAACAGGGCCAGGTGGGTTAATCTAGGGCAGCAGTTCTCACACCTGAGCCAGCATCAGATCCACTAGAAGGCTTGTTAAAGCACAGGTGGCTGGGCCCAGCCCCCAGCGGTTCTGGTTCAATAGGACTGGGGTGGGATAGTTCTAATAAGATCCCAGGTGATGCTGATAGTCCAAGAATCATACTTGAGAGGCACTGCAGTTTGGAATAGAAGAAGAATGAAGGAACTAAGAGGTCATCCCAAGTAGGACAAGGCTTTGGAGTAAGGCAGGCCTAAGTCTGAATCTTAGCTCTGCCCTTTAAGAGCTGAGTGATCTTGGGTGAGTTACTCAATCTGTGCTCAGTTTTCTCATCTGTCAAAATGGCATCCTATATATAATAAAGGGTCTTAACATAATAAAATCTATTAAGAAAACATTCTGCATCCCACTTTGGACAGTGGCATCTGGGGTCTTAAACGCTAGCAAGCAGCCATCTAAGATGCAACAATTGGTCTCAACCCACCTGGAGCAAAGTAGAGTGAAGAACACCAAAGACACAAGGTAATTATGAGCCCAAGAGACAGAAATGGCCACATAAACCAGAGACTACATCAGCCTGAGACCAGAAGAACTAGATGGCGCCTGGCTACAACCGATGACTGCCCTGACAGAAAACACAACAGAGAACCCCTGATGGAGCTGGAGAGCACTGGGATGCAGACCCCAAATTCTCATAAAAAGACCAGACTTAATGGTCTGACTGGGACTAGAATGACCCCGGAGGTCATGGCCCCCAGATCTTTTGTTAGACCAAGACAGGAACCATTCCTAAAGCTAATTCTTCAGACAGAGATTGGACTGGACTATGGGATAGACAATGATACTGGTGAAGAATGAGCTTCTTGGAACAAGTAGACACATGAGACTATGTTGGCATCTCCTGTCTGAAGGAGAAATGAGAGGGTAGAGTGGGTCAGAAGCTGGCCAAATGGACACAAAAAAAGAGTGGACGGAAGGACTGTGCTGTCTCATTAAGGGGAGAGCAATTAGGAGTATATAGCTGGCGCTCCTTGGAAACTCTATGGGGCAGTTCTACTCTGTCCTGTAGGGTCACTGTGAGTCGGAATCAACTCAAGAGCAGTGGGTTTGGTTTTTGGTTTAGCAAGGTGTTTATAAATTTTTGTATGTGAGTCTGACTTGATTTGTAAACTTTCACTTAAAGCACAATAAAAATTAAAAAATAAAGAACCTTATGAAGTAGCATACTGTAAGTTAAGGCCTCCCATAGATTCCTCCTTTCTTAACTCCAGGACAATGGTTTGTTCTATGACTCTGTGCCCAGAACGCTGCTCTGCCCTACCCCAAATAAGCAGCAGTATAGCATAGAGGTTAAGAGCATGGACTCTGGAGCCTAAGTTCCATTTTTTCTCTGTCATTTAAATGTGTGACCTCAGTGTCTCAGTTTCCTTACCTACAAAATGGGTATCTTACTGGGTTGTTGTGGGAAATACAAGACAAACCATTCAGAACAGTGTCTGGCACATAGAAGTTGGCACATAAGCTCCATTGCTATAATTACTATTCGGAGCAGGGGTGGATTAACCAGTAAGCACGGTATGTACCTGCTTACAGCAAGCAAGGCACACGCAGGCTTAACTGTGCTTACCTAGTTTTTTTCTACTAATCTGTAGTGCACAACTGCACCCGGGTTTCATGACGTGGTGAAACCCTTGTGAAACGGTGCACTACAGATTAGTAAATATGCACAAATAAGCCCGCGCATACTTTGCTTATTGGGTAATCCATCTCCGATTCCAAGGCAGAAACTCTCAGAGTTGGGAAGGGTCCTCTAGCCCTTTGCTGCTTCAAGTGTAATCCCATGGACTAGGAAAACAGACATCACCTGGGAGCTGGAGCTGGATAACAACAACAAAAAAAAAGAGCTCATTGCCATCGAGTCGATTCCAACTCATAGCGGCCCTATAGGACAGAGTAGAACTGCCCCGTAGGGTTTCCAAGGGGCAGCAGGTAGATTTGAACTGCCAATCTCTTGGTTAGCAGCCATAGCTCTTAACTACTGCACCACCAGGGCTCCTGAAACTGGACCGACACAAAATCTTGGGCCTTGCCCCAAGGCTGGTGCGTCAGAATCTGCATTTCAGCACTTTCCACAATTGACTCTTCTCTGCACTAAAGCCAGAGTAGCAGTGGTCTAGATTCTGCCGGGCAGCCCTCACTGAAAGCATGTGGTTAAGATTTCACCATAAAACACTCCGTACAGGCAGCAGGTACTAATGAGAGTTAATATTATAGGTGCATGGAGTTATAGGGCAATTCTGTTAGTGTTTCCATCTTCTGGAGATAAATTAGAATACTTCCAGGCCAATGTTGTGCCAGGAAAGCACTTTCTTATGTATTTGATTTCAACCTCACAATATTAATAACATTATGATCCCTTTCCTCCAGAAGACAAACTGGAGTTCAGAGGGGGGAAGTGACCCAGCACGGGTAATACAACTAGCTGGTAAAAAACTGTATTGTCTTTGCTCAAATTCCCATTCCACTTCGCATGTAAGTCTGGACAAGTCACAATTCTTTTTAAGCCTAAGCTTCCTTATCTGTAAAATGGCACAAAAATAAAATTTAACTTACAGGGTTACTATGAGGACTAAACAGCATGCTGACTGTAAAGAGCATAGTTTAGGACTTGGCTCATAATAATGCAGATTTTATTCAAGCCTAGGTCACCTGACTTGGAGTCAGGATTCCGAATCCCACACCTCAGCTATGGACTAATGCAGTATCTAGAATTGTCTTTGGTGCTTCCTTGCTGGTTGCACAGTAATGCTATTCGGTTATATGCATCCCCTCCTAGTGAAGTCGGTTTTGCTCTTCCCCGAAGCATGCTGGGGATGAACTCGGGATGGACTCGGACTAGGGTACAAGGTCAGGAGTGGCGTGACTGGGCTAGTGGCCAACCCAAGGAATGCCTTAGCAACAAGAAAAACATCTGGGCCTGGACATGAAGTCCCTGGGAACACTGGCTGCCCAAGGGCTCGGGAAAAAAACAAGCCTTAGCCCCAGCTGGAATGGTATATAAGCTTGTGTCCCCTGCCAGGTGGTGGCAGAGTGCTACTTGGGTCCAGCCACCACCCTGGACCATCCCATACGTAAAGTTCTCCTAATAAAACGTATGTCCCAATTGCTGGTTCCGGAGACTTTCTTTGGTCTCTTGGAAACGTGGCCGATCTTGGGTCCAAATGCTGCTGGCTTGTTACTCAACACTGTTCTTTGTAGTAGTACACCTTCTCTTCACTTGTTGACTATCTCATTATCCAATATTTCACATTTACGACAATAGTAAAAAATCTACTGACTGTTTTGTGCATTAACATGACCAGTGGGACATACAGTGCACTTCTACATTTTCTGCCTCTCAGGGTTATTGGGAAGCTACTGTCCCACTGACAGTATGAATCTCTATAAATGTATGAAATGAAAGAAATGGACACTCCATTTTCACATAATGCCGATTTCACATAACACCGGTTTCACATAACAGCCTGATCTTTGGAAACTACCCATGTCAATAAGTGAGGAGAGGGTATATTACCACCAAAAACGATTCTCCACAAATTCAGTCACAGCTGAAAGATTGTAATTCTAAGTGTCAAGGGGCTGAAGGCACAGTGCATGCTTACCTGGTTAGTCAATCCTTATGGAAAGGCAAAAAACCACCCCTCCTTCAGCCCTGAAGGTAGGTAACTGGTGATTGGGAAATCAGCGAAAGATACGCAGCCATGCCAGAAAGGTTCCCCAGAGCCTACTAGCCTCTGCTTGGCAGTGAACGAGGAGGTCTCTTGGCCAGTGGGGAGTTGAGAAGGTTGGTGGGGTCCCTGGACTCTTCTGTCCCTTCTCATTTACTTCCAGGCCTCTACTTCCATCCTAAACTCATGGTTTCCTCCTTTGAACCCCACTTGCCTTCGAACCCCACTCTCTTCAAATCCTACTCACCTTCAAACCCCACTCCTCCTTGAACCCCACTCTCCTTTGAACCCCACAAGAAATGAGATCTGCTCATGCCCTGACATTTTCTACAAGGAAGGCACTATGGACAGCTGGGCCTGAGGTGGCTGAATGGAGATTCCATCCACTGAATAGAGCCAATGCACCCCTATTCATAACTCCCACCCCACGACAGTACTTCTGCTGATCCAGCTACCATTTACTGAGCACCTACTGTGGCTGTGATTGGTGCTAGGCAATACACACGTACATACTACACAAACACACACACATATATATACATACATACTCCTTATCCTCACACAACTCAAGGTTGTAAAGCTGGTTATGTGGCAAGCAAGGTTTGAACCCAGACTACCAGAACTACCCAAGAGACTTCTCAAGCTACATGCTTCCCCTCCGCCATGACAGCTACACACACTGAGATCTACTGCTGTTGTGAGCTATCGTTTAATAGGAATATTACAACTTTTAGGTGTGTTGGGGAAGAAGAAAAAGGTGAGAATCATTAAAACAGATGGAGCTTGTCAATACATTCTCTATAGCAACCCAAGGTCTTTTAGGTAGTAACTTGTTTGAACTTGCAGACATTTCTTGGAATCTAACACTTGAGCAGAAAAGTAATGTGGTTACAAACCCAGAGATTCCCAAAGAACAAGAGCACTGTTATCTTTTTTTCTGTTTCCAAGAAGGTCTTCTTGCTCCTTCAAATGACAAACATTTTGCAAAAGGCAAACAAACCTCCCTCCCCCTAATTTTATGAGATGACTGGAAAACGCGCTAGAAAAAATTATACCCTGTCCCTTTAAGTTTTAAAGAGCTTTTGGTGGAGACACCCCAGAGGGCTGTGAGCTAATCTAATATCCCCATCCTCACATTCCATTACACTAATGAGAAGTGGTGAAAGGCTTACATTTGTCCTCTAGACACGCACAAGGAGCAGGAGCAACTCACAGCAGGAATGTAATTCTTATTAATTTTAATGAAGATATCATACAGTCCTTTAAGGTGGAGATGGGGCAAAAAGAGGCACTTGGAATTCAGCTTCCTCAGCGATTTTTAATGAAGGGTAACGTGCACATTATAAAGCCTAGAAATCCCATCTCTGAAGTTACAGTAACCCTCTACCTTCTCATGTTGGGAGGGTCCCCAGCCTTCTGTGATGTAGGGCCCCAGGGCGACTTTCCTCCTCTTGTCTTGGCTGTGTGTTCTGGGGACTGTAAGCCTAGACAGCTGAGATGACACACTTTTAGTAAGTCATGTCAGCAAAGGCACTCTCTGTACTATTTTTCACACAGCAGTGTAGGCTGGAAATATGGAAATTATTCTTATTTCAATCAAGGACAAAGGACAGCAGGATGTAACTGCCTGACCCATTTATTTGTCTACTGCTATTTCAGAAAAGGCAATCAGCACTGTGCGTGCACTTTCTCCTGCAGCTGTTTGAGTTCCCCCAATGGGGTGGGGGGTTCCGTTTGTCAACTGGAAACCCCCCACAGACCATGCGTTAGCCAATTAGTTGCCTCTCCCACCTGCAAACCAGGTTCCGTGTGGACACACCACTCACATTTCGCTGAAGCTGAGGTAAGAAGAGCACCTTGGGTAGAGGGTGTCTGGATGCTTGCTCCCCAACATTCGGTCTCCAGACCGGCAGCATTAGCATCACCTGGGAGCTTGTTGTTAGAAATGCAGAATCTCAGGCCCACCCTCCTGAGTCAGAGTCTGCATTTTGACAAGATCCCAGGATGGTTCGTGTGCAGACTGCAGTTTGAGAAGAATTGGTGTAGACAAAGCCTTCCATCCATTCAGGCAAGTAGAAAATGAAGCCAAGCTTGGCATGGCCAGAAGTCTTGGTTCACAAATCTGTTCTCTAAAACCAGGTGGAGCAGCTCCCTCACCTTGGGGAAGAGACTGCGTGTATACAGACCTGGGGCCTTCACCCAGTAGACAAAGATCACCTACAGATTTCAAAGATACTACATTTCAAAGATAATTTTCAAAAAAATGGATTGAGAGCCTTCCATGTGCCAGGTCCTGTGCTAGGCACTGGAGATGCAGAAGTGAAAATAACATGGCCTCTGACCTCGAGTCAGCTGCAGCCTTGCAGGAGAGTAAAATATATAAAGCGATGGATACAATGCACCATCTACAGTGAGCCTACAGCGTATCTGCTACAGGCGTGGCGTTAAAGGGCACAGTTCACAGTCCGCTTCTCAAGGACCTGCAGGAGAAATCTCTCTGGTCTCAACGCGTGTGTCTTAAGCAGCTGATTTGTTTTTCTCTAGTGGATTCTGAGTCCAATAACCTGGAGGTTTTCAAACTGCATGTTCTGCAAAGCCCCAAGAGCGCAAGGAGGCTCGGGGGACGGGGAGGATCCATGGATGACTCTGAGTGCACTGTGATCCGCTTTAAGAAGGGTAGCTCCACTTTTATCTATTGTACACTACATATGGAAACCCTGGTGGCATAGGAGTTAAGAGCTATAGCTGCTAACTATAGTTCGAATCCACCAGACACTCCTCAGAAACCATACGGGGCAGTTCTATCTACTCTGTCCTATAGGGATGCTATAAGTCAGAATCAACATGACGGTAACAGGTTTAGTTTTGGTTTGGTTTATACTACATATGGCTTCTACTACTTAAAAAAAAAAAAAATTACAAATCACTGATGTCACCAACTGTATTTTCCTTCCTGCCTTGATGAGAACTCAAAGCCACCTTTGTAGATCACCCCCACCAAATGGACCAGTCTCATGGCATGTGTTTTATTTAAATAACCTGATATAGATTCGTACTTCTTCTGTTCAAAATGTTCTACCTCAGTTAAATTTAATTTGTTGCATTTTAAACAGTGCAGGAAAAAAAAATAGGAGGTACAGAAGAGAGCTCGAGATGGATATGGGAGCAAAACAGTGAAATAAAAGCAAATACTGAGTGGTAGCGCCAAGAGGAAGTATTCAGCTCTGCTTGGGAGAGTCAGGAAAACCTTCAGAGTAGGCTGTCGTTGGGAAGATTCTTGAAAAACAAATAACTTTTGCCTGATGATCTAGGAAAGAAGCATTACAGTCAGAGTAAGAGCATGTACGGCGTTTATAAAAATGGTTTACAGTCATGCGAGGAAAGGATCTAATCCCAGCCAGTGACAAAGAAAGGAGGATAGAGAATAGCCTAGACAATGTGCCAGAACGACTGAGAAGGCCAGTAGAAGTTACTGTAAGTCACACAACTCAAGGCCATAGAGATCCAAGTGTGAAAAGGGAACTGGCAAAACTATAGAGACAGTTAAAAGACCAGGGATTGCCAAAGGTTCAGGGGGGAGGGGATGGGGATGAATAGGTGGCGCACAGGGTATTTTTTAGGGCAGTGAAGCTATTCTGTGTGATACGGTAATGGGAGACACGTGACACTATGCATTCAGCAAAATCCATGGAACTGCAGAACACAAAAAGTGAACCGTAAGGTAAACTACAGACTTCAGTTAATAATAATTTCTCAGTATTGGCTCATAAATTGTTAACAAATGTACCACAGAAATGCAAGCTGTTAATAATAGGGGAAACTCGTACAGTAGGAAGAGGGAACACATAGGAACTCTACTTTCTGCAAAATTTTTCTGTGAACCTAAAACTGCTCTAAAAAATCAAAGTGTAGTTTTTAAGGAAATTGGAAGAAGTTGAAGGTAAAACTTCACTAGAGATATGATCATTTTGGCAGCTGTTAGATACGACAAAGCAAAAGGTTGGAGAGAGGCTGGGGGTGGGGTACCCTCAAGAGCCATTATTGTGAACTAAATGGTTGATGCTATGTGAGAATGAGAATAATGATCTAAAATGGGTCGAGAGAATCCACTACCTAGCAGCCCAGGATCATGTGCCTGTAACCCAGGAGGAGTTAGGGAGCAAGTGCGATCTGCTTATATATTAGAACCTAATCTGAACTGAGCAAGGCTTGGCCTTTGGGGCTAGTTTTAGACCAGGGGTTCTTAAACAAGGATGTGCATCAGTGTAATCTCGGAGCTTTTGCAAACTACAGGTTTTGTTCCCCAGAGATTCTGATAGAGTAAGCCTGGGATGGTCTACAATCATATTTTCCGGTAGGGAACGTGGCACTCTGGCCCCTTGATGTTGAGCTAAGGACAGTCTGCCCCTACTGTGCATTTGAAAGCTCAGCAGACATCAAACTAGAACAGCTGCAGCCTGTTTAAAACTGGCTCAATGATGTGCATTTGGGGCAGCCAAGTCGCTGTGGCAATCAGCCCTTTCCTTGGTCATCTCCATCGATGGGGTGAGAACAATCAGTGGTGACAAGAAGTCACACAGCATCACGGTAAGTAGGGTTTGGAGCAGAGCATCCTATGATTAGGACTTCCTTGACGGAGCATGAAGAATCCAATCAGGAAGAGACAAGAGCACGTGGTGGATGTTTGAAGGAAAAGAGTCATCACAGAGGAAATTGAGAGATTTGAAGCTGGTGAGAAATTCTGACAATAAAGCAATACTGAAATATCTGACGGGACTTTCTCCTACTTTGTTCATAAACTAGCAAAAAAGTAAATAGGAGCTGCTAGTCTTCTAGCCATTTCACAGTGAGTGTTACTGGTAGAAATAACCACAAAAAAACAAAACTGACTATAACGCAAACTGCTGGGGAGGGGCGGGGATTGCCATTAACTCCAAATTGATGGAAGAATCATCTCTCGTGCAAATTTGGAAAATTGTAACCAGAGAAATGGATCTGGCAGAAATAATGATGCAAAAGAAAACTTAAAATGCCAGAAGCTATGATTCATAAAATTCCATGTAGAGGAAAAAACTGCCCGATGAGTCTGGTAAAATACACGGGAGAAATGATTCCAGTGAAAGTAATTTCTAAAAAATAAAAAAGCATAACTTATTTAACTATCGTCAATCATAAACATGATTAAAGATTTAAATTAGCTTAATGGGATCTACTGAGGAAAATACTCAAAACGTTCCTCAAGTCAAAATAACCATCCTGAAAAGATCCCCCGGTGATCACAATGAGTGCCCTCCGTTGAGAATCACTATTGGACACTGAAGTCACTCCTGAGGGTCACCCTTCAGCCAAAGATTAGACAGGCCCATAAAACAAACAATACACGTAGCTCAGCCATGTATATGAGACTAAATGGGCGCCCCAGCCCGGGGGCAAGGACAAGAAGGCAGGAAGGGATAGGAAACCTGGACAAATAGACATGGGGAATGCAAGGTGGAGAAGGGGAGAGTGTTGACACGTCGCAGGGTTGGCGACCAATGTCACAAAACAATATATGTATTAACTATTTAATGAGAAATTACTCTGTAAACCTTCATCTAAAGCACAAGTAAAAAAAATAGAAGAGACCACCTACAGATTGGGAAAGAATTTTCAGCTATGACATCTCCGACCAGCGCCTGATCTCTAAAATCAACATGATTCTGTCAAAACTCAACCACAAAAAGACAAACAACCCAATCAAGAAGTGGGCAAAGGATATGAACACACATTTCTCTAAAGAAGATATTCAGGCAGCCAACAGATACATGAGAAAATGCTCTCGATCATTAGCCATTAGAGAAATGCAAATTAAAACTACGATGAGATTCCATCTCACACCAGCAAGGCTGGCATTAATCCAAAAAACACAAAAGAATAAATGTTGGAGAGGCTGTGGAGAGATTGGAACTCTCATACACTGCTGGTGGGAATGTAAAATGGTACAACCACTTTGGAAATCTATCTGGCGTTATCTTAAACAGTTAGAAATAGAACTACCATACAACCCAGAAATCCCACTCCTCGGAATATACCCTAGAGATACAAGAGCCTTCATACAAACAGATATATGCACACCCATGTTTATTGCAGCTCTGTTTACAATAGCAAAAAGTTGGAAGCAACCAAGGTGTCCATCAACGGATGAATGGGTAAATAAATTGTGGTATATTCACACAATGGAATACTACGCATCGATAAAGAACAGTGACGAATCTCTGAAACATTTCATAACATGGAGGAACCTGGAAGGCATTATGCTGAGCGAAATGAGTCAGAGGCAAAAGGACAAATACTGTATAAGACCACTATTATAAGATCTTGAGAAATAGTAAACCTGAGAAGAACACATACTTTTGTGGTTACGAGGGGGGGAGGGAGGGAGGGTGGGAGAGGGTTTTTTATTGATTAATCAGTAGATAAGAACTGCTTTAGGTGAAGGGAAAGACAACACTCAATACATGGAAGGTCAGCTCAATTGGACTGGACCAAAAGCAAAGAAGTTTCCGGGATAAAATGAATGCTTCAAAGCTCAGCGGAGCAAGCGCGGGGGTCTGGGGAACATGGTTTGCGGGGACTTCTAAGTCAATTGGCAAAATAATTCTATTATGAAATCATTCTGCATCCCACTTTGAAATGTGGCGTCTGGGGTCTTAAATGCTAACAAGCAGCCATCTAAGATGCAGCAATTGGTCTCAACCCACCTGGAGCAAAGGAAAATGAAGAACACCAAGCCCACATGACAACTAAGAGCCCAAGAGACAGAAAGGGCCACATGAACCAGAGACCTACATCATCCTGAGACCAGAAGAACTAGTTGGTGCCCGGCCACAATCGATGACTGCCCTGACAGGGAGCTCAGCAGAGGACCCCTGAGGGAGCAGGAGAGCAGTGGGATGCAGACCCCAAATTCTCATAAGAAGACCAAACTTAATGGTCTGACTGAGACTGGAGGAATCCCGGCGGTCATGCTCTCCAGACCTTCTGTTGACACAGGACAGGAACCATCCCTGAAGACAACTCATCAGACATGAAAGGGACTGGTCAGCGGGTGGGAGAGAGACGCTGATGAAGAGTGAGCTAATTATATCAGGTGTACACTTGAGATTGTGTTGGCAACTCTTGTCTGGAGGGGGGATGGGAGGATAGAGAGAGAGGGAAGCCGGCAAAATTGTCAAGAAAGGAGAGACTGAAAGGGCTGACTCAAGACGGGGAGAGTAAGTGGGAGTAGGGAGTGAGATGTATGTAAACTTATATGTGACAGACTGATTGGATTTGTAAACGTTCACTTGAAGCTTAATAAAAGTTATTATAAAAAAAAAAAAAAATAGAAGAATCACTGAGAATGTGTGAGGGACCCCAGTTTGGCTATACCCTCAAACTCAAGCCGAATGTTGTGGGGAGGGGCAATCATGAAAGCAAATTGGAGCAATAATGGAAAACAACTAAATTTTACGGAGCACCTACTATGCACCAGGCTTACTGGTTTTTTATTTATCCTTTAATAAATATTCCCAAAAAAAAACCCAAACTCATTGCCATCGAGTCTACTCTGACTCACAGTGATCCTATAGGACAGGGTAGAACTGCCTCATAGGGTTTTCAAAGAGTGGCTGGTGGATTCCAACTGCCAACCTTTTGGTTAGCAGCCAAGCTCTTACCCACCATGCTACCAGGGCTCCATTAATAAATATTAAAAAAAACAAACCCATTGCCATCAAGTTGATTCTGACTCATAGCAACCCTACAGGACAGAGTAGAACTGCCCCATAAAGTTTCCAAGGAGTTCCTGGTGGATTCGAACAGCCAGCCTGTTGGTAAGCAGCCATAGCTCTTAACCACTATGCCACTAGGGTTTCCTAATAAATATTAGTAGATAATAATACCTAGCAAGTATATTATTTTGATTTTTCAGGTATGGAAACTATAGCTTGGAGCAGTCACAGAGCTGGTAAGTGACAAGGGTAGTATGTGAAGCCAGTCTGTCTCGCTCCAAACCCCTGCTCCTTCTGCTCACATGCATGCCCCATTTTCTCAGAAGCCTCTTTTCAAAAAGCACTTTGACATATTCCCAGATCCACCCCACTCTTTCTCAGTGAAAACCAAGTCAGCCATCCCAGTTTGGCAGCTCTGAATGGGTTCCCAGCATGCTAAAACCAGGAAAGTCCTGGCCCCCCGGGTTCTTGTAAGGTTGTTGTTTTCCGTGTGCAGTCCTGGCTGGAGCAAGAGTCGTTTGGAAGCTACAGCTGCCAGTGATTGAAGGTAATCTCACCAAAGAACAGGTGCACCTGCGGAATTGCTGCAATCAGCTAAAGTGCACGGTGCTGAGCTAGAAACGAGCCTCTGTGGAAATCAGGGAACGCAGGGGGTGGCGGGGTGGGAGAAGTGGATAGGAGAATTCTGAAATACTGCAAAGCTTCCAACCCCACACCGGACAGAGAAATTCCAGTGAGCGTCTTTGAAAGGTCAACATTATGCTGAGGCAGAGTTGCCCAGCACATCTGAGCTCCAAATACAATCTGCCCAGGCACCACTTACCAAGCTGACCTAAAAGACAAGCAGCACAATGGTAGGAAGTGAACTCAGAGCCATGGTGGATTTGCGCAGGGCACATGCGAGCCTGAATCTCCAGCCTGAGGTGGCTGCAGATCTCAATATGGTAACTCATGTCCCATCACTCTGTTTGAAAGAAAACAGCTGTAAATTAGTCCCGTAAATATCACATAGTACATAAACACATTACATTCTCTATGACCCAATGTCCTTGAGAATAAACATTATCCAGAACAGAACACTTAATCACTACTAGCTAAATGACAGAAAGACACCATTATCAGAAAAAAGAACTCAGTGATTGCAGAGCACAGGAAGTCAGGCTAGTTCCCTAATGAGTTCCCCACGTACAAAGGCAACCCTCAGATAGAAAAACTACAAAATATTTGCATAGTTTTTCTTCTATGCAAATAGATAATAATGACAGCAACTGCCACAGCCCATGCACCTACTGTGTGCAGGACATTTTACATCCAACCTCTCATTGACTCTCACGACATTCCTCTGAGGTAGGTATCATCCCCCATTTTACAGATAAGTAAAAATGGAAGTTCAGAAAGATAAAGCAGTTTGAATAAGTTTTCGTGGCTGGTAGACAGTGGAGCCAAGATTCAAACCCAGATCTGTCCGGTTCCAAAATCCATGTTCTTTTTCCTACCCCAGTTGAAGATGTTGACCACATCCTTCCTGTTTCTCCCAGCAAACATTACCAACCTAGAGATGCGGGCTTGGGCCTCAGTTTTCCCACTAACCATGTGACCATGGGCAAGTAAGTTCCTCAACCTGTTTGAGTCTTAGGTTCCACGTAAATGAACATTTGAGGGTGGAACTTTCAGCTCGATTATTCTATGATTCCATTTCTACAAATGTAGAAATTCTACAATTGCAGAATTCCTGCCAGGAGCTGCTGTGACTTACTCTGCTATTGGATAAAGACTAATATCCCCCACTTGATGGCTAAGATAACAACAGAAAACTTAGACAATGTTTACAGAGTCATAGAGCCCAAAAGTGACACAGCCTAGATCCTCTAATGTTAAAAACCAGATGCCACCAAGTCAATTGAGCTCATGGTGAGCCCATGAGTGTCAGAGTAGAACTGTGCTTCCTAGGGTGTTCAATGGCTGATTTTTTCAGAAGTACCTTGCCAAATCTTTCTTCCAAGGCACCTCTGGGTAGACTCGAATTGCCAACCTTTGAGTTAGCAGCCAAGTGCATTAACTGTTTGCCTCACCCAGGGATTCCCCCATGATGTTAAACCACCATGATATTTCCACTCACCTAAGCTGTCACCCCTGGGATGTCAAACTCCACATCTCCTTATGCCTCCTAGCTCTCCATGTTCCACCTGATTTCAGAAACCTTGAAGAGTTCAGCAGCTTCCAAAGCCCCTGCCCACACCCCTGGCTCAGGCTGAGGCTCTGATCCTACACTCAATTACAGAGCAGCAAGGAAGGTCATTATGGACAGTTGTTCTCCAACACATCCTGCTCTTGGGCTCACCCTCCATCCATCCCCACCCCTCAAGTCCCCACCCCTCAACAGGGACCTGGTAGGCCTCCTTGAGTCCAGAAAGCCCTGGTCTACACCTGAGTTCCAGGTCTGGGCAGGCCTCCAAGACTCAAAACACCTGCCAGTCACCCTGCCTGTACTAAGTAAACTAGAGTTCTTTTTAGAAGCCCTGTGATTCCACAAAAAATCAACCCTGCTACCTTGATGTTGGAAACCCTGGTGGCACAGTGGTTAAGTGCTACGGCTGCCAACCAAAGGGTCGGCAGTTCAAATCCGCCAGGCGCTCCTTGGAAACTCAATGAGGCAGTTCCACTCTGTCCTATAGGGTTGCTATGAGTCGGAATCGACTCAACGGCACTGAGTTTGGTTTGGGTTTGACCTTGATGTAAACTGATTGGCCCAGGAAGCAGTGTCTGAAACAAACAACTGCTGCCCAAACTGGCAACTGCTCCCTGCTGAAGGGCTTGGGAGATGGAAGAAAGGAGGGAAGCAGAAAACGCCTTGGAGGCCCAGCACTAGGGTAGAATCATTAGTTGATGGTCTCATAATAAACCTCTGTAGTGTAAATGTTCCTGGGGGTATCTCTTCTTTGCAACTGCACAAAGTCAAATTAAATTTCCCCTTGCCCCAGCCCAGCCGTCTAAAGTCAATGACTCCCCAGGGGCAAAGTCGTCACACTTTATGCAAACTTGAATTACACAAATTTGAAGCCAGATAATATAAAAATATTAGTAAAATCCCATTAAATTTGGTGGAGTCCTCCCATTTAAGCAATTCACTAATTATTACTCACCACATTATTTCAGAGCCGGTGAGTCAAGAGCATTATAAATTACACATGGCAATACCACTTCATCAAGCTCAGTGACACAGCACTACACAGAGATTCTACCCTCCACCTTCTGCCATAAGGAAGGCCCAGATGCTGCTTACATGCATCCGGATGTCTGTCAGTGAGCTTGATGATTAGCACTTACCATTAATATTTTGGAAGCCCCGGTGGTGTAGTGGTTAAGAGCTATGACTGCTAACCAAAAGGCCAGCAGTTTGAATCCACCAGGCACTCCTTGGGAACTCTATGGGGCAGCTCTACTCTGTCCTATAGGGTCGCTATGAGTCAGAATAAACTCGATAGCAACAGGTTTTGGTTATTATTTTAAATCTATTTTACTTCCTCTAACTATTATCCAAGGGGCCCTGGTGTCACAGTGGTTAAGAGCTACGGCTACTAAACAAAAGGTCAGCAGTTTGAATCCACCAGCCGCTCTTTGGAAATCATATGGAGCGGTTCTACTCTGTCCTATTGGGTCACTATGAGTTGGAAGTGACTAGATGGCAATGGGTTTGGTTTGGTTTTGGTTAACTATTTATTATCTAAGTGTTTGATAAATGGTGGTGCCACTATTAATCGTGCTGAAAAACTCACTCCAAATTCTATAGAAATATAGAATAGAAATTGGAATAGAAATCAGACGTGGAAAAAAAAAATACTATGAAGAAGGCAGACTGACCACCATGACATCATATTCTCATATCTTATGAAAGAAGAGATTACACTATAAGATATTGGAGGTCATACTGAGAAAATAAATAAGTAGCATTAAAGTAAAGCTACACTAGTGAGTAGCCAGGCCAGAAGCCCTGGTCTAGATTAACCGACTTCAAAGCCCATGCTTGCCCCATTCCATCGCCCTGCCTTCCAGAGCAGAAGCCTCCTACAGCCTTCCCAAGGCAAACTGTCTCTAAGCATAAGCCAGCACACACCACCATTGAGAGGACCAGGTCATGGTCTGATTCAGGGCTCTAAGACCCACAGCCCTGCTTCACTCACAGCAATGCCTCTTCTCTGAGGGCGCTGCATCTCCATGGCAGGCTTGTCAAAAAGGGCCCTTCTCTGAGGGGTTGTGGGCATGGTCTGAGGAGCCAGAGCCAGTGCGCTGCCTGGAAGCCTGCAGTTTAGTGTGTAAGTGTCTGTCTGTCTCTCTCCCTCTCTGTCATTTTTTGCTCTACTATCAAACCCTTCATACTGGAGCTTCCTCTTAAAAAGGCCCTTTTCTCTCCAAATACCAGGCAAAGCATGGCTCATTTGAGACAGAAACATTTACTTATGTGCTGTGGAGTTTTCTCTTCATCTCAAGTTAATACTTATCCAGTACCCACTGGTTCATAGGTTTGAGGCATTTGAAAGCTCTTGGCAAGATCCTCTTAGACTTCCTATCCCAGTATAATTGGGTTTAGGTAATTTGTCATGTTGCAGTGGCAAGAAAGAAAGGAAGGGAGGGAGGAGGAAGAGAGGAAAGATGGAAGGAAGGAAGGAAGGAAGGGAGGAAGGAAAAAAAGGGAGGGAGGGTGGAAGGAAGGGAAGAAGTGAGGGAGGAAGGAGGGATAGAGGGGAGGAAGGAAGCAAGGAAGCAGAGATTTTAATAGAGAAAGCTTGTAGCATTGAATGTGCAGTCTACTTTTGCTTGCAGGTTCTCTCATTATGCTCATTCAAAAGCTAAAGATAAAAAGAGACTATCAGCTTTAATCCCATGACTCTGGGGTAGTTTTCGGCTAGTTGCCCATGTGTGCTTTAAGCTGCTCTGTAAATCCATCAAGCAAATAGCCAGAAAGAGCCACAAGGTAACAGACCTTGAATCACTGACTTGCAGGATCACAAAGGGCATATGAGCCACAAATTCCTGCCCTCAAGGAGCTTACAATCCAATTAGGGAGACAAGACATGCACACAAAAAAAGATATCAAGTAAAGTCAGGAAGTGTTCATACCACAATTACTGAGTGACTAAATGCAAGGCATTGTAAAAGAAAATTTCAGTCTAATAGAAAAATAAGAGGTATACACACAATTAAAAAAAAAAAAAAAAAAGAACATGCCAAATTCCCTCTAGACTGGGAGCTTTGCACTTTCTGTTCCCTCTGCTTGGACAGCTCCCCTCAGACAGCCATATGCCCATCTGCTCCTTCACCTTCTCCAAGCTCTGCTCAAATGTCTTCCAGTTGGTGAGGCTTTCTATGACAACCATATAAGTAGCAAGCCCCTCATTCAATCCCTAGTCCTCTTATTTATTATTTATTATTCTCCATAGCTTTGTCAGCCACCAGCAACCTATGTATGTATTAATTGTCTGTCTCTCTAACAAGAATTTAAGCTCCATGGGATGTGTCTATTTGTTTATATCCATAGCAAGTAGTACAGAACATAGCATAAAACAAGTGCTCAATAAATACTTATTGACTACAATGACAAATTGCTACTGGAATTCAGAGATGGTTTTGTGTGAAATGAACTGACCAATTGGCAAAAAGGGACAGGGATCATTTGATGAGAAGGAACAATAGAAATATAGGCTGATACACCAAACCAAACCAAATCTGTTGCCGTTGAGTCAATTCCAGCTCATAGTGACCCTATAGAACAGAGTAGAACTGCCCCAAAGGGTTTCCAGGGAGCAGCTGGTGAATTCAAACTGCCAGCCTTTTGGCTAGCAGCCGGGATCTTAACCACAGCACCATCAGGACTCCATAGGCTGATATAGAGGCAGTAAAGTGCAGAAAAGCATGAAGAACAAAAAGGGATTCATTGATTCATTCAGCCAAAAGTTATTATGGCAGACACTACACTCCCTCTAGGAATACAATCAGTAAACAAGACATTTGCCTCCAGGGAGTTTTGTTTATTGGGCTGAAGTGTAAGATTCAATAAAAGAAATTAGGGAGAAGAGGGTGAAAAGCTAGGCAGTGTAGAAAATAAGTTTCCAATCCAATTTCTATTTTGTAAACAGGGAGATCCAATTCAACAAGCATTTGTGGGGAACATCATTCCAGCTGAAGGGAGTAAGTGTATGGAGGCAGATTGGGGGGACTCTAAGGGTGCCAATTTGGTGGGACCAAGGGTCCACACAAGGGAATGATGGGGAAAGACTGTAGTTTGTATCATCATGATAAAGCCACAGGTACAGGAATGGCTTACTCATGTTTTCCAAAAGCATCCGTCCCCCACACACATACATTAACACCACCAACAGCCCCAACTCCTGAAATAAAAACACGCTAGAGCTCTAATTTTATAGGACGAAAAGCAACAAACCTGAGATCTCCTTGTGAAATGATGTCTTATGTTAAAAAATAAATACATAATGCCACCTTTTTAAGCAGAAAACCAATGGTCATGGAAACAATGAGGAAGAATCATCTTTGCTATTGTTTGCTGTCTAGAAGGATGAAGCTGAGGTTCTTCGAGTACAAAGTCAAGGAACTCGCATGGGTCCTGAACAGGGCATCTGGAGGTCTTGGTTTCAACCTCGACTCAGCCACAGACTCACTGTGTGATCTCAGCAACCACTTCCCCTCTGTGCCTCATTTTCTCATTGGAAGGGGTCTTCTATGAAATGAAGGGTGTGGATGAGATGATCCCCCATAGGGTCCCTGAAGTTCTAAAAGTCATATTTCTATCTATGCGGATACAAAAACGGAGAGTAAGTATCTACTCCAGTTTTCTTGATCACAACTCACCTCGAGCGTTGGTTACTTGGTTTGAAACCAGGTCTAGCTCTTTGGAGGTCAACCATCACTCTCAATTTGATTCTGCAAAAGACAAACCAAGTACAGCCACGCTGACCCTGAGTGTAGTGGTCAGTATGTGGGATGGAAGAGCTAGGATCAGGTGCCTGAGAGAAACAGCCAGAGATTACAAATGAACACCTGCACTCCAGGTAAACCTGCATTGTCAACAGGCCCAGGCCACAGTTAAATATACCTTTTATAAGGAACTTCTTAACATTGTCAAATGCAGTACACGCTCATTGTACCAAGATTACAGAAAAAAAAAAGAAAATTTAAATGTCCATAAGTCTAAAATACAGAATTATCTACTGTTAACATTTTTATTTCTTTTCTAACCTTTTTCTATGCATTTTTAAAAATTTTAATCAATTACATGTCTGTTCTTGCATCCTGTTTTATTCATTCACATTATATTATGGCATGACCAGTCCTCTTCTTAAAGATGACCTAAGAAAGGATAGTTTTTCACCAAAGAGGACATTCAAATGGCCACCAAACACATGAGAAGATACTCAATGTCATTAGCCATTAGAGAGATGCAAATCAAAACCACAATGAGATACCATTTAACTCTACTAGGATGGCTAAGATGAAAAAAAGAAAATAACAAATGTTGCCAAGGATGTGGGGAATTGGAACCCTTATCCATTGCTGATAGGAATGCAAAATGGTACAGCCACTGTGGAAAACAGTATAGCACTTTCTCAAAAAACTAAAAATAAAACTACCGTATGACCCAGCAGTTCCACTCTTAGGTGTATACCCAAAAAGATCTGAAAGCAGAAACTCGAACAGAGACTTGTACACCAGTGTTCATTACAGCATCGTTCACAATAGTCAAAATGTGAAAAAAAACCCACATGCCCATCAACAGATGAATGGATAAACAAAATATGGTGCATACATACAATGGAATAATACTCAGCCAGTAGAAGAAACAAAGTCTTGATACATGCTACAAATAGGGGAACTTGAAGACATTATTAAGCTGAGTGAAATAAGTCAATCCCAAAAGGACAGATATCGTATGACCTCACTTATATAAAAAGACAAGAAGAGGCAAATGTATACAAACCAAAGTTTATTAGTGATTACCAGGGATGGGAGGGAGAGGAAAGGGAGGTTAACAGTGATGGAAAAATTACATTGATTAAGGATATGGTTGTACAACCAATTATTGTAATTGCTGGGAATAAGTTGTACACCTGTAAAAAGTTGAATTGGCAAAAGTGTGATAGATGTATTTACCACCAAAAACCTCATGGGACATGGTTCCTTGGTTTAGAGGTTTAGGGTCATAGTTTCATGGGACATCCCAGTTAATTGGCCTAATAATGTGTTTAATGCTTCTGTACTACCTCCTACTTTGTTGCATAGTGCCTGGAATCTTAGAAGCTTGCAAGCAGCCATCTAAGGCACAACAATTTGTCTCTATTCACCTGGAGCAACAAAGGAAGAGGGAGAGTCAGGAATAGGAGGAAGATATGCAATGTGTAAAGTAGACAGTCAGTGAAAAAAAAGGAAGACCCTCAATGAGATACACTGACACAGTGGCTGCAACAATGAGCTCAAGCATTGTGAGGATGGTGCAGGACCAGGCAGTGTTTTGTTCTGTTGTACATAGGGTTGATATGAGTTGGAACCAACTCGACAGCACCTAACAACAACATGCAATATGTGGCTAACTGCCTCCATAAACAACCGCTTCCTTTGCTGTGAGACCAGAAGAACTGGATGTTGCCCGGCTGCCATTAATGAACATTTTGATTAAAGATTCTATAGAAGAGTCCTGATCAAAAGGCCAAATATGGAGAACAGAATTTCAAATTCTCATGGACCCCAGACTTTCTGGAGCCATGGGGATGGATGAACCCCTGAGACTATTGCCCTGAGATAATCTTTAAAACTTAAACCAAAACTATCCCCTGATGTCGTCTTAAAACCAAACAATGGTTTAGCTTAACTAGTAAAAAATGTCTGCCTTGAGCATTATGCTCTTTTAAGAACTATCTGTATGGGGTCAAAGTGACAACAGCAACTGGAAAGATTAGGTAGGAACCTTAGGGGGCAGTAAATTTATGTTAACAGGGGAGAACAACTCAGAAAAGGAGGGTAAGAATGGTTGCACAACTCGAAGAATGTAAGCAATGTCACTGAATTGTACATGTAGAAACTATTGAATTGGTGTATGTTTTGCTGTGTATATTCTCAACAATAACAAAATAAGATAGTTTTAAATTTCAACATAACTCTTTTCACTACTCAACAATTCAAATAAATTGCACTTGCAATAATTTATTCTTTACATACCTCAAAGTAGTAAAGACCCCAAACCAAAGCTTCCCATTCTTTCAGTGGCAATGCCAGACCCCTAATAAAGCCCAATAATTATCAACTACTGGCCTGCCATGTTCAGATTGGAATCATTACTGTTACATAGGTTACTCCTGAAATGGAGCCCTCACTAGCCCGTCTATCAAGTCTACTCTCTCCTGCTCTATACCCTAAAGAGGACTCTAACATAGAATTCACTACTCCTGGGATGGGATTTTAAAAGTTACCCATGGATATTATGCATCCATTAAAATTATGTTTACCAAGATGTTGTAGCATGAAAATTGATTAACTTTAAGAAACAGAATGCAAACTTATATATACTACATAATTACAATAAGCAAAAAAAAAAAGCACCAAGAAAAAGGAAATATACCAAAATAAGTAGCTATCACTGGATAATTTTATTATGAATGATTTTCTCATCATTTTTCTGTATTTATAAACTTTCTATCATGAGCGTATATTACTATTACATATTAGAAAATATGAAAGAATTAGTTGGAAACTTGAAGCAAGGTAATTTCTTACTCCAGCCCATTTAGCTCCACATTGTGCTGTGGTTTTCTGCCTTGATTTGCTTTCACATGAGTCTGCACATCTGTCTCCTCCACTGGGTTGTAAGGGGCTCCACGTGCAGAACTGACTGTTACTCAGCTCTGTGTCCCTCAAAGTGATCAGCACGTAATAAGCACTCAATATGGTAGTTAAATGATTGAAAAAAAAATACAAGGAGTCAGGCTGCTTCCATGCCTAACAAGGTTAATTCTTGTCAGAAGATTCAGAAGGTATAATAAAAGTGTTTATAGCCACCATGTGCTTGCATTACATTTTAGAGTGTGAGAAGAAGAGAGACTGATGATAATGAGAGTTAGATGATGATGATGATGGGAAATGAGAGAAAACATAAGAGTTCATACCAATATGAAAATCAGGGGCATTTAATGCCACTCATGCTTGGAGCTATAACATCACTACTTTGAAAAAAAATCACTAAAATGATATCATGAAAATGAATTTATGAACATCTAGGATAGTGCAAATACCTACTTCCTAATGCTGAAGTATGAAGTAGTCCACACATGAAAACAGAGGAAGGAACACCTTTTATCACTGTGTAAATTTCGTAAGTTTAATAACAAAATAATTAACATGACATAGCTATATTTCCAACTTTTATAAGGAGTATAATAAAGCAAAAATAATAAGCAATTCTAAGATACTTTTAACCTATTATAACCCAAAACCATTATGAAGCAGTTAAAGCATTTTTTGCCCCTATTTATAAGCTAATTGTCTGATGCCCACCCCAGCCTGCCCCCTCTTTGGACCTCTCTCTCCTGAGCCATTTTCTCACTCTTGATCAGCTATTTTCCTGGCATATCAGGACACCATGTTGCATAAAGACATGTTTCTCTCTAGGGAGGAACCCAGGGATGCCATGGGCCCTGTCAAAGGCAGATTCTCTGACTTACTCACTCACTCATTCACTCATTAATTTATTTATTCAGTGAAGATGGATTGAGCATCTATGTGTGAAAGACAGAAAGACACAGTTCATGTAGGATGGAAAAACATGGACTGGCATTAGAAGTTATGTTTCCATAAATAAAAAAAAAAAAAAAACCAAACCCACTGCCATCGAGTCGATTCTGACTCATAGTGACCCTGTAGAACAAAGTAGAACTGCTTACACGGTTCCCAAGGAGCAACTGGTGGATTCGAACTGCCAACCTTTTGGTTAGCAGCTGAACTCTTAACCACTATGCCACCAGGGTTTCCAAGTATCCATAGCCTTTCTTAAAGTTCATCATTCTATTTCTAGCATTTACTCTAAGGAAATATTCAGAGATATGTACAGAAAATATAAGTACAAAAGAATCTAAGTATCAAGGAGAAAAGGACAGTTCAATAAAAAGACAAAAAAAAAAAAAGACAGAAATACAAATGACTAAACACATGAAAAAAAATTATCCTTCCTCATTTATAATAAGAGAAAAGCACCCTGATGTAGCATTTACTGGAACGAGATTGATAACATTCTAAGCCCTGGTAGTGCAGTGGTTAAGAGCTCGGCTGCTAACCAAATGGTCTGCAGTTTGAATCCACCAGCTGCTCCTTGGAAACCCCTACTCTGTCCTATAGGGTCGCTAGGAGTCGGAATCAACTCCACGGCAATGGGTTTGTGTTTTTTTATTGGTAAGTCAGGGAGGATGTGGAGAAACAGGCATTCTTGTGCATTGCCAGAGATAGGCTAAGTTGATTCAATCTTTTTGGAGGGCAATTTGGCAATCTATACCAAAATTCAAATGTAGACACTTTTTTGATCTACCAATTACACTGCTAGGAGTTTATCTTCAAGCTCTGCTCATACACATAAAAATGACAAACATCCAAGGTTATTCACTCCAGCAAATGACTAGGAAAATGTAAATCTCTGGTAATAGGAGACCAGTTGGATAAATCATGAAACGTTCATACCACAGAACACTGAACAACTATAAAAAGGATGAGGAAAATCCCTTCTGTCCTCATATGGAATGAACTCCAAGACACATTGTTTAAGTGAAAGAACAAAATGCGGAAAAATATGTATATAATACAACTGCTTGTACCAAAAGGGGGAGAAGAATGTATTATAAATTTGCTTGCCAATTCAGAAAATATGTCTATAAAGATAAATAAAACATTAACAGTGGTTTTCTGGAGGGAGGGAAACTTAGAAGGCTGGAGGACAAGGGTAGAAAGGAAACTTTTCACTGCCCGTATCTTTTTTATAACTTTTAAAAGGAAACCCTGGTGGCGTAGTGGCTAAGAGCTATGCCTTCTAACCAAAAGATCTGTAGTTCAAATCCATGAGGTGCTCCTTGGAAACCCTATGGGGCAGTTCTACTCTGCCCTGTAGGGTTGCTATGAGTCAGAAGCGACTCAACAGCGACGGGTTTTTTAATACCTTTTGAAATTTGAACAATGCGAATATATTATTTATGTTTTAAAGAAACAAGAAAAATTTTGTTGGTGACCAAAAGGTTCTGGGTCTTGATTGTGGCAAGTTGAACAGGTATGTACACCTGTTATAACTATTGAACTGTGTACTTTAGCAGGATAATGTACATAAATTATACTTTAAAAAAAGAAAAACAATGTATAGAGATATATATATGTGTGTATCTATATATACGGAAATCCTGGTAGCATAGTGGTTAAATGCTACAGCTGCTAACCAAAAAGTTGGCAGTTCAAATCCACCAGGTGCTCCTTGGAAACTCTACGGGGCCGTTCTACTCTGTCCTATAGGGTCGCTATGAATTGGAATCAACTCATGGCAACGAGTTTAGTCTTTTATATATATGTGTGTGTGTCTACATATATATATGCAATGATTTCTATTTGTGTTGCTATAATACAAAAAGAACATAAACTGGAAACAACTATCCAGTACTACAAGATTGGGGGATTGGCCAGGTAAATTGCAACAGGTACCCTCATAGAAAAATGTGTAAACATTGAAAAAAAAAATTTTATAGACAGTTTTTAAAGACTTGATAAAAATACTAAAGCAGCAAAAATAAGTATATATTGATGCTAATAATAACGACTATTTATTGAATGTCTACCATTTACTGTGTAGATACTTTACGAAAACCAAAACCATCGCCGTCAAGTCGATTCTGACTCACAACAACCTTGTGAGGGCAGGGTAGAACTGTCCCATAGGGCTTCCAAGGCTGTACATCTTTATGGAAATGGACTGCCACATCTTTCTTCCACACGGCAACTGGTGGGTTCAAACTGCCAACCGTTCGGTTAGCAGCCAAGCGCTTTAACCACTGTGCCACCAGGACTCCTCTATTTCCTTTAAACCTCAGCACGGTTCTATGAGGCAGGTAGAATTACACTATTTAACTAATGAGTCAATAGATTCAAAGTGGCTAGAGTCAGCTAGTAAGTGGGAGAGTCACTGTTTAAACCGAGGTATGCCTAACTCTTCCTTTCTCCTTCCACACCTTCTTCATATTTAGAATATACTCCTAATTATGTAAATATATAAGAGTGAAAACTTATTTAGCATTTAGTAGTGTCAAGACAGCACCTACTTAATGCTCACAGGCATCCAACATTGTTAGCCCCATTTTGCAGATGAAGCTTAGAGAGGTTAAGTAATCTGTCTTAGGTCACTCGGCTCTTAAGTAGCTGAGCCAGACTGACCCAGCATCCATGCACTTAACCGCTAAGGCACATAAAAAACCCACTGCCGCCAAGTCAATTCCAACTCATAGCGACCGTATAGTACAGAGTAGAACTGCACCATAGAGTTTCCAAGGAGCGCCTGGCGGATTTGAACTGCCAACTTCTTGGTTAGCAGCTGTACGTAGCACTTAACCACTACACCACCAGGGTATCCACTAAGGTATGTAGTACCTCCCAAAACAAATTTACTTCTTAGAATCATTCAGACTTGTAGTAAGGAGCAAGCACAGCTTAAAGACCACAGCTTCATCAGCCATGCTTGGCTCCTCCACTCATCTGCACTTCTGAGATCTACCTGGAAGTCCCACTCTTCAAGAGGTAGGAGCTACTTCCTTGTCCAAATTACCCCATTCTCAACTTCTCTTCCCTACTACTCTTATTATTTTTAATGCTATATCATTGTATTTTTGATAAAAAATTATACAACTTCCCTACCACTCTTGCAGAAGCTTGTATAGCAGGTGTGTATTTGTTTACAAAACTGGAAGGGTTGGACAGGCCAGCCCCTTGGCTGGGCCTGAGTGATTTGTGTACCTTTTTCTCCCGTAGGACCAACTCTTCCAGGCCGTCCTGGTGCACCTTTTTCTCCCTTTTCTCCAGCATCCCCTGTGGAAGAAGTCACATATGTTTAGGAACTAGCTTTGGCCAAGCAGTCTTCAGGATTCCAGTGTAAAATGTGGAATAATAAAAATTAGAGAAAGAATAAAAAATCTAGGTTATTTTCCTGTCTGTGCCACCAACCAGCCTCTTGACCTTCTTCCTCCTCCATCTCTCTGTGGTGCTTGAGTCCCTTGGGCCCTGACATTCTCTCCTCCCTTGGCTTTTTTGGCACAGTCCAGTGAAGGTTCTCAGGGTCTCCATCTATAACATCTCTGCCTCTTCCTGGCCCACTAATTTGGTAAGCCCCAAGTTCTGCTCTCAGCACTCTGTTTTCTTACCCTACTTTCTCCCTCCGTTCAATCACTTATTTGTCCCTATTTTCATTGCCCTCCTCTACTGGCTCCCAGTCTACCCTCCAGTGCAAAATGCTCTCCCAAGAGCCAATCTAACTGCTTCTGCTTCACCCACACTGCTATCTTCATCTCAATATTAAGAGATCAAGTATCTTGACATTTCCTTCTATGTAAAAGGAACATAATTAGTGTAACTCCTGGCCTCTCTCTGCTGTTTATCTGGTTGATATGCTCAGGAAGAATAAAGTTTGGATGCTCATGTCAGTATTAGATGTTGATGTGTAGCAAATTTATCTTCCCAATTATGTACAATGCAGACCAACATTCAAATAAAATTAATTCCCTATAATCTCATACACCTTGACTTGGTGATAGGATAAACCGAGACTACAAATTCCCCAAAGAAATTCCCAAAGCTGATAATCTGGCCTAAAGAAAAGAACATTCACTTATTTAAATAAACAATTTAAATTCAATTAAAATGAAATAAAACAAAGTGACTGCAATAAAAACTGGCTAACAGAGCTAGCATGTCACCGCATCACCCACTATGTCATGGCTATGATGGGTCCATTGAGCCACCAGTTGAAAACCTGTGGCCTGCTCCTGTGGAGTTGTCACATTTAACATACATATAATGTGGCCCTTGAATCTGTCCATAGTTTTCAGTTTTCTCTCTTACCTTTAGAAGAAAAAATTATACACAACAATAGCAGTACTTGGAGAAGCATTGATAGTCTAGCAAGGAATACCAATTAACAAGATGAGAGCACCATTGAGAGTCAGCAGACGTTTGAGGAGCACCGACGTCATGAAAGAGAAATAACAACAGAGGAAACAGAACTAATGGGACAACCAAAACATGACTCTGAAATATATATACTGGATATCCTCATAAAGATAGGATAGAATATTGCATCTATGAACAAGACTAAACAGCAGCAGAAAAGAACCAACTAGAAATCTTGTAAATGAAATTAATTTTTGAAATAAATTACATGATAGATATGATGGCTAACAGAATGCACCAATGAAAACGAGCTAATTAATGAAGCAAAAGATGGGGACAGGGAATTTGCTCACAGTGTAGCACAAAGAGAAGGAACGAGAAATTTTGTTTTGTTTTGAAGTTAAAAACTGAGGGTTGGAGGAAAAACTGTAAATTCCAATATCCATCTTATAGGAAGTTCAGAAAAAGAGAGTAGACATTTGAAGACTTAACAGCTGTGAAGATTTAATAGGTGCGAATTTCCCAGTTCTAAGGACATGAAAGAACACTATGAAAGTGCCCGCAGAGTACCAAGCAGGAAAAACAAGGCAAAAAATAACTTAAACATCTTCTACTGAACTGACATTTCAGAAGATCAAGAGTAAAGAGAAAATTCTATAAGCTACCCCAAGAGGAAAAATTTTTCTTTAAAGACTGTATGCATGTAAACGAGAATCAGACTGGTGCAAGTATTCTCATTAGCAACACTGGGTACAAAATAAACTGGGTACAAAAATAAAACAAAGCAATAGCCTCAACTAGACACATAATTTAGATCGGGAAATTAGAAAAGTCCTCTTGAGGATGGGGCTGTTAAGCTGAGACCTGCTGAATGAGTAGGATTTAGACAGGCACAGAGAAGGGAGAAAAGTACCCTGAGTAAAGGGAACAACCAATGCAAAGATGAGATGGAAAAAGATTGGTGCACTGAAGGAAAGTCAGCGTAGCTGAGCACAGAGCAAGATTAGCGCAGACTGGTGAGATGAGGCTGGAGCAGTAAAAGGCACTTGGACTTTATTCTTAAGGACCCTGGGAAGCCATCGACAGGTTTATGTGGGGAAATAAGATGATCTAATTTTATGCACAGAGGAAGAACTAAAGGAGGGAGAACAGTAAGTATACTACTGCAATAAAAACCAAACCAAGCCCGTTGCTGTCGAGTTGATTCCAACTCACAGCAACCCTATAAGGACAGAGTAGAACTGCCCCATGTGGTTTCTAAGAAGCGGCTGGTGGATTTGAACTGTTGGCCTTTTGGCTAGCAGCCGTAGCTCTTGACCACTACGCCACCAGGGCTTCACTACTGCAATAGTCTAGGCAAAAGATGACCCTGGCTGGGACAAGGGTAGAAAGAATGTTTCTTTCTTAGACCCATTATCACTACCTACATTAATCTGCTTCCACATCTTCTACTGAACTGAAAGCTCTTTGGATACAGAGTCTGCATCTCATCCAACTCTGGGCCTCACAGAACACCTAGAAGGCCTTGAACACACCAGGTGCTCAATCTATACTCATAGAAAATTAATACTAAGCGTATGTGCTAGCTTTTATTTTATCAGTTAATTCCTAAAGTTTATAAACTGCATTAATTTATCTTACATAACTGAATCTTCAAATCAACTGTGTGAGGGAAGTATTACGTCCATTGTGCAGATGAAGACACGAATTCCAAAAACTAAATGACTTGCATGAGTTCATACAGTTTAAACAGCTGGCAGTCCAGCTTGAGTCTTCACACCTTCCAGGTACATCAAAACCTTAATTAGAATAAGACTAAACCATCAACTAACCAGCATCATTATTTGCCCTGTCTTACCCTCCTCTTAAGAGAGAAAGCAACAGGAATGAGTCTGCCATAACAAATTCCGTTCAATCTCCACCTGCTTCTACATGTCTATCTCTAATCCAATTTATTTTCTTTTTTTTTCAATTTAATCATAAAATACATGTAACAAAACATTTGCCATTTTAACCATTTCTAACCTTATTTTTTTTTAATTATTCACAGTAATAATCCTAAGGCACTGTGCAGTGCAATTGATCACTTTTGTAGATGGTCTTGTAACTCCCACCCAAGTGATCATGATAAGGTAAATGTGGCCCACCAAAGGGAGTGGTCAGTTTTGCCATCCCACTGGGCTTGAGGTGAGCCATCTGAGAGGCACAAGGGAGAAGATCCCATCATCACTAAGGAAGAACAGCCAGAAGCACAGACAGCGTCCTTTGGACCAGGGATTTCTGTGCTGAGAAGCTCCTGGAATCAGGACACAGAGAGAGGGAGAAAGCTATAACACGGAAGGCAGCGAGAATCGGCAGTAGAGACCCGGCCGCAGAGACCTGGCCGCAGAGACCCGGCCGCAGAGACCCGGCTGCAGAGACCCGGCCGCAGGAGATAGTATGATGGGCTTCCCGGCCTACAGAGACACAGAAAGCTGAGTGCTTCTGGGCAAAGGCCTAGGGTCAGGGAGAGGCATGCCTGTGAGCATGACTGAGAAGAGGCTACCGATAGCAGAACTGTATCCTGAGTGTTCCTGAGCCCGAATTGTAACTGTCACTTCCCTAATAAACCCCATAATCACGAGTATTGTCTGTGAGTTCCGTGGGGCCATTGCAGTGAATTGTCAAACCCAGCAGAGAAGCAGAGAGTGCCGTGGGAGGGATGCTTGGAATCAGAGTCGGTAAAGATGGCGAAGAGAGGGGGCATGTCTGACCTCCGCCTCACAGGAATCAGCCTCGGGCTGCTGATTGACCTTCCTCCTTGTGAGGTTAGAGGAGGTGAGACACTGCCCCCATGCTGTTTTTACTGAAAGATCCTGAAACAGCACCAAAACATTAAATTGTTTGGTGCTGCAAACTCTCCTTAGTAAAGCAGGAAAGAGGAGTAATAAGTTGTTAAAAACGAAAAGGTATTTCAAAGAGTGGGGCCTTAAATGAGTTTTCTTTATACTCCTCAGCTAATCAGGAAATGCACTTAAATGCAGGGCTCCCAAAGATTCTGCTAAACTGACATTTGCCACAGCAGCCCAGAGCCAATGGCATTTAAACCAGCATGGTTGGCAGTTACCCTGACCTCCTCATTGTTCTACATAGAATGGATGGAGTCCAGAACCTGGGTTCAAGTCCAAGTTTCCTACTTACTGGCTGGGCTATTTGAACTCCCCTAGTTTCCGTTTCCTTGTCTTCAATGAGGATCGAAGGATGTTGTTATTATAAAAAGTTATGTGACCTCAGTTGCCATTTTAATTACTAATTCCGGAGAAGCAGCACCAAAAAGAGACAGATTTTGCAGGTGTGCCTCCTAGTTCTGTCCTTTCCTATTTACCTTCTCCTTACAGGGTCAATCCATGTGTGCTTCTTAAAAACAAAGGCTATTTTCAAGTAATGTTCATAAATGGGCAGGGTTTGAAGTGTTCCTTGTCCACAAGTCTCAGAGGACAGAAAGCTATATACCCCTGCTGGTAATGACTCTGGTACAATATTTCTATAAACCTCTCCACTCAAAAATTACATGCATTTTATAATGCATACCCAGGGAGTGCAACAGCATTTTTTTCCACATCCTCTTCTTTATCAGGTATTGATTTGGGACTGATTTACCACATAAAGTCCTAATGATAAATTATTTCCTTACCAGGAGAAGCTAAAATTTCAGCTATCTAACTCATTTTCAGGCATCATTAAAAACACTGTTCTCTACTCCCTCAAGGAAATAAAGAAAATTTGATCAGTATTTACTCCTTGCTTGCCTCTCTGCAAATCACACATAAATCTATGAGCAAAAAGCTTCTGGCTAGATTGCATTTGAGGTCATTCTTGACCCAATTAGGAAAGCGCACATCAATTATTTTAATGCAGAACACGGGATACTTTGGTGCCACGGACAGTTTTTTGACTATTATACCTCCTTCTATAATTGAACAAACCAGTCTGTGAGCAAACTTCATCTCTACTTGACAATATGGGTGTGTCATGGATTGAACTGTGTCTCCCCAAAATGTGTGTCAACTTGGCTAGGCCATGATTTCCAGTATTGTGTGATTATCCACCATTTTGTCATCTGATGTGATTTTCCTATGTGTTGTAAATCCTACCTCTATGATGTTAATGAGGCAGGACTCAATCTACAAGATTAGGTGTTGCCTTAAGTAAATCTCTTTTGAGATATAAAAGAGAGAAGCGAGCAGAGAGACATGGGGACCTCATACCACCAAGAAACAAGAGCCAGGAGAAGAGTGCATCTTTTGGACCCAGGGTACAAGTGCTGAGAAGCTCCTCAGCCAGGGATGATTGATGACAAGGACCTTCCCCCCCGAGCCGACAGAGAAAGAAAGCCTTCCCCTGGAGATGGCACTCCCAAACTGTGAGAGAATAAATTTCTGTTTGTTAAAGCCATCCACTTGTGGTATTTCTGTTATAGCAGCACTAGACAACTAGACAGGGTGTAAATGTCATGGCACCACAGAACAATGAAATGCCAGAGAGATAAGGCATTTCAGAGATCTTAGTACAACGGGTCATTTCATAGAAGAAGAAACAGGCCCAGACAAGCAATGTCATGTTTCAGAAGAGCTAGATTTCTAGAAAACCCACTACCGTCCAGTCAATTCTGACTTATAGCGACCCTATAGGACAGAGAAGAACTACCCCATATGGTTTCCAAGGAGCACCTGGTAGATTCAAACTGCCAGCCTTTTGGTTAGCAGCTGTAGCTCTTAACCACCTCACCACAAGGGTTACCAAATTTCTAGAATATATGTGCTGTTCAGATCACATTATTGGCTTTATCAACCTCACTTTAACAGACAACAGTCAATGATTTTTAAATGACTTTGACAAAACATGTAAAAAATAACTATGCCCTTTCAAAATTTCTAAATAGGTTTGCTAATATAAATGTTTTCTAGTCTACAACAAAAAAGTTTTCGAACATTAAGAAAAGATAACTTTTGTGCCATCAAAATGAGTTGTTATTCTCTCCAAATATAAAGATAATTTATTACTATTAGACTTGTAATAACAAATTTTAAAACAAGTACCAACACCCATCAATTGATAGTGGCTGCCTGGAATACTATGTTGGACTGCCAGGGAAATGAACAAATTTGTCTTGGAAGAAGTACAGCCAGAATGGTCCTTAGAAAAAAGGATGGCAAGACTTTGTCTCACATACTTTGGATATGTTATCAGGAGGGACCAGTTCCTGGAGAAGGACATCATGCTTGGTAAAGTGGAAGGTCATGGAAAAAGAGGAAGACCCTCAATGAGATACACTGACACAGCGGCTGCAACAATGGGCTCAAACATAACGATGATTATGAGGAAGGTGCAGAACCAGGCAGTGTTTCTGTCTGTTGTATGTAGGGTCATTATGAGTCGGAACCAACTCGATGGCAGCTAGCAACAACAAGGAGCCCTGATGGTGCAAACAGTTAAGCGCTCAGCTGCTAATCGAAAGGATGGTGGTTCAAACCCACCCAGCCATTCCATGGCAGAAAGACCTGGCAACTTGCTTCCATAAAGATTACAGCCAAGAAAATCCTATGGGGCAGTTGTACTCTGTCACATGGAGTTGCCAGGAGATGGAATCGGCTCAACAGCACCTAACAACATTTCTCCTTTAGAGTAGGAACTATGTGTCGTTTATATCTTTATCTCTATTAACTAATGCAATTCCTGACACATGTTGTTGTTAGGTGCCATTGGGTCGGTTCTACGCACAACAGAATGCAACACTGCCCGGTCCTGAGCCATCCTTACAATCATTATGCTTGAGCTCAGTGTTGTAGCCACTGTGTCAACCCACACAGTGAGGGTTGAGGGTCTTCCTCTTTTCCCCTGACCCTGTACTTTGCCAAGCATGGGCCTTCTCCAGGGACTGATCCCTCCTGACAACATGTCCAAAGTATGTAAAGTGCAGTCTCGCCATCCTTGCTTCTAAGGAACGTTCTGGTTGCACTTCTTCCAAGACAGATTTGTTTGTTCTTTTGGCAGTCCATAGTATATTCAATATTCTTCACCAACACAACAATTCAAAGGCGTCAATTCTTCTTCGGTCTTCCTTATTCATTGGCCAGCTTTCACATTCATATGATGCAATTGAAAATACCATGGCTTAGGTCAGGCCCACCTTAGTCTTCAAGGTGACATCTTTGCTTTTTAACACTTTAAAGAGGTCTTCTGCAGCAGATTTGCCAAACGCAGTGAGTCCTTTGATTTCTTGACTGCTGCTTCCATGGCTGTTGATTGTGGATCCAAATAAAATGAAATCCTAACACATATAGTATAATAAATCCTTTAAAAAATCTATTTCCCTCCTGTGCACACCTCTAACCTGCTAATTCTCGTTAAGCACATGCTAGTTGGAGACCATTATCTACCCCTTGGTTCAGTACATTGCTGTAAGTCACCTGACCAGGAAGAGGAAAGGAAAACTGAGTCCATGACCTCTGTGTACCCATACTACCAAGTACCTGGCCTGAAGGGGGATTTGATGCAAGTAGCACATAATATATACCATTCAGGAAAGTAATAACTGTTCCCCAAATCTTTTTTGAAAGAATGTGGGACAATTTAAGGATTGAAAAGTTCTTGAATTTCTATGCTGCAGGTTTTGCTTTTCTATATTCTTCCATGAGCACCATATCGTTTGGGTTTCACTGTATGTTTGTAAGGTCAGTAAGACTGATATTATGAACCCTGTTATACAGATGAAGAAATATTTCAGAGAAGTGAGGTAAGCATTCATTCATTCAATGATGACAAGTTGAGCAACAATTGTGGGCTAGGACCTAAGTTAGATGCTCACCTAAGATTATGTCTAGAGAGTAGCACATGAAGAAGACACAGGGCTGGAACATCTAATCCAGCGCTCCTACCAGCCCGCACTGCTGGAAGGCAGCAAGCCTCACTCTGAGGCTTAAAGTAGAGGAGGTGCAGATTTAAAAGAAGGGATTCTTTCTTTGATGCCAATCTGTTTATTTTGCAGTTGACAAAAGTTTGCATTAAACCTGAGTTTTTAACTGCTTGGAAGTCCCAACCTTACTTTTTTGCCAGAGACTTCACCGCCTCTGCTGCCCACTTTACACATCAGAACAATAAAATTCTTTGTTTGAAATAAAGGAGGCTCTATAGTCAGTATACTCATTATCACAAAAAAGGGAACTCATGTTGTCCCTTGGTTTCTCCTGTCAGAATAAGACATCCACATTTTAAAGGCTTTAATAGCCATATTAAGAAGCTTTTCTACTAGAATTGTCCCTTTAATATTGACAGACTAGAATCTGTCTTATGAACTTGTCTGCTACTTAAATCTATGTGTATAGAATGAATGCACCATAGTAACGTATGTATATCTTACCCACAGCCCTTAAGACTTTCTCACAGTGTTGTCATCACTTATGAACATGTCTTCTTTCACCTGGTAAACTATAAGCTCTTGGAAAGCAGGATCCATCTGTGATTCATAGCTCCCCATTGAAAATCCCACTGCCAGGAGAACATAGTCTCAGGGGTCATGTAGGTCAACTGGCATAACATAGTCCCTAAAGAAAATGTTCTGCATCTTACTTTGGTGAGTAGAGTCTGGGGTTTTAAAAGCTTGAGAGCGGCCATCTAAGATACATCTACTGGTCCCACCCTGGCCAGAGCAAAAGAAAATGAAGAAAACCAAAGACACAAGGAAAATATTAGTCCAGAGGACTAGTGGACCACATGAACCATAGCCTCCATCGATCTGAGACCAGAAGAAATAGATGGTACCCAGCTACCACCAACAACCGCTCTGACAGGGATCACGATAGAGGGTCCTGGACAGGGCGAGAGAAAAATGTGGAACAAAATTCAAGTTTATAAAAAAAGACCAGACCTACTGGTCTGACAGAGACCAGAGGAACTCCTGAGACTATGGCCCCTGAACACCCTGCTAACTTAGAACAAAAGCAACGCCCAAAGTCCACCTTTCAGCTGAAGATCAGACAGGCCTATGAGACGAACAACAATGCACGTGAGGAATGTGCTTCTTAGTTCAGTCAAGTATATGAGACCAAACGGACAGCATCTGCCCAAGGGCAAAGACAAGAAGGCAGGAAGCGACAAGAAAACTGGACAAATGGACATGGAAAACCTGGGGTGGAAAGGGGGAGAGTGCTGACACATTTCAGGGATTGCAACCAATGTCACAAAACAATTTGTGTATAAATTTTTGAATGAGATACTAATTTATGCTATAAACTTTCACCTAAAGCACAAAAAATTTAAATAAAAAAGAAAACCTCATTGCAATCAAGTCAATTCCAATGCATAGTGACCCCACAGGACAGAGTAGAACTGCCCCATAGGGTTTCCAAGGCTGTAATCTTTGAAGAAGCAGACTGCCACGTCTTTCTCCTGTGGAGCAGCTGATGGGTTTGAACCGCAGACCCTTCAGGTCACAGCTGAGCACTTAACCACTGTGCCACAAGGCCTCCTTGATTCATAGTTAAATCAAAAAAATAAAAATAAAACCAAACCCTTTGCTGCTGAGTGGATTCCAACCCATAGAGACCCTGTAGGACAGAGTAGAACCTCCCCATAGGATTTCCAAGGAGCATCTGGTGGATTTGAACTGCCGACCTTTTGGTTAGCAGCCATAGCTCCTAACTACTACACCACCAGCGTTTCCAATTCATAGCTAGGACCCTCGAAAGAACCTACACCATGTCTTGCTCACTGTAGATGTTCAAAAAATATGTGTGACACTAATTTCACACGTAGAATTAGTGAAATTGGTATATGTTCTGCTGTGTGCATTCTCAACAACAAAAAATTAAATTATTAATAAATGTGAGGAATAAAAAAGTATAATATCTAGACAATTCTCTGTGGACAATGCTTTAGCCTAGCAGTCTTAGTGACTCATCACTAAACTTACTACGCTAAAATTGTTAATAAACCATTGATTAAAAAGAGATGCAGATATGTCCTGGGAGGTGTGCCATATCACGAAGGGAGGAAAGAAAGAAACTGGAGGCCTGGCGGCGCAGTAGTTCAGAGCTTGGCTGTTAAACCAAAAGGTCGGCCGTTCTGATCCACGGCTGCTCCTTGGAAACCCTGTGGGCAGTTCGGCTCAACGGCAACGAGTTTTTTTTTTTTTAGGGGGAAAGAGGGGTACAGAAACCTCAGCAATCAAGGCTCTGAAGAGAACTGAAAAGTAAAAACAGTCACTAACTCAGGTTTTGAAAAGTATCTGGCTCAGAAGTCCCTCGAGATGTGCTTGACAACAGAGATATTTGAAATGCTGTTTTAATTTTAAATTAATACCAGTAAGTTACAGAAAATTTAGACTTTTACCCCATTAACATTTGAAACACCCATAATTCTATATTGAGAGAGAATTACATTTGTTAACATTTTAATGTATATACTTCCTTCTAGCTCTTTTCTTCTAGCTCTTTTATACAGACACAGAGATACTGTGTTGTTGTTGTTGTTGTTAGTCGCCACAGAGTCTCTTCCGACTCATGGCAACCCCATGTGTGCAGAGTAGAGCTGCTCTATAGGGTTTTCAAGGCTGTGACCTTTTGAAAGCAGATCGCCAGGCCAGTCTCTCAAGGTGCCACTGGGTGGGTTCAAACTGACAACCTTTCGGCTAATAGTCGAGCATTTAGCCGTCTGCACCACCCAAGGACTCCTATAAAAAAAATTTTAGATAGAGACATTTTGAAAACACAGCTGGGAATGGACTATTTAAAATTTTGCAGTCCACTGTTTTAGCTTTAGAATATACCAAGTCTCTCTGTAACAATAAATATAAACTGTTGTGGGTTTTTTTTTTAATGTTGTCACTTAGTGTTATTTCCCAGGTTATTGGAAATTTAGAATCAGGAGCTGTGTGCTCAGGCCCCAAATAATTTTAAAGATGCAGAAAACAAACAAGTGCCCAGATCTAACTAACCCGTTGCCATCAAGTCAATTCCGACTCATAGTGACACCATAGGACAGAGTAGAACTGCCCCACAGGGTTTCCAAGAAGTGGCTGGTAGATTCAAACTGCTGACCTTTTGGTTAACAGCTGTAGCACTTAACCACTGTGCCACCAGGGTTACTACTAACCACATAAACCTACTAATGTGTTGTGAGCACTGACAATGTGTCAGGTTTTGTGCTACGTGCTCTAAAAACATTATCACAATTTAATCTTCCCAAAATTCTGTGAGGTTGGTATTATTTTGCCAATTTTAAAAATGAAGAAACTGAGGCTAGGGAGGATAGATAAGTTGTATTGAACCATCGGCTTATAAACAGGAAGCTAGGATCAATTATATTTCAAAGCCTTCATTCTTTCCACTGTCTGCATTTTCTTAGAGAAAAACCAAGCCCAAACCAAACTCACTGTCGCTGAGTTGATTCCGACTCATAGCAACCCTACAGGACAGAACAGAACTGCCCCATAGAGTTTCCAAGGAGCAGTTGGTGGATTTGAACTGCCAATCTTTTGGTTAAGCAGCCAAGCTCTTAACCACTGGGCCACCAGAGAAACATCTTACAGATATGTGAAATTAGAACAGCATCCATAAGAGCCAGCAGAGTACAGGATGGTGGGAAATGTTCCTCATGACTAGCATTTCTAAAACACCTCTAACAAGGAGAGGGATTTTCACCAACACAACAACAACAACAAAAACCTAGGCGATGAGCCCTAGAGTCCAACTCCATTCCTCCCGTCACTGTGTGAGGGCCACATACACATTAGAGTCACACGCTCTTGAAACGTCAGAAGTGGAGAGAACGTTCAGAGTCTCCCGTGAGTTCACTGAGACCCGGATAAGGCAAGTCACTTCCACAAGCAGAAAGTTCAAGTCTCCCGCTGCCACATTTTCAAATTGTTAAGTGAAAGGTCCAACGCGCAAACCCACACCAGTCTACATTTCTAAATGTGTTGGTCACTGCTATGAAGTCAGGGTTACTCCTACGAAGTCGTTGCTCACTCGCCAAAACTTCTGAGTGAACGGTATATGTTGAACAGTTTAAATTTCTTCCAACACAATCAAAACTTTTCAAAGCAAGTCAGCGTACCTACTATAATTACAATACTTTTTTTAAAAAAGCTAAGTGGGCTTTTGGGGCTGCGGCATTGTCTTCTTGGTTTTCACATAGCAGGGTGAAAGCACCCAAAATAAAAGAACCTTCCCAGACATGCTAGCTTCCTGGAGAATTTCCTGGTAGTAGCAGAAGTTTCTGGTTTCCCAGTCCTAACGCTGGCTGTCCTGCTCATCAACTAGGAGAGGGAAGTCACTGTCGGGACTACAGAGGACCCCTCACGCCTGGCAGGTGCTGCCACACTCTGTTCCTGCATTCACTGAGGTCACTGAACTTGTCTAGCCCCAGCTGGATGCAATTATCACCTTTATGTCCCACAAGGAGTCGAACCTCTTTATTTTGTGCAACACAAGATAACTGGAGTTTGTCCTTCGTGGTGGTTGTTTTGATCATAGGTTTTACAGCTTCTAAATATAAGAATCTACTTTTCTATGTTTCGGGAAAAAAAAAAGAACCTATAGCCTTTTCGCGAAAAGCACCACTTGGCAGTCTAGGCCCTGGTGAGAGAAGCCCTGGTGGTGCGATAGTTAAGCATTTGGCTGCTAACCAAAAGGTCAGTGTTTTTGAACCGGGCTTTAAACCGGTCTGAACCAGTTCGGCCATGGCCAACGAAGCAAAACCAGAACAGACCTGAATTTTTAAAATTTGGGTGGTCTGGAACCATAACTGGAATGAGGAGAATTAAGGGTTGCGGCCCTGGAATGGGAGACTCTGAAGAGACATAATGAGACCCTTCAGGAACTGATGTGTGAGACTGGATTATTACCAAGAGTGAGGAAAGCACATACTCAAAGTGGAGCAGTTGGCAGCCATCTTTTAGAAGGACAAAGTTGTTTCCTACTCTGCACAAAATCCATGGGCAAGAGATTTGGTTGCTATACAATGTGTATACTGCCGCTGTTTTCTAAGAGAGAGATCAAATTTCTAGCAGAGCTTCTACCAGTAATTTTTCCTGTTCCAGTTATGGTTCTGGCTCACCCAAATTTTAAAAATTCAGGTCTGTTCCAGCGTTGCGTCCTCAGCAACAAGTGAACCAGGAAGAATTGGTTCAAAGTCTTGGTTTGAATCCACTACCTGCTCCAAGGGAGAAAGATGTGGCAGCCTGCTTCTGTAAAAATTAAAATAAAAAACCAAACCCATTGCCGTCGAGTCGATTCTGACCCACAGTGACCCTACAGGACAGAGTAGAAATGCTCCATAGGGTTTCCAAGGACCAGTTGGTGGCTTCAAACTGCAGACCTTTTGGTTGGCAGCCAAGCTCTTTAACTGTAAAGATTACAGCCTTGGAAACCCTGTGGGGCTGCTCTACTCTGTCTTATAGGGTTGCTATGAGTCGGAATAGACTCAACAGCATGGGTTTGGTTTTTAGCTACATAGGAAAGGATCCCTGGTGGCACAGCAGTTAAGTGCTTTGCTGCTAATTGCAACATTGGTAGTTCCAACCCACCAGCAGCTCGACCAGAGAAAGATGTGGCAGTCTGCTTCCATAAAGATTACAACCTTAGAAACCCTGTGGGGCAGTTAGTTCTACTCTGTCCTACAGGGTTGCTATGAGTTGGACTCAAAGGTGATGGGTCTGGTTTTTGTTTTTTTGTTTTTTGTTTAGTTGCCTAGGAGTCAACATTGCACAAATAGTCCATGCAGGGACAGGAAAAGAGGCAAAACTGAATTTGGGAATAAAGTAAATGCATGTCATCCTTTGTATCTTCCAATGTTCATTTAAACTTCTCTACTTCACAGGTCAAGGGTTACCGTCTTGATAAGGGTCGGTCTGTCTCCTTTCTCGCACTGAGGAACAGGGCTAGCTTCACTGGCATGTGACCTGTGCAGTCACACCAGACTCCCCACTCAGAAGGGTAAGGTGCTGCTGTCACCATCTGGAAATCCTTAACTTCTGAACAAAGAGCCCATATTTCGTTTTGCTCTGGGACCCACAGATTTGTAAGGGATCCTGCTTAGGAATCACAAAGTTTCGGAATCTCTTGCTGATGGTGATTTTCGTGAATAAAGATACACTCTGAAGGCTTCAGATACTACAGCCTTGGATACTCTTTTCATATATTGTTGTTAATCCTGTATCTGGTCTGCAGAACTCTCTCTACTTGGAAATAAGTTATAGCCTAACACGATAAGAAAAATAAATTAAGTCTTTTAAGGGAAGCATAAAGAACTCTCAAGAACAAGCATAGATGGAGCACAGGCTTCAGAGCTATGAAACTTCAGGCAAATCGCTAAATTTCTCTGAGCCTCAACATTCCTTTTCTATAAAATGGGATTAAATTAGCTAATCTCATTATGAGCATCATATGATGACCAGTGGAGAGGGCTGAGTCTCAAAAAAATTGCTATCTTCAGAATTAAATAATCTAGTTTAGACATTAAGTAGTCCAACCTTTTGCTTCTATGAATAGGTAAACTGAGGCCCAAAGAGTTGAGGACATTTGCCCAAGATCAGACAGTTCACTGCAGAACTAGAACTGGAACCCAATCTTTAGAGCCTTTTCTACAGAGCTTCACTACTATGTGTAAGCTGCTGAACCAGGGATAGTAAGACATGGAGTAACTGCATTGTGTCTGCTGCAGAGGGTGGTCACAGACAGGGAGTGAGCTTCCCCATTGTGGCTACCGCTCCTGGAGGCCCAGCTGGCAAGACGGTACCCCAGAAGCTGCCTGGCTCAGAATCTAGGGAGGGGAGAGTCGAAAGCATTACCTTTAAGGCCCGGGACAAGAATCTGCATGGAGCAGGCCTCTTCGGCAGTCTGTTGAGGATAACCAGATCTTAGCAGTGACAGGAAGCCAAGGCTAATTAGGGTGCCCAGAAAAGCCAGATCTCTCTTCATAATGAGCATCTGCAGGTCATTGACTCCTAAATAAAAGAAGGAATAAACAGTGACGAGAATTCTGAAAACTTGAAACAGCGACTGACAGTGTGCAGGGCCACAGGCCCGGGCTCATGGCCCGACCTCCTGTGGGACCAGGAAGATCAGGGACCATGCGTGTATCCGGGGGGACCTCCCCAGAGCACTGGATCTCTACCCCAGAGCTTCACACTATTGCTCACCTTTCTGTGAGTACTACCCCTCCCAGAGGTAAGCGCTATCTAATTTTTTTATATATATACCTCTTAAACAATGCTGGAAACCCTGGTGGCATAGTGGTTAAGTGCTACAGCTGCTAACCAAAAGGCTGGCAGTTCAAACCCACCAGGCACTCCTTGGAAATTGTGAAGCAGTTCTGCTCTGTCCTGTAGGGTCACTATGAGTTGGAATCGACTCGACGGCAATGGGTTATTTTTTAAACAATGCTAGGCATATGTTGGTTCATTCACTCACTCATTCATGTATCTATTAATAAATCTTCACTGAGAAAGTGCCATTGCCAGACCCTGTGCTAGGGACAGTGCATTTAGTAAAACGCAGTTTCGGCCCTTGTTCAGTAAACATTTATTCAATGCCTACTATGTGTCAGGCACCAGAGGGGCGTTCGGGAATATATCTGTGAACAGAGCAAACATCCCTGTTCTCAAGGAGCTCTCATTTTAATTTTTAGTGTTGACAATTCCAACGTGGAGGGAAAGAGACAGGACTCTGTGGTACGCCTGGGAGCACAGGAGTGGGACATTTAGTACAGAGCTACGGCAGGGAAGAAGAGAGAGTTTGGAAGGTAGTTGAGAAAATTTCTAGAGGAAACGACCTAGACACATAAAAAACCAAACTCATTGCCATCGAGTCAATTACAACTTATGGTGACCCCACGTATTACAAAAGTAGAACTCTTCCATGGGGTTTTCTTAGCTGTAATCTTTACGGATGCAGTCGCCAGGGCTTTCATCCGTGGTGTCACTGGCTGGGTTTGAACAGCCAACCTTTAGGTTAGTAGACAGCAGAAACCATTTGTGCCACCCGGGAGCCTCAGCACATAATAGGAGCTGCATATTTATTTAATTCACAGACAAGAAATCCATGACGACACGCCTGCATGTAAGTGCCCAAATGGGTCATTCCTGGGCTGGATGAGGCCTAGTCTACTGGAGTAACTCAGGGTGGTAGGCGTCAGAGATGAGAGGACCACCAAGACAAAGGGCACTGAGAGCTTGGCAGGAGACATATCCTGAAGAGAAAGGCACAGTAGCCATCCTAAAGTGAATAAGGGTTAGAGGGGAGCCCCATTCTCCCCAATAAAGTGGAGTTGGGCAGTTGCGGGGAGGCAAGTCCATTGGAGCTGGTACTTGGCCATCTCTGAGAGAGCCCTGATTTGAACAAATGACCTCAACAGTTCCCGGACTTTCCAGGAAAGGCAGGTTGCTTGTGGCCCACTTTGTCTCCTTACCGCGATTGGCATTAAAACTTTGAAAACAAAAAGGGCAAAGGAGGCCCAATTCTTGAAGGAAGAGAAGCCTCCAAGTCATAGAGGAAGTAGAGAAAGCGGGGAAAGGAGGAGAAGGGAGAAGGGAAAAGACCTGACAATTCCTACAGCATAGCAAAGAAAAAGGTTAAGGCTGACCCCAGAGCTGAGCAGTAAAAAGGAAATGCTCATCATAGAGCGTTAACACTTAAAAGTACTGGCATATACTAAGCAAAAAGGGGAGGGAGACTTTTTAGAGTCATTGCATTTATCTACCCATTCACCAATATTTATGGATGCCTCCCACTTGGGGCAGTTCTACTCTGTCTTATAGGGTCAGAATTACTCTGTCTTATGAGTCAGAATTGACTTGACAGCAACGGGGTTTGTTTTTTTGGTTTGTTTTTGGCACCACATGCTTAGGAGCCCTGCTGGTGCAGTGGTTAAGAGCTTGGCTGCTAGCCAAAAGGTCAGCAATTCGAATCCACCAATCATTCCTTGGAAACCCTATGGGGCAGTTCTACTCTGTCCTATACGGTCACTATGAGTCGAAATTAACTTGATTGCAATAGGTTTTTTGGTTTTTACCATATGCCCTGGTGGCACAAATGGTTAAGCGCTCAACTGCTAACCAAAAGGTTGGCAGTCTGAACCCACCCGGTGGCTCCATGGAAGATAGGCCTGGCAATCTCCTTCCATAAAGATTACAGCCAAGGAAGTCCTATGGGGCAGTTCTACTCTGTCACATGGGGTCGTCACGAGTTGAAAACAACTTGATAGTACCTAAGAGCAACAATTATATGCCCAGGGAGTCCTGGGTGGCATAACCAGTTAAGTGACTGACTACTAACTGAAAGGTTGGCTGTTCGAACCCACCCAAAACCACCTTACAAGAAAAGCCTGGTGATCTGCTTCCAAAAGGTCACAGACTTGAAAACCCTATGGGGCAGCTCTCTCTGCGTGACATGGGGTCGCCATGAGTTGGAATCAACTTGGTGGCAACTAGTTTGGTTTTGCGTGTGTGAGTGTGTGTGTCTGCCATATGCCAGACTCCTTGGTGGTGCAGCAAATGGTTAACACACTCAGCTGCCAACCAAAAGGCTGGAGGTTTGAGTTCACCCAGAGGCACCTCAGCCATTGAAAACCCTATGGAGCACAGTTCTACTCTGACACATATGGGGTAGCCATGAGTTGGAGTCAACAGCCTGGTACCATATGCCAGGCACTCTTTCTGGCACTGGGAGTACAGCAATGAACAAAACAAAGTACCTGATCTCATTAAGTTTATATTCCGGTTGGAAGAGACAGACAAAGACATATAACGGCAGGCGGTAACACGGGCTATAGTGATCCAGAGTGAAGGGTGCTGCTATTTTAGTGAAAGCCTGCTGTTGAGATAGATAAGGAAGCAAGCCATGGGATGAGCATCGGAGGGGAAAATTTCAGGGAGAGGAAACATTAAGTATAGAAACCCTGAGGCTGCAGCATGCTTGGAGAGTGTGAGGAAGACAAGCAGGCAGCAAGCTGGAGCAGAGGAAGCCAAGAACTGCAGGGCAGCCAAGGGACACCATACACGGGGCCTTCCAGCTCGTGGTAACAGCTTTGGATTTTTTATTTTTCTAAATGGGATAGAGGACTGTGATCAGGGAAGTGACACTATAAAAAGATCACCTGGCTCTTCTTTAGAGACTAGACTGTAGGGGAATAAAAATGGAAGCCAGGAGACCAAATATAAAGTGACAGCAATAATGCAGGTGAGAGAGGATGGCGATGTGGGCTGCAGTCGCAGGGTGAAAATAGCTTGGACTACTGGGTAGAAGTGACAGTGATGAAAAGAGGTCACATTTGGGATAAGGTTTGGAAGTAGAGTTGACAGGCTTTGCTGATGGGCTAGATGTGGGCAACTAGAGAGAGGCGTCAAAGATGACTGCCCATTGTTGGCTTGGGCAACAAGGAGAATGCTACAGCCAATTATTGAGAAGAGAACACAGGAGGTGAGGAACAGATTTTCAAGAAGGATCAAGAGTTTGATTTTAGATGTTACGAGTCTGAGATGCCTCTAAGACACCCAGGTGGAAATGTTGAGTGGGCAACCAGGCCTAAATGCACTTGCCAATGGTTTGGTGTCTGAGAGCAAGATCAAAAGGTTAAAGAGCCACTGCATTTTCTCATCAATTCTGGGCTAGGAAGCCCTCTTACCCCCAAAATGAAGGTCATGTTAACTGTTAGAGGAAGGCAGTCTGAGTCTGGGGAATGCCCAAATCAATAGACAGGTTAGGTCTATCATCTGTCCATTTGCCTTGTACAAAAGATGTGGGAGGGGGGAGTGAAAGATTAGAATCGATGATCTTTAATGCCAAGGTCCCATCCAATCTTGTGCTCTTACGACTCCCTTCTAAACATGCCTCTGGAGTCTGGAGAGAGACCCACACCTTTGGACTTTGTGGCTAACTCACATCCTTAGGGCCTGAAATTCCTGTTATACTCATTTTCCAGAGTCCTCTTAGAAACCCGTGAAAGTGTCAAGACAACCAAGGAAATCCGTTATGGACATGCTTCCCCCTCAGCATCAGATATGTAAAAATACTACACCCTGTGATCCTGAACCCATCTGGTCTCTGCAGCAAACTGCTCTGCGTCAGGCATTCGAAATTCTTCCCCCGATCCAGAGAAACATTCCCCACTGGTGGTAATGAAATCAAGACGATGTGGAGATTGTTGTTTAATGTTATTAGTTATGAACATTAAATGTTCACTTAAAGTCAGGGAAATGGTTAATGAAGGGAAGCAGGAGAAAAGGTCCAGTGATGCAAAGTATTTAATATTAGGGTTTAAAGAATTTCACTTGCTGGAGAATGTAAATTTGAAGAAAATTGAACTTCTTGTTGTTGTGTGCCATCAGGTCAATTTCGACTCATAGCGACCCTATAGGACAGAGTAGAACTGACCTATAGGGTTTCCTAGGATGAAATCTTCATAACAGCAGATCGATCGCTGGGGTCTTTCCTCCCTCAGAGCTGCTGGTGGGTTTGGACAGCAAATCTTTCGATTAGCAGCCAAGCACTTAACCATTGCACCACCAGGGATCCTTAATAAAAAATTAACTTATCATAACTTTGTAAAAACCAAGAGGTGTGAAAGGTAAAGCCGTTTTTCATCCCTCACGTCCTGAAATGGCTTGGGAGGGCAGGGGAAGACATTTTAAAGTTCAAAATAATAAATAGAAAAACGGATAAGCCAAGACAACACGATATTCGAAATGTCAGTATTGGAACCTCCCGATTTAGTATTTAAACAGGATTTTCCCGTTCAAAGTCTATGCTCTTGCTATTCACTCTCCTGGTAGGTTCAGCTTCCACCTGGATGCTTTTGAGAATCAGATGAAATTTTTCTTTGCATGAAGTGGAGACAGTAATGGGAAATGGGAAAATTCACGGGGAGCTAGAAGTTAGTTAACAACGCCCACTCCTACCCTTGTATTCAAGTGTTCAAAAGCTGGGACACATCACAAATACAGATCACTTCCTAAGAGTGGATAAGGGCTGAAAGGGAAGCAAGCTGAAACAATATTAAGTTGGGGCACAAAGACGGGCACCTACTGAGTTTCTGCTTTTCAGAAGACAAAAGAAAACATTTATACCAAAATAATCTGTAAAAGTATCTAAATTCTCAATCAGGAATGAGAGAGAAGGAAAAAAAGAGAGAGAGAAAGAGAGAGTGGAGAGAGAATCTGAGTTACAGGAGCAGCTGTTGCCAAGGAAGGCAGAGGAGGCGGAGGGGTGCCCGCAGTCCCAGCTGAGAAGAGCCCACGAGGAGTGGTGAGGGGCGGCTGCCTGAGAGGGAAGGTGGGCAAGCGGTGAACTGTTCCGGGACGGAAGTTCTGTCTGTCTTGTTCACTGCTGTATTCCTAGTGTTTAAGAACCACCGTGCCTATGACAGAGTGCACCTTTTCCTGATGAGGCTTTATTATCTTTTGAACTTTTAGTACGAGAAATTTCAAACATACACAAAACTGGCATGATGAACCTCCATGTATCTATCACTCAGCTTTAACAATTAATAATATTTTGGGAAGGGTCATCTTGGATTCTCTTCTAGTTCTTCACCACTAATATTTAATAATACAAAGGTATGTATGTGTAGGTGTATACATCTTATATGAAAACTATGACACATAACCATAAAAAAAATTTGTGAGCCCACCCAATTTAAGAAATAAAATACTGCCAATACTAAAGGCCCTGTGTTCTTCTCCCTACCCCATCCCTCTGGCTCCCCAGAGTAACCATTAATCTAAATGCTGAACCTGTCATTCTCTTGCTGTTTTTTAAGTAAGCTTACTACGTGCGTATTAAACAATATATTGTATGTAGTCAGGTACTTACCTTGTTTCCTCAAACTTACGCTCCAAGATTCATCCATGTTGCTGCATATGGCTGTAGTTTATTTCTTATCTAATTATATTAATGCAGAGAGCATCAGTCACTAATGTGTGTTGGGATAGGGAGAGAAGGTGGAAGGGACAGAAGGACACAGCTACTGGTCCTGAGCTCACAGTAGCTGTAGGGAAGAGGGCATTCAATTCTCACTCCACGTGCCATTGAGGAAGTCATGGGGGTAGCCATTTAGAGACCCACCACATGAAGCTTGGATATCCATCCACCACAGTGTTTAAAACTATGAATCTGGTTCTACCACTCACCAGCACCTTGACCAAATTATATAACCTTTATAAGCCTGTTTCTTCATCTAAATATGGAGACAATAACCTCCTAAAGACATTCTAAGCAATAATATAATAACGCACATGAAGCACTTTGCAGAGTGCCTGGCATATGGCACCCGCTGCCATCAAGTCGATTCTGACTCATAGTGACTGTTACGGATTGAATTGTGTCCCCCCCAAAAATGTATGTCAACTTGTGTTGTGATCATCCACCACTCTGTCATCTGATGTGATTTTCCCATGTGTTGTAAATGCTACTTCTATGATGTTAACGAGGTGGGATTAGCAGCAGTTATGTTAATAAGGCAGGACTCAATCCACAAGATTAGGTTGTGTCTTAAATCAATCTCTTTTGAGATATAAAAGAGAGAAACAAGCAGAGAGATGTGGGGACCTCATGACCACCAAGTAAGAAGAGCTGGGTGAGAGTATCCTTTGGACCCAGGGTCCCTGGGCTGGGAAGCTCCTGGACCAGCAGAAGACTGATGGCAAGGATCTTCCTCCAGAGCTGACAGAGGGAAAAAGTCTTCCCCTGGAGCTGACACCCTGAATTCAGACTTCTAGCCTACTAGACTGTGAGAGAATAAATTTCTCTTTGATAAAGCTATCCACTGGCGGTATTTCTGTTATACCAGCACTAGATAACTAAGACAGCGACCCTACAGGACAGAGCAAAACTGCCCCATAGAGTTTCCAAGGAACACCTGGTGGATTCAAACTGCCAACCTTTTGGTTATCAGCTCAGCTCCTAACCACTGTGCCATCAGGGCTCCGGCACATGGTAAGTGTTCACTAAATGATAGCTATTGATATTACTATTATTACATATTGTCAGGTAGCCCTGAACTAAGTCAAAGAGGCCCACAGCCAAGAATGAGCTACGAGAGAAATGAAAAAGCTGAAAGCCAGAGTATCTAAGCTAAAAATGTTCTATACTCCCCTGTAAAAAGCCCTCACTTCAGTCAATTCTTCTGTGAAATGGGCACACTTGAAGTTTGTTTCCATCTTGTACCATTTGTTGTTGATCATTACACACCAAATAAGGACTTAACTTCCTTATGTATAGTCACTTACAGAATTGCAATTGTAAAGGAATAAGAGCTGTTCATTGGATTGGAGAAAATAACAACTCCGATAGCACTGTTATTGCCATTTACCGATGAAGACACCAAAGATCAAAGAAACTAAGGAATTTGCCCAGTATTATACAACTAATACGTGGTGAAGATGAGATTGAAAGCTAGGTCTTCTGCTCGATGTTGACTTCCTAATTCTGTCCAGTTGTCAGCTTTCCGTGCATCAAAGTAAGGGCCCACTCTGCTCCTTAAATCACAAGGTAACAGGTTATGTATATATGTATTTATGTTTCATGGAGAGAAAAAAAAAAAGTCAGTATTTATTGTGCATCAAATGTGGATACGCATATCTTAATTCTCCAAACAACCTTGTGAAGAATTAAAAAAAAAAAACAACCAAAACCACTTCCGTCGAGTCAATTCTGACTCACAACCACCCTACAGGGCGGAGTAGAACTGCCCCATAGGGTTCCCAAGGAATGCCTGGTGGCTTCAAACCACCAACTTTTTGGTTAGCAGCTATAGCTCTTAACCACTATGCCACCAGGGTTTCCAACTGGTAAAGTATTAGGATTCCTCAATTTAAAGATAAAGAAAATGAAGCAAAGAGAGGTTGAGTAATCTGTCTCGTATCTCACAGCCAGACTCTCAAACCAGGTGTTTTTGACTCCAAACCCACCTCTTCACGCTCTTGTCTTCTTTGTCCACTCAACCTGCTCCCTTGCGTTCACATCAATATTCTAACAGTAAAGACAATTAAAAAGGGAAGCACAAATTCACCCAAGGCCCCATCAGGTCAACTTTACTCATTTCCTTATTCCTTGGTCCCTTCAAGTTTGGGTCCATGTGTGAATAATTTGTACCGGAATTAAGTTAAAGTATGTACAATAATTTTGTAACTTGTAAAGAGCTCTGGAGCATTCAAGCGCCTGGAGTTTAGCAGAAGCAAAGCTGAATGAACGAACGAATAAATGAAAGCTCCCAACGTAACAGAGATAGAAGTTGATGCTATTCTTCTATGAGCTTTCCATGTTCCTAGGGCCCTGGTGGCACAGTGATTAAGAGCTTGGCTGCTAACCAAAAGGTCGGCAGTTTGAATCCACCAGCCACTCCTTGGAAATCCTATGGGGCAGTTCTACACTGTCCCATAGGGTTGCTATGAGTTGGAATCAACTCGATGGGCAGAGTTTTTTGGTTTTTTTAGAGTCCTTATAATTTTTAATGTCTATACAGCCTTCCCATGGCCAGCTTCTTGGGCACATGACATGTGCAGCTGCACAAGTCTCCATTTAGAGGAACCTCACACTTGGTTTATTGCTCCGCCGTCACCATCTTGAAATTCCCAATAATTCTTTTAATAAGGAGCACTGCAAAGTATGTAGCCAGGCCTGATTATTCTACAGCATTCTCAACTATAATGTACTTAGCCACTGCTTCTGCAGTGAATATTTTCATTCTTTCCATTATATAGCCATTAAACATAATGATAAATGCTCGCTCCACCTACCCTTATGGTTGGGCCTATACTTGCTTCTTGGTATTTGTTGAATGCAAACTAGGTTTATTTTATTTATTTATTTTTTTAATGTCTCAGATATCAACAGCTGACATGAGAATTTCCTCTCTAGCTAAAAATTTTCTGTCAGGAGACAAACCTGTTGCTCAGAAAAACTTTGCTTGTTCTTACTCTCTAGAAGTTTCAAGAGGGGCTCCATGAAAGATCAGTTGCAATCGCCCAAAAAAAGCAGTCAACAGAATACACTAGAATTAGGATTTTTCATTCATTCGTTCATTGATCCCTCCACCCATTCATTCGTTTATCTGCTCACCTATTCACCTATTTAAACATTTACTGTCTACTCTCCAGCTGCTAGGCCTCCTCTAAGCCCTGAAGAGACAGGACAAAGCATAGCCCCTGCCTCTGGGGGGCTCTCAGTCTCCTGGTCTAGGATCGACAGGTCATGCCAGCAGAAATCAGGGAAGGCAGGCACAGGGAAGGGGCATCCACATTCGCTAAGGAGCCCTCTTCCCCTGATTTCTTGCTCTCTGACTGCCTTCTTCCAAGAGGAATTTAGTTTTATAAACGGAGAAACCAAAGCTACCCCAGGATGTCTTTAAGAACAACATCCTTATCTTCCAGCCAGGGCTCAGGAGGCTTAGGCCCTCCCTTCAATGAAAGAGGCCCATGCTACAAACCGGGGGAAAGGGATTACATTTGGAATTCTCTGTACAAATACGTTATAAGAATGAAATAGACAATGGGGGGAGGAAGTGTGATTTAGCTCCCAAATATAGAATTCTGCGTTTTCATTAAATCTCCACAGCAGGGCTGAGCATTTTATGGACACTTTTTTATAAATATGTTACCAAGAGCCACATCCACAGCAGCTGTTAAGGAGCCTGTCTTACTAGCAAACTGACAACCTCCCTCCACACACACACACACACGCACGCATTTTATTTCCTATACTGATGCTGTGCCTTCTCCAGTGGCTGCTGTGTGGAACAGGTTCCCGCCCCAACAGCATGAGTTTTTCATATCTATCTTCCAAGACCACAAAGTAGGAAAAAGCCTTTCCCCTCGCTTTAAACAAACCATCAGTTTGTTTTCTTATTTGGCATTTTTTTTTTATTGTAAAAATTTGTAAATTGTAAAAATCTAACAACCGTGACAATTTGGAGTACTGCTCTACTGCCATCAGGCAAAGTGTTTCCTATCACATGGAATAGCCCCGGTTATGCACACTGATGGCTTTAAAACTTTATCTTCTGAATCTAGAGCTGCAAGACTTCAGCTCTGACAAGACAGCCAATTCCCACTGCAGGCTATCAAAAGCTGCTATCCTGGGCAACTTTTTTCTTATCCCATTTTTGGAGATGAGATGACCCCCACCCCCCATCTGTATAAGAAAACCTTGTTTGACCTCAAAAAGTCCCTTTCTTGAAAGTTGCCTCCCTAGTCCCGTCTTTCCTTCACCTGCTATTTCCATTACTGAATCCAAAACATAGCAATGGCCACTTTTGTCCACATTGCCTCACCTTCAGCAGTTAACACGCCCAACCTGGAACCCTGCACATGATGATTAGAAATAACTGATTGGGTTCTGTGACCTCTCATTAACCTGCTGTTTGGAATTAGGAAAAAAAATTTTTTTTCACCTCTCTGGGCCTTGGGTTCTTTAAATTTTATGTAAACCAAGAGTGCTTGATTTCATCATCAGATAACTCTAATAAGCCTAACTAAACGCATCTCATCAAGAGGTTTCTGGGAATTTCCCACACTCTTGCATCAATCCAAGTCTTGGGATGCTGATGACTGATTTATGTGACAGATTAAACCTTCTGCCTGGATCTAAGAATAAATCCCCATCCTTCTCCCCTTTACTGTAATTCCTCCCTATCGCCCTGCTGGGAACCTTCCTTCCTATCTCAGTGTCTTACTACTATTGAAACCAACAGGTCCTGTTCTCTGGGACTGAAAAGTCACCCCGCAAAGTGTTTCCTACCTGAGGCGGCACGCTAGGCGAAGGGGGCGTCCTGACCGTCACAGGCCTGTGAGGACATTGCACCCAGGAGCCTCATGGCTGCTATTTACAGAGGCTGACTTGCAGTCCACCACGCCAAGAGAAAGCTGCTGTCTTGGGCTGTCAGGCAGCCCAGCAAATCAGGCTGGACGGCTGCAGTGTTATCAGCAAACAGCTTCCTGTTTGAAATACATCAGCTGTCTTGCTGGTCAGTAGTAAAGAGAGAGTGTGGGAAAACTGAAAAACACCCATGATGTCAGGGTGCTCCACTGGAGGATGTGTGGGACACTTCCTGAGTGCACCATTAACTCGAACCCAAACACCCCAATCCTTCCTCTTTTTTTCTCTCTCTCTTTTCTTTTTTTGTTGAAAAAGTAAAAAGAGTATTGTGAAAATTCAGAAAAGTATAAAGAATCATAACAGACATGAGCTATCAAATCAGATAAATACGGGCGACATACTCACTTTCAATTTTTCCCGCCACAGGGTTTCACTTTAAAAAGCACTAACTACATAACTACTGCTTGCCTAGATGTAACCCATGGTGAGACCCAAAACTTACATTCATTTACGTTTCAGTAAATGCAGTATACACCAAAAATAAGACATTGGGATGGGTGGGCTAAAGTGGGTCCTGGTTTTGTGTAGTCTAGAGCATATACAATTTGGGGGATCTTCTTTAAGAAAAAGAAAGGGGAAAGAAGGGGTTATTGCTTATAGAGTACCAAGTTTTGGTTTACAGTCATGGAAAAACCACATTAAGGTAGGGTTGCACAGCCGATTATTTTAAGTTCCATCAGTAAGTTGTACACCTGAAGAAAGTTGAATTGGCAAAAGTTGTGTGATATATTTATAATAATGAAAAAAAGAGTAACTGCTGTGGCTGCTTATGTACAACCAAAAACTTCATGGGATTTGGTTCCTTGATTTGGAGGTTTAGGGTCATGGTTTCATGGGACATCCCAGTTAACTGGCCTAAAAATGTGTTTAGTGCTTCTGTTCTACTGCCTAGTTTGTTCCATAGTGCCTGGGGTCTTAAAAGCTTGCAAGCAGCCATCCAAGGCACAACAACTGGACTCTATTTGCCTGGAGCAACAGGGGAAAAAGGAGAGTCAGAAACAGGAGGAAGATATGCAATGTGTAGCTAATTGCCTCCATAAACAACTGCCTCCTTTGCCATGAGACCAGAAGAACTGGATGGTTCCCAGCTACTGAACATTGTGATCAAATATTCTATAGCAGAATCTTAATCAAAAGGGGGAAAATGCAGAACAGAATTTCAAATCTTCATGAACTCCAGAGTTTCTGGAGCCATGGAGGCTTGATGAACCCATGAAACTATTGCCCTGAGATAATCTTTAAACCTTAAACCAAAAATATTCCGTTAAGTCTTCTTAAAACCAAACAATGGTTTAGCTTAACTAGTAAAAAATGTCTGCCATATCATTATGCTTTTTTAAAAACTATCTTTATGGGATCAAATCAACAACAGTAATTTGAAAGATTAGATGGGAACCTTAGAGGGCAGTGAGTTTATGTTCATGGAGAACAACTCAGAGGAGTAAGAATGACCGCACGACTCGAAGAATGTCATCACTGTCACTGAATTGCACATGTAGAAACCGTTGAATTGGTCAATGTTTTGCTGTGTTTTTCTGAACAACAACAAAATTAAAAAAAATTTTTTTTTTTTTTAAAGATCATCTTTTAAGAGAGGATGAAAAGACAAGCTTCAGGATAGGAGAAAACATTTACAAACCGAATGTGTGAGTCAGGGTTCTCCAGAGAAACAGAACCAATAGTATAAGGGAGTGTGTGTGTGAGAGAGCAAGAAAGAGACAGAGAGATAGAGAGATTTTAAGGAACTGGCTTGCACAACTGTGGGGACTGGCAAGTCCAAAATCTACAAGGCAGGTCCTCAGGCTGGAAATTCAGGCAGGAGCTCATGTTATAATCTTGAGTCTAAAATCTGCAGGGCAGCCCAACAGCAGCCTGGAAACTTAGGCAGGATTTCTATATTACAGTTTTAAGGCAGAATTCTTTCTTCTCTGGGGAAGCCTAAGTTTTTGCTCCTTAGGCTTTCAACGGATTAGATGAGGCTCATCCACATTATCAAGGGTTACCTTTACTTAAAGTTAACTAACTGTTAATGTTAATCACATCTACAAAATACTTTCACAGCAACATCTTAGACTAGTGTTTGATCAAACTAGGCACTATAGCCTAGCCAAGTTTACACATAAAATTAACCATCACACCACATACCCGACAAAGGACCAATATCTGGAATATATAAAGAATTCTCAACTCGAGTTTAAAAAAAAAAAAAAAACCAATTAGAAAATGTGCAAAAGACATGAATCAACATTTCTACCTAAGAGGATATACAAATGCCAAATAAATACATGAAAAGATGTCCAACATCATTAGCCATTAGGGAAACGCAAATGAAAACCACAATGAGATATCACTGTACACCTATCAGAGTGGCTAAAATAAAAAACACTGACGGCACCAAGTGCTGACAAGGAGGAGCAGAGGCTGCATCACTCATGCGCTGCTGGTGGGAACGTAAACGGTACAGCCACTCTGGAAAACCGTGTGGCAGTTTCTTAAAGGACTAAACATGCAACTACTGTATGACCCAGCAAATACGCTCCTGGACATTGACCCCAGAAAAACAGAGACATGTTTACAAAAAAACCTGTACACAAATGTTTACAGCAGCTTTATTCATAATGACCAAAAACTGAAAATAATTCAGATGCCCTTTGACAGGTGAATATTTAAACCGAAGTACATCCATACCATGAAATACTACTCAGCAATAACAAGGAACAAATTATTGATACATGCAACGTGGATGAACCTGCAGAGAATTATACCGAATGAAAAAAGGTAATCCCAACCATACAATCCAGCCATCCCACTCCTTGGAATATGTCCTAAAGAAATAAGAGCCATCACACGAATAGATATAAGCACACCCATGTTCATCGCAGCACTGTTCACAATAGCAAAAAGGTGCCCATCAACGGATGAATGGATAAACAAACTGTGGTATATATTCACACAATGGAATACTACCCAATGATAAAGAACAACGATGAATCCGTGAAACATCTCACAACATGGATGAATCTGGAAGGCATTATGTTGAGTGAAATCAGTCAGTCACAAAAGGACAATATTTGTATGAGACCACTATTTTAAGAACTCAAGAAAAGGTTTAAACATAAAAGAAAAACATTCTTTGATGGTTATGAGGGTGGGAAGGGAAGGAGAGGGGAATTCACTAACTAGATAGTAGACAAGAATCATTTTAGGTGAAGGGAAGGACAACACACGATATAGAGGAAGTCAGCTAACAAGTTTCCTAAATACAGCCAAACACTTCGAAGGACAGAGTAGCAGGGCCTAGGGTCTGGGGACTATGGTTTCGGGAGACATCTAGGTCAACTGGCATAACAAAGTTTATTAAGAAAATGTTCTGCATCCCACTTTGGTGGGTGGCATCCCAAGTCTTAAAAGCTTATGAGTGGCCATCTAAGATGCATCAATTGGTCCCAACCCACTTGGAACAAAGGAGAATGAAGAACACCAAAGACAAAAAACCTGTTGCCATGAAGTCAATTCCAACTCATAGTGACCCTATAGGACAGAGTAGAAATGCCCCCTAGGGTTTCCAAGGAGCACCTGGTGGATTCAAACTGCCAACTTTTTGGTTAGCAGCCGTAACACTTAACCACTCCACCACCAGGGTTTCCACAAAAGACACAAGGAAAATATTAGCCCAAGAGACAAAAGGACCACGAAAACCAGACACTCCATCAGCCTGAGACCAGAAGAACTAGGTGGTGCCCAGCTACCACCAATGACCATCCTGACAGGGAATACAACAGAGAATCTCTGACGGAGCAGGAGAGAAGTGTGGAGCAGAACTCAAATTCACTTAAAAAGGCCAGACTTAACAGTCTGAGGCTGGAGGAACTCCCGAAGTCATGGCCGGATGCTCTGTTAACCCAGAACTAAAACCACTCCCGAGGCCCACTCTTCAGACAAACATTAGACTGGACTATAAAACATAAAATAATACTGGTAAAGCTTGTGCTTATTAGTTCAAGCAGATACACAAGACCAAATAAGTGGCTCCTGCCTGGAGGCAGGATGCGAAGGCAGGGAGGGACAGTAGCTGGTTGGAGGGACACGGGAAACCCGAGGTGGAAAGGGAGAGTGTGCTATCATATTATAGGGATTGCAAGTAGTGTCATATAACAGTGTGTGTGTTTTTGTATGAGAAATTAACTTAAGCTGTAAACTTTAAAATACTAATTAAAAAAATTACTGTTAAATACTAATAAAAGAAATTACTATTATGTACTAAATACTAATTTTTTTTTAAAAAGGCAATCCCAAAAGGGTACATATTGAATGAGTCCATTTATGTAACATTCTTGAAATAGCAAAACTATAGAAATAGAGGAAACCCTGGTGGCACAGTGGTTAAGTGCTATGGCTGCTAACCAAAAGGTCCGCAGTTTGAATCCACCAGGCACTCCTTGGAAACTCTGTGAGGCAGTTCTACTCTGTCCTATAGGGTCACTATGAGTGGGAATCGACTCGACTGCAACCGGTATAGAAATGGAGAACAGATGGGTGGTTGCCAGAGGTTGAGGAGGAGTTGGGGCAGGAGAAAAGTAGGCATGGCTATAAAACACCACCACAGGGGATCCTTGTGTTGATGAAAATGTTCTGTATCTTAATATATCTATGTCAATATTTTGATTGTTACATTGTAATTTTTTTTAATTGTGCCTTTAGATGAAGATTTACAGAGCAAATTAGTTTCTCATTAAACAATGAATACACATATTGTTTTGTGACATTGGTTGCCAAACCCACAACGTGTCAACACTCTCCCCTTCTTGACATTGGGTCCCCTCCTGCCTTCTAGTCCTTGCCCCTGGGCTGGTGTGCACCTTTAGTCTCCTTTTGTTTTATGGACCTGTCTAATCTTTGGATGAAGGGTAAACCTAAGGAGTGACTTCATTACTGAGCTGAAACGGTGTCCGGGGGCCATACTCTCAGGGTTTCTCCAGTCTCTGTCAGACCAGTAAGTCTGTTTTTTTTTTTTGTGAGTTAGAATTTTGTTCTACATTTTTCTCCAGCTCTGTCCGGGACGCTGTATTGATCCTTGTTAGAGCAGTCAGTGCTGGTAGCCAGGTACCATCTACTTGTGCTGGACTCAGTCTAGTGCAGGCTGTGGTAGCTGTGGTCCATTAGTCCTTTGAATTAATCTTTCCCTTGTGTCTTTGGTTTTCTTCATTCTCCCTTGCTCCAAGCGAGTGGGACCCATGGAGTATCTAGATGGCCGTTCACAGGCTACATCATACTGCCGCTGTTTTGTAAGACATCGCCATTGGGGAAACTGGCTAAAAGGGTTCACAAGATCTCTCTGTATTGTTTCTTACAACTGCGTGTGAATCTACAAATTATCTCAAAATAAAAAAATAAATTTAAAAAAGCCCACCTCACAGCCCTTTATAATTCTTTTCTCCTATGTTATTTGGTTGCATATTCTCTTACTGCCTCTTCCCATGAAAAACAATTTTCTATAGAAAAAATGATAACTAGTATTTCCTCCAACATGGTTACTTGAATTTTTAAAAATTATTGCTAGCTTTTAAAAAAGAATGTTTATTTCAGCTTCACAACCCATTATTGGTAATATCATGTATATTTTTAGGATGGTTACCAAACTTGGGAAAACTTCTATCAGATTTCTTTCCTATATGAGCTATAAGATTTCAGGCATTTAAAGTTCTCTTGTGCACAGAGTAACCAGTTTGTAATTGATGCCCTGGGTGGCACCAACAGTTTGAGCTAGTGGTTAAGAGCTATGGCTGCTAACCAAAGGGTTGGCAGTTCAAATCTACCAGGCACTCCTTGAAAACTCTATGGGGCAGTTCTACTCTGTCCTATCATCGGGCGGCTATGAGTCAGAATTGACTTGACGGCAACAGGTTTGGTTTTAGTTTTTTTTTACTAAGCTACCGGCTGGCGGTTTGAACCCACCCAGTGGCCCTGCAAAAGAAAGGCCTGGCCGTCTGCTTCTGTAAAGATTACGGCCAGGAAAACCCTATGGAACAGCCCTACTCTGTAACACGTGGGGTCACCATGAGTAGGAACTGACTCAGCAACAGGTTTGGTTTGGTTTTGCACATGGAAGTCACTGTGAATCATGTAATGTATCCAATTAAATCTAAAGTAATATAATGCCAACTCAGCTTCCCCTTGTTAGTGTTATTTCAAGTTGGGGCGGGCATTTGACAATGTTCTGGAGGCATTTTTAGTTGCCACAACTTGGAGGATGCTACTGGCATCTAATGGGTAGAGGCCAAAAATGCTACTAAACATCCTATAATACACAGGACACCCCCCCCCCACAACAAAGAATTATCTGGGCCAAAATGTAGATAGTGTTGAGGCTGAGGAACCTTTGGCCAGATCCCAAAGATGCCCGTGGTTACCCCGGTACCTCTCTGCAGAGCTGCAATGGAGAAAGGACACAGCACTCTTAACCGACTGTGGGTAACATCTTATTTTTGTTATTTTACAAAAATACATGATCACAGAAACACAACGCTAGGTCCTCCTCCCAGAATCTTAGAAGGCCCCCTCCAAGTGAGAGGCCCTGAAGCTGAGTGTTTATTTGCTTCATGAAAAATCTGCATCGCGACGTGGCGGTGGTTCAGTGGTAGAACTCTCGCCTTCCACGGCCCGGTATTTGCCGACATGCCTCAAGCACAGCAACCACCTGTCTATCAGTGGAGGCTTACGTGTCACTATGACGCCGAACAAGTTTCAGTGGAGCTTCCAGACTGAGACAAACTAGGAAGAAAGGCCTGGCAATCTACTTCCAAAAAATCAGCCAAGGATTCAATCCTGTTGTGCACGGGGTCTCTGTGAGTCAGGGGCCAACTGAATGGCAGCTACAACAACAAACCTGCCTCCGGTGTTTGGCAGGGAGGAGAGACAGTATGCAATAAACCAGGTGGGTCAGTTACGTTCATTACGAACCTAAGCACTCCTTAAGCCAAGCACTCTGCTCTATACTCTTCACATACACCTTTTCCTTTATTCCAACATCACTGCAATCAGGCATTGCTACTCCCATTTTACAAATAAAGAAAATAAGGACATGTGGTATGTGGGCTCTCTATATTCTGTAAATCACATCATGTAAGCAGCCGTTCCCTCTCCACATGCATAATGCTAGCTGGGGTGAAGAGAACGGGATCTTGTTCAGCGCCCTGGAATCAGCTTGGATCGTCCACAGTCACCGGCTAATTCAGCCCTCACAACCACCCCTCAGAGCAAGGCATTACTGTCTCCATTTTAGAGTTCAAGAAACAAGATCAGAGAATTAGAGAACTTGCCCAAGGTCACATAGTTAATGAGGGAAAATGCCAGATTCAAGCCCAGACCTGTCACACGCTGGTGTCGATTCCAACTGGTAGTGACATTCTAGGACAGAGTAAAACTGCCCCATGGGGTCTCCAAGGAGCAGGTGGCGGATTTGAACTGTCGACCTTTGGGTTGGCAGCCATGACTCTTATCCACTGCACCACCAGGGTTTTGAACAAGCAGACAGTTCACATCAGTGAACCTGTCCAACAGCAAACTTCCCTTCCTCGTGCACTTCCCTCTCCTGCCTCATCACAGGTGTGGGATACTTCTTCCCGTTTCTGTGTCCTCAAATGCTAAGAGCTTTAAAAAAGTATCAATAACCTGAGGATTATCCTCAATTACAAAAATAAAAGTAATGCTGTAATTAATGATTTCTTGACTATTTAGATTGGAAATTAGGACCATTTTTAGTCATGTTTACACCTGCCTTGCAAATAAACACCAAAAATTCAACAGAAATCACTAGCTGTTTCTTCATTCAGGGCTTCCCGAATCTTCCTTTCCTTCTCTCTCCTCCCTCAGCCCCCATCCCTCAGCTTTTCCCTGAAAGCCTCGATGTCATGGCCGTTGGGAGCAACCTTTTCCCTCATGAACTCTGATCCTCTCAGTTAAATAGCCTCAACCACTTCCAGTGGGGTCAGGACTAAGATCCGGCATCCATCCCAATTATGATTTGGTTTTCTCAGAGATAACTAAGAAATGCGGATAGCAAGCGCCAGATTCAAACACTGTTTGTTTCTGGATGGGAATTTTCACTGGAGGTCACACAGGACACGTTGCCATTATCTCTGTGCCATTTTTTCCACGAGGATATTAACATCGGTCACCTCTCTTCCTCCTCATCCCTGCAAGACTTCATTTCTCCAGAGTTCCCTTGAAGGGCAAAGAAAGACTCAAGCCTCCCTCCTCAGCCGTGCACGCTCATTCCAGCCTCCCCTAATTCTAATTCCCTCTCTCTCAGGCTCATCACCCCGACAGAACACAAGTTGTCAAAGAACACAGCCTTCAGTGCCAAAGCACTTAAAACCTGGATAATACTGCTTTTCTCACAATTATACGAAAGACAGTGCAGCGTAGTAAACGGTGCTTCGGTCTGGGCTTTACAACCCAAGGTGTGACTTGGAGATCTCATGAGATGTTATATCTGACGATATCCTACCATCAGAGATCACTCCATAACCTAACATCAGAGGGTCCCAAGCCCAAGCATGTACCAGAATCATCTGAAGACTTCTTAAATCATAGATGGCTCACCCCCTCCTACAGTTTCTGATGCAGCAGGTTGGAAAGTGGGGCCTCAGCATTTTCTTTTCGAACAAATTCCCAGGTGATACTGATGCTGCAGGTCCAGGGACCACACTTCAAGAATGGGGCCCTGGTGGCGCAGTGGTTATCAGCTCAGCTGCTTACCAAAAGGCCGACTGTTCGAATCCACCAGCTGCTCCTTGGAAACCCTGTGGGGCAGTTCTGCTCTGTCCTATAGGGTCGCTGTGAGTCAGAATTGACTCAACGACGAGTTTGGGCTTTTCTTTTTGCCTACCTTACAAGGTTATTGTAAGGATTTGAGTTAATGCAAGTGAACAGTCTACTCCGGTGTCTGACACATGGCAGACAATAAATAAATAAATGACAGCTGATGCTAGCATTACTAAATACTTGTCCTACCCCCTTTTTGTCTCCTGTGGGCTCAATGTGTTTTCCCCCACTAGACTGGATGTCCATTCATGCTCTCAACACTATCTTGAAACTGGAAATCAACAAATTGATCACTGAAGGAACAGGCTGCTGGATACTAGCAACCATCCTAGGAGGAAACACTATTAACCACTGCTTCAGTAATCACTTGGGAATAGTAAAGAGTGATTGTGTACACATGCATGAGTGACCACCCCCATCAACAGGAAGGTGGAGCCCAGTCACCCAAGGTGTCCCTCATCAGCAGGAAAAATCAGATTAACATCACACAAGGGATTCCTGTGGTTACGTATTGTATGCCCTCAATCTTTCCACAGCCCTCCCAACACATCCCCCAAGATAACCCTGTGCACCATCTGAGGTAAATAAAGGCAAAGAAACTGATTCTGCAAGCCAGAGAGGAAAATGAGTCTTAAGGCAGGCATATAAACTTAACTCAAGGAATTTAATTTAGTACTTTAGAGGTTCAACGTCCCATTATTTTATAATTGTCAGTTTCGTGTCTGTCTTGCCCACTGGGCATTGAGGACCTTTGAAGGCAGAGACTCTAACTTATTTCATCTTTCTGTTCCCAGGGTTTACCACAGGATCTGGCATGTAATACATATTTCATAAACATTTGTTGAACTGTTAGAAGCATGCCTCTCCATAGCCTATTATTACAAAGCACAAATTTGATTTTATCCGTATAGCATTTTGAGTAACAATGTAAATGGCAAAGAGGCCTTCAGACTAAACGTAACCAACCGTACTCATCTCCATAGGTGCTATCACATCACATCAGAGCCGAATCTGACAGTGACAACAGTAGCTGCAGCCTGAACAGGCCAGTAGTTGAGAAGTCAATAATCCTAATTCTACTAAATTCTTCAATACACACTATAATGGATTTAACTGTCCCCCAAAAAGATACACTGAAATCCTAACTCCTATAACCTGGAATGTGGCCTTCTTTGGAAATAGGGTTCTTCTTTTGTTAGCAGTTAAGTCAAACAAGGTCACACCTGAGTAGGGCCAGTCTTAATCCTAATCCCTTCTGAGTGGCGTTTTATAAAAGGGGAGAACACACAGGGAGGAAGAAGATGGGGGAAGACAGCATATGAGGATCCGCCCACAAGCCAAGGAATTCCAAGAAATGCCTCAGGCAACCAGAAGCTGGAGGAGACAAGGAAGCATCTACCCCTTGAGTGGGCAGAGGGCATGGTTCCGCGATTCCCTGAATTCCTACTTCTAGCCTTCAGAAAAGGAGTTCTGGTGGCACAATGGTTAAGCACTCAGCTACTAACTGAAGGGTTGGCAGTTCGAACCCAGCAGCCACTCCACGGGAGAAAGATGTGGCAGTCTGCTTCTATAAAGATTTACAGCCTCAGAAACCCCGTGGGACAGTTCCACTCTCTCCTATAGGGTCACATTGAGTAGCAATTAACTCAATGGCAACAGGTAACCCTCAGAATTCGGAGAAAGCAAATTTCAGTATTTAAAGCCACCCACATTGTAATGTTCTGTTACAGCAGTCCTGAGTCAGAACTGACTCAACAGCAGCAGGTATGAAATTAAGACACTGACTACCATTAAATATTTATCAGTATAATATAATCCTTGAATTCAGAGATTTTTCAACTAAGAAACTTTGTCAAAATAACATCTTTCTGAAAGACATCCATTAGAAACATACAGCAATTTAATCTCTTTGCTTTCCGTAAGAAGTCCTTAATTAAAGACCTTCAGCTAAGAGCCAAAGGACCTTCTTAGCCACCACATGGAACCACGTAACTTCGGAACAAGAGATCATTTTATCAGTAGAGAATTAAGGTCAAAAGAACCTAAGAGACTTCAACGAAGCCACACAGCATGAAATGAAAAAAGCGACCAACTGAAATTATGAATCAATTTAGAATTTTCTACTTTGTTCCATTCACCAATTCAAAAGTTGCAGACTTGGCTTTCTCATCTAGTCATTCCTGTATCTTGGTGAGAATTCCCAGGATAATGACTATTGTCCTTCTGGGGTTTTAATAAGATTCTCACTCATCCCTACCGAAAAATTTAACTGTCTTAATTTTCAAGGGCAGGAAATCTCAAACATTAATAATTACCAGAGTGGTTAATTAACTGCTATACTTCTTCAGGTTTCACTGAGATTCTCACTTCTTAAAAATTTTACAGAAAAACCTGTGAAAGCCAGAGCCCTGTCATAGAAGAACTTCTGAGACCTGAAAAACAAGGCAGTCCCACTGACTTCCAGCTCTCACAGGTTTCACTGTATAACTGATTCGGTTTCAAGGACAGAAAACGTCATTCATTCAATGAATATTGTTTTTAATAAGTGCCAGACGTTATGTTGGGAGTCCTGGTGGCATAGTGGTTAACAGCTCAGCTAACCTAAAGGTTGGCAGTTCAAATCCACCAGGTGCTCCTTGGAATCCCTATAGGGCAGTTCTACTCTGTCCTATAGGGTCGCTACAAGTCAGAACCAACTCAATGGCACCTAACAAGATTGTTAGGTACATATAGTTCCTTGAAAGGTGTGAGTTGTATGTATTTACTGTTTTTTTTAATCACTTTAAATCAATGATTTTTAGAATTGGAGTAAACAGCAGGACTCACTAGTCTAAGTTAACCCTTTCATTTTACAAACATGAAAACTTGTGGTCCAGAGATGAATCAACTCATCTAAGGCTACAACTCGAATCCAGGGGTTTGATTTTATCTCCACATCAATCTCCCTAAAAAGAGTCTTAGATAAAGGCGCTTGACCTGCACTTAAAACACAGACTGGTTGTCAAAATAGATTTCAAGGTTCATAGATGGAAAATATCAGGTACTCCAAGCTTGCAAAATGTCAAACAGTGATTTGTTCCACCTTCAAGCGGGTGGTTAGGCCGTTGAGGTGGGGACAAAAAACAGTATGATAACTGAAATGGCAGCCTCATTTGAATATATTATTACACAGCACAAACTTGACTTTATCTACATAGAATTTTAAGTAAAAATGTAATTGCCAAACAGGCATTCAGACTAAACTTCGTTATAATCACTCACGCGCTGTTGCTATTGATTACATTAAGAACAATTCGGGTGAGTTAAAAAGCTTTTTTAAAAGCTTATCTGACAGTAATAGGAATCTTAGTAACCAGGCCCATCTCTAGTAATTGAAACACCTGTTTTCATTAGACTGTGGTTATTGAAGCCCTGATGACACAGTGGTTAAGAGCTATAGCTGCTAACCTAAAGGCTGGCAGTTTGAATCCACCAGCCACTTCTTGGAAACGCTATGGGGCAGCTCTACTGCGTCGTATAGGGTCCTATAAGGTCACCAAGAGTCGGAATCGATTCAATGGCAACAGGTCTAATTTTTTTTGTTTTTGGTGGTTGTATCATACTGCTACAAATTTTAATAAACATCAATAGTCTCGTACTTAAAGATCTAACATTACGTATCTTACCAAAACAAAACCAAACCCATTGCCATCAAGTTGATTCCAACTCATAGCGACCCTATAGGAGCACTTCGTGGATTCGAAACTGCCAACATTCTGGTTAGCAGCTGTGGCTGTTAACCACTACGCCACCAGGTTTCCTTATGCATCTTAGTGCCTCAAATAAACTCAAAATGATGTACTAGGAACTTCGCAACTTTGTGTACCAAACTCAAAGTGATGTACTAGGAACTTCACAACTTTGTGTACCTTTATCGGTTCTTTTGCTACAATATTGTACAAATCAGGGAGAAAAGACTACATTAATAATATATAACTAAAAGGGAAGATTTAAAAACACCCACAATTACTTCCCATAACAAATACATACCATTCATTATTGCAGGTTTGGGATCTAAGTATTTGTTCAGAAGGATCTTGAACAAAAATGTTTATCTTTCCAAAATACTCTCTACACAGATTTCTCTTTTGACAGCAAGTTTACTGAGGAAAAGTGGTGACACACCGTTTAGCACACTAGCCCTCAAACGATTTCCTATACTCCATCAAGTAAAACTGTTAAGCCTGTATCTCCAACAAACGTATGGTACTATTGTGAAATTACTAGAGTACTAATAGCGTGTACATTGTAAAAATACAATAGTACATACTTTTGTTCACTAAAATACTAATTTTTGTGAAAGCCAAGTGATTGATTCATTACTTTTGAAAGATTAAATACTTCGTGATATAACCAAAAAAAAAAAAACCAAACCCACTGCTGTCAGGTCGATTCCAACTCATAGCGACACTACAGGACAGAGCAGAACTGCCCCATCGGGCTTCAAGGCTGCAGGTAACCTTTACGGAAGCAGACTGCCACAAATTTTTCCCATGGAAGGCCTGGTGGGTTCCAACTGCTGACCTTTTTGGTTAGCGACTGAGTGCTTAACCACTGGGTCACCCCAGCTGGTTCTAAGTGTAATTTATTTTAATTGATTTCAGTAATAATCATAGCTATAAGATTCCTAAATAATACAATGTCTAGGATGTGCTTTAAAAATCTCCAGCAAAAAAGGGTAGGAAAAAAATCAAACAAGGTTAGCAAAATATTGATCATCGTTGACGCTGGGTGATGGGTACACAAAGGTTCTTTATACTTTTATACTTTTGCATATACAACTGAGAAATTCCATTATAAAACGTTAAAAAGACCCCTCCCGATGACACAAATGAAAAAAAGCTATAATTGGTTATACTTCCCATCCAGCAATTTTACAAATGTTTTTGCTGAAAAGAAGCCAAAATTTTCCATCTTTCCTGGTATTCTTTCTTCTTGCAGTTATTGGAAGGTACTCATATTTTTTAACAAATGGATTCAAAGCCAAATGAAGTTCTTCGTAAGTTTTAAGTGGGTTAGATATTCTATTTCCAAGTTTTTATAGTATCTTGCAGTTAAGACATTACTTTTACCAATTAAACTACCTAACAATGGTATATTCCAGGGGCAACTTTAAAATACGCTTATTCCTTAGTATGAATTAGCTTCAAAAAAGCAATTTTTTCTCACGTAATCTTAAAATTTCATCTTTTCATGGAAACAGGTATTTTTGTTTGGTTTAGTCTACTAAGTATACTACTACTGATAGCCATCTGTCATCATACAAAAGATGAACCAATTCACAGTATTTTAAGAAAAATGTACATTCTAGTATAGCCTGATGTATCTTGTTTCCTAAACTAGTGAACCTGTGATTTTAGCAAATTTCATATTCATTCGCCCATCTTATTCTTCACTTAAGAATTCAGTATCTATGGTTTTAGGTATTTAATATACATTATGAATAAACATCTCATCTTTGTCCAAGTAAAAATACACATCCACGTATAGCATATCAAATCAGTTTCCAGGTTTATGGCCACAGGTGAGTTCTTTATTATGCTGACTCAGTATTTCCTGAACACGAAGTGTACACTAAGCACTGTGTGAGATAAGATGATAAACAGGACAAGACAAGGAAGCCGCCTACTGCAAAAACCAAAAATGCAGGGGTCCTCAGGAACAAACATAGCTGCTTTACGCTGGAGGCTACAGACAGGCTCACAGCAGATCGTCCCAGGCCTAAATGAAGCCAGGCTAAGCAGATCACACTTCCGTTTAGAGAAACTAGGAGCCACTATCTGTGAAAACGGAAAATGGTCGCTGCTGTGGCTAACGTTCCAATGGCATGACCCCATGTGTGTCAGAGTAAAACCACGCTCCATGGGGTTCTCAATCTCCACAGTAGATGGCCAGGCCTTCCTTCTTAAATGCCTCTGGGTGGGCTCAAACCAGCCTTTCAGTTAGCAGCCGAGCATGTTAACCACTTACACCATCCAGGAACTCCATGGCCACTACTACAGGGACAGAGATGGCAGGAACCACAAAGCGGTAAAGAGGACGCTGTAAACATAAAAAACAAAGTTCTTGGCCACTGACGGCACAAAGAGTCTTACTCACCAGGGCTTCAAACCGGTTTGTTCAAGCTCACCCCAGAATTTGCGTTCCTAGTAACATACCCTAAAAACCCAACTCATAGCAACCCTATAGGATAGAGTAGAACTGCCCCATAGGGTTTCTGTGAGTAACATACCAGGCGATGCTAATGCTGCTGGTTAGGGAGTAGGGATCAATCCACGCACAGGGCTGATTTAATAATAAAAAGTTATTTGGGTCTGACGCCCCGAAGAATGTTTCTTCATTATATACAAATAGGGAAGCAGATTTTGCAGGTAATTTTAAAGCTTACAGTACTTGAAAGCCACCTGGCACCAAGGCAAATCAAAATCACATCAACTTTCTTCATCTGTCCTACTAACTACGGAAGCCACAACCTGATGTAACCATGGTCTTTTAAATGCTGCTCCAGAATCCAAACTTCAGAGCTTTCATTTCATCTAATGCTTTCAATTCACGGATTGGAAAACCCAGCAACTGAATAGCCTGCCCACCCTAACTTCATACAGTAAAACCTGCCAAGGCCTGAAACTGTGTAAAGCAAACAGCATGTCAGAAGGAAAACTCAAATATTTTCCACAAAAACAAGCAGTAGGACAGTGGTAACGCTGCACCATGTCAAAGGCAGCAAACATGGGAGACGAGGCAGTCAAGTTCCGGCTCTCACAGCTTTCACTGTACATTGTTTGGGGTATATTAAGTGTACCCTTACACTTCAATTTCTAACATACACGTAAGACCTAATATGAATTTAAATATAAAAATTCAACAACAAAACACTTCCTTGACAGGTTTTACTCTTGGAAAAAAAAAGGTTTCTATCATCCAGTTTTTCAGGAACTATTCTTGGCCTGTGCTGGGTACTTCTGAAACCTGTCCTCTTTCTCTTAAGGCCAACTATTTGTATGGCTTCCCAGGACAAACAGTATTATCCTCCTGAAGTTAATGCACTGTGCTGGGAGCAAGGGGATTTAATATATTAATGTTTTACTATGTACCTCAGTCAACAGAACTATGGCCCAAAACAAAAAGAAAGCACTGTCCTGTAGACCCTTCAAGGTATGTCTCCACATCCACCATAATACAAATAGGATGTAAAAGCATGATTCCAAAACCTGGAATCTTGACCTTTTTATGCTGTTGCTTTTATCAGTCCAAAATTAAGCCATTCCTTTCTGAGCAAACCTCTGCCCATTATCCACACTTCAGAGTACCTGCATATTTTTAAGCTGAACCATGACGAAGTGCCAATTTTTTACCACTTCTGGCCATTTCTTATGATTAAACCTATTACAACTTCACTGGTTACATATATATCCTCATATGTACCAAACTTACAGGCACTCTCTGCTCAAAATCTTCCATGTTTTAGTGTCTTCTGCTGGTGCAACACCTTGTATCTTTCAGTTTTTGTAGGAAGCTGAGTAATGTAGACAGCTCAGTGCATTCATGTCTCTGGAATTTTGAAAAACATTCCTAAGACAGAATACTGTGAATGGCTCTTTATTTAGTCATTTTTGTTTTTTTTTACAATTGAAACTCTGGGAATTCAAAATTAACATCCTTGCCCGTGAGCTTCTTATACACACCAGAAAAAGTTTCAACCTACAAAAGAAGAAATAACTCATCAAAAACTTTTAAATATAAATACTAACCTTAAAACATAAAGCTTTTATGAAACTGTGCCCCATATGTTTTTTCTCCTCAGCAACTAGGTACTGAGAAGATAAGAAATATGCAGGACCATGCCCTCACCAGTCCAAAGACTGGGAATTTGGTCTCCAATGTCGTGGGACAGGATTTTACACCACTGCACCGGAGCGCTGTGCTCCTTTACAGCACACAGACATAGCCACTCAGTGACCCCCAACGGCTGTCCACATTGATCATTTTCTACCAAGTCTTCAGGAAAGTGACAGTTCTCCCCAGATCCTAATACCCTCCTCGACCCAGTCTATAATTTATCAAGGGCATCCAGTCTTGCTAAAAGTAAGACCATGAATTGTTTGCTGTATTTTTCCTAATTTTACCAAGTATCCAATTTTTTAAAAAACATTCCCAATTCAAAACCTGACACACATAACCCAAATGAGAGTAGGCTGGCTTAGCCATGTGTTTACAACAGAAAGACGTATAACACGGCACTTTACTTTTATCTGTCTTTCAACTTTTCCGTAATAAAAAAGTTAACCTGTTACCTTGTGTTCTACATTGTTCTGCTGTGCTTTGTCCAAATGCACTTTGATAAGCCGGCTGCCGTCCAGTTTTACACGGATTCTCTTGCCCACGATCTCACTTGGGAAGACCAAGTCTTCAAGGATCGCGTCATGTACGGCTGTCAGAGTACGGCTTAAAGAAAACAATTACAAACTTAAGGATCTAACAATATCTACCCTCTGGTGAATCCCAGAAAGGCCCCTCTTTATTCAAAATTTAAACTGATTTTCAAACAGACTAGCTACATGTAATGTAATCACACTAAAACCTAACTGGAGAAGCAACTTACTGATTGATTTAAAATGCTATTTTAATTTTGATACCATGTAAACGACACACACACCAAGCTGCTCTAAGCGATTGTCTCCAGGGAATGGAGACTAATATAAGGACTTTCACTTTATTTTTGAGAAGTTTATTTTTCCTTAGGATTTCACAACCAGTTTACTGCAATAACCTCTTCACTCAGTAAAGATGAGTCCTGCTCGTCTCCAAAACCATCCCTTCCTTCCAACGTCATCAAAGTCATCTTTGCAAAACACTAATGTGATCATATGGCTTCCCTATTCAAGAGCCCTCTTTGCCTCCAAGATAACACTCCTCTAGCTGCCTGACAAGTCCTCCTTGTTCTCTAAGACCCAACTGAGGCAATATTCCAGCCCCAAAGATAGTGTTCTATCCCAGTTGTAGGGCAGTGGGCCCTCCCACGTGGATCCCTGATCGTTTCCTTTGGTAGCACTTTCCCTACAATGCACTCCATTCATCCAAGTACTTGTCTGTCTCCAAGCAGCTTGCAGGCTTTTTGAGGACAAGCCCATGTCTCTACTGACACCTAACACACACTCAACACTAACAACACTAACAGGAACTGCCACTGAGCTCCTAGCACCTGTGAAGCAAGGATCCTGCACAATATTATCCTCACAATAACCCAAAACGACAGATCCAAGCTTCATTCCACAGATGAAAAGTTTCGACGTTCAAAGAGATGAAAGTACCTCGCCCAATCATGCAGCTCATTTGGGCAGAGCCATGATGTGAACCAGGGCCTGTAACTCCCGTAATACACTACTGCTGTGCTGCAATCATTCATTTCCAACCCATCCCCACTCGTGGAAACCGCCAATAGAATCTTGCGCCTCTCCATGATATCACAATCAAGTCCACAACCTGCCTGGCTCAAGAATGAAGGAGGTTTAATTAATTCTAAAACTCTGAGGTATCTACTACGTACCACAGGATATCAGGTTAAGTCAAGAGATGATTGTTACTTTCTATACTAACCCTTCTGGCACTCTGTACCTCCCGTTAAGTAGCGACCTTGAATTATGATTATTTGTCTAGACCCCACAGTAAATCATAAAATATTTTTACTTCGTATCTGGAAACACCCACAATACACAATTAACATTTGAGAAATGGCCAAACAGAAGCTACCCTGATGGCAATCAATGACTGCCACGAGGTCTCTGTTGCATGGCCACAGACGTATACTCGAAACATAAACCAATTTCGGCAGCAAGCTTGAAGGAAATCACCTCCCAAAGCCTTTAGCACCTTTCAAGAAAGCAAGTGAGGCAGCCAGCTCAGCTGTTCACTGCTACTCATTACTTAAGCATATTCTGAGAGTGCTAGGAAAGCACACTAATATGGAAATTTGTTAATGACTTTGTTTAAAAATTAGAGTAGCACCAGTGTTCACTGCACTATGCACAACAGCCCAAAAGTGGAAACAACCTAAATGCCCATCAACAGACGAGTGGATAAACAAAACTTGGTACATACACACAATCCTACTGTCAGTAGGAGAAACGAAGTCTTGATACACGCTACAATATGGACGAAGCTTGAAGACATTACGCTGATGAAAAAAGTCAATCCCAAAAGGACAAATATTATCTGACCTCACTTATACAAAGACACAAGAAAAAGCAAAAAAAAAAAAGCCAGAGTAGAATGAAAGCTACTCTTCAAGTCAGATGGCAATATTGTTGTCTAAAATTTTTTACAGGGGGGCAATGCATCTTTATATTACAAACAAGAGCTGAAGGATTTCAGAGGAAAAATAATTGTAACCCTGCTACAGACAGCAGAAACCAAAGAAAATGTTTTCAATCTGTGTAGAAGATAACTACTGAAGGACTGAGAGAAATAAACCTAATGGCAGAAACCCAGATCAGAAGAGTGGTAGAATCCCTGTGACCTACTGTCTTAGTTATCTAGTGCTGCTATAACAGAAATCCCACAAGCAGGTGGCTTTAACAAATGGAAGTTTATTTTCTCACAGTTTAGCAGGCTAAAAGTCCAAATTCAGGGTGCTGGCTCTAGGGGAAGGCTTTTTCTGTCGCCTCTGGAGAAAGGTCCTTAACTCTTCAGCTTCCTGGTTCCTTGGAGATCTTCCATGTGTGCTGGCATCTATCTTACCCTGTCTGTGCCCACTCTTTTGTTTAATCTTTTATACCTCCAAGAGATTAACTCAAGACACACCCTATGATAATCCTATCTCATTAACATAACAAAGAGCCCATTCCCAAATGGGACTAACCACAGGCATAGAGATTAGGATTTATAACACGTTTTTGGGGAGACATAATTCAATACACAACACCTACCAATTATATCTTAGTGTGAGGGAGACGGTAAGGCTTTAGTTATAGACAGGACACTAGGAACATTGTAAAGCCATTACCTGAAAAACACAGCCTGGAGGGCAAGTGATAATTAAGGTTGCAGAGTTGGCAATCAGTTGGGTGCATCACTTTTATTCTTAAACCCTAATTCCAGTTCTCAGAATTGGGATTACAAAGCCCTGGGTATCATGGTTAACAAACCTAATCTTATCCTCTGTATCTGATCTCTTGCAAACCATCTGGAATACTAAGTAACATCCCTTAATTCTTATGCCACTCCAACTACCCATAAAATAAGTTCAAAGTATTGAGCCATATAATTCAATTTCTAGAAACTCTAGCACCTAACTGTCCGGCCTCATCCACTACTCCCCTTCCTTCCTATGCACCATGACATAATATAACATCCACCTAACAATACTAGATTCCCATCGCTTTCTATCTTCCAGTGGCTTTCGGAACAAGACAGAGTTTAAAAAATAATCCAGTACAGGCAGTCCCCGTTTTACGTCGCATTCAAGTTACCAGGAACCACATTAACAACCTTCTTTGTTTTTTATCTGTTGTTCATCTTATCGTCAACAGCACCTATTCCATACAATGCTGCGGCACGTTATTTGCTGATGTCATCAGAACTCTAAGTTTACATGTCACGTTTCCAACACCGAAAACCAAATATCAGATTTACAGAGATACTGATAATAAAGGGCAGTAACAATGAAAACTTAACAAAAAAATGACAGTCAACTTTCGTCAGGACTTAGGACAGAATCGTAGGAACGGAACCCCGTGTAAAGTCAGGGACTACCTCTACTACTACACTACAGCTGGAATGAACAAATTCTTCAAGCTTTGGGTCAGCTACCTCATCCATTCCATTAGTCAGGATAACAATACACGTTGTAAAGACTTCATAAGATTGTTACCTATCCAGCAATTAGAGAAATACTACAACACCTTTTGCCAAGCTGGTCCCTAAGGAAATGTCTACAGGGGCCCAATAATGCATGTCTGTGAAGCAGTGTACTAATAAGAGACATTAACAAAATACCAAGAGACCTACTACAAGAAGCCAAGTATCAACAGCTGTGTTTATCCCGGACACTCTGTAACAAGTCAATCAGTTCATAAAAAATATTTCTTCCATCAGCATCTTCAGGTGCAGTGATACTTTTACCTATGTTAGGTCCAGAAAATCCACCTCACTAATTTTTAGCACTAAACCACAATCAAAAACAGTAAACAAAAGAAAAGATATTTATCTCAGCCCACCTCAATTACGCATAACATGCTTTATCAGACAGTGCTAAGCTAATGGTTTCCACCTCAACTTTCATATCCTTTACCCAAAGAACTGAAAGAAAGTCTCATCTTTTGTAACAGCCTTGCCCTATATGCTGCCTATATGAATACAAGTGAATTGTACCTCTATTAACAAATTTTAAAACATTCTATATATACACAGGAGACCAGAGTTACTCAGTGAAAATCCCCATAAACTCTACCAATACTTAAATTTTGATATTTACCACTCTTACTATAAACTACAACTCATACAATTAACAGTTGTAAGTAAGAGTGGTAAACATACTTTTTTTGCTGATAAAAATACTCACCTCCTGGGACGCTTCTGCTTATTTTTTGTACGACTTTTTCGAGTTGGTTTAGGCAGAATTCTCCTCTGTAAGGTAAAAATTACCATGCAACAAAATGCAAAAAAGGGCTGTAAGCTGACAGAAGACTAAAAGCTGTCAAACCGCTTCAACAGCAAAACAACGTAGTAACAGAAAAAGTTCAAAGATCAAGAAAGCAAAATAACCTAATTTGCTGAAAAGTCATTCTGTGATTATTACTTTCTAATTTTCCCACTAATTCATTGTTTATATTAAAATGCTATGGAAGAAATTTGGTTGCTTCATGATTGATCTGATCCCACAAATACTACACATGCAATTACACCCACTGCCCAATGTAGGTACTAAAATGCCTAACCCGTGGCTGTCAAGTTAATTCACAGCCACCCAGAAGAGTATTTCTTGCATTCCTGATCAATCTGGCACTTAATCCCCCCGCCAGAACTCAGCTGACACCAAGGCCAGGTCTGAACGTAGATCATGTAACAACGTAACATACCTGAGCAATAAAGACAACATGCTTTCCACTGAACTTTTTCTCCAGTTCGCGTACTAGCCTGACTTGGATTTTCTGGAAAGACTTCAGTTGAGGAACGGGAACAAAGATTATAATAGCTTTCCGGCCACCACCAACTTCAATTTCCTAGAGCAAAAAAGTCAATACTATTTTAAGTTCATAACGTCCATCCTTCCCATTCAAACAGTCCTGTGGGTTACCGTTCAACGCAAATACTGGCTGCCATATATGCCTGATTCATTAAGACCCCTTTTAGCATTTTCATTAGCTCATAATTGCCATAAACCACAGCTCCACTAAGTCTATCTCATGCCTGACAAAGCTGACACACAAAACTTTGTGAATTTGTTGGTAACCATACACATGGTTAACTTACTGCAGAAAATTTTAAATTTTGTGCAAGCGAAAATGATGGCCAATGACTGGTCCTCTACACAATCCTATTCAAATTTTAAACTGTCCAAAAAAACTGTAGATTATAAAAACATAAACTTAAAATAATCTGTACATTAAGCAGTTATGAGTCAAGATTGTTACTTCAAAAAATAAAATGTTGACATCAAATTAGAGATAAAGAGAAAATTCTAAACTCCTGAATGTTCTAACAGGCATTTTTAATATAAATACACCACATGTTAATAAGGCCAACCCTCAGAGAATTTCTCAACTTCTATACTTTCTTACTCCAGGAACAAGGAGGAATAAAAACCGGACTTCAACTCAGAACAAATTATTCCCACCAATCTACATTCCCTCAGACTACATGTCACTGTTAAAGCCAACATCCATGACAGACTGCTACTTCCACTTTTGCACCAACACTATGCTTTAATTCCAAGCTAAGTTTAGTTTCCTATGACATCTTACTATCTTTACTACTAAATAACGCCAGATATATCCAAAAATGAACCCAGTTCATACTATTTTTCTGCATTATGCAACTGATCAGGTAAACTCCAATTCCACTTTCAAATGGGGCACATGTAACTGTATATAACAATATACCCCAATCTTCTCTGAAGGCTGTATCAAGGGACCAGGCCTCAAATTGGCATTAAATTTACGTCGTCATTCAACAATAAAACAACTCCTCTAAGGCACTGTTTCCAGAGTACACACTACGCTTCTCCCTTAGTTTTAACAAAGGAAAACTAAGTTTACCTTGGCTGCGGTTATATTCAGCTCCCTCAACTGAGCCTTTAAGTCCGAGTTCATCTCCAGTTCAAGCAGCGCCTAAAGAAAGAGAAAACAGCACAAGCCAAACCTCAATGTCTACAGGGCCGTCAACACGCCGGCACCCGTCCCGCCACCACCAAAACCTGTCACAACCTGCAGGAACGTAGCAAGTGCTGCCCAGGGGCGAAAAAGCTACCATCCCGGTGGTGTTTGGGAGGGGACCCGGGAGACCCAGCCGGACACACATGGCCACTCTACCAGGAGCACACATACCCCGAAAGCCACCCGTCAGTTCCGGAGACGCGCAAGTGTGGGGTCACAGCCCCTCTCCCCAGTCTTTCACCTACTTGAGAAATGCCAGACTCGAACTCATCCGGCTTTTCGCCATTGGGCTTCACAATCTTCGCGCTTGAACTGAACATGGCCTTTTCCTGAAAACAAAGAAGGAATTAAATGTACCAACCCTCCACAGTCCCGTCGGCCTGCTCACCCACCGCCAGCTCCCAGGAAGGGGCTCCTCCCGCCCCGTCAACACGCGCCCGCTGTCGGCTGCCCGCTCCGCGCGCGCCGGCTCCAGCCCCACCGTCTTGTGCCGGGCAAAAGCGACCCTCTGTATAAGCCATCGGAGGGGACCGGCCAGGTAATCGGCTGTATCCCGACTCAGTGAAGAGAGTCCGTCGCTTCTGGACTAATTACAGGAGGTATTTTTCTCAATGTCGGCAGAAAAGTTCCCCCTTAGCACAAGCCATATCACCTACCTTGCTGAGGGCCGGCGTAGGAAGGGGCCAAAACCTCGCGAGAACTGGTCAAAACTCGGCGGCGAAGGGGAAGAGGAGGGAATAACGCTAAAACGAGAGTGGAAACCGGAAGGAGCCTGAGAAACTTTAAAAATCCTAGAGAGTCCCAGGAAGTGGGGACGAGTTAGTTCGTAACGCTTTTCCTCCATCGGGGTGGTTCTGTTGGGTCGGTTTAAACGTTTGTGTATTTGTTCCGAAGGTTCATAGCGTCTGCTTTTATTAGAGGTTCTGGAGCCGGGGTGGCCGGGGCATCTGGTCCAGATCCTAGGCGGAATCTGGGAAGAGGTGGAGATTGAGAAAGGCAACAGAAGTTTTAAAAAGCTTGCTTAGTTAAATTACTAATTAGTTCCTTAAGTTCATTCCGGTTCCAATGTATGGAAGGCCTCTGTTCCAGCACTGTTAGCCTTTGACGGTGGGTAGATGTTTAAGGCACGGTCCCTGCCTTCTAGGGACTTAGAGTCTGCAAGTTGGGAGAGTGATTACACAGCGGTAAGGAATTAAAAAAAGAAAAAAAAGGAATTGGAGACGGCTAATTCGATTCGACGGCACTGGGTTTAATTGACTGATACGTGATTCAAATGAGTACCCAAGTAGAGTGGGGAAAAAAAAATGCTTTGGCAAGAGTCAGGATTTAAACCGAACAAAGTAGGGTATGACCCAAAAGGGAATGAACATGATAAAAGATTTGGGGATGATAAATTGTTTTGGAGTGGGTGGAAAATACGCAATTCAACAAAGCAGCATTTATTTTTAAAGTGCCCACCATCGTGCCATGCTATTAAATTTAAATTGGTGTGTAAACGTAGAGGCACTGACACAGTAATTCAACAAACATATCACGCTTTCCATGGTCTGATACTGTTGTTAGGCGCCCTCCAGTCCATCCCACTCATTGCGACCCCTGTGTACAACAGAAGGAAACACTGCCTTCTTTGTTTGCCAGCCACGCCCTCCCCCCCCCGAGATATTTTTGTAAGGGTACTATGCTAGTTTTTTTCTTCAAGCAACACATAAAAAATTGCATAAAGGAGCTTATGAAAATACAGGGGGGAGGAGAGGAGAGAAGCAGTTTGCAAATAAACATAAGGTGTGCGTTATTTGCATAAAATACGGTAGCTAATCTGAATTTTCTTTTGATGTTCTATTACTGAGAATAAGTTTCACCTAAATATCATTAGTCTAAATCTTTTATTCAGAAGTACGTTTCAAACAGCCTTGTGCATGTATTTTTTTCATATTGTCGAAGGAGTACTTCAGGGTAAATTCCTGGAAGTGGCACTGCATGGTCAAAAGTTAGATGTATGTATGAGACCACAACTTCATCTACTCTGAGACCGGAAGAACTAGATGGTGCCTAGCTACCTCTACCATCTGTTCTAATCAAGGCCACAATAGATGGAGCCCAACAGAAAAGGAGGAAGAAGTGGAACAGAACCTCAAATTCCTTAAAAAAAAAAAAAAAAACCGGACCTACTGGACTGGTTGAGACTGTAGGACTCCTGAAGACGATCGCCCTGAGACACTCTTCAAACCTGGAACTAACGTCTGAGGTCTCCTTGTAGCTAAATAACAGATTGGCTAACAAAATAATGTCACCCACAGATACTGTGTTCCTTTAAAAATCGCCTATATGAGATCCAAGGGTCAATAATTACTATAAAACAAAGATGAGACTGTAAGGGGGCAGTGCCGGGAAACTGGATTAATGGAAACAGAATGATTAGAACAGAAATAATATGAATGCTCACACATTGTGAAAAATGTAATCAATGTCACTGAACAATTTGTGCACAAATCGTTGAATGGGAACCTCAGCTGCTGTGTAAACCGTCACAGAAAACGCAGTAAAATACAAATTAAAAAAGCAGCTGCCGATGTAATTTTGGTACGCATTGACAAATTCTCCTGGAAAACGGTTCTGCAATATATGAGTCCCTCTTTCCTCACAGGATCCCTGACAGAATGCTGTCATGTTTTTTAATTTTTTTTCTATCTCATAGGTGAAAATGGTACCTCCATGTAGTTTTTACCTGTGTTTCTCTCATAATTGAAGTTGAAAGTCTTTTCAGGTGTTTCATATGTTTAAGGGCCATTTTTCTACCTTTTTATATCTTTTTGTAAATTGTCTGTTCTTCTGAGCGTTCTTCTATAGGATTTTTGGTCTTCCCCTCACCCACCACCACCACAGTTTTTTAATTGTTTAGTGGGCACTTTTCCAAACAAATAATTCCTAAGTTCCTGATATCTCTGACATCGTTTTCAGTATAGCAAACAACTATGACTGGGTCAAATCATCTAATCTTTTGAATCCCCAATTTAATCTTTTGTTAAATGAAGGGATTAAATTCAGTTAAAGTTAATTATCTACAAGCTTAAGAATTAGTGGTGTGTTTTTTTTTTTTTTTAACTTTAATATCCAGACGAATCACCTGGGAATCATGTTAAAATGCATATTCTGATTCAAAAGTTTTAGGTCTGGGCCCGATATTTTACATGTCTAACAAGCTAGAGGGTCGGCGAAAAAGAGGAAGACCCTCAACGAGATGGACTGACACGTCGCCTGCAACACTGGACTCAAGCACAGCAACCACTGTGAGGATGGCGCAGGACCGGGCAGTGTCTCGTTCTGTTATGCATAGGGTCACTGTCAGTCGGAACCCACTCGACAGCACCTGACAACAACAAGCTATGAGTTGGAATCGACTCAACAGCAACAATTTGGTGTTTTGGTTTTAGCAAGCTTCCAGGGTGGTACCAATGATGCTGGTCCAGGAACTACACTTGGAGCAGCAAGAAACTAGGTTGTAGCAAGGAGTTGAAACTAGACATAGTGCTGTAGTGGTTAAGAGCTCAGCTGCTGACCAAAAGGTCAACAGTTTGAATCTACCAGCTGCTCCTTGGGAACCCTATGGGCCAGTTGTACTCTGTCCTATAGGGTCACTGAGTTGGAATTGACTCGAAGGCAACAGGTTTGGTTTTTTACAGGTAGTAGCAGAGAACTAAGGGAACTAATTACAAACAGCTTAGTCCTGGAGGGACCTAGAGACCCTGGGTAGCTGGTTACTGCACACAGGAGCATGTGGGAGCAGTTAAAAAAGCAGAATCTGTTTACCTTAAAAAAAAAAAAAAAAGAACGTGACTTCTATATGGTGTAAAAGTACCCATTTAAAAAGATCAGGCATTGGACATGTATAATCTTTGTAATGCAGAGGGGTTAGAGGTCAGAAAGCTGAGAGAGCCATAGTAAAGGCAGAGGGTAGACATCAAAGTCAGTTTTTCCTCTCCAAACCCCAGCTTCTGATGCCAATAATGTCGTGACAGAAGGAGAGTTACTGATTAGTCCTTGTATGTAAAATGAATTTATGGACCTGTCTGTTCCATCAAAAATTAATGGATTGAATTTAACGGAAGGTCTTTTCTCTCCTCTCCACTTACAGCTGGCAGATTTTTAATTCTGTTATTATCTACTAGCCAGTATAAGGAGAATATAAGTAAAATGAATGTGCAAGCCTGTGATGAATGTGAAAATCCCGTGTTAGCACACGCATTTAATTAGAGCAAGGTCACTGGTTTATTCTTGAAAGTTTTAAAGTCAATTTTCCTGTATAACAGTACATACTTTTTAGATATTAGCGACCTTCCAGGTGGACTGAAGGCTAACCACTTATATATTAATATTTAAAATATAGAAATAATCACACTTGCTTTTATCATAAACTGATAATTTATTCATTTTAAATATTTTTATTCAAGAGCAACACCATTCTTAGCATTAATTTTTCTGAAATATGTACATGACTAAAAGATTGAAAGTGGTATGAGCACATTTGTGTATCAGACAATGTAAGAGGCATTACACATATTTAATATTCACAACCACTGTGCAAGGTGTCCTAGCTCCATTTTTCAAAGGATGAAACAGTTTAAGCAACTCACCAAGTTTATACAGCTAGTAAATTGTAGAGGAACCCTGGTGGTGCCCTGGTTACAGTGCTCAGCTGCGAACGAAAAGGTCAGCGGTTCGAACCTACCAGCCACTCCACAGGAGAAAGATGTGGCAGTCTGTTTCTGAAAAGATTTTGGAAACTCTATGGGGCAGCTCTACTGTCCTATAGGGTTGCTGTGAGGCGGAATCAACTCGAGAGCAGTCGGTTTTTTGGTTTTTAGTAAATCGTAGAGCTGGGAACGTGAAGTCACTATATTGTGAACTTCCCAGCTCAAGATAGGAGGAGAAAAGAAGAGATCCCGGTGCAAACATGACACATACGCACACAGAGTCTTGCGTTTCTTTTCCTTCTGCAAGTATGTTCTAACGATCACTGCTTTGGAGCTCCACAACAAATCTGACGTTAGTGTGCCAGGGTTTTTTTTTTTTTTTTTTATCCCTGTTTGGCCAGGGAGGAAGCTGAGGTTTAGAAGTTACTTGACTGATGCCCTCTGGAATGGCCATCAGGTATCAAATTTTGAGCACTTGCTAGGCTGTTCCTGAGAACAGTTCACTTTAGGGCCTGGCCCTTAAATGGGTTAAATAACGAAAGTACATTGTTTCTGGAAGATTGCACTTAAAATGCTATGAGGACTATAATAATTTATTACCATTCCTAGGGCTGGGAAGGGGTGTTTTCTAACCAATCTCCAGCCTGCCTGTGTGGACTGGTAAGGTCTAACACACCTAGTAGAAAACTAGAGGGGTGTATGTGCCGAAGGAGGGGTGTGGGGGCACAAGGGCATACCAAGTGTATTTGACACGTCGAGTGCATTTTTTTTAACACCCTCCTCCATTCTACAAAAATATTTTTAGTTATAATCCTGTAATCAGGAACAACCATTATTTTCTTAATTCATTCTTTGTCTTTAAAACGAGAAATTAACATTTAAAAAGAGGGTTAAATGTTCATTTAAAAGACATTGTTGAAATTCAGTAAAAAAGGTATGAACAAAGACTTGGACTTACCAAACAAAACTATTTCACCTAGTAGCTCTCTTTGCCCTTTTGCACTGTTTTAAATGCAAGTGACCACACAGAATTAACTCGAGTTCCATCCTTTGTCTTTATGATCACTGTGCTGTCATCCTTTGCTTGCAATCTGCTGTTTAAATGCGGAAGGGCCTGAAACTCCAGGTGCTGGAGACACAAGCCGCACTGAAGAAAGTGCCACCAATTCCGAACCTTATAAACTCATTTGTAGCTGAGCCCGTGTGTGTTGGAGCCAACTGTATAACTGGAAGTTCTTGGAATTAACATCCATGTAAACTGTTTATTAAAAGTTAAGTCATGAAAATGTGGGACATTATATGTATATTATTAAAACTCAACGGTAAACAAGAGTTTAGAAGGCTTTTTTCAAAGAGGAGTGTTTTTATCACTGACGGTGTATAGAATTGTCAGTGATTGCTGATAACAAAGCTATCTGACTTTTGACCAGGTTTTATTTTTTTTTTTAATTCTCTCTTTGTAAAATCAGTTGCTGTTTAGTCTATTCTGACTCATGGCAAACGTGTGTTAGAGTAGAATTGTGCTCCATAGGGTTTTCAGTGGCTGATTTTTTGAAAGTAGATCACCAGGCCTTTCTTCTGAGGTGCCTCTGGGTACACTAGAACCTCCAACCTTTTGGTTAAGAAATGAGCACATTAACCATTTGCAGCACCCAGGGATTCCCTCTATAGATAAAAACCAAAAACAAACAAACAAACAAAAAAAACCCATTGCCGTCAAGTCGATTCCGACTCATAACAACCCTATAGGACAGAGTAGAACTGCCCCATAGAGTTTCCCGGAGCACCTGGAGGATTTGAACTGCCAGCCTTTTGGTTAGCAGCCGTAGCTCTTAACCACTATGCCACCAGGGTTTCCAATTTTTTTTTTTTTTTTAAGGCACCCTTATTACCTGAACCACCAGGCGTCTGTCAGGTTGTTGTATTGTGGTGGCTTGCATGTCGCTGTGATGCTAGATGCTGTGATACTGGAAGCTTTACCACCCAAATCCCAGGAGGGTCACTTATGGTGGACAGGTTTCCCTGGAGCTTCCAGACTAAGACAGACTAGGAAGAAGGACCTGGCAGTCTACTTCTAAAAAATCCAACTACTGAAAACCTTATGAATAACAGCGGAACATTGTCTGGTATAGTGCCGGAAGATGAGCCCCTGAGGCTGGAAGGCACTCAGAATATGACCTGGGAAGAGCTGCCTCCCCAAAGTAAATATAACCTTAATGACGTGGATGGAGTCAAGCTTTTGGAACCTTCATTTGCTGGAGTGGCAAGACTCAAAATGAGAAGAAACAGCTGCAAATATCCATTAATAGAAGGCAGAATATACAAAGTATGAATCCAGGAAAATTGGAAGTTGTCAACTATGAAATGCAATGCATAAACATCAATATCCTAGGCATTAGTGAGCTGAAATAGAGTGGTACTGGTCATTTTAAATTGAACAATCATATGGTCTACTACACTGGGAATGACAAAATAAAGAGGAATAGCATCACATTCATCATCAAAATAACATTTCAAATTCTACCCTGAAGTACAACGCTGTCAGTGATAGGATAATATCCATACACCTACAAGGAAGACCAGTTAATATAGCTGTTATTCAACTTTAACACACCAACCACTAATGCCAAAGATGAAGGAATTGCAGATTTTTACCAACTTCTGCAGTCTGATATTGATCAGACATACAATCAAGATATATTGATATTTACTGGTGATTGGAATCCAAAAGTTGGAAACAAAGGAGAACAATCAGTATTTGGAAAATACGGCTTTTGTTATAGAAATGACATCAAAGATCGCAGGATAGAATTTCACAAGACCAATGACTTATTCATTAGCAAATAGCTTTTTTCGACAACATAAATGGCTACTACGCACATGAGCCTCACTGAATGGAAACACAGGAATCAAATCCACTACATCTATGGAAAGAAATGGTGGAAAAGCTCGATATCATCAGTCAGAACAAGGCCAGAGCTATCAATTAATCATATGAAAATTCAAGTTGAAGGAAAAAAAAAAAAAAAAGTCCATGAGAGCCAAAATACGACCTTGACTATATCCCACCTAAATTTAGAGACCATCTCAAGAATAGATTGGACACATTGAACACTAGTGACCAAAGACCAGATGAGTTGTAGAATGATATAAGGACATCATTCATGAAGAAAGCAAAAGGTCATTAAAAAGACAGGAAAGAATGAAAAGAAAAAATGGATGTCAGGAGAGACTCTGAAACTTGTTCTTGAATGTACAGTAGCTAAAGCAAATGGAAGAAACAAAGACGTAAAAGAGCTGAACAGAAGATTTCAAAAGACAGCTGGAGAAGACAAAGTATTATAATGAAATATGCAAAGGCCTGGAATTAGAAAACCCAACAGGTAGAACACATTTGGCATTTCCCAAGCTGAAAGAACTGAAGGAAAATTTTAAAGCCTCGAGTTGCAATATCAAAGGATTCTATGGGCAAAATATTGAATGATGCAGGAAGCATCAAAGGAAGATGGAAGGAATACACAGTCTCTGTACAAAAAAGAAATGTTCAGCCATTTCAGGAAGTAGCATATAATCCAGAATTGATGGTATTGAAGGAAGGAGTTCAAGCTGTGCTGAAGACACTGGCAAAAAACAAGGCTCCAGAAATTGATGGAATACCAATTGAAATGTTTCATGAATGGATACAGTGCTGGAAGTGCTCAGTCCTGTAAGCCAAGAAATTTGGAAGACAGTTACCATGTGGTTTAAAATCAGAAAAGGTGTATGTCAGGATTGTTCCCTTTCACCATACTTATTTAATCTGTATGCTGGACTATATAAATAAGAATGGGGCATCAGGATTGAAGGAAGACTCATTAACAACAGCAATATGCAGATGACACAATCTTGCTTCCTAAAAACAAAGAGGACTTGAAGCATTTACTAATGAAGATCAAACACTACAGCCTTCAGTATGGATTATACTTTAATATAGAGAAAACAAAAATTCTCACAACTGAATCAATAAGGAACATCATGATAAACAGAGAAAATATTGAAGTTGTCAAGGATTTCATTTTACTTGGACCCACAATCAATATCCATGGGAGCAGCAGTCAAGAAATTAAACAACACATTGCACTGGGCAAATCTGAGGCAAGAGAAATCTTTACGGTGATAAAAAACAAAGGATTAACGTTGGTCTGACCCAACCCATGGTATTTTCAAAGGCCTCATATGCATGCAAAAGCTGGAAAATGAGTAAGGAAGACCAAAGAATTTGCTTGCTGAAAGTGAAGAGGACTTGAGGCCCTTATTGATGAAGATCAAAGGCCATAGCCTAAAGTGTGGATTACACCTCAACATAAAGAAAACAAAAATCTTCACAACTGGACCAATAAGCAACATCATGATAAACGGAGAAAAATTAAAGTTCTTAAGGATTTCATTTTACTTGGATCCACATTCAACACCCATGGAAGCAGCAGTCAGGAAATCAAAAGACGCATTGCACTGGGCAAATCTGCTGCAAAGGACCTATTCAAAGTGTTGAAAAGCAAAGATGTCACCCTAAAGACTAAGGCACACCTGGCCCAAGCCATGGTATTTCCAATCGCATCATATGCATGTGAAAGCTGGACAATGAGTAAGGGAGACCGAAGAAGAATTGATGCCTTTGAATTGTGGTGTTGGTGAAGAATATTGAATATACCACGGACTGCCAAAAGAACAAACAAATCTATCTTGGAGGAAGTACAACCAGAATCCTCCTTAGAAGCAAGGATGGGGAGATCGTGTCTTACGTACTTTGGACATGTTATCAGGAGGGATCAGTCCCTGGAGAAGGACATCATGCTTGATAAAGTACAGGGTCAGAGGAAGAGAGAAAGACTCTCAACGAGATAGATTGACACATAACGACAATTTTAAGGCTGGCACAGGAACAGGCAGTGTTTCATTCTGTCGTACATAGGGTCGCTACAAGTCAGAGCTGACTCAACGGCACCTAACAACAACAACAAAGAATTGATAACTTTAAATTATAGTGTTGGTGAATAATACTGAATATACCACGGACTGGTCAGCATACAGATTAAATAAGTATGGTGCCAGAAGAGCAAACAAATCTGTATTGGAAGAAATACAGCCAGAATGTTCCTTAGAAGCGAGGATGGCAAGACTTCATCTTAAGTACTTTGGACATGTTATCAGGAGGGCCCAGTCCCTGGAGAACGCCATCATGCTTGGTAAAGTAGAGGGCCAATGAAACAGAGGAAGACCCTCAATCAGATGGATTGACACAGTGGCTCCAACGATGGGCTCAAGCAAAACAACGATTGTGAGGATGGCGCAGGACAAAGCAGTGTTTCATTTTGTTGTACGCGGCCTGCTTTGAGTCAGAACGAACTTGAAGACAAGTAACAACAACAGTCTTTCCAGCCATTCAAGTAATAAATCCACTTTTTTGTTTTCTACAATTAAAGTAACATTGTGAAGAATTGTGCTCACGAGGAACCTTTACATAGATCAAGAGGCAGTTGTTGGGACAGAACAAGGGGATACTGATTGGTTTAAGGTTAGGAAAGGTGTACACCAGGGTTGTATTCTTTCACCATACCTATTCAATCCGTATGCTGAGCAAATAATACGAGAAGCTGGACTATATGAAGAAGAACAGGGCATCAGGATTGGAGGAAGACTCATTAACAACCTGCGTTATGCAGATGACACAACCTTGCTTGCTGAAAGTGAAGAGGACTTGAACCACTTACTAATGAAGATCAAAGACCACAGCCTTCAGGATGGATTGCACCTCAACATAAAGAAAACAAAAATCCTCACAGCTGGACCAATGAGTAACGTGATAAACGGAGAAAAGATTGGAGTTGTCAAGGATTTCATTTTACTTGGATCCACAATCAGCAGCCATGGAAGCAGCAGTCAGGAAATCAAAAGATGCATTGCATTGGGTAAATCTGCTGCAAAGGACCTTTTTAAAGTGTTGAGGAGCAAAGATCTCACCTTGAAGGCTAAGGTGTGCCTGCCCCATGCCATGGTATTTCCAATCGCATCATATGCATGTGAAAGCTGGACAGAAGACCGAAGAAGAATTGATGCCTTTGAATTGTGGTGTTGGTGAAGAATATCGAATATACGATTGACTGCCATAAGAAGGAATAAATCTGTCTTGCAAGATGTACAACCAGAATGCTCCTTAGAGGCAAGGATGGCGAGACAGCGTCTTACATACTTTGGACATGTTGTCAGGAGGGATCAGTCCCTGGAGGATATCATGCTTGGCAGAGTACAGGGTCAGCAGAAAAGACGAAGACCCTCAATGAGGTGGATGAACAGAGTGGCTGCAACAATGGGCTCAAGCATAACGATTGTGAGGATGGCGCAGGACCGGGCAGTGTTTTGTTCTGTTGTGCATAGGGTCGCTATGAGTCGGAACTGACTCGATGGCACCTAACAACAACAACAGCAATAAAAGTACATGGTCCAAATAATAACAAACTCCTGACCACATCTAAATTTTGTTTATGGATGAATAGGATATAAAATCAGAAGCATTACTTCCAGCCCAATTTTATTTCTCTCTGCACGTGATTAGTGTTAATACTACTGCCTGTGAAAGAACAAAGAGTTAAACGGAAACTAAATAATCTGTGATAATGAACAGTTGACTGTGCTAATCGCTTTCAGCACTCTGAACTTAAAACTTGCATTTTTTCACGACTCTTATCTAGCGCTAAGAACTGTTGACTTGCTGGTTGACTGTTGGTTGGTCACCAAGGAGAGTATTTAGAAAGAGGAAAAAATATATCTGCAAAAGTGGACAGCCAAAACAGTGGGCCCAGAGGTCTCAAAGTGGACAAAAGTAGTACACTCTCCTAGCCACTCTCCACCATTTTCAACCACTAATCAAATCCTCCTGCTAGTTATCCCACATCTGAAAAGTCAGAAAAACGGGTGTCCTGGCATGCTTAGGCGGAGAGACATCAACCTCAACTTCACGTCAGCATAACCTAGAGAGCTGTTAAAATATTACCACCAGGCTCCCCGCCCAAAGATCTGGTTTCAGTTGGTTTTCAATTGAGGAAGCAGCATGTCGGAAGGCTGTCTCTTCCTTGTCATGAAATGATTTCTAGAATTTTATTTTTCAGTTGACCCAAAGACTTGGTTTCAGTTCAGAATTTCCAAACGGGGCGCTGGGCATCGGTAATTTTTTCACAGCTTCCCAGCTGTGACCCTTGTGCAGCCAAGGTGAGAACTAGACAGGCGAGACAGGAGGAACGGCTCCCCGAACTGCTAGCATCTGGGGACCCGAGAGAGGCGGAGACCCAGCGCAGCTGCAGCAGAATCCGTTTTCCAGGCGGAAGCTGTAGCCTCTCCAAGGTCGGAGACCGTAAGCTCCCCGCCCCAGGGTCCACCCTAGGCTCCGCCCCTCGCCGCGCCGGGCCTAGATCGCCCCTCCCCCGACCACGCTCCGACCCAGCCCTCCTCCAGCTCCAGATCTTGCCCCGCCCGAAGCCCTGCCCTGCCAGGGACTCTTGCTTCAGGCCACGCCCCATTCTAGGCCCCGCCCTACTTCAAACTTCACTCCTCTCCGCGCTCCTTCTCGCTTCAGACCCCGCCCATCTCGGAGCCCGGATCTGTTCCCGCCCCCGCTGCAGGCCCCGCCCCAACTTGACTCCGGCTCCGCTACAGGCCCCGCCCCTCGGCCGCTTCCGTGGGCCCCGGTAGAGGAGGACGTCATCTCTCTGCGCCGCCGCCGGAAGTTTGTGTGTCATTTCCAAGTGGCTCGGGTGTGAACCCCGGGTCCAAAATGCTTCTCCCTCCACAGGAGTGAGAAATGACCAAGCTTTTCTCTCTTGCTCACAGAGTCGCTTTGGCCACTGTGAGCTACAGTCGCTGCGGCTGTGGGGGGTTCGGGATGTTCTATGCCGTGAGAAGGGGCCGCAAGACCGGGGTTTTTCTTACTTGGTGAGTGACCGGCTTTCCGAAGCTGCCACCCTCTTCCAAGCTTCTCATCTTCCATCTTCTCCCCAATAGCAGGAGCCGAGGAAACTGCTGTTGATTAGTTTTTTACCGACCAGCTTTGCCTCCCGGGGATCCCACACGGTACAGTCCGGCTCTAGTGACTGTTCAACCATTTGTGCCGCGGGCCCGTATTTGTAGTTTGATTTTTGGTAGGAGCCCCATTTTCTCACACCCAGGAAATTGGGAAGTCCGAAAAGCGCGCAGCGCTGCTTCTGGTTCCTGCCAGTCTTGAGCTGACGTCGGCCCCGCAGGCTCACACAGTAGGAGGCCTCGACAAAGTTTAATTTTGTTGGAATATCAGAAATGTTTGATTTTTTTTTTTGAGGGCGGCCAGTGGCTTCTTCTTAATTCTTGCTTAATAGAAGTCCCAACCAGCATTATCAGAACATTTTTTTGTACCAAATAACAGAGATGGAACTTAGATAATACCTAATCTAATCTTCGTGTTTTTAAAAAGAGAAATTATTATAAGCCAGTATTTGTCGTTGGATCCCTTAATAATCTTTGAAGTAGGTGTGATTTTTCTCATTTTTCAGGTGTGGTTACTGTGGTCAGGAAATTCACGAGCTAGTAAATCACAGATGCTGCACTTGAGCCTTGACTCTCACTATATGATATGATAATCAAGGTTTATTATCGTAATGTGTGTTTGTGTTTCCATGTGCACATCAGTAAAGTACTGAGAAAGAAGCATCTCGAAAGCTGATCTTTTTGCTGTAGTGAAATTATTTCTACTTTTTTTTTCAAAGACCCCAAAATTTTAGTATGTTTTGAGTTTGAGAAAGCCTATGGTGCTGGCATGCTGTATGGCTGGTACGTGGCATGACACGTGATGTAGGATTGGATGTGAAAAATAACCTGTGCACAAAAAGACATGACCCTTTGTTCTCAAGGAACTGACAGCCTTATCCTTTTTCAGAACATTCCCAATTTAAGAAAACAACTTTAATTAAAAAGGTAGTAAGTAAAAGAAAGGGAGGAAAGAAGTAATGTAGCGTGTTCTCTTTCAGGAATGAATGTAGAACACAGGTGGACCGGTTTCCTGCTGCCAGATTTAAGAAGTTTGCTACTGAAGATGAGGCCTGGGCCTTTGTCAGGAGCTCTGTAAGCCCTGATGGTTCAGAAGGTAATCACTACGTCATATCAGTGTTAACATTTGAACTTACTCAGAGTCTTTCATAACCTGACTTCATTTGATCTGTATAGCTATCCTCTAGGCAGATAGAGAAGATATTATGATGGCTTCCATTTTACAGATGAGGACGCAGACTCAGAGAAGTTAAGGGTAGTGTTTCATGTCAGTAATGGTGTTAGAACAAGCCAGAACAATTATCTGTTTCTATTAAGTGTCCTCACTAGTACCATAATTCCTTGTATTTTTTAAGATACTTGTACTTGCTACTGAATTGAGTGGGCTTCAATTTTAAAGTGATGAGTATAGTTCCTTTCATTGCATGCATCTGTGTGGTGTTTCCTTTTTTACTTATGACAGAGTCACGCAACGTAGATTTCTCCTAATTTTATGTGTTATAGAAAGTATAGTTATTTGAAGCTTAAGGTCTGTAAAAACAAACAAGCAAACAAACTGTTGTCATCAGTGAATTCCAACTCATAGCAACCTTATAAGACAGAGTAGAACTGCCCCATAGAGTTTCCAGGGCTGTAAATCTTTACAGAAGCGGACGGCCACATCTTTCTGCCACGGAACTGCTGGTGGATTTGAACTGCCAACCTCTCTGTTAGTAGCCCAGCACTTAAGCACTGTGCCACCAGGGCTCCTTAAGCTCTAGTATAAGGGACTTCAATTATGCAAGGCTAAAGGTGGCTATGCTTTAGAGCACAAGATTTAAAATACATCTTAACCTACCTGGAGGGAGGATTTTTTTTTTTTTTTTTTTACTTTATTCAAACTTTACCTCTGTGGATTAAGACTAAGCAAAGGATAGTTTTGGTCAGTTTTTGTGGACAGTCCCCCAGAACACAATGAGATGCTCAGACCTTGAACAGCTGCTCCTGTGGACCCTCATCAGAGTTCTGGACCAAGCAGAACTCAGGGAGAGGCAGATCACTGTAGGAATCTACCCCTGAAGGACCTCACCTGAGGGTGTGTCCACTTCACCCTTGTCCTCCCAACAGCTTTTAAAGGAGGCTCCAAAGTGACAGTTCCGTTTTCTACCCAGATGGAGAAATCAGTTTGGGACAGAAAGCAAGTATGAAAGTACGACTCTTGTTTTTGTTGGGTTCTTAATATTTTCTTTTCATAGATTTTTTTAAACCAATTAGTAATTTATGTATATCTCAATTATTATATATATATATATATATTTCTGTTAAGTATTCCACATTTTTTCTTAAGGGGAACATTGTTCTTTTTGTCTGTGAATCTTACTTGAAAGTTTATAGAGACCTCTTCATCAAGTGACTTTAACATATAAACTGGGATTTAACATCTTTAATAATCATGAACTGTATCAAAACAAAAGTATTAGCCCCTTGTCTAATTTTTCCTGTCTCTTAGTATTACATTTATCCTCTTTCTGGAATTATTGAGTTACTTGCTAGTTAGTGTGCCTTATATAAACCTATTTATGGTTAATTGACTCAAAGGAAAATCAGTTACTTTGTGAAGTAAAAATTACCTGATACATGTGGTCCCCCTTTCCTTCAAGGTCTTTTCTGTTCTTTAAAACTTTTGGACCAATTTAACTTTCTAATAATAAAACCAGGGTATATATTAATACTAAGATTTTACGGAACTGCACTTTGGTCTGTACATATGTATTTAAGTTCTATAGAGTACCTAGGGATCCCAGGAGGCTCAGTAGTTAAGAGCTCGGCCGCTAACCAAAAGGTCGGCAGTTCGAATCCACCAGTTCCTCTTTGGAAACCCTATGGGGCAGTTCTACTCTGGCCTTATTGTTGCCATGAGTCAGAATCAACTGGACTGCTGTGGGTTTAGAGCACCTAGAGGCATGTTTTCAAGGTAAATATAAGGTAATCTAAAATATAGTAGAGTGGAAATACCAAACATTGCTCTGCGTGAAATACTGATTTCACTTAGGTTTTGCCCATGTAAACTTAGCAGTCTTCTAGAAAGTGTGGGTTGAGAAGATAGGCTAGATTAGAGATTTTGGTTTGTACTGATTTAGCAGGTGCTTAAATAAATAAATAAATTTTTAAAAAATAATAAATATTAGTGGCTCACTTCTCCATGCCTGTTTTAGGGGTTTGGAGCTAAAAGTGATCTCCATTATGTTGTGTTAAGGTGGTACTTTTGGAAATGAAATCAGTTGTTTCTTCTGTACCCCTGTTTCTACTGTATAAAGTGGTAACGTAGGAAAACACATTTCAGATTATCCAGTCCATTGCTCATTTGACAGAAGCTTAGAGGGTTTAAGTGCGTTGACCAGGTTCACGGCTGACAGATAAAAGGTTGAACTGAAATTGTAACTCCTGTTTTTTGGATGCTGGTCTAACCTATCCTCTGCTTTAGCTGCCATAATGATGTTAAAGAGTGAGTGAGATGCTGGCTGCTCCCAGAAAACCCTGAGAAGGTGTTTGAGAGTCTCTCTGGGATTAATCTTGAATCCACTATGGCTGGGCTGCTGAAGAAATAACTGTAACATTACTGCCCACGAAGGAACCCAATCTCATCTACCCTTCTGGTTTTATTTGCCTTTCTTCGCCTGCCCTGTTATCTGTTTATTTAAGCTAGACTTGCCTGTTGCCTCCTAGCCTTCCTAGACGTTTTCAGCTTGGCATCCCTGCAATTCTAGTATTTTTTTCTAGGAGGGGGTGGGTACTCTGAACCACAGATATAGCTGATACTATATACAAAATTTTGATAGTTGTAATTTTTCTGGGGAATGAGCCCCTCAGATGTTCAAAATATGTGATCCCTATAGAGTGAAAACCCCTTGGGATCTCTATTATCGCCATCAAAACCAGATTTTGCTTTTAACAAAATCCTTAATATCATCTTGACATTGTCCTTACCATATCAGGAAAAATTTTAAATTATTTCACAGGACATCAAAACCTGAGATGGTACACGCTGCCTTAAGTCACTCCCTCTGTGTAGGGCCGTGTAAAGAAGAGGATTTAAGTCTTATTTAGTGATACTAAACAACTTACTGAATTTCTTGATACTTAAACATGTTATATTCATTGTTTCTGGCTAACAAGTAGATTCCGTCTATCAGGACAGAAAAATAAACATGTGCAAGAACCTCAGGCGAAAGCAAACAAGCGGCCTCGTGAGTCACTGGATAAAGAAGAAGGTGAAGACGCAGAGTCGTGTATGAAGCACGTAAAACGAAGTACGGCATCAGTGCCTTCAGTTAGCAAAGACGCATTTTCTTACATGGGTATATCTTTCTTGGATTTTTTATTATTAGTATAGTAATCACAAAAACATGTAGATTTTTCTCACTTTCTTAAAGAGGACAATTTGAGCTGATGTTTAACCTCCTGAGTCTTATCTGAAAAGGTTAATTAGAAATCTCTAAGGTCACTACTTTATGATTGATCCAGTGGTACAGAATTGTTAAAATTTTTGGATGTTCATAAAAAAACAATTATATAGATTACAAATGAAAAACACTGTAATCCTTTAAAATAACCGTATTCTTATGCATGCAGTATTTTAGGTCAGTAGGGTAGAAAAGGAAACCCTGGTGGAGTAGTGGTTAAGTGCTACGGCTGCTAACCAAAGAGTCAGCAGTTCGAATCCGCCAGGTGCTCCTTGGAAACTCTGTGGGGCAGTTCTGTTCTGTCCTGTAGGGTCGCTATGAGTCGGAATGGACTCGATGGCACTGGGTGTTTAGGGTAGAAAAATCCAAGCTGAAGCTTCAGGTAAGAAAGACCTAGCAGAAGTCTTTATAAACAGAGCAGTTTATATTTGCTTTTTATAGTAGATTAACACCAACATTTTAAGCTTTTATATCCTTATCTTTACAAAACATTAAGAGATCCTACATTATTTTGGGAAGCAAGATAGTAGTGAACTTTCCTTTCTTTTAAATCCATTAATCAGGTGTTTATATATACTGACTTTAATTATGTAAGCTTCTTCTGTCTTTTACATGTATGAACAGAAATTATAAGTAGCATTTTTTTTTCTAATGAATCAGTGTTTGTAGATTCAAAGTTGTTCTCAAGAAGCCATTTTATAATTTAAAGGAAAACAACAGAAAACACCTGTCAAGCTGCATCTATAGATCAGTTTTATAGTTATGTTTAAAAAAAAACAAACTGTCCTTGATTTGGATGTTTACCAATAGTAATTGAAGCAACTACTTGTTTAGTAATTGGGAGATGAGCCCTTTCCAGAGCACTAACAGTTGCTTGAGGCATGATACACATGGCACCAGCATAGTGCCTAACATACACTAGGTATTCACAGTTGAAATAGAACTAACAGAAGGAAGTGAGCAATAGTGTTGTTAGTCTGAAGTTCCCGTTGCAAGAAGGAGCCTTGCCCAACATCCATAGACTACCTACTCAGCACTCCCAGCCCCGCTCCTGTCACAGATGCCTTCTCCACCCTTTCTTAACATCCCATCTCCTTTTCCCTTTGCCTCTGCCATGCTCAGTCTACCCTCCTTGTGGCAAAAGCCTCAAGCACATGCTGCCTCTAGTTGCGTCCACACCCGTGCCCTTTAACACTGCAGTCTGTTTTCCACTCCCACCACTTCGCTGAAAGTGTTCTGGTCTTCAGTGATCTAAGGGTGCCTTCATACCAGTTCTTGTCGTTCCTTGTAACATTGAAAAAGCACTTAAACCCTCAGTCTTGATGGAAAGAAGCAAAGATGGGCCAGTTTTTACTAGTAGCAAATATGTTTAAAAAAACTGGACATTTTGCAGAAGACTTGAACTTCTGACAGGCAAGGTTTTTATGATACTGAGGCACACTGCATTGTTTTTGTGGAATGACAGTGCCCTGACAGTGAAAGTAATAACCTCTGATGTAGAAAGTAACCTCTGATGTAGAAAAGGACAGTTTTATTGTTCTTTGATGCCTTTAGTGTGTGATGTAAACAGCAGTTCGCTGTGCAGCGTGTTCCGCCCTTACTAAGTAAGTGGATTCTCCTCTAATTTGCCTGGCATGTGGGGCCAGAACATGAGTGGATATGAACAGAAGTGTCAGATGCCCCCATCTGACATTTGAAATTGATAGTGTTGAGCATTTTGCTCTTTTAAGAACTACACGGGATCAAATTGACAACAGCAACTGGAAAGATTAGATAGGAACCTTAGGGGGCAGTGAGTTTATGTTAATAGGGCAGGAACAACTGAGAAAAGGAGGGTGAGGAGGGTTGTACAACTTGAAGAATGGACTCAGTATCACTGAATTGTACCTGTAGAAATTATTGGATTGGTATATGTTTTTGCTGTGTATATTCTTAACAACAATGTAAATTAAAAGCACCGTAAAATCTTTGCGTTTAAGATACTAGTTCAACGTTAGTAAGCTACTGAGGTGAATTTCAGCTTTTAGGAATGTTGGCCCAGCAGCACTTAACTAAGTTTCCCTTTTACAGGAGAATTCGTGGTTGTGTACACTGACGGCTGCTGCTCCAGTAACGGACGGAAAAGGGCACGAGCAGGAATTGGTGTTTATTGGGGGCCAGGCCATCCTTTGTGAGTAAAACCAATAAGGCGAAACTTTTTAAGCTTCACATTTTACCGAATCATATTTCAAAACTTGTGAAAAGATGAGACAGGATATGCTTATTGTTGGGTTATTTGGAAGACCTACCAAATAAAAGCATTTGTAGGCGTAACAGGAAAACAGCTTTGATTCGTGTTGGTGCTGAACGGATTTGTTCTTCAGAATGTTAAATAACCTTAGCATTGCTTTTCTAGCCCTAAAACTTGAAAAGTCTCTGTCTCACTGATAAAATCTTATACAAAATTATGTATTTTCCTCTTGGGAGAGCACAGGGGACACTGGGAGATCGTTCTTGCAAGGGGGCAGGTCACTGGGCTTGGGACCCATCGTATCACCAGAGTTTTAGCCATGACTCTTCTGAAGATACGTGACTTTACAGGTGATCTATTTATTTTTCAAAAGGCACGAAATCAAAGGGATGTGAAATGCAGCCATTCACATAATCTTAGCCCCTAGGTATGAAAGAACTTGAATAATAACTGACATCCTAAAATCAAATGTAAAACAGTGCTTTGACTCTTCTCAAGTCCCCATGGATCAGTTCTGAGCTTTGTTCTCCAAAAGTAACAGGTGCCTACGAGACTGTTAGGCATATTTACTATAAATTGTACAGTAATAATACCACTGTACTTACGTTGAGCTTTATAATTTACAAAGATCGTTCAACTTAACGTCTTAGCTTTCAGACCCCATGAGAGTGGGTGAGCTCATGCTTTCAACTTTTCACAGGGACAAAACTGAGGGTGACTTTAAGTGGCTTGCCCAAGACCACATAGCTAATACGTTTCAGGTCTAAGACTTAAACCTAGATCTTTTGACTTCTGGTCCGTTGTTCCGTCTACCACACTATACCATGGTGCCTTTCAATAAAATGTAAGTATTTTTAGTTTGGTTAGTTTTTAAAGGCTATGTTTTTATATTGTGCTCTTATAAGGAGCCCTGGTGGCAGTGGTTAAAGTGCTTGGCTGCTATCCGAAAGGTCAGCTGTTCAAACCCCCCCGCGGCTCCACAGGAGAAAGGTGTGGTGGTCTGCTTCCATAAAGATTTACAGCCTTGGAAACCTTATGGGGCTTTTCTCCTCTGCCCTATAGGGTCACTGAGAGTCAAAATCAACTCAAAAGCTGTGGGTTGGTTTTTATATTTCAAATACATACATATACACTAACCAGTTGTTATCTACGGAGAGGTTTAAGGAATTACTTTGAGAATTGTTTGATAATTTTCTTTTGTATTGTTCTGAAACAGAAATGTAGGCATTCGACTTCCCGGGCGACAAACAAACCAAAGAGCAGAAATTCATGTAAGTTATTAGATACGTTTCTCTACTAAAAATTTAAGTTCACCCTTCTTAATAGCATTGACTGTGAACGTATCAACTAGTTTTATACTACCTACGTTTATAAGATGGATCCCTGGTGGCAAAGTGGTTAGGAGCTTGGCTGCTAACCAAATGTTGGTAGTTTGAATCCACCAGCTACTTCTTGGAAACCCTGTGGAGCAGTTCTACTCTGACCTATTAGGTCACTGTGAGTCAGGTTTTTGTGGATGTATATAAGATAGAGTCCAAAAGAAGCTTAGTTTGGGGTTAAGTAACAACTTTGAAGGTTAAGAACTCTCTAGAAAAATCACAAAACTTTTTGCAAGTAGGTGTGTAAACAGTGGAATTATATATTTAAGCATTATTTCATACAGAGAATATGGTCACCACAGCTAGTCCAGAAAAAGAACGCTTATATTTTGAAGTTATGCTGAAAGCTGAACACTGTGTAAAATGATTATTGATTCATTTCTTCAAGGCAGCCTGCAGAGCCATCAAACAAGCAAAGGCTCAAAACATCAATAAGTTGGTTCTCTATACAGACAGTATGTTTACTATAAATGGTGAGTGTTCACATTTTATTTCTTCTGGTGTTATAAAAGGAAATATATATTTTCTTCCCCCATGGGAGGTGGTGTAACAGGGCAGAACCCAAATGGTAAACAGGGATAACGTTTGTTTGATGGGGTACCCAGGAAAGAGTGAGGATTGTGGAATCCCGCTTCTGCTCCAGTATTTACTGCAAACTTTTTTCATACCCACTCTGTGTCAGGCTGTGAAGAGAGATAAATCTGTACTTTCATGGCACTTGAGTTTAATGTGAATAAGCATGTTAAGGTAGTATGCTAAGTACTCCTTGGGGAATATAGCATATAGGACCACCTGGGAGGGATGCTTAAGAGGTCTGGGAAGGCTTTTTGGAGGAAGTGACATCTTAAACTGAGAACTGAAGGTTGAACACAGGTTAGAGAAAAAGGAAGAGTATTTCAGGCATCTGCAGAACACCAAAGCATGGCATAATTAAGGAAGTGAAAAGTTTAGAATGACTACTTAGAACACAAATGGGAGCAATTGCAAGAGATAAACCCAGGGAAGTTAAAAAAAACAACCAGAATTTTCAAGCAAGACTATTACCTTACCTCTGTACTATAAGCAAGTTATTTTACTTTCCAGAGCCTCATTTTGCTTATTTCTAAAATGGAGATAATAAAACACACCTTTATAGGGCCATTGTGATGATGAAGTGGGCTCAACACAGGTGAAGTGCCTGTCACCTTGAGCTGACTGCCTTTCCCAAGGAATTTTGTGTGGGTAGAACTAATTCTTCTTTAGTGTTTTGGGAGTCTCCCCTTAATCAAGTATTCATCTGAACAATTTTGATAGGCTTGTGTCATTTTGCTGCAGCAGAATGCCAGGTGTGAAGTAAAGATGACATGTCTAGAGGAAAATTACTATTCTCACATAGGGGGACCTCTTTCAGCCAACGAATAGCATAGTCAGCAGTTTGGTTTGAGACAACAGCTTGTCCCCTAGGAGTGTGTGATAGATGGCTTAGATGTGGGGAGATTGGGCAGGATGTCAGGCTGTTCTTCATAGAGTGATTTTGATATTCTTTTTGATATTCTATTTGATATTCTTTACATTTTGATATCAGCTGTTCTTGTGAGTCGACTCATGGTGACTCCATGGACAACAGAATGGACCTCCCCATGACTGGTTGCGGATAGGACCATTGTAATCCATAGAGCTTTCGTTGGCTGGCTTTGGCAAGGAGATTGCCAGGCCTTTTTTCCTAGTCTGTCCTAGGACACTCCACTGAAACCTCTTTATAGCGACACGCAGGCCTCCAGTGACAGGCGAGTGGTGGCTGCACGTGAGGGGCACTGGCCGGTAATGCCCCCCCGGGTTTCCCACGTGTAGGAGGAGAGTTGTACCTCTGAACTGCCAGTGCCTTAGTGGAGAATGATAACAGCATGTATTGTTTTACAGAACATACAGCAGAAAATATCTGTGGAGGGAGAGGGAAAGGAGGGGCAAGCTTAAGAACAGTTAATAAAAATTAGAATGGAGGCAAAAAAGGACGTAAGCTAATTATGAAATAATGAAATTAATCTTTGAGTGTGCATTTCTTTTAGGTATAACTAACTGGGTTCCAGGTTGGAAGAAAAATGGATGGCGAACAAGCACAGGGAAAGAGGTAATCAACAAAGAGGACTTTGTTGAGCTTGACAGACTTATCCAGGGCATGGATATTCAGTGGGTAAGTTTTTCTTTTCAATGTTTTAACTAGCTAATGGCTTATATAAATGATTTAATGAATTAAGAAGTTAAAATAATGGTTTCCACGAAATTAATATCATAATGTGTATTAAAATACGTTTTGTTTTTTTGTTCATTATATAATTAACAGTGTGTTAACAAGAGGGTATTACTTTATATAGAATACACTGGCAGTCTGATTTGAAGGCAATTTGATACTCTTTACATTTTGATATTAATTCATGTAAATGCCTGGGCTGGGCATACCTCATGACTGTTTGAGGTGTTAATAGTCAGACCTGTTGGTTTCTTTGGAATCAGTGATAATGTTAAATAAAACTAATTTATATAACGGACCTTGTTAAAAAAAATAATAAAGCTGTGTGACAGAGTCCTACTAACATGACTTTTTTCCCAAAATGGAAATATTTTTCTTATAATAGGTGGCTTGTTAAAAGTGGTTTTTTTTTTTTTTTTTTTTCCAAACAGTACAGAGCGAGTTAAATGGCAACCATTGTCTCAACCCTACCTTTCTCTCCCTACCCAGGACCACTGTTAACAGTGTGGTAACCTGACATTTACATTTGTCTTTCAGCAGCCTAAATGTCAACAACGATTAAATCAAATAAGCACATCCATACTTTCTTAGCAGTTAAAAAGAATAAAGTGCATGTGTATATATGTGTATTATATACGTACATACATGCAGGCATACATGCATTTTGCATGGGGAGCTTGACAAGTCTCATTGTTAAGTGAGGAGAAGGCAGTACAAACAGGAAGATCCAATTTTTGTATGAATTGCATAATGCATTAAAAAGGTTTGTAAGAATATATACTTTGTGCTGTTTATAATTACATTGGGAAAGGAGCTGTGAAGGTGAGCTTTTTTCTCAGTATACACTATAGTTGATTTTTTTTTTTAATGAGAATATAGTTTTGTATTGCTTTTGTCAAAACTAATGAAAGGAAAATTTTTATCTTAACAGATGCATGTTCCAGGTCATTCGGGATTTATAGGCAATGAAGAAGCTGATAGATTAGCAAGAGAAGGAGCTAAGCAATCTGAAGGCTGAACAAAGCAATTTTAATACGTGGAAACCTGCGTCAGTGGCCGTTTCGTTACTTATTGATGTGAAAAATAAAAGACCATAGGATGGAGTGTTGCAATAAATGCCACAGGCACAGTTTTTGAACTAAATCGGAAAGGCTGTGTGGCTTTCTGTGAAATACAGCTGGAATAAAAGTGGTTAGATGTGTAATAAATTGGCCATCCTTTGAGATGTCAGAATTATGCTTATTGGGTTTGATGCTATTCTCGTTTGTTTTGTTGCAGTCTGACCCAATTTTTTTACTTTAATAAAGAATGAATAAACCTTGGTTTAAAAATACAGACAAGAAGTATAGCTACTGAGTCCTGTGATTTTAAGGTTGATCTGTGCATTAATGCAGACAAGATAAAGGCACCCCTTCCTTTGGGCAGATGCAGCCCCACGCCAGGACATAAAGTTTAGCAGACAGAATGTGAGCTGGGTCTCAGCCCCACTTGCCCTCTTGGCTGACACTCTCATACGGGGGATAACCTGCACATAGGTAGCTCTGGCTATTAGACCATATAGAGGAACAGTTACGGCTTTTAAAGACCAAGATGATATAAATAAATCTTAAAAAAAAATTTCTTTGGATGTTTCTGTTAAAAACACTGCAAGTTATAAAAAAGTTTGTTATGATCTGAGTCCAGTACAACTAGATGGTGCCCGATTACCACCAATAACTGCTCTGACAGGGATCACAGTAGAGGGTCCCCGACAGAGCTGGAGAAAAATGTAGAACAAAACTCTAATTCACAAAAAAAGACCCGACTTGCTGGCCTGACAGACTAGAGAAACCCCAAGAGTATGGCCCCAGGACACCCCTTTAGCTCATCAATGAAGTTACTCCTGAGGTTCACCCATCATCCAAAGATTAGATAGGCCCATAAAACAACACAAGACTAAAGGGGCACACCAGCCCAGGGGCAAGGACTAGAAGGCAGGAGGGGGCAGAAAAGCTGGGTAATAGGGAACCCAAGGTTAAAAAGGGAGAGCGTTGAAATGTCATGGGGGTGTTAACCAGTGTCTTAAAACTATGTGTCCGAACTTTTTAATGAGAAGCTAGCTTGTTCTGTAAAACTGCATCTAAAGTACACCAAAATATATATATATATGTATACATATATAAAAAATATATATATGTGTGTATATATATGTATATATATGTATATATATGTATATATATGTGTATATATATATATTTGAAAACAGTTTAAATGTCTACCATTGGGAGACTTGTTAAATTATGGTACAGCCATAAGGTGGAATATTGTGCAGCTATTAATAAATCGTGAAAGCATTAGGGAAAAAAAAAGCAGCTACCAGTACTTTCAGGGCTTCATTATTAAGAAACCCTGGGGGTGTAGTGGTTAAGTGCTACGGCTGCTAATCAAAGGGTCAGCAGTTCGAATCCACCAGGTGCTCCTTGGAAACTCTATGGGGCAGTTCTACTCTGGCCTATAGGGTCACTGTGAGTTGGAATTGACTTGACGGCACTGGGTTTGGTTTGGGTTTTCATTCCTATTATATCAATAGCTGTATTTGAAACTCAGTGGCCTGCCAAGATTGAGAACAATCAGTTCTCAAATTTGTCTGATTAGCATATCATTAACTAGAATGTATTCAGTCATTTAGCTTTGTTTTTGTATCAATTCCTTCTCAACCCCTACCTCCAAGGAGAAATAAATGTTTAAGAACAACAACAAAAAAAGTTTGTCATGATCGTTTATTTTTTAAACCTATTTATTGTAAAATCAAAACACTTACAGAAAACAGGTTTATAGCTTGTTGAATTATTATCGTAAAGTGAATATCCTTAAAACTGCCACCCAGGTCACCTCTGTAGCCACCCCAAATGGCTGTCCAAGTGCTCCATCTCATCACAGCCCCCACTGTCCCTCCAAAGGTAACCATTATCCTGATTTCTATAGAAATGGCTTCCTTGTGTTTCTTTTTTTTTTTTTTTTAACTTGGTATGTCTTCAGTCTCTTTTAATCAACAGCTTCCCCTCCATCCGTTTGTCCTATAGTTCTTCACATGGTACTGCTAAACATTTTCTTTTGTCCTCTATATTTCCTGCAGTTTGGCAGCTGGATCCAGAAGCTTCATCAGACTTAGGTTCCATACTTTTGACGAGACTGTATCGGTGGTACAAGCTTTTATCAGTAGATAATGTTTCATCTTTTCTGATATTGGCAGCTGCTGATGCTCATTGTCTAAATCCGTGAGTTAATCAGCGTTTCCAGAGTGGCGGTATTCTAGTTCTGTGATTTAATTTGCATTTATTAGCCAGAATAATGTTATAAGGAGATGCTTCCCTTCATTTGGTTACCCATTGATAGAGTTGATACAGGAAAGGCAGGAATACGTGATTCTTTCCTTTTGTATACTGAATTTTCAAGATAATGAATTAGTTCTCTGTCATCCTTAGGAAGTAACTGCTAAAGGTTTCTTATTTATGTATATCATGAACTCGTAAACTTAAGCATATATTGATGGGTTTCAATGTATTGCAATTTTTATCTTCACTGAACTCAAATTGTAGCTTCTTTGACCAGTGGGAGGGAGCTTCTTCAAGTTAGCTCTTGAGTTGTTTTGATATGCGAGGTACACACACACACACACAGAGTCACTGACAGGTTCCTGCTGTCTGGTATGTCAAGGTGTTATAGACTCATCTTGTACATCACCTGCTTCAGACATGGAATCAGCTATTTTTCCAAGAACCCCTGGTTTCTTTTTTGTGCTTTAGATGAAGACTTACAGAGCAAATTAGTTTGTCATTAAACAGTACACATACTGTTTTGTGACATGGGTTGCCAATTCCACGACATGTCAGCACTTTGCCCCTCTCGACCTTGGGTTCCCTATTTCCATTCATCCAGCTTTCCTGTCCCTCCTGCCTTCTCGTCCTTGCCCCTGGGCGGGTGTGCCCATTTAGTCTCGTATACATGGTTGAGCTACATGTATTACTGTTTGTTTTATGGGCCTGTCTAATCTTTGGCTTAAAGGTGAACCTTAGCAGTGACTTCAGTGCTGAGTTAAAAGGGTGTCCAGGGGCCATAATCTCTGGGTTTCTCCAGTCTCTGTCAGGCCTGGAAGTCTGGTCTTTTTTTGCGAGTTAGAATTTTGTTTTACATTTTTCTCCAGCTATGTCTGGGACCCTCTATTATAGCTGTGTCAGAGCAGCCTGTTTCTTCTTTTTTTTTAATGGGGGAATGGTATTTCAAATCCACAACCTGGGATGCTCATTTCTATTAGCTGGTCATTGTTGATGTAGATATTCCCAATTTAAATTCAGGATTCCATGGTTTTTACTACACCGCTTCTATATTATGTCTGTGTCTCCTTTCACACTGAGAACTGTGGTTCTCAAGACATAGGAGAAAGAATATCGCATAATTACTTTATTCCACTTTAACATACGGTATTTGAATAACAGCACTATTACCACCATCATTAATTACAACTACTGAAAAATGGTACTTGTCTATATTGTTAACCATTACATAATATAATCCCTCTCTTTTACCATCATTTTGGCTCATTTCTATATATTTAATGTTGATAACCAGCCTTTAAGTTGATGTATGTAGTCATTATGGGAATGGGACTGTTCCCTGAGTTCTTGCATATTGTGAGGTTTGTACCCTTTACACTTGAAGATCCATTTTGCTGGGTATAAAATCCTTGGCTCACATTTTCTTTCCTTAAGTATCTTAAATGTGTCATTCCATTTTCTTCTGCCATGGCGTGATAATTGAAAAGTTGATAAGTCTTATTTTCTTTCCCTTGGAAGTCATGTGCTCTTTTTACTTAGATGCCCAAAGGGATTTTTTTTTTTTCTTTTTCCTTCAAGTCTGGTAATTTTATTAGAATTTGTAATGTGTTGATTTTTCTGGGCCAAATTTTTGTTTTCAGTAAAATTTTCTGGAATTGTAGTTTAGCATTACATTTTTCTCATTTTTTTTCTTTTCCTTTGTCTACTTTTGTTACCCGTATGTTGAAATCTGACTTGCCTATCTTCTATATTTGTTACTTCACTCTAATCTTTCTTCATTTTGTGTTTTAAAAATTGTCTTCCTTTTCATGTTCTGTCTCTAATGGCATTATCCTTATGTTTATTTACTCTTCATTCCCATTTCTAAAATTATTTTCTTCTTGTATTTCTCATTTTCTTGAGTTCAGTCATCTCATTTCTGATATTTTCTAATGTTTGTTTTCTTTCACGTTTTATATCTAATTTTTAAAATGTTTTTAAACTCATTTTGAAATAAACATTTTATCTGTTTTGTGAGCATGTCTTTCTGGCATGCTTTCATTGTCTGTAGGGATGTTCTGTTCATTTTTCTTTTTTAAATAGCTTTACATGGAATTTGACCTCTGTGCTTTTCTACTGCTCTTTTTCCTGAATGTTTAGAAGGGGACACAGTTCAGATAGCTCTTCTAACGTGACAGAGCTCTCTCTGTTGCCTTTTTGAATAATGTTAAAAAAAACCTTTAAAAAATATGGTGGTTAGCGTTCTGAGATCTCCTGACTCTGTTCCCCTTCATTTTTATCTGACCGTCTCCTTCTTTGTCTCCATTATCCCTGTTCTGCTCGGTATTATTTCTGTTCCCAGCAGTTTTTCTTCAGTGTGCGTCCCTGGTGGGTCACTTTGAACAGTTCACAGGGCTAGACTGCTCCAGCCCCGTCAGACCTTACAGCGGCTCCCTTGCACTCATCCACTGGAGCAGGCAAAACCGCTCCCAGCTTCAGCTGCTCTTCTCAGATTGCCCTACCATACTTGCAGTGAATGTCATTGTTGGCGGTTACTGTTTTGTCAGGTCCTATTTTTTTTTTACTCATGGTGAACCAGTGTGTGCAGAGCAGAACTGCTCCAGAGGGTTTACAAGGCTGTGACCTTTGAGAAGCAGATCACTGGCCTGTCTTCTGAGGTGCCTCTGGGTGGGTTTGAACTGCAAACCTTTTGGCTAGTAGTGGAGCACTTAGCCTTTTGCGCCACCCAGGGACTCCTTTGCAGGGAATACCTGTTGGTTATTTTGCAGTTATCCTGTTGTCAGGCTCATCAGGTGCTTAATTGCTTCCCTGTGCTTTTTTCACACAGATGCCATAGGGAGCAAATCTTGTGATTGTTAGCACTTTGTCCTTAACTGCTTGTAAATTGGGGTCTATGAAGTTACCGCATCACCTAGCTTTTTTTTTTTTTAACAGCTTTTTGGAGTTATAATTGACATACGATAAATTGAACATAATTAAAGTGTATGATCGATAAGTTTTGGCATATGTATACACTCATGAAGCCATCACCATAATCAAACCGGAGAGGTTTATTCATGCCCCTTTAACCCTTTCCTCTCTAACCCTCCATCCCCAGGCAACCACTAACCTGCTTACTGTGTCTGTAGACTAATTTGTATTTTCTAGAATTTTATATAAATGGAAACATTCAGTACATACTTGGGGGGGTTCAAGCTTTTACTCAGCATAATTATTTTGCCGTTCGTCCATGACACATCAATAGTTAATTCCTTTTTATCACCGAGTACTATTCCATTGTATGATATACCATAATTTGTTTATCCATTCACCTGTTGACAGACATTTGAGTTATTTCCAGTCTTTGACTATTGGAAATAAAGCTGCTATAACCATGTATGTACTAGTCTTTGTTTTGCTGTTGTTATGGTTATTTGCCATGGAGTTGGTCCTGACTCATGGCAACACCATGTGTGCAGAATAGAACTGTTTCATAGGATTTTCAAGGCTGTGATCTTTCAGAAACAGGTCGCCAGGCAGGTCTTGTCTTTCCAGGTGCCTCTGGGTGTGTTCAAACCACCAACTTTTTGGCCAGTAGTTAAGTTGCTTAACCATTTGTGCACCCAGGGACTCCAGTCTTTGTATGGACACATGCTTGGGTAAAGACCTAGGAGTGGAATAACTGGGTCGTGTGGTAGGTGTGTATTCAACTTTTTAAGTAACTGACAAGCTTTTCCAAAGTGGTTCTACTATTTTACATTCACACCAAGAAGACATGACAGTTCCAGTTTGCTTGATATTTTGTCAACACTTGTCACCTAGTTTTGTTATAAATGTCCTTGGGATTTTGGTTTTGCTTAAAGTAGTCAACTGTATTGGATGAAATCCAGCCACTTTCTATTAAAAGAGGAACAGTCAATTTGTTGGGGAAAATGTCCTCCTTAAAGGAAATACCTTACCGATCATCTAAAAAGCAGCTGCATATTTTGTATCTTTTGCAATCTGAAATTACATTAACTTTATCAACTCAAATTCAGAGAATATTTGAGTGCCTATTACATGCAACAGGCTGTGCTACATAGTGTGGAATATATAAGTACTACTTTCAAAATATGATAATGCTATGCAAAGAGAGGCTTTTTAAGAAATGTTTGTTTATGCAGAATTGCTTACTCTTTCTTGGGGTGTCTGCCAATACTAGAGAGTTAACAGGGGTAATTTGCTGGGCTTAAGAAAACAAAGTTACTCTGCTGTCATTTAGGACAGGTACATGAAATACAGTTGAAACAAAACAAAAACACCCTGCCTACACACTGAAGAACATACTGGGGTAATTGTAAATGGGAACAGATGAAACCCACATTCTTGTTTGAGGTTATGTTGTTTATTACAAGTTGAACAAGTCTGTGACCTCTGGTTGCATGTCTTAGAATGAGGACCTTGGACTCTTTCTGATTCTCATATTCTAGTAGTGTGGGAGCAAGAAGGGAAAGACCACTCAATAAAAGCTCCCTTTTCATTTACAGTGATGAATTGGCACCCAAAGTTTAGTAAAAGGATGCCGTCAGAGCGAAACATCTAGCAACTGTAATGGTGCTCTCTTATGCCTCAGTTCACAGATACTCGGGAATAACCTCTAGAAAATAAACACCATGAGGACAGGACTTCGTTTTGTTCATGTTCTCCCAGTACCTATAACAGTGCCTGGGACACAGAAGGCATTCAAATGAATGAATACCCGGGCAAGTTCGTTAAGACAGCTGTGGTTCTTAATTGTCCACAGAGAGAAAAAGATTGGCACGCGGCCACGCTAGTCTTACATTCATTAACATAAGTAATCATTTTGCAAAGAACAGCTTTCATCAAAATATGCTTCAAAATTGGGATTCTTCTCTGGTGCCTTTTGGGCAACACTAAAGGAGTCCTTGTGTATGGGTGGCACAGACAGTTAATCCCACAGCTACTAAGCAGAGGGTTGGTGGTTTGAACCTGCCCAGTGAGGCCCCTTGGCAGAAAGGCCTTGCAATCTGCTTCTGAAAGATCAGAGCCGTGAAAAGCCTATGGAGCAGTCCTACTCTGCATACGTTGGACCACCAGGAATCAGAACTGACTCGACTGCACCTAACAACAACTCTGTGATTAGATAAATAAATCAAGCAGTTTTGTGTTTCTAGGCGACAAGTTTTCTTAAATATAACTGTTACGCTCATAGCATTTGCATCCTTTTGCTAAGACCTGAAAGAACAAAATTAAAGATGAAGAAACTCTAAAAAATACAGCCATTACCCTCATATTTTGTGTGTGTGTGTGTTTACTAGAAAAATATCACTAGTTATTTAGAGTCAGGAGTCTTCATATTGAGGACAACTCCCTTCTCTATGAGAGGCCCTAATTAATTAGTTGATCTTTAAAAATTATTCAGATAGATAGACTTTCAGAAAACCAAGAGACAGTCAATGAAGTAGTGTTTTTCAACAAGTCCCTTTTATTTTCCACTTCCAAAGGTATGAAGTAGTAAGTAGTTATAGCCTACTCTGGCTTCTGGGTCCTCTGCTGGTGACATTCCTTTACTTTGTTGTAAATATCTGAGCAGCAAAAGATCCCTCTCATTCCCCACATCTTGAGACCCATAAAAATGATTCATCCATGGTCAAGCTCAGATGACCTAGTAACTGCTTCCAAAGAAGAAAAGCAGTGTTCCAACCCATCTTTTATAAACCAGATGACCCACAGTGATGATACTTTTGACACCTCTCTATCTCATACCCATCCCAGGATCAATCTGTCAGCAAAGGTTTTTGGCTCCGTTTTCCAAAGAAACCCAGGGTCTGACCACATCTTACCTCCACTGCTACGCTGTCCAAAAAAAACAAGGTACCATCATTTCTTGCCTATGTTATTGCAACAGCCTCCTAACGGGTTTGCCTTCTGATGATATAACAGCTAGAATAGTATTTTTCAAAACACGTCAGATCATGTCACTCTTCTGTTCAAAACCCTTCAGTGATTTTCTATGCTCAGAATAAAGAGCAAAAGTCTTATCAACAGCCTCCAAGTCTTCATGATCAGAGATGCCATTACTCATCTCGCTTCAGCTGTTCTCCTTCTTGCATATTCCACTTAAGCTATATGGGTTTTTATTGTTATTCTTCAAATATGCTGGGAACGGTCCAGCCTCAGGGCCTTCGCACTTGCTGTTCCCAACGCCTAAAACTCCTGGTATTTACTCAAATGGTTCTTTTTTTTTTTTTTTTTTGAGTTATATGTGTCTAATTTATTGAAAGGCAGTCAGTAGGCTAATTTTGTGAAGGTCACATACAAGTATGAACCAGATCAAAATGGAACTTTGTTAATGAGACCTTCCCTGAATCTCCCAGTTAATTTTACAGCTCTTCATCGGCCTACCACTTTGCTTGTCCCTCTTCCTTGTCTTTATTTTTCTCCATGATACTCGTCACCACAGGGCATTCCATGGTGTGCTAGAGCCAATTCACACTAGCCTGCAAGAGCCAATTGTTCCCGACTCTGCACTCAGTGACTTCACATTGATAGTTTGAAATTTGCTGTGGTGGGGGGATTGACACCACAGAAATCAGTGAATCCTACAAATGGGGACCTTCCCTCCCCAGAGCTGTTGTAGAACACTTACCAGCACATGAGTGGATGTATTCTGTATTTTTTCTTTCTTTACATGTCTGTTCTGTTTGCCCCGTCTAGAAGGGAAACTCCATGTGCCAGGAGCTTTGTCTTTGTTCACGTCTACATTTCCAGCTCCTGGAAGGCACTCAGATTACAACATGGGGACGTAAAGTCTTCTTAGTTTCTAATAAACAATATGAAGGAGCAAGCACGCCTAATTTTCTCAGATCAGGAGGAAAAAATAGAGCAACACTGTATGCACACTTCCTTGGGGCAGCATGACCGTGTCTTAGGGTGGAAGGTGAGAGACTGGCATGGCTGTGCCCTAGAAACAAATGACAGTTACCAGCCTTGTCTCAGGGAAGGGATGACCCCATGCCTTTGAGTGTAATGTCTCCTGACCTTGATCATATCAGTGCACACACAGAAAATGATCGTATTTCTACAGCACACTGGGGTAAACTGAAGGAGGTTGGGGAGCAGCTCTGTTGGGCTTGGTGGGAAAAAATTACTATGTTTTATTTATCAGAACAGTCAAATGCAAACTATTAGGAAATACGATAAACACTACTCTGCATAAAACTTGCAAATAAATTCCCTTCAGAACATTTCATGAGATATGCCCGGGAACACATTTTTTTATACCAGGGTTGTGATTAAAATGGCTGTAGGCAATTCCCAAACTGTAGTGATGATCTCTTCAAATTTTTGAGAGTCACCAGCGACAAGGAATTCTACACACAAATAGGTGATAACATTTTTTTTTTCACAATCCTTTTCACTGACAAATGTAAAGTTGAAATTGAATTTCGTATCCATTCCAACACTTTCATGTCAAGAATTTTAAAATACCATGAAAGCTCTCAGGTACAAATACATGCAATCTCAGTGAACGCACCCTGCCGCTACTTTATAGATCACTGAGAGGGTGGCACAGGACTGGGCAGTGTTTCGTTCTGCTGTACATTGGGTCGCTATGAGTCAGCACCTAACAACAATAAAAGGACATATTAGCCACTAACGGAAGTTTCCGAAATGCAGATTGAGGGCTACTGTTTGGAGCCAGGCTTCCCAGGACACACACCAAGCCTTCCCAGCCCACCCTCACCCCTAACGACCACATCTTGAGCCATGCTCTTTGCTCCTTGGTACCTGGAACATAAGCTTCTCTGGCAGCTCCCCAGGTCCCTTGTCCATAAGGGGACAATGTGTCCTGTCACTGCTGAAGTAGATGTTACCTAGCACTCACTGGCCACTTTCAGCACATTGCACCAGAACACCATTTGCTGATACTGCTCATGCTGCTGGTCTCCTGGGCCATCTGATCCTGCTTAGCTTGGAGTCCTCCTATAGGAGGCCTGGACAAAGCTACTCATGGTGCAGGGGCTCAGGCCACCCCATTCCGTGCCTGGCCGCCCTGAAGGCTGAGGGGACTATCTTTCGAGGTGCCTCTGTGATGGACTGTGGCATCCAGTGTGCTGCAGAAGCTATCAACTCCACCTTAGTGTGGCCTTTGGATGAGATAGGTGATAACATGGTCCTCCAAGCCGTGAGAAAACATACATTTGAGAAAGGGTCTAGTTCCCTTCCTCAGCATGAATTTGGTCCAGGATTATAAATAGCCTTTTTCCATTTTTAATTTTTAAAAAATCTCAGGGCCTTTAGGTGTACAAATTCATCTTTTTTTTTTTTTTAATTGTGCTTTAGATGGTTTACTGAGCAAATTAGTTTCTCATTAAACAATACATATACTGTTTTGTGACACTGGTTGCCAACCCCATGAAGTGTCAACGCTCTCCCCATCTCGACCTTGGGTTCCCCGTTTCCAGCTTTCCTGTCCTCTCCTACCTCCTCATCCTTGCCCCTGGGCTGGTGTGCCCATTTAGTCTAATTTTGTTTTACGGGCCTGTCTAATCTTTGGCTGAAGTGTGAACCTCAGGAGTGACTTCAGTACTGAGTTAAAACAGTGCTCAGGGTGCAAACTCATCTTTAGACCCCAACACATTGTTGTCAAGTAATTATTTTTTCTTCACAAAAGAAGCCCACCAATTTCCAGTGAATAGCCTTACAGAAGATTATATGATTTTGTAAAAAGGCAGAAAACTGCAATGTGAACTTCAGAGGATCAGTAAACTAATTTCTCATAACCAACTTCAGCAAAAAGTCTGTTGGCCTTATGGGTATGTGGGGGTACATTGTGCAATTCTCCCTACTTTTGTGTGTATATTTGTCGTTTTTCACTATGAAAGGTGCTATGGATTGAATTGTCTCCCCTAAAAATGTATGCCAACTTCGCTAGGCCATGATTCCCAGGATTGTGTGATTGTCCACCATTCTGTCAACTGATGTGATTTTCCTATGTGTCGTAAGTCTTACCTCTATGATGTTAATGAGGCAGGATTAGTGACAGTTATGAGACAGGACTCAATCTACAAGATTAGGTTGTATCTTGAGTCATCCCCTTTTGAGATATAAAAAAGAGAAGCAAACAGAGAAACAGGGGGCTGTCATACCACCAAGAATGAAGAATCAGGAGGGGAGCATGTCTTTTGGACCTGGGGTCCCTGCACTGAGAAGCTCCTAGACCAGGGATAGATTGATGACAAGGACCTTCCCCCAGAGCCAACAGAGAAAGGAAGTCTTCACCCGGAGCTGACATCTTGAATTCGGACTTCTAGCCTCCTAGGCTGTCAGAAAGTAAATTTTTGTTCGTTAAAGCCATGCACTTGTGGTATTTCTGTTATAGCAGCACTAGATAATTAAGACAAAAGGTTTTCATTTAATTTGTTGTTGTTGTAATCTAATGGGCAAGTACTGTACTGAGATTATTAGGTATCAAGAGAAGGAAATTAAAAAAAAAATGGAATCAAAAGAAGAAAGGGGCTCACCCAAAGACTTCACCAAAACAGTAAAAAGACTACCTACAGACTGGGAAAAAGTTTTTAGCTATGACATTTCCGATCAGCACCTGATCCCTAAAATCTATGTGATACTGGGAAAACGCAACTACAAAAAGACAAATAACCCAATTTAAAAATGGGCAAAAGATATGAATAGACGCTTCACTAAAGAAGACATTCAGGTAGCTAACAGATACGTGAGGAAATGTTCACGATCAGTAGCCATTAGAGAAATGCAGATCAAAACTGCAATGAGATTTCATATCACTCCAACAAGGCTGGCATTAATCCAAAAAACACAAAATAATAAATGTTAGGCTGTGGAGAGACTGGAACTCTTATACACTGCTGGTGGGAATGTAAAATGGTACAACCACTTTGGAAATCAATTTGGCACTTCCTTAAAAAGCTAAAAATAGAACTACCATATGATCCAGCAATCCCACTCCTTGGAATATATCCTAGAGAAATAAGAGTCTTTACATGAACAGATATGTGCACACCCAGGTTTACTGCAGCACTGTTTACAATAGCAAAAAGATGGAAGCAACCAAGGTGTCCATCAACGGATGAATGGATAAATAAATTATGGTATATTCACACAATGGAATACTACGCATCGATAAAGAACAGTGAGGAATCTGTGAAACATTTCATAACATGGAGGAACCTGGAAGGCATTATGCTGAGTGAAATTAGTCAGTTGCAAAAGGACAAATATTATATAAGACCACTATTACAAGAACTTGAGAAACAGTTAAACTGAGAAGAAAACATTCTTTTGTGGTTACGAGAGGGGGAGGGAGGGAGGGTGGGAGAGGAGTAAAAAGAAGAGGGAAAAAAAAAAGGTTTCGAACGGTTATCTGGTCCCATTAAAACCAAAACCAAACCCACTGCCGTTGAGTTGAATCCGACTCATAGCAACCCTGTAAAGAGCACCCTTTATGTTTTTTTCAAAAGGCTGTAGAGAAAACAGTGTTCAAACAAAACCTTGCACATGACTGTTCATAGCAGCATTATTCACAATCACCAAAAGGTGAAAACAACCCAAGTGTCCATCAGCTGATGAACTGATAAACAAAATGTGGTATATGCACACCATGGAATATTATTCTGCCTTAAAAAGATGGATGAACCTTGAAAACATTATCTTAAGTGAAAGAAGCCAGTCGCCAAAGACTACATATTGTATGATTCCATTCATGTGCAATATCCAGACAAGGCAAATCCACAGAGACAGAAGGTAGGTTAGTGGCTGCCAGTGGCTGGGGGTGAGGAGGGAAGATGTAGTGCTAATGGGTCTGTGGCTTTTTTGGGGTGATTAAAATGTTCTAGAACTAGATATTGGTGATGGTTGTACAACACTGTGAATATACTAAATGCTACCAAATCGTACACTTTAAAATGGTTAAAATGGTGAATTTTATGTAAGTTTTACCACGATTTAAAAAAAAAAAGAGACTCTAGAAAAGAGTCTTGGATCATTCAGTAATAGCTCTTTGGCTACCATGTCACCATGATTCTATATATGTCCTTTATATATGGCTGCATTGCTGAATTGCTAACCCACCTTCAGAAGGACATATGTTTGGGGTCTCATTATTAGTAGCAATGGATTTGGTAGGATCCACCCAATAGCTCTTGGTTAACAATGGTACGAATGAGCTCGTGGTTAGGAGTATCATAACGTCACCATGGCGGTCAAGCCTAGGATTTAGCCTCTTCTTACCAACTCGTTTGCATTTGTTCTCTGAACCCCCATAAAGACCACACGAGAGAAAGAGCTGTCATTTTTCTTTTCTGAGCTAAAGGCATGAGAACTTATCTTCTCCAAAGATAGGGTCAAAGAAGACCAGTTATAATCTACCCCAAGATTTGATCAATATGGAGGGATGGGACACCACACTTAGTTGTCCCTGAGACCACAGTTATCCTGAGAGAGAAATTTCTGAATCAAATATAAAAAAAATATACCCATTCAAAATGTGTGTGTGGGGGGGGCGGGAGAGTTTCCCTGTACCCTTCTAGTAATATTCTTTTTCATCTTTGCCAAGTTTCTTTGCCAGACTCATTGCTATAATTACTTAAAAAAAAAAATTCTGTAGAGGTTGGTCATCGTTTTATAAACTGACCATTTGTATTATGCTTTCCACCTAAGGAATGTGATAGAGTGCTCTGTTTATTCAGGCCTTCTTTGGGGTACTTCAGAAAGAGGAGCAGTATCCCTACAGTAGTTTCAAAATTGCTATTAACTTTAAACCAAGGTAATCTGCTTTCTCATGTAATTATTTAAGACTGATTATTGTTTACATATAGAAAAGCCAGTGTCTTTTGAAACATTAATTTTGTAATACCTTCTTTCCTATGCTCTTACTATTTCTAAAACCAGTTGTTGTCCAGTCGATTCCAACTCATATTGACCCCATTTGTTTCAGAGCAAAACTACACTCCATAGGGTTTTCAATGACTATGACATTTTGGATGTAGATCACCAGGCCTTTCTTCCGAGGTGCCTCTGGGTGGACTCAAACATCTAACTTTTCAGCTAGCAGCCCTGCACTTAACCATTTGTACCAACCAGGGACTCCTGATTTCTAAAATGCTTCCCATCAATTTCCTTGAGGTTTCTAGGTATACGAGTCTATCATCTGCTACAAATAATCGTTGTTTCTTCTTTCCTATACTACAGTCTCATGTCTAATTGTATTGTCTAGCTCTTCTGAACGATGTTAAATAACAGTGGAAAAGCAGAGGGGACACAGCACCAGGGCAAAATATTTCCAATTAGATGTGTTTCTCAACCTTTTAAATTTTATAACGCTTTCTCATATTTCTTTTTTGCATATCCCTACTATCTAAAAATATATGGTTGAGTTTATTTTCTACAGTTGCATTATAAAAGGAATAGTTATAGCATAAATATGCTTTTTAAAGCGACACGACCTCCGGAATTCCTCTCCCTTCCTGTCCACCCTCTGCCTTTCACACCCTTCTCAAACTCTTGCTTCAGCTGGTTTCCCAGATCTGCTAGACTCCGTCACTACGCCTTACCTTTTCACACGCTGCCGCAACTTCCTAAGTCTTGAGCTCTCACGGGGCGGGCGTATATAACTTTATGCAGGAGATGTGCCCTGCCATCCCCTCTGGGAGATCCACGGGTATTGCGTTGCAAAACTGCAGGAGGTTCTTTACCTAAATAAAATGTGACTAACTTAAGTGGCCCCTAGAGTGGTTGCTGTGAAGTGGAATCCACTCCAAGGCAACGAGTTTGGAGTTGCGCAACATGGCAGCACTTCCTGAATGGGCGCTCCTGCATTTCCCGGTCAAGGCACTGAGGGTCTCCAGGGCGCAGCAGTGAACTCATAGGGATGCTATTTTAGGACATTTTAAATGTTTGAGGAAAAAAACAGAAACATCTGTCGGACACTGCGCAAACTACTGACTTGAGACTGTTCACGTTTTCGACATCAGATTACACTACAAGTCCTTTTGATAACATCAAATCTTTGTGAAGCTGGGATCTTCTGGGGTTGCCCTGACAAAAAGCAAGTACCTTATAAAAATCTGTGGAACAGGAAGCGAGGGTGACAGGTGTAATCTGATTCCAAGGTTTGCAAAGTTGCACAGGGTCCAACTGGTGTGCATGTCCCCAAAACCAAACCCGTTGCCATGGATTCGATTCCAACTCATGGTGAGTGACCCTATATGACAGGGTAGAACTGCCCCATAAGGTTTCCAAGGAGCGCCTGGTGGATTCCAACTGCCAACCTTTTGATTAGCAGTTGTAGCTCTTAATTACTAGGCCACCAGGGTTTCCGCGCATGTCCCAACAGTAATTGTGTTTTTTTAAGAATAAAATAAACGTATTTTTTTCTATTCTTTTGATATCTGTATGCTATTTTTTCAAACAACTACTGTCTTAGCAGAAACCCTGGTGGCGTGGTGGTTAAGAGCTACAGCTACTAACCAAAAGGTCAGCAGTTCAAATCCATCAGTGGCTCCTTGGAAACTGTATGGGCCAGTTCTACTTTGTCCTGTAGAGCAGCTATAAGTTGGAATTGACTGGACTGCAATGGGCTTTTTTTTTTTTTGGTTTACTTCTTAGTGTCCCATGGCTGACATAACAAAATACTACAAAGTGTGTGGCTTTAAAGAACAGAAATTCATTTTCTCACAGTTATGGAGGCTGAAAGTCCACATCAGAGTATCAGCCGTGTCAATTCCTTCTGCGGGCTTTTGAGAGAGGAACTGTTCCAGGCCTCTCTCCCGGTTTCTAGTGACTGCTGGCAATCCCCGGCATTCCTGTGCTGGTTTTAGATACATCTGCCTCCATCGTTGGGGCCCTGGTGGTTCAGTGGTAGAGTTCTTTTCCTCTGTGTGGAAGACCCAGTTCCATTTCTGACCAGTGCAGCCCACACACAGCCACATGGGTCTGTCAGTGGAGGCTCGTGTGCTGCTACGACGCTGAACACGTTTCAGTGGAGCTTCAAGGCTAAGATGGACTAGGAAGAAAGGCTTGGAGATGTACTTGCAAAAACCAGCCAACAAAAACCCTATGGATCACAACGGTTCAATCCTCAACCAATAATGAGGATGGATGGCACAGGACTGATCAGCATTTGGTTCCATGGTGCATGGAGTTACCATGAGTTAGGGACCAGACTGACAGCAGCTAACAACAACACAGCTTCCATCACCACATGGCATCTGTCTCCCCCTGTGTGTGTTATTCTCTCCAATGTTAGTGTCCTCTTTCATAAGAGCCCATCCAGAAGGGATTAGAACTAGGACCCACCCTACTCCAGTATGACTTAAGCTGAAAGCATCTTCAAAGAAAAACCCTATCTCCCAAACCAGGTCACACTCACAGGTGCGAGGTCAGGACTTCAATGTAGCTTTTGGGGGTATACAATTTAATCCATAACTACTACTAAATTGTCAGGGCATGTTATGGATTGAATTGTTGCCCTCACCCCAAAATATGTGTTGAATATAACCCTGTTTGGAAATCCAGGGTTTTTCTTTTATTATGTTTAGGGTTATTCCAGCGTAGCATGGGTCCTAAACCTAATCAATTTTGTGTTATAAAAGGAGCAGAAAGACACAGAAATATCACAGGGGGAAGACACTATATAAAGACAGACACATACTGCAGATGCATCCATGAGCCCAGGAACTCCAAGGACTGCCCTTAGCTACTAGAAGCTAAAATAAACAAGAAGGACCTCCCCCTAGAGCCATGCCCTGAGTTCTGTCTTCTAGTCTCTGAACTGTGAGAAAATAAATTCCTGTTCTTTAAAGCCTCCCATTTGTGGTATTCCTGTCACTTCAGCACTAGATAAGAAGACAGGGCATAAACATTTATTACGTTGTTTCACCCTAATTACTTCATAAATGGAATTGTTAGGTATTTATTTTTATCTAGGAAGTTTTGTAAAAAATTACTGTGACATTAAGGATGCAGTGAATTCAGAAAGTTTTGGAACCTCTGGGCTTATGGTTCTTTTCTACCATTTTATAATTATTTCCTTCTCATTTGTTTCTCCAATTGGAATGTGAGTTCCTGTGAGTCTTATTGTTTTGGGGGAGTTTTTTTTGGTCTATGTAACAAGGGTCTCAGTTGGATCTATTACATTCCCTCTGGTATAGTTAAAATGAGGTGATGATGGAGTAGGGTGGACCATTAATTCAATATGAGTTGTTATTGTCGTTAGTTGCCATAGAGTTGGGTCTAATATGGTGACCTTATATACAGCAGAAAAAATGTTGCCTGGTCCTGCGCCATGTTCCACCACTCCTCTGTCAGTCTGTCACGCTGTGGTGGCGTGCGTGTCGCTACGATACTGGAAGCCAAGCCAAATAGCAGCAGGGTCACCCATGGTGAACAGGTTTCAGTGAAGCTTGAGACTAAAACAGACTAGGAAGAAACACCTAGTAATCTACTTCTAAAAATTATCCAATGAAAATCCTATGGATCACAACCAATATGACTGGCGTCCTTCTAAGAAGAGACATAGACTCAGGATGAAGACAGCCATGTGAAGATGAAGGCAGAAATTGGAGTGACAGAGCTACAAGAAGAGGAATGCCAAGACTTATTAGAAGCCACCAGAAGCTAGGAGAAAGTTATGGGACAGATTCTTCCCTAGAACCTCTGAGAGAGCATGGCCCATCTTGGACTTCCAGCCTCTAAACTATGGGAGAATAAATTTCTGTTGTTTTAAGCCACCAATTTGATGGCACTTTGTATGGCAGCCCTAGGAAACTAGTCCAGATACACAGACAAAAATCTGGAAGTTTTTTTTTTTTTTGGTGTTCCCAGTTGTTTATTTTTTTAATTAACTTTTATTGAGCTTCAAGTGAACGTTTACAGATCAAGTCAGACTGTCACATATAAGTTTACATACATCTTACTCCGTACTCCCACTTGCTCTCCCCCTAATGAGTCAGCCCTTCCAGTCTCTCCTTTCGTGACAATTTTGCCAGCTTCCCACTCTCTCTATCCTCCCATCCCCCCTCCAGACAGGAGATGCCAACACAATCTCAAGTGTCCACCTGATATAATTAGCTCACTCTTCATCAGCGTCTCTCTCCCACCCACTGTCCAGTCCCTGTCATGTCTGATGAGTTGTCCTCGGGGATGGTTCCTGTCCTGTGCCAACAGAAGGTTTGGGGACCATGACTGCCGGGATTCCTCTAGTCTCAGTCAGACCATTAAGTATGGTCTTTTTATGAGAATTTGGGGTCTGCATCCCACTGATCTCCTGCTCCCTCAGGGGTTCTCTGTTGTGTTCCCTGACAGGGCAGTCATCGATTGTGGCCAGGCACCAACTAGTTCTTCTGGTCTCAGGATGATGTAGGTCTCCGGTTCATGTGGCCCTGTCTGTCTCTTGGGCTCTTAGTTGTCGTGTGACCTTGGTGTTCTTCATTCTCCTTTGCTCCAGGTGGGTTAAGACCAATTGATGCATCTTAGATGGCCGCTTGTTAGCATTTAAGACCCCAGACGCCACATTTCAAAGTGGGATGCAGAATGTTTTCACAATAGAATTATTTTGGCCGTTGACTTAGAAGTCCCCTTAAACCATGGTCCCCAAACCCCCGCCCTTGCTCCGCTGACCTTTGAAGCATTCATTTTATCCCGGAAACTTCTTTGCTTTTGGTCCAGTCCAATTGAGCTGACCTTCCATGTATTGAGTGTTGTCCTTCCCTTCACCTAAAGCAGTTCTTATCTACTAATTCATCAGTAAAAAACCCTCTCCCTCCCTCCCCACCTCGTAACCACAAAAGTATGTGTTCTTCTCAGTTTATATTATTTCTCAAGATCTTATAATAGTGGTCTTATACAATATTTGTCCTTTTGCCTCTGACTTATTTCGCTCAGCATAATGCCTTCCAGGTTCCTCCATGTTATGAAATGTTTCACAGATTCGTCACTGTTCTTTATCGATGTGTAGTATTCCATTGTGTGAATATACCAGAATTTATTTACCCATTCATCCGTTGATGGACACCTTGGTTGCTTCCATCTTTTTGCTATTGTAAACAGTGCTGCAATAAACATGGGTGTGCATATATCTGTTTGTGTGAAGGCTCTTGTTTCTCTAGGGTATATTCCGAGGAGTGGGATTTCTGGGTTGTATGGTAGTTCTATTTCTAACTGTTTAAGATAACGCCAGATAGATTTCCAAAGTGGTTGTACCATTTGACATTCCCACCAGCAGTGTATAAGAGTTCCAATCTCTCCGCAGCCTCTCCAACATTTATTATTTTGTGTTTTTTGGATTAATGCCAGCCTTGTTGGAGTGAGATGGAATCTCATCGTGGTTTTAATTTGCATTTCTCTAATGGCTAATGATCGAGAGCATTTTCTCATGTATCTGTTGGCTGCCTGAATATCTTCTTTAGTGCAGTGTGTGTTCATATCCTTTGCCCACTTCTTGATTGGGTTGTTTGTCTTTTTGTGGTTGAGTTTTGACAGAATCATGTAGATTTTAGAGATCAGGCGCTGGTCGGAGATGTCATAGCTGAAAATTCTTTCCCAGTCTGTAGGTGGTCTTTTTACTCTTTTGGTGAAGTCTTTAGATGAGCATAGGTGTTTGATTTTTAGGAGCTCCCAGTTATCGGGTTTCTCTTCGTCATTTCTGGTAATGTTTTGTATTCTGTTTATGCCTTGTATTAGGGCTCCTAATGTTGTCCCTATTTTTTCTTCCATGATCTTTATCATTTTAGTCTTTATGTTTAGGTCTTTGATCCACTTGGAGTTAGTTTTTGTGCATGGTGTGAGGTATGGGTCCTGTTTCATTTTTTTGCAAATGGATATCCAGTTATGCCAGCACCATTTGTTAAAAAGACTATCTTTTCCCCAATTAACTGACACTGGGCCTTTGTCAAATATCATCTGCTCATATGTGGATGGATTTATATCTGGGTTCTCAATTCTGTTCCACTGGTCTATGTGCCTGTGTTGTACCAATACCAGGCTGTTTTGACTACTGTGGCTGTATAAGAGGTTCTGAAATCAGGTAGAGTGAGGCCTCTCACTTTCTTCTTCTTTTTCAGTAATGCTTTGCTTATCCGAGGCTTCTTTCCCTTCCACATGAAGTTGGTGATTTGTTTCTCTATCACCTTAAAAAATGACATTGGAATTTGCATCGGAAGTGCATTGTATGTATAGATGGCTTTTGGCAGAATAGACATTTTTTACTATGTCTTCCTATCCATGAGGAGGTATGTTTTTCCACTTAAGTATGTCCTTTTGAATTTCTTGTAGTAGAGCTTTGTAGTTTTCTTTGTATAGGTCTTTTACATCCTTGGTAGATTTATTCCTAAGTATTTTATCTTCTTGGGGGCTACTGTGAATGGTATTGATTTGGTTATTTCCTCTTCGATGTTCTTTTTGTTGATGTAGAGGAATCCAAGTGATTTTTGTATGTTTATCTTATAACCTGAGACTCTGCCAAACTCTTCTATTAGTTTCAGTAGTTTTCTGGAGGATTCCTTAGGGTTTTCTGTGTATAAGATCATGTCATCTGCAAATAGAGATAATTTGACTTCCTCCTTGCCAATCCGGATGCCCTTTATTTCTTTGTCTAGCCTAATTGCTCTGGCTAGGACTTCTAGCACAATGTTGAATAAGAGCGGTGATAAAGGGCATCCTTGTCTGGTTCCCGTTCTCAAGGGAAATGCTTTCAGGTTCTCTCCATTTACAGTGATGTTGGCTGTTGGCTTTGCATAGATGCCCTTTATTATGTTGAGGAATTTTCCTTCAATTCCTATTTTGGTGAGAGTTTTTATCATAAATGGGTGTTGGACTTTGTCAAATGCCTTTTCTGCATCAATTGATAAGATCATGTGGTTTTTGTCTTTTGTTTTATTTATGTGGTGGATTACATTAATGGTTTTTCTAATATTAAACCAGCCTTGCATACCTGGTATAAATCCCACTTGGTCGTGGTGAATTATTTTTTTGATATGTTGTTGAATTCTATTGGCTAGAATTTTGTTGAGGATTTTTGCATCTATGTTCATGAGGGATATAGGTCTGTAATTTTCTTTTTTTGTAATGTCTTTACCTGGTTTTGGTATCAGGGAGATGGTGGCTTCATAGAATGAGTTGGGTAGTATTCCGTCATTTTCTATGCTTTGAAATACCTTTAGCAGTAGTGGTGTTAACTCTTCTCTGAAAGTTTGGTAGAACTCTGCAGTGAAGCCGTCCGGGCCAGGGCTTTTTTTTTGTTGGGAGTTTTTTGATTACCGTTTCAATCTCTTTTTTTGTTATGGGTCTATTTAGTTGTTCTACCTCTGTTTGTGTTAGTTTAGGTAGGTCGTGTTTTTCCAGGAATTCATCCATTTCTTCTAGGTTTTCCAATTTGTTAGAGTACAATTTTTCGTAATAATCTGATATGATTCTTTTAATTTCAGTTGGGTCTGTTGTGATGTGGCCCTTCTCGTTTCTTATTCGGGTTATTTGTTTCCTTTCCTGTATTTCTTTAGTCAGTCTAGCCAATGGTTTATCAATTTTGTTAATTTTTTCAAAGAACCAGCTTCTGGCTTTGTTAATTCTTTCAATTGTTTTTCTGTTCTCTAATTCATTTAGTTCAGCTCTAATTTTTATTATTTGTTTTCTTCTGGTGCCTGATGGATTCTTTTGTTGCTCACTTTCTATTTGTTCAAGTTGTAGGGACAGTTCTCTGATTTTGGCTCTTTCTTCTTTTTGTATGTGTGCATTTATCGATATAAATTGGCCTCTGAGCACTGCTTTTGCTGTGTCCCAGAGGTTTTCATAGGAAGTATTTTCATTCTCGTTGCATTCTATGAATTTCCTTATTCCCTCCTTGATGTCTTCTATAACCCAGTCTTTTTTCAGGAGGGTATTGTTCATTTTCCAAGTATTTGATTTCTTTTCCCTAGTTTTTCTGTTATTGATTTCTAGTTTTATTGCCTTGTGGTCTGAGAAGATGCTTTGTAATATTTCGATGTTTTTGATTCTGCAAAGGTTTGTTTTATGACCTAATATGTGGTCTATTCTAAAGAATGTTCCATGTGCGCTAGAAAAAAAAGTATACTTTGCAGCAGTTGGGTGGAGAGTTCTGTATAAGTCAATGAGGTCAAGTTGGTTGATTGTTGTAAGTAGGTCTTCCGTGTCTCTATTGAGCTTCTTACTGGATGTCCTGTCCTTCTCCGAAAGTGGTGTGTTGAAGTCTCCTACTATAATTGTGGAGGTGTCTATCTCACTTTTCAGTTGTTATAATTTGATTTATGTATCTTGCAGCCCTGTCATTGGGTGCATAAATATTTAATATGGTTATGTCTTCCTGATCAATTGTCCCTTTTATCATTATGTAGTGTCCTTCTTTATCCTTTGTGGTGGATTTAAGTCTAAAGTCTATTTTGTCAGAAATTAATATTGCTACTCCTCTTCTTTTTTGCTTATTGTTTGCTTGATATATTTTTTTCCATCCTTTGAGTTTTAGTTTGTTTGTGTCTCTAAGTCTAAGGTGTGTCTCTTGTAGGCAGCATATAGACGGATCGTGTTTCTTTATCCAGTCCGAGACTCTCTGTCTCTTTATTGGTGCATTTAGTCCACTTACATTCAGCGTAATTATAGATAAATGTTTAGTGTTGTCATTTTGATGCCTTTTGATGTGTGTTGTTGACAATTTCATTTTTCCACTTACTTTTTTGTGCTGAGACGTTTTTCTTAGTAAATTGTGAGATCCTCATTTTCGTAGTGTTTGACTTTATGTTTGTTGAGTCGTTACGTTTTTCTTGGCTTTTATCTTGAGTTATGGAGTTGTTATACCTCTTTGTGGTTACCTTAATATTTACCCCTATTTTTCTAAGTAAAAACCTAACTTGTATTGTTCTATATCGCCTTGTATCACTCTCCATATGGCAGTTCTATGCCACCTGTATTTAGTCCCTCTTTTTGATTATTGTGATCTTTTACATATTGACTTCAATGATTCCCTGTTATGAGCATTTTTTTTTAATTAATCTTAATTTGTTTTTGTGATTTCCCTATTTGAGTTGATATCAGGATGTTCTGTTTTGTGACCTTGTGTTGTGCTGATATCTGATATTATTGGTTCTCTGACCAAACAATATCCTTTAGTATTTCTTGTAGCTTTGGTTTGGTTTTTGCAAATTCTCTAAGCTTGTGTTTGTCTGTAAATATCTTAATTTTGCCTTCATATTTCAGAGAGAATTTTGCTGGATATATGATCCTTGGCTGGCAGTTTTTCTCCTTCAGTGCTCTGCATACGTCGTCCCATTGCCTTCTTGCCTGCATGGTTTCTGCTGAGTAGTCTGAACTTATTGATTCTCCCTTGAAGGAGACCTTTCTTTTCTCCCTGGTTGCTTTTAAAATTTTCTCTTTATCTTTGGTTTTGGCAAGTTTGATGATAATATGTCTTGGTGTTTTTCTTTTTGGATCAATCTTAAATGGGGTTCCATGAGCATCTTGGGTAGATATCCTTTCATCTTTCATGATATCAGGGAAGTTTTCTGTCAGCAGATCTTTAGCTATTTTCTCTGTGTTTTCTGTCCTCCCTCCCTGTTCTGGGACTCCAATCACACGTAAGTTATCCTTCTTGATAGAGTCCCACATGATTCTTAGAGTTTCTTCATTTTTTTAAATTCTTTTATCTGATTTTTTTTCAGCTATGTTGGTGTTAATTCCCTGGTCCTCCAGATTTCCCAGTCTGCATTCTAATTGCTTCAGTCTGCTCCTCTGACTTCCTATTGCATTGTCTAATTCTGTAATTTTATTGTTAATCTTTTGGATTTCTACATGCTGTCTCTCTATGGATTCTTGCAACTTATTAATTTTTCCACTATGTTCTTGAATAATCTTTTTGAGTTCTTCAACTGTTTTATCAGTGTGTTCCTTGGCTTTTTCTGCAGTTTGCCTTATTTCGTTTCTGAGGTCATCCCTGATGTCTTGAAGCATTCTGTAAATTAGTTTTTTATATTCTGTATCTGATAATCCCAGGATCGTATCTTCATTTGGGAAAGATTTTGATTCTTTTGTTTGGGGGGTTGTAGAAGCTGACACGGTCTGCTTCTTTATGTGGTTTGATATCAACTGCTGTCTTCGAGCCATCACTGACTGGGACGCTGGCTCCAGGCTCCGAAAACAGTTGCTGCTTCCCCGTATTTGTTCGTTGTCCGTCTCTAAATCTGTGTTTGTTGTTCAGGGTTCGTGGATTGTTATGTATGTGATCGATTCACTTGTTTTTCCGAGTCTTTGTTGCAAGAGGGATCCGAGGTAGCGTCTACCTAGTCCGCCATTTTGGCCCCGCCTCCCCTGGAAGATTTTATAGCAAAATATTAGCAGTGGTGATCATAGATGGTGAGATTATGGATAACCTAAAACATATTTGTTCTTTTAAAATTTCTGACTTATTGTTTCTAATCTTTCTCAATTAACTAGTACTATATGTTTGATACAAATAAGTACACATTAAAAATTTTAAAGAAGAACATAGGACTTAGAACTGGAATTCCCGGGTTTATATTCGGACTCTTTCTTTAACCGCCATCATTGTTCAAATTGCCTCTCTCAGACCTGAGTGGAGGTTCCTTGGGTTGAGCTAGGAGGGAAACCAGAGTTAGTGTCAGGATCGAGAAAGGAACCAAGAGCAAGAAAAGTATTCAATAGAGTACCAGGTCCTTCTTGCTCTTTCTCATCCTCAAATCACTTACACGGAATTTCTGTAGGGCTCAGAGCTCAGCCCTATTCTCTACCTATATTCACTGTCTAAGTGAGCTCACCTATATACCTGGCTCTAACTTCTGTACAGTCCCTGGGTAGTGTAAATGGTTTATGCACTTGGTTGCTAAGTGAAAGTTTGCTGTTTCAAGTCCACCAGAGGTGCCTTGGAAGAAAGGCATGGTGATCTACTTCTGAAAAATAAGCCACTGGAAACCCTATAGACCACAGTTCTACTCTGACACACATGGGGTCACCACGAATCGGAATCAACACAATGGCAATTGGTTTAATTTCTATACATATAGTGACAGCTCACAGATATGCACAGTATTTCCAGTCTGAATTCTCCCCTGAATGCCAGATGAGTATATCTGTTTATTCAACATCTCCATTTAGACACCTAATAACCAAACCCATTGCCATCGAGTCAATTCTGACTCATAGCAACTGTACAGGACAGAGTAGAACTGCCCCATAGGGTTTCCAAGGCTGTAATCTTTATAGAAGCAGACTTCCACATCTTTCTCCCACAGAGGTCTGATGGGTACGAACCAGCAACCTTTTGGTTAGCAGCCAAGTGCTTTTAACCACTGCACCACCAGAGGAGACACCTAATTGACATCTCAAACAGAACACGTTCACAACCAGATTCTTGATTTTGCCACCCACCCAAACTCATACAGTCTTCCCCGTTTCAATGTATTACAACTCCATCCTTCCAGTGTTCAGGCCATAAACCTTGGCACATCCTTGACCCCACCCTTTCTCTCATACCTCACATCCATTTCATTCTGACATCTTGTTGGTGGTTCATTCAGAATAAGTCCAGAATCTTGACAATTCTCCTCACTCCCACAGCTGCATCCTGGCCCAAACCACCCCAGTATCTGTTGTCTGGACTATCACAAGTCTCTGAACTGGCCTTCTTGCTTCCATCCTGCCTCTCCACAGGCAATTCTCAATACAGAAGCCAGTGTGATGCTTCTAAAATCCAAGTCACATTGTGTTGTTCCTCTGTGCCAGTCTCCTGTATCTCTCAGAGTAAAGCCACATAGTCTTTAGTAAAGCCTACAAGGCCCTACCTGGCCTGAGCCTGCCACTCTCTCTAACCTTATCTCCTATTATCCACCCCCTTGCTCACTCCACTCTGGCCCCACTGTTATCAAGTACTCTACGGCGACTTGCTCTTCCTTCCACTTGGAATACTCTTCTTTCCTTCAGATGTTTGCTCAAATATGATTTTAATACTGAAACTTTCCCTGACCACTCCTTCCCTGTCCCCTCTGTTATCTCACAGTGTCTTTCTTTCACACACATCTTTTTACTCCCATAATCCTCTTTACCTGTGTTACATTCCCACATAGCACTTGTCACCATCTGACATGCTGTATTACTTGTGTTTTTATTTGTCTCCCCCATTAGCATTCAAACTCCGAAGGCAGATTTTTTTTACTCTTTGTTTACTGTTGTATATCCTGGTTCTAGAACAGTCCCTGGCATACAGTAGGTAAAAAAAAAAAAAAAAAAATTTTTTTTTTTTTTTACCCAGTAAATATTCTTGAACGAATAAATGGAAGTATGAATCTGAAGAGTCTGTGCACAGCAGAAAACCAGATAGAGGCAATCAGCTGGGAATGGGGGATGCTGGGGCAGAACAAGCAGATTCAGAATGGAAGGTGGGAGATGGTGCGGGATGGTGCTGGGAGGAAGGGGGTGGGGAGAAAAGAGCCACACTGGCTCTGACGTGAGATCATGATCAAGTCTCTCCCGGACTCCTTCAGACAAAGTAAGGCCTCAGAGTTCTTGGATGATGCATAGCTCTTGGGCCAAGGGTGATTGGAAGAGACCTTGAGAAGCTACTGAATTTTGCACTGGTAGGGTGTTCGGAGAAGTAAGAGTGTGACTGTATTTGTCCTCCAGTGTGAGCTGCTTCATGAGAGTGTCTTGTGACTCTGTAGGGAATAGTGTGGCTCGTAGAGATCATGTTGTGGGGGGCAGTAACGTAATGGAGATGACTTTGGCAAATCAGATCCAAATGTTTGGGGTATTAGTTGTTTAAAAAGAGCTGCACGTATCATTTGATATGTGCAGCTAAATGCTTGACTGATGAGAATCTATCACGTTGACACAAGTTTACTTTCACCAAAGTGATATCTGCTTTCCAGAAAATATATCTTTATCATTCAAATTTCAGTATCTATTACTTATACGTTCTTTTATTACTAAGAGGATCGAGCATGGAACAATGTGCCTATTTCTTAATATTTATTTCAGTTGCTTTGCTGCTCTTCTATTTCTGCTTCCTTGCCTGGCCCCCACACTCTCCCCCTCCCAACATCAGCGTTTACCAAAGAATGTTCTGTGGAACATTCTTGGAATTAATAGATGCTTACCCCAAAACGGGAAAAAGTTTTGTAATCATTAAACAAGTTTGTCTTGTCACTTTTCAGAAGTGTCACAGTTTTTGCAGGATTCCCCAAACTTTTTTTTTTTTTAACCTCAGGACTCTTTTTTGCTATTCATTTCCCTCAACATAGGTGGCCTGGAACACATATGGGGCAATGTTGTCATATGGGAGCAATGAATGAATTATCCAGGAGACAGTATGATCCTGAATTTGACTACAAAATGAAGAATGACATAGGGTGCCTCATACCAGAGTAACGTGTGACTTTATTTTGATCGTGAAAACATGATAATTTACTGAGATGTTGTAAATAAGCCTACATTCTTCCCCCAGGACAAAGGGCTCAGAGTCTTACGAATGTCTTCTATCATTACTTCAAAGATGTATTAAGACCAAGAAAAAGGCTTTCCTTTTAATTAGTCTGACAAAATTTTGCTGACTCTGGCCCCCAGGTGGCTGTTTCTTCTGAATGCTGCTTCTTTGTTAAGAAATTCAGACCCGTACCCCTTTTTTTAATTAAAAAAATTTATATTCACAACTGGCTTGTTTCTTAATTCATAGATAACATTTTAAAAACCTTTTTATTTAAAGCATTCAAATATATAAAAAAAAAATAGGATGGTTTAATGAACCTTCCCGTATCTCCATAAACTAGCCTTATTATCAACATTTGGTAGTATAATTTTGAATAATATTTTGGCTTTTTTTTCATATTTAGTATTAGATGTGTCTCTGACACAGGATTCTATTAATGTATCATCATTCTATGAATCCTTTTAGTGAACTTGACTTGTATAATATGGGATGGTATCATTTTCATTTTACAGGTCTTACTGTTAATTCTAAGTGTATTTATAAATGGACCCTTGTCTTCCACAGCAAACTTGTTTTTAGCGCTGTCTTTTAAAATGCTCTTTGAAACAATGGTTTTTATCCAGGTGCTCCTATGTAGCTTGTAGCTATTGCTATGTCTTCCATTATTTATTATACCTCTGTCTCCCTTAACGTTTTCTATTTTTGCCAGAAATCCCTCTAGGTTGTTCCATTTAGAAGACATTAACTTGGTTTTGGCCCTAACAAAGAGAAGTTTATACACAGGCTCCTACATAGAATTGATTTTGCGCTGGCATTGCACAGAGTCAGCTTTGACTGTGAAGGGTGGAGGGCCTGAAGATACAAACCAGAAGGTTTGATTTAGGGCAGATTTGCTGGTTCCTTTTAATTTCTCTTTGTTAGGAACATTTGAAAAGCAGGAGAATCTGGGCAGCTTAGTATTTTTGATGAGCGTCTTTTGTGTTGGTCTACTCAGCGCCCTTTCCACTCCCATCTTGGGAATATGGCTCTCCCTACGCCAATCATGAGACTCGGATGGGGCTCCAAGCAGTGACTCCTCCACTGGCTGCAGGGATGGGCACCTGTCCTGGCCTACGTATTGTGGTGCCCTGAAATCCTGGCTCCAGTAGAGATCTAAGGGGTGGGCACATGACTCCGACTGGGCCACCTGGAATTCTTCCATGAGATTTGATATCTAGACATTATGTAAGATAGCTCTGTTCCCTTGAATTACAAGCAGTTGTAGTTTTAGAGTTACCGGTGATATATTTGGAGCCCTGGTGGCACAGCAGTTAAAGAGTCTGGCTGCTAACCAAAAGGTCAGCAGTTTGAATTTACCAACTGCCCCCTGGAAATCCTATGGTGCAGTTCTACTCTGTCCTGTAGGGTCACAATGAATTCGAAATGACTTGATGGCAGTGGGTTTGGTTTGGTGACATACTCAGATAGCTTGTTACAGGAGAGGAGAATTAAGCCAACGCACACAGAAAATAGAATAGAAATTGGAAAGAGAGAGCAAGAGATGGTAACATTCTTTGAGTTCTGAATCTAGTCATGATTGAGGCAAGATCCACTCTAACTCTTCTCAGTTATGTGAGCCATTATGACTTTGTTTCGTTCTGTTTTTTGGTGAAGGGTTGCTTGTTTAACAGCAACTTATTATTAGATTTCTGTCACCTGCAGCCTAAAGTACCCTGAATAATACTCTGAGTTGCAATTCTTAAAGTAAGGGAGTGCATGAAGCCCAACTACTTTTATAATAACACTAAGACACTATTTGCCCTTTTCACTGTCTTGAGCTTGGCACTAATGGTGCAAAATCAATGATGGACACAATTGTTGGTGCCTTAGCATGACTCGTGCTATGGCACAAAACTAAACCAGTAGTCACTGTGTTTTTCACACACTGGCCGTTTAAATTAAAAAAAAAAAGTTTAAGAATGCCCTTGATGAAATAGTAAAAATTATTAATTTTATTAAATTGTGGCCCTTGAGTGGACATCTTTTTAATATTCTCTAATGGAATGGGAAGTATGCTTAGAGCATTTCTGCTGCAAGCCCAAGTACGATGGTCGTCTTGACGAAAAGCACTAGAGTGACCGAGTTTAGAGCAGAACTAGCCACTGAAGAGCTGGTTATCCAGAAATGGATATCTGACAGACATTTTCTTGAAAATGAACTAAGTGAGCAAGTTACTTTCACAAAAACACTTGACAGTATGTATTGGCAATGATAAAATCCAAGCTCTCAAAAGAAAATTTTAATTTTGGAAAACTTTTCCCTGTCTTGTGAGCTTGACAGCTTTTCAATACTTAGACTTTTCTGATGAGACAGGTGGTAATATTTTGTTGTTGTTAGTTGTTGTCGAGTTAATTCTGCCTCTGGTGACACCACGTGTGTCAAAGTAGAATTGCTCCATAGGATTTTCAAGGCTGTGGCCTTTGAGAAGCAGATTGCCCAGGCCTGTCTTCCAAGGTGCCTCCGGTTGGGTTCGAACTGCCAACTTTTTGGCTAGTAGTCGAGCACTTAATGGTTTTCACGACCCAGGGACTCTAGTGGTGATATTTACAAATGTTACTTTTTGATATTATATAATGAAATATCTTAACATCTGGAAAATATGCATAACTCAGTGAATCAGTATTTTCAAAATGATTGTGATATTTCATAAAATCATGCACAGACAAAATATCCATTCAAAGTATAAGACAGACCAAAGATTTTAGTGTAACAGAATAAGAAATAATTGATATGGTTTCAGATTCCACATTGCAACCAACCTTTACGCAACTACCACTTGCTGAGTTTTGGTGTAGCATCAGATAAGACGTACAACTATCTGAAGGGCCACTAAAATACTCTTTTTTCCAACTGCATATCTGTATGAGGCTGGATTTTCTTCATATACATCAACCAAAACAACATATATGAAAAGACTGAATGCAGAAGCAGATATGAGAATCCCCCTGCCTTCTATCAAGCCAGACAACAGATTTGTAAAAGTGTAAAAACAATGTAACTCTTATTAACTTTTTTTAATTTGTAAAATATATCTATTTTTTATTAAAATGTTACTCGTTAACATGTAATTCATTATAATTATTTTTAAATGAATACCTATTTAAATTTTACCAGTTTCAATTTCTAAAATGTAAATAGATAGAATTCACATGAACAAAAGTTCCCTGGGGTCCTCAAAGTCTGTATGTGTAAATGGGTCCTGAGACCAAAACGTTTTTGTGAAGCGCTGATGTAGAGGACAAAAACAATGAGAGGGAGTTCATGAATAAATCAAGTTTTGAGCATTCGGGTTTAGGAGGACCTGAAATACAAAAACAACTGACTGATTAACTCATCCGTTTTTGATCCTCACAGGATGGTGGGAGGGAGCGTAACCAAACGAGGGTTCTTGTCCTGTCCTATTAGCTGATCAAAATAAGACAGTTGCCACACCACCAGCTGCAAGTGAAACACAACGTGGAAATTTACTGTTTGCTCAAACAAAGAGCAATGTGGGGCCTAGCAGCCAAAAGACCACACATGTACTCCCCGCCCCAGGGGAGCTTGGAGCTTTTATACCTTCCAGTCCCCAAGGGGGAGATTAGCGCCCAAAATCCAACACCCAGATCCTTCCCACGTCTACATTTGGAGATCCAGGTGTTGAGTCATTTAGCAAAGGGACCCTTTGCTTTCCAAATGAGCTTGGATGCATCTGTGTGCTGGGGAACATCTTCCTCTCCGGTGAAGTTCAGGTCCACAGTCAAGTTCAGCGCCACGGGTCTTTAGGTCCCGTGCATGTGCCAAGATCTTGGCTTGTGCATTGCACAGGATTCCGGTGCCAAATTCAAACTGCAGTTAGGGCTCACAGTCGGGCTAAACTGCAGTTAGAAAACATGGCTTGGCAGGCTGTGAGGGAGGAGAAACTGCAGCAGAGTGGGGGAAAGCCTTGGCGGCAGCTTCAGGAATATCATCAGTACTAGCAGATCTTTACCTCAATAGTGAGACTCAGTGAGGTTCAGCTTACTCTTTTATGCCCTTTTTTTCAAGATGACTTGTAATGATCTTTAGAACTAATTCTCTCATTCTAGGCAGGCTCTGCTTTCCAAAACCCAGAAGATACCCTCAAATGATCCAGATGGGGTTTTTTCATTCTTATTAAATGAGATCATGAATGAAAGCACTTAGGTCATACTAAGCACTCAATAAATGCTACTTACTATTGGCAATGTTATAATTATTCTTATATTGTACTTTGAGCTGTATACTTTCTCATGCTTCTTTGATTCTATTTATTTTGTCTTAAAGAATCAAACTTCAGCACTTCCACATTGCCACAAGTGACCAAACTTACATGGAAACCAAATAGCTAACGGCTCTTATTGTGTTGTCATTACTGTCGTGAGGTGCCATCAAGTCAGTTCCGACTTATAGAGACCATATATACAGCAGAACGAAGCAGTGCCCGGTTCTGCGCCGTCCTCACAATCGTTGTTATGCTTGAGCCCGTTGTTGCAGGCACTATGTCAATCCATCTCATTGAGGGTGTTCCTCTTTTTCCACGACCCTCTACTTTACCAAGCATGATGTCCTTCTCTGGGGACTGATCCCTCCTGATAACGTGTATAAAGTATGTGAGATGTAGTCTCGCCATCCTTGCTTCTAAGAAGCCTTCTGGCTGTACTTCTTCCAAGACAGATTTGTTTGTCCTTTTGGCAGCCCATGGTATACTCAATATTCTCCACCAACACCACAATTCAAAGGCGTCAGTTCTTCTCTGGTCTTCCTTATTCATCGTCCAGTTCTCACATGCATAGGAGGCGACTGAAAACGCTATGTGCAAAATTTAATATAGGGTTCCTGCCTTCCATGATACTAAGTTACTACCCCTGTCATAGGAAGGAGCAAGGCTGAGTCAACGTGTGATTTCTGACAAACCTGTACCATTGGCCTTAGGTTGCATTGCCAGATCTCCTCAGATCTTTCTCAAATATGATTGTGGCTTTCAAAAAGGATTAGAAAAGAATACATTCCCCATAATTTTCTACCCATATGACTACTCTCTTTTCCTTAATGTATGTGCTAATACTTTTCCCGCCAACCCTAAAATTCACTGTTCTTCAACCTCTGTGTGATGCTGCTAACTTACAACTCCAAATGTTGACCCCTTTGCAACTTCTTAACTTCCTCTTGGAAAAAGTTATATTTTGCCTTCAGTTATATATTTTTCCCAACCAAGCTTTAACTCCCTTTCATTTAACCTACTGTCACATTATAAAGGAACTTCACTCACTCCTCTCTTCTCTACGAGTCCCCAGGAGGAGAGAACACAAATTCTGTCATAGGTACTTGGTCCAGGTGTTCCAGGCAGTGTGACCAGCAGCTAGATAAATGTTCCCTGAGGCAAAATCTAACTTAAATGTTGTAGCTGTAACTGGGCGTGCAGGATCGTTTGGACATAAACAGGAACATTAATCAAACAGCCCTTACTGACGACAGTGTTATATTTGTTACGGAGTGTAGAATCTTTCCTTCAAGAAAAAAAAAGATCATTTTGTATGGTTGCCTGTAAACTGTATACCAGCCAACCAACCCACTGCTGTAGAGTCAATTCCGGTTCACAGCAATCTTATAGGACAGAGCAGAACTAAGCCACAGAGTTTCCAAGGAATACCTGGTGGATTCGAACTGCCGACCTTTTGGTTAGCAGCCATAGCACTTAAGCACTACGCCACGAGGGTTTCCATAAACTGTATAAACCCTTTGATTGTTGCAGGGACTGTGAATATGATGGATGCTTAAATTATACGACAAAAGCGAAAGGATTTTGCAGATATAACTAAGGTCCCAAATCAGCTGACTTTGAGTTGATCAAAAGAGAGAATATCCTCGTTGAGCCTTACTAACCAGGTGAGCCCTTCCTGAAAGGGACTAGCTCTTTCTGAAAAGAGGTTCAAAGTGAGAAAGATTCTCCTCTGGGCTTTGGAGAAGTAAGCTGCCAAGTTGAGGGTCACATGGCAACCGACTGAGGGTAGATCCTGAGGGCGTCTCAGAGCCAACAGCCAATAAGCTAGACTTACAGTGCTAAGTACCAAATTCTGCCAACAACCATGTGAGCTTGGAAGAAGACCCTGAGTTCCAGAAAGTAGTGCCGCTGGCTGACACCTTGATTTCAGCCTTGTGAGGCCCTGAGCAGAGAGCTCAGCCCTGCCATGGCCAGTTTTCTGATCTATAGGACTGTGGGCAAATAAATGGCTGCGGTCATAAGCCACTAAGTTTGTGATAATTTGTTACACAGCAATAGAAAACTGGTGGGGCATTGACTGTCCTCTGCTCCAGACTATCTATTCAAGGATGTTTCCCTCTGGAGCAAAGGGTAAGTATGCTTACTGACTGGTGTAATAAAGAGTTTGGTTCCCTAAGCTCAAGTTTCCTCTTCTATAATGCAAACACTGAGTATGTGGCTATCATCTGACCTTCTTTATGTCCCCTGGCAGGAATTAGTGGAGCTGGTGCAAAAATGCTAATACTTTGGCTACTGCTATTGCTGAGTAATAAACTGTTCTTTGTCTCTGACCCAGGAGTCTTGTGTCTTTTTCAGCATCCATGAATCTGCAGCATGCTAACTTGTAACTTGCAAACAGGGTAAAATCTCAGAGACCCTTTGAGTTCTTTCCACAGGTTAGGAGAAGTACACTTGATGATCATACAAAATTTAAATATTATTATTAATGGCATAAAGTGTCAGCAAACTCTAACTCGTGAACATATCTAGCCTGTTGCCTGTTTTTGTATGGCCCACAAGCTAAGAACGGCTTTTACATTTTAAAATGGTTGTTGTTTAAGTAATTATATACTATCCTTGATTTTGCCTCTTGACCCACAAAGCCTAAACTAGTTACTATCTGGCCCTTTACAGAAAAAGTTCATCAACCTTTGGTATAGAGTCTTGTCCGTGTTCTACAAGTTTCAATAGCTTAGGTTTCCTTGGTCTTCCACTGCTCTGACAGAACCCTTCATGGGTTTTTAATGGACACTCTATCGATTGGAAGCACTTCACAAATCCTGGATGGATAACAATACTGTGCAGATCTGCACTGATGGGGTCTGCCTGCCTTTCAAAGCATCTAAACAGATCCTTCTGAGGTTGTACACACTAGGGTGATAAATTCTGGTTACATATTTTTGGACTGCCTCTATGTATTCTTCTGGAAAAAATGGTTCAAGTTCAAAGAATTCCTTTTCAAAGGGGGGATTCTGTGGGCCAGCAATGTTCATATGAGAATAATGGGTGCTGTTCTTATTTGATTCTGCCTGCTTGAACTGGTTCTGGAAGCAAACGCTGGGTTTCTTTGACAATCTTCAGGGCACCCTGGTTATCTTGCTTTTCCAAAAGTATGCTTTTTTATGGCACAAAACAGCTCCCCTTATCCCCCAAAAGGAAACAAACGAACAAAAAACACATCTGCTTAAGACAGATACCAGCCAATGGTAGATATGGTAACTGTTCTGTACTGATGCAGCCTGGGTGGGGAATTGGAAGCACTCTTAAAGATGAAGGTAATTCTTTGACTGAATAATATCAGTTTATCATTACTTCTTGTACTGTATATACATATATATTTTAATAATATTTTACTGTTTTGTGAAAAGTTTATACAACAAATTAATAATATTTTACTGTTTTGTGAAAAGTTTATACAACAAATTAGGTCCCCATTTAACAATTTCTACACGAACTGTTCAGTGACACTGCTTACATTTTCCACAATGTGTCAACATTCTCAGTTCTGTTCTGATTGTTCTACTTCCAGTAATCTAGTTTCTCTGGCTCCTTACAGTCTCATCTTTGCTTTACAGTAATTGTTGACTATTCAGTCTCACATAGATGATTTAAAGGACTATGGTACTCATGGGTGCTATTTTTTATTTTACGAGCTAATCTGCTATTTAGCTAATGGGTGACCTCAGGGATATTTTCTGTTCAAAGTTTAAAGGGTATCTCAGGGTAATAGTTTTGGGGAGTTCCCTAGTCTCAACTGGTACAGTAAGTCTGGACTTTTAAAGAATGGGTTCTGTTCCACACTTTTCCCCCATTCTATCAGGATCCATCTATTGTGGCCATTCTGATCACAATAGTTGGCAATAGCAGTTGGGCACCATCTAGTTCTTTTGGTCACAGGGTAGATGAGGCCATGGTCTGCATTGACTAATAGTCCTGTAGTCTCCTGTCTTCTCTGAGTCTCTGATTTCCTTCTCTTTTGCTTCAGATGAGTAGAGACCAGTAGTTGCATCTTAGATGGTGCTGCCATCTACACACCAAACTAGGATATAGAACATGAACTTTATGAACTATATTATGCCTGTTGACTGAGTTATCCCATGAGACTAAGGTCCTATGCCTTCAAACCCAGAAAACTAATGACACAAGGTGTTTGGTTATGTCTAAGGAGTATCCATAACTGCGCACACTCTGTGGTTTATTATATATATGAATGTACATGCATGCGAACACATAAATGTAACACATATACATACATCTGTGCACACGTGTACACACATACACTCATACACATATATGCATGTATATACATACATATATAACCATACATACATTTCTTGGTTGTTGTTGGTATTGTTGCAAAATTATAATTCTCCTATCTTTTACCAGAAATGTCTTTTTCTCCGAAAACCCTGGTGGCGTAGTGGTTAAGTGCTACGGCTGCTAACCAAGAGGTCAGCAGTTCACATTCACCAGGCACTCCTTGGAAACTCTATGGGGCAGTTCTACTCTGTCCTATAGGGTCACTATGAGTCGGAATCGACTCCATGGCAGTGGGTCTGGGTTTGGTCTTTTTCTCGTGTACTTCGTAGTGACATAATTTATCTCAGTCAGGTTGTGTGTACTTCACCCACATTCAGTCCTATCTCTCCCATCACCAAAAAGATCAAATGTCTACTATCTTGAAAGCGATTCCCTTTCTCTTTCCCCCACCCATCCCTGGTAAGGTTTTCACTTGCGTGTGATATTAATATTAGTATTAATATCACATGCAAGCAAAATTTTGCTGAAGATCATTCAAAAACGGCTGCAGCAGTATATCGACAGGGAACTGCTAGAAATTCAGGCCTGTTTCAGAAGAGGACGTGGAACCAGGAATATCATTGCTGATGTCAGATGGATCCTGGCTGAAAGCAGAGAATACCAGAAGGATGTTTAGCTGTGTTTTATTGACTATGCAAAGGCATTTGACTGTGTGGATCATAACAACTTACGGATAACACTGCGAAGAATGGGAATTCCAGAACACTTAATTGTGCTCATGAGGAACCTTTACATAGATCAAGAGGCAGTTGTTGGGACAGAACAAGGGGATACTGATTGGTTTAAAGTCAGGAAAGGAGTGCATCAGGGTTGTATTCTTTCACCATACCTATTTAATCTGTATGCTGAACAAATAATCTGAGAAGCTGGACTATATGAAGAAGAACAGGGCATCAGGATTGGAGGAAGACTCATTAACAACCTGCGTTATGCAGATGACACAACCTTGCTTGCTGAAAGTGAAGAGGACTTTAAGCACTTACTAATGAAGATCAAAGACCACAGCCTTCAGTATGGATTGCACCTCAACATAAAGAAAACAAAAATCCTCACAACTGGGCCAATGAGCAGCATCATGATAAACAGAGAAAAGATTGAAGTTGTCAAATATTTCACTTTACTTGGATCCAAAACCAACAACCATGATGATAGCAGCAGTCAAGAAATCAAAAGACACATTGCATTGGTCAAATCTGCTGCAAAGGACCTCTTCAAAGTGTTGAAGAGCAAAGATGTCATCCTGATGACTAAGGTGCGCCTGACCCAAGCCATGGTATTTTCAATCACAACATATGCACGTGAAAGCTGGACAATGAATAAGGAAGACCGAAGAAGAGTTGACGCCTTTGAATTGTGGTGCTGGTGAAGAATATTGACTATACCATGGACTGCTGAAAGAATGAACAACCTGTCTTGGAAGAAGTGCTGCCAGAATGCTCCTTAGAGGCAAGGATGGTGAGGCTGCATCTTACATACTTTGGACATGTTGTCAGGAGGGATCAGTCCCTGGAGAAAGACATCATGCTTGGCAGAGTACAGGGTCAGTGGAAAAGAGGAAGACCCTCAACGAGGTGGACTGACACAGTTGCTACAACAAGGAGCTCAAGCATAAGAACGATTGTAAGGATGGCGCAGGACCGGGCAGTGTTTCGTTCTGTTGTGCATAGGGCTGCTATGAGTCGGAAACAACTCGATGGCACCTAACAACAACAAGAATCCCTGGTAACCACCAATAAATGTTGGTGTCTGTATTCTTGTCTTATGAGCATACGATCATACAATATCTGCCCTTGTGTGATTCACTTATTTCACTCAGCATATTGTCCTTCAGATTCATTCACATTATGTTTTGAGAACTCATCATTATTCTTTATGGCTGCTTTGAACTATATTTTAGCAGTTATATATACAGACTTTTGGGCTGGCTTTGACATCAGATCTCAACTTTGTCGCCTTCTGGTCATGTAACCTTGGGCGAGTTACTTAAGGAATCTGGGTCTCAGTTGCCTCATCTTTAAAATGGGAATAATAAATAGTATCTTTTTTTTTTGTCATAGGGTGATTGTGATGAGATGAGATAATATACATAAAACTCTTAAAATATTATCCAATACGTATTAAGTGTTTTGTTATTATTGTTATCATATTCATCATTATTTTTTACGGAATGACAAAAGAAATATTAGATTTGGGGTAAGAGGGCACTTAATGTTGTGAAGATTATTTGGAGTGTTTCCCATTCCATCCCTTCCATTTACATTCAACAAACTTCTTTTTCTTGTCTACTATGTAAGATGGAAACCCTCGTGGCGTGGTGGTTAAGTACTACGGCTGCTAACCAAAAGGTCAGCAGTTCAAATCCACCAGGTGCTCCTTGGAAACTCTATGGTGCAGTTCTACCCTGTTCTATAGGGTCGCAATGAGTCTAAATCAACTCAACAGCAGCGGGTTACTATGTAAGATACATTCGGTATTGAAAGACTAATATGACACACCCTCTGATCTCAAGGTATATGTAATAATTGGCAATACAGACAAGTTCATTCATTCAACAAGTGCCACAAACATGGAGTTTACAGCCTTATGGTGGAGATAATCAAAGAAATCATTACAAACTCTACAAAGCACCATGAAAGGTTCTAGCAGGGAGCTCTCACCTAACTGGGTAGGGAGTGGGCTGAGAAGGCTTCCTTAAGGAAGAGATATATAAGTTGAAACAGGAAGTATGTAGAACAAAAAAGTAACTGGAGGAAGGAAGAACATTTAAGGTGGGAAAAACATCATAGAAAAAGGCTTTGCAGCAAGGGGGATCATGGTATGCAGATGCCGAAAGGCCAGTGTGTCTGGAGATCAGAGAACATGAGGGTAAAGGAGATGGGACTAGCGAGGTAGTCAGGGGCCAGATAACACAGGGCCCTGGAAGCCAGAGCAAAGTTAGCATTTTGAGTTCAAAGGAAAGCCACTGGAAGGTTAAAAGAGAGAAGCGAGATCATCTGCTTTGTATTTTTAAAAGGATACTCTGATTGCTTTATACAGAATGGATTGCAGCGGGGCAGAAATGGAAGCAGGGGAAAAATTTCTGTAGTCAGTTTCATTAGGCAAGAAAAAAAATGGTGGCTTGGGCTAGGGTGCAAATAGTTGGGATGCAGGGAAGTGAATGGATTCATGGTGTGTTTGAAGGTGATGGCAATAGGATTTGCTGATAGATTCGACTGGATTGCATTGCACTGGACTGGACTGGATGAGAGACTGAACGGGGTGAGAGAAAGAGACTAGCAAAATCCTTAGACTTTTGGATAAAGCCACTGGGTGGTTATTACTGCTGCCTTCTAAGACGGGGAAGGCGAGGGAGAAACGTATCTAGGCATGTTCAGGAAATCGAGAGTTCTGTTTTGGCCATGTTAGATTTGAGATAATTTATCGGCCATTTTTGTGACAATACCAACTTGGATTAAGTCTGTAGTTTGGCAAAGAAGTCCAGGCTGGAGATAGCGAGGTGGGAGTGATCAGCACATCATGGACTAAATAAAGTCACCTAGAGTGTAGGGGAGAGAATAAGACAAGGAGAGAGTCCTAGAACACTCCAAAATATAGTGGTCACACAAAGGAAAAGGAGCCAGAAAGGAGACTGGGAGAAAGTAACCAGTGAATTGAAGGAAAATGAGAAGAAAATGTTTCAGGAAGGGAGTGGGCAACTGTGATGAATGCTGCTAAAAGTGTCACGATTGAATTTGGTGACACACAAGTCTTCAGTGTTCTTGTAAGAGCAGTCTCGAGAGAGTGGTGAGAACTGAAGCCTTACTGATTGAAGCATGTTAGGCAGAGAATGTGATCTGAGGAGAGGCCGCCATTAGAGAATTCTCTCATGAAGCTTTGCTATTAAGTGCAGCAGAAGAAAAGGGTGTGGGTACAGTGTTTACAAAGACACTAGAACAAGTGAACGGAAATGAAGTAAACGTGTTTTCCGTACAATATTTCTGGAAGTCCTAGAGTCGACTGCATGCTTTCGGGACGTGCTTCTCTTGGGTGGTCTAGTTTAAAATTCTACAGCCTTTCCGGCTACTCGATTCCCTGTTTACCGCACTGGCTCAGATAATCTGCTTATCTGTGGTTCACTGCTTTGAAAAAATAAATCTAGGCTGATGGAGCAACTGGGTTTTTCCCTGTTATCAGCTAAATTGGTAAGAAATTCACAACTGGGAAGGAGAGGCTTGTTTTTAGTCTGGACTATAACACAGTATAGGGGGAAGGATAACAGGAAAAACAGGCGAAATAGGAGGTAGTTTAAGATTACAGGGTGGCAGAGCAGACTTGATACACAAAACCTTGGGGAATCGGGGGGGAGGGGGCGGGTAGGGGAGGCGGGAGAGGGCAATGTACTACCCTGAGCAATACTTGCAGGGTAAAGTCTACGTGGTGACCAAGCTGGCTTCAAATCACAGCTGTGCTCCGTATCAGCTGCATGAGGTTAACCAAATAATTTAATTTTTTCGACATTTGCTTTCCTCGTTATAAAACAGAAATTGCTTAATCCAGCCTGTCTCACAAGGTAGTTATGAAGGTCAAAGGGGACAGGCCCAAACACTATACCGTGGAGTAGATTCTAACTCATAGCGACCCCATAGGACACAGTAGAGCTGCCCCATAAGGTTTCCAAGATTGCAAATAGCCACCCTACAGGACAGTGTGGAAATGCCCCCTTAAAGTTTGCAGGGCTGTAATGTTTAAGGTCACATCTTTCTCCCTCGGGGAAGCTGGTGCTGGGGGGGTTTGAGCTGCGGACCTTTTGGTTAGCAGCCCTGCACCACCAGGGCTCTCCAAAAGTAACAGCATCAAATAACATGAGTATTTGCATATGTTCCACCAAAGAATAGCACACTTAAACGCAACGAAGGGACTGGCATCCGTAACCTTAAAGCCCCTGGACGCTCTGCCAGGAATAAATCAGCACGTGGACAGTACTGGGCGTTAGGCGCTTCAGGGTTGGGGGTGGAGCCGCAGGCAGGCACTGGTCGGACAGGGGAGTTTTGTGGGTGGGGCTGGGGCGCCGCCGGGCTCGGGAACTTGGTTGCAGCTCGAGCTCGGGCTGTACCCAGACCGTGCCCTCGGGCTTGCACGCGTCCTCCAGGCCAGTCCGGGAAGATGGTGGAAGCGTGGTATATGGACGAGTCCGCGGACGACCAGAGGAAGCCCCACCGACTGGAGCCCGACCGCCCGGTCGGCCTGGAGCAACTGCGTCAGCTTGGTGTCTTTTACTGGAAAGTACGTTAGGAGGAAAGGAAGGAGGCCGAGTTCAGGAAAGGGGGCTGGAGTAAAGCTCGACCTTTGTAACCCTACACAGCTACAGGTCCCAGGCTGCCCTCTCCACGGCAGGCATGCGAGGTGTGTAACAAGGAAGTGCCCGCGCGCTGCGTCCTCCTGCAGCTGTTCCAGGAGGGCGCAGACAGCAAAGGGCAGAGTCCCGGAGGGGCGTCGGGAGGCCGTCACGCTAGCTCCCCCCAGATTTCTGTCTTCCGCGCACCCCCCAGGCTGGCACGTGGGTGGGCTGCAGCGGCCGTAAGGCGCAGGCGCAGGCGCAGGGTTGGGGGCGGTGGCCCGGCGTCCAGGCGCTCTGCGCATGCTCTGTCGGGGGTGGGCCCGACTGCGGGGGTGGCCGTGGTGGTGGGCTTGATGGGGGGGAGGGGGAGAGGGTGAAGGATGCAGGGTTCGTGAACTGCTTTGGGGCTTACGGGGGTCCCTGTGTTAGTCTGACGCCCCCGGCCAGCTTGGGTGCTCGTCTTTAAAAGGCCCCGGGGTCTCTGTTGGGACGGGTGGGTTACCGGAAGTGGAGGAGCAGCCTGGCCTCGATGGATTTGTCTTCGAGGGGAGAGAAAGGCCAGCACCCCGAAAAGGAGGCAGCCAGTTAGGTGGTGCGCAGTGGGCGTGTAAACAGCGCAGGGCCGTGCTCGGAGGAAATGGAGCTGGGAATAGTGGAGAGGCCTTCCTAAGTGCTGGCGGTGACACCGACTGGGGAGAGTCCCGGTTAGGGAGGTAAAGCTGGTAGTGGGAAGAAAGCGGGCAGACGACCTTAGGAATAGGAAATATGGGAAGGAGGATTTGTGAGGCTCTGTTTCTCTTAAATAAGCTGTGTGTGCTGTTGCGCCTTAATTTTGTACAATGTTGTAAAGTTATTCTGAGAGGTTCGCTGCCAAATGTGGAACTACTAGTCAGGAAGAACATAAATAATTTTTTTTCCCCCAGAAGAAGGTCGATATTATTGTAAGCATGTATTGAAGAAGCTGGGTTTAATCCGGCCTCTGTGTAGACCAGTGTTGTTCTTGTACCTTCTCTACAAATGCTCTGTAATTTTAGCTTTAGAAAAGCTTTGTGTGTGTTCAAGGATAAGTAAATCTTTAGTGTTTACATAATACTTTTCCTGATAATCTCAGCTTGTTTATTTTTAAATGGCCATAAGGTATAAAGGTTTCTTGCAGTGGCCACGGCCAAACGAGGTCCTGGGTAGGCTGAGAGGTGACTCTGAATCAGTTCTTTGGTGGGAGTTTTGCTTTTAGCCAAACTGCATTTTGGTGAACAACATAAAATACGGTGTTGGAAGTGTTGCTGGAACACACATGGGAAGTTCCTGTGTTATGGTTTCAGTGAACATCTAGGTCAATTGGCATAACAAAGTTTATTAAGAAAAATGTTCTGCATCCCACTTGGGTGTGCAGTGTCTGGTGTCATTAAAAGCTAGTGACCGGCCAGATGCATCAGTTGGTCCTAACCCACCTGGAGCAAAGAAGAATGAAGAACACCAAAGACACAAGAAAAATGTTAGCCCGAGAGACAAAAAGGGCCACATAAACCAAAGACTCCATCAGCCTGAGACCTGAAGAACTAGGTGGTGCCCAGCTACCACCAATGACTGCCCTGACAGGGAACACAACAGAGAGTCCCTGACAGAGCAGGGTTGTGTAGAACTCAAATTCACTTAAAAAGACCAGAGTTAATGGTCTGACTGAGACTAAAGGAACCCCAGAAGACATGGCCCCTGAACTCTGTGTTAACCCAGAACTAAGACCATTCCTGAAGCCAACACTTCAGGCAAAGCTTAGACTAGACTATAAGACATAAAATGATACTTGAGAAGAGTGTGCTTCTTAGTTCAAGTAGATATACAAGACTACATGGGCAGCTCCTTTCTGGAGGTGATATGCGAAGGCAGAAAGGGATAGGAGCTGGTTAAATGGACACAGGAAATCTGGGGTGGAAAAGGGGAGTATGCTGTCACATTATAGGGATAGCAACTATGGTCATGTTGTTAGGTGCCGTCGAGTTGGTTCCGACTCATAGCAACCCTGTGCACAGCAGAATGAAACACTGCCCAGACCCGAGCCATCCTTAAAATCGTTGTTATGCTTGAGCTCATTGTTGCAGCAACTGTGTCAGTCCACCTCGTTGAGGGTCTTCCTCTTTTCCGCTGACCCTGTACTCTGCCAAGCCATGATGTCCTTCTCCAGGGACTGATCCCTCCTGACAACATATCCAAAGTATGTAAGACCCGGTCTCACCATCCTTGCTTCTAAGGAGCATTCTGGTTGTACTTCTTCTAAGACAGATTTGTTCGTTCTTTTGGCAGTCCATGGTATATTCGATATTCTTCGCCAACACAACAATTCAAAGGCGTCAATTCTTCGGTCTTCCTTTTTCATTGTCCAGCTTTCACATGCATATGATGGGACTGAAAATACCATGGCTTGTCTCAGGTGCACTTTAGTCCTCAAGGTGACATCTTTGCTCTTCAACACTTTAAAGAGGTCCTTTGCATCAGATTTACCCAATGCAATGTGTCTTTTGATTTCTTGACTGCTTCTTCCATGGCTGTTGATTGTGGATCCAAGTAAAATGAAATCTTTGACAACTTCAGTCTTTTCTCCATTTATCATGATGTTGCTCACTGGTCCAATTATGAGGATTTTTGTTTTCTTTATGTTGAGGTGCAATCCATCCTGAAGGCTGTGGTCTTTGATCTTCATTAATAAGTGCTCCAAGTCCTCTTCACTTTCAGCAAGCAAGGTTGTGTCATCTGCATAACGCAGGTTGTTAATGAGTCTTTCTCCAATCCTGATGTCTTGTTCTTCATATAGTCCAGCTTCTCGGATTATTTGCTCAGCATACAGATTGAATAGGTATGGTGAAAGAATACAACCCTGATGCACTCCTTTCCTGACTTTAAACCAATCAGTATCCCCTTGTTCTGTCCCAACAACTGCCTCTTGATCTATGTAAAGGTTCCTCATGAGCACAATTAAGTGTTCTGGAATTCCCATTCTTCGCAGTGTTATCCGTAAGTTGTTATGATCCACACAGTCAAATGCCTTTGCATAGTCAATAAAACACAGGTAAACATCCTTCTGGTATTCTCTGTTTTCAGCCAAGATCCATCTGACATCAGCAGTGATATCCCTGGCTCCATGTCCTCTTCTGAAACCGGCCTGAATTTCTAGCAGTTCCCTGTCGATATGCTGCTGCAGCCATTTTTGAATGATCTTCAGCAGAATTTTGCTTGGGTGTGATATTAATGATATTGTTCTATAATTTCCACATTTGGTTGGATCACCTTTCTTGGCAATAGACATAAATATGGATCTTTTCCAGTCAGTTGGCCAGGAAGCTGTCTTCCATATTTCTTGGCATAGACGAGTGAGTACCTCCAGCGCTGCATCTGTTTTGTTGAAACATCTCAACTGATATTCCATTAATTCCTGGAGCCTTGTTTTTCGCCAGTGCCTTCAGAGCGGCTTGTACTTATTCCTTCAGTACCATCGGTTCCTGATCATGTGGCACCTCTTGAAATGGTTGAACATCGACTAATTCTTTTTGGGATAATGACTCTGTGTATTCCTTACACCTTCTTTTGATGCTTCCTGTGTCATTTAATATTTTTCCCATGGAATCCTTCACTATTGAAACTCGAGGCTTGAATTTTTTCTTCAAATCTTTCAGCTTGAGAAACGCCGAGCATGTTCTTCTGTTCTGGTTTTCCATCTCCAGCTCTTTGCACATGGTCACATAACAATGTGTTTATAAGTTTTTGTATGAGACACTAACTTGAGCTGTAAACCTTCACCTAAAGCACAATAATAATTAAAAAAGGTAAAAAAAAAAGAAATGTCGTTTGAGGGTCCAGTTTAACTGAGTGTCCTGAATTTGATCTGGCAACCCTACCCAAGAAGGTTGAGTAGAAGTTTGTATAGAAGTTTGCTTGGGAGTCCCAGCGTTGACTGATCTGGGCACAGGCTGGCCCACCTCCTCCTGTCTTCATGTAACGATGGCGGAAGTGGAGAAGCAGACAGAAGTAAAACGAGGATGAATCTGTCCCAGGGCTGGTGGGTGTAGCTGTACTACCAATCATCCAGTTGCTATTGAGTGGATCCCTACTCGTGGGGACCATGTGTGTGTCAGACGATGCTCCACAGAGCTTTCTTTTTTAAAATAGTATTTTATTGTGTTTTTGGTAAAGATATACACTGCCGTTTAGGTGTTTAAGTTCCCATTCAACAATTTCTACACAAATCGTTGAATGACATTGTTTATAATCTTAACAATGCCTGAACATTCTTATTTCAGTTCTGGTTGTTCTGTTTCCATTAATCTAGTTTCCCTGACCCCTTACCTTCACATCTTTGTTTTGTTTTTCACATTTAAATGTAATCCATATGGAATTTATTTTGGTATATGTGTGAAATGAGGGTCTAGTGGAAACTTTTTTTTTATTGTACTTTTGACTGTTTACAGAACAAACTAGTTTCTCATTAAACAGTTAGTACACACATTGTTTTATGACATTAGGTAACAACCACATGACATGTCAACACTCTCCCTTTTCGACCTTGGGCTCCCTATTACCAGCTTTCCTGTCCCCTCTTGCCTTCTAGTCCTTGCCCCATGGCTGTTATCCCCCTTTAGTCTCATTTTGTTTTATGGGCCTGTCTCATCTTTGGATGAAAGGTGAAACTCAGGAGTGACTTCTTTACAGAGCTAAAAGGGTGTTGGGGGCCATACTCTTGGGGTTTCCCTAGTCTCTGTCAGGCCAGTAAGTGTGGCTTTTTTTTTATTATTTTGTAAGTTAGAATCTTGTTCTACATTTTTCTCCATCTCTGTCCGGAACCCTCTATTTTGATCCCTGTCAGAGCAGTCAGGAAACTCTGGTGGCGTTGTGGTTAAGTGCTGTGGCTGCTAACCAGAAGGTCAGTAGTTCGAATCCACTAGGTGCTCCTTGGAAACCCTATGGGGCAGTTCTACTCTGTCCTGTAGGGTCGCTATGAGTCGGAATCGACTCGATGGCAGCGGGTTTCAGAGGAGTCAGTGGTGATAGCCAGGCACCATCTAGTTGCAGTGGACTCAGTCTGGTGGAGGCCGTGGTAGCAGTGGTCCATTAGTCCTTTGGACTGATCTTTCCCTTGTATCTTTAGTTTTCTTCCTTCTCCCTTGCTTCCGACAGGGTGAGACCAGTGGAGTATCTTAGATGGCCACCCACAAGCTTTTAAGACCCAGACGCTATTCACCGAAGTGGAGTGTAGAACTTTTTTTTTAATAAATTATGTTATGCCAGCTGAGCTGGGTATTCCCCAAGACCATGGTCCCCACAGCCCTCAGCCTGGCAATTTGGTCCCTTAGGGAGTTTGGATGTGTCTATGGAACTTTTTGGGTTTTATGGAACTTTCATGGCCTTGACTTCTACAAGTTGTGCTGGCTACCTCAGTATTGTGTACTGTCTTACCCTTCACCAAAGTTCATGTCTTTTTTTAAAGTGATTGTTGGCTTTGGTCTCATATAGATGATTTTTTAAAGGAGCACGGTACTCGTGGGTGATACTTTTTATTTTATGAGCCAATCTGTTATTTAGCTAAAAGGTGAACTCGGGTTAATTTTGGTTCAAGGTTTTAAGGATATTTCAGGGCAATAGTCTTGGGGAACCCTCTAGTCTAAAACAGGCCCAGTAAGTCTCCACTTCTTTAAGAATTTGAGTTCTGTTCCACAGTTTTCTCCCATTCAATCAGGATCCATCTATTGTCGCCCTGATTAGAATGGTCAGTGGTGGTAACTGGGCACTATCTAGTTCTCCTGGTCTCAGGGTAGATGAGGTCATCCATGCTCCATAGGGTTTTCAATCGCCAGTTTTTCAGAAGTAGATTGCCAGGCCTACTTTATGAGGCACCTCTGGGTGGCCTTTAACTGCCAACCTTTCAATTATTGGTGGAATTAGCTGTTTGCTCCCATTTTTTGCCAAATCCTGACTCTAAGAGACACTCACTTAGTTCCTGAGTCAAGTGCTTTCTTGGTGCTCCTGTTTCCAGTAGCTTAGCTCCCCAGGTGGGGAAGGAATTAGAGTTTTGCAGCCCTCACCAGCTGCCCTTGAAACCTGTCCAGACAATGTTCAGTTCCAGGTTTTTTTCTCCACAATATTGTTAAAACAGCAAGGAAATATTAAAAAGCTCAACAGGAAAAAACAAACACAGACTTCCTTGGAGCCTTACATATACGTTGTAAGAGAAAAAGACCCCAGACGCAAATTTAATCAAGAGATTTTTATTAAGCCAAGACTAAGAGACGATCATTTGAATGAGGGAGACGGTCAGCATGTATCCAATTCAGAGGCTGAAGGAATCTACCGAATCACAGTCATGTTGTCCATGACAGAAAATCCTGACAAGGTCATGACTGATAGCAGGTCAATTCATTACTGTCATAGGTAGAACTGCAGAAGTGGGGAAAGGACCATGACTAGGATCCACACATAATTACAGGTCAAAAAAAGGTTACTGAATTAGCTCTGGGGTTTTAATTACTTAGCTACATGGTGGCTGGGGTCAGTTCATGGTCATGTGATCCGGAATCATAGGTACAAGGTGCTTGTAAGAATGGCGTGGGGGCGGCATCAGACCTCCTCTTAATTCACATCAAGATCAACAGCCCAAGGCTGATTCCTGTGAGGCAGAGATCAGACAGTCTTCCTCTCTCCACCATCTTTACCAATTCTGACACCACCTGTCCCTCCCACGGCATTCTCTACTTCTCTGCTGGATTTGATAATTCATTGCAATGGCCACACAGAAGTCACAGACAATAGTACAATTACGGGGCTTATTAGGGAAGTACCAGGTTACAAATCAGGTTCAGCAACACTCAGGATACAGTTCTTCCGTCAGGACAGCCTCTTCTCAGCTGTGCGTGCAGGCATGCCTCTCTGGCCCTCAGCCTCCTTCCTGCTTAGACAAGTGTTACAAAGCTCTTTTGGCTCTGCTGATAAGTGCCCAGAGGTAACCCACTCTGCCAGTAACCTTCACCCGAAGGCGCTCAGCGTTTTTAACTCTGTGAGTCAGCAAACCTAGCTCCACCAAGTGCCTGGAGGCACCCTACTCCTCCAGCAAGCCTCCTGCCCAAAGGCACTCAGCTTTCTTCTCTGTGGGTCAGGAAGCCTATCCCCTGCTATACTATCCCCTGCCAGTCTCTCCAGCTGCCACTTCTCAGTTTTAACAGCTCTTGGTCTCCTTGTTCCAGGAACTTCTCAGCACAGGAATCCCTGGTCCAAATGACACGCTTCGCTCTTGGCCCTTCTTCTCTTGGTGTGATCCTTTTTCTGCCCTGGAATTGGCTCTCTTTTAAGCCTAGTGGGATAGCAAAACTGTCCAATCGCCTTGTTGGGCCATAATTACTTATTTGCCCAGTTCCACCGAATCACTTGGGTGGAAATTACAAGACCATGGTGAGAGAGGCCACAAAAAAGTGATCTGTCGTACTGCAGCGATTATAAGACAATACCAGGACCCCAACATTTAAGTTACACCAGATAACATGCATCATGGAGCATAACCTTCTTTCATTTACCTTGGTACACTTATTTATTAGCCAGCAGAGAAACAGATTGTGCCAGTTTTTCTATCACATAAATAGAGGAAAGGGAAATTGGACCTCATCCTACCTTTCCTTACTGTGTCCAAGCCCTGTAAGATTTAGCGGGTCTCCACTCTCCAGATCACATGAAATGGCAGAGGATCAAAGAATATTCTAGCATAAAAGACCCTTAGAAATCATCTGATCAATCTAGATAATAGGAGTCCCTGGGTGGTGCAGACAATTAAGCAGTGCACTACTGGCCTAAAGTTTTGATGTTTGAACCTACCCAGAGACGCCTTGGAAGACAGTCTGGGGATCTGCTTCCAAAAGGTCACAGCCTTGAAAACCTTATGGAGCAGTTCACACGTGGGGCCGTCATTAGGAATCGGTCCACAGCAACTAACAACAACAACAACATGGCAACTAACAAAGACAACAGATAAGAAAAGCGACAGTGCTAAGTCACATATTCTGTTAAGTAGAGGAACTTACCTCTGAGAGACCAATGCGAAGTCTAGTGTTTCTTCGTTTATAAAATGTTCAAAGAAATGCCAGAGGGAGATTGATTTGATTTGCAGGATGGATTGGTGGTAGAGAAACAACACAAGGTGACAGTTGTATGTTGGACAGGTTTGAGATGAGGAGAACTTTACCAAGGCTCGTGGCAGTGGGACTAGAAACGTGAAAACAAAGAATCTTCTCCCTTTTGGAGAGAAGGAAGGCTGGGTGTCTTGGGGAATGGAAAACCCCTTAAAAGAAATAGGGAAAGAGTATGAAGGAGGGTTAGTTTATGGCTGACAAAGGGAAAAGATAGATTTGGAATACAGAATGTGACCTTTTTGTTGTTGTTGTGTAAACTCTTTTAGTTGGATGCTGACAAATATGAGAATGATCCAGAATTAGAAAAGATCCGAAAAGAGAGAAACTACTCCTGGACCGACATAATAACAATATCCAAAGATAAACTACCAAATTATGAAGAAAAGGTAAGGGGGCTCTAAATTAATTTGGAAGCAGAGAATCATTTTATCTCCTACTAATGAACACAGCACTAATTTTTTCTTTCCTCCTTTCCTTTCTTCCCTTCCTTTATGTCTTTATCTGAATTTTAGTTCAGAGTAATACTGACCTCATAGAATGAGTTTGTAAGTATTCCATCTTTTTCAATATTTTGGAAGAATGTGTGTGAAGTCAGTATTATTTCTTCCTTATGTGTTTTGTAGATTCACCATTGAAGCCATCTGGTTTGTATTTAGTTGTGGGAAGAATTTTAACTATGAATTCAATTTCTGTAAACATATAAAAACCTAAAACCAAACCCATTACTGTCGAGTTGATTCCGACTTATAGCGACGCTATAGGACGGAGGAGAACTGCCCCATAGGGTTTCCAAGGAGCGCCTGGGGAATTCGAACTGCTGACCTTTTGGTTAGCAGCCAAGCTCTTAACCACTGCGCCACCAATCAAAAAAAAACAAAACCCATTGCCATCAAGTCAGTTTTGACTTATAGAGACCCTACAGGACAGGGTAGAACTGCTCCATAGGGTTTCCAAGGATCGGCTGGTGGATTTCAACTGCCAACTTTTTGGTTAGCAGCCGTAGCATACTGTAGTTGCTCCATCTTGGTTGGAAGTGGAAGTCAGGACTTTTTTTTTTTTAAGCTATGTGTTTCATGGTTAGTCTTGAATGCTCATTATAAAGAAGCTTTCACTTACCTGTGGCAAGATGAGAAAAAGATGTGGAATGTAGAAAGTTTTTAATAAGGCTAAATTTATTCTATATAAAGGACTGCCTTTATTTCAAAATTATCATCTTCACTTCCTTGGGAATAAAATAACTCTTCTGAATTTTTATATATAATATACAGTGGCTATGAGTTGGAATTGACTCAACAACAACGGGTTGGGTTGGTTTCTTTTTTGGTTTCATGAAATTATAGTGATAATAATAGTTGTTTTTAATTTTTTTCTTAGCAAAATTTGGCAGCCATGATAGTTCCCAACATTTTTTTTAATCTTGCTGAGTTATGAAGTATTAAACTACTACCTTGGATCACTTAGTTTCAGCCTGCTGATTTTATAATTGGAATCCCGGAGAGAGTGAGGGACTGTCCCCAAGGTCACATTGAGAAACCTAGGCTAGAACCCAGGTGTTCTTGGTCCTGTGGCCTTTGTACTGAACCCACCCTGAGGACTGCCGCGACCCAGACTGTCCTTCCATTAGCTTGTACTTCTAAAAAGTAAACATGAGCAGGTGAACCAACAATACCAAATTGAATTGAAAACAAAAGCAGCTTAAGAACATGGAAATTGTTTAATTTAGTTCCTGTTGTGTGGTTTGGTTCTTTGCTTTAGATCTGTGTATGTTAAATTATTCTTGCCAGTCAGAGGCCAAATATTGTAATACCTAACAAAATTACTTCATTTCTTACTAAGTGCCCTAACAACCATCTGATTCTCTGGGATTCAAATGGCATGATTCTTACTTAGAATTTCAGCTTACCTAACCTTTTCCTAGCAGTGTTTATCTTATAGAGAAGGTTGGGAGACAAAAAAAACAAAAAACAAGCACATCTCTCGCTGTTGAGTTGACTGTGACTCATGGTGACCTCATGTGTTTCAGAGTTGAACTGCACCCCATGGTGTCTTCGATGGCTGTGATCTTTCAGAAGTAGATTCCCAGGGCTTTCTTTTGAAGTGCCTGTTGCCAGCTGAACACTTAACCATTTGCGCCACCCAGGGACTCTACATAGATGGCACTTACGTATTATTAAAGTTTATAGTTATATTATTTTCATCCTCATTATCTTCTGGAATAGCTTCTTTTCTGGTATAAAACCTACTTCTTGATCTAGGCTTATTGCTCTTGTTTTTATAAAACAATCTTCTTTATTTTCTGATTATTTGGTGTAACCTAGTAGTGCCTGTAGACACCCTGATAGCATAATGGTTAAGAGCTACGGCCGCTAACCAAAAGGTCGGCAGTTCGAATCCACCAGACACTCCTTAGAAACCCAATGGGACAGTTCTGCTCTGTCCTTTAAGGTCGATATAAGTTGGAATCGACTCGACAGCAACAGGTTTGGTTTTTTGGTAGTAGCGCCAGACCTCGCCTAACTTTAGGAGGAGGGATGAGAGTCGGATCAGCACAAAGTTGGCTCCTATGAAGTGAAGGTCAGACATACTTCTACTCTCCAACTTCTTCACCTGTTTTGACACCAGCCATCTCCCTCTGCCTCCCATGGCACTCTCTACTTTTCTGTTGGGTTCATATTCATTGCAATGGCCATACAGAATTCACAGATGATACTCACGATAATATGGTTTATTAGGGAAGTAACAGGCTCTATATAACTCGGGATCAAGATCAACTTGGAAGTAACAGGCTACAATTCAAGGGGCAGGATACAGTTCTTCAATCAGGACAGCTTTCAACCAAGACAGCTCTCAGCTTCTTCTCTGCCATGACTGTAGGCCGATAGGCCTTCTCTCAACTGTGCGTGCAGACAGGCCTTCGCTCATCTGTGCCCACCTCTGGGCCTTCTCTTGGCTGTGCCCTGCCTGGGCAAGTGTTATAGCTCATTAACTTTGCTAACAAGTGCTCGGAGGCACTCCTGTCTGCCAGCAAGCCTCTTGCCCAAAGATGCCCTGCTCTTTTGCTTTGTGGATTGGCAAGCTCACTGTAGCCACTTCCTGGCGGTTTCATGGTTCCTGCTGCTCGTACTGCTGCCGCCATTTCTCTGCTGCTAGGCTCTGCTGTGGTTGCTGACGTTTCTCATGCTGCCTCCTATGTTACAGCTTTCTCTCTCCTGTGTCTAGGAGCCTATCAGTGCAGGGATCCCTGGTCCAAAGCGTGCGTTTCACTCAGGCTCTTTTTGAAGGTAATAAGGTCCCCTAATCCTCTGTGCAGTTGGTCCTTATGTAAGCCAACTTCTTGTCAATTTTAAGCGATGGCCCTCTCTCCAGACCATGAACTGACCCATCCCCTTGGTAGGCCACAGTCACTTAATTTGCATAATAATTGACCAATTCCCACAGTTGATCAATTGGTCGCTTAATCCTGTTGGGTGGTTTTACACACCTTATTTGTAGACTGACCAGTCCCTGCAAGGTGCATAAAATAGACCAATCACAGGGCAGGCTGCAGCCAACCAATTATTCTTGGCAGAATTATAAGCCCAAATCCAGAAAAACTATATATAAAGAGAAATCCATTGCAGTGCACCTGGGTTTGTCCTCATATTAGATTCAAGTTATGTAATTTTGGCAGGAATCCTATACAGATGACGTGGTGTCAGCTCAGTCCATTCCATCAGGTGACACAGGCTATCAGATGATCCCATTATAATAACTCTGATCATTTAGTTAAGTTGGCATCCACCAAGTTTCTCCATTGTAAGACTTTTCCTCTGAAATTAATCAGTAGGAATAAAGAGGAAGACCCTCAATTAGATGGCTTGACAAGTGGTTCCAACAGCGGGCTCCGGCATAGCAACGATTGTGGGGATGGCGCAGGACCGGGCAGTGTTTCGTTCTGTCATACGTAGGGTCTCTGAGTCGGAACCTGCTCAATGGCATCTAACAACAGTGGGCTTCAGCATAGCAACGATTGTGAGGGTGGTACAGGACCGGGCAGTATTTCGTTCTGTTGTAGATAGGGTTGCAGTGAGTTGGAACTTGCTCAATGGCACCTAACAACAGCCACCACTAAATTTGTGGAGAGTTACTTTCAGACTTGCGAATGTCGTTTCCTATCAAGCATTCACTCGGTATTTTTAGTAAGTCTTGATGACTCTTACCTAAATCGGTTATTACCTTGATGATTGCAAAAAGATGATTTTCTAGCTGTCATTCCTTCTATATTGAATTGGCATATTCTACTACAAGGGGTAGGTTTTCCTTCTCTCCTGTTGATTTATCATTGATGTGGGTTCACGGATTCTTATTTTAATCACTGGGCTATAATTCATTCCTGTCATTATTCATCTTGATGTTCAGATTGTCCCAGATTTGGCGTGTGTGTGTGTGTGTGTGTGTGTGTGTGTGTGTAGCCATTTCCTCTTCATTCTTACATAAAAGATAGCAACATGTATCCTCTTTTGTACTTTTCTTTTTTCAGCTTTTCCAGTATATTCTAGAAATCATTGTGTATCACTTGATACTGATTTTTCCTCATTCTTTTTTACAACTGCATCGTATACCATTGCGTGGATATATCATAATTGATTCAATCACTCTTCTAAGTTGGGGCACTTGAGTTGTTTGCAGCATTTTAAAATTACAAATAATATAGCAATGAATAACCTGGCGCATATTTATTTTTGTTCTGTTGAAGATGTATCCTCAGGGTAAATTTCTAGGGGTGGGATTGCCGGATCAGCCAGTAACATAGTGCATAGATGCTGCCAGAGTTCCTTCCACAGGGTTGTGATGTTTTGCAGTCCCTCCAGCCTCCATTGAGGATGTCTGTTTCCCTATAGCTTCAACGACAGAGTGAGTCGGCAGACATTCAAATACTTGACAATCTGATAGGGGAAAAATGGTATCTCAGTGAAGAGTTAATGTGGTTAGTTGCTATTATATGTGGTGATTTTCTAAACATTTACAGATATTCCAGGAAATTTTTTTTTGAAATATGTAAACATTATGTGAGGTAAACTTTAAAACATTCCTGAATAAAGGGGATGGATAGATATTAACAATGTAAATACAGTTGAATATTAATGGTAGAATCTAGGTGGGGGTATATGGATATTTACTGTAAAATTATTTCAGCTCTTTTGCATATTTTAATATTTTCATTTAAAATGCTAGGGGGGAAAAGACCTCCTGAAAGATGTAAAATTATATTTGTACAAATGGAAAGTATGTATCAGGACTGTTAATGCCTTCTTTCAGTGTGGCTTTTCACTGACCCTTGCATTGTGCCATCTTAGCCTGATTGCTGTGCACAGAACAGTTACTGTGTAGTGGTCATGAGCGTGGACTCTGGAGCCAGAATGTCTGGGCGGGAGTCTCAGCTGTGCCACTTACTAGCTGTGTGACCTTGGGCCAGTTACTTAGCCACCCTGTGTCACCATTTATTAAGATACATAAAGTATTTGGAACATTGCCTGGCTCGTGGTAAGTGCTATCTAAGTGTTAACTTCCTATTACTACTGTTATCTTGATGAATCCATTGCTGTCGAGTTGATTCCAACTCATAATGACCCTACAGGACAGAGTAGAACTGCCCTATAGGGTTTCCAAGGAGCAGCTGGTGGATTCGAACTGCCAACTTGGTTAGCAGCCGTAGCTCTCAACCACTTTGCCACTGTCTTAATAAGCTTCGTAAAATATTTGAGCTCCTGGCCACCTTATATGTATAATATTAATAATTCTCAGCAAGTGTCACGTTCACTTTTATGGGAGAGAATTTTCATTCACCTCAGTTGTGGTGTTATTGAAAGCTTAGGCCCGTGGGTGGATCTCTGCCAATTTGCATGATTGGTCTCTAGCAGACTTAAAAAATTTCCCTCCTACTCTAGATTAAAATGTTTTACGAGGAGCATTTACACTTGGATGATGAAATTCGATACATTCTGGATGGAAGTGGCTACTTTGATGTGAGAGATAAAGAGGACAAGTGGATCCGGATCTTCATGGAGAAAGGAGACATGATAACCCTTCCTGCAGGCATTTACCACCGCTTCACCCTGGATGAAAAGGTAGAAGCTATTTCTTCGTTTTCTTTTGTATATGGTTAATTTTATTTTTGTTGTTGTAAGAATATACACAGCAAGACATACAGCAAGTCAACAATTTCTACATGTACAATTCAGTGACACTGATTACATTCTTCTAATTGTGCAACCATTCTCACCTCCTTTTCTGAGTCGTTACCTTCTCCATTAACATAAATTCACTGTCGCCTAAGCTTCCTATCTGATATGTTCACTTGCTGTTGTCAGTTTGTTCCTATATAAACCACCAAACCCATTGCCGTCGAGTCGATTCTGACTCATAGCAACCCTATAGGACAAAGTAGAACTGCCCCATAGAGTTTCCAAGGAGCGCCTGGTAGATCTGAACTGCTGATCTTTTGGTTAGCAGATGTAGCTCTTAACCACTGTGCCACCACGGTTTCCTGATAGATCTTAAAGGAGCACAGTGCTCAAGGCAGACATTCTTTACCGGTGAAGCTAAGCTATTGTTTGCTTTTAAGAAGACTTCAGGGGGGCTATATATATATATTTTTTTTTTTTTGAACATTTTATTGTGGTTTGGGTGAAAGTTTACGGAGCAAATTAGTTTCCCATTCAACAATTTATACACATTTTGTTTCATGACATTAGTTGCGGTCACCTCAATCTTATTATTTTTAAGACTTGCATAGGTAGTTCCAGAAATTCCCAACACTGCCATAACGCCACCAGCTCTGCTACATGAGAGTTGAGAATAGCTGACTTTTTAAGCATGGTCATAGCTCATGACTCCTGTAGCTCTTTGCTTCAAAAAGAAATCCAGCTGGAGTCGGTAACCAGGGACTCCTGAGCGTGACAGCTGTTTGTTTTATGTTAACGGTCTACTTGTTATTGTCGCCTCCGTGTGTTCTCGGTAGACAGTAACACACATTTTAAAAACACTCACCACTGGCCAAGCAGAGGCCGAGCAGGTTAATAAGAAAACCGGCCTCCTCTTTTAACTGAGAGAGATTTTCCAGCCTATATTTGTTATGAGCTAACGCTGCTAACCAAAAGGTTGGCAGTTCAAATCCACCGGCCACTCCTTGGAAGCGCTGTGGGGCAGTTCTCTGTCCTTTAAGGTCTCTGTGAGTCGGAATCGACTCAACAGCAATGGGTTACTGATTCTAGGGGTACGTAATTGTCAGGCATCTCAAGGGTTGCGGCTCTTACTTTGTCATTAACAGTAGTTGCAATGCAATCATTAAGACTGACAATAGAAAGGTAAGGTAATTCTTAGGTTTTCTGGATGTGATTTGAATTAAACCTGAGAATAAGGGATAGCCTTTGTTATTAGATTTCTAATTTTTTTTCTGGATAGTTAGTGATGAAATATTTTAAATAAAGAGGTATGAAGGGGGAACAGGAGCACTGGTGGCGCAGTGTTTAAGAGCTTGGCTGCTAACCAAAAGGTCAGCAGTTCGAATCCACCAACTGCTCCTTGGAAACGCTATGTGGCAGTTCCATTCTGTCCTATAGGGTCGCTATGAGTTGGAATCAACACGATGGGAATGGTTTTGGGGTTTTTTTTGGAAGGGGGAAGAAGGGGGCTTTCATCATGTCTTTACTGGGTGTATACCAGTCTTACTGTGGTATTTAAAATCATTGACACGCACAGTATATATCAGTGTAGCCTACAGTTAATGTAATCCCCTGCTTTCCTTGTCATTCTCCCCGTACCCTGCATCAGGAGGCTTAAGAAATATAAGCATCTACTCACTGCTATGATTGTCATCGTTTCCTCACTTACGCTCTCCTGTTCCCCAGCCGCCCAATTTCTCTCCCTGGGGGTAACCAATATTACATTAAAAAAGGATCTTTTCAGAGAGGTTTTTATGCATATTCAAGCAAATATGAATAAGTTTTTTTTTTACCCTCCCTTTTTTTACACAGATGGTAGCAGACTCTATACATAGTTCTGCATTTTACTTTTTTTCACTTGATATGTTTTGGCAGTTGTTTCAGATCAGTGTATAAAGAGCCTCATTCCTTATTTATAACTGCATAGTATTCTATTGTTGGCTGTACCCTAATCTGTTAAACCAGTGATTTATCACAGTGAATGGATGACCCCTGATGAAGGACACAAAGATCACTTCTAATGCTTCGTTATTATAAATAGTGCTGTAATAAATAACCTTATACACTTGTAATTCTGCACTCGTGGAGGTTTCTCTGTAAGATAAATTCCTAAAGGAGTGGCAATTGGATTAAAAGGTGTGCGCATTGATAATTTTGATGGATGATACCAAATTGCCCTCTGTCGCCCACCAGCAGTGTAAGAGGGCCCCAGTAGTAGTTCTTAGTAAAACTGTACCCAAAGGAAGTAGAAAGGAAGGGGGAAACGTGCATTACACGTCTGGCCTGATTCTTATCCGTCCTTGGGCTCCTGAGTCAGTGCTTATTTTCATAAGCGATATTTTTATAGAGGGAATATAGAGTTAAACGCCGAACTTTCGCTGCAGATGCTGTTGCTTGCCTGAGCATAGGACTTACTAGCATTAGCCATACCCCCCGATGCTAATTCTTGTCCAGAGAATAAAATGTAACCGAAAATGTTAAGACACAAAAATAAAAACAACAACAAAAGTATTATCTTCATTGTTAAACTATAAATATGTAGAAGGTCCTCTGTTTTAATAAGACGCTGGTTTGTTTGTTTCCTAGAATTATGTCAAGGCCATGCGGCTGTTTGTTGGGGAGCCAGTATGGACTGCGTACAACCGGCCCGCCGACCATTTCGATGCTCGAGGACAGTACATGAAGTTTTTGGCACAGACGGCATAGTGGTGCTCTCTAGAAACTAACACCCTACTTGTAAAGGTCCTAATCATGACCACTGAGCCAAAAATTAATCATTTTCTCTCTGCCTTTCTATTGTAGACTTGAGGCTAGGTTATCTTCCCTTTGCAAGAGTATTTGATCAGAATAGTTTTTCATGAAAGGAACAATACAGCTGATTTTTATATGGATGAAACTCTGGACAAACCGTATTCATTTTCTCTTATTAAAGCAAGAATCCAGTTGCCCTGTGTATGTACGTGCATTCAACTTTAACCTGAATGAAAGCCTGGTCTCCCAAAATGTAACCACTTACGTGCACTATCTGAATATTCTTCTTAAACTTTGAGCCAGATCTCAACCAGTGCTGTGCCTACCTTATAAAAACACACAGTAATTAGATAACATAACTAACCAAATCTAAGGTAGTGTTTCTTCTAAAATTATGCCTTGAGGTGAAGAGTGGAACAGGGGCGAGGCTCCCATTATGCAGGACACTTTCAACTGCTTATGCTACTTTCTAGTTCAAAATGAAGGAACTGCCTTAATTGTATGCTTGGAGCTGAGAGTTACCTTATATTCAGATATATTCCTTAAAATTTCCCTTTTAGAATTTTTATGGAATGGTATATATATAATTAATGTGAGTAGTACCTATGATGAGTGCTTTTCCAGCCCGAGATTTCTAGGTGCAACTTTCTTCCTGTATCTCTCTTTCTCAATTGAGCCTTTGCATTTTAACAAGGAGATTAGCACGTCATTTTTCTACTTAACGATTCTGAGATACGATTTTGCCTAATTTGTTATAATCATATTAAATGCCCAGTCGACCTAATGTTTTAGAAGGGCAGTTTGCATTTAATATTTTTTAAAACTGCTTTAAAAATCTTTATGCTAACTAACAGTTTATCACCTCCGTATTGGTCTTGGAGGTTATTTTCCCATTGCACAGAGGAAACCCAGGTGTTAGACATTCGGGTAACCTCATTCTGAATTTTAGGATTAAAATAGATGCTTGCAGCATGATAATAACCGATATCCCTGGACTTTCTTTGGTCAAATGTTATTTTATCTCAATAATTAAAATAAGTGCTTATCTACTGATTTTTGTTTTATTTTATGGCTTCATTTCTAAATCAACGTTATAAACGAAACTTGTTTGTTTTCAGTTATTAAACATTAAAAAGAGACTCTCACTTTTTGTCGTCTTTTGTTGCTGAAGATAACGTTTCTCTACTAAGGTCCACAGAGCTGCTAAACTCCATCCACTGCCCCAAACACGTGATGTCTGGATGCTGGTTTCTGGGTGATTCAAGTTTGACCTGATTATTCTCCTGTGGCAGTGGTGGGGCTTCTCAGGTTTCTTCATACCTGAGCTGTTTTCACAGATGGAGCTGAGAGTTGAGGCACTTAGGTATTATAATTCTATCAGAACATTTAAGGTGAGGTAACATTTTGTTAGTTTTCCAAGAGTATTGCTCGCGTCTTTTTTTTTAATCAGCTGAAATGAGGTACAATTTACATACAATAAAATGTACCCATTATAAGTGTATTTATTTAAATTTTAGCAATTGTGTACAACTATGTGATACTAAGACCCCTGGTGGCACAGTGGTTAAAGCACTCAATTGCTAACCAAAAGTTGGTGGCTGGAACTCACCAGCCCCACTAAGGGAGAAAGATGTGGCAGTGTGTTTCCGTAAAGATTTACAGTCTTAGAAACTGTATGGGGCAGTTCTGCTCTGTCCTATAGGGTCGATATAGGGTCACTATGATTCAGAACCAACTCGACAGCAGTAGATTTTTTTTTTTTTGGTATATGATACTATCATAATCAATACATATAACAGTTCCATTGCCCAAAAAGTTTCCTGTGCCCCTTCTTAGTCAATCCCCACTCCCCCACTTCCCCACCTCCCTATCCCCCCTACACCTCCTGCTCAGCTCCAAGCAACCACTATGGATTAGTTTCACCTTTTCTAGAAATTCATTTAAATGGAATCGGACAGTCTTGTGTCTGGCTTCTTATGCTCCTGCTTGTACCTTCTAATCCCATGTTATTACAATTTCTTTTGTGTCAGTGAATCATTTTGTTGGTATCTCAAACACTGAAATGGTTTCCAAAGAGCTCAAGGGTTGAAAAACCCCATGTAAGCAAGGGGAAATCAACTTCAATAATAAAACAGGACTCTGGAGAAGTAGAGAAAAGGCTGTCATGAGGCAGCAGGTGATAGGAATAAAGTGTTGGCACCCTTTCCGAAGGTATCACTGTTAAGTAGTTGAGGTCTTTAGTTCAAGTTGAATGGAGGAGAAGGTGGACCGTTTATACATTCACATTCATTGATATTCTAAATCAGGTGGTTTTCCTAAGGGGCACGACAAATACTAGTCTCCCAAATAGCGCAGTTGGTTTTCACTGTCTCCAGGTTTGTGTGAGTTATTAATTTAGAGAGGGCTGTACTTGTTTGGGAAACCCTGGTGGCGTAGTGGTTAAGTGCCATAGCTGCTAACCAAGAGGTCAGCAGTTCAAATCCACCAGGTGCTCCTTGGAAACTCTATGGGGCAGTTCTACTCTGTCCTATAGGGTCACTATATGTTGGAATCGACTCGATGGCAGTGGGTTTGGTTTTTGGGTTTGGGTACTTGTTTGACTCATACTATAGGGTCACTATGAGTTGGAATCAACTCAACGGCACTGGGTTTGGTTTTTTTGGAGGGGGTACTTGCTTGTTTAATTAGATATATCTGAACATGTATTATTTTTTAAAATATGCCCTATTAAAAGTATATTGTATATATTGCAGTTATGTTTATATGACTGGGATACTGATAGAGCAGAATATGAATTATTGCATTTACGTGTATGTCTCACAATGGTTTACGTGTTGGCATTTTAAAGAAATTTCCGTTTTTTCCTTGTTACATAATTATTGAAGATAAATGCCTCCAGAGAGGACCAAACCAAAAACCAAACCCAGCACCGTGGAGTCAATTCTGACTCATAGCAACCCTTTAGGACAGAGTAGAACTGCCCATAGAGTTTCCCAGGAGCACCTGGCAGATTGGAACTGCTGACCGTTTGGTTAGCACCCGTAGCTCTTAACCATTATGCCACCAGGGTTTCCTCAGAGAGGACAGACACCCTTTAAAAGGAGACTCCCAGTTTCCTGGGCCTGCCATTGTTGTTTCTAATTAAGAGGTAGACATGGATAAACCAAGAATTTTCAACCTTGTTCTATTTTGATCCAGATTAACTATCTGATGCCAATGAAATCCTAGCCCCAAGATAGTTTTACCTGAAATCTAGCTTTTAACAACTCCTTTATTCCTGTGGCATTTCACTTCCCTATTTGGCTTCGTCCACATTTCTTTAGGGAATAGAGTCATCCCCTCTAATGGAGTCCCTGGGTGGTATAAACAGTTGAGCGCTTGGCCTCTGTGAAAATGGCGTTGTGGTGACGGACCTCGTCTAACTCCACAAGAGGGAGAGGAGAGAATCACCATAAGTGTCAGCCCAAGGCTGATTCCTGTGAGGTGGAGGCCAGACATACCTCCTTTTTCCAACCTTTTTACCAATTCTGACACCTGTCGTCCCTCCCACAGCACTTGCCTTCTCTGCTGGGTTTGATAATTTGTTGGAATGGCCACACAGAACTCACAGACCATATTCACAGTTACAGGGTTTATTAGGGAAATAACAGGTTGCAACTCAGGATCAGGATCAGGGAGCATGTAGGCAGTCTTCATTCTTCAGTGCAGGACAGCTCTCTCAGCTCCTCTCGGCTATACAGGGCTCCTCTCAGCCCCCTGAGGACAGGCTCTCTCTCCATCAGCCTGGCTTCTGCCCTGCTCGTCAAGTGTTACAAAGCTCTTTAAGCTGCTCTGATAAGTGCCTGGAAATACCCCACTCTGCCAGGAAGCCTCCTGTTTGATGGTGCTGAGCTCTCGCTCCATGGGTCAGCACGTCCATTGTAGCTGCCTCCCTCTGTGGGCCAGGAAGCCCACTCCCCGGTCTCACACTGGTTTCCTGGTCTTACTGCTGCTATTTCTCTGCTGCTGTAGTCTGTCATGCTTGCCGCCACTTCTTTCTGTCTCCCACAGTCTCTGGTGTTACAGCTCTTCCAGTCTCCTGGGTCTAGGAACTTCTCAATACAGGGACCTTGGGTATAAAGGACATGATCCGCCCCCAGCTCTTCTTCTTGATGGTAATGAGGTCTTCCTCTCCACTTCTGGGATTGGGTCCCTTTAAGTCTAGCAGGATGGCAAAATTGACAAATCCTCATATCAGGACTCCATACACTATTTGCATAGTCCCACCCCACAAGGGTTCCATGCACTTTATTTGCGTTATTAGTAGCCTGTCCAATCCCCTTGATGGGCCATGAGCCTTATTTACACAGTCCCAGCCAGTCATTTTGTAGAAGTCACAAGACCATAAATGGCTAGAAGGGCCATATTAAGTAATTCACAGCACTGAAACTAGTAACGGAAACGTTGGCCGTTCAAATCTACCCTGAGGTGCCTTGGAAGACAGGCCTGGTGATCTATTTTTGAAAAGTCCCAGCCGTTGAAAACTCTGTGGAGCATAGTTCTACTGTGACAACACATGGGGTCACCATGAGTTGGAATCAACTTGACGGCAGCTGTTGTTTTTTTCTCGATCGCTCCCTCTGTCCTTACTGTTGTGGTAGAAGAGTTGGTAAGTGAATACAGAGCTGCACTGTCCTCTGAAAAGCAGCCCGTATTGCATGCATCTTATTAGCCATATGCTTCAGTGATTGCTGCTGTCTATGATCTAATTAAAAACTGGCAAAGCTTCATGTATATTTTGTTATTTCTGCCCTTCAGATAAAGAGTTCTCATCTATCAACTTATAATACTGAACTCATAAAAATCCTGAGCTGATCTCTTACGGAAGAGAAGAAAGCATGTTAGGCTTATCTGCATTGGAGCTAGAATAAAGAACAGGGAAGAGCTATGTAGTTCCTGCATATCTGAGTTTATTTTCTGAAATGCCTATTTCTGAAATCTTGTCCTTTGCCGTATGTGTACAGGACATGTATCCTAATTTTTGATTACGAAAAAATGGCTACTAAATTCAATTCTTACATCAAAATAGTGCTTTAAAATGTCAAAACATTGTTCAATACTAATCTTATCAGAATGAATCTATAAAGCCCATATGTAATCCCATACAGTTTAAGGCCTTATCTGGCTTCTCTTAGGGTTTGGCAAATTCTTTTCACGGGCCTTCCCACTCACTGCCTTTCACTATAAACCTCTCCTGTCTCCTGTTTGTGCCATTTTAACCGTGGAGTGGAGAACATCCTCTCACTGTTCTTTCAGCTTAGCACTGACTCAAGGAAAAAACAGACCTTTACACTGCTAAGGCCCCTGAGTGATGCAAATGGTTAAGTGCTCGACTACAGGATGAAAGGTTGGCAGTTTGAACCTGCCCAGATGTACCTCAGAAGACACGCCTGGCAATCTGCTTCCCGAGGATCACAGCCTTGAAAACCCTACGGAGGAGTTCTACTCTGCACAAGTGGGGTCACCATGAGCCTGAATGGACTGGACGGCAACTAACAGCAACACTTTGCTGAAGCTTGTAGTAGTTTATAGGAATTTGGAGGAAATACCTATTGTTTGATAAAAGTGTTGATAGGTCATTTTTTTTGTTTTTAATGTGCTTTAAGTGAAAGTTTAAAATTCAAGTCAGTTTCTCATACAAAAACTTATACACACATTGTTACATGACCCTAGTTGCTTCCCCTACAATGTGACAGCATATTCCTCCTCTCCACCCTGTATTTCCTTTGTCCATTCAACCAGCTCCTGTCCTTTTCTGCCTTCTCATCTTGTCTCCAGACAGGAGCTTCCCACTTAGTCTAATGTGTCTACTTGAGCTAAGAAGCACACTCCTCACTAGTATCATTTTCTGTCTTATAGTCCAGTCTAATCTTTGTCTGAAGAGTTGAAAAGGCCAGTTTTTTAAACTTCCTTTACGTAGTTGTCCTGAGAGAAAGTATTGGATTTAGTCTTTGTTTAAGGAGGTAAAAAATTTAACGATGGAAACACAAAGAAAGGTCATGGGTGGATAAGAGAATGAAGTGCCTTTTAATTTACTGGTCTGCAGGAAATCCGAACTGTTCCCAAAGAAATTGATTTTTATTTCTTTGCTTATGTAAACCTGTGCACCTGTATATATACCCTCACCCACTCACAGCCAGACTGTGAATTCTCTGAAGAGCTGAATTAAGGCTGATGCCTAACAACTGTGGAATGTGAAGAGGTCACTCAGCTTTTTCCTTGGACTTTCACTGCCTGTTCCTTCCAAGGAAACCCTGGTAGCACAGTGGTTAAGAGCTACTGCCACTAACCAAAACATCAGCAGTTCGAATCCACAAGGCATTCCTTGGAAACCATATGAGGCAGCTCTACTCTGTCCTATAGGGTTGCTATGAGTCGAAATCAACTCAGTGGCAATGGGTTTGGTTTGTTTTTTTGGTATTTCCTTCCAAGGAAGTGGCAGGTAATATAATCACTTCAAAAGTTCAGTATCTCTTGTGAGAAGATAATCTAGTTCTGTTGATGAGGCTATTTTTTTTTTTTTTTTTTCTAATTACATAGTGAGGTTTGAATGTGCAGACGTTGCATTTTCATGATACGGTTTTGGCGACTAAAATGGACCTCTTCTGCTTACACTGGACTCAATGCGTTTGCAAAGAGCAGGGCCTCTGTCAGGTGGACCGAGAGCTATTGATTGTGTCATTGGATGACTTTGAGTTATGAAATTTGATGAAAGCAAAACATTTTACTTCTGGTGGATATAAAGAAGATGGGAGGGACTTACCAGCCCCCCACCCCCTCCCGCATCTGAAAGTAGAGTGTTCCTATGAAACATTTTGTAAGCCGAAATTGCATAAAGCAAATAAGCAATTATCATTAAATTACTATTAAAATTTTTGAGCTTTCCCAGACCCAAAAAATAACCTACCAAATCATACTAAATAACACATAAAACCTAAAATAACACTAATATGTGTAAAAGCAGGAATGATACATGAAATACTGGTTGCTGGTGAGTGGATTACGACTCACAGTGACTGTAGAGCACAGAGTAGAACTGCCTCATAGGGTTTCCAAGGAGCGACCAGTGGATTCAAACAGCAGACCTTTGGGTTAGCAGATGAGCTCTTTACCTACTGCCCCACCAGGGCTCCAGTATGATAAATACACATCCTATATAAAGTAGAAGTAACGTCTGTACAGGGTAGCTCCCGGGGAAAGAGTGGGGTGACACCACTTTCGCTGCTTGGGGTGATCACCGCCTCTTTAATGGCTCGCTGCAAAACAAACGCTGAAAGCTAGTTGTGCATTTTCCCTTTTTTTGTACAGCAAAAATCCTCTTTGAATTTCTTTCAGTAAGTGAAAACAGCTACTAATGTCGGTCTTTTGAAGAAGTGGTATAAAGTGAACTTTTGAAAAGCGGGGGATACCTGTATAGGAATTTTGAGTAATTTGCCAGTGAAAATGTCTTGCACCCTACCTAGTGGGTGGCCAAGGGTAGAATTCAATAACATTGGATGGATGGGTGGGTGATCAGTCTGGTTCTAGCCATACGGATCCAGGATGTTAAATTCATATGTGATATGAGAAACAGTCATGTTTTTTGGAAAGTACAGTATACAATATTATTTAGAAACCTCAAATAGTTTTATGAGTTACACGATGACTAATTATCAAAAAAAAAGAAAAAAAGTCCAGCATTCTAAAGATTTCAGGATTAGAATGGAAGGAGATAAAGTATTTCGTCTGAAGTATTGGGTCTGAAAAGGACAACATACTCTGAAATCTTTCAGCAAGCTGAAGAATCGTAGGATGTCACTGTGTTGGTAGAGTTAGCATTTCCTCATTCTAGAACGTGACAAGATAAGGACAAATAAAACACTGACACACAAGACCAAGCTACGCCTGTGGCTACCCTGCCTGTTGGAGCAGACTCCGTATCTCAGTTACAATTTGACTCTGAGATTTCCCGAGCTGCTGATTAGCCCCAGCCTGTTCTGCTCCACGGCTGCCAGGGTGCTGGCAGGCAGGCTCTGTACCCCACGTGGTGCCGCCGCTTCACTACTTTTAGCTTTAAGAATGAGAAGCCCCTGGCTGGAGTAGACGGACTTGACATTAGTGGCCACGTAGAGTGATGCGTGTGTGCATGTACTTAATTGTGCATGTACTTATTATGTGTACTTTCTAAATCCCTGATGAAGACCTACGTTCTGCAAATACTTCATGGGTCAGCGAGCTAGAACATTTGTCATCAGGACTATATGGGAAAATTCAAGGTACGTGGCATTGCCAGGGCCAATCCACCTTGCTAAATGTACAATTAATGAGATTGACCCCCTTTCCATTAACCTCCGTCAAGCTACCCTTTCGTGATTTCTTTTCTCCTGCATTCTCTGATTTATTCTAAATAAAAGATGGGACTTTATAATTCTTCCTTCATCCCACATTTAACAGATATTTGCCTATCATGTGCTAGACACTGGGCTAGGTATTGCCAATATGATGGGAAAGGGTTGTGATGTCATTGTTATCTTTTCCAAGTCAATTTGCATGTATTATTATGTGCATGTTGAGACAAAGTTGAGAGCCTCTGTGTCATGCGAGGATGCCACAGACACATGTACTATTGCCTCACAGACACAGCATAGGATTATTGGGAAAAAACTTACAAGCAGAGAAGCCATGTAGCACATACAGGCTCCCAAACACTTGTATCCTTTTCTTAGCATGAGCTGGACATAGATGTAACAAGAACTTGTCAGGTGATCTCTGGGACCAGGGACCTTGCTAGGGATTGTGCATAAAGAAGGCCATGGTCTGCAAACTTAGGGCCCTGAGACAGCCTTATGTACCAGGGATGCTGACATCAGCCAAAAAGGCCTTGTTTTCTTTCCAGAGACTGGCTCTGTCCAACCGAGACATTTCTCTGCTAAGTTACCCAAAGGGGAAAGAAAGGAGCTGCCAGGGTTATCCAGCTTTGGCTTCTATCATACTGATGACAGTCCCCTCATTTTGCAGATGAGGAAACTTAGTTCTGGAGATAGAAGTGATTTGCCCAAGGTCACACCAAGAGAAGACAAGCTCTGTCTAGAACTCAGTTGAATGCCCTACAGCCTTAGTGTTCCTTCCATTGGTTGTCACAGCCTGATGTCTTCTCTTATTCTTGGAGTTGGGTGACAGATGTGGATTTATGCATTTCTAAGGGTCTTTGAATGATAAACTCCCAACTGAACCAGCAGAGCAGTCACTTTTCAGTACCTATTCTAAAGAAGACTAGTCCCTGTAAGATGCTTCATTAAAGAAAGATGTTTTGTTACCTATGTATTTAGCTGTCTGTCTTGGATCGCCCACTCTGGGGGAAGCTAGCTGTCATGTCCTGAGGACACTCTGATGCCTTCTGCCCACAGCCAGTACTAGCTGGGTATGTGGGTATGTGAGTGCGCCATCTTGGAAGTAGATCCTACAGCCCCAGTCAAGCCTTCAGGTGGCTGCAGCCCCAGCCAACATTTTGATTGCAGCTTCATGAGAGTCCCTGAGCTAACGTAGTTCTGGATTCCTAACTCAGAAACTGTGGGAAATAATAAGTGTTTATTGTTTTGAGTCACTAAGTTTTGGAGTAATTTGTTACATAGCAATAGATAACTGGTATATTAAACAGAAATCCTTAACAGCAATGCTCTCCAGTCAAAAAGTGGGTTATCAGTAAATCAAAGGTTTTGAGAAAGTGAAGGAAAATTGGATCGGATCTATGCAGAAACAAAAGAGAAATAGAGCCGATTGTCCACGTCAGGCAATACCACACGTTAGAAATGGGCGACAAAGGATAAAGACAGGTGATACTATAGGGAAGAATCATCATTCTTATTCCCCCACCCCGCTCCAGCCCCAGGTAGTGAGCATCCTCAGGACAGAAACTGTTTCCTTGTCACATCCTTCATGGCACCTGTGCAGTACCTGGCTCATCGTGTGCACTCAAGTATTTGACTGGGTGGAGAAGATGAAGTGGAAAGAAGGAAAACTGATGTCATAGAATATAAGCAGAGGCTGACTGGTAGCTTATGGGAGGAGGTGGTGATAAGAGGATTGATTCCTGCATCCAAGTGAGGCTTAGCCAAAATGCTTGGAGGCCCTTGTCCTACTGCAAGATTCTGATTCCATATTTCGAAATGTGCATGATGTAGTCTCTTATTGTGTTAATTGGGGCTCTTTTTGTTGCCAGTGACAGAAACCCAATGTAACCAGGGAACTCATGAAGGGTCAGGGCAAACTGGGGCACACCTGGGTCCCAGGGCAAGAATGTCACTCTGTTTCCCATCTTTGCCTCTTTCTACAAGTTGGCTGTATTCTCTACTGCAAAGAAGATTTCTCCCTATGGTGGGGAGCATGATGGAGACAATTCTTACAACTCCCACTATTAGGGAGGAATAACTTTGTTTGCTTAGCTTTTGTCCCCAGCGTTCCTGGGAAGGATTCTGAGTGACTAGACTTGGGCTAGAAGGTCACCTATAGACCTGATCAACTCCAGTGAGGGGGACAGGGTCACCCAGCACAGTCATCGCTGCGAGACGCCAACCCTGAGCCTCAGGGGAATTCTCAGAGAAGGGACTATGGGATGAACAGGCCACTGCCTCAATTACTGTCTTCCACATCTATTTTTCCCTGTGTTTTGGAAGTCCTATGGATCTAAAGTAAAAGATAAAATTTACAGAAATTAACTGTAGTATTGTTTCTGAATAAAAGGGACAGCGAAGCCTTTAACTTCATGCTCTGCTCTTCTTACTGTGTTAAAGGAGCCAGTTTTCCTAGATTTTAAAAAAATTTCTCCTCACAAGCCCTGGGAACAATGGTTTCTGGACAGAGTCTGGAGAGTGGATGAAATAACGTGGTTCAGAAGAGCAGACCATTTTTTTCTAGCACTTCTCATCAACGCCTTCTGAGTAGGAGAGACGCATATTAACAGCACCGCACTGGCAGTCTGTAGCACTTACAGCTGTGTTAGCTGAGAGGAAGAGACAGACCAGCCTTACGTCTTTAATTTGGGGGCTGTGGTTCCTGATCCACGGATGGTACTTTTGCCTTACCATTAGTGGTTTTTATCGTACAAACAAACGGGGATGTATTAGCTGGAGTGGGCCATGAGAGGGTTTTCTGTTAGCCTTTCCTACAGTTAATCTCCATTCTCTTCCCTAACCCTTAAAACAGTACAAAACAAACAAGCAAATAAACAAAAACAATATTTGAAGATCTGTCCAACTCTGTAGAAGTCAGGGGAAATAGGAATTCTTAATACAGGTTTCCCCCACTACCCAAAAGTAGAGCCTTCCTATGAAACCTTGCGTAAACCAAACTGACATAAAGCAAAGAAGTAATTATCATTAATTTATATGGGAAAAATATTTGAGCGTTCCCAGGCCCAAAAGATAACCTATCAATCATACCAAGTAACACAAAACCTAAAATAACACTAACATATAGTAAAAGCAGGAGTGACATGATAAATACACAGCCTATACCCTGATGGCGTAGTGGTTAAGACATAGGGCAGCTAACCAAAAGATCGGCAGTTCGAATCCAGCAGGGGCTCCTTGGAAACCCTATGAGGCAGTTCTACTCTGTCCTATAGAGTTGCTATGAGTCCGAACTGACTAGACAGCAACTTTTTTTTTTTTTTAAATATATATAAAGTAGAAATAACATATGTACAGTGGGAAGGGAAAGGAGCTTGGTGATGCCATTCTCGCTGCCCTGGGTGCAAGCTGCCTCTTTTATCGTTCACTACAAAACAAATGGTGAATGCCAGTTTCGCTTTTTGCTTTTTTTCATAAAAGTGAAAATCCTCTTCAGATTTCTTTCAGTTAGTGAAAACAGATACCAACGTAGGTCTTTCGTAAAAGCAAAGTGGCTTAAAATGAACTTTCCAAAAGTAGGTGATGCCTGTAAATCCTTGTAATAGAGTGACACATGAAATAACAGAAAGGTTTACATAAGGTCACCATAGGTGGGAAACGAATCAACAGCAACTAACAACAATATAGGTTTAAGGATGCCTCAGTCAAACTGGATCACTGAACTTCACACAACAGAAAACTGATTCTACTCAGTTCTACTGTCAATCAGATGTTAGGTACAGCCCTCAAAAATGTGAAAACGTGAAGACTTTAAATTGGACTTGTTTTTCCTTTCTTTATTAAAAAAAAACAAAACAGTGCTGTCGATTCGATTCCCACTCATAGCAACCCTATAGGACAGAGTAGAACTGCCGCATAGAGTTTCCAACGAGTGCCTGGCGGATTTGAACTGCCAACCCTTTGGTTAGCAGCCGTAGCACTTAACCACTATGCCACCAGGGTTTCCTCTCTAGGATAGGTCAGCGTTTTCCTCTCCTTTATTTTATAAAAGAGAAAATAGGGATGGAAATGTTTGGGGCCATTCATGGACTAACAAGGAGTCAAATTTCTGATTTGTATTCACACCCCCACCCCGCCAACACGGAGTAGTGGTAATATCATGTGTGCTATGCACAAGACTGTACCCGCCTGGCAAATTGGCACAGACTCACGGGAAGAAATTAAGCACAGCCTAAAACTGTCAAGTGGCAGGAAAGTTGGAATTGTAGCCTAAACAAGTTTGAGTGGTGCATTTTTTGGGTTTCAGCTGCCAGGGCCCTTTGGATGGATCTCTCTACACCAGCTGGCATGTGGGGGGCTGCTGCCCATTTTAGTATGTGTAAACATTATCTTGAAATTATACAGGAATCATCAAGCTTCCCCTTGTGGAGATTGATTCCTGGTGGGAGAGGAGGAATCTGAGGGGGAAGAGCCCCAAAAGGACAGGGCAGGAGGCCCTACTGTGTAGTGGTTATGAGCCCTAAAAAACCCATTGCCATCGAGTCAATTCCAACTCATAGTGACCCTATGGGACAGAGTAGAACTGCCCCACAGGGTTTCCGAGGAGCCCTTGGTGGATTTGAACTGCCGACCTTCTGGTTAGCAGTTGTAGCACTTAACCACTGTGCCACCAGGGTTTCTGTTACAAGCCCTAGGCACCAGAAATGAAATTGCTGCCTCATTGCCTCTTAGCTGTGAGACCTGGGGTAAGGTATTTGGCACACTCTTCTTTCAAATTTTCTCATCAGTAAATGGGAAATAATACCTAACTTAACCAAACCAGTCACCATCAAGTCAATTCTAACTCGTGGCGACCCCATGTGTTTCAGAGTAGAACTGCTCCGTAGGGTTTTCATGGCTGTGCCCTTCTGGAAGCAGATCACCAGACCTGTCTTCTGAGGCTCTTCTAGATAGGTTCAAACCACCAACCTTTCCAGTAGTAGCCCAGCACTTAACCATTTGTGCCACCCAAAACAAACAAAAAAAACCCTTGCGGTCAAGTTGATTCCGACTCATAGCAACCCTATAAAAAAAATAGGACAGAGCAAAACTGCCCCATAAGGTTTCAGCGAGGACTGGTGGATTTGAACTGCCAATGTTTTGGTTATTAGCCATTGCGCCCCCAGGGCTCCTAATAGGTACCTTACAGACTGAATGAAATGAGATTATAAGTGTGTTGAGCTCTCATTACCACCCCTAGAACGGGCAAATGGAAGTCACAGTCCCTGAGCCCAGGGCAGCACACAAAATGGCAGCTGTTGCCCCTTCAGAGGGGGAAGACCGGCTCCTGGGGATTCTTCCCTCATTCTCTTCACAGGGGCTGCCATCAATGCCTCTCAGGAGCCATTCTGACTGGGGAGGGAGGTGGGGAGTCGAGCCATTGAGAGGACATTCTGAAGAACTTCCCTTTGGAAAACTGGGATTTAAGTTTGCTGTTTCAGCTGAGAGCACCTCCCAGGTCACCCTCCTCCCCTCGTCGTGAGAACACTACAGGGTTAGGATAAAATTATGAAGCTGAGAAACAGCCCTTTGTTGAGCAAGAGGGCTTGAGAACACTGGAAATGAAAGCTTCCGACAGGCTGCTGAAGAAGGGAATGATTTATGCTCTTAATTAGAAAAGGGAGCAGCACTGTTTACTTTTATTTGACAGACACCACATCCGCCCGTACTTAATCAAGCAGCCCTTAATCCTGCTGACTAAAACTTGATAAAAAAAAAAAAAAAGTTTTCCATTTTGACAATGTTTTAGAGTGATTATGTGCGTGTGTGTGTGTGTGCGTGCGTGCTTGTGTGCGACCCAGGGCCTGACCAAGGGAGCTAGAAAACCTAGTTAGCCCAGGAAGGGATCACCCCTCACCAACTCTCGCACACACAGCTGGCCCCACAAATGGACAGAATGCATCGCCGAGGCAGGCCTGAGGGACTTCCCCCAAAGTGCTTCTCTCCTGTCCCCTATCAGTTGGCCATAATGTTTAACCCCTGACTGTTTATCACGCCTCTCAGTTAAATTCAATTCCACAGGCACCCATTGAGACCTCCGTGTTACCCACTCTGCAGGTGGCTGTGAACACTGAGAGGAGTAAGAAAATGGCGGCGCTGATCCTCACCCAGCCCACAGTCTGGCTTAGGGGGCATGAGCTCAGGTTAAGGGCGATAGAAACATTCGGAAACGGATAGTGGTGAAGGTTGCATAACACAATGAATGGAATTAATGTCACTAAATTGTACATGTAAAAATGTTGGAATGGCAAATGTCTTATGTATATATAGCGGAGCCCTGGTGGCGCAGTGGTTAAGAGCTACGGATGCTAACCAAAAGGTCAGCAGCTGCAATCCACCAGGCTCTCCAGGCGCTGCTTGGAAACCCTATGAGGCACTTCTCCTCTGTCCTATAGGGTCGCTGTGAGTCGGAATCAACGCCAACGGATATGTATATATACATATATATATGCATAACGATGGCAGTTTTTTTTTTTTTGTGATATATACATACCACAGTTAACTAAAAAAAAAAAAATTCTAGGGAGAAAAAACAGACAAAATGAACCAGCGGTCGCAGTGCGGGTGGTTAAGTCCGTCTTCCCCAGGAGAGGGGAGGTGAGGGCGCGGTCAGGGAAGTCACCGGGGGACCAAGTTTTCAGACACGAAGTTACAGGGTAGGCGGTGGTGGGTGGCAGATTTAGCCCCGATGGTTTGGCAGCTGTGTCCTGAGGCTGGAAAGAAGGCTTGTTTGAAGGCAGACAGCACCCCCGAGGGCAGACAGGCACCCCAGAGGAGGAGCCTGAGCAGGGGAAGTAGGAGGGTCTGCAAAGCTGCCCCGATACCTTGCCTGCAGCCAGGCCCCTCCTCAGCTAGAAGAGCCTTGCGTGCAGCTTCACGGGGAACGGGCGCACGTCTTTTCTGGCTCAGGCTTCTCGGCCGAATTGCTGTATTTTCTCCTCTGTTTCTGCCTTAGGAAGTTATTATTTTTCAAAACACTTTCTTCAATGCTGTGGGCTGCCAGTGGACTGGGAAACAAGAACCGGAAGAAGAAAGCCCAGGTTGGGTAAGTCTAGTGGGGAGCGGGCCTGGCCGGGAGGCTGGTGGCGGTGCCCCCTAGGCCTGTGCATGCGGTGGACTAAACCCGTTGCCGTCGAGTCAATTCCGACTCACAAGGATCCTACAGGACAGCGTAGAACTGCCCCATGGGGTTTCCAAGGAGCGCCTGGTGGATTCCAACTGCCGACCTTTTGGTTAACAAGGGTAGCACTTAACCACTACGCCTGCAGGGTTTCTGTGCGGTGGACTAGGAGGCCGCAGTCCTATTTACAGTTATCCCTCCTGCTCAGCCGCCTCAATGGGGAAGCCATTGCCCGAGCACAGCCTGCCTCACCTCCCACGGTATTTGCTTTTCCGGTTCTGGAATGGAGAGTACTTCCCACCAAGATCCCTCTCCTTTACCTCCCTTTGCCATTATATTTTAATGTCTTTTAAAAATGCTTGTTTTTATTTTGCACAAACCATTTTAAAATTGCCTGCTCTAAAATCCAAATGTAATTTCATCCGAGTTACACAGTGGTCTGGCAAAGGACAGATCAATGAAATCAATACGATTTGCTTTCGCATCTATATATTTTTCTAGCCTGCTCCATCATTCATTAATCCGTATGGCTCTCTGGTGAGGTGGATGCTTGTGTCACCTTGAGTTTATTGATTGCCCTGAAGAAGGGCACGGTGGGGATGGGGTGGGGATTGCCTCACCCAAGGACACAAGGACGAGACTGACAGAGCCTGTCCTGCCGCTGCCACCCCTGAGCCAGGGGCTTCTGGCCAGTGGCCACAGATCTTGGAGTCAAAGCTGGTAGCTCTTTAAGCTGGTGGGGTCTTCCAGTGCTCACACAGCACCCGGAAATCCTAGGAGAGGGGTGCCTCCATCTAGCTCCACAGAGATTTCCGTGTGATTTTTGGGCGCCAGGGAGTGGATGAAGGAAAGAGAACTTCGATTTTCAGAGCATCTACAATGTGCCAGATGACTTATGTAGATTACATAGAGAGGCAACATATCATAGTGGTTAAGAGCACAGATGCTGGGGTCAGTATGTGTCTTAGTCATCTAGTGCTGCCATAACAGAAATACCACAAGTGGATAGCTTCAACAAAGAGAAATTTATTCTCTCACAGTCTAGGAGGCTAGAAGTCCAAATTCAGGGTGTCAGCTCCAGGGGAAGGCCCTCTCTCTCTGTTGGCTCTGGGGGAAGGTCCTTGTTATCAATCCTCCCCAGTCGAGGAGCCTCTCACATGGTCCAAAGGACGCTCCGCTCTCCGGGCTCTCACCTCTTGGTGGTATGAGGTCCCCCATCTCTCTTCTCGCTTCTCTCTTTTATATCTCAAAAGAGATTGACTTAAGACACAACCTAATCTTGTAGATTGAGTCCTGCCTCATTAACATCATAGAGGCAAGATTTACAACACATAGGACAATAACACAATACTGGGAATCATGGACTAGCCAAGTTGACACGCATTTTTAGGGAACACAATTCAATTCATGACAGTATGTGTGAAGCTATGAACTCCATAAATTGTCTGACCTTGAGCAAATTACTTAAATTCTCTGGGCCTCCATTTTCTCATTTGCAAAAAGGAACTTAATAGTGCCTACTGAACAGGGTTGCTAGACCAGTGACTGGCATGTGGGAAGCACAACATAACTGTTTTCTATTATTTTAAACATCTTACTTAATCCTCACAAAAGCACATTAGGTAGGCATTTGTGGTAGGCTAATGGCTCCCAAAGATTACAAAAAAATCAAACGCTTTGTGTCGAGTTGATTCCTACTCATAGAGGCACTATGTGTTCGCACCCTAATCCCAGGAACCCTTGAAGGCTACCTTATTTGAAAAAAGGGTCTTTGCAGATCTTGCGATGAGATAATCCTGGATATCCAGGTGGGCCCTAAATGTAATCACAAGTTTTTATAAGAGAGAGCAGAGGGAGATTTCACACACACACACACGCACACACACACACACACGATGTTCATGTGAAGACTGAGCAGAGAAAGATGTGGTCACAAGCCAAGGAATGCCAGCCGCCACCAGATGCTGGAAGAGGCAAGGGATGAGCTCTCCTCTAAGCCTCTGGAGGGAGTGTGGCTCTGGAGACTCCTTGATTTCAGACTGCTAGCCTCTCGAGCTGTGAGAGAATAAATTTCAGTTGTTCTGAGCCACCCAGTTTGTGGTAATTATTAGAGCAGCCCCAGGGAACTAACACAGTGTTGTTTCACCGTTTTTCAAATGATGCACTCGATGTTCAGAAGGGTTAAGGTCCCTGCCCCAGATCACCCAGCCTGTAGAGGGCAGAAGACTTGAGTTTGGTGCTGGCCTGTGTCCTGCAGCCTCACTTCTTCCCCCTCTGCCTCTTCTCCTGACATGTGTAAGGAGCCCGATCTCAGAGAAATGAATCCTGACCATTAGGTGTCCATCCTAATGAAAGCTGACATCCTGGATGAGCTGTTGGCAGCAGAGGCAGAGTGGGACATCAGGAGAACCTGCTTTCTGAGTGTAAGACACTGCCCTCTTCATTTGCCATGCAGTGAAGGAGACCTACCATCCCTGATGCCAGAGAGAAAAACCTATGGAGTACAGTTCTACGCTGTAACACATAGAGTCACCATAAGTCACAACGGCAACAGGTCTGGCGTTTTGGTTTGGAGGCAACAGGCATTGGAGTATGTTTCAGAGAGGTGGCGATCCAGCCCCTTCTTGACAGGCAGGTAGCATTTCACAGGTTCACTTTGAGGCATTTGAGGTGGAGAGAGGAATGGGCACCAAGCCCAGCTAGAAAGAACTTGGGAATTTAGGTAATGGTGAGTCATCCAATGTAGACCGGCCCTCGCATTCCTGGAGTTGAAGGGAGGGAGACCAGGTCGAGCCTTGCACTGGTAGATAATACTGGAAATATAAATTGTGGCTAGACAACATGGACCTGGATCTTGGACTTTTCCTATAGGCAAACAATTTTGAGCAGTACAGGTGTGGGTTGAAGTTTAAAAAAAAAAAAGGCCCATAAATACATATCAAATAAGTTTGCAGCCAAAGCTAGAAAAGGATTTACTTAATTTAGTGCGGGTCTCTAAGTTTATAGATGGGGAGGTAAAAATAGAGAGACGCTGAGTAACTTACCCAAAGTCATGCATTTTATGGGGCGGGGGGAGGTGCAGACTGGAAGTAGAATACAGCCTCATTACCTCCCACCCTATGGACTTCCCACACCAGGCCACTGATGCAGAAAAAGTGTCGGCTTCAGCAGAGCATGTGATGAATAAGTAAGGGTTAACAGTGCTCTGAAAGGGGGCACTGGCGTGGAGTAAAAGCCTCATTAACAGTAATGCCACTAACAACAACCAGTTTGTCCAATTCCCTCCCACCTCCATGTTAGGGTCAGGTTTTAAGGGAAAGAAGCCACCGACCAAAGTGCATGGCAACGGTTTGTTTCTGTGCTTAGGGTTTCGTTCACATTTCAGAGCTCATACCCCAGCCTCCACCTTTTGGCTCTCTGATGACATCGCCCTTACAAATCAATCTCTGCTTGCGTTGAGTTTCAATTCAGTGGCCTTGGATGATTTGACATATTCATGCATTTTGGTCAAATGCTTAGCAGGATCTTCTAATGTGTTTTGTCCCTGCCTAACTTTCCCCTCTTGAGAAAACATGCTTATAGTGATTTCCTGTTCACCCTTGGGTCAAGACAGACTCCACTCCTGCACCGACTTAGGTGATCTTTCCTGAAAGCAATGGCTTTCTTAACTGTTTCGCATCCCGTTGCAAAAATAAGAGGAATTTTTGCATTCAGCCACGGTGGAAGTCTGGGGAGATGGAAAGAGCTTGGAAAGTGTCCTCTGCTGATTTAGAAGGGATTTAGAGAACACTTTGAAGTACTTTGAGTCCTTCTGCAGTCCACTTACAAGCAAGATCTCCCACACGGCAGCTTTAACTGGAGTAGCCTAAGTACGCAGAGAAGACTCTTAAGAGGCAGAGCTGGAGTCGAAGCATGGTTACGAGGCCGCCATGTGGAGCCAAACGCACCAGGCTTTATTCCACCGCTGCTATATTTGACGTTAGGCACGTGACTTAATGTCTTTGTGCCTCAGGTTCCTCTTCTGTAAAATGGGAATAATTATTGTGCCTATCTTGTAGTGTAGCTGTGTGACTTAGATGAGTTATTTCATATAATGTGATTAGAACAGAGTTTGGTCTATGCAAAGTATTATATAAAACAAACAAACAAAACCCAAACCCGCTGCCGTCGAGTTGGTTCCGACTTATAGTGACCCTATGCGACAGAGTAGAACTGCCCCATAGGGTTTCCAAGGCTGTAATCTTTACGGCAGCGGACTGCCACATCTTTCTCCCATGGTTCGAACCACCAGCCTTTCAGTTAGCAGTCAGTGCTTAACCACTGCGCCACTAGGGCTCCTAAGTACTATATCAGTGTTAATTATTATGGCATTAATTTTAAGACTGATGGTGAGCTCAACACAAAGAAAGGCATTCTTCCTTTTCCCTTCTTGAGAGAGTTACTAACTTCTGGATCTGAAGAGTTTCTTTTGCTTTGAAGGAGAATTTTTAGTAGTATTTGGCTCTAGGGGCAATAAGGTGGGTTGTCTGTGTTTAGGGAGTCAGGCTCTGGGAGTTGGGGGGGATGGACAGCCATTTGCCCCCCCCCCCCCCCAGTTTGGGATTTCAGAGAGAAGGGTTTATTGACACTGCCATAGTCCAGGGGAAAGCTTGACCTGGAGGGACTGAAATTCCCGCCCACCTTGGCCAGTGTCTTAGTCTGTGTTCTGTAGAGGACCAAAACCAGTGAGGTATATATAAATATATATAGAGAGAAATTTACTTCAAGGAAATGGCTCACATAATTGTGAGGAAATTGCTTATACAATTGTAGGGAGTGGCAAGTTCCAAATCTGTGGGTCAAGTGACAGGCTGAAGACCTCTGCTGGCTCACATGGTTGCAGGGGCTGATGAACCCCAAACTGCAGGTCAGGTGCCAGGCCAGAGACTTCTGTAGGCTTAAGTTCCAGGAACTGGAGGTCAGGTGACAAGAAGAGTGCAGGGTCGAGAGAGAGAAAGAGAGAGAGAGAGAGGTCCTATTTTGAGTGGACAAGGAGGGCTTTACCCAGCAGGTGGCATTTGAGCTGACACCTGAATTCAAGAAGGAAAGTAACCATGCAGAAATCTGGAGAAGGACATTCTAGACAAGACAGACAATCATGGGTAAAGGTGATAGTATCAGGCTTTCTTCAGCAAGCACTATCATATTGTCAATCTCACTCTGTGAGGCTCTACCTGACCATCAGAGTTGGCAGAACGAACCAAGAAAGAAGCCAGGGGACCCAGTCCAAGTCCTGGCTTCATTGTTTATCAACTATATGACTTCAGGAAAGCCATTAAATGCCCTGTTGGTAATGCCAGAGATATAATCCTGAGGCCTGTCTCAAGGACTCATAGGAAGATGGAGTTAGATGACACAAGAAAGGTACTCCATGCTCCCACCCTGCCACCATATGTTAGTAGGTAGTTAAAAGCCATTCTCTCCTTCCAGATCTCATGCTAAAAGCTTCCTTTCAGAAATCTTTACCAACCTAGCAGTCTTCTTTTTAGTAATTTATTTCTTTATTTTTGTTGTTGTTGAGAATATACACAGCAAAACATACACCAATTCAATAGTTTCTACATGTACAATTCAGTGACATTGATTACATTCTTCGACCAACCCAGCGGTCCCGATGAATGTTCTCATTTGCAGAGATGTCTGGAAGACGTTCCCTGTGAGTCCTTTTGGTCAGCAAAAGGAAGGAACAACGGTCAATTCTCAAATTAGAAAACTTTGGCTTTGGTTTCTAAAGTGAACCATTTGGGTTTTAAGTCAGATATTCCTTCACTCAGATTATTAGAACCCTGGAATTAATAGTGGTGTGTTTGAATGGCTCCAACAATGTTTGAATTTTCATATTATAGACACTTATTCTTATTCCTCCAACTCTTGATCAAACTATAAGGTTCTTAAACCAGAAAACAACTGTTCCTTCACAGTAGAACATTTGTAATTATCCTCCCAAGCTGCATGGAAGCTTTAACTGTTTATTTGGTCTTCAATGATAGCCTTTGAGCATATTACATGAAGGGTTCAAAATGGGCTCCACTAACCATGAGACGGGAAAAGCCCTTTTCTGTTATTCTGCTTTGGACAAGGAAGCACCAGGTGACTAAGTGGCCCAGTGTCTTCTTCAGTCACAGAAATAGCAAACTCTCATCTTGTCCTGTGTGCTGCCCACCGAGCTGTCTTGTTTCTGGGCAGATGTAGCCAGTGCACTGCCTTGGTTGGTGATGGATGCTGCTGTAACTGTGTGGGTCTCCTGGGAGGCCTTTCTTGGCTCCATTGACTGCTGGGGTCCTGGAGAAGATACATTCTTACTGTGAACGAATACACAGCATTGGTTCCTTAGTTGTTACAACACTTCCCTTTGGGCAAAGTGTTCTGTTTGTATGTGCTGTGTTGTCATGTTAGCAAATCCATCTAACTGAGGGGCTTGGTTTTGCTCTTTAGAGTTATCTTGAGCAGAGTGAGTCTTGTAAAACAAGCTTTTACCCTGAAAGTCAAGTCCCTGAACTCCTTACCTAAGCTTGGAGGCTCAGGGCACAGAAAACATGGTGTCCTTACATGTAACACCAAATGAAAACAACTCTAAACGATGACATAAATGTAAGGAAGGCCAACATAGACCTGATTTTTCCATGAAGATTACTTTGATTCATATTTTTCGTCTTTTTTTTTTAATATCAAATGTTAAATTCCTCCCTCTACCTAACCCATTATATTTTTTTGTGTGTATGTCTTTGTGTGTATATATGTGTGTATGTGTGTGCATAAGTATGTGTGTGTGTACTTGTGCCCAGAGCAGTTGGATGGTCAGCCTGCTGGGTAATCTAGCGTTGATTGTAGCCTTAGCTCTCCAACAACCAGCAACATATGCCAAGGAAATACAATTTAGTGGAACAAGCATGAGATTTAGATTTGGATCTGTATCCCACCTCCTCTTCCACTTTTCAGCTGTGAGACCAAGGAAAAGTTACTTAAGCTCTCTGAGCTTCATAGTCTATAAAATGGAGATGAATAAAACCTACTCTGCGAAGTTGTTATGAGCATGAAATGAAATAGCATGTAAGAAAATGAATGGTCGTGCTCAGAAAATTTGACATTCATTTTCTCTATGTATTTGTGTTTTCCTATGTGTCAAAGAAAAATAATAATACCTGGGAACCCTTGCCGGGGGAGGGGGAGAAAAGTGTATAAATTCAAGTGCCATAGGAATGTAAAATAATAATAGAATTAAACTTCTTAGGGAATAGAAATGATCTGTCGACTTTCCACAAAACAGTCTTCAGCATAACAGTGTTAGGTAACTCAGTGGCTCTATAGTCTATATAGTCTAGAATTCTATATCTTGTTGTCAATACTTATTTCTTCTAATGTTTACTTATTGTATAATAAACTCTACAACAACAGTATTGGAGAAACTTTGATTATTTTTGCCACTCTTTTCCGATCATTTTTCTAGAATCTTGAACCCGTTTGAGTAGGACAGCTGTCTCTCTCCTCCTCAAATCAAGCCTGAGCTCTCATGGCTGTAGCACAAGCTTCCTTTCCAGAATCTTCATCACATGTGAAAAACGCAAGTGATTTTGAGCAGGTCCATTCTCCTTCTTCCTTGCTTTTCTGTTTTTTTGTGAATGACTTGTCCCCAGTGATGGCTTTGCCTGGGCTTTAGGAAGATGCAGAGAGGATGATGGTATGATAGAAAGAACAGCAGACTAATTGTCAATAGTCCTGAATTATAGACTTTGTTCTGCTCCTAACTCGCCCTATGACCCAGGAAAAATCCCCCACCTTCTGTGGCAAAGTACTAAAAAAACTACCAGTACTAATTTCCCCTTCTTTAATAATAGGACCCCTGCGTTTTAGTGGGACACAGGATGGCCCAGTGAGAGACTACATTTCCCAGACCCCTTTGCAGCTTGGCATGCCCATGTGACAAAATCATGTCCAATGGGGTGTAAAAAAAAAAAAAAAACCCTCTGCCGTCGTCGAGTCAATTCCGACTCGTAGCGACCCTACAGGACAGAGTAGAACAGCCTGATAGAATTTCCAAGGAGCGCCTGGTGGATTCGAACTGTAAGGGGGAGGAGATATATATGACTTCCTGGTCTCACTCTTATAGAGCTAAGCACCTGTGCACTGCCTCCCGCTTCTGTCTTCTCACTGGCTGGGAGATGTGAGAACTGGAACCTGCATGTCAGCTCCAGAGATGGAAGCTGTGTGTCGAGAATGGCAGAGTTACCCTACCAGCCCTTGATTGCCTACAATCCAACTGTTATTGTTTAAATTTTCTCTGGTTTAAGCCACTGTGTTTTTTGCCCTGTATTATCACGGCTTAGTCTATACCTAACTAATTCACCCTCTTTGAGCCTCAGTTGTTTTCATTCATCAACATACTGAATGTTGAGACCCCATTCTTCCCTTCCTCTGTTACCAGATGACTGCAGCCAGGCTAATGTCTTCCGAGCAAGAGACTAGGAGTCTTTCTCTCCTAGTCTCCTGCTTGGAAAAGAGATCCAATGACACTGATAAAAGGATTTCCCAAAGAAAACCCTTATTTGAAAGAGTTTGCTGCACGGGTACGGGACGGTCCAGGAGCCTAATTGCTTCTTCTTTTTTCTTTAATTTTTTTTTTTTTTGTTGTTGTTGTTGTTGAGAATATACACAGCAAAAATATACCAAATTCAACAGTTTCTACAAGTACCATTTAGTGACATTGATTACAGTCTTTGAGCTGTGCAACCACTCTCACCCCCCTTTTCTGAGTTGTTCCTCCTCCATTAATATAAGGTACTCACTGCCCCCTAAGGTTCCTAGCTAATCTTTCTAGTTGCTGTTGTCAAATTGATCCCATCTAGATCATTCTTAAAACAGTGCAATGCTCAAGGCAGACCTTTTTTTGCTAGCTAAACTAAACTATTGTTTGGTTTTAAGATGACTTCAGGGGATATTTTTGGTCCAAGGTTCAAAGATTATCTCAAGGCAATAGTTTCAGGGGTTCATTCACCCTTCATGGCTCCAGAAAGTCTACAGTCTTTGAGAATCTGAAAGTCTGTTCTAAATTTTCCCCCTTTTGATCAGGTTTCTTCTATGGAATCTAGGATCAAATATTCAGTAATGGTAGCTGGAATCATCCAGTTCTTCTGGTCTCATGGCAAAGGAGGCAACTGCTCATGGAGGCAATTAGCTACACATTCCATATCCTGATTCTTCTTCTACCTCTGTTTCAGGTGAATAGAGACCAATTATTTTGCCTTGGATGGCCACTTGCAAGCTTTTAAGATTCCAGACACTATACAGCGAACTAGGAGGTCGAACAGAAGCACTAAATATGTTATCTAGTTGCTTCTTAAACAGACTTTCAGTCAATCCTCTGTTTTTTGGCTCAACCTTACTGCTCTTCTTGAAGTACCTGTAACTGGTGTCACCAATTCCTGAACCTTTAGGAAGTTCTGTAGGACAAATTAAATTAACTTTTCTTCATTCGTCATCTACATTAAACTGTGTTCTTTCCCATCTCAACTGACCTGGTTTAAAATGATCCCTATTACGTGTACTTGTGTCTGGCTCCACAAATTTTCCTCTCATTTTTGGGTAACCATTTGTCAAGGAAGGAGAAGTGTGCTTAGAGATAGTACTTCATTGAGTCATTCCATCATCAAATGTTGATTCCATCTTACTATATGTAGGGCACTATAGGGAATATAAAAATGTTTCAGGCATGACTCTTGCTTGTAAGTAGGTTATGGCTTAGCAGGAGAATAATTCCATGATACACAAATAGCTCCATTACTAGGCAAGATAAGCTCAGAGCTGAGTGAGCAATTCAGAGGCAAACATCCATAGGAGTCCACAGCAGGGAGAGATTGCTGCAGTTTGAGGCCATTTAGGAAAAGCTTCCAGGAGGAGGCAGAAGCTGAGCTGGGCCTTAGAGGATAGCCAGGATTTCAAGATGTAGAGTGTTAGGGAGTATTGATTAGAAGAGGAATCCATTGTATTCGGCCAGAGATCATAGGTTTAGAATGGAATGTGTTAAGTCAGTGAATTGAGGAGAACTTGTACAGGTAAGCAAGATAAGACTAGACTTAGGTAACAAGGAGTAGACCATGGAAGGTTTATAATCTTGGAACCAGGAGAGTTGAGGGGAGCCAAGAATACACAGGGAGTTAAAGTGACACTGAAGAGTACCTGCTTGACTCCTACCTACCTGAGTAAGGAGATCTTGCCATGTGTCAATGGTATTATCACGAGAAAAAACATATGCAAATAAGGTAAAAATGGTGGCCCTCAAGGTCTGAGAAAACTGCAACCTAGTTAACAGCTTCTTAGGGCAAGTTTTCAGGTAGGAGGGAATGACGTTTGGGAGGTGGATGTGTAGCAGAAAAGAATGAGGTCATAAGGCATGGTCTTGAATTGTAGATACAAGGAGTCTTCCGGGTCTGTGGGCTAGAGAAAGTCCGAGGTTCTCCTCTGACTTGGTCAACTTGTGTAAATAAATGAAATGTGTCATATACCCATGAGGTCTCACCTGGCCCACAGCATTTAACTCAATGTAGAAGAAAATCCTACAGGGAGTTTACCTCAGCGTAGAAGAAAACCCTACAGCTGAGCAATGTAGAGATGGTGGGAGAGGGCATTCCAGGAAAGGGACTAACCTGAACACAAATAGGGGAGGCCTGTGAGCCTGGCTGAAGTATTGGGTTCAGAAAAACCAAGGCTTGTGGATGAGGATGGAAAGGTAGGTCAGGGCTAGATTATGGGGGCCCTGAATTGGACCTGATTCTGTAAGCAATGTGGGGCTGGCGAATGACACACTAAGATTTTGAGTTCATTTTGCAATACCCTCTGTGCCCCCTAGGAGACCTCTGTCACCAAATTTGGGAGAGATTTGCACCTTGTTCTCTGGCCAGGCTCCAGGGAAGGCAGGTGGGCAGCTATTGTGGGCCATGCTGGCGAGGTTCACCTCAGAGCAGCTCACTACTGGCCTGTCAGAACATGCTTTTTTTTTTTTTTGTAATATAATTTATTTTACTTTGTTGTTTCTACATGTACAATTCAGTGACATTGATTATGTTCTTTGAGTTGTGCTACCATTCTCATCCTCTTTTCTGAGTTGTTCCTTCCCTATTCACATAAACTCACTGCTCCCTAAGTTTTCTATCTAATCTTTTGAGTTCCTGTTGTTAATTTGCATCCCATATAGATAGATCTTAAAAGAGCATGCTGCTCAAGGCAGCCATTCCTTACTAGTTAAGCTAAACTACTGTTTGGTTTTCAGAAGACTTCAAAGACTTCAAAGGCTTAAGATGTAAGGTTTGAAAATTATCTCAGGGCAGTAGTTTCAGGGGTTCATTCAGGCTCCATGGCTCCAGAAAGCCAGGGTTCTATGAAATTTTGAAATTCTGTTTTACATGTTCCCCCTTTTGATCCAGATCCTTCTATAGAATCTTTGATCAAACTGCAGAACATACATTTGCCAGGACCAGTGTCCCCAGAGGCTTCTCCTCACCCGAAGATTAGGGAGAATAATGATTGACCCTTCACATACCTGCTGTCTTTCTTCAATTTGATTAAGATGGGACTTGAGAGCATCTTGGTGGCCTCCCTTGAGGGATCCTGGGAATCCTGTTTGTTTTCTCTGCTTCTCTATGACCCAGGACAGGGGAAACCACTCTCCCTGGCTCTTCTCCAGAGTGGAGGAGATAGCTCTGTCTCCAGAGGGTGCATCATCCATGATAACTTCACAGATTCTGCAAAGCCACTCCTCAGAGAGAGGGGAAATCACACATTCATTGTGTTTGCTAGTAGTGGACTTTGATGCTACAACAATGCTCTTTTCTTCTGACATGCCCAACTGCTCCCAATGACTTTGAATCCAGATGGAAAACTAGAATTTAGGGAAAAGCCCTAGTTATAATACTTCTTGCAGAGGTAATCAGCTAGAGAATTGCCATATCCTTTCCATCGGGCTCTGAGCCCATGAGTCTCATTGTCTGGAAGAAATAAAGAAGTGAAGGACACACGTGACTGAAATAGATGTAAAAATCAGTGCACCTTATGGGGGCCTTTCAGGCCCTCATCCTGAGCCCACTCGCTCATGAATTGTTACGATACTGAATTGTTCATACCTATTATGGGAATGAACTGTTGTTGGATAATGAACAACAATTAGAATATTTGATTTTGTGCAGCATTTTATATCATCTCACGTAGTTCACTGAGGTATTATTGCCCCCATTTTACAGAGGAGGAAGTTGAGGCTCAGGCAGTAATGTGACATGTCTGAGGTGACACAGCAAGTAAATACAATAGTTAAAATTTTAACCCTTATAAAACAAATTCCTAGGATCATTTTGTTATCTCATAGTGCCTCTGTATTTGTGAGAGAGCCCTGGAAACTATAGAATTGTTAGGTATGTAGGTGAAGTACTGTCATTTTACAAACAGTGTCGACAGTCTTGACCATCTGATCTCCAAGTCCACAGCAAGCTAGAAGGGGAAAGGGAGGCAAGGTGAATGGCAAGCTACATAATCCCAGTAGCCCAAAGTCAGAAATCATAGCCTGAAATAAAACGTGAAAACAAGCTAGCAACCCAAAATTCAGTGACCACGTGATGTAGGAACAAACAGCCCCATAGACTTCAACAAGGCTTAAAAGCATATTACAGAAAAACGCATTAACGCAGTTGGTGTTCATGATCACCTCCCAGTCATCGGGAAGAGAGTTGTTTGTGTTCTGCGTATTCTAGTTAAGAAGTCAAGGGAACAGGCTGAGCACTGGGGAAGTCCCAGTTCCAAAAGTTCACCATGGGATGATCTGGTGTACCAAAACCATCTAGAAATGTTCGCTTCCAACACGACTCATCCCCCGTGGGATCCGGCCACGTGAGGGTTTATCTTTGTTCTGAATCGGATTTGTCGTGTCATCTTTCAGTTGTGCCCCAAAATACAAGTAGGGAGGTGTGACAGCTGTCAGAGACTGAGGGGTATGAAGCACTCAGAGATAGAAGCGAGAGGCTGAGTTCAGAAAGAGGGGTCATGAAGGGATGGAAGGAGAGTGCCTGGCTCAGCTCCCTGGAGACATTTATTGCTGGGGCCACTAGCTTGGCATAATGCTTACTGGGAGAAACACTTCAAGTAAGAGGCAATGGACGGACCAAACAATCCAGTTAAAGAACAAGCTGAATCCGGAGGTACCTCCTAAGGGAATCAGCGTACAACAAGCAGCATTTATAACATACGCTGTAAGTCAGTACGGAAAGGTTAATTTACGTCGGCATTCCTTCTTTATCAACGGAGCTCAGTTAATTAAAAAAATCAAAATAATATATTTTGGTGCTTCCCTCAGACAGGAGTAAAGTTAAGTTACCTGAAATTTATTCCCTAACAGTGCTAAATAATAGACCGGATTGTATATGCAAAAGAAAAACTAAGGACAGGGAGAAGCAAATTCCGAGGATCTGTTTCCGAAATGCAAATGACTTCTTAGGAATAGAATGAATAATTTATCCCAGGAGAGGCGATTTCCAGTAATTACCCAACGAGAGCTTGCCCAGGTACCAGCAGTGTCTCAGGCATTGAGCAAAAGCTTACGTTACACCCACATCATTTATTGTCTCAGGCGGCTCCCTCAGGAGGGTTCTCGCTGCACTCCCAGCTTTAGCTCCCAGACCTTCCCCATCTATATTTTTGAATAAAAAACCATCTATCTGTATTTTTGAATCAAAATTTAGGAATGGGGAAATGAAAGGGACTTGATTTTTCTGAGCTGGGTACTCTGCTAGGCACTTCACATGTGTGATATCTTTTTCTTTTCATCAACCCTCTGAGATAGGTAATATATCCTCATTTTAAAAATCAGGAGGCTGGTGGTGGTTCAGGGGTAGAATTCTCACCTTCTATGGTGAAGACCGGGGTTCCGTTCCCGCCCAGTGAAAACCCTGTGGGTACGTTCCGTTTACAGCCTAGGAAACCTACGGGGCAGTTCTCCTCTGTCACATTGGGTTGCTATGAGTCAGAACTGACTCAAGGGCACACAGCAACAACGTTCCATTGTGTGTGGGTTCCCGTGAGTTTGGGACAGACTCCCTGGCAGCTAACAATGACAACAACCACATCTCTCCCATATTAAAACAACAATACAAAAAACAAAATTAGAAAGAAAAAAAAAAAGCCAGGAAACAGAATCTTAGAGAGGTTAGGTAAATTGAGCAAGGTGATGGAACTAATTAATGCCAGAGCTGTTGATTTCACTACCAGTCTGCTCTGTTTCTGGTCTGTATGGGTGTACTCATGCTTCAATTGGACAGAAGGCAGAGTACTTGGAATCAGGCCTGGCCTAGAAAAAGCTGGGACACGTGGTTCCTACAACCCAGGCCTCTGCTGTACGTAGTGTTGGAGACAATGTCTTCTTCATTGCTCTCCAAAGCGCTTTCTTTTTCAATATCCTGAACTGACCTTTGCAGTTCTTACTACACAAAAAAATTCAGGACTCACTGCTGAAAGTGGGCTCTTTGTAGGTGCAAATCCTCCCACCCCACTACGGGCTTACTAACCTCGGGCCCAGGCTAGGTTTCCCTATATCATTCTTCAAGATCACCTCTCTTGTTTAACAAACTCTATCAAATAAAATACATTTTGTTGCTGTTGGTAGGTGCTGTCCAGTTGGTTCCAACTCACAGCGACCCTATGCACAACAGAACAAAACACTGCCTTGTCCTGCACCATCCTCACAGTCGTTACTATGTTTGAGCCCATTGTTGCAGCCACTGTGTAAATCCACCTTGAAGGTCCTTCTCCAGGGACTGGTGCCAGCTGATAACATGTGCAAACTACATGAGATGAAGTCTTGCACTTCTAAGGAACACTGTGGTTGTATTACTTCTGAGACAGATATGTTTGTCCTTCTGGCAGTCCATGGTATATTCAGTATTCTTAGCCAGCACCATAATTCAAAGATGTCAGTTCTTCAGTTTTCCTTATTCATGCCCAGCTTTCACATACATATGAGGCGAATGGAAGTACCAAGGCTTGGTCAGGCACACCTCAGTCCTCAAAGTGACAGCGTTGCTTTTTAACATTTAAAATGCATTTTGATTCACTTCAATTTTAAAAACAAGCCAAAACACTATAAAAGACACACACAAACCACACAGTATTTTTTTTGGCATGTGTTGGATGAGAGCTGATTTGAAAGCCGTAGAGAGCTGGGACTATCGAGTCTGATTAGACAAATAAGGGTGTTAGTGCGCTCCTGGGAATAGCATCCTTGGAGGGGAAAAAGCTCCGGGGCTGGAGTCATAGGGAACCAATTGGTAGGTAATCTCGGCCTGCCACTTACTCTCTCTCAGCTTCATTTCTCCGCCCTCAAAATGGGGATAATAATGCTACGTGACCGGATTGTCCTGAAGAGTAAATGAGAGAATGGATGTAAAGCACTTAGAAAATGGAGGGTTTTTAATAAACAGTAGCCATGTGGTTGCTGCTGCCGCTGCTGCTGAGGCAGACCTTGGTCCTGTTCTTTTTTTGAGGAGGCTAGAAACTCACTGGCCTGTTTCCCCACTCGGGGCTGAGCTTCTTGAGACAGCCTTAACCGAGAGTAGAAAAGAGCAGAAGGGAGGGCGTCCGGGGTACTCGGGTGCAGCCAGGGAAAGGAGGGCAGGAGCAAGGCACAAAGGCCTGGAGGCGGGAGCGCTTCGCCCTTTCCCCACGAGAGGGCGCAGGAGCTCAGCAAGTGGGCGCGCGGCCGCCCTGGCCCCCAGCTCCCCGGCTGTGGTGTGAGTTCCACAGCAGGGTTTTCAGCTCCGGGCTGGGTGTTTTGACAATTAGTTTTCAGAAAAAGGAGAGAGAGCATGTCTCTCCACCCACTCTGAGGGTCGGGGAAAGGAAGGCGTCAGTAAAACAGACACAGCTGGGGAAGGGCAGAGGAAGGGGGCCAAGGAGACGTCCTTGAAACCCTCTCCTTTGGTCCCACCCGGCCCCTCCCCCATTCCCAGGGGGTGAAGACTCTCTCCCTCCTGAGGATTACCCGTTGACAGCATACAGAACCGCGCGTGGGGTGTTAACAGAGCGGTCAACCGAGATCTGAAAGGAAGGCAGACCTATTTAGCTTTTCGCCCCCCCACCCCCTGCTTCCCGGGGCCCGGAAACTGAGCCAGGGCAGCAATGAAACCAGGGAGTGGAAATGCGGCGCAGGCCCCCGGGCTGTGCACACTTCAGACCAGACTCAGGAGAAATCAGGCTGTGAGCAGCCGGCGTCTGCAGGGTGGGCAGCAGGGCTGGAAGCCCAGGGGAAACTCGGGGCTGCAAGGCGTGCGAATCATCCTGCCCCGCGGGAGCTGAAGCTTTCAGGGTTTTGCTCAGCCACATTTTCCTCCTCTGGCTCCAGCCTTCATCCCCACTCAGGGGTGTAGAGGGTTGGCTTCCATTCCGGAGAAGTCAGCAGGAAGGTTTCCTTCTTGTCAGTGTGGGAGCTGCCTACCTCTTCAACTCTGCATAGCTTACTGATGACCTACTTTTTTGCCCAGCACTGTGCAAGGTCCCAGGGGTACGCATTCCTCTACTCTGAGAGTTCACAGCCCTGTGGGCGAGACAGCCATGCCACTGAACGCTACTTGGCACTGCAACGTGGTACCACAGACGTTGGGGGCCAGAGACAGGGGAGCCAGGCGCCCACCGTCCAGGTTTGCCTGGAACTGAGGGATTCCTGGAATGCAGGATTTTCAGTGCTGAAAAACGGGAAAGTCCTGGGCAAACTAGGATGAGTTGGTCACCCTAGTGGAGAGCGGTCAGCTCTACTTGGGGAGCTCGTGGCTGGCTTTCTGTACAATAGGATACAGGAGCAGAGTCAGGCAGGGCAGCCTGTGTCATGGAAACCATATGATCAAAATCCTGGGAGTGTGGAACATGCAGGAACAGGAGGCGCCAAGGAGCTGGAATTGGGTACATTTGGAGTTCAGAGCCTGAGAGGAAAGAGGCTTTTGTGCCGTAGCGATTGCGGACGTTGTCCTGAGGCTGCGTCTGTGCTCTCAGCTGGCCTGGAGGGTGGAGGATGGTAGCCTTTGTGGCATATCCAGGGCCTCTGTGTCTGAGTGTGAAGCTGTGTGAGGGCGGTGCAGTGTGGTCTTGTAGCTCTTTCAGTGGACAGTGGAGGCAAGTGTGACCCTAATACTCCCCAGCATGTTTTCTCCTTTTCAAAATGGGCAACTGAGAGCTTGATATAACTAACACTATAATGAACCTATAAGTTCTTTTTCTCTGCCTGCTTGCTCCTTTCAGCATACCTTTGTTAATGACTTTGTTTTGATCTGATGCCGATGACTTTGTTTTGTTCTGTCCGGCCACCTGTGACTTAGGACCCCCCACATGAAGATTAGAGCCCAAATGTCTGACATGTATACCTTTAGCCTCATACGGGGATGTCCAGCATGTAGTCTGATAGTCTCTTGTAATTATCTTGTAAACGAATAACTCATCTGACCATGCCATTTGCAGGCTACAAGACACTTCTAACCCTTGTAAAAATCATGTATAAGCTCTAATGTAAAACTGCCTTTCGGGACTCCATAAAGACAGCCTGCGTTGATGTGGGCTTTCCTGTTGGTGCCACCTCCTAATAAACTTTCTCCCTCTGACTCGGAGTACGTTTCATTGGCTCGACTGCTTCAGGGTGGGGACCCTAATCGGGCAACGCCAGTGCTGGCTGCGTTGTCCTGCACCAGTTAACCAGCAGGTAGGTGCAGTAGGGAGCCCTGGTGTTGCAGTGGTTAAGAGCTCGTCTGCTAGCCAACAGGATGGCAGTTTGAGTCCACCAGCCACTCCTTGGGAGCCCTATGGGGCAGTTCTACTCTGTTCTGCAGCATTGCTGTCAGAATTGACTCCACATTGACATGTTTAGTTTTTTTAATTAGTTGCAGTAACAAAACTGGGCTTTCTTGTGGTGGGTCTTGGCAGGGTACTCTGTCCAAAAGAAACACACCCACGCTCTCCCAGCTGCCCTGAAAACAGACACAAGTCTTTAGTGAAATCTCAAGAGGCAGCTGAGGAGTTGAGGAGGAGAGGGAGTCAAATTGTATCACACAACATAAGGCAAAGCTTCCTAAAAAACCTCTTTAAAAATCTCTTTTCTTTATGCCTCACTCACCCTGGTTGCAAGTCCCCTAACCTCAGTTCTCCCCACCTGCAAGGGGCATCTGCCCCAGAGTGAGTGCCTCAACAATTATTGCCCCCCAGCCACTGCCTCAGAAACCCTGGAGGCGTAGTAGTTAAGAGCTACGGCTGCTAACCAAAAGGTCGGCAGTTTGAATCCACCAGTCACTCCTTGGAAACCCTATGGGGCAGTTCTACTCTGTCCTATGGGGTCCCTATGAGTCTGAATTGACTCTACAACAATGGGTTTAATGGGTTAGCCGCTGCCTCATAGGCGTCTGGATGGCACAAGTGGTTAAGCACTGGACTACTAGCCGAAAGGTCGGTGGTTCAAAGCCACCCAGAGGCACCTCAGAAGACAGTCCTGGCAATCTGCTTCTGAAAAGTCACAGCCTTGAAAACCCTATGAAGCAGTTCTACTCTGCACACACGGGGTTGCCATGAGTCAGCATCCACTCGACAGCAACTTACAACACCAGCAGCCACCTCATTGCGTGCCTCGCCCTCTTCCAGCTCTGCCCACGTGCGTCTGCCTTCGGGGTCGACTCTGCTTTCCCGGAGTAGGTTCCTGCTCCTTCCAGTTCTCCCCTGACCAGTTACCCCAACCCTACAGCAAGGCCCAGGAGTGTGCGGGCTTCTCTGGCTGTGATTACCCCAACCCCTACAGCAAGGCCCAGGAGTGTGCGGGCTTCTCTGGCTGTGATTACCCCAACCCCTACAGCAAGGCCCAGGAGTGTGCGGGCTTCTCTGGGAAACCAAGCAGGCTGTGAATACCCCAGCCCTACAGCAAGGCCCAGGAGTTTGCGGGCTTCTCTGGCTGTGGTTACCCCAGCCCTGCAACAAGGCCCAGGAGTGTGCGGGCTTCTCCGGGAGGCCAAGCAGCCTGTGAATACTCTAGTATTTTTGGTCTCTCTCACATACACATTGAACACATCCCATGCTGGTACCTGTGTAGGAAACACAGACTTAAACCACGTGGTCCTACCCATGAGAATTTTCCCGTTTAGGCAGGAAGCTGAAGCCAGCATGTGAGAGGCAAAAGGGAAGTTAAGCAGATTCTAATTGAAGGATGCAAGCTTCAAGTTCAGGGGGTCCAGGATTCAGTGGACGTGGGGAGGTAGAGCAAGCTCCAGGTGGGAGGTGGGAGAAGCAATCGAAGCACCTGGACCTCTTCATGGCCGCTCCCTGGCAGTGACTGCTGGCGTCTCTCTGAGTGGGGGGTGGGCTCCACCGCTGCCCGGAGGCACTGGGCAGTGATCCCTGATGTTCAAAATGATGACTCTGAGAGCCTGCCGGATGCTCAATTATGTGCACTTGACACCCGAATCCCATTTCCCAAGCACAAAATGCAATCTGCAGGCCAGGTCATCCAGTCTCTCGTCCACTGCTTCAGGGCAATGATTACTCAGCTGCAGTTCTGGGGTGGCCAGGGGGGTCTGCAAAATTCACCCCCAAATGAACCTGAATTCTCCTTAAGGACCAGAATAGCACACCATGCTGTTGAGGAGAGCGGCGTCCCAGCACGAGCTAACAATTTGGTCACCCCGGGAAGGTCAGGAGAACTTGTTTAACGATGAGTCTGTTTTGTAATAAAGCTGGAGTTCATGGTTGGGTGATGGGACTTCCCAAGCAGCAGCAAGATTCAAGCATCTAATAGTACCGTCGGCAGCCCAGGGATTCCTTTAGAACTCAGCTTTCTGTTCGGAGTCCAGGGCACTTTGGGTCCCTACTAGGGTTTGCTGACCTGACAAGTGAGGCTGTAATGCAAAACTGGAGCTGAGGGCAAAGCACAAACCAGGCTGCAAATACTAGTTAAAGGGCAGGCATTTTGCCCACTGCCATCACAGACTCCCTGGGTTCATAAAGCTTTATTAATGCTTTCCCAGCTTGCACTTTGACTCGGTCATTACTTATTGCATAGGGGAGCCTACCTGCTGAGGGAGGTGCAGTCAGGGATGAGGGTCACCGTGTATGGGTGCGTGGTGGGATGTGAACGAGGGTGGGTGTGCCTTTTATTGACTGGGGAGAAACGAAGATGGGATACAGTGGGGAGGTGTCTGGGGTGGGGTGGGGTGTTCCTGTCTGTTCAGAACCCTTCACAGCTAAGTGTTTCATAGCCCTTCATGGGGGAGAACGGGTCTCTGGTTGGTGCCAACAGTCAGCGTGCTCAGCGGCTAAACAAAAGTTTGGAGGTTCGAAGAAAAGCCTGGTGAAAAAATCAGCCATTGAAAACTCTATGGAGCAGTTCTATTCTGACACGGGGTCGTCATGAGTCAGAGTCATCTGGACGACAACTTAAAAAAATTTTTTTTTAATGTGGGAGAAACAGAAGGAGGCTATACTCAGCTTCCTCATCCACTGCCCTCCACTCAGCCTACCCTCACCTCAAGCCTCATGCCTAGGATTTGGTAGGAATTCCTTACCTTCAGCATCTCTGAAGTTGAGGACAGCGTCTCCCCCTCACCTCCAGTTGTCTTGGGGTCATTCATTATTTTGGTAAATGGCACCTCCATCTCTCAGATCCTCAGACCAGAAACTTCAGAATCATCTTCAACTCTTTCTTCATCGCTGCCCACATCCTCTGTGTTGCTATTCCTAGTGATCCTACCTCAGAAATGCCTCTTGTATTCGTTAAGTCTTTTACATGCTTTTTATCATTTCTCTAGTCAGGTTGTTCCTCTTCAGCTTCTCTCCTAGCTCCAACACTTCAGCTCTCTGGTTTGTCTTTAACACCACTGCACAGTTATTGCTTACAATAACACACTCATGGCGCTTCTTTCCTCAAATAACTTTTAATGGTTCCACACTGATTTCACAATAAATCCCAAAGTCTTGAGCGTGGCATTCCACGCGGTCCATGCTCTGACTCCAGGATGCCTTCATGGTCCCACTTTCTGCTCTATCTCCCCATCCCCTGCTTCTGTCACTCTGAGCTGCCCAAATGTCCCCATGCTGGCATCTACTTTCACGTATCTACCACTTGCCCTTGAGTCAGTTCTACTCATGGCGACCCCAAGTGTTTCAGAGTAGAACTGTATTCCATAGGGTTTTCAATGTCACTGATCTTTCTGAAGTGGATCACTGTCACCACATCTTTCTTCTGGGGTGCATCTGGGTGAGTTCAAAACACCAACCTTTTGGTTAGTAGCTAAGAGTTTAACTGTCTGTGATACCTGAGGACTCCTTTCAGGCATTCCTGATATGTTGTTTCCTCAACCTGGAGTGCCCAGCCCTCATTCTCCAATCAGCAAAATCCTACTCATCCTTTGAAGTCCACCTCACATGGTGCCTCCTTCCCAATCAAATCTCATTACTTTCTGTACTCACAACACCTTACCCATCCCTCATTTAGTACTTAGTTAATTCTGCTTTACACACTTGTCTTTTCCACTGGTTTGTAAATTTCAAGAGAGTAGGTTCATCTTGGAAAACCCGGTGGCACAGTGGTTAAGAGTTTGGCTGCTAACCAGAAGGTCAGCAGTTTGAATCCACCAAGTGCTCCTTGGAAACCCTATGGGGAAGTTCTACTCTGTCCTATAGGGTTGCTATGAGTCAGAATCAGCTCGACCTCAATGGGTTTGGTTTTTTGGTTTGGCTAGGTTCCATCTTATTTGTGTTTTAATTGGTTTCCCGTATTTCCAACCCAGTACTTTGTCTATTGACTTGCTTGTCATCAGTCACCCTGTAATAATTATTGGTGGGAGTTGGATCTGGTAGAACAGGCACTATGGAGGATTTGTCCTGGGTTTAGTACCTGATCTCTAAGTACAAAAGTCCTGAATAATGGTCATTAATGTTCTGATTAATGACCTGGGCATCTCTGTGGACCACAGTATTTGGAGAAAGATTTATTCCACTTTCTAGAAGGGCTGGAAGTGGATGGGTTAAATGTATTTGTATCTTTTTTCTGTTATTCATGTACTGGGAGTTTATGTACAAATGCAATCTCATTTGAATTTCACAACAAAGCCATTATCCACATTTTATAAATGAGAAAACTGGCTTAGAAGGTTGTCCCTTGCCCAGGGCTATACCAGCAGTAAGTGGGACAGCTGATGCTACTGTTGGGGGTTGAGGAATGTACACACTGGTGTCAGACAGGTTAGAGTATTCACTTGATTACCAGCAAAGCTGGACAATAGAATACAGCTTGCACCTGGAACAGAATGTGCTTCCTCTCCTGTGTTCCCTCCAATCTTGACCTTGGAACCAGTCCATGGGGATGACTGGGTCTGCAGAATCAATGTTTGCCCTGATGGTCTGGCTGTTGCCCTTAACCCTAACCAGGCAGAGAGTACAGACATTACCACTTCAATAATATCCCTGTAGAAACGTGCACTAATGGCAGTTAGATGAACCCTTTTTTGTCCCTCCAAGAAGCGCACTGAGAATGGAGAGAAGGCTACACTTTCTCTGCAGGACTTCCTAGAAGGAAGAAGATCCTCTTTTGTGGGCCAGAAAAAACACAAGATGGCTGAGAGCTTGAATGCTAACCGAAAGGTTGACAGTTAGAACCCACCCGTCGGCTCCGTGGGAGAAAGACTTGGCGAGCTGCTCCAGTAAAGATTACGGCCTAGACCTCTTTAGAGAAAGATTAGACTGGACTATAAGACATAAAATAATACTTGTGAAGAGAGTGCTTCTTAACTCAAGTAGATGCATGACACTAAATGGGCAGCTCCTGTCCAGAGGCGAGATGAGAAGGCAAAAAGGGACAGGAGGTGGCTGAATGGACACAGGAAATATGAGGTGGAAAGGAGCGTGCTATCACATTATAGGGAGAGCAACTAGGGTCACAGAACAATGTGTGTATACATTTATGTACGAGAAACTAACTTAAACTGTAAACTTTCATTTAAAGCACAATATTTAAAAAAAAAAAAAAAAGATCACGGCCTAGAAAATCCTATGGGGCTTTTCTACTCTAACACATGGGGCAACTGTGAGTCAAAAATTGACTTGATGACACCTAACAACAACAACAACAATAAAAACACAAGGAAAAGGGAAAAAATGGTTTCCCCTACATGAATTAGGGGTGAAAGTAATACTAATACCTTCTGGAGTCAATTAGTTGACAACTCTCTACTAACCGGAAGGACCCACTACCCAGAACAGGGCATTCTATGAATCTGGCAGGATTTGACTAGAGTGAGTTTTGTGCTTTTGCTGCTGGCTTCCCTCTTTCTCACACACAGTTATAGACTCAGAGATGGTAAAACCAACCAAACCTGATGTCGTCGAGTTGATTCTGACTTATAGTGACCATCAGGACAGAGGAGAACTGCCCCATAGGGTTTCCAAGGAGCAGCTGGTGGATTCGAGCTGCAGACCTTTTGGTTAGCAGCCAAGCTCTTAACCACTGCGTCACCAGGGCTCCTCCAGCTGTGTGACCCTTGGTAAATCAGTTAGCGGTTTTTTATGCAATAGTTTCCTTGTTTGTAGAATGAAAATGGTAGGAGTATCTGCTTCCTTCAAGAAGTGGTTGTACAGATTAAATGAGTTAATCCACGTGACAGCGTCTAGCGTGGCACGGGGTCAATAGTAAGCTTACAGTGAATCTTAATCATTGGATATTCACGATATGTTTATTGAATGAATAACCTTTTCTTATCTAAGACCTTCCTCCTCCAGGGATGTTTCATCAGAACGGTGCCAGAGGATGAGTGACACGTGGCCAGAAAATTCAGGGATTCCTAGACTACCTTTGTGATTGATGGTAGAACCTGATCCTTGAGGATTCTCACCGCAAACCCTGGGGAACATTTCGCCTGTTTGTGCATATCAAAGTGGATCTCTGTGGGTGGGGTTGAGAATGTGAGGTCCACTCTGCCCTGGGTGAGCAGGAGCGGCTGTAGGGAAGGATCTGCTGGGAGTTGGCCTCGTGTAGGAGTCGGGTATACTTTGCAAAGAGATTGTCCTGTGCAGCTGAAGGGAACTCGTCCTGGAGACTTTATATGCAAAGGATTTGCATATTTATTTGAATGACTAGTCCAGGAACGATCCGAGTGTTCGTGTGTGTTTATAACAATCCATGAATATATGTCCATCGTTAACAAAATTCAGAGTAAAAGGGAAAAGGAGAATCAACCCACTAGTTCCTTATAAAAACCCTGGTGGCGTGGCGTAGTGGTTAAGAGCTACGGCTGCTAACCAAAAGGTCGGCAGATCCAATCCACCCGGAGCTCCTTGGAAACTCTATGGGGCAGTTCTACTCTATCCTATAGGGTCGCTAGGAGTTGGAATCAACTCTATGGCAACGGGCTAGTCCCCTATAGAGCAATCCCAGTTCACATTCCTGGCAAAAAGCCCTTTTAACAATTCAGTGTGTAACCTATATACACTGTACTTGTTTTCTGTGACTTGTATTTTTTAACCAACCATTTTATTAATGTCAGTATACATTAGAAAAAAAAATTTTTTTTTAAATGGCTGTTGAGTATTCCATGGTATGGATACAATATATTTTAAGTATTCCTTATTGAAGGACATTTAGGTTATTTCTGGTTTGTCTGCTTTTCTTTTGTTTTTGCTATTAAAAACGATGCTGCACCAACATCTTTACACAAAACGTTTGTATACGAATGTGAGTCTGCAGGCACGTGCTCTACTGGGTCATTTATACTTGCAGAAGCAGTGAATGAGAAAGCCCATTTTCCTACAACAAATATTATCCAACTTTAAAATTTTTGCCAGTGTTAAAACAACCAATCTGTTGCCATTGAGTGATTCGGACTCATAGTGACCCTATAGGACAGAGTAGAACTGCCCCATAGGGTTTCCAAGGAGCAGCTGGTAAATTCAAACTGCCAACCTTTTGGTTAGCACTGAGCTCTTAACACTGTGCCATCAGGTAGGTGAAAAATATTTCACTGTTTACCTTTGCATTTCCCTCATTTCCAGTGTGTTGCATGCTCCATTTTCTTTATTCGTATGGGCTTGTGTCAGTGTGTCCTTCATTTCCAAGTAGCATTAACCCACAGCAGCAGCAGCTTAGGGGCCAGGCCAGGTGAGGACATGGAGTGGAGTGACCAAGGCTGGGGACTGGCAGCCTGGCTCCTCTCTTGTGCTTCAGAAGCTCAGAACTTGGCCTGGCCCCATGACGTGTTCTGGGCCAGTCCTTGCTCCCTCCCAGGCTTGTTTCCTTCACGGATCTTCAGAGAAAACTACCCTCCGACTTCACAAGGGTGTGGTGAGGAATCAACACAGGAAGTAACACCCTTAGCATTGTTCTGTGACTAGGTCTGGCCCTGCTGTAAATGGAAATCAGAAATTCACCTCAGGGTTTAGAAAACACTTTGTGAGCCTTCAGGGGAGGGATGGATTCTCCTTTCCCGGCTTGAGTGCACCCCAGGCTCAGCACAGAGGCACAGACTGAGCCCCTCGGTGAGTCCCCACACAGCCACTGCCAAGGTCCTGATCTCATCCGGAGGCCATGACTCAGGGCTACATGGCGCGTCAAATCCTGTGACCACAAACACACACCCAAGCAGATTTCTCAGGCCAATTGCTTTCTGAAACATTCACTGAGGTACAGGCAAGTTCCAGAAAGACGGAATCGTGTGGCCTGTTCCCCTGGTGTTTGTGTAATGATTTGACGTAAAGGAACGACCTTGTCTGGCCATTCTCTTGGCCGTCACCAGGCACGTGAGGCCCTCTGTAAGCCTCGAACTGGCTTGCTCCATCCAACGCTGGCTTTGGCGGAACCGGCACTGCAACTGTCTTTAAAAAAGCTGATTTATTTTGCATTTACAGAAATTAAAAGAAGAAATATAAAGAATAACATAAAACACCTTTAAAAAAAAATTACAGATATAGATAACTACTCTCCCAGTAAGCCCCTCCTATCCCTTTCTTTGCTGGTCTGGGACAGTTACTCCAATAAGCTTTGTGAACTTAAGTACCATGGTTTTGTCCAAACGACACCTGTATTATGGGTTTTGGTAATGCCAACAGCCCATCCCTTTGGGCATTATTTTCTTATACGCACTGTAGGCAGTATACGTGTGGGCGTGTTATCTGGGAATAATAAGGTACGTTTTATCCAGTTTTACAAACACGTTGATGTATAAATGATCCCTCTCTATATTGTGTTGTTTTAAAAAAGTGCTATTTCATTGTTATATAATTCTTCATCTTGATTATTCATGCAACACAGTGTTTTGTAGGTATGCCCATGTTAATGTGTACATCTAGATCTTTCTTTTGAATTGCTACATATACTGTTCTAGTCCCTAAACAGATCTGGTTTTCACTCCAGTTTTTCTTAAATCACTTTTTGTATTTCTTTTAAAGCCAAAATACTTAACAGTTTGATGATGTTTCCCCTCTGATTATAAGAACAAAACACACATGCTCATTATTGTAGAAAATTCAGAAGTTCAGACACACAGAGGGAAAAAGAAAAATCACCTTACGCCCATTCTACTCGTAACTATAATTAACATTTACTTTATTCCTTTTCAGTCTTTTTCTACTAAAAACAAAAACAAAACCCATTGCTGTCCAGCCAATTCCGACTCGTCGCCACCCTATAGGACAGAGTAGAACTACCCCCTAGGGTTTCCAAGGAGTGGCTGATGGATTTGAACAGCCTACCTAAATTTTTTTTTTTCTTACCTTTTGGTTAGCAGCCTAACGCTTAACCACTGTGCCACCAGGATTCCTTTCTACTAATAGGTACATAGATAAATTTATTTAATTTGAGTGTTCATCCATGTCATTAAGTATTCTTTGACAACATGATTTTAATGGTTGTGTAAACCCCTCTTATATTCATATGATAATTAAACGAATCTCCTACTTTTCAATATTTTGCTATTAAAAAATAACATTATTCTTGACTCATAATGGCAAATCTTTTCCCAGAAAAGCCAGGCTTCAGGCATATTCTGATACAGTCAACACATAGTCACCTAGGCATTACATAAGCCTTAGAAGGCACAGGCCACACCTCGCCACCTATTGAGCATTTAGCTCCTTGCCAGGCTATTACTTACAGGATCGCGTGTTACTTTTCACCACAGTCTTATGAGATAGGTGCTGTTCAAACACCCATTCACGCATGCGACACGTATTTATTGAGTGCTTAGGGTGTGCCAGGCACTGTTCTAGACCTGAGGATACAACAGGAGACAGGCAATGTCCTTGCACTCGTGGAGCTTCCCTTTTACTTGGAGATAATGGACAGTGAGTAACTACCTCTAAAATGTAACATCAAGGAAAAGAGCAGAGTGAAGAGGAGCGTGATGGAGTGGTCAGGCATGGCCTTTCTGACAGTGTGACGTTTGAGTAGAGACCTGAAGGAAGTATGGCTCTCCAGGCAGAGGAGAAAGCAAGTGTAAAGGCTTGAGATGGGCACATGTTTAACACGGCTGAAGATCAGTGTGTCTAGAACAGGGTGAGGCAGAGGGAAGTAGTAGAAGAAGGCGTCAGAGCGGTAATGGTGGTGGTGGGACTAGATCCTGTATTGTGTATAGGCTGCTGGAGAGACGTCTGCTTTCACTCGGAGTAAGATGTAGGGTTGGGAGCAGAGAAGGGATGTGATCTGTCTTGCTTGTGTGGACAAAAGATGACGAAGCGGTGAGGGTGGGAACAAGAAGACCAGTTAAAGAAGCTATAACAAATGATTATCATTCTTTAGTAAGAAAGGGAACCGAGGTTCAGAGAAGCTTAACAGCTTAACCAATGTCACACAACTTGCAGCTTGCAGAGCCAGGATTTGCACGTGGGTCGGCCTGGTGCCAGACCCCAGGCTTTTAATCCCTTTGCTTTGTTGCCACACGGTATAGCATGTGATATTCATTCAAAAACTATTTTGGGATATTTGCTATGTGCCAGACATTATTCTAGAACAGCGGTCAGCAAGCTACTGCCTGTGGGCCAAATGCAGGTATTTCCTGCAAGCTAAAAATAGTTTTTATATTTTCAAAGGCTTATTAGAAAATCAACAAATAAACAAGAAAACAAACCAAAGAAGAATATAACAGAGTCATAGGTGACCTGCAAAGTCTAAAATATTGGCTATTAGGCTCTTTACAGAAAATGTTTGCCAACCCCTGTTCTAGAACATTGGTGAACAAAACAAAGATCCCTGTCCTCATGGAGCTTATATTTTAGTGATATGAACCATATAAATGGTACGTGGAGAGAGAGGATCTCAGAACGTGGGTACATCACTTCTGGGGAGGATGAGCCAGCCAGTAGACTCCATGGAGATGGTGCTGTTTAAACTTACCCTCGAAGAACTAAAGGATTTCGACAGCCAGAGGGACCAGCCCTCCCCAGCGAGTGGCCTGTACGTTGTAGGTTGTGTTTTGTTCTTTCCGGTGGCAAAGCTGCTGCACATGCCTTTTGATGGATGCTCAAACTCAAGGCAGGAATGCCACTTGTTTAATGGCTCGTTGAGTTTGCAAGTTATAAACTGCATTACCTCCATAACATTTTTATTTGAACAGTACTTGTGTTCCCTAATAAAATGTGGAGAACATGCTGAAATAGCATTTATGCAATTGATGCCAAGGCTTGAGAAATCTGTTACTCTGGTTGTTTTTACTTTAACAATCCAGGAGAAGGACAGAGAGCAAGAGTGTTCCTGAATGAGCACGTGCCAATTTTATTATCAGTGATGGCGATAATAATGGTTGGTAAGGAAATTGATATCATGATATTTAACATGCAGAATTTTAAAGATAGTCTATTATTCTGAGTTACATGTACTAGAGAGTAATAAAAGCTTGATTTCTTGGCATATTTAGAATCCCTTCAAGTGTGTGTTACAAGGAAAATTTGTGTTGTTTTGTTTAAGTTCCCTTGCCCCAGGAGAGGATCCTGGCAGGTACCATGGTGTTTATCCTTGTTCATTTATTCAAAAGATAATTTACGGAGATTGAATGTGTGCCAAGCACTGGAGAGAACAGAAAGTTGGGAAGCATTTGGTGTCTGCCCGTAAGAAGCTCATGGTCTAGCTGGGCATGCAGGTGTAAAGGTGGTAATGACACAGACAGACAGCTGTCCTAGGAGAGCTGAGGCTACCAAGGCTAACCATTCGAGCAAGCACAAATCTCGGGTCATAATCTCAGGTCTGCAAGAAATAGCCACTATTCTATTTTTTTGCCTCCTTCCCTCCGAACTGGTGGGAAATTCCATTTTGGCTGCTATTGGGCCTCCCTTACCTGTGAAGTATGAAACCAGAATTGGAGGCTTCAGCGTTGGCTGGAGAGAATGTTAAATGTCTCTGTTGGCAGGACATCTGGGTGGCCGCTGGCATCTAACTGTCTGACCGTGTGGTGGTCCCTAGGAGTGCAGGGCAGCAAAGCTTGCCTTCAGGGCTGGGGCTGCGAATGCTGGTGGCCTGGGTCCCACCTTTCTAGGCATGAAATGTAGCTACATCTGTCAAGTCTGTCTCCTCCTGTGGAATCAGGACCTGGTTCCTGGTAAAAGCGGAACCTGCAGAATGTCCCAGACTTCTGTAGCCTCACTCTCTGTTTGATCCTTGCCCACAAAGAAGGCACCCTTAGCATAATCTCTTTGTTGAGTTTAAGCTTTTACAAAAGATCTGAGCTTCTGCTTTCATCAGTCCTCTGAAGCAAAGAAAATGCAAAGGGCTATCTATGGGCCAGGAGCCCTGGTGGCACAGTGGTTAAGTGTTTGGCTGCTCATTGAAAGGTTGGTGGTTTGAACCCACCGGCCATGGCACAGGAGAAACATGTGGCAGTCTGCTTTGGTAAAGATTTACAGCCTTGGAAACCCTATGGGGCAGTTTCACTGTGTCCTATAGGATTGCTATGAGTCGGAATCGACCTGATGGTGTAGGGTTTTTTTTTTTTAAATCTATGGGCCTGGGCCTGGGGAGTAAAAATACAAGGAAAAGAGACAGACATTCACGTCCAAAGAATTGCCCTGCTACTCATCTGAGGGCCTTCTCTTCCACACTAGGCTCTGTCCCACACACTGGGTGCTTGCTCACTGCTGCACTTAGGAGCAGAGCACTGGGATTGCACAGCAGAGCGTAGATGGCCTAGAGAGGTCAGAAAAGTGTTCAGTGCTTCCTGGAATGGGGGTGTTGGAGGAAGTGGAGGCATTTACCCTGTGGGCCAAAGGCTCTTCTAGCCAGAGGCCAAGACTTGTGAGGATTGTGGAAGAGCTGTCTAGAAAGTATGACAAAGGACTGTCATAGACTGAAAGCAAAATGGTTTATTTCTCCGAATTTGAACTGGAACCTACAATGGGATGTGGAACACGGAGGGCCCAACTTTGCCTGGGGGAGTTAGAGAAGGAGGGTTTCAAGGTAGAGGCAATATTTGAAGGAGACCTGAAAGATGCAAGGCTGAAAGGGCATTCCAGGCAGACACGATGCGTGGAGAGATTCAGAACTTTTGAGAGGACTCAGTAAAGGCGACAGACACATTGGGGCAGGTAGAGAGAGAGAAGGCTGGACAGAGAGGCACAGGTGGATGGCAAAGGGTTCCACGGTCATGCTAAGGCATCTGAATTTCATACTGTGGTCCCTAGGCATCTAACACAGGAGCTGGTCTACTTGACTGCATCAGAATCACCCGGAGGGCTTGTTAAAACAGACTGGCTGGCTGCTGCAGAGTTTTCATTCAGCAGGTCCGCAGTGAGGCCAGAGAATCTGCATTTCTAACACGTTCCCCGGAAATGCTGATGCTGTTGGTCCTGGGACCCCACTCTGAGAACCACTGCTCTAATGGAAGGCCCATGTGCCAAATGTAGGCTCCAAGGTTCAACCGAATAGATACATTTAGGGGAAAAGTTCACCCGATGTGCCAGCGCACATGCCCTAGAAACCCAGCAGGACTAGGTCTGACAGCTTCAGAAGAAGGGTCGGGAGGCTTGAATCAATGAATAATTATGAGCAAAGCACAACCGAATTAGGTGATTTTGAGCAGTTTCTGGTTTAACACCACTAAAACAATAGGAAGGTTCTTGACAGAAGGAAAATAGATATGCATAAAGCTTCCAAAGACTACTCACATTCAGTGCTCGGCTTCCAAGAATCAGACCCTTGGCTCTCTTTTGTTATCTACGAAGTGTTAACGCTGTTTGAGCAGAATGAGGCTTGGCTGGTGGAACGCCTTTGACAGATGAATCAGAGGGAGCTCTGTGGGCTGGCATGTGGGGGAGGTCCTGTCAGGACAGGCAGAGGGCTGGATGGTGAGACGAGGCCACCCAGGCATCTAATGCACTGACGGGGTGCACCCAACATGGGAGAGATCCTGGTAACGTCAGTACTGGTCTGTATGACCTCATTTTACCCCGGGGACCTATTAGATGTGCAATTCTTCTCCTTTTTGTCTGTGAGACTCTGGCCAGGTCCCGTTTGATGTCAGGAGTTGGACTGAAAACTAGAGATGGCCTATGCAGGAGCCCCACCCATCTCTGTATGTCTCGTGCCTTGTGCAGAAGGTCTGAATGATCTAAGAAACAGTAAGGCATTCTGATCTGGGACTGCGAGGCAGTGTTTAGTCCAAGCAGTGCCATGGGAAAAATGCTTGATTTTTATTACAAAGTGAAAAAAACGATACAGAACTTTATGTACACCATAATTGTGACCTCCAGATTTACATTCTTGCTCTTATTCTTTCTTGATTAAATCTTGACCCAGTTCATAGCTAACTGCCCACTGTATCTGAACTCTCTCTGAATGTCCAAGGGACACCTAACACCCCAGCCAATGATGCCTAAGACATAATAATCTTTGGTGAATCTGCCTGTCTCCACTGTACCCTGAACTATACATGCATTTTCTCTTCCAGGGTAATGGGTTCACCCTTCCCCAGGCACTGTTGTTTGAATTCCCGGAGCCATCATTTCCCCTACCAGTCACTTGCCAGATGGAATCAGGTCTGCCTTCACAACTCTCACTCGTTTGCATGCAAACCAGTCCCACTCTAGTTTGCTTCCTCCCCATCATTTTTTTTTTTTTTTTTCTTTACTGCTTTTTACAACAGCCTCCTAAACTTCTTCCCTGCCTCCAGGTCCCTCAGCCCTTCCCATCTCTCCTTCTCCAAGCTCAGCCTCAACTATTATCTACGGGGTGTTGAGGTGTCCAAAGTTCTTAGATCCTATCACTACACCGGTATTAACTTTCACGTGCCTGCAAGAGATTCCAAACTCCTTAGCACTGGGATGTTAGAACAGTCATCTCAATAGAGTCCTACCACACTCCCTACTCCCCAACCTAGTCCTCAAGTGCCTTTTCAGTTCTATGGTGCCATACATCCAGACCCTGCCCCCACTGAATACCTGACACCCCTGCCTCATATCCTCAGTATTCCCTAATGCTGTTTCCTTCAGACCAAATGAAATTTACCTTTGTTTCCCTCCCTTCCTAAAAGGCCTTTTCTTATTGGATTCCGACAACTGTGTTCTTTTACGTTCACTATCATTATGACAGTGCACGTGGTTCCAAACTACAGCTGCTAATTGCGCAGATATTTGTGCCTCCCTTAGGAGTTTATAAGCTCATTGAAGGCAGTCGTCCTACATTTTTCGTCTAGGACCTTACACGTACTCCTGAGGACACGTGGCTTTTCCAGGTCTGAGCATTCAGACGGACCCTCTCCTGAAAGTCTGTGGCACCCAGTCACAGGTGTCATGTTGCTGTTTAGTTGCTCTTGAGTCAGCTCCAACTCCTGGTGACCTTACGTATGACAGAACGAGACGCTGCCCCGTTCTGCGCCGGTAGGTGCCATGTTGCTGTTAGTTGCTGTGTAGTTGATTCCTACTCACGGCAGCCCCGTGTGTGCAGGGGAGAACTGCACTCCATTTGGTTTTCAAGGCTGTGACCTTTCAGAAGCAGATCGCCAGGCTTGTCTTCTGAGGTGGGTTTGAATCACTAACCTTTCGGCTACTAGTTGAGCGCTTAACCATTTGTGCCACCCAGGAACCATAACAGGTGCCATCCCCAACCAAAAACCAGCCCGTTGCTGCTGATTCTGACTCACAGCGACCTCATAGGACAGAGTAGAACTGCCCCATAGGGTTTCCAAGGAGCGCCTGGTGGATTTGAACTGCCGACCTTTTGGTTAGCAGCCATAACTTTTAACCGTCACGCCACCAAGGCTCTATAGGTGCCACAGTGTTGTTAAATTCGTATGCACACTATCAGTTCCTCATTGGGAAGGCCTTCTGCTGCTTTTGTAATGATTAGAGACCATCGACATATGGCACTAGTTCAATGCCTTGCATACTGGTCACTCCATAAATGATGGCTGTTACAATTATTGGTATTTTAATTCCCTACTGTGCTTTCAAGAGTACGCATTCACCCAATATTTAGTCCAATATCAACCTAATGAGGTTTCCCGTTTTCTAGTTGGAATATGTAAAAGGTAAGCTCTTTGAGAGTTAACTAGTCACTCTCCTCAGCTCTAGGATGGATTTCAGGGATGTTACTGAATTTCTTTTTTCAATTTTTAAGATAAAACTGAGTGTAAAATAGATAAATTACAAAGATTATCCCAGATGTTACAGACATCCATAGCAAAATATTTCTTCTAAGAAATTGTAAAAGAACCCAAATAAGAGATGAGGTGATCCTTCCTGTCACTGTCTGCTGAGACACACCTGAGAAAGGTAAAAAGTGGATGTCCTGGCTTTGCTGCCCAGATCCTGCCTCCTGGTGCATCCTCACGGTAGGTGACAATTACTGGGAAGGGTGGGGTGGGGATGGGGAGGGAGGAGTAGATTCTGGGATGTAAATATCACTTTAATAGGGAAGCTGGATTCCTACTTCTAATTTGCTTGACTTCTCTCTAGCAGGAGGTTGGGCAGTATTATCCACTTTTATGCACAACTGACCTGGGACCGTTTTGAACCACTGACCTAGAAATGACAGATTCGATAATCCATTTACAATCCCCACAAGGCTGCCTGTCTCTCTCCACAATTTGGTTCCAGGTTTGAGCCAGAGGGAAAAGCCTCTATCTCTCATCCCCTGAAGCCAGATTTGAAGGAAAACCCTCAAGGTGAAGGGCTTCAAATGACATCATTGGGTTTCTGGGCTTTTTTAAAATAAGTTTTTATTTTTCTCTCTTCTTGAAAAGAGATTTAAAACCTCCTTGGTGTCCAGCCATCTTTCTGGCTGTCTCATCTCCTTTTCTGATATTTTAGTGTGTAATTCATCTCTCTTGCAGCAAATCGAGACAGTCTGCCTGGTAGATGCTATACTTGTGTGTTTTACTTTTATTACAAAATGAATAGAAATACAGCTTTGCCTTATGCAACACGTTTGTCACTGAGCCTTTAAAATGGATATTTTAAAATATATTAGAAGAGCGAGAGGTTTAAGGGACCCTCACAGAAGTGCCTTACTAAAGTGAAGACATTTTCAATTTTTTTTTTTTTTACAGTGGGGCAAAACTATGTAAATATAAAAGCCAACGCAGTGACAAGCAGGCCTAAAAGAACACTTCAATGCATATGCGCCTCCGCTCACAAGCACCTATTTCACCTGTTTACACGTACTCTAAGTGCTGGCCTTTTGTTCTGTTAAGCCTTACGAGTTCCTTTGTTCTGCCCACTCCCCCTAAATGCAGTGTTCCCCCTCTCTCCATAAAAAAAAAAATGATGTACAAAATACAGGAGAAATAATGATGGATTTTTTCAGCTATCACAAGGCTAGTCCAAGGTTTTCGGCATAAGGCTGAAAAGGAATCAGATGAATAAAATTGATGTCTTTGGTTCTGGGGTGTGGGAGGAGGAAATGAAAGGCAGAAGATGAATGGCAGTCTATGTTTGGTCTTTCTCTTCCATTATTTATAAATTCTCTCGAACATTTCGGCATACAGTGAGAAGGGTTTCTGTTAGAGTTTTCCTCTGAGGATATTCAGAAATTAATAAATGAAGCCGGTTCGCTTCCAAGAATAAACAAAAGGGGTCCAGTGCATACTCTGGATTTTCTCTATCTGTGAATACCGTTCCAACAGTATGTTTACTCCCTTTATTCATAAATGGTGGCAGAGCTGCAGGGATTAAGCTGGCTGAAGCTCAACAAACTGCCAGAGCAGTCTAAGCCTGGATTGTGGGTCAAGAACAAGAAGACACTGTCCCAAACAACAATGGAAGAGATTTTATTGAATCAGAGTTGCATTCATATATTAGCTCCAATTTATATAGTTCATAAAAACTCTAGTCCTTGGGGAGGGGACCTGACCCAAGGAAACGACCTATGCCAACTTGAGGCACTGCGTGTTAAAGCCGTCTCCTTCTCTGACAGCCACCGCCTCCAGCAGGGACTGCTTCTTCTGCGTACTCCGGGAAGACTCCAGCTCGTACATGGTCGTCAGGTTGAAAAGCACGCTCTCATGCAGGTAGTGCTTGGGGTCTTGCTGCACCATTGCTTCCAGCTGCCGGAGGGAATCCTTCAGCTTCCCCAGGTAAAGCAGACACACGGCAGCATTGTTATTAGCCTAGAGAAATGGAGCACATGTGCAGAATTAGATCAAAGATCACATACTAGAAAGACGTCGTTTGCCATCAATTCAGAACCACACTTGTTTATTCCTGAATTGAGTCCTGGGTCCTGAGCGTCAGGACTGCCATTCTTTGTGCCGGGGGAGATGGCTGTGCAGAGCTGTACAAGAGGCGGGGGCTCAGGCGGGCCTGGAAACCCTCCCCGGACAACCACTGCAACTGCTGGATCCCAACGGGCTTGAGACAGGCCAGCAGGTGTTATTTTAAATTTGATCTCCTGTACGTTTCTAGAATCTCTGTGAGATGCTGTGGCTGAGGACCCTAGGGTTACTGACTATATATGTTTCTGCTCGGGAATCTTACCACTGCATTTGTCGGCTCGATCCGTAAAATTTCTGTGAAGAATCTGTGGGCTTCTGCAAAGTTATTCTGACCCAGGTAAAGGAAAGCTCTGTAATGTAAGTGACGTATGAAGCAGTTAGCCAAGGAAAGCCAAGATGCTGGTGTACACCGACAGAACTGATAGGGTGGCTGACAAAAACTGCCCAGATCTGAGCATTTGACATTTGCTCTTCCAAGCGTAATCCTGAGTAGTCTGGGTGCTAATGCTTCCCAGGTGGAGGTGGTAACATTTGAGTTGACTGAATCACATCGGACATTCTGGCTAGCACATGAGAGCCCGGTAAGTCTAACTTATGTTAATTTAGAAATAGTACCTTCACCGAGAACTCTCTCTGGCTATAAAACCAGATCGCTCTGTTTTCCGTTCTTGCATGCACGCTTTACGCTGGGCAGAGACTGTCTCAACGAACAGGCCCACACTGAGCTACACAATTATTTTACTCATAAAAGCTGATCACGGAACACCTGAACACATGAATTCAAAGTGGCTGGTCTGCTAGAGACAGTAAACATCTCTGCAAATGTATGTTGAAAATGGGAGCAATATAAGCAGTAGTTTGAAAAACAAGGGGGAAACCTCCTTAAAATCTGTTTTTATGATGAAAAGAACATCACTGCAATTCAAGAAAACATCAGTATACCTCAAAGGTCTGTGATTTATTCAGTCTCAGTTCTGAACGACACAGAACAAGGACCTTCTCTCTAGAGGGCTTTACTATTCAGTAAGTACTATTTATCTTGGGAAATTTGAGGAAAAAAAATATATACAGTGTAAAAGTAGATACCTGTTCATTAAAACCATTATTTTACCCTGTAGTCCGTCCAATTTCTGTGTTAGTTTCTCAACGTCTTGAAAATACTTTTCAGCTGTTTTTATGTCTCCAATCTGCTTTGACAAAATTATTTAGTTCAGTTAACAAATCCAAAGAAATATAAATCTACGTTCACATATGTATAAAAAAAATTTTTTTTAATATCATAGTAGAATGTGAAGACATTTATATGCCAGATATTTATACTAATAATTTATTATTAGTAAAGAGTAACAATTTACTAATCATTACTTTTTGTAAAAAAGGAGAAGACATTTAAGATACAGTGGCAAGTTACCAGTCTATATTTCAGAAACTAAGTTGTGAAAACACATGCCTTATTGAGAAGCCTTACAGTTTAGTAGCTTATACTCTTTGAAATAAATACGTTAAAAAAAAAACCAAACCCGTTGCCATCGAGTCATTTCTGACTCATAGTGACTTGAACTGCCCCACAGGGTTTCCAAGGAGCAGCTGGTGGATTCGAACTGGTTAGCAGCCGAGCTCTTAACTACTCTGCCACCAGGGCTCCAAATCCTGGCATAGCACTAAATAAAATGAATAGTAAATAAATTTAAATTTTGGTATACTATGGCAAGCCCCAAATCAATTTTATTGATACTTGAGACCAGTAAAATAGGTACTATCAAGTTTACAAATTTAAAAAATATTTTGCCATCTTGTTGTTAGGTGCCGTCGAGTCGGTTCTGACTCATGGTAACCCTATTTACGACAGAACAAAACACTGTCCGATCCTGTGCCATCCTCACAATTGTTGTTATGCTTGAATCCACTGTTGTAGCCACTGGGTCAATCTATTTCGTTGAGGGTCTTCCTCTTTTTCTCTGACCTCTACTTCAGCAAGCATGATGTCCTTTTCCAGGGACTGATCCTTCCTGATAACATGTCCGAAGTATGTGAGCTATAGTCTTGAATCCTTGCTTCTAAGGAACATTCTGGTTGTACTTCTTCCAAGACAGATTTGTTCGTTCTTTTGGCAGTCCACAGTATATTCGATATGCTTCACCAACATCACAATTCAAAGGCGTCAATTCTTTTTCGGTCTTCTTATTCATCGTCCAACTTCCGCATGCATATGAGACAACTGAAAACATCATGGCTTGGTGCAGGTGCACCTTAGTGTTCAAGGTGACATCTTTGCTTTTCAACACTTTAAAGAGGACTTTGCAGCAGATTTGCCCAATGTAATGCGTCTTTTGATTTCTTGACTGCTGCTTCCATGGGTGTTGACTGTGGATCCAAATAAAGTGAAATTCTTGACAACTTCAGTCTTTATCATGATGTTGCTCATTGGTCCAGTTGTGAGGATTTCTGTTTTCTTTATGTTGAGGTGTAATCCATACTGAAGGCTGTGGTCTTTGATCTTCATCAGTGTTTCAAGTCCTCTTCACTTTCAGCAAGCAAGGTTGTGTCATCTGCATATCGCAGGATATTAATGAGTCTTCCTCCAATCCTGATGCTCTGCTGAACTTCATATAGTCCAAATTTCAAAAATTTTGCCACAGCAATATAGAATTCTACTGTAAAAAAAAAATCCCACAATTACTGGGCATGTAAGGAAGGTTGTGTCATCTGCATATCACAGGATATTAATGAGTCTTCCTCCAATCCTGATGCTCTGCTCTTCTTTGTGTCTCAGGGCCAGCCTTAAAAACCAGTACTCTGATACAGTGAGCTCTGTATAACAATAATCATATAAAATATTGTCTTTTCCACATAATAATTTCATAACAATAAAACAATTTAAGTTTGTGCATTTTACATCCTAATAAGTAAAGCTGAGGGGAGCGATAACTGAGTAGTATCATTTGACTTACTCTTTTCATTGCATCTCAGTCACTTAAACAAATCCTGCTTAAACTCTCAAACAACTTGTAGGGGAGGCAATTCCCCATGGGTTGCTCACATTTCTGTTTGTCTTCTGGGCAGAGGCATGACTCCCTCTGTCTCAGACTATCTTTTCAGGATGTCTGTATAGTGAACAGCCATGGGAGACAGAAATTATGTCTCTGGAGAATGGGCAGGTACATTTACTGCCCAGCATAATCCCTAAGCTCAGGATTACTCTCTGGTAATGTGACCACTGCAGGTATCATATGACCCTCTTCACATTGCCCTGAGGAAACAGGCTCAGTGTTTGGTGAAAAAAATAACAATACTCTGGCAATGCTGCTGTTGCTGTGAGTAACAAATGTCCATCTCTGATCCAAGAATCTTATGACTTTTGCCAGAATACATGAAACTGGCAGCAAACCTATTAGCTTGTGAGTAGGATAAAATCTCGACTCTTCGCAGTTGTTGACACTACCAAACGAACAAAGAGACACCTCCACCATGTTGTTGTTAGGTACTGTCAGATAGATTTTTGACTCATAGCGACCCCACAGGATGGAGTAAAACTGCTCCATAGGGTTTTCTAGGCTGTAATCTTTACAGCAGCAGATGGCCAGGTGGCTCTCTCTCCCGTAGAGCTGCTAGGTGGGTCTTAGCTACCAAGCTTTCGGTTTGCAGCTGAGTGCTTAACCATTGTGCCACCAGGGCTCCTTCCCCACCGTGTTAGAAGGGAGAAAAACAAAACAAAACAAAGCAAAATATTCAAATAACAGAATATACACACACGCAGAAGAAAACAGAATGGCATTTCTTCTCTTCTACTACAGAGTTTAAAGTGGTTTGGAGTTATCTACTACAGACTTTTCACTTAACTAATTGACTAAAAAGAAACCAAGGTCAGTGTGGGCTCAGTGGCAGGGCCCTCAGCTTAAATATCCGGATTTCCTGCAATGGGTTCACTTTAACGGGACAATGTTTCTTACTGACCTGAAGATTATTATAGCCAATAATAAGGACTTATCAAGCCCTTTGTATGAGGCAGGTACTGTGCTGGTGCTAAGCGCTTCAAACACATCTCATTAACTCTTATAACAACCCTGCGATGCAGACACTATCATTGTCTTCATTCTCTAGGTTAAAAAAACAAAAACATGGGGCTCAGAAAGGTTAGGCAATTTTCTTAGGTCACAGAGCTAACAAGTAACAGACTGGGACTTAGAACCCAGGTCTGTCCAACTCTCATGCGTTGGCACTCTGCACCATATGGCCTTGTAAAGTTGATAAAGGCCTTTTACTGAAAATACTTTTTTAGTGAAAGAGAAAAATCTTCGTATATTTTTTGCCATCTACTGATTTTTTTGGTGATTAGGAAGTAAGTTTTATCTTCATAATTATTAAAATGTAATGAGGATTTAAAATCCTACCATTAGAGACAGCTTAAAAAACTAAACCATATAAAAAGGCAATTAAAAGTATTGTAGGATATCTAGAAAATAGTTATTTGAAAAAACAAACAAAAAGTGGATAAACTAATCAAGAAAAACAAAGCACAAATAAAATTGGAAATGAAAGAAGATCCGTACAAAGGAAAACTGAAATAACTATCAAAGAAGACTATATTTTATACAATTCTATGTAAAAATATGGATCAAATAGGTGATTTTCTAGGAAACACTAGATTAACAAAATTGATCCCATAAACAGGAAAAGAAAACCTCAGACATAGAATACTAAAGCAGATTAATGAAAATAATGAACTATGAAAATTGATCAGAGTCTATGTGTATTCCTAAAGTGCCCGGCAGAGGTATTCCTTAGGTAAATTATTCAGACCTTCCAAGAACAGATAATTGTAAAATATTCAAAATTTTGCAGAGAACAGAGAAAGACAAAAAACTTCTAACTTAATTTCACAAGGTAGCAAACAGCTATCAGAGGCTTTTGAGAAGAGCATACATGTGCCCACACCAACCCGCAGACTAAGTTCACTTATAACAATAAATGCAAAAATCTAGGGACATATGCCTCCCTGGAATCCCAACCTATTGGTTCTGTCCTTGGGAGTAACAACTCATAGGGGTACTTTCTGTGGCAGAGATGAAGAGTACTCACTATATCTGATTCCCCCTCCTCCCTGGAAAAGACTGCGGCTCTCTGCAGTCATGGCGAGCCAGGGACTAGGTCTGGCCTAGAGCTGGTGTGAGTCTTCTCTTCTCCTCCTGCAGCGGTGTCTGGAAGCCACATGTCCCTGATGGTGTGGCTACGAGGGGGAAGAGGCCTGGACCCCTGAATTGCCACTTGGACGGGAGCTACCCCACAGAGCTGTTGGGCCCACGGTGGGCTATGCATGAGCAAGACATAAGGTTTTCTGTGTTAAGACACTGACATACTTGGGTGGTTTGTTACCACAGCATGGTCAATCCTGTCTTGACTAATACATTTTTTTTTTGCCATATGACAGCCTTTCAGATACGTGAAGAGAGCTAAAATTCTTAGTTCTGTCAACTCTCTCTCTTATATCATAGCATTTTTTTTTTTTTTTTTGAATCTTCACTATCTTAGTTGTCCTAAAGTCATTACAGATTGTCAGTACTGTAGTTGTGAGCCGTTCAATGAAGAGGGCATTGAGAACTATTTCTCTTTGTGTTACGGGCATCAGATTATTTTAAACATATTCAAAGACAGCATAGCTATTTTAAAGGCCAAAATCGGTTGTTACCTTACATTATATTTATAGTTAACTAAAAATTTCACTTCTTTTCATATTAACTATTGATAAACTGTAGTCACAAATACAGGTCTGAAATTGATGTAGAAAATAATTTAGTCCAAATTTTTATAAGTGTACATAAAACATTTTCGTATTTTAAAATTTGTCAGAAAAACTGACATGGTCCAAATGGGAAAATTCTCCTGATCAAGGTACATAAGATAATAATAAAAAATGTAATATAGTGTACGTTATTCTAGTTTTTCTCTTTTGAGGTCTCCTTCATCAACGCCTCTTTCCCTTTTAACCTCGTAAATATAGATGTTCCTGTCTCTAACCTTGGTTTTCTTTTCTTTCCTTTTATCTCCTTTCTCTCTGAAGAACAGACACCTGTGGTCCATTTGGGAACTAGGCAGAGTATAAATAAATAAATTAGACTACATTGATGTGGCAGACTCCTTTACCTAACTCGGTAGACTTACCTGTCTTTCACGTTTTTGCACCTGGCTGCTGAATATTGAATCATGTAGAATGATACAGATGGCATTTTGTATCTTTGGCCCATTTTCACAAGAACTAGGCAAAATATTACTACTTCTGTTTTACTAATAAAGTAAGGTGCAAAGAGGTTAAGTGACACAGTTAAGGTTATACAATTATTAAGCAGGGTGGCTTTGGGCAAATCACTTATTTTTTCTGAGATTCTTTGGGTATCATCTGCTGTATCTATAAAACGTAAGGATTAGATAATCTAAGGTCAAAGAAAGCAGACTTTAAGAGCTAAATGGGACATTCCCCTGTCCTACCCCCTCTTATTTTATAGATGGCGTTAACTATATTATACTTTGGGAACTGATGTCATATATCTCACCTGTCTTGCCCAATCGGTGGGCAGGTCTGAAGTAAGAACCAAGGCTTCTGAGACAATCACTTATTCTTGATATGATGCAATATGAAGTACACAGCCCTCCCTAGACATGAAGTTTTTTTTCCCACCCAAATACTGAAAATGAATCTTAATAATCTTCCAGTTGACTGGAAATATTGGGGTAAAGGAATTAAATGTATCACAAGGAAACAATTAGATACATCCAGGATGTGGGACATTCTCCTTCTCACGTCTCTACCTCATCTGTGATCAATACCAGGTTCCTACCCTCCTCTCTGCAATCCTTGGATCAAAGCCTAATTCTGTGACTTTGGAGCCACCTATTTTGAGTGTTCTTCCTTGGTCCTTCCATTTAGAAGTGATGGTGCTCATCTGAACTCTTAGAATTTTGTATCATTTGTATGAAAGTTCACTTTTATATATGTATTTACTCCCTTACATGGCAGATGGGAACTACGTAAACTCCTTGAGGACTAGAACTATGTCAACTGTTTACAAGTACACCCACTCTTTACTTATAGACATGGCTAGGTTCCAAGGATCAGGTTGTTATGCAAAAATTGGCATTATGCAAAAGTGAAGGATGACCACATCAGATCAGAAAATGGAGGATGATGACATCACTGTATAACTGCCAAACCACCGAGAATGATGGCCCAGCCAAGTTGACACATAATCTTAACCATCACAGCCAGCTTACTCTCACCTCGCACCTCAGAGTCCGTTACTGCCAGACAGATGTACATTGTTATGTACAAAATAAAATGTTATGTGCAAAATAGTAGGATAGCAGATTTTTTACTATTGTTGTAAATGCAAAATGTCAGACAACAAGAAAGTTGCTAAGTGAGGAGTAGGTGTATTCTTCAGACGGATAAGCAAAATACTTTGTCCAAACACTTGGTGAGTGAATAATAAAAAAGACCAAACCCATTGTCATTGAGTTGATTTAGACTCATAGAGACTCTGTAAGACAGAGCAGAACTGCCCCATAGAGTTTCCAAGGCTGTAAATCTTTATGGAAGCAGACTGCCACGTCTTTTTCCCACAGAGCAGCTTGTGGGTTCGAACTGCCATCCTTTGGGTTAGCAGCAGAGCAGTTTAACCACTGTGCCACCAGGGCTCCTCTAGATGAAATGGATGGAATAATTTTAAAGGAAATGCCACTATTAAAATCTTTTAAAACTCTGTTTCCTTTAACTCTGATAAAAATATTTAAGCAATACCAACAGCTAAATAAGCTTTTTTTTTTTTTTTTTTTTATGGCGTACACTGTGCTCTGTAGGGTCGCTGTGAGTCAGAATCCACTTGAAGGCAACAGGTTTTGGTTTTATGGGGTACACAAGAGGCAGAACTGGATCAGGCTGGGGAGATTATGCTTAGGACTTGCAGCTCTAATCTACAGAAAGATAATAGTTTACACGAATTTTAAAACAAAATTAATCCATTTAAGTAGGTGTTATCAGAGCCAGGAGAAGTAAAATGCTGAAAAAGAAAAGAATTAACGAAACCTCCAAAAAGAAACTTTTGAGCTATACTTTCCTGGCTTGTTCCTGTCTTCCACATCCTTGTCCCTGCCACAACCCAACCATCCTTTCCGGAATGGTATACGTAACTCAATGTCGCCCTTTCTTTTTTCTTTTTTTTTTTAAAAAAAAAACAGCTTTACTGAGGTTAGGATTGACATATAATAAACTGCACATATTTAAAATACATAATTTGATGAGTTTTGACATATGTCTACACACATAAAACCATCATCACAATCGAGATAGTGAACGTCTCCATCATCCCCCAAAGCTTCCTCCTGCCCCTTTGTAATCCACCTGCTCAGACTCCCCACCATTCCCTTCCGGTTCCTACAATTCTACGGTCACTTTTCACCTGCTCTGCCTTCTTAGTTAGTGATCCAGCCCACCGCCCACCACTTACCACTGTCATTTCTCCATTTTCAACTTCTTCTCCTCTTCCTTTCTTTTATCTCAGTTGAGCTTCTTAAAAAAGTACCCCGTTTTTACTATTTACTCTTTGGTTACCAGTTTACCAGTTGCTGTTGGTTCCGACTCACAGCGACCCTGTGTGTTTCAGAGTAGAGCTGCCCCCAGAGGGTTTTCATGGCTGGGACCTTTCGGAGGCAGATCACCAGGCCTTTGATCCAAGATGCCTCTGCGTGGGTTTGAACTGCCAACCTTTCAGTTAGTAGCCCAGCACTTAACCATTTGTGCCACCCAGGAACTCTTTTTTACCTACACTTTTTTCCCACAATCCAGTGCAATCTCCCTTCTATCCCCTGGACTCCATTGAAATTGTTCTGTCAAAGGCCTCCTTGGTTCTCAGTAAGGTCCTCCTCAGTTATAAAATTCAATGATTCTAGAGTTTTCTCCTTTTGTCCTCGCTGCCTTGAATGACTGTTTTTATTCTACATTTCCTGTTACTCCTAGTGTAATTAAGGCTTTCTCCTGCCAATCACTGTCTGGTTCTTGCTCTTTCTTTTGCTATCGTCCTGGACACTAAGGAGCCCTGGTCTGGAGTAGGGCAGAGGCCCCCTTCCCCTTCTCCTCCCACCCCATGTACACAGCTATTCCCTTCTTTCTCATAGCTGCATCAATTTTCAAGTAAAAGTCATGTCTGCATTTGGCTATTGGCCTCTTGTTTTAGCACAAAAGGCTACTTTCCTCGTGCAAGTGATGCCTCCTGGGGGCCACATAACACTTTTCATTCTGTGTGTTTTGTAATTGTTCACTTCGCTTTGCAAGACAAACTATAGCCTGAAAAGATTTTGAGGGGGCTGAATCTAAATGAGTATGAATAAAATGCTTCTCACATGCTTCAAGATCTGATCACTTATGCACTTCTTTAATATAGATGATGCGAGAAACTCTCCTGGAATACAAATGTCTCACATCTCTTTTATAATATAGATTTCCTTTCAGAAGCAGAAATGCCCATTCTCTCACGGTTTCTCTCCTCCTAACCACCCACCCCCATCTCCTTTCTGTCTGGAAGGTGCAGTCACTCTAACGGAGGCTCTGCACAATGAACAGATAATGCAGGAATGTAAGAACGATCAGAGCCAGGCATTCGATTTTTAGATAAGTGAATGTTACCTGGTTCATGGGTGCACTGTGGATGGCAGGGCATATGGATATAGGAAAATCACACCTGAGGGACTAGGCAAAGGAGAGAAATGGACTCATTCCTTTATATCTAGGTAAACCCACCCCAGTGCCGTCGAGTCGATTCCGACTCATAGCGACCATATAGGACAGAGTAAATTCTTTAATGTATTGTGTTTTACAAGTCAGATTTTTTTCCATCTGTAATGTGAATAGCGGAAACCCTGATGGAGTAGTGGTTAAGTGCTACAGCTGCTAACCAAAGAGTGGGCAGTTCGAAACCGCCAGGAGCTCCTTGGAAACTCTATGGGGCAGTTCTACTCTGTCCTATAGGATCGCTAATAGTCAGAATTGACTCGATGCCACTGGGTTTGGTTTGTTTTGGTAATGTGAATAGCACACAAACTGGACAGATGACCCATCACTTGTAACCAGAATTATGTTAAGAACGTCTCGGAAAGAGTTAGGGCAGCTATTCAAAAGTAAAATACATCTTGAAATATTAAAATTGCTAGTCGGTTATTAGGAGGCCAAATATAAAGTGAGGCAATCTGTGGTGCCCTTTAGTGATATCTGCCAATGTATCTTCTTTTTTGGTCTAGAAATTTTTGATGTGATAAAGACATGAATCTCTTATTTTTAGTTCACATGATATTTTAGAAATATCTGAAAAATGGAATTCAGTGTAGAAGTTGAAACATACAGAGAAGGTGTAGTAAAAATAGTCTAAACCCAACAATGAATTATCTCGATACTTAAATCCACATATTTACTTCATCTTCATTTAGCTCAACACTAGTTAGCATTATGCAATTCCTTTAGATGATATTTTTTTCATAGGCTTCCACATATTTTGTTCTAATAAAATCATTTTTTCTAACTTTACTCTTTAAAATTAAAGTGGACAATGCCAATTCCTTTTTTGGTCGGTTTTTGCTTTCCAGTGGTCTTGTTCAAATGAGAATATCCAAAGTAGGGTGGGAAGGTTGGCATTACTCACGCAAGGTAACGCTCTGTGTATGTATGGATCTGCTTCACACTCTCCTACACACACTCACACGGAGAAAAAGTAAAGGGAGCAGGTGTTCAACTTATTATTTTGCCAAATAAAAAAATAATCTAAACATTTAAGAAATGTTTAGTCCTTCCTGGTTTGCTCCATAATCCTGATTTGAAATCTGATTTAATGACATCACTAGCAGATGTACAGGTTGGTCTGTTCATTTGTTCAAAGATTTACCACTGCAGTTACCACTATAAGCTGAAAAGTGATAATAAAGACACAGAGCTGGAGAGACCGTGGCAGGAAAAATGAGCATGGCAGACAGTGTATGTCATCAATGACACGTTCAAATCATACAAAACAATACCCTGCTCTTGAAGAATTTGCCTTTTTTGGCTCAGATCATGAGCTTCCATTTGGGGCAATGGGTTCTCAGAGAACTTTAAATTTACTTTCAGTTCTGAACAGCTTTTCCTCTTCACCGGGAGGTAACCTAGAAAATGACCACTGTCTTGGCAACAGTTCTACAACTTTGTGACCTCAGTGGATAAGCCGAAATGGGCCTAACTACACAGTACATTCTTTAGTCTTTATGCTTTGCTGGACCTTTGTCTATTCCACTGAGTTTCAAATACATCCTCTAGTTTCAAATATTATTTTCCATATAATTCAGCATTAATTCAATACCTACTTTGTCTCCAAGGCTTAAAAAATAATATTTTAAAATAGTAATATAAATATGAGTACTCCATCTGGATCTGTAGATACTGTTCAAGATTACATAAAAATCTTAGGTTGTTGTTATGAGGTGCTGTTGAGTCAGCTCTGACTCATACTGACCCCATGTATAACAGGATGAAACACTGCCCAGTCCTGTGCCATCCTTGTAACTGTTGCTGTGTTTAACTCCACTGTTGGAGCCACTGTGTCAATCCACCTCCTTGGGGGTCTTCTTTTTCATTCACCCTCTACTTTACCAAGCATGATGTCCTTCTCTAGGTTTTGGTTGCTCCTGATAATGTGTCCAAAGTGAGACAAAATCTCGCCTTCCTCGCTTCTAAGGAGTGTTCAGGTTGTATTTCCAAGACAGATTTGTTCTTCTGGCACTCCACAGTATATTCAATATTCTTCATCAACACCACAATTCAAATGTGTCAATTCTTTGATCTTTTTCATTGTCCAGCTTTCACATGCGTAGGAGGCGACTGAAAATACCATGGCTTGGGTCAGGTACACCTTAGTTCTCAAAGTGACATCTTTACTTTTTAACACTTTAAAGAGGTCTTTTGCAGCAGATTTGTCCAATACATTGTTTGATTTCTTGACTGCTGCTTCCATGGGCGTTGATTGTGGATCCAAGTAAAATGAAATCCTTGACAACTTCAATCTTTTCTCCGTTTATCATGATATTGTTTATTGGTCCAGTTGTGAGGACTTTTGTTTTCTTTACGTTGAGTTGTAATCCATACTGAAGGCTGTAGCCTTTGATCTTCATCAGTAAGTGCTTCAAGTCCTCTTCACTTTAGGCGAGCAAGGTCGTGTCATCTGCATATCTTGTTAATTGACTAGGAAAAGGCGTTCAGCAGTGTGGATCATAACAAATTATGGATAACATAGAGAAGAATGAGAATTCCAGAAAAATTAATTATGCTCATACATAGAATAAGAGGCAGTCGTTTGAACAGAGCAAGGGGATACTGTGTGGTTTAAAATTGGAAAAGGTGTGTGCCAGGGTTGTATCCTTTCACCATACTTATTCGATCTGTATGCTGAGCAAATAATCCAAGAAGCTGGACTATATGAAGAAGAATGTGGCATCAGGATTGGAGGAAGACTCATTAACAACCTATGATATGCACATGACACAACCTTGCTTGCCAAAAAATCTTACACCTCTGCTATATTTTCATGAATGTAATATTAAAAAAAACTTTAACCTCAGGGAAATGAAATAAATTCTACTACCTCAATTGTTGAAATATTACTAACGGTGGGCATTTATTATTGTGGCTGTCCCTTCCTCCATTTTACCAACTTTCCATTTTTTATGAATGGGAAGCCATTCATTTAAAGGCAGAAGTCAGAAACTCTGCATTCCACACTCCCTTGCAGGTAGAATGTATTCATATGACTTGAGTTCTGCTAATTAGATGCATTCATGCACGATGGCAATTTGAAAGTGAGCAACATAAATAGACAGCCTTGCCTAGGTGTATCTGGTCCTTCAGAGGTGGCAGAGAAGGAGATTCAGAGAGTCCTAGATGCCAAGCAGAGGCAGCTGTCGTGTGTCTCTTAGAGAAGCTTCTGTGATGTGGTGGGACATTCATTATCCCAGCTACAAAGCTCTAGAAGAGTCTGGCTCCCTGGCCCTCCTAAACATTCTGTGCACTGACTATTATTCTTTAATAAATGATTTCTCTGTTGTTTGCAACCAAAAACCCTGTGTGACCTTGTTTGATGCTATGAGTTAAAGAGGTCATACTGGAGGAGGGTGGGTTCTAATCCCTTCTGAGTTGTGTGTTATAAAATAGACACAGAGAGATACACACACAACGAGACCAAAGACACCATGTGAAATGTATCTAAAAGCCAAGGAATGCCAAGAAACGCCTGGGACTACAGAAACTGAAAGAGACAAGGAAGGATCTTCCCCTAGAGTGGACAGAGAGAGCACGGCCCTGCCAACACCCTGAGTTTAGACATCTAGCTTCCAGAACTGTGAGGCAATAAACTTCTGTCCTTTAAAGTCACCCACTTCGTGGTATTCTGTTACAGGAGCACTAGGAAACTACGACGTTCATATACATTTAATTTAGGAGTTTCCTTTAGAATCCAATCCCAATCCCACCCCATCCTGCTTTGTCCTATATAACTCTACTGTCTCTTTTAATCTTTATACTATCAAACAAATCTTTTAACCTATATAAGTAGTCCCTGCCTTACAACGGGGTTCCGTTCTCATGACTCTAATGTAAGTTGTTTCTACGTCGAATAACTTTTTTTTTCTAGGTTTCATTATTATTGTCTTTTATTATCAGCATCTTTATAAATCCGATCTTTGAACATCTGCGAGTAAACATCTGAGAACGATGACATGGGCAAATTACGTGCTGCAACTCTGTATGTAGTACCTATTACTAATGATAAGATGCACACACACAAAAAAAAAAACCCAACAGATGGTGGTAAGTGCGGTTCATCATAACGGGAATACATCCTTAAGTTGGGGGCTACCTGTACTGAGAGGTGGTATTAAAAAATGAATTGATTAAGCCTAGCAGAAATGCATTGGGATTTAATAGTCATCTTAGACACAGATGGTTTGAATGTCCAGATATCTGCATATGGACTATCTTCTTGTTCCTTCCTATCTGTTGTCTAACTCAGAGGTTCAAAAACCTTAGTGTGCTTAGGTATCACTGTACAGGGCTGAATACCCCAAGCTGTATATGATTTAAGAGGTCCTCAAGGGTAATCTTGACCAGACACATTTTTGCCCCTCCAGCTGAATTCAGAACCCAGCCCTTACACTGGGATCTGCGTGGGAAACAAAGGAATGAAATAGGATTTCGTTCCTCAAGCCCAGTGAGAGGGTAAGACATTAAAATCAGCAAGTAACATTTATTGAGGTCTTATTTTGTCCCAGGTACCATTCAAGGTATTTTATATGCGTTAGCTCCTTTAATCTTCACAATAATCCCTAAAAAAACCCAAACCCGTTGCATTGGAGTCCATTCTGACTCATAGCGACCCTATAGGACAGAGCAGAACTGCCCCATAGGGTTTGTAAGGAGTGGCTGGTGGATTCGAACTACTAAACTTTCGGTTAGCAGCCAAATGCTTAACCAAATAATCCCCTAGATAGTATCATTATGACCATTTCATAGATGAGGAAATGGAAGCTTAGCAAGATTAAATAACTCACTCAGAGTCACACAGCCATAAGTGGCTGGCTGAGCCAAGACTCTCTCGGTTCTATCTTTTTCCAAAATCCCAGCTTATAACCACTATGCATTTATCCCTCACAGATACCTTGGGAAAGAAGTTAAGGAAAAAGAAATTATTTGGAGGGTCAGGGAGACCCTGTGGAGATCCTTTAGTTGAGTCCTGAAGGACAGACAGGATTTGACAATCAGAGAAGGGACAGGTGTTCGAAGCAGAGGGAACAACATGTACGAAGTTAAAACAAAAAGTGCGGTATTTATCTGGGGATCAGCAAATCATATGTTTGGTGGGAGGACTGAAGATATGAAGGGGCAGTGTGAAGGCAAAAAAAAAAACTAGGCTGTAAAACATAAGTTAGGGCCAAATTTTGAAGGACCCTGAATGCTGGCTTAAGTTGTTGGCTTACCTGACGGGTAATGGGGAACCATTAAGGATCTTTGACCGGAGATGACAAGAACAGAGCTGCATTAGAAAGACGAATTGGCAGCAGTCTGCGGGATGAGTTAGAGCTAGCAGAGGCTGGAGGCAATGAGGCCGTTAAACTGACAAAGGATCTGAAGCCCAGCGTGGGAATGGAGTTGGAGGGGTGAGTGTCAGTGCGAGGTAATGAAATGACCAGTAACCGTTCAGCTCTGTGTGTACACACCCAGTCCCTGCCTCTGCAGCCCTCTGCTGAAACTGCCCTGGGGGGCGAGGAAGGGAGTGAGCAGAGACTGCAGCACGTGAGCCTTAATGCGGGAAATGAACCTGGGTAGGTCCCAGGTTAAGTGGTGATGCTACTCAAGACCATTTCTGAACCTGGTTGCAGCGCAGCTACAGGCTGGTATTCCTGCTTCATTCCCCTCAAAAAATCTATTTAGCAACTTTAAAGAACCTGCAGTAGAATTTTTAAGAGCCAAAACAACAGCTCAGTGACACAAGCGTGACCTAGAGCATGGATGCATTATCCATGGATGCTTCTGAAGCATGTAACGCGTTGTTCAGGCACCAGGTAAGAAGAGGTTCTAAGGGTAGGAGCCTAAGTCTTCGGAGGCCAGATTTCATCTCAGTGCAAAGAGGCATGGTTAACTTAAACAAAACCAAGTCCTACCGCCCGGCCATCAGGCACTTGGACTCTATCCTCACCACACAATCTATGATCAAGAAAGGATTCAGCGTAAAAGACGTATACAAAGAAGACTACAAAATACTCCTGTAAGAAACCAAAACAGACCTACATACATGGAAAAACATAGCATGCTTGTGGATAGTAAGACTTAACTTTGTGAAAGTGTCAATACTACCCAAAGCAATCTACTGATACCATGCAATCCCGATCCAAATTCCAACAATATTCTTTAATGAAATGGAAAAACAAAGCACCAACTTTACATGGAAAGGAAAGAGGCTAAATAAATAAATAAAACATTATTTAACAAGAAGAACAAAATAGGAGGACTCACACTTCCTGATGTCAGAACCTACTATACAGCCATGGTAGTCAAAACAGCCTGGTATTGGTACAACAACAGACATAGACCAATGGAACAGAACTGAGATGGCAGAAGTAAATCCATCCACCTATGAACAACTTGTCTTTGATAAAGGGTCTAAGTCCATTAAATGGGGAAGAGATAGTCTTCTTAACAAATGGTGCTGGCAAAACTGGATATCCATTTGCAGAAAAATGAAACAGGATCCATACCTCACACCATACAGAAAAACTAACTGCAAAATGGATCAGAGTCCTAAATGCAAAACCTCAAAGTATAAAGTTCATGGAAGAAAACACAGAGACAAAGCTAGGGACCCTAACTTAAGGTATAAATAGGCTCTCAAGCATGACTAAAAATCCACAAACAACAGAAAATAAACTGGGACCTCCTAAAAATTAAATACTTAGGCTCATCAAAAGACTTCTCCAAAAGAATAAAAAGGAACCTATGCGCTGGGAAAAAATTTTTGGCAATGACATACTTGACAAAGGTCTAATATCTAAAATTTATAGAAAGCTTTAAGACCTCAACGACAAAAAGATAAATAATCCAATCAAAAAATGGACAAAAGACATGAACAGACAATTCACCAAAGAAGACATTCAGGCGGCTAACAAACATGAAGAGATACTCGCAATCAACCATTAGAGAGATGCAAACCAAAACTACAATGATATACCATCTCACCTCAACATGACTGGCACTGATCAAAAAAAACCCCAGAAAACAACAAATGCTGGAGAGGTTGTAGAGAGACTGAATCTCTTATACACTGTTGGTGGAAAAGTAAAATGGTACAGCTACTGTGGAAAATGGTATGGCAAGTTCTTAAAAAGCAAGAAATTGAAATACCATATGACCAAGCAATTCCACTCCTAGGATATACGCTAAAGCGATAAGAGCTGTGACAATGAATAGGCACGTGCACACCCATGTTCGTTGCAGCATTATTTACAATAGCAAAGAGATGGAAACAACCCAAGTGCCCATCAGTGGATGAATGGATGAACAAATTGTTGTACGTACATACAATGGAGTACTATACAAAGAAAAAGAGTAATGATAAATCCGTGAAACATCTCACAACATGGATGAATCTGGAGGACATTATGCTGAGTGAAATAAGTCAACAACAAAAGGGCAAATATTGTATGAAACCAGTATTATGAAAAATCAAGAAAAGATTTACATACAGAAAGAAACATTCTTTGACGGTTACCAGGGAAATTCGGTCTCCTTCTTTTAGAAAGAACAACATGCAGTGGCTGTGGGTTAGAATTGCTTAGCAGCCAAGTGGTTAACTATTGTGCCACCATGATTCCTTAGATAAGACCATAGTTTTTCTTCTTTGACCCTCCTGCTTTTGTCATCTCTGGCTGCCATGAGTAGGTTTGGTGGAGGTGAATATGAGTAAATTGTGTGTGTGCGCTGCTGTGGAAGAAGACAATGAAGGGATCAAGAAGCAGGAGCATAGTATGAACTATTAGTTAAGAGAACCATGGGCTCTAGGGTCAGAGAGATGATGTTCAAACTCCTGCTCCACCATCATCCATGTGACCTCCTGTAGGCATTACTGGTGGGACCTTGGGTAGGTTACTTAGTCATGTGGAAGCCTCAGTTTGCGTATCTGTAAAATAGGGCTAATAATACCCATGAGGTTAAAAGGTTCGGTACAGTACCTGGGTCATCTATTATTATTAACCGGTCATTGCTCGCTCTTCCTTTCTCCGTTCCCAGTTTAGGGATGTTGAGTCAGCTAAGTTGAAATAAAATTCTTCACGGTTTTTGTGGATAATTGTGGATAATTTTCTACCTATAACAGGACTGTTTCTAAAGTAATCAGTTCCAGTGTCTCAGCTGAAAATCTAGGCAAATTCGCATTTAGCAATCAGCTTCACAGTCATAATGTCAAAGCCAGCAAGACTTAATAGTCACAGAGCGACTATGATAAAGACCTAAACCTGTTAATGGTCGCAGAAATGTAGATTGAAATATCTCCTGTGCTATTTCTTATATTTACCAAACTAAAACTAAATACTAGGTCACCAGGTAGAGAATTTGTCAGAGTGAAGTTTAACCTCTTATTACACGACTATCCATTTTAGCTCACTCATTTGGTGCAACAGGGGTACCTGAAGGAAAATCCGTCCAATCCCGCTCAGCAGCTGAGGCTCCTGCTCTGGGTAACATTTGATGACTGCGTGGTAGGCATCGACAGCCAGCACGTAATCCTGTGGGAAGAAAGACCAAAAAGGACTTTTCAAAGTTAAAGCAATCACTCTGTTCTACACATGGAGAAGAGCACAAACACATGTAGACTTATAAAGAGACAACACGTTAACACAGATGTGATAGTAGAAAACCCAACATCAGACACTTGGTCTCTGAGGTAAGTGACGAGCTTTCTCCTGACGGCCACGTCAAACCAAGATTCTAAGTTCTGTTTGTAACTGTGGTTGGTGTGTGCTGTGAAGGTGATCAATGTGACAGAGTAGAACTGCCCCACAGGGTTTCCTAGGCTGTGATCTTTATGGGCACATTGCTGGGTCTTCACTAGCCTAGAGTTGCCGGTGGGCTTGAACCACCAACCTATTGGTTAGCAGCTCAGCACTTAACCATTGCACCACCTGGGCTCCTCATTTGTATCTACCAAAAAAAAAAAAAAAAAACCCAAACCCACTGCCATAGAGTCGATTCCGACTCGTAGTGACCTTATAAGATAGTAGAACTACCCCATAGGGTTTCCAAGGCGCGGCTCAGGGATTTCAACTGCTGACCTTTTGGTTAGCAGCAGAGCTCTTAACCACTGTGCCGCCAGGGCTCCCATTTGTAACCAGAGAAGGTGAAATCCGTTCTTTCAGTGAGGGACTAGCTGAGCAGTTTCTGGTCCTTTACTTAGACCTGTGAGTCTTTATTTCTGCTTCCATCTTCTAAGTAGCGTTAGTATTTCAACTAGATTATGGCTCTTTCTTTCCTGACAAAATTATTCAGTGAACTGGTGAATTCTGTCCCCAAATAAAAAAAAGATACACGTGCCAAATTTATTAACAGTATCTCTTAAACATTTTCTATGTTAGAAATTGAGATAAAATCCTTAAATGTAAACAAACTGCCCAGTCCCCCATCTCCCAACAACACTACTTAGATGAGTGTGCATATAATTCTAGGTCATGCCTATCTTAGAATTCTTAAATGTTATTTGTTCTCTACAGTAAACGAGAAATTCCTACCATTTTAGAAACATGTATAAAGGATTTGCTAGCTATTGTACTTGGCATTTGTGTTCGTTGTACCTTTTTAAAAAATTTTTATTGTGTTTTAGGTGAAAGTTTACAGTGCAAGTTACTCATTAAAAAATCTATACACAAATTGTTTTGTGACATTAGTTGTAATCCCCACCATGTGTCAGCACTCTCCCCCTTTCCCTTTACACCCCATGTTTCCTGTGTCTGTTCATCCAGGCTTCCTGTCCTGTCTTTGCTTTGGGGCAGGTGTTGCCCATTTGGTCTCATATACTTGATTGAACTAAGAAGCACATTCCTCACATGTGTTATTGTTCGTTTTATATGCCTGTCTGCTCTTTGGCTAAAGGTAGATGTCGGGAGTGGTTTCAGCTGTGAGTTAGCAGGGTGTCTAAGGACCATAGTCTCAGCGGTTCCTCCAGTCTCTGTCAGACCAGTAAGTCTGATCTCTTTTTGTAAATCTGAATTTTGTTCTACATTTTTCTCCCGCTCTGTCTGAAACCTTCTATTATGATCCCTGTCAAAGCGGTAGGTGGTGGTAGCCGGGCACCATCTGGTTCTTCTGGGCTCAGGCTGGTGGAGGCCATGGTTCATGTGGTCCATTAGTCCTTTGGACTGCTATTTTCCTTGCGTCTTTGGTTTTCTTCATTTTCCTTTGTTCTGAACATGATGGAACCAATAAGAATATTTTCTTTATGAACTATGTTATGCCAGTTGACCTAGATGTCCCTGGAGAACATAGTACCCAGCCCTCAACCCCAATAACTTGGTCCCTCAAGGTGTTTGGATGCATGTAGGAAGCTTCTATGATTTTGCGTTGGTCAAGCTGTGCTGACTTCCCCTATATTGTGTGTTGTCTTTCCTTTCACCAAAGTTAATGCAAAGTACTTTCATCTATAGTTCTCGTTTGATTCTCATACACAGTAGTATCCTCCACAATGTACTGCAATGACGGGTTCCTGTGTCCCCTCCTCAAGGGCAAGGACTGTGCTGGGATCATCTTAGTATTCATCTGCCCAACTCACCCACAGTGCTTCTACTAGGCACCTGGCTGGTATCTGGTGAATGAAAGCCCTATTGGCCAAAAGCAAGAAGGGCAGGTACCATTCACCTTTTCTACGTGTAGATGGTGTCATGTCAATATCACATGGCCTACAACTGTCAGTCCCATCTCAAGCCTGCTAACAAATCCAGGGTTCTTTCGATAATGATAGTGATAAATTTATTGAGTGAGTTCTATGTATCAAACATTATGCTAAACGTTATATTATCATATTTAGCTACAGCACATGGCCAGAAATAAATATGGCCACCAGTGGTATTTTGCTCCTAATTTATTCATTGTAAAATCCCAGCAGATACTTTCATTTCTTTTTTCTTCTACATTTTCAGTTTTATCCAAACTGGGACTTGGAGTTACTAGTTTGCTAATTGGGATGTTATAAAGAAAGACAGACGACAAGTAAAATTCCAGTTTGGCAGAAAAAAAAAAAAAAATTAGAAGACTTGTTCCAGTCTAGTACCTTTAAGTGCAGCTCATTAAAACTAATTTTATTCAAGGCATGATGCTCACGAGGAGCCAGACGGCATATACCTTAGTCGTCCTTTCCTACTACTTCTTGCTGTCAGTGCCGACTGTGGCAGGGCTGTCCTGTGTCTTGTTTTGCGTGTGTGTGTGTGTGTGTGCGCACACACTGTGAGATCCCTCACCCAGAGAAGACAGCTATTCCCACTGTTTTTTGGACCAATACCTAAGTCCTTGCAGTACTTAAAGCTACAGCTGAGGATAGCTGTGGCATCCTTATTGCAGCTTCAGGGCCTGCACTCAGAGCCTCTAGTTCTGATTTAGAAAAGTTTAGTGGGGAAGAGGCACTGCTTTTATGCTGAGAGGCAGTATCCCACTGGCTACAACTTCTGCCCTGGCAGCTTTGAGGTAGGTAGGTGACAGGTAGGCCAAGCCACACAGGTAACCAGCAACAGCAGCAGTACTATCTAGACTTCCTGAAGGTGGGTCTGGCTGCCCCACAGGACACCTAATAGCATCCATCACGACAGCAACCATTTGTTAAAATCTAACACATGCTCCTTACTTTCGGTTTATAGGTAACAAAAGACGAATTCTGACTTCTTTTTTAAAAATTAATTAGCGCTTTAGCATCACTGGGCATGCCCAGGGCCTGTCCCCAAGGCTCCATTCACCTAACTGCACTCTGGGCTTAGACGGCCCACTATATGCCAGAGTCAGGGAGTGGACTGTAGTCTGCAGGGAAGGGGAAGTACAATCAGGGCCCAGAGACCAGTGCCATTACTTGAACAATTTTCCGTTTCAGTTCTCAAGGTCAGGAATCACTGTTTCTGAAGGTAATTTGATCCTGGAAACGGCAGGTTTTCAAAAACCGAGCAATTATTCTGATGGAAAAAGTTATTCTATCTTTGATTAAAAGGCTGCTCTCCTAGGATCCACTGCTCAGGAGGCACATGAGAACGCGAACTCTAGACAAGCGGACCAGACAATAGAAGGAAGCAGGAACCTGGGGATAAACCTCCTCCAATATGGATTCCGGGGATGCTGCACCGGCCTGGGTGCAGTGGTGGACGGTGGGTCCCTCAGGCTGGACCAGGAAGTCCGCCCAGGCCGCCCAGCATAACCAGGTGCCTATCACCAAATAAGCCACCGCATGATTGTGTCAGGGCGCTTCCGTCAGCTGATCACTATTTGATAAAACTGCTTATTCATTGGAGGTGGAGGAAATATGACTACTTGAAGGGAAAATGGCTAAAGCTAGCTCTTCAGAGGGTCTTAATTTACTCCCCACAGATCATATGGATTTGGCTTTGAAAAAGGATACGAACGACTTGCTTAAAGGGACCAATCTATGAGTCCAATCTTCACTCCTTTTCCTTTGGCAGCTACGCTTGCTTAGTGGCTGTGAAACTAGATTCACACCCATTTCGCAGCCGGAAAGGACTTGTGTAACTTAAGCAAGAAGAAAGGTGACTTATGCGACCGCCCTCCCCTCTGCTTGAGAGACCAACATGGTGGCATGTGCGGCGTGGGTGGGGTCTAGGGGACAGCCCGAGGTCAGCGGACTCCGGGGCACGCGGGCAGGCCTAGGCACGCCGGCAGAACGATGTGCGGCGTGGGTGGGGTCCGGGGGACAGCCCGAGGTCAGCGGACTCCGGGGCACGCGGGCAGGCCTAGGCACGCCGGCAGAACGATGTGCGGCGTGGGTGGGCTCTAGGGGACAGCCCGAGGTCAGCGGACTCCGGGGCACGCGGGCAGGCCTAGGCACGCCGGCAGAACGATGTGCGGCGTGGGTGGGCTCTAGGGGACAGCCCGAGGTCAGCGGACTCCGGGGCACGCGGGCAGGCCTAGGCACGCCGGCAGAACGATGTGCGGCGTGGGTGGGGTCCAGGGGACAGCCCGAGGTCAGCGGACTCCGGGGCACGCGGGCAGGCCTAGGCACGCCGGCAGAACGATGTGCGGCGTGGGTGGGGTCCGGGGGACAGCCCGAGGTCAGCGGACTCCGGGGCACGCGGGCAGGCCTAGGCACGCCGGCAGAATGCGCACACGCGCACACATATGGTTTCCAGTGTAGGCGCCTTAGTTCAACTGTGAAGCCTGAGGACAGGAGGTAACATTTGAAATGTGAGCTGCCTTGGAATACATCCAACTGTGTCCTTGGAGGATATTATGCAGATATTTGGGGCTGAAACATAAGAATTTATTTCTCATCATTAAAAAGTTAAATGAATGTTTATTTCACTCTAATAGGAATGTTATTCAAAATAATTAAATGGCTGATTAAATAACTCATTGTTAGCCCATACGAATAATTTAATTAAAACCATGCTCCTGTATATGAAAACAACACAATGTTGCAATATTATGTACCCTCACTAGATGGCAACAGACTGCATATGCTTGGGTCAAACTTAGTTGCAATTTTTTCACTCTTTTTATTTTTTAACCCACTAAAATGAAAGATTCATTTGAACTTTCAAATTAGATTGTACTCATTGTAAAAGTATTTTTGAAACACAATAATATGTTCTAACCATGTAGGCAGAATACTTACATTTGGTACCTGGTGTTATTATTAACACTAGCATACAACAAAGACAGGCATTTTTAGTCTATATTTTTCTATTAATGTGTCTTAAAATTACAAATAACAACCACCAGTGGAATAGGTAATTTGATTCTCTGAGGTGTGTGTAGCTCCATAATTTAATGAAACAACAGCACAATGAATTTACAATTTGTTCGTTTTTTTTTTTGAGAAAGAATGTTCTGGAAAGCTGGGTGAATTTTAGGTGAAGCTGAAAATGTCCTTTAGGGGTGAAGCCACTATCAGAGATTGCTCGGATGCCTCGGTGGGAGACTTCAGGGTTGGCTACAATCTGGATGGTTGGGGAGGATGACCTGCTTTTGGAGGGGCAGAGGAGAAAGGCCCCTGGTGCTTTGCGAAATTGTGTGCTTACTGCCAAAGGCTAAGTTGTTGCGGAAGCAAGCTCCACCTGCCCAAACAGTGTGCTTGGAGGATGGCTGAAGGACGCGGGGCTTGTTACTCACTTTTACTTAGAGGCAGACAAGACCCCCTGAAGAAATCAAAGGAGCAATGGGGAAGTAAGAAGCAGCAGCAGAAAGGGATGGAAAGGAGGAAAAGAATGAGGAATAAAAACACTGTGTAGGCAAGTGACCTTATCAGAAATATTTCAGCCATGTGGAAATGGAAAGAAAAAAAAAAATCTTCTGAGCAAAGACACAGAATTCCTTAAAAACTGTATTGTCCTTTACCCAATGTGTTCAAAGAGAGAGGAGAGAGCTGCACTGAGTGTCAGAGCTGGGAGGTATTTCAAAGATTTTTAAAGGGGGAGTCTGAAGCTCACAGATGTGAAGAGGCTGCTTCAAGGTCACTCGCTACAGAAAAAGAATATGATTTTTTACAACTTCCTGTCCACATTTCCAATATTACACAAGTATAGAAGGATGCACAGAAACCAGAGAACACCACGAGGGGAATTCTGTGCACACCCATGGCTGGCCTGTTCTAAAGCCCGATGCAGGCTACCATCTTCTTCTGGAATTTATATCCATACCTAACTCCCCTTCCAGCCATGCCAAAGGACAGGATCATCTTAGAAGGCTGCTGAGGGAGGGAGTCCATGTATAAAGTGACCAGAGCTGCCATGTCAGGGTTAAAAAATAGAACTCTCTGAGCAAATTTCTCCACTTGGTAAATTGCCTGCTCTGCCCTACTGAAAATCAAGCTCCGAATGACCTTGGGCAGCTTGAGAACTGGGAGTGTGGGAGGAGTTATGATCCCTGTCTTATAATAGCTGAGAAGGTGTTAATAGTGCTGCTGTGGGGTGTTCCCTGCTAATTGATTCCTATAGCAGCAGTGAGCCTTCAGTCCCTACAGCTGGCAGGCGGTGCCACCTGCCTGCTCAGCACCAGGACATCCTGATTCCTAGGACAGGAGGTGAGCGCAGGCGTGGGTTGCTGCAGCTTTTTCAAACAAAGAGAGAAGCCAAAAAACGTGGTTGGGTGAGCTGGGGAGGGTTGCTGGGAGGAAGAGAATAGACTGGTGAAAAACAAGTGACTGACAAGCCCAGCTCAGCCTCCTGTATTTTTAAGCTGCTTCCTTAGGAGCTGAAAGCTCCGGGATGAAGTCCTAAAAGCGAGGGCTTGTGGAAACCTGTCTTTAGGTGTCATAAGCATCAGTCAGAAAATCAAATCGAGACAAGAAAAAAAAAAAAAACAAAAAACCTCTCCTAAGACGGTTAGAACAAAAGGATACCTTTCTAGGATGGAATTCAGAGAAAACTGAGATAGGAAGAGAGAGAAAATGAAAATGAATAATGATTTTAATTAAATCATTTAGACCCACGTTTGAACAATTAAATTTGAAAATGTAAATTCTGCATTCTGTTAAATTTCAATATAAATTAAAAGGATATTTAGCCCCAGAGTGTCTTACTGAACTGTCTGTTAAATAAACTATTACTTGGTTGAACTTATTCTCTGCTTAAGCAAACCTTCACATTGACTATGGAAGCTTTTTCTTATCAGAATGTACAAGCAATTCCCTTGCAGTTTTCTTACTGACATCCTATTCTAGAATATACGGTAGCTCTGCAGTTCCTGCCACCCACGTACCTTCATCATTAGCAGACAGTTTGCCATAGAGTACAGCACCCGGCCCAGGCGTGACCTCCACAGCTGAACAGAGGCTGCAAAATAAGAGCAGCTTGTGAATGTGCACAAATAAATTAGAGGTTCTTTCTAGCCATCAATTATTGGGTCCCGTGAATTCTGATTTAAAAGATCCCTCTTGTTAACACCACTGGATTTTAGCCTAGAATTTTTAATGTGCTGCCGCACTGCACTGTGAGACAGAAAATACAGCACCTCTCACAGGGACTAGCCCGCAGTTAGTTCTAGGGATAGAACGTTTTCATAAATGATGCAGCTACAAAAAACAGTAGGGCAACCGCGCTCCGCAGTTAGTTCAGACAAAGGATTAAATTACCCAGCCAAGAGCCACGTTTCTAAACTTAAGACCCACAGAAAATAAGCAAATCCAGTGTAAACGACGATGCCCAGCTGCCTGCAGTCATGTCATTTAATGGTAGAAAAGTTAATCAGCTGGGAAAGCGGCCGGATCAGGGCGGCCGGGGAGAGAATCTCAAAGCTGAACCCACGCGAGCCGAGCTCCCTGGGACGGGCACCAGCGGCAGATCTCTTCAGCGACATTGTCAGAACAGCGGCGGTTTTACTCTGCTTTAGTTACCAATGACTCTGCCTCACGTCACCTACGTTCTCAAGGCCTCAGTTACTCGATCTGTTAAATGGAAACAATAATTCTTGTCCTATCTACTTTACGGGCTTTTGTGAGGATCAGCTGTGATAATAGGTATAAAAGTGCTACCAGAAGTAAGGCAGGATGATGAAGATGATGATGTGAACACAAAATCCAAACAGCCTCTCCAAATGGCATCTACAGAGCAGTGGTATGCTGTAAACTCATGTGCTGCTGGGGACATTTTTCAACACCTCTACATGGGGTCGTCAGGAGCTGGAATTGACTTGACGGCAGGTGGCTGGTCCTATAGGAATGTTTTCTTCCTCAGGGCATCTGCTGCCACACGTAACAACCTACTCCTTGAGCCCAGTCCATCACAGACTTCACCTCCTTCTCCCACATATCTAGTAGTTATCAGCCATCTTTCCAATCTGGGTCTAAAGCTGGAGGGTCCATCTATTCTAGCTGTTTTCACACTAGGCTTCTTGGATTCTTCCGGAACTGTGAAGCTGCCCTGAGGGTGAGGGGAGGGCTCCCACGTCTCTCATGGCAGCAGCTCAAATTGTATCTGTTTATACACTAGGATTATTAGGAGTAAGGCTTGGTTTGAAGATAGGGCTGGTTTTAAACCCTTTATTGGTAAGTAAATGGAGGCCCAGAGAGGCTAGCTGCCATGTCCAGTGCTCTTCACTCCACTGCTCTGTCCACTTCCTTTCTACGAGGAATCCCACATTCAGTATTCAGAAACCTGAACACACCATTAGCAATGCCAGATGAGCAGGGGCCATGGTTCACAAACAAATGGCAGGGGGCACACCTGCCCCTTCATCAGACATCTCAGAGCCAGAGGTTAGGTTTACCTTCTACACCATCCATCTCAGGACCAGATCAGTAGGTCCCGGGGCCTTGGTGGAGCAGTGGTTAAGCATTTGGCTGCTAACCAATAGGTTATCAGTTCGAATCCACCAGCTGCTCCTTGGGAGCCCTATGGGACAGCTCTACTCTGTCCCATAGGGCCGCTACAAGTGACAGCAATGGGTTTGGAACATAGTTTTAGTGACGAAAGCTCAGTGAGTGTGCCTTATACTGACCAACATACCTACTGAAATTTACCTTACGTCTCCTGCCACTACCAATGGTCAATTGTGAGAAAACAATCACCTAGAAATTATGTTTATTCTGGGCATGCTTAAGAAGAACACAAAAATAATTGCTAGAATTAAGAACTTAACTCACTTTGCCTTTCAGCAATTAAAAATACATTAGCGGCTTATATTCCCCTTATAACATTATTTTTGTGAAAAGAAGAAATTCTGAACAGTATCTTAATGAATGTGAAATGTGGATGGTCTCAACGAATGGCAGATTTGTTCTGATTATCTCTACAGATTTCTTTTTAGCTTTGATTCTTCCCAATTCTCCTTTAGGTAAATCTGTTTATCCATGTGACTCTTTGTTAGGTTTCCAGGAATTACCTTCTGATGTCTAATACCCCTCTGCTTGTTTGCAATGAAATAGGAACCCCAATGGGAATAAAATGACACGGGTGCAATGTTGGAGAGTATCTGGGATGTCCAAGGATTAATTGTCACTGGAGTCCTGGCGGTGCAATGGTTAAGAGCTATGGCTGCTAACCAAAAGGTTGGCAGTTCAAATCCACCAGCCACTCCTTGGAAACCCTATGGGGCAGTTCTTCTCTGTCATATAGAGCTGCTAGGAGTTGGAATCCACTTGATGGCAATGGGTTTCTCTCCTTCAGACCTTGGTAATTTACTTGTAGTTAAATTACTGAAACAGAGAGACACACACATACACACACACAGAGTTATTTGGGGTTTCCTAAACAAAGGACATTTTTATTCAAAACCTAATTGTAGCCCAGTCCTGTTGACTACAGCTGGCCAACATCTTTTCACCCACACCACTCTGCCCATTCCCACTCCCATGAGTATGGTTCAGGGTCTCATTATATCCCTGGTTTACCGGAATAGCTTTCCACCTGGCATCCCATCTCCCAGGTTCTCTCCTCTCCAAACTACCTCTTCTTTTTCTGGCACATTAATCTTCTCAAAGCACAGCATCAGAGGAAACTCAGCCCTTGCCAGTGCAATACATGTCAACCAGCCTTTAGAAAGCCTACATGTGTCAGGCATACAGAGTGTAGGACAGAGTCCTTGAACTCAAGGAGGAGTTTTTATGCAGTGGGAGAGAAAGCTATACAAATAATGAAATGACATACGTGTAGAGAGGCTACACTGAGGAAGGAGTGATTAAGATGAGAGGGGACCTTTCTGGGGAGGTAATATCGGAGTTGGGTTTTGAAATATGATTAGCGGTTCATCCCCTCCCTAATGTATTCAACATATCGCAGCTAGAATGCAGATCTGCTCATGCCCCCAGCTGGGAGCTGACCCTTTCACGATTTCCATTGCTTTTAAGATAAAGACCAATATCCTTAGTGTAGTCGCCGAGGCCCCTATTTTTCTCTTCAGCCTCATTTTGTAACACTCTCCAACTGACTCACCAGCTTGCTTTTAGTACTATGCCCCCTCATGCCACAAGGCTGTATACTCCATCCCCCCTTCCCACCCCCTAGCTTAAACCCCAACTTGTCTTTGAGATCTCAGGTCAAGCATTACTTCCACAGGAAAGGCTTCTCAGATTCCCCAGTCTAGGCAGGTTCCTTTCCTACATGTTTTCTCAGAATCACACAACTTTCTTCATAGCACTTAGCCCAGCTTGTCATTTCACTTTTATTTGTACAATTATTTGATTAACGTATGTCTTCTCCCACCAGGTGGTGGACTTCGTGGGAGCATAGCCCTTGGCTTAGTGGAAAAAGAAACGAGAAAGTGAATGAGTGAATGAATTATTGAATAAGGCAAAATGAAAGGAGAATGAGAGAAAGTTAAAAAAAAAAAACTTTGGGGAGGGGGCTACAGCTTTTGATAATTATTTAATTAAAAAAGAATATCACCCACCTACCTTGTCTGTTCTCTTGTGTAATGTTACTCATGCTCCCATCTTCAGCTAAGCCTTGCTCCAAATTTGTTAGAATCTGAAGGAATTTAAAAGAAGATCAACAAGATCATAAAAAATGAATGTTTCTAGTCTTTGTCTTGATATACTCTAGGTAAAGTAAATTTCTCTGTATGGAAACCAATTTGTCAAGGAATGTCTCACACGGAGACGTTTAAAACATTGCTGGTTACTACCAGACTGAGAGCCACGGCGTAAAGGAAGAGGGAAACCTGTTCTCTAGTGGATGGTGGAGTTCGGGTTTATGATGCCCATAATGCGTTAGGAGATATATACAGGGGATACACACACAGACACACACACATCTATTTTTTTTTAATTGTATTTGATTGTTGTTCTCGTTGAGAATATACACAGCAAAACATACACAGATTCAACAGTTTCTACATATACAATTCAGTGACATTGATTACAGTCTTCAGTTGTACAGCCATTCTCGTGGTCCTTCTCTGAACTGTTCTTCTCCCATTAACATAAACTCACTACTCCCTAAGGTTCCTATCTAATCTTTCCAGTTACTGTTGTCAGTTTGATCCCATATAGTTCTTAAAAGAGCAAAATGATCACGGCAGATATTTTTTACTAGTTAAGCTAAACTATTGTTTGGTTTTAAGAAGACTTCAGGGGATATTTTTGGTTTAAGATTTAAAGATTATCTCATGGCGTTTCAGGGGTTCATCTAAACTTCATGGCTCCAGGAAGTCTGCAGTCTATGAAAATCTGAAATTCTGTTCTTCATTTTCTCCCTTTTGATCAGGACTCTTCTATAGAATCTTTGATCACAAGTGTTCAAAGGAGGCAGTTGTTCACGAAGGCAATTAGCCACACATTCCATATCCTCCTCCCATTCCCTACTCTCCTTTTCTGTTGCTTCAGGTGAACAGAGAATTGGTGTGCCTTGCATGGCTGCCTGTAAGCTTTTAAGGCCCCAGGTACTAGGCAAAGAACTAGGAGGCAGAACAGAAGCACTAAACATTATTTTTTAGGCCAATTAACTGGGATGTCCCATAAAATGATAACCCTAAACCTCCAAACCAGGGAGCCAAATCCCATGGCAGCCTCAGCAGCTACTTTTTTTTTTTGTCATCGTTATAAATATATCTATCATACAACTTACGCCATGTATGTGTGTGATTTATTGACAGCACTTGTAATAACGGGCTATGCAACCCCTACCCTTAATCAATGTATTTTTCCACCACTGTAAACTGAAACTCAGTACTCCAAAAGCAATACCAAAAAAAAAAAAACAAACAAAAAAAAACCAGATCCATTACCGTCGAGTCAATTCTGACTCATCGCGACCCTATAAGCAATAATCCGCCCTCCTGCCCCTGGTAAGCACTAATAAACTTTGGTCTCTATACCTTTGCCTTTTCTTGTCTTTTTCTATAAGTCAGGTCATACGATATTAGTCCTCTTGTGACTGACTGATTTTGCTCAGCATAATGTCTTCAGGCTCCATCCCTACTACAGCACGTATCAAGACTGCATTTCTCCTACTGGCTTAGTGGTATTCCATTGTATATATGGAGCACATCTTGTTCATCTACTGATGGGCATTTAGGTTGTTTCCACCTTTTGGCTATCGTGAATAGTGCTGCAGTGAACACTGGTGTACAAGTCTCTTTTTCAGTCTCTGTTTTCAAGTCTTTCGGGTATGTACCTTGGAGTGGAATTGCGGGGTCATATGGTAATTCTGTTTTTAGTTTTTTGAGGAACTGTCACATTATTTTCTACAATGGTTGTACCATTTTATTTTATTAAAAAAAAAAAGTATGTTATACATGAGAATGGTTTTTAAGTTCTGTGTAAATAGCAGTCTTATGCCTCAAGGGTGCTGCTGCCTCTTTTAATATACAAAATAAATTTTGTGTAATTGTCACTTGACACAGTTTTTACTGTTTGGTTAATAACTTTCAGTTGCTTCTTTTGTCAACTGAACTAAGAGAAGCTGTTGGTTTCCCTTGCAAGAAAAGGAGCTGTTGCCAGTAGTTTGGATAGAGAAAAAAAAATTTTTTTTGAAGGACAGGATGACGAGAAAAAAAAGGGTTTAAGAGGAAAGACTATTTGCTAGGGAAAAAAATGTCACTCTAAAAAAGGTTATATTACAGTACTGTGATTATGGACTTTAGACCATCTGGTTTTGGGGAAAAGAAAATCCTTTCATTGTTAGATCATGTTGCCAATTAACATTTCCCCAAACTACTACCCATCCCTCAAGTGGCAAGGTGTGCAGCATAATGAAGAAACCTGCTTTGGTTTCTCATCTGCCCAGCTCTCCAGTCTACGCAATCATCAGGCCAAAACTGGACCTTTCCTCAACTACTCTAGAGTCCTTTAGCAATACTCATTATTTAATACAAGTTAGAGGGCAAACTGCTGTGAAGACGAAGGCACCCCCCACCCCCCGCCACCCCTTAATAGCTATCTGATGTTACCTTGATGACTCAGAGGACACACTTGAGGTTTAAAATTATAACCTTGAGGAGAAGAATCTAGTTGGTCTAAACCAGGTCAAATACCATTTTTTAGCTCATTTGTCAAAAGACAAATGATCATAAAAACAGAAACGGTTACCATTAAATTAAATTCCCTCGGGTTAGAAGGGGGAGGATAGGAAACGAGAGAAGGGATAAGAATTACAGGAGAAGAAAAGCAAGGATTGTGAATGGGCCTGAGCCTCCGATTCACCAGTAGAGCCTATAGAAACTAAAGATGACATTGTCCCTGCCCCGACATTCTGATTCAGTAGGGTCATAAACTCTGATGCAAAGGAAGGCATCTGCATTTAACAACAAAACAAAAGACTTTTCACCCAGGCTTGAGACATCAGAATCCCTGAGACAGACTGTAGAGATCTTGAGGGTAAGATGTGTATTTGATCTGTGTGTCTCACCACTGTGGTTGATCACGAAACACTGCTGAGTCATGAGAATATCTTTTCGCAGAAAATGTCCCAGCACTTCTGAGATGTTTCCATAGCCTATTTATAGGGTCACTATGAGTGACAATCTACTCAACGGCAACGGGTAGATATTTATTGGAAACCCTGGTAGCGCAGTGGTTAAGAGCTATGGCTGCTAACCAAAAAAGCAATGGGTATTTATTGGAAACCCTGGTAGCACAGTGGTTAAGAGGTATGGCTGCTAACCTAAAGGTTGGCAGTTCGAATCTACCAGGCACTCCTTGGAAACAATATGGGGCAGTTCTACTCTGTCCTATAGGGTCGCTATGAGTCGGAATCTACTCGATGGCAGTAGGTTTGGTTTGGTTTTTTATGGGGCATAGTTATTGTCATGGATTGAATTGTGTTCCCCCCAAATATCTGTCAACTTGGCTAAGTCATGATTCCCAGCATCGTACGACTGTCTACCATTTTTGTCATCTGATGTGATTTCCCTATGTGTTGTAAATCCTATCACTGTGATGTAATAAGTTGCATTAGTGGCAGTTATATTAATGAGATCTACGAGATTAGATAGTGTCCTAAGCTAATCTCTTTTAACATATAAAAGAGAGAAGCAGAGAGACATGGGGGACCTCATACCACCAAGAAAGCAGCAGTGGGAGCACAGTATGTCCTTCGGACCTGAAGTTCCTGTGCTGAGATGCTCCCAGACCAAGGGAAGGCTGATGACAAGGACCATTCTCCAGAGCTGACAGAGAGTGAAGGCCTTCCCCTGGAGTCAGTGGCCTGAATTTGGACTTGTAGCCTACTAGACTGTGAGAGAATAAGCTTTTCTTGGTCAAAGCCATCCACATGTGGTAGTTCTGTTATAGCAGCACTAGATGACCACACAGCTATCTTTAGCCTAAACTGATTCAAGGGTGGATCAAGCCTTACTACTTTCTTGGCTGATAAGGATAGAACAGGAAGTACAGAAGTAAAGAAGCTGGAAGAATGTCTCTTAGGAAGTAAGAGGGAAGAGAAGAGAGGATTTCTGGTGTTAAGCAGCTGGGATAGGAAGAATTAATTGACATGAGGAGGAGCGAGACAGCTCAGAGTGGCAACCAGAGGAGAAAAATTTCTGGAAAAGAAAGAACAATAGCTTGCCACCCTATGTCAGGGTGCTGATAGAAATAGAAACTCCTTCTTTAGCTTAGACACCAAAAGCTGACTAAAGAGGAGGAAGGAGGTTCTCATTTGTTCAGCAGCTTTTTCTTCTTTTCTATTCCAGACCTATGGCTTCATGTTTTTTTTAGAGTCATTTATTTCTTGGTATGTATCTGCACAAGCTGGGGAAGGTACAGAGATATGAGCTAGAGATACCAAGCAAGGTGATAGTTCTTCCTCTACACTGAGCCCTCTCTCAGGCTGGGGTGAGGGATGTAAGAGAACGGCAATGGAATGTCGGCAGAAGCCTGGGTCGTTTACTGTATTTTTACACAAAAGACATGCACCTTCTGTGTTTGTTTGCTGGCTGCCCTCCCCCCACAAGCACTGCCTTGCCTACCCTCTTCCACATGTTGCTGTAAAAAAAAATTAGCCCAGTGAGTTTACAAAAATACCTGGGGGAAGGGGGATGGAAGAGGGGGTAGGGAGTGGCCAGCAAACAAACGCAGAAGGTGTGCATTATTTTGGTTAAAATACCATAGGTGCTTCATCACTAGAGGGGGGAACAGCTAGAAATGGCAAAGGAGAGAATACGCTCCTATAAAACACCTGTACTAGAAACGGGCATAAACTTGTTAAATAAAATTTCTGATCCTCTTTTAGGGTGCATTATTTAAAGATATTAATAGGTCCCTGACTGGTTTAGAAGTGAGCCCTTGAGTAAAGTGAACAGAAATAGTAGGCAGTCTCTAGATAGACAGCATCTATCTTGCCGTCTATCTAGAGGCAGTTGTCTGGATTTGTAAAGTAAAGCTACATTGATTGACAAAAGACGATTTCTATAAAGGAAAGTGACGGAAACATTTCCACCCCAGAGCATGAATTATTTAGAACCTACAGGTATTGCAGGAAAAGCCTGAAATTGTTTAGTATGCAAATGTGCGACGGTTGCAGTTTCCTCCTGGTTCCTTCTGTCACAGGGTCCAGATCTAAATCGGAAACTGCTCAGTAGTCTTGTGTTTGTTTCCCCGGAGGGCAAAGGCAGGTGACACGGAACCCAGTTCATTCTGGAAAATGCTCTGAAAAAGTAGAGGCATGTTAAAGCTCACGGGGAGCAGGATCCATGTAACCAAGAAAATGGTGGCCATGACTACTTTATTTGATAAGAAGCCTCAAAGAGGAAGGTGTTGCTTTCAGCCTCACCAAATTTAAATAAAACGGACTTGAGAATGCAAGTAAAATGGGACACTGAAAGTAACCAAACCCACTCTTGACTCATGTTACTTTACTAGTAGTTATTAATGCTTGTCAGTGTCCCTCATTAGCATGTAAGCTGCACTGGGGGAGGGATTATGTATGTCTGTCTTGCTCGTGGGGCGTCGTCCCTGTACCTAGCATTACTGACACCAGAGGTGCTCGATAATCCATGAGTGCATGTTCCTAAAGAGACAGATGTAAGCAAGCACAGGTGTCAAGTATCATGTAAGAAACCCAGGGACTGAAGGTGCTATAATCAAAGGTGCCAGCTAAGCAGTGGTGCAGACAGGGCTACCTGTTGCCATCGGGTCGATTCTGACTCCTAGTGACCCCACAGGACACAGTAGAACTGCCCCATAGGATTTCCAAGGAGAGGCCAGTGGATTCAAACTGCCGACCTATTGGTTAGCAGCTAAGCTCTTAGCCACTGTGCCACCAGAGCTCCCTATTTCGGGGCCTAGTAGTTTTTTCCTTAGTGCCAAGTATCAGCTCTCATGTCTCAATGTGACCATAACACCTTGTTAAGGTGTAGCAGACAATTTTGCACTGTAGGGGTAGGAGATGTATGATTTCTGTATTTATTTTGTAATTTAAAAACCTGTGCTTTTAAGACAAAAAAAAATCCCTTGAAAAGGTGAATGTTTTTTATTGCTCTAGAGGAAGGCTTCAGACAAGAGGGCTGACGGAGGGCTGGAGGGAATGGTAGTCAGTGTGAAACTGACCGCCCTCGAGTGACTGATCCTATTGCCAACTGAGATGGCCAACTGGAGGTGCAGAGGACAGCAGAGGACAAGAAAATTGCTTTGGCTGTGATTTTTTTTTTAATTAGTTTTTTTTTTTTTTTTAAAAAGTAATAATAGGCTCATAAAAAATTCAAACATTACAGAAGTGTAAAGTCCCTTTTCTCCACCTCACTCTCCTCAGTGATATTCCAAGTGCGAAGCCCAGTCGATCCTCTTCAGTTTCTGTCACTCCTCTGAAGGCTTCTATGACACCCTACTCTTCAGGTTCTCCTTCCACCTGCTCCTTTCACATCAGTCTCCTTTCTCTACGGGCTCCTTATGATTTTAACTATTAATTACATGCCAGTGATGCCACGATTTCTCACCCTGATCTCTCCCTGAAGCTTCAAAAGTACGCATCTGGTTGCTTGCGACGGCACCATTCGGAGATCCCAGAGACACCAAAAAAACCAACTTATTCCAAGCTGATAACACTGTATGTTAGGATCTGGGAGAGCTGAATGGCTTAGCGTTTCCCCTACACACTTCTGATAACACTGTATGTCAGGATCTGGGAGAGCTGAATGGCTTAGCGTTTCCCCCTACATGCTCCACGCTGTTTCTTGTCTTTATGATGCTGTCTGCTTGGCCTGGAATCCCTTCCCCTACCTGAGAAACTCTTGCTAATGTCTCAAGGCTAAGCTCTTCTGTTAACTCTTGGGAAACACTCTGATCCTCTAGGCTGGCTGAAATGTTCTTCTGCTCTGCCCCCGAGCACCTAAGGTTTATCTCTATCATGATCTTACCACGTTATTTTAACACCATTGTTTATGTGCCTGTCTGTTTCTTCACTCACTCTCTTTCGCTCCATGTATGTTATGGGGCACCCTTTATGTGCTAGCATTATGCTGAACAATGGTAAGCAAGGCAGTTCTCTGATTTCATGGAGATTTTATTCTGGTGGGAAAGTCAGACAAAACCCAAGAAAACATAAGAACTAGATTTCAAAATTATAAATCATGATACAGTATATATAAAGGGAACACTGGGGTCATGGTTAAACGCTCGGCTGCTAAAAGAAAAGTTGGCTGTTGGAACCCACCCAGAGGCTCTGAGAGAGAATGACCTGTCCATCTGTCTTCCATAAAGAGTACAGCCTAGAAAACCCTAAGGAACACGTTCTCCTCTGTCACACAGGGCCATTATGAGTCAGAATTGACTCAACGGCACCCAACAACAACAAGGATAGAAAATAGTGAAGGAAAGGAACCTACTGAAGAGGGGATGTTAGAGAAGGGAAGGCCTCTCTGAGGAAGTGATACAGAAACTGAGAGCCTGAGAGGCAAAAAGGGCCATCCAGAAATGAGCAGGGAAGGGCGCGCTAGGGAGAGAGGAAGCAGCATGTGCAAAGGCCCTGTTACGGACTGAACTGTGTCTTAGTCATCTAATGCTGCTGTAACAGAAATACCACAAGTGGGTAGCTTTAACAAAGAGAAGTTTACTTTCTCACAGTAATGTAGGCTAGAAGTCCAAATTCAGGGTGTCTGCTCCAGGGGAAGGCTTTCTCTGTCAGCCTTCTCATCAATCTTTCCCCAGACTAGGAGCTTCTCCATGCAGGGACCCCAGGTCCAAAGGACGCACTCTGCTCCTGGCACTGCTTTCTTGGTGGTATGAGGTTCCCCTGTCTCTCTGTTCACTTCTCTCTTTTATATCTCAAGAGATCGCCTCAAGGCACAACACAGTCTTGTAGGTTGAGTCCTGCCTCACTAACACAACTGCTACTCATCCTCCTTCATTAACATCATAGAGGCAGGATTTACAAAATATAGGAAAATCAAACAATACTTGAAATCATGACCCAGCCAAACTGATACACACATTTTTTGTGGGATATAATTCAATCCATGGCAAATTGCGTCCCCAAAAAATCTTTGTCACGTTGGCCAGGCCGTGATTCCCAGCATTGTGTGGCTGTCCTCCATTTTGTCATCTGATGTAATTTTCCTATGTGTTGTACATCCTAACCTCTATGATGTTAATGAGGAAGGATTACAGGCAGTTATGTTAATCAGGCAGGACTCGATCTACAAAGTTAGGTTGTATCCTGAGTTACTCTCTTTTGAAATGTAAGAACAGCCAACACGGAGTAGAGGGACCTCATTACCACCAAGCAAGATGAACCAGGAGTGGAGCACGTCTTTTGGATCCAGGTTGCCTGTGCTGAGAAGCTCCTAGACTAGGGGAAGATTGATGACAAGGACCTTCCTCTAGAGCTGACAGGGAGAAAAAGGATTCTCCTGGAGCTGGCACCCTGAACTTGGACTTCTATCCTCCGAGGCTGTGAAAGAATAAATTTCTGTTTGTTAAAGCCATCCACTTGTGGTATTTCTGTTATAGCGGCACTATATGACTAAGACAGGCCCTGAGATAGGAAAGGACTTGGTGGGTCCAAGGAAGTAAAAGAAGACCAGTGTGAGAGAAGAGAAAGAGAGAGGGTGGCACAATGGAGATTAGTGAGCTGAGTGGTGGCTGAATTTCTCAGGGACTTATAGGCCATGGTAAGGAGTGCAGATTTTATTTGAGGTGTAGTGAGAAGCCACTGAGGGAACGACAGGATTTACAGAAAGATTCTAAGGGTACTATATACAGAAAGGATTCTAGGGATGAAAGAGTAATGCAGAGCAAATCTCTTTGAAAGTTGGTGGTTAAAGCGCTCAGCTGCTAACCAGAAGGTTGGTGGTTTGAACCCACCAGCTGCTCCACGGTGGTAGTCTGCTTCCATAAAGATTTACAGCCTTGGAAACCCTATGGGGAAGTCCTACTCTGGCCTATAGGGTCACTATGAGTCGGAATCAACTTGACGGCAACGGGTTGTTTAGTTATAGGCCTGGTCTACAACGAAATCGGTGTCAGTGCTGTAACAATGAAGTTGGAGTTTTAATGGATATCGGGCGCATGTGCAGTTCAATTGTTGTATGTCGTTAGAACTGTACATTGTCCAACTTTCTGTCTGTTACAACTCCCGGCACCGATGTCACTGTAGACCAGGCTGTACACAGTGTTCTGAACAGTAAATCATAAAATTGGACATGTGTGAGCGAACACCTGACAACGATAACCTCAGCAGATTGTGCACTGACACCGATGTCACTGTATGTAGTCACAGTACTAATGATGAGATGAGAAAACAAACAAAACGGATGGTCGTTAAGTGCCGTTCATCATAACTCAAATATATCGCAAGTCGGGGACTACCTGTATTCTGATTTAGATGCAGTTATCTGGGGAGGTGGTAGAGCAAAGTGTCCACAGTGATCAACTGACAGTTTTTGTAGACAAGCTACAAACATTTCTGGGTTCACGACAACTGTCACCAGCCCACAAGGAATGCCACATTTACATCTGTCTCTGGAAATTCTGGGAGAAGCTCATTGAGATCGGTGCATATGAATCACTTTAGTATCTGATATTTTGAAATGCAGCCTCTGATTCAATATGTCTGGGGTGGGATCCCAAACTCTGTACCTCTAACAATGTTCTAGCAATGCTGGTGGTTCTGGACAACAGTTTGTAGTAAGGCTTTCAAGAAAGCAGCCTTTGTACCCTGTTCCGTTTGACTGGTGTGGGTAGCAGGAGCGGAGGTGGTAAAGATTTAGGGAGCTGGTTTCATCCATGAGGCACCCTAATGTACGGACCACAGGAAAGCTGGCACTAATTTAAGGACTTGAGGACTCACTAAAGTAGATCTACTTTAATCCAAACTAAAGCCTACAGCAAGGTCTGCCCCAGACTCTCTGAGATTGCTTTGGTAAGTCCTGGATCCTATGCATCTCCCACAATAGTCTCCTAGAGAACCAACCGTTTGGAAAGGATATCTTCCAAAGTTAAAATGGGTTTCATGGAGCAGCATCTAGTTATTAAACAGTTACTATGTATCAGCCACTGTGCTAAGTCATACATATGTTTCATTGATTTATTTCTCACAACAAGCCAAAGCTTACTCATTTTCAGGTGAAGAAGTTGAGACTTCGGTAGGCTGAATAGTTAGCCACTCAAGCTAGTAAATGCCAGAGTCAGGATTCGGCAACATTTACCCAGTCTGACCCGAAATCCTATCTCACAGCCACTGCCTAAGGGATAAAACTTTTGGGCCTTCATACTTTGAAAAAAAATCTTTCTTCTTTACATTCAAATCATGGGGTGAGAGAATAAACACTGCTGAGAAAAACAAGGAAAGGACTGCAGAATTTAAAATCTTTTTACCATGTGAAGAGCCGATTTTCCTTTGGGCCGTCACGCACGCCTCACGGCTGAATCATCTGCTAACTTCTGTGGCCTTGTCATTCCCTTTTGGTGCATCTGATTTTATACCAGGTTGACGTTGCCAAGTGGAACTGCTGGGCATCCCTAAATACCTGCCCTGTGTTTTGCAATGATGCAATCTGGAGGTTTCTAAAGGTATGAATTTCCACTGGGATCTGAATCAGGATATAAATCTTCATGGCATACCATGATGACAAAGGACATCCCTGTCTGCTGCTTCTGCTGGAGTATTCTGAGCACACACAGGGTCCCAGGAGTGTAAACCTCAATGGCAAAGGGCAGCTATGCACCTCAATTCAGGAAGCAGAAGGCAACCTCACTATATCTTTCAATTACTCTCTCCACTTGCCAATCATTCCCATCTTATCTGATTAAGCCACAATCAATTTGTTCCCTGCTGAAGCAGCAGAAAAGTAGGGCAACTGAACTGACTGGGTCGGAGGAGGCCGTGGCAGCGACCTGGACGTTTTCAGCATACTGATGGCCGCCCACCTGCAGTGTCTCTCTGAGCAGCTGGCCAGTAAGATGACTGGTAATGGCTGCTCTTTCTTACATTTTTAACTTTGTTTACAAGTAAAACAACATAATTGGATATGTCCATTTGTCAGAAATCCATTTTAGAAAGAAAAAATATTAATCCTTCCTGGAAAAAAATGCTGCGATTGCTACCTTGTTAGCAAACATCACTAAAGAAATAAAAATCTGTGGATGCTTTTCCAGAGTGCACAAAAATGTATCTTACCATCTGTCTTCTTCAGCTATAAATAAGCATTTCTTTTAACCTGGTACCCTCAACCAAGCTGAACTGGGGTGGGTGGAAGCTATATAAATTGTAGGGTGGGATGGAGCTGAACTCAAGACTACCCTGGGCACATCCGAATTAGTGATGAACTAAACCTCAAGCTAATTTGGCATCACTATCCACAGACTGGAGCCCTGGTGGCTCAGTGGTTAAGAGCTCAGGCTGCTAACCAAAAGGCTGACAGTTCGAATTTACCAGCTGCTACTCGGAAACCCCATGGGGCAGTTCTACTCGGTCCTCTAGGGTAGCTATGAGTTGGATTTGGTTTGGTGTTTTTTATTTATGGATTATATGTACATATGCAAATAGCTTTTAGAAATGTGTTCACTTAATTCTTTTCTCAACTGGTTTGCAAAACTCTCTTGGGCTCTAGAGGTGGTGACCACCTGGAGAGCAAGCAGGGAAGAGGAGCAGAAATCACTGGGCCAGGGCACCTGCCACTCCTGGCAGTGAAGGTCGTTACTTTTTCCAAACCATGGAGGCCTGAAAACCTTATTTTAAATAATGGTATATTTAGTCTTTATTGATGTAATTATATTCGAACCAAATGTTTACTAATTCTCTAAATGGTTTTTACTTGTCCCACAGTGATCCAAAGACAGCAGAGAAAATCAATACTCTGGACTACTCTGTGAATACCGTGAATGAACATATTGGTGTATTTTTCCTTTAATGTACACTGTTTACTTGTTGAAATCACACTGAAATTATAATTCTGTGGCTGGCTTTGAAAATTAATATTATGCCATAAACATTTTTCCATGTTACTGCTGTTTGGCTGATATCACCATTTGGAAACCACATCATACCACAACATCTCGTGTTATAGCATACTTCTACCGCTAGTACTTCTGCGTGAGCCTACCACAAAATCTTACACCATGCTACTCTGAGGCCAGTGAGCAGCACAGAGTGGAAGCGATGGGAGATTTTTTTTAAATTAATTTTTACTATTCCTTAAGTGAAAGTTTACAAATCAGGTCAGCCTCTCATACAAAAATTTACATACACCTTGCTATACCCTCCTAATTGCTCTCCCCCTAATAAGACAGCACAGTCCTTCCCTCCACTCTCTCTCCTCTCCTGACCCCTCTTCCCTCTCATCTCCCCTCCAGACAGGAGATGCCAACATAGTCTCATGTGTCTACTTGATCCAAGAAGCTCATTCTTCACCAGTATCATTTTCCATCCCATATTCCAGTCCAATCCCTGTCTGAAGAGTTGGCTTTGGGGATGGTTCCTGTCTTGGGCTAAGAGAAGGTTGGGGGACCATGGCCTCTGGGGTCCTTCTAGTCACGATGGGAGATTTCTATCTAAGTATCTTCTCCAGGAAACTGAGAGACTGAGCTCAAAGCCACAAAGAGAAAATGCTGGCTCAACTGGGATAAGTGTAATCGGGTGGCAGGTGTTTTGCTTCTCATCTACCCCCAACTGTTCCCGTGCCCCCCTCGCATACTTCACTTTGGCTGTCACATAAGGTTGTTTCTTTTCATTTGGGAAATCCATGCTGGGAACTGAACCTGAGAAGATTTGACTTTTGCTGGAGTGGCAATGATCAGACAGCAGGGCTCAAAATACATCTATACAAATGGCAAATGTAGTCATTTTCTAAGCAACTGGAATTGTCTTAGTTGACTTTATCATTAAAGGATGAAAACTTTTAACTGTCCTAGTTGGGCTTCTTGCTTTATTTACCCCCTCCCAAAGCATCTGATTCTAAAATCATTCCTGACCGCCAGCCTGGAACAACTACTTGGAAGGTCCACAACAGATGCCATGCGAGCAATGAAAAGAAGTGAGAGAGAGTTCTTTGGGGGAACCGAATAACTTATCTGCTTCTTTTTTCTTTCTGGAAATAACAACCCTAGTTTTGCAGAATGTCCTTGAGTTAAGTATCTCAGATCAACATCAAGGCTACTGGCCAGCTGACTGCCACCTGGTACAACACCAATACTGGACTATTGCCTATTCAGCTCTCTCCCTGTGAGGAGTGGTTATCAAGGGCGCTAGAGGCTGTGATCCGTGTGTGGTCTGGCTCAATGACAGCAACTTAAAACTATTAGGCAAGACCGCTGCCGTGATGGCTTCCTGAGCCAGCCTGAGTAAGTATGTACATGACGCAGGCTGATGTACTGTCTCTGAGTTTAGGTGTGAGGCAAAGCAGGAAAGGTGCACGCATGAGGAAGGTGAACTGAGGCAAGAGGAATTAGCGGAAAAGGCCATCGAAGGAGATGGTTAACATTCTCAGCTAATTGCTTTTCCCTGTTTGACTAGCCTCACCCGTTTGAAAACTCCTTATTTCTCTGTACCTTCGGATACCAATTTTTGGCAGAAGCGAGCATAGTAGGTAGCCACTAAAATGTTTGGCCCTGTCAAGGTGACACATTAAGACCAAAGTTTAGAAACACTACTTTACACAGACATCAGGGAATACATCACATTTGAGGAAAAAGGAATTTTACAGATAAAGTACAAGAAGAGTTGTTAAGAATGATGTTTCTGGAGCCATCTGACCTGACATCTAAGGCAAGCCCCACAACTAACTAACTGTAGTACTCTGTGTAGTAATTAACCTCTCCAAAGCTCAGTTTCCTCACTTGTAAGTCAGGGATGATAATATCACCTTGTACTGCTATTTTGAGCATTATTTGAGATAATTCATGTAAAATATTAAGTACGGTGCCTGTTACACTGTGAGCATTTAATACATGTTGATGGCTGCCATCACTACCATTACCATCAGCACCCATGTTTAACACCGTAAGCTGAGCCAAGAAGAGAGCAGCTTTTGCACTTGGGTGGGGGTCAAGCATGGTGAGTGCTCTAAACAAAACAGGAAAGAGTATAGTCCACATAGGGCAAACTCTTGTTAAGATATTTGTAGGTCTAAATCTTTCCAAGGGTATCCCTTGAGTTATGAGAGACCTAAAAAACCAGAATCCTAATTCTAGATGGAACCTTAGGGATTTTTCAGTCTAGCCTATCATTTACAATTGGAAACCGGAGAGAATCAGTGGTCATGCCAAAGGGCAGACCTAAATGGAAGTAACATATTCAATTCTCTTAACTTTAATTGACCAAATCAATAGTATCACAATAGTGGTGCATTAGCTTTTATTGTTTCTAAATTTTTCACTTCTTGAGTAAATAAATTCTAGCATGAATAGAAATTTCTGTTTTTTAACTCCAGATGACCATGATGAATGGCTACGAACCAAAAAAGGACTGGTTGAAACAAGCCTTGTCCATTAGATTGTAAACTCACTGTCATGGATTGAATTGTGTTCCCCCCAAAATATATGTCAACTTGGTTAGGCCAGGATTCCCAATATTTTGTGGTTGTCCTCCATTTTGTGATTATAATTTTATGTTAAAGAGGATTAAGGTGGGATTGTAATACCACCCTTATCCAGGTCACATCCCTGATCCAGTGTAAAGGGAGTTCCTTTGGGGTGTGGCCTGCACCACCTTTTACCTCACAAGAGATAGCAGGGTCCCTACACTACTTAAATTCTTATCTCCCTCTGTCTTGCTTTTTCAAAGCCGTGTCAGCATAAGATGAATGCTCCTATGCTGTGACCAAACCTTCTGCTTTTGTGTCTATCCTCCCCACTCTTAGCTGTCAACAGTCATTACTTGGTCACTGCAGGATGAAACCACCCTTAAGAGTCTGAGGAAGGACTCCAGTCCAAGGAAGCAGAAGACTGACCCCATCTACAGACATCAATCATTGGGAGAGGGTATTTCAAACGTTCATCACAGGGGTTGTCTGAGCAGATTTAATTCACCACTGAACATAATAACAGTTCCCTCATTTACATGGACAGAAATTTTGGCATGGGTGGAAGAGAAGAAAGACTCTTTAGGTCTTTCTCACTTCAGATGCGACAATGATTAAGAGCATGGACCCCAGCTAGAGTCAGATTGCTTGGGTTCAAACTCTGCCTGTGGGATCTTAGGCAAGTTAGTTAACCTGTGGCTCAGTTTCATCTGTAAACTGGGTAATAATAACACTTACTTCATAGGAAACCTATAAGGATTAAATGAGTTAATATTTGTAAAATGCTTAGGAACAATGGTAGATTCATAGTGTTTGTTTTAGGTAAGATAAAGAAAAGTAGCCTAGAACAGTACCGTGGGAAGATTCCACTGCTTAACCCATCTTTTCCCCCTTCCTGCTCCACAATTAGTGGGAAGTAGTTCCTTCAATTATTACATTCTATTATGCGTACAGGAGTCCTGGTGGCTCAGCGATTAACAGCTCGGCTGCCAACCAAAAGGCTGGCAGTTTGAATCCACCAGCCGCTCCTTGGAAACCTGAATGGGGCAGTGTCCTATAGGGTCACTATGAGTCAGGATAGACTTGACGGCAACAGGTTATTATGCATACAAGGAGCTTAATACTAAAACTATGAAATACTTTAGGTCCAGGAGAACATATTCACAAAGCTATTTCAATTGCCCTGATCCTTCCACCCTCAAACCACCCTAAGACTCAGAAATTTTTATCCCAAACACTATAAAAATTTCCCCCAATGTGATTCAGAGGTAATGTGATAAGAAGGCTACTGATTTAGAATTTCTCAATATCAAGTTACATAATTCCTATTTCTGAAAATAAATATACTTTACTGTGTTTACTAAGATTCAAGAAAAAAAGGTGGTACAATCTAAAAAAATGTGGTAAAACTATTTTCCCATCAGCTGATCACCATGTAAGAAAGCAAACATTTTTTTCCTTTTAAGTTTCCGTACTGAAAAATGGAAGCTAATAAAGTCTAGGGATAACAAGGTACCTAGGAAGGCAAGCTTATATGCAGGAAAGGAAGGACACTGACTTCCTCACTAGTAATACTGATAACACCACTGTCTTAGAAGTAGATAATACTTCTATCAAGAGCAGCTGATATTTGAAAGAAGGAATTTGACAAATATAATTTTTTTTTTTTCAAAAAATTACACTGCGCTGCTGATTCTAATAACTGGTTGTTATTAGAGTTTTCAAAGCACTTCCACATAAATTATTTAATTTAACTATACTGTGTTTTTTTTTTTTGTAGCTTTGTGGGAAACCCGGGTGGTGTAGTGGTTAAGTGCTATGGCTACCAACCAAAAGGTCGGCAGTTCAAATCCACCAGGTGCTCCTTGGAAACTCTATGGGGCAGTTCTATTCTGTCCTATAGGGTCGCTATGAGTCGGAATCGACTTGACGACGATAGATTATGGGTGGCTTTGTGAGGTAGACAGGAGAGGTAATATTACTCCTATCCTGAAGATGAAGAATCTAAGAGTGTAGGGTTGTCCACAGCCTGAAAATGGCAAAGACTCTAAATCCCCCATTTCTTCCTAATGCCACTTAGTGTATATAATTTGATCTTCTGTTGCTGTAACAGTTTGGTGCCTTCCACATAATAGTTACTTCACTCACCACCAAGAAAAATTCAGAAAGCACTTTTGAATCCTGTATTAATAATTGATGAGTCAGTATTACGAATGATGGTTATCATTACACAGTATAATATGCTTTGCTTCTAGAGGATTCTTAATCATCATCTCTTTAAACAGTGCTCCAGTGTCTGTCTGACACAAAGTATGTGCTTGATAACTGTTTGTGGAACGAAAGAATGGTATGGCACATGTAAGTACTTCAACTGGCAGCCTAGATGCACATTCAAGATGTGATTTCTATGTAAGAGAAAACTTTCCCACTTGCTATGTAGTAAATACCAAGTAAGAAGGATTTTAGGGTTCAAAAACCATCCAGGGCCCCTAAAAATTATTTCAGCAAGAACAATGAATACAATGGTTGCATGGAGTTAGGTCACCTTCCCTTTTTGAAGGAAAACGTGGTGATGGTCGTTAGGGTGGGATGCACGGACAGACAGAAAACAAAGTAGGATGTTTACTGCTGTTAAAAAAAACCCCATTGCCGTCAAGTTGATTCCAAATCATAGCGACCCTATAGGGCAGAGTAGAACTGCCCTATACGGTTTCCAAGGAGTGCGGGGTGGAGTTGAACTGTCTACCTTTTGGTTAGCAACTGCAGCTCTTAACCACCACGCCACCAGGGTTTCCTTATTGCTGTTAGGAAGGCAAAGGAAGAGCGTATTCTCAAATCAAGAGGGGAAACTGACAAAAATAGGCCACTGTGGAGCAATCTGTACCTTGCTGCAGATGGTTTTCATTCTATGCAGTCTGTCAAGTGACTCCTGGGGGTTCCCCAGATACTGCTGAAGTTCCGCATGTAAGATCCGCATTGAAAAGGGAACCATGGAGCCTGGAATTGAAATCAAAGTTGAATTCACTTATTTGCAATAATTAAGCATGTTTTCTTAGTTACTGCACGTTAAGGAGTGGTCTGCAGAGGGCCCAGAGGAAGTGATGATAGACTATTTTGTAAAAAAAAAAAAAAAAATTTGTTTTTTGTAAGTCCCTTTAATTCTTCCGTAAAGCATTCAATGGTGCTAGGTATAAAATATACGTTGGTTTTCTCCATAATCCAAATTTAAAATATACGTTGGTTTTCTCCATAAAGCGGATATAAATATGTTTAGACAACTATCAAAGGAGACAGAGGGATATCATTTCTACTTTTGTAGATATGAAGCCCTGGTGGCATTAAGAGCTTGGCTACTAAGCAATAGGCCAGCAGTTCGAATCCATCAGCTGCTTCTTGAAAACCCTCTGGGGTAGTTCTACCCTGTCCTATAGGGTTGCTGTAAGTTGGAATTGACTCAATAGCAATGAGTTTTGTTTGGTTTGTAGATATAATTCAATCATATAGAAATTATCACAAAATGAATAGTAGAAATAGCCCCCTCTTCCAGAAAAAGAAACAAAACAAAACAAACAGAACAGCACACTCATGTACTCATCGGTATTTCTTTAGTATTGCAAGCTCAAGTAGACGGTTGCTTAGGTTGGGTTCCCTAAAGGAGACCCTAAGAAGGATTTGCATGCAAGTGATTGATAAAGACATGTGCTCCGGGGAAACCAGTAAGAGAGGAGGGAAAGCAGGACAAAGGGAGGAAGCCAAGCAAAGGTGCACCTTAGGCCAAAGTCCTATGGGTGGCTGCTTCAGCCTGATTCTCCAGGGTTCCTCTGGAGTGTAAGTTCTGCCTCAGAGATACCCCATGACAGTTGGGCCTGACTGCTCCATGATCTAGGGCTGCCCTAGAGGGAACAATTCACAGAGCTCTGCTGGCTCAGCCTGAGCGTGTAGAGTGAGAACAAGGGCAGTTTTTGGAAAAAGTGTTGCAACTATGGGCTGTTGGAAAATTATACAAGAAATGAACTTTTCTACAGTGTCCAAATATGGTTGTATCATCTCTTAGGTAAGGGGATCCTTTGTTAAGATAACTTTCTCTTCTGGAATTTGATCTGCAGAATATATATTAAGAATGTAGAACACTTAAAAAAAAAAAAAAGCCTGTAGTAGTTATAAGATAATGAATATGAAAATGCCTGCTTAGGGCATCACATAGATTCAGTAAAGGATTTTTCAAAATAGGCCTGAGCTGCCAATATTCAAATCTGGAATACAGTTTAGAAGATCGTTAGAAAAAAAGCGTGTGACACTTGCAAGTCACTTAATCTCTCTGTGCTTCAGTCTGTCCAACTGCCCATTCATTAGTTATTACTGAGGGTCCATCATGTCTGTGAGCAGCCCTGGTGGTGCTGGATTGCTAACTGATATGTTAGTGAAAGATGTGGCAGTCTGCTTCTGTAAAGATTTACAGCCTTGGAAACCCTATGGGGCAGTTCTACTTTGTCCTATGGGGTCACCATGAGTTGGAATTGACTCAATGGCAGTGGGTTTGATTTTGTTTTTTGATAACATCTACGCTTCTTTTTATCTTGAAATTTTATGACGCTCCATGCTCTTTAATAAACATGGAAAGAAGAAAGGTCCAAAAAAAAAAAAAAAACCAGTAAAAAATAATGTATGCTGTGGAAAACAGTTCTGTGATGCTTATAAACCTGGAGAAGAGGGAGATAACCATTATTAAATTTAAAATGTTTGAAAAATTTTTGAGGGCACTAAATAATTTCCTATTTCTGAAGAGGACAGACGACTAACTTTAAATTATGGTATGACTCGTTTTAGCACACCAGAAAGAAAACCATGAAGTATTCCCATGTTCTGTTCAAGCAACTGCCTCTTGGTCCATGCACACGTTTCACATAGCATAATTGTTCTGGAATTCCCATTCTTTGCAATGTTATCTATAATTTGTTATGATCCACACAGTCGAATGTCTTTGCATAGTCAATAAACCACAGGTAAAAATCTTTCTAGTATTCTCTGCTTTCAGCCATTTTCCATCTGATGTCAGCAATGATATCCCTCATTCACACCCTCTTCTGAATTTGGCTTGAATTTCTGACAGTTTCTGGTCGATGTACTGCTGCAACTGTTTTTGAATTATCTTCAGCATAATACTTGCGTATGATACTAATGATATCCTTAGATAAATTCCACATTCTGTTGGATCACCTTTCTTTGGAATGGGCTCAAATATGGATTGCTTCCTGTTGGTTGGGCAGGCAGATGTCTTCCAAATTTCTTGGCATAGACGAGTGAGTGCTTCCAGCGTTGCATTCGTTTGTTGAAACATCTCATCTGGTGTTCTGTCAATTCCTGGAGCCTTGTTTTTCGCCAGTGCCTTGAGTGCAGCTTGGACTTCTTCCTTCAATACCATTGGTTCTTGGTCATATGCTACCTCCTGAAATGGCTGAACATCAACCAACTATTTTTGATAACTGAGGCTCTGAGTATTCTTCCATCTTCTTTTGATGCTTCCTGCGTCATTCAATGTTTGGCCATAGAATCTGTCAAAATTGCAACTCGAGGCTTGAATTTTTTCTTCAGTTTTCAGCTTGATAAATGCCGAGCATGTTCTTCCATTTTGGTTTTCTAACAGGTCTTTGCCCATTTCATTATGATACTTTGTCTTCTTGAGCTGCTCTTTGAAACCTTCTGTTCAGCCTTTATTTCATCATTTCTTCTGGTAGCTTTAGCTACTCTATGTTTAAGCACAAGGATCTAAGTAGGTGTAACCTTAATTCTATGAAAAATACTTTCCAAGTACCAAATAATTTGTTTGTTTTACATGTATTATTATTACTATTTTACTGTGCTGCTTTAGGTGAAAAGTTTACAGCTCAAGTTAACTTCTCATATAAAAATTTATACACATATTGTTATGTGACAGCAACGGCAACCCGTATAATGTAACAGCACACTCCCTCTTTCCACCCTGGGTTTCCCATGTCCTTCCAACCAGCTCCTGGCCCTTCCTGCCTTCTCATCTTGCCTCCCAACAGGAGCCACCCATTTGGTCTCATGTATCTGCTTAAACTAAGAAGTACACTCTTCACAAGTATTATTTTATGTTTTATAACCCCAAAAAACGTACCGTCTAATCTTTGTCTGAAGAGTGGGTTTAGTTCTGGGTTAACAGAGCTTCGGGAATGGGTTTAGTTCTGGGTTAACAGAGCATCTGGGGGCCATGGCTTCAGGGGTTCCTCCAGTCTTAGTCAGACCATTAAGTCTGGTCTTTTTACATGAATTTGAGTTCTGCTTCACACTTTTCTCCTGCTCCGTCAGGGACTCTCTGTTGTGTTCCCCGTCAGGGCAGCCATTGGTGGTAGTCAGGCACCATCTCATTCTTCTGGTCTCAGGCTGATGGAGTCTCTGGTTCATGTCGCCCTTTGGTCTCTTGGGCTAATATTTTCCTTTTGTCTTTGGTGTTGTTCTTTCTCCTTCGCTCCAGATGGGTTGGGACCAATTGATGCATCTTAGATGGCTACTTGCAAATTTTGAAGACTCCAGACGCCACTCACCAAAGTGGGATGCAGAACATTTCTTAATAAACTCTGTGATGGCAATTGACCTAGATGTCCCTGAAACTATGGTCCCCAGAGTACAGCCGAATTTATACACGAACTTTTGTAATACGACCTGTTAGTGCATGTGGTTTGTTTAAACCATGGAAAGTTGTCCTGTAGTTTGATGTAACGTGTTATGAAAATGCAATTTTCTATATGGCATACGTAGTTCAAAATTCACAAGCTTTGAATGAAATACTTACTTTTAGCATAAAGAGACAAAAAGCAGATTAAAAGAAAGTTAATTAGTTCGTGTTCCTGGGTGGCGCAAACAATTAAGTGCTTGGCTACTAACTGATAGGCTGGCGATTCAAATCTACCCAGAGCTGCTTCGGAAGAAAGGCCTGGCAATCTGCTTCTGAAAGGTCAGAGCCACGGAAATTCCAGGGAGCGCAGTTCTGCTCTGAACCACGTGGAGCTGCTCCGAGTCAGGGCTGAGTCAATGGCAGCTGTTTTCGTTTGGTTTGAATTAGTTGGATAAAAATATATAAGCTGGTAGAAGATGTCAATCGATTTTTTAAAACAGTTGTACACACAGGTGACCTCAAAGACAGTTCGAAACCCTAGTGAATCTAAAACCTTGCTCGTCAAAGTCTAGCCCTTCGACCTGTTGCATCTTCATCATCTAAGATCTTGTTAGATATGCGGACTCTCAGGCCTCACTGACGATCAGAAACTGCATTTTGGCCAGATCCCAGGGGACCTGTACGCACACCAAAGTCTGAGAAGCACTGCGTGAAACCATTACATCATTCATGTGCAAGGAAAACTGATTAACCCAAAGGCTATCAAGCAATATCATTTTTATTTATATAAAAAAGTCTCCAATTGTACCCCCGAATTCATTAGGATCAAGTTAACGTATGTAACCTGTTGTCGAATCAACTCTGACTCATGTCCTCAGGGATCACAGTGTAGAACTGACCTCCACAGGGTTTCTGGGCTACAGGGTTAATCTTAATGGAAGCAGGCTGCCAGGCCTTTCTTCCGTGGCACCGCTGGGTGGGTTTGAACCGCCCACCTTTTGGTTAGTAGTTGAGCACAAACCATTGTGTTACTCAGGAGCTTTTTAAAAAACATGTAACCAGTATTATACATTCATTATATATCATGTAAGAAAAATGTCCCTGCTCAGCTATATACTCTGTTTCCCTATTATCTCCTAGCTTTTTAAAAACAATACAGGCATTTAAAGACAAAACAAGGGCTACGGGAAAGGAAAGTGAAAACATTCTGTCAGTATGTTTCTCCAACTTTTACTGACAACGGTGGTGAGCTCTGGGGACCCTAACATCGGAACCTTCCACATGCGTGTAACGGCTTTGCTCTGAAGGCCAAGAGCAAGTGGAGATCACCAGTGGTTAACCATTTCTACTTCCCGCAAACGAGATCTCTTTGCTCTCTTCAAGTCTCTTAGGCTTTTAGAGTAGCTCTCTGTGCTACTGCTTTTCGGGAGAGGGAAATGCATTGGTGAACATTTACCCAGCTCTTCCTTGAATTTGGGGGACATATTGAATAAAACCACAAACAAAACTAAAATCAATGTAGCAAATTTTTTCATAATTAAATTTTGACATGTTAAGGAAAAACAATGTAACATGTCATTGTCAAAATATTAAAGAGTCCTCTTTCCCTCCATGTAAAGGCTAAAGGGTCACAGTAACTCCGGGGAACCTCTCAGTATCTTCATTTCCATTAGCAGTGATTTGTTCCTCCTCTTAGGCAGTCACAGCCCTCCAGTCCAGATAGGACATGGAAGCTTAAAATAATCTGCTTGGAGTCCTGATGCATGAATAAGACGGCTGTTTCCTCATTATTCCTGCACTTTTCCCTCACGTCCTCTTCTCTGTGTGTCTATGGTCTCTTATTAAATAAACAAACATTCCCTAGTTCCAATTCATCCAATCTGCCAACACATAACCAACACCCCCTTCCCTCTGCAGCAGGTCAGCAGTGAAGTGCAAGCTGAGAGTGTCACTGCAGTGGCTTTCCAAGAAATGCCAGTAGCAAGAGACACTTCACAGGCTTCCCTGTGACTTGAATCTGGAAATGTGGACTCAACCCAGGCAGGCACAAAAGGACAGACAGCTGAGTGAAAAAGGGCCTGTGTCATTCTCTTTCCAAAACACATCCTATTTGTGACCTTCTGAGAAATAACTGGAAGAAAGCTAAGACTGAAGCTGAGAAAAAAGGTTTCCTCCTCTTCTCCCTTCGTTTATTGACTTGTGCCAATGAAAAGGTCTTATGTGGGTTAAATACCTTTAAGAGAAGAAAATCAAAGGAGAGAAACACATGCACACACACGGCCCCCTATGGAAGCGCAAAATGAAAAATAAAACAAATTAAATCAGAAAGAATTAGAAAAATATGCAATCATAGAATTAAAACAAGAAAAAGAAATAGCTCGGGAAACACTATTATTCCAGGTTGAATGTATTAACTTGATTTAAAAGACATTTATTCAGGACCTTCTAAGTGCCAAATGCTAGGCTAGGTAAGAAGATGGTAATTATCCTCAAATAAACTAGTCAATCTCTTCAATAAAATACCTACAGAAACTGCTATGATGTTTGTCATGGACTGAACTGTGTCCCCCAAAAATATATGTCAACTTGGCTAGGCATGATTCCCAGGATTGTGTGATTATCCACCATTTTGTCATCTGATGTGATTTTTCTATGTGTTGTAAATCCTGCCACTATATGTATGATGTTAATGAGGCAAGATTAGAAGCACTTATGTTAATGAGACAGGACTCAATCTGTAAGATTAAGTTATGTCTTAAATCAATCACTTGTGAGATATAAAAGAGAGAAGCGAGCAGAGAGACATGGGGACGTCATACCACCAAGAAACAAGAGCCAGGAGAATAGTGTGTCCTTTGGATCTGGGGTCCCTGTGCTGCGAAGCTCCTTGACCGGGAAAGATTGTTGACAAGGACCTTCCCCCAGAACCAGAAGAGACCGAAAGCCTTCCCCTGGAGCTGACACCCTGAATTTGGACTTCTAGCTTACTAGACTGTGAGAGAATAAACTTCTCTTTGTTAAAGCCATCCACTTGTGGTACGTCTGTTAGAGCAGCACTAGGTGACTCGGACAATGCTGTATGCTGTTTTGTTTGTTTTAAAGAAATACACATTAAAGTATCTTTAGACTGATTCTCTTAGTCTGGCCAAATCCAGCTTCTCTCAGGCTCTGAAGAGTTACACTGGATATCTTAGTGAAATATTTAATGCTAAGGGCAGTAGTCAAACAAGATAAAATATGCAAGGCTTTCACACTTGCCCTGAGGCCTCTCTCTCCAGCAGGGAGAGAGAGCCTTGAAAAAAAACCGGGGCTAGTCAAAATCTGTAAGGAAAAATAATTCCTAGTGGATCTGTTTTTCCGGAAGATTCCATGTATGGTCATGCCCTGCCAAAATCTAGGTTGGTATAAATACTGTAGAAGCATTCTCATTAATTATTTAGAAAAAATTAAATGAAAATACTCCTACAAAATTTATTTTGTATAGTACCCTGTGGTGTTGCAAATCTATACTGCCACTGCAGAAAAGTCAAAGAGAAATGCATTGGAAATTAGCTAGGCCTTGCTGCTGAGCAGTGAAAAACACAAGTGGACATTTTTAGTTTAACTTGAGTGGGATATACCACTTTTTTTCAGTAGTCTCAGTACTTTTTGTAGTATACTCAAAAAACCCATTGCCATCGAGTTGATTCCAACTCATAGTGACCCTACAGGACAAAGTAGAACTGCCCCAGAGTTTCCAAGGATGGCCTGGTGGATTTGAACTGCTGACTTTTTGGTTAGCAGACGTAGCTCTTAACCATTGTGCCACCAGGTTTCCTTTTGTAGCATGGTGTAGTGGAAACAGTCTGGACTTTCTGCCACTCACTAGCTCTCTGTGCTGGGCAGGTGATATCATTTCTGAATCTTTGTTTCTTTATCTGCAAAATAGGATTGGAATACCTGCACTTGGCCAGGTTGTTGTGAGGCCTGAGCGTGATGCTTAAGCAACTTTGCATAAATCCCTAGTGTGCCATCTAGCACGGGGAACATGCTCAAAACACCTCCACCCTTATCCTCTGCTTGTACTCTTTCTTCAATGAGGCACAAATTCAAAAGAAGCTGTCCTCGTGTTTCTATCTCATTTTCATGTTATAAAGGACACCTTACTGTGGTGAGTGAGTTGTATTTATTTTTCTTGATATCGTCCCTCTGTCTTTTCCTGTGGCAGTTTGTCTTTCCCTATCTTCTGACTTTAATAAGCAGCCCGTACTTAGGTAAAACACGTATTTGGTTTCTATCCTTTCTCTACTCAACACTGAAGACACTTGGTCAGTATATGTGGGCTGACAAGGGAAGCAGTTTCACTCATACTCATCATAAAACAACCCTCAGCATTATCTATGACTTCCACTCTGAATTTTGTAAATCTCAAAAAACATACATAGCTAATCCCAGGGTAAAAGTATCTTAGATTAAATATTTATTATTTATTTATTTTATTTTTTATTGTACTTTACAGAACTGGTTTCTCATTAAATAGTACACATATTGTTTTGACATTGGTTGCCAACCCCACATGTCAACACTCTCCCTTCTCAACCTTGGGTTCCCTATTACCAGTTTTCCTGTCCCCTCCTGCCTTCTAGTCCTTGCCCCTGGGCTGTTGTGCCCCTTTAGTCTCGTTTTGTTTTATGGGCCTGTCTAATCTTTGGCTGAAGGGTAAACCTGGGGAGTGGCTTCATTACTGACCTAAAAGGGTGTCCGGGGGCCATACTCTCAGGGTTTCTCCAGTCTCTGTCAGGCCAGAAAGTCTGGTCTTTTTTTGTGAGTTAGAACTTTGTTCTACATTTTTCTCCAGCTCTGTCCGGGATGCTCTATTGTGATCCCTGTCAGAGCAGTCAGTGGTGGTAGCTGGGCACCATCTACTTGTACTGGACTCAGTCTGATAGAGGCTGTAGTAGATGTGGTCCATTAGTCCTTTGGACTAATCTTTGCCTTGTATCTTTAGTTTTCTTCATTCTTCCTTGCTCCCAAAGGGGTGAGACCAGTAGCATATCTTAGATGGTCGTTCACAGCCTTTTAAGACCCCAGACACTACTCACCAAAGTGGAATGCAGAACATTTTCTTTATCAACTTTATAAACTATGTTATACCAATTGAGCTAGATGTTCCCCGAGACCATGGTCCCCACAGCCCTCAACCCAGCTATTTGGTCCATCAGGGTAAATATTTATTATTTAAATGGTTAATTCAACTAAAGATCCTAGAGCCATGAAACATAAAGAAAAATTTAGGACTGGATTAGGTTTCCTCTGTGCAAATACATTTAAATGACTCTATCTGATATAGGTATGACTTTAGTTAATCAGTAACTTTACATTTATATTTATACTTTATATCAACCAGTAAAGGTCCGTATCACTGCAATACAGGTAGTTCCTGACTTATGATGTATTCACGCGACGGCGAACCACACTTAAGACTGCCCATTTTATATCATCTTATTGTTAGTAATACGCACTAGTACAAGGTTGCAGTGCGTAATTTGCTGATGTTATCATTCTCAGATGTTCACTCGAAGATGTTCAAAGATCGGATTTATAAAGATACTGATAACAAAAGGCAACAATAATAAAAAACACTAAAAAAAAAAAAGGCATTTGACTTATGTCAGAACAGAACTCTGTTGTAAATCAGGGACTACCTGTATTTCTTCTGCAAGACAGATTACAAAGAGGCCTTCACTGCGGTGTTCTAGTGGTATAGATAGAAGCCCAAATCTGAAATTCCCATACCTTTAATAATTTTTTCTAAGAAAAGAATGGAACTGCCAAAGTTCATAAAAATGGCGAACAATGTGATAAGCAGTACGATTAACTAGCCTTCTCGGAAGAAAATAGTCAGAATACTTCAAATGATAAATGTTAAAGAATTTTAGCATAGAGTAATATAAATTGGAGAACTACCCAAATAGAACATGCTAACTCTGAGAGGTAAGTTAATTCTGTCATGGAAAATATCTTAGTTTCTTAGTGCTGCTATAACAGAAAATACCACAAGTGAGTGGCTTTAATGAACAAAAATTTGTTTTCTCACTGTTTAGGAGGCTAGAAGTCCCAATTCAGGGCATCAGCTCTAGGGGAAGGCCTTTTCTCTCTGTTGGCTCTAGGGGAAGTTCCTTGTCTTTTTCAGCTTCTGATCCTCAGCTCCTTATCGAGCTCCACGTGGCATAAATCTTTCTCCACTTGTGCTTGCTTGCTTCAGTGCCTAATCTGCCTCTTGCGTATCTCAAAAGTAAGGGGCTTAAGGCACACCCAACACCCACAAGGCGTTATTAACACAATGAAGAAAGTCCTATTCCCAAAAGGGATCACAACCACATACACAGGGATTAGGATTCCAATACGTATTTTGGGGGGACACTTCAATCCATAACAGAAAACAAAACAAGACATTTAAAAGACTACGCTGACATTTAATTCTGAGCTATCATTCATGGTTATGTGTTGATAAAAAATTTCAAAACCTAGTTTGAGAACTAGAAACGTAAATTTCATGACTGTGGAAGGAGGGAAGAAAGGGACTAAGGATCCAGTGACAATTTACCTTTACTTGCACAGAAGGAGTAGACAGTTGAAGGAAAGGTAAAGAGATTTAGCATCCAATTAATTTAAGTGTTTGCTCCATCAATTTCAGTTTGACTTGATGGTAAGCCACTAGGATTAAGTGCTGAAGTAAGATTTCATGTGAAATCATTATAGCTCTAATGACTTCAAACTAAACACACAGATCTGAATTTAGTATTTGAAGAGACACTGCATTTCTTAAAGGACATATTAAAAATAATCGAAGCGTATTTTATTTCCCATGAAAGCTCCTTTAACCTTGTATTTTTCCTTTTGTTAGGTGCCATTGAGTAGGTTCTGGCTCATAGCGACTCTATGTACAACAGAGTGAAAGACTGCCTGGTCCTGTGCCATCTTTACAGTCGTTGCTATGCTTGAGCCCCCTGTTGCAGTGACACTGTCAATCCATGTCACAGAGGGTCTTCCTCTTTTTTGCTGTTCCTCTACTTTATCAACCTCTAGCTGCACAGAAAGTTGAACTATTTAATGTACACTAGTACTCTGAGAATTCAAGGTACTAGGTAAATTTGCATGCTCACGTTCTTCATTATTCTTTTTTTTGAACGAGAGAGAGAATTCCAAACAACTGATTAAAAACTTGGTGGTGGGTTTAAGAGAGGTTGAAATTAACTGCATCAGGAATGGATAAATTAACAATTATCAGGAATGCCATTTCATGTTTTTGGAAGATAAAACTTCAATGAATGATCTAGTAATATTATCCATGGGTATAACCCCTGTGAACACTTCTCATCAATATGAGCCCTACAGGGGGAGAAACAATCTATACTAGCGTAATAATTACAAAAAAAAAAAAAATTGAATTTAAAGCAAATTAAAGAAAAGTGGCTATTGCAGGCATTTGTAGAATGGCTCTCAAAAGAGAAAGAACATGTAGGATTTTGGGAAAAAAAGGTATTTTAAAGCCCTAACAGGAAAAGTAATTCTGAAGTTGTCAACACTAACAGCAAACCAACCAACCCACTTTTAAGTTTGGGGAAAGGCTGGCAACCATGACAACCATGGCCATTTCTTTCTTGCCATTTTTCTCTCAGAGGTTGGATGGCAACAGGCCTAGGGCTCTAGGGAGGGTTGGCGATGTTGAGGTGGCAGCGGAAGTGCAGAGAGCGGAACTGTGTAGGAAGATTACAGGCAGAAACAGGTGTAGGTCTGTTCACAGGGCCAAAGACGATGTGGGTGGAGATCACAGGAGAACATACTTAAACAGATTTTATATCCCATTTCATTCCCATTAAAGAAAGGCACAGTAGCAGGTGGATTAGAAATTCAAGGTGTACCAAAGGAGGAAATGACATCGTACAGAACTTGCAGCATGTAAGGACAAGGAATTCAGCAAGGCTGCCTCAGGGCTCTCTCAGGCTTCAGGTGATGAGATGCATGTTAGTTACTACACACAGAACCTCTTTCTAACAACACACCACATAAAGCATTTCCATGCCCCAGTACATGGTCCACAGCAACAGTGCTTTGTAGCTCAGTTAGGGGAAAACAACAACAAAAACCTGTAGGATAGATGTCTTCACCTTTTCAATCCACACGGCATAATCCCAGTGACAAAGATATAATTATTTCCCATTTTTATTTCTGATATAAACCAGTTGCATCCAATCAATACAGACTCATGCTAACTGTCATGGATTGAACTGTGTCCCCTCAAAATATGTGTCAACTTGGTTAGGCCACGATACCCAGTTGTCCTCCATTTTGTGATTGTAATTTTCCTATGTGTTGTAAATCCTAATCTCTGCCTGTGGTTAATGAGGCAAGATTAGATCATCTTAAAGAGGATTAGGGTGGGATTGTAACACCCTTACTATGGTCACATCCCTGATCCAATGTAAAAGGAATTTTCCTGGGGTGTGGCCTGCACTACCTTTTATCTTACAAGAGATAAAAGGAAAGGGAAGCGAGCAAAGAGTGGGAGACCTCATACCATCAAGAAAGCAGCACAGGGAGCAGAGCACATCCTTTGGACCTGAGGTTCCCATGCTGAGAAGCTCCTAGACCAGGGGAAGATTGACGACAAGGACCTTCCTCCAGGGCTGACAGAGAGAGAAAGGCTTTCCCTGGAGCTGACACCCTAAATTTGGATTTTGGGCCTACTTTACTGTGATAAAATAAATTTCTCTTTGTTGACGCCATCCATTTGTGGTATTTGTTATAGCAGCACTAGATGACTAAGACAGTAACCCTACACGTTATCAGAATAGAATTGTACTCCATAGAGCTTTCAATGGCTACTTTTTCCAAAGTAGATCATTAGGCCATTCTTCCGAGGTGCCTCTCAGTGGACTTAAACCAAAAGGTTAGCAACCAAGTGTATAAACTATTTGCACCATTCAGGGACTCTAAATAATATTTTTAGAATGGAGAAAATATTTGCAAGATCTATAACAGACAAAAGATCAAAACCCAGAATATAAAAAGAATCTCAACAAATCAATAAAAGATAAACCAGTAGAAAAACAGGCAAAGAATATGAAATTAATTCACAAAAGAGGACACTCCAACACCCGATAAACATATGAACAGACATTTAATTCAGCAGAAATCAGAAAAATATAAATTAGAACAAAAGGTAGAATTTCAGACTTGCCCGTCTGATGGTATTTATTGATAAAGAAATGGAGGAACAACCTTCATGCACTGTTTTTGGGAGTATAAATTAGCATAGCTACTTTGGAAAGCAATTTAGATCTTTCTTATTAAATTAAAAATGCCCCTGGAAATATATGCTATATGGTATTGCTATGCAACTGAAGTTTAGTTTTTAGAGATAAGACAGTGGCTAAGAGCAAGTTTTCTGCAACCTATTTTTTTTCTCGTTGTTCTGACATCTTCTAACAGCAGGGCAATATTGATCCTCTGAATTTCCTGAAGCAGTATGCAAGTACAGGCAGAGAAGCTCAGTTGCTGAGTTTACCATAATGTGTCAAATCTGAGGTAGTGGAGAGGTGCATAGTCTTTAAATGTGTTCTGCGGGGAGGCACCGAACTTCAAGTTAATGAAAAGATGGAGAACAGTTTGCCCACAACCCCCCACCAGTTGGTTTCTAAATACCAAATCAGAGCTTTGAATGACCTCTCCATGCCCTAGTATCTGAAGTCTGATCAAAAGCTTGATGCAAGCAGCTTCTAACCTGACCTCTTGGGCCCTGAGTTCTAGAGACAGATAGAGAGCATGAGGGGAAGAAGCAATAAACGAAGTGGAAGAAAAGGAACAAAAGAAAAGGGAGAACAGAGATTGAGGAAGGAAAAGACAAGAACAAAGAGAAGAGGGGGCGGGCCAAGATCGTGGAGTACTCAGATGGTTCCTGTGGTCCCTCTTACAAAAAAAGACCCGAAAAAAAAAGTGGATTGATTATATATGATGTTCAGGAGCACTGAACATCAAAAATGAAGTTGAGGAGTCAGACTGAGCAGCAGTGGGAGGGAGAGACAGTTCAGAAGCAGCAAGGATTTGCCAGACCTGACCTGGCTGGCACCCTGCAGGCTGGATTGGTCAGTGCACATGGGCTGAGGCAAGCAGTAGTGCTCAGGACACGTTTTCCACAGCGGGAGAAACCAAGCGGTGGAGAGTCTGCACAAGCCTCTGGAACCAGGGAAAAGCGAAGCTGAATCTGCCAAAATTAAGTGCGAGCATCTAACCTACTGTGAAGGATCAACACCCGCCCCCCCCGGCTCTGGGAAGTGCCTCTCTTCCATTCATCTGCCCCCTCCACACTCTGCTCCAGTCCCAGTCTGGCTTCAGCAATTGCTGCACCCCCTGGGCTGGACGTGGGGCCCATTGCACGCCTCGAGCCACTCTCCTGGCTTTGGAGCAAGAACAAATTAATGAACAGGACAAGACAATCTGCTAGCTCCCCTAAGCTGGGACCTCAGGGCAGGCACAGCCCCTCTGCCTAGGCATAGGCATACGGAGCCACAGACTTTGAATGCCTTTCACCCCTGCATAGACCTGTGTGGGCTCATTTCAAAAGGGTAAGCCCTCATTAGCACAGTCCAACAGGGTATATACCGGAAGCCTATCTTCAACCATAACAGCTAAGGAGGAGTGGCATATTCGTGACATGTGACACTGCCCTACCCATTAAACAGAGTCCTCACCTACCCACATCAGGGGCTAAGGACTGGCGACTCCACCCATTCCACCTAGTCATCCATGATAGGGGTTGAAGAATAAGTGTGCCTCCCAGTCCTTACAGCCAACAGCGCTGGGTGTACAAAGTCCAGCTGCAAAACCCACCTACCTATGAGCTCCTAGGGAACAGGGACATGACTTCCACCCAGGCACTCAGGGGCAGCTGTCAGGCCCCCACCTTGCTCAGCACATAACCCCCTACTGCAGCCAGGTACCTGTGCCCATTCCAATCACTCCTATATAGCCCTGCCCATCTAGGACTGTAGGTGAGAGCCGGTACCACACACTTGGTGACCAACAACCTGGACACCTGAGCTGAATCCATGTAAGTAAACGAACTCCTGGGCTCACTACCTAATAGTGGCTCTACTCACCTGGTGACAGGATGTGACAACTTCAAGGATACCAATAATCAAGTCAAAAATCAAATCACACAGCCAGCCTATTTGGGCATATTAAAACAAAACAAAACAAGAAGCTAGGACACAGTAAGCAAACATAAAATAAATAAATATAATAACTTATTGATAGGTTGGATACAATAGTCAATATTGAATCATGTAAAGAGGCAGACCATGATAGCTTCAGCAAGTGACCAAAACAAAGAACCAAAAAAACTCCCAGAGGAAGAGAAGGTCTTGGAATTATTGGAGGTAGAATTCAAAAGATTAATAAAGACAGCTCTTCAAGAGGTCAGGAAGGAAATCAGGCAAAACACAGATCAAGCCAAGGAACACACAGACAAAGCGAGAGAGGAACTTAAGAAGGTAATACAAGAGCATAATGACAAATTTAATAGGCTACAAGGATCCATAGACAGACACCAAACAGAAATTCAGAAGATTAACAACACAATTTCAGAATTAGACAACACAATACAAAGTCACTGGAGTAGAAAAGAAGCAATGGAAGTCAGAGTTAGTGAGATTGAAGATGAAGCACTTGATACAAATTTATTTGAGGAAAAATCAGATAAAAGAATTAAAAAAATGAAGAAACCCTAAAAATTATGTGGGACTCTATCAAGAGCATGTTTTCTGACCATAAAGCCATAAAGGTAGAAATCAGTTAACAGAAACAGCAAGGAAAAAAAATCAAATATATGGAAACTGAACAACACCTTGCTCAAAAACTACTGGGTTATAGAAGAAATCAAGGACAGATTAAAGAAATTCACAGAATCAAATGAGAATGAAAACACATTCTACTAGAACCTTTGGGACATAGTAACAGCAGTGCTCAGAGATCACTTTACAGCAATAAATGCAAATGTCCAAAAAAGAAGAAAGGGGCAATATTAAAACATTAACTTGAAAAAACAGAAAGAGAGCAGCAAAAGAAGCCCATGGGCCCCAGAAAAAAGAAAATAATAAAAATTAGAGCAGGAATAAATGAAACAAAGAAGAGAAAAACCACTGAAAGAGTTAACAAGATCAAAAGCTGGTTCTTTGAAAAGATCGACAAAATCAACCATCCATTGGCCTAACTGACAAAAGGAAAACAGAAGGGGAAGCAAATAAGCCGAATAAGAAATGAGATGGGCGATATCACAACAGAGCCAACTGAAATTAAAAGAATCATAATAGGATACTATGAAAACCTGTACTCCAAAAAAATTGAAAACCTAGAGGAAATGGACAAATTTCTAGAAATACACTACCTATCTAAACTAACACAAACTGAGATAGAAAAACTAAATAAACCTATAACAAGAGATTGAAGAGGTAATTAAAAAACTCCCAATAAGAAAAAAGCTCTGGCCCTGATAGCTTCGCTAGAGAATTTTACCAGAGAAGAGTTAACACCAGTGCTACTAAAGGTATTTCAGAGCATAGAAAACGACTGAATACTTCCAAACTTATTCTATGAAGCCAGCATAACCCTGTTTCCAAAACCAGGTAAAGACACCACACACACACACACACACACACACACACACACACACACACACACACACACACACACACACACACACACACACACACACACACACACACACATTACAGACCAGTATTCCTCATGAACATAGACACAAAAATCCTCAACAAAATTCTGGCCAGTAGAATTCACCAACATATCAAAAAATAATTCACCGTGAACAAGTGGGATTCATGCCAGGTATACAGGGATGGTTCAACATTAGAATAACAATCAATGTAATCCATCACATAAATAAAACAAGACAAGAACCACACCATTTTATCAATTGATGCAGAAAAGGCATTTGACAAAGTCCAATACCCATTCATGGTAAAAACTCTCAGCAAAATAGGAATAGAAGGAAAATTCCTCAACATAATAAACGGCATTTATACAAAGTCAACAGCCAACAACATCCTAAATAGAGAGAGTCTGAAAGCATTCCTCTTGAGAACAGGAACCAGACAAGGATGCCCTTTATCACCATTCTTATTCAACACTGTGCTGGATGTCCTAGCCAGAGCAATAAGGCAAGAAAAATAAATAAATAAAGGGCATCCAAATTAGTAAGAAAGACGTAAAAATATCCTTATTTGTAGATGATATGATCCTATACACAGAAAGCCCCACAGAATCCACAAGAATACCACTGGAACTAATAGAAGACTCCAGCAAATTATCAGGATACAAGATAAACATACAAAAATCAGTTGGATTCCTCTGTACCAACAAAGAGAACTTTGAAGGGGAAATCACCTAATCAATACCATTTACAATACCCCCAAGAAGATAAAATACCTAGGAATAAATCTAACCACAGATGTAAAAGACCTATACAGAGATAACTAGAAGACACTACCGTAGGAAACCAAAAGAGACCTACATAAATGGAAAAAAAAACCTTGCTCATGGATAGGAAGTCTCAACATTGTGAAAATGTCAATTCTACCCAAAGCGATCTACAGATAAAATACAATCCTGATCCAAATTCCAAGAACATTTTTTTAACAAGATGGAGAAACAAATCACCCACTTCATATGTAAAGCATTACTGAAGAAGAAGAACAAAGTGGGAGGCCTCAGAATACCTGATTTTAGAAACTATTATACCGGCACGGTAGTGAAAATAGCCTGGTACTGGTATAACAGATAAATTAGACCAATGGAAAAGAATTGAGAATCCAGACATAAATTCATGCATCTACGAGCAGGTGATATTTGACAAAGGCCCAGAGTCTATTAAATGCGGCAAAGACAGTCTCTTTAACAAGTGGTGCTGGCGTAACTGGATATCCATCTGCAAAAAAATGAAACAAGACTCATACCTCACACCACGTACAAAAACTAACTCAAAATGGAACAAAGGCCTAAATATAAAATCTAAAATGATAAAGACCATGGAAGAAAAAATGGAGACAACGGTTGGAGCACAAACAGGATACAAAACATAACTAAAAATGCACAAACACCAGAAGAGAAACTAGATAACTGGGAATTCCTAAAAATCAAACACTTATGCTCATCAAAAGACTTCACTGAAAGAGGAAAAAGACAACCTACAGACTGGGAAAAATTTTTTGGGTAAGACATAATCTGATCAGGCTCTGATCTCTAAAATCTACAAGAAACTGCAAAATCTCAACAACAAAAAGGCAAATAACTCAATTAAAAAATGGGCCAATGGTATGAACGGGCACTTCACCAAAGAAGACATTCAGGCGGCTAACAGGTACATGAGGAAATGCTCACAATCATTAGCCATTAGAGAAATGCAAACCAAAACTACAATGAGATATCATGTCACCCCAATGAGGCTAGCATTAATCAAAAAACACAAAATAATAAATGCTGGAGTGGTTATGGAGAGACTGGAACACTAATACACTGCTGGTGGGAATGTAAAATGGTACAACCACTTTGGAAATCAATTTGGCGCTTCCTTAAAAAGCTAGAAATGGAACTACTGTATGATCCAGCAATTCCACTCCTTGGAATATATCCTAGGGAAATAAGAGCCACCACACGAATAGATACACGCACACCTGTGGTCACTGCAGCACTGCTTACAATTGCAAAAAGATGGAAACAACCTAGGTGCCCATCAACAGATGAATGGTATATACACACAATGAAATAACATGCAATGATAAAGAAAAATGAAGAATGTGAGAAACATCTCACGACATGGATGAATCTGGAAGGCATTATGCTGAGTGAAATTAGTCGCAAAAGGACAAATATTGTATGAGACCAGTATTATAAGAACTGAAAAGGTTTAAACACAGAAGAAAGCATTCTTTGATGGCTACAAGGGTAGTGAGAAAGGGAGAAGGGAATTCACTAACTAGACAGTAGACAACACAGGGGAAGTCAGCACAACTGGACTAAACCAAAAGCTGTTTCCTGAACACAACCAAACACTCTGAGGGACAGAGTAGCAGGGGCTGGGGTCTAGGGACCATGGTTTCAGGGGACATCTAGGTCAACTGGCATAATATTAACAAAATGTTCTGTATCCCGCTTTGCTGGGTGGTGTCTGGGGTCTTAAAAGCTTATAAGCAGCCATCTAAGATGCACCAGTTGGTCCCATCCCACCTGAAGCAAGGGGGAATGAAGAATACCAAAGACACAAGGAAAATATTAGCTGAAGAGACAAAAGGGCCACGTATATCACAGGCTCCATCAGCCTGGAACCAGCAGAACTAGATGGTGCCCGGTTACCAACAATGACTGCCCTGACAGGGAACACAACAGAGAGTCCCTGACAGAGCAGGAGAAATGTGTGGTGCAGAACTCAAATTCACGTGAAAAGACCAGACTTAATGGTCTGACTGAAACTAGAGGAACCTCAGAAGACATGGTCCCTGGACTTTGTGTAAACCCAGAACTACAACCATGCCCGAAGCCAGCTTTTCAGACAAGGATTAAACTGGACTATAAAACGTAAAATAATACTAATGAAGAGTGTCCTTCTTAGTTCAAGTAGATAAAAAGTAGATACATGAGACTAAATGGGCAGCTCCTGTCCAGAGGTGGGATGAGAAGGCAGAAAGGGACAGAAGCTGGGTGAATGGACATCAGAAACCCTGAGCGGAAAAGGGGAGGGTGCTGTCACAGTATAGGGATTGCAACTAGGGTCACATAACAATATATGTACAAATTTTTGTATGAGAAATTAACTTGAGGTATAAACTTTCACCTAAAGCACAATTAAAAAAAAAAAAAAAAAAGGATAGAGAGAAGAGCAGTCAGTGCTACTCAGGCCTGCCGTGGCTTTGTGAACCTGCTCCCCACATCACTCAGTACTCAGGCTGCGAGGGAGTTGGCTCACTCTTGTTTGTGAACAAGAGAGAAATGCCAAATAACAGATTAAACAGACAGTGGAGGGGTCTGGAAACAAATCTGTTTTGTAAGAGAGGCTGTAGGTAACTACGTGAAATTGCTAGAAATGTCAGAGAAATATATAAAACTACAGTACTGTTGTCTTTCTTGGATAAAAAAACATAGACTTCATGAATTTAACATGATTCATTACATGTCTTATTACAAATATTCTGAACGGGTAAAAGTTATGTCTAATATTTAGATAAAATATATTAAAGCTCATTCATAAAAGTTATTTATTTGTTTGTATCTTTAGCCTCCTTTAGAAAGCACATTTTAATGACTTGCTCTGCTTATATATTGCAAGCTAAAATGAAAGGAATGAATCAAAATCCTACATTTATGCTTGTTACACCACAAAATGAGAAGAAAAATTAGTAAACATTCAGCGTATTATTGTGGATGAACGTTAATACATTTTTGCTAAAATATATGTATGATTTATGCCTATTTCATAATTTAAATTAGCTGCTTAATGATGCGTAGCTCCTATCTTCTCTTTATCCATATCCCAGCGCAATTTAATTTCAGGCAGAACCAAGGGCCTGCTTTCTAGTCTGCACATGCTCAGGGAAAAAAAATGGGCTCAGAGTTAAGCGGGAAGGATAAGAGGTAGCTCTGTATCTGAACCCGAGAATCTTCTTCTTTGCTTTCAAGGACGCTCAGAGTCACACCTATCAAACTCTTCTCCTTGAAGATGGGTAAACAGTGCTGCAGAATCTACGTACGCGACAAAACGGAACACAAACGGTGATGTGAATCATTCAGGGTAGTGATGACTGGAAATCTGTGGGGAGTCGGTGGTTTTATATTTGGTCACCATATGAAATATCTGCCTTTTGGTCTTGCTCTTCGTAAATGTCAGTGGTAAACTCAGAAACAGCTGATGTATGAACAGTCATTTTGTTAACAAAGTTTTAGTACCAGTACCAGTTGCTATCAATTCCAACTCACTGCGACCCCACATGCGTGTGAGAGTAGAGCCGTGCTTTATAGGGTTTTCAATGGCTGATTTATCAGAGGTAGACTGTCGGGCCTTTCTTCCAAGGTGCCTCTCGGCTAGCAGCTGAGTACATGAACAGTTTGTACCACCCAGGTATTGCTAAGTAGTCATTCTGAACCAACCACTTATGTGGACTTCAATAGGGAAAGAAATCAGAGCCTTTAATACAGCTATGGCTAAGTGCCTGGCTGCGAACCAAAAGGTCGGCAGTTTGAACCCACCAGCGGCTCCATGGAAGAAGAGACTGGGCGATTTGCTCCTATAAAGACTACAGCCTAGGAAACCCTATGGGACAGTTCTACTGTCTTATGGGGTCACTACCAGTCAAATCGACTTGACGGCACACAACAACAACATTGTTTTAACAGGGTATCTGCTAGTTTAGATCCATTAAGAAATGGGCTTGTGTACAAAAAGTTTTGAGTTTTTTGTTAGCAACAGATAAAACAACTATCAAAATCAGCTGCCAATTCCAAGACACACACAGCAGGGTCTACCCTTCTGGCCATTTGTGTAATCAATATGAGGAAGGGATGGCCTGTGGAGGGGGCTGCTGGGTGTGCAGTATTGCAGAGCTAGATGAAACAATTGTTTTTATGTGGAAGGAAAACATAGCTGCTACTTATAAGAAACATAATTATCAAGGCCATCAGATATATTTTGTTAAACAGAGATATCCTAAAACATCCCCCCTTAACCTCTCCATCTAATGCCTTTTCATCAGAACCATTAAAAGGTGGCAAAAGAGAGGCACCCCTCCTTTTTGGATGAAGTCTGTTCATCACCGTCTATGGAAGGGACGAACCTCTAATGGCTAGAAAGGGTAAAAGGGAAAGAAAAACGAGGGAATCAGAGACACTGGTACATTTACAAACTAGAAAACTGTCCCTTGAGTAATCAGGAGGTGGATGTATCCCTCCAAATGCTATGTTTCAAGTTTCTAACGCATTCAAAGGTGCGGGACTCACCCACACGCAGAGTGAGCAGAAGAAACGCTGGGGGACAGTGTATTGAGACTTCTTCATAAAGCAAGGGGATGGAAAGAACCCTGCTGTCTGCTGGCGGAGTTCATGACCCACCCAGATGCCTCCTAGAACTGGATGTGGGATGAGAGATATTCTGAGAAAGGAAGTAAAGATTGGTTTAATTTATGCCAGAAACAAAGAAGCTATAGTTCTGGAGAAATGGAAGCACTCTACCAAGTTAGCAAAGCCCCCGTCAGCCAGCAGTGTCAGCGAGAGGCCCTTTCAGAAAGCCTGCTGACCCCCTCATCTCATCCCAGTCCTTCTACCTATTGGCAACACAAAGGCTGGGCTGGGTTGTACTGCAGAACGTTCTAATTCACGTGGGTTCCTCAGCTTTGGTTTGATCCCCCTCTGGTCATATGGATGGCCAGTTGGGCTTGACAAGGCACTGGGCGAGTACAAATTTTGACAAAATTAAGGACTGGGGTCATAAGTCCACGAATGATGGTAGTTCTGTTTGTCCCTTTGGGACTCTAAGCCTACCCAGCTCGGATTGTTCACTTCCACTAAATCAAGCCAAGCCAGTCAAGCAAATCCCTTTCATTTTTGCCCTATTTTAGGTATTAAAACTTATCTTTCTTTTTTTTCTTTTCTATAAGAGTTAACGTCCCTCGGTCAGAAGGAAGAAACAGAATTTTAATACTAATGAGGCTAAAGGTCAAAAAGTACCCCACGCTAAAAATGATAAAAATTCCCTTTCAATTCTGAAAAAACTCAGAGTAACACAGACTGATTCCTGCCAATTCTACTTTGTGAAACGAAAGGATAAAGCATCAGGAATAAAGCAAGCCGACTCCGCCATTCTTCCCTAGAGCCCCTCAGAAGAAACGGAATCTGAGTTTTAAGGATAAAAAACACAAAAAAGTTTTAAAAAATGTATTTTTACTTCTAACCTCCTTAGTGCATCAATTTGCTTACTAACATCAAGCAAGTTAATTAAGATGCTAACTCAGTTTTATTTTTTTCAAACTTCTGTAGCAATTATAATCTTTATTATCAATCAGGCCTTTATACTCCCTGGTACTGTTAGATACTGTTTTATATTTTCTACTCCAATTAGGCCGTAAGATTCCTGACAACAATGACTATTCTTTGGAGTTCCACTGTTGCACCCAACAAATGCTGACCAGGCGACTGACAAAAATGGCAGTATTATAATTTAAAGTGCATTACTAGTGAATTAAGAACAGAATAAGTAGCAAAGGCAGTAATTTTAATGGATCAGCCACTGTTCTAAGCAACTTACACATATTAAATCATTAAATCACGATACTCTAGGAAGCATGATTCTTATACCCACTTTACCAATAAAAATCACTGACGCACAGAGAAGTAACTTGCCCAAGACGACAGGACCAGTGAGTGGAGGAGCAATTATTTCAGCCAGGAAGCCTGACCTCAAAGCCCAGGCTTTCAGTGATTATGCTTCTATACTGCCTCTCATTAGAAATCCTTCCAACCGACCACTCTGACAGGGATCAAGGTAGAGGGTCCTGGCAAGAGTGGGAAAAAACCCCAAGAGTATGGCCCATGGACACGCTTTTAACTCAGTACTGAAGAAACTCCTGAAGCTCACCCTTCAGCCAAAGATTAGACGGGCCTATCAAACAAACAATAACACGTGGAGTTCAACTACGCATACGAGACTAAACGGGCACACCAGCCCCCAAAGCAAAGATGAGAAGGCAGGAAGGGACAGGAAAACTGGCGAATGGAAATGGGGAACCTGAGGTCAAGAAGGGGAGAGTGTTGACACATCGCGGGGTTGGCAACTGATGTCACAAAATAATTTGTGTATTAATTGTTTAATGAGAAACTGATTTGTTCTGTAAACTTTCACCTAAAGCACAACTGGAAAAAAAAAAAGGAAATCCTTCCAGAAGTCTTTTTTATTTAACATGGAAGTTTAATGGATTTCAAGCATATTTGTAAGGTTGTCCAGCAAGAAATGTACATTCCACTTCAGGGCTCCTGGCATCCCAGAAGGCTCTTCAGAATCTGGTCTTTGCGTACCTCCATCCTGAGTGCCCCACTCTTCTAGAACCACCCGTGCTACAACCTAGTGTTTTACAAATGATGAGTGATGACCCACTGGTGGGCTGCAGGCAGATTTTTACAAAATAAATCAGAATGAGGCTAATAGACAGTATCATAGTGTTCTCAATGTGGTATGGGTAAGTACTGTCTCATAAATACTTTTGTCTGGCTTATATGCATATGTTTGTATTAGGTCATGATAAAAAAAGTATTTTCTACAAAAAAGTTGGAAAGCCTACCACCTAGTCCTTATACCAATTGCTTTGACACAGCAGGTGCTCCGTAAATGATTGTTAAGTGAATGAATCAATGAACATTTTTAGTTCAGTGTATTTATAAAACTTACTGAAGTCATTTCATACATTGAGGCTGTTGCTAGGCTATTTATTTTCTGAGGACTGGGTAAAATAAGGAAAACTGAGGATTCCTAATTATGTGTGTAGCTAAGCAAAACACATGCAAAAGCACAAATGCTAAACGCCACTGACTTACCCCTCCGCCCAGGATACACATGAGGATAGTATTCGTAATACAGGTCTGGTTGATCTAGACTTCCAAAGGGTTCAAACTCCATTTCGGCATTCTGGAAAAGGCCCAACTTCACCAGCAGTGCCAGTCTGACAAACCAAAGCTAAAAACACAAAATATAATGGAAACAATGGGTTATTTTTACACATATCAAATTCAGACATTCCTATTTCCTATTAATTTGGTACCAGAGCTTGATTCCTCCTCTGTTAAAACAAGGGCCAAACTAACCTTCTTTCCTTGTACATTTGCATAATTACATGTTTATAAACATACTCTTGAGCTTAATAATAATAATGTAAATGATTTTATTTGATTCCATTTAATTCAACAAATATTTACTGAGCAGAATATGTGTACAAAGCACTGTGCTAGGTATAATGAAGATAAAAAGATACAATCCCTCCCGAAAGGAGCATACAATTTAGTGAAAGGTCAGGGGGCCATGATGAGGCAGGGAGACGAGGTCACAAAAATAAATAAAGTGAAGAGATTTTAACAGGCTGGAGGAAGGGAAGGCAAGGAGATTGAGGAATGGATGGTGGATAAAGCAGTGTTCGAGGAGGGCGTTGAAGAATAAACAGATTTTGATAGGCAGTGTGATGGTTAAGATTGTGTATCAACCTGGCCGGGCCATGATTCTTAGTGTGATCGTTCCCATGATGGAATCATTCCCATGATGGAATCTGCTGTGCGTAGCCAATCAGTCAAAAGGGAGCTTCCTTGGGCGGGTGGCCTGCATTTGAATATAGGCAGACGTTCTGGCTTTTTGCTTGCTCTGGATCTTGCTGCTGCTTCCTATTCGTCTGACCTCCGGTTCCTGGGACTTGAGCTCTTGGCTTATCTACCGATCTTGGGATTCGTTGATCTTTACAGCTCATAAGCGGGAGCCCGGCTCTCCGACCTGCTGATCTTGGGTTCACCAGCCCCTGCAGCTACGTGAATTGGGAGAAGCCTCTAGCCTGATCCAGATTTGGGACATGCCAGCTTCCACAATCACACGAGCCGTTTCCTTGATATAAATCTCTCTCTATATATTTATATGCTTTATTGGTTTTGCTTCGCTGGAGAACCCAGCCTAAGGTAGGCAGTGCCTGGAAGAGATGAGGTAGGGGTCTTCCAAGTACAGGAAACAGTATGAACAAAGGCATAAGGAGTGAGAAGTACATGATGTGTGTGAGGACAGTAAGCTACTCAAGTGGCTGGGACACAGAGGACATTTAGGAAAAGTGTGGAAATTAAAATTAGAGTGCTACAGAATCAGAGACTTTTAGAATTAAGAGGTGCCTTAGAAATGACCTAATTCAATCTTCTCACTTTACCAATGAAGCAAATGAGGCCCAAGAGGAAATGATGGCTCAAGATCACACTGTCAGTACTGTCATTAAAAGATGGGACTCAAACTGAGCCTAACATCCTTTTCATTATAGCTTAATGTTTATGGTCATGTTGTAGAGGGTTTTTTGTACATGAGATTAGAAGCTTAAATTGAATTTGGTGGGCAATGAGAAGCTATCGATAGTTTTTGAATGGGAAAGTGAAACGATCAAAACTGTGCTTTAGGAAAATTACCTTCATGGCAGTTTACTAAATGAATGTGAATAGAGAGACCTGAAATAACTTCATGTGCGGGGCTAAAGTAATATTCCCATGAGGGCCTGACGTTGAGGTGGTAAAGGATTTGAGCGATATAAAGAAAATCACTTGTGACTTAGCATACCGATAGATGGAGAGGTAAGGAAGAAGGAAGTACGTCTAAAGTCAGAGGTGCTTTCTCTGATCTTCACTGCCAATTCTTGGTGGGAAGAGAGGTTAAAGGAAAAGGAGCATGCCTGAAATAAATAAATCATCAGGTCTCCCCAAAGTTATCTATACCTCTCAAAAGCTCTTCGTCGTTTTGGAGTAACTGGTGATTTGCTTCATTCTGGGTGATTCTCTTATAAGTTAGAATAAAAGTTTAAAAACTCCCCATGGAAGGGTAAATATTTAAGACTTTTTCAGCTGTTCTTTCCAGTGTCCTTTCTTTCACAACTCTCTTTTGCACGTTTTTTTTTCTTTTAATTGAAGAGCAAGTGATTCTATTATACCAGGGACAGCAAACATGTGGCACAAATACCGTCACTCCCCCATGGCAGACATAGCTAGCTGATCTGCCATTCTTTTCTAGTAGACCTCGACACACCTCAGAATCTATCACAGTCTAGCAGGAATTACCACTCCTAAGAGGCAAAACCTATCTGTCAACCTTATACCACGTTTGGCTTTTACTATGTAGATTAAGTGCTGGGCACCCTGCAAAAGAACCTTTGGGATGTATACCATTTACTTCATAATAGGGTAAGGTGAGAATCCCAATTCATATCAGTATAAAATGTACGGTATAATTAGGAAAGTATGAACTAGAGTAATCTCATATGGAGACTAAACTCAGGATATGAAAATCCACTTTTTGTTCTAAAATTATTCTTACTGGCATGGAAGGCCACGTTCCCTTCCATGTCCCCAAACTATGAAAGCTAACTAAAATCACAGCAGTCAGGTGTTCTACCTGCAGTGAATCTGTCGTATGACTGGTAGGTAGCCCGCTCTTGCCATAGCCTTGACCATGGGCTGTAAGAAGGCGTCCGCATAGGTCAACTGCTGCCCTCCAGTTTTTGCTGTTCTGTAAGACACAATGGAATTAGCAACAAACAAAACACAAAAACCTCTAAAATGCATAGTTGCGTGCTTTGCTGGAAGCAGCTCCATCTAGCCATTAGTACCAATGACGAGGTCAGTGAGCTGGCTGATACAGAGAAGAATGTCATTTGTCAGCACTGCACGTGTGATTAGGCAGTAAGAAAAGCCAAGCATAAGATACAGTTCAAGACAATCAAATCATCAAAACATGAAAATTCAACAACTGATGGAACATAAGGAAGAGGCTTATTGGAAAGAGATGAGGAAATTCAGAAAAAAGATTCAATTTTAAGTCTGGATGACTGGGCAAATCAATCGCTATTGATACAAGGTAAGTGAGATATGGCGAATACAAGCAGGAACAAGATTAGTTGGGTTTTACAAAATTATGGAAAATGGTGGAACATTCAAATAGAAGTAACTAGGAAACATGCAGATGAAAGGCTAGGAGAGAAGACAACCCTGCAGAAGTGGATTTGGGAGTAGAATACCTACGGGGAAGAGGTAACCCAGTGAGGCCCACCTAAGGAGAGAGGTGAACTGATGGGGGTAAGCACTCATGGTCAAACCTTCAGTAACGCTGGTGGAAACCCTGGTGGCGTAGCGGTTAACAGCTACGGCTGCCAACCCAAAGGTCAGCAGTTCGAATCTACTAGGCGCTCCTTCGAAACTCTATGGGGCAGTTCTTCTCTGCCCTGTAGGTTTGCTATGAGTTGAAATCGACTCGATGGCAATACTCATTTAGAAAAGAGGAAACAGTGAAAGAGAGAGGGATGTGACTTTCAAAAGGAAGGAAAACCAGGCCTGTATAGTTCTAGAACTCAGATACCATGGATAGGATTGCTAACGATATGAAATGCAGGAGAATGCATGACAGCTAACAAAATACCTGAGTGTCGGGTTACTGGCAACTTTTGAGAAAAGGAATTAAAAAAATCTATCTGTGGGAGTTAGGGTGTGCGTAGACGGTGAGGCAAAGGTGTCAGTAAGTATAGACAACTTATTCAATAAGCCTGACTGGTAAAGCACTCTTAGGTCGTTCACAACATTGTAAGTAGAAACACTCAGTCACTCACTCACATTTACTGAACACCTATTCGAACGTACGCCATGTACTAGGTGATAGGAATACAAAGATGAATTTGGTTATGAAGACAGATATAAATGAGTAATTACGTAAGAGTGTATTAAGTTAGACACACACACACACATACACACGTGCACACGCAATAATAGATACTCAGCAACTGTGGGAGAAACCAACCTGGAGTGGTGGCGCAAGGGTGATGAGTCTTGCAAGATGAATAAGAGTAATTCAGCTAGACAAGGTAGGGAGAAAGGCAACCCAGGCAGGGGTAATAAAACGGGCAAAGACAGCAAAGAGCAAAAAGCCCTGTGAAGGCACACTGTCAGTCCTTTAAGTTTGTGGAATTAATAAGGAAAAGAACTGGTAAGTGAACAGAGTGCATTCCAGGAACCGCACAGGTAGGTGTGACTGGAGTCTGGAGAGTGCGTGGACAAGTGGCCAAGGCAAGGCTAGAATGGCAGGCAGGGGCCAGATCCCAAGGGCTTCGGGCAGGAGGAAGGGATGAAAGGATCACTGGGATGGTGTGTAAGAGAAAGAACTCTAAGGAATAAAATTTAGAAGTGGAGTGATTGTCGCCAGGATCACACTTGCATGTTTATTTGGATTAAAAAATGAAGTGAGATTTCTTCTAAGATAAAATATGTCTGATTTGACTGATTGGTTTCACAATGAGTACTGACTGCCAAGTAGGTCACATGGCAGGCATTTCCCAAAACTGAATGAGCTTAATCTGCAGTCCTAGGTTTTGACGGAAATATATCTAAAGCACATATGCAACATACAATATGCTAGAAATTAATTACATCCTTTGCAACTATTTACATTTATAATGAAACATTACAGATAATTAAAAAATGTGTGAGGGGGTGACTAGGATTTTTAATTCTTTTGGGGGGCTCTGTGAACAAAAAAGTCTGAAGGCCACTGAACTAGGAGACTTGTGGAACCAGTATGAGGTAACTAGAGGCTGATTTAGCATAGGAGGGGAGGAACATGTTAGAGAAGACAGGACATTTATATTACATATTTACCAAAAAAAAAAAAAAAAAAAAAACCAAACCCGTTGCTGTCGAGTCAATTCCGACTCATAGTGACCCTACAGGACAGATTAGAACTGCCCCACAGAGTTTCCAAGGAGTGTCTGGTGGATTTGAACTGCTGATCTTTCGGCTAGCAGCTGTAGCTCTTAACCACTATGCCATCAGTGTTTCCATTAAATATTTAGGAGGTAAAATTTCCAGGTTTCTGACTAGGGTACATGAGTGCTATCGTTAGCTAATATAGGAAATCCGGAGAAGCAGCAGATTAGAGTGGTGGGGGTGCCAGTGAAAATGTAATATGCACTGATAACCTTTCAGGAGCCCTGGGGGTGCAGTGATTAAGAGGTTGGCTACTAACCAAAAGGTCGGCAGTTCAAATCCACCAGTGATATGTTTTAAACATGTACATTACTGTCATGCATGCTGTTTTAAATACTGTTACCTAACACCCACCACATGCCACCCCACCCCTCGCCCATATGCGTAGACATTGTGGGAAGCAGTAAAGTATGAAGAAAAAAAGGAAGTCAACTGTCAACTATGATATATCCATTGTGAATATTTGAGAATATATTCTTGTAAATTTTCTCTCTTCTTTTTAAACACATACTGCTTTGCATGCTTTTTTTTTTCTTCACTCAAAACTCTCCTGTATCCTCACATATTTTTGAGAACATGATTTTTAAGGCTACATAATATTCAATAACACCAATGTTGTTATTGTTGGGTGCCATTAAGTTGATTTTGACTCACAGCAGCCTCTTGTAGCAGAGTAGAACTGCCCCCACAGGGTTGTATTGGCCATAATCTTTATGGAAGTAGGTCAGCAGGTATTTCTCCTACAGAGCTACTAAGTGGGTTTGAACCACCAACCTTTCAGCTAATAGCTGAGCACTTAACCGTGGTGTCACTGGGCTCCTTAATACAAATGTATGCATTTGTTAATATGATTCCCCACTTTAGGATATCGGAAAACATGTTAGCTTTCCAAAAAATAGAAAACTGATCACCAACAGAAAACCATTCACCAAGAGCTGCTGATACTACTGAGCTGACCAAATGATATTCTACTAATATGGTACCGAAAGGGCTCATAATAGGATATTGGACAACTAGACAATGTGAGATTATCTCTCTGCCACTGCAGTGTCTAGCTGTCCTAGGATTAAAAAAAAAAAAAATTGCAAGATCAGGGTCTCCTGAGTCCAAGGATTCATCTTTTGGTCATTACAAATGGAAGCAGTATAAAAAGTAATATAAAATTGAAAAATCATAGATAAAAAGGCAGGGTATAGGTTGGTTAGACAGTAAAACTGACTTTTTGAGCAATTGTTTTATTTAGAGATGTTAAGAATAAAAACTGCAAATAATAATTATTAAATTCTACCAGTAACTCTGAGTTTTCTGTTCATGCTAAATAAAATGTTCAACTGTTCCTTTTTGATAGGTCCTTGAGAGCACAGATCGTGTGTTATTTATTTCTGCGTAGCTATTACTTTATTACAGATGAATATGCTACTCTGCTCACAGCAGGTACTTAAGAAGTCCAACCAAAAACCAAACCCGTTGTTGTCAAGTTGATTCTGACCCATAGCGACCCTACAGGACAGAGCAGACCTGCCCCATAGGGTTTCCAAGGCTATAATCTTTACGGAAGCAGGCTGTCACATCTTTTTCCTGCAAAGCAGCTGGTGGGTTCAAACCACCGACCTTTTGGTTAGCAGCTGAGTGCTTAACCACTGTGCTACCAGGGCACCTTCAAGTGCTTGGTAGTGAGTATTAATACACTTCCCTTATTTTTGTTATTATACAACTACTCATTTGTGTCCAATATTTACAGCTCAGACTTTTTCATGTTTTATTTACCAACTTATTTGCCACTTTTACATAAAAAGCACCCTGTATTTTCATCAAAGTTGTAAGTGTAGTGACCGGGTCTAAAATCACAGGGTACACCAGCAGCAAGCACAAAGTATAGAAACTAGTCAGAACAGCTTATTAAAGTATTTAACTCCTCCAACATAACAGAGAATTGAATTCTTCTATTAAAGAAGTCCTTCAACTGGCCACCTTCAAGAGCTGGAAATGACAGTATAATCCGTTTTTGATGAAAATATAATTAATCTATTTCTTTCACCACTTCCCCTCATGACCCTCTTCTATTCGAGTCAGACTCTCAGCTACTCTGTGAATGCACACCTTTTCACACTGGTTTATTCTATTAGTCCTCCAGCCAGAAACACCTTCTTCACTTGCCCAAAGATTACCACCCTTCAAAACCAAGCTCAAATCTTAACTTGTCAGTGATGCCTTTCCAGCTCATGGTGCTATCTTCCTATTCTGAATTCCCCTACTACATCCATGGGGTGATACTGCCCCCCAAAAGGTGGCATTTGGTTCGTGGGGAGTAAAAAATCCTTAGATATTACAATGATTAGTGGCTCTCCAAATATTAGCCCCGTCCAACAAAAATCTTATTCCTTAGTATTTAATTTCATAGGATGAAGGAAATTTGGGAAAAAAGGTTCTGAAAAGGCTCCTTACCAATAAACCAAACTAAACCCACTGCCACTGAGTTGATTCCGACTCATAGTGACCCTGCAGGACAGAGTAGAACTTCCACATAGAGTTTCCAAGGAGTGCCTGGTGGATTCAAACCGCCGACCTTTTGGTTAGCGGCCATAGCACTTAACCACTAAACCACCAGGGTTTCCGAAAAGGCTCCTTAGGGAGTCGATAATGAAACAAAGGTTAAGAAATACTGCTCTAGCATACGGGCTGCCTCATTTATTTACACACTTGTTACACACAGCTCGGTGGTCTAAGTTAACTTTTCATCATGACCGTGTTCCATCTTCTCCTTCAGGAAAGCTCTTCGAGGCAACAACCATGTCTAGTGCACTGGAACATTTTTTCTAAAAGTATTTATTTAGTATGGTGTCTAGCATGTCATCAACATTCAAAACAATTGTAGAATAAACAGTCATTTCATAGAACTACAGAAAGATAGTAAACAAATTAAATAACGTTGAATCACACTAGCAATCAAAGAAATGCAAATTATAATTTACTAGTGAGTCGATCTTAACTAGTCCAAAAAAAAAAAAAAACCACAAATGCCATTGTTAATCTAAGAAATTAGAAACAAAAGATTTAAAATAAAGCCATAACCCAGGCTAGATAAGGATGGTCACAAACAAGCACACTCATATGCTGCCGGTAAAAGTAAACTGGTATAATCTTTCTAACAAACAGCTGAACGATATATATTAAGAGCCTCAAAAATGTCCATGCTTTTTGACCTAGTAATTTCCCTTCAAGAACTTATGATAAAGAAATAATGGCATATGTAGAAGAGATTCCTGTGGAAGATAGTTTATCCAAAGAATAATTATAATAGTCTCAGGTTATGCAGCTATTGAAATGTTTTTAGAGACTCTTTAATAAGAGAAAATGCTTAAGATATTATGTTAAATAGTAAAAAGATACAAAACTATACCCAAAACCAACCCAGTGCCGTTGTACAAAACTATATATAAGTATAACAAGAGTTTCTTGTGTAGGAGACATATAGACACGCAGATATATACATCTATTCATAAACACAGATACTATATATCAGAGTCCTCTTGACAGAGTGGTTAAGAGCTCCGCTGCTAACTACAAGGTCTGCAGTTTGAATCCACCAAGCGCTCCTTGGAAACCCTGAGGGGCGTTCTACCCTGTCCTACAGGGCTGCTATGATTCAGAATTGACTCGATGGCAATGAGTTTGGTTATACACACACACATATTCACATATGTATACGTGAGGTGTTAACTGACAGTGGTTATAGATATAAATTTTTCAATTTTCTGAAGCAGAGTAAGAATATGATGTTTATAAAATAAGGGGAAAAAAGGTTTGTAAAGAACAGGCTATACACTTACTGAACCAGCCCATTTGTAAGTGAGGCTCTTACTTAATGGCCTTTTAGAAACAGATTGTGTGCATGTCCATCCGCTCTCACACAGTGCTAACTGCCTCAGAGCTGGGACCACACCCACTCTATACCTTTAACAGTCCTTGACACCCAGTGAGGGAGAACATACCAAGACCAAAGCTCCTGATAGACGGCGACTTCTAGCTAAGGTGCAGGCCAAATCTCTCCGTGTCCTAAGTGACTCCATCATGGGTTTCTAAATGCTTCTCTGTTGTGTGATGCAGCGTTGTCCTTTCTGTAGAAACGTCCACTGCACCTCTGACCCAGGTACCAGCAGTTCTACAGAAAGATGCAATTCTGTCCACCTTGCTCTGCTGATTTCAAGTTTGTGGTCAAAAACGGCCAATTCTAAGAAGAGCTTATCCAGCTTTGTATAGGTTTTAGACATAGTGTTAAACACATGACCGTAAGTGGCTAAGCCGATTCTAAGAAGACAGCCCCCCCTTCAACCATACTTGTAATTTTTCAAACCTCTGTTCTAACTAACCCAATTTAAGCTAAAATAAGTGAATTAAAAAAAAAAAAGGACAAAGTTATAGCATTTCTGTATCAAAACCCTTTTTCTCTCAAGCATTAAAATACGTAGCATTTTCACTTGTAATCACTCTATTATTTCAACAAATGTTTTGCTTTTCTATTTCAACAGAACTCACTATCATTATTTTACGGTAACTCAGTTTAACACAGACTACAGATGCCAGGAAACATATGATTTTAATGGTCAGCCAGAATCCTGTCACCTGGAGCCATCCTTGCAAAGAGGTCAACCCCTGCAAGGATGGTAGACCAAGACTCTGACCCCTGTACTTTTATAAATGTTAATCAGTCAAAAATGTTTTAGCTGTACCCTCCTGTTTGCGGTTTTCTCTGTCATAAGCTTCTGTACCACTGCAGCCCTCTGACGTACTTCGTTCAGATTATTCTGACACTGTTTTCCATTTTTCAAAACAAAAACTTTTTTTGCCATAACAAAACTCTGTTTTTAAACTTAAACAGTCTTGTGGTTTTTCCCCTACAACAGCAGGAACCAAATTAATACTTGTTAAAATAATGCAGTATGTTTTTACTAAGTACAGAAGGGATGAGCTACTAAATGTGGCAGCTAAGGAGGCCTGGTGGCGCAGCGGTTAAGAGCTCAGTTGCTAAGCAAAAGGTCAGCAGTTCAAATTCACCAGCAGCTCCTTGGAAACCCTATGGGGGCAGCTCTATTCTGTTTTATAGGGTTTCTACGAGTCGGAATCACCTCGATGGCAACGGGTTTCGTTTTTGGTTTACGGCAGCTAATGAATAAAAAAAAGTTTTTTTTTTCCCCTGGGGAAAAAAACATAGGAAATTAGATATAGTAGATATGAATTTCTTGGTGTTCAATTCTCTGACACCTACAACTCATAGTGAACTTAAATTTGTTATCTATTTGACAGCTTTCAAAGGCAAATAGAATTTGTATGGGTGCAAAAATATACATAGCTGAGAAAATTTGGTTATGGATATTTATATATTTTTGAAAACAACTAAAAAAAATTACACAGTAAAGAAGCCTATCTTAGTTTCTATCCACTATGTATAGATATTTACCACTAATAAAACATTTAAATGTGCAATAAAATTATTTGTGAACACTTTGCAAATATGAAGTACTCCATAAATGATTAAAATAGTAGAATATATCACAGTCTTCAGCTGTTGCTATAATTGCATATACCAAGATGTGTTTTCTATATCTCATGCTATATCACTACTATTAAAAATGAAGCAAAAACTTACCATCTTAATTACTCATGTTTTTGGTAAATCTTAAAAAAGGTAGCTAATTTTTCCTAATTGAAAATAGAAAAGAGAAAATATTTTTTCTACTACAGTTTCTCACAACATAATTTCCCCCAGATGACTGAATTTAAAATATTAACTTGGATAAATGCCACTATTGACTAAGTGTGCCATGACTAGGCTAAGCACTTTTCTGATTAATACTGAGTAGGCTCTAAATGAAAGGAGCCTCAGTGGTGTAACAGTTAAGCGCTTGTCTACTAACCTAAAGGTTGGTGGTTCACACCCACCCAGCAGCTCTGCAGGCAAAAGACCTGGCAATCTGCTTCCAGAAAGATTACAGCCAAGAAAACCTTATGGGGCAGTTCTACTCTGTCACATGGGGCCGCTATGTGTCGAAATGGACTTGATGGGACTCAATGACAACATAAATGTAATGTGGTATTGATGTTAGTTGCCACTGAATCAATTTTGACTCAGGGCGACTCCATGTGTGTGGAGTAGAACTGCTCCATAGGGTTTTCAAGGCTGTGGCCTTTCAGATGCAGATCACCAGGCTGTCTTCCCAGGTGCCTTTGGATGGGTTTGAACTGCCAACCTTCTGGCTAGTAGTCAAGCGCTTAACGGTTTGTACCACTCAGGGGTATACTGAAAAGTAGTCACGTCTAAGTGAACGGACACTGACCTAATGACCAATTTTCTTGGAGTCAGAACTACCTAATTACTCGAGTGTCTGCCAGGGAGTGTAGCAAACTTCCATTCCACCTTCGTCTTACAGAGGAAGTAACGCGGGGTCTGTGCAGTTTGCTGAACTGCCTGAGGACACTGAGTCCTAGTAAAGGGGCCAGGACTAGAACTCAGATCGGGACTCCTTCTGCTGTACCAAGGCGCAGGGAGGCGTGCCTGCTGCAATTCAGAACCAGAGGTGACTAAGCCCAGCTCCTCTAATCTCTACTTTAGATATGAATTGTCTTCTGGTTTGAGAAGAAGACAGACAAGTAGAGGAAATGGATATAAGACCGGTTTTCCCTATATCATAATTTAAAAAGAAAAAAAATTAAAAAAGGGAAGAACACACACATACACAAATTGTTAGAAAAGCTTTCCATTTACAATTCATACATGCCCAAACAAGTTTTTTTTTTTTTTTTCCTAATGAGAGGATATAACATAGTTATTTGGCTGCAGTTCAAGTTTACACTCTATTTCAAAAACATTCCTATCATGGACTGACTTGTGTCCCCTAAAAATACGTGTATCAATTTGGCTGGGTTGTGATTCCCAGTGTTGTGTGATTGTCCACCATTTTGTCATCTGATGTGATTTCCCCATGTGTTGTAAATCCTATCTCTACGATGTTAATGAGGCGGATTAGTGGCAATTTTGTTAACGAGGCAGGATTCAATACACTAGATTTTGTCTTATGCCAATCTCTGCTGAGGTATAAAAGAGGGAAGCGAGCAAAAAGACATAGGGACCCCATACCATCAAGAAGGAAGAGCCAGGAGAATAGCGTGTCCTTTGGACATGGGGTCCCTGCGCTGAGAAGCTCCCAGACTAGGGGAAGATTGATGATAAGGACCCTTCTCCAGAGCTGAAATAGACAGAAAGCCTTCCCCTAGAGCGGACACCCTGAATTTGGACTTCAGGCCAATTTGGACTTCTAGACTCTGAGAGAATAAACTTCTCTTCGTTAAAGCCATTCACTTGTGGTATTTCTGTTATAGCAGCACTAGATGACTAAGGCAATTTCCATGTCTAGGAACATTTTTGTTCACACAAAATGGATCAGTAAGGACTGTAAGTGTTTCTCCTCAATGGAGGTCAAGTTTTGTCATTATCTCCATCAGGGTCTTAGCAGGAAACAGGGATTACTGAATTTTAGTTACCAAATGAGTTTGGTCAGGTCAGGTTTTGCTGCCAAGTATAATTTTAGGTCTTTAGGGCTTTCCTGCATTTCGAAACTGAGGCTAAGAGAGTACAGACCTGTTTCCAAAAAATAATAAAAACTAGCCATTGTTGGTAGCCTTCTGCAACTTGCTTGGTCAACACTGCTTTTGAAATTTATTCTAATGTATTTAATTGGTTATCTGTAACAGAATTTCTCCTGTTTCTTGCTGAAATTCAAGTTGTAAATCAAATTTCTGGCTAATACAAATTATACTGCAGCAAACACTCCTGAACACGTCTTTTTACGTAGAAGAGTTTTTCTGAAGTATATGATTAGAAGTACAATTGCTGGATCAAAGGTTACACGTACCTTTTCTTTTATCAGCTACTGTTCTGCAAAGCAGTTACATTAACTCACGTTCCACCCACAACGTATGGTGCCCTGTCCTCTCGCCAACAGCTGGTGTTGTTAATTTGACGGTGTTAAAATGGTGTGACACTCTTGTCTTATCTATATTTTCTGATTCCTAGTGAGGTTGAGCATCTTTTCGATGGTTTGCTAGTTATTTGGTGTCTGTAATCTGCCTCTCCTTGTCCTCTGCCCTGTTTTTCTTTTGAGCTCTTTCCTTTTCTTATTGAGGACATTCTTGATAAAATCTAGATAGAAGGCTTCTGTCAGTTACCTGCATTTCAAAAATCTTCTCCCAGTCTGTGGCTCATTTTTTAACGTTGTTTATGGAGTTTTGGTTGCACAGAAGTCTTAAATTTCAAAGTAGTCAAATTGATCAATCTTTTTCTTAGTGGTTTAGGCTTTTTGTATCTTGATTAAGAAATGTTTATCTACCCTGAATCATTAAGATTCCCCTCCATTTTCTGAAATTAAAAATTTTTGCTTTATTTCATTTTCGTGTGTGCTGTGAGGTGGAGATTTAATTTAATTTTTCCCATTTGGATATCCATTTGATTCAATACCATTTATTAAGCAGTTCATTCTTTCCCTAGTACAGGTGATCCCTGTTATGGGCAGATTCTGTGTTTGCGAATTCATCTACTGGCTAAGATTTATTTGTATTTCCCAAATCAACACGCACGGTCACTCCTGTAGTCATTCATGGACATCTGCAGAGTGGCAAAAAATCTGAGTTGCCTGATGCACGTGTTCCCAGCTGAGGTCAAACAAAGTGGCGCTCTGCCTTCTAGTTTTAACTTTTATACTGTAAGTAAGCATCCTTTTTGCGGTCTACTTAGTGTCACGTTTATCATATTTCTGTGGGTTTGGTTGGTGATTTCACTGTTTAACACGGTCCCCAAGCATAATATTGAAGTGCTGTCTGTTGTTTCTAACCGCAAGAAGGCTATGATGTGCCTTATGGAAAAAATGTGTCTTAGATAAGTTTTGTTGAAGTATGAGTTATAGTGTCATTGGCCTTGAGTTCAATATTAAAAAACCAGCAAATTAAACAACCAGTTAACCAACCAGTTACCACTGAGTCAATAGTGAACTCATGGTGAACCCACGTGTGTCAGAGTAGAACTGTGCTCTATACAGTTTTCAACGGATAATTTTTCAGAAGTAGATTACCAGGCCTTTCTTCCAAGGCACCTCTGGGTAGACTTGAACCTCCAACCTTTTTGTTGTTTGGCAGCCAAGTGTGTTAAACATTTGTACCACCTAGGGACTCCATTATTAAATAGATACAGACAGACAGATGCTATCAAGTCACATCTGACTATGGCAACCTCATGTACAATAGAACAAAATGTTGCCTGGTCCTGTGTCATCCTCGCAATCGCCTGTTCGAGTTCACTGTTGAGGCTATTGTGCTAATACATATAACCGAGGCTCTCCCTTACCCTTTCTGGCCCTCCAATTCACCAAACTCAATGTCCTCCTCCAGCAAGTGAGTCCTCCTGATGATGTGTCCAAAGCAAGTGAGTTGGATAATGTTCTATTGTGATCCATAAGGTTTTCATTGGCTAATTTTCACAAAGAGATCACCAGGTTTTTCTTCCTACTCTATCTTAGTCTGGAAGTTCTGCTGAAACCTGTCCATCATGGGTGATCCTGCGGCTAGTTGAAATACCAGTGGTATAGCTTTCAGTATCACAGCAATCAAAAGCCACCATATATGATAAACTGACAGATGGGTGGTGGCCATTACTAAATAAGGTGTCTTTGAGCAGACACACATGTAAAATACGGTTATGTAGTGATTGGTTAATGAAGATGTTGTGGCCAGCAGCTCGCAGGAACCTAACCCTGTATTTCTCCCAGGAGCAGCGGTTCAGTACTCGCTAATTCAGTGTTTGCGGCAACTATGTAGTACATAACTACAGCGAATAATGAGAATTTACTGCAATTTGTAATGCGTCTACTGATTCCACATAGGTTTGCATTTTTGGGCTTGCTATACTGTTCCAACGCTGCACTGCTCCTATTCTTTTTCTGATCCAGTTACTCTGTGCAGGGACTGAGAAGACCAAACGCACTCGTGGCCCCCACACTGCTGCTATAGCATGTAAGCAGTCACTGTTTCAATTTTACTCTTCCCCAGCTTTTCTCCTTGCATGAGCTTCTAAATCATAGAGGCATGGTGGACATTTCCTTGGCCATCTACATGTGAAATATGCATGCATGTGTGTGTGTGTGTTTATGTCACTAGCCTTTGAAGATCACACCCTTCAATCTTTTGACAGACAGTCTTTTCTGCTCTTCAGACTTGCCTGAGAGATGCCTGGAAACTAGCAGGGCCCCAGTCTCTCTATTAATGGAAAAATGTAGGTAAGGAGAACAGGGCTGGCCTGTACCCACCTTCTTCTTCCAATTTACCTCCACGGATTTAGGGAGCCTTACTTGATAAATTAAGTAGGACATCTGAGGGAGCGGATGAAGGGAACCAGAGATGAGGCCAGAATGAATCACCACAATGCAGTGTTCTAATACCTGGCAGACTCTCATTTCTGGAAGAGTGGTATGTAACTTCAGGAACCTGTGAGAGCCAGTCCTTAGGAGTACGTGCTTCCTATTATCTGAAATTTTAGTTATCTTCTTAGTATTATTATTATTTTTTGCTATTTTTATCTCATTGTTGTCCACCTTCTTATTGTCCTCCCTGCCAGTTTTTCTTCATTTTCAATATTAGATGCCAGTGATATTCAGGGAAGAAATAATTTTTAAAATGAAAGTTTACAGTATAGCATGTAAGAATTTAAGTTCTGTGGAAGAAATCTTATGGAAACCTAATAATTACTATATAAAATACTTAGAGCTCCAATAATGAAGTTAGTTTGAATGAGAAAAAGATCTAAATTTAAAGAAAAATCAATTAAAAAAAAAAAAACAGGATATAAGATATAGACTGTATTTGAGAAACTGAACATAGGCATTCTACAACCTCCAAAAGATGAGAAAAAGAGTCCAATAAAAATCACTTGAGTAACTAATAGTAGGTACATAACTTTTCCTCGTTTAAGACTCAAAGGGAATCATTAACTCAACATATGATACCATTAAAGTGATTAAGACGTCCTTTACCAAACGCTATGACATTCATTTCCCTGTAAATTACAGTCTTAGAACACTCTGACATTACTTAGGAAAATACATTTTGTAACTCTTCCTCAGTCTTAAAGATGATAGAAATTATTTCAGGACATAATTAAAATATCAGGGCAAGGTAATGATCTTTTAACAAATAAATTTCCCACCTTAAATAGGTTCCCTTGTTAGGACTGTTAATAAAGTCTCTAACGGCCTCAAGTAATTTTAATGCATTAAAAAAAAAAAATCAATCAAACCATTGTATATATTTATTAATACTAAAAATAATCAAAGACAGTAAAAAGTTAACCTGTAAAACAAATTAATTATAATGATTGGATATGGATTTGTGTGGAATTTTAAAACTCATCATTATGAAATAAAGTCATACTTTAAATACCAAAAAAACCCAAACGAAACCCACTGCCATCGAGTCTAATCGACTCATAGTGACCCTACAAGACAGAGTAGAACTGCCCTCACAGGGTTTCCAAGGCCATAATCTTTACGGAAGCAGACGGCCTCATTTTCTCTCGTAGAGCCCGTGGGTGGACTTGAACCGCCAGCCTTTTGGATACCAGCCGAGTGCTTAACCACAGCACCACAAGTGTCATGGATTGAATTGTGTCCACCAAAAATATGTGTCAACTTGGTTAGGCCATGTGTGGTTGTCTTCCATTTTGTGATTTTCCTATGTGTTATAAATCATAACCTCTGCCTGTGGTTAAAGAGGATTGGGGTGGGATGTAACACCCTTGTTCAGGCCACATTCCTGATGCAACGTAAAAGGGTTTTCCCTCGGGTGTGGCCTGCACCATCTTTTATCTCTCAGGAGATAAAAGGAAAGGGAAGCAAGCAGAGAGTTGGGGACCTCATACCACCAAGAAAGCAGCACCGGGAGCAGAGCGTGTCCTTTGGACCCGGGGTCCCTGTGCCTGAGAAGCTCCTAGACCAGGGGAAGGTGAGAACAAGGACCGTCCTCCAAAGCCAACAGAGAGAGAAAACTTCCCCTGGAAGCTGATGCTCTGAATTTGGACTTGTAACCTACTAGACTGTGAGAGAATAAATTTCCCTTTGTTAAAGCCATCCACTTGTGGTATTTCTTATGGCAGCACTAGGTGACTAAGACAACTAGGACTCCTGTACTTTAAATACAGCTTATTAGTTGTTGTTTTTGTTAGGTATCGTCCCGTGGTTTCTGACCCATAGCGACCCCAGATACAACAGAACAAAACGCTGCCTGCGTTAACCTCACAATCATTGCGTCACAGCCACTGTGTCAATCCATCTGATCGAGGGTCTTCCTCTTTTTTTACTGACCCTCTACCTTACTAAGCATCATGTCCTTCTCCAGGGATTAGTCTCTCCTGATAACATGTCCAAAACAAGTGAGATGAAGTCTCGTCATCCTCACTTCCAAGAAGCACCATAGCTGTACTTCTTCCAAGGCAGATTTGTTCATTCTTCTGGCAGTCTGTGGTATATTCGATATTCTTCGCCAACAGTGACATCAATTCTTCTTCTTATTCATTGTCCAGCTTTCGCATGAATATGAGGCGATTTAAAATATCCTGGCTCAGGTCTGGCAAACCTTAGTCCTCAAGGTGAAATCTTTGCTTTTCAACACTTTTAAGAGGTCTTTTGCAGCAGATTTGCCCAAATGCAATATATCATTTGATTTCTTGACTGCTGCTTCCACAGGCATTGCTTATAGATCCAAGTAAGCCCTGGTGGCACAGTGGTTAAGTGCTACGGTCGCTAACCAAAAGGTTTGCAGTGAGAATCCACCAGGCGCTCCTTGGAAACTTTATGGGGAGTTCTACTGTGTCCCATAGGGTCACTATGAGTCAAATCGACTCAACGGCAACGGGTTTTTTAATGGGCCTTCACTACTATCAGTTTACCCATTTCTTGTTAATGATCACATTTTGCAGAGGCTATGCCAACCTTTTTTGACCTCTGTCTAATGCCTAAGCTCACCTCTGTTCTTTCAGCAGATACCTTGGATACTTTACTCTTGGTAGAGCATACAAATACCGCTAAGGCAGGATCTTTTAGTTTTCCTCTTTGTGATCTCAGATGCCTTTCAATTTCTTTCTAATGCTTTCCATTTCTTTCAGGGCAGAGGAAGAAATGTTCCTTGTCTCTCTCCAAACTGAACTCCTATTTTTGTTTTCATTTCTTCTCAACTTCTTTGAGGACTGCTCCATTAATTATTGCCACTTTTGCTTATACAGTTCACCTATCCCTTTTTATAAGATCCTTCCTCATCATAAATATATAAAAACCTGTTGTTGTTGAGCTGATTCTGACTCATAGCAACCCTATAAGACAGAGCAGAACTGCCCCACAGGACTTCCAAGGAGTGGTTAATGGATTCTAACTGCCAACATTTTGGTTAGCAGCCAAGCTCTTAATCAGTGTGCCACCATGGCTTCATAAATATATAAAAGTGTCCCCAATTCTTCAAACCAACACTCTGACTCTACTTCTTTCTCAAAAGAGAAGCTTTCTGCCTTGGCTTCCTCATATCTACTCATTCATACATTCTTTTATTTACTTATTCAAAAATTTTTGAGTACCTACTACATGCTGGACATTGTTCGAGGCCCTAGGGCTTCAATGGTGAACAACATAGATATAATCCCTGTTCTCGTGATATTTACTACAGATCTTTAGTTTTTTAAATCTGGCTTCTGCCTTCACCCCAATTTAAAGCATTTGTTATTGACATTGGTGACATGTTATCTTCTTCCATTTCGTATATATAATGAAGTCAGGATAAAATCCAAGTTACAGGAGTGCTTTGCCAACGTTCAGTGCATTCTCAGAAACAGCCCATAGGTATTGCAAGAGCCAAAAATGTTTTTTTTCAGGCAAGAGATCAGAGATTACAGAAAGATAACAATCAAGATTAAACATAAGGCCATAAGAAACTAAGTTTAGAGTGGAAAGGAGAAGGTTTTCACTTTTTTTTTCTTATTTTTGTTCTTGTAGGAGGCAAGAGCTCTACTGACAACAGACCATTAGAAAATGAAAACTGAAGTAGAAAATCAAAAGGAGAGGGCCTTAAGAAATTCAGTAACCTAGGGAGGGATATCCTTGTGTGAAAATCAAAGTGGAACACTGCCCCTGCTTATACTTATTTGAAAGGCCTTTGTATATCAAGACTTTGCATTGTACTTGGTCACTGCTGAGAACTCCATTGCACAGGAGCTCCAAGCAACCCAGTCACTGTAGTCATCGGCCACTGACTGCATCCTGAACCCTTGAAAGCTTCTAAAGTAGTGCTGAAGTCACCGCACTACACAAAATTATAAGGATGTTTGAATTTAAGAGAACTAGTCAATGAAGAAAAAGGATTTTATGATTTTGCTAAACATTACTGTAAAAGATCAAGAAATAACTCCTTTCCTGTGGTTTTCGTCCAGGGCTTTTGTCTTACAAACATCATTAATTTCTGGGCAGAATGAGGACAGGTTATATACTTAACTTTCAAATATTGTTACTGAGTTAAAGGTGAGAATGATGTAATAAAAAAAGACTAGGATTATTTGATTCTGAGTTTTACTATAAAGTCTTTGTGCAGCTAAGTGATTCACCTGTTACTTTTGTAATACAAAAGATGGTTCCCTCTAAGTAGGAGATTGTACCTCATGCTTCCGTGAAATAAACTTAAAAATCTTATTTTCTTTTTTAGTTCTTAATTCACAGGTCAGTCTTCACCTCTCATTTAAATTTCTAAACCCTTCAACTATTATATCTTTGGAACCAAAATATGCTTAAAACGAGGTGAAATCTGAAGCTTAGTACAGAAGAATTCATCGTAATTGAGAAAAACAAGATGGGGAACACAAAAAAAGAAGTGAAGTAAAGTAGGAAATGTCATCCTCTTTTGCAAATGTTGAAAACTTAATATATCTCCTTCGCCTTGTTCACCCACATCAACAGTTAGTGCACTGAGGGATGTGCCACCAAAAAGCAGGCAGGGTAAGGGCTGGGTTTTTACATAGCTGGTGGAACTTCTCATTACCAAAGTCAAGCATTTCATTTTTCTAATCCCTTTAATAAAGCACTCCCTCAGACCATACACAGAAGACACTGGGAGAATGGCTTTGATAAATCTACACTAGGCAACCAGCTGGAGAGCTTGGAGGATCAATTCTAGAATACATGAGTGACTCCAAACTGGGGAAAGGCGGGTATGGTTTGATATGTGGCTATCATTTGAGAGTGTTTACCAGATGGTTATTTTAAGATTCCTGAATTAAACTTGTATGATAGGTTTCCATTGTTTTTTCCTTAATAATGTAAAAAAGCAACCCAATAATGTTAAAGCTCTCAGAGGTTACAAATTCACTAGAAACAAATCAAAATGCATAGCACTGATGATCCAGTATTAATGCATTAAAAAAAAAAAAAAACCTACGGTATTCATGGCAAAGTTTAAATAGCCACCCATTCAATAATAAACCATATATGCCAAATGGAGAAAATAGAATTTTTTTTTTTTTAAAAAAAGAGCATAAAATGATTTATCTCTTTTTACTGTAGCTGAAAAAGCATATGGAATCAGAGTATATGTTACTCCAAGTAATTCGATCCTTTAAAATTATGTTTTTTTAAACTAATTGGACTTATAATGATCAGTATATTAATATGATGACTTTTGCTGCAGAGGATTACCATCCAATCCTACAAAATTCTATTTTTGTGTAAGGACTCTAGATAATATATTCAAAGTAATTAACTTTTAAGGAAAATATTATGAAGGAAAGCAGAATTTACGAAAAAGAACAACACTGAAAATCAAATACACTGTTACTTACAATTAGCTGTTTCAATCCAACAAAAGATTGTTCCACTGAGTTGGCATTTAGTACTTGTCTCTTTGCTGCAGCTTGCTCACCCAGGAAGCGAAGCATTAAGTCTTTAACTGCATCTCCCTTGAAAGAATGCAAGAAAATATGTCAGGACAATAAAATCTCAATTACACTTAGCTAAAAAACAAAAAAAAAATTTTTTTTTTTTTTTAATCAGAACCCATAACGAAGCAAAATTTCCTTTTTCTCCATTGGTTTGTGGAGGAGAAAAAGTGGTTATAGTATAGTAAAACTCCAATTAACCAGAAGCTAAATGGCCACCATTATTAATAAATTGTATATTTTAAGAATTGTTCTTTACTTTGAAGAGAAAATGGACTTCACCATCTACCTTTACCAGGTAAATCTTTACAAGGCTTAGAGTAAGAGGCAAACTTAAAACTAGGCCAGCAGAGTGGCTTCAGGTGACGGGCTTTAGAGAGGACCCCACTGGTTTGAGGTGACACTGCTGGGGATAAGGGGCTTGTGGCGACTGAGGACAGGACAATGTGGGGGCACAGGTTCATGCTGGAGCAGCAGGCCTGAACAGCAGCTCTGCTAAAATCCCACCAATTCGCCACGCTTGCCTGGACATTTATGGAAGCCTTTAGGGCCAAGGGCTAAAGAAATCAAGTTACCACTGGCCTCCGGGGGCCAGCCTTCTTTTCAATGCTGAGTTTACCTGCCAAACCAAAGCAAAATAAAGACTCCCTTTTACCATTATGTACTTTATAACCTTGCTCAGCTAATTCCTCCCTCCGAGGAGATAGGAAGGTACACTTTGGGTTGTACACCAGGGAAGGATCCATATTAGCTTTTCAATAGGGTAATTTTTCTTTTTATTAATGTACTTTAGATGAAGGTTTACAAAACAAACTAGCTTTTCATTAAACAATTAGTACACATATTGTTTTGCGACATTGGTTACCAACCCCAAGACAAGTCAACACTTTCCCTACTTAATCTTGGGTTCCCTATTACCAGCTTTCCTGTCCCCTCGGCCTTGCCCCTGGACTGGTGTGTCTTTTTAGTCTTGTTTTGTTCTGTGGGCCTGTCTAATCTCAGGCTGAAGGGTGAACCTCAGGAGTGACTTCATTACTGAGCTAAAAGGGTGTCCAGGGGCCATCTTCTCGGGACTTCTCCAGTTTCTGTCAGGCCAGTAATTCTGATCTTTTTTTTGTCAGTTAGAATTTTGTTCTACATTTTTCTCCAACTTGTCTGGGACCCTCTATTGTGATCCCTGTCAGAGCAGTCAGTGGTGGTAGCTGGACTCAGTCTGGTGGAGGCTGTGGTAGTTGTGGTCCATTAGTCCATTGGACCAATCTTTCCCTTGTGTCCTTGGTTTTCTTCATTCTCCCTTGTTCCTAAAGTGGTGAGACCAGTGGAGTATCCTAGATGGCCGCTCACAGGCGTTTAAGACCCCAGATGCTACTCAGCAAAGTAGGATATAGACCATTTTCTTTATAAACTATGTTCTGCCAATTGAGCTAGATGTTCCCTGAGACCATGGTCCTCACAGTCCTCAGTCCAGTAATTTAATCTGTCAGGGAGTTTGGATGTGTCTATGGAGCTTCCATGACCTTACCTGGGACAAGCTGTGCTGGCTTTCCCAGTATTGTGTACTGCAAGAGGGTAATTTCTATCTCAAAAATGGGTTCCTCAGATTATACAGATCTATGTTGTTATTGCTATGCAGCATTGAGTCGATTCTGACTTATAGTGACCCTATAGAACAGAGCAGAATGGTCCCACAGGGCTTCCTAGGCTGTAGTCTTTATGGAAGCAGATCACCAGGTCTTTTCTCTCGCGATCTTTTGGTTAGCAGCCGAACACTTAACCATTCCACCACCAGGGCTCCTTAGATTGATCTGTAGTCAGGGCTAACGAGTGTAAAAAGTGCAATTAATGGGTGAGGGGGAAAAGAAGGGGAAAGAAGAGGTGTACCGATGACCTGGAACGTCCAAGGGAAAATCTCTTAAGCTGGTGTGAAATATGGGTATGCTCCAAAGAAAGAAACCAGGGCTATTAGCATTCATAAGCTAATGTAATTCCCCACGGCTAAAGGAGAAAGGTAAAACATGTCAGAGATGGAATTTACCCGTTTTAATGACGTGTGGGAATGAGGGTCCCATCACACTAATGCGCTAAGAAAGCTGTAAAGATCCCAGGCTTAAGTACTATTTTGGTGGCTGCACCACAAGGTTGCGGAAAGCATCTTAGGAATAAGGGAAAAGCTCTGAAGGCTGAGTGCATCTGAGGAGCAGCAGGAAGCACAGTTCACCAAGGCACTGTGCCCACTGCTGAGTGCTGACCTGCCAAGGAGGAGTAGCAATGCATATGCAATGAAGCAGCTCTCTTAAAGGTGTTGATGTACCAAGGGGAATTTGTCAGAGTGGCAAGAGGACAAAGAGCTGTGACATGAAGAGAGCTCTGAAGCATCCATTTCCCTTCTGGAGGTGCCACTGCCCTCGGAAAGGTGCTGGGGCTGGGGAGCAGCTTCTCTGAGGTTACTGAAATGCGCTGCGACAGGGCTCAGAGGCAGGCTGGAGTCAGCCTGACCTTCCGGTGACACGCACTCTCGGCTTCCAGCAGGGCGTGCGGGTGCTGCACCAGGGCATCCTTGAGGCTTGCTGACAGAGAAATTCAAGCACAGGAGCCCCCAGGCCTCCAGAGCTCCCTAGTGGGCCTCAGAGAGAAACAAAAACTAGGACAACCTCAAGAGGGGGTGGAACAAAGCCCGGATCGCTCCCTCCCAGTTAGCAAAAAAGCCTGCCTTTCAACCACCTGAAGGCTAATGTCATTGCTGCAGGTGGACACCAGGAGAGCTGATGGGGACTGAGGAGGAAGAGAAAATCAATTTGGAAATGTCTCCCGCGCAGACTTCACGCCAGTCCCAGTTCCCTTCCTATTGTTTCCCTATTCTTACTGGGGAAATAAAAAGCACTGAAGTGGGTCCAGTCGTAGGAAAGGTTATTTCAATCTTTTCCTGTTTTCCAAAATGGTGACATGGCGGGAGGGGGGAGGCCATATATAGACCGTATTCACAAGAGATGCTGCTGAAATTGCCTGCTTCTCCCCTTTATGCTGACACTCTTCTATTGAGAAAAAGGAACTGACAGCCTGTGGCAGTCGGGATTCTGGTGGCTCTAGGTCACACATCTATTTCTTCTGCTGGGTGCAAAGCCTGGTGTTAAAGAGGCCAAACGGCACATCTTATATTGGGACAAAGATCTAGAAGCAGCAAGTTTATAATTTTTGTTTCCCGGGAGTCAGGTGAAATACTTCAAGTGCCAGAGCCACAAAAACAGCTAACTGATCTAGGAGGGATAATTAAAGGGCAAAATAAAAAGAGCTCAGACATATGGCTCCATAAAGCTTTGCAAGAAAGCAGCTCGTATCAGACAAAGAGTCTTATCTGAGCCAGAGGAGCAACGAAATAGGCAAAGAGCAAAATCAAATCTCAGTGCTGGCGACGGAAGACCAATTTAATTCCTCCATCCTTGCAGCATTCTCAATTAATTAGGCCACACTGCAAAAATCTTTTGCTCTTAAAATTCCCTGTTAGTTAACATTTTAGTTACCAACGAAGTTCCTGAGATATAAGCATATGTACAATGAAGAAACATTCCACTTATGAAAGCCTAACGACGTGGCAAAAAGTTGGAGACAAAGTTAACTCTTGCTGTGTGAGTAAACTGAAGGTGATAAACGGCACTGTGGGACCATGGTACCTTTTATTCCATATCTGCCAATGGTGATTGGAGTGAGGGCATGTGAATCCCTGGCTTGTTTTCATCCAGGAAGTTTTAGATAGCTATGTTGCTGATGGAGCCCTGGTGGTGCAGTGGTTAAGAGCTATGGTGAGCTAACGGCTGCTAACCAAAAGGTTGGCAGTTTGAATCCACCAACCACTCCTTGAAAACCCTATGGGGCAGTTCTACTCTGACCTATAGGGTTGTTATGAGTCGGAATGAACTTGATGGCGACGGGTTTTGGTATGTTGCTGATGGGAGTCCCTGAATGGTGCAGATGGGTAATAGGCTCAGCTGCTAATTGAAAGGTTGGAGGTTTGAGTCCCCGCAAAGGTGTTTCAGAATAAAGGCCTGGCAATTGAAAACCCTATGGAGCACAGTTTTAGTCTGGTACACGTGGGGTCACCACGAGTTGGAATTGACTCAAAGACAACTCATTTATGTTGTTGATGGTTTCCAGGGGGCTGCACTTGGAATTGGAGCCCTGGTGGTACAGTGGTTAAGTGTTTGGCTACTAACCAAAAGGTCTACCTGCCACTCTTGGAAACCCAACGAGGCTATTCTGATCTGTCCCATAGAGTTGCTATGAGTTGGACTGTCTGGAGGCAATGGGTTTTTATAGGCACTTGGAATGGATCCACCCAAAACCTTCAAGTCAGCAAAACATTACCCGAAAGCCTACTTTATCCAGGGCAACGTCAGAGCAATGTGGGGAATGATATCCTGTGAACAAGCCAGGGACTCACTCACAATCTGGCAGTGGAGACTGACGCTCCTTTCCTCTGGTCAGATGCATTTATGGAAACGCGCGTGGTTGATCCACAGCTATCAGACAGTGGTAGGCCTGTTCCCCCTCTGTACGTGGAAGAGTCTTGGTAGCCCCTTCTGGATTTCAATGGCCAAAGACAAAACAGAACCCAAAGCAGCTGATTCAAAGTTTGTGGGTTTTACCGTCTGGGGAACCTAAAGAAACAAGCGGTGGTGGCCCAGGTTCACCGAGAAGACAGCAGTCCTGCAGCAGTCCAAGAATGCACTGAGCCTTCTGCCAAAGTTCTACAGACTGGAGAAGTGCGGCTGTTTACCCTGGGAGCGTACTGCTCACTAGCTACCATGTGCGCTTTCTTCTAGGGGAAGTGAAACAACCTGAACAAATAAAAACAAAACCCCAAACTTGATTGAACACGATGGACATAATTAATGTCACTGAATTACACAAAGATTGTTGAAAAGGCACCTGTTTTTTTTTACCTATATATTTACCACAAAACAAAAATAAACCAAACCCGTTGCCATTGAGTTGATTCCGACTCATAGCGACCATATAGGACAGAGTAGAACTGCCCCATAGTGTTTCCAAGGAGCGGCTGGTGGATTCAAACTGCTGACCTTTTGGTCAGCAGCCAGATGCTTAACCATTGCACCACTCCCATTGCCTTCGAGTCAATTCCAACTCATAGTGCCCCTACAGGACAGAGTAGTACTGCCCGACAGGGTTTCCAAGGAGCACCTCGTGGATTTGAAATGCTGACCTTTTGGTTAGCAGCAGCAGCCCATAACCACTACGCCACCACGGTTTCCAGTTAACCACTACTGGGGCCCCATGTTTATCACACACACACGAGATAAAACAACGACCACCCAAACTTGAGCATGTGTAGACACTGAAACGGTACTACACTGCTGGTGGGCACGTAAAATGGCGTCATTATTTTAGAAAACAGTTTGCCAGTTCCTTAAAATCTTAACACACAGTTATCACATGACCAGCAATTCTACTTCTAGGCATATACACAAGATACATGAAAACACATGCAGAACCTTGTACGTGAGTGTTCATAGCGGCATTATGCGTGATAGCCAAAGAAGTAAAAACAATCCAAAGGTCCATCAACTGATTAGTGGATCAAGGAAATGTGGAATATCCATACAATGGAATGTTATTTAGCAATGAAAATAAGTGACGTATAGATGCATGCTACAATGTGTACAAATCTTGAAAACACTAAGCTAAGTGAAAAAAGTGGGTCACGGAAGTCCACATATTGTGCTTTTTCAAAGGTTTGTCTGTGTGGGATCAAACCGACAACAGCACCTCAAAAGGTTAGACAAGACGCTTAGGAGGCTGGGAGTTTATGTCAAGGGTGGCGGAATCTGAGAAAGGATAGGGAGAACAGTTACACAACTTGAAGGCTGGAAACAATGTCACTGAGCTGTACATGTAAAACTTGTTAGAACGGTGTATCCTTTGCTGTGTGTATTTTCACCAAAAAAAAAAAAAAAAAAGTCCACATATTGTATGATCCTATTTATATGCAATGTCCAGAACTGGCAAGTCTATGAAGACAGAGAGCAGATTAGTAGTTATCTAGGGCTGCGGGGGTTGGGAAGAATGAGGAGTGACTATTAACACACGCTGAGTCTCTTTTGGGGTGATCAAAGTGTTCCAAAATTGACTGTGGTCATGGTCGCACAACTCTGTGAATATGCTAAAAACCATGGCATTGTATACTTCAAACAGGTAACTGTGTGGTATGTGAATTATATCACCACAAAGCCTTAAAAGCAAAAGCAAACTCAAACCCCTTTTCTTACAGAGCCCTAAACAACTCACAATTTAAGAGACTGCTTTAACAGGTAAATCAGCTTTAAGAATGGTACCAAATGTTTCTGGCCTGGCCTCTTCAAATCTTCCCTAGTTCATTCACATTTCAATTTAATTAAGCATTCTTTAGATTAGGAATTTAAGAAAGAGAAAAGAGATCCGTTTGTATGTGTGCTGAACAAAAGACAAAAGTTGTGATTTTTGCTTCTGTCCCTTATATGGAAACTAGGGCTGGACTTATATTCTGATGTAAACAGCTAGAATACTGGGCAAGGTACAGGAAAAAATTGTTTTCAGATGCTGAAAAGGGCTGTGAACCCCTGAGAGAATGGGAAAAATGAATTGAGCCCTTGAGCCTAAAGGCAGCTTTTAGACCACAGTCAAGCCAGAAATCCCCAGCAGAGCATGGCGAACTATGTGAGGTGAGAAGACACAGTTTGGAGTTTGAAGAGGCTGGAACCAATTCAACTAGGCTCTGAGTTCTAGTAAAGACTTTGCCACATACCCATGGGGATTTGCTCTTACCTCTATCAAAAAATATTTTACTATAACTACAGGCATCCATTTATAAGTCTTCTTTTCCTAGATTATGACGTAAATTCTCCAGAGCAAGGACAATACCTTATCCCTTTATATCACTAGGACCGACTGGAACATGGCCGACTCGTTACATGTATGAACCACCTTGGCCTCAGTTTCCTTATCACGGATGAATTGGAATGGATCAGAAATCTTTAACTTTTTTTAAAGGAATAGGTACTTTCCATTTCTTGGAAGCTTTGCGTTCATAGAGGGATTGTAGAAGAAGATACAGTACCTGATGTCTTTGGCTTTATGGAGGTTGCTAGGGTTTCTGACTTGAGGACTATGAGCCGCCTAGACCACAGCGCCGTGCTGGTGCAACGGTTAGGTGCTCAGCTGCTAACCATAAGGTTGGCGGTTCACATTCACCCAGTGGCTCTGTGGGAGACAAGATCTGGCAATCTGCTCCAGTAAAGGTTACAGCCTAGAAAACCTTACGCACAGTTGTTTCTACTCTGTCACATAAGGTCGCTATGAGCCAGAATGGTCTTGACAGCACACAACAACATGTACTCCTCTGATGGAAATCTTATAAAATCCAAACAGCAGGCAGGGTGAGAGGGAAAGGTGGGAGAAATAAGGGGAACAGGCGCAAAAAAAAAGGGGGGGGGGGTAGTGGAAACAACCAGCTTGAAAATGTGTACGTCATGTTTCCAGATCTACCAGCAGCCAGAATATACCACAGAGGTGCCCTGTCATACAGCCCTCAGGAACCAAAATTCCAAATTCCTTTGCCACTGAGGCTTTGCTGCTTTCATTTTTTTTTTTTACTTTTTAGTTGTTTTTATTTTATTTATTCCATTTTCTATTTTTCATGAACAAGTTTCACAGAAACAATTCTCCAGCTTTCTTTTCTTACTGACTCTGCATATTTCTGAACTACTATTTCCTCCACAAACTTGCCATTTACTTCTTTGAGAAGAACAAACACCATCTACAACTATAATTAGTTGAAAATGATATTTTTCATATGATGCTACTATAGTTAATTTTTAAAGGTTTCTTAGACGGTCATAAAAATTGCCTACGTAATAAACATTTTTGCAAATTTCAAGTTTTATCTCATAGGAAGGGGATTTTGAATAAGGTACTGACAGATGAGCAATACAATTTAAATAAGTGTTTTAGAAACCTGAATTTATGACCAACGATGCTTTAACAGTAACAATAGCAGAGAGAAAAAAAACTTGTCAATAAATAGATCCAACAAATGGCTGGTTGACATTTTAAAAGCTTGGTGTGCACAGGAAGTTAACAGAGAAACCATTCTTTGTTATACTAATCTTAAGAACCCTGGGAAACTCAGTATTTCCATTTAAGGTAAACCTTAAAGTTTTCATTTCCACCCAGGGAATGAAATAGTTCTTTAAAGGGTAATACATACCTGAAGAGACACTGAGTGAACAAACATTTGTTAATCTACCACACTTGTTATATGTGAAAGTCAAAAGTATTCGGGGAACTATTCTTAGTTAAAATTTCTATTTGCCATGGAGTGTCCAAAGCAACCACTGTGAACTGTAAGAGCAATGGAAAAACATTAGGATTTAAAGGAAGCAAAGAGAAGAGACCACCTCCTGGCTGGCCTCTAAGTCCATGCTCTCTACATATAATAAAAACCCAGTACCCAGTGCCTGAGTGCCCATATATACTTGCTGACTGGCTGAATACCCTACCTATTTCACAGTTAGCCATCAGGAACCCTGACAGGTGAGGTAAGTAACAGAAGCTTCAAAGCTACGAAGGCAGAAATGGTTCGGTGGTAGAATTCTCGCCTTCCATGCGGAAGACCCGTGTTTGATTTCCCGCCAAAGCACCTCAAGCGCAATCACCACCCACCTGTCAGTGGAGATTTGGGTGTTGCTACGATGCTGAACAGGTTTCAGCAGAGCTTCCAGACTAAAACCGACTAGGGAGCAAGGTCTGGAAGTCTATTGCTGAAAAATCAGCTAATAAAAACCCTGTGGATCACAACGGTCCAATCCCATTATGCACAGGGTTGCTATGAGTCAGGGCCGACTGGATGGCAGCTAACAACAGATGCCCTTTACTTATAAATCAGTAAAAGTTGCCATGGAGCCGATTCTGACCCATGGTGACATACGTGTCAGAGGAGAACGGTGCTCCACAGGGTTTTCAGTGGCTGATTCTTCAAGAAGTACATTGCTAGGCCTTTCTTACGTGCTACCTCTGGGTGAACTCGAACCTCCAGCCTTCCAGTTAGCAGCTGAGTACATTAACCATTTATACCACCCAGGGACACCCTACTTATAAACACAGCCTATTTAATTGATTTGATCTAATTAAGCTAGCCAAGTTTTAGACCTTGTGTTTCTCAACTCAAGAATTACTGGCATTTTGGGTGAGATAATTTTTTATTGTATGGTATTACCCAGCCATTACCGGGTAGTTAGCACTCTTGGCTCTACCCACCAAACGCCATTTGCTCTTCCCAGCCCTTCTGACAACCAAAATGAAACCTCTACACCTTTCCAAAAGCACCCTAGGACCACTGGGTCCCGGTACTCTGTTGGAAAAAAACCAAACCAGTGGCTGTAGAGTGGATTCCGACTCAAGTGGATTCCGTGTGTGCAGAGTAGAACTGCACTCCATAGGGTTTTCAAGACTGTGACCTTTTGGAAGCAGACTGCCAGGCCTTTCTTCTGAGGTACCTCTCGGTGAGTCTGAACCACCAACCTTGCTACTAGTAGTTGTGCACTTTGCTGTTTGCACTGTCCAGGGACTCTACCTTGTGGGAACCACTGGGTTATGTCATTTTCCTTGGCAATCTTCAGTTTTCCCCTGAATTACAACCACAGGGGGAAATACACAGCAAACAAAAGACAATTCAAAAAGGAAGTGTTAAATGCCAGATCCACTGATATGATAGGAACTTAATATCAAAGAGTACAGAATACAAAGACTCCAAGAAGTGGAGGAAGTGAAGAAACATGAAGCAGAACACTGAAGTCATCTTGGGGCTGTAGGTATGGAGGGAGGGCTGAGGAAGAAGAGAACAGGATTCAGTGAAAAATAAATCAAATCTTAAGCATCCAAATACCCCCTGAAATCACAGTCCAATAATTGGTATTCATTGAAAAGATCCTATAAAGGCTGAACTATGTTCAGTATATTGTGCTTAAAAAAGCAGGGAAGCTTGCCTAGAATCTAAAACACCAAATGAAACCTGTTCCCATTGAGTCGATTCCAACTCATACGACCCAGAATTGAGCTGCCCCGTAGGGTTCCCAAGGAGCAGCTGGTGGATTTGAACTGCCGACCTTTTGATTGGCAGCCTAAGCTCTCAATCTAAGCTCTTAGCCACTGCGCCGCCAGGTGCTCCTTGCCTAGAACAATGCCTGGTAAATAGTAAGTCAATAAATATATACCCAATAGATGAATATCCAAAATCTGGATGACTACAGGCTTACATTTCAGTTGCCTGAAAAAAGTAATTAACTGGCTTCACTTTTTCAAGCATGTCACTTTTTTTGTTTCCAGCACTCACAGGGCTCGGCAATCTACCCATCTAATAAAAATAGTCATAGTTGTGCAATTGGCTATTCTTCTAAGAGACAGCTGCTGAAGCCTGTCGGGCCTTCTTTCAGATCCAGGAAAATGGGTACAGGGTATAAATCAAGTGAACTGGTAGGCACAGTGCTTTCTCATGCACCTAGCCACAAAGAAGCTGCTAATGCTATCTGCAATCTGGTGTAATAAAGCATGATATCCAAATAAATTAATTTGTGTATATATACACATATATATACATATACATATTTATAGTTACAAAATCTTACCATACTATATATATTAGTTTATGTCTCATCTTTTAAATTTAACATTAAAATGGGAGCCTCATCAGGTATTCTGCAATAACATAATTTATAATGCCTACATAAATATTCACGGTAAAGATGAGATGAGCCAAATGTGTCCAACTAACCTCCTGATGATGGACTTTTAGAATTTTTTGGATTTTTTTTTTATAATTATGAACTACTTTGATGGACACTCCAGTAGCTAGGTATTTGTATAAAAGTGTGATTATTTTCTTATAATAAATTTCTAAGAGCAGAGTTTTTAGGTCAAAGGGTTGTCTGAGACTGCTTATTTTCTCACTCTCTAGCAAACACTGAAAAATTATAAATAAAACATCCAAAGAGATGGATGGAAAATGGAAACAATTACTTTGATTGTCTTTACCTTTAAGATTAAACTTTTTTATATTACCATTTACTATGTTATGGATTGAACTGTGTCCCCTCAAAATAAGTGTTGTAAATCCTAACCCCTATACATCTGGATAGGAGCCCTAGTGGTGCAGCAGTTAAGAGCTTGGCTGATAACCAAAAGGCTGGCAGTTCGAATTCACCAGCTGCTCCTTGGAAACCCTATGGGGCAGCTCTACTCTGTCCTATGGAGTTGCTATGAGTTGGAATTGACTCGACAGCAATGGGTTTTTTTTTTTTTTTGGTGCATACATGTGGATATGATCTCATTTGGAATAGGGTTATCTTTGTTATGTTAATAAGGCCATATCAGGGTACAATGTATCTTAAGCCAGTCACTTCTGAGCTACAAAAAGGGCAGATTAGGCACAGAGAGAAGCAAGCTCAAATACTGATGCCATGTGGAGATTACTAAGGAATCCAGGGAGAGAAGCTTAAAGATTTTCCCCCAGAACAGACAGAAATCCTTCCCCTGGAGCGAGTACTCTGAAATTGGACTTCTGGCCTCCTAGGCTGTGAGAAAATAAATTTCTGTTTGTTAAAGTCACTCACTTGTGGTATTGCTATTACAGCAGCACCAGACAACTAAGATGCTGTACGTAACTCCTACATATTTTTATGATTTGTTATTTTTTGGGATGTTTGGATTTTTCTTATTGAATCTATAAATATCCTTTCTATATCAAGCATGTTATATGTGTAACAAATATATTTTTCCAGATTAAAAAAAAAAAAGTAATGGGTTTATCATTTATTGCAACTCAAATGTCACAAATATACTGGTCATACAAAGTTCAAATTTACTTTAGAGAATTAAGATGTAACTATATATCTCGCTGTATTTCTAAGATTCTGAGTAGACCTTTAAATTAGGGGAATCAGCAGAGTTCCCAATTACCCAGGGACATAATTACAAAGACTTTCACAATCAGGATCTTAGTGACTGCTGAAAAATAAGGATATTTTAACCATTTTAAAGGTACGTATTTTTTAGATAGAAATAGACTACAAGGAAAGAGATAATGAGTCTAGAATTATTTTTTCATTGAAAAGATTTCCATTAGAGAAATGCCTTTTAAAAACATCCGACATCTTACCTGAATGTTGTCAAACTTTAAGCCTGGCATGGTGAGATTCTCTTTGTCTATGAACACTGTGCTATACTGTTGAGTTGCTACAGAAATCAAAACGTTCCTGGTCGCCTCACTAGGAAGCCATGCGTCATTTCTTCGGTCCATCTCACTCATGTTCAGGGCTGTGGCAAAGGGGTCATCGCTCCCTGCAAAAACAGCTTGTATCTGTGAAAATGGTTTCGGTGACTGAGAAATTTCTAGAGAGGCTGTGGAAATAGCCGATTCTGATCTGTCAATCCCAGGAGAGGAGGATGGCTCAGCGGAATTGGGAGACTTGTCTCCCGCTGGAGTGGTGAGTGAAGACAATTTTTCTGGAACTGAAGAGCCTGCATTAGGATTGCTGACAGAAATGAAAGTGGATGTGGTAAACGAATCGAAGAAGTCAGAAGCCAAGGAATTCGTGGTCGTATCTCCAAAAAACTTACTCAGGCTGGGACTTGGCTGAACCATCTGAGGAGGCGTCTTGGCTGGAGTTTCACTTGCACTGCTGAAACTAGGAGATTTTACCATCTGAGACTCAAAGCCATCGTGAAGAAATAAGTGAGACTGGGAATTAGCTGTGTTTGATTGACTAAAGATGGTGCACACGGGGACAGGCTCATCTTTAGAAGAAGACTGACTGGAAGACATTTCTGATATCTGTTCTTCGGGATCAGTTTTCTCGTCACTTGGGACTGAGGCAGCTGCATCTTCACTTTCAAAGACAGGCACGCCTTTTACTTCTTCTTGTGTTGGGTCTTCTTTCAAAGAGGCTCTGCTATCAGGGGTCATGTCGGAGACATCTTTAGGAGTATCATCACGGTCAGTTTCACTGTCATTACTCAGAGTATCAATTTCTTCTCTTTCTATCTTTTCCATTCTGCTATCCACGTTGCCTTCTACGGGCTCCACAACATCCTGCAAACAGCCAAGTTCACCCACATCATCTTCACTATTATTAGGAGAGTCAGAAATGAGCACACTTTCCATCATTTGCTCGTTAAGCTTATCTATGAAGTTACTAGAATCTTCTGAGATGGTCTCATTCTCTTCAGACCCAAATTCATCTCCACCAAGGTCAATGGTTTCCTCATGAAAAAGAAGCTGCCCTTGTTCCTCCTCAGTCACCTCCTGAATGATGTTCTCCATTCCCACCTCAGCTGGAGGAGACTTCTCAGTCATGTTCTGGTCAGTACCGTTGGCATTTTCCATAGTTGCCTGAAACTGAGACAAATACAAATTAACCCCATCAGTTTTGTATTCAAGTTATTATTAAGCTAATTTGATCTTATTATTAAAATTGTGTTTGATTCAAGAATGTTTGGTGTAATATATCCAATGATTCCAAGCTCAAAAGACTTCCATTTCTTTAGCCTTTTCGATACTACTCATTCTTTAAGGCTCAACTGATGTCTCGCTCATCCTCAAAACATTCCCCAGCCATTCCAACCTATAATAATCTCTTTGCCCTCTCCTGGGTTTATAATGTTGTCTACCTCATTCTGAGAATTTGAGACATTGAGTGTCATGGATTGAATTGTGTCTCCCCAAAAATGTGTGTTACTAACTTCGTTAGGCCATGATTCCCAGTATTCTGTGGTTGTCCTCCATTTTGTGATTATCATTTTATGTTAAAGAAGATTTTTTTTTTTACCAGGTCACATCCCTGATCCAATGTAAAGGGAGTTTCCCTGAGGTGTGGCCTGCACTACCTTTCATCTCTCAAGAGATAAAAGGGAAGCAAGCAGAGAGTGGCGACCTCACACCACCAAGAAAGATACATCGGGGACAGCATGTTCTTTAGGCCTGGGGTGCCTACACAGAGAAGCTTCCTCCAGAGCCAATAGTGAGAGAAAGCCTTCCCCTGGAGCTGATGCCCTGGAATTTGGACTTTTAGCCAACTTTACTGTGAGAAAATAAACTTCTCTTTGTTAATGCCATCCACTTGTGGTACTTCTGTTACAGCAGCACCAGAGGACTAAGACATTGAGAACAGCATGAACGAAACTTAAGCGGTAAAAAAGCAAAAGGCGTACTCACTGAGCAGTGACTGCTGAAGCTGATGACAGGAATCAGTAATACTTATTAAGCTCTTACAAAGTGGCAGGCTTTCCAAGTGCTTTGCATGTTCCGTATTTTCTTATTTAATCCTTACCACACCCCTGTGATATATAAAGCTGCTATCATTTTCCTTGTTCTGAAGATGAGGAAAACTGAGTCTTAGAGAGATCACGTGGATTGTTCAAAATCAACAGCAAGGAAGTGGAGAAGCCAAAAGCAGCTAAAGCTGAAATGGTGGGTTGACACTGGATGGTAGAGAGTCACAGATTGAGGCAAGGATTTGAACCCTAACAAAAGGCATTTGTTCCTTTTCTTGAAGAACTTTGTTTTTGGGGGACCAAAAAAAAAAACCAAACTCAGTGCTGTCGAGTTGATTCCGACTCATATCGACCCTATAGGACGGAGTAGAACTGCCCCATGGAGTTTCCAAGGAGCGCCTGGCAGATCTGAACTGCTGACCTCTTGGTTAGCACCCATAGCACTTAACCACTACACCACCAGGGTTTCCTTTTCTTTTGGGGGGGACGGTAAAAATTACTTTATATAGTTCTGCTCTCATAATGAACAAATTCAAATTAAAGAAACCTAAGCGACTATGACAAAAGACAGTTTTCTCAGGGGGGAAAAAATACCTTTTTGACCTTTAAAAACTATACTTGGCTGATCTCTAGATTACTTTTTTCCTGTCAACACTTCCATCCATTTTCCAAATTAGCTTTGCTTTCCCATAGCATGGATCACCATGAGACCTGAACGCAAAATTATTTTAAAGCAGATAATTAAATATTTTAGGGAAGCTTCTTGTCTAGCATAGTCAGGTACTAGTTCCCCATTTCTTACATACTCATCCATTAAAAAAAAAAAAAAATTACTAGCTATAAATTAGAAAAAAAAAAATACACCAGATAGGAACAAACCCCATTTATTCCTGTAATGTTTTCACGGGGAGGCTGCCTCGAGAATATCAAAGTGTAGAATCAATCATATGTAAATAAAGCTTTTCCATCTGGTTTTACCTGCCCGTCAGTGGAAACCTGTGGGCTGCTATGATGCTGAAAGGTTTTAGCAGAGTGTCCAGGCTAGGATGGAACAGGAGAAAAGCCTGGTGATCTACTGCCAAAAATCAGCCAAAGAAAACCCCGTGAATCACAATGGTCTGATAAGTAACCCATCATGGGGACCATGAAGGGCTGGGCGTCGCGTTGTTCTGTTGTGCATGGGATTGCTATGAGCCCAGGGTTGACCCAAAGGCAGCTAACAACAACAATCACTGTGAATCACCCATTAATTGTGAGGATTGTGTAATTATACTAAGAAATAACCACTTCAGCAATAATCAAAGAAATCCAGATTAACATTATGGGGGGTGTGCGTGCGTGTGCGTTTGTGTACAGCCTATTGCACTGGCGAGAAACTTTTAGAGGTGACAGTTTTGTGGACCTGACTTACCGTTGGTGGGGATATAACCTTTGTGAAGGGCAGCAAAGTATAAAACCCTCTGACACAGCAATTCTGTGCTTACCAATTTCTCTAAAAAACGTTTTTTAAAGAAAATCATTTTTGCAAATGAAGAAAGCTAAATAAAAAAAACAAAGTCTCCCAAGTCAAAACTTAGGTTTGTAACCATGATTTGATTTTCAGAAACCTTGTTTCTAATCCAATCTAATTTAGAAAATCAATTCCTACCTGTTGCCTGGTGATAAAAGTTTACAAAGGTACTGCCCAATCCAGGGCAAAAATTATATTAATGCAAATCTCAATTTCTTAAACAGAAGTTGTACATTTATCAAGAAAAAAAAAAAAAAACCTGTCAATGGACTGGATAGAACTGTCCTACAAACAAGAAAATAACTACAGACTGAACTCCTGCTGTGCCTTCGACACAAGGCTGAATGTAACGCTATCCCGGCCCTAAACGGGCCAACATTAGGGACTGACACAGGGCTGTGATACTCAGTCTTTCAATCCACGAACACAGTTAATCTTTTCATTCATTTATGACTTCTTAAAGTCTTTTAATAAAATTTTAACTTCTGCTCCATTAAAGGCTTTACATGTCTTTTTAGATTTGTTTCTAGGTACTCAGTATTTTTTATGCTATTGTAAATGGTATATAAGGAGCAGTGGTTAAATACTTAGCTGCTAACCAAAAGGTTGGCGGCTGGAATCCACCAGCCATGCTGTGGGAGGAAGATGTGACAGTCTGATTCTGTAAAGATCACAGCCTTGGAAATGCTATGGGGCAGTTCTACTCTGTCCTATCAGATCACTATGAGTCGGAATTGACTTGAAGGCAGTGTGTTTGGTTTTTAAATGGTATATACATATACATTTTTACTTACATTAAGAAACTCTTGTAACTACTGTAAACAAATATAATTTTTTCTTTAAATATACCTGTTTCATATCTGGCTACTTTAATGCTTCTATTAGTTCTAACAATTTCTCTGGTAATTCTTTTGAATTATCTATACCAGCAGTTCTCACCCAGAGGAGAAATTATTCTCTACCCCTCAGATATTTTAAATGCATAAAACCTGTTGCCCTCAAGTCAATTTCAACTCACAGTGACCCTACAGGACAGAGTAGAACTGCCCCATACGGTTTCCAAGGAGTGCCTGGTGGATTCAAGCTGCCAACATTCTGGTTAGCAGCCATAGCTCTTAACCACTGTGCTACCAGGGTTTCCTTTAAATCCATGGAGGTGTGTTTTGGTTGTCACAAAGAAAGGCGGGGGTGGGGGGCGATTAGAGGCATTTTCTCTCAACTCCAGGGATGTTAAGTCTTGCAATGCATATAACAGTCCTGCACAACAAACTACTGTCTCACACAATATGCCAGGGACAATTATTTTATCTGCAAAAAAATAATAGCTTTATTTTTTCCTAACTAATCCTTATAACTTTTATTTCTTTTGGGCAGCTTAGGACTTCTAGAACCAAGCTGTATCTAAGTGGTGACATGGGAATTCTGGACATCTTATTCCTAATTGCAAAGGAAATACTTTCAATGTTTCAATATTTGTTCAAGCTCTCTATTGTATACGCATTTGATCTCTATTTCATAATTTTTTTTATTTGCTTCCTCTTTATTTCTGTGTATATTGCTACTTATTTTCTAATTCATAAATTGGTGGCTTAGCTCACTAATTGTCAGCCCTTCTTTTCTAAATAAGTAATAGAGTACTTGAGGCCAAAGTTAAAATTTGGTTTGTTGAAATGACCAGTTACAATGGCAAACCTCTGGCAAGACCCTCTGCATAAACAATATTAGGAATGAAAAAGGGAACATTACTACAAATTCTAAAGATACTAAGCAAATATAATTAAAAATTTTGTGCTGATGCCTTTAAGGACCAAGAAAAAAATGGACAAATTCCCTAAAAATTTAATTTACTCAATTGATTGAAGACTTGAATACCTTATAACCATGTATCTATAACTTGAATAGTTCTATAACCATTTAAAAAATACAATTAGTAGTTAGAAGTGTTCCCACAAAGAAAATATGTAATCTTGACACCAAAATTTGACAAGGTTATACTAAAAGGAAAACTACAGGTCAGTCTTACTGCATGAGGTGGAAAGAACAATGAAGGCGGATATGAAAAATCATCTTTGAGTTTTAGCCTGGCTGCTAAGTGACCTCTGAAAAATAATTTTTTGTCTCTGTTTCTTCGTCTGTAAATTGCTGTAATAATGATTAGATACTAGCGATGCCCAGGCATTAGGTAAACTGAAGAGCTGCCCATACATAAGCATGTTGTTGTAAGCTGCGTTTGTCGCTTCTGACTCATGGTGACCCCATACGCGCAGAGCACAACTGGTTCACAGGGTTTTCAAAGCTGTGACCTTTTAGAAGCAGGCTGCTTGGCCTTGTATTCCCAGGCACCTCTGAGGGGGTTCCAACGACCAACCTTTTGGCTAGTAGTGGATTAACTAACCATTTGCGCCACCCAGGAGCTACTTTTATATAAGCATCAAAAAGAAAAGAATAGAAAAAACCCCAAATCCCTTGTCTGTAAGTGGATTCCAACTCACAGCAACCCTATAGGACAGGGAAGAACTGCCCTACAGAGTTTCGAAGGAACAGCTGGTGGATTCAAACTGCCCACCTTTGGTTAGCAGCCAAATACCTAACCACAGCAGCACCAGGGCTCCTTACATAAGCACAGTAATCACAATTTTAATAATAAAGCAGAATGACAACACACTGTTTTGTAATTATTGAAGATCACAGTACGCATGCACGGAAGGAATTTCCATGTAGAAATCACAGACTGTAAGAACTAAGAACCAGAATGAACAATACTAGTGCTGTATTATTCTATTTGCATACCCCTGGTGGAGTAGTGATTAAGTGCTACAGCTGCTAACCAAAGGGTCAGCAGTTCAAATCCATCAGGCACTCCCCTTGGGAGCCCTATGGTGCAGTTCTTCTCTGTCCTATGGGGTTGCTATGAGTCAGAATCAGCTCGACAGCAACGGGTTTGGTTGGATTTTTTCTCTCCCCTGTCCCAATCACATACAGAGAGCCTGGCTTACTGGCTGCCACTCCACACTACCTTCTGAAAAGAAGCAAGGAGTAAAGTATTGGAATCCAAAGACATCGTACCTTTAAGTAGCCCTAAAAGGTAGAAACTGTAGGTACCAGGAAATTTTCTTCTGTGGTCAAGAATGAAAAAGAAGAAAGACAAGTCTTAGAATTCATCTTTGATTTTTATATTTCTTTTTAAATAAATGTTTTCAGTATTCATGTTATGCACTGCATAAAGTCTGTCTGGGCAACCTCCCACAGCATATACGTCTGTGCTTCCATATGGTTTTTTCTTTTTCTTTTTTTTAAAGGCAGAGCAGCTCTCCTTTTGTTTATTATTTCCTCCTTCTGCCTTCAGTATGGATTACACCTCAACATAAGAAAATAAAAATCCTCACAACTGAACCTATAAACAACATCATGATAAATGGAGAAAAGACTGAGGTTGTCAAGGATTTCATTTTACTCGGATCCACAATCAACACCCATGGCAACAGCAGTCAAGAAATCAAAAGACCCATTGCACTGGGCAAATCTGCTGCAAAGAACCTCTCTGTAAATTGTTCAAAAGAAAAGATGTCACCTTGAGGACTAAGGTGCACCTGACCCAAGCCATGATGTTTTCAATCGCCTCGTATGCATGCAAAAGCTGGACAATGAATAAGGAAGACCAAAGAAGAATTGATGCCTTTGAACTGTGTTGTCGGCAAAGAATATTGAATATACCATGGACTGCCAAAAGAACAAACAAATCTGTCTTGGATGAAGTACAACCAGAATGCTCCTTAGAAGCAAGGATGGCGAGACTGTGTCTTACATACTTTGGACATGTTATTAGGAGGGATCAGTCCCTGGAGAAAGACATCATACTTGGTAAAACAGAGGGTCAGCGAAAAAAAGGAAGACCCTCAATGAGATGGATTGACAGTGGCTGCAACAATGGGCTCAAGCATAGAACAATCAATTGTGAGGATGGCACAGGATCAGGCAGTGTTTCCTTCTGTTGTGCAGAGGGGTCACTATGAGTCAGAACCGACTTGATGGCACCTAACAACAACAATGGTTTTAAAGACCCCCACCCAGAGTGAACCAGCAGTAGTGGGGCTCCAGGGTGCATCCCAACGTCCCGCCCTACCTCTCCCCCACCCCCAGCCTTCTCTTCCACCTCCTCCAGGCTTTGTTTACCCACCCAGCAGCCATGCGGAGCCCTGGTGGTACAGTGGTTAAGAACTTGGCTGCTAACCAAAAGGTTATCAGTTCAAATCCACCAGCAGCTCCATGGACACCCTATGGGGCAGTTCTACTCTGTCCTGTTGGGTCGCTATGAGTTGGAATCGACTAGACAGCAAAGGGTTAGCAGTCCTGCAGCTTTTCACTCCTTGTGGCCTTGGCTCCTCTGCTCCTGCCACAGGTGCTAGCAGGAGCCTCAGGGCAGCAGTGGCAGTGGCTACACAATCAGGAAGTGGCCAGGGCTGCCATCACCAGCTGGGCTCCCGGCACCTGCACACTCGCTCTCCACTGGCCACCTCTCTGCACTCCCAGTGCTCCCCTAGCCCTGCCCCAGCAGTATGCAAAGTCCCCATCTGGCTGCTGGCATAGCTCCTGTCTGGCCCAGGCGCACACCTGACCTTCAAGGCCAGTCTCTTGTATTCAGTGGCTACAGTTCTGGGGCTTTTTCCAGCGGGCTCCCATAAGGTTTCAATATAATAGGCTTTGTGGGGGATTTAACTACGGATTGTATGGGGACTGCCTGTATATAATATGGTATTTTCACAAAGTCCAAACGGCAATAACAACCTATTTCACAGAACGTATCCTGGATATTAAGCGACACATACCTGTACACACACACACACACACACACACACACGTATAGAGTCTTTATAGATGATGCTGTGGAAGTGATTGGAATGTGTAATAGCTAACATTTACACACATATATAAACATATAATTGATTTAGATATTCATAAATTTACACACATATATTGATTTATATACCAATTTACACACACATATAAATATAAAAAACTGCTGTTGAGTTGATCCTGACTGATAAAGACCCTACAGGACAGAGTAAAACTGCCCCATAGGATTTCCGAGGAGCGCCTGGTGCATTAGAACCGCTGACCTTTTGGTTAGCAGCCATAGCTCTTAACCGCTATGCCACCCGTGTTTCCTATATAAATATATATTGATTTATATATCAATATATAAGTTTATATATTCATCTACATACAAATATAAATATTTATTGATTTCTATATCTATATATAATTATTTAAAGGCTTTCACATTATTTCATTGTAACCTCATAGCTACTGAGAGTTCGGTAGCCTTCGTTACTATTAACGTCTTTCCACAAAAGAGTAAACTAAGATTAAGAGAAGTTAAGTGGCTTGCTAAGGGCCAAGTTGGTCATTCACTGGATGTCAGAGCTGTAGACCTCAATTCTAGACTCCTCCTACTCTACTTTGCTGCACCTTGGTTATAACTACTAACATGTGTCTCAGTTACTAGTTTACAAACTGCCTTCATCTCACCAGAATTTCATTTTAATAAACGCAGGTTGGGAAGAAGTCACCATCCCAATTTTGCAGACGTGGAAAACCGAGGAAAGTGAAAGAGTGGAATGAGGCATAGAGGCGATCCTCCTCGACTGAGCTGGAAAACCTTAGCCAAGTAAAGATGCTCGATAAGGCAGGAGAAATGATCCCAAGGACTCCGTTTCAAAATGGGGACGACACGTTCCCTGTCCCAGGCACAGTCTCCCCTTTTTAAACAGCTTCCTCTTAAGGCCACTGCCCTCCCCAACGCTCCTTTCTAGGAAGAGACGTTCCTTGGAAGAAGGGCAGACCCTAAAGAATGGGGCTGAGAGCGGACAAGGTCCTAAACTCCCTAATGTAGTTTGACACAGCCCGATTCCCTCCCTACTGCCCGGGCCCTGATCCTCCCTTGCCACGCCCCGCACCTTGGATCTGGGTTGAGGGGTCACCTGCAGTTGTAACCCGGGTCCAGGTAAAAGGTGAATGAAGCCAGGTAACGAATGAACCCACGGCCCTCCTGCCGCTTCTGCGCCTGCGCTTATGGCTAAGGGCCCAGTCCGCCGCACGCTTGCTTCTGCACATGCCCAGTGCAGCAGTCAGCTTCCAATCCACGGGCTGCCGGAAGCGCTGAGCGTTTCCGGGTTTGTGGAGCAGCTGGTCGGGGTCTGTTAACTTAGAACCCGCAATACATGGGCTCCAGCATTGGGAATGGGAGCTCCTGGAGCTTGGGGCAGAGCTGGCTCTTTCCCTGGGAATGGGGAAGGGGCGTGGGAGCGGAGAACACACCTGTTAGAATTAGCCGCACAAAATCTGACAGACTGAGATTAGGAGCAAACGTCTGACAAACCAAAAAAACAAACCAGGGTTTCCCAAACTTCCGACCCAAACCCAATGCCGTCGAGTCGATTCCGACTCATAGCGACCCTATAGGACAGGGTAGAACTGCCCCATAGAGTTTCCAAGGAGCGCCTGGTGGAGATGAACTGCCAGCCTTTTGGTTAGCAGCCGTAGCACTTAACCACTACGCCACCAGGGTTTCCAAACTTCTGACAGAGGGATGGAAATAATCATTAATAGGGATTTATTTGTGCTTATCTATATTTCGTATTTTTCTTTCCATACATCTGTACTACTTGTATAATAATAATAACTGTAAATTAACAGTAATAGTGTAGTTGGGTAAGTTTAATCCAGAATAAGACTCACTTAGCTTTGAAAAATTTTTTTTTCCCACAGATAAATCATTCTAGTTTATTGTATTTTACAGTTAACAGCAATCTTGGGACCTAATCCCCACAGTACCTTGATTTAAAAAAAATTTTATTGTGTTTTAGGTGAAAGCATACAGTGCAAATTAGTTTCTCAATTAAAAATTTAGACACAAATTGTTTTGTGACATTGGTTGCAATCCCTGCAATGTGTCAGCACTCTCCCCCTTTCCCTTTACACCTTGAGTTCTCCATGTGCATTGGTGCAGTTTTTCTGTCCCTTCCTGCCTTCTCTTTTTGCTTTTGGGCAGGTGTTGCCCATTTGGTCTTGTGTACTTGATTGAACCAACACGTTCCTTATGTGTGTTAGTTGTTTTTTTTACTTGATTGAACCAACACGTTCCTTATGTGTGTTATTGTTTGTTTTATAGGTCTGTATAATCTTTTTTTTTTTATAATCTTTGGCTGAAAGGTAGACTTTGGGAGTGGCTTCAGTTCTGAGTTAGCAGGGTACCTGGGGGCCATAGTGGGGGGGTTCCCCCAGTCTCTGTCAGGCCAGTAAGTCTGATCTTTTAGTTTTGAAATTTAATCTTGGGGAAATGGAGCAGGAGAATATGATTCTCATTTCTGTGCCTCCTTAACTGATTTCTAATGTAATCACTGAGGTCTCCTTCTCTCATTGCTTCGACAAATATTTATGGAAACTTTATACCAGGTATAGTAGTAGGTGCTGGGATACAACTGCACAAAAACCAGATTCAGCCATTTCCATCATGGAACTTAATTAAGGGTAGAGGGAAAAGTTAAATAATCGCACAAACGGAGATAAGTGAGCTGAAGGAAAGGTGGTTGGTCCTGGGTAGAACCCCAGTTAGTTAATGGGGTTCAGTTATGACCTTTTGTGATTCCATGCAATGTCACTCCTGTGGTGCCAAGGGCACTGCCTAACCACAAGGCTGAGCGCTTTGGGAGTGCTGCTCAAGAGGGCAACCTCTCCACCACGCCCATAACAAGTTTTAGGGGCAAAGACTTTGATCCTTGGAGATACCTGGGGACACCAGCAGACTCCCATTCAAAGGCAAGTGCCTGGTCAAATACTTCAAGTGTTACTATGACAGACTTTCGTTCATGACCTAATTCATTTGTCAGGCATAGTACTAGGCGTAAATATATATATAGCGTAGAGGAAATAAATTCAAGCCCTGACTTGAGGATCCTATAAGAGTCTAGCTGAGTCTGACAGATTGGGTTCAATTCCTAGCTCCCCCATCGACTAGCTGTCTGACTTTAATTATGTTACATAATTTTGCAAATTCTCATCTGTAAAATGGAAGTATAATACCTTATTCATAAGGTTGAAACCCAGATCTTCACAATTATGCATATAAAGCATGTGATCCAGCGCTTAGTAAACGTCATTATCACTTAGGAATAATAACAATAAATTATAGTTATCACTGTTTTTTTTTTTTTTTAATCACAGCACCAGAACGAATGCTTATTTCTAGGATGATGGTGCAGGGCACGCTCAGTGGAAGTAACATTTTAATGAGAGCTAGGGGCGGAGAGGCATTCTAGGCGAGGCATCGACGCCCATCTGTCAGCCTGTTCCCCGCAGTACCGCCTCTCTCCGAGACTCGCCCAGTCGCCACCTCTGCAGCCTCTCCGTATCCCAGCCCCACCTCTTTTTCCTCCCTCTTACTGTCTACCTCTCCAAGAGGAAGGTGGAGTGAGAACCTGGACCAGGGAGCCGAAATGGGCATGCGCAAGAATCTAGCGCTGTTGCCATTGGCCGCTGGTGAGACGTGTAGTTGATGACGCGTCCGGAAAACACAGGAAGTGAGCCGCTACGGGAGCTAGGGTGGCCCAAAAGTGTCCCAGTTTTGGAGTCGTTTGCTAGAGTGAAGGAGAGGAAGCCGAAAGGGCAGGGAATGAATGGGCGCTGGAAGAACGTCCGCGTTTTGGGGACGTTCCTGTTCTAGTGAGGGGGTATTAGGTGTGTGGGCGACTGCAGGTGCTCCCGCCTTGCAGCAGCATGGAGGACGATGCGCCGGTGATCTACGGACTGGAGTTCCAGGTGGGTCACTGGGTGGGAAAGAGCAAGTGCGTACTGCTCTGCCGGGCAGGTAATAGTCATTCACGTTCCTACAGTGTTTCATGGTTTGCAAATCACTTTCTTACCTTTTATTCCCGACAACTCTGCGAGGACTTATATTAATCTTCTAATTCCCGATTTGCAGACGAAGAAACTGAGGTTTCAGAAGGCTTAATGATTAGGTTATCCAGTAAGTGGTAGGGTCAAGATCGAATCCACGTACCATGATCCACCTCTTTGCAGTAGGCTACAGGGTACCTTAAGCTGGGTCGTGGATAATACTAGGTTGACACAGCAGTTTTGCCTGGCTGGTGTTAAAGCTTCCACCCTCAGGCTGTTGCTGACTGCCTCGTCCTTCTAGCTTCTCATAGTGTTCTGAATATTGTTTCTAACATAACACTCATCACACACTTGGTGTACTTATTTACCTGTCCAACTTTTTGCTCTAGATTTTGAGTTCTTGAAGGTAGGGAATCATCGTTTTTTTTTTTTTTAATTATTTTTGAAATAAATTTACAGAAGAGTTGCAAAGATATGCAGACAGTTCTTGTATCCCCTTCACCCAGCTTCCCCTAAAGTTAGTATCTTACATAACCGTAACACATTTATCAAAACTTAGAAATTAGCATTGATACAATACTATTGACTAAACCAGAGACTTTATTCCAATTTCACCTGTTTTCCCACTAATGTCTATTTCTGAGGAAACATGCTATTTGCATCCTGTATTCTCAAGTGCTTATTCACTGAGACTGTCACATAGTAGATGGTCAGTAAATGTTTGTGAAATGAATGAAACTGCATAGTCTCAGCAGCGAGGTGGCAATGCACATGACAGTTTAGGAGAAAAGCAAGAAAGCCAGGTGTGGATAGAGTGGAATAAATGAGGGGAAGTTGGTTAGGAGATGAGATGGAAGGATAGCTAGGGCTGAAGCTGGTGTGTTAGGGCTCTGTATTGGTTTTCATCTGTTCACCAAGTAACGTGTTATGCTTAAGGCATCAAAGAGCAGATACAGAGAAATAAAACACAATTCATTGATTTATCATGTCCCTGGAACATAACTGTGTGCACCAAATGTGTGTTAAAAATATGTATGATGTGTGCTTTCAAGTCACTTATAGTGAGAGAGGCAGCAGTGTATAGTTATTAAAGGCATGGATTTTGCTATGACTCCATAGGTTAAATCCTGTCTCCAGTATTTAAGAGCTGTGTGACCTTGAGCCTCAGTTTTCTTTCTGATAAAATGGGAAACCAAACGAAAACCAAACCAGTGGCCGTCTTGTCGATTCTGACTCATAGTGACCCTATAGGACAGCGTAAAACTGCCCCATAGGGTTTCCAAGAAGCAGCTGGTGGATTCGAAGTGCTGTCCTTTTGGTTAGCAGCTGAGATTTTAACCACTGCACCAACAGGGCTCCATAAAGTGGGAAAGTAACAATGTATTCCACTATGGCTGTTAAAAACAAATTGAATGAGTTAATACATTTAGTTTAGGTACTTAGAACAGTGCCTGGCACATAATAAGCATTAAATAAATATTCTAATTATTATAATGAGAAATTTTTCATAAATTTCACGTAACCCATTGCTGTCAAGTTGATTCTGACTCGTAGTGACTCTATGGGACAGAGTAGAATTGCCCCATAGAGTTCCTGAGTAGCGCCTGGTGGATTCAGACTGCCAACCTTTTGGTTAGCAACCAAACTCTTAACCACTATGCCACCAGCGTTTCTTATCAGGCAGTATATAAGTGTCATATGAGTAATAAACTGTGTTACAGGACTTGATAGCTGGCTCTGTCACATTCAGACTGTGCCATAATAGCTTCCAGTTGTTGTCAGTTTGAATTCACCCAGAGGTGCCTCAAAAGACACCCCTGAAAGGCCTGGCAGTCTGCTTCCTAAAGGGCACATCCTTGAAAACCCAGTGGAGCAGTTCTGCCCTGTACACGTGGGGTTGCCAGTGGAGCACTTACTACGTGTCAGGTACTATGCTTAGCTCTGTACAAAAATCTCATTTAATTCTTAAAGGAATCATGTTTAGTAGATATTATTCCCATTTTACAGATGAAGAAACTGAGGCTGGAAGAGAATAGTTACTTGCCAAGGCCACTTAGCTGGTAGATGATAGAGCTAGGATTCTAATCTAGTTCGGCTTTAAAGCCAAAGTGACTTCAGAGTCTCTTAATCACTAAGTTATATTGCATTCTACTTGTGGTATTTCAGTTATAGCAGCACTAAGAAACTTAAGGCAGTGGTGATAGACTGTGTCTTAAGAGTATTCTTGCATTGGACAAAAGAATGGACTGGATAACCTCTAGGGACTCTTTTGTTACCCTGTGGGTCCATATCGGTATGTCATTAGTAAAAACAATTTAACCATCTGAAGTTAGGCTATTGGAACACTGAGTAAAGCCTTACGTATAGTTTTCTTTAATTAGAATTGTTTAGCCAGTTTTTAGAACTTTTTCTTAGAAGCTATTTGAATTTTAAGCTATTAATACCCTATGTAATTTTTGTATGTGTGTGTCCTGAATTGCATAGTTAATGCTATTCTTATTAGCTGTCTACCTATAAAACTCAGATTTCTCTTCTAGATATAACTAGTTCCTTGAGTTGCATCTTCTTATGCTGTACGATTAAGTCTTTATATTTCCATTAAAATAGCCTACGTGATTCAGGGCATGCTGTCCCGTCATGTTTATTTTGTAAGAGGATGATTGAAAATCTATTCAAATTGATAAGAAAAGTAATACTCTATTTCTTGATTGAGTTTTAGGACTCTTTTTCTTAAAGGGAGGACAATTTTACAGAATTTGTAGTAACAGTGATCAAATATTGCCAACAACTACCTGGAGACACCCCTTTCCGCTAGGGCGCCTTCTGCCCTAGGGCATTTACCTCTCTGGGTTGAGATGCCCACTGCAGCCGCCTTCCTCCATGGGCCAGGAAGCCCAGCACAGCTGTCTTGCGCTGGTCATAGTTCTTGCCACTTGTACTATCTTGCACCATCTCATCCCATCTTACGCTGTCTGTCTCCGTGTTATAGCTTCCTCTGTCTCCTGGGTCTAGGAGGTTCTCAGCACAGGGACCCCCTGGTCCAAAGGATGCACTCTGCTCCTAGCTGTTCTTTGTGGTAGTGAGGTCCCCTTCAGCCTTGGCAGGATTGGCTCTTTCAAGCCTAGCAGAATGGCAAAACTGACCAATCCCCTCTGTAGACCACAGCACCTAGTTTGCATACTAATTGACCAATTAATTGCAGGGGTTTTATATACCTTCTTTTCATAGTAGACTAACCAACCCCTTTGTGTAGAGATGGGGAGAAATTTGGTAAAGAACTATAACTGGGGTACAATTTGCTGTCTGTTGTTGTTAGCTGTTGTTAGCTGCTGTCAAGTTGGCCCCTGACTCATGGTGACCCCGTGCACAATGGGATTGGACCATCCCAGGCCTTTCTTTCTAGTCTGTCTCAGTCTGGAAGCTGCACTGAAACCTGTTCTGCATCATAGCAATACACACACCTTCACTGACAGTCAAGTGGTGGCAGCAAGTGAGGTGCATTGGCTGGGAATCTAACCTGGGTCTGTCACAGGGAATGCAAAAATTCTATCACTGAACTACCACTGTTGTCTAGGGTAGCCATTTACTTGCTTGATCTAATAAGAGGTAAATATGACTTGGATTTCTTGAGGAAATTATATATTAATTTAATACTTAAAGGTACTGATATTTACGTCTCCTAACACAGTGGGGGAAACCCTGGTGGCGTAGTGGTTAAGTGCTACAGCTGCTAACCGAAGTGTCGGCATTTTGAATCCACCGTGGTGCTCCTTGGAAACTCTACTGGGCAGTTCCACTCTGTCCTATAGGGTTGCTATGAGTCGGAATCAACTCGACGGCACTGGGTTTTTAACACAGTGGGAGCCCTGGTGGTCCAATGGTTAAGAACTCGGCTGTTAACCAAAAGGTTGGCAGTTTGAATCCACCAGCCACTCCTTGGAAACCCTATGGGGCAGTTCTACTCTGTCCTATAGAGTTGCTGTGAGTTGGAATCAACTTGACGGCAATGGGTTTGGTTTATTTTAAATAACACAGTGACCCCACGCGTCTGTCAGTTTGTCATCTATGGTGGCTTGCATGTCGCTGTAATGCTGGAAGCTATGCCACTGGTATTTCAAAAATCAGCAGGATTGTCCATGGTTGACAGGTGTCAGCAGAGCTTCTAGACTAAGAAAAACTAGGAAGAAGGACCTGGCAGTCTCCTTTGGAAAAAATGGCCAGTGAAAATCTTATGAATAGCAGCAGAACATTGTCTGATATAGTGCCTGAAGGCGAGCTCCTCAGTTTGGAAGGCACTCAAAATATGACTGGGGAAGAGCTGCCTCCTCAAAATAGAGTTGACCTTAATGATGTGGATGGGGAGTCAAGCTTTTGGGACCTTCATTTGCCGAGGTGGCATGACTCAAAATGAGAAGAAACAGTTGCAAACATCCATTAATAATCAGAATGTGGAATATATGAAGTATGAATCTAGGAAGATTGGAATTTGTTAAAAATGAAATGGACCACATGAGGATGTTATCCTAGGCATTATTAGTGAGCTAAAATGAGTGGGTATTGGCCATTTTGAATTAAACAGTTATATGGTCTGCTATGTTGGGAATGACAGATTGAAGAGAAATGGTGTCACATTCATTGTCAAAAAGAATATTTCAAGGTCTATCCTAAAGTATACTACTGTCAGTGATAGGATAATAACCATACAGTTACAAGGAAGACCAGTTAATATGACTATTATTCAAGTTTACACACCAACCACTGATGCCAAAGAAGAGGAAATTGAAGATTTTCACCAACTTCTGCAGTCTGAAATTGATGAAACATTAAATCAAAATGCATTGATAATTACTGGTGATTGGAATTTGAAACTTGGAAACAAAGAAGGGTCAGCAGTTGGAAAATATGGCCTTGGGGACAGAAAGATGCAAGAGATTGCATGATAGAATTTTGCAAGACCAATGACTTCTTCATCGCAGATACCTTTTTTCACCAACATAAATGGTGACTGTACACATGGACCTCATGGGCTTCGCCAGATGGAATACACAGGAATCAAATGGACTGCATCTGTGAAAAAAGAAGATGGAGACACCCAGGATCATCAGGTAGAACAAGGCTGGGGGCTGACTGTGGAACAGACCATCAGTTGCTCATATGCAAGGTCGAGTTGAGGCTGAAGAAAATTAGAGAAGTCCATGGAAGCCAAAATACAACCTTGAGTATCCCACCTGAATTTAGAGGCCATCTCAAGAATAGATTTGAAGCACTGACAATAATGACGAAGAACCAGACAAATTGTGGGATGACTTCTAGGACATTATACATGAAGAAAGCAAGAGGTTATTAAAAGACAGAAAAGAAAGAAAAGACCAAAATGGATGTCAGAAGAGACTCTGAAACTTGCTCTTGAACGTCGAGTAGCTAAAGTGAATGGAAGAAATAATGAAGTAAAAGAGCTGAACAGAAAATTTCAAAGGGCAGCTTGAGAAGACAAAATAAAGTATTATCATGAGATGTGTAAAGACCTGGAGTTAGAAAACCAAAAGGGAAGAACACGCTCGGTATTTTTCAAGCTGAAAGAATTGAAGAAAAAATTCAAGCCTCTGGTTGCAATGTTGAATGATTCTACAGGAAAAATAGTGAATGATACAGAAATCATCAAAAGAAGATGAATGCAATACAGAGAGTTGCTGTACCAAAAAGAATTGGTTGGTGTTCAACCATTTCAGGAGGTAGCATATAATTAAGAACTGATGGTACTGAAGGAAGAAGTCAAAGCTGCACTGAAGGGAATGGTGAAAAACAAGCCTCCGGGATTGACACAATACAAAATGAGATATTTCAATAAATGAATGCAGTGCTGGAGGTGCTCACTTGTCTATGCCAAGAAATTGGGAAGACAACTTCTTGGCCAACCAACTGGAAGAGAAACTTATTTGTGCTCATTCCAGAGAAGGTGATACAACAGAATTTGGAAATTATTGAACAATATCATTAATATCACACGGACGTAGAATCTTGCTGAAGATCATTCACAAGTGGCTGTAGCAGTACATGGACAGGGAATTGCCTGAAGTTCAAACCAGATTCAGAAGAGGATGTGGAACGAGGGATAATGTTGCTGATGTCAGATGTATCTTGGCTGAAAGCAGAGAACACCATCAGGATTGGAGGAAAACTCGTTAAGAACCTACATAAGGCAGATGACACAACCTAGATTGCTGAAAGTGAAGAGGACTTGAAGCATTTACTGACGAAGATCAAAGACCACAGCCTTCAGTATGAATTGCACCTCAACATAAAGAAAGCAGAAATCCTCACAACTGGACCAATGAGCAACATCATGATAAATGGAGAAAAGTTTGAAGTTGTCAAGGATTTTATTCCACTTGGATCCACAATCAACACCCATGGAAGCAGCAGTCAAGAAACCAAAAGCAAAGATACCACTTTGAGGAGTAAGTTGTGGCTGACCCAAGCCATGGTGTTGTCCGTTACCTCATGTGCATATGGAAGCTGGACATTGAATGAGGAAGACTGAGGCATTGATGCCGTTGATGTTGAAGAATATTGAATATACCATGGACTGCCAGAAGAACAAACAAATCTGTCTTGGAAGAAGCACAGCCAGAATGGCCCTCAGTAGCAAGGATGGTGATGCTTTGTCAGCAAAAAGAGGCAGAATCTCAACAAGATGGAGGGACACAGTGGCTGCAACAATGGGCTCAAGCATAACAACGATGGTGAGGATGGCGCAGGACTGAGCAGTGTTTAGGGTCACGATGAGTTGGAGCCCACCGGATGGCACCTAACAACAACCTAACGCAGTGAAGTCCCTGGTTGGTGCAAAGGGTTAATGTACTTGGCTGCTCCCCCAAAGGCTGAAAGTTTTGGGGCCCCTCAGAGCTGCCTTGGAAGAGAGCCCTGCCAGTCTACTTCCCAAGAAAGCCGCCGTTGAAAACCTTTTGGAGCACAGTTCTTCTGGGACACACTTGGGGTCACCCTGAGTCAGAGTTGACTTGAGGGCAACTGATATAACACAGTAGATCTTGTCATAATGTTTTTGATTATTCTTCCATGCTGTTATCTTCACCTCTGAACATTTCCGTTCCTCTTACTGGTTCGGTTCACTGTATGTTGATAGCACTGTAGAAATCTGGCTCTATGAAAAACATGCCATGAGCTTTTATTTTGAGAACTGGGGAAAACACATGGAAGTATAATTAAGTGACCTGTGTCCTGACTTTAAGGAGCCCTGGTTGCGCAGTGGTTAAATGCTTGGTTGCTAACCCAAAGGTCAGCGATTTGAACCCACCAGCAGCTTTGTGGCAGCTTGCTTCTTGGAAACACAGTGGGGTGGTTCTACTCTATCATGTAGGGTTTGTATGAGTGGGAATCGACTCGAAGGCAACAGGTTTGTTTTTTTTGTGTGTGTGTGCGTGTGTGTCCTAACTTCACCTAGATATATTATTTTTATTATCAGTTACCCTGCTTTAGTGTAGTAGAAAGAAAACTGGAGTTGACGTTGGGAGCCTGGGTTCTTCTTCTGGTGATGACTCTTAGTAGCTTTGTGACAGTTGCTAAGTCACTTAACCACTCTGGTCCTCAGTTTCTTTATGTATAAAGTAGGAATGATAATATCCTTACTGTCTTCCTGTCTACCTCATTGGATATGAGGATGAACCAAGATAAAATATGTGGAAATATTTTGTGACCTGTTCTACAGTAGAAATCTGATCTTAATGTTATAATACGGTAGCTAAAGCACCTACAAAACCATTATTATGGCTAGACTTAAGAAAGGTCATTTTATCATTTGCTTAATCAAAAAGGAGAATTACATACACAGATATAAATCTGTCTGCAAAATGACCAGAATTAAATTATTTTTGTAATTTTACCCAATAATGTGCTGGAAAGATCTTAAGTTAAACACTTACAGGATCTCACTGTGATTTTTAAAGATGCGTTTTACAGAATAATTCCCCCCCCCTTTTTTTTTAAAGAAGCCTCTTTTCTTCTTGGGCGAGGCAAAAGAAGAGAGTTCCAAATTTGTAGTGCTTTTCTAAATTTGTGGCTGCTTTACTCTGAAACAGGTGATGTGTGTAGACTTTTTCTTTTTGCATTCTTACCGTTATTCCCTTTCCAGGTATGCAATTCTTAACTCTATAAATTGCTTTAGAATGAAGTCAGTTGGATGTCCTTTCATTATTGCCCTCCAATAATTTCTCCATCTCTGAATTTCCCTTTTTCAGGATAACAACCACTAATACAATTTGCTTACTCTTGTTTGTCGTCTCTTTTAAGGTGAGGACATTTAACCCTGCCTTCTGTCTGAAGTTGCACTGGTGGCTGCATTTTTATAAACGTTAATTTGTTGTGATTACGGTTTGTTCCGTACTTTGCTGCTTAGTCATGCTGCCTTGTCTTTTTGTCTTTTTGAGTCTTGTCTCCTTTTTCCTCATGAAAGTCGAAGTTTCTTGAGGGCAGGCACTATGTCTTTCTTATTCTTCTTTGACATCCTCCACAGTACCTACTACAGTGAAACACTTCATCATTGGCTTGAAGCATACAGAAGTCATTCCCTCTCCAGTAAGTTTACTCTTGGTCTCTGTCTTTGGGGGACTTTCAGGCTTTTATCACCTGAGAAGGCAACGTATTCCTGCACTTGAAAATCTTAGTGTTTTTGTCTGAAGGTAGAACCTGTCCTCTGTACTGATTGGGGTTCAGACCTCTGAGCAGTGAAGCAGTGGAGTTTTGTCTTTCGGGAACGGTTTGGATTCTTCTAATCAAAGCCAGTTTTCTGTAAACTCAAAGGTGTTTATATTTGATAGGGTTTAGAGGTTCTGCGAACTTACTGATATTGTGCACAAAATTGTATGTATATGTATGCACATTTTTGGCAGAAGGTCTGTAGATTCACAAAGAATTCATCAATTTGCAAAGAGGTTTAAGACTCCAAAAATTGTCAAGCCAAGTTTTGCAGAAGAGGGTATATAGGAATACTGGCAATGGGAATGTTAAAAGTATTTTAAATAGTTTGACTCAAATAGATATTTTTTTCTCCAAACATCTAATAATGTGAATACTGCCTTAGATGCATATTTTCATGATTTTATTAAAATGTACTGTAGAAGTTGATTTTTTTGTGCCACTGCCTCTTTTAGGGAAGGGTGGGAGCATATATAATATGCCTGTGTTTTCTGAGAATAATACGTAAAATTGATACAGCTAAACTTTTTTTTTTTTGGTCGAAGATCCAGAACATACTGTTCTTTTGCTCCTGTTGTGGAAACCAAGTCAAAACCAGACAGACTGAATGGTTAGGGTAACAGTGAAACTATTTTTCTTACTCTGTTTTGAAAAGAATGACTCTAGAAATTGGAAAAAAAAATAGGAATTCATTGTGAGAAGATGAGGAAGTAGGAAGTCAAGCTTGTTTCTAGCTCCATAAAAAACTAGACCAAACTCTTGCCGTCCAGTTGATTCCTACTCATAGTGACCCTATAGGACGGAGTGGAACTGCCCCATAGAGTTTCCAAGGAGTGCCTGGTGGATTCGAACTGCTGACCTTTTGGTTAGTAGCCATAGCTCTTAACCACTATGCCACCAGGTTTTCCTTTAGCTCCACAGTGAAGAAAAAACACAGGCAGAGTGGGCATATTTAGTGACCTGTAGGAGGCAGTGCATTTGTTTTCTATTGCTGCCCCAAGAAATTTAGTGGCTTCAAGCCCTGGTGGCACAGTGCTTAAGAGCTCGGCTATTAACCAGAAGGTCCGCCGTTTGAATCCAGCAGCCACTCCTTGGATGCCCTATGGGGCAGTTCTACTCTGTCCTGTAGGTTCGCTAGGAGTCAGAATTGACTTGACGGCAGTGGGTTTAGTGGCTTTAAAGAATGCATTTATTATCCTGCAGTTCTGTAGGCCAGAGCCTGACATTAGTCTCACCAGGCTAAAATCAAAGCATTGGAAGGGCTTTGTTCTTTCCTGCAGGCTCTAGGGGAGAATTTATTTCCTTGTGTTTTCCGGCTTCCAGAAGTTGCCTTCATTCCTCGGCTCCTGGGCCTCCTCCTCCATCTTTGAAGTCAGCAATGACTGCCCAAAGCCTCCCATGGCTGGCTGAGTTTTTCTTAGGCTACCATCCTTCTGGCTCTCTCATTTGTAATCACATCTATCTCTCTGACCACAGCCAGTAAAGGCTCTCCAATTCTAAGGACCGATTAGGTAATTCTGCCTCAATGTCCTTAATCGGATCTGAAAGTTCCTTTGCCATGTAAGGTAACATATTCAGTTTCCTGGGACTAAGATGTGGACATTTTGGGGTTGGCCATTTTTCTGCCTACGACAAGCAGCAAAACATGAATTGTAGGGACTTGTCCTAGGCACAGTTAATGGTTGTACTAAAACAGCTGGATTTGAATTCATGACCCTGAAGTGCTAGTCCCACCTGTAGTATTAGCCACATATGTAACCTTTTCTTCTCACCCCAGAATCTTCACCTGTCACTCTTTTTTTTAAAAGCATTTGGAAACTTTTATAACTATTAGACAGAATAATATTTTGCCCTTTAATATTAAAAACTTGGGCTTGTATTTTGTGTTTTTTTTTTTAGTAATTTATTTTCTGTTTAGTTTAGATGAAGGTTTACAGGGCAAACTAGTTTCTCATTAAACAGTACACCTATTGTTTTGTGACATTGGTTGCCAACGCCACGAAATGTCAACACTCTCCCCTTCTCGACCTTGTTGTTGTTGTTAGGTGCCATCTAGTCATATCCAACTCATAGTGACCCTATGTACAACAGAACAAAACACTGCCTAATCCTGTGCCATCCTCATAATCATTGCTATGCTTGAGCCCATTGTTGCACCCACTGTGTCAGTCCATCTCATTGAGGGTCTTCCTCTTTTCTGCTGACCTTGTACTTTACCAAGCATGATGTCCTTCTCCAGGGACTGATCTTTCCTGACAACACGTCCAAAGTATGTAAGACACAGTCTCGCCATTGTTGCTTCTAAGGGGCATTCTGGTTGTACTTCTTCCAAGACAGCTTTGTTTGTTCTTTTGGCAGTCCGTGGTATATTCAATATTCTTCGCCAACACCATAACTCAAAGGCGTTAATTCTTCTTTGGTCTTTCTTATTCATTATCCAGCTTTCACGTGCATATGAGGTGATTGAAAACACCATGGCTTGGGTCAGGTGCACCTTAGTCTTCAAGGTGACATCTTTCCTTTTGAACACTTTAAAGAGGTCTTCTGCCGCAGAATCGCCCAATGCAATGCATCTTTTGATTTCTTGACTGCTGCTTCCTTGGGCATCGATTGTGGATCCAAGTAAAATGAAATTCTTAACAACTTCAATATTTCCTCCATTTATCATGCTGTTGCTTATTGGTCCACTTGTGAGGACTTTTGTTTAAGTAATCCCTACTGAAGTCTGTGGCCTTTGATCTTCATCAGTAAGTGCTTCAAGCCCTCTTCACTTTCAGCAAGCAAGGTTGTGTCATCAGTGTAACGCAGGTTGTTAATGTGTCTTCCTTCAATCCTGAGGCCCCATTCTTCTTCATACAGACCAGCTTCTCAGATTATTTGCTCAGCATACAGATTGAGTAAGTATGGTGAAAGGATACAACCCTGACATACACCTTTCCTGACTTTAAATGACACAGTATCCCCTTGTTCTTTCCAAACAACTGGTTCTTGATCTACATACAGGTTCCTCGTGAGCACAATTAATTGTTGGGAATTCCCATTCTTCGAAATGTTATCCATAATTTGTTATGATCCACAGAGTTGAATGCCTTTGCATAGTCAGTAAAACACAGGTAAACATCTTTCTGGTATTCTCTGCTTTTAGCTGGGGTCCATCTGACATCAGCTGTGATATTCCTGGTTACACGCCCTCTTCTAAATCTGGCTTGAATTTCTCTGGTTGTCCCCTGCAGAAGAATTGTTTAAACCACCTATTCTTCTGTTGCTGGAAGCCATATTCTGCTCTACTGTTGAACTATAAATTATTTAATCAGTCAATTACTGTTGAAAATTATGGTTACATTAAAAAATTTTAATCATATAATTTACATCTTTATTGCTTAATTTTTGTGCCCATTTACAATTTTGAAGTAGCATTGTGTTAAAAAGTATAGAAAAGTTTTAACACATATTTTTAAGCTGCTGTCCAGAAACTTTGTACTAATTTATACTCCATCAACAGTAGAGGAGATAAACTGCATTTCGATCTTTATGTATTAAGCCTGGCTTCATAATGTTTATGGATTTTTTTTCCCTCCTGCAGGCACGTGCTTTAACACCTCAAACTGCGGAAACAGATGCCATTCGGTTCTTGGTTGGCACACAGTCTCTTAAATATGATAATCAGGTAACTATTTTTGACAAATATATACATATTAATTGCTAAGCCTATTCTTAGTTTTATAACCATTTTGCTCTTGATTTTTCAAGGAACATTTGAGGAAAAAAAAAACTAATGCCACACAAAATAAAACTTTCTTTGGAGTTTTAATATATATTTTTAAGTCAGAGAAAATCATCCAGCTATGTAATAATTGTATTCAATAGTTTATACTTATTCCATTTAGCATTACTTTCATAGTTTTATGTTTCAGTTTTGAAGTTATATAGGCTTCAACGTATAAGCTATTGAGAAGCCATGTGGCGTACAAGGTCAGCACAGGGAATGACTTCTTTAACTGCACATAGCAGTCTTTCTAGCTGAGACTGAACCAGGCTGCATATCTCAAGATTGGTAGGCCGTTAACTATCTGTTGATCCAGGTGGACACGTAAGATATAACCCACTTGCTGTTCTGGTCACTGTAGTAGAAAGAATATTGGACATTTAGGAGCTCTAGATTCAGCTCAGAAACCCTGGTGGCATAGTGGTTAAGAGCTACGGCTGCCAACAAAAAGGTCAGCAGTTCAAATCCACCAGGCACTCCTTGGAAACTCTATGGGGCAGTTCTTCTCTGAGCTATAGGGTCGCTATGAGTTGGACTTGACTCAGCAGCAACAGGTTTGGTTTTTTTGGTTTTAGATTCAGCTCACAGCTTGGCGCTGACCATATAACCATAAGCAATGAATTAAGCTTGGTGGACTTCGTTTTACTCACTAAAATGGAGGCAAAAATGTCTACTTTTTGCACCTCGTAGAGAGGCTGTGAACGTTGTAGAAGTTGCTCGTAAGGCCATGCTAAAATGGTACAGGGCCCGCCACAGGGTTATCATTTTCACACAGGGGAAATGGCACAGAAGTAGCTATTATAATATTATAAAGAATATTTAGGGCTGGATAGGATATAGTGAAACTGTCACTCTTGTGTATTAATGAGGTATTTAAAACTGTCAGTCATTTTGGCAACTAACCAGGCAGTATATATCTAGAGCTTTTTTAAGTAAATGATTATATTATCTACCCTGTAATCCCCATATCTAAAACATAGGAAAAGCTTTATACACAGAGAATATTAATTGTATGGTACTAATAATTGTAAGAAATGAGAAACAACCAGAACATCAAAATGTTGCTCTAAGTGGGGTCGTATTCACTCATTACACTCATTAAGTTACAAACTCCTAATAAAAATCACAATTTAAGAACTGCTAGATGAATAAAGTAGAACGTTAAAACTGTAATGCAATGTAATAGCTGTCGTGTAAATAAAGTACAAAATCAATTCCCTATATGGAATAAAGATTGGAAGGAGGTAGGCCAAAAACAGTTCAAAATGTAAGCAACGTTTACCTTAAGGTGGTAAGAATATTCATGAAGTAATTTTTTTTCTAATCTTCTATGTTTCCTGAATGTGTGTATGTATTACCTGTATCCTGGGAAAAATGTAAGATAGACATTATTTATTTATTCCTAAAAGTAGTTACCAATGGCAGTCTGAAAAATAAATAGAAATCACCATAAAGACAACATACCTTTTAAGGGATATTGGTTAAAAGGGGTGTCAGTTCACCCTTGAAGGCTGGAAGATGATAGTGGCAACAGATAGGGTGATGCCAATATACACAAACCTATCTTCCTTCGAATGCAGCTCAGCTGCCCGCCATCTGAAATGGCTGCTCCGTGGCGCCAACCTTCAGTGTGGCTCTCAGATTGGAAGAGAAGCTTGGGGCAAATCTCAGTGTGTAAAGAGTTTGAAACTCAGGCAGGTGACCTTTGCCTGGTGATTGAATTTTTGTTCCGCTTATCATAAGGTAGGTATTGAAACAGGCCCCCTAACTTTGTTCCCAGTACTCTAAACGCCCTTTTCTCATTTCTGTGCTTTTTAATCCCACCTTATTTCTGAGCATACCGTTGACCTTTATTGGTCAAGCATCGTTTTCTAAGCTGTCTGAGAAAAAGAAAGAAAAAAAAAATTTTTTTTTTTTAATGTGGATCCTTATAAAATTTTTCTACAAAGAAAGGTAAAAGCTAACAGACACATATTAATTTAAAAACAAAGTAAGACAATGTAAGGCATGGTAGTAATAATTGAGTTACATTGTACCTGGGTTTATCAACCAAAATTAAACGTCATTTGGTTATGATGTTAAGAAAGGGTCAGCCCAAAACAACAGACTGCTTTAATTCACTTTAAATCCTTTGAGGAACAGGATAGTGTCCAGGGAATTATTTTAAATGGGCTTGGCAATTTGTTTTCTCCCTCCCTCCCAAGTTAGGTTTCTGATGTTACTCAGTTAGCTTCCCAGTGTCTTTCTTTTTTAGAGTCAATGATGTGTTTTGTCATACATCTTAAATTTATGCATTTCATTTTAGTTTTTTAAAGCTTTAATTAACAGTTTAATCCAAAATAAAAATACACTACAGCAGTGGTTCTCAGGCACAAGAATTTAGGAGGAAGAGTGTCAGGGATTGAATTAAGTCCCCCCAAAAATGTATATATCAACTTGGTTAGGCCATGATTCCCAGCTCTGTGGTGGTCCTCAATTTTGTGATTGTGATTGTATGTTAAAAGCATTAGGGTGGGATTGTAACAGACCCTCACTCAGGTCACCTCCCTGATCCAATGTAAAGGGAGTTTCCCTGGGGTTGGGCCTGCACTACCTTTTAACTCTTGAGAGATAAGGAAGCAGAGAGTTGGGGACCTCGTACCACCAAGAAAGAGCACCAGGAGCAGAGCGGGTCCTTTGGACCCGTGGTCCCTGTGCCTGAGAAGCTCCTCGACCACGGGAAGATTGAGGACAAGGACCTTTTTCAGGAGCTGACAGGGAGAAAGCCTTTCCCTGGAGCTGACACCCTGAATTTGGACTTTTAATCTACCCTACTGTGAGAAAATAAACTTCTCTTTGTTAAAGCCATCCACTTGTGGTAAATTCTGTTATAGCAGCACAAGATGACAAAGACAGTAACCCATTAACTCTGCCAGGTGCCTCTGCAGTTGTGAAATAATCTGGCCAGTTAGGAGGTACTGTAAGTGAAAAGGAATCCCATTAGTTTCTGTAAGTGGATCCAAGTTAATGATGTCGAAGCAAACAGGCCCTTACAGGTCAAGGTCTGGAGTGTGGTTATTTCCATAGCACCAGCTCTCCTGGTATCTGTTACTTTTTGTTGTAATCATGTTATAATTACACAAAGTTCTCAAGTTAACTTGGATTTGCATTTTTTTTTTTAAGAAATCTTTTAATCCCAAGGTATATAAAAACAGAGCTCTAGGGAGAAAGGGAAGGCAAAAGGTCTTAATGCTTTCTGGCAATATATAATTACCAAATAAAATATAGATACATAGCACTTGGTTAAAATACAGGTTCTTCATTCTATCCCCCAAGATCCTGATTCAGTAGGCCTGGAGTTGGGCCCAAGAATTTGCATTTCATAAAGCTTACGAGGCCTCATCTTGAGTAGTACTATCATAAACCTGTTGTCGTTGAGTTGCTTCCGACTCATAGCAACCTTATAGGACAGAGTACAGCTGCTCCATAGGATTCTCAAGAAGCGGCTGGCAGATTCGAACTAACTACCTTTTGGTTAGCAGCCAAGCTCTTAACCACTATGCCACCAAGGCTCCAGCACTATCATAGTGAATTATAAATATCTAAGCTTGGTGGGTTAAATCAACCTACTATGACACCAGTTAACAATTTTACAGTTGTTTCATGCCCTCTTATATCAAATGTCATTTTTTGGCACAAGCAGTCATGGTTTCAAGAATACAAGTCATTAGTCCTTGAACCTAATGAAAGAAATGTTTTAATGTTAAAGGAAGAATTTTGTCCTTCTTCACCAGTCTTAGGCACAAGCTTAACTTTCCAATGGTGAGATACAAAAAAAGTATACATGCAACTTAAATTTTATGGTAACAGGTATGTAAATATTTGGTAACCTTTTCCATATCTACCAATATGTAATGGATACTTTAGTGCTTTGCTTGCAAAACTACTGTATTTACTGTTGTCTCATTCTTTTCAAAAATCCTCATTAAACTCCTAATTATGGCTTGTAGCCTCTGGCTTCTGTTATAGTTTTCTAGCCATGGGTGAATAAAAGAATACAGGTCTGAAAACTTTTTATTTCCACCCAAGGGAGTTAAATATTATCAACAGTTGTTTTTCATATGTGAACCCAAATGCTAGTTTAAAAGGAGTGTTTTTGGCATACTTACTGGTTTTTCTCACCATATTGCTGAGAAAAGTGTACAGCATTGTTGAGAAATTCATTTATTCATTCAACAAATGCTTACTATGTTCATTAAAAAAAAAGTTGTTGTGGAGTCAATCCCAACTCATGGCAACCCTATATATGTTAGAGTAGAACCGTGCTCCATAGGGTTTTCTTTCTTTTTTTATTAATTTATTTTTGTTGTTGTTCAGAATATATATAGCAGAACATTACATCAGTTCAAGTTTCTACATGTGCAATTCAGTGACAGTGATTACATTTTTTGAGTTGCGCAGCCATTCTCACCCTCCTTTTCTGAGTTGTTCCTCCCCGGTTAACATAAACTCACTGCCCCTTAAGTTTCCTATCTAAGCTTTCGAGTTGCTGTTGTCGATTTGATCCTATACAGGTAGATCTTAAAAGAACATAATGCTCAAGGCAGACATTCTTTACTAGTGAAATTAAACTAATGCTTGGTTTTAAGAAGACTTCAGGGGATATTTTTGGTTAAGTTTCAAAGATGATCTCAGGGCATTAGGATCAGGGGTTCATCCAGCCTCCATGACTCTGGAAAGTCTGGAGTTTATGAGAATTTGAAATTCCGTTCTACATTTCCCCACTTTTGATCAAGGTTTTTCTGTAGAATCTTTGATCAAAATGTTCAGTAATGGTAGCTTGGCACCATCCAGTTCTTCTGGTCTCATGGCAAAGGAGGCAAGTTTTTCATAGAGGCAAGTAGTCACACGTTCCATTCCCATCCCCTGGTAGTGAATAGGGACCAACTTTTGTGCCTTGGATGGCTGCTTGCAAGCCTTTAAGACCCCAGGCACTACGTAATGAACTAGGAGATGAACAGAGGCACTAAACACATTATTAGGCCAATTAACTGGGATGTCCCATGAAACCATGACCCTAATCCTCCAAACCAAGGAACCAAATCCCATGAGGGGTTTGGTTATACATGAGCAGTCTCAGCCAAAAACACAACCCACTGCCATCAAGTTGATTCCGACTGATACCGATTCCATAGGCTTCCGAGGCTGTAAACCTCTGCAGAAGCAGACTGCCACGTCTTCTCCCACAGAGCCACCGGTGTTTTTGAACTGCTGACATTTTGGTTAGCAGTCGATGGCGTTAACCACCACGCAACCAGGGCTCCTTGAGTAGCCTCAGCAGCTACTTTTTTTTTGTTGTTGTTATTGTAGATCTATCACACAACTTTTGCCAATTCATCTTTTTACAGGTGTACAACTTATTGACACCAATTACATTAATCAGCTGTGCATCCCTACCCTTAATCAATGAGATTTTTCCATCACCATAAACTGAAACTCAGTACTCATAAGCAGTAAGCCCCCACTCCTTTCCTTTCTCCCCCTACACCCAGTACCCACTAATAAACTTTGGTCTCTATACATTTGCCTGTTGTTATCATTTTATATGAGTGAGGTCATGTAGTATTTGTCCTTTAGTGATTGATTTATTTCACTCATCATAATGTCTTCAAGCTCTGTCCATACTGTAGCATGTTTTAAGACTTTGCTTCTTTTCCTGGCTAAATAGTATTCTGTTGTATGTTTGTACCACATTTTGTTTATCCATTCATCTGTTGGTGGGCATTTAGGTTGTTTCCACCTTTTGGCTGTTGTAAATAGTGCTGCAACAAACATTCATGTACAAATCTCTGTTTGAGTCTTTGATTTCAAGTCTTTTGGGTATATACCTAGGAGTGGAACTGCTGGGTCATATGGTAGTTCTATTTTTAGTTTTTGAGGGACCTCTGCACTGTTTTCCACAAAGGCTGCACCATTTTGCATTCCCAACAGCAATGGCTAAGGGTTCCAGTTTCCCCACATCCTTGCCAACATTTGTTATTTTCTGTCTTTTTTTTTTTTTTTAATCTAAGCCATTCTAGTGGGAGTAAAACGGGATTTCATTGTGGTTTTGATTTGCATCTTTCTGATGGCTAATGACGTTGAGCATCTTTTCATGTATTTGGTGGCCATTTTTATGTCTTCTTTGGTGAAAATGCCTTTTTAAGTCTTTTGTCCTTTTTATGATTGGGTTATTTGTCTTTTTGTTATTTAAGTTGTCAAAATTTTATATATAGTTTGGTTATTAGATTGTTATTGGATATATGGTTTCCGAAGATACTCTCTCAGTCAATATCTTGTCCTTTTACTTTTTGAAGTCTTTTAATCAACAAAGTTTTTCATTTTTATGAAGTCCTGTCTATTTATTTTGTCTTTTGCTGTTTGTGCTTTTGTTATTATGCTAGATATTTCATCATTAAAAGCTAGGCCTGGCGATTTTCTTCTAATAATTTTATGGTTTTAGTTTGCACATTTAGGTCCTTAATCCATTTTGAATTTGCTTTTGTGTATGGTGTGAGGCATGGATCTTGTTTCATTTTTCTGCGCGTGGAAATCCAGTTTTCCCAATATCATTTATTGAAGAGACTCTTCTTTCCCCATCAGATGGACTTAGCACCCTTATCAGAAATCAGCTGACCATGGATGTATCGGTTTATTTCTGTACTCTCAATTATATTCCATTGGTCTGTGTGTCCATTGTTATACCAGGACCAAGCTGTTTTGGTTACTGTAGCTGTATAGTATATTTTAAAATCAGGAAATGTGAGCCATCCTACTTTGTTCTTCTCTTTCAGCATTGCTTTAGCTTTCAGGGTCTCTTGCAATTCCATATAAAGTTGAGGATTGATTCTTCTATTTCTATAAAGAAGTCTGTTGGCGTTTTGGTTGGGATTGTGTTGAATCTATAGATTGCTTTGGGTAGTATTGACATCTTGACAGTATTAAGTCTTCCAATCCATGAACATGGAGCATCTTTCCATTTATTTAAGTCTTCTTTAACCTCTTTCAGCAGTGTTTTATAGTTTTCATTGTATCAGTCCTGTACGTCCCTGGCTAGATTAGTTCCTAGTTATTTTATTCTCTTAGATGTTATCATAAATAGAATTATTTCCTTTTCAGATTTCTCGTTTTCGGTGTATAAAAACCCAACTGATTTTTGTTTGTTGACCTTGTACTTTGCAACTCTGCCAAATTCCTCTATTAATTCTAGAAGTTTTCTTTGGGATTTTCTGTATATAGGATCATGTCATCTGCGAATAGGGATAATTTTAGTTCTTCTGTTCCAATCTGAATACCTTTTTTCCCCTTTTTCTTGTCTTACTAGTTTGCGTAGAGCTGCTAATACAATACTGACTAGAAGTGATGAGAGCGGGCACCCTCATCTTATTTCCAATTCAAGGAGAAAGTTCTCAGTCTTTCTCCATTAAATATAATGTTGGCTATTGGCTTTTCATATATGCCTTGAATCATATTGAGGAATTTTCTTTCTATTTCAATATTCTTGAGGGTTTTCAGCAAGAAAGGGTGTTAGATTCTCAAATGCTTATTTTACGTCCATAGAGATGATCGTGTGGTTCTTTTCCTTTGTTTCGTGGATATTGTATATTACATTGATTGATTTTCTAATGTTGAAACATCCTGCATTCCTGGAATAAGTTCCACCTGGCCGTGGCATATGACTCTTAATATGCTGTTGCAATCTGTTCGCTAGTATTTTGTCAAGAATTCTTCCATTTGTATTCATAAGGGATATTGATCTGAAGTTTTCTTTCCTTGCAGTGGCTGTCTGGTTTTGGTATCAGGATTATATTTACTTCCTATGCTCTATAGGGTTTTCAATGGCTGAATTTTTAGAAGTAGATTGCCAGGTCTTTCTTCTGAGTTACCTTCTGAGTATACTTGAACCTCTAAACTTTTAACAGCCAAGCGTTTTAACCATTTGTATCACCCAGAGACTCCAGTATATTAATAATAAAAAAAGAAAAACTGATTGCCGTCACATCGATTCTGACCCATGGGAACCCTGTGTGTTAACAGAATAGAACTGCTCCGTAGGGTTTTCTTGGCTGTAATCTTCACGGAAGCAGTTTGCCAGGCCTTTCTTCTGTGGAGCTACTGGATAGGTTCTAACTGCCAACCTTTAGGTTAGCAACTGATTGCAAGCCACTTATGCCACCCAAGCTCCTAGAATATCACTAAAAGCCAAAAACCAAACCCGTTGCTGTTGAATTGATTCCGACTCATAGTAACCCTATAGGACAGAGAAGAACTACCCCACAGAGATTCCAAGGAGTGGCTGGTGGATTCCAACTGCTGACCTTCTGGCTAGCAGCCGAGCTCTTAACCACTGCGCAACTAGGGCTACGAGTAAAAACTAAACCCAGTGCCATCGAGTCGATTCCGACTCATAGCGACCCTATAGGACAGAGTAGAACTGCCCCATAGGGTTTCCAAGGAGCGCCTGGTGGATTCGAACTGCCAGCCCTTTAGTTAGCAGCCGTAGCACTTAACCACTATGCCACCAGGGTTTCCAGTATGTTAATAAAAAAAAGAACTCTTTAATTCTTTCTACTTTGTTACGTTCTTGGTACACAAAAAAAATGAACAGATATCCATGCCCTGAGTTGAGCTTTCAATGAAGTGATGAAATAGATGTTATAAAAGAGGTATGTGCAAAATGGATGTAACTCAGGAGAAGGGACACTTATTTCTTCCTCATAGCCTTCTCCGAAGGTGTCACAGACAAGGCGATAGATACTTGAGCTGAGGCATTCCAGGTAGATGCAACAGTATGACCACGATCATATGTATGTCACTTGCTGACGGCCTGTCTGTTCATAGTATTTTCACTCATTTTTTGTGAGGGAGCCCTGAGGAAGAGGTGGGTGGAGCAAGAAGGGATTGGTGAGGGAAAGAAGGAGGGACTGATACACATATTTTACTCCTATATATTCTGCTCATATATATGCTGGAAGCAGCAAGCAAATCTCATATTTGACATGAGGTTTTCTAGAAGCTCACTGTCAGCTGAGCGGCCTCAGGAGCCTGCCACAAGTATTGTAGGCTAATTTTTGGTGACTGTGCTTTCCTACGGAAACCCTGGTGGTATAGTAGTTAAGTGCTACAGCTGCTAACCAAAAGGTCGGCAGTTCGAATCTGCCAGGTGCTCCTTGGAAACTCTATGGGGAAGTTCTCCTCTGTCCTATAGGGTTGCTATGAGTCGGAATTGACTCGACGGCAGTCGGTTTAGTTTTTGGTTTGGGGTCTTTCCTATGGAAACCTTGGTGGTGTAGTGTTTAAGAGCTACATCCGCCGACCAAAGGTCAGCAGTTCAAATCCACCAGGCGCTCCTTGGAAACTCTATGGGGCAGTTCTACTCTGTCCTGTGGGGTCACTATGAGTCAGAATCGACTTGACGGCAACGGGTTTTTTTGTTTTTTTAATGCTTTCCTACAGATAGAAGACCAAAGGGGAAGGGTTGAGCATAGCGTTCATTATTATTACTCTTACCAAACAGAGAAATAAAATTGTTCCTGTATTTTCAAGTAATATTATTATGATTATCACAATGTATTTTAAAGTGATTAAAAAACTCAATAAATATGCCTGTCTCCTTTTATGTCTCTCCAGGCTTGTTTCTCTGTAATAGGAGGGGTGGACTGGAGCTCTGATTTTTATTTTTTCTTTGAAATGTCATGATTATGTGAATTTTTTATATTTTTATGTATTTAACAATATTATTCATGTATTTTGAATTTCTCTTCATATCCATATATTTCACAATATTATTCGTATCATTTTATTATTATAACAATATTATTTGTATTACAACCTAACAAGATTATTGGAATAGCATATAGCTATATAACTTTTTTAGGTGGTGTCGAATGGATTTCCAACTCCCAGTGACCCCATGTGACAGAGCAGAACTGCCCCATGAGGCCTCTTGGGCTGTCATCTTTACAGGGGCAGATAGCCGTCTTTCTCCTACAGAGCCGCCGGATAGGTTCAAACCACCAACCTTTCCTTTAGCAGCGAAGCACTGATCTGCCTGGGAAACCCTATGGGGCAATTCTGCTCTGTCCTGTAGGGTCCATGTGAGTTGGAATCAACAACGTGCAACGTACACAACACACAAGTACATGTTTGTGTACCTAAAGACTTAACATATACTTATGTAGGAAATGTCACAACAGACAGGGCAATTCCATTCCAGAGCCCAACCAAAGTTGGAGTCCATTGCTGTATATTACCGTCGTCTTTGGAGCATTTAGCTGGGTGCGTTTGAATAACCCAGGAGGCTTTGTTGTCTAGGCTTGGAGCCCTGTGAATAGGGAATGTCTAAGGAGTGTGCTCAGATTGGCTATTGGCAGCAAATCCTGTTGCTGGATCTGTAACAATAGAAAGAGTGTCTCCAGTGAAACTCCCAAGCCCTCTCCTCCCCCTCCACAATTTGAGTTTGTGAGTGCTTACAGGGCTTTTCCTGGGGAATTGATGTCTGAGTGGTTAGGGTTAATGGCCCTTGGCTTTGCTTCAGGCCATCAACTCCTCCCAGGCACTCATTAATTCCCTAGCCTAGGAAATGCCCAGCACCTGAATCATGACTACTTAATTCAGCTGTGCTGTCTTTCTGAAAATTGTAGGGACTGTTACAGGTGCCTGACCTTTCTTTGTGAGATGACCTGCTTTATTTTCTGTGCTCTTAGTTTTGCACTGGACTTTCTCCATCTGAGGATTTACAGTGTTAGAAAAAGGGAAGAGAACTTCTGGAGTCTTTCCTCTTTATCTGGGGTTCTGCTTTCATTGGGAAGATAGCGTTTTTTTCTTAGAGGGTGTGTGCTCCTTGGCTATGCAGCAGTGACGCTTGGGCAGACAGCACCAGGAAGGACGGGATTTCAGATTGAAGGGATTTCTATCTGCTTTTGCAGTATGTTTTCTTTGCATTTGTTGTTAACTTCCTATTTCTCATGTAGATATGGCATGAGGCGTGTTTTTCTTTATTGAAACAACTGGGGATCTAAGGTGAAAAACAGAAGGACTGTAATTTAACTTCTTTTAATACAAGCCTGATGCTTATGATCGTAATCAATGAAAAGACTTATCATTGAAAAACAAAACAAAACAAAAACCCATTGCCATAAAGGGAATGCTAAAGCGGTACCCCTCCTCCCAACCCCCAGCCGTTTAACTTCTTCTTTTTTAGCCACAGCTGCATTGTTGTATTTTGATTAACGATAAGCTTTGTTCTGGCTGCTCCCTCTGCCTGAAAGTCCTGTCGCGGGCTGCCCTCAGGATCACTCCTGTTAATCGTTCAGGCTCTGGGCCCCACCCCAGGCTAACGGAATCTCCCGCTCGCTCTGTCTTTTCCGGTGTCTTCTTTCCTTCTTCCCTCCCTCTCTCTTCTCTCTGTCTTTTCCGGTGTCTTCTTTCCTTCTTCCCTCCCTCTCTCTTCTCTCTGTCTTTTCCGGTGTCTTCTTTCCTTCTTCCCTCCCTCTCTCTTCTCTCTGTCTTTTCCGGTGTCTTCTTTCCTTCTTCCCTCCCTCTCTCTTCTCTCTGTCTTTTCCGCTGTCTTCTTTCCTTCTTCCCTCCCTCTCTCTTCTCTCTGTCTTTTCCGCTGTCTTCTTTCCTTCTTCCCTCCCTCTCTCTTCTCTCTGTCTTTTCCGCTGTCTTCTTTCCTTCTTCCCTCCCTCTCTCTTCTCTCTGTCTTTTCCGGTGTCTTCTTTCCTTCTTCCCTCCCTCTCTCTCTTCTCTCTGTCTTTTCCGGTGTCTTCTTTCCTTCTTCCCTCCCTCTCTCTTCTCTCTGTCTTTTCCGCTGTCTTCTTTCCTTCTTCCCTCCCGCTCTCCTCTCTCTGTCTTTTCCGGTGTCTTCTTTCCTTCTTCCCTCCCTCTCTCTTCTCTCTGTCTTTTCCGCTGTCTTCTTTCCTTCTTCCCACCCTCTCTCTCTTCTCTCTGTCTTTTCCGGTGTCTTCTTTCCTTCTTCCCTCCCTCTCTCTTCTCTCTGTCTTTTCCGGTGTCTTCTTTCCTTCTTCCCTCCCGCTCTCCTCTCTCTGTCTTTTCCGGTGTCTTCTTTCCTTCTTCCCTCCCGCTCTCCTCTCTCTGTCTTTTCCGGTGTCTTCTTTCCTTCTTCCCTCCCGCTCTCTTCTCTCTGTCTTTTCCGGTGTCTTCTTTCCTTCTTCCCTCCCTCTCTCTTCTCTCTGTCTTTTCCGGTGTCTTCTTTCCTTCTTCCCTCCCTCTCTCTTCTCTCTGTCTTTTCCGGTGTCTTCTTTCCTTCTTCCCTCCCGCTCTCCTCTCTCTGTCTTTTCCGCTGTCTTCTTTCCTTCTTCCCTCCCTCTCTCTTCTCTCTGTCTTTTCCGGTGTCTTCTTTCCTTCTTCCCTCCCTCTCTCTTCTCTCTGTCTTTTCCGGTGTCTTCTTTCCTTCTTCCCTCCCTCTCTCTTCTCTCTGTCTTTTCCGGTGTCTTCTTTCCTTCTTCCCTCCCTCTCTCTTCTCTCTGTCTTTTCCGCTGTCTTCTTTCCTTCTTCCCTCCCTCTCTCTTCTCTCTGTCTTTTCCGGTGTCTTCTTTCCTTCTTCCCTCCCTCTCTCTTCTCTCTGTCTTTTCCGCTGTCTTCTTTCCTTCTTCCCTCCCTCTCTCTTCTCTCTGTCTTTTCCGCTGTCTTCTTTCCTTCTTCCCTCCCTCTCTCTTCTCTCTGTCTTTTCCGCTGTCTTCTTTCCTTCTTCCCTCCCGCTCTCCTCTCTCTGTCTTTTCCGCTGTCTTCTTTCCTTCTTCCCTCCCTCTCTCTTCTCTCTGTCTTTTCCGGTGTCTTCTTTCCTTCTTCCCTCCCTCTCTCTTCTCTCTGTCTTTTCCGGTGTCTTCTTTCCTTCTTCCCTCCCTCTCTCTTCTCTCTGTCTTTTCCGCTGTCTTCTTTCCTTCTTCCCTCCCTCTCTCTTCTCTCTGTCTTTTCCGCTGTCTTCTTTCCTTCTTCCCTCCCTCTCTCTTCTCTCTGTCTTTTCCGGTGTCTTCTTTCCTTCTTCCCTCCCTCTCTCTTCTCTCTGTCTTTTCCGCTGTCTTCTTTCTTTCTTCCCTCCCGCTCTCCTCTCTCTGTCTTTTCCGGTGTCTTCTTTCCTTCTTCCCTCCCTCTCTCTTCTCTCTGTCTTTTCCGGTGTCTTCTTTCCTTCTTCCCTCCCTCTCTCTTCTCTCTGTCTTTTCCGCTGTCTTCTTTCCTTCTTCCCTCCCTCTCTCTTCTCTCTGTCTTTTCCGCTGTATTCTTTCCTTCTTCCCTCCCTCTCTCTTCTCTCTGTCTTTTCCGCTGTCTTCTTTCCTTCTTCCCTCCCGCTCTCCTCTCTCTGTCTTTTCCGCTGTCTTCTTTCCTTCTTCCCTCCCTCTCTCTTCTCTCTGTCTTTTCCGCTGTCTTCTTTCCTTCTTCCCTCCCTCTCTCTTCTCTCTGTCTTTTCCGCTGTCTTCTTTCCTTCTTCCCTCCCGCTCTCCTCTCTCTGTCTTTTCCGCTGTCTTCTTTCCTTCTTCCCTCCCTCTCTCTTCTCTCTGTCTTTTCCGGTGTCTTCTTTCCTTCTTCCCTCCCGCTCTCCTCTCTCTGTCTTTTCCGGTGTCTTCTTTCCTTCTTCCCTCCCTCTCTCTTCTCTCTGTCTTTTCCGCTGTCTTCTTTCCTTCTTCCCTCCCTCTCTCTTCTCTCTGTCTTTTCCGCTGTCTTCTTTCCTTCTTCCCTCCCTCTCTCTCTTCTCTCTGTCTTTTCCGGTGTCTTCTTTCCTTCTTCCCTCCCTCTCTCTTCTCTCTGTCTTTTCCGGTGTCTTCTTTCCTTCTTCCCTCCCGCTCTCCTCTCTCTGTCTTTTCCGGTGTCTTCTTTCCTTCTTCCCTCCCGCTCTCCTCTCTCTGTCTTTTCCGGTGTCTTCTTTCCTTCTTCCCTCCCGCTCTCCTCTCTCTGTCTTTTCCGGTGTCTTCTTTCCTTCTTCCCTCCCTCTCTCTTCTCTCTGTCTTTTCCGGTGTCTTCTTTCCTTCTTCCCTCCCGCTCTCCTCTCTCTGTCTTTTCCGGTGTCTTCTTTCCTTCTTCCCTCCCTCTCTCTTCTCTCTGTCTTTTCCGGTGTCTTCTTTCCTTCTTCCCTCCCTCTCTCTTCTCTCTGTCTTTTCCGGTGTCTTCTTTCCTTCATCCCTCCCGCTCTCCTCTCTCTGTCTTTTCCGGTGTCTTCTTTCCTTCTTCCCTCCCTCTCTCTTCTCTCTGTCTTTTCCGCTGTCTTCTTTCCTTCTTCCCTCCCTCTCTCTTCTCTCTGTCTTTTCCGGTGTCTTCTTTCCTTCTTCCCTCCCGCTCTCCTCTCTCTGTCTTTTCCGCTGTCTTCTTTCCTTCTTCCCTCCCTCTCTCTTCTCTCTGTCTTTTCCGCTGTCTTCTTTCCTTCTTCCCTCCCTCTCTCTTCTCTCTGTCTTTTCCGCTGTCTTCTTTCCTTCTTCCCTCCCGCTCTCCTCTCTCTGTCTTTTCCGGTGTCTTCTTTCCTTCTTCCCTCCCTCTCTCTTCTCTCTGTCTTTTCCGCTGTCTTCTTTCCTTCTTCCCTCCCTCTCTCTTCTCTCTGTCTTTTCCGGTGTCTTCTTTCCTTCTTCCCTCCCTCTCTCTTCTCTCTGTCTTTTCCGCTGTCTTCTTTCCTTCTTCCCTCCCTCTCTCTTCTCTCTGTCTTTTCCGGTGTCTTCTTTCCTTCTTCCCTCCCTCTCTCTTCTCTCTGTCTTTTCCGGTGTCTTCTTTCCTTCTTCCCTCCCGCTCTCCTCTCTCTGTCTTTTCCGGTGTCTTCTTTCCTTCTTCCCTCCCTCTCTCTTCTCTCTGTCTTTTCCGGTGTCTTCTTTCCTTCTTCCCTCCCGCTCTCCTCTCTCTGTCTTTTCCGGTGTCTTCTTTCCTTCTTCCCTCCCTCTCTCTTCTCTCTGTCTTTTCCGCTGTCTTCTTTCCTTCTTCCCTCCCGCTCTCCTCTCTCTGTCTTTTCCGGTGTCTTCTTTCCTTCTTCCCTCCCGCTCTCCTCTCTCTGTCTTTTCCGGTGTCTTCTTTCCTTCTTCCCTCCCGCTCTCCTCTCTCTGTCTTTTCCGGTGTCTTCTTTCCTTCTTCCCTCCCTCTCTCTTCTCTCTGTCTTTTCCGCTGTCTTCTTTCCTTCTTCCCTCCCTCTCTCTTCTCTCTGTCTTTTCCGCTGTCATCTTTCCTTCTTCCCTCCCTCTCCTCTCTGTCTTTTCCGGTGTCTTCTTTCCTTCTTCCCTCCCTCTCTCTTCTCTCTGTCTTTTCCGCTGTCTTCTTTCCTTCTTCCCTCCCGCTCTCCTCTCTCTGTCTTTTCCGGTGTCTTCTTTCCTTCTTCCCTCCCTCTCTCTTCTCTCTGTCTTTTCCGGTGTCTTCTTTCCTTCTTCCCTCCCTCTCTCTTCTCTCTGTCTTTTCCGCTGTCTTCTTTCCTTCTTCCCTCCCTCTCTCTTCTCTCTGTCTTTTCCGCTGTCTTCTTTCCTTCTTCCCTCCCTCTCTCTTCTCTCTGTCTTTTCCGGTGTCTTCTTTCCTTCTTCCCTCCCTCTCTCTTCTCTCTGTCTTTTCCACTGTCTTCTTTCCTTCTTCCCTCCCTCTCTCTTCTCTCTGTCTTTTCCGCTGTCTTCTTTCCTTCTTCCCTCCCTCTCTCTTCTCTCTGTCTTTTCCGCTGTCTTCTTTCCTTCTTCCCTCCCGCTCTCCTCTCTCTGTCTTTTCCGCTGTCTTCTTTCCTTCTTCCCTCCCTCTCTCTTCTCTCTGTCTTTTCCGGTGTCTTCTTTCCTTCTTCCCTCCCTCTCTCTTCTCTCTGTCTTTTCCGGTGTCTTCTTTCCTTCTTCCCTCCCTCTCTCTTCTCTCTGTCTTTTCCGCTGTCTTCTTTCCTTCTTCCCTCCCTCTCTCTTCTCTCTGTCTTTTCCGCTGTCTTCTTTCCTTCTTCCCTCCCTCTCTCTTCTCTCTGTCTTTTCCGGTGTCTTCTTTCCTTCTTCCCTCCCTCTCTCTTCTCTCTGTCTTTTCCGCTGTCTTCTTTCCTTCTTCCCTCCCTCTCTCTTCTCTCTGTCTTTTCCGCTGTCTTCTTTCCTTCTTCCCTCCCTCTCTCTTCTCTCTGTCTTTTCCGGTGTCTTCTTTCCTTCTTCCCTCCCGCTCTCCTCTCTCTGTCTTTTCCGCTGTCTTCTTTCCTTCTTCCCTCCCTCTCTCTTCTCTCTGTCTTTTCCGGTGTCTTCTTTCCTTCTTCCCTCCCTCTCTCTTCTCTCTGTCTTTTCCGGTGTCTTCTTTCCTTCTTCCCTCCCTCTCTCTTCTCTCTGTCTTTTCCGCTGTCTTCTTTCCTTCTTCCCTCCCTCTCTCTTCTCTCTGTCTTTTCCGCTGTCTTCTTTCCTTCTTCCCTCCCTCTCTCTTCTCTCTGTCTTTTCCGGTGTCTTCTTTCCTTCTTCCCTCCCTCTCTCTTCTCTCTGTCTTTTCCGCTGTCTTCTTTCCTTCTTCCCTCCCGCTCTCCTCTCTCTGTCTTTTCCGGTGTCTTCTTTCCTTCTTCCCTCCCTCTCTCTTCTCTCTGTCTTTTCCGGTGTCTTCTTTCCTTCTTCCCTCCCTCTCTCTTCTCTCTGTCTTTTCCGCTGTCTTCTTTCCTTCTTCCCTCCCTCTCTCTTCTCTCTGTCTTTTCCGCTGTCTTCTTTCCTTCTTCCCTCCCTCTCTCTTGTCTCTGTCTTTTCCGCTGTCTTCTTTCCTTCTTCCCTCTCGCTCTCCTCTCTCTGTCTTTTCCGCTGTCTTCTTTCCTTCTTCCCTCCCTCTCTCTTCTCTCTGTCTTTTCCGCTGTCTTCTTTCCTTCTTCCCTCCCTCTCTCTTCTCTCTGTCTTTTCCGCTGTCTTCTTTCCTTCTTCCCTCCCGCTCTCCTCTCTCTGTCTTTTCCGCTGTCTTCTTTCCTTCTTCCCTCCCTCTCTCTTCTCTCTGTCTTTTCCGGTGTCTTCTTTCCTTCTTCCCTCCCTCTCTCTTCTCTCTGTCTTTTCCGCTGTCTTCTTTCCTTCTTCCCTCCCTCTCTCTTCTCTCTGTCTTTTCCGGTGTCTTCTTTCCTTCTTCCCTCCCTCTCTCTTCTCTCTGTCTTTTCCGGTGTCTTCTTTCCTTCTTCCCTCCCTCTCTCTTCTCTCTGTCTTTTCCGCTGTCTTCTTTCCTTCTTCCCTCCCTCTCTCTTCTCTCTGTCTTTTCCGGTGTCTTCTTTCCTTCTTCCCTCCCTCTCTCTCTTCCTTTAAAGAGAAAACCACCAGTTGCTGCCTTGTCATCACGAACAAAACCCAGTGCTGTCGAGTCGATTCTGACTGATAGCAACCCTGTAGGACAGACTAGAACTGCCCCGTAGTCTTGTCACGGCGACCCCAAATGTGTTACAGTAGAACTGTGCGCCATAGGGTTTTCAGTGGCTGATTTTTCGGAAGTAGCTCTCCAGGCCTTTCTTCTGAGGAGCCTCTGGGTGGACTTGAACCTCCAGTTCTTTGAAGCGATTAACCATTTGCACTATGCAGAGACTCCTCCTTTGATGGCAAGATGAATTTATGGTGTCATATAACTGAAAGGGAACCCTGGTGGCGTAGTGGTTAAGTGCTACAACTGCTAACCAAAGGGTCGGCAGTTTGAATCCACCAGGAGCTCCTTGGAAACTCTATGGGGCAGTTCTACTCTGTCCTGTGGGGTTGCTATGAGTCGGAATCGACTTCAGGGCCCTGAGTTTGGTTTTGGTTATAGCTGAAAACTCACAAGGTTGTTTGACTCTGGGTGAGGCTTGACCTAGCGACTTGAGTGTTGTTAGTAAGAGCCCCGTCCCTCTCCGTTTCTGTATTTACTCTCTTCAGTGTGAAGCTTTATCCTCAGAGGTCCTGTATTTTTAGGATGCGTTCCCAAATGATCTGTCAAATTTGAGAATTCTTGTAATAGGTTCTTTCCAGCACTCAAATTCAGTGAGCCTAAAATGTGATGTCTGAAGTTTTCTCTGGTATTGCCCCTCCCCCCCCAGTTATGCTTTTGGAGAACTGGTTTGACTCTCAAGGTCCACTGGCATTCCTGAAATACCCCTCATGCGGAGCAGTGAGGAGTTCAGCTATGATGGTTCTTCAGTCTTGGGGTGAAATTTATTCTTTTTCTTTCCAGGGTTTTCGAGTCTTCATCTTTTCTATGTGTAGCTCAAATACCATCTTCTATGTGAAGTCTTTCCCTTTTCACCCCTTCTTGTAGCTCCCCAAGTTAGAATTAATTGCCTTTTTTTTTCCATGCCCTTATCTCTCTTGGTATGAGTGTGTATGTGTATATGGAGCCCTGGTGGCGCAGTGCTTAAGAGCCACGGCTGCTAACCAAAAGGGCGGCAGTTCAAATCCACCAACTACTCCTTGGAAACCCTATGGGGCAGTTCTACTCTGTCCTAAAGGGTTGCTATAAGTCGAAATCAATTCAACGGCAATGGGTTTTATGTGTGTGTACAAAGCTTCATACATAGTATTCCAGTTTTTGTACTGGATATAAATATCCATAGTATTTTTATTATGTATTTGTTTTTCTTCAAGTTGACTTTACGCCTGTCCATCGCCATGATATGCTGTGAATTTGCTGAGAACCAGGGATTGTGCACCTTTGCGCTCTTTGATGCCTACTACCTTTCTCCATCCTCATCATGCGTTGTCAGTTCTCTGAGAACCTAGGGCCATTCATGTTTGTGTCATTTTGAGCAAATCTTTGTAATAATTAGCTCTAACTTAGTAAATGCACTTACCTTCCACGAGGAAAAATATCGTTGCCCTGTTTGGCGTAGTGTTATATTTTCCGACAAACAAACCGGATTTTTTCTATTTAAAGAAGCTTTGAGAAAACCCTGGTGGCATAGTGGTTAAGAGCTACGGCTGCTAACCAAAGGATGGCAGTTCGAATCCATCAGGAGCTCCTTGGAAACCCTATGGGGCAGTTCTGTTTTGTCCTATAGGGTCACTATGAGTCAGAATCGACTCGACGGCAATGGGTTTGGTTTTGGTTTTGGGTTGGGAACCTCCCATTGATACTCCTGTACCCGTTTGGCTGGCTGTTGAGTTTAGGCCCTTAAGCGTGCCTGGGTTTGCAGTTCTTGGCAGACCTGTGCCTGGTACGTGTGTGGTAGTGGTGTTGGGGGGAGTGGGTATTTTATCTCTGCTGTCTGATTAAAAAAAAAGCTAAGAGAAGTATAAGTGGATTTTGGATTTTTAATTTTTTTCTCAAGTCCATTTCATAAGGGTTTCCTTAAAGCATTTTTCCTTAACTTTTGTTGTTGTTATTGTTCTTCACTGGAATTCTGTATCTTAAACAAGTCACATGTGTGAACCTATATTGATGTAATCATATATAGTGCTACCCCTTCCACCTTTTATCTCCTTTCTTTCTTGCTTCTATAAATTTTACTCTTTTTTCTATTTTCTGACAATTCTGCTCTCCCCACATTTATTATACTCCCATAGATATTTATTTTTTAATGCAGCATTCTATTTTACATCTTTCTAATTTTTCAATTTATGTCTAGAAGTCTGATAATAAAGAGCTAGCTGGTGACATTTCAGTGACCTGATTAGGCTCCAGCCCTTGACCAGATGTTGGAAAGGAGGCTCCACCGTGTCTGCCTTTCTAGGGAAATGTTCTCCCTGAACACAGCGTGGTAGTGGAATCTAACCTTTTCCCCAGTTTGGGTTCCCAAGAATAATTTGGGTTTCTTTGGCAAAGGCTGTTAATATAATGGACCTCATTTTCTAAATTAAAGGATGTTAATATAGATAGATAAATGATAGATTATGGGCATAGTAAGCATTGGGGATTTTTAATAATAACTCAGTCACTTGTCATTTAAAGTCTTAGCTGAAGGACCAGTATGTGCTTTAATTAACAAAGGGATCTTAGAAATCCAAGTTCACTAAATTTACAGATGCCGTACCTAGAGCCCAGAAAGGATAAGTGGTTTGCCCAAGGTCACATAGCCAGGAAGTGACAGTTAAGGGACTCTGGTGGCACAGTGGTTAAGAGCTATAGCTGCTAACTAAAAGGTTAGCAGTTTGAATCCACCAGCCACTCCTTGGAAACCCTATGGGGCAGTTCAAACTAGAACCCAAGTCTCCTGACTGCCAGATCGCTTTTCGTTTTAGGACATCATGCTGAAGCAAAACAGACTGTGGTAGAAACTGTGTTTGCAGGATTAATAATTTATTCCTGCCTTCCATGCGGGAGCCCCGGGTTCAATTTATGGCCAGTGCACCTTTGTGCAGCCACCACTCATCTGTCAGCAGAGGCTTGTGTGTCGCTATGATGCTGAACAGGTTTCAGTGGAGCTTCCAGATTGAAAAGGACTGGGAAGAAAGGCTTGGTGACCTGTTTCCGAAAATCGTCTGACGAAAACCGTACAGATCACGATTTGATCCACAACTGATCATGGGGATGACGCAGGACCAGGCAGCGTTTCTTTCTGTTGGGCATGGGGTCGTCATGATACTGGGGTTGACTTGACAGCAGCTAACAACCACTTTAACTGGAAGTAAAGAGGACTAGAGATATGAGATCATAAAAATGGTTTGCTGTATCCTTGATCTAGCCACATGTAGTGTTACGTAAAATTCTTAAGGAATCATCAGCTGGGAGGGTATTTTTAGCTATGGATAGTAAGCTGGGAAGCATTAATGTTGAGGCTGTGGGGAGGAGTCCCCTGATGGCTGGCTAACTAAGTCGTCTTGGTGCTGTACTTCAGTCTCACGCCAGGAAAGTTCTATGGGAGGAATAGTCTCGTCCCCATGGGGAAGCCGTTGGATCCCTAACTTTCCTGAAGAGGTGGATAACTTGATTTTTCATGTCCAATTTTTTATCCACTTTTTTTTTAATTTTCAAGATTTTATGTTTACCTTTAGTCAGTAAAAAAAAAAACCAAGCCCGTTGCCGTCGAGTCAATTCCAACTCATAGTGACCCTATAGGACAGAGTAGAACTGTCCCATTGAGTTTCCAAGGAGCGCCTGGTGGGTTTGAACTGCCAACGTTTTGGTTAGCAGCCATAGCACTTAACCACTATGCCACCAGGGTTTCCCTTTAGTCAGTAATAGAGATAAAATGGGAAGAAAAGTGCAGTGGCCTGGGAGTTGTCTGCTTGATTAAGGGACCTGTCCTGGGCTGCCGCTGTATAGCTATGGACAGGTAACTCTTCTTTTTAAACTTGGATTCTTTAGCAGAAAATGAGGGAGGGTTGATTAAAGTAATCATTAAGGGCTGTTCTAGGACATTTTATAACTCTTCTTAGTTTTTATGCAGGACCAGCATGCTCATAGACCTGCACTGCTAAATTCAACTTTGATCATTTTTATGATGGCAATTCAAAATATATGCATTTGATGTTCATTCTAAGCTATTAAAAAGCATTTTAAAAATCAGGCATGACATGAAGAATTTAAAGTAATATTTAAGCACCACCAACACAATGACACGTTTCCTCACCATCTTAGCGAACATTCCCTGGTCTTCTGTGCTTCCATGTCTTCCATGCTCTTTTGCTCTCATTTTCATTATACAGTTTTATCCAGTGTGTTACTTGATTTTGTAGCCAACCTGCATATATTTATTCAGCAATAATTTGTTTTGTACCTCCAATGTGTGGTAGGGATAGTGTGAGGCTCTGAGGACAGAGAATGAAGGTACAGACCTTTTCATTGGAGTCAGGAATTGACTCTTACTGTGTTCATTACCTGCTGTTGTCCAAAGCAGATCTTGAGATGGAAGATTTCCACCTGTGGCAGAATAGGAAGGGGGTGGGGGGGTAGGGAAGGGGATAGAGGTTGGGAAAGGGGGTGGGGGGTGGGGAAGGGGGGAATTTAAAATCATGTGCTCTGGAGTCAGTTAGGTCTAAGTCTAAACCTTAGACTCTGTTGTCTTCTAATTGAATAGTTTTAGCCGAGATACTTCAACTCTTTCAGCCTCAGTTTCTTCACCTATTAAATGCGATTAATGATATATCATAGGGCTCTTTTAGAGATTAAAGGAATTAATGTATGTAAAACACTTAGCATAGCGCCTGGCATGTTATAAATATTTGTTGTTCTTGTTAGCTGTTGTTGAGTTGGCCCCCAACTCATGGTGACCCCATGCACAGCAGAACGAAATGCTTCCTGATCCTGTGCTATCCCCGTGATCAGTTGTGGATCGAACTGTTTTGATCCTTAGGGTTTTTATTGACTGATTTTTTTTTTTAATTGTGTTTTATGTGAAAGTTTACAAATCAAGTCAGTCTCTCATACAAAAACTTATATACACCTTGTTATGTACTCCTAGCAGCTCTCTGCCTAATGGGACAGCATATTCTTCCTTTCCACCCTGTATTCCCCATGTCTATTTAGCCAGGTCCTGTCCCCTCTGCCTTCTCATCTTGTCTCCAGACAGGAGCTGCCCACATAGTCTCATGTGTCTACTTGAGCCAAGAAGCTCATTCCTCACCAGTATCATTTTCTGTCGTATAGTCCAGTCCTATCCTTGTCTGAAGAGTTGGCTTAAGGAATGGTTCCAATCTTGGGCTGACAGAGTATCCGGGGACTGTGACCTCCAGGGTCCCTCCAGTCTCAGACCATTAAGTCTAGTCTTTTTATGAGAATTTGAGGTCAATTTGAGGTCTGTGTCCCACTGTTCTCCTGCTCTGTCAGAGATTCTATGTTGTGTTCCCTGCCAGGGCAGTCATTGGTTGTAACCGGATACCATCTAGCTCTTCTGTTGACTGATATTTGGTGATACATCACCAGACCTTTCTTACTACTCTGTCTTTGTCTGGAAACTCCACTGAAACCTGTTCAGCCTCATAGCAGCAGGCAAGCCTCCACTGACAGATGGGTGATGGCTGTGCATGAGGAGCACTGACCGGGAATTGAACCTGGGTCTTATGCATGGAAGGCAAGAATTCCACCATTGAACCACCACTTCCCCCTTTCTAAATATTAGCCATTATTGTTTTTATCATTATTTGCTTATGGTGGGGATGCCTTACCATTCTTTGTGAACATAAAACCAAAACCAAACCCAGTGCTGTAAATTCAATTCTGACTCATAGCAACCCTATAGGACAGGATGGAGCTGCGCCATAGACTTTCCAACGAGCCCCTGGTAGATTCGAACTGCTGACCCTTTGGTTAGCAGCTGTAGCACTTAACCACTACGCCACCAGGGTTTCCGCCTTAATGAGGGTATGTAGAAAAGCCTTAAGACTCTTCAGGCTTAAAAATGAAGGTTAAGGGCTATTGTCAGAGTATGTCAAATTAGAAGAGATGGCATTAGGCTAAACTTAGATTTCCCATTTCTTCCCTCACTAGTCTGTCTTCGGCATTATCAAGCCAGAAAGTTGAAAGGAACAAATCTACAGGAAAGATATGTTTGGATGAAGTAATAGAGCCTGGTTAGAAATCATTTGCTTTGTGTCTTCACGAGAAAGGAAATAGCTTTATGATGAGGTGGTCAGAAAGACACTCCCACAGGTGAGATTAATGTTGGTAGAGGTGCCTGAGAGATGGCTAGGCCCAGCAGGGAGCAGTGATTAGCTTTGAGTATCTGGAAAGCTTAAAAGGCAGGAGAGACGTTTGTGAAGGTGGGTGAGGAACCAGTGTGCAAGGGAAAGTAGGAAAGGCCACGTGTTCTTGATGGATTGCTCGACACAGTCAACAAATGAGGATTATGAAACCAGAAACACTGTGACTTCCACGATGTAATGGTCCTCATGCTTTTAGTGCATTTCAGAGGAATAGGTTTTGGGAAAGGAAAAGTAGTACAGTTAAGTGTGTTCTTTTTTTTCTTTTTTAGTGTTAATGGATTTCCTGATAAGTAGGAAATGTATCAAATATTGGAGGAAAAAATTTCCTGTTCTCCCTAAAAACAGAAACATTATTTTGAATTTTCATGTTACCTTTCAGTTTGTGTTCATGTGTGACTTTTTTATAATTGCATGCCATTTTGTATTTTGCTTTTAAGATTTTAATATTGTCTTGAACACTTTTTGTGTTTATAATTTTTCTTCATTGTGATTTTTAAAGCTACGTAATATTCCATGATTTTTTTTGTTCATTTATTCTTTGAAATAAGTTTCAAGAAATCGAATAATTGTTTCAAAGACTTCAACATTAATATAGTTCTTTTTTATGTATTATGGTAAACCTTCTACAACAGTTATACAGATTTGCAGTGCCTACCAGTTCTACTGTAGCCTTACCAGTGTTGGTTGTCACCACTTAAAAAAAGTTGGCAAATATAATAAATATAAATTGGTATCACAAAGATCTTATTTTAAAACAGTAAGTCATTGGTTATAAAGAACAACGACTTTCCCTCTGTTGCTTGTATTTACTCTAATCCATTTTTTGCTTGTAAGTTGTTATTTGCATGCATTAAAGTGCACAGATATCTTAAGTATGTAGCTTGATGCGGTTTTACAGGCACACACACAGATACATGCACACGCGCATAAACACACATACATGTGAGCACACATTTGCATACGTGTAACCACTATCTTGATCCTTTCCAGCATCCCAGAAGCTTCTATCAGGAGTTCTCCCAGTCTGAACTAAACCTCCAACCCTCACCCCCCACCACGCATGAATACTGTTCTCTCACCATAAATTTATTTGACTTGTTCTTGAACTTAAAATGGAACCACGCAGTATGTTGCTCTTGTATCTGATTTCTTTCACTCAACATTGCGGGTTTCATCAGTATTGTTCTGTGTATCTGTAGTTCTTTTTCATGACTGTAAGTGGTCCATTTTATTCATATACCACAATTTATTAACTCATCCTATTATTTGGGTATGTACAGTTTTTGGGTATCATGAATAAAGCTGCTATAAAAATCCATGTTTGTGTCTTTGTTTGATATGTACCCAGAAGTAGAATTGTTGGGCTGTAGGACATCTCTATGTTTAGCTTTAGGAAGTACTCCCAAATATTTTTCTCTTATAGGTGTCTAGATGTGTGACCTGTCCAGAGAAGGAAAATGTATTTAATAGTAAAATTCCCTCTGATGTGGAAAGGAAAAAAAGTACAATAAACTTGCTTTAGTTTGCAAAAAAAAAGTGTTGCTTTATAGTTTCCCTAGTTCTTATAATTTAGAAGCTGTTCACCAGGAGTATTTGAGAACCCACTGTGAAAACTGTATTGGGCTATGAGTACAGTGAGAGATTTACTGAGAATATTTTTAAAGATATTCTAATGGTAATTATTTTTAAATCTCTCACCCAAAAGAGAAGGAGGAAACATTTGGTTTTTCATTAATCCTGGGAGGCTAGTAATATCTTTATTTTATACATGGGGAAATTGAGGTTCCGGTCACATAATTATTAAGTGGCAGAGGCAGGATTTGAATTCTAGCCTGGGTCTAAAGCCACTACTACTTTTTTTTTTTTTAATGTACTTTCGATGTAGGGTTGCTATGAGTCAGAATCGACTCGATGGCAGTGGGTTTGGTTTTTGGGTTTACTTTAGATGAAGGCTTATAGGACAAACTAGTTTCTCACTAAACAGTCACATACTGTTTTATGACATTGGCTGCCAACCTCACGACGTGTCAGCACTCTCCCTTCTCAACCTTGGGTTCCCTGTTACCAGCTTCCCTGTCCCCTCCTGTCCTCTAGTCCCTGCCCTGGGCTGGTGTGCCCCTTTAGTCTCGTTTTGTTTTATGGGCCTGTCTAATCTTTGACTGAGGGGTGAACCTCAGGAATGACTTCATTACTGAGCTAAAAGGGTGTCCAGGGCCATACGCTTGGGGTTTCTCCAGTCTCTGTAGGCTAGTAAGTGTGGTCTCTTTTTGTGAGTTAGAATTTTGTTCTACATTTTTCTCCAGCTCTGTCCGGGACCCTTTATATTGATCCCTGTCAAAGCAGTCATGGTGGTAGCCAGGCACCATCTAGGTGTACTGGACTCAGTCTGGTGGAGGCCGTGGTAGTTGTGGTCCATTAGTCCTTTGGACTCATCTTTCCCTTGTATGTTTAGTTTTCTTCATCCTTCCTTGCTTCCAAAGGGGTGAGACCAGTAGAATATATTAGATGGCCACGCACAGCTAAAACTAACTTCTTAATAGGACTGGAGGTTGTTTTTGCACTAAAGCATGACATGAGAGGAGAAACTCAAGAATAAAACAGGAGAGGCTGTCTGAAGCAAGTGGAAAATAAAGATGCTCTTGGGTATCGTGTAAAATTTTTCTTTAAACTACATTTAGTGTTTTGATTACAAAAGCAATGCATGCTAATCATGCCTAATGTTTAAAAAAAAATACAGAAAAAACCACAAAGAAGAAAAGGAAAACCACCTATAATCCCGCCATCCAAAGATAACCATTTACCTTCTGTTCCTTCTCTTCGTTTGGACATGCGTAATTTTTTAAAACAAAAAAATGGATTGCCACATATGTAGCTCTTTAGTATATTCTTTTCCCCCTAAATATATATTAGGGACATTTTCCCATGGCACAAAAGGGTCTTCTACAGCATATAGAATGTTTGATATTTTTGAGGTTTTAGCAGAATGTTTTATGGCCAATCTTTGGGGTTTTCTCAAGACCATAGTTTCCTGACAGTGAATCTCTTAATTTTAGTATTAGAGTGAAATACTACAATTTATTTGACCAATTCCCTATTGCCAGACGTGTAGATGACTTCTAATTTTTCATTATGATAATCAATGTAGTAGTGAGCATTCTTGGATATAAATCTTGGTGTAGATCCATGATTATTTTCTTTGTATACACCCATTTTTAAAAGAAGAATTATATATTCTCATTGACTTGGGGAATTGATAAGAAAGTGAATATAAAAATCATTTTAATTCCTTTAAAAAAATTATGCAGAAAAGCATGAAAATAGCATATTTAACTTTTTTATGTAGTGGCTAACGTGTAATGCTATTATAGTTAATATTGTGTTATCATAAGAGGTGACAGCTGTTGTGCTCATTTATAAAAAGAAGTTAAAAATGTCCATAGAATCCATCCTCACTCCTTCCCAGTTTAACCATTTCTGACCTGTGATTTGAGTTATGCTCACTATGAAGTGAGTAAAGCCTGGTCAATCCCAGGTCTATTTAGGCAGTAGTACCCTGTCATCTCTGCCCCTTTCCCCACAGCCAAACAGCGGGACTGAAAAGTTCCTGCCCAACTTGGACACCCTGGACAACTCTAACCCTAACACCGGTGACGACGTAACCCAGCTTCTTGGCTACACGGCTTTTGATGTCTCGTTTCTTTAAAACTGCAGATGTCCAGAAAGCAGTGTTTGTTATGTAGCTTGCAATCTTAAAAAATATCCTACAGGGACTTCATACTTCTGTCTTTTGAGAAGAGTACCATAAGAATGAAATCACACAAGTTTATGCTGTTAGTTTAATAAGAATAATAATGAAAAATGTTATCTGTCATGAAATATACATTTCATTATTCTTTGCCACCATTATGTTAAATTAAGGTACTGTGGAAAGTGTCTGAGGTCCTGATGTGCTCTTTTGTTGTATTTGTAGATCCACATCATAGATTTTGACGACGAAAATAACATTATAAATAAAAATGTTCTCCTTCATCAAGTGGGCGAAATTTGGCACATTAGTGCCAGTCCAGCAGATAAAGGTGTGCTGGCGACCTGCTACAATAAAAGTAAGTGTGTCTTTTCTTAGATATTTGCATGTACCAGAGATGCGTGTCTTCTTCATCTCGAGGTTTAACATAAGATTGGTTTTATATTGTTAAGGAATTGATAAATGATTGATAAGATTTGATGATTTGAAGACATAGCATGTACACAGAAGTTGTGATATTGTGAGTAAATGTGTGCAGAAATAATTATAATTCCAAGACTCTAAGAATCAAACTGGAATCATAGTGGTTCTAGGAACTTTAATCTCTCGGGGCAAGGGGAGTAATGTGCTGGAGGTTCTTAAATGGTAGAAACAGGCATCCCGATGCAGTAACTGGAGCCCTAGTGGTGCAGTGGTTAAGAACTCAGCTGCTCACCCAAAGGTTGTTAGTTCGAATCCACCAGCCACTCCTTGGAAACCCTATGGGGCAGTTCTACTCTGTCTTTTAGGGTCAGTACGAGTTGGCATCAGCCTGATGGCAAAGGGTTAATGAATTAACTAATTTACTGCAAAGGACCTCTTTAAAGTGTTAAAAAGCAAAGATGTTACCTTGAAGACTAAGGTGTGCCTGACCCAAGCCATGGTATTTTGAGTCGCCTCATATGCATGTGAAAGCTGGACATTGAATTAGGAAGACCAAAGAAGAGTTGATGTCTTTGAATTATGGTGTTGGTGAAGAATATTGTATACCATGGACTGCCAGAAGAATGCACAAATCTGTCTTGGAAAAAGTATAGCCAGAATGCCCTTTAGAGGCGAGGATGGCGAGACTTCATCTCACATACTTTGGACATTTACTGGGAGGGACCAGTCCCTGGAGAAGGCCATGATGCTTGGTAAAGTAGAGAGGGTCAGTGGAAAAGGAGAGCCTCAATTAGATGGATTGACACAGTGGCGATAACAATGGGCTCAAACGTAGCAACGATAGTGAGGGTGGTACGGGACTGGGCACGACTTGTTCTGCTGTGCATAGGCTTGCTATGAGGCAGAACCGACTCAGCGATGTCTGGCGACAATGCATCAGCAAGACTGCTGCGAGGATTTCAGTGAGTTCTGCCTGTTCCTCAGTGCTTGTGTGTAATTGTGTTGTCGTGTGCTGCCATGTTGATTCCAACTCACAGAGATTTTATGGAACAGGGTAGAACTGCCCCCATAGGGTTTCCTAGGCTGTAGTTTTTTATTTTTAATTGTGCTTTATGTGAAAGTTTACAAATCGAGTCAGTCTGTCATGCAGAAACGTATACACACCTTTCTGTGTACTCCTGGCTGCTCTCCCCCTAATGAGACAGCACACCCCTCCTCTCCACCCTGTATTCCCCTGTCCATTCAGCCAGGTCCTGTCCCCATCTGCCTTCTCATCTTGCCTCCAGACAGGAGCTGCCCGCAGAGCCTCATGTGTCTACGTGAGCCAAGAAGCTCAGTCCTCACCAGTATCATTCTTTGTCTTATAGTCCAGTCCAGTCCCTGTCTGAAGAGTTGGCTTCGGGAGTGGTTCCAGTCTTGGGCTAACAGAGTGTCCAGGGACCGTGACATCTGGGGTCCCTCCAGTCTCAGTCAGACCATTAAGTCTAGTCTTTTTATGAGAATTTGAGGTCTGCATCCCACTGTTCTCCCGCCCTATCAGGGTTTCTATGTTGTGTTCCCCATCAGGGCAGTCATCAGTGATACCCAGGCAGTATCTAGTTCTTCCAGTCTCAGGCTGATGTAGTCTCTGGTTTATATGGCCCTTTCTGTCTCTTGGGCTCATATTTACTTTGTGTCTCCAGTGTTCCTCATTCTCCTTTGCTCCAGGTGGGTTAAGACCAATTTGATGCATCTTAGATGGCCGCTTGCTAGTGTTTAAGACCCCAGACACCACTCACTGAAGTGGGATGCAGAACGTTTTCTTAATACATTTTGTTATGCCTAGGCTGTAATTTTTAAGGGAGCAGATTGCCAGGGCTTTTCTGTCTTAGAGTGGCTGGGGGGTTCAAACTTCTGCCATTTTGGTTAGCAGCCAAGTGCTTAACCATTGTGCCGAGATAAATGATATTGCGAGCCCATGGCTATTTTGAAATACTCTTTACTAACAACTTTTCCATACATATATGCAAGTTGTGTATTTAAACAAATAAATGAACAAACAAACCCAACCCTTTGCCATCAAGAGTACTCTGACTCATAATGACCCTATAGGACAGAGTAGAACTGCCCCATAGAGTTTCCAAGGCTGTGATCTTTATGGAAGCAGGTTGCCAGGTCTTTCTCCTGCAGAGCATCTGATGGGTTCAAACCGCCAACCTTTCTGTTAGCAGCCAAGCGCTTAACCGCTGCACCACCAGGGCCCCTTTATGTTAAAAGTTGTATGTTCATATTCCCTAAATAAATTTCTTCCCAGCCTATTGTTTGGCTGTCCAATCTCTGGGACTTTTTGCACACGTGTCAAACCAAATATCTGTGATGCTAAACTACCACGTGTCTGCACCTTCCCTAGTTCTTTTTCCCTGTCATTGTCAATAACCTGTTTTTCAAATTCTGGCTTTGGAAAAAAACTCACATCCTTTTGCATTTTGTAAGCCAAGATAAAGTCTTTCTGTATTTTTGCTGTATAATTTCTAAAAATGTTTCCTTCATTTATCCATCAGTGCCAGAATTTTTTTTCTTTTTAAGACATTTAGCTGTCACTCATTCATCTTTCTTTTTATACCTTGGCTTCAAAATTATTATTATATAGGGATTGCCATCCTTTTTGTCAGTGTGGTCACCAGGATGCCCCATATCTAGAATTCTGTGATTGGTCTCTCTGCTTTTGTAGAACTCTGTAGAAGTTTCTTTCTACTTTAAATTCACTTTTTTTTTTTTTTTTTTTTAACAGTTCTCTTCCTCAGGGCAAAATATAATTTTGTGAAAGGTCTTTCCTCCCTGTATTCTTTATTTCTTATTTTTAGCTGTTAACCTGTATTTGGGTTTCATTTATTGGGAACTACCTCTTAGTGAATCCACTCTGATTTTATTTTTCTTTCTCCTGTCACCAGTATTAGACTCAAGCTACTCAAACAGAGGCTATTACTTTTCTGTTACTTTATCTCTGATGAAAGTCAGTTACCACCAAAAGACTATGACAACTTGGTGGTTCAACACTACTTTTCCCACCAGCATATTTGAGATGGTAACATAGTTTTATGCTTTTGAATTCTCTCTATTTCAAGAACCAAGGATAAAAATTGGAGTCCCTGGGTGGTTCACAAGGTTAAGTGCTCAACTACTAGCCAAAAGGTTGGTGATTCAAACCTACCCAGAGGTGGTGCCTCGGAAGAAAGGAATGGGAACTCTTTCGTATTTATGGTTTTGAGTATTTTTTTTTTTTCCTTTTGTTACTCTGCCATTCCATTTTTAGGTCCCCCGTTTCCTGCGTATTACTGCAGTTCCATCACTGCCCCACTCCCTGGCATTGTTGTTACTTCTGCCTCCCCATGCCTTGGGCCAGTGTATTTCTCCCCTTGTAAGGGAGATTGCAGCCTTCTTTGGTTGGAGATAACCGGAAGTTTCTACATACGAAAATGAAGATTGTCATCTTCTAGAAAAGTTACTTTCAAACTTTTTTGACCAGTCTTCTGATTAACTCAAAGTTAACTGGCCTTAATTACCTCTTTAAAATACCTTCAATACAACATAATTACAGGAGTGATATCTCTGGACCTTTGCTATATTCTCTTGGTTAGAAGCATGCCATAGGTCCTGTTCACCCTAGGATTACAAGAAGGTGTGAACACTAGGGAGTGAGAATAATGGGGGCCACTCTGGAGTGTCTACAGCACTCACCTTCTGACCCCTAATGATTCATGTCCCTCATATGTCTCAGGAATTCCTCCTGTGATAGCATCAGCTCAAAGACCCAGACCCCATCATCTAAATCAGATCCTGGTGCAAGATATGGTTTCTAGGTGTAATCAGTTAAGTACAACTCCTGGGTCTCAATTCTCCGTTTGTTGACCCGTGAAACTAAAGAGGCAAGTTAACTGTCCCTGACATACCTAACATAGAATGGCGGGACAGGCCTAGGATAACAGCTTTAGACATTTTAGTTCAAAAGGAAGGAAAATAGAAGGAATCACTGGTCCATGGAATTTCTGATATCCAGCTGGGTGAACACTAGCCGGAGGCTTTCTTTTTTTTTTTTAATTGAATTTCAAGTCTAGGGAATAATTCTGGACTCTGGGCTCTTGGTTTCACCCTCTGAGTCATCCTTTTTTTTTTTTTTTTTTGCATGAATGGTACCATGTGCTTGCAGCTGAGTAGTTAGTTTTATCAGCCTGCTTCTTGCAGTAGCATTTTGGGGTTCTGATAGTCTCCTTTCATTTTGCACTTTCTCTGTCCCTTTTGGAGCCCTGTTGACGCAGTGGTTCAGTGATAATGTTGCTAATGAAAAGGTCTGCGGTTCAAATCCATCAGCCGCTCCTTGGAAACCCTATGGGGCAGTTCTACTCTGTCCTATAGGGTCGGTATGAGTCAGAATTGACTTGAAGGCAATAGGTTTGGTTTTCTTTTTTTGATCTGTACCTTTTGTAGCGCTGGTGGTGCAGTGGTTAAGAGCCTGGCTGCTAACCAAAGGTTGGCAGTTCTAATCTACCAGCCACTCCTTGGAAACTATGGGGCAGTTTTACTCTGTCCTATAAGGTTGCTATGAGTCGTAATCGACTCGATGGCAACAGGTTTTTGTTTGTTTGTTTGTTTTCTGTCCCTTTTAGTTCAAGCTGGCAGTGCTTCTGCCGAAACAATTTTCTCAAAAGTCTTGTAGGTCTTTAATGAATTTCATGGGGATTCATACCATTAGACAGGCCATACCCACAAGTTTTTTGAGATAAATCATTCTCTACTTTGGTCCCCTGTTGAGATGGCTGAGGGACAGCAGCCCTCATCCCCCTAGAGGCCCTTGGATTTGATTGAGAGGCTCTATGAGGCATACCCTTAACTTCTTGAAAGGGACCTCATGTTGCTAAATTTCTGAGGTTTTAGCAAAATGCGGTATAGCTAACTCTTAGCTTTTTCTCTAGAGTACACTTTCCTGACAGTGAGTCCCTTCATTTTAGCATCTTCTGCCATCTAGAGAGGCTGAGAACTTTCAAAATTATTCAGTCCTAGTTCCTTTTTGCTTAATGGTTCTTCCCTCTTTTTCTTTCTCTCCTGTCACACTTTACTATAAGCAGCAAGAAAAAAAAAGTAATTTTGCTTGTAAATCCCCTTGTGTATATAACAGACTTTCCCTCTTAGAAGTTCTCTTTTTCACGTAACAGTAGGAATCAGTTGAACAAAGCTTTCTGCCACTGTATGACAAAGATCCTCCTTTCTCTTGTTTCCAACAACATGTTCCTCACTCCCTTCTGAGGCGTCACTGACAGCACCCTCTACATTCATGTTTCTGCTGTTTGTTCAAGGCAATCTAGGCTTTTTTTTAATACCCCTCAAAATTCTTCCACCCTCTACCCACTGCCGAATTCCAAAGTTGCTCCCACATTTTAGAAATTTGTTAGTGCAATGCCCCACTCTCAAGTACAAAATTCTGTATTAGTATTATGTGGCTCATAAGAAATTACCACAAATTTAGCATCTTAAAAGAGCATACGTTTCTTATCTCACACTTCTATGTGTTAACGAGTCAAGGCACAGCTTAGTGGGTTCTCTACTCAGGGTTTCCCAAAGTTGCAGTCAAAATGTTGGCAGGGCTAGATTTTCTTCCCTGGATCTTCTTCCAAAACCTTGTGGTTGTCGATCTAGCAATCTCACTCCTTGGAATATATCCTAGAGAAATAAGAGCCTTTACACGAACAGATATATATATATGCACACCCATGTTTATTGCAGCACTGTTTATAGTAGCAAAAAGATGGAATCAACCAAGGTGCCCATCAACGGATGAATGGATAAATAAATTATGGTATATTCACGCAATGGAATACTACACATCGATAAAGAACAGTGAGGAATCTGTGAAACATTTCATAACATGGATGAACCTGGAAGGCATTATGCTGAGTGAAATTAGTCAGTTGCAAAAGGACAAATATTGTATAAGACCACTATTATAAGAACTTGAGAAATAGTTTAAACTGAGAAGAGAACATTCTTTTGTGGTTGTACGGGGCCGGGGCGGGGGGCGGGGAGTTGGGAGAGGGGCATTCACTAACTGGATAGTAGATAAGAACTACTTTAGGTGAAGGGAAAGACAGCACACAATACAGGGGAGGTCAGCACAATTGGACTAAACCAAAAGCAAAGAAGTTCTCTGAATGAACTGAATGCTTCGAAGGCCAGCATAGCAGGGGCAGGGGTCTGGGGACCATGGTTTCAGGGGACATCTGAGTCAATTGGCATAATAAAATCTATTAAGAAAACATTCTGCATCCCACTTTGAAGAGTGGCGTCAGGGGTCTTAAATGCTAGCAAGCAGCCATCTGAGATGCATCAATTGGTCTCAACCCACCTGGATCAAAGGAGAATGAAGAACACCAAGGACACAAGGCGATTAGGAGCCCAAGAGACAGAAAGGGCCACATGAACCAGAGACTACATCATCCTGAGATCAGAAGAGCTAGATGGTGCCCGGCTACAACCGATGACTGCCCTGACAGGGAACACAAGAGAGAACCCCTGAGGGAGCAGGAGAGCAGTGGGATGCAGACTCCAAATTGTCATAAAAAGACTAGACTTAATGGTCTGATTGAGACTAGAAGGACCCCGGTGGTCATGGCCCCCAGACCTTCTGTTGGCCCAGAACAGGAACCATTCCCGAAGCCAACTCTTCAGACATGGATTGGACTGGACAATGGGTTGGAGAGGGATGCTGGTGAGGAGTGAGCTTCTCGGATTAGGTGGATGTTTGAGACTCTGTCAGCATCTCCTGCCTGGAGGGGAGATGAGAGGGTGGACGGGGTTAAAAGCTGGTGGAATGGACACAAAAAGAGAGAGTGGAGGGAGAGAGCGGGCCGTCTCATTAGGGGGAAAGTAATTGGGAGTATGTAGCAAGGTGTATATGGGTTTTTGTGTGAGAGACTGACTTGATTGGTAAACTTTCACTTAAAGCACCATAAAAATTATATAAAAAGAAAAATCCTGTGGTTGTTGACAAAATTCAGTTCCTTGTGGTTGTAGGACTGGGGTCCCCATTTTCTTGTTGGCTGTCAGCAGGGGACTGCTTTCAGTTCCTAGAGGCTATAAATGGGCATTTTAAGCAGCTAAGTTTGTGGTAATTTGTTAAGCAGCAAGAGAAAACTAACATAATTACCAACCCAAAACAAAAAAACCTCTAAAAGTTTTTTTAACAGCCAAGTGTGTTGACTGTTTATATCATCCAGAGATTCCAGTATATTAATAATAAAAAACAAACAAACAAACCCGTTACCATCTAGTCGATTCTGACTCATGGTGACCCTGTGTGTTAACTGAGTATAACTGTAATCTTCATGGAAGCAGTTTGCCAGGCTTCTCCTCTGTGGAGCCACTGGGTGGGTTCGAACTACCAACCTTTAGGTTAGTTGCCAATTGCAAACTGCTTGTGCCACCTAAACTCCTAGGATAATAATAGAAGCCGAAAACCAAACCTATTGCTGTTGAGTCAATTCCGACTCATAGCAACCCTATAGGACAGAGTAGAACTGCCCCATAGGGTTTCCAGGGAGCAGCTGGTGGATTTGAACTGCCGACCTTTTGGTTAGCAGCCGAGCTCTTAAGCACTGTGCCACCAGAGCTCACATATAATTATCAAGCATTACGGAATTCTGTTCTGGTTGTCCACAGGCTTAGGTGGACTGCTTCCTTTGAGCTACACGGTCTCTTCCTTTAGAGTCAGAAGCTCCCAGAGACCCAGAACTCCTCTTCCCACCGGTCTTTGAAGGCAGCATGACTCTTGTTTTAAACAGTTTCCTAATCTGTCAACCTGTCTAGAAAGAAAGACAAGATTGTGTCTTAGCTCTCATGTCTAAACTCTAGGAATTCCATTTTTTTCTGCCACAGGTGGAACTGAAAGAATTAGTTCCCATGTTCCTCTGTTTTCCAGTGTGAAATGCTCTTTTTTTTTTTTTTCTCCTTCATCCATAGTCAAAAGGGAGTTTCAAAGCTGCTTGACTTCTGCTTAACTTTAGCTCTTTGCCTTTAGAAGCTACTCATGGTATCATACCTAATCTACGTCAAATAATCTGTAGCAACTGTCATTCCCCTGGGATCAGGTACCGAACTATTTCTAGTTCTTACGCCTTCAGTAGAGCTTGGAGTTGCAGGATGTAAGCACACCTTGCATAACTTAATAGAGGGGAAAAGAAAAGTTTTAGAGAGATTCCATCTGTTCTATAAATGGACACGTATGCTCGGTTTTCTGCGCTTAGCTCTCCTGTAAATCACCAGGCTTCCACACAGCAATAAATTAAATCTGGATTAAATCCGGCAACATTACAAAGTTAGATGAAAATGTGTTGCTCAGGTTGTCACCTCATTATAGCAGATTATTTTGTAAAGACCGGAATTGCGCTGTATCCTCGTTCTCTTCCAGTGGTGCTTTTCTTTAATCATGCTTTTTAACCTGTTAATTCCTGGGCTGGTTGAAGGCTTTTTGCAGTAGTTATTACATATTTTGCCATTGTGCTTATTTAGTAGTGTGTGTTTATACCACTACAAAAAAGCTCTTCTTTGAAAGTTATTGACCTTGGAATAGAACCGAGGACCAAAAGAAGCCCTTGTGGTTTGTTGTCCTTAGCGGACCTCAAGTGTCTGTTCTTGCATTTCTTTTCTTTTGCAGCCCCTTACTGCTTTTTGTTTCAGTAAGTTTGCATGATATTCTGATTAGTGGCAGCATCTGTTTATCTAGAAACTGGTTTATCTAGGTTTATCCATAACTTTAGGTGTACATCTTGGTGGTGGTAGTGGTTAAAAAAAACTCGTTGCCAGTTGAGTTGATTCCTACTCCTAGTGACCCTAAAGGACAGAGAAGAACTGCCCCATAGAGTTCCCAACGAGCAGCTGATGGATTTGAACTGCCGACCTTTTGGTGGGTTCGAACTACTGACTTTTTGGTTAGCAGCCGAGCTCTTAACCACTGCGCCACTAACCCAGTGAAATCCAGTGCCGCGCCACTAGAGGGGGTGAACAGAGTGTAGTAAGTACGACCAACCGTTGAGAAGGCAGAGCAGATTGCAGAGGTCACTTCCCATGAATTTTTTAATAGCGACTACCTCTAGCAAAGTATTGTTCTCTTTTAAAGATGTGTGTTGTGTCCTCCTTCACACGTGTACTGAAGTTCTTTTTTATGGCTGTTATTGAGAAGAAAGGAGAAGGGAACCATAGACAAATGGACTCTGGGAAGGAAGACAAGATTGTTTCCTAGCTTTTCTGTCTAAACTCTAAGAATTCTGTTCTTTGCAATTCTAAAAAAAAATGTAGTGTCTAGTAATGAAATCTGTTTTGGGGAAGGTCAGTCTTCTTTAGAAATCTTGGTGTTGATATTTGTTGTTAACAACAATTGTTTTAAATATATTATTTATTGCAATATGCAAAATCTCGGGAAATTAGTGGAAGTCTGCAATCTGATACAACTCTTATTTGTGTATGTGTGCCCGTGTACATAAGTGTATGCACACACACATACACACACAGAGGAATAAATATCACAGTGGCCTTGCAAATAAACATGGAAAATTTGATTCACTCACAGTTTTTCTAAATGCATATAAAGAAACCTCCCTCTCTACCCTTTATCGCACCATTTAAGAGGGACAGTAAATACAGCAGTGTTAAATTCCCTTTGCACAACTCAAGTAGCTACTTCTCCCAGGCAGAAAGCCACTTGCAGAGTTATGTTCTCTTCACATTTGCTTAGAAAATGATAGAAACTTTACAGTAGTTTAAGGTAACCTAAAAATTGAAACTCTTTTCAGATCAAACTGTACACCCATCTATCCTGGATAAATCTCTGCTCATGTGAGGAGCAAGTGGCAGGCACAAAGGGTGGCCTGTTGATAGGGATTTATAACTGCCATTGATCTTTTGGCTATTACCTGCGATGATTGTGAAAAATATGTTCTCAGAGGCAGGTTGGTGAGGCGGGGGGAAATGTCTGTACAATTAAATCTTTTGGAACTTTTTCTAGATGGATGAAAAAAAAATTTTTTAAACACCAACTTTCCTTTCTGCAAATTTGACAAGAAAATGCATCACTATAAAAGCAAAAGAAGGAAACATGTCCAGGGTAGAAGATACCTCAGCAATCTGGTGCAAACTTATGAAGTAAAAGTAGAGCTTGATAGTAGCTGACATTAGATATCAAATTAGTGGTAAGATGTGGAAATGGCAATGATGAGAAAAGGGTGCGTTTCCGTAAGGAGACTGGCCTATACGTACTGACAATAAAAGTAACACCTTTAGTTCTTGATTTGGAGTTTACCCTGGAAGGCTGTGTAGGTGGCAACCTGAAAAAAATCCTAGATTACTCAAAGGGAATGATGGAAACTGTTTATATTTCTAATAGTGGTGTCTGTCTCCAGAGTTAGCAAGTATTTAATTTTACCTCCTGCCTCACTTTGTTTTCCCCTTGAAAATATGCTTGTATTAGATGTTTAAGTCTTTATGTATCATTTGGCTTCTTATATTTACATTTTTATTCTCATTCAAGGTTTTTGTTCACTACCTTGAGAAGAAAGTCTATGCTGCAGGTAAACTTGAATAGTGAAAATATTTAAAGGTCCTGCATTTTGCTGCTTTATCTTTCCCTCCTTCTGTGTCAGAGTGTGTCTGTGTTTCTGTACCTGCATGCACTGCTTTTCCTAATGGCCCTTGCTCCCTTTTGCTGAATTTCTGAGTCGTGGCAGAGTGCCTTAAAGTCAACAGAGGGCACCAGCAGCCTGCCTCTGTGTCTCCAAGTCACTCTCACATTCTTGGTTGTCTTCTTTCTTTCTTCCATTGTATCACAGTGGGCCATGTCCTAAACCTGCTTCGGTATACCGAAGCATGCATTTTTAAAGGTTTTCATCCACTTCTCTGGCGTTTTCTGTAAATATCTTCAAAGACAGCAAGACCTTGTTTGAAACACACATTTGTGGAATTGGGCTAAATTCTTGAAATCTCACTAAGGTGATAAAAATTAGATTGCTGTTCCTACTTTAAGAGTTCATAGGTTTCTGCAGACAAGTAAGTACTGAATTTAATTCCTTTACTCCTGAGCCCTAGGCTCACAAGAGGGCCGAAGTACTAGCCCCTGAGAGCCTTGCAGTCTAATGGGGGAGATAAGGCTAGTGTACCTGAGACAGAGGATGGTAATGTCCTATGTGATCAGCAAGAAGTAGAGATGGCACAGCTGAGGTAAAAGTGCTCTTTAGAGAAGAGACATGCCAGTGATGGCCAGAGTCATTAATTTCCTCTAAGTGTAGGCTGCTGTGACAGGTATTGTGAGTGCAGAGAACACTTAGACCTCAAGATCTGAAATCTTCGAGACTAAGTACAATAGCACTGAACTACCTACGGTTTCCCAAGTGTGATTTCTCATGCCTTTTCATATGCTCTTTCTCTCCCCTGCTCTCCCTCGTGCCCACATGTTGTGAACTCTTCTTCATCTTTAAAGATGCCCTGTAGCTGTTACCTCTTCCTGAAAAGGCTTTTCTTACCCTTCCACCCCAGCGTCCAGATAGAGCCATTACTTCTCACGCTCCGGCGTGAACATTTATAGCACTTCCCACCTGGTGTTCTAATTTCTAAGTCGTGTGTCTCCTCCTCTACTGGACTGGACTTGATACCCCTAGGGGACCTGGAGGACTCTGGAAAAGTGCATTATTTGTCTTCGTGTCTGGAGTGCCTTGCAAACACGTCGTGTCCGGGGTGACCGACCACGTGTCCTGGCTTATCTGCAACAGTTGTGGTTTCTGTGGTTAAGATGCCCCTTGCCCTAGCATCCCTTCCAGTGGGCACTGCTTTTCCTCTTAAAAGTTTCCTAGTTTGGATGATAAGTTTTATAGCTATGTAGTAGCTACTCAGAAAATATTTACAGATTGGATTAACTAAGTTGAACTCTATTGAAATAATAGTCTCAGTGAGACTTAAAAAGATGTACCCTTAGTGGCTTTTCTTTAGGAACATCCTAAGATGTACCAAGCAAATCAGTGGAAGGAAACCTAAGAAAAGATGATTTCTGGAACAGCTTAATTAATCTTAATCTGTGTGCCTAAGAGGAGGAACACTGTACTGGAAGTGAGGTGACATATGTGACCCAAAACAGGTTTGTTAACCTTTCTTCGTCTTCGTTTCCTCAATTAGAAATTAGACATACTAACGGCTTTACACATCTTATGGGGTTATTTTCTAATCTCGTGAGAGTAAATGTAAAAATGCGTTAAAAATTTAAAAAGGAAACTAAATATGAAATGGTCCAGTTTCTTTTGCCGAATCGTTCCTGCTTACTTTCCAAGTAATTCTCTCAACTCTGCAGAGAATTAAAGTGGAAGCAAGGGACAGGAGAGGCAACGAGAGCTGGCTTTTTTGTTAGTGGCACAAGAGTATGGTGGGGAGAGTACCAGAACTGATAGTTAGAAACCCTGGATTCTCATCTTCCCTCTGCTGTTGACTAGATCAGGAAGCTGGTGGCGCAGTGGTTAAAGACCCACGGCTGTTAACCAAAAGGTTGGCAGTTCGAATCTACCAGCTGCTCCTTGGAAACCTGATTGGGCAGTTCTATTCTGTCCTGTAGGGTCGCTGTGAATTAGAATCGACTTGATGACCATGGGTTTTTTGGTTTATACAAACAGTAATGAATAGTGAGAGATTCCCAGTATCTGAGTATACAGTAGGCATCATTGAGTTTATTTTGAGCAAAGGAGAGATTAGAAGGTGCATAGACATTGTTGCAGCTATGACATCCTCTGTGTTATAGAGCAGCAGCCATAGAAACCCTCTGGTATACACACAGCACAACGTATCAGAAGCATCATGTCAGTACAGAATACCTCATGAACGGTCACTGCTTAACAATCCAGCCTTCCCTTTGATGCTTGGTGCCTCTTAAATTTGCGTAGAAAATCTGAAGGGGCAGGTGGCAGTGTGCCAGAAGCCACAGGATAAATGCGGTGTGTCTTTCTATAGGGTCAATTTTATTTAATTTGAGGTGAAAGCATTATTTACAGCCTAAAATGAATGTGGATATATTATGAAGTAGAATGCGAAATTCACATGAATTTCATAAATAAAACATGAGCCTTGCTAAGGGTCCCTTCAGATAATGTCCCCAGATCCTGTTATTCAAACACTTAACAATTTATAAAGCACATTCCCATATCTTGATACGCTTTCTCTTTCCTTTGCCATTGCTGTAGTTTCGTGAAGGCAATGAAAGTAGCACTGCTCTAAGGGATGGGGAGCGGGGTGGGAAATGCACACGGGAAAACTCCAAGTGTAAATCAGAAGGATTTTGTGATGATACCAACCATTTCTCTCCAACAGAAGACAACAGCCGCCTCCCCCTGGGTCCTTTGCACCACTTGCTTATCTTGATTTTCCTCTTCCAAGTCCAGGGGCCCAAAATTGATAGGATGATGATCTTCCCTTGAGGCTCAGCCTTCTTTTTATCTCTGCCTTTCTCTCCAGCTACAGAATCCCAACCCTGACCTACAAGAATGAGACGTAATGGTACCTTAGGCCTGAGTGATGTCCAGGACCAATTGGCTACTTCCATATTGGTGATCCAGGCTGATGCCTAGGGTGATTTTGTCGTCCTGGACATCACAGCGAGCCTGGAGCTGTAGCCCCATCATCTGTCACCTTTCCCCTTCTGCGCAAGAGTTTGACCTTTGGTTCACGTTCTAGCTCTGCTGCCCTGGGAACCGGATAAGGGTAGTATGTCAAATATGTAGAAACACTGGTGGCGTAGTGGTTAAGAGCTATGGCTGCTAACCAAGAGGTCGGCAGTTTGAATCCACCAGGTGCTCCTTGGAAACTCTATGGGGCAGTTCTACTCTGTCATATAGGGTTGCTATGAGTTGGAATCGACTCGACAGCAGTGGGTTTGGTGCTTTTTTTTTTTGTCAAATATGTTACTAAGCAGTGTTGCTTATGGTAGAAAAAAAAAAAGATTTCTGATTGGTAAACTGCATCTGGCCTGGGGAACTATAAATGATCTATAAATATCTGATGGGCCTCTCTTTGGCCCTCCCTGAGTGTGGTGATTCTTATAGCTGATCATGTCCCTTGTGGGAATCTGGAAGCTATGCTTTCCAAGTTGTTACAATAGTTGGTGGCCTTGTTACACCTGAGATGTCACGGACAAAGATGATAATTACTGGCCGCTGCGTGGGGTCCTTCGGAAGAGGAATGACTGATGCTGCCCTGCTGCCCAGTGTGCTACCGAATAGTCCACTGCCAAATCTGGTCTGTGCAGAGTCTTATGGGTCTGACAGTTTAGGTGAACCTAGGAAGACCTTCTGGTGGGTCTTTTTTTGGTATCATATCATCTCCTAAAGAGTCAGGAGTGCTCTGACAGAAGTCATTACAAGTTCCAGTGGGGAAATAAGAAGAATTGGTAAATTATAGTGAGAAGGTCAGGAAAAACTTCTTAGAGAATTAGAATCAGCAGACTATCCAGGGGGCAGTACACATTTAGAAAATGTTTCTAGCATAAATGAATGAATGGGCTAACAATTAATGGATGGGGATCCCTATGGGCAAGTATAACTTAATGTGTTAAGCAAAAGGCTGCCGTGAAGTGCTTACCTGCTTGAGGTTTGAGTTAAAATCCAAGAAAAGAATTCTAGAGAGGTTGTGAACAGTTGTGTAAAGATGTTGGATCAGTATATGGTGGTGGCCCAAGATTCCAACCCATGGGACTGTGGCGTGTGTAAGAATATTCGAAACAAAGCTTCATCTTTCCCGTGCCCAAAGACTGAGTGTAAACGTCCTGAAATAGTGTCTCTATTTCTAGTCCCCACACCACAAGAAGACAGTAAAACTGGAAATGGTCCCAAGAACAGCCACAATGATTAATGATGCTTATCTCAAAGCACTGATTGTGTATCCCTCTCATGTGGCAATTAATCATGTCCGCAAAGGTAGCAAGCTATAATGGAAGGGCTACTGGGCTAGAGAGGTCAGAAGACCTGCATCTGGTTGCCATGTTACCACTTGGTAGCTCAATACGTTAGACTAGTTACATGACGTCTCTGAGCCTCAATTTTCTTATCTATAAAATGGGAGGAATGATGTCTGCCTTGACTACTTTATACAGTTGTTGGAATTCATAGTACGACCATGTATATGAAAGGCTTTGAGAATTATAATATTTTAACTATTTTCATTATTATGCAGTTTCTTGCATGTTCTTCTTCCATCATTATGTTTAACACTAGTGCTGTTAATTTAATTTTGTCATATATTTATGCCTTGACTCCAAGTATAGCGAAAGCATCTTTTTTTTTAGCTTTCAAGTTAGAACTTATATGCTGTTAATAAAACCGGGAGCCTTGGTGGCACAGTGGTTAAAAGCTTGGCTGCTAACCAAAAGGCCGGCAGTTTGAAGCTACCAGCTGCTCCTTGGAAACCCTGTGAGGCAGTTCTACTCTGTCCTATAGGGTTGCTATGAGTTGGAATCGACTCGATGGCAATGGGTTTGGTTTGGTTTAATCCTTGTGCTGAGCTCTATACATGAATTGTTCCATACAATCTCCCAGCAAAACTAAGAAACAGGTACTGTCATTAATCCCTATTTGATAAATTATACGCAGAGGTCTGTAAAGGTTATCTGACTTGCCCTGGTAGCAGTGGTGGGGTCAGGTCTCAAACCTAGGCCACCCAGCCAGATGCTGTGACTTTCATGTCCTGCTGTCTTGCCGTTGTGGATCCCCAGACTATCTCACCATACATGGTATCTCTCTTCTCCATAAAGATGGACCTTCAACGTATGACTCTTCATCATGGAGGGAAAAAAGTACGTTTTGGAGGAGATGTAGAACAGTGTGCTTGTTTCATGCAGGTTGTGGGGATGGTGAGCATGGACTCATTCACCCATATCCCAGACCTGTGCCCCTGGGGTTTGAAAGAGAGAGTGCCAATACGAAGAAAATACTGTGTATGGAGTTCAGAGTAAATTTATGGAACTCTTTACCCTTCGAGATGAAACAGACGGAAAATATAAATAGACTAAGAAAGCGTCTAGGTGAATTCATGGATGTCAGATCCATAATGGACTGTGAAGAGAAACCGGGGATATTGGGGTCAGTTTCCCAACCTTTTGCAGCTGACGACATTACAAAATAGCCGTTGATGCCTCTGTCTGAGATCCAGTACCTGACCGGATGGATCACTGGTCTGACCCAGGGCGGCATTTCTTATGCCTAAAACTTTTAATTTCAGGCTTTCTGGCATACCTATATTGAATGCTTGCGATTATGGAATGAAAATTTATCATTCTAACAGATTATTTATGGTCTTCAGTAGCTAGGTTTCCGCTTTTTCCCTTAAATATAGAAAAGAAGTCTGGTGTAGATTAGTTTATCTGCCAATTTCTGAATCCCGAGAAAGAGCCAGAGGTTATGTGGGCTTTGACGTTCTTGTGTTTTAATTGTGTTTGCCACTTTTGGTTTATATATTTGCTATGGTGACAGTGATGACTGGCATTAAGGTAATGAAAATCCTTATAGCCAGATTATCCAGCTCTTATCAGCCTTACAAAAATTACGGTAGCTAACACTCTGAGTGCTTACTATGTGTCAGGCCATTTTAAATACCTTGTGTGCATTAGCTCACTAAATTCCCATTTTACTGATGAAGAAAATGAGGCATAGTAAGATTGAGTGACTTTCTCAAGGTCACATGTGCAGCAGAAGGGCACAGACTTAGGATTTGGGACTGGAGTCTGGTTCCGGGCTGTACTCTTTGCCGTGCTGTGTGATGGCCCCTCTATTCCGTAGAAGTTGGATACACAATGGGAGGGGCTGTTTAAGTCTGAGTAATTTCGCCTAAGGTTGAAGGCCAATTCAGTATATCAGACAATAAGTACTGGATCAGAAAGACTGTTGACTAGAGTTTTGCTGGTAATTTTGCCAAAAATGAACACTGCAATCTTTGGTGCTTAAATTTTCTACATCCCACTTTTGTCACCTGCAAAAAACGAAGGTCAACCTAGGTTATGACTAAGATCCTTTTCCATTTTCAGCTTTAGACCTTCATTCTCATTCCGTATATAGAGACAGATTTTATTGTAAGACATAATACTAAGTGATCAGGATGGAAGGATGACGCCGTACCAGACTTCAGGAACTCACAGTCTAATGAGGGGGCAGACACAGGGTACAAGGCCAATGGTTAACCTGTTTTATTAGTGCAGTTTAAAGACTGCTTCAGTATCCTCGCAATGCTGTGTGAACAGCCTGAAGTCTATGTCATTCCTTATATTAAGGCGCCAGAGAAAGCAGCGAGGAAGGAGAGGAGCGTTACGGAAAAGTAGCTTTCAGCATCCCAACACTGAACCTTGTTTCCACCAGTGACTAACCTGCAGCTGTCTTTTGGGGCATCTTTTCCTATAAAATGAGGATGGGATTCCCCAGCGACTCCCAGAGATATCAATATTGTCAATAATTGAGTGTTAGAATACTTAATTTCTAAAAAGAAGTCAATATCTTTTGAACTTATTATGAGGACTCCACAAAATATGGCCCCAGATGAAACATAGGACTATGTCAGACTTTTTGCTCCTCAGAAGCTAACTGAAGCCCTGGTAGCATAGTGGGTAAAAGCAATGGCTGCTAACGAAAAGGTCAGCAGTTTGAATCCACCAGGCGCTCCTTGGAAACTCTGTGGGGCAGTTCTACTCTGTCCTATAGGGTCTCTATGAGTTGGAATCGACTAGATAGCAATAGGTTTGGTTTGGTTTGGAAGAAGCTAATTAATGAGTCATAGCTTCTATCCATTGAAGGGCCGTGTCATTTAAGCCAGAAAACCTTTGGGAGTAATGCTCTGAAGAAACAGGTGTTCTTCTGGCTCTTAGCGTCACCTTTTACGTTCTCCCAGGACTTTATTTTCTTCATCTGTAGAAGGAGGAAACCCTGGTGGCGTAGCAGTTAAGTGCCATGGCTGCTAACCAAAGGGCCAGCAGTTGGAATCCACTAGGCGCTCCTTGTTGACTGAGGCAGTTCTACTCTGTCCTGTAGGGTTGGTATGAGTCAGAATCGACTCGATGGCAATGGGTTATGGTTTTTGTACAAGGAAGGTGCTAAACTAGATGATTCCTAAGATTCTGTAAAGCTCCAAAATTCCAAGCTTCTCTGATTATGGCGAAAAATAATGTATCAGAATATAGTCGTTTTTGTTTAAAGCCACAGATTTCAGTGATCTCATCACATTAAAAGAAAAATTGCATTTATGAATTTAAAGAGTAACTTGGCTTTGTGAAAACAAGCTAAGGGAAGAATTATTTCTCTGGAAAAGAATTATTTTAGGCCCCTTCTTAAGAAATCAGAAGTCTTAGATAAAGTGATTGTGGTTTCTTTGAAAGAATGGAGTACATGAGAGGCAAGGGAAAAATTAGAATCCATTGAAATCATTGTCAAGTAGTCTGCTTAATTACAAAAGAAAAAGAAAGCCAGGAAAGTGCTTTGCTACGTACAAAATCCTGTTGTTTCTAAAGCAGACTAGCTGTAAGACCCTGGTTAAAATTTACTTTGCATTTTCTGTGCAGATGTTTAAGGGTGAATACTTTTCTCTTTTTTTAGGCTGAGCTAGGAAAGGTGAGAGTTAATTTTTCTCATGATCCTGGCATCAAGTAATAAGACCTTGAAAAGAGAAAGAAATCAAGAAATTATTACAAGAGAACTGTCATTTTGGAGAACTTCCAGAAGAGTTCTTCGGTAGTTCAGGAGTTTCACTGGTGTTGCATTGTTATTTTATTTTGCGGCATGATTTGATCTGAACCCTTTCCTCCCTGTTCAAATATTTTATGTAAAAGCATCTTGACAATACCAGCCCCTATCTTTAATTTTCACGCCATACCAAGTAAAATATGCTTTGAAATGAAAACGTTTTGTATTTCATCTCAACACTTAAATATGTTGTGGGTTCTGATTTTTCTATGACTAACAAAAATAGAATGGATTAACCTATTTTTGCTGGAATAGCTGTGCACCAACCAAATTGTCAGCTGAAGATTATTTCAACTTTGGAGGCGTAAGCCCAGATGGATTGGAAGTTGACTGAGTCTGCTGAACACTAGAGTGTGTATTTCTTTTGGTCCTTTTTTGGTTGAGTTCCTATGGAAATAATCCATTGAGGTCACTTTGTCCAGAGATAAGAAAACCACATAAAATATCAATCCACCAGAGTTCTGCAGGTTGTGATTTGGGGATCAGATAATTGTTTTGATCCACTTATATTTCATTTAGAGTGTGGATATGCTTATATCTTATTTTGCTGTAGACTGAAAGTTTCATTGCTGCTTATTCATTTAATAGTTTTCTGGTGATAAATATAGGGTAGCCTAGGCGTAGTGGCTAAGTGCTATGGCTGCTAACCAAATGGTCGGCAGTTCAAGTCCGCCAGGCGCTCCTCGGAAACCCTATGGGGCATTGCATAGGGTCGCTATGAGTCGGAAACAACTCGATAGCACTAGTAGCTAAGAGAAATATAATTCTCTACCACTTACAGCTTATTTGCTCACCTACCTTAGTGCCTAGAGAGGAAGCATGGGGCTGGAGGATCTGCCAACAGAGGGTTTGTGGCCTGGAACTCAGGATGCAGTGGTTTCCTACAAAATGAGGGTGGAATTCACCACTCATTCAGTGAGAGATGGAGGAAAACAACACCAGGCTTGTGGGCACAGACGAAGCTTCCTGGATTGAAGCCAGTACTTTGAGATGTGGCAGAATGTTGAGAAAACAGAAGATAAGGAGTCAGAAGACTTGAGTTTAGGCCCCAACTCCATTGCTAACGGTGGGTGCTTGGTCCAGTCACTTAATATTTTTGACTTTCATCATTATCACCATCCCTATTTTACACATCAGAAATATGACAGTGATGGTAACAATAACAGCTACCATTTAATGCTTATGTGCCAGGAACTGGTCTAAGCGCTTTATACAGATTATTTAGTTACATCTTTTATTACTATATGCATTTTATGAATGAGAAAATCGTTAAAGGCGATTTGCTAGACTAACAGCACTATTTAGTAGTGGAGTTAGGATTTGAATGTATGCTGCTTGGTTCCAGAGCACCCAGCCTACAGGTTATTAGGTTTTAATGATGTTGTTTATGAGACAAGAACTTTCTAAAGGTAAATTTTGCTCTAACAGTGTTTTATTCAAATTATTGATTTTTGTCATGTAGGATAGAGATATAATTGTCACCACCGTTCAGTGGTATTTGTAATGCTATGCAAATATTGGAATCTAGAGGCTAGTGAGATCAAAGATCTTTAACATATATCCCTTTATCTATTTAGAAATGTAATTAAATTTTATAGACCCAAATATTGTTGCTTGGGTAAGTCTCAGGGGTTCTGGCACACTGATATATAGCTATATAATGTTAATCACTTAATTCCTTCTTTTTTTCCTACATCCTAGAATCCTTCGGCATTATTCCTCTAGGCAAAGAGTTTCATGATTGTTTATGTAAACATCTCGCACCAGGACGTCTTTCCAAATTGGCGGGGTGAATTCAAAATGAACTTGAAAGTGTTTGTGTATATATAAGCATCCGTCCTGATTTTTGGATTGCAGATTTGGGAATCAAGGCGTGCCACATTACCAGAATCTATTTTGGTTTCTGAGTTGTGAGTAGCCAGTAGTGAGGATCCTGATGGCCAGGGATTGATCTGAACATTTCCGGATCCAGCAGATTCTTGATTTTGGATGTTGAGGAGCTGAGTAGCGAGAGTTCAGACAGCAAGGGGTGTCTACATTTTTCTTATGCAGTAGTTTTGTAGAAGTTAGGTGTAGTTCTAGAATATAAGGAAAGTTTTAATTAGCTTCTCTCTTTTTTTTTGAGATTGTATCCTGTATTATTTTTTTACATTCCTGACTAACCTCTCTGGATCCCATTTGTATCATTTCTCTGTCCTCGTTGACTTTCTGTTACACCTCCAAATTTAGGTTCATCTGGAAATTTAATTAATGTGCCGTTTACTGCTCCTTCCAGATCACTAATGAAGACGTTAAATAAGACTTGATCCCCAGAGCGCCCCACTGGACACCTCCACACAACTTCATCTTCTGTCATTTATCAGTGCATGTTGTTTATGGTCCTTTGTTCAGGTTTCAGCCCGTGAGGGAGTGCTTAGACAAAACCCAATTTGAGTTAATTTTTCCAGTAAGACTGTAAAAAACACCGTGCCAGATTCCTTTTTCCATTAACGATGTGTTATTTGCTGTTTTCTACAGCCTGGTGACTTGCTTTCTGCCTTGTCCCTGCCCTCTCTCCCAAGCCACCAGCGTTTCTTCTTTGGGAGATGCAGAAAGGGAGCAGTTAGCTGCCATAGCTTTGTGAAAAAACAAAAAAAACAAACCCAAAAAACCAGTTGCCATTGAGTTGATTCTGACTCATGGCGACCCCACGTGTGTCAGGGTAGAACTGTGCTCCATAGAGTTTGAAAAGGCTGATTTTTCTGAAGCAGATCCCCAGTTCTTTCAGGACGCCTCTGGGTGCGCTCAGACCTCTAACCTATTGGTTAGTGGCCCACCGTGTTAACCATTGCGTCACCCAGGTGCCAAGCATTAAGACATGGTCTCAGGTGATTCCTTGTCTAAAGTGTTGTGCATCCTTACACAGAGGTGCTTAGCCATGTATTTATTGATTCATTTATATATGAGAGAGATTTGGGGAGGGAGGTATATCTTAATTTGGTTCTCATACCAATGTATGAGAACCTCTCTGTCATCACTTAATATGTCTCTGATGTTTCATGATTCATTCTGTTTGTAAGCCAGCACAGTAGGCCCTCATCTCAAACACATTTAGTTTTTGTGTTTTTGATGATAGGTGAGACCTTGAAGATGCAGGATATGTTTTCCTGAGATATTTGGAGTTGCTCACTGTGACACGGTGTTTGGAATATGACAACAGGTTTGGTGTGGCCAGGAGGGGTGTGGGCCAAGTTAGCAGGCCAGAGAGGGAGCCTGCTTAACTGCCCAGAATCTATTTTGCAGCCAGCTTGTCATTTTTTACTTGAGGTTATTTCTACAGTAACTGTTCCGGGGAAAAAATAATAATTAGAACAATTTCTTTGTGAAAAATGAACACTAACTCAGATGTAACAACTCAGTAAAAGTTGAAAAGCAGTTAAGTTGAGGGATGAAGTTACAATCATAAAACATGTGACTCTGACACTGGAATGGGGAGGAAGGGAGGATTCTGTCCAAATATATATCAGTTTGCAGAAATACAGTGTAATGTCAATCTGTGGATTGCCTCATGTGAATTTTAAAGAAGTACAGCCAGAATGCTCCTTAGAAGCGAGGATGGCAAGACTTTGCCTCACATACCTTGGACATGTTTTCAGGAGGGACCAGTCCCTGGAAAAGGACATCGTGCTTGGTAAAGTCGAGGGGCCTTGAAAAAGGGGAATACCCTCAACAAGATGGATTGACCCTGTGGCTGCAACAGTGGGCTCAAACATAATGTCGATGGTGAGGATGGTGCAGGACCGGGCAGTGTTTTACTCTGTTATACACAGATAGGGTCGCTATGAGTCGGATCTGACTCCATGGCACCTAACGACAACAACTTAAATACTTAAGCCAACTTAGTATGCTCTTGTGGCCCTGCAAAAAACATTAAAGAAGATGAGAGAGATGTTCATCTATCTACTGGTTTATTAGTTGCACTATATCCTGTGCCTCCTTTGTGCAAGGTGCTATATAGCAGGTGCTGGAAATTTGGAGGTAAATAAGACACAGTTCTTAGGTTTGTGCTGCTCTGTCTGGTGGTGGTGGTGAACGTGTAAAGTGAAGCAGCACAAGGTGATACGTTCTATGCAAGCAACGAGTTGAAAATGTTCTGAAAACACAGCAAAGGTAGCACCTTGCCTGGAACAGGCATAGGGAGGTGTGATCAGATCCTAAGAATGGGCAGGTGTCCACCAGGCAGAGAAGGGCCAAGAAGCCTTTCAGGCAGAGGGTAGAACATGTGCACAACCCAGATGCTGTGTTAGAAATGGCGTGAAGTGCTGGTGGTTAGTCTAGGGGTGAGGCTGGGTGTGGTGGTGACTAACACGGTAGGTTGGAGTGGGTTTTGAAGGCCGTCAGAGTGACACATTAGAGTCACAGAACCAGGGTAGCATCAAGGTCAGATCAGTATTTTCAAAAGACTATTGAGGCGACAGGGAGGAAGGCAGACAAGAGAAGAAGGCATCAGGGAGACTGGGGCAGCAAGACCACGAAGGACCTCTCTTGACTGATTGCTGAGTTCAGGGGTAAGGTTACCCTGTCCTTGCTTCTCTTCTGCATGTCAGTGTGATTCAGTGTCACTCTGTGGCCTTGTGATTCACCAGGCATGAAACTAGGCAAAAATAGCCTTTGTTTTTTTTACAAGTACTATGCAAATAAGAAAAATATCCTCAGCATGCTGATAAAATTTCAGGAAGAAAAAACGATGGATTATATCCTTAAACATAATAAATGCAAACCCATGATGGAGAATAAAGGTAAAAAGATGTGGCAAAAGAGTTGATAAATTGAGATTTAAAAAAAATGTCTCCTACTATTTTAATTGGCTACCCGCTTAACTCACGCAGTGAACCCAGGAGAGGATGACTGAGTGGCAGGCGATATTACCGGCAGCCTGAATCAATCTCGTGCCCCCGTATTTGTGGGAGAACATCCCACATTAGGACTGGGATAAATTTTTCAGCAGAGGAAGGTGAAATGTCAGGAAGACCATAGATTATGCCAGAGCAGAGTACTTGGGAAATTAGAACAATGAAAAGCTGACAAAGCACTGGGTCCAGATGAAATACAGCTTGTGTATATGCTCTGCATTGCCTGATTCTCATGGTTGGAGGCCATTTGAGGCCCCTTTGTGTTTCCACTGTGCCAGCCCCTGCTCGGGCTGTGCAGTTGCCTGAGAGGAAGAAGGGAACTGCCAGCAGAGCTCTTCCTAGGTCACAGTGTCTTAGAGCCAGCGACCCAGGTCCGCAAGTTTTGGGGGCCACTGGAGCCTTAGCTTTGACTGCTGTGGGAGAGCAGTGAGGCGGGAGGCAGCCTGGAGGTTAATCTGTGGCCACTGCTAATTAAGACCCAGGTTGTGTGCATATAATGAGTCCTTCGAGATTTCCTTTTCTCTGCCTCCCTCCCTCCATCAGGAGCCCATTCTCTTTTTCTCTTCTCCTGCCCAGGCCCCAGCTTTGCCCTTCAGTTTCTGACCTGAACTCTTACAACTAGACACCTACAACTAGGATTCGTAAATCACAGGTTCAAACACTCTCTTCCTCAAAAGCTAGCAGTGGTTCCTTCTTAGCTGCATGATAAAGCCTGAGCCCCTTAACAAACGAGCGGCATAGTGGAAAGGGCACTGGTTTTAAGTTTAGGCAAATGGGGATTTTCACTCTGGCGTTGATGTTTATTAACATTGTGGCCCGGAACAATATGTTGCACCTTTGTAAGCCTCAGTTTGTGTCTGTAAAAATGGAAATAATCCACACTGATGGGATTACAGTGAATATTAAATGCCCTGCCGTAATGTGTACAGTACCAACACCATGTCATTCCCCTTCTATGAGCTTGCCTGAAACTACTTTCCACCCTCATCTCCTAGGACATCTCTCCAGAACCCTAGGGCTTCAACCTTACTAGCCTCCTTGCCATGTTGTTGTTAGGTGCTGTCGAGTCGGTTCTGGCTCATAGCGACCCTATGTACAACAGAATGAAACACTGACGGGTCCTGCACCATGCCTACAATTGTTATGCTTGAGCCCATTGTTGGAGCCACTGTGTCAATCTATCTTGTTGAGGGTCTTCCTCTTTTTCACTGACCCTCTACTTTACCAAGCATGATGTGCTTCTCCAGGGACTGATCCCTCCTGACAACTTGTCCAAAGTATGTAAGGCGCAGTCTCGCCATCCTCTTCCAAGACAGATTTGTTTTCTTCTGGTGGTCAGTGTTCTTCACCAGCATCATAATTCAGAGGTGTCATTTCTTCTTCAGTCTTTCTTATTCATTGTCCAGCTTTTGTGGGCATGGGAGGCGAGTGACAATACCTTGTCATATATTACCTGAACTCCCCCAAGTACTTTTATGATTCTTGGGCTTCTTTTCCTGCTTCTCTCTCATCCTTAAAGATTCTTTCTTCTAGTCTCTGTCTATCAAAATCTATTTCATCTTTCAGGGATCAAACGTAATGTCTAATCTGGTTATTTAACATCTCTAATCCTCTCACCTCTCTCCTTTACCCTGTGTTAGGCTTGGTGTGTAAGGGCGTCCAGCAGGTGGAACCCTCATTAAAGCTCTGCTGCTTGTTAACTCCAGGAATTAGAGGTGGTCAGCCAGCCTCACTGGGTCTCTGAGTGTCTGTTTGACTGATGGGATGATATATTTGTTGTACCTTCATTACAGGTTGGAATTGTGTATCAGAAGTAGAGTTGCCAGATAAAATACAGAACACCCAGTTAAATTTGAATTTCAGATAAACAACAGATATTTTTTAGAATACATATCTCCCATGCAAAATATGCTTAGTTCTAAAATTGGTACCCTTAATCAGAGGACATACCTTAAATGTGAGGTTCAGATATCATCCATTCTAGAGTTAGGGTGGCAGCTATGGTCAGCCTGTAGTATACCTATGTCATGTACTAATAGAGATAGACAAAGCAACTTTAACCACCAAGAATTTTTTAAGGCTGATGGAACCAAAGATTTAGCCATAATAAGCAGCCAAGTCTCTTCCCATCTCCACCTTTGTTTCCAGAGTACAGTAAATGGCGGGCCGCCTTGTTCTTTCTTCCTGTCTCAGCCTAGGTGTCGCCTCCTTTGGGAAGCCTCATCTAAGGCCTAGACTGCCTGCTCCTCCCATGTGCACTGTTTAATTTGCCCCTTTTATAGTTTATCACTCTGAATTGGAGTTGACTCTTGGTCTTCTTATTTCCCTGTACTCTACTGTGAGGTTTTTGAAGGGAGGAATTATATCTCACATAAGGCTCTATTTCCAGATCTTTACATATAGTAATAAATATTTGTTTAATGAATGAGCATATTAGAATTAAATATGTACTGGAATGTAATGCCTTATTTATTCCAGAGTTGGTGTTTTGGCTCAGCCTTCAATTTTATAGGGAACTATTTCTTGCCATTAGAGTAGAAGGACTCTTTAGAGGCCCTGATGTCCAGGCTTTATTTTATTTTTATTTTACATAAAAATACATTTTTGTAAAGGTGATCATGTACCTGCTTAAAAATTCAAGCTGTACGAAGAAGCTACAAATTAAATCTCCCTTACACCCTTAACCACCAAATCTCCAGTTTCCTACTCAGAGACAATCACTGTTACCCAGAGGGATTTTAATAAATCAAAGTTAAATGTTAGGGTGAGTCTAAAAAGTATCAATGTCAGATTTGTGTACAGGCATTTTGGAAAATCGTACTTTACTATACCTGAAAGAAGCCCTGGTGGCGTAGCAGTAATTGCTCTGCTGCTAACCAAAAGGTCGGCAGTTTGAACCCACCAGCCCCTTCGAGTGAGAAAGATGTGGCAGTTTGTTTCCATAAAGATTTACAACCTTGGAAACCTTATAGGGCACTTCTGTTCAGTCCCATAATGTCACCATGAGTCAGAATCGACTTGATGATAGTGGGTTTACTTTTTTAGTTTTATTTTACCGGAAAATGTATATGTAATTGAATGAATAAATCTTGCTTGGTTCTAGAATGATACCTAACTCATTGCAATTGAGATTTTAAATAGGATGCATGTTTGGATTTGAGTGTGTAGGGAAAATAAGAGAGTCAGTATTTTTCTGATGACTCCATAACTCTAGCAAGACAAGTAGATCGAACAGGTGAAGAGTCAGATGGTGAAATTTAAGGCGAATGGGAATATCCCACTGCCAGTCAGTGCTTTGCCATTGTCTGTCCTAGACACTTGAAATGTCACCATTAGAATGCCCTTCTGTTGAGTCTTGGGGCAAAGGTCCTTGAAAGGAACTACCCTGGAAAACTCAAAAAGGATCTCTGCATCGTGTCTAACCTGCTTGAAGCTATTCTCACTTCACACTTTGTCAGGAATCAGTTATCAGTTAATTTTCAGCTAGCTGAGAGTCCATTCGGGTCGGGAGAAGGGAGAAATGAGGCAAAAGATGGGGATGCCAGAGTGATGGATTCTGCCAGCAGAGTTTGGGATCACCCAAATGACCTTAGTCACCGTTTCAGTACAGTGGTGTCTGTTCGTGGGCCTCATCTTGCTCACAGCCCTTCTTATTCCTCCGTATCTTCATCAGAGTCACTCAGTCCTGCACCATCCTCACAATCATTCCTCTGTTTGAGCCCATCGTTGCAGCCTCAGTGCCAATCCATCACACTGAACACCTCTTTTTTGCTAGCACTCTACTTTACCATCAGCAGGCTAATGGTCTAATAAAAGAAAGAGAACATCTACTACAATATCCAGAATAAGAGGAAGAAAATGATAAATGACAAAATGTCATCAGACAGATAAAATTTAATAGTTTAGAAGACGAGTGTGGATGTTTTAACTTGAGATGCTTAGAGTAGTACAGTGCTCGGGGTGGGAGGGTGTTCCTATTTGTAATTTTTCTCCTGCTATTTTTTTTATAAGGACTACGGAAACCCTGATGGCATAGTGGTTAAGTGTTACAGCCGCTAACCAAAAGATCACCATTTTGAATCCACCAGGTGCTCCTTGGAAACTCTATGGGGCAGTTCTACTCTGTCCTCTAGGGTTGCTATGAGTCAGAATCGACTCAATGGCAACAGGTTTGGTTGTTTTGGTTTTTATAAGGACTACTGAAGATTTATGGGAAGGAATCAGAGTCCTGGAATCTTAAAGTGGGAACATTGCTAAGTATGTTAAACAGCGTCATGTTGAGGTACTATGGACTGATGTAGTGGAAAGAACATGCATGTTTGAGTCAAATAGACCTGCATTTGTATTTTGCAATGCCTGTCAGTTTGTCGTGCTGTGGTGGCTTGTGTGTTGCTGTGATAGTGGAAGCTGTGCCACCACTATTTCAAATACCGGAAGTATCATCCATTGTGGACAGGCTTCAGTGGAACTTCCACACTGAGACAGACTAGGAAGAAGGACCTGGTGGTCTACTTCTGAAAAAAGTGGCCATTGAGAGTGTTGTAAGTAGCAACAGAACATTGCCTGGTACAGTGCTGGAAAATGGACCGCTCAGGTTGGAAGGCCCTCAAAGTACAGCTGGGGAAGAGCCGCCTCCTCCAAGTGGAGTCGACCTTGATGTGGATGGAGTCAAGCTTTTGGGACCTTCATTTGCTGATGCGGCATGATTCCAAAAGGGAAGAAACAGCTACAAACATCCATTAATAGTTGAAATATACGAAGTATAAATCTAGGAAAATTGGAAGTAGTCAAAAATGAAATGCATAAAGATTGATATTCAAGGCATTAGTGAGTTGAAATGGATTGATGTTGGCTATTTTGAATCAGACAATCATATGGTCTACAAATTGAAGAGGAATGGTGTTGCATTCATTATCAAAAAGAACATTTTAAGATCTATGCCGAAGTACAACACTACAAGGAAGATCAGTTAATACGGCTATTATTCCTGTTTATGCACCAACCACTAATGCCAAAGATGAGGAAATTGAAGATTTTTCCCAACTTCTGCAGTCTGAAATTGATCAAACTTGCAATCAAGATGCATTGATAATTACTGGTGATTTTTGTTTTGTTTTGTTTTTGGAGTGTGAAAGTTGTAAACAAAGAAGAAGGATCAGATCAATAGTGGGAAAATATGGCGTTGGTAATAGAAACGACACCAGAGATCGCATGATAGAATTTTGTAAGACCGATTACTTATTCATTGCAAATTTCTTTTTGCAGCAGCATGAACAGCAACTATACTCATGGACCCCACCCGATAGAATACACAGGAATCAGGAATCAAATCGACCACATCTGTGGAAAGAGACGATGGAGAATCATCACTCAGAACGAGGCTCCAGGCCGACTGTGAAACAGCCCATCCATTGCTCATATGCAAGTTCAAGTTGAAGTTGAAGAAAATTAAAACAACTCCATGAGAGCCAAAACCCAACCTTGAGTATATCCCACCTGAATTTAGAGACCATCTCAAGAACAGATTTGAAGCATTGAACAATAATGACCAAAGAACCAGACAAGTTGTGGGATGACATCTAGGATATCATACATGAAGAAAGCGTGAAGTCATTAAAGAGGCAGCAAAGAAAGAAAATACCACAATGGATGTCAGAAGAGACCCTGAAATTTGCTCTTGTACATAGAGCAGCTGAAGGGAATGGAAGAAATGAAAAGAGCTGAACAGTCAGATTTCAAAGGGTGGCTCGAGAAGACAAAGTAAAGTATTGTAATAAAACATGACAAGATCTGAAGTTAGAAAACCAAAAAGGAAGGGCACACTTGGCATTTCTCAAGCTAAAAGAACTGAAGAAAAAATTCAAGCCTCCAATTGCAACACTGAAGGATTCTATGGGTAAAATATTGAACGATCCAGAAAGTATCAAAAGAAGATGGAATGAATATACAGAGTCACTGTGCCAAAAAGAATTGGTCGACATTCAGCCATTTTATGAGGTAGCATATGATCAAGAACCAATGGTATAGAAAGAAGAAATCCAAGCTGCACTGAAGGCATTGGTGAAAAACAAGGCTACAGCAGTCATTAATATTTTGGGGCCCATTGTTGTAGCCACTGTGTCATTCCATTTTGTAGAGGATCTTCCTCTTTTTTGCTGACCCTCTATTTTACCAAGGATGATGTCCTTCTCCAGGGACTGGTCCCTCCTGATAATATGTTCAGAGTACTTGAGACAAAGTCTCACCATCCTTGCTTCTCAGGAGCATTCCGTCTGTACTTCTTCCAAGACAGATTTATTTGTTCTTCTCGAAGTCCATGGTAGATTCAATATTCCTTGTTAGCACTATAATTGAAAGGCATCAATTCTTTTTTGTTGTTCCTTATTCATTGTCCAGCTTTCACATGCATATGAGGTGACTGAGAATACCACGGCTTGGGTCAGGTGCACCTTAGTCCTCTATGTGACATCTTTGCTTTTTAACACTTTAAAGAGGTCTTTTCTGGCAGATTTGCCCAATGTAATACTTTATTTGATTTCTTGACTGCTGCTTCCATGGGTGTTGATTGTGGATCCAAGTAAAATGAAATCCTTGACAACTTCAGTATTTTCTCCATTTATCATGATGTTGCTTATTGGTCCAGTTATGAGAATTTTTGCTTTATGTTGAGGCGTAATCCATACTGAGGGCTGTATTCTTTGATATTCATCAGTAAATGCTTCAAGTACCTTTGCTTTCAGCAAGCAAGGTTGTGTCATCTACATAACACAGATTTTAGTGAGTCTTCCTGCAATCTTGATGCCTCACTCTTCATATAGTCCAGTTTCTTACCATTATTTGTTCAGCATACAGATTGATTAAGTATGGTGAAAGGATACAACTCTGATGCACACCTTTCCTGATTTGAAACCACACAGTATCCCCTTGTTCTTTTCAAACAACTGCTTCTTGTCAAACTGAGAGGTGAGTGATAGAGTTTGATGTTAGCTGTGGGTTTTTCATAAATGCCTGTCATAGATTGAATTGTGTCCCCCAAAAATGTGTGTCAACTTTGTTAGGCTTTGATTACCAGTATTGTGGGGTTGTCTTCCGTTTTGTGATTGTAAGTTTGTGTTAAAGAGGATTAGGGTGGGATTGTAACACCCTTGCTAAGGTCACATCCCTGATCCAATGTAGAGGGAGTTTCCCTGGAGTGTGGCCTGCAGTACCTTTTATCTCTCAAGAGAGAAAAAGGACAGAGAAGCCAGCAGAGAGGGGGGACCTCATGCCACCAAGAAAGCAGTGCCAGGAGCAGAGTGCATCCTTTGGACCTGGATCCCTGCACGGAGAAGCTCCTAGTTCGGGGAAAGATTGATGAGAAGGCAGAGAGAGAGAGAAAGCCTTTCTCTGGAGTTGGTGCCCTGAATTTGGATTTTTTTTAACTTACTTTACTGTGAGGAAATAAACATCTCTTTGCTAAAGCCATCCACTTGTGGTGTTTCTGTTATAGCAGCACTAGATGACTAAGACAATGCTCTTTATCATATTGAGAAATTTCCCTTCTATTCCTAGCTCATTAAATGTTTTAATCATGAAAGAGTGTTGAATATTGTCAAATGTCTTTACTGTGTTGTTTGATCACGTGGTTCCTTTCCTTTGTTCAATCATGTGATGAACTGCATTGACTGATTTTTCTAGTGTTGAACCGCCCTTGCATTCCTGGGATAAGCCCCCCTTGATCATGGTGTATAATACTTTTGGTACGCTTTTGGATTTGGTTTGCTAGTATTTTGTTGAAGATTTTTGCATCTGTATTCCTTCATAAGGGACAATGGTTTGTAGTTTTCTTGTGGTATCTTTTTGTGTTTTTGTCTGGCTTTGGGTGATGCTAGCCTCATAGAATGAGTTCAGAGATGTTTCCTCTTCTATTTTTTTGGAAAAGATTAAGAAGTATTAGAGATACTTCTATAAGGGTTTGGTAGAATTCCCCAATGAAGCCCTCTGTTCCAGAAATTTCCTTCGTTGTGAGGTTTTTGATTACTGATTCATTCTCTTCACTTGTTATGTGTTTTGTTTATACTTTCTATTTCTCCTTGAGTAAATACAGGAAATTTTTGTGTTTCTAGGTATTTGTTTTATTTAAAGTATCTTTTTTTTGGCATTCACTTCTTCCTACTATTCTTATGATCCTTTTCAGTTTCTGTAACATTGATTGTTATGTCCTGACTTTTATTTCTGATTTTAGGTATTTGTGTCTCCTCCCATTTTCTTTGTGAGTCTAGCTAAAGGTTTGTTGAGTTTATCGATCTTTTCAAAATCCAACCTCTACTTTTGTTGGTTCTTCCTATTGTTTTTCAATTCTCTATTGCATTTATCTTTGCTCTGATGTTTGTTATTTTCTTCCTTCTGGTACCTTTGGGCTTGGTTTGCTCTTCCCTTTCTAGTTCTCACTCACTATAGAGCCTCCAACATCTGCTATCAAGAAATACAGAAGTTAAAACCAAAAAACAAAACAAAAAACGTAAATCCTGACTGGCAAATGTGGGAAAAGTAAAGGTTCTTAGTCCTGAGTTTCAAACTATAAAGTAATTTCAGGAGGAAAACCAAACTTAATAACAAAAAGCAGTACACAATGTTACCAGAAATCAGTAACCGTGATACAAATTCAAGAATGTTAGACAGCGTGTCCTTCATAAAACACTAACCAAGGGGAAAAGAGAGGAAATCAAACTGCATATCCATAGATTAAAAAAGAAAAATGAAATGTGAGAGAGGTTCTACAAAGCACCATGTGGAGGAACCAAGGGAAGAAGAGGATTGCAGGCCAAAGCTGGTTTGAACTATCTGTTGATGGTGGACCTGTCCCTTAAACTGAGTATTCTTGAGCTGGGTGCCCATCACAGCTCACCCCAGTTTTATTTTTGTGGCCTGCAATAAGTTCAGCATAATACCATTTATAAAAGTCTAGGTTTTCTAATAAAGTGAGCTCTTACCAAATTGGTTACATGGAGACTCAGTATAAATGCTGGAATCAACAATTTGAAGTTTCTTGTTTGGAGAAATGGCATGATAGTGATATTTAAGGGAGAGTCATCGTGCAGCAAAATACAGATTAGGTAGAGAGGGAAGAGACCAGAGTATGGATCACCTCAGATGGAACGGGAACTTACAAGAAGAAATGGATATGGTGGACAATTAGAAGACTGTCTGGCTATAAAAATAAAGGATATGGATGATCATTTCCAACTGGTTATTTAAAAGATTGTGGGGTTTTGTGTTATCAGTGGTGAGAAAGAGTGTTTTCAGAGGGCAAGGAGAGAAGGTCTTTAAGTTAACAGTCAGTCTAATGTCTTGACCCCTTCCACCACCCATAGGGTTGTAAGGCCTGGACTGTGGCCCAGTTATTAATTGGATTTTGGGGTGAGGGAAAGGGCAGGATGGGAGTGGAAGGTTGAATTAGTTATTCGAATCACTTAGCTTAGTGGGATGTGGAGCAGAAATGTTTTTTGATCAAATTCCTCAAGCGATTCTGTGACCCCTGGGTAACCACGGACACTCACGTTCTGTTAGGCTCTAGTTATCTCAAACTCTGTTTTATCTGGACTGCTTCCTACTGCACAAAACTGATTCTTCCCTGAGACTTCTCTAACCCCAGTGGGAGCTCCGTGAGGTTTTTGGAATGCCATCTCACTTCTCTGCTTCCTGTTCTTGTGTCTTAGGGCTTCTTCAGCCATCCTAATTGTTACCTTGGTGGACTTGGTGACAGTGTACGTTTCCTTTCATCAGAGTTGTAGAATTACAAAATAGGCAAAGTTGGGCAATTCAGGTTGTCTTCATTTTAAAACATGAACCTGTTATTGTGAATCACAGTTTTTGAGGGATGGGATTTTATGATAGCCTTCATTATTTAATCCGAATTATGTAATTATGTAAGATTGTTTAAAAAAAAATCAGTGTCTGCTTATTTGGACCTTATACTTTGTTAGAGCTTCTTTTTCTCTTTTAACTGAAGTCAGGCTATTCTTTGAAATAGAATAAGAACTGTGTATTAAGAGTAATATGGTGTAACGGTGTGCTTAGCCACCAGAGGGTGAAGCTTCTCAGGGATTCTGAGGCCATAATGTTAATCATGTGTCTTACATTGTGTTCAGTGTGTGTGTGTGTGTGTGTGTGTCTGGGCAGGGGGGAGTCATGCTTTAAGTAGTGTGCATCTGACATATTTTTGACTCTTCACAGTTTTGAATAGCTTTTCTATATTTGGGGAAAATTCCTACGGTATTCGTTCCATTTCCTGTGTGGAGATAAGAAACCAGATATCCAGTTTCCCTTGCCAGAGGACACAGGCACGTGCCCTAGACTCTGCCAGTCAGACGCATTACTGCTTGACCTTGATTCAGAAGTAGGCAACCTGAGGGGATAGCGTGGCGTTTCCACGGCAGCTGGTGTGGGTGGTGGCAGAGCCATCCAGCTGTCAATGGAGGTTGCTGCCGTGGAGGTGGTGGTGATTTCTAAGTGGTTGCACGGACAAGTTTCTGGCATGGGCATGGCCTTAAAAGCAACAGCAGCAACTGTAGTGCTGGGTTCTTTTACTCTTGGTGGGAAACCACTGAGTTTTTCTCATTGGGCCAATGCGCTGGTGAGATTTTGAGCATGGCTGTAGAAGCTTAGCCTGTCACCACCTCTCCTAGCACTACTGACAATACTGTGAGCTACCCCTAATCCCCTCTCCTACCCTCAATATCCTTGAAATAATATCCTTTGCTGCTTAATCAGCCAGAGTTGAATTATGTGGATTACAACTAAGAGTGTAACTGATACATACCGTATTGGGTGTGTAAGATCCCAAACTGGGGCTCTTTACGTAAAGTAGCAATAATGATGATGATGACAATGACGGCAATAACAATCAACATTTACTAAGTGCATTCTGTTGGTATAATCCCTTTCAGTGAATCGTCCTTTAATCTTCATAGCCCTACAGTTATAATTTCCAATTTTACAGATGAAGAAACGGACAGTTCGAGTCCTTTGCCTGTGGTCACCCAGATTTTCCATCTTTTGCCTTAATACCTGGTAGTTCTGCTCTTTTTCTGTCTTGCTTCCTTTCACAGTATCGATTATCTGCCTACTATGTAACAAACGGGAACCCTGGTGGCATAGTGGTTAAGAGCTACGGCTGCTAACCAAAAGGTCAGCAGTTTGAATCCCCCAGGCGCTCCTTGGAAACCCTGTGGGGCAGTTCTGCTCTGTCCTATAGGGTAGCTATGAGTCGGAATCCTCTCGATGGCACTGGGTTTGGGTTTTTTTGGTATGTACCAAATACTGTGCTGGAGTGTACAGATTTAAGCGAAACAGAATATGGTTGGTGACCTTCATGAAACTTATAATTTGGGAGGAAGACAGACATTAATGAAATATTCACCCAAACAAATGTGACATTGAAACTGTGGCAAATGTTTTAACCAGTACCAGTTGCCATTATTTAGGACTCGTGGTGGCCCCATGTGTGTCAGAGTACAACTGTGCTCCACAGGGTTTTCAACAGCTGATTTTGCAAAGTAGATCACCAGACCATTCCTCTGAGCTGCCTCTGGGTGGGCTTGAACCTCCAACTTTTCGGTTAGCAGCCGAGTACATTAACCATTTGCGCCAGACAGGAACTCGTGGTCTGAAGGGGGGGGTATGTGAGGAATTTAACTGGTTGGTGGGGTGGGGCTGTGGTGGGGGAGGGTGGTGCAGAGAAGGCATAGCTGAGGAACCAAGATGAAGTAGGAAGTTCCTGATAGTGACCACCTGTACAAGGCACAGATCTTTCAGTTTATTGAAGTCATCTCGTGTTATTGTCAGCATTCCTTCATTTAGTATATAGTAATTTCACGGTCTTCATTTAAGATAGCTTCCTGTGGTTAATAAGTGGGATGAGAAGTCAACATAGAAAAAAAAAAAAAAATTGAAGGACAAAAAGAAAAACTAGGAAGGAGGATTGAGTTAGCATGACAAAGCTGAGGACTTTTAATTTGGAAGAGAGAATGCCTTTTAATTCCTTTAAAACTTTATAGCCTAAAATTTAGCATTTCTGCAGATGTTTCAGTAGCTCAGTTTTGTTCAATGACTTGAAAGGAGCTCCTTCTTGAAATAACAAAGAAAAAAATTCAAAATTTTAATTTTCATCTTTTTTGTACTTTTGAAATCAACTTTCTGTTTGAAATTCAAGATGGCTGTGCTATTGTGCTTTTCCAGGAATCTTAGAATATCAGGTAATGGTTCCCCTCTAACTCAGATCCTGTGGGTCTTTTAACAGGTACAGGACAAATGGCACCCTTGTCAGACTCAAAGCTGGTTCAGTTTAGGGAACGTGGTTTCTTTTGCCGTGTGCCAATAAATTTTCCAGTGGCTGGCTCTAGAAACCCCCTCAAGTCACTGTGGGAATATTCTGTACAAGGGTTTTCTTGAGTTTATTTCCACTCTGGAGATTTTGCTATAGGCTGTTCAGACTTAGGAGCCCTATTAAAAAGTCTTAGAGGATTCCACTTTGTTCTGTCTGGCAGTCTGTCCTCCCTCTTGAGTGTTTATGGTGGTCCTGTTAAATCCTAATTGGTGTGTTGCTCCACCTGCTGGCCCCTTGACCCCTTTTTCAGAAGTAAGAAGTTCAAATGTGAGTTTCTAAATTTGTTTTTATTCCCTCGAGTTTCTAATAGAAACACCTGTCACATCCAACACCCAAGATATTTTAAATGGTGGATTTTGGTATCCAAAGATTGTCAAAGATTAAACTACTCCTTGCTACCTGTAACTTTTTTACCCTACCATCTTATCAGTCTGAGCTTGCTTTTAGTTAGTCTTTGAATCAAACGTAAGAGGTTTGAGTTGTCAAACCAATGTTATAAGATCAGAAATACTTTTCCGAAAGTTGTTTTTGCTTTTCGGATAACACAGTTCAGGTATATTTACTCAAGAGATAACACTGACCATTTTAAGCACATAGATTAAAAAAAAAACAGTTGCCAACGAGTCAGTTCCGACTCTTGGCGACCCCATGTGTGTCAGAGTACAACTGTGCACTATAGGTATACGTTTTTTTTTTAAAAATGTGACTTGTATCTTTTTTAAAAATAATATTTTATTTTTGTTAAAAGTGTGTGCAGCAAAGCAAGTTCCTGTTCAAGAATTTCTACACATATTGTTCAGTGACATTAGTTATATTCTTCACATTATGTTAATATTCTCATTATCTCCATTCTAGTTATTCCGTTCCCATTAACCTAATCTCACTGCCCCCAACCTTCTCATCTATGCTTTAGAGTAATTGTTGACCATTTGATCTCATATAGATGATTTTCTAAAAGAGCATAGTACTCAAGGGTGATATTCTTTACTTTATGAGCTGACCAGCTATATTTAGCTAAATGGTGACTTCAAGAGATAGTTTTGTCTCAAGGTTTAAAGAGTATGTTAGGGCAATAGTCTCAGGGAATCCTCTAGTCTCAGTGGGTCCAGTAAGTCTGGATTTTCTGAGAATTTGAAGTTCTGTTCCACATTTTCCTCCCTTTCTATCAGGATCCATTTATTGTGGCCCTGATGTGAACTATTTGGAAAACTCAAATGTGCCTGAGAGGGCAAGATTTCTCATAATAAAGGATGATATAAAAGGATGTGCTGTGGTGGTTCTACAGAAATTGTCACTATATTATGGGTTTATAGGCTTTATTTGTTTGTAGCCTGGTCGTTTATATATGTATGTGTGTGTATATATATATTTTTTGTTGCTGTTGTTGTTGTTATATGCTGTCAAGTTGGTTCTGACTCATAGCAACCCTATAGAATGCACCAATTCACCAACTGTTCCTTGGAAACCCTACTGCCCATGGGTTTTCCAAGGAGTGACTGGTGGGTTTGAACTGCTGACCTTTTGGTTAGCAGTCAAGCTCTTAACCACTGTGCCACAAGGGCTCCATGTATATATATATGAATGACAGTTGACTTACACGCTTTTGGACCATCTGATGTTTATATGGTAGGGCTTTCTACCTTAATCCTATAAAATGTGGATGATGTGCACCCTCCTGTTGTTTTTCTTTTTAGTCGATTTTTTTTTCCCCAAGGAAATTTGTATTGATAAGAGGACACTATGATAAGGTAGATAGAACTAAGCCTGTTTGGCCCCCACATATGGGAACTAGTTAAAAACCCATACACACATAGGAGAGCCTGCGAAGAGAAGTCGTAACTCAGGAAATGTTGGTAGCACCAAAGCAAGACTTTTGAGCTCAGTATAGTTTTTTATTGAGAAAAATTATGAAAATACTTCTAAGAGAAGAGTAAGAGAATGCATGCACCCTGTCTTAGTCATCTAGTGCTGCTATAACAGAAATACCACAAGCAGATGGCTTTAACAAAGGAAGTTTATTTTCTCACAGTAAAGTAGGCTAGAAGTCCAATCAGGGTGTCAGCTCCAGGGGAAGCCTTTCTCTCTCAGTCGGCCTTCTCATCAGTCTTCCCCCAGACTAGGAGCTTCTTTGTGCAGGGACCCCCAGTCTAAAGGACGTGCTCTGCTCCCGGCGCTGCTTTCTTGTATGAGTTCTCCGGGTCTCTTCTGCTCGCTTCTTTCTTTTATATCTCAAGAGATTGCCTCAAGACACAATCCAATCTTGTAGGTTGAGTCCTGCCTCACTAACACAACTGCCGCCCATCCTCCCTCATTAACATCATAGAGGCAGGATTTACAACATGTAGCAAAATCATACAATATGGGAAATCATTGCCCAACCCAACTGATACACACGTTTTTGGAGGTCCCATAATTCAATCCATGACACACCCTAATGTCTGAAAACTTTAAAGGAGAAATGGCAGAGTTGGGTTACTGGAAGGTAAAAAAAATTTCTGGCAGCATTACCTAAAGCCAGTCGTTAACACTTAGTAGCCACTGTCTAGGTATAAATAGAACATGAATACATTGTAGAGAAAATGATCTTTTCAACAGAGCAAACAATTCTGAAATCTTAAAACTACCTTAGCATAATCCGGAGCGTTTACTTTGCAAATGTGAGAACTGAGAGGTTAAGAGTCTTGCTTGAGATTCCACAGGTATTAGGTGGAACTATATGAAATGGCTGTTTCATGTGGTTCAAGCTGTTCCCGTAGTGATTCGGTAAAAATCCCCACTGTAGTGAATTTTGCCATGCGGCATCTTTCCATCCTAGTGTCAGTGGATCTAAGAATTTGAGTAGAAAGGCACCTTGGAGATCATATAGTCTGACCTTTTCATCATACAGTAAGACCTGTGAAAGCCAGAACCTGTGTAAGGAAGAAACCTGTCAGTAAGAGAAACTCAAATATTTTCCACTAAAATGAGTTGGGGCGGGGTTGGGGGGAGAGTGGTAAGACTCCATTCTGTCAAAGGTGGAAACCTTGTGAGACCCGGAAAAGCAAAGTAGTTTCGTCGAACTCTTGCTCTCACATGTTTTATAAATATGGAACCTAGAGCTCTGAGCATTTATGTGATTTGCCAAACCAGTAAGTGGAGGTTAAACACTCAGCTGTTAACCAGAAGGTCGGGAGTTTGAACCCACCCGCGGCTCTGTGGGAGAGAGATGTGGCAGTCTGCTTCCATAAGGGTTTATGGCCTTGGAAACCCTAAGGGGCAGTTCTACTCTGCCCTGTAGGGTCGCTATGTGTTGGAATCAACTCTGCTGCAGACAGCAAGTGGTGGAGCTGAGATTGGAACCTCACCATTTTTTGTTTCAAAAGTATACTCTTCACTGCTCCAAAGACCATTGCTGAACCAAACTGTCTACAGATGTCAAAATAAGACACTGCTTGGTTAATGACATCGTAGGGCCATACAAAATTTCACATGAACTGTCAGCACGTCTGTCTTTCATGATTTGCAGAACCAAAGAATATTTTCATTTTTGTAATTTAAAACATACCACAAATGGGGATTTCAGTTGCCTGTAGGATAAAAGCTAGCAGCATGATTACCCCATTAAAAAAAGCTAATATGATATCAGGGATCCATTTTAAGAAAAGAAACACTCATAACAAGGGAAGTATTTGGTCAGACTACATATGTACGTGCCATTCAGTTCTGGGAACATTGCCAGAAGACAACATTGTCTAACCAAAGCCAATTTAGAGAACAGCAACCAGGACAGTGAACAGACTAAGTGCTATAAGGAAAGGTTAAAGGTTTATGAAGGTTTACCTGGGAGAAAATTCAAGGAGACATGGTGGCCATTTTCAAATGAAATAAAACTCTGTAATTAAATACCTTGCAGTAATGCAAACTAGGATGTAATGTGATTAGCCTTGGCTCCCAAATGTCCAGAGCTCCCAACCAGATAGTTACTTAGGCTCACCCCAGTCTTTTCCTTAATGTTAAAAAAATGAGAACCTACACTTTAAACATTTAAATTCATTGTACGTCATCAAGAGCATTATGGTGGGGTTTTACTGCATTTTTAGGACTCATATGCAGAAGAGAATTGGGGCTCCCCTTCCTGACTCCAGAAAAAAGAGCTGGCTTGCAGCAGGGGGAGAGAGTGATTGACACCCAGTCAGATTATATCCTGCTATGAAGATGGGCTTGACTCTTGAAGCTGCCCTGAAAAGCATTGAGTTTCTTCTCACATGCAGCACTCATGCAGACGTTGAGGTGCTTTCTTATGGGAGTGATTCATCTAAAAAATTACTGCATGATGTGTTTAGGTTAGAGTCATTTGTACCCCCTGAAAAGACAGCCAGATACCCTGGTGAATACAGCTACTGTCTAACCATAATTAGTCATGGTGTGAAGTGTTTTTGAATGTGCTTTGCATAATAGCAGATCAGAGAACCTCACAAAACTTAGGGTACATATCAGCCTAAGACCTATCAGCTCTCCACTTGAAAGTCCAAGCAGTTTGATCCTACCTTCAGGGTACACCAGATTTAGCTTGTTGTAGCCCTAAAACCTTAGCCTAGGCCTTAGCTTTTCTTGTGGGTGTGTACAGCCTCTTAGGAGTCTGAGGGAGAAGAGAGAATCATTATTACAGAACCAATTTACAAACACCATCAAGACAGTGAGATCTTAGGTAATATCAGGATGACTTTGGAAGCTATAAGTCCCTTCAGATTAATTTTATCTCCTTCAGTGACACAGTGATAGGCCTGATAGATCCAGGGGAAGCAATAGATGTAACCTGCCTTCAGCAAAACTTTAAATTCCATCACACACAACACAGCCATCAATAAGATCGCATTACTTAGTCCAGACCAGTGGTTTTCAAATTTCTTTTTTAAAGCCACAGAACCCATTTTTTGAAAACGTTATAAGGAACTCCAATATGTAAAATGGCTAAGAGCAGAGCTGCTGATCTGGTTGAAAGGGTAGGGTACGTGAAATCCTACCTGTGTGTGATGGTTAAGGTTGTGTGTCAACTTGGTTGGACCATGATTCTTAGTGGCTTGGCGGTTCTATAATGACGTAATTTGGCAGTTATGTAATGATGCAGTTATCTTCCATTTTGTGATATAATGTAATCACCTCCATGATGTGGTCTGATGTGATCAGCCAGTCAATTGTATGGGGAGTTTCCTCAGGGATATGGCCTACATCTAGTATATATGGACATTCTGGCAAAACTTGCTGGCATTTCTCACTCTGGATCCTGCATCTGACATGTCATCATCTGAGCTCCAGTTCTTGAGACTTGCAGTATTCTTGGGATTTGTCAGCCTCCGCAGCCTGTGAACCAGCAGCCTGTCATCTTTCCTGTCAATCTTGAGTTCCTCAGCCCTTGCAGCTATGTGAATTAGGAGAAGCTCCAGCCTAACGTCTGACACACGGACGTGGGACTTGCCAGCTTCTAAAACCGCATGAGAGTTTTCCTCTAGATAAATGTGTCTGTCTGTCTGTAAATATATGCTTCACTGGTTTTGCTTCTCTAGAGAACCCAGCCCAAGACACCATGTAACAACTCTCTGCTTCCCAAGGAAGCTGCTGAAGCCGTGTTTAAAAACCATAAACATCTGTTAGGGGAATTAGATAATATACAGTGAGTAGAGCAAGAATGACACAAATATTTGTACCTATTCCAAAGAAAGATGATCCAACAAAATGTGGAAATTATCGAGCAATGTCATTAATATCACACACAACTAAAATTTTGCTGAAGATAATTCAAAAGTGATTGTAGCAGTACTTCAACACTAGAAATTCAAGCCGGATTCAGAACAGGACATAGAAGGAGGGATATCATTGCTGATGTCAGATGGATTATGGCCGAAAGCAGAGAATACTGGAAGGATGTTTACATATGTTTTATTGACTATGCAAAGGCATTTGACTTTGTGGATCATAACAAATTATGGAAAACATTGCGAAGAATCGGAATTCCAGAACACTTAATTGTGCTCAGGAGAAACCTATATTTAGACCAAGAAGCAGTCGTTTGAACAGAACAAGGGGATACTGTGTAGTTTAAAGTCAGGAAAGATATGCATATCTTTTCACGATACTTATTCAATCTGTATGCTGAGCAAATAGTCTGAGAAGCTGGACTGTATGAAGAACAGGGCATCAGGGTTGGAGGAAGACTCATTAACAACCTGCATTGTGCAGATGACACAACCTTGTTTACTGAAAGGAAGAGGACTTGATGCACTTGATGATGATCAAAGGCTACAGCCTTCAGTGTGGATTACACATCAACGTAAAACAAAAATCCTCATAGCTGGACCAATAAGGAACATCATGATAAATGGAGAAAACATTGAAGTTGTCAAGGATTTTATTTTACTTGGATCCAGAAACAATGCCTATGGAAGCAGCAGTCAAGAAATAAAACTACGTGTTACATTGGGAAAGTCTGCTGCAAAAGACCTCTGCTGCAAAAGACTTTAGAGTGTTAAGAAGCAAACATATCACTTTGAGGAGTAAGATGCACCTGACCCAAGCCATGGTATTTTCAGTTGCCTAATATGCATACGAAAGCTGGACAATAAATGAGGAAGACCAAAGAAGAATTGACACCTTTGAATTGTGGCGTTGGAGAAGAATATGAAATATACCATGGGCTTCCAAAAGAAGGGATAAATCTGTCTTAGATGAGGTACAACCAGAATGCTGCTTAGAAGCAAGGATGGCATGACTACATCCCCCATACTTTGGACATGTTATCAGAAGGGACTAGTTCCTAGAGAAGGACATCATGCTTGGTAAAATAGAGGGTCAGTGAAAAAGTGGAAAACTCTCAACGAGGTGGATTGACACAGTGGCTGCAACAGTGGGCTCAAACATAACAATGATTTTGAGGATGGTGCAGGACCGGGCAGTGTTTTGTTCTGTTGTACATAGGGTCGCTATGAGTCAGAACCTACTTAACGACACCTAACAAGAAGTAACAGAGCAAGAAACCCAGAAAGTTACCAATCAATCACTGTCATATGAAATGGTATGCTATTCAAAGCTGCTCATTGCTATGTCCCACACACTGGAAACTGGCAGGCACATAGTGGGTACCGCAGAAATATTTGATGAATATAGCAAATGGAAAATGAATGAAAGATTTGTCTCGGTTCATTTAGCAAACAAAACATTTTCATGGTCTAGGACTGGAATCAGGGAACTACGGCCAACAGGCTAAATCCGGCCTACCACCTGGTTTTGTAAATAAAGTTTTATCGGAACCACAGTCACACCCATTTGTTTGCATATTGTCTATGGCTGGTTTTGTGCTACAGTGATAGAGTTGAGTAGCTGTAACAGACTGGCTGGCGCACAAAGTCAAAAATATTACTTGGTTTTTTACAGAAAAAGTTTACTGACTCCTGGACTAGAATGTAAAAGAGAGTCTGATTACAGTCTTACTGAATGCATACACTGAACTGAGAAGGTGATTCCAGTACTTCAAATTTAGAAAGCCCAAAACTCAACTCGTCACAAGATAGTAGAATCTCAGATATAGAGGCAATGTCAATAATTAACTAACCTAGATCCCTCATTATTGGGAGAGTTTATTAAAACCCTACTGTTTACTAATCTTAGTGTCCTAGTGCTTGCTCTAAGAGAAATGCCACAAGTGCGTGGCTTAAAAGAACAGAAGTTCATTTTCTCACAGGTTAGGAGGCTAGAAGTCCAGATTCAGGGTACTATCTATACAAGAAAGCTCTCGCCCCGTCAGCTCTGGGGGAAGATGTTTACTCAGTTCTTTTACCCCCAGCATTCCTCAGTTCCTTGGTGATCTTTAGGTGGCATCTGTCTTCCTCCTTTTGTGCTCACTCATCTCTGTGCCTAATCTGCTCTCTTTATATCTCAAAAGTAATTAGCTTTAGACACACTTTACACTGATATGGCCTCACTAACATAACAAAGAAAACCCTATTCCCAACTGGAATTACATCCCGAGGTATAGGGTTTAAGACTCGAACACATATTTTGCTGGGATACAATTCAGTCCTTAACATGAGCTCTGTGCTATGTTGCAGTAACTCCATGATGGTATCTTCATTCTATAGATAAGGGAAGTAAGGCTAAGTAACTTACTTGATGTCATGTAGTAATTAAAAGCGCTAGGACTTAGTTTTCAAGCCAATAAGCTTTCCTATGTATCGTCTCACCTTCCCCCTGGCTTTCCAACATCTTTTTACACTTCCTTCCCTTTTCTTCCTTAATTTATTCAGTTATCAAATTCCATAGATTGTTTCTTTATAATATCTCTCATAACTTCCTCCTCTACGTTTATCAAATATGTATTGAGTGCCTAACATGTGCCATACCATCCCAGATGTTGGAGCTACAAGACAGTTAAGACCGACCTAACTGGTTAGCAAAAGGTCAGCAGTTTGAATCCACCAGCCACTCCTTGGAAACCGTATGGGGCAGCTCTGCTCTGCTCTGCTCTGCTCTGTAGGGTCACTATGAGTAAGAATCCACTCGATGGCATTGGATTTGTTTGTTGTTTTTTTTTTTTAATTGACTACTGGAAACCCTGGTGGCTAACCAAAAGGTCAGCAGTTCGAATTTACCAGGCGCCCCTTGGAAACGCTGTGGGGCAGTTCTGCTGTGTCCTATAGGGTTGCTATGAGTTGGAATGGACTCAACAGCAACAGGTTTTTTTTTTTTTTTTTCCCTTTAACCGACTACTAGCAGAAAGGTTGGCAGTTCAAACCTACCCAGAGGCACCTTGGAAGACAGGCTTGGAAATCTGCTTCTGAAAGGTCACAACTTTGAAAACCTTATGGAGCAGTTCTACTCTGCACAAGGGGGATCACCATGGGTGGGCCTCGACTCCATAACGACTGATAATAACAACAATAATCCCTGCTGTGGAGGAGCTCACAGTCCGGTGGGAGGGTTAGATAAATACAGATAATTGATTGCATCATAACATGGTGGATGCTGCAAGAGAGATAAGCATTTTCCTTGCTACAACCTGCCTTCCAGAACTGGTATTGGGAAAAGGTGATGGCTATGAAAGGTCACTGGCTCCTCACTTCCAGTTCAGGCAGAACAGAGTTAACTCCAAAACTAGAAACAGAGTTAACTCCAAAACTAGAAACAGAGTTAACTCCAAAACTAGAAACCACTCCAGAAGAGAGGTTAGAGACTATGAGAGGCTTGGACCTAGAAAGCTGAGATGGTTGTGTACAAGGGAAAAGATGGCTAGGACCAGCTGGACTGGACTGGTTCCAGTGTGCAGGGGAAAGTGCATGGCCAAAGCCAGGTTGACAAGTTCAGCTGGGCTGGCTGGGAGCGATCCCATGGTTTTAATGACCCCTCCTGTGATTGACACTAGAAAATTGTCTTGATGAAAAAAATCAGTATAATGCAATAAAATTCATGAAGCCCTGGTGGCATAGTGTTTAAGAGCTTCGGCACTTTGGATCCACCAGCAGCTTCTTGGAAACCCTAGGGGGCAGTTTCTGCTCTGTCCTGTAGGGTCACTATGAGTCAGAATCTACTCCATGGTAGTGGGTTTGGCTTTTTGATTTTTATGCCTTCCAAAATATTTATTAAATGTTTATTGCATATAATTTTGCGTTTATTATTTTAAAATTTGAAGAGCAAGAACATCTTTTGCACTTTGGAGGTCATCAAAGAATTATTAAGGCACCAATTAAACTATTGATATTTGTCAAAAGTTTTGGAGTTGGTGGTGTTCAAATAGTCACGATTTTACTTGATTAAGTTCAAAACTTTCTTATTGAGTGGTTCCAGTTAACTTCATACCACATTAAAGGGAAACTTTAAGCATCAGAATGATCCAGGGCTAGGTAACGTCAAAGTTGTCTATTGTAAAGTTGAAGATGACTTGATCACTACCTTAAAATAATAACTAAGTTCCAGTTTATTTGGGCATGTCTTAACTGGAACATATTAATTAAAAATGTTTACCCACTTGCCTGGTAACACCTAACTCTAATACCTATGCGGACTGTCCCTGACTTCTAATATCTATTAGAGCTGTCACACCGAGTGTCTAGGGGCATGGGAAAGAGTAGAAATAGATATTAGAGTTGAGTTGCATATTGTAACCAGTGCAATATTTGTTGATTGATTGGACTTTGAAGCAGGCATTATACTTGTTCTTCTCCCAGCCAAAACAGATCTCAGGATGTCAGGATCCCACCAAAGGCAGCAGTGATCTACTTTGGTGGCATGCAACCGTCATTTATTTGGAATCATACCCTTACCACAAGATAAAAAAGCCAGGTGGACATTTCCAGTCTAGCTAGGTTCTCTCCATCAAGCACCGCATAGGCTGCCAGGACAATCTGAATCTCTCTGCGCATCATCAGGAGCCCAGGTGGTGCAGTGGTTAAGAGCTTGGCTGCCAACCAAAAGGTTGGCAGTTTGAATCCACCAGCTGCTCCTTGGAAACCCTATGAGGCAGTTCTACTCTGTCCTATAGGGTAACTGTGAGTCAGAATTGACTCAACGGCAACAGGTAGGGGTCCATCATCAAGCACCCTGTAAAGGTCCTCATAGTGACTTCACTGTGGAAGAAGCCACTGACCAGGTTATGATGCCTTTTACAAACTGGAAGACTCGAGTGTGCTGGTAAACCTTCTTGGAAATTCCTTTTAGAATTTGTTAGAAGGTGGTGATGGAGGTTAGTAATGGGGCTTAGATATATGCCAGAATGTTACTGATTTAAACTAAAACCATTCAGCAAATCATATCATCAGTCTGTAGATGTGTGATTTGATGATTTCTCAACGATTGTTTCCATGATGGAATGAACAGTTGTTTCCATGATGGGATGAAAAGAAACAAAAGAAGCATTGAAAACGGTTTGAAGAGAATTTAGGAGAACTCACATAGTCGAAAAATTAACAACTTTTACCAGTTGGGAAACCTATATTTGAACCAAAAAAATTTATATCATTGATTTAGAAGGGCTTATCTTATTTAATGTGGAAAGTGACTCTTGCCCTTTTTTCAGCGCTTTGAACCGGAACAGACTGGTTTGAACCTCTGATGAGAATTTTCATTTCCATCCCAGATACACTAGATTAGAATCTACCATTTAACAAGATCCCCAGGGGATTCTTATGTACACATAAGAATCCCCTGGGGATTTTGTCACACTGTAGATTCCGATTCAGTATATCTGGGGTGGAAATGCAAATATGATTTGGTATATCTGGGGTGGAAATGCAAATCCTCAGGAGGGGTTTGAACTGGAACAAAGTGGTTAGAAGCCCTACTTTTTTCCGCTGATGGCAGTTTTTTCTAGTTCTAGCCACTGAGGTTTATATTCAGTTGTCTTTTTGGTAAAGCACATCTCTCTTCTGCCTCACATCTTGTTTTCAGTAACAGTCAAATGCGTTATAAAGAAATGCACATCACTTTAATCTTCCGCATACTATTGTCATCATCTTAGCAAAAGTTGCTGTTGTGTAGCTTTTTGGTGGCTATAGTCACAGGAAGGCTGCATGGTATCAGAGAAAGCCCAGGTGTCAGAGTCAGACAGGCCTGGATTTGAGTCACAGCCCTGCCACTGAGGCTATGTGATCTTGGGGGAAGTTTCTTAGTTCTTACAAATAAGAACCATTATTTGTAAAATAGGGATAATAACATCTATTTGAAAAGGTTGTTATGAGGATTGAGAAAGATGTATTTGTAAGGCACATAGTAGGCCAGCTATAAATGAAAGCTGTGGTTGTCATCATCACCAACACGAGGACATACTGGGCACATAGTCTTTATTGGGTGAATCATTATAACGCAGACTTGAAAGTGATAAACATTAACATAAAATAAATGATTGGTCAACCACTTAATGTTTTCAACTTGGCTGCACATTAGAACCTGAGAACCTTGGAAAAAGTACTTATGCCTGGGCTTCACCCCCAGACTAGTTGAATAAGGATAGCAATAAGGCTCCAGGCATTAGTAGTTTTAAAACACTGCCCAAATGATTTTAATGGCTAGCCAAAATGGAAAACTACTTACTTACGACATTCTTCAGAGAGCAGAGAAAGTGGCCCAGCAGGATATAGTGGTCATCAGGGCCACCACATTGCCCAGCAGTGTGACTGTAGTATGAGTGATGCCTCTGGAATTGTGCAGTCCAGAGCTCCCATGGCCATACATAATACAAAGGGCGTGAACAGGCTTTGGAGACAGACACATCTTCATTTGAATTGTGACTGTACTGTTTATTAGCTATATAGTCTTAGCCATGGACATATGATTGTGTTAAACCTATCCTTATATAGTGTCAAATTGTAGTCTCTCCAGGAAAATCAAGAAAATGGCAATATAGTTAATATTTAGGAATTTTGGTATTGCTGTTTATGAAATGATAATAATACCATATGACTTTCAGAGCTATTACATGGATTAAATGAAAAGTACTTGGTATAGTTTCTATCTACAGTCTCTCATGGTGTCACCCACTAAACATGCTGCTTGCTAAATGCAATTGGATGCAAAATATAATTCTGCAGATTTTTAAAACCATTATTTTAGGATATATGCATTGTGTTGGGGTACAATTATTTTTGAAAATATGACATATCTTATTTTTTAATATAGTTTTGATCTACATCATAATACATTTGTCAACCAGCTATCTTGCTTACATCCTTTGTGAAGTAGGTAGGCCATAAATTATAAATACTCAACAACTAACACAGGCTGAGGCATAGGAGGCACTCAGGTATGTAATGAACTGTGCACTATTCACATAAGATGGCATCCCAGCTTGCACTGATGTGAATCCTAATTACAAAAAAAATTGGATTCCTGACCTCCAAATGTATGTCTAATAATACTGGGTGGGACTGCAATCCCATTTTGAGCTGCCTCACTCATATTTCTAAGTGTGGTACTGGCTTTCAGACCCACCAACTCAGGTATTCTTCATAAATGCTGAACATGATGGGATAGCTCAGAAGATTTGGCAGAAGCCAGACTTTAGCCTGCCAAACATATCCTGTTGTCTTACTTCTAGATCATAAAACCAAAAGCTGGCTCATGGAATTTCAGGAAGCATACACAACTCTGGGCTCTTTTCTGCACCCCCTTCCCTGGCTAGTAACAATAGAAGATAAAATGTATTTTCTCTGTGTCCTCATTGCTTTCTTCAGGCAGTCAGAGGCATGCTATCTGTGTCTGCTGATACTTGTAACCTGGGTGGCAATTAGTCCTGGCAAATTAGAAAAGGACCCCAAATTATCAAAGATCCAATTTGGCCAGGCCTTTCCTTCTTTCTCCATGTCACAGCACATCTTCTCATTCCCTCTGATGTGGACATCTGCCTATGTGTTCCAAAAATTCTGCCTCCTTTATTTTGAGGAGGAAAATTTTGTTCGTTCTTTGTCTTGTTTTATCCCCTGCCTCCTTTTCCCTGTAATTTTCCTCCTTAGAAAGCTAAGGGGCACCTTGAATTTTGAACAAATGGCATACATGGCGAAAGGTGTTATGAAGGCTGAGTCAGAATTAATAACCTTCAAGAAAAATTCCTAAAGAGGTATAGTGGTTAATTGCTTTGGCCAAGTCTTGGCCACAAGACTTTTTCTCTTTACCGTGGCTTGGCTTCCTGGGAACATTTAATTCCCAGATTCCAATCTCCCCATACCTAACCCTCCATCAAATTTTAGTGGTAAAGTCCATCTTTTAAAAGTATCATAATTTTGCATCCTTTGATATTTGAAAAAGAGTTTGTATCTCTTATAATGTCTTTTGTGTACTTTATATAGCATGTCACAATTGTACATCCAGTAGATATTACTGAGCATTTACTATGTGCTGGGTTCCATTCTAGACCCTGGGGATGGATACGGCATTGAACAAGACAGATGCCCTCCTGAAGCTATATATGAATATAACTGCAAGTAGAGAGAAGCGTTAGGAAGAAAAATCAAAACAAGTTAAAGGAACAGATACCGAGAGGGAGCAGGATGTTATTTTATATAGGGTATGCCTCTTTGACTAAGGGAAATTTGCACATCTGAAGAAGAGAGGGACAGAGGGAATGTGGGTATATGTATGTGTGTGTGTGTGTGTGTGTGTGTGTGTAAAGACGTGGGAGAATAGCATTCCAGGAAGTGGGAGCAACTCATGTTGCTCATTGAGGGTCTTCCTCTCTTTCACTGACCTTCTACTTTACCAAGCATGATGTCCTTCTCCAGGGACTGGTCCCTTCTGATAATGTGTCCAAAGTACGTGACGCGAAGCCTAGTCATCCTCGCTTCAAAGGAGCATTCTGACTCCTTCCAAGACAGATTTGTCCATTCTTCTGGTAGTCCTTGGTATATTCAATATTCTTTGCCAGCACTGTAATTCAAAGGCATCAATTCTTCTTCGGTCTTCCTTATTCATTGTCCAGCTTTCACCTGCATATGAGGCGATTGAAAATAGCCTGGCTTGAGTCAGGTGCACTTTAGTCCTCAGTGTGACCTCTTTGCTTTTTAACACTTTAAAGAGGTCTTTCGCAGCATATATAAAGTATTTAAAGCTGTAAGACTTAACTAGGGAGTTAATAGACATGCAGAAAAGAGAGGATCAAGTAGTGGGCCCTGGGCATTTAACATTTACAAGTTGGAAAGAGGAAGAAGATCTAGTAAAGGAAGCTGGGGAGCCAGGAGAGGGTGATGCCTCAAAGTCCAGTGTAGAGTGTTAATCAAAAAGGGATGATTAACTACGTCTAATGGTGCTGAGATGTTAAGTGAGATGGGGACTGTCTTAGTCATCTAGTGCTACTGTAACAGATATACCACAAGTGGATGGCTTTAACAAAGAGAGATTGATTTTCTCACAGTCTAGTAGGCTAGAAGTCCAAATTCAGGGCATCAGCTCCAGGGGAAGGCTTTCTCTGTCTGCCTTCTCATCAGTCTTCCCGTGGACTAGGAGCTTCTCTGCGCAGGAACCCCGGGTCCAAAGGACACACTCTGCTCCTGGTGCTTCTTTCTTGGTGATATGAGTTCCCCACTCTCTGCTTGCTTCCCTTTCCTTTTATTTCTTGTAAGATAAAGGGTGGTGCAGGCCATACTCCAGGGAAACTTCCTTTAGATTGGATCAGGGATGCCACCTTAGTAAGGGTGTTACAATCCCAGCCTAATCCTCTTTAACATAAAATTAACAATCATAAAACTACAACCACACAATCCCGGGAAGCATGGCCTAACCAAGTTGACACATATTTTGGGGGGTACAGTTCAATCCACGACAGGGACTGAGAATAGTTCTTTCGATTTGGCAGCATTAGGATGATTGTCAGCTTTACAGGAAGAAAAGGCTCTTCTGGTTGGGTGAAGACGTTCTAAGGATACTGGAGCATCACCCTGGGTTTCTGGGTCACGTCATTCTGCTCCCTCTGTCTGGACAGAGAGAAAGGACATTCTGAGACTGGAGTTCTCTGTTTTAAAACTACAGTTTGGGAGATAACCCAGATAGAAGAGAATGACAGAGGAATGATGGAGAAAGAAAGAGGAAAAAAGAATGAACATTGAAAGGTCAAGGAAGAAAGCAGTAGAGAAATTTGCCAATTAATATGAAGACGAAATTTCCCTTGTCTCCCCTCTCCCCTGAAACCAGTGAGGAGATATTAATAGAGCAGTTCTGTTGCCTAGGAAGAAAGCAAAATGGGCAATTAAAACTCCAGAAAGCTGAGTAGTGCGTGAAAATCATGGTTTTGAAAGACTGCATTTTAATCAAATGAGATAATGAATGTGAAAGCACTTTCAAAAAGCATTTGGTGCTATAAAAGTAAAATGGTATTAGTGTTCACATGTGCACGTATACAGCCATAGAGCTTAAAAGAAACCGTAAATAATTATTTCAAAGGAGCTGTGCTAGATCAAGCATGTGCAGGCTACATGTGAGGTTGGGAGCCTATATTTACACTGCACTGTGTGAACATTGACTGATAGCTCCACGCACTTGTTTTATGGAAGAATTACTGTTGGATTGAAATTTTGTTTAAAAAGCCTTCCTTCCTTTCCTCCATCCCCACCTCAGCTCTAAGTAAGTGCACATCCATGCATTATGTCTTTTTGAATAAGATGCATTTATTTTCAGCGGTCAGGCACACAGAAGTTAATATATGCCTTTTTATAATGCCTCAATGTCTGGCTATACTTTCTGGGAGGAAGTCTTTCTCTGAGACAGTAAGAGGTCGGTCTTGTCTACTGGGATCTGCACATTTGGACTCAAGTCAGTGGTTGACACCCTCTAACACTGGCTGACAGGTCAAAAAGCTGACACCTGAAAAGCTACTGCACGGGGAGGAGAGGAGAGTTAGTCCTGTTGCTTAGCAACAGGATCCTAGCCAGCATCAGTTCGTTCAAGGACCAGAATAATGGTCTAGCTTTGTAATTGGAGGTACTTTTTTTTGTGTTTTTTTTTTTTAGTAGTAGTCCTGCAGTCATCAATAGCTGTTAGGTCCTCGGTGCTACCAGGCAGAGTAGCAAAAGAACTTTCCGAATTCCATAGCCGGCTGAATGATGGAAAACCTTTTTAAGCTGCAACATTTGGTCATTTCACAGTCATCTGTGTGTTTAGCCCATGATAACTTTTGAAAGAGTTGAATAATTTTTATGCAATTTTTCAAACCCCTAAACCAACCAAACCAAAACCAAACCCAGTGCTGTAGAGTTGATTCTGACTCATAGCAACCCTATAGGCCAGAGTAGAACTGCCCCATAGGGTTTCCAAGGAGCACCTGGTGGATTTGAACTGCCGACCCTTTGTTAGCAGCCATAGCACTTAACCACTATGCCACCAGGGTTTCCAAACCTCTAAAGGGTCCCAAAATATACTTCAATTCAGTATATGAACTGTTTATATATTTTTTGATTTGAGATGAGGTAGTGGTCTGTATTTTAGAGGACCTCTATACCTATTTAGTAAAAGTAGAATTCGTTGAAAAATAACATCCTTTGTTTTCTAGTGAAGGAACTGAAAGACAGAAATAAAAGCAGCTTTTCAAGGTCATGAGTGACGGGTGATGAAACAGAAGCCCCGCTTCTCCTGCCTGCTGCTTTAACCTTTAGGCAGCGATTCCTCATTGTCAGAATTCATCACACATAGTTTTTTAAGCTGCATCAAGCACGTGCCAAATTGGGGATGGGAGAAAAAGAATATATAATTATTAGACAACCGGAATTAGTTTTTTTTTTTTTTCCTTCAACTCATTGGGTTTTTGTGAGTAATCTGCTGGAAATTAGTGCATGGAGACATATTCATAATCCACACACACAGACAGCTCCACCAGGTAGTTTCCCAGAAACGATTCTTTTTTTTTTTAATAATTTTTATTGTGCTTTAAGTGAAAGTTTACAAATCAGGTCAGTCTCTCACATAAAAACTTATATACACCCTATATACACCCTGCTACATATTCCCAATTACTCCCCTCCCCCCGGCCCATGAGACAGCCCGCTCCCTCCTTCCACTTTCTTTTTTTGTGTCCATTTTGCCAATTTCTAAGCCCCTCTACCCTCTCATCTCCCCTCCAGGCAGGAGATGCCAACATAGTCTCAAGTGTCCACCTGACCCAAGTAGCTCACACCTCACCAGCATCCCTCTCCAAACCATTGTCCAGTCCAATCCATGTCTGACGAGTTGGCTTTGGGAATGGTTCCTGTCGTGGGCCAACAGAAGGTCTGGGGGCCATGACCACCGGGGTCCTTCTAGTCTCAATCAGACCATTAAGTCTGGTCTTTTTTATGAGAATTTGGGGTCTGCATCCTACTGTTCTCCTGTTCCCTCAGGGTTTCTCTGTTGTGTTCCCCGTCAGGGCAGTCATCGGTTGTAGCCGGGCACCATCTAGTTCTTCTGGTCTCAGGATGATGTAGTCTCTGGTTCATGTAGCCTTTTCTGTCTCTTGGGCTCATTATTACCTTGTGTCCTTGGTGTTCTTCATTCTCCTTTGATCCAGGTGGGTTGAGACTCATTGATGCATCTTAGATGGCCGCTTGCTAACATTTAAGACCCCAGATGCCACTCTCCAAAGCGGGATGCAGAATGTTTTCTTAATAGATTTTATTATGCCAATTAACTTAGATGTCCCCTGAAACCATGGTCCCTAGACCCCTGCCCTTGCTTCGCTGACCTTTGAAGTGTTCAGTTTATTCAGGAAACTGCTTTGCTTTGGTTTAGGCCAGTAGTGCTGACCTCCACTGTGTTAAGTATTGTCCTTCCCTTCACTTCAAGTAGTTCTTGTCTACTATCTATTTAGTGAATACCCCTCACTCACCCTCCCTCCCTTCCCCCTCTCGTAACCACAGGAGAATGTGTTCTTCTCGATTTAAACTATTTCTCAAGATATTATAATAGTGGTCTTATACAATATTTGTACTTTTGCACCTGACTAATTTCACTCAGCATAATGCCTTCCAGGTTTCTCCATGTTATGAAATGTTTCATAGATTCATCACCATTCTTTATCGATGTGTAGTATTCCATTGTTTGAATATACCATAATTTATTTATCCATTCATCTGTTGATGGGCACCTTGGTTGGTTCCATCCTTTTGCTGTTGTAAACAGTGCTGCAGTAAACATGGGTGTGGATATATCTGTTTGGGAAAAGGCTCTTATTTCTCTAGGATATATTCCGAGGAGTGGGATTGCTGGGTCGTACGGTGGTCCTATTTCTAGCTTTTTAAGGAAGCGCCAAATTGTTTTCCAAAGTGGTTGTACCATTTTACATTCCCACCAGCAGTGTTTAAGTGTTCCAATCTCTCCACAGCCTCTCCAACATTTGTTATTTTGTGTGTTTTTTGGATTAATGCCAGCCTTGTTGGAGTGAGATGGAATCTCATTGTAGTTTTGATTTGCATTTCTATAATGGCTAATGATCGTGAGCATTTCCTCATGTATCTCTTAGCTGCCTGAATGTCTTGTTTAGTGAAATGCCTGTTCATATCCATTGCCCATTTTTTAATTGGATTGTTTGTCTTTTTGTGGTTGAGTTTTAGCAGAGTCATGTAGATTTTAGAGATCAGGCACTGGTCGGAGATGTCGTAGTTGAAAATTTTTTCCCAGTCTGTAGGTGGCCTTTTTACTCTTTTGGTGAAGTCTTTCGATGAGCATAGGTGTTTGATTTTCAGGAGCTACCAGTTATCTGGTTTCTCTTCAGCATTTTTAGTAATATTTTGTATTCTGTTCATGCCATGTATTAGGGCGCCTAATGTTCTCCCTATTGTTTCTTCCATGATCTTTACCGTTTTAGATTTTATGTTTAGGTCTTTGATCCTTCTGGAGTTAATTTTTGTGTGTGGTGTGAGGTATGGGTCTTGTTTCATTTTTTTGCAGATGCGTTTCCAGTTATGCCAGCACCATTTGTTAAAAAGACTATCTTTTCCCCAATTAACTGACCCTGGGCCTTTGTCCAGAAATGATTCTTGGTGAAAAGAAAAGTGAAGGACGGAGGAATGACCACGAGAATGCAGATAATGTAGTAGAGCGTCAAGGTAGGAGGCAAGAAGTAAAAAAAAAAAAAAGAGTTGAGGGAAAGAAGAGAAGACCTCACTTCTTCCCGCGCTTCTTTGTTTATGTTCTTTTTCTTTTAGAAAAGCTTAGAATCTGGCTCATGTTGGGCAGGGATTGATTGTATGAATGAATGAGCAGAATGGATGCTAATGTCTTAATTAATGTATTCATTCATTCAACAATCATCACTGAGTGCTTATTATTTGCTGGGCAGGTTTTTTGATATTTGGAAAACAGGTGTTAAACAAGACCCGCCTACCCTCGTGGAGCTGACGTTCTAGTGAAAATAGCTAGACACTCGTTTTTCCAGCCATCACTAAGTCTAGACTCTTGCTAAACTTCAGCTACCCGGCCAATAGGCAGTAGAGTATAGTGTTAAGGACTTGGTTTTGGAGTAAGACCTGGGTTGGAGTCCTGAGTCTGCTCCTCACTGTCAGTCAGTGTCCTCGGGCACTTGGCCTAGTCACTTCCTTGTCTATAAAATAAGCCTGATAGTGTGAGACTGATGACCCAATCTCATAGGGTTGCCGTGAGGATTAGCATAGTAACGCACAGGAAGCAAGGTGCCCAGTGCATTGATCAGGGGTGCATCAGCACCTGCGGTCTGCAAAGCACTGTCTTGGGTGCTCTGTGGGATACCCTCCCACCTCCCACCCCCAGCTCCCACTCCCACATATAAGATGTCCCTCCAGAACTTATTGCCTTTTACACACGCTTATAAAAATGCTTTCTTTCAAAGTTACCGAGTAGAAAATATAAAATATCCCATATGACATAAGCTGAAAGTTCTACCACCTTCAGGATTCTATATGACGAATTCCAGAATATTCCTCAATCCAGGTTTTTCCAAGATCCCAAGAAACACCTGGGAACACTGCCTCCTGGATGTTCCTTTGTCACGTTCCTTCTGCGGTCCCCTCCTGGGGCTGCGAGAAATTTAGTGTCTGACAACTGGAAATTGTTTAATAGTAAAACAACTTTAAATATGGATAGTGCCATATATAGTATATAAAATGACAGAAGTTATAAAATTATTCTTTGGCTTGTAAATAAAGTTGACCCTTAAGACTTGTAGTTTGTAGCTTTTGTGTAATATCAGAAGCTTGGCCCATTGCTGGCAAGTCGATTACCATTCACAGCGACGCTATAGGACAGAGTAGACCTGCCCCATGGGGTTTCCAAGGCTGTAATATTTACAGAAGCAGAATGCCATCTTTCTTCCAAGGAGCAGCTTGTGGGTTCGAACCGCCAACCTGTTAGTTAGCAGCCGAGTACTTAACGGCTGCGCCAGTCGGCAGCAGCTGTCTTCTTTTGGAACTTGGAACATTTTCTTTCAATTAATTTGGAGTAATTTTGAAAGAAAACAAGCAAGGCGCCTGTTTTGGAATTGAACGCATTCAGTACCTCGACAGCACTGGGTTTTGGTTTTTGGGAGTACCTGATATTGGGTCTTTTAATTGACTCTGAAAGCAATTAAAAAAAGCAGCAAGTCTTGAGTTAGCCACTGGCCATGAGTTGTTCAGTGGACAGTGTTCATCCTTGCCTCCCAGTCCGTTGTCATGGCTGTCCTGTGCCTGGGGGTTTTGACTACGTTTTCTGGCACCCAGTTTGACCCTAACCCTAGACTTAAAGGTTTGCCACCAAGGTGTGGTTTAGAGCCAGCTTTCACCTTCTTCTCCCAGGTCCTTACTCTTGACTGGGATATCTGTCCCAGGTGGAGACAGACTGGGGGCCAGGGCAGCAGCAGAGGCAGAAGGCTTACTAACGGTATTGCTTGGCTTTTAAATCTGTGATGGCAGGTAGGAATCAGTCTTTCACAACATCATTTTTACTGGTAGTATAAAGTGGCCCAGTGTATTTAACTAGTTCTCCTTTGGTGGACATTTATTTTCGATATTTTGCCTTTATAAATAATGTTACATTGAAAACCTATACAGACACATCTTTTGATCTTGTCTCCTGGCAAGATTTGACAGTCTGCTTCAGTAAAGATTATAGTCTTGGAAACCCTATGGGGCAGTTCTACCCTGTCCTATAGGGTCGCTATGAGTTGGAATTGACTCAACAGCAATGGGTTTGGTTGATCAGGGTTATTGCTCCCATGGCCAGACTCTCCAGTATCCACTGCTTCTTCCTTCCACCCCCTCAGTCCCCACGTTTTCTTTTTCTAACTTCTGCCATCTGTGTGCACCTTTATCCTAACAATGTGCTGTTTCCACCACGTGTCTGTCAGTTTGTCATACTGTGGTGGCTTGCCTGTTGCTGTGATACTGGAAGCTTTGCCTCTGCTATTTCAAATACCAGCAGGGTCACCCTTGGTGGACAGGTTTCAGCAGAGCTTCCAGACTAAGACAGACTAGGAAGAAGGTCCTGGCAGTCTATTTCTGAAAAAATTGGCCAGCAAAAACCTTAATGAATAAAAAGAAAAAAAAAAAATTTTTTTTTTTTTTTATATAGCAGCGTTTTTTCATTCTGCTGTACATAAGGCTACTATGAGTCAGAACCAACTCGACAGCACCTAAACAACAACGTTGCTGTGAGTGGACTCCTCTTCTGACACCCCACCCTTATTTGAGAGTAAGTAGCTTTGAAATTAGTGTAACAAATCCTCTTCGGAGCTTAATCTGTAAGACAAAAGTGGGAAGCACAGATCAGGGACAGCTGGACTCCCTGCTGATTTTTTTCAAGTGAAAAGGATTTGTGCATTTTACATATTCTCTACATGAGGACTGTAAAAATGAGAGAAAAAAGATTAAATTGGGGTGGGAGGCAGAATGTGTTTATTAAGACTAATCTATTTTTACAATACTAAACTGGCTCTCAAATTCTTAAGGATTTTTTGGCATGTGCATGTGATCTGCATAGATCTTGTCAAAAAGAAAATGATCTTATTTGTGTATACTAAGCTGAGTCTTACAGAAGTAAAGATTATATAGGATATAGGATTCATATTAAAATTTAATACATTTGACTGATAAATGGACTGCATTTTATTTGTTTTTATTTCAATTGTGTATGAAAAATCATTAACATGACTGTGTTTCATCTAGGCTTGTTGGTAGCCAGATATCTGGGAAGAAATATTATTTTGGGATATTCTGCACACAGAAAATACCACCCCTCCTCCCCTTCAAGAGCTTTAGCCCAAACCATCAAGTGAAAATTGCTCTTTGACCAACTCCTGCTATGTTTCGTATTTGAAAAGATCTAAGTACTTGGAGATTCTAAAATAAAAACTGCTATAAGTATGTAAAATGTTATTAATACCCCCAGGTAATCTTTTTTCCTTTGTTTTGCACTTCATAGAGAGGTCTCAAATTTCAAAACAATTGTCCTGTGCATTCAAAAACAAAATTGCGGATCCAATAGATATGTTTACAGTTAGCGTTTTAATTTTGCATATTCAGAATCCACCCCTACTCCATTTCCTGCACTGAGAACCATTATAAATGAGGTAAAGACAAGGAGGAGAAGAGTTTACAATAAGTAAAAGAACAAATTATTTGTAGGGATGCAGGGTTACTGCTTTGATTTCTAGTCAACAGGTATTATTAAAAAATAGTGCAAGTGCTTTCTTGAAATGATCATTCCTTTCTAATTTCTCCATTTTATTTGGGTGGGTGAGGGATGTTCTGTTCATTAGTCAGGCAGCGAGACAGGCCTATTTGTCAATGGGAAGAATAAGGCTTCCAGAACTAGCTTCTTGTTCCTGTCACACGGAGAGCATGAATGGGCACCAGCTGGGCTGTAGCTCCAACAGTTCCACCACTTCAGCTTCACACAGCAAGAGATGTGGTGGCAATGGTGCAGAAGTGCCTCCCGTGCAGATTCAGGAAGTACAGACACACTTCAGTTGTTGTTCCCTGGGCAACGCCATCACCGCAGCCAGCTGGCTTTGCACCACCGAAGCTGATGGAAGCCCACGCCCTGTCAGGCAGCCGGCGCTGCAGCCGCGTGACTGTCTGTAGACACTGATGTCGAGAGCGCTTTCAACTGGGTTTCAAGGTTAGACACGGGGGAATGAAACGAAATGAGTAAATAGACAGGAACCACAGTTTTGGGTATGTTTAGATACACACAATTGGGGAGGGAATAAAGAGGGGAGAGAAAAGGGGGAAATTCTTGGCTAATCGAAGCCTGTAGGACCATGTTGTGTTTGCTTCAGCCAAAAGGCTAGAAAAAATGGATTTTATAACTTAGTCCAAGGGTAAAAGCATATTTGGTCCAGATCAACCCATTTACCATGTACAGGGTCTCCGTCTTAAAGTCTGTTATGTGTGAAATGGCAGCGTGGCTGCAGTAAATGCCTGGCGTTGCCGCCATGTGAGAGAGACGTCCATCCCCCGGGAGAAGGGCCTTTGTGCAGCAGAGAGGAACCTGTTTACCTGGTGACAAGAGAAGAATTAAAGGTGGGGGTCAGCACCATGGGGGTGATGACTGCTGCCCAGAATGCCAGCACAATGCTGAGTTGAAGCTAGTGTTTGTCAGGTTTTGTCCTAGAATTTTCACAAACATATATATTTCATTTTCAGTGGGATTTACCCCTTTAAATGACTGCTGCATCTACTGGCTCTCACTGCCCATTTTTTATTTTATTTTATTTTTGCAGCGTTGAATATAAAATTTCCGTTTTTTAAGCAATTTACCTTTTAAAGCTTTCTGGTATTTTCACTTGGCCTTTCCACGTAATACTAACTCAATTTAATTAGTATCAGATGCCTTAGAATTAATAAAGGAACTCTATATAGTCCCATAGGAAGTTTAGTTTTTCTTTTTCATTTATGTTAACAGTATTTATGGTTTCCATTTTTTCCTTCTCTCTGATCCAGCTATAGAAATTTGAAGTAAACACTATTATATTTGAAAAGATATGGAAAATTCAAATCATTTATTTTGGAATGAGGTTTCAAATTAGAATTTTAATGTGGGGTGGTTGGACAGGTAGAAGTAAGAATTATGCAACATTAAATATTTTAAGTTAATAAATTTACAGTGTTTCTTTGAGAATCGACCGTCTAAATAAGATCTCTTGGAGAATTCATAAAAGGTTACTATTTACTAAGGTCTTTTATATGTTACCATACACATAATAAAACCAAAAAAAAACCCAAACTCATTGCTGTTGAGTCCATTCTGACCCGTAGCAACCCCATGTTGTACAGAGTAGAAATGCTCCCTGGGCTTTTCAGTGGCTGTAATTTTATGGACGTGGAATGCCAGGCCTTTCTTCCACATCACTGCTGGATGAATTTTAACCACCCACTTTTCAGTTAATAGCCGAGAGCAAATCGTTTACACCACCCAGGGACCTATACACATAATAACCAAAAAAAAAAACCAAAAAACCTGTGGCCGTCGAGTCAATTCCGACTTATAGTGACCCTACAGGACAGAGTAGAGCTGCCCCATAGGGTTTCCAAGGAGCAGCTGGTAGATTAGAACTACCAACCTTTTGGTTAACAGCTGAGCTCTTAACCACTGTGCCACTAGAACCACATACACGTAATAAACCAAAACCAAACCTGATGCTGTTGAGTCAATTCTGACTCATAGGGACCCTGTAGGACAGAGTAGAACTGCCCCATAGAGTTTCCAAGGAGCATGTGGTGGATTTGAACTGCTGACCTTTTGGTTAGCAGCTGAGCTCTTAACCCCTGCACCACCAGAGCCCCATGTATAGAATAGGTACTCACAAACATTAGTTGATAATAGTGATTTTTTGGAATAGCTGTCTAAACTGCTGACCTTTTCCTGGGTTTTTCATCTTGTTACTTGAATTGCTACCCTCTGTTTGCCTTTTCTCATCATTTTGTTTTGTTTCATTTTCCCTTTTCATAGAAAAGATATAAACATTCCCAGGTGACTGTTTCCGGGATCTGTTTTGTCTTTCATAATGAAGATTTCTTTTTTCTCAGAATTGCTTTCTACCCCTCTCGTTTCTCTACAAGGAAGAGATGATGATGTCTATAAAAACAAAACCACCAGCCTTCTTGTAGGAATGCTAAGAAGCAGCCCCCAACCCCACTCCCTTCCATCGAGTTGATTCCGACTCATAGCAACCCTATAGGACAGAGTAGAACTGCCCCATAGAGTTTCCAAGGAGCACCTTGTGGATTCGAACTGCCAACCCTTTGGTTAGCAGCTGTAGCTCTTAACCACTACATCACCAGGGTTTAAGAGGCAGGGGCAGGGCCACCAAAAGCCAAGACAGCACTTTTGGGCAAAGCAGAGAAATCTTATTTCCCTTGTTTTCAAGTTGTTGAATGGATTTCTGTATAAATTAGGGCAAGCTAAATCACTGTTACAAATAGACCAGAAACTGTGTAATAACACACATACCCCCACACATGCACAAAGAAAAGGGTGCCCTCTCTGGGTGAACACAGAGTTTGGCGAGTAGACAGCACCGCGGTGTGAGTGGGAGACCAGCCCAGTGCACAGCTTGGTGTACAGAATGTTGGTAAGCCCGTGTCCCCCACCTGTCCCCTTGGCTGGGCTTCCTTGTATAGGAAACAGTGTCCACAACTGTACACAGCACCTTTCAGCAGGATAGAGGTGATAGATGACCAAGAAATCAGAAAGAAGGAAAACAACCAGTGGCAGCAGGAATGCAGTGGCTCTTAGAAATGACGACGGGAAGTGTCAAGCAGTGGACACTTTGATTGCTTAGAGAGCCAGGGATGAGGTGAAGCAAGAGAAGACAATGTGTAGTCAGTGGAGGGGGGCAGACACCTCAGAGCTCTAGCTCTGGGACACATAGCTCGACTGGTTTTGTCTGAGGGCCTAAGACCAGCGTGTCTGCCTCAAAGTGCCCTTGAAGGCAAGCTGTCTTCTGTTGAGCTGTGCCATTGTTCACTGAGCACTGTCATATTCAATGAATATGTATTTGTAGAAGCTGTTCCAAGATTCCTTTAATGAAAATAAAGGATAGAGACGCCCCCCCCATACACAAACACACACACATGCACGCGCGCGCGCACACACACACTGAAAAAACTTGCTTGGTAATATTAAAATCAGACTGGACCTTTGCACCTGACTAGAAAAAGGCAAGCTCATTTATTAAAAAAATATTTCTGACATTCTTACTATCTACCAGGCATGTTCAAGGCAGTGAATTAGACAGCCATGGTCCCCGCCTTCCTGGAGCTTAAATTTGAGGGGGGTGAGAGGGAGATATCATTAACACATTAAAACATTTATCCAAGTAGAAATAATGGTTATAATGAAAAGTAAACAGAGAAATGGTGCCAGGTCAATGTAACGTTGGCTCATCTGCACCCCACCCCATCCCTCACGCCAGGCCATGAGGTTAGAAGAACTCTGTGCAGACGCCATGTCATGGAACACTGTTACTCGTGTGAGATAACCACCTAGAAACCCCACCAGGACGTAGAGGAAGGCTAGGCGAAGAGGTAGGAGACTGGGTTCAGTTTTCTTCTGTGCAAGCTAGTGTAAGTTGCATAACTTCTTTGAGGTCTTTTTCTCTTACTTACCTGGATAATAAGGGCACTGAACGCAGGTAGCGATGGATACATGACAGTACTTTTGCAAATACTGAATTTCTAAACTGGTCTAAGGTGGTGTTTGCTACATAAGGTGAGCAGTGTGGGAAGAATAAAGTTTGGGAATATTATGACTGCACCCTTCCTCATCGCCGCCACCCCCAAGTTAAAAAATCAGAAAGAATGGGGGAAAACTCACTTCCGTTTCTACTTTAAGGTTGTTACTAAAAAATGGTGAAATAGGCTGGATTATACAAAAGTCAGTTAAAATATATGTTTTTCTTTCTCTCCTTATACCAGCTGTTGGCAGAAATTCAGCTTATGGGCTATAGGCTGCACTAGGATAATTAGTAAGCCAGATGAGAGCCTGTTAACTTCTTTTTAGCCAGCCCATTGCCATCGAGGTGATTCCAACTCATAGCAACCCTATAGGACAGAGTAGAACTGCCCCGTAGGGTTTCTAAGGGGTGCTGGTGGATTCGAATTGCCAACCTTTTGGTTAGCAGCCAAGCTCTTAACCACTGTACCCTCAGAGCTCCTTTTTAACCAGAGACATTTGATGTAAGTTAGAGATATTATTTAATTCCAATAAATCATATGATATATGATGTAACTGAAATGTTTCATGTTGTGTTTATAGAAATTGTATTTCACTGATTCGCTCCAGGACTTTCTGCATCAGTCCTACTGTTGACAGACTGGTGCAGATTGGTCATTTACTGTTCTCCATCCTCTTTAGAACTAATCTTTATTGAGTGTCTACCATATATCATGGACTGTAAGTACATTCCAGTTTTCATCTCATTTAATCTTTTCAAAATCCGTAGGAAGTGGGCATTATTATTCCATCCACATTTTACTGTTGAGGAAGCTGAGGCTCAGTGAGATTATGTAATAACTCGCCCAAGGTCCCACAGCTGGTTAGTGGCAGAGCCAAGATTCTACTATTGATTTGTGTGACATCCAGGAAATCCTCCTAAATGCTACCCCATGCTGCCTCCGTGGGCTTAGTGTGAAATACCACTCCCACCCCTCCCCAGTACCTTACTGAACAACGTAAATCTTTCTATGTATAAATCATATTGATTGAATACTTCCATAGGAGGGTTTTTTGATATTTTTCCCTTGGGAAAATATTAGAAGCCTAAAACTATCAATCACCAAATCATTAGCTTATCAAGAAATGAAGGTAGGAAGATGCTTTCGAGGGTTGGAGAAGAGTTCATTTTTTTTAACACAGTCAGGTACCAGAGTAGTTTTATAATGGGGAAAGTGACCCACCTCTTAAAGGTGACGCTTACCATTTTTGCCTTAGCTAATGTTGATCAATTAACTTTCTGTTTTAGTGGGAACATGGATAGGTCACTGTTAAGCAAGCAGATCCTTTGATGTCAAACAAATGTCACTGTTTCTTTTTTATAAAACCAAAAAACCAACCCTGTTGTCTTCGAGTGGATTCTGACTCATAGCAAACCTGTAGGACAGAGTAGACTGCCCTATAGGGTTTCCAAGGCTATAATCTTTACGGGGAGCCCTGGTGGTGCAGTGGTTAAGAGCTTGGCTGCTAACCAAAAGGTCAGCAGTTTGAATTCACAAGCCACTCTTTGGAAACCCTATGGGGCATTTCTACCCTGTCTTATAGGGTTACTATGAGTTGGAATACCTCTACTTGATGGCAGTGGGTTTGGTTTTTTAGAGTCTTTATGGAAGCAGGCTGCCACATCTTTCTCCTCAGAGTGGCTGGTGGGTTTGAACTGCCGCTCCATTATTGAATAGACCCCTTATTGTGATTGATTGAATGATTGATAGCAGCTGTCAAGTCAGCTCTGATTCATGGAGACCTTATGTACAACAGAACAAAATGTTGCCTGGTCCTGTGTTACCCTCACAATTAGCAGCATGTTTGAGTGCATTGTTACATCTATTGTGCCATTTCATCTCACCAAGACTCCCCCTCGTCCTTGCTGGCCCTCTGTTTGATCAAACATCATGTCCTCCTGCAGAGATAGCTCCCTTCCGTTGGTGTGTACAAAGCAAGCTGGTTAGACGGTGTGCTGTTGTGATCCACAAGGTTTTCACTGGCTAATTTTGGGAAGTCACTCACCAGGTTTTTCCTCCTAGTCTGTCTCAGTCTGGAAGCTCCACTGAAACCTGTCCACCATCGGTGACCCTGCTGGTATTTGAAATAAAGGTGGCATAGCTTCCAGCATCACAGAAATATGCAAGCCACCACAGTACAACAAACTGATAGATGAAAATATGTAGTATCTCTCCTTTGCAACAATGTGAGAACCTTAGAACACTTTAAATCTAACTTTTATCCCACTCCTATCTTGCCAATATTTTATTTTTATCTTTTGGAATTTTTTTCAATCTCAAACGTAATATTTATCATTTTCATTGTTGTTATTCTGTCAGTATTTGAGTGTTTTCAAGATTTTTGCCCTATGTTTTCCCCAACTTGTTTTTTACTTTGATTTTAGACCTTCTTTCTGGGATCATTTTCCTTCTTTCTAAGGTATAGCCTTAGAAACTTCCTTAGTGAGGGGTCTTTTGGAGGTAAATTGTCACAGTTTGGTTTATCTGAAAGCATCTTTATTTCTTGAATAATAGTTTAACTGACTGTACAATTCTAGATGGACCTTTTTGTTGTTGTTGACACTTAGTTTCACTGTTTTCTGGTTTCCGTTGCTGTTCCTGAGAAGTCTGCTATCAGACCAGTTGCAGAACTTAGGTAGCTTTTAAAATTTTGTCTTCATTTTTGATGGTCTCATTTTCAATACAGTGTGTCTCGGAATTAATTTATTTTAATTATCTTATTTATTTATTTATTTGGAAATAGTTGTGCTTCCTGAATCAGAAAATTTGTGTACCTCATTATTCTTAAATTCTAGAAAATTCTCAGTTATCCTGTCTTAAAATATTGTCTATCCTTTACTGTGTTTTTTCTTTTGTGATTCCAGCTACAAGTGTGGTAGACCATCGCAGTCTTTAAACACCACGTTTCATCATTTTTCTATCTCTTTGTCTTTCTGCGCTATATTCTTGGCAGTTTTTTGACGTCTTTATTTCAGTTGATTAATTCTCACCAGTTATTTCTAATCTGCTGTTTAACTTGCCAACTGAGGCTTTGATTTCAACAATCATAATTTTATTTCTAGACATCTCTTTTGGTTCGTCTTCAAATATTCCTGTTTAGTTTTGATCGTCTTTTACTGCTTTCTCATATTTTTATGCTATCTTTTGTTTTATAAAACATTTTTAAGATTCCAATATCTGAAGTTATTGGAAGTCTAATTCTACGATTAGTTCTTTTGGCCAACTCTCACTCAAGATGACTATTTTCTTCATGAATTTTATGATGTTTTATTATAAGTGCGTATTTGACTGATCTAAATCTGGAAATCCTCAGGCTGTGGGAACATCTTCCACAGAGGATTTGCCTTTGCCCTTGGCATATGCTTTTTTTTTTTTTTTTTTTTTATGCCTAGGGGCACTGATAACCTAGGACTTCTTAAGTTGTGTTCTTGACTTAGGATTTCCTGGACCATGCAGGTGGTGTCAATTCAGACTCTTTTAAGGACTAATGTAGGTTACAGATTTTTAGCGTAACTCTTATTTTTCTACCCAGAGCCATGCCAGTACCAGTACCAGTACCAGTACCAGTACCGGTACCAGTTGCTGTCGAATCGATCCTGACTTGTGGAGAACCCACATGTGTCCGAGTAGAACTGTGCTTCACAGGGTTTGCAGTGGCTGGTTTTTCAGAAGCAGTTCGCCAGGACTTTTTTCCGAGGCACCGCTGGGCGGACTCAAACTTTCAACCTTTTGGTTAGCAGTTGAGCGTATTAATTGTTTGCGCCACTCAGGCACTCTTTCCCTGAGCCATGGCTGAGATGAGCAAGTTTTCTTGGTATGTCCTTCTGCCCACTAGAGAATAATTTTTTCTAGCCCATTCTTTTACTGAGAATATAGCCCTTCAGGATTCTAGATTTTTACAGAGGACTCAGTTTCATCTCTCTACCCTTTGTGGGCCTAAAGCCTAATGTCCTGTTCTATATGGAGCCTTTAGATGTTTAGTACAGGGAGATATTGAAAAGGCTGTCATAGCTTATCATCGAGGTTTCAGCATCCTCTTTATTTTTTCCTCCTAGTCATATTCTTTACTTTCCTGAAAGCTATGCATTTAAAAATATACCTAAGTGTTTTATGGAAGGGAGAATTTTTTCCAAAATGTATAATTAGCCGCACTGCTAGGATCCAAAGTCCTAGAATCTACTAAGTTGATAAATGAAATGTTCATTAAGATGTTGGAAGAGAAACATAATCTCAAAACCTTTACTTCCGTCCTGTGCTTTAAATATAAATATCAAACCGTCTGGTAGCTATTTTCACCTAGATATCCCCTGAGCATCAAGTGTAGCTCAGTCTAAACTGTTTTTTCCTCTGAGTTACTCATGTCAGTGAATGATGCTACTGTCCTTTTAGATATCTAGGCGAGTTTATCAGTGAGGGTCAAAGAATCATGCCAAGTATTTCAAACAAAGGGGATTTAATACAGGGAACTGGGAATGCAGGCCAAAGGGGATGCTGAAGCAACACAGATGTTAGTTACTACAGGAAGCAACTACTACCTCTATACTGAGGAACAAAATGAAAAGGTGTTGTTATTAGAACCTAGGAGCTGAAGGAGATGCCCCTGCATAGCACACACTCAGCACACACTGGGGTCACTGGCTGAGATCCACAGAATAGGTTTTCTTGGAGTCTGTACTCCTTAATGAGATATATACGGATATACTCATGTTCTGTGTTCATTCTGAGCGGTCCATCCACATACCTTGTTTTTATGCCTGTTTCTATTCTTTCTAACATCTTGATTGTATGGCCAACATGTAAGTCACTGCGCCCAAATCAGTAGAGATCTGTGTCTCTGGTCATTTGTCCATGTAGGCAAAGTGGACAACCAAGTATCCTGCTCAAAGTTTTATCTACTGAGATGATTTCTCTTTACTACTTTCTTTCGTGACCCTCCTGATTAAGAGCTGAAATGCTATAGCAGCCCACTTCCTGTTGATGCCAATGTGTTAGACAGAACCATCTGTAAGCAAAGAGAGTTTTTCTTCCTTCCTCAGCCGGTCATAGGGAACTCTCAGTGAGATCCAAGGAGTGTCTTGAGCGATGAGGCAGTGCAGCAACTCCAGGTTCTGTAGGAGTCTGAGCCACCTGGTTATGCAACTTATTCATGCTTTCAGGACCTGCTTGAACCTATTTTGTTTGGAAGAAAGGAAATTCCCATTTGATGATGGAGTATTGCTGCAGATGTCTGTCCTTATCGCTTGATTCATTCATCAGATAGCACCCCTTTTATGACAGGCTCCTCAGGTTGCATAGTATTTGGTATTCCGTGGTTAAGGGTCAAGTAGCAAGGCAGGAGCTGTATCTTGAAAGGAGAATAGTTATATGCAGAAGAGGGTGCAGCTTGGCTTCAAAGCCTGCCCTAGAGGTCTGTGCTGTGATTCTCCCACTGAAACTTGCTGGAAGCTCCATACAACATTCTTATTTGCCATTGACATTTCGAGTACCAGTAGAAACGGTGGGTGCCTAGACCTACTTCAGAACCTTCTCTTACTGTAAGTTCCACTCAGAACTGTCAGCCTTACGTGTTGCTAGACGGGAGCAGCACTGTCAGTGTGCGATATTTAAAAAGGTACACCACACGGTGACCTCTTTGTGGTGAAGTACCCCAACATGCTCCAGATCACCGGACCCTTAGAAACTTCACCGAGGTAGTGAGTCTTTGAATTTCTGCAGGGCTTATTGCCCCACTTGCTTGCGCCTGTTTTACCAAAACACCTAAGGTATTTGATACCTCTTTTTCAACAGGTCCAGCCAGCATGATGTCATTAATGTAATGGATCAGTGTGTTCTTCTGTCAATATGACCAAGGTCTCTGTGGACTAGATCAGAGGTGTATCAGTCTAGGTCCAGTCAGGGGGTAGAAACCAGACAGTAGATTAAGCATGGAACGTTTAATATAAAGAATTTTTAATTATAATAGAAGAGTGACTATAAGATATAAGAAAAATATATGGTACCCTAAGACTGAGGAAGGGTACTCAAAGAGGGAAAAATTTGGAAGGAGTGCAGACCTCACTGGAGAAGGTCTAGTTCATTCTGCCGAATAGTAGAGTAGTTTCCTGGTGTAGCTAGGCTGGAGCTCATCTGCTGTCGTGGAGAAGCAGCAGGCAGCCCTCTAAGGGCAGGTGAGGAGCAGATGGTCGGCAACTGGTGGAATGGGTGTGCAGTGGGGTGCAGAGAGGGAAGAGCCCTCTAGGCTGCAGGCCGGATGCAGATGGACCTTGCGGGGAGCTGTAAGAAGGAGCGTCAGCTCGCTGTGAACCCCCTGAACGGAGGGCCTGCATGCAGGGGCTGCAGAGGGAATCGGAACACCGACATGGCAGAAGGCTTTTGGACGCAGGCACAGGTCGGAGGCCTGCTGGAGTTGGGAAGCCTTCAGGGCACTAGTTTCGGTTGTCAGTGGGCCACAGGTTGCTGAGAGGCTGTACGTTCTGGGCCCACAGCTGTGGCAGAGCCCCACCAGACGTCCTCACATCCACACCACTCAGAACCAAACCTTCTGCAGTGTCCACCCAACGCCGTCTACTGAGAAAGCTAAACATTGTGTGCCCACTTTAAAGGAGAGCTGCTCCCAGGGCTTTTGTTGTTTATCACAAAACAACATATATTATATTGAAGGTGCACTAAGAGCTGAGGAGCAGTAAACTGATAACTGACACAAAGGTCAGCAAACTGTTTCTGTAAAGGGCAGGTAGTAACTGTTTTACTGTGTTGGCATTATGAGCCACTTAGGTCTCTTTCTCATGCAAAGCCATTCTTAGCTCGTGGGCCAAACAGAAACAGGCAGTAGGCCGGATTTTGCCAGTGGGCCCTAGATTGCCAACCCCTGGACTCGATTATGGCAGAGATCATAAGAGTGTTGATGTAGGTTTGAGGCAAGATGGAGTCCCTGGGTGGTTAAAACTGTTAACAGACTTGGCTGTTCTCATGGATTGAATTGTGTCCCCCCAAAACATGTATCAACTTGGTTAGGCCATGATTCCCAGTATTGTGTGGTTGTCCTGCATTTTGTGATTGATGTAATTTTCCTATGTGTTATAAATCCTCATGTTTGCCTGTGGTTAATGAGGCAAGATTAAATTATGTTAAAGAGGATTAGGGTGGGATTGTAACACCCTTACCTAGGTCACATCCCTGATCCAATGTAAAGGGAGTTTCCATGGGATGTGGCCTGCACCACCCTTTATCTCTCAAGAAAAGGGAAACCAGCAGAGAATGGGGACCTCATACCAGCAAGAAAGCAGTGCCAGGAGCAGAGATTGTCCTTTGGACCTGAGGTTCCTGAGCAGAGAAGTTCCTAGACCAAGAGAAGATTGGTGACAAGGACCTTCCTCCAGAGCCGACAGAGAGAGAAAGTCTTCCCCTGGAGCTAATGCCCTGAATTTGGACTTGTAGCGTACTAGACTATGAGACAACAAATTTTTCTTTGTTAAAGCCATCCACTTGTGGTATTTGTTATAGCAGCACTAGATAACTAAGATAACTGCTAACCAAAAGGTTGGTAATTTGGAGTCCACCCAGAGGCACCTCGGAAGAAAGGCCTGGTGATCTACTTCTGAAAAATCAGCCATTGAAAAGCCTATGAAGCACAGTCCTACTCTGACACACATGGGGTCACCATGGGTTGGCATCTACTTGATGACAACTAGTGGTGGTGGAGGTGGTTGATGCAAGACAGTGAGCAGATACTGTTGCCCCTGCTGGGTGATAAGGAACTTCCTCTGGTGGTCCTTTCATATTGACATTGTGGGGGTGGGGTGGGGTGGAAACTAGATCAATCTCTGTATGTCAGAGCCAGCGCTGTGTGTGTTGTTTTGCCTCTGTAACAGTAGCGGATCTGAAAGAGCAACTGCAGTTGGAGTCACTTTCCTGATAAGTTGATGTTGGTCTACTGTCATTCTCCGGGAACCTTCTGCCTGCTACACGGGCCAAACAGGTGTGTTTAATGGAGGTATGAGAAGAATCAATGCTCCGGCATCTTTTAAGACTGATGGTAGTCCTAATCTCTCTCATTTCCACCAGCATTGCAGTATTGCTTTTGGTTTACTATTTTGATAGGGAAAGGAACTTCCAGGGGCTTCCATCTGGTCTTTCCTATCATAATTGGCTCTGTAATCTGTGTATGGAGTGCCATGTGGGGATTCTGCCAATGCCAAGTATGTCTATTCCAATTATACGTTGAGGAATTGAGGAAGTGATTATAGATTGGATATGCCAACCCCACTGAGCCCACTGTGAGATGGACTTGGGCCACAACTCCATAAATCCCCACTTTGACTATTATCTGTGGTGATGTGTTGAGTCTCCTGGGATTGGCATCAATTCCGAGTCTGTGCAGCAATTCTCATAGGTCTGGATGTTTCCCTTACCCCATGGCACAGTCATCCTATAAAATAGCCACAGGTTCTTGTAGGGAAGGCTTTGAGGAAACACTGTAGTATATTTTTATGGCAGTGTTAGAGCTCTCGCTCAAGGGGACTCTATGTCTATGAAATGTTTTAGGTCTTGAGAACCCAGTAAGAGGCTGTGACTCTCTGTTGTTGTGACTGAAGTCAGATTTCTACCCCCCCCCTTGAATTTTCCTATACTGTTGATCAAGTAATATTTGAGTAGCCTGCCCATATCTTTTTTATCCTCTCTTTTAGTCACCGCTAAAGATCCCTTTGGGTTAAAATATCCTGATTGGCATTTCATTCCTGTGCCTACCTTGTTTCTGGCAGTTACGTCCGGTCAGCCTCTCCCGTTTCTTAATCCCATCCTTCCTGAGGAGGAAGCTGAAATCAAGGAGCTTATTTGAATAATGGTGTCTCCCTCTGTCATCCCACTGCCTTCAGCAGTCAGCTACCGCAGAGCTTTTCAGGGATGCTGGTGCTCCCCTCCCTGATGCTTGGAGAATGACAGACAGTAGGTAAAAATCTGCATAGTAAGAAACCTGATGTCGTCGTCCAACTCTCTCTTCATCAGATTCTGTCTTTCCTTTGTCCCATTATTACAGTCATTCTCTACCTCCTGTGTACACAGGCTGTGTGATTTATGTATGTCTACTGTATCGACTCGATGGCAGTGGGTTTGGTTTTTTTTGTTTTTTGTTTTTACTGTCCTTAAGGTGGCTCAGTGGTTAAGAGCTTGGCTGCTTACCAAAAGGTCAGGAGTTTGAATCCACCATCTGCTCCTTGGAAACCCTATGGGCCAGTTCTACTCTGTCCTATAGGGTCACTGTGAGTTGGAATCAACTTGAGAGCAACTTTTTTTTTTTTAACTCTCTTTAAAACATTTAAAAGCCTCCCACCAAACCAAACAATTGCCATCAAGCCAGTTCTGACTCACAGTGACCCTGTAGGACAGAGTAAAACCACCCCATAGGGTTTCCAAGGCTGTAGATCTTTACGGAAGCAGACTGCCACATTTTTCCCCCAGGGAGCGCCTGGTGGGTTTGAACCGCTGACATTTCAGTCAGCGGCTGAGCATTTAACCACTGTGCCACCAGGGCTCCTCATTTAAAAGTTCAGTGTAGAAAAGTATTTCCAGATACAAATCGCTGGGCCATACTATTGTGTACACCAAGTCATACCTGTGTTAGTTTTTGCCTTAGTAGAGCTGCATTCTACTTCATTTATCCTGCCCAGCCTGTGTCAGACTCATAGAGATGACTGAAACTGCTAAAAATAGCCCCAAGATTCTTAATATGCTCACTATGTTGCAGTGCCGTACAGAAGCGTTCCCCCCACTATAGCTGGGGATCAGATTATGTCCCAGAGCCGGAGCATTGTTAGCCCTTTAGTGGGAACTAACTGTAGATGCTATTCACGCTCGTAAAAGGTTCTAATCTCCTTTGAATTCCTCTAAGCCTTTTGACTCAGTAATCCCTTACAGCAGTACACTCCATGGGTACAGTTGGCAGCCTGAAGTATGCCTCTTCCATTCGTTTTGCCCTGATTATCTTTTCATCTCATCGAGTGCCTTTTGGCTCTTGTGTTACATGTAAAAATTAGATAGTGGCGTCAAATTGGCCTTAAAGACACAACTTGATATTTTCTATTTCAAAGCAGCGGACTATTATATATGAGTCAAGAGATGTCATTCCAGTCCTGGCTTTGCCGATTGATACTAAGCTGTGTGACCTTGGAAAAGTCAGTTAACCTCACTGGGCCTCAGTTTCTTCATTTGTTAAAATGAAGGGGCTGGATTCATTCAACGTGAGCTCTCAGTTCCCTTCTACTCTGATGGCCATTTGTTCTCTCACTGTTAAGTCAACAGGAACGGGGTGACTATGTGAGGTGACACTGTATTTTATGCCATAGACTTTGTTTTATTTATTTATTGTATTTTAGATGAAGGCTTACAGAACAAACTTGCTTCTCGTTAAACAATTAGTACACATATTGTGACATTGGTTGCCAACCTCACGACATGCCGACACTCTCCCCTTCTCGACCTTGGCTTCTCTATTACCAGCTTTCCTGTCCCCTCCTGACTTCTTAGACTTGGTTTTATATAGAAGCCATGGTCCCTGTCTTCTGGGGGCTCCCATTCATTATAGTGTTTACTCAGCACAGACAATTACATTATAAGACCTAATTTCAGGATATTGTTAAGAACTGAGATAAAAGATGAATGCCTCACTGGTTATTGTAGCATCTTTCCTTCTAAAGATAAGTTTTTCCTTCTTAAAAGCACCTTAGTTTCTTTGATAGCTGTTATACATGAGTTGAATGGTCTGTTGAGATTTATACAGATACGGTAATCTAAGAGTTTCAGGACCAATTTGTATATCTCTATGGATTTTTTTTTTTTTTTTTTACCACATGGATATACTGCTTCCAATGTTTCTTATTTAGTACTCTTTACCTTCAATTTCGTCTGCTTCTGAGAGTTTGGAGAGTTTCTGATGATGCCTACCATATTCCTTGAACTTAAAGCCCCTTCTTTAATCAACAAAATTTGAAGCTTTGTGTATTTCTGGGATCAGTGATGTTGGCAAATGCCTGCTATATGCAGATAGCTATCTGTGACTTTCTAGTTTTCTTCAGAATGATTCCTATTATTTACAGTTTTTCATTAAGGGCCTTTGGATTCACCTTGTACCTATCACATCTTTAGATTAAGTTCTGGAAAGAAAGTTTTATAATCTTTCTGAAAATCTAAATAAATTTCTATTCACTAGAAATTCCTTTAAAATTTTGTCTCTTATTTACCAACTTTTAGAAAAATATATTGGTTCAGTAGCATTTTGCAAAGGTATCTAGTGAGATTTTCTTTTTGTATTATTATGAACTCATAGATTGTTAACTTTGTTTTTGTTTTCATCTTTCGTAGTTATTGTTTGTTCCAATCTGTCTTGCCAGTGGGAGCCTCTTTTTGGCTCCTCGGCTCTTTTGACATATCCCAATAGTGTTTGATAGCTTTCTTGTTTTTTGTACACTGGAAACTCTTCGTTCAGTTATTCAGTTCTTACCAGGAATGCAAGGATGGTTCAACATTAGAAAATCATCAACTTAATCCACCTCATAAATAGGACAGAAGAAAAGAATCACATGATCATCTCAGTCAATTCAGAAAAGACATTTGATAAAGACACCCATTCCTGATAAAAACTCTCAATGAAATAGGAATAAAAGGGCAATTCCTCAACATAATAAAGGGCATCTGACAAAACCTTGGTGGTGTAGTGGTTAAGAACTGCGGCTACTAACCTAAAGGTTGGCAGTTTGAATCTACTAGTTGCCCCTTGGAAACTCTGTGTGGCATTTACTCTGTCCTGTAGGGTCACTATGAGTTGGAATCGACTCGACAGCAATGGGTCATACAAAACCAACAGCCAACATCATTCTTAATGAAAAGAGGCTGAATACATTCCCTCTGAGAATGGGAACAAGACAAGGATGCACTTTATCACCACTCCTATTTAGCATTGTGCTGGAAGTCCTAGTTAGAGCAATAAGGCAAGAAAAAGAAATAAGGGGCATCCAAATTGAAAAGAAAGAAGTAAAACTCACTTTTCGCAGATGATATGATCCTATACATAGTGAACCCCAAAGATTCCACAAGAAGACTACTGCAACTAAAAGAAAGAGTCAGTAGAATAGCAGGGTACAAAATCAACATATAAAAATCAATTGGTTTCCTATATACCAATAATGAGAACTTCAAAAATGGAATCAGGAAAATAATACCACTTACAATAGCCCCTAAAAAGAAAAAATACTTAGGAATGAATCTAACCAGGGATGTAAAAGAACTCTACAAAGAAAACTACAAAACACTATTGCAAGAAACCAAGAGATCTGCATAAATGGAAAAAGCATACCATGTACATGGATAAGAAGACTCAAGATTTTGAAGATGTCAATACTACCCAAAGCAATCTACAGATATAATGCAGTTCTGATCCAAATACTAACAGCATTTTTTAATGAGATGGAAAAACTAATCACAAATTTTATAAGGAAAGAAGCCCCTAATAAGCAAAGCATTACTGAAGAAAAAGAACAAAGTAGGAGGCCTCACACTACCTGATCTCAGAACCTACTGTACAGCCATGGTAGTCAAAACAGTCTGATACTGGTACAACGACAGGCACATAGACCAATGGAACAGAATCGAGAACCCAGATGTAAATACATCCATCTGTGGTTAGCTGATCTTTGTCAAAGGACCAAAATCCATTAAATGGGGAAAAGACAGTCTTTTTTTTTTTTTTTAATTTTTTTTGTGCTTTAAGTGAAAGTTTACAAATCAAGTCAGTCTCTCACACAAAAACTTACATACACCTTGCTACATACTCCGAATTGCTCTCCCCCTAATGAGACAGCCCACTCCCTCCCCCCCACTCTCTCTTTTCGTGTCCATTCTATCAGCTTCTAGCCTCCTCTACTCTCTCATCTCCCCTCCAGACACAACATGCCAACATAGTCTCAAGGGTCCACCTGATCCAAGAAGCTCATTCCTCACCAGCATCCCTCTCCATCCCATTGTCCAGTACAATCCCTGTCTGAAGAATTGGCTTTGGGAATGGTTCCTGTCCTGAGCCAACAAAAGGTCTGGGGCCGTGGCCACCGGGATCCTTCTAGTCCCATTCAGACCATTAAGTCTGGTCTTTTTACAAGAATTTGGGGTCTGCATCCCACTGCTGTCCTGCTCCCTCAGGGTTTCTCTTTTGTATTCCCTGTCAGGGCAGTCATCGGTTGTAGCCGGGCACCATCTAGTTCTTCTGATCTCAGGCTGTTGTGTAGTCTCTGGTTTATGTGGTCCTTTCAAGACAGTCTTTGTAACAAATGATGCTGGCAAAACTGGATGTCCATCTGGGAAAAAAATGACACAAAATACATACCTCAAACTAAACACAAAAACTAACTCAAAATGGACCAAAGACCTAAATAGAAAGCCTAAAACAATAAAGATCATGGAGGAAAAAATGGGGATAATGCTAGGGACACTACTACATGGCATAAATTCAATATAAACAATAGCTAACACAACCAACAACACACAAGCTCCAGAGGATAAGCTAGATAACTGGAGTCTTCTAAAAATTAAACACTTTTGCTCATCAAAAGACTTCACCAAAAGTGTAAAAAGAGAACCTACAGACGGGGAAAAAAATTGTGACTATTACAAATCAGACAAAGATCTAATCTCTAAAGTCTACAAGAAAATCCAACACCTCTACAACAAAAAGACAAATAATTAAAAAATAGGCAAAGGAAATGAACAGACACTTCACCAAGGAAGACATTCAAGCGGCCAACAGACACATTAGGAAATGCTCACAATCTCTAGCGGTCAGAGAAATACAAATCAAAACCACAATGAGATACCGTCTCACCCTGGCATTACTGGCACGAATCAATAAAACAGAAAATAACAAATGTCGGAGAGTATGCGAGGAGATCGGAACTCTTAGGCACTGCTGGTGGGAATGCAAAATGATACAATCTTGTGGGAAAATTATATGGCACTACATGAAAAAAAAGAAAGCTACAAATAGAAATACTATTTGATCCAGCAATCCCACTCCTAGGAATGTATCCTAGAGAAATAAGAGTCGTCACACGAATAGACGTATATACACCCATGTTCAATTGCAGCATTGTTCACAGTAGCTGAAAGATGGAAACAACCTAGATGCCCAGCAACAGATGAACTGTTAAACAAACTGTGGTACATACACACAATGGAGTATTACAGAATGCTAAAGAACAATGACGGATCTGCAAAACATCTAACAACATGGATGAATCTGGAGGGCATCATGCTGAGTGAAATAAGTCAATCACAAAAAGACAAATATTGTATGAGACAAATATTATAAAAATTCATGAAAAGGTTTACACACAGAGAGAAACAAACAGTCTTTGATGGTTATGAGGGAGGGGAGAAAAAGTCCCTAACTAGTAGTAGAAAAGTGTTAACTTTGACGAAGGGATCCAGACAACACACAATGTAGGGGAAGTCGGCACAACTTGACCAAGGTAAAGTCATAGAAGCTTCCTAGATACACCCAAACAGCCTTGGGAACCCCATGGGGCAGTTCTCTGTCCTGTAGGGTCACTATGAGTCAGAATTAACTTGAAGGCAATGGGTATGGCAAAGCTGTAAATGCATATTGTTTTTCTCTGCAAACCGTTCTTGTCCTGTTTTTGATTAGGATAGAAAGAAAGCAATTATGAGGTCAGTGTCTACATATCTGGTACCCAAAGTCATGTTAATCTTCTCTAACAGAGATTTCACATCTGGCACTGCAGCTGCTATCAGGGCTGCTACTTTTGTTGAGTTTATGGTAGTCTCCAGTTATTCTCCAGGATCTGTTGACTTTCTGCAGAGGTCAGAATGGTGAATTAAACAAATTCTTAGTATCCTTGATCCTTAAGGGAGGCACATGAGTTCACCATCCCTCTGACGGGATGGGGTTAGTGGAAGGGAGTGGGTGGCAGCTTCAGAGGCTTCCATGTAGCCTTTCCTCTAACCCCACAAGCTACAAACCCAACGTGGAAGTAACATCAACTTTCTGTATGTCAATCCCATTATGCATTCACCATGGGAATGAACACTGGGTGGGTCTGTAGACCCAACGGATCTACTGTAAGCCAGACTTTGGCTGGGACTTCATTTATTATCTGGCCCCCTTATGTTCTCGCTCTAACAGGGGACGTGATGACACTTTGTGTCTCTTTTTTCAATGGGCTATATGTCTTGATGCTGGCTCAGATCCAGAACTGAGTAAAAGATCATGACTGTTCTGAGGTGACTTGCCTCAGCCTCCTGCTCTGTATGTATATTTGTACATATGTATTATATATAGGTTTTTTAAAATTATATATGTATGTCAGCATCTAAATATCTCTCTGTATCTATATGGAAGGAACCCTGGTGGCACAATGGGTAAAGTGCTTGCGTACTAACCAGAAGGTCAGCGGTTCAAACCAACCAGCAGCTCTGAGAGAGGAAAGACCTTGCGATCTGCACCTGTAAAGATTACAGTCTTGGAAACCCTATGGGCAGTTCTACTCTGTCCTAGGGTCGCTATGTGTCGGAGTCAACTTGACAGCACACAACATCAGCGTACCTATATGCCAGGCAGTGCTACTGAATAGTACCCTATTCCATTGGTTTATTTAAAATTTCTTGTCTTGTCTTTCCAAGTAGCTTTATTGCTCCAAGGATTGCCATCTTCTATTAAGCATCTTCACAACTCTCTGCTAGTTGAGCTTCCTTGGCTGGGACTCGGGCTTTGCTGGTCATTACGATAATTGCTTAGGGTCACTATGAGTTGCAATTGACTCAGTGACAGTGGGTTTGGTGTTTTGGCTTAACTTCTGGCAGTTAAAAACCATCACCAGGCCTATATTACTTTGGGCCAGATTTAACTGTTGGAAGTAGGGGGCTGTCACAAAGCTTATTATTAACTAATCAAACCATGTGACAACCTCTCCTAAGAGTGGGATGGTCATCAGAAAGTGAATATTCAGCTGCCAAAGTGTTTGTACTATTTCAATCTTTCCAGCAATGTATGTATGAGAGTTCCAGTCACTCTACATCTTTGCCAATACTTGGTATTGCTGGTCCTTTAAAAATTTAGTCATTCTAATTGGTGTGTATTGTATCTTATTTTAGTTTTATTTTGCATTTTTTCTGTTGGTAATAATGTTGAGCATCTTCCCATGTGACTGATTACCATTTATATACTTTTGTGAAGTATCTGATCCAATCTTCTGCTCATTTTTAAAAATTGAGTGTTTTGTCTTATTAAGTTGTAAGAATTGCTTATATATTCTAGATGTATATTGTGGGATATCTTTTTTATGAATATTTTCTCCAAGTTTTGTTTCATTTTTTTAACCATGTCTTTCCAAGAGCAGAAGTTTTTAATTTTGATGAAGCCCAATTAATTGTGTATTTTGGTGAATAGAAATTTTAATTTTAAAGTAGTCTAATTTATCAGTCTTTTAAGATTAGTGGTTTTTTCTGCCCTGCTTAAGAATTCTTTCCCTGTTCAAAGGTCATGAGGATCTTCTAATGTGTATTCTGGAAAATAATTGTATTATTTTAGAAAAGAATTTCATATTTAGATCTTTGGTCTGTCTAGAAGTGATTTTTAAGTATGTTGTGAGGTAGGATTCAGGATTCATTTTTTAAAAAATTATGGGTATCCAGTTGATCCAGCATCATTTACTGAAAAGACTACCTTTGTCCACTATGCTGCAGTGGCATTTTTGTTGTAAAGCAGCTGACCATTTTAGCAAGGGTCTGTTTTTGAATTCTATTCTCTCTCTACTGGAGCACTGGTGGCACAGTGGTTAACAGCTCCACCGCTGACCAAAAAGTCTGCAGTTCGAATACATTCGCTGCTCCTTGGATGCCCTGTTGGACAGTTCTACTTCCTCCTCTAGGATGGCTATGAGTTGGAATCGACTTGATGGCAACAGGTTTACTCCCTCTGGGCTTCTTATCTATCTTTGTACTTTATAAAACTAAATGGATATCTGGTAGTATAAATTATCCAGTTTTGTCTTCTTTATGACTCTGGGCTATCTGGGCTGTTTGCGTTTCTATATAAAGCTTAGGACGTTAGAAACAGCTTGTTGAGTGCTATTAAAAAAATAAAATAGCCTCCTGGAAGTTGATAGGAGCCCTGGTTGCCCAGTGGTTAAAGATTAGCCATTTGAACCTGCCAGCCGCTCCGCAGGAGAAAGATGTGGCAGCTGCTTCCATAAAGATTTACAGCCTTGGAAACCCTGTGGGGCAGTTCTACTCCGTCCTGTAGTGTCACTATGAGTTGGAATCGACTTGACGGCAACAAGTTTGGTTTGGTTTTTGGAACTTTGATTGGTATTCATGGATTCCTTATAATATTGAATTTTCCAACCCATGAACATGGTATATCCCTCCATTTATTTAGGCCTGTAATTTTTCTCAGCAGTGTGTTTTTATTTTATCATATACAGGCATTTGCATCTTTAGTTAGAGTTGTTCCTTAGTCTTTGATTTTTAAATGTTATTATAAATATCATTTTTCAAATTTCATTTTCTAAGCTTTTGCTGCTAATCTATGGATATATAATTGATTTTTACTAATATGTGTCTATAGATATATCTATCTTCCATCCCTCCCTCCCTCCCTCCCTCCACCCATCCACCCATCCACCCACCCACCCACCCACCCATCCACCCACCCACCCTTTTCCTTTAAACCACAATTCCTTTAGACTCAACAAGATATATAAAATGAATACTACATTTGGCATCAGAAAATCTGGGTTGACATCTCGATCCTTCCACTTATTATTTATTTGATCATGGGTAATAATAGTGATAATAATAATATCCATGAAGCTAGGAATTTTGTCCACTGTGTTCACTGCTGTATTTCTAGGTTGATTAGTTGGTATTTAGGTTGAAGGATCATTGTTGCTAATGAGAAGTGTTAAATTTTTCAGGTGTAATATAGGTCCTTCTCATTTTTATAATGCCATTTTTTTTTCTTAGTTAATATATAGGAAAGTGTTCTTTCTTATTCTAATGTAATTCTGCATTTGCTACCAATTAATGATTTAATGTTGAAACCTGTTTATTGTTCTACCATCATTTATTAAAGGTCATCTGTAAAGGGCATGGTGTTTAGCACATATACAGTTTAGCATTGAATGGAAAGCAAGTTTTGAAAGGATTTATATTTCAGAGTTTCTGATTACATTTTTGTCTCATAGTGTTAAATCGGATTTTTAAAAAAAATTTTTGTATTAAGTATTTTTCTTAGAGGAGCACAGACCTATAGCCCAGCACATTTCCTGAAAACAAGTGATGCCGTATGACTTTAGTGTCTTAGTCCACACAGTAACTTTTCAAGGTGCTGCAAGAATGCAGACTCATGGAGAACTTAAAAATAAGGAACGTCAGGCCTCTGAGAGAAAGGCAGGATACTGAGTAGCCAACACCAGGAACACATAAGTCTGGACCCTATTGTTATAAAAAAAAAATAAGAGAAGCTATATTGTTGATGTGGTTGGGAAGGTAATGGAGAGTGACAACGCCAGGCACTGGACCTCCTCTGTCTGGTGTGCCCAGGCGGAGGTGGCCAGTAAAACCCATATGGACTTCAGCTTGTTACCCCTCTGAACACTTTTACCTTCTGGTTCCCAAACACTTACCACCATAAGTAAACTGAGGTACAGTAATACTAATGACAGTATTTCCATGTGGAATATTTTTCAGTGTATTTAATGTCTGTGTAAGAGGATCTAATAAAGCGACGAGAAAAAAAAATCCACTTAATGTCAGTCTTAGAAAGAAAGGCGCCACGCACTCGGTAATTATATCTCCAGCCCTCCATTTTGCACCCTTTTTGAAGAACCGTTGAAGAAGAACGGAAGAAAATCGATTTTGAGGAAATTAAATTTTCTTATGAAACAGAATGATGGTTTTTAAAACAAGGGAAAAGTGGGTTAAATATATGCTAATTACAAAGCTGTGCCTTGTTCTGCTTGCCGACTCCGGGTCTGTGCCTTTTCTCTCCACTGCCTGCAATTTTAAATATTTTAAAGAGCAGATGTGCCCTGCTTATGGATTTTGTGTAAACGTTGCTGCGCTGTGTACAGACTGTGGGCCGCATACCATGCTCTGTTGACATTATCCTCTGTTGCTTAGCTTCAGACAGTAAAGTCCTGACATGTGCGGCTGTGTGGAGGATGCCGAAGGAATTGGAATCAGGCAGTCATGAATCCCCTGATGATTCATCAAGCACCACGCAGACCCTGGAGCTACTCTGTCACCTTGACAACACAGCCCATGGCAACATGGCCTGGTAGGATTCTGCATATTTTATACACCCAGAACAAGCCTGAAGGTTAGACGGGTACTCGAGTTTCATACAAAATTTTATATTGCAGAAGCTACATTACACACTTTTAAAAACTTCGTTCTTTTAAAAAAAAAAAAAATGGTACAAATTGATTCCTGCCCCCCAGTCCCAGTTGTTCCCTAGATTAGAAACATTTATGGAAATCCTACCCCAGACATTGTCGGAGAGCCTGCGTCCTGTTCTTTTTCCTTTTCATCTAAAGTCAGCATTGTACACAGTTACCTGACGTAATAATAAAACAAGTCAGTCACTGTACAGCATTTAATTTTTATATTGCTTTTTAACTTCGAAAATATGCTTTCATTCAGAAATCTTACACGTGAATTTTTTCTTTTTTATTCATGACTTCGGGTTAAAGGCTTGTAATTTCTTTTTTTCTGTGAACTAAATATGAATACACTGTGTGCCCGCTCATGGCATATCCCCAAGTACTCCATGTCTTCATTCTCGTATTATTTTCCCCCATCTGTCATATCGAGTACCCAGGGACTGAGAGATGTGAAAACCCTTCATTATGCGCTCCCTGGCCAGTTGCTGTATGAGTGTTGGGACAGACGATTTTGTGACATCCATCTACCAGGCAGCTACTTGGTAGGCACCAAGAGACCCCCCTCGGAGCACTGGTACACGTGACCGCTGAGATAACTGAAGCCTAGGTAAATTTACAAAGCCATGTTTTCTGAAAGGGACTCCGGGAGCATAGTATTGCTATGGTGTGTAGAAATATGAAAATGGTACCACTCCTGTTTGTGTGTGTGTGTGTGTGTATGAGACATCCTCTGTGTCATCTTTTCTGTCTTAGTCAACTCTACCCGTTCAGTTTCACTCGGTAGTGTTCATTAAGCATCTGCTCTTTCTGCCACACTCTAGGGATAGCAAGGTGAGCGGGTTGGGGGGCCGGGCCTCAGAGACTCGTAGTCTCTGAGGGAGACCAACAGTGTAAACATCTAACTGTGATACAGGACATGCTGTGGTATATACTGAAATCATTGCGGACTCTGTGCCGTGGGCCCCAGAGGAAGAAGCGATTAACGTTTACTAGAGGAGTTGAGGAGGGATTCACTTTGCGGGTAACATCTGGAGCTGGCACGTGAAGAGAGGTTCAGGCTTCCATCGTCAGGATTTGGGTGTTGAAGTAGTAAAGGACAGCAGTGTTTCAGGGAAAACCCAGTTTGTGGCTCTGGAGTGCATTTTATGTCCTAGTTTGTGATAGATTTTATTTTGTAATTATTATGCTATCACCAGGGCAATATTATTTCTCCTTACAGAGGTGTGTTGAATATTAAAATCAGCAACCAGTCTTGAAGAATAAGGTTCTTGAAGGCACATGGGAAACCCTAACGCCTGCAGGAGGTATTGCCTAGACTGTGTCTCTTTACTGCTGGAGTGCAGAATGGCGTTGGTTTTCAAAGTCGCCATCTCTGTGCAGATTAAACATCACCATTAAGATTTCCGGAGCCCTGGTGACACAGGGGTTAAGAACTCAGCTGCTAACCAAAAGGTCAGCAGTTCGAATCTACCAGCTGCTTCTTGGAAACCCTGTGGGGCAGTTCTGCTCTGTCCTAAAGGGTTGCTATGAGTTGGAACCGACTCGACAGCCATGGGTTTTGGTTTGGTTTATTAAGATTTCCACATTTCAGACAATAACCACATTTTCCCAGCCAACAAATGGTGTGCGTGTGTGTGTGTTTTCCAGGAGATATGCCAGTCACAGGGGGAACAGACATGCATGAGACAGAGTCCAGGTCCCCAGTCAGTTTGGTGAGATTGACATATACAGAAAACGTCAGTGTCGTGTGGCAGGTGCCAAGTTAGAGGTCAGCTCAGAGAACAGAGTCTGGCCCTGCCTGGGGATCAGGAGCTAAGCGAGGGGCTGTCAGACTGCTGCCCGCAGCTTCCCCCCTTGGTTCAAATACTCTATAAAATATACCATCCAGAAAAGTGTGCCACCTATCCATGTATGTGTCATAGGGAAATGAATATTAAGTTAACATGTTAAATCTGGATCATGCATACACACATATGAAAGAAAAACTTGCAATGAAGTAATTGCTGATATTTTAACCCACCCCAATTAAACTGTGCTTCACAATTCATCCTGGAATGCTACTTATTTTTATTTTTCTGCCATTATTCGAAGAGTTTCATGAATTCTGTTTTTGTTATCCAATAAATTGTTACATATCCTTTTTTAAATTTTTTTTACCTGGAGATAATTATAAATTCACATGCAGTTGTAATAGAGAATACAGAGAGGTCCTATACTCCCTTCAGTTCCCCGCCGTGGTAACATCTTGCATAACTATAATACAACAGGAAGTTGACATCAGTACAGTCCACCTGTTGTTGTTAGTTTCAGTGGCATCAGTTCCAACTCATAGGGACCCCAGGTGTGTAGAGTAGAACTGCTCCACGGGGTTTTTGAAGCTGTGACCTTTGAGAAGTATGTTGCCTCTTTTTTGAGCCCAGGCAGAGCAGACGTCTCTGGGTGGTTTGGAACTGCCAGTCTCTTGGTTAGTAGTCTAGCACGTAACCATTTGTGCTACCTAGGGCTCCTACCTTGTTCAGATTTCACCAGGTTTACATGCACTAATGAGTGTATATTTAGTTCTATGCCATTTTATCACATGTGTAGATTCATGTAACCACCACCACAGTCAAGATATAGAACAGTTTCATCACGAGGCTTCCTCGAACTACCCTTTTATAAAAAACCAAAACAACCCGTTGACCGTCGAGTCTATTTCAACTCATAGCGACCCTATAGGATAGAGCAGAACTGCCCCATAGGGTTTCCAAAGAGCTCAGGGGGGATTCGAGCTGCTGACCTTTTGGTTGGCAGCCAAGCTCTTAACCACTGTGCCACCAGGGCTCCACCCTTTTATAGCCACAGCCTATTTACTCTTCACCTCCGTGTCCCTAACCCCTGCCGACCACTAATCCGGTCTTTATCTTATTATCTTGTCATGTTGAGAATGTATGTAAATGGAATTATATACTTTGTAACCTTTGATACTGACTTCACTCAGCCTAATTTCCTGGAGAATCCAAGTCGTCGCCTCTATCAGTAGTTCCCGCTTATTGCTGAGTAGTATTGCCTGTTGTGGATATACTTCAGTTGCTTAACCATTCACCTGTTGAAAGACATTTGAGTTTTTCTCAGTTTTCAGCTATTATGAATAAAGCTGCAATGTACATTAATTTATAGGTTTTTATATGAAAACTTTGGCAGCCTAGTGGTTAACTGCTATGGCTGCTAACCAAGAGGTCTGCAGTTCGAATCCGCCAGGCGATCCTTGGAAACCCTATTGGGGAGTTCTACTCTGTCCTATAGGGTCGCTATGAGTCGGAATCGACTCGACGGTATTGGGGTTTTTTTGGGATATGAACATAAGTTTTTATCTCTTTTGGATAAAAACCCAAGAATGCAAATGCTGGATTGTATGATAAGTAAATGTTTAGCTGTCAGAAGTTGGCATATTCTTTTCTGGAGTGGCTACACCATCTTACATTCCCATCAATAAAACACGAGCGATACCATCTCTCTGGGTCTTCATCAGCATTTGATGTTGTCATGCACATTCTTTGAAGTATCTCTGGCAACGTCAAAGTGAATTATTAGACATGGAATGTGAGTTTTGGAAATTTTAGTCTGGTGAATACAATTGTGTTCAAGGATGCTGTTTTGGATCGAAATCAAGGGGATCAATGATGTTTTGGGTTTGTTTGGTTTTCTTTTTGACTTGTCATTTGGCCCTGAGAGCAGCTCCAGAATGGAACTCCCAAACATATGCCGAACAATGGCACCGTTGCAAACGTCTGGCAGCATCTGAGAATGCAGTACCTATCCCCAGGCTCCAGAGTTGTTACTTCTCCTGGTATGTCTCAGTGACCATGGTGCATAGCAGTTATCACTGTGTGACATTACATTAGCTATCTTTATGCTTATGTGTTTATTTTCCGCCTTTAGACTGTAAAGCTTCCTAAGGGCAGGGACTTGGTCAAGTTCAATGTTGTATTCTCAGCACCAAAAACTGTGCCTAGCACAAAGTAGGCACTCCACATATTAGAATGGAAAATGAATTAATTATAACAACAACAGTAATACTGAGCCATTGCTGGAACGAGGCCCTGTTTTCAGAGCTTTACGTGTGTTAACTCATTTATTTCTCACAATAATGCTGTCAAGTAGGTACTGTTATTATCCCTATTGTACAGATAACATAACTGAGGCCCAGAGCGATTAAGTAGGATTTGCCCAGGGTTACTCAGCTCCTGAATGGTGTAGCTGGGATTGATATTGAGTCAGTCTGACTTTACAACACCAGAAGCATCTATAGTTGTCTCCCTACAGAATGAATGAAATGAAAAGAGCCATTAAAAAAACAAAAAACGTTGCTGTCGATTCCGACTCGTAGTGACCCTATAGGACAGAGTAGAACTGCCCCATAGAGTTTCCAGGGAGCACCTGGTAGATTCAAACTGCTGACCTTTTGGTTAGCAGAGTAGCTCTTAACTATTACACCATCAGGGTTTCCAAAAGGAGCCATTGTGGGTGATCAAATTGTGATTTGGAAGTTGTTTCAGGTGCTGAGACTATAAACCTAGCTTAATCTGGATAAGTTCTGAGAGTGTTTTTAAGATCTTTAAGCTAGTCCTTTTTGGAAAATAAATAAAAATAATGTTTTATATGAGCATTATTCCTTTTGAAGATAATAAAGCCACCTTGTTTTCTAACATACTTCCTCTTCTCTTGATTGCATCTTCAGTCAGTTTATAGTTATTTATCACAGAAATGATGGGCTACGAGCCAGGAACCATGAGCTCTGATTTCAGATCTTGATTGATTGCTAATTAGCGATCTATCTTCGGGGCAAGTCATTTCTGTTTGGGCCTCAGTTTCCTCTTGTGTAAAATGGGGGTGACTGTGGCTGATTTCTGATGTTCTTTTCAGTTCTAAGTTTATTAAATGTTGTAGCTTCTTCCATTTACTCAGTATATTGCATAACTTTTTTAATGAATCAAATATAACAGGCTCTTTCCACACTGCCTGTGGCATTGAAATAGATGACAAACCAGTTACTCTGGCTGAGAAAGCCTGTCTTAGACAGGAGGAGGAACCTACATAAGATGTGATCATAGAGTGTCCTGGTCAAAAAGGACTTTCGATATTATATAGAGTAATTTCCTCATTGGATTTAGTGAGTTAAGCAGACAGCTGGCTGCTTGAGCAGAACGTACTGAACCCAGGATGGTGCTTTTACTGAATTGTACACATCTGGTATGATGTCTTCAACTATTTTCAGTTTATCTTATCCTATCATATTTTAACATATTTTAGGTTATGTTTGTCAACCGTTTTTACTGTTAAAGAAACTGAGGCTAAAAGAAGTCAATCCCAGTATTACACTTGTAATTGATAACACTTTTTTCACTTTTCAGGAATAGGTAAAGATCTCTTTGAAACTCTTTATATTATATGTGGTTTTTCTTTTTCAAAGAATTAGGTTTCTCCCTGAATCAGTTTGATGATAGCTGAATGCATTTTATCAATAGATACAATGTATGTATTATATTGTGTGTGGTTTTTTTTCTTCAGAGAATTAGATTTCTCCTTGAATCAGTTGATTAAACTGTTAGCTGAATACATTTATCAATAGATACAACGTATATACTGATAGTGACCGCTGATCATTGACTGCAGACTGACCGAATTCTTCATATTTCCTGGCAGTTTGCGCCTACCTATCTAAAGCTTATTGGAGCCCTGGTGGCGCAGTGGTTAAGAGCTCAGCTTCTAACCAAAAGGTTGGCAGTTCAAATCCATCAGCTGCTCCTTAGAAACCCCATGGGGGCAGTTCTACTGTGTCCTATAGGGTAGCTACGAGCCGGAATCAACAACGGAATTGCTATGAGTTGGAATCAACTCAATGGCAACGGGCTATGTAATGCTTACACCAGCATCTTTTGGGGCCCTGATAAAGGGGAGATTTCCTGGAACTCTACAGGTAAGCGCAGGAAGAAGGTAATTATTTTCTGAGAGTATCGCTCTCTTGTGTCGGCTCACTGTGAAGGTGTGATGTTGAGTGTCGGCAATGCATCATTATTGCTTTTGGCTGGATGTCTCATTGGCCACAACAGGGTAATTTGATGCTTCTCCGTCTCTTCCTGATGATAAAGAGGCTCCCCAGCTGTGAAAAGGCATGTACTTAGCTGTAGATGACTGCTGTCCTGACAGCTAGTGGAAGCCAAGTCAAAATCACGGAAGCCTCAGTGTGTTCTTGTTGTGCCCCATTTCCCAAGTGGTGCTTCAAGAGTAGTCATACAAATCGCCTTGTGTCTCGGAGGGTGAAAATTTCCTTTAAAGGAGAAGTTACTAAAAACCAGTCATCAGAAGCTTTCTAGGGGTGGGAGTAAAGTTAATGACAGTCAGCTGCACCTTCCTCCCAGCTCACATCGCCATGATCGAGAATACAAGGAGCCCACGTTGTGCTGGAATTAAGCTGTCCTGTGGTCACCACACCACGTGTTTCTCTTGATGGCATTCCGAATGCCCGTGGCACTTCTACCCAGTGACCCAGCTCACCTTCGTTTCCTTAGCCAACTTGTGGGGGAAAAGTACCCTTTCAGCGGAGGTGGAGGTAAATATCACACCGAAATGCCAGACAGGCCGAGGCTGTTTAGGAATATTTGAAAAGCTGGATGTACATGTTTAGATTACTATTAGAGGGAAGAAAAAGGGCACAAGCACGAGGTTGAGATTGGAGGGGAAGATAAAGAAAAGCAATGTGTGTGGGTCACAGTGGCTCCCCACTAAATACTTGAGGTATATTTTGTCTAGAAACAAGGATTTGGCCTCATTTCTCTTTTCTTTCTTCTTATTTTTAGTTCAATAGAATGGAATAGTAGAATTTGGCTTAGATTGAATGTTGCAAAGTGTAAATTGCAAGGTTTCCTTGTAATTTTCAGAAACCCTATGATGTGACTCTGCTATTAATGATAGAATTGTCAGTGATTTTGACGTATCATTATTAAAGATTAATCAGATTTAATAAGATTCAGGTTAGTGCTGACTGGTTTTACCCAACCTAGATGTACTTAAGTATAAGATGTTTAAAACTGGAACCCAGAAGTTTCTTTCATGCTTACGTCTCACTACTACCTGTGTAGCACAAATTTTTGGACTAGACTACTAACCTAAAGTCTATGCTGTGGAAGAAAGGCCTGCCAATCTACTTCCATAAAGGCTACAGCCCAGAAAACCCTCTGGAGAAGTTCTACTGTTTAACACATGGAATCCGCATAAGCTGGAACTGACTCCATGATGAAGAGTTTTGAGGTTTGGTCTCACTGCTAAAGTTGGCCATTAACTCTTGAAGAAATTCTTTAAAGAAGCTGTCTTAGTCATCTAATGCTGCTCTAACAGAAACACTACAAGCAGATGGCCTTAACAAACAAAGTTTATTCTCTCACAGTCTAGCAGGTTAGAAGTCCAAATTCAGGGTGTTGGCTCCAGGGGAAGGCTTTCTCTGTCAGCTCTGGAGGAAGGTTCTTGTTTATTCCCTCACAATAAAATAAGCTAAAAAGTTCAAATTTAGGGCATCAGCTTCAGGGAAAGGCTTTCTCTCTCTGTTGGCCTTCTCATCAATCCTCTCCTGGACTAGGAGCTTCTCTGCACGGGGACCCTGGGTCCAAAGGACGTGCACTGCTCCTGGCACTGCCTTCTCAGTGACATGAGATCCCCACTCTCTGCTCGCTTCCCTTTCCTTTTATTTCTTGTAAGATAAAAGGTGGTACAGGCCTGTTTAACATAAAATTCCAATCACAAATTGGAGGACGGCCCCACAATACTGGGAATTGTGGCCTAACCAAGTTGACACATATTTTGGGGGACACACAATTCAATCCATGACAGAAGCCCAGGGTGATGTCTACGTAGGAATAAAAAAAAAAAAAAAAGACTATTACGGTATTACAGAACAATTTACGAATCTTCCCTGCTTTTAAGTTTGTTCAAAGTCTCCATCATAAAATGGAGAATGGTTGTCAAAGTCTCCCTTGCCCCATATAAATGTTACTAAAATTAAGCGTTAGGAAGAGAACAATGATTAAAAAAATACTTAGTGAAATGTGCAGTGCATAGATACAACTGTCTGGAAAGATTCAAGACTCAAAAGCCTGAACATACTGTACAGAAAGTATGGATGGTTATTTATATTACAAGAGAAGATTTTATCCTAAGAATTTATTTCAAAGTTCCATTAAATAATACGGTTCAACAGTGTGTTTTAGTTGATGCTGTTGTTGTTAGGTGTTGTCCAGTTGGTTCCGATTCATAGCTACAGCATGTATTACAGAATGAAACACTGCCCGATCCTGCGCCATCCTTACAACCATTGTTATGCTTGAGCCCACTGTTGCAGCCACTGTGCCAATCCATCTCGTTAGGGACTTCCTCTTTTTTGATGACTGTCTATTTTACCAAGCATGATGTTCCTCTCCAGGGACTGGTCACTCCTGATAACATGTCCAAAGTATGTGAGATGAAGTCTCACCATCCTTGTTTCTAAGGAACATTCTAGCTGTACTTCTTCCGAGACAGACTTGTTTGTCCTTCTGGCAGTCCATGGTATATTCAGTATTCTTCTCCAACACCGTAATTCAAAGGCACCAATTCTTCTTCGGTCTTCCTTATTCATTGTCCAGCTTTCCCATGCATATGAGGCAATTGAAAACACCATGACTTGTGTCCAGTGCACCTTAGTCCTTAAAGTGACATCTTTACTTTTTTACACTTTAAAGATGTCTTTTGCAGCAGAATCAAATGAGTGTTTCACAGAACGTCTCTTAGGCAAATAGAGGCATACCAATGTATCCAATGGAACAGTTTAGAAGAATATTTTTAAAGTACTCTTTGTGATTATTTAAACTTAAGGTTTAAATAATTAAAAGTTATTAAACCTGAAGGTTTACTAACCCTATGTGTGGGAATTTTTAGCTACAATTGATTTTTCTTCTACTTTTTAAAAAATGGGATGGAGAAGGGAAAAGAAAAGAAGTAGAAGAAAGGAAGAAGAAAAGACCAAACGTCACTCAGAATTTAGATAATTTGTTTTATTTCAAAACATATGATTTAAAGCTAACATTAAATTTGCTGAGAAGACCCAGGGAAAAGAATGTTTCGATTTATTAAACTTGCCCTTCTAAGTAGAATAAAATAATTCAGCCAATATCATTTAGACTTCTACCTAAGCCTTAGGTGGAAACCTTGCAGTGAAAGAGAACGTACCACCTTGGGTCTGTGTTGTAACAGCCTTGGAGGGGACAAATGGTGTGAAAGACACCATGATGGCTCTGAGCATGACTATGGATTGGATAAAATCAATGACTATTATGATTGGTGTGAAATCCATTCCTTAAAATGATATTCTGAGGCCCAGCTCGACTCCTTCAGCTTTCTCAGGAACTGGAGGGCAGGAAAAATGTAGACTTAAGCACCTGAGCCACGGTCTAGGGGAACCATAAAAATTGTGTCTGTAGTCAACCACATCCATGTAGTCAGCCATATCCACCCTGAGGAGAAGCGTGTCTATACCCTGAACCTTTTCCACCAGAAGGCATAGTGGTGAGGACTAGGTGATGAAGGCCATTTTTTTTTTTTCTGTCTAACATTTGATAAACAGATCTTTTCTTGAATTCTAGTATTTCTGTTGAACAATTCATACATACTTTGGAGCAATTACAGTAAGCTATTAACTATTATATTGGCCTACACACACAACACACACACACACAAATCTGAAAACAAAAACAAAACTTTTCCCCTCTCAGAAAGCCTGTATTTGGCCTTTGCTTTTTGTCTGACTGAAAATGGAGTTATTTGGTTGATAGAGCAGTATGTCTAGGTCAGAGATATCAGAATAAGCGTAGACTTTCTGATAACTAAAGCACCCAGCGTCAAAAGGTACATACTCAGCTCTCAGAGAGGCTTACGAAGTAGTGTGTAAGTATGATTTTGTCACTTCACATATTCCATGTGTTACAGCTGGAAAGAGTTTTTAACTATCTACAAATCTGATCATAGCGTGCTTATTGACTCAATGATGTAACTCTTAAGGTTTCTTCTTTAATTCTTATAGTGCTTGTGAAAGTTCATTATGTTTTCTGTTGTGAATTTTTGAGCAGAAAAAAATTAACAAGACTGCCAAATCTGTATGTTTTAAGAGAGTAGTTTATAAGCTGGTTAAATAATTTGTTGTTGTTGTTAGTGCCATCAGCTGGTTCCAACTCACAGCGACCCTATGTACCACAGAACAAAAAGCTGCCTGGTCCTGTGCCATGCTCAAAATGATTGTTATGCTTGAGCCCACTGTTGGAGCCACTACGTCAGTCCATCTCATTGAAGATCTTCCTCTTTTCTGCTGACCCTGTACTTTACCAAGCATGATGTCCTTCTCCAGGGACTGATCCCTCCTGAGAACATGTCCAGAATATGTAAGACACAGTCTCACCATCCTTGCTTCTAAGGAGCATCCTAGTGGTACTTGTTCCAAGACAGATTTGTTCTCCTTTTGGCAGTCCACAGTATATTCAATATTCTTCTCCAACACCACAATTCAAAGGTGTCCATTTTTCTTTGGTCCTCCTTATTCATCGTCCGGCTTTCACATGCGTATGATGCGATTGGAAATACCATGGCTTGGGTCAGGTGTACCTTAGTCTTCAAGGTGACATCTTTGCTCTTCAATGCTTTAAAGAGGCCTTTTGCAGCAGATTTCCCCAATGCAATGTGTCTTTTGATTTCTTGACTGTTGCTTCTATGGGTGTTGATTGTGGATTCAAGTGAGGTAAAATCCTTTACAACTTCAATCTTTTCTCCTTTTATCATGATGTTGCTTATTGATCTAGTTGTGAGGATTTTTGTTTTCTTTATGTTGAGGTGCAATCCATACTGAACTCTGTGGTCTTTGATCTTCATCAGTAAGTGCTTCAAGTCCTCTTCACTTTCAGCAAGCACGGTTGTGTCATCTGCATAACACGGGTTGTTAATGAGTCTTTCTCCAATTCTGATGTTTTGTTCTTCTTCATATGGTCCAGCTTCTCGGATTATTTGCTTCGCATACAGATTGAATAGGTATTGTGAAAGGATACAACTCTGACCCACACCTTTCCTGACTTGAAGCCACACAGTATCCCCTTGTTTTGTTTGAACAACTGCCTCTTGATCTGTGTACAGTTTCCTCATGAGCACAATTAAGTGTTCTGGAATTCCCATTCTTCTCAGTGTTATCCATAATTTGTTATGATCCACACACTCGAATGCCTTTGCATAGTCAATAAAACACAGGTAAACATTCTTCTGGTATTCTCTGCTTTCAGCCAGGATCCATCTGACATCAGAAATGATATCCCTGGTTCCATGTCCTCTTCTGAATACAAACTGAAATTCTGACAGTTGCCTGTCGATACAGTGCTGCAGCCACTTTTCAATGATCTTCACCAAAATTTTGCTTGTATGTGATATTAATGATATTGTTTGATAATTTCCACATTTGGTGGAATAACCTTTCTTGGCAATATGTATAAATATGAAACTCTTCCAGTCGGTTGGCCAGGTAGCTGTCTTCCTAATTTCTTAGCATAGACGACTAAGCATTTTCAGAACTGCATCCGTTTGTTGAAACATCTCACTTGATAGTCCGTCAATTCTTGAAGGCTTGTTTTTCACCAGTGCCTTCAATGCAGCTTGGACTTCTTCCTTCAATACCATCGGTTCCTGATCATATGCTACCTCTTCAAATGGTTGAATGTCGACCACTTCTTTTTGGTATAGTGACTCTGTGTATTCTTTCCATCTTCTTTTGATGCTTCTTGCTTCGTTTAATATTTTCCCCCAGAATCCTTCACTGTTACAATTTGAGGCTTGAATTTTTTCTTCAGTTGTTTCAGCTTGAGAAATCCCGAGTGTGTCCTCCCCTTTTGGTTTTCCATCTCCAGCTCTTTGCACATGTCATTATAATACTTTACTTTGTCTTCTCAAGCCGCCCTTTAAAATCTTCTGTTCAGTTCTTTGACTTCATCCTTTCTTCCTTTTGCTTTAGCTACTTAATGTTCAAGAGCAAGTTTCAGAGTCTCTTCTGACATCCATTTTGGTCTTTTCTTTCTTTCTTGTCTTTTTAATGACCTCTTACTTTCTTCATGTATGATGTCCTAAATATCATTCCACAACTCATCTGGTCTTCAGTCATTTTTGTGGTCATGTATGATGTCCTAAATATCATTCCACAACTCATCTGGTCTTCAGTCATTAGTGTTCAGTGCATCAGATCTGTTCTTGAAATGGTCTCTAAATTCAGGTGGAATATACTCAAGGTCATGGACTTGTTCTAATTTTCTTCAGTTTCAACTTGAACTTGCATATGAGCAGTCGATAGTCTGTTCCACATTTGGCCCCTGGCCTTGTTCTGACTGATGATATTGAGCTTTTCCATCATCTCTTTCCACAGATGTAGTTGATTCGATTCCTATGTATTCCGTTTGGCAAGGTCCATGTGTATAGTCACCGTTTATGTTGGTGAAAAAAGGTATTTGCAACGAAGAAGTTGTTCGTCTTGCAAGATTCTGGCATCATTTCTATCACCAAGGCCATATTTTCCAACTACAGATCCTTCTTGTTTGTTTCCAACTTTCGCATTCCAGTCATCATAATTATCAATGCATCCTGATTTCATGTTTGATCAATTTCAGACTGCAGAAGCTGGTAAAAATCTTCAATTTCTTCATCTTTGGCCTTAGAGGTGGTGTGTAAATTTGAATAATAGTCGTATTAACTGGTCTTCCACGTAGGCGTATGAATATTATCCTATCACTGACAGCATTGTACTTCAGGATGGAATTTGAAATGTTCTTTTTGACAATGAATGCAATGCCATTCCTCTGCAAGTTGTCATTCCCAGCGTTTTTTTTTTTTTTTAAAGAGTTTAAAGAAATTTAACTGATAATCACTGGCTTAATCGCTATTGTATGCACATATTTCTTTCTTAAGACTTTTCCTTATTCAGTAAAATAATAGAGTTTAAGTTTTAGAATGTGATTGGAATAAGTCATCTTAACATAAAGAATCCTTGTGTCATTAAAATTTTCTGTATTCTGATAGTTTTTGGTTGCTATCTCATGCATACTGGGTTTTTTTTTTTTTTTTTTTTGGTTTTTTATCTCATGTATAGTGTGTAGTTTGCACCATTTTAGGAGTTAAACTACCCTATTGTTTGATTTTGTGGCCCCTCAACTTCCCATTCTCAATGGCTGTGGGGACTATGTAACATATGTAAATGATGTGAATTTAAATCAGTTTTATATTGTTATTGTTTTGAGAATTTCCTAGTATCCCTTGAGCTATTTGTCCTCACCCGAAATGCAAAAAATCCAGACTGTTGAATCATTCATTTTAGAATTGCTCATTTGAAGAAGAGAAGTTTATTTCTTGTTTGATCAGCGTGAAACATGTTGAATTAGAACTATCAGTCCTGTAATTATGGTCCTTGTTAAATTCCTCAATGGAGTTTAGGTTTTTTTTTTTTTTTTCTTAATGTGTTTTATTTTATTTGGGTTTATTTGCAGAAACAGCCTTTTTCTTGTGTTTTCTTCTCAACGACTATTAGGGAATATAGTGCATTTATATTAGGTATGCACTACTTTGTTCTTTACTTGTTAATATCATTTTATATCCTCTCAAATTTACTGTTACAGTGTGATAAAGCAGAAAAGTGGATGACTTTTATGAACAAGGAAATAAACTTAGTTTGGAGTAGCAAGTATGGCAGAAATTCCAGGTTATTTTCTTATGTTTATAGCACTAGTTTCATGGTGATGATCCATGATAAAATAGAATTTATCTTTTACTGTACTTTGCATACTCCACTTATTCCTAGGTATGTTACAAACAGTAATGATTATAGGGATTGCTACCTATAAAATAACAGCAATTATTTTCAAATGTATTACCCATAGGTAAATAACAAAATATAAGATAAAGGAACTCTCTCTATAGTAATTTTAATAGTGGATTAGGCTCCCATATAATATCTAGTATCTCATTTACATTATGATTCTGTGTAAGCACCTTAGAAATGCTTTTCTTTTAGGGAGGCTGCTACAGCATCTTGCAAGGGTGCCATTTTTGCAGTGTCCTGGAGAAGGAGAAAGAGATTTTGTTTGTTTATAAGGAGCCCTGGTAAATGAAATTGAAGCATCCTTTGTGAATATATGTTGTAGGATAAGAAACAAATTTACAAAAGGAATAAAGCAAACAGAAAATAGGAGTTAGAATAAGCAAAAAAAAAAAAAAAAGCCAAGGGTAAGGTTAATTAATACAAAGGAAAATGAACCATAATGTTCTGCACAGTGGTGAGTTTTTGGCCACAAATTGAGAGTAAAAGAGGGAAAGGGGCACTAGTGATAATTATGCCAGGGCCATCCCAGGCGAATCAGGAAGTATGTTCATTCACCTAATGGCCAAATCAGAAAGGAAAATTTGATAAGCTGAGTATTCACAAAGTCATAAGATTAAAAACCCAAATTGTTCAGGTAATGTGTATTTTTGATAACCTAGGTTATTCTCGCCTACCCATGTGCTAAAAACAACTGAAATCCTGAACTAAAACTAATGAAGAAAAGGCATATTCTTAAAAAGCGCTGAAGAATTGAAAGTCATAATGACAGAATCTAAGGAGAAGTGGGAACCCACAGAAATGCATGAAACACTGAACTGTCTTTTCCCTGAGGGCATTTGCCATTTGAAATAACAGTGGGATTTGATTGTGATGATGGTTAGAGCACAAAGGCAAAAGCTGAAACCCTGGCTTCCCTCTCAAAAAATGAACCAAACCCATTGCTGTCAAATTGATTCCGACTTATTGCTACCCTATAGGACAGCGTAGAACTGCCCCATAGGGTTTCCAGGCAGTGGCTGATGGATTCAAACTGCCAACCTTTTGATTAGCAGCCAAGCTCTTAACCACTGCACCACCAGGGCTGCCCAAGGTGGAGGTTTAATAGTAGACCTTTCTCTTCCAAAAAGCTGAGAATCCCATAGAAGTAAGTGTACCCTATTCTAGCCTCTGGTCTACTAAGAAAGTTGCCTTGGAGCTGAGCAGATCAGGAGAGAGAAGTTTTAACTGTAAGCTGACCTTTTGCCTTTGATTATAAGTTAAGCCAAGCCAAGCCAGTTGCCCTTGATTTAATTCTGACTCATGGCAAACCAGTGTGTGTCAGAGTAGAACTGTGCTCCATAGGGTTTTCAATGGCTGATTTATAAATTAGATCACCAAGCCATTTTTCTGAGGTACCTCTGGGTAGACTTGAACTGCATGTGGTTAAAGTAGTATAAATTCTTTGAATTGTCCAGGAGAAGGGTAAGGATTGACTTTAAATTTTGGTGAGTTTAGGGGTATGTATTTTAATTTATAGCATAACCACTAAAAGCACAGAAACAGAAGGTGTAACTTCCAAACTACTGAAGAAGAAGAAAATGGGATGCTAAGAAATACTTAATGTAAAAGAAAGCAAGAAAGAAAAGAAAAAATAGATAAGGCAGAATAAATAATGAGCATAAGATAAGATAGTAAACACAAATCCAAATAAATCACTAATTACATTAACATAAATGGCCTAAATTGTCCACTTAAAAGATTGCCAGATCAGATTTAAAAATAAAATCTCACTATATGCTGTTTAGAAGGGTCGTAATTGAAATGTAGGGTACAGAAAGGTAAAATAAAATGAAAATACCAACCCAAAGAAGTACCAACCCAAAGAAAGCTGATGGGGTTATATAAGTATCAGATAAAATACACTAATGAAAAAAGCATCACTAGCAATAAAGAGGGTCATTTCATAATGATATCAGGTTCAGTTCACTAGGAAAACACAATAATTTTACGTTTGTATTCATTCAAGAAGATGGCCTCAAAATATATAAAGTAAAAGCTGATAGAACTGCAAGGAGAAATAGCCAAATCCAGAGTCATAATTGAGAGTTTTAACACATTGTTTTCAGACAGAAATATCAATGAAAATTTTGAACATGTGAACAGCACAATTAATTTGCACTAAAGGGCATATGTAAAACATAACACCCAACAGCCACAGGAAAGCAATACATAGTCAGAAAGATGTTTCGTTTTCTTGAGTCATGAATAATACTAAGACCTATTGCTTATCCCAAGCTTGGGCCTAAATTGAGTGTTTGAGCCATGATTTAGTTGAACATGTTATTAGGTTTAAGAGGACCTCTCTGGTTGATTCATACTGAATCATATTGTGCTCTGTATTAAATGTTATGCACAGAAAGAAGGTACTCTGTTAACACTTAATTTTCTCACCTGCTTCAGAATCAATGCGCAGTTCTTTCAGAAAAGCTCTGAGTCTCCTTGAGTGCATTCATTATTGAAGCATTCTAAATTTGTATGTGAATTTGAAATTTGTATTTTATGTTTAGAAGTTGTTGGGAAGACGTCTCATTTTCTGGGTCATACTTCTCTGGTTTTATAATCTACACCTCTGCAACTTGCTGCAATTGAAAGCATCATCAGAACATTCATTGCCTTCTCACCTTTGATTCTTGCAATAAACCTATAAGATATAAGAAAAATGAGGCCAAGAGAGGTATAATGGATTTGTCCAAAAACCTATACATAGTTAACCAGTAACGGAACTAAGACTAAAACTCTGGGACACTCATGTTAAGTCCAGAATTTCTTATCCTGTATTACACACTGCTTCCTACTGTCTGTAGACAAGTAAGCTGATCCTTACATCTGTGGCACATATTGCATAAGCTTGTTTTCTTAAGCTTTAGAAAAAATGTGTGGAAGTATGACCCTGACCTGTTGCAGGTACATGATATATTGTCCTTTGTGTATGTAATCATGTACATATGAACTACAGAAATTGTTTTCTAAAAGAAAGTGAACGTACGTTTTCTATTTGTACATCTACAGACTGTTTCCTTCCGTGTTCTACCAGAGTCTTCATTCAAGCCTATTTTAGACTAATTCCAGAAGGGAAAATCCATGTGCTTTCTCATCCATCCCAGGGATGGTTGCTTGCTTGCGTTCCACTTAATCTAGTCTTTTTAAAGGCAAGTTAGCAACCTGTCAGTAACATAATTAATCTAAGTTATAGGAAGTAGTTATTTTTTTCCTTTGGTTTTTAACATTTGGAATCTCTGGATCATCCAAATAAGTATGGCAAGATTAACTTTTGCAGCATGTAAAAGGCAAATTAGTTCTCTTTAAATTCATATAATTTAGAGATTATAAATATGAATATTCCCAAACATAAATGGCAGATATTCAAAGGTATCCATAATTCATGTTCTGTAGTCGTTCGTAGGCAAACTGGGCATTTCTTTTATGAGAAATTCTTCAACTTAGGTATATCTTCCTTATTTGACAGTTACGAGACTAAACATAAAGGTGGCAAAGTGGTTAAGTACTATGGCTGCTAACCAAAAGGTCAGCAGTTCGAATACACGAGCCACTCTTTGGAAACACTATGGGGGCAGTTCTGCTCTGTCCTATAGGGTCATTATGAGTTGGAATCAACTCGACAAATAATTGGTTTTATATGTTACATTAAGCTCTAAGTAAAGGCTTTAGTTTCAGTTTACCTGATATAACTCTGTGTGTGTGTGTGTGTGTAATTCAGAACTAGTTAAATTAGAATTTGGTATCCTTCTCACTCATCTTTATCTTTTCCTTTGTCAGCTTATTTTGAAACTTGGATTAAAGTCCCCTCCTCTCAGTGGTTTGCCTTCAGTTTTTGACACGTACTCATCCTACCCACTGTGCCCCACTGTGGAGCAGCACGATACCACTGAGAGCATCAGATCCTCCGGGTGTCTTTGCTACAATTGAAAGAGTGCTAATGGTGCCAGACTTGAGCGTTAGCGTTGGATCACACTGTTTCCTGGAAGTGTAAGGACCTAAGCTGTCTTTCAGAGCAAAGTGATCTGAGGAAACATACGTGGAAGTAAGATATCGAGTGTGTGTGTGTGTCTGTGTGTGTGTGTCTGTGTGCGTGCACGCGTGTGTATATGTATGGGGGGGGAGGAGAGAAAAAAGGAGACAGACAGACAGGAGCAGGAAGAGAGAGATTAGTTACCCATTTTGTGTAATAGTCTTAAAAAAAAACGCGAAACAAGATTCTTCCGTGGAAGGGACTGTAGAGCACAGGGTTTATCGAGCTGAGTCACCTGTGCATGTGACAACTCCCGGAGCTTTGGAATTTTATCAGACCTCCAGAGAAAAGTCATGTGTGTGATGCCTGGCTAATGTTTGGATGGAAGACTGCTAGTGGACCCAGATGCTACCGAAAACTGTGCTGTTCAGTATCCCATGCTGCTGGACATGAAGTGTGGGAGAACAGTGAAGCATGGTCAAGCTCGGTGCCTTCCAGAGCAGGAAACCCTGGTGGTACAGTGGTTAAGAGCTATGGCTGCTAACCAAAAGGTCAGCAGTTCAAATCCACCAGCCGCTCCTTGGAAACCTTATGGGGCAGTTCTCCTCTGTCCTCTAGGGTCGCTATGAGTCAGAATCAACTCCTTGGCAGCAGGTTTGTTTGTTTCGGAACAGATTAAAGAATTCAGTGTCTGAACTCTCTGGGAGATTTTTTTCTTTCTTAAAATAAATCTCCGGGGAAATCTTTTTTTTTTTTTTTTTTTTTTTAATGCATGTAAAGGTGTTAATTTTTAATGTTGCAACCAAATTTTGAAGTAAATTTTTGGTTTTTTTCAAAGGGAAACTATTGGTGTTTGGGGCAGGGCAGTACTCGTTGTTCAAGGCTATTTGCACTTTGCAGGACATTTCGCATCCCTGGTGCTATTGCCCTCCCAGTCATTGTGAAAACCAAAAAATGCCCACCAAACAACCCAAAACTCATCACTGAGTCAATTCCAACTCATGGCAACCCCATGTGCTACAGAGTGAGAACTGCTCCATAGGGTTTTCTTGGCTGTCATCTTTGTGGAAACAAGTTGCTAGGCCTTTCTTTTGTGACACTGCTGGATGGGTTCCAACCTCCAACCTGTAGGTTATTAGTCGATTGTAAGCATCTTGCGCTACTCCACATGCTTTAGTAAAAACCCCAGAGGGCAGCATCACACCCAGCTTAAAAACCACAGATCTACTAATATTAGGTAATAGTAGCTAAGGGTTATTGGATAACTACTATGTACAGACACTGCTCTAAATGTAGACTCATTTGATGTTCACAAACCTATGATGTTGGTGCACTGCTTTTATTCTCATTGGGCAGATGAGAAAATCAAAGCACAAAGAGCTGGAATTTGAACTTAGGCAAGCTGGCTGTGGACTCTGTGTGCCTATCCATTATACATTACTGCCTCTGATAACCTACCTTAGATGTATCCTGTTCTCTAATTGTGTGTGTTTTATATGTGTGTATTTAGTTTTTTAAAATCTCCGAACACTATAAGGTACATATACCTCTTGATAACATGTCTGAAGTTCATGAGACAAAGTCTAGCCATCCTTGCTTCTAAGGAGCATTCTGGCTGTACTTCTTCCAGGACAGAGTTGTTCATTCTTCTGGCAGTCCACGGTATATTCAGTATTCTTTGCCAACACCATAATTCATATGCACCAATTTTTCTTTGGTCTTCTTTATCCATTGTCTAGCTTTCACATGCATATGAGGTGATTGAAAATTCCATGGACGTGCTTCCAAAACCAAACCAAATCCACTGCCATCGAGTCGAATCTGACTCACAGTGACCCTGTTGGGCAGAGTAGAACTGCCCCATAGGATTTGCAAGGCTGGTGGAGCCCTGGTGGCACAGTGCTTAGGAGCTTGGCTGCTAACCAAAAGGTTGGCAGTTCGAATCCACCAGCCACTGCTTGGAAACTCTGTGAGGCAGTGCTAATCTGTTTTATATGGTTGCTATGAATCGGAATCGATTTGATGGCAACAGATAATCTTTACGGGAGGAGACTGTCACATCTTTCTCCCACACAGTGGCTAGTGGGTTCAAACCATCGACCTTTTGGTTAGCAGCTGAGGGTTTAACCACTGTGCACCAGGGCTCCTTTGGACATGCTTAGGGATATCTTTTTTTTTTTTAAATAATTTTTTTGTGCTTTAAGTGAAAGTTTACAAACCAAGTCAGTCTCTCACACAAAAACCCATATACACCTTGCTACACACTCCTAATTACCCGCCCCCCCCCCATGAGACAGCCTGCTCTCTCCCTCCGCTCTCTCTTTTCGTGTCCATTTCACCAGCTTCTAACCCCCTCCACCCTCTCATCTCCCCTCCAGGCAGGAGATGCCAACATGGTCTCAAGTGTCCACCTGATCCAAGAAGCTCACTCCTCACCAGCATCCCTCTCCAACCCATTGTCCAGTCCAATCCATGTCTGAAGAGTTGGCTTCAGGAATGGTTCCTGTCCTGGGCCAACAGAAGGTCTGGGGGCCATGACCACGGGGGTCCTTCTAGTCTCAGTCAGACCATTAAGTCTGGTCTTCTGAGAATTTGGGGTCTGCGTCCCACTGTTCTCCTGCTCCCTCAGGGGTTCTCTGTTGTGTTCCCTGTCAGGGCAGTCATCAGTTGTAGCCGGGCACCATCTAGTTCTTCTGGTCTCAGGATGTTGTAGTCGCTGGTTCACGCGGCCCCTTCTGTCTCTTGGGCTCCTAATCACCTTGTGTCTTTGGTGTTCTTCATTCTCCTTTGATCCAGGTAGGTTGAGACCAATTGATGGATCTTAGATGGCTGCTTGCTAGCATTTAAGACTCCAGATGCCACTCTTCAAAGTGGAATGCAGAATGTTTTCTTAATAGATTTTATTATGCCAATTGACTTAGATGTCCTGCTTAGGGATATCTTAATGGAATCACTTGTCAGATGCCCTTGTGTGTGTCCTTATAAAGGACCAGTCACAGATGCCATTGATAGCATAAGTCACAGATTGCATAGGAAAGTAGCAACTATCTGGCTATGTTTCTCTGAAGTGTGGTAACACAGTACCAGTTAGTATAATTAGCACCTTTTAAACCGGAAGGTATCAGATAATATTCCTTTAGACACTTTGCCTACTGGTGATACTGAAGCTGACAATCTTCTTGAAAATTATGAACTTTCAGGCCTTGTTAAGACCCAAAGTTCTAGAGTCAGTTCTGCTACTTGTAGCTATTTCATTTTGGGCTGGTCACTCAACTTCCTTTATCTGTTTTTTCATCTATAAAATAAGGAAAAGAATGGGGTTCATCTCATAGGCTTATTGTACAGTGAAAAAAAAAAATGTATGCCAAGGGCTTAGCACAGTATCTTGCACATACCAAGAAACCACACCCATTGTCATCGACGATTCTGACTCATAGTGATGATACAGGACAGAGTAGAACTGCTCCATAGGGTTGCTCCTTTTGGTTAGCAACTGTAGCTCTTGACCACTGCGCCACCAGGGCTCCTTCTGGCACATAGTAAACAGTAAATATTGCTTAAAAGTGAACCTGCCCTCTCCAGGATCCCATCCAGAAATCTCATCTGGTCTTGATTACCCTGATCTTGGACAAACAGCATCTCTACTTTTTCTTCTGCTTTAGTATATCCTGCTCACTGTTACTTTAGCTATCTTTCTCAAATGCTATTTTCAGCCTGTTACTTAGGAACTGCCAAACGATACCTGTTTCCTCTTTTTATTAAATTGTTACCCCTGGGCTAAGCAATCAGGACTCCCCATCAGTCTCACCCTTCCCCACGTTACTAGTCAAGGCACGGTGGCATGGGGGAATGAGCACTGGGGTAGGAACCAAGCAACCTGGTTCAGTCCTGACTTGCTTGCTGTGCATCCTTGGCCAGGTCCCTTAACAAATCACTCTGAGCCCAGTTGCCTTATCTTTAATCATTACCTACCTTGTGGAATTTTTTTTTCCTCAGTAAAGTGCAATATATATACAGGTTGGCGTTATTATAAGTCTCATTGCTCTGTTGTAAGGTCATTTCAATTCCATGCTAATTAATCTACTTGTCTGGCCCTCCTCCTTGTACACAATTTTTGTCTGTACCCAAATAGCCCGTTTCCTCTTTTGTGAATGCCAGCATGTTGTAGGATTTCCAACTGGTCCTGCACACCCTGGCAATGCCTAAAATAATTATTCTCCCAGTAAGTTTCCCTGTTGTCCTTATACACACATGTCTGTTAAAGATGCTTTGTCTACAGACCACATTCATGAAAGTCACTTTTTAGTTCCTCTGTGTAATTAAGCAGATCTCAGAAATGTCGTGGGATTACAGAACGTTTGGAAGAACTGAGCCAAGAGCCAATGTGAGTAACAAGCCCGCCTAGCGATAGCAGTGTGACCTTGGGCAAGTCAGTCTATCCAGGCTTTGTTTCATTTGTAATGTTAGGGAAATAGTGATATTATGTTATTAAATTAAAAGGCAGCATTCACAAAACCAGGGACGATAAACTCAAGTTAAATAATGCATGTGAAAAAGCTTTGAAGTGTCCCTGAAATATTAGTTGTTGCTGTTGCCTTGGTTGCTAACACTCACTTGATAAAAATGCACATCCCTATACATAACTCCTAAACTGAAGTTCCTGTTAAAAGGTCTTCATTAAAGCTATCTTTCAGACAGAGCTAAGAATACAATAGGCTAGACTATAGGTCTGGCAACTCTTTTTAATGATGGGTCTTCTTTATATTAAGATCAAACATCAGATCAAGTGCTGATGTGGGTCAATACCTACTAGGATTTTTTTTTTCATAATTTTTTTTTTTATTGTACTTTAGATGAAGGTTTACAGAACAAACTAGTTTCTCATTGAACCGTTGGTACACATATTGTTTTATGACATTGGTTAACAACCCCACAACATGTCAACATTCTCCCTTCTCAACCTTGGGTTCCTTATTACCAGCTTTCCTGTTCCCTCCTGCCTCCTAGTCCTTGCCCCTGGGCTGGTGTCCCCGCCCCTTTAGTCTTGTTTTGTTTTATGGGCCTGTCCAATCTTTGGCTAAAGGGTGAACCTCAAGAGTGACTTCATCACTGAGCTGAAAGGGTGTCCGGGGACCATACTCTGAGGGTTTCTCCAGTCTTTGTCAGGCCAGTAAGTCTAGTCTTTCTTTTTGATTAGAATTTTGTTCTACATTTTTTTCTAGCTCTGTCCGGGACCTTGTATTATGATCCTTGTCAGAGTAGTCTGTGGTGGTAGCTGGGCACCATCTAGTTGTACTGGGCTCAGTCTGGTGGAGACCTTGGCAGATGTGGTCTGTTAATCCTTTGGACTAATCTTTCCCTTTTATCTTTAGTTTTCTTCATTCTTCTTTGCTCCTGAAGAAGTGAGACTAATGGAGTATCCTGGATCGCTGCTCACAGACTTTTAAGCCCACAGATCCTACTCACCAAAGTAGAATGTAGAATATTTTCTTTATAAATGCTACTAGGAATTCTTGATTAACAACAAGGAATTGTTGCTCAAGGAGAAGGATTTTTTAATTTATTGTCTGGTAACTGTTCAATCTTATCATGTTATAAACCTTTTAAATTTTATGATATACATCAAATCTTTACCAAAACAAATTCTGTCATAACTTGGTATTGAAACAAGAAGTCTATTTTAAACCTTACTCAAAGAGCTTTCGTTACAGGAGCACCAGCTTTTTTCTGTTATTATCTACTACTATGGAAAATTAGATAGTTCTGTGTTCTAGTCGCAAAGAACCCATTTTACTTCATCCTCTAGCCAGTTACCCTCCTAAGTCATGAAGAATTTCTGTTACTGGAAGTGTGTGTGTGTGTGTGTGTGTTTGAAAATAATACCTTTAATGAAACAAGTTCTATAACTAAAAGCCAACTGGTGATGTACAGATGATTTTCGCTGTCAGTCTTCAGACTTTTAGAATGGCCAAGGTAAGAAGAATGAATACCTGAAGTAATGCTATCTGTAAGTCCATATTTGAACCATCTTTTCACCATCATTTGTAATGTTCAGCTTGCTTATGCCTTTGAAAAGAGAAGTGATTTAGTAACAGGAAAATGGCCATTGGAGATTTACATTTTCTTTTTTCTTATTTACATTTTCCAAAGTGAATTTTTAATTTGCACGTTTGCCTGTCAGCATTAAGGTGTGTATGGAAAACATATATGTATTTAGATTGCATAAGAATGACTTTGCTGAAATTCTTAACTCATGCTTTATGAACAAAATAGGTATTCTTATGAGGATTCAAGTCCATAGCCCAGGAAGAAAAATGTCTGGTGAAAAGATCAGGTGCTTGGCTTCCGAGCTGGTCTGGAACCTACATGTTTGCTGAACTTTGAAATTCAGACTCTTTTCTGGAGGATAGGGCCGCCTGGCTAAGGAAATAAACACTTTTCTCCCAGAACCTATGATTTCCACACCAAATAAGCAGAAATCTTTTGTGGTAGAAGGGTCTTTAAGCCCAAGGGGCAAAGGTTGGGAAGGAAAGCTGCATAACCTGGAGACTTGCCTGGCTTTGGCTTATAGGGAGCTGTCCTTGGTTTTGTGAATGCTGCCTTTTAAAATTTATTTTCTTCTTAACTCTTTTTTGACAACAAATGTTTATTGAACTTTGATAGCTTGTGCCAGGCGTGATACAAGGTGCTGTAGGGGACACAAAGATGAATAAGTAACACAGGCTTTCTCTTTTTTTTTGCTCATATGAAGGCATTGACTGTCCCTTGACTATGTGACAGTCTTGTGTCTAATACTTTTTATTTACTTTGAATTTTCCCATTTTGGGATTCTCTGATCTAATCTGGAGCATTTTGACAGATAGCCTTGGCTGTTGGAGCCATCATTAACTATTCCCACACCAGAAGGCTGTCCTCGCCTTCCAAAGAATAGTCTTGGCTACTTTTGGGGCATCTATGCCCGTTCTTAAAGATAGAAAATATAGAGGGAAAAGAATGAATTCTGAATTATAGGTACTACCGGGAATGTTTGACGCAAACAAATTAGAGTGAAATTGGCTTTACAATTTCAGAATTTAAATTTATAATATGTTAGATGTTTTGTGCCCATAACACTCAGCAGCATAAACCATAGTTTATTGGTAAAAAAAAAAAAAAAAAGACCCAGCAAAATACGAGTTATTCTAAACAAATGAAGCATTCCTCATTTCTGCTAATCGTTGTTTGAGTTTTTTGTTTTAATTCTGGCAATAATATAGACATCTCCACCCTTCCATCCCAAAAGACACATAAACTATGGCCCTCGGGCCTAGTCCAGCCGACTGTCTGCTTTTGTAAATAAAGTTTTATTGGATCACAGCCACTACTATTTGTTTCTGTGTTGTCTGTGACTTGTTTTGCACTACAGTGACAGAGTTGAATAGTTCCAGAAGCTGTTTGGCCCACAAACCCTAGAATATTTATTGTCTGGCCCTTTACGGAAAAAATTTGCTAACACCTACTCAAGGTGCTTAGAACATTGATTTCTGACTTTAAATAGAATTTAAAACTTTTATTGGACAAATATTGTATTAAAATTGTTAAAAATTATTGTAATTTTTAAAATCTATTTTCCGGTTAAATAGACTTGATTAAGTTCTAAAAGGAAAAGTGAGGCATTTTTCTGGTTCTAACAACCCTTCACCCATTCAGGCCCCAGTGGTCTGGAAAGTTTACCTAGACGGGACATTAACGAAGAACTGGTAAGTTAGCAAAAATCCCTTTGAAGGCTCCTTAGTTTGACTTTTAAAATAGATGTCATAAGTGAACAACCAGTTCACAGAAGAAATATGAGCAGCCAATAAACATTTCACAGGCTATACGACCTCTTTAGTGATTACAGAGGAGCCCTTCTTTTGGGAAGGGTTACGTGTCAGAATGGCCAAAATCATAATTATGGCTAAAACCATTGATGAGAATGTGGGGGGGAAGAGGACGCTGTTTTGGAGGAAAATTTGGGATATATTTTTACTGTTTGACCCAGTAATTATAAGAATTTATCCTGAAATATGACAAGAAGTATATTCCTCCAAGATAATTATTGCTTCATTGTATATAATAGTGAAAAATTACAAACAACCAACAGGCCATTTGGTAGGGAAGTGGACTTAAAATTATGGAAATCCATACAAAAAACAAGTTGCAGAATAATATTAATAACAGTATTAATAACATTTCTGTAGGTAATAATTATCATTATATTTTACATATCAGTCTATGTAGAGAAAAGGCCTGGAGAAGCATACACTAGCCATTAACAATAGTTATCTCCAGTGAGTAGGATGACAAGGGACTTTGACTTTTCTAAAGTTTTATTTTTGTAATGAGCATGAAAAACTTTAAATGAGAATATCAATTAATAGAGCTTAAAATCAGATTTTGTGAAGACAAGAGCTCTAAGCTCATGTATTTTTCTCAGAGGAGAGTTATTCAGAGCCTGGGACTCTATTGTGATCTTCAAGGTCACAGTCAAGTTGAAAGAGAAATACGTGCTGGTAGGAGCACATTCAGTAGCTAGAAGGGTTAGCTGACAGTCATCAGGAATGTCACAGGCTAACCTGTCCTGAAGACAACCCCTCCCCCGCCGAAAAAAAAAAAAAGCCAAGCAATTTTTGGCCATTTAATGTAGGGGAAACAGCTCTGTATACCTGAGAGAAATTCGAATGCACTGTTGTGTTAAAAAAGAGTATGGAAATTGGTTACAACAAGCCTGTATATTCAGTGTGCTGTTTAAAAAGACAAAAGGAGCAATGCATTTTAAAGTGAACTCTAGCCAAAATAAAATAACTTAAAAAAAAAAACAAATGCAAGTCATCTAAAACAGTATTTTTCAAATGTCTTTTGACTGAACCTATAGTTTTGCATCATGATCCCACCCACACATAATGTATATACGTATATGAATCACCAAAGTAAAAATTGTACAAAATAATATTTTCCCTGACACCACGTTAGTGCACCATGTTTTGTTCTGTTCCACTCCAAAATAATGCTTGTCACCACTCCCTAAAGAGACTTCCTTAGTGGGTGGCAGCCCTCAGCTTGAGAAGCTCTGGGCTGCTGGAACTCAGGAATATCTCATTTAATTCTTACAATGATGTTTAGGCAAGTCCCTCTTCCTACAAGGAAAACTGTTTCCAGTAGATAGTGACTTTGCTGGTAACATAGCTAGTAAAATACTTCTGTTCTCCTATCAATTTGATTCTGACTTATAGCAACCCCTTAGGACAAAGTAGAACTGCCCTATAATGTTTCCAAGGCTGCAAATCTTTTCAGAAGCAGACTGTCACATCTTTCTCCTACAGAGAGGCTGACAGGTTCAGATTGCGACCTTTTGGCTAGCAGCCAAGTGCTTAACCACTGCGCCACCAGGGCTCATAGTAAAATACCTAGATGAGTCTTATGTTCCAGTCTTGTGTTGCAAAGTTCAGTGCACTGACTTTAGGGAGCTTACAGTTTAATTAGGGAGATACCCACATTTGAAACAATTAAAGGACTAAATGTGGCAGAATGTAGCTGTCCAGAGGGTGTTGTATAGCAGAGAGAAATCATTTTGGAGTAGTTATTAAGTCAGTAAAGCCTTGGCTGCAGTGGCAGATACATTTCATGTCATGTCCTGCTGCCTTTACACTGTCCATGTGCACAGCAGGCATTATTAATAGGCCACATCTCTCTCAAAAGAGCCTGGAATCCTTGACATAGTGGTTCAGCCAGGCTTTTCTTTCTAGTCTGTCTTAGCCTAGAAGCTCTACTGAAACCTGTTCAGCATCATAGCAACACGCCAGCCTCCACGGACAGATGTGTGGTGGCCGCACCTGAGGCGCATTGGCCGGGAATTGAATCCAGCTGTCCGGCATGGAGGAAACCCTGGTGGCGTAGTGGTTAAGTGCTACAGCTGCTAACCAAAGGGTTGGCGTTCAAATCCACCAGGCGCTCCTTGGAAACTCTATGGGGCAGTTCTACTCTGTCCTATAGGGTCGCTATGAGTCAGAATCGACTCGATGGCACTGGGTTTGTTTTTTTTTTTTTGGTTTGGTCCTGCATGGAAGGCGAGAATTATAACACTGAACCACCAGTGCTCCTCAGGGTGCAGTTGAGAAGTTCTATTTGGTACATTTGAAGTTGAAAGTGAAAATGGGACGTTCGGTTCAAAATGCCCATGGGGGAGGATGTAGAACTAGGGAATCAAAGCTGGGTGTATCAATTTTGGCTTCATCAGCATGAATGCCGTGTAATTAAAAGCCAGGAAAGTGGGCATACATGGATTTCTGAGGCTGAGAATATATAGGGAGAAAAACAGGGCAAAGAAATAAAAGATGGAGCTGTCCTTTAGTGCTTCACTTATTCTTTCTTGAAGATAGTCCTGATAAGAATTGATTAACAAGCACTATCTCATTATAGTAAACCCATTGACCCATTGCCGTGGAGTAGATTCTGATTCATAGTGACCCTGTAGGACAGAGTAGAACTGCCCCATAGAGTTTCCAGGGAGCACCTGGTGGATTCCAACTGCCGACCTTTTAGTTAGCAGCCATAGCACTTAACCACTATGCCACCAGGGTTTCCCGTTATAATAAGGTTCTTTTTCTATTTTAATAATTTATGTTGTTGTTGAAAATGTACACAGCGTAATATACACCAGTTTCTACATGTGCAATCCATCGACATCGATTACATTCTTCAAATTGTACAACCATTCTATCCTCCTTTTTCAAATTGTTTCTCCTCCATTAACATATACTCACTGAGCTCCAAACTTCTTAGCTAACCTTTCCAGTTGCTGTTGTCAATTTGATCCCATATAGGGGATATTTTTGACTTGAGGTTTAAGGTTTAAAGGTTATCTCAGAACAACAAATTAGCGTTCTTCAATGGCTTCAGAAAGTCTGGATTTCACATCATTTATTTTTTCTTCTAAATTTCATTTATTTTGTTGAGAATATACACAGCAAAACATACACCAATTCAACAGTTTCTGCATGTACAATTTGGTGACACTGATTACATTCTTCAAGTTATGCAACCATTCTCACCCTCCTTTTCTGAATTGTTCCTCCATCATTAACATAAACTTACTGCCCCCTCAGGTTCTTATCTAATCTTTCTAGTTGCTATTGTCAATTTGATCCCATATAGTTCTTAAAAGAGCATAATGCTCAAAGCAGACTGTTTTTACTGGTTAAGCTAAACTGTTGTTCAGTTTTAAGATGACTTCAAGAGACATTTTTGGTTTAAGGCTTAAAGATTATCTCAGGACAATAGTTTTTCGGGGTCCATCTAGCCTCCATGGCTCCCGAAAGCTGGGATTCCATGAGAATTTGAAATTTTGTTCAGCAGTTACCCCCTTTTGATCAGGATTCTTCTAAAGAACCTTTAATCAAAATGTTCAGTAATGGTAGCCAGGCACCATCCAGTTCTTCTGATCTCATGGCAAAGGAGGCAGTTGTTCTTGGAGGCAATTAGGTACATACTCCATATCCTCCTCCTATTTCCTGACTCTCCTTCTTCCTCTGTGAGACCAAATGTACCTTGGATAGCTGACACCAAGCATTACCCAATGAACTAGGAGCTGAAACTGAAGCACTAAGCACGTTATTAGACCAATTAACTGGGATGTCCCAGGAAACCATGAACCTAAATATCCAAGCAAGGAACCAAATCGCATGAGTTGTTTCTGGTGTGTGTGTGTGTGTGTGATTTTTGTAAATATAACTTCTACCAGTTCAACTTTTTGTAGGTGTATGATTTATTTGCAACAATTACAGTTATTTGAGTGTGCAACCCTACCCTTAATCAATGTGATTTTTTCATCACCATGAACCCCCCTTTTCTTCCTCCCTCCCATCCTTGGTATCTACTGATAAACTTTGGTTTCTGTACATTTTCCATTTCTTATCTTTTTATATAAGTGAAGTCATATAACATGTGTCCTCTTGTAATTGGCTTATTTCACTCAGCCTGATATCTTCAGACTCCATCCATACTGTAGCATGTATCAAGGCTTCGTTTCTCCTCCTGGCTGGGTAGTATTCTATGGCATGTATATACCACATTTTGTTCATTCATTCACCTGTTGATGGGCATTTAGGTTGTTGCCACTTCTTGACTATCATGAATAGTGCTGCAGTGAACATGGTATACAAGTCTCTGTTTGAGTCGTGCTTTCAAGATTTGGGGTATGCGCATAGGAGTAGAATTGCTAGGTCATAGTTTTTTAAGGAACCGCCACACTGATTTCCACAACAGTTACGCCATTTTGCATCCCCACCAACAATGGATAAGAGCTCCGATTTCCTCACATCCTCGTCAACATTTGTTATTTTGTGGGGTTTTTTTTTTCCTCTTAACCATCCTGCTGTTGTTGTTGTTAAGTGCTGTGGCGTCGGTTCGTAGCAACTCTATCCTCACAACCTCTGCTATGCTCGAGCCCATTGTTGTAGCCACTGTGCCAATTCATCTCATTGAGGATCTTCCTCTTTTTTGCTGACCCTCTACTTTGCAAAGGATGATGTCCTTCTACAGAGACTGATCCCTTCTGATAGCATGCACAAAGCATATGAGGTGTAGTCTCGCCATCCTTGCTTCTAAGGAGCATTCTTGTACTTCTTCTGAGACAGATTTGTTCATTCTTTTGGCAGTCCATGATATATTCAGTATTCTTTGCCAATACCTTAATTCAGATGAATCAATTCTTCTTCAGTCTTCTTTAGCATGCATATGAGGTGATTGAAAACACCATGGCTTGGGTCAGGTGCACCTTAGTCTTCAAGGTGACATCTTTGCTTTTCAGTACTTTAAAGAGGTCTTTTACAGGTTTCCCCAAGGCAATATGTCTTTTGATTTCTTGACTGCTGCTTCCATAAGTATTGATTGTGGATCCAAGTAAGATGAAATCCTTGACAACTTCAATCTTTTCCCTGTTTATAGTGATGCTGCTTATTGGTCCAGTTGTGAGGATTGTTGTTTTCTTTATGTTCAGGTGTAATCCATACTGAAGACTCTGGTCTTTGATCTTCATCAGTAAGTGCTTCAAGCCCTTTTCACTTTCAGCAAGCAAGGTTGTGTCATCAGCATAATGCAGGTTGTTAATGAGTCTTCTTTATATAGTCCAGTTTCTCAGATTATTTCTTCGGGATACAGAGTGAATAGGTATGGTTAAAGGATACAACCCTGACACATGCCTTTCCTGACTTTAAACCACATAGTATCCCCTTGTTCTGTTCAAACAACTGCTTCTTGATCTATGTACAGGTTCCTCATGAGCACAACTAAGTGTTCTGGAATTCCCATTTTTCACAACCTTATCCATAATTTGTTATGATCCACACAGTCGAATGCCTTTGCACAGTCAATAAAACATAAGTAAACATCTTTCTGGTATTCTCTGCTTTCAGCCAGGACCCATCTGACATTAGCAGTGATGTCCCTGATTCCATGTCCTCTTCTGAACCAGGCTTGAATTTCTGGCAGTTCCCTGTTGATATACTGCTGCAGCCGCTTTTCAGTGATCTTCAGCAAAATTTTACTTGCATGTGGTATAAATGATATCGTTCGATAATGTTCACATTCGGTCCAATCACCTTTCTTGGGAATAGGCATAAATATGGATCTCTTCCAGTCGGTTAGCCAGATAGGTGAAGACGGGTATTTGCAGTAAGTTGTTGGCCCTGCAAAATTCCGTCATGGAATCACAGCATTGTTTCTATCACCAAGGCCATATTTTCTAACTACCGATTCTTCTTTGTTTCCAACTTTCACATTCTAATCACCAGTAATTATCAGTGGATTCTGATTGCATGTTCAATTTCAGACTGCAGAAGTTGGTAAAAATCTTTAATTTCTTCATCTTTGACCTCAGTGGTTGGTGTGTAATTTGAATAATAGCCATTTTAACAGGTCATCCTTGTAGGCACGTGCATATTATCCTATCACTGACAGCAATGTACTTCAGCATAGATCTTGAAATGTTCAAAGGCCTGGCTATGGGGTGTACAAGAAGGCAGGCAGAGTCATATGTGTGAGAGTAAGCTCTGCTGTTGGGGGCCTTCTGTAACAATTCGCAGTAGGCTTGCAGTTAACAGTGTCCAGGTAGGGGAGGTCCCGCACACTGCAAACAGACCTCCGGGAAGGTCTGCCTTGTTGATTTTAGAGCAGGACCTTGGGGTCCTGTCTCTTTGTCCAGGCAGAGGGTGTGGTGGTTAGGAAAACAGTCTCTTTTTCTGGGTTCACTTTGCCGTTGTACAGCAGCCAGCAGCCAGCAGCCCACGTTGGTGGTGGGAAGGATAAGGTCAATGGGAGAAGTGGTTCTCCTATCATATGTGACTCATTGTTGACTCTCGCCTGTCTACAGTTTCTGCTGCTTTCCTTTGCTCCCCAACTTAGAGATCCTCAAAGCTGAGTGCTGTTTCCTTGTATTTGTGGGCAAAGTCAGAACAATGGTTTGTGTATGCCTCCATCTTCCCAGAATTCCATAATAAGATCCTTTTGATACTAAGTGGCATACCCTCTTGAATTGTTTCTTAGATGGACCAATCTTTACTGAGTTGTACGAGCACTTTTCTGACTTTATTTTTATTTTAAAATGCACTGGATGCATATTAAGGAGGAACATAATTAATTCTTCTGTGCTGGGTGCTTGGAATATATCAGTGGGTAAGGTAGACATAGTCCATGCTCTTAGAGTATTTATATTCTAGCAAGGAATCCAGATGTTAAATAATTACCAGCGTGCCAAATGTAGGAAAGGGAAGTCCAGTCTGCTAACAGAGATAGTCCTGATGTCCTAATGTTCTCTCAAGGATTGGGATAGCTTCCTGGAGGAAGCGATGTTTAAGCTCTGAGGGCTATGCCAGGTAAAGATGAATAAGAAACCGGCACTGCCTTGGAGAAGTTCAGTCTATTTTTATCTTAATCTGCAAATTATTTATCTTGTTGTAAGTGATTTGCCCCTTCAGGATTCGTTCTTCCAAGCTCAATCCTGTTCTTAAAAAGAGTAATACCACTACTCACGCAATTTCTGATAATTGGAATTTACAGGATCCTGATATACTTTTGGAAACCCTGATAGTGTAGTGGCTGAGTGCTGTGGCTGCTAACCAAAAGGTCAGTGGTTCGAATCTGCCAGGTGCTCCTTGGAAACCCTGTGGGGCAGTTCTACTCAGTCCTGTAGGGTCGCTATGAGTCAGAATTGACTCAACGGCAGTGGGTTTGGTTTTTGTTCATAGTCTTCTGAATTGTTTTTCTTGATCCCGTCCTCTCTTTGCTTGACATTCTTCTCTAGCAAGAAACATGGAATCTCAGAGCCATGACTGTTCAGAGAGTTGCCTGCTACTACTTTGAAACATATAACCACACACAAGTGTTTTTCTAGACACTAAGTAAGCTTTTTGTGTGTGTGCCATTGGTTTCATATACCAATAGCAAGAATAAGTTTTATTTGGTCTCTCCAAAGGCCAGTACATGGCATTATTGTGTATCCAACCAATCCAGGTCACAACTTTTCAATCTAGTAAGGTGAATTGTGCTTTAGGGCTCTTGGGGTGTGACTGTTAATAAGAAGTCTCTGGTAGAGTGTCTCCTCAGAAACTCACTTTCTTCTTTTTCCCTGTGTTCTTTACAGAATCATTATAACCTTATGATATTCGTTGTGACCTTCAGAACAAAAGTAGAGGTAGATGTTGTTTCCCAAGAAATGAAGCATTTCTTAAAACCGTCACCTGTGAAGAACTCAAAGCCAAGTTATTTTCTAAAGTAAATCAATATTACCTCCTGCGCTCTTTAAGCTTTTTTTTTTTTTTGCTTCTTTTTGAATTATTATATGTTTCCCCTTTTTAGATATAAAAAGTTACTTCCACAGCCACTTTAGATTCATTTTATTGTATCCTCTGATAATATTACTGAGAAACATAAGCCTTCTCTCAGAGAAATACATCCCTTGGCCCATACAAAGGCAGGTAGAAAATCTGTTGGATAAGAAAAAAGAGAAGAAGAGTGCACCACAATTTCCAGAAGGAAATCCCTTTTTCCTCCCTCTTCACTTCTTTTCTTTCATTCCTGAAACAAAACTAGACCAAGGTGATCCATTTTTCTTAAGCCAAGGGAAGGCTTTATTGACAGTGATGACATTCATTTGAAGTGAGAATGTTCTTTGAAGCCTGGTGCTTCTTCATGATATCCTGTTGCTGTTGGATTTGATTTTTAGAGGTGAGCATGTGGTTGATACCATTTTGATTCTCTAACTTTGGAATCCATTCTTACTCAGATATGTGTGTATAATCTTGCTAAGCAAAAAGAGATGAGGGTGATTGGGGAAGAGGTTTTCAGGGGCACCTGGTATTAACTTGCGAATTTCCAGGCCTTGTAATAAATGCTCAGATACGTTGTGGGGCTGCTGTGTACGTTTATAACTAACAGGCAGGTGGAAACCCTGGTGGCATAGTGGTTAAATGCTACAGCTGCTGACCAAAAGGTCGGCAGTTCAAATCCATCAGTCTCTCCTTGGAAACTCTAGGGGGCAGTTCTACTCTGTTCTATAGGATCACTGTGACTTGGAATCAACTCAATGGCAGCACATTTTTTTTTTTTTTGGTAACAGGCAGCCAGAGCCCTGGTGGCACAGTGGTTGAGAGCTCAGCTGCTACCTAAAAGTTGAACAATTTGAATCTACCACCTGCTCCTTGGGAACCCTATGGGGCATTTCTGCTTTGTCCTATAGGGTTACTATGAGTCAGAATCGACTCGATGGCAACTGGTTTGTTTGTCTTAACAGGCAGGCACCTCACCAGGATCTCCGGTGATAATCAGGAGGCTTAAGAGGGTATAACACTCACCACCACCTGAGAATGGCAAAGAGGGCATTTCTCAGTTATGGTGGAACCCTCATTTCGCAGGAGTGTATCATGGCCAGCCAGTAGGACCCTGTGAAGATTCAGGGGTGTGGAGGCCAGGGAAGCTGTACCAGGGACTCCTACCATGCTGCCTTTTCTATTCATGGCCCTTTCTGTGATGCTAAGTATCTGAATATTTGTTGTAAAATAGCTTTAACTCTTTGTGTTAGCATCTGTCATTGACTATCTAGTTGTGATGCTTCACATAGTGGAACTTAATATCCTCCTTTTATCTGCAGCGCTATGCAATGTAGATTTATTTATTCAGTATTTTATTCATGAGGTTAACTCAATTTAGTTTTATTTTGTTAATCTTTGACTATAGTCTGTCCTGTAGGGTCGCTATGAGTTGGAATCGACTCAACGGCAGCAGGGTATATTTAAAACTTAGGCATCCGAAGTCCTAAGGGCTAGCTTATTCTGAATGATTATTCCTGACCGTTGAGGTTAAACATCAAAATTAAAAAACAAAAATTTTTTTTTACATGGCAGTTCTACTCAGCCCTATAGGGTTGCTGTGAGTCAGAATTGACTCAGTAGTAACAGGTTTGGTTTTGGGTTTTGGAAAAGGGAAAGGATATAGAAAGCCTGAAAGCTGTTAACTTTGCTTCAGCATTAGGGAGTCAGTCTTTGGCATTGAAGTGGCTGTTTTTGTCCTGTGGTTTGTGAGTTACCTGAGAATCTCTGGTTCTCTGGAGTTTCTATTAAGAATTTCAATTATCTTTGTAATAACCGTAGCCCTGGTGACACAATGATTAAGCGTTTGGCTAACCGGAAGGTCGGCAGTTCGAATCCACCATCCACTCCTTGGAAACCCTATGGGGCAGCCTACTTTGTCTCTTAGGTCACTATGAGTCGGACTTGATGGCAGCAGGTTTGATTTGATTTTTGGTTTGTAATAACTTTCAGATTGTAGTTTTGCCGACACGGTATTGAGCAGTTAACTACGCTGTGTGCATGGCCACAGATTATGCAGGCTTTCCTTATCCCAGCTCTTTTTTTGTTTTTTGGTGGGGGTGGGTGTGCATAAGTTATAAGTGAGATCTGAGAGGAGCTTATAAATCAATCTGAATTTATTGTCACTAATGCATAGAAGGAGCCCTGGTGGTACAGTGGTTAACATCTACAGCTGCTAACCAAAGGTCAGGAGTTGAATCCACTGGCTGCTCTTTGGAAACTCTGTGGAGCAGTTCTACTCTGTCCTATAGGGTCGCCCTGAATTGGAATAGACTTAACGGCAATGAGTGTGTAGAAAACATCAAGCACAGGTAAGTGTGTTGCTACCTACCAAGACAAGAACCATGGGGAGCCATTTGTGTTCTTCTTTCCCTGTATCATAGTCTTGCTTGGAATTCATTGTTAAATTGTTTGAAATCTAAATGGTTTACCTGATAAAACAAGCTACCAAGAGAAGTTTGATCCTCCTACTCTAAAGAAATACCTTCAAGATTGAAATTGACCGTTGACTAAATAGGAGCAGAGGATTTGGGAATCAGATTTTTTGGTATCTCTTTCTGCTGTGTCTTTTAAATTATGTTTCCTGGGTATCGTGTACTTTTTATTATTATTATTACAAAAGATACAGTAGACGCTGTGTCTACTTTATGAGCAGCATACCTGTGATCGTAGTGTTCAATATTGCTCATCAGAGTTTTGTGTGTGTTTCTTAAATAGTAAGTGAGGGAAAAAAAATTGTGGTTTTGAATTATATTAATGCTGTGATTAAAAGTAATAATAGCTCCATTGAAAGTCTTGAAATGATAGTTTAAGGGAAGTTCTCCTGGGGATGCCCTAATCAACTATATTATGTTCATTTTGAAAAGGAAGTATTGTAGTCCTTTATTGATGTCGTCTCTGAATTCTAGACCATAGTACTCAGTTACTCATTATGAGAGTGCATGAAACAAAATTCTCTGCTTAATACACATTTTAACAATTTCTTCAGGGAAGACAAAATCCAAATTGGCGGTCTAGCTGAAAACTAGTTGACCTATATATGGCTGTACCACGGAGATGATATGATTTTTAGATCCTTTGTTAATTATTCAAATATGCATTGAATCTGTTAGGATGTCCTAGCTGTGAGTACTGAGAATCTTTAACTCAAATTTGCTAAAACAAAAGGAAGTTGTCTTCTGTTACACGGAGTACAGAGGGAGGGAAGACTCTGGGCCTCGTATGTCAGGGTTTCAGCTCCCCTTCTCTGCTGTTCTATTAGTTCTGTCCTCCTATCTTGTCCAGTAGTTTGGCTTTATCTCTGAACTGGTAAAGAGATAGCTACAAAAGATGTAGGCATCTCTACTAGTTACCCAGGGCTGCAAATTCCCACAAACTTGTTAGCTTCAAATAACAGAAATTTATTCTCTCTCAGTTCTAGAGGCTAGAAGTCTGAAATCAAGGCATGGGCCACGCTGAGTTCCCTTTGAAGGATCTAGGGAAAGAATACCTACTTCCTTGCCCTTCCAGCTCCTGGTAGCTCCAGGTGTTGTCTGCTTGTAACTGCATCACTCCAGTCTCTGCTTCCAGCTTCACATGGCCTTCTCTTCCTTTTTTCTTCTTCTGTATGTCCTAAATCTCCCTCCTCCTTTCTCTTATTAGGACAGACCTGTCATTGGATTTAGGGCCCACCTGAAAAATCCAGGATGATCTCATCTTCAGTTCCCTAACATATGCAAAGACCCTTTCTCCAAATAAGTTAACATTCGCATTCAGAGTTCTCCAGGGATTTGACGTGGACATATGGTGGGGGGTGGGGGGGGGGGCAACATTCAGCCTACTACAGCACCCTATCCAAAGTCACAGTCTACAAAGATCAAAGAGAACGTCTCTTCCTGTGCCTCCTTAACAATCCCCTCTGCCCCCCACCCCATTGCCACCCTCTCAACAGGCCTCCCCTAGCATCTCGTTGGTGAGAATTGGGTCACATGTCCTTTCTTAAATCAACCACTGGTGAGGGGAATGGCATTGCCACGACCGACTTAGACTAATTATTTGGGGTGAAGATGGATGTTGGTGGGACAACTGCAATGTCCACCACAAGTATTATCAAGTAATAATTTTAATAAATTACTTATTGAAATGAATAATAAATCTAATAGGAAAAGAGCCTGCTGAATTATGAAGAATGTGCCTAAGAGCTCTTAGGTACAAGTTTGGGTATTTCAAATGTACCATATTCATATCTGCTCCGTCCCTTTCTCCTAGCGTTACATGGGAGCCAATGGGAGATGGGAAGAAAATCATTTCATTGGCTGATAACCATATCTTGATGTGGGATCTACAAGAAAGCTCAAGCCAAGCTGTGGTGAGTACTAAGAATCACAAGTTTTTTGTAGGTTTTTTTCTTTTTTCATTGAAACTTTAGGCTGAATTCAGGATAGCCTTCTTGATTCATAATTTTGACACTAATTATGAAATAGCAAACAAATAGACTGAAGCATTAGGCAAAGAATGGAGTGAAATCAATCCTGGATTTGGGCGTCAGGGCTGTGCACAAATGTTTCACAGGGTCTGAGGGTTGACATAACTCCAAGGAGAAAGTTCAAGAGCATGTTCTTCTGTTTCAAGTATATCATCTTTTTAATGAATGGGTTTTTAAAGTAGATTTGGTTAAAATAACACTTGTAAGTAGGAGCAGTTATAAAATATTCATTTAATAGTACTGGCTAGCTCCGTTAATATAATTGTGTGAATTTGTGCAAATAATGACTATGACCTGGTGTCCTTTAAGTCTGTCTTCCTTTCACTCAGATTTATATAAATAAACCTGAAATCCCATATAAATGTACATGTACACAGTAAAACTGGTGTAAGGTGGAAACCTGTTAAAGAAGGAAAATTCAAGTATTTTCTACTAATAAAGAATGATAGAAAAGTGGTAATACTGCACCCTGTCAAAGGCGTAAAACTTGAGATACCCGGAAAAACAAGTTTGTACCGTTGAGTTCCAGCTCTTATGGGTTTCACTGTAAATACGTACATACATATATATGTAAATTTTTTTGTTTTCAAAATGTATCAGCCATTCCTATGGTTTCTATATATGTGGTCCCATGACTAGTGGTTACTATAGTTGGAATCGACTCAACGGCGACTGTCTTGGTGTATGACTAGTGGGACCTACATAAAAGGTCTTCCTCTCACTGTTTTGTGTGGCAATCTGCCACTCAGCTTTCTGTATACAACTACCAAGTGGGAGGAATAGCTTGTTCTTCTCATCTAATTCCCATCTAAAAAGTTATGGCTTTCTCAGTAGAGCCTGTTCATTTAAAGATCTTGTTTACCATTTGGCACTTACTTTGTTTGGAACCAGTTTTATTTTCAAATACTCATTGTTTTCAATACCTTGTCTTTCATAGAGTGTGTATTCTACTGATTAGTAGATATTTTTTCATACTCGGTTGTAGTTTTTCCATGCATCCATAATTTTACTGCATTTATGTCAAAGTAACAACTTTAGAGAGCAAAATCAACCATAAAAATTCTGAAATGATAGAATCTGTAATGTTGGATGGCACAAACGGTTAAGCACTCAACTATTAGCTGAAAGATTGGCTGTTGGAACAAACCCAGAGATGCCTCAAAAGACAGCTTGGCGATCTGCTTCTAAAAGGTCACAGCCCTGAAAACCCTATGGAGCACAGTTCTACTCTGCACGCATGAGACCACCACAAGTCAGGATCAACTGGACAGCAGCTAACAATAACAACATAATGTCGTTTATACCTAGGGAGGCGAAATTGCCTAAACGTTGTCAAAAGGAAACGGCGAACATTATCTATTAGGTAGATTTCTGTAGTGAAGATTCTCGTCTTCTGTTTACTTGTTTCCCTGATGCTTATATGGAGTCCCTGAGTGGTGCAAGTGGGTAACACAGCTGCTAACAGAAAGGTTGGAGGTTAGATTCTGCCCAGAGGCACCTTTCAAAAAAGCCCTGGTGACCTACTTCTAAAAAGTCCCAGCCATTGAAAACTCTATGAAGCACATTTCTATTCTGACAACGTGGCGTCTCCATGAATCAGAATCAACTCAACAACAGCTAGTTTTTTCTGATGTTTATATAGCCCTATTCCCTCCTGTTGCCTTACAAAATTAATAAGTCCTTTCTTCAGCCCTCTGAGTTGAAAAGATGGCATGAGTCATGATTTATCATTATTAATATGTGGCATATAAGTCAGATCTTTTTTTTTTTTTTTTTTTCTTTAATAGTAGGTGTACTGTTAAAGTTTCTAAACTCTGGCGGGTTAAAAGGGATTGTCTGGGCCTTCCGTGTGAAATGAAGAGTTGGCATGTTTTCCTTGTGCATCAGTAATATTTGAAGAAAAATCAATTTCTCTGAAAAATTTTCAAATGGAATGTATTTCAATATTACGGAATAGAATGCACATTTCACATGAACTTTTAAGATAAAACAGGGGACTTAAAAGAAATTTTGTGTCTAAGGTTGGCCTCTGTGGATTACACCTGCAGGTCCCGGGGGGTGGATACATATTCATCATCTTCCTCCCGTTAGGAGGACTTTGGTGAAAAGCCTGGGTCACGTCCGAAGATATTCCCTTTCTGCTCCCTTCCTTCAGCTCGCATTTTAATAAGGTATTCCTAGGCAACTGTAAGGAATAAAGGCCTGACAATCCATTTCTGGAAATTAGTCAGTGGAAATGCTATGAATCACAATGGTCTGGTCCTCAGCTGCTCACGGGGATGCCTCAGGACAGGGCAGCATTTCACTCCGTTTTGTGTGGGGTCACCATGAGTCAGAGGCAGACTCCATGGCAGCTAACAAAAAAAAAATTTTTTTTTTTTTTTACTATAAACTTCAAGGGAGGTGCTGTAAGGAACTTACTGAAATGCTAAGCTTCCTGGCAGGTTTAGGAGGACATGCTACTCCTCTTGGTCTGAGAAGATGCTAAGTGGGGCTGGTATGGGTTGAGTTGTATCCCCCAAAAAGATGTGTTGTAATTAGCTTGGCTGCTAACCAAAAGGTAAACAGTTCAAATCCACCTGTTGCTCTTTGGAAACCCTATGGGACAGTTCTGCTGTGTTCTGTAGGGTTGCTATGAGTCAGAATCAACAGTGGGTTTGGTTTTGGTTTTTCATGCCTGTGGTTATAATCCCATTTGGGAAAGGGTTATCTTTGTTATGTTAATGAGGCAGGACTAGTGTAGGGGGTATCTAGAGTCAGTCTCTTTTGGGATATAAAAGAGATTAAACAAGCAAATGAGAGAAGCCGAGTTAGGGAAAGAGAGATGCCAAGCCATGTGAAGCTCACCCAGGAGCAGAAGCTCAGAAGAGGCAAGGACTTTCCTCCAGAGCAACAGAGAGAGAGAAAACCTTCCCCTAGAGCCAGCACCCTGAATTCAGACTTCTAGCCACCTAAACTGTTTGCTAAAGCCGTCCACTTGTGGTGCTTCTGTGATAGCAGCACTAGATAACTAAGACAGGAGCCATCCCAGCACTTAGCGTGCCCTCCTTAGTGAGGAGACTGTCAAGAAGAAAAGAAACCTGCAATCCCATGCATTTGAATTCAGCAGTTGTTCATTTGCCCCAACTTTGCAGCTCCATTTATAATCAAACTGTGAGCACATCTTCAGGCCCTAAGTCATCTCAGAATGATTTTATGGTAGGGTGATTAATCTGTAACTTATTTTCTGCAGAGACCAATTTAGTTTTCTCTCCCCCTTTTTTTATCCCGTCAGCGGTTCTGTCAATATCACTTTGTGACCCTCCACTGCGGCGTTTAATACAGAAACCTTCCTATCGATTTCAGCCATCTTCACACCAAGCTTCTCAATTTTTTTTTTTTTTTTTTTATTGTTTGAGGATATTACCTTCTGTGGTGAATCTAATCTTATGCTCACTGCATCATTACCTTTTGCAATTAAATAAGAGAGTCTCTGCCATTTATAATCATTAGCAGAGCTCAGGGGAGGTCTGCAGTGGGAGGTTCCGTGGGGTCTACAGATTGTGATGAAGGGAGAGGAGGTGATTTCTCTGTTGCCATTCGTGCTCGTTTATCTCTGAGTCTTGCGGCTTTCACTAGCCATGGAAATAAATAGCTTTTATCAAGGGGCAGACGGTGGCAGAGCAAAAAGAAGAAAGGTTGCAGCTACTCCTGCGTCCAGAATTTGTGGCTTCTCCTGTTTTCAATGTAGGAGCCTCTTAAAGGCGGGCAGCCAGAGAATGTTATCTACTTGGCTTTAGAGGGCCCCAAAGCATTTACACGTAGTAACACCGCTTTGAATAAAGAGAATATACTTCAGGGACACACTTTTTTGCTATAAATTTTCTAACCAGACGTTAAAAAAGTCGATTGTGACTCACAGCAACCCTATAGGACCGAGTAGAACTGCCCCATAGGGTTTCCAAGGAGTGCCTGGTGGATTTGAACTGCTGACCTGTTGGTCAAGAGCAGCCAAGCTCTTAACCACTGTGCCACCAGGGCTTCTTAAAAAAAAAAAGGTACTACAGGAGAATCAAATAAACATAAATGGGGGGCCGGTGGGGGAGCATGTAGCGATAGGAAAATCATTAAATGCAACTAAAATAACGTCCAGCATGCCTGTAAATATATAACGTGTGTTCGTTCTTTGGAGGCAAGGAGAAAATAATGGATGGGAGCTGGGTTTAATTTCAGGAATAGTGGGAAGAGGTAGGATCAGCACTCCGCTCAAGCAGATGGTGCTTCTGTTTTCCTGTAGTCCTTAGCACGTGGCCTTTTCGTCACACCTGACCAATGTGTTGTGTGTAATCTCTGTTTTACTTCCATCTTTCATCTTCTCCAGACTGAATTCCTGAGGGAGGAGATTATGATATTGAGGAAAGGAAAAAAAAAAAAAACTTAATCTATTTAGTTTGTTTGGAAGTTTAGAAGTTAAAGTCTAAAACCTGATGGGCTTGATAAAAATGTCAGCTCTACCATTTACTATCATGGTGACCATAGGTAAATTAACTAGCTTTTGAACAGCATTCTCTTCTCTAGAAAACACAAGTACTAATTCCTACATGTTGTGATTGTTGTGGGAATGTTGCAGAAAGTGTTAGTTCTTCACCAGTATCTGTCCTTTCCTCTGTAGCAGTAGAAACCAGAATAATGGCCTTCTTTCCCAGCCCCCTTTGCAGCTTAGTGTGGCCATTTGACTAACTTCTGGCCAAATGGGATATAAGTGGAAGTGGTATGTTTAGCTTTCAGACAGTATCCCTAAATGAGTAGACAATGCCTTCACTTTTTAAGTTCTTGCTTCCAGAATGTGGATGTAATGGCTGGAATCAGAGCAATTATCTCGTGCCTTGAGATGAACTTGAAATGGAAGCCGTTCCAAATACAGCAATTGGATATTAGGAACTTGAGATAATGTATGTTATGCAGCTGTCACAGTGGTATCAGAGGAGGGCTAAACAAATGCTAGCTTTTTTCCTCTTTGCAGCTCACTGTTCCCAGTTCCTAATATTAGTACCCAGCATGTGGTTTAGCTCCTCAACTTAAATAAATAAATGTGTGTAAATCATGAGGTGGGAGGACATTACAGGCTTAGCGTTGCCTAAAATATTTAGTAACCCGTTGTTGTCAAGTTGATTCTGACTCATAGCCACCATATGGTTTCCAAGGAACAGCTGGTGGATTTGAACTGCTGCCCTTTTGGTTAGCAGCCGTAGATCTTAACCACTGCTCTACCAGGGGTCCAGAATATTTAGTGGATATACTGTATTATGTTCCCATCAGCAGTGTATGAGTGCACTAGTTTCTCTACATCCTTGCTAGCATTTAGTGGTGTCACTGTTTTATATTTTAGCCACTCTGGTAGTTGTGCTCTTAAGAGCTAATGCTGTAGAACATCTTCTCATGTGCTTATATGAATTTGTATACTTCGTGGTTGAAATATCTGTTCGTGTCTTTTGCCCATTTTCTAACTGGACTGTTACAGTTGTTGAGTTTTCAGAGTTCGTTATATATTCTAAATACAATTCCTTTGTGTCAGATATGTGGTTTGCAAATATTTTCTTCCATTTTATCACTTGTCTTTCTGTCTTCTTCTCAGGGTCTTTCGCAGAGCAAAAGTGTTTGATTTTGTTGGAGTTCAGTTTATCAGCTTTTCCTTCATGGATCATGCATTGGCTTTCAGGTCTAAGAATTCTATCACAAGCCCTGGGTACTGAAGATTTTTTCTCATGTTTTTTACTAAAAAATTTATAGTTTTACATTGAAATCCATGATCCAAATTGAGTTAATTTTTGTTTAAAGTATCTACTTGGTCTTCTTCGACACCACTGCGTAGGGCAGTTGGGACATCTCATTACAGCCAGAAGGAGCAGCTCTAGGCTCCCACTTGGCCTTTGCTGGTGTGGGTGGGAGTGAGGACACAGTTTTTTCTGTGATGTTTGTTTGAAGTAGAGCAGTTACTGTCTAAAATTTTTTTTGTCTTGCCAGGCTCTATCTTTTCTGTTACTCTGGCTAGAGGAAGCAGGATTTTTTTTTTTTTTTTTTTTTTTGCTGCACCTGTTGGTATTTTTAGGTTGCTGGCTTCTGTGGCTCCAACTCACAGATATATGAGAAAAAAAAAAAAAAATCCCAGAGAACCAACCACCATGTCATCCCTTGTGTCCCAAGGCTCCTAGCTGGTCTGCTTTCTTCTCTGCACCTTTCAGGGCCTTCTTATGTTTGTTTTATATCTAATGTCCATGGATTTTTGTTGTACTTAGAGGGCAGAAGAGGGCCAGTGCGTCTACTTGTCTTCCATGAAGTAGAAGTCCCTGAAGAGGCTTTGTAGGTGATCTGTCCACCTTCCTGATGCCTGAAGGTCATTGATAAGATGAAAACTTTTTCATCGTATAATTGAAGAGAAACGCCTTAACATTGCAAATACCTGAGAAGTATGAAGAAAGTGTAAAGTGTTTGAACCTTTCCTGTGGGATAAGGAGTGAGGATAAGGAAAGAAGACAGAGGAAACAGGGAGATATTTCATTGGGATTTCCCATCAAATCTACAATGTTCCTTACACACATGTAAAAAGGACTTATAAATATTTCTTATGGGATTTAGGTTTAAGTTATACCTATCAGAAGTCAGTCATGCTCCAAGCATACCAGGATGCTTATGGTCAAATTAATTTGGCAAGTATTTATTGAGCTCACTTTGGAGAAGGTATGTTGCTTTTTCCAACAAATTGTCATTTCTCAGTAATTTTAGAGTAGTCCATTTAGAGAAAGACAGACCTCGTGATCGTGTGATTTAACCCCCTCATTTGACAAATGAGAAAAATAAAGCTCAAGGAAAGAAAGCTAAAGAACTTTCTGAAGATGACAGTTTGAGTCTGAGAATAAATGGTTTGGGACTAGAATCAGGTCTCATTTTTTTCCCGTTCGTTCAGCAAATATATTTACTGCAGGCCTACTGTGTGCTTAGTGTGTCCTTTTCCTCCCCAGAACGTGTGGCTCGTTGTTTGAATATCTTGGAAGATCAGTAATATTTTGTATGTGACTCACCCAACCCAGTGCCGTTGAGTCTTGTATGTGACAGTGAATTTGATTTCCGGACATAGTCAAAACTTATTGGGGGCAAAATCTGTTAAGAAAGATAGTTAGCCAAGCTTTGTAACGCTGGCTTAGTAGAAAACATGTTAAAACTTTATGAAAGCTGGCTTTCTTTGTGACTAATAAAGGGACTTCTCAAAATATTTTGAGCAATGGTTTCATCATTAAAATAAATGTAACCTTTAGAGCCAAGACCTCAGGCATCAGTTACTTGAATGTATATTTTAGGATATCTGTTTTAAAAAAAAAGGCTATGATCCGTAAGAAAATATGGAATAATTTATTAAGATAAACATCTTCATATATAGTGTAATACCAATTGCTGTCGAGTCAATTCAATTCCGACTCCTAGCAACCCTATAGGAGAGTAGAACTGCCCCATAGGGTTTCCAAGAGCGCCTGGTGGAATGGAACTGCCAACCTCTTGGTTAGCAGCCGAACTCTTAACCACTATGCCATCAGGGTTTCCAGTATATAGCGTAATAGCTACTACATACATCTTTTGATTTTGTAAATATGTTGAAGACAGCTAGCTTTTTTGTTTTGTTCTGTTTTGTTTCACTTTCCAGTTAGATCTTGAGAAATAAGAAATCATTTAAAAAAAAAAAAAAAATTGACCAGGCATTGGTGTCTACCAACTGAATATCACAAACACAAGTGAGTGTTTGCTTCCCAAGCTTTCAAAAGACTTCTTTCTGGTAATGCAGAATAAATCTCACATTTTTAAAACTATATAGAGAGGTTTTCAGCCAGCTCATAATCAGCGGTGTGTTTGGATGCCTGCCACGTCCAGGGCTGTTGGAAGTGTGAAGTGCTGCTGTAGCTTTGGTTGCAGAGAGATGGCCTCTGCTTTTGTGTAATTTGCCCCCTAGTTGTAGGGTCTATACTATATAGATTATGCCTTCAATTTACAAGTCATATTTTGCTGGAGTAGGCCAGGATGAGCTGGGTCTGGTAGCTCAGGCTAAGACAGGAGAAGAAGACCATGAGACATAAGAGGGAGGCATTTGAATGTTCTGAGTATTCCTGTCATTGAGGCGGCATTGTAAGCTTCAAAATTTAGTTCCATTTCTGCCACTCGTTAATGGTATGATCTAGGGGAGGTTACTTGATCTCTCCAAGTCTCAATTTACACCTCTAATGGAGAGAGCCCAGGTGACATAATGGTTAAGAGCTTGGCTGCTAACCAAAAGGTTGGCAGTTCGAATCCACCAGCCTTTCCTTGGAAACCCTATGGGGCAGTTCTGCTCTGTCCTGTAGGGTCACTATGAGTTGGAATCGACTCGACAGCAAAGAGGTTGGGTTTTTTTGTAACGGAGGGATCATAAGACGATTTATGTCACAGGTTGTTGTGAACAGTGGAAATTATGTGAGGAAAGCATCCTCCACAGGCCCTGCACGTGGTGAACACTTGGAACATACTTTTTGTAAGGGGCCCTGGTGGTGAAATGGTTAAAGCACTCAACTGCTAACTGAAAAGTGGGCAGCCACTCCTTGGGAGAAAGATGTCGCAGTCTGCTTCCATATAGATTATAGCCTTGGAAACGCTATGGGGTAGCTCTACTCTGTCCTAAAGGGTCTCTGGGAGTCAGAATCAACTTGATGGCAGCAAATTTGGTTTTTATTTTACATACTTGTTGAACGAATAAATGGAATGTGTTATGGATTGCACTGTCTCCCCTAAAAAGATATGTTGAAGTCCTAGCTCCCACTACATATAAATGTGAACTTGTTTGGAAATGGGGTCTTTGAAAATGTTATGAGTTAAGTTAACATGAGGTCATACTGCAGTATGATTGGTGCTCTTATAAAAGAGAACAGACACAGACAGATGTAGAGGGAAGATGACCAAGTAAAGACAAAGGCAGAGATTAAAGTGATCCATAAGTTAGGAACACCAAGGATCTCTGGCCATCACCAGAAGCTAGGAGAGAGACAAAGAACAGATTCTTCCTCAGAGCCCTCAGGAGGAATCAACATGGCTGACACCCTGCTTTCTGGAGGCTAGAACTGTGAGACAATAAATTTCTGTTCTCACGAGCTTCCCAGTTTGTCGTACTTTGTAGCAGCAGCTCTAGGGAATGAATACAGAATGGAATGGCTGGAATATACGGTCTCCAAAATGGGATTTATGTGCGAGGGTCACAGAACAGAAAGGCTACCAGGAGAATCCTATACAGAGGCAAGATTACAGAGGGGGGAAAGGAGATACCAAAAGCGACTCATGTTTACTTCATGAGGAAATAGCTGTCTCCAAAGCCAGCAAGTGATAATCACAATTCAAACATGAAGGATATAGTGTGCTTTCAGCATTGCCATACTCCCAGTTTTTTTAAGCCCTAATTATTCTTTAAAAAAAAATCTTTTTTTCTCTCTTCGAGGAATTGACTATAATTAAACCCATCTTTTCAACGGATCACTAATGTCTAAATTGGTGTGTGTGTGTGTGTGATACACACACACACACACACACACACACACATATCCTGGTCCATCTTTTGTAAAAAAATTTAAATAGGTACCCAGGCACCCATGGCCTTTGTAGTTTTGATTGTGTAGAACCGAGGTCAGGCTTGCATTTATGGGTGTAGAATTTCCTTTTTTTTCCCTTAGGAAACAGAACTTGGATTTTGTTGCAGCAAAGAGGGGGGAGAAAAAAACCAACCAAAAACACACACACCAAAAAAACTCCTTTTATATGTATTTGTCCAATAAATAGAGCCCTTTTTGAAATAAACTAAAAGGTAATACATCTAAAAGCCACATCAAATTCCCTCTTTAAATGCTGACTTGCTTCTTTCTAAATACAGATAGACTTTAGTTTTCCAGGATTCTGCTCTCAAAACCTAGCCAGTTCTTTAGAGCCTGGAATACATATTCAGTGGGAAACAACGTCAGTGATAGTGGTTGGGAACCCGGGCCAGCAGCTCTGAGTCTGTGAGTTCAGTGTGAACCACACGCATAGTGCCACACTCAGGTGACCAAAGGGCCTGCCTACCTGTGTGACCGTGTTGCTGGGAGAAATGCATTTGGTATTCTAGCTGGGGGTGGCAGGACCACCTCTCTGCCCTTTCTCCAGGCTCCAGTGTGATCCAGCCCCCACAGTCGGGAAGCAAAACTTCAGCACATTGGTTGTTCAGACAGGTCAGGAGCCATGGCGCCTAGGGTGTCCTGCCAGCATAAGCCTAGTTCTCAGCCAGATTTCTCTTTCTCTCTTTTCCTTTGATGTTTTGAAGACAGAGATGGGCCTTGGGGGCTGTCTTAGTTATCTAGTGCTACTGTCACAGAAATCTCACAAGTGAATGGTTTTAACTGACAAATTTATTCTCTCACAGTCTAGTGGACTAGACGTTCAAATTCAGGGCATCACCTCCAAGGAGAGGCTTTCTCTTTGTTGGCCCTCAGGGAAGGCCCTTGTCATCAATCTTCTTTGGACTAGGAGCTTCTCCTCACAGGATCCCTGGGTCCAAAGGACGTGCTCTGCCCCTGGTGCTGTTTTCTTAGTGGTACTAGGTCTCCATTTTTCTCTGCTAACTTCTTCTATATCTCAAAAGAGATTGGCTTAAGATGCAACCTAATCTTGTAGATTGAGTCCTGCCTCATTAACATAACTGCTGTTAATCCCACCTCATTAATATCATAGAGATAGGATTTACAACACATAAGAAAATCATATCAGATGACAAAATGGTAGACAATCACACAATACTGGGAATCATGGCCTAGCCAAGCTGACAGATATTTTGGGGGGACACAATTCAGCCCATGACAGGGCTTTTTTGCCAAATTCCACTTCTACCACTACCATCTTTGGCTTTCAGACCATGGTGGTGATTATCCTTCTCTAGCACTCTGTCTTAACAGCATCATCAAGGACTCAGGTACTTTGCGTCTTTCTGCCCTGCCATCCTCTGCATGTCACTGTTATCTCCATCATGATGGCAAGATGATTGCAGCCATTCTAGCCATTGCATCTAGACACCTATGACATTCAGCAAAGAAGAAATCAGATTTCTCCATGTATCTCTTTTTGTTTGTAAGGAAGGTCTTTCCCAGAAGTCCCTTTGTCCTATTGCTCAGACATCATAACATGTCCATGGCTAAAAAAGTCATTGGTAAATCAATGAGTCCATCATGATTGGCTTACAACAGTCTTTCAATTCTTGAAGTGGGTAAGGGGCTTACTGTTCATAAGCACGTGGCTACGCAGAACTTTGACCCTGTGGAAGAAGGGTATTAGAATGGGCAGTGGTCATGGCTGTTGAGTAATCAAGCAACTAGCAACTTCTACGTTAATTAGAGGGCATGGATACGTAAGTTGGGACTTGCCTACACTGCATATTTTGTACACTTTAACAGAACAAAACCCTGCTATTTCTTAGCCTTGCTGTTCTCCTTCCAAGAAGATGGTGCTTACTTTTCTCAGCTGGTTCTTTCATTATCATTATTGATTGGCACAAAAACATTAAGAGTCTATTGTATTCAATGTATGTATTCTTGTAGTTATATTCTTCTTCAACAAGATTGGTTACCTTTTCAGCTCTGAGGCTCTTGATTGCAGGAAGTACAGCTTTTTTGCTTTGGAAATTTTATGTCGAGTCTCTTCTTAAACATGCCCCACATAAACTGCTAAAGATGATGCAAGTTACCTCATTTTGTTCATTAGAAGGTGTATTCTTTTGTTCGTATCCTTGCGTTAGTAACATCTCTTCTGAAAAGGTTCGTGGGATACCTTTAATCATTCCTTTTGGACTGAGAAGCACTGAATATTTCTCTTTAATGCTGAAAAACAGATTACCACGTGCATTGCACCCCGTAGAGTTCCTGCTGAGTTCTGTCTCCATGTCACCAGGAAACAAAAAAAAAAATGTGATTGATTAACTTTACAACCTACACCATGCTGTCTGCCCGGAGTAGACCCTCAAAAATTCATGGTGAAAATTCTTTCAGGTTTTTATTAAAATTTACCTTCCAGAATTTTCTCTGTACCTACAGGCATAAAGTTTTCATTGCCTTGGGAATACATGCATTAGAATGAGCAATGGAGTAGAAGCAGGAGGCAGATCCTATTTTTGCCACTAGCTAGCTGTTTGACCACGGTGAGTCATGTAGTTCTCTGAGTTTTAGTTTTCCCATCTGTGAAGTAAGAGGCTGGAGCAGTTCTTTCCCCTTACCTCTGGTTAGGGCCTTATATTCATTATCTATTGCTGTGTAACAGATTATCCCAACCATGACTACTTAACATTACTCACATTTACTATCTCATTTTTCATGGGTCAGGAACCCAAGGTTGGCTTGGCTGGGTCCTCTGCTTCAGAGTCTCCCACGAGACTGCAATCAAGGTGTCAACCAGGGCTGGGATCTCATCTGAAGGCTTGACTGGGAAGGATCTGCTTCCAAACTCACTTGCATGGTTTTGATAGGATTCATTTCCTTTTAGTTTGCTGGACTGAGGGCCTCAGTTCCTAGCTGGCTATTGTCCAGAGGTTGCTTTCAGCTCACTGCCACGTGAGCCTCCACAAGCTCACTGCCACGTGAGCCTCCACAGCATGGCAGCTTGCTTCATCAAAGCCAGCAAGATGGAAATCAGATTTTATATTCTAGTTATGGAAGTGTCATCCCCTGAACACTGTTTAGAAGCCAGTTACTCAAGGGACAGGGATTACACAAGGCCATGAAGACCAGGGATTCCTGGGGACCGTCTTAGATGCTGCATTTCTAGTGCCTCCAGCTACACCTGTTTTTCAACCCATCTTCCTCACTGCTAGCAAATTAATCTTCCAGAAACTCTGTGTTCTTTATTCTGTTTCACACTCGAGGAAGACCCAGTTGTTCAGCTCCTCTGCCTGACTTTGTCTAGACCACCTTACCTATTCGATTTTGTCTAGTATTCCCAACATGCAAGCCCTATTCAATCAGGTTTATGTATGTTACCTATCTCTCTGCTTTTGTTTTTGCCAGAAATATCTTTACTCCTCAGTTTCACTGATTTACACTCTGTTTGGCCTTTAAAGCCTGTTTCAAGTCCTGAAGCCTAAAGATACCTCTCTTCAGTTATTCCAACCTGAATATGTTCTACTTTCTTTGTGAAATCTCTTTAAACTTATATTATCATCTGTATCCTGGCTATATTGTTTGTTACCTAATTTTTGTTTTTGTTTTTTCTTTTAATTGGACAATTATTTAATCTCTCAGAGCCTTGGTTTCCTTGTCTGTAAAATGGGGGTATTAATATCTATATTGGGTGATTATTAAAATTATTTCACTAGGATACAAACATAAAATGCTTATCAAAGTGGCACTCAATAATTGATAATTAGTTGTATTAATATTACTAAGTTAAGTATCTTGTTTTTAATTGCCTACATCTGCATCTGCAGCCAGACGTTCAGTGCTGTGAGAGCAGAGACAGTGTCTTATACTTTACTTGTTCTGCATTTACCTTAGCACTTCGCATAGAACTGGGGGCTCAGTGAATCCTTGTTGATCTGATGGATGGTTGATTGGTGGGTCACTAAATAATGAATTAACTTATTGTTTCAAAAATCTAGAATAATCTGTAGCTAAAGTTTAGAATACCTTTTATGCACTGTGGGTTTTGGAAGCAGACAGTGCTTAGTTTTGCTGACTTAACTTTTCTAAGGACTCCTCATGGAGTTAAAAGTAGGTATAATTTTTTTTTATATAAATGCATAGAGCTTTGGATGACAAAATAATTGTGTTGAGGATTGAACTTCAGTTACTTTGCTCAAGGTTACGAGTCTTTCCCTTTTGAAATGGTTTTGTGGTGTTCTTCCCACACAAGACACAGAATTAGCTTGTCTAGTTCACTCAGTTGGAACTTGTATCATCTATCTTCTGAAAATATGACTTTATGTTTTTTTATCTATGTGAAGAATTTGACAATTAATGTGGTTAATAGGAAATTAATTAGAAGAGTGAATATTTATTAGCCAGAAAATATATTCGAATACTTTCACATTCTTGCATGCTGATCCTGTGTATTTTTTAGCGTATTTGGTATCATCAATGAATAATCATTAATTTGATGGCTGGGTCTTCAGAAAACTGAAATAGCGTATGCAAAAATTGTCTTTGACTACTTTTTTTTTTTCCTGCAAAGGGGCTACTACAAAAGTATTTCTTAGTTCATATTGTCTATGTGGAAATTGAAACATTGAATGTAATTATGAATTGCAAAAGTTAAACCAAAAATTAGCTCACGCTTTATCCTAATAATGTGTATTTTAGAGTCGTTTTTAGTTTTTGAAATAATGTTGCTGATTCTTTTGTGTAGGTAACTGTATTGCAACATTGCCATTGAAAAGATTCATTTTGACCTTACCCCAAATTGGCTTCTAAACATTTTCTTGTGGCTTAGAGTATAGGTCCCGTACTGTTCATTTCCCGCCATTATTTTATTTTTCCAAGCATGTCTTTGTGATCGCAACTCTTTTCTTCGCCTCTTATATGATCACCTGCACGCATGTTCTGCATAATTACCTCCTTGAATTTTACTTAGGAATCAAACCTTCCTTCAATAGAGTTGCCTGTGTTCAAATTCCTTGTGATTTATCCATGCCGTCTTAGTGTTTCTAGGGGCCCAGACCTCCCATGTGCCAACTGGAAATAGCTGCACCCTTGCAACTGAATTTTCATATGCTGCAAAGGCTATGAAAAGAAAGTTGTGAAATCTACGTTGACACTGGAAGTGTGGAAGACACCTATTCATTTTTTTATTAACAGCCCCACCACCACCAGGGCTTCTTCCATGCACATAATTCCTACAAAATCCACTCTGTTCTTTATGACTTCACCCACTTGGCCATGGCTGATCGTCCCTGGGTGGGCACCTGACCCAGGCTGAGCCAGTTGAAGTCCTTCTCCAGGAGAGTCAGCTCTGGCCGTCCTTGGAGGTCTAGTTAGAAGGATGTATAAAGGATGTAAAGCTTACTTTGTTTCACTGTATGTATGTACTAGTCATTAATATATCACGGTATTCAGTGGTTCCTTGGAAACTCTATGGGGCAGTTCAACTCTGTCCTATAGGGTCGCTATGAGTTAGAATCAACTCACTGGCAGTGGGTGTGTTTTTTTTTGGTGGTATTCAATTTGAAGGAGCCCCGATGGTGCAATGGTTGAGTGCTTTTCTGCTAACTGAAAGATTGGTGTTTCGAACTCACCAGCTACTCTGAGGGAGGAAGATGTGGCAGTCTGCTTCTGTAAAGATTACAGCCTCGGAATCCCTATGGGGCAGTTCCACTCTGTCCTATAGGATGGCTATGAGTCAGAATTGACTCGATGGCAGCAAATTTGTTTGTTTTTTTAATAGAGAAAAGCAGAGATGAGGAATGTAGAGAGAGTCTTTATGGTGTTTGAGTCCCTGGTGCTTATTATCCCTAAAGTCCCCCTAAATTTCTGACCTTAGTTTTCCTGAGACACTCCAGGGTTTTTTTATACTAAATTTCATTTTTTGCTCAAGCTACTTCAAACTGGGTTTCTCTGAGAAGCACGCGGGCAGCTGTGGCTTTACGAGTGCTGCAAGAGACCCGGGAAAGAAAGTACAGACTAGAAGTACTGGTTTGTCAAGGGAAGCCTCTCTGCACATCACCTGCAATCTGGGCATCCTTTCCGTTTCCGTAGCCACCTTCTAATTCTCAGCATCCCGCCTGGACTCTTGGTGCAGTCACTGATGACGGGAGTACTCGCCTCCAAGCTCTGCCCCTGCAACTCCAGTTGCTCCACATACAGCTGCCAAATCCATCTAACAAAAGCAGGACTCTGGCTGTGTGTCCCTGCCCCACTTAAAAATCTTCAGTGGCTCTCCACTGCCTGCCAACATGTTAATTGCAAACGTTTCAACCTGATCTTCGTGACCACAACCTAACATCGTAGCTGAATGCTAATACTTCTAAGCTAAAGAGGACTGTTGAGCTCTCCTCCTTACACCTTTGCATTGTTCTGGTTTCCATCTTCTGTCCTCAGCCGTACTCACTCCCATTTTTGCCTTTGGGTATTCTGCACATTCCCCAAGGCCTGTCTCAAATGATACCGGCTCCCTGGAATCTTCCCTGTTTTCCCATCAAGTTGAATGTGATCTCGCCTCTGAATCCTCGAAGCACTTGGTACTACTTCTTTCATTCTACTTTGTATTCTGTTGATTTATTCCATTTTCTGGCTGCTAACCTAGAGATTGGTGGTTCAAATCCACCAGCCGCTGCTGCAGGAAAAAGATGTGGTGGTCTGTTTCCATAAAGATTACAGCCTTGGAAACCCTGTGGGGAAGTTCTACTCTGTCCAGTAGGGTCGCTGTGGGTCGGAATCAACTCAATGGCAATGGGTTTGGGTCTTTTGGTGTTACCACCATGCCTAGCACGGCGTCCTTCACACAGTAGTAATGCGAATAGATATTTCTTGAGTGGAATAGAAATAACCCCTCAGGTTCTCTTGGAGAGAGGATTAGTGAAGCAGGTTTTTTTTATTATTGTGATAAAACCATATATAGCACAACATTTACCAATTCAACATGTAAAACAATTATTTTAACTTGGATACTATAAAATGAAAGCCTCCAGCCTTTTTCTCAGAAGTACTTCTGATTTTCCACCACATCATTAGATCGTGCAGAAGACAGGGTAGTGGTGGGGGTGGGTAGCAGAGCTAGGCATTGAGGAGTTGGATGGGGACCCTCGGAGGATTGCCCATGAGCAGGGGAAGGAGCGTGGTAACAGCCATCAGCTTGGAGGGTCATCACTCTCCAAGAGTGACGTGGCGGCATGTCAAAGCTGTGAGGTCTGTGCAGCCTAGACAACACTTCCACTGCTGAACAACGGAAATCCACATTTCCTTCTCACCAGCATATCTGAGAGCTAAACTACTACATCTGGGTTTGGGATGTCTCTCACATTCTTACAGGGTGTGTGTAAGGTAGGCTGGAAACCCAACCAACTAAACTTGTTGCCATCGAGCCAATTCTGACACATAACGAGCCTAGAGGACAGAGTAGAACTGCCCCATAGGGTTTCCAAGGAGCAGCTGGTGGATTTGAACTGTCGACCTTTTGGTTAGCAGCTGTAGCTTTTAACCGCTGTGCCGTCAGGGCTCCAGGGGTGGAAATAGCACAGCCAACTCTTTGGAGAAGGATACATGAGGTTTTAAATGACTCCTGGTGATTCTGACATACCCCATCCCTAACCCCTAATCCACCCGAAACCCACTGCCATTGAGTCAATTCCGACTCCTAGCAACTGCATAGGACAGAGTAGAACTGCCCCGTAGGGTTTCCAAGGAGCTGATGCTGGATTCGAAGTGCCAACCTTTTAGTTAGCAGCCATAGCTCTTAACCACTGCGCCACCAGAGCACCTAACAGTGATCCATAATCCTTACTGAATCATACCCAGACCCAATGAGAATTTGTGGAGCCTCTTCCTTAAAAAAAATTAAAAAAGAATAACTGTGTGCATAGCCCTGGCGGCTGAGTGGTTAAGAGCTCAGCTGCTAACCAAGAGGTCAGTGGTTCGAATCCACCAGCAGTTCCTTGGAAACCCTATGAGGCACTTCTACTCTGTCCTGTAGGGTGACTATGAGTGGAATCAACCCAATGGCCACGGGTTTGGTTTGGTTTTTGAAGCAGTCATAGACCAACCCGGGTTCAGAATCACTGTCGTAAGTCTGCTCTGTTAGTGCTGGTTTAGTGAGAACCGGGACATGGTCTTAAGGCTGGCTGAGCATGGTGAGGTAGAGGGAGCATCTTGCACTGTCTGTGGGCAAGAAGAGTAACTCCTGGCTAGTTGCTCCATCCTCTTTGACTTCCCAGCACTACTCTGTAATAGCACTTACCAGGTAGCTCTGTAGTTCACCAGTTTGTTCTTCCTCGAATCTCTGGGTCCTGGCAGTGTACCTGCTTGCGGCAGGCCCTCCATCAATAATGTGGAACGAATGAATAAAGCACCAGGTCCGCAGGACCCGGAGTAGCCACAGGGAATCCCTACCTGCCATGCTAGCTACTCATTTACTTCGTCCCTTCTGGGATTGTTTAATCAGAGCTATGACACTCTTTGGAGCTGGTTGGCTATGTGGCCTCTTCAGTCCCCACCCCTCCCACCCCGCTCCGCCTCAGAAATACTCCAAAGAGTACAGGTGGTTTTAAAGTTAAGATGAATTCAGTGATTGTAGGGTTGTGTGTATTGGGGGCAACTTCACAGCCCTCTCAGAGATAATTGGAGTCATGGTGTGAGGGGGAGCTTAGCAGGGGAGGGATGAATGGGGGGTGGCAGAGAGGCCTAGAACGCCCTCACTTGTCTTTAGAAGTCACTATGTGAATAGATATTTAAACCAAAAATTGCAATAAAAATGTGAGCAAACATGATATGCCTTTGGGCATAAAATCCCAGGCTGGCTGGTAGGTGGGATGGATGGGGAAACCAGACAGCTTTACTACCAATCTCCCATCCAGAAGTGCCTCCTTTTCAGGTGTCTGTAGGTTTTGATCCTCGAGAGACACTTCCCTGTGGACCTAGGCGAAGTCTTCATTAGTTAGCTCACTGGGCTATTGAGGTTTAATTAACCTCCATGTAAAGTATTCAGAGATCTTCAAAATAAAGAGGGGGTATGTGTATTTAAAACAATATTTGATTAAGTAAAATATATTTTTCCTTTTGGTGTTCCAGAATTGATCGTGTGCTTTACTTGCTTTGTCTTTCAGTAAAGCCAGATGTTTGAGTTATTTTGTGTTTTTTTTTTTTTTTTTTTTTTAGTTTGAGCAGATTATCTCTAATCATATACTTGCAAGCAAGTCCTGTCTAATAGAGAATCTATTAATATACCTGCTATTTTTTGCTGTGCTCAGTTTTATAGTGTTGTTTTTATCCACCCTCCTCCCCACCCCCAGTAAGGTTCAAACATTTTGGCCTTTTAAGGGAAGAAAACAAAAACAGATCTTCTTAATTCTTTTCAGTAGTACACTGTGAGGACATTTTCTGAGAAGAGTTCAAACTCCTTTTCTTTTCTTCTTCCTTTAAAATGCTTTACCAAATTCCAAGCTGGCCAGTTCAGCATCTTTGGAAGGAAAAGGACAACTGAAGTTCACGTCAGGACGGTGGAGCCCACATCACAACTGCACCCAGGTTACCACGGCAAACGACACCACCCTGCGAGGGTGGGATACTCGGAGCATGAGGTCGGTGACACTGGGGGGCCCCTTTGAATAGGGAGCCCGAACCCATGTTCTGGACTCTTTCTCCACTCTCTCTCTTCCATTTCCTTTCTCGTTGAACAAAACCTGACCACGATAGAGATGATTGTAAGTCAGATGCATTTGGGGCACATGGTTGGTTTGTCTTCATCTTACTTTTGTAGGGCATCGTAGATCTTATTTTGTTTCTTCGGTCCAAATGAAGCCAGCACATCCATTGCTGTGGAACAGTTATACCTCAGTTGATTGTTTAATGTTCCATATTGATAGTCCTTAAATGATAGCAGTTTGTAATGAAAATTGAGATCAGTGCTTATGCGGCACCTCATGATGAGATGGTGACTGTGGAGTGCTCTTAGTCTCTGTGATTAATGACCAGAAGTTGACAACCACAGTCCCTTTGATCCGGTCTCTCTTAGGCAGTTGTCTCCGACAGTTTCTGCGCTTGCAGGATACATGCCTGTTGGGTAATCGTATTTTGTCATTTAAGTAATTATATGCAACAACCAACAATTCTAATGGAACAAATAAGAGCGGTTTTTCTGCTCCAGTTGTGATTTTGATAAGCAAAGGAGTGATGGTGTGCGTATCTGTTGTCATGGCAACAGAAGCCTGTGCAAGCTTTTTTAAGATACAGTTTATCCCCTCAGCACACCGTAATTTATCACTAAGCTGAAAAGGCGGACGCCTTGTAATAACTTGTGTTGCCTTTAAGGGTGGGGGTACAACTTTAAATTTAACTTCATGGCTCCTCTGAAAACTCAGGGGCTAATAAATAATCAATTGCCATTTCCTTGCCTTGTACAGACCTGTACAAACGGTTTATTCAGTTTTATAATCAGAAGCTGAAAGCCATAGACTTATACCATGATGAATATCCTGACGGAAGTCCATTTCTCCATGTCCCATGGTTATCTTTTCCACAGTTTTCATTGTTCTTTAAAGGGATGTGGGGAATTTTGGTATCTGAAAACAAGAAAGTCGAAGACTGACATTACAGACCAAAAAAAAAAAAAGAGAGAGAAAGAAAGAAATGATAGTAAAGATATCTTTGGATGGCCGTGTCGGTAGTTAACTCCTGTTGCCCTGTGCTGTCTCTTTGTGATGGTGAGCTGGCTGACTTCCACTGGGACGCTGGACCTCAGGAAACTCGAGTCATAGCTCCTCCTCACTGAGTATTATTTCTCCTTTTGCTAACGACATTTGTTTTTATTTAGCCAGGATGCTTTTAGTGTTTCTTCTAGAATTTATTATGCTTTTATTAAAATCATCCCGCTAGAACATGCAGTAAACCTTTAGTAAATGCTTAGAGTATGCATGACTGTCCATCCAAATAGGACTTTGCCAGATTTTTAATTTTATGTATTTGCCAATTTGACTTCAAAGATCTTCAGGTTTAGGGTATCTCATTTTAGGAAAAAAAAAACTAGGGTGCTGGAAAGGTACAGGATGTAAAAACTGGCTCAAGATTTAAAAGTGATTTAAGGGTAGAAAATCCAGTGTAGGGGGGAAAAAAGATGAAAGGAATTGAGTTTATCTACCTTGGAGAACAGAGAAATGTAAGGTCACTTAATAATGGTCTTCAAATATGTGAAAGATAATTACAAGGAACAAAAGTGCCCAATTGTACACCGTTCCCATTGCAGCTATAAAGAGTGAAGAAATTAAATTATTGGAAGGGAGATTTAAGTGTCACCCAAGGGAGGGAGGTGGAAATGGCAGAGGCAAATGGCAGACAGGAGAGACAGGCTATTTTTTTTTTTTTTTAAGCCACCCTCTAACCTCAGCAGCTGACCTGCCCCTCTGTTTTGGGTTTAGGAGATCAGAAGGAGTCATTGTAATAGGTGAAATATTCTCATCTCAGACTGCAGGAGGAGCAATCTAAAGTAGTGGAAATCAGAGTTTAAGTTATATTTGCGCATGCTTGTCTATGTGTGCACACAAACTGTGTAAATAATTATGTGACTGAAATTTAGCAACTTCTCTCTGCCTGAGTCTCCTCATCTTTAGAATGAGTGGATTACACTGGATCTTCTCAAAGATATCTTCCAGTGTCGACATCCAGAGGTGACGTGAATAGAGAAAGGACAAATCCAGTAGTAATGAACACTAACTCCTTTTTTTTCCACAGCTTTTGCAACCTTTTCTTCCTGTTCTATATATACCTCCAGTACCAAAAACAACTACTTATTCTACCTTCTCTTCCCCCATCTTTTTTTTCGTTTCTCACTGGATCCTTCCAAAAATTCGTCAGGTGTCCTAGCCGAAAGCCTGTCTCAGCTCCTCCAAGGCAATCACATTTCCTCTGGCACACTGTCATGCTCAAGATACCCAATAATATTTCTGACAGCTGGAAACCAATATCAATTCCATGGCTTGCCCAGACGATCACAAATACATTCCTGAAAAAATATATAGCAGGCATTACAGTCATTGTGGTTGCTCAGAGAAAGGCTGCCAGGCTCAGCTGGCATCCACAACCACTGTTGGTGCCCGGTGCCCAGCCTCCTCGTGCAGGGGAAAGGCAATCCCTGGAAGCCAGAAGTGCCCCATCTGGGATTTCCCTGAGCTCAGATGCCAGTGGTAGGACCACTGTTATCGCCTGAGCTGGGGCTTAAAGAGGTTACCAGGAAACTGATGCATGTCTGCAGAGTTCCGTGGCTTTTCCTTATCCGTGTAATATTTTTACTTGCTGTTCTTTTTTCCCTCCCCTCAGCCAGGTATACTGCATAGAGAATGCCCATGGACAGCTGGTACGGGACCTCGACTTTAATCCCAATAAGCAGTACTACTTAGCTAGCTGCGGAGACGACTGTAGGGTGAAGTTCTGGGACACTAGAAATGTCACTGAACCTGTGAAGACCCTTGAGGAGCACTCCCACTGGTAGAGTGACTTATTCGCATGCTGGTTTAGGGAAAAGGGGATTATGTAATTTATTTTGCTAATCACTTTACCATTTAAAAAGGCATAAACTAGCTTAGTCTGCGCTGCTGTGAGTCAATCAATCAACCCAGTTTTATTTTTCCTAAAGAAACACTGCTAATTCCGAATCTGCGTGTTTCTCATCTATAAACTTAGGAATGGAAGAAAAACATTAGATTCTGTTTTCTATTGAAGCAGCGCTAGTGCTGGTTCAAGTATGCAGAAATAAATATGCACAGATGTTCACTGCAGCATTGCTTGTGATACAGGAAACCTGGAAACCGCCCAAATGTCCACCAGTAGGGGATTGGTTAAATACATTAAGTGGCATCCATTCAGTGGAGATTATGCAGCTGTCAAAAAGAATGAAGAATATCTGTATATGTGTGGGCATGGAAAGATGCCCGAAATCATTCATTCTTTCTAAAATATTATCTGAACGTTTTCTCACATGCTGGTTTCTGCTAAGTAAGTGAAAAAAAAATCAATTTGTAGAATGGAATGTATAGTATTAATCCATTTCTTATTCAGAGTATATATGTGTGTGTGTGTGCCCACACACGTGAGTATGCAGGAGAAAACTTGGACCAGTGAGAGCCAACCGATCGTCAGTAATCCTCTCTCAGGCCAGGAGGGCCCTGTTGCAGAGACTTTACTCTTATGGTCTGCGTCTCTGGATTGTTTGAATTACTTATCAGAAGCTGTATTGCTTTTGCAATCAGAAAAAATATTAATTAATTTAAAATACCCAGGGCAGGAGTGTGCAGTTTCCATAAATGTAGTACATTGCGATAATTTGCTGCAGTCCGTGTAGAAACTGTGAGCTGTTCTCCTTAGCCGCTGCAGAGGGCTGCACCTCACATGTTGTGCCCTGACCCCTCCGTGGACCCTGGAGTCTACAGCTGCTTTGGCCCCAGTTTGAAGGCAGAAGCTGACCAAACTCCCTGGGCATATGTATGTGTGTAAGAAAGGAAGCCGGATCCTAATGACCAAAGCTCAAAGAACAATTCTAGCAAGACCTGTCATTGCTCTCTTGTCTTAGGACCTATGGTGGCTGTTGGCTGGAAAGCTGTCATGAGATTTTGTTTAGTGTAACAGGTTATCTCTAATCCCTGTTTTGCTGGAGTTTCTGGAATAAAATCCAGTTGCTTTTGGGGAATTTTGTTTTTAGAATTTTGGAAAGCCTGTCTGGATATTGAGCAAGAAGCCTTTTTTTTTTTTTTTTTCCTCTGAGGGTGTGTACTAACAGGAAGTCTTCTTGTGTTTCTGTTTGTTGGGATTTAAGATAATATTTTAGAGAAATGTACAATAAACTTAACCCTCTACCAAAAATTACCGAAAGCCAGACCATGTAATTTAGGATTGATTTTACAGTCAAGTTAGGATTCTCAGGTTAACTTCATGGTGCATTTTAAAAAATACTTACATGGAATGGTCATTTAAACAGCCGCTCCGTTGTATTTGGCAGGGTGTGGAACGTCCGCTACAACCACTCTCACGATCAGTTGGTCCTCACAGGCAGCAGTGACAGCAGAGTCATCCTCTCAAACATGGTGTCCATTTCTTCTGAGCCCTTTGGCCATCTGGTAGATGACGATGACCTCAGTGATCAGGAAGAACACCAGCAGGAAGAGAAGTAAGAACAAATTATTTTTAAAACTTTGGAGTGATTTTAAAGGATGTGAGAATTTTTCTTTTCTCACAAATAAAATCTTGATCTAGGTGATTTATCTAAAAAGTATTTACTTAAGGCTGACATTCCCCTTCCTCACTGCAGTTATGGGGGACTCAGACTCCTGGGGTCATGACTACAGTAGTCTATTTATTGGCTCCCAAGATGGGGAGGCATTGACATTGAGTTAAGTAATGCCACCTGATTTTGTTCTTATTAAGTGCCATATATAAATTTTTGAAGATTGTCGTTAGTCTTCAAACTGAACTTAAACATTACTAATAATGAGAACTAACATTCATCTCGTGTACTTTGGACATGTTATGGGGGGACCAGTCCCTGTAGGATATCCCGGTTAGTAAAGTAGAGGGTCATTGAAAAAGAAGACCCTCAATGAGATGGATTGACACAGTGGCAGCAGCAATGAGCTCAAGCATAACAACGACTTGAGGATGGGGCGGGACTGGGCAGTGGTTTTTTTGTACATAGGGTCACTATGAGTCAGAGCCGACTTGACAGCACCGAACAACAAACATTCATTAATCCTCACTGTCATCCCCGTGACATAGATATTATTAGTATCTTCATTGTAGTTGATTTAAACTCAGTGGTGTTGAGTAATTTGCTCAAAGACACTTAGTAAATGTCAGGGCTGGGACTTGAACCCAGTCCGCTCACTCCCAAATCCGAGCCCATTCCCCTGTCCTACTTTGCCTCTAGACACTATGTGAAATGCAGTTAGCCACAAGGCATGTTGTGATAGGAACATCATCTTGGTTGTATAGTTTTTCAGAAACGCTTTCCTGTGTCTGACCCTAATAACATTCACTATTGGGAGATAGCTTGGGACATTACCCTCTTCATATTGGAACTCAGGGCCCCCCGAGACTCACGGGGAGTCAGGGGCTGATGCAGGTCACTCTGCTAGTTAGTGACAGTGCAGGGGCGTGTTCTGATCTCATGGCTCTTGTCAAGGGCTCTAGCTATAACCTGAGTGTGGACTGGCTGCCAGTAATTATGCAACTTGCTTGCTTCTCTGCCCAGTGAGGAAAATGCAGATAAAACCCTGTTTGCTTTTGTAAATCATACCCAGTTGCTGTTAAGTTTGTTTTGACTCACAGCAACCCCGTGCGAGTCAGAGTAGAACTGTGCTCCGTAGGGTTTTCAATAGCTCATTTTTACAAGTAGGTCACCAGGCGTTTCTTCTGAGCTGTCTCTGGGTGGACTCAAACTCCCCACCTTTCCCTTGGCAACCGAGCGTGTTAATCATTTGCACCACCCTTGTCACCAATAAAACAAAACCAAAAAACCAAACCTGCTGCCACTGAGTCGATTCCAACTCATGGCAACCCTGTAAGACAGAGTAGAACTGCCCATGGGGTTTCCAAGGCTTTAGTCTTCATGGAAGCAGACTGTCATATGTTTGTCCTATGGACCAGCCAGTGGATTTGAACTGCTGACCTTTCAGTTAGTAGCCAAGCGCTTTAACCACTGCGCCCAGGGCTCCTGTCAATAATAGCACATATTAAAAGGGAACAATTTCCATTGTCTTAAGTAGATTCGCTTTCCCCTGTGGCAGCTACATCCATACTAGTCCATACTAGCTTCAGGTCATATCACAGAGAATTCAAATCCCCGTGATTCCAGAAGAAGGAGTTTCTGGAGTAAAATCCAGTTGACTTGAATAGTTTAAACCATTCAAAATGTGATTATGATGTCATCATTCTCTTTATGAGATTCCTGAGTTCTTTTTCTACCTGAGCTTATGCTAAAATTACTTCGTGAGGAAATATCTAATTGGAGCTTTGCAATGGCAATTTACCAGTACGTTTGTCCCTTGACTGTTGTTTTTCTGTTCTAGTCCTTAGAAACATGGGTCAACCAAAAAATAATACTGAAATGTAATTACAATGGTTTCAGCCTAGCAATCTACCATTACAAGATCTGGAATTTGCCTTCTTCACAATCATCTCGTCTCATAGCCCAAGCAGGTGTTCTTGGGTTTCCCTAGGTGTCAGGTCTGCATTCGAGGAGAAACCTGATCGTTCCCTTAATTGGGACCTGTGTGGTTAATTGGTGTGTTGTCCTCCAGGCAGATGGTTTCAGAGTGGCAGTGTCAGGGAGGATGGAAGCACTGGCTTGTGGTGGGACGTGCCTAGGCAGGACGATGCTAATGCCTTTTTGTTCTCATAACTTCTGAGCAATCTTGATATCCATTTCCTGCTTCCATTGTTTGTCCTCATATCTCACTGAGTTCAAGAAAATAAAATATCCCCCATGATGATTGTCAGATTATATTTGGAAGAGATCATCCGTTGACCAGCTGATAGGTCCGTTTATTGGCAAGACCAGGACTTGGTGATGCATTGTTCAGGCTTTATCAGAACACAAAGCTAAATACTATTAAGGGATGCAAAGGGAGAATGTGCCTTTAAGAGAAATTCAAGAGCACTTGTAGTGTATACACTGAGTAGAAATATTTTGTAAAATGGGAGGTAAGGTGTGTCAGGTTGAGAAAAGTGGCCACTCTTCTCAAGGGGCCGGTGTGGATGTCACCCTCAGAATGTTTCCATGGGGACAGGCAGGAGAGGTCCATATTGTCACCTTTAAATACCGATGTGCTGAGGAATTCTGTAATTCATACGTGATAGACATATTAAGAATAGAGAGGTGAGCCGGCTCGTCTGGTAGGATTTCCTAGAGAAGGTAAATAAATATAACCAAAGTGTAAAGGCAGCTGAAGTTGGAAAATTAAGACCCAAAATGAGAACCATAGCAGAAGCCCAGTGCTGACTTCAGCCAGCTGGCCCTGCCTCTCCGGACTTGAGCACAGCACCCTCCCTCTGGGCTCTGTGGGGTGCTATGGGAGTCCTGGGCCCAGGCCCAGCCCTGCACTGAGCAGGCCTTGCATATTCCTGGGCCTCAGACTCCTAGTTTGCACAATGCAGGGTTAAACTAGCTGATTTCTAAGGTCCTTTCTGCTCTAAAGTAATAAAAAAAAAGTAATAGGTTTTTTAAATCCCCCTTTTTTTTTTACTCCGACACAGTGAGCATTTTTCCTCCAGTCCTTTCCCTTGAACCAAGGAGACCCCTTGGTTCTAATGACCAGAGAGGCCAAGGTGTTATTAAGCAATAACACTGATTTCCATAAACCACTCAAGGAAGTATCATTTCTTCATAGCAGTAATGAAAGTTTCTGCTGGAATGATTTTTACTGGGCCTCAACATAGGCTACTATAATTATTCCCATCATGGAGATGAGAAAACTGAGGCTCAGGGACTTGAATGCATTTCTTCTGACAGGATATCCCATGTGTTTTCTGCCACTTCTCCCTGCCCTACCTTGTAGGAGCCATAGGTGACTGTACTTAACCCGAAAAGCTGAGCTTCATGGTTGAAATTTCCTTGTTTGCGTGTACCGATTCACTGCCTTTTTCATGCCTGAGTCTCTGTTGAATTCTAGGAGTAAAGAGCCCCTCCAGGACAGCGTCATCGCGACCTATGAAGAGCATGAAGATAGTGTGTACGCGGTGGACTGGTCCTCTGCAGACCCGTGGCTGTTTGCCTCCTTAAGTTATGATGGAAGACTTGTTGTCAACAGGGTTCCCAGAGCACTGAAATACCACATATTGCTCTAATTCGTTTGGATGGCATTCCTGATTTATCCTCTTGGCAGATTCTCGAAAATTCACAGCTATTTGGAGGTAATTAGTTTTCTGAATAGATCCCTCTCTGGGAGAGCCAGTATTACCTTCTTTTAATGTGAGCATTTATAAATAATAATAACGCTTCTGCCATCTCTACAAACTGACACCAAAAACAAAGTTTTCTCTCCATTGAAGATGGAAAGTACTATCTTCCAAACCGCCCTGGGAATATGATCCCCCCCGCCCCCCCACTCCCCAATGTTTCGTAAATCAGTGCCTGTCCAGTGACTGGGGAGTTTATCTTTTCTGTTTTAAGGATGTTGGAAGTTTCACATTTTTTAAAAGATTTCTGTTTCTAGAACATTAACTCATCTTTGCCTTGAGATTAAAAATAAAATAAATAAGGTCATGTTGTTTGGACTCCTGCTCATTCTTGAAGGAAACTCTTTCTTTGCTCCTCATTTGGCCACATGACCTGGGTCTTTGCGCATTTTCTCTGTCCCAGCCCAGAAGAAATGAAGGGTGGAGACAGCGTGCCCCTCTGAATAACTGCCCTTTTTCCAAGCTCAGAAGTTCCTGAGGAAGCTTCACTGGCAGAAGCTGAAGAGCCCTGCCTTGTGTCCCGGAGCCTGACCCCATCGTTAGTGCTCTCTGGCCCTGGCATCTGAGTGGTGGAGAGTCTGGGACTCTCCGGAATGTATTAGTGATGAGCTCTGCATTTTCTGTTGTTATTAAGTTTCCTGCTTAGCCTTTGGGCCTTCTCTAATCTCTGTGTGTATCACTCTGTATTGTGTCTCATGTGCATTATACTGATGGCATTGTAAATGTGATTCTTTATCATTCCAGGAAGTAATGATTTTGCTCCGGGTTTTTCAGTCTGTTGGGTATTACCCAGTACACCCTTAAACTCATTGAAATTCAGCATAATCTGCTGTCATCCCATCATTCCTAGATAATCACAAAACACTGATCCTGCAGCCTTTTCTTCCCTTGCTCCTTCTGTGGGTCCCTGCAGAGTGGGTCTGCGTCTTGGGTGCCGAGTGCTCCACCCCCACAGCCCAGAGCAGCACCCTACAGTGGAGAGTGGCCTGGCCTCTGATTCTGTGGCTTCTGCTGGCCAGGTGACCTTACGGATACCACTTCTCCGCTCTGATCCCCTTGTTTTCCTCATGTGGAAGGAGGGAGATGGACTGGAGGTGCTCACAGTCCCCAGTCAGCTCTAAGATTTAATTATTTCGCAATGGACCTAAGGAGCCTGGGTGGCACAGTGGTTAAGCGCTCAACTGCTAACCAAGAAGTTGGCAGTGCCAGCTGCTCCATGGGAGAAAGATGTGGCGATCTGCTCCGTAAAGATTTGCAGCCTTGGAAACCCTATGGGGCAGTTCTACTCTGTCCTGTAGGGTCACTTGACTCAATGGCACACAACAACACAGTAGGCCTCAATCTGAAAAACTGACCTTTTATTTAAAAATAAGCATATAAAAATGAAACATCCTTGGTGAAGCCCTCTGTTGTCCCAGGAGTGTTTGTTATTTTCTAAGTATGTGATTGAACACAGAATGAGGCATCTTGGATTTTGTTTCCCCTTATGAGGAATGAGAGGGGCAGGGAGAGGGCAGTGGGGAGTGGGCATGACAGGGAAGCCAGGTCTTATGCCCTTCAACATTTCTGCTTCCAGGTAAGACCTGCATTGTGGGGAATGCAAAACAGCTTTAATAAAAACCCTGGTGGTGTAGTGGTTAAGTGCTATGGCTGCTAACCAAAAGGTCAGCAGTTCAGATCTGCCACGCGCTCCCCAGAAACTCCTTGGGGCAGTTCTACTCTGTCCTGTAGGGTCGCTATGAGTCAGAATTGACTGGACAGCAGTGGGTTTTCTTCAGTTTGCTGGCCCTTGAAATTTATGCTTGCTTTTGAACTGATATTTACTGAGTGCCAACTATTGGGTAGGCACTACTCTAGTTGCTGCAGATATAGCCACGAACGATGCAAAAATCTGGGTTTACTTAGAATCTACACTGTTGGAGAAACCATCCATCAATCATGAATTAAGCATATCGCATGTGAGATAACATGGGGATAATGCCATGGAGGGATCTGAGGTCGAGAAGGAGGGGCAGTGGGGAGTGGGAGCAGGGTAGGAAGTGGGTGGGCACCGTACTTCTGAAAGTGTTGGTAGGGAAGGGCCCAGGTGAGGTGACATTTGAGCAAAGACCCAAATTTATTGAAGGAGTCAGCCGTGTAGATGGTCTGCAGGGAGAGTGTGCCAGCACAGGAGACAGTGGGGACAAAGCCATGAGATAGAATAACAAGGTTACTGTGGCTCGGGTGACGTGGACAAGATGGTAGGCACACTCGGAGACGAGATGTAGCTCATGTAAGGCCTTGAAGGACTTTGACTTTTACCCTAAGTGAGATGGGAAGCCACTGAAGGACTGTGAACAGAGGCAAGAACTGATCTTTTGAATTATGTTGTTTATTATTTTTGTTTTGGTTTTGATAAACAGTGCTATGAATTTTAACATATATATGGATTCATGTAACTACCATCACAGTCAGGATACAGAACAGTTCCAAGACCTCCCCTGACACCATCCCTTTGTAGTCACACCCCCGCCCCCCAGCCCTAACGCCTGGCAGTCGTAATCTGTTCTCCATCATCATAGGTTGTCTTTTTGAGAATGTCACGTAAATGAAATCACACAGTATGTGTAACCTTTTGAGGCTGGCGCCTTCACTTAGCGTGATGCCTTTAAGATTCTTCCAAGTTATGGTATGTACCAATAGTTCATTCCTTTTTATTGCTAAGTACTGTTCCCTTGTATGGATGGTCCATAGTCTGTTTATCCATTCACCATCAAAGGGCGTTTGTGTTTCCAATTTTTGCTGGTTATGAATAAAACTGCTATAAATATTTATAGGTATTTATATAGACATAAACTTTCATTTCTCTTCGGTAGAGTTTGGCAAACTTATGACCCACACAGGCCAAATCCATCCTACCATCTGTTTTTGTAAATAAAGTTTTATTAGAACACAGCTGTATTCATTCATTTACGTAATATCTGTGACTGTTTTCACACTACAGTTGAGTAGATGTGACAAGACTGTATGGCCCGCAAAGCCTAAAATACTTACTGCCTGGCCCTTTACGGGAAAAGTTTACCCACGTCTGCTCTGAAGTAAATGCTTACAAGTAGGGTTGCTGTGTCGTAGAGTAAGTGTATGTTTAACTTTATAAGAAACTACTGTTTTTCAGAGTAGAGTTACAGTTTTGTATTCCCACCAGCAATATATGAGGGACCTAGTTTTTCTACATCTTTGCCAGCACATGGTGTTCTCACTATTTTTTATTTTAGCTGTCCAGTAGGTGTATAGTGGTATTTCATTGTGGTTTTAATTTGCCTTACCCTAATGGTTAATGACATTGAGCAATTTTTGTGTCTTTATTTGCCATCTGTATATCCTCTTTGAAGAGTGTCTGTAAAAGTCTTTTGCACATTTTAAAAACTAAATCATATGTTTAATTTTGTTTATTTTGAGAGCTCTTTATATGTTTTGGATATAAGTCCTCAGTCAGTATATGATTTGCCAATATGTTCCCCCATGTGTAGCCTCTCTTTTCCTTCTCTTAACAGTGGCTTTAACAGAACAAAAGCTTGAATTGTGATGAAGGCCAACTTAACCATTTTTTCTTTGAAGGATCAGGCTTTTGGTGTCACATGTAAGAACTCTGCCTAACTCTGGGTCATGAAGATTTTCTCCTATATTTTCTTCTAAAAGTTTTAATGGTTTTACATTGACATCTACGCTCCATTTTGATTTAATTTTTTAATAAGATGCAAGGTTTAGGTTGAAGCTCATTCTTTTTTTCATATGACGTCTAAGTATTCTAGCACCATTTGTTGAAAAGACTATCCTTTCTCCATTGAATAGCTCTGGCACCTTTGTCAAAAATCAATTGGCCATACATGTGTGGGGCCCTCTCTGGACTCTGTTCTGCTCCGTTGGTCTATGTGTCCATCACCTAGGGCCTATAAACAATTTTATGGGGTTGCTCTCATGAGCTCTTCCCTCCCTGTGGTCTTTCCAGTACTTTCTGGTTCCCTGGGGCCCCCTTTCAGTCATCTGGCCATTAAACTGGGCTTTCTTTTCCCTACTGCACTGTACCCTTTCTGTGACTGTACTTATGTCTGGGGCCAAGCAGCAGGAAGACAGAGGAAAGAAGCAGCAGATGTTCACCTCACCCTCCTGGGACCAGAGTTCCTCTGATTGGAGAAGGTCCACCTTCCACACGGTGTAGGCTTTGCCTGCCCCTGTTGCTGCTGCTGTCACTGTCGCTGTCCCCACAAAATTGCTTGGGGACTGGGAGGCAAGAAAACAGAGCCTTGGTTTCCTTAAAAAGCCAGGAGAGTTCCCCGCTCCCTGGGGATATTAGAAAACCCCTCTTCTGTTTCTTGGTCCAGAAAGAGAAGGCTTCTCCTGGCTCTCTCTTTGCCCTTGCTGATGTCCACTTCCAAGTTCTGTCCTATTTTGAGTCCAGACCAGGGGATACTGCAGTGAGGAAAAAAAAAAAAAAAGATTAACTCACAGCTGATTTGGTGGTCCTTCAGATTGTAGTCTGCTTCCCCAATATGCTTGCTGCTCTTTACTTTTCAGAGTCCTCAAAGAGCTATTACATGCGCCTGTGCAGGTTTTACAGCTGCATTTCAGTGAGAGACAGGTAGACTGCGCTTACTGTCTGGAATCATAAATTAAAAGGTCACTTTGGATGTCGTGTTCAGAATAGACCGTAGAGAGGTGTCGAGGATTGAATTGTGTCCCCCCAAAATGTGTGTCACCTTGCCTAGGCCAGTGATTCCCAGTATGTGTGTTTGTCCACCATCTTGTGATCTGATGTGATTATCCTATGTGTTGTAAATCCTAACCTCTATGATGTTAATGAGGCAGGATTAGAGGCAGTTATGTTAATGAGGCAGGACTTACTCTATAGGATTAGGTTGTATTTTGAGTCAATCTCTTTTGAGATGCAAAAGAGAGAATCAAGCAGAGAGGAGAGAGACCTCATACTAGAGAAAGAAGCACCTGGAGCAGAGCGTGTTCTTTGGACCCAGGTTCCTGCACAGAGAAGCTCCTCAGGAGAAGATCAATGACGAGGACCTTCCCCAGAACCAACAGAGAGAGAAAGCCTTCCCCTGGAGCTGGCACCCTGAATTCAGACTTACAGTCTCCTAAACTGTGAGAGAATAAATTTCTGTTTGCTAAAGCCGTCCACTTGTGGTGTTTCTGTTATAGCGGCACTGGGTGACTAAGACAAGACACAAGGGCAGTAGCAATGATACCCAGTTACGATGCAGTTACAGTGCTCTCTGTAAGAAGTGATAGTTAATTGGACTAAGGTGGTAGTAGAGATGGTAAGAAGTGGTTGGTTTCTGAATGTATTTTGAAGGTAGAGCCATCAGATTTATGGACAGATTAGAAGTAGGGTGTGAGGCAAAGAGAAGAATCAAGACTGACTCCAGGGTTTCTGTCCTGGGCAACTAGAACAGTTGCTGAGATAGGAAAGCCTGAGGGGAGCATGTTGGAGGTAGGGCTTGGAGTGAGACATGAGCACTTTGATTTGGGGACTATTATGTTTCAGATACCTATTAAATATTTAAGTGGGGATGTCAACTAGATTTTTGGATGTATGACATGAGTTCATGGGAGAGGTCCAAGCTGGATATATAAAGATATGTATCTGTTATTGGTGAATAAAATTTTTTTTTTTTTTTTTATTAAGCTAGTATTAAAAGCCCTGGGATGAAATGCGCTGTCTGGGGGAGCTAGTGTAGAGAAAAAAGAAAGGACCAAAGACTGAGCTCTGGGTGCCATCGACCATTAAGAAGTAGGGGAGAAGAGGTGGAACCAGCAAGGAGACTGAGCAGGAGTCAACTCTCTGTCAGTGCCCCTGGCAGGTCGTCAGATGAGGGCTGAGAACTGACCATTGGACTTGGCAGCATGGAATTCATTGAGGAACTTGACAAGAGCAGTTTGGGTGGAAGGAGGGAGCTGGAGAGTGGATTCAAGACAGAATGGGAAGAAATAAATTTGAGATAGGATGTATAAACAACTTTCTCAGGTCCTGCTATGAAAAGGAAACAGAAAAATGGAGTAGTAACTAGAGGAGATATGAGGTCACAAAGAGGTACTTTTTTTCTTTAAGAAGGGAGAAATATCTGTATGTTTGAATGCTGTTACTTTGTCTCGTGTACTTTGAACATAGTATCAGGAGGGACCAGTCTCTGGAGAGGGACATCGTGCTTGGTAAAATAGAGGGTCAGTGAAAGAGAGGAAGACCCTTGACGGGATGGATTGACACAGTGGCTGCAATGATGGGCTCAAAATAGCAATGATTGTGAGGATGGTGCAGGACTAGGCAGTGTTTCATTCTGTTGTACATACGGTCACTGTGAGTCACAACTGACTCCACAGCACCTAACAACAATAGAATAATCCAGTAGAGAGGCAAAAATTGATGTTGCAGGACAGAGAGGGGAGAAGTGATGTCCTTGAATAGTCAAGTGTGATGGAACCTGGTGAGCAATTCCAAGTAAAGTAGGAGTCCTAGAAGTCTAGCTTGTAGAAAATTACTAGATCCCAGATGTATTGTCTTACAGTTAGAACCACTCTTCATCATCAAATGTATCAAGCATTAATGATAGTAATACTCCTTACATTTATAAAGGTTATAGAACACTTTCAACTACGTGACATAGTTTTATCTTTACAACATCATTGTGGGATAAGTAGAGCAAGAAGTGGAGGGTAAGCGAATTGGCCAGATGACACTCTCCTCTGATTCGTAGATCAGCCCTCTTTTCACTTTTCCACCTGATCTCCTTCACACAAAAGCTCCTGGGTTCCCCCCTCGCAGTACTTGCCCAAAAGCAGCCTAATGACATGTTCAAATGACAAGCCAGTAGAGACAGTATTATAGTTTATGCAGAGAATATTTTTCCTATTTTATTACCGAGATCCAAGTGTTACCCGAATTATTTTCAAAGCTAAGCCCCAAACACTCTAGTTATCATTCCATGTGAAACGAGTAGATGAGGGTTGAACTGAAAATAGAGAACTCTAGGCAGCTTCTTTTAAAATTAAAGTTATTCTTCATTATATTTAAGCCTTACTGTAGGTGCAACAGGGGATTGTAATATTGACCTTTGTTACAGGGAGTGGGGGAGGGATAACAGAGGGAAAAGAAATTTGGGAGCCTAATCCTACCTGGTGTCTTCTCTGTGTGTAGCACAAGTAGTGTTCTCATCCAGGGCGTGCTGGCTGACGTCTGCAAGGTCAGTGGTGAATAAGATTAATGTCATCCATAATGTATTTGTGCGCAAGCCCCCTGGCTGGCTTCTCATCATCCGTATCTGGCTGCATGAGGCAGGGAAGATCATTATTAATCCCACTTTCCACCTGGGTGGTTAGTGCAGCAGGGACCTGGTGAGGCTAAATTTAGAATCAAAGGGCTGTGTTTGAGCTTGGGAACAGTGTTCCATGCTGGACTTAACATTTTTCACTAACCCTTTTTGACATGTGCTGCCCAATGAGTTAGTGCTGCTGTAAAGACCGTTCAGGTCTGTGCTTCCTTCTTCCTCTCCTCACTCCCTCTTTTGGTAGCCAGGTGACTGAGGAGGGATGGTTTGTGGTAATTAAAAGAGAATTCCACTCTCCTTACTGTAGCAGGGGAACTGCTGAACACCAAGCCATAATAAAGAATCATCAGAATCATCAAACACCTCAGTCAATTGGCATATCATAGTTCACAAACATCAGATCTGCATCCTAGCAAAATGCGTAGCATCTGGGGTCTTAAAAGCTTGCAAGCAGCCATCTAAGACACAGCTACGAGAACAAAACAGTAAGAAGGTAAACAAAAGCTCAGAGAAGAAACAAGTCTACATGAGCCACAACCTCATCTACCCTGAGACCAGAAGAACTAGATGGTGCCTGGCTACCACCACTGACCATTCTAACCAGGGTCACGATAGATGGTCCTGGATAGAATGGGAGAGAAATGGGGAGTAGAACTCAAATTCTTATTTTTAAAAAAAAAAAAAAAAGCCAGACAAATTGGAACAGTAGAGAACAGAGGACTCCCTGAGACTATTGCCCTAAAACACTCTTTAAACCCAGAACCACACCTATTTCCTGAGATTATCTTTGAATGAAATAGCAAAGTGGCACACAAAATAAAGGATATTTCCCTTAGGAATGGCACTCTACTTAAAAACCATCAATATGAAACCAAAAGGTCAACAATTACTCCAAAGCAAAGATGAGAAGATAAGGGGGCAGGGAAACTATTGTTGGTAGGTGCCATCGAGCTGGTTCTGACTCATAGCAACCCTAAGTACAATAGAAAGAAACACTGCCTGGTCCTGCACCATCCTCACAATCATTGCTATGTTTGCGCCCATTGTCGCAGCCACTGTGTCAGTCCATCTCGTTGAGGATCTTCCTCTTTTTTGCTGACCCTCTACTTTATGAAGCATGATGTCCTTCCCTAGGGACTAGTCCCTCCTGATAACATGTCCAAAGTGCATGAGATGAAGTCTCACCATCTTTGCTTCTGAGGAGTATCCTGTCTGTACTTTTTCCAAGACAGATTTGTTCATTCTTCTGGTGGTCCATGGTATATTCCAAATTCTTCACCAATACCGTAATTTAAAGACATCAATTCTTCGGTCTTCCTTATTCATTGTCCAGCATTCATATACATATGAGGCGATTGAAATACCATGGCTTGGGTCAATTGCACCTTAGTCTTCAAGGTGATATCTTTGCTTTTTAACACTTTAAATAGGTCTTTTGTAGCAGATTTGCCCAACAAAATACATCATTTGGTTTCTTAACTGCAGCTTCTGTGGGCGTTGGTTGTGGATCCAAGTAAAATGAAATCCTTGGCAACTTCAATCTTTTCTCTTTTTATCATGATGTTGCTTACTGGTCCAGTTGTGAGGGTTTTTATTTTCTTTATGTTGAGTGTAATCCATACTGAAGGCTGTAGTCTTTGATCTTCATCATTAAGCACTTCAAGTCTTCTCTTTCAACAAGCAAAGTTGTGTCGTCTGCATATTGCAGGTTGTTAATGAATCTCCTCCGATCCTAATGCTGTGTTCTTTATATAGTCCACCTTCTCAGATTATTTGCTCAGCATACAGATGGAATAACCATGGTGAAAGAATACGGCGCTGACACATACCTTTCCTGATTTTGAACCACACAGTGTCTCCTTGGTCTGTTCTAATGGTTGTCTCTTGGTCTATGTACAGGTTCCACATGGTCACATTTAAGTGTTCTGGAATTTCCATTCTTTGCAATGTTATCCATAATTCGTTATGGTCCACACAGTCAGACACCTTTGCGTAGTCAACAAAACATAGGTGAACTTCTTTCTGGCTTTTTCTGCTTTCAGCCAGGATCCATCTGGCATCAGCTATGCTACCCCTGGTTCCACGTCCTCTTCTGAATCTGGCTTGAATTTCTGGCAGTTCCCTGTCAATGTACTTCTGCAACCACTTTTGAATGGCATTTAGCAAAATTTTACTTGCGTATGACATTAATGATATCGTTCGATAATTTCCATTCTGTTAGATCCCCTTTCTTTGGAATGGCACAAATATGGATCTCTTCCAGTTGGTCGGTCAGGTAGCAGTCTTTTAAATTTCTTGGCATAGATGAGTGAGCGCTTCCAGCATTGCATCTGTTTATTAAAACATCTCAGCGGGTATTCTGCAAATACTTGGAGCTTTGTTTTTGCCAATGCCTTCACTGAAAATGGAACAAACAAAACACAAGGAGAATGTTGACACATTGTGATAAATGTAACTAATGTCACTGAACAATTTGGAAATTGTCAAATGGAAACCTAACCTGCTGTGCAAATTTTCACCAAAAACTCAATAAAATACTATTAAAAAAAAAAAAAAGAAGAATCATCATCAAACTGAAGGGGCAGCCCCAAAATGCTAATTAAAGTCCAGGTTGCAGGTTGTCCCAAAGTCTCTCCACTGGCCAGGCCACACACTGAATATTTTGGGTGCCAGACTTTGGGATGGGCACTGAAAAATTGCAGCCTGCCTAGAAGAGAGCAGCCAGTTATGTCAATAATGTAGGCAGCATGTTTGAAAAAAAAAACAAGCTTGTTTAGTTTGGAATAAGAGAAAGTGGTCGAGATTGGGAGCAAGGTCTCCATCTTTAAAGTACTTGATAGCCTGTCATGTGGTAGTATCACCACATGACAGGACAACAACCAGGAAGTGGGGATTGTAACAGGGCAGGTTTTAGTTCAACATAAGGAAAACCTTTCAAACTATGAAAGATTTTTGGAAAAAGAGATCGTGGCCACTTTAGCAGGGCTGGATGAATACCGGCCGCTCAATTGACACTTCAATTCTGCGGTCTTTCATTTAGCCCATCACAAAGCAGTCTCCAAAGTGGCTCTCCTCTGTCTTCTTCCACTTCAGCCAGAGAGGCAGGGATGACATGAAAAGACAATGGCAATAAAGATTTTGAGGAAAAGGGGTTGGGGGGAGGAAAAAGGGAAAGCAAAAAAATAACGAAAGAGGAGGAGGAGGATGAAAAGGACATGGGCAGGGAAAAGATGAGAGGAATGTCGACTCAGAATCTATGGAAATCACCGAGGGAAAACAGAGCTGAGGAAAGGCAAGGCTGTCAGGCACGCAGAGGCAAAGAGAGGCTCTGGGCAAGACTGGAACAGTATGTCTTTGAAAAGTGTCTGATGGAAGAACATGAGTTGCCCAGCAAGGTTGGGCTCCTTGCCTGGAGTTTGAGAAGGGCTGGGGGAAGGGGGCGTGCATCATGCTGCCACTTGCCATGAGTCTGGGGTGAAAACAAACACCTGGGTGGCACTCCAGCATATGACTGCTAGTAAAGGCCACCTGCTTCCCCTTCTTCTCCTAGGGCTGCTCATCACCGAGAACTGTCTTCTCGGTCTAACAGTGTCCTGGCTCTCCACCCCACCACCACTCTCCATCCGCCACCAAAACTTCAGTCCCAGTAGTCATCACCTTGTGCTGGGTGACTGCAACAACTTACCAGCTGGCTTTCCTGTCCTGTCCTTCTATTATTCTTCCTCTGAAGTGCTGATTTTATTACACCATAACTCCGTTCAACCACTGACAGACAACTGGACTTTCTCAAATTCAAGGAAACTCCTCGTAGTTGGTAGAAGGGTTAGTTGAAGAGTACACTGGGAAGTGGAGGAGGCTGAACACAGTTTGTCGTGGCCCCGTGGAGATTAGAACTTCCTTCAGGAACGGTAGGTCAGCATAATGCAGCTAGCTGTGGGGTTTTTGTCTCACCCCATAAAAGATGGGCATCCCTTGCTTCCTGCTCCAGTACTCTGCCAATATATGGAGATGTGGCTACTTCCTGTCACTGTTTCTACTGCTTCTGCTATGGCTAATGATGTGTTCTGCTTGGTCTTCTCTGCTCATGCTTTCTGGTGACGAATGGCTTCTGTGTATTATATTTTGGTAACTTCCCCCTGCTACCAACAGCTCTACATTCAGCGCTCTGAAAGGCAACACCAGACTGATTCAGTTATTTCTGGGTTAAGTGTCCCTACTGGGCAGAACCTTCACCTAGCATGCCTGTGCAACAGCTTCCTGTGAACTTAGTACAGAATCCAGATGTCATACCATGGCCCATGAGGCTCTGCATGGTTGGCCCCTGCCTTCTTCTCCAACCCTATCTCCTGCTGCTGTGTCCCTGGCCACTTGATTGGCCTCTTTCAGTTGTTTGAGCCTGACACATTCTTTCCCTCTCAGGCCTTCCCATGTGTTGTTCCCTCCCCACAAAGTGCACTTCACTTCCATCCTTCACCTTTGTGGCTCCATGTCTTCCTTGAATGCCATCCCCTGCCCCAGAGAGGTCTCTCCTAACTACCCAGACTCCATCACAGCACTCTGCTCGTTTCCTTCAGAGCCCTTGTCATACTCTGTATGTATCGATTTGCTAGCTCCTTTCCTGACTGGGCTAAGAGAGGTCAATGAGAGAAGGAACTATGTCTTTCTAGTTCAACATTAGACCCTTGACAAATATACCCAAAAAAACCCCAAAACCAAACTCAATGCCGTTGAGTCCATTCCGACTCAAACTGACCCTATAGGACAGAGTAGAATTGCCCCATAGAGTTTCCAAGGAGCAGCTGGTAGATTTAAACTGCTGACCTTTTGGTCTGCAGTCATAGCTCAACACTGCACCACCAGGGCTAATGTACAGCACTTACTAAATACTTGTTGAGCGAGTGAGTGGATTAGTGCTGGGAAGCCTGCACAGGCCTGTCTTTGTTCAGGCCGGTTGGTGGACCATGTGGCCAGTTTCCACAAAGAATATTACCCAGAGCACAGTGGGCCACCTCTGATACATGAATTAGATGGGACCTCATATTTCAAGGCAAACTGAAAAGTTGGTTTCAGATTCACAGTCCTTTATTTGTTGTTTCCAAATCTCAAAACTCTGAAAATGAAACTCGTTTGCTGCTAAAACCTGACCTAAGGTATAGTCCTTGTTTATCCCACTTAGTATGACTATTCATGCATTTCATTGCAGAAGTATTCATATGGTGATTACAAAGTACCACCCAGACTCCACTGGCTACAAGATATATGGTGGTGTTACCAAATCCACAGAATATGCGCCATATTGGCTTTCCAAAATCCAAGCAATTCTGAATTCTGAAACGTACTTTGCTTAGGGATTTTAGATATTATTGCTCATCCAGCCTTATTTTCCTTTTAACTAGTCACCAAAAACACCCCTCTTAACTAGTCAAATGGGTCTCCTTTCTCTCCTTTTGATTTCTGCCTCCCTAACTTTTATTATGCTGCCCCCACCTGAAATGCCATCCTCATTTCTTTGCACTAATTTAAAGTCTATTCATTCTTAAAGGCTGAGCTCAGATCTTACCTCTTCCATCAAGCTTTCTTCAAGTACTTTAGCCCACATTGACCTCTCCCTCTCTTGAATTTATACTATACTTAAAGTTAGTTTTATACCTTTCAGTACTTAATTATATCCAAATGTTTCTTATATAATCTATCTCCTCATAGAGTTGCAGCTCAATTCAGCAAACATTTATTGAACTCTTTTAAGGGTCTGCCAGGATAGAAAGATGAGTATTAACTTATTAAAGGTTAAAGGTACTTATAATGGTCGAAGGTACTTCATAAGAGTGATGACTCTGGAGCCAGACTCTGCATCACATCCAGACACAGCCACTTGCTAGTTGTGTAACATTGGCAAAAGACTTTATTTATGAATGCTCAGTTACTTTTATTGTTAAATGGGGGTGATCCTAATACCTACTTCATAGGACTATTTTGAGGTTAAATTAATTTACACATATGTCACACTTAGAACAGTACATAACATAAAACCAAAACCAAACCAAACCTGTTGCTGTCAAGTTGATTCCAACTCATAACAACTCTATAGGACGGAGTTGAACTGCCCCATAGGGTTTCCAAGGAGCACCTGGTGGATTCGAACCGCCGACCTTTTGGCTAGCAGCTGTAGCTCTTGACCACTACGCCACCGGGGTTTCTGTTCCTAACGTAGTATTACATAAATGTTGGTGATTATTTAATAGGAACACATGCGTGTATATCTATTTTTAAATAGAAGAGATCAGAAATCATCTAAATAGAAGAAAATTTCATGAAGACCAGGAACATAAATGAGCTTCTGGTTTACCCCTAGGCTTCCTGGCAGCCAGAGCTAAAAAGGAAAGAAGATGAATAGACATAAAGACAACTTTCAGCAACCGCTCTTCATGAATTTTCAATCTTGTAAGAGGAGCAATAGCTATGCAAAGGATTCCACTTTGGACATAAGTGAGTAACCGCAGTAAAGACCTAGACAACATGTGGTAGTGATTCGAAGAAGACATAGAGGAGGCATCGTTTCTGTAGGGGAGATGTGTGTAGGAGACAGGTCTGGAAAGGGCCAGTGTGAGTGGTTTATAATGACTTCAATAGGCTCTGGGCAGCTCAGGGAGGTCTGCTCCCAGAGAGTGATATGTTCAGAGTTGCACTACAAGAAGATAATTATGTCAGTAGTTTGGAAATGATCTCTTTTTGAAGGCTGGATGCATTTCTTACCCTTCTTTTGTGACTGAGATATATAAAAACCAAACCAGTTGCTGTCAAGTCAATTCCAACTCATGGCGACCCCACATGTGCAGAGTAGAACCGCTCCATAGGGTTTTCAAGACTGCGACTCTTCAGATGGCAGATCACTAGACCTTTCTTATGAGGTGCCTCCAGGTGGGTTTGAACCGCCAACCTTTCAGTTAGTAGAGCGCTTAACCAATGGCACCACCCAGAGAACCTTTTGAGGCACATAGAGGGTGCTCTTTAAATACTTGTTGATCTAATAGGTGCTTCAGATAATACGGCTTTTTTTTTTTTTAATTTCTTCCCACCCAGGTCTTTGTGTGGTATTCCTTCTGTTTGAAATGTTTACCCTTTTGCTTTTTGCCTGGTTAATTACTCTCATCTTTCACTAAAAAAAAAAAATACCAGTTTCAATTCTCAGAGGGACTTCCTTGACCACTCAATCTAAAGCAGTGCTTCCTTGGTAGTTTCTCTCACAGTACTTTCTTTACCTTCATAGCACTTACCCAATTTGAAATTAAATTTTAATGTTGTGGCTCTCTCTCCCACCAGACTGTAAGTGTCCTGAGGGCAGGAAGCATGTTTGTTCTGTTCTCCACCGTATCCTGAGCACCTAGCTTAGGGCTTGGCAAATAGGTGCTGAAAAAATACATTGACTGGATAGATGGAGGGATGGATGGCTGGATAGATAGATGGGTGAATATAAACTAACCTTGGACACTCATTGGTCAAAGTAAAGATAAACTGAGATGAGATGAAATAAGGTCCAGCTCAGTTAACAAATTCCAAAGCCCAGGTTCCTATCTTTTGTTACCTTTAACTGAACTCTGCCAACTTGTATTGAAGTATCCTGAAGCCCCAGGAATCACTTTATTGAAGTAAAGTTCTTTTTATATTTAATGCACTTAATGGGGTGTGTTGGCATTTGTCCCAACATGTCATTGATTCTGCTAATCCTACCTTCTAAGGGCTGAATTAGGAGCCACCAAGTCTGGGACATTTCTTTAATTGGGTTTTCACTTTCCTTAGCTCTTTCATAAGTTCTCCTATGGAAAATATCAGTAAATAACCCAAAGACTCTTACTCTCTCTCAAGATAAAATACTTGATGGTACATGAATAGATAATTGAAATACTATCTTGAATGCAGTCTGAATTTTTGTGAAATATGTGCAAAATGGAAGCTATTATTTAAAAACATTGAAAACTCTTCGAAGGCCAGTGTAGCAGGGGCAGGGGTTTGGGAACCATGATTTTAGGGGACATCTAAGTCAATTGGCATAATAAAATCTATTAAGAAAACATTCTGCATCCCACTTTGAAGAGTGGTGTCTGGGGTCTTAAATGCTAGCAAGCAGCCATCTGAGATGCATCAGTTGGTCTCAACCCACCTGGATCAAAGGAGAATGAAGAACACCAAGGAACACAAGGTAATTATGAGCCCCAGAGACAGAAAGGGCCACATAAATCAGAGACTACATTATCTTGAGACCAGAAGAACTAGATGGTGCCTGGCTATAACCGATGACTGCCCTGACAGGGAACACAACAGAGAACCCCTGAGGGAGCAGGAGAGCAGTGGGGTGCAGACCCCAAATTCTCTAAAAAGACCAGACTTAATGGTCTGACTGAGACTAGAAGGACCCCGGTGGTCATGGCTCCCAGACCTTCTGTTGGCCCAGGACAGGAACCATTCCCAAAACCAACTTTTCAGACATGGATTGGACTGGACAATGGGTTGGAAAGGGATGCTGGTGAGGAGTGAGCTTCTTGGATCAGGTGGACACTTGAGACCATGTTGGCATCTCCTGCCTGGAGGGGAGATGAGAGGCAGAGTGGGTTAGAAGCTGGCGAAATGGACACGAAAAGAGAGGTGGAGGGAGAGAGCAGGCTGTCTCATTAGGGGGAGACTAATTGGGAGTATGTAGCAAGATGTATGTAAGTTTTTATGTGAGAGACTGACTTGATTGGTAAACTTTCACTTAAAGCACAATAAAAATTATTAAAAAAAAAAAAAAAGACCAGGCTTGCTGACCTGACAGAGACTGGAGAAACCCTGAGAATATGGCCCCCGGACACCCTTTTAACTCAGTACTGAAGTCACTCCTGAGGTTCGCCCTTCAGCCACAGATTAGACAGGCTCATAAAACGAAATTAATGGGTCACACCAGCCTAGCAGCAAGGAGTAGAAGGCAGGAGGAGACAGGAAAGCTGGTAATAGAGAATCCAAGGTTGAAAAGGGAGAGTGTTGATACATCATGGGGTTGTTAACCAATGTCATAAAATAGTATGTGTACTAACTGTAATGAGAAACTAGTTTGTTCTCTAAACTTTCATCTAAAGTCAGTAAAAAAAAAAAATTGGAAAAAAAAACATTGAAAACTATGAGCTGGGTCATTTAAAAACAAGATTCTCTATATAGACTAATTTTAAAGGTATTCTATACTGTAAATGAATTCAAAAATATTGTTTTGCACATATAAGACAGGTAATACAAGAACACTTCCCAATAATCAGAAAAGTTGGATTCTTTTATTTCCTCCGTCACTGAGTTGATATGTTCTGTCTCTTTTAACCTGTGTTGTTATTCTCTTCTTTCATGTAAGAACCTAACCCTGTTGCCGTCGAGTCGAGGCTGACTGTATATATAGGGTCGCTATGAGTCGGACTCTCTCATGTAAGAGAACTTTAAAAACACATCCTATCGGTTTCTTGGCTGACCTATCAGAACAATTTATGGGCCCGAGCTCGTCACTGTCTTAACCTCATACAGTTTGTTGTATCAGTTGTACACTTTGTGGACCCAGTAAATGATTACAAGGAGTGTGATTAATTAGTATTCGTTGAGCCTTAATTTGATTTCTGTGTGGTTTATTGAAGAAACACTGAACATCCAAGCACATCAAACAAAACTTACACGTTTGTGACTTGCAATGTTGCCTTATATATAATGTTGTCATTAGGTACCGTTGAGTTGATTTTGACTCATATGGACCCCATGTGACAGAATAGAACTACCGCATAGGGTTTTCTAGGCTGTAATATTTACAGGAGCAGATTGCCGGGTCTTTTTCACATGGAGCTGCTGGGTGAGTTTGAATGGCCAACCTTTTGTCTAGCAGCCGAGCGCTTTAACTGTTGCACTGCCAGACTTTTTTTTATATGTAATAAAAAATGTAATGGCACTTAATAAATGTTTATTAAGTCAATCATTTAGTTATAATCATCTGACCCTCAGCCTGCCTTTCCATCATCACTGCCATTTCTCTGATATAACCAATGTTCTGAGTATACAGATAATTTGACATTTCCTAAATATGTGTTAGGTATTAGGCTGCCTTTGTTTATATCGTCTCTTCTTTCTTCAGTTTGCTCTCCCTCCTCCACCTGGGAAAGCTCAACTTATTCTTTAAAATTCCACTCAAGTGTCCTCTTCTCTGTGACTCTTTCTGCATCTCTTGACTACTTCCTGGCTCTGCAGCAGAATTAAGCCCTTGTGTTCCCTTGGAGCCTTCTTAGGAGCTGTCTGGGGAGGGAGGAAAGGGCCCCAAGGGTGGGGATCCTCAACCTCTCCATTTTCTGTCAAAACAAAGACGATAGTTGTGGGCTTCTGATACTTTATACTGGGCTTCCATAAAAGTTGCTTGAATGTTGAATGGGTTCACTGCTCTTACCATTATGTATGCATTGTCGCTGGGATAATTTCCCTCAAAAAAAAAAAAAATTGTACGTGATGCCTGCTCACCCTGGCTCATAAACGTTCGGGGACTCTCTACTATTTACAGACTAAATATCACATTTCCTAGCTTGGATTTCAAGACTCTCAACAGACCTGACCTGTCTTTGCAGCTTTATCTTCTCGTCAAGATGCCTGCAGTGAAGCTGGGCTGGTCACTGAGCTCCAGGCACCTGGTATGCGTTGGAATCCTGCTTCTCACATGGTCTCTCCCCCCTCACCACCAAGATAAATCCCTCAGGTTATGCCCCTTCTACTCCTCAACTAAGCTGCCCCCTGCCAGCCCATAGACATCTTTGCCCCCCTCAGAATTCATAGCACTGACTGTCTAGCCCACTTTTAGCTACTCATTATGTGCAGTCTTGTGGCGTGGATAGAATAGTATGGATTCAGCTTTGGGAATTTATCTCAGAGCCTGTGGCACATACTGCTGATATTGACGTTGGTGGCAGTTGTTCATCAGGGATGAGTTTGCTGTCTAAAAACAAGAAAAGGTAGTGGGAGTGGAGAAAAAAAAATAATGCTTGTTGAATACTATGGACCACTGGAGCCCTGGTGGCAAAGTGGTTAAGAGGTCAGGCTGCTAACCAAAAGGTTGGCAGTTCAAATCCACCAGCAGACCCTTGGAAACCCTATGGGGCAGTTCTACTCTGTCCTAAGGGGTTGCTATGTGTCGGAATTGACTTGACGGCACACAACCACCACCACCATATGGACCGTTATCTGTAAGGCTCACAAAAGCCTTGTGGGATGGGTATAACATTATTTTGATTTTAAATACAAAGAAATTAAGATTCAAAAGAGCATGCCCATTGTGATTTTCTAACTCTTCTGTAAAACTCAGACTTTGGGGATCCCCTCCAGTGTTGAAGGGAGGAGAAGAAAAAGAGGAATGCCACTTAGGAGACAGGGCTGGTGAGGGCCTTTGCTTCCCCTAGAACTCCTTTGCATTTATCTGTTTTAATATAGAATTTCCACTAAAATTTCATGTGAGGAGTGACTTGCAAAGCCACACATTATACAATGCCCTGGGGAAGGTGGGTCATCAAACAGGTTAGACTGTTACAGATAAAATTATGATGTGACTGTAAAATGAACAGACCAACTTTCTTATGTGGCTTCTAAACTGATTTCAAGACTTCTAAAAGAGGAATTCTGAAGATAATTTGAGCAATTTCTGAGTCATAAAAATAGGCATGAAGCCTTATAAGGGGCTACTTGTTGAGATTAACAATAATTTGTATATATGAGTTTAGGATTTAATTTTTAGAGTCAACCTGTTAAAACACACCTTAATAGTATATTAAAATCTTGTCTTTTCAAGTGTCTATTGACATGTTTCCTCACAGGAGTTTTACTTACATGAGGGAAGGGCTATGGATAATAGTTCCTTCCTATCCCCCCTCAGTGACCAGCTTTCTTTAACAGCTGCTCAACAGACAACCACCAAGTGCCACCTTAGTCTGTACACAGCATTGCGCTTGGGGTCTGTGGAATGAAAACCGTAGAGACAGCCCAGTTTCTTCTGTCAAGAAGTGCTTGGCTCTGTAGCAGGAGACCAAGTCAAGTGTGCAGACGCCAGGGCTACCAGGCAGATGACATGCGTGCTGCCAGAAACACGCACTCCAAAACCTCTGCTGTTTCAGAGGACGGCAAGACTGGATCTAATCAGGAGATTCAATTCTTCAAATCCTCAGAATCAGGTGGGGTATAAAAAAAGAGGTAAGAGGGAATGACGAGACTTAATGAAGATGGCGTTTCATTTAGTCACATAAATTTGAATGTCATTTTTGACACACTGAAGTAAGAATAAGGCCCAGTCCTGCATGCAAACAGTTCACAAGCTAAGTGAGCAATTATTTATGGTGCTGTATGATAAGTTTTCTGAGAAAGCTAAATGTCAAAAAAAAAAAAAAAAGACTGAGAGGAGCTTCTAAGGATTTGTCGTAGGCCTTAAAGGATGGAGGGAATTCCTGTAAGTACAGAAGTGGAAAGGCAGACAAAAAAGGAAGAAAGAAAAGCCGAGTGAAGATATGGAAGGCGAACGTATGTACTGTGTACCTGTGGGATTTGATGATCGAAGTTACTCATTCACTGTTAAGATGATAAAGACTTTTTTTGCAAAGCATTCTTGATATAGAAAGGAGATTTTGTAAGACTATGTTTTCAGCTGACTTCAACTTGTAATACCATGAATTGACTTGAGCTATTCAGTTCAACAAATAATTATTAAGCAACTATTATGTGCCAGGAGCCCCTGGATGTTGCAAACAATTAACGCACTTGGCTGCTGACTCAAAAGTTGGAGGTTTGAGTCTACTCAGAGGTGACTTGGAGGAAAGGTGTGATGATCTAAACCCAGTGCTGATCTACTTCCCCCAAAATCAGCCACTGGAAACCCTGTGGAGCACAGTTTCTCTCTGACACACATGGGGTTGGCATGAGTCAGGATCGACTTGAGCACAGCTGGTACTATATGCCAGACATATGAGGTGAAAGGGATGAAGGAATGAACCAGAGGAAGCATGGCCATGCCTTTAACCTGGTGGATGGGTCTGCAAAGAAACTTCTTTTCTTTGGGTCTCCATCACCTCTAAACCCAAAGAGGGCTAGACTGGTAGCAAGATTGCTCTTCATTTTAGTATTTGATATTCTGGTGAGTAGCTTAGAAACCGATTGAGAGAAATCTGTTTTGCAGGAAAAAAAATACTAAAAGCCAATGCAGGCAGTGCTGCTTAGACTAAGGAGACTGCTCTGCAGAAGCCTGACAACAGAAAAGAAAAAGGGGAAGTGATTATGAGTAGAGAGGAGGGAGAGAAGTAAGGAGGGAGTAAGCTGAATCCAGATGACATGATGTCCTAGGAAGGTGGAGCTAGGGTGAGTCACACGGGGCCAGGGGAACCCAGGGGAGTATCAGTAAAGGAACACATATAAATTTGACTCCTGACTTTCACATTGGACATAAATTAGTCATCTTCATCTATTTTTTAGTAGTCATCTATTTTTGAAAGTTCATTAAAAAGAAATGGTAATCATGCCTTCCCTAACACTCAACACATTAAAAAAAAGTCTTCTTGTGTCTGTAACTCCACTTGTTTGGCTCAGAAAGCAGATGATACCATCCCCATTTCACAGACGTGAGAAAACTGAGGCTCAGGAAAGTGACAGGACCCTTCTAAGGTCTGGCTGCAAATTGTCCGTTTGTTGGTTTCTTCCTTCCTTTCTGCATTCTAGGGAAAGAAGCCCAGGTCTCCAGTGCCCACGTTCTGCGTCCTCCCCCAGGCCTGCACAAGAATGGAGTGACTCAGATGGGCCACCACATCTCTTGTTTATGGGCACATTTGTCTTTCCTCACCTATCACTCTCCTCCTGTAGGAAGAGTGCATTCTTTGTGTTTTCTTTCTACACAGGGAATGTATTTCATTCCAGTACACAACATTTTCTTGCTTGTTTACACAGGAGGCTGCAAGAATATAACATCATAGCCCAATGTCCACTCATTCAGTCAGCATTCATTAGGTCACATTGTCTCAGGCTCTAGGCTAGGGGACTCAGAGATGAAGAGGACAAGTAGCTCACTGTCTAACCAGTAACAAGTTGCTGTTAAGTTGATTCCGACTAATGGTGACCCCATGTGTGTCAGAGTAGAACTGTGCTCCATGGGGTTTTCAGTGGCTGATTCTTCAGAAGTAGATCACCAGGCCTTTCTTTGAAGGTACTTCTGGGTAGATTCAAACCTCCAACCTTTCAGGTAGCAGCCAAGCATGTAACCGTTTACTCCACCCAGGATACTCCTGTCTAATGAAGCCACTTTCAACTAACTCTCTGGTTGAATATCTCACCAGGCCTTTCTTTGAAGGTACTTCTGGGTAGATTCAAACTTCCAACCTTTCAGGTAGCAGCCAACCATGTAGCCGTTTACTCCACCCAGGATACTCCTGTCTAATGAAGCCATTTTCAACTAACTCTCTGGTTGAATATCACTGCCACACAGAATAAACACCATCAGGTGATATTTCTCCATACAGGTGGCAGCTTTCAAGGGAAAGGAGAGGTACAGAAGATATGTTAGTTTGAAAAGCCCCTACCCAAACATACACCTCTTCCTGGAACTTCAGATATGCCAACTTAGGTGCAAGTCACCCCTCCCTCCACAGGTTGAGAGGGAGATAACACATATTATTATATGGTGGGATACAGAGTAAGAAGTAGGTACCGGTGCTATGGTAGCTCAAGAAAGGAGTATCAAAGCCAGCATATAAGAGATGGAAGGTGAGCAGGATGGTTTTATAAAGGAGGTGACAGTCCAACTGGGTCCTGAAGGACAGTAGGAATTAGGCAGGTGATGGGGAGAAGGGTGGTGTAGGAAAAGGAGATGTATTTAAGCAGAAGGGACTGCCTGAGCAAAGGCCCTGACATGGAACTTTAAGCTCAAGCTAATTTGCTCTGCCCCCATGTGTCAGTTTGTCATACTGTGGGGGCTCGTGTGTTGCTGTGATTCTGGAAGCTATGCCACCGGTATTCAGATACCAGCAGGGTCACCCATGGAGGACAGGTTTCAGCTGAGCTTCCAGACTAAGACAGACTAGGAAGAAGGACCCAGCAGGCTACTTCTGAAAAGCATTAGGCAGTGAAAACGTTATGAATAGCAGCAGAACATTGTCTGATACAGCACCGGAAGATGAGTCCTCCAGATTTGAAGGCACTCAAAAGACGGCTGGGGAAGAGCTGCCTCCTCAAGGTAGAGTCAACCTTAATGACGTAGATGGAGTCAAGCTTTTGAGACCTTCATTTGCTGATATGGCACAACTCAAAATAAGAAACAGCTGCAAACATCCATTAAGAATTAGAACGTGGACTGTAAGAAGTATGAATCTAGGAAAATTGGAAGTCGTCAAAAATGAAATGGAACACATAAACATTGATATCCTAGATAGTGAACTGAAATGGACTGGTAAGTTGGCTATTTTTAATCGGACAATCATATAGTCTACTAGTCTGGAAACGACAACTTGAAGAGGAATGATGTTGCATTCATCTTCAAAAAGGACATTTCAATATCTATCCTAAAGTACAATGCTGTCAGTGGTAGGATAATATCCATACGCCTACAAGGAAGACCAGTTAATATGACTATTAATTCAAATTTACCCACCAACCACTAAGGCCAAAGATGAAGAAATTGAAGATTTTTACCAACTTCTGCAGTCTGAAATTGATTAAACATGCAACCAGGATGCATTGATAATTACTGGTGATTGGAATGGGAAAGTTGGAAACAAAGAGGAAGGATCGGTACTTGGAAAATATAGCCTTGGTAATAGAAACAATGCCAGAGATTACACGATAGAATTTTGCAAGACCAATGACTTCTTCATTCCAAATACCTTTTTTTCACCAACATAAACAACAACTATACACATGAGCCTCGTCAGATGGAATAAACACGAATCTGTGCTTAGAGACAATGGAAAACCTCAATATCATCAGTCAGAACAAGGCCAGGGGTGGACTGCAGAACAGACTATCAATTGCTCATATGCAAGTTCAAGTTGAAACTAAAGAGAATTAGAACAAGTCCAAGAGAGCCAAAGTACTACCTTGAGTATATTCTACCTGAATTTAGAGACCATTTCGAAAATAGATTTGATGCATTGTACACTAATGACCAAAGACCAGATGAGTTGTAGAATGACATCGAAGACATCATCCATGAAGAAAGCAAGAGGTCATTAAAAAGATAGGAAAGAAAGGAAAGACCAAAGTGGATGTCAGAAGAGACTCTTAAACTTGCTCTTGAACTTTGAGTAGCTAAAGCAAAAGAAAGAAATGATGGAGTAGAAGAGTTGAATAGAAGATTTCAAAGGCTGGCTCGAGAAGATGAAGGAAAGTATTGTAATAATATGTGCAAAGACCTGGAGATGGAAAAGCAAAAGGGAAGGACATGCTCTGCATTTCTCAAGCTGAAAGAACTGAAGAAAAAATTCAAGCCTAGAGTTGCAGTATTGAAGGGTTTTATGGGGAAAATATTAAACGACTCAGGAAGCATCAAAAGAAAATGGAAGGAATACACAGAGTCACTATACCAAAAAGAATTGGTTGATGTTCAGCCATGTCAGGAGACACCATATAAGCAGGAACCAATGGTACTGAAGGATGAAGTCCAAGCTGCACTCAAGACATTGGCGAAAAACAATGCTCCAGGAATTGACAGAATACGGACTGAGATGTTTCAACAAACAGATACACTGCTGGAAGTGCTCACTCGTCTATACCAAGAAATTTGGAAGACAGCTACCTACCTGGTCAACTGACTGGAAGAGATCCATGTTTATGCCTATTCCCAAGAAAGGTGACCCAACCAAATTTGGAAATTATTGAATAAGATTATAAATATCACAGGCAAGTAAAATTTTGCTGAAGATCATTCAAAAGTGGCTGCAGCAGTATATCGAAAGGGAACTGACAGAAATTCAAGCCAGATTCAGAAGAGGACATGGAACCAGGGACATCATTGCTGATGTCAGATAGATCCTGCCCAAAAGCAAAGAATATCAGAAAGATGTTTACCTGTGTTTTATTGACTATGCAAAGGCATTCGACTGTGTGGATCATAACAAATTATGGTGAATTGTGCTTGTGAGGAACCTGGTAGATAGATTAAGATCCAGTTATTCAAACAGAACAATGGCATACTCTGTGGTTTAAAGTCAGGAAAGGTGTGCATCAGGATTGTATCCTTTCACCATACCTATTCAATCTGTATGCTGAGCAAATAATCCAAGAAGCTGGACTATATGAAGAAGAACAAGACATCAGGATTGGAGAAAGGCTCATTAACAACCTGCCTTATGCAAATAATACAACCTTGCTTGCTGGGAGTGAAGAGGACTTGAAGCATTTACTGATGAAGATCAAAGACTACAACCTTCAGTCTGGACTATGCCTCAACATAAAGAAAAGAAAGAACCTCAGAACTGGATCAATAAGCAACATCATGATAGAGAAAAGACTGAAGTTGTCAAGGATTTCATTTTGCTTGGGTCCACAATCAACACCCATGAAAACAGCAGTCAAGAAATCAAAAGATTCATTGCTTCGGGCAAATCTGCTACAAGGGACCTCTTTAAAGTGTTGAAAATGAAAGATGTCACCGTGAAAACTAAGATGGGCCTGACCCAAACCATGGTGTTTTCAGTCACCTCCTATGCATGTGAAAGCTGGACGATGAATGAGGAAGACTGAAGAAGAATTGAAGCCTTTGAATTGTGGTGTTGGAGAAGAATATCGAATATACCATGGACTGCCAAAAAAAACAAACAAATCTGTCTTGGAAGAAATGCAGCCAGAATGCTCCTTAGAAGCAAGGGTGGTGAGACGTGTTGTTGCGTTTCATATACTTTGGACATGTTGTCAGGAGGGATCAGTCCTTGGAGAAGGACATAATGCTTGGTGAAGTAGAGGCCCAACAACAAAGAGGAAGACCCTCAATGGGATCCATTGACACAGTGCCTGCAACAATGGGCTTAGGCATAACAATTATCGTGAGGATGGCTTAGGACTGGGCAGTGTTTCATTCTGTTGTACGTAAGGTCTCTATGAGTCAGAACTGACTGCATGGCACCTAGCAACAATAACAATTTGCTCTGTGTTGGGGCCCACATAGTACTTTGCATGAGAGTTGAGGAGCCCCAGCTCACTCCCCAGGACCCACTTTGCCAGAGGTCTGCCCCACACTTGTTCTCAGATTCTCAGGAAGCAACAACAGAGATGCTCAGCAATTTCATCTACCTTGTGTTTCTTTCTACAGCTGGAGGAAGCACCTACAATAATGGAAAGATGATGAAATTATGATCTTCAAAGTTTCATGTGAAACCAAAAACCCATTTACTGTTTCAAATTACCTTCTGGACATGTTTTATCGGGAACGTGGAGTGTGCCCAGGACCCTGCTGCTGTGGGTCACATGAGAGATGGCTCTGTGCCTCCCCAGCTTCCCCCATTCCCAGGGCCAGCAGTAGGGCAAGATGGGCTGTAGAGAACTTACTCATAACATAACCTTGGCCCACCTTGCCCAAGGGCCGAGCCGACCTTCTGACCTGGGAGCAGTGAGAGTCAAAGTTTGCACAATCTGGAAATTCCCAGTCCAAGCTTGATGGGAAAGATTCCCTGCCTCAGGCTCAGTGGGGTCCTTACCTGGCCTCCATAACAATTCCAGGGTATTTGCTGATTCCTGGAAGAAATGGTCAGATTCATGGCAACTTAGCTATTGAACTGCTGGCTAACCTTGCATTTGTCTTCATTTGGCTGTGACAATGGAGGGAACTATTGGAGTTTATTTAACCTCTTGTTCTACAACTGATGACGTCCTACTGCACAAGAGGCACGCAGCAGAGACCAGTCTGGAGAAGCCCTCACACCCTCCAAGTCATGATAATAATTGTTTCCTAAAGACTTCAGGACAAGTCGCATTGGGGGGTCCTCCTGGCATGTAATTTTCCCAACTTCATGTCTCTGAGGTGCTAGTAATGAGTGGGGAAAGGGTCTTCCAGGTACCAGGACCGGCATGAGCAAAGGCCCAGCAGCATGAAATGAGTGGCATGTGGTCTGAGTTGTAGACTGCCATTATGCTTTATGGAGATGGATGTGGAGAGACCAGTTGGCACTCAACTACGACGAGTCTTAGTTGCCATTCTTGGGGCTTTTGCAAGTAATGAGGAGCCAGCAGGAGTGTATAATCATGGTTGGGCCTGTGATTCGGAAGCTCTGGCAGCAACATAAAGGGACTTCCCGTGCCAGTAATCTCTGCATCTCAGTGCCTAGAGCAGTGCCTGGCACAGGCTTGGGAATGAATGAAAGGGTGGGTTGGAAGGCAAGGGAGTGGTGGTGGGGGGCCACTTAGAAAGCCTGGACAGCAGAATGGAGTGAAGGGACAAATTCAAGAGTTGCTTCAGAAATAAAATCACCAAGGCTCGGGTGTGAAGCCTGAGGGATAAAAAGGAGCCAGGGGTGTCTCTGGGTTTCCAGCTTGGTTTGCAGCATGATTCAATGGATGGCGGTATCCTTCACTCAGGCAGAGAATAGAGGAAAGAATGATCTTTATATGTTGCTATCGTTGCCTGTGGTGGGTGTTGGGAATGACCAATTAATTCACTTTAGGCACATTCAGTTTGGAATTTCTGCAGAACATGCAGGTGGCCAGTAACCAGCAGGAAATAGGAGCCTGGAGCTCAAAAAGATTGCTCAGCAGAGACCCCCTACTCTCTTCAGTGCTGGAGTGGGGTGGGAGGAAGAAGTGAATGGAGGAAATTCCCCCAGAAACTGTGTGTGAAATTTTCAAAGAGAAGAGAGCTGGCAATGGAAGCCTGAAGAATACTAACTGTATTAGTTGCCTAGCATTGCTGTAACAAATGACCATAAGCTGGGTGGCTTAAAACAACAGAAATTTATTCCCTCACAGTTCTGGAGGCCACAAGTTTGAAAGCAAGGTGTCAGCAGGGTCACACTCCCCCAAAGGCTCTAGGTGGCTCCTGGCCCTGCTTGGCTTTAGGCTGTGCCACTTCAATCTTTGCCTCACGTGGCTTTCTCCCAGTGTCTCTGTTCCTCCTTTTCTGTCTCTTATAAGGACAGTCTCATTGGATTTAGGGCCATCCTAGTCCAGTATGCTCTCATCTTGATCCTATCTTAATTACATCTGCAAAGACCCTGTTTCCAAATAAGGTCACATTCTAAGGTTCTTGGTGGACGTGAATTTGAGAGAGACACTATTCAATGAAAATTAGGGAGACCCTCCATGAGATGCATTGACCCAGTGGCTGTAACAATGGGCTCAAACACACCAAAGATTGAGAGGATGGCACAGGACCAGACAACATTTCATTCTCTTATGCGTAAGGTCATCCTGAGTTGGAGCGGATTCGATGGCAGCTAACAACAACAACATTCAATCGGCTACACTGACTTCTAACACACATTTTCTCAAAGACAGATCCCCTGACCAGAATTACATGAAAAATGCAGAGTTAAAGATTCCTATTCAGCAGTGCCTTGCTGGGCCTGGGAGCTACATTTTAAAGAAGCCTTCCAGATGTTTCTTAAGAAATTCAAGTGTGAGAACTACACACCTAAGTTTCCTTATCTGGGACATGAAAATCATGATACCTCCCCTACTGAACTCATGTTTTTGACATGTTAAATAAGAAAACACGAGTGAAAGTGATTGGTAGTCTATACAAATGTAAGGTGCTGGTGTTACCCCCCCCCACCCCCGACTGGTACAGTGTAAGGCAAACAATTGTTTAGCAAACTCCTTCTGGCGTGTAGGCGAGGCTCTCTCATAGCAAGTGTGGGAGCAGAAATGGAATTAAACTAAAACACACCTGATGTTAGCGTCTTGGGTCTTAAAAACTTGTGAGTGATCATCTAAGGTACTCCACTGGTTCCATCCCAACTGGAGCAAGGGAGAATGAAGAAAACTGAAGACACAAGGGCAAGATTAGTCCAAAGGACTACTGGACCACAACTACCACAGCCTCCACCAGACTGAGTCCAGTACAGCTAGATGGTGCCCAGCTACCACCACTGACTGCTCTGACAAGGATCACAATAAAGGGTCCCAGACTGAGCTGGAGAAAAATGTAGAACAAAATTCTAACTCACAAAAAAAGACCAGACTTAGCGGCCTGACAGAGACTGGAGAAACCCTGAGAGTATGGCCCCCGGACACCCTTTTAGCTCAGTACACCCTTTTAGCTCAGTAATGAAGTCACTCCCAAGGTTCACCCTTCAGCCAAAGATTAGACAGGCCCATAAAACAAAATGAGACTAAAGGGGCATACCAGCCCGGGGCAAGGACTAGAAGGAAGAAGGGGACAGGAAAGGTGGTAAAAGGGAACTCAAGGTCAAAAAGGGAGAGTGTTGACATGTTGTGGGGTTGTTAACCAATGTCACAAAACAATATGTGTACTGATTGTTTAATGAGAAGCTAGTTTGTTTTGTAAACCTTCATCTAAAGTACAATAATAAAAAAATTTTTTTTTTTTTTGCAAGCAGACATACGAGTGTTCAACAGTAAATAGTAGCCATAAACCTTCTCATCAGTGAAGAACTATGAAGTCAGGGCATGACGACAGATACAAACCTCAGGGCAGGGATTACCAGGTGTATCAGGTGCAGAGAGTCAGAACTGGTGAGATTCTAAAGTCCTAAAGTGAGTATCTAACAGGCTGATAAGGCTTTCTCTTAAGGCATGTTGTAGAAACACCAAGATTTGTGTTACTGCTGATCTTCATACCCTTCCAACGTTGTAGAACCTTGTCTTTTGTAGGTATTCATTATTTAATACAAGCAATAAAAATTGGTGAAAAAAGACTGGAAATGATAAAATATTAGATCAAGGAAAGCTGTTCAAACAAACAAACAAAAACCCATGCCTGACGCTTCAACACTACAGGACATCCCTGGGAGTAATATCATAAGTAAGATTGTAATCATCAACCATAGCCTGTCTTCACCTGGACGAGAGGGCCTTTGGACAAGCTGCTGTTGATGTATTGGCCGTATCTAGGGACCACTTGGGTCTCATTGCTTCCTCATGGGGGAGACAAAACCAAAAAACCCACTTCCATGAAGTTGATTCCGACTCACGGTGACCCTAAGTGTACAGAATAGAATTGCTCCATAGTGTTTTCTTGGCTATAGTCTTTATGAGGAGCCCTGGTGGCACAGTGGTTAAGAGCTTGGCTGCTAACTAGAAGGTCAGTAGTTTGAATCCACCAGCTACTCCTTGGAAGACCTATGGGACAGTTCCACTCTGTCCTCTAGGGTTGCTGTGAGTCAGAATCGACTTGACAGCTACGGGTTTTTTTTTTTTTTTTTTTTTGGCTAAATCTTTACGGAGGCAATTCGCCAAGGCTTTCTTCTATGGAGCTGCTGGGTTGGGTTCGAACTACCAACCTTTAGGTTAGCAGCCGATGTCAAAACACCTACACTACCCAGACTCCTGGGGGAAACGAGAGGCATGTAATTACCTGTGCTGGAGCAGGGCAGCTGCAGTGTAGACGGAGGCATTTGTCTGCCATGCTTACCAGATAAGAGAGCCAGGGCACAGAGTGATAGATGAGCAGTTCCAGGAACCCGGGGTATCTGCGAGGGAGAAAGAAATGAAGAGGAAGGATAGGGAGGGTGAGGAAAGGCAGGGGTGACCTGAATCTCCTACTGGCTCCTGTGGTTCACACAGTGTTAACAGCCAGCACTGCCAAACTGACCTCACTGGCCGCTGCTCATACATCATGTGCAGGAATGCCTGTCACCGCCGTGGTGATTTAAGATCAGGCGAGGCCAATAACTCTTAGTTCTTCCTGCACAAGCCTGGCAGTTCCCTTCATGTGATGCCTCGGAGAGCCGCGGCGATGGCTGGTGAGGAATGGTAATGGTGAGAGACGTGCCCTTTGCTACAAATCCCAGACTTCAGGCTCTCTGTCGGCGAGGCTTTCCAAGGTCAGGGTGGCCCATCTATTTCCCTGGCTGTTGAAACGTGTTCCTGGGCGCTCCAAGGCTCTGTTCCTCTAGATACCATACAAATGGTTTCGTAAATGCCAGTGGGTAATGTGTTGTGTCAGGACACTACCAGCTGACAAATAACGTGGAATGGAGAAACTCATAGCATGCTGAATTTGGCTTTTGGGGCTGCTTTGATGCTTAATTCAGAAAATAACCAAGACACTTTCGAGGCTCAGAGTAATCATCCGTTGTTAAAAAGTTTCAAGGCCAATTACCTGGAAAACAGGAGCAGCGTGCCTGGGAGCTTAGGCAATATCACCCGCTCCTCCATCTCATAGTGAATGGGAGTTCATAGCTTGAGTCATTGCAGAACTTTGGAGACTATAAATGGGAAGGGGTTTACAGAGGTGCATTTGGGTGGGGTCAAGGACTGTGAGACTTTTGCATAGAGGGATGGGCTTATGCCTGTAAAGACGGGATTCGTTATTTTTAAAAAATAGATTAGAGCATGGACTCTACTTTGTCCTAGTCATTTCATCTCTTTAAGCTTTAATTTCTCCATATGTAAGTTATAAAGTCAATAATACCTCACAGGGAGGTCGTGATAATAATGAGGTAATAAATGTGGTGCAGTTATCTCTTGCTTATTAGAAAAAACCCCACCGTCCCAAAACTTAGTGGTGTAAAAATTCATTCGTTATGCTCATAGATATGGCTATTCCATGATTTCTGAGGTCTCTGCGTGGAAGGCTCCAATGTCGGAGTGACTGGGAGCTGGAATCATCTGGAGGTTTCTGCACTCACATGTCTGGCCTCTGGGCTGGAATCACTGAAGACTGGGCTCAACTAGAACTGCTGACTGGAGCACCTACACGTGGCCTCTCCATGTTGCTTGGGTCTCCTTACAACATGGAGGCCTCAGGGTAACTGGACTTCTTTCATGATAGCTCAGGGCTCTGATACGGCAAATTCTCGTGACCCAAGAGCAAGCTGCATGGCCTTCTATAATCTAGCCTTGGGAGTCGCATGGTATCATTTCCATCGTATCCTATTGGTTGAAGCTGCAACAAGCCCACCCAGGTTACAGCAAGGGGACATAGAGTCCCCAGGGACCACTGGCTCCTCCGAACTCCCGCAGCCCTGACATGTGTAGTTCTTCTTTGGCACCAAGGATGGGCAGATCTCTAAGGAGGATTGTGTCGGATGCCTCTGGAATCCCCTGAGCCCTGCACAGATGGCCTCATAACGTCCTAGGGGGTTAGTATGTACGGGTCAGTGAAGATGTCATGCATTAATTTGTCTTATCCCGTCAGCTCTTCATATGTTAAAATTTAAAATATTTTTTAGTTATAGAGCTTACGGAAAAAACACACAGTGTAGGAATCAGCCTTGTCTGAAATCCAAATGCTGGCATCATTTTTGTTTTGAGTGTTAGAATACTGTTTGGACTAACTGGAGTGAAGAAACAAATTTCAGGGTTTAGGAATAAATATCTACCCCCCCCCTCCAAAAAAATAGTCAAGCCAACATACGCTCCTGGGACCTTTCTCATTTGAAAGGTAACAGGCCTTTTTCTCTGAGGCTTTCCAGCAAAGTCCTGGAGAGTCTCTGAGGTGAAAGATTTGGGCTTGTCTTCTGCTTGTTGTTGCTGTTGTTAGCTGCTGTGGGAGTTGGCCCCTGATTAATGGTGACATTGTGATTCATAAGATTTTCATTGGCTGATTTTCGGAAATACATTGCCAGACCTTTCATCCTAGTCTGTCCGAGTCTGGAAGCTCCTCTGAAATCTGTTCAGCATGACAGCAATGCTCAAGCCTCCACTTACAGATGGGTGGTAGCTGCACATGAGATGTACTGGCCAGGAATCAAACCCACTTCTCCCCCACGGAGGGCAAGAATTCTACCACGAACCACCAATGGCCAGCACATCCAACCCTACCTAGCCCCAGTGCACTTCTGCTTTGAAAGCAGGCTTAAGCATCAGGAAAGGTGTCTGGTCACCTCTGCTTAAGAACCGCCAGTGCAGTTTACCCCCGCGTGTACAGGACGGGAAGGAGATCACGAGAACCTTCTTAGCAAAGTTAGAGAGCCCTTTCCCCGGCATCTTTGTCCTTCATAGGGTTGCACTCTAGAATATATTGTTTGAGGGACATTGAAGGGCACAGACCACCACCCCCCAAGTTATGCACCCAATTTTCCTTCCTTGTATCTGCAATCCTTTAGCACCATAGGGTGAAGAATGTAAATCTTTGTGTTCGAACACAGGTATCCTCAAATCCCTGCTGGGTCCCTCACTGGCTGAATGACCTTGGGCAAGTTACCCTTTTAGAAACCCAGATTCTTCCTTGAGGAAAGAGGACCACATTACTAGGCTTCCTTCACAAGAACCAAGGTGAAATACTAAAACTGTGAAGTGCAATACAGGTTATGCTCTGGGGTGAGACTTACTTAGTTGGAGATGGGAACCATGACTGATTTTCTGTCCTTTTTTTAATTAGGATAAAATTTACCACTTTAACCATTTTAAAGTATACAGTTCAGTGGGTTCTAGTATATTTAAAAGGTCGTGCAACCATCACCACTGTCTAGTTCCAGAACATTTTCATCATCCCAAAAAGAAACCCTGTGCACGTTCCCAAAAACCAGACTCATTGCCATGGAGTCAATTTCAACTCATAGAGACCCTACAGGACAGAGCAGAACTGGCCCATAGGATTTCCAAGGAGTGGCTGGTGGATTTGAACTGCCAACCTTTTGGTTAGCAGCTTAGCTCTTAACCTTTACGCCACCAGGGTTCCACCCTGTACACATTAGCAGTCACTAATCTACTTCCTGTTTCTATGGATTTTACTATTCTGGAAATTTCATATTAATGGAATTATACAATCTGTAGTTTTTTTGTGTCTGGTTCTTTCACTTAGCATGTTTTCAAGGTTCATCTACACCGTAACATCTATCGGTATGTTATGTTTTATGGCTGAATAATATTCTACTGTATGGATATACAGTGCCATCGAGTTGATTCCAACCCATAGTGACCCTGTAGGACAGAATAGAACTGTCCCATAGGGTTTCCAAGGCCCTAAATCTTTATAGAAGCAGACTGCCACATCTTTCTCTTACAGAGCAGCTGGTGGTTTCAAATTGCCAGACTTTTGGTTAGCAGCCAAGTGCTTAACCACTGCACTACCAGGGCTCCTTGTATGGATATACCACTGCATCTATCAGTTGATGGACATTTGGGTTGTTCCCACTTTTGGGTTATTGTGAATAACACTGCTATGAATATCCATTACAAGTTTTTGTGTGATCATGTTTTTGATTCTCTTGGGTACCTTGGAACGGAATTGCTGGTCATACGGTAACTCTGTGTTTAACATTTTGAAAAATTGCCCAACTGTTTTCCAAAGAGTCTGAATCTTTTGACTTTCCCACCAGCAATGTATGATGTTCCAATTTCTCCAGATCTTCACCAATAAGTATTATTTCCTTTGTTTCTTCCTCCTTTCCTCCCTTCCTTCATTTCTTTTTTCTCTCATTCCTTCCCTCTTTCTTTCTCTTTATGTCTCCCTCCTTCTCCCTCTCTCACTTTCTTTTTCTTTCCTTTTTTCTTATAGCCATCCTAGTTTACTTGATGGCAACTTAAAACAACAACCAAAAAAAAAAAACTCAAACTCAATGCCACTGAGTCGGTTCCAACTCATAGCAACCCTGTGGAAGAGTAAAACTGCCCCATAGGGTTTCCAAGGAGTGCCTGGTACATTTGAACTGCTGACCTCTTGGTTAGCAGCCAAGCTCTTTTACCCACTTCGCCACCAGGGCTCCATATATTAGGCCCATTATTATCTGACTTCCCCAGGCTCATCTCCTGCAGGTCACCACTGGCTCTACCCTCGCTCTAAATGTCTACCAAGAATTTTTTGGTCCCTAAAGTGTGCCATGCTGTGTCTAGTTTCTGAAGCTCTCCATATTTTATTCCCTCTGCTGGATTACTCCCTGATCCAGCATCCTCTCCTCTGGTAACTTCTACATACCCGTTTAGTCTGAGCTTGGTCATCGTGTCCACCAGACTTTGTCTCTGATCCCCTAGGCTGGAGTAGGAACTCTTCCAGGATCTTCCCATAATGCCCTCTGCATTCCTGATCTCAGCACTCATCCACTTTATCATCAATTCTGGTTTACTTGTCTATCTTCCCCACAAGACTATGAGCAGGGACCTTGTCTGACTTGCTTACCATTCAATCCCTGCTATCTAGAACAGTCCCTGGGTGGTGCAAATGGTTAACGCGCTCAGCTGCTAACCAGAAGGTTGAAAGTTCAAGTTCATGCAGAGGTGCCTTGGAAGAAAGGCCAGGTGATCTAAAAAAATCAGCCATTGAAAACCATCCGGAGCACAATTCTGCTCTGACAGACATGGGGTTGTCCTGCTTCAGAGTTGACTCAATGGCAACTGCTTTTTATTTAGAACAGTGTGTACCCTTGGTGTACAATTTGTATGCGTGTGTGTGGGGGGGCATGTAATGTAGTTTTTATAAATTGCACCGAATAGAAGGTGCCTGCCAAGGCTCTGACAAGACAGGACACAGACCAGACCAACCTTGCTAGATGTGATGCTGAGGGAGCCTGAATCGAGTGTTTAGGGTGGCAGGGCTGCACTGGATGACTGGGCTTGAAGGCTGGACAAGAAAGGAAGGAGGTGAGTGTGCCCGGGGCTGGCATGGTCCCATGTTTTCATTTGTGTTCTACTATGGCGTTTGTCTCCTTTCTGCTCATAGTTCTTTACTAAAGTGAGTCAGAGAAGCCAGCATTGGGGCCTCTGTGGAGAGACAGATTGTAATTGTATGTTGGTTTTCAGCTGGGCGTCCCCAGGTTTGTGTTCTCTGACTTGCCCTTTATAGGTCTATTAAATTATACCACAGGAGTCCTGGGATTCTGAGGGGCTCTGCTTTCCTCACTCCAAACTCCCCAGAAACGTCTGTGGTATTTGCACCACCACGGCAATTGTGAAATGCTGTCTCCACAGTGGGGGTGTGTAGGAGGTGGTGACATCCCCTCACTGAGACTCTACTGCTGCCCATCAGGCACCCGATTTCACCCCTGGTGAACAGGGAGCTGCTTTAACAAAAAGGTCATAACCTAGACGACTTTATTCTTCCTGAGTGACTTATTAGCAGGCCAGTGCAGACACAGAAGCAAGTGCTCCATCTCTGCTCGCAGCCCCCTCAGGCCCGTCAGATTGCTCGCCCCGCCTCAGGCCCCTCGGATTGCTCGCCCCCCCCCCAGGCCCGTCGGATTGCTCGCCCCCCCTCAGGCCCGTCGGATTGCTCGCCCCCCCTCAGGCCCGTCGGATTGCTCGCCCCCCCTCAGGCCCGTCGGATTGCTCGCCCCCCCTCAGGCCCGTCGGATTGCTCGCCCCCCCTCAGGCCCGTCAGATTGCTCACCCCCCCCCTCAGGCCCCTCGGATTGCTCGCCCCCCCCAGGCCCGTCGGATTGCTCGCCCCCCCCAGGCCCGTCGGATTGCTCACCCCCCCCCTCAGGCCCCTCGGATTGCTCGCCCCCCCCCAGGCCCGTCGGATTGCTCGCCCCCCCTCAGGCCCGTCGGATTGCTCGCCCCCCCTCAGGCCCGTCAGATTGCTCACCCCCCCCAGGCCCCTCGGATTGCTCGCCCCCCCCCAGGCCCGTCGGATTGCTCGCCCCCCCCAGGCCCGTCGGATTGCTCGCCCCCCCTCAGGCCCGTCGGATTGCTCGCCCCCCCTCAGGCCCGTCGGATTGCTCGCCCCCCCTCAGGCCCGTCGGATTGCTCGCCCCCCCTCAGGCCCGTCAGATTGCTCACCCCCCCCCCAGGCCCCTCGGATTGCTCGCCCCCCCCCAGGCCCGTCGGATTGCTCGCCCCCCCTCAGGCCCGTCAGATTGCTCACCCCCCCCCCAGGCCCCTCGGATTGCTCGCCCCCCCCCAGGCCCGTCGGATTGCTCGCCCCCCCCCAGGCCCGTCGGATTGCTCGCCCCCCCCAGGCCCGTCGGATTGCTCGCCCCCCCTCAGGCCCGTCGGATTGCTCGCCCCCCCTCAGGCCCGTCGGATTGCTCACCCCCCCCCTCAGGCCCGTCGGATTGCTCCCCCCCCCAGGCCCGTCGGATTGCTCGCCCCCCCTCAGGCCCGTCGGATTGCTCGCCCCCCCTCAGGCCCGTCGGATTGCTCGCCCCCCCTCAGGCCCGTCGGATTGCTCACCCCCCCCCCTCAGGCCCCTCGGATTGCTCGCCCCCCCCCAGGCCCGTCGGATTGCTCGGCCCCCCTCAGGCCCGTCGGATTGCTCGCCCCCCCTCAGGCCCGTCGGATTGCTCGCCCCCCCTCAGGCCCGTCGGATTGCTCGCCCCCCCTCAGGCCCGTCGGATTGCTCGCCCCCCCTCAGGCCCGTCGGATTGCTCACCCCCCCCCCTCAGGCCCGTCGGATTGCTCACCCCCCCCCTCAGGCCCGTCGGATTGCTCGCCCCCCCTCAGGCCCGTCGGATTGCTCGCCCCCCCTCAGGCCCGTCGGATTGCTCGCCCCCCCTCAGGCCCGTCGGATTGCTCGCCCCCCCCCAGGCCCGTTGGAGAAGAACACCCTGTTCGGAATGCAGCAGACAGAGCCTGGTGGAGGCTGGGTAGTTTGCTCTGTTGAGTTTCTTCAGCCAGAGTTTCTCATGCATTCTGTGTGTGCCAGGCACTGTGCTAGGTGCTGGGGTGTGGAGATTAATGTGAGCCCCTTCATGCCTTGAAGGAGCTCACTCAGAGTCCAGTGAGAAGGAAGGACGAAGGAGACGATTATAACACAGGGGTTCAGTGCAACAAAAGAAGGTTTAAACTAGGAGAGTCAGTGGAGGGAGGAGTCCACAAGGGACAGTAGGGCTGAGTTTTGACAGGTGAGTAGGAATTCATCTGTGGAAAGGAATAGGATGGCCAACAAGGCAGAGGGAAGATCACAATAAAGTCTTTGTGGTTTAAAACAATGCGTTGTATTTTAGGAAGACCAAATAGTTGGATCCACTATCGTCAGTTTGTCCTCCTATAGTGGCTTGCTTGTTGCTGTGATGCTGGAAGCTATGCAACCAGTATTTCCAATCCATCAGTGTCACCCATGGTGGATGGATTTCAGCAGACTAAGCTTTCAGACTAGGAAGAAAGGTGATCTACTTTGAGAATTAGCTGATGAAAAACCCTGTGGATCACAACAGAATATTATCTGATGTGGTGCTAGAAGAGGAGCCCCCTAAGTTGGAAGGCACTCAAAATGCACAGTGGCTGCAACAATGGACTCAAGCATACCAATAATCGTGAAGATGGTACAGGACTGGCAACATTTCATTCTGTTGTACGTGGGGTCACCGTGAGTCAGAGCCAACTTCATAGCACCTCAGAACAACGACAACAAATAGTTGGGTGCTCCTGGACAGAAGGATGTGTGTCATGGATTCGGGGTTGGGAGACACAGACATCTGGAATGATAGGCTGGGGTTATATATAAGGAAGGGCCTTGAATGTCCTTCCGTGGAATATGGACATTTTTTCTGCAACTAATAGAAAAGCACTGAAGAATTTTAAACAAAGGAGCTAGCTTTTTCAATAAGGAGAGGAGGAAGCGTACATAAATGGATTTGGGAACTTTGACAGGCCACGTGGCTCAAAAGCCTCCTCCACACCACCTGACTTTCTACCACTTGATTGCCATTCCTTCAGGTTTTTAAGCTTTTTTTTTTTTTTTCATTCAGGAGTCTATAAACATGGGAACCAGTTCTGGGAGAGGAGATCACACCTCACAGAATCAGACCATGGAAGCTCAAAGGAGTCTTGGAACCCAGACCATAGATGGCAGCAGCTCATAGAGGATCGGCCACCTGTCCCAGACCGACTTAACCAGAATCTGCATTTTAACAGGCTCCCAAGTGTTTTGTATGCGTATTAGGATTCCAGAAGCATTGCCTTAAAGATGATCTAGTTTGGTGTGCTCAACCTTTGCTGCACTTTAGAATCACCTCAGGGCTTTTAAAACCAATGTCCAGACCCCACCTTTGACTAATTAATTAGAAGCTTTGGGGGAGTGTCATTTATAGCCAAGGTTGAGAATCACTGGTCTAGTTCAACCTCTTTCCTGTGAGAGGCGGCCAAAGCCTTAGGAAGGTCACAGAGCTAGCAAAGAGCAGAACCAAGCCGAGAATCAAGGCGTCGTGATTCTTAGGCCAGGGTTCTTGCCGCAGTATCACAGGTCATCTATAGTGTAAGTGTATTCTGGATTGTGCAAATACTTAAAGTGCTTGGTTTCTAACCTAAAAGTTGCGGGTTCCAGTCTACTCCGAGGCACCTCAGAAGAAAGATCTGGCAATCCACTTCCAAAAAGTCAGCCACTGAAAACCCTGAGGAGCACAGTTCTACTCTGACACACATGGGATCACCCTGAGTTAAAACTGACTCCAGGATAACAGGTAAATTCTTAGCTAACATCAGGGTGGGGAAGTGGACAGATGGCCTTGAGTCTGGCCTGCAGGGGACATTGCTGGAGGCACAAGAGCTCTGGGGCAGAGAAAATGAGGCAGTTGGTTCCCTAATATCCTCTGCCTCCTTGATCAGTATTGCTTGATGCAGAATGTCATTAGCTGACCTCTGCAGCTATCATGCCTCTGGCAAGATGGGGTGCGTGGGTTGTTGACAATAACAATCATTCCCAGATATGAAGGCCCATCGTACCCTGTGATTGAGGGCAAGGCAGGCACCATTTCTCAGCACTGTCTCCCTTCCCTGGGTGACACTTTCATCCTTGAGGGACTTTCACTCTGCAGAGCCAGAGTCTTAAAGCCATTCTAAAAGCCTTCTTGTGTCATCTTGCTTTAATCAGGCCTCTCTGTAAACAGCAACAACAAAACAGGTACTTGCTTTGCTTGTTCTCATAGTGTTTAAAAATCACCAGCTTTAATTGGTGGGGAAGTCACCCTGGGTCCTGGGAGCCATGGCTAGAAAAGAGAAGGAACTGGGCGCTAGAAAACCCTAAGCCTTGGTTTTTGCCTCCTGTCCTGGCACAGGAAGTAAGAGATTTTAACCACAGGTGTAATGGCAAAGTCCCCGGGCCAGGCACATGGTTTGCACTCAGCTACTAACCAAAAGTTTGGTGGTTTGAACCCACCCAGTTGTACTGCGGAAGAATGACCTGAGACAATCTGCTTCCATAAAGGTTACAGCCAAGAAAACCCTGTCAAACTCAGTTCTTCTCTGTAACACGTGGGATCACCTGAGTTGGAATTGACTCGATGGCAACAGCTTTTTTTTTTTTTTTTTTGTAAAATGTAAAATGGGGTGCAGAGATGGAGAGCAATATCTTCCCAGTGCATGCTGGGAAACTGAGGGAGTCTTTCTGTTGCGGAGAGTCAGAAAAATTCTTTGTTTTTTAGGACATGTCGTGTTTTCTGATGGCAGAGTTTCTAACACCCTACTAGGCTGGACTGTCTGGAAGTCCAGGATGAGTCTGTGGCTGGGAAGAGTCTGAGAAGCTGCATTTTTCATAAGCCTGCACTGCAACGTTTGCCCCTTCCGATTATGAGCACCTACTAGATACCAGGCTGTGTGATGGACATTTTGTATTTCTTTCTCTCATGCTCCTTAGAAGCGAGGATGGTGAGAATTTGGCTCGCTTACTCTGGACACGTCATCAGAAAAGACTGATTGCTAGAAAAGGACATTGTGTTTGGTAAAGTAGAGGGTCAGTGAAAACAAGAGAAACCCCCAAGAGATGGATTGACATAATAGCTGCAACAATGAGCTCAAACATATCCAAGATCATAAAGATGAAACAGGTCAGGGCAGTGTTTTGTCGTTGTACAGAAGGTTACCATGAATCTGGGCCAAGTTTATAGCAACTCACAACAACAACCTTACATAATTCTCAAGGCAGCCTTATGAGGCAGTTACTGTGATCCTCTTTGACAGGTGAAGAAATCAAGGCCCAGAGGATTTAAGCGATTGGCTAAAGTCAAATGCCTAGAAGGTGACAGGTAGGATTTGAATCCAAGCCTGTTCTACTCCCAAGCCAGGGCTAATTTCCTCATATTGTGAGAATAGCCATTCCAGCTGCCAGCACCGCATGCATATTGGAGCTGCTGGTTTTCTTTAGTCAGAAGAAAACAACGCTTTCCTACTTGAGAGTGGCTTTCACAGGAGCTGCTGTGGAGAGGCTCATGGGGTTGAAAACAAAGCCAGCAGTGAGTCAGCATCAAAAATGCCACTTGTGAGTTGTGGTTTTCTTTCTCATGTCAGGGTTCGCACTCCTGGGTTGAACCTGGCCTTGTCCTAGGCCAAAGCTACCATGGAAGGGGGAGGGGGCAATGCTCTTGCCTGTGATGCTGACATGACTTTGAACCCGTGTTTCTCCAGCATCACTGCTTTCTTTGCATCAGCTAATGAAGGCCTCAGCTGGGCCCCGAGAGCAGGGGCCCCATGAGCCTGGATGTCTGTATTGTAATGAGCCATCTTGAGGTCTCGGGTGGCACATCCCTCAGGCGGGCCCGGGGCCATCGTTAGCTTCCCAGGAACGGCTGTAAGGGGAGAGAGTAATGGGCTGGAGGAGTCTCACAGGGTGGCCACAGAGCCCTGAGCTGCCTGTTAGATCTCTTCTTTGGAGACAGTGGGCGGCCTCGAGAGAGACATCTGTACCTCCGTCATCCTGTCTGCTCATCACTGGCTTTCTCACACACATATTAGTATTAGAGAAACCTGAAGGGGGCAGGACTGGATTATGCCTCAACTCCCCCACTCCGCACACCATGCCGCCATCTCAATTTAAGACCACAATGCAGCTGTTTAAGTCTCATATTTTCATCCACTCACTAAGCCTTTGAGTGCACAGGAGACCTTCCTTATTGCTGGCTCTGCTTTTGGAGGAAGCACCAAAGACTACACAGGACCTGGGCCATGAACTTGCTGACAACAAATTTTCTGTTGTGGTTTTTGTTGTTGTGGTGGTTGTTATTTGGCGATGGGAAGGGGCGGGGTGGAGGATGGGCCTCTCGGTAAGAGGAAGAAATGTTGGCGTTGGTGTAAATAGGATTTAGGTATGAATCCTGGTCCCACAGAAAAGGAAACTAAGGTTCAGAGAAATCAGGTAACTTGCCCAAGTTCCCACAATTGGGAAACTGGAGAACACGGGTCACAGCGAGGATTCAGTATGTATGTGCTCTGCCTAGTACCATGCCTGGCACACAGCTACACTGTACATGGTGGCTTCTTTGAGAAGTAGCCTTGTAAGTGTCTCTTTAACATCCCTCATCCAGAATGTAGGCTCCATGAAGGGAGTGACTTGGGGTTGTTTTCTGCATTGCTGTATCCTCAGGGTTTAGGAAAGTGGCTGTCCCCCAAGAGGAGCTCAATAAATATCTACTGAATGAATGAATGAATGAATCAGGTCGAAGCCCAGCAGAGTTACACAGTTCAGGCCTCCAGCTAGAGCACCTCAGGATTAGCGTGAAGAATGGCTTCTAAGCTGCTGGCTGCCTGCTTTTGGGGACACGAGCCATGGTTTGCTCCAGTACCATTGAATGCAATGCTATCTCAGGCTGCTTTGTGCCAGTCCAGTGGGGTTTCCACTTACCTTCATATAAGTGGCACTGCCAGGGCTCACAGGAAGGGTTGACATGAGCCTGTGTCCTGAAGAGGCAGTTTGCCTTTCACGTCCACAACACCGTCCCTAAGGTACACCTGGCCCTTGCCCTGAGGGCTTTTTTACTGAGCAGCTTTTGTTTTTGGCTGTTTCTTTTCTTTTTTCCTCATTCCTTAAAGGGATGAGGAAGGGCTATTTATCATCACCTCCCAGCAACAGAACCCAAACCTAGAGTAAAGAACTCAGAAGAGTTTTTCCCGCTCAGCAGCTGGTTTATTTTAAACTGTCAGAGTTGATAGCCCAATCCACTTTTTGATGTAACTATGATGGTTTTAGGAGATTTAGACAAGATTTTTTATAGTGTGAAAAAGAAAAATAGAACTGAATATATGATAATGATGAATCCTTCAACTTTGTGTCTAAAATTGCTTCTGGGCATGAATTATTGCGTAATCATTCATGCTCTGTTGTGTCTTATTGCTTAATAAGAGTATGGAAAATGGTTAGGTTGGAATTGCCTTTATATTGTCATTTTGGTGCTGTCTAAATTGTGCTTGTGTGGTGAGGGGGAGAGCTGGAGTCCCTGACTGATGAAGCCATCACTGGCTAACCAGAGGAGGAGTCTTTCATGGACCTGCAAAACCAGAGATGGAAAAGCGAAAAAAAAAAAAAAAAAAAAAAGAAAATAGCTGTATCGGCATAAACCTCTCCTACCAAAAAGAAGGGATTTTATATGGAACTGTGTAGCCTCTGGCTTCTCTCTCTTCAGATATTTCAGCCTTCGATAAGCATTTGTCAGAGTTGTTCCTGGATATGCATTTGAAAGCTGATTCTGTATCTTAGGTGAAACAGCAATTCATATTTGGTTGGGTGTCAATTTGATTTCATCTCTGGCCTTTTGCACAGTGCATGGCTCTTGGAAGTCAGGCTGAAATATGGCAGGGATTCCTTAGGGCCAGCACAGGTTCCTTAGAATAGCAGCAAAGTGTTTGGCCCTACTTAAAGTCATTCTCCCCAGTACAGCGTTGGAGTCCCTGGGTGGTGCACATGGTTAGTGGTTAACACGCTCGGCTGCTAACCAAAAGGTTGGCGGTTTGAGTCCACCCAGAGGTGCCTTAGAAGAAAGGTCTGGTGATCTACTTCCCAAAAATTAGCTGTTGAAAAATTCGTGGGGCACAGTTGTACTCTGACACACGTGGGGTCGCCACGAGTTGGAGCTGACTCCATGGCAGCTGGTAGGATAAGACGTTCCTTGATTTCCCCCAACTGGAAGTTACCCGAGCCCTGGTGGTGCGCTGGTTGAGAGTTCAGCTGCCAACCAAAAAGCTGGCAATTCGAATCCGTCAGCGGCTCCTTGGAAACACTAAGGGCCAGTTCTAATCTGTCCTATAGGGTTACTATGAGTTGGAATTGACTCAACGGCAACAGGTTTGGTTTGGTTTGGGCTGAAAGTAACCCACTATCTGGAAGTCCTGCTGTGGTTTTTGCTTCTGGAATGACTTAGTTCCTTCCTTAATTATAACTTTTTGTACCTGGTTCATCTTTTTAACTGTACTGTGTGTTCCTTGAGGATACAGGCCATCTAAGCTCACCGTAGAATTTACTATAAAAAGGGCTGGCTTGGGAGTCAGGAGACTGGAGTTTGCATGGTTTCTGAGCAAGAGTAGGTGATCGATAAATTTTTGTTGGAAGTATCAATGAAATGATGCTATAGCCTGTGTCAGTAATACAATCTGGGCAGTTTATACTAGTTGTAACTCTCTTTATTCTAAGAAGTGAACACGAACATTATTTTCTGAGGAGCTGGAGGCAGTGGCTGTGTCTCATTTGCTTCTTTCCCTGACACTGACCAGTGTGGGCAGCATGGAACAGTGCCTGGCACAGGAATTGGTACCCAACTAAAGTTACATGAATGCATGAACCAACCAACCAATTGGCCTTTTTTTAAAAAAATAATTTTTATTGTGCTTTAAGTGAAAATTTACAAATCAAGTCAGTCTCTCACATATAAACTTATATACACCTTACTACATACTCCCACTTACTCTCCCCCTAATGAGTCAGCCCGCTCCCTCCTTCTAGTCTTTCCTTTCGTGACTGTTTTGCCAGTTTCTAACCCCCTCTACCTTCCCATCTCCTCTCTAGACAAGAGATGCCAACATAGTCTCAAATGTCCACCTGATACAAGTAGCTCACTCCTCATCAGCATCTCTCTCCATCCCATTGTCCAGTCCAATCCATGTCTGATGAGTTATCTTCGGGAATGGTTCCTGTCCTGGGCCAACAGAAGGTTTGGGGACCATAACTGCTGGGATTCTTCTAGTCTTAGTCAGACGATTAAGACTGGTCTTTTTATGAGAATTTGGGGTCTGCATCCCACTGTTCTCCTGCTCCCTCTGGGGTTCTCTGTTGTGCTCCCCGTCAGGGCAGTCATTGGTTGTGGCTGAGCACCATCTAGTTCTTCTGGTCTCAGGATGATGTAAGTCTCTAGTTCATGTGGCCCTTTCTGTCTCTTGGGCTCATAATTACCTTGTAACCTCGGAGTTCTTCAAATTCTCCTTTGATCCAGGTGGGTTGAGACTCATTGATGCATCTTAGATGGCCGCTTGTTAGCATTTAAGACCCCAGAAGCCACACTTCAAAGTGCGATGCAGAATGTTTTCTTAAGAGAATTTATTTTGCCAATTGACTTAGATGTTCCCTGAAGCCAGAGTCCCCAAACCTCCACCCTTGCTCCGCTGACCTTCGAAGCATTCAATTTATTCAGGAAGCTGCTTTTGGTCCAGCCCAGTTGAGCCGACCTTCCCTGTATTGAGTGTTGTCCTTCCCTTCACCTAAAGTAGTTCTTATCTACTATCTAATCAGTAAATAACCCTCTCCCACCCTCCCTCCCCCGTCTCCTAACCACAAAAGAATGTGTTCTTCTCAGTTTAAACTATTTCTCAAGATCTTATAATAGTGGTCTTATACAATATTTGTCCTTTTGCATCTGACTAATTTCACTCACCATAATGCCTTCCAGGTTCCTCCATGTTATGAAATGTTTCACAGATTCATCATTGTTCTTTATGGATGTGTTCTTTTTTTTTTTTTTAGTATTCCATTGTGTGAATATACCATAATTTATTTATCCATTCATCCGTTGATGGACACCTTGGTTGCTTCCAGCTTTTTGCTATTGTAAACAGTGCTGCAGTAAACATGGGTGTGCATATATCTGTTCGTGTAAAGGCTTTTATTTCTCTAGGATATATTCCGAGGAGTGGGATTTCTGGGTTGTATGGTAGTTCTATTTCTAACTTTTTAAGGAAATGCCAGATTGATTTCCAAAGTGGTTGTACCATTTTACATTCCCACCAGCAGTGTGTAAGAGTTCCAATCTCTCCACAGGCTCTCCAACATTTATTATTTTGTGTTTTTTGGATTAATGCCAGCCTTGTTGGTGTGAGATGGAATCTCATCGTAGTTTTAATTTGCATTTCTCTAATGGCTAATGATTGAGAGCATTTTCTCATGTATCTGTTAGCTGCCTGAATATCTTCTTTAGTGAAGTGCGTATTCCTATCCTTTGCCCAATTTTTAATTGGGTTGTTTGTCTTTTTTGGTTGAGTTTTAACAGAATCATATAGATTTTAGAGATCAGGCGCTGGTCGGAGATATCATAGCTGAAATTTTTTTCCCAGTCTGTAGGTGGTCTTTTTATTCTTTTGGTGAAGTCTTTAGATGAGCATAGGTGTTTGATTTTTAGGAGCTCCCAGTTATCAGGTTTCTCTTCATCATTTTTAATAATGTTTTGTATTCTGTTTATGCCTTGTTTTAGGGCTCCTAACGTCCCTATTTTTTCTTCTGTGATCTTTATTGTTTTAGACTTTATGTTTAGGTCTTTGATCCATTTGGAGTTAGCTTTTGTGCATGGTGTGAGGTATGGGTCCTGTTTCATTTTTTTACAGATGGATATCCAGTTATGCCAGCACCATTTGTTAAAAAGACTATCTTTTCCCCAATTAACTGACATAGGGCCTTTGTCAAATATCAGGTGCTCATATGTGGGTGGGTTTATATCTGGGTTCTCAATTCTGTTCCATTGGTCTATGTGCCTGTTTTTGTACCAGTACCGGGCTGTTTTGACTACTGTGGCTGTATCATAGGTTCTAAAATCAGGTAGAGTGAGGCCTCCCACTTTCTTCTTCTTTTTCAGGAATGCTTTACTTATCTGGGGCTTCTTTCCCCTCCATATGAAGTTGGTGATTTGTTTCCCCATCACATTAAAAAATGTCACTGGAATTTGGATCGGAGGTGCATTGTATGTATAGATGGCTTTTGGTAGAATAGACGTTTTTAGTATGTTAAGTCTTCCTATCCATGAGCAAGGTATGTTTTTCCACTTATGTAGGTCCCTTTTAGTTTCTTGCACTAGTACTTTGCAGTTTTCTTTGTATAGGTCTTTTACATCTTTGCCAAGATTTATTCCTAAGTATTTTATCTTCTTGGGGGCTACTGTGAATGGTATTGATTTGGTGATTTCCTCTTCGATGTTCTTTTTGTTGATGTAGAGAAATGCAAGTGATTTTTGTATGTTCGTCTTGTAACCTGAAACTCTGCCGAATTCTTCTATTAGTTTCAGTAGTTTTCTTGAGGATTCCTTAGGGTTTTCTGTGTATAAGATCACGTCGTCTGCAAATAGAGATACTTTTACTTTTTCCTTGCCAATCTAGATGCCCTCTATTTCTTTTTCTAGCCTAATTGCTCTGGCTAGGACCTCCAACACAATGTTGAAGAAGAGTGGTGATAAAGGGCATCCTTGTCTGGTTCCCGTTCTCAAGGGAAATGCTTTCAGGCTCTCTCCATTTAGAATGATGTTGGCTGTTGGCTTTGTATAAAAAAAAAAAAAAAAAAAAAAGATGCCCTTTATTATGTTGAGGAATTTTCCTTCAATTCCTATTTTGCTGAGAGTTTTTATCATGAATGGGTATTGGACTTTGTCAAATGCCTTTTCTGCATCAATTGATAAATCATGTGGTTTTTGTCTTTTGTTTTATTTATACGGTGGCTTACATTAATGGTTTTTCTAATATTGAACCAACCTTGCATAATAAATCCCATTTGGTTGTGGTGGATTATTTTTTTGATATGTTGTTGAATTCTATTGGCTAGAATTTTGTTGAGGATTTTTGCATCCGTGTTCACGAGGGATATAGGTCTGTAATCTTCTTTTTTTGGGGTGTCTTTACCTGGTTTTGGTATCAGGTATATGCTGGCTTCACAGAATGAGTTAGGTAGTATTCCATCCTTTTCTATGCTTTGAAATACCTTTAGTAGTAGTGGTGTTAACTCTTCTCTGAAAGTTTGGTAGAACTCTGCAGTGAAGCCATCCGGGCCACGGATTTTTTTTGTTGGGAGTTTTTTGATTACCGTTTCAATCTCTTTTTTTGTTATGGGTCTATTTAGTTGTTCTGATTGTGTTAGTTCAGGAAGGTAGTGTTTCTCTAGGAATTCATCCATTTCTTCTAGGTTTACAAATTTGTTAGCGTACAATTTTTTGTAATAATCTGATATGATTCTTTTAATTTCAGTTGGGTCTGTAGTGTAGTGATATGGCCCATCTCATTTCTTATTCGGTTTATGTGTTTCCTGTATTTCTTTAGTCAGTCTGGCCAACGGTTTATCAATTTTGTTAATTTTTTCAAAGAACCAGCTTTTAGCTTTGTTAATTCTTTCAATTGTTTTTCTGTTCTCTAATTCATTTAACTCTGCTCTAATTTTTATTATTTGTTTTCTTCTGGTGCCTGATGGATTCTTTCATTGCTTGCTTTCTATTTGTTCACGTTATAGGGACAGTTCTCTGATTTTGGCTCTTTCTGCTTTATGTATGTGTGCATTTATTGATATAAATTGACCTCTGAGCACTGCTTTTGCTGTGTCCCAGGGGTTTTGATAGGAAGTGTTTTCATTCTCGTTGCATTCTATGAATTTCTTTATTCCCTCCTTAATGTCTTCTATAACCCAGTCTTTTTTCAGCAGGGTATTGTTCAGTTTCCAAGTATTTGATTTCTTTTCCCTAGTTTTTCTGTTGTCGATTTCTACTTTTATGGCCTTATGGTCTGAGAAGATGCTTTGTTATATTTTGATGTTTTGGATTCTGCAAAGGTTTGTTTTATGACCTAATATGTGATCTATTCTAGAGAATGTTCCATGTGCACTGGATAAAAAAGTATACTTGGCAGCTGTTGGGTGGAGCATTCTGTATGAGTCTATGAGGTCAAGTTGGTTGATTGTAGCAATTAGATCTTCCATGACTCTATTGAGCTTCTTACTGGAAGTCCTATCCTTCTCCGAAAGTGGTGTGTTAAAGTCTCCTACTATAATTGTGGAGGTGTCTATCTCACTTTTCAGTTCTGTTGAAGTTTGTTTTATGTATCTTGCAGCCCTGTCATTGGGTGCATAAATATTTAATATGGTTATATCTTCCTGGCAAATTGTCCCTTTAATCATTATGTAGTGTCCTTCTTTATCCTTTGTGCCGGATTCAACTTTAAAGTCTATTTTGTTGTAAATTAATATTGCCACTCCTGCTCTTTTTTGATTGTTGTTTGCTTGATATATATTTTTTCCATTCTTTGAGTTTTAGTTTGTTTGTGTCTCTAAGTCTAAGGTGTGTCTCTTGTAGGGGGCATATAGACAGATTGTGTTACTTTATCCAGTCTGAGACTCTCTGTCTCTTTATTGGTGCATTTAGTCCATTTACGTTCAGTGTAATTACAGATAAGTATGTGTTTAGTGCTGTCATTTTGATGCCTTTTTGTGTGTGTTGTTGAAAATTTCATTTTTCCACTTACTTTTTTGTGCTGAGAAGTTTTTCTTTGTAAATCATGTGTTCCTCATTTTCATAGTAGTTGAATTTGTTTGCTGAGTCGTTATGTTTTTCTTGGTTTTTATTTTGAATTATGGAATTGTTAGACCTCTTTGTGGTTACCTTAATATTTACCCTTATTTTTCTAAGTAAAAACCTCACTTGTGTCATCCTATATTGCCTTGTTTTCCTCTCCATATGGAAGATCTGTGCCTCCTGTATTTAGTCCCTCTTTTTGATTATTGTACTCTTATACTTAATGACTTCAATGATTCCCTGTTTTGAGCATTTTTTTCTTTTTTAAATTAACCTTATTTTGTTTTTGTGATTTTCCTATTTGAGTTGATATCAGGATGTTCTGTTCTGTGACCTTGTGTTGTGTTGGTATCTGATATTATTGATTTTCTGACCAATTTCCTTTAGTAATTCTTGTAGCTTTGGTTTGGTTTTTGCAAATTCTCTAAGCTTGTGTTTATCTGTAAATGTTTTAATTTCACCTTCATATTTGAGAGAGAGTTTTCCTGGATATATGATTCTTGGCTGCCAGTTTTTCTCCTTCAGTGCTCTATCTATGTCATCCCATTGCCTTCTTGCCTGCATGGTTTCTGCTGAGTAAACAAAACCCAAACCCAGTGCCGTCAAGTTGATTCCGACTCATAGCAACCCTATGGGACAGAGTAGAACTGCCGCATAGAGTTTCCAAGGAGCGCCTGGTGGATTCGAACTGCCGACCCTTCGGTTAGCAGCCGTAGCACTTAACCACTATGCCACCAGGGTTTCCTTCTGCTGGGTAGTCTGAACTTATTGATTCTCCTTTGTAGGTGACTTTTCTTTCATCCGTGGCTGCTTTTAAAATTTTCTCTTTGTGTTTGGTTTTGGCAAGTTTGATGATAATATGCCTTGGTGATTTTCTTTTTGGATCAATCTTATATGGGGTTCGATGAGCATCTTGGATAGATATCCTTTCATCTTTCATGATGCCAGGGAAGTTTTCTGCCAACAGATCTTCAACTATTCTCTCTGTATTTTCTGTTATCCCTCCCTGTTCTGGAACTCCAATCACACGCAAGTTATTCTTCTTGATAGAGTCCCACATCAAGAAGAATAGGGTTTCTTTTTTTTTTTTTTTTTAATTATTTTATCTGATTTTTCTTCAACTATGTTGGTGTCAATTGCCTTATGCTCCAACTCCCCCACTCTGCATTCCAATTCCTTGATTCTGCTCTTCTGACTTCCTATTGTCTAATTCTGTAATTTTACTGTTAATCTTTTGGATTTCTGAATGCTGTGTTTCTATGGATTCTTGCAACTTATTAATTTTTCCACTATGTTCTTGAATAATCTTTTTGATTTCTTCAACTGCTTTATCAGTGTGTTCCTTGGCTTTTTCTGTAGATTGCCTTATTTCATTTTTGAGGTCATCTCTGATGTCTTAAAACATTCTGTATATTAGTTTTTTATATTCTGCATCTGGCAATTCCAGGATTGTATCTTCATTTGGGAAAGATTTTGATTCTTTAATCTGGGGATTTGTAGAAGCAATCATGGTCTGCTTCTTTATGTGGTTTGATATCGACTGCTGTCTCTGAGCCATCTATAAGATATTTTAATGATTTATTTTATATTTGCTCACTGAGTCTTGTTTTGTTTTTTTTTCCAGTATACTCAGATGGGCTACTAGATTGCGCTGTCTTGATTGTTGTAGCCTTTGAATTACTTATGTCCTATTACCAGCTGGTTTGGGCTGTTACCAGATATATAAGCCTAAGAGTCCATTCACTATTCTTGAATAGAATCAGCTTAGGTGTTCTGATTTTGGGTCACCAAGTGTGTGGTGTAGACTGTCACCTATTAACTTAGAGGAGTAGTGGTGATAGTTGTGTGCACTAGATTCTAGTAGTGGCAGGGGGCACACTCCAAGGAGGGCAGGATGCTGACAGCCTTCCCCCACGTGCCAGTGAGGTAGGTGTGTCTCTATTCCTAAAGCACTTTGGTGGGTGGGCTCTGCAGGTGTACCTTAGGCACCCAATGCTTATACTTCTAAAGATTGGTAGGCATGAGCATCCTCAGACCCCTTTGGTAGGTGGCTAGGTGGTTTGGGCGGAGCTTCAGCCCTCAGTTCCCTGTTGTGGATCAGTGAGGGCTCTGTTTAATAGGTAGAGACATCAGACCTGGAAAACTTGTCTTTCCAGTGCTCAGCTAAAACAATTACAGTCAGAGCTCTATCAGAATTGCCTTTGCATTATAATAGCCACCTTATTCCCTGTAGGGATGAAAGCCAAAGACTATAGATCTCATATGCTTTGCTGAAGTTGGTTCTGTATTTTTATTCCAGTTTAGGGAAGTCAGGAAAAGGTTTTTCATCCCTGGGTTGTTAGTAGTTGCTTCTCTCAGGCCAGGAGAATGGGTTAGGAACCCCCCTCCCCCAGAGCACTTCACTCCCTGGCCCAGGAAATTCCAATGTTAATGAAGCTGCCTGGGGCGGGGTGGGGGGTGGTGGAGGGATCAGATAGATAGGAGAGAGTAGCACCCAGCAATATAGACAAAGTTACTTATCTTGCTTGGTGATGACTGTTTTATCTGAGATTCCCGAGGGGTATGTAGCCTGTGTGTGATGGCTGGATCGAGATTGCCCCCGAGGGTCAGGCCTGAGTCCTGTGCTTGTGCCCTCTCAGGAAGCCGTGATCAGCTCCTCCGCTCCTAGTCCAAAGCCCAGTGTCAAGGTTTTCTGGCTGGGACGCTGTACTCCAGGCTCCAAAACCAATCGCTGCTTCCCGGTGATTTCTCCTCCTGTCAACCGCGTCCTTGTGCTGCCTGCGTGCACTGGCCGAGTTTCCCCCGAGGTTACTTCAGGGGGCTAGGGCTGAGTCCTGTGCTTGAGCCATCTCAGGAAGCCATGCTCAGCTCCTCTGCACTTAGTTCAAAACCCAGCGCCAAGGTTTTCGGACTGGGACTCTTGCTCCAGGCTCTGAAGACAGTCACTGCATACCCGTGGTTGCTCGTTCTTTTGTCAGCCATGTCAGTGTGCAGCCTGCTTGCAGTGGCTGAGTCTCTACTGAGGTTACCCCAGGGGGTTAGGGGTTAGGGCTGTGTCCTGTGCTTGCCCCGTCTCAGTAAGCTGCAATCAGCCCCACCACTCAGCACCAGGGAACCATGAGGACTCAAGGCTGTGGCATGGGACGCCGGTTCCAGAAGTGGTGGCTGCTTCAGGGCATGGCTTTTCGCTCCCCTGTGACTCAGGTCAACTCTTTAGTTCTGTGTTTGATGGTCAGGGTTCGTAGATTGTCATGTATGTGATTGATTCCCTTGTTTCTCCGAGTGTTTGTTGCAAGAGGGACCCGTGGTACCTTCTACCTAGTCAGCCATCTTGGCCCCGCCTCCCCAATTGGCCTTTTGATGTAAGCGGTGGGTGTACCGGTTTCTTAGGGCTGCCATAACAAAATGCCACAAACTGGGTGCCTTGTAAGAACATAAATTTATTCTCACGGTTCTGGAGGCTAGGAGTCCAAATCAACGTGTTGTCCAGGCCATGCTCCCTCCAAAGGTCTTTATCCCTCCCAGCTACTGGTGGCTCTAGGTGTTCCTTGGCTTGTAGATGTATTTATTATATGGCCATCCTTCCTTTGTTTGCCTCTCTGTGTCTCTTCTCCTCTTTTGTAAGGACACCACTCAGAGTGGATAGAACCTACCGTAATCCAGTGTCACCTCAGTTAACTTAGCTGATAAAGTTTTCAGAGACCCTATTTCCAACCAAGGTAGTAGGATTTACCTTGCTACCTTTTGGGGAACACAGTTCAGTCCATAACAGTGGGCTAGGCAGTATTAGCTCCAATTTACACAGGGAAGAAATGAGGCTCAGAGAGGCTAAGAAGGCACGTGGCCAGGAAGCATCATCACTATTATGTGCTCACATGCAATAAATGAGTGTTTCCATCTGCCCCTTTCTAGCCAGAGGACAGGAATCAAATCCCTTCTCCTCTCTGAGTCTTTGTGTGCTTCTTTGTAAGACAAAGAAGCTGGTCTGTGATCTCTAAGGTCTTTCAGCTCAGGATCTCTAATTCCTGGGATCCAGTGGCCAAGGGTTCACACCCAGACATCTCTAACCCTTTCCTCCAGGGCAGAATCCAGTTTTGTCTGCCGGCTTCCTGCTTTCTCCTCAACGAGTCAGAAGGCTGGGAGGAAGTGTGCACAATTAGCGGGTGTGTAGGAGAGAGGACAGGCAGCTTTGGCAAGCGTTCTCCATGCCCCTGCCACCCACGCTGGCTGTGGTGGTCTGTCTCCACACCAGGATTGTGATCCAGGGCACATCTATTCACTTCCCTCCCTCTGGGTGAGCATGGAGGATTAGCTCCAGCGGGCAAAAGAGCTGCCGAGTGATGAAGCCATTGCTCCAGAGCTGTGATTGCACAGCCACAGCAATCCTGGTGGACCCCAGGACCCCAAAGCCAGCGTGACGGACCTCGTCGTCCAGCCTGGATGGCCCTCTCGTCGCCCCTTTCAACGGGTTCAGCAGAGAGGCTTACATATATTTTTTATAACTAACTTGCTTGCGTGCATGTGTTTATATGCAGGAAACTGCGGTTGGCCATGGGGAAAATTAATTTTGTTTAATTTTTAATCAGACAGACTGAGTCGACTGCAGAGGAGCACACAACAAATTCAAGTGCTGCAGAGGCACCTTGCACAGGCCAGTGATGGCGCATAGACAGGGCTCCAGTGCCCGCCTGCCCCTCCGAGGTGTCAGGAAAGCTCTCGCTTCCCAGAGACAGCATGACTTAGTGGCAGAAATGTAGGCTTTGCAGTCAGAGAATCAGGGTTTGAGTCAGGGCTTTGAACTGGTTTGTTCTAATTCAAACCCCTGCTGAGAATTTGCATTTCCATCCCAGATGTACTGAATCAGAACCTGTAGTTTAACAAGATCCCCAGGTGATTCTTGTGCATAATAAGTTTTGAGAACCAGTGCTCTACTAGTGGTTCTCAGAAGTGGTCCCTAACCAGCACCATTAGCATCACCTGGGAGCTTGTTAGAAATGCAAATTCTTAGCAGGGGTTTGAACCAGAACAAAATGGTTTAAAACAAACCTGGATTGACTCATGGTGAGGGTACTTTAATAATTGGGAGACGTTGGACACTTTTCCTTATTTGTCTGGGTGATGGTTTTTTCATCTGTGAAGAAACCAAAGAAAAATCCAACCCGTTGCCACTGAGTCAATTCTGACTCATAGTGGCCCTATAGGACAGAGTGGAACTGCCCCGTAGAACTGCCAACCTTTTTGGTTAGCACCTGTAGCTTGCCGTAGTTCTTAACCACTGTGCCACCAGGGCACCCATCTCTAAAGAGGAGATAATAAAACCCCCCTCCTTAAAGGTGAAGATTAAATTCTATGATGTACACGAAATGCCTAATATACACCCAAAAAAATCCAAAAAACCAAACTCGTTGCTGTTGAGTCAATTCCAACTCATAGCGACCCTGTAAGTCAGAGTAGAACTGCCCCATAGGACTTCCAGGGAGCAGCTGGTGGATTTGAACTGCCAACCTTGTGATTAGCAGCTGAGCTCTTAACCACTGCGCTACCAGGGCTCCAGCATACATCAGATATTCAATAAATTGTTGGTTCCCTTCCTATTTCCCAAAGAAATCCCACATGGACTCCTCTCCAGGCTGGCTAAGGTAGCTTTTCCTGCCCTGACTGGAAGAGCAGGCCTCAGGCCTTCTCCTTGGCAAGGTCCTCTGGGTAAGCGTTCCACTCCGGGCCCTTCTAAACAGAGATGGAAAGCAAACTCAGGCTTGGTCGGACAGACAAATGAATTGCCTGCCAATGTTCACCTCAGCTTCTTCCTCAAAGGCATGGGGGCCAATGTCCATGGAATTGGGACAAGCTGTGCAGCATCGGTTAAGTGACTGTGGCATCCTTCAAAGCCAAGTCACATAGCCTCCATGGTAAGCCAGTGTTTTATTGCCTCTGCCATGTCACATTGTCAGGCAGAGTGATATAATTATATTCTTGCCAGGGTGGGGGATTAACCTCAGACATTGTAAGCATTTAGCAGTTGGCTGATAGGGTTGGTCCTTTTCTAAGTGAGTCAGAAGGTAAGTGCTCTCTGTTGGCAGGAAGAATCCAGAAACCCATGTGGGAGGGGGATGTGGTAACAGGAGAATGGGGGCAAGAGGGGAAGTAGACACCATGGGGTAAATGACAAGTTCATTTTCTTCTTGTGGAACTAAGCACTGGAGAAGTCTGGTGAGGCTTTCTGGTCTACCTGGTCCAGCGGGTCAGAGCAGGGAGGCAGAAAAGCAGAGTGGTTAAGCACATGCTACCCGGCTTTTGTTCTTGGCTCTTGCATCTACTAAGTGATAATCAAACCCTTTGCCTTCAAGTCAATTCTGACTCATAGCGACCCTACAGGACAGGACTTAGTAGAACTACCCCATAGGGTTTCCAAGGAGTGGCTGGTGGATTCAAACTGACAACCTTTAGGTCAGCAGCCAAGCTCTTAACCACTGCACCACCAGGGCTCCATTAAGTGATAGAACCTTGACAAAATTACTAAACCTTTCTGTGCCTTAGCTTCCTTGTCTGTGAAATGGTTCAAACCAAAAACTACTACCATGGAGTTGATTCCAATCCATAGCTGCCCTACAGGATAGTGTGGAACTGACCCAGAGTGTTTCCAAGGCTGCAGACTGCTGCATCTTTCTCCTGAGGAGCAGCTGGTAGTTTGAACCTCTGGACTTTTGGTTAGCAGCCAAATCCTTAACCACTGTGCCACCAGGGCTCCTTGTAAAGTGGTTAGATGCAGTAAAAAAATAATTTTGTAAAGTGTTGTGGCACTGTACTGCCACATGGTAAGCAGCCACTCAATAGCAGTGAATGGCACTTTTAGTGGGCTGTGAGATTCACCATGAAAAACTTTGCTGTCCAGCCAAAAGGAAAGGATTATTGCTTGGGCCGACAGGGTTCTCCTGTCACTTCCAGATGTTTCTTTATGAGACCTCAGCCAGAAGAGATTCTCTGTGTAAACTTAACATCTAGGAAAGCTAGATTGTTTGGGATAGTGAATGTTATTATGCTTAAATACACTGAACTTTGGGTCACCAGGACCTGGGAATGAAATGGAGCTGCCAAAATGAGGAAAATCCCTCAGCAAAACTGCCATATGGAAAATGCTTTCTGGATCTTCTCCTCATGCCTCCACCCTGTAGAGTTGCCCCTGCACCCTTTCTTCCATTGCCACCTAAAACCTGTTTGCAAGAAAGGGTCTTCTGACAGTCATTTCTACTACAATGAGAGTTTAAGTCTTCATGTTCCCTCCGGAGCAAGGTGGAAAGGGGATTTCTTTTTCAGCCTTCTGGTGATGATAAAAGAAGACAGCCTGGAAAAACAATGTAGGCGGCATGTGGAGGGGTGAGGGGGGTGGCACTGGGAATGCTCTGATCTCTAAACCTACCCTGAGCAGCTGCCACCTCCATCTATGCACTGGGCTTCAGACCAAAGAACTGGTGCTGGGCAGTCCAACACAGGCATCCCTGAAAATGAGCTGCAGTTAGCTTTCCCAGATACCAATTCTCCCCTTTCTAGCACAACTCCTAGCTGAAACCCACAGGGGTTTTCTCCAAGTTGGAAGAAACATTTTGTTTAATGCCATTGGGAATATTGAATATGTCTGTCTATAAGATCTCCATACTTCAGGGTAGCTCTTGAGCAAGTTCCTGAAAGGAGCCACTTACTTGTTGAGACTCATTCAGAGATACGTGTCCACACTGACTACAGGTAACAAAAAGGGCTGTTATTTACTGAGCCCCTAGTCTAAGCCAGGAACGGGACACAGAACCTTATCTCATTTAATGCTTCTAGCAGTCCTGTTGGAGCCCTGCTGGCTCAGTGGTTAAGAGCTTGGCTGCTAACCAAAAGGTCTGTCCTTTAGGGTCACTATAAGTTGGAATCGACTGGGCAGCAACAGGTTTGGTTTTTTGGGTTTGGAACAGTCCTATTGGGTAAATACCATCTTTCTCATTTTACAGTTGAGCAAATTGAAGCCCTGAGAGGTTAATGAATTTGCCCGAAGTCCATGGTTAGTAGAGTAATAGAGCCAGAGTTCAAATTCTGACTTGCCTGACTACAGATCCTCTCCTCTTTCCACTACACAGCTCCTGTTTTCGAGGGCATTGGGAGTTCTGAACCCGCCTCTCAGCCCATCCCTCCACAGACACACAAAATGCACACATGCCCACTTCAGTCTTGGGGTATCTTCTCAAACCTCAGCGTTTCTCACTGTAACTTCATTTCCAGAACCAAAGAATGGATGAATGCCCACTACCTGGGAAAGAGAAGGCTCCGAATGAGGATATGGGTGACCTCCTATGTTTGGGTGGCTGTTTATGGAAGTGGAGGTGAGCTTCATTTTTGAAGCTCTAAAGAGCAGAGAAGACCAATGGGTAGAAGTTAAAGAGAGGCAGATTTTAGTTTGATATGAAAAATAACGTTTTGGTCCTGAGAATCAGGCTTGATACAAATAAGTGCCCTGTGACGACCAGCCAAATAGGATGTGAGAAGGGCTGTGGGTGCTGAGCTGGCCATGTTTTATAGGAATTCCTGCTCGGTAACTCTACCATCAACACGGTGAACAGACCTGGCCTACTTTCCTCTTGATTTTATTGGTGTTCCCTTTGCAGGAGCCCTGGTGGTACAGTGGTTAAGTGCTTGGCTGCTAACCAGAAAGTTGGCGATTTGAACCCACCAGTTGCTCCTCGGGGAGAAAGATGTGGAAGTCTGATTCCATAAAGATTTACAGCCTCGGGAACCTTATGGGCAGTTCTACTCTGTCCTACAGGAGCTCTATGAGTTGGAATTGGCTGATGGTAATGAGCTGGGTCATTCCCTTTCCATCTTCCCTGCACCAAACCTGTCTATCATTACTCACTTCCCCAATCCCATTTCTTCTGGAAAGAACCCTGTGTAATCAGGACAGAGAATATCTGTGAGTTTTTTTTTTTTTTTTATTATTGTGTTTTAAGTGAAGATTTACAATTGAAGTCAGTTTCTCATACAAAATCTTATACATGCATTGTTATGTGACCCTGGTTGATCCCCCTACAATGTGGCAGCATGTTCCTTCTCTCTACCCTGTATTTCCCATGTCCATTCAACCAGCTCCTGTTCCCTTCTGCCTCCTCATCTTGCCTCCAGGCAGGAGCTGCCCACATAGTCTCAAGTGTCAACTTGAACTGAGACGCTCACTCCTCACCAGTATCATTTTGTCTTATAGTTCAGTCTAATATTTGTCTGAAGAGTTGGCTTCAGGAATGGTTTTAGTTTTGGGCTAACAGAGAGTCTGGGGACCATGACCTCTGGGGTCACTGCAGCCTCAGTCAGACCATGAAGTCTGGTCTTTTTACTAGAATTTGAGGTCTGCATCCCACTTTTCTCCTGCTCCATCGGGGATTCTCTGTTGAGTTCCCTGTCAGGGCAGTCATTTGGTGGTAGCTGGGCACCATCTAGTTCTTTGGGACTCAAGCTGATGGAGTCTCTGGCTTATGTGGCCCTTTCTGTCTCTTATCTGTCAGTTTTTAAAAGCTAACTAATGACCATATGCTCTCAGGGACTTAGAAGCTTATTTGGGCCAGCCCCCTGATGTCAAAACCGTGAAATCAAGGCCCAGGGCGTGGAAGTGAGTCCGCACAGGCTGCACAGCTCATTAGCTGCAGAGTCAGGACTAGATGCCAGGTATTTGAACCCCAAGCCCCTGCTCTGTGCATCAGAGTGAAAAGGCGCATTTGTGCTGCAGATCCTATCCTCTTGTGTTTACATTTTGGTACAAGTGTCATGGGACTGTGCTTGCTGTTGTGCTTGAGTTCATTCTGGATTTGGTTTTCTACTTCATTTTTAATGCATTAAATTTAAAACAATCACCTAATTTCGTGGATGCTATTCAGAGGTTTGAGGGCAAAACATGGAGAGAAGATAACTTGGTTTACTTACATCTTTGAATTCTCTGTACCTAGCATAGTGCCTACACCATAGACCTCTAATAAATACTGTTACTAAATGAGTAAATATGTAGATTTTAGCCTACAAATGGTCTATTCTTATACAAATCAATAAAACCAATTTTAAAGAGAAGCCTGTTGAACAGTGGAGTGACAACAAATAGATTTGTTCTTAAAGCTTGATCACAGCTTTAGGTGCTTAGGGATTTAGGTGTTTAGGCCAAAGTGGTATATGATCTGTTACATGGGGTCATGGCAAAATTGTATATGACAGTATTCAGAAAACATACATTGAGCTCCAGGAGCAATGCTAAATACTAGGGATATAATGCAAACACAACATGGTCCCTGCCCTGGAAGAGCTCACAATTTAGTCCATTAATTCAAATAATAGAAGAGGGATATCAGTAAAGGACCATTCACATCCAGTGTGCAGACTTTGAGTCTAAGGACCCATTGTTCTAGCAGTGATGGTACTCACTGGGGACCATGTAGGAGGAATATAGGGAATGGAAGGATCCGGCAGCGGCAGCCAAATGGCTCTGCTCCTCCTTAAAGATGCTTTGGTTCTCTCTCTCCTGCAGCAATTTCTGAATAAGCCTGCAGCATCAAGAAGGTTAACCTCTGACTCACAGTCAGAGGGGCTAATGCTTAGAGTGCCCACTGCAGGAATAATTAAGGTAACCTTAGCTGCTATTCAAAAACCTGATCAGGAATGGAGTATCTGATCAACACATATGCCCTCTGCAATCAGCTCAGACCCCATCTCAAGGGAAAAGACTGGAGACTTAAAGGGGAGGGAGATGAAACCTCTCGAAGCGTATGTAACAAACGTGGCCACTTTGTCTTTAAGACAGTCAAGCAAAGGTCTGCATCCTACTCGGTGGGATGAATCCTCTTTGATCTTCATGCATTCACGTATTAAATACTGTTAATGTGGGTTCCTTTTGAAATATTCAAGATCTTTGGTTTGATCAGACTGAAGGAAGATTAAAATGAGCTACTCCTTTCTTTAAACTTTGGCTTGTTGGGGTAGTCTTGTTAATGGAGAGGATTTAAAGTGTCTCTACAATCCAATAGGGCAAAGACCATGTTGTGTTTCCAGAAATGATGTATTGCAATATCTGGCGGAATCCACTATATGGTACCATAAAGCAGTCATCCTGTCTTGACTTGGATGGGAACTTGGCCAATTAAATTACCTTCCAAAGACACAGTGATGGATCCTGAGTGCCCGTGGAGGCTTCTGTATGCAAACGTGATTGGGGGTTAAGGCACCAGGCCACCTTCCAGGTTCTCCTGAGCCAGCCACCTTTCCCATCCAGCGCTTTTAAACCTTTTTTCCCCTCAGACTGTGTTGCCAGCACATGCGCAAAAAAAAGATGAGAGATCAACCTTTAATGACATTGTGTTCCATGTTTCCCTTCGACATCCTAGCTGTTTTCCCGAAATCCTTATCTTTAAACATTCTTCCTTATGCATAAGACATACGGGTTCAGAAAGGAATTTCTCAATGCAGACCTCTCCAGGAATGAATTTAATCTGAGCCCACTCCGAGAGAAAAGCAGCCACAAAGTACAGAGAGAACTACATTAGAAGATAGGTGATTTTCTTTAGGGGGCATCAAGTTTTTCGGGGGTCCAAACGGCCCATTTCCTCATCATGTGACTTCTCTGAGCACATTTCTTCACTGGTGTCATGAGGACAGAATTTGTCTTGTCGACATAATGAGGCCACTGTGAGAGTTAAATTACACGCTGTTCGTTTAGAGGGAACTTGCTGAGCTTGGGATTCGGCGTCAGGCCGACCTGTGCTTGTGTCTCATTGTCTGTCACCTACTGTGGTGTCACCTTTGGCAAATTACTTATCTTCTTTGTACCTCAGTTTCTTCATTTACAAAACAGAGAAAATGTTGTTGATAGGTGCTGTTGAGTGAGTTACAACTCAGAGCAACCATATGGATAATTACATGAAACACTGTGCCATCCTCACAATCGTTATGCTTGAGCCCATTGTTGCAGCCACTGGGTCGGTCCATCTCATTGAAGGTCTTCCTCTTCTTTGTTGACCCTCTACTTTACCAAGCATGATGTCCTTCTCCAGGGCCTTGTCCCTCCTGATGACATGTCCCAAGTATGTGAGATGAAGTATTGCCATCCTCGCTTCTAAGGAGCATTCTGGCTATAGTTCTTCCGAGACAGCTTTCTTCGTTCTTCTGGCAGTTCATAGTATATTCAGTATTCTTTGCCAACACCATAATTCAAAGGCATCAATTCTTCTTTGGACTTCCTTATTCATTGTCCAACTTTCACGTGCATGTGCGGCAATTGAAAACACGATGGCTTGGGTCAAGTGCACCTTAGTCCTCCAAGTGACATCTAGAGATGATAGTATCTGCTTATGTATTTTCTGAGGCTTAATGGTATAATTTATAAAACAGAATAGTGCCTGACACAAAGTAGAACCTCAAGAAATGGTAGCTATTTTAAAAGTTATTATGATTATAGCATTATTATTACTCTTACTACTGCTACCATTACCGTTACTACAACACTCAGTGCACAAAGCACATTGTAAAACATGAGCCCCTGTGCAGGTGTACAGATTATTGCAGGATAATGCGTAGGCTATCCTGATGAAGGTCTGTAATTACCCAGAACTTGCCGTTGATCTTTCCCTGCCCGTAACTCTTACAGAACAGCCACCTGGAGCCTTTTATATTGCGTGTCATAAAAAAAGCTCTGATTGGATTCCTAGGAAGTAGTGTGTGTAATAGCTCCGCCTGTCACAGAAGCAGAATTCATTTCCAGATTGAAACCGACTAGGGCTCTATCCACCTATTTCCACTGTGATGGGTTAGTTTTGATTTGTGTGTTGTAGTTATGCACACTGGCATATAAATTTGCATATAATAACTGCCTCAGGCCCGGTATGTAGGCATATTTAGATATGACTTCCCTTCCCTTCAAATTGTTCTAGTGAACTATCTCTTACTTCTCCCAGAAGGGGGCCCCATTTCCACTTCTTCCCTGCTAGTCTTAAGCATTCCCTGTCTTTATCTTAGCTTTATTCTTCTTAATCAAGGTGTTGATGAGTTAGTGCAGTCATTAATTCCATTCAAGAAACATTTATTGAGTGCCTACGATACAGTAGCACTGGCGACACCAACCAGCGAACCAGCCTTCATGGCCCACCCACCCTGTAAGGAGCTCTATGTTAGGACCTGAGAGAGAAAAAGTAGTGCATGTGATTCCTGTTTAGTTGGGGAAACTAAATATAGATCCATGAAGGATGTTACAAAGCAGAAAATCACCCAGTGCACAACACAATATGCTCTAAACTTTGTTCAGAAATACAGAAGTAACATATATCCAGGCCCTCAGAGACATAATAGGGAGTGACCTATGCCAGGCTTGGAGGGTACATAAGAGAATGTAACATAGCCCCTAAAATTAGGGAGCTCACAGTCTAGATGAGATAGACTGGTAAACAGATAATTTAATTCTGACTAGAATTAGAGGTAAATATCAAGGGTTTCAAAGGAGGTGAGAAATGTTGATTGGTAGAGAGGCGAATGATGACATTGCAGGAGGCCTGGGGGGAAATATGGAGCTAGAAATAACTAAGGCTTGTGCTGGGGCAAGAAACAAGGTTCAACTGAGGTGTACCAAGAGATGAAGCCAGAGGGATGGAGGATGGTTAATGGAGGTCTTGAATACGAGGGGAGTGAGTTGAAGAGTATCTGACAGTCAAGGAGGAGAGTCTTGTGTGCATGCAGTTAGTGAGCTCACATGCCTTGAGGGGTGACAGGAGAAAGTTGAATTTGAGGAACATTCTTCCAACAACTGTGTAAGATTGCCTGGAGAAAAGGAGACTAGCCAGGAGGCTGTTATGGTAATTACGGGTAAAGTCATTTAGTCTATGCTGGTTGATTTGTAAAATGAGAGAGGAAAGAAATCATCCATGTTAGAGATGGAGTAGATGATGAAACGAGGGGTGGACGTGTGACATGGAAGAGAGGTATCAAGGAGGAACTAAGGAAGACCTGCCTACCGAAGCCTTGCTCTTCCTCTCCCAAGGAGACACACACCCCAACTACTTTTGTGATCATATAAAAGCAACAGAATTAAATCTTCATTAGTCAAAATTTCCAGCCAGCACCCCTCCCCAGCCCATTTGCAGGACATTGATAATTGATGTTCATGATTATGGCCAAGACCTGGAAAAAGCAAATAAATTAGGTTCAATAGTCAGTGTTTAGGATCAACAGTCAGTGTTACATGAATGCATGTGCCTTCTAATTTATTGAATTTAGGAGCTCATGTGAGTCTGGTAATTTAAACTCTTAGGAAAACCAATGACTGTTGAGTTGACTCTGACTCATGGAAACCCATGTGTGTTAGGGTAGAACTCTGCAGCATAGGGCTTTTGATGGCTGATTTTTCGGAAGTGGATTGCTAGGTCTTTCTTTCAAGGCACCTCTGGTGGACTTGAACTGCTAAACTTTTGGTTATCAGCCAAGCTCATAACCATCTGTGCCACCTATTAACTCTCTTAAGATTATCCAATCAATTCAGGACCCTTTTGCTAGCCACTCCAGCCACCAAAGAATTTACTAAACTCACTTTAAATTATAATGAAATCGAGACACTGCCTAATATAATTATTTTCATGTATAAGTCAAGATATTTTCCCCTCCTCTCCCTTCTATAAGGGAATTCTAATTTATTTCTCTTTCCTTCTGTGTATAAAATATATATATTTTTTCTTGTTATACAAGAAAGAGAATCCTAATTTGCTGCTTTGGAACAAGCCACAGAATATAACCTAAATATGTTGAGCAAACTCTGGAGGTTAGAGAATCAAGTTCAGTTGACCTCATGCCACAAATTAAACTCTAGTCCATTTAAACAGCCAACAACAATAAATTAAGCTATTGTGCTTAAAGGACATTTGAAATGGCATTGGGCAGGATCAAGGGGTTTATTAAGTGAAAAGCACTTATTCCACTGCTCCTGTTGCCCGTCCTATCCAAGGGTGCTAGTTGCCTACTTTTCCTTGAAACTTGTAATGTTTGAGCTTTCATTTTAGTGTGCTGACGATCAAAACAGTGCCACAAGTTGGTGAAAGGTCACGTTTCTCTTCGTCATTTGACATGGAGGTGGGGGAAATGGTGATAAAGTCAAGAGAGTTGCCTTTTAAGAAATAACATTAAAATTCTCTAAAGTAAGACCTGTGTAGTAAGAGGTTGGCTAAATTGCAAGACACATTTAAGAGCATCGATAGTCTTATTTTCCTTTTAATTTGAGGTCATTTTGTCTGGTATTTCTTATAGCCATAGTCCAATAATGGTTTTAGTCACAAAATGACACAATATATAGAATAGAAATCTTGCTGTGGGGTGACCTAGAGGTGAATACACTTCAAATGGGTTGGAGATTTTAATAAGCTGGTTAAATATTTTATACTTATAGGTCTTAAAATATTGCAGAAAATGCTGGTCTTTCTTCTTCCCCTCAGTATATCATTAGTTATTCTAAACTTGTGGAGAGGGCTAAGACCTCCCCACTTCTCTTTCTGCCTTTTATTCCTACCCCATCTGTAGGCAATTAATATGGCTTTTACCCCATACGCAATGGGGTAATTGAGAATAAAAGCAGAACAGAGAAACTATTGAACATAGGGAGTTGCCAAATTCTTAGCAATGGATATTATTTGGCACTAAATTGTGTTCTATATATCCTGAAATGTAAGGCGTTTGGAGAGAATTTTTGTACAGTTCTTTACTGTGGCCTATTACCCATACCCTTCTCCTCCCCTTAAAATGACTAATGTGACAAAACTTTTCCCATTAGTCACCAGAACGGTTCATAAACTAATTGAAACGTATATGACTTAAGTCCCCCAAGCATCTGTCACCTTGTCCTAGTGTGGGGGCTTGTGCGTTGCTGTGATGCTGGAAACTATGCCACTGATATTCGAATACCAGCAGGGTCACCCATGGCAGACAGATTTCAGCTGGGCTTCCAGACTAAGACAGCCTAGGAAGAAGGACCCCATGGTCTACTTCTGAAAAGAATTAGCCAGTGAAAACCTTATGAATAGCAGCAGACCATTGTCTGATATAGTGCCAGAAGATGAGCTCCCCAGGTTGGAAGGCACTGAAAAGGCGACTGGGGGAGAGCTGCCTCCTCAGAGTAGACCTTAATAATGTATGTGGAGTCAAGCTTTTGGGACCTTCATTTGCTGATGTACCACGACTCAAAATGAGAAGAAACAGCTGCAAACAGCCATTAATAATTAGAACCTGGAAAGTACGAAGTATGAATCTAGAAAAATTGGAAGTTGTCAGAAATGAAATGGAACGCATAAACATCCATATCCTAGGCATTGGTGAGCTGAAATGGACTGGTGTTGGTCATTTTGAATCAGAATCATATGGTCTACTATGCTGGGCATGACAACTTGAAGAGGAATGGTGTTGCGTTCATCATCGAAAAGAACGTTTCAAGATGTATGGTGAAGTACAATGCTGTCAGTGATAGGGTAACATCCATAGGCCTTCAAGGAAGACCAGTTAATACGACTGTTTTTCAAATTTATGCACCAACCACTAAGGCCAAAGATGAAGAAACTGAAGATTTTTACCAACTTCTCAGTTTGAAATTGATCGAACATGCAGTCAGGATGCACTGATAATTACTGGTGATTGGAATGGGAAAGTTGGAAACAAAGAAGAAGGATGGATAGTTGGAAAATATGGCCTTAGTGATAGAAATGATGCCAGAGATGGCATGATTGAATTTTGCCAGACCAATGACTTCTTCATTGCAAATATCTTTTTTCACCAACATAAACAGTGACTATACACGTAGGCCTCATCAGATGGAATACACAGGAATCAAATTGACTACATCTGTAGGAAGAGACAATGGAAAACTCAATATCAATGTCAGAAAAACGCCAGGGGCTGATGGAGGAACAGACCATCAATTGCTCATTTGCAAATTCAAGTTGAAACTGAAGAAAACTAGAACAAGTCAATGAGGGCCATATACGACCTTGATATCCCACCTGAATTTAGAGACCATCTCAGGAATAGGTTTGACACATTGAACACTAATGACTGAAAACCAGACGAGTTGTAGAATGACATCAAAGATATCATACATGAAGAAACCAAGAGGTCATTAAGAAGTCAAGAGAGAAAGAAAAGACCAAGATGGATATCAGAGGAGACTCTGAAACTTGCTCTTGAACATTGAGTAGCTAAAGCAAAAGGTAAGAATGATGAGGTAAAAGAGCTTAACGGAAGATTTCAAAGGGTAGCTTGAGGACACAAAGTAAAGTTTTATGATGACATGTGCAAAGACCTGGAGATAGGAAAGCAAAAGAGAAGAACACATTCAGCATTTCTTAAGCCAAAAGAACAGAAGAAAAAATTAAAGCTTTGAGTTGCAATACTGAAGCATTCTACAGGGAAAATACGAAATAACACAGGAAGCATCAAAAGAAGATGGAAGGACTACACGGAGTCACTATACAGAAAGCACTGATCGATGTTCAACCCTTTCAGGAGGTAACATATGATCAGGAACCGGTAGTACTGAGGGAAGAAGTCCAAGCTGCACTTAAGGCACTGGTGACAAACCAGGCTTCAGGAACTGACGGGATACCCATTGAGATGTTTCAACAAATGGATGCAGCATTAAAGTGCTCACTTGTCTATGCCAAGAAATTTGGAAGACAGCTACCTGACCAGCTGACTGGAAGAGATCCATATTTATGACTATTCCCAAGAAAGGGGATCTGACCAAATGTGCAATTATTGAACAATACCATTAATATCACATGCAAGCAAAATTTTGCTGAAGATCATCGAAAAGTGGCTGCAGCATTATATCGACAGGTAACTGCCACAAGTTCAAGCCAGATTTAGAAGAGGATGTGTAATCAGGGATATCATTTCTGACGTCAGGTGAGTCCTGGCTGAAAGCAGAGTACCAGAAATATGTTAACCTGTGTTTTATTGACTATGGTAAGGCATTCAACTGTGTGGATCATAACAGATTATGGATAACATTATGGAGAATGGGGATTCCCGAACACTTAATTTTGCTCATGAGGAGTCTGTTCATGGATCAAGAGGCAGTCATTCAAACAGAATGAGGGGATACTGCAGGGTTGAAAGTCAGGAAAGGTGTGTGCCAGGGTTGTATCCTTTCATCATTTCTATTCGATCTGTCTGCTGAACAAATAATCTGAGAAGTTGGACTATATGAAGAAGAAAGGGGCATCAGGATTGGAGGAAGACTCATTAACAACCTGTGTTATACAGGTGACAGAACCTTCCTTGCTGAAAGTGAAGAGAACTTGAAGCACTTACTGATGAAGATCAAAGACCATAGCCTACATCTCAACATAAAGGAAACAAAAATCCTCACAACTGGACCAATAAGCAAAGAAGAAATTGAAGTTGTCAAGGATTTCATTCTTCTTGGATCAACAATCAATGCCCATGGAAGCAGTAGTCAAGAAATCAAACGGCGTATTGCATTAGGCAAATCTGCTACAAAAGATCTCTTTAAAGTGCTGAAAGCAAAGATATCACTTTGATGATTAAGGTGAACCTAGACCAAACTATAGTATTTTCAATCACCTTTTTTTTTCATATGCATGAGAAAGTTGGACTATGAAAAAGGAAAACGGAAAAATTGACCTATTTGAATTGTGGTGTTGGCAAAGAATATTAAACCTACCATAGACTGTCAGAAGAACGAACAAATCTGTTCTGGAGGAAGTAGACCCAGAATGCTCCTTAGCAGCTAGGATGGTGAGACTCTGTCTCGCTTACTTTGGACATCTTGTTATCAGGAGGGGCCAATCCCTGGAGAAGGACATCATGCTTGGTAAAGGATGGGCCAGTGAAAAAGAGGAAGACCCTCAATGAGATGGACTGACACAGTGGCTGCAACAATGGGCTCAGACATACCTACTATTTTGAGGACGGGATGGCATCGGGCAGTGTTTTGGTCTGTTATACACAGGGTCACTATGAGCTGTAGCTGACTCGACAGCACCTAACAGCAATAACATTTTTTTGGAAGTGTCACCAGATCTTTCTTCTAACGTGCCTCTTGGTTGGCTCAAACCACCAGCCTTTCTGTTAGCAGTCAAGGACATAAGCCGTTTGCACCACCCAGGGACTCCAGATAAGCACACAGATCATGTAAAACAAGACTTCTCTACTTAATATTTTCTCTATTAATGCTCTGTTGTATGAAAACTTTATTTGGCTTCTTCCTAATCTATAGAATAATATCAAAACTCTATAGCCTGACATTCAATGTCATCCACTGTAAAAATTGTGTGGGAGCAGTGTCTGACCTCCTCCAACCCCACAGGGGGGAAGGAGAAGCAAGATTAACAGCCCAGGGCTTATTCCTGTGAGGTGGAGGTCAGACATGCCTCCTCTCTCTGCCATCTTTACTAATTCTCACAACAAATGCCCCTCACACAACACTCTCTTCTTCTCTGCTGGATTTGATAATTCATTGCAATGGCCACACAGAACTCAAAGACCATACTCACGATTGTGGGGTTTAATATTAAAAGTAACAATTACAATTCAGGCTGAGGAACACTCGGGATACAGTTCTTTCATCAGAACAGCCTCTCCTCAGCTATGCTGGCAGGCGAGCCTCTCCCTGGCCCTCAGTCTCTGCCCAAAGGCACTCAGCTTTCTCTCTCCATGGGACAGGGAAGCCCACCGCTGTCTCCTGCTGCCAGGTCTCTCCTTCTTTGGTGGTGGTGGGCTCCTCCTCTCTGCTCTGGAATTGACTCTCTTTTAATGCAAAACTGACCAATCCCCTTGGGTGGGAGTTACAAGAGTTACGAGACCGTGGCTAGAAAGGCCACACACAAAAAATCAATCAGTAATCAATCACATCACATCCGCATTCTGGCCTGAAGCCAGTTTCACCTCCCACTTGTCTATAAGACCCTTTTCCATGTCACTAAACTAGTTTTCTCACAGTAGTTCCTGCCACACCTATAGTCTAGGCTTTTCGGCTTCCATGTTTTTCTTATAGTTACAACCACTCACAAAGCCCTCTCCTTTCCTTTGACTTACCTCGTCTCTAAGGCCCAGGAGGTCTGTCTTGACCATTTAAACATTCAGGATTTCCTCTCCTTTGAACTTCTGTAGCCACTTTATTGCTACTTATATGTGGACAGCTTAAAAGTTTTCTTTTTTCAAATCTAATTTTAAATTTTAGATTACGTACAGTAAAATATACTTTTTAGTGTAAAATCGATGGCTTTTTGACAAGTGCATAGTTGTACAACCACCACCACGATCAAGACAGAGAGCTGTCCCATCATCCCCACAAATTCTCTCGTGTTGCCATTTTGTAGTCAAGTCCTCCTTACACTCCTAACCCCTGGCAACCACTGACCTGTTCTATATGCTGATATTTTGTCTTTTCAGAATGTCATATAAATGGAGTCATTTAACATAGCCTCTTAAATCTGGCCCCTTTCACTGAGCATAATGCGTTTGAGATTCATCTATGTTGATGTGTGTATTAACAGTTCATTCTTTTTCATTGCTGCGTAGTACTCCATTGTATGAGTGTACCACAGCTTATCCATTCACCAGTTGATGGATATTTGGATTGTTTTTTGCTTTTGGTGAGTATGAACAAAACTATAAACATTTCATACAGACTTGTGTGTGAATATGCTTTCATAACTCTCCTACCTGGGATTAAGATTACTAGGTCGTATGGTAAATGTATGTTTAACTTTATAAGAAACTGTCAGTTTTCCAAAGTGGTTGTACCATTCTTCCTTCCCACTAGTAATGTATGAGAATTCCAGGTGTTCTACGTGCTTTCCAATACTAGTATGTGCGATCAGTAATTTTAATTTTAACCACTCTGGTAGATGTGTAGAGGTGTCTCATTAAGGTTTTAGTTTGTATTTCCCTAGTGACTAATGATATTGGGTATCTTCTCAAGTGTTTATTTTTCATCTACGTATTTTATTTGATGAAATAGCTGTGATAGTATTTGCCCATTAAAAAAAAAATTGGGCTGTATCTTTTCTTATTGTCGAATATGAGAGTTCTTTGTATATTCTGAGTTTAAGTTCTTTGTCAGACGAGATTTGCAAGTATTTACTCCCAGTCTGTGGTTTGTTTTTTAATTCTTGTAACAATGTCTTCAACAGAACAAAATTTTTAGCTTGGGAAAAGTCTAATTTATCCATTTTTTTGCTTATATGGATCTTGATGTCATATCTATAATCAAATTGCCTAATGAAGGTTTTCTCCTGTTTTTATTTAAAAATTTTATAGTTATACTTTTTAAATAAAGGTCTAGGATTCATATGAACTATTGCTCATAAATTATATAAGGTATAGGGTGTAGTTTATATAATTGCATATGGATTTCAAATGTTCAGCATCTCTTGTTCATTGAATTGCCTGTGTGTGCAACTCTGTCAAAACTCAATTGACTCTACTTGTGTGGGACTACTTCGGACTCTCTATTCTGTTCCATTGATCTATCCTTCTCTGATAATTCCAATATCTGGGTCACCTCAAGTTTATAATGTGTTGATTATCTTTACTGTTAAGAATAGGCCAGATTTTCCTTCTTAGCATGTTGAGTAAGTTTAGATTATATCCTTGATATGTTGAACATGAAATTGTGAGATTCCGAGTTTTGTTTAAATGAGTGATTCTCAATCTGGAGTGATTTTCCCCCCGACAGGAAATGTTGGGCAATGTCTGGAGACAACTTTGGTTGTCCCAACTGGGAGAGTGCTACTACTATTTAGTGGATAGAGGCCAGGGGTGTTTTTACTTATCCTCAATGCACAGTGAAGCCCCCGGAACAAATAATTATCCAGCCCAAAAATGTCAATAGTGCATAACTTCAGAAACCCTTGCTTAAATATTCTGGAGAATGTTTGATTCAAATCACAAAGCTCTGTCTCACCTTCTGTGGAAATGCTTTAGTATCACTTCTGTTTTCAAAGCCTTTGCTATGCTTCTTTGGGTGTGTACCCCCCATGCAGTGCTTGGAGGTACACCAAAAATCTGTATCAGTTCATACACAGAATTGGGAGACCTCCTCCTCCAGCTCTCTCCTCCCCAGATTTCCCCAATACTTTCCAGATCTTTTTTTTTTTTTTTTTCCAGATCACAAGGGCTCCTTTTCCTTGTCCTTTGGCTTAAGAAGTCTGCTTTCTTTCAGAGTCTTAAATTAACCCTCCCTCCCTCCCACCTCCCCCCCTCCCCCCACCCACCATGCATGACTGGGGCTGTTTTCAGGGCAAAGTGGAAAGAGGGAAGAGAGAATAATAATAATAATAATGGCGAATCCCCCAAATTCTTTGGAAGGTAAGGACCCATTTTCCTAGTTCCTCTGATCAGACAGATCGCTCCCCTGACCCATGGCATTTTAGGTACCTGCATCACTGCTATGGCTACAGCAATCAGTACAGCTTCCTGACTGGGGCTCACCTTGGCGCAGGACCAGTGGAGAAGAAGGAGGGAAAGAAACTCCCAGGATTTCTCTAAACCCTGTGGCACGCAGAAGTCCCCTTTCCTAGTCCTCTAACCACAGGAAGGGGTTCCTCTCTGAGTTTTTTCTGTCTGTGCTCCTGAGCAGTTCTGGGATAAAGGCTGCTCTTAGGACACAGTTGGCATATGAAGGAGGAAACTACAACAACCAAACAAATAAGCTCACTGCTGTACTGGTCGTTCCTCAGGTTTTGACTTCCCTTCCCAATCTGCATGCCATTATTTACTTTTTAGAACTCTCAGGCACTTAACTTTTTATGTTTAGTCCAGAGTTTTTAGTTGTAATCAGTCAGAGGGATAGGCTGTACAAGCAGTCCCCAGGTTACAAACGAGATCCCTTCCTAACTGTGTCTTTAAGTCGAATTTGTAGTAAATTGCAACAGGTACGTACAGTTCTTATTTAGCCTTACTTTAGTGCAACAAAAGGCTGGAAGCCTTTTTAAAGATTTAAAAGCTGAATGTACAGCAAACTGAAGATGATTGTGATGAAGAATTTGTTGCAAGAAGGGGTTGGTTCAATCATTTCAAAGTGGGGGCAAATTTACATTGCGTTAAAAGGCAAATACGAGTTGTCTGTAAGTCAGATATTTGTAACCCAGGGACTGCCTGTATTTGGCTTACTCCATCTTGACTGGTGCCAGAAGTGATTTCCTTTCTTTTTTTAAGAAAGATGAAGAAAGTGAGTAAATCTGGGTGGTAAGTAGATTTTCTTTAGTTTCAAAGTGTCCTTGGTATTCATGTATACTCTACAGTTCTCAACCTCTCTTACTGTTCGTTGTGGCTATGTGATTACATCTAATGAAAAGCGAGTACATCAATGAGCTGTATTACTTTCAGGCATTGCCCAAAAACACCACGCACAGTTCTCCATGCTGTTGCTCATTGTTTAGGTGAGAGCAGAAAATCCAGAAAATGACTCCAAGCACACTCAAGAGAAAAGCAAAGACACGTTTTGGAAAAACCCTGGATCCCTGAGTTACTACATGGAGGTGATGTGCCCGTGATGGCTACTTGGGCCAAATCAGACTGTTACATGAGCAGGAAATAAGCTCTTATAGGGTTAAAACTGTGAAATAGCAGCTAGTTTATTACCCTAACAAATACGATCTTTAGTGGGCAAGTAGACTTTCTCTCTGACTTGACCATTGAGTAAAATGTCTGACTTTTGATGAGTTACTTTCTATCTCTCTTTCTAGTTTAGCCCCCCATCAAATGGGGTATATTATCTGACCCATTAGTATCTCCCTTTTCTTCCTACAGCAATGTTGAAAAGATAAATGAAGCAATCTTTGAAAGATTTTGAACTCTTTGGAGGAAAGAGAGTATATAAAGACAAGGTATTATTATTATCATAATTTTGAGCACCATTCTGCCAAGTACACTGAGAAAAATTATTAATCATCCCTTAACTTTGACAGAACATAAGTATCATTTTTGCAATTGAGATCTGCAGATAATTAAAAAGTGCACTGCGTCTGCCTACCAATTGCCACCTTCCTCTTGATTATCGTAGGCCCTTGAATAGCATCATTCACAGGCATTGTGCCTCTGACAGGCCTTCAGGATACAGCTCTGGAAGCCTGAGAAGTAAATCTACATTAGGAGAATTCACTATTGACAGGATTTCTTGGCATATCGTTCAGGAAAACAGCACACAGTGCCTGTCTGTCCATATCACTTATTAAAATGTGGTTTAATTAACCAAGGAGGGCCACTGTGAAGAAGACTGCTCTGCCCAAATTTTGATTTGTGTGATGTTTAAAGTGATCAGAAGCTCCTTTAAGAAGCCAGGTGGTAAAAATGGAGGGAGTCATTCACCTGAGTGATTAAATTAGAAGCAGCTGTGACACACACAGTTCCGTCAAAGACATTCCTGGAAAATTACTGCTCCTAACCTTCCACAAGGAGCCCTGCTGGTGCAATGGTTAAGCGCCAGTCTACTAACTGAAAGATGGGTGGTTTGAACCCACCAGCTACTCCTCAGGAGAAAAGACCTGGTGATCTGCCTTCATAAAGATTACAGCCTAGGAAACCCTATGGTGCAGTTCTATTCCATCCTAAAGGGTTACTATGAGTTGGAATTGATTCAACAGCCACAAAACAACCTCTCATAGGAGTTTCTTGGTAGCACAAATGGTTAACACACTCCACCGCTAACCAAAATGTTGGAGGTTTGAGTTCATCCAGTGGCTCTTTGGAAGAAAGTCCTGATGATTTACTACCAAAAAAGTCAGCCACTGAAAACCCAGTGGAAGTTTTACTCCGACACACATGGGGTCACCACGAGTTGGAGTCCACTTGATGGTGACTGGCACCTCCCATAACGAGAGGAGGAGAGGAGGCTAAAGCTGCAAAAGGCAGGTTCTCTGGATGGTTCTCAGCCATAGCTGACAACCAGATCACCTGGGCAGTTCTTTATAAGTACTGATTTCCAGGTTCCAACCCAGACCTACCTACCATGTCAGAATCCCTGGGGGGTAAGGCACTGAGATCTGATTTTTTTTTCCCCTTTAAATTTTTTTGAAAAATCTTTTTGTTTTGAGATAATTATAGGTTCATATGAAGTTGTAAGAAATAATACAGAGATATACTGTCTATCCTTTACTCAGTTTTCCTCAATAAAAATATCTTGCAAAACTGTAGTATAAGTCCTGACGTATGCCACAATACGGATGAGCTGGAAAACATTATGCTGAGCAAAATAAGCCAGCCACAAAGGGACAAATAGTATAGGCTCTCACTTACATGAAATAAACAAATACTAGAAAGCAGAAATTATTACTGGTTACCAGGGATGTGTGGGAGGTGGGTGGAGAGGGTGCATTGAATGTATGTTAATGGGGTGGGATCATTTGGAAAAAGATAGCAAGTATCTGAAGAATGTAGTCTATGTCTCTGAATTGCACATGTAGAAATTGTTGATTTGCTACATTTTGTTGTGTATATTTTCACACAATAAACAGAATAATAATTTAAAAAAGCATGGTATAAAACCTCAACCAGGATATCACCATTGCTACAATCCACCAATTTTGTTCAGATTTTCCATTTTATTTATATCCACTGTGCTTTTGTGTTTGTGTATTTAGTTCTATGCAATTTTATCACATGTGGAGGTTCATGTATCCACCATCATGGTCAAGATACACAACCATTCCATCACTGCACAGGTCCCTTGTTACAGTCACAGTCACTTCCCCCCAGTGTCTTCCTCCATCCTTAATCCTTGGCAACCACTGATCCATTCTCCTTCTCCATAATTTTGTCAGTTCAAGACTGTTAATAGAATCATACATTATATAACCTTTTAGAATTGGCTCTTTTCACTCAGCATGATTCTCTGGAGATTTATCTACATCGCTGTGTGTATCAGTAGTTTCTTTTTATTGCTAAGTAGTATCCCTTAGTTTATACATAAAAAAAAAAAACATACCACGGTTTATTTAATAATTCACCCAGTGAGGGACATCTGAGTTGTTACCGTTTTTGGCTATTATGAGAAAAGCTGCTATGAACATTTGTGAGTACAATTGCTAGGCCATGTGATAATTGCAGGTTTAGTTTTATAAGAAGCTGACAAACTGTTTTCTAGAGTGGCTGTAACATTTGACATTCCCACCAGCGATCTATGAGTGACCCAGTTTCTCAGCATCATCAGCGTTTGGTGTTGTGAGTTTTTTTTTTTTTTTTTTTAATTTAAGCCGTTCTGATGGGTGTGATATCTCATGGTCATGTCCATTGGCATTTCCCTAAGAGTGAATCAAACTGGACATCTTTTCATGTGCTTACCTGCCACTTGTATATCCTCTTTGGTGAGATGAGTGTTCATGTCCGTTTTCTTTTGCCTGTTTTTTTTTTTTTTAAACTGGATTTTTTACTGTTTTGAAAGTTCTCTATATATTCTACAAACAAGTCCCTTGTTGAATATGTGGTTTGCAAATATTTTCTTCTAGCCTGTCGTGTGTCTTTATATGCCCTTAACAGAGCAAAATTTTAAATTTTGACAAAGTCCATTTTATCCTTTTTTCCTTCATGGATTGTGCTTTTGCTTTCAGATCAAAGAACTCTTTGTCTAGCTTTAGACACTGAAGATTTATTTCCTTTATGACTTTTTCTAAAAGTTTTATGTTTTACACTTAGGTCCATGGTTCAGTTTTAGCTAATTTTTGTGTAAGTTGCAAGGTTTGCATTGATGTTTATTTATTTACTTTTTTAACCGACGGATGTACAATTGCTCTGGAACCTCTTCTTGAAAAGGTTTTCTTTTCTCCAATGAATTGCTTTTGCACTGTTGTCAAAAATCACTTGGGCATATTTGTGGGTCTCTTTCTGGCTTCTCTATTCTTTTCCATTCATCTGTTTGTCTAACTCTCCACCAGTGCCACACTGTCTTGATTACTAGAGTAAGCCTTCATACTGGGTAGCATGATTCCTCCTACTTTCTCCTTCATCAAAATTATTTTAGCTATTTTAGAGCCGGTGCTTTTCCTTATGAATTTTAGAATAAACTTATCTATGTTTACAAAATGTTTACAAAATAATTTGCTGAGATTGAAATCTGTTTTTAAAATGACTCTCCAGGAGACTCTGATGATGGTTCAGGTTTGGGAACCACTCTTCACCCGTCGGCCACTTTCTCCATTGCTCACTAAAGCCCTGGCCACCTGCGCCTCCCTGCTGTTCAGTCAACAAGCCCGGCTTACACCCGCCTTCTCCTCTGCGTGATCTTGTATCTTCAAGAGCCTCATCCTTCACTGGATTTAGGTCTTTCCATAGAAGTTACCTCTTCAGATAGACTTTTTCTGACCACCTTTTAAACCTTCTCCTAAAATCTTCTTTTCTCTAGCCCCTGGCCTGATTTATTTGTTTTCATAGCATTTAGTGTTATCTGAAATTATTTTGTACATATTTAATTTATTTATTTGTCAGTCTCTACCCAGCAGACTGTAAGCCCAAACAAGTCATGAGCTTTATTAGTTTTGTTCAGCCTTGTATCCCCAGCACCTGGAACACTGCTAGGTGCATGGAAAGGACTCCATAAATCTTTGTTGAATAAATTGTTCAACTTCCCATTAAAGTGGACTGTAGGACTTTCATGTCAAATCAAAGAAATGATAAGGAAACACTTATCACAATATTAGAGGCACCAGAGAAATCAAGTCAGGACATAAGCTTTGAAAATAGCATGTAGTATGTAGCAATAAGGGTATTACAAACACAAACAAATTACAGGTGAAAAATAAAGGACTCAATAAATACTTTGGAATAGTTGTTGCAATGGAGAAATACTCCACTGGAAATATTCCACTAGAATATTTCTACATCTGGAAAGTGAAACAGATAAGTCTGTTATTAAATTAAAAAACAAAAAAACAATATGTTGAGTGCCCATTCCATACAGCTATAACAGGGATACTTGAGTTGTACTGAAGTCTGGTGGCAATTAGCAGAAGTATTTCCAAGGAACTAGGGATGTATTTTAAAGACTTTCTAGGATTTAGTCTCCAATTGCCATACACTATTCAAGAGAATTTCCTGGTCATGTGTGAGTAGCTTGTCTAACCATACCAGTTGTCATGGCTATTCCTAAGTCTTGTGTTGGTTTGTACCAATACAACTCTGACTCACCTTATGTTAGAACAGAACCTGAATATGGACCTCAATATCCTGAATGCCTTTGGGGCATTTTTATATGCAATGGACTCCTTGACTTCTGCAACTGACTGAGCACTAAAAAATACCCACTGCCGTATAGTCGATTCCGACTCATAGAGCTGCTGGTATTTTCATGGTATTTGGAACAGCTGTGGTGTACTTGAATGAGCCTTGCTTTTAGAGCCAAATGGACATGGATCCAAATTCTGGTCATATCCCTTATGTGAATATCAAAAACTCATTGCGTCTCAGTTTCCTCTTTCCTATTTTAATGACCTGGTGTTCTGTTTCCAAAAGATTACAGCTATTGAAGGCTCTGTGGAGTGCAACTCTACTCTGAAACATATGGGATCACCATGAGTCAGAATCAACTTGATGGCAATGGGTTTTTATTTATTTATTTATTTTTACTGAATACCATTAAATGAGAGAATTTATAAACATGCTTAGCACAGTGCTTGGTATATAGAAGGAGTAAGTTCAACAAGTTTTTCAACCCTTGATGAATAGAACCCAAAAGACTTTTCTACTTTTCAATGCATTTGAAAGTCTGTATCTAACTCTTATCAGGACAACCACAGTACAAGTGATTTCTGGAGGGGTTAACATATCTCGGAGAGGCAGCAAGTTACCGAGGAAAGAGCACAGGGCTTCAAAACTGTCCTAGTGTGGATCTGTTTAACCATGCTGTGTTACTTTGAGTGAGTCACCAATCCTCTCTGCATCTCAGCATTCCTCATCTACTAAATGGGGGTAACAATATGCTAGTTTTTTTTTTGTATGGAGGGTTAAGATATGATGATGAGTGTGAAAAAACTTTGAAGAGTTGATATATTTTCACAGATAGGAATTACTGTGTAGTGCAATTTTCTTGATTTTCTAAATAAAAATACTAAAACAAAAACCAATATCCTGTAAACTGTAGAAAAGAAAAACCCTCATGTGACAAATTCTCCTTTTCCCTGAACTTAAGGAACTCAGCTGATCAAACTCATTGCCCTCTAGCACTGGCTTTATATTTCTTAAGTATTAAACAATATGGTTATTACCATAGCCTTTCAAGGAATTTCTGGATGGGAACTTACCTCACCTGCTTTTTATCTGAATGGCTCTTCAGGTAGGGCTGAAGTGTTCCTTTGCCAATTTTTTGTTTAAAAGATTTTGGGTACACTTCTGGTTCAAGACGGTAGATTAAGCACGAGTATTTTCTCCTTACTTAAAAGAAGATGGAAACTCTGGTGGTGTAGTGGTTAAGAGCTATGGCTGCTAAACAAACGGTTGGCAGTTTGTTTGGTAAAGGTTGGTAAACAAGAGGTCTACCGGGCGCTCTTTGGAAATCTTATGGGGCAGTTCTACTCTGTCATATAAGGCTGCTATGAGTCGGACTTGATGGCAGCGGGTTTGTTTGCGTGTTTTTTTTTTTTTTTTTGTAAAAGAAGATAGCAAAACCATTAAGAAGGTATTATCATGTGGGAGAGGAATCACCAGAAAAGTAGAATTTTAAACAAATTTCTTGAAGATGTTATGTGGGTAGAAGGGGATTCACTGAAGCAGAGAGAAAGCAGTTACAGCCCAGAATATGTATAAGTGGGTTTGTGTGCATGCTTGGGGGTGGGGTTGGGAACTGTGGTGAAGGATCTCTGCCCCCAGACTTAGAGATGGCAACCATAATAAAGTGAGACTAGAAACAGGTGAGTTAATTTAATGTATTTGGAATGATCAACCTGGTAAACCTGTCCTTCACTGCTTCCAGGGACAGCAGTCAAATATTTACTGCCAGGCCCTATACATCAGTACATCTTTCTACAAATTTTGGAAGACCCATCTGAGGAAGACCTAGGGTAGAATTGTGTGATTTTGGTAGCCAAGAACAAAGACTTTCAAACTATGACAATTAGGGGTCTCTGCTCATTCTCCTGAAGTGAAATTTGTCAGTTAGCAATCCAAAGAAATCCAAGTCATTAAACCTCATTCTTAAATATGACTGGAGATGTTTAAGAAAAGCCAAAATAAATACATAGAGGTAAAACTAAAAAAAAAAAAAAAAAAAAAAAAAAAAAACACTAAGTAAAAACAAATAATTGAAAAGAAACACTAATTGGTATTTTCAGAGAGATTTAAAAATGTAGTGCCGTCATAAAACAGGAATAGAATGCTATAGAAAAGGAACACTCATACTTAGAAAAGTTCTTAGAAATATGAAATGTAATTGATGAAATTTTATAAAATCAATAGAAAGATAAAGTTGAGGAAAATTTCTAGAAAGTAGAACAAAAAGGGAGATACATAATAAAAGAAAAGGTAAAGGAACATAAAAGACCAATACAGAAGGTACAACATTTGGCTAATAGAATTTTCAGAATGAGAGAACAAAGAAAATGGAGGAAAGACCATTTTAAAAAGATAATAATAGCAAACTTCTCAAAGTTGTAAGTGAGGTACAAGTGTTCAGATTGAAAGAGCCTGTGAAGTGCTAAGCAGGGTTCATCAAAAAAACAAAAACAAACAAAAAAAAAACCTAGACACATTATTGCAGAAATTCAGAAAACCAAGTTTAAAGAGGCTAAAATATCAAAAAAAAAAAAAAAACTACCGACAAATAAAATCAAGCTGGCATCAGATTTTTCAACAGCAACATAGCATGAGAGAGTTTTAGAAGACAATAGGATAATGCTTTCAAGTTGTGAGAAAAATATTTTTTAATTGAGAATTCTACATCCAGCCAATTGTCAGTTAAGTATGATTTTCAGACATACAATGACTTTTAAGGGTCCCAAGACCCTTTATTTTTGTGATGAACTTTTTATTATAGTACAATATACATATGTGAACAAAAGTACACAAAGTGAGCACACTGATATCACCATGTATCTGGAAAAGGAAGTAGAACATTGACTATACCTGCAAAATACCCCTCGTCCACCTTCGAGTCACTACCCGCAAGGTAACTATTATCTTGATCACTATCACTATCATTTAGTTTTCCCAGTTTGGGAACATTATTAAACAAGCACCTTTCCTAAGGAGTTATTTGAGGTTGTATAATAGGGCAGTGAACGAAAAAGGAAGAAGTGATAAGGTAGAAGACACCATGGATCTCATACTGTTGAGCATGGAAGGGAAGTCCACACAGGAACGAGGGGCTGCAACGGCTCAGGAGAGATGTTCCTGAAGGAGAAAGGGATGCTCAATAGATTAGTGAGATTGATAGGGTGGAAAATGTGAGAACATGATGAAAGCACAGATTAAAGGTAAAAGTAAAAGTAGAAGCTATTAGAAAGAGGTAAAAACAAAACAAAAAACAGAGAAAAGATAAGAAATTATGAACAAATATAGAATGTCCTAAAAATTGGACAAAAGTTAGTATAATTTAATAAGAAACAATGTTATGGATTAAATTCTGTCCCCTACAAAATATGCGTTACAATCCTAACCCCTATGCCTATGAATGTACTGCATTTTACACAAATAACGTGCACCTTCTATGTTTGTTTGCCAACCACTCCCTCCTCCCATGAGGTATTTACATAAGTGTGCTAGGCTAATTTTTTTTTTTTTTAACAGCGATGTGTAAAAAAAATTGGCATAGCAGCACTTATGAAAATACCTCATGGGAGGAGGGATTGGTTGCAGACCAACCTAGAAGGCACATGTTATTTTCATCAAAATACAGTAGTTATGTTTGGAAATATGATTTTATTTATTATGTTGATTATGTTATACTCAAGCAGAGTGGGTTCTAAATCTAATCACTTCTGAGTTATTAAAAAAAGCAGGTTAGACCCAGAGATACATACTATCAGGAGGAAGACAGATGCCATAGAAGGATCCTCTACAAGCCAAGGAACTAAGGACTCTCAGGACTCCCTTACTAAGAAGGAATTGACATAGCTGAGATCCTGATTTATACTATTAGCCCTCAGAACTAGGAGAAAATAAATTTCTGTTTTTCAAAGCCACCCACTGTGGAATTTCTGCAACAACAAGGCTAGGTAACTAAACAAATAGCAAACCGAATAGAATGGATTCCAAACAACATATGGAATGCATAAGCTAAAAATAGTTGGGATACGATGAAGATAGCGAATATTTCTTCTTTCTGAGCAAGGAGAACGCAATTAGAAATTCTAGAGTTTGAAAACAAAACTACTTAACAAAGACATGGCCTTAATATGGTTTGACAAAAATAGAGTGGTTTTGAATAATTGGTATAGTGTGGAAAAGTAAAATTCATTTGAGTTTGTTACTAAGAACATTCTCTCATGAGTGGCTGAAAATTTGAGTCATTGGACCTATAGTGAAAGACATACGAATATAGGGCAGTGCCCACGCTGCAGTGAAACAACATAATCTAAGTAATACAGATAAGTGTGGGGCTGGGACAGCTAGCTGCACAGTGGCTGCCCAGCCAGGCACTACATTTCCCGTCTCCTTTGCATCTGGGTGGGTCCCTGTGACTAGGTTCTATCCAATGCACATGAGGGAATGTGCAGGCCACATGCAGTCCTGGCCCATGAAAGCATTCTGCATTGTGCTTGTCTGTGCTCTTTTCCTGTTCCCACTGGCTGAAATAGAATGACCTGCAGGTAGACCCTGAAAGTCAAGATGCTCAAGATGGCAGAGCGCAGTCACCCTGGGTTCCTGAACGATTGAGTAGAGGATGGCTGCTCCATTGATTTGTTTACCTTCCCAGTACAGTTACCTGAGCTTTCTGCTCAAGTACTATTATGTTTGTGCCATTTTACATCTCTGAATTTACTTGTTACAGTAATTAACTATGATGACTAATCCAGGTTAATTGGTTTTCAACTCTTTGACTCTATAGATAAAACACCAAATAAACCAAACCTAGTGCTGTCGAGTCAATTCCGACTCATAGTGGCCCTATATATGACAAGGTAGAACTGCCCCATAGGGTTTCCAAGGCTGTAAATCCTTATGGAAGCACTAAGCAGGCTACCACATCTTTCTCCCGCAGAGTGTCTGGTGGGTTCAAACCTCCAATCTTTTCATTAGGAGCCGAGCACCAACCTGCATCACCAAGGCTCCTCCTGACAAAGCACAGAAGACTTAATTACGAGTAAAAATAGAATGTAAGTGTTGTCAGCCTTAACAGTGTAAAGTATAGCTGTCAATGTGAGGAGGTGGAAGTGGGGGAACGAGGAGGGGAGATGGAGAGAAGGGTAGAGACGTCAATATCTTCATCTTACTTAGCGGGGAGCCCAGTGATACTGCCTGTAGTTAGTGGAAAGCCTTGAATATGTTGATTATTGTCCCAGTTACCTACAACTGAAAAAACCTTTGCCTTGAGTCGATTCTGACTCGTAGTGATCCTATAGGACAGAGTAGAACTGCTACATAGAGTTTCCAAGGCACGCCTGTTGGATTCGAACTGCTGACCTTTTGGTTAGCAGCCATGGCACTTAACCCCTACGCCACCAGGGTTTCCATACAATTGAAAATGCAACAAAAATATTGATATAACTATATGGAGAGGTGGGTGACAATAGGAAGGTGAGTTAAATCCTTACTATATCTAATATCTAAAGTTGATCAAGAAACAGTGGTATAACCTCATAGGAAGATATAGAGATGACCATCTTAAGAATTGATCACAGCATCAGTTTAAAGTGGTTACCCATGAGAAACAGGTCTAGAGGTGAGGGAAGGTAGCTTAGGGGAAATTTGGTCTTTTCCTCTTCTCTCCCTCCCTTCCCCCACCTCCCTTCCCTTGTTCTGTCCCTTTGTCTTTCTCTCTTTCTTTCCCTTCATTCATCTATGTATCTGTCTGTCTGTCAGCCCTTCTGTACTATTTTATATGTTAAACATGTACTCTCATTATTTCCCTTAAAATTTAAAATATTTAAAGGTATTCTAAGTAAGTAAACATTATAAATTAGGTTTCTCAAGAGAACAAGTGTTTTTTTTTTCTTTCTTTCCTTCAAGTGCTTGAGGGGCGCTCAGTTATTAATAATTGATATTCAACTTAAATATTCAACTTACACATCATTTTTATCTGTTTATTAAAATAGGTCCCCAGGTACCTGGTCATGGGATATTTTTACTGTCCATCACTGTGGGTGATTGCATGCCCTTGGAAATACTGAAAATGCAGTCCTTTGAGAAGAGTTCGCAATTCAGGGTTTTCACATTCACAGTGATCTCCTCACTCCCCTGCAGGCCCAACAATTAATCTGATTTTGTAAGGCTTAAGTGGACCTATTTCTGTAGCATTAACAACAACAAAAAAGCATACTGATGGGGTACAGAGTGGGGAGAAGGGGACGTGATGAGCAACATTTTTCATCTAGAAGGCCAAATCAGGAACAATTATGTTTACAGATGATTTGAGGAACAAAAAAAAATCAAAACAAAATAACTTCACCAGGCCTTTCTTCTAAGGAGTGGCTGGGTGGACTCCAACCTTTCAGTTAGCAACCAAGACGTTAACCATTTTCACCACTCAGGGATTCCTCAAGTAAGAGAGAAACTGAATTTCTTTGAGCCAGAATGTACCAGTCACTGAAAAAAGGGTGGGGTGTGGAATAAGGTATGCAGACCAACATCATCACAAAGAAAGCACAGGCCTGGGCTGGACATGGAGCAGGAGGAAGACAACACTGACAGATGGCTGTTCCCCTCCTCTGCTATGGAAATCTGTTGTTACTTCCTAAAAATCTCTTCCTAGGGGCCCACGGGAACCCTGGTGGCACAGTGGTTCAGAACTTGGCTGTTAACCAAAAGGTCAGCAGTTTAAATCTTACTTATTTGGTGGGAACAACTTTGGAAATGTGGGCAGGAGGAGGGACAGCTGCGTGCATGGGAAAGCTGGACAATGAATAAGGAAGACCGAAGAAGAATTGATGCCTTTGAATTGCGGTATTGGTGAAGAATATTGAATATACCATGAATTGCCAAAAGAACAAACAATTCTGTCTTGGAAGAAGTGCAACCAGAATGCTCCTTAGAAGCAAGGATGGCAAGACTGTGTCTTACATACTTTGGACATGTTATCAGGAGGGATCAGTCCCAGGAGAAGGACATCATGCTTGGTAAAGTACAGGGTCAATGGAAAAGAGGAAGACCTTCAACGAGATGGATTGACACTGTGGCTGCAACAATGAGCTCAAGCATAACAAGGATTGCGAGCATGGCGCAGGACTGGGCAGTATTGTGTTCTGTTGTACATAGGGTTGCTATGAGTCGGAATGGACTCGATGGCACCTGACAACAACAACAACATCAAAATATGGATATCAGCCCTTTATTTCTAGTTTATAAAAAATCACATTGTCTTTGGAATAAGGCATTAAAATTGCTTTTATAACTAAATTTTTATTCAACAACCATTACTACATAGTTGATTTTATGTTTCAGTGCAAATTTGTTCTGGGTGAGGTGAAACAATACAGTATATGGAATTCTTGCCTCTCTTCCAAATCTTCAGGTGCTCTCTGTTACATATGGGATGATGCCAACTCCTCATCACACTCCTTCCTTCACCCCCCAGCCTGTCCCACCTCACGTCTCACTGCTTCTTAACACAGCCTCTCCACTCCAGCCATGCAACTCTCCTTGCTGTCTGCTAGACGTGCCACTCTCTCTCCTGTCTCTCTGTCTTTGCTTTTGCTGTCCTTCCCTCTTAGAATGCTTCTCCTCGTCTCCTGCTTAAATCCCACGCATCCTCAGGGCTGGCTCAAGTACCACTTTCTCTGTAAAGCTTTCCTCAAGCCCTCAGCCGTGGGGATTGTAATTTCTCTGACATAATGGAACACATATTATTTGCAGGACTAGATGTTTCACATGTGGATATATCTGTCTCCCTGGCTATACTGTAAGCTCCTGCAACACAAAGGCACTTCTTTTGTACCTATCGTGATGCCTATTCACATAGTAGGTGTTCAGTATAGCAACCTCTAGTGCCCTTGATGGAGGCCTGGTGGCACAGTGGTTCACCAAAAGGTCAGCAGTTTGAATCCACCAGCTGCTCCTTGGAAACCCTGTGAGGCAGTTCTACTCTGTCCTATAGGTTTGCTATGAGTCAGAATCGACTGGACGACAACGGGTTAGTGCCCTTGATGAGCTCCTTGGGTGGCACAATCAGTTTGCACTTAACAACTAACCTAAGAGTTGGCAGTTCCAACCCACCAAGATGTGCCATGGAAGAAAGGCCTGGTTATCTACTTCCAAAAAAATCATCCATTGAAAACCCTGTATAGAATAGCTCTACTCTGGCACATGTGGGATCGCTGTGAGCCAGAGTCAACTCCCACCAATTAATTTGGTTTTATTGTGCAATGTGGGAAGGGCTATTAGAGAGATGAGCTTTGGGAAGCTCAAGGAGGGAGCGATTATCTTTTCCTGAGACATTAAGACTGAACTCATCAAAGAAGTCTTCAGAGAAGAGGTGATATTTGAGTTTGTCTCCTGAAGGATAAGTTGGAGTTACCAGGGGAATAAGCTTGGAGAAGGGTACTTGGGGCAGAGGAAACGGGTAGGGGGAGGACCCAGAAACTTGAAAGTTCATGCTCTGTTTAGAAATGGAAAGTCACTGGAGGGCAGTGAATGATGTGAGTTGGAAGTGACTAGGGATATGACTAGAAAAGTGGTCTGGTTCCAGGTCATGAAGTTCACTCTGGAAAGGAGGGGCCCTGTGCCTTTTTCATCCAAGGCTTATACGGAAAGCATATTGGGTTAAGTACAGGGAGGAGAAGGCTGAATTTATGATCAGTCCAGACACCGAGCTGGCCTTGGACATTGAGGAAAATTAGGTTTTATGAAGAAAAGGAGAAGTTTTGGGGAATGTCTCTTTCTATAGGCTACAAATGTAATTGTGGACTTGTGGTTTTAATTGAGAAAACTTAGAATAAGAATGTTCATGAGGGAAATCTGCTAGAAACCTATGGCTTGTGCTGCTCCAGGTGAAGTGGAAGATCATTACTGGGAGCAGTATATATATTTAATGAAGCCCTCTTTCTCGTTCTCTCTTAGCCTTCAACTACAGACCTTCCCCCGAGCACAGAGGCGTGTATAGAGGGTATGTTTGGAGGTTTACTTGGCTATTGTTTTAATGGAATAGAAGAACATGTATTTAAAAATTTAAGAGGGAGAAAAATAACTCTGGAAAAGCCGTGTTCTTGTTAGATTAAAGGCATCAGGAGGTTGAAACCATTGTGGGGACAGAGTGTTGGCTTACTGCTCATTTCAAACATGCCATTTTAACATTAGTGGTGCACTGGGGGCCTTCATCAGACACGCATGGTTCCCCTCAGGCAGTGATCATTCCCAAACCTCTCCATCTCCTGCCGAGCAGTGGGAGAAATTACCCTAACACATCCAAATAATTTGCCTCTTCTGGAACTTAAAAAAAAAATTCATTTGTGTAGTCAAATAGTCTCGTTAAAACCTCTTAGCCCAAATCTCGTTCTTAGGGCCCTCAGCCTGCACTACAAAATTAACACTGGTTTCACTGGCCTAATGTTTCTGCCTTCCATAGAGTATCACAACATCACGCACATGCCTCAGGAACTCTCTCCTCTGAAGCTTTGGTCCTCAAAGCGAGGTTCTTGGACTAGCAACATCAGCAACATGGGGAAAGTTATTCAGCATGCGGAATCTCAGGATTCACTCTCGACCTACTGAATCAGAATCTGTGTTTCATCAAGATCCCCCCAAAACCCCATTACCATCGAGTTGATTCCGACTCATAGCTACCTTATCAGACAGACAAGAGCTGCCCCATAGGGTTTTCAAGGAGCTCCTGGTCGATTTGAACTGCTGACCTTTCGGTTAGCAGCCATAGCTCTTAGCCACTATGCCACCAGGGTTTCCTCAAGATCTCCAAGACATATATACGCACATGATAGTTTGAGAAGTGCTGCTGTGTAACACCTACCTTAACTACCCACATCACTGCTGTCCCACTGGCCCCAGAAGAAGGACCTAGCCCTTCGTGTGGCATTCAAGGCCCTCTGTGGCTTGGACTTCGCATCATCTCCACGCTGGGTCCTCACTTTTCCTCTCCACACACACCATACTCTAGACCCTCTGAATTCACTCTGTGCTCCCCTGCTACAGCCTGTACTCCCGTTTCTAGTCCAGTTCTCTCCTTTCCCTGATAATGGGCAGCATCAGAATTATTTCTATGCCTGGCACACAATAGGTGCTCAATAAATGTTTGTGTGACAGGTGTGGTGTGGACTTACTCCTTTCCATGCATGATTGCATCATTGTGTCAAGTCAGGTTTCCCCAGGTTAGTCATAATGTGTTTTTTTATTGGTGGAATGAAGGACTTGTTCCAGATTTGAAGAATTTCAAAGTGAATCAGGTGAAGACATATTCTGGGGTAGGGAAAGTGTTCAGGCTTCCCTGGAATTACACCCTCTCTCTATGTCTCATCCTGGCCCGGCCTGTGCACCTGCCCCAGTGCTAAACGCTGCTGTGTGTGCTGGAACGTCTCAAACACTGGTTCCACGTAGACCATCTGTGCTTCAAGCAACCAGCCTCACCCACGTTAGTGTTTATTGATTCTATACTGCTGATGTTGTCAAGACGCTGTAAATGCCAAAGCTGATAATAATGATAATACACCATCACCACTAACAACAATACAGCTACAATAAGCATTTGTGGAGTGCTTATTCTATGCCAGGTATTGAACTAAGTGATATTTCATGGATTATTTTATTTAATCTTCACAAGAACCATATGATGTTTGTGCCATTATTACCTCCATTTACAGATAAATCTGAGGTTTGGGGACATTAACAACTTGTCCAAGGTCACACAGCTAGGTGATCACGGAGCAAGACAAACATTTTTGACTTTCCAGCATTAGAATCGTGCAAATCCTCTGGTCCTGTTTTATGCTAACTCCAAGAATTCCAGGTTCCTCCCAAGAGGTGGAGCTGCAAATGAAAAAAGCAACAACCATAACCAAAAATGAAGGAAAGAAGAGAGGAAGGAAAGAAGGAAGGAATAAGGGAGATACCTTGGAAAATTACCACATATTTTTTGCTTATTTCCTAAAGACAGTGAAGAAGATGCATCCATAGTTTTTCATGCACTTTAAAATGCTTATCCAACCACTCATCCACTTTTTTGACTGTCTCTCTGTCCACTTAGCAAATGTTAAGTGTGCTTTGGGCCAGGCGCCATGCTGGGGCCAGGGACACACAGATGAATAACCTGGTTCTTAGGAAGGTCTATGCAATAGGGGAAACAGGAAAACAAAAAACAAAACATTTCAAACAATGCACTAGAGTATGAACAGGGCTCCAATTCACTTCATCAGCTGGTAACACAGACATTTATGTGGGCCAAGATGTGTCGGTTTTTTGCGTTGACATTTGTGATGTTTTGTAGTATAGTAATAAAGTACCATCAGACCGAGAAGTTTTGGCTGCAGTAACATTCACTTTCAGCTTATCTTATTTGCTAACTGAAAGACACTCCTTGGCCCTGGGGGTCACGTCCCTTGGCTTTAGGCCAGATCCTGAGGTTACGTTATGCCTCAGAGAAAGTTATTTCCCTCTCCCAGTCTGAGTCCTGGTTTTCTCAGCTGGAAACGAGAGGAATGGGACCAGTTGATTCCAGTCTCCTTTAACTCTCTAGTTCTGTTGTCTATAGTCCAAAGGACCCCTTACACAGCTCAGATGCCAACATGACCTTTTGGTTCTTTTGCCAGCCTTCATCCGAGAAACCTTTCTCCTCCCCTGTAGCATTAACGAGCTGACTGAGTGGATATTGAGGTCAATGGGATGGGAGCAACGTGGGGCAAAGGCTTCAGCTGAAGAGGATCTATGTGAAGCCGTGCAAAGTGGAGAGGTTTCTTTGGGCATTGATCTTTCCTCTAAAGGGTGATGAGGTAATTCCTATTCCAGGGACATTTTTCACAATAAATCTAAGTCAGGCTTTAAGAGATTGAAGTCCCTGAGAACGAGGTTATGGAGCAACTTGACAGACTGGAGTGAAGTAAATCACCAGAACAGATGACATTTTTCCAGATGGAAACAGAGTGGAAGGTCTAATCAGGAAGAGTAATTGATTGTCTAATTCAGCAAGTTTTGTCAAGTTTTATAAAAGGCGGGAAAGTTGCTGACGTGATCTCTTTTCTCCCAGAAAAGAGTTGAGGGAGGTTTGGGGGAGGGAGTCAGAGACCACTTCATTTGGCAAAGACAATCAATGTGCCTGGTCGTCAGGGTGAGAGCGCTTTGTAAGGTGCTGTGGACATCCAATGCTTGTTAGTCTGTTTGTTCGTTTATTTATGCCAAGCTTCATTTTGCTGAGGATTTAACTTGGCTTACAGAAAATACCTAGCATAAAACAATACAACATAAATAAATGATAAAGCACCAAGTCCAGAAAAAACAAAAGTTAGAATAAGAGGTGCAGGTCAGGGGAAAAAAGTAAGAAAAACTTTTTTTGTCATCTTCTTTATTACACCATAACAATAATAATGGTGCAAACGCAGATAAAACACGTTATCTGATTCCATCCTCACAACAACCCTGAGAAGTTGTCATTATCCCCGGTTTAAAATGGAGACACAGAGAAAAAGGTTTACATAATTTGCCCAAGGTCACACAGGTAGCAAGGGGTGAAACCAAAATTTCCTTGCATGCAGCCTGACTCCAGAGTCTTCAGCTTCCCAGTGTAAGCTCCCTGGGGCAGGAATAGTAACAACACACTCCCTACCTTACCCAGCTAAGTGACTGTCGTAAAGGAAGTGCCCAATGAACATCTAAGTTGGTAAATGTGTTCAGGTCATACTTTGGAGTCAAGTGAGTTTGTTTGGAATGACAGTTGCCGAGATAGTTGTGGGATAATATTGCTAATTATGATGGCTTCCATTAACTGAGTGTCTACTACCAACCAGAAATTTTACAGAAATGAATTCAATTAATTTCCCCAACAGCCCTGGGAGGTGTCCATAATGATACTCATTTTAGAATTGAGGAAACTGAGGCTTACAGAGGTTAATTAATTTGTTCCAGGTCATATAATTGGTGAGTGGCAGAGTTGGGAATTGAGTAATTCTAACCCCAAAGTTTATTCTCCAGGTTGCCTTCCCAGTATTGGCTTCATGCAGAGGAGGAAACGATGTTAAGTATCCAGGTGAAGAAAAGACTTCATGTATCAATATGAAGGTCAGGTGTGGTGGATCAGCTGCAAAGGTGACTGCCTGCAGTACCTCCCATTCCTGTCTGCACATCCTCTCCCTTCAAATTTAAGCTGCCCTGTAATTATTTTGGCCAATAGAATGTGTGGGAGTGCTGCTATGCCAGCTTGGGCCTAGGTCTTAAAAGTCCTGGCAGCCTTTGCTCTCAGATCCTAGCTGTCATATTAAAAAGTCCATTTTATCTTGCTGGGGAGACACCCTAGAGAATGAGACATCTCATAGATGGAGAGACACCATAAAGAGGAGAACAGCAATGCTCTAGCTGACAGCCCCATCAAGACCTTAGAGATGTGATAAAGCCATCTTGGATTCTCCACTCTCAGCGAAGCCACCTCAGGTAACACTATGTGAAGCAAGAATAGACATCTCAAATGAGCCCTGCCAAAATTCCTGGCTCACAGAAGTGTGAGCAATAAATCAGTTGTCATATTAAACAATAAATTAGTTGGAGGGATTTTTCATATATAACATGAACCAAAAGATAAGTTAACGAGTGGAAGGATAAGCAAGCAGATTAATGTCTGCAAGTGTTGAACATAGGAATGAGTCAGATGACAGGAATAGGATGAGCGAATAATTTACGTGGCTAAATATGTGGTTGGCTTTTTGTGTGTTTCAGGGACAAGTACAGGTTAAAAGAGTTCTATAGTCTTTTGAAAAATAGATTAAGATTTCAGAGAGAATAGGAAAAACATCCTAGTGATTGTTTCTGTGAAAACCAAAAGATCAAGGGAAAGACAAGACTTACTGCTCAAATTATTGTTTGTTTATTATGGGAAAGTATAATCAGGTCCTGACAGAGAGGACTGGCCAATGATTAAAAACCAGGGCTTCAAATCGGTTCAAACCGGTTCAGTCATGGCCAATGAAGCAAAACCACAACAGGCCTGAAGTTTTCAAATTTGGATGCTCTGGAATGATAACCAAAATGGAAAAAATTATGGGTTGATGCCCTAGAATGGGAGACTCAGGAAGAGATATAGTGAGCAGTTTCAGGAGCCTGATGTGTGATACTGGATTGGCAGGACTGTGGAGAGTGACAAACATTCAAAATGATGTGGTTGGCTACCATCTTTGAGTGGGGCTCTGCTGTTTTTGACTCTGTTCAAAATCTGAGGGGCACGACAATTGGTTGCTATGCAATGCGTACACTGCCCTTGGTTTCTAAGGGGGAGAGTAAGTTTCCAGCAGGGCTTTGACCTATAGTTTTCTCTGTTCTGGTTATTGTTCTGGTTTACCCAAACTTTGAAAATTTGGGTCTGTTCCGGCCTTGTATCATCAGCCATGACTGAACCAGGAAGAGCTGGTTTGAAGCTTTGTTAAAAACTGTCCCTACCTAGCACCTCTAAAAATAGACCAAATGGGTTGCTGGAAACCAGGGGTTAGTGAATCTACTTGTTTTTTGGGCATCAAACTATTGAAATGTCATTGGGTGTCTTGGGGAAGCAAAGTAAAAATCATGCATTTCTATTTCCAACATTGCTCTGTATTTCTAGAATTCCAGAGAGCTGGACTTTATTAGCTATAAAATGTGAACCTCCATGGTCTAAGGCTTATCAGTAACAAGACGGAGTTTCACCAGAGTACATCTCTTTCAGTATTAACATTCTATTATTCTGTGATTTCTCTGATCCCTTTCCCCTTTTCTCCATTTATCTGATTTTATAACCTCTTTTTTCCCAAGGCAACCCTTCTAGGTCTAATATTCATCTACTGGAGACTTCCTGAATATGTATGACTTCAAAGATTCGTCTGCTTTCTGATGTCAGTTGAAAATCTCAACTTCCTCCATAGATTTTACTTTACCTAATTATTTTTTACGTAAGCCTTTTCTCTTTTGCCTTTTTTCTTCTTTCCTTTCTCTGAACCATGTTGGAAGTCTCAAAAAAAAAAAAAAAAAAAAAAGTCCCTGTTTTCTATCAATGTGTGTCTCCTCCTTCTTCCAAATACAACTTGATTCATACAGGGATTAATCTTTTCCACATTGATTACTCCTGTATTTTGGTTCCTCTCAGCTCTTTCAATATTACATGTCCATCAACATTTACTTACTTTGTAATTAAAAGATTTGACTATACTAGTTTAGTACTCATCAATATTTCCAGCTTTTCTCTTCTTCTTGGCAAATGGGGAAGCTTATTCTTATTCATTCTCTTGGTTTTACGCCTGGCCATCTGACTTGGTTGGATAATGGAAGTGGCATTTGTAATTCACAGGCAGAAGCATTTATTGTGATTATTCTTGCTTCCTCCCCACCGCTACTAATGAACCCTGGAGCCTTCCGTTGAGATGGTGGCATCATAAATAGAGTGGCGCTCCCAGCTGTTTGAATCTCTGAGAAATTATCTTCCCCTACAACCCCACAACCTACTTAGTCATGTGACATGGCTGAGAAATAAACCTTTGTAGTTTTTAAGTACTGAAATATTAGGGATTTTGTTGTTGTTGTTGTTACTGTAACCATACAAAGTCTATCCTGACTGATACATTATTTTCCTTTTACTTTTGTTCCTTCACTATGTATAATTTACATATTTATTTAACAAATATTTATTAAAAATCTACTATGCATCATTGGAGCCCTGGTGATACAGTGGTTAACAGCTTGGCTATTAACCAAAAGGTCAACAGTTGGAATCCACCAGCCATTCCTTGGAAACCCTATGGGGCAGTTCTACTCTGTCCTATAGTGTCACTTTGGGTTGGAATCGACTTGACAGCAACAGATATGCATCACAGTGTTTAGATTCTAGTGGAGAATAAGCACATTAACAAAGAAATCTATAATATCAGGCAGCAATACATGCTATAGAGAAAAATAAAGTAGAAAAGGGAATAGAAAACAATGGTGTGTTGATGGTAGCCATTTTCATATGGCCTTTGAAGGCAAGACTCAGGTCTTCTATCCAAACTCAAGTCCTGCCTGCTTCTTAAAGCTATCCTTGACTGACTCATAGTAGTTTTTTCTTCATTTGAACCCTGTTGCATTTGCTTTTTATACTTCAATATATCTGGCACATTATTGTTAATTAATTTTTGATATGTGCATCTTATTTTCCAATATCTCATGGACTTACTTTTCTTTGTATCCACCATTGCAGCTAGCATTATGTCTTCATTCATTTATTCATTTGCTCTTTCATCTAGTGTATACTGTGTGCTTGACATACACTAAGAACTGTGTTGGGTACTCGGGTTACTGCCCTCAGTCACCTAATGGGGGTTATCGTCACATAAAGATCAAGCTAAATGCACAGAAGAATGACATCATGGTGCGGTTAAGGCAAAAGCAAAGCATCGTGAGAATACAGAGGAAAATATAATGAATTATTACTGGAAACAGTTGGAAGGGCTTCCAAATGAGGTGTTTGAACAATAGGTGCAATTCCAACAAATGGAGGAAGAATGGGAATGAAGGGGTTGGAAAGGTAGGGATGGGGTAGATGTCCTCATGCTGAGGAGCTTGTTTCTTAAACATTCAGTGTTTGCTAACTGGTTCTGCTTTTCTTCTGTCTGTATCTCTTGTATCTATTTCCCCTCATATCTACTTCTTGATTCATGCCATTTCTTTTTACTTGCATTTGAAAAGACAGGAAGTTTTTCAGTGAAATGTGCTTTAGATATAGTTGGTTCATAGAGGTGGACTAGGATACAGACTCACGGATTTTTGCAGAGACTTGGGGAGGGCATGGTGGTTTGAGTGAGGGGCTGGGGCTGAGGCAGGCTCCATGGGACCCCAGTGGACTGTGGAAAAAATAAGGACCTTATGTTGATTGAACAGGGTATGGAGCAGAGTGGATAGAATGAAGCTTGGAAAAAAGGGAGAACAAGAGTTTTTTTTTTTTTTTTACTTCAAAGTTTTGTTTTAATGTCAGTTTCACTTAGTATATTTTTTTTCTGCAAAGAACATGGAAGGGAAGTGACATTGAGCATCTCCAATGTGACAGAAATTGTGCTGGGGACTTTAAAAGTGTTTCCTAACTTATTAATAACCTCACCAATCTACAGTTGAGAAATCAAAAGATGCATTGCATTGGGCAAATCTGCTGCAAAGGACCTCTTTAAAGTGTTGAAAAGCAGGGATATCACCTTGAAGACTAAGGTGCGCCTGACCCAAGCCATGGTATTTTCAGTTGCATTATATGCATGTGAAAGCTGGACAGTAAATAAAGAAGATCAAAGAAGAATTGATGCCTTTCAATTGTGGCATTGGTGAAGAATATTGAATATACCACGGACTGCCAAAAGGATGAACAAATTTGTCTTGGAAGAAGTACAATCAGAATGCTCATTAGAAGCAGGGACTGTGTCTTACTTACTTTGGACATGTTATCAGAAGGAATCAGCCCCTGGAGAAGGACATCATGCTTGGCAAAGTACAGGGTCAGAGGAAAAGAGGAAGACCCTCAATGAGGTGGATTGACACAGAGGCTACAACAATGATCTCAAGCATAGCAATGATTGTAAGGATGGTGCAGGACCAGGCAGGGTTTCGTTCTGTTGTGCATAGGGTCACTATAAGTCGGAACCGACTCGATGGCACCTAGCAACAACAACACCACAGCCATTCTACAAGGTAGGTATTTTCATTGATACTTTTACAATTGAGGACACAGAAGCTTAAAGAGTTTACCAGACCTGCCCAAGTCCCCAAGGTCACACAGCTGGTGATGATGGGGTTAAATTTTTAATCCAGGTCTGTTTTACTCTAAAGTCCATGCTGTTTACACTGAAAGGAAAAATTTTTTAATGATTTTAAATACATACTCAGGTAGCTTTACATAAATCATCTGACCTAACATAGACAGGTTGGTTGTTTTGGAAATGGTGAAGACCGAAGTTTCTGACGAACTCAAACAGCTCCCAAGTTTTACTTGATGCCAGTTTCCCCCTTTTTCCTTTTGTCCAGCAATGCTTCCCAGTAATCATGACTGATGAGTAAAAGTTTGGATGGTGTAGGTTCATGTGGTTACATCTCATCAGGAGAAAGAGGTGATGAACCTGGCCCATTAACTCTCCCTTAATGGTGTGATAATGGCTCCATATTTTTTCCTTTTGATGGGCTGCAGAGGAAGTCCCGTCCATGGCAACAGGTCATCAACAGGGCAGAGCCAGGGTAAAACCCATTAATGAGTCTCTTTCCAGCCATGAGATAGCTGAAGTGTGTGTGTGTGTGCGTGCGTGCGTGCGCACGCACTGCCATACACATATGAGCCCTGAGAATGGGGGAGGGAAGAGGAAAGGCTCAGGCTTAGCAGAAAAAATGAAAACTCCAAGCAAAGACAATTATTAAAATGTCAACTCTGTGTCTATGATCTGGGTTGCCTTCTTCTAACGGGATCAATTTACCATCTTTCCTTTTGTTCCCTCTCCCTGTGACAGCCAAATGAATGGAGATGTAGGGCCTGCTGGGGGCTGGGCTCCAGACTTCTTGAGGAAGCAACATGCTCTGATGGAAACTGAAAAGGGACTTCTCTTTTTCTTTTTCAACCTTGGTAATAAACCTCTAGAGCAAATCCCTTTCTTTTTCATGCAGTGGTCTTATGAGTGAGCTTTCCTAAGTCAGGGGCATCTTTTCACCACTGTCCCTTGAAACTAGTTAACACGTGTAGCTCTTCAAAGGTCACAGGAGTTCAAACTGCATTCCCAGGACCCTTATTTTGATTCATCCTCACGGCAATCTACGAGGAAGGGAAAATGGTCATTGTTGTCCTCACTGTACAAAGAAGGAAGCTGAGGCATGAGCCTATGAGGTTGCTAGAGTGTTGTGGATTGAATTGTGTTCCACCAAAATGTGTGTCAACTTGGCTAGGCCATGATTCCCAGTATTGTGTGATTGTCCACCATTTTGTCATCTGATGAGATTTTCCTGTGTGTTATAAATCCTACCTCTAGGAAAAAAAAAAAAAAATTTTTTTCTATGATGTTAATGAGGCAGGATTAGAGGAAGTTATGTTAATGAGGCAGGACTCAACCTACAAGATTAGGTTGTATCTTGAGTCAATCTCTTTTGAGATATAAAAGAGAGACATGAGCAGAGAGACCGGGGGACCTTATACCACCAAGAAACCACAGCTGGGAGTAGAGCACATCTTTGCACCTGTGGTCCTTGTGCTGAGATGCTCCTAGACCAGGGGAAGATTGATGAAAAGGACCTTCCCCCAGAGCCGTCACAGAAAGAAAGGCTTCCCCTAGAGCTGGTGCCCTGAATTTGGACTTCTAGCCTCCTAAACTGTGAGAGAATAAATTTCTCTTTGTTAAAGCCATCCACTTGTGGTATTTCTGTTATAGCAGCACTAGATGATTAAGACATGGAGTCTGCAAGAGGTAGGGGCTAACAGATACACACTTTGCTGGAATCAGCCTCCAGGCTCCTTGTACACTCCTTTGAGCCTTTCCTAATAAAACTGCCCTCTTTTATATACCGTTTTTGAGTAGTGTGTGTGAGTGTGTGTGTGTGTGTCTGTGAAGCAACACAGAAAGCTGGAGGATCTGAGACTCTGCTTCACTGTCTGGCTGAATGGTTCTGAGGTGAGGGAGAGGCTTGTGAACTGGGGACTCTAGCCCAGAAAAGTTTAAGGTCGTGGTATTATTGTGGGCTGCTTTTTCAGAAGAGGTGGGGGTATGTTTTAGAAAATTCCTTTAGCCAGTCACGTGATCCAGAGATAGCCACAAAACTGGTCAGAAACCCAGGTGTCTCACTTCCAATACAAATTACTGTCCTTGTCAGTTCCTTCATCTTCCTTTTTGAAACTCTTGCTTTGGAGCTTTCTGGCCTCCGATTAACATTCGCTGCCTGATTTCTGTTTAAAAGCTCCAGAAAAGTAAGAAGACTAGCCTTAAAAAATGTGTGGCCCACCCACTCACATGGGACTGCTCTGGCCCATGAAGATGGCCCTCTATCCAGAACTTGGCTAACCTATGACAAGTCTTCATCTCAGTACTTTCTTTTGACATGACTGAAATATGTTGCTCCCTCTTTCCCTTAGTGCAGTTGGGGTGGGTAGCCAAAAAACAACTTCCTTCCTTAGAATCATGTGTTTCTTTACCTACTGGGGATCTAGGAAAAGTCAACACTTTTCCTTCAGGCATGGATAGCTCTCTCTCAATGTTTGCACCATGCATTATTTAGAGCAGGCTTAAAAAAAAAAAAAAAAAAATTCCTCTTCATGTTTCCGAATTCCTGGGTGGTGCAACCAGTTAAGCACTCAGCTACTAACCAAAAGTTTGGTGGTTTGTACCCACCCAGAGGAACCATGAAAGAAATGCCTGGCGATCTGATTCTGAAAGGCCACAGCCTTGAAAACCTGTGAAGCAGTTCTACTGTGCACATATGGGGTCACTCTGAGTTGGAATCACCTCTTATGGCTACTGGTTCTTCTTCATATCAGCTTCATAGAGCCTTCATAGATCGTCTTTACTCCCTTTTTCACCCATGACTAGATGGTCTCAAGTGAATTTTCCAAAAGCAATTATTAATTACCTCTTCATTTTCAAATTATCAGTCTGAAATAGATCTTTTGAGAGAATCAATTTGATTGACTAGCCTCTTCCAGCAAATCTCACAAAGGTAATCGCCCAGAATTTATGAGAGAAGTGTGATGTAACAGAGAATATGAAGGCAGGATTACTGGGATGTTTAAACAAATTTGTAACTTGTTCTTGACCAGACCTATTGCCTCATCTTATTTAGAATTACTTAGAACTTTTCACTGTATTTTACCAGAATTAAAAATAGTGACAATAATGACAACAAACCACAACAATCTTTGGGTACCAACTATGTGCTAAGAATTGGGGAATGTGAAGATAATTAAGACATATCTCTGCCCACAGTGAGCTTATTGTCTATCAGGGAGGGGAGCCACCATTACACTTATGTGTGATCAGGCTCCGACTGATGACAACTGTGGAGACTAAATAAGGGAGGCGTAATGGCTTAATGTCATGTGTTAATTTGGCTAGGCCATGATTCTCAGTGGTTTGGCAGGCATTATGTAATCATCCTCCATTTTGTGATCTGATGTGAGCAGTCAATCAGTTGGGAGTTTTCCCGGGAATGTGGCCTGCATCCAATATATATGGATGTTCTGGCAAATCCTCCTACTGTCTGTTGATCCTGCATTTGTCTTGTCGTCCTCTGACCTTCAGTTCTTGGAACTTGGGAAGCCTTCAGCCTGCTGCTTGGCCCACAGAATTGGGAGTTGCCGGCCTCCACACTTGTGTGAGCCATTTTCTTGAAATAAACCTTTATATATATTTGTATATATGCTTCTCTGGTTTTGCTCTTCTAGAGAACCTGGCCTAAGACAGGAAGGGAGAGAATCCACTTTCCAGTGAGACATAATGAGGGCTGAATTAAGGTGACCGTGGTGAGACATAAAGGAGAGGATAGTGTTGAAGGATGTTGCTGGGGCTTTAGCACATGTTTGATGTGGGGAATGAAATGCGACGTTGACTCTGATTGAAATTTCTAGGTTGGAAGACTAAGTGAGATAGAAAATGCAAAAGGAGAAGCATGTGCAGGCGATGGTGATTTTGTCTTTATAAGTTCTAAGTTTAGAAGCCTATGGAAATGCCGGTCTAATAGAAGGTAAAATGGGATCCGGACTTGGAGGGAGAATAGGAAGTCACCAGCACGTAAGTGGTCACTGAAGTGGAACAAGAAGACGAAGGTACCGTGACCTGGGAGATGGCACAAAGAGAATACGGACCTGCTTCTCTTTGTTACTGCAGCCTGCTTTTCAGAGCCTTTTCTCCCAGATGATAAGAATATTAGCTCTCTCAACTTTGTATCCTTAGGTGGCTTTGTTCATTGGAAAATGCGGCTGGAGGAGGGTGAGCTGTGGTTCTCATTATTTATAGAGGAGGAAGTTTTCTTTGCATGAAGGGCGCATTGTAGAATGAAAAACACTATTGATTTAATTCGCTGTTGTTCACTAACTATGGAGATCCTGTAGGAAAAAAATTTCCGTATGTGTAAATTATCCTTCTTGAAGAAAACAATTTGATTTCACAGCAGGAGGTGGATTATGCGAAAGGGGACTTCAGAGATATTTGAATAAAGGTAGCTTTGCCAGGTGCAAGGCTGTTTAGATAGTGCTGTCACCTAGGTGAATTTGGAAATTGATCAAGGCACTGCCAACCGTGGGTTAGAGAAGAGAGAAGACATCTGTGAGATTTGTAAGATTCAAGCTACTTTGTTCTCACGATAGACGTAATCTCATTGAATGGGGGTTTGGAGAGTTATTTGTAGTGCTCATTATTGGTAAGGTACAGTTTTGAAGGTAAAACTGAACAAGAAGTTCAAAGTTCTTGAACCAATAACTCAAATTTTTGAAGATATTCCAAGTTAATTGATATTAGGATTCCCTAGGGTTACAGTTTTATTTTCCTCTATGAAGTGAAGTTCATTATCATCCTCAAAGTGTTTTAGACATCTCTTGGAGGGCGAGCTCAAAGTTTGTTTTTTTGCGATGTGTTAGGCTCCTTTCATCATCCTTCTTTTGCAGGAATTCAACCAGTCCAACCCCTCTTGTGATATGTGCATTCCTTCAACAACATCTCAACAATATTAGCCCAGGGTCTTCCCGAACATACCATGACAAGGAACTCCTTACTGCAGGGGAGGCAGCGTTGTTGTTAAGCGCCTGAGTTCTGCAGTCATTTACGTTTGCCCTGGATGCAGCTACACTATGTTAAACAAGATACTTAATCTTGCCTCGAATTTCTCATCATTAAAATGGGGGTAATAATAATAGCTACATCATAGGCTGCTGTGAGGTTTAATTGAAATTAAGTCAATTAATGCATGTAAGCCTTTAACACTATGTCTGACATATAATAAAAAATACATACTCAATAAATATGCTGTCTTTCTTATTATTGTTGTGTAAGTATGGTTTTGCTCAACAGTACTACCAAACAACCCCAAATGTCAGTGGCTGACATTAGCAAATATTTATATCTTACTGCTTGTCTTACCATAATTCAGTGTAAAAACACCAGTCATTTACACTGGTGTCCAAAACGAGAAGAGAGAGATGAAGAAAAATGTTCATTTGAAGCTTGACTCTACAATAGCCCACACATGTAGAACTTCTCTTTGCTCCTTTGTTCTTGTGAGGAACTGAGAGCACGGTGATGGCATACTGGGTCTGAAAGGTGGTCTTAGATTAAATCCTGTCAGAGGCAATCCTTGTACTAAAAGGAGATAAAGAGAGAAATGAAGAAACCTGCCGATGCCACAGTCATTGGCGTTTTCATGGACATAACCAGTGAGGAGGGAATCAGACTCTCTCCTTTTCCCGTGTTTCAACCGATGGCATGATTTTGGCTATAACTTTTTTCTCTTTTCTCATAAAAGTTGCATTTCATGGGACAACAACAACAACAAAAAAGGAAGAAACAAAACTATCAATGATGAAGAGAAGTTGAAACCTGAGATTCTGCAGAGCTCAACATTTTCCTAAGACCTCTTTATGATCCTATGAAGTGTGTGGGCTTCCTGACTTTAGCTGTTTTCTTTCACTGTTTGCTGCTGTAATAGTGACTGTCATCTTGTCTGATGCAAGGAGCACACCAGGTTTGCTTTGCTCATGCTGGGAGGAGTGGGCGAAGCAACTATTGTAAGGAGACCTCTAAGATAGGTGGAAATTGCTCATCACCTGTCACAAGCTGGCCATCTTCAAGTCTTCTTCCATGTGAAGATTCAGTAGGATACATGTCACTGGTACCAATTCCAGGTGTAGCCACATGGAGTGAGGCATTTGTGGGAGTTTAGAGTGTCAGAGTCTACTGCTGTAGCTCCCAGAGCCTTCCACTAAACATGAAGAGAGTGTGTGTGTCTGTGTGTGTGTGTCTCTGTGTGTGTGTCTGTGTGTGTGTGTGTGAGGCATGGGCAGAGATGGGGTCTTTGAACTCAGCCTCACACACTCAAAAGGTCTTAAATTTAGACCTTTGATGTTATTTTCCCATGAGATTAAACAAAAATCACAGCAATACACTGACAACACTGGGGGAAATCTGGTCATCATCTTTTAATTTGTGTCTCATGCTTGGGTCACATTGCCAATAAAAAAGCCCTATAAATTAATATTTGAGAAAATAATTTCTGTGATTTTCTCTAAAATAATACAGTTCTCATATTGGATCTTTTTTTGTGTTAAAATATTTGTTAATATCAACATTTAAAATATACTACCACTTTTAAACTTTGGCATTTAAAAAAATTTTTAATAGCTGGAGCCTCAAAATATAGAAGTGACTTGAGCCTCTCTGGAGCCCTGAGTGGTTCTGTCCTTCCTCTAGACATTCCCACTTTAACTTCTCCTTTGCTTTTCCCCTGAGCTCTCTCAGAATCTCCCCAAGTTTGGTCTTTTTTTCCCTAGTCCTTCCATCCATTATCAGCAGCCCCAGGTGCTGATAGCTTGTAAGGACAAAATCTGATAATAAGTTTGAAAGCACCTAGCACAGAGTCTGATGATGGGAAAAACTGAGCCTTAGAATCACAGACAGTCTGGCTGAAATCATGGCTTTGCCACTTAGAACCTGTGCATCTACAGAGAAATTATTCAATGTTTTCAAGACTCAGTTTCCCCCATCTGTGAAATGGTGATGATGGTCCTTCCCTGATGGGGTTGTTGTGAGCGTTATGAGAAATGACTCATGTAAAACACTGAGCGTAGTACATGGGATGTAGAAGGCACTCGGCAGATGGCTGGCTTCTCCTTTCCTCGAACTCACTCTTTCTTCCCTTGTACTCTGCTTGTGTGGTTTCTACCACCTCAGTAGAATTTGACCAATACCTGCTGTTTCTGTTTCTTTCAGGCTCTTGATGAGAGGGATTTCATTATTCTTCTGGAGATAACTGAGATTTAAAAAAGGCACAAAATATTCGTCTGAGTCTGAACCCTTCTGGTTTAAGTGGCCATTAAGGGGTAAGACCCTAGGCTTCCAGGTTTTCTTTAAAAATTATCATTTGATGTAATATTTAAAATGCTACTTCTTGGGATATGAAGCATTTTTAAGGCTTCATAAAAGGAAAAAAATAGAGAAGAAAAGTGTAACTCCTAGCTTGCCTTGTGTGTATTTGGTCAATTATCCTGATTTAATTCACAAGAAATATTCATAGTAAGGATGATAAAAGATTCCCCAATGAATATTAATGGATTTTTGAAATGTGTAGCTGCTAGATAGACTATATGGTCCTATTCTGATGTCCATATACACCAAAACGTGAAGGAGCCACTTCTGAATGACAGCCAGGGAGAAGGTGAGAAATAAAATTGATTGTTTTGAACTGAGCATAATTTGGTTCATAGGCTGTTTGAATACTGACCACTAATTCAGTTTGCTTTTTTAAGAACAGCTTTATTGAGCTGTAATTTACATTTATGTTGCTGCTGTTGTTAGGTGCCCTCAAGTCGATTCTGACCCTATGTACAGCAGAATGAAACATTGCCTGGTTCTGCGCCATCCTCACAATCGTTACTACGTCTGAGCCCCTTGTTGTAGCCACTGGATCAGTCTGCCTTGTTGAGGGTCTTCCTCTTTTTTGATGACCCTCTACTTTACCAAGCATGATGTCCTCCAGAGACTGGTCCCTCCTGATAACATGTCCAAAGTACATGAGACAAAGCCTTGTTATGTTCAATTTCAAGGATCATTCTGGCTGCACTTCTTCCAAGATGTATTTGTTCATTCTTCTGGCAGTCCATGATCTATTCGTAGTTTTCACCAACACCACAGTTCAAAGGCATCAATTCTTCTGTCTTCCTTATTCATCTTCCAGCTTTCACATTCATATGAGGTGATTGAAAATACCACAACTTGGGTCAGGTGCATCTTTGTCCTCAGAGTGACATCTTTGCTTTTCAACACTTTTAAAGAGATCTTTTGCTGCAGATTTGCCCAACCCAATATGTCATTTGATTTCTTAACTGCTGCTTCCCTGGGCGTTGGCCGTAGATCTAAGTAAAATGAAATTCTTGACATCTTTTTCCACTTATCATGATGTTGCTTATTAGTTCAGTTGTGAGGATTTTTGTTTTCTTTATGTTGAGGTGTAATCCATACTGAAAGCTGTATTTTTGATCTTCATCAGTAAGTGCTTCAAGTCCTCTTCACTTTCAGCAAGCAAGGTTGTGTCATCTGCGTACCTCAGGTTGTTAATGAGTCTTACTTCAACGCTGACTCCAAATTCTTCTTCATATAGTCCAGCTTCTCAGATTATTTGCTCAGCATATAGATTGAATGAACATGGTAAAAGGAACAACCCTGACATACACCTTTCCTGACTTTAAACCACCCAGTATCCCCCTGTTCTGTTCAACTGACTGCCTCTTGGTCTATGTGCAGCTTCCACATGCACACAACTAAGTGTTCTGAAATTCTCATTCTTCAAAATGTTATTCATAATTTATTTTGATCCACATACTTGAATGCCTTTGCATAGTCAATAAAACACAGATCAACACCTTTCTGGTATTCTCTGCTTTCTGCCAACCTCGATCTGGCATCAGCAATGATATCCCTCATTCCATGTCCTATTCTGAATCGGGCTTGAACTTCTGGCAGTTTCCTGTAGATGTACTCCTGCAACCATTTTTGAATTATCTTCAGCAAAATTTTATTTGCTTGTTATATTAATGATATTGTTTGATAATTTCTGCATTCTGTTGGATCGCCTTTTTTCCCTTATTTATATTTATAGAATTCAAAAATTTATAAAAATTGGTTAAGTGTACAATTCAATGATCCTGTGTGTACGGAGTTGTACAGCCATCACCAAAATCTAATTTTAGAATGTTACCATTACCCTATAAAGAAGCCTCATGTCATTTGTAGTAATTCCCTTTTATGACCCCCATCCCGAGGCAATTTACTTTCTGTATCTCTCTATATTTGGCTTTTTTGGACATTTTATATAAAATGAAATCATAAAATATGTCTTCTTTTGTGTGCGGCTTCTTCTACTTAGCATAATGCCTTTGAGGCTCATCCACGTTGTAGCATGTATTGGTATTTTGTTCCTTTTTATTGACAAATAATATTTCATTGTGTGGGTATACTACCTTTTGTTTATCAATTCACTGGATGGATATTTGGGGTGTTTCCGTTTTTCGGCTATTGTGAATAGTGCTGCATGTGTATGTACAAGCTTCTATGTGAACATATGTTTAGACTTCTCTTTAGTATGTACGTAGGAGTAGGATTCCTGGGTCATATGGTAACTCTGTTTAACAGTTTTAGGAACTGCTAGACTGTTCTCAAAAGCAGCTGCACCATTTTACATTCCTACCAGCAATATATGGGTGTTCCAGTTTTTCCATATCCTTGCCAACACTTGTTATTGTCTGTCTTTTTGATTATAGCCATCTTAGTGGGTGTGAAGTGGTTTCTCATTATGGGTTTGGTTTGCATTTCCCTGATGTTGAACATCTTTTTCATGTGCTTATTGGTCAGTTCCATTTCTTCTTTGGTTAGACTGCTTTTTCAGAAAGTTCCAGGAACACAGTGCCCTTCATACTCTGCTATTGTGGCATTTTCCCAGTTTGCTGCTAAACAAAATAAAGACTGCCACCACTTCTCAGCTGGCTCCCTTTTCCTGAACTGCTCTATGGCAGCTATTGACAGGAACGGAAAGCGGGCAGAGATGCAGTCACCACGGTAAGGTCTCCATCTGGCAGTTGAAGGTGATGGTGTATTCAGGCTGGGATCCTCTGACGTTCTCTAATGGGGGAGAAGACATCAGGGTCTTGGTTGTTCACCTTCTCTCCCATCTGGTCAGGGCCAGATTATCCAATAAGCGAGGTTATGCTTGGGCCCAATTGTGCCTTCCCAACTATCTGCACGTGTCTGTCAGTTTGTCATACTGTGGGGTCTTGCGTATTGCTGTGATGCTGGAGGCTGTACCATCTATAATTAGACACCAGCAGGGTCAACCATAGTGGGCAGGTTTCAGCTGAGCTTCCAGACTAAGACAGAGTAGGAAGATGGGCCCGGCAGTCTACTTCTGAAAAGAATTAGCCAGTGAAAACATTATGAATAGCAATGGAACATTGTCTGCTCTTGAATGGTGAGTAGCTAAAGCAAAAGGAAGAAATGATGAAATAAAAGAACCGAACAGAAGATTTCAAAGGGCAGCTCGAGAAGACAAAGTAAAGTATTATAATGACCTGTACAAAGAGCTGGAGATAGAAAACCAAAAGAGAAGAACATATTTGGCATATCTTAAGCTGAAAGAACTGAAGAAAAAATTCAAGCCTCGAGGTGCAATAGGGAAGGACTCTATAGGGAAAATATTAAAGGATGCAGGAAGTGTCAAAAGAAGGTGGAAAGAATATACAGAGTCATTATACCAAAAAGAACTGGTTGACATTCAGCCATTTCAAGATGTAGCATATGATCAGGAACTGACGGTGCTGAAAGAAGTCCAAGCTACACTGAAGGCAATGACAAAAAACAAGGCTCCAGGAATTGATGGAATACAGATTGAGCTGTTTCCACAAACAGATTCAGCACTGGAAGTGCTCACTCATCTATGCCAAGAAATTTGGAAGACAGCTACCTGGCCAGCTGACTGGAAGAGATCCACATTTATGCCTATTCCCAAGAAAGGTGATCCAACTGAATGTAGAAATTATCAAACAATATCATTAATATAACATGCAAGTAAAATTTTGCTGAAGATCATTCAAAAGCAGCTGTAGCAGTATAGCGACAGGGAACTGCCAGAAATGCAAGCCGGATTCAGAAGAGGACGTGGAACCAGGGATATCATTGCTGATGTCAGATGAATCCTGGCTGAAAGCAGAGAATACCAGAAGGATGTTTACCTGTGTTTTATTGACTATGCAAAGGCATTGGACTGTGTGGATCATAACAAATTATGGATAACATAGCAAAGTATGGGAATTCCAGAACACTTAATTGTGTTCTTGAGGAACTTGTAGATCAAGAGGCAGTCGTTCAAACAGAACAAGGGGATACTGTGTGTTTAAAAGTCAGGAAAGGTATGCGTCAGAGTTGTATCCTTTCACCATACCTATTCAATCTGTATGCTGAGCAAATAATACGAGAAGCTGGACTATATGAAGAAGAATGGGGCATCAGGATTGGAGGAAGACTCATTAAAAACCTGTGTTATGCAGATGACACAACCTTGCTTGCTGTAAGTGAAGAGGACTTGAAGCACTTACTGATGAAGATCAAAGACCACAGCCTTCAGTATGGACTGCACCTCAACATGAAGAAAACAAAAACCCTCAAAACTGAACCAATAAGCAACATCATGATAAAAGGAGAAAAGATTGAAGTTGTCAAGGATTTCATTTTACTTGGATCCCTACAATCAACTTCCATGGAAGCAGCAGTCAAGGAATCAAAAGACGCATTTCATTAGGAAAATCTGCTTAAAAGACCTCATTAAGTGTTGAAAAGCAAAGATGTCACCTTGAAGACTGAGGTGTGCCTGACTCAAGCCATGGTATTTTCAATCACATTATGTGCATGGGAAAGCTGGACAATGAAAAAGGAAGACAGAAGAAGAATTGATGCCTTTGAACTGTGGTGTTGGTGAAGAATAATGAATATTTTAAATACAATTAAGCTTAATACAAGCCAATGCCTACTGTGCTTACTGGTTAATCCACCCCTGCATCTGGCCACATGATAGTATTGGACAATAACTAACAATGTTGCATTTTTGCAACTTAAACAGTGATCTCCCACACATGACATCATATGGCTTTCTTCATATACCTGTAAGGCAGTTATTATTCTCACTAGTCTAATATAAGTGGAAACTGAAGCTTGTTTAAGGTTGTCCAACCAGTGGGTAGATAAGACCTGACCTCAGATCCTATGTTCTTTTCATGGCTGTAAGTCCAGAGGTCCTATAAGAGCAAGGTTTTAGAATAGGAATTAGCACATCCCTCTAAGGTTCTGCTTTTAAGCCATTGCTTTCTTTAAAAGAGTGGAATTAAAAGGTCTAGCTAGATAACACCCAGAACTTACAAGTGCACTGGATTCCATAGTTTGAGATCAGCTATGCGAGCTCAACACAGGTGAGTTCTGGACAGCATGCTGCTTTCTGTTGTCAGTAAGATTTGTAGATTCCCTCTGATGACAATTGGGGTGGAAGCGGAGAGAGCAGCACAGAACATATCATTCTGGGTTCAGGTTCAGGGTCAGGAGTCACTGCTGATCCTGTGACTTTGTAATGAAAGTATTAATTCACCAGGCACGGTCGATATTAGGAGTCGCCCTTCCAATGTTTATTTCTCTCCCTTTCCTCACTCACAGACCCTGGTTTTGTTCAGACACACATCTTCAGTGGTTGCTGAGACTCAGCCCTTCAAGCCTGCCCTGAGCTGGCTGTGCTGCCCGCTGCTGCCCCTCCTCCAGTTCCTTCTCTTTCTGCTTCCCTGCCGGCAATGCCAAGCTGCTTAAATTTCCCAACCTCTGCGTTGGAGGAGGCGAAGGGAGGGTTTGAAAGACGAATAGGATCTTGTAAAGTGTGAGGTGTGGAAGATTGCTTTGGCGCCAGTGTGGAAGATGGATTAGAGGGGTTGAAACTAGAATCAAAGAGCCTGGTTAGGACACATTTTTCACAGCCCGGGCAAGAGTGGCCTACAACCCAGGGCAAAGCAAGCTAATTTCTAGCTTCCTGGGAAACAGGGCACAGTTAGAACCGCCCCACATGGTTGGCAGCATTAAATCTCATGGGTCCTTGGGAAGAATATTACATTTTGGAGCTTTGGTTGTTATCTGTGTATTTTGGAGGAAAGAAAGGGGTTAAAACATACCTTTGTCTGCTGAGAAGGGGGTCCACCTTTAATCATTTCTCTCTCCTTCCGTTTAATAAGAAAGACAAACACTGAGCACCAGCCGGATGAATTCCTTTGCTAGGCAGGTGCAAAGCCTTCATAAGACGTTGTAATGCACCAGATTGCTCATTTAATTCAAGATTTAAACAACTCACGAAATATATGAAAGCCTATGGATCACAGTGGAGGATTTCATATTTTATTTTTCTCTCCAAATAAGGTGGATATTGTGGGGCTGGGTGGCTGACACCGCTGGAATAATTCAGAGAGAGATCAAACAATGTTGGGTGTGAAATTTGTACTATTCTTGGAGAGGACAGAATTTAAAGCAGCAGAGTTCACGTTTTTATTTTACCATTTTCTCTCTATTTTCCATTTTACTGTTTTAACAAATCCCCATGATACTGGGTTCCAACCCTGGGCACAAACTGTTTGATGGCTAACAAAGTAGAAACATATCTCTCCCCTATTGCCTGGGTGATACTGAAAGGTAAAATCACAGGATCAAGGATTCTGCTTGGTACCAGACACATTTCAGTTTGCCTCCTCACAAGAAGGGGGATTCCTTAGTCTCAGGTGAAGATTTGTCAGGCTGCCTAGTGTGTAAGGCCGGGTCTCCTTACCTTAGAAAACACACCTCAACTGCAGCCTGCAGAGATCAAGCAAGCTTATTTTCTGAGGTGAAATTTCTTACAGGTTGAAAACAAGAAAAATTAACAGCAGCAACAACAAAAGGGTGGGGATAAAAAGGACTCGGTTGCGTTTTCCTGAAGATTCCCAAGTTAATTAATTTCCAACTTAATTTTCAGTTAAGTGAAGGTTTGTGAGACAATCAGCTATCTGCCCTGAACAGGTTCCTCATCGCGCTGATAGGCGCTCACAGCTCTGTATCTGACCTTTTACAAAGGTTCCCCTTTATTCTAATTATTGATTCTTTAAATGGCATCTAATGATAATGTAAGGAAGCTGCTAATTTGAAGTTTCAGTGTTATTGATCGATGGTTGAGGGGGCCTGAGGAAGCCAGGCAGGACGAGTCTCGTCTCTCCTCTGCACGCATCCCTGATGCCTACCATCCCGGCAGACTCGGCACCCAGCCTTCAGGGCTCTGTGCTGAGGGGTCCTGCCTACCCTTCCAGCTCTGCCCCACCCACCATACCTCTCGCCTTGTTGCTCCACCTGCCTGAACCTGCTCCCCCACCCCCAGGCCTTGTCCCAGCTCTTCTGTCTTCCCGAACCAGCATTTCTCACCCATTTTTCATCTGTCTAAATCCTAGCTGTTCTTTCAAGGCACATCTCAAATATCGTTTCAAATAACAAAGTGATCTTTTAAAAATATAAATCAGATCATGTCATTCTTCTGTTTAAAACCTTTAATGGTTTCTGATCGCACTTTCAATAAAATCTGAGGCCTTTAATCTGCCGTACAAGGCCCCTGCCTACCTCCCCATCGTACCCATCTGCGACTACGAGTTGCCTTGCTTCACTTCAGTCACCTGGCCTTTGACAGTCCTACACCAGAAGAAGCTCGTTCCTGCCTTGGGAACTTGTAACTTGCTGTTCCCTTCGCTAGGCATTTCTTTCCTCAGTTCCTCAGGAGACTAATTCTACCTCAACATCCAAGTCCCGATTTAAATATCACCTCCTCAAAGAGGCCTTCCCTGACCATCTGATCTAAAGTAGGCCCCTGGAGTAGGCAGGATAAGGGCTCCGAAAGATGTCTAATCCCCAGAACCTGTGAACATGTTAGGTTACTTGACAAAAGGGACTTTGCGGAGGAAATAAACTCTGCAGAATTTAAGAGAGGGAGATTATCCTGGATTATCTGGGTAGGTTCAGCGTATTCACATGAGCTCTTCAAAGTGGAAGAGGAAGGGAGAAGGGCTGGGCAGAGAAATGCAATAGAAGAAGGAGGAGGGATTTGAAACAGGAGAGAGACTGACCCACCGTTGCTAGTTTTGATGATGGAGAAGGCTGGCCATGAGCCAAGGAGTGCAGGTGGCTTCTAGAAGCTGGGAATGGCTCTCAGCTGACAGCCAGCAAGGAAATGGGGACCTGAGTCCTGCAATCACAAGGCGCTGAATTCTGGTGGGGACGCTCACTGGCAAATCATGTCAGCCGACTGCTCACTTCGTTCTCAGCACCCTCCCGAGCCCTCATCTGATTGGTCTGCTGTTGAATGGTGCTACCTTCGAACAGATTCCGGGCTGAGTTAATGGAGGCTGTGACATATCCCAGGGGTGCTGTGATTCAATCTTGGGAATATTAGTTCCTTTGAGTTCTTGTTAATTTGCTCCTTTGGGGTCAGTAGCTGCAGACCACTAGAAGTAGGGTGGGAGCAGCTCTGATTTTTTTTTTCCCTCTAATAAGGGAATTGCTGCTTGTCCTTTGCTTATTGCTGCAGAGGTTTTACCAAAGAAGCACAGCTAACGATGTTGCCGGTATCAGAAGCCCAGGTCATTCCTGTAAACGCCACGATTTAGCTCCTCCGCTGCAGCTTAAGTGTTTCTCCCAGCTCCCCACCCCACCTTCCACGTGGACTTTCGCTTCCTCTTCTACAGCAGCTCTACTCACAGGTTTTGCTTTGCAGCTCCATTTGAGGTTGCCTGGGGAATAATTTCAGGGATATAGTAATGTCTGGGATCTGGGCTGTCTCCACGGGCTTAAAAAAAAGCATATGGTTTGGAACTTACGAGAGACAAGACAGCGTTGCACCACAGAATAAAATGTTATTTCTTCTTGGGAGATGCTTCCTGTCAGGTAAACACCGGCAAATCAAAAAACAATTCTGCAGAGGGATGATTTTTGCCTTCCATAAGATGAAATTATGGAAGCTAAGAAGCAGTGTGCACTCTGTTGAGAAAACCTAAATAAAACTGTTCTGCAAAGTATGTATATTTTATGTGTTATGCACCCGTGTGTGTGTGTGTGTGTATCCGTGAAGTGGTAATGATGGCAACTGTGGTAGATGTCAAGCCCAAAAGTGTCCATTTTACTCGCTGGTGTTTTAGCATCTGTTAAAAAGCCCGACAAAGATCAACAGCTGTCAGTGTGCTCATGTTTAGGCTTCTGCAACATGGTCTCTTTCCTCCTGCAAGCATCTCTGACTTTGGACTGAAAGGTATTTGCATCAGTCTTTGTGACTTTACAGCCTGAAGGCATTTGGTCCAGGTACGTTTGGTCCAGGAGGCTGAGGCCTGCTGTGCCCGGGGATATTTGGTTTGTTGTATCTGACTGGACCTGGCAGCACTGAGGCTGTGTTCTGTCAGCTGTCCACTGCCACTGCGCGCCACTGGACAGCTCTCAAGCCTGGCTGTTTGGCTATTCTTCCTCCGGGCTGAGCTTAGCCCAGGAATCCCAGCAGGTTCGAGGGCTGCATTTCACTAGTTTTTATCATCAATGAGTCATTCATTGTTTCAAATAAATCACATTCCAAGACGGCCAAGCATGGATGTGGGCTCTTATTTCCTCTTGTAGGCTGATAACAATAAACAATTGATTTCCTGTCCAGACCTGGGTGCTCCAGTGAAATTAAAAAAGAGTCCTATCTCTAGGAAAATAATATTGTAATCATACTCAGCCCAGGCTCCAACACAAACCATGCATTTTATGTCTGGCCCATGAACAATCTGGAATAGCCTTTCATTTCCTCCCTGTCTGTTCCTATTCCACCCTTTTTCAAGTCCTGGTTGTGATCTTTACAACCCCTGTGAGGCAGGCAAGTGGGGGCCAGGAGCCCCATCTTACAGAAGAGGAAATTGAGTTTCAGAAATTTCAGGTAACTTGGCAATAAGATGGGGGCAGCAGTGGTTCAGTGGTAAAATTCTTGTCTTCCATGCAGCTAGACCCGGGCTGGGTTCCTGGCCAATGTGTCTCACGCACAGCCACCACCCACCTGTCAGTGGAGACTTGCATGTTGCCATGATGCTGAACAGGTTTCATGGAGCTTCCAGACTAAGACGGACCAGGGAGAAAGGCCTACTTCAGAAAATCAGCCAATAAAAACCCTATGGATCACAATGGTCCAGTCTGCCCCCAATTATGGAGATGGTGCAGGACTGGGCAGCATTTCGATCCATCATACATGTGGTCACCATGATGGTAGCTAACAACAACGTAGGTAGTGAGTGGGCAGAGCAAGGCGGAGCTGCTTCTATATTCCTACGTGGAAACTCATGTTAACCCTGCAGCCCCTTCACTCTGCCACCTGTTAAAACGAGAGGCACAAAGATGGAGGAACACCACACTCGCCTTCATTCACAGTTCAAAAGCCACCCCAACTTTATGAAGTTCAGCCTGATTCTCACAGCCTTTTTAAAACCATAATCTAGCTCTGATCTGTACAACCTCCCTGTTGAGAAGTTGCAGCAGCTGCAATGTGGGTGGTCTTTGCCCCATTTTACAGTTGTGAGATTTCAGAAAATTTCCATAATTTGGCCAGGATCAATAGACGGTAAGAGGAAGAGGCAGAAGTGAACTCAGATCTTTAATCCAAAATCCTTCAACATGTTGACACACAGCTGTCCTCCCTTCCTTCCTTTCCTCCCTCCCTCATTCCTTCCTTCCTTCCTGTCACTTCTAGAATTTATGCTGTGTGGGGATCTTGTATCTGTTTTTTTGCCATGGGAACAGTGCCTGCCTTCTAATAACAGGCCATCACTGGATACTGGCTGAATGAGTGGCATGAACAAATCCATCCATCCATCCGTCCGTCTGTCCGTCCATCCATCCTACCTTAGCACTGATTATCATTGTAACTTGAGGGTCCTGAAGGAAGAGATAACAGAATAGACATGTTGAGATGGGGGAAGGGGATCTGACAATCCAAAGTGTGGGAGGAAGTGGGGAGGCCAGATGGGATAAGGCAGAATATCTGTGTGCAAGATTAGAGGTCACAGAAGGTGCTGAACTACTGGGGCTTCGTTCCTTTGTCACCCACAACCCAGGGTTCTGGCGACTTTTATGTAGCCCTCTAACTCATGGGCCCTGAAGCATGGCAAACCTAGAGCTTAGTGCTGTGCTACCTGTGACATATTACTAATTTGTAGAGCTTTAGTTTTCTTGTCTATGAAAGGGGAATAATAATACTATTTATCTTTCAGGATATCGTTGTTTTTAGTTGCTGTTGAGTCAATTCTGACTCACGGTGACCCCATGTGTGCAGACTAGAACTGCTCCATAGGGTTATCAAGCCTGTGACCTTTTGGAAGCAGATTACCAGACCTGTCTTCTGAGGTGCCTCTGGGTGCATTTGAACCAACAGCCTTTTGGCTAGTAGTCAAGCAGTTAACCGTTTGTGCCACCCAGGGGGTCCTTTCAGGATAGTTGTGAGATGATGTATGTAAAGCAACCATGACGGTACTATGCTTTTCCTGGTGTCAAGCCTTCAACTGCTATACAGGTTGTTGTGGATATAACACAAAACCGCTTCACAGGGGGAAAAATGAAGGAGGAAGGTGCTAAAGGAGGGTGGGGCAGAAGGCACCAGAAACAAACTTTTCCTACTTCTCAGTTTTGCCTTGGGACAAACTTTGTGAGAGTTGCTGCTACTTAGTCATCTTTAAAAATCCTTCAAATCCTTGCCAAGGGCACGGACTCCTTTTCCAATGCCTCGTATAATGGGGCCTGCACAGCACTCTCGGATTGTTTGGGTATCTACTTGACTTTAGGGTCAACATCTCATGGGATAAATCACAGCAGCACTAGATCAGTTGTCAAGGTTTGGCCAACTCATTTGAGAGACAGGATTCATGTTGTGCCATTTCTCCTTCGTGTTGCAATTTTTCCTAAGGAATGTGGTGTCAGAATTTTAGTGCCTCATATTTTCTACAGATGATAGCAGTAAGCTAACAGTGTGATAGTGACAGTGCTTCATGGTATGCGATTTGATTTGCTAGGATTCTCAGCTCTTCCCTTCTTTGAAGCAGCAGCTATCTATAAAGACGAGACGGCATTCCCAGCTAATCACGGCATGGATGGTATTTATGTTCAGTGTACACTCCTTTTTTGCACGAAACATATATTCTTTGGTATTTATGTGGATTTCGTAGCTGTAATGAGGAAAGATTTTCTTAGAAAATGTTTTTTAAATGTAAAAAAAAAAAAAAAAGACGGCATTCTTTGGAGACAATTTTACTTTTCTTGTTTTTGTTTTTTGAAGGTTCCTATAAACTATAATGGAAACCCTGGTGGCGTAGTGGTTAAGTGCTACGGCTGCTAACCAAGAGGTCAGCAGTTCGAATCCACCAGGCACTCCTTGGAAACTCTATGGGGCAGTTCTACTCTGTCCTATAGGGTCGCTATGAGTAGGAATCGACTCCATGGCAGTGGGTTTGGTTTTGGGTATAAACTACAATAAAAGGAAACCCTGGTGGTGTTGTGGTTAAGAGCTACGGCTGCTAACCTAAAGGTCGACAGTTCAAATTCACCAGGTGCTCCTTGGAAACCCTGTGAGGCAGTTCTACTCTGTCCTTTAGGGTGGCTATGTGTCGGAATCGACTTGACAGCAATGGGTTTTTTTTTTTTGGTTATAAACTATAATGGAGCCCTGGTAGTGCAGTGGCTAAGAGCTGTGGCTGGTAACCAAAATGTTGCCAGTTCAAATCTATCAGCCACTCCTTAGAAACCCTATGGGGCAGTTTTACTCTGTCCTGCAGGGTCGCTATGAGTTAGAATTGACTTGATGGCAACGGGTTTGGTTTGGTTTTTGTAAACTAAAGACGGACAATATAGCCATACCTAACCTTGTGCCAGAAATTAGTTTGCCTCTACCTGTTTATCTTCATTTTCAGCTTATGAAGATGCTGTATTCCATAATATTTAACCTCAAAAGTAAACTGAACTCTCTTGAACCTTTTTGAGGGCTTCTGATAATAACAATTGCTGCCTCTCCAAGTTTCCAGAATTTTGCGTTTTATCATCTTTGTGTCTCCTAACTTGGGGTTCCTGAGTTAACTACGACAATTTTCACTGTTTCATAATAAAATGAGAAAAATAAAGACAATGTGGTAATTTTTTTTTTTTTTGGTAAGGGAAATTCATACAATTTATTCTTCTGAGATGGTGACCTACTACATTTTGATGTTAGGATGACTTTTATCATACGAATGATGTAATAATTCATTCATATAATGATATATAAACGTATAATATGTGATCTGTGTTTTCATTTTAAGTTCTTTTACTTGGCATAATAAACAGTTGGTGTTGTTATGTTGGTCCCCATAATATAGTCTCTTATACTACATTGGAAACCCTGGGTGGCGCAGTGGTTAAGTGCTATGGCTGCTAACCAAAATGTCGGTAGTTCAAATCCACCAGGTGCTCCTTGGAAACTCAATGGGGCAGTTCTACTCTGTCCTATAGGGTCGCTATGAGTCGCAATCAACTTGATGACAATGGGTTTATAGTATATTATTCTGTGAAATACAAAAACCTGGAGGTGACCGTTCTAGATAATATTTACTATTTAGGTCCCACCTGGGTGGCCATGGTTGCAACCTTTCTTTAGTTCAGTGTTTCCCTTCTGGAAATTCATCCCCTTTCTTCCCTTGGTTGACTTCAGGGATACCAGGTGGCCGTCTGCATGCACAGCCTAGTCCAGGAGGTGCTCTGATTAGACCTGAGGGAGAAAGGGCCATGGTCTAAGTTGCATCCAGCAATGGTTCATCGTTCCGGCTTACCTCCTCTGTTCCTGTGCCCACTTTTATATTGTTTTTATCCTTTTTTTCAATTGATTTTTTAAATAATAAGGAGAGTCACTTTGTTAATCAGACACATTGCAAATATTTTTCTTAGTTTATAATAAACTTTTAATTTTGTTAATTTTTAAATGTATGGTTTGTTAACAAGGCCCTGGTGGCGAAGTGGTTCAGTGTTTGTCTGTTAACCAAAAGGTTAGCAGTTCGAATCCACCAACTGCTCCTTGGAAAGGCTACAGGGCAGTTCTGCTCTGTCCTATAGGGTCAGGGTGAGTCAGAAGCAACTCTAGGGCAATGAGTTTTTTAATAGATTTGTCAACATTTTTATGTTGTAAAATTTAAACATTTCTTCCTTCTTTCTTGCTTTCCTCCCTCCATCCCTTCATCCCCCACTCCATCCTCTCTTTCAGTTTACGAATACTTCACTACCCTAAGATCGCATACAGTCAATTCTCAATATTCATGGTTGTTAGGTTCTATAGGTGGGCGTGTGGTGTGATTCATATAGGAATCTTGCTTCGTGTTTACCTCAATTAACTAATTTTTCTAACAATTTATTAGATTTAATTATCAAATTGTTACATAGAGCTTGCTATGTGCCAGAGCCTGTTTTAAGGGCTTTACATGTATTAATTTATTTCTTATAGAGCCTTACGAAGTAGATACTATTATTATCCCTATTTTACTGATGAGGAAATTAAGGCAGGAAGATGTTAAGTCACTTGCTCAAGGTCACACAGCTACTGAGTGGTGGAAACAGGGTTCCACCCCATGAAGTTCTCAATCACTGCCTGCTGCCTCCCTCCAATTTAAATGCCAACTTTATTGTGTGCTAACTACTTGTATATATATCTGGGTCTATTTCTGAGTTTCTTTTCTATTCTAATGAGTGGTGTGCATTTTTTCCCTAGTACCTCACCCATTTACTTATTGTACCTTATTTCAGTTTTAGGTATTCTATGTGCATCTGTGTTACTATTCTTTTTAAAAAAATTTCCTTGCCTTTCCTTGCTTTTCATTTTTCTGGATGGCCTTTAAAGTACATTTTACGTAAAAATTTAATTGGACTTTTGATTGAATTGCATCAAATTCATAAATTAGCTTGGAAAGAATGCATTTTCTTGACATTGGGTCTTCTGATATGGAATATACTCTATTTCTCCATCTGTTCAAATCTTCTTTTAAGGTCCTCTGTTAAACTTCCTAGTTTTACCATATTTTTACTTGAATAATACACACCTTCTATGTTTGTTGGCCAACTGCTTCCTCTCCCCATGAAGTATTTTCATTAGTGCCACTATGCCATTTTTTTTACATGTTGCTATAAAAAATTAGCATAACATGCCTTACAAAACTGCCTTGCGGAGGGAGGGTGCAGTTGGCCAACAAATATAGAAGGTGTGTGTTATTTGTATGAAAATATGGTAATCATCTGAGCCTGACATACTTCTTGTTAGGTTTATTGTCAGATATGTAATTTCACTATTGTGAATAGAATTCTTTTTCCATTTTTTCTGTTATTGCTGACTTGTAAGAGAATTATTGGTTTTTTTTTTTATGTTTATATTAATTAAAATTTTAAAATTAGTGTCTTTTTAGCTTATTTTCTTGTTTTTTTATTTTTTGGTAAGAAATCATATGATATTAGAATAATGCCATTTTTGTTCTTACAAATACTTTATATGTGTGTGTATGTGTGTGTATATATATATGTTTATATATATACATATATTTATTGTTGTTAGGTGCTGTTGAGTTGGTTCTGACTTGCAGCAATCCTATGCATCACAGAATAAAGCACTGCCTGGTCTGCACCATGCTCACAATGATTGTTATGCTTAACCCCATTTTTGCGGCCACCGTGTCAATCCATCTCTACGAGGGTCTTCCTCTTTTCCGCTGACTCTGTACTTTACTAAGCGTGATGTCCTTCTCTAGGGACTGATCCCTCCTGACATGTCCAAAGTATGTAAGATACAGCCTCACCATCCTTGCTTCTAAGGAGCGTTCTGCTTGTACTTCTTCCAAGACAGATTTATTCGTTCTTATGGCAGTCCATGGTATATTCAATATTTTCCTCAACACCACAATTGAAAGGCGTCAACTCTTCTTCGGGCTTCCTTATTCATTGTCCAGCTTTCACATGCATATGATGCGATTGAAAATACCATGGCTTGGGTCAGGCACACCTTAGTCTTCAAGGTGACACCTTTGCTTTTCAACACTTTAAAGAAATCCTTTGTAGCATGTTTGCCCAATGCAATGCATCGTTTGATTTCTTGACTGCTACTTCCATGGCTGTTGATTGTGGATCCAAGTAAAATGAAATCCTTGACAACTTCAATCTTTTCTCCGTTTATCATGAAGCCTGTGGGCTTTGATCTTCATCAGTAAGTGCTTCAAGTCCTCTTCACTTTTAGCAAGCAAAGTTGTGTCATCTGTATAACACAGGTTGTTAATGAGTCTTCCTTCAATCCTGATGCCCCGTTCTTCTTCATACAGACCAGCTTCTCCGATTATATATATGTATATATATATAATTTTGTCATAGGGCTGGAAGAATACTGCTCTTAGTGATTCTCCTCTTTGCCATGATTTCAATGAAAATGCTACCAGTGATTTACATTTAAGCATGGTATTGGCTTTGAGCTTGAGTAGATATGTTTAGTGATATTAGTATAGTAAAAAGTTTTGGCAATTTTTTTTTTTTTTTTTTTAGCAATTATTGACATTCTCTTTTGGTGTATATTTGTAATGGGTAGATATCTTAAAGACTGGTAGATATATTAAAAGACTCCTGTTCTTAGATAATTGTGTCTTGTTTTAGTGTTTGTACTACCATGTTTTTATGCAAATAAGGCATGTCTTCTACGTTTGTTTGCCAACTGCACTCTCCCCACAGTAGTCATTAATATATCACTGTATTCAATTTGAAGAAGCCCTGGTGGTATAGTGGTTAAGTGCTTGGCAGCTAACTGAAAGGTTGGTAGTTTGAGCCCACCAGCCGCACTATGAGAGAAAGATGTGGCAGTCTGCTTCCATAAAGATTACAGCCTAGGAAACCCTCTAGGGCTTGTCTACTCTGTTGCTATGAGTTGGAATTGACTCGCTGGCAATGGATATTTTAATTTACTAGTATTTCACATATATATATATATATTTGCATCTCTATTCATAAAAGAAATCTGTCTCTAGTTTTGTTTTTTTTTTAACCTCCTTTGGCTTGGGTCTATAGGGCATACTTCTTTGGAATATGAATTGGAAAATGAATTCTGCCTTTTTATGTTCTCTGGAAACACTCATCCAGCATGGAAATAATTTGTTCCACTACAGACTGAAAACCTTGTTGTAAAAATGTCTGGAGCTGGCACCTTTTGAGAAATAACTCTTGAATAACATTTTCAATTTCTTACATAGCTTTTTGTCTATTTCATGTTGATTCAATTATGGTGACTCATTTTCCTAGAGAAGAGAAAAATACATGTTATTTAAATATCAGCATCAAGAATGAAACATATTTATTGATCTTCTTTATGTAAATAGAGAACATTTTGTTTTTCTTTTACCTCTCCTTCTTCAAGGTCTTGTATGCCCTTTTGCCTTGTATTGTTTGTAGGCTCTTGCTTTTTACATTAAATGTTTCTGTTTCAAGAATTGCATATGATAGAGGCATCTAATTTATAACAATTCTTTTAGACTTACTTGATTAAATGGTTTTAATACACTTTGTTGTTGTTGTTAGGTGCCGTCAAGTCAGGTCTGACTCGTAGCGACTCTACGCACAACAGAACGTAACACTGCCCAGTCCAGAGCCATCCTTACAATCGTTGTTATGCTTGAGCTTATTGTTGGAGCCACTGTGTCAATCCACCTCATTGAGGGTCTTCCTCTTTTCCGCTGACCCTGTACTCTGCCAAGCATGATGTCCTTCTCCAGGGACTGATTCCCTCCTGACTACATGTCCAAAGTATGTAAGATGCAGTCTTGCCATCCTTGCTTCTAAGGAGCATTCTGGTTGTACTTCTTCTAAGGCAGATCTGTTCATTCTTTTGGCAGTCCGTGGTATATTCAGTATTCTTTGCCAACACCATAATTTGAAGGCATCAATTCTTCTTCGGTCTTCTTTATTCATTGTCCAGGTTTCACATGCATATGATGTGATTGAAAATACGATGGCTTGGGTCAGGCACACCTTAGTCTTCAAGGTGACATCTTTGCTCTTCAACACTTTAAAGAGGTCCTTTGCAGCAGATTTACCCAATGCAATGCGTCTTTTGATTTCTCGACTGCTACTTCCATGGCTGTTGATTGTGGATCCAAGTTAATACCCTTTACTGACCTTTTACACCATGACTTTCCCCCTTTTTATTTTTCCTTTATTTCTTTGTTGAAGGCCTAGAGTGCATCCCTGAGTGGTTAATCAGAAAATATACGTGGGTATTAGTTCTGAAAACTTAGCTGGGTATAGAATTTTGGGTCACAAGATTTCTTTTCTCTCTAAAGTCACTGCTTCTTTGTTTTCTAGTATTTGATGTTGTGGAAGAAAAACTAAGACCAAGGTGATATTTCTTTTTACCAGAAGAAACCTATCTCTCCTGATTGGATTTTTGAAGGAAACTTTATCTTGTAAATTAAAAAAAAAAACAAAAAAACAACAGGTTTTGACAGGTATTTGAATCTCATCAATTTTAACTGACATATAAAATATCTTTTAAGTGTTTGGATTTGGTTGTAGCTTTAGCTCAAGAAATTTTCTTCTAGTATAGCTTCTAGTGTAATATTTCTTTTCCATTTGTTCAATGAACTGTCCTAATTACAAACCAGCTTACCATACCAGCTGAGAGCCTCTGCTACTCTGGCGCACACCAAGGCTGACTTCCACCTTCAGTGCAGCTTCTCTCAGGTATGGTTTCAGCCATTGCTTCATCTGCTGTGGCTCATCTATCAGTGTAATCCCATCTACTGTCTGTCTTCCAGAAATCCATTGAAATATTTAATTTTCTTATGTCTCCCATTCCCATTCCTCACCTGTAGTGTGGATTTATGTACTTTGGCAAATTCTAACTATGATTGCAATAGAATTTTGAGAGAGAAGAAGAAAAATGCATATGCCAAGTCCACCATTTTGAAGAGAACTCGGTGGGGCAAGAGTTATTAGAAGACAGAGGGAAATAAACATTTGGAGAACAGGGAATTGTATGGACTTTGATGTAGTGAAGGCTGGTGAGTAGCCATTCAACAGAATGAGGCATTCCAGTTGGGGAAAGGAAGCCAGAGGGCCCTGCAAAAACCAAAAACCAAACCCACTGCCATCGAGTCGATTCCGACTCATAACGACCCTATAAAACCCTTCTTGTTTCTTCAATATCCCTTACTCAGCTCTATATTATGAACGTTTTTGTCTCAATAAAGTAATTATTGTGCTCAACTGGTAAAACACATTGTTGCATCTGAAGTAATACAGGCCTTCATATCTTTCTAGAAAATATGGAAAGTGAATTAGCTAATTATTGTTTTGAATTGACATGCTATTCAAGGTTTTGATTTATAACTTAATTGTACTGCTTTAGGTAGTTTTCAGTTTTTCAGTGGATCCATTGGAATAAACTTAGTGTTCTATCTTAGTATTAGCCAAGGGAAGATTAAAAAGTAAGCTAGAGAGTTTAGTAGCTTTGTAACAATAGCATAAAATGCGGAATAATGAACTGTAAATGTGCCTAATTACATAAATAATGCATTTGTGTAATTGTCAAGTAAGGGGTGTGCTAATGAATCAATTATTTTTAATTGTAGGATGCTTGATTGTTTCAGAAATATAATTGATTGTAATCAAGAATCAATTAAATGTTGATAGTAATTATGTTTATCAAGTTTAAATACATGACATCATTACACTGTAACTGCTTCAGGAAGAAGAAACTAGAATGAGGTTATTATAAGTGAAGGAAAAATAGCTCATATTTATGCCAACAGCTTGGCAGTGGTAGGACTGCACAGTAATGAGGTAAAAAAGAGAAACATATTCTTCAAGGCTTATCAGTTATGGCTGATGAAGGCAAACTCCTCCAGCTGTGAGCTCATCAGATCTCTGAAGCTAAGCAGGTTTCAGCCTGTGGTGAGTGCCTGGATTAGAGACTTTTAAGATAAAAAACACAGGTGCAGTGTAGAAGTCGGCAAGGCCAGGCCCTCATCAGGCATTGTTTTTGTTGAAAACTGTGTTGTTGGGGTTCTCTGATGAGTTAGGTTCTTTTGAAGTGTGTGCGACACTGTCTTAGGCATACTACTCAGCCCAAGTTGATTTGAGACCCCCTGACTTTGCTAAATTCACTGTGGGTTGTCTTGATGTTGTAGAAGTGAATGTTACTCTGTGAGAATACATTGAAGTGAATGTCCATTAATTGTAAAACACTTGTTTGTAAGCTTCTCTAGGGTTGGGATTGTGTCTCATTCATCATTGTATTCCTAGTGCCTCCCATAGTAGGTACTTACTAAATGTTAAATGAATAAATAAGAGAATTGTTCATTAATCATTAGCTAATGAGGATATTGATGTTGCTTATTGGTCCAGTTGTGAGGATTTTTGTTTTCTTTATGTTGAGGTGCCATCTACACTGAAGGCTGTGGTCTTTGATCTTCTTCAGTAAGTGCTTCAAGTTCTCTTTGTGTTCAAGCAAGCAAGGCTGTGTCATCTGCATAACTCAGGTTGTTAATAAGCCTTCCTCCAATCTTGATGCCACAGTCTTTTTTGTATAGTCTGGCTTCGCAAATTATTTGCTCAGCATACAGGCTGAATAAGTATGGGGAAAGGATAAAACCCTGACACATATCCTTCCTGACGTTAAACCATGCAATATCCCCTTGTTCTGCTCAAACGACTGCCAATTGCTCTATGTGTAGGTTCTGCATGAGCACAACGAAGTGTTCTGGGATTCGCATTCTTGGGGATGTTATCCATAATTTGTTGTGATCCACACAGTCTAATTTGCTATGATCCACACAGTCGAACACATTTGCATAGTCAATAAAACATAGGTAAACATCTTTCTGGTATTCTCTGCTTTCAGCCATGATCCATCTGACATCAGCAATGATATCCCTTGTTCCATGTCCTCTTCTGAATCTGGCTTGAATTTCTGGCAGTTCCCTGTTGATGTACTGCTGCAACTGCTTTTGAATGATCTTCAGCAAAATTTTACTTGCATATGATAATACTTTTTGACAATTTCCGCACTCTATTGGATCACCTTTTTTGGACTGGGCATAAATAAGAATCTGTTCCAGTTGGTTGACCAGGTAGCCGCCTTCCAAATTTCTTGGCAAAGATGAGTGAGCACTTCCAGAGCTGCATCCATTTGATGAAACATCTTAATTGGTATTCCATTAATTCCTGGATCATTGTTTTCCACCAATGCCTTCAGTGCAGCTTGGATTTCTTCCTTCAATACCATCAGTTCTCAGTCATATGCTACCTCCTGAAATGGCTGAACATCAACCAAAAAAATTTTTTTTTGTAATATGCAGGTGACACAACCTTGCTTGCTGAAAGCAAAGAGGACGTGAAGCACTTACTGATGAAGATCAAAGACTACAGCTTTCAGTATGGATTACACTTCAACAAAAAGGAAACAAAATTCCTCACAACTGGACCAATAAGCAACATTATGACGAACAGAGAAAATACTGAAGTTTTTAAGGATTTCATTTTACTTGGATCCACAATTAATGCCCGTAGAAGCAGGAGTGAAGAAATCAAATGACATGTTGTGTTGGGCAAATCTGCTGCAAAAGGCTTCTTGGAAGTGTTAAAAAACAAAGTCACTTTGAGGACTAAGGTGTGCCTATGTGCTTCCTATGTGCTTGGGGGTAGTGGTAGGCACTATGGATGACCATAGTTTAGATCTGGAGGGGGTCTTAGGTAGCATTTCCTGGAACTTCCCAATTTTAGAGATGGATACTCAGGTTGAGTGAGATTAAATGACTTGTCCAAATGTCACAGGGTGTCTGCTTCAGAATAGTTGCTTTCAGGGAACTTGCACTCTAGTAGGAAACAGAAGACTTGAGAAAATTAGTAGGCATTATAGGTTTGTGAATAATTAACACACAAACTTGGCGGTACATGCTGACAGACTTCAGAGAAAGGACATATGAATGAGAATATGAAGATCAGTGAATGCTTAAGGAAAATCATGAGATGACTTTGCAAAATGGATTGGTTTTGAGCAGGTAGAGAAGATGGAACAGACATTTAGTAAGGGGAGAAATTGTGGCTGGTCCTTTCATTTCTGAAGTTGCGTGAGTCTTTTTTTTTTTTTTTAATCTGCTGGTCTTAGCTATTTATCTTACAGGCATCCTATATGTAGGCAGAAGTTTTTTCTGCATGTCCCTGGAGTGGGACAGGCCCTCAAGGATGTTACGGAATTTTTGGATCATCCTTCTCTCTGTGGCTGAGTCAGAGGCTTCTTGCCCTCTTCCCTGATACAACACTCATCTCAAAGTTTTCAATTGTTTGTTGCCTGGCCTGAGTCTACACTAATTCTCCACCTTTTGAGAGCAGAAACCATGTGTTGCTTTCCTTTTGCAATGATTGGTGGGAAGAGGTTTGTGAAATAAACCAATCCCTGAAAATATGTTAGCTCAGTGTCTCCCAAGGTAGTCCAGGAAACATCAAAAGGCAAGTGCTTGTTAAAAAATGTGAATTCTTTGGCCACACGTCCAAACAAGTAAATCAGAATCTCAGCTGTGCAGTGCCTGCATTTTGAATATTACTAAAATCAGCTGATATTACAGACCACCTAGGTTAGCAAGTAGAATCGCTCCCAGTCTAAATTACATCTGACTGTTTAAATTTCTGCTGAGAAATGATCTCCTTAGCCTCAAGCACCAGGCGTAATGTCCATACAAAGTACATCGTTGACTGAATGAATTAGAGTACACTCAAACAAAAGCAAGGACACACACACTATAACGTAGTGCTTCAGAGGTCTGCTAACTTCCCAAGGGGGAGGATGAGAGCCACCATTATCCAAAAGTTGATTCCGGTGAGGTGGAGGTCAGACATATCTCCACTCTCCAACCTTTTTACCAATTCTGACACCAGCCGTCCTTCCCATGGCATTCTCTGCTGTTCTGCTAGGTTTGAAAATTTGTTGAAATGGCCACACAGAACTCACAGACCATATTCACATTTATCTGGTTTATTAGGGAAGTACCAGGCTACAACTTGGGATCAGGATCAACTTAGAACTAACAGGAACAACTTAGGATACAGTTTTTCCGTCAGGACATCTTCCAACCAAGACAGCTCTCGGCTTCTTGGCTGTCCCCACAGGCAGGCCTCACTCTCGGCCTCTGCTCCTGGGCCCCACTTGGTCAAGTGTTACAGCTTTTTGGCTTCTCCATCAAATGCCTGGAGGCACCCAACTCTACCACCAAGCCTCCTGCCTCACTCTTTAGGATCTCACAATCTAGTTAGAAGAGGGATGGGTAAAAAAAATCAATACATGGAAAAATATATTGTAATGGATGTGTGATCTGAGGCCCCAGAGGAGGAGTAGATAAATTCTTCCTGGGGTTGGAAGAAGGCAGGATTTAATAAGATTTTAGGTCCTCTGTGCTGGTCTTGAAAGAAAAGTGAATTTGACTGATGGTGGAGGAGAGTAAGTGTTGAAGGTTGAGGGGAGAGTAGATGTAAAGCTCCTGGATTCTGGGGATAAATGTGAGATAATATCTGACTATGGCACAAGCAGTCATCACGAGGGTGGGGTGCAGGGAGTTAGGGGCCAGAATGACACACAAAAGGGAATTAGAGAACAAGTTCATTGGTTAGAATGTGCTTGACAATATGGTACTCCTCTGGGTTCTTTGTGAACCCAATCATGCCATAAGAGTTTAGAGGAGGGAATAATCTGAAGTTACCAGAAGAAATAGACCTTGAGATGTGACGTGGAGGATGGGCAGGATTTGGATGGACAGAAAAAAAGGTGGGTATTTATGTTAGTGTATGCATGGGGGAGGGTGGAACTCCTGAACGAATACAGGAAAAAGAACAAGCCTCAGTCACCTGCCATGGGCATGGGACTGTGCCTTTATGTGTGTGTTTGTGTGTGTGATAACACAGCATGGCCGTGGAAGGGGAATGAGACCATCATTTTTTTTTTTTTTTTGCTGTTGAGTCAATTCCTCCTAATAGTGACTCTATAGGACAGAGTAGAACTGCCCCATAGAGTTTCCAAGAAATGGCTGGTAGATTCAAACTGCTGATCTTTCGAATCTTAACCACTGGGCCACCAGGGCTCCTTTATATATTATAATTTTTTTTAGTTGATTATATCAAACTTGAGACATTATGGTGATACCATATGCATAACCAAACAGAAGTTGTGAGGAGACCAGAGAAGGCTTTTATTGAAGAGAAGTAGGAGACACAGCTGGATAGGGACATTTGGGGCAAAATACGTAGGATTTGAATAACAAAAGCCAAGTGGGTCTACAGTCAATAGTATTTGCGGCTCTTGTTGAAAGGAGTAATACATTTACTCTTCACAATTATTGTTTTAGAGTCTAAAGATTTTAGCAATTTAGTGATGAATCCATATTTTTAACTAAATAAATTTAGTCAGGGGTAAATTAGGTCATACCAGGTCTAGCAAAAGTAGGCTAGCATTTCCTCTCCCACCAAATATGCCAGGTATTTCTGTGAATCAATAAACAGTGAATAATACATGAAAACTCATTTTTCACAGGAGCAGGAAAGGAAATAAAATGTCTACTGCGAAACTACCTAGAGAAGACAAACATGTATAAATAAAATATAAGTAAATAATAGTGAAAAAGATGTCATAAAGTCACAGCCATGAAGAGGTGATACAATAGGAATTATATCATCCAACCCTCTCATTTTACAGATGAGCTGAGGCCAATGAAGCTGAAGTGCTGACTCCAAAGAGTGGGTGCAGACACAGCATGAGCTGTGAGGGAGGTTGGGGAACATTGAGTTGAGTTATCCTCAACATCATCGTTTTAGTTTCTTGTATCTTCTCATTCTAGCTGGGATTCATCTATGTTATGGGGTTTTCTCTGGACAGTTATGGAGATATAATTTAGTACAAGGAAATCCTGGTGGCGTAGTGGTTAAGTGCTATGTCTGCTAACCAAAGGGTCAGCAGTTCAAATCCTCCAGGCGCTCCTTGGAAACCCTATGGGGCAGTTCTACTCTGTCCCATAGGGTCGCTATGAGTCGGAATCGACTCGACTGCGCTGGGTTTTAATTTAGTAGAGGAAGCCTAGGTCATCTCTAGGGTGGAACAGAAGCTCTGAACAGAACTGGGGCCAGATCGAGTGTCTTTGGCTTGCTCTTACTGGCATGCTTTAGTCATGTCTTTCCAGGCAGAAACTGAGATTTAATGAAAAGGATGGCGGACTATTCTCTTCTCAATCTTTATGACTCTTTTTTACTCTTCCTGTTTTTCTCCTTCATTCGCCTACTTCATTGTTTCTTCTTGCCTTTTCTCTCCTTCTTCTTCCTTTTCCTTTGATCCTCACTCTCTTCCTTCCCCTTTTTATTCTCTATTTATGGTCTGTCCTTTTCCTTTTTCTCTTCTCTTTCCTTAAAATGTGATAATAATTTAAGCAAATAGACTATTTCTGAGATTTTAATTCTTTATCTCTATGATTCAGGACTTCCCCTGTCTTTCTGCCAGAAATTCCCCACCACGTTTACTTTCGGCATCTCTTGGCTGCTATTCTAATGAGGTTGTTTTGCAAGAGTCTTCCTATCAGTGACCCCACCCCGACCCTCACAATGTGACTCTTTTTTTTTTTTTTCCAGAGATAGTCATTGGTATATTTTTTTTTTCTGTCAAGTTTTTTCATCACTATTACATTTTGAGCTCAGCTGCTAACCCCAAGGTTGGCAGTTCGAATCCACCAGCCCCTCCTTGGAAACTCTGTCCTATATGGTTGCTATGAGTAGGAATGGATTTGATGGCAGTGGGTTTGGTTTTTTGGGTCATTTCATTCTGATGTAAAACCTACCTGATTTTTTTTCTCTGAATTATATTTTAATGAGTTAATAATATACTAATATTATTTCTCACCTACCCTTTTCATATGATACCATGAACATCTTCCAGGGCAATAAATATAGATCTACACAATCATTTTGAATAGCTACATACTATTTCATTATGTGGCTTTAAAGTAGTTTTTTTTTTTTTAATTAATTTTTATTAAGCTTCAAGTGAACATTTACCATTCCAATCAGTCTGTCACATGTAAGTTTACATACATCTTACTCCCTTCTCCCACTTGCTCTCCCCCTATTGAGTCAGCCCTTTCAGTCTCTCGTTTCGTGCCAATTTTGCCGTCTTCCCTCTTTCTCTATCTTCCCATCCCCCCTCCAGTCAAGAGTTGCCAACACACTCTCCAGTGTCCACCTGATTTAATTAGCTCACTCTTCATCAGCATCTCTCTCCCCGCCGCTGACCAGTCCTTTTCATGCCTGATGAGTTGTCTTCGAGGATGGTTCCTGTCCTGTGCCATCAGAAGGTCTGGGGAGCATTGTCTCCGGGCTTCCTCTAGTCGCAGTCATACCATTAAGTATGGTCTTTTTATGAGAATTTGGGGTCTGTATCCCATTGGTCTCCTGCTCCCTCAGGAGTTGTCTGTTGTGCTCCCTGACAGGGCACAATGTAACTCTTTAGGTGTGGAGAAGTAAAACACAGCTGTGGCTAAGTAATTGAGTCATCATGTACCTTGATGAAAAAAGGCTTTCATTTTTCTTTTACTGAATTGCATAACTTTTAGCTACAGCTGGTAGCTGGATGTGTTGACTTTGATAGTGCCCAGACTTGAGGCATGGGCATGACAGCATCAGCTGAAATTTACAGCCATCTTTTTCAGTGTGAAGTTTATTGCTTTTGGGGGTAATTTTTAAGCAGATGTGGGGTAGCTTCTATATAAACCAAAACCAAACCAAACCTGTTGCAATTGAGTCAATTCCAACTCATAGTGACCCTATAGGACAAAGTAGAACTGCCCCATAGGATTCCTAAGGGGCGGCTGGTGGATTCGAACTGCCAACCTTTTGGTTAGCAGTCGAACTCTTAACCACTGCACCAACAGGGCTCCAGCTTCTATATAGATGGTTATTTTGGTTAAGCTCTTTAATTTCCGTGAGGAGATGTTGGCCCTAACCTTTGATTTGACTTCTAAATAAAGGCATTTGATGCCTATTTTAATTAATAACACAGAAAGCCTGCACTCCAATTTCTTTTTAGGGAGTATAGTCTTGTATTCAGGGCAGGCCAATTCAATATATAACAAAGGCAGATAGAAACACTGGTTAAGGATTGCCAGAAAGCGCAGACTATCTGTTCATCTAAATCAGTGGTTTCTGATGTTTGTAAAGTGAAGACTCTTCTGTAACTTCAAAAAATTTCAGAGTTCCTCTTCATAGTACTGGTTATTATTAATATTATTTTAACATATGTTGATGGAGAAAAATCATAAATAAAATTACCATAAATTTAGCTATAGTTTTAAGATGGATTCATATTTTATAAAATACAACAGCGTCTACATACTTTTTACATACAGGGTATTATTTAGCCCGCAGAAAATTCTCGCCACCACACAGATTAGTGGATTCTCCCAATAACTTCAAGTTCCTCCCAGGTATGATACCTTTGAAATTCGTAGTTTGGAATCTGTTGCCCTAGATGATTTGAAATCTATCCCCAAACTAAGCCAGAACAATAGGGAGCCTTGTATATGGATTGGATTTTATCTATCCCGTCTTCCTCACAGGAAACTTCTACTGAATTTTCATTTGTGCTGATACTATTGGCCCAAGGAACAGTGCAGGAGACGGTGCCGTGAAATCAGTCCACTACAAGGAAGTTGTTGAGGACGTTATTTACTGCATGGCCTAGGCATGGTTCTTGGTTGCCAATAATAGAAGACATTCCGGCTGAGCTAAGGTGAAAAGGAGCTGAGTAAAAGGATATTAAAGGAAGGACTTCGGCTTCCAGCTGTGCCAGAGCAACTGGTACTGGACTCATCCCCCCACAATAAACAATTGTAAAACTGCACAACATTTGTGAGACAACTGTTTCCAGGCATGGACAACCGTCAGTGCGAGACTGTCATCCTGACAGTAGGAAAACTGATGAACTGTCCCCTATGATTGTCCTGGATTTTGGTCTGGTTACAGTTTCCAAATGTAGCACAGCAAACTGGAGTTCAAGCAAGTAAGGTGATTCCCCTGATTGTGAATCACACATGTTTGAGACAAAATCAAAACAACTTAAAGGATGAAAGGAATAATTTGAAATCTGAACTGCTGCCCATTACATGTGAAGGAGCATTTGTATTTTGAATCTAACAGAGTAATTTGTCTGTGAAAACAGAAGTATCAACTTCTTCAAAGGAATATAACAAAATCCAACGTCTCTACATCACATTTGCAGTGTCTAGTATAATGTCCATAATTACTTAACATACAAATAACCAGGAAGATGTGACCCATTCTCGAGGGAAAAGACAATGAAGGTTAAACCTAAGATGACCTTATGCTGTAATTATCAGAGAAGTACGCTAAAGCTGCTATTTCAATCATGATCAACAAAATAAAGGGATAAAACTTAAATAAATGAAGAGAGAGAAAATCTCAGCAGAAAGAGCAAAATGGAGGTTATAGAACTGAAAAAAATATATCATCTGAAATTTAAAATTTCTTGGGTAGACTTCACTGTAGACTAGAGATGAAAGAGTTAATGAACTTGAAGGTAGATTAACAGAAATGATCAAATCTGAACAAGAGAGAGAAAAAGATTAAAAAATAAAAAAAAAAAAGAACAGGATCTCAGGGACCTGTAGGAGAATATCAAAAGGTCTAAGATATGGGTTACTGGAATCCCAACAGGGGAGAAGAGACTAGGGAAGACAAAATATTTGAAGGAATGATGACAGAAAACTTCCTAAATATGGTGAAAAAAAAATTAGCAGTTTCAGAGTTCAACAAACATACCAAACAGGAAAATTATGAAAAAAATGTTTAGGTACATTACAGTCAAACTACTGAAAACCAAAGATACTCAGAAAATCTTGAAAGCAAACAGAAAAAAAAAAATTGACGTGTCACCTATAGGGGCACAAAAATTTGAATATTACCAGACTTCTCACCAGAAGATAACACGTCTTTAAAGTGCTGAAAGATAAAACAGAACTGTAAACCTAGATTTCTATATTCATAGAAATTATATTTCAGGAATGAAGGCTAAATAAAGACATTGTCAGATTAAAAAACAAGCAAGAAAACAACTAAGAGAATTTGATGCCAGGAGAGCTGTATTACAAAAAACACTGAAAAAATTTCTTCAGGCTGAAGGGAAATGACATCAAAAGGAATCTTAGGTCTTTAGCAGCAAAGGAAGACCACGGAAAATAGTAAATATCTAGGTAAGTATAAAATACTAATTTTTCTCTTAATTTCTTTAAAATAATCATGACTGTTTAAAGGAAAAAATGATATGTTTTCTTGGAGGTTTATAACGTTTGTGTATATAATACTTATGACAATTACAGTATAAAGGATCAGGGAACACATAGATGGACCAATCTGGTTGCCAAGTTTCTGTTTTGCACGAAGTGGTACAATATTGACACTAAGTAACCCAGTCCAAAAAACCCAGTGCCCTTGAGTCAATTTCTGAAATATTAAATATGTACATTGCAATTACTAGAGAAAACACTAAAAAATTATTCAAAGAGGTATAACTAAAAAGCCTATAAACAAACTAAAAGAGAATTCTAAGAAATATTTATAGAATCCAAAAGAAGGCAGGAAAGGCAGAATAGTGAAACAAAAAACAGAGGAATAAAAAGAAAGCAAACAATCACGTTGATTCTAATGAACTAATGACTCCAAAGGCAGTAATCAACAGACTAGATCAAACAGCAAGACTGAACCATGTGCTGTCTACAAGAGACACACCTGAAATGTAATGACACTGATAACTTGAAAGTAAATATGAAAAAAAAATACGTACCACGCAACAGAAAGCATACAAAGACTGGAGTAACGATATTAATATCACATAAATTAGATTTCAAGACAAAGCACCTGCCAGAGATAAATAAGGACATTTCATAATGACAAAAAAGGTCAGTTCATCAGGATGACATAATAGTCATAAATGTCTATGTGCCTAATAACAGAGCTTCAAAATACATGAAGCAAACAATTGACAGAAATAAAGAGGAAATAGTCAATTTCACAAATACAGTAGCAGATTTTAATATCCCTCTCCAAGCAAGTGATAAAACAACTAGACAAAAATCAATAAAGACATAAATGGTCTTGATGAAACCATGAACCACCCAGACCTTATTGATATTTATAGAATAGTAAAACCAATGAATGCAGAATACACATTCCTTTTAAGTGCCCATATTATATTCACCAAGATGGACCAAATGCTGGGCCATAAAACAAATCTCAATAAATATAAAATAGTGGATATCATACAGATTATATTCTCTGATCACATCAGACATGAATTACAAAAAAAATATCTTGGAGCACCACAAATACTTTGAAATTGACCATCATATTTCTAAGTAACTGATGGTTCATAGAAGAACTCACAAGACAAATCAGAAAGTATTTCTGAGTGTCATGGATTGAATTGTATCCCCCCAAAATATCTGCCAACTTGGCTAGTCAACGATTCCCAGTATTGTGTGATTGTCCACCGTTTTGTCATCTGATGTGATTTTCCTATGTGTGGAAATTCTACCTCTACGATGTTGATGAGGTAGGATTAGTGGCAGTTATGTTAACGAGGCAAGACTCAATGTACAAGATTAGGTTGTGTCTTAAGCCAATCTCTTGTGAGATATAAAAGAGAGAAGCAAGCAGAGAGACGTGGGGACCTCATAACATAAAGAAAGCAGGGCTGGGAGCAGAGTGTGTCCTTTGGACCTGAAGTCCTTATGCCTGAGGAGCTCCTAGACCAGGAGAAAACTGAGGACCAGGGCCTTCTTCCAGATCTGATAGAGAAAGCCTTTTTTTTTTTAGACTACTAGACTGTGAAAGAATAAACTTCTGTTTGCTGATGCCATCCACTTGTGGTATTTCTGTTATAGCAGCACTGGATAACCAAGGCACTGAGTGATAATGAAAGTAGCATGTATAAAAATATGTGAAATGGAGCTAAAACAATGCATAAAAGAAAATGTACAGCTTTAAATGTTTATATTACAAAAGAAGAAATTTCTAAAATGAACGACCTAAAGTTCCAATTCTAGATGCCAGAAAAAGAAGAGCACAGTAAACCCAAAGTAAGTAGAAGGAAGGAAAGAAAAAATAAAGATAACAGTATAGATACATGAAATAGAAAATAAACAATAGAGTAAAATTAGCAAAGTCAAAAGGAATTTCTTTGGAAAATCAACAAAATTCTTATTAATAAAAGTGAGATAGACTGATTAAGAAAACACAAATCACCAATAACAGGAATGTAAGAGGGCTATCTCTACAGAGCCTACAGACTTAAAAGGATAATGAGAAAAATATGAGCAGTTTTATGCTGACAAATTCAACAATTTAGATAAAACTGACATATTTCTTGAAAAATACAGTTGACCAAAATTGACTCAAGGTAAAATTCTGTTATATATGATCTCTATGGAGCCAACTGGATGGCAACTAATAAAAACAACAGTATTTATCAAAGAAATAATATATACACACATATATTAACTTCCCACCAAAAAAAAAAAAAAGAGTTCCAGACCCAGAAAAAACAATACTAATCATATACAAACTCTTTAGAAGACAGAAGAGAGAAATTTCCCGGTTTGCTTTGAAAAGGCAGCATTACTCTAATACCAAAGTTTAGCAATTTTCCAAGATTATGTCTTGGTGTTGACTGTTCTGAATCACTGCTCTCAGGCATGCGATGTGTGCTTTCAATAAATAGTTTCAAAAAGCAAATTTTTTCAATTTTAGGAATTTTTTTGTGATATAATTTTTAGTAGTTCTATTCTCTTTTGTCTTCTTCAGGGATTCCTGTTATCTATATGAATCTTCCTTTTCTGTTATCAATATTTATTTCTTTCCTTTGAATCTTTTTTATTTTGCTTCATTTCTTCTTTCTTTTTTTTCTGGTTTCTTTTACCATGTATTTGCGTTAAGGCATAATCTCTTGTGTTTATTTACCCTTGTGTTCATTATAGTTTAGTCTTCACTTCGGAAAGATTTTTTTTTTTTCTTTTATTTTCTGGTTTACATTGTTCTTTCATGTCTTGTACAATTTTCTAGCCTCCTCTAGCTGGCTTAGAAATAGAAAGTTAGAGATTTTATCCTTTCCGTGCAACGCCTTTTTAGTGTGCTTTAATTGTTTTGTAGGCATGTTACTTTTTCTTTTTTCTTACCACAACTTTGTTTTGGATTTAACCATGATAATTTTCTATTGTTTATTTTTATGCAAAATTAGTTTTCTTACACTTTTAGAAAGACACAAATTTCAGAGTATTTTTCCCACTTTTAAAGACCTCTCTCCTCTTTTTTTTTTTTTTTTTTGGCATTAAAGATATGGGAGCTTGTTTTCTGAGATTTCCTGGCTTTTTCCCCTCTCTGTACTAGGTCAGCTGAGCTAAGCCTGAACTGTTTCCTGGAGTTCACTTCTGTGTTATACTTCTTGCTTTGTGTTGACCACAAGAAAAATATATACGCAATTTTGTGGGCAGAAGTAAAGCAGCAGCCACATTTATGCTCTGAAGGTTAGTGCAAATTGACAGGCACTTTGTACTATGTACAAGCTCACTGTGTTGGCATGGGCAGCACTCGATGCTGTAAGGACTCTACCTTTCACCGAATCTATTCCTTCAGCCCTGAATCTGGGATCAAGGGATGAGCAGCTCCCTGGTGAAGCAAACTGACTTCTGCATATCATCCACAGCATTGAGCCTGGAGGGTAGTGAGTAAAAGATGCCGGTTCCAACCTGTCTTTATGAGTTTAGTTTTCCTCATGGGATCAAGTTCATCCTCAGAGGTCCCAGTTTGTTCTTGCTGTCATCCACAGTTAGCTTTACTTTCTAACTGCTGGTCTGGCTGACCTATATTGACTTCAGGTTCGAGACTGTACACAAAAACAATAGCCTTGCACGAATTCCTCTATCAGCTCCCACAACTGCGCAAATCCTTCTTTCTAAATCATTCATAACGTTTCTGTTTCCCTGACTGAACCCTTCACCGGTGTATTCTCCTTCGCTTTTATTTGGACCTTCCTTTTGCTTTTTTTCTATTGCCCTTTGTCCTGCTCTATTTCGATTCAACTCCCAGAAGTTGATTGTTTGCATAGATCTGGTCCTGAAAGAGAATCCTAACAGATCAGTTTTTGAGAGTTCAGCCCCTTCAGTTTTTACTGCAAACCCCTTGTATTCATCTGCTATCGAAATGGGCAAAACCCTTCCCAATTTCAGCTGCTGTTCTCAGGTCTGGAAGAGTCCCCATTGCTTCCCTCTGCTTTTTCTGTGTAGACTCTGATTCTATGTAGATCTTGCACACGTTGGTGGTTTATCCTTAAAAACGTTGGTGGTTTATCCTTATCTGCTTATATTTTGTGGTTTGTGGGAAAACTTTACCACCTGGTTTGGTTTTAAATGTTAGCCACATGGTTTTGGTTCTGCAATCTAGTTACTATATCTATTTTTATGTGGAGATTTGAAGAGAATGAAAAACTATGCCATTGCTGCCACCATATTTTCAGAATTGATTCACTCAATTTTTTTGTAGGTGTTGATCCTGGATACCTTTCCTCCAGAGCCTTCTGCCTTTCTGTTACATTCTAGACTTGCTGCTCTTTAGGCTCGTTCCATTCTAGTACTGAATTCACTATCCTCCTGGGAATTCCTTTCCTATCTGTCTGATATTGAATTTACTGTTCTATGGTTCGCTCATTTGTTTTGTGCTTACCCTCTTCTTATAGGAGATCTCAGTATATATATTCTTAAGCTATCACATGTCTAGAAATGCATTGATTGTACACCAGGTGAAAATTTTGCTTGTTTTAAGAAATCAAAACATTGACAGCATCAGTCAATTGTTTTCTAGAAACTTGTGTTATTGCTGACAACCTGATACTCTTGTCTTCTTTTTCCTTGCATATGACTTGTTTTTCCTTTCTGAAAGCTTTCAAGATTTTTTATTTATTTCAGTTTCTAAATTTTTTACTGTAATGTGTGTCTTTCCTCATTCATCATGCTGTGTGGGCCTTTTCAGATTAGGAATGTTTTCATGTATGACTTCTTTGAGCATCTACTTACATCCATACTCTGGTTGGATATTGTACCTTCTGTGTCTTCTAAATCTTTAATATTTTTATGTTATTTTCTTATCTCTAGCTGATGTCTTTTTCCTTATTTTCCAGTTTGTCCTTTGAATTTTTAATTTCATGTATCAGAATTTTAAGGAGCTCACCCTTTTTCTTATTCTCTTATATTCCTTTTTCCTAGCATCTTGTTTTTCTTTTTATGTATTCAATACTTTCATAGTCTGAGGGTATATTTTACTTTTGTTTCCTCATTTTTTTTCTGTTTATTTTGTCATCTGTTTACTCCAGATTCCTTTTGCTCTTTTGTTTCTTTGAGTCTCTATTTCATGCTTGGCTCTCTGTTCATATTTAATAATGAAGAACTAAAAGTTTTTGAAGCTCGGTGTCTATGGTAAGGGTTTGTTAACTGGTTGACTATAGCGTAGGACTGTAGGGTGGGAAGTCAGACGAGTATTTGTATCTAGACATTCATTCTCTGAAGCCAGTCAGTGTTCGTAGCAGAATGCTCTAATGTCCTATTTGGGGAGTTCAAGCCTGGCAGCTGCAGTCTAACAGCAGGGGATAGGTGGCAGAGGGTAGGTAGGTGTTGGGGAATAAGTGATGGAATTTTGCTACCTGGGGGATTCCAATCCATTCAGTGTGCAGATTTTTTTTTTTTGTGTGTGTGTGCTTTAAGTGAAAGTTTACAAATCAAGTCAGTTTCTCATACAAAAACTTACATACACCCTGCTGTGTACTCCTAGCTGGCCTCCCCCTAATGAGACAGCACACTCCTCCTCTCCACCCTGTATTCTCCGTGTCCATTCAGCTAGCTCCTGTTCTCCTCTGCCTTCTCATCTCACCTCCAGTCAGGAGCTGCCCACATAGTCTCATGTGTTTACTTGCGCCAAGAAGCTCACTCCTCACCAGTATCATTTTCTGTCTTATAGTCCAATCCAATTCCTGTCTGAAGAGTTGGCTTCAGGAATGGTTCCAGTCTTGGGCTTACAGAGGGTCCAGGGACCATGACCTCCATGGTCCCTCTAGTCTCAGTCAGATCATTAAGTCCGGTCTTTTTACAAGAATTTGAGGTCTGGATCCCACTGTTCTGCTTAATCAGGGGTTCTCTGTTGTGTTCCCTGCCAGGGCAGTCATCAGTGGTAGCTGGGTACCATCTAGTTCTTCCAGTCTCAGGCTGATGTAGTCTCTGTTTAGGTGGCTCTTTTGGACTCCTGGGCTCATAATTACCTTGTGTCTTTGGTGTTCTTCATTCTCCTTTGCTCCAGGTGGGTCGAGACCAATTGATGCATCTTAGATGGCTGTTTGCTAGCGTTTAAGACACCAGACACCTCAGTGTGTAGACTTTTAATTAACCCTTTATTATCAGTCCCATGCCTTACCCTACCTTTCACTGTACCTGGTGTCCCCCAGTCTGACCCTCTATTAGATTTCTTCAGGTAAAAATTCTCTGGTTTCCTGCCACTGATGTGGAGTGTGAGGAAGAAAGAGCTGTCAATTTGTGTGCGTTTGGAAGCCCACCTAGGTAGTCCCCCTGCTCTGTATATAAATTTTCATTCAATCTCTCCATTTCTGATTTTGCTCCTCATTCCATCCCCACTCCCAATCCCAGCTCCATTCTGGGGATCTTGTGCTTCCAAGTCTTTACCTTCTTGGTCTCCGTGGAGCCAAGTGGTTCATTTCTACTGGTTTCTACTTTATAGGTGCTGGAGTTTGTAGCTACCTTGGCTTTGCTAAGTCAAAAAGTACTTCTCCATCCCCTTTCTTTTTTTTATATATTTGCTGATGTCTTGCATCTTTGTACCATTTTACAGTCTCATTCTCTTTGGTGTTGTGTGCTTATAACTTTACTTCCTTTATGGTTATTATGGTTGTTTCAGCAGGGTCTAGGAAGGAATGGGAGACTCGTGTGGTCAATCTGTCCTATTTAACCATGCTTCTCATTGATTTTTAATTTGTGTTACTTTGTTTTAGTCATTCCTGGTAAACCTCCTTAAATTCTGTTTAGAGTAGAGAAACACCAGACCCACTGCCTTCCAGTCAATTCTGACTTATAGCAACCCTATAGGACAGAGTAGAACTGCCCCATAGGGTTTCCAGGGAATGGCTGGTGGATTTGAACTGCCAACCTTTTGGTTAGCAGCTGAGCTCTTAACCACTAAGCCACCAGGGCCCCATTTAGAGTAGGGCGGGGTATAAATAGATGCTTCCACAGTTTAGCCAATCAGTCAGACATCAGAAGGTCTGCAGCTGGTTGGTGGGCTGGGGAAAGTATCCCCATTCTACCATTGTCCTCATTTGCACCCATCCCACCTGCAATTTTTGGAGCTTACTATTTCAAGAACTAAAATCTAAGGAAATACTTTCAGTTGGCAGATGGGGTAATGCAGGAGATCCCTGACTTGGACCTTAGTTGAAATTGTGGCTCTGCCACCTGCCAGCTATGTGACCGCGGGCAAGGCTCAGTCTCAGTTATCTCAAGAATCCAGCTATCCTCACAGGATCTTTGTGAAGCTCAATATGATAATATATATTTAAAGCGCTATTTCCCATAGGCGGATTAACCAGTAAGCAAGGTAAGAGCGAGGCTTACAGTAAGCAAGGTACCAGAAAACAAACAAAAAACCATTGTCCTCAAGTCGATTCCGACTCATAAATACCCTGTAGGACAGAGTAGAACTGCCCCATAGGGTTTCTAAGGAGGAGCTGGAGGATTCGAACTGCTGACCTTTTGGTTAGCAGCCAAGCTCTTAACCACTGTGCCGCCAGAGCTCCAAGCAAGGCACACAGGGGCGTACCTTGCTCGTTGGGTAATCTGCCCCTGCTTGTCCCATTGCCCAACACACAGATGATCCTCAATGTATCTGGCCTTATGTCGTCTCTTGGGGGACCAGGAACAAGCAGGGCACCTGTGTTAGGCATAGTGAGACTGATCCTCATGGAAGGAAAGCAGCCTTCAGCCCGAGTTCCTTCCTCCTGCTTGTTTATTGGCCTTATGAGCGCAGCCCAGGTCTCCAGCAGGGGCTGCAGTCCAGCTCTGAGCTGCCCCAGGCGTGGGCTTGGGAGTGGCGCCCGCGGATAGGTCCTGCGGAGATCTGTGTGCTTGGGACGCGTCTCGCCCTGCGGAGTCTTCTGCTCAGATCGATTCTCCCAGCGCTTGGCTGGCCCCAGCCGAGGTGAGGAGGAGAAGGCACTGCAGGCCCTCGCTACAGCTCCGGGGCTTTGGTGTTGCCTTTGCTGCCCGATCTGCAGCTGTTTTCCCCGCAGTCCGCTGCAGTCCCAGGTCCCCGGCGCTCCCCTTCCCCCGCTCAGCGGCTGCCCACACGGTGGCTGAGAAGTGTAGTGGTGGTCCACAGTGAGCTCCGTGCGCGCAGCCCTAAGGACTCGTGCTGCCCCCACACTGTAATCCCTCCCATTCTTTCCTGACCTCTCCGGGTTTAGGGTGGTAGAGGTGGCACCTGCGCCCTAGAGCCCACCCTAGGGCGTGGCGAGGGGGACCCCGGGGGAGGCGGGTAAGGGGGAGATGGCAGCCCCACTTCTGCAAACACTCAGTGCTTGGGAGCCAAGAGCAGCAGGGCTTGGGGTGGAAGAGAAGACCCTTACGCCGTGAGTGAAAAGGCAGCATCAGTGGAGGCTGCCGGCGGAGTGGGAGCCAGGGGTGGTGCCGGGGTGTGACCATGGCGGAGCTGGGGCGCCAGTCAGCTCTGGCGACCTCCCTCCCTGGTGATGTGGCCTGGATCCACGACCCGGAGAGACTTAGTAGAAGTTAAGGTCTCCCCTTCCTAGCCCTACACGTTCCGTCCCCATTTTATCATCTTCCCCTGGAACTCTGCCATTTATCTTTGTGAAGTGGCCGGAGCACGTTCAGATTCTTTGAGACATGTTCAGGCCCGGAAGCTGGCAGACACTTTATTTTTTCAAGATCCTCCAAGAATTTGGTATAGGAGGTGGGGAGGTGCAGACCGGACGACACTGTCAGAGCTGACACCTAAATGACTGTCTATAAAATTTGTATGCAGTTTCAACATAAATTTATTTTTTATAAAAAATATCCCTGTAGTTAGTGATAACAGCCAAAATATTTTTCGCAAGCCCAGGTTACATGTGTCAGCATACCTACAAGGCTAACGCTCTATGCTAGTTTACTTTTTGAACCTTCTAATGGGCTCTGGTCAGAGCCATCCTTATTACCCATTTACAATGACCCTTCAAACCACATAGGCTCTGGTCAGAGCTGTCCTTATTACCCATTTACAATGACCCTTCAAACCACATGGTTTCTTCTGCACACCTACAAGCCTGTGGTGTTGCTTCCCTGCTGCTGGTGTTTTTATGGTGGCTGATGTTGTCAGATTTTCTGGTGTTTTAGCTACAATATTGTGGTAATTGGTATTTGTGAACCTATATCAATTACTTTTTTGAGAATGAATTAGTAATTAAAGGGAAAGAAGGAGTGATATACAGGAATTATAATTTACAAGTAACGGTATAAAAAATGCTACTAAGGATTCTGTATGGTCTGGTATGGGAGGAGGTCCATGGGGGAGTGACACTATGAGTTACCACACCAGGTGACACCAACCCTAGTGACGCCACTGGTTTGTGCCAGTAGTGTCTGTCGGGGTCAGCCCTCTGGACTGTTGTTAAGCAGAAACCTATTGTTGACATGTGCTGTCCAGTTGATTCTATCTCACAGTGACCCTATATGACAGAGTAGAACTACCCCACAGGGTTTCCTAGGCTGAAATCTTTTTTCTTTTTTAATCGTGCTTTAGGTGAAGAGCAAATTAGTTCCTTATTGAACAATTAATACATACATTGTTTTGTGATATCTGTTGCCAATCCCATGACATGACAATACTCTCCTCTTCTCAACCTTGGGGTCCCCATTACCGGCTTTCTTGTCCCCTCCTGCCTTCTCGTCCTTGCCACTGGGCTGGTGTGCCTGTTTAGTCTCTTGTTTTATGGGCCTGTCTAGTCTTTGGCTGAAAGGTGAACCTCAGGAGTGACTTCAGTGCTGAGTTAAAACGGTATCCAAGAGCCATACTCTCTGAGTTTCTCCAGTCTCTGTCAGACCAGTAAATCTGGTCTTTTTTTGTGAGCTTGAATTTTGTTCTAAACTTTTCTCCAGCTCTGTCTGGGACCCTCTGTTGTGATCCCTGTTAGAGCAGCCAATGGTGGTAGCTGGGCACCATCTAGTAGTACTGGACTCAGTTTGGTGGAGACTGTGGTAGCCGTGGTCCGTTAGTCCTTTGGACTAATCTTTCCTTTGGGCTTTTAGTTTTCTTCATTCTCCCTTGCTCCAGACTAGTTGAGTAGGCTGAAATCTTTATGGGAGCGCATCGCCAGGTCTTTTCTCCTGCAGAGAGGCTGGTGGGTTACAACCTCGAACCCGAGCTCTTAACCTTTTCGCCACCAGGACTCTTTAACAGAAACCTAGGAGATGGGATTTGATGTGGGTTTCCTTCTTCTGCTCCCACCCCTTGCTTCTAGAATATTATTTTGAAACTCCTTTGGAGCCCCAGTACAGTGGTTAAGAGCTTTCCTACTAACCAAAAGGTCAGCAGTTCAAACCCACCAGCCGCTCTGTGGAAACTCTACGGGGCAGTTCTACTCTGTCCTATAGGGTCACTGTGAGTTGGAATCAACTCGACAGCAATGGGTTTGGTTTGTTTGTTTGTTTTGGTTTTGGAACGCTTTAAGAATCTGATGAAAACAATGGACCCTCTTTCCAGAAAAATGCAACACATACAGGCTTATAATTCGGGTACAATTTGAGTGAGTTCACAGATTCCCCCAACTCCAAAACGCCCATGAGCCTCAAGTTGAGAGCCCTACCTCCAGGATGAGTGCTCCTTCCTCAGGCTGGACTGGTGCCTCCTCTGCGCCCGTATTCAGTGTGCACACCTCTAATCTTCTCCCAGCATGCTCAGCTGTTTTGTGGTTGTTGTTAGCTGCAGTGGGGTCTGCTGGATTCATGGCAGATCTTGTGATCCGGAGTCCGTTGCTTAGAAGCAGATCATCTGGCCTGTCTTCCTAGTCCATCTTAGCCTGGAAGCTTTGCTGGAACCTGTTCAGCATTGTAGCAGCATACAAGCTTCCACTGACAGCCTGGTGGCGGATGAGCATAAGGTGCATCGGCCAGGAATCCAGCCCAGTTCTCCCACAGGGAAGGTGCAAATCCTACCTCTGGACCACCACTGCCCCCCGCCCCCTCCATGCTCAGCTGTGTACATCTGTAATCCAGAGACCAGCTACCCGGGTTTTCGCAAGATCTCCAGCAACATGGCATCACCAGCTTAGTAATATTTAACTAAAAACAATCCCGATCTCCATCCCATCTATGGGTGTTTTAGAGACCAGTCACCTCCAGCTCCAAGTTCCTGCCTGCAGTGAATTTTTGCTCTCCCAGCCAAATGTGTGTGTTGCCTTTTTCTGCACTGAGTTGCCCCATGCTAGACACCACACAAATTCCTTTACTTCCTAGTGCTCCATGATTGCAGCAGGCTCTACTGGGCACAGGAAGGGGTGCAGTGTACTAATGCCCAGAAACAACCAAAATTCAATGGTAGGCATCCTGGTTATTAACAATGCCTTAGTCACCGCCAGAGTTGTAGTTGTCCTCATCGTCCACCATTGGCTGAGGCTTCTCATTTTCTCCCCCTTCTCACTGCGTTCTCTGTTCTCCATCAGGACTGCTCCCTCCCCGAATTTTAGAAGTCTCCCTTGTTATTATGCAGATGAATTCAGCCCTGTCTTTGGCTGCCCTAGCCTTCCCAGGCCACATTTGACGGTGGAGTTCCTTCCCCTTTCAAATCCAGAATGGCCATGAAGGTACTTTCCTAAATGAAAATGTTTTCTCTGAGAGGAAGTCTGCTACCAGGTTTAAAACAAATGAACAACAAACAAACAAGCAAACAAATCAGTTCTCTAGACCGTGAGCTCCCCAAGAGCAGGCACTAAGTTTTGTTTATCTTTGTACATCCAGTTTCTGCCACATCCTAGGAGGTCAAGAAATGTGTGTGGAACTGAACCAAGTCATGGTGAGGGATTTTGCCCCAGGAGAAGAAACAGAGGTTCCTTGCCTTTATCTGTCCTTTCCTCTACTGGGCATCAGGTAGGTCAGGTAGCCAGCTGAGATCTCACCTTGTGAGAACACAATGAGGGACTTCACCACCATGGGGGTTAGCATCCAGGATCACATGTAGGAGGGGGGAGGAGAATCCTAAAACTGGGTCTGAGAAAGTGCTTTTTGAATTGTAAAGGGCTGTGCCCCACCCCCTTATCCCAGGTGTTCAAAGGCTGCATGAGGTGGCTTCTCAGCTGCCCACCCAAGTTGACACTTGCTAACTTTCTTAGTTTGTTCTAGAATTTGCTATCGGAATTAGATTCCTTATGGTGAAAAATGATGTTTATTAACCATGAAGGTTAAGAAAAACATCCCTTGGAAGGGATTGAGGTTTTGTCAGAGAATTTTTTTTTTCTTATATGAATAGGATTATGTTTGTACAATTGTGTTGTGTATTCTGAGTGCACATTTTTAAAAAAGGAATGACGACTTTTCAGAGTAAAAATGAAACCCTTTAATTAGAAAGCATTTGAAAAAGCAAAGGAGCAAACAACAGCCACACTTGCGGCTTTGCCTATATCTCCTCAGAGGGCCTGATAACATGTATACATATTGCAGTGTTTTTCCTATTGAAAATTACCTTGTTGCTCAGGAGCTGCAGGTCACGAAGTCTTAAAAGAATGAGGCAGTCAAAATGGCCTGGGTTAGGACAATGACTCTCAAATGCCAGTGTGCTTAAGAATAACCTGGGAAGCTTGTATAAGAACAACAAATTTGTGGGGAGGGGCAAGAGATGTTTTCAACCAGGACCCTGGGTAATTTGATGCAAATGGTTTCCCGGCCGTGCTTAGGAAAATGATATTTGGGATGAAATCTATGAAGCTTCAACAACTCTCTCCTGCTGTTTTAGATGATAGGAACAATCATAAAGAATTATGAGATCCTAGACTGATAGAATGATAGCACTGTTTTTTTTGTGTGTGTGTTAGACTGATAGAATAAGGAGCCTTGGTGGTGCAATGATTAAGCACTCAGCTGCTAACCTAAAGGTAAGGGGTTCAAACCCACCCTTCAGCTCCGCAGGAGAAAGACTTGGTGATCTGCTCCCATAAAGCTTACAGCCTAAAAAATCCTATGGGGCAGTTCTACTCTGCCACATTGGGCCACTCTGAGTTGGAATCTACTCTATGGCACCCAACAACAACAACAGGCTGATGGAATGGAGGTGGGGTCAGGGATAGGGACTTAAAGACCACTCTAGCCTAACTGGACCAAAAAAAAAAAAAAAAAAAAAACCCAAAACCAAATCCATTGCCATCAAGTCGATTCCAACTCTTAGTGACCTTATAGGAAAGAATAGGGCTGCTCCATAGACTTTCTAAGGCTGTAAATCTTTGTGGAAACAGACTGCCACATCTCTCTCCTGTGGAGTGGGTTTAAACCAATGATCTCTGGTTAGCAGCTGAGCACATTAACCACTGTAGCACCAGGATTTCTAAGCCTAACTAGACCAAACAGGAAATGAAGATCTGTATAGGTGAAACAATTACCCTAGACCAGTGGTTCTCAACTGGGAGTGATTTTCTCCAAAGGGGACGTTTGGCAATATCTGGTGTGTGGAAAAAATAAAATATAAATCAAAATCCCCACTTTTCACTTCTCTGCTACTTCTTTCTGACTCCAGCTGCCTGCCCATGCAGCACTTCCTTCTCTGACCTCAACCACCAGGAGCTAGGTCAGACCTCACAAGTTAAAGGCCACAGTCCTCTAGACCAGGACTTCAGACGCCAGCCACAAGCTTGGGAGTCTCCAGGGCTCCACTCGTTTCTGACCTGCTGGCTACATATTTGAGGATTCCCTCTATCCCCTTATGAGCTGTAAACCCAGGGGTCCCAAGCCACCTCACTTCTGACCTGCTTGCCCCCACAACTCCTTTGGGTTTGATAATTTGCTAGGATGACTCCCAAAACTCACTGAAAGCACTATACTATGGCTACAGTTTTATAATGAAGGATATATAAGTCAGGATCAGCACAAAGAAGTGACTCATATGGTGAGATCTGAAAGGATTACCAATGTGAAACTTCCTTGTCCCAAATAGGGCAAGTATTTTCCTCCCTAGAGCAGATGTCTTTTGCTTATCAGGAAGCACTTGGAGATTCAGTGTCCAGAGCTTTTATTAATGGTTTTTCCCATGTCATCTTGAGGAGGTCATTATGAAGTTGAGTTGTATCATTAGGTGGGTCCTTGTCATGGATTGAATTATGTCCCCCCAAAATATGTGTCAACTTGGCTAGGCCGTGATTCCCAGTATTGGGTGGTTGTCCTCCATTTTGTGATCTGATTATCCTCCATTTTGTGATGTGTTGTAAATTCTAGCCTCTATGCTTGTGTTTATGGTCCTATTTGGGAGTGAGCTGTCCGTTGTGTTAATGAGGCAGGATTAGGTGATATTAATGAGGATTAGGTTATGTTTGTTTGTTAATGAGATAGGATTAGGGTGGGATGTATCTAGAGTCCCCACCCTTCGCTGCCCTACAAGAGATAAAAGGAGAGAGATGATAGCAGAGAGAGAAGGACCTCCCACCACTAAGAAAGAAGAGCCAGGAGCAGAATGCATCTTTTGGACCTAGGGTCCCTGTACTGAGAAACTCCTAGACCCCAGGGAAGATTGATGACAAGGACCTTCCCCCAGAGCTGACACAGAGAGAAAGCCTTCCCCAGAAGCTGGTGCCCTGAATTCAGACTTCCAGCTTCCTAAACTGTGAAAGAATAAATTTCTGTTTGTTAAAGCCATCCACTTGTGTTATTTCTGTTATAGCAGGACTAGATTACTAAGTTCCTTTTGCCGCGTCATCATGAGGTAGTCGTTGTGAGGTAAGTCTCTCTGGCCCGGCCAACCCATACCCAAGAGTCACCTCACTGGCATAATCTGTTGGTTAGGTGTGGTCTGGAGTTCTTACTGAAGATGCTTAAACCATTAGACAAATTTCATAGTTTTAGAGGTTATGTCTCGTGAACCAAGGGCAAAGACAAACTTTTTTAGCTAAAATAATGTAAATCCCACATTTAGAGGCATTTTCAATTGTTACAATTGCAGCATAGTGTTACGGGCATCTAATATGTAGAGGTCTGGGATTTTGCTAAACACCCTACAATGCATAAGACAGCTCTCCACTACAAAGAATTATCCATCCAGTCCAAAATATCGCCTGTGCTGCTGCTGAGAAACCCTGGTCTAAGGCACAGAACTTCTGACTTTTAGTCCAGTGTTTTTACTGGAGGCTTTTTCTTGATTCAGAAAGCACATATACTTTAGTCTATGACTCCCTGGGTGGTATAAAGGGTTAACATCCTTGGCTGCTAACTGAAAGGTTGGAGGTTTGAGTCCACCCAGAAACAACTCAGAAGAAAGGCCTGGCAATCTACTTCTGAAAATTCAGCCATTAAAAATCCTACAGAGTACAGTTCTCCTCTGACATGCACAGGGTAAGCATGAGTTGGAGTTGACTCGACAGTAACTGGCTTTTTTGACTTCCCTGGAAAAAGCTGAGGGGGCCAAATATTGCGGTTCCAAGCGTAGTGCTGGTGTGGCAGGCAATGTCAGAATTACGAGTAAACAGAAATGTGGACTCTATATCAAAGATAACAAATATCTGGAGTTAGCCGGACCTCCCCGTCCCTTGCCCATGGCAGACATTACCAGTCACTCATGGTACTCTTTCTCAATTTGGCTTTCAAATCCTCAAAACATTACTCTATACAACTAGCATAGACTAGGCAGAGCTGCCACATGCAAGAAGAAATTTATTTTTCACTCCTAGTTTACACGATGTGAATTTGGGATCACTGGAAGACGACCTCACCCCCATATACCTCTATATTAGTCAGACATTGACACCTGCCATTCACCCTTTATACCTCACTTTTGTTTTAAAGGCTGTAAAAAAATGAAAAGATCTAGCAAAGGGTAAAATGGAAACTGTTGTTAACCTTTTACACTATACTTTGAATTAGGCTATAAAGCTCAAGGCATATGCATCATTGGCTGAGACCAGAGAAGATTTTATAGATTGCAGATAAAAACTTGTCCAGAGTGTGGGTCACGCTCAGTTGAGAGGTGAGTAGCAGGAGATCCCTGAGGATCTGGGAGGTGTGTGGCAGGAGGGGGAACTCAGAGGGGAGGTGGAACTGATAACATGCCTCTGAGGGCAGTGCTTGCTCAGGCTACATCATACTTAGACTCGTCCTCAGGGGCCCAAGGGAAGAAAAATAGACATGAGCTTCATGGAGATAGAGTTTAGTTAAGTATAAAGAGAGCATTTGAATGAACAAGGCTGTTCAGTGGTGGAATGGGCTAACTGAGGCAGAAACCACTCAAAACTCTGGGAAGGAGTTTCAAGCATGGCTTGCAGTCTAGACCAGAAACTTTTTCTCTTATTTATTGTGCTTTAAGTGAAAGTTTACAAATAAAGTCAGTCTTTCCCCTCTACAAAAATTTATATGCACCTTGCTATGTACTCATAGTTGCTGTCCCCGTAATGAGACAGCACACTCCTTCTCTCTACTCTCTATTTCCGTGTCCATTCAGCAAGCTCCTGTTCCCTTCTGCCTTCTTGTCTCACCTCCAGACAGGAGCTGCCCACATAGTCTCATGTGTCTACTTGAGCCAAGAAGCTCACTCCTCACCAGTGTCATTTTCTATCTTATAATCCAGTCCAATCCCTGTCTGAAAAGTTGGCTTTGGGAATGGTTCCAGTCTTGGGCTAACAGAAGGTCTGGGGACCATGACCTCCAGGGTCCTTCTAGTCTCAGTCAGATCATTAAGTCTGGAGACCAGAAACTTTTCGGGATCCATTTTTCTCTGAAAATCGATCATTCTAGAAAATAGGGAATGCCAGAAGGGAGTCAAAGATTTCAATGATTCCTTGATAAGTCCTGTCAAATATACCTTCAAATTATATTCCAAATCTAACCATTCTACACAGCTTCTACTGCTATCCGTCTAGTTTGAAACATTACCGTTTTGTCTGGACAGTTGCCTGGTCTCCAAACGGTCTCCCTGCTTCCGTTTGTGCACCCTCTCCCAGTCTGTTCTCTACAGAGCAGAATAAACTTTCAGGATCATATTTCAGATCAGACTTTCCAATGGATACACTTCACACCATGCCTGGAACGCAGAATCTGTACCATGGCTTACAAGGCCTTTCATGATCAGCCACCAACCTACCTGCTTCCCCTCAGTCCGTGCATCCTAGCCGTAATGCCCTTCCTTAGGTCATTTGACGGTAGTAAGTCTGTTTGTGCCTTAGGATTTTTCTCTCTTGCTGTTGCCTCTGTCTGGGAAGTTCTGTCATACCTGTGTATGGCTTGTTTCTTCAGTTCATTTAAACCCACACTCAAATGTCATCTCTTTGGAGTGGTGTTCTGTCTAAAATCTCTGTCATTCCCTTAACTCTCGCCATGTTTAATTTTAATTCATAACACTTATCACTCCCTGAAATAGCTATTTATTAGCTTGCTTTTTATTATTCATGTCCCTCACTAAATTGTAAACCTCATGTTGGAGAGGACTTTATCGTTTTTATCTGTCTTCCTAGTGATTAGGGCAGTGCCTGGCAAATAATTGACACTAAGTAAACATTTGGTAAATAAATGGCTAAAGTATCAGTGGAGGGACAGAGGAAACAGATACTTAAATAAAATAACAAAATTTAATTAATATATTTAATAACACAAAATAATAATATTTCAAAAATAAATTTAATGAAATAAGATAATGAAATGTCTTGTTTAATTTGTCAAAATGATGAACAGGGTTCCACAGCTAGAAGCTTAGTCACAAGAAGTTAAGTCGATTCTAGAATGCTAGAACTGAAGGAAAAGGTTGGAAGGCCCACTTAAGGGGTTTGAACTCTCCATTTTATGAGAAACAGGATGCACAGGAATGACATAGCCTGGGAGCAATAGTTGGCATTTAAAGAATAAAGGGATGGGTGCAAAGGTGGAAATTTCTATTGGGAGCCTTCAGTGGCTGTGGGTATAAATTAGAGCAGCTGCTTAGGAATGAATTTGGCAATATCAAATAAAGCTGTGGAGTCTCTGGGCAGTGCAAATGGTTAACAGGCTTGGCTGCTGACCAGAAGGTTGGAAGTTCAAGTCCACCCAGAGGTGCCTCAGTAGGAAGGCCTGGTGATTTACTTTAGAAAAATCAGCCACTGAAAACCCTATGAAGTACAGTTCTACTCTGACACACACGGGTCACCATGAGTCACAGCTGACTAAACGGCAACTTTAAAAAAAATATATAGTTATCCTTCAACCCAGTAATTCACCCTGCAGGCTTGTGCTCCCGGGGAAAGGCTTATGCAGATGCACCAGGAGACAGACTGCCACATATTTCTCCCAAAAAATGGCTGAGTGCTTTAACAACTGCACCACCAGGGCTCCTCATATACTGACAAAAAACATGTAAACCAAAACTAAAAATGTCATACTATTTACAATCTCTCCAAAACAAATGAAATAGGTATAAATTTAACAAGCCATATACAGAATTTGCGTGCTGAAAATTTCAAAACGCTGAGGAAAGAACTGAAACCCTAAATACATGGAGAGACATACCATGTTCATGATTTGAAAGACTCAGTATAACAAAGATACCAGTTCTACCCAAACTGATCTACAGGTTTAGCACAGTTTTGATGAGAACCGCAGCCAGGTGTTTTGTAGACGTACCAAACCCGTTGCTGTCAAGTCAATTCTGACTCATAGCAATCCTATAGACGCGTTTACTTTAAAACTTAAATGGAAAGACATAGGACTGAAAATAGCTCAAACAATTAAAAAAATAAGAATAAAAAAGGAAGAGTCACATTAAATCCTGATGTTAGGGCTTACTACATTGCTACAGAAATTAAGACAGCGTGGTGCTGGTGGAGAAATAGAGATATGCGTAAATGGAACACAAGAGAAAACTAATTTTTGACAAATGGTGAAGCCATCCAGTGAGAAAAGACAGACATTTCGAAAAAAGGTGCTGAAGCAATGGGACATCCATAAGCAAAAAAAAAAATAAGCTTTTACCTAAACCTGCACCTTATACAAAAATTAACTCAAAATGGATCAAAGATTTAAACGTAAAATGTAAAACTATAAAACTTCCAGGAGAAAATCTTCTGGATCTAGGGCTAGATGAAGAACTTTTAGACTTGTCGTCAAAAAGAAGATTGTCATTAAACAAACTGGACCTCATCACAAGGCTGTGCAAAGGATGTGCCAAAGGCCGTGTGGGGTTCTTTCTTCTGCAGACTCCCCATTTGTGAGCCACACCAAAGTAAAGCTGCACAACTATGGAGACAGGTGTTGGAGATCCCAGTACGTTGGGGTCAGAGATCTGCCTCCTTTGGTGTCCAGTGGGGAGGCTGAGGGCTCGTGTAGGAGGCTCCACGTTGACTCTGCACTGAGTCCGACCGCTGGTGAGTGAGAGAGCAACACTGGGAGAGGGTGGGGTCTAGATCCACGGCCTGAGACAGCATGCTGGTTCTCCCGCTAGAGCGGAGGACCGTCACATAGATGAGGTTCCACATGCCCTGGGGAGGGGACTTGGCGGTGTTTGAGAGAGCCAGTGAATGCTGAAGCTTGGAAGTAGGAAGAGAGCCACAGAGCTGGGCACTTCACATCCAGGGCCAAATGGCTTGAACCGTGGACATCAACAGGATGCAGCGGCACCATGCCCTTAAAATCCCAGAGGAGTCCAGTTGCGTTCTGAACAAGTGTTGAACAAGGCTTTCAACCACAGATGAACCCGCTACCCCACATCGGAGACTAACTAAGGCCCCAGTAGCACAGGTGGGCTGAAGTCCCTCTCTCCACCTTCAGGTGTCACATAACTGCCCAGAGCCTGAGAGACCATTTTGAGGCGAGGTGGAAGAATCATAAAACACAGCATATTCATCCAAGAGGCGAAGTTACTCTTAAGAGACCAGGCAACTGAAAAAGAATGAGGTACGTCTAGTGGGTGAGATTGTAAAGTTGCATATTCTTGCTTTCCCCACCGCCCCCAAAGCTCATCAAGGTGTGGTCTGAAGGAGCAAACCGTATTTTTTGGGGGGCGGGCGGGGGTGCATCTGACTTACATTATGTGTAATTATTTCTTCTCACTACATAAGTATAATGGTAGAAAATTGAAGTCGTTCAGGAAAATACAAAATGAAAAGGAAAGCTTCCTTACCCCCAAGTCCCTCTCACAGAAGGTACTTAACTATTAATAATTTCTGTGATTCTTCCCAAGGAAATGTTTTACCACTTTTTCTTACGTTTAAACAAAAGAGATAATCCCTAGCACTCTCCTGTGCCTTACTTGCTTTCTTTTTTCCCTCCTTAAAATGTTTTGAAACTCTTTCCACGTTGACTTCCCCTGCCTTCCTTTAATTTTAACGGCTGCGTAGAATTTCAGCATCTGTATTTACATAGTTTAATGAGTCCTCTAGTGGAGCCTTGGTGGCACCATGTTTAAGCGCTCAGCTGCTAACCAAAAGCTTGGTGGTTCCAACCCACCCAGCCTCTGCTGGAGAAAGACCCAGTAATCTGCTCCTGTGAAGATTACAGCCTAGAAAACTGGTGGGGCAGATCTGCTCTGTCACGTGGGGTCGGTGAGTTGGGACGGACTCCATGGCACACAGTAAGAATAACAGTGAGTCTTCTACTCATGATACTTTGTTTCAATTTTTTGCTATTTCAAAAAAAGTTGCAAGTAGCATCTTTATTTATTCCTGTATATTTTGGCGAACATTTCTGAGTATAACTAGCAGTGGATGGTTGGAGCAGAGGATATGTGAATTTATTTTTTTAATAAAAAATAAAACATACTCAAAATTTTGAAAAATTCCATCCGATAGAGTAAAAAGTTAATCGCCTTCCCATACTAGCTCCTGTCCTCTTCTGCCTCCCAAGAGAATCATTGTTTTTCTTTCTGTTCCACACACTACCTGTAATTTCCATTAAAAAAAAAAAAAATACTCATTGCCATCAAGTCAATTCTGTCAGGACAGAATAGAACTACCCCCATAGGCTTTCCAAGGAGCAGCTGATGGATTCGAACTGCCAGCTCAGCTCTTCACCACTATGCCACAGGGCTCCTACTAAGGCAGCAGCTAAAACTTGTTCAAGTGTTCACCACATGGTACTTGATAAATGCTTTCCAGTTGATTATGTAGATTCTGTGAATAGAAAGAAAATGAGTAAGAAAAATACCCTTGAAAGGAGAGTTTTCATTCCCAAATCTGGAGTAAGAAGACATGTCCGGTGGAAGTCCAAGAAAAGTGAGATGAGCTATTCAGTCTTCGCTTTTTGCTCACCTGAACTCCCCTGCACTCTCAGGTGTGCCTGTAGTTATAGTGAGTCCTGGGAGACCTGCAGCCAAAATGAGATATAGATTGAGTCCTTATTCTTAAATTCCATGGATCGGAGTGCTGAGGGCCATAACGCTCGAATGGCTCTGGTTAAAGGGTTCTGGCCGGCTAGTGGCTTGTAAAGGAGACTCGTGGACCCTACAGTGTTCTTAGCTGGATGGCAGACCCTCCAAACACAGTGCAAGAAAGCTAAAACAGAATGGGTTGGTAACAAGCTGCATATTTATGGTAGCAAGAGAGGATATGTGACAATCTGATACAGAGGAGAAATTCAGAAGGACTATCAAATGCATATCAATTTGAAATCATTTTGCTTAGAGAACAGTCCTGCCTGTATTTACAGCCCTCCCTCACTGGCTTTCCCAGGGCCAGAGGTGGTGTTTGGGGGAAAAAGGGCGGGGGCAGGTGAGAGAAAGAGAGACAGGGGGTCTGGAATTGGTTCAGCACATACATGTTGGAGTTTGAACATCCATCACCTCATTTACTGTTTAACAGTAGCAACAACCCTTACGGTAGGTATTATTATCTCCATTTACAAATGAGAAAAGTGAGGTGTGGAAAGAAAAGAAAGTAGGTCAGACTCAACTCACTCTTTATAATCATCACCCTGAGAGAGCCAGAGAGGAGAAAGCTGTATTTGAATATGCTCTGTTTAAGAAGGCAGGGTGCATGTGTGCCACTAATTTGAAAAGATTTCCAGAAAAATGATCCTACAAAAGGTTTTGGTCTTGAAAGGGATACTTTCTATTATCTCAAAAACTGTCTGCTGTGAAAGAGTCCATTCCCCCAAATAGTTGCTATTTCCTGGGTGTTCAGCACCATGAGCTGCGTACACAGAGCCGTAGGGATCCTTCAGTTTCTCACGGAAGGGTCTAGCTTTTCCTGCAAAGTCAAACTCAGTGCTGCATTATAATGACTTGGAGGGAAGGCTTGATCTAATTTGGGGGGCTCTGAGAGAGGCAGGGCTTCGGGGGATGAAAGCACACACAGGTTGGAGGGAGAAAGAGAAGGTTTATTTTAATGATGACTAGTTAACCGGTTTCCCAGGCAGACTGGAGGTTGCAGGGTAACCCCCTTCCCCTCTGCAGAGGGTTTCCCCATTTAAGTGTGGTGGCCTCAGCCTTGCCTGGGAATGAGTTTTTGGTTTAGAGTGGCTAGGTAGGGCAGCATGCTTGGGCAGTAAGGTAGACCAATTTCTTATTTGGAAGTAGGTGCATGATACTTTTAGAAAACCAGAACCAGAAAACTTCCGATTTTTGATTGTTCATCCCAATGTACAAATAACACAACAACACAAATTGGGGGACAACTTCTTGCTGCTTTTTCTCTTCTCCCCCTGGTTTGACAGTTTGGGGTCACAGGGCCGGGTTAGCAATAAGCAAGGTATGCACGGTCCATTGTGCCTTCCCACCAATCTGTGGTGCACAGTTTCACCTGGATTCCCCACCACTTCAAAGATGTAGTGAAACTCATGTGTCTTAGTCATCTAGTGCTGCTATAACAGATATACCACAAGTGGATGGCCTCAACAAAGAGAATTTTATTCTCTCACAGTCTAGTAGTCCAGAAATCCAAATTCAGGGCGTTAGCTCGGGGGAGGCTTTCTCTCTCTATTGGCTCTGAAGGAAGCTCCTTGTCATCAATCTTCTCCTGGTCCAGGAGATTCTCCATGCACGAACCCCGAGTCCAAAGGATGCACTCTGCTCCTACCACTGCATTCTTGGTGGTATGAGGTCCCACTGTCTCTCTGCTCACTTTGTTCTTTTACATCTCAAAAGAGATTGATTTAAGACACAACCTAATTTTGAGGATCGAGTCCTGCCTCATTAACATAACTGCTGCTAATCCCCGCTTATTAATAGCATAGAGGTAGGATTTACAACAAATAGGAAAATCATATCAGATCACAAAATGGTGGACAACCATACAATAATGGAAATTATGGACTAACCAAGTCGACACACCTTTTGGGGGGACTTAATTCAATCCGTAACACCATGTGAAATTCCCCACCACAGATTAGCAAGTAAATACAATGAAGCCTGTCTGCACCTCGCTCAATGCAAGCCGGTGCACACGGTGCTGACCGGTTAATCTGCCCCTGGGTTCTCCACTGAGGAACTCCCTGGAGGGACCTGGTCTGGGGAAATGTGTCCACATTCGACAGCCTGGCCTAAAATTAACAAGCTGAAGGCTGGGCCCCAGGAAGTACTGAACCTGGGGGTGGACGGTGCGAAGTCCCAGTAGATAGAAAACAGGAGAGCAGCCTGAGGCCTGGTACCCTGGTAAACATATGTGCACATTCTGTGCTTTCTCCCTCTGCAAGGCAACTCCTGATCATGAAAACAACCGGTATTTATTCCATAAGCTTTGGAAAAATAGTCTTTGTTCCTCCTGGCCCTGAAAAAGTGGCCTTAATCCAAAGTGATTACTTTGCAGCTCACTCAGATTTATTCTTTGGTGATAGCCTCTCCTCCTGCTTCCTGAATCTTGGGCTCAAATTATCCGTGGCATGTCACGGAAGGGCCATATGTCTTCCCATTGCTGTGTGGAGAATGACATTGAAATCTCTTTGTCCTCTCTGAAGCTTTTGTGTGTGCGTGTGTGACATTGACCTTAGTGGTTCATTTCCACCTCCAGTTAAAAGAAACCATAAAAAGCACAGGGATTTTAAAAAATAGCTCAGTCAGAAGGAAATAGCTCTCCCACTGAGGGCTCACAGGGTCCCTGTGTCTGTTTTTCTCTTCCTGCCATTTGCAGTGCTGACTGCTTGGGTGGCCCACGGATTCGGGAGTCTGTGATTGCGGGGCCAGCTGGAGGTGCACTGGGCATTGTTGGGGAAGGACGTGAATGGTCTACCTCCTTATTTGCTCTGCTCCTTCAATCTATTGTCTTTCTTGGCAGGCTTAGAGAGGACTCTCTAAAGGGCCTCGAGCTCTTTGTTGCTCAGGTCATTTAAGTCTCACTAAAGGAGGAGGATTCCTTTTCCTTCTGAGGGCTTCAGTTCCCGGCATAGTGGGTTGGCCAATTGTCTGGATACAAGGATTTGGGGGAAATTCCCTTTCTTCACTTTAGTGTTTCTGTTTTGCTTGTAAAGGACAGTGCTGGCTGCGTTGAATTTTGCCCAAAGTGCGTTACATCTTGCTCGTTTGTCCAGAAGATTGTCTGGCCGCTTCGCCTTCCCCTGTCTCACTTCTTTACTGGCCTCCCAGCGTTTCACCTCCCTCGTATTGGCGTTTATATCAGGCAGAAGACAGGAAAAGAAATGGCTCCGTTTCACTGATGCCAGGTATTGACGGGAAGACATGCATAGCCTCACCCAAATTTTCGGTCTCTTTAGAGTAATGAGGAAAATTTCTTTCGTCTTTTGTGTCTCTGCTTGACAGGAAGCTTTTGCTGTTTTTACACTATACAAAAAATTTAAAAAAAAACAATTAAAAGTAATGCAGTTTAGCTGTGACTCGATTTTTAATGCTTGGAATTAGCGCTTGATTTGCATAGTACTTGATTTGCCAGTTATCTGTGACATTGGGGTGATCTGTGCTGAAACGAGGGACAGGTCCTGCTTACTTACATTCAGTAAGAAAAGGAAACCAGACTGTGAATGATTCTATGGTGAAACGATCTGAAAACCACTGCTATCTTACTTTGCAATATATTTTATCCTACTATTTAAGTACGAGCGTGTTGCCCACCCTGGAAATTTGCTTCCCAGTAAAGAAATGGCACCATGAAACTTTTGAGAGAAGCTGCCCTCTTTCCAATTTACCTTATTATTATTTTTTAATCTACCCGTCACGACCACACCATTCTCCCACAGATTAACATTAGCAGCAAAGCTTTAACCTAACCTGATCCCACGTGTTTAGTTTTACATCTTCTTGAGGCGAAGGAGTCCCTGGGTGGTTAAGTGATTGGAGGTTTGAATCCACCCAGAAGTACTGGTGATCTAGTTCTGAAAAATCAGCCATTGAAAACCCTATGGAGCACCACAGTTTTACTCTGACACATATAGGAAAGCTATGAATCATGGCAACTGTCTTTTCACCCCTACCACCCCACGAGCAAAAGAGATTATTTAAATCTTAAAAGTATCTGAGTCAGAATGCTAGTTTTCTAGTTCATGTTCTGCTTCACTTTCCTCATTTATAAACCAGGAAGGGAATTAATTCTTGCGGAGTCTCAGGTACTGTGCTAGTAAACTGAGACCCAGAACTTTAGTGATCTGTGCCAAGTCACAGAGCTGGTAAGTGATAGATAAGGGATTAGGACGTAGGCTTATCTAGCTTCATATCAGTAGTTCCTAAAAACAATAACCTGAATTCTTCCCTTAAATTAAAAAAAAAAAAAAAAAAAAACTTTTGCCATCGAGTCAATTTTGGCTCATAGTGACCCTTTAAGACAGAGTTGAACTTCCCCATATGGTTTCCAAGGAGTACCTGGTGAATTCGAACTGCCGACCTTTCGGTTAGCAGCTGTAGCTCTTGACCACTATGCCACCAGGGTCCCTTACGTATGTAGATTAAAGTGTCATACCCAGAGGCTACAATTCAGTACATCTCATCTGCGACCCAGAACTGTGTGTTATCCAGGTGACCCCATGGTGATCTGCTTTCCCCAGCCCTATTCCTGGAGACTCTCTTGAGAAACCACTTTCTAAACTAGACTGTTAAGGGGCTGGTTGAGAAGTTCAATTGATATGATGAGATGAAAGCACCTTACAAATGCAGGCGGTTGCTGTCATTACGGCCAGGAAAACCCTATGGAGCAGTTCTACTCTGTGGCACATGAGATTACCATGAGTCAGAATCAACTCGATGGTAACGCGTTTGGTTTGGTATCCCTGTAGCTGAGGGATCTCCTACAGGGATCAGGGATCTCAATTCTTCCAGCCCCCTTACCAAACAGGACTGCTCTTGGGTGTGTTTCCAAGATCAAAAAGTTCACCTGGCTGTTAAGAGCCTCTGCTTACTGAGCATAAACAGGAGAGCATTTTGAGTTCCCAGTAACCATCACCCACCTGGGCTACATCAAGCCCCTGCCCATTGGGTAATAGGGGATTTTCGTGGTATCTCAAGTCGGCATCCCTAACTTTGTGGTTAGTCTGTGTTATTAACGCAGTTACATACCTGTTCTTATCCCTTTTAAAACTTAGCAGCAAGCTAATGAAGCCAAAGCTCTAGTTCTCTCAAGTACACAGGCTTCCTCCGAGGTTCTGCACGCAATTTTATATTCATAATTTTGTATTGTTTGCCTTAAAGAGGCACTCAACATTACATAAGCTTGAAGCCTCATCAAACCTGGATCTGCCTCTGCTTCTATTTCTTCAAAGCTCTTCTCCCTCTCGCTTCCATTTAGCACCAGGTCTGGTCCTAATGCTTTGGGAGCATGTTCTGTTCTTTGGGCCTGAACTATGGTTCTGGAAAAACAAGACAAATGCCATCTGACATCTAAAACCGTGGTGATGGAGGTTGGGCTAGGGGCTATCTCAGGTCCTTACTGCTCCACAGGATTTGGTAAGGGGCATTTGTGACCACAGGGATTGTCCTCATCCCTCCCCATTCGGCCCTTGCCAATGGCCTTTCTCTCTCGGAAGGATACTCAGGACCTCCTTGCTGTGCCCAGCTCAGACTCTTCCCAGACATCGCCCCTTCCTCCATTTTTCCCTTTCCAGCTCTAGGTCGGTATGAACTCCCTGGGTGGTACAAATGGTCAACACCACTAGCTGCTAACTGAAAGGCGAGGCTCTAGTCCACCCAGAGGTGCCTCAGATGAAAAGCTTGGCAATCTACTTTCGAAACATTGGCCAGTGAAAACGTTATGGAGCAAGCATAGTTCTACTCTGACATGTATGGGGTCGCCATGAGTTGAAGTCGATTTGAGGGCAATTGTATTTTTTTTTTTTTTTGGCTTTAGCAGAAATTTATTTTCTCAGAGTCTAGTAGGTTAAAAGTCCAAATTCAGGGCATCAGCTCCAAGGGAAGTCTTTTTCTCTGTCTTGGCTCTGGAGGAAGGACCTTCTCATCTATCTTCCCCTGGACTAGGAGCCCGGGTCCGAAGGATGAGCTCTGCTCCTGGCACCACTTTCTTGGTGGTGTAAGGTCCCTCCCAATTGTATTTTTTAGCTGGGTTTGAGGCACACAAATCAGCTTTGTTTGAATGGGCAGAGAGAGGTTGCAGGTGAAGAAAATGATGTCTGTGAAACGGGGGCCAACAACAGATAAGAGGAGGATTGAAAAGTGCAGAAGCTTAGGCGGGAGAGATACAAAATTGGATCTGGTACAATAGGGGCCACGGTCAGCTCTTGGGTGGGTGAGGTGTGGTGAGTGGAGTTTGGGGAGCAGGCATAAGCACCTGCATGGACACGAGGAAGGAGGGAGGGCACAGGCCCAGACGCAGGGGGCTGGTGGTGCAGTCTGCACCTGAGAGGTTGAGCGTCCGCACAGAATAAGGACAGCAATGACATGGCTGGATCCAAAGACACTTTAAGTAGAGTTCAAACTCTCTGTCTGCACGGTGAGCTATTGGGGGGAAGCAGGCTACATTTTATGGACGTATACCTGATGTGAAGCCCTGATGGCACAGTGGTTCAGAACTCAGCTGCTAACTGAAAGGTCCGTGGTTTGAACCCACCACTAGCCCCACACGAGAAAGATATGGTGTTCTGCTTCTGTAATTTACAGCCTTGGAAACCCTATGGGGTAGCTCTACTCTGTCCTATAGGGTTGCTATGAGTCAGAATCGACTCGAAGCTAATAGGTTTTTGGTTTCACACCTGAAGCAGTGAAACAATTTTAAATCACTGTGGATGAAGGTGAAGGAGTGAGAGACACTCCATAAAGTAACTCCTAACTGATTTTCTTAATTAGCATTTATCATTTGATTTTGCTCAAACAGAGAATAGTTTAAAAGAGCTTGCAAAAGCATGGCTATTGATCAGCACTGCTTGTGCTGTTTGATTATTTCTTTCGGCTACAGATCTATAAATAAAAAGCAAAAGGAGAGGCGAGAGAACGTGAAAACTTGACTCCGGGTGCCTTGTTTTGTATAGGTGACAGGTAGCTAATCTGATGAATGCAGGTGCTGATGGAAACTCGCTTCCTTTTTAACTGGGGCCTGTGGCAACACAGGACTTAACCCAGGGGCTGCCAGCCCGGGCTGCACAGTAGAATCCCCTGGGCGAGCTTTTGAAGCTATTGTTGCTGGGGTCCCCCCTTCAGATATTTTGGTCTGGGCTGTAAGACCTGAGCATTCTGTTTGTTGTTGTTTTTTGTTTATTTTTTAGCTCTTTGGGTGAATCCAGTATACGGCCTGGTTGAGACACATAGCAGAGCTAACCCAAAGGAAGGAGTGTCAAGGCAGGGGATGGGTCCTTATCACAGTGGTAGGAGCCCTGGTGGTGCTGTGGTTAGGAGCTTGGCTGCTAACCAAAAGGTCAGCCGTTCCAATCCACCAGCCGATCCTTGGAAACCCTGTGGGACAGTTCTACTCTGTCCTATTGGGTCACTAGGAGTCAGAATCAACTTGACGGCAACGGGTTTTATCACAGTGATGGAATTCTCACCTTCCGTGAGGGAGGCCAGGGTTTGATTCCTGGCAATTCACCACAAATGCAGCCACCACCCGTCTGTCAGTGGAGGCGGGATATTGCTATGATGCCGAAGAGGTTGCAGTGGAGATTTCTGACTAAGATGGACTACAAAGAAAGGCCTGGGGATCTATTCCTATAAATCAGCCAATGAAAACCCTACGGACCAAAATGGTCTGATCTGCATCCAGTCATGGAGATGGCACAGGACTGGGCAGTGTTTTGTTCTGTTTTGTGTGGGGTTGCCATGCGTCAGAGGCCAACTTAATGGTAGCTGGCAGCATCAGACTGGTGGGGCGATGGCCTCACTTAGCCCACAGGCCAGACCTCACAAGTCTGACCTGGCGCACGCAGCGTATCTGTCACCGGCCCAGAGCCCCTTTGAGCTGCCCCCAGCCCAGCTTCTGCCCTTTGGTTCTCTCTCTGTATCTGTGCGATCCTGCTGCCTGGCTGTTTTCATCACCTCTTGCGTTTTCCATCTTCTGCACGTTCTGCCAGAGGCCTTCCCAGGATACCGTCCACATCCCACCCTCCCCCAGCTGTACCTTCCTTGCCTGGCTACCACCCCCTCCAGAATCCTTGGCCAACCCCTTTCTGTTACCGGGATTTTTTTCCTGTTGGTTCCTGTGTCCAAGTTCTGCCTTCTTCCCTTCCCTCTGCACTTCACTATGCCCTCATTTTCTGCTCTGGCCCTGCAAACCATGGTTCACTTTGCCGGGGAGCCTTTCTCATCACCGTGGGGGCTGTTTGTATAGCCATTCACCACGTTTGCTGAGCTTCTTCAGTGCAGGGCATATCCCCCCTGTCTGATTCTTTGCACAGTGCAGAATCCCTGTACCATGACAGTCAGCACAGTCATTTCAGACTGTTCCGAAGCTCCTGGTCTTGTGTGGTCAGCCCCATACTTTTATTTAAGTTCTGCCTTCCTGATGCATTGCAAAGCTCCCTGCAGATGGGGGCTGCCTCTGATTCCTCTTGGAGGGCTCTGCTTCTGATTCCTCTTGGAGGTTTCTGCCCCTGATTCCTCTTGGAGGGCTCTGCTGTGTTTCAGGCAGCGTCCTGCACACGTCTGCTGATGAACTCGCTCACGGTCTTCTTTCCATTCCATGGGTGCTCCTGCTCCAGTTTCTGCCTCTCTGAAGCCATTGTTCCCAGTTCAGCTGGTCTATCGGCCTAAGGCACTGTTCTCACTGATAAGATGCTCCTGCTCGAAACCCTGTAGTAGGTCCTGGCTGTGGAAAGGATAAAGCACACAATTCTTTGTCTGACAGGGGAGGCCTTACATGATGGGGACTCGACTCACCCTTTGCCTTCGTTGGGTTTCTCTGGAAAAACGGAACTATGTATATATACATGCATACACAGAGAGATTTTTGAGGAGCTGGCTCACATCGTTATGGGATTATGAGGGCCAGCAAGTCCAAAATCTGTAGATCAGTGACAGGCTAGAAATTCCACCAGTCTTGTGTCCCCAAATCAGTTGCTCAGTCAGAGGGGAGAATAAGGAATTCCAGCAGAATGTCTATTTTTGGTCTGGAGGCGTAATCAGGAAACCGGGTGTTTTGCTCTTAGGGCCTTAGACTGAATGGATGAAGTCACCCACATTCTGGAGGGTAATCTTCTTCACTGAAGGACAATGTACTTTAATGCTAATCACACGTCAATACTTCACAGCAACTTCTAGACTAGCATTTGACCAAGCAACTGGGCACCACAGCTTAGCCAAGTTAACACATAAAATGAACCTTTGCACCTTTTCGACCTTAGTTCCTATTGTTAAGTATGTGCCATCTGCTCTCAACTCCTGACTTCTATCGCCTCCAACTGCAGTCCCTGTGTTCTGGGTGCCCTTTCTCCTCAGTTTATGTGTTTATGTCCTAATGAGCCAGCAAGGCCTAGGGCAAATGTTGTCTCCTTCAGGAAGAATGCCTGGATGACCCTAGAGAAAATAAGAGTAATAGTAATATAACAACGATAATAATAATAGATATTTACTTAACATTATGTACTGCGACCACTACCCTGTCGTTTACCGCATGGTGGTGGCCTGTGTGTTGCTGTGATGCTGGATGCTGTGACACCATTATTGCAAATACCAAAAGGGTCACCATGGTTTCAGGGGAGCCTCAGACTAAGACAAACTAGGAAGAAATGCCTGGCAATCTACTTCCAAAAATTAGCCAATGAAAACCTAATGAATCACGGCAGAACATTTTCTGACTCACTTGGTTTGGACATGTCATTACCAAAACCAAAAACCAAACCCACTGCCGTCGAGTGGATTCTGACCACTACGCCACCAGGACATGTCATTAGGAAGGAACAATTGCTGGAAGAGGACATCATGTTTGGTGAAATAGAGGGCCAGCAAGGGCAAAGAAGACCCTCCATGAGATGGATGGACACAATGACCACAACGATGGACTCAAACATGCCGGCAATCATGACAATGACACGGGATTGGACAAACGTTTCGTTCTGTTGTACATAAAGCCATCATGAGTCAAAGTCCAATCAAAGGTTGCTATTTATCTATGCACTGAGAACTTTGCTAAAATACTTTGTAGACGTTACCTCATCTAATCCTCACAACTACTCTATACAATTGATGCTAATTTTGTCTTCTTTTACAGATGGAGAATCTGAAACTTAGGGATGTTAAGTTTTTCCAAGAGGAGGGACATTTTTCAAACCAGGTCCACCTGATTCATTGTGCTAAACTGCCTTGAAATATCATCACTCTTTAACAAATTCTCATAGAATTTTTTTTTCTCTTTCTCTTCATGTCCTTTTCAATTTCTACTTGGTATTGTTCAATTTCTTGCATTGCTCACTTTCTACCATACATTATTTATACACATCTTACCATTTTTGAATTTTTGGCTGTAAATTCCTTGAAGTGGGAAACTTATTTTTCCCATAACACCCAGCACAGTGTCTTACACCAAAAAAAAAAACAAAAAACAAAACCAAACTCACTGCCGTTGAGCAGATTCCGACTCACAGTGACCCTACAGAACAGAGCAGAACTGCCCCCATAGAGTCCCGAATGAGTGCCTGGTGGATTCAAACTGCTGATCTCTTGGTTAGTAGCTGTAGCACTCAACCTCTACGCCCACTACGCCACCAGGGTTTCTGTTGAAGAATTGATTAAGTGTGGAGTTCTTTTTTCCTTAATGGCCGGTAATTTTGAGCCGCCATGCATGACTGGGCATGTTGCATACTGCCTGACTCCAGGGATCATTACTCATATAGACAACAATGTGAGTAGCTCCCCCTGGGGTGTACAGCCTGCGATGGCGGGCAGCTGCCCTGGGGACCATCAAGGTCGACAGGAACAATGAGAAACCACTGGCACCAAGTTAATATTTTCTGGAAGGTGAGAAGTATTATCACGTGTATGTGGTTTCTTGTCTTTACATTGCTGGTTTCCCTCTGTACTTTTGATGAAAGATTGCCTTTTCCTCTGTTTGTGGTATAGGTAAAAACCGTAGTGTTTAACGGGAAGAAATTAAAGGCACACAGCACTTTGTTTTGCTGAGATTTTGCTTTCCCACTTCTGCAAAATCGATGACATCTGTGTGGTGCAGGAAGGAATTAATTCAGAGAGGCGGAGATGGTTGTGGAGTGGCAGCGTTCAAAACTGGGAGCGCTCCGTCCCCCTGCATTAAACTCTGCAGAGGGAATGTTCTGGAAAAACAGAGGTACCTTTTCCATTTGACGTGACACCCTGTGAGTGAGCTAATATTTGGTACTGCTTTCTGTGTAACAACTTGGCTGTTCGCATTGATTTGGTTTTACCTTTTCTTTGAGAAAATGTTCAGAGTAATCTCGTTCTCTCCTCTGAGTTAAACTATAATTAAAAACACAAAATAAAACAAATTCCCTTCGGTGGTGTTTCTTTGGCCCCCAGGATGTGGATCGATTTGGCAGCGATCTTGCTTTACTGTGGATTGCGGAATGCCTAGGAGTTCATCAAAAGGTCTTCAGTCAATACCCTCCGATAGGGTGCCGTACCCTGTGGTGCAATGCATAAACCATCAAGGAAAGCATGAGAGGAGAGGGTTTTCCACCAACCCGAAATCGTCCCTATAGGATTAAAGTTCTATTACACTTGAACCGTAGTTACCGTTGTCAAATAATAATGCCTTCCCTCAACTTTTATGTTTTGGTTTTTCAAGACCTTCAGTTTCAAGAAGGTCATAGAATTTCTTAATAAAGAAAGGCCTCAGGGCATATGTAAGTGGAACCCTCAGTTTACCAGCAATATTTTAAAAGCCTTAACTTTTAGGGAAAGAATAAAAATAATAAAACGTGCATATCACATTTCCTTCCTTCCTTTTTTTCCTCCCTCCCTCCCTCTCTCCTTCCTTTCTTAATTCTTTCAGGGGATATTTTGCATTCCACGTTGATCTGGTATTTTTATAAGTTATGTTTGTCTAATTCAAAAAAAGTTTCAAGGCATCTTACAATATTAAATCATATGTAAAATAATAACAATAATAATGAATAATGATTAACCATGTGTCTGTCAGCTTTGTAGTACTGTGGTGTCTTGTGAGTTGCTGTGATGCTGGAAGCTATACTACCAGTATTTCAAACACCAACAGGGTCACCCATGGTGGACAGGTTTCAGTGGGGCTTCCAGAGTAAGAGACTAAAAAGAAGGACCTGGCAGTCTATTTCTGGAAAAACTGGCCAGTGAAAATCTTATGCATAGCAGTGGAACATTGTCTGATATTGCCAGAAGGTGAGACCCTCAGGCTGAAAGGCATTCAAAACACTACTCGAAAAGAGCTGTGCCACCTCAAAGTAGAGTTGACCTTAATGACGTGGATGGAGTTGAGTTTTTGGAACCTTCATTTGCTGATGTGGCACGACTCAAAATGAGAACAGCTGCAAATATCATTAATAATTGGAATGCGAAATGTACGCAGTATGAATCTAGGAAAATTGGAAATCGTCAAAAATGAAATGGAATGCATAAAGTTTGATATCATAGGTATTAGTGAGCTGAAATGGACTGGTATTGACCATTTTGAATCAGACAATCATGGTCTACTATGCTGGGAATGACAAATTGAAGAGGAATGACATTGGATTCATCGTCAAAAAGAACATTTCAAGATCTATCCTGAAGCATAACACTGCCAGTGATAGAATAATATCCATATGCCTACAAGGAAGACCAGTTAATATGACTATTATTCAGATTTACACACCAACTACTAATGCCAAAGATGAAGAAATTGAAGATTATTACCAACTTCTGAAATTGACCATGCATGCAATCAAGACGCATTGATAATTATTGGTGATTTGAATGTGAAAGTTGTATCAGTAGTTGGAAAACATGACCTTGCTGCTAGAAATGTCAGAAATTGCATGATAGGATTTTGCAATACCAATGGCTTATTCATTGCAAATACATTTTTTCAACAACATAAATGGCAACTATACATGTGGACTTTGCTGGATGGAATACACAGGTATCAAATCGACTACATCTGTGGAAAGACGATGGAGAAACTAAATATTACCAGTCAGAACAAGGATCAGCAGTCAGAACAAGGCAAGAGGCCACCTGTGGAATAGAACATCAATTGCTCATATGCAAGTACAAGATGAAGCTGAAGAAAATTAAAACAAGTCCACGAGAGCCCAAATACAATCTTGAGTATACTCCCACCCAAATTTAGAGATCATCTCAAGAATAGATGTGATGCATTGAACGCGAATGCCAGAAGAGCAGATGAGTTGTGGGATGACATCAAGGATACCATACATGAAGAAATCAAAAGGTTATTAACGACAGGAAAGAAAGAGAAGACCAAAGTGGATGTCAGAACAGACTCTGGAATTTGCTTTTGAACATAGAGCAACTAAAGCAAATGGAAGAATGGTGAAGTGAACGACCTGAACAGAAGGTTTCAAAGACATCTTGAGAAGACAAAGTAAAGTATTATGATGATAGGTGCAAAGACCTGGAGTTAGAAAACCCGAAGGGAAGAACATACTGGGCATTTCTCAAGCTGAAAGAAATTAAGAAAAAATTCAAGCCTTCAGTTGTAATATTGAAGAATTCTGTGGGCAAAATATTGAACGATGCAGGAAGCATCAAAAGAAGATGGAAAAAATAAACAGGGTCAGTGTACCAAAAATAATTGGTTGACATTCAACCATTTTAGGCAGTAGCATATGATTAAGAACTGGTGGTATTGAAGGAAGAAGTCCAAGCTATACCGATGGCATTGGCAAAAAACAAAGCTCCAGGAATTGACCGAACACCAGATGAGATGTTTCAACAAATGGATGCTGTGCTGGAGACACTCACTCATCTATGCCAAGAAATTTGGAAGACAGCAACCTGGCCAACTGACCAGAAGATACCCATATTTGTGCCTGTTCCAAGGAAAGGTAATCCAAAAGAATGTGGAAATTATCAAACTATATCGTTAGTATCACATGCAAGTAAGATTTTGCTGGAGACAATTCAAAAGCGATTGCAGCAGTACATCTGCAGGGAACTGCCAGAAATTCAAGCTGGTTTCAGAAGAGGACGTGGAATGAGGGATAACATTGCTAATGCCAGATGGATCTTGGCTGAAAACAGAGAATACAAGAAAGATGTTTACCTGTGTTTTATTGACTATGCAAAGGCATTTGACTGTGTGGATTATAACAAATTATGGGTAACATTGCTTAGAACGGGAATCCCAGAACACTTAATTGTGCTCTTGGGGAACCTGTACACAGACCAAGAAGCAGTCTTTTGAACAGAACAAAGGAATAATGCATGGTTTAAGGTCAGGAAAGATATGCGTCAGGGTTGTATCCTTTCACCATACTTATTCAGTCTGTATGCTGAACAAATAATTTGAGAAGATGGACTATATGGAGAAGAATGCGGCATCAGGATTAGAGGAAGACTAATTAACAATCTGCGATATGCAGATGACACAACCTTGCTTGCTGAAAGTGAGAGGGCTTGAAGTACTTACTGATGAAGATCAAAGACTACAGCCTTCAGTATGGATTGCACCCCAACATAAAGAAAACAAAAATCCTCACAACTGGCCCAATAAGCAACATCATGATAAACAGAAAAGATTGAAGTTGTTAAGGATTTCATCTTACCTGGATCCACAATCAGCTCCCATGTAAGCCCCAGTCTTGAAATCAAACGACATATTGCATTGGGTAAATCTGCTGCAAAAGACCTCTTTAAAGTGTTAAAAAGCAAAGATGTCACTTTGAAGACTAAGGTGCACCTGACCCAAGCCATGGTATTTTCAATCACCTCATATGCATGTGAAAGCTGTACAATATGAGAAAGTCTGAAGAATTGATGCCTTTGAATCACAGTGTTGGTGAAGAATACTGAATGGACTGCCAGAAGAACAAACAAATCTGCCTTGGAAAAAGTACAGCCAGATTGCTCCTTAGAAGCAAGGACGGCAAGACTTTGTCTCAAGTACTTTGGACATGTTATCAGGAGGTACTAGTCCCAGGAGAAGGACATCATGCTTGGTAAAGTAGATGGTCATCGAAACAGTGGAGAGCCCTCAATGAGATGAATTGACACAGTGGCTGCAACAATGGGTTCAAACATAGCAATGATTGTGGGGATGGCACACGATTGGACAGTGTTTCGTTCTGTTGTACAGAGGGTCACTATGAGTCGGAACCAATTTGATGGTACCCAGCAACAACAACGTATCAGTAATCACGGAAGGGGGGATAAAAATATCTTTTAGGTATTTGTGAAAGTTAGTTCCTAAAACTGAATGATAATTATCTTTAACCTTTTCAAGAACCAAATGTGTGGGGGAGGGACAGAAGGAGAGGGGAATTGACTAACTAGATAGTAGGCAAGAATCACCTTAGGTGAAGAGAAGGTCAACACACAATACAGGGGAAGTTAGCACAACTGAACTAAACCAAAAGCTAAGAAGTTCTCTGAATACAACCAAACACTTTGAGGGACGGAGTAGCAGGGGCTGGGGTCTGGGACAATGTTTCGGGGGGACATTTAGGTCAATTGGCATAACAAAGTTTATCAAGAAAATGTTCTGTATTCCACTTTGGTGCATGGTGCCTGGGGTCTTAAAAGCTAGTGAGTGGCCATCTAAGGTGTATCAATTGGTCCCAACCAACTTGGTACAAAGGAGAATGAAAAACACCAAAGACGCAAGGAAAATATTAGCCCAAGAAACAAAAGGGCCACATAAACCAGAGACGTCATCAGCCTGAAACCAGAAGAACTAGATGGTGCCCAGCTACCATCAATGACTGTCCTGACAGGGAACACAATAGAGAGCCCCTGACAAAGCAAGAAAAAAGTGTGGAGCAGAACTCAAATTCATGTAAAAAGACCAGGCTTAATGGTCTGACTGAGACTGCAGGAACCCTGGAAGCCACGGCCCCTGAACACTCTTAACCCAGAACCAAAGCCATTTCTGAAGCCCACTCTTCAGACAAAGATTAGACTGGACTTTAAAACATAAAATAATACTTGTGAAGAGTGTGCTTCTTAGTTCAAGCAGACACACAAGACCAAATGGGTGGCTTCTGTCCAGAGGCAGGATGAGAAGGCAGAAAGGGACAGGAGTTGGTTGGATGGACACAGGAAACCCTGGGTGGAAAGGGGGAGTTTGCTGTCACATTATAGAGATTGTAACTAGCACCACATAACAATATGTGTATAAATTTTTGTATGAGAAATTAAACTGAGCTGTAAACTTTCATCTAAAGCACAATTAAAACAAAACAAAACAAAAAAGCTCTGGAGTGCAGTTCTGTTCTGACACACATGGTGTCGTGAGTCAGAATTGACTAGACAGCAACTGGTTTTGATTGGACAAAAGAAGGCAATGGTGGGTCGGTGGTGGAATTTTCACCTTCTGTGCGGGAGACCCTGGTTTGATTCCTGGCCAATACAGTTCATGCGAAGTCATCACCTGTCTGTCAGTAGAGGCTTGTGTGTTGCTAAGATGCTTAATGGGTCTCAGTGGAGCTTCCTAACTAAGGCAGACTAGGAAGAAAGGCCTGGTGATATACGTCCAAAAATCAGCCAGTGAAAACCTTATGGAGCACAACAGTCGGATCTGCAAACATGGCACAGGACCAGGCAGTGTTTTGTTCTGTTGAGTATGGGTCTCCATGAGTCCAGAACAAAGGAAAAAAAAAAAAGCTAAATGAGAAGGAAAGAAGGAGAGAAACGTGATAAAAGAGCGAAAGAGACTGCCATGAAGGCGCAGAGTTCTCATTGTCTAACTCGCAAGTTTACCTTCAGATAAAGGCTACTTTCGGATGTTCCATTTCCAGAGAAACCTGTGTGGCTCTTAAGTTATGGACAATGGTTAATGTGAGGATGAACGTTTTCAACTGTGATTGAAATCAGTGGAATTTGGCTGATTGGATATAGAGGGCAAGGGAGAAAAGTAAATCACAGTTACTTTGTGAGCTTGCTTGGATAGTAGCAGGCTATCCTCAGATCCTCAGGGCGGGTTGTCATCTGTGGTCATTTGTTGCTATCAGGTGACTCCGGCCTGCCCGACCGGGTGATCTCTGACTGGTCTGCAGCCTGTACCTCAGCATATCTGGCATCAAGCATATCTGGCCCAGGGCTTCCCTCCCCTCCCCTCTAGTTTCCTTTTATTCTATCACCTCCCTTTTTCTGTTCTTGCCTCCTCTTCTTTTCCTTTCCTTAGTTACTTCTTCCTATATGTTCAGACGGTTTTATAGTATAGTGTAGTGTAGTATTACTATAGTATAATATTAGCACAGGATAGTATTAGTATTGTATAGTATTAGTATACCATAGTATACAGTATAGTACAGTATTACTATAAAAAATTAGTATAGTATTGTATTAATATAGCATAGTCTTAGTACAGTATATAGTATAGCATAGTATTAGTATAGTATAGTATAGAATATAGTATAAGAGAGATAGTGCAGTATTAATATATTATAGTATAGTATAGTATTGTTGTCATTGTTGTTAGACACCATTGAGTCTGTTCCGACTCATAGCGACCCTATGCACAACAGAACGAAACACTGCCTGGTTCTGTGCCATCCTTACAATTGTTGTTATGCTTGAGCTCATTATTTCAGCCACTGTGTCAATCCACCTCATTGAGGGTCTTCCTCTTTTCCACTGACCCTGTACTCTGCCAAGCATGATGTCCTTCTCCAGGGACTGATCCCTCCTGACAACATGTCCAAAGTATGTAAGACGCAGTCTCACCATGCTTGCCTCTAAGGAACATTCTGGCTGCACTTCCTCCAAGACAGAATTGTTCGTTCTTTTGGCAGTCCATGGTACATTCAATATTCTTCGCCAACACCACAATTCAAAGGCGTCAACTCTTCTTCGGTCTTCCTTTTTCGTTGTCCAGGTTTCACATGCATATGATGTGATTGAAAATACCATGGCTTGGGTCAGGCGCACCTTAGTCTTCAAGGTGACATCTTTGCTCTTCAACACTTTAAAGAGGCCCTTTGCAGCAGATTTACCCAGTGCAATGTGTCTTTTGATTTCTTGACTGCTGCTTCCATCGCTGTTGATTGTGGATCCAAGTGAAATGAAATAGTATTAGTATAGTATACTATTGGTATAGTATAGTATGTTGTATAGTACAGTATTAGTATAGTATCTTATTAGTATAGTATAGCATATATGGTATTAATATAGTATTCTATTAGTATAGTATAGTATTAGTTTTTTATAGTGTAGTATAATATAGAAGCCCTGGTAATGCTATGGTTCAGTGCTCGGCATATAACCAAAAGTTTAGTGGTTCGAACCCAGCCAGCAGCTCCACAGGGGAAAGGCTTGGTGATCTGCTTCCGTAAAGATTACAGCCAAGTTAAACCCTGTGACTCAGGTCTACTCTGTCAGGTGGGGTTGCTATGAGTGGGAACTGACTCAATAGTGCCCAACAACAGCAACAACATAGTATAAACAAAAACTAGCATTGTCTGAACACCTACTCTCTACCGGGCACAATATCATGGTCTTTTCACACATTATTTTATTAATTCTCGCAATTTTTGAGGGAGGTGCTAAAATTGCGCCCATTTTTAGGGAAGGGGAGACAAAATACAAAGAAATTGAGTAATTTGCCCCTGTTTGTTGTTAGCGGTCAAGTAGGCCCCAACTCATGGAGACCTCATGTACAGTGAAATGAAACACTGCCCATGACCTGTTGGGGATGGGACCATTGTGGTCCATAGGGTTTTCATTGGCTGGTTTTCGGAATTAGACGGCCAGGACTTCCTTCCCAGCCTGGAAGCTCTACTGAAACCTTTTCAGCATCATGGCAACATGCAAGCCTCCACCAACAGGTGTGTGGTGGCTGTACATGAAGTGCGGTGGCTGGAAATAGAACCCAGGTCTCTGGCATGGAAGGTGAGAATGCTACCACTAAACCACCGCTGCCCTCGGTTTGCTCTTAGCCTTCCGTCAAATTAAGAGCTGATATTTATAGAGTGTTTACTGTAAGTCAGGTACTGTGTTAACAGTGTTACAAGTTGTCTTCTTTAACATTTAAAACAACCTCCTCAGGTACTATTATTACTCTAATTTAAAATATGAGGAAGCCGAAACTTACAGATTTTAAGAGGCTTGCCTAGGGTCAGATAGCCTGCAAGCAGGTAATAGAGATGAGAGTAGAAGCCAGGCTATCTGACCCTAGAGCCCATGTGCTCTGTTCTAAGTGTTTTATTATGTATTAACTTAGTTCTCATATCAGCCCTATGAGGTTGGTACTGCCATTTTGCTGATGAACACATTCAGGAAGGTAGAAGGCAAGTATTGCAGATTTCAAGTTTGCACCCTTGATGAGTAGCAGATATTCAAACCAAAGCAGTCTGGTTCCATAGTCTAAACTACTTTCTATTAACTCCGTCTTTTCATGCTTATGATATGTCCTCCCTGGCCAATAGTCTGTAAGCACTTTTCTCTCTTGTCTTAGTCATTCATTCATTTATTTAAATAAACATTTATTGAGTACTTTCTAGATGATGACCTATAACCCAGGAGATGCAGCAAAGAGTAAGACGCCACCTGCACCCTCAAAAATATCACACAGGCTAGTGGGAGTTTGTACTGTGGGTGATGGGGAATCAGTAGAAAGCAGGGCATGACTAGGTTTGTTTTTGAAGATCACTCTAGAAACAGTATGAACTATGGTTTGGAAAGGGACGAGATGGCCACTGTGGTTTAAAATCCGTTTAAGAAGTTCTGGCAACGTGATGTAGTTGTTCAGAGTACAAATTTTGGAACCACATTCTCTGGGTTCTAATCTTGGATCTAGTACCTGCTAGGCATGTGAACCTCTCTGTGCCTCAGTCTATCCATCTGTAAAATTGAAATAATGGCCGTATCTGTATCGTAGGATTGTTGTCAGGACTAAATGAATTAGCTCATGTCAAGTACTTAGAACAGGCCTGGTACATACTAAGCACGATAGACGTAGGAGATATTTTTGTTATTGCTATTATTAATATAAACTTGGCAAATCCAGAAAACTGGAGAATTTTTCAAAAATATAAATGGTCTAGAAAATTTTTTTTAAATTAGAACTCCATTAATTTAGAGAAGGGGATATTCCCATTACCACTCTAGAGGGCATGTCTGCCCAAAAGACCAAAGAAGTTGGAATGGTTAGAATGTAGCAGTTGGGATGATCTGTGCTGCAAGTAATGGAAAACTGGAACCAAATTGGGTTGAAATGGATTAAAAGATAAAGATATGTATTGGGTCAACAGGAAACCCTGGTGGTGTAGTGGTTAAGAGCTACGGCTGCTAACCAAAAGGTTGGCAGTTTGAATCCACCAGGCGCTCCTTGGAAATCCTATTGGGCAGGTCTACTCTGTCTAATAGGGTCACTATGAGTCGGAGTCGACTCTATGGCAGTGGGTTTTTTCGGTTGTTGGGTCATGTACCTGGAAGTCCAGAGATACCACGAGCTTCAGGGTTGGTTGATGCAGTGGTTCACTGAGGACCCTTTTCCTTTTTTTTCAAGCTCTGCACTCTGCTGCCACTAGGGTGGCAGTTCCCTCCAGGGTTGTAGGATGCAGCCAATGGCAGTTATGCCTCATTATCTATATCCAGTAGTCTAGAGGCAGCAGTCTTACAACAATTCTGGGTTGCCCCTCATGTTATTGGTCTGAATTGAGTCATGTACCCATCCCTGAACTAACTACCTTAGCAAAAATTTTCCTTGAGAGAAGGAGAGAACATTTTATTTCATTCTTCAACCAATGTTTTATTATGATTGTACTAGGGAGAAAATCATAAAGTCCATCTTTATAAGTTAATATTAAAGGAGGTGAGTAAATATCTGGGATAAAGGTTAAAGGTTAATTGCAGGTATTTATTAGGACTGTTTTTTTTTTTTTTATTAGGACTGTCAGGTGTTTTATATGTTTCCCCAATGGTTAGTGTGTGAAGACCTTTGGGTCAACTTAGAGCAAAATAAGGATCTATTTGGTTGGAAGAGTTTTAGGAGATTGTGCAGCTCAGATGGTGTAGTTCATTGGTTCTCAAAATTTAGGCTGCGTCAGATTACCTGGAGAGGTTGTTAAACCAGATTGCTAGCACTTGCTCCTAGAGATTCCGATTCAGTAGGTTAGGGGTGGCACTTGAGAATTTGCATTTCTGAGAGATTCCCAGGTGATGCTGATGGGGCTGGCCAGGGCTCACCTTTGAGAACTGCAGACATGGTGCGTTTCCGGGGAATCAGCTGATGTTCTGGACCAACCTAACTCAAAGAGAAATTTTCAAAAAGATTTCATAAATAAAAGTGTTAGAATATTCTATCAATTCTTCTACCATTTCTGTCTTTTTCTATTATCTTGGGAACGATATCCAAAGACCATAAGCCTCAGGAGAAGAGGTTTTCTCTTTACTTTTTTTCTTTGATTTGTTTTGTTTGAAAATGTTTCCTATTCAGGGGCTTTGCCTTGATTTTTGATACTCAGCATTTATAAAATCCCCAATAAATTAACCATTGTACTTTGAAGATTCCTACTTATCTAAATATTGTACAGCACTGATGTTGATTCCTCTCACAGGTCTATAGGAAATAGCAAAAGTGTTCGAAAGCAATTGGTTGAGGGAGTAAAGGAGCCATAGGAAAGTTTCATGGAAGGACATGGCCATTCAAAACTACGCTGAATGTCAGGGTACAGGGAAAGGGAAAATGAAACCGTTTTCTGTCTCTGTGATATTACTGTCAACACTATTCCAGGCTGGTGTGGTAGGACCTCCTTTCTGGTCCTAGCTCTATCGTTACCAGCTATGTGACCTTAAGTTAACGGTTCTCAAATGAGTGTAATTTTGTCCCCCAGGGGACATTTGGCCATGTCTAGAAACATTTTCTATTGTGATCCATGTGTTTATATTGACTAACTTCTGGAAGTAGATCATCAGGCCTTTCTTCCTAGTCTGGGAGTTCCACTGAAACCTGTTCAACGTCACAGCCACACACAAGCCTCCGCTGACAGACGGATGATGGCTGCGTGTGAGGTACACCGGCCAGAATCGAATCCAGGCCTCTCGTACGGAAGGGGAGAATTCTACCATTAAAACGTCACTACTCCTTGGCACAGAGTAGATACTCTGTTTATTGAGTGGGTGAATGAGAAAATCTTCCGGAAGTCTCTTTGGGAGTTAAAAAAAATCCAGTTAGTTTTCTGATCCTGGAAATCTGAGTAATAACAATCATGATCTGTCTTGTACAGAAATTGAGTTCTGTTTCTTCGTTCTGATTTATACCTGTTGGTTCACTCACAGAAAACAGTCCCTAACCCTGTTGCCGTTGAGTTAATTGCTATCATAGAGACCCTATAGGACAAAGTAGAACCGCCCCATAGGGTTTCCGAAGAGCGCCTGGTGGATTTGAACTGCTGACCTTTTGGTTAGCAGCCGAGCTCTTAACCACCTTGCCACTAGGGCTCCAGAAAACAGTCCCCAGAAGTGGCAAATTCCTTCTGATAGCCTTCAGCCCAGAAATTCCAGGTGAGAGGGGAACCACTAATGTGTGAAGTTTTGTTTGGAAACACCGAACAGAGGGGATGATGTGTGCTCTGCTCAGCCTGTCTGTGGGTGTGTTACAGGGACGGTCCCTTAGCCCAGGGACTTCAGCCTGGTTTAGATTGAATCATAACCTGGTGCCAACTCTCTGTTCTTCATTATCAGCAGCCCCATCAGGGCCTGTCAACCCTCGCAGAGAGATGTGGCTAGGCAACAGCTCCTTTTCATTTAGAAAAAAATTCCTTGAAGGCTTTTCTTAAATTGTTTCTTTCCCAAGAGTAGCTGGGATGTGGTTATTCATTTAAATATTTACCATGGGGAAAATTTCCTACCAACTGTAAGATCTCATTTGCAGAGGGATCTCAGGCTGAGCAGAAACTTGAAGGCTACGGTAGTGATTCAGTAATTTTCTGTAGAATTTGGAATTCTTTTGAAAACCCTCTCAAAATAGGAAACTGTTGAGAGCTGACGTACCATTGGTCTTAGACAAATTGGGATTGAATGGTTTCTCTGTGCCAGGCACTGTGTTCCTGGCCGTCCTATATTATTTCATTAAATTCTAACAGCCCCAATGAGGTGAGAATCATCCTTCATCTGACAGATGTGCAAACTGAGGCTTAAAGAGATTAAATCAGTTGTCCAAGGTCCAACATATCGGGCCACTGGGGAGCCCAGGTCTGCCTGATCCCAAAATTTACCCTTTAACCTCTCTCTGCTATATTGCTATAATATACACCACACCAGAAAAATGCTTGACTTTTTATTATTATTGTTATTTTTTAATTATAAAAAACCAAACCTGTTGCCGTTGAGTCGATTCTGATTCATAGCGGCCCTATACGACAGATTAGAGCTGCCCCACAGGGTTTCCAAGGAGCGGCTGGTGGATCTGAACCACCAGCCTTTTGGTTAGCAGCTGAACTCTTAACCACTGCTCCACCAGGGTTCCTTTTTTTTAGTATAGGTAGCACTAAACTTAGCGTCTTAGGCTGGGTACTCTAAGAGAAGCAAAACCAGTGAAGTGTGTATCTCTCTCTCTCTCTCTTTATAACCCCAAAACCCAATGCCGTCGAGTCGATTCTGACTCATAGTGACCCTATAGGCCAGAGTAGAACTGCCCCATAGAGTTTCCAAGGAGCGCCTGGCGGATTTGAACTGCCAACCCTTTGGTTAACAGCTGTAGCACTTAACCACTACGCCACCAGGGTTTCCTCTCTCTTTACATACATATGCATATATAAAGAGAGAGAGAGAGAGAGATTTATCTCAAGGAAATGGCTCATGTGGTTGTAGAGGCTGGCAGGTCCCAAGGCCGTGGGTCAGGCATCAACAAGCCCAAGATCAGCAGGTCAGATGGTAGGCCGCTGCCTCATGGGCTGTGGAGCCTGATGGATCCAAGATCTGCAGGTAAGGCAATAGGTGGCTGGCTTAAGTCCCAAGAACCAGAAGTCAAACAATGACAAGCCAGATGTAGGATTCAGAGCAAGCAAGTGAGTTTTCCAGAACACCTATCTATCTATCATCTATCTATCTCCCTATCTATCTATCTAGAGGATGCAAGCCACACCCCCAAGAAAACTCCCTTTAGAACTGATTGGCTGACGTGTCAGATCACATTGTGGAGGATAACTACATCATTACACAGCTGCCAGATTGCATCATTACATAACTGTCAAACCACTGAGGATCATAGTCCAGCCAAGCTGATACACAACCTTAACCATCACACTTGGAAACACTGTTTTGGAAAGAAATGGGAAGAAAATGTCTGTACTTTTGAAAGTCAGGCTTTCAGGTATTTATTAAAAATTAGGGTTATTTAGGAGCCTATGAAAGCTTTCAAGTCACACACCACTGGCGCTGTAGTTAAATCAGCAAGGATTTGTCGTGTGTATTTTTCATCTGCAACTGAAGTTCAGAATGTCATCGGGACGGCATTCCGAAAGTGTGGTTGTCACAGATTGTATTGCAATGATGTCCGTTGGATAACGTTTACAGCTTAAAGGCCAAGCAAGAATAAACGGCTGCCTTCTGCTCACCCAATCTGAGATTGGGGAGCTCTGTCTTGGCCAAATGCACAGAAATGTTGTGTCTTACCATCCCATTCCATAAAAAGAGGGAGGAGTAGGGTGGGGGATAATTTATTTCTTTAGAGCTACGTATATTAGCAGAGCCCTGGTGGTGCAGTGGTTAAGAGGTCGGCTGCTAACTAAAAGGTGGGCAGTTTGAATCCACCAGTCACTCCTTGGAAACCCTACAGGGCAATTCTACTCTGTCCTGTAGGGTAGCTATGAGTGGGAATCGACTCAATGGCAATGGGTTTACATATGTTAGCTGGCCAGAATAATTGAATCATAATCAAATTTTATTAATCAGTAAGTACCTGATAAATAACTCCCCTCCTGTGTTACATATAATGGCTTACACAACTGCATAGCTTCTACAGAACACATAGAATTATTCTGAACATGCACTGGAATAGAACTTAGGGGAGCCGTTCAGTGATTTTTTTCCCAAAGCCACGATGTAAGTCAGTGATAGCTGGGAATAGAATCCGCATCTCTTGACTCCTTATCTGGGTGCCATGCTTTCTCCATTCAGTTATGTGACATTCTAGGGCACTCTATGGTCAGTTCATGCTCTTGATTTATGAGGATAGTGCATGATTAGGGTGTTTTTCTAGTGAGATGGCCAACGTTTTCTTTAGGTACTCAGGGATTCTTCTGAAAATTTCAGAAATTTCTTATAAAAGAGCAGATAACCTGGGAAGTAGGTTAAAATCCCACATTAAGCCCTTGTTATTGTTAGGTGTCTTCAAGTCAGTTCCAACCCATAGCGGCCCTACGTACAACAGAATGAAACACTGCCTAGTCCTCTGCCTCACAATTGCTGTTTTGTTTGAGCCTATTGTTGCAGCCACTGTGTCAGTTCATGTCATTGAGGGTCTTCCTCTTTTTTGCTGACCCTTTACTTTACCAAGCCTGACGTCCTTCTCCAGGGAATGGTCCTTCCTGATAACATGTCCAAAGTACGTGAGATCTTGCCATCCTTGCTTCTAAGGTGCATTTTGGTTGTACTTCTTCCAAGACAGTTGTGTTCATTCTTCTGGCAGGCCATGGTGTATTCACTGTTCTTCACCAACACTGTAATTTAGAGGCATCGATTCTTCTTCAGTCTTCCTTATTCACTGTCCAGTTTTCACATGCGAATGAGACAATTGAAAATACCATGGCTTGGGTCAGGGGTACCTTAGTCCTCAAAGGAACATCTTTGCTTTTTAACACTTTAAAGAGGTTTTTAGCTGCAGATTTGCCCAATGTGATGTGTCATTTGATTTCTTGACTCCTGCTTACATAGCCGTTGATTGTGGACCCAAGTAAAATGAAATCCTTAAGAACTTCAATATTTTGTCCGTTTATCATAATGTCATAATTGGAAACTCTATGGGGCAGTTCTACTCTGTCCCACAGGGTTGCTATGAGTCAAAATCGACTCGACGGCACTGAGTTGGTTTAGTTTTGTTGTATCATAATGTCACTTATTGGTCTAGTTATGAGGATTTTTCACTAGTGTTTTAGCAGGGATTAACTTGAATGGGACACAGAGTTTGAAGTGAGTTCTTGGGTTGCTTGGCTCATCGACTACTTGTGACTCATGGTGTAACCGAACGAAGGTTCTTGTCCTATTAGCCAATGGAAATAAGACAGACGCCACATCGCCAGTTGCAAGAGAAACAAAGTGTCAACTTATTGTCTGCGCAGACAAGGAGCAACACCGGGTCTAGGGACTGTTCAGCCCTGTGCTCACTGTCTGAGGGGGTTGGGGAGCTTTTTATTTCCAATGGCGTCTCAGGGTTGGGTTTGGTGCCCAGAACTCTCTGCCCTTAGCCCTCCCATGTCCACATTTGGAGGTCCCCATGCTGAATCATGTCAGTGATGTTCAGGCCTAAGGACAGACAGAGGACGCAGCTCTTCAGGTCCTGCGCATGCGCCCAAATCTTGGTTTGCGCAAGCGCTGGATTCGGCGGGTAGGTTCAAGTGTGGCTATGGCCGCAGCGTGGTCAAGCCAAGCTGCAGTTAGAAGCCCTGGCTCAGGGGCTGCGAGGGAGGCGGGGACCGCGGCAGAGCAAGGGAAAATCTCCGCCGAGGCTTGCATGGTAAGTCACTTCTCCGAGTCTCATCTTACTCATCTGTGAAATGGGGACCATACTGCTTACTTCCTAGTAACGTAAGAATCAAACGGTGTCACATACAGAAGGCACTCGAACTGTGCTCCGTACACTGTAGATGCTGAATAAAAGTCCCTTCTTGTCCCCTCATTCCCTGTTAGCTGATAGTCTCTACTGTCTGGCTTCCGGATTCAAGGACCGTCCTAATCTCTAGACATTGCCCTCCTGTCTTCATCTCTCCTCTCCTGGTCTCAGTGGCTGCCACTCCCAACCTCTCTCCTGGGGACAACTCTAACGACGCCTGACCAAGCCAGCCGTCTGATCCAGCCTGACCCTCTCCTGGAGAGCCGTGTGGCCCTTCTCGGGGGCTGTCATTGGAGACCCGTGATGAAACATTAACTTTTAGGATTCAAGACTCCCACTTTCATGTATTTAGAACCTTGTATAAATTCTGATGGATTTTGTTGACGAGTTGGCTGTTGAGGAGGTACCATTCCAGGATTTAGGGCTGGGAGTCTGGCAGAGAGATTGGCTTGGGTTTTGCAGTAGAATCTGTCATTTTGAAAGCACGTATGAGATAATGTCTGTGGGGCTGAACTCAGAGGTAGGTTCAAATCATTTTACATGCCCCGTAAATCAACTCTAATAGCACATTTCAGCATAGATGCCTGCAGTACAGGGCCTCATCTGTCTTTTTATTCCTGCCATTCTTCGGACTTCAGGTATGGACCTAACAGTGAGGATATTTCACTCTAAAGTGATTCTGGGATAATGTTTTCCTGAGCCTGCTGTTGGGAAGGTGACTTTGGATTTCACGTGCAGTGTGTGATCTTTATCTTCCGAAGATGCACTTAACATGGGAGAAAGAGGAGTGTATGTGGCCACGTCTTTCATAGCTGACTGCACAAATCATAGACTCTCTGGAGCTATAGCTTCTTTAGCGATCACACCCTCCAACCCTGTTCATCTGGAGATGAAGAAACTGAGGCACAGGGATTTTACATGACACCTGCAAAGATATTTTCCTAGCTAGTGGCAGAGCCAGGTACAAGCCTGGATCTTTTGCTTTGCAACCTAGTGCATTTCCCACACTATATGTTTTAAACTCTCTCCAAACGAAGGGGGAGACCGCCATTTGACAAGTGCCTGCTCTGCTAGGAATCTCGCATATATATATCATCCCATCCAAGCCATATTTGCAGATGGGAAAACTGAAGAGCTGAGGACTGAAGACGCTTCATCAAAGTCACGTAACTGAACCTAAGACTGAGCTTAAAAGTGCTTCCCAGTCATAGTAGTAATATCAGTTACTACTTTATATGTAGTATCTTAGATTATTTTCAGGATAAAATAATATGTACAGGAAAAATATTATTATTCCCATTTCACTGAGGGGAAAACTGAGGCCCAGAGAGGTCAGGAAACTTGCCCAAGTTCACAGCAAGAATAAGATCTGGCACAAAGTCTACCGGAACCCAATAGAACCTAAGGCTATTCTCTCCTCCACTACATTACCCCTTACAAATATATTTCTGATGCATTTTTCCCTTGCCAAGGATTCAAGTTCATGAAGACAATTGATCGGAATGTATAATTAATATACAACAATGTTTCACATTATACTCTATAGGGCAGAATAGAACTGCCCCATAGAGTTTCCAAGGAGTGCCTAGTGGATTTGAACTGCTGACCTCTTGGTTAGCAGCCGTAGCTCTTAACCACTATGCCACCAGGGCTTCCTTACATTATATAATACTTTGTAATTTATAGACTGGCTCCATATTTGTTCATTTGAGTCTCCCAATGAGCCTGCCCATGTTTGGTAGATGAGGGAATTAGAGATGTTAACTTGCCCAGGGTCACAGCCCTGACCTCGATCCTGATCTCTGTTAGTAGCTGAGCTGGCTGAGGGCTTTCTTCTGACAAACACACACTCCCCATACATTTGTAGAGTGCTTACAATTTATAGAGCACCTTTTTCTCATACATTAACCCTGTAATAACCTTGCAAATGAAGGCAGGACGGGTAGTATAATCCCCATGTTGGAAAAGGGGAAGAGGGGACCCATACAGATAACGCAAAGTTACTTAGTTTTGTGACTGACCTAGACTACATACCAAAGACCCTCAAAATGAGACTTGCATTTTTTGCTAAGGTAGTGATTTTTGTACAGCAGTATTTCTTGACATTTTTTGGCTAATGATTTATATTTGTAACAATTATGTTATGAATATTAAAAAGTGTCATTTTGTATGACCTGAGATAAATAAGTGATTTTAGGTAAAAATATTAGGTGAGTATATTCTTTTTTAAGAAATATTTTAAAGGAATCCCTGGGTGGCACAAGCAGGAAAAAGATGTGGCAGCCTGCTCCCGTGAAGGTGACAGCTTTGAAAACCCTGTGGGGCGGTTCTACTCTGACCTACATGGTAGCTGTGAGTTGGAACCAACTTGATGGCAATGGATTTAGGTTAATGCACTTGGCTACTAACTGAAAGTTTAGAAGTTCAGGTCCACCCAGAGTGCCTTGTAAGAAAGGCCTGGCAATCTACTTCTGAAAAATCAGTCATTGAAAACTTTTTGGAGTACAATTTTATTCTGAAGCACATGGGGTTGCCGTGAGTCCAAATCCACTTGATGGCAACTGGTGTGGTGAATATTTTTAAATATTATCAAGTTCATTTAAATAGCTTTAATAATATCCATATTACATAAGGACGGAAACCCTGGTGGCGTAGTGGTTAAGTGCTACGGCTGCTAACCAAAGGGTCGGCAGTTCAGATCCGCCAGGCGCTCCTTGGAAACTCTATGGGGCAGTTCTACTCTGTCCCATAGGGTCGCTGTGAGTCGGAATCGACTTGGCAGCCCTGGGTTTGGTTTTTTTTTTTTTGGTTTACATAAGGACACATTGCCTTAGCCCACTTTACACACCCTATTTAGTTGACTTTAATTTGTAAGAAAGCATGATTAGTCAGCAAATAAATGCAGAGGTCACAGTTTTATATCATGTTTGATTAGATTAATAGTAATTACAGATTGAAATTCAGCCGTGATTTCTGAGAGAAAAGGTGGCTTCATTTACTAAGTAAAACTCTCATCGGTTGAATGAACTTCTGGCCTTGATAAAGAAGATCCTCAGGTAAGTTTGCAGAATCACCATCATTTTTGTGCTTCCTGTTGTTTTATTACATTTTGACATCAGGATTCTCTATGCGTTCTTAATCGGATTATAAAAATGGCGTGGCAGAGGAATCTGACCTCCTCTAACTTCACACAGGGAAGGAGAGAGAATCATTACCAACATCAACAGCCCAAGGCTGATTCCTGTGAGGCAGAGGTCAGCTATCCCTCCTTTCTCCAACCTTTTTACCAATTCTGACACCAGCCTTCCTTCCCATAGCACCCTCCACGTCTCTGCTGTGTTTGATAATTCGTTGCAGTGACCACACAGAACTGAGATAACACTCACGATTATGGAGTTTATTAGGGAGCTAACAGGTTATAATTCAGGATCAGAAATGACTCAGGATACAGTTCTTTAGTCAGGACAGCTTCTTCTCAATCATGCCCATGGGCAGGCCTCCCTGGCCCTTGGCTCCTTGGTCTCTCGGTTTGGCCTCTGCTGTGCTTGGGCAAGTGTTATAAAGCTCTTTAGCTCTGTCAATAAGTGCTTGGGGGGGCACCCCACTCTGCCAGCAAGCTTCCTGCCTGAAGGTGCTCAGCTTTCTTGCTCCGTAGACTGGGAAGACCACTGCACCATCTCCTGCTGCTCTCTTCTGCTACCACTGTTTCTTTGCTGCTGCTTCTTTCCATCTCTTACTGCCTCCAGTGTTACAGCTCTGTCTCCTGGGTGTAGGAGGTTCTCAGCACAGAGATCCTGGGTCCAAATGATGCACTTCACTTCTAGCTCTTCTGTCTTAGTGGTAGTGGTCCCCCAGCCCCACTTGATTATCTCTCCTTTTATCTCTTGTAAGATAAAAGATATGACTCAAGTAAGGGCATGACTTGAATAAAGGTGATAAAGGTGGTGAATGGAGTAAGGGTGGTAGTGTGAATCATACCCTCCAATAAGATGGCGACTCAAGATACATCCCACTTTAATCCTGCTGCATTAATGTAACGGACAACTCACTCCCAAATGGGAGTATAACCACAGGCATAGAGGCTAGGATTTACAACACTTCACAAAATGGAGGCTAATTACATCAGATCACAAATGGAGGATGACTACATCATTACATAACTGCTAAACCACTGAAAGTCATGGCCAAGATAAGTCTACACATAACCTTAACCATCATAGGTTCCATATACCTTACATGCATTAGCAGCAAGCGGTCCAATCACCTTGGTGGGCCACAAGCACCTTATTTGCACAGCCCCACCCAATCATTGTGTGGGAGCCACAAAAACTATGGCTACAAAGGCCATGTTAAGTAATTCATTGCACCGCACCAATAGTTTAGAACATGCGTACATTAAATAATCTATTGCTGAGTTTTAAAAAAGATCGACATCGTATTATGGTTAAAAGCACCACTGCTAGAAACAGTCAGCTGAGGGATAAACCAACTGACTGACTGAGTCATGAGTGTGCTTCCTGGGACTCCATGAAATGCATGGTATGATCACTTGCATGCGCTTGGATGTTTTACACTGCTCCATTTTAAAGGCAAATGTATCTCAACATTTGCATCATTATTTATTTAAAAAAATTTCAAGTGTGCTCTTACCATCACAATTACAGAAACTTTTGCGTCAACTTTGTAAACCACCAGCTGGGGAAATGCTGTGAATGGATAGGTACCTTCCACGGAAGAAGCATTGACGACAGCCTCTCTTTCTGCCACCTTACGTTTATAATTCCTGTTTGTGTTTTGGATTACATTCCCCAAATAGGCTGAACTGTGAACTTCTTAAGTTAAGGGTGGGGACTGCGTCTTCCTCCTCTCTGTATTATCAGGGTCTGGCACATGTAGGTGCTCAGTCATTGTGGTTGAATGCACAAATAAGTGTAGGTTTTCCAATTCAACAGACAACCGAAGAGTAGTCGTTGCTGGGTGCCAAGTCGAATTTCCCCTCCTAGTGACCCTGTGTGGCAGTATAGAACTGCCCCATTGGGTTTTCTTGGTTGTAATCTTTACAGAAACAGATTGCCAGGTCTTCCTTCTGCAGAGCTTCTGGGTGGCTTTAAACCACCAACCTTTTCGGTTAGCAGCTAAGTGCTTAACCATTGTACCATTAGGGCTCCTTAAAACCAAACCCACTGCTGTTGAATTGATTCCAACTCATGACATACAAGGCCAAAACACTGCATTAAATTTATGAGATTATAAAAAAAAAATGAATTTAGAGTTGGTTTATTTTTTCCAAACATGATTTATTTGGTTGTTTCTAGGTTATTATCTTTATCTTAAGGAATATAACAAAATTCTAAAATAGATTTCTCAAAGTAAATTTACTTTTTTATTAAACAAATGTTTTTAAGAACAATTATCTCTAAGTAATTGACTTTCAAGTATATCATTGATACTTTTCAGCCACTACTTTCCTGCTCATGGTTTTTAATATTTCTTCATCTCTTGGTGGTTTGAAGTATATCTTTGACGAATTTTTTCAGGCAGGTCACTTGGGTAGTATAATACACAAGTCCTCACAAAAATATTGTTCTTTTGCTCTCACCGTAAATAATAGCCTTTCTGGTCGTAATGTGGGGGCCATGATAGCTGTTTCCTATTAATGTTCTATAGATTCGGATCCATGTTCTGTTATATACTATCAAAAGTTAGATTCTCCAAAACCCTGAGACCCCTGGAAACACATTCAGCTCAGTAATGAGGTCACTCCTGAGGTTCACCCTTCAGCCAAAGATGGAATAGGCTCATTGAACAAAACAAGACTAAAGGGGTGCACCAGCCCTGGGACAGGGACTGGAAGGCAGGAGGGAACAGGAAAGCTGGTAATAGGGAACCCAGGGTTGAGAAGGGAGAGTGTTGACATGTCATGGGGTTGTTAACCAGTGTTACAGAACAATGTGTGTACTAACTGATGAGAAACTAGTTTGTTCTGTAAACCTTGAACTAAAGTACAATTAAAAAAAAAAAAGTTGGATTCTCCAAAAGCAGGTACAGAAGCTGAGTTTGAGATGCAAGAGATCAACACTTGAGAAAAGAAGGAAGTGGAAGCAGGACTGGGTGAGGAAGAAGTTGAACTGCGATTCAGGTCCAAAGAATTCTTGGCCAACTCAGCCGGGAGCTCTGGAGCTAGTACTGCCCATCAGAGTGTTCTGCATTGGGCTAAAATGGCTGGGGCTTTCCACTCCCATTTCACTAAGTCACTGGATGTGGGCTGACCCATCATGATTTCAAATGAGGCAGCTCTCTGCAGCTGAGGCACATGGGAAGGACTGAAGGCAGACCTTATAGGACCCTGAAAGACAAACTCAAGTCTTTATTACTGTACTCCCTGCCGCTGGGAAGCAAGACCTTCCTTGAAGGGGGATCTAAGCAGTATATCTCTGTGTCAGCCACATTCCCTATCGTGGAAGAATGAACTATGAGCAATCTTATTTTTGTTTAACCGTTATAATTCAGTGATGTGCATCTAGAATTGATAGAATATGATGCAATAGTATTTCCTTGCTTCTGTGCAGTTGTATTTGGTAAAGTAGGAACAGTTTTCACACCTACAGTGAACCCAGGGTTCAGGACATCTCCTGTGGAGAGTGGTACTATTGGCAGCAAGCGGTAGCTGATGGTGAAGCTACTCAGGCATTGAATGAGAGTATTCAACACATTTATGGGTGAGAAAACAGAGAATCATCAAATTTGAGTGACTCGTCCAATTCTAAAATTAATATGTGAGAGAGCTAGGTTTAGAACCAAGGGTTTCTCAGCCCAGCTCTCCTTTCACTACACTATACCTGATAGGAAGGAGCCCTGATGGTGCAGTGGTTAAGCTCTTGACTGCTAAATGAAAGATTGCAGTTCAAATCCACCAGAGGCTCTTTGGAAGAAAAGACCTGGTGATCTGCTCCTGTAAAGATTACAGCCTAAGAAACGCTATGGGGAGTTTTATTGTGTCCTACAGGGTAGCTATAAGTTGGAGTAGACTTAACAGCAAACAACATACTTGATACAGTGGATAGCAAACAGCAACAACAACAACACACTTGATACAGTGGAGTTCAAGCACAGTAACTCTAATTACTTGACTTGAGAGAGCCCAAGGTCTCTCCAATTGCTAAACTCTGTATGTGTGTGTGCTAATTGTTTAACTTCTTATTTGTTGTGAAATATGCACAAAAATTGCATGTTTAACATACTCTCAGCTTAATGAATAGAAGTAAAACAAGCATCCGTTGTATTTTTATGCAAATGATGCACACCTTCAGCATTTGTTTGCCAACTGTGTGTTCTCCCCACCGCAAGACGTTTTCATAAGTGCAGGCACTATGCCAATTTTTTTTTTTTCTAATTAGTGTGGCACGTTTATGAAAATACCTCGCAGGGGGAGGGCACGGTTGACAAACAAACGTAGAAGGCATGTTATTTGTGTAAAAATATGGTACCTAATCATACTTACCTTAAGAAACTGAAATGTGACTCTGTCACATTTCTCCCTTCCCCAAAACCGTTTGTTTGCTTTTAAAAAATTGTTTTTACCACAGACATATGTGCACGCACGCACACACACATCATATGTATGTGTATCCATTTAAAAAAACCTGTTGCCATTGCGTTGATTTTGCCTCATGGTGACCCCACGTGTGTCAGAGTAGAGCTGCTCCGTAGGGCTTTCAATGACTGTAATCTTATGGAACAAATCGCCAGGCCTTTCTTCTGCGGTACCACACTGCCGACGTTTTGGTTGGTAGGTGAGTGTAAACCATTTGCATCACCATATATTATTTGGTTTTGCCTGTTTTTTTTTTAACTTTATAAAATTGAAAACATGGTATACTTCTTCCACTATGACTTCCCCCCCCTCACCATTTTGTTTTTGAGATTTATCTCTGTTGATGTGTGAGCTGTATTTCATTCCTTTTTATTACTGTGTGCTAATACGTTGAATGAATAAGTATAGCACCTTGTTTATACATTTTTCCTCTGATAGACATTAGGGATGTTTCCCTTTTTTTGCTATTATAAACAATGCTGCTATGCATTTTCCTGGACATGTCTCTTGGTCCAAAAGTGACCTTGCTGTATACACACCCAAGAGTGAAATTTCTGAGTTGTAGGCTATGCACATTTTCAGATTTACTACCTAGTATCGAATTGTTTTCCTAACTGGTTGTCCCTGTCTTCACTCCCACCTGTTGCGTGGGTTCCCATCGTTCCACCTCCTTGCCAGCACTTGGTGTTTCCTGTCTTTATAATGTGGCCAATTTACTGAGCGTGAAATAGCATCTCATTGTGGTTTAATTTGCATTCCTTTCATCACTAGTGAGGATGATCACCTTTGTGTATATTTGTAGGTCCTTCACGTTCCCTTTTTGGACCATTTTTCTTCTACATTATCTTTTTTCTTATTGTTGCATAGTATTTCTTCATAAATTATACACTAATCTTTGATTGCTTATATGTATTGTAAATATAGTCTCCAAGTTTGTGGCTTGTCTTCTCACTTTCTAGAGTCTTTTGATGAATTGAAAAAAAAAAACCAGTTGTTAATTTTAATGTAATTGTATTTATCGATCTTTTCCATTGTGGCTTCTTCTTTTGGTGTCTTGTTTTATAAATACTTCCTGAGCCTATAATGTCTTTCCATATTTTTCTTCTAAGGATTTTACATTTTTATCTTTGACATTTAAGCCCTTGGACTATCTGGAATTTTTTTTTTTTTTTTTGTATATATGATGTAAGGTAATGGTCCTTTTTTTTGGGGGCAACCACCATATAAATTGTCCCGGTACCATTCATTGAATCCTTTCCTCATTCACATTTGTTTAAAAAATACTGATTTTTAAGTTTTTACAATTAGCATTTTAATATTAAAAATATAGTTAAAACCCAGAGACAATGGAATTATGTATGCGTTGTAGAAGAAATGGTTTTTTATCTACTCTGGCAGATTGCATTTTCTAAAGATACCCGTCACATTTCCTCCTCTCCCTGTGTATACACATTGCCACTGTCACATCAAGTGGGGGAATCTAATTCCCTTGCCCTTACATCTGGGCAGGTTTATAACTTGTAATGGTGTGTAGCAGGAATGATGTCTGACTTCTGAGGCCAGGTGACCAAAGGCAATAAAGATGCTGTCTTGTTTCTTGGGAAGCACACTCTTGGAGCCCTGAGACACAATGTAAGAAATCCAAATAACCTGAGGCTTCCGTGCTGGGAGGAAAACAAGCCACATGGAAGGACCACGTGTAGGCAGTCTTCACGCTTTCTGAGCCCTATGCCAGACATGGGGGTGAACAAGCCTTCAGATAATTCAGGTCCTAGCCATTGAGTCAGAGTCCCTGGGTTGTGTGAATGGTTACCCAAAGAAATGCACGAGGGTCGACATCTGAAAAATCAGCCATTAACAACCTTACAGGGCACAATTCTACTCTGACACGCATGGGGTCACCATGAGCTGGAATCAACGCAATGACGTCTTTTTTTTTTTTTTAAGTGTCAAGTCCCCCAAAGCCTTCAATATTCCCCAGCTGAAGATCCAGGCATCTTAAAGCAAAAAAAATTATCCCCACTGTGCCGTTTCTGACACCCTGATTCACAAAAACCTTAAGCATAATAAAATGGCAGTTTTTCTGCCACCAAGTTTGGCGTAGGTTGTTACACAATAGTAACTGGAACACCTGCTCAACACCTTCCTCTCTGAAGTCACTCCTCTGGTCGCACACACTTCTGGTAACGGGGCGGTCGTGCCATCCATCTGGACAAGTTAATGGTATCCCACTTCCCTGGCCTTAGTGACTTGTTCAGGGATGGCCATGTGGCCTGAGCTTGGCCAATCAGAATCTTTTCCTGGATTTTTTAACTGTCATGGTGAAGCTATAAGGATAAAATCTCCAACTATTTGTAGCGATGAATTCAGTTGACTTGAGACAAAGGATACAGCTGAAAGTAACCTGGCTACTATCTGTGATGTGCAGCCCCACGTTTCTTCTCCAGGATCTGTGGGTAGAAAAGGCATGGAGAATCAAACATGTTGATTAGACGTCACGAGTCTTCAACGGGTGGCCATTTGGATGGAAGTTTCATGCATGGTCTTCAGGTCAGGGTTTGCCAACTTTTTACTGGCCAACAGGTGTCAACAACAAAGGAGGTGATTGCTGTGTTCATCTTCAGTACCATTTGCAAGTGTGGACGTTTCCTGACTGTAACAGCAGAAGAGGAAAAATTTGGTAAAACAGAAGTGTAGACAAACAAATGATTTTTATAGGGACTCACTTAGTACATTAAAGCAGAGTAAAGAAAAAGAGACACAATACACTTTTTAGAAAGTGCAATTTCTGACCTGACAATTCCTCTTTAAATACTTTATTACTTTTTAAAATTGCTTTCTGTGTCCTTAAGAAAAATTATCCTTACAATGACAAATGGCTTGTTTGTGTCGGGATGCAATTGTGCTTACAGTTAACTCATGTATGAGTTTTGGTTATTGTAAAAAAAAAAAAAAGTCTTGCAGAAAACGTGCTTTTCTCTAAACCAATTATTCTTTCCTTTCTCATATTACATTACGTTATAGGGGTCACCATTACACTCCATGTCATATTCTTTTTTCGTGAGCCACTTCTATCCGTCTTTTCTAGGATATTAATATGACAGGCTTCTTTGCCTAAAGAGAGGAAGAAGGGTAGAACCCAGGAAATCAGTTTTGAGTAAAGATCATCTCTTTGAAGTAGTTCTTTAGGAAAAGATAAAGCCCAAGTAACAGACAATTTTCACTCCTCTTTAAATGCATTTAGCCCCAAATCTGATTTGTCCCTCTTCTCCCTACAAGGCTCTGGAAACAGACCATGTTATTTCACAAGCTGCGCAGTGCCTGCTCTCACTCATTACTCACACACCTCCTCCCATATGTCTCGCTTTCCTATTGCATTTTTAGGCCTTATTTTATTTCCTGAGAGGAAAAATGAAAAAAAAAATTTTTTTCCCCACAGAAATGGTAAGAAGGAATGCAAAAGATGGAAGCCACGGGTCTGATTGATCTTCGCCAACTACCCATCCGTCTCTTTGATCCATCTAAATTTTTTAGCAAATGAATGTCAAGTCAATAAAGTTACTGGGTCATAGGTGTCTTGATATTCATTATTTTTTCCTCTTGGAAACACACACACACACACGCACGCACACACACGCACCCCCCCCCAAAGAAATAGCCTACTCTCTAAAAAGCAAGGAAGACAAATGGCAAATTGAAGTTGGTGTGGCTGGATGAGGGAGGGAACTGATTGATGATGTCTGCTTTGAGTCACCTGTACTCCATCCACACTTCCGCTCTCCCCAGTGACAGGAAATGAGGTGATGGGGAGGACTTGCATATTGCCTGAATCTCACAGTCCTTTTCTCCACTACTGGGGTATGAGCTCCTTGAGGCTGAGAATTCTATCTCATATTACTTTTTGTGCCTCCAGTTCTGCTTAGTTATCTAGTGCTGCTATAACAGAAATACCACGAGTAGGTGGCTTTAACAAAGAGAAATTTATTTTCTCACAGTTTAGGAGGCTAAGAGTCTGAATTCAGGGTGCTGGCTTGAGGAGAAGGCTTTCTTTCTCTGCCAGCTCTGGAAGAAGTTCCTTATCTCATTTGAGTTTTTGCTCCTGAGCAATCTTCATGTAGCTTGGCATCTTTCTTCCCCCATCTCTGGTAGCTCACTTGCGTTTTTTGTTGTTGTTCTTAGGTGCCATAGAGTTGGTTCCGACTCATAGCGACCCTGCATACAACAGAACAAAACATTGCCTGGTCCTGTGCCATCCTCACAATCGTTGCTATGTTTGAACCCATTGTTGCAGTAACTGTGTCAATTCATCTCATTGAGGGTCTTCCTCTTTTTCACTGACCCTTTACCTTATCAAACATGATGTCCTTCTCCAGGGACTGGTCCCTCCTGATAACATGTCCAAAGTACGTGAGACCAAGTCTTACCATCCTTGCTTCCAAGTAGCACTCTGGCTATACTTCTTCCAAGAGATTTGTTCATTCTTCTGGCAGTCCATGGTATATTCGATATTCTTTGCCGACACCATAATTCAAAGGCATCAGTTCTTCTTCAGTCTTTCTTATTCATTGTCCAGCTTTTGCATGTATATGAGGCAATTGAAAATACCATGGCTTGGGTCAGGCACACTTTAGTCCTCAAAGTGACATCTTTGCTTTTCAACACTTTAAAGAGGTCTTTTGCAGTAGATTTGCTCAATGCAATACATTGTTTGCTTTCTTAACTGCTACTTCCATGGGCATTGATTTTGGATCCAAGTAAAACGGAATCTTTGACAACTTCAACATTTTCTTCATTTATCATGATATTTCTTGTGGGTCCAGTTGTGAAGAATTTTATTTTATGTTTAGGTGTAATCCATACTGAAGGCTGTACTCTTTGATCTTCATCAATAAGTGCTTTCAAATCCTCTTCGCTTCCAGCAAGTAAGGTTGTGTCATCTGCATATTGCAGGTTGTTAATGAGTCTTCTTCCAATCCTGATGCTGCATTCTTCTTTATATAGTTCAATTCCTTGGATTATTTGCTCAGCATACGGATTGAATAAGTATGGTGAAAGAATACAACCCTGATGCACACTTTTCCTAATTTTTAACCATTGCTCAGGTAGGCATTTCCGTTACAAATGGGAGAAATTGGAGGGAAGGAAAGGATAACAGACACCAAGCAAGTCCAAAACCCAGCAGAACAACTTACATCAGCTCTCAAGTCTTGAAAATAATCCTCTGTTCTTTGGGATCATCTGATCAATGACCCTGCTCTCCGGAACTCTGAGTATTGGCCATGCCCTCTGGATCCTGGGTGGAGGACCCCCAGCCCTGGGCTTCAGCTCTGCCTTTCTTATCCACTGGGATGGCAACTCTGCTCCCTTGGTTTTGGGAAACCCCATTCTCCTAGTCCATCTAAGTGGCAACCCCACACCCTCAGCCCTGGCAAGCCCCGTTCTTCTGCCCCTTGGATATGGCAGCCCTGCTACCTCAGCTTTGGGCAGTGGCCCCAACCTCTTGTCCATATGGATAGCATCTCCACACTCCGGAACCAAGTTGGTGAACATTGGACTCTTTGAAACCTAGAAGCATGTGACTCTACCCTTTGAGATCCCAAATGCCATGGCCTCACCTTTTGAGGCCGAGGCAGCTCTGCTTCCCTTGCCCTGTCCAACAGCTCTGCTGTTCTCTGTGGTGCTCCAGAAATAGTTCTTTTCTTTTCTTGGAGGACAAAAGATGTCACTCCTTTGGCATGTTTCCTACCTGTAGAATTCCAAGAGGCAGACAATGTTCTTTTCTTTCACTCTTTCTCTGTCCTCTTCAGTCTAAGCTATTGGGTTTTCTACCGTGGTTGTTGGTTAGATCCATCAGTCAGTCATAGTTTCTTAAACAAAAGATTATGTAGCCACATCCTTGGTGAACAGTCTAGGACATGTGTTCCTACTTTGTAAAACAGAATTTTCCAGATCTTTAAGTTTTGTTTTCATTTTGCGCAATTTGTTTTTAAGTCTGTGCCTTTCCTCTAGCATTTTACTATAAGCAACAAAGAGAAACCATGCAACCCCTGAAAAATCCCTTCAGCTAAATATCCAAGTTCATCACTTACAAGTTCTACCTTCCACCAAACATTTGAACATAATTCAGGCAAGTTCTCTGCCACTTCATAAAAAGCATCACTCTTCCTCCATTGTCCAAATCACGTGTTCATCATTTCCTTTTAAAGCCTCACCAAAAGAATATTATTTAACGCCACGTTTCTGGTAACACTCTGTTGCTGGCGCCCATGTGTATTCCCTAAGATGATAGAGAAGTTCTCTATAGCTCTCCTCACTTCTTTCTGAGACCTTACCAGGATTGCCTTTGACATTCATAATTCTACCAAGGATCCCTGGTGGCACATTGGTTAATAGCTTGGCTGCTAACTAAAAAGTTGGCGGTGCGAATCTACCAGCCACTCCTTGGAAACCCTATGGGGCAGCTCTACTCTCTTATAGGGTTGCTATGAGTTGGATCAACTCGATGGCAACAGGTGTGGTTTTTGTTTTTTTACTGCTTTTAAGCATTCCATAGAAACTGTACTGTTAACAATGGAAGGTTGTCAAAACTGTTAAGTTTTTAAAAGTATGTGTCCTATTCGTCAAGCCGTATGTTGAGATATGAAAACCATGCCTGTTATATTAAAAGTAAAGCAACTGTGTAATATACTCATAAAAGTTATTCTATTGTTTGTGATCATGGGTAATGTGATTTATATTTTCCATTTTAGATACTTCAAATCTATATATGATTATCACTAACCATAATTCACCATGTTCAAGATCAAAAAGCATGTCATTTCACATCTTGTGAGCCCTGCATCTTTAATTTGGGATTGCTGGGCAGACTGCTTTGCTGAGGTGGTATATTTTAACTTTTATTATCTTTTATGTTGGATGAAATGATGACAATTTCTGAATCCCTTGCTCATTAATTACTGCTTTTTCACTCCTGTTGAGAATAGAGAGGTGTGAATACACATTCTCATTTATAGATACATGCCACCATTGTAAGAATGGGAATTAGGCTAAATAGAATTTAGGAAAGTAAAGGCAAAGGGTAAAAAGTTAGGGTGGGACGATCCATATGATGAAATAATAACACTTAACTTTTATTGGCTACTTACTCTGTGTCTGACACTGTGTTAAGTTTGCTTCATGTAGTATCTCAGCCTTTGTTATAACCCTTCAGACAGGTAGAATCTTATCCTTATTTCACAGATGAGGAATATAAAGTACAAGGAAGTTTAAATAAATTGGCTAAAGTCTCACCACTACTGAGCGGTAGGGTTGGGATGCGAACCCAGCATCCTGACTGTACAGCGTATATTCTTAACCACTAAGTATATAGAGGTATATAGCTGTGCATTTTTTATTTGTTCAGTGCCTTATATAGTAAGGAAGGCAGCCCAGGCCTCAGACACTTACAAAGTAAATAATGTATGTTGTCTTCCTCTGTGGATATTCCTCCTTTGTATTCTTCCGTTCCTTCCTTTCCCTTCAGGGGTGCCTGGTCCCCTCAGTCTCTCTTTTCTTAGGGGAAGTTTTGAGTGACTGATGGCCCAAAGCAGGAATGGTGTGCAGGATTCATCTTTGGTGCCAGCTCTATGCATTTGTGGACCTGGTTGTAGTTTGTTCCAGCTTGAACTCTCAACGTATGTGGTTGACTTATTACAGTGATGGTCCCCTTTTGTCGAGCCTCCCTGCTGCCACGCCCTCTGGTAATATCCTCCTACATGAACACTTGGGAGCCCTGATAGTGCAGTGGTTGAGAGTTATGGCTGCTAACCTAAAGGTCAGCAGTTCGAATCCACCAGCTGCTCCTTGGAAATCCTATGGGGGCAATTCTACTCTGTCCGATAGGGTCACTAGGAGTTGGAATCGACTCAACTACAGTGGGTTTGGTTTGGGTTTTATGTGAACACGTGGCCACATGACTTGTTTGGCCAGTGAGGCAGAAGCAAGCTTGACATAAACAAAGGCTTGAAAAGGTGCTTGTGTATGTATACTGACTCTTCTGGACCCCTGCTACCACCATGAGGACATGCCCAGGTTAGCCTGCTGGAAGCATGTGAAAGGAGAACTGGTCATCCCAACCGAGCCATTCTAGAACAGGCAGGTGATGTCAGATGCATGGACAAGTCCAGCTAAGATCAGCAGAACTGCCCAGCAGGCACATAGACTCATGAACAATAATAAATGGCTGTTGTTTTAAATGACTAAGTTTGAGGTAGTTTGTTCTGCAGCATGATTATAGCAATAGGTAAGTGTTACAACATATAACTGGAATCAAAGCTTTAGCCGTGAGTTGGAATCGATTCGACGGCAACTCACAACAACAACAATAATGGAAGGAACCTCATAAATAAATTTTATAAATTTATAAATAAGTATTTTGTACATTTATGAGTGAATGAATGAATGGGAGAAAAAAAGGAACCTCATGTAACAGAAGGGGAACATAGATGAGTTGTTAGACCCTGGGTTTTTGTGGGAACTGAAAGGGCACCGCTCAGGAAGGGCCTTGTTCAGCCTCTGCGATAGCAAGGCTCTGGCCTGATGGCAAGCTGCTCCCTGTTGAAGACCATCTTTTTCTTTCTCCTCATTGTGCTGCCTCTTCAATCTGATGCCCTACTTTTATTTTCTGTCAAGACAATTGCTAAATTTTCGACAAGGAAATGAACACCAGATACATAGAGGTTTTGAAACAAATGGCTTGGTGAGTAATGTGATCCTTACCTGTGGAACTGCGCCGTCTCCAGCCTCCCTGAGCAGCAGCTGACATTAGCTGGAGTGAGGATTCCCCGGATGGGGCTGCATCTTCACGTCTAGTTGAATACTTAACGAGAGAGATATTGCCCAATAACCCTCCACTCAGGTGGCAAAAATGCAGGCAGAATTGCCTTGGGCTTTAGTTGTGTGCACAGACCTTGGAGCCTGTGTCGGTGTTGGGTTCAGTTTGCAGCCTTGACTCTGATTTGCTCTGGCACCTGAGACAAGGGACCCTTCCTGTCAGCCACAAACTCCTGACCACCCTAGGTTGCCATCACTCTTCATCTTTTCCCCTGTTGTATTTTCTTCACAGCATTTGACACCGTGTACCTGACAGTGCCTTGTGTCCTTGGTGATTGTCTGCCGGCAGCAGTGGAATGTCAGTGCTAGCAGAGCAGAGGCTTCTCCGTTTGATCCTTGCCATGCTGCCATGCCCGGGACAGTACTTGGAACATCAAAAGGCCCAATAAATATTGTTGGATGTGCAAAGGCAGAGGGTTACCCAGCCCCCACCTCGTATAAAAATGGTAGAAATTGTGGTTCTTTATTTTTGAGAATTTCAGTTAGATTCTTACTCTACTTTTAGTGTGCTAAGTGACCTTGGCAATGTTACTGTAGTTCTCTGGGCCTCAGCTGAGATGAAGGAATGAAACTACGTCAGTGGTTCCTACTCTTTGCAACCTAAGAGGCATCTTTTGTTATTTTTGACTCCATCCTTCCTCCCTTCCCACCCATTTCATATGTAGAAGAAATTTGTTATCTAAATTATAAGTATTAGAAAATAATTTATTCTCTTTTTCATCGATCAAAGGCATTTATACTACTACTCATAGCTCATGTTCAGCAGGAGATGATCAGTGTACACATCCCAAATTAATGGTCTTCCAACTCAAGGGAAAGAGTGGCTGGTTCAGTTAATTTAGCAGCAGTGTGTAAGGTATATGCCTGCTTCCTCTGTCTTCTGTAGGTTTCAGATATACTTCTGCCTTTGTTGGTGACTTGTTAGAATCAGAACCTAGGCTGAGACTCACAACTATTTACTCCAGGTGTGATATACTATCCTTTCATGAATAAAAGTGAATAGGTATCCCTCCCCATTCCCTAATATCTCATTTAGGACCAGCTGCATAACTTGGGGGGCCCAGTGCAGAATGAAAATGGGGGACTCTTCATTCAAACATTATTAAAAAGGCCAGGAGCTGACTGCAGAACAGACCATCAATTGCTCATATGCAAGTTCAAGGTGAAGCCGAAGAAAATTAGAACGAGTCCATGAGAGCCAAAGTACGACCTTGAGCATATCCCACCTGAAGAAAATTAGAACGAGCTGCATTGAACACTAATGACCGAAGACCAGACGAATTGTGGGATGACACTAGCACATCATACATGAAGAAATCAAAAGGTCATGGAAAAGACAGGAAAGAAAGAAAAGACCAAAATGGACGTCAGAAGAGACTCTGAAACTTGCTCTTGAATGTAGAGTAGCCAAAGAGAATGGAAGAAATGATGAAATAAAAGAGCTGACCACAAGATTTCGAAGGGTGGTTCAAGAAGACAAAGTATTATAATGAATATGCAAACACCTGGAGTTAGAAAACTGAAGGAGAAGAACATGCTCAGCATTTCTCAAGCTAAAAGAAATGAAGAAAAAATTCAAGCCTCGAGTTGTAATATTGAAGAATTCTATGGACAAAAAATTGAACAAATTGAGCAAATAGAGAAGCTGGACTTTGTGAAGAAGAACACAACATCAGATTGGAGGAAGACTCATTAACAACCTGCAATATGCAGATGACACAACCTTGCTTGCTGAAAGTGAGGAAGACTCGAAGCACTTACTGATAAAGATCAAAGACTACAGCCCTCAGTATGGGTTACACCTCAATATAAAGAAAACAAAGATCTTCACAGCTGGACTAATAAGCAACATCATGATAAATGGAGAAAATATTGGAAGTTGTCAAGGATTTCATTTTACTTGTATCCACAATCAATACCCATGGAGGCAGCAGTCAAGAAGTCAAACAACTTATTGCATTGGACAAACCTGATGCAAAAGACCTCTTTAAAGAGTTGAAAAGCAAAGATATTACTTTGAGGACTGAAGTGTGCCTGATCCAAGCTAAGGTATTTTCAATCACCTCATATGCATGTGAAAGCTGGACAATGAATAAGGAAAATCAAAGAATTGATGCCTTTGAATTATGGTGTTGGTGATGAGTATTTAATATACCATGGACTACCAGAAGAATGAACAAATCTGACTTGGAAGAAGTATAGCCAGATGCCCCTTAGAGGTGAGGATGGAAAGACTTTGCCTCAGGTACTTTTGACATGTTATCAGGAGGAACCATATCCTGGAGAAGGACATTATACTTGGTAAAGTAGAGCGTCAATGAAAAAGAGGAAGGCCCTCAACAAGATGGATTGATGCAGTAGCTGCTACAATGGGCTCAAACATAGCAACAATTGTGAGGATGGTGCAGGACCAGGCACTGTTTTGTTCTGTTGTACACAGGGTCGTTATGAATTGGGACCAACTTGTTGGCACCTAACAACAACAACAACCTTGATTTTGTCTATCTCCACTTTCTTGATTGTAAATTTCTAACAAATTAGACCTCTGTCAACTGCAGAATCAATTATACCCAATGAATGACGAGGAAAAGGAAGACAGATACCCTCTGAAATGATCTTTATGTGACTACTTAATGTTTAACTTGAAAAATAGGGGCTATTCTGAAGCAATTTCCTGTTAGCCTGTATCAAAAGCCTATCTAAGGATGTGTTCACTACCTATTTCCCTGAAAATGGTCACTCTGTTGATACTTGCTGGTGTATGGAGTCTATTAAAAGATTATGTTGGCACAAACAGCTAATTTTCCAGGCTTTTGGAGTCTGGAAGATGTCAATTTTCTGACAATCTCCTGTGTACAATTTATTTGCAGCACTGCCAAATTTGTCAAAACCCTTTTTCCAGTTAAAGTTGTCCATGTCACCTAAGCTTAAGAAAAAGAATGTTTAGGCTCCCATACCTGGGAAGTCTGAGGGGTGACATAGGCTTCAGGCACAGCCAGTGTCATGTGATGCCATCATGTCTCTCTCCCTCTCCATGTCAGCTCTATTCACCTCTGCTTGGCTTTATTCTTTTTTTTTTTTTTTTTAATAATTTTTATTGTGCTTTAAGTGAAAGTTTACAAATCAAGTCAGTTTCTCACACAAAAACCCGTGTACACCTCGCTATACACTCCCAATTACTCTCCCCGTAATGAGACAGCCTGCTTTCTCCCTCCACTCTCTCTTTTCGTGTCCTTTTCGCCAGCTTCTAACCCCCTCCACCCTCTCATCTCCCCTCCAGGCAGGAGATGCCAACATAGTTTCAAGTGTCCACCTGATCCAAGAATCAGCTTTATTCTTAAACGGACTTTCTCCAAGTGGTAGTAAAATGGCTGCTGGATGCCAACGGTCACACATGCTTAGAGAGATATTAGGGAAAAGAGTTATTGTTTGACTTTAGTTCTGGCCAAAGTCTTAAGGAGGCTCTAATTGGCCTGATCTGGGTCACAAGTCTGTCACTGAAACACTATGGTCTGGGCTTGGTAGGTGTGGGAGTGGGGGATAAAGGTCAAGGGTTAGTCACACCTGAACAATATGGATGGAGCAGTATTATTCTAGTTGGGGAGGGGGCAGTCCCCAAAGAAAAGAATCATGAACAAACAAAATTAATGTTAACTACACTAGTTATTTCAAAGCTTTGAAGGAATTCAGAGATAGAGAAGAGTTCTGTTAAGTGGGCCACAAATTCTCAAATTTTTGTTATCTGTATGACACTGGGAGCCCTGGCGGTGCAGTAGTTAAGAGCTAAGGCTTCTAACCAAAAGGTTGGCAGTTCAAATCCACCAGCTAGCTGCTCCTTGGAAACCCTATGGGGTAGTTCTACTCTGTCCTATAGGGTCTCTGTGAGTCAGAATCGACTCGATGGCAATAGGTTTGATTTTGGTTTTATATGGCATTGAAGTATTTTGTTAGCAGAAGGAAAGGACTCCCACTGGATTTAGAATACTCAGCACAAGATTATGACATTTTTGAATTACGGCAAATTGGCAGATAGGTAAATAATGGTAAAAGGTTACATGAAGACATTCTGTCAGATTTTTGAAGTAACCAAATCAGGATCTCCTTTTGTAATCTTCCTGAAGGAAGGGAAGTGTTGGTGTAAGGGGCAGAAGAAATGTTAGTCTTGTGTTTTCTGGTAACAGAAGGTGTTGAGAGAAGCTTGAGGTTGGGAATCAGGAAACCTGGGTACTGGGTTTATTTCTGACACTGTGACCCTGGACAACGTTGTAACACTATCTGGGTCTCAAAAATCCTCATGTCAAAAATAAGGGGATTAGAATCGGCTCGAGGGCACTGGGTTGGGTTGGGATGGCGGTGCAGATAGTTAAGCACTTGACTACTAGCCAGAGGCTGGCAGTTGTAACACACCCAGAGGCCCCTGGGGGTCAGGACTAGTGATCTGCTTCTGAAAGGCCACAGCCTTGAAAACCCATATGGGGTGGCCATGAGTCGGAATCAACTCCACGGCGACTAACAACAACAACAAGCACCGAAAGACTTTATTATCAAAATGAAGAGACTACCTACAGATTGGGAGAGAATTTGGGAACCATGTGTTTGATAAGGGTTTACTATTCAGAATATGGAAAGAACTCCTACAGTCTAATAACAGAAAGACAAGGAACCCAACGGAAACACAATCAGTGTTTGTCTTAGTTGTACAGCGCCACTGTAACAGAAACACTGTGAGTGGGCGGCTTTCACAAACACATTAATTTTCTCCCGGTTTAGTAGACTAGAAGTCTGAATTCGGGGCATCGACTCTAGGGGGAGGCTTCTTCTCTGTTGGCTCTGGTGGGTGGTCCTGGACTTTTTAGCTTCTGTTCCTTGCGATCTTCATGTGGCATTGCGTCCACCTTCCCTCATCTGTGCTTCCTTGCTTCTGTGCCTAATCTGCCCTTTTATTTCTCAGAAGTGATTGGATTTAAGTCACATCCTACACTGATAATGGCCTTATTAGCAAAACAAAGGACAGCCTATTCCCAGATGGGATTTTATCTACAGGTATAGGGGTTAGGATTTTCAATACATATTTTTTTTGGATGCCACTCAATCTATAACAGACTTGAATAAGCATTTCACCAAAAAGGATATACAAATGGCCAAAAAGGAACATAAAAAGATGTTCCATGTCATTAGTCTTAAAAAAAAATCCAGGCCACAACTGAGATACCACCTCATCCCACTAGAATGGCTATGATAAAAAAAAAAAAAATGAAAATAACAGGTATTGGTGAGAATGTGGAGAAACTGGAATCCTCATCCATTGCTGGTAGGAATAAAATTTGGTTCAGCTGCTGTGGAAAACAGTTTGGTGGTTCCTCAAAACGTTAAACATAGAACTGCCATATAACCCAGCAATTGCAATCCTAGGTATATACGTGAAATAATTGAAAGCATGAAGGCAAACAGAAACTTGTACACCAATGTTCACTGCAGGACTTTTCATAATAGACAAAATGTGGAAACAACCTAAATGTCCATAAACAGATCAATAGATAAACAAAAAGTGGTATCTACCTACAATGGAATATTACTCAGCCTTAAAGAGAAATGAAATCCTGATATATGCCACAATGTAAGTGAATTCTGAAAACACTATGCTGAGTGAAATAAGTCAGTAACAAAAGGACAAGCATTGTATGATCCCCCTTACATGAATTAGGCAAATGTACAGAGACCGGGGCTTACTAGTGGTTACCAGGAGCGGGAGGGAGAGGGAACATGGAGTCATTGCTCAGGGCCAGGGGGTCTGTTAATTTTGGTGGAATAACATGGAAAAGGATAGTGGCAAAGGTTGCATAACATGACGAATGTAATCAATGTCACTGAAATATACATACAGAAATTGTTAAATTGGCAAATCTTTTGTTATATATATTTTTACCATGATAAAAATAAACCAAACCTGTTGCCACTGAGTCAATTCCAACTCATAGTGACCCTATAGGACAGAGTAGAACTGCCCCATAGGGTTTCCAAGGAATGGCTGATGGATTTGAACTACCGACCTCTTGGTTAGCAGCCAAGCTCTTAAGCACTGAGCCACTAAAAAAAAAAAAACTCCTTTACCTTGATACCCCCCCCAATAAATAAAGGGGATTATATTAGATCCCTTCTTCTCCTAAAATTCCATTTTCATGATATGTGCCATTTCTAAGTAGTACAATTCTATGCCACTTAATATCTAAATATATGGATTATTTATTTTCTTCAATGATAAAATAGGGGTCACTGTTGGCAATTGGAGGATAATGCATTTCTAAAAGCATATGAAGTTCTTTTAGTAAAAAAAAGGATTGATAATAAATATTACTAGTATTCTTTTTCACACCATTAGTAACAAAAAAAAGGTGGTCACATGCTTGTAAATGCTACTGCGCATAATAATGAGTGGCTTCTCTCCTGGCGGTGACAGGGCGAAGGCTGACTCTGTGGTCTTAGCTCTACCATTGCTGTGTGGGGCGACCTGAGCAAACCATTTGCCCTCTCTGGGACTGAGTCTTCTCATCTACACAGTGAGGGGCTTGGGTGCCGTGATCTTTAAGGTGCTTACTTACTTTAGCTTCTTTTGTGTTTATTTCATTTGTTCTGTCCTCAAGTGCCAAACTTAGAAATTACACTCTCTTTATTATTGGATTTTACAATAGCTCTCCTTTATCTTAAATGAAATGCAAATGTATATGAATTTCTTTTTAAACAGAAAGTGAATCAAGATTAATTTTTTAATGTACATATATTGATTTGGAGGTATGTCTATATTTATTTTTAGGTAAAAAATCTTTGTTATCTCTGATACTAGTTTTTGTAAAAAAAATATTTGAACACATTTGCAGGGGGAAATGTCTAGAAGGATAGATACCAGAATTTTAACAGTGACAGGAGGATTTAGGATTGTTTAGCTTGCTTTACATTTTTGGCTGTTAATCTATATTATCAACTTTTTCCATAATGACCATGTCTGTCTTGGGAAAAAGCTGGCGATATTAAATTTTGTTTTGTTCATTTTGCAAATTCTTCCACTTGAGATTACAGGGACGGAAGAAGGAGTCACTAAGCTAGGGCTGGTAATCAGAAACAAGAGACCAGTTCCTGGCCACCTTAGGGCTTTGCATTTTCTTAGAAGGTGATACTCCTCGTAGAAGCTTCATGGAACATCTGAATAGTACACGGAGTGTAATCCCTTTGCGACATGAGAGATGACGTCTTTCCTAAAGTGTGTGTGTGTGTGTGTGTGTGTGCTTGCCTGACAAGCATGTTTCTGTTCCAATAATGAATGAACAAAACAGAAAATCAGGAATCCAGGCTCTAAACGTTTAATTGAAATAAAAAAATATTTTTATGGAAGGCAATCCTGGGAAGCTAGGGAAGCTTGGATGGAAAGATTAGCGACTTGCTGAAAGGAGGAGGAAAAAAAGAACTAAAACAAATTAATTTTGAGACAGCTCACATAATATAACTAGAATTTTTTTTTTCTTAGAAAAGAAAATAATTGCAATGTTTGGGAGAAGCAGAAATTGCAAATAGCGAAAGGGAAAGTAGCCACAGCCTACGACTGTTGAAAGAATTGCCTCAGTGAAGGAAGCTTTGTAATTGAATGGCATCTCTTAAGGCAAGGAGTCTTCAGTCAGTTGTCTACACTTTAATTTGCCTGGTGTCATGGAAACAGGAAAAGCTTCAGGGGTGGATAGCCCTGGGTTCACATCCTTGCTCCACAACTTACTATCTGTGGTAAGTAAGTTGACATCTCTGCATCTTTGTTTCCTCATTTGTAAAATGTCAAAATACATTTGTAAAGCTGTTACTACATTTAAAAGAGACAGTATACATACATTCTCAATGAATTATAGCTCTTTGTCCTTAGTTCCCATTGTTAGTCTTTGACTGGACTTCAGTCACTCAAGCTTCCATTCTTTCCTCCTTGGTAAGGAAGGATGGACAAACTCACCTGCTACTCTCTTCAGCATCAGCAGGAGCCTCCCAGCCACAACCCATCATTGCACACTCACTCTGCATTCCAGTCTCTCACTCATGAATAAAGTAAAGAGAATATTCCTCATGGGGAAATCTAGGCCTCCCTGGTAAATTGTGAGCTCAACAGTCTAGAAGCATGGGGATGAAGGAAATTACTGAGTTTAGCTATTTCTGTGGGATTCTGTTAAATGATATACAAGAAACGTAGGCAGGGTTAGGAAGAAACATTGTCACAAAGAAGATGACAGTAGAGTCAGCATGCAGCCGAGGCTCAGATATAAAGAATGGCCTAGGTTCAATTTTGCATTCCCAGTCACGTGGTGTGACCATGAAGTGCGCACTTGAAGGTTTATATTTGACGAGATCGGGCGTGTTCAGGGTGGAATGGCTGTAGATGAATGTTTATATCAGAGGTGGCTGTGCTCAGCTACTTACTTTGGGAGCTTGATTTGATCCTGGTCCATTCCTGTGGGTTGAGTCAGAGAGTGAAGTGTGAGCCCAGGACATTTGCTGGTGCTGTGGCTGACCTGGGGCTTTATTATACTCCACAGTGGGTCTGTGGTGGAAGTGAGCTGAGTCACGACTGTAACTGTTTTTAAAGCTAGTAACATCTCACGAGATGAATCGCCAATTAGGTGTTGTTAAAATTATGGAATTGGCCACACTAAACGTACAGACCCTGACCCCTTCGTTTTTGATTCTTTCTTTCTTTAAGAGGTACTAAAATGTATCTCAAGCCAGCAAAAAGCCTGGATTTTATGGTTCCTTATAGCATTTCGAAGATTGAGGGTTTTATCAGTTGAATTATCAGGAAAAGCATTTCGAAGATTGAGGGTTTTATCAGTTGAATTATCAGGAAAAAGGTTGTCATAAGAGGAAAGTCATGAACAAAAGTAGGTAAGTTTGCAAGAGCCAAGTGTGTTCTAAGAACTGTAACTGGTTGTATATGTGGATATATATATATGTAAACCAAGCCTGTGCTATTGAGTCAACTCCGACTCATAGCGACCCTACAGGACAGAGCAGAACTGCCCATAGGGTTTCCAAGGGGCAGCTGGTGGATTTGAACTGCGAACTTTTTGGTTAGCAGCTAAGCTGTTACACACAACAGTTGTATATGGAATATTTCTTTCTCTCTGTGTTTATATATACATACATATACACATATCTTTATTGTTAGGTGCTGTCGAGTTGGCTGTGACACATAGTGACCTTATATACAATAGAACAAAACACTGCTCAGTCTTGCGTCATCCTCACAATCGTTGCTATGTTTGAGCCCATTGTTGCAGCCACTGTGTCAATCCATCTCGTTGAGATAGATATACATATATGTATAAATATTAAAAAACCAAAACCAAACCCACTGCTGTTGAGTCGATTCCAACTCATAGCGACCCTATATATATATATATATATGTATATGAATATATATATACACATATACATACGTATATATCCATATCCATACATATAGAGCTATGGCTGCTAAAAGGTCAGCAGTTAGAATCCACCAGCTGCTCCTTGGAAACCCTATGGGGCAGTTCTCCTCTGTGCTACAGAGTCGCTATGAGTTGGAATCAACTGGATGACAACTTTTTTTTTTTATAGACAAATACATGTATACACACATATACACACACGTACATACTTGTACTCACACACACACATATATACACACACACATATATACGTGTGCAAACACACACAATTGCCTAATGGACCCATCCACCCCACTGATACAACATAAACTAAATGTAAGCAAAAACTAAATTTGTCAACATTCCATACATGTCTCTGTGTAGCTCATTCTTCTCCATTTACTCTCTCCATCCACCCATTTTGCCAGCCAGAAAACTGGCTGATCTGGAGTCCTTGGCTGGTGCAAACAGTTAACATGCACCTCTGCTAACCAAAAGGCAGATGTTTCAGTCTAGCCAGAGGCACCTCAGAAGAAAGGCCTGGCAACCTACTTCCAAAAATTACCCGTTGAAAACTCTACGGAGCACAGTTCTGCTCTGATATACATGGGATTGCCATGAGTTGGAATTGACTGGAGAGTGACTGGTTATTGTTTATATGTAGGTCTTGATTCAGGAGGGAAGCCTGGGTTAGCAGTATAAATCTGAATATCTTCTGCTTATAGACAGAAGAGCATGGGCGATCAACTGAGGAAGTAAGCAAAGTGAGCCAATGAAAGATCCATGGGGTGTCAACATCTGAGGAGATGACAAGTAAACAGTATACCACCCAGCTACCATACTAGTGACCTGGATGGTGAGTACTTCCTGGCACCCTGGAAACAACTTCTTTCAGTGCTGGATGTTCATGGCACTGCCTTAGGTTCTAAAGAGTGAGTTGGAGGAAGTATAAATTTTCAGAAGAGAAATGGATATTCCTAAAATGAGAAATTTTTTTTTTTAAATAAAATAGATGTCAACCAGAAAGTTGTGGAGCTCAGGACAGTTTTATGGGAGGTGTTGACCTGGGGAGTCAAGCCCGGGCTTGAGTCCCAACTCTACTGTTTGCTGGGAAACTTCTTTCTAAGGATGGCCTTTTGAGACTGTAATAAATAAAACCCCTTGGATGAGACCCACTATGGCTTGCCCTGCTACAGGATGTAAGGAACTGTAGCAAGTACTGAATGTCTCTCCAGCATTTTATTAGCAGGAATTCCAAGTTCATTGTGGAGACTCAACCTGGTGAGGGAGACAGACGTGTGAACTGATGATCCTAAAATGATGCCATCAGTGCTGTGACAGAGGTGTGTTCAATGGTGGTTTGGACGTAGGGTCAGGAAAGGCTTCTGAGGACCTGGGGTTGAGTGGAGTGTGTGTGTCTGTGGGGGTGGTATTAGGCTCTGTCTGGTTGGTCTCACCTCCCTCCTTGCCTCCCTACACATCCCCCTGTGACATCCATCTGATTCCATTGCTTTCCACAAGATCTGCAGAACATGGCTCACCTCCTGCCTTTCTCCTTATGTTATCTTACTCCCCTTCCTCTGTCCTCCTACGCAGCAAATATCTTTCTTCATCACACCCAGCATCTCCTCTCAGATTGGCTTATTGCTTTTTCCTCCTAAGACTTTCTTCCCGATGGCTGCCTCAACAGAAGACCTCCTTCCCCTCTAATCTCTGAACAACACAATGAAATAAAGAACTCTATGCAACATTTCATCAAACATCGTATTTGATATAAAAGTGCATTCTTGCTTTACTATTCTTCACGAGGTATTCCCTGTTTCCGTCACTGGTTTGTGAGTGACTTGAAGTCGGGGATCGCTCCTTTTCTATTTGGATCCTGCCAGTACAAGCACGAAACCTGACACAGATTAGATGCTCAATAAATGCTGTAGTACACATGTTAAAATACTCTTGGGAAGAACCCTGAAGATGGTCATTTATTAGTTTCCTACTCTTTTAAATTATGTATTATGGAGAATTTCATAACCAAACAAAAACAAAAACAAGAACCCAAACCCGTTGTGGTCAATTCCAACTCACAGTGACCCTATAAGACAGAGTGTGACTGCCCCATAGGGTTTCCAAGGAGTAACTGGTGGATTTGAACTGTCAACCTTTTGGTTAGCATCTGAGCCCTTAACTACTGCGCCACTAGGGCTCCATGCTTAAAAGTAGACTTAAAAAAAAAAAAAGAGTATCATAATCCTATGTCTCCATCACCTAGCTTTAATCATCATCAACATCTTGGCAATCTTATTCCATCTACCTACCTTTTTTAATTGCAAGAGTGGTTTAAAGATAATCAGAGATAAATCATTTTACTTGTGAGTACATCAACATGTACCTTTAATAGATAAAGTTGTTGTTGTTTTTTTTAATAACTATGTCCTGGCAATATTGAAGGATTCTATGGGGAAAATATTAAATGACTCAGGAAGCATCAAAAGAGGATGGAAGGAATACACAGAGTCGCTATACCAAAAAGAATTGGTCAATGTTCAACCATTTCAGGAGGTACTGTGTGTTCAGGAACCAGTGGTACTGAAGGAAGAAGTCTAAGCTATACTGAAGGCATTGGCAAAAAACAGGGCTTTGAAGGAATACCAACTGAGGTGTTTCAACAGTCGGATGCAGTGCTGGAAGCACTCACTTGTCTATGCCGAGAAATTTGGCCAACCAGCTGGAAGAGATCTATATTTATGCCTATTCCCAAGAAAGGTGATCCCATCAAATGTGGAAATTATAGAACAATATCATTAATATCACACCCAAATAAAATTTTGCTGAAGATCATTAAAAAATGGCTGCGGCAGTACATCGACAGGGAACTGCCAGAAATTCAAGCTGGATTCAGAAGAGGACTTGGAACCAGGGATATCATTGCAAATATCAGATTGATCCTGGCTGAAAGCAGAGAAAACCAGAAAGATGTTCACCTGTGTTTTATTGACTAGGCAAAGGCATTCAACTGTGTGGATCATAAGAAATTATGGATAACATTGCAGAGAATGAGAATTCCACAACACTTAATTGTGCTCATGAGGAACCTGTACATAGATCGAGGCAGTCCTTCAGACAGAGCAAGGGGATACTGATTAGTTTAAAGTCAGGAAAGCTGTGCGTCAGGGTTGTATCCTTTTACCACACCTATTTGATCTGGATGCTGAGCAAATAATCTGAGAAGATGGACTATAAGAAGAAGAGTGGGGCATCAAGATTGGAGGAAGGTTCATTAACAACCTGCATTATGCAGATGACACGACCTTTCTTGCTGAAAATGAAGAGGACTTGAAGAACTTACTGATGAAGATCAAAGACTACAGCCTTCAGTATGGATTATACCTCATCATAAAGGAAACAAAAATTGTCACCACTGGACAAATAAGCAACATCATGATAAAAGGAGAAAAGATTGAAGTTGTCAAGGATTTCATTTTACCTGGATCCACAATCAACACCCATGGAAGCAGCAGTCAAAAAATCAAAAGAAGCATTGCATTGGGCAGTTGGCTGCAAGAGATCTCTTTAAAGTGTTGAAAAGCAAAGATGTCACGTTGAAGACTAAGGTGCACCTGACCCAAGCTGTGGTGTTTTCAATTGCATGGTATGCATGTGAAAGCTGGACAACGAATAAGGTAGACCAAGGAAGAATTGATGTCTTCGAATTGTGATGTCAGCAAAGAATATTGAGTATACCATGGACTGCCACAAAAACGAACAAATCTATCTCCCATACTTTGGTCATGTTGTCAGGAGGGATCAGTCCCTGGAGAAGGACATCATGCTTAGGAAAATAACAAGTCAGCAAAAAAAAGATCAAGACCCTCAATGAGATGGATTGACACAGTGCCTGCAACAATGGGCTTAAGCATAATGGGGCGGGACCGAGCAGGGTTTCATTCTGTTGTACACAGGGTCACTGTGTGTCAAAACTGACTCGATGGCATCTAACAACAACAGCATGTTATGGCACCTAACAAAATTAATTTTTAAAATTTCATCTATGTATAATTTAATTAACCTTGACTGTCATATAACTTAGAGATGGTTTGATGTAATTAAATATTGGAGACACTTAAGTGTGACCAAGAGAAGGGCAAGTTGAGAGGAGGAGCCAGTTGTGAGGAATGAGACTGGAGATCGGGAGATGTGTAACCTGGTCCTCGATCCCCTGCCTGGTAGCTGGGTGACTGGTTAAACCAGTGAATTTGTGCTTCAGGCCAGTGATTTATCGGTGTGAGAATAACAATGTTGTAGCTGCCTGAAGGCAGAGAGATGAACGAAAATTTTTAAACCACTTTTGGCAATAAGGTCAATGATTCTTGGAGTACAAGAGTTATCCAACAGGAGCTAAGTATTGGAGGTGGGTTTTCAGAGGAATTTCAGTTTGTATGAAGTCCAAGTGTACTTATTTGACAACACGTGCAGACTTTGCTGAGCTTTCAGCTACCTGGAGAATTAGCGTAGAATTTGAATTAGAGGTCTAAGTCATCTCATAGGGAAAAAGGATCTAGCTCAGTTTTGAGGACCCCTTGAGAGGTAGGCTCCACAGTCTTTGTTTGTAATTTATTCCAGTATTTGCCAGCCCATACTAAAGCATTACTATGGCAACAGAGAATTAAAGAAATGAGCAAGTTCACAAATAAAATGTTTAAGGCACGCCTAAATAGGATAAGAAAGGATATCTTTATTTTTTCTGTATTAGTTATGCATTTTTTTATTTAAAATGGAGCCTCAAAAGAGGAGATTTAGTGGATTAGAAGGTAAAGAAAAAAGCTCCAGGGCCATTTGACCTATCTGGATGCCATAGAACCAGGTCTGGTGTAGGCTTAGATGGGAACCCATGGGTGGTATGCTGTTCTTCTCCATCTTTGAGGGAGAAACACTCCCAGTCTCTACCGCTCTTCCATTAAATGTCTGAATACCAGGACTCTTTTGCTCATGCTTAATTGATATGCTATGAGCAGAGTGTTAAGTCAGACCTAGTAAGTAATTCTCAGACAAGTTAGAACAACTACCTGCAATTTCTTATGTAATAGTGGACTGGCACATTCCATAGAGCCTCAATAAAAATTAATTCAGTGCTTCAACAAGCACTTAACAGCACACCTCTATGTGACGACCTTTCTCTTGGAGCTAGGTATTCAAGTGTCCTTGAACTTACCATGATGCATGGGATAAAGCGTGAGGAGGGATTTGGAGGGACATAAAAATTATACGGCTTGAATATGTTGTGCTAAGTGCTACACTGTTACACACAGAGGGTTTAGGAACACAGAAGAAACATTTGTCTCAGACTAGAGGTTTGAGGAAAGTTTTCCAGTGGAGATGACTCTTGAGCTGAGCTCAAGGATTAGTAGGGACTAAGAACTCTGGCGGCTCAACACTTAAGTGTTTGGCTGCTAACCAAAAAGTTGGTGGTTCGAACCCAACAGCCGCTCCACAGCAGAAAGGCCTGGGGATCGCTCCCGTAAAGTTTTCAGCCTACGAAGCCCTATGGGGCAGTTCTACGCTATCCTATAGTGTCGCTGTGGGTCAGAATTGGTTTGATGGTACACAGCAACAACAACAAAAACAATGAATGGGATGGAGGTATGGTTGGGTGTGGGCAAGAGCGTGTTCCCAGCAGAAAGGATTTTCAAACACATGAGGACATGGTATAATATGCGTGAGTGGCTTTAGGTGATGGTAGTAGTAGTAATAGCAATTATAATAATATAGCTAATAATTATTATACTCTTATTCTGTGCCAGACATTGTTCTGTATTTTGTATGTATTATCACATTTAATCACCACAGCCTACCCTAATGAGTACCCTAAATAGAATAATTATCCCTATTTTAGAAACAATGAAATGGAACAGACTTCGAGGTTATGTGTGGTAGAAGGTACTTTCTTTGCCTCTACACCACCCCCCGCCCCAACATACACACATGCACACATACCACAAACACACAGAGGGTTAGTCCGAATTTTGGCACAAAAAATATGAACTATAAAAAATACCTTAAAAATCAGTGATTTTTAAAAATTATTTTGGGGAGTCAGTATAAAACTTTAAGTACACTAACCATGTGACATTCAGTAGAGGTCTTTTGGGGTCTAATTTTAATACATTGTTGAGAAGGACTTGTAGTTATAGCACAGCAATTATTTATATAGAAATAGGTATAAAAATGCTGAAGGTGATGTAAAGCTTTTGCTTTATGTATGGATTAGCTTCTCCTTTTAATTCCTGTATTTATTGAGCACCCACTGTTCTGAGCACTGGCGACACAGCAGTGGAAAAAACTTCAAAAATCCCTATCCTTGCAGAACTTATATTCAGTTTATAATCCAGTTTATTCATCCTGCTTGGCAAAGCATTCCTTTGTAGAGATTTCTGGTTTTCTATAAAGACCTGGCTAATTCGTACGGAAAAGGAACGTGTGCCAGGTAGCCTGAGGTGCTCGGGTTATTACCCTTCAGTTTCTGAACCAGTGTATCTGGGCTGGAGCCAGACGATCTGAAATTTTAATACCCTCCTTTACGGATTGAACTGTGTTCTCCCAAAATACATGCTGATGTTCTAGCCCCTGGCACTTGTGAACGTGAGCATCTTTGGAAATAGGCTCTTTGAAGAGACACTCAGGAGAAAACACCAACTGAGGATGCATCAATAAGCCAAGAAACGCCAAGGATTGCAGGATCCACCAAAAGCTAGAGAGAGGCCTGGAACAGTTCTCTCAGAGTCCTCAGAGGAATCAACACAACCAATACCTTGATTTGAACTTCTAGCCTCCAAAGCTGCGAGACGATATATATTTTTTATATTTATATTTAAAATATTTATATATTTTAAACACACCCACTTTGTGGTATTTTGTTATGGCAGTGCTAGGAGACTAAGACTCCCTCCCTGCTGACTCTATTGGCCAGCCCAGTTTGAGAACTATTGCTTTCCCATATGTTATCCTGGTAGATCCTTATAACCTTATGGTGCATAGCTAATTATTCCTACTCTACACACAGGCATTTGGGCCTCCGAGAAGTCTAAAGGTGACTTACTCAAGGTCACAAAACTATTAAATGGATCTGAACTCAAGCTAACTCCAAATTCAGTGCTCTTCCATGAATATTTCCCATACACTCTGACTGCTTCAAGTTTTGCTGATCATTTGTGTCTCTATCTCCCATTCGAAAAATAAACAGCAGTAATAAAAGGCTCCCCACTGGCTTCTCTTTGAATCCCAGCAACTAGGGAGGCTTAACATCAACTAAACACATTTCTTAGCAGGTTAACACATGCCCAATTATGACTACAGACACTTCGTTAGAAGAAGCCGACTTGCAGCTTGGACACACACACACACACACACACACACACGAATGCTCTCTTCATCTATGATAAAATAATTTTTATAATGAGCATTTGAAGGTGAAGGGCTAGAGAGAGAGAAAAAAAAAAGAAATGGTGGCTGATCCTGTCTTTCTCATCTTAGGGGAAAAAATAATGTGTAGACCACCTGTCCTGTTCAGGAAGGATTTGAGGGAGATGAGAACCTGCTACTGAAGGGCCAGCTTGGCTGTCATTTGTCGTGCAAGGGTGGCAGAGTCTTAGCTAGCTTGCTGCTTGCCTTTCCCGGGGAGACCACCTCAGAGCAGATGTGATGATAGAACAATACCAGAAGGTGAAAGAATGATGCTAGCAGATTGCACAGCCTCTAGCCCAGACTGCTACCATTGCTCTGGGGAGCAGAATTTGGCCCCTTTTGTCTCTTGGAACCTTTTAATTTTGGCTCCTTAGCTGGCTTTTACACTCAGGGGAAATGGCCAGATTTGTTCCATCAGTGCACCTGCTTTCTTTGTCAAGAGATGAACATCGCGGAAATGTTGTTTGTGAGAAAAGAATATATATGCACTAGAGGGTTGCACTGTAACCTTACCGTGATTTACTAGGCTCTTTCTATGTACCAGACACAGTGGTAGGCACGGTGAAGAAACCACCTCATTTAACCTTTATGACAGTGCTGCCAACATCTACATCTTACAGATGAGGAAACAACAGCTCAGAGAAAGTGAGGTTCTAGCGACTGAACAGAAAACTGGGACTAAACTCTGGTCAATCAGACTCCAAATCTCAGCTTATCTGAGAGCAGCAATTTAGAAAACCTCTCTGTCTCTCTTTCTTCCTTTTCCTCATCCCTCATCTGAATTCTCCAGGCATTTTGTCCATGTCTTCCCTACAGCATGCATTGCTACAGGTTGAGCATATCTTTATTTCTAGACTGTAAGATCCTTGAGGTCAGGAATCTAGTATCTTAGAGCCTATGTAAGGACCTGGAACATAACAGGTGTTCAGTCAATATCTGGTAAATGAGTGTATTGAGGAGGCTCAAATGATGCCTTTAATACAGTACTTCTGTATTTTTTTTCTGTATTTATTTTAGATCAAAAAATTTCAAAGGCACTGCCCGTGTGATAAACATCTGTGGGATATGCTTGATGTCAATACAATCCTGGGAACAGGATTGTTAGGGAAGCTTCTAAAGTGAGATTCCCAAAAAGATTCACAGGATAGCTTCTTCAGTTTTCAATTTTCTTTATTACCTATAAAACGGGTAGTTATTTCTGCCATCAAGTCATAAATGGTGTCTAGGTGTCTTTGGGCTAGTTTCAAGTTTGTGTGGGCATAAAAGCATTCAAATTATGTTAATGAATCTGCTTTGGGAGGTTTGTCTCATACAAGAGTACTAGCACTGTGAAAATATAACATAACATAGGGAACTATGGGCATAAAAGAACTGATTCTGACCTGTCTCTAACAATACTCCTAGGTAGGTAGAACTGATTCCTGGGATGAAGGTGGGTAAACTTGAATCAAGACCCAGGAGCTTCCTTGAAGAAAGGAACCATGACTTGAGTAGAGCATTGCCGTTGCTATGTTCTCTCTACAGGATGATAATGTGGCTGAGGTGCACTGGCTGGAAAGGGGGCCAAGGCTCAAAGGAAACCCTACTATAAGGAAAGGGAGAGTCCAGACAGGCAACCAGGGCTAAGGATTCCTAAGGAATCTGGATATTCTTCTGGACTAGGCGCTCGCCTGAGATTTTTCAGTTAAAATAACCAAAATCAGGCAGCCCAAGTGAGGTGAGACTGTGGCTTACGCAGGAAATTGGATCAGAAAGGGCACTGAAGTGGACCCAATGAACAATAGCAGAAGTAACAGTAGCTGCAAGCCAAGGACAACCAGATCTCTCTCTGCCTAATGTTTAGAAGCAGGCTACCATGTTCTCCTGTAAGGCCTTAGAGTCGTTCAAGAGAGCATCTCAGACTTCCTGCTAATAGTTGATGCTTGAAGTATTGAATAATTGATAGAAAAAAAAAATGAGACCAGAGTTTTCCCTAGGGTTGGGGATATGGGGATGAGTAAATGAGTAAACTGTCCTGCTAGAATCCATCTCTAAACCAAATATTCATTTGCAACAAACAAATGCTCTCCAGAGGCAAAATGCACCCTCCAGTGCTCTTATCTTGCCCTCCAGCAGCTTCACCAATCAGGGAAGCTCTGCTTGAGTTTCTGTGCTGAGGTTCTATTAAATAAATTAAAAAACATACTTTCACCTTCAGAGCTGTGCTCCTCTGATCCCTCATTTTAAATGAAAAATAAAGCACCACTTCAAAAATATTCCCAGCACATTCTTCAAGTCTGCTTCATGATCTGACAGTGAGTATACATAAAAAATAAAATTAAATTGAAAACAAACCAACAAAGAAGAGATTCTGTCTTTTCTCCTAAATAGTTAATATTTAAAGAGCTAAGCCTTTGAACGAGAACTCCAAGCAAAACTGTCTTTCTTATTACACACATATAATGATACTGGCAGTTTTAGCCTAATGATCAAGACAGAATTGACTGGAGTGTCTAGACCTATTACCTAGAAACAGCAAAAGCAAAAATCTGTTGTTTTTCTACTGATAAAAGTTGATGAATCCCAAACTATTACTCTTATAGATGCTCTTTTAGTTATCTAGCATTGCTATGACAGAAATACCACAAGTGGATAGTTTGAACAAACAGGAATTTATTCTCTAACAGTTTTGGAGGCTAGAAGTCTGAATTCAGGGGGCCAGCTCCAAAGGGAGGATTTCTCCCTCTGTCAGCTCTGGGGGAAGGTCTTGTCATCAATATTCCCTTGGGTCTAGGAATTTCTCAGTGCAGGGACCCTGGGTCCAAAAGATATACTCCATTCCCCACTCTTCTTTCTTGGTAGTAGGAGGTCCCTCTTTATCTACTCACTTTTTTCTGCTTTTATCTCTTGTCCTGAGGTGAAAGGGGTGACTCAAGATACAGCCCATCCTAATACTATCTCATTAACATAACAAACATAACCTAATCCTCATTAACATGACCTAATCCTGCCTCATTAACATAACAGACAGCTCTTTCCCAAATGGAACCATAATCACAGGCATAGAAGCTAGGATTTACAACACATCACAAAATGGTAGATGATCAGATCACAAAATGGAGGACAACCACACAGTACTGGAAATCATGGCTTAGCCACGTTGACACATATTTTTGGAGGGCACAATTCAATCCATGACAGATGGCATAATAGACCAGCCTTCTCAATTGTTATTTGTTGTTAGGTGCCCTCCAGTCGGTTCCAACTCATAGCGACCCTATGTATAGCAGAATGAAACATTGCCCTGTCCTGTGCCATTCTCATAATTGTTATATTTGAGCCCACTGTTGCAACCACTGTGTCAATCCATTTCAAGAGTCCTCCTCTTTTTCACTGACCCTCTACTTTACCAAGCATAATGTCCTTCTTGAGGGAATGGTCTCTCCTGATAATATGTTCAGATTACATGAGATGAAATCTCACCATCCTGGCTTCCAGGGAGCACTCTGGCTGTACTTCCTCCAAGATAGATTTGTTCATTCTTCTGGAAGTTCATGGTATAGAAAATATTCTTCCCCAACACCATAATTCAAAGGCATCAATTCTTCTTTGGTCTGTCTTAGTCATCGTCCAGCTTTTACATGCACATGAGGTGACTGAAAATATCATGGCTTGGGTCAGGCACACTTTAGTCTTCAAGGTGACATCTTTGCTTTTCAACACTTTAAAGAGGTCTTTTTGCAGCAGATTTGCCCAAGCCATATGTTGTTTGATTTCTTGACTGCTGCTTCCCTTGGTGCCTTGTTAGTAGGATGAGAGAATTAAGCCCTACTGCCCTAAGACACCAACTACGTCTTAAAATATCTTCTCCCCGGTGTAAATGGTACTAACTCTATTCAATCCTTGGGAGAACTGAGAAAATAGTTACTCAGATTGTTTTGTGGTGGCTTATTTCTCTTGTGGAACCCTGACTGAGAAAGGATGTAATAGATACTTGAAAATTGGATTGAGGGTGGCTTCATTTTGGTAGCTTCTTTCTATTGGTATAGTCACTATTGATTGATAAGCCAAGATCACAAGGGGAAATATTTTTGTTATGGCCACTGGGTGTCAGTCTCAAAAAAAAAAAAAAAAAGTCTTGGTGAAGTAAGAAGAAAGCTAAGGCCTTAGATTTTCTTTTTTTTAATCCTCACATTGTTATGACTTAAATGTAATTTCTCTTTCACAAATCTTAGTCAAATAAAGACTTGTCCCTTTTTTTGTAGAACCAAACGTTCCTTTGCTCACAACTTGGAAACGCTTAACCTCTTTGCTGAATGCTCTGGGAACCTGATAGAAAATCATATTGGCTCATCTTCTTTCAAAAGGATGAGAGCACAAATAGTTGCTAAGAAAAAATTCCAATAGGAGGCTGTCAAAACATCAAAAAAAAAAAAAAAAACTTAAGTATGAACATAGGAAATTGCTAATCCTTTTTAGATTCACATTCGTTTTTCATAATGTACCCCATTTCCCCTGAATTCTGCAGTGCCTTGGCCTCTGCTGTGAGGGATAAGTTCTCATCCTGACAATTTAGGGTTGGCTCTTTGGAGTGTTTGTCCTTGGGGAAGATTAAATTGTTGGAGAAGGTATTTGAATGACCTTGTGCTTTTGATCTAGTCAAGAGCCATCTCTGTAATCTTTCTGAATGTAAGCCCTTCTTCTAGGGCTGGTGAGACTCGTCAGCTTTTCAGCAGTGTAGGATAAGGGACAGAGGGTTATGAAGTCAGAAATCCAGGTTTGAATCGATCTTTCTTCCACTTACTAGCTGTGCAGCCTTCGGTGAGTTACTTAACTTTTTTGAGCCTCAGTTTCCCTGTCTGTGAATGTGACTCATTATTTCTACACCATAGAGTAGTTGTGTAGGTTGAATAAAATAAGATATATAAAATGACTGGGCAAGTGTTGGGTGCCTGATAACACTGCACTCCATGCCTCCACCAGCAGGGCTAGCCTTGACACCCCATTGGCAGGAGTTTACATGGGACCCCAGAGCTCTACTTGCTCCTGGGAAGACCTTCACTCTATCCTCCCTCCTCACTCTAATCTACTTTGGAGACCATTAAAATTAATCCCATTATTTTCTACGACTTGTTCCCTTCAGTCAGCACAGAACAGCCGAAACATCCAGATTGCCTCTCATCACTTGTCTCATCCCCATATGTCTTTTCACCATTTCTACCTCTATTATATCTCACCCAGGCTAGTGCAAAATCCTTCTACCATATCTCCGTGTGTCTACTGTTGTCACATTATGGCCTGCTCTCAATAGCCAGGGGTCCTTACTAAAATGAAAATTGGATCATGCCACTCCTCTGCTCAAAACTCTCCAATGCCTCCCACTTCTCAGAATTCTTACAGTGGCTAGTGAGACCCGAGACTATCTGATGCCTCCATTCCCTCTGTGACCTTATCTTCTACGCTATTCCTCTCACCCTATTCCAAACACACTGGACTTCTGACTTTGAATGTGGCAGGCACATTATACCTCAGAGACATGCACTGTTCCTTCCTCTGGCTAGAGATGCTCTTCCTGGATGTATCCCCATGTTTACTCCTCCTTCAAGTCTTGGCTCAGATGTCTCTATCTTCATCCGGACCATCCTGTACACCCTTTTTAAAATTTTAATCTTTGTACCTTCCGCACTCTTAATCCTCCCTGTCCTCCTCAATACCACCCAATACATAGTACTTCTTCCTTCTTAACTTCACTATATAATTTATTTCTTTGTCCCCTAGAAGGTGAGTTCATGAAGGCAGGGACTTTGTTTTGCTCATTGCTATATTCCCTGTACCTAGAACAGGGCAAGACGCATAGTGGGCACTGAATAAATATTTGATCTGTGATTGAGCAATGGGTAATATTATTAGTATTAATTATCATTATTGCTGTTTTGTTATGTTTGCTAATAGGTAGCATATGTGTTGTTGTTGTGTGCCACCTGGTAAAACGGCCCCAAAAGGTATTCAAAGAGTGGCTGGTGGATTCGAACTGCCAACCTTTTGGTTAGCAGCCTGAGCTCTTAGCCACATCGCCACCAGGGCTCCAGCTAGCATATAACTGGTACTACACTAGTCTTAATGAGGTTAACTGAAGGTAGTGAAGAGCTTCTTTTTGTTTCATTTCATGCTTTATAATATATTCTGCCATATTTAGACATAATTTCCTTCCTTTAATAAATAAATAACCCTCTATAGTCAATTTTTTGATTATTGATTCTGATAATTTATACATTTTAATTTAATTCTACAGTTTTTTGTTGAGTAATTTGTGCCAGCAACTGCTGAAGACAGGTGGTTTACAGGACTAGTTCATGGATCATGACCTTAAGAAGTATCCATATTGCGGAAAAAGAGTAGCATATAAATACCAAATTATATTACGGCAAGTTTAGTGATAGAAATGCACATAAAGAATAGAGTTAATGTAGAAGATGGAAGACTTAAAATGCTTTCAGTGTTTGGAGAGTGTTTGATAAAGAGTGAGTGTGATGTGACAAATACAGCTTGTGCCAAATCTCACATCATTTTGGCTTCACTTCTGGTTTCAGTTGTGTTTGGGGTGGATAGTCCCATGTGGGCTTCAACTTACTTGCCACAGATAATCTCTCACCTCAGGACCACCGGGAGTCTTCACTGTCCTAACCCAAGGGTATGCTAACATGCCTTATCTCTGTCACGATGTAGTCCACAAGGAAATTGATCCACTGGACATCCTGTTGAATATCTCACTGGTCCACTAAGTTGATAACTTCAAGCCTATTGATCTGATGGACAAGCAGTGGCAAATTCTCTGGAGGCCCTAGGAAGATACATGCATGCCAGAGAATTGTACATAAACCCTATAAAAATACTACTTTTGCCAAATGGTCAACCTGTCAACAGCAGAAATGTACACTATGCACTTGATATGGTACCATCACTCAAGGAGACGAGCTTGGGAACAAGTGATTGCATTGGACCCCTTCCTTCTTAAAGTGATCAATGATTTGTTTTCACTTGAATTAACACCTACTCTGAATATGAGGTTGCCTTTTTTGTCTCTGCCAGCTCTAGCATCTGAAGGGTTACAGAACACCTAAATAATCAAAAAGTTATCTAATATGGATCAGACCAAGATACTGATCTTACGGTGAATGTGGTACAACAAATGGCATATGAACATTGAACCACTGGCCTTCCTATCTGGAAGCAGAGTGCTTAATTGAACGATAGATGGCCTTTCAAAGACTTAGCTAAGGTGCCAACTCAGGGGTGGCACACAGCAGGGATGAGCACCCACCTTCCAGGATGTGGTATAGCAATGAAACAGGGTTAAGGAATAGTAAATCTGGACCTCAGGGAATTCACTAGATCTTTCAATGCCCATTGATAATGGTGAATCAGCAACTGTAGCAACTGTGGCCTACAAGAGCAAGACAAGCAAGGGCTCAGACTTCTCAGGCATAAAAGTCCTAGGTCATCCCATGAAGCAAGAAAATTGAACCAGTACTGACCGAGTATGAGAGAATTCTACGATGGGTGGTGCAGGGAGGAGATGATGAATACCAATTATATTGGGGACCTGTTGCAGCAGCCAAAACAGTTCCATTAAGCCCCCTTGAAGATTTGGTTACAGAGTGGACTTGAGGGCATGAAAGGATCTGGGTGAAGCAAGGAATGGACTCCAGCAATCACAGATAATGCCTCAACTCATATTCTCTTGGTTTCACTTCTGATTTCAGTTGTAGCTAGAGGAGACAGCTCTGTAAAGATTTTGAGTCACTTCATGTGGTCAACATCCTTCTCTCATGTCAGAAGGAGGTCAGGACACACATGAGCAGCTCAGAAGTACAGGGGAGTTAACACCTTGTGGAAAACCCTGCACCACTAGGGTGTAGCAGCTGTTAGATAAGTGCTTGGCCTCTTGCTCTTCCCTTAGACAATTCTACGCACCTCTTAGGAGCCCCCGCCCCCATCTCCCATTGTCTAGGATTACCTCCCAAACAATCTACCTGCACACAAGTTCTGATCTCAGGCTCTGCTTGGTAAGCCCAAGCTAAGTTCATGTAATTCAGTGTCAGGTAAGCTGGAGAGGAGAGCATGACTTTGGGAGGTACCGAGGCAGTAGAATTGACAAAGGTACTGGAATGCAGCCAGTAAGAACCATGAAGGCACGGCCATATACTGTAATAGCTAACATTAGGGAGTGCCTTCTATGTGTAGGGTTGGTTTCAATTAGTGCTCGTGACGTAAGTGGCACTGACTAATTTCCTAATTGGGGGCTGTGGTCATTGGGGGCACTTAAAGCTTCATGGACTATTTTCTGGCACATAAAGAACTGGCTTGTCCTCTATATCATGTTTAATGTATATATTAGTAAGTTTGATAAATGCATAAGATTTGTTTGGGGAAAACTATCAAATAAGGCTGAGCCTAATTTTAGAGGGCCTGGAATGTCATTTAGAAGTTTAGATTGCATTTTGCTGGTTTTTCATCAGACCAGGAACTTGAGTTAGAAGATTTCTCTTCAGCAGCCTGGGTAGGAGGTTACTATGATTGTTCTAACAGGCAAGGATGAATATTATATCTCATTACTTCGGTTTGTGAATACAGATTAAGAAACCACGTGGCTGGGCTAAGTATATATGTATAGATCTGGAAGGTGGTTTGGAAATAGATCCCTAATAACAACTCATTTTATTTTTATTTTTTTTTGGTCATGTACATTCTTTTTGTAAATGAGGATCCTGGAAAGAGTGAAAAAAATGCAAATTTCATTCAGGAACCTAGTTATTTGTCATAATGTGGTGGCTTGTGTATTGCTGCGATGTTGGAAACTATGCCACCACAAGGTTCCCCATGGTGGACAAATTTCAACGGAGCTTCCAGACTAAGACAGACTAGGAAGAAGGATCTGGCAATTGACTTCTAAAAAAATTGGCCCCTTCTAAAATACCTTATGAATAGCAGGGGAACATTGTCTGATATAGGGCTGGAAGATGAGCCCCTCAGGTTGGAAGGCACTCAAAAGATGACTGGGGAAGAGCTGCCTCCTCAGAGTAGCCAATAACCAAAACCAAACCTGTTACCATCGAGTCGATTCCAACTTATAGTGACCCAATAGGACAGAGTAGAACTGCCCATAGGATTTCTAAGGAGGGATTGGTGGATTTGAACTGCCAATCTTTTGGTTAGCAGCTGAGCTCTTAACCCCTATGCCACCAGGGCTGCACTACACCGCCAGGGCTCCAAAGTCGACCTTAATAACATGGATGGAGTCAAGCTTTTGGGACCTTGGTTTGCTGATGTAGCATGACTCAAATGAGAAGAAACAGCTGCAAACATCCATTAATAATTGGAATGTGGAATGTAAGAAGTATGAATCAAAAATGAAATGGAACACTTTAAGATCAATATCCTAGGCATTAGTGAGCTAAAATGGATTGGTATTGGCCATTTTAAATCAGACAATCATATGATCTACTATGCTGGGAATGAAAAACTAAAGAGGAATGGCATCACATTCATTGTCAAAAAGAACATTTCAAGATCTATCCTGAAATAGAACACTGTCAGTGACAGGATAATATCCATATACCTACAAGGAAGACCTGTTAATATGACTATTATTCAAATTTATGCACCAACCACTAATGCAAAACATGAAGAAATTGAAGATTTTTACCAACTTCTGCAGTCTGAAATTAATCAATCATGCAATCAAAATGCATTGATAATTACTGATGATTGGAATGTGAAAGTTGGGGAACAAAGAAGAAGGATTGGTCTTTGAAAAATACAGCCTTAGTGGTAGAAACGACATTGGAGCTCGCATGATAGGATTTTGCAAGACAAACGACTTATTTATTGGAAATACCAATTTTCAATGACATAAACGGTGACTATATGTGTGGACCTCACCAGACAAAATACACAGGAATCAAATTAACTACATCTGTGGAAAGAGACGATGGAGAAGCTCAATATCATCAGGCAGAACAAGGCCAGGGGCTGACTATGGAACAGACCATCAACTGCTCATATATAAGTTCAAGTTGAAGCTCAACTTAAAACAAATCCATGAGAACCAAAGTATGACCTTCAGTACATCCCACCTGAATTTAGAGGCCATTCTGAATAATAGATTTGATGCATTGAAGACTAATTACTGAAGACCGTGTTAGTTGTGGGATGACATCAAGAACATCATACATGAAGAAAGCAAAAGGTCATTAAAAAGACAGGAAAGAAAGAACAAATTGGTGTCAGAGGAGACTCTGAAGCTTGCTCTTGAATGTAGAGTAGCTAAAGCAAATGGAAGAAATGCTGAAGTAAAAGAGATGAACAGAAAATTTCAACTGGTGGCTAGAGAAGATAAAGTATTATAATGACATGTGCAAAGAACTGGAATTAGAAAACCAAAAGGGAAGAACGCATTCGGCGTTTCTCAGGCTGAAAGAAGTGAAGAAGAAATTCAAGCCTCAAGTTGCAACACTGAGGGATTCTACAGGGAAAATATTGAATGACGCAGGAAGCATCAAAAGAAGATGGAAGAAATACACAGAGTCACTGTACCAAAAAGAACTGCTCTCCGTTCAGTCATTTCAGGGGGTAGCATATAATCCAGAACTGATAATACTGAAGGCGGAAGTCCAAGCTGCAGTGAAGGCAGTGGTGGAGAACAAGGATCTAGGCATTGCCCGATACCAGCTGAGATGTTTTAACAAGTGGATGTCATGCTGGAAGTGCTCACTCATCTATGCCAAGAAATTTGGAAGATAGCTACCTGGCTAACCAACTGGAAGAGATCCATATTTGCGCCCATTCCAAAGAAAGGTGATCCAACAGAATGTGCAAATTATCGAATAATATCATTAATATCACATGCAAGTAAAGTTTTGCTGAAGATCATTCAAAAGTGGTTGCAGCGGTACATCGACAGGGAACTGCTAGAAATTCAGGCCAGATTCAGAAGAGGACATAGAATGAGGGATATTATTATTGAGGTCAGATGGATCTTGGCTGAAAGCAGGGAATACCAGAAAGATATTCACCTGTGTTTATTGACTATGCAAAGGCATTCAGCTCTGTGGATCATAACAAACTGGATAACATTGGGAAGAATGGGAATTCCAGAACACTTAATTGTGCTCATGAGGAACCTGTATATAGACTAAGAGGCAGTAGTTTGAACAGAGCAAGGGGATACTGCATGGTTTCAAACAAGGAAAGCTGTGTATCAGGGTTGGATCTTTTCACCAAACTTATTCAATCTGCATGCAGAGCAAATAGTCAGAGAAGCTTGACTATATGAAGGAGAACACGGCATCAGGATTGGAGGAAACTCATTAACACCCATGATATGCAAATGACACAACCTTGCTTGCTGAAAGTGAAGAAGACTTGAAGTACTTACTGATGAAGATCCAAGATCACAACCTTCAGTATGGATTATACCTCACCATAAAGAAAAACAAAAATCCTCACAACTGGACCAATAAGCAACGTTGTGAAAAAAGATTGAAGTCATCAAGGATTTCATTTTACTTGAATTCACAATCAGCACCTATGGAAGCAGCAGTCAAGAAATCAAATGATGCATTGCATTGGGCAAATATACTGCAAAAGACCACTTTGAAGTGTTAAACAGTGAAGATGTCAATTTAAAGACTAAGGGGTGCCTGACCCAAGCCACGGTATTTTCAATCACCTTATATGCATGTGAAAGCTGGACAATGAATAAGGAAAACTGAGGAAGAGTTGATGCCTTTGAGTTGTGGTGTTGGCAAAGAATATTGAATAAACGGTGGACTGCCAAAAGAATGAACAAATCTTTCTTGGAGGAAGTACAGCCAGAATGCTCCTTGGAAGCAAGGATGACAACGCTTTGTCTCACACACTTTGGACATGTTATCAGGAGGGACCATTCCCTGGAGGACATCAAGCTTGGTAAAGTAGAAGGTCAGTGAAAAAAAGAAAGACCCTCAACAAAATGGAATGACACAGTGGTTGCAACAGTGGGCTCAAGTATAACAACAATTATAAGGATGGCTCAGGATTCGGGTAGTGTTTTGTTCTGTTGTAAATGGGGTTCCTACGAACTGAATCTGACTGGAGGGCCCATAACAACAACAATAACATTTGAAATATAATAGCATATTAGAAAATATCATTGATTGATAAGTGCTGTATCTCTACTTGACCAAACTTCTTATTCAGTACATGAATTTTTTTTTCTTTTTTTGCACTTTAGAGGAAGGTTTACAGGACAAACTAGTTTCTTACCAGTTAGTGCACATATTGTTTTATGACCTTGGTTAACAACCCTACGACGTGTCAACCTTGGGCTTTCTATTACCAGCTTTTCTGTGTCTTCCTGCCTTCTGTCCTTGCCCCTGGGCTGGTGTGTCCCTTTAGCCTCGCTTTGTTTTATGTGCTTCTCTAATTTTTGGCTGAAGTGTGAACCTCAGGAGTGACTTAATTACTGAGCTAAAAGGGTGTCCGGGGGCCATACTCTTGGCGTTTCTCAAGTCTCTGTCAGGTTAGTAAGTCTTGCCTTTTTTTGTGAGTTAGAATTTTGTTCTACGTTTTTCTCCAGCTCTGTCTGGGGCCCTGTATTGTGATCTCTGTCAGAGCAGTCAGTGGTGGTAGCTGGATACCATCTAGTTGCACTGGACTCAGTCTGGTGGAGGCCATGGTAGATGTGGTCCCTTAGTCCTTTGGACTAATCTTTTCCCTGTGTCTTTAGTTTTTTTCATTCTCTCTTGCTCCAGATGGGGTGAGACCGGTTGAGTACCTTAGATGGCTACTCACAGGCTTTTAAGACCCCAGATGCTACTCACCAAAGTAGAATGTAGAACATTTTAAAGAAAATGTACATGAAGTTTTATGAAAGCAAATATAGCTAGAATTTCTAAAACAAAGTAAAAACTTTACAAGTATTTTGGAATTCATTGGTTAATTTGCAAAACCATCAAATAAATCACTCCACAATGTATACTAGATCATTTGAGTTTTAAAGTAAAAAAAAAAAACAATTAAAATACACGTATTTATTTTTATGGTGACATAGTTATTTGATATGACTATTTTAAAGTTTATGAGACATTAACTATCTTACTATTTGAGAAAATATTATCTAGTTTTGTGTGTGTGTGTGTAGGACGGTTTTCTTGGGTCTTAATTCTCTGGTTCTTAGAATGAATTTAGATTGTTTAGCATGTTTTTTTTGTTTTATTTGTTTTGTTTTCGGTATTACCACATGCTTCCAGCTTTCCTCGTATCTTAATTTTCTCTTCCTTGTGGGTTCTTGTTGTGCCTAGTCTCCAAATGTTGGAGTATTCCAAAGCTTAATTTCTGCTCTTCCCTTCCCTTCTTTTCTTTTCCCTCCCCTGCTTTCTCCGTAGGTGGTATCATTTGGTCATGGATAGATATATACATACGGTCATGCATCGCTTAATGCCCACGCTGTCTTCTGTGAGACAGGACGTTACGTGACTTGGATGTGTGCAAACATGCCTAAATAGTGAACAATAGCATTCACTGATTTTCCACCTTCATGTTGCTTAATAACCTTTTGTTTCACTTCCGAGTTGACACTTCTTCCTTGACCTTGCTGCTCCTATCGCTAGCACTGGTTTCGCTGTGTTTGGGAACCATGATGCACTTCACGGTAGTATTTTCAAAAGAAAATTAAACAGTTGACACTACAACATTCAAGAGACGTGTGATACGTGAGATTGGATACTGCTGCTTAGGAGCCGAAGCATACGGTGCCACACGGCGAACTTTTTATCTGTAAATAGGGAAAGTTCATGTTAAAATAATGACAGTACAGTACAGTAGATACATAAGCCAGTTACACAGGCATTTATTATGATTATCAAAATACATGTGTTATACCTTCTACACGTACTGTACCATTATGCGCCTGGCAGCACAATCAGTTTGTATACGACAGACATGAGATACATGTGTTGCCTGTGGGAAGCTGTTGTATTCGCTACATGTATGCACACACACACACACACAGGCACACACACTGATAATCCCCAGATGTGTATCTCCTACCCTGACCTCTCCCCTGAGCTAAAGTCTCGTATATTGAGCAGCGTATGTAATAATTTACCACCTAGATGTCTCATAAAAAGGCATCTCAAAATATTGTGCTTAAACCTACTCCTCATCAGTCTTTCTCACTTTGTTTATTGGCGCCATTATCTGCCATGTTGCTTAGGTCAGAAACTTAGAAATCATCCTTGGTTTCCCTTTTCTGTCATCTTCATAATGAAATTAATCCCGTTGGCTGTCCTTCCAAATCCATCCCAAATCTAACCACATCTCTCAGTGTTTGGTGCTCCACCCTTGCCTTTACCACCATTAGCTCTAGCTTGGACCACTGTGATAACTTTCTAACGGGTCTCCCTTTCTATTTATAGTCCATTCTCCATGTGGGAAGGAGCCTTGGTGGCTCAATGGTTAAGCACTTGGCTGCTAGTTGAAAGGTGGGCTGTTCCAACCCACCATCTACTCCATAGGAGAAAAGACCTGGCGATCTACTTCCGTAAGTATTACAGCCTAGAAAACCCCATATGGTAGTTCTACTCTGTACTATGGGGTTGCTATGAGCTAGAATCAACTAGACAGTGCACAACATCATTAAAGAAGTGTCCCTCTTCCCTAGTATTAGAGATAGGTGGATAAATAAATTATAATTCAGTATTCTGTTCTAGTGCTATTGATACAGTGATATGTTCCGTATCCCATGAATGGGATTATTATTTTCTGTTTTATATTATTACTGGTTGTTTACATAACTAACCATGAAACTGTAGCTTAGGAATGGAAAGGTAAGAGAATCAATTTTTAAAACATTTTATTGAACACGTGGATGGATGATTATTAAATTTTTACTGAATTAAACTTCTTAGTTTGAGATAATTGTATACTTGCAATACCCGCGGCCATTAAGTCAATTCAGACTCATAGCGACCCTATAGGACAGAGTAGAGCTGTACCATAGGGTTTCCAAGGAGTGCCTGGTGGATTTGAATTGCTGACCGTTTGATTAGTAGCCGTAGCTCTTAACCGCTACGCCACCACGGTTTCCATACTTGCAATAAGTTGTAGGAAATAATACAGAGAGATTCCATGTACCCCTTATCCTGCTTCTCCCATTGGTAACATCTTACAAAACTAGTACACAGGAGGACTGTGTACCGTAAAAGTGTGTACACAGTAGAAACTATAGTATCACAACCAGGATAACGACATTGATGCAATTAAGTGTAGAACATTTCCATCGCTGCAAGGATCCCTCATATTACCCCTTTATAACTATACCAACTTCCTTCACAACCCTGAACCCTTGGCAATCACTCATCTCTTCTCCATTTCCATAATTTTGTCATTTCAAAAATGTTATATAAATAGAATCATACAATATGTAACCTTTTGGGATTGGCTTATAATACTCTGGAGATTCAGCCATATTGTGTATATTAATAGTTTGTTCTTTTTTATTGCTGTGTAGTATTCCATGGTACGGATGTACCACAGTTTATCTAACCATTTATCCGTTAAAGGACATCTGGGTTTTTCCAGTTCTGGGCAATTATGAATAAAGCTGCTATGAAATTTGTGTACAGAATTTCATTGTTGTCATTGTTGTTAGTTGCCGTTAAGTTGATTCTGACCTGTGGTGACCCCATGTGTGCAGAGCCTAACTTCACTCCACAGGGTTTTCAAGACTGTGACCTTGCAGATCATCAGGCCTGTCTCCTGAGACACCTCTGGGTGGGTTCAAACTTGTCTGGTAGTCGAGTGCTTAACTGTTTGCATTACCCAGGAACTCCCTTATCACAGATAATAATAACAATGGGGATTTTGCCTGAATATAATTTTCCATTTCTTGGGATAAATGACCAAGTGTTCAGTTAGTGGTTCAAAGGGCACACATCCAGGTTAGTCTGGCTTCAAAGTCTATACTCTTTTCACTATATAATGAATGAAAGGTCTTTGCTTGTAATTTTTTTCCTCATGATCTTTAGTACTTTGGCAAGCACATGGTCAATGTTGATTGAATGAGCATCACATAGGATTTAGGTTAATGCTTGTGGGAGATTTGAGGAGCGTGTCTTCTCCAGTGGGTTTATTTGGACTTCATTTCCCAAGGCTGAACAGCTTTTGTTTTACTAGTTTCTCTATTTATTCAAGGGGCTTGTCCAGTTGACCATCACCATCTTCCACTTAATCATCAGTTTGGTATAACTGTAGAGTTCCAGACAGAAAATGTAGGCCCAGAAGATTTCTGTTGCCCTGGAGGTAAAGCTAAGATCACAATGGCTGTCACAGTCAGCATTTGTGCTTCTCTGCCGTATTCATTTTTGAGGCTATAACATTGCTTTCAAATAGTTCTGGAGCATTCCAGGGAAATGTGCCATACTTACCTGGCAAAGCATCCCTCTTAGTGAGCATCTTGGGTCTGTGCATTCATGAACAGCATGAACTCTAAACGCAGGCTGCCTGGGTTCAAATCCCACCTCTGCTATTTATTAGAAGGGGGACATGGAATAGGTTCCTAAACTTCAATGTGCCTCAGGTTCCTTTTCTGCAGAGTGGGGATAATTATTGTACTTAATTTATAAACTTATGTTGTTGTTGTTACTTGCTGTCATCTGACTCATGGTGACCTCATGCACAATGGGAGAAAACACCACCATCCGAATGGTCAGTTGTGGATTGGACTGTTGTGATTCACAGGGTTTTAACTGGTTAGTTTTTGGAAGTGGACCACCAGGCCTTTCTTTCTGGTCTGTCTGGGTCTGGAAGCTCCATTGAAACCCATACATCATCACAGCCGTGTGCAAGCTTCTACTGACAAATGAGTGGTAGCCGTGCTTCGAGTGCATTTGCCTGGAATCAAATCCAGATCTTTACCATGGAAGGCAAGAGCTACACCGCTGAACGACCAATGCCCCCTTAAAAAGTTGTAGCAAAGGTTAAATAAATTAATCATATGGAAAGTTCTTAGCGCATACAATATATTATGTGAGCGTCAACTATCATCATTGCTATTGTTACCGACATTATTAGGTAACCTGTGACGTCCACCCTCTGACTCCTCATCTGCATGGCTCACTGTGGTGACCTTACTCTTATGGCCAGTGCCAAAAGCTGTCAATGCCTGCAGTGGGAGCTGGATCCATGTCAAGTTCTCGGTGCCTTGGCTCGTGTGCTGATGTACAAGGCACTGGTAATGATTCTCTTTACTGCCGAAGGCTTTGGTTATCAGGGCTGCTGAACCCCTTGCCTTTCATCTTTCTGTGAATGTCATTTTGCTGGCTTTTTGATTTTGTGACTGGGCTAAGGTCAGACAACTGACAGAGAGATCTCACTCTAAGCTCCTGAGGGCACCCCTCCTGCCCTACAGCATGTAGCCTCCTTGCCCTGAATCAAACTGGGGCACATCTGCCATCTCTTTGTGGTCAGTAACCTCAGTCAAACATACAAATACAGTTTCTGAATTATGAACATCCAAACGTCTGACTTATGTACAACCTGTAGTTGTACATACAGCCGTAAAGTCTATTATATCAAAAATTTGAGGTACGTACTATGGTTCATAACAACAAGTCTGTACTAGTTTGTGACATGCATCAAAACATTGTTATTATTCTTACTGTATTATTGTGTTAAAGATGTTTCAGTGTATCTGGAAGGGTTTCTTTTATGTTTTTTATGCATAGAAAGGTACACTATACACTATACACTAAGACAAACATTTGAGTAACTGATGTTAGACACGAACCTTACCTAACTGTTCCTACTTACATACAAATTTCACTTAAAGACAGATATAAGAGCGGAATTCATTCATAATCCAGGGACTGCCTTTCGTTCTATTTGTGTATTCTTCCCAGCAACTTGCCAAGATCCTTAAGCCCCAACTCAGTTTATATTTTCAGAAGAAGACTTAAGTTTCTAGTTTTCATGTAAGAGTGAGGCCTCTGAGAGTTGGTTGCTTCAACTTCTTCCCTCTTTGCCTTTCCCACGTCCTTCGCCTGTTTCTGAGGAAGACAGCTCTCTCCCACAGGACTCTGGAAATGTCCAGACACACGTGAATTCAGGAGTAACAGCAACGTCTCAAGCTAGGACCTCTACTGAGTTAGAAATGTCACAGTAGCAGCACTATGCAGAGAAGCCTGGGGGACAAAAGGGTGACAGGTGGCAGGGATGAGTCAGGACACCATTAAAATTGTTCCAGAAAGAGAATGATTTCTGAACCAAGGGATGGAATTTGGGATAGCTCATTTTGTCTCTACTTAAATATTTTTGTCCAACCTTCAAAGCTTTTTTTTTTTTAAGTTTACCCCACTCCTCACTGTTTGGTGCCAGGTGTTTCTGCTGTGAACACGTGTATTTTCCTGTGGCTCTTCACTGTTCTATTGCAGGCCAGTGCTTATCGGACTGCCCGTGATGGGGACTGAACAGCTGTGGCATCAGCTCGGGTGAGATCGAGTTTGTTTATGTAAATGTTGTTTTATTTTAGTCTTTCCAACGACTGCCTTGGGGCTTTAATTCTCAGCCCAAAGCTTTTATTGCTTAGATGTAGGCATTTGGGATAATATGTGAAGCAAACATCACCATGTAGCTACTGAGCCTTTCCTGGGCATCTTACCTTACCCTACGCTCCCTGAGAGGAAAAGAAGCCCATGTTCACCTTAGGGGAGGTGGCAGTCTAATTCTGAGTCAAACACGATTTTTCCTTTTCAATTTCCACAGCTTTATTTAGCTTTAAAAAAATGACTTGCAAATGTGCTATGTTATTCTAGTATGTTTCCTTCCTTTGTAATTATTCTGAGCGTAGGCTACAACAGCAGCAGCAAAAACCACTCAACTGCAATAATGAATCCATACACAATGGATATAGTCTTACATTCTAAGCACAAATAGGGAGTCCTGGGTGGTGCAAATGGTTAAAATGCTGGGCTGCTAACCGAAAGGTTGGAGGTTTGAGCACACCCAGCGATGCCTTGGAAGGAAGGCCTGGCAATCTACTTCTGAAAAATCAGCTGTTGAAAACCTTACGGAGCACAGTTCTACTGTGACACCTGTGGGTCACCATGAGTTGGAGTAGACTTGGCGGCAACTGGTTTAAATACAAGTAAGTGGCTGCGTGTGGTGTTCTTTCTCAATCACCTATGTTAAGTAGATGGCCAGGTAAAGGGCATGAGGGTTAATAAAATAAATGTGTTTTCTTAAACTTATAAATGTGTTAAAGTTGAAAAGAGCACTGAAAGTGATTGAGTAAGCTCCGACGAAGGTATTAATTCTTTCAACCAATATTTTTTGACACTGATTATATGTCAGGGAATAGCCGGGCTGTGGAGATAAAGAGAGAACAACACACAATCTGGCCCTGCAGGAATTCGCTTGTTTAAAGATTTCGTGATGTATTTACATGTGCCCGCTGACGGTCAATACCCAGCCCCGTTGATTAATTGACCTCAAGCTCACTTGCATGTTTTCTCTTTTACACGGTTCCACAGCAACTTTCCAAAATCCTCAAGCCCTAACTCAGGCTCTACTTTCAGAAGAAGATTTAGACTTCTACTTTTTTTATGTAGAGTGAGAACGCTTAGAAGTGGTTGCTTCAAAACTCCCTCCTGTTTACTTTTCCCATATCCTTCACTCTTGTCTCTGAGGAAGACATGTGTTCTTATGTTCCCTTGACCCCACTTCCTCCATCAGTTATCCAACCAGTACCAGTCGTCACTGAGTCGACTTCTGCTCAGGGCAACCCCACGTGTGTCAGAGTAGAACTGTGCTCCAAAGCGTTTTTGTTGGCTGATTTTTCAGAAGTAGCTCTCCAGGTCTTTCTTTTGAGGCACCTCTTTGTGGCCTCAAACTTCCAGCCTTTTGGATAGCAGCTGAAGACGTTAACTGATTGCACCGTCAGGGACTCAAGGTACCCAACATATACCAAACATTTAACACTTTCACTGTAAACAGTCACCCGGCAATGCCAACATGAAGCCATTGCCAAGAGTTACCTGACCCCTGAGATTCACCCAGGCTCCTGGAGCTGAGGTGATGGTTGGGGAGAGGCCAATGGGTAGGGATAGGACAATACAAGGCTCAGACATATCTGTAGTTAGAAAAAAAAAAGAAAGAAAGAAATTAGAAGTGTAGATTTTTTTTACTTTGACATGACATTTTGACAGAATTTTGTCAACATCCCTTTTCCAAAATGTCTGGCTTAGAACTGCCATTTCAAAATCTCCTACTGCGCCCATCAACTTTCTGCTTTTTTTTCCTCCCACGGATTATCTTTACTTACCTCCCCACATCCTTTCTAAACAAAAAAAACCCAAACCCATTTGCCGTCAAGTCCATTCTGACTCATAGCAACTCACTGCCCCATAGGGTTTCAGGGAGTGGCTGGTGAATTCGAACTGCTGACTTTTTAGCTAGCAGCCCCGTTCCTAACCACCCATCCTTTCTAGTGGCTATAAAATTCATCAAGTATTCCAGTTTGAGAAACAACAACAACACAACAAGAAGCAATAAACAAACTTCTGTGAACCTTGTTTTCATTTTCTAGGTGACATTCCTTTCCTCCCATCCTTTTCAACTCAGTTATTTCCTCAAAGAATATTTTACTTTGTCAAACTTGCCATTCTTGCCTTCTATTCACTTCTCAGTCTCTTGCAGTTTGGCTTCTGTCTTCGTTTTTACTGACACTCCATGTCATCTGTGAGTGCAGGGCGCTTGTTGGCTGTCCTCCCTCTCCTGAGCACCCCTGAGGCCCAGGAGATGCGGTGAGCTGCTGGCTGACTCATTTCTGTGGCATCCTGTGCCTGAATCAGCAATCAGTTGCCCTCCGCTCACTCAGGATACAGCATTCCACCATGTATAATAGAGTTCTGACGGAACCCTCCGCTTGTACCTTTCCTTGTGCAGAGTAAGAAGCGGTTCTAGACTTTGTATTCCTGCCTGTTGGAGCGTGTGGTGAGGCATCTAGACCTGAAATCCCTCCCATGTCAAATGGATCCAGATAGGAGCCAGGCCTGGTATCTACATGACCAAGATGAGAAATATTTTGAGACATTAACATGTATTTTTTTTTTCTCCGTAACTTGCCCTTTCTTGTCCTTTTACTCTGTGGTGAAAAGGAGCCCTGGCGCAGCAGTTAAGCACTCTGTTGCTAACCAGAAGGCTGGTGGTTCAAACTCGCCCAGTGGCTCTGCAGGAGGAAGACCTGCTGATCCGATTCTGTAAGTATTGCAGCCAAGAAAACCCCGGGGTGGTTCTCTCTGTCACTTGGGTTGCCGTGAGCTGGAACCGATTCCACAGCATCTAACAACAACCATGTTGGAAAACTGACTTAGCTTGAGTCTCCCTGCCTCTTTTTTTCTCCCCAATAACCTAAACCTTCAGTCGGCAGAGGATTTTTGAAAATAAGATTATTTTTTAGGCACAAGCGGTAGGGAGAGTGAGGCTTCATCTTGAGAGAGAAAGAGATTTCCTCAGGCTTGGGAGATTGGAGAAAGTACTAAAAAGAAAGGAAAAAAAAAAAAAAGGTGGGGGGGGGAGCGAGGTAGGGCCTCCAGAGAGAAAAGGAGAAGACCCTCTCTTTACTCTGCAGACAATACTTTTGAAGGGACGGGGGAGTAGCTTCCTGTGGCAATGGCTGTGCCATGTATCTATGTAAATAAGATCATGGGAAGCCCCACAAAGGCATCCTGTCCTGGAAGCTGCAGAGACAGCCATGTGGAATTATTGCAGTCATGATAGGGGATGTCTCAGAGAAGACCTGTCAGGACTGATGATGGTTCAAGATCAAATAATCTTTCCACAGCCTGATCTCATGGTAGTGCTTAAGCCACTAGAATTATGGCATACCCCAGAAGAATTGGCTTTAAATGTGCTGTCAGCTTGGAGTAGGAAGTGAAAGATTTAAAATAGAACTTAAAATTAGTGAAATTGAAAACAATAAAAATAAAAATTATTTTGCACTTGATTTTGAGAACCCACTTTATACTGTAGAGTCATCCTGTCATGGGTTGGAAGTGCTTGGACCTGGAAGGTAAGGTGGCCCATCCACAAACACACTGTCGAGGTTCAATGTTCCATTCTGCACTGAAAGAATCATGTCTATTAATTCCAATATTTTCTCCCCTTCCTAAATGCTCAGAGTTCTTGTACATCACCCTCAGCGCATGAAATCTCAGGTTGTTGAGCCACGGCTAAGTGGTACCTGCTTTGCAGCAGCCTTTCTCACCGTTTAATACAAGGTCAGAGATCTGTCTTTTCACCCTCTGTCTTGCCAGGGGTTAGAAATTACGTGTACTTTCCAGCCACTCTATGCTGTTAAATAACTTTCTAAGACTAACAGGCATAATGAGCTAATGTCAATGCATTTTCAGTTTTAAATCACATGCAAACGATAGTGGACCATTTTAAGCACTTTATGTCCCTTCTTCATGGCTTGTTATTGTTATTCTCTCATAGTCTAGTGGGCTGGAAGTCCAAATTCAGGGTGTCAGTTCCGGTGGAAAGCTTTTTCTCTCTGTTGGCTCTATGGGAAGGTCCTTGTCATCAATGTTCCTGTGGTCTAGGAACTTCTCTGAGCAGGAACCTCAAGTCCAAAGGATGTGCCCTGCTCTCAGTGTTGCTCTCTTGGTGGTATGAGGTCCCCAACTCTCAGCTTTCTTCCTTTTCATTTTGTCTTGTAAGATAAAAGTTGTGCAGGCCACACCCCAGGGAAAGTCCCTTTACATTGGATCAGGGATGTGACCTTAGTAAGGGCATTACAATCCCATCCTAATCCTCTTTAACATAATCTAATTTTGCCTCATTAACCACAGGCAGAGATTAGGATTTACAACAAATAGGAAAATTGCAATCACAAAATGGAGGACAACCACATAATACTGGGCATCACGGCACCCACCATTCCTACTTGTCCATCCAGAATCTTCACAGTTGATAACATGGTGACCTTTATTATGGCCCTCTCCATATGGGAAGAGATTCTGAGAACTATCACTTCTTGTGTAGGCCCCACTTTTCCCCCGTTGACTTCATTTTACCAAAGTTAAAAGGCATGGTGGCACATGTCCTGCATAGTTTTACACGTAGTGCGATACTTCCCTGAGGTTCAAAAACCCCTCTTCCTGGAAACTCTCCTCCTGGAATGAGGTTCTTTCCTTGAATCCTACAGATCGTTAGTCAGCTCACTTTAGGGAGAAATCAGAAAGGATCAGCCTTAAGCTTTCTCCAACTTCTGTCTCTGTGGATAGGACCCCATACTATCCCATGATCCACGGTCGACACATGTGCAATGCCTGAAGCTGACTCTTAAAGGCGGAAGTTGATTACTCCTTTCTTCATAGTGGCTACTGCTTTTACAGCTCTTCTTTGAGGCATGCATCAATACACAAAGAAGTGATGTGTTACTTAAAAAATGGAACATTTAAAAAACACAGTAGTATAGAAACTAATATAATCGATGCTTAGGCATCCACCATTGAGATTAAGCACGTGTTACTATGTTGGCGTATTTTCTTTGGCTCTTTTTTTAAAAGAAAATAAATGAAAAATATGGCTATTGCCATGTTCTTACTTCTTATTTTCCCAGAAATACCCAACGTCTTATGATGACATATGTCTACGTAACCATTTCCTTGAAAGAACTGGACTAAATTCCTCCCCCCCCGCCCCCACTCTGTCACCTTTCCTGTAAATCCAGTCGGTAGCCTTGGCCTACCTGAGAAGGTAGACTATATGAAGAAGAACAGGGCATCAGGATTGGAGGAAGACTCATTAACAACCTGCTATATGCAGATGATACAACCTCCATTGTTGAAAATGAAGAGGACTTGAAGCACTTACTGATGAAGATCAAAGACCACAACTTTCAGTATGGATTACACCTCAATGTAAAGAAAACAGAAATCCTCACAACTGGGCCAATAAGCAACATCATGATAAATAGAGAAAAGGCTGAAGTTGTGAAGAATTTCATTTTGCTTGAATCCACAATCGATACCTATGGAAGCAGCAGTCAAGAAATCAAACAATACGTTGCGTTGGGCAAATCTGCTGTAAAAGACGTCTTTAAAATTGTCATGGATTGAATTATGTCCCCCCAAAATATGTGTATCAATTTGGCTAGACCAGGATTCCAGTATTGTGTGATTGTCCACCATTTTGTCATCTGATGTAATTTTCCTATGTGTTTTAAATCCCATCTATATATGTTAATGAGGCAGGGTTAGTGGTAATTATGTTAGTGAGGCAGGACTCAATCTATAAGATGAGATTGTGTCTTAAGCCAATCTCGTTTCAGATATAAAAGAGAGAAGCAAGCAGAGACACATGGGGACCTCATACCAAGTAAGCAGCCCCAGGAGCAGAGCATGTCCTTTGGACCTGGGGCTTCTGCACAGAGAAGCTCCTAGACCAGGGAAAGATTGATGACAAGGACCTTTCCCCAGAGTCAACAGAGAGAGAAAACCTTCCCCTGGAGCTGGCACCCTGAATTCAGACTTTTTGCCTACTAGACTGTGAAAGAATAAATCTGTTTGTTAAAGCCATCCACTTGTGGTATTTCTGGTATGGCAGCACTAGATAAGACAAAAGTGTTGAAAAGCAAAGGCAGTCACCTTAAAGACTGAGCTGCACCTGACCCAAGTCATGTCCAGCATGTGAAAGCTGGACAATGAATAAAGAAGACCAAAGAAAAGTTGACACCTTTAATTATGGTTTTGGTGAAGAATATTGAATATATCATGGACTGCCAGATGAATGAACAAATCTATCTTGCAGGAGGTACAGTCAGAATGCTCCTCTTAGAGGCAAGGACTTTTTTTCCATATCAGATAACATTTACAGGTCCCAGAAATTAGAACCTGACACCTTTGGGGGTTGTTCTCAGCCTACATACTGTATCACAGTCCTGTCTGCCTCTGGCTCCTCTGAGGTTGGGGTTGGTGTGTGGGTTGGGGAGGGGAACAGAAGAGGTAGGAAAAGTCTTCCTCAAGTGCCCAAATATAATTCTGCTTTGGTGCCTTCCGGGTTTGGTGGATTCCCAGTGTTGATTTGTTATTTTATTTCTTTCGTACTTTCTTGGTTCCTTGGCTCTGGCCCCCTGGGAACGTCTAGCAGGAGAAGCAGAGCAGCACAAGCCTTAAGAGGTCTTGATCATGCGAAGCTTAGTTAACATCTCTGTCCTTCATATTCTTCAATTTTAAAACAGAAATATCAATAGTATCACCTCATGGGGGAGTTGTGAGGGTTAAATGTAAGGATTTTAACACACATAAAATATTGTATAGAATGCCTGGGAACACAGCACCTGCTAAGTGAGTGCTGATCGTCATTATTATTATTGCCACCGGCTTGCACTTACCACCCAGGACAAAGCCTCTCTTTCACAGGCCACTGAAGAGTCCTCCCTCTGTCTAACAGTACACCTGCAACCCCTGATGAGTTGGCCTCTTCCCAATAGGAAGTCCACTTGGAAGTAATTACCACAAAATATATTGTACATATAAAAGTACACATATGACTTGTAGGTACAGTGGTTAAGAGCTCAGCTGTTAACCAAAAGGTTGGCAGTTGGAACTCACCAGGTGCTCCTTGGAAATCCTATGGGGCAGTTCTACCCTGACCTGTAGGGTTGCTATGAGTTGGAACCAACTTGACGGCAACGGGTTTGGTTTTTTTGGTTTATGTACAGTTAAGAATAAACTGTTCCCACCAACAGTTTAAGAAATATAACATTACCTGTACCTTTGAAGGGCTGTGTATATCCTGCTCCCCTCATCTTCAAAAATAGAGGTAATTCCTCTTGATTTTATATTAAACAGTTCCTTCCTTTTCTTGAAAGGATACAGTCTCCAAACTTTCTACCATTTAATTTCGCTTAGTTTGATCTATGAATAAAATGGGTACTACTGACTGTATTCTACATTGACTTGCCTTTTTTTTTGTTTTACTTAACATTTGGTTGAGATTTATGCATGTGGTTGAGTATAATTGCACTTTATTATTATTAGAGCTGTCACTGTTGAATACTATCCCATTGTCTAAGCACACTATGATTTATCCATTCTACTTTTCATGGGCATACCATTATTTTGCTACAGCAAAGAATATTGCTTTGAACGTTCTTATACATGTCTCCTGGTGCTTCTGAGCTAGAGTCTCTCCAGGGTAGATGTCTGGGAGTGGCATGGCTGGGCTGTGGGGAAAGTGAAAGTTGAACCTATGTAAGTGATGCTGAAATGTCTTTTCCAAAGTGGTGGTGTCAATTAATACTCCACCAGTAGTATAGAAGGATTGTTTCACACCTGTAGAAGAGTGTGTTGTTTCTCACTACTTATCTCCTTCTCCTTCTAAGGAGAATATAGACCCCCATCTATTGCCACCTTCCAGGGCTTCCTTGTTGTTAGAGTATATTTTCCCAACCTGTAGTCAGGCTTTGTCATGTGACTTGTTTGAGCCAATAGAATGTGAGCCGAAGGGACGATGTACCAGTTCTGAGCTTTAGGAGATTATCAAATGCCCTTCCCCTTGACCCATGCCCTTCTCCTTGGCCAGGAGGGCAGCGCATCAAACATGGAATCTCTCCTTCAGCTTGAGTCTCGTAGTGAGAAGACACATGGAGCAGAGATGTAGTAGCCAATTCACAGCCACAAACATATAAAATAAACAATAAATAAATGAGATTCTGTGGCTGCTTATTACAGCAGCAAAAGCTGACTAATACATCCTTCTTAAAGCTGGATATCACCAGACTATAATTTTAGCATATCATGGTGTGGTTATAATATGCTTTCCCAGTTCACTAATGGAGTTGAGGGTTGTTTTTTTGTTTTCATTTTTCTGGCCACTCATGTTTCCTCTTCTGTTAAATCTGTTAAATGCCTGTTCATGTCTTTTGCTCACTTTTTTAAAATTGTGTTATTTCTATTTATTTTTTTCATATTTAGGAGTTCTTTATAAAATCTAGATGCTAATCTTTAGTTGAATATGTGTGCCACAAATATTTTCTCCCATTTTATGCATATGATATCTTATGTTGAACAGAAATTCTTAATTTTAATGTAGTTAAATTTATCAGTGCTTTCTTTATTGTCTGTGAATTTTATAGCTCTTTTCTTTACTCTATGGCCATAATAAAATTCTCTTGTTTTTTTTATCTAAAAGGTGTACAGTTTTGGGTTTTACTTGTAGGTCTTTAATCCATCTGAAATTTATTTTCAAACAAGGAGTAAAGTAGGGATCACATTGATCTTTTTTCCCAATATATAAATAATTATCTCAGCCCTATTTATTGAGTAGTCCATTATTTCTCTCCTGAGTTTTAATGTCCTTTCTGTTGTTTAGCAAGCCATTCTATATATATCATCCATTTTATAGTTTCTCTATTCTGTGCCATGCGTCTATTGGTCAGTTTTAAAGGCTATAAATTTATCACGTATTTTGCTGACAGGGTGATTTCTCTGTTCTCGCTTTCCTATCCCCCTTCTTTTAATTCTTTTTATGTCTTCAGAATATTCTTGACAATTCTTGTCTCCTTAATCCTCTGTATGAATTTTAGAGTCAGCTCATCAAGTTCTATGAAAGATTTTATAGGATTTTAATAGGAACTGCAATTAATTTATATATTAATTTAGAAATGATTGCTGTCTCTATGATATAGTCTCTTTAAGCATGCACTACACACACATACACACACATATGTGTATATACATGTCTTCTTTTTGTGTCTTTCAACAAGGCTGTATAGTTTTCTCCATAACAGCCTTGAAATTTTTGCTACATTTCTTATTAGGTTTCTAATTTCTTGTTGCTATTAAAATGGTATATTTCCCTCCCAACTTTTTATTTTAAAACAGTTGGAACCTATAGGAAACTTACTAGAAAAATATCACAATGAACACTCATATGCCCTTCACCTAGATTCACTGGTTATTAGCATCTTTTCATGTTTGCTTTATCTCTTTTCTTGTATAAGTGCTTGCTTTTTGCTAACATCATGACATGTTACTTGAATGTGTATTAGGCAAGAACAAAAACATTGTCCTAAATAAACAGAATGTAATTACCACACGAAAGGAATTTAACATTTGTATTGTACTATTTTTTTTAGTGGGTTATTGTACTATTATCCAACATAAGGTGCCCTGGTGGCGCAGTGGTTAAGTACTCAGCTGCTAACCGAGAGGTTGGCAGTTTAAACCCATAGCCACTCTGTGGGAGAAAGAAGTGGCAGTCTGCTTCTGTAAAGATTACAGTATTGGAAACCCTATGGGGCAGTTCTACTCTGGCCTATAGGATGGCTATGAGTTGGAATGGACTCAGTGGCAATGGGTTTGGTTTTGGATTATTCAATATACAATCCATATCAAATTTTGCCAATTGTCTCAATGATTTTTTTTTATAGCCCCCACTTATCTGATTCAGGATTCAGTGAAGGGTTACACATTGTGTTGAGCTGACATGTCACCTTAGTCTTTTTCAATTCTGCTATTCCTGAGATAAAGAAAAAAAATTAAAATTCCATGACACGTACATGTTTTAAGAGTCCAAGCCAATCGCTCTGCAGACTTTTCTCAGTTTGTATTTGTCTAATTGTTCCCTCATCATTAGATCCAGGTCAAGCATTTTTGGCAGGAATGCTATGTAGGTGACGTGTGCTCTTCCCACTGAATCGCCTTTTAGGCACCTGAGATCAGCATGGCCCGTTATTGGTGATGTGAAGCTGGACCACCTGGTTAAGGAGGCATTGGCTGGGTTTCTCCATCCGAAAGGTACCTTTTCCTGTTCCTAATTAATAAGGGATCTGCCAGGTGATTCTTGAATGCTGTGACTATTCTGTTCCCTCATATTCTTTTACCCAGTGGTTTTAGCACCCATTGCTGAATCTTTTTTGAATTATTACTATGCTGGAGGCAAAATGGTGATTTTTCTATTTTTATCATTTCTTTCGCATTCATCAGTTGGCATTCTACCATTATGAAGACCTTTCTCTCTCTTCTTTCCTGAAATAATTTTAGTGTCCAAATGGATTCATGGATTCTTCCTGTTTAATTCAAAGAATTATAATCCATTATAATTATAATCTGTCATTATTCATTTTGATGTTCAAATTATTCCACGTTCAGACAGTGGGATCCTCTTCAAACTGACTTCTGTGCCTTTTTTTTTACATGTTCCAACCAGTTTTTGAAAATTAAGTGGTATATTTTAAAGACTGCATTTTTATATTTGTTTATTGCTTGTGTAATAGATCTTGCTATGTTGACCTTGTATTCAGCAGCCTTGTTGAACTCTTCTGTTAGTTCGAACATGATAACTGGAAATTATTTTGGTTTTCCATATTGATAATCATCGTTTGTGATAATGGCAGTTGAGTTATTTCTAAGTTGTACTTCTTATTTCTTCTCTTACTGAGCTGGCCAGAAGCTCCTATATGAGCCAAGTCCTTTATAAGAAAGAAAATTTACAGGCACTTTGTCTTCTCCCTAACAATGAAGTTTCAACATTAAATATGATATTTGTTCAGGGTTATTACTTGCTATCCTTTTTCCCATTAAGGGAAGTCTCATTTTGAATCACTAATGGGTTTTGATTTTTATCAATTTGCTCTGCATTTATTGAGATAATGATACATTTTTCACCTTTAATATATTAATGTGGTAAATTACAATAATATTTTTTTTGAGAATGGGAACCATCCCTACAAATTGTCAGAATAAGGTTTATTTTGTATTTTAAAATATATTTTTATATTTAGCTTTACAATGTTTTATTTCACCTGTTTGCATTTATCTGTGCCATCAGCTTACATTTTTCCTTTCTTATATTTCTCTCTTTTTTCAGTATCTAGTTGTCTGAAATAGTTTGCATTTCAGTAGTTTGTGATTTCTGTTCGTGAGTGTATGGAAAAATGTACTTTTTAATAATATGGGCCTGTTTCATGTGCATGTGGCACAGTGGTTAAGAGCTATAGCTGCTAACCAAAAAAGATCTGCAGTTCAAATCTACCAGCTGCTTCTGGGAAACGCCGTGGGGCAGTTCTACTCTGTCCTTTAGGGTTGCTAGGAGTCAGAATAGACTTAATGGCAATGGGTTTATGTGTCTGTGTGTGTGTGTGGCGGGGGGAGTTTAAAATACGCATTAAATTTCTTAAGCGAATGTATATCCATTCCGGTTCCTTTGACTTTGTGAGTAAGATTGGTAAGCTATAATGCTCAAGAAAGCTCTCCAGCAGGAGCGGACAGGAAAGCCGGTCATAGGAAACCCAAGGTCGAGAAGGGAGAATGTTGACATGTTGTGGGGTTGTTAACCAATGTCATAAAACAATCTGTGTACTAACTGTTTAATGAGAAACTAGATTATCCTGTGAACGTTCATCTAATGTACACTAAAAAAAAAAACTAAAAAATTCTCCAGAGATGAGTCCAGATGATACAGAATCAGAAGGGGTGAAGGAGTGACAGTCATGGGACACTGGTTACATTCAGAAACAGGAAACTACGCTGCTTGCGTCTTAGAGGGGTCTTGTTCTTGGTCATGCACACCCTCTCTCAGGGATCATCAAGTCCCCAGTCCTGGCATGGGATCTGTAGCTCAAAGTCTCTGTTATTTGCTGTGAGCTTCCCTTCTGCAGGCAGGGGAAGTGTGAGTGCTGAGTCCCCTGTGGGGATAGAGCGGATGTGAACCAGAGGAGAATCTTCACGCTGGGCTGCTGTCTGCTTTCTTCTCAGGCATCTACAAAACGGACCCATCTCAGACTCCGAGGACTAGTCTCCTGTAGGACTGCCCCACATTTTCATATTAACTCTCGTTAACAAAGGATTTTCTTATTATGCAGAAAGAGGTTTTTGCTCTCTCAGCCCTGGGCTGTACTAACCTTGCTGGCATTAACAACAGAGGGCTTCAAGCCTAACTCATCGTCTTTATCTAAGTGCTGGGGCTCTCCGACGCTGCAGAGGTGTGTGTGTGTGTGTGTGTGTGTGTGTATGTGTGTGTGTGTGTGTGTGTGTGTGTGGTGGGGGAATTAGAGGCCAGTCCTGCTTCACACATTCATCCCTCACTGAACCTTCTGCTACCTTAGATTCCATCGAATGAGCCTGCTTGCTGTCCTTGGAATCCGTCCTCTTTTCCTGCTTCTTGCCACTGCTCTTGCTGTTCTTTGTGTTTGGAAGGCCTCTTCTCTCCCCCAGTATTCTAGGAGTTGAAATCCTCCTTCTTCTTCAGAACCCACAGAAAATGCTGTGTTCTCCCTGATGTATCTCAGCTGGGGATAAACATTGCCTTCTCTTTTAAGACTGATCACATTCTGCCTTGAATTATACATGTGTGCAGCAGAGGGCTCCTTTAGGATAAGGATTATAACTTATTTATCTTTAGCTCTCTCCTGATAACTCTCCTCACCCCAGTACCTAAGACAGTGTCTGGCATGTAGAAGGCACTCAACAGTTATTTATTAAATTGAATGTTAATTGAGTCTCCTTATTTAGATGTTTAATGATATTGTGCAATTCAGGGATAAATTATCCAATCTTCAGGTGTAGAAATGGGAGCTCTCTGCCTTGCATCCTGAGGCTAAAGTAATCCCATCCTCCTTTCATCACCTTGTCTTTCTGTTTCCCAACCTTGATCTGGCATCCTCTCACTTCTCACCCCGCCGTAGCTGCTCTGACGGGGACCTCTGTGCCATTCTCAGCCTCCCGCAGCTCCGAACATGAGCACACTGGATCATTTGCGGACCGTGTGCAGGGTGTTATTGGATGCCTCAGAGCAGTTTTCCCAGATCAGGGAGGTGAAACGATTTTAGCTGCGTTCTCATGCATGTCACATTGCAGCAGAATTAGTACAGGGGCTTGAGAAACGACTCCTCAACCCTACCGTGTCTTGAATTATCCCATGGGGTGTTGGAAGTTTTCAAAACAGAGTTAATTGCAATTCGTAGTAATCACACACATATTTAATGGCTGTGCAATACTTCGCGTCAAGACGAATGTTACAAAAATCGAAGTGTCAGAACTCTAGGAAGTTTGTGATGCAGAGCAATTGAATTATTCTTCTCTGAGAAAGAAAAAAAGCCCCCGGAAGTCATATGACACTGTACACATGAAAGTCAAGTAAGCTCATGTGCTGCAGTCAAAGACCAGTCCCCGGGACGTTGGAAGCCTGGGCCTGCGGCCTGCGTTGGAGACCGGCTCCGAGAGCCTGGTCCGCGATGGGTGCGTGCCTTCACCTTGCTGAGGCTTGGTTTCCTCAACGCTAGGGTTTTTTTTTTTTTTTTTTTTTTTTCTGGTTCTGAAATCCCACAGCTCTTTTATTGGTCTCGGTTTTTAGATTATGATGATTGCATTCAATCACATGCATATTTTATTCAATGCCATGTTTTTAAAATACTATGTGGATATTTTATGACACCTAAAAAGGAAGAAATAACTTCCTGTCTCTGCTCATTTCCCTCTTTTGCAGAGACACCTTTCCTTTCTCCTTGCTCACCAACCTCCAGGCACCCGGGGGCCCAGTGCTGGCCTGCCCTGCTTCATTTTTCTTTTAATAAGTCACAACTGGCGTCACTTCCACCTAAGCACTTTGTTGTCTTCGCTTCCTCATAACAACTCGGAAGCACGTAAGGCAACTGTCGTTCTCATTTTATAGGTGAGGATCCTGGGGTTCAGCGGGTTAAACGACTCATTCAACATCCCAGCTGGTTAATGCTGAATCCAGGCTTTGATCCTGGTTCTCTGACTTCACGTTGAGAAGTCTCATGCCATCCCACTGATACAAGTCACTTTAAACTTGTGCCATTTTACCAAATCCAACCTTGGGATTCACTAGTCTCCACCTACTGCCTTCATTTCATCCCTTTCCTTCTTTTTTGGATACTCTCATCTTCCCATCTATCTAAATGTTAAAAAGCCTTCTTGTATCCTGAGCTGGAGATGAGTCCTGCCCCTCTTTGAACTCCCCAGCACCATTTCTTCCCTTCTCATACGGCATTTCATGCTTTATACCTGGTATAAGAATCTTATGTCTTTTGACTCCGGTTCCAGATTGTGAGTCCCTTCAAGGTAAGTGAACTGTGATAGTTACGGTTGTGTGACAACTTGGCTGGGCCATGGTTCTCAGTGGTTTGGCAGTAATGATGTAGTTTCAGTCATATAATAATGTAATTGCCTCCACGATGAGATCTGATATAATAATGTAATCACCTCCATGATGGGATCTACTGTGAGTAGCCAATCAGTTGGAAGGGAGTTTCCTTGGGGGTGTGGCCTGCATCTAGTATAGGTGGACTTTCTGGTGAGGCTCTCTGGCTTTTGCTTGTTCTGGATTCTGCAGCTGGGTCCTGTTCATCTGACCTCCAGTTCTTGGGACTTGAGCTAGCGCCTGGCCTGCCGATTTGGGGATTTTTCAGCCTCTGAGGTCTGGATCTTGGGTTCACCAGCCCCTACAGCCATTTGAGTCAGGAGTAGCCTCCAGCCTGACGCATAGACTTGGGATTTTTCAGCCTCTACAATGTAGTGAGCCATTTCCTTGATCTCTCTCTCTCTCTCTGTATATATACATATGTATACGTATATTCACAGAGAGACACTTCACTGGTTTTGCTTCTCTAGAGAACCCAGCCTAAGACAGTGACTGTGTAAGTTATGGTCTGAATTGAGACAGTTTTGGGAGGGAAAGGGAGTACTACTATTAATTACACAAGAGCAACAAGTGTGACCTTGAATGGTCCCAGGCAAACCATATTATGTGGACACTCTATTTGAGGATAAGGAGGTGTCTGGGTCATTGTTAAATAAGTGAAAGAATGAATGTGTTTCTCTAAGTTGGAGAACATGTTTTTTTTAATGTGCTCTTGTGGTGCAGGATGCATTCTAAGTACCCATAAGTGTAAGATGTTACTGTCATAATTACTATTGTTGCCAACTGTTAAGAAAACATTAGACATCCATGAACAACAACAAAAATCAAACTCATTGCCATCAAATCAATTCCAACTCATAGTGACCCTGTAGGGTTTCCAAAGCTGTAAATCTTATGGAAACAGACTGCCACATCTTCTCCCATGGAGCAGTTGGTGGGTTCGAGCTGCTGACCTTTGAGTTAGCAGCCTACTGCTTTGACCACTGTGCCACTAAAGGGACTTCCATTTCAACATCTCAAACAATAAAACTTAAAATTTACTCATATGTTTACATCCTTAAGAGCAAATTAGAAAACTTTCAAAATATTAATACTAGGAGGGACCATATAAGTCTCCTAGTCCAAAGACCATATTTTCTGATATGAGAAACTAGAGTCCAGAGATAGAATGAAGAACCCAGGCCTCCCGGTTCCTGATCAAGTTACAATTCTTTTCTTGTTAGAACTGTCCAATAAGAAGATGAATTTAGTTATGTTCTCATGTAATGGGTGGAAGATTAATGCCAAATCACTGCAGTATCTTAAGTGGGGTAAATAACTTGAAAAGACATTAAATTAGAAAATAATTTTACACTTAGCATGTAGAAAAGACTATAAGCCAGGCAGCACATATGGAAGTAAAATTTATACAATTGAACAGTGTAAATTATTCCAGATAATATCTGAATCTTGGAGACTCAGGGAAATTTAGTGGCAGCACTGCTGGCTGTGAATGCCCACCCAGAGACCCTCAGGCAGGCAAGCATGAGCAGTTGGGTTCCAAGCTCACGGGTGGACTCAGGAAAACGGCACCTCTGGGACCATCACAAGATTTCCAGCAGTTCCCTCTTGCATGTGTGTGCACGTACACGCGCCTATCTAATATTTGGTTGAAAGGCGGACTTTAGGAGTGGTTTCAGTACTGAATTAGCACTTTTTTTTATAGGGCCATATTCTTGGGGACTCCTCCAGTCTCTGTCAGACCAGCTGCAAAGATTGATGAATTCCAAGATCGGCAGATGAGACCACAGGTAAGCTGCTAGGTCAGGTCCCAAGAACCAGAGGTCAGATGAACAGCAGCCAGCTTCAGTATTCAGTGTGAGCAAAAGGCCCAAAGCCCTGCCAGAATGTCTGGTTATATTAGATGTAGGCCACACACCCAAGGAAATTCCCTTTCGCCTGATTGGCTGCTCACAGCAGATACCATCATGGGGATAATCACGTATCAAATCTCAACAGAGAAGTGATCACATTATACGACTGCCAGAACACTAAGAATCATGGCCCAGCCAAGTCGACACACAATCTTAACCATCACAGTCCAACCCTTGTCAACTTGGCACCTGTACACATCTCCTTAGACCGTACATAATCTCTGAATAAAGACAATTATAAAGTTAAAAAAACAAAATTCTGAATCCTGGAACTCTTGACAAAAATCAAGTTTTCTAAAGAATGTGGTATGTGTATAAATGTGTGTGTGTGGGGGGAGGTGTTTATCCATTACCTTCATAAAGAATTGAAAATATTGTGAACTCTTTCATTTATTTTATCAATGCAAACTACTTGGCTTCTGAATGATCTGTCTTCTAATTCTGAACAAAATGGTCATACCCTTGACAGCTCCCCGCCTGACCTTATTCTGCACAGACTCACTTTCAATCACTTCATCTGGTCCAGTACAGCTTGTTTAGGAGCTGGGAGTCACTGCTGGGTTAGTTATTAAGTGGCATAAATCAAGTTGGCCTTCTTTTGCTTCCGAGAAGAACTGACCCACAGTTTTGGAACCTCAACAGGAAGATCTTGGATAAAGTGGTCCAGGGAATTCCACTCTCTTCTTTCTGAGTGCTGTTTTTACACTACAGGTTCATGTACACATGGGTGGGCCAGGGGACTGCCTGTGTCGTCTCCTTCAGCCATTGCTAACCCATGTGGGAACCCAGGTACTTCGTTGTCCTGAGACTATTATCCAACTGGGTAATGATACTCTCCAAGGGTCCGATTTCTTTAGAGGACTGTCATAAGAGTCCCTGGGTGGCACACATAGTTAAAAACTTGGCTACTAGTCAAAAGGCTGGCAGTTCAAATCCACCCAGGGGTGCCTCGGAAGGAAGTCCTGGTGATCTCCTTTTGAGAGATCAGAGCCGCTGAAAACCCTGTGGAACACAATTCTGCTCTGAAACACACGGGGTCACGGTTGGGGCAGGCGGGACGGCAACTGGTGTTTGGTGATAAGGTCAGCAGGGAAAGATTCAAAGACAAAATATATCCAAAGATATATTTTAATTATAAAACACAGGGAAATTCAAGTTAAAGATGACAGAATGAAACTAAATCTTAGAATTCCTGCTCCAGTACCTGATGAAATAAATAAAACTAACTAACTAACTAACTAAATTGCAGCATGCACTGACAGCAATTAAACATTAAATCTCACCCATAAATTTTAAGGTGAGCGGCCAAGCACAGGAGCCGAAGGCTGTAACACAGCTGGTGATGGCTCCATACTCCACCGTTCTCTTCCTCTCCCCAAAGAAGTGCAAGGAAAGGAGATAACTCAGTAAAATATTACAGTTTCAAATTTTGAGGAAACCCAGCTTTGGACTGAATAGTTTTTCTTCCAGAAAACTGTTAAAGACACTGGTAAAGAGATTCAGAAAAATCAGAGAGAAAATGGGGAGAAACTGCACATGTCTTCCTATTGAGAAAGCATCTGAATCCTAAACAGAATAAATAAAGACAAATGTACCTAGGAACATTGCAGCAAAAAATATTAAGGACAAAGAGAAAATCTTAAAAGCTGTTGGAGAGAGAAAAACAGAGAGGGGGAGAGAATGCAGATAACAATAAAGGTTAAAGCTCATTGTCAATAGCAGGTGGTAGAAAAAAATGTACCAATGACTTCAGTTGGTTGAGAACAAGCAATAGGTTACTTAAAATGCTATACCATGCTGACTATAATTCAAAATGACGCCAATATAACGGCATTTTCAGACATAAAATGGGCCCTTACTGAAAGAACTACTAAAGAATATACTTCAGCAAGAAGAAAATTGAATCTAGGTTGGAATTAGAAGAAAAGAGCAATGGTGATTAACAAAAGAACTAAATCATGTTGGTATGAAAATGTAATAGGTGCTCTTTCATAATTTTGAAGCACAATGGACTGAACACACTAGACAATGATAACATGGAAGTTGGGAGGGAGAGTTACAGCACAAACGTGGATTCATGTCTTTCTCTTATTTGGAGGGAGTGTATGGAAATTGATTTATATTAGGAAAATATAAAATGTATGGAAGTTAAGTATAAAGAAATCACTAAAATAATAGAATGTACTACGATTTGCAAGCAAGCAGAGGAGAACTAAAGACTGAAAAGAAAATGATTTATTTAATAGAAGGCAGAAAGGGAGAAACAAAATTAAAATTTTAAAATCGTAAATGAAAAATACAGACTAAGGTGGTAGAAATATATCGGTAATCACAATAACTGAAAAGACACATAAAATTTACTTACTAAAAGACAAAGACTTAATATTGAAAAAATCCTGGTATGTATGTTATGAGACATGCCTAAAGCATATTTATACTTAAAGGTTGAAGATGAAATTATGTAAAATGTATAACAGAAGAAATATTAACTGAAACAAAATTAAGATGGTTATTTTAATATGTGATGAAATATATCTTTAGGGAAAAATTATGGGTAAATTGGTGATAATAGAAGCAATTCATTGGGAACTTACTACCCTTACAACCTCGTATAACTTTATAGTCTTGCAAAATACATGGCAAAACTCAACAGAATTACAAATAGAAATAGAAAAATCCTTAATCATTTTGGGGGTTATTAACAAGCGACTGTCAGAAACTTATAGATGAAGTTGACAAAAAGTCAACTTATAAAGTGTTTAAATAATATAATTAATTTTGATTATATGTACACACATGTAAGCAACAAATTGAGAATGTACATGTTCATTGACAGAGTATTTCCCCAAAAATGTTTGTGAATTTGATCACAAAAGAGTTCTCAATAAACCCAAGGAATTTATATAATAAAGACCATCTTGGCTGATAATAACACAATAAAATTATAGATGAATGGTGAAAAAATATTTCTCTCTAAAACTACGTATTTGGAAATTAACCTTACATTTATTAAAGAGAATTAATGCTTATGATCTGATCCCATTTATTTAAAATAACATGTATGTGCACGCTCGTGTGTGTGGGTGCGTGTGTGTGTGCATAAGGATACGTGAAGGGCGTATATGAGGGATGATCATCAGCAATTGTAGATGGTCTTTTTGGAGTGGTGCAATTTAGGTATTTTTACATTCTTCATTGTGCTTTTATTTAGTCATTGCTTTTCCATGTATCATTACTTGTCCATAGAATTTTCGTTGTGAAAATAATTTTCTAAATGGCTTATGTTTTAATGATAAATGGAAACGTTTTAAAGTTGAATGGAAAAATGAAATATTTAGTATCGAACAGCAATGAATGCACTATGCATCAAAGTAGTTAAGGGAAGCTCATACACGTACTTAAAAAATGATAAAAGTTAATGAACTAAGTGTTTAATTAAAGAAAGTAGGAGAGGAGCAACTAATCCCAAATGAAGCATAAGGAAGGCATAACAATTATAAAAGCAAAATTAGTAAAAGAGGAAACAGAGGACAACTAGAGATGACTGAAAATATTAGTTCTTTAAAAATTAGAATGAAAATATTGATTTAAATAAAAAGAAAGAAGATGCATACAAACCGATATTAGAAACAAACACATATAAGATGTAAATACAGATATTATGGTGATTAAAAAAACAAAGGAGAATACAAGCAGTCCTTGATGTGCACTGTTGCTATGTGCACAATTTTCAGTTACCGTGGGTGAGTTAAATAGCACCAGTCCCCCACAGGCACACAGTAATTACTCATTAAACTTAACCAGACATGGTGGACAGTGGTGTGTGTTTGCTTACCTACATAATCCAGGATATTTTTATTCATATTTGGCTCTTATATATCGTTGTGACATTTAGGTGGTTGTAGATAGAGTTCATGCCTTCAGTATAGATTATACCTTAACATAGAGGAAACAAAAATCCTCACATCTGGACCAATAAGCAACATCATAATACATGGAGAAAAGATTGAAGTTGTCAAGGATTTAATTTCTTTTGGATCCACAATCAATGTCCGTGGAACAGAGGTCAAGAAATCAAATGATGTATTGCAGTGGGCAAACTGCTGCAAAAGACCTCTTTAAAGTGTTAAGAAACAAAGATGTCACTTTGAGAACTAAGGTGCGCCTGACCCAAACCACGGTGTTTTCAATTGCCTCATGTACATTTGAAAGCTGGACACTGATTAAGGAAGACCGAAGAATTGATGCCTTTGAATTGTGCTGTTGGTGAAGAATATTTAATGTACCGTGGGCTGCCAAAAGAACGAACAAATCTGTCTTGGAAGGAGTACAGTCAGAATTCTCCTTAGAAATGAGGATGGCGTGACTTTATTTCACATACTTTGGTCGTGTTTTCAGGAGGGATCAGTTGCTGGAGAAGGACATCATGCTTGCTAAGTAGAGGGTCAGTGAAAAAGAGGAAGACCCTCAACGAGAAGGACTGACAAGGTGGCTGCAACAATGGGCTCAAACATAGCAACCATTGTGAGGAGGGTATAGGACTGGCTGGTGTTTGTTCGGTTGTAGTGTCTCCCTCTGTTGTACATAGGGTCCCTGTGAGTCAGAACTGACTTGATGGCACCTAACAGCAGATAGAGTTCTACAAAATATTCCTCAGATAGAGTTGTATCTACAGATACAACTCTCTATAGATAAAGTTCTATATAAAAAAAAAAAAAAACTAGTGCCATCGAAAAGTTCTATATACACCCACCTAAATGGGGCCCTAGCGGAGCAGTGGTTAATAACCACAGCCTGCTACAGCTGCTGACCAAAAGGTCAGCAGTTCTATTCTGTCCCACAGGGTCGCTATGAGTTGGAATCCACTCGATGGCAATGGGTTTGGTTTTTTTTGAAATGTTGCAATAGGAGTTCTTGGGTGGCACAGATGGTTAAGCGCTTGACTACTAGCTGAGAGGTCAGCGGTTGGAACACACTCAGAGGTACCTCGGAAGACAGCCCTGGCCATCTGCTCCTGAAAGGTCACAGCCTGGAAAACCCTATGGAAAAGTTCTACTCTGTGCACATGGGGTCACCATGGGTTGGAATCAACTCAGCAACTTAAAACAAGATAGAACTATTACGTACACTATCTGGTAAATAGTTTATCAATATAACGGTTACTCTAGTTTACCTGTTTGAATTTGAATATTCGATTACAGAAAAGTTCAGGATTGATTCACAATCTGTTCCTATCTTCATTACCCTCATTTGTAAATCAAATATTTTACGATTCCCCAGCCTTTCAAATTCCAGCTTCATTGATTTTTGAGCAGAAATTAATGGGTGTAGCTAACCTGTGAAGAAACCATGAATGGAGATGGAGAGAGAAAACCCAGAGACTGAAGCAAATTTGTCTCCAAATATCCTGGCAGGCAACCTAATCTATACTCATGAATGCTAGTCCCAAGAGATAACTAGCACGTGAATATTTTAAAGATTTTGGTCTCCTATTGATTTGTGGCATGTCAGTATCCAACCGATTAATTTAATTTGATGCAAAAACATGAGAAATTTGGAGCAAAACGTATCTTTGAGCAGGGGTGCTGGGTAGATAGAATGTGTTCACCATTTGAGAGAAAACTTCACCACCTACTGGCAGGGAGAAAAAAAGAGCAAATGCAACGAATATCTTCCATCTTAGTTTTGCAGAGGCATATCCACTTAACAGATTTGAGGGAGGAAAGGCTTTTTTTTTTGTCTTTCCCTAAAATTATGGAAGGAGTAGTCTATTGCAGAAAAATCTGAATTCAAAAAAGACTAATCATACTCAAGCAAAAATATTAGTAATCACCTTTTTAATGTTTGTTTTCCAAATATACCCATTGCTGTTGAATCGATTCCAACTCATAGCAACCCTATAGGACAGAGTAGAACTGCCCCATAGGGTTTCCAAGGAGCACTTGCTGGATTTGAACTGCTGGCCTTTTGGTTAGCAGCCAAAAGCTTAACCACTGTGGTACTGGGGCTCCATTCCAAAATATAATTAGCTTAAAAAAAAAAAGAAAAGAGTTTGCCTTATTGCCTTTCTTTTCCCCTAAAGCTCTATGATTGAACAGAGGGTGAAGTACTCTTCTAATATTCTGGATTCTGCAGAGTTAGTATAACTCTTTAAGAAATTTACACATTTATATCATCAGGTGAATTTACATATTCCTTGGTTCCTCTGTGATCTATGCTACTTATTCTTTAGTTTACAGATTATTATTATTTTTAAGTTTAAAAGCATTAGTGGTAACAAAAATTCTCTTTGACTAAAAGCCACACCATTCCCAAACATTCCTGTTACCTCCTTTCAAACAAGGAATGGCTTTTGTGGGATCGATTCCCAGAGATAGAGTTTTAGCAGAGAATCATCTGTCCCTTAGAAGGAAAAAATCTCTCTTGACAAAATTCCCCTTTGAAAGAAATAAAATATGTATGCATGGGTAACAACTTTTATATGCAGAGACATTGTTCATAAATGCAGACAGTTCACCCTCCAAAATATGACTTGAGAGAGGAGAGTAGTACCATATTAACTTTGCCATATAATATAGTAGTTTTTACTATATAGGTGAAAAAAAATCCTTGCTCAGGAAAAGTAAGTTACGAACTAGGAATCAATTTCCTAAGGCAAAATGCTTGCCATCTCTAGTAGACAGGATTCTAAAGTGTCTCTCAAGATTCCTGCTCCATACTGTATACGCCCTGTGAAGTGCCCACCCCTTGAATGTGAATGGGATCTGTGAATATTGTGGTCAATTCCTTGATTAGATTATATGGCAAAGTTAATACGGTACTCACTCACGTAATTACGTTATGTAAGACTTGGAGCCTTGGTAAAACAGTGGTTAAGAGCTTGGCTGATTATCAAAAGGTTAGCAGTTTAAATCCACCAGCCATTCCCTGGAAACCCTATGGGGCAGTTCTACTCTGCCCTGTAGGGTCACTATGACTCAATGGCAACAGGTTTGGTTTTTTGGTTTAAGATGGAGTCTTACGTAAACACAACAACAAGAAAAACCTGTTGCAATCAAGTCAAGCTCTGCTGTGTCCCATAAGGTCACTGTGAGTCAGAATTGAAACTATGCAGTAATAAATATATGTTATTTACAATAATTTTTTATGCAGCAATAGAAAACTAATACATCATCTAACTGTTCAAAAATAAGGAAGTTGTCTCCTGGACTTTTTTTTTTAATTTGACTTTAATATACTATATACCATATTCTATTAAGGTTACCATTAAATACATATTAAATGTGTTTGCTTATGTCTCCTGAAGTGAGTGTGAAGAATCTAGCCCCTGATGATCTAAGCCCTTTCCTTAGATTCGAATGTTTAAAGCTCGCAGGAACTCTGAGTAGCAGGTACTCTTATCCCTGCTTTACACAGAAGAAAGTGAGAGTTTGGAGAAGTTAACTGACTTGTTGGAGTTGATCCCCCTAGAAGTGGAGATGAGGTTGAAGTCCAGGTGTCTGGGACTTCAGAACCTTGCTCTTTCCACTACACCTCACTGTCTCCTGTAAATCCGACTGTATCAGCCCTATACCCTTCACGGTTCAGGAGGCTTCCTTCTCCGCTTGAGTGATTTTTCTGCATTGCACCAATATCATAGGATTCATTTAGGAAAGGCTACTGACCAAAACTGTTATGTTTGTTCATTCAGAGGGGTTTTGGCCTCTCTGTCCTGTTGCAGGAAACCCTGATGGTATAGTGGTTAAGAGCTATGGCTGCCAACCAAAAGGTTGGCAGTTTGAATCCACTAGGTGCTCCTTGGAAACCCTGTGGGGCAGTTCTAATCTGTCCTGTAGGGTCACTATGAGTTGGCATCAATGGCAGTGAGTTTAGAGTTTTTGAGTCCTGGTGGCATAGTGGTTAAATGCTACGGCTGCTAACCGAGAGGTCGGCAGTTCGAATCTGCCAGGCTCTCCTTGGAAACTATGGGGCTGCTCTACTCTGTCCTATAGGGTTGCTAAAAGTTGGAACAACTCGATGGCAGTGGGTTTGGTTTGGTTTTTTAGGTTGCACCTGGGACGTACCAGGAGGCTGCTCTGAGAAACCTCATGAAGGACAGAAGAAGGAAAACGTGGAGAGTGAAAGCCAGAGGTCAACAGAGAGGCTCCGACCACCTGGATTCTCAGCACAACATCATATTTAAAACGCACCTTTTTACTGGGAAGCAATCATGATGGGTTCCTATTAGATGAGTGTAGAACAATGATTATTGTCTACTAAACGGAAAAACTATTGCCATTTTGGTGTTTGCTGCCATTAAACTGTCAACAGAATTTTGCACCTTCCATCAAGAATGGTGTCGGTTTTTCAAAAAGAGGAGACTGAATGGAACAAAGAGATTGGGAGCCAGACGGGCTAGGATTTTATAACCAGCTCTCCACTTTATACCTGTGTGAGCCCAGGTAAGTTTATGATCCCTCAGACCCGATTCTGCATGCTCCCTCACCCTTTCAGCTGCCAGAATCCTCATCTCTGCGTAGGGGGGCTTTGTATCTGAAGAGGGGAAGGCCTGTCTGCCAGAGAAGTCACACCCTGCAGGAAGGGATGACTCCAGGGATTTGGTGTATACATCCTTGGTCCCTTGCCTGTCAGCTGGGGAAATTCTGAGGCACATGTTTACGCTGTTTCCCTGAATTTTGCTGCAGGATTAAGTCTCAGTCTCTCCCTGTGTTAGCTGGCTTCATAAGGCATCATTTATTAGTTGTCTTCTCATTCCTATATGGCCTCCTCTCTTTTCTACTATACTCTGTGCACTTCCCAAGGAAACTCAATCCTCGTCTCCCAGCTTCCACGATAACCCAAACTCAGACTAGCCTCTTTGAGTGTCAGTTCTTCTCACTGGAAATCGGCGATAACGATTACCCTGAAGATGTGAGGGCTGGGAGATACACTGGGTGGAAAGGGCTGTTTGCAGCGCTGGCATGTCAGAAAAAAAACAGAGGCTTCAATAAATATTCGTTTCCTCTCTTTAAGGGCTGTATCTAACTTGCTGTTAGGACCCAGAGCACACTCTGTGTTTGCTCAAATATGTATAAAGTGCTTTGGATACCGTCTCCAATTTTAAGGAGAAAATAGGAAACTGCTTTCCTCTACATAATTTTCTTCCGCGTGGACTTCTAGGCTCACCAGCATTACTGAAGCTCTGAAGAATTTTTAACAGTTAAAAAAAAAAAAAAGTTAAGAGTTGGAATATTCAGATAGGATTTTTAAAAGCGTGTTATAGGACAAAGTCTAACAAAATTAATGTCTTTATTTTAAACAGTAGGCTATTAATTGCTGTTGCTGATACTTGTAGGAAAACAGCCATTTCTTCCTTGGAGGGATTTTGCAAACAGTGGCAATGCATCTGGCCCCCGTTGGCAGGAAGAGACTCTGTCCAGCCAGCCTGTCCTGGTGCATTACGTATCCAGGACTAGGAAGCTCCAAAGTGGCTTTTATCCACCATTTTCTTTTATTTGATACCCCATTAAGGGAAAGGGACAGATTGGGTGTTCTTGCTGCAACCTGGAAGGAATTTCATTTTTCTCCTCTTGTCGAAACGAGAAATATCTAAAATCTCAGCATTCTACATGTCTTTGATTCAAGCGGTGACGGGTGAATTGGGTGGCAATCTGAGGGAGACAGTGGGGAGGTTGCACAGTGAGCACCTCACCAATGCAGAGTCAGGGCTCCTTACACATTTATGTTGCGATTCCTGCCCACGGCAACTCCGATTAGCTGCGGGAAGCCAGGTGGGACACTAGGTCCTAGCTGCCAGCAGTCAGTGCTGCTGAAACATCTAGCTCCACCACCATTTCTGCGATTAAATCTGTTGAAAGAAGGAGAGAATTTATGTTGCTACATATAGTATGTTCACGTATGAATAGGAAATTTGACTCCCAATCATACTACCCTAGGAGATATTATTAACAAACCTTGGTGCATGCATGTGGAATCCCATGTTTGGATTATGATCAGGTCCTGGTAAATCACTTTAGAGGCTATCTAGCTATGTAAGCCAAGGAGACACAACTTACTTCCAAAGGGTTTCCTGGGCAAAGGCCACATTTTACAGCAAGGGTCAATGACCACTGGCTGTTAGATTCAAGAGGTGTTCTGCTTGTGTATAAGCCTCTTTCCCAGGTAATTTCTTGGTCTTTGGTCTTGGTTTCCCCTCTCTCTTCCATAATAAACTGCTGCTGTAGAGTTAATTCTGACTCATAGAGACCCTAGAGGACAGAGTAGAACTGCCCCATAGGGCTTCCAAGGATTGTGTGGTAGATAACGAACTGCCAATCTTTTGGTGAACAGCTGAGCTCTTAACCGCTGTGCCACCAGGGCTCCTCTCGTATGTCAAATTGATTTGGCAGTTTGCTTAATCTGTTCTGGAGTTCTGGATGGCACAAACAGTTAAGCGCTTGACTACTAGCTCAAAGTTTGGTGGTTCGAACACGCACGGAGGTGCCTTGGAAGACAGGCCTGATAATTTGCTTCTGAAAAGTCACAGCCTTGAAAATTCTATGGAGCAATTGTACCCCGCACACTTGGGAGGTAGTGGTATTTTTAGCTTAAACACAATTACGGATTTTCTTTGTTGTAAACAATTTTATATAATGAAAACTTCATTTTGATTTTCTGACATGACGTAGTATTCATGGCCATAATTAGATTTCTTGAGTCTGACACTCTCTTCTGGATCTTTATGCTTTTGAAGGGAATACCTGCTTAGAGAGGTTTAAGCAATGATAGTGAAGCGATTCAAATTAATCAGTCGTGACTGATTTAAATGAAGCCTAATTGCCTACATTGCGGTTGCTTGTTTGTCTAACAAACCCGAATCAGGCCAGTTGCACAAAACCCCTCGCAGAATGCTTTACCCTGTGTCGCCTGGTCTGCTGTAACTGGTCACTTTGGAGCCTGGATACCCAGTCTGTTATAGTGGGGTCATGGTTGGCTTTTTAATATTTAGGAAGAAAGTAAATGAGAAAGTTCTTCTTGGCAGGTGATGATATTCCCAAATTTCCTCCTCAATGTGCATAACAAAAATGGATTGCTGAATCAAGTCCGTTGGGGATCGAGTCTCTTTTGTCATTTTTTTCTTCGAATGTGCACCTTGCACTCTGACAGAGAATTGCTCATTAATCCCCATGGAATGACCAATTTTCCAATGTAGTCACTCAAGGGTACTAGAGCTATAAAAAATATCTAAAGACCCTGGCTGCCATTAATTGCTTGCTGTGGCTTTTATTAGGCAGCATCTCCCCACAAAGGACACCGATTCCCCGCTGATCATTAGCTCCAGTGTGTGTTTGCTTTCTTACCAAATCGTGGACAGTGCCTTCTAAGCTCAGTATGACAGGATTTTTCAGGGCATAAAACGGCCAAGTTCTGGAAGTGGATTTGTAGTCATTTAGTAGTGGCGTGAGGGCATCAGTTTGGCAGTGTTGCATAAAAAAGAAGGCAGTTTTGGGAACAGGATGCGTATTTAACGTATAAACTCTTTAGGTACGGGAGAGGCAAGTATAGCCTGAGAAAGAGAGAATATAGGATCAAATACTACTGAAGGAAAAAGCATTAGTTTCAGAATAAGGGAAGAAAGTGACTGAGTTGGTAACCAACGTATGAGGTCACTGACCTAAAGACAAGGCTCTGAAGTAGCGGAAGACACTTCTGACATCAGCTGTTGGCTGATGTGTGTGAGTGCGGTCACACTGAAAGCGGGAAGTTCCAGGGTGTATATTATGAAGGCACCTATTTCTGGGGAATGGTTTAAGGCCTAGTGGTCCGTCTGAGTAACTAAACTTTGAGAAATTTTCTTAGTATCTGTGTCTCGGACTAGCAAAATGTTTCCTAGTCCAAGTCTTTTCCTTTCACTGAATGGGTTGTAAAAGTGTTCCAACCTCAGGGAGACAGTATTAAAAACTGGAGGCTCAAGATTTCAGCTCTGTTATATAACCTTGGACATATTGTTTATGCATTCTGGACTCTGTCTTATCTGTGAAGGAAGAAAATATTGCCTACCTCTCATAATTGCTGTGAAAATCACATCACTATATATATGAAAGCATTTTGTAAATTGGAAAGGTGTAAACAAATATAGGAAACCCTGGTGGTGTAGTTGTTAAGTGCTACAGCTGCTAACCAAGAGGTTGGCAGTTCAAATCCGCCAGGCACTCCTTGGAAACTCTGTAGGGCAGTTCTACTCTGTCCTATAGGGTCGCTATGAGCTGGTATCGACTCGACAGCAGTGGGTTTGGTTTGGGTAAACAAATATAAGGTGTTCACATACAAGGTACTGATTACAGTTCTGACATAAAATGACATAAAAGGCATTCTGAAACACTCACCAGGCTTCTCTCTAATGTTTAATAAAAATAATGCAAAGCACAGAGTTTGAAAAATTAAATAGTACTAAGAGACTTATAATGATATTCATCCCCAGAGCAAATTATTTTCAACTCTTCTTGAAGAGTTATCATAATGTTACTAAATAACATGCTTATGTTGCCATAATTGATTGATCAGTTTTAGGCATTATTTACCTATCTTCATCTATAGAGTCATTATGATTCAGAATCAACTCCATGGCAATGGTTTTTTTTTTGTTGTTGTTATCTTATGTATAAGTATTTATTTTTCCGATACTAAACCAAAAAAAAACCAAACCCGTTGCCACTGAGTCAATGCCAACTCATAGCAAACCTACAGGACAGAGTAAAACTGTCCCATAGAGTTTACAAGGAGAACCTGGTGGATTTGAACTGCCAACCTTCTGGTTAGCAGCTGTAGCACTTAGCCATATGCCACCAGGGTTTCCTTTCCTGTACTACTCCTTCCTAATTCCCTTCCTTCCAATATTGATGTCACTATTTTTAGTTAAATCAGTAATCACTGTATCATGAAAATGTATAGTGTTCTTTGTAGAACTGAGAAATGTGATATGATTTCATTCTTTTTGTGTGTGTGTGTTTTATTTGCAGTTAATGCATCAGTCTTTCCACTTGTAATTTTTCAAATGAATATTATCATCTTTTTCCAGAAGCTTTATTGTATAATTTACCATATTATTTAACTGTATAAACTAGTATGCAGTGATTACATTCTTGCTGTTATAGTTTTCATTTTTTTCCCTTGATTTGATAATTGCATTATTTTCTCCCCCTTCTTTAATTTTCAAAACAAGTATCTTTAATTCGTTCCAGATGATACGTCATACAGTCTCCCATGTTATCTACTCTCTCCAGTTCACAGTTTTCCTGGAGGCTTCTGTTTTCAGTTCCATTTTGGTTTCTATTTAGCTAGGTTTTGTAGCTCTCATCTTAGGACTTCTCTTCCCTGCTCTTCTAGATTGCACCTGTTTCTTAGAGCACTTTCTTAATTTATTCCTTTGTTTTGCTGGGTCACACCCTCCAGCCATTTCCAAAGAAAGGGTTCAGGGAAGATACACCTTTTGATTGCTTCTACGTCTCAAAATCTCTTTAATCACTTTATATACTTGATTGGTAACTTATTGGTGTTGTTGTTAGGTGCCATTGAGTCGGTTCTGACTCATAGAACTGAGACACTGCCTGGTCCTGCGCCATCCTCACAATCATTGTTATGCTTGAGCCCATGTTGCAGCCACTGTGTCAATCCACCTCATTGAGGGTCTTCGTCTTTTTTGCTGACCTTCTACTTTACCAAGCATGCTGTCTTTCCCCAGGGACTCATCCCTCCTGATAACATGTCCAAAGTATGTGGGACATGGTCTCGCCATCCTTGCTTCTAAGGAGCATGCTGGTTGTACTTCTTCCAAGACAGATTTGTTCTTTCTTTTGGCAGTGCGTGACATACGCAATATTCTTTGCCAACACCACAATTCAAAGGTGTCAATTCTTCTTTGGTCTTCATTGTTCATTGTCCAGCTTTCACGTGTATATGAGGTGACTGAAAACACCATGGCTTGGGCCAGGCACACCTTAGTCCTCAAGATGACATCTTTGCTTTTCAACACTTTAAAGAGATCCTCTGCAGCAGATTTGCCCAATGCAATGTGTCTTTTGATTTCTTGACTGCTGCTTCCATGCATGTTAATTGTGGATCCAAGTAAAATGAAATCCTTGACAACTTCAGTCTTTTCTCTGTTTATCATGATGTTGCTTATTGATCCAGTTGTGAGGATTTTTGTTTTCTTTATGTTGAGGTATAATCCATACTGAAGGCTGTGGTCTTTGATCTTCATCAGTAAGTGCTTCAAGTCCTCTTCACTTCAGCAAGCAAGGTTGTGTCATCTGCATAACGGAGGTTGTTAATGAGTCTTCCTCCAACCCTGATGTCAAGTTCTTCTTTTAGTGCAGCTTCTCAGATTATTTGCTCAGCGAATAATAGCTTGGCTGGGTAAATAATTCTTCTAGACTTTTAATTCAGCATTGCTTTTGAGAAATTTGATCTTGTTTTGAATTTTTAATCCAGAATTGTTAAGAAATCCATTTCATTCTTGTTCTCATTTTAGATTTGATAAGGATGTCCCCTCATCCTGTGCCCATGTTTTCTGTAATTCTTTAACATATATACATATATATATGTATTTTTTTTTTCTTCTGATATTCTGAAATTTCATTAAAATGTATAACTGTGGAAACTGTTTAATTCCTGTTCTGGGCACTCAGCTGACCCATTTGTTATGGATTGAATTGTGTTCCTCAAAAATATGTGTTGTAAATTTAACCCTCGTACCTGTGATTAGAAGCCCTAACCACAATGGTTAAGCGCTCAGCTGCTAACCAAAAGGTCTGCAGTTCAAACCCACAAGCTGCTTCCTGGGAGAAAGATGTGGCAATCTGTTTCCGTAAAGATTACAGAGTTGGAAACCCTATGAGGTAGTTCTACTCCGTCCTATAGGGTCACTATGGGTCAGAATCCACTCTTTGGTAATGGATTTGGTTGGGTTCTTTAGTATACCTGTGGTTATTTGGGAAACCCTGGTGGGGTAGTGGTTAAGAAGTACGGCTGCTAATCAAAAGGTCAGCAGTTCGAATCCACCAGGCACTCCTTAGAAACTTCATGGAGCAGTTCTGCTCTATCCTATAGGGTCACTGGGGGTGGGAATGGACCCAATGGCAATGGTGGTTATTTGGAATAGGGTTTTCTTTGTTATGCTAATTAGGCAGTATTTAGGTGTGTATTAAATCAATCTCTTTTGAGATCTGAAAGAGCAAAGAGAAGAAAGCGTAGATGGGGGATGACAGATGCCATACCATGTGAAGATCAACAAGGAACCTAGAAACAGAAGCCAAGAAGAGACGAGTACATTCCCCCAGAGCCCATGGATAAAAAAGCCTTCCTCTAGATACCATGACCTGAATTCGGACTTCTAGCCTTCCAAACTACAAGAAAATAAATTTCTGTTTGTTAAAGCCTTCCACTTGTGATATTTCTGTTATAGCAGCACGAGATGATTAGGATACCATTTTTTATCTCATGAATTATATTTTTTCATTATGGGAAATTTTCTTGAATTATTTTTTCCATGACATGGTCTCCTTCTGTGTTCTTTCTCAATGTTCCCCCCCCCCCAAATCTCTTGGTTAAATATTAGGCATCCTGGATTAATTACCTAAGTCTCCAATATGTTCTCACATCACTTCCATTCCATCTTTCTGTCTCTTTACCCTGCTCTCTCAGAGATTCTTTTTCAATTTTATCTTTCAAACTGTTTAAGAAACTTCTAAATTTCTGCTGTCATATTTTTACTTTGTGAGGTTTTATTTTTTTGTCCTCAAGTGGTCTGATGTTTTATGGATGAAATATTTAGTTATATCTCTGAAAACACTAAGATGTTTTTAAGGTTTTCTTTTATTCTCTACATTGTGTCTCCTTCCTTATGCTTTTTATTTTTTCTGTTTTACTTTGTGTGTGTGTGTGTTAGAAAGTTAAAGAGTAGAATGCCTACTCTCTATCTGTCTGTCTCACTTCCTGCCTGTATATCTGTCTTCTCTCATCTATCTGTCTGTCTGTCTGTCTATCTATCTATCTAAACATCTATCTATTTACCTGTCTATGTGTCATCTACCTACCTACTGGAAGCTCTGTGTGTGCATGGGTGGGCCTCATCACATCCTGAGCATCACTGTACTTGATTGTTCACTGGGCTGATCATTTCATTAGGAGACTGCTCAACATCAATAGGTTGAGATCTCCCTGCACCTCCCTCCACCCCAGACTGTTAATTTTCTCCAGAAAGGAATTATCTGATTATCTGTCTGGGTGCAAATGTGGGGGAGGGCCTAGTTGTTTAGCTTTTCTATTGGCAGACTCCCAATTCTCCAGTGTTTAGCCCCACACATACACCCACCTACCTTGTTAGTGGTGACATTATGTACCATGCATCTCCTATTCAAATTCTCTAGAAAATGAGGCTCTGGGCTCCTGGCTAGGTGATCAATATCAAATTGCTATACTGAGAAAAGGTGGTGTAAGTTCAGATTTCCAACCAAAATCTCTGTTATCACCCCATGTTTTGTGTGTGGCTATCCTTTTTGAGTCTTGAGCCTCTCTGGGTGTCTCTAGAGAGAACTGTTGTTGTTGTTAGGTGCCATTGAGTTAGTTCTGACTCATAGCGACCCTGTGTACCACAGAATGAAACACTGCCTGGTCCTTCTCCATGCTCACAATCATTGTTATGCTTGAGCCCAATGTTGCAGCCACTGTGTCAGTCCATCTTGCTGAGGGCCTTCCTCTTTTCTGCTGACCCTGTACTTTACCAAGCACGCTGTCTTTCTGCAGGGACTGATCCCTCCTGACAACATGTCCAAAGTATGTGAGACTCAGTCTCGCCATCCTTGCTTCTAAGGAGCATTCTGATGGTACTTCTCCCAAGACAGATTTGTTCATTCTTTTGGCAGTCCATGGTATAGTCAATATTCTTCACCAACACCACAATTCAAAGGCCTCAATTCTTCTTAAGTCTTCCTCATTCATTGTCCAGCTTTCGAATGCATACGGTGCCATTGAAAATACTATGGTTTGGTTCACACATACCTCAGTCTTCAAGGTGACATCTTTGCTTTTCAATGCTTGAAGAGGTCTTTTGCAGCAGATTTGCCCAATGCAATGCATTTTTTGATTTCCTGATTGCTACTTCCATAGATGTTGATTGTGGATCCAAATAAAATGAAATCCTTGACAACCTCAATCTTTTCTCCATTTATCATGATGTTGCTTATTGATCCAGTTGTGAGGATTTTTTGCTTTCTTTATGTTGAGGTGTAATCCATACTGAAGGCTGTAGGTTTTGATCTTTATCAGTAAGTGCTTCAAGTCTTCTTTACTTTCAGCAAGCAAGGTTGTGTCTTCCCCATAATGCAGGCTGTTAATGAGTCTTCCTCTAATCCTGATGCCCCTTTCTTCTTCATATAGTCCAGCTCCTTGGATTATTTGCTCAGCATACAGATTGACTAGGTATGGTGAAAGGATACAACCCAGACACACAATTTTCCTGACTTTAAACCACACAGTATCCCCTTGTTCTGTTCAAACAACTGCCTCTTGATCTATGTACAGGTTCCTCATGAGCACAATTAGGTGTTCTGGAATTCCCATTCTTCCTAATGTTAACCATAATTTGTTATGATCCACACAGCTGAATGCCTTTTCATAGCCAATAAAACACAGGTGAACATCTTTCTGGTATTCTCTGCTTTCAGCCAAGATCCATCTAACATCAGCAATGACAGCCCTCATTCCACGTCCTCTTCTGAACCTGGCCTGAATTTCTGGCAGTTGCCTGTCAATGTACTGCTGCAACCGCTTTTGAATACTCTTCAGCCAAATTTTGCTTGTGTGTGATATTAATGATATCGTTCATTAATTTCTGCATTTAGTTGGATCACCTTCTTGGAAATAGGCCATGGATCTCTTCCAGTCAGTTGGCCAGATAGCTGTCTTCCAAATTTCTTGGCACAGACAAATGAACACTTCCAATGGTGCATCCTTTCGTTGAAACATCTCAATTGATATTCTGTCAATTCCTGGAGCCTTGTTTTTCGCCAGTGCCTTAAGTGCAGGTTGGACTTCTTCCTTCACTGCCGTTGGTTCCTGATCATATGCTACCTCTCGAAATGGTTGAACATCGACCAATTCTTTTTGGTATAATGAATCTGTGTATTTCTTCTATCTTCTTTTGATGCTTTCTGCATTAATATTTTCCCCATAGAATCCTTGACTATTGCAGTTTGAGGCTTGAATTTTTTCTCCACTTCTTTCAGCTTGAGAAATGCTGGGTGTATTCTTCCCTTTTGGTTTTCTATCTGCAGCTCTTTGTACATGTCATTATAATACTTTACTTTGTCTTCTCGAGCTGCCTTTTGAAATCTGTTCAGTCCTTTTACTTCATCCATTCTTTCTTTTGTTTTAGCTGCTTGATATTCAAAAGCAAGTTTCAGAGTCTCTTCTGACTTCCATTTTGGTCTTTTTTTCTTTCTTGTCTTTTTTAATGGCTTCTTGCTTTTTTCACGTATGATGTCCTTGATGTCATTTCACAGCTCATCTGGTCTTCAGCCATTAGTGTTCAAGGCATGAAATCTTGTCTTGAGATGGGAGAACTAGATCTCTTCTTATTGGTGTCCTCTGCAAGCACTTCATTTTGTGACCGCCTCCCCTCTGCTAACCCACTCTTCTTCATGTACTAACATCAAATGAAATTGCTTGTCTGCTAATATCTCCCTTTTTCATTCTATTTGACCCTAAGAATTTTTATCTTGCTATTCCTTTAAATTTTTAGAGGTGAGATCACAAAAGAAAGGAGATATAAATTTATGTGCACAGCCTTTCAAATTTAACAAACATCCATATGACTTCTTTTTGCAGAAATGTTGTTGAAGGATTGGGTTTCAGTTGAAAGAGCTGAAGCAAAATTAAGGACCGAGCACCTTCAGGTATAAATGTTTGGAGACTTAAAATTTTATCTTTGGCAGAAGAGTAAATCCTATCCTTAACCTGATATAATTGTATTAGGATAGGCCCACAGGTTCAGGCAAGGAGAAGCCAGCTAATACCCAAAAGAAATAAGATAAGGGGTAAGAAGTGGAATGATTTCTCAGATGTGTTGAGTTAACCCATATAACTGTTACCATATTTCTCTACTGTCTGATTCTTGCTCTCATCAGTGAAGATAATTCTTCTCAAGGTTGTTGGTCAATGTAGGACATGAAAAGAGCTGGGGAAAATGTGTGGGCAATTAGGTTTAAAAAGTTGAATTTCTAAAGTAATAAACCAAAATGAATCAAATTTTATCGTTAGCATGGGCAACATTTGGTCAAATTGCTGGTGAAAAATCAAGGTAAGAGGTGGATAAAAAGGCTGATAAAGGAAGATGTGACTTTTATGGAACTTTCATATTTTTGCACACAATGTTGGCAAAGGGGTGCCCAGCTCTATTTTATTTTATCATAGAAGATTTTGTGTAACAAATGTTTTAATGATTTTGGGGTCACAGAGAAAAGAATGTGAGGGCATGGTGAGTTGACCAAGAGGCAGTGGTTCAAACAGACTAAGGGGATACTGTGTGGTTTAAAGTCAGGAAAAGTGTGCATCAGGGCTGTATCTTTTACCGTATTTATTCAAATTGTATGCTGAGCAACTAATTTGAGAAGCTGGACCATATGAAGAAGAACCTGGCATCAGGATTGGAGGAAAATGTGTTAGCAACCTGCGATATGCAGATGAGATAGCCTTGCTTGCTGAAAGCGAAGAGGACTTGAAGCACTTACAGATGAAGATCAAAGGCTACAATCCTCGATGTGAATTACACCTCAACATAAAGAAAACAAAAATCTTCAGAACTGGACCAGTAAGCACCATTATGATGAATTGTAAAAATTTTTAAGTTGTCAAGGACTTCATTTTACTTTAGCCCGTTGTTACAGCCACTGTGTCAGTCCAGCTCATCTAGGGGTCATCTTTTTCACTGACCTTCCACTTTACCAAGCATGATATGCTTCTCTAGGGACCAGTCCCTCCTGATAACTTGTCCAAAATATGTGAGATGAAGTCTCACCATCTTCACTTCTAAGGAGGAGTACGGCTGTACTTCTTCCAAGAAATATTTGTTCATTCTTCTGGTAATCCATGGTATAGTCATAGAAAAATATGTAGGTATAAACTTAATAAAAGAAGTGTAAGACTCTGTCTTAGTTACTTAGTGCTGCCATAACAGAAATACTACAAGTGGGTGGCTTTAAAGAATAGAAATTTATTTTCTCATAATTCTGGAGGCTAGAAGTCTAAATTAGGTCATCAGCTCAAAGGAGGGAGCTTCCTCATAGGTAGCCCCAGGAGTTCTTTTGAGTTCCTCGGCAACTATTTTTCCTCTGTGTGTGTCTATATGTCTATTATACTCTTTTTATAACTCAGACACTTCTGAGTTATTAGGTTTAGGACCCAACCTATTCTGTACGACTTCATTAACATAATAAATGAAAACTCCTATTTCCAAACAGGGCCATATTACAGGTACAGGGTTAAGATTTCAACACATATTTTTGGGGTCACAATTCAATCCATAACAGACTTAGACATTGAAAACTTCAAAATATTGTTGAAAGGAATTAAAGCTGTAAGTGAATGAAAAGACATGCCATGTACATGGATTGGAAGACTTAATATTCTTAAGGTGACAATACTTCCCAATTTGATCTAGAGATTCAATGAAGCTGTTATCAAAATCCCAGCTGGTTTTTTTCATAGAAATTGAGGAGCTGATCCTAAAATTCATATGGAATACAACGGATACTGCATAGCCAAAACAATCTTGAAAAAGGACACCACACCTACTCCTCACTTATCCACATGGTTAGGTTCCAAAGGCCAGGTCATTATGTGAAAATCAGCATTATGCAAAAATGGAGGATGACCACATCAGGTCACAAAATGGAGGATGACCACATCATTGCAAAACTGCGAAATTACGTCATTACATAACTGCCAAATTACATCATTGCATAATTGCCAAACCACTGAAAATCATGGCCCAGGCAAGTTGACACATAACCTTAACTAACAAAGCCAACATTTATTCTTGCCTCACACCTTGGCATTTGTTATGGTGGGACATACATTGCTAATGTGCAAAATAGTAGGATAATACATTTTTTACTATTACTGTAATTGTGAAATGTCAGGTAACAAGACAGTCAATAAGTAAGGAGTAGGTGTATTCAAAGACTCACACTCTCCCTGATTTAAAAAACTTACTACAAAGCTGTAGTAATCAAAACAGTGTAGTACTGGCATAAGGATATGCATATAGATTAATGGAACAGAACTATAAGCTCAAAAATAAACCCTTTAATTTATGGTTAATTGATTTTCAACAAGGGAGCCAAGAGGAGTCAACGGAGAAAGAATAGTTATTTTGACAAACGATACTGAGACAATTGCATATCCACATGGAAAAGAGTGAAATTGAGTCCTTACCTCACATCAAATACAAAAATTAATTCAAAATGGATCATAGACTTGAATGTAGGAGATAAAACTATAAAACTCTTAAAGAAAACTTTGGAGTAAATCTTTGTGACCTTGGATTGACCAACGATTTCTTAGATTTGACACCAAAAGCACAAGCAATAAATGGATAAATAGATTAATTGGACTGCATAAACATTTTTTAAAAATGTGCTGAAAACGATTCCATCAGACAATGAAAAGACCACCCACAGAATGGGGGAAAGTATTTGCAAATCATATACGTGACAAGGGACTTGTATCCAGAATACATACAGAACTCATAACTCAGTAATAAAAAGACAATAGCCCAACGACAAAAGGGTAAAAGATTTAAATAGACATTTCTCCAAAGCAGATATACAGATAGCCAACAAACTCATTAGAAGATGTTCATCATCGTTAGTCATTAGGGAAATGCAAATCAAAATCATCAGGAGATACCATTTCTAGTCAGAGCTGACTCAACAGCAGCGGGTTTAGGATGACTAGAATAAAAAAAGATGAAACAGAAACAAAAACCAAGTGTTGACAAAGTTGTAGAGAAATTGGAACTCTCATATACTGATGGCGAAAGTGTAAAGTGGAGCAATCACTTTAGGAAACAGTTTGAGGGTTTCTCAAAATGTTAAAATTATCAGATAATTTAGCAAATCAACTTCTCGATATATATTCAAGAGAAGTATAAACATATATCCACACAAAGAACTAGTACATGAATCTTTATAGCAGCATTACCCATAATAACCAAAGAGGGGAAGCAATCAAATGCCCACCAACTGATGAATGGCATAAATACAGGAGGGTATTCCACACAGTGAAGAAGCCTGGGTGGCACAAACAGTTTGTGATCTGCTGCTGACCTGAAAGTTGGTGGTTCATAACTACGCAGTGACATCATGGAGTAAAGGACTGGTGAGCCGCTTCTGCAAAGATTACAGCCAAGAAAACCCTATGGAGCAGCTCTATCCTGTAACACATGGGATTGCCATGAGTCGGAACTGACTTGATAGCAGCAATAGGTATCCATTCAATAAAATATTACCCAGCAATAAAAAGGAAAGAAGTACTGATAATGTGAAAGCGTGGATGAAGCTTGAAAACATTATACTTCATGAAAGAAGACAGTCACTTTTAAAAAGCCACATATTGTATGATGCCATTTATATAAAACGCCCAGAATAGGTAAATCTATAGATACACAAAGTAGATTAGCGGTTGTCAGTGGCTGAGGGAAGCGTGGTGGGAGAATATGGAGTGATTACTAATGGGTTCAGGCTTGTTTTTGGGAAGTGACATGTTCTAAATTTAGGTTGTGGGGATGGCCACACAGTCCTGTAAGTCTGTTAAAAACATTGAATTGCACATTTTAAATGGAGGAATTCTTTGGTATGTTAATTATATCTCAGTAAGCTCTATTGGGAATGAAAATGAAGAGTGTAAAACCCCCAGACTAGAAATGGTAGGACTGAAAAGAGAATAATAAAAACCAAAAAACCAAACCCAGTGCCGTCCAGTCGAGTCCAACTCATAGCGACCCTATAGAACAGAGTAGAACAGCCCTATAGAGTTTCCAAGGAGCGCCTGGCGGATTTGAACTGCCAACCCTTTGGTTAGCAGCCATAACACTTAACCACTATGCCACCAGGATTTTCCAAAAGAGAATAGATTCAGTTTATGCTGATGATCATATGGCGCCCTCACATAAAGCTTTCCTGGGTCTCCAGTTGTTGATGTCGCCTTAACAGGGCTCAGAGACTTGCATGTCTAGCCCCTGCTTGCTCTGCAGCCTTGTTTCTTCCCACTTCCTGACTCGTGTTCTTTCCTCAGACCACACTGACCATCTCTCTGATTCTCCGAAGGCTTAGAATACTCTTCTGACCATCCTCTTCCCTGCCTCCATCCCCTCCTGAATAAATCTTCGTCTTCCAGTCAGTATTTTCTTTGGTCTTCCATCACCACCTTCTTCAAACTTAGCCTCAGACTATATCATTCCTTCTAACTTCCAGTGAAGTCAGTAAGCCCCAAGGGAGGGGTATTGAGATTTGGAAACTTAAGTAGGTTTCAGTTTTTTTCCTTCCCCTATAGTATAAACTGGAAACCCTGGTGGCGTAGTGGTTAAGTGCTATGGCTGCTAACCAAAGGGTCGGCAATTCAAATCCGCCAGGCGCTCCTTGGAAACTCTATGGGGCAGTTCTACTCTGTCCTATAGGGTCGCTATGAGTTGGAATCGACTCAACAGCACTGGCATAGTATAAACTATTTATTTCTTTCATTTACTGCTTCTCATTTGTTATGCAAATTTATTCTTTTAAGTGCTTTGCTGTGATAGGTTGAAAAACTGTAAGAAGTCTGGAGTTAGGTCCTCATTTCTAATATGTTAGACATAATATCTGGATTTTGTCTGTCTGCCTTTGTGTATCTGCAAATAAAGTATTTCCCTTTCTCCTTACACTGTAGATAACAGGGGGATGGCAAGCAGTTCAGTATCTACCGGTGATGGGATTCTAAAAAAGAGAAACCAAAGCCCATTGCCCTTGAGTTGATTCTGACTCATAGCAACTCTGTAAGATAGAACTACCCCTCAGGGCTTCCAAGGAGCCAATGGTGGATTCCAACTGCCGACCTTTTGGTTAGCCCCGAGCTCTTAACCACTGTGCCACGAGGGCTCCTACAAAAAGAAAAGAATATTAATTTAACAACTTGGCAATTAAAGTATTATGGCTATTATGCTTAAAGTATATAAAATAATGGAAATTAGAACATATATTCATTCGATTGCAGGAAATATCATTGTCCAAATGCATGGTTTAATATTATGCAGGTGAATCTACCAATTGACTGTGTTTCAGACTGAATGCCGAGCAGTTTGCAGGAAATCTCAGGGCCCGTGTTTGCCTATCTGGAGGTTACACGTCACTTACTGGTAGTGTAGGGAGACAGAACCAGAAGGGACTGGGGTGTGTTTTGTGGAGGAGCCTCTGACAGCCTGTATTTATCCATTGGCTATATGCACATCTTCCTAAGCACTCATTTAGCTGACAGTCTGGGAAATGACAGTGTTCTAATTAACTCCAACCGGAGAAGGTTGTGCTGCGATCTGAAATCCCTTTGATTGATATGGGTGCAATTAGAGCCCAGCTACCTCTCAGCACACTGACGTGGAGAGACGGCTGAGGGAGAAGGCGGCTGCGGACCGTCTGCAGAGCCGGGTCTCTCCCTTCTGTGTGGAGGTGGTTTTCGTTCCATGGCCGTAATTGGATTGTCATGGATGAAGGAAGATGCCTAGATGTCTCATCCCAGCCTTCCCCAGCCTCCAAATCAGGGAATTTATTAATTTCGTTAGAATACAAAGGAAATGCACGTTATCCTTTAGTTTTCGCAGCTATTGTTTTATTAAGGGGTTTTGAGGACTTTGAAGTTTATTATGCTAAGTGTCACTGATTTTTTTTAATACTTACGACATATATTGACAGAAGTATCCTTATTCATATTTGTCTTTAAAAATGGCTAGATGTTATGTGTAAAATCATGTGATTAAAATGACACAAATAAGGGTGAAATCTAGACTTTTGGATGGTTTGTACAGATGCTTGTATGCCAGGTAAAAATTCTTCTCTTGAGAACTGAATTCAGCAATTTAACATTTTGAGTACCTAGTCTGTGCCAGGAACTACAGTAATATTAGGAGCTAAGAAGACCACCTTTGGACTTCAGGAAGTGTGGAGACACAGATAAACCATCGAAGCAAGAGGCCCAGTGGCATCAATACTGAATGGGGGCCTAATTGAGGGATTTTGACAGTATGGAAGAAAGAGTTGTTCATTCTGACTGGGAAAACAGAGAGATGTCAAGAGTAGGGGCAAATGATTTGGTCTCCGGTGGATGAGAATAGTTTCAATGAGGGAAGAATTGGGCCACAGGGGTTCCAGGCTGCTTAAAAATATGACAGTAAGAAGCCACTTTACACGATTCGATACCAGGGATTTAGCTGCGTGCTGACGGGTGGTGGTGTTAGTTGCCCTTGAGTCAGACCCAACTCATGGCAACCTCATGTATAAGAGAAAGAAATGTTGGCGGTGCTGACCCAGCTTCATGGCCGTTGGTATGCTTGAGTCCACTGTTGTGTCAATCCATCTCACGGAGGGCTTTCCCAACCCTCGTTGACCCTCTACTTTACCAACCATCAGGCCCTTTTCTATGGATTGGTCTTTCCTGCTATTGTGATCAAAGTAAGTGCTGAAATGCCGGAGAAAGGATTGAAAGGATTCGGTGGTGGAGGTGACAGCAAAGGCAGAATGAGATCAGATTACATGGGACCTCAAATACATTGGTTTTTTTTTTTTTTTTCTGGCGATGGTAGAGAATCATTGCAGGTTTTCAGTAGATGAAGTACATGAACTGATCTACATTTTAGGCAGGCAACGTTGTCCTCACTGCAAAGCAGGGAGAGACTGAAGGCAGGAGAATCAGTCAAGAGGTTATTGCAATTGTCTTGATGAGAGATTATGAGAGTCTAGACTAGGCCATTATTGTTGCTACTTCTTCAGGTCAGGGTAATTGCTGCTCCCTGGAGAAGTGGCTGGTTAGGGTGACAATCCAGCCTTCCTATGGAAACTGCTTCTTCTTAAGCCTCTAAATTGGATTGAAAAGAAAGTCATTTATTGCCTTGGTCCTTGGAAACCAGAGTTCTGATTAATACCAAAGAAAGCAGACATCGACAAAGAAAATGATGAGAACAAGTTTTATATCTGAAAGTAAGTGAGAGCTTTGAATTTTCTGAAGGTTGTGGAGTCTCCTTCTAACACTCCTTTCAGTCCTCATAGTGTGTCTTCCTTAGGAGGGAAGCAACCCCAAAGCCACAGTCTTTAATTTGCTAAAGAAGCACAGATGAAAATGATGTTTTCTTTGAAGTGTTAATTTACTACTTAAACATTTTAATGACCTTACTGTTTTATGTAAATAATACATACCAAACCCATTACCTTTATGTAAATTCTATCTTCAAGCAACCCTATATGACAGAGTACAACTGCCTTATAGGGTTTCCAAGGTTGTAAATCTTTACAGAAGCAGATTGCCACATCTTTCTTCTGCAGACCAGCTGGTGGGTTCCAACTGCCAATCTTCTGATTAGCAGCTGAGTGCTTTAACCACTGCACCACCAGGGCTCCTACAAATAATGCCTGCATGTTATAAAAACAAGCAGCATAAGAGAGAACAGAAACCATTGCTTAAATCTTTCACCCAGAATCAACCGTTCTTAACATTAGGTAACCCAGACAGTTCTCTATTTTTGTGTCCTTGTAGAATGACTGATAGGGATAGACCGAGAGTTATTGTTGTTATGTGCCGTCCAGTTGGTTCCCACTTGTAGTGACCCTATGTACAGCAGAACAAAACACTGCCTGGTCCTGTGCCATCCTCACAATCGTTGTTATGCTTGAGCCCATTGTTGCAGTCACTGTGTCAATCTATCTTGTTAAGGGTTTTCCTGAGACTGAGAGTTAGAAATAATATTTCTATAACCATACTATACATGTCATTACATTTTTTAAATTTAATTTTCCTGGAATCCAACAATAAAATTTATTTACTATGCTTCAGGTAAATGTTTCTTTACCTCAAGAAATGTTAAATCCTAAAATATTATTCTAAAGCTAAGGAAAAATATTATGAAATGTTTAATAAAAGATAGGAATTATTATATTTTTAACTGAATGTTTTAATATTAGATATTATCTACTTTTGGCTATGAAAGATGAATGAATTAGGTTCTTACAATTCTTACCAACTTCCATTCCTTCCCTTCTCCAAATTTTTGTGTTATTAATATTATTGTTTTAATATTGTTAAGGTTTCTGACATTTGCAGAATTTCCACAGTAGTGTAATATTTCACTAATAGATTCAATAAGATCAACCATGTAAATTGATAGTCTTTCCTGAGCCTTTTAAGGATTGTGCAGAGAGTAATTTCTTCTTCATTTTCAGGGCAATTGATTTTTTGTTTGTGTTTTACTTTGAAAGGATTTTACTTCTTGTGATTGACTTTCAGGGATGAGATATGCGTATGAACTAATAAGCCTGATTTTATGTTTGTTTAAGTTTTATGAATGTGGTTCTTTCTCTCCATATATATGTTGTTGTTAGGTATCGCAGAGTTGGTTCTGATTCATAGTAGCCCTATAGGACAGAGCAGAACTGCCCCATAGGGTTTCCGAGGACCTGCTGGTGGAATAGAACTGCGGACCTTTTGGTTAGCAGCTGAACGCTTAAGCACTGTATCACCAGGGCTTCTTATAAGTAGTAAAAAAAAAAAAAAAAAATTTTTTTTTTGAGTAGTAGGTGGGTCAATATTTATTATGCTGATTTTCCATATGAGAAGACCATGACTCGAGGAAGGTGAAGCAAATTTTTCCAAGCCTGCGCAGTGTTAGGCTTGAAAGGTAAACCCTGGTCTGTCTGCCTTCAAAGTTCTTTTATGCCTTTTTCAGAATGATGACATTCTAGAATCTCCATTGTATTTTCTGGGATAATATAGTTGATCTCATCTTAGAGGCTAGCTTCTAAACAAACTTTTCTCTAAACAAAGAGATGATAATTTAGCAGGATCAATTTTTTTTTTTTTTTAAAGAGCAGCAATTTATTGAAGCAAAAGCTGTAGCTGGAAAAATAATCTACAAGCATTAAGTAATCTGTGATCTTTATCTTTTAGTTTCAACATCAAAAATGGAACCAGTGGTTCTGTTGTCCCGGTTACTTTTTTTGTCAGTGCATTTTCTCTTTACAAGGTTATTTCTACCCTTGTTAAGCTTTACTGAAGCTGCTTATGTCAGAAGGCATGTGGGGAAAAGGATTTTATATATTGATTCATTTTGTGTGTGTATGTGTGTGTGTTTGGCTTATGACAGTCAAAGGTGACGGTAAAGGGAAGAGCTTGTAGAGTTCTTACCATGTGCCAGGCATATGTCGTAGATTAATTGTTAAATGGTTCCATTTCTTCATTATACCAGGTGTTTGTGCCTTTTTGCAATGTTACTTTGTACCTTTCCCCATCAAGAGATGGAGCCTGTTTCCCCACCCCTTGAATCTGGGCTGTAGTTGAGATTTGCTTTAATCAACAATAACGATGAAAGCGACAGTAGGGTAGTCTTGAACCTCAGCCTCAAGTAGCCTGGCTTACATCTGCTTCCTGTCTTGGACCACTGCCTCCCCCATGAGAACAAGCCTAGGCTAGCATGCTGGAGGATGAGAGACTGTGTGGAGGAGAGCCATGGCTGTCTCAGACAAACCAATAGACACATAACCTTCAAACATGGCAGTGAGCCCAACCAAGACAGAAGAACCATTCAGCTGAAGCCTAGACTTGTGAGCAATAATAAATTATCATTTGAAGGCCCAGAGATTGGAATGATTTGTTAGGCAGCCTTATTTTGGCAACAGATAATTTATATATCACATTTTTGGGTATTTCATATTCATTATTAGGTTTAATCTTTACTAATAAACCACGGTGTTACTAATGTACGCATTTTTGCAGACAAGTATTCTGAGGTTCAAAAAGATTAAGAAACTTTCCCCACATTGCAAAGCTAGGAAGTGGTAGAGTTTATAATTGATGGCAGATTTATCTTATTTCAAAACCCAGTCTCTCTTCTTTGCCACACTGGTTCTGAGGAACACTTATGAGCATCAGGCTTTAATTCCATGTAAAAAAGCTGGCGGAAGGAATGAAGGACTCAGTCCACCATGATTGCAGTTCTGTCTTTGGAGGACACTTAGAAGTTTACTGTTCACTTATGGCCAAGCAAGCATTTTTATTCTTCTTCCATCTATTTAATTTTCTAATGTGCCATGCTCTTTGTGTTATTGGATGATGGGATGAGTTGACTGTGGAACGTGGAGTGTTCTACTTTTGAGATTTGCTCAAAGAGGATGACTGGTCCATGGGGTGAGATGGTGAGAGGTGGGATAGAATAAGATGAACTTCTAGGCTGTTCCCCGTCTCAAGACTCCAGCTTCATTGACTGCAGTATCACAAATCTAAGGAAGCTCATTGTCTTGCTCAAGGGACAATAAGAACGCTAAGTTCTGACACTCACCAATTCTCTGATCAGGATGTACTGGGAGGAAAAATGTGGTAGTAATCACAGCAAGCATCTTTTGCTTTCTGGGCGGAAGACCCTCACAAAGAAGTGGCCTGATCTGTATGGTGTTGCTTATGTCACTTGGAATGGGGTGTTGGGACGTCACTGTTAATTTATTTCTGACTCTGATAGATCAATCCCCATTTACATCATAGCACAGTTTTTTTCCATTTTCCCATTAAAAAAAATAGATTAAATTAATTTTTAAAATTCCTTCAAAATCACTCCATTCTTTAAAGTTTCTAGTGTATAGATTCCAGAACAATAATATTTTACATATATTGTGTTTACATTAGAAATACATAAAGCAAGATAACAAGAGAGAGTTAAAAGTAAAGGGATGGGAAAAAATATATTAAGCAAATGTAAGCAAAGAAACCAATGATAAAGGAGGGAACAATTTTAATGGCAAGGCAGATAGAGGCAGAAAGCATTGAACCAGACAGAGAAAATTATTCTATATTAATAAAATATATGAACTACAATGAATATGTAACAATTGTGGATATTCATGTGACAAATTGTATATTTTCACGATATCAAGAGATAAAAATGTTAAAAGTACTAGAAAAAATAAACATACAATAAGGAGTAAGCAAATTCAACATTTAACTTGGTCTTTGACAGTAGGTAAAATGTAAGAAGGAAATACAGAAATTCTGAGCGATACTATAAATAATACCAAGATAATTGTTATTTATATGTATTATATCATTTTAAATTAAAATATAGGATAAATGTTTGGAAGAATCGATCATATGAGGCTATATTACAGGTCTCATACCTCAAATGTATGGAATGTTTTGACTGGAGCAAATCACATGTTTGCTTGGTGAGGTGTGTGTTCATATCTTAGCCTTGCACAATGTGATAATGATTCAGGTGCTGGGAAGAGAGGAGCTATTTTCCGGGAGCATCTGTAATAGTCTGGCATGAAGTGTGATAGGGATTATTCAATTCTTATTAGTTTAATCAGGAAGAAAGATAAAATATTTTGTTCGTGAAGACTTATTTTAGATCTTAGCTTACAAATATCGGATTGTGCTTGTTTTTTAGCCTCAGTTCACAAGTGCTCAAACTTTGACCTGAGGGATGCTGAAATGGGGGGGAGAGGGTTTGGAGAAAGGAAAGATAAAGTTCTGACTGAACAACAGCAACACACACAACCAAACCAAACCAAACCAAACCAAACCAAACCAAACCAAAATAAGAACAAGTAAACATACTCATAAACACTGAGAAAACTTTTAAAACATTTAAGAAAAACCAGACCAAAAACTTACCTCACACAAACACACAGAGAAAACAAATAAGCCAAACCAAACAAAAAGCAGAACCTCAGGCTCATCGATGGTAAATTTTAAGTAACACTATGTTTTTGAAAGAGTGTTTAAATAAGTAAAGGTGGGAACATGAGTTACATTTATTCAGTATCATGGGAAATGATATATTACAATTTAAAAATATTGTTTCTCTTTGTCTTAGCTACCTAGTGCTGCTGTAATACAAATAGAAATATCAGAAGTAGGTGGCTTTAAAAGACAGAAATTTGTTTTCTCACGGTCGTGGAGGCTGCAAGTCCAAATCAAGGTCTCGGCCATATTGACTACTTTCCTGTCAGTAGCCCCAGGCGTTCCTTGGTTCCTTGGCTTGTAGATGATCTTCACATGACATCTGTCTGTGTGTGCCCACATCTCTGTGTGTAATCTGCTCTTTTTACAACTCAGTGATTAATATTAAATTACATCCACTGGTTTAGGGACCAGAATTTCAATCCGTATTTTTGAGGGGACAATTCAATCTATAGCACTCTTTGTCAATGCCATTGCTGAATTCTGAGACCTATTCGTGGCCAATCTAATTATGGTTTTTGATAGCAGAAGACAAAGCTCCAATCTGAAGCCAGTCTCTTTCTGCTTTGCATAGCAATTTCCATTCGAAACTCTTTCAGTCTTTTATGAAGCTGACATTGGGTTCTGTAGAACTTGCTTCAATCGGGAACAATTGAAGTGATGAAGCTAATGCCTCAGAAATAGTCACTGGTTGCTGACTGTGGTGTTCATTGCTGTGCCCGTTCGCCTGTGACCAGAGATCAACCTTACGTTGGTGTGGTTCTGCTGCTGCCAGTAGTGAGAATTAGCCACAGATGTGATACTCACAATACTTGAGGATTTTCCAATACCTGGGATTCTGTCCTGGCCTTTTCTAGATTCCTAAATACTCACTTAGGGAAAAAAAAAAAAAATCGTAATTGAACCCCTTTTTTATTTGGAAGAAATTCCAAATCCATCAAGTACACCATGATTCGAACAGACACAAATCAGCATTGTTTAAATGTGAAAAAACTGCACACTCCAAGGCTGAAATGGACCAAGATGATATGAACCTTAGAGGAATTTTCCTGGCTAAGACATTGGCAATTCCAGAATGCTGTTCTGAACCAGGTGATTGTTGCCATAAGAACAGGAGAATGCAATGTAGACAGATCTAATTTTTTAAAAAATACAGAGCCATTTTATTTTTGTGAAATAGTCTATTTTTTCAAATGCTGGGCCATTAAAAAATTTCTCTGTGGTTTTTAGAAAACATGCCTGTTGGTTGGATACAGCTTGAGGGCTGCCAGTTGGAGACCTCTAGAAGCGTGGACTTCAGGACACTGGATAAAATTCAGGACACAGGCATTCTGCTCTTCGCTTAATAATGTTTTGTGCCTTGGGCGAATTGCTCCAGCTCTTGGATTGTCAATTTTCTTAAATGTAAAATGAAGCTCTTTATTGCATTAGGTGGACGAGCTCTAATACGTCTAGTTCCTGTTGTGTTGTTATGTGCTGTTGAGTCAATTATGACTCTAGTTCCCAGGCATCAAAAATCTAACACGTTCTGAACTGAATCCTCTTTTCCTCTCAAGGAGTCTCTGGGTGGTACAGATGATTAATACACTGGGCTGCTAACCAAAAGGTTAAAGGTTCAAGTCCACCCAGAGGTACCTTGAAGAAAGGCCTGGTGATCTGCCAGCCTTCATCCTGTTGCCAGAGTGATCTTTTTAACATAAGCACTTGACCAAACCATTTCAAAATTATGTCCACAAAATTGTTCTTAGAATAAAGTTGTATCCCTAGTGAATAACGTAGTCATTTAGTGACACACAAAAACATATGGTGGATGAAAAGACAGATGAATGAAATTATTCTTTGTTAAATCTCATTTTTTTATGTACAGTAGTAAAATGTTACCCCCTTTTGGACATTGGTTTAATTATTGGCTCAAAAACTTTAATGGCACTTTGTGTTGGATCAGAGAATATTTTGATTTTTGATTGAAAAAAATTTTAAAAATATGACATCAGATCTAGTTTTTTATTGGCCGAGTAGTCAACCCTTGAAAAATAAAGAAGCCTACTAATGTACACAATTAAGTAAAAAAAAAAAAAATTATGGAATGTATAAAACATCATCTAAATTATTTTTATATTTTAGTTAAATGTATGGCTTCACTACAGTCTGGGTGTGTCCACCTTAAAACAAAATCTTGATTCTTTAATAGATATATACAAGCCAGAACATTTTTTCCTTTTAATTTTGGAAATAACTCGTCATTTGGAATATTTTAATAATGAAATTCTTTGTAATGTGAGCCATGCCTGCCTCCTTAGTTTTTCTGTTTGGGGACCACTCACACATTGAATTTCCTTAGAAAGTTGTGAAACATATACATTCCACAACACCCAGATACTTCTCTGTTGTGAAAGAATTCATGGTGGCTGCCTTAGCACAGAAAGTCTGTTTGTCTCATTCTTTTCTGGCCAAATCGTACGTGAAATGGGGAGACAACTGTTTTATTGCTAATTTCAGTATTCAATCACTGGCGAGCCCCCTTCCTCATAATGGCTACCCTTAGTGCGACAAAATGTCAGCGAGGATGCGCAATGAAGCCCTTGGAATTAGCCACTCATGGTAATTATAGGTTCCACTGATGAATCCATCTTTGACCTGGAAAGAAAAGTCATAAATTCACATATATGAACAGGAGGAGCAGGTGAACTGCTACGGGAGGCTGCATTTTTATTTTATTTTGGTTTTTTTTTTTTTTTTGGTGCTCCTTGGCTCTGCAAACACCATCTTGTCAGGATTATTTTCAGGTTATTTGTCTAGAGTTGAAAGGAAGGCAATGTTATTTATTTTGTGGATTTACATGCTATTTCTACAAAATAATCTCTCTTTAAAAATGTATAAAACATTGTATTAAATCAGAAAGGAAATATTAGTTTTGGTGTCGCTTGTAATCCAGGTAGATTGAGCAAGGCATTGTTGGAAAAGGACTGGACTGCATTTCAAAAGGAGAGCAATAAAAACCACATAGTCTGTATCGCAGGAGTGAGCAAAAAGCAAAATATGAAGGAATGTCACGCCTAATCCGTGGTATTAAAAAAAGGAGGGAGACTATGTATCCTTCCGCATTCAACTGCACTGTTGTCTTCTATCAAAGGGCAGCTGGTAGGTCAGAAAGGGCACTACATTCGAAGTCAGAAGATTTAGGTCCCAGGTGTGGGCCTGCCAATGACTGGTTAGAGGACGCTGGGCAAGCGAATTAACCTTTTAGAGTCTTGGCTTCTCAGCTGTGAAATGGGAATAATGATTGACAGGGTTACTGTGAGACTCAAATGACACGATGTATGTGAAATGGTTTTGAAAACCAAAACAGGCACATGTAAGGGGTTACTATTGTTTTTATTGCTACACTAATTTTAGTAACGAATCCAGATCTGTGACACTATCATTGTATACTCCTATTTTACGAACTCATCTAGAGTCCCATATGCCTTCTCTGGTAATTAAGAGCATCTCATGACTTCTGTGTCTTGTAGAATCTAGCAGTGTAGACAGTGTTTTTGCTGATGTCAGAAGCAACGAAGAGAACATGGATGATTCTTTACCAAAGAAATCATTATTCGTTATTTTTCCTTATTTAAATTATATTATTGAAACTTTTATGATATCATCGGTCAGCTTAGACTCACAGGCTGACATAATTTTAGAGGTGGCAGGGAACTAGAGATATAAATTCCCAGTACCTTATATTATTACCATGAAAATTGACACCCAGAGAGGCTAAGTGACTCATCCAAGGATACAGAGCAAGTTAAGTGATGTAGATTGACTCTCAAAACCTTCTTTGAAGATTCTCCAATTTTCTGTTCGAGTTTCTTGACTAATGCAATAAAAATCAACTCTGTATAAAGTTAAATAAAAGAGGGAATGACCTAAAAAAACAACAGGAAACTTGTGAGCCAGAGAATTAATTCAAAGGGATATCTAGAAGCTGTGTGGCTGAAACAATCTGACTGGGATGCTAATACTTGCTGCCACAAACAAACCCCAAATATCCTTTATCAGTAGGTTCAAAGTCCTAGAAAGGAATATCCAATGAACTAAGCATTGCTGGAAACCCTGGTGGCACCAGGTGCTCCTTGGAAACTCTGTGGGGCAGTTCTACTCTGTCCTATAGGGTCACCATTAGTCGGAATCGACTCGACGGCAGTGGGTTTGGTTTTTTGGTTTAGGGCATTGCTTGAAGCCTAGCGGCCAGATGATGGGAGGATGGACCTCCCCGATCAGCTTTTGAAGTGGGGGGTAGACATTGCAATCCGCTAATAATATATTAAGTGTGGGAATGTTACCCAAAGTGGGGAGGATTGAATATTGAAGAGAAAAAAAAAAAAAAAGAGAGAGAGAAACAGCAAATGTTCATCAAAGGCCACAGTTTTGGATGTACAAGATCCATTCACTCTTTCCTAAAATAGCTCAGCTGTCCTTCATACAACCAAGTGCACCCTTCTCCTCCCAAGGGAGCCCATTGAAACTATCATTAGTTATATCATCAGCTCTAAGTGCATGGAGTTGCCCATTCTTTCTCTGGTTCAGATTTAATCCCTATTTAATATCTTGAATATATCAGCAATAGTGTAAAGTTAACCACTACCAATGCATCTTAGGTGAAATAAAAGGAGAAATGGACAAGAAAAGCAAAATTGCTTTTATAAAGCAAAGGAGATATGTGTAGATGCTACAGTTCTGCTTTCTGCAGCTGACCACCAAGATCAGAGCTTGTATTCATGGACATCCATTCCATATTCTCTTTAACCTTAGTCAGTGCCTTATCTTAGACCAATCGTGGTTCCTAAATAAACTGAGTCCTTGGTGAATAGTACTGCACTAATTTTTGTGAGTGAAAATGGTTTGAGGAAGCAAGATGACTAGGTTCCATTCGGAGTCTCTGCTCTTTGCATTATGTAGCAGAAACCTTATATTTACCTGATAATCAGACTTAAATCCTCAGCTAATACTGTGACCTATTCCCGTGAGACCAAGAACTTGGTTTGGGTTTCGTCCCTTAAACGTTGTGGCTTTTATCTCCCACCTTCTGACACACACGTGTCTTCCCACAATATTTGATCTATCTTTACTCCTGGGTTTTCAGATCCTATTAGCATGATGCCATTAGTAGACTAACCAGCATTAACATTTGTTAGATGGTAAAATCCCTGAGGACTAAATTTTTGGGCAGGAAAGAATAAGGACACACGCAGAGAGAGAAAGAATTCTACTGAACTTGCTACGTGAAAATGAACTGCTTTGGCTGGGTGTTCTCTGCTTATTGGGTCTTTTGTTTCAGAAGTTTTCTACCAAGTGCTAGGGGCTAGACTGATTCACTCCATTAAGGAGCTGACATTTGGAACAGCTGCTACAGTTCCAGTCCCCCACTTTATTAAGCCTACCATGGTCCTTTGCCATTCTTCAAGTCACTTTCATCTTCTGCAGTACACAAAGTGAAAATTTGAATTTCTAGAAATCACTACTCCTACATCTTTCAGGTCTTTGATGATGGCATTAATGCCTGTGAGCACACAAAAATGGGCTATTTTCTTTGGTTATACACTCGAGCTAATGAGCACTGGTGGAACAGGGGTTAAGCACTTGGCTGGCAATGAAAAGGTTGATGATTCGAACCTACCCAGTGGCTCCGTGGAAGAAAGAACTGGCAATTTGTTTCCATAAAGATTACAGCCAAGAAAACCCAGTTGGGGCAGTACTACTGTGTCACGTGGGGTTGCCGTGAGTCAGAATCAACCTGACAGCACACCACACCACCACCACCACCACCACCCGCGAGGTGGGAGTTGGAAGGAGGCTTTCATTCAAACATAATACTCCTCACACCAGGGAACCAGTGTAGAGAGGCTGGCAGTGCTGAGGATAGTTCCTTAAATTATATGCCTTATAACAGGTTAAATATTGGTGATGGGTCAAGGTCCCAGGAGGCTTACTATGACATGGACTTGCCTCAAAGGGAAATTTATCATCTGAACATTGAAAGTTTGATGAACAGCAGGGACATTCTGAATCCACAGAAATTAACTCAGTCAGTGACCAAAAGTCCTTTGTATATTTCACTTTTTTTTTCTTTTTTTTTACAGTGTTCAGCTATCTTTGTAAATGATCACAGGTTCTATTGGGGACAGTGAAGAGTATTACTTATAATATGCAATTTTATTGTTGTTTATAGGGATCTTCTTCAAGGAAGTAGTTTTTTCATTGTTTCTGGCTTCCGCATTTGTAAACGGATTCACGTATGACGTGGGTGAGGGGCTGTGACTCTGTTGTGGAGATTTTTGTGAAATCTCTAGTCATTAGACCTGGATGTGCTTTGGTTACACAAATTGGTAAAATCTTTGCGGTTGTGCCATTTACTTTGGTCCTAAGGATTCTATGATTGCTTAGCCACAGTCACACTTTACAAATGAGACTTTCGTGATTACCATGCTGGCTTTGTTTCCCATTATGGTAACAATGTCCACTGTTATTCTTCTGACAAAATACTAAATACTTTGACTCCGGGGCCCTGGGATCCTTCCATCTGCCCAGAGACAAACAAATGAAAAAAACCCATTGCCTTCTAGTTGATTTCAACTCATGGTGACCCGATGTGTTACAGAGTAGAACTGCTCCATAGGGTTTTCTTGGTTCTAACCTTTATGGAAATGGATAGCCAGGCCTTTCATTCTCTGTGTCACTGGGTGGGTCTGAACTGCCAACCTTTAGGTTAGTGGCTTAGTGCAAACTTCCTGTGCTATGCAGGGACATTGTTCAGAAATCAGGGAGTTAAAAATAGTCTGTGTCTTTTCTTACAAAGAAAGGATTGACTCTAGTATAATCAGAAAAGCAAATTATTGGCAGAGTAGCTTTCAGAATAGTTGGGAAAGTTGTAGGATCTGGCTAGAACAGGATTTCTTCCATCTCAGGGCACAGAAGCAAGCTTCTTACGTAGATTGTGACTCCACCATTGCCATACAGTGGATATCACTGCGGTATCTCTGCTACTAGGCACAGCTTTGTTCTCTGGCAACATTGTTACTAGACAGTAGATGCCACTTCCACAGGTGGAACCAGTTCTTAGCTGTCTTCTGCTTCTTTGAATCTTTCACTTTATGCTCTAAGCCCCAGTCAGGAATGTTTCGTTGGGTGAACCTAGATCATGGGTCGGGGAGAACAAGTATTTGACCTTTATGATTTCCATAGTGGATAGTGAGACTCTGCTTCACAACAAAATCCAAATAATAGTGGATTACTCAAATGTAGGAAGGGAGTTCAAATGACAAGTTGCCAAAATTTTGCCAGATTTTCCTGTAGAGTCTTTTTTTAATTCACCAATTGGCAACCAGTATCCAATGCAGTATCTACCCGTAATGCTAAATTCACCGTCCTTCAATGAGCAGCCTTGGGATCCGATTCCACAAATATTGCCAGTATCATTAGCCCCTAGAGAACAACCACTAAATTATCTTTGAAAATACTGGAATCCCTGAACAATGTATGCCTCACTATCTTCATAAAAAGATACTGAGCCTTTCTGAGGGAATGTGATTGCATGTGTGTGTGTATGTGTGTGTGTGTAAGGCAGTGAACAGATCATTCATTATAAATTAAACCCATTGCCGTCTGGTTGATTTCAACTCATAGCGACCCTATAGGACGGAGTAGAACTACCCCATAGGGTTTCTAAGGAGTGGCTGGTGAATTCGAACTGCTGACTTTTGGTTAGCAGCAGAGCTCTTAACCACTCTGCCACCAAACCAAAGACCAAACCTGTTGCTGTTGAGTAGATTCCAACTCATAGTGACCCTATAGAACAGAGTAGAACTGCCCCATAGGGTTTCTAAGGAACTACTGGTGGATTCGAACTGCTGACCTCTTGATTAGTAGCCATAACTCTTAACCATTGTGCCACCAGGGCTCAACCAGGGCTTCTCATTATTAATTAGTATCTGCCAAAATCTTTGAAAAACTTATTCTTCTCTGTGTTTTACTTATGCCAAAAATTTCTGAAACTTCAACCTTTTTTTTTTTTTTGATGGACTTCCATTTCAGTGAACTGCTGATCAAACTGTCAGAACCACTTAGATCTCATTTAGCCACCTCTCTTAAACCAGAATCTCTGCTAGTTGTCCCATGTATTCTTTTCCTGTGGCTCCTGTTACAAAGTACCACAGACTAGATGACTTAAAAACAGAAATCTGTCCTGTTATGCTTCTGGGGACAGAAGTTTGAAATCCAGGTGTTGGCAGGGCCATGCTCTTTCCAAACCCCTAGGGGAGGATCCTTCCTTATCTTCTAGCTCCTGCTGGCCCTGGGCAGTTCTTGGCTCATGGCAGTGTAGCCCCAATCTCTGTGGTCTGTGTCTCTTCTTAAAGGGACTCCAGTCATACTGGATTAAGGGTCTACCCTAATCCACTATGACCTCGTCTTAACTACTTCTGAAACTAAATAATTCCTTACTTATTTACTTAATTCCAAATAAGGTCACATTCTGAGGCTTTCGGAAGGACATGAACTTTGGGGGGACAATATCCAATCCAGAAAGTACTCTTACTGACAAATTCACCCATATATGACAGTATGTTCTTCCCTCATTCATCAAGTACTCTTAGAATCCAATTCCACAAATATTGCCAAGTCTTGCCAATATAAATTGGTGAGCTTTTATAATTATATTTAAAATTTAAAACATATACTACTGAGTTTGAGTCTGTATTTGGCTCTCTGGTGGACATAATGGGAATGGAATTTAGTTACAGGTCTGAAGGCAAGATGAGGTATTTGTTAATTGTGTGTGAGTTGTGAGTTGGGCAAGATATCAGACAGCCAAAAAATGCCATTACTGAGTTAAGATGTGAACTAAGGTTCACATCATTTTTGTTGGGTCTTTAGTGTTAGGTACTGAGGAATACCTGAAATTGTGATAAAGAGTCAGAATGTTACTCAGGGTGCAGCATTCAACAACCAAAAGATTCAAACTGTGTGCCCCTGAGGGAGTCACATTTTATGCCTTAGCAGCAATTTCCCCTTCCTTGTAAAAACAAGGTGATACGTTGTCATTGAACCCAGCTTCCCCAGTGGTACTTGGTAAAAGACTGTACTAATTTGCAAAGAAGTTGGAAATAGGATTGGAAAAAGTGTCCCTTGTCATTTCCTTTTGTGACTGCACGTTGTATTGAGCTGATCTATTTATAGATTTGTCCTACTCACTAGATTCTGAGCTCCTTGACATCACCAGGAAACGTATTCTACTATCATCACAGGCACAGAGTAGGCTCAATGAATGTTAGTAAAGTAAGCAACCTCTGTAAAATATGCTAATGAAGCTTGAGATGCAGCATTACCTAAGTCAAAGCCGAGGTCCACACAATCACCAAGTTCTACAGAAAACTGCAGGTGCAAATTTTAGACAAACATCAATAACACATTACGTTTAAGTTTTAGGCATTTGGGCCCAACTTTATGTCAAATGGCAAGATGAGATGAAGGGCTAGAGCTTATTTTACTGCCTCTGAAGGTACGCTTGTCTCTTTTGGGCTTTTCTGGTTTGGAACTAAGAGGGGAATGTAAAATTCTTGAGCAAAACTATGAAGCAAATTATTCAAAAATAAGACACTTGGTTAGAACTCGTGGAGTGGCACTGGAGGCAATGGGATTGTACTCTGTAATTACTAAGACAGACAGCTATTCAGGATGGGTCTGTCTGACAACACAGAGCAATCAGAGAAGGGCAGCTTGAACCAAATGGCTGGTCATCATGATTTCAAGTAGTTACCACCAGTGATGGCGTGGCAATGTTCTCTTTTAGACAAGAAGTGCAAAACCAGCCACCACTCATCCTATGGGTTTTTTTTTTTTTTTTACTTTGTACATGGGAAACTTACCTTCTTCCATGAGGGATGATAATGATTGAGGGGAAGTGGTCTGGGAAGGGGCTGTGAGACCTACTAACACTGTGCCGTTTGTTTTTCCTTCATAAATCCCTGATTTGCCTTCTGCCACAGGCAGGAAAATAGCCAACACTTAGAGGTCAGAGGGCTGGCTACTCATCGTTTTGTTCTGCTTAGTCACATTTGTATGCTCTTCAAATTTGAGCTTTGGGATGGTTTTCCTCTCTACTGAATAAAACAGTAATGACCTTAACCTGAGCTTGATCAATGAACACACATTTCTACTCTTTCCTTCATTTTCAAGGCACCTGAAATTTGCAAGGGCAGAAATGGCATTCAACAAAGCACTCGGCAGACTCCATCCAAGGTAAGTCTCTATTTAAAGCACTCGGTAGACTCCAGGAGATGCTGGAAATCAGGTCATGGGACAGAGCCTCAAGAGCCTGGGAATCTCTTCCCGACTGTGCTAATGATTTGCAGTGCCTTCCTGGGACTGTGTCACTCTATTTCTGAATCTCTTTTGCCATTATGTGTCTAGCCATCCACGCTCAGGAAGCAGTGGGACTGCTGTGAGAGGCTCGGTGGGAGAACAAGGCCATATGCTTCTAGACATTCCACTCCAGACATGCTAACTCTTGACTTAGGAAGATCAGATGGTTCATAAGTGTATTTGGACCTGGCAGATTTCTCGTAATTTTATTTTCACTATGAGGTTTCAAATGAAGACATTAAAGATTGGCATCTATGGGTTCTGATTACTTGGGATTTTTAAATTTTAATTATTAGGAAAGGAGATTTTTGAAAACATTTTTAAAAAATTGCTACAACTTTTAAAAAGTTTTTACTATGAAATAAATTTAAACATGCACCAAAGTAAAAGGATTAGTATGATATCCTCCGTACCCAAACTCAGCTTCGACAGTTAACTACTTGTGACAGTCGTGTTTCATCTCTCGTGGAAGCAAGTATTTGGAAAGAGACCTTTTTTTTTTTCTTTTTCTCAATGAGAGGTTTTTCTCTTCCAAAATATTTATATGGTAACATTATATATATACTGCCACGTCTTGCCAATATAAATTATATATATTTGTTGTTGTTGTTGTTAGGTGCTGTTGAGTTGGCTCTGACTCATAGTGACCCTATGCACAACAGAATGAAACACTGCCCAATTCTGCCCCATCCTTACAGTCATTGTTATGTTTGAGCTCATTGTTGCAGCCACTGTGTCAATACACCTCGTTGAGGGTCTTCCTCTTTTCCGCTGACCCTGTACTCTGCCAAGCATGATGTCCTTCTCCAGGGACCGATCCCTCCTGACAACGTGTCCAAAGTATGTAAGACGCAGTCTCGCCATCCTTGCTTCTAAGGCGTGTTCTGGTTGTACTTTTTCCAAGATAGATTTGTTCGTTCTTTTGGCAGTCCGTGGTATAGTCAATATTTTTGGCCAATACCACAATTCAAAGGCATCAATTCTTCTTCGGTCTTCCTTATTCATTGTCCAGCTTTCACATGCATGTGATGCCACTGAAAATACCATGGCTTGGCACACCTTAGTCTTCGAGGTGACATCTTTACTTTTCGACACTTTAAAGAGATCCTTTGCAGCAGATTTGCCCAATGCAATGTGTCCTTTGATTTCTTGACTGCTGCTTCCATGGGTATTGTTTGTGGATCCAAGTGAAATGAAATCCCTGACAACTTCGATCTTCTCTCTGTTTATCATGATGCTGCTTATTGGTCTGGTTGTGAGGATTTTTGTTTTCTTTATGTTGAGGTGTAATCCATACTGAAGGCTGCGTAGGAAAAAGGACCCGGCAGTCTACTTCTGAATAGAATTAGCCAATGAAAACCTTATGAATATGTATATGCATATATATGTATATATGTGTGTATGTGTGTATATTATATATATATATATATATATAAACCAGTCGCCATGGAGTCAGTTCTGACTAATAGCAACCCTACAGGACAGAGTAGAACTGCCCCATAGGGTTTCCAAGGAGCAGTTGGTAGATTCGAACTGCTGGCTTTTTGGTCAGCAGTCAAGCTCTTAACCACTGAGCCACCAGGGCTGCATGTATATACACAATGCACAAACCTTTTATGTAAGTGACCACACCCATTTTCCATAGCGCATGTCAAGACATAAAACATTTCCAGCACCTCACAAGCCTTCCTCATGCTCCTCCTAGCCATTACCCTTTCCCAGTAAAGGTATCCATTTTTCAGATTTCTATCAGTATAGATTAGTTTTACCTGTTTTAAATTATATGAACGGAACCATATTGTATATATTCTTATATGTCTGTCTTTGCGCATTCAAAATCACGTCTGTGAGATTCGTCCATATTATTGTGTTTCAGTTACTTGTTCATTGTCACTGCAATGAAGTATTCCAATAGGTGAATATACCACAATTTATTTATCTGTTCCATTGCCAGCCATTCCATGGGAGAAAGATGTGACAGTCTGCTTCTGTAATCATTTACAGCCTTGGAAACCCTATAGGGCAGTTCTACTCTGTCCTGTAGGGTCACTATGAGTCAGAATCGACTTGACGGCCAAGGGTTTGGCTTCTTTTTTTATGGACCTTTTTTGTCAGTTTTTGGATATTACAAATTATGCTACTATGAACAGTCTGACACACGTGTTTCAGTGTACCAATGTCCCTGTTTCTGTTGGGTATATATCTAGGAGCGGAACTGGTGTATTCTGAGGGTATGCGTGCATTCAGTTTTAGTAGGTACTGACATAGAGATTTCCAAAGTGGCTGTACCAATTTACCCTTCCACCAGCATTGAATGAAAGTTCTAGTTGATACATACCTTGCCAATACTGACATTGTTTTTCTTTTTCATTTTTGCCATTCTGGTGTATAGTAAGTAGTACATGGAATTGTTATTTAAATCTGCATATTTTATGATGGTTAGTTGTATGAGGCTATCTTCATATGCTTATTGATATTTTCGTAAAGAGCTTGTTCAAGATTTTTGTCCATGTTTAAATGGGTTGTCTGTCCTCTTTGTTGATTTATATGAGTTATTTATATATTATGGATACAGATCCTTTTTTTGACATTTGTACTGCAAAGATTGCTCACACTCTGGCTTGCCTCCTAATGTCTTTGGATGGACAAAAGTTCTTAATTATTAAGAAGTATAATTAATCAATATTCTGGCTTAAGTTTAATGTCATTTTTGTGTTTTGTTTAAGAAATTTTTGTCTATTCCCAGGCTATGCAGATATTTTCCTATGTTATCTTCCAGGGGCTTTATTGTTTTATCTTTCACATTTAGGTCTTCAATCCATATGGAATTGGTTGATAATTTTATATGGTGTGAGAAAGGGCTCAAGATTCAATGTTTCCATATATGGGTATGTAATAGGTTGATCAGAATATAATGAAATTATCATCATTTCCCCATTATATCATGGTGGTGCCAATCCTGTGAGCCAGCAGAGGTCTCCAGCCTGCTTTCTCATCTACAGATTTGGGACTTTCCAGCCCCCACAATTTCATGAGCCATTTCCTTGAAGTAAACATCTCTCTCTGTCTGTCTATGTATCTATCTGTCTGTCTGTCTGTCTATCTGTCTACTTATCTATCTGTCTATCATCTATCATCTCACTGATTTTGGTCCTCTAGAGAACCCAGTCTAAGATAACACCTTTACAGAAGTACAACCAGAATGTTCCTCAGAAGTGAGGATGGGAAGACATTGACTTGCTTACTTTGGACACGTTATCAGGAAAGACCAATGTCCAATCTCTAGAAAAGGGCATCATGTTGAGTAAAGTAGAGAATAAGAGAAAACTGCAGAAACCCTCAGTGAGACGGATTGCCACAATCATTACAACAATGAACTCACACATACCAGCTACCGTGAAGATGGCATAGTAGCAGGCAACGTTAGGCAACGTTTTGCACTCTTATACATTAGGTTACCGTGAGTTAGAGCCAACTTGATGACAATCAACGACAATGCCTTTACAATACTGAGTCTTCACATTCGTAAGACTAATATATTTTTCCATTTATATAGGTCTTTTAAAATATTTTGAGATAAAATTCACATAACATAGAATTCACCATTTTAAAGTGTACAGTTTGGTGGTTTTAGTGTACAGGTAGCCCCTGACTTATGACATATTTCAGTTATGACAAACTGTATTTATGAGTGCCTGATTTCTTTCTTTTTTTTTGGTATGTTGTATCATTAGTAATATATACTACATACAAAGCCACAGCACGTAATTTGCTGTTATCATTCTCAGATGTTCACACGCAGATGTCCAAATTTATGGTTTATAAAGATATTGATAATAGAAGGCAATAATAATGAAAACTGAAAAAATACGAGATATTGGGCTTACGTCAGAACCGACTTACATTGCAGTAGTCGGAACGGAACCTTGTCGTAAGTCCCTGTTGTAAATCGAGGGTTACCTGTATTCATACAATATTATACAGCCATCACCACTATCAAGTTCCAGAACACTTTTATCATCCCAAAAAGAAACTATGTACCTATTAAACAGTCACTCCTCATTTCCCTGGTCCTACAGCCATTGGCAACCGCCAACCTATTTTCTGTTTCTGTGGAGTTGCCTATTCTGGACATTTCATATAAGTGGAATCATACATTATGTGGCTTTTTGTATCTGGTTTCTTTCACTTAGCGTAATGTTTTCAAGGTCCATCTATGTTGTAGCATGTGTCAGTACTTTATTCCTTTTTATTAGTGAATAGCATTCCATTATATGGTTATACAATGTTTTGTTTCTCCATTTACCAGTTCATGGACATTTGGGTTGTTTCCACTTTTTTGATACTATAAATAATGATGCTATGATGTTCATGTACATATTTTTGTGTAGACATACGTTTTCAATTCTCTTGGGTATATATTCCTAAGAGTGGAATTGCTGGATTATAAGGTAACTTTATGTTTAAATTTTAAGAAACTACCAAAGTGTTTTCCAATGAGGCTGAACCATTTTACATTCCCAACAATGTACAAGGGTTCCTAGTTCTGTACATCCTCTCCAACACTTATTTTCTCTTTTTTCAATTATGGCTATTATTAGTTTCCCAGGGCTGCTGAAACAAATTACCACAAACCGGGCAGCTCAAACCACAGGAATTTGTTCTCTCACATTTCTGGAGGCCTGAAGTCTGAAATCAGGTATTGAAGGGGTTGATTCATTGTGGAGACTCTGAGAAAGAATTTGTGCCGACTCTGAGAAAGAATTTGTGCCATGTTTCTCTCATAGCTTCTGGTGGTTTCCTTGGCTCGTAGATATATCACTCCAATCAATCTCTGCCTCTGTCTTCACATGGCCTTCTCTTCTGTGTTTTTATGTGTCTTCTCCTTTTCTGTCTCTTATAAGCATATTAGTCATTAGCTTTAGGACCAAAAGGTCGGCAGTTCAAATCCACCAGGCGGTTCTTGGAAACTCTGTGGGGCAGTTCTACTCTGTCCTATAGAGATGCTGTGAGTTGGAATCGACTTGATGGCATGGGGTTTGGTTTTGGTTTTTCTAAATCCAGGATGATCTTATCTCCAGATCTTAATTACATCTGCAAAGACCCTGTTTCCAAATAAGGACACATTCACAGGTACCAGGAATTAGGACTTGGACGTATCTTTTGGGGGCCACTATTTTTTTTTTATTCAACTCACTAGGGAGCCCTGGTGGTACAATGGTTAAAGCGCTTGGCTGCTAACTGAAAGGTTGGCAGTTTGAATTCATCAGCTGCTTCATGGGAGAAAGATGTGGCAGTTTGCTTCCACAAAGATTTACAGCCTTGGAAACCATATGGGACAGTTCTACTCTGTCCTATAGGGTCGCAGTGAGTCAGAATCGACTTAATGGCAGTGGCTTTTTGGTTTTTTATTCTTATCTCAGCACCACACCATCTTGATTACTGCAGCTTTGTAATAAATTTTAAAATTAGGAAGTGTGAATCCTTGAACTTTTTCTTTCTCAAGATTCTGTTGGCTTTTTGGGGTTCCATTCAACCCCATATAAATATTATGACTAGCATGTCAATTTCTGCAAAAAATAAAAAAAAGCAGTTGGAATTTTGAAAAATATTGGATTGGATCTGTAGATAAATTTGGGTAGTATTGTCATCTTAGCAATATTAAGTTTCAAAATCTGTAAACGTAGTATGTCTTTCTGTTTATTTTGCTCTTTAATTTCTTTCAACAATGTTTTGTAGTTTTCAGTACACAAGTCCTGTGCATTTTGGTTAAAACTTTTCTTAAGTATTTTCTTATGCTACTGTAAATGGAATTGTTTTCTTAATTTCATTTTAATATTGTTCAGGACAAATTTGCTGAACTCATTTATTAACTCTAATAGTTTGTGTGTGTGTGTGTGTGTATTCTTTAAGGTTTTCTATATATGGGATTATGCCATCTGCATACAGAGATAGTTTTACTTCTTCCTTCCCAATCTGGATGCCTTTTATTTCTCTTTCTTGCTTAATTGTCATGGCTACAATATTTAATACACTTTTGAATAGAAGTGGTGAGAATGGACATACTTATCTTTTTCCCTGATCTTAGAGGGTAAGCATTCAATCCTTCACCACAGACTATAATGTTAACTGTGGGTTTTTCATAAATGACCTTTGTCATGTTGAAGTTTTTTTTCTAGTCTAAATGTTCTGAGTGTCTTTTGAACACTAGATTTCATGCAAAACAAAACAAAACAAAAAAACCCCAAACCTGTGGCCCTCAAGTCAATTCCGACTCATAGCGACCCTATAAGACAGTGTAGAATTGCCTCATAGAGTTTCCAAGGAGCAGCTGGTGGATTCAAACTGCTGACATTTTGGTTAGCAGCCAAGCTCTTAACCACTGTGCCACCAGGACTCCGTAAGGATGTGGGGTTTCTTCAAGTGCTTTTTCAGGGCTTATTGTGATGATCCTGCGGAATTTTTTCCTTCATTTTATTAAAATAGTGTATTAGATCGATTGACTTTCATATACTGAATCACCCTTGCATTCCTGGAGTAAATCCCACTTGGTGTTTTTTTGCTAGTATTCTGTTGAGGATTTTTGCTTCTATACTCATAAGGGATATTGGCCTGTAGTTTTCTTAGTGTCTTTGTCGGGCTTTGGTATCAGGTTAATACTGGCCTCATGCAATGAGTTTGAAAGTGCTTGCTCCTCTTCTATTTTTTGGAAGTATTCAAAAAGAATTGTCATTGACTCTTCTTTAAATGCATGATAGAATTTATCAGTGAACCAACAGGACCATGGTTTTTCTTTGTTGAAAATTTTTGATTACTCTTTCAATCCCTTTACTTGTTATAGCTCTGTTTTGCTTTTCTATTTCTTCTTGCATCAGTTTTGGAATTCTTGGAATATTTTTGTGTTCTTGGAATACACGTATAGCATGCTGATTTTCAGTATTCCTTCTTTTCTAATTGATGCATTTATATGTCTAAATTTTCCTCTAAGCACTGTGTTAGCTGCACATTACAAGTTTTGATGTTTTGTATTTTCATTACCATTTAGTTAAAATTGTTCTAAATTTTTTGTAATTACTTCTTCTGCCCATAAGTTATTTAGAAATATATTTCTTGTTTTCAGAAAACCTGGAAATTTTAATGTTCTGCTTTCGTTATTGATTTCTTGCTTGATTACATCATGGTTAGAGAATATACCAAGTGTGATTCAGTCCTTTGCTTTCAAGCTTCGCACATTCTTTTTACTACATGCTTCTTATAAGCAACATATACTTGGATTTTTAAACACTGATTATAAAACATTTGTCTTTTATTTGGATTATTTACATTTCAGGTAATGTAATTACTGATATACTTGTTTTTAAGTCTAGCGTTTGAAATGTATTTAAAGTTGCTTTTTGACCAATAATATAGAGAATTTGGGTAAATATTCAATACGAACTTGAAATAGTTAAGTTCATTTTATTAATCATGTTGCTTGTATTTTCTGTATCTTTTCTTTTCTTTTTTTAATTTGTTCATTTTAACTTTTACTGAGAGAGGTGTTGTCGTGGGTTGAATTGTGTTCCCCAAAATATGTGTGAACTTGCCTAGGCCATGATTCCCAGTATTGTGTGGTTGCCCTCCATTTTGTGATTGATATAATTTTCCTGTGTGTTATAAATCCTAACCTCTGCCTGTAGTTAATGAGGCAAGATAAGGTTATATTAAGGAGGATTAGGGTGGGATGTAACACCTTTGCTCAGGTCACATCCCTAATCCAATGTAAAGGTAGTTCCCCTGAGGTGTGGCCTGCACCATCTTTTATCCTACAAGAGATAAAAGAAAAGGGAAGTGAGCAGAGAGTGGGGACCTCACACCACCAAGAAAGCAGCACCAAGAGCAGAGTGTGTCCTATGGACCAGAGGTGCCTGCACTGAGAAGCTTACAGACCAAGGAAAGATTGATGACAACCACCTTCCCCCAGAGCCAACAGAGAGAGAAAGACCTCCCCTGGAGCTGATACCCTGAATTTAGACTATGAGAAAATAAATTTCTTTTTGTTTTGTTAAAGCTATCCATTTGTGGTATGTCTGATAAAGCAGCACTAGATGACTAAGACAGGTGTTTTAAAATTTATCTCTGTAATTGTGGATTTAATTATTTCTTCTTTTAGCCATTTTTTTTGCTTTATATGTTTTGGAATTATGTTATTAGGTACTTACAAGTTTAGAATGTTAATCTTTCTGTTAAGTTATTCTTTCTAATTTTAAGATGTACCTCTTTATCTTTAAAAATACTTCTTGCCTTAAAATGTACTTTATCTGATATTAGTTGAACTAGACCAGAAGTTTTTTTAGAGTTTGCTATATATATATATGAAACTCTGGTAGCGTAGCATAGCATAGCGACCAAAAGGTCGGCAGTTCAAATCTACCAGGCGCTCCTTGGAAACCGTATGGGGCAGTTCTACCCTGTCCCATACGGTCACTACAAGTCAGAATCCACTCGATGGCAATGGGCTTATATATATATATATATATTTATATATATATATTTATATATATATATATAAAATGAATATAATTTCAGTTACCTTGAATTCAAACTTCCTGCATTCTTTTTACTACATGCTTCTTATAAGCAACGTATACTTGGATTTTTAAATACTGTCTTTTGTTTAGGTTATTTACATATTCAGGTAATATAATTACTGATATACTTGTTTTTAAGTTTAGCATCGTGCTATTTTTGTTCCTATTTTTACTATCCATTCATTGTTCTTTGTTTTGTTTTTCTCCTTACTAGTTTTGTTTTCAATTAATTGTATATATTTTTACAGTTACACTTCTTTAGCTCAGTAGTTACATAAACTTTTATTATTCTTTTCATGGTTGCAGTAAAGATTAAAACATGTGTCCTTGCTTTACTTGGGTCTAACTAAAATCAATACTTATATTCATGAATAATTCAAGGATATTATTTCACTTTAACTCTTTCTTTTTGCTCAATTGTTGTCATATATTTCAATTCATATAATTTAAACCCTGTCACATTAAAAAAATATTAGATTGGAAAATATTCATTTAGAGCTGATCACATATTTATTCTTTCTGGTGCTTTTCATTACTTTCTCCATTTCTGTGCTTCCTCTGGGATCATTTCTGTGGAAAAACTCCTTTAGTTTAATTCTTTTTAGTATTGTTCTGCTCATTAGGAATTCTCTCACTTCTTTTTTGTCTCAAAATGTTCATATCACTTTAATATTTGAAGATTTTAATCATGGCCCCAAATCAGTTGACTTTGTATTAATCAAGAGAGAGATTACCCTGCTTGGGTCTCACCTAATCAGGCAAACTCTTTAAAAGCAGAAATTTTACCAGCTGATTTTGGGGGAAGAAGACAAACAGTCATATTGTGAGCTGCTTGAGTATAATGTGGCATGTAGGAACTTAGAATGGTTCCCAACCAGAAGCTAGCAAAAAACAACAACAATGAAAAGAGGACCTCAGTAATACAACTGGGAAAAACCAAGTTCTATCAACAACCTGAAAGATTTTTGAAAAGGACCCAGGCCCCAAAGTGAGAACCACAGTCCTTGTCAACACCTTGATTCCAGTGTTGTGAGACCTGAACACAGAATTCAGTTGAGCCCTGTCTGAATTTCTGGTGTACAGAACTACGAGATAGTAAACGAGTGTTGTGTTAAGCCTCTAAGTTTGTTAAGTTTGTTACACAGCAGTATAAAACTAATACAAGTGTTTTTTTTTATTCTTTGCTTTTTAATCTTACAGAGAGGTCATAGAGCTTTTTGTGGGTTGATATCTTTCATTAGTTTTGGAGAATGTTTGTCCAATATTTCCTTATATATTACATCTATCCCATTTTTCTCTTTTATGTTTCTTGGTTTCCAAAATGATGCATATTAGGCATCTTCACAGTGTCTCACTTACTTTACGCACTTTTCTGTATTCCCCGCCCCCCGCCCCCTTTTTTTTTAACTTTCTGTCCTTCAAAGTGAAGATTTTTTTGCGGACCTAACTTCCAGTTTACTAATCCTCTTTTCTAATTTAATGTTAATTTAATTATTTTGCCATTTAATTCTTCTAATATGATGCGAAATTACCTTTTGAACTTTAATAGCTACTATTATCTATTCTCGTCTGGAATTCCTATGTGTTTCTTTTAAAAATTCATTACAGTTCTTTTGATAAAATTCTCTATCTCTACATCTGTTTTCTTGAGTATCTTAAACATCGTTAAAAAATACCTATATCTGATAACTCCAATATCGGGTCACTTATGCATCCATTGTTTCTTTTGATTTTCTGTCATTTGACCTTATTTCCTGAAATGCATTGTAATTTCTTGTTGAAAGATGGACACTGTGTATAGAAAATGTTAAAGAATTACATTTTCTGAATTACATCATTTTCTTCCAGAGGGGATTATATTCTCTTATGATAGTCCTGTGTAAAGCGTGCACAGACGGTCCTGTGTAAAGCGTGCACAGACGGTTCATTTTTTATTTTCACACAGTCCAACAGCATAGCTTTTCAGGTGTCTCAACTGGAAACTTTGGTGAATCTGTCAGAACTTGCCTCCATGTTGGTGGAACCAACACTAATTTTTGTCTTCCCAGCAACATGAGATTTCTGAAATTTCTTTATAATTTTCTAGCATCTTAGCAAATTGATTTGTGCTTTGTTTTTTGGCTTCATGTTCCATGCATGTGCTCCATAAGAGTTAGTAAAATGCTTTAAGAAGATGTTGCAAAATAGTGGGCTCGCTTTTCTAGCTTTCCCTTCTTTCTAAGATCTTTGATCTTTCAGACCTGGCTGTTTTCGTGGTCCTGGACTCCAAGTATTATCTCTCCAACTCAGTGAACCATCCATCGGTTCTAGGTCATTGTATTCTCTTTAGCCATTATGCCTCAAATTGCAAATTGGGAATGACTGGAGGAAAAACCTGTAGAAAGTCCAGATCACCTCAATTTGTTTCTCTTCTCCCTAGGGTTTTGTCTCCTCTAAATTCTAGTTATTTTTATTTATTTCTGCTTCTTTCAATGCTTATTTTTAAAATTTCATCCAGCTTTTAAATTTTTTCTTCATGGGGGAATTCTTCTGGTCAGCTACTAGAACTCAGTTAGTAGTAAGACTACATTGGCAGTTAAAACAATGTTAATAGACATACTCTAAGCCAATTTCTGTGCATCAAAGAAGCAATGCCAATTCTCTTCAAAAACAGCTTGAAATCAAGTTAACTAATGATACCAGCTAGAATCCCAGCTTATCCACTTACATTCTAAATTAGATAATTTCCTTAACATTTCAGCTCAGTTTCCCCTTATTGTAAATTAAAAGTTGTTACAACGATTAAACATAGTCTCACTGTCAATAGCCTGGCACATGATAAGCAATCAGTGAGGTACGCTCTCCCATCTCACTCTTCCTTTTTGCATTACGTTTTCAGGTTCAGTGGATCACTGTATATCGACACCACTCATTTCCATCTAGCTTCAGTAACTTCTTTTTCAATCTATGGTGTGTGTGAGGGTAGGGGAGGGGAGAAGACTTAAGTTAGAAAGGGATGGTAGTGGGAATTTAGGCTGTGGGAGCCGACTCCAACAAAATTCTAGTGAACACAGAAGTCAAAATTCTAGTGAACACAGAAGTCTCTTCTCCAAATGCAACCCAGGCGGCATTCATTATCCCCACCGGCCAAGAGGGTCAGCAATGGCTCTGGAAGTGAAAGAGAGGAAGGCAGCAATTTCTAGCACAACAGAAGAGGTGACAGAAGGAACATCAGCCTATGGAGACCCTGTGATGGTGCAATTATGGGACTAGTGCAGGGTGAGATTTCAGTGGCATAAAGTGCAGGTCTATGGAGGTCCCATCATGATGGGGTGATTATGATGTGTGAATACAGTGGCAGAGGCTCTGAGCCTTGGCCAAGCCACACATGTGGAGGGAAACAAAGGGAATAGAAAATTTCATTCCAGTAACTTGATACAAGCTAGTGAGTCATTCTGCTCAAATGTCTGTGGAGCCGCGGAAGGGTTAGAGAGCTGATATAGCAGGAGAGCCTCAGAGCTGGAGAGAGAAATAGGCTGAATAGTAAATGCGAGGAGACATAATAGTAAAGATGGCTTTTACTGGGCTGAGGCACAGTCTCTTAAAGGACTGTCTCCAGCCTGAGGAGAGAAAAGGGTTTGAAAGAAGTAAAGAACTTAACTGAATCCAAAGAGAGCATACTTGTGAAACCTCCAAAGCTTCAGGTTTTCACAAAGCATAAGTGCTTACTATTATTCTAGGGCAGGCATACATGCTTTTTTTAAAAAAAAAAAAAAAAGGGATTATGGGACTAGCTGTTATGAAAAGCACCGCGTTATCCATCAGTTTATCATGCTGCCATCCTGACTTAAACACATAATGTCAGAGAGATTGTAAGGAATCCGTTTTGTCTGGGGATCATGGAATAAGGAACAAACGAGCAACATGGGGACTTGGGACAAAAGTCAAGCTGGATAAAGCTGTTTTACCCTCACATCTCCTTTTTTTTCACTGCTTACATTTCCCAGGAGTATGCAAAATGAGTGGATGAAAAGAGTGTATTAGATGCTATATATTTGGGCTCAGGGAAAGCCCCTGATGAAGTCTCATGATATTTTACCTGCAGAAATTAGTTTAGATTGACTTAAGCACATCTATATGGATTTCATATTGACAGAGAGACTTCAAGCCAAAAGTAATGATGGATGGTAGAAATATTTTCAGGCCTTGGAAAGTAAGTAGTAGGTATTGCTATGATAAATATTATGTGTTTCAATTGAAATGTTTTTTACTCCATTTTTTCTGCTGGGCCCAAAATGTCCTTGAGCCATACTAACCTGAATGCAAGTATAAATGGCACAGTGGACTTACCTTTGGAGGACTCACCTTCACAAGTTGCCATTGCCTCACTTCTCAAGAATATAGTTGTTAATCTCCCTTCTCTCTATAATAGAATCAATGGTAACAGAATCATAGAACCTGAAAGTGCAAGGAATCTCTCCCAGATCACTTTCTTCTTTTAGTAGGCAAGGAACTTTAAGGAGAGATATCAAATGGCTTGCTGAAGGTCTTGTAGTTATGGGGCAGAGCTAAGACCAATACCAGGCCTCCTTTTCTCCACCTGCTGGATGCTCCTGGGTATTGATTCCTGTCCTTTTCTAGCCTGCCATGAATCTGAAACTTTATCTAGCCCCTTTGATGGTAACTTGGTTTCATAGTCAGATATAACTATTTGTTGAACCGAATTCAACTGGGAAAAACACTCAAAGTGTGTCCACACCCTACTGATGACAGATTGGTAGTGCTGTCTTCGGAGATGGAGCGCTAAAAGAATATGGCTATGTTGTACTGTTTACCTTTGACATCCTAAAGATGTGTAAGGCCTTAGGGGAAAATAGAGCAGCAGTGAGCTGGAACACCATTGCATGCTGAAAAGTCATCAAAGTTGATCGCCCCAATGAGCATGACCCTCTTTGCAATGGTCTTGGAAGGTGGGTGGGATAGAGACTTTATATGTTTTCCAAGGTGCTCATTGCCAGTTAATTTAACTGGCATTCTGAGTCAGGCAGCTCCGTTGTAATCCCAGAAGGACCAATTAGACCATGCCCTTCATGGTGCAAGGTGGACTACACAGCTCTCTGAGCGTTGCAATGCCACAGCTGGGTGTATCAATCTAAAGTGAGTTTCCAAGGGTCAGGAATCCAATTTTGTCTGGATTATGTTCCTGCCTTGCTGCAGAATGGAAAGCTGTTTTTGTCGGTCAAATAGAGGATGAAAATGACTTAGGTCTGGATTTCATGCCACTTTTCCTTCTAGACAGGAAGATTATTTCAGAATTCGCATGTACTGTGCATCTCAAATACTTCAGAACATGGAGAAGAGTAACCCCTCTCAGCACATAGTACAAAGAACAGATAATATAACACCACCATTTCCTGAGTTCTTACTATCTATCAGGTGCTTTATATTTATTATCTCATTTAACTTTTTTTTTTTTAAATAGCACTGTGAGTTGAGTATTATTATTATGTCCATTTTACAGATGGAGATATTGGGGAAGGTATAGGCTGGGATTTTAATCCAGTTCTTCTGACTCCAGAGCCTTTCTTTGTTCTTTCCACCACAGTTTTTTGTTTTGTCAGAATAAAGGATATTTTTGTTTTATGATTCTCATTATGCAGTTGTATGCTGCTTTAATGTGGGGCTGATGTCAATAACTACCTTTGAACAGTGTTAAGCAGCAATAATTCCCTGTTTATTTTGTCAGTTACAAAGGCCTCACGTCAAAGTACAATTTGAATGCCATGCTGACATATCCACAAAGACAGGAGAGCCATAGCTTTTCATTTCCCACTTATTTTTCATGTGTAAAACAGGGACCCTGGATTTTCAATTGGCTTAGTTTGAATAGAACTTCTGCCTAAAAGAAAGAGAAGAAGCAGCATTAAAAGACAGACATCCATTGAGATCTGTTTTTTCTCCCCCCATAGGTGATAAATAAAGACTCATTTTCCTGATTTACTTTAAAGAGATACTAATTTAGGACTAAAGAGAGAATAGTTGCCTATAGAAAGCTCGTCAAATACACAGCTTGTTCATACAACCAGAATAATTTTTATCTCAAAACAAATGATTAATTAATTATTTTTTCCCCTACTATCCTTTGAATCTGCCCAGTTTTCTCCATTGCCACAGCCATCATCTCAGTCTGGGGCCACCATCGTCTCTTACTGGGATTGCCAAGCTTTTTATCTCATCCCTCTGATCCACGCTCCACCATGAAGCTAAAGTAAGCTTTTAAAACTGTAAACCTTAACCACGTTCTTGTGTCATTGAAAACTTTGAATTGCTTGCCATCGCCTTATATAAAACCAAATTCTTTGGTGAAGACTCAAGCCTCTTTGGATCTGGACTCAGCCTACCTGTCCAACTTTACCTCTCCCATTCTCTAGCTCACAGTCTAGTCTCCAACTACGTGACACTATCTAAAATTCTTCCAAAGGCCCACGCTCTCTTTTGCCCCTGGGACTGTGCACATCCTGCTTCGGTTCTGTAGTCTGCTCTATCTTTGTTCCCTTTCCATGGCTCCTCTCCATGCTCCTACTTAATTTTCAAGTTCCAGAGAAAAACTTACTTCTTTGTAAATACCATCTCTAGCTACCCACTCCTAGCCATGTACCGTTAGGTATCTCTCCTACTTGCTTCTATAACATCCTGTTTTTATCCATTTTACTGGACTCAATACGGGGCATCAATTTTGTCCTCAGAGCCCTCAGAAGGAATCAATAGGGCTGACACCCTGAATTTGGACTCCTAGCCTCCAAAACTCTGAGACAATAAATGTCTGTTCTTATAAGCTATTCAATTTGTGGTACTTTGTTATGGCAGCGCTAAGAAACTAACACATGTACCAAGTTACATATAGGTGATACAGAAATGACATGAAGAAGACTCTGTGGTAGCCGCTGGCAGTAGTTAGGGGAGCTTCCCTGGGATTGTTATGGAGAGCACTATCTCAGGTTCCTCTAAGGTATAGGGAGTAAGGTGCCCCAGAACTGGCCAAGCAGTTAATCCTTAAATGCCTAACCCTGAAGATAGAGTGAAACCAATCCTTAAAATGTACGTGGAAGTTTTAAAAAGAACTAAATACTAAATTAATGTGGTTGAAGTTGGGTGAGGGCCTTGGACTCTCATGTACTGCAAACTCCCATCTCCAGTTGCCCTGATAGATGGTTTGAAAAAATACAAATCTAATCTAGCATTTCATATTATAAGGTGGAAACTGAACCTTCAAGAGGAGAAGTGAGTGTCTAAGATCACACAGGTAATTAGGGACAGGACAATTCTGACTTATGGCGACCCTATGTGTTACAGAGTGGAAATGCTACATAAGGTTTTCTTGGCTGTAATCTTAATGGAAGCAGATCACCAGGCCTTTTCTTCCTCATTACCACTGGGTGGCCTTGAATTGCAAACCTTTCGGCTAGCAGTTGAGTGCAAAACATTTGCGCCACCAACACACCTTAAGACTAGCATAGAACTTGAAAAGTTTTACTTTTAATTCAGTTTCCCTCCTGTCAATTCTGTATTCTTTACTGATTCCTATATGTTGTCTATCTATATCTATCTGCCTATCTATCTATCTATTATCATCATGACTGTGTATCTATTTATTTCTCTTAGCTTCTGTGTCACAAAGATAAGCAATTCACCAAAGAGGCTTCCTATATTTTGTATCATTATTTTCTTTTTGCCCTGATCTGAATCTTTATGTAGATTGTGTCATGGTCAGTATGCAATAGCCAGGAGTTCTGGGTATCCCATACCTGATCATGAATTAAATCCCTTATTTTCTCATCCAGCCTTAGCCTTTTTCTGCACTTAAGTCCATTTGGCTGCTTATGTTTTGCCTTCTTTTCAGTCCCTGTTGTGCACTTACTTGCTGGAATATGGCTTCTCCTGTTGGGCTCCTTTCCTCTTTCTTGGACATGGCATGGTATCTGACTTCAAGTTTTCCTTGCATTTGGACATCTGTGTAAATACCCATCAGGTCAGCCCCATGCCCTGGGAGAAAAGCTCATTATCGTCCTACCTGGATGGCAGCCTTTTTCTATTTGCCCCAGGTCTGGGCATTTTCCCATGTAGAGCAGATACTCGTTGGCTTCTCCTTTAGTAAAACTCTTAGATGCTTGGCCACAGGCTGTTGTGGGAGACCAACCTTTTATTTCCCTGGCACATACTTTTACTATGAGGATTCTTGGTGGCAAAGAACAGAATTTGACTCTAGCTAATTTTAACAAAAGAGAAATGTATTGTCGATGTACTAGAAAGTTCATGAAATTGATGGAGGGCTAAATACTAAAGCTCAAATATACATACATACATATATACATATATGCAGGAATCAAGGAAAGTCGAGCATCCAGAACTTTAATCCAAGTCCTGGTATACAAACAACCAGGTTAAGATGTTTCTGCACACAAGAAGTCCTTCTGGTTAACCCTGTCCTAAGGCACAGCCTGCAGCCAGCCCCATTACACTAGTGTCAGGATAAATTCTAACCTGTTACCTGTTTTTTTTGTGTGTGTGTGTCACTTGCTCCAGGTTCATTTTCCGAAACAGTGCAATGCATCTGATTGGTCAAGCTTAGATCACCTTCTCTAGCTGTCAGGATTTGAGGAGAGTAAGTACCTGACTTTGTACCCTCCATAGAGATAGAGTCCTTCCTCTTAGGAAGATTCACTTAGCGGTAGGTTCAGATACTGGATAGATAGAGAAAAGGCAAATGTCCACTATATATTTTTGTATATATGCTTTCAGTTTGTTCCATATGCCAGTAGCCATGCCCAAAGTTCTTCCCTAGACATAATTCTCAAGCCTGATTTTTTTTGCTTTCTTTCCGGACTCTATACTTCTTTCAACTTGATGATGAATATTTTGAGGCCATCAGTGAGGAGATGACTTCCTTAATCTGCTCTTTGCCACAGGGTTGGGTCTTAATGACCTTTGTGTTGTAAAACCATTCTCATCATATCTGTCACTCTTTAGCGTCTGAAAAAATTTGGGTGTTTGAACCCTGTAAAGTCCCAAATTTCTGAATTCTTTGTAGTTTCTTTTATTTTTTCTTTCAAACAAGCCAATATCTTTCTGAGTTTATCTCTTCTAATACTTTTATGAACTCAACAGCATCAACCAACATACTCTCCTAATTTATGTTTTCCAACTTCTTCACTTATAATACTTTGTCTTCTCCAGCCACCCTTTGAAATCTTCTGTTCATTTCTTTTACTTCATCATTTCTTCCTTTTGCTTTAGCTACTTAATGGTCAAGAGTAAGTTTCAAAATCTCTTCTGACATCCATTTTGGTCTTTTCCTTCTTTCTTGTCTTTTTATTGACCTCTTGCTTTCTTTATGTATGATGTCCTGATGTCATTCCACAACTTGTCTGGTCTTCAGTCATTAGAGTTCAATGCATCAAATCTATCCTTGAGATGGTCTCTAAATTCAGTTGGGATATACTCAAGGTTGTACTTTGGCACTTGTGAGCTTGTTCTAATTTTCTTCAGTTTCAACTTGACCTTGCAGTTGAGCAATTGATGGTCTATTCTGCAGTCAGCCTTTGGCCTTGTTCTGACTGATGATATTGAGCTTTTCCATCACTTCTTTCTACAGATTTAGCCTATTTGATACTTGTGTATTCCATCTGGTGAAGTCCATGGGTATAGTCTCCGTTTATGTTGTTGAAAAAAGGTATTTGCAATGAAGAAGTTGGTCTTGCAAAATTCTGTCATGCAATCTCTGGCATTGTTTCTATCACAAAGGCCATATTTTCCAGTTACAGTTCCTTTTCTTTGTTTCCAAGTTAACGCATTCCAATCACCAGTAATTATCAATGCATTCTGATTGTATGTTTGACCAATTTCAGACTGCAGAAGTTGGTAAAAATCTTCAATTTCTTCATCTTTGGCCTGAGTAATTGTTGTATAAATTTAAAAACAGTCGAACTAACCTTTAGGCATATGGATATTATCCTATCACTGACAGCATTGTACTTTAGGTTAGATCTTGAAATGTTCTTTTTGATGATGAATGCAACACCATTCCTCTTCAAGTTATCATTCCCAGCATAGACATGTGCAAAGAGCTGGAGATCGAAAACCAAAAGGGAAGAACATGCTCAGCATTTCTCAAGCTGAAAGAACTGAAGAAAAAATTCAAGCCTCTAGTTGCAGTATTGAAAGATTCTATGGGAAAAATATTAAACGATGCAAGAAGCATCAAAAGAAGATGGAAGAAATACACGGTGTCATTATATCAAAAAGAATTGGTTGATGTTCAACCGTTTCAGGAGGTGGCATATGATCAGGAACCGATGGTACCGAAGAAAGTAGTCCAAGCTGCACTGAAGTCACTGGTGAAAAACAAGGCTCCAGGAATTGATGGCATACTAACTGAGATGTTTCAACAATCTGATGCAGCACTGAAGTGCTCACTCATCTATGCCAAGAAATTTGGAAGACAGCTACCTGGCCACCAGCTGAAAGAGTTCCATATTTATGCTTATTCTAGAGAAAGATGATCCAACCAAATGTGGAAATTATCGAGCAATATCATTAAAGCACATTTACGTAAAGAAGATCATTCTTTACTTAGCACATGTAAGTTGCTGAAGATCATTCAAAAGCAGCCGTAACAGTATATCAACAAGGAACAGACAGAAATTCAAGCTGGGTTCAAAAGAGGATGTGGAACAAGGGATACCATTGCTGATGTCAGATGGATCCTGGCTGAAAGCAGAGAATACCAGAAAGATGTTTACCTGTGTTTTATTGACTTGAGAAAGGCATTCAACTGTGTGGATCATAACAAATTATGGACAGCATTGCAAAGAATGGAATTCCATTACAGTTAATTGTGCTCATGAGTAACCTGTACATAGAGCAAGAGGCAGTCCTTTGAACAGAACAAGGGGATTCTGCATGGTTTAAAGTCAGGAAAGGTGTGTGTCGGGGTTGTATCCTTCCACCATACTTATTCAGTCTGTATGCTGAGCAAATAATCCGACAAGCTGGACTATATGAAGAAGAATGGGGCATTGGAATTGGAGGAAGACTCATTAACACCTGCATTATGCAGATGACACAACCTTGCTTGCTGAAAGTGAAGAGGACTTGAAGCACTTACTGATGAAGATCAAAGATCATAGCCTCCAGTATGGATTACCCCTCCCCATAAAGAAGACAGAAATCCTCACAAATGGACTAATAAGGAAATCATGATAAACAGAGAAAAGATCGAAGTTGACAAGGATTTCATTTTACTTGGATCCACAATCAATACCCACGAAGCAGCAGTCAAGAAATTAATGCATTGCATTAGGCTAACCTGCAGCAAAAAACCTCTTTAAAGTGTTGAAAAGCCAAGATGCCATCTTGAAGACTAAGGTGGGCCTGACCCCAGCCATGGTGTTTTCAATCACTTCATATGTATGGGAAAGCAGGACAATGAATAAGGAAGCCAGAAGAATTGGAGCCTTTGAAATGTGGTGTTGACGAAGAATATTGAACATGTCATGGACTGCCAATAGAACGAACAAACCTGTCTTGGAAGAAGTACAACCAGAATGCTCCTTAGAAGCAAGGATGGCAAGACTACATCTCATTTACTTTAGACATGTTGTCAAGAGGAATCAATCCCTGGGGAAGGACATCATGTTTGGTAAAGTAGAGGGTCAGCAGAAAAGAAGAAGACCCTCAACGAGTTAGACTGACACAGTGGCTGCAACAATGGTCTCAAACATAGCAATGATTGTGAGGATGGGCCAGGACAGGGCAGTGTTTCATTCTGTTGTGCGTGAGTGGGAACCAACTCAACGGCACCTAACAATAACAACAACAATTTCTGTACTTACACCTATAGGCTCAGTAGCCACACTTCTACCTTCAAAGACATCACAGGTAGTAGATTGACCAAAAGTTTTGTTACTGCATCATAGAAATCTTGAGTTTTCCAGACTATAAGTTTCCTTGTCTCCTGCCACTCAAACATTAAGTCAATGACACACTTTTGATTATCGTTATGACAGCACTCTACTTCAAGCTACCACTTTTTGTATTGATCAGGGCAACAATGTCTAACCTAACAGAGAAGACCTGAAATTCAATATTAAACAGAATAAAAGGAATTTATTAGAGTACATTTAGGGCTGGATTTTAGAAAGGATAAGGAAGAGCAGGAACCTCTCTTCTACATAGTCATTCCAGGCGTTCCTGGACCTCGCTGATAGAGGGTCCGTTCAACTTTAACACATGGCTCCCAGTGTCATCCTAGGCAATGCTATGCATCTGCAGAGGAGGAAGAAGGGGCGTGGAGGATTATGTGGGCAGCTTTTCTGGACTAGGCCTGCAAGTGGAGTATAACGCTTGCACTCAGTTCTGTTGTCCAGAGTATATTCACATGGCTTTACCTAGATGGATATTGGGGGCCCGAAAATGTCATCACTGGCTGGGCAGCAGTTTTTCAACAACAACTTTGCATTATGGAAAGGGAGCATGAATCATTGTTAGACAGCCAGTAGTCTCTGTCAAAACACGGCAAATCATGAAGCGTTTTATTAGCGGGGGTATGTATTAAATCTCCACACCTTAGGTTGCAGAAGGGCTCTCAAGATGAGCTTTTAGAATTGAATTGGTGCCTTTTCTGTTCTGTGACTTGGACATTTTCTCAGCTCTACATATGTTAGCGTAATTACTGTAATATATGGCAACATTTGGTCACCCTCATTGCCATCCTTCTTGCATCATATATGGCTTTTAAATAAATGAGTAAAAAGGGGCACATAAGAAGTTTTATCTTATAAGGTCAGTTGCTTATATTTGTTTGTTTACTGAAATTATGGCAGTAATTAGCAAAACCTCTTTGGTAAAGTTGCCTGTGCTCCCTCTTCTTTAGCTGCTATTTAATATGCTTTCTCTAAGCTTCTGTTCCTACCACTCTAGTGGGAGGCGTATTATATTAATGTGAGGAATTGTATTATTTTTCAAATGTGAAATGAACCTTGCATTCCTGGAATAAACCTAGCTTGATTTTGATATGTTTTTCTTTCCTTAGAAATTGGTATATAAACCCATTGCCTTTGAGTTGATTCTAACTCATAGTGACCTGGTATATTAGGTTTCCTAATATTTCGGTTGGGATTTTTGCATCTATGCTTAGAAGAGATATTGGTTTGTAGTATTCATTTTAATTTTCTTTTTTCTCTGTTTTTGGTGTCAGGATAATGCTAGCCTCATAAAAATTATTTGTAAAAATTTTTAGTCAAACAAAACAGAAATTTCATTACTTTCAGCCCTATGCTAAAATAAATATTAAAAGGGGTTTTTTCAGGTAGAAGGAAATGAGTCTTTTAGTATGGAAATGCAGAAAAGAATGAAGAGCAGGTCAGAGAGTAAATACATTAGCAAAATATGGAGAACTAAATGAAAATGAAAACACATCAAAATATTAGGGAGTGGATCTAAAGAAGCACTTAGAAGAAAATTTATAACATTAAATGGTTGCGCTATGGGAGAAACAAAAAGGGTCTAAAATTAATTGCCTAAGATCCTACTTTGAGGAACTAGAAAAAAGAGAACAAATTAAGCTCAAAAGAAGTAGAAGAAAGAAAACAATAAAGATGGGGAAAAAAATCAATAAAAGCAATAGAAAAATACTAGAGAAAATTGGTGAAACTAAAACCTGCTTTTTGAAAAGATAATAAAAATGATAAAATTCCAGTCAGATTGATCAAGATAAGAAGATAAACTATCAATATAAGAAATCTATTGTAGGATTTATTTTTTTTCAAGATTTGTTTTATGACTCAGAATACGGTTTATCTTGGCAAATTTTGTATGTGCCCTTGAAGAACCAATGTGCCTTATACGCCATTGTTAGTTGAAGCAGTATATAAATGTCAGTTAGATCACATCGTTTCACAGTGTTGTCTAGATCTTCTATATCCTTACTTATTTTATGTCTACTGAGAGAGGAATGTTGAATTCCAACTATAATTCCAATTATAACTGTGGATTTGTTTACAATTTTTAGACAAATTTCAGTTCTTTCAGTTTTTACTTCATTTTTTTTAGTTTTTAAAAATTTTTATTGTGCTTTAAGTGAAAGTTTACAAATCAAGTCAGTCTCTCATACAAAAATTTATATACACCTTGCTATGTACTCCTAGTTGCTCTCCCCCAGTGAGACAGCACGCTCCTTCTCTCCACCCTGTATTCCCCATGTCCATTCAGTCAGCTTCTGTCCCCCTCTGCCTTCTCCTCTCCCCTCCAGACAGGAACTGCCCACATAGTCTCATGTGTCTACTTGAGCCAAGAAGCTCACTCCTAACAAGTATCATTTTCTGTCTTACAGTCCAGTGCAATCCCCATCTGAAGAGCTGGCTTTGGGAATGGTTCCAGCCTTGGGCTAACAGAAGGCCTGGGGACCGTGACTTCTGGGGCCCTTCTAGTCTCAGTCAGACCATTAAGTCTGGTCTTTTTACAAGAATTTGAGGTCTGCATCCCACTGCTCTCCTGCTGCATCAGGGATTCTCTGTTTTTTTCCGTGTCAGGGCAGTCATCGGTTGTAGCCACGCACCATCTAGTTCTTCTGGTCTTACTTCATTTATTTTGAGGTGCTGTTGTTGAGTGTATACTTATAATTTTCATGTCATCTTGGTGAATTGACCACTTAATATTACGTAATGTCTCTCTTTATCTCTGGTAATATTTCTTATTCTGAAGTTCACTTTGATATTAATATATCTAATTCAAGTTTCTTTTGATTATTGTTTGCATGGTATATCTTTTTCATCTTTTTACATTTAACCGATATACATCTTTATATCTAAAATGGGTTTTTTGTGGATAACATAGTACTGAGTCTTTTTTACTAATATGAAATCTCTATCTTTTGATTGATTTGTTTGGCCTATTTATATAAATTGTAATTATTGATATGGTTGGATTAAAATCTACCATCCTGCTATTTGTCCCAATTACACTTTATTGCTTTTATTTCTTTTTTCTTTAGGTTGAGTATTTTTGTGATTATGTTTTATTTTAATTTTTTTTTTTTAATGAAAACAGTAGTTTTTTTTTCCCTCAGGGTTAGTGGTACACCCTTTTTTCTGTATAAGTTCAATTTATTAATCATTGTGTAAAAAAAAAGAAAACTTGACATTCCTTTCAAGAGAAAAAATGATACTTAATATTTTCATTACAAAAGCTTTACTTTTATAACTTGGCATTTAAAAATGGACATCTTTGGAAGGTCTTAAAAGATAATTTAATTAGAGCATAGGATCCAAATCACATCTTTAGAAAAATAAAAAGTGCCTAAATGTCAGTTTTTACAAGCGATACAGTACTCCTGGATCCGAGAGAAGCTATGATGGAACATGTTTACAATTGTATCTGCAAGATTTTGTTTTTTACTACTTCCATTTGGCTCAATTTTCCTTCTTCATGAAAAGCTTCTTTAATATTTCTTATAGTATATGTCTGCTGGTGCTCATTCTTTCAGCTTTTGTATGTCTGAAATGCATTTATTACATCATCATTTTAAAAAGATTATTTTTTAGTGGATATAGAATGCTAGGTAGACATATCTTTCAGTAATTTAAGGATATTTCTCTGCTGACTTCTCACCTGTACTGTTTCTAATAAGAATCTGCTGCCATCTTTATTCTTCTGTCCGTAAAGCATTTAACTGCTTTTAAGATTTTCTTTTTATCACTAGTTTTGAAAGTTTGATTATGATTGCCTTATAATAATTTTCTTTATTTTTTTGTTGGGAACTATTGAGTCTCTTGGATCTGTTGGCTTACAGTATTCATCAAATTTGGGGAAATTTTAGTCTTAATTTTCTTTGGATTTTTTCCTGTCCCCCTTTAGTGGTCTTCAGTTACTCACATTTGAAGTTGTCCCATAGTTCACTGAAGTTCTTTTATAACTATTCCTGTTCTTTTTGATTCTTTGTAATCTCTTTGATTTTGAATCACTTCTATGTCTTCAAGTTCGCTTTTTTTTTTCTTTTCTGTTTAATCTGACATTAATTCTGTCCATTGTATTTTTCATTTCAGACATTGTAGCTTTCATCTCCGGAAGGTATTTTTCAGGTCTCTAATGTTTTTAAACTGTTTTAAACTGTAGGGTCGCTATGAGTCGGAATCGACTCGATGGCACTGGGTTTAATGTTTTAAACATCTACAGGAGTCATAATTTTATCATCTGTGTCAGTTCTGGATCTGTTTTGAATGATTGATTGATTGATTTCTTCGTATTAGTTTTATTTTCCTGCTTCTTTCCATTCCTGGTAAGTTTTCACTGGATTCCAGACATTTTGACTCTTAATTTGCATGGTGCAGATTATTTTTGTATGTTTATAAATTTTCTTCAACTTTGCTCTAGGACACATTTAAGTTATTTCAAAACAATGTGATCTTTTTTTGTCTTTTAAGATTTGTTAGGTGGCACCGGAGAATTGCTGAGTCTAGAGCTATTTATTCCCCAGTTTTTTTTAGTTGAGGTAAGACCCTTCTGTGTACTTTACCCAAGTTTCTCAAGTCAGTCAGATAGGGAAATCATAGTGCTCATCTCACTTGTTTTCCATCTCTGAGTGATCATTGCCCTTCATTGTCTGATGTCCAATTTCTTGTAAACTAGCATTTCATATATTTTGTCCATTCATTGCTTGTTTCAGCCAGAAGGGTTTAAATATAGTTCTTCTTGGTTTAAAGTGTAATTCCCTTATTGGCTTATTATTTATGCCTCTTTAAAAATTATTTGAAAGGAGCTCTGGTGACATAATGGTTAAGCTCTCAACTGCTAACCAAAAGGTTGGTGGTTTGAACCCACCCAGCAGCTCTATAGGAGAAAGATCTGGCTATCTGCTTCCATAAAGATTACAGCCAAGAAAACCCTAAGGCAGTTCTGCTCTGTCACATGAGGTCACTATGAATTGGAATTGACTTGATGGCACCCAACAACAACAAAAATTATTTAATGCCTACCATATAGCTTAAAATATATCTTTAATTAATCACTATATGCCTTCAAAATATATTATGCTACTTGATTTGTAGTATAAAGCCTTACAACAGTATACTCTTAACTTCTTCCTCCCATCCTTTGTTATTGTTATTTTATATTTTACTTTTACCTAGGCTATAAACACACAATGTATTGATCTTATTTTTGCTTTAAACAGTCAATTATATTTTAGAGCAGTTAAAATGAGAAAAACTCCACATTTTTATTTACTTTCATGTATGGCATTTTCAGTTATCTTCCATTTATTTAGATTCAAGTTTCTGTCTAAAGAACTTTCTTTAATATTTCTTGTCTGATGGCAATAAATTTTCTCAGTTTTTATTTCTCTCAGAATACTTTTTTTTTGTATCATTTTAAAAGATATATTCACTGGATATAGAATTTAATTTTTTCTCTCAGCACTTCAAAGATCTTAATCCATTGTCTTCTGGCTTTCATAGTTTTGAAACAGAAGCCTGTTAAATATCTTTATAACTTTGATATTCTTTTTTTTCCTCAAAGTTTTTTATCTTTGGTTTTCAGTAGTTTCAATATCACATAATTGCCTTTTGTTTATTTTGTTGGTATTTATACTTTGGTTTTCTTTGAGCTTAGTTCTGTGGTCTTTTCTTAATTTTGGAACATTCTTGGCCATTATCATTTAAAATACTACTGCTTTCCATATGCTCTATCTTTTCTATCCCAATTATGCCTATGCTACATCATTTTATACTGTCCCACAGCTCTTGGATGCTGTTTTTTGTATTTGTCACTGTTTTCTCTTTGTGTTTTAGTTTAGGTGATTTCTATTGGCCTATATTCAAGTCTGCTACTGCTGCTAACCAAAAGGTCAGCAGTTCAAATACACCAGGAGCACCTTGGAAACCCTATGGGGCAGTTCTACTCTGTCCTGTGGGGTTGCTATGAGTCAGAATTGACTCGATGGCAATGGGTTTGATTTTATATTCAAGTCACAGTTACTCAGCTCTCTTGAGTCTACTGATCAGCCTATCAGAGACATTCTTGGTTTTTTTATTTGGCAGTCGTAGTAATAGTATGTCTAGTTTTTTCATTTGATTCTCTCATATTTTCCATCTCTCTACTGAAATTTCCCATATGTTCCTGTATGCTCTCCACTTTTTTCCATTAGAGCTTTTAATATATTAATCATAAACCTGTTGCCATCAAGTCAATTCCGACTCATAGTGACCCTATAGAACAGAATAGAACTGCCCATAGGGTTTCCAAGGAGCAGGTGGTGGATTTGAACTGCTGACAGTGTGGTTAGCAGCCATAGCTCTTAACTACTGCACCACCAGAGCTATCACAGTTATTTTAAACCCCTGTCTGATAGTCCCAACATCTGGTACATATCTGAGTTTGGTTCTACTGTATATTTTGTTTCTTCAGAGTGTGTGTGTGTGTTTCTGCTTTTTGTGAGGCTCACACTTTTTGGGCATCTTGCATAGTACACTAGAGTCTGAGGTAATAGAACTTATGCCTAGAAATGAACTTGTCATTTTCTTTGCTAGGCCTTTAGTGTGGGGAGTTAAGTTGGTATAATCAGCAGTAAAGCTTGGTTGGGATTTTGTTGTCGATATGGTCAACCTCAGTGTACCACAGACTTCTTGTGGTCCTTTTTGTTTAGGGTGGGGGCTGATTAGTAAAGGATTTTTCTCAATGTCTGTCCTATCTCAGCTTTAGGTCTTTTCTTTTCATCTGCACATTAGGGACGGTCTCTCTCCATGATCTCATTCTTCCTCCAGCAGTAAACTGCTCTTAGTTGTTTCCAGACACTTCCTAGCCTAGTGGTGGGGGTGAGGGTGATGGCATTCTCTGCTTTTCTAGTTTAGCCTCAGTCTCAGTTAGGCATTGTGTCCCTGTGTCTCAGGAGCAGGGTCTTCTTAGCCATCTTACTCCTCTAGCAGTAGTGCATCACTAGTTGTCTAGGCCTGGGGTATTTTTCTGTTCCTTTCCCAGGTACAGTGGATCTTCTCTTGCATCTTGGAGTGGCAGAGTTTTATGTCCTTTTCTCAACGGTCTAAGGCTTTTGTTCTGTAAGGGAGGTAGAAGAGAAAGATCCAGGGGAACTCTGTGCCTTTCCCACAGTGGCTGCTATTCCTTTGCCCAAGTCATGTATCATGAAAGAGGCTGTCTCAAATATTCTGCTCTTTCTGGTGATTGCCCGGTGAGGTGATAGAAAAGAACTTGTGAGTGGGCATTTTTTGTTTTCCAGGGGTTTGATACTCTCACACTAGTTCACATGTGATTTCTAACAATTTGTTCAGAATTTTAGCCAAATGGTTACCAGCTGTTATAGCATCTTCCATAAGCAAATGCCCGAGTCCCATCTCTCCTTGGAGATACCTGTCTTCCTTTCTTTCCTTTAATCTGGGTTAGTTAGTTTCCATGTGATTTCAGCTTTCTGCTGGTTTCAAGAAAAGTTATTATTTTGTAGATTATCTTTTGCTAAATTGCTTTAAGCAATGCTCTATTAAACTTTCTATATATTGGAAGCTGAAGTCTGTCCTCATATTTTCAAGTTCTAAGAAATTTCGTTCTCTAAGTTTTTTTTTTTCCTAAGCATCCTGTTTTTGCAATATGGATGCAATATTTCCTCTTCGCTCTCTATAGATATCAATAAGAGTTACCTTCTCAAGTTTCCTTCTTCCTACATAGCTTCTAGTTCTCCCAAATTGCCTTAGTTCCAGTTCGTTTGTTCTTGTCACTGACTTCCTTGTTAGAAGCATTTCTCAGATGTCTCATATTCCTTGAATGTTTGTCATGATTAAAAATGACAGGCTAACAATCTGTTTACCAGCTCCGAAAGCCAGAGCGTAGCTGGCCAACTTTGAACTTCACTGGAGAGTGGTCCAGCAGGGTTTGGACAAGAAACCCCTGATGTCAGTCTTCTTAGCTTTTTCCTCTTTGGTGAGTTTGATTCCCTAGACGAGACTCTTCTAGACTCCTGCATGGAGGAAATATGTCTGGCTGCCAGGCTCATGGAATCTGAGTGTTCCAAGGGATTTGCTTTGTTCTAGAGTATTCCGTTTAAATTATAGAATGTCTTTATGAAAGTCTTGTGCAATATTATTCCTCTCTATTTCTTTATTACTCCTTTCCCAAACTTAGGACAATTGGTACTTATTTCAAATGCTTCAATGAACTTAAAAGTTTAATTAAACTCTGCAGGATGGCCTTGCTCCTATTTCCCCCATCAACTTCCTGGGAGTGCAAATATTAGACTTTCATTTTGTAATGAAAGCCTTTCATATGCTGCTCTTTATAAGCTGTCGCTGAATTCGGGCATGCAATTGTTCCACGTCCATGAAGCAATAAAAATTATGAAGAGGCCAATTAGCCAAAGCCTCAGCCCTAGTCTTCTTTCATGGTGAGCAAGTAGCAGAACCTTGCCTTGCTTTTACATCTGTGATCATGTCCACATCGCTTGGACATTTAGGCTTTCCTCCAGATAAACTGCGCTTCCATTCAGATGAGAGAGAGGGGCTTATCTGTACTAACAGCAAACAATGACAAATGGTCAGAGGGGAAAGGCATCCATAGGGCAGGCAGCAGCCACAGCTGAGAAGATTTAAGTGGTGGTCATGTAGCAGAGGCCTTGTGGAGGGAGCACACATCTTCATCATCATTACCCGCATTTGCACAGGACTTCAAATTTTGTGAAGATTTTTCACATCCATCATCTCATGAATCTTCACAATGTTTTGTGAGCCAAGAACAATAAATTATACTATCCCCATTGAACTGTTGGGGACATTGAAGTTCAAGAGATGAAGGGGACTTTCCTAGTAAAAGAATGCTAAGTGGTGCAATAGAGATGCAAGTTCTCAGGACTCTCGGCACTCAGTCCTTGGTTAGCACTAACCTGAATTAACAAAATGAAGTTTCATTAATGTTCAGGCACAAATGACAATTTGGACTAAGCTAATATAGAGCTGACAAACAGAAATCCTTGGAGGCCCAATTGAATAATGGACAAAATTATGTAATTGGCACATTACTGGTTTACCTGAAAATACATTATTTCTGAATGACACATGAACAACAGCTCTTACCCTTGGCTTTAAGCAGGCGAATTGTGTCCTCTGCAATCTCATCTATGCTACTAATTTCTTAATCACAAAAGTCACAGCTGAGCTTTCTCTTCACTCCCACTCTGCATTAACACAAATTCTGAGCTAAAAACCCGTTGCCGTCGAGTCGATTCCGACTCATAGCGACCCTATAGGACAGAGTAGAACTGCCCCATAGAGTTTCCAAGGAGCGCCTGGTGGATTTGAACTGCCGACCTTTAGGTTAGCAGCCATTAGCACTTAACCAATACGCCACCACGGTTTCCAAATTCTGAGGTAGTAATGTTTAAACAAATAGATTTTTATTACAAAACATGTAAGATGGAATTGGCTGCAACACTGAACAGCTATGGAAATTATTTATTTATTTTTCAGTGTTGTGGGATTAAAGCAGTTTGGAGTCCTATACCAGCACCGGACATGGAATCTGGAAAGCAGAGCACTGGTCCTTGCAGAGTAACCTTGGATGGGCATTTCCTCACTTTGAGCTTCAGGAACCTCGTGACCTCCACACTCCCTTCCAGCTCTCACGTTCTATGCTGAGGTTTCCCCGCACTCACCATTGCCTGTCATGAACATTACTTGCTTTTTAATAATGTGGTGCATATTTATCTCCATGCATGCACAGCAGACCTCTTTGGCTGCACTCGATTAGACTCTTCGTTTGAGCCTCTTAAAAAAAAAATCTAGATAGGAACCTCTTAGCATTCCAGCAGGGCTGTCTGTGGTAATGTGTTAGAGGATATAGGTGCCACTGGTGTGCAAAGAGCTTAAAAAATGACCAGACAGAGGCAAGCTCACAGTGTTCATTGTCAGCAGTGCTAGCGGGATAATAAATCAACCTGTCTCATGTCAAGGGTCAGTTCGCTTGATGTTTAAAGTGTTCTGGCCAATCTAATCAGGCCGGGCATACTCCATTCATTTGTGAGCTGCTGCTGCCATTACGATGCTGAGATTACTCTGAGGTTGTGTTCTCTAACCTGATGACTTTGGGGGCCTTAGGACTAGGTGGTGTGGAAAAAAAAAAAAAAGTCCGTAGTTCAGAGACAGGAACCTCTTTATGGTATTTGTTAACTTGGAGAAAATTTTCTGTTTGGTTATTCAAGGAGAGCTGGTCAGTTACCCAGCTATTTGGGATTAGGTGGAGAAGACATCTTTCCTGCCCCCCCCTTTTTTTAATTGTGCTTTAAGTAAAAGTTTACAATTGAAATTAGTTTCTCATACAAAAATTTATACACACATTGTTATGTGACCCTAGTTGCTCTCCCTATATTGTGACAGCACACTCCTCCTTTCCACTCTGTGTTTCCCCTGTCCATTCATCCAGCTCCTGTCCCTCTCTACCTTCTGATCTCACCTCTGGACAGGAGCTGCCCATTTAGTCTCATGTATCTACTTAAGCTAAGAAGAACACTTTTCACAAGTATCATTTTATGTCTTATAGTTCAGTCTAATTTTTGTCTAATGAGTTGACCTCGGGAACGGTTTTAGTTTTGGGCCAATAGAGAATCTGAGGGCCGTGTCTTCTGGGGTCCTTCCAGCCACGGTCAGACCATTAAGTCTGATCTTTTTACTAGAATTTGAGTTCTGCATCCCACTTTTCACCTGCTCCGGCAGGGGCTCTCTGTTGTCTTCCCTGTCAGGAGGGTCATTGGTAGTAGCTGGGCACCATCTGGTTCTTCTGGTCTCAGGCTGGTAGAATCTCTGGTTTATGTGGCCCTTTCTGTATGTTGGGCTCATATTTTCCTTGTGTCTTTGGTGTTCTTCATCTTCCTTTGCTCTGGGTGGGTTGGGACCAACTGATGCATCTCAGATGGCCACTTGCTAGCTTTCAAGACCCCAGATGCCGTTCACCAAAGTTGGATGCAGAACATTTTCTTAATAAACTTTGTTATGCTAATTGACCTAGATGTCTCCTGAAACCATGGCTCTCAGGCCCCTGCCCTACTACTCTGTTCCTCAAAGTGTTTGGTTGTATTCAGGAAACTTCTTAGCTTTTGGTTTAGTCCAGTTGTGCTGACTTCCCCTGTATTGTGTGTTGTCCTTCCCTTCAACTAATATAATTCTTGTCTACTATCTAGTTAGTGAATACCCCTCTCCCTCCCTCCCCACCCTTATAACTATCTAAGAATGTTTTCTTCTGTGTTTAAACCTTTTCTCGAGCTTTTAAAATCGTGGTCTCGTAGAATATTTGTCCTTTTGCTGCAGACCAATTTCACTCAGCATAAAGCCTTCCAGATTCATGCATGTTATGAAATGTTTCATGGATTCATCATTGTTCTTTGTCGTTGCATAGTATTCCATTGTGTGAATATAACAGTCTATGTATCCACTTATCCATTGATGGGCACCTAGGTTGTTTCCATCTGTTGCTATTGTAAACAGTGTTGTAATGAACATGTGTGTGCATATATCTGTTTGTGTGACAGCTCTTATTTCTCTAGGATATATTCTAAGGAGTGGGATTGCTGGATCATATGGTAGTTCTATTTCTAGCTTTTTTAAGGAAGTGCCAAATCAATTTCCAAAGTAGTTGTACCATTTTACATTTCCACCAGCAGTGTGCAAGTGTCCCAGTCTCTTCAAACCTCTCCATCATTTATTATTTTGTGTTTTTTTGGATTAACACTAGCCTTGTTGGGGTGAGATGGTATCTCATTGTAGTTTTGATTTGCATTTCTCTAATGGCTAATGATTGTGAGCATTTCCTCATGTATCTGTTAGTTGCCTGAATGTCTTCTTTGGTGAAGTACCCGTTCATACCCTTTGCCCATTTTTTAATTGGGTTATTTGTCTTTTTGTTGTTGAGTTTTTGCACTATCATGTAGATTTTAGAGATCAGATGCTGATTGGAAATACCTGGTAGCTCTGTCCTGTGTTCTAGTCTTGGGTTGTAATCTGATGTTACTGATTTTCTAATCGGAGGACTCCCTTTAGTATTTCTTGTAATTTTGTTTTGGTTTTTGCAAATTCCCAAAACTTTTGTCTATCTGTAAATGCCCTAATTTTGCCATCATATTTGAGAGACAGTTAAGCTGGATATATAATTCTTGGTTGGCAATTTTTTTCCTTCAAGACTTTATATATGTCATCCCATTGCCTTCTTGCCTGCATGGTGCTAGGATACACTTGTTACTTGGATCGATGGTGGGCAAGAGGCTCACCAGACGGCACCTGAGGGTCACCCATCGGAAGTGTCAGAGCACTGCCTGCAAGCAATGGGTATGGTGGGGGTGGCCTGTCCCACTGCAACACACTGTGCATCATGTGCACCCCTCCAACCCTCCCCATACCAGCATGTAGGCCCTGCGCCACCCCTCCCCACAAGAGGGTCACAATGATCACCCAGCAGGGGCAGGGAGAGCAAGGCCAAGGGTCAGACGCCAGGGTACTGGGGAGCTGGCAGCCAAGAACTTGTCCCAGAGAGGCAAAGCAGGGCAAGGTGGGGCCTCCCATGAACTGATCCTCCAGGCCTTCATTGTCCCATTGGAGTTCACTCTCAAAACAGTTTAGAGACAAAATTGTCAGAATCAAAGGCAGTGACAGCAAAACGTTAAACCAAATGCAGGGCCCTTCTGAGTATGGGGACTGGGCAACTGCACAGCTTGCCCACCCATCAAGCTGGGTATGCTCTGGAGGCTCTTTCTTTTCAAGGTAGAAGAGAAGTCAAATACAAGCTATAATTTATGAACATGTTTACCTTCCCTAGATTCTAAGGTATGTTGGAGTGAAGTAACTTTAAAAAATCAACAACCAAAACAAAGTAAAATATTTCAGAAAAGAGTGAGAGTGCTTGAGGAAGGTCTATGTTTTTTATTTTTATTTTTTGCTTTTTCTTTGTGGAGTTAAAGAATGGGAAAGAAAATTACATTTACAGATTATTAAAAAATATACACCACATAAAGGAAGAAGAAGAACTTCAGGTGTGTGTGAGAAAGAAATGAAATGAAATCTTTCCACAGGATAATTTGGTGAATTCCCTGGATTGGACAAAAGAAGGGTGGCATTAAATTAAATTCCAAAGTGGAATGAGAGCCTTGTCTTACAGAGTAGTAGAAAAGGACACAATTAAGACACAGTATATTTTATTTCATCTATAGTTCCTTCACTAATTTATCTGTATGATGCTGGGTACATCATTAATTTCTCTGTGGCTCAGTTTCTTTTTTTTGCATCATCAAGGAAAAAATGCAATTTAAAAGAGTAGCAAAAACTATTACCACAACCACAGTAACAATAATATCTGTAGCTGCTATTACCTTGGGCAGGGGGTTGTTGTGTGCCATTGAGTCAATTCTGACTCATAGTGACCGTATATGGCAGAATAGAACTGCCTCATAGGGTTTCCTAGGCTCTAATCTTCACAGGAGCAGATCTCCTGTGGAGCTGCTGGTGGGTTTGAACCACCAACATTTTGGTTAGCATCTGAGGACTTAACCATTGTGCCATCAGGGCTCCTTTGGGCAGGAGGTAAACAATCAAAAAACTGAACCCATTGCCATCAGGAGTCAGTTGGGCAGGCGGTAGGGGCATATAATCTTACAAGTGGAAGAAGAGATCTATACACTGCTGCTTTGTGCTTATAGAAACCGATGAGGAAGAAACCTGTGCCATAATTGGAATTTTGTGAAAAGAAAGTCTATCATTTCCAAACCTGGGATAGATGTCTTTTAGCCTTTTGGTTGGTTGGAAAACGTTTCTTAGCTTTTGGTATAGAAGAAAGAGGAATGAAATAAAGAGCTCTAAATTTGAGTTTCTAGGGGTCCAGAGAGAGAATAAGGGAGGAGAAGGAATGTGAGAATGACTTCAGGTGGAGGGTGTTGGGCATCATGACAGGGGTCTGGTGGTTCAGAGGAGAGGGGAAGCCAGTGGGAAGCTCCCTGTGGTGGAGCAGGCAGGAGCACTTGGAGAAAGGGGGCTTGCAGGGTTGGCCGTGTGGCAGACAGTATGCATTTGCTTCTCAAAAACCTTTTTTTTTTTAACCTTTCTTTCCTATACTATAAAGGCTGCCTTTGTACTCTTCTCAAACTGCATTGTATTTAGAGCCTGCATCATTCTGGACAATAAGATGAAGGGAAAGAAATCCTTATGAATGAGGGGCTTATTTTCTTGAATAAAAATTCAGAGTCTCAAAAGAAGAATGTATTGGGGTCTGTCTGCCTTCTTCATGCTTACAAAGCGGACCTGATGCTGGGAGGAGCAACAGTCATCTTGTAACCATGAGGACAAAGCCATGCACTAAAGATGGCAGAGCATGAGGCCAGGAGTCTGGTTCCTCCAAGAAATCCTTGAGCAGCCCATTAGGCCAAGAGAAAGCCGCCTTCGACTTCCTGTTTCATGAGAAAAATAACCACTTCCTTGTTTAAGCTACAAGTTGTCCGGTTTTCTGTTACTCACAGCAGGAAATGCTCCTGACAGGCTGTGATGGAACCCCCTTCTCTTCATATGAAACCTTTAATAAAGTCTTGTTACCAGCAACAGCCCTCAGGAGTTCTTTGAGGAATCAAAGTTAATGGGCGCTGTCATTTGTATGGATGAGTCCAGGGAATCAGGAAGTGACCAGCCCCAGAAGACAGATTCTGAATGAGATGGGGCCTTCAGAAGAAGCAAGAAATAGCACCAAGAGATTTTTGAGATGTTTATTATTTTAATGAGAAAACAGAGATATACACATACATACATATATATAATATATATATATGTTTTTTTTTTTTTTCCTGTGTGTTTTTTATGTGTGTATAAAGAAAGGTAGTCCTATAAGGCTGGAAAATGATTCGGAGACACCCAGGTGGCTGGTGTGGATTTCACCAAAATCAAATGGAAAAGTGTATGGAGATGCATTGTAAATGTAAATCACTACAGGAATAAAAAAAGATTTTGTGATGTAACTGTAGAAGGAAAAGAGAAACAAATTCAACTAAAAGACAGAAGACACAAAAGGGAAATCCAGATGGTGGCTCCTGCTTCTGCTGTGTGGACCGAGGTTCTCCCCCAGGCTAGGTCAGGGCTTGCAGGAAGAGAGCCAGGTGCCTGGCCATCCTGTTCATGTGTGATAGAACCAAAGATGTTCAAAATGCCTCTGTTAGCTGTCCACTATCTGGGGAAAAGTGTTTTTTTTTTTTTTTTTAACATTTCCAAGGTAATTATATGGGGCCTTAGGCATAATGTTGATACCTCAGTGTCATTCCTTTTGATGTGTAGATACCAAAGCTGATGTTTAGTCCTCAGGACTGCAAGGGTCTTGGGAAAAAATCGTCTGTCACCATGGGGAGTGATGAGCGTGTACCACCTGTATTGATTGTTGACCTACAATTAAGGGGAAAGGGAGGAAAGGAAAGAGGTAAAGAGGGAAGCATTAGGTTCTGATGCGTGTCCCACTCATGAGAATGGAACGGCGGTTTTATAAAGCCTCGTGTCTTGAGGAAGCCAGCCAGGTATATGTGTTTATTGGCTTAAGTCTGAATAATATACACAGTGGCTGTTGGAAGAAAAAACAAGGGTAAATCTATGTGACCTGTTTTACAACTGAGAATTAGGAGTTTTGTTACAGATTATCACACAAGAAAGGCGTTTCCCTCATAAGCCCCTAGTTTGCCATTCACACCAACAATTTCATATTCTTAACTTCTTGAGTGCCCTGTGCGTGTATTTGTCCACAGACAGCCATATCCTATGTTTATGCACCTATGACACAGAAACCATGTGTCAGCATGAATTTTTTCTGGGAGGAGATATGAAAGGAAAACTTGATCTGACCGAGTGTTGAAAATGGAGAATTTTGCTGTATTATCTCATTGTCCTTGCATAAGGAAGGCTTTGAATTTTTTTTTTTTTTGTGCAAAATAATATGTCAAACAGCAGATACGAAATGAGAATCTATTACCTACTGCTACTAATTTATTCCTTTCATTCTTTTCCTGAGCACATGTTTGTTTTTTCTACTTCTCTTGCTATAGCAAATAAAGTGTTTGGAGAAAAGTTGGCCAAAACAGTCTCATGTGATTAAGGTCAGAATGAGTCTTGAGGACTAAAGGCCCACTAGGAACAGGGACAAAAGTCACCTTCATTCTGCCTTCACCTTCATTGTGTCTGCCCAGACCTTTAATATCCTGCCTCACTCTTGCCCTGAGTTTAGGAAGCAGCTAAAGCAAACTCAATACAAACTGAGGTAGGGTGACTCAGGTGTTTTACATGCACAATAGGAGGTGATCAGTGACTAGAATTTGGCCATGAAAAGATTTATTTTTTTGAACTGGTCTTTATGAGCATCAATGCCATAATGAATAAGAAGATTTAATTTATGGACTAAATTCTTATTGAAAGACCACCTAGGCCAGGTGTTTGGCATCCAACAATAAGCAAGACACACATCACCTAAGGCTTCTTGGTACTTATAGTCAAATTATTGCTATCTGTGTTGGTGAGGGATGAGCCTCTATCCTCAATTCTGTTGTCCTTCTGGGATCAGCAGACCCTGCCAGCCAGGTCTTTCCATTAAAGCTACTGCTGAGAGATGTGTAGCAGAAAGCGCTTCAGTGAGGACCACTTGGGTTCTAGTCCTCAAACCTCAACTGTCCACTATTGCCTTGAGACATTCACTCATCTCTCTGGGCCTTGATTTCCTCAATTTTAAACTAATTTTCTAGCACTAATGACTTGTAAGTTATCTTGTGCTGTAGCATTGCATAACAGATTAGGGAACCCATAAATAAATTGGCATGAGTTACACAGTAGAAATCCTATTAAATAATATTAGGACTTTCAGAGGAACAAAAGCACTTGGGAACTGTTTCCAAAAGCATCTGTCAAAACAGAACTACAAATCACATGGTGTTGACCCTGTAGTAGTAGGGGTCATTTCCAATCCTCATTAAAAATAATGGGCTGCTTTATTTTCTTTGCACATATACACAATTGTTTCAGGACCCTTCGGTGAAATAGCCCAAAGAACCACTCAAGTTATTCAAAAGCCCTTTCTTGGGCACCTACTATGTGCAGTGAGCTGCAGGCAAAAATGATCATTTCACTTGTTTTGTGAGAGTGGCAATTCATTCTGCATTGTTATATCTAAAAATTTACCAGTGACTCCAGGATTAAAGCTTGGAAATGTGCATGGTTGGTTTATATCAGCACCATAGCTGAACTTGAACACATATACCCAGAGCTGCAAAGTGAGGCTGTGCTAATGAATGGGAGAGAATGGGCCCCGGCGCCATGCTGCAAAATGGGTGCCCTTTTACTGAGGCAGGGAAAGTTCACCATCCTCCCACCCCAAATGCATTTCAGGGCCAGCAATAGATGATTAACTAATGTTGGGTGGCCCAGAGCTCTTTCCAAAGCCAGGTGCAGGGCCCTCCGCTGTCTATTTGTGTAAGGGTAACTGAAGGGGCTTCTAGGGTCTCAAGACAGTCTTAGGAGGAGGAGGAAGGGGGGAAGGCATGGGTGCTGGTGACAAATGGACTGAGGAAGACAAGATGAATCACTTCTTAGAAGGACTAGAAATCAGAAAGCTAGTGAAATTGTCTTTTGTCCATGGGTTGGTCCCAAGCTCCTGGGAAATGGTTCTCCAAGGAGCCAAAAATCAACAGCAGACGCCAGTCTGCTGGAAACCTTTTGGACTTAGAGTCCAGGCAGCAAAGGAAGAACCCAGGAGTGGAGACTGCTTGCTTTTCCAACTGTGTGAGCTCAGTGAGAAGCAAGCAGAAAGGTAGGAAAGTTGCAGGGAGCAACACCCCTGGCCAGAAGCAAGAGCTGCTTAGCAGTTCACTCCGTGTTGGCTGAATGCTTCTCAGGAGGCTGCAGAAGCATCGTGCAGTCCCAGCGACTTGAGGTTCAAAATGTGATCAATAGAACAAAATAATGTTCTGGGCCTGTTTGTCTCATTAGCCACGAAGGGAGAAAAATGGGCCTGGCTGAGAGCGAGGTCGGTGTGATCAGACACTCCCCCGCACGTAGGAGCCAGTGCAAGATGAATTTCAGGCCCAGATGCTCCCCACGGACCTCCAGGCTGTAACCTGCACAGTCGTCTTCTACAGGGCAAGGATACTGAGGGTGGATTCACAGCCAGGGACTCTGGGCTGGAAGTCAGTCAGGGATTTCTTTCCCTTGGTTTTTATCAATCACGTGCGTGTGAATCAGTGGTCAGAAGGAAGGGAGGGGAGATTGCTCCTCATCCCTTAGAGGAAGAAAGTCAGCATCCAGTCGAAGATGCAATCTCGGTGAGAGAGGCCTCGTGGGTAAGGCAGAGACCAAACGGAGCGAGCGTGATTGAGTGAGTCAGCGGAAGGGAAAGAGGGCTGAGCAGGCGCCCTGCGGAATGCAGCGCCTCTGGGCTCCCTGGGCTCCCTGGGCTCCCTGGGCTCCCTGGGCTCCCTGGGCTCCCTGGGCTCCCTGGGCTCCCTGGGCTCCCTGGGCTCCCTGGGCTCCCTGGGCTCCCTGGGCTCCCTGGGCTCCCTGGGCTCCCTGGGCTCCCTGGGCTGGGGAGGGGCGCGCAGACGTGCACGGTTCTACCCGCGGACGCACAGAGTCCTCTTATTTTATTTATTTTTGTTTGTCCTCTACATATCTTGTAAATATTTTTCCCAGTTGGCTGCTCTTTCTTTCTTTTTATTTAATAGATATTTTAGAGCAGTTTTATGGTTACAGAGAAATGGTTCAAAAAGTTGAATACCCACATACCCCTTCTCACCCCTGCGCAGTTTCCCCTATTAGGAAACTGTAGGACATTGGTTACAATCCACGAACCAGTACTGATACATGGTTATCCCTGGTGGTGCAGTGGTTAGGTTGGCAGTTAGAATCCAGGAGCTGCTCCTTGGAACCGTGTGGGGCAGTTGAACTGTGTCCTGTAGGGTCGCTATGAGTCGGAATAACGGCACCAGAGTTTGGTTTTAATATCGTGTGTCCACCATTACAGTATCAGAATAGCTTCACTGCCCTAAAAGTGCCCTGTGCTCCCCCTGTTGGTCTCTTCCCCTTTCCCCTCACCCTTGTCAACCACCATCTTTTCACTGTCTCTGTAGTTACACGAGTTGATAGAAAAAAAAGTTTTTTCTTTTTTTTTTCCCATCTGGATGGTGGTTTAGAATTAGGTTCTATTACATAAGTTGCTTTTTTAATGATTTGCTTTCTTTAATATACTTGTTGCCAGGTGGCAAAAGGTTCAAAACTCACTTTTAAGTTGAAGAAAATTGTTTTCATATAAGATATTTGTCATTATATCTATGAACTCATAATGTATAAGTTTTTAATCTTTTAATTTTCTGGGGGACAGGACCCACAAAGGCAAAAGTGCTTAGGGCCGGGGTAGGTGAATCAACCCTGTAATCAGTGTGATGATAGACCTGGTGGATGGGTAGCATATACACTTCAGAGGCAAGAGATCTCGGTTCAAATCCCAGTTATGATACTTTCTACTGTATGATATTACATGTTCTATAAGCGCTGTGATGATACTGATTTTCTAGAGTTTCTGTGACAATTTAAAGGAATGTGTTTATATTATATACATAGTCCTGGCAGCACAGTGGTTAAGCTTTCAGCTTCTAACGAGAAGGTGGGCAGTTTGAATCCACCAGGCCCTCCTTGGAAACCATATGAGACAGTTCTACTCTGTCCTATAGGATCGCCATGAGTTGGAATTGACTCCATGGCAGTGGGTTTTTTAATACATATATACATACACACACACGTGCACAAAATATATATATACACATATATATTTAAAGGGATATACATATATACTTAAGATTGTATGTATTTGATATGTATTTAATACATATATAAATATATATTTGATAAATATGTGTATATTTAAAGGAACGTATATGCATATATGTATGTGTGTGCACATGAGTATTCCTTTAAATTCCCACAGCAACTTTGCGCGCGCGTGCGCACACACACACACACACACACACACACACACACATACATTCCTTGCATTTAAGAACCTCTGGGTGAAACCTTGCTCCCCCCTTGCTTTCTTGGCTGTAGTGCTTTGATTAGGCTTCTGATATAAGTTTGCACAGAGCCTTCCAAAACTGGGTTTGGGGATAGAGACTTGGGAACGTGTTGATTGGTGGGGGAGGCTGGTCTTGGAAGAAAAATCCTCTCCACTTGAACCTGAAGGCTTGAGGAGGAACACTGCGTGGTGTCTCCGGACAGTAGGCAATGCTGGGACGGGCTTGTCTATGGCACATGGAGCTCCCACAGAATACCCTGATTTCTAAGAATTGTCTTTGGCTTTGACAAGATAAAAATAAGACCTAAGGTGTGTGTTTCCATCCTAAGTATTACCTACAGCACTAACCACCTCCTTCCCATTGGTATATGGATGAATTGTGCCAATTTTCCAGGTAGTGTGCTGAATTTTAGAAATTCTTGGATAGATACGTTGCAATTTGTGATCTTAAGGAACTTACGGTCTAGTGACCCCTGGGCAGGGCCCTTAGCTATGTAAAGCAACCCTAAAAAAAAAAAAACAACCCTACTAGGCAGTAATTTTTACTTTCATTTTACAGACAGGTAACAGAAGTTCGAGAAATTAGAGAATTTTTCCAAGGAGCCAGAGTTTAACCCCAGGTACTTGAGAGATTCTGCTACTCCCCTTCTTCCATCTTTCCTTGGATGTTCCCTGATCACACTTCACTGTTGTTCAGATTATCAGGTGTTTAATTGCCTGAGTTTTTGTATGCCTTCACTAGCAGTGAAGGTATAACTGGAGTTCTTACCTTCACCTGCTGCATAATTATGTAAACATGTCATCACTGTGTTCATTCTAAACTTTCCACTAACACCTCGAACAATCTCAGTCCTAACCTAAAAGGCCTTCCATAGAAAATTCCATAGCAACTCAGAGTTAATCATATTGTTACATCTGGATTTTCCCCTAGGGTCGCTATGAGTTGGAATCGACTCAATGGCACTGGGTTTGGTTTTTTGTTTTTTTTTGGTTTTTAATTTTTTTTTTTAATTTGCTCACCTCTTTCTCTTCCTCTCTTTCCTCCCACCTCTAATTCAACTCACTGATATTTAATTGCAGGGAAAGGAGAATAAGACTTCCCAGAAGGTCAGTCTAGCATTCAGTGAAGTGTTAACTTATTATTGCTCAATGCAATATTATTGTAGCAATGCAATGAGGCAGGGTTTTTACTACATACAAAAACCAAGACCTTACAGTTTTAGGGAGTAAGAAGTGGCATATCATCCTCTGATAATTAGGGGTAAACAAAAATGTTTTATTTAGGAAGCCATAAAAACCCTATGGAGTTCAGTTCTACTCTGAAACACATGAGGTTGCCATGAGTTGGAATCAACTTCATGGCAATTTTTTTTCTTTTTTTTCCCCTAGTTTTCACCCTGAAAACACTAGAAAGCAAGGAAATGCTGGCCTCTAGAATGCATTATAATGGGCCCTAAACATTCTTGTGTTTGTGGGGTCCCTCCCTCAATATAAATAAAATGTTTAAAATTGTATTTTGTGTCTTCAGGTTGCTATGAGTCAGAATCGATGCTATGGCAATGGGGTGGGTTTGGTTTTTGGTGGTATAAAGATGAATATATTAATATTATCTCTAAAAATTTTCTTCAACCTAAAAGTCCATTTTTTAAATTGTGATTAAAAAAAAATAATAAAATATTTTCATGGGCCCCTAGAAGTATTAGAGGACTAGGAAGTGTGCCTTCCCTGCCTGACGGATAAGCCAGCCCTGGCTGTCCAGGAACCCAGGGGAATGTGAAGGCAGAGGAAATGGGAGATGGAGAACATGACTTTCAGTGACTTCTCCAACTCCAAGATTCTGTTCTTCTGGAAAGTGCATCAAGTGGTTCCCAATGCTCTGTTGATGACAACAGTGTCTGTGTCTCTCCCCAGATTTTTGGCCCACCAATCTTACAAATGGAGCCCTGGTGGCACAGTGGTTAAGAGTTCAGCTGCTAACCAAAAGATGGACAGTTCGAATTCACCATCTGCTCCTTGGAAACCCTACAGGGCAGTTCTACTCTGTCCTATAAGGTCGCTATGAGTCGGAATCGACTAGATGGCAATGAGTTTGGTTTGGTTTTAATCTTATAAATAAGTGTTAATGTTGTTGTTAGGTGCCATAGAGTTGATTTCAACTCATGTAATAGTATAATATAATAGTTTTGATATATTTAAGAATAAATTACCTTGTCTGCCAATAGGACTGATGGTATCTTTGCCAAGATAATTCGCCCAAGTTTGAAATAGAAATGGTTGGAGATGAGTCATGTTATATGACACCATCTGGATATTTAACAACACTGATTTGTTTATTTGGCTTACCTTTTCTGAATGGTGCCTCTACTTTCTTGACTCAAAAAAAATATACCGTAGTGGGACAAACAGGCTGCCCTGATTGTCTGCTGGGTTCCAAAAACTGAGTCATAGTGGAGAGGTAAACGTGTTAGCTTGAGGTCCACCTGGTGTGTTCATAGTAAAATTCTGTGGTTGCGACCGAAAGGGAACCAACCTTATTTCATGCATAGTTTCTCAGTGGTTAGTGTAATAGTGTGTAAATGAGGATTCTGGAGACAAGAGCCCTACCTTTCAGCCCACTTGTTACTGGTTAAGTGACTTAAGTCAAGTTCCTCGCTGTCAGGGCCTTGATTTTCTTAAGAACCTAAAAGATTTATCATAGTACTGGTTCTGGTAGTGCTGTGAGGCTCAAGTGAGATAATGTACAAGAAATTGCTTTATAAAGAATAGAGTCTACTCAGCTCTTATTATTAAATTATCCTTTAGTAGCAGTGTCATAGGTAATAGTTCTGGATCTTTGCCTACCTAGGTTAGTTCATGTTATAGGGCTAGAAGACATTTGGAATGGGTGTGGATGCAATTAAATGGTAGGTAAATTAGAAAAGTTAACTGAAAGAGAAAGCATGATCCATCCAAGGCCAGGGCCTCATTGCTCTTCTCTTAACTCAGGTGGGGTGGATGAGTGACACCACCATTGCTCACAGCCCTGTGTTCCTCCTGCACCAAGGAAAGCAGTAACCCCTTTGGCAAGAGAGTGGTGGCTCTGAGGAAACTTCAGTTTGATGGAGATTGGGGTTTCTGCCAGACCAACTGTCCTCATTTCCTCTTGGAAACTTACAGTTTCCTTTCATCATAACGTAAAGACACAAGGAATTTTATCATTAGGCGAAATGTTAGAATGTGCCTATGGGACATACCTTAATGCCTTGTGGCATCCTTTTGGAGGGATGGTTTTGAGGGAGGAGGGAGAGAGAAAAGAATTGTTTTAAAGGTTTTGCTTCATGGTCTAAGAAAGCATTTTAATGAAGGGAGGGTTGTTTCGAGAAACCACAGAACTGTGTGAACTGATTGAGAAGATACAAAGCTGCTGAAGATGACAGGTAGGGTTAGTGCCTTGAGTGGCTCTGCTGCCTCATTTTGGCCTGGTCAGAGGTATGCCCAGCTTCACACTCTTACTTAGAGGTCTACCTTACTTCTCTGCCTCTCCTTTTCTATTAACCTGAGCCCAGTCCTGTCCTCAGCCCCTCTGACTTCTAGATCACTAATTCCTCTGTACCTTGACTCTTTCTCAGCTTCCATGACTTGGATTATCAGGAGAGTGACTTGAAACCACCCTCCATAATGCCCAGGCAGAAAGGGCCACCTCATCCTACAGCACTGTTAATATAAAAGCATCTCTAGCTGCCAGCCCTTCTCAGATCTCAGTGTTGTGTGGCTAAGAATTACCTCAGAGATCCCACATAGAAGCATGAGTTACAACTAGAATTATTTACCTTTTGATCACACCAGTTTCTTGAAATGAAGTTGAAAACAGCAATCTAGGAAGGATCTTGTTGAGAAAAAGAGAAAGAAAGAAAAGGAGAGAGAGAGAAAAAAAGAGAGAGAAAGAGAAGAACGGGGTAGGGGGCAGTGAAGGGAATAAGGGAAATAGTTTCTGGAATGCAAAGAAATCAGGGAAGAAACTAAAAAAAAAAAGTAGTGATTTCCTTTTAACGAGACCACTTCACCGTGTGACCTGGAAGTCTAGAAATTGGGATAGGGTTCCCCTGTCGTAGAGTTCCAGCTGCAGCCTAGAGGTTTCCACCTGGACTAACTGGGGTCACACCTTTCATCCGACCCCATGCACTGAATCAGCATTCCTATGTGGGCTTGTTGATTGGCTCTTCCCCTTTCCCCATGGTTTAGTCTCAGCAGTACTGGAGAAAGTGGCCTTCCACCAAGGATGCCTTTGAGTTGTGACATCTGGAGAAGCTTGTCCACTGGTCTTGTCATAATATGGCATGATTCACTAAAAAACCCTGGGGAAGCAGTGTGGTCATGTGACCAAAATTGCTATTTAAATGTATTTGTAGTGTACATTTAAAACATGTTAGAGCTGACATGATAGAATTGGGCCTCAACATTGTGGATTTCTCAATGTTAGAGAAATTTTATCTCTATCTTAGATCAAAAATATGCTTTGATCATAAAAGCATTGTGTATTTATTGGAGAAAATTTGAAAAATAAAGTGTAAACAAATAAATTTAAAAATAACCTCTAGTCTTACAAGCTTAGAAGTGTAACTAGGTATATTTTCATCCACTGTTTTTCTAGGTGAATGTTCTTACAATTCAGTTGAGTTGGTACTGAATATATCGATTTGTAACCTAATATTTTTCCTTTGTAATAAACCTCAAGCATTTCCCCATCTCATTAAATATTCTATTAAGACATGGTTATTAATAAAAAATAAATAAATAAACCCGTTGCTGTCGAGTTGATTCAGACTCATTGTGACCCTATAGGACAGAGTAGAACTGCCCCGTTGAGTTTCCAAGGAGCACCTGGTGGATTCAAACAGCTGACCTTTTGGTTAGGAGCCGTAGCACTTAACCACTACGCCACCAGGGTTTCCTGTTTATTAATGGCTGCCTAATATTTGGAATATTCCATTATATGAATGTAGTAATAGTTCATCCCTTATAAACTGAAGTTTAGGGTGCTTCCTATTGCTGAAGCTTCTTTTATATAAACCTTCCTGTAAATTTCGGATGATTTCCTTTGAATAAATTCCTAAAAGTAACATTACAAGCTCAAAAGAGATAAACATTGTTAGGGCTTTTGATGCATGTTGCTATTTTGCCCCCAGTTTTTACCAATTCACACTCTCACCAACTTGTCAGCCTTGGAAAGAATGGAATGGGTTAGATAAAGTATGTATTGGGGAAAATATGGCAACAAAATCTTATCTCAGTTCAGCAAACAGTAATTGAGCAACTACCACTGGCTGAGAACTCTTCTAAGTGCAGAAGGTCCTGAAATGAGCCAGACAGTCCTGTCCTTGACATGCCCAGTGTGTGTGTCGGAGGTGGGGTGGGTGGGGGGGTGAGCATGACTTGGTAAAGGCGACGAATCAGGTAATGCACTGAATTCTACAGGAGTATGAGGAGGGGCAGGCAGCCCAGCCCAGGTGTTATGGATCAAACTATGTCCTCCCCAGACGTTGGAATCCTAACCCCTATACCTGTGGTTGTAACCTGATTGGAAACAGGGTTGTCTTTGTCATCTTAATGAGGTTATACCTGAGAAGAAAAAAACCAAAACCAAACCCACTGCTGTAGAGTCAATTTCGACTCATGGTGACCCTGTAGGACAGAGTAGAACTGCTCCGTAGAGTCACAGAGTTTCTAAGGAGCAGCTGGTGGATTCAAACTGCCGAACTTTTGGTTAGCAGCCAAGGTCTTAACCAGTGTGCCGCCAGAGCTCCGAAAGTTGTCGTGTCAGGAGTGGGGTGGATCACTTCTGAGTTATAAAAACAGCTGATTAGACACAGCCAATAAATACATAAGTAAATGAATGAATGAATCAATCAATCACCTGTTGCCGTTGAGTCCATTTCGACCATAGCAATCCTACAGGACAAAGGGCTTCCGAGGCTGTAGTCTTTACAGAAGCAGACTGCCACATCTTTCTCCTGTGGATTGGCTGGGGGGTTTGAACCACCACGCTTTCACTTAGCAGCTGAGCTCTTAATCACTGCACCACCAGGGCTCCTTTGATTAGACACAGAGACAGTGTGCGGAGGGAGGGGGGAGACAGATGCCATGTGAGAATCGTCTACAAGCCAAAGAACCAAGGAGCGCCCAGACTATCTACGATACCATTATCGCACCTGACATCATTAACAGTAATTTCTTACTATCAAATATCCTGTCAGTGTTCAAATTTCTCTGATACATGTATATACAATTGGTTTGTTTAGATCAGGTTCCAACCAAAGCTTAACTATTTGCCTTTGTTCTTCTCCTCCAGTTTGATCTGAACCATTTTTCTCTGTCCTTAGTATCTCTCTCCTACGTATATGGATTCAGCTCCCAAAAACCTGTCATCGTTGTGCATCTCTGGAGTTCCCACAGCCCAGGCTGCCCCGCACCATCTGGCCCTCCCGTAAATGTCTTGCACTCAGTTTTGGCTGCTGTTTTCTGATTTGCCTGCCAGGTGAGTATCTTTCTTTTAGGGGTGAGTACTCAGCCATCAGAATTTTTCCCAGTTTCTTTGAGTCAACTGTGACTCACGGTGACCCCATGTGTGTCAGAGTAGAACTGTGCTGCATAAGGTTTTCAGTGGCTGAATTTTTGGAAGTAGACCTCCAGACTTTTCTTCTCAGGTGCCTCTGGGAGGATTCCCACTTCCAATCTTTCAGCTAGCAGCTGAGCACGTTAACTGTCTGCACCATGCAGAGACTTCTGAGGGTTTTGTGTTCTCCCTGCCTTCTCCTAGGAATTGTTGGCTTTCGGTGGTTTAGCATGACCTGGTGCATCATATGTTGGGGCTCATGGGGGCTGCTTTGTTAACCTAGTTTTGTTATGAAGTTGTTCTATTTTTATGGGAATTTATGGGAGTTTCGAAAAGTATATAACTAACACCTTGCTTCTCTCCTTCAGATCTGAGTTTCAGATAAAGAATGAGGCGACGTGTGTGGAGGGATTGATAGACTGCAAACTGTAGCAGGCGTAGTGAGGTGGCTGGTGCAACAATGCCAATGAGACATCGAGGTTCAGATTTAGGGCAGGAGAAGGAATGACAAAAGGGAATGAACCCTACAATACATAAAACATAAAATCACTGGACTTAGTGATTACTTCAATGCCTGATTTTATTTGCTCAACAAGTATATGTTCATTCAACAAATATTTATTGATCACTTCCTATGAGCTAGGCATTGGAGATAAAACATGAACAAAACATATATCATTTCATTTGTTGTGTGTCTACTATGTGTTTTCATATTTGGTAATCATGGATGTCAATGGTTAGTCACATGCGATAAATCTTCACATTTTTTAGAAACAGAATAAAAAATATTTAAGGCTCCCTCCTCTGGAATCCTTAATTTTCCTTGACACACCTGACATATATTTATGGTTTCCTTTTCTAGTATGTGTACTGTCATCGTTTGTCCGTAATGACCTCTAGTCCAGTGAGCTCATTTTGCTTAAGCCCTTTAAAATGATTAATTGATGATGACCTTTGAATTAAAATACTATATTTCTTGCTTCTAAGATGCATATTTTTCACCTGCGAACGTTTCTGGAACCTGAACGCAGCTTGTAATTGATGGGTACTTTTAACATGGTCTTTTTTTTTTTTTTTTTCTGAAAAGCTGTTAATAAATAGATGGTATATCTTATAATTGATAGCATCTTAGAACCAAGGAAATATGGTAATTATCTTTCAATGGCATTGTATCTCCACCAGCAGAATGACTTCCATCTCTCAATTTTTGGCAAAGGAAAGTTGCAACAAAAAAACTTCGCCAAAACTCTGTACAACTTCCTCATCTTATTCTTTTATTTGCTGGTTTGGAATTGCTTTCTGGTTGCCATGAAAAAATAATTCTTTCCTAACTAATCAATCATGGTACCAGAAGACTGTACACAGGGCTGCGAATCCATTGTTCCCGGTGGAAGTGGGTCAGCTTTTATCAGCCCACTTCCACTTACCGTCTGCCACTCCACGCCTCACCTTAAAAGTTTGGGAGTTTCTGCATGAGGGTCTTTAGGGTCAAAAATCTACTGCAGAGGTCTCTTGGGAAAGATGTCTCTCTAGCTGTCAAGTTAAAAGCAAACATTTAAAAATATGACAACATTTCACCCTGGGAAGGAACACTTTAATTACAGATAAAGGAAAGATAATTGATTAAGCTTATTATTTACAAAAGGAAAAGAAAAAAAGGGCAGTGCTTTTTAAAAAGTAAACGTGAGGCTTTGAGATTTTTTTTCCCCCTAAAGTGGGTGAATATTTTTTCCTTAATGGAGACATAGGCAGTTATGAGAGCACCAGAGCAGATTTAAATTATGAAGATAGTAGTATTGATAGAGCCTCCCATGTCAGCTGACAGCTATTGTTTTGACAGTGAAGGGGAGCAGAACCCCATAGAAGCTGCCCTGAGCTGTTTGGATTCTGGTTCAAAGGACACTAAGGCCAAGCTGCCGGCATTTAGTTCAGCCACTGGATTAAAAAAAAAAAAATATTTTTTTTTTTTTTTGAGAAATAGATGCTCAGAGATTCGATCTGGAAATAAATGCAAATAGAACTATGGCACCATTACTTTCTGGTTTGCTCCCTTTTCCCCTTGGACTATGGTGCCTGGCTTACAAGTATTTATTGTATTTTCAGAGCACTTGGAAACGTGATTTATTATAGTATAAGGGAAAAAAAAAAAAAAAGCCCAAGCCCACTGCCCCCTAGTAAATTCCAACTCACAGGGACTCCACAGGGTTTCCAAAGGGTTGTAAATCCCCGTGGAAGCAGACTGTCACATCTTTCTCCCAAGGAGCCACTGGTGATTTCCAACCACGGACCTTTCAGTTAGCAGTCGAATGCTTTGACCACTGAGCGGACAGGGTTCCTTAAGAAGAAAAGAAAAAAAAAAAAGTAAAGTTAAATCTAGCAAAGTCAACAGTAGTTAAGCCCCAGAATGTAGGACAGGATGTTGGCTTTCCTGTAGCCTTTTTGATTTGATAATGCGTCTGTGAGTGCTCTGGTCTTCCTGCCCACCAGGCGGGTATAGATGAGCCCCGGCATGCCCAGAGCGGGTGCCAGAGTCTCTCACCGCGGAATGGGCCTGGGTGACAAATTTGAACAAGCCAGCGTTTGCTTATTCGTTTTCAGCAGCATGACTGGCATCAATCCACCTTTCTCTCACTTTCTCTGGTAAATTTCTTCTCTGGATTTTATTATCATTGCCTCTGTGCCATTCCCAGTCCACTATCCACACGGTTGCCAGATTAATTGCCTTAGTGACTTTGTTCATATGACCTTTTTGCTCAGAAATCTTCAGTGACTTCCTGTTGTCCTTCAAATTAAGAACAGCCTTCCTTGCTGGGCATTATAGACCCTCTGCAGCTTGGCCCTAATTTAAACTCTATCTTATCTCCCATAACTTCTCACATCTGTTTCGTCTCTGTATCTCTAACACCCATCCAGTGCATGGGACTAAAGTGAAGTCTATTAAAAAAAAAAAAAAGGAATACTTTGAAAATACGAAATTTTCTACATGTTATCTCCAATAAGGGTAGAGAGTGCTTTTCATTTATTCATGTGTTGCTTCCTTTGGTAAATTGTTACTATCAGCTATCCTGAAAATACTAATGACTATGTCTTTTTCATTTGTATGTTCCTGGCTTATTGCATCTGCCTTGACATAGAGTAAGAGCTCAATAAATGCACATTGTTCTAACCAATCGTACTTCTTGCTGTTCCCCGAGTAGTGCTCAGTCCTTTTCCTCCACGATTTTGCTTCTGTCCTTCCTCTCCCTGGAATGCTGTGCCCCTTCCCATTCCTCAAGTACCCCCTGATTCCCTGGGCTGTGAAGGAGCCCTGGTGGCACAGTGGTTAAGTGCTTGGTTGCTAACCAAAAGGCCTGTGGTTCGAACCCACCAGCCGCCCTGTGGGAGAAAGATGCAATGGCCTTGGAGATTCTATGGGCAGTTCTACTCTGTCTTATACAGTTGCCTTGAGTTGGAATCTATGAGTTGGCGGGGGTTTGAATTTTTTTGGTACCTGAGCTGTAAAATAACAATCATCCTTCAAGATGCTTTATAAGTATGCTTTTCTGTAACAACATATTCAATGGGTGATAACGGGAGAACATTTCATTTCTTTAAAGTTAACATAGCAGCCTTTAGTTGTCTTACCCTCCACAATAGAGTATAAGCTACAGGAGAGCATGGATGCCATCTATAAACCAGACTTGGTTTTATTCCCTTGCAGCACTTAGCGCTATGATGAGCCCTTCGTCTCACAGAAAGCTCGAGCTAGAAGTAACCTTACGCATTATCTAGTTCAGTAATCTTAGTTTCGTTCAGTGGTAGAGTTTTTGCCTTCTATGCAGAAAACCCAAGTTTGATTTGTGGCCAGTGCACCACTGGTCTGTCACTAGAGGCTTGCATGTTGCCATGATGCTGAACAGGTTTCAGCAGAGTTTCCAGACTAAGATGAACTTGGCGATCTACTTCCAAAAATCAGCCAGTGAAAGCCCTATGGATGGATCATAATAGTCTGAGCCAGGACTGATCATAGGGATGGCACAGGACCAGGCAGTGTTACATTCTGTTGTGCATGGGGTCGCCATGAGTTGGGGGCTGACTCGAAGACCACTAACAGCTACCACAATCACCACGCTAATTTTACAAGAGAGAACACTGAGGCCCTGAAAGAGGAAGTTATATGTTCAAAGTCCCACAGCCCACTAAGTCTCTGGACGCCTAGCCTTCTGTTTGCTCTTAGAAGGAAGTGAATTTGTGGGTGGTGGTTTCTGATACTGATCAGTAAGAGGCGATGTCCTTATAAGAGCATATCAATGTTATCATTATTTCTCTAGTCATAGAGTAAAAATATACTCCATTGGGCAGACATACAATCTAGAAGCCAGAATATCAAGGAATGCTTCTACGCTACGATTACCTGTAAGTATAATCTCAATAGATTAATCTTAATAGTAGATAATTACAGAAGATGTTAAAGTGTGTGTTCTCTATTGAAGAGAAGAAAGGATTGCTTTTGATTTATAAATCATGTAGGTCATTAAGCTAAAGAAAACCATGAAGATGTCGGTAAATGTCAACAAGTATATTCCAAATGATTAAGAATGTGTGATAAATAGGGTGCAGATGGTCAACACCACACATCAAGATACCCATACAGGCACTAGGTCAAGTTGCAGGTTAGCGGGTCTCACACAAGGATGCCCAACAGGTTGTGTAGCTGGTGGTGTAGCTGTGGGTGGAGAATGAGAACGGGTCATAGAAGATGAGGAGAAAAAAAAAATTAATATCTACAGACCAAACTTGGAGCAGGAACACTGGTAAATCTCAGTAAGAAAGGCTCTGAAGCAAGACAGAAACCCCCCAATACAAACTGGATAATGAGCCCAGGGTGGGCCTCATTAAGGGTGTCTGTAAGTCCGTGCTGCTGTCGGTGGCCACTGGGGAGACTCCGGCTCGCGTCGGCCCATGTGTGCAGACCAGAACTTCACCGTGTAAGGGTTTCAAGCTGTGATCTTCCAAGAGCAGTTCACCAGAGCTTACTTCTGAGACACCTGTGGATGGATTTGAACCACCAACCTTTGGGTTAGTGGTCTAGGGCTTAACCACTTGCGCCACCCAGGGACTTACAAATCCTTGGGGAAACAGAATTTGAGAATGAGATAGGACACACTGCAAACATTTATATTTAGTTGAGTGTAAGAATGTATAGTAAACTAAATAGAGTTTCTGTTAAAAAAAAAAAAGACGTCACTGTGTTTTTCATTTTTGTTTTCTCCTGCTAGTTTCTCTGTTGTGATAAGCAAAAAAAAAAAATCATTGAAATAAAAATGGCCAGTGTACTTGCTATCAAAGACAGAGAAGTTATGGAAGTTATGGAAGTTTAAAATATATGCCAAAAGAAGGCTAAGTTCCTGAGATTGGAGGAAATGATTTATTTTGGAGGTATTTTGAGGTTACACCACTTAGCTTCTACCCACTCTGGCTGGGCTGGCGGCTCCTTGTCTCTGTTCCCTTGACCTTGCATGCCTTCCCCTAACAGAGTACCCTCTATTTAGATGCAGGCTATTCTGTTTTGCCATTATTCAGGGCCCTGGTGGCTCAGTGGTTAAGAGCTTGGCTGCTAACCAAAAGGTTGGCAGTTCAAACCCACCCGATGCTCCTTGGAAACCCTACAGGGTAGTTCTACTCTGTCCTATAGGGTTGCTATCAGTTGGAATCGACTCAATGGCAACAGGTTTGGTTTTGGATTTTTGACACATACTAGGTGAACAATAAATATAAATACCTTATTCCTTTAACTCGCTTGCATTAATTAATGCCTCATTTATATCTGTATTGAGTTTCTTATATCCCCTTGTCCAGTTGCCTTGGTGAGTCATTAAATAAAATCCAGAAACATTTTTCCAGCACTTTTTATGTATAAAACACTAAGCCATGTCCCATGAAACAATAACATTATAAAGACATATCCCCCCCCTTAAGAAGCTAAAATTTAATTGAGAAGATAAAATTAGACATATCAAAAGCCACATAGTAATAGAAAATCCGAGTGCTGTTCAACACATGATTTATTATCAAATTAATTATACTAACTCTGATTATATATTTCCTTTCTCATTACACTTTATTTTAATTCCTTATTTACTTGTATCCTCCCCTACCCAATTCTAGAAGCTCTTAGAGGGCAAAAACTATGTCTATTTTAAAATTTTTGACTCTGCACTACCTAATCACAGTGCTAAACCTATTGTTGGTGCTCAGGAATATTTCTTGAATGAATGAATGAGTGAGTGAGTGCATGAATGAAGCTATTGGTTCAGAGCAGAATGGCTAGGGAAGGATACCAGAGGAGGTGAGTTTGAGGCTGGGTTTTGAAGGCAATTAAAATATATGTAAATCTATGGCAAATGCATTTCAGTTAATTGGCAATAATTGGGATACAGTCTGCTGTTGTAGGATGGTGAAAAGGTAAGTGGTTCTTGTATAGAATGAACCTGGGTGTTAACAACACTGGACATAAACCAGTGGAGACCAGCAGTTGCTCACACGTGAAGGGAGTTACATCAGCATAGTCCCTACCCCTGAGAAAGCTCAGAGTTTAAGAATAACACTGATGAGTTGAATGCATATGTAGGGAAGGTACAGAGTGTAGAATAAACATTTCTTCAATTAATTAATTAAATGAAATTTAACTTAAAGGGTAATTGTCAATGCATTTATCTTCCAGTAGCTGCGAATTTTGCTCCCCCCGCCCATCAATGTAGAATTAGAGTTTTGTGGTGTCATATGTGGGATGTGACCATAAGCTGAAATCTCCTGAATACCGCCATATTGTCCAGAAGTCCTTCTCTTCATTTTATCTCATATCTTTCACGGAACCTCCCCTCATGTGCAGTTAGAATGAGTACTTGATTACTCTTCACTCCTGATGCATTTATTTCATTTTGCCTTAAAATCTCCCAATAGCAGCTTAAAACTCACCTACTAGTGACCCTGTACTGCAGCCCCCAGATCTCAGGATGGAGTTCAGGTTTCCAGGGCAGGCACATTTGGTTCCCGGTGACACGATTCCTGGCTTCACTTCTGTTGCCACACTCCACGCTCTAATCACATTGGACCACTTGGGCTTGCCAAGGGAACTACACGTTCTCGCCCTGTGCCTTTGCATGGGCTACTTCTCTAGAGCATCTCCTGCCCCACCTGCACATGTGTTCCTTTTTACTCCACCTGCAAACTTGTCACCTGACTTGATCCAAGTAACAATATTACAAGAACCTTTTCCTGACCACTGCCCCTTTTCCCCTTCTTATCCTGGGTTAGGAGAAGTATCCCTCCCTCTGTGTTCACATAGCACTCTGGGTACATCTTGTTCTTTGTTTTGTTTAGTTTTGCTTCTGATAATATGATATTTTAGTATTTCTCTCTTCTCAACTATGTTACAATGACTGAAGACCAGTCTTCTATGCTAATATCCTAATTGAGAAAAAAAGAAAAAAAGATCAAATACATGCATTGGGTTTCTGTTTATATATCTTTTTGTAAGTTTAACTCTACATTTTTCAGGTCATCTGCCTCATGACAGTTTTTATCACTTTAAATAATGATTTTTTTAGTACGAAAGGTAAAGCATATGACATCACAGTACACTATAAAGTATTTTCATACTTTTTTAACTTTAGTGGAATAGCACATTCCCTATGCTGCTAGGGAAAGCTGTTACTTCTCTGACTCTGGGAATGTACCTCATTTGCATAATGACCTGCTTTCGCAGTCCCAGAAGGCAAATGGTTGAAGCTAACCTGAAAGAACAAGCGCAGGAGACCTGATGTTTGAGCCTTCCAGAAGAACATATAGAAACCACGAGATCACTGCAGAGAAATGAAATTTTCGACTTCAAGAAAAAGAACTTGTCATTCCCATTCTGCCTGCCTGACATTATGCATGTGGGAAGAGGAGGCCTATTGCTGCTAAGATTTGTCTGTTGGCCATTTTATGATGATTAAATTATGCACTCGCAGACGAGCCGGTCTGAACAACAGATACAAGTTAAACTTCTTGAAGAGTCAATAAATACAACATCTTGAGCCTTACTGAATCCTGCGTAAAGATAATTCTGCCCTCTGTAGTTTTACATCGGAGCCCTGGTGTCACGGTGGTTATGTCGTGGATTGAACTGTGTCCCCCAAAAATATGTGTATCAATTTGGCCAGGCCATGATTCCCAGTAGTATGTGATTGTCCACCGTTTTGTCATCTAGTGTGATTTTCCTATGTGTTATAAATCCTACCTCTATGATGTTTATGAGGTGGGATTATTGGCAGTTATATTAATGAGGCAGGACTCAATCTACAAGATTGGATTGTGTCTTGAGCCAGTCTCTACAGGGGAACCACATACCACCAAGCCAGATGCACTGGAAGCATAGCTTGTTCTTTGGACCCATGGTTCCTGCACTGAGAAGCTCCTCAACAGGGGAAGATTGATGACAAGGACCTTTCTCCAGAGCCGACAGAGAAGACAAAGCCTTCCCCTGAAGCTGATGCTCTGAATTTGGACTTCTAGCCTCCTAGACTGTGAGAGAATAAATTCTCTTTGTTAAAGCCATCCACTTGTGGTATTTCTGTTATAGCAACACTAGATAACTAAGACAGGTTAAGAGTGAAGGTTGGCAGTTCGAATCTACCTATGGGGCAGTTCTACTGTGTCCTATAAGGTCGCTATGAATCAGAATTGGCTGGATGGCAATGAGCTTGTTTTTTTTTTATTTTTGGTTTCACATCAGTGGACTGTGAGGCCTTCAAGAACCAATGAAGTGAGAGGAACATGACTCATTTCTCCTAAGTGAGGCCAGCCCAGGGTTGGAGATGGCACCCCATTAAAGAGGCAGGAGAGGCCACGCTGCAGCTGAGGTGAACAAACTCCTCAAGGTGAGCACCCAGGAGAAGGTAGTGCTTGAGGCCTCTGGCACTGGAGATCCCTTGAGACTTCAAAGGATGCCCAGTGATGGCTGGAGACACTTCACCTGCAAATGCAGCCATTTAATTTTTTTCATGCCTAGCTCCTAAACGGCGGTTTTAAAGATTGAATGATATTTGAATGGACATACGCACATTAAATACCAGGCTTTTACTTGAGGTTTTATTTGAAAGGTTATAGGTGGACTGTTCCAGTTGGTACACATATTTGAACTGCTGACTAAATGAAGTCCCTACCATGACATTCAGAGAATGATGGGCTTTAAATATTGAGGCACAGTCCTTGTTACCTGACCGTTGGTGGTTTGGATGAGGATGAGAGCCTAACCCCTTGCTTCATAGAAACAACAATTTGTTCTTAGTATTGGACAAGTGAACGGAGCCTTAATGCTTTTGGTAGTTGTGTGATGTTTATGTTACATCATTGGCACATTACGGATGCATTTTTTTTTTTTAACGACATGGCTAGAGGCAGTTCATTTAGTGAAACAATCGTGGACTTTGCCTTCATCAAAACCAAGTAGTCTGAATCTCAGCTCGGTCACTGCCTAGCTGTGTGATCGTGGATAATTTATTTATTTCATTTTCTAAGACTCAATCTCCTCACCTGTAAAATTGGAATATTTACCTTGTTAGGTTGTTACAAGGATTAGGAACAAATTATGTACCTGGCACATAGTGAGTGCTGAATGAATGATAGCAATTAGTACTCCCAGCAAAAAACCCAGTGCCGTCGAGTCGATTCTGACTAGGATGCACAAAATGCCATCCCTTCAGCCACAATCGATTAGGCACTTAGGAGGTACCAGGCAGAAGCTGGCTGCTGAAGGCACAAAAATAGCTAAGACAGCATTTCTCACCTTAAAGTGACTTCTCAATTCATAGATGTGAAAATTCAAGGCCACAAATTTCTAATTTTTACACCATTTTAAACATATACAAGGTGGTGGTGCCTTTTCTCTTTCATTTAGTTCGTTTAGGAGACTGTGATTAAAGTGCAATAGAAAAGTAGTCTTGCATAATTCCTCTGGCTTCTGAGTAGGCCGCACACAGGGTAAGCATCTTCTTGCTGAGCAAACTGGACTGATATGGGTTCCCACTTTTTTCCTTATCTGAAGTGTGATAATTGAGTGGTGATTTCCTGCAGTTCATCCAAGGACAAGCCTCTGGCCAATTTTAATATAGGGAGGTGACCAGAATATTGACTGTCAATTTGACCTCTACAGTGTCCCTTGCTTTGGTCTCTTCCTGTCCACCCTGTGGTCATTTCCCTGGTTCTTATGAAGAGACCCTAATGGTTGGCTCCTTCAATTCATTCTGAGTCTTCCGTAAGGATTAATCTGTTTAAAATAGACTTGATTATTTTACACTCCTGTCAGAACCTTCAATGAATAAATTCTGCACACTGTAGCCTGCCATTCTTAGTAATCTGGTCTCAACCTCCCTTTCCACTACTTCTTTGCTTGTGTCCTCTACTTCAGACTATGGGACTTATACACCTTGTCCTTTTCTGCCTTAGAGCTTAGCTTATTGTGGCTGCACTTCCTCAATACCCTTCTGGAGCTCTTATCCACAGCAAGGACCTTCAAAACCCTACCCATTCCTTAAGATGATATCAGATGAACTCTCCTCCTTAAAGGATAACTCTTCGTGAAAAGCACACCGACTACGGCACTTCCCAGAGTCCTTTTCTAGGCACTCATGTGTTGTGGTTAGTTCTGCCTCAGCCGATCTCCTTTCCTGGATTTTATCTTGAGAGCAGAGACCTTGTTTCAGTCATTGCTGTATTCCAGCCCTCCTTCTCCAAAGTGTTTGGAACACTCTCTGTCAAATAAAAGTGCACCAGAAAAATTCATTGAATTGTAGTGAAGTAATTCTCGGTGGTGGCCATCAGCCCCGGCTTCTATTTTTGTGAGTACCTGATTTTAATGCTCTCCGCCCCCCTTGATTGTCCTGCCCGGTGTTTGGGAAAAATATCAGCTTGGAGCTTCCTGCCGAGCTGCTGACTGCAGCCACAGCCTATTTATGAAATGCAGGAGGAATATGTAGACTGTGGCTTTTTTCAACATATTACTGAATGGCCATCATACCTGCCACTCTCTGCTGGAGTCGTGGGGGCTATAATTAAAGTAAAAGCCAAATGAAATTTCAACCTGCAATGCTGCATCCAGGAAGAGGGCTGACTTCCTTTCTGGGGAACTTTAACCCTTTTCTAGACAGGCTACGGGCAATCTCTGCAAGGGTTTTATTTGACCAAAAGAGTCACCACTCAGAAGCTTATTGTGTATGGAATATGTTTATTTCACTCACTATCGGCTTCATCAACGGAGGGGAGAGGTTAGAATGGAGTTGGGGGTACTTAGGGGGAAGAACAAACAGGACTCCTTACCCTCACAAGCATTTGTTGTCCTTACTGTTTTTAGCTGCTCTCGAGCAAGCCCCTGACCCCATGCACAATGGAACAAAATGCTGCCAGGTCCTACGCCATCCTCACGATTGGTTGCAAATCAGGGTTTTCATTGGCTGGTTTTCAGAAATAGATCATGAGGACTTTCTTCCTAGTATGTCTTAGTCTGGAAGCTTCGCTGAAACCCATTCAGCATCTTAGCAACAATCAAGGGTACACAGATGGGTGGTGGCTGTGCTTGAGGTGCACTGGCCAGGAATCTAACCCAGATCTCTGGCATGGAAGGTGAGAATTCTAGTGAATCACCACTGCCCTTTATCACAAGCGTTTAGCCCAATTTTAATTCTGAGTCCATCCAAACCCCAAACTCATTGCTGTCCAGTTGGTTCCAATTCAAAGAGACCCTATAGGACAGAGTAGAACTGCTCTTTAGGGTTCCCAGGGAACAGCTGGTGGATTCGAACTGCTGGCCTTTTGGTTAACAGTCAAGCTCTTAACCATAGGGCCCATAACCATCCTCAAATCAGAGGGACTCAATTAAGCTAGGAAACGAGGCCCAAGTTAAGCCTTGGTTATAGTGTAATCAAGTTTGGAAAGGGGTGGAAGAAAAAAAAAAAAAAACAAGGAAAAGAGAAATACACTGGACACAGGTGGACAGTTTAGCGAATGGGGAAAATAAGGTAAATGGATTAAACCTGCAGGAATTTTGGACAGTAGGATGTGAAGTACCAGAGGATAGTTGGGGATCACTTGGGACTCAGCTTCTACCTTCTGGACCATTGAGAATTGTTTTACAGGAGGCCCCTGAAGCCAGGGAAATGGAAGCCTCCATACCACCCTTCACACCTTTGATCAGCCAGGCCGACTCACAGCAGACATTGGAACCTCTCTTTTTCATGAGGCACCTCTGCTGCAGGCCCAAACCAACCATCACTTAAGGAAGATGGCAATAGCAGGAAGAGAAAATAAGGGAGATACAAACCAGGTTGGCCTGACAACCTTATACGTTTAAGCAAGACGAGGCTTGGTGTTATAGAAAGAAGACTCTATAATTTCCAGATCTGAGCCTCTGAGGCTCTCCTAGCCCCTACAACAACCAAGCAGAGTCAATACTATTAACCTCATTTCATAGATAGTAAAACAAGAGCCTGGAAAGGTTGAGTAGCTTTCTAAAGGTCACACAATTAGTAAGGGGTGAAGGTGGAATTCTTGCCAGTTGAATACGAATTTGGCTTTGGGGAAGGGATTTTTTTTTTTTTTTTTCCTCTAGACCTCATTTTCCTTATATATAAACAAGAATGTTGGAGCACATGATAAAAGGAGTCTCTTCTGGCTTGTTCAGTGACTCTAAATATGCATGGTTTAATGGTTGCACCAATCTCAAAGTTGATTATTATGCTGTAGCAGGAAGAATCTTCAAGACAGGCCAGCAAATCTCTCAGAGACTCTGAAGTCTTCTATACATGCATCAGAGGGTTCTGTAGAAAGATCTTGGCTTTGGAGTCAGGAACCCGGGGTCTTGAGCCTAACTCTGCCATGAGTTTTGAGTCACCTTTGGCAAGTCTCTTCTCTTGGCATATCAGATATTGATACACAAAAGGGTGATCTCCAAGTAGTTTCGGCTATGATTTTATGGAGGGGATGTATTCAGGAGTTCTTACAGCACGAAGGTGAGGAAGATCAGGAAGCTGGAAGTGTTTAATTCCCTAGAAAGGCACAGATAATTATGCTGTACTTTCTGAGCTCTTTGCAGCAGAGTACCCAAGGCTTCCTCAAAGGTAGAGACTCAGCCAAGGAGATTCAAAACAGAGCTGCATTACATTTCAGATAAGTCTAAGTTTTGATTTTGAGCCACATCATTTCTTTATAGACACCAGTAGTTGAATAATAATGTGTTACAAATAACTCCACATTTAGACCTGACATCCCAACCCGGACCCAGTGCCATCGAGTCGATTCCAACTGATAGCGACCCTATAGGACAGAGTAGAACTGCCCCATAGAGTTTCCAAGGAGCACCTGGTGGATTCGAACTGCCGACCCTTTGGTTAGCAGCCGTAGCACTTAACCACTATGCCACCAGGGTTTCCTGATATACCCAAATCAAAACTCATACAATTTTCACTTTAGGAATACACTGGAGGCAAAAATTACTTCTCACTAGGCAGTGGTGGATGGGAAGAAATGATCAAGGAAGGCTTCAGAGAGAGAGTGGCTTGGGTATTGAGTCTGGAAGGATGGGTAGGATTTTAATGGGTGGACATGAAGAACAGTATGATATTCTGGATGAAGGGGACAGGGGGCAACTGTCAAAAGGAGTACATATGCTGGTGTGTTGCCAACAGCATTCAACCCTGTTGGCCTGGAATGTGACATCGTGAAGCGAGGCTGGAATTATTTATCTTCCACTGTAACTTCAAAACTGAGTTTGGAGGTACACACATGGCATCTAATCCAATTATCTTGCAACAAATCTGTTGCACAGAACAAAGTTCAACTATGTTATCCTGTATCTTGTTTTGTGTTTTTCTCACTCCGAATGAGAAATAGCAGAGGTTTTCACACTTGTCCACGCAGTGGAGCACTTGAAGTCATGGCACTCCAGATGGAATAAACACCATAAAACACTGACAAAGTACACTTAAAATAACTATAATCTAAGTTTTGTGCTAAATCAGACACTCTTATACCATGGAAAAATGGTAGCAGGCTCTAAAAGCTTAAGAAAATTCACAAGAGAAAAACCTAAAATTAGAAAATGTCCATTTAAAAAATTACGTTGTTAACTACATAAAGACATAATTGTGTAATTTCAAGAAAATACATTAATTTGGAAGTAAGATTATAACGTTGTTGGTTGTCATCGAGTTGGTTCTGACTAATGGCGACCCCTTGCCTCCTGGATAAAGCTTAAGCCCCTTGGCATGGTATACAAGGCCACAGCTTACTTGTCCAGCATAGTTTCTCTTTATCTACACATGCATTCCTTTGTGCCTTTTCTCATTCTGTTCTCTACAGACTGACCAAATCCCTAGCAAATCCCTGAAAAAACTCAAATGCTTTCTTCAAGGTATAGCTCAAGGATCATTGCCACTTGGAAGTCTTCCCTGACCCCAAAACTTATTAAGATGTTTCTAGAGTTACTGCATACATACTGTGATTATTTTCTGCTTACTTGTCCATATCTCCCAATAGATGGTGTGGTCTTTGAAAGAAGGAAATGCTTTCCCAGCTTTAGAAAAGTGGTTGACAAATAGTAGGAACTCAATATACATTTGTTGCATAAGTAAAGTAAGTGATTTCTTTGTGGCTTTACATAAGAAAAAAGCTTTTGTTGAGAAGATATATTCATTGTGAAAGGATTTGTTGTATATATTTAATTCTCAGCAAATATTTAATGAACACATTTTATGTGCCTATCATAAGATACTATGCGTTCAATGAAGAACAATGATGAATCCATGAAACATTTCATAACGTGGAGGAATCTGGAAGGCATTATTCTGAGTGAAATTAGTCAGCTGCAAAAGGACAAATATTCTATGAGACCACTATTATAAGAACTTGAGAAATAGTTTAAACAGAGAAGAAAATATTCTTTGAAGGTTATGAAAGTGGGGAGAGAGGGAGGGAGAGGGGTATTCACTAGTTAGATAGTAGACAAGAACTATTTTAGGTGAAGGGAAAGACAACACACAATACAGGAGAGGTCAGCACAACTGGACTAAACCAAAAGCCAAGAGGTTTCCTGAATAAACTGAATGCTTCAAAGGCCAGCGTAGCAGGGGCGGGGGTTTAGGGACCATGGTTTCAGGGGACATCTAAGTCAATTGGCATAATAAAATCTATTAAGAAAACATTCTGCATCCGACTTCGGAGAGTGGTGTCTGGGGTCTTAAACGCTAGCAAATGGCCACCTAAGATGCATCAATTGGTCTCAACCAACCTGGAGGAAAGGAGAATGAAGAATACCAAAGATACAAGGTAATTATGAGCCCAAGAGACAGAAAGGGCCAGAAACTACATCATCCTGAGACCAGAAGAACTAGATGGTGCCCAGCTAAACTGATGACTGCCCTGACAGGGAATACAACAGAGAGCCCCTGAGGGAGCAGGAAAGCAGTGGGATGCAGACCTAATTCTCATAAAAAGATCAGACTTAATGGTCTGACTGAGACTAGAAGGACACCAGAGGTCATGGTCCCTAGACCTTCTGTTACCTCAAGACAGGAACCATTCCAAAAGCCAGCTGTTCAGACAGGGATTGGACTGGACTATGGGATAGAAAATGATACTGGTGACGAGTGAGTTTCTTGGATCAAGTAGACACATTAGACTATGTGGGCAGCTCATGTCTGGATGGGAGATGAGAGGGCAGAAAGGGTCAGAAGCTGGCCGAATGGACATGAAAATAGGGTGGAAAGAAGTGTGCTGTCTCATTAGGGGGAGAGCAATTAGGAGTATATAGCAAGGTGTATATAAACTTTTGTATGAAAGACTGACTTGATTCGTAAACTTTCACTTAAAGCACAATAAAAATTAATGGTGTGTTTAGCTGGAAATTTGCATTATGTAAAAACACTGAGAGCTGAGTTTTTTTTTTTTTTTTTTTAAACTACTGTATTCACAGCTTCTAGAACAGTGTCTGGCACATACTGGGCACCCAGTAAATATTTGCCAAATGAATAATACCATCAATTGCTCATACTCAAGTTTAAGACAAAGCTGAAGAAAATTAAAAACAAGTCCACGAGAAACAAAACACGACCTTGAGTATATCTCACCTGAATTTGGAGATCATCTCAAGAATAGATTTGACGCACTGAACACTAATAAATGAAGACCAGATGAGTTGTGGGATAACATCAAGGACATCATATGTGAAGAAAGCAGAAGGTCATTAAAAAGACAGGAAAGAAAGAAAAGACCAAAATGGATGTCAGAAGAGACTCTGAAGCTTACTCTTGAACATGGAGTAGCTAAAGCGAATGGAAGAAATGATGAAATCAAAGAACTGAACAGAAGATTTCAAAGGGCAGCTCGAGAAGACAGTAAAATATTATATGTGCAAAGACCTGGAGTTAGAAAACCAAAAGAAAGGAACATGCTTGGTGTTTCTCAAGCTTGAAGAACTGATAAAAAAGAAAAAAAAAATTCAAGCTTCCAGTTGCAATTTTGAAGGATTCTATGGGCAAAATATTGAATGACACAGAAGCATCAAAAGAAGATGGAAGGAATACACAGAGTCACTGTACCACAAAGAATTGGTTGACATCCAACTATTCCAGGAGGTAGCATATGATCAAGAACCAATGGTATTGAAGGAAGAAGTACAAGCTACATTGAAGGCACTGACAAAAAACAAGGCACCAGGCATTGACAGGATAACAATTGAAATGTTTCAACAAACAGATGCAGAGCTGAAGGTGCTCGCTTGTCTATGCCAATAAATTAGGAAGGCAGCTACCTGGCCAACTGACTGGAAAAGATCCATATTTGTGCCCATTCCAACAGAATGTGAAAATTACTGAATAATATAATTAATTTCACACACAAGTAAAATTTTGCTGAAGATCATTCAAAAGCAGTTCCAGCAGTATGTTGACAAGGAACTGTGAGAAATTCAGGCCAGATTCAGAAGAGGATGTGGAACGAGGGATATCATTGCTGATGTTGGATGGCTCTTGGCTGAAAGCAGAGAATACCAGAAAGAGGTTTACCTGTGTTTTATTGACAATGCAAAGCTATTCGACTGTGTGGATCATAACAAATTATGGATAACATTCTGAAGAATGGGAATTCTAGAACACTTAATTGTGCTCATGCACAGAGCCTGTATATAGACTAAGAGGTAGCTGTTCTAACAGAACAAGGCTGTGCAGTTTAAAATCAGGAAAGGTGTGCTTCAGGGTTGTATCCTTTCACCATTCTTATTCAATCTGTATGCTGAACAAATAATCTGAGAAGCTGGACTATATGAAGAAGTACGAGGCATCAGGATTGGAGGAAGACTCATTAACAACCTGTGATATGCAGATGACACAGCCTTGCTTGCTGAAAGCAAAGAGAACTTGAAGCACTTACTGAGGAAGATCACAGACCACAGCCTTCAGTATGGATTACACCTCAACATCAAGAAACAAAATCTTCAGAACTGCACCAATAAGCAACATAATGATAAACGGAGAAAAGGTTGAAATTGTCAAGGATTTTGTTTTACTTGGGCCCACAATCAATGCCCACGGAAGCAGCAGTCAAGAAATCAAATGATGTATTGCATTGGGCTGCAAAAGTGCAAAAGACCTCTTTGAAGTGTTGAAAACCAAAGATGTCACTTTGAGGACTAAGGTGCGTCTGACCCAAGCCATAATATCTTCAACTGCCTCATTGCATATGAAAGCTGGACAATGAATGAGGAATACCAAAGAAGAATTGATGCCTTTGAATTATGGCGTTGGTTAAGAATACTGAATATAACATGGGCTACCAGAACTAGGAACAAGTCTGTCTTGGAAGAAGTACATCCTTGGAAGTGAGGAGGTGAGACTTTGTCTCATGTACTTTGGACATGTTATTAGGTGGGACCAGCCCCTAGAGAAGGACAATATGGTAAGTTATGGTAAGGTAGAAGGTCAGTGAAAAAGAGGAAGACCCTTGATGAGGTAGATCCACACAGTAGCAGCAATAACTGGTTCAAACATAGCAATAATTGTGAGGATGGTGCAGGACCGGGCAGTGTTTCTTTCTGTTGTACATAGGGTCACTGTGAGTCGGAACTGACTTGATGACACCTAACAAGAAAGACAACAGAGCTTATAATGACTTCTTACACATGTGATCTTGCATTAAAATTTACAGAAATCCTCAAAGAGGTGTGGGTTGATAATTATTATCCCAATTTTAGATGCAATAACTGAGATTCAGAAGTGTTAAGTACCTTGCCATATGCTATCAGACTAGGACTCAGAGCATATAGTTATCGAGCAGCAGGGCAGAACCTGAACCAAGGTCTTCAGACTCCTCACCTGTTGCCCTTCTCAACACAGCACATATCTTTGCCCTAGTGGTAGTCAATGAGCAGGAGGAATCTGGTTCTATCTCAGTCTACCTCTTCTGTTTCATTCTGACTGCTAGTTGGAGAGTCTGTGTGCTCACGTATATCATTTTACTCATTTAACAAACACTTTTTGAGCACCTACAATGTGCAAGCGCCAATCTTATAGTTAAATTACTCAGAAATCACTCAGGGATGGACAACTGTGTCTTGCCCTAAGTAAGACAGATACAAGGACAGGACTATAGGTATGTCTTGTTCACAGAGAATTTGTCTGCAGCATATTGACCTAATGGTAAACATTTTTTTTTTTTCCTCTCTGGGTAGCAGAGTCAAATAATAAGTTTTAATGGTAAAAAGTATTGTTGCAAGAGTTCATCTGTCTTCAGGGAAGTGCCATCATGTGAGGGATAAAATAAATCAGGCCAGTGGTGATTAGATTGGGATGGTTCAGTTAGGGCTTCAGTGAAAGATATGATGACAGCTTACTGAGCACTTACTATGTATCAGGTCCAATATAATGTTTTGGGATATAGACAGAAACAACATAACCTCTATCTTCAAAGCAGTCCCATTCAGTAGGGAAGACGAATACATAATGAGAGAACAGTAGCATAAAGGATCCAGGGTGGTGCAAGTGTTTTGCGATTGGCTGCTAACCCAAAGGTTGGTGGTTCCAACCCACCCAGCAGCTCTGTGGAAGAAAGACTTGGCCAACTGCTTCCATAAAGATTACAGCCAAGAATCCCAGGTATGAAAATTGGTCTCCATTCGCCTGGAGCAGTAGAGGAAGAAGGAGAGTGAGGAACTGGAGGAGAAGCTGGAATGCATATCTAATTGCCTCCATGAACAACTGCCTTCTTTGCCATGAGACCAGAAGAATGGGATGGTGCTTGGCTGCCATTACTGAACATTTTGATTACGTATTCTATAGAAGAATACTGATCAAAATGGGGAAAATATGAAACAGACTATCAAGTTCTCATGGAATCAAGACTTTCTGGAGCCATTAAGGCTAAATGATATCCTGAAACTATTGCCATGAGGTAATCTTTAAACCTCAAATCTTAAGCCAAAACTATCCACTGAAGTCATCTTTAAACCAAAGAGTAGTTTAGCTTAATTAGTAAAGAATGTCTGCCCTGAGCACAGTGCTTTATTAAAGAATTATCTATATGTGATTAAATTGACAACAGCAACTTGAAAGGTTAGATGAGAAGCCTAGGGGTTGACTCAACAGCAGCTAACAATAACAAGTAGCATAAGTGTTATGATAAGGGTTGCGCAGGGCCACATTTTGTCACAGAAAGTTTATGTTAATGGTGGTGGAATAATTTGGAAGAGAATAGTGAGAATGGTTGCACAACTTGAAGAATGTAATCAATTTCACTGAATTATATATGTAGAAATTGTTGAATTGGAGTATATTTTGCTGTGTATATTTTTACCAAAAATAAATAAATAGCTTCTGGGGGAAAAAAAAGATTACAACCAAGAGAATACTATGGAGCAGTTCTTACAGGGTAAAACACTTGGGGTTACCATGAGTAACGGTCAACTCAACAAAAAATACCAACCAACCAAACCCATTGCCATCAAGTTGATTCCAACTCATAGCAACCCTATAGGACAGAGTAGAACTGCCGCATAGAGCTTCCAATGAGCACGTGGTAGATTCAAACTGCTGACCTTTTGATTAGCAGCCATAGCTCTTAACCAATATGCCACCAGGGTTTCCGGTCGACTCAACAGCAGCTAACAATAACAACAAGTAGTATAAGTATTATGATAAAGTGTGCAGGATTACATTTGATCACAGAAAGAAGACATCTCAACAAACTGGGGGATCATGAAAAACTTCATAAAGGAGAGGATGGCTTATCTGAATCCTCAAGGATACATTGATATGAAGAATGAGAATTATATATAAGGCAAAGAGAGTGGCATATTCAAGCCAAAGTGGCTTTGGAAAGCATAACAAATTGGCATGAATGAACCATAAAGTATAAAAGAGCTGGTTAAAAGAGATAAACCTGGAGAGGTAGGCAGGAACCAGGTCATAGATTCTTGTTGCTGAGATCTGGGCTGGCAAAGTCATAGGCAGAGCTGACACTAATAGCTTACTTACAGATAAGAGTCCATTCGGGATAATATGCCTGTTGGAGGCTTGCACAAAAAGAAGTGTGGGGTCAGATTTGAATCAGCCAAGGGTAGCTCCCAGCAGACCAAAAGCATCTTCTACCTTTTGCCTTGGATGAAGGAAGCTATGTCTTTTTGCCCTCATACATCATTACATACATACATGCTGGGTACATTTCTACATTCCCTGACCGTATCTGGGCCTTTCTTGGAGTAGGAGTTAGGTTTTCATTTCCCAGAATCTTTGATATCTCTATCTTAGGCAGGTCTGTCTTTGGGTCTGGGACAGTACTTCTAATTGCTTTATTGTTGAAAAAGGACTTGTCAAGTAGAATCCCATCTGTAAAAATGGCGTGGCAGCAGCAGCATCTGACCTCCTCTAACTTCACAAGGGGGAAGGAGAAGCAAGATCAACAGCCTAAGGCTGACTCCTATGAGGTGGGGGTCAGACATGCCTCCTCTCTCTGCCATGTTTACCAATTCTGACACCAACTGTTCCTCCCACACACTCTGTACTTCTCTGCTGAGTTCAATAATTCAGACAATACTCATGATTACAGGGTTTACAATTCAGGTTCAGAAACACTCAGGAGACAGTTCTTCTAACAGGACAGCCTCTTTTCAGCCATGCCTGCAGGCACACATTTCTCTGGCCCTTCAGCCTCTGTCCTGCTCAGGCGAGTGTTACAAAGCTCTTTTAGCTCTGCCAGTAAGTGCCCTGAGGCAACCCATTCCTCCAGTAAGCCTCTTGCCTGAAGGTACTCGCCTTTCTCACTCTGTGGGCCAGACAACCCACCGTGCAGTCTCCTGCTGGTCTCCTGCCTCTGCTGTGGCCATTTCTCTGCTGTCACTTCTCACCGTCTTTGGTGTTACAGTTCTCCCTCTTTCGGTCTCCTGGTTCCAGGAGCTTCTCAGCACAGGGATCCCAAGTTCAAACCACACACTTCACTCCCAGCTCTTTCTTGGTGGTGGTGAGATCCTTGTTCCCAGCCTCTGGGATGGCTTATGTTAAGCCTAGAATGATGACTGCTAGGTGCCATCAAGTCGGTTCTAACTCATAGTGACCCTATGTACAACAGGACGAAACACTGCCCAGTCCTGTGCCATCCTCACAATCGTTGTTATGCTTAAGTCCACTGTTGCAGTCACTGTGTCAGCCCGTCTTGTTGAGGGCCTTCCTCTTTTTCACTGACCCTCTAATTGTTTGGTGGGGGTTACAAAAAGTATGTCTAGAAGTGTCATTTTAAGTAATTCACTGCACCACACCATCCCAAGGATCTGTCTCTTGCCCACCTTGTCCTTTTAAACACAGTTGGCCATCCCGCTTGCACCGTACACCCAAAGAGAACACATAAAACCCAGCCTCAGGCAACAGTATCTTACTCAGGTCTGTTTCTCCCTTGATTATTGGCACCCCTCTTTCTGATACCTCCTCTGTGATTTTGATGACCTGTTTGACAACTCCCTGACTTACTGAACTCAGTTCTCTGATTCTTGATTCTGTGTATTTGTTGAATAAATATTAACTGAATGAATGTCTTTGGTCTTGGCATCACTGACAGCTCTCAGTAAGACACTTTTATATCCTTGATCTTTGGGAGCATCACTGGCCACCTGAGGAGAGGGTTTGGGGATTCTCATCTGAAGTACTTGGTTTTGTGGTTAAATCAGATTCATTCCTGTAAGGTATGAGCAGACCTCAGCTCTGGCTTCGGAGTGAACGAGAATACCCACAAAAGGTGTTTTTTTTTTTTAAGGCTTTGTCCTTCATGTTAATATTTGGCAACTTGAGCTTGGTCTAATCATGAGTGTGCAAGGCCTGTCTCTTTCTGCTTTCGGGAGCAGACCTTGATTGCCATAGAGATACACATCCCAATCAGAGCCAGCCACAAAGCTTGTTCCATGAAGTTTTGTCTGCTTTTTTCCTCTCAAGGCCCCTCTTTTCATAACCACTTTCAAAACCCAACAAGTGTTTGGGCGTCAAGGGGAAATGTCATGCGAAAGCCGAGAACACAGCTCTGCTTTACATAGGGACTCCGCAGCTGCTTCCATAAGCCCAGAAACATTGCAGTCATTTGACAAGTAGTTTAGCTGCTGCACCCAACCCCAGAGAATAAATTACCCTTTTCAACTAAGTCGGATTGAAAAACAAATTTGAAGTCATTGCTTCAATAGTCTGCTCCTCTGTGGGTTGCAACATAGAAATCACAGCTCTGCTTTATAGAGTATGACAATGCTCAAAACATTCATGCTTATTTCAAACCAAAAAAAGAAAAGAAAAGTTGTCTCAAGGTTTTACAGCATCTCTACCTTTGGAACCTACTTCCATTTTAAAGATAATTTAAGGTAGCCCTTCCATTGTTTCATATGTCATTGATGGAAGAATAGACCAGAAAGGTTTTCATTTTGGAAAAATCAGTGTTAGTGAATTTTTCTCTCCTACATTAAGTGCTCGACCACTAGCCAAAAGGTTGGTGGTTTGAACTGACCCAGAGGCACCTCAGAAGACAGGCCTGGTAACCTGCTTCTGGAAGATCACAGCCTCGAAAACCCTGTGGAGCAGTTCTACTCCGTGAGTGTGAATTGACTCGACTGCAACTAACAACGATAACTTTTTACACAGAATACAAAGCATGTCCTCTATGGCAGGGGTATTTGAAAACATTGGCTGGAGCCAGGAGATGAAAATTCTGATCAGAATTCTGTTCTAAAGACTCTGACTGAGCCTGGATAAATCACTTGCCTCCTCTGAGATTCATTTTTGTCATCAGTAAAATGAGCAAATTGACCAAATGCATTCTAAGTCCCTTAAAGTTCTATCTTTTTGGTATTTCTTAGAGGGACCGGTACAAAGCCAGATACAAAAGAATGATGAAATATATACTTGATTTGTTGTTAGTTGTCAATATAGCTCAAATTCTATTTGCGCTTAATAACATTTACTAAGAGGATTGTAAATTGCTAATATTCATTTTAAAATATTAGAAAAAAGAAGTCTAAAACTACAGAGATAGTTATTTTGAGGAAGGAATGTGTGGTAATTATTTTATATGTGTTTGTGCACATTTACATTTGTTTAATATTAGCCGGCATCATTCTATACATAGTGTTTTTTAACCTGCTTTCCCACTTACCTACATATCCTAAACAGTTTTATATATTCAGTATAAACAGTATTACATATTTGTCATAGTTATCTAGTGCTTCTAAAACAGAAATACCACAAGTGGGTGGCTGTAACAACCAGAAATTTATTTTCTCACAGTTTAGGAGGCTAGAAGTCTGAATTCAGGGTGCTGGCTGTAGGGGAAGGGTTTCTCTCTCTGTCGGCTCTCGGGGAAGGTCCTTGTCCCTTTTGACCTTCTGCTTCCTGGGTGATCTTCACGTGGCTTGGCATCTCTCTTCCCCCATCTCTTCTCTGCTTGCTTGTTTAACCTCTTTTATATCTCAGAAGAGATTGACTCAAGATACACCCTATACTAATCCTGTCTCATTAACATAAAAAGACAACCCATTCCCAAAGAGATTGTTACCACAAGCATGGAGATTAGGATTTACAACACTTATTTTGGGGGGGACATTATTCAATCGTAGTAATATTCTTCTACTTTGTTCTTTTCCATGTTGAAATAGTGTACCTTCACATTGATGTACACTATCATATGTATCCTCCCAGGGTTTTTATTTAGTCAGTTACCAATATTTTTCTATTATAAACAATACTCTGGTAAAAATTCTTGGAGGTAAATCTTTGTACACCTTTATAGCAATTTATTTTCTCAGGGTAAAATTTTAAAAGTGGAATTTCTGGGCAGTAGTTTAAAGGCTTTGGATATTTACTGACAAATTTCTCCTCTGAAAGGTTTCACCAATTTTCATTCCCGCATATAAAATATGAGATTGACCATATCCTGACATACTCCCCAGCTTAAATATTATTAAAACATTTTTGACCCATTTGGGGATGAAAATGTTATGTGCCATTGCTATTTTCAAGAGAATTTCTTTGATTTCAGTTTTGGAAAATAATGTAAGCATTTAAGGCAATGGGTTTGTTCTGAGTACAGCAGTTTGGCATTCCATTAATTTTCATATGTACTTTTCTCATTGTTGTTCATTTCTAAGTAGTTTGTAGTAGTATTTTTGCTTTATTTTTGACTTAAGAGTTATTCAAAGGTTTTTAAATCAAATTTTTCTTTTTTGGCCATTCAAAGGTTATTTTTAACTTTGTTGCACTGAAGTAGAGGCTATGGACTCTACAACACATACCCTCTTTATGGTTCATACCTTTTATAAAATTGTAATGAGCCTCTTTATTCCATTTAATGTAATTTTCCCTGTATTCTATATTTTTATTACTATTAATGTTACTTCTCTGATATTTTCGTTTACATTTACTTGGTATTTCTATGCCTGTCTCTTCATTTTGAGCCTTTCTTATTCTTCTGTCATTTTGATTTAAATACATCTCTTTTGCATTGCACTCCTCGTTTCTCATTACTTTTCACCTTACATGTCTTTATCATATGTATGCTTTCCACTTTTAATGTTTTCATGATATTTTCTTAGATTTTTCTTTTGCATTTTGATATATATTGTGAACTTGGACTGTCTTAGTGATAATTTTCATCTGTTAAGTGGGCTTCAGCATCACGAAGTGGTGTCTTGAAGCCCATTCTTCAAGCAAGATGAAACAGTTCGCAGTCGTTTTTCCTAATCCAGCCTTCAGTCAATGATACACTAATGTCAGGTCCCGATTATTAATATCGTATTGGTTAATATGTTATAAATTAATGCTGCTCTATTATTTCTATCACCTTATAAGAATTAGGCTTAACTTTGTGCTTTTCTCATTTCAGTCTTTTATTTATTTTACACAGTAACACCTGTGAAAGCCAGAACTTGTGTAAGGTGGAAACTTGTCAGAGAAGGAAAACACAAATATCTTCCACTAATAGAGAGCAATAGAAAAGCGGTAAGACTGCACCCTGTCAAAGGTGGAAAACTTGCAAGACCCAGAAAAACAAGGTACTTCCGTCGAGTTCTGGCTCTCACAGGTTTCTCTTTACTTTGTCCACCCTATTCTTGTTTTTTATTCCAACATAAATTGATTGTTTTCCATTTCATTTTAAGAAAGGTATGTAACTCCTATAATTTCTTTATTTTCTGGTAAGGTTTTTTTTGTCAGTCTTGAATATGAACATAATTTTTGATAGGGAACATTCTTTGAAAGATTTAAAATTATTCAGGCATTTAGTATTTCATGCCAACTTGATACTTTCCATTTGTAGGACATCTACTAACCTTGTTGGTAAGGTTTTTTTTTTTTTTTTTAGTATATTCTTGAAATTAGTATATATATATGGTCAATACATATCTAAGATTTAGAAGAATTTCTCTGTGATATTCTTACTCTTAAGAGTCAAGCCTTTCCCTAGACCCAGGATGTGGTTAGCCTGTGAGTTTGTACTGTTTGGAGCTCTGAGATTTGCCTTCTTCTAGATTAATTTTATAATCCAAATCTCCTATCTTTCCCCATTTAGGAATCTAGTTCACTGACTTAGTTTCCCGAAGATCTCAATCTGCACTTTTATGCCTACATTGCAGTCTTTATCTTGGGATTATTGTTTTATGTTTTTTATGTATTGTTTCCTGATTTCAGATAGCTTGTTCTTCATTGCTCCAGTTCCATGGGTGCTATGTTCGTTGAAATTGATTGAAATGACAAATTAAAGATATGAAAGCTTCTTCTACTTCCATGCATTAAGACTCTTTCATTGGAGGGATACTGCTCAGATTTCTCATACTTGCTCGGGTCTGTTGGCTTGGTCCTCTTCTTCTAAGCTTCTTTACCTGCTCTGTTACCCTCCCCCACCCCCATTGCAATCTTTAGAGAGCGAGGCCTGTGTTTGTCCAGAAATGAATGGAAGTTGGAATGGATTTCAATGGTGATTGTGTGGTTCCCTGTATGCATTGTTCAGGCTCATATAAAGGAAAACGAGAAGTTTAGGTTTTCTGTTGTTTTGCTTAGTTCAGGGATTGGCAGCCTGGCGGAGGGGAATCAGGGACAAAGCTGAGGCAGTGGAAGCAGGGAGCATTACCTCTGTGGCAAAGCTTTCATGTCTAAGTTGCTTTCCATGAAGTCTGGTCACAGCTCCGTCCCGCTCTGTGGTTAACAGGTCTTCTGTACCATATAAGTCTGGGAGTAAGTTCTGGGCCTGGTCTGTAGTTGTTCTATATAGTTCTAATAGATGTTGGAAGGATCCTTACTTATGAGTTCACGACCAGTCCTTTCTCCAATTCTTCCACCTTTTTCATTAGATTCTTGACAAAATGTCAACGTAGGAAACTGAAAGAACTCTTAAAGAGTGTCATCGTAATCAGAATTTTAGAGCCTTGGAGAACTTAGAGTCCAGTACGTTCAACCCATGACTGAACTGGGCCAAAGACATTCAATGATATGCAGAATGATATGGTAGAGAGAACATTGGCTTTGGAGTCACATGGAACTGGAATTGAATACAGGTTTAACCACTTAGTTAACTGACACAGAACAAATTATTTAGATTCAGTTATCTTTAGCTTTCTCAACTGTAATGTGAAAATAATATGAGCATATAACATATAACTTAAGGAATATTTCAGATTTTATAAGCCACCCAACCCAGGGTCTAGCCTATAATAAACACTAAATGGGAACTATAACTAGAGTATTGTATACCACTACTGTATTTATTTAGTATTATGGATTGAATTATGTCCCGGCAAAATATATGTTGTAAATCCTAACCTCTATGCCTGTGGTTATAATCCTGTTTGGGAATGGATATGCTAATAAGGCAGGATTAGTGTAGGGTGTATCTTGAGTCAATCTCTTTTGACATGTAAAAAGAGATTAAACAAGCGAGCAGAGACAGAGATGGGGTAAGATAGATGTCAAGACACATGGAGATCTCCAAGGAATCAGGAAGCAGAAGCTGAAGAGACAAAGACTCACCCCCAGGTCCGACAGAGAGAGAAAGCTTTCCCCTAGAGCCGGAGCTCTGAATTTGGACTTCTAGCCTTCTAAACTTTGAGAAAATACATTGCTGTTTGTTAGAGCCATCGCCTTGTGTTATTTCTGTTATAGCAGCACTAGAGACCTAGGACAGCTATACTTGGGATAAGTAACCATGTCTCCAAGCTTCTGGGCTGTTGCTTTGCTTTTTTTGCTAATCTATTGTGCCTTGGTATACTATTCTAAAGCAAAACTATGGGTTCTTTCAGATTTGTATGTTGACATTTTGTCAAGGACCCAATAAAAAAGAAAAACAACCTTAAAATCGAATAAAAGCAGAAAAAAAAACTTAACTAGCTATCTCAAATTGATAACATCACTACAGAGAAAAATCCGATTAATTGTAGTATTGCCTGGTGACGAAGTGGTTAAGCGATCAGCTGCTAACCAAAAGGTCAGCAGTTCGAATCCACTAGCCGCTCCTTGGAAAGTTAATGGGACAGTTCAACTCTGTCCTGTAGGGTCGCCATGAGTCGGAATTGACTCAATGGCAATGGGTTTTTTTTTTTTTAAATCTGGTATTCTGACCATATATCATTGTGGGTTATATTCTAAGGATTGAAAGAATTGAAAATAAATCTTGAACTTAGTAGGTTTTTAGGATGTAGCGATATTGGGGCAATAATTTTGAAACTATTTTGTGTGTATTGTAGGTTACAGCAAATGAGTAGTGGTATCGATGTGGCTGGGGACTAATGTTCTTACCATGCAATAAAACAAATAGGGAAATATAAATATAAAATGGAGGAAAGAAAGGAAGAACTCTGTACTGTTGGTCTGGAATTATGGGATTCAATGTAAATTCATGACTTCTTTAAAAATATATTTCACAGCCCTGTCCACTGAAATGGCCTAGAAATAATGATACTTCAGTATCAAAGAGCAAACAGTGCCCAAGTCTGAGATTTTAAAATACCATTTCCTACTAAACAGAAGATGCCACATTGAGGACTAAGGTGTGCCTGACCCAAGCCATGATATATTCAATTAACTCATATGCATGTGAAAGCTGGACATTGAATAAGGAAGACTGAAGAATTGATGCCTTTGAATTTTGGTATTGGCAAAGAATATTGCATATACCATGGACTTCCAGAAGAACAAAGAAACCTGTCTTAGAAGAAGTACAGCCAGAGTGCTCCTTGGAAGTGAGGATGGCTAGGCTTGGTCTCATGTACTTTGGACATGTTGTCATTTGGGACCAGTCCCTAGAGAAGGACATTGTGCTTGGTAAGCTAGGGGGTCAGTGAAAAAAAGGAAGACCCTCAATGAGCTGGGTTGACACAGTGACTGTAAAAACAGGCTCAAACATAGCAAGGATTGTGAAGATGGTGCCAGAATTGGCAGTGTTTTCATTCTGTTGTACATAGTGTCACTGGGAGTTGGAGCCAACTCAATAGCACCTAACAACAACAACTGTATATATAACCAAACCAAAACCCAGTGCCGTCGAGTCGATTCTAACTCATAGATACCCTATAGGACAGAGTAGAACTGCCCCCACAGAGTTTCCAAGGAGCGCCTGGTGGATTTGAACTGCCAACCCTTTGGTTAGCAGCCGTAGCACTTAACCACTATGCAACCAGGGTTTCCAACTGTATATGTAGGGAGCATCTAACTTTGTATTAAATAAGCCTTGGAAGGTTTCACAAGAACTATAATATGTGAGATGGGTCTTGAAGGATGAGTAATGGTTTAACAAAAACAGGGGAAGCAAATGTTAGGCATAGATGAAATTATGTTGAAAGACATAAAGGCATGAATGAGTTTATTAGCTGTGTTTAGGAAATAGAATACAGGCTGTTGTGGCTCAGCTGTAGCACTTGCAAGAGGAAATGAAGTGGGAAGGAAGGCAGGAGACAAGTAGTGAAGGACTTACTTTGTGTTTAAGGAGTTTGGACTTTTTCTCCCCGCTGTGGGCAACGATAAATGATTGAACGGTACTAATTAGGAGAGAAAAAAGGAGAGACGCATTACCAAATTTACATTTTAGAAAGCCACATTGGGTGTTATCATATAGGCTGGGTTAAAATGGGAAGGAGAGTGAGATTGAAGCAGGTAAGACTTTTAGAAGGTTATTGTGGTGGTCCAGGAGAGAAATAGTGGAAGACCAATAGATTTGGAATAGAACGAAAAATATTTCACTGACGTTTAAGGTGAGTTTAAATGTATTGAGGTGGTTCTAAACGTACTTTCGTTATCTACTAAAAGGGCTTTATATTTTACTTTTAAGGAATTACCTGGTGGCGCAGTGGTTGAGAGATCAGCTGTTAACTAAAAGATTGGTAGTTTGAATCCACCACCAGCCACTCCTTGGAAACCCTATGGGACAGTTCAACGCTGTTCTATAGGGCTGCTGTGAGTCAGAATTGACTCAATGGCAACATTTTTTTTTTTTTTTAATCTTGATCGCTGGCTTAAAACTTTATCATGTTTACACAGAAATAATAAGAATTTATGATTATTGGTAGAAGCCAATAATTTCTATTTTTTAATTATATTCAGGGGAGATGGTTATGGTTGAAAAATAAGCTTTTTCCACATGCAGATTTTTGTTTTGTGGTATTACATGTTGATTTCCAATTAAAAATATTCACCTTAGAAATGCTAACTAAATATGGATCATTTTTCCTGCCAAAAGACACGTTTTCTTTGTTTCTCAAGAAATGACAACTGTCATGGGTTGAATTGTGTCCCTCCAAAATATCTGTCAGCTTGGCTAGGTCATGATTCCTGGCATTGTATGATTGTCTACCATTTTATCATCTGACGTGATTTCCCTATGTGTTGTAAAATCCCATCACTATGATGTAATGAGATGGATTAGCGGCAGTTATGTTGATGAGCTCTACAAGATTAGATAATGTCTTAAGCCAATCTCTTTTGAGATATAAAAGAGGGAAGTGAGCAGAGAGACATGGGACCTTATACCACCAAGAAAACAGTGCCTGGAGCAGAGTGCATCCTTTGGACCTGAGGTTCCTGTGCTGAGATGTTCCCAGACGAAGGCAAGACCGATAATGAAGACCTTCCTCCAGAGCCGTCAGAGAAACAAACCCTTCCCCTGGAGCTGACGCCCTGAATTTGGACTTGTAGCCTACTAGACTGTGAGAGAATAAACTTTTTTTTTTGTTAAGCCATCCAGTTGTGGTATTTCTGTTACAGCAGCACTAGATGATTAAGACAACAACATGTTTTTAAAGGGGTATTCCCATTTTGTATGCTACATTGGAGGAGAATCAAATGCATTTAAGCACTGTAAATTTGCATAGATTTGATACAGGAAAGACAAAAGCTGTGAGTGACTTGCAGAGATGAGAGGTATTTCCACAGCCTTCCCTGTCTCAGTTATCAGCAACAGCATGCTTTCAATTGCTCTGGTCAAAAATCGTTTGGTCATTCCTAACGTTTCCTCTTTCCTAACGTTTCCTCTCATACCCTGCATCCAGTCCGTCAGCAAGTCTGGCAGACTTCACCTTCAAGTGTGTCCAGAATTTGACTATTGCTCACCACCTGGGTCCAAGCCATCATCATTTCCAAGGTGTATTTTTGTGCTGGCCTCCCAAACGTTCCCTCTGCTGCCCATGTAGCCTTTTGGCCTGTTCTCAAACCAGTGTCCAGGCTGGTCCTATTATAGGTTAAGTAAAAAAAAAAAAAAATTTTTTTTAAGATCCTATCACCCCTCCCCATTGCTCAAAAACCTTTAATATTCCCTTCCTAGGTGGAAGCCTGACGTCCTTACCATGACCTACAGCACCCACTCGACCTGGCCTCATCACCCACGATGCTCCACTTTTCTCACTCTGGTCCAGCCACACTGGGTTCCTTCCTGTTCCAAGCATGCTCTTTTTTCAGGGACCCTTGCAAATGCTCTTCTCTCTTCCCCTGAATGCTCTTTCTCCAGGCATCTTCAGGGTTCCCTCTGCTACCTCTTGCAAGTCTTTGCTCAGAAGTTACCTTCTCAGTGAGGCCTTCCCTGACCAGCCTGTAGTTAATCACAATCTCCTCCTCACCCCTGATTTTCCTTTTCTGCTTTACTTTCATGACTTTCTTCTATCCTCTATACTTTAATGATTTTCTTATTGTCTCTCTCTATTCGCTTGAGTATAAGTTCCAGGAGGGCAGAGATTTTGTTCCTCCTTTTAAAAACCTCTGTATCTTCAGCACTTAAAACGTCTGACATGTAAAAGGAGCTCAGCAAACATTTGTTGAATGAACAGAAGTGTAAAATCAACGCATGAAGTGCACAGAAAGCACTTGAAGTTTTAAATAAGGGTATTTTGGGTTGAAGACTTTTTCCAGTTTTGACCTCAAATCAAAGCCACTGTATGATTCAAGCAGAAAGTTTGGACAGCACTGTTGGTGGGAGGCAGCCAGCATGTGGGGCAGAACCCTGATCTCCAAAATACTTGGGTTTCCAAGCAGTCTCTGAGACGTACGAGCTGTGTGACTTTGGGCAAGCCACTTCTTGTCTAGGTCTCATTTTGTCTCTGTGAAATGAGGTAAAAGACTGGACTTCATAGGGCGTGAATGAAAGAAATAGCATGTGTGAGAGTGCCTGGCTCAACAAATAGTTTTAAATGAATAAGTGTTCACAGTCTATGTTTGTGAGAAAAGGTAGAAAGGTTGGGAGGGACATTATTGGAGTTGCCTATGAGGACTGAGAAGAAAGTATGTTGTTAGAATTTATAGCCCAATATACATATTCTCCATAAAATAAGAAATGTATTCCTAGTTCTTTTAAAATCTGCTGATTGGATGACAGGCTGGTTTCTGACAAGACTGAGTGCTTGCTATAGAGTCCTGCTTAATTTCTTCCTGGCCTTTTTCTCAAACAGTTTATAGCCTTTTCATTTTACTGTGGTGGTGAGCCAAAAGCCATGCATTCTAGACTAGGCCCCGACCTGGCCATGGCCATGGGGTTTCAGCCAGGCCGTGTGAGCCGCAGCAGAGCGGGACGTTAGCTGCACCTGTTTCAGGCTGCATGGGCTCTGAACTGTTGCAAACGTTCTGATTAAATCACATTTTTCTTACCTGCAATCAGGAAACAGGAAGTGATTCGACACGGCACATTGCATCAATTATGATCAGATTGGGGAAAATCCTCTTTGATAAGCATTTTCTGCCAACCTGTTCATCTAGTGTTGATGGCAATCAACAACAGAGGGGAAACCATTTTATTTTCCAGTCTCCACAGAGCTCTGGTTCCAGGGGCTCTTTTCTGCTCATGGCCACAACACTCACTGGTTTTCAGGGGTTTCCAAAATGGCGTTCCTCTTTTCTGAGCTCCAACTCTTTGGTTCCTCCTGCATAGGGCAAAAATTGACTTCAGAAGGAAAACATAAAAGAACTTGGTTATTTGGCAGCCTATAAGCAACAGACACAATTTTAAAAACTGGATTCTATCATTTCGATTGTGTTTAGTTTTTGTTTTTTTAAAAGGAATTCCAGTCAGATTGGTTGGTGAATGAAGACAGAGTACCTCTGAAATGGATGCTGACAGAAGTCAAAAATTAAAAAGGTGCCAGGGGCACTAAACTGTAAAGAAATGAGCATGAGGGCTAATGGTTGAAGACCTGTTTTTAAATGAAGAATAGATGGTTGAAGACCTGTTTTTACATTCTGGCTTCACCATAATTCCCAGTTCCCAAATCTGTTGTGCAGATCAAATGAAACACTGAATGCGTAATCATTTTTATAAATTATAAATCACTATATTTTTATACTATGCAAAGATTTGTTAGCATATTCAGTGAGTTGCATTGTTCTGATGCTAGTTTTTATCCGATTTCTCCAGTATGCCTTATAAATAACCAAGCCTCAAAATGGAAAGACTTGGCCTTTTGCAAAGACTCTGTATGTATCCCTTCCCCATAGGCGAGGCCATTTTGGTAAGGTACCTTCACAATTCAAGCCGAATTCAGAAGACATGGAACAAGGAATATCACTGCTGATGTCAGATGGATCTTGGCTGAAAACAGAATACTAGAAAGATGTTCACCTGTGTTTTCTTGACTTTGCAAAGGCATTCAACTGTGTGGATTATAACAAATTATGGATAACATTGTGAAGAATGGGAATTCCAGAACACTTAACTGTGCCCATGAAGAACCTGTACATAATTTAAAAGGCCGCCGTTTGAACAGAACAAGCGGATAGTGCATGGTTTAAAGTCAGGAAAGGCGTGCCTCAGGGTTGTATCCTTTCGCCATACCTATTTAATCTGTATGATGAGCAAATGATCTGAGAAGCTGGACATTATGAAGAAGAACGTGGCATCAGGATTGAAGGAAAGCTTATTAACAACCTGTAATATGCAAATGACACAACCTTGCTTGCTAAAGTGAAGAGGATTTGAAGATCAAAGACTACAGCCTTCAGTATGGATTACACCTCAACATAAAGAAAACAAAAATCCTCACAGCTGGACCGATAAGCAACAGCATGATAAACGGAGAAAAGATTGAAGTTGTCAAGAATTTCATTTTACTTGGATCCACAATCAACATCCATGGAAGCAGCAGTCAAGAAATCAAACAACGTACTGCATTGGGCTAATCTGCTGCAAAAGACCTCTTTAAAGTGTTAAAAGCAAAGATGTCACTTTGAGGACTAAGGTGTGCCTGACCCAAGTCATGGTGTTTTCAATCACCTCATATGCTTGTGAAAGTTGGGCAATGAATAAGGAAGACCGAAACGGATGCCCTTGAATTCATGGTGTTGTCAAAGAATATTGAATATACCATGGACTGCCAAAAGAACAAACAAAACTGTCCCAGAAGAAGTACAGCCAGAATGTTCCTTAGGAGCAAGGATGGCAAGACTTTGCCTTGTACTTTGGATGTGTTATCAGGAGGGATCAGTCCCTGGAGAGGACATTAAGTTTGGTTAGGTAGAGGGTCAGAGAAAAAAGAGGAAGACCCTCAATGAGATGGATTGACACAGTGGCTGCAACAGTGGGCTCTAACAATTGTGAGGATGGCACAGGATCTGGCAGTGTTTCATTCTGTTGAACACAGTGTTGCTGTGAGTCAGAACTGACTTGATGGCACCTAACAACAACAACAATAAACTTCAGAATACAAACCAAAACTCTTAATTTCTGTGCAAAATAATAATGATAATAATAAAGCATGTTCCAGGTGCCTGTTGTTAATAAGAGAGAAAAACAACAACAACAAAAAAACCTGTTGCTATCAAGCGGATTCCAGTTCCTAGCGACCCTATAGGAGAGAGTAGAACTGCCCCACAGGGTTTTCAAAGCTTTAATCTTTAAGGAAGCAGACTGCCACATCTTTCACCCACAGAGTGGCTGGTAGGTTTGAACTACTGACCTTTTGGTAAGCAGCTGAATGCCCTAACTAGTGCACCACCAGGGGTCCTTCAATAATAGAGAAGATTATTGAAATAAAATGAAAGAACAGTGCCTTTGCAACTTGCACGTCTGTTTCCAAAAGGTAAAAAAAAAAAAAAAAAAGAAATTATCAGTTGGCTTCTCTTCACATGATTATCACATTTCAAGCAGATAAGTCAAAATATGTCCTCCCAATTACAGGAGACACATGACATCATGCAATCTTTTGACTCAGTCATTTTTTTTTAATGCTGTGAATGTACTTCATATAATTTTTACTTTATCTGAATTTTAATTTGCAAAAAGTATTTCTGTAATTACAGGCTTATATAAACTATATAAAATTAACATAAGTATTCCTGAAAGCACCTTTCAGAATGTTTTCTTTTTCACTTCTCTTACGTGTGCCTTTTCATAAAGACCTCCCACATTCCTTCGCTTATCAGGAAAAAAGCAAAAAGGAGGTTACTTTTCTAGAATCTGGGGTTGGCTTGAGTTGCAAAGGGGTAATGCTCTTGGCAAAGTTTTAAACAAAAATAGGAAGTAAAATCAGTTGTTTTTCTTCTTCTGTTCTAATTCAAGAAACGTACCACCTCCAAATGCTATATCCATAAAGTCATCCAATATTTTGAGTCTTTGCTTTAAAAACAGAAGGAAGTTGATGGGCCTCAGTGGTTCTTCTGGCTCATATGTACGCTTTAAGGCGTCAAATATGGCCTCCATCACGAAGTTAATTGGTCTTCAGGGACGGAGCTAGGGATGTTAGTCACATCTTCCCTTGCCCGCTCTGAGCTACTTTCAAATTGTAATCGCACTGTAAAACAGGCTTGTAATATCGAGAGGCTGTGGTTGGAAGAAAGAGTGTCAAGAAAGCCCTTTGACGCCTAATGGGGACATGGAGACACTTTCTACCCTTGAAGAAAGACCAAGATGGTGACCACAAGCAAATATAATTAAGTTCTCTTCCCTTTGACGATACGCAAAAAGTTTGTAATGATTTGTGGCTGAACTGACACCAGCTTCTCTTTTGCCTGTGGCAGGCATTTGGCGCCAGAGCAACCTGGGAGACAAAGATATCGTTGGTAGCTGATATTAGTGGCTTGACTAAGGCAAGTGAGAGAATTCCTGGCTGCTGGGATTCCAGACACAGAGATAAGTGACTTTAAGGACTTGAAGTAAAGAGTCTATAGTTATCAGGGAGGAGAAGGCGTTTCATAGCCTGAGGCTACAGAAATTTTTAGTGGCGCAGTGGTTAAGAGATTGGCCCCTAACCATAAGTCAGCAGTTCGAATCCACCAGCCTCTCCTTGGAAACGCTGTGGGGCAGTTCTACTCTGTCCTGTAGGGTTACTATGAGTAGGAATTGACTTCACGGCAATGTGTTTGGGTCCTATATATTAATGGGAACATTGGGTAGTGGAGCTGGGAAGGGCTCTGGCTGTTGTGTAAGGCAGACCTGAATCTGAAGTACAGCTCCTCCACTTGTAACTCTGCTGTCTTCAGCAAGTTGCCCACTTATCTGAGCCTCAGTTTCTGTCCAGTGTAAAAGGGAGACGTTAATAGCTGCGTTGCAGGGTGGTCGTAAGGATGAAAATAACTTATATAAAGCATTCCACACCATGCCTGAAGAAAAACAGGCACTATGAAAATAGAAGGAATTTTTTGCAATATTTTCTATTAATAAAAATGTTTTAATGTAATGTTATTGTGACACAAAATTCGCCTATTTTACATATCCCTGGAATGCTCGGAAAGGAACCCCAGTGGTACAGTGGTTAAGAGCTCGGCTGGTAACTGAAAGGTTGGTGGTACGAATCCACCAGCTGCTCCATGGGAGGAAGATGTGGCAGTCCACGTCCGTAAAAGTTACAACCTTGGAAACCCTATGGGGAAGTTCTACTCTGTCCTGTAGTGTCGCTGTGAATCGGAATTGACTTGACAGCAACGATAATACCAATGAGTAGAATGGTTGGCAGATTTGGACCTATTCCCCCCAGAAAAAGTGTCAAATTTTCAGATGAAAAAACTAAAGTACAGGAAGGTTGAGTTAGTCAAGAAAAGTATTGTCTCAGGTCTCTGTTTTCAGGGATACGGCATTGTCAACGCCAGGAGGCTCATTCGCTTTAAGTTGTGCTCATAGTTGTAGTAAGCATTTTTCCCTTTCACCATGTAAAATATCAGCAATTGATGATAATGGGAATATTCTAATTTCACTTTCCATCTTATAGTCTGTGTCAGGGGATGGTAGGGTTCCCTCCATTTAACTAAATTCAACCAACACTAACTGATCAAGTAACTTGTATTTAGTGCTTTTTTTTTTTAGAGGCTGCAAAAGATGTACCTGTAGTATATGACCTAGAGCCTTTCCTCAAACAAGAATTCAGGGTGTACAGACATGTTTCTCACACACACACACACACAGACGCCTGTTTTATTAGTGATGTTCCCTGAACAAAGTCTTACGCATTTTCAAAGCAAATTTTCAAGTTGCAACAGAACTCACCATAAAATAGTCCATGTGCCATTTATGTGCTATTGCCATTCAGATCCATACCAGTCCTTCCATGATCTCCTCCATATTGCAGGGGGTGGAAATCTGAAAACTGCAAATCCCATATTCCCTTCCTAGCTGTTTTCTGGTTATGCTCTACTAATGGGAAGCGTTGATTGACAGGAGACTACTAAGTGGGAAGGAAAGCGAAGTCATTCGTTTTCTTGCTCCCTCAGTAGTTGTGGCAGACCATTGTTGGTAAGCATAGGTGGCTGCAGGCATCTGCGGGCCCCAGAAGGCTTCAGTAGGGGGCAGCAATGGGGAAGTTCACATGGCTTAGTATGGCTCACATGCTCCATCTGGGATAGTAGTGACTTCCTGCTCTCTAGCTACCACCTTTCTTTCGTTCCTTCAATTCTTCCACAACTGTTATAAACAATTCCCTTTGTTAATTTCCTCTTTGCCTGAAATATATAGAGTGATTTCTGAAAATAACTAATCAAATATAAAATATAACCTAAATTCCTGTATTCCAAAGCACAATTTTATAACTTAAGGAGGCCTAGGGACTTTGGAGCAAAATAGCATTGTAAATAAATTTTTGGCTCTATGACTTAAGGAAAATTATTTAATCTGAGTGAGCTCGAGTTTTCTCTTCTGTAAAATGGGGCTAACTTTAAGGCTATTGGTATTGTTAAAGAAGATAATGTAAGTAAAGTTACTACCACCATGCTCACACATAGAAATACCCAACAGATGTTTGATAAATTCCTAATGTCCCCTTTCCCATCTTTGAGTTTTATCCTTTTGTCAAATTGCCCAATCCCCAGCAGATAGATAAATGATATCAATACTTGGAACCTTGAGCCAAAACATTGTAATTCTTTAGTGTTCCGCTAAATATGTGTCAATTTGGTTAGGCCATGATTCCCAGTATTGTGTGGTTGTCATCCATTTTGTGATTGAAATTTTATGTTAAAGAGGATTAGGGTGGGATTGTAACACCCATACTAGGGTCACATCCCTGATCCAATGTAAAGGGAGTTTCCCTGTAGTGTGGCCTGCACCATCTTTTATCTTACAAGATGTAAAAGGGAAGGGAAACAAGCAGAGAGTTGGGGACCTCATACCACCAAGAAAGAAGCACTGGGAGCAGAGCACATTCTTTGGACCTGGGGTTCCTGCGCAGAGAAGCTCCTAGTCCAGGGGAAGATTGATGAGAAGGATCTTCCTCCAGAACTGACGGAGAGAGAAAGCCTTTCCCTGGAGCTGATGCCCTGAATTTGGACTACTAGCCTACTAGACTCTAAGGAAATAAATTTGTCTTTGTTAAAGCCATCCACTTGTGGTATTTCTGTTAGAGCAGCACCAGATGACTAAGACACTTAGTAAAAATAAATTTTTGTTTACAGAAGGAAATCTATGATCCTGGCGAGAAATTTTCTTAATTACTTTGTTCAAAAAATCAACCAGGGTAAGTCTTGGTCCACTGATAATGTAAGAGTCCATTTAAAATATGTCCTGTAATACTTCATGGGCAATGTTGTTGTTAGGTGTCATCGACTCAGTTCTGACTCATAGCGACCCTATGTACAACAGAACAAAACTCTGCCTGGTCCTGCATCATCCTCACAATCACTGGTATGCTTGAGCTCATAGTTGCGGCCACTGTGTCAATCCATCTTGTTGAGGATCTTCCTCTTTTTCAGTGGCCCTCTACTTTACCCAGCATGATGTCCTTCTCCAGGGACTGATCCCACCTGATAATATGTCTAAAGTATGTGAGACATAGCCTTACCAATCTGCTTCCAAGGAGCATTCTGGTTGTACTCCTTCCAAGACAGATTTGTTCCTTCCATGGTATATTCAATATTATTTGCCAACACCACAATTCAAAGGTGTCAGTTCTTCTTTGGTTTTCCTTATTCATCGTCTAGCTTTCACATGCATATGAGATGATTGAAAACACCATGGCCTAAGTCAGGCACACCTTAGTCTTCAAGGTGACGTCTTTGCTTTTCAACACTTTAAAGAGGCTTTTTTGCAGCTGATTTGCCTAATGCAATGGTCTTTTGATTTCTTGACTGCTGCTTCCATGGGCATTGATTGTGAATCTGAGTAAAATTAAATCCTTGACAACTTCAGTTGTTTCTCCATTTGTCATGACGTGCTTATTGGTCCAGTTGTGAGGAATTTTGTTCCTTTATGTTGAGGTGTAATCCATACTGAAGGCTGTGGTCTTTGATCTTCATCAGTAAGTTCTTCAAGTCCTCTTCATTTTCAGCAAGCAAGGTTGTGTCATCTGCATAACACAGGTTGTTAATGATCTTCCTGCAATCCTGATGCCGTGTTCTTCTTCACAGAGTCCAGGTTCTCAGATTATTTGCTTAGCATACAGATTGAATAGGAATGGTGAAAGGATACAATCCTGACCCAAACCTGTCCTGACTTTAAACCACTCAGTATCCCCTTGTTCTGTTAGAACAACTACCTCTTGATCTACATACAGGTTCTTCATGGGCACAATTAAGTGTCCTGGAATTCTCATTCTTTCCAATATTAACCATAATTTCTTAGGATCCACACAGTTGAATGTCTTTGCATAGTCAATAAAACACAGGTAAACATCCTTCTGGTATTCTCTGCTTTCAGACAGGATCCATCTGACATCAGCAATGATATCTCTTGTCCCACATCCTCTTCTGAATCCAGCTTGAATTTCTGGCTGTTTCTAGTCGATATACTGGTGCATAGCTTTTGAATGATCTTTAGCAAAATTTTACTTGAGTATTTTACTTGTTTGATAATTGCCAAATTTGGTTGGATCGCCTTTCTTGGGAATAGGCATAAATATAGATCTCCTGCAGTCAGCTGGCCAGGTAGCTGTCTTCCAAATTTCTTGGCATAGAGGAGTAAGAACTTCCAGCACTGCAACCATTTGTTGAAACATCTCAATTGATATTCCGTCAGTTACTGGAGCTTTCTTTTTCACCAGTGTCTTCAGTGCAGCCTGGACTTCTTCCTTTGGTACTATCGGTTCCTGGTCATATGCTACCTCTTGAAATGGTTGAATGTCGACCAATCCTTTTTGGTATAGCAAAAAAAAAGGTGTTTGCGGTGAAGAAGTCATTGGTCTTGCAAAACTCTATCATGCGATCTCCAGCATTGTTTCTGTCACCAAGGCCATATTTTCCAACTACTGATCCTTTTTCTGTTCCCAACTTTTGCATTCCAATCACCAGTAATTATTGATGCATCCTGATTACATGTTCAATCAATTTCAAACTGAAGAAGTTGGTAAAAATCTTCAATTTCTTCATCTTTGGCCTTAGTGGTTGGTACATAAATTTGAATAATAGTCATATTAACTGGTCTTCTTTGTAGGCATATCCTGTTACTGACAGCGTTGTACTACAGGATAACCCGTGACCATGACCCGTTGCCGTCGAGTCAATTCTGTCTCATAGGAACCCTGTAGGACAGAGTAGAGCTGCCCCATAGAGTTTCCAAGGAGTGCCTGGTAGATTCAAACTGCTGACCTTTTGATCAGCAACCATAGTTCTTAACCGCTATTCCACCAGGGTTTCCGTACTTCAGCATAGATCTTGAAATGTTCTTTTTGATGATGAATGCAATGCCATTCCTCCTCAAGTTGTCATTCCCAGCGTAGTAGACCATATGATTGTCTGATTCAAAATGGCCAATACCAGACAATTTCAGCTCATTAATGCCTAAGATATCAATGTTTTTACTTTTCATTTGGACAATTTCCAATTTTCCTTGATTCATACTTCGTACATTCCAGGTTCTGATTATTAATGGATGTTTGCAGCTGTTTCTTCTCATTTTGAGTTGTACCACATCAGCAAATGGAGGTCCTGAAAGCTTGACTCCATCTATGTCATTAAGGCCAACTCTACTTTGAGGAGGCAGCTCTTCCCCAGTCGCCTTTTGAGTGTCTTCCAACCTGAGAGGCTCATCTTCCAACACTATATCAGACAATGTTCCACTGCTATTCATAAAATTTTCAGTGGCTAATTGTTTTCAAGAAGTAGATAGCTGGGTCCTTCTTCCCAGTTTGTCTTAGTCTGGAAGCTCAGCTGAAACCTGTCTGCCGTGGGCAATCCTCCTGGTATTTGAATACCGGTGTCCTAGTTTCCAGCATGACCCCCAGGCTTCTGTCAGATTGTTGTACTGTGGAGGCTTGCCTGTTGCTGTGACCCTGGGCAATGTTAAGACAATACAAAGAAAACTTTTATAAATTTGGAGTCTTAACATAATGCTGAGTACATGGTAGATACTCAGTCATTTATTAGATTGTTTACTGTGTGAATAGACAGCTGTACACATAAGCATGATGGACAAAATGATTCTGGAGAGAAAAGAAAATGGAAAGCAAATAGAGGTATCAATGGCTATCATAATAGTCCCTTAGATGTTTGTAGCACTTTAGAGTTTCAAAGTGATTTCCTCCTGTTGTCCCAGACCACCATCTCAGGAATACTCAGGTAGGTGAGAAAAGGATTCTCAATGACTTTTGTGATCGTTAAGGTTGTGTGTCAACTTGGCTAGACCATGATTCTCAGTGGTTTGGCAATTATGATGTAGCTTGGCAGTTGTAAGATGATGTGATTACTCCCATGATAAGATTTGATATAATGTGATCACCTCCATGATGCGATCTGCTGTGAGTAGCCAGTCAGTTGAAAGGGAGTTTCCTTGGGGGTGTGGCCTGCATTGAATATAAGTGGACTTTCTGGCAAGACTTACTGGCTTTTGCTTGCTCTGGATCCTGCATCTGGCTGGTCATCATCTGACTTCTCATTCTTGGGACTTGAGCTAGCAGCTTACCTGCTGTCTTATCTGCCAATCTTGGGATTCATCAGTCTTCGCAGCCTATGAGCAAGAGCCCTACCGTTTGACCTGCCAATCTTGGGTTTGCCAGCCCCTGTGGCTCTGTGAGTCAGGAGAAGCCTTCAGCCTGACCCACAGGTTTGGAACATTGTAGCCTCTACAACCTCATGAACCATTTCCTATATATAAATTTATATTATATAAATATATATTGTATATATATAAATTTATATTATATAAATATTTATATAAATAAATCTCTCTCGATATAGATATTTATACGTTTTACTCATTTTGCTTCCCTAGAGAACCCAGCCTAAGACACCTTTTTTTTAGTGTAAAAATTGGAGTCCAAAGCAATGAATAATATCCCTATAGAACCAAAGCTGTGATAATAAAGTTAACATTTACTGATAACTGACTACACGCCAGGTACTACTAAGTATTTTATACAGTAAAACCTGTGAAAGTAGGAACCTGTGTAAGGGGGAAACCTGTCAGAGAAGGAAAACTAAAATATCTTCCACTAAACTGAGCTATAGAAAAGTGGTAAGACAGCACCCTGTCAAAGGTGGAAAACTTGGGAGACCAGGGAAACCATGGCAGTCCTGTTGAGTTCTGGCTCTCAGAGGCTGCACTGTGTTTGCCATTTTCTTTGGTCTTCAGAGCACCCTTATGTGGCAGATTCTGCCAGGGTTCTCATTTTACAGGTGAAACTGAAACTTAGTAATATAAATAACTTTCTCAAGGTAACACAGCTTTAAGTGGAGTAAATGGGATTTGAACTCAGACAATCTGACTACAAAGTCTGCGTTCTTGACTGCAGTGTTATACTGCCTTCTCTATAGCTATCAGGGGTCAGCACTGTCAGAGTCATCATAGCTTCCTTGTCGTGTTGCTACAACTGAGTAAAGCACTACCTTTAACTCAAGCTAGGTCACCCGTAAGCCTATTTGGCTCTATTGGATTATTGAATGATCTCTATTAAATTATGTCTTTCGGAGATTCAAGCCTCTTCACTTGTGGAAAACCAATAAACAAACAAGAATGAACTAGGAAATGAAATAGAAAGTAAAATCCCATTCCAGATAGCAACCATAGCTGTAAATTATCTAGGAATTAGCTTAACATTAAATACCTAAATTATTTATGAAAATAGTTTTTAAGACATGACATTAGATCTGAATAAAAGCATAGTTGTAAGGCAACTTCATGAAGAAGTCAGTTTTCCACCAATAAATGTACCCATTCAATGTAATTTCAATCAAATTCTAGTGTGATTATTCTGAAACTTCAACTATTTACAAATTTATGGAAAAATATCTAAAATAGCTAAAACGATTTTGAAAAAGAAAAAAAGATCGGATTTATGCCATGGCAACGGACTTAGTTTTTGTTTTTTTATAGGGTGGTGCAAATGGTTAACACTCTTGGCTGCTAACCCTAAGGTTGGAGGTTTGAGCCCTCCCAGAGATGCCTCAGAAGAAAGGCCTGGTGACCTACTTCCAAAAAACCAGCCATTGAAAATCTTATGAAGCACAGTCCTACTCTGGCACACGTGGGGTGGCCATGGGTTGGAATTGACTTGATAGCAACGGGTACCAGTTCTAGGATTTTAACAGGACCTTTATTTATTTATTTGAGTGATTGTAGTAAGATTTTCAAAAGGCATAAAATGAAAAAGGGGGTGTTCCATGTTGAAAGAACAGCATCGGCAGGGACGTGCTGATGCAAAAAGAGATGGTGAGTCCCGCAAACAGAAGCACAGCATGTGGAGTGCGTGTGGAGACTATAACCAACAGTTCGGGAGAAGCCCCTAGAAGGCCTTTCGTGCCAGGCTGAGGTATTTTAATTCTATCCACCAAGCAAGCATGTGAGGGTAAGAAGATTGCATTGATTATTCCAACTAGTGAAATAGTATGAGTTCACGGCATTTTTAGGAGAACGGGTTTGGTGGCATCGTGAGGATTAATTACTGAAGTAAGAGGGAAGTAGAAGGATAAATGAAAGGTACAGGGAGATAAAACAGGAGAGTATGAATAATCCAGGTGGGATGGGAACGGAAGTCTGGACAAAGGCAGTGGTGATGGGAATGAAGAGCTTTGGGATGAATGCAAGAGAGGTTCTGTAGGTACCACGTAAACATTTGGTGACTGAGAAAAAGGAAGGAGCGCTGGCTCTTGTTTAACTCTTTCCTTCCAATTTGCTTAATTGCTTTTGGTAACCAAAGACTGCATGTTGAGAGGGAGAATTTATTCTAACAAGTGCTTTACTAGGGAAAAATGTGTATAAGTCCTACCTTCTCAGAGCGGAAAGCCAAAAGCCCTTGCCACAGAGTCGATCCCAGCTCAGGGTGACCCCATGTGTTACAGAGTAGGACTGCTCCATAGGATTTCCTCGGCTGTAATCTATGGAAGCAGATCGTCAGGCCTTTCCTCCCTTGCATCACTGGGTGGCCTTGAACTGCCAACTTTTAGGTGAATAGCCACAAGCTAACCGTTTACGCCACCCAGGGACCGTCAGAACTGAAAAAGAAAAGGATCCTAGAAATCTTACGTATTTTATAGGTTTTTCCAAAACAATTTAAATTGGTGATTTCAAAAGAAATTTTGCACAGAACTTACCACCAGAGATAACAGTGTGGATCTTCTGGGAGAAGCAGGAGGATCAGAGATTCATCCATGGAAACCTAGGGGACCTCAGGGCGCTGCTTGCAAACCACGGATGAGGTCCAACAAGCAAGGAATGATCACAAGATCACGTGGATAGTTTGTTACAGTGTTTAGCCTAGAGCTGAGCACTCCTGATTCCGAGTCCGCACTCCGTCCACCACGTCAGGGAAACTCTCCTTGGAGCTGATTCTGCTAGAAAGCATGTGTTTCACTAAGTGAACGGCACCCGAATTTAGTGGGAGCAATAAACAGCCCATGTTTGGTGAAGACCTCATCGAAAGAATTTATTCAAGTGGAGTCTCAGCTCAGTTTATGTGGAGGAAATAAACTTTCATCCCAATAATAAAAATTAGTTAGGTATCATTTTATTTGCAACTAGTTTTAGTGTTACTTCTTTGATATGATGTCCCAGTATCTGCCACTCTTGCAAAAAGGGCTGTCAGTTCTATAATCCTCTAATGACTCTAAAAAAAAAATGACTCTAGAGCCATTAAAATTGGCAGAAGGGTTCCATTTCCTCACGGTAAATAAAACCACTTAATTACAGACAGAACTAGGGGTTCACTCTTGACAGGCCTGTGTTCTTGGATATGGGCGAGGGGGTGGGCAGAAAGCAGAAGTAAAAGAGCACCAGCAGGCTTGGAAAGCTCAGCACAGTCTGTAGCAGAGAACGCACCAGCACTCCAGCCCGCTTCCTGTCAAGAATGAGCAGTAGCGAATAACATAAAATACGCATTTCTGGGTAAGTGACTGTATGTAAAACTCAGGGGACAAAGCGATCCTGGCAGCCTCTGACCTCGTCTTCCCCACACCCAGATCTTTTGCTTGAAAAGGAGAAAAAGTGATTTTAACCCAAAACATATTGTCATTTTGTGTTAGAAAAAGGTGGAATGAAATCATAGTTGATGGGTAAGCCAAAGATGAGAGGAGCAATTTCATGTTCACCCTTGAAACTAACTGGCTTTGCCCGGATGACACAGCAGTGATGAGGAAATTTTGCCAAAGGAAACACTCAGCTATGCCTAGAATTGTTGGAAAACGTCTGCCCGTCATGGCAGTCAACCTAGTGAGAAAGAACTCTAGCCAGTACTGTAAAGGTTGCAAACCCACAACCTTTATCTCTTGTCACCTGGCCTATGCATGGCTCTAGAATCTAACAGTGCCAGGTACATTGTAGAGTCCATAAATCTTTGCTGAGTTGGGCAAAATCAGAGAGGATGAGACTGGGAAGAACCAGACCAAAAGCTAGGCAGAAGCCTGGCAGGATGCCTGGTCTAGAAAACAGGAGTTCTTTTTTCAGATAAGTAGGCTCGCCAGGAATAATCAGGTCATACACATGGTCCAGAAAGGCAAAAAGTCTGGTCTGGGGAAAATCAATTATGTCAGATCAATCAGTGTCTTAGTTATCTAGTGCCGATATAACAGAAATACCACAAGGGGAAAATCTTTAACAGACAAATTTATTCTCTCACAATTTTGGAGGCCAAAAGTCCAAACTCAGGGTGAAGTCTTTCTCCCTCTGTCGGCTCTGGGGGAAGGTTCTTGTCTCTTTTCAACATCTGTGGGCCCACTGTTCCTTGGAGATTTCCATGTGTCTTAGCTACAAAAAAAAAAATATATATATATATATATTTTTTAGCATCAGTCTTCCCCTGGGTCTAGGAGGTTCTCCATGCCAGGATCCCAAGCTCCGCTCCAGGCTCCCCTTTTCTTGTGGTAGTGAGGTCCCTCCCCTCTTTGCTGGCTTCTCTCTCCTTTTATCTCTTGTAAGATAGAAGGTGTGACTCAAGCAAGGGTGTGACTTAAGTAAGGGTGTGACTTGATTCAGAGGTTCTAATAAGGGTGCTACTCAAGACACACCCCACACTGATCCTGCCTCAGATAGAGTTTAGTATTTTACGACACATAGAATGGAGGCTAGACACAAAATAGAGGATAATTACAAAATACTGGGAATAATGGCCTAGCCAGGTTGATGCATATTTTGGGGCGACACAGTTCAATCCCTGACAAATGGGTACCAGCGGTCTCATCGTTCAGAGGCTAGGGTTGAGGAGGTCATGTATTTAGGGGTAGGCAGTCCTGGAAATGAATTCTAATTCTGGGCAGACAAAGGTTGTTAGCTTGCTGCTGTTTTATATATATTCATTGTGCATTCTGGTGGAGCCCTAGTGGCATAGTGGTTAAGAACTCAGTTGCAAACCAAAAGGTCAGCAGTTCAAATCCACCAACTGCTCCTTGGAAACCCTATAAGGCAGTTCTACTCTGTCCTAGAGGGTTGCTTTGAGTCAACATCAACTTGACGGGAATGGGTTTGATTTCAGCAGTTCAAATCCACCAACTGCTCCTTGGAAACCCTATAAGGCAGTTCTACTCTGTCCTATAGGGTTGCTTTGAGTCAACATCAACTTGATGGGAATGGGTTTGATTTTGGTTTGGTCCATTCCGGTGCATTTGAGTCCAGGAAGCCTTAGTGAGCATAGCAGCTGGAGGTAGCCACAGAACCCTGCAATTAAGACAGTTCCAGAATAAGGAGGAGGCAGAAGGCTGGGAGGTCTAATAGGGTCTCTCTCAGGGTCAGTGCCCCATCCATGCTCCATGGGAAGAAATAATTCTCACCAGGTGATAGGTCAAAATCACAAAGCTCCCTGCTCTGTTCAAGACAGAGTTGGAGAAAGGCTGTCGGTCAAAAAGTTGCATTCTGAGCAGATAATGGGACAGAGGATGGGGGTCGGGAAGGGCAAGGCCTTCAAGGAAAAGGAGAGGAGCAGTTTGGGATTTCTCAGAAGCTGTAAAAAGCTCAGGTCTTTGTGCTACCCCTTATTAGCTGACCAACCTGGAGCAAGTCACACAGTCTTCGACTTGTTTCCTTTATCTATTAACTGAGGGTTTCCATGAGGAGCGAGTGAAAAAAAAAAAAAAATTATGTGAAAGATGCACTTTGTAAAGTATAAAGTAGTGGGGTAGGCTTTAGGACCCTTTGCCCTGGGCTTCCTGCCAAGACCCCCGTTCTCAAGTATACCTCATCCTCACTGCACATTCTGAATCCCATTAGCTCCGCGGGAGCCTTGGATGAGCCAGAGCTGCACGACCTTGAGAAGCCATCAGCCTCCAGGCAAGGCTGCCCCTCAATCATTCCAGAGAGAAACACTCTGTGCTTGGCTTTAAAGTCTTTATGCGTAATGAGCTCCAACAGCCCCCGCCAATCTAGATGAGTGTACCTTAACCCTTGCGGTAAAAAAGCGCATCCCCCAGCCTCATCTGCGTTCCGTGTGCTGATTTCCCAACCCCTCCACATTGCCCTGGTGGCGCAATGGTTAAGAGCTCGGCTGGTAACCAAAAGTTTGGCAGTTCCAATCCACCAGCCGCTCTTTGGAAACCCTATGGGGCAGTTCTTTTCTGTTCTATAGGGTCGCCTAGAGCCAGGATCCACTGGAAGGCAAGGGGATTTCCGCCCCCGCCCCACACCTGTGGTTAGAGTGCTGCTACAAAAAAAAATAAATAAAATAAAATTTTTATTTATTTTTACCCCCGGTACCTTTGGAAAGTCTTTACCAGATTCCCAACAGCTTTGGAGTTGGCGCCCCACTGATTTGCTTGTTTTCACTCATACTTCCTCCAAGGGGCAGATCTATTTTTCTATTCTGAAGGGTAGTAAAAGCAATTTGTTATCAAGAATTTCTGCGCTGATTCCCTGATGCCTGGGAACGGGCCAGCGCCAAGGCTGGGTGTTCATGCTGGGACAAGCCCTGGCTGACTGAAGTTCTCGACGCCCCGAAAATCTTCAGGCAAACCATTGATTCATCCCTCTCCCCTCCCACGCCTTAAAGGTACTTACTAAATTGTTCCATTAATTCCGAAAACGTGGGTAAAGGCCATTTGAACGGGCCACTTGTGCAAATATATTCAAATGATCATTCAAATGATTTAACACCTAAAAGGGTCAGACTTCCCAGAGTAAATCGTGTTTTTAATGTGCCTGCCTGAGTGATTTCATTAGGTTGCAATGTTAAAGAGAAGTGTATACCGATGCATAACTTATACAAATCTATGCAAATGACTTGCCTGCTGCTTGTCTGGAAAGGCCCGGAATGAAATCCTTTGGCGGTCCCCCCGGTGAATTCCACCACCGTCTGTGGCTAGGCTGTTATTACCCTAAAGAGGAGAAAGAGGAGGTGGAACAGACGCAGGAGGGACATGGTTGTTATAAAAGCTAAAGAAGGGGGTGGTGGGGGTGGAGTGAAAAACAAGGAGAAGAAAGCCCTCGCGATTCCGCAGAGCTGGGGCTCAAGCCAGGGCTGGAGCTGGCAGGAGCCTGGCCTTGAGGCTTCAATCGCTGTCCCCCTTGGAGCTGGGTTTGCAGCGGTGGTCCCGGTGCTTGGAATACAAATCAGCCCTCAACTTTTGAACCCCTTTTGGCAGGAAAAGAAACACACGGACACACGAACACAGGCTTGCGCACACACACACATACACACACACACACACACACACACACAACAACAAAGGAGCCAACTCCATACCCATCGCCATCGGAGGATTTCTTTAGTTTTTTTTCAAGGAGTGAGGTAGGGAGAAGGGGCAATAAAAGGTACTTAGGCTTCTGTTTAATGCAGTCCTACAAAGGGTGTTGTTAGCTTGTTGAAGGTGACAGTGGGCGGGTCAGAACTTTCATGTTTGGCTCTTGGATTGCATGCTAGGACAGAGACTTAGACGGTGTCCAACACGTGCCCTCTCCCGGGAAAAGCTACAGCTCTTTATTTTATTTTAGCTCTTTAGTAATCATTGAGCTCTTGTAAAGAGCTCAAACCGGTGTGTATAATATTCAGGGCTCAAGGTGTTTTGGGGAAAAAAGTGATTCTCTGTTTTCCACCTTTTAATCCTTCTTCCCTCCCAGGGACCCTTTCCTGTGCCTTCCATCTCCTCCAGAGCCAGGTGATGAAAGAAAAAGGGGGGGGGGAAAAAAAAAGAATATGGGATATTAGTGTTGAAAGGAAACCTAGAGAAGGACCTTATGACACCCTTTTTAACAGATGGGAGTTGCTATGAGGTGCAAACTGATAACCCACTCTATTGCTAACTGAAAGGTAGGAGGTTGGATGTTCAAGGTTAATTCCAACCAGATGCACCTTCGAAGAAAGGCCTGGAGATCTACTTCCCAAAAAATCAGCCATTGAAAACTACGAACCACAGTTCTACTCTTGTATATATGGGGTCTCCATGAGTTGGAATCCACTTGGTGGCACCTGGACTGGACTGGATTCTATAGATCCAAAAACTCACACTCTGAGAGGGGTACATCACTTAATTGCTTTTGAGTCCTTTGTTTGCTCATCCCAGCACAGCAAGAAATGTAAAGAGCTCAGAGACACCAGGCTTATATCCTAAGGCCAAAACGACTTTAGAGGCCACATCCCCACTACATCTTCTTTTAGGGTTACACCGGGCCACTCAATGTAGTGGCTAGTTTGGCTGTACACCAGGTCTCGTCATTAATTCAACAAGTATTAGTTGAGCACCCTATGCTGGGCACTGGTCTCTGCAGCCCTGGCCCTGCTGCACTTTTTCCTGCTCTTTGCTTTAGCTCGCGTTTTACCTGTGACTGACCCTCATGTAGAGGAATTGCTAGCTATTGGCGGAGTCCAGAATCCCTGACAATCACCAGTACATCATGTTGCTTCACATTTTCATGCCTTGGCTTATGCATGTCGTGTTGCTAGGGACACCCTTCTTCCTGCATTTTCCACCCTGGAAATCCCCTGACAACAGAGACTGTGTTTTATTCTTGTTTACCTTCCAAATGACAGACACAGCAGGGTACCTAATAATGATAACAATTAGCATTTAATTTTTTTTATGTGCTCAATGGGGAAACCCTGGTGGCGTAATGGTTAAGAGTTATGTCTGCTAATATAAAGGTCGACAGTTCAAATCCACCAGGTGCTTCTTGGAAACTCTATGAGGTAGTTTTACTCTGTATAGGGTTGCTATGAGTTGGAATGAACTAGATGGCAACAGGTTTGGTTTTTGGTTTTTTGATGTGCTCAGTGGGGCCCTAGTGGTACAGTGGATAAGTGTCTGCTAAGTGAAGTGTGGGCCGTTTGAATCTAGCAGCCAGTCCTTGGAAACCATATGGGGCAATTCTACTCTGTCCTAAAGGGTCACTATGAGTTGGAATCGACTTGACAGCAATGGGTTTGGGTTTTTTGGTTTGGTTAATGGCTTACCTTGGATCTGTACTAAGACTTTTCCCATTCAACATTTACTCAACACCTACTATGTGCCAGGTAATGCTGGATATACGGTACAGCAAGTCCCCATGTTACGAACGTTTAACTTATGGACAACCCCTACTTGCTCTTTAATGTTATGTAAATTTGCCTTCACTTTGAAATGATTGAGCCAGCCCCTACTTGTAAGAAATTCTTCATCACAATCACCTTCAGTTGTTGCACATACAGCTTTTAAATCATTGAAAAGACTCTGAGCCTTTTCTTGCACTAAAGTAAGGCTAAATAAGAATAGTATGTACCTGTTTTGACTTACCTACAAATACTTAACGACACAGTTAGGAATGGATCTCATTCATAACCTGGGGACTGCCTGTAATGAACAAAACAGGTCTACCTGATTCTACTATGCTAGGCTGTCTTCTTAGGCACCGAAAAGTTATTTGTTCGAAGACCTAGAGCAGGGGTTGTATGTATACTTTTTGAAAGCTAAACTTAAATGAGTCATATTCCTACTGAATCATGTTGCCAAATGAGAGAAGGGGGCATAGAATGTGGCCTGGACTGTGAAGTGAGTCTCATCTTTGAGAATGGGGAAGAAGAATTACAACCCAGGGTGTCCGAAAAGTGTTTCTTGTCCTCCCTCCTAGTCCCCACTTCTTGCCTTCAGGCTCTGGACACCTGTGGCTATCATTTCCACGGACTCCGTGACGTAAACTGAGGTGACAGTGTTGTGAGTCAGGCTGGCACAGAGCTCACAGCAGCGCTTGCAGCCCTGACGTCAGGGTACGTCCAAGGGATGTGATCTGGCAGCAGAGCAGGACCTTTAGCCTGTAGCCACTTCCACCTGTTTTAGAGCCACTGTGCTAATTTGTCATGCAAGACGAAGACAGAACCCCCAAAGGTGAGAGACATTGCCTCAGCATTAGCACAGCTGCCTCAGAGAGGTGCCGTGAGGACGCCAAGCTTGGAAATCTGAGGACTTAAAGAGGAATTTATAATGAAAAATGACTCAGTTGGGGAATTACATCAAACAGATGATTCAGACAGAGACCATAAACTCCGATATTCCGGTAAGCTGGGCCCAGCAATTGCTGAGGCTAATGCACTCTGCGTTTGCCTTGAGTATGAGACAGCTAACAGGCCCCAAGGCATGCTGGGAGCCATAATGGCTATTAGGGAAAATCACTCAGGGTGAGCCAGGAAGTCTGAGGCCAGAGACACTGCATAGAGGGACATGCATGTGAAAAGGCACCGGGGTCAGGCCGTGCAGTGGTTTGAGGGCTGCATTTTCTAGTGTGCAGTGGGAGGCAGGCCTTGTTAGAAAGGAGGCCCTTCTGATCCAGCTGAGCTTTAACCACTGTGCCACCAGGGCCGCTTATTGATACACCTTGGACGTGCTGTATCATGAGTGGGGAGACTCAGCCCCAGAGAGCCAAGGAGGGAGTGCCCAGGGGACATGAAGGTGCCAGTGGCCGAGGTTCCTGGAAATCTGGAGGAGGTTTCAGAGGGTTGTCTGAGAGTCTGCCTGGCAGAGAAGGAATGGGGTGGGCATGGGAACAGCATTTGTGAAGACTAGGAAGTCTGTGGGAATACTGATGATTAAGGAATAAGGAGCGGGGGTTTCCTACTGGTGTTTGAGTGGGGGCTGGGGAGAATGTGGGGAAAAAGGAGGGAGCCACATGGTGGGTTTAGGTGCGACTGGCAAGGGACTTGAGGTCAGTTAAGAGGTTGCCCTTAGGCAATAAGAAGGCAGCCTTGGTGGCTAAGCAAGGCTGTGAAATAAGATCCACGCTTCAGAAAGTCCACACTGGCAGGTGTCTGAAATGTAGATTAAAGAGAGTGACTTTTGGATGATGCTTGATGGTTCACAAAGCTCTGTCAGCTCCACTATTTCACTCTGTTCCTCACAATAACCCTTTGAAGAGAGGTGGAAGCTATTAACCGGATGGTCGGATGCCCTGGAGGCTTGGGAAGAGACGCCGCGGTGTCCAGTCTCATCCAGCCGGATGGGACAGAGCCAGGGTTTTAACCACGCTCCTCTGACTTTTAACCTCGCCTTTTTCTATGGAGCTATTTCAGTAAGCTTCCCAGTTAAACTAGAACAGTTTTCCATTTACTCGTTCAGCGTCATTTCCCAGAAATAGAGGATTTCATTGGTGTGCACCAACAGTCGTTAATGAAAGGTCACCTTGTTTGGGGGATGCTGCTGACATTTTAAAATTTCTTTCTGGAATGTTTGGGTTTATGTCATACAAATGACTCAGGGAGGGCTGGTGGGAGAAATTCTATAACAGGAGCCAAGAGACATAAAATCTAATCATGACACTGCCTTCAACTTACTGTGGGACCATTAGCAGGTGCTGGCATATACCTTTCTAGAGCTGTGGTCTCATTTCATATGGCACCTGCTGCCCCAAGCTTCCAGACACACAGCCTCAAGCAGGAGCCCAAGACCTCACTGTGGACAGCATACTGGGACCGAAGAGCCTGACACAGCCAGGGACAGCGGGTTTGTGTGAACATATTTGAGGTACTCGGGTATTCCAAGGTGCTGGAAGAGAAACTTCCAAGCCTTGGACTCCAAGAGCTCTGAAGCTTTGGGCTGAGCCAGGAAGATATTATAACCGTAACTATGGTCCTATCTCCTTCCCCAGGAGTCCTTCTATGGCACAAATGGTTAAGCGCTCAACTGCTAACCAAAAGGCTGACTGCTCGAACCCACCCAGAGATGCCACAGAAGAAAAGTCTGGCAATCAGCTTCTGAAAGGTCACAGTCATGAAAATTCTATGAAGTGCAGTTCTACTCTGACACATATAGGGGTTGCTATGAGTTAGAATAGAGTGGGTGGTGACTGTGTGTTTTGTTTGTCTTTTAATCTCCCCCCTTTCAGTTCATTGGGTCGGTAGAAACCAGCAACTCTGATATAAAGTTAGTTCAGTGCTTTACCCATAGTAAAACTAAAATATCCAAACCCATTGCCATCGAGTCCAACTCATAGCAACCCTATAGGACAGAGTAGAACTGCCCCCTAGGGTTTTCAAGGAGTGGCTGGTGGATTCAAACAGCTGACCATTTGGTTAGCAGCCAAGCTCTTAACCACTGCACCACCAGGGCTCCTTACTCATAGTAGGTTCTCTAGTAATGGTTACTTCTCCCTGCCCTTGCTTTCTCTTTAGTTATTACATAAGTTCAAAAGTCTGCAAAGCTAGTTTGCTTAAAACAAAAGATGGCTTGTGTTTGTGGCGATGTAAGATAAGCAGATTTCAAGCTGACATTCAGAAATGTAGCAGAGCATTGTACCAGGGTAAAAAAAGTTATGGGAACAATTTAACCCAAACAAGATTTGACAATTGCAGCAATTATGGACTCTGAACAATACCCTACAGGATGTTAATTGTGGGTATGAGGTGTTCCCTTCTGATTGCTAACAACCTAGTCAATGCTTTGCTTGGTGATTCTAAAGAAAATAAGGGAAGTAGAGTGAATTGAGACCACGATTGAGACAATGTGGAAGGTACCAGTCCTGAGACTGTATACCTTAGTATCCCTACTCTTACCAGAGCTGGATGACCTTGTTTGAGTACAGCCTGGACTGGGCTCAGTTTCTGGGTGCAGAATTCTGTGATCAGATAGAAAAATATACTGTTTTGAATGATAAAATAAATCTTTCAATTTATGGGGAGAACTCTACCTGATTTTAGAGTGGGGGAAATTTAGGAGAACTTCAGACCAGATCATTCCTTTCTGCATTAGTTCATCTTTCATGGCTATGGGGTTGGAGAAAGTTTCCCCCTCCATGGAGGCTCATTACAGTTCCGTTTATCCTACCATCAGAATTTCATTTGGCCTGTTGGGTACAGTCAGTCACTGCTGGGGGATGGCTGGTTAAAATAACGAAGAAGGTGTAGTCGCTTCTTTTAGGAAACCAGAAGTCGAACCCTGCAAGAATAGGGGTCACTGCCCTCACTCTAGATTTCTGGAGTGGGGTAGGGGGAGAAGGAGATGCATGCACCTCTAGACGGTGGGGTTTCAGGGTTGAAGGAAGATGGGTTTTAGAGAGGGATAGATCTAGGTATAAATCCAAGGGTAACATATACTAGTATGGGGGCTTTGTAAGCTACTTAACCTGTTTGAACTTCAGTTTGTCATGTGTCAATAACATTGGGTTAATTAGGCAAAATGAGCTGCGATAAAAAGCCCCTAGATTTTATAAATTTATTTCTTGCTTACAGAAATTGTGCTGCAAGTGTTCCTGGTTGGTGAATGGTCTTCTGCCATGTAGTGACTTGGGGACAAAGACTTCTATCTAGTGACTGCTATCCCCTGCGGCTTCAGAGTCCTCTGCTTACAGGCAAGAACTAGGCCATACTTGGAACAAGGGGGACGGGGCAATGTGTTCCTGGGATGAGTACCTCTTTGCAGTGCCAACTCCACTCTATGGGCAAGAGGATGCAAATTTTTGGTGGGCAGTTAATCATCTCTGCCACAGTCATATCTTCCTGGGCTGTTGTAAAGCTTAAATGCTGTAATGATTATAAAGCATTAACTGCGAGGTATGCCATAAGTTAGCTCAGGATAAATGGCAACTGCTATTATTTTAAAAATTATAATTATCCTTCCATCATTTTCTAAATGATTATTTTTAAATGAAGTTCATAACCCCCCGAACCTCAGTTTCCTCATGCATAAAAATTGGGAGAGTAGTATCTGTTTTAGAGGACCACTTTATGGGTTAAGTAGCATAATATTTAGAAACTACCTGTCATGGAGAAGGTGCTCAATAAATTCTCTTTTTTCCTCACGGTTAAGATGGCAGCAATGGGAAATCAGAAGTGCCTGAGTTTCTCTCTAGGCTCTCTAGTTGTTCAGACACTGCTGGGGTTCCTTATTAACCTCCCTAAATTGAGAATACCAAACCCACCGCCCTCAAGTCAATTCCGACTCATAGCGACCCCACAGGGTTTCCAACTCTGTAAATCTCTACAGAAGCAGGCTGCCTCATCTTTCTCCCACAGAGCTGCTGGCAGTTTCGAACCACCTACCTTTTGATTAGCAGTTGATCACTCTAAGCACTGAGCCACCAGGGCTCCTTAAATTGAGAATGCTAAGTCTGAAATCCTATCCCTACCTCCTTTATTAGCTGTGTGGTCTAACTAGGTTACTTATCTCCGCCTCAGTTTTCACATTTCAATGTGGGCAATTAACAGAACACTTGTATTAGGAGGGAGAGCTATGCTTGCCTTTTTGCTAGCATGGCAGAGAATATAGAATAATAATACTTTAACCATTATGAGTCCTTGGGCATGCAGGTTCTAGCTAGAATCTGAGCAGAAAAAAAATAGGATATAAATGGCTGATGTTATTGAAACACACAATTTGTAGATGGAGTTAATTCTGAATGCACAGAGCAGAACACAGCTGAAAACAGAGACAGTCTTTGCCTCCTTAAATATGAGCTGGTCCCTAATGGGGATACATTTCTCCTTTTACCATATTCTCATACCACTGAATCCTTACTAATCCATACGGAAAGAGTTGATGAGAATGCTAATAAGGGATAATGTGGGAAATATGCACACTGCATCAATCTCTGTCCTTTTCTGAAAGGCCAAGCTAATGTACATATGTATCTGTTATTGACCAATATACGTGTTCTTGATCCATTGTAGCCTTTGAGTTTGTAAGTAAAGCTGAAAAAGGTCTTACCATTTGCAGTTTAGCTAAATAGGAGGCTATGAAGTGTGCTAACAGGTAATGGATGAACACATACAAAGGTATTGGGAGGCACCATGGAAGGAGTGAGAATGTTGAAATCAGAGTCAAGGTACCCAGGCTCTGGGCCAGCTTGCCCGCTCACAGCTTTGTGACATTGCACACAGGTCATTGACCTTCTGAGAGATCCACTCCCTAGGGTTGCTCTTAGCAACTTGTAGACCCACAGAATCCCAGGTCTAGATGAGGTTTTCTTAAAATCAGGTTTATTGAAGTATAATTTTCAGGTAATAAATTCACCCCTTCAAGTGTACAGTTCTATGAGTTTTGAAAAATGAGTATAGTTGTGCAGCTACCAACATGTGCTGGTTAATGTTATGTGTTGACTTGGCTAGGCTGCGATTCCCAGTATTGAGTAATTGTCTTCCATCTTGTGATCTAATGGTCCTCCATTTTGTGGTACTGTATGATTATCCTCCATTTTAGGTGTTGTAATTCTAAACCTTTATACGCTTATGGGGCAGTATTAGTGTGGGGTGCATCTTGAGCACTAAAGGACGTGACTCAAGTCACATCCTTTCTTAAGTCACTGTCTTTCACAGCTTTATCTGATATAAGGGGAGTGTTATGGGTTGAATTGTGTCCCCCAAAATGTGTATCAACTTGAATGGGCCATGATTCCCAGTATTGTGTGGTTGTCCTCCATTTGTGATCTGATGTGAGAATTTTATGTGTTGTAAATCTTAACCCCTATGATATTAATGAGGCAGGATTAGAAGCTGTTATGTTAATGAGGCAGGACTCAATGTACAGAATTAGATGTATCTTGAGTCAATCTCTTTTGAGATAAAAAAGAGAGAATTGAGCAGAAAGGAGAGGGACCTCACGCCACCAAGAAAGAAATGCCAGGAGCAGAACATGTCCTTTGGACCTGGGATCCCTGCGCTGAGAAGCTCCTAAACCAGGGGAAGATTGATGACAAAGACCTTCTCCTAGGACTGACAGAGAGAAGGCACTCCCTGGAATTTGAACTTCTAGCCTCCTAAATTGTTAGAGAATAAACTTCTATTTGTTAAAGCCATCCACTTGTGGTATTCCTGTTATAGCAGCACTAGGTAACTAAGACAGGGCATTTCCTTGAGACTGTGGCCTGCATCCAATATATATATATGAACACTCTGGCAAAGCTCTCTTGCTCTGGATCCTGCATCTTGTTCATTACCATGTGGCTTCCAGATCTTGGGACTTGAGCTAGCAGCCTGTTGTCTGACCTATTGATTGTGGGTTTGCCTGCTCCTGCAACCCTGTGAGCCAGTATCATCTCATCTGAGCTGACACTTTTGGAATTCGCCAGCTTCCACAGCCCCTTGAGCCAGCAGCCTGTCATCTGACCTGCTGATTGTGGGTTTGTCGGCCAGTGCAACGGTGTGAGATGCCTCCAGCCTGATGCCTGATCCACGGATTTGGGATTTCCCAGCTTCTACAACTGCGTGAGCCATTTCCTTGAGACAAATCTCTCTTTTTATATATATATATACACACATACGTGTGTGTGTGTGTGTGTGTATATATATATATAGGTTATATATAGATATACCTCATTAGTTTTGCTTCTCTAGAAAACCCAGCCTAAGACACACCACAATCAAGAACATTTCCATCACGCAAAAATTCCACCTGAGCCCCTTAGTAATCAACTCCTTCCTCTATCTCTAGCCTTTGGCAACCAGTGATCTATTCTCAGTCCCTATGGGTTTGCCTTTTCCAGAATGTTACACACTAAAACCTGTGAAAGCTGGAACCTGTGTAAGGTAGAAACCTGTCAGATAAAGAAATAAAATATTTTTCACTAATGGAGAGCAATAGAAAAGTGGTAAGACTGCACCCTGTCAAAGGTGGAAAATTGTGAGACCTGGAAAAACGAAGCAGTCCTGTCAAGTTCCGGCTCTCACACGTTTTGCTGTATTAATGGCAGCATGCAATGTGTCCTTTGTGTCTGGGGTCTTCCACTTAGCATTCATCTGTTTTGTTGTGTGTATCAACACTATGTTACCCTTTTAGTGTTGAGTAAGATTCCACTGTATGAATGTATCACAGTGTGTTTTCCCATTCCCCAGTCCGTGTACATTTGGATTGTTTTCAGTTTTTGGTTAGACAGGAACTTAAAAGTCATCTAATCCATACACTAGTTGATGATTGAATCCCTTCTATAATATCCAGTTCAAATGTTGTATAGTACATACCTTATGGGATTGACAGACGGGTGATGGTGGGAAATGAAGAGGGACTGATAATCACTATCCCCCTCTGGTTGCCTCATGGCTTATCCGTGCACCTTAACTCTTAGCACTGAACGGTCTGTGAGTGCTGCAGAGAGGTCTGACCAGCTTGTCTGAGAACAGCTCGCCACGATGTCTATATTAAAAGTTTTAAAGAACACCTCTTCTAGAGCAGCAAGATACTGATCGGTACTTCTGTGCCACAGCCCTGCTGGTGAAGGAAAACTCAACATGATAAAGGGGGCTCAAAAGGTGTGGAGTAGCCTGGCAGAATATATTTTTTCAAGCTCAGAATTTGTTCATTCTCGTGGGCAAAGCATTTTCATTCTAAGTAGTTCAAAATAAGTACTAACTTTTATCCCCACAGATAATAGCTTTCCTCCAAAAACCAACCAACCAACCAACCAACCAACCAACCAACCAACCAACCAACCAACCAACCAACCAACCAACCAACCAACCAACCAACCAACCAACCAACCAACCAACCAACCAACCAACCAACCAACCAACCAACCAACCAACCAACCAACCAACCAACAAAAGTTCAATATGCTAAACACTGGGTAAGCCCAGGGACACTCACCCTTCTTTGTTTCCAGCATAACATTACCACGGGTTGCTTTTTTGTTTGTTTCCCCCACTTATGCCCCAGCATGAAGCCCCCTTTTCCTAGTTTTTATCCTGGTATATTAGCCATCTCTGCCCCAGAAGCAGCAGCAAGGGTTGTAGATCCTGAACTTGGAGTATCATCCTGTAGGATCCTCAGAGGTATTCCTAGTACTTAGTAAGTGTGATAGTCATCTTAGAAAAAAATATGGCCTCCCAGGTTGAGGCCAGGGCCCACACTAAGTCGATGCAGTGATGGGAGTGGAGGTGCTGAGGCAGACAAGCTCGAAGCTAAAGAAAAATTATGGGAGGTAGTGGGCTGAGTAGTCATGGTAGCCTTAACCTTTTCTCTGAATCTCATCTTCGATTCATCTCAAAGAGCAGAATACCAGGTGCCTGAAGACAGAGGTCAGTTCTGCAGCTTCCTTTGACGTCTATAAAAGCCCTGAAGGCCATACTTGGCATGATGTAAGCTATATTACCTGTAAGGCACCTATTACAGCTTGATGAGGTCACTCCAACACCAAATCATTAAACAAAAGAAATCCTTTTCCTCTTTTCCATCCTTTCTACTCTGCTTCCAAATCACTCACTTAAACATCTCACTTAAGGTAGCCAAACCCATATCTTCACATCGTGTGGGCTGAAGAGGGGCAGGGTGGTCAGCCATGATGCAGAACTTAGATATTTCATCAAGATCCATTTTTAGTAGCTTCAGTGTTGTTCACAGAGCATTTCATTGTATTGGGTGCTTAAGATCTTCACAATTTTTTCTCAGATCAAACTTCTAGGTGAATTAATACAATTAATGAATTAATGTCATACATGGTTGGATTAGTTGGTCGTTTGATTAATTGTGGACTAATTAATTATTCCACTTATTTAACAAACATTAACACCTTCTACACTTGTTAGGGGAGCCCTGGAGTAGTGATTAAGAGCTTGACAACTAACCAAGAGGTCAGCAGTTCAAATGTACCAACCACTCCTCGGAAACCCTATGGGGGCAGTTCTACTGTGTCCTACAGGGTCGCTATGAGTCATAGTGATGGTAATGGGTTTGGTTTTGGTTTATATTTGTTAGGGGGAGCCCTGGTGATGCAGTGGTTAAGCACACGACTGCTAACAAAAAGGCCAGTGGTTTGGACACACCAGCCACTTTTCGGGAGAAAGATGTGGCTTCACAGCCTTGGAAATCCCATGGGGCAGTTCTACTCTGTCTGCAGGGTCTCTATGAGTTGGAGTCAACTTGATGGCAATGGGTATTTATACTTGTTAGGCATTTTGCTAGATGCTGGGAATACAAAGTGACTGCAATAGTACTTACTTTCAGCAGTTCACAGATCCAAACAGAATGACACTGACATCTCCTGATGGCATCTTGTTCCTCAGAGAGTAGCTCGGAAAGGCTGTTGACACTCCTCTGGGCAGTTCTAATGGTATGAGTGCCTTGGTGATGCAAACCACTTCCTTCCCAAGAGTATCCAGGGATGGACGTGCGGTGTGAAGTAGTCATACTGCACACTCACAGCAAAGCTTTCACGAAAGCCAGCAGTTCTGATTGCAATGTATAAGCCTTCATGGCACCCTTTGACAAAGACTCTGGAGAAGACATACTGTGTAAGATCAGTTTACTTTTGGAGTATGCTCTGTGGGCCACTTCTCCAACATCTATTCCTCTCTTACTTTTCTCTAACAATGCCCCAGTTTTCTTCTGCCTGCATCCATCTGCTACAGGCCCAATCCCCCACACCAGGGAATGAATCAGGGTGTCATCTCTTTCTCCTTGTTGCTTCTGTTTTCTTCTTCCTGTCAGGAGTAAAAACAGGAGGCTAGAGGTGAAGCAGCCATCTTGCAACCATGAAGTGACCACGGAGATGAAAACTACATGACAGAGATGTACGAATAGGAAGAGAGGAAGAGCCTGGACACTGAAGATACCAGAGGACGCTGCACCTGCCTAGACAGGCTATTTTTGGGTTTCCTCAAAGTATGGGAAATAAACCCCCACCTAGTTATGCTTCTTTCTTCTTTCCTCGTAGGTAGCCAGTGCAATCCCTTTTTGATGCAGTTCTACGCTGAGTTAAGAAAATGCTTTGGGCATCCCTCTACAGTCTGTTGTGTGCTGATTCCAACTCATAGTAACCCCATGTATGGCAGAGCTGAACTGCCTCATAGGATTTCCTAGACTATAATCTTTACGGGAACAGATCACAAGGTCTTTTCTCCCATGGAGCCACTGGTGAGTTCAAACTGTCAACCTTACTGTTAGTGCTTAAGTCAAGTGCTCAACCATTGTGCCACCAGGACTGCCCCTCTAGAGTGTAGTCCATCTAAAGAGGGCTTGTGGCCCTCAGAAGGCTCAGAATACTCTGTGGGAAGATCATCCTTAATTACAGATCTGAGCTGTTTGACCACAAAGATAATTCCATATATCTAGGCACCAACGTTTACCTTTATGAATAGCGTTTTATTTAGGAGCATAGACTGTGGTGATAGAGAGCCAAGATCTGAATACTAGTTCAACCATTTACTACTGTCTGTGTGACCTTGGGCAAGTTATTTAACTTTTATAAGTCCCTGTTACCTTATATATAAGGTGGTGATAATAACAGTGTCTTCCTTGTAAGGTTGTTTTGAGGATTAAATGAGACCATTGAGAAGTACTTAGCATAGTACCTGACACATTATAGCACAGAATGTATGTTTATTATTATGAACTTGAGTTTTTAAGAAATATAAACGCCCATTCCTTCTTGTCCACTTCTTAAGCAACCCACCAACAAAAATAAGTCTATCCTCTTGTAGTTTTTCACTCTTGTTTAGCCCATACAAAGATTATTGGACTATGCCATGCTCATTGAGGGGCAAATCAGAGTCTCCCTGGGCCTCAATTTCCTTATCTATAAAATGAGAGGCTTGTACTGGATTGATTTCCAGGTCCCTTTCAGCTAGAAGGTCCTGTGATTTTATCATGTGCTGTACATAAACCCATTATGAAGGAAGGAGAATTGGTTTTAAGGAGGAAATTTTCCCTTGCTACATAAAGATAAGTCACTGGCACGAACTTGGTTTCTTTGGTTAGCATACTTTTCCTTAAGTTTCCACTGGTTGAAGGAAAGGAAATCAAATTTGCATTGATTTTGTCTAGAGAAATACATGTGCTGGCCCAGTTTCAAAATATTTTTACCAAGAGTAGGATCCTGACTGAGGCTTCGTTTTCCCCTTTGGCCTCTCAGGGCACTGTCATGTTTCACGATGTGACTTTAATCAGGTGGTAATAGCTTTACCCCACCTTGGGAGGATGGTGGTCATTCTTCACAGCCTCCTGGGCTGTTGACTCGTTGATTTTATTTTGCCGTGTGACATTCTGAATTGCAGAATGATTTTTCAACACTCTGTGGACTGAACTACCAGCCTGTGGGCTTTAGCACCAGAGGATTTTTCGAGAAGTACAAGATTTGCTAGAAGTTACTTTTTCCTTTATGGAGCTGTGACACTCTTTGCTTCTAGTGCCACCAAGAGTGGCCTCTCCTTTGGCTGACTAGATGGCATGAAAGGCACCGATAGCCTCGCTTGTTCAAAAACAATAACCCTTCTAAACTGCTTTGGTTTTGATGCTGTTGTTCTATAAATTAAATTACTTCTCCGAAATAGATAGTATAGCCAGTGTCTAGGGAAACACAAGCACCAAACGTATTGTAATCCAATCTTACCTTTTGAGTTGTTGTAATAGGTATCTAAAAGCATGGGACCTTCTCAAGTCTCATCTCAATCTTTCTATCAAGAGCCTGGAACATAGGACTTGGATGCTGATGGGTTACAAGAGATCTGTGTAGCCACCTCTTCCCTAATATCTGGTGAGAAGTTTTGTTTGTATGTAAAAACATAGATTTTGAGAGGATTTTGTGTTGTTGTTAGCTGCCATCCAGTTGGCCCTCAACTCAGGGCAACCCCTCATGGCCCCTCCATGTTACAGAGTAGACTGTTCCATAGGGTTTTCTTGGCTGTAATATTTATGAAAGCAGTTAGCCAGGCCTTTCTTCTGCAGAGCTGCTGAGTGGGTTTGAGCCACCAAACTTTAAGTTAGCAATCAATCATAAACCGCTCACACTACCCAGGCTCCTTATTTGAGAGGATAGAGCATGCTGAACTAAACTCGATTCTGACTCATAGCAACCCTACAGGACAGAGTAGAACTGTCCCACAGGGTTTCCAAGGAACAGCTGATGGATTCGAACTGCTGACCCTTTGGTCAGCAGCTGAGCTCTCAACCATTGTGTCACCAGGGCTCCAGGAGAAAGGATAGAGGGATCTTAACTTTCTTCAGATTATCTAACTAGTTTGTGACCCTTCTCTCACAATGAAGAGCTATTGGAGTGCATTTCTTATGTTTTATCAAATACAGACTGTGCTCTACCACAATATATGTCTGCTGTGACATTATCATCAGTTCATTGTCTAGAGTATGGACTTTAGACTGCAGTAGTTAAGAGTCAGAATTCAGCTGACATGATTTTTCTGGGGGTGCTTATTGGGAGAATTAATGATATGACTCACCAACATGACTTAATCATAGGTCATCCATTTTTTTTTTTCTGTGTTTCTTTCCTATTTCAGAGATCTAGGAGCAGCCTAAGGACATTTGGGCTGATCCTACAAAGGGTTATTATTATTATTTTTTAAACTGAAGTATTTCTTATAAGTTGACTGCATTTGGCTGAAAGAAACAGAAAATCTTAGAGTGTTTAAAAATGTGTGTGTGTGTGTGTTTGTGGAGGGCTTTGTTTTTTCTTTCATATAACTGTCCAGAGGTGGGCAGTTGCATTGGTTTAAAAGATCAACTCTCTTAGGAACCAGCCTCTTTCCATCTTTCTGCTCTGCCATCTTTGTTGTTGTTGTGCGCCATTGAGTTGACTCCAACCTATAGCGACCCTATGGGACTGAGTAGAACTGCCTCATAGGGTTTCCTAGGCTGAAATCTTTATGGCAGAAGATTGCCAGGTCTTTTCTCCAGCAGAGCGGCTGATGGGTTTGAACCACTGACCTTTCTGTTAGCAGCCAGATAGGTCTTTATCCTTTCTCTTATCACATCACATTCACTTATGGGCTCCCATTCTGATGGGAAATGTGGGCCCCTCAATAGTCAGGCACCCAGTTTGTCACTTTTCACAGTGATCTTGGTTTCCTCTGCCGTTTCTAGATCGCTGCTCCACACCTTCATTTGACAAGGCTTCTTCTTTGGAGCCTAGGCCGTTGAATTGCCTCATCCTCTCCCAGTCACAATTATCTGTGGAATCTCGTGTTACCCTATGCAGTCCTCTAGGACTAAGACATCTGTTCACAATTTCCATTTCCAATCATCTCACTTATCGTGCTGGTGGCTTCTGCATTCACTTAGGTGATTCTTCCAGCCTTCAGGTTTCACAGGTTCTTGATCTTCTATTCAGTGGCAATGCACTCACTCGAGCCAGTCCTTGGAATTTGTCATCACCTTGAACTCACGCAACTTCAAAGAATATATTTGAAAACTGTCTATGACACAATAATTTTTGCTTTCTTCTCTTTATCCTATTACCTGACTCCCACTAAATCTATTCTTCTCACACATGGATGTTTCTAATCCCTCAGCCCATCCCAATCTTCTAGTTTCTCAAAAGGTCCCACCTAGCGTCACATCCTTCTTTAAAAAACCAGTTGGCACCGAGTCATTTTTGATTCATGGTGACCTCACATGTTTCAGAGTAGGACTGCCATACAAAGGGTTCTTCATGGCTGTGATCTTTCAGAAGTAGATTGCTAGGCCTTTCTCCTGAGGTGCCACCTGCCAGCCTTTCTGTTAGAGGCTGAGCACTTAACTGTTTTGCCACCCAAGGACACCCTTCTTCACCCTGCCTCAAACCTGTGCGTTACCATTTTTACTGTTACTGGTTTTCTACCATAGATAATCAGGCTCCAGACTGAGACCAATACAAAATCATGTTGATTCATCTCGGCTAGTTTTCAAATGCTGCTCACCAATCTTATTATTCACCCCTTGGTAATTTCCCATCTCATTTCCCACAGTAGCTGTTTGGAATCTCTCCCAATCTTCTTTAAAAAAATTAATATCCCGGATGCCTTTATTCTCAGACAATGACCTTGCCTTCTACTTCAGTGAGCAATTGCAAACTTGCCATGAACTCCCCATATTAGAGATGCCAATTATTACCTACCCTGGCCACCTCCTCTTTTGTAAAAACCTCTACAACCTTCCCACCTGTAGTTAGAGGTGAATGGATTTGGGTCAGATACTTGATTGATGCAATGGGGACCAGCAAACCATGACATGTGTTAAAGCTTGAAAAGATGAGTTAGCATAGTATTTTGATGATTCCAAATATAAGGCATAGACAGAAGTTATCAATTTCCTGTGAAGAACTGAGCTAAAGGGTCTAATAACTTGGGGATTGAACAATATGAATGAGCTGAAAAACCTGGGTGAGGGAAAGAGGATAAAAAGAACAGAGCGGCAGAGCAGCAAAGGCACCATGAAAGGGAGAAGAACAAGAGATTGCTGGAGGCTTCATGGAACATGCACAATCTGTCTGAAGGGGAAAGCAGCTTTTAAATATGGTCCCTGCCCACATTCTGTGTTCAAACTTGACCTATTCCTTAGCATTCTATTCCAGAGGCTAAGTGGATAGGTTTGCATAATCATGATGGTTTCCTACTTATCCTTTTGTCTCTAGCATCTTTGTGAGGGATCAGTCATAACACATTATGAAGAAAGGCTTAGATAGGGAACGAAAAAACGTCATGTTTATGTCTTCTCGGGTTTCTGATCTGTTGATGCTAAGCGTCCCTAAATGACCTAAGAGTAAAGAGTCGGGAGGTAGAAAGAAATCACTAGGAGGCTCAGAAAGGTGTCTCGTAGAGAAAACAAGTCTGAGCATGGGAGAAAAGATCAAAATATAAAGACGGGGAAGGGCTTTTACTTCCTTTCCCCTTTTTTATATCTGAGACTTACTCAGTTATCCATTTGTACTAAGACGGACATCATCCTTACCTCCCTCTAGTGCAGGCCATTAGTAAACTGTCCTGAGATTCTGCCAGCCAAGTTGGTCTTTTTTTTTTTTTTTTCCCTTCAATTTACCTCAGAATCTAAAAAGCCCATGTCTAGTGAAGAGGGAGGCTTGCCAGTGACCGAAAGGAAAGGCACTGCCCCTGGAGCCTCCTCAACTCCTGCTCTGTCTAAGTGAGGCTTATTTGTTCATCTTTCCTGGGCTCTGCTTTGTAACCTTTTCATAATTTCCCCTTCCCCTGAGGACACTGGAATGAGTTCCTCTCTTTTTGTGCAAGTAAAGAACCCTGATTAGAATACCTTTTAATTTTTTCTCTCAACCTACTAACTTCTCCCTCTCCTTGCTTTCAAGGCCAGACTTACAGGGCTTCGGCAACATGAGGCAGAAAAAATGCAGCTGATAAAGGTAGTAAGAATACTGCCTCCAGTGAAATCCTGCCAAAAGCCTTTCATTCACTCAACAGATATTTATTGAGCATCTACAATTTTTGATAGGGTTGCTATGAGTCAGGATCGGCTGGATGGCCATGGGTTTGTTTTTCGTTGTGAGAGTTGAGGATGTGGAGGTAAACAGGACAGGCAGGGTCCCTGTTCTCTGGAAACTCACAGCCTAAAGGGGAGCAGACAATAAAATAAAAGACCATGAAGAAAAGTATTAAATGACATTGTGGAGCAGACAGTGACCCAGAGCTTGGTCAGGAAAGGCCTCTGTGAGAAGGTAACATAAGGACTAAGGCCTGAAAAATCAACGCTGCCCAGAGCTGAGGAAAGAGCACGATAGGTAGAGGGAGCAGCCAGTGTGAAGGCCAAGGGCCTGTCTGAGAAGTAGAAAGGAGACCAATGCAGGCCGGGGAGCTGGGGGTGCAGGTCAGAGAGGCAGACAGAGACCAGGGGTGCCAGGCATCTGAGAAATTTTAGATTCCATTTTAAATTCAATTTAAAAGAAATCTTTCAAGGGCTTAAGGAGGGGAATGATATGATCCGATTTATGATTTGAAATTACTCGGCTACTCTCAACGGAGAGAATAGATTAGGGGTGGAGCAGAAAACAAATGGAAGATGACAGAGTTAGGAAGCTATTGTAGGAGCAGAGAGAGAGAGAGAGAGATACCCAAAAACTCATTGCTGGTGAGTCAATTCCGGCTCATAGTGACCCCATAGGACAGGCTAGGACTGCCACATAGGGTTTCTAAGCCAGTAAATCTTTAAGGAAGCAGAGTGCCACATCTTTCTCCTGCAGAGCAGATGGCGATTTTGAACCACAGATCTTCAGTTAGCAGTTGGGCACTTAAACCCTGTGCCACCAGAGCTTCCAGAGGGAAAGAGATGGTGGGCACCAAAGCAGGTGCTGGAGCCATGTTGCTGGGCGTGAACCTCAGGTCTGTCACCTCTGAACTCTGTGATCTGTGGCACAGCTGTTTAAGTATTCTATGCCTCTGTGTCCTGACCTCTAAAAATGGAGATGATAACTCTTACAGGAAATACCCAGATAGTCCATAAAGATTAGACCTTATTATTGTAAATGGATCTAGAGAGTTTTGGAGGCTGATTCTACAGGATTTGATGATGGAGTGGATGTAGGATACAAGGGACAGAGAGGCCTAGAATAAGTCTTAATCCCTTTTGCCTGGGCAACGAGATGAATACTATCTTTATCAGTTGGGATATCAGATAGGAAATGTTCCGAGCTGGAAGAAGACAAAAATCAAGGCTTTCCCTTTAAAATTTTTTTTAATATTAATTTTATGATGCTTGTGACATATCAAAATACAGAGGTTGGGAAGGCATCGGGTGTAATAGTCTGTAATCTGTAGTATTACAGATTGGTCTGTAATAGTCTTTATGAAAGGAGTGATGACTGGAACATAAAGTGGAGATTTATGAGCAATAAATGGTATTTACAACCATGGATTGAATGACATCACTAAGGGAGAAAGTAGAGACAAGAGAAAGGAGAGCTGTTGTGACCCTGAAGTGCTCTGACAGGTAGATATTTAGTTAAATGAGGAGGGCTCATCAAAAGATTCAAGTTTCAATTTATGGTGTTGGGAAAATCTCATTGATTAGGGGTAGGGTTGCACAGCCAATTAACGTAATTGCTGTTACTAAGTGGTGCGCCTGTAAAAAGTTGAATTGGCAAAAGTTGTGTGTTAGATACATTTACACAATGACAAAAACAAAAACAAAAAACAGTAGCTGCTGAGGCTGTTAATGTATAGCCAAATACTTCATGGGATTTGGTTTCTTGGTTTGGAGATTTAAGGTCATGTTTTCATAGGATAGCCCAGTTAATTGGCCTAATAATGTGTTTAGTGGTTCTGTTTTACTTCCTAGTTTGTCGTGTAGTGCTTGGGTTCTTAAAAGCTTGCAAATGGCCATACAAGGCACAATAATTGGTCTCTATTTGCCTGGGACAACAGAGGAAGAAAAAGGTTCAGGAATAGGAGGAGGAAATGGAGTGTGTGGCTAATTGCCTCCAGGAACAACTGTCTGCTTTGTCACAAGACTAGAAGAACTGGATGGTGCCTGGCTAGCATTACTAAACATTTTGATCAAAGATTCTATGGAATAATCCTGATCAAAAGAGAGAAAATGAATAACAAAATTTCTCATAGAATTCAGTCTTTCTGGAGCCATGCAGGCTAGATGAACCCCTGAAACTATTATACTGAGAAAATCTTTAAACCTTAAACCAACCCCTGAAGTCTTCTTAAAATCAGGCAATAGTTTAGCTTAACTGGTAAAGAATGCCTGCCTTGAGAATTGTGCTTTTTTAAGGTCTATCTATATGAGTTGGAACTGACTCAATTGCAATGGGTTTGGTTTTTTGGTTTGGTTGTATGGGAACAAATTGACAACAGCAACTCAAAAGATTAGATAGAAAATTTAGGGAGCAGTGAGTTCATGTTCATGGGGGAGGAACAACTTAGAAAAGGAGGGTGGGAATGGTTGTACAACTTGAAGATGGAATCAATGTCACTGAGTTGTACATGTAGAAACTGATGCATTGGTATGTATTCTCCTGTATAATTCTCAACAACAAAAACAAAAATAAGATAAATTATATAAAATAATATTTATAAAATGGGAGGCCAACTAGTGACACTAGAGAAAAAGTAGAAGCTATGTTACCTTGGAGTGATGTGAGGCCCTTCCTCTAGCACACTGGCTAGGATTCATTTGTTAAGGTAAGAGATTTGGCTTCCAGTGTCCAGATTGAACAGGGAAGTTTCAACACAGGGAAAGAGAAGCATCGTCCTCTGTGATTGGCAGCAGCACAATGTGATGGGTACCATCGTCCCGCTGACTGCCACAGATTGTTCCTTAAGCAAAATATTCATATTCTGGTCACGTTGTAGACTTGGAGCAGGACCAGTTACCTCCTGAGATGGCTCCATCTCTGAGATCTTTGATCCCATAATTTTCTTCAGACAGAATGGGACACTCGTGGGTACTTGGATCCCATTTAAAAACTACATCACTTCCTTGGCCATCAGGAATTTTCTGATGGCCATTCGGAGGGCAAAAATCACTCCCCTTACAGGCTTGCTTACCACTGTGGACATTTGGGCGTTGGCTGCATGTCTTAAGAGTTAAATCCTTGTTCCCTTGAAGGGAACGATTTATCTCATAAACTTATGAACAAATCAGAATAAGATAGAGAAGAGCAAGGCTGCAAAACACTCAGGCATGGAAAAGCAATGCTTTTGTATTTCTTCTTCAGTTTTATACTTTATTTTTTTCTCTGTTTATCTAAATTGTATTTTGTCATTGACAAAAATATTTGAATATTACAGAAAATTGTAAAAAGGCAAGTAGAAGTAATCATTTTTCAAGTCTTTCTTCTACAGAATTTTTCTTTATCTTAAATGATACATACACTTTTTTGCATCACATTTCATCATAAACATTTTAAGTAATTAAGAAAGTTTAAGTAGGATTTTAATGATATTATTTTACATCAAATTATATAAATTAAATCCAAACCAAAACCAAACCAAACCTGTTTCTGTTGGGTTGATTCTGACCCATAGCGACCCTATAGGACAGAGTAGAACTGCCAGGTAGGGTTTCCAAGGAGCAGCTGGTGGATTTGAACAGCAGACCTTTTGGTTAGCAGCCATAGCTCTTAACCACTGCACCACCAGGGCTCCAAAATTAAGTCCAAACAATAACTTATTTAGGCAATCCTCTATTTTTGAACATCTATTTTTTCTTAGAGAAAGAGTCAGCATTTCAATCTGATGGCACAGATGACAAATTATAAGACCCAGTCAAATAAGAATTTTCTCCTCCCCACCACTAGTAATCTACACGTCTATCACACACTCCCTTCTCACTGAAAGTTTTCCAGCCAGAGGAAACGCAAGCTTAGGGGAATGGACATGAATCTTCAGTTTTGAAGGCTGGATATGAGTCTTCAGTTTTGATACTACATTTGACTGGATTTTCTATTGTCTGCATTTGACCCGAGGGCCTCTAATTATCCAGGATGACTGAAAAAGTTATGGAACCTGCCCCAGACTTTATTTAGGACTGAGGGAAAGTAGCAGAGAGAACAGGGTTGTAAGAAAGTGGTGTAAACAAAAAAGTTGCTTTTTGCTTGCCTGTGATGTCCAATAGCTTCAATCGCTGGTTACATCAGACGACCTCATGTCTAAACTTCTGTTAGTAGGTCAGATTATTGCCTTTGATCAAACAATATGGAGGAGTTAAAATATCTTGATAAGTAAGAATAAGGTTTTTCTTTTAAAATTTTCAAAATATCTGTAGAAAAACACAACTCTACCAGAAGAATTTAACAGAGTATTTGGTAAAATTTATTTCCATACATACTTGCCAAAATTGACAATAATCTATTAAAACAGATATGTTTTGTTTTAATAATATTTCTTTATCAACAGGAATGAACTTCTTAATATATATTTATTAGACATTTATATTTCTTCTTTTATAAAGGACCAATTTTGACAGCTCGTAGCAGGATACATAACAACTTATTGGCAGTTTAGAGTTATCGGGACAAGTTGTAGGTGAATGAGAATATCAATAATAGCTAATTATTCCAGGCACTAGGATGGAAAGTTCTCTGGGACCATGAATGAAAGGCAAATCAGTTCAGTTCAGTTTAAGAAATACTATTGAGTACTTGCTCTAGTAGAGGCACAGTTCTATGTAGTCGCTAGAGATGGGAATATACCTGAGAATGAATACCAGGGAAAGAAAATCCACTCCAGACATTTCAAGCAGGAAGGAATTAATACAGGGAATTAGGTATTTACAGATACAGGGCCTTCTACCACCTGTCTGCCAGTTTATCATACTGTGATAACTTACATGTTGCTGGAATCCATGACACCAGTGTTTCAAATGCCAGCAAGCTCACCCATAGTGGACAGGTTCTGGTGGAACTTCCAGACTAAGAAGAAAGACCTGGCAATCTACTTCCAAAAATTAGCCAGTGAAAACCCTATGAATCACAATAGATGAGCCCCCTAAATTGGAAGAAACTCAAAATGTACAGTGGCTGCAGCAATGAACTTGAACACGCCAGTGATCAGGAAGTTGGCGCAGGACAGGGCATTTTTTTTTCTGCTGTACATGGGTTTGCCATGAGTTGCAGCAAACTTGAAGGCAACCAACAACAGCAGTAGGTCTTGATGAGTAAAGGTCAGGAAGTCTGCTGCTTGCCTTTAGGATATCCAAAAGTGTGTGAATTAATGGGAGCCTTTTAGGAGATCAGAAAGGTGTAGAAATTGCAGGGAAGTCATTATCCATATCTGGTGATAGACAGCCCTGAGTGGGTGATTTTTAGGAAGGTGTCCGGACTCCATTAGAAAAATCTTACTTGTGTGCCTGGCCGCAATTGCTGCTGGAGAAAATGATCTTTTTTGGTTTCTATTTTCTGTCTTCCAAATTTTATTCGATGTCTCTCTTTATATCCTGGGAAAAGTAGGAGGCTGGTGACACTACTATCAACAGACAATATTCAGCACAATGTCCTGATTTGGAGGTGCTCGATGGGGAGACAAACAGATAATTTCAGTGAAATTTAGTGGGCCAATAGAGAAGTATGCACAGACAGCATATTACACAGAAGGCTCTTTGCTCAATCTGGGGCTTCCCGGAAGTGATAAAGTTTGATCTGGGATTCGAAAAATGAATTAGAGTTTGATGTGGGTCAGGACTTCCAGGAAGAGGGAACAGTATGAGATGAGCAGACACATGAAGGCAAGATTTACATTTTCCTAAAGATATCTCTATTTCAATGGGGAAGTCAGCTTTAAGTAGGACAAGTGTGGAATCATGGAAACTCGTAGCCCTGATAAAAGATGATGAAGATGTGTTCTCGGACAGTAGAATGGAGAGAGGGAGATAATACTGACAAATAGTTTTGGTAAAATTACCAGAAGGTAGTGTTTGAATTGATTGGATTGATGGGGGTGGTGCGAGAAAGGGAGAAGTTTAGAGTGGACCCCCTCGGTCTTTGGCTTGGGTAACTAAATTAACGGTGGTGCCATTAACTCAGAACTGGAACACAAGAAAAAAGGAGCAAGCTTTGTGGGGAAAGACTATTTTAATTCGAGACATGCTGAGTTTGAGGTGTTTGTGGGACATCTAAGTGACTTGTCAAGTAGGCAGTTAAGTCTGGCAACAAGTCTGAAGAACAGAGGAAGTGACAGGACCTCACTTACAGAACTGGGTGTTCTGCATGTGCATTCTAAAAAACCAAACCCGTTGCCACTGAGTTGATTCCGACTCATAGCCACCCTATAGGACAGAGTAGAACTTCCCCATAAGGTTTCCAAGGAGCGGCTGGTAGATTCCAACTGCTGACCTTTTGGCTAGCACCCATAGCTCTTAACCACTGTGCCACCAAGCATATGTCCCCTGCATGTGCTTAGAGGTGTAAATCATGACAGCCAATGAGACCAGCCAGGGAGAGTATATAGAAAGAAAGATCTGATTCGGAAGTCACTGTGATGAGATCCCTATTGTTAGTCAGCTCCATCAACTCAGTTGAGTTATCTTATGTGTGTGACCTAAAGTTGAGTATGATACTCTGTGAGTACCATAGTTTCCATCGCTAGGGTGGGAAAACCAAAAGGGAAGAACAACTGGCATTTCTCAAGCTGAAAAAAACTGAAGAGAAACTTCAAGCCTTGAGTTACATTACTGAAAGATTCTATGAGCAAAAAATTAAATGACATAGGAAGCATCAAAAGAAGATTGAAGAAACACAGAGAGTCACTGTACCAAAAAGAGTGGGTTGACGTTCAACCATTTCGAGAGGTAGCATATGATCAAGAACCGTTGGTACTGAAGGAAGAAGTACCATAGTCAATTAAGCTTAAAAATGGGCTGACATTCTATTCACCAGAATCTTGTGATAATACAAAGCATTATCACATCCACTGTCTTTTATTGGCTTATGAGGATTTTATTTGTTTTATAGATGAGGAAACAGGCTTAAAGTGCTTTGGGTTATACAGCCAGTAAATAACTGATGCAGGGTTGTAATCCAGGTTCTCCGACTCCTAAGGCTACCCTCTTTTTTCTTAAGCCATGTCATGGCTCCCTTGTCTTATAGTTATGCTTTAAAGCGGGTTGAATGTGTAATGCCTCCCAGAACTTTTGTGCAACCACTTCACAAAATAGTGATAATAACATGGGAATTGTTTTCCACTTATTAAAGATAAAGGCATCTAGAGGTCTATTGATGTTCATGTGGTAGAGATTGTACGTGCCAATAGGTAATTACAGCAATATTAGCAATAGCATGAATTATAAGTTTTAAAATAATTGGAAAATTGGCTTTTTCATGTGAAAGTGGAAAACGTGAGTTATCATAGCTGAGTCTGCATGCAAAGAGAAGCATATGGATTTCTCAAGTCCTTATAGTTTTTAAAGTAATTGTTGTAGCTGTGCTCCAGAAAACACAATGGCACGTTAGAAGTAAATTTGGAGATTAAATAATAAGAGAGCAAAAGTCTCAGAATCCATACCTCTCCACGTCCTTATTGTCAGCCTTAACCCTTTTAGCCTGTCATACATGGTAATGGCTACTTAGTTGGAATTCTCATCAATCTCTTTTAGAAATTCTGGTCAAATAACATTACAGAATTAGCCCTGTAGCTGGAGTGTCTGATGGAGCCATAAGAGTATAAGCAGCAAAAAGCATCAGAAAAAACTTATTTAAGTCAGCCGTAACATTCATCCATTCCAATTTTCCATTTCTGGTGCTGGTATATGAGAAGGGATATAGTAGGTATGATTGTCATTCATTCATTCATTTCATTAACACGAAGAAACAAAACATGCTACTGAGTGAAACCCTTGAGGAGGGAAGTGGGAAAGAGGCAGAAGGAAACTAATGTTTATTGAACCTCTATTCTTAGCCAGGAGTCCTGGTGGCACAGCGGTTAAAGTGATCAGGTGCTAACTGAAATGTTGGCCGTTTGAAACCTTCAGCAACTCCGAGGGAGAAAGATGTGGCAATCTGCTTCTGTAGAGATTTACAGCCTTGGAAACCCTGTGGGGTCCCTATGAGTCCAAATCGAGTTGACGGCAGTGGTATGGTTTTTTGTTTTTGGTTAACCTAAATCGGGAGGGATGACATGACCAGCTCAAGGTGGCATACTATTTAAATGTCCAGATATGAACTCAAGTTAGTCAGTCATCAAAGTTTGGACTTTTTCTATTTCCTCATGTCACATAGTCGCCTCCTCTGTGGTTGTTATTAGGTGCCGTCAAGTCTGTTCCAACTCCTAGCGACCCTATGTACAACAGAACGAACCACAACCCAGTCACGCACCATCCTCACAATCATTACGCTTGAGCCCATTGTTGCAGCTACTGTGTCAGCTTATCTCTTTGAGGGTCTTCCTCTTTTTCACTGACTTTACCAAGCATGATGTCCTTCTCCAGGCGCTGATCCCTCCTGATAACGTGTCCAAAATACGTGAGATGTAGTCTCGCCATCCTCGCTTCTAAGGATCATGTCGCATGGTCACTTTCTCTAGGTTTTCATTTATGTCATGTCCATGCTTAATAATCTACAGAAGCATAAAGGTGATTGAATTCTGTCCATTCCAAGTCTTCCACAGTGCTTTCCTTTATACATTCAGCTCTATTGTCAACATGCCTCCTCTTCACTTTTTCCTGGGCATAACTTTTCTTCTGGGCATACATTTATCTCTTTGTCTTTCTAGAAAAATTTTCTTTTCAACTTCTAAAAGATCTATTTTCTAGAGCTTCTTACCTTACAAAGGTTTCTTTTACCCTTTGTCTATAATAGGGTCTCATTTTACATTTAATTTACTTATTCATCCATATTTTTGTACTTTATTTATTCAGTATTTCATTGACTAAATATTTTTGGTTTCTTATTATGTATTAAGTGCTAGGAATAAAAAAATGAAGAAGCACAGTCCACAGCCTTTGGAGTCACTTTATAGCTGGGAAGACCCATATTACACAGAGAAATAAAATGGAACATGATAAGTGGTGCAATGGAATATAGCAGGCTCACAGCGGTGAGAAGGATTAATTCTTCTAGGAGTTAAGGGGAAGGAGCAAGGATGAAGGATGATAAAAGCTTCAGGAGCAAAGCTTCAAAATAGAATAGAAAAGATGAGAAGTAGTTTCAATGAGTCCTATTCCTCATAGTTACTTGTAGACTGCATTGCTGTTGAGTCAACTCCGACTCATAGCGATCCTATAGGACAGAGAGGGAAGGCACGGAGTCCTGAAAATTCATGATATCTCATGGAGCGTGTATGTGTGTAGAGAAGACCCTCTAATGTCAAGTCAAACATTAGGCCATGAAGAACCACACAAGATGGGGTTGATTAAATGATTGGTCCCAATTCTTTACCCCTTCTTGCATCTATGGTGGCATAGTGTTTAAGGACTATGGCTGCTAACCAAAGGGTCAGCAGTTCAAATCCGCCAGGTGCTCCTTGGAAACTCTATGGGGCAGTTCTACTCCGTTCTATAGGGTTGCTATGAGTCAGAATCGACTCGACGGCACTGGGTTTGGTTTGATTTTTTGGTCTTGCATCTACACTTCTGCCCTGGCCTCATCATGGGAAGAATGACTTAACTTTTGTCCTTGGCTTTTACCAATGCCATGTGAGTAGAAGTAACAGTATTCTGGTTCCAAGCCTCAGCCTTGAAAGTCCTCCTGCATTTCTTCTTGCTGTCTTGACTTTCTCACGCCATAGTCATGAGAAGAACAGGCCGTGGCTCACCCACAGGCTCAAGGATGATAGGACACACATTGAACACTTTTGCCTAGCCAACCCATAGACCTACAGCCTGAACCAGAGTTGCTCAATCAAGCCCAGTCTAGACCAGTCAAACCCCAGCATGAGCAACAGTGATCGCTCTTTTAAATATCCAAACCAAACCAAATCCGTTGCCGTCAAGTTGATTCTGACTCATAGTGACCCTATAAGACAGAGTAGAACTGCTCCATAGAGTTTCCAAGGAGCTCCTGGTGCATTCGAACTGCTGATCTTTTGGTTAGCAGCTGTAGCACTTAACCACTGTGCCACCAGGGTTTCCTTTAAATATCCAGTCAAGGAGTACTTTGTTACACAGCATGTTGAAACCACAGGTGACTGATACACAAGTTTTCTCAGTGGGAGAGGAGTCACACTCAGATCAGTGGTGCCTCTGTATCTTCTTTATTTTCTAGTCAAGCTTCACAAAATTCTTCACCGCTCCAATTGTATTGTCTCTTTGTCATCCCATCGTCCTCATGTTCAACTCCCTAAAAGTCCATCCACCTGTTCTCTCCCTTGTTGAAGCCTTACCTGGATGGTCCAGTCCACAGTAACTGTCACTATCTAGAACTTCTGCACCACTCAATCTAGTACTTGGTTGTATAAAACCTTGAATGATTTTCTCATTGTCTCTTGTGTTCCCATCTTGTCTAATAGGCTTTTAGGCTTATCAATGGCAAGCACAATGCTTTCTATGTCTGGCATGAGCACAGGGTGGGCACTAGAGAAAGGGTTATTGATAAGAGTAATAGTATGGCATTAGAGGAGCAAGGCATGAACACAGCTCTGGCAACTCTTGCTTGAACCCTGGCTTTTCTGCTTATATGCTCTCAGGACCTAAGGTGAATTTTTCACCTATGCGAGCCTTCTTTTTCTCGCTAATACAGTGAGAGTAACTATACCCACTGGGTTACCATGAAGATTAAATGTGATACAGGCATAAAAGGATTATGAACGTGTTCTAGCTTGCATCTGGGCCATCCTGTCTTTTCAGCTTCTCCTCCTGTCACTCTTCCTGCTCTATTGCCTCTCCTCTACCCCATCTTTCTGGACTGCTTGCCATTTGCTGCACATGGCACTCACCTTCATCCCCTCTCTCAAGCCATTCCTTCTGCTTTCCTTCAAACAAGTGCTGTAGCTTTCCATGGCACTCTCTGCTCCTAGTTCTCTCTTTGCTTCAACTACCTGTACTCCTACTCAGTCTTCTAGGAGCACCTTACATGGAATTTCCTTTGCAAAGCAAAGATGTTTGAGAATGGCAGGTGTCTGGTCAGCCCAGAAGATAGGATAAGAGTGAGAAAGAGAGGTAGAAGAGTGATGGGAGACAAGGCTGAAAAATCCAGGAAAGAACCTATTTCAGGAGGCCTTGTATGTTAGTGGAGTGCTGGTGGCCCAGTGGCTAAGAGCGCAGCTGCTAACCAAAAGGTTGGCATTTCGAATCCACCAGCTTCTCCTTGGAAACCCTGTGGGGCAGTTCTCCTCTGTCCTATAGGGTTGCTGTGAGTTAGAATTGGTGGCAAGGGTTTTTTGTTGTTGGTTTTTTTTTTTTTTTTTTTTGTATGCTAGGTTTAGGAGACTGAGATTTCCTATTTTCTGTCACGAGTGGGGAAACATTGAAGGAATTAAAGCACAAGAATGGCATGATTAGATCTATATTTAAAAATAATTTTCTTGATAGCTTCATGGGTCAATAAAAGGTAAGATCAATCAGTTGGAAGGCTGTCCCCATTTATATGAGAAATCACTGGATCCAGAAGTATCCCAAAAATGAAAGATGTGGCATCTAGGGTGCAGCCATAGGTGGATTTTGGACCAAGGAATCCTTTTTGTGACTTCTTACACAGGGAGCCTCTTACACATGCCCTTATGCTGGGAGCAAGCCTGCTTAAGGTTATTATAGCCTCGAAGTGATAAAACCTCATTAAGCAAATGAGCCTTCCGCATGGGCTAATTTCTCTCCCTAGTAGAATGGGACCTGCCTACGAGGGCTTTCCTCCTTCCAAAAATTCCTTTACCCTAGATAATGCTTGCAATTTTGCCCTTGAGACTGTGAAGCCCTCACACAAATAAAGCTTATTACCAGTAAAGGCTTAGCTCTTTAAAATGCAGGTTCCCCTGCGGGCATCACAGAGTAGCTGCTGGCAGTCATTTAGGCTGCAGGTGACAGAAGCCTACAAGAGCAGCTTAGATGGGGAGAGGAAGGAAGGATCGAACGTCCCCAAAACCACACTTACACGGACTTCATAATTCTGTTCAGCAAAAAAAAGGATGCTGTCTGATTACGTGTATTACCAATATCCTGAAGTAATTCATTGATTTAATATTCATTTAATTCAGGTATTTGTGCCACCTGACAGCTACCAGATACCATGCTAGGCGCTGGGGAAACAGACCTCACAGGGCAGAGGGAGAGGAGGCAGATGGGTGAGACAGGTAAGTGAACAGGTCTAACATCGTGCGATGGGGAAACACAGGGAGCCATAGGCTGCTATGAGATTGCGTTCTGGGGGATGGGGTCTAGAAAGAGTTCTAAGAGGAGGAGGAAAGGACTGTGCTTGATGGTGAAGAATGAATAGAATAAACTAGAAAGGGGAGAGATTGTGGAGTGCAGGAAACAGCATGAGAGGTGTTCAGAGAGGTGAAATATCCTAATACGTTTAGGAAACCGTAGCTTTCCACGGCAGGGGCAGAAGTGGCCTAGGTACGGCAAGAGATGGCTGGAGAGGTGGGCAGGGACAGAGTCTTTATGATGCTGGTGAGGGAGGCCCAGGCACTTGAACAGAATCATTTTAAGCCTCCCCAGAAGTTCCAGACAGAAGTTCCAGAAGCGTTTTGCTAGACAATGATTATAAAGCCTTCTTTCCAGTGACTGGAATCATAAAAGATATCTGGGTGTTTTCTGGTTCTCAGACTCTCCTGTCAGAGCATGTTCTGAAAAAGAGCTCTCCAGAGTGTCAGTCGCGGGCACTTGCTGAATTCCGTCTCTCAGAACAATGACAAAGGCTGCTGGATGAAAGAGCTACTCTGGCTTAATTACATCAGGGATGTCTGAAATGTTACAAGAGGAGCAGACAGAGTGTGGGGGGGGGAAATGTTAGCTTGGGAGTCGGGAAACCAGATTCTGTCCCCGAATTGCACCTCGACTCACTGAACGGCCTTGGGCAAGGCTTCCATGGCCCCCAGTTCCCTCACCTATAGCATGAGAGGCTGGTCAAGAGTCTCTTTAAGTCCTTTCCAGTTATAATATGCAAAGACTCCTTCCTCATACTTCCATTTAGAATACCCTTCCAATGGATAATGAGATTTTTTTTGGCTCAGAAATTTTATGTCAGGAAATATGATGAACAACTCAGTAAACAATTATTGATGAATGGAACACACCATCTGCCCTCAGGAAGCTCAAGGAGGAATAGGGGAAGATATATGAACAATCAGACAACTAGGCAGGGAAACAGGGCAGGTGAAGGCACACGGGGGTGTGAAGGGAGACTCTTGCTCCTTCTGCTAGGATTAGAGGCCTGATGCCTCAAGGGCTACAAGGGCCAGGGATTTTCCAGTAGGCCAGTAGTTGAGGGGCGGTGCAGACAAGGGGATCAGCATGTGAAATTAATGACTAGTAATTAATCATTTCATTCATTCAATAAATATTGATTGCCAACTATGTGTTGAGCAGTATGCTAGGTACCAGACTGCTTAGTTACATACATGTGGAGAGCGACTCGATTATGTTCAAGGAACAGGGAGTGTTCCAGGATCCTCGGAGGGCATACGGGACAAGTGTAGGCATACCTGTAGGGTGCCATATGGCCCCCATTGCCTGGGCGGGTCCTAAATTACGTCTGCTGTTCCAGAACAATTATTAAGAGCAGCCTGTCCTTCTGTTCACTCTCAAAAGTGTTCCAGTTTGGGGCATACATTATATGACCAACTTCTATAGCGTACTTGTAGGGAAAGGAGGCTGGAAAAGGTACATGGGGCATTTATCCTGAAGGCAAGAGAGGGCCATGGATGTTTTAATCAGGAAGGTAAGAATTAAAAATAATAATTACAAAAAAGCAAGTATAAGGAAGATGCCTCTAGTGGGGGTGGTAGAGAATGGCTTCAAGAGGGATAAAATGAAGCAGGGGGACCCTTAGGAGCCTCGCATGAATCCAGCAGTCGGTGAGGGCAGGAACTCAAGAGGCAGTGGTGGAGGCAAAGGAAAAGGGATGGCCAGACCTGGTGGTGCAGTGGTTAAGAGCTAGGGCTGCTAACCAGAAGGTTGGCAGTTAGAATCCACCAGCTGCCCCTTGGAAACCCTAAGGGACAGTTTTAGTTTGCCCTATAGGGTCGCTATGACTTGGAATCCACTAGAGATTTTTTTTTTTTTAGTTCCTCCTAGTGGCTAGCTGTGGAGGTGAGGAGGGAGGTGGGCTCCAAGTCCAGGCCTGGGTGGCTGGGCGAACCAAGGCACCCAGGGCCCAGGGCAGGTCAGTTGTGCACTGTGCCATTTCGCCGCCATAATGCTTAGCAATACGAGCAGGGAAGATTCCTCACTGATCGCTTTTTCTGAGCCTGTCTACCCTGTGTGTTCTTGGGAGACCACTGGGGGGAGGGAGAAAGGTGAGCACCCCGACCTTGACCCTGGCCCGGTGCGCTCACCTCCTGGCGGCTGCGCCCGGCAGCACCGCGGTGACCGGCCTTCGCCTGCCCTGGGCGACTTCTCCTCGGGCAGCCAGCCGGAGCCAGCTGCGCGGCGCCCCGACGGAGCCCTCCCGGAGCGGGTCTTCGCTCTGCGGCCCGGGTCCCCCGTCCGGCCCCCGCTCCCGGGCCGCGGCTCTCCCTCCCCGGCTCCCGGGCCGCGGCTCTCCCTCCCCGGCTCCGCGCTCCCGCTCCCAGGTTCAGACGCAGAAGCACCTCGGTAATTTGTCTCGACGTGTGACCAGCTTTTGTCTCAGCTAACTGACCCTTTTATCTGTCTTCTTTCTGCCTTCTTTACCAGCCCCCAGTTTTCCTGCCAGCTCTGAGCCCCGGGACAAGGAGAGAGGGAGGAAGATAAAATATGCAGATGTTGGCAGCAGGGGGCGGGAGGCCGCACAGAGATTTCAGGGTTGTTTACATTTTCAAAAGAGCAAAGCGACAACAACGTAGCACCGTATCCAGCATCCTTTAACCCAAGTGTGGCCGTGGGGTGGGCGGAGTGATACTGGTGCAGTGTGGTGGGGTGTGCGTGTGCATGTGTGTGTACCTGTGTGTGCGTGTGTATAGTGTACTGCGCAAGGGTGTGTGTGTGTATGCGGTGTGTGGCGCATGCGTGCTCAGTGTGTTGCATGCACAAATGTGGGGGGTGTGTGTGTGTAGTATAGGTCGTGAGCCCTTGTATGTGCGTGGTTCGGTGTGCACTGGTTTGTGTGTGTATGTGGTGTGTATGGTATGTGTGTTGTATTTTGAACTTGTGTGTGTATGTGTAGTGTGTATGTGTGTGTAGTGTGGTATGTGTATGCCATGTGTGTTGTATGTGTGAACTTCTGTTGTGTGTGTAGTGTGTATGTGAGTGCTGTGTGTTGGTAGGTTCTGGCTGTGCCCAGCTGTCTACATGGTAAGAAGCTCTGAGCTGAGAGGCAGAGAGGTCCTTGGAACTGAGATCTCTGTGACCTTCCATTGATTAAGGCACCGATCAATACACCTTTTCCAATTAAGCCACAGTTTTTGTGGTTGTTGTTTTCCTTTCCACAAGCAGCCTGGGGAGGCTTTAACAATACATAGCTACTCCAGTGCTCTGGCTTCTGTGACAGGCTGTCAGGTTCCCTTCTCCAGGTGGGCTGCTGCTTTTTAATGAAGGCCCTGTTCTTTTCCTGCGTGTGGCCTTGAGGGGTTGAATCTGGGGTTTCATTCTGAGAGGAAAGGGTTTACAGATTTCCTGGGGGCCAAGGGAATGAGGCAGGTGGAAAGTCAGACTAAGATATTCCTGGATCCTTCCAGGTGCTTCTCTCTCGAAAATAGGAGTTAGAGCAGGGGGGGTCACCGGGAGAAAACAACAACGTTCATCAAGAAGGATGTCTCCGCAGCCTGATTTTTTTCCTGTGCCATAAATTGTCAGCAGCAAATAGAATTTCCAAACAGGCACCAGGGGAATTTGGGGCGCAGTCTCGCTGTTTTTCATTGAAGGTTCACGAGAGATGGCAGCGTAGTTATCAGCAGGTTCACAGTTGTGCCAGGGGAACGGCTTTGAAGGTGTCTCCTGGGATGTGCCCCCTTCCCCTTTTTGTTCTCATAACCTCCCACCAAAATCAGCCACTCAAACCGTGAACCTCCGTTCCTGCTGTGGAAAAGAAAAGAAATAAAAAACAACAACCAAAAAAACAAAAACATACATTTTAAAGCTAAGCCTATGTTGAAAAAAGTCAAGATGTTCAGCATTCTGTAAAGGAAAAAAAGATCTCAGATATAAAACAGTTAAAGGGAAGGGTTCCTTTTTATTTTTTTCTTTCTCAGTTTTGGTTTTGTCAGCACCATTTGTGTTTCTATCGCTGGGGCTTGTGTTTCTTTTGTGTGAATAATTAATGTTTATAAGCACTCTGAGGCTCTCTGCTACATGGGCAACGTTCTATTTATTAGTGGATTATTTTGGAACCAAGGAGTCCAGTTGGTCAGCCATCTCTCCAAGTTTCATCTAAGTTAAAGTCTGTAACACAGGGCCTTGGAAGGAAAATGTATAGAATGCTCGCCAGAGTAACAGCCACTCGCACTAGACTGTCTAACATAATGCCTTGGAAGGCAGACTACCTGGGCTCAACCTCCAGCTCGACCACACACCGATTGTATGAACCTCAATGTCTTGGAGTGTCTGAATCTGTAAAATGGGTAGCATATTATCTACCTTATAGCATCATTGTGAGGGCTAAATGAGGCAGTAAATGTCAACTGTCTGGCATATAGTAAGCATTGAATAAAAGTTAGTCATTGGTAGCAACAGTACCTTGGAAAGGCCCTCATCCTTTGGCATTAAGTCTAGGGACGATCCCACGAGAGGAGAATGTACTGTTATTTATGAAATTCCCTTTGAACTCTGTGAGGTGATCATTACTAACTGCATTTATGAAACCACTTGCATTTCCCACGTTACTGCATTATCTTCTTCCTTTTGACAATAATTTCAATAAAATACAAATATCAGCAAAGACAACAATATCCACCATTATTGAGCTCTCTTTTGGTGGCAGGTACCTTATTTATTACCTTACTAAGTGTATTATCTCAATAAATCATCACAACAGCATTATGGGGACAGCTATGGAGCCTGTATGCACAGTGGTTAAAGGCAAAGGCTGCTCACCAAAAGGTCGGCAGTTCGAATCCACCAGCAGCCCCTCAGAAACCCTAGGGGGCAGTTCTACTCTGCCCTGTAGGGTCACTGTGAGTTGGAATTGACAGCAATGGTTTTTTTTTTTTTCTTTTAAATGTTTCTAGGAAAGTTCAAGGTAACACATAGTGTCACTGGAACTCTGTGGGAAGAGACAGGGATAAGGAGCAGAAGGGGAAGGAACAGGAGAAGATGGTACCCAGATCTGCCCTTATCCACCTGTCTTGGTTTCCCGGGACTGCCATAACAAAATACTACGAAGTGGGTGGCTTTTAAGAACAGATATTTTCTTACCATTCTAGAAGCTACAAGTCCAAATCAGGGCATTGGCTGAGATCATTCCACCCAGGGCTTTGAGAGAGGGGCTGTCCCATGCCTCCCTCCTAGCTTCTGGTGGGTTCCAGCAATCCGTGGTGTTCCTTTGCTGTTTGGAGATGTATCTCAATATGGTGCTGTCATGGATTGAATTGTGGCTCCCTAAAATATGTGTCAACTTGGCTAGGCCATGATTCCAGTATTGTGTGATTGTCCTCCATTTTGGCATCTGATGTGATTTTCCTCTGTGTTGTAAATCCTACCTGTACGATGTTAATGAGGCAGGATTAGAGGCAGTTATGTTAATGAGGCAGAACTCAATCTATGAGATTAAGTTGCATTTTAAGCCAACCTCTTTTGAGATATAAGAGAAGCCAGCAGAGAGACGTGGGGATCTCATACCACCAAGAAACAAGAGGCAGGAGAATAGTGTGTTTTTTTTTGGACCCAGGGCCCTGTGCTGAGAAGCTCCTTAACTGGGGAAGATTGATGACAACGACCTTCCCCCAGAGCTGACAGAGAGAAAGACTTCCCCTGGAGCTGACACCCTGAATTTGGACTTCCAGCCTCCTAGACTATGTGAGAATAAATCTCTCTTCATTAAAGCCATCCACTTGTGGTATTTCTGTTATAGCAGCACTAGTTAACTAAGACAGGTGCCTTCCCCTATGTGTGTGATCCTGACTCCATGTCTGTTCTCCCTTTTATAAGATACCACAAAGAAGGGATTAGGACTAGGACCCACCATACTCTGTTATGATTTAACTGATAATAATATCGTCAAAGAAAGACCCTATTTCCCCCAAAAGGTCACATTCATAGGTATAAGAGTTAGGACTCCAGCATCTCTTTTGGTGGGGGACACAACTCAAATCATAACACTGTCCAACCCTGCCCTGTCCCCTGAGCTTCCAGTGGATTTGTCAAGTCTGAGGGACATATAAATGACACTCACTAACTCGGAAGGGTAACTAAGCATCTGCAGGTTAGCTGACAGTTTACCCACCACATGCATCATTGCTTTTACCCAAGACATATTCTGAATTCAAAACACCAGGCTTTAAAAACATTTTTGGGGAGGATAAGCTTGAATGTTAAAAGCTATGAAATTAAATTCGCCTTGTCAGGTCATAATATAAAAGATGCTTAATTTGAAGACTCTTCTTATTTTTAAGACTTTAATCTAGCTCTTTTTTTTTGTTTGTTTGTGTCCTTTTTTAATGGTTCAGAGACACCTTGGGGTATCATTTTTAACTTTTTTCCTCTTTATGCATTTTCCTTGGTTTTGTTTTCTGTCCATCCCCACTTCTGCGGGTGGACATTGGGGAGTCTGAGCACTGGGGAGAGGACTGGAGGGTGATGAGTCAGTAGTATGGATGACAGCAATCAGGGTTAATTGTAGTTCTGGATAAAAAAAATGATAAGAAGTTCTTATTCTAGATCTGAGGGCAGTGACAGTTCAGTGGTAGATTTCTTGCCCTTTACTCTGGTTTAGATTCCCAGCTGATACACCAGTGCACCTCATGGGCAGCATCAGAGGCTTGTGTATTGCTCTGATACTGAATGGGTTTGAGTAGAGCTTCCAGACTAAAATGAATCAGGAAGAAAGGCCTGGAGATATACTTTTGAAAATCAGCCAATGAAAACCCTATGGAGCAGTCCAAACTGCAGCCAATCAGGGGGTGGTTCAGGACAGGGCATTGTTTTCTTCTGTTGTGCGTGGGGTTGCCTCGAGATGGGAGTCAACTGGACGGCAGCTGACAAAAACATTCTAGACCGTGGGGGGTTTTATCTATCTTGATTTTACACACGATGTATGCGGTTTTGAATGCCTTCTCCAAAATGAAGTAGGTAAAAATACTAATCAGATTAATTTGTCTCCGATTGAGTGCATATGACATCTTTGACATTTTACCGTGGGGAAGAATGGAGAAAAAGTCCAAAGCAAACTTACCACGTGTTTGGAGACCTAAGTCTCCACTCCTGGAGTGGAGATTTACAATGCGGCTCTTGCCAAAACTCCATCCAAACTAGCTTACACAGGCGTATTGGAGAACATGCTTTCCTCTTGCCTTGGACCGCCCTACTCGGTACAGACGAAGGAGAAGACAACAGGAGCTGAGCCTTTCTCTGTGTGAACCACAATAGGTCTCCAGAGAGACATCTCTGGGCACCTTTTGTTTTGTCTTTAGCCAGACAGCCCTACTAGCCTCAGGTCGGCTCTAGAATAATCTTTGATCTGGAAGAGACCTGACCTTAGCAGTATCATGATCTGACCCCTTCATTTTACAGATGAGGGAAATGTGGCCCAGAGAAGATGTCTGACTGCTAGCTCCATCGCACAGACCAAAAGGCAGCCAGAACGAGAGCAGCATCAGTCCTCCACGCATCTGTCAGTCCAGGGCAAGCTTGACCTCCAGTCACAATTCTGTCCCTCGTTTTTTATTTCATTTGTTGGTTGATCTTAGGCAAATACTTTCTAGGCCTCTGCTTTATCATCCTTAAAATGGTGGAAATAATACGTCTCCTTTTCTATCTTTTTTATTTTTGCTGAGGATCAAGTGAGCTGATAATAATAGGCATGTAACTGCTTGGGTAACTCAATGACACCTAACAACAACAGGTGTAAGGCATTTGTTTTCCATTTTTTCAGCTGGTAGAGTACTGGGTCCTTGAAATGTCCCCTTAAATTAGGTCCAGAAATCTTGTTCTGGATAAGCCTGACTTAGCACCTCCAATTCTCATTCTCTCTGTCTCTGTCTCTCTCTCTCTCTCTCTCTCTCACACACACACACACACGCAGAGGTACGAACACACCAGGGATTCTCTCAGCAGTGTTGGTAATAGGGGCAGCTCTGTCACTGACTGACTTTGAGACATTGGGCAAATTCTTTTACCTTTCTAGGACCCCATATTCTAATTGTAAAATAAAGAAATCAAATAAGATGATCTTTGCATCAGTTAGGGTTCTAGCAGAAAACAGAAGGCAAATTCAAGCTGTCCATTTGAGGAAGTGTGACAGAGTCTATGGACAAAGCCCGAGGCAGAACTGAGGAAATTCATGAAGGATAGTGCAGTACCTGTTGGCTACTAAAGGGGTGGGAAGCTTTTATCACCCCAGGCCTGAAAGGGCAAAGTGATCAAACTATTACCAAAACCCGGAAGAGCTGAGTAAAGGACATTTGATAGGACCTATGTCCTTTGGTCTAAGACCAAAGCCAGGTGTTAGTGATCCCACAAAGGGAGCTGGAGGAAAGTAATCGTCTGTCCCACTTGTTCTGCTGGTGCTCCCCATTAACTAACTGAACCCAAGTCAAGCCAGAGAGCACAGGGTCTGTTAGCCCACAGGGGCAGCCTCCAGAGGAAAAGGGTGGGGAGTAGATTTGGAGAGGCAGCCAGAAGTATCCAGCAGAGCCCTTTGTGTGACAGAGACGGGATTAGCTGTGAGGTATAACAAAATCCATGGCATGAAGAACCCGTGGTACCTGAGTGACTTTTCTGCAGCTCACCGGGAAAGAGATTATACCTGCCACCCAACACAGCTAAAGAGTTTATCAGGGAATGATTCGGGGAAGCAGTACACACCTTCAGCCACTTACACAGAATTAGGAGGCAGAACCCTGGGCCTTTGTCCCAGCCCTGCCACCAACTAACTGTAGAAACTTCCTTGAGTAGGTCATTTCACCTCTCTGAACTGCTGTTTCCATGTCTGTAAATCTTTGATAACTACCTGCCTGATCTATTTCCCAGGGCTGTGGTAAGTATTAAATAGCATACGATTTTTTTATGTAGGAAAAGAGTTTTAAAGCCAGCAAGGACTGTACTTGTATACTTGTGTCAGCTATCATAACTGGGGCTGGCTCCTCGTGTCAGTACCAGATTTGGTCCTAGTAGAAAGCATTCTGGCAACTTCTCTTCCCATCACTGCCTCTGACAGGAGTCTTTGACTTGGCCTCTCTCCTTCCTGTCAGTCACCTTTGGGAATCCAGCAGACATCCCCTCTGGCAATAACCACGGCTCCTGCAGCTTTATCTTGGCTCAGCAGGCTGGTCTGGGCTGCCACCAGCCGCCTTCCTTCCCAGCTGGCTACCACACCTCCCACTCAGCAGCTCTGTGGTAAAGCTGCCAAATTGGACAATGTCCAGAGGCTGAGTGTCCCTTGAAGATGCCTCCTCAGCAGGCCTCTGAATGCAGGAGTCTCTGACAGAGTCGAGGCTCAGGTAAACAGGAACCCCGTGAGCGCTTCGGAAATAACAGAGAGCAGGACACACACGGGCAGGGATTACAACAGCTAAGAAACACGGAATAGAAAGAGCTTAAATTCCCTTTCTCTATGGAAAGGTGTGAAGACAGCTGTTCAAAGATTCAGAGGCATCATTTAAGGTCTGGGAAACATAGACCCAACTCTATTCCCATCATAGTGCTTCACATTCCTACTGTAGGTAAGATAATAAATTGCTTTTCTTAATTAGAGGCTATTTTACATTTTGGGGAGCCCTGGTGACTCAGTGGTTAAGTGTTTGATTGCTACCTAAAGGTCGGCAGTTCAAATCCACTAACTGCTCCTTGGAAACCTTATGGAGTAGTTCTACTGTGTCCTGTAGGGTCACTATGAGTTGGAATTGACTCAGTGGCAGTGGATTTGGTTTTTGGTTTGGTAATGAATGGTTAAGGAGTGGTTATAGAGGAACTAAATTATTGGCTTACATTTTAGCAAGAATTCCAAGACAAGTGCATTAGAATCACAATTTTAGAGTGGATTCCAAATCCTGGGATGGTTAATTCACTGGTTTGTAACTACTTAGAAGCAGCTGCATGGACATCTTGGAGATAGAATAGGTTTATTCTTCCACATACAAATCAAGAGCAGGTGTATTACCTTCCTATGGCTGCTGTAACAAAGTACCACAAATTGAGTGGCTTATAAGAACAGACTTTTATCGTCTCACTGTTCTGGAGACTAGGAGTTTGAATTCAGGGTGTTGGCACGGCCATGCTCTCTCCAAAGGCTCTAGGGGAAGACCCTTCCTTGTCTCTCCCAGCTTCTGGTAGCCTCAGGCATTCCTTGGCTTTCAGCTGCAGCATCACTCCATCTGGTATGATACCACATTAACTTAACTGACACCATCTTTAAAGACCCTATTTCCAAAAAAGGTCACACTCACAGGTACAGGTGGTTAGAATTCCAACATATACTTTCAGAGGTCACAATTCAATCCAAGGTCTCTGTCAGGGTGATTCCTCTTGAGGAAATAACCTATAGGCCTTCCTAGATTGGAGGAGAGAAGAGCCCTGGAAGAGACTATCAGTTGGGAAGGGTAACTACCAAGCCATTTCAGACCCGGTACTGCTGGTTTTCACCTTTCCTTTGTGATTCTTTCTCTTTGAAACTTGTAAAGAAAAGGGAAGGACCCTAGAAAGTTTTTTTTTTTTGGTGGTGTTGTTTGTTTGAAACCTACTCAAAATGAGGAAAATGGATCAAAGCTTTGAAAAGATTGAGCGAGTTCCTTTCCTTAGCTCTGCTGAACAACTCCTTCTTTCCTGGTTATGAAAAGAAAGATACTGAACCTGTGTGTGTGTGTGTGTGTGCATGTGTGTGAGAGAGACAGAGAGAGAATGAATTTAATAGTGGTTGTGGAGCTTCTGCATCCCAGTGCCTGTGTGCACATCTGTGCAATGAGATGGCAGCCGTGGGTCTTCTGCTGCCTGGTCAGTTCCGTTTCTTCATGCCTGTCTGAGGTGTGCATCACACTGTGCCGAATGTGATTGTGTTGTGGGGAGATCTACACCACGTCCTCTAAATGTAATACAGCTACTTCATTTGATGCTCTGCTGAACTATCCCAGAAAAATTGGCTTTTCTCTCTTTTGCGGGGAATTAACAGGTTTTAATATACAATATCGAATATACTGTGGTCTTCCAGAGGAATGAATAAATCAGTCTCGGAGGAAGTACAGCTAGAATGCTCCTTAGAAGTAAGGATAGTAGACTTTGTCTTGCTTACTTTGCTCCCATCATCAGGAAAGACCAATCACTAGAAAAAGACATCATGTTTTTGGAGTGGGGGGTCAGAAAAAATGAGGGAAACCCTTCATGAGATGGGCTGACGTGGTGGCTGCAACAATGGGCTCAAACATACCAAAGATTGTGCAGATGGCGAAGGACCAGGAAATGTTTCATTCTGTTATACCTAAGGTCGCTATGAGTCAGAGCTGTGTCGACGTCAACCAACAACAGCGACAGCATATGATAGGGAGTGGGTTCCATTTTCAGTTTACCTTTTGGCTGACTGTTGAGACTGCTTAAGAGGGGACTCTACTGTTTCCTCTGTACCCTGTACACATCAAGCTCTCCTAGTCCATTGTAGAGGAAGGAAGGGAAGTAGGAAAGAACTGGCCTTGAGACTAATTCCAGATATCCTTTTCTGACATCCTAAGACACTCAACTGGGAGGTACTTAGGGCAGATAAGATGGGGGATAGGACTCACCATATTTTGGTGGTTAAAATATAATATTTCATCTGCAGCCAAGGCAAGATGTGGGCATACTCCTGAAGTCCAGGAGGTTTGATTTGGGCATATCTGTCCTTATACCATATTCTGCCCACTCTATCCCTCCATTATGTTCCTTTTCACCTTCTACACTGTCCAGAACTCTTAGGCTCTTACTTCCTTCTCTCTTTGCATTACCAACAAGGAAAGGATTCACCGTGAGACCTTATGCCTTCATGGAAATTAAAGGATTCATGCTGACTTCTCTTAGCAGGGCTTAGGCCTAGGTTCTAAAGGTAGAATGGAAGATTTTGTTCCCTGACAAAGGAAATATGTTTTGACATTGAAGGCGGGAGGATTCTTCCTGAGACCCCTGAATTAATTGTCTCTGGGGGAACCTCTAGTGGTCTACTTGGCAGGGCCTTCTGGAAGTTGCCTCAACATACATTTATGTTTTGCTATGTGTGTCTGTAAGCACACAAAGATATTTTATCCATACAAAATATTTGCTTTCTCCCTGTGTGCATTTGTGCATATATCAGCTTACACTTTAGATCTAGGAAGACTTGAAGGCCCAGGTTTCCAGTGGAGGCTCACCTCACTCTGAGATTGTGAAAGGGTTGGCCACCTTATGTGGTCTGTGAAGTTTCTAAAACTAGAATACCTATCCCATTGCACATTTTATGTGGAAGCTAAGAGGTAAAGCGACAGAAAGGGCCCATTTTCCAGAACCTGAAGCCATATTTCCATAGACTAGAGTAGTTGTTTCCCTACTTAGATCCGGGATGACCCTTGGCAAGCTCTCCTATGCCTGTCATTTAAAGCATGCTCTTAACTAAAAGAACCAGGATAGCAATGGCTAGACTTCCAGATTCTTCAAAAAGTTAGGGAGATATCTGCTTACTTGTCTCCTCCCCCCATTGGTACAAAATGGCCCACTTCCCAAGTTATACCATAAGCCCAGAGAAACTCACTGGAGCATTGTGTTTTCTGATAAACACAAAAATCATAACTTATATTTTTATGCTACTTTATAATTTGAGTTTCTAGGTGGCGCAGACAGTTAACACACTGGACTGTTAACCAAAAGATTGGAGGTTCCAGTCCACCCAGAGGTGCCTTGGGAGAAAGGCCTGATGACCTACTTCTGAAAGATCAATCATTGAAAACCCTATGGAGCAGTTAGTTTTACTCTGATACATCTGGGTCACCGTGAATTGGAGTCAACTGAATGGCACCTAGTTTGTTTTTGCTTTTGGTTATAGTTTGAAATAATTTTATATAACTTTAACCCTTACAACAGCTGGAAAGAAGTATCTTTCTCAATGTGAGGAAACTGATGCTCAGAGAGATCTTGTATGCTACTCACTTGAGGTGTCACAGTCTGAATGTCAGGGCTGGAATTTAAACTGAGATCTTAGCACAAATCTCATGTTTTTCCCAATCCTATTTTTTTCATGGTACTGCCTGTCTGATTACATGGTAGAAAGGAGGCTAAGGACCTATTCCAGAAGTGTTTACTCATTGTGTAGGCTAATTTCATTAATAGAGGGTGTCTATGCAGAGCCAAATATTTGGAGGGATTCAGAGACAATATTCAGGCACAGTAGACAAGAATTTAGTGATTAATTAATGATATCTGGCATGGACATAGGTTTCTTAGTTATCTAGTGTTGCTATAACAGAAATACCACAAGTGGATGGCTTTAACAAAGAGAAATTTATTCTCTCACAGTTTAGGAGTCTAGAAGTCCAAATTGAGGGGACCAGCTTCAGGAGAAGTCTTTCTCTCTCAACTCAGGGGTAAGTTCCTTGTCATCAATCTTCCCTGGTCTAGGAGCTTCTCAGCACAGGTACCCTGAATTCAAAGGATGTGCTCGCTCCTGGCTCTTCTTTCTTGGTGGTGTGAGGTCCCTCTCCTCTCTGCTCTGTTCTTTATTTATATCTCGAAAGAGATTGACTCAAAATACAAACTAATCCTGTAGATTACATCCTGCCTCATTAACATAACTGCCTCTAATCCTGTCTTATTAACATCATAGAGGATTTACAACACATAGAATAAATATATCAGATCACGAAATGGAAGACAACCAAGGAGAAACATATTTTCGGGGGACATCATTGAATCCATAGCAATAGGATAGGAAAGTAATGGAGAATGCCATCTTTAGCTGGACTGCCATTACCAGGAGGACCTAGCCTGTGTTTTATTCGTCTCTGAATTCCCATCTCACACACATTAGCTACTCAGTTGGTCTTTGTCAAAGGGGTAAATTGCTAGAGACAAAGATCATCTTTTGGATTTTTTGCTGTCAGATCTTTTTTGGTTCATTTAACCCATTTTGGATCTTATGTCATTCCAAAAGGACTCTGATAAATGCAATTCCTACCCTTGTTGATTTCTAGGTTAATCCCCCAACTACTTCTTTTAAACATTCCTCTTTTACTTATTACCTTTACTTCTACCATGTTTACTATTTGGAATATTCATTTCAAGAAGGTGATAACAGGAGAAAATGACTTAATATGTTAGATCTTTAAAAACAGTTTTTGGAGCCTCAATTTTTGGAGGAAATTAAAAGTGAAAATCTTCAACTACTTTTGCAGGTTATTTGTTTTTGTTTTGGTGGTGTTTTTTACTTTTCAATAATGTATCCATGTCACCAAGTACATTTGAATACTAGTATTTCTTAAAAATTCACTCTAACCATTTAGTGAGGAATGAATTCGATTTTTAATTTTTCAGTGGAAGAATTCTTGACTTCCATGTGGGAGACCCAGGTTTGATTCCCAACTATTTACCTCTAGGAAGAAAAGCCTGGTGATCTACTTCCAAAAGTCAGCCAATGAAAATCCTATGGGTCACAATGGGACCGTAGTGCGTGTGGTTGCCTTCAGTCAGGGGCAGACTTGAAGGCAGCCAACAACAACAAAAACAACAACGTCTTCTTGTAAACACTTGTATGGTACTTTTGACTTGGCTTGTTCTCATACTAATTTTCCAATTGTTTTACCCAAGCAAACTTGAAATACCTTGTGTTAAGTAAGTATCGACCTCCTTAACTCTGAATGACAAGTCCGAATCAAAGGAAATCCGGTTAGCATGATTTTTATTCATTTAGTTTTTATTCCCCAAATAGCTATTTGTAAGGATTGTTTGGCATCCAAAAAGCTACTAAAGGGTTTTGGGACTCTTACCTTCTGCATTATGTCATACAGTATTAAGAATAGATAAAATTGGAATTTCCAAATAGGCAATATTGGTTTTAAACAAAAGACAGCATTACATATATTGTTATATATATTTGTACAGTTTTTCCCTGATTTCTGCTGGGGGATTTTCCTGTCAACATGACTCCTTTGTTGTTAGAATCAAGAGTTGTCTCGTTAGAGAGACTCTCAGAATTCATCTTCGCCCTCATCCCTCTTATGCATTATCTACTGAATAGTGTCTCATCTAAGGAAATTTCTTCTCAACTCCTTTAGTATTGATGCCCTGATTGTACCACATACACAGAATTTTTATATCACTCTAAATGCCTGGTTTTTGTTTGTGGAGTAACTTTCTTGACACACCAACTAGATTCCAAACTTTAAACTCTCTTGGCCACCAGGGTGAAATTCATGAACTAAAATGAAAGAGCTGAAAGCAACAGCTGGTCAGGGCTAAGGGTCAAAGATAACATGAACAAGATATAGGAACCAAGTCCTCGAAGCCAATGTGACATCTGCCTAGATTTGGATCAGGTATCAGGTTAACATGGCTGCAAACGTCCTATTCAAACACAAGTGTAGGGGAACTAAAACTTATGGGCAGGCCTGAAGCTGACTGACATTGACAGGAAGGAGAGGCATGGAAAATAGGCTGTCGTACAGTCCAGATAAAGCTGAGTTGTCCCCTGCCCATTTTAATATCTCCAAATCTGCCCTTCCAACGGTCTCTAAAACAATGTGCTTCATCCCAGGCACCAGTAATCCTATGATGTCACAGAGCCTCTAGGATGTGTAACGTATACTCAGGGAGAAATAGGAATTAAGACAACATTTTTTGCAGGAGGAGGGGGCTGCTTGCCTTGGTTTACTCAATATTTAGAGCTTGTAATAATCGGGTGATCTCCAAGTTCAAATATCTGAATACAGAAATAGTTGAAAGGTTTTTTATCTTGGGGCTTCACAGAAATAACAAGATTAATAGGGAATGATGAAGTTACTTTATGGAATGAAAACTATGTACGTTTTACTATACATTAACTTAAAATATGAAGGCTATACTGTGAAGACCTATTATCAAAAGCCAAGTCTTCCTCACTAGAGAATCTGGTAGTAGCTTCTAAACACGGTTGTCAAGAATGAATAAATACATGCATTTAGGTCTTAGTCTTTTTGTAATATTGAAGTTATCACAGCTTTTATTTTACTTGGATCCACAATCAATGCCCATGGAAGCAGCAGTCAAGAAATGAAATGACGTATTGTATCGGACACATCTTCTGCAAATTACCTCTCTAAAGTGTTAAAAGCAAAGATGACACTTTGAGAACTAAGGTGCGCCTGACCCAAGCCATGGTATTTTCATTTGCCTCTTATGCCTGCTAACACTGGGCAATGCATAAGGAAGACCAAAGAATAATTAATGCCTTCAAATTATGGTTTGTTCAAGAATGTTGAATATTCCAGGGACTGCCAGAAGGACAAACACATCTGTTTTGGGAGAAGTACAGCTAGAATGCTCCTTAAAAAGCAAGGATGGAGAGACTTCATCTCATGTACTTTGGACATGTTATCAGGAGGGACCAGTCCCTGGGGAAGGACATCACACTCGGTAAAGTAGAAGGTCAGCAAAAAAGAGGAAGACCCTCAACAAGATGCATTTACACAATGGCTGCAACCATGGGCTGAAATGTAGCAAGAACTGTGAGGATGGCACAAGACAGGGCAGTGTTTTGTTCTGCTGTACATAGGGTCTCTGTGAATGGGAACCAACTCGATGGCATCTAACAATGAATCAATTCCTTTAGTATTGTCCAAGCTCCTTCTCTAGGATTACAGATGGCCACACTGGTATCATTCATGGGTATATGCAAGGGCTGAGACCAGGGACTGCCTGTTGAGCCTGTACAAATAGCCTCTGTGGTGTGGGTCAAGTTTTTCTTCAGCAATTCTAAGGATGTAAGGGTCAGTGCTTCTTAGGCTGGATCTGACTCTGGCTTCTGGCGCTCTCAGAACTGGAATGAACCTGAATGAGCCAGAATGGCCTCTAGAGATGCTCTGCTTCCAAGATCCTCAGGCCAGACCATCCCTCCGGGAGTCACTGCTTTATCTGATTCTGAGTGTGACTCATGCCCAATCCCCTGTGTGGCCCCCACACTCCCCACGCAGCCTTTGTCCCACGCTTCTCTCTTAGCACCATCTGCCCGCTCTCCGTGCTGGCACTCTGTCATCCTTCGCAACTACAGCTATGAACCTTGGAAAGCTAGGTTTGGTTTAGCAAAAATAATGAATTTGAAATTTTTCCCTCTAGGCTCCCCCACCCCGTTCCTGTTCTCCCTCCTTGGCCCTTCCTCCAGGGCCAATTTATCTGTCAGTCCACACCAAGTGGAGTTGGGGCCAAGTTGGCAACCTGCCCATGCTTGTCAGTTTCTTTGACCAGATGACAGCGAGAGCAGCACACAGCCAAAAAAAAAAAAAAAAAAAGGCTGGAAAATCCCTGGGTGTGCAAAGAGTGCCTTAAAGCGGTAGTGCCAGGGAAAAAATCAGGGTGAAAGAAACCAAAAGATTCTCCCAGGCTGCAAAAAGGGGTGTGTGGAAGGGGTGGGGATTCTCCTTTCCCTTGAGAGAGACACTAAACTGGTGTGCATGTGTGGGCACATGTGTGTGCACGCGGGCCAGCTTGCTGTGGTAACTAGTAGAGGAAGAGCATGAGGTGGCATTTAATTGTTCTCGGGCTACTTAAAGGAGTCCCTACAAGTGTTTTTGTGGTGTCTATAGGAAGTGCCTCAGTGGTCCAGAGTTCAGCTGCTGACCAAAAGCTGGCAGTTCAAATCCACCAGCTGCTCCTTGGAAACCCTGTGGGGCAGTTCTACTCTGTTCTACAGGGTCGCTGTGAATCGGAATTGACTCAACAGCCACAGGCACACCTGCCTTGGCCTTGACACATGAGGTCTACTCTAGACTCTTCCTCATGCCATGCCCTCAGGGAGCTGTGCCCCAGGCCCTGATTCCTTGTCATATCTGAGTCTACGCACAGCTGGGGCTGAAGAGTCTGCCAGCGCCGCCTGTCTAGAGCTGTAAGTCTTGCTCAGCCATTGGCAGAATGAACTTCTTCCCTCCCTCTTTCTCTCCTTCCTTCCTTCCTTCCTTCCTTCCTTCCTTCCTTCCTTCCTTCCTTCCTTCCTTCCTTCCTTCCTTCCTTCCTTCCTTCCTTCCTTCCTTCCTTCCTTCCTTCCTTCCTTCCTTCCTTCCTTCCTTCCTTCCTTCCTTCCTTCCTTCCTTCCTTCCTTCCTTCCTCCCTCCCTCCCTCCCTCCCTCCCTCCCTCCCTCCCTCCCTCCCTCCCTTCCTTCCCTCCCTTCCCTCCCTTCCTCCCTTCCCTCCTTCCCTCCTTCTTTCATTCAGTAAAGATTCTCTATGTACGAGATTCTATGTGTCCAGATCTCTGGACTGTGGGGGATGCCAAAGAAAATGAAATGAAGAGACAGTGTGTGGTGGTGGTAAGTGGATGAAAGAATACCAAGTTTGGAAGGAGCCTCAGGTGTCACCTAGTTGCCAAAACAGCATTTGTTCTCTGTCTTTATATTGAGTGACTTTTCTGTAGTATTAGATATCAGTGTCAACTCTTTCTTTCTAGTAAAATATCTTCTCCCTTGGCTTCCCAGATATTACTTTCATCTAGTTCTTCCCCGCCCTTCCTTGACCATTCCTCTCTTTCTTTTTGCTTATCTCTTAAATGTTGCTATCCCCCAGACTGTCAGTCTTAGCCTCTTTGTACCCTACATACTGTCCCTGGGTGGTCATCTTCACCCCCAGCTGCAGCTACAGCCACATCCCCATAAAGCACCTACAGCTGCCTCTAGCCTGTGTTTTCTCGGAAGTTCCAGAGCTGCATTCTCAGCTGCCTCCTGGACCTCTCTGCTTGGAAGAGTGCTACCAAATACTCTCATACTGTCCCCTTGGAAGGCTCACAGTTGTTCCGAAACCAACCAATATGAAGCTGAGACTGTCTTGGCTTTCATTCCAAACCTGTCCCTTTTTCTGCATTCTCTGTCTTGGTAAAGGCCTTATTCTCCTCCCATTGTGTAAACCAGAGATCTAGAAGTCATTCTTGACTACTTCCCATGGCTCACCCACATCCCATCAATCAATCCCTTCAAACCTGCTTTAGCTCCCCCTCCTCCTTCTCCCCATACAGCTATGCCCTTAGTTCACCCTGCCTTAAATTAGGTGCCCATCTCATCTTACAGCCCCCCTTCCCGGGTAAAGCACATATTATAAGCCATTCTCCAGATTGTCTCCAGCTAGCTTCCTTCTTATTATAACAGTAGGATCATTTCACTTCCCTGCTTAAAATTATTCATTGGCTCTTTACCTTCAAAGTAAAGTCTAAACTGCTTTGCACGATATGCACGGCCCTTCATTATCAGATGTTGCTTACTTCTGACTTCTCACACACATCCCACCAGGACATCACTGTACTTTACCCCTTCTTCTCTGTGGTCCAGCTGAACTGGACTACCCATAGCATTTCCTGTTGCTCAGCCCCTGGTTCCTTTCAGACCCTTTAACACCTACTAACTTCTGCTTTAACTCTTAGCTCAGACGTCACCTCCTTTTCTACCTCACGCTGACCCTGCTGACTGGGAAAGGTGTTCCTCCTACGCCCTCCACTACCTCAGATTTATCATGATCAGAAAAGAATAGTCTCTTCACTCCTTTACAAGGGTCTGTGTCTTATTTGTCTTTGTAACTCCAGTTTCAAGACTGTGTCTGACCTAACTTCAGTCCTCAGTGAAAATTTGTGTTGGGGTGAAGTGCACCAATCCCTCTGGCATATCCCTGCCTGGTGATTCAAGGCTCCAGTGACAAGGAGCTCACCCACCCCAGAGGCTGCTCACTCTATCTCTGTCTGGCTCTGACTGTTGGAATGTTCTCCCTGATATGACTGAAATCTGTCTCCCTATCACTTCACTTGAGGACACATGGAAAATCTAACTCCTCTCCTAATTCACAGTTCTTCAAATAAATGATCCTGTCACTCCCAGGTTTTCTCCCATTTAAATTCCCCCAGTTTTCAACCCCTTCAAACTGGGAGACAGCAGGCCAGGATTCCAACCTATGATGTGATCTATGGCTAACCAGCTGCCAACCATGAATGAGTGATGCTACCTCTTTGAACTCTGTTTTTTTCTCCTCTGTACCATGGAGAGTTTGAACTGGATTTGTGCGTCTTACACCTTAATGTGCATATGAACCCACTGGGGCTCCTGTTAAAATGGAGGTTCTGATTCAGCAGGCCAGGAGAGGAGCCTGAGAATCTCCATTTCTACAAGCTTCCAGTAATAGGAAACTGGATGACCTCTAAAATCCCACTTAGTTCTCTCTCCTTAAGGACTAATCCTCTTTGACCACGATGTCCAAGTCTCCCTCTGCCCCTTGTCTGTGATGTGTCTTCCTGAGCTCAATGTGAGTAACTAGAGAACAGTGGCCAGAAGTAGTGAAAGAGCCAGATAAACCCTGGTTTGAATTTCATCTCTTCTGTTTATTAGCTGCATAATCATTGGCAAGTTACTTAACAGAGCCCCTGCTTTTGCATTGGCTCAGTGAAGGTGAAAATTCCTATCTTGGAGAATTATCTCAAGTGTTCAGTGACTCAATGTGCTTTGTCTGTGACCGGCACACTGGTGGCCCCTTGCTCAAGACTGAGGTAAATATTAAATGGACAACCCAGTGGCATGGTCCAGTTCCCTTTACTTCAGCCTGCATGATGCCTCTGCTGTCTGAGCTCCCAACGTCCTGGCTCTGGGTCATGCATGGCATTGCGTTGTGCTCTGATGGGCCATGTGTTACTTTCCTCTCCCTGGAGAGGCTGTCAGCTCCTTCAGGTCAGTGCTGTGGCTAACTCTACTTTGTCCCCTACTGCTATTGAGGAAAGACACATTTATTTCATTCCTTTACCTTCCCAGTGGTCACCAGCTCAGCTGCTAACCAAAAGGTTGGCAGTTTGAATCCACCAGCCACTCCTTGCAAACCCTAAGGGGCACTTCTACTCTTTCCTATAGGGTTGCTGTCGCTATGAGTTGGAATTGCTCAATGGCAATGGGTTTGGTTTTGGCTTTGGACTGCTTATGGCCCTCTGTTAGCCAACATTGCTTTGTCCCACAAGAGCCTGTATGTCCTGAAATGTCTCCCTCTGTCTGCCCCTGAATTTTCCACCCCAGTGCTTTTCATAACCAGAACACTTGCCAGGAAAATCCTCCCCAACCTGACTCTTCAGCTCTAAGAACCACTGCTGGAGAAACAAAGCATTGCTGGCACAGAAGGAAAGGAAAATCAGTTACAGTTTGGGAGGAAGAAGCCACCTAAAGTAGAGATTCCCAAAAGGGAGACATTGAGGAGGTTGGGACTCAGTAGGCAACGTGGGATGCAGGTGAGCCGTGGGAAGGAGGTGGGGCGCGAGCACAGCTGAGGAGGTCCTGTGTGGTCAGGCCTGGGTTCCAGTGCAGTCTGCTTCTAGTGGTCGTGTCCTCTCTCTCTGCACTCAGCTCAGGGGTTGATGTCTGTGAGATGGGAATATTATGAAAGCAACCGATCCTAATCCCAAAGACAATAGGCACATGAACACCATCTGATTTTGCAGAGGTCTTTTCAGGTTCAGAACCCTCAGATCTGACATCATCTCAGTCCCTAAATAGCCTATGATTTGGTCATCAGAGTGGATGACTTCATTGTTTCATGAGTGAGGGCCCATTTAACAGACACAGAGAGCCTGAAATGGATTATGGAGTAATTGTAGTACAGCTAGAATGCCCCACTGCAACCAGAGGCTGTACATCTCAGCAAGCTGCAAGGTCACATTTTCCTGAAGCAGTGGCCCAGAATAAATGTGAAGAGACAGGGCATGAGAAGGGAAACCACTGAAGGGAAAGAAATGTGAACCCTGCTTCACTGAGCTCCCTGCTGTTGGTGTGGGCTATGTTCTCATTGTAAGTGGGTGCTCTGACCACCTGGGAAGGGACGAGGAGGCCTGGCTTCCTCTAGCTCCCAGTACACTCTAAATCTCTGCCTTCATACACACTGCAGCGGCTAGAGGGCAGGACAGAGGCAACTAACAGCTGTTCTGGGCTATGGCTATATCCTGCTTTGCTATTTGTGTGGCCCCTTTAGCTTGTATGGAACCCATCTTCCAATTGCTTCCCATTGTGTCTTGCTAATATTGCTTCATTCATTCATTCATGCATTATGCATGCATTCATTCATCAGTGTATTTAATCAGCATCAGACATGGGCCTTGCCTTATGTTAGGTGCTGAAGATATGTTTATGGTCATAAAGAGTCCAGTATAGTAATCAGACATTAATAAAATAATCATAAAAACAAATCTACAATTCTAGCTGTGCTAGGAAGGAAAAGTATACAGTCTTTACCTGGTCATGAAGGCCATGGACATCTTTCCTCAGCAAGGGACAATTTAAACTGAGAGCTATAGGATGATTAGGAATAAATTCATATAAAAGGAGGCATGAGATTGGCTGGGTCACACCACGAAGGTAGTGGTAGGTCATGTTACAGAGTTTTATATTTTAAGAGCAATAGATGATAGACAGACAGACAGACTGACAGACTGATAGTTTGATAGATAGTTGATAGATAGAAGGAGCTATGGGAGATTGTGATGAGATTGTTTGATGTGGATTCATTCGAATACTGACATTGGCTTATGTATTTGAACTTTTATTTCCTGTCTTATCTTTTCTGGTTGATTTGAATCTTCCAAATGTCAACCTTCATGTGTTTATTAAGATCTTGCTTTTGCCTTGTTCTCTCCCTAAAGCAGGGATAAGAGGACAACTGGACCTTGCCTGTTGCCTCTGCTAAATCACAACTCAGGCCACCTCTCAGCATGCTCATCACCCCTGTGCTGGCCAGGAAGATACTTTCTGCCAGTTGTTCCAGCCATTTCCCCATCTCTGTACTTATGAGTGCTTTTCAACAGCTTTTTTCCTTACTTTTACTTGAGCTTTGCCATCCCTCGCTAAATTTCCATCAGAGACTAGTGGGTCATGAGGGCTCCTTCCAGGATGTGCTGCCTGGGAGGGGTAGGGGAGAATGTAAGCGGAAGGGAAGGTTGATGTTCAAGCTAGAGAAAGCTTTGGTCCGCAGAGCCCACAGTGATCCCCCCACCAACACACACACACGAACTCATGCACAGACCACAAGCATCCAGAGGGCTCTGACACTGCGCCGTTGTGCTGATGTTGATGTCGAGGTCCTTGTGCCATACTTCTAGGCAGGCACCACCTACTGGGTGCCTGTTGGCAAGTTGAATTATGTTCCTATAAAAGATATGTTGAAGTTCTAACCCCAGTACCTGTGAATGTGACCTTATTTGGAAGCAGGGACTTTGCAGATGTAATCAAGTTAAGATTAGGTCATACTGGAGGAGGGTGGGCCCTAATCCAATATAACTGATATCCTTATAAGAAGAGCAGAATAGACATAGAGACAAACACGAGAAGACAGACATGTGGTAATGGGGGCAGAAATTGGAGTGGTGGATCTACAAGCCAAAGAATGCCAAGAACTGCTAGCAATACCATAAGGTAAGAGGAGGGCATGGAATAGATTCTTCTCCAGAGCCTTCAGAGAGGTCACGGCCCCAAACACTTTGATTTTGGGCTTCTAACCTCCAGAACTGCGAAAGAATACATTTCTGTGGTTTTAAGCCACTCAGTTTGTGGTAATTGGTTATGACCACCCTAGGGAACTAATACGATGTCTAGCCTTCCCCAAAGCCAAGAAAACCATTTTCCCTTCCACATCTAGTAGAACTAACTATCCAGTGTTTTCTTCAATATGTTTGAGATATTAAGTCACCAAGTCACTGGTACATAATTTACATTCATGAAGCAGATTTTTAGACTGAAATGAAGTAACATTATAAAGATATATTAAGATTATAAATACTATATAGAGCTTCTCCACACATTACCAACTCTTGTGATCTCTGCTGTTTTCTTTTTCCACTAAAGCTGATCGTGCCATAAAAGAGAAATTAGTTGCTCATCAGAATTATATCAAATTTGTTGTTTTTGCTGTTGTTAGCTGCCATCGAGTTAGTTTGGCCTCAGAGTGACCCTATGTACAACAGAATGAAACAGTGCCCAGTCCTGTGCCATTCTCACAACCATTGTTATGCTTGAGCCCATTATTGCAGCCACTGTGTCAATCCATCTCACAGAGGGTCTTCCTCTTATTCTCTGACCCTCTAATATCTAATTTAGCAGATAATAATTTTAAGACATTAACATTCTAAGAATGACCTCTGCGATTCTGGCAAACAATAATGGATTCCATCAAACACTAGTGATTTTAAGGAATGGGATGGATTTTAGCAAACCGGGATCATTTTGTGTCCTTAAGAAGTGGACAGTAATGAAGGTGAATACTCAGACCTCACAAAGAAATAATACTCACTTTGAACAAGGTGTAGAATTGACTATTCGCGTCTATAGCTTCCCTGCCATAGAGCAGAAATTGCCTTTCTGCTAATCTGAGCTCTTTGGACAGTCTGACAGGCATTCCGGTGCTGGGCCTGGCATACATCTGTCTCTCCCATCCAGCCATTGCCAGTCTGCATACTGTGGAGACCAGCTGCCCAGAGCTCCTGTTCTCAGATGTGGGCAGACAGTGAATCTACCATGTGGTCATGGATTAAAAAAAGAAAACTCACGCTGCTTTTATGTCTGTTAGAAGGAGCCTGCATTTGAAGAGTGTGGATGTGTTTTTAGAAAAACACAGGGCTCACAGGCAAAGGATATTTTCCAGGGCTTACTACTGGAAACTGGGACAAGGACAGAGTGGTTCAGATGAAAAGCAGTTGAAGGAAACAAAGAGAACTGGCTCTGGAAAACAGCATTTGAACCTCGTTGCTTCCCTGATGATTCCAGCCAGTGTGGGATCCCACTTTTATATCACTACCATAAAGTAGCTACATATTGAGGTAGAAGCTGTTGTAACTGCTGTATCCATTCTGCAGAGGAAATGAAAGAATAAACAAGGTAAAGATTTAGTCATTCCTAGAATCTGGCCTCATGGGTCTACTCTACTACTGTCGTATAGGGTCCTACAGGGTTGCTATGAGTTGGAATCGACTCGACGGCAACAGGTTTGAGTTTTGTTTTGTTTTAGAATCTGTACTTCAACCTGGAAATCATCTGATGAATTACTGTTTCTAGTCCCAAGTGGTAAGCTGTTGACAACAGCCCATACAGTATTGTAAAAATGCTTAACTTATATTGGGCGGGGGTACAGTGTATTTTTATGATGTGCTTTGAACCCAGGTGCAAATCTTTAACTCCTAGGCCTCATATTCCCTTGTCTCCAAAACCAAACCCATTGCTATCGACTTGATTCAGACTCACAATGACCCTATACGACAGAGTAGAACTGCGCCATAGGTTTTCCAAGGAGCAGTTGTTGGGCTCGAACTGCTGACCTTTTGGTTAGCAGCTGAGCTCTTACCCACTGCATCACCAGGCCCCCTTTGTTTAGCCACTGCCTCTTGCACAAAAGTTAGATGGCAGACACCTTAGGGTTGGTTTCAGCCCTCAGGAAAACAGAGGAGCAATTCAAGAGCATCCAGAACCAAGCCTTCATATCAGCGTGACATCATCAGCTCCTGAAGGCACATAGTGTGCATCAATGCATCTTCCTCTATCTTGATTCCTGACTATGAAAGTTTAAAAAGTAATGACCATGGGTTCTTCAGCAGTCTCCAGAAGGTGGAGTCTATGGACCCATTCCCTTGAATCTGGGTGAGCTTGTGACTGCTTCAACCAATAGAGTAAGATGAAAGTGATTCTAGGTGAACTTCAAAGCAATGTCTTCAGGCACACCATTTTAGGACACTCCCTTCTGGAGCCAGGCTACCATGCTGGGAGAAGACTGTAGCACAGAGAAAGGGCACATGTTGGTGCCTTGGTCAGTAGTCTTGATGAGTTGAACTTTTGGGTCACCCCAGCTCAGGCACTAGATGTGTGGATGAAGGAGCCTGTAGATGATTCTGATTCTCAGCTGTTTGCACCACTCTCCACCATTTGAGTCTTTTTATAAGAGCCTGTGGACATAGTGTCATGGAGGCCAGCAGTCCCTTCTGTGCCCTTCCCAATCCCTGATCCAAAGAATCTGTGACCTTAATAAGTTGGTGGTTGTTTTGTGCAATAATTTTGGGGTAGTTTGTTATATAGCGATGGATAACTAATGTCCTAACGCATCTTGATTGACCACATTCATCATTCATTCATTCATTCACTCACAAATTTTCATTGATAAAATAATATGTGCAAAATGCTAGGGATGCAAAATTGAATAAAAGTTTTTACCTATACAGTAAGGGAATGGGATTGTATGGTCTTTTAAAATTGTTCAGCTCTGAAATTCTATGACTGATGTGTTCACCACATTCCCTTGTACTCAGTCTGCTTGACATGTAAATTCTTGTGGATTCTCCACTGTGTTTTGCCCACCTAACCTGGGGTTGAGCTGGGAAGGCTATAGAACACATTCATATCTCTAACACCACTCTACAGCAATCAAACTAGATGAGACTGGTTTTGATTGGTACCACTCGTGGACCTCTCAACACCTCCCACTAACCACCAACTTTCTGAAGTTTTCCCAGGTCTTGAGAATTGATTCCCACCCCCGGGCACAACCAATTCAGTCTTTTATTATTATTATTAGTGCCACTGGCAAGAGGCTTCTTCCCACATTTTAATCAGGATAGTGAAGAGAAGGTATTTTAGGGGCTCTAGCTGTTTTTTTTTTTTTAGCTGTTAGGTCCTGAGTGGTGAAAATGGTTAATGGATCGGATGCTGACTCAAAGGTTGGAAATTTGAATCCACTCAGAGGCACCTCAGAAGAAAGATCTACTTCTGAAAAATCAGTAATTGAAAACCCTATGGAGCATAGTTCTACTCCGACACACATGGAGCCTCCATGAATCAGAATCAACTCAATCGCAACTGGTTAGCTGTGAGGTGGAGGGAGGTGCCATCTCTATAAGAGAAAAGTTAGTTAAAGTCATAAGGGAAGCAGGGCAAGAGTTGGAGAGACTGAAATGCTGTAAAGACCTAGTGCCCTTCACAAATATGGCCTCCATTGCTCTTTATTTGAGGCAGGAAAGAATCTGAGTACTTTTGCTTCAAACACTAAGACGGCAATTTCAGTCACCTTGAATGGGAGCTTTGTCTTGGTTTCAATAATTTATTGTTACATACCAATCCACCCCAAACATGTTGGCTCAAAACAGCAACTGTTCGTTATCGCTCATGACTGCGTGAGTTAACTGGGTTGCACTTCTGTTGGCTATGCTTGCATTTTTCATGCGGTTGCAGTCAAATGGTGGCCTGGACACTGGGACAGTTAGGCCTCTCCCTGTCCATGTGGTCTCAATGTCTCTCCTTCTCCACATGGCCTTTCCACATGGTCTTTCCATGTGGTTTTTCTAGCAGGGTAGCTGGACTTTTTTTTCATGACTTTTCTGGGCTCTCCAAAGTGAACATTCCAAGAAATAAAGGCTGAAATTTCAAGAATTCCTTTGACCTTACCTTGGAAGTCATATAGCATCCCTTCTTCCACATCGTATTAGCCATTGTGATTCCCAAGGCCAGCTCAGATTCAAGGCGAAGGGGGAAAGAAGACTCCATTTCTCAGTGGGAAAACTTTTAGCATCTCACCCATTCTCTTCCTATGACTCCTGCCTGACTGTGAGAGAGCTCTGTCTCTGTCTGGACTACCAACAGCACAGCTCTACCCAGGGGATCTTTCATCACCAACTTAGTGATCATCTCTCCTTCCTACACTGAGCCCTGTCACTGTCCTCATTATTTTCCTAGTTTCTGATTTGAGCTAGCTATTAAGAGAAAATGGCTGTCTTAGTTACCCAGTGCTGCCATAACAGAAATACCAAAAGTGGATGGCTTTAATAAAGAGAAGTTTATTCTCTCATAGATGAGGAAGCTAGAAATCCAAATTCAGGGTGCCAGCTCCAAGGGAAGGATTTCTGTCTCTGTTGGTTCTGGGAGAAGGTCCTTGTCATCAACCTTTCACTGGTCTAGGAGCTTCTCAGCACAGGGACCTGGATCCAAAGTACACACTTAGCTCCTGGCTCTTCTTGCTTGGTGATAATGAGGTCCCCCTCCTCTCTGCTTGATTCTCTCTTTTATAGCTCAAAAGAGATTGATTCAATATACAACCTAACCCTGCAGATTGAGTCCAGCCTCATTAACATAACTGCCTCTAATCCTGCCTCATTAACATCATAGAGGTTAGGATTTACAGCACATAGGATAATCACATCAGATCATAAAATGGAGGGCAACCACACAATTCTAGGAATCATGGCCTAGCCAAGTTGATACACATTTTTGGGGGGATACAATTCAATCCATAACAATGGCCCATAATCATTACATTTCTTATAGTGCCTTACCATTTTCAGCCTCATGCCTCAGTGGTTAAGAGCTGTATGGCTGCTAATCAAAATGCTGGCAGTTCAAATCCACCAGCTACTCCTTGGAAACCCTATGGTGCAGTTCTACTGTGTCCAATAAGGTTATGAGTTGTAATTGACTCGATGGCAACAAATTTTATGTACTATCTCACTTAATCTTTTCTGTTATTCTATTTGCTAGCTGTACAATCTCAGACAATTCACTTCTTGGGCTTTAACTTGTTTATGTTTAAAATAGGAGTTATGATTATACCTGATTATCTAATTCACAGTTGTACTTTAATTTATTTATTCATTCAACAAAACTGTGTTGAGATTCTACTAGGTGCTGGGCCCTGATTTAGGCATTAGCAAAACAATGTTGAATGAGACAGATATGCATTCCTGGAACTCATATTCTATTGGACATTAAACAGATAATGTAATAACCAATTGTGACCCGTGTTACAAAGAGAGAAACCAAAGGACTGGGTAGAAGAATGGCAGAGTTGGCACAAGTCCCTTTAAATAGGATAGACAGGGAAGGCTTTTCTGTGGAGATGCTATTTAAGCACGGACCTAGAGAATAAGGGGCTAGTCCTTGAAGAGATGTGACAAAAGCATCTCAGTTTCAGGGAATAGCATGTTCAAAGCCCCTGAAGCAATAAAGAGCTTGATGTGTGTGAGGAACTGAAGGGTCAATGTAACTGGAACATAGTGAGGGAGAGAGGAACTAGCTCAGGCATGACTACATAGGATCTTAGGCCTTGGTAAGGAATTCGACTGTTATTCTCATTGCAGGAGTATGACACATCCAGATCCGTGTTTTAAGATGACCAGTCCAGTTATGCAGAAAGTGAAGTCAAAAGTAGAATGGGAACAGCTCAGTGGCCCTAGGCAGAGATGATGGTTACTGGACCAAAGTAGTGATAGGGGAGATACAGATCTATTTTAAAGGAGAATCGTATAATTTCTTCCTAGAATGACTATTGGGTTTAAGGAAAAGAGAGGAATAAAAATTATCCCACCTTACTTGATAAAGGTAGAAAACAAAGAAAGACATACACGTGTGAGGTATGGGTGTATGTGTGTGTGGGAAGGAATAAAGACTCTGATTTTGGACATACTATGCTTGAGATTTCCTTGAGACATCAAACAGGAATATTAAGTTAATTTTGGGATATTTGAACCTGGATGTCACAGGAAGGTTCTAGACTGGAGAAAGTTGTGTATCACTGGCTTAAGGATCATATTAGAATACATGGTTTTACGGTTGTTAGCTGTCATTGAGTTGGCGCCGATTCATGGCGACCATATGCGTAGGTGAATGAAAAGTTTCCCCGTCCTGCACCATCTTCATGATCCGTTGCAGACCAAACTATTATGACCCATAGGGTTTTCATTGGCTGATTTTCAAAAGTAGGCTGCCAGGCCTTTCTTCCTAGCCTGTCTTAGTCTGGAAGCTCTGCTACAACCTCTCCAGCATCATAACAACACACAAGCCTCCACTGGCAGACGGGCGGCAGCTGTGCGTGAGCTGCACCTGTTGGGAATTGAACCTGGGTTTCTCACACGGAGGTCAAGAATTCTACCACTAACCCACCTTGGGAATGGTAACGGTGTACTCCTCAGAGTAGTCACCTTTATATATTGCATTATTTTCCCATGGCTGTTGTAACACATTAAAAAAAAAAAAAAAAAAAAAAAACACATTAACACGGATTTATTCTCTCACAGTTTTGGAGGCCAGAAGTTCAACATCAGTTTCACTGCGCAGAAATCAGGGTATCAGCAGGGCTGCGCTCCCCCTGGAGGCTCTGGGGAGAACCTGTTCCCTGCCTCTTCCAGCTTCCGGTGGCTGCCATCTTCCTTTTCCTGTGACCACGTCACCTGGATCCCCGCCTCTGTCTTCACATCACCTTCTCTTCCGTGCATGTAATTTCCCCTCCTTCTCTCTTCGAAGGACACTGGTGATTGGATTTAGGGCTCACCCGGATGATCCAGGATAATCTCCCCCTGTTAAAATCCTTAATTTAGTCACGACTGCAAAGACCCCCCCCCCTTTTTTTTTCCCTTGTAAGCTGACATTTATGTGTTCCAGGATTAAACCCTTTGCCATCGAGTCGATTCCAACTCATAGCGACCCTATGCACAGCAGAATGAAACACTGCCTGTCCTGAGCCATCCTTACAATCGTTGTTATGCTTGAGCTCGTTGTTGCAAAACGCTGTGTCAATCCACCTCGTTGAGGATCTTCCTCTTTTCCGCTGACCCTGTACTCTGCCAAGCATGGTGTCCTTCTCCAGCGACTGATCCCCCTGACAACATGTCCAAAGTATGTAAGACGTGGTCTCACCATCCTTGTTTCTAAGGAGCATTCTGGTTGTACATCTTCTAAGACAGATTTGTTTGTTCTTTTGGCAGTCCATGGTATGCATTTGGACTAGGACTATTCCTAGTTGTGTGACCATAGGCCTGTTTCTTAATTATCAGAACTCCAGTTTATTCATCAATAAAGTGAGAATAACTCTAATAACTCATTCTCAGCATTGTTGTTTAGGTTAAATGAGATCATGCATGTAATGTACTTGGTACATTCCTTGTTGTATAATATACCCTGGGCATCTGTTAGCTCCCTCCCTTCTTTTCAGGTTGGAACGGCAGATGTTGGAGGATATTGGTGGTGTCCCCTGTCCCTCACATCTCTCCCCAGAGGTGATCTGATTTGTTTAACTCTAAGGTTGATCTTAGACTTCAGGTTGGGGTCTTTTTTGGAAGAGACTTAGATGAAAAACACAATGATTGAAAACCCATGACAGGTTATCCAAAGTGACCTGCTGGCTTTCCACCAAGAGCTTCCGGGTGAGGAAAGGAGCTGGAGACTTGGGGGGCAGCCCATCTGGTGAGAATGGAGGGTGGCAGGAGGACCCGGTCCTGCAGGTTCCCTCTGCTAACAAGCGATGCGGCTGCCTGGAGCTCTGGCAGGTCGGTGCCAGCCTCACTGCAGACTCCTCCTGGGGGAGGGAGATGCTGTGAATTTGCCTGCTTGCTGAGTTTGGCTTTCTGCTCTCATCTTTCCATAGCAACAAGGGAAAGGGGGCCAGAACGTGGCATTCTCGGCCTGGAGAAGCGTGGGCTGTGCTGTGTGTAGGCAGCATGGCTAGAAGGGAAAACCTGAATAACAGCAGTCCTGATTCCAACCCAGCCCTTGACATCTGCCCATCACTTGGAAGCGTTCTCTTGTCATCCTCTGAGGGCGGTGTGGTCTGCCTGATTGTGCAGAAGACAGAGTTGAAACAGAAAAATTAACAAGGCATATGCCCCAAAGCACACAGATAGCTAATAGATTTGGGGCGAAAACAGGTTTCTGGCTCTGGTGGGGGAGGGGCACAGTGGGGAGTGACTTACCCATCAGCACTTCGCAAGGTGGTTCCCCTGGGCTCCTAGTCTGCATTCACTTCAGAGTCTACCCTCTGCTCTTATTGAGACTGCAGGGCAGTGACAACTGTCAGTGTGATACTGAGAAGCTTTTATGGGATCTGCACAATTTCAGATAATCCCAGGAATCCTGACGACATCTGCCCACCCTGGGTTCAACTCCCGTTCCGTGATTGAAAACCCATGAGAGGCTATCCCAAGTAAACTGCTGGCTTCCTTTTGTGGCATAAGTTTTTATTTTGGGGTCTACCAGTAAATATTTTACTAAGAGGTTCTGTGCTCTAAGGTAATGTTGCAAGAAGCCATCCTGAAGGGGGAAGTTTACCAGATCCTGGCCTCCTCCTCACCTACTTCGTTACACAACGTCACTGTCTGCCTTCCCTGTGTCACCCGGACTCTTCCCTTCCACTCCCCAGATCCTGGGCCTGTATTGGGGAGCACTTGAGTTTGGCGTAAAGACTTCAACAAAGGCCTTCTGTTACAGCTTATAGCTACAGCTCCAGCCTGCTGAAAGCTGACCCTGCATCCTTTAGTTTGAGGTCTGGATCCAGCAAGCTGCCCCCTAAGCACTAAGTTCCCTCGGGTTCAAAGTTACCTAGTGACTGGTCCTCAACTGCTCCAAAGAAAGCAGGAAAGAGAGGAAGGATTGGGGGAAGAGATGTGAAGGAGGAAGAGGGGGAGGGAGAGAGTGAGAAAATGAATATTGTGAGCAGTGTCCTGGAACTCAACCAGTCAGCCATGCAGTGTTGGCTGAGACCTGCGCCGTGCCACGTGACCTTTCCAGAACCACGTGACTTCTCTCTGACTTGGTTTATTTATGATTTCAATTACATATTAAATTTTTACAGGGACTTCTCTTAAAAATGCAAGGTCCTGTACCAGGAACGATTACAATGTATAAATAATTTCTTCAAAGAGCATTTAAAAATACTCCAGTGTGGCAAATTATTACTAAAATGGGTGGTTTGGAATGAGAGAGGAAAGAATAATAGAAAAATAGAGACAATAGAGTCCTAGAGATGGTAGGTAATTGTTTAGATAATCTCATCCAGTTTCTACTCTGCTGGTGCCAGTTCCCCTCTGACAGGTGGTCAGTCTGTCACTGCTTATCAGCCTTCTTGCTGGGGGAGCTCGGTGTCGCCACAATATTAGATTGTTGAACAGCTTTAAGGCCAGCAAATGCTTCCCTTTGTTGACTCCCAAGCTTTCCTGCACTTTCTATCTAGATTTCCTATTCTTCTTATTTGGACTCCACAGAGAAACAATTTTCTCCTTTTTCACAGGACAAAACCTCAGATATTTAAAGGCACCTGACATGCTATCCTCTGAACCTTCTGTACACAAGAAGTATGTCGTATAGGAAAGGAAATAGTCACAATGCCTCTCTAACTTTGGACCTCGTTTTCCAGTGCCCAAAGCAAGGTTCTGGTTGCTTTCTGGAGTATCATATTTATCTTTCTGGCATAAGATAACAAAGAGACTTGTCACTGGGAAACAGTCCAAGGAGATCAGGTAAGTTTCACGCACACAGAATACGGCTCCAAGGTATAAAAAAGAGGGAAGAAAGCTCCAGAATACGGGATGTTGTGTCCCAATGAGAATCCCAATGAGCTGAAGACTTGGAAATGTAGAATCACAATGTGGGAAAGAACCCCTGGAGCAATCTTGACTGATCTCCCACTAGATTCAGGGTTCATTCTGCAATAGTTCTGACAAGGGGCTCTCCACTCATTCTTGATGAAGCGTTGGTGATTGGGTGGTAGAATTCTCACCTTCCATGCGGGAGCCCTATGTTCAATTCCAGGCCAGTGCAACTCATGAGCTGCCATCACTCACCTGTCAGCGGAGGCTTGTGTGTTGCTGTGATGCTGAACAGGTTTCGGTGGAATTTCCAGACTAAGACAGACCAGAAAAAAGGCCTGGCTATCTACTTTCAAAAATCAGCCAGTGAAAACCCTATGGAACACAACAGTCCAATCCACAACGGATCATGAGGATGGCACAGGGCCTGGCAGCGTTTCCTTCCATTGTACATTGAGTCTTCACGACTTGGGGATGACTTGACAGCAGCTAACAACTTCTACTTGAATATCTCCAAGGACCGGTAATTAATTATTTACGAGGCAGTTTGTGTGTCCACCTCCATTGATGGCCAGCTTTATTTCTTTGAAAGCTATTTTTTATATCCTGCTGAAATCTGCTTGTAAATCGCTGCATGTTCTAGGTTAGCTTTTCCTGGCGTTTGTGCTCCTCTAGCAAAGCCTTTGGCTTCAGTTGCTCCAGCTGACAGAGTTGTGGGTGGAACAAATGCTACAGAGATTAGCCTTCTGTGCAGGGTCCCCTTCTCTGTAGTCAAAGGTCATCGAGTAGAAGGTGTAGGGAGGCAGATTTCAGTTCTACATAAGGGCAAGGCAAGAATACTCACGTGTACTGGGCGCCTTCCACATGCTAGGCTTGTGTAAGCACGTCCCACCTTTCTCTTTTTAAAGACCTTATTTTATTCTACATTTTCAGGTTGTCTCGGTCGGTTTCATGAAATAAATCTGAGTTTCTCATAATTGGAAGCCTGAAGCCTGGGTAGATTTTTCTTAAAACTCCGTCTGCTTTCTAATTAGTGAAGATTCCTTTAAGATTTTCACATTAATTGCTCATCAATCTTAATGTTTGGTGTTGTGAATTTTTCTTTGTGCCTGTGAATACGTAGGCATTTTAGTTGGGAGAGGTTGCTAGAAGCTAGGGACTGCTAGCCGTGGGCCACTTTCAATTAGGTATTATTTTATCTCTCGTTTTATTATTGTTGACGTTAGGTGCTGTCAAGCTGGCGGTGACTCATAGTGACCCTGTGTACAATAGAACCTAAAACCACTCATCCTGTGGCATCCTCACAATCGTTGCTATGTTTTTTTTTTTTTAATAACTTTTATTAAGCTTCAAGTGAGCGTTTACAAATCCAATCAGTCTGTCACATATAAGTTTACATACATCTCACTCCCTACTCCCACTTGCTCTCCCCCTCTTGAGTCAGCCCTTTCAGTCTCTCCTTTCTTGACAATTTTGCCGGCTTCCCTCTCTCTCTATCCTCCCATCCCCCCTCCAGACAAGAGTTGCCAACACAGTCTCAAGTGTCCACATGATATAATTAGCTCACTCTTCATCAGCGTCTCTCTCCCACCCGCTGACCAGTCCCTTTCATTTCTGATGAGTTGTCTTCGGGGATGGTTCCTGTCCTGTGTCAACTGAAGGTCTGGGGAGCATGGCCGCTGGGATTCCTCCAGTCTCAGTCAGACCATTAAGTTTGGTCTTTTTATGAGAATTTGGGGTCTGTATCCCACTGATCTCCTGCTCCCTCAGGGGTCCTCTGCTGTGCTCCCTGTCAGGGCAGTCATCGATTGTGGCCGGGCACCAACTAGTTCTTCTGGTCTCAGGATGATGTAGGTCTCTGGTTCATGTGGCCCTTTCTGTCTCTTGGGCTCTTAGTTGTCGTGTGGCCTTGGTGTTCTTCATTTTCCTTTGCTCCAGGTGGGTTGAGACCAATTGCTGCATCTTAGATGGCCGCTTGTTAGCATTTAAGACCCCAGACGCCACATTTCAAAGTGGGATGCAGAATGATTTCATAATAGAATTATTTTGCCAATTGACTTAGAAGTCCCCGCAAACCATGTTCCCCAGACCCCCGCACTTGCTCCGCTGACCTTTGAAGCATTCATTTTATCCCAGAAACTTCTTTGCTTTTGGTCCAGTCCAATTGAGCTGACCTTCTATGTATTGAGTGTTGTCTTTCCCTTCACCTAAAGCAGTTCTGATCTACTGATTAATCAATAAAAAACCCTCTCCCACCCTCCCTCCCTCCCCTCCTCGTAACCACAAAAGTATGTGTTCTTCTCAGGTTTACTATTTCTCAAGAACTTATAATAGCGGTCTTATACAATATTTGTCCTTTTGCCTCTGACTCATTTCGCTCAGCATAATGCCTTCCAGGTTCCTCCATGTTATGAAATGTTTCAGAGATTCGTCACTGTTCTTTATCGATGCGTAGTATTCCATTGTGTGAATATACCACAATTTATTTACCCATTCATCCGTTGATGGACACCTTGGTTGCTTCCAACTTTTTGCTATTGTAAACAGAGCTGCAATAAACATGGGTGTGCATATATCTGTTTGTATGAAGGCTCTTGTATCTCTAGGGTATATTCCTAGGAGTGGGATTTCTGGGTTGTATGGTAGTTCTATTTCTAACTGTTTAAAATAACGCCAGATAGATTTCCAAAGTGGTTGTACCATTTTACATTCCCACCAGCAGTGTATGAGAGTTCCAATCTCTCCGCAGCCTCTCCAACATTTATTATTTTGTGTTTTTTGGATTAATGCCAGCCTTGCTGGTGTGAGATGGAATCTCATCGTAGTTTTAATTTGCATTTCTCTAATGGCTAATGATAGAGAGCATTTTCTCATGTATCTGTTGGCTGCCTGAATATCTTCTTTAGTAAAATGTGTGTTCATATCCTTTGCCCACTTCTTGATTGGGTTGTTTGTCTTTTTGTGGTTGAGTTTTGACAGAATCATGTAGATTTTAGAGATCAGGCGCTGGTCGGAGATGTCATAGCTGAAAATTCTTTCCCAGTCTGTAGGTGGTCTTTTTACTCTTTTGGAGAAGTCTTTAGATGAGCATAGGTGTTTGATTTTTAGGAGCTCCCAGTTATCGGGTTTCTCTTCATCATTTTTGGTAATGTTTTGTATTCTGTTTATACCTTGTATTAGGGCTCCTAGGGTTGTCCCAATTTTTTCTTCCATGATCTTTATCGTTTTAGTCTTTATGTTTAGGTCTTTGATCCACTTGGAGTTAGTTTTTGTGCATGGTGTGAGGTATGGGTCCTGTTTCATTTTTTTGCAAATGGATATCCAGTTATGCCAGCACCATTTGTTAAAAAGGCTATCTTTTCCCCAGTTAATTGACACTGGTCCTTTGTCAAATATCAGCTGCTCATACGTGGATGGATCTATGTCTGGGTTCTCAATTCTGTTCCATTGGTCTATGTGTCTGTTGTTGTACCAATACCAGGCTGTTTTGACTACTGTGGCTGTATAATAGGTTCTGAAGTCAGGTAAGCTGAGGCCTCCCACTTTCTTCTTCTTTTTCAGTAGTGCTTTGCTTATCCGGGGCTTCTTTCCCTTCCATATGAAATTGGTGATTTGTTTCTCTCTCCCCTTAAAATATGACACTGGAATTTGGATCGGAAGTGCGTTAAATGTATAGATGGCTTTTGGTAGAATAGACATTTTTACTATGTTAAGTCTTCCTATCCATGAGCAAGGTATGTTTTTCCACTTAAGTATGTCCTTTTGAATTTCTTGTAGTAGAGCTTTGTAGTTTTCTTTGTATAGGTCTTTTACATCCTTGGTAAGATTTATTCCTAAGTATCTTATCTTCTTGGGGGCTACTGTGAATGGTATTGATTTGGTTATTTCCTCTTCGGTGTTCTTTTTGTTGATGTAGAGGAATCCAAGTGATTTTTGTATGTTTATTTTATAACCTGAGACTCTGCCAAACTCTTCTATTAGTTTCAGTAGTTTTCTGGAGGATTCCTTAGGGTTTTCTGTGTATATAATCATGTCATCTGCAAATAGTGATAACTTTACTTCTTCCTTGCCAATCCAGATACCTTTTATTTCTTTGTCTAGCCTAATTGCCCTGGCTAAGACTTCCAACACGATGTTGAATAAGAGCGGTGATAAAGGGCATCCTTGTCTGGTTCCCGTTCTCAAGGGAAATGCTTTCAGGTTCTCTCCATTTAGAGTGATATTGGCTGTTGGCTTTGCATAGATGCCCTTTATTATGTTGGGGAATTTTCCTTCAATTCCTATTTTGGTAAGAGTTTTTATCATAAATGGGTGTTGGACTTTGTCAAATGCCTTTTCTGCATCAATTGATAAGATCATGTGGTTTTTGTCTTTTGTTTTATTTATGTGATGGATTACATTAATGGTTTTTCTGATATTAAACCAGCCTTGTATACCTGGTATAAATCCCACTTGATCAGGGTGAATGATTTTTTTGATGTGTTGTTGGATTCTATTGGCTAGAATTTTGTTGAGGATTTTTGCATCAATGTTCATGAGGGATATAGGTCTATAATTTTCTTTTTTTGTAATGTCTTTACCTGGTTTTGGTATCAGGGAGCTGGTGGCTTCATAGAATGAGTTGGGTAGTATTCCGTCATTTTCTATGCTTTGGAATACCTTTAGTAGTAGTGGTGTTAACTCTTCTCTGAAAGTTTGGTAGAACTCTGCAGTGAAGCCGTCCGGGCCAGGGCTTTTTTTTGTTGGGAGTTTTTTGATTACCGTTTCAATCTCTTTTTTTGTTATGGGTCTATTTAGTTGTTCTACTTCTGAATGTGTTAGTTTAGGTAGGTAGTGTTTTTCCAGGAATTCATCCATTTCTTCTAGGTTTTCTAATTTGTTGGAGTACAATTTTTCATAATAATCTGAAATGATTCTTTTAATTTCATTTGGTTCTGTTGTGATGTGGTCCTTCTCATTTCTTATTTGGGTTATTTGTTTCCTTTCCTGTATTTCTTTAGTCAGTCTAGCCAATGGTTTATCAATTTTGTTAATTTTTTCAAAGAACCAGCTTTTGGCTTTGTTAATTCTTTCAATTGTTTTTCTGTTCTCTAATTCATTTAGTTCAGCCCTAATTTTTATTATTTGTTTTCTTCTGGTGCCTGATGGATTCTTTTGTTGCTCACTTTCTATTTGTTCAAGTTGTAGGGACAGTTCTCTGCTTTTGGCTCTTTCTTCTTTTTGTATGTGTGCATTTATTGATATAAATTGACCTCTGAGCACTGCTTTTGCTGTGTCCCAGAGGTTTTGATAGGAAGTATTTTCATTCTCGTTGCTTTCTATGAATTTTCTTATTCCCTCCTTAATGTCTTCTATAACCCAGTCTTTTTTCAGAAGGGTGTTGTTCATTTTCCAAGTATTTGATTTCTTTTCCTTAGTTTTTCTGTTATTGATCTCTAGTTTTATTGCCTTGTGGTCTGAGAAGATGCTTTGTAATATTTCGATGTTTTGGACTCTGCAAAGGTTTGTTTTGTGACCTAATATGTGGTCTATTCTAGAGAATGTTCCATGTGCACTAGAAAAAAAAGTATATTTTGCAGCACTTGGGTGGAGAGTTCTGTATAAGTCAATGAGGTCAAGTTGGTTGATTGTTGTAATTAGATCTTCCGTGTCTCTGTTGAGCTTCTTACTGGATGTCCTGTCCTTCTCCGAAAGTGGTGTGTTGAAGTCGCCTACTATAATTGTGGAGGTATCTATCTCGCTTTTCAATTCTGTTAAAATTTGATTTATGTATCTTGCAGCCCTGTCATTGGGTGCATAAATATTTAATATGGTTATGTCTTCCTGATCAATTGTCCCTTTTATCATTATATAGTGTCCTTCTTTATCCTTTGTGGTGGATTTAAGTCTAAAGTCTATTTTGTCAGAAATTAATATTGCTACTCCTCTTCTTTTTTGCTTATTGTTTGCTTGATATACTTTTTTCCATCCTTTGAGTTTTAGTTTGTTTGTGTCTCTAAGTCTAAGGTGTGTCTCTTGTAGGCAGCATATAGATGGATCGTGTTTCTTTATCCAGTCTGTGACTCTCTGTCTCTTTATTGGTGCATTTAGTCCATTTACATTCAGGGTAATTATAGATAAATAAGTTTTTAGTGCTGTCATTTTGATGCCTTTTTATGTGTGTTGTTGACAATTTCATTTTTCCACATACTTTTTTGTGCTGAGGCGTTTTTCTTAGTAAATTGTGAGATCCTCATTTTCATAGTGTTTGACTTTATGTTAGTTGAGTCGTTACGTTTTCTTGGTTTTTATCTTGAGTTATAGAGTTGTTATACCTTTTTGTGGTTACCTTATTATTTACCCCTATTTTTCTAAGTAAAAACCTAACTTGTATTGTTCTATATCGCCTTGTATCACTCTCCATATGGCAGTTCAATGCCTCCTGTATTTAGTCCCTCTTTTTGATTATTGTGATCTTTTACCTATTGACTTCCATGATTCCCTGTTATGTGTATTTTTTTTTTAATTAATCTTAATTTGTTTTTGTGATTTCCCTATTTGAGTTGATATCAGGACATTCTGTTTTGTGACCTTGTATTGTGCTGATATCTGATATTATTGGTTCTCTGACCAAACAATATCCTTTAGTATTTCTTGTAGCTTTGGTTTGGTTTATGCAAATTCTCTAAACTTGTGTTTGTCTGTAAATATCTTAATTTTGCCTTCATATTTCAGAGAGAGTTTTGCTGGATATATGATCCTTGGCTGGCAGTTTTTCTCCTTCAGTGTTCTGTATATGTCGTCCCATTCCCTTCTTGCCTGCATGGTTTCTGCTGAGTAGTCAGAACATATTCTTACTGATTCTCCCTTGAAGGAAACCTTTCTTTTCTCCCTGGCTGCTTTTAAAATTTTCTGTTTATCTTTGGTTTTGGTGAGTTTGATGATAATATGTCTTGGTGTTTTTCTTTTTGGATCAATCTTAAATGGGGTTCGATGAGCATCTTGGATAGCTATCCTTTCATCTTTCATGATGTCAGGGAAGTTTTCTGTCAGAAGTTCTTCAACTATTTTCTCTGTGTTTTCTGTCCCCCCTCCCTGTTCTGGGACTCCAATCACCCGCAGGTTATCCTTCTTGATAGAGTCCCACATAATTCTTAGGGTTTCTTCATTTTTTTTAAATTCTTTTATCTGATTTTTTTTCAGCTATGTTGGTGTTGATTCCCTGGTCTTCCAGATGTCCCAGTCTACATTCTAATTGCTCGAGTCTGCTCCTCTGACTTCCTAGTGCGTTGTCTAATTCTGTTATTTTATTGTTAATCTTTTGGATTTCTACATGTTGTCTCTCTATGGATTCTCACAACTTATTAATTTTTCCAGTATGTTCTTGAATAATCTTTTTGAGTTCTTCAACAGTTTTATCAGTGTGTTCCTTGGCTTTTTCTGCAGTTATCCTAATTTCATTTGTGATATCATTAAGCATTCTGTAAATTAGTTTTTTATATTCTGTATCTGATAATTCCAAGATTGTATCTTCATTTGGGAAAGATTTTGATTCTTTTGTTTGGGGGGTTGGAGAAGCTGTCATGGTCTGCTTCTTTAAGTGTTTTGATATGGATTGTTGTCTCCGAGCCATCACTGGGAAACTAGTTTTTCCAGAAAATCCACTAAAAAAAAAATGCAGTCAGATCCCTATCAGAGTTCTCCCTCTGGCTCAGGCTTTTCAGATGTTAATGAAGCCGCCTGGGGAGGGTGGGGGAGGGAACAGAGAGATAGGAGAGTAGCATCTCAGAATATAGCCAGAGTTTCTTGTCTTGCTTGGAATGACTATTATATCTGAGACTCCCGCAGGGCGCTTTGCCTATGTGTGCTGGCTGTGTGGAGATTGCCCCCGGGGGGTCTGGCCCGCTGGAGTCATGGTCAGATCCTCCACTTCCAGCCCCACGCCCAGCGTCAAGGCTCCCCTACTGGGACGGTGCACTCTCGACTCCAAAATCAGTCGCTGCCTCCCGGGGACTTCTCGTCCCTCCAGCCGCGTGGCCGTGCCGCCCCCGAGAACCAGTTGGGCCTCCTCCCGGGGTTAGTTCAGATGGGTGGAGCAGGTCCCCATGCTTGTGCCGTGACCGAGTGTCCCAGCTGGGATGCTGTTCTCCCCGCTCCAATACCAGTCGCCGCCTCCCAGGGACTTCTCCTACCGGCTGCGTCCCACGCCGCCCGCGCGACCCAGCTGGTCCCCTTCCCGGGGTTAGTTCAGGGGGGTGGAGCAACTCTCCGTGTTTATGCCGTACCTGCGTCCAGTCCAAATCTCTGCGGAACGGTTCCCCGGCTCGGACGCTGCTCTTTCTGCTCCAAGACCAGTCACTGCCTCCCGGGGACTTCTCCTACCGGCTGCGTCCCACGCCGCCCGTGGAACCGGCTGGTCCCCCTCCTGGGGTTAGTTCAGGGGGGTGGAGCCGCTCTCTGTGCTTGTGCCGTACCTGACTGGTACGCTGGCTCCAGGCTCTGGAAACAATCGCTGCTTCCCCGTATTAGTTCGTTCTCCGTCTCTAAGTCTGAGTTTGTTGTTCAGGGTTCGTAGATTGTTATGTATGTGATCGATTCACTTGTTTTTCCGTGTCTTTGTTGTAAGAGGGATCCGAGGTAGCATCTGCCTAGTCCGCCATCTTGGCTCTGCCCCTCTCATTGCTATGTTTTTTTAACCCATTCTTACAGCCACTGTGTCAATCTATCTCATTGAGGATCTTTGTCTTTTTTGCTGACCCTCTACCAAGCATAATGTCCTTCTCTAGGGACTGGTCCCTCTTGATAACATGTCCAAAGTATATAGGACAAAGTCTCTCCATACTTGCTTCCAAGGAGCATTCTGGCTGTACTTCTACCAAGAGAGATGTATGTGTTCTTACTTCTGGCAGTCCCTGGTATATCCAGTATTCTTTATCAGCAGCATAATTCAAAGGTGTCAATTCTTCCTCTGTTTTCTTTATTCATTGTCCAACTTTCACATGCATATGAGGCAATTGAAGATACCATGGCTTGGGTCAGGCTCACCTTCATCCTCAAGGTGACATCTTTGCTTTTTAACACTTTAAAGAGGCCTTTTGCAGCAGACCTGCCCAATGCAAGAGGTCATTTGATTTGTTGACTGCTGCTTTCATGGGCATTGATTGTGGATCTGAGTAAAATGAAATCCTTGAAAACGTCAGTATTTTCTCTGTTCATCGTAATGTTGCTTATGGGTCTAGTTGTGAGGATCTTTGTTTTCTTTATGTTGAGGTATAATCCACAATGAAAAGCGTAGTCTTTGATCTTCGTCAGTAAGTACTTCAAGTCTTCTTCACTTTCAGTAAGCAAGGTTGTGTCATCTGCATATTGTAGGTTGTTAACGAGTCTTCCTCCAATCCTGATGCTACGTTCTTCTTCATATAGTCCAGCTTCTCAGATTATTTGCTCAGCATACAGATTGAATAAGTGTGGAGAAAGGATACAACCCTGACACACACACACCTTTCCTTACTTTAAACCACATACACCAAAACCAAACCCGTTGCTGTTGAGTCAATTCCAGCTCATAGTGACCCTATAGGGCAGAGTAGAACTGCCCCATATGGTTTCCAAGGAGCGTCTAGTGGTTCAAACTGCTGACCTTTCAGTTAGCAGTCATAGCTCTTAACCACTATGCCACTAGAGTTTCCTTAAACCACATAATATCCCCTTATTCAGTTAGAAAGACTACTTCTTAATCTTTGTACAGGTTCAGTATGAGCACAATTAAGTGTTCTGAATTTCTCATGCTTTGCAATGTTATACGTAGTTTTTATGTTCCACACAGTGGAATGCCTTTGCATAGTCATTAAAACACAGGTAAACATCTTTCTGATATTCTCTGCTTTCAGTCAGGATCCATCTGACATCAGCAATGATGTCACTCATTCCACGTCCTTTCCTGAATCCGCCTTGAATTTCTTGCAGTTCCCTGTTAATGTACTGGTAAAACCGTTTTTTTTTTTTTTAAGTATCTTCAGTAAAATTTTACTTGTGTGTGATATTAATATTAATGATATCATTCAATAATTTCCACATTTGGTTGGATCACCTTTCTTTGGAATGGGCACAAATATGGATCTCTTCTAGTCGATTGGCTAGGTAGCTGTCTTCTAAATTTCTTGGCGTAGATGAGTGAATACTTCCAGAGTTGCATCTGTTTGTTGAAACATTTCAATTGATACTCCATCAATTACTGGAGCCTTATTTTTCACCAGTGCCTTCAGTGTAGTTTGCAGTTCTTCATTCAGTATCATGCCTAGGCTATCGATCTTCAAGCATTCCATTCCGTTTTTGATGACTTCCAATTTTCCTAGAGTCATACTTTGTATATTCCACGTTCTGGTTATCAATGGATGTTTGCAGCAGTTTTTTTTTTTCTCATTTTGAGTCATGCCACATCAGCAAATGAAGGTCCTGAAAGCTTGACTTTATCCACATCATTAAGGTCGACTCTAGTTCAAGGAGGCAGTTCTTCCCTGGTAGTATTTTGAGTGCCTCCTAACCTGAGAGGCTTATTTTCTGGCACTATATCAGACTGTGTCTGCTACTGTTTGTCAGGTTTCCACTGACCCTTTTTTTTTTTTTTTTCAGAAGTAGATAACCAGGTCCTTCTTCCTAGTCTGTGTTAGTCTGAGCTCCACTGAAGCTTTTCCACCATGGGTGACCCTATTGTTATTTGAAATACTGGTGGCATAGCTTCCAGAATCACAACAACATGCAAGCCACCACAGTAGGACAAACTGACAGATGAGTGGTGGCTCTTTTCGTTACTTACGAGAAACCTATGAAGCGGGTTAATAACACAGTTTAATGTATGATGAAGAAAAGCTCAGAGCAGTTGAATATATTGATCAGGTCACATAGTAAATAGTGGCCCCAGGTTTCAGATCTGTCTGATTTCAAAGTCCGTGCTTTTCTCACTCCACAATGTGCTAATAATGAGAACCATTCTATCTCTCTTTACAATGTGCTAATAATGAGAACCATTCTATCTGACTCCACAATGTGCTAATAATGAGAACCATTCTGAAAAGGGTCGAACGGCCTTGAGGGGTTGTGAGCTCTATCTCAGTGGAGGTGGGGTCTGGACCAGGAGAATGAAATATCCTTTGGACCCTTGGACCCATTACTTCTCCCTCACCTCAGGGTTCTCATTCTGTGACTTCTTGCATGTGAATTTGCGACTTTTCCATCATGTGCACCCTGGTGGCATAGTGGCTAAGAGCTCGCCTGCTAACCAAAAGGTCAGTAGTTGTAATCCATCAGCCACTCCTTGTAAACCCTATGGGGCAGTTCTGCTCTGTTCTATAGGGTGGCTATGAGTCAGAACCGACTCAGTGGCACCTAACAACAACAACAACAGTTACTCAGAGAATGCCACAGATGGAAGGGGTCAATGAGACAGTCTAAGCCAGCCTCTTGTTTTTAACTTGTTTTAAAGTTAATATTTATTTTAAAGTGATACATGCACATGTTTAAAAAAAACAGAGTTGTATATGTTGTGGAAAACATTAGTTCCTCACTCCTGATACTACCTTTTGGGGGACTAGCCACAGAGCAATATTCCTGACCTCTCGTCAGCCCTCACTCACTCCTCTCCGAACTGGATGATAATTTTATTTGGTTGATGAGTTTGAGATGAGGCCCTGGGCAGGTAAACTTCAACTCTGCCCTCCTCTTTCCTCCTGGAAGCCTGCTTTCTATGATTGGCATATATTTTGATTTGCTTCTCTGTGACATGAGTTTGATAGGAGCAGGTCACTATGTTGGGAAGCCTGGGGTGTTCCAGGTTGTTTGTTCAGTTCTGGGTTCAGAATCAGAGTCTATGGTTGTTTCACCAATGATCCTCTTCCTCCAGCCTACCTGCAAATGTCTGACTCTAAGTTGGTTCCAGAACTCTGGTGGGAGTAGTACTCCAAAAATGGCAAATAGCTGATCATGAAAATAGCAGTTTCTCAGCTCATCTTTCCCCAGTCCCTGGTACAGCTCCTCAGAAACAACCACTTTCAACTCTTTAGCCTTTTTAAAAATTTACATTTATGTTCCTAACAGTATATTCTCATACAATAGATAGATAGATAGCTGCAGTCAAGTTGACTCCCTCTCATAAAGAAGAACTTACGTACAACAGAACAAAACAGGGCCTGGTCCTGCGTCATCCTCACGATCACCAGCATGTTCAAGTTCATTGTTGTGGCTGTTGTGCCAATCCATCTCACCAAGGGTCTCCCTCACCCTCGTTAGCACTCTGCTTTACCACGCGTTATGTCCTCCTCCAGCAACTGATCCTCCTGATGGTGTGTCTAAAGCAAGTGAGTCAAACAATGTGCTATTGTGATCCAAAGGGTTTCCACTGGCTAATTTTTGAATGTAGATTTCCAGGACTTTCTTCCTAGTCTGTCATAGTCTGGAAGCTCTACTGAAACCTGTCCACTTTGAGCAAACCTGCTGATATTTGAAATACCAGTGGCATAGCTTCCAGCATTACAGCAACATAAAAGTCACTAAAAAAGAAAAAAAAAAAAAAAACCTGTTGCTGTCGAGTTGATTCTGACTTATAATGACCCTATAGAACAGGGTAGAGCTACCCCATAGGGTTTCCAAGGAGTGCCTGGTGGATTTAAACTGTTGACCTTTTGGTTAGCCGCCATAGCACTTAACCACTACACCACCGGGGTTTCCCGTAAGTCACTACAGTACAACAAACTTTCAGGTGGGTGGTGGTCTTATATATTACACGTTATCATATTAGAAGTGATCACTTGACTTACTAACATGGTAGGTAAAGATTTACTCTTTACACACCTCCTTCCTCTATATCTTATTAATGTAGTTATATGAAAAAAAATTTTTTTAATTATTCAGCCTTTACCCCATTTTGACAGTGTAAATATTGTTCTCTACTGTGCTATGGAGTGCAATGATCACATGTCCTTTCTTGTGCTGCTCTGCGTGTCTGGGCAGGTACTGTTGTTGCCTGGGTGACTTTACTGTAGGTGGATCTGCTGCTAAGACAGCGTTTTGGGGGGACGCTCCCAAATGTTGATATCTCGGGACCTTTTTCTGAGAACATCTAATTTGTTCAGAATAGAATCCTCTAGTCTCCAGCCTATGGAGCATACTGACAGTTGGCTTTGTGGGGAAGCCTGGCAGGGTTAATGGGGCAGAGGGCTCTACACTATGCAGATTTCCCAGCTCTGAGCCTTAAACTCTCTACTCTGCTGGTGTTTCTGAGTTGGAAGCCTCTCTGGCTCAATTCCTTCAGACAATCTACTGATGGCCACCTCTGAGCATGTGGTTCTGGTGGGGTGAGGTGTGCAGAAAGGAACAATTTCCTGGTTGAGCTGGATAAGGATCTAGGGGGTCAAATTTCCTGCCTCTTCATATCGAAACCTCTTGAATATGTTTTCTATTATCACTGTTTCTCTTTTCTCATCTCATGTTCTCTCCTCAATCCACCTTGTTTGGGCTTCTGACCTTAACTCTTCACTGTGGCTACCTCTGTTGGGGTACCACTGACCCTCATGTTGTAAATCCTAAAGCTCACGTCTCTGTTCTTACCTGACATTTCAGCAGTGCCCTCCTTCATAATAAACACACGTGGTCACTATTCAACAAGGTACAGACGAAAAGTCTTCCTCTCACTTTCTTCAGCCTCCAGGCTTCCCATCCTCGTCGCAAACTCTGGGGCAACCATTGTCACTAAGTTTTTTATGCATCCAGGGACAGCCTCTGCTCATATACGCACATGGGTTTGCCTAATCCTTTTCCACAAGTAGTTATATACTGTAGACAGGCCATATCCTGAACTCTATTTTTTTTATTTAAAAATATATCTCAGAGATTGATCCATGTAAGTATAGGTAACGCTACCTCATTTTTTTCTTGCTGTATAAAATTTCAATGTAGGGATATACTGTTCCATAATTTATCTACCCAGTCTCTTATTGACAGACGTTTAGCTTATTCCAACTTTTTGTCATGACAATGCTGTAATGTGCATCCTTGTATAAAACCATTTCTCATGTATGGGACTCTATCTACCGTACAGATTTCCAGAAGTGTAATTGTTGAAGCAGAAGAGATGTTCATTTTAAATTTTAATAAATATTGCCAAACCATTGTATGAATTTACACCCTTACCAATAACATAGCAAGTACCAATTTTTTTCTCACATTTTGATCCATGATGGATATGATACATTGCATCACGCATTATTCACTTCACCCTCCTATTAGAGTGCCTTCCTGTACAGCAGACGTTGGAAAACGAAAAACTACGTTTCCCCAAATCCCTTGCAGCTAGTTTTTCAGTTGTAGATCGGGTTCTGCCACTTTGATTGATGGGAAATTTGGAAGGCAGCTGGGGTAAGAGGCTATTTCCCTGCTGCGTGGCTGTTTTTGCAGACATGCAAAGTCAGCAAGTATAACGTTCTGTGCGGTTGAATTCAGTGTCCCTCACTACTTGTGCATATAAGGGGCCATCATGATGGTAGCAGCAGTCTCCTGGGTCAGAGGTAACAGCTTCTCTTGAGGGTCATGTTCTAACATTGCTCCAGCAAATATTCCTGCAGGTTTACCCTGAACAGAACCCCTCCTTATTTGTTGTGGACCCCTTTATGCTTAAAATTTCTAGAGTGGTGTGTATTTCCTGCAGATGGACCCTGATTATGATCACGTAGTCACCATTTGTGTGAATGTGTACGTGTAACATGTACATCAGTGTATACAGGTATTCTCTTGGATATATATCTAGATGTGGAACTGCTGGGCAATATGGTACCTTCATGCAAATGGTTTCGGCTCAATTCATAGCCTAAAGGTTGGTGGTTCAAACCCACTTAGTTGTTCTGGAGATGAAAAGTACTGGAGATCTGCTTCCATTAAGATTATAACTAAGAAAACCCAATGCAGCAGTTCTGCTTTGTAACACAAGGGGTCACCATGAGTCAGAATCAACTTGATGACAGCTAAAAACAATAGCATAGTAACTTATGAGTAATTTTGAGGGACTTTCCTATGGGATCGCTATGAGTCAGAATCCACTCCATGGCACACAACAACATATATAGTTTAAAGAGCCCTGGTGGCCCGGTGGTTAAAGTGCTCAGCCTCTAACTGAGAGGCCGGTGTTTTAAGCCTCTCAGCCACTCTGCGGGAGAAAGATGTGACAGCCTGCTTTCAGTCTGCTTCCATAAAGATTACAGACTTGGAAACCCTATGGGACAGTTCTACCCTGTCCTACAGGCTCGCTATGAGTTGGAATCCACTCAACAGCAATAGGTTTTGGTAGGTTTTTTTATACAGAGTTCTGGCCTTTTATTTTCTCACTCAAAAATAACTTGTGAAAATCCCTTAAACTTTTCTATTATAGCAAATTATTTTTAATGATTATTTAATGGTCGATGGCACAGATGTACCAGTTTTTCCTTCTTGTCTCCAATTCAAGGACATTTTCTTTACTTCTAAATCTTGGTTACAATGATAATGAGAGCCCTTCTACACTATTAATTCACTCAACAAACATTTATTGTTGAATATACCCTCATATGCTGGTGTTTTATTTCTATTGGAGTTTTTAAGGGAATTCCCAACAAATAGCACATTTCTTCCCCATCCAGCACATTGAAAAAATAAATAAGAAAATCATTACGGAGGCAAATATCACCTTTATCACTGGTAACAGCTAAATTAGAGGATTTTACTTTAGGTCTATCAGCCCAGTAGGACTTCTGATGGAATGCAATAACTAGGCAGACTTCTCCACCCAATCACTGCAGCACTGGGCCCTGGTGGACCTTGGTAAGGCAGGGAAGAGACCGTAGTGTAGCAACAGAACTTTTGGACTTCACAGAGAGCTTGCTCTTAAAAGAAAGGGAGCACTGGCATTGGTGGTTCAGTGGTAGAATTGAGATGTTTCAACAAATGGATGCAGTGCTAGAGGTGCTCACTCATCAATGCCAAGAAAAATGGAAGACAGCTTCCTGGCCAACTGACTGGAAGAGATCCGTATTTATGCTTATTCCCAAGAAAGGTGATCCAACTGAATGTGGAAATTATAGAACAATATCATTAATATCACACACAAGCAAAATTTTGCTGAAGATCATTCAAAAATGCTACAGCAGTATATCGACAGGGAACTGTCAGGAATTCAGGCTGGTTTCAGAAGAGGACGTGGAACCAGGAATATCATTGCTGATATCAGATGGATCCTGGCTGAAAGCAGAGAATACCAGAAGGATGTTTACCTGTGTTTTATTGATTATGCAAAGGCATTTGGCTGTGTGGATCATAACAAATTATGGATAACATTGTGAAGAATGGGAATTCCAGAACACTTAATTGTGCTCATGAGGAACCTTTACATAGATCAAGAGGCAGTTATTCCGACAAAACAAGGGGATACTGAGTGGTTTAAAGTCAGGAAAGGTGTGTGTCAGGGTTGTATCCTTTCACTATACCTATTCTATCTGTATGCTAAGCAAATAATCCGAGAAGCTGGACTATATGAAGAAGAATGGGGCATCAGGATTGGAGGAAGACTCATTGGCAACCTGCGTTATGCAGATGACACACTTTGATTGCTGAAAGTGAAAAGGACTTGAAGCACTTACTAATGAAGATCAAAGACCACAGCCTTCAGTATGGATTGCGCCTCAGCATAAAGAAAACATAAATCCTCACAACTGGACCAATAAGCAACATCATGATAAACGGAGAAAAGATTGAAGTTGTCAAGGATTTCATTTTACTCGGATCTACAATCAACAACCACGGAAGCAGCAGTCAAGAAATCAAAAGACGCATTGCACTGGGTAAATCTGCTGCAAAGGACCTCTTCAAAGTTTTGAAGAGCAAAGATGTCACCTTGAAGACTAAGGTGCGCCTGACCCAAGCCATGGTATTTTCAATCACATCATATGCATGTGAAAGCTGGACAATGAATAAGGAAGCCCGAAGAAGAGTTGACGCCTTTGAATTGTGGTGTTGGCGAAGAATATTGAATATACCATGGACTGCCAAAAGAATGAACAGATCTGACTTAGAAGAAGTACAACCAGAATGCTCCTTAGAGGCAAGGATGGTGAGATTGCATCTTATATACTTTGGACATGTTGTCAGGAGGGATCAGCCCCTGGAGGCGGACATCACACTTGGCAAAGTTCAGGGTCAGTGGAAAAGAGGAAGACCCTCAAAGAGGTGGATTGATACAGTGACTGCAATAATGAACTCAAGCAGAACAATGATAGTAAGGATGGCACAGAACTGGGCAGTGTTTTCGTTCTGTTGTGCATAGGGTCGCTATGAGTTGGAGCCGGCCGGATGGCACCTAACAACAACAGTAAGGGGGTAGAACTGAGCTAATTATGCTGGTTACTTGTTCCTGATGTACTAGAAAAGTCTTCTCTTTGCTGCAGGTGGGGGGGTGAATAAAAGGCCAGAGAATGTGCTTAGGAATCATCCCACTTCAGGATAGAAATAAAAAATTATTTCCTTCTCACCTTTTCTATGGGCTAGGTTCCTGGAAGTGGAATCAGAAGGAAAAGAGTACATATTTAAATATAACTGTTATTGCCAGACAGCTTTCCAAAGGCACATGGCATTTCCACCAGCAATGTCGGAGTGTCCCCTCACACCTAGGGCAGGATTGTAGATTCTTTCAGCTTTGTTTGGTGATGGGTATAAAGCAGTATCTTCATGTTACTTCCGTTAGCTGTTTTTTTTTTTTCTTTTTTCCGTGAAATATTAGTAATTTTTGTGCCTTTCTTCTTGAAGCAATTTCTTTTTTTGGCTTCCAAGGCAACACACTGTTTTCTTCTCCTTTCTCATCGATTGCTCCTTTTCAGTCTCCTTGTTGGTATCTCCTCTTATGATCAGCCTCAAACACTGAAATGTTTTTTGAGCTTTGTCCCTAACACGCCTGTCTTTTCTTTTTATGAACTCTCATTGGTGACCTCATTCTGCCCCATAGCTTTAAATCCTCTGATGACTCCAAGTCCATGCCTCAGGTCCTGACCTCTGTACTGGACTGTAGACTCCTCTCCAACCCACTATCTGACATCTCCACATGGGGCTGTAATAGGCATTTCAAATTCAACTTTGCCAAAATAGAATTTTTATTACTCTTCTCCGACCAGTCTGTCCTCTAATCTTCTTCGTCTCAGCAAATGGCACCATGACTCATCTAGCTTCTCAGACCAAAATACTGTGTGTTCGCCAAGATTTCTCTCCTTCATTTCTCACATCCAATACATAAGAAGTTAGGCTGACTTACATCCAAGCATGTCACAAATCCATTTCCTTCTCTCAAGTGCCACTGCTACCACAACAATATAAGGCACTGTCATTTGACCCCTGAACGATTATAATAGCCTCCGAATTGCTTCTTTCTTGACATTCTTTCTGTCTGTCCCAAATGTGACCTGCGACTTAGGACACTATCTCCTGCTATGGAAGCTGGGAATGTAGACCCTTTTGTGTCAGCCTCACCTGCAGGTAGAACATGGGCTCCATTAGTCAGAGACAGCCTCCTGGACTTTGAGAAGAAGGCCGTGAACGACTGAAGAGAATCCACGCCGGTGTGGGTGGTGGTAGTGTCAAGGTAGAGTCTCCGGAGTCGCAAGGACAAGCAGTTGTAGTAGTAGCCTCAGGGTTCTGGTCCTGGCCAGTCCAGTGCTCAGCTGGACAGGACCATTACTAGGCCAGGTCTGAGGCACAATTTGGAGTATCATTTCTGGCTTCGTTGCTTCTGAGCCTGGTTCTTCAGGCTCCCTGGTGATGGTGATGGTAAGTTACCCTTATCCTTTTAATGAGTGCTTGTTAAAATTACAACACCTGGAGTTGCTTTATGTTGCTTACCACCATGAACCGTGACCGATACTGGCAGTCTTGCCTCACGGACCCCTTTACACTCTATTCTCCAGACAAAGGGATCTTTTTAGAACATGGTTGGATCACATCACCTCACTTCCTTCTTTCATTTAGTATAAAATTGCACCTGTTTTCCCCGGTTTACAAAACTCTCCATGACCTGAGCCCTGCACAGCACTTTGAGCTACTTGCTTACAGCCTTACCCACCCCTGACCTGCAGCCACACTCACCTTCTCGCCGATCCATGAGCTGACTGAGCACGCGCTTGCTTTAGGGACTTGGCATTCCTGTTCCTGCTGCCGGAGTTACTAGGCTCCCTGATTTCTACATAGCTAGCTGGCCTCTTCCTTCCAATTAATCTTGTCCTAAATGTCACTTCCTTCAAGAGGCCTTTCTTAACTACCCAGTCTAAACCAAATACTCACTCCCTTAGAAATGTGAGTTCCTGTCCTGCTAGAGCCGTCTGTCTTTGGGATCTTTCCTTTTGCCTTTAAAACTGTATTTCCCACCCAGATACCGCCCTTTGAATTGTCTACTCAGCACTTATCACTATCTATGCTTTTCTTATTTACATAGATATTTGTTTATTATCTAATTTTCCCAGCTGGAATATTAGCTCTGAGATAACAGATACCTGCTGTGTTCACTACAGCAGCAGCACTACACAGAGCATTGCCTGGGAGAGCGTAGGTGTGGGCTTTAGAGCCCTGTGGTACTTCCAGCCCTGTGCCTCACACCTGTCTTCCATTCACCAGGCTCCTCCAAGAGCTCAGCCTCTCTGGCTTTCTTGGTGGCAGATTGGCTTGGCTCACTTTTCATCTCTGTCCTATCTAAAGGTACTTAAGGTTTTCATCTCTTTTCCTCTGTTAACTAGCTAAATCTCCTCCATCTCTTTTCATCTTCCAAAAACTTCTTGAAATCTCTTGTCCACTCAGGTCTCTTTTTTCCTTTGCCTTATACCTTTGTGCTTTTTAGAAAACTCCTTTATGGTTTCAGTGAGGTTTTGATAAAGAGAGGAGTTAGGCGTATGTGGTCTCTCTTCCTTGTTAAACTGGAATCTTAACTACTTCATTTCGTGGAGAAGGATATAGGGTTCAAAGGCAGAAAGTGAAGATCTCAAAGTCATTCAGCCAAAGCAGGACTGGAGCTCAAGTTTCTAGAGTTCTGGACCAGGGCTCTGTCCGCTGTCTTCATACCTCTACCACAGATTTGGATAACATTCTAGGGTCTTCAGGTCATGCCCCACATACATTGTTTGAAGGCCACTATAAGTCATGGGACTCATGTCCTAGTGCAGTCAGTAAATACCTACTTTATCCAAGTGCTATTCAGTAAAGCTATTGCACTGACAGAGAGGTGCCACTTTCTCCTGAAGGTGTCCTACTTGACTGAAGCCCATACGTAGTTCAGTGGCTGCGTAAAAAACGTAGCAGGCCCTGGGCAGCAGGAAGGCTGAGAATTCAGCCCACAGGGGACAAAGGTGTGGTCTCTTCTCAGGCCTCCTTCTTACGTGCTTTCAAGTCCTGCTTCTCCCACTTACTAGCTAAATGGAAATGAGAATGGAAGTCAGATATATTTTGATGATATTGACACCTTAGTGCTATTGCTATTTGATTCTAAACTGTGATGATGAGGAGGAAAAGCAGTATTGGAAGGGTGAGTTTTTACTCCCAAATAACACACCTTAGGAAATCTACCATCAGCCCATGCATCATCCTGACTCTCCAGGAACATAGCCCACAGGTCAGGTCCTCCAGCAGCTGGATTGCTTTCCCAGTCTTCTCCAAGGTACATGCTTTAGAATCTGAGGTGTTGGGGCATTACCTGGGACCTTGAGGAGGAGGACTCTTCCCCCACTTTCCCATTTCCTGATGCAGCTTATTTTTTACTCTGTCTTAATGAAAGCCTGAGGCTCTGTTCTCAATAATCTTTCCAACTGGGCTGCAGCCACTCATAGGAGGGAGGCAGAGCAGTCTGGATATTTGCTTCCCAAGGTCATTAGGGTGATTCTAGGTTCAACGGGAAGCCAAGGACAGCCAGGTTTGTCTTTCCTACTGACCTGGCTACAGCTCTGAGTGCTCTCACCTTCTCCTCTTGACTTAGGAATTGTGTTTGTACTAGAAGTCCCTATAAAATGGGATTCTGCTAACAGCTAATGAAAAAGATTGGGAAACCATGGTGCCAACATCATGCTGAGACTTGCTTGGTGAATAATTTCTTTTCTACATTATGGGAAAGTTATTAATCTATTTAGAGCCCCTGGGCCCCACTTACCTGGCTAAGATCTGGGTAGGAGCTGGCCCTCATTTCTTACTTGGATGTAAAAAAGAAGGCTAGTCATTTGTCCAAGGCTGGTCGTACTCTTGTGGATAAAATAATCAAGTCTTCTTAGGTATAAAATTCAATACCCGTAAAACTCTGTCACTGTTGAGTTGATTCTGACACATGGCAACCCTATGTATTACAGAGTAGAATTGATCCATAGAGTTTCCTTGGCTCTCATCTTTACGAAAGCAGATTTCCAGGCTTTTCTTCTGTGGACTGGCTAGGTATGTTCAAACCACCAACCTTTATATTAGTAGTCAGGTGCAAACCGTTTGCTCCAATCTACTTAAAATTAAATGCAAACGTCATAAAAACACATTTCAAAACCTCAGACAGGTATATTCAATGATTCTATGGAAACAACAGAATCAAAATCATCTATTGGACCACGAGATTACAATTTAGTTGAGATGAAAAATCACTAAACCACAGAGGCTTGAGCTTGTCCTTCATTAGAGTACATAGTTCCAGTTCTAATGTTTAAATTAGTCAAAATATTTGAAAGGAGGGTGTTTCATCTGGAGATTAGAAGTGTAAAGAGGTGTGGCCACTGTCTTTCCATAAACATTGCCCCAAGGAAGAGAGGCAAGATTTGTTCTCTGTTTTTCCCAAGAGACAGCAAAGGACGGTGAGGGAAGTCTCAGGGAGGTTGGCTTCAGTTCAGCATGAAGGATACTTTAGCTGCCAGAGGTGTGCAGGAAGAGTGGCCGTCCCAAGAGGTATTGTAGGCAGAGGCTGGGGGGCTGCTCGTCAAGGCTAATGTAGCAGGCTGTGAAATCTCGGAAGGGAGGGTTGACTAGATGGTTCCCAGAGTCCCTTCTAACCCTGAAATTTATAAACACAAGTCACCTCTGAATCTCTGCTCTAAATTAGATGAATAGCATACCCAACTCTTTTTTCTCTGAGGGCAATGCCAAGAGAATACAGGTTCCTCTCATTAGCACATTCTCAAAGGGTTAGGTAGTTAACATTGTTTGAGTCTCTCACTCTCAAATTTATCAAAAACCATTTCAAACAGAAATTACTTTTTTTCTCACACCATACAATCTCTCAGGAGTATTTCATGCTGTAAGGGAGATAAAAGGAGAAGCAGGACTTACTGATCACCCTAGGGTCTTACAGACCATGTGTAGTATTTGTCATCATGTTCGCTGTGAGATCCTGTGGGGTACGGACAGTGTGTATTTGTCTTCTTTGCCTTTTTCACCCCAACTGCTAATAAAAAAAAAAAAAAAAGTTTTTTTTTTTTTTTTATTAAGAATCTATAAATTAGTGGTTACCGGTAATTATTTCTTAAATATTGACTGAAGCAATTCTTACTACAAGCTTGTAAGGCTGTAACTAGTAAGTTTTGGATTTTACAGATGCCTCTAAAAGCTCAGGGAAGTTAAATAAATTTCTCATGTTCATAACGTCCATGGAGCCCTGGTGGTGCAGTGGTTAAGAGTTCAGCTGCTAACCCAAAGGTCAGCAATTCAAATCCAGCAGGCACTCCTTGGAAACCCTATGGGGCAGTTTTACTCTGTCCTGTAGGGTCACTATGAGTCGCAGTAGACTCGACGGCAATGGGCTTTGGTTTTGGGGATCATGTCCATATGTGACAGAACTTGGATTTGAACCTAGTAATGCTTAACCCCAGGAAACCCTGGTGGCGTAGTGGTTAAGTGCTACGGCTGCTAACCAAAGGGTCGGCAGTTCAAATCCACCAGGCGTTCCTTGGAAACTCTATGGGGCAGTTCTACTGTGTCCTATAGGGAATCGACTTGACGGCACTGGGTTAATGCTTAACCCCAGGTTACACTCTTTTCAACACCTTGTGCTAGTCTGTCTATAAAGAGAACTTAAGTTTATTTGTCCTAAAACGGTCTCATTTGGGTTTCAAAGAACGCTTTCATGTCCTGGTGCCCCTACAGTCTTGGTAAAGTAGTTGACTTGGACATAGTCCTTGTCGCTCTTTATCTGACTAGTAATTTTAAGATAGTCACGTGAGAGACGGATGCCATTCAATTCAAATGAACAATTGGACCCTGTATTTGTTCCTATCGCTATGTAACAGTTATCCAAAATTTAGTGTCTTAAAACACAAAAATATTCATTATCTCAGTTTCTGCGAGTTGGGGATCCAAGCATGGCTCAGCTGGGTCCTCTGGCTCAGGGTCTCTCACCAGGCTGCAATCACGGAATCAGCCCAGGGTCTGGGGTCAGTCAACTCCAGGCATGGCTAGGGTGGGATCCTCTTCCATGCTCACTCATGTGACTATTGGGCAATCCTCAGGTCCTGGTGGGTGTTGGCTGGAGACATTAGCTTCTTGCTATGTGAATCTCTCTGTTGACTACTCACAGTATGGCCACTAGCTTTCCCCAGAGTGAGGGGTCTGAGAGAGAGACACAGCAACTAGTGACAAAGACAAAAGCCATCATATTTTTGTAACCTAATTTCAGAAGTGACATCCCATCACGTTTTACCATATTCTGTTCATTAGAAGTAAGTCACTTGGTCCACCCCACATTCAAGGGGAGGGGACTACTTAAGGGCGTGAGTACCAGCAGGCAGCAATCACTGGGAGCCGCTGTCCAGACTGCTTACCGCAGGCACCTGCTACGTGCCAGGCACTGTTCTAGGCCTTGTGTTACAAAGATGAATATATAGTTCCTGACATCAAGGACCTTATAACTGAGTAGGAGAAGCAGATAAACAAATTTATTTTGATATAGTATGATATGCACAATAATACAAATATTTAAGGTGTAGTACAGCAGCCTGGAGAAAGAATGATTCGACTCTGTTGCCAAAGAGTGGAAAGAGAGAAGCCAGGGAAGGCTTCCTGGAGGAGGTAAAATATGAGCTGATATTTGAAGGATAAGTAACTTCTCACCAGTCCTGGCAGAAGTTCTCTAAGACCAAATTGCACACAGAATTGGCTCAGCTGGCAGCCCCAGAATTTATGGGGCTCCTTTCCCCATGGTAAATGTCTACATTTACTCATCAAAATACCCTAGAGGAATGTTTCAGCATCAGAAGTACAGGGCACCATGGTCTACTCTGACAGCAGTATTAATATTAAAAGTAAATATGAGGATTGTTTCAACATTGTGTCCCAGTCAGACTGCATTATGCTCTTGCCAGAATAGCCTTGTAAACATCAAATTTCGAGAAAGTGAAGGAAATTATGTTAATCATATTCCTAAGAGCACTCAAGCAAAAGGGCTGTTTATTGAAAATATTGATGTGATGGAAAAAAAAAAAAACTGTTAGAGTGATCATTCCTTTGGGGCTTTCTGGGATGTCACTGAGGGAATTTAAAGAGACTTCCATTTGATGTTGGGATGGATTGACAGATTAAGGATGTCAGCAGCATCAAGCCAGGTCAGCAAGTGAAGGACGTGCAGTGAGAACTTGATTAACGCACCTTGGCAGGAAAAATCTTCCACAAGTCAGTTAGGGCCCTTGCCGGGCGAGTAGATATCATTGTCCAGGATATAGGTGAGCGGGGGCAGAAATTGAAAAGGAAAGGGCAGCTCAGATACTGACCCTCAAGTGGGAGGGTCTGGGAATCCTGGCCAAAGAGAAGCAGAGTTTCCAGGGCTCCCAGTGCTTGCTTGTGTGGCACATGCTGGCAGAAGCCACTCTGTCTCAGCCCCTTTGTCCCCTGGACTTCCCACCCTCCGGTCCCCACTCCCCCTACCTTGCATCGCAAGTCTTTACCATTCTGGCTTCCAACTAAACCCTGCTTCCTCGGGGGCTTTGTCGGTGTTCACCACAGAGTTGGGGCCGCCTCCTGGAACCTTAGTATAATGGAATAAAATGTTGCCGTTCTCATGACTGTTGGTGTCTTTGAGTCCATTGTTGCAACCACTCTGTCTATTCATCTCATTGAGGGTTTTCCTTGCCTTCACTGGCCCTCCACTTTACCAAACCGGATGTACCTCTTTAGCAATCAATCCCTCCTGATGATACGTCCAAAGTCAGTAAGTCAAAGGCATGGACAATATTCTGTGATCCACGGGGTTTTCATTGGCCACTTGTCAGAAGTAGATTGCCAGGCCTTTCTTCCTAGTCTGTATTAGTCTGGAAGACCCTCTGAAACCTGTCCACCATGGATGACTCTGCTGGTGTAATACCGATGACATTGCTTCCAGCATCATAGCAACATGACAAACTGACAGATGGGAGGTAATGGACCTTGGGGGCGAAGGCTCTATAATTTTATCACTAATTATTTGGGTCTGGAATGATGTCTGGCAGAGTTGTTACTCAGTAAAGTTTTACTGAAAGCTTTTGAATGGACAGAATGTTCCAGAAATAAAGATACTTACTTATATCCGTGGACATAGTTGCTGTTATCAGTTGAGCATACAATTTGGAGGATTGCTTCTGGAATCAGGCTCCCTGAGTTTGAATCCCAGTCCAATCACTTCCTGGCTTTTTGACCTTGGCCAAGTTAGTTCATTGCTCTTGAACTCAGATTCTTCAGCTGTGGAGAAATGGAAAGAACAACAGAACCCGCATATGCTGTTGCATGTTGTGCTAATGTATGTAAGGAGCTTAGATTTGTGTCAAGCACATGGGAAGCTCTAAGTAATGGTTAACCATCATCACTAAACTAGGCCTACTACCCGTTGCTGTCGAGTCAACACTTACTCATGGCAACCCACATGTGTCAGAGTACAGCTGTGCTCCAAAGGGCTTCCAATGGCTGATTTTCTGGAAGTAGATTGCCAGGCCTTTCTTCTGAGGTATCTCCAGGTGAACTCAAACCACCAATCTTTCAGTTATCAGCAGAGCATGTTAACCCTTTGCACCACCCAGGGACTCCAACCAGTTGCTGTGGATTTGATTCCGACTTATGTCACATTCTCCAGTATATAATTTAAGACTCTACTGGCTGCAAGTTAACAAAACCTAACTTGAATTATCTTAAGAGTAAAAGGGTTCCCAAGAGCAATAGCAAGTGTAGGCTGGATCAGATCTGGGAAAGTGACAGGAAAATACCTCGACGGATGATCTCTCAGGTGGTCTCCCAGCCCCATCTCTCCTTTCTCTCTTTGTGTCAGCTTGTTCTTCTCTCCCTGTGACTTGCTTTCTCTGCTTCTTTGTACACATGGCGGAAGCAGACTACTCCACTGCCTCTGATATCATAAAAGCCAGTTTAGGAGAGAGAACCTGGTTTGGCACATTCGGATCCTATGTACCCATCCCGGGTCCAATCAATGGTGGCTGTGTCATGAGTCGCTAGCATAAAAATGTCTCCAGAGACCTATGTCTCTGAATGGAGAAGAACAGTTCTCAATAAAACAGCATCATTGTGCTTTGGGTCCACATCCCAGAAAAGGTCCACTACACATCGAATTAATCCTTCATGGCACATAGTGTGGGTTACCCCCAATTGACATCGTGTTCAAGTTACCATGAGCCACACTTGCTACCATCTTTTTTTTGGCACATCTTGTCATTATCATTCACAGATGCTCACTCACAGATGTTCAAAGATTGGATTTCTAAAGATACTGATAATAAAATGCAATAATTATGAAAACTAAAAAAAAAAAAAAAAGGTATCTGACTTACGTCAGAGCTGACCTATGAAGGAGCCTTCATGATGGAACCCTGTTTTAAGTTGGGGACTATCTGTACTCCCATTTTGAGTTAAGGAAACTGAGACTCAGAAAGGTTTATTGTTATTTTGAGGTTTTAGGGTAATGGGTGTCTTGTGTTTCCTTCTTGATGCTTTTCCCTGTATTTCCTCAATTTTCTTCCATGAGCAAATATATAAAAACAAAACTTTATCAAAGTACTTCTTTAGATGTAAGCTTCCTGCATTATAGCTCCCTTTGGGGCTTCCAGGAGATGATACTTCAGAGGCACAAACACAACACTAGTAACTTCTGAGAGAGTTGTGTGGGAGTGATAACATAACAGAGGGGTGGGCCAGGCGTATGGCCACCTACTTAAGTGAATAAGTGTGCATCAGGACACTCAGGCTTTATCTTGGTTAAAGCATTCAGCTGATGCATTTTTATGGGTAGATCATTATGACTTGTTTAAAAATACTCTATTTGTACCAATACAATGACCAGTATTTAAATTTATTTAAAAATAGCTTCTTCATTATGAAAGAATCTAAAAAAAAAGAAAAAGCCCTAAAAGTTTTAAGAAATATATAAAGACGTTTGCAGAAGTGGTTAATTATACACTCTGCAAAGCCATTATGGGCATATTTATTATTTTGTTTTAGGAATTAGATGCAACATTCTTGAGTGAGAATAATAGCAAATAACAAAAGCATCAGGAAAGAAATCAGCACAAATGGAAAAAAAATAATCTTTTTTTTTTTTTTTTTAAAGGATTGTGTAGAAGGAAGAGATGACACAATGTCTTTGGGGCCCGGGGGATTTGATCTGAAAGAGTCTCCAGCGCTTTGTATGAGGGTCCTGGAAAGGGTGAATGTAACTTGATCGTGAGATATAGTTGTTATGTTTGGTTACCCTCTGTTTCTCTGGCTCCAGCCCCCACTTCTTTTCTTTTTTATGAATTCTGCTGCCTGTAAAATTTCTCCTGAGTATTTTATTTTCTTTGGCATCCCCTGGGCATCTCACTTGAAGTAGCATGCCGACTTAGGCAACATGCTGGTCACTGTTTTCTTCCTGGCTCATCTTCTCCCTCTCCTACCCTGGGTTCCCCTGCATTCAGGAAGTACTCTTCCACGTACTCTGGTTACTCCCGTGCCTGCTGGGCTCTGCTACCTTTACTGGCCACCCTGCCGCTTCACCTGGATTCTAGCATAGCTGGCAGGCACTCCCACCTCTGCTGGGCGCTGGCCCCCGCTAAACACTGCTGTCCGTGCCAGGCAGCCCCGCCATGCTGCCCTGGTCCCCTGTTGACATACAGGAGCTCTCGGACTGTAAAAGCCAGGTGACGGTTGGTGATAAAGCCAGGAGACAGCCATCTCCTGTATCTTTCAGAGGTTTTAGTGAACTAGATTTTTTTTCTTGTATTTTGTCTCCTGACCGTAGGACTCACTGTATGTCGGTCTGTGAGGCTTTGAACCTGGAGACAAATTTGAGCAACAATGTCATGTAACTTGTTCCCTTGAACTCCCCGTCCTCTTAGTATGCTTCTTTCCCTGGAGATAGCTCTGTCTCTCATGCAAGCAGAATTAGGCAGGTCTGCTCTGCCCGTTCAGTAAACATGCCCCAAACTAACACCCACTGCCATGGGTTAGATTCCAACTCATAGCAACCCTACAGGACAGAGTAGAACTTCCCCATTGGGTTCCCAAGGCTGTAACCTTTACAGAAGCAGAATTCTACATCTTTTTTCCACAGAACGGCTGGTGGGTTGGAACTGCCGACCTTTCAGTTAGCAGCCGAGTGCTAACCACTGTGCCACCAGTGCTCCTTACTAAATCTGAGTGGCCAATGTAGCTTAGACTCACTCTGGCGTCTGCATCACATTTCTATAGGCTTACACTGAATCTGAAGTATGAGACTTAACCTCATTCTGTAAGCCACACACTACGTTCAAATTCAAGATTGATTTAACATCTATTGGGCATTTGCTCTACACTGGGCACTGTTTTTGTGTGCCCATGTTTTCCTTTTACATTTGTTTTCTCGACATTATTCTCACAATAGAGCCCCCCCCTTTTATAATTATCAAAATAAGATTTAGAATGATTAATCATTTATCAACTTAGTTGTTAGGTGCCATCAAGTCAGTTCTGACTCATAACAACCCTATGCACAACAGGACAAAACACTGCCCGGTCCTGAGCCATCCTTAAAATTGTTGTTATGCTTGAGCTCATTATTTCAGCCACTGTGTCAATCCATCTCATTGAGGGTCTTCCTCTTTTCTGCTGACCCTGTACTCTGCCAAGCATGATGTCCTTACCCAGGGACTGATCCCTCCTGATAACATGTCCAAAATATGTAAGACGCAGTCTCGCCATCCTCGCCTCTAAGTAGCATTCTGGTTGTACTTCTTCCAAGACAGATTTGTTCATTCTTTTGGCAGTCCATGGTATATTCAATATTCTTCGCCAACACCACAATTCAAAGGCGTCAACTCTTCTTCGGGCTTCCTTATTCATTGTCCAGCTTTCACATGCATATGATGTGATGGAAAATACCATGGCTTGGGTCAGGCGCACCTTAGTCTTCAGGGTGACATCTTTGCTCTTCAACACTTTGAAGAGGTCCTTTGCAGCAGATTTGCCCAATGCAACGCGTCTTTTGATTTCTTGACTGCTGCTTCCATGCTGTTGATTGTGGATCCAAGCAAAATGAAATCCTTGACAACTTCAATCTTTTCTCCGTTTATCATGATGTTGCTCATTGGTCCAGTTGTGAGGATTTTTTTTTTTCTTCATGTTGAGGTATAATCCGTACTGAAGGCTGTGGTCTTTGATCTTCATTAGTAAGTGCTTCAAAACTTCTTCACTTTCAGCAAGGAAGGTTGTGTCCTCTACATAACACATGCAGGTTGTTAGTGAGTCTTCCTCCAATCCTGATGCCCTGTTGTTCTTCATATAGTCCAGCTTCTCGGGTTATTTGCTCAGCATACAGATTGAATAGGTATGGTGAAAAGATACAACCCTGATGCACACCTTTCCTGACTTTAAACCACATAGTATCCCCTTATTTTGTTAGAAAGACTGCCTCTTGATCTATGTAAAGGCTTCTCATGAGCACAGTTAAGTGTTCTGAATTTCCCATTCTTTGCAGTGTTATCCATAATTTATTATGATTCACACAGTTGCATGCCTTTGCATAGTCAATAAAACACAGGTTAACATCCTTCTGGTATTCTCTGCTTTCAGCCAAGATCCATCTGACATCAGCAATGATATCCCTGGTTCCACCTTGTCTTCTGAATCCGGCCTGAATTTCTGGCAGTTCCTTGTTGATATATTGCTGCAGCCACTTTTGAGTGTTCTTCAGCAAAATTTTGCTTGCATGTGACATTAATGATATTGATCGATAATTTCCACATTCAGTTGGATCACCTTTCTTGGGAATAGGCATAAATATTAATCTCTTCCAGTCGGTTGGCCAGGAAGCTGTCTTCCATATTTCCTGGCATAGACGAGTGAGCACTTCCAGTGCTGCATCTGTTTGTTGAAACATCTCAATTGATATTCTGTCAATGCCTAGAGCCTTGTTTTTTCACGAATGCCTTCAGAGCAGCTTGGACTTCTTCCTTTAGTACCACCGATTTCTGATCATATGCTACCTCTTGAAATTAGTAGGATGAATAAATAGTACTGTAACATGAGCCAGTTCCCAGCTGCTATCCTGTCGATTCTGACTCATGGTGACCCCATGTGTTGCAGAGTAGAACTGCTCCATAGGGTTTTCCAGGCTGACCTTTCAGAAGCAGATCACCAGGCCCTTCTTCAGAGGTGCCTCTGGGTGAGTTCAAACCTTTGGGTTACTAGTTGAGCACTTAGTGGTTTGTGCCACTCAGGGTTCAAGACAACATGGACAGATAATCAGAATAATCTCAAATTAACATGGCCAAATCAATTCTTCACAGACCTTTTTTTTTTTTTCCTTACATGTCACCATTCTCAGGAAGTGGAGCTACCAACCACCAGATGCTTAAACTGGAAATTGAGTCACCCTTGATTTCTCTGTTTACTGTGTGCACCTCGATAAGGGCGCCAACAAATCCCATTGTCCCTACCCCCCAATGCCTTGCATTCATCCAACGCTCTTTATTGAGTCTTAAACCGAAGTCAGTATCAACTTTTGTTACTGCTACAGTCTGCTTCTACTCACCAGAGAAATCTTTTAATAATATACATGAGATCATGTCACTTCTCTGCCTAAATCTCTTTGATGCTTTTCCACTGCTCCTAGAATAAAATATCAAGTCTTGTAAGCCCCTGCTTCATCTGGCTCCTCCTGACTCACAAATCTGATCTCATTCCACTCCCCCTCTAGCTCCTTTGCTTTAGCTACTTGGAACTCCTTTCTGTTCTTCAAATATTACAGCAAGCTCTTTCCAACTCCTGGCTTTTGCATTTGTTTTTCCTTCCTGGAATTTTCTCTCTCCAGCTTGTCACATGATGGTTTCATTATTTTCTTTATGCCCCAGTGCAAATGTCACCTTGAAGGGGACTTCTCTGACCGCATTATCCTTAATTGTCTCCATTGTTTGCCTGCTCCCTCCCCTTCTTTTTGCTGGTGTATCGGAAGCTTTCTGTTTCTTACAAACTACCCCACTGCCCAAAAATCAAAATGATTAAAAGGAACCTGGAATTTACTGGCTCCTGTAAGTGGAGAGTCATAGCTGAATCTGGGGACTCAGGTGTGAACATCAGAACAGTCTTCATCTTTCAGCCTGGTTCTCCCTACATGTTGGCTTTATTTTCTCCTATTTCAAGTGAGCTTCCTCCCTGTGGTCAGGACCTGTGACCATCAATAGCTTTACGTTTGCATTATTCTAGATCAGCAACTGATGTAAAGAGACAGCCACATGGAAAATGAATACAGGAAAGGTTGAACTCTAAGGGAAAAGTATGAGACTGAAGAATCAATGTTGGGCAGGCAGAGGTTATAAATACCACAATGCCAGTCACTCTCTGTGTCGTTATCCTATTTACTTTGTCCATGAAACATAATAGTCTAGTGTTTTCCCTTTATTTGTGTTCTTTTTACTGTCTATCTTCCCACTGGGATATAAATTCTATCAGAACAGGTGTCTTGATTTTCTTTCAGAAAGCTAGAATATGGTTGGCAATAAATACCTATTGAATGACTGGATGCTGAAGGAAATGCAGTGGCAGGACAGGGATTTAAACCCAAGTTCTTTAAGCCATATTCACTCTTCTCTCCACCACATCACACTTCTTAAAGTCATCAGGTCAAAACCTCCCTCTGAGCTTGCAAGTTCCTCAAAGACATCCATCTTGGTGAAATGTAGTAGCATTAATGAAACATTTGGGTTTGTTATTGATCAGTCAGTACTGCCAGAGTTCTTCTCCATTATAATTTGGCTCTCTCTATCCTTACCACCCTGATGGCATAGTGGTTAAGAGCTATGGCTGCTAACCAAAAGGCTGGCAGTTCAAATCCACCAGGTGCTCCTTGGAAACCCTATGGGGCAGTTCTACTCTGTCCTTTAGGATCACTATGAGTCGTAATTGACTTGATGTCAACGGGTTTGGTTCTTTGGTTTTATCCTTACCATATAGAATAATGTGTAACACAGGAGCTGCCAAGTAGATTACTGAATGAGTAAATGAATGAATTCAATTCAGGAGTTTTTAGTCTCATTTTTTCTGTAGTTACACCTCAGTGCATTGTAACTTGTTGCCATTGAGTCGATTCCAACTCATAGTGACCCTATAGGACAGAGTAGAACTGCCACATAGGGTTTCCAAGGAGCCGCTGGTGAATTCAAACTGCTGACCTTTTGGTTAGCAGCTGATCTCTTAACCACTATGCCATCAGGGCTCCTAATACATTGTACAGTTTCTAAATTCATTTACTAAGAGTCTCCATTTTATCATCAGTGACATACTAATATTGATCGACCTGTTTCATAAGGCTGTTTGAATATTTATTAAGTTTTTCTTGCAATGTAAACATATTCATTTGCCACCTGTTATTAGATGAAGGGAGGACGTCTGTCTCCCTGATTTGGCTGAACAACTCTGGCAGGGATTTCTGGCTGTTCACTGAAATTCACGTTTTCTTCTCGCCAGGCACACAACTGGACTACGTTCTCCAATGTCCATTTCAATGAGTTGAGACGATGTGACTTAATTCTAGCTAATGGAATATGAGTAAAGTACTCAGTACTGAGTAGGCCTGGGCCATGAAAAACCTCTATACATGATTTTCCATGTTCTTTGTCTCTTCCTTTCACTGACATGGAGACAGGTGTCTAGCAACCTTAGAAGCCACCAGTTGACAAAGGCAGAGTCTCCATCAGCTTGAGTCCCTGGTGGCTGTACCTGACTGACCTGTTTACCCTTCAAGTTCTGTTACATGGTTAAAGAAATAAATTTCTATTGTGTTTGAACTATTATACCTTTGGTGGTTTATTTGTTAGAACAATTGTTGTTGCTAGGTGCTATCGAATCTGCTCCGACTCACAGCCACCCTATGTACAACAGAACAAAACACTGCCCAGTCCTGCGCCATCCTCAAAATCATTGCCATGTGCGAGCCCATTGTTGCAGCTTATGTGTCAAGCCTACCTTAAATAATATAGCAAATAGGCCAACTGTTTTTTTCTTATCCTTACATCCTGCCATGGTTATTTCTACTTGATTTATTTAGTGTCTATTGGAATCTGACTAGTTAAATTCACTAGATTTTGTTATATATTTCCTTTGTTCCATGTAACTCTTCTTCTTGATAGGGAATAGACATAAAAGCTTTCCTTTGAGCATAACGACCTTCCCTCCATACCACAATAAGGAGACCGCGAACATAGTGTCTTATCTGGACCTCAGAAGATTCCATGGTCTGTCACATCCTAACAGAATTTCATGTTACATGATGGTGGATGGTGGTTTCTGTTCTTAATATGTTCTGAAGAAAAGTTGTAGTTCTGTATCACAGAACTTTCATAACATGCTCTCTTAGTCGGCAAAGAAAACACCATTTTGTTGATGCCTGCCTACTTTCTTTCCTTCCTTCCTTCCTTCCTTCCAACTTTACTAAAGGGTGTGAGAAATGGCCTAGACACACGGGATGCAGAGATATTAGATTGAACCATATGAAATTATTACGTTTCTATGTTGAAAAATGATAAAATATTGTCAATTTCTTGTTATTTACCTTTAAAAGAGTTTGTGTACTAACATTACTCCTGGCTTCTTATTTCTTCACCTTTATTTTTACTTCAAGCTCATTTCTTCAGTGAATTCTCAGCTGCGTGTATATCTGTAAAAAAAAAAAAAAAAGCCACCTCAAATAGTCTTTGAGATGAATAGGATACTTACATACATACATATATATGTACGTTTGTGTGTGAGTATATATATATATATAAAATATATATATATATATATATATAAACACTTAAAAAAACCAAACCCAGTGCCGTCAAGTCGATTCTGACTCATAGTGACCCTATAGGACAGAGTAGAACTGCCCCATAGAGTTGCCAAGGAGTGCCTGGTGGATTCCAACTGCTGACCATTTGGCTAGCAGCTGTAGCACTTAACCACTACACCATCAGGGTTTCCATATATATACATATATATATATATGTATATAAAATTAATACAATACAAAGTTACTGCCCTCAAGTAATGCATAGCCTTGTGGGGAGATATACAACAAGTAAGATAAAAATAATACAGTGTGAGAGTGATAAAAGTAAGTACGGGGTACTATTAGAACACAGAGGAGGGGTATTTAACTCAGGATTTGATGTATGTAGATAGATGTTTTTCTGGAAATTAGATCTAGGATTTCTTCTATGAATTTGGGCTTAAGGTCACTTAGGGTGACCATTCATTAGCCCCAAAAAGGCCTACTTTACACTTGTCATCTAGAAGCAATTACAATGACGATCTTTCAAGTGTTGTGGTTTGTATGATAAATTATTGATTTACTCTGCCTCAGCTTTAATCTAGGCTTATACCTCTTCCCACTACCATAGCCTCTGGCAGAGCCCAGTCAAGCCAGTACTGGGGAGTTAGAGAATAAATATTAATACTCCCTTCGTTTATTTCCACTATGTATGAGTGATAATGGTGATCATAAGCCAGTAGAAAGAATGGCTGTCAACCATTTGTAATAAAGAATTAAAGACCTTGGTGAAAATAAACAGCATGTGACTATATAAACATAATTAAAAAAAATGGTTATATCAGGTAGTTCCTACCTTTACTCCATGACACCGTGTGACCACTAATGAAATCTCCATAATAATCAAATGTCATTCTCGGTGTGATAAACCTAATTTTGATGGATATTTTAATGCCGTCTGCTGAGAAACGGAATTGTTAAGCTCCAGAACCCAAGGAAAGGCAGACGATGGAAAATGTAATCAAATGACCAGATGCAGTATTGTTCTTAATCTGTCTACACCAGTGGTAATAACAGCTGATTAGAACCAGGAAATCTGGACTAAGCACTGTGCCAGGCCCTTTCATGTATATAGTGCTTCTATTTCTGCAGCTACTTACAATGTGTGTGTGTGTTTTCTGTTTTTGTGTGAGGAAACCATAGTTAGGGAGGATGAGTAAACGTACGTGGGCATACAGCTAGGATATGGTAGAGCTAAGATTCAAAGTCTAGTGCCCCTGGCTCCAAAGCTTGAATGTCTTCACTGGCTTCAATGTAATTTTTCACATATGGCAGAAGCATAAACAAAGGCTAGGCTTCCTATCACAAAACAGCTAACCATTCATTCATCACATACCTACTGAACACTTTTTGTGTACCTGACACTTTGGTGGGTACTGTGAATAAACAGAGGATACAAACATTTGAGAAAAGCATGAATTTCTAGAAGGAGCAGTTCTGTGCAAAAGCCTTTTAGGCAAGCTCATCAATGTTAGAGGTCTCCCTTCTGCCACTAGCTTACCCGATACTTCCGGTCAATTATAAAAATTTTGGCTTTTGTTTTCTCATCTACAAAATAAGAACCACAATCCTTTCATTACTCATCTTGCAGGGCTAGAAGGAAACAACCAGATAATGGAGATAGAAGTGATTTGAGAAGGGCAAGACACAACATAAGGGTCAATTATAAGTGTTAAGGAAACCCTGGTGGTGAGTGGTTAAGTGCTATGGCTGCTAACCAAAAGGTAGGCAATTGGAATCCACCAGGCACTCCCTGGAAACTCTATGGGGCAGTTCTTTTCTGTCCTATAGGGTCGCTATGAGTTGGAATCGATACGATGGCAACGAGTTTGGTTTTTGTTTTTTTTTTTGATAGGTGTTAAACCCTGTCAAAAAATTCCTGTCTCTTTATTAGATCAGAACTGCTCCCGGAGCCCCAAATGGGCCACAGCTGCAAGACACCGACCTTCCTTTCCAATGGGAAAACACTTACGACAATCTTATTTTCAGATGACATAGAGGTGGGAGGGAATAGCTGATGGATTGGTAAACACAATGAGAATAGAAAAATCAAAGATAACAAAACTTCAGAGAATAAATTTAACAAAGAAAACATTTTCTAAGTAAAAGCTTTTCATACTGTAAATACTTGGTTAACCAGAAACCAATTGGCCAACATTCTGAATAACCATTTCTTTTTTTTTTTTGTTCTCAGTTTTGTGGTCAAAGACCGAATTAAACACACTTTTTGAAATCAGAGATTTGGTCTTTAAAATCCCAACAACTTCTTGATAAGAGTGTAGACTTAGGATGCGTCCACTGGCTGCATGACCTGCAGAAAGGTGACCCCGAGGCTCTCAAAGATCCTCTGTCATGAGTCTCAGGCTGAACTGTATTAGCTAGATTCTATTAGTGAGGCACCAAAAGGATCTTAAAGTTTTTTAGAATAGTTTTCAGTAGTCACTTCCATGCTCTACCTTTCATCTAAATGCTTTCTCTAGGGTTTTTGTTGTTGCTTTGTCTCATTTTGCTGGTTGAAGATTGGACAGCTTCCATGAATAACTCTGTTAGGTAGGAGGTTTCAAGCCACTGGGATCAGTTTGTTGATTCTTAGACGTCTGCCCTTCATCCCCTGTCTCCTCCTCCGTAACTCATGACAGTGTATATTTTTATGAGACATGTTGAAATTAACAACTTGGTGAAGTAACAGCTTACTGCATTTCATTTACTTTCTATCAATGCCTTATGATATGTGGCAAAAAGAAACGATGAAAGATCATTTTTTAATGTATATGTGTCAACAGTGTTTAGAGGCTGATTGAGTGAACAGAACTATAGAATTATATAGAAATATATTTCAATGACTGCGGATAGCAAGTAGAAATGAGATGGTATATACTCGTAGGTATTATATCTACCTATCTATTCATTTGTACATATATAGATCTATATTATTATGCATGTTAATATATAAGATTATATAATACTCCAACTGATTTCCAAATAATAAAATCTGAGAAGACCAATTATCAAAAAAATCATACTTCAAAAACTAGCACCGTATTCTTTGAAGCTCAAGTTCAACACTTTCCAACACGATTAATTGGAATAATGGCATAAAAGGTGGTAAAAACTAAAGTATTTTTTTTAAAAGTGGTGTTAATGTGATAATTAAGCTAACTAATTAAGAATGTTTAAGGCCTCAAGTTTCAAATCCTAGTTCCAAAGACTGAAAGAGATGGCAGGTGGGATCTGAAGGGCCTTATGTCCTTGCTATTTAGGTCATAGTCGGGTACAGACAGCCAAGTCAGGAGCTCCTCCCTCTCACTGTTTGAAGTACAGCTTTATTCAGGAACTTACCCTATGGCTTGGCATTGATTCAGCCTAGTGTCTCCTTAAGCCAGCCTTATCTCAGAGGGCCTGAAAGAACAACAGTTTCTTCAGGACAAGCTCAGGGCTGAATGCAGACTGTGAATGGAAACTGGAGATATGATAAATTTTAGAACAGGGGTTGGCAAACTTTTTTTAATAAAGGACCACATAGTAAATATTCTAGGTTTGCAGGATATGCGGTATTTGTTGAAATTACTCAAGCCTCTTGTTGTAGTGTGAAAGTTGTCATGAACGATAGCCACTGATCTAGATGAAAAGCTGATATAAATCGAGCACTTAGAACGTGCCAACCACTCCTCCAAGTACTGTCCACGTATAAAGTTATTTAATCCTTTCAAAAGTCCTCTGAGAAGAAGGAGAGCCAGGGATAGGAGGAGGATATGGAATGTGTGGCTATTTGCTTCTACAAAAAATTGCCTCCCTTGCCATGAGACCAGAAGAACTAAACATTTTGATCAAAGATTCCATAGAAGAATCTTGATCAAAAGGAGGGAAATGTAGAACAGAATTTAAAATTCTCCTGGATTCTAGACTTGAAGCTTGAATGAACTCCTGAAATTATTGCTCTGGGTTCTTTATACCTCAAACCAAAACTATGCCCTGAAAAAGTCTTCTTAAAAGCAAGAAGAGTTTAGTTTAACTAGTAAAAATTGTCTTCCTTGAGCATCATTCTCTTTTAAGAACTATCTATACAGGATCAAAATGACAATAGCAACTTGAAAGATTAGACAGAAACTTACAGGATCAAAGTGACAATAGCAACTTGAAAGATTAGACAGAAACTTTAGGGGGTGATAAATTTATGTTAATGGAGGGGAACAACTCAGAAAAGAAGAGTAAAGATGTTTATAAAACTAGAAGAATGTAATCAAGTCACTAAATGGTACATGTAGAAATGGTTGAATCAGAGTATGGTTTGCTGTGAATATTCTGAACAACAACGAGAAAAATAAAATTACATTAAAAAAATACTCTAAGAAAACTGAGGCACAGACGAGCTGACAATCTGCCCTAGATTAATAGCTACTTAGTGGTAGAACTAGTACTCAAATCAGGCATTATGATTCCATTACCTGTGCCCACCAAGATATACCAACTCTCTCTGAACTGTTCTGTTCTTGCACACAGAAAAACTAGGGGGAGTTCAAGCAGGTACAACAAACTTGGTATTATTTTCATTTTTACTGATTCTTTGGTTATGGATCACTGTAAGATAGGTAGCACCATCTATTTTTTGGAGGCATTTCTCTTCTTTGGAGTCTAAAAACAACTGCTATAGTAATTTTGTTTCTATAAATATTTCTCCATGTTTGACATGGGAGAAGGGGTATTAATATGTATTGTGTGTTCCAGGATGTGCCAGTCACTAAGCTAACAACTCTAATTTTTTTTAAATCATTTAGTGCTCACCAATCTCTCTGTGATGTTATTAACTCCATTTTCCAGACAGGAAACCAGCTCAGAATAACCAAAAACCAAACCCGCTGCCGTAGAGTCAATTCTGACTCATAGTGACCCTGTTGGACAGAGTAGAATTCCGACTCACAGCAACCCCACAGGACAGAGTCAAACTGCCCCACGGGGTTTCCGAGGAGTGCCTGGTGGATTCAAACTGCTGACAGTTAGGTTAGCATCCAAACTCTTAGCCACTGTGCCTCCAAGGTATCCAGACTCGGAATGGTTAGGTGGTATTGCCATCTACTTAACTGATGGAAATTCAGCCTAAAGCTGGTGTGTCTCCAGGACGGGTGCTTTCTCTAGGCCACCTCTACGCAGCGCACATCAGATTGTTACAATTAATCAGAGCTCCAATGAAGTCTTGAAGCCCTGGTGGCACGGTGGTTAAGAGCTGGTCTGCTAACAAAATGTCAGCAGTTCAAACCTAGCAGCCGCCCCTCAGTGACCCTGTAGGGGCAGTTCTCCTCTGTCCTGTGGGGTCACTATGAGTTGGAGTCAACTCCATGGCAACGGGTTTGGGTTTTTGGTTTATAATAAACTTTTAGCTCAATGTCATTGAAGACTATTAAATGTTTTTCTTTTTTTGTTGTTAGTCGCCATCGAGTCGGCTCCAACTCATGGTGAGCTTCCGTATCACAGGACGAAACAATGCCCAGCTTAGCACCAGCCGCACGATTGTGGGTAGGTTTGAGCCCAGTTTTGAAACTGTAGTGTCAACCCAGCTCGTAGAGGGTTTCCCTCATTTCTGTTGACTCTCTGTTTCACCAAACATGATGTCCTTTTCTAGCGATGGGTCTTTCCTGTTGATAGGTACGAAGTAAGAGTGTCCAAGTCTTGCCATCCTTGCCTCTAAGTGACACTCTGACTCTACTTTGTCAAAAAGAGATTTATCTGTCCTTCTGGCGGTCCACAGCATATTCTGCTTTTAGCCAAGATCCGTCTGACATTAGCAATGATATTCCTCATTTCACGCCCTCTTTTCACTCTGGTGTTTTTCTTTTACCAATAGTTATTCCCATGTCAAAACAATCAAATCGATCATTATTACCATTGTTATTTTCACCAATATCATTTCAAGACCTATTAGTTCTGTAGCGGTCATGCGTTGTTACACTGGAAAACATTGTCGCAAATACCACTCTTAGTGATAAGTCACTACCTCCATTTTGGATCCCATTAATTTCTTGACTCAGAATCGACTCGATGGCAAGGGTTTGGTGTTTGGTTTTAGTTTCTAGAAGAAAAATTACAATAACAACAGAAAATTCTGAAGGTTTTTATTTTTCAGAACTCATTCAGCCTTAGAACTGATACACTGAGCAAGTCTTCCCAAATGCAAAAATACTCTGACATCTGAACTCCTCAAAGGTGTCAAACAGCAGGATGCTAAAAAAATAACTCTCAACATAATTGTTATTTTGATCAGATGTGAATTGAGCCTAAGAAATCTGACAGATGCTGGTCACAATCTAAAAATGTGGTAGCACCTGTGCCCTGGGCTCCCACTCAAACATGGACATAAAAATATGACAGAAAAGGAAGTTCTATGCATGGACCAGATGTTATAAAATGAATTTTCAATATTCAGTCAAAGATAATTGAGGGACAGTTCTCTTCAGGCAGTAAAAGTGGTTAAATATTACCTGGTACTAATAACTAACAACTAAGTTACACTTGCATAGTGCTTTGTAATTTAATGTACATTCACATCATGAGCTCATTGAATTTCACAGCACCCCTCACACTGGTCTCTTCCACAAATAGGACAGCTGAGGTTCAGAGAGATTAATTGACTTGTATGTGATTATGTAGCAATTAAATGCCTGGTCCAGGATTTGAACTTAAGTGTCTGGATAGAGACTTTTTTTTTACTTTATTTGTCACAGCTTTTAAAAATTCTGTCAGCTCTTGTCGTTGACCATGTAAGATGATCATCAATGCTAACATAAGGGTTGAAAGGGAAGACTGAAATGAGTCAGGAAAGGTAAAATAGGATTTCTGGGGTGGAATTGCCATGGGTGGCTGTGTTGTTTGTGTACTGCATAAAGACCCCTGCCAGGGAGAGGGGTGTTCAGTGAAGGCTGAATACCTGCCATGTTCTACTCACCTAACTGTAGGCTTTTGGTGCAGCCATACATGCCCCAAGGAAGGGAAACTCTTACCTCACCCAAAGGCAGCAGGTACTAGGCATTCTCCCTCCACCTTTCATTTTGATTCACACAAAGTGCAGAAGAAGTATGATGGTTAATTTTATTCATCAACCTGGCTAGGTTACAGTACCCAGCTGTTTGGTCAAACACTAGTCTAGATGTAGCTATGAAATATTTAAATGTGAATAGCATTTAAATCAGCTGGCCCTAAGTAAAGCAGATCACCTTTCGTAATGTCAGTGGGCCTCATCTAATCTGTTGAAGGCCTTAAGAGCAAAACTGGAGGTTTTTAGAGGCAGGATTCTGCCTCTAGACCATAAACATTCTGCCAGAACCCATCACTCCCCTATTGCCTGCCCCATGGCAGTCTTGGGACAGGAGACTGCTAAATTTTCAGCCTGTCATCTGACCTACAGATTTTGGACTTGCTAGTTCCCACAATCACACAAGCCAATTCCTCAAAACAAATCTCTGTCTATCCATCCATCCATCTACCTACCTACCTACCTACCTATCTATCTAATCTACCTACCTACATTCCTATCTATCTAATCTACCTATACCTACCTACCTACTTACCTATCTATCTAATCTACCTACCTACCTACTTGCCTATCTAATCTATCATCTGTCTGTCACCGATTCTGTTTCTCTAAAACAATAGATTTATTGTGGCTCTGCTCTGGGCTTTAGACCTAATGGAGACACTTATTTAAGGAACAGGGTTGAAGATGCTGGTTCCCAAGTAAGAGAATGACTCAGGTCATTTTAAGGACTCTTGGATTAGAAGAAACTCTGAGGTCATTTACAAGTCCCCATCCCGGCTGTCTTGTTCATCCTCTAGGGGACTGAGAATCACCACCACTCATGGCGGAACATCACCTTTGGGGACAGCTGGGATTGTTAAAGACCTTTGTAGTTTTTAATGAGGTATTGAACCAAAATCTGTCTCTTTGAAGTTCTACTCACTGGTTCTAGAAACCCTCTCAGGAGTAGTATGAAAATGCCAACTCTTTCTATGATTCCACAGTGAGATGGATCAGGAGAGAAGATAGCAGATATCACTGGAGACTCGTGGGTATACCACAGAGTAGCATCATGTGATATCTTCCACGTTCTTTCTCTCCTGATCCTAGATTATCCCCAAGTCCCTGGCAACTTTAGCCTAAATGCTTACAACTTTTTCCTATGCCTTCCAGTATTACCAAACCTCAGACCAAATGTGTTGCCATTGAGTTGATTCTCACTCACAGCTACCCTGTAGGACAAGTAGAACTGCTCCATAGGGTTTCTAAGGCTGTTAGTCTTTACAGAAGCAGGCTGCCACATCTTTCTCCAGTGGAGCGGCTGGTAGATTTGAACCGCCAACCTTTTGGTTAGTAGCCCAGAGCTTAACCACTGTACCACCAGGGCTCCTTGTCTTCTGGTATACAAGATATTAAAATACATCTTTCCAAGTCTCACTTTCTTAAACAACAACAACAAAAAAAACCAAACCTACTGCCGTCGAGTCGATTCCGACTCATAGCGACCCTATAGGACAGAGTAGAACTGCCCCATGGAGTTTCCAAGGAGCGCCAACCACTTGGTTAGCAGGCATAGCACTTAACCACTACGCCAGCAGGGTTTCCTCTCACTTTCTTAGGGCCCTGCTAATTGGAGGAGCTAAAGTGATAATGTAAGGTCAGCACGCCTAGATGGTTCCCGACCCAGACAATACCTATGTTTTCACAGTAGCCATTAAGTCCCTAAAATGAAGAAAATTCACACAGGTATCCCTAACATTGTGATAGGCTGCTGTGGGAAATCTTGGTACTAGAGCTTTTGTTGCCCCTGAAATCACATATATACGCACATAAGCAGATACCTCATTCCATTGCCCATAAAACCAGCTTTGATTATACAGTTGGGATCCATTACATTCCTGTGTGGGACATTCTCATTCTTTTATCCAAGTCTCAAAAGTTTATCTAGTGCCTCCTTTGTTCCAGAAACTTGGCTGGGCCCTGGGGCCACAGAAACACCAACCCCATGCTAATGGAGCTCACAGCTTGGTGGGAAAGGCAAATATACTTCTGTGTGGTTCACTGGGGCCAGGTGCCATGATCCAGGTACGATATTAGGCACTGTGGGGGTCACAATGGAGGAAACCTAGGGAGGCTGAATGGGTAATAACTGCCAGGTGAGCAAGTGGAGGAAGGGCATAAAGTTAGAGCAAACGAGCTGTGCAAAGGTGCGGAGCTGTGCAATAGCATCTGCAAGTAATTCAACATAGGTAGCGCAAGGAGATGGTCGTGGTGACGAAAATAGAGGGTACAGAGCCACAAAGAGGCAAGATATTAAAAGACTTTCACGGTAAGCCTAAACTGGAGGGTTTGGCTTTTATGTTAGAGGCAATTGGAAGTGGTTGAGGGGTTTTTAAAAAGTGAGTGACAATCAGATTTGTATTTTTAGATATATGGCAATTACACAAAATGGATTAAAAGAGGGGACCAGGAGAGACAGGGAGATGGGTCTGAAGACTGCTGTAGCGAGGCACGTAAGAGATCCAACCCGGGCAGTAACCTGAGGACGGGAGAGAAGGCCGCACAGGGAGCTTAAGGGGGAAAGATCAATAAGGATTAGTGAGGAAGACAAAAGTGCAGGGAAGGTTTTTAGTGTCCCCCAGGTTTAGGATTCTATTCCTTGAAATAAAATCTTTTTTGAAACTTCTAACCTTTGTTCCTAAATATCTCCCTTCTCCAAGCCATCTGTTTATAACTGAAAACAAGCATTTTTTTCCCCTCCTACGCCCCCTCCAACATCTATAGGTGAAACCACTTCAATTGCCATAGAACTAGGCTACTAACCAAAAGGTCGACAGTTCAAATCCACCAGACGCTCCTTGGATGCTCTTCAGGGCAATTTTACTCTGTCCTATATGGTTCGTATTAGTCGGAATAGACTCAATGGCAATGTTTTTTTTTTTTTTTTATATACCCTATGGAATGTGACCTGTATCCCCTCAACATTCATTGACACCCCCCCATCTGAATGGCTATAGATATTCTCTCTTCCAAAAAAAACCATTGCCATGAAGTCGATTCTGATTCATAGCGACCCTGTAGGGCAGAGTAGAACTGTTCCATAGAGTTTCCAAGAAGCGCCCGGTAGATTCGAACTGCTGACCTTTTGGTTAGCAGCCATAGCTCTTAACTGCTATGCTACCAGAGTTTCCATTCTCTCTTCAGCTATCTATAAATGAGGATATATATTCATAGAGTCTTCTTCTTCCTAGCCATTGGATACGATTCTTTTCAGACATGTCACTCTTGCATTTAATAAATTAGATTTCTTTGTGTCAAGGATGATAATGCTCATCATTGTTACTGCCAGGAGCTTCTTTGTGAGGGAGGTGAGTGAGAGGCTCTGCAAGGTCAAATGACCCTTCTAAAGACTCAGCAGAAGTAGAAAGATCTAAGTGGAGACTTTCTGGCGACTACGGTTCTGGCCCTTTGTCCATCTCTGAGCTTTGAGCTGTGCCTCAAAATGAATTACAACCTGCCCATAACGATGATTGGTTCCCATTCACCCTCAGACAGGGCTTATGAGAGTGTGGCTGCCCCTGAACTTCTATCTGTCATTGTCAAACAGCAGCCGATGTAAGTTGGGTTCAGCTCTGGAGTCTGGAGTCTTTTTAAGATTCAGAACCCAATGAGGCTCCAGCCGTGATGTATACTGTAAGTAATGAATTATCCATGATTAATTACAATTAACTGGTTCTCTTTCTTCCCCAGGCACTCGATCTAAAAATTTATGAGAAATTCCGATCAGATGTTCACTGCCCAAATTAATATTATTTCATCTGAAAATCCAAGAGTGTTTTCATCCAAAATCAGCTGTTGTTTTGAGTCCAATCAGCATATTGTGAGACAAAACATAATAGAGGAAGATGTTGTACAAGTGACTCATAATGTGGCTGGTAAATTACAAAGAAGGGCAGCACTTAGGTGAAAATCAGATTCTAACCTCATAAAGTTTCATCTCAGAGTCCAAAATTGCTTTCCCTCTGATACTACCTCTCACCCCACCCTCTCAGCAATGTGAACTGGATGCTTGGAGGTTTCTTTCTCCTTCCCCTGAAATATCAACACAGTTCCTGATGTGCAACACACTGGAGAAGGAGTTTTGAAAAGTGCTTTAAGAATGCAGATGGCTCTGGTCAGCATGGCAGTCACAGGAGAAGGGTAGAGATGACACACGTTTGCTTATGCTGAAGATGGTGAATTAGGCTTAGGAACCTCCACTGAACCTGGATATGCCTACAGCGTGTAAGACAGGGACAACATAACTGAAGGTTGTTTGGAGGACTCGACGTACTGACTGACATAGAATAAGTGCTCCATAAATAACTATTTACCTTTTTATTACAACCTTTGCTCAATTGCTTTTCAAATAAGAGTAGAGACCAGGGAGGGAAAGACTCAAATTTCTCTTCCTATTCAGAGCACATTTGAGGTTTGGTAACTGAACAGATTGGCCACCGAGAAGGCTCTTAAGGTTATGGTACATCCAGGCCCAGGCAGACCTGAGGGGTCGGAATCGTCTGTGGTACCTCCAGAGCTGTGCGTTTACATACGCAACAACTCGTGTGTACGGTCATCCCTGAGCATCAGGTCAGAGAACCCACGTATTTGAAAGACCACGAACGTTGCCCATCTCTCCTCCTCACCCTTTTCCTGCTCCCCTGCTTCCTTCAACATCCAACATCTTTGCGGGTTCCCTAAGGGTAGGTCATGTCCTAGGTTAACCCTCAGGACCCAGACCAGCATAAGAATAGACAGATGAATTAATGTGTTCTTCTTTCTCTTCTCATCAAAACTAACTCAGAAAGTAATTTTATTTTTGTCACATCTTTATGTGAACTGAATCAGTGTGTCTCCTTTACCGGGACATCAGCAATCCTGTCTCCTGAGGGCATCATGTCAGAGAGCTAAGCTGCCCTGGGGTCCAGACATTTACTTATGCACCATCTTCCTGTTTTTTGATGCCAGTCTTGTTATTTGCCCTATATTTTGCTCTTGAAATTGATTTTTTTTTTTTTTTTAAAAGCTAGTCCTAGTCTAAAGCAATAATCAGAGGCATAACTAGGCTACAGCAGTTACGGCAGGTATTACACCAGCCCTGGGGGTGCGGCACCCCTGAGCGGTTTCTATTAGCCTGGTGTGGCCAGCAGTGTATCTACGGGAAATGGCGCCTATGGCAAGCATCGAAATTGCACCCCTGTCCAAACATCTGACGCCCCTCTTTTAGGTAACGTTACCGTAATACCAGCTCCTTAATCTTTCTATGAACACATTACTGCATTCGAGGAGAGACTTTGGGCCTTGCGGGTTAATGCCCTAGCTATGCCACTGATAACACCCATGGGAGTTTGACTGGCTAGTTAGATTTTAACTTTTTGGAAATAACTCTTAAATACATTATTATTATTTAGTTTATCCATGCCTTGCCCATAATGCTGTTTTGTGTCTTCTGTGCTGTGTGGATCGTACTTTCACTTACGGCCAGAGCATGGGGTTTGCAGTTGTCAGATCTAGGTTCATGTCTTAGCTCTGTCTTATTACTAGCTCTGTGACCCTGGCAAAATTACTTACCCTCTCAGATCATTAGTTTTCATGAATATTAAATGAGAATAATAAGAACCAACTCCCAGGAACATTGGGAGGATAAAATGAGATCAAATATGTGAAGTGGGTGGCTTGCTGCCTTGAGCCAATAGGATAAAAGGGCTGTTTTTGAGTACAAAATGTTACTAACAATGCGCAAACACCAGAAGAGAAACTAGATAACTGGGAGCTACTAAAAATTAAACATTTGTGCTCATCAAAAACTTCACCAAAAGAGTAAAGAAACAGCCCACAGACTGGGAAAAAAATTTTGGCTACAACATATCCAGTCTGGGTCTAATCTCTAAAATCTATAAGATACTGCAAAACCTCAACAACAAAAAGACAAATAACCCAATTGAAAAATGAGCACAGGAAATGAACAGGCACTTCACCAAAGAAGACATTCAGGTGGCTAACAGATACATGAGGAAATGCTCGTGATCATTCTTCATCAGAGAAATGCAAATCAAAACTACAATAAGACACCGTTTCACCCCAACAAGGCTAGCATTAATCCAAAAATCACAAAATAACAAAGTTGAAGAGGTTGTGGAAAGACTGGAACACTTATATACTATTGTTGGCAGGAATGTAAAATGGTATAACCACTTTGGAAATCTGTTTGGCGTGTCCTTAAAAAGCTAGAAATAGAAGTACCATACGATCTGGCAATCCCACTCCTTGGAATATAACCTAGAGAAATAAGAGCCGTCACATGAATAAATATATGCATCACTGCAGCACTGTTCACAAAAGCAAAAAGATGGAAACAACCTAGCTGCCCATCAATGGACAAATAAACAAATTATGGTATATTCACACAATGGAATACTAAGAAATGGTAAAGAACAACAGTGAATCCCCAAAACATCTCATAACATGGATGACTCTGGAAGGCATTATGCTGAGTGAAATTAGTCACAAAAGGACAAATATCGTGAGAACACTATTATAAGAACTCAAGAAAAGCCTTAAACACAGAAAAAAACATTCTTTGCTTGTTACAAGGGTGGGGAGGGAGGGAGAGGAATATTCATTAAATACATAGTAGACAAGAATTATCTTGGGTGAAGGGAAGGAAAACACGCAGTACAGGGGAAGTCAGCACTGCTGGATTTAACCAAAAACTAAAAAGTTTTCTGAACACAACCAAACACTTTGAGGGACAGAGTAGCAGGGGCGGAGGCCTGGGGACCATGGTTTCTGGAGACATCTAGGTCAACTGGCATAACGAGGTTTATTAAGAAAATGTTCTGCATCCCACTTTAGTGAGTGGCATCTGGGGTCTTAAAAGCTTATGAGAGGCCATCTAAGATGCATCAACTGGTCCCAACCCACTTGGAGCAAAGAAGAATGAACACCAAAGACACAAGGAAAATATTAGCCCAAGAAACAGAAGGGCCACATAAACCAGAAACTCCATCAGCCTGAGACCAGAAGAACTATACGGTGCCTGGCTACCACCAAGACCGCCCTAACAAGGAACACAACAGAGTGTGCCTGATGCAGCAGGAAATAAGTGGGGTGCAGAACTCAAATTCTAGTAATAAGACCAGACTTAATGGTCTGACTGAGACTGGAGGGAGCCCAGAAGACATGGCCCCAGACTCTCTGTTAACCCAGAACTAAAACCAGTCCCGAAGCCAACTCTTCATACAAAGAACATACTGGACTATAGACATAAAAAGATAGTCATGAACAGTATGCTTCTTGGTTCAAGTAGATACATGAGACTAAATGGGCAGCTCCTGTCCAGAGGTGAGATGAGAGGACAGAAAGGGACAAGAGGTGGTTGAATGGAAACAGGAAATCTGGGGTGGAAAGGAGGAGTGTGTTGACATAGGGATAGCAACTAGGGTCATATAACAATGTGTGTATAAGAAACTATGTGTGTATGAGAAACTAACTTGAGCCGTAAACTTTCACTTAAAGCACAATAGATGAGTAGATGAATGGATAAACAAAATGTGGCATATACATACAACGGAATACTGTTCAGCCATAAGGAGAAATGAAGTCCTGATGCATGTTACAACATGGATGAACCCTGAAAACCTTATGCTTAGAGAAATAAGTCAGTCACAAAAGGTCAAATATTATATAATCCCACTTATATGAAATTTTTTTTTTTTTTTTATATGAAATATCAGTGCCTAAGCATTTGGCTGCTAACCAAAAGACTGGCAGTTCAAATCCACCAGCCACTCCTTGGAAACACTAGGGGGCAGTTCTGCTCTGTCCTATAGGATCGCTATGAGTCAGAATCGACTCGAAGGTAACCCACCAAAAAATCCACTGCAGTCGAGTCGATTCTGACTCATAGCGACACTACAGGACAGAGTAGAATTGCCTCATAGAGTTTCCAAGAAGCTCCTCGCAGATTCAAACTGCCGACATCTTGGTTAGCAGCCGTAGTACTTAACCACTACACCACCAGGGTTTCCCTCGAATGTAATGGGTTTGGTTTTTAGTTTTATGTGAAATATCTGGAATTCACAAGTGTATAGAGACCAAAGTTTATTGGTGGTTGCCAGGGATGGGTGGGAAGGAAGGGAGAAAGGAGAACACTGGCAATGCTTAGGGGACACTGAGCTTTTGTTAAGGATGTTGGTATAATTTGGGACCATATAAGGGTGATGATTGAACAACATGGTGAGTATAATTAATGTTGCTGAATTATACACGTGAAGATTGTTGCAATTCAAATGTTTTGTTATACATACATTTACTACAATTAAGAGAAACAAATTAATTTTTTAAAAGTGGCTAATTTCTGAGTTAAGGCTTCTGTGATTGACTCTTACCACACAACTATTCGTTGTTCGACATTTTGCATTTACCACAACTTTGAAAAACTTCTCAGGCAGTGCCTCCAAAGGTCCCTTCTTGGGCCACCTTGAATGATATACCGGAGGCTCAGGTGCCAACTTGGTCATACAAGGGATGGTGGCCCACTGACCATGGGACACCTTCTCTCGTCCACCCGCAATGTCTCGGTCAATGGCGGAATGACATGAGGTTGCTGGTAGGCAGGGGGAGGCCGGACAAGGCCTGAAGGTGCCACGGAAGTCAGTGGAAAAGGGGCAGAGGTGGGAACTGGAGAAAAGGGAAGGAGGCTGCCCTGGGCTGCTAGGCAGGGCAGACTGAGAAGGTCTCTGCCCAGGGCAGGCGGTAGGGAAGGCCTTTGGGTAAGCGGGGCCTGGCCTGACATGTGTATCCCAAGACTCGATGCCAGGGTGCCCCACCAGTGATGAGCTACTGGGATTGGTGGGAGAACACTTGTGCTGACAGCTCATCTCTCACATAATGACCCAGTCTTTGGAACCTAACCTTGTTGATAAGCGAGGAGTGGGTGTATCATCCTTGTTCTCTCTCCCAAATAGCACCTAATTTGGTTCCGGTTTGTGGTGGCTACATCCTCTAGGGAAGCTGGGCTTCTTCACAGCCTCAAGGGGATGATCACTGTTGGTCTTGATCAATTCCTGTAATTCCTTTCCCTTTACTTCGGGCTCTTTTAAACAAAAAACCTGATGCCATAGTGTCGATTCTGACTCATAGTGACCCTATAGGACAGAGTAGAACTGCCCCATAGGGTTTCCAAGGAGCGGCTCGTGGATTTGAACTGCAGACCTTTTGGTTAGCAGCTGTAGCTCCTAACCATTGGGCCACTGGGGCTCCTGGAGCTCTTTAAAAAAAAAAAAACAAAACCAAACCCACTGCGGTCGAGTCGATTCCGACTCATAGCAACCCTATAGGACAGAGTAGAACTGCCCGATAGAGTTTCCAAGGAACGCCTGGCGGATTCGAACTGCTGATCTTTTGGTTAGACAGCCGTAGCACTTAACCACTAAGCCACTAGGGTTTCTGGAGCTCTTTTTAGACAGGGCTTTTTTAAACATAATCTGACCAGTGGAGGGATTGGAGTTCTCTGCAGGGCTTCTGAGAAGGGTTTTTCCTGAAGATGAAAGAAGATGCTGAGGAATCAGTGCCCCTTTTTCTGTTTCTGAATGTTGCCATCAACATGTGTTATGTGGAACTGCCGTGGTCTTCCTGTCATCTCAAGGGAGCCATCCTGAGATGACAAGCCACAAACCAGGGTGGCAGAAGGACAGGTAGAAAGGCCTTGGGCCCTTTATAGCATCATTGAGCTGCTGACACCCTTCACCTGGAACTGTGATACAACCAATATTTTTGTTATGTGAAATACAAAATATTCTTTATTGTACAGTCATATTTTGGTGGGTTCTTGTTGGTTGGAACAGGAAGCATCTTAAATGATACAGTTTCCTTTCCATCCAATGTGGGGTATTCTGAGTACTTCTGAAATCACATCATTTGAGTGACCACCCTATATATCAAGGAAAGAGCCTAATCTTTGCTGTGGAGTTGATTCTGACTCATAGAGACCTATAGGAAGAGTAGAACTGTCCCATAGGGTTTCTGAGAGTGGAATCTTTATGGAAGCAGAATGCCACTTCTTTCTCCCACAGATCAGCTGGTGGGTTCGAACTGCCGACCTTTCTGTAAGCAGTGGAGTGCTTAACCACTGCACCACCAGGGCTCCTTGAAAGATCCTAAACACAAACCGAATCCATTGCTGTATCGTCAAATCTGACTCATAGTGACCCTGCAGAACAAAGTAGAACTGCCACATAGGGTTTCCAAGGCTGTAAGTCTTTACAGAAGCAGATTGACACACTCTTCTCCCTCAGAGTGTCTGGTGGGTTCAAACCTTAACCACTGTGCCACCAGGGATCTCTTAGAAAGAGCCTAAACCAAACCAGTTGCCGTGCAGTCAATTCCGGCTCATAGTGACCCTATAGGACAGAGTAGAACCATAACCTGACTCTGTGAATGCCAGTAAACTTCCATTGAACTAGCCCAAGCCAGATTTGGCCCCCCTGGCATGTGCAGAAGGGCCAGCTGTGACCACTAATTGATCTCAACAGAGGACGTGGCAACAGGAGGAACGAATCAGAAGGAAAATCATCACCTGGACGCTATTCTGAAGGCCTGACAGGAAGCATGTCACCTCTTGTTTCCTGGCCACCTTCTAAAATTTTTCCTCCCCGGTATGCCTGCATGGCTACCATCTTGCTGCCCAAATCACATAAGCTTTGCTTCCCCGTAGGTTGGGGAATCGGACCTGAGGAACTACCGGCTTCTTGCTCTGCACATTGCAATAAAGTTACTTTCTTTTTTTGAAAGACTGGTATCCAGATAATTGGCAAGTCTGAGTGCCCCTGACAAGGACCTACCTTCTGGGGTTCAGTAACAGAACTGCCTTATAGGGAGAAATTGGTGAATTCGAACGGCTGACCTTTTGGTTAGCAGTCTTTAGCTTTTAACCACTGTGCCACCACCCTCCAAAATGGCCTACAAATGCAGCTTACCTCCCATTCTGCCTCTTTGTCTTTCGCAAGTGGTCTGACCTGTTGTTAAAAAGAAAAGCACACCAGTTTTATAGATTGAATTGTGTCCCCCAAGAACATGTGTGTCGTTTTGGCTAGGCCATAATTTCCAGTACTGTGTGATTATCTGCCATTTTGTCATCTGCTGTGATTTTCCCATGTGCTGTAAATCCTTTCACTAAGATGTTAATGAGACGGATTTGTGCCAATCTCTTTTGAGATATAAAAGAGAAGTGAGTAGAAAGACTTGGGGACAGCATACCACCAAGAAGGCAGCACCAACAGCAGAGCGTGTCCTTTGGACCCGAGGTTCCTGTGCTGAGAAGCTCCTAGACCATGGGAAGATGATGACAAGGACATTTCCCCAGAGTCAACAGCGAGAAAAAGCCTTCCCCTGGAGCTGGCACCCTGAATTTGGACTTCTAGCCTACTAGACTGTGAGAGAATAAACATCTGTTTGTTAGAGATATATCCACTATGGTATTTCTGTTACGGGAGCACTAGATGACTAAGACAACCAGGCTAGTGTATACCAAAAGGGAGAGGGTTCCAAATCCTCACATGCTTCCTTTGTCTCAACTTATAGTACTTTTTTTTTTTTTTCTTCCTTGCTGTACCTCTCCACTCTTGCCATCTCTCGTTTCTCCTAAAGGGACATAGGATTTCTGCAGTGTGCCATGTGTAAAGGCTACGACTCTGTTTCACTGAGGAGAACCACTGTCTCCTAGTGCAATGGTTGTCAAAGTTAAGTAGGTATAATAATCACATCTGGAGGCTTTTCTTTCTCATACAAATTTCCATGCTCTTCCAGAGATTAACGCGGTAGAGCTGGTATAGATCCCTGGAAACTGTATTTTTAACAAATTGCAACAGAATATTCTGATACACCTTTTTCAGAGGTCAAAATATGAGAAACGCTGGCCTCAAGTCAGCTCGACAAATTTCTTCAAGACTTCAAACATGTTTTTACCAGAGTCAACTGGCCCCTCAGGAGATATTTGGCAATGTCTGGAGATATTTTTGGTTGTCACCCTGAAGGGATGCTACTGGCATTCAGTGGGTAGAGGTCTGCGATGCTGCTAAACACCCTACAATGCACAGGGCAACTCTCCACAGAAAGGTTTGTCTGGTCCAAAACATCAATAATTGAGAAACCGAGGTTGAGAAGCCCTGGGTTGACCTAAGGTTGAAGGAGCAGAAAGGTTCCTATCTCTGATATATGCTCCATGCTTCTTCCAAACACTTGTGGAAAACCTGCAGTCTCAAGAAACAAAAGTGGAGGAATGAAGTGAAGGGTGAAGGACTTCAGTGAAATATAGAAACCATTTTTAGCTTAAGCGCTTTAATCAGAGCTTCCCCACAAAACTGTCCCAAAAGAGCAGGAGTTATAAGAAAGAGTCCAAATTAAAGGACTTCTTTGAGAAAAGAATAGATGCCATAGGGTAACATTGACTGTATCAAACATCAGGAAGGAGGAAGACGTTATTGTTGTTGTTAGGTGCCGTTAAGCTAGTTCCGACTCATATCCACCCTATGTATAACAGAGGGAAACACTGCCTGGCCCTGGACCATCCTCACAATTGTTGTTTTGTGTGAGCCCATTGTTGCAGCCACTGTCAGTCTATCATGTTGAGGGTCTTCCTCTTTTTTCTGACCCTCTACCTTACCCTGGTGGCACAGTGGTTAAGAGCTTGGCTGCTAACCAAAAGGTCGGGAGTTCGAATCCACCAGCCCCTCCTTGGAAACTGTATGGAAACTGTATAGAGTTGCTATGAGTTGGAATCAACTCATGGCAGTGGGCTTCTACCTTACCAAGAATGATGTCCTTCTCCAGGGACTGGTCCCTTCTGATAACATGTCCAAAGTACGTGAGATAAAGTCTTGCTATTCTCACTTCCAAGGAGCACTCTGGCTGTATTATTTTTTCCAAGACAGATTTGTTTGTTCTCCTGGAAGTGCATGGTATATTCAATACTCTTTGCCAACACTACAATTCAAAGACATCAATTCTTCTTCAGTCTTCCTTATTGACCAGCTTTCACATACATATGAGGCAATTGAAAATGCCATGGCCTGGGTCAAGTGACTCTTAGTCCTCAAACTGACATCTTTGTTTTTCAACACTTTAACAAGATCTTTTGCAGCAGATTTGTCCAAAGCAATACATGATTTGATTTCTTGACTGCTGCTTCCATGGGCGTTGATTGTGGATTCAAGTAAAATGAAATTCTTGACAAATTGAATATTTTCTCTGTTTATCACAATGTTGCTTATTGGTCCAGTTGTGAGGATTTTTTGTTTTCTTTATATTGAGGTACAATCCATATTGAAGGCTGTAGTCTTTCATCTTCATCAGTAAGTGCTTTAGGCCCTCGTCTCTTTCAGCATGCAAGGTCGCGTCATCTGCATGTAGGAGATTGTTAATGAGCCTTCCTCCAATTCTGATGCCCCGTTCTTCATCGTATAGTCCAGCTTGTCAGATTATTTGCTCAGCATGCATATTGAATAGGTATAGGGAAAGGATACAACTCTGATGCACACCTTTCCTGATTTTAAACCACGCAGTATCCTCTTGTTCTGTTTTAATGACTGCCTCTTGGTCTATGCATAGGTTCCACGTGAACGCAAGTGTTCTGGGATTCCCATTCTTCTCAATGTTATCCATAATTTGTTATGATCCACCGTGTGAGCCCAAACTGTGTATTGTTGTTAGTTCGTTGTTAGTTGCTGTCAAGTTGATTAGCAACCCATTGTAACAGAGTTGAAGCCCCATAGGGTTTTCTTGACTGTATCTTTATAGAAGCAGATCACCAGGTCTTCCTCCCATGGAGCAGCTGGTTGGTTTGAACTTCTAACCTTCCAGTTAACAGCCAAGTGCTTAACAGTTGCACGACCAGGGCTCTCTGCAGAGGAAGATACTTTTGGCAAAGGAATGTTATGTGTTAACTGAAATGTACTATTTTCAGCATCACATTTTTATTAATAATAAACAATCTAATATAATTTTACTTTTTCTAACTCTTCAAAGATTAGAATGTGGGCTTTGATTTAATACATGTAGCACCATGGACAACACTGATTTATCAAATTTTGTGCAGTGATGCCCCCAGGAACCAAATTTGTTCTAAATTAAATGAGTTCCACCCTCCTCGACTGTCTAAAGTAGAAATTCTAAAGTTTGCGTATCTCCTTTCTCTTCCTTGCAACTGCCGTTGTAATTGCCACGTCTGCTGTATGTCTGTCTCCATGTTTAAGTTCTCTCCCCACAGATTAGTATCTGGTGTTCAAGAAAGCTCAGGACACCGAGAGGGTTCATCCAGGTTGGATCCTTGGGACAAGGCAAAGTTTAAAGGCCAGTGGAGGCCAGGTACAAACACCATCACCATTAGTCCAGAGGCTGGACAGAGTCGAATCCAGAGTTGAGAGCAGTGAGTTAGGAAGGAGGGTTTCGAGTGACAACAGATCAGAAGTGAGTGAAGGGGATCCTGGGGCATTGCTGTGGATACTAACTTACGTTTTCAGAAGCATGAATAGGTTTATTAGTTTAACGAGCGGACACGTGGGACTCCTTAAATGTTTGTATCTTTATTTTGGGATGAAGGTGACTGCCCTTCTCTCCTATTTGGAAAAATGCATGAACTTACTGTCAATGTTTATTGTAGTTGTTCAGAAGCCCTGTTACTTGCAAAAAGATTTGTCACTCTGTCCAGAAGGCTACACTTTTAGGAGGTTTCCATAGGTAAGCTGGGGATTACTGTATGAATAAGTGAACCACAGCCAGGTATGCCCATGTACATGTGAGGTTTTTTTTTTTTTGCTCTGTTTGTCCACTTCTCTGTCCACCCATCTGATTCAGTCAGCTTCTACTGTGATAATGCTTCATAGTAAACAATGCTCAAACTGGAGAGGCTTACAAAAACAAACACTTATCATGTGGGGTTTGAGGGTAGGTTATATGGTCTGGGCTCCAGGCTGTGAGTGGGTCCCTGCAAGTTGTCCTCTTGCCAGAAGACTGGACAAAGAGTCCAAGCCAAATCTGACAGCTATATTTAAAGCCTCTGCTTGGACAGGGCATGAGCATGTTTGCTTATATCCCACTGGTCAAAGCAAATCCACAGTCAAGTCCAACATCATTGGGGTAAGGAAGTATGCTCCTCCCGTGGAAGGGTGACAGGAGAGTATTTGTTCGACAATAGTATAGTCTCCATTCCATCGCTTCTTAGTTCTACGTTTTAGGTAGAAAATGTCAGAGACTTCAAGTGGTTCCTGTGGCCACCTTAGGTTTTTAAGTGTCTCTGACTATGGAGAAAATATTCATGAATGTTGAAATATGAGTGCTTTCCTGGTAACCATGACTCCAAAAAACCATGTGCTTACAATCTATTCTAATTTGGATTTAAGAAACACCAAAATTTTCATGGATGTTAGAGGGTAGAATAAGGATAAGTAAGTTCCAGGTGGAGTCCATAGGTGCAAAAGGTTAAAACACTCAGCTACCAACCCAAAGGCTGGAGGCTCAAGTCCACCCAGGAGTACCTTGGAAGAAGGGCCTGGTAGTCGACTCCTGAAAAATCAGCCACTGAAAATCCCGTGGAGCACCATTCATTCTACTCTGACATGCATGGAACCCCCATGAGTCAGAGTCAACTTGACAGCAACTGGTGATAAATAAATCAGGTCCCTTATTCATTTGTTGTAGTTCACGTTCTCTTTTAATTCTTCTTGGTCTAATAACACCATAGAAAAAAATAAATTTAAATAGATACATTTTAAGGTCAGGTTCTAGATGCTCACTCTGGTCAAAGAGGTGCAGTAGAGACACTGTGGCCTGTGAGTGCAGAGCCCTGAGGTCTATTGATGGTTCTGTCACAAAATCACCAGGGATCCAAGGTCAAGCCACTGGGCATTGCTGCCTCTTTTTTGTCACCTAGATTGAGCGAGTTGGTCTAAATGGAGAAGAAGCCCCCTATCCCCATCAGTTTTAGCATTCTGTAGTTGTTGGTTACTGGGCTAAAAAAATGATCTCAACAATCAGAAAACCAGGCGCTAAACTAGCATTTTAGGTAAGAATTTTCGTAAGGGCTTAAAGTGAGTTTATGAGATTCAGCACGTCTGCAAAAAAAAAGTGCAGTCATGATATAACCTGTGACTACTACAATTTTTTTTTTGTTGTTGTTCATTGAAAAGGCTTCTTGTTGGAATGCACTCCTAGGCCCTTCAGGTCTTCTGAACATTGTGTCTCCCATAGCCTCTCCCAGCTTTGATAAGAAGAATAAAAAATCACTTGGATATTTCTTCTTGTGCTTAACAATGGGTTTTGCAGCCTGGGGAGACCTGATGGTGAAATGGTTAAGAGCTCAGCTGCCAACCAAAAGGTCGGTGGTTCAAATCCACTAGCCACTCCTTGGAAACCCTGTGGGGCAGTTCTACTCTGTTCTACAGGGTTGCTATGAGTCGGAATCAACTTGACTGCAACAAGTTTTTGGGAAGCGAGCTTGGTAGATACTAGTTAACTATATTTGATTTATGTGTAGTTTACCACATATATTGAGCATCTTACTAATTTGAACTAATTAATTAGTCGATAAATATGTAACTATTTTGAAGAACTTCAGCTTTGTATCTTTGAAGTGAATTCTGAAACCTCCAGCCACAGCACGGGAAAGCAGCATTGGTATTGGGATCAGAAGGCCATTAAAAGGAATTCAAATTTAGTCTAGATTTCCCTTATTACTGGTTGTATAATTTTGAGGAGGTAGGATGATCTTGTCATGGCTTGATTTTTTGATCTGTGAAATAAGGATAATAATACGTGAGGTACCTGTCTAAGTCACTGTAAAGGTGCAAGTGACACTGGATATGAAATAAAGGGATTATTAATGGCCAATAGCATTTCCAAGTAGAGACCCTAACAGAGCAGTGTCAATGAGTAGATAGTCCTACTTTGTATTTCAAACACTAAACAAATGCTGCTACATTCCTGCCTTCCCTCTTGCCCCAGTTAGAAAACAGCTTCTTTCATAAAGCCCGAGAATTTTTCATAAAACTTGCCAGATGTTTTTAAAACAGCCTTATTCAAGAAACCTCGTTAAAGACAATAAGGGATACAAAGAGGAGGAACACCGGGGCCCATGCCCTGAAGGAAACGGTGTTGGAAATCTTGTTCCCATTACTGATTTGCTTAGCGAATCCTTTTTCATGGAGAGTGAGTCTCAGCCCAAATCATGTCTGAATTATCACAGTCTAATGTTTGCAGTCCACAGGAATGAGACTTTCCTCGCCTCTGTTTCATTAAATCAAGGAGCAAGTGCTTAGCCTATTTCTGATGTTGATAGGAGAATCTAAATACCCACTCGCGGGTCCAATTAAAAATAACTGCTAGCATAATGCCCTTAGAGATAGAGACCAGGCTGAAAATGGAGCCTCGTGCTTTCCTGACAGTTGGGTGCTGCGCTGGGTCCCAGATTCTGATCATCAGATTGGCACGGCTCACGGTTTGTGCATTTCTTACAGGAAGCTCTGCAAGGAGCGTGTCTCTCTTTCTGACAGGCCCCTCCAACAGACACTTCCAGCTAATGAATCCTGAAATGAGGCTAAAACTGTTCTCTTCTCCATTCCCGCTCCCACCCTCTGGCACACACACTGCTTCTAATTGCTTGGTTGGTGGATTGTATTTGATTCTTCATCTTCTCTAATGCAAAGCCTCGTCAGTGTGCAGGTATTCATTAACATTTATTGAGCAACTACTGTGTGTCAGGCCTCTGCTAGGCCCTTGGACAGATAATGGAGAATAGTGTGAGGCCCTTGCTGCTCTAGGAAATGGTCAAATAACCGTGTCACATCACATGGCATGGTCCAAAAAACCAAAACAAACCCATTGCCTTCGAGTCGATTCCAACCTGTAGCAACCCTACAGGACAGAAGAGAGCTGCCCCCTCGGGTTTCTAAGGAGCAGCTGGTGGATTTGAACTGCTGACTTTTTTTTGGTTGGCAGTCTAGCTCTTAACCACAGAGCCACCAGGGCTCCTCACTATATGGTATGCAGGGAAAAGAGCTAAGTTGAAGAATTCTGGGGTGCCAGAAGAGGGAGCTATTCTGCCGGGGTAAAGGAATGGGAGGCTTTATCAGGAGGTGATGGTCAGGCTGGTTCTAGAAGACGGTGTCGGTATTGTTTTTCACAGAGAGGACAAAGAATGTGTTTTGGCAGGGGAAAATATGTTCAAAAGCACAGAGGTGTGAAGCTGCATATTCTGTTCAGAATAAAGCAAGAGGCACCCTTGACTGAGATGTGCAGTAATTGGTAGGGTGAGAAAGGGAAGAATAAGAGATTATGAGAAGACTCAGGCCATGCAGAAGAGCTGGGCCTTGATCTGAGGCATGAGAAAGAGGACTGATTTGATCAGATTTGGTTAACCTTCTGGTCACATGGTCTTGCTGTCTGATGCCCTGCTTCTTAGGCTAGTATCTGGTCACTCTTTGTTACAAACTGTAATGCAAACCTACCTACTGGTATTTATCAGTTGATTTTTTGGAAGGAAATCCACAAATCAGAAAGTAGAGCATACCTTCCATTTTCCCAGGCCACTGCTGCTACTCTGAGAAAAGAATGATCTCTACCTTCTCAGGTTACTTACAGTCAGTCCACGGCTGGGAGAGAAGATGGACTTGCATGAAGCAGATACAAACCAGAGTGGCTGGGACTGAACGCTCTGGAGTTCAAAGGAAAAGAAACCCACTGAGGGCTTGTTTTATCAGCCAAGACTTCCTAGAGGAAGTAAGCCTGGCTAAAATTAAAGGATGCATTATGCTTAGACAGAGAAAAGAGAGACGAAAGGCAGGTGGGAAGAACTAGAAGGGGGTCCCAAGGATGGCCATTACGGCATAGGACCAGGTCAGTGGGGGCAGGACTGCCAGCAGAGCTAGTGTCCCAGAGGGAAGACATGTGGCCTCATCAGAGCATAGTCTTCCCTGCAAATCGAGGCATCATGACAATGAAGAGTTGGTGGCACAAAAGTGGTTCTGTAATGAAAGGAGGAGCACAGTGAAACCCAAGCACTGGGAAAGGCAAGGCTCTTGAGAGCTGTGTTCTTGAATGAAAATGCTTCATTTCTCTTACCAGGAGCACAAGTGCCACAAAAGAAGTGCATCCTCTGTTGGCTGAGAATTAGGAGCCAATGTGCCTTCTGGAAAGCAGTCATTTCCATAGGTTCTTCCATACTGCAAATCTTTGTGTTATTTTCATTCACCCTGAGTCACTTTTCATTTAGGTGTATGCTGCAGAACCCTTTTCCACCTGTGAGAATCATGGAGGAACTTTGCAAAGTTTCAATAACTGACAGTCCTAGAGTTATAAGGTAAAGTTTTAGTCAATTATATCCAGGCCAGAAGTCACTTGTTCATTCATTATTTCAATGAAGGCATGTTAGTCCAAGTGTGTGATAACTTGATGACAGCTCCCAAAAAAGCTACCAGGAATTGTTAAGTGAAAACAGCACTTTCTATCTAATGTTGTTGTTAGGTGCTGTTGAGTTGGTTCTGACTCATAGTGACCCTATGTACAACAGAACAAAACACTCTCCTGTCCAGCGCCATCCCCACAAATGTTATGTTTGAGCCCGTCCTTGCAGCCACTGTGTCAATCCGTCTCATTGAAGGTCTTCCTCTTTTGGGCTGACCCTCCACTTTACCAAGCATGATGTCCTTCTCCAGGGACGGGTCTCTCCTGATAACATGTCCAAAGTAAGTGAGACAAAGTCTCGCCATCCTTGCTTCTAAGGATCATTCTGGCTGTACTTCTTCCAAGACAGATTTGTTTGTTCTGGCAGTCCATGGTATATTCAATATTCTTCGCCAACACCATAGTTTAAAAGGCATTAATTCTTCTTCGGTCTTCCTTATTCATTGTCCAGCTTTCACATACATATAAAAAAAAATTATGTTTTTTAAGGCAATTGAAAATACCATGACTTTGGTCAGGCACACCTTAGTACTCAAAGTGACATCTTTGTTTCTCAACACTTCAACACTATAGGGAGGTCTTTTGCAGCAGATTTGTCCAATACAATATGTCTTTGATTTCTTGACTGCTGATCCCATGCGTGCTGATTGTGGATCCAAGTAAAATGAAATCCTTGACAACTTCAGTATTTTCTCTTTTTATCATGATGTTGTTTATTGGTCCAGTTTTGAGGATTTTTGTTTTATGTTGAGGTGTAATCCATACTGAAGGCTGTGGTCTTTGATCTTCATCAGTAAGTGTTTCAAGTCCTCTTCTCTTTTCACCAACAAGTTTCTTATGGGTACCGTCAGTAGGAGGTCCCATGAATGGTTCATTGTTTTTTTGTTTTTGTTTTTTTGCATTGAGCAAATTTCCAAGCACATTTTCTTCAGACATCTGAAACACAAATTGTATATTTCTGGTAATGGATGGATCTTCTAGAGGTAAAACTTACAGTAAAATTCAATTGAGTTTAATTCCTTAAGTCAGTTATTACATAATGAATGTCTGCCATGTGTTCTTCATTATCCTTTAGCCAGAAATGATATTTCTCATCTTCCTGTAAATACAACATTGCTTTGTGCCTCTATTCAGAGCATAAAAGTACAATTCCCTGAATTTTTCTTAATTTGCTAGGTGTTTCATTCTTTCTTATAGACCATAAACTCCTTGTAGCCTGGGACCACATCTTACCTCCATATTCACACGATATCCACATGTATGCCTTCCACATAGTAGGCACTCAATAACTGTTCACACAATAATTTTATAAGATCTACTACTTTTTCATTTATTTTTGATCTAAAAAAATGAGGTGGAAAACTGGTTCATGGTATAGTTGACAGAAAATATGTTATCTGTCATGTTCAGATAGGCCATCCACCAGTTATTTAAGTTATAAGATTCTATCACCTAAATAAGGTCATTCCTTTCGGGAGATTATGCGGGCAGTTGAGGTCAATAGAGTGAAGCTAGCTTGGAAGCCCTAGGTGCTATCATAGGGATATGGTAGACTGATAAGGTACCCCAATAGGAAACAGAATTGCTCACTGGAACTCTGGCAAATGGAATTTGGAAAACAGATTACTGCCCAGGTCATCATCTGAGGCTGAAATAGGAACCTGCTTATCCACCTCACTGTAGCTTCCCCCCTCCACGTGATAGAGTTTCAATTTATCAAAGGTAAACTCCTTCTGAGTTTGATAGCTTTGATGCTGGTCTTAAAGTCACCAGTGTCATAGTCACTTGGGCAATTGCCTCTTTTCTAAGGTTACAAGCTTTGTCTTTCTAATTTAAAGAGTTAGGAGAGCAGCAATAAGGCAGGGCAGGCATACTCCCAACTGCATACTGCAATGTGTCCTAAGCCCCCTAGCACGAAGGAATTGAATGGTTGTGGCATTTTTTCTTTTAGCCCCTTGACAGCTGTGTAATAAGAAGCATGCAATGAGATTAGAAATCTCACATTCACTCTGCGTGGGCTTTTGACTTGTTTCATTTTCAAGCTAGCCTTCGAATCCCAAGCATTTAGACCTTTGAGACCATCTCTTCCAGAGCCCTCATTTTTGCACATGAGGAAGAGAAGGTCCGGAGAGGGGTTGTGACTTCACGGAAGGTCACCAGTGGTCAAATCACTCTTGAGTAAATAATTCCATCTTGTGTCTGAACAGCATTTATATGTTTTCAAGGGCCTATTGCATTCACTCAAGATTTTTCTTTTTATAGAGCACTTAGGTTTTTTTTTTTTTTTTTTTTTAATCTTCTTAGCAAGGAAGCCTTCCTTGAACCTCCCCTACACTGAGTATTAATTCTTACTGCTGTGGGCTTTCCTAACACCCATACATTTTTTAAATCCTTTATCAGTACAACATTTTGCTTAGCTGACTGTCTCTTTGGCTGGAGTCTAAGTTCTGAGAGCAGTTACCAGATCTATCTGGCTCTCCTTGGTATACCCTGCACCTAGCTGAATGCCTGGTCAGAGTAATTGTTCCCTAGACAGATGGATATTGAATACATCAAACTGAAAAGAGTTTGTGCTTGAGAGTCAGGCAAACCTTTTTGACTCAAATCTCGGCTGTGCTACTTACTAAACTCTGACCCTGGCCGAGTTACCTAATTTAAACTCAGTTTCCTCATCTATAAAATGGAGGTGACATGAAGATTGAATGACGTAATGCATGTAAATCACAAAGCATGGGGACAGACAATGCGTTCTTAATCAGCATCCGTTCCTTTGTGTCCCTCTGACCGAGAGTCATCCAAAGACATTCGACATGTTCACTCCAGAGCCAAGCTTAAACTCAGAACTCATTATTTGGCATTTCACCCTACCACTCAAACTCTGTCAGGGGTACACTTTCATCATGACAGTAGTTTTGTATTTCTTGCTTAGTTATTGGTGTTCTTAGCTGCTGTCAAGTTGGATCTGACTCATGATGACTTTATGTATAACAGAATGAAACATCGCCCACTCCTGTACCATGGGTTTAGTTACTGGTCACCCCATAATGGGAATCGTACTGCACAGTTAATAGAAATTTGGTTGACTATAACAAAATGGGCCTTCTAAGTAATGGAATATTTTGAAAGTTAAAGGGTTCTCTGGGGGTGGGGGTGTGGGGGTAGAAAGAAGCATTTCCTTACTATCACTGAAAAATCCTGATAAAATACATACTATTATAGTAATAAAAATAACTAACAAAGTAGGTACATATGATTTATTAGGCCCTTTGATAGCAACAGCCTTGGTTTTTGGAGCCCTGGTGGTACAGTGGTTAACAACTCATCTGCTGACCAAAAGCCCAGCAGTTCGAATCCACCAGCTGCTCCTTTGAAACCTCGTGGGGCAGTTTTATTCTGCCTATAGGGTCCCTGTGAGTCGGAATTGACTCAACAACATCAGGTATGGTGCTAAATGCCTTGGATGCACTGTTTTATATAGTCTTCATGGCAGCTTTTCTCTTGTTTTTATACATAAGAAAACAGATGTAAACAGGCTACATAGTTTTCCTGAAGTCACATATAATGAACCCTGGATTTGAACATACATTTGTTTGATTCTAGAATCTCACTTTTAAGGAGCTCTGGTGGTACAGTCATTAAACACTTGCCTGCTAACCAAGAGACTGGCGGTTTGAACCCACCCAGTGGTTTCACCGGAGAAAGACCTGGAGATCTGCTCCTGTAAAGATTACAGCCTAGAAAATCCTATGGGGCAGTTCTACTGTGTCACGTGTGATTGGTATGAGTCAAAATCTGCTTGACAGCACCGAACGACAACGACAGAGCCCAATTTTTAACTCACTTCCTAACTTATAGAGCTATTTAGAAAATGCATAGAAGCTATTCATATTATCTAGGGTTTTATTTTGCTTTTCTATTTATCTATTTTAACTTATGGAATTCCAAAATGGTGAAAATGATTAAGGCACTCTTTTAGCAGTCAAAAGTTTAGAGGTTCAAGCCCACCTGGAGGTGCCTGGGCCTGATGATCTACTTCCCAAAACTCAGCCACTGAAAACCCTATGGAGCACAGTTCTCCTCTGACACACCTGGGGTCACCATGAGTCAGAATCACCTCAACGGCAACTGGTTTGATTAAATTTATTGGAATGTAATTTGTTGTATCAAATGAAATAAAACTGTTCATTTCAATTTTTTTCACATTTAGAAATTTTCTCAATGCCATTTGTTGCATAATTTCATCCTTTTACCATTGTTTCATGATTCTTGATTTTTTTATCCTATTAAATTTTTAGATCTACTAGAATCTTTTCCCCCCTCTTTTATTCCTGCTATATCATTGTTTATCATGAAATTCTTTCTCCCTAAAAAGAACCACACCCCCCCTTCTCATCTTAATCAAATGTCACAGGTAGGTTTTTGTGTAAAATGTAATGAACCCTACCAGCTTATCACGCTTCAGCTCCATTTCACCATCTCCCCCTTATACTGCGTACAGCTGTTGAGGCTGCCAAGTTTCAGGCACTGGCGATTACCTCATCGAAAACTGGTATCATCTATTTGGGGTGTGTATCAACCAGTATAGTCCCAGCTGAGTCCTCCACACACACACAGTGAATGGCTATCCAAGGTGACCCATCCAGGAAAAAGTGCGAAGACTGGAACCCAGCTGTTTGCTCCTGTTCGTGACACCTTGACCATCCTGCCTCACATGTCCATTCATATTTACTCTTGAAGTTCAGTGGATTGCTTTCATGTTTTAACAGATTTACTTACCCACCTCCCAAACAAATGAATCTTTTTCTCTCACGTGTTTCCTCATCTGTGTAACTGATCTCAGCATCCACTAACCTGTGCAATCTAAAAAATTTTACCATCTATCTAAAAATGAAGCCGTGGTGGAACAGTGGTTAAGAGCTTGACTGCTAACCAAAAGGTTGGAAGTTCAAATATACCAGCTGCTCCTTGGAAACCCTGTGGGGCAGTTCTGCTCAGTTCTATAGGGTCGCTATGAGTCTTAATTGACTCGACGGCAGTAGGTATCTAAATATTTCTGGTCATCCTTAAGTTAAAATGCAACAGCAGCTCTTGTGGTTGACTCCCTCAAGTACTCCAAATCATGTACTCCAAATTCATGACCACCCCCCGCCCCTTGAATAAACCACCATTGCCTGGCCAAGGATGATAGTGCCTCCTAAGTTTTTTTTCTCTTCCCAGACTTGTCTTCCTGCAACCCATTCTCCATAGTACCAGAAGTTTTCAAAATCATAAACTAGATCATGTTGCTTTTCTACTTAAAACAAGTCCAAAACCAAAAGCCCGTTGCCTTCAAGTCAGTTGTGACTCACAGTGGTGACCTTATAGGGTTTCCAAGGAGCAGCTGGTGGATTTGAACTGCCAACCTTTTGGTTAGCAGCTGAGTGCTTAACCACTGCACTACCAATGCTTCTAATTTTTACTTTAAATAAAATCTGATGTCTCATTTCTGACTTGGAAAGTTCCAGGAGTTTTTCCTGCTCTTCAGACATGCTAAGATCATTCCTGCCTTATGAACCTTTCTAGTAGCTATTACCTCTATAGATGCTTTTCCCCCAGATCTAGGCTCAGCTGGATATTCTTTTCATTCACACCTAGCTCATTTGAGAACTCCTCAGACGATCCTTCTCTGACAGCCCAGTCACTGTCTGTCAGTCTTCAGGGTGTCATCACTAGCTGAGATCCTGAGTTTACTGACTTGCTCATTATTTTCTCCCCTTTCTCCTGTCCTAAATCTAGTGTGAGCCCTATGAAAGCAGAATTCTTACTGTTTTATTCACCATTGCATCCTCAGCATCTGGAAAAGTGCCTGGTGCTTAACAGGCAGTCACAAATACTGGGTGAATAAATGAATAAACATTGGGTTTTACATATGATATTGCCCCATATGAGGAAAATCTCCACCAAGGTCTAGACAGCATCAGAATGCATGAGGGGCATGCTTGCTTTCATTTCTTTTGCTTGTTTGTTTTGCTTTTTTCTTTCTTAGTAGCTCTTCTGCACAGGGGAGGTGATAAAAAGGTTTTTTTTGCTTGCATTAGGTTGTCTTCTTAGAAGTCACAGTAAAGAAGAAGACACTTCATTAGTCTCCTTATGAAAATCTTCATCCACATACTTTGTTCTTCATGTATAATACATCCCTTCTTCCCTTCCCCTCCCCCCAAGTCCCCACGTCTCTTATAGCAGCTCTAGACAACTAAGACAGATTCCTTTTTACTATATTTGTACACTGCTGCCCCTCTTCACTGTCCTCTTTCTTCCAACGACCAGAAGCTGCTGCAGCTCTTTTTTCAGAGGGCTGTCCCGGGGCTGCTGGGGCCTACAGTTCCTCCTCTAATGAAGAGCTGAAAGCCCTTGACAATTTACCTTATACCTCCATTCCCTGCAGCCTTAACCAGTGACTGATTCATGTAGAAGTGTGAAAGTCCTCCTGCCTTAGAAGACTGCAGCTGTAATTTCCAGTCTAGGGTTCTCCTGTCTGATCACGCGGAAGCTATTCTGAGGGACCTTCCCTTGGGTCACACCCTTGTTTGGCTCTCTTCCTTTCCTGGTCTTACTTTCTCTGCTTCCATACAGATTTGCATTAGGACCACTTCCTTAATGAATCACTTGTACACAAATCTTTTCCTTAGAGACAGCTTCCGGAAAATCTGACCTGAATCATTCTCCAATGCCAGGTCCATCTGGGCACATAGAAGCTCCTCAAGAAATATTGGACAAACGAATGAATGGATAAATGAACGTGTTGTTTCTTTTTGTGGAAAGAGCTTTGTTTTTGTTGAAAGAGCTAGCCATGAGGCAGGAGAGTTATGCACTATCTTTGCTTACTTGTTGCCTTTTGAACATTAGTTGAGGAGTTTAGTTCACTGCTTCTCCAAAGATGCTGTCTTGAACACCAGTCCTGCCAGCTGGTCTCAAACAAAAGGGAAAGGGAATTCTGGAGGCAGATAGGTTTGGGAAGTGCTGCATACTATATTTCTTTCTCAGATAGTACAAAATATTGAGGGACTCTGCATATTGAAGCTTTGGGACATACTGCTGCTATACCTATAGCTGTATATACACATATACATACTGTTGCAAACTGAATTGTGTCCCTTCAAAATATGTGTTGGAATCCTAACCCCTAAACCTGTGGATGTAATCCTTTAAGGAATTGGGTTTTCTTTGTTGTGTTATGAAGCCATATCAGTGCACGGTATGTCCTAATCTAGTCACCGCTGAGTTATAAGGAGCAGCATAGACACAGACACAAGCAAGCACAAAGCAGGGAAGGTACATGCCAGGCCACATGAAGATCACCAAGGAACCAAGAAATGTCGGAAGAGATAAGGACCTTCCTGCAGAGCTGACAGAAAGATTTCCCCCAGAGCCCATGCCCTGAATTCGGACTTCTAGCTTCCTGAACTCTGAGAAAATAAACGTGTGTTCTCCAGAGCCACCCACTTGTGGTATTTCTGTTATAGCAGCACTAGAATACTGAAACACACAAAATGTATGTATATATTTAATTTTTATGTAAATACATATATATTATTTATTGTACTTTAAATGAAAGTTTACAAATCAAGTTGGTCTCTCATACAAAAACTTACACATACCTTGCTATGTACCTCTAGCTACTCGCTGCCTAATGTGGCAGCACGCTCCTCCTCTCCACCCTGTATTCCCTGTGTTCATTCAACCAGCTCCTGTCCCCCTCTGTCTTCTCATCTCTCCTCCAGACAGGAGCTGCCCACATAGTCTCACATGTCTACTTAAGCCAAGAAGCTCACTCCTCACTCCTCTCCAGTATCATTTTCTGTCTTTATATATTTATATATATAGTTTGTTTGTTTGTTTCAATGTCATCCAAACTTATTTGGCATGGAACCCTTTCTCCATCATAAGTGCACTTTCACATAAAACATTCTACACGAGCCTGTTTAGAGCTAGATTCCCCAGTAGAGAAAGAAAGTTGGATTTGTTAAGTGGTGCCTGGGTTGGACCCCCTCCACAGTTAGAAGCCAGTCAGAACCTAAGTGATTCCCACCTATAGGGCCACTTTAGGGCTCTAAGCTGGCTTCAGGCCTCAGTCGGACTTGGTAGGACATTCAGTGTGTTCTCTGGAGGTGAAGAATTTTTAGCAAGAGAATTATGATAAATCTATTTCCATTAAACAAGTGAACTGTGTAATTGTTACAGATTATATATATATATATTTTTTTTTCCAACAGGACAGGGCATAACTGGAAATTAAGCAGATTCTCTGAACAACTAAACCTAATGAATCCTGCAAAGATTGAGCCGTAAGTGGCAACGTCTGGAATTGTAGCATATTGCATGCCAGTGAATGAACTGTGTTAGGATATTAATTATGTAATCATGAAGTGGAATGTGGTACAGAGAAATAACTAGGCCTTCAGTGTTAAACATGGACATCACTGCCTAGTTATGTTCATGGCCACCTGCTGAGCTGTGACAGAGACAGGGGTGGCTTGAGGGTGCCAGCAATCAAGATCTGGAGGCCACCGCTGTGAAAATGCCAGTGTCTTATCCTAGTCACTCCTGCTAATGGATGGAGAGCAGCTCCCAATTCAAATGTTGCTGATAATAGAATGATTTTCCCACTGTCTCCATGCAAATACAAAAGGAAAGGGCAATTTTGGACTGGAGCAACCATTGTGTAGCTCATAGTTTATTCAACAAGCACATATGGGTAACTACACTATGCCAGGTACAGAGTAACTACACTGGAAGACAGATATAATAAGACAGATTTTGATCTTAAAGAGTCTATAATCCAGTGGGGAGACAGATATGTAAATAACACTAATGGCACCAGGCAATGGTTTGTAGTAGAGTTGCAAGTGGTGTACGATAGTCGCTGGACAAATATTACTGAGCTAATGAATGGCGCTAGGGATATGCTGCAGTAAGCTGGATTTGTCTCGCAGCTCTAGTCCTTACCCTTCTTTTAGTCCTTCTTCACGCTTGACTGAGTCGAGCAAACTTTCCTTGAATGCTTATCATTTGCTTTCAAGCGTGCTAGTCACTAATGATAAAAAGATGAATGTAAAATATGAGGCAAAACTCCTTCTAGGAGAGAACACTGTCTTTAAAGCCGATATGCACATTTTGAAAGTACAATAAGTAAGTTCTATGTTAGAGATGAGTATAGGGAGTATAAGACCTAAGAGGGGCACCTAGTTCTAATGGGGTATCGGGAAAAGTTTCCTGGAGAAGATGACTATGCATGCGGAGTGTGAAGTCTAGCGAAGGTTGGACAGGGGAGGGTAAGAGGGAGGGTAGGGGAAGAGGCTAAGGGAAAGGAGTGTCCCAAGGCATGAATGGGGAACATTAAGTTTATTTTACTAGAGTATCGTCATCAGGGTGAGATTGGTATGCGATGATGCTCAAGGGGGAAAAGAGGGTCCAGTTTATGGATTTTTTTATAATCTATGAAAAGATGGTTAAATTCTATTTTGTAGGCAATAGGAAGGACTCTTTTCTTTTTCTTTTAAAGAGGAACAATCTGGTAAGATGAAAGTTTTGGCAAGAATTTTCTGGCTACAATATTGAGACGGAAGCTAATAGGAGAAAGACTGGAAGCAAGAAGGCCAATGGTGACTCTTGAAATAGTTGAGTAACAATGATGAGCTTCTGAGCCACAACAGTGTTGGAGGTTTAGGAAGAAGAAGGGGGAGTCAAGATACACCTAGGAAGTAAAATCAGCTAGATTCGAGACTTGTTAAATGTGTGTGTTGGGGACGGGGAGATAGATGGGCAGAGAGGGAACAGAGTTTGGGTTGACTCCAGGTTTCTGGCTTTGAGGGAAGGTAATAAGTTTACTTTAGGGAATGAGCTTAAAATCCTGCAAGACATCCAGCTGATCTGTGTAATAAGAAATGAATAGACTGCTTTAAATATTGGATTGTTCCGGGAAGAATTTATAAAATTGGGAGCTATCAACCAAGCATGGAAGTTTAAACTACAATCACATGTTTAACAAGCGTTCTTGGGGTGAGAAAAGCAGTGGTCCTAGAACAAAGCAATAGGAGCAAGGATGGGTGGGAGAAGAAAAACCCATGGCAAAGTCTACAAAGTGATGGCTAGAGAAAAATGAGATGGTCAGAGTTGTGCCGTAAAAACGAATGGAGTTGAGTTTTAAGGAGTGACTACAGCACTATGAAAAGTAGCAGAGAGGGCTGATGAGGTGATTAGTATTGGACAACATGCAATCACTTTAGAAACCTTGATGTCATCGTGGTCTCCACCAGACCACCGACCAGAGGTGGTAGAGCTATAAATATTATTTTCTCTCTTTTTTTCTTCTGTCTTCATGATCACAATAAATACATACCTTTAAGGACATAAAAAGAAAAAAAAAAGTTTTTTTTAAGGACATACTATGTTTCCATAGATTTTTTTTTCCATTGAGCTTTATTCTCAACTCTAGTTATGCCAAGGAATAAGAGATGCTAGGTCACACCATCCACCTTTTCATATTCCCCGCCCCAGGGTTTGTTGCTGGGTGGAAACCCCAGGTTCTTACTCAGCGTGACTCCTATAGGCCAATAAACAAGAGACCTAGGTGGGAGAACAAGAAAGGCACCTTTATTTCATTGCACAAGGAAATGGAGCCAGTTGGAGCTATTACTGCCAGGACTGCTTGCCAAGGGCAGGCAGGCAGGTTACTTTTAAAGGGGTTTACAAGTAGGGAGTTCATACAAGTTACATCAGCAACATTCTTAATCATATTACTGCAGGCACATTGGGGTTTACATATAACCTCCAAGCAAAAGCAGGATTCAAATGCAAAGCTGATGGGGAGGGGGGACACAGTAAAGGAAAGAATTCTGCAGCACAACTCTGTAGGGGAGGAAGCCAGGTAAAGAATACAGCACTGTGGGGTTCTGTCTCAGGGTCAGCAAGGGTGATAATTCTGGATGATAATTTGCTATCTGGGGCTTTCAGATGAGAGGACCAAGAAAATAAGGGAAGAGGAACACACAACACCTGTGGAGCCTCTGCTCTATGTCAGGCATTATGCTAGTCATTTTCCACGTATTATTTCAGATGTGATTATCCCTTTTTTAAAGAAAATTATCCAAGGACCAAGCCCAGATAAAAATCTTTTTTTTTTTTAATTTTTATTGTGCTTTAAGTGAAAGTTTACAAATCAAGTCAGTCTTTCATACAAAAATTTATATACACCCTGCTATATACTCCTAATTGCTCTCCCCATAATGAGACAGCACACTCCTTCCCTCCGCTCTCTCTTTTCCTGTCCATTGCTCCAGCTTCTGACCCCCTCTGCCCTCTCATCTCCTCTCCAGACAGGAGATGTCAACATAGTCTCGTGTGTCTGCTTGATCCAAGAAGCTCACTCTTCACCAGTATCATTTTCTATCCCATTGTCCAGTCTAATCCCTGTCCGAAGTGTTGGCTTTGGGAATGGTTCCTGTCCTGGGCTAACAAAAGATCTGGGGACCGTGACCACCGGGATCGGTCCCTCTAATCTCAGTAAGACCATTAAGTCTGGTCTTTTTACGAGAATTTGCGGTCTATAGCCCACTGCTCTCTTGCTCCCTCAGGGGTTCTCTGTTGTGTTCCCTGTCAGAGTAGTCATTGGTTATAGCCAGGCACCATCTAGTTCTTCTGGTCTCAGGCTGATGTAGTCTCTGGTTTATGTGGCCCTTTCTATCTCTTGGGCTCATAATTACCTTGTGTCTTTGGTGTTCTTCATTCTCCTTTGGTCCAGGTGGGTTGAAACAAATTGATGCATCTTAGATGGCTGCTTGTTAGCATTTAAGGCCCCAGACACCACTCTCCAAAGTGGGATGCAGAATGTTATCTTAATAGATTTTATTATGCCAATTGACTTAGATGTCCCCTGAAACCGTGGTCCCCAAACCTCTGCTCCTGGTACGCTGCTCTTCGAAGCATTCAGTTTATTCAGGAGACTTCTTTGCTTTTGCTTTACTCCAGTTGTGCTGACCTGTCCTGTATTGTGTGTTGTCTTTCCCTTCACCTAAAGTAGTTCTTATCTACTATTTAATTACTGAAAAGCCCTCTCCCTCCCTGCCATCAAAGAAAATTTTCTTCTCTGTTTAAACTGTTTCTCCAGTTCTTATAATAGTGGTCTTACACAATATTTGGAAACCCCGGCGGCGTAGTGGCTAAGTGCTACGGCTGCTAACCAAAGGGTTGGCAGCTTGAATCTGCCAGGTGTTCCTTGGAAACTCCATGGGGCAGTTCTACTCTGTCCTATAGGGTCTCTATGAGTCAGAATCGACTTGACAGCACTTTTTTTTTTTTTAATACAATATTTGTCCTTTTGCAACTGACTAATTTCACTCAGCATAATGCCTTACAGATTCCTCCATGTTATGAAATGTTTCATGGATTCATCATTGTTTTTCACTGATGCGTAGTATTCCGTTGTGTGAATATACCATAATTTATTTGTCCATTCATCCGTCAGTGGGCACCTTGGGTTAGTTCCATCTTCTTGCTATTGTAAACAGTGTTGCAATGAACATGGGTGTGCATATATCTGTTCGTGTAAAGACTCTTACTTCTCTAGGATATACTCCAAGGAGTGGGATTGCTGGATCATATGGTAGTTCTATTTCTACCTTTTTAAAAAAAAAAAAAAAAAAAAATTTTTTTTTTTTTAAGGAAGGGCCAAATTGATTTCCAAAGTGGTTGTATCGTTTTACATTCTCACCAGCACTGTGTAAGTGTTCCAGTCTCTCCACAACCTCTCCAACATTTATTATTTTGAGTTTTTTGGATTACTACCGGCCTTGTTGGAGTGAGATGAAATCTCCTTTTAGTTTTGATTTGCATTTCTCTAATGACTAATGATCCTGAGCATTTCCTCATGTATCTGTTTGCCACCTGAATGTTTTCTTTAGTGACGTGTCTATTCATATCTTTAGCCCTTTTTTAATTGGGTTGTTTGTCTTTTTGTAGTTGAGTTTTTGCAGTATCATGTAGATTTTAGAGATCAGGCACTGATCGGAAATGTCATAGCTAAAAACTTTTTCCCAGTCTGTAGGTAGTCTTTTTACTCTTTTGGTGAAGTCTTTGGATGAGCACAGGTGTTTGATTTTTAGGAGCTCCCAGTTATCAAGTTTCTCTTCTGCATTGTTAGTAATATTTCATATACTGTTTATTACATGTATTAGGGCTCCTAGCGTTGTCCCTATTTTATCTTCCATGATCTTTATTGTTTTAGATTTTATATTTAGGTCTTTGATCCATTTTGAGTTAGTTTTTGTGCATGGTGTGAGGTATGGGTCTTGTTTCGTTTTTTTGCAGATGGATATCCAGGTAGGCCACTGCCATTAGTTAAACAGACTGTCTTTTCCCCATTTAACGGACTTTAGACCTTTGTCAAATATCAACTGCTCATATGTGGATGGATTTATGTCTGGATTCTCAATTCTGTTCCATTAGTCTATGTATCTGTTGTTGTACCAGTACCAGGCTGTTTTGACTACTGTGGCAGTTTAATAGTTTCTAAATCAGGTAGAGTGAGGTGTCTCAGTTTGTTCTTTTTTAGTAATGTTTTATTTATCCGGGCCCTCTTTCCCTTCCATGTGAAGTTGGTGATTTGTTTCTCCATCTCATTAAAAAAAGTCTTTGGAATTTGGATCAGAATTACATTGTATCTATATATCGCTTTTGGTAGAATAGACGTTTTTACAATGCTAAGTCTTCCTATCCATGAGCAAGGTATGTTTTTCCACTTATGTAGGTCTCTTTCGGTTTCTTGCAGTAGTATCTCGTACTTTTCTTTGTATAGGTCTTTTCCATATCTTGTAAGATTTATTCCTAAGTATTTTATCTTCTTGGGGGCTACTGTAAATAGTATTGATTTCATGATTTCCTCTTCGATGTTCTTTTTGTTGGTGTAGAGGAATCCAACTGATTTTTATATGCTTATCTTGTATCCTGATACTCTGCTGAACGCTTCTATTAGTTTCAGTAATTTTCTGGAGGATTCCTTAGGGTTTTCTGTGTATAAGGTCATGTCATCTGCAAATAGAGATACTTTTACTTCTTCCTTACCAATCTGGATGCCCTTTATTTCTTTATCTAGCCTAATTGCTCTGGTTAGGACCTCCAGCACAATGTGGTGGATAAAGAGTGGTGATAAAGAGCATCCTTGTACGGTTCCCAATCTCAAGAAGAATGCTTTGAGACACTGTCCATTTACGATGATGTTGGCTGTTGACTTTGTATAAATGCCCTTTATTATGTTGAGGAATTTTCCTTCTATTCTTTTTTTGCCGGGAGTTTTTATCACGAATGGGTGTTGAACTTTGTTAAATGCCTTTTCTGCATCAATTGATAAAATCCTGTGGTTCTTGTCTTTTGTTTCATCTGTATGATGGATTACTTTAATTGTTTTTCTAATGTTGAACCATCCCTGCATGCCTAGTATGAATCCCACTTGGTCATGGTGAATTATTTTTCTGATATGTTGTTGAATTCCACTGGCTAGAATTTTGTTGAGGATTTTTGCATCTAAGTTCATAAGGGATAGAGGTCTCTAATTTTCTTTTTTTGTGGTGTCTTTACCTGGTTTTGGTATCAGGGTTATGAGGGCTTCACAGAATGAGTGTGAGAGTATTCTGCCCTTTTCTATGCTCTGAAACACCTTTAGTAGTCGTGGTGTTAACTCTTTTCTGAAAGTTGGTAGAACTCTGCAGTGAAGCCTTCAGGGCCAGAGCTTTTTTCGTTCAGAGATATTTGATTACCTTTTCAATCTCTTGGTATGGGTCTATTTAGTTGTCCTACCTTTGTTAGTTTAGGTAGGTAGTGTGTTTCTAGAAATTCACCGATTTCTTCTAGGTTTTCAAATTTGGTAGAGTACAATTTTTCATAGTAATCTGCTGTGATTCTTTTCATTTCAGTTGGGTCTGTTGTAATATAGCCCATCCCGTTTCTTATTTGGGTTATTTGCTTCGTCTCCTGTTTCTCTTTTGTCAGTTTGGCCAATGGTTTATCAATTTTGTTAATTTTTTCAAAGAACCATCTTTTGGTCTTGTTCATTCTTTCAATTGTTTTTCTGTTTTCTATTTCATTTAATTCTGTTTTAATTTTTATTATTTGCTTTCTTCTGGTGCCTGTGGGTTTCTTTTGTTGCTCTCTTTCTATTTGTTCAACTTGTAGGCATAATTCTGTGATTTTGGCCCTTTCTTCTTTTTGGATGTGTACATTTTTTGATATAAATTGACCTCTGAGCACTGCTTTCACTGTGTCCCAAATGTTCTTATAAGAAGTGTTTTCATTCTCATTGGATTCTGTGAATTTCTTTATTCCTTCCTTAGTGTCTCCTATAACCCAGTCTTTTTTGAGCAGGGTATTGTTCAGTTTCCAAGTGTTTGATTTCTTTTCTCTGCTTTTTCTGTTATTGACTTCTACTTTTATGGCCTTATGGCCAGAGAAGATGCTTTGTAATATTTCGATGTTTTGGATTCTGCTAAGGCTTGCTTTATGACCTAATATGTGGTCTATTCTAGAGAATGTTCCATGTGCACTAGAAAAGAAAGTATACTTGGTTGCTGTTGGGTGGAGTGTTCTGTATATGTCTACGAGGTCAAGTTGGTTGATTGTGGCATTTAGATCTTCTGTGTCTTTATTGAGCTTCTTTCTGGATGTCCTGTCCTTCACCAAAAGCGGTGTGTTGAAGCCTCCTACTATTATTGTGAAGCTGTCTGTCTCATTTTTCAATGCTGTTAGAGTTTTTTTTTATGTATCTTGCAGCCCTGTTATTGGTGCATAAATATTTAACATAATTATATATTCCTAGTATATTGTCCCTTTAATCATTATATAGTGTCCTTCCTTATCCTTTATGATGGATTTAACTTTAAAGTCTATTTTGTCAGAAATTAATATTGCCACTCCTGCTCTTTTTTGATTGTTGTTTGCTTGATATATTTTTTTTCTACCCTTTGAACTTTAGTTTGTTTTTGTCTCTAAATCTAAGGTGTGTCCCTTGTAGGCAGCATATAGATGGATCATGTTTTTTTTGTTTAACCATTCTGCCACTCTCTGTCTCTTTATTGGTGCATTTAGTCCATTTACATTCAGAGTAATTATGATATGATAGGTATGAGTTTAGTGCTGTCTTTTTGATGTCTTTTTTTGTATGTTGTTGACAGTTTCTTTTTCTCACTTAATTTTTTTTGTGCTGAGTAGTATATCTTTATATATTGCCTTTTCCTCTTATTTGTTGTTGATTTTTTTTTCTGCTGAGCCTCTATTTTTCTCTTGTGTTTTATTTTGTTGAGTAGGACAGTTAGTCTCCTTTGCAATTACCTTAATATTTACCCCTATTTTTCTAAGTTTAAACCTAAATTTTATTTCTTTATATCGCCTTGTCTTCCTCTCCATTTGAAAGATCTATGACTACATTTCTTAGTCCCTCTTTTTTATTTTAATGTTGTCTTCTTTTACATAATAACGTTATTGTTTCCCTGTTTTGAGCATTTTTTTATCTTGATTTATTTTTGTGATTTCCCTGTCTGGGATGACCTCAGATTGCTCTGTCCATTGTTCTAGTTTTGGGTTGATACCTGATATTATTGATTTTCTAACCAAAGAACTCCTTTTAGTAATTCCTGTAGTTTTGTTTTGGTTTTTACAAATTCTCTAAACTTCTGTTTATCTGGAAATGTCCTAATTTCACGTTCATATTTGAGAGACATTTTTGCTGGATATATGATTCTTGGCTGGCAATTTTTTTTTCCTTCAATGCTTCATGTAATTCATCCCATGGCGTTCTTGCCTGCATGGTTTCTGCCGAGTAGTCTGAGCTTACTCTTATTGGCTCTCCTTTGTAGGTGACTTTTCATTTATCCCTCACTGCTCTTATAATTCTCTCTTTATCTTTGGTTTTGGCAAGCTTGATTATAATATGTCTTGGTGACTTTCTTTTAAAATCTACCTTATGTGGAGTTCGATGAGCATCTTGGATAGATATCTTCTCATCTTTCAGTTTATCAAGGAGGTTTTCTGCCAACATATCTTCAACAATTCTTTCTGTATTTTCTGTTGTCCCTCCCTGTTCTGGTACTCCAAACACTTATAGGTTATTTCTCTTGATAGAGTCCCACATGATTCTTAAGGTTTCTTCATTTTTTTAAGTTCGTTTATCTGATTTTTCTTAAAATGTATTGGTGCCAAGTGCTTTATCTTCAAGCTCACCAATTCTGCCTTCCCCTTGTTCAATTCTGCTCCTCTGACTTTCTGTTGAGTTGTCTACTTCTGTAATTTTATTGTTACTCTTCTGAATTTCTGATTGCTAAACAAACATAAAATAAACTAATACAATAACTTATAGATGGCTTGGAGACAACAGTCAGTATCAAATCACATAAAGAAATAGACCACGATTGCTTCAACAAGCTCTCAAAACAAAGAATCAAGGGATCTTTGTGTATTTATATGGATTCTTGCAGCTTATTAAATTTTTCATTATGTTCTTAAATAACCTTTTTAATTTCTTCAGGTGTTTTATCTATGTATTCCTCGGCCTGTTCTGAGTATTGCCTGATCTCCTTCCTGATGTCTTGAAGAGTTCTGTATATTAATCTTTTGTATTCTGCGTCTGGTAATTCCAGGAAGGCACTTTCCTCTAGAAGATCCCTTGATTCTTTGTTTTGAGAGCTTGTGGAAGCAATCGTGGTCTGTTTCTTTATGTGATTTGATATTGACTGTTGTCTCCAAGCCATCAATAAGTTATTGTATTAGTTTATTTTATGTTTGTTTAGTGTATCCTAGCTTCTCACTTTGTTTTGTTTTAATATGCCCAAATGGGTTGCTTGAGTGAGCTATCTTGATTACTTTCACCTTTGAAGCCCTGATGTCCTGTCACCAGATGGTTAGAGCTGTTACCAGGTATATCAGTCTAGGAGTCCATTCACTTTTCTTGTATGGATTCAGCTCAGGTGTCCAGGTAGCTGTCATCAAGTGTGTGGTACAGGCTCTGTCCTACAGTCTTAGGGTGCAGGGGTGATTGGTGTAGGTACCGGTATCGGATTGCAGCAGGGGGTCACACTCTGAATAAGGCAGGGGGCTGAGAATCATCCCCCAAGTGACTCTAAGGAAAGCTCGTCCCTCTTCCCTAGAGCGTACAGGTGTGGGTGGGTTCTGCAGATGGACCATGGGCACCCATTGCTTTTGATTGTAAGGACTGGGAGGTACTAGTAATCCTTGGACCCCTGTCCAGGTGGCTGGGTGACCTGAGTGGAGCCACCAGTCCTTAGGCCCCTGATATGGGTAGGTGAGGACCCTGTTTAATAGGCAAAGTGGTGTCAATCATCGAACACCCACCTCTCCACTGCACAGCTGAAACAATTGCAGCCTGCCAACAAGGGCCTATTCTCATAAAATAGGCCCACACAGGTCCATGCAGGAGGGGAAATGTATTCAAAGTCCACAGACCGTTTATGCCTGGACAGGAGCTGCTTCTGTCTAGAGCTCCCCAGGTTAGTGGAGCTGGCAAATTATCTTTTCCCCCAATTGTGAATTTATTCCTTCTCCAAGGCTAGGAGAATGGCTCTAGGCTTTCAACAGCACCTATCTCAGGCCCAAGGAAATCAATAGCCTGAGAAGCCAGCTTGTTGGTGGAGGGTGAGGTAAAGTATGTGCAAGTACTTAGCTTTTGCTGAGAGTGCTGTTCTTCTCTGTTTCGGGAGGTATGAGTAGGCTGTGCAGCTGGTTGCTTCTTCCTGAGGAAACTGTGGCCAAATGCTACCACCAGCCCACTGCAGCTGCTCCCAGGGAATGGTGCCTGAGGGATCCCAGTGATTCAGGTCTGGTAATTCTTCTGCTTCTGAACCATCTCCCCCTCCCCTTGCTAGTCAGACCATTTCCTAACTTTGCCTTTGATGTTCAGGGCTCCTAGCTTGTCATAAATATAATTGTTTCACTAATTTTTGGGGGTCTTTGTTGTAAGAGGGATTGCAGGAAGTGTCTGGCTATTTCTCCATCTTGGCCCCTCCCCCTGTGATCAAAATCTTAATCTGTTTAGCTCCAAACCTGTGTTCTTTACACTACATCGTATTGCCTCCTCCCATGGTATAAAATTGTCATAAACCTGGGTGATGCTTGATATTAAACACTGCAGTCAGAACACTACAATACTTATGAAATATTGGATGACAAAATGCTTGAATTCATGAATAAATGAGTAAACCCAATTTGGAGCTGGAAAATATGGCTTTGTCTGTCAGCCAAATTTCTAAACTGCTGAGGTCACTTGATTTTCATAATAGTAACTGACATTTGTATGCCCCTTGGAAATCTTGGTGGTGTAGTTGTTAAGAGCTATGGCTGCTAACCAAAAGGTCAGCAGTTCGAATCCACCAGGCATTCCTTGGAAACTCTATGGGGCAGTTCTACTCTGTCCTATAAGGTCGCTGTGATTCAGAATCCACTTAATGGCAATGGGTTTGGTTTGTTTTGTTTTTGCAGTCTGCAAAACACGGCCCCTTAGGCTATTTCAAGACTGCAATGGCCCTATTGTGTGGTGGCTTTGGTCACCATTATGCAAAGAGGGAGACTGAGATCCCTAGAAGTTAAGTGGCTTGTTCAAGGTCACCTTGTCAGAAGGTGGCACAGCTGGAACTTGAGAACCCAGGTCTTCTGGCCTCGCACAGATCTGTGCATCCAGTTAAAAGTCAAACATGAGAGGAAGACAACAAGGAAGCAGCAAACCTGAGATGTAAGTGGCCTGAATAGTGGTGTTCACAAGGCTGCTTCTAATTTCCCAGATGCTTTTCTTGTTTTCTGTTTACACTCACTTCCTTTGTGAGCATTGGACCAGATGGCATCCATGCAAACTCAAATATCCACCAGAAAATTACTCTTCCAGATTAATTAGTTTCCATTTATAGGCCTCACCTCAAAAAAACTTTTACATCTACTCTTCAGTCTTGTAATGTTGGTCTCCAAAGCCTGCCCATCTCCCTATCTTTATGTCTTTTTTTTCCTGTAGTGTCTCCTGGAAGAAAACCCTGATATCCATTTGGAATTTTTCAGTGCCCAGTTATTTCCTTATGTGTTCTTAAAAGAGCTGCCATAAAGTAAAGCAACATCCATTTCTCCTGGGCATCCCTAGGCCAAAAGTTTACTTTGATATCACGCAGGCCTATTTTAAGAAAGGATAAAAAGCTTTTGTAGTCTCAAGGAGCAACTATTACCAAGAAGAAGGAAGAGGATTAAACAAATAAATAAATAAATTGCTGTCCTAATCACAATGCCTTGATCTTGTTCTCACCAGCCTGGAAGGTAGGTGAATAGTTTATTCGTTCATTCATTTATTTATTCATCCTGACACATTTATTGAGCTCCTGCTATGTGATGGATACATGTGTGTGTCTTCAGATGTATGAGACATGCCTCTTGTTTTCAAGAATCTCATAGTTCTCTAGCAGGATGAAAAGTCTGGTGGCATAGTGGTTAAGAGCTACAGCTGCTAACCAAAAGCTTGGCAGTTCAAATCCATCAGGTGTTCCTTGGAAACTCTATGTGGCAGTTCTACTCTGTCCTATAGGGTGGCTATGAGTTGGAATCGACTCAAAGTAAAAGGTGGCAACAGGTATAGGAGGATAACACATAGATAAAGTGATAATTATGTGGTCAAATCCTATAGGTACAAGGTAGAGGGTAAGTTTAAGTGCATTGGGAGGCCAAAGAAATGGGCTTCAGGGAATCAGGGAAGGACTTTGAAGCTTAAGTTTAACCTTGAAAGAGTAACCAAGATCAATGGCGGAAGCAGGAGAAGAGGAAATTTCTGGTAGATGAAATTTCAAGCGCAAAGGTGGGAAGGCAAGAAACATGACAGACTTGAAGAACCCAAGTATTCAGTGTTATTGGACTATTGTATGCAAGGGTCTGAGTGGGTGGAGGACCTGGAGTCTTGGGAAGATAGCTCTGAAGAGACAGGCGGGGCCACATCAGGAAGGGCCTCCACTGTCGTGCACGGTGTTAGACTTCATCCACATGAGATGGCTTTGCTTGCATGTGAAAATAAATGCAATGAAGAATAATTTGAAAAAAGACGGGAAAAAAAGAGAATCCTACCTATCCTGTGTTCATTCCGCACCCCGAACCCCACTCCCTGCCCCTACTCTACACTGTGAAAGTCCAGAAATGCTTGTTGAATTAACTGCACTTGAGAATGATTTCTTTGTTTACTCCACGGCCTGCAGAAACCCAAAAAACCAAACTCATTGCCTTCGAGTCCATTCCGACTCACAGCAATCCTACAGGACAGAGTAGAACTGCCCCATGGAGTTTCCAAGGAGCACCTGGTGGATTTGAACTGCTGACCTTTTGGCTAGCAGCTGTAGCTCTTAACCACTACACCACCAAGGTTTCCGTGGCCTGCAGAAGGCAACTTTAATTCTGCTCTAGCTTTTGCCCTTCTGACTCCAAACCGTAGAACTTTCTATCCCACATGCTCCTCACCATGAGTATTCATTGTGCTCAAGTGCTCTCTGGGGCTGAGCCCCTCTCGACCACAGCTGCCTCCTCCACCCCCCTCTTCTCTTGGCCAAGCCGTCTTTGGGGGCTGGACTTCCATTAGTCACCCCCTCAGAGATACACATAAATCTACCAGAAGTCTCTTTTTGCCATATGATATATGAAATAATTGTAGTTTTTTTTAAACAGCAAAGATATTCAAGCTAACCTTCTCTCTCAGTCATTAGCTCTGATGATAGACAAGCGATGCCATCAGCATTTTGGACGTAAGTGCTTTTACAGTCACTTAGCAACAATGCCAGGCCCTCTGCTTGCTGCTGAGGGTGTAGAGTCTGCCTGAGTTCAACCTCTGGTAGGGTTCGTTTCCTAGCTCTGTGCCCTTGGTCAAGGTATTTTATCTCTTGCTTAGGATCCTCATCTTTAAAATGAGTGATGTTACGAAGTTTCAATGAGAATATGTAGGAAATGCTTAGTGGTAAAACTAGTAAATGTTAGTTTTGTGGATTGTTATTAGCACAAATATAATGTGGTTCCTATTCTCAAGGAACTACAGCCAAGAGGGTAAACACACAGTTAAAAAGATAAGTGCTATACGGTTTGATGGGTATTGGTCTGAATATAGACCCAAGGAAGAGCAGAGATACAAAGGAGGCAAGGATGAGCTCTGCCTGGAGCCAGGGAAGGCATCCCTATAGGAAAAACCACATGGCTGAAAAGAAGTCTGAAGAGGTAGTCAGAGTAAAAGTATATGGGACTTTTGGGCAGGGTTACATGACCCACCTCTATCCTATCCATCAAATGCAAGGGGGAATGCCTAGTGTTTGGGAAGAAACCACTGGAGTTGATCCTTGTAGAGTTGTTATCAGGAGATGGATTTATAAGGTCTCCCAATGTCAGAAAAAATTTAGATGCCACATTAGCACAAGCTATGTCAGTCTATGTAGACGCAGTAAGGGATACAGAGGGAAAAAAATCATCTTTTTTAAAAAATTAAGACATGGGAGAATAAGAAAAAATAGAAGATCTTGCCAATTTCTTTCTTTTCCTCCTGCCTGCTAGTACACAAATTGACCCATGTATTCTAGCTAGCAGCAGAAATTGGGGAAAGAAGAAAGGTTTTGTCTTACAGGCATGCCAAAGGCTATGGCAACCTTGCAGGCACTAAAGAAGGTTTGAGGAAGCCAGTTGCCCCACTGAGTTCCTCCAACTCGTGGCAACCCCTGTATGTCTGAGCAGAACTGTGTTGCATAAAGTTTTCAGTGGCTGACTTTTTGGGAAGTGGATCTCCAGGCCTTTCTTCCAAGCTGCCTCTGGGTGTACTGAATCTCTAACCTCCCAGTAAGCAGCCATGTGCATTATCCATTTACCCCACGCAGGGACTCCAGAGAAGGTTTAAACCAAAAGAACCAAACCCGTTGCCATCAAGTCAATTCCGACTCATAGCTACCCTATGGGATGGAGCAGAATTATCCCATAGGATTTCCAAGGAGCGGCTGGTGGATTCAAACTGCCTACCTTTTGGTTAGCAGACTGAGCTCTTAACCACTGTACCACTAGGGCTCCAGAGAAGGTTTAGGACTCTAAAACTGCAGGAGACGATATCATTCTGGGAAGGGTGCTATCTTAGTTATCTAGTGCTGCTATAACAGAAATACCACAAGTGGGTGGCTTGAACAAACAGAAATTTATTTTCTCACAGTTTAGGAGGCTAGAAGTCTGAATTCAGTGTACTGGTCTAGAGGAAGGCTTCCCCCCGTCTTAGTTATCCGGTGCTGTCATAACTGAAATACCACAAGTGGATGGCTTTAACAAAGAGAAATTTATTTTCTCACAGTCTAGTAGGCTAAAAGTCCAAATTCAAGGTGTCAGCTCCAAGGGAAGGCTTTCTCTCTCTGTCGACTCTGGAAGAAGGTCCTTGTCCTCAGTCTTCTCATGGTCAATATTTGAGGAGCTTCTCAGGCATAGGGACCCCAGGTCTAAATGATGCGTTCTGCTCCTGGTGCTGCTTCCTTGGTGGTATGAGGTCCCCCTGTCTCTCTGCTTGCTTCTTTCTTTTATATCTCAAGAGATTGTCTCAAGACACAATCTAATCCTGTAGGCTGAGTCCTGCCTCACTAACACAACTGCCGCCCATCCTATCTCATTAACATCATAGAGGCAGGATTTACAACATATAGGAAAATCACACAATAATCACACAATACCAGGAATCATGGCCCAGCCCAGTTGAACACATATTTTTGGGGGGACATAATTCAATCTATGACACTCCCTCTATCAGCTCTGGAGGAAGGTCCTTGACTCTTTGCGTTTCTGCTCCTGCAAGATCCTCATGTGACTTGGCAACTCTCTTCCCCTAACTATGCTCTGCTCCATTGTTTAATCTCTTTTATATCTCAAAAGAGATCTTTACACTAATCCTACCTCATTAACACAACGAAGACAACTGCTCCCAAATGGGATTATAACCACAGGCATACAGGTTAGGATTTACGACACATATTCTGGAGGGACATAATTTAATCTGTAACAGGTGGTTAGGAAGTCTGGTCTTTAGTGAAAAAAATATGACAAAGAGGCTGAAGGGAGAAGAGATCTCAGTGGGGTCCTCTAAGTGGAGTCCTTTGTAGGGGACAGCCTAAGAAATCTTCTTTTTGGTGACATTTCAAATATCTGAGCAGCAAGATTCCTGGGACTTTACTAGGACAAAAAAGCTAGACCAAAACCCACTTTTTGTCCTGCCACCCTCTCTCCCCCAGCACTGTGTGGTGGCTTGGATTGTATCTCTGTGATTTGGACTTTATCATGGGAAACCCTGAGTGTATGGCTACGTAAACCCTTTCTGGGAGTTTTCCGTGGGAGGGAAGAAGGCTCCCATCCCACTAGACAACCTAGGGCAACCTACACCTATTCAGTGTGGGTGACAAAGAGCTCTATTTGTAGTTTCCCTAGATGAGAGCTGTAAAATATGCCCCGTAAGCCAATGATAGGAAGCCCTGGTGGCGCAGTGGTTAAGTGCTTGGCTGCTAAACGAAAGGTCAGTGGTTAGAACCCACCAGCCATTCCCCAGGAGAAAAATGTGGCAGTCTACTTTCATAAAGATTACGGTCTTGGAATCTCTATAGGGCAATTTTACTTTGTCCTATAGGGTCGCTGGAAACCCTGGTGGCATAGTGGTTAAGTGCTACAGCTGCTAACCAAGAGGTTGGCAGTTCGAATCCACCAGACGCTCCTTGGAAACTCTATTGGGCAGTTCTACTCTGTCCTATATGGTCACTATGAGTCGGCATCGATTCGACAGCAATGGGTTTGGTTTTGGTTTTATAGTGTTGCTGTGAGTGGGAATCGACTGTACTGCAACAAGTTTGGTTTCAGGTTTAAGCCATGGGTTTGGTTTTGGTTTATAGGGTCGCTATGAGTGGGAATCAACTGTACTGCAACAAGTTTGGTTTCGGGTTTAAGCCAATAATAATAGAGTCCTCTGCTAGATTGAGGCTTTTATGAACCTTAAAGACTTGACCTTTATCATGTAGATTATGGCAACTAGTGAATTGTTTTAAGCAGAGGAGTATGGAGCTAAGTCCAAGGAGGACTAAGCCTGTATGGGAATCGTTTAACAGACCACTGGAGCCAGGTGATGTGGGCCTGACCTGGAACAATAACAGGGATACTGGAGAGAGATACCAGTCAAGAGATGCTAACGGCTGAGTGGCTAGGGGGTAGCTATTGCTAGGTTAAAGGAGACACCAAGGTTGCCTACCAGACTTCTGACTCAGAATCCTGGCCAATTATGGGTGTGGCGGGAAGCAGCAAATAAAATTTAGAAAATATCTGAGCCAACTGTTGAAAGATTAAAACAACCATTCAGGGATTTAAAAAGCAAGACACTGTTTTGCCCAATAGTAGTCTCAAAGTCTACAGTAGACATAAAGATAATCAACTGATCATGGGATTTTCCTTTTTTCAGGTGGGTGCAGCTATGAGCCAATTACCCTGGAACTTGAATGAAAATGGCCACTTGAGGAGGGACCTCTTAAACAATATTCATGTTTAGGAATAATGATGATAATATCAGTACATGGACAAGACCATTTGCCTGTGAAGATGAAGGGCTCTATAAGCGAATGAGGTGGACACAGATGTCCAGAGGATTTCTGCCTGAGCCTGACTATTCCTGTATTGCCTGATTTTTTTTTTTTTTTTTTTTTTTTGTGAGTGTGTGTGTGTGACTTAGGATGCTTTCTGAATTCCCAGCTATTCCTTCTGCTCAGAGACAACTGGTTTCTGGCTCAGCAGTCAGCCTTATGAGGTACAACTCACTCTGGCTAGTGACCAGCTTTGTTCTTGCCTTAAAGTCCTGTATTGCCCATGGCTTCCCCCACATTCCAGGTTCTGTTCTGCTCCTCTCACTGCCTGCAAGTAGTCACATACTGGTTGCAGTGGGAATAAATTAGAAGAGAAGAAACTGACATTCTTGAGAGCCCACTATACGCTACATGGTCTCTTGGAGTTTCTAGAACACATTGTTGATTAGATGTTATTCTGTTTTGCAGACAGATACTTCTATACAGATTTCACTATACTATCTTACTTGGAATTTAAAGCCATTCTGTGAAATAAGTAGAATTGGGGTTTTTAGACCCATTTTACAAATAGAAAAAGAAAAATTTAAAGAGATCGAGTCTCCACCAAGGTTACCTAACTAATAAAGTGGCAAAGCCAGGACTCAAGCTGATAACTGACTTCAAATTCTAGGATTTTTCCCTTATCCCACACTTAAAATAATTGTACAAGGAACCATGTGCTGCTTGGCCTTTCATTGTATTAAGTGAAGATCCCGTTGATGTTGTTGGTAAACACGTATCAACTAAAGATGTATCAAAAACTCACATTATCTAAAAGTAATGAGACATTTCAGTCTATCAACCTGTATTCTATAAGGTCGCTATGAGTTGGAATCGACTCCATGGCAACGGGTTTTTTTTTTTTTTTTTTTTGTGGTTCTTTATGTAAGAGAAAAAGACACATCATGTGAGCATGAATTTTTATTGATTCCAAAATTAATTTAATTCCAAAGGCCACTTCTGGGGTTGGTTGAAAAGGGATTATTCTGAGTTCAGCACCAACCCCTTCATTCCTGACACTGCCAGGGGTCTGCGAGCAGGGATGCTCCCAAGCTGCAGTGTAGCCTCAATCAGTAGGTGTCCCAGTTACATCTGCTTGAATTACTAGCTTCTACATGCTTTTGAAAGATTATTTTTAAGATATTAAAGCAAAAACGATAGCTTCGTTGTATCTTTGGTTACCTAGAAAATTTAGCGACCCAGTTGGTAAACTGTGGCTGAACGTGTCACAGCAGCAGGGCATGAGGGTGGAGGGAGCATTCAGGCCCCTCCTTGTGCCTTTTAGATAATCCAGGGTTATCTTGAAAATAATTTCCTTTCCTTTAATATCTCAGAATAAGAAAGAACATGGACAGACATGACTCTAAATATAGGTTCTTGAAAATTTTTATTATTTAAAAATAAGGAGCTTTTTAAACAAATATTCATTTGTTTCTGTTTTTTGGAGAGATTTTGCTGGACACTGGAAGGGAGAAGAGGCTAGTCAGATGAAGTCCTGTCTTCAAGTAGTTAAAATCTAGGACAGGAGATAAAATATTATTTTAAATAGTAACAATAAATGGCAGAATGTGAAATGTGCTGTAATGACTTTCAAGTAAATTGTTACACAAGTACATAGACCAAGAGCTCAGGTTATGCGAGAAAGACCCAGCTGTATGAGAAAGACCTGGGCAGATTGCACCGAGTAACCTTGGAAGGTACATAGGGTTTGACTTGCAGAAATGGTGCTGATGGACACCATGCTGAGGATGTAGAACAAGCAAGTGCTGAGTAGTCCAGAAGCTCAGGATGTGTTTTGTGGGGAAAGATCTCTTGGAGCTGTCAGGGCCTGGCTGAAGTCAGTTCCAAGAGACATAGTTGAATCACCGAGATCTATAGCTGGTGTGGTCATAACAAAGTAGAGCCTAAGGGGCAGTCTGTTCTCAGAGTGGCCGAACGTGTCGTAGCAGCAGGGCGTGAGGGCAGAGGGAGTATCTGGAATGATCCTTGCCTAGCTGTGCAGGCAGGATGCAGCTGGGGTGAGGTCTCTTCCTGCTGCCCCTTGGGTGTGACATATTGTTGTTATTGGGTACCACTGAGTCATTTCTGACTCATAGTGATGCCGTGTAGCAGAGCAGAACTGCCCCATAGGGTTTTCTTGGCTGTAATCTCTATGAAAGCAGATAGCCTGGTCTTTCTGCAGAGCTCCTCGGTGGGTTTGAACTGCCAACTTTTCAGTTAGCCGTTGAGCACTTAACTGTTGCACTACCAGGACTCTTGATCACGGCATAGCTGGTCTTACAGGCACATTGTTCAGTGCCTAGAGTCGAGCCAAGAGAGTGTGTTTTCATGGGAGAATGAAGGTTAGATCATGGAGGGCATTCAGTATGAAAATGAGGAGTATGGGTTTTATTCTGTCGGCAGTGGGAGAATTACTGAACAGCTTTAGACCATGCTGCAAAACAGAAAATAGTTATTTTTTAAAGCCTGCCAGTCTTCTCATGGTGATATTTCCATGGTGTTTTTCAAGGTCAGGGTTAGTGTCCCTTGATACTTGTGACCAAATCCCAAGTTTCTTCCCTTCTGAGGGCCTGATACATCTCTGTGCTCACAATAGCTGATCAATAAGTGGGCAATGACCAACTATTGTCAGTGCAGAATACACACATCTCCCAATCAGCCCTGGATCTTAAGTTCTGCCCAGTTTGAGCCCTGATTAATGAGAGCCGTTAATTAGAGTGCTGTATTCCCAGTGTTATGGACATGGCTGGAAGCCAAGCTCAGAAGACATGGATTCATTGTTAGAACTGATGGGAAAAAATTGGGCTGCCCTGAGGGGGAGGAGATGGAGGCAGATGTAGAGAGGATGCTGCCTGCCATTACCCGCCTCATCACTCCGACCCTCCCCATTTAGCCATCTACCATGGACACCTGCTCTGCCCAGATCTGACATTTTCTCTCATCTGTGCCATGTTCCTTCCCTGCTTTTTTTTTTTTTTCTTTTTCTTTTCCTTATATCCTTCCCATTCCCACTGTAAGGACAAAGAAATCTGGAAGTAGAAGCTTTTCTGGCACGTGAGAGAGGGGAGTTGAAGGAGGAGGGATGGGGAGGGAACAAAGACCTGAAAGACTCAGGGGCTGCTGTCATAGCCCATGAGGAACACCCTTGGGTTAAGTCACTTCAGTTAGATAAGTGCTTCTCAACCTTGGCTGAATGTTAGAATCATCCATAGAGCTTTCAAAATTCCCATTGCCCGCGCTGCACTCAGACCAGATAAATCAGAATCTCTGGAGGTGGGAACCCAGCCTCAGTAATTTTTAAACTTTTCCTGGTTTATGATGTGCAGTCAAGGTTGAGAGCCACTGCTTATATGAATGAGTATATATAGATTACTCCATGTCGTGGATGAAAAAGAGGCAGCATGGTCTCAGTACTTCAGGGAGCACACCAGAGTTGGCCTTCTCTTATTGTCCCCAAAGTCACCTGCCTATTTGGTGGAATTTTAAGGGGCTCAAAATACCACACCGTCACCCTTTCTGGAGACTGGACATTTGCAGCATTTCAATAATTTCATTCATTCATTCATTCCACAAATACCTATTTGGCAAAAGTCACGTGTTGTGTTAGACAGGGGCAACAACAGTGGATGAGACATAGCCCCAGCAGACAAGAAGCTCTCATAAAGCAAGGGAGATAGATTTATAAACACATAGCTTCAGCATAGCGGGATGATCTTATAACAGAGTTATGTACGATAGCTAGGCATGAAAGTGAAGGAAGCAATGCAGAGAGCTGAAAGGTTTCTCAGGTGTCTGGACCTGTCCTGAGATGGTGTTTGAAGCCAAAAACCAAAGAGAGGAAGAGGCTGCACAGTGAAGGGCTGGATACACAGATGCAGGTTGGTGGGAACCACTGGGCAGTGCTGACGGGACTGAGGCACAGGTATGGAGGAGAGAGGAAGGTACAGAGCTGGAGTCAGCGTGTGGAAGTGTGTATCTGAAAAGCCTGTCAAAGTACAAATGAGTCTCATGTCCCAGCAAATTATGACCTTGCCACACAGACAGTCTGATATGGGAGGACTAAGCTGCTACAGGACCTACCACCAGGGTGATGGAGTCTGGCTGTGGACAGCTGACCAAAGAGGCCCAGCTGCATAAGCCAGAAGACAGCAATAAAATCAGTATTTCCTGCAAGCCAGGAACTGGGTAGCGTGCTTCTCATAACTCATTTAATCTCCACACAATCCCTCCTATAGATGCATTTTCAAAGATGGGCAAACTGAGGCCCCAAACAGATAATTGACTTGTCTCAGGTCACGTTAGTGATCTAAGTCACAAGCCAGTGAAATAATCAAACCACCCAAGGATCCTAGGAGTGTGGTGCCTCCCAAACCAGGCAGAGCCAAATGACAGGATTACCCATGAGAAACCCTCAGCCCAGAAGAGATACTATTGACTTTGGGTGACCGGCTTCCAGGAAAAAGGGCTGTGGTATTGGGCTGGGTCAGGAGCAGGAGCAGAAGTGGCAAGAGTAAATGGAGAGCTTGACCTAGGAGAGTTGCTGTTGTTGTTATTAGGTACCATCAAGTTGGTTCTGACTCAGCGGTACTGTGTTCTACAGAGTGAAACACTGCCTGGTCCTACACCATCCTCGCAATTGTTGTTATGCTTGAGTCCTTTGTTGCAGCCACTTTGTCAATCCATCTCATCTAAGGTCTTTTTTTTCACTGACTCTCTACTGTACCGAGCAAGCATGATGTCATTCTCCAGGGACTAATCCCTTCTGATAACATGTCCAAAGTATGTGAGACAAATAAGTCTTGCCATCCTCGCTTCCAGGGAGCATTCTGGCTGTACTTCTTCCGAGACTGATTTGTTCATTCTTCTAGCAGTCCATGGTATGTTAATATTCTTCACCAACACCCTAATTCAAAGGCATCGATTCTTCTTTGGTCTTCCGTATTCATTGTGCAGCATTCACATGCATATGAGGCAACTGAAAATACCATGGCTTGGGTCAGGTGCACCTTAATCCTCTATATGACGTCTTTGCTTTTTAACCCAGGAGAGGCCTGGGCACAGTACAGGAAACTGGAGAGATATTCCTAGAGCAGTGTCATGACAGCAGCACCATGAAATGGGTGGGCTTCTCAGACCTCTGGGTGACCTTGAGAACTTTGGACACCACTTCTGATTACCCTATAATCAGTGCTGGGCCTTCCTATCTAGCAGAGAAAGCAACTTGATATGAAATTCTCCTGGGTTTGGGTTGTGATAATGCTGAGACCACTTTGACATTCTCTCTGCTTAATCAGAATTGGGTAAGAACTGAGGTGAGACAGAGCAGGTAGATGGGAGAGTAGGGACCTTAGCTGTGGGGAACTCGGAAGGCAACAAAGGGCCGATGATACTGCCACTAAATAATTGGGGGAGGAACCACACATTTTAAGCACATCACTCAGTAATTCTACAGTATAGATCAATTTATAGAACTAACCAGGAAAGTTGAGAAATAGCGCTCAAGACAGGTAAGTTTTGCTGGGGGAAAGAAAATCCCTGTTTTTCCCCTTTGGAATATTATTTCGAATGAAATGACTTGGAGAGAAAAAAATCCTTGCTCCAAAGGATGGCTTGTTATTGGTGGTTTTTTAGCCTGCATGATGAAAAAAAAAATTTTATTTTTTTTTATGATGAAAGCTATTTTCCTTGTGCTTCCTCCTATCAACCCAGTAAATCAACCTTACCTCCTCTTGTCTACAAAATTCTATCCCTCTTAAAAGATAGACCATCCTGAAGTTTGATCAAACTATCATTGATGCAGCCTCCATTTTTGTCATGGAATGGGTGTCAAGGGATGGTACCACTTGACAATCTGAGATAGGGTAGATAAAACAACAACAAAAACCGATAGCTTAAGAAGGATTTATCACTCCCCTTCATTTCCTTTTCCCTGTAGAAGAACTTGGATTCAGATTCAAGCCTTCCTAGGCAGGAAGTCCTGGAGTGGTTCTGAGAAGCCTCCTGTCACCAATGGGGCTGAGGATAGGGAAGGACTCCATGGTGATTACTCCAATGGTTTTTGATAAATAAGAGTTTAAAGCATTTTTCAGACTCTAAAATGATTATGACAGCTTCCTATCAAAAGTGCCTGGGACACTTTCACTGTGGCTGGAGCTTTTATAAGACATAAACCCTAGAAGTTACTGAACTGTAAAACAGCATGGCCTGGCGACAATATTCCAGACTTGTGATGATAAAACCCTGGAGGCTAGTGGGGTATAAAATATTAGTGCTCCATTACACCATTCAACAGTGAAGTCCCGTCTTTAACACAGCAGAGCAGGGCATTACTGAGGCATTTCTGCCATCCTTGGAGGAGCTTACCTTTTGAGCTGGGAACCTTCATTATAATAAAGATACCAGAGACATATCATAGCATCTCAGAATGCCAGCTGAGAAAAAGACTTTATGGAACATCCAAATAATATGGATGACATTTTTTTCTCTTCTTCCTCTTCGTACTTCCCTTTCATCATAAAATATTCTTGGGCAGATATGTAGAATTTATTGATGAATTCAGAGGGAAGTCAGGAGAGACAATTCACATCACATCACATAAAAAAAAAAATGCTAGAAATCCTTGTCTTTATTTATCTTTCTTCTAGGTCCCTCCCTCTCATGTCATCATCAAAAGTGCCTCTTTCTCTCCTCCCCCCATGGAGTGTCTAGCACTGCTGGCTCCTATTTCTTCATTTATGCATGACAATTCAACTCTGCCCCAAATTTACATATACCACCCCTGGCCCATGTTGAGGATCATCAAAGCCAAATACTCAAAATTAATAGACCTGCTTTATCCAGAAAACAAGTATACTTGTTGTTATATTAGTATAATTCCCTCATTTACAGGCGAGAATACTGAGATTCCCTAAGGAGAGCCCAGATTCATAATGGCATAAGTGAAATGGAACTAGTGGGCCTAAGTTCAAGGCTTGCCAATGATCTGTATGGTCCTGATCAAATGCACAGTGATGAAGACCAAGTAGCTGTTTACCAGACTAATTCCCTGTGCTTCCTGGGCATGAGCAGACTACATGTCCCAGCTGCCCTTTGTGGTTAGGTATGGTTCCATGACAGAGGTCTGGCCAATGAGCGTGGGAGTGATATTCATGTCTGGCCCACATAGTGTCTCCCATGTGTGATCGTCTATGCTTTTTTCCCTTTTTTGCAACCTGAATATAGATGAACACTGCAACCTTAGAAATCACATGCTAAAGATAGAAGAGCCACAGCATGGAAAGTACTTGATCTCAGAATCTCCGCCTGAAGGAACGTCATTTATCAACAGGAACATCACCAGCTTTTGACTTTGGGTAGGTGAGAATTAAAAGTCTGTCATGTTTGAGTCATTCTATGTTTGGAGAGTTTGATTTGTTACAGTAGTTATTAAAAAAAAAAAAAAGAACATTGCCATCTAGTCAATTCTGACTCACAGCAACCCTACAGGACAGAGTAGAAATGCCCCAAAGGGTTTCCAAGGAGCTACTGGTGGATTCAAACTGCCAGCCTCTTGGTTAGCAGCTGAGCTCTTAACCACTGTACCACCAGGGCTCCATACTGTAGCTAGTATTACCTGAATTAATAGAGATGCTAATAAGGGCTTTAATTCAATTAATTTACTAAATGCTTTCAAACCTTCTAGCAGATACCATTTTCCTTACACCGAGCTCTACAACTACCTGCCTCATCTCCTCTACTGAAAACTTGTGCTCTCAGGCAACACCAATCTTGGAAAGGCAAGGTGTATGTGTGGTGAGGGTCTAAACTTGTGTAGAATTCCACTGATTCTAGGTGACCAGCCATTAAAGACCTAAGCAAGTCAGTTTCCCAAGCCTTCCTTCCCATTCCATTAATTTTAATGGCTCATGCTGGGGGCAACTTCTCTACTTCCACATTTGGTAACATTACTCAGAAATGGCCATCACTGGAACCTGTTGCAACTCCCACTCTCTGCCTATGAATGTTTGAGCTCAGGCTCCTTCACGCCAGCCACTGCTGTCATCTCACTACCCTTGGCCTTGATGAGGAGGTAAGGGGAAGGAGAAGCAGATGTGAGAGGTTCTCTCCCCGTTCTTCATTAAGGTTTAGCTTATCCCTTGCAGTTCGTGGTTCCCCTCAGCTGGAAATTTCAGGCAGGTCTTCAAGTGTTGGAAAACTGCACTTTTATATGATGTCACCTCACATCAGAGTTAAAAATATTCTTGCAGGCTGTTTCCCAAGTCTAAGAACTTAGCTTTTGAAATAGTTCCTAAATCAGAGTGGGTTTTTCCTTCATCAAATATTCCTCATCCTAAGATAGGAGTTGAGTCCCTGGGTGGTGCATACAATGTGTTCAGCTTCTAATGGAAAAGTTGGAGGTTTGAGTCCAGCTAGAAGCCCCTAGAAAGGAGAGCCTGGTAACCTACTTTCAAAAAAGTAGGCATTTAAAGTGAGGAGCCAAGATGGCAGAATAGACAGATGCTTCCGGTGAGCCTCTTTACAGTAAAGACCTGAAAAAACAGGTGAAACAAGTATATTTGTGACAAGCTTGGAGCCCTGAGCATCAAATGTAAACTTAGACAAGGAACTGAGGGGCAGGGGCAGGAGAGGAATTACCGGACCTAAATCGCATGGAGGCCTCAGGCACCATTCCCAGAGCGGCGGCGGTGGTGGCAGTGGGCTGGTACTAGCATTCGGCCACAGTTTCCTCAGGGAGAAGCAGCCAGCCACACAGCCTACTCACACCTATGGAACCTGAGGAGAATGGTGCTCTTGGCAAAAGGTAAGTACTTGCGTTTATTTTACCATGCCCCCCATCCCCAAGCTGGCTTCAGCAGATGAATCCCTGGGCCTGAGATAGACCCTGGTGAGCACCTAGAGTCATCCTCCCAGCCTTGGGGAAGGAAAAAATTTGCAACTGGGGGGAAAAGATAATTTGGAAGCTCAGGACAGAAGCTGCTCCTGTCCAGGCATAAACCTTCCATGGATCTTGAGCACCTTTCCCTTCTGCGTTGTCTTCTGTGGGCCTATTTCAGGAGAATAGTCCCTTCTTGGCAAATTCCAACCATTTCAGCTGTGCAGTGGAGAGGTGGGTGTTTGACATTTGATGTTTGACTTTGCTTTTCCTATTAAACAAGGTCCTCACCTACCCACAATAGGGACCTAAGGACTGGTAGCTCCACTCAGGTCACCCAGCCACCCGCAAGACGGGTCCAAAGATAACTGGTACCTCCCAGTCCTTACAACCAAAAACTTTGGGTGCCCGTGGTCCCTCTGCAGAACCCACCCACCAGCACACTGTAGGGAACAGAGACGTGTTTTCCTCACAGACACTTGGGAGTCAGTTCTCAGCCCCCAGCCTTGTGCAGAGCATGACCCCCTGCTGCAATCAGATACCGGTACATAAGCCAATCATCCCTGCCGCACTAAGACTGTAGGACAGAGCCTGCACCACACACTTGGTGTTCAGCTACCTGGAAACCTGAGCTGAATTCATATAAGAAAACTGAATGGACTCCTAGACTCATATACCTGATAACAGCTCTAACCAGCTGGGGACAGGACACCAGAGCTCCAAAGGCAAAAATAATCAGGCTAGCTCACTCAAGCAGCCCATAGGTGTATACCAAAACAAAACAAAGCAAGCAGCTATGACACAGAAAGCAACCATAAACTAATACAGTAACTTATAAATGGCTCAGAGACAACAGTCAATATCAAGTCACATAAAGAAACAGGCCATGATCACCTCAACAGAATCTCAAAACAAAGAATCCAGGGATTTTCTACATGAAAGTGCATTCCTGGAATTACCAGATGCAGAATACAAAAGTTTAATATACAGAACCCTTCAAGACATCAGGAAGGAAATGAGGCAATACACAGAACAAGCCAAGGAACACATGGATAAAGCAACCGAAGAAATTAGAAAGATTATTCAGGAACATAATGAAAAGTTTAATAAGCTGGAAAAATCCATAGACAGCAATCAGAAATTCAGAAGATAAACAATAAAATCACAGAAGTAGACAACTCAATAGAAAGTCAGAGGAGCAGAATTGAGCAAGGGGAAGGCAGAATTGGTGAGCTTGAAGATAAAGCACTTGGCACCAATACATTTGAAGAATAAATCAGATAAAAGAATTAAAAAAAATGAAGAAACCTTAAGATTCATGTGGGACTCTATCAAGAGACATAACCTACGAGTGACTGGAGTACCAGAACAGGGAGGGACAACAGAAAATACAGAGAAAATTGTTGAAGATTTGTTGGCAGAAAACTTCCATGGTATTGTGAAAGATGAGAAATATCTATCCAAGATGCTCATCGAACTCCACATGAGGTAGATGTTAAAAGAAAGTCACCAAGACATATAATCAAGCTTGCCAAAACCAAAGATAAAGAGAGAATTATAAGAGCAGCGAGGGATAAACGAAAAGTCACCTACAAAGGAAAGCCAATAAGAATAAGCATGGACTACTTGGCAGAAACCACGCAGGCAAGAAGGCAATGGGATGACATATTTAAAAAATTGAAGGAAAAAAATTGCCTGCCAAGAATCATATATCCATCAAAACTGTCTCTTAAATAGGAAGGTGAAATTAAGACATTTCCAGATTAACACAAATTTAGGGAATTCGTAAAAACCAAACCGAAAGTATGAGAAATACTAAAGAGAGCTCTTTGGTTAGAAAATCAGTAATATCAGGTATCAACCCAAGACTAGAACACTGGGCAGAGCAACCAGAAGGCAACCCAGACAGGGAAATAAAAAAAAAAAGCAAGATTATTAAAAAAAAAAAGCCCAAAACAGGGTAACAGCAATGTTATTATATAAAAGAAGACAACATTAAAATAATAAAAAGGGACTAAGGAATGTATTTTTTTTTTTTTTTTTTAAGGAACGTAATCATATATCTTCCATATGGAGAGGATGATATGGTGATACAAAGAAATAAAAGATAGTTTTAAATTTAGAAAAATAGGGGTAAATAATAAGGTAACCACAAAGGAGACAAACTATCCTACACATTAAAATAAAATACAAGGGAAAAATGCAGACTCAGCAGACACAAAAACAACAACAAATATGAGGAAAGGACGATATATAAAGAAAATCTACTCAGCACATAAAATCAAGAGGTTAAAAGAAACTGTCAACGACACACAAAAAAAAGATCAAAATGATAGCACTAAATTCATACTTATCCATAATTACCCTGAATGTAAATGGACTAAATGCACCAATAAAGAGACAGAGAGTGGCAGAATGGATTAAAAAACAAGATCCGGAGAGGCAGGGCCAAGATGGTGGACTAGGTGGACGCTACCGTGGATCCCTCTTGCAACAAAGACTCGGAAAAACAAGTGAATCAATCACATACATAACAATCTACGAACCCTGAACAACAAACACAGATTTAGAGACAGAGAACGAACAAATACGGGGAGGCAGCAATTGTTTTCAGAGCCTGGAGCCAGCGTACCAGTCAGGCTGCTTCATTAACATCCGAATAGCCTGAGCCAGAGGGAGAACTCTGATAGGGATCTGACTGCATTTTTTTTTAGCGGATTTTCTGGAAAAACTAGTTTCCCAGTGATGGCTCGGAGACAGCAGTCCATATCAAACCACATAAAGAAGCAGACCACGACAGCTTCTCCAACCCCCCAAACAAAAGAATCAAAATCTTTCCCAAATGAAGATACAATCCTGGAATTATCAGATGCAGAATATAAAAAACTAATTTACAGAATGCTTAAAGACATCACAAACGAAATAAGGCAAACTGCAGAAAAAGCCAAGGAACACACCAATAAAACTGTTGAAGAACTCAAAAAGATTATTCAAGAACATAGTGGAAAAATTAATAAGTTGCAAGAATCCATAGAGAGACAGCATGTAGAAATCCAAAAGATTAACAATAAAATTACAAAATTAGACAACGCAATAGGAAGTCAGAGGAGCAGACTCGAGCAATTAGAATGCAGACTGGGACATCTGGAGGACCAGGGAATCAACACCAACATAGCTGAAAAAAAATCAGATAAAAGAATTAAAAAAAATGAAGAAACCCTAAGAATCATGTGGGACTCTATCAAGAAGGATAACTTGCGGGTGATTGGAGTCCCAGAACAGGGAGGGGGGACAGAAAACACAGAGAAAATAGTTGAAGAACTCCTGACACAAAATTTCCCTGACATCATGAAAGACGAAAGGATATCTATCCAAGATGCTTATCGAACCCCATTTAAGACTGATCCAAAAAGAAAAACACCAAGACATATTATCATCAAACTCGCCAAAACCAAAGATAAAGAGAAAATTTTAAAAGCCGCCAGGGAGAAAAGAAAGGTTTCCTTCAAGGGAGAATCAATAAGAATAAGTTCAGACGACTCAGCAGAAACCATGCAGGCAAGAAGGGAATGGGACGACGTATACAGAGCACTGAAGGAGAAAAACTGCCAACCAAGGATCATATATCCAGCAAAACTCTCTCTGAAATATGAAGGCGAAATTAAGATATTTACAGATAAACACAAGTTTAGAGAATTTGCAAAAACCAAACCAAAGCTACAAGAAATACTAAAGGATATTGTTTGGTCAGAAAACCAATAATATCAGATACCAGCACAATACAAGGTCACAAAACAGAACGTCCTGATATCAACTCAAATAGGGAAATCACAAAAATAAACAAATTAAGATTAATTAAAAAAAAAATACACATAACAGGGAATCATGGAAGTCAATAGGTAAAAGATCACAATAATCAAAAAGAGGGACTAAATACAGGAGGCATTGAACTGCCAGATGGAGAGTGATACAAGGCGATATAGAACGATACAAGTTAGGTTTTTACTTAGAAAAATAGGGGTAAATAATAAGATAACCACAAAAAGGTATAACAACTCCATAACCCAAGATAAAAGCCAAGAAAAACGTAACGACTCAACTAACATAAAGTCAAACACTATGAAAATGAGGATCTCACAATTTACTAAGAAAAACGTCTCAGCACAAAAAAGTATGTGGAAAAATGAAATTGCCGACAACACACATGAAAAGGCATCAAAATGACAGCACTAAAAACTTATTTATCTATAATTACGCTGAATGGAAATGGACTAAATGCACCAATAAAGAGACAGAGAGTCACGGACTGGATAAAGAAACACGATCCATCTATATGCTGCCTACAAGAGACACACCTTAGACTTAGAGACACAAACAAACTAAAACTCAAAGGATGGAAAAAAATATATCAAGCAAACAATAAGCAAAAAAGAAGAGGAGTAGCAATATTAATTTCTGACAAAATAGACTTTAGACTTAAATCCACCACAAAGGATAAAGAAGGACACTATATAATGATAAAAGGGACAATTGATCAGGAAGACATAACCATATTAAATATTTATGCACCCAATGACAGGGCTGCAAGATACATCAAATTTTAACAGAATTGAAAAGTGAGATAGACACCTCCACAATTATAGTAGGAGACTTCAACACACCACTTTCGGAGGACAGGACATCCAGTAAGAAGCTCAATAGAGACACGGAAGACCTGCTTACAACAATCAACCAACTTGACCTCATTGACTTATACAGAACTCTCCACCCAACTGCTGCAAAGTATACTTTTTTTTCTAGCGCACATGGAACATTCTCTAAAATAGACCACATATTAGGTCATAAAACAAATCTTTGCAGAGTCCAAAACATCGAAATATTACAAAGCATCTTCTCAGACCACAAGGCAATAAAACTAGAAATCAATAACAGAAAAACTAGGGAAAAGAAATCAAATACTTGGAAAATGAACAATACCCTCCTGAAAAAAGACTGGGTTATAGAAGACATCAAGGAGGGAATAAGGAAATTCATAGAATGCAACGAGAATGAAAATACTTCCTATCAAAACCTCTGGGACACAGTAAAAGCAGTGCTCAGAGGCCAATTTATATCGATAAATGCACACATACAAAAAGAAGAAAGAGCCAAAATCAGAGAACTGTCCCTACAACTTGAACAAATAGAAAGTGAGCAACAAAAGAACCCATCAGGCACCAGAAGAAAACAAATAATAAAAATTAGAGCTGAACTAAATGAATTAGAGAACAGAAAAACAATTGAAAGAATTAACAAAGCCAAAAGCTGGTTCTTTGAAAAAATTAACAAAATTGATAAACCATTGGCTAGACTGACTAAAGAAATACAGGAAAGGAAACAAATAACCCGAATAAGAAACGAGAAGGACCACATCACAACAGAACCAAATGAAATTAAAAGAATCATTTCAGATTACTACAAAAAATAGTACTCTAACAAATTTGAAAACCTAGAAGAAATGGATGAATTCTTGGAAAAACACTACCTACCTAAACTAACACATCCAGAAGTAGAACAACTAAATAGACCCATAACAAAAAAAGAGATTGAAAAGGTAATCAAAAAACTCCCAACAAAAAAAAACCCTGGTCCAGATGGCTTTACTGCAGAGTTCTATCAAACTTTCAGAGAAGAGCTAAACCACTACTACTAAAGGTATTTCAGAGCATAGAAAAGGACGGAATACTACCAAACTCATTCTATGAAACCACCATATCCCTGATACCAAAACCAGGTAAAGACACCATAAAAAAGAAAATTATAGACCTGTATCCCTCATGAACGTAGATGCAAAAATCCTCAACAAAGTTCTAGCCAATAGAATTCAACAACATATCCAAAAAATAATTCACCATGACCAAGTGGGATTCATAGCAGGTATGCAGGGATAGTTCAACATTAAAAAAAAAACCAGAGCCATCGACATTAGAAAAACAATTAATGTAATCCACCACGTAAATAAAACAGAAGACAAGAATCACTTGATTTTATCAATTGATGCAGAAAAGGCATTTGACAAAGTTCAACACCCATTCATGATAAAAAAAAATCTCAGCAAAATAGGAATAGAAGGAAAATTCCTCAGCATAATAAAGGGCATTTATACGAAGCCAACAAGCAACATCATCCTAAATGGAGAGATCCTGAACGCATTCCCACTGAGATCAGGAACAAGACAAGGATGCCCTTTATCACCACTCTTATTCAACATTGTGCTAGAAGTCCTAGCCAGAACAATTAGGCTAGATAAAGAAATAAAGGGCCTACAGATTGGCAAGGAAGAAGTAAAAGTATCTCTATCTGCAGATGACATGATCTTATACACAGAAAACCCTAAGGAATGCTCCAGAAAACTACTGAAACTAATAGAAGAGTTCGGCAGAGTATCGGGGTACAAGATAAACATAAAAAAATCAGTTGGATTCCTCTACACCAACAAAAAGAACATCAAAGAGGAAATCACCAAATCAATGCCATTTACAGTAGCCCCCAAAAAGATAAAATACTTAGGAATAAATCTTACCAGAGATGTAAAAGACTTATACAAAGAAAACTACAGTACACTTCTGCAAGAAACCAAAAGAGACTTACGTAAGTGGAAGAACATACCTTGCTCGTGGATGGGAAGACTTAGCATTGTAAAAATGTCTATTCTACCAAAAGCAATCTATACATTTAATGCAATTCCGATCCAAATCCCAATGACATTCTTTATTGAGATGGAGAAACAAATCACATGGAAGGGAAAGAGGCCCCAGATAAATAAGGCATTACTGAAAAAGAAGAACCAAGTGGGAGACCTTTACCTGATTTCAGAACCTATTATACCACCACAGTAGTCATAACAGCCTGGTACTGGTACAACAACAGATACATGGACCAATGGAACAGAATTGAGAATCCAGACATAAAGCCATCCACATACGAGCAGCTGATATTTGACAAAGGCCCCAAAACACTTAAGTGGGGGAAAAGACAGTCTTTTTAACAAATGGTGCTGGCATAACTGGATGTCGATCCGCAAAAAAATGAAACAAGACCCATACCTCACTCCATGCACAAAAACTATCTCAAAATGGATCAAAGACCTAAATATAAAATCTAAAACGATAAACATCATGGAAGAAAAAATAGGGAAAACGTTAGGAGCCCTAATACATTGCATAAACAGTATAAAAAACATTATAAAGAATGCAGAAGAAAAGCTAGATAACTGGGAGCTCCTAAAAATCAAACAGCTATGCTCATCCAAAGACTTCACCAAAACAGTAAAAAGACTACCTACAGACTGGGAAAAAGTTTTAGCTATGACATTTCTGATCAGTGCCTGATCTCTAAAATCTACATAATACTGCAAAAACTCAACTGCAAAAAGACAAATAATCCAATTAAAAAATGGGCAAAAGATATGAATAGACACTTCACTAAAGAAGACATTCAGGTAGCTAACAGATATATGAGGAAATGTTCATGATCATTAGCCATTAGAGAAATGCAGATCAAAAGTACAATGAGATTTCATCTCACTCCAACAAGGCTGGCATTAATCCAAAAAACACAAAAGAATAAATGTTGGAGAGGCTGTGGAGAGATTGGAACACTTATACACTGCTGGTGGGAGTGTCAAATGGTACAACCACTTTGGAAATCGATTTGGCGCTTCCTTAAAAAGGTAGAAATAGGACTACCATATGATCCAGCAATCCCACTCCTTGGAATATATCCTAGAGAAATAAGAGCCTTTACACGAACAGATATATGCACACCCATGTTTATTGCAGCACTGTTTACAATAGCAAGAAGATGGAAGCAACCAAGGTGCCCATCAACAGATGAATAGATAAATAAATTATGGTATATTCACACAATGGAATACTACGCATCAATAAAGAACAGTGAGGAATCTGTGAAACATTTCATAACATGGATGAACCTGGAAGGCATTATGCTGAGTGAAATTAGTCAGTTGCAAAAAGACAAATATTGTATAAGACCACTATTATAAGAACTTGAGAAATAGTTTAAACTGAGAAGAAAACATTCTTTTGCGGGTGCGCGAGGAGGGAGGGAGGGAGGGTGGGAGAGGGGCATTCACTAACTAGATAGTAGATAAGAACTACTTTAGGTGAAGGGAAAGAGCACACAATACAGGGGAGGTCAGCACAATTGGACTAAACCAAAAGCAAAGAAGTTTACTGAATAAACTGAATGCATCGAAGGCCAGCGTAGCAGGGGTAGGGGTCTAGGGACCATGGTTTCAGGGGACATCTAAGTTAATTGGCATAATAAAATCTATTAAGAAAACATTCTGCATCCCACTTTGAAGAGTGGCGTCTGGGGTCTTAAACGTTAGCAAGCAGCCATCTAAGATGCATCAATTGGTCTCAACACACCTGGATCAAAGGAGAATGAAGAACACCAAGGACACAAGGCGATTAGGAGCCCAAGAGACAGAAAGGGCCACATGAACCAGCGACTACATCATCCTGAGACCAGAAGAACTAGATGGTGCCCGGCTACACCCAATGACTGCCCTGACAGGGAACACAACAGAGAACCCCTGAGGGAGCAGGAGAGCAGTGGGATGCAGACACCAAATTCTCGTAAGACCAGACTTAATGGTCTGACTGAGACTAGAAGGACACAGGTGGTCATGGCCCCCAGACCTTTTGTTGGCCCAGGACAGGAACCATTCCCGAAGCCAACTCTTCAGACATGGATTGGACTGGACAATGGGTTGGAGAGGGATGCTGGTGAGGAGTGAGCTTCTTGGATCAGGTGGACACTTGAGACCATGTTGGCATCTCCTGCCTGGAGGGGAGATGAGAGGGTGGAGGGGGTTAGAAGCTGGTGAAATGGACACGAAAAGAGAGAGCGGAGGGAGAGAGCGGGCTGTCTCATTAGGGGGAGAGTAATTGGGAGTGTGCAGCAAGGTGTATATGGGTTTTTGTGTGAGAGACTGACTTGATTTGTAAACTTTCACTTAAAGCACAATAAAAATTATAAAAGAAAAAAGTAGGCATTTAATTTAAAACTCTATGGAGCACAGTTCTACTCTGTATAGAAGGGGGGTCACATGAGTTGTAATCAACTTGATGACATTTGGTTTTTTTTTTTTTTATAATAATTTTTATTAAGCTTCAAGTGAACGTTTACAAATCCAATCAGTCTGTCACATATAAGTTTACATACATCTCACTCCCTACTCCCACTTACTCTCCCCGTCTTGAGTCAGCCCTTTCAGTCTCTCCTTTCTTGACAATTTTGCCGGCTTCCCTCTCTCTCTATCCTCCCACCCCCCTCCAGACAAGAGTTGCCAACACAGTCTCAAGTGTACACCTGATATAATTAGCTCACTCTTCCTCAGCGTCTCTCTCCCACCCGCTGACCAGTCCCTTTCATGTCTGATGAGTTGTCTTCAGGGATGGTTCCTGTCCTGTGTCAACAGAAGGTCTGGAGAGCATGACCGCCGGGATTCCTCCAGTCTCAGTCAGACCATTAAGTTTGGTCTTTTTATGAGAATTTGGGGTCTGCATCCCACTGCTCTCCTGCTCCCTCAGGGGTCCTCTGCTGAGCTCCCTGTCAGGGCAGTCATCGATTGTGGCCGGGCACCAACTAGTTCTTCTGGTCTCAGGATGATGTAGGTCTCTGGTTCATGTGGCCCTTTCTGTCTCTTGGGCTCTTAGTTGTCATGTGGGCTTGGTGTTCTTCATTTTCCTTTGCTCCAGGTGGGTTGAGACCAATTGCTGCATCTTAGATGGCTGCTTGTTAGCATTTAAGACCCCAGACGCCACATTTCAAAGTGGGATGCAGAATGATTTCATAGTAGAATTATTTTGCCAATTGACTTAGAAGTCCCCTCAAACCATGGTCCCCAGACCCCCGCGCTTGCTCCGCTGAGCTTTGAAGCATTCATTTTATCCCGGAAACTTCTTTGCTTTTGGTCCAGTCCAATTGAGCTGACCTTCCATGTATTGAGTGTTGTCTTTCCCTTCACCTAAAGCAGTTCTTATCTACTGATTAATCAATAAAAAACCCTCTCCCACCCTCCCTCCCTCCCCACCTCGTAACCACAAAAGTATGTGTTCTTCTCAGGTTTACTATTTCTCAAGATCTTATAATAGTGGTCTTATACAATATTTGTCCTTTTGCCTCTGACTCATTTCGCTCAGCATAATGCCTTCCAGGTTCCTCCATGTTGTGAAATGTTTCAGAGATTCGTCACTGTTCTTTATCGATGCGTAGTATTCCATTGTGTGAATATACCACAATTTATTTACCCATTCATCCGTTGATGGACACCTTGGTTGCTTCCAACTTTTTGCTATTGTAAACAGAGCTGCAATAAACATGGGTGTGCATATATCTGTTTGCATGAAGGCTCTTGTATCTCTAGGGTATATTCCGAGGAGTGGGATTTCTGGGTTGTATGGTAGTTCTATTTCTAACTGTTTAAGATAACGCCAGATAGATTTCCAAAGTGGTTGTACCATTTTACATTCCCACCAGCAGTGTATGAGAGTTCCAATCTCTCCGCAGCCTCTCCAACATTTATTATTTTGTGTTTTTTGGATTAATGCCAGCCTTGCTGGTGTGAGATGGAATCTCATCGTAGTTTTAATTTGCATTTCTCTAATGGCTAATGATCGAGAGCATTTTCTCATGTATCTGTTGGCTGCCTGAATATCTTCTTTAGAGAAATGTGTGTTCATATCCTTTGCCCACTTCTTGATTGGGTTGTTTGTCTTTTTGTGGTTGAGTTTTGACAGAATCATGTTGATTTTAGAGATCAGGCGCTGGTCGGAGATGTCATAGCTGAAAATTCTTTCCCAATCTGTAGGTGGTCTTTTTACTCTTTTGGTGAAGTCTTTAGATGAGCATAGGTGTTTGATTTTTAGGAGCTCCCAGTTATCGGGTTTCTCTTCATCATTTTTGGTAATGTTTTGTATTCTGTTTATACCTTGTATTAGGGCTCCTAGGGTTGTCCCAATTTTTTCTTCCATGATCTTTATCGTTTTAGTCTTTATGTTTAGGTCTTTGATCCACTTGGAGTTAGTTTTTGTGCATGGTGTGAGGTATGGGTCCTGTTTCATTTTTTTGCAAATGGATATCCAGTTATGCCAGCACCATTTGTTAAAAAGGCTGTCTTTTCCCCAGTTAATTGACACTGGTCCTTTGTCAAATATCAGCTGCTCATACGTGGATGGATCTATGTCTGGGTTCTCAATTCTGTTCCATTGGTCTATGTGTCTGTTGTTGTACCAATACCAGGCTGTTTTGACTACTGTGGCTGTATAATAGGTTCTGAAGTCAGGTAAGGTGAGGCCTCCCACTTTCTTCTTCTTTTTCAGTAGTGCTTTGCTTATCCGGGGCTTCTTTCCCTTCCATATGAAATTGGTGATTTGTTTCTCTATCCCCTTAAAATATGACATTGGAATTTGGATCGGAAGTGCGTTAAATGTATAGATGGCTTTTGGTAGAATAGACATTTTTACTATGTTAAGTCTTCCTATCCATGAGCAAGGTATGTTTTTCCACTTAAGTATGTCCTTTTGAATTTCTTGTAGTAGAGCTTTGTAGTTTTCTTTGTATAGGTCTTTTACATCCTTGGTAAGATTTATTCCTAAGTATCTTATCTTCTTGGGGGCTACTGTGAATGGTATTGATTTGGTTATTTCCTCTTCGGTGTTCTTTTTGTTGATGTAGAGGAATCCAAGTGATTTTTGTATGTTTATTTTATAACCTGAGACTCTGCCAAACTCTTCTATTAGTTTCAGTAGTTTTCTGGAGGATTCCTTAGGGTTTTCTGTGTATATAATCATGTCATCTGCAAATAGTGATAACTTTACTTCTTCCTTGCCAATCCGGATACCTTTTATTTCTTTGTCTAGCCTGATTGCCCTGGCTAAGACTTCCAACACGATGTTGAATAAGAGCGGTGATAAAGGGCATCCTTGTCTGGTTCCCGTTCTCAAGGGAAATGCTTTCAGGTTCTCTCCATTTAGAGTGATATTGGCTGTTGGCTTTGCATAGATGCCCTTTATTATGTTGAGGAATTTTCCTTCAATTCCTATTTTGGTAAGAGTTTTTATCATGAATGGGTGTTGGACTTTGTCAAATGCCTTTTCTGCATCAATTGATAAGATCATGTGGTTTTTGTCTTTTGTTTTATTTATGTGATGGATTACATTAATGGTTTTTCTGATATTAAACCAGCCTTGCATACCTGGTATAAATCCCACTTGATCAGGGTGAATGATTTTTTTGATGTGTCGTTGGATTCTATTGGCTAGAATTTTGTTGAGGATTTTTGCATCAATGTTCATGAGGGATATAGGTCTATAATTTTCTTTTTTTGTAATGTCTTTACCTGGTTTTGGTATCAGGGAGATGGTGGCTTCATAGAATGAGTTGGGTAGTATTCCGTCATTTTCTATGCTTTGGAATACCTTTAGTAGTAGTGGTGTTAACTCTTCTCTGAAAATTTGGTAGAACTCTGCAGTGAAGCCGTCCGGGCCAGGACTTTTTTTTGTTGGGAGTTTTTTGATTACCGTTTCAATCTCTTTTTTTGTTATGGGTCTATTTAGTTGTGCTACTTCTGAATGTGTTAGTTTAGGTAGGTAGTGTTTTTCCAGGAATTCATCCATTTCTTCTAGGTTTTCAAATTTGTTAGAGTACAATTTTTCATAATAATCTGAAATGATTCTTTTAATTTCATTTGGGTCTGTTGTGATGTGGTCCTTCTCATTTCTTATTCGGGTTATTTGTTTCCTTTCCTGTATTTCTTTAGTCAGTCTAGCCAATGGTTTATCAATTTTGTTAATTTTTTCAAAGAACCAGCTTTTGGCTTTGTTAATTCTTTCGATTGTTTTTCTGTTCTCTAATTCATTTAGTTCAGCTCTAATTTTTATTATTTGTTTTCTTCTGGTGCCTGATGGATTCTTTTGTTGCTCACTTTCTATTTGTTCAAGTTGTAGGGACAGTTCTCTGATTTTGGCTCTTTCTTCTTTTTGTATGTGTGCATTTATTGATATAAATTGACCTCTGAGCACTGCTTTTGCTGTGTCCCAGAGGTTTTGATAGGAAGTATTTTCATTCTCGTTGCTTTCTATGAATTTCCTTATTCCCTCCTTGATGTCTTCTATAACCCAGTCTTTTTTCAGGAGGGTATTGTTCATTTTCCAAGTATTTGATTTCTTTTCCCTCGTTTTTCTGTTATTGATCTCTAGTTTTATTGCCTTGTGGTCTGAGAAGATGCTTTGTAATATTTCGATGTTTTGGACTCTGCAAAGGTTTGTTTTATGACTTAATATGTGGTCTATTCTAGAGAATGTTCCATGTGCGCTAGAAAAAAAAGTATATTTTGCAGCAGTTGGGTGGAGAGTTCTGTATAAGTCAATGAGGTCAAGTTGGTTGATTGTTGTAAGTAGATCTTCCGTGTCTCTGTTGAGCTTCTTACTGGATGTCCTGTCCTTCTCCGAAAGTGGTGTGTTGAAGTCTCCTACTATAATTGTGGAGGTATCGATCTTGCTTTTCAATTCTGTTAAAATTTGATTTACGTATCTTGCAGCCCTGTCATTGGGTGCATAAATATTTAATATGGTTATGTCTTCCTGATCAATTGTCCCTTTTATCATTATATAGTGTCCTTCTTTATCCTTTGTGGTGGATTTAAGTCTAAAGTCTATTTTGTCAGAAATTAATATTGCTACTCCTCTTCTTTTTTGCTTATTGTTTGCTTGATATACTTTTTTCCATCCTTTGAGTTTTAGTTTGTTTGTGTCTCTAAGTCTAAGGTGTGTCTCTTGTAGGCAGCATATAGATGGATCGTGTTTCTTTATCCAGTCTGTGACTCTCTGTCTCTTTATTGGTGCATTTAGTCCATTTACATTCAGCGTAATTATAGATAAATAAGTTTTTAGTGCTGTCATTTTGATGCCTTTTTATGTGTGTTGTTGACAATTTCATTTTTCCACATACTTTTTTGTGCTGAGGCGTTTTTCTTAGTAAATTGTGAGATCCTCACTTTCATAGTGTTTGACTTTATGTTAGTTGAGTCGTTACGTTTTTCTTGGTTTTTGTCTTGAGTTATAGAGTTGTTATACCTTTTTGTGGTTACCTCATTATATACCCCTATTTTTCTAAGTAAAAACCTAACTTGTATTGTTCTATATCGCCTTGTATCACTCTCCATATGGCAGTTCAATGCCTCCTGTATTTAGTCCCTCTTTTTGATTATTGTGATCTTTTACCTATTGACTTCCATGATTCCCTGTTATGTGTATTTTTTTTTAATTAATCTTAATTTGTTTGTTTTTGTGATTTCCCTATTTGAGTTGATATCAGGACGTTCTGTTTTGTGACCTTGTGTTGTGCTGATATCTGATATTATTGGTTCTCTGACCAAACAATATCCTTTAGTATTTCTTGTAGCTTTGGTTTGGTTTTTGCAAATTCTCTAAACTTGTGTTTGTCTGTAAATATCTTAATTTCACCTTCATATTTCAGAGAGAGTTTTGCTGGATATATGATCCTTGGTTGGCAGTTTTTCTCCTTCAGTGTTCTGTATATGTCGTCCCATTCCCTTCTTGCCTGCATGGTTTCTGCTGAGTAGTCAGAACATATTCTTACTGATTCTCCCTTGAAGGAAACCTTTCTTTTCTCCCTGGCTGCTTTTAAAATTTTCTGTTTATCTTTGGTTTTGGTGAGTTTGATGATAATATGTCTCGGTGTTTTTCTTTTTGTATCAATCTTAAATGGGGTTCGATGAGCATCTTGGATAGATATCCTTTCGTCTTTCATGATGTCAGGGAAGTTTTCTGTCAGAAGTTCTTCAACTATTTTCTCTGTGTTTTCTGTCCCCCCTCCCTGTTCTGGGACTCCAATCACCCGCAGGTTATCCTTCTTGATAGAGTCCCACATAATTCTTAGGGTTTCTTCATTTTTTTTTAATTCTTTTATCTGATTTTTTTTCAGCTATGTTGGTGTTGATTCCCTGGTCCTCCAGATGTCCCAGTCTGCATTCTAATTGCTCGAGTCTGCTCCTCTGACTTCCTAGTGTGTTGTCTAATTCTGTTATTTTATTGTTAATCTTTTGGATTTCTACATGTTGTCTCTCTATGGATTCTTGCAACTTATTAATTTTTCCAGTATGTTCTTGAATAATCTTTTTGAGTTCTTCAACAGTTTTATCAGTGTGTTCCTTGGCTTTTTCTGCAGATATCCTAATTTCATTTGTGATATCATTAAGCATTCTGTAAATTAGTTTTTTATATTCTGTATCCGATAATTCCAAAATTGTATCTTCATTTGGGAAAGATTTTGATTCTTTTGTTTGGGGGGTTGGAGAAGCTGTCACGGTCTGCTTCTTTAAGTGGTTTGATATGGATTGTTGTCTCCGAGCCATCACTGGGAAACTAGTTTTTCCAGAAAATCCGCTAAAAAAAAACAGCAGTCAGATCCCTATCAGAGTTCTCCCTCTGGCTCAGGCTATTCAGATGTTAATGAAGCCGCCTGGGGAGGGTGGGGGAGGGAACAGAGAGATAGGAGAGTAGCACCTCAGAATATAACCAGAGTTGCTTGTCTTGCTTGGAATGACTATTATATCTGAGATTCCCGCGGGCGCGTCGCCTATGTGTGCTGGCTGTGTGGAGATTGCCCCCAGGGGGTCTGGCCCGCTGGAGTCACGGTCAGATCCTCCGCTTCCAGCCCCACGCCCAGCGTCAAGGCTCCCCTACTGGGACGGTGCACTCTCGACTCCAAAATCAGTCGCTGCCTCCCGGGGACTTCTCGTCCCTCCAGCCACGTGGCCGTGCCGCCCCCGTGAACCAGGTGGGCCCCCTCCCGGGGTTAGTTCAGATGGGTGGAGTAGCTCCCCGTGCTTGTGCCGCGACCGAGTGTCCCGGCTGGAACGCTGTTCTCCCCGCTCCAATATCAGTCGCTGCCTCCCGGGGACTTCTCCTACCGGCTGCGTCCCACGCCGCCCGCGCGACCCGGCTGGCCACCTTCCCGGGGTTAGTTCAGGGGGTGGAGCAACTCTCCGTGTTTATGGTGTACCTGCATGCAGTCCAAATCCCTGCGGGACGGTTCCCCGGCTCGGATGCTGCTCTTTCTGCTCCAAGATCAGTCACTGCCTCCCGGGGACTTCTCCTAACGGCTGCGTCCCACGCCGCCCGTGGAACCGGCTAGTCCCCCTCCCGGGGTTAGTTCAGGGGGGTGGAGCAGGTCTCTGTGCTTGTGCCGTACCTGACTGGTACGCTGGCTCCAGGCTCTGGAAACAATCGCTGCTTCCCCGTATTAGTTCGTTCTCCGTCTCTAAATCTGTGTTTGTTGTTCAGGGTTCGTAGATTGTTATGTATGTGATCGATTCACTTGTTTTTCCGTGTCTTTGTTGTAAGAGGGATCCGAGGTAGCGTCTGCTTAGTCCGCCATCTTGGCTCCGCCTCCGACATTTGGTTTTTAAGATAGGGAGAGTCTTTGAGTTCATGCTTTGTTTTAGATAAGAGTCTTTTTCTTAGAGTTCATAGGCCTTTGCTGGGGAGTCCTAACATCTTCTTGGAAGCTCTGGGACCTCTTAACCCTTTAACTGATTTCCCAGAGTTCCTGAGGTGGATATGCCTCTCCCATATACTGTGTATTGCATTTTCTTTCTCTTGGAAGCTGAATAATGACCTTCCAAAAAGATCAGGCCCTAATCCCTGGAACCTGTAAATGTAGCCTTATGAGGAAAAAGGGTCTTTGCAGAAATGATTGGGTCAAGAACCTTGACATGGGGGGATTATCCTGGATTATATGGGTGTCCTTAGAAGAGAGAGACAGAGGGAGATGTAGCACAGACAGAAGGAGAGAAGGAGATGTGAAGAGAGAGGCAGAGATTGGACTGATGCAGCCACAAGCCAAGGGATGCTTCCAGAAGCTGGGAGAGGTGGTTTCCCCTAGAAACTCCTAAGAGAGTGTGGCCTGCCAATATCTTGATTTCAACCCAGTGATACCGACTTTGAACTTCTGGCCTCTAGAATTTGGAGAGAATCAATTTCTATTGCTTAAAACACCATGTTTGTTGTAACATGTTAATAAACACCCTTAGAGAGTTTTCAGTTTCTACAGGTATAATGTCCATTCTTAATTTAAATCAATCAGCAAATGTTTAACACATATTCAGTGTGTATCAGAAACTGTTCTAGGTGCTTCAGATAAACCCTGGAACCTGTATACCTGTTGCTGTCAAGACAATTCCAACTCTTAGTGATCTTATAGAACAGAGTAGAACTGCCCCATAGGGTTTCTAAGAAGTGGCTGGATTCAAACTGCTGACAGTTTGGTTAACAGCAGAGCTCTTAACCACTGCTGCACCAGGGCTCCAACCCTGGAACAGAACTGATCAAGTTCTTGCTCTCAATGAGATTTGCATTCCAGTGGTTTATATACGGTGGTCTATGTACAGAGAATAAAAATACACTAATATTGTATCCAGTGATGCTGAGTGCCTTGTAGAAGAGTTAATGGAGGTAGGGAAATAGAGAAGGGAGATTAGCAGACAGTACAGGACTCTCTGATAAGCAAGCAAAGTCCTGAAGAAAGCCAGGGAGCGAGACCTGAAGCTGTGTTGGGGAAGACAGTCCCAGGCAGAGGAAGACTCTGCAAGGTCCCAGAGGCTGGAAATGTTTGGTGGGTTCATGGACATGTAATTCCAGTTTGGCTGGAGTTGAGGCCTGGAGGAGAGTGGAGGGAGGTGGTCATGGGGAGACTGATCTTACAGGCCATTAGAGGATGTGAGCAGGTAAGTGACATGGTCTGGCTTGTTTTCATAGGATCATTCCGTTTCCTGTGTGGCTAATACACCATAGAGCAAGAGTGGAAGCAAAGAGAGCCATCAGGAAGCCGCTGCAACAATCCAGGGAGGAGATGATGGTGATAAACTGAGGGGCAGCTGTGCAGTGGGTGAGCCGACTTTTTAGCTGATGGGCTAGATGTGTCATGTGAGAAAAGGGAGAGTCATCAGAGAGGCTTAGATTTTTTTTATCTGAAGAATTTGTAGAATGGAGTTGGGACTTACTGTGACGGGTGAGATTAGTGTGAGGAAGTGTTGAGAATTATATTTTGGGTCTGGTAGATTTGAGATTAGAAATCCAAGTCAACTTCATGAGTTCAAAAAACCGAACCAACCCATTGCCATCAAATGAATTCTGACTCCTAGCAACCCTAAGGCATAGTGGTTAAGAGCTACGGCTGCTAATCAAAAGGTTGGCAGTTCGAATCTACCAGGTGCTCCTTGGAAATCCTACGGGGCAGTTTTGCTCTGTCCAATAGGTTCGCTATGAGTCAGAATCAACTCAATGGCAACAGGAACGGGGGCGACCTTAAAGGACAGAGTAGAACTGCCCCATAGGATTTCCAGGGAGCAGCTAGTGGATTCAAATTGCTGACCTTTTGGTTAGCAGCCTGAGCTTTTAACCGTTACACCACCAGGGCTCCAGCCTGTTGAGTAGTCAGTTAGATTTGGGAATTTGGAGCTCTACCCACCAAGATTCTTTGTAGGGAAAACAGAGCCTGCCTCACCTGTGGTCTCTCCCTCTGCAGCTCCAAGACACTTGGAGCATTTGTTTCCATCACACAGCCTCTACTGTCACCATTTCCTTTGTTCTAGCCATCTAATTGCTCTGCTTTTCCATTAACTACTGTGTATTTTCACACCTTTCCCCCATGTCCCTCTGCCCCCTGATAAGGTATTTGTTGTCCAGGGTAGATACTCAGGAACTTCTGACGCAATCACAGTGAAGGTCTCTTCCTTTGTCATTGCTAGCATCAACAATAATACATATGTCATAGCTGTCTGTTTTTCCAAAATATTTTTACATCCCTGTAACTCTACGGAGCAATTCTACAAATGCGGTCTCCATGAGTCGGAAGGGACTCAGGAGCAACAGGCAGTTACATGGTAAGGAAAAACCGGGACAAAGACCCATTCTTCTGACTCCCACAGTGGCAAGTCCAGCTGCAGGGTGCCCGGCCAGCTTCTGGGGTGGTGGTGATGGCGGGGAGGAGCGAAGACTGAAGATAGGAATGTAACGCATGGAGCAAAAGCTCTGGGGTCCAGGAGTGTCAGGCATTCATTAAAGATGCTGTGCTCTTCGGGCCTCTGAGGCTGGTGTGGGGTGGCTGGGGGCTGCCTGACAACTTTGACAAAGTTTTAAAGCACCTGTTAGATGGGAAATGGCCTGGCATCTCATTAGTGAGAATTTAGTCTGGTTCATTGTGTGTCGGGGGGGAGGGGAGGGCAGGTTGTCAAAGGCGACAGGGCTCTCCTGGAAGGACCTGCTCTTGGTATTCTCCCTCTAAGACCAACCTCCACCTGACACATAGGCTTCTACAAAGTGACATTTCAGCCTCAAATTTTATATATTTCTTGGTACTTATTTTAAAAAATGTGCTTAAGATCAAAATTTGAGATATCCTTTCTCTTCCCTCCCCTCCACCCCTTCTTTTCTCTTTCCTTCCTCTATTCCTCCTTCCCTCCCTCCCTTCCTTTCTTCCCTCTCTCCTTCTGTCTCTAACTTCTCCCTCTGCCTGACCTCACTTTCTCCATTGCTTTGTAGAGGAGAGATGGGCTTCAAAGATCATTTTGAGTCCTTTCATGTAAGAAACACTTTCAACAGACAGAGCTGGCCAGAAATGAATCCTCATTTTTATCTGGGCCACACTTCAGAAGAGGACTGAGAAAACCCAAAAAACCAAACCCATTGCCATTGAGTCAATTCTGACTCATAATGACCATGTAGGACAGAGTAGAACTGTCCCCATAGGGTTTCCAAAGCTGTAAATATTCATGGAAGCAGACTGCCATGTCGTTCTCCCACAGAGTGGCTGGTGGGTTCAAACCACCAACCTTTTGGTTAGCAGCTCAGTGTTTTAACCACTCCTTGAGAAGGACTGAAGAGCCTGTTAATCTCAAGAAGGGCCTAGAAAGCTTACACATCTCTGATCTCCTTGGGAGACCCTGGTGGTGTAGTGGTTAAGAGCTATGGTTGCTAACCAAAAGGTCAGCAGTTCGAATCTACCAGGCACTCCTAGGAAACTCTATGGGGGCAGTTCTACTCTGTCCTATAGGGTCACTATGAGTGGGAATCGACTCAACGGCAACGGATTTGGTTGGTTTGGTCTGACTTCCTTGTGGGCTGGGCTTCATGGCTCATTCAGTTGCAAAGCGAAAATCCTGCAAAGCTGGTATAATGCTTACCTTGCTCTTTGCACTAGCCATGGGGAACACCAAAGGAATGGGGGGGGGGTCACCTGCAGTGGCATTTGTCTCTGTGCCCCCACCTCCAGCCCCGGCCACATCATTGGCTCTTTACTTCTATCCACAGCTTTCCCATGGTGGTTTCCATGCTTCAAGCTATCCCGGGCTCCACCTTTTGCTTTAGGGCCAGTGCTGGGCATGACTGGAGCTCTGCACTGACCATCAGTGGTCCAATGCCTCAGCAATATTGCACTTCTAGTGCCCCTGCCCTAACTACAAAGCTCATTGCCCTTCCTCTGTAGAATTGGGTTGAGTGCCCCGGGAATTAGACAGGGGGAAATTTGATCCCTCAACTTGATACCTAACACTTCTCTTGAAAATATTTTTCTGTGTTAAAAATCTTTTGGGATCTCCTCAGAAGAAGCGCAGAACTCCCTATTGTTTCCTGGTTGGAGTGAGTCTCCCAGCGTATGTTCTTGATGCTGGGCGTGTTTCCCTATTTACACAGGATTCCCAATCCTGGTGTTTCAGAGCTCTGACCATACAGCTTGGTAGTATTCCGGGATCCTTTACCCCAAGGGCCTCCGAGTCTCACTGTGAATAGTACTCATGGCCTGCCCTGGCATTCCAGAACTTTCCAGATAGGGCAGCAGATAGGACTATTCCTCCTCCCCCAGGATCTTCATTGAACCACAGACTATGTGTGCAGACCAAAGCCCAAACCAAGGCAAACAAATAACAGTATTAACTGCTCCATAAAGATCTTGGACTTGGTTACTGGTACTGAGGAGCCCTGCAATGGTTAAGAGCTCCTCTGCTAACCAAAAGGTAGGTGGTTTGTACCTACCAGGGGCTCCCTGGGGGAAAAAAGACCTTGCAGTCTGCTCCTGTAAATATTACAGCTTAGGAAACCCTGTGAGGCAATTCTACTGTGTCCTATAGGGCTATTTTGAATCGAAAGTAACTTGGCACACAACAATAGTCATGCCTCTTACTGGCTGAGCTCTGTGATTGTGTTGAAGTGAGTTGAGTTAGCCATTCGAAACCTCAGTTTCCTTATCTATAAAATGGGATAGATGAAAATAAACACATAAAGGTTTACAGGCTACTTTAAGGATTAAGTGAAAAGGGTTAACCTCTGGACTGGTATAATTTAGGCACTTGAAAAATATTGATTCATTGAATAGATTTAAATATCATACAGAGCACACACAGTATTGAGAAGGAATCAATTACTGACCTCATTACATGCGTAGGTGATTTTGAAAGGCATTCTAGAACTTTCTCAGGAAGCCAGACATATGGGTGGGAGGTAGGTCAAGCATCATATGCCACTCTTTCTCAGGAGGGAAGAGGCTGATGAGAAAAGAAATGACCCACAGAGAACCCAGTGGCCCAGAGACTCCGATGTCTATAAAGAGATGGGTATTCCCAGCCTGCCACCTGTCACAGAGATAAGCTCGGTCTTCCTGCCACCCACACACAGGCGGACACCAAGCTTTGTTCCTTCCCGATACGGTTCAATACGTCTGTGTTTTTTTCCTTGGAGAACTCACCCACTGTGTACTGTGTGGCATGTCCTTGCACCCCCGGCCCGCACACTTTGCCAGTGTGGCAATGAGTCACACAGCACTCTGCAGTCCTGAGTGTCACCGACTTCATCCATCCTGTTTGTCAGATGACATTTTCTTTTCTGCAGCGATCGGGAGCACTGAACTCTCCAGGAGATTCAATTGATATAACCCTCTTCTTAAGCCTTCCGTGCAGCCATTTCCTTTTGCTTTTCACCTTCACCCATTTTAATGCTTTTCAGAAAGCATGATGGAAAGGCAGCCATGTTACCTTTGACTGTACAGGTATCGCAATCCATGGCTAATTTGATTTTCTCAACACTGATAATTTTGATTTAGGGGAATGAATTCGCAGAGCAGCAGACCAGAAATTGCAAGTGGGAAAACACCAGCGAGTGACTGGCGCCAAATTGTCTGACTTGGAATTCACTTTGCAGAGAACACCAAGTCTCCACCTGGATTTTGTCCTAGCAGGAAAGGGACATGCAAGTGAATCCATAGGGCGGGGATTTACAGGGAGCAGGGGACTTAGAGATCGGGGGGTTCAATCCCCTTTTTATGAGTTATGGACCTGAGGTCCGGAGAGGGAGAGAGATTTGCCCAGACATACCCAGTCGATTGGCAGCCACGGGCCAGGTTCGCCCTTGGCATGAGCGTGAGGTTGAAGCAGCATGCGCTTGGCAGCCTCCGATCCCCCGTCCCTGACTCTGAAGCGGTCTGGTACTCTGGCAGTCTGGTCCCTCCCAGGAGGAGGAAAATGGACCTGATAAATGACCCATGCCTCAGTGAGAAATAGGTTAATGTATCATCACACCCAGGTATATTGGCATTCTCACAGAGGAGAGGAAACTGAAGGAAAAGACTTTAATAGTGGATCTTCTGGCCTTGGATAGGCAGCAGGGCCTTCCCCATGCCCTTTAAGGTCACTGCTTCCTTCACCTTTCTTTGAAGCCCCTCTCAGACACAGGATCCTGGAGGACAGGGGATGGGCCGGCTGTCTATGCATCTTCCAGGGGAGGTTTCAAGATGGATACTCCAAAAAGGCGCACTGTTATCTGTGTGTGAGCGGCCACTCAGGTTGCTTTAGTTGGCTAAGAATTGATGCAGCAGTGCCAGGGGCCCCATATGGAGTGAAGTGCTCCGAGGCTCTGCGTTAGGGGTCTTCAGTGCAGGTCTCATGGGAGAGGCTGGTGATTGGGGTCCCAGGGCAAAGCAGACAGGAAATGCCCTAGGGGTGCAGCACCAGGTCCACACTGCTCCGGACTCAATGGAAACCAGACCCCTTTATACCCATCTGGGCAGGTGATGCCTTCCTTGACCTCAAACAGAGGCTGCTGATGCCCTGTGCAGTAAACCTGAGGACCACAGCACGTGAAGGCTGAAAGGGCCCTTAGACCTGGAGTTGGCCCTCTCCATCGCTGGGGGTTCTCAGAGAGGTGTAGTAAGTGCTGAGCACACATGTGTGCTCCTGATGCTTGTGTTTTCCCCTGGCACCTTCATCTAAAGCCAAACCAAACGCATTGCTCTGGAGTCATTTCCAACTCATAGGGATCCTATAGGACTGGGTAGACATGCCCTATGGGATTTCCAAGGAGTGGCTGGTGGATTTGAACTGCTGACCTCTTGGTTAGCAGCCAAGCTTTTAACCACTGCACCACTAGGGCTGCTGACTTGGGTCCTAGAATCCGTTTGGATCTTGTCAGAGGTTTGGCTTCTGCCTTTGTCTTCATCCTCATCTGCTGCCACACACCGGTACTGAGGATCTCTGGCATGGACAGAGCTGAGTTCGACCTGTTTAAATGTTTGTTTGTTTGCTTTGCCTTGCTTGTTGATTGAGCTTCGCGTCACCCAATTCCCTTAGCCCTCTGCAGATTCCGAACTGGCCTTCCTGGGGTGATATTTAAGTTCTATTTTTGATACTTGCTGTCTCCATTTGGTAGCCTAGAAACCCGACTTCTATCACTTGGCTTCCTGCTTAAACCTGGCTCTCTGGCTAATTGAGTTAACCATTTTTGGCTATTTTAATGTTTCAGTTCTCTCACTCAATAATTACATTTAATGAGTATCTACTTTATGTTGGGGTCTATACTACAAGCTGAGTCTCAGGGATGATTAAGGCATCATTAATGCCCTCAAAAAGCCTTATCTAAGATGAACCCCTGAGACTACAACCTTAACCTGGGAACTCCAACCACTCCCAAAGGTCACCTTTCAGTCAAATATCACCCGTGCTCCTCAGAACAATCATCTACATGAAACCAAATGGTAAACATCTACCCCAGACGAAAGCTGAGAAGACAAGGGGGACAGGGAAGCTAGATTGATGGAAACAAAACAACCAGAATAAAAATAATGAGAATGCTGATATAGTAAGAAAAATGTAACCAACGTTACTGAACAACATGTATAGAAATTCTTAAATGGGAACCTAATTTCCTGTGGAAACTGTCACCCAAAACCCCATTAAAAAAAAAAAAAAGCCTAGCCTAGTGAAGGACAGATATATGCTATTAAGCCTATTAAGCTGCTGAGGAAAGCTTCAGAGACAAGGGTGCTTGAGTCTCACTGGCAGTATACAAGAGCATGCATGAGAGAAAACATGCCTATAAAGGCAGGAAAGGGCATGGTGTGTAAGGGGAGAGTCGTAAGAATTTTTTAAAAATGGGAAAGCTTGAAAGTGGGAAACAGACCATGTCATACCTAAGAAGGATTGTGAAAAGGTTAGCCACACTAGCTGGGGGATACTGTCAGGAAGTAGTGGAAAAATGATTAGAAAGGCCAAGTGAAATCAAATCACAGAAGTCTTTGGATTCTAGGTAGAAAGCACTGGAGTCACTGTAGAATATTTATTATTGAAGTAACTCACTTCAAATCCGTCAGGAAATATTTTAGGCCCATTACCTTCAAAATGAAGCTAAACATTCAGATACCTCTGACCATCGTGGTCGGTTATCACCCTGGTCAGAACCACCAGCATCTTTATAATAGTATGACAGCTTTTCCTCCTTCTTTGACCCTTGTCCATTTACAGTGTCTTTTCTACCCAGCAGCTGGAGTGTTCCTGTAAAAAAAAAAAAAGGTAGATTAGCACCTTCCAGTATTTCTCATCTTATTCATGATAAAAATCGAAGTTCTTCCTAAGGTCCACAAAGTACTAAGTGATCCAGTCCCATCATCTCTCTAACCTCAGCTACTACTCTCTCCCGGCCTCTTCTCCAATAAGAAGAGACTTCCTGTTGTTCCTTGAACACACCAGGTGGGTCCTCCCGCAGGGTCTTTGTACTAGCTGGAACTGTAATGATTACGATAACATCATCTTTTTCAAGTCTTTTGTCAAATATCGCCTTTCACGGTAAGATTTCCCTTATTTGGAGTCTCTGGGTGGTAGAAGCAGTTAACATACTGGGCTGCTAACTGAAAGGTTGGAGGTTAGAGTCCACCAAGAGACACCTTGGAAGAAAGGCTTGGCAATCTACTTTTGAAAAATCAGCCATTAAAAATCCTATGGAACATAGTTCTAGTCTGATACTATACAGGGGGCTGCCATGAATCAGAGTCAACTCGACAGCAACTCGTTTTTTGTTATAATTTCAGCCCTTCCCCACCCACCTGGCAGGTGATGCCTTCCTTGAACCAGACTCAAACAGAGGAGGCTTATTTTTCCCCATCATACTTACAGTCATCTGTGGCAGGCAGACTCAAAGATAGCCCATGGCCGCTGCCTCCTGGTGTTCACATCCTGGTGTAATTCCATCTGCTCGAGCATAGACAGGACCTTCAACTTACTCCTGACTGAAGAATATGGCAAAGGTAGTAGGATGTGCTCCCGTGATTACCTTATTTGGTAAGACCATGTTTTGCTAGCAGAGTCACTTTAGAGTCTTGCACTTTATTGCTGCCTTTGAAGAAGCAAGTTGTTGTGAGTTCTACACCCTCGAGGAAGTTCCGCCAACAACCTGAGTGAGCTTGGAAGCAAATTTTTCCCCAGGTGAGTCTCCAGATGAGGATGCAGCCTGGTCAACATCTTGATTGCAACCGTATGAGACCCTGAGCCACAGAACCCAGTTAAGCTGTGTCCAGACCCACCAGCTGCAAAGTTTGTGGCTATTTGTTACACAGGCATAAAAAAAATTAAAACATGCCTTCTAACATTCTATATATTTTACTGTCTATTTTCCACATCACAGTGTAGACTCCATGAAGTTGGGGGTTTTTGTCTGTTTACTTACAGCGCTACCCCCGGTGTTCACAAGGGTGTCCACACAGTAGGCATTTTGTAAATGGTTGTTAAATGAACTCTTATCCCATTATTTGTATGTATGTTTGCTTGTTAGCAACAGGAAAGAGAAACATTTTGGTTCACATAATAAAAAATGTGTCTGTCCTGCAGAGATTTAACAGAGCCATCAAGTGTAACTTTATTTTTTCCTGTCATCTCTCCTGAAGAGCATTTCTTTTTCCCCAAGGAGAAACACAGAATGTGATAGTTGGAAAGGGATTTAGGGACTGTCTAAGCCAACCCTCTATTTTGCAGATTTGGAAATTGTCCCACAGATAGGGGAAAAGACTTGCGTAGAGTCATATACCAAGTTAATGAGTTAATACTATGCACAGAAAATGACAACAAAAACAAAGCCAGTTTCCAGTCCAGAGTGCTTTGATACTGTACAAAACTCTAGAAATTGATTAAACTGTAGATACTAAAGTTTTTGTCTTTCTTAGCAATGGGCTCAATGTTGAGGTAAGTAATTATATCTTGTTTATAAATTTTAATTCACTATGAATACAATTTAAGGAACATTCGTGGCACAATAGTTAAGCACCCAGCAGCTAACCAAAAGGCTGGTAGTTTGGAACGCATTCAGCAGCGTCATGGGAGAAAGACTTGGCAATCTGCTCCTGTAAACATTGTTGTTAGGTGCCTTTGAGTAAGTTACGACTCATAGTGACCCTATGCACAACAAAACGAAACACAGCCTGGTCCTGCTCCATCCTCACAATGGTTGCTATGTTTGAGCCCATTTTTATAGCCACTGTGTCAATCCATCTTATTGAGGGTCTTCCTCTTTTTTGCTGACCCTCTACTTTATCAAACATAATGTCCTTCTCCAGGGAATGATCCTTCCTGATAACATGTCTAACGTACATGAGAAGAAGTCTTGCCATCCACGTTTCTAAGGAGCATTCTGTCTATACTTCTTCTAAGACAGATTTGTTTGTTCTTCTGGAAGTCCATGGTATATTTAATATTCTTTGCCAACACCATAATTCAAAGGCATCAATTCTTCATTCTTCCTTATTCATTGTCCAGTTTTCAAATGCATATGAGGAGATTGAAAATACCATGGTTTGGTTCAGGCACACCTTAGTCCTCAAGGTAATATCTTTGCTTTTTAACACTTTAAAGGGGTCTTTTGCAGCAGATTTGCCCAATACAATACATCGTTTGATTTCCTGACGGCTGTTTCCATGGGCTCGTAAAGATTACAACCTAGGAAACCCTATGAGGCAGTTCTATTGTGTTACTTGGGGTCGCTATGAGTAGAAAGGGACTCAACAACACCTAACATCAACAACATGAGTGCAATTTAATCCTTGTATTGAACAAACTATTTTTCTTAGGAAACAGTAGCAATGACAAGAACTACCTAATAATAATTATGAAGAAAGGAGACCTCATGTGATAAAGGCCTCACAATAAGCAACTAGCTGTGATGAGCCTTAAAAAGACTTCTTGCAAATTCGTGCAAATATAGATTTTTTTCTTAATAAATGTGAGCGTACCTCTTAACTTATATATATGTATGTATATATACATATATAAAATATATATATATAAATCAGTCACATTTTCCCCTTCTATTCCAATCAAGCATCTACATCCTCCATGTGATGAAATCTGATGGACTTTATTTATTTTCCAGCAAATAAGCCTTGCAGACATATTACAAATATGATTTTGAGCCACATATTAAAAATTGCATAGGCTGAAACAATTTAGTATTTAATGATATATGTCTAATTCATATGATGTCATAGAATAGATCCAAAATTCAAGTTGTACAGCCTTTTAGGCAATGCATTAATCATAAATTCTTTGTTAACTCTTTTCATAGACATTTGATGAATATTGCCATTTGAAATAAGCTTCTGTTTAGTCAGATGAGTAGGTAGCAATAATACAACCTCAGTATTAATTTTTGCCCATTTTTATTATCTTAGAGAAAAGATTTTATATTCATCTTTTTGTCTTGTAATTTGGGAAAATTATAGAGTTCATGTACGGTATTTTTTCCCCTTCTTCAAAGATGTGTAGCATTTGCTACTGGTTATAGGACTTGATTAAAAATGTCACTCTGAAATTCCATTATCTATGTAAATCCATGTAGATGCTGTGTTCCTAATTCCACTCTCTTTTCCTGAACCGTCAGAGGAAAATGAGTTAAGGTGTTTTTATTGAGTGTTTCTTGTGTGCCAGACACTGTGCCCATAGGAAATGCTTTGGTGGGTCTTTGCAATCTAGAATGGAGGCTGGCAGGGAGAGGGCTGTGTCCCAAGGGGCACCTGGAGCCCTGCCCACCCACAACCCGCCCATCTGTCCCTCAGACATTGTCTGGGCCCTTTGGCCTTGTCTCCCTCCCCCTCTTTGTGCCTTCTGTTCTCCTCTCATTCCGCACCATTTTATTCATTTGGGCCTCATCTGCCTTTGCACCATTTCCTGCCTTCATGTTGTCTGTTCACTTGTTTTCCCTTTGCTCAGCCCTGCCTTCTGCTCCCAGGAATGCAGCACCCACACAGGTGTCCCAAGAAAGGCATCTGCCTTTCTTCCTTGAACAACGGCTGACCTAATACCAGCTAGCCCAACCCCACACACTTGAACCGTGATGATAGCAGTCTCTTTTACATACCGTATTTCATTTAAACCAAGCTATAATAGAGGATGGCAGTTATGGTTTGGGTTTATTCAGCAGAATTTCCCAGCCTCTTTTCTCTTTAGGTAACAGATTCTAATCTGCTGACCCCAGAAGGTCATTTAATCTATGCCTGCCAATCACCACGCTCCATGTTCTTGGTAACAATGGCCCTTTAGGTGAACATCTGACACAAGCAGGACTAATCGGAGTTTCTCTGTGGGACTGGTAAATGGATACCAGGAAGGAAAAAAAAAAAAGTTCTATTCTTCCTTGGGATTCCTAAGTTGTGGAGAAGCGAGTCAGAGTCTGCTGGTAGGTGGAGCTTGTCTGTGAAATGAAAGCAAGGAGAGGTAGGCACAGTTGTCAGGGGAAAGAAGCCCACAAGTGGCCTGATGGCATTTAATACCTGATTTCTGCAATGTTGTGTGTCCTTGTGATATCCTACCTGGCCATATGAATCAATACATTCCCCCTTTTATTGAACTACTTTGGTCTGGGTGTCTGCCACTTGCAACTGAAAATATTCTAAAGCATTCATAACCAACGCTGTGTGGTAATCATTGTTATCCTCAATTTACAGACGAGGAAACTGAAGCTCACCTATGTGCCCAAGGTCATATGACTATTATGCCACTCTTCTTCTGAGTCCTAATCTGTGTTCTTCCCACCGTGAGTGTTCCCACTCTTACCCTATTGTATAATCCACAGGGAGGAAGAAGCAGAATGAGTTGCATAAATACTGGAAACAGAAATGGGATTACCAAAGAGGAACAAATGAACAGAATTCTGTTCTCGAACATTTCAAAACGCTCTTCTGACAGCTATTGACTTTAAAGAAAGGAGAGGGAAGCTTGTAGCCTTCTTAGCTGGGACATTTGCGTGCATTTTTTATGAGTGAAACTTTAAAGAGATGATCTTAAGGAGATTGCAACTTTTAACCCTTCCTTCTCATCTCCCTCTGGAGAAATAGGTCAGCAGTGATCTGACAACCAGACACTGACCTCCTGGAGCAGGAGAGTAGGAGGGGTTTGCAAGATGCAAGCCAAAGAGGAAATTCGAGCAACATCTTGCTCGAAGAAAGACAAAGGGGCCTTTTCTGGAACATTAGTCTGTGAACTTAACATTCACTTTGGGAAATTAAAGGGCAGAATTGGTCAGATGTTACTCATCAGCCCACATCCAAAGTTAGAGTTGGAATGCACCAGTTTCCAATCACTGCATGCCACCCTGCCTCAGGGGCTTTTGAAGATGACTTTAGTTAAAATTGGAGGAGATATTCCAGACTCTGCTCTTTGGTTGTGCGAGTCTATAATCCAAGCTCCTTCTGCTGATACTTCTTCTCTTCCTCGTTTCAGTATTACATAATGCAATGACTTTTGCTTTGTCCTCCAGCATTTCTTCATTTATTAAACAATAACCCATCAATAATCTTTTATGACTCTTTCTTTTTAAATAGTTTGCCTTACAAGACACGGCAAAAATTATATAGAGAGCTTTTGTGTACTGTTCACCCAGCTCCCCCCAATAACTAACCACAGTACATTGTCAAAAGGAGGATATTGATGTTGGTACAGTATATTAAGTCAGGTACAGACCTCACCAGCAACAGTTGTTAATTATTTTTATGTTGAAACATTTTGCTTTGTCTTTGCCATGTGTCAATGTGGGAGTGTGCCCCTGGTCTTATATAGTATAATTTCAGGTGGAGTAAGACATTAGCATTAAATAATATTGAATCTTATATTTGCAAATTGTATCCACTTCCTTTTTCTTTTAGGTCTTGTGATTCTTGTAAAGAGGAAGTCTCAACTGGGGCCTGTAGGCCTTTAACACCTCTCTAATACTCGCTACTTTCTATTTTTAACCGAAAGTATACTAACCAGCCTCCCACTCAGAGTCGTCTTTGGCAGCAGGACTCCTCTGGCTGGAATTAGCAACATTGTTTTGGTTTTGTCATAGTTATTTTTGATAAATATGCAAGAGGTATCCGTTTTTGATTTATGATAGTGATGCAATGCTTCCCTTTAAAATATAAATTCTAGGTTAAAAAGTGAGTTGATTTAATGAAGACATGCTAAGTAACAAAGAACACTGGAGTCACTGGAAGATGACAACCGCAAAGAAGTTACTGCACTCATAACTAACATTTGTGAGACTTCCCTAGTTAATATAGGGAGCTTGTATATTCTCTTTATTAAATAGACCTACATGTAGTGCCTAGAAGAGATCAGTAAAGGAATACGGGTAGGCCCTGTGATGCTCTGCATGGTTACCCATTTAGGACTGAAGGACTTACTATACTAGCTGCTGGGTCTACTACCAGCAGAAACCCTTCAGTGATTGCCCTCTACCCAGATTGGCATAGCTGAAGAGAGCTGCCTTGCCGAAAATACAACCCCTTCCCAAGGCAGCCACATCCAATGTGGGACAACTCTGAAGGGACATCACAGCCCAGCTTCTTCCTTTGCCCAGTCCTGCTTCCTATCCTTTCATGTCTATAGTGGTTGAAGCCAAGGGCACTCCCTAATAAGCCTCCTGCACACTAATCTTCACCTCAGATCCTGCTTCCCAGTGAACCCAGACCTCAGAAGTGGTTTGAGAAAGCAAGCATATGCTGGGATGTTTTTGTAGAATTGGATCACATGCCTCCCTGCTGGCAAAGAGAACGTCATCAGTGGTGGAGCTGAAGCACACAGGTAGTCCATGATACAAAGCAGCGGTGTAATTGCTAGAATGTTTACCAGTGGTGAAAGGAATGCACTAGCTGGAGAGTTGTATCAGGTGGTTGAGAACTAGAGGAGGGATAATAAGCATAAAGGCAATGAAGCTGAGTGGCTATTACTAAGTTTGACCCTCTATGAAAAGAAACCAAAAAACAGGATGTGAGTAAATGGCAATTAAAAACTAAGCGTAAAAGCTAGAAGGTCTCATTGGTATCATGTAAAGGGTTACTTACCATCTACAGTGAGGAGAAAGAGAAAGCTAAAGGATTAGTCTCAGAACTTAATCATAAGTGTAATTGAGATCAAAGAGGGTTAAAATCCCAACCAGGGCAGCTAACATTTGGAAACTAGTTGGGAAAGAATAGGACATATGAAAAGAGGTTGATGTTTCTGAAAATCTTGGGTTCCCAGATTCCTCTGAACACTCCGAGCCTGAATAAATGGCTCATACCTCCATATTAGGAGCTATCACTACCCCTCTTGGTTGAAGATAATGCAGATGGCTCTCCCCTGAAAACAACTTGTGTCCCCTCGGTATCTTTCCCCACGACACCTCCTGGCCTCTAGACTGGGACTAGAGTTAAGTTGCAACATATTCTAGCTAGGGCCATGGTGGCAATGATAAAAGAGGAAAGGGACTATGTCTTAAAGGAGCTGCAGAACTCGGCCAGTATCTACTGGCAGGAGCTGGGGAGTGAGCTTGGGCACTGGATTCTGAAGGTGCTGGATCTCTGGACGCAGAACATAATGTTGGGCAAAGGAGAGTTATTGATTGGGAACATTCTCTTAAAATATAGGATTTAACACATTTTTCAGGATACTGGAAGTCGTGTGAAATGCTAGTGGGATGACTCCTAGAAGCATGGAAGAGATGATGGCCCACACTAACTGAGGTAGAAAAGTCAGAATTTACATGGCAGATGATGGAGAAAAAGACCAAGAAGCACAGAGAAGTGGGATGCTAGAATACATATTCTATATAAGGCTGGGAATCATTTACAGAACTATATTCCATGCAAGAGCATACAAGATGAACAACTTACCAAAACAATAAGGAATTCACTGATGAGAGGCACACCAGCATTGCAAAGAAGTTCCAAGTGAGCTTCCTCTGCAGGTCAGATCTAATGGTCGAAGGTGCTATTACAGAAGTGGGATCACTGAGAGCAATTTGGAACAAGAAAAGCCAGATGTCAGAAGCTGGATGGACACAATTACATTAAGTGCCAAGGTTAATCAGACAGCTAGGGGAGCCTGACACTCCAGATATTTATGGAAACATTTAAAAGAACTTGATATCCCTGGCGCCAAAGTTGATGGTTACCCATCGAGGGTACTGAAACTACACGTGAAATTAAGAGGAATCTAGAATGGATGATAGCACGGTCATGTTGAACACTCTTTTGGCCCCAAGACCAGCTACAGTGTCAGATTATTCTTCCTCCCACTCATCTTCATTAAAGTCTTTCCCAAGAAGAGTGGCCCACTGGAATCATGGAGGAGCTGCTCCAGGAATGTAAGCCAATTGCCGGCACTTGTAATGGATTGCCCAAATTCGTTTGTAGAAAAGAACTTACTCTCCGAGCTGCTGGAAGTGCTGATGGTAGAAAGTCCTCAGCTGTCAACATATCATGGGGACTGCCTGGCTGAAGAGAGCCATCTCACAGGGGGACACCCCCTTCCCAGAATGGCCCATATCCAGTATTTTTTTTTTTTTTTGACATACAATTGCAAAGGCCCAGCCCTCTTGCCCCACCTCAGGACAATCCTGAAAGGACATCCCAACTTCAGAGATCCCCATAGAGCGGCTAAGGCCTCCATTGAGACTGATTCACAGTTGAGCTTTTCCCTTTTGTCAGCCTTGCTTCCATCCTGTCTGTTCCACAGGAATTTATCCCAAGAGAACTCTGTAATAAACTTCCTGCCTGCTAATCTCCTTCTTAGAGTCCATTTCCCAGGAAATCAGCCTGTTTAGAAGAGGACATAGAACAGGTAAGTTTTGATTGACAGAGATGGCAGGAAAGCCCTGATGAGGGAATATACCTTCTCCTCTAATTTTCTCTGGAAATTATTTCTAAGAGTTAGAGGTTCTCACTTGGCTTTAGAGAGTAGAAGCTCAGTTTCCTAAGTCTGTGGGTTGGATACAATTTTGGTAATCTTGTGAAACTTAAGCACCTATTAAAAACGTGGTTTTTATTAGAAATGCTTTATTGCTTATCTCATTTATATGTTTTCCATCCTCTCTTTCAAATGTTGATTTTTTGAAAATTAAAAAAGCTTGTTGTTGTTAGGTGCCATCGAGTCGGTTAGAAAGCAGAATTGTCTCATTCTTGGAGGATGAGCAAAACAGCTACTCTGTACACACTGCAGGGTAACTTAATGATCCTTGTGGTCTCTCTCCATCTCCAGTTTCTCTGCGGCTGTAAATGCTCAGCCCTCTCCACCTCCATGTTTCTAATATTCTTGGGGAAAAAAATATTTGCAAAGTACTGTGTCCATGGCTTTGACACCTCCCTCACCGCTTATAAATGTTATATAGTCCTAACTAAGAATGCTGCCAATTGTCTGTCAGTTTTGTCATACTGTAGTGACTTGTGTGTTGCTGTGATGCTGGAAGCTATGCCACTGGTATTTCAAGTACCATCAGGCCCACCTACAGTGGACAGGTTTCAGTGGAGCTTCCAGACTAAATCTAAGAGGAAGTCCTGGTTATCTGCTTCCAAAACTTAACCAGTGAAACCTTAAGGAAAACAATAGAATATTATCCAATACAATTCTGGAAGATGAGCCCCTCATGTTGGAAGGCACTCAAAATATGACTGGAGAAGGGTTGCTTCCTCAGAGTAGAGCTGACCTTATTGACATAGATAAAGTCTTCACTATTCTAGGCACTAGTAAGCTGAAATGGACAGGTATTGGCCATTTTGAATCCAATAATCGTATGGCCTGCTATGCTGGGAATAATTGAAAAGGAACAACATTGTGTTCATCATTAAAAAGAATGTTTCAAGGTCTATCCTGAAGTACAATGCTTTCAGTGATAAGTTAATATACATATGCCTACAAAGAAGACAGGTTAATGTGACTATTATTCAAGTTTATGCACCCATGGAGGATGTCAAAGATGAATAAATTGAAGATTTTTTACAAACTGCTACAGTATAAAATTGATCAAATGTGCAATCAAGATACATTGATTATTACCGGTGATTGTAATGAGAAAGTTGGAAACAAAAAAGAAGGGTCAGTAGTTGGAAAATATGACCTTGGTGATAGGAACGATGCTGGAGACCGCGCCATAGAATTCTGCAAGACCAATGATGTAATCATTGGAAATACTTTTTTTTTTTTTCAATAGCACAGATGACTACTATACACATAGACCTCAACAATAATTTACAGAAGAATCAAATTCTCTATATATGGAGAAGCTCAATATTACAAGTCAAGACAAAGCCGGGGCCAACTGTGGAACAGATCATCAAATTGTTCATATGCAAGTTAAAGTTGAAGCTGAAGGAAATCAAAGCAAGTCCAAGAGAGCCAAGGTACTACCTTAAGTACATCTTGCCTGAATTTAAAGACCATCTCAAGAATATATTTGATGCATTGAGTATTAATGACCAAAGACCAGGCAAGTTGTGGGATGATGTCAAGGACACCATACATGAAGAAAGTAAAAGATCATTAAAAGAAAAGAAGGAAAGAAAAGACGAAAATAGATGTCAGAAGAGACTATGAAATTTGATCTTAAGTGCAGAGTAGCTAAAGTGAACAGAAGAAATCATGAAGTAAAAGAGCTGAACAGAAGGTTTCAAAGGGTGGCAGGAGAAGACAAAGCAAAGTATTATAATGAATTGTGCAAAGACCTGGAGTTAGAAAATCAAAAGAGAAGAACATAATCAGAATTTCTTGAACTGAAAGAATTGAAGATAAAATTCAAGCTTCAAATTGCAATATGGAGGGATTCTATGGTCATAAATTGGAGTGATGGAGAAAGCATCAAAAGAAGATGGAAGGAATACAGATTCACTGTACCAAAAAGAATTTGTCGATGCCCAACTATTTCAGAAGGTAGCACATGATCAACAATCACTGATACCAAAGGAAGAAGTACAAGCTGTGCTAAAGGCATTAACAAAAAATAACTTTCCAGGAACTGATGAAATACCAATTGAGATGCTTCAACAAACAGATGCAATGCTGGCAGTGCTTACTCATCTATGCAAGAAATTTGGAAGACAGCTATCTGTCTTGAAGACATCCATATTCGGGACCATTCCAAAAAAAAAAAAAGGCAATCAAACAGAACGAGGAAATTATAGATCAATATAATTAATATCACTCACTAGCAAGCTTCTGCTGAAGATAATTTTAAAATGATTGCAGCCATATATCAATGGGGAATTGCCAGAAGTTTGAGCTGGATTCAGAAGAGGACTTGGAATGAGGGATATCATTGCTGATGTCAGATGCATCTTGGCTGAAAGCAGATAATATCAGAAAGATGTTAACCTGTGTTTTATTCACTAATCAAAAGCATTCAGCTGTGTGAATCAGAATACATTACAGAAAACTTTGAGAAAAATGGAAATTCCAGAACCTTAATTGTGCTCATGCAGAACCTGTACGTGGATCAAGAGGCAGCCATTTGAACAGAACAGGGTAATACTGCCTGGTTTAAAACTGGAAAAGGTGTGTAGCAGTGTTGTATTCTTTCACCTTACTTATTCAATCCAGATGCTAACAAAAAGTCTGAAAAGCTGGGCTGTATGAAGAAGAACACGGCATCAGGATTGGAGAAGGCTCATTAACAATCTGAGATATGCAGATGACACATCCTTGCTTGCCAAAAGTAAAGACCCCTTAAAACACTTACTGATGAAGTTAAAAGACAATAGCCTTCAGTATGGATTACTCCTCAACATAAAAAAAAAGGGAAATCATTACAACTGGACCAATAAACAACATCATGATAAATGGCAAAGAAATTGAAGTTGAACCTTACCTCTCTGTAGCACACATAGCACCTAGCACAGTATTTTATACATTGAAGGTATTCAATTCTTGTGGAAAAGGTGACATGATGAAAAGAAAGAGTTCAATTAGAATTGTCTGGAAGTAACTGATTATGACATGTTACAGGAAAAGTTAATGTTAAAAACATTATTAGTGGAAAAGGAGCCCTGGTGGCATAGTGGTTAAGTGCTGTTTTTCTAACTGAAATGTTAGCAGTTTGAATCTCCCAGCTGCTCTGTAGGAAAAAGATGTAGCAGGCTGCTCCCGTAAAGATTTATGGCTTTGGAAACATTATGGAGCCGTTCTACTATGTCCTATATGGCCACTTTGAGTCAGAATCAACTCAACGGCAATGGGTTTGGTTTTTGGATTAGTTGAAAACCTGAGAGTTCTGAGGGAAAAACATGTAGCAGAAGAGAAGGGGCAGAATTCAGAAGCAGGGATTGGGATGGAGAAGGGGTACTGAGGCAGTGGTATAGTTACAGGGAAGGCCAAGTAAGAGGAGTCAGTAAGGACAACAGGGACACAGTAATCAGAAGTAGTAGGAGATGTAAAATGAAGTAATGTTCTGTTGAAAATAATTGCAAGAGAACCAGGATGCTTAGATAATGAAAATACTGCAGAGTTTCCAAAGAGAATGATGTCTGCACCAAACAGATCCTTGATGTGGAATTGAGTGTTCAGTGACTGGGGACAGGCAGTGTGGTGTACTGGAATGGGCGTGGGTTTTTCATTGCAGAAACTTGGGTTTTAATTCTCACCTTTGATGCATACCCTGAACTGGCTTCCTCTCAGGGTTAATACAACAATTAAAAAGGAAACATACCAAAAATGCTTAAGAGGGCCTAGCACAAAGATGATACTACTAAGTCTGGGGAAACATTTCATTAGAAAGGTGATGATGGAAGGCCATAGTTTTGTCACTTTAGCCATGAAGGGAGCAGAGGGAACTCCCAGAACAACCTGCAAAGTGGTGATTCCACAGTCATACAACACTCTTTGCTGGCGGTCAGAATGATTGAAGAAAAATGCTGTGTTTTCCTGAAGAACCATGTACGTTATCAACAAAAGTTAAATGTTGCTCCCCTGCCCGCTTTGTGTCTCCATCCCAAAGAGTTCACCCCCATCCATCCTGCACCCCATTTCCCAACTTGTTTTGGAGCCACCTGACTCTTGGCTCCTTGCTTTGTGCCTTGTTGGTAGCTTTGTGCTGCCCCTCAGTTGGGGCACTTGGTGCTGCTTTTCTAGTACAGACCCCCATGCCCTCATGGGTGCCAGCGCCTCGGTGCACCCAGAGTGCATCCTTAATGCTCGATTGTGTTTCTGCTGGGTGCACCCAGCTTCTTCGTTGAGAGGACACAACAGGATCATTCTTCATTGCACTGACCCTCCTGATTATCAAAGAGTTACTGCCAGCGAATCAGTTCTGTGTACCATGTGTTAGGAAAACCCAGAAACTTTTCCTGTTTCTACAGCGACATTTTTTAGGTGAGCAGGAGGGATCAATCCGGGGATCCAGTTTCTCTGTTAAATCCTGTTTTTTCTTTACATCTGTGGAGTTCTCTCTCTTTCCTTGTCTTCTCGTCTTCTTCTCTTTGGCTGTGTCACTGAACGCACTCCTGGGCCGCTGCACCCCTGGAAGCCTGTTGCTCCTTGTACCTTCTCATGGATCTGGGTGGACTCACGGGGTTCTTAGTTTGGCTGTAGCTGATTTCACCTCACCTTTTTTTTTTTTTTTTGTAAATTACAGAGTGTTTATCCTGGAAGCTCTGGGAGCCTGTTTCCTCTTCTACAAAATGTGTAATGTAACAGACACCTTCCAGGCTTCTCATGATGCTTAAATGAGATTAGGTCTATCAGCTTTGATATGGAAGGCTTGATAAACATTTTTTTGCCCCTTTTTTCTCTCTTTTCAGTGAGTGGAGATCAACTTGCAACAGAACACGATAAGCTTCTAAGTTAAGGCAACTCAGGCTAAATAAAGAAACATGGCTAAATGTTCAATGTCTTCTCTGGCCATTCTACCTAAAACACCCACACATATACACACGCACACTTACACACACACACACTGTATAAAAAGTAAGGAGTGGAAAAAAATTAAGTTTCTTGAAGCGGAATTTATCAAGCCATGGCAGAGCTTTAAGAAAGGAAACCATGAAGCGCATAAAATTTTAGAGCTGAAAGAAACCTTAATGTATATCCAGACTCATTTAGAGACCAGGGGACAGAAAGCTGGAGGTTTTGAGCAATTTAGCATCGGTGGAGTTTAGAGGCAGAAAAGCACCACAGAATGGCCAAAAGCAAGCTCCATGGTCTTACCAAGTCATCTAGCAACCTTGCCTCAAAGTCTGAATTATCACTCAGGGCTCCTGGCCCATAATCTGATACTTTGTTGTGACTCCTGTACACTTAGCTGAGTGACATGGAAGAGATCGCGTGACCTGATGGTCAAGACAGCTGTACTCTGCTCTCAATGTTTTAGACCCTCCAGCTTGGCCAAAAATGCTAGCCACGATAATGGTAGTCTACCTTTTTTGAAAATTGACTATGGACCAGGAAAAGGCTCTACGAGGACAGTATAGTGTGCACTACACTACAGCAAATGGACATAGTGTACGATAAGAGCTGCATTCATACCTGGTTCTACAGATAAGGAAACTGAGCCTACAGAGCTTAAGCAAAGGAAACTGGAGCACATACTCACTGATTTCATAGCAAGTGGTGGAACCCAAATTCAACAGTTCTGTGCTCTTCAGAGCCTGCGCTGCTAACCAGTACAGGGCATCTGTGCTCCGTGTGTCTTTGGCAATCACTTTGGCCCACAGCCCTCCCTGCCCAGTAGATGGTGTGGTGTTCTTACTTGGTCCTATCTCCCTAGTTCTGAGATACCCCTACGTCAGCCCTTATGTCTGGGTGAGGATACCGCCCGGATTCTCTGTTTTCCTTGACTCTGCTCTTACCAGTTGGACTTCTCTCTCCTGCAGGTTTCTGGCCTAGCTCCCCTCTCTCGCCTGAGAATTTTCCATTTCTCCCCTGTCCAGAGCCCAAATACAGTAGATCCATCTGCTCCCAGTGTCCAAAACCAGGATACAGTAGAGCCATCTGCTCCCAGTGTCCAGAACCAAGATATGGTAGATCCATCTGCTCCCAGTGTCCAGAACAATGATACAGCAGATCCATCTACTCCCAGTGTCTGGACCCAGGATAACCCCAGAGAGCAAAACCCATTGTCACTGAGTTGATTCTGACCCATAGCAACCCTAGAGGACAGAGTAGAACTGCCCCATAGGATTTCCAAGGAGCGGCTGGTGGATTTGAACTGGACCTTTTGTTTAGCAGCCATATCGCTTAACCACTGCGCCACCAGGGCTCCAGAACCAGGATGCAACAAATCTATCTGCTATATTTTGACACCGCAGGGGAGCCAGGGCTTTGGTGAGTTTTGAGGCTATTTCCTGTCCTTGAATAATTCAGCTGAAGGAGAGTGAGTTGCAGAATGTCTCTGCCTATGGCAAAGTAGACCTGGCATTTACAAACTTCAACTAATTGGACTATTTCCTGGAACACATATTTTCATTAAATGGATGGTCACTGGAATGACTTTGTATGGTCATCCAGTTGGTAAAGACAGAAAGTTCCTTGAGCTTCAGGTGAAACACTGCTCAAGGTAAAGCACAAGAAAACTCGAGTTTCAAAAGAAGCAGCCAGGCATTCCAGGCACTTTATACCATTGTAAGGAAGACAACAGTACCTGCCATTATGAGGGTCTACTCCCAGACACTCGACACATATTATCTTACTTATAAATAGGGAAATGGAAGCTAAGAAAGATCAAGTAAGTTGACCAAAGTTACTTAGCTGGTAAGCAGCAGAACCAGAGGGTGATGGCAGATTGTGGGATTCCAAGCCAAGCATTTGGCTTCTCTTCTGTACCTGGCTGCCTCTCAGGACATGCATGGACTGGGCGGGCCCCCATCAGTTGCACTGAAGATGCTCATTTGTAGCTCCAGCTCATTTGTAGCTGCTTTCGACAGGACTGCCTTTTTGTGATAAAGGATGTTGGCCAAGTCCACCCCATGTAATCCCAGGGTCTACTTACACAGTCACAACCTGACTCACCTTAAAGAGCTGTGCTTCAAGTTCAGTTCCTACAAATGAATATTTAATAAGCAATTCTTTTAAGAGTGAGGAAAATAACCAGACATTTGTAGACACCCAGGGAAGCACTTCTCTAGGTGATCTGGTCAGGTTTTCTAACTTAATCTTTGTTACATCTTTGATATAGGTGTGAAGCCCCAAAACAAATCTTGCCATTGAGTTGAGTCCGACTCATGGCAACCCTACGTGTGCAACGTAGAATTGTGCCCTATAGGATTTTCATGGCTGTGACCTTTTGGAAGTGATCCAGGCACTTCTTCCAAAACACTTCTGGGTGAGTGTGAACTGCTAAACTTTCTGTTAGTAGTCAATCATTTAACTGTTTGAACCAACCAAGAACTGATGTAGATAAACCTGTCCCTATTTTAAAGATCTGGGAAGCTAGATGATTGGCCAAAATCTCATACCTCGTGAGGGGCAGAGTCATAATTCAAAACAAGATTTTTATTTTACTGAAAAGCTTATGTAATTTCTGGTCAGCTTAGGTCATTTATTAATTGGTTCTTTCAAGAAATCAGTGTTAAATCCTAGAGTGGAATGAATGCAAACTATACATTTTTCCTAATAGGTAATATTTCTGTTTGTTTTTTTTTTTCCATATGAAGACATACTGACTTTGCCATTCTTTATGGAAGTATGACAAAACTTTCAAGAAGGATTGGTTAGCTCTGGAAAGAATTACGCCTGAAGATTTCCTAGGTGGCGCCACCCTGCTAATAAAACTAGAGCTCCCCTCCTTTGATTTCTTACTCACATTGCCCATTTTTATAGTTTATCCCTCTTTAGAGAATCTCAAGGAAATATGCGCTTTAAAAGGAAATTAAGCTTTTTGGAGAAATAGATGATTCTAGGACTGGGGCAGGAAATATACAAGATGAGCCTGAGATATCTTGTAGTGCCAGAATGGAAATACAAAAAAAAAAAAACTACAAAACAAAATGTGTGCACACACACAATGATGGAGGTATGTCAAAGTGACACGGGTGAACTGAAAAAGCAACCAATGGCCAAAGCTGAAATAATTTAAAAAATGAAATAAACTAGTTTTGAATTTTAACCCAAGTATAAAATAAATATCCATCAGTGGAATACTATGCACCATAAAGAACAACGGTGAGTCTGTAAAACATAATATGGGTGGACCTGGAGGGCATAATGCTCAGTGAAGTAAGTCAAGCATGTAAGGACAAATATTGTATGATCCATTCTCTATAAGAAGGCAGGGATCGATATATGTAGAGAGACCAGTGTTCATTGGTGGTTACCAGGGAGAGGAGAAGGGAAGGGAAAGTACGCTTTAGATCGTAGAGACTTACAATCTTTGGTGATGAGAAAAGTGACATTGGATCTGGATGTAGTCATAGAGACTTATAATTTTTGGTGATGAGAAAAGTGACATTGGATCTGGATGTAGTGAGCACAAACAGCCCAAACAAAGTCAAAATGAGAGTGTGAGCACATACAGATGGGTAAAGGCATATTGGTGTACCGGTAGGTACAGGTGTGTACATAGGTGAGAACAGATAGAAGTATCTACAGGTATGTGTAAATACAGGTACGTGGTTGCAGGCATACACATTCATTGAAGCCTCTAATATGGATATGCCTCAGACATAACCAAACACCTTCCAAGATTGGTTTTCTGGGTTTGAAAGCTGAGGACTATAGTGTCAAGGAGCAAGTCCGTCAATTGGCATAACATAGTTCACAAAAAACATGATCTGCGTCCAGATGAAGTGAGCAGTGTCTTGGGTCTTAAAAACTTGTGTACAGCCACCTAAGACACAACTACTGGTCTCTATTCGCCAGGAGCAAAAGAGTAAGAAGGCAACCAAAAGCTCAGAGAAGAAACAAGTCTGCATGAGCCACGACCTCATCTACCCTGAGACCAGAAGAGCAAGATGGTGCCTGCCTACCACCACTGACTGTTCTGACCAGGGTCGCAATAGATGGTCCCAGACAGAATGGGAGAAAAACGTGGAGCAAAACTCAAATTCTTATTTAAAAAAACAGACAAACAAACAAAATAGACAAACTGGAACAGTAAAGAACAGAGGATTCCCTGAGACTATCGCCCTGAGATATTCTTTAGTCCTAGAACTGAGCCTATCCCCTGAAATCACCTTTCAGCAAAATAGCAGAGTAACATACAGAATAACGATATTACCAGTAGCATCAGTGCTCTTCTTAAAAACTATCTGTATGAGACCAAAAGGTCAACAATTGCTCAAGAGCAAAGATGAGAAGATAAGGGAACAGGGAAACTAGGAAAAAAACAAACAGAACACAATTAAAGAGAACGTTGGCACATTGTGACAAATGTAACTAATGTCACCAAGCAATTTGTACAGAAATCGTCAAATGGGAACCTAACTTGCTGTGTAAACTGTCACCAAAAACTCAATAAAATATTATTTAAAAGTAAATAAATATCCATGAGTTCATACTGATACATATGTATATACATATATATGTGTATACACACATAATTGAATCAATGAATAAATGAGCAAGAATAGACAAATCTCCCAAGCAGAAGAATTCCAAACAATTTATGTACATACTCTGCCCTCAGGGTGATGAAACATAATTCCCCACTCCGTAAGTGTAAGTGGGGGCCGCACGTATGACTTTCTTCTAAAGAGTACTGTATGGAAAGGGTGCATGTGTGTGTTGGCGGGAAGGTTGGAAAGTAACAGTGACAGGGAAGTCCCTGGGTGGTGCAAATGGTTAACATGCTTGGCTGTTAACCAAAAGATTGGAGGTTCAAGTCCACCCAAAGGTGCCTCGGAAGAAAAGCCTGGTGATCTACTTCCAAAAAATCAACCAGTGAAAATCCTATCAAGCACAGTCCTACTCTGACATGTGTGAGGTTGGAATCGATTCGACAGCACCTAGTGGTGGTGGTGGGTAGAGAAACCCGGCAAGTACTATCTCAGTCAGGTGATCGAGACTAATACCAACAGTAATGAGTCATGTTGATAGCATGAATCCCTGATATGATGTAATAATGAGAATGACGCTTCACCTCTGTAGTCTTCTCCCTAGCCCCCATAATCTCCATTTAATCTTGTGGAAAACATCAAGCAAATTCCAACTGAGGGAATTCTACAAAATAGCTGACCACGTTTCCTCAAAATTATCAAAAATGAGGAAAGTCTGAGAAACTGTCACAACAAAGAGGAGTCCAAAAAAAAAAAAAAATGACTAAATGTAAAGTGGTATCTTGGGTGGGATTCTGGAAAGGAAAAAGGGTGTTAGGGACAAACTTAGGAAATCTGGATAAAGTATGGACTTTAGTTCATAATAATGTATTAATGTTAGTACATTAATTGTGACCAATATATCATACTAATAACCCAACCCATTGCTGTCGAGTCGTTTCCCGCTCCTAGTGACCCTGTAAGACACAGTAGAACTACCCTATAAAGCTTCCAAGGAGCTTCTGGTGGATTTGAACTGCCCACATTTTGGTTAGCAGCTGAGTTCTTAACCACTGCATCACCAGGGCTCCTTCATACTAATATATTAATAATAGGAAACCCTGGGTGTGTGGTATAATTGACTCTTTTCCCTATTTTTCTACGAATCTAAAACTTCTAAAATTTTAAAAAATAAATACACATAAGAAAGAGAATTTTTTTAATCCTCACTTTTGATGTCATAATGCACATGACATAGTAAAATTCACCATAACCTAGAGTTGGCATATTATAGGATTTTCTTAATCAGGAGTCCACAGCATTCTAAATAGGAGCTATTTGGCCCCTTTTCTTGAAGTCTTAAGATTAGGAGGAAGTAAGCAAAATAAGGTTTACAATAGAAGCTGAGAAATAATAAGTAGGTGTGAATATGTTAATGTGCTAGTCAACAAGGGGTCAACTCTGGGGGAGGTATTGCTCCCCACTGAAAAGCCCCAAGAATTTTGGAAAGTTGCAGATGGCTTAAAGATAAAGCAGACTGAGTTTCAAGGCCAGGGGGTCATTTGAGAGCAGCTTCTCTCTGAGTGAGCCAACTTGCACCGTGCTCAGCTCATGAGGTTCAGGACTTCGCATGCGGTTTACCGGACTGAAGAATTTTAGGAAAGAATAAAAAGCCACTGATGGATGAGTATGTCTATGACAAAATCAGCGTAATTCTGCAACCCCTGTGTTTATACCGATAGGTCTTTCTCTGTAAAAGGGACAGCCTTGGGCCTCGGGGTGGGAAACTGTAGGAGAGAAAACCAAACCAAACCAAATCCACTGCCATCCAGTCGATTCTGACTCGTAGCAACCCTACAGTGGAGTCAAAAAATTGAAAGATGAAAACAAAGATAGAACACAGCAGTGGTTTTCAGAACAGGTACAAGAGGTAAGATTCTTTCTTGGAGTGCTACCGTTCTCAGCACTGCAAATCCAGACTACCTGAAATGCCCAGATGTTAGGCAAGGTGACATCTGTAACTCTGATTGTCATTTCCGGCTGGGATGAGACAAAGGCCCTATTGGTTGCATCCTGCTTGTATTTTGCGTACTGTCTTTCAGCCTGTGGAGCACTGGTGGCCCAGTGCTTACATGATATGGCTGCTAACTAAAAGGTCAGCAGTTCAAATCTACCAGCTGCTCCTTGGAAACTCAATGGGGCAGTTCTACTCTGTCTTCTGGGGTCTCCCTAGGTTGGAATCAACTTGACAGCAATGGGTTTGGTTTCAGGTTTTTTCAGCCTATATGGTTGGATCATTCCCTTTACTTCAATCCTGAACTAAGAGTTATCAAGGGATGCATCAGTGCAGATGTAGTTCTGCAACACAGATGTAGTACACCTGCAGCACCAAACCCATAAACTCTAAATTAGAGCTCAGAAAATTTTGAGCTCATGTAGGAAGCCGCGAACTCAGGCCCTTGAAGTTCTAAGATTTCTTTAGCGATATTGGCCCTTAAGAGATATCAGTGGGCAAAGACATTTCATCTGTGTGATCTTCCCATTCCAGTTTTTTAACTCTCCTTTTCCAAGAGAAGCAGGAATTGAGAAAATTTCTAGCACAGGCTCTATTTCTGGTTTCACACCCTGGCAGGATTGTCATCGCTGAGTAAATTCCTCCCAAGTCTTTACATTTGGCTCCAGCCTTCTCCCCGAATCTCAGGCCCATGTTTCCAACTTTTTGCTGTACCTCACCACCTAATGCCTTGGCCACCTCAAAAGTTCAGCTGATTTTCATTCTTTTTAAATGTGGGACTCTTGGCTCTTCTGTTTCCAATAACAGCAGTGTGGTGTCAGTTTAATTCTCCTGTCATAAATTGAGTACTTACCGTATGCTGTATTTTATTCCAGATAGTAAAGAAAAGAGATGAATGAGGAAGAAGACAGCTAATGTTGACTGAGTACCTACCACGTGCCAGGGACTTTGTTAACACGTGGAAAATGTAATCATCAGCAAATCCTGAGAAATAGATTTTTTTTTTTAGGGGAAACTGAGGAATAATGAGGTTAATACCTCTGCAGTAATCACAATATTAGTAACTGTCACAGCCTGAATTTGAACATCATCTAAATTCATGATCCTACTGTCATCTATGGAGCCCTGATGGCATAGTGGGTAAGAGCACAGCCGCTAACCAAAAGGTCACCAGTTCAAATCCACCAGTCGTTCCTTGGAAACTCTGTGGGGCAGTTGTATTCTGTCCTATAGGATTGCTATGAGTTGGAATTGACTCGATGACAATGCGTAACTATCGTCTACATTCTCTACATCTGAATAGTTTCGGTCCAGCGGGGATCATAGAAATCTGTACAACACAATATACCTTGGTTGTATAAAATCCTTTAAGAAAGGGATTGTACCAAGATATTGCAGTTTCTCCAAAGAGAATTGATTTGGGAGAGCGAAGATAAACATAGCCTATCTTTGCTAAACATTGCGAATTGGGAATTCCGGAACACTTAATTGTGCATAGATCAAGAAGCAGTTGTTCAGACAGAACAAGGGGATACTGATTGGTTTAAAGTCAGGAAAGGTGTGCATCAGGGTTGTATTCTTCCACCATACCTATTTAATCTGTATGCCGAACAAATAATCCAAGAAGCTGGACTATATGAAGAAGAACGGAGCAACAGGATTGGAGGAAGACTCATTAACAACCTGCGTTATGCAGATGACACAACCTTCCTTGCTGAAAGTGAAGGGGACTTGAAGCACTCACTAATGAAGATCAGAGACCACAGCCTTCAGTATGGACTGCACCTCAACATTATTCCTGACATTCTCCACTCCAACTCTTGCATCTCTACTGTTTTATTTCCATCACCATATAAACGTGCTTTTATTAATTTATCTTAAAAAAAAAGAAACTACCTTGACCTCTCCTTGTTCTTCAGCCATAAATCCATTTCTCTAGCTCCTTTTATAGCAAAATTCATTGGAAGAGCAGTCTACATTCATTGCCTTCAGTTTTTATTCCCATACTCTCTTGAATGCATTCAGCCTTTTCCCTCATGCCTCCAAATGAACTGTTTTTATCAAAGATATAGATGTCCTCCACCTTGCTTAACTCAATGATAATTCTCTGTCCTCTAACCATTGATGATGTTGTTGTTAAAACAAAGTTGTTGTTAGGTGCCAGTAAATTGACTCCAACTCATAGTGACCCTATGTATAACAGAAAGAAATGTCGCCTGGTCCTGTGCCATCCTCACAATCATTGCTGTTTTCAGCTCATTGTTGCAGCTACTGTGTCAATCCATCTCAGTGAGCATCTTCCTCTTTTTTTGCTGACTCTACTTTACCAAGCATGCTGTCCTTTTCCAGGGATTGCTACCTCCTAAATTTTTAATATCATGTCCAAAGTCATTGAGGCAAAGTCTCATCATCATCACCCCTAAGGAGCCTTCTGGCTTTACTTCCTGCAAGACAGATTTGTTTGTTCTTCCAGAAGTCCATAGTGTATTCAATATTCTTTGCCAACACCTCAATTCAAATACGTCAATTCATCTCTGGTCTTCCTTTTTCATTGTCCAGCTTTCATGTGCATATGAGGTGACTGAAAATACCATAGCTTGAGTCAGATATACCTTTGTCAACAAAATGACATCTTTGCTTTTTAACGTTTTAAAAAGGTCTTTTGAAGCAGATTTCGCTAATTCAATTCGTCATTTGATTTCTTGACCTCTGCTTCCCTGGGTGTTGATTGTGGATCCAAGAAGAATGAAATCCTTGACAACTTCAATTTCTTTGCCATTTATTATGATGTTGTGTATTGATCCAGTTGTAAGGATTTTTATTTTCTTTATGTTGAGGTGTAATCCATACCGAAATCTGTCATCTTTTACCTTCATCAGTAAGTGCCTCAAGCCGTCTTCACTTTTGGCAAGCAAGGTTAGATTATCAAAGATTGTGCATGAAATTTCCTCCAATCCTGATACCATGTTCTGGTTCATATAGCCCAGCTTCTCAGACTGTTTGTTCAGCACACAGATTGAATAAGTAAGGTCAAAGGATACAAGCCTGCTGCATACCGTTTGCAATTTTAAACTATGCGGCATCCCTCGTTCTGTTAAAATGACTGCTTCTTGGTCTATGTACAAGTTCCACATGAGCACAGTTAAGTGTTCTGGGATTATCATTCTCTGCAACGTTATCTGTAATGTATTATGATCCACACAGTCACATGCCTTTGTGTAGTCAATAAAGCACAAACATCTTTCTGGTATTCTTTTCTTTCTGCCAAGATTCATCTGAAATCAGCAATAATATCCCTCATTCCAAGTCCTCTTCTGAATCTGGTTTGAATTTCTGTCATTTCCCTGTATGTGTATGGCTGCAGCTGTTTTTTGAATTATCTTTAGCAAAATGTTGCTTGCATGTGATATTAATCATATTGTTAGATAATTTCTACATTCCTTTGGATCACCTTTCTTTGAATAGGCAGGTATATGCATCTCTTTCAGTCGGTTGGCAAGGTAGCTGTCTTTCAAATTTCTTGGCATAGACAAGTGTGTGTTTCCAGCATTGCATCCATTTGTTGAAGCATCTCAGGTGATACTCCGCCAATTCTTGGAGCCTTGTATTTTGCCTGTGCCTTCAGTTCCACGAGTCTTTGATCATATACTACCATTGATACAGTGTATTATTCCTTACTCTTTGAAAACTTTTTTTCACTTGGCTTCCAGGACACCACACTCTCCTAGTTTTCTTCCTACTTCCTTCTCAGTCTCTTTTGTGGGTTGCTCCTCATATCTGAGATCTCTTAACATTGGAGACCCCAGGGCTCAATCTTTGGACTTTTAAAATTCTGGTCACATTTACACTTAAGTGATCTCATCCAGTCTCATAGCTCTTACTGCTGTCTAAATATTGACGAATCAGTTGTGTACCTCCAGCCCCATCCTTTCCTCTGAACTCCACACTCACCCTTATAACTGTTTGACAACTCTCTTTGGATGTTGAACTGGCACATCAACTTTAACATGCCCAAAACTGAGCTCCAGATCTTCCTTTCTCCCCAAAGCCTGCTTCTCTAGTATTTACATCTCAATTGATGACAACCACATCCTTCCAGTCACTCAATCCAGACACCTGGAAGTGGCCCTTATTCCTTTTTTTCTCCTTACCATGCTTCTATTCATGTTGGATATACCTTCAAAATATAAGCAACAATGTACACTGCTCACCAAGTCTAAACCACTGTTTTTTTATTGCCTAGATTATGGGAATGACTCTCTAATTACTTTCCCTGCCTTCCTCCTGACGCTTGCAGTCAATTCTCAATATGGCAACTGATGTGATCCTATAAAACATAAGTGGACAGCCCTCTGATTAGAAAATAAAACCTTCTGAAGATTTTCTAAATACTTAGAGTAAAACTAAAAAAAATTTCTGTGGCCTATGGTGTTCTGTATAATTTTGGCCTAATTATTCCTTCGACTTTTTCATCTACTACTCTCTGTTGTGCTTATCCTACTCTAACCACAATTTCCTCTTTCTGGAATGTTCTTTTAGCACCTTCCTCCCATATCCAATGGTTACTTACTGAAAGTCGCCATCTTAATTACAGTTTCTTTGATACTCTACCTAAAATTTCAATCTCCACACATTTCCTATCTGTCTTATCTATGTATTTTCTTCCTTTAGAATTTCCAACATACTACAAAGGTGGGCCTGACTGAAGGCGTGGTGTTTTCAGTCACCTCATATGCACACAAAAGCTGCACAATGAATAAGGAAGACTGAAGAAGAACTGATGCCTTTGAATTATGGTGTAGTCAAAGAATATTGAATATACCCTGAACTTACAAAAGAATGAACAAATCTATCTTGGAAGAGGCACAACCAGAATGCTCCTTAGAAGCAAGGATGAAGAGACTACGTCTCACATACTTTGGACATTACCAGGAGGGATCAGTTCTTGGAGAAAGACAACATGCTTGGCAAAGCAGAGAGTTAGTGAAAAAGAGGAAGACCCTAGATGAGATGGATTGGTGCAGTGGCTGCAACAATGGGCTCAAGCATAACAAGGATTGTGAGGATGGTGCAGGATCAGACAGTGTTCCCTTCTGTTGTACACAGGGCCTTTATGAGCTGGAACTGACTCGACAACACCTAACAACAACAGATTTTACATATTTATCATGTTCATTGTCTCTCCCATTAGAAGGTAAACTCCAAGAAGAAAAATATTTCTGTCTGTTTTTGGAACCTGGATTAGTAGTTATATATGATAAGTGTTCAGTAAATATTTGTTGAATGAATAAATAAATGAGTGAATGCACACACATTTTTCAAGCATCCATTATGTGACACAGGCAAATTATCCAAGGATTCTCCTTGTCTGAGAATACCTTCACTAATAATTGAAGTGGACAATGCCCAACTGGCCATGCATGTGAAAGGCGGTGCCCCAAACAACCCTGATGCAGAAAAGGGTGTCTGGATGTTACTGCTGCAAGTGACCACAGAGTTCATCTAATCCTTCCTGCATTTTGCAGATGAGGTTAATGAGGTCTAGGAGAACTGATTTCATCTTTACTTAGTATCCACCTTGTATAAAGGACATTTTAGACACTGTATAATGATCTGGACTTGTTATTAAGAAATCTAGGTACTGTTCCTAATGAGAGATGTGAGCATGATGGAGCCAGTTAACTTCTCTGCCCTCAGATCCCTCACCTGCAGACTGAGGTCTTGGATTAAACCTCCAGCTCCATATGGTCATGATTCTATCTCTTAGGCCCTGAGACAGCTTCGGGTTACCTGCTGGCCTCGCTGGCTTTGCTGGTCTTTTCCAAGTCTCCTCTAATCATGGCCTGTCAGCCTCTCTGCTGATGAGCTTTGAAATGCAAGTTGTCAGGAACCCCCAGACCCCAAATCCCAGGCTAGAGGGGAAACCACATTGAATACTTAATTGCTTCTCACTTGGCTCCTGCTGAGCCCTGCCCAGGTTAAGGTCAGTTCTGAAACCATCTGAATTCTTGAATAATCACCGCCTTTACAGTCTTCTCCAAAGGTTCAAAAAGAGGCACAATTTTCATCCCATTAATATTAATTCATTTGCTGAGGGGGCTTGTTCTGGTGACATATTTTCTTGTTAAATATTCATCGCTGGTGCTAGCAGTGCACTGCAGACTAACTATTACTGGGTGAAAATAAGAGCAAATCACCATTAGCTGCTATTGACAATTGTCCCTGATTTGTAACCTTGCCCTTTGAGAGACAGCATCCAAGTTAGATAGAATCTATTTGAGTTCTCTTTAGGAGTGGAGTAGGGGGTGGGAGGATTTTTGCCAAGCTCTTCAAATGCCCTTTGTTTCCCCTTTGATAGAGGGAAGGCAATGGGATCAGGACACTACTCTGAATGGAAAGCCAGACTGCCAATTCCTTGTGATCAAGGCTTCATTGTGGATCCATCCTTCCACTGGTTTCTCAAATAATGAGCTATTCAGGTGGAAGGAGTTTTCTAAACTAACCCATCATTTTACAGGTAAGAAAACTGAGATTCAGAAATGTGAAGGGAATTGATCGAAGCTACATGTTAACTAGGTGAGGTGGGAGAAAAATTAAAACTAGTACATTCTCCCTGCCCAAACGACCTGTACAGGCCTCCTCCCTGGGCCTGCCTTCCCGAGGATAGACTGACTGCCCTTGTGTGCACCCCAGGTCCAAGAAATAACCAACACAGGGGTGCGGCTGCACAAGGTCCCTTACCGTGTGGGATGGATCTGGGGCTGGGAAGAGAAGGCAGTGCCCGTGAGCTGGGGGCTGGCTCTCCCGTGCCCCCTGTTCTGGCCCTTAGCTCCAAGAAGTCTGAGAGTTCTAAACTTGAAAACACCTAGTACATTCTATGGAAAGTTTGTTGTAACACGTAATGCTCAGATAACCACAGCAACACCACCGGTTGCTGTCAACATGATTCTGACTCATGACGATTCCATGTGTTTCAGGGTAGAACTGTGCACCATAAGATTTTCATAGCTGTGATCTTTCAGAAGTAGATCTTCAGGACTTTCTTCCAAGGTGCCTGTGGACGGATTTGAACTGCCGACCTTTCGGTTATAGTCAAGCGCTTAACCATTTGTGACACCTGGGGACTCTGGATACCTACAAAGACCTCCAAAATCAGCCTGATCATCAAATTGTTTCAAACAGCAATCAATCAACAGGTCTTGTTTGACTCCCTACTGGTCTCTACACTGTTCTAGTCATTGTGGAGGGTCCCCTAACGTTAACATCTTACATAACTATAGAACAATTATCAACACAGTTTATTAACATGGGTACAATGCCATTAACTAAACTACAGACCTCTCCAACATGTTTCCACCAATTGTGTTTTTCCTTAAATTAAACAGAGTCAAATTCCATCGCCTGCTTCCAAGAACCCTGATAGTTTTGATGCTAACAGCCCATCTCTTGACCTGTAGTATATAACACATTGCGACTCTTTTGTCTTTGATCTGGATCTTCCTTTTCTTTGCTCATTCTTGTTTCAGCATTCTAGTCAACTGGTGCATCTAACACTAATGTAAATGGGTGCTTGTGGCCCATGGAAACCTAAGACATGTAGAGGGACCCTCAGTCTCAGCTACATAGACTGAGCATGTCAGTGCTCTACACCTGTCTTCTCTCTCTCTCTCCCCCTGGTTATAATTTCACACATCCGTGCATCCCAGCACCTGAAGGAGATGGGCTTCTGCTCTGCAGTGACCAGTGGGTTACCTTCAAGTATCTTCTGCTGCTCCTGTTGTTGATACCACACCCAGGGGTTCACAGCTCTCCCTGGCTGTAAGCAGGAAAATGTGATTTCTGAACTGGCTTTTGCCTAAATGACTTTTTCTCATTTCTCAAATTCTGTTTTCTTTAGGGTTATTGTTGACTCTCTCAGAAATTTTCTTCACTACAGTCTCTGGGGTTAATTGTTGTTCATCCTGACCAAATTCTGCCTTGGTCTGATGTCTGTTGGCTAGAGCTTTGGTATTTTGCTATTTTATTTCTACACATGGGTTATAGATATACAGGTTTGAATTGTTCCCCATGGTTTTAGAGGGAACCATTATATGCCCTTGCCCCATGGTATCAATTGTCTCTGCTTCCTCTGAGCATTTCTCTTTGTCACTATCTCTCAAATCCTATCACTTCCCCTTATATTTAGAGGGTTTCATGTACCTATACACATTCTCTGTTCTCCTCTGCTTCTTCTCAACTCTTGGCTGAGAATGTAAAATAAAAAAAATCACCAAGTGATGGGGCGTTTCTAGGTTGCACTAGTTTCAGCTATGATTTTTTCTCTCTGGTCTGTAATTTTCCTGGCGACCACCTCCAAAGTCAGACCAGGTGCCACCCCAACTCTCCTTCCAATTAGGAGTCTAAAATCCAATTTACAGTCTTTTCCTTCAACACCCCACCTATCTTGATTCAGTCTACATTGCTTTTTAAAATTATTATTATTAACTTGATTATTAAAAACAACAGTTGCAACCATTTATTGAACACCTACTATATTTCAGACATTATCCAAAACAGAAGTCTGGGAGTTGGGGAGTGAGGTGGGGAGGGTTATTTTCCCAACCTTACATTTGAAGGACCTCTATCACGTGGATGATTGAGACTAGCTCACTCCGTCAGGAACGGTGACCTGTTTGGGAGTAGATTTGTAGGTTGAATACTGACCAGTCACTGTACTTCTGCTTGAAAACTCAGTCCTTTGGTTTCCTTGATGACTTAGGGACTGATGTGGGGGACAAAGGAAAGGCTGAGAACACTTGGCTTTATTCCACACCATACATAACACACAGGCTACTTTCTAGTAATTGACAGAGATGGAATTTAAAGCCAAAGCCTATAATTTTCCCACTGTACCACACTGCTCATGTGTGTGTATGGCTTTTTAAAGGAATTATGCTATTTTAAGCATAGTTTAAGTACATCTGAGTACTAATTTGCTCACAGATATTTAAAGTTCAAAAAATCATATGTTTCTTTAACTATTTGAATCAAATCACATCTTTCTCAGACACCAAGCTCAAGAATAGGAGGTAAATCCAAATTCATTCTGAGGATTTCCTTTCCCTCCCATTGAATCGTATAGGAAACACAAGTCTGTTATAACCTTTGCAGGGAAGCTCACTGCTTAAGTGTGTGTTATTTATTCAAAGAATTATGGCTGAAGTCCACATCCTTCTCAGCCACCAGGACTGTGATGGTGGCTCTAGAAGGCATAGCACTTGCTCTATGTCTGTAACATCCATAGGCCATCACAGGCCAACTCCTCCCAGGTTGTTGTTAGGTGGAAGGTGCATGCCTCTGTGCCTCTCACAGTGTGTCACCCTAGGTCTTCTAACCTCAAGAAATCTTGTTCCTGTAGGTTCAGCTGCTTCTCTGTCCTTTATCTTTTGCAGTCTTCCTCCCCCGCCCTGAACAATCTGTGCCTCCATGTTCAAAAACAAGGGTCTCCTTTCTTCCTTGGGGTAGGAAGTCAAAACTACCTTTGAATAAATGATGGTGCTATGTATATTTATAAAGCACTAGAAAGGTAAATATGTAACCACAGTTGAGTTATTATTTCTGTATAGTTTGGGATTTGGTACACTGTCTCTGAGCTTACCTTCAGCGATATTGGATGGAAAGAGGAGGTGGGTTGGATGATAATAGGAGAATGGACCAAGGTGAACTCTTCTCCTGGAGCATGACTGTTTGGAATGAGTGGACTTGTTGGCCAGTCCAGAATGTGGCAAGTCATTTTGGGCATGTTGTGGCCCAGAGTTTTATTTCCTAGGGAGGCAGTGAAGTAGAATGGGCTTACCACAAGTCCCATGCTCAGACAGAGCTGAGTTAGAATTATGGCTTGCCACAAATCAGCTGTGAGAACCTAGGAAAGAAATTCAATGTCATGGAAATACAGTTCCCTCATATATAAAATGGTGATAATGGTGGTAACCAAGATAAAAGGAATTATTAACGTGCTTCAGAAAATGAGATCTTGTGTAGAGTGGATGGTCCAGCTCATATGTCACTCTTTATATTGCATGTATTAGACAACACACTGAACTAGTGCTTCGTAGATTCTTGTCCCAGCTCTGATATTACCTAATTTTATGACCTTGGACTAGTGACTTGATTTCTATAAATCCTGGTTCCCACATCTACGAAATAGAGCAGACAATTGCACACACTTCAACATATTTCAAGAGAATAAAATCAGATTATACATAAACAGCATTTAGTACAATGCTTGGCACATAGTCTGCAATAAATCTTAGTTATTATTCTTCTCTGAGTCTTTATTTCTTTCCATTCAGATTGTAAGCATTCACTTACAATATTGAAAGCAGGACTTAACCTCGTGGGTCTTAGAATCTTGAACTAGAGAATGGTCTCTAGGAGGACACTTCCAACTTTAATACTTATTTCAAAAAAAATTAATACACCAAACTACCTGAAATAAATGGAATTTTCCAATTAGTCACTTATCGTCAGTGAACTCAGTAATGAAGAAATTGGGAGTTTTGATTTCCTTTCAAAATTATTGTACACCATAATGAATGTTGCCATTTACTTGCAGGTAACTACGCAGAGTGACATAAGCTAATTACAAACTTTGTAACCTCCCATCAGCAGAATCTCACAATACATCATGATAATGTCCTTGTGTTTCACTAAGGGAATGGGCTGTTGAGATACCAGGTTAATTATGCATGTATTTAATAGAATCATGGCATGGGGTGATGGGTGGGGGAATTGGGGAAAAGAAGATGAGGAGTCAGCTAATTTGGCCCCAAGTACTTAAGACTACGTAATTGTCTTCTGCTGCCTAAGTGGATGTGTTGGTTGCATTTATTTGTAAAATTATAAAAAGCCCTTACCTTTGCAAAGTAATTCACACTATATGAGATATATTCATAGATATTATCTCAATAGAGTCACCCTTCACCTTCAAAATTATTAGATTAAGGAATATTGCCTTTATTTTTTTTTCAAATGAGGAAACTGAGGTTCAGAAAGACGTAAATCTTACCTATAGTTACAAAGCTATTACTTAGCAGAACCAGGACTCAAACCCAAGTCCTTGGACTGTGAATTCAGGGGTCTGTCCTGGACCACATCACCTAGACTAGAATTTTTAAATGTAAGAAGAAATGGAAACCCATACTTCATTCATGCCAGATCACCTGGGCATTATCTCTTCTGCATATGTGAATTTTCCCTCTATAATAGAATAATTTCTAAATTTGATTTTTCTCTTCCCTGTAGTCTTAAATGAAGTGATGAATCACAACTCACCATCTTTGCTTTCCAAGGACATCATCAGGAACATTAGTTGTGTGAATCTGTCATGCTCTTGGGGGACATTAAAGGACATTAAATGGTTTTAGAAGAACAGGTTCCTAAACTAAAGGGACCCAGGTTGTTGTCCTTTCTAACCTCTTGCCTTGGTTCTTGTGGTTTCTTATTTTTCTCTCACTGTCAGTTGTTCTTTCTGCTGTCAGTCTGCAGCCCCTTGCATTGTTGTATTTTATCTCATAGTTTTTTTTTTTTTTTACTTAGGGACCAGACATGCAAGTGTGTGAAAGAGATGAGTGCAAACTAAGAAGCTATCACAGACTAAGGAATCTGTCCTTGGATAAAGCTTGTAACTTTAATTCTGTTTTGACTGACTGGAGTCCCCTTTGTTCATATTCTGAATCTCAACTATGTCCTTAATAGGTGAGGTCACTTAGTGAGGGATCTTTGGATAAGTTACATGTTATTTTTAGTTATAACGCCATAGCCTACAAAATAAGGAACCTGTTTATTGGTCAACTGAGGTGGCAGCGGAAGCTTTAATGAGTGTCTAGTAATAAACAGCAGGTATAATGAGTCTTTTTCATTAGCGCGTGCACACACACACATACACACATACAGACCTGGCTAAAATCTGGTAAGGGAGAGAGTAAAGGACTGAAAAATCTTCGCTGAGAATCCTATATGTGCTAGTTACTTTATGCAGAGACTATTTCATTAGCTTTCACAATACTTCTATGAAATAAGTGTTATAATTCCTATTTTATAGATAAAGAAACAAGAGGTTAAAGAAAGGAGTAAATTGCCAGGTGCCCCTCCTGAATTTACAGAAGACCTGGGATGCGATGCTGCTGCCCTGCCCCATCCCTCCTCCACAATTCATTTAAAGGTACGTATCCTAGACAGTCAGAGCCTCTAGATTTCCTCCCGGAAGAGATGAAATTCAGAAGAGCAGGACATTCCCTCAGGGACAAATACAGTCCCCTTTTTACTGCAGGCTAAGCTGTAGGAACAAAGGAAATTGTGATGTCAAATAAAATTGGAAGTTTTGACTAATATTTTAAGGAGCCATGGTGGTGCACCGGTTAAAGCACTTGACTGCTAACTGAAATATCAGTGGTTCCAAACCACCAGTGGTTCCTCAGAAGACAGATGTGGCAGTCTGCTTCCATAAAGATTAACAGCCTCGGAAACCCTGTGGGGTCTCTGAGAGTAGGAATAGACTGGGCAAGCTGGTTTACTACTTTTAAATATCTTGTGGAACTTCACTCAGTAAAAATCATCTTGTTATATTCCACATTAAGAATATAAACTCACTGAAGGGAAGGACCTTGTTCAATTCATCTGTGTACCCCTATCATTTATCAAGATGCCCTACAGAGACTAAGTGGTCATTAAATTGTAGTTACACCATTGAGAGAATGTCCCCCAGGCCTTGAGTTTCTCCAGGCAGCTCCCAGCATCCAGAACCCCCATATTTCTCATATTCCTCCCCCAGCCCACCTGTTTCCTATTCTGCTAAGCTTTTCTCCCTCCACTTGTGAATTGACTAATTAATGGCGCAATCAATTTCATTTTTCGAATGTCTACTGTGTGCAAGAAACTTGGGGAGATGAGAATAATAGCAATTGTGCAGCATTTAGACGTTACAAAATGCTTTCATATACATTGCCTAATTTAATCCTTCTAGCAACTTTGGGGGGAAAGTACACTTCTATTATTACTAGGCCTATTTTACAGCTGAATAAATGAAAACTCACAAAGCTTAATCCCTCTGCCAAAAACACATTGTTAGTAGGATGTAGAATCAGGATTTTAAACTTAGTTTTCTGATTCCAGATCCTTCATTCTGTAAACTTTGTGGAAAATATGACTTCTTATCAAGAGGAGCATTTTATTTAGTTTGGAAGTTAAAACACACACAAGGCCAAAGGACAATGACAAATACACTCCAATGCATAAAAGCCTTGGCCCAGGAGGAAAGGAAGCCTGGGTTTAATTCTGGATATGAGACTAACCAGGTGGGTGAACTTGAGCAGGTCGCTTTCCTTCTCTGGTCCTCGGTAATAAAAAATGTCTCTTTCTGATCTATCATTGCACAAGTTGGCTCCTTACTAGTACTTAATAGATTTGGGCGCTGCTTCTAAAAAACAATCACAAATTTATGATCAACAAAGGCTTCTATGATCCAAAGTAGGTCCTATTGAGACCAACCCTCATTGAGGCTGAGATAAACAGGATTAAGTAGAGTGTAATAAATAGAAACAAATTGAGAAGTGGGAGAATAGTCAAGATGCCTGGAGAAGAAAGTTACAAATATGTATATGTGTGTATTTATGTGCATATACGTGCATGTATGCATATGTATGTGTGTGTATTTGTATGCATATGTGTTGACATTTACAGGAAGACAACTTTTTTCCATTTCTTTTCTCACCACTGAGGCAACTCAGCTGACCCAGCTCAAGGCCTCTGAACTCCAACCAGTGGCCTGCCAATTCTGAGGCTCCAGGGAAAGAGCTGAGCTAAGGCTCACCAGGTAAGGGAGCCAGCCTCAGAAGCTAGATCTGGGGCAGGTCCTCAGTCCTACAAGGAAACAGAGTGACAAGCAGGGAACCAGGGCTGAGTCAGAACTCAGCAGGGCCTGTGAGTGCAGGGGTGACATAGTCTGAGGTATAGTAGACACACTGCTACCTACCTTCCTGAGCACACCTGAGTAATTACATACTTAACTGCTGCAAGGAAGGGGCTGAAAATCCTCTCTGCCTCAGGGGGCACTGGTGCAGGAACAGGGTAAGACCCCTACTGAGGCAAGGACTGGCGTGGTTCCTAATGTCAGAGAAAGGAAAGAAAGCATCAGTCAAATCCCAAGGAAGCACTTTATGGGGTAATGTTTGTATGCAGACATGTAAGGGCTTTAAAATAAGGAAGGACCTTGGACTTGGACTATGGGAGCCCAGACAAGAACACCTGAGGCGAAAACTTCCCGGAGCTTAAGAAAAAAATAAGATTGGGTCTCAAGGGAAGCGCTGGGCAAGCAGAGGTTTGTGGGGCAGATGGGACATGAGCAAAGTCTCAAGGTCATCACAGTATCTAGGTAGAAATCTGTTTAACAAAGTTTTCAACTCGGGATAGCAAAATGGAGTCATATCTTGCGTTTCCATGGAGATTTGCCATGTTTCACCGACATGACCTCATTGGCTTCTCCCAAAGACCAGTGAGAATGGACAGGGGTCATTATCCTCATTTTATAGGCAACAAATCAGAGTCTCAGAAAGGTTAAGTGACCTGCACAAGATGGCACAGTTGGTTAGGAGAAGAGTCCAGGATCTAGCTCAGAACTGTTTTCTGTTCCACCAAAGAGGAAAACTTATGAATCCTTTGCCTTGCTGCTAATATAGACACACTCCCTTTTTCAGCCTCTAACCCCATCTAAGTGCTGTTCTTTGCTTTTCTTTTAGTGCGTCATTAAGGGTATAGTTTAGTATGGAAATGCCATGATGGACTAAATATGGAAATGTGAAGAGTCCGTGATAAGCACACTCTGCCAGGCCGTGAAGGTAACATGTGCAGACAGGTATGACTGTCCATTCTAAAGTGCAGGACCCAGGGCTTCCCATGGAGGCAGACATCCTGATGATGTACCATAGCTCTAGTGAAAGAAAGGTCCTGGCTCCCTCTCCTGCCTGCCTCCCCCTCCAAAGCTCTTGCTCTCTCTCTCATGTTCTTACTCTTGCTCTATCTCCTGGTGGTGCAGCATTGACGGGAATGAAGGAGGAGACCTTATAAGCCAGACCCAAGTCTAGAAGGATCTATTGTGTGTGTGTGTGTGTGTTAGTGTGCATGGGTGGTGCAGAGGGTGAAGGAGTACCTGGGGCCAGTTTCTGCATCAGATGAAGTGAAGAAAACCAAAAAGAAAGGAAGGCATTGCCATCAAAGGAGTGTGGGGTGTCAGGTTCACAAGAGAAAGCTCTGACAGCTAGGGTGGGGACTGATTTAGGGCAACCAGGGCTCAGTTCCCCATAGAAGGGGTAGGAGACAAGCTAGATAGAACTATCGTGCACAAAGAAAGTAGGGTCTTTAGAGTTTCAGCCAAAGAATCAAGTCCAAGAGACAGGGAGTAAGTGCCCTCTGTCTGTACCAGTGCTTCGTGTTCATCTCCTTTCTCAGCAAGCCTGCCTGGATAGTGAGTGCTGAGCAGCAGAGGTAGACATCGGCTCTGGGAAAATGTCAGTATCAGGACCCAGGGAAGGACGCCGTGGTCGTGACCCACATTTGTGGGTGGCAGGCAAACAGTTAGGAGAGTTTATGCTCCATCATATTTCTCTGCCAGGATTCACTGTCCAGATAAAGGGCCCAGGACTCTGCTTCCTTCCCTTCTTCTCTTTCAAGAAATGTCTTTAACCGGCTACACATTGACATGAGCAGATACTGCAACTTAATGGAAACGATAGTGATTCTAGAGTTTGAGAAATTTGCACTGAGAACCTAACTCTTCCCCTTAAGAGCTCTTTGATCTTGGGCAGATTTTACACCATTTTAAGCCTCAAACCTGTGAAATGGAGATAATACCCATTTTCAGGATGTTTTCAACAATAGAATTAATGTATATAGCTGCCTCTAGCATAATAGACTTTCACCTGAAATAGCCATTATATATTTATGGAGAACTTAATGTGTGCTAGAGCCTAATCTAGACACTGGAAATAAAGTGAAGAATGAGCTAAAAAAAAAAAAAAAGCCTGCAAAGGAGCTTATATTCTAAAGGATAGACACAGAACAAACAAAAACAACAACAAAATGTGATGTAATATGGGCGTATTGACAAATACACAAGATAAGAGAAAAAGGTGATGGGGTGGGGGTTATTTTTAACAGAGTTGCCAAGAACGGCCTCTTTGAGAAGGTGATACTTGATCAGAGAATGAAGTCAGTGCTCTAGTTATGTGAGGATCTGGGAGAAGAGTGTCCTAGGAAAAGGGAGAGCAAGCGCATGAGGTGGGGTGAACTTGGTGTAATTAAAGAACGGCATTATAGAGTGAGTGAGGACAAAGTTGACAAAGGAAGTCAGACAGGTAAACAGGGACTAGGTCAGGTGGGCCCTTACAGGCTGTGAAAAGGAGTGTCGATTTTATACTTAGGGTGGTGGTTAATGAGAGTTTTGAGCAGGCGAGGGATATAATCTGAGAGGCACTTTAGCAATGTGCTGTGTATAGAGTAGATTGCAAGGAGAGAAAAGGGGGAACGGGGTGTGGTTAGGATGCTAGGCTCATAATCCAGAAAACAGATAATGTGGTGAGGATTTAAATCGTGCCGATAAAGATGGCAACACCAGCTAAATTTGGGAGGTCTTGTTGGTAATGAGTGAAAGAGAGAGAGAGAGAAAAAAAGAATGACTTAAGTTTTTTTTTTTTTTTTACCAGGGTGCCTAAAAAAAAAACGGGGAATGGTATTTACTTTAGTTGGGAAGACTGGATAAAGTTTAAGTTTGGGGGAAGGAAAATAAGGTCTCTGCTTTAGACATACTAAGTTTTCGATGTCTGATAGGCCAAATTTGGAGATGTCAAATCGGAAGTTGGGTATATAAACCTGAATCAAGACCTATGTCAAGGTGAGAGGTGTAAGTTTGGAAGTCATCAGTATCCAGGTGGTACGTAGGGTTAGAGTTCTAGACAACATCACCTAGGGAGTGAGTATAAATAGAAGAGAGATCTGAATACAGAGCCTTGAGTTCAGAAGAGGAGGAGGAATCAGGCAAGCAAATGGAGAATTAGCTTCCAGTGAGATAGAAGGATGACTAGGGACATGGCAGCCAACCAAGGCAAGTATTTCAAGGAGGCAGTGCTCAATGTGTCGGATGTTGTTGTGAATCAAACCAACTGGTGACACTTATTATTATTTTATTTGTTTGGAGGGAGCTTGTTTGTGACCCTAATAAGAATAGCCTTAGTGGAATGGAGACTGGAGTAGGTCGAGATGAGAAAAAAGGTGTGAAAATGAAGAGAGCAACAACTGATGGCATAAGTACTGCAGGAAATAGACAGGAAATGGGGGCCTACAGAATTTTTTTTATTAAGATGGCAGCTATTACAGCATGATTATAATCTAGTGGAAAATGGCACAGTAGAGGGAGCAGTTGATATTGCAAAAGAGAGAGGGGATAACTATAGAAGCAGGTTATTTGAGCGAGCAAGGGGGGATTGTCATGTAGTGCACAAATGGAACCCATAAATAGAAGAACAGGATTTTCACGTATTGATAGAAGAAGCTTATATGGGCATATTAATAGATAAGTTGGGAAACTGGTTCATGGAAGTATAGGGGAGTTATATTTTCATTGCTTCTATTTTATTAATGAAATTAAGAAAAAATATTAGTTCATGAGCTGAGTATGAGGGCAAGGAAGGCAGAACTAGAGATTTGAGAAGAGAGAAAAAAATGTCATCTCCAAGAGGGGAAGGGTAGATTGGCTGGAATTATATAGCAGAATTGCCAGACAATGTTGAGGTTCCACTTAGGGCGTGGGGTCTTAAATTAAAATGAGAATAGTCAACATCTCTGTGTGTGTTTTCAATCACATTCTAATGCTTTGGTTTATCCATTGATAGCCAGAGTTGTCTTTAAGCTGGCTTAAGTTTTTCTAGGTTCACATGTTGGAAGGAGAGTGGGGAAAGGGAATTGCAGAGATATGCTTATAGTGATGAATCATAGTGATGAATCATGGCAACTGATCCAGTTAACGATGGAAGTGAGAACATGAGGGGGATTATGAAAAGTGAAAAACTGGTAGGATAAATGGATTGGCAGTTCCAAGGGAGTCAAAGATAAGTACTGGAAATTCTAGAGTGAATGAGCTGGAAAGGAGGGTCTTAAAGGGTGAAATTTTGAAATCAAGGCATTGCATACCATATAATAATTGATAATGACAAAGTCTATGGTACGGTAATGGTACTGAAGAGCTGAAGTAAGATGAGGAAAACATTGGAAAGAGCAAGTTAAGGAACTGAGAAGCAAGGTCCTGGATAAGTTGTAAACATGGATGTTGAAGTCAATGATAATGACAAGAATAGTGATGGGAAGAGTTGTAGGTGAGCTAAATGTTAAAAAAATGGGTGAGAGAAACTTGAGGTTGGTAAATGAGAGAAAAGTAGGGATAGCAAGTGATTTAAATTGTTGACCTATACTTCAAAGAAGGCAGGTTATGGATTGAATTGTTTCCCCCCAAAATATGTATTGAAGCCCTGGCTTCTGTATTTGTGGATGTGATCTGTTTGGAAATAGGATTTTACTTTGTTATGTTAATGAGGTCCTACCGGAGTAGAGTGAGTCCTAAACCTAATCACTTCTGAGTCCTAAAAAGGACAGAATAGACACAGAGACACACAGGGAAAGATAGACACCACGTGAGAATCATCTGTAAGTATTGCCTCCAGCAGTTACCAGGAACTAGGAGAAAGGCTCATGGAAGGAATTGACAGGTCCAAGACAGTGATTTGGACATTTAGACTCCAGAACTGATAAAATAGATTTCTATTCTTTAAAGCCATCCACTTGTGATGTTTCCGTCATGGCAGCACTGGGTAACCAAGACAATGGAGATTATGAAGGGGAAGGGAAGAGGTTGAAGGAAAAAGGAAGAGAAGCAGTCCAGGGGAACACCTACACCATCTCTAGCCTAGCCTTACATAGAGTGTGGAAAAGAAAACAAGCCACCACCTCCATGGGACACAGTGATCTTAAGGGAGATCCATGTTTCAATTAGAGAAGGAAGATGAAAGGAATGCTCAGACAAGTGGTTAGGGATATAGGATGTTTGGCTGCTGCCCACGTGTTTGCAAGAGCAGAGTAGAGAAGCTTATTGGAACAGAGAAAGTGTATCCGACTGGAATAGAGGATGTATATGAATAAGGGGTTATGGGATGTGAGTGATGATGGATGACCAGGGAGGCTTGGACTTTAGATTATGACTAAGAGTAAATGGAAATAATGGGCTCACTCTTGGTCATTTTGGCACTCTGGGTAATCATTTATAATGATAGCAACCTTCTCGGAACTAATACTTTAAATTGGCAGTAGTAATAAGATGAGTGGTGTCCTGATAGGCAGTAAAAAGGACCTACCATAAGTATGCAAAGCTCTAGGGTATCTCTTAAGTACAAGTGAATGTGGACTTACTGCTAGGAAAGGGGCAGGCATATGAAGATAAAGGTTCCTGAATTATCCTTTAAAGACTTAGATGGAGATATTGTGGCTGGAGGAGGAACAACTATCCTAAGATCATATGTAATTCCAGAGGACCTGGCTGTCCAAGGGGCAGTTATTTTTATCCCAGTTTTGGATGTGGCTTATTCAGTGAGGAGAACTTTGAGATCATTTTGGTTGCCTTTGAAACTGGTTGCCAGATTGGGCCTCCTTGTGAAAGGCAGAAATCCTTAGTACAGCTAATTGAAGAAACCAAAGCCTGTGTGCCTGGAACACCGTACGTGCCTTATGCCCCACCGTGGTCAAGAACGTATGCATTCTGGCTTGGAGAAGTAGCAGGCCTTATCCTCTTGACATAGCTGGATAGAATATATTGAGATCAGTCTAAGATGTTTCAAGTGCCATCATAGAGAAGACTGGTCTATCATAATTGGTGAGAGTGTAGCATAAGCAGCAGCAGCAGTGGTGCCGTCCGTGGTTTTGACGGCAGACAGGGAGGAGAATCAGAGTATTCCTGTGGGGAGCTGGGTATAGCCTTAACCTGTTACCTGGGGCCAGAGCTTCATGACTCTCTGAAGATCTCAGGGGACAGGGCCAGAGAACCATGGAGCTCAGAGCGCCCTGATAAGCATGAGCCTGGCTGGGATATCTTTCTATGAATTAGGAAATACAACTGACTCTGACTGAAGTGAGGAGATATCAGAGGCTCAAAGTATGCAGCAATCAGGTCATACAATTCAGGGATATGGAAGTGTAAATAGAGGATTATTTGGGTGATTCTGGGTTGTTAGTGTTTGAGAAATGTTTTGGTGTATCTCTGAACTGGGGGTACTCAGCCCCACTGCAATATCTTCCTGGCTTGCATTGAGATGCAAAAGCTGGACCAGCTCTCGCACAAGGGTCCAATCGTGGGAGCTTTCTTCTAGAACTTGTATCTAGCTGAACACCAAAGAAGAGTTAGTAGAGCCTCTGAAATTCCAACTGGGATAAGCCTCTAGGACTCCAAGAAAGACCAAGGTAAATGGAAATCACTGGACCTGGGAGAAGACTCTTAAACCTGGCTAGATTTGTGCATTTCAGGTATGGGCTCAGTCTTCGGGGACTCTTAGGGGGTTGAGTAGAGACTCTTGTCATCCAGTGACACAAATGGCCCAGGTTTAAAGGTGTGATTAGAAGAGTATGATCTATGGAGTTAAAAAGAACTAGAATCTGATATTTGATTATAGTATGACTTTCAAGTTTATTCATCCCTCTGAACTTGTTTCCTTTCATGTAAATGAAGACAATAATGGAGTGCTTGAATACAGGACTATTGTGAAGCTTAAAAGAAATGTAAAGCTTCTACTCCCTCTATTTTACATATGAGGAAAGATGATACTCACAGTGGTTTAGTAGCATGATGATTCTGGGATTTGAATTCAGGTTCAATCTGTGCCACTCTATCAGTGTCCCGTGATTACTAGTACGTCAAAATATCTTTGATAATATAATTTAAACTATACGTTCTTTCTCATATGTCCATGAACATATAAATTGCAAAATAATTTGTAGGGGCACAATGGGCACTGGTTAAGAATCTCTGTGGCATAATAGTCTGTCTCACAACTGCCAACGGTTTGTTCATTCATTGAAATGTTTTCTGTACCTACTATAAGCCACATACTTGCTATGTACTTTTCATAGACTATCTCACTGAACGTCATGGTGGGTGAACAAATCAGAGTATGAATGTCCGTAAGCAACAGCCAGACATGAAGTGAGTTAAGGAAGAATGGAAGCAGGGATGGCCACAGGGATTGAAGTCTCTGGACAATGCTCTCACCTATGGAGGAACTTTGGTGGTAAATCATGGGGAAGAATCTTAGTCTCAGAGAAACTGAGGCACCAAGCAGGAAAACAAAGTAAGGCTCTGGGTCTAAGAGAATCTGGAGCTAAAGGGCTGGCCAGAATAATGAGACATCAGCCTAGAACTTGGCAAGAAGCTCAGCTGAGACTCTGCTTTGTGAACACATGCTTTCTCATGGATTAGAGCAGCAGTTCTCAACCTTTGCCACACAGTTAAATTATGTGGGTAAAAACTCCAGGTCCCACGTTGTAACCTAGAGCAATTAACCCCAAATCTCCAAATGAGAGATGCAGGTATCAGTATTTTTTGAAGTTCCCCAGATCATTCCATTTTGTGTAGCTGAAATTGTGAACCACTGGCCTAAAGAATGGGGAAGTTGTGGCAGGGTGGCTGAGAAGGTGGCTTCAAGTGTGGGCATGGGGTAGGGAGTCAAGGTAGACCTTAGAGTATAGACAAGCAGCATTTAGCTCTGAGACTGGCCTCATCAGCTGTTATCCAAAAAAAAAAAAAAAAACTATCACCATCTTCCTGTAGTTACGGGACAAAATATGAGCTCCCGTTCAAGAAACACCAGGCCTTCTGTGATTCACTTTCTGCCTACTGCTCCAGCCTCACTACCTAAGCCTTTCTCGACTCCTCCTTCCCACACACACTTAACGCCTCAGCTGCACAAAATTCTTACTGTTCCCAGTACATTTCAGGCTGTTTCAGACTTCTGTGCTGCTTCTCATGCTGCCTCTGCCTGTAATCCCTTCATCCCACATTCAGTAGGCTCCATGGGAAAGACTTCAGAATGAAGGAAATGTGCTTTATTGGCCAGGTTTTCATATTCACTCCACTGTCTCACCTTCAGTACTAAGGGAAAAGTGGGAATTTGGGACTATACACACCAACATTGGACTACTATCTCCTTTCTTTCTTTGATAAACATTGATTGAATGCCTACTGTGTACCAGGCTTTGCTGTAGGTTCTAGGTGTGCAAAGTTAGAGCAGTTCATCCAGAATATCTTTTCCTCATCTTCTCTGCAATATCATAGTTCAGCGATTATGCTTTTTCTCAAATTTTTGCACTAGCTTCCAAATAAGACTTTCTGCTTTCATTCTTGCTTTCAGTTAAGCCATTATCCATCCAAAGCCAGAGTAATCCTGTTAAAGTTTTACTCACTAGCTTAAAACCATCTTACAGCTCCCCTATTGGCCCCAAGATCAAGCCCTAATTCTTACAGGACTGAAAGTGCCCTTCATGATTTGAACCGTGTAGCGTATGCCTCTCCAGCCACATCTCTTCCCACTCTGTGCTCCCAGACCCATTTGTACTCTGCCCAAGCCATAACCAATTACTCTCAGTTCATTAACAGAGCCATCTTCCCTTTCACCTCCAGATCATTGCTCATGCTGTTTACTCTGCCTGGAATAATCTCCTCCCTGACTCTGCATTTTAATTGCCTACTTATAACTCTCACTCCATTAAGAAAGTGACCAAACGTATCTTGTTCATCCTTATATCTCCAGTGCCTAGCAGAGTGCATATACCCTAGAAGGAGAATGAATTTTAATCAAATTAATAGAATCATTCATTCATTAATTAAGACATATAAAGTGTGCCATTTACTTCAAAAAGTTACTTCATTTCTCTAAGTCCCTCCTTTCTCATTGTGAAAACAAGATGGTAATACCTATCTTATAGAATTGTTATGAGATTTAAAATAAATTATATTTGTAAAGCACCTGGGGATAGCACCAGTCAGCCAGTCACATAGTAATTGTTCATCAAATTCTGAATCCCTACCTCATAAACCAGTGGGAGTCAAGAGGCTGTCTTCTGCCTTTGCATTGTTTTTCTCCCTGCCGTGGGAAAAAAGTCCATAGTTAACAGTCAAGGATCTGGATTCTAGCCATATTGCTTAAAAAAAAAGCTCAGGCAAATTTCTGAAATCTTCGTGCCTGAGATACTTTATGAGAGAGTAATGGTACTCACTTTTCGTTTCTCAAAGGTAAGGTAGAAGAATGAAAATGAACTCGGGAACATTGAAAACCCTCAACAAATATAAGGATTCATCACTTTGCTTAACTTTTTGGCTCTTGTATAACCTTGTAAGTTGTGTTTTAATTAACTACATCTTTATTCTTTTTTGCACATCGTTAATAAAAGAGGTAAATCCAACCTGGTGTTCTACCAGTGCGTTTGCCACTTGAGCTGACTTGCACGCTTCCCATGTAGCGTATCATCCCCGTTCAGCGCTAAGGTCAGCTCACAATTTATTAGATTGTATTTTTTTATTATTATTTTAAATAAAATTATAATCAGCTTCATTGAAACTCTGAAAGGTTTCGTAACTGACATTTCATTAGAGTCTAAATTTTTTTTTTTATTGCTCTACTCACATTGCTAATGCTGCTTTGGGAATGCTTCATTTGTCCAACAGTGTGGAATAATAAGATACTGTACTTAATTTTTTTTTTTTTTGCAAATAACTGAAGTTTACTGATTTGAGCTGCAAAGCTTAAACACACATACACACAGATCATTTTGAGTTTTGAACTGAAATATTTATAAAATGGGTTACACACTTTCTTGTATACAGAATATGAGTGACAGTTTAATTATTCATTGGCGATACCATAGGTGTCAATTATTCCAGCCTATAAAACAGAAATACTCTTGGTAGCTATGGAACTGTGTTAGGCTGTTTTTCCTGCAGTAAATGACCCTAGACATCTAATGATTTCTGAGTTTTCAATGGGATTTATTGCTCTTGTCTCATGACCAGCTGTTGGTAGTTTTGGGGTAGTAGGATTATGGGTGATTTATTTTCTGACTTATTAAATTAAAAAGTGTCATTTATACACTATTTCTTTGGTGTAAAATACCTATTCTAAAGGAAACAAATGCCGATAGCAGTAATGGTAACATGTGCTGGGAAAATAGTGAAAGGAATTGTTATTTTGGGTAGTGGAATAGAGGGGGTGTGGGGAGAAGCCTGGATCAGGAAAGGCTTCATTGAAGAAGTTGAATCTTAAAAGTATGAGAAATATGCTGGTAGGATTAAAACATTGGGGTGAATTTCTTTACTAGGCAATAATGTGATTAATGGTGTAGAGTCATATTCTGTGTGGGTTTTAGAGCCACAAAGATATATGCTCAAATTCTGACTCTGCCGCTTAATGGCTATGTGACTTTAGGTAAGACCTTTCTCATTTGTTAATTGCAACTAATACTAATAGGCTCTACCAGGTACTAGTAGGGTTACACCAGATTGGAGAAAAAGTCTAGAAGACGATTCAGGGCTCAGTCATGAGGGTTTTGAAGGTGAAGGCATTGAGACGCGCGGCACACCTGCCAAAACTTAAATTAAGTTTAATACAAGTCAACCATTGTTGTGGTTGTTGTTAGGAGCCATCGAGTTGGTTCTGATTCATAGTGACCCTATGTACAATGGAGTGAAATGCTGCCTGGTCCTGCACTACCCTCACAGTCATTGCTATGTTTGAACCCATTGTTGCAGCCACTGTGTCAATCCATTAGTTCAAATAATTAAGTCTCAAGAACACTATAGACACACATGGAGTTAAAAATGGGAAATCTTTTAGATATTCTCCTTTGGCCTTTAAATTTCAAAATTATAATTTTTCATAGATTCTATCTTAATAAGTCAATACTTCATAATTTAAGTATAGGTTTTGTATCTTTAAAATATCTTTCCCTATTCCTAAAAGTAAGAACTTCATAATCCAAGTCTTTCTCTCCTTTACCTTCCCTTAAATTGCAGTAATTCTTCAAACCCTGTCCTCTGAGAAACCTCCCTGGCTTTCTTGTCATCCATGGTTCTTCTGTCGCCTTCGGTGTTCCTTAGAAAATGTCTGACATTTCACACACAGCTATCAGAATAGCTCCCCAGTTAATGTTTTCCTGATAGAATACCTCTTGGTTTTTAAAACCCAAACTTCATCTAAGTATTTTTCTGTTGATGTTTATAGAGGAGAAATTTATATTTATGTGCCCCAAACTCAGTGCACCATTTTAAACAAAGTGCAGGAAATGTCTCAAGTACATTCCACATATAATCAGCAGCATGTCAGAATCGGGTGCAAATGTTTTCAAACGCATTCTATCAACAAGGCAGATGTGCCTTTCCCAGGACATGACAAGCTGAGCAGTCTTGCCACTGTGTATGTACAAAGCCACTGCTTGCTTGCTAACAACTGTAGTTGTTAATTGGTGACGTAGCAAGTGATTTTTCACTCCAACATGTTAGTTACTTCTATAAAGAAGTTTTTATTATTTTAATGATGTTTCAGGAAATCAATCAGGAATTTTTAATTGATGAATTACAAATTTACTAATATAAATTATAATATAATTAAAAAAATTTAAAATAATTTTATACATTCATATATTGTATCAATATAAAATAGTAAGAAATAAACTTTTGGTTAATGTTTTCATTAGCCATGATTCTCAGAAATCAATTACTAATGTTAACTGGAGATATCTGAATCTGATTGCCCTATATATTAACCAGAATGAACCAGCTTTTTGTTGCTCACTGGCTTTGCTAAGAAAGGTTTATATCTTATTCATTCTTTATGCCACACTTTTATGCCCATTACGGGCTATTGGAGGGGCAGGAACTTCTACATTACAGTTACATAGGGTCCCAGGCTAATGGAGGAGCCACCATTTTGTAACCGCACCATCTCTAACACAAAACCAGAAAACCAAACTCGCTACTGTTGAGTCGATTGCAACTCATAACAACCCTATTTCCTAAGAGGACCATATAATTTTTATTCCAAACTAGGGTACTTCCACTTATCTATTTAAACAGTGACAATTTATTATTTTTCATGATCCCGTGTGTTGGCTAGGTGGATCCTCTACTGGTTTCATCTGGGCTGAATCATGCAGGTGCATTTATCTAGAGGATGAGTTGAATCGGGAAAGAAGTCTGTGATGGCCTCACTCAGATGAATATCTGGCAGTTGATTCTGTACTTTGGGTGGGTGGATCATTTCTCTTACACTTGATCTCTCATTCACTAGTAGACTAGACTAAGCCACTTCATAACATGGCAAACCAGGGCAGCAACAGATTAAGAGAATAAGCTGGAAGGACCCTTAAAGTCTAAATCCAGAGCCCATACTGTGTCAAATCTGTCATATTCTAGTGGTCAAATCAAGAAACACACCCAGCCCAGATTCAAGGGGCAAAGAAATAGAATTCTCTGCCTCTTGAGAAGAAGACCTTCAAAATAGAGCTTGTCATATTACCAAGGCACTACAGGTATACTCACAAGTAATAATTATAACTGAACAACAAGTGTGAATCAGAGATGTTTCAGGCCAGCTAGGACTTATGGTCACCCCAAATCTGGAAGCTCCTATAAAGTTATTGCAGAGAACTGGAGGCTTTCATGCTGACATTTCTATGCTTCAAGCCAGAATTGGTGTGTGTGTATCTTTTGGCCAGAACTAGTTGCAGGACCCCATAAAACTACAAAGGTGCTAGGAAATACAGGAACGTAGATGGGGTGTTTCATGAGCAACATCATCTTTGTGTTACCCCACACTCAAATGATGACTCTGTGTTTATGCTCCAACTCCTCAATGAAAACTGTAAAATTCTTTAGATAAAATCAAATTACGTATGTATACCTCATAGCCCCTGACTCAGTCCTTTGCACATGGGTTCTGTATATTTGATTGCTAATTTTTAATTATTCCTTAAAGATAATATTTAGTTAGCATCATGATACTCAAAGAACACTGAGTATGAATTTGAGTTTTGGATCTGCTAGTTACAAATACGTGATATTGAGCAAATCACTTACCTTCTCTTAGCCTGAATATTCTTATTCTAAAATGCAAACAACAGTGCCTATCCCCTAATTTTTTTTTTCTTGCTTTGTTTTGTTTGTTGCTTTTTTTTTTTTTTTCTAGTATAAATCATGGGTATAAATCCCATGAAACTACTGGAAATTGTGAAAACAGTTTGCAAACTTTAAAGTTCTATATACATATTCTTTTTCATATATATATTTTTTTTTAATTAGGGAAAATTCTACCTCTTAGTCCCAAAGAATAATTAGTGTCAATGATTTCAGACCCCTTTTGCAGACTACGATATAGGTGGTTGGGAAAAATGAAGTCTTCTTGAAAATGGGGTAGGAACTGACAATGGTGAAAAAGAAAACAGCCGTTGAAATCCAGTTTCTCAAAACCAGCATCATTTTCACAGCCAGCATGCTATGTTTATCTGGCCTTTCCAGGTAAACTTCTCACTCCGTTCCTCAGAGATTTAATTCTATTCATATCCCTGTACAGAGTTCTTGGAAATGTCTCGAATGTGTTCTTGCATCCAGCCCTCTTGGCCATCTGGTGGCTCTAGGCATTTCTATCTCTCCATTGCTGGCTGGCAGTGTTGATGTCTCCCCTTACCTCTGATGTTCACCAAAGGCACAGCCTTTGATGCAGATGCCAACTGATGTAAAGGATGGCTTTTGAGACCCAGTGCCTACTGAATATACCCAATGCAGAAGCTTCTGGCACACTACATATTTTAGGGTTGGTTTTTTTTTTTTTTCTTTTCTTTTTTACTCAATCATAATTTCAGCTCCCTAATTCTTTGGCATGAACCCTACCAAGTAGACCCTAGGACATTGTAAGTGATAGACCGTGTGCTAAAGCCAAATCATTGTCCTATATGACTCTATCCAATCTCCTAGACTATAGCTCCATCCATGTAGAGTTCCTTCAAAGATGGCTCCTTGGTGCCTTATGTGAAAACATTCCGAGAATTGCCTCTGAGGTCCCCTGAACATATTCAGACATGCTAGCATCTTAGAGTAAATAAATATATATTAGCCTCAATCTGGGACACATGCTATGCATTGAGTAACTAAGTCAGTATATTTACTGAGGTCTACCATGTGCCAAGAATTTTGCCGGAAATGAATTGGAAGATTACCCAGATATAGTATGTGCCTTCTAGAAGCTCACATTTTACTTCAGGAGACAGCCTTGTACCTAACCAAGTATAATGATTTGTAATAAGAGTTATAATTGGGGGAACTTTCAAATGAGCACCTGGAAGATATAGTTTACAGATCTCAATTGAAAACGTAGACGGTATAGTTTCTGGAGAATTAAAATGTCAATGTGAAATACTGTTAACCCTTGAATATTCATGGTTAAGAGTTTGAATTGCTTACACTGAGTACATAGCTCTGGCATCAAATATAATGGATATTTTTTATATGCCTTATTATCAGTAACAAAATGGATCTTGGAAACAAATACAGGCTAGACTCTAAAAGTGGAAAGTTATCTATTTATTTTTTATTAGGTTGGTTGGCTGGTTAGATTTACTATTTAATTAAATCACATATCATTAATGACAATCTATTCTTTCAACTGTTAGTAATTTTAAAGTTTATACAAAGCAGATTAGGAAAGGCATATAAAATACCACCATTTTATCTCCTAAATCCCTTAACTTGAAGCTGTGCTAGTTTTTATACATCCCAAATATACTACTTTAACCCTTGTCTTCAAATTTCTATTTTCTTTCTTCCAGCAAAGAGCTAGAATATTTGCAGTGCTTCAGGCAGCATTATCCATACATGGGCATGCATGTCATAGAGTACGTATCACCCAGACCCAGGAGTTAGGAGGCTTAAATTCAAGTTCTGGCTGTGTTACTCAGTAATACCATGATTTCTGGAATTTATGCAGTCAGCTTCCTCAATGGTATGAGTTTAGCAGCCTTTGTGATGCCTACTGTATAGGATGATTATGAAGTTCAAATGATGACCATGGAACCCTCTAGAAAAAATATTAATTTACAGTATCTACTAAGACTCATATTAAAAATGCACACAACTTATCCCTGACCTGGGATAGAACTTTCAGTTCAACATGCGGCATGTCTCTCTTTTGGAGTTTCTCTTTCCGTTTCTTTGGGACTTTTTATTTTTACATTATCAAAACCTGTATGGATGGTCTGAGAAACACAAGGTTTTAGAACAGTTGTCTCAGGGCAATTGGATGTCTTTGTCTGATCCAGGCTTGGGTTGGCTTCTGATTTTCAGATTTTTTTTGCTAAAGAGGAGGAAATAGTTACATTACCCCCAGTGGATGCTGGTACTAGTGCCAAGTGGCGTAGGATCTTGCCACTTAGGGTTTTTTGAGTTCCCTACTCATTAATCCCCATCACAAAAATTGGTCTAATATTTAACATTTACAGGGCTGGTTCTGTGATTTGATGCTTTGGAAGCTCCTCAAGGCAGTGCCATTTTTGTGAAAGAATATTGCGATAGGTGGTGGATGAGATCTAACCTTCAAAAAAGGTCAGGGTGACAAGGTATATTAAACAGCCAAGCATCAATGGCTTCATTTAAGCAAAGAAAGAAAGGATTTCTGGAAGGTTAGGAAGACTCCAGGTAAAAACAGACATCTTCAAAAGCAGTCCCAAAGCTGCCCTTCCCCATCGGCATTCTCTCATGCCAATTCTTACAGTTGCCACCAGGCGTGCCCCCAGGAGGTCCCTGCTGCTCCTTTAAAATCCCATTTTCTTGGTTTTCCTTATCACAGAGGTGACAGGGTGACATTTTAAAAATTATTTATAAATTCTAGCAGAGAACTAAAAGAGAAAGATTATAGGTTAAAAATAGTCAAGTTTCCAAAGTACAGGGGTTTTCATCCTAACTACACTTACGAGAGTTGTCACAGCTTCATGGATGACTTGACTCGGTCCCTTTCCTCCTGCTTCCTGTTTACCTCCTGTGCCAACTGGCTTATTTGTCCTTCATTCCTCACCCTTCCCTTGATCTTCCTGATATTGCAAGATTGCTGGCCTTTGCAGGATAAATTTACAATCTCCCAAGCTAGCTGCCTCTGGTTGGTTGTGCTGAAGGGAGACATTGGTGCTAAATTAAAAGGAAGAGGAAGGGGAAAGCTAGGAGGTTCCTCACACTTTTTCAGGCCAGAGCAGTGTCTCCACCACCTGTTTCTTCTTTTCCATGTTCTTTTCCTTGCAGACAGGCCCACCATCATCCATGTTTCACTGGGTGCTCCCACCCAGGCTCTGGAAATAGCACTTCTTCCTTTTCTCTCTCCTGCTTAAATGTGGCAGTGGTTCCTCCGGGGATAGTTTTTCTTCTCTGAGTTGCCTGTTGGTTCTGATTTCTTAGATTCTCCATCACCCATGTAACCAGTTTCCTGCACTGCATTCCCTTCATTTTAAATACTCAAAGTAGTCTCTGTTTTTCTGCTTCAACCTTCATGATGACACATCTCATCACCATGTGGCTTTCGAATCATCATTGTATTCTCCAGGTCCCAGGAGCTGTTCTAATCATCTAACCTCTGGCTTCAGGCACAATTCAACCAAATTTTAGTCAGTTTCTCATTTCAAATGATATTTTCCAGGATTCTTCTCCTTGGTTCCAGTTTCTGGCCTGAGAGAAGTATACAGTTCACAAATGATTCATACCAGCATCACCATGATGCATTTTCTAACTTTTCCAATTTTAGATCCATCTCTGGAGTTATACGAAATGATTCATTCAGGGCAAAACTTTTCTTCATGGGAGCAAGTGGTATGATGAGTCTTCTCATAAAACCCACCAAAGCAAACATGTGATAGCTGCAGGGATGCTGTCTTTGCTTAGGTGGCCAATCAAGTCCCAGTGCATTCATTCATTTAACATTCAAACAAACATTTATTGAGTTCTTCAGGCAATGTTCTTGGCAGCTGGGGTACATGAGCTTACGAAAAGGAAATAAAGACAAAGTTTCCTGATCTTCAAATACTTACAGTCCAGTGAGGGGAGACATACAATGGACAATAAACATAATTTAAGCTAGTTATATCATATTAGTAGTTACATTTCAGAGAAAGAAAAGGTGAAATATAGTGCAAAGTTTGAAAATACCAGGGGGGATTCAGGTTTTGGAATTAATTGGTTGGTCAGCATAAGCATCGTTGTGAAGATGTCATCTGAGCAAAGTGGCATGTGGGGGAAGAATATTCTAGGCAGAGGAAAGGCCACAAGAAAGGGATGTGCCTAGCATGTTCAAAGGAGAGCCAAGAAGCCCATTGTGGCCAGAGTGGAGTTGGAGGTCGAGTAGAGGTAGAGAGAGAAGAAGGGTATGGTGACAAAAGTCAGAGGTATCCAGAGGCTAGATCACGTAGGGCTTTACAGCCCATTGTAAAGACTTTGGCTTTTACTGAAATGATGTTGGAGAATTTTGACAGTGATGTGATTTGACTTAGTTTGGGCAAGGATCACTCTGAGTGCTATGAGATGAACCAAAAGCAGAAGAGGAAGGGTTAAGGTGGTGAAACCTGCTAGGAGCCCATCACAGTAACCCAGGTGAGAGGTGATGGATATTTGGATAAAGAGATAGCAGTAGAGGTGATGAGAAGTGATCTTACCCTGGACATAGTTTGAAGGTAGAGCCAACGGGATTTTCTGATGGATTGTGCTGTAGACTGTTAGAGATAATACGAGGATGACTCTGAACAAGTGGCTGGATGGCACCCCCTGAGAAGCAGAAATGTAGACATGGAAAATGTTTAGGGGAGATAATATCAGAAGTTCAGTTCTGGAAATTTGCGGTCAAGATATTTGAAATGTGGTATAAAGAAGTTTCCCAAAGCTCAGCTAGACCAAGGGAAGTTTGTAGCAGAAAGAGGGGCCATAGTCTCTGAACACACACTTTCCTGGGCTCACAAAGCAAGGTGTGGCAAGGTGCAGGCCGTGTGCAGTACAGGAGTCATCAAACACTTCTGTGCCACCTAATCAGTGAGGGTATCTGTGATTAGGAAGGAGTCATGGATACGCAAATGTAGTGATTAGACTGAGATAAAAACTGTGATTGCTCATGTCAATGGTTGATATCTTAATAGGAGGAGGATGATGATGTGGCTGATAATTCTGAGGTTTACAGAAATTGAAGTTATGTTTTTGCCTTGAGTGAGTTTGACACCTGATCTCTCTCTCTCTCTCTTTCTGTTTGGGTAAAGATGGTGTTTAATTCTTACTCTTTGAGTAAAACTATTCCACTCCAAACAGGTATGAAAATCTTATTCTCCTGTTTATCTTTAAAGACTCAGATAAATTTTTTTTCTCCTAAATTAAAGCTTTCTTTTTTGCTTTTCTTCTTTCAGCTTATATTTATATTGTAATGGTTATTTCAATAATTTTATGCTATGGTTATCACTTTCTTGTTAGACTATGAACACCTTGGGAGCAGACATCTTGTTTTATCAATCTCCATGTCCCCTATAATTCCAAGTACAGTCCTAGAACACCATTATCCTTTGGTGACTGAATACCAAAAACCAAACCCGTTGCTGTCGAGTCAATTCCAATTCATAGCGACCCTATAGGATAGAATAGAACTGCTCCGTAGAGTTTCCAAGGAGGGCTTGGTGGATCTGAACTGCCAAATTTTTTTTTGGTTAGCAGCCATAGCTCTTAACCACTACACCACCAGGTTTTCCTGGTGACTGAATAGACTGATTAGTAAATGAATACATAAATGAGACTTGAAATCTGTGGTCACTGTCAGTTTTCAGTCAGAAGTTAGATGACCAGCTGGATTGGATGTTATAGTGAGTACACTTGCCAATGAAGGGGAATTTGAATAAATGCCATCTTAAGTCACTTTCTGTGCTGGCTGTTTTCATTTTGCCACAATTGCTCCACTCCTACATTTTCTCCTTTTCTTCCCTGCTTTCTGTTAAAAAAAAAAAAAAAAACAGACTACCCAGCATACTACATTACTAAGGCTTCAGTGAACTTTCTATTGAGTTCGGTAAACGGAAGCCACAAGAAGGCATTCATAGAATGGAAATAACTAAATGTCTAGGTCTTTCTTCAGTACTGTTTTCTGTATGGAACCATGTTTCCTGACAGTGGTAACAACTCCTGTCACATAGGTGTCTTCCAAGGCTCCAGCCTTTATAGACTCTGGTAAACTACCTTCTGCCCTGTCCCTTCAGGTCTAGATAATGCCATCCTTCTGTTGCTAGTTTTTGGGTTCTTCAACATATCAAGCTGGTCTCCTTAACCCTACCCTCACCTCTGTCAATGTTCTCTCTGTTAAAGTCTTTTGAACAACCTGAACTGGTGCTGTTTCCTTCCAGGATTTGGATATATTGTCTCTTCTGAAAGTTAAAGATTCCCTAACTCTCTTAGGACCTGGTGTTTGGTTAAACATTGACCTGTTTTGTATATCTATAACTTGATCTAGACATAAGCCATGCGTGTGTGTGTGCATGTGTGTGTGTTTAGAGTGAATATTCTAGAAATTTATCTTGAAATAATGGTGAAGAGAGAATACCATGCAGGATAGATGAGAATCATGGATGAAGAAAACATACAACTCTGTTCATTCACCTCAGACTCCTCTTCAAGTCCACTCTGGACTCTGTAGCTTGATTGATGAGTATACACTCAAGGATATCTACCCTGTAGAAAAATGCAGGTTTCTTCTCTTTTTCTTTATTCTCCAAATTTCTATTTCATAGCATATCCATGCCATATGTCCACAAGATTTATTGGGGGACAAGAGACCTCTTTCCTCTGCTTTCAAACCCAGTTCAGTTCTCTAAGCATTTAACACATACTAGTGACACTATTCGGCTCTTCCAACACAGAGATAAATAAGACACAATCTCTTGCCATCAAGAGCTCACCGAATAGAGTATGTGTGGGAACAGGGTAGTAGACATGGGTGTATAAAATACTTGGAAAATGTTATCAAAGAATCAGGCATCAGGCATAGGGTGCTTTGGAAGTAGAGAGGAGGAATTCTATTTGGCATTCTAGGGAAGGTCTCCTAGAAGCAATGAAGCCTGAACTAAACCTTCAAGAATAGGGCTTACCTAGTGAAAACATTGCTCTAGATAGAGAGAAAATGATGGTGAGGCACTCTAGGCAAGACAGTACATTGTAAACAGGAATTCACAAGTGATCTGGTATTTCTAAGTAAAATCTGAACTGGGGAATGGAGGAAGAAGAATCTAGAGAACTAGAGAAGCTCCATGCAACAAAGGACCTGTATCATAGCAGAAAACCCAAACAACCCAAATCTGTTGCCATTGAATTGATTCCAGCTCATGGCGACCCGATATGACAGAGTAGAACTTCCCCATAGGGTTTCCAAGACTGTAATCTTTACAGGATCAGGCTGCCATATCTTTCTCCCACAGAGAAGCTGGTGGATTTGAACAGTCAACATTTTGGTTCACAACTGAGTGCTGTAACCACTGCACCACCAGGGCTCCTTATCACACCTGAAGGAGCTTCAAAGATGCTCTGTTATGGAGGGCCATGAACAGTTTAATCAGAGCTAAATGATCTGCTCTTTGAACAGATCACTCTGGAGGTATGTGGAAGACAAATTTAAAGGGAACAAGGCTGGAAACAGACTTACTGAGATGCTACCTTTTAGCATCGCCATATATTTTATCTTTCAGATAAGGACATGTTTGTTTCTGAGATCTAAACCAAAAAAACCAAACCCACTGCCATCGAGTAGACTCTGACTCATAGTGACCGTATAGGACAGAGTAGAACTGCCCCATCGAGTTTCTGAGGAGTACCTGGTGGATTTGAACTGCCGACCTTTGGGTTTCCATTTCTGGGATGGGGCACTACTAATTAATTATGGCAGAATACCTATCATAAACTTGAATTATCCAAGAAAACCAAAGATAAATGGTCACCCAAGGGATTGTAGTTGGCAAGAGGAGACACTTGGAGGACCAGAAATTGGGCAATAGCTTTAGGCTAAACAAATTTAGGGGGAGGGAGTAAACTAAACTGATTAGTTTTGAGGACTGTGGGGGAAGGAGGAGCATAGAATGACGCCCAATTTTCTGACTTGGTTAAAGAAGCAGATGAGGTGCTAAGCTATCAAGTGCTAGAAAAGAAACATATATGAGGGGAAAGGTATGGGCAATTATGATGGGAATCTGAGGAGCCTGTACAGTCTGAAGCTCAGAGGAATTGTTGTGGCTAGAGATAGAGATTCAGGAGTCACCAGCATAGAGGTGGTGGTTAAACCAATGAGAAAAGATGAAAATGCCAAATGAGAGTATGGAGGAAGAATATCAGTGATCTGAGAACAACTCAGGGAAGCACAAAAATTTAAGGGTGAACAGAGAAAGAGGAACAAGAAAAGGCAATGAAAACCAAACATTGAGGAATCAAGAGGATATTCAATACAGAATATAGCCCTTTATAACTCTTATAAATTGGGAGTCCCATGTGGCTTGATCTCAAAGAGGTGTCAAGTTCAAGGAAAGAACCTAATAATAAAAAAAAAGTAATTCAAAATACTCAAATCCTATGCTTGAGTTTTTCAGAGAATTTCAAACAGTACCCATTTATAACCCAATATGACATTCCATACTATTTCCTTTCCTAACTTCCCCAATTTCCTTAGGTCCTGAAAGTCACCTCAAGTTTCTTAGTTATCGTGTTATTGCTGTTGTTGTTGCTAGATGCCATTGAGTTGACTCTGGCTCGTGGTGACCCCATGTACAACAGAACGAAATGTTGCCCAGTTCTGTACCACCTTCAAGACCACTGGTATGTGCAAGTCCATTGTTGCAGCCACTATGTATTTTGAGCACCTTCCAACCTAGGGGGATCATCTTCCAGCACTATAATGGACAATATTCAGTTACAACTCACAGGGTTTTCATTGACTAATTTTCAGAGTTAGATTGCCGAGGCTTTCTCCCTCGTCTGTCTTAGTCTGAAAGTTCCGCTGAAACCTGGTCCCCATGGATGCCCCTGTTGGTGTTTGAAATACCTGTGGCATAGATTCCAGCATCACAGCATACAGCAAGCCACCACGATACACCAAACTGACACGCGGGTGATGGTTTCAGTTTCCAACCCCCTCAGACTCTCTTATGTCACATTTACTCCTTTCCATTTCTCTTCCTCGATTCTCCATTGGCCTACCAACAGAAAAATTCTTTTTATTTAGGAGGGAGAAAATCAGGTGAGCATTTACAGAATTCTCTTTAGAAGGCCAGGGAGGGGGAAAGGCTGCAAATGCAATTGTTTGATTTTGTCACATTTTAAATAAAAGCCAAAGGTGTAAAAGGTTTTTTTTTTTTTTTATATTTCATGGGGTAATTAACAATATCAGAACATTTCAGTATTGTTTATTGGATTTGACATTTGTGGGATCAGAGGTGAGTTTTCCATGGTATTTTGGTGGAGTGGTAAGGGTGGGTTAAGAAGCTTGACTTAAAACAGAAAGGGCTAGAATGGTTGAAAGAAGAGTCAGGCCAAACTTGCTGTCATCTTTGTTTGGTTTTGACAACGAAAAAAGACAAATGCGTGCTTTGAGGATGCCTTTCAAGAGCTCATGAGAGACGGTTTGAAGACAGAGGGGCTAGCTTCCATCGCAAGACCCCCTTTTGTCAAAAGCATAATCCTCTTTTCTGTTCCCAGGGGATATTGCAAAATTCTTGAGCTAGACAGAATAGCTCCGTCCAAAGGAAAGGGCCCTATGTGTGTTACTAAAAATATGAAAATTGTTATTGCTTAGCATGACCCCTCCTCAGAATCTGTGACTGGCAGCCATCAAGGAGTTCCAACAGGCAGGTGGCAGTTCATTTTGTTTGTTTCTTTTCTTAACCTTTACTTGAGAAGCACTCTCTTCATTTCTATCTCTTCCAAGGAGGTAGTTGGCCATCTTCTGACAGGGAAATGTATCCTGTATGTGGATAAAAAGGCCAACAGGTCATTCAAGACAGCAGGGCATTCCCATAGGAGCAGGATAGACCCTTTCCCAATCCCTCACCTCTTTGACTCCTACCAGAAATCTATTCATTAATTAAAATGACAGAACAGAACTCATCTTTCTATAGCATCCCTCTTCTGTTCTCCAACTCTATTTAAATATTTCAAGTAAGACTCTGGGGGAACATGTGGCTGCTTCCAGCCAAGAGATGAAATCCATAGCAAATCCCCTTTTTTCTATGCCTCACACCTGATTTGAAACACCAGCAAATGAAGTGAGGTCCCCCTGTGGGGGCAGGGGTTGCTCACAGTCTTCTCTCAAAAAATACAGGATGATTGAGCCTCTCTCTCCAAGCACAAGCTCTTGCTTCCACCCAAGGAAAAAAATGGAGGCAAAAAAAGCACTTGAAGAGAGGGGCTCAGAGCCTCTCACTCAGGAAAAAGGAGGTGGCCAGATCCCATTTACGCAAGCCTAGAGGGAGCACAGGAGACAGAGGTTGTTCGGTGGTCAAAAGCTTGTCTTCCATGTGGAAGATCTGGGTTCAATTCCTAACCAATATACTTCATGCACGGTCACCACCCATGTGTCAGTGGAGGCTTAGGGGTTACTATGATGCTGAACAGTTTTCAGTGGACCTTTTAGACTAAAATGGACTAGGAAGAAAGGTCTCGCTATCCGCTTCCAAAACTCAGCCCATGAAAACCGTGTGGATCCCAATGGTCCAATCTACAACCGATCATGGGGGTGGTATATGATGGGACAGAGCTTTGTTCTGCTGAGCAAGAGCGGAATGGAGAAAATGGAGCCCTGGTGCTGAGGGGGGTGTTATGCCTGTCCCTACCTGAGCAAGGTCAGGAGTGGAAGGTAAGGCTTAGGAGGAATGTGAAACAGAGACGGAAAATAGGAAGCGCTACTGAGAACGATGCTAAGCCAGGACAAAGGAGAGACGCTGCACAGATCTGTGTCACAGCGCGTCAAGGCTCAGTCTTTCCCTTGACCTTTTATGGGTTGAATTTCACCCCCCAAAAGGAAATGTTGAAGTTCTAGCCCCCAATACCTGTGAACATGACCTTGTTTGGAAATAGCGTCTTTGAAGATGTTCTCAGTTACGTTAACACGGGGAAAGAGCAGAGTAGGGAGTGTCCTAATTCAATGTGAGTGGTATCTTTATAAAAAGAGGAAAAGAGACAGGCAAGGTGAGGGAAGACAGCCATGTGAAGACAGATAGGAATGATGTACCTAAAAGTCAAGGAATGCCAAAGATTTCCAGGAACCACCAGAAGCTGAGGGAGGCAAGGAAGGATAACCCCCTAGAGTCTTCAGAGAGAGCACAGCCCTGCCAACAGCCTAATTTCAGACTTCCAGCCTCCAGAACACACACACACACACGGACTCAGTCTACCCATATGAAGATATGTACAAGGAGCCTGGTGGTAGGAGCCTGGTGGCTCAGTAGTTAAGAAATCATCTGCTCGCCAAAAGGTTAGCAGTTCGAATCCACCAGCCGCTCTTTGGAAACTCTATGGTAGTTTTACTATGTCCTCTGTCGACTCGACGGCAATCAATTTAGTTTGGTTTTTGTTTTGTATATGAATTTATGTACATCTTGTATTTATATATATATATATATATGTATGCATACACACATATATGTATGTACTCAGTCTTCCCATATGAACAATAAACCCCTGAGAAAGGCAGGCATCCTGTCTCATTTACCTTTGTGTTCAACAGCACCAAATGCATTGGTTTTTATAGAGTAGGTGTTCAGAAAATGCTCAGCTTATAATTTTGTCTTGAGCTAACAAGATGGGGAAGTTTTTCTCTTCTGACCATTGGAGACTTATAGAAAGATAAGAAGAGACAACTATATACTTATTCGTGAGTATTTTTCCTCCTTCATTATGGATATTTTCCCCATGTGATTAAAAATGGTAAACAAATTAACATCCAAAAATATGCAGCGTAGGGGAAACTCTGTCCCGCAGAAGACAACATCCAGAGCAGCAGCATTCAGACTTCCTAGGTGCACCTACTATTCCAGGCCAAGTGGTAATGCGTCACCCACAAGAAAGGTGTAATTTCAGCATCGGCAAGGTCAAGCCTCCTGCATGACCCACTTTCTTTCCAGAGTCAGTGTGACTGTCCTATGAATGATGTTTCTGTTTTCCCGTGTTCCCAGCAATCTCCTCTCTTCTGCATGCCCAGTGTGGCTGGCAGGCAAATCAATTGGTCCAGCAGCTCTGCTTTCCAAGACACAGAGCTGAACTGACATCTTCCCAGAGAAGCCCAAGAGATTCAAACCTGGGCACCTGGGTCTGTTCAACACAGAGCAACAGGCAGGGAGCTGTGAGTGCTGTCAGCTAAGTGGTGAAAAGGGACAAGGAGCTATGTCAAAAATGACATGCCAGCTTCTGCTGGTCTTGCAAAAGATATCTGCCGTGATGTGACTACGGCTGACATCCAGCAACATAAGTGGCTGGTTTCTGTGCTGGATTGAAATTCATCCAGCTCCCTGCGTTCACAGTGATGACTTCCAATGCTAATTCTCAGCGAGCCAGGCATGAAATATATTCACAGGCGTTCCTCGGTCAGGGCCCTTTGGAGTTATTTGAGGTACCTGTGATGAAAACATCTGTGCCACTTGCTTTCGTGCAGTTTTGTTCCCTCAGTTTCAATTATGCAGTCAAAGAATCTTTGGGCAAGAAAAAGGGAGAGAGAGAGTGAGTTTGCTGATCTAGTTCTTTTTTCCTTTTTGATAAGAGTGAGTGCCTGGTTGGATGCCAGAATAGGAGAAGCAGAAGGAGGCAGAAGCAAACTTTCATCTTCTGCAATGACACCAGGACTTGCTCTACTTGATGCAAATGAGGTTGTTCTGAAAGCATTCCCCAATGTCCTGTTGAGCTGCCTGGGGTCCCTTACCCCTTCTCTATCTGCATGACAAATAACGTGTAAGTTTACTGAGAGCACATCTGTGAACATAAGGGATTGATATGGATGCAAGCAGCATAAATGGTGTGAGTAAGCTGACTAGCAGAAGAAAACATACATACCTATATGGTGCTATGTTTATGTAATTTCCCACCTAATCATTACCTTTCTTTTTAGCTCCACAGCCATGAAAAATGCTTGTCTATCACAGCTGCGGTTCTATCTAATTATTTTTCACGGAGCACGTGTGCCCAGCACAGAGTTTGCTGAGAAAGGTGATCGGAGACTCAGAGATGTGCCCATGGTCACAGCCCAAGGCAGAGACCAGCTCAGAATCCAGTTCTTTTGCTATTATATGAAACATGGCTCAAAATAGCCCCGACTCCTTTCTAGCTCTCTGGGGGCTGGCTCTTCCAAGTCTTGACTAACTGGTTGGCTAATGCCTTTCCAGGAATTGAAGTAAGGCTGACACACCTATCATGTCCATGGCCGTCTTTTCTGTTTGGTTTAGAGTGCTGCAGTTGCCTTTGCCAGTCTTCAGACACTTCCCTGCGCACCCTCAGCTCTCAAAACTAATAGCTAATGGTTTTGCGAGAGACATCCATCGATTCCTGGAACTGCCTTAGACATCTTAGCTATTGTGGGAAATGCAGAAAGAGGTCTACTTCCTATTATTCCAAAGTGAGAAAGGCCACAGACACAACAGGGAGGCTGGAGGTAATCGTGCTGGAGTTCCTATAACTGCTTAGTCTCCATCCAGCCCACTGAACGTGTTCTAACATGTGAGTGTTAGCTCCCATGTCAACATGGTTGTCTGGGGACAGTGACCATGACTGCTTCCCACTGCTTAGTGAGTAAAGGTTAATATTTTATCCTAACATTCAGAATACTACAATTTGGGTTCAAATTAAATATCCAAATTTATCTTCCTCCCATACTACACACTTTCTTCATCTGACCAGCCTTCTTTTGCCCCTACTTTTGCTTGTAGGAGTGAATCTGTTTCATCCTTCTCTCCCTGTACACTAAGCACTTTGTTCTCCAACGTGTCCATGTGTTCCCCACCCCCAGAGCCTCTCTCCTCCATTCTCAACCTTACTCTGCGTCTTGAGAGTCCAGGAGCTCTCTTGCCTTCTCATTTCTCATCTGGTCCAACCAGCGGGAGAATCATAGAAGATCAGAGGGAAGATCATGGGGTGGCTTGCTTCCTCCCTGCGGGTTTCCACAACCTGACTGTGTCCTTCGACCTGTGGCCCCCATCCCTTTACTCCATGTTCTGACTGACTCTGTATTAGTTTCCTATTGTTGCCTAGTGTCTACAACACAGATTCACTATCTTACAGTTCTGGAGGTCATAAATCCTAAAATCAAGGGTTGACAGTGCTGCATTCCTTCTGGCGATGCTAGGGGAGGATCCATTGTCTTACCTTTCCCAGATTCTAGAAGCCATCTGCATTTCTTGGCTCATGAGCCCATTTTCAAAGCCAGCAGCATAATATCTTCAGATCTCTCTCTCTCTGACCTCTGCTTCTGTCATCATATCTCCCTTGACTCTGATCTTCCCCCTCCCTCTTTTATGCAAGAACCATTGGGATTATACTGAGTCTACCTCAATAATACAAGATAATTTCCCATCTCAGTTTCTTAAGTTAATGACATTTGCAAAGTCCTTTTTGCTGTGCAAGGTAACAGAGTTGCAGGGATTAGGACGTGATCGCCTTAGGCAGTCCATTATTGTGCATACCACACCCTCCTCCCTTTGTCCCTCCTTGTCTAGCGGAGGTAAAGATGCTCCTCTATTGCTAGTCCCAATGTATTTTACTAGCCATTGTGGTTTTCCCACTTGCTACCCATGCCTTTGTAGCAAGTCATTTTATTAAACATTTCTCAAATGAACTGTTTCTGCTGAGACCACTTCTCCTTATCACCCATCAAGACGGCCCTGAAAATGGCATCTACTTATCTAAGTCCCTTTCCAGAGCTACTGCCTCCCGTTTCCTCAAAGTTCCTGTCAGAGGGAATCTGTATCTGTCTCTGTAGTGGTTTTCTTGTGTTGCTGTTCACCCTTTGTCCAAAGGCCACTCTTGAAGAGCTCAGAGAATATTTCAGAAGCAGACCCCTGAGTCGACGGAATTGGAATTGATTCCAACTTTGCTCTCCATTACCCGACCTCCCCACCCCCTGAAATTTGCCAACTGGCCCCATGCCCCTCTGATCTGAGTGCCAACACACCATGTTATAATCTTCTATTTAGGTTTCTGTCTCCTCCTCTAGGTGATGAGATCCTGGAAAGCAGGTTTCAGGACTTACTCATCTCCGCATCCCTAGTGCTTAGCACAGGTCTATAATTTGGACAGACACCAGCTGGAAGGTGCTCAGAAAAGGAATATCCTTTTTCCTCCTTTTTCCCTTTTGGCTCTCATAACATTTTTTTGCTGAAATTATTTATTTAGTATTTGCTGCACTGTTTGCTATGGTATCTGTGTACCTGGTAATCTTTCCTTAGACCAGGAACTGTTTGAGGGTAAGACTCAGATGGTTTTTGCTGTGTATCTTCCATACCTGCTGAGAAGGAGGTACAAAGCAGGTACTATGTGAGGGGGTTTGGAATTGACTTGAAAGTTGTAAGAGCCATTGTTTATTTTAGGAGTTTCTCTTCATGGAATCACTATCCTTCTCCCTTCTCTGTCCTCAGTGCCCTAGTATTCTCTTGGTGCTGCTGCCCCTCTGATCACAGAGAAATCAGAAAGTCCCACCAAGAAACAAGCAGCTTCACACTACTAAAAGGAGGCTTTGTACTTTAGAAGAACAAGAGAAGGAAGAGGGAAATTTTCAGTACAAAGTTCTGGATTGTGGATGGAGAAATTTGAGGCTAGAAGAAGTGATTTGGGGAATGACAACACCCCTCAAATTGTGGTCTGTCTTTACACCAACTACCTCTTTCAGCCCCTTCTTCTCAACTTTCATCTCTTTTCAGCTCTCAGTTTACTCAGATAGAACATGAAGACACTATACTATATGATTTCTATTCTGCCTTGCAGTCCTGACACTCTAAATCCATCCTACCTCATAGATATTAACAGGAACAACTAAAAGAATTCAGCATGCTCAGGGGCCAACATTTCCGGCCAAAGAAAGGGGGTAGTAAGGGAAGACGGATGGCAGCCTATCCTTTAAGGAGAAAACTAGACTAGAATCTGTTCTTTATCTTCCTAATTGTGCATCCTCAGCCATTTATTTAACATCTCCATCCTTCAGTTTCCTCATCTGTAAAATGGGTGAATTAAAATCCAACTCATCATGTTAAGACAAACAAAACACACAAAAAACAAAATGCTAAGAATAGCACTGACATGTTGCCTTTAGTCAAAAATAACAGATAATTATGTTTCCACTACTATCTGGGCTCATTATTTTTCCTAGGATATTACTGTATACTCAGAAGAAACAAGACTCCAGAAGAGAAAGAGGAATAAGGAAAAGGAATAAATGGAAACCTGCCTGATGAGACCTGCTTCTGCTCCTGTCCACTAAGACATGACCAGCGAACGCTTTTTCACCGAAGATCCCTGTCCAAAAGGACAACCAGTAGCTAGGATGAAACACAACAGCTAACCTGATTTTTAAACACACATCGTTTTGGCATTCAGTTTTTTGTGTGTGTGCTCATGTGCATGTGTGTTTGCATGTGTGTATGTGTGGAGAGAGAGAGAAAGTTGGTTGATTAGGCTTTTCAAAAAGGAGACAGACTTGGTCGTTCTTCTTTTTCCTCCTGATTATTTCTGGAGGGTTGCTGTGTTTTCTTCCCACCTGTCTTAACTGCATTGTTCAAAGTGTCTTACAATCAATAGTGGCTCAGTCTGAGAACCCTTGGAAGGAGCCAACCAGAGACACTTTAGCCATCAGAAAGGATGGAGTCTGAGGCATTGGGCAAAGACCCAGGCTTGGGAAATCAACAGCCTTGTCGTTCTCCACAACTGCTCACATCATCGATTTTGCTGGGCCTTCTGTTAAAGCCCTTGACCCCTGAGACACAAATTAAATAAACAAACAGATATCAATGGCTTACCTTCAGCCTGGCACATTCATGCATATTGTCTCATTTAATTTTTGCAACAACCCTGTAAGTTGGATATTATTATCCTCACTCTATACAGGAAGAAAGTGAAGCCCAAACCATCTAAGAAAGAATGCCTCAGAGACAAAGCTGGGATTTGAACCAGGGCTCCTGACTGTACGTGAGAGCTCCCTCCCTAGCAAGCATTAGTAGAGGAAGGCTACAGAATATGCTGAGCCTCTGTGCGCTGAGAATAACCCCGGTTTGGGAAGTTTAACTCAGCATGTATTAAACTTCAAAAAGAAAGAGCCCTAGACCTGGAGTTAGAAGACCAAGGCTGGAGATCTAATGCTGCATTTAATTAGCTGCAAAATCTTATCCAAATCTTTTAACCTTTTCTGAGTTGAGATTGCATGAAGTCTTAAAGAGTCTGCTAGTTACTCTGCTCCTTTCTGAAAAAAAAAAAAGTGTGCACGGGGTGGGGGAGAATCACCTCAGGCAGTTCTATGTCATTTCCTTTGCGACACTGACAACTATGGATTGAGATGGATTGGTAGCTGAGCCAATAAGGGCCTTCCAAACCGGCAAGTGATAACCAATCCAATTACAATTTACTTGTGAGTGCAACAGGACAGTTGGAGGCAGCTAGCTAGAAAAGTAGATACCACTACGGCCAGAGCTGCTACTGGGTCTTTTCGGTAAAACTTCTGGCTAAAAGTTCTTGTGTATTCTGAAAGAACCAAGCTAATATGTATTCTGAAAAAACCTGTTTCTTCATGAAGTTAGTCACAAGAATGTCAAGAATGAAATGAAATAACATATATGAAAGTTTTTATTTATTTATTTAATCCTAAGGCAGGACGTAATCTTAATATCTTCCAGGCTTTGTGAGGATGAGTAAGACAAAGTCCCTGACTTCAAAGAGCTCACAGCCAAGTAAAGACAGGCCAGCAGATAACCCGTTTCACTGTAAGGATTCAAGCAAAATGGTAAGAGGGCAGAGAGGCAGTGAGTCATTCTTACCGGGCAGTCAGTATCCACCTATAAGGTCAAAATCAAGAAAATAAATCCCGTTGAGTCAATTCCAACTCATAGTGACCCTATACTATAGAGTAGAACTAACTGCCCCATAGGGTTTCCAAGGAGCAGCTGGTGGATTTGAACTGCCGACCTTTGGTTAGCAGCCAAGTTCTTAACCACTGCACCACCGGGGCTCTGCAGGTGCTATTAGTGCCTGGAGTCCTTGGGTGGCACAAACAGTTAATGCTCTAGGCTGAGACCCGCAAGTCGAGGTTCAAGGCCACTCAGAGGTGCCTTAGAAGAACGGTCTGGCAATTTATTTTTGAAAAATCAGCCATTGAAAACCTTAGGGAGCACAGTTCTCCTCTGACACACGTGGGGTCGCCATGAGTTGGAATCAACGCCACAGCAATTTGTTTATTAGTTTACCGTCAACACCGTTTATTAAATAACTGCTCGAAATCACAAAGCAGCTGACAGAAGTGGGAAATTAACCTAAAGCAGGCTGGCTCTGGAGTTCCCGTTCCTACCCACCATCGCCCACTGCCTTTAAAAGCAGCAAGACGATGGTCATAGGGAGGCAATGGTGTTCTGGGTGGAGGGAAAAACAAGGCAGACCCTGACCTGGTCATTATTTTCTTGTTTCCTTCTTTGCCCCCCAAAAACAGAGGATCAGAGTAGGAATTAAAAGAAAAGGGTAGTGTTCTAACCCTAGATTTGCTTTGAGTTAATTCCGTCATTTTAAGATATTTATTTAATGCACCCCTAAAAAAACGGTGCCAACTCAATTACGACATGCTCTTGATATTTAAATATAAAGAATATGCGCGTGTCTGAATTGATGCAATACCTTATTAGTAGTGTGGCCTTGGGTAAGTCCTTCTGTGCCTCAATTTACTCATCTCTTAGATGGGAAGGATAATGAGGTCCCACCTCCCAGCATCTTCTTAGTTGTGAGATGCTATATTGAACCGTGTGATAACTTGGGGAACAGTTGTAGACCCCTGATGTGCACTCTCTGCTCAGGAAGCCCTGGCTCACCTCAGTCCCATTGTTACCATTGAACAGGCTGGCAGAGATCACTGAAATCATGACACCCCTTCACTCTGTTCCTTTGCAGGATACCCACTTGCTGTCTGCACAAGAGTGGCCCTGGCTTTGTCCCCCAGTGGGCTCCACCTGGCTTTGCCCTTGTTACCACGCAAGAAAGATCAGAGGAAATCAAGAAGACTCTAAGTGCCGCTACAGGATCTATACAGTTTCCAAATACTCTCTGCTTGGGGCTGTGCTAGCATTTCGACATTTAATAATGCAGACAAAAGGCTCTTGTTTTATTAATTATTAATCCGCCTTTTTGCATTTCTAGGGACGGGGAGGAGATGACTCTAAGGCGGAAGAGAACGGGGCTGGGAGAGATAAGCCAAGGAACCAAGCCTTCCCGTCCTCTTTCCGCAGAGCCTCCTCCAGCTTTCATTCTGATCATGTCCTCGCATTCCACCGCACGTGACAGGCATTGTTCTTTCTCTCTCTGCATGCGTGTTCGCGCACACAGCGCGTGGGGGAAACTAACGTTTCCAAGTGCATCGATGGGTTCTCGACTAGGGGAACAAAACAGAACAAAACAAAACAAAAAACAGGTAGATTGGGTTCTTGAAAGAATTTCCTTTGTCTGGGAAAGCAGCAAGGAAGCGCCCTCGCCCCACCCCCTTTCTGTTTACGCTGGAGAAGGTAAAGCACAAACCCCACATGTGGGTCCAGACGTGATAATTTCCCTGTCAGCCATGTGGTAGGGAAATCGCTCTTCCTGCTAATTGCGGTGTATTAAGGGTTTTTTTTTTTTTTTTTTTCCAGCATGCCCACTGTTAATTCTGAGCAGCCCTCTCTCCTGCCCTGCCAGCTATTGCACGCTCGCAGCCGCGGCGCGCGCGCCCCCCTGCACTCACTGCCGCCTCCTGACCCACTGCGGGCCCCTGCAACCACTGTGGGCCCCCCGACCCACTGAGGGTTCCTGCACCCACTGCGGCCCCCTGCACCCACTGCCGACCCCTGCACCCACTGCAGACCAGGGCGGAGAGCGGCTGGGGGAATCTGTCAGGCACAGCTATTCCCATCCCTGCTAGCCGCAGCTCTCCCGTCTTGGCAGTGGAGCTCATTACAATCAGAGTGTGGAGACAATTATGGTTGCGTTGGAGTCACTCTCTCATTGACAGAATAAACATCTTTTCCTTCCATGATATATTCCCCTATTATCTTCCTAATGCGTCCCCTGTCCTTGAGAAGTAGAATTAAAAAATAATAATAGTAATGATAATAAAAGGAAACAAATGTTTTGCCTCAGTTGCCGGTGGTTTTAATTGTGTCCTTTCAAAACGCAGGAGGGAGGTCACTGTTATTGCCACTACTGTCAGAGTCTTCTCTCTGGGGGGAAGTGGCTAATGGAAGGGGAAACGGGGAGCCAAGCCATCTCCTCTGTGACCTTGGACTAGCTCCATAACCTGGCGGGGAAAATAAACACCAGCCAACACATCTAGGGCCCCAAAGAGAAAAACGTGTGGACTGGTGAGGGCCCTAAATAGCTGGTTCTATGGCAACAGAGGGTATATTGGTGGTTTAGTGGTAGAATTCTCACTTTCCATGAGGGAGACCTGGGTTCTGTTCCTGGCCAACGTATCTCACATGCAGCCACCACCTGTCTGTCCATGGAAGTGTGCAAGTTGCTATGATGCAAAACAAGTTTCAGCAAAGCTTCTAGACTAAAATAAACTAGAAAGAAAGGCCTGACAATCTACTTCTGAATATCGGCCAATAAAAACTCTATGAGTCCTAATGGTTCGATCTGAAACCAATCGTTGGAATGGCGAATGGCCCAGCAGTGTTTCATTCTGTTATGCATGGGGTTGCCGTGAGTCAGATGTCAACTTGATGGCAGCTAACAAGTACAACAACAATTCTCACAGATGGCAAAACTGAGTCCAAAAATAGAAAGTGACTTGCTTGTGATTTTGAAGTCAGTTAATACCAGAGCAGGAGCCAGAATCTCAGAATTTATATACCAGAATGAGTGCTATTTACACTATACTACCCAACACAATGGCTGAAACAGTGTGCTCAAGTATAGCAACAATTGTGAGGATGTCACAGGACTGGGCAGTGTTTCGTTCTGTTTGTACAGGGTCGCTATGAGTCGGAACTGACTGGACTGCACCTAACGACAACAGCAACAGCCCAAATCTCAGGCCTGAAAAAATCAGACATCATGCCTAAAGCATCCATTGTGAACTTGTAAAGCACTTGGAAGTCAATCAACATTGCTCTAGGATCCATATGCTTTCTTTCATAAAAGAAGCAGAAGATTTGTTCTCTGCCCTTGGGATTGCGTAATTATCACTAAGACACACAAGTAGAAAGTTTTTACTCCTTGTCCAAAAAGGATTCCAAGACAGTAGAAGCACCCAGAAGCTTCAACATGTTCTGTGCCCATTATCTAGATGGCAAAATCCAACCCTCGAACACGGTAGTCTAGAATCTTCAGAACCTGAACCCAGCCTGTTTTCCTACCTCATGTTCCACTATGATCTCCATGCACCATTATTGTCGATGTTGTTGTTAGGTGCCATTGAGTCTGTTCCGACTCATAGTGACCCTATGTACAACAGAACAGAACACGGCCTGGTCCTGCACCATCCTCACAATTGTTGCCGTGTTTGAAACCATTGTTGCAGCCACTGTGTTAGTCCATCTCACCAAGGGTCTTCCTCTTTCTCACTGATCCTCTACGTTACCAAGCATGATGTCCTTCTCCAGGGACTGGTCCCTCCTGATAACATGCCCAAAGTATGTGAGATGAAGTCCCACCATCCTTGCTTCCAAGAAGCACTCTGACTGTACTTCTTCCAAAATAGACCTGTTTGATCTTCTGGCCCCAAACCAAAACCACACCTGTGGCCGTTGAGTCTATTCTGACTCACAGAAACCCTATAGTACACAGTATAACTGCCCCATAGGGTTTCCAAGGAGCAGCTGGTGGATTTGAACCGATGACCTTTTGGTTAACAACCATAGCACTTAACCACTGTACCACCAGGGCTTTGATTCTTCTGGAAGTCCATGATATATTCAATACCTTCGTGTGCCCTCTCTGCCTTTATCTCTGGCTCCTGCTACTGGCCCCTCACAGAGAAACGCAGCTTCTTCAGTGTTCGCAGTCGCTTTGCATTATCTACAAAGACTATCGGACTTGAAGTCGTGATCGGAGTTTCAGCCCAAGCTCTTTTAACAAACTGCTACAATGGGCGCCTGACTACCAGGCATCAGATGTATGCTCTCATTTTTGTCCTCACCACAACCATGTGAGACCGGCATCGCAGTCTTTTTCTACAGAGGGGGAAGTGTTGTGAGTGAATTGTGTTCCCCCAAAAGAAACTTTGGAGTCCTAACTCCAGTAGCTGTGAATGTGGCATTGTTTGGAAATTGGATCTTTTAAGATGTTAACAGTTAAGTTAGTGTAAGGTCATACTGGGGTAGGATGGGTTGTCACTCAATCTGAGTGTTGCCCTTCTTTACAAAAACAGGAGAACAGACACACAGACGCAGGCTTTGTTGTTGGCGTTAGGTGCCGTTGAGTCAGTTCTGATCCACAGCCACCCTACGTACGACAGAATGAAACATTACCTGGTCCTGCACCATCTTCACAATCCTTACCATGCTAGAGCCTGTTGTTGCAGCCACTGTGTCAAAGCATCTCATTGAGGGTCTTCCTCTTTTCCGCTGACCTTCTGCCTTACCCAGCACTACAGAGGGAAAAGAAGAATGTGGGGACAGAAGCAGATTGGAGGTATGTATCTACTAGCCAAGGAACACCAAGGGTTTACAGGAGCCACCAGAAGCTGAAAGAGCCAGGTTCCCTGAGATCCCTCCCCCAGATCCTATAGAGAGATCATGGTCCTGCCAACACCTTGAATTCAAACATCTAGCCTCCAGGACTGTGAGACAGTAAGTTTCTCTTGTTTTAAGCCATACAGTTTGTGGTTTAAAATGGTGCCACAACTTTGTGGTGACAGTCTCAGGAAATCAATGCAGGAAGGTAGAACTTAGAGAAGTGAAATGACTTCAGTCACAGTGAATGGGAGACACCACTGTGGTTCAGAACCTGGCGCTGGAATTCCACATTGACCTGGGATTTGATCCAGGGTCCTTACTAGCTCAACTGTACACATCTATGTTGGTTGAATCACTTTCATGTCAATCCATTATGAAGAGTCCTTGGTCTCTACGCATGAAGTTACCACATTAATGTCTGCACTGGGTTTTTTTTTTTTGATGTTACATTGCTTGGGGGCACTCATTTAATTAACCGTTTCCCTAACTATGGACTTGTGTATTGTTTCTACTCTCACTAATATTATAAACAGCACTGTAATAAACATCCCAGTTAATAATTTTTTATTCTCCGTTTTAGATAATTTAATTAGGAAATGTTCCCAAAGTAGATCAAATGATATGAAGAGAGTTAGGTCCCTTGAAACCTACTGTTTTCCAAAAATATTGTTTTTTTTCATATTTTTATTGCCACCAGCAATGCATGAGAATGCCCTTATCATTACACTCTCATTAGTAACAACCAGTATTATTAAGCTTTTCTTATTTGATTGGCAAAGGAAAAAAAAAAGTTTCTCATTCCAGCTTTCATTGCTTTGATCATTAGTGTACGGGGACCTTTATCTGTATTTTTTATGGGCCATCTATACTCCCTCTTCGGGGAAGCATCTGTTCCTGGCAGGAGAATCAGTGGAATCTTAGCCGCAGCAGCCAGTAGGCTCTGGAATTAAGTCTTGTTGCTGCAGGTCTGATATGATAAGGCCCCAAAGCAGCAACACTCCCTCCTTCCTCCCACAAACCATCCGAATGCCCTACAATCCCCTGAAATTCATCCGTTCCCCACACTGAGATTAGAATTCTTTCCCATCCCAAACCTGCTTTTCTTTCTGTGTCACCTAAGACTCTCAGTCCAACATCTCAAGTTAGAAATCTCAAGTCATCTTTGATTCTTCCCTGAGGTCCCTATGACCAGTTAGCGCTAAGCCCTACTTGCTGTATCCCCTTTCACTTTTCTATCCTAGCTGCTGCCACTCTGGTTTAGAATATTGTTGTTTTCTGCCTGGAGAACCATACAGCCTCGTTATAGGACCTCTCTTCTTTTAGTATTGGCTCCCTCAAATCTATCGCAATGATAGTCACCAGAGAGATCTTTCCAACATAAATTTTCGCCATGTCATTTCTATGCTTAAAATTCAAACTCTCTAACATGACTCACAAGCCCTCCCAGGTGCCCGGGCTCCTTCAACTGCAGGTCTTCAGCACACCTCCACTCCCCTCCCCCCCCCCCCACCATCATACACATACTGACACTATGCGGTTTATTGCCTTTGGTCTTTTTGCCAACTTCTCCTTTTCACCTATTTACTAAAGTATCATGCTTTCCAGGAAGCTTATCCCAACACTTCCAGTTCTGGGTTGGATTTCTCTCATCTGTGTTTCTATATAATTCATACAAATCTCTATTGTTGCACATACAAAATTTTATTTTTATTGTCTATTTACATATTTGACTTTCATAAACCAAAAAACCAAACCCATTGCTGTCCAGTCAACTCTGATTGTAGTGACCCTGGGAGAACTGCCCCATAACGTATCCAAGGAGTGGCTGGTGGATTTGAACTGCCGACCCTTTGGTTAGCAGTTGATCTCTTAACACTGCACCACCAGGGCTCCATACTAGACTTCAAATACCTTGACTATGGATCTTTGTATCTGTAGTGCTTAGGATAACCAGGTCACAATATATGTTTGGTGAATAAATGCATGACCCAATCACGTTTTTCATGATGGCCTCCTCACATATCCCCACAATGTAGCCCTTCATTGTCCTCTGCTGCCATAATAGGTGCCTGAATCATTTATGCTTATCACCCATTTATTTTACGACCTCATGGACACTTAACCACAATCTTATCTTCAGAGACCACTCTGTTATCTCTAGTTTTCTTACCCAGTAACTTCAGCACATCCTGATTCTGAACAGAATTGCCCCAATATTAGGACCTTAAAATTACAGTGCTCTTTTGTGCTTTTTCCTTATATCTTCTTTGTATTCCACCCCTCCTCTTTGTCTACACCTGAGGACCGCTTTTCAGCTCCCTTGAGACTTCAAGTCTCTTGTTGTTAGTTGCCACTGAGTTAATTTTGACTCATGGTGACCCCACATGTGCAGAGTAGAACTGCCTCATGGTCTTTCAAGGCTGTGACCTTTTGGAGGCAGATCACCAGGCCTGTCTTTCGAGGTGTCTGTCCTCCAAAGGTGGATTCGGACTGTCAACATTCCAGGTAGCAGCTGAGTCCTTAACTGTTTGCATTACTCATTCCACCTCAAGTCTCTTAACCTCTCATATCCCCTCACCTGTCAAGCCCTTTTAGATTTCACTTACCTGAGCCAATATTTCATTAGCTTCTAGATTGCTCCCCAGAAACCAGAAACTTTTATCTCTAGTCGGTTGCTAATCCTGAGTTCCTCCTAACCCACCCAGTGCCGTCAAGTCAATACCCACTTTTTCTGTTTTCACTTTCAGACTACCGAGATTTATGGCGGAAAGGCATAAAAATGCACAAATAGGTAAGGCCAACCAGACATAAATGCTTTTCTCAAAATTCTGCTCAGTCTGCACTGTTGTTCTCTGTTCCCAACATCTTACGTTTTGACATTTATTCCTTTCTGGAGTAAGACAAAGATTAGACAGTCTGAGTAAAAGCAGAAAGACTGGGTGAGGAGATTGTTCTAAACTTTCTTCCATGTATTGATGACAGCACATATCTTAGTTCTTTTCCTAATCTTGTTCTTTCCCTTTAACTTTTCTAGATGTTCTTTCTTTCTACCTAAAGTTGCTGATTCTGCAGATTTTATTTCTAACTATAATCTCCTATCTTCATACATTCTTCTGTTTATATTTAGGGGTCAGGTAATTAAGAAAACACTGACTAGAAGCTCTGTGTGTGCACGCAGGGCTTGCCCCCGTGTAAGTGCCACTGCAGTGATGTCGCTTTGTCATTATTTAACAGTTTATTTCTTTGCGAAGAGTTTAAGCCCTTTTCCTGAGTCATCAGGGTAGGAGTGTGTGGATATTCGCTGGTTGCCATCATTCCTGGAATTGAGCAGCATGAGGGAGCTGGAGATTTCCATATATATTATGTAGATATTTACTTAATACTTATTTTCAGTGTGGCATTCCTCCCCAACCTTTACTGTGTTTCTATTCCCAAGTCTGGAGTCAGCATGTTATTCCTTAAAAATATGTCACCAAGCTGGAGCTAGGGTGAGGAAGGTGTAGATATTTGCTGTATGGGGATGAGGGATGGAATCTGGGATGGCATCTAACTGCTTCTTATAAAGCCTTGGGACCAAGGCCTCTCTTTTTAGACCGAGGGCTCACCACCACCATCCACAGTTCCTGGTTCCCCTGTTCTCAGTCTCTCTAGGGCTCTGCAGAAAGAAGGGATTGCTTCTCAACAGCATTCCTTCAGCTCAGCTCCACTTTCCATTTTTCACAAATATGTTGGTACCTTTCACCTGATGTTGTATTTCATCTCATTTTCTTTGTTTCTATGTATTCACAACATTTTATTCCTTTGGTTTTCATCTTAGAGGGGACTGCGGAGAGAGCAGAGATACATGATTGTGTGTGATCCGCCCTGTTTAACCAAAAGTCCTCTGATTATCTCTTTATGATCCATTCCTACAGGTGGAATTGTTAGCCCACAGGGCATGCACGTTTTACAATGCGATTCATATTGTCAAACGGCCAGTTTTACTTTATGAATGTTATTTTGCTTTCATATTATATAAAAAAAAAATTGCTTCTACTCTGGGGGTAAAACGTGATGGAACCAGGGAAGTTTAATCAATGCACTTCATTATGGTACATCGGAAAAATGAAACTGGTGTGATGAGATTACAACCCTGTAACGTGGTACTCCACTGCCGCTATTGCTGACACTGCGGATTGAGGAGCTGGAAGCTTTGTTGTACCCGAGGGTATTCAGACTTCAGCATCCCTGAGGATATCCCAGGCAGACAATGTGTCTTTACCTGTAGCGCAGATTGTTTGAAAGATAGATGGTTTTTAGGGGCCAATGATTTTGCATGAAGGCCTCACAAAAGCTGAAACAACTGGCAGAATCTGTCCAAAAGGAATTGCTGCAGTTGCTGAATTCTCTTTGTGTGTTAGGTAGAACAACGATGGGAAAGTGAAACTGGAATAAAAAAAAGAACCCCCCGAAATGGTTTGTGCTCAACTATTAACGTAAAGGTTTGTGGTTCAAACCCACCCGGTAGCTGTAGAAGAAAGGCCTGGCAATATGTTTTCGTAAAGATTAAAGCCAAGAAAACTCTGTAACACATGTGGTCGCCCAGAGTCTAAACCAAACTGATGGCAAAACAACAGGTAGTTTTTTTGAGACTTCCAAAGGAGGTGAAATCAATTTTCTTTTTTGCAAGGGAAGAAAGTGAAAGAAAAACCATTGGCATCTGTTTTGTTTGTTATTATTGCTCAGTGAACTCTACCACTAGCTTGTATTCAGGTTGTGCATATGTATATGTATGTACGTTGAGGGAAGTCACAGTGATTAAAAGAATAAAGTTAGTGGAATACAGGTTTAGGTAGGAAGGCAGAGCCTTATGTCTTATTTTTGGCAGCCAACAGTGTTGGACTGCCCAAAAGATGAGGATGTTTACAAGGCATCCTTGAAGATCAGTAGCCGGGAGGGGAATAAGAAAGGACTTTGAAGAGTGGCTGTTGCTCAGGGATCTCCCCGATAGGCCAAGCTGGGGAACTGACTAGGTGGTCTCTGTAGCCATGGAGACAACCTTCACTGACAGTGGTGAGGAATGAGCAATTCACCAGTGAAACTAATTCAGACTTCAATTAAAATATCCTGGAACACCCCACTTACATTTTCTGCTCCTATTGCTCTTTTTTGGGTTCTTCTTTACTCCTGTATTTCTCTTTTGTTTCTATTACATAATCATTTTTCTCTTTCAGGGAAAGATGTGTGAAAAGATAAGTGAAGGAGTCTTGTTATAAAGATGAGGAAGCTAAACTGAAGGAAGAAACAAGGGCACTTAACTTGGTAGGCAGGATCTCCTAAGAGCCCATGTCTTGGACCTAAGAATTGCTCAGTAAATGTGTATCGAACTGAATTAGAAGGAGTCTGGACACTAGAACCCCCTTTCCTTTGTATCTGCTCTAGATTGGATTACTACTATTATTATTTTGATCCACTCTCTTACTACCCAGCATGGTTCAATGAAATGTAATTATAGAAATATAAGTCAATTGCTCTACATTGTTCTCATCTTCATCGTATCCAGGAAAGGAACAAGGAGGAACACTATTTTAGTTCGTTAAAAGAAATGGGAGTCTAGGAGGTTAATGTAATGTTCCCCAGCGAACCATGCCTACATTTGGGAAGACAGGTGAAAATAAGTGCGTTTCTAATCCTCAAGGCTCTGATAATGTATCAGAAGGGCTTCAAGGTCCTTTCGTTCATTCTACATTATTTTTGTCATAATATGGTAGGTGGTCTGGAGCTGTAAAGATGGATTACACTTGAAACATTTTCTCATAAAGCTTTGCCCTGGGTCTTCTGGTATGCATATTTGCTTAGGTATTTTCTGTCTATCAAGAAAGGGGGCTGTTGTTCGAGCCTGTGATATATTAGATTATTCCCCATTTTTTTCAAGGGGTATTTGCTAAGAGAAATGTCTGAAAGAAGACATTTTAGGTGGGGCCAGTATCCACTATGCAAATTTTTCCACCCTCCTGTCTGAGGTTAGAGAAAGAAAAGAACTTAAAAATCACAGGGAATAGTGTCCTCACCTGTCATCAGGGCAATTCATTCTACAAACATTTATTGAGCACCTACCCCGTGATAGGTACTAATAGCTATGCCAAAAGAATACTTGTAAAACAACTGACTATGAACAAAGTGTGTAAGAGACACAGATAAAGAAAAACTCTACCTGGGGCTGTCAGCATGCTTCACAAAGAAGGCAATACTTAGAGCTAAGTCAGGAAGACTGAATAAGACTTGGCCACATTCAAGAAGGGAGGCAATTGTGTTCTGGAATGACACGCGAGAGGAAGATAATGAGTGGACATATTGACTTTGGCCAGAAGGCTGGCATTAGAAGGATCCTCAGAAGAACATCTGGTCCAATGTTACCGAAACAAAAATTTGAAGCAGAGAGAAAACTGGGCCATTTAAGTTGAAATAGGGTGGGCACTGCAGAGCCCTGTTCCCTAGTTCAATTCCACCTTTCCAAGCCTCTGAGACACTGCTAAGAAATTCTAGATTTCTATGGAGCACAGCTACCATTTAAAACATTCAGCCCCTAGTTGTTACAGTTGAAGACAGGAGGCCCAGAAAGGATAGAGCCTTTTTCAAGGTCGTTTACTGGCAGAACTGGGACTGGTGTCCGTTTCTTTCTTGTCAGGTGGCTCTTGCTCATGGGGACAGCAGATTCATGTGGCACATCCACCTTTCATGCCCTGTGGCCACCGGCTTTTGACTCTGGCTTGTCTGGCAAGTAGCCCACTGTGGGAGGACCCTGCTTAGGTTGGCCTGTTCTCTCCTCCTTGGTTTCCCAAGTTTGGAGATTGAGAAGCAATTGAATTGAGAGACTTTAGAGTCCTGGGACCTCAGTGGATGGTCTAACTTGTGCTCCTCCAGTGCTTCAGAGGCAAAACAACTCAGGGACTCAACAGAGAGGATTACTCAGGGCAACCAAAACCAAACCAGTGCTGTTGAGTCAATTCCAACTCATACAGACCCTGTAGCAATGTGAAAACAACCTTGAAAGAGAGAAAGAGCTGCAGAATCACACCTGGGTGAACAAGTGAGAGTAGGTTAATTCTAAAGTGGCCAGGCAAATGCTATTTTTTCACACATACACCCTGCCCCCCCCCCGCCACTTTTATGCGGCACATTCCTATGACATTGATGAGAGGAAGTCGTTTAGCACAACTCAGCTAACACTGCCTGAACCCCAAACACGTATCAGTTTCTGTGGTAGGTGCTTTCACAAGTGGTACCTCATTTGTTCCTCACAGGATGCTGTGAGGTTGGGACTCTTCTGGAGCTGAGGAAGCTGAGGCTCAGAAAGGTCAAGTGACTGCCTCAGATCACACAGCCAGGATGTGGCTGAGTTGAGGTTTGACACCATATCTGAATGACCTCATCCCTGTGCTGGCATTATGACCACAAGCTTCTTTCTTTCTTATTGTTAAATAAAATGTGCCTTCTTTCATGACAGAAAAATTAATTATCTGACACCTCAAGACATAGAAACATCTCAATTTTCAACCAAGGACAGATTTCTGAAAGGTGGGCTCAAGAGCTCTTTCTGCTTTATTTTGCATTTTGGGGAGGTGGTATGACAGTGAGTAAGAAGGAAGGATCCAGAACACGGCGTGTTGCCACACCTAGGAAGGAATGCTTTGCGTTTGCCTTAGACAGCAACACACGAGACATTTGAGCCTCAGGCCTGAGGCTGTCAAGAAGAGCTACAGGGCACAAAGGACTTTTGGCTTTCAGAGGGTTACCTGGAGCAGGCCTTCTGCAGCAGGCGTCCCCCTCTGCATTGCTGCCTGCCAGACCCCCACACTGCCATCCCAGCCGAGAGAGCACAGATCCAAGTGAGTCAGGAGCTTGACCCAGACCGGCCCCACAGATGACTGCTCCATCCTTTGGGCTGACCTGCCTGGCTCCTGATCACTATCTTTTTGGGGCCGATGGCCACTGAGACCAGAGCTGTGCAGTCTGTGGCTCCATGGAGGCAGGCTGTCTTTTTCCAACCCTGTTAGGAACTTAATTACAATTCCTTTCTCTCTGGCCACCCTTATCCTCAAACACGAGCTTTGCTGCATGTGTCCTCTGAGGCACTTTGAAGGTCTAGTTCACTGTGGAAGAAAAAAGAATAGCTTAGGAGGTCAGAGAGCATCTGCTGCAGCAGAGGCAAAGTGCTCATTTGCCTCTTGGGTTTCCGAGTGGGCTGCACCCCGGCTGGAACAGGTGGTCAGATGGGTTATTGGCAGAGCGGTTGCCAGAGATAACTGTGCCATTAATCCACATCCACCGGAGCCAGACAGGACTAATCCGAGGGGGCCCTCAGCCTCAGGCAGCCTGGAGTGAATCCCACATCTGAAGCCCTGGGTCACTTTCACATACACGGTCTTAGCTAGGTCTCCCTTTGCACACCAAGCTGCCTGCATTCCCCCACGCCCCACTCAAGAAACAAAAACAAGGCTCCCCTATTTCCCCAGGGGCACAGTAGTTTCAAGGGGCATAATTCTTAGTGTCTAACCTCAAATCCTTTAGTGTTACAAGATGATATGCTTTGTTTTTTGTTTTGTTTTTGCCTCTCATTGATGGGATAACTCATGGAGACCTTATTGTTCCGATCTTTAGGATGGTTCAGGTAGGAGAGTCACGACAGAGCACCAGGAGAAATTGTAGTTATTTTATTATTATGAGAGAAAAAAAAGATAAAAAAAAATTGTACCGGCCAGGCAGCTAATCCAGAACACTTCAGAAGCAATTTTGAAATGTAAGTGGTGCTTTACAAGTTGAGTCGTAGAGAAAAAAAAAATTCAGTCTTTTACATACACTTTGTTAAATGGTAAAATTAAGACTGGCACGGGGTTGTGAATGCCTGTTCCAGGACAGTTGTGTCCTCGTCTTCAATAGTAAAGTGGTACACCCAGAGATATGAAGGTACGCTGGGAGAAGATTATGTTTTTAGTTGGGGGTAAGGAGCTGGACTACCTCCCATTTGTTAGATTGTCATACTGGGGTGCTTCCCATGTTGCTATGATGCTGAAAGCTTGTTGTTAGGTGCCATCGAGTCGTTTCCAACTCATAGCGACCCTATGCGCTACAGAATGAAACACTGCCCGGTCCTGAGCCATCCTCACAATTGCTGAAAGCTATTCCACTATCATTTCAAATACAAGCAGGATCACCTATGGTGGACAAGTTTCAATGGAGCTTCTAGACTAAGACAGACTAGGAAAAAAGGCCTCGTGATCCAGTAACAAAAAATCAGCCAATGAAAACTGCTTGGATCACAACAGAGTATGATTCACTATTCTAGAAGATGAGCCTCCTAGGCTGGAAGACGCTCAAAATTCACAGTGGCTGCAACAATGACTTGAGTACACTGAAGATCGTCAAGGCAGCACAGAACCAATATTTTGTTCTGTTGTGCATGGGGTTGCTATGAGTTAGAGCCAGCTTGATGGCAACTAACAACAACAAATGGAGCTGGAAAAGGCCTCAGAGAGTGTCTGGGGGTCTTCACCTAAAATGGGAATACAGGGTAGTCTCAAGACATTTGCACTTGGAGCTCGTGGAGATGTCACAGGTGGAGGAAGAAAGATGGTCAAGAACACACAGATTAATCTGGAACCCCATATGACTTAAGTGTTTGACCTTAAAAGTTAACCCTTAATAGGTTGTCAAGGAATTGTGCCCAAGCTAGTGTCTTCTGGGTGCTAACAGTGGGCAACAAAGAGCTGTCAAACAACAAGAGTCTTCATGGTCAGTGGCAAGCAAAGGCTGGGCAAGCCACATCATGAGAAACAGGGCACGGCAGGAAAGGCATCATAAAAGTAGAGGATGGCGGTGAAAATTCAGAAAACTAGGGAACTAAGGAAAGGAGACAGCAGATCAGAAGCTAGAAGCTAAAAACAAAACCTGAGGATAAACCAGAGAAAATGCCAGGAGTCAATTCCCACAGAGAGAGGTACAACGGAGTGTCAAAAGCAGAATTCAAGAGGAGCCGTTGGATAGAGGTGGCCCAGCGGACATGGTTAGACAAAACCAGCTCTGCAAGGCCACGACCACCTGACAACTGCCCCACTCCAAGTCTCTCCTTTTATGTGTAGTCAGTCATTCCATGTACACTTCACAACAAGTGCCTAAGTTGTCAACCCTTGGTGATAGCCTGCCCGGTGGTTGCCCCAGACAGCTCAATGTTTGTGTCCGTTCTTTGCTTCCTGTATTAATTTCCGTGGACCCAGAACTTCTGGTTTTATATGACAAAATAAGCATATAGGTTTGTACTCTTAGGTCTTCTGACCTCTTCATACTCTCTATTGGTCTTCAACCCTACTGGAACCCTTGATTTCAGTGTCTCTGTGAGACTCCTCCAGCCATGACCAGTCTCAAAGAGCTATGCCACATCCCTGTCTAGAAGAGCCCTTGAGATTGTGAATGGGCTAAGTAACATAGCTTATATATCCAAAAATAGAAGCAAAGAGCTCTTGACGTATTGAAGACATTCAATTCAGTTCTTAGTGTGCTTAAGATGGCCACCCTCTGCTGTTCCACATGGCTCAGGCATGACCACAACATGTCATAGAAGGGACCAGTCAGCATCCTCAGCAGACAGTGTGCATTGTAAACACAGGGCACCCACCAAGGAGTGGCCCATTAATTACATTTTAAGCCTTAGCTTGAGTGGCAGGAAGAAAATCAGAGCCTGATCCAAATGTGTTTGAATTAAATTGTGCCCAAACTGAAAGCTTTGTTCTGGGAAAAATAGAAAATCAGAAAAGAGTTTACAAAACAGGGAGCCTGGAGCGAGGACAAAACTTTGCCTGCTTCTTGTCACACCAAGAGTCTTCAGCTAGAAGCCCAGCTGGGTTTGCTCTTTGACTCCTATCTTGGTGTAGGCATATTGGCAGAGCCTGTGGAATCAGCCTTTCTTGCACTGCTTGCCTGGAGATTTAGGAAGGCGTCTTCCCAAATGGAGGCAAAAGAAGTGAAAGAATTGGCTCAAGGACCGTGTGTCTTGATCAGGGGGAGAGTGTGTTTCTGGGTCCACCTTGGTGTCATTCGAGTGAGCAGAAACCTTCTCTGCCTGGCCCTTATGGACTTATGCCTGAATCCAAAGATGTAGTGGGTGCGTGTGTGTGTGTGCGTGTGTGTGTGTGTACACATGTGCAATACCAAACCCAGTAAGAGGAAGGGGGGAGGAGGAAGAACTGGAAGAGAAGGAGACGGAGGAAAACCCTAATAGAGCTCTTCCACATCTTAGGATGGTTTGGGAGCCCCAGGCAGCAGCACTGCTTTCTAGGCCATGTTATAGGAGGGACCACAGAAACCACGTACGTAGGTGCTTCCTTCACCTGAGTGCTTGTCAGGATGTACACACCAGACTGAGCCTCTGTGTGAACAACAACAGGCGGAGTCTTTGAAGCAACTTAGTAGGGCATACATTAGCTATTCAGGATGCCACAGCAGATTTGGGACATTGGGTTAGCAGACACCATCTCAGGGAGCCTGGCTGGGTTGGAAGAACCCTACCCCCTGCATCACTTAAACACTAAAAGGACTGTGTCCCTGAACACAAAAATAGATGAGAAGGGATCTTAACTTTGAGTCTGATGCCCTGACATGGTTAATATGGACAGAACCAAGGAAATCCTTTTCATTTTTTATTTTAACCCCACTTAGTCCCCTGCCTCCACAGCCCTTATCCCTGGCTGATGTTTGCTGGGAGTGTTGGATGATATTAGTTTTGCAACAGTTAGGCTCTGATAGTAATTCTTGCTCACAATGTCCCTACTGAGATGGGTCACATAGGTTTCTGCTCTTAATACTTCGTGAGGAACCATGGTAAACATCCCCGTCCACACTAGGTGTGTGTTATGTTAACTGCTGTGCTGATTTAAACCTGTTATCCCACAGGGAGAAAAAAAAAGGACAGGAAGCACATCCAGTCTTCATAAAGGACATTTAATAAGCATTGTTGGAGGATTAGGAACACCTGACTACCCCAAACTGCTAACTGCCACATAGCCAGGCTTACAAGAGGAACAATGAAAATAAATAATATTCAATGACAATTTGGCTGACAGTGGAATGGGGTCATAAGAACTAGCAGGACTGGTTAATGGGTGGGTGTGAGGATTATTGGGCTTGATCCAGGAGGTATGGCTGGAAGTAACGGGGCAAATTGAAGGAGGAAAAAGTGGGTTGAACAATCAGGAAGAGCAGGTGGTGAGCACTATTGCTCAGTAGAAAAGTCTCCCTGGAGAACTGATGGCGTTTCCCGAGACGTTGAAGACTAGACGAGGCAAAGACATAATATACACCAGGGATCAATTCTTCCCTGGCAAAGAAATGATCTCGATGATCTAATGGTCTTTCCTGTCTCTGATTTAATGACGAGGTACACAGCAACAGAGAGGGAGAAGATATGGCCTAGAAAGGGAATTAGGAAATTATAATTTAAGGAGACTTAGAGTGCTCTCTCAATTCTTTCCGTACTGTTTTGACTGTGACGCTATGTTCTGTTAACCATCAGACACCAGTTAAACATTTTCAGGAATTTTATAAAGTCCATCCACCTGGAAGTCCATTTGCTTCAACTTCAAAAATAGTCTTTGTATAAAAAGCACATTTCTTTCTTTTTAGGCATTTATATTTGAGCAGGAATACTACCAGAAGGAACTGCAGTTACAAAGCCCATCACCCTCTTGAAGCGTATCGTATGGAACGTGTTGTGACTGTAGGAAATAACTGCATGTAGTTTGTCATGGGCAGTTGCAGACAGACCTGTGATACTTCTAGGTCTCCATCTACACAGAAGAGCTGAAAGAGAAATATCATTCAAATCACAAAGGAGACGAATGCAAGGAATTGTCTAAAATTGGAATAAGCAACCTAACATATTCATAAGCCCTCTGTTGCTGGAGGTATGGAGGAAAGGCAGAATGTCCTGGATTAGTTATCTATTGTTGAGTAATAAACTACCATAAACTTAATGGCTTAAAATAACACACAGTTATTATTGCACTATTTCTGTAGGTCAGGAGTCTGGGTGTGCTTTAACTGGGTCCTCTGGTTTGAGTCTCACAAGTCTGCAATTAAGGTATTGTGTGGGCTGCATTCTAATCTGGAGGCTCAACTAGGGGAGATTCTGCTCCCAAACTCACTCAGATGCTTGGCAGAATTAGTCTTGCTGTAGTTTTAGGACTAAGGAACTCAGTTTCTTCCTGGGTGTCAGATGGAGGCCATCCTCAGTTCCTAGAGGTCAGCTGCAGCTCCTTACCTTGACGGGTTCCCCAGTATGACTGCTCACTTCATCAAGCCAGCAAGGAGTCTCCAGAACAAATCTGCGTCCAAGATGGAGTCTTATGTAACATAATGTAATCGTGAGAACCTTTGGAATATTCTTTAGGTTAGAAGCAAGTCACAAGGACAACCTCTACCCAAGGGGAGGAGATCACACAAAGGAATGAACACCAAAAGTCAGATTACAGGGGCCACCAAATACCATAAAATGTTTATCTACTGCTACAATTCTGAAGTTCTGCCTGGGTAGTTTAAATGACATGGTTATTTTGGGGGTCACAATAATATATTTTAAGACTTCTAGTTTTTCCAGAGATTTACTTTTAGAAAATTTGACTTCCATCAAGCTCAACAGTTTATTCTTGCTAGTTCTATTTTTACTTATTAAAATGATTTCAATAATATTTGTTCATTCACTTATTTAAGGCATTTTCATTAAGAACATTCTGTGAGTTCTGGCCTCAGTAAGATTATAATCAACTGAGAAAGACAAAAGATATGTGGAAATACATGTTCCATCCCTCAAGAATCTGGATTGTATCTTAAAGGAGCAGGGAAGATAGATGGAGCTTCTCATAGGTGTATACAGAAGGGGGAGAGCCTACGGGTTCGAATGACCAGGAAAGCATAAGAAAGATACATTTAACTGTGAATAGTTTAGACTCTATACTGACTAAATAATCAGAAATGCCTATAAAAATAGATGCATAAAGCAAGTTCATAATGACAACTATCCCTTCCCTCTCAAACCTGCTATGTCGTTGGTGGGATCCTTCTACAGAAGGCCAGTCTCTTTGCTTGCATCTCTTTTGTTACCCAGCTCCTGTCTTCTCAAAGGTCTGAATCCATCATGTGTTCCTTCTATCTCCTAAATATTCTATCTCATTTTCTCACCTGTTTCCCATAGACAGTTCAATGTGCTCATATCTCTCCCATTTCAACGACACATAAAAACTAAAAAAAAAAAAAACTTTTTTTTTTTTTTTTAAATTCCTATACCCCCCTCCAAGTAAAACCTATTTCTTCTCTTCACAGCCATAGTTCCTCAAAGAATAGTTTATACTCTTGGTCTCTCTTACCTCCCCTCTCATTTTGTCCTCAGCGTGCTCCATCACTCCCTCACATTCATCTCTAAGCTCACTGAGAATCTTTGATGTTAAAGGCAGCGTATACATTCCAGTTCTTTGTTTTCCTTGAACTCTCACTGCATTTGACAGAGGTGACCACTGTTTCCTTGAAATGTCCTTTTCTCCCGGTCACCAAATCACAACGTTCTTCCAGTTTTTCTTCTCTCTTTCTAGCTGCTGCTTCTTTGTCTTCTTTGTAGGCTCCTCCTCCTCGGTTGGCCACTACATGTTGTGTTGTAATCTCTCTCCATGGATCTTCTATAATTTATATAATTTCTCACGATTAGACAACTTGATTGTAAAACATCATCTGAGTATATACATCTTTGTTTGCTTTTTTATTTGTAACAAATTGATAGAACTGGGAAATTTTTACTTTTTTATAAACTGAGCTGTTTCAGTATATATCCATGTGATTTCAAACCTCTGCTCCATTGCTGTCCCCCTTCCTTGCTTTGATTTCCAACTCCCCCCTCCAGAAAGCCTGTTCTACTCCCCCAGTAGGAAGTGATCTTTTCTCTTCTGAATTTTCTTGATCTTTTATCTGACTCTCTTATGCCATTTATCCCCTTTAACCTTGTATTATAGTTATTTTCATCTGTATATCATTTCCAGAGGCAGTCCCAAGTTGTGTCCATCTTTGTATTTCCAAGTAAATCTGACAAGACACTGGGTTGGGATCTCTCCTAGGGCCAATTCATTCACGCTTCTGATTCTCAGTTTCCTTGTATATAAAATGGGAATATAACATCAATTTTTAGGACTGATGTGATGATGAGAGGTCATATACATAAAATTACTAGCACAATGACTGGTACATTATAAGAATTTGATAAATATGGAAACTGCTATTGTTATCATTAGCAATAATAGGTAGAAAATATTTATTAAATGAACAAAAGGAAGGGTGGATGAATAAATATGTATGAAGAAATTCCTTAAGGAAAAAAATAATACCAAACAAGGAAATAAAAAATAGTCTGTCAATCATCCAATTATTAACTTTCTTTTACTATCTGTGACTTAACCTATACAATATCAACTCTTAAAATGTCTATGTATGAAAAAGTAAAAATACACTAAGTCATTAGGAGGTTCCTTAATAAATCTTTCTGTAGCTTTCCTCATCTTTTCTACTGCCTCAAAAGAAGAGAGTGCATCAAGTCTTGGTAGCAGACTCTAAAATGAGATTTTAGAACCTTAAAGTAAGAAGAATTAGAAATTATTCAAAGTTTTAAGTTGGGAATTACTTTTATCCCTGTGGACTTAGATTCAAATCTAGACTTGCAAATTAAAATGGTGCTGAATGAAATGATTTACACTTTGCATTTTCTTAGGACAGTTACCTTATATGCTCTCAGTGACAGGGTAGTTTTAAAAGATTTATACAACTGTGTTTGCAAGACTCAATTGCTTCTCTCCATGAGCATTCATCAGTATATTTTGCAAAATCATAGTCAATGCAAAACTGCAGCCCACCTCCATTCCTTTCACATGTTCACCTGTGAAAGGTCGGAGCCTGATTTCCATTCCATATTCCCCTTCCCATTTTAATAGTCTAGGCCTGGGAGAGAAAACATCAGAATAGAAATTGCTTCTAGAGAAAGTTGCAGTAGTTGATTGTAAGTGAGGACTTCCCTGTCTTTGGTTCTTTACGGTTGCTGATGAGGATGTGGAAAATTCAGAGACATGCTCTGTATTTCACATCTGCAAATTTATTACCCAGGTAGCAGCATGTTGATGTGCATGTCTCCTTACAGATCTCCAAAAATGAATTTCCTGACATTTAGCTCTTAAACAAAATGTATATGTGTTGCCTGTCAAAAGCGGGGTTATTTATATATCCTGAGATTCACAGGTTCCAGCAGCTAATCTTCAAGCCTATTACTTGATGGGCCATTATGGACAAGATTTACTTGATATTTGTCCTTTTCCTAAATTTGCACATTTATTTAAAATAGTATCCTGGGCTCTCAGTTGAGGAATGGTCTCTAGACCTAGTCGTTTTATACCTGGATTTTTGCCAAACATTGATTGTTCAAAAGATAATGGCATCCAGAGAAGCAACTTAGAGAGAGGAAAGAGGCAGAGCAGCGGCTGTAAGTTAAAAATGGCTAAAAAGGCAGTTGGCTTTCAGCCGAGGAAAATACGGAGTAAACACAGCTAAAGCAGATGGAGAATAGAAGAACATTCAAAAATATTCTTGCATCTTACAATACACAAAGAAATTGTGTGCTACCATGGCTTATCTTGTCCATCCTCCCCCAATGCAGGGAAGTATTTAGGGCAGTTGTTATTCTTCCCACTTGACAAAGAGGGAAACAGATGATGAGAGACAGGTGATTCAGGTTGCCCCAAAGTCTTAGGCCAAAACTATGTTTAAGTCTGAAGTGGGCACTGTGCTTCAGGAACCTGGCAAGATGACAGTTTTGTCTTCAAGTAGCCAGCACAACGAGAAGTGGGAAGGCAGAATTGAAAGTGAAGAAAACATAAATTTGACATATCTAGCTATGAAACTGAGACCAAAGATCGGACTTTGTGGGAAAAAGATCTGAGCAGGAGCTTTGGTTCTCCTGTCACCTAGCTCTATGAACTCAGACGAGTCCCTTTACCCTGCCACAGTTCAGTTTTTCTCATTTATCAAATGAAGGGGTTGGCCTGGTGGATAACTGAGGTCCTTAAAAGCTTTAAGAATGCATGATCTGTTTTTTCAACGTGTTTTTGACCAACTATGTAGGCATCAGAACTAGGTGCTGGAAATACTAAGAAGAATAAAGAATGGGAAAGGAAGGCATATCCCCTGGGTCAAGAAGGGTATGTGTAATGGGTACCTAACCATTACAGTGGGGAAGGGACACAGAGGGCCCCCAGAAGGAGAAGATGTAAAATCTTAGAGGAGGCATTAACTTGGTAAAAAGACGGATGGGAATGCCAAGAGAACAGCTTTTAACAAAGTTAAGGAGGGCTTCAGATTAAGGCCTAGGCTTCAGAGTATTGGATAATACATCTTCAAAACTCCCATTACCCTGCTTAAAAAAAAAAAAAATTAGCTTCCCCAAATGCTCTCACCTGCATCAAGAGGGATGAAGAGGGAGCTTGTTGCAGTAGGTATAAGTCCTCCTTCTCATACAAAAGCTGAGAGCAAACCACACCTCCCTCAGGTCTTGTGCCCATCGTTGACAGATACACAACCCTCCCTACACCATAACCCTCAGAGCCTCATCCCCACTCTTTGCCTTTAATCCACCAGAAGACCCTGGCTCCAGGTCACCTGTTCCCTCCTGTGCTTTAGTCTGCACCAGGCTTTGCACAGATCCCTGTTTCCATATGCGACTCCATTCCAGTTCTTGCAACTTGCCACTTAGCCCTCCAGAACTGACAGTCCATTCTCAGGAAAATCCTTTTATCTCCTCACCTTGTTCTCTGAGTATTCACTTCTCCTCCTTGTGCTAACAGAAGCCTTGTTCTCTCCTGAGGACCCTGCTGTACCTGCAGCTTTCCCAAGTGGTGGCTGTTTTTTGTTTGTCTGTAGGTTTGTTTTCCCCTACAGTCACCCCACCACTGGGCCTGAATTTGGGAGCAGGAGAGATGCCTTTGTTTTTCATTGCTACTTCTAGCACATTTTTCAGCCATTCTCCCTAAATTCTCCCAGTTTTGTCTCACGTCATCAGATTATATCATCGGGTATCCCAGTCGTTGCTGTAATCTACAGATTCTTGAGTCACTACTGGTCATCTCTGGATGTTTTTAACTCCTGACTCACAGTCACTATCTCCAACAGCACTCCTGTCTTAATTCTAGGAGATTCCATGCACATATAGACATATCCTTACCACAATCTGGACCTAGTTCCTTAGACTTCTCTTCTCCAATGATCATGTCCTCCATGATCCAACTCTGTATCAGCCACGGAGTTCTATTTTTGTTACTTTGTCATTACCAGTAACTGCAACACCTCCATGCACCCCAAAGTTCTGATCACCGTCTTGTGTCTCTCCAGCTTATTCTTTCAGTGCTTCGACTCCAAAAATCATTTGACTTTCCCAGAAACTCCAAATTCTTGATGCAGTTAATTTTTCCCTTCCCTCATCCCCTTGATGTCCCTTCTTCTCTTCTAACTGACTCAACTTCCATAGTTAGGGGTTATGGTCACTCACTTGCACATCTGCTCAACTCCTTTGCCCTTCCTTTACTTCATAGAAATCTCTTGGCAAAACCAACAACAACAACAAAATACATTTCTGTCAAGTTGTTTCTGACTCATGGCAACTCCGTGTGTTGCGGATTAGAACTGCACTCCGTAGGGTTTTCATGGCTGTGAGCTTTCAGAAGCAGATTGCCAGGCCTTCCTTAGTGCCTCTGGATGAATTCTAACTACCAACCTTACTATTAATAGTTGAACTTTTGGTCATTCACGCCACCCAGGGACTCCTCGCCTACACTTAGCCTGTGTCTATTCAGCTAAGTATGTCTGAAGAAAAACTATACAAACTTCCTCACTGATTCCACTTTAAATTCATGACCAACAACCTTGTGTGTCCCTTAATGTCACCTGGCAATTTCCCTAGTATATTCCCTTTGCCCCTCTCCTAGAAAAATATTTCTCACTTTCTCTTTTTTCCTCAAACCACCATTATCTCCTCCACTATTCTCATCCTTGGCTGATTATCTTGCTTTCTACTTCATTAAGAATATAAAACATATGACAATTTGAAGACTCTTCACAACCCCCCACAACTGCTTTGCCCACTCGCCAGTATCCACACCCATACACTCAGCTTTTGTGCCTCTTATTGGTACTACAGAAGGACTGTCTGTCCAGTTGTCCTTGTGCTGCTCCAAAACCAGTGCCTTCAGTTGTTCATTAGATGCAATCCTCTCACACCTACTCGAAGTTGTCACTCCAGCAATTGTAGCTTCCTCCTGGATTATCAATATTTCTGCTATACTAATTATTCAAATTATACAAATAATTTCAAAACATACACATAGGTGGCACATGTGGTTTAAGCATTCAGCTATTAACCAACAGTCTCATGTTGACAAAAGGTAGGGTTGCACAGCCAATTATTGTAATTGCTGTCAAAAAGTGGTAACCTGTAAAAAGTAAAATTGGCAAAAGTTGTGTAATAGATATATTTACAATAAGGACAAAAAAGAAAAGAAAGGCTAGCTGCTGAGACTAATTATATACAACCAAAAACCTCATGAGATTTGGTTTCTTGGTTTAGAGTTTAGGGTTATGTTTTCATGAGACATCCCAATTAATTGACCTAATATCATATTCAGTGTCTCTGTTCTACCTTCTAGTCGATGCGTAGTGACTGGGGTCTTAAAAGCTTGCAAAGAGCCATCCAAAGCACAGCAATTGGTTTCTATTCACCTTCAACAGCAGAGGAAGGACAGTCAGGAATAGAAGGAGGATATGGAGTATGTGGCTAATTGCCTCCATGAAGAACTGCCTCCTTTGCCATGAGACCAGAAGGACTGGATGGTGCCCAGTTATCATTATGGGACATTTTGATCAAAGAACATTTTGTCCAAAGGTTAGACAGGTCTATATAAAAAAAAACAATAACACATATGGGAAACGTGCTTCTTAGTTCAATCATGTATACTAGACCAAATGGGCAACACCTGCCCTAAAGCAATGACAGGAAGGCAGGAAGGGACAGGAAAAATAGAAGGATGGAAACAGGGTACCCAGGATAGGGAAGGGAAGAGTGTTGACACATTGTGGGGATTGCAACCAACGTCACAATCCAATTTGTGTACAAATTATTGAATGAGAAACTAATGTGCTCTGTAAACTGTCAGCCAAAGTATACACACACACACACACACACACACACACACAGAAAGATTCCATAGCAGAACCCTGATCAAAAGGGGGAAAACGAAGAACAGAATTTTAAATTTTCAGGGACTCCAGATTTCCCGGAGCCATGAAGGTTGGATGAACCCCTGTATATATTGCCCTGAGATAATCTTCAAACCCTCAACGAAAAATATTCCCTGAAGTCTTCTTAAAACCAAACAATAGTTTAGCTTAGCTAGCATTTTTTTTTTTTTTTTTAGTAAAAGATGTCTTTCTTGAACATTATGCTCTTTTAAGAACTATCTATGTGTGATCAAATTGACAACAGCAACTCGAAAGATTAGATAAGAACCTTAGGGGACAGTGAGCTTATGTTAATGGGAGAGGAGCAGCTCAGAAAAGGGAGATGAGAATGGTTACAGGACTTTAAGTATGTAATCAGTGTCACTGAATTATACGTGTAGAAATTACTGAACTGGTGTATGTTTTCCCATGTGTGTTGCCAACAAAATAAATAAAACTATATATATATAAAATACCAGTGTGGTAGCAGTGAAGGTGGTGAGAAGTGATTGGGTTCTGGTTTTATACCACATTGGTCCAAGCCATCATCCTCTCTCAGCTGTGTTATTGGAACAGCCTAACTGCTTTTGCTGCCTTTACTCTTGCCCAGGTACAGTCAGTTCTTAACACAACAGTCAGTGTTATCATTTTAAAAGGCAAGCCAGATCATTTCTCTGCTCAAAATTCTCGAGTGGTCCCAATTTTACTCCGAGTAAAAGTCAAATTCTTTTTGATGGCCTACTTGTTCCTGTGTGATCTGGCTCCCTGTCACATCTCTGGCCTCATGACCTGCTCTTCTTCCCGGGCTCATGGCACTCCACACACACTGGCCTCCTCACTGTTCTTCCAATATGCTGAGCATGCTCCCACCTGATGCTCTTTGTCCTGGCTCTTCAAGTTTATTTCTACCTGGAATGCTCTTCCCCGAGATGGTTTGCTCTTCACCTATTTCAAACTCTTGCTTAAATAACAATTTCTTAGTAGGGACTACTTTGACTTCAGTATTTTGTTTTGCACTCATCCCCTATGCCTGCATTCTTGATCATCCTAAGCCCTCTCTATTTTTTTAATCTTCTTTTTTTTTTTCCCCACAACACATATAGTTTTTTTTTTTTCTTAACAAGCTCTATAATTTACTTTGGATTGACCCAGTGGCCACAGCAATGGACTCAAACACAGCAGTAATTGTGAGCATGACGTAGGACTGGGCAACATTTTGTTCCGTTATGCATAAATTCACTATGAGTTGAAGCCAACCCAATGACACCTAACCACCACAACTAAATGATTTACTTATTCGTTTGGTTTATTGTTTATTATCTGTCTCCTCCCCAGTACATTATAAGCTCCACCAGGGCAGAGATTTTTGCTGTGTTTACTTATGTATCTTAAAATGACACCTGACTCTAGGGCTGGATTATCAAGTTTGTTTTAGGTTGATGGAGACAGAAGTGGGGGCCAGATTATAAAAAGCCTTGAGCAGCATACTAATAAGCTTGCCTTTTTTTCCCAATCACTCTGGAAATCTCACAAAGGCAGTGAAGTAGAAGATTGACATGGCTGAGTTTGCATCGTTGGAAGGCCGTTCTTGTTGCAGTGATTCAGGCACAGAAGACGGATGACTGGCCTGAGGTTGAGGTAGAGATGGCAATAGTGGAGAGAGTGAGGTAGTTCTACTAAACAGTTTGCAAAAGTAAAATAAAAAGGACCTTTATGTCTTGGGTAGCAGGCCACATGGTAGGGCTATCACTGAAATAAGGATTAGAAGAGGAAAAATTGGTTTAGGATCAGAGATGCTTGTTTCAATTTTGGTCAGCTTTAGTTTGGTGGGACAGTTCTGGAGGCATTTGGACCTCTTGATCTACTATTTGCCCTGTCACTTACTATGTATGTTAGCTTGTACAAACTACATGCTGTCTCTCTCTCTCTCTCTTTTTTTTTTAAATCTGTACAATGCAGTTAAAGTAAAATATTACTTACATCAGAGGCTTTATATTATAAAATTAGAGATAACACCTATGAAATGGATGGAAGAATAAATGCCACGTGGTAAACACCCAATAAATGTCAGCTGTTAATATGATCTCAGGAATCATTTGATTATAAAGCACATTGAAATTATACCAAAGCCAATAGCACATATTATAGAAGGATACAAGAATAGCACATGGAATGCAAGCACTCAGGGCCTGGAATAAGGGGCCAGAAGGCAGTGGAAACCAAGGTATCTGCTCTCTGTCTCTGTCTCCCTTCCTGGGGCCCTGTAACCTTTCATTTCTCTCTCTGTCACAGCCTCTTCTCTCTATTTCTATGGCTCAGACATACCCTGACCTTCCACATCCAACTCAACTTTCAATTTCATCTCAAGTCAAGCACCCAGAAATGCTAGCTAGAATCTCTAAATCCCAAGTCCCAGTAACCAGGAAGGTAAATCTGATTGGCCACTAGTCCAGTCAACTCATCCAGATGGGGTCATGTGACCACTGCCTGCACTGTCAAGTTGTACTTCCTGCTTTGGGGTACACTACACTGATAAGGGATGATAGGGTATGTGGCCAGGGAGAAAAATAGGCCAAATTCACCCCACAGACCATTTGAGCAGTGAGAATCCAGCTCTTGGAACCTGGAAGACTTGAATTCAAATCCTAACTCTCCCACTAATTGGATGCATGACTTTAAAAAGATCATGTAACCTCTCTGTGGTGCAGTTTCCTCACCTATACTGTGCTCCCTACCTCTCAGGGAAGCTTGGAGGATTAGGTATGATCAGACACGTGTTTTGTAAACTAAAACACAGTGCACGTGAAAAGGGTATGGTTAAATCCTTCAATTCTGAAGAGTTTGGATGTGGAGAATATCCCTCTCATTTCTTCCTGAGTCTGAGAAAACTGCTGAAATGATCTGCTGTAAAATGACCCCCTTTCTGCCACACTCATTGCTCACAAATTCTTCATAAATGCGATGTGAACATTGAGATAGTAAAAGGGAAAAGATGGTGGCACCTCAAAAATTTTTTTCCTAGTGAATCGAAAAGCTATGCCCCCCAGCCTGTCTGAGGACTTGGACAAAAGGGGCCCTGGAGCTCTGTCTGGAGCCAGGTGTGGACATAGCAAACGTTTGCTGATCCATCCTACCTGTCACCATTCAGTAACCATTCCTGCCTCTTTCCTTGAATCAGGAACATGCTAACACCTGATTACGAGTCTGAGAAGAGTGGCTGGTGGGACATAGAATATAAACTATGAATTCCTCACAAAACTCATGGAGAGATGGAGGGGTGTAAACAGAGCAATATTAAAATACATCTGTTATGGATGTGTGCCTGGAAAAAGGCTTGTCTTCAAAACCAGCCCTCTGAAATTTCCCCTGGTCCCCCAGTGAATGAGTCTTCGCTCGAGCTCTTCTTAAATGGCAGCTCCTCCGTGACACCTTTCCTGACTGTCTCATTCTACTCCACCTCCAGATAGCCCTTCTGTGAATGAACTCTGACCCTACACACACTGCTATAACTACACATACCACATTGTGTTGAAATAACTTATCAGCCTGCTGTCTTGATTAGGTTTGTGTGTGCTTCAGGGTGAGTATATGGTCCTGTTCATCTTTATGTCTTCAATATCAAGAGCGGCACTTACGGCTCATTGACCTTGAAACTAATGTGGACCTTGGTGGAAAAACAGGCTATGCTGCAAAAAAAAAAAGGGAGGGTTTGGCATTTCACCTGTAAAAATCAAATGCAAAGGCACAAAGGTAGAAATGGGCTGAAAGTGTCCATAGAACTTGGTGGAGGAAGAGGGAAATAACAACACTGACTAGTCAGAGCCAAACCTGCATGTTGGGGCAGATTTGTGACTTAAAGTCATTGGCACAGAGGGTCAATGAAGACCAGTTAGTGGACTCTCATCTAGGCCCTTTGGGATCATTGGGCATTTTTCTACGAGAAAATTTTTATGCAATCATAATAGCCAGAGTGCCATTCTTTTGGATAAATCAAGATTATTTTGTACAGATCTATGACCAGCAGCCTGAAAGGTTGGCCATTTTTACTGAAGGAAACTTGTTTTGCCAAAACCACAATGTGGGCAATGACTCCAGACAGGATCTCAGATGTTATTCCTGTCCTCATCATTTGCGTGGCCTCTCTCCTGATGACCATTTTAATCAGGAATAGAAATTGCTCAGAGGGTACTTGAGTTACATTTTGAAGATGACCTAGAATTTAGAGCACTTGTCCAAATAGTCAGATGCACTGGAGAGAGAGGAGTTAATCAGGATTTCAGTTCTCATTTCTGAGACATCGAAAGAGCCTCAGAACTGATTAGGACTCCCTTCTAGAGGATAAATGAGTACCTGCACCCGATCACAGCTGTAGGGACTAATAAAGCAAATTCAAGGTAACACAAATCTTCTTCCTTTAAAGGTTTTGTTTCTTTAACTTTCCTGTGCATTGCCAAGAATAGGGTGAATTAGATACTACATTGGCCCCTCTCTTGATTCACTGGATGTCCAGCCCCTTGTTCGTCACACAACCATGGGCCATGTCATAACAGAATCACAGCCCAGGCCCAGGACACAGCCGTATCTACCAGGCAGACCAGAGCACAGGGCTGGGCAAAGGTGGGAGCCACATCATCAACCGGGAAGGTGTTAGAGGGAGCTGCCCAAGTAATAAGTTGCCAAGTCTGAGGGGCAGAAACTTGGAAGACACCTGAGTTCTGAGACAGAAACTCTAACAAGAAAGGTGCAGGAGCTGGGCTCTAGGCCCAGTAGAGCCTACACCAGTTTCCCAGGGCAGATTAGCATGAAAAGAAGGTAATAATTGTTTATACAGCTTCTGCTAAGTAGCCAGCATTTTGCTTCTTTGCAATTAATCTTGACAATGATTCCACAAGGAACTTATTTGCACCATTTCACAGATGAGAAAACTGACGTTCAGAGAGATTAAGCTCTAATGTCTGGGAAAACCCAAATCACATTTTAATTCCTTGTCCTTTTGACTCCAAAGTTGCTGTTTTCCACCATACGGTGTTATTTTCTTAAACATAGACTACATCGTTAAAAAGGATGGGACAAATGTTTATTTAGCATCTACCAAGTGCCAGGACATACACACCATACCATGTGCCAGGAGGAGCCCTGGTGCCCCAGTGGTTATGAGCTATAGCTGCTAAAGAAGAGGTTGGCAGTTTGAATCCACCAGCTGCTTCTTGGAAACCATATGGGGAAGTTCTACTCTGTCCTGTAGGCTCACTGTGAGTTGGAATCAATTAAACGGCAACAACTCTGGTTTTTTGGATTTTTTGTGCCAGGAGTCCCTGGATGGTATGAACAGTTAAAGTGCTTGGCTACTTACCAAAAGGTTGGAAGTTTGAGTCCGCCCAGAAATGCTTCAGACTAAAATCCTGGAGATCCACCTCTAAAAAAATCAGCCTACGAAAACCCTAGGGAGCACAGTTCTAATCTAAAACACACAGGGTTGCCATGAATCAACTCAAGAACTGGTGTGTGCCAGGAATTGTTCAAAATATTTTGTGTATCTTATCTCTTTTGAATTCTACAACCAATCTATTGCATCAAGATTATAATTTCCACCAATAGGTGAGAATTTTTACTAGTACCCCAACCACCTCACTCTTTTTATCACATGGCAGATCCATAACCTCCCTCTTCTTTGCATTTGACTCAGGACTTCAAGACCTCATGGACAGGCAATTCTTTGCTCCTATCTGACCTGAGAGATCCTGATGGGCAAGGTTCAGTGCTTCAGGTCTCCTAGCCTGATTCTGACTGGGAGTCTCAAAACAAGCCATGGCAACCCTGGAAGAAGACCTGTGCCAAAAGGTGTGGGAATTCATAGGTGAATTTTTTGCTTCTGTCTCCATCAGTCCAGATAACAAGAAGAAATAAAGAACACAGTGCATATTTTTACGCTTGTCTTTCCATTTAGGTTCAATTAATTATTCACATTTCATTGCAGCAGGCTAGTATCAGTTAAGACTCTTAACAGTTCTCACAAAAGGCAAACAGTGAATTTAAGTATTCCCAAGTTCAGGGAAATAGTTGTGGTCTTCCAGGTCTGGAGGGGAACTGAACCTCACCAGACTATATAGCAGTTTTCCAAGACTTGCTAAAAGAAGACCTTTACATGATGGTTTGGTTTATGTATTTTCCACTTGAAATTCAAGGAGTTCAACGTTCTATTATAAATATGTCCCACATCTGGCTTTAAGGATAATTTTGAGCTTATTTTTAAAGGATAAGTAATAGGGATCTTCTTGTGGCTTTGCTTTCTCCAAAATAGGCCATGATCCTTTTGCCATTTCAGGATATATTAATGGAGGCAAAAAAAGAAAAAAATAATAATTGAAATGCTGTGGATCCACTTTCAAAGACATGTATAAGTATAGAAGGAAATTAACATGTTGGCAGCATTATGTATTCTGTTGTGATCCCTCAAAAATGAGGGAAACCCTCATGAGATAGATTGCCATAAGAGCTGCCACTATGGACTCAAACGTATCAACGGTCACGATGATGGCGCAGGACCAGGCGACATTTATTTCTGTTCTACACAGGTGGGCATGAGGTGGAGCCGGCTTGACAGCAACTAACCACACCGCTCTGTATAGCACTGCTGTGTTAGACCGGGCACTTCAAACTTCCCAACACTCACCCAGCAGGCATCTAGTGAGTCCTTGCTCTATTCTAAAAAACCCACCAAACTGCTAAATCCTGGGGATGCTGAGAGTGATTAACTCAGTGACTACTTACTGAGAGCCTTCCCTGTGCGGTGCACTAAAGGAGACACCAGAGATGCAGCGATGCCCAAGGCCCAGCTCCCACAGAGTCAAGTGGGGGACGTAGACATTTAACAAAGAAGCATTCACTGGTTTTAAATAGAGATGTGACAGATTCCTGAGCAGAAAGAACAACGTGAAGAGAAAGCTAATAACCAGAAGACTAATGATGGTGTTAACTTTCATAAAATAGCTATGACGCCAGGCAAAAATGGTGCATTTTGTAACAAGCCAAGGGGGGGGTGGATGAAAAAACACTGCTATTGAGTCAATTCCAACTCCTAGCAACCCTATAGGACAGAATAGAACTGTCTCTTAGAGGAGCAGACCACCACATCTTTCTCCTGTAGAGCAGCTGGTGGGTTTGAACCGCTGACCTCTTGGTTAGCAGCCAAGTATTTTAACCACAGAGCCACCAGGGCAAGCTCTGGCAACAGAAGGGAAAGTGAGAGCCTGCTGGGAATCAAGGAAGACCTGGAGGAGGAAATCTGATCCTGCTGGAGCCTGGAAACAGGTCTGATTTTGACATGCAGAGCTGAAGAGTAGAAGGCTCACAGGGGGGAATAGAAAATCCACAGAGGCTGGAGTGTTTATTGGTTATGGGGGTCAGGAAAGGGTGAGGTTTGCCTGCAGTGTAGAGGTGCTGAGGTTGTGGCCTAGACGCTCCGGACCAGGGGTCTGTGGCCGGGGCACTGGTCCTAGACCGCCTTGCTGGCAGGAGGGTGGAAATGCTGCTGTGGACACATTCGCTTACCTGGAGCCTAGGGGAGGCCAAGGCTTCTATTGCTTCAGCTGCTGGCGGATGGGAAAGCTAGACGCTGGCAGTATGAGCATATCACATAATTTGACTCTGAAATATCCATGCCTGTGAAATACCGAACTGCGGGCTGGGCTCCTCCAGGCGCTGGGACAGCCTCAGGCCTCTGCGGCCCACTGACTAGTCATTAGGGGAGCAGTGTTTGATGGCAGGAAGCAGGAGGGGAGCGGGCCCCTCTGAACAGCAGGCAGGTCCCCTGGGAGAGTCTGGCCGGCCGGCCGTTCCTGCAGGGCTGGAGGCCGCCGTTCTTTTAGGAAACTCAGTAGCAGAAACAAAGAGGGGCAAAACAAATAAAATCGGAGGGAAGTGCAGGAGTGCTTAGAACGGCCTGTGGTTGGGAAGGAAAGGAAACGTCCTCAAACGTTCTCTCCACTTCTGCTTCTGCAGATTTTCCCCCAGTGACAGCTTCAAAGGAGTAGAGACCACGTAAAGGGCTCGCGTGCACGTGTGTGTGCATGTGTGTGCTTGTGTGCATGTGCGTGTGTGTGCATGTGCACACGTGTGTGTGTGTGTGTGTGTCCTCAGTGTCTTCCTCTGCCAGGCTGTTCCTGCTGGTCATGGGTGACTTGCCCAGCTGCTGACTCTGAAAACCTCCTGTACTTTATCATCAGCTGGGCTTCCCTCTGGGCGCCCCTGGAGTTCCTCTGGAGGTAGGACTGAGAGGCCTCCTGCAGGGCCTAGCTGCAGACCAAAGGCCCAAGATCATGCCTAGGAGTCCTGTGGCAAACCCTACCGCCCCCCCCGCCTGCCCCGTGCTGGTCCCTTCTCTCTTCCACCCAGCAGGCCCTTCCAGTCCGGTTCCGAGGGACTGCCTGGAGCTTGCGTTCTGTAGCAGTGCCCGGGGAAGACAGACTTCTTCCAAGGTGGGAGATAGACAGGGACAGATCACCCAGGAAGCAAGATACCACGGGCTTACTTGCTAATCTGTAGTGTGGAATTTCAGCTATTTTCCACCACATCAAAGACATGAAACCCATGTGAAATTGCGCACTACAGATTAGTAAGTAAACACAGTTAAGCCCGTGCATACCTTGCTTGGTGTAAACTAGAGGGCACTTTGCTGGCTGGTTAATCGGCCCCTAGAGATAGACCTTCCTGCTTATTGGACTCCCAAACCCATGCTTCAGCAGAGAGAACACACTTTCGTAGCCATGAGTAATGACCACAAAACCCTAAATGCAAGAGGAAATACAGAATGGCCTTCACTAAGAGGAGCACTTCCATTAGGTTCACCTTCCTTTCTAAAAAATGTCACAGGCACTGATTCGAGTTATATACTTCATTTTATTGGTCCACGGAGAGGAGGCATTTTCTTTTATTTCTATTGAGAGGAAGTAGGAGTATTACATATCAAATATAACCAATATTTATTAACTGTTTCCTGTGTGCTATATACAGTTTGGAGCCCTGGTGGCACAGCTGTTAAAAGCTCAGCTGCTAACCAAAAGGCCAGCAGGTCTAATGCACCAGCCACTCCTTGGAAACCCTATGGGGCAGTTCTACTCTGTCCTATAGGATCACTATGAGCCGGAATTGACACGATGGCGATGGGTTTTTTTTTTTTTAATGCAGTTTTAGGCAGACATTGAGGAAATGGCTGCCATCAACATAAGAGGCGCCACACCGTGGAGGGAGAGGCACACGTGGATGATTCCGATGCAGTGGAGATGACTCCTAAGCACTGTGCAAGAATCTGTAGTAGAAAAACTAGATTTCTGACTGAGAACTGGGCTAGAAATGGCCTCCTGTCCTGAGCAGGAACTCCCTCACTCTTTCTGTGGTGACACAGTCAACACTCACTTCAGATGCAGCCATTCACAAGTATACCACCACTGTCGGTCAGTTTGTCCTACTGTGGCGGCTTGAATGCTGCTGTGATGCTGGAAGATATGTGTCTTCGTGAACTGGTGCTGCTGTAACAGAAATACCACAAGGGGATAGCTTTAACAAAGAGAAGTTTATTTCCTCACAGTAAAGTAGGCTAAAAGTCCAAATTCAGGGCGTCAGCTCCAGGGGAAGGCTTTCTCTCTCCGTCAGCCTTCTCATCAATCTTGCTCCCAGACTAGGAGCTTCTCTGTGCAGGAACCTTGGATCCAAAGGACACGCTCTGCTCCTGGCACTGCTTTCTTGGTGGCGTGAGGTTCCCAACTCTCTTCTTGCTTCCCTTTCCTTTTATCTCTTGAGAGATGAAAGGTGGTGCTGGCCACACCCCAGGGAAACTCCCTTTACATTTGGATCAGGGAGGTGACCTGAGCAAGAGATGTTAGAATCCCACCCGAATCCTCTTAACATAAAATTGCAATCACAAAATGGAGGACAACCACATAATACTGGGAATAACTGGCCTAACCAGGTTAATACACACATTTTTGTGGGGAGACGTAATTCAATTCATGACACTACGCCACCAGTATTTCAAATACCAGCAGGGTCACCCATGGAGAACAGGTTTCAGCGGAGCTTCCAGACTAAGATAGACTGGAAAGAAGGACCTGGCGTTCTACTTCTGAAAGTATTGGCCCATGAAAACCTTATGGATAGCAGCAGAACATTGTCTGATACAGTGCCGGAAGATGAGCCTCTCAGGTTGGAAGGTGTTCACAATATGACTGAGGAAGAGCTGCCTCCTCAAAGTAGAGTCGGCCTGGAATTAGAAAACCAAAAGGGAAGAACAACTCTGCGTTTCTCAAGCTGAAGAACTGAAGAAAAACTTAAAGCCTTGAGTTGCAATATTAAAGGATTCTACGACCAAAAATTGAATGATGCAGGAAACATCAAAAGAAAACTGAAAGAATACAGAGTCATTATACTAAAAAGAATTAGTCAACATTCAACCATTTCAGGAGGTAGCATATGATCAAGAACCAATGGTACTGAATGAAGGAAGAAGTCCAAGCTGCACTGCAGGCATTGGTGAAACACAAGTCTCCAGGAATTGACAGAATATTAATTGAAATGTTTCAGCAAAGGGATGCCATGTTCTGCTGTGCATGGGATCACTATGAGTTGGAACCAACATGACAGCACCTAACAACAACTCACAAGTATAACTGTTCATTTCATACCCGATGAGGTACAGAGAACTCTGGAAAAATTCTTGAAGAAGGAAAAAGTTACCACTGTTGCAAGATGCAATTTGGATGTAACTCCTACTTTGTAAGAGAGTGTGAACACAGGTTGATATAAGGAGGAGTGATAGTTGAGCCATGAGGGCACTCAGTGCCTTCATGGACCTACCAGAAGCAACCAGGGGCGTGCAGTGGAAACAGAAGACAGTAACACCAAATCAGGGGCAGTGGTGGTCTGGAGGTAGAAGTCTCACGCTCCGTGCAGGAGACCCGTGTTCCATTCCCAGCCAATCGCCTCAGGCACAGCCATCACCTGTCTCCCAGTGAAGGCCTGCACATTTCCATGATGCTAAACAGGTTTCAGCAGAGCTTCCAAACTAAGCTGGTCTAGGAAGAAAGGCCTGATGATCTGCTTCCAAAAACTAGCCAACGAAAATGCCATGGATTACAACAGCCTGGTCCACAGCTGATCACGAGAACTAAACAGGCAGGACCAAGCAGTGTTTAGTTCTATTGTGCGTGGAGTTGCCACGAGTCTGGGGCTGACTTCATGGTACATACACACAATGAAATGCTACACAATGATCAAGAATAATGATGAATCCCCGAAATAGCTCCAACTGGAGGTAAGATGCTCCAGGTTAGGTTGTGCGTGAGCCCATCCTTGAGGCTGGACGGTTTACAGTGTTTTCCATATTTCCAAGGATGAATCTTCCTGACCTCCGATTTTGAATATAACCAGCACTCTCTACCACTGCCCAGAAGACTGACCACTCAGGCCTGTCGTAGATGCTCCTTTGGTCCGTCCTCTAGAGGATCCTATCTGCATCCCTCTAACAAGCGATTACCCAGCAACTGCTGGACCTCCTCCAGCGATGAGGAGCTTCCTACATACTCAACAGTCTATTTCATGGCAGCTGGAATGGAGAGGTATCTCTCCAAACTCTGACTCCGTCCCCATTTCCTACCACGCGTACACAGACATGCTCCTCCCCTTAACATACCCTGCTTCCCCTGACTTTCTGCTGTCCTTGGCAGAAACTCACAACCTGGGGCTGGAGCTACTGGGCTGCCAGCCTCAGCGCTCCCATCCTTAGCAGCCACACTGATTTACAGGGACAGGAGTGACTCTGATAATGAGACGGCACTCTCTCCTAGAGACAATTTCCTGTGTGTCTTACAAGCGTGGAATCAGCTTTGGCAGAGGTCTGTTTTCCCATCTGGTGGTACAGGATTAAATTACACATTCTCACGTGGTGAGGAAGGTAGAGAAGGCTATGGACCCGTAGGGAATTTCCAAGGTAGAACAGGACTTGCCCATTCTCTCCTGGGTCCTGACTCCACCAGTTCTTTCTGGGTCTTGGGCTTGAGAAGCCATCACCTCTGCTGTCCCTGACCACTGGGAGGCTTCTGAATTTCCTACCTATTCTAAACCACTTGCTGGCTAGTGGATTCTGACTCATGGTGACCCCGTGTGCGCCAGAGTAAAGCTGTAATCCATGGGGTTTTCAGTGGCTGATTTTTCAAAGTAGATAGCTAGGCCTTTTTTCAGAGGCATCTCAGGGTAGACTTGAACCTCCAGCCTTTCGGTTAGCAGCAGAGCATGTTAGCCATTTGCACCACCTAGGGACTCCTACCTATTCAACGGGATAAAAAATCCCTCTGCTTTCTGTCTCATTTGGATGATAGCTAAACAAAAACTGATTTCTCACCTGTCAGGCATGACAGCTTTGAGACAGATATAGCTTCATAGCCCAATTCTACCACTTTCTAGTTGTGAGAATTTGGGTAAATTGCTTATCCTCTCTGAGTTGCAGTCTTTCCATTTTAAAAACGAGGGAAATTATACCTGCCTCACAGAGTTATTGCAAGAATTAAATAAGATAAATTGTGTAAAATATCAAGTAGAGTTCTCTGCGCATAGTAAGCGCCCAAAAAGCTAGTTTCTTTGCCTCCCTCAATCATTCTAATAAACAATATATTCCTTAAAGCATCATCCATAATGCTTATTTCTGAGGACCTCCCCAGGCAAATCATTTCACAGTATGGCAGGTACACATTTTAAAATGTACCTACTGTACTCAAGTGTGCAAAACATTAACTTCCTTTAGTTATGACTCACTGAGCTTCATTTTTATCACAAGCTCTCATTCTGCCTTCTGGTTTCTTGCAGGTGCAATCAGGCAATTCCGTGATTCCTTGGTCACTGAGGAGGTGATGGGTTCATGGACTGAGGTTCTCTGTTGTCGGTGGAATGGCATCTATGTCGGTGGAATGGCATCTAAGCCTCAAGAAGTCTCGTGCCATAGCAGCAAGGAGTCATCAGGAAGGGGTGTCTGGACTCTGGGCAGCCTGTGGCATCTGCTGTCATCTGTTGAGATGTACCCAGTCCTGTCTAATTTGTGGTTTGCTGTTATTATTATCTGCCGTGAAGTCAGCCCCAAACTCACGGCAACCCCACGCACAATAGAACTAAACACTGCTTGGTCCTGCGTGTTTAGTTCTCGTGACTAGCCGTGGATCAGACTGTTGTGATCCACAACTATTAGTCTCTTTCCATCCAGAACAAAGGAGAGTGGAGAAAACCAAAAACTCAAGGAAGAAATTAGTCTCAACCTCCACCAGCCTGAGACGAGAAAATTTAGATGGTGCCTGGCTACCACTACCGGCCGCTCTGATCAGGATCCCAATAGAAGGCCCCGAGATTTACTAATCTGAGAAAGACTGGAGGAATCTCAGAGACTATGGGCCTTAGACACCGTCCTGACTTGGAACTGAAGCCATTTTAGGAAATCACCTTTCAGCCAAATAATAGGTTTATAAATAAACAACACAACCGAGGAAAGTGCTCCTTAGATAGGCCAATCATCTACATGAGCCCAAAAGGACAACATGTGCCCAAAAGCAAGATGAGAAGACAGGAAGGCTAAGGAAAACCGGTGGAATGAAAATGGGGAACTCAGGGTGGTAATAGGGAAAGTATTGATACGTGGTAGTACGTTGTAACCAATGTCATAGAACAATTTGGGTATAAACTATTAAATGGGAAACTAGTTTGCTCTGTAAACCTTCGCCTAAAGCACAATCAAGAAAACAAAAACATTCAAACGTTGAAGACTGAAAAATGTTGAATTGGAAAATGTTGTGTTACATATATTTTTACAGCAACAACAAAAGGGAGAACAGGAAATTTCCAGCTTCAACCCCCAGTCCTCTTGTTGAAAATACAAGCAAAATAAAAACCTTAATGAGGAATGAAAAAAAAAAAAGAAAAGTTGAACACTGAATCATGAAGGACACTTAACAGGTGGGACAAAGAAGAACCAGGAAAAGAGTGAGAGAGGCCAAAGGAGAGGGAACAGCCTAGGACACCATCCCATTGTGGGGAAAAGGGTCCCAGCATTGTGTGTTGAACAGCTTTGACACAACCTGCAGCATTGTGCCGTGGCCAAAAGGTGTTGGCAGGCCCTTTCACCTGCAAGCTTTCTTCAATCCCTTCTCCAATTCTCTGTATAATAATTGCTCATATCCACAGTGTAACATGCATATCTCCAAAATACACATTTTTTTTTTTTTTTTTCTTTGCAGGTAACCGCAAATGCTTATTGTATTTCCCTTCCTGGCCTTCCAAGTCTATTGATTTTTCTTTTTTTCCAAAGCTGTCCACAGCCGGTTTTAGGAGTTACCTCCTGCAAAGTGTTAAATAGCGGCCAAAGCTGGCAGTGTTCCAAGGCACTGAGGCTGGCTGGGCAGGCAGGCAGGCTGGCTGGCCCCACTAGGAGGAAGCATTTGCAATCATGGTCGATGGATATGCAGAGTAAAAGGTGAGCCCTTTCTGGATCACTTACTCCTATGAGCCAGCTTGAATGCTGCCTAACTTCCTATCTATTTTCTCATAAAACCTCAAACTGAGCATGGAGAGTCTGTAATTTGAAGGTTTAAAAACGCCAAATTCAATCCTGTGAGCTACAAAAGTACAAGATAAACAGCTCTCCGGTCTGGAATCTGGAGGAGACCACCACTGTTTTTCATTATCTGTCCTATCTGTTAACCGAGCACCAATAGCCATATGCAAGGACTCTGGTCTTTATCACCTTTTCACTGGGTAGAAGTACAGAGTCAAGATCCCTGGGAGGTAGCTGTGTGCGATAGGTCATTGGCTGTCTGTGGGCCACTCTCCTTCTCTGTCAAGGGCAGATGAGCCTCTCTACCCAACATAGTGATATTTCAAAGATAAATCCGATTGTGAACATGAACATGTTTTCCCAATTCAAGTAATCTAAGTAATCCAGATATTAATGCCACTCACTTTGAGTATGCTGTTATTGTTGTTGTTAGGTGCCATTGAGTTGGTTCTGACTCATAGCGACCCCAGGTACAGCAGAACAAACCCGTTCTACAATCATGGCTATGTTTGAGCCCATTGTTGCAGCCACTCATCAATCCATCTCACTGAGGGTCTTCCTCTTTTTTGCTGTCCTTCTACCTTACCAAGCATGATGTCCTTCTTCAGGGACTGGTCCCTTTTGATAATATGTCCAAAGTGTGTGAGACCGAACCTCACCATTCTTACTTCCAAGGAGAACTCTGAAGACAGGCTTGTTTGCTCTTCTGGCAGTCTATGGCACATTCAACATTCAATTATTGTGTCGTGTGAAGCCATCAGTTCTTCTTCAGTCTTCCTTATTCACTGTCCAGCTTTCGCATGCATAGAAGGCATTTTGAGTATAGTCTACTCTTATAATTAAGCTATCACCACATATTTGTATTTACTTATTTCATTGCTGAGCCCTCTTATGTGTTTGCTTTTCCCCTTACAGCAAAGTTCTATGTGAAATGTGAAACATGTGTAGCAAAAGAAGTACATGTTATTGTAGAAGTACATAATCAAGGAGAAACTTTAGAAAATATATAAAAAAAAATTTGTATATAACCCCACCAGCCGTAGAGAACTACTGTAAGCTGTTCAGCCTACATATTTTTTTCCTGTGTCTATAAGTTAGTTTCAACATGTCTATTGATGGAATTGTATTCCGTCTATTGTTTTGTAGTATCATTTTGCATTTTAAATATCTTGTGTAATTTTTATATTTTTCGTCAAAAATTCTCCGTGACATGATTTCAGTGGCTGCTTGATACTTCAGCTAAAAGAACGCTCTGATCATTATTCATTTTCCCTTCTTTGTTTTCCTTCTTAGCCTACAGCATTTATCATTATCTGCCATTTTGTGATCTCTTCAACTGTTTTATTACCTGTGTCCTCTGCTAAAGTAGAAATTCCAGAAGGGCAGGAGGCTTGTCAATTTTGCTCACTTCTGTAATCCCAGAACATAGAGTACTCTCTGGCTCCTAATAGAAATTCAACAAATATTTGTGAGATGAATGAGTGGATTTGACCAATACTCCACTGGTAAACACTTTAATTGATTATACACTAAACCACCCCATATATAAATCTCTCAGTGCGTTTTGCTTTTAACCTAAGGTATACTCTTAGATATAATGTTTCTGGGCCAAAAAAGTATGAACAATTGTATGACATTTGATAAAAAGCTGCCAAAAATGTACTAGCACATACTCTCACCACTGACATATGAGAGCTGTATTTATTTTTTCACTTTTTTCCTAGATACTCATTTGCATTTATTTTAATCTCTAACAATTTAATAGGTAAATATAGAATGTACTTCTTATCTTAATTTAATTATATTTCTAATGAATTAGAAAGTTTTTGACATATTTATTATCTTTTTGTATTTTTGTTTGCTTGCTCATTTTCTTTGTCAATTTTTTTTTCTTATTTTTTTTGTAAGCTTTCTTTATATTTTAAGGTTATTGACCATCTGCCAAATGTGGCAAACATTTTTCATTTGCCATTTATCATTTAATTTTGTTATGGTGTTTTCTATGTATAAAATTATTACATGTAGCCAAAAGTGTCAGTCTCTTTCTCTATGATTTCTTCCCTGCATGCATGGAAAAATTGTTCTGATTCTTGATGAAAGCTCAGTTATAATAGCAGGAGCGCTTAGTAAATGAGGGCCTCCTCCATGAATTTAGGGTCCTGAACACCCGTGCTGAAAAGGGGAAGGAGCCGTACATCTCTCTCAGAATGCATTAAAGTTCAACCATTTAACTCAGACAAGACGTATAGCACATTCGTAAGCGCATATTGGAATGGGGACCTAATGGTGGCTGTGCCTTGGGATCCAACCAGCAATGAAATATTAAGGAGGAAAGAACATTTCAGAATCAGAAAAGGCCATTCTGTCCAGCACACCTGTCCTCTTAAAATTTATCTTAATCTCACATTCCTGATGTTTTACCATCTGTCGACTGCCTTCCCTCTCTTGAAATAAGTCAGGGGCTTGAATTAATTTTTTGCTACATTTGCCTTGTCTGTTCATTTATTCCATATGTTCATTACCTTCAATGTGCAGTGGGTCCTGCCCAGATTTCCAGCTCTCATCACAACTCTCTGGTTTTTATTCCTTTACTTTGGTCTGCAAAATACACTTCATTGTCCTTATTAATCCCTCTACTGATAGCACCTCAAACTCCATTATTTTTCAAGAAAATTAGGGCAATTTTTTAAAGCCTCATTATGTTACAAGTGTGAAATGAGAAGAGATATATTCCAATGGACCATGTCTTTACCAAATTTATATCTTAGCCAAGCCTTACACATAAGACTTGGATATTTAAAAAAACCTGAACTTGTAATTTGGCTCAGTAGTAAATCAAACTATTGGAAGAACACAAAGAGACTGGAAAGACAACGGATTATAGAGTCTTAAATGGAATGATAATAAGCTGTTTAGAGTTGAGATTCAAATCACTGGTTCTAATTCTTCCTTGCAATGAGGCATGCATGGGTTAATTTCCATTAACTTTAACGGGAAATTATACACAGACATTGAAAGGGAGACCCTTATGTGTGACTCATTATGCTTCTTTCAAAGGGAGGAGAAATACAGATTTCCTGCTCTTTCATCAGAAATAACTTACCCTTCATCTCTCATGAGTTCCTTTAAAATTTCATTGCCGTTGTATTAATTTCTCCGTGTCTTTTATTTAGACAAAGTGGACTCCAATCAGACTTCATGCAGTGATCAGAGGAAGAGGGCAGTGTGAGTCAGACTAATGTTAAATGTATTTGCAGACAGGCTTCTTGGCATCAAGGTTTTGCTGACACCTCTTCAATTTTAAACTTGAGTTTTCTGATTTTGTATTGGAGGGGGTGAGTGTCGTCAGAATAGTCAGGAGACTAGACAACCTAACTCACTCTCTAAAATTTAAATTATGGAGTAGTATCATTAAAATTTCTTGCTTCATTTAGCTTTTTTAAACTGCTTTTGGAATGAGTTCTAGGTCCTAAACCTGCTGGTTAATCACGTCAATGAGCAATCAAAGGCAGAGGCCGTAATTTCATCAGCATTTATTGAGCAATGATCAGACATTTGCGAGACCCCGTTATAAAGCTTGTGATCTAGTTGGGGTGACCGGTTAAAGTGAGATATGTTGTTTTTCAGTGAAAGGTAAAGGTCATTTGGTTGAGACAGACAGTGAGCTACCATTTAATAGGCAAAGGTCCTGGAGGACTGAGCAAGTTGGAAACAGAAGTCAGACTCAGACCAGACTTGTTCACCTTGGCTTGTATCTGGAGGCCCAGTGAGGGATTGGATACCCTCCAAATAGAAATACTCACTGGGGTGAGTCCTCTGAGCTAGGCTGTTTCAGAGATTCTCTTCCTACCACAGCACCACATTCCCACAGGCATCCTGCTTGCACTGTCAGATTTCCAAGTGCAGAATTGCAGAGTGGGTCTTTTGTTTGCTCGTGGGGGTGCAGTGTAAGGAAAGACATGGGAGAGTGGGCCAGGAGGGCTGCCAAGGCCATGAGTTCTGGAGCTAGGTGAGCCCAAGGTCAGCTTCTGGCTATGCTGCTCACTAGCTGTTTGTCCTGGGAATACAACTTAACTTCTCTGAGCCTTTCTCTACTAGCTTATCTGTAAAACGGGAGAGTTATGCCTTTCTCCCACGCTCCCTGGAAGGTTCAGTGAGATGATGAGTATAAACTATTTTGCGTAAGACAAGCACTTGGTAAACTTTGGTTCTCTTTTTCCTTTTCCCCTCTGAATAGACCTCAGTTTCTTTATCTGTGTAATGGAAAGGTGGGACTAAATGCTTGTGAAGATCCTTTTTGTCTCTAAACCTCCAAGACTCCAGGTAACAGCCTGCGTGGCCAGTTTGCTCACATACCTGCTTGCTCACATCACTGCCTCCTCCAGGAACAAGTTCCCAGCTGGGAAGGTGAGGGCTGGCAGCCTAACCCAGAGGCCCGAGCACTGGCAGAGGGGTCACCAGTGTCCGTGCCTTCACGGTGCCAGCAGGCTGATATGGGGAGCAATGATCTTTTCCAGTCCTCGGTAAATTCTAACAGGGTGATTATATGTGGGTAAGGGTCCCTGGGTGGTGCAAATAGTTAACATGCTTAGCTGCTAACTGAGAGGTTGGAGGTGTGATTCCGCTCAGAGTTACCTCAGAAGAAAGGCCTGGTGATCTACTTCTGAAAAATCAGCCACTGAAAACCCTGTAGAGCCCAGTTCTACTCGGACACAGATGGGGCTGCCATGAGTCAAAGCTGACTAGATGACAACTGGTTTCTATGTGAGGAAGCCCGTTATGGCTGCAGCAGGTCTCTTGCAGGATCCCTTTCAGGGAAGTTGGGGGATCAAGAGAAGGGGAGTAATGCAGTTCTGGAATAAAGGTTGCATTACCAGCTAACAGAAAGCTGTGTATGTATGTGTGTGTGGTGTGTGCTTTTTGAGCAGGCATGCACACACACATATGCTTGGCAAGACTTTCAAACTGGTGCTCTCCTTCCTACTGTTCACCCCAGGGCCCCTTCGGGGCCCTTCTTCTTGCTCCACCTCAGCCTCTTCCCCTCTCCTCCTGCCATTACTCTCTCTGTTCAACCCCACTTCTCCTTCAGTAGCTGCCCAAGTCTGTTTCAGCTCAGCTCAACCTCGACTTCCTGCCTGACTCCAGAGCTCCCTTCATGGGTCATTCTTGTAAGAGTCTTAGGATCCAAACCAGGGGAAAAACAAAGCAACAAAAGACTAACTTATTTTAAAAAAGTGGAAAAATTCATGAAGCCCTACAGTTCTAGCCCCTCCTTGGTTTACTGTTCCCATTCCCCTCCTCCCTCCACCGAGACTCGGTTCTGGAGGCTCTAGTAGACTTGTTTCTCCCCCCGCCCCCAAGCCTCCCAATACTTCTGAGGTAGGGCTGAAGACTCCTTCTTCTGAGGAAAGGCAAGTGAAGGGGATCACTTCTTTCCACGTACTCGTCACCTTTCCAGGACCTTTTGCGCCTCGTAGGATATCTCCTCTGCCAACTCTGAGTGTTCACGTGTGCACGCACACACACACACACATACATGCTGTATAATCCATATTTTGGTTTTATTTACAAATCAGAATCTATCCAAGCGAGTGAGCAGGGTCGCCTTTGCATTATTTGGCTTTACCTCCCCAGACTATATATATTATTCCCCCTACTATCATTCTTTTCCTTTAGAACACCCCTCCTCACCCGGCCCTGCCCTTGTTCCTGCTTGTAGAAATCCTACCACCCTGGGAGGTCCAGCTAGATTTGTACTTTTTCCATCCGTGTTTGTCTAGCCACGAGGCATCTCTTCTTCCTGTGCTCTGCACCTGGGCCTTTCTCAGTATCCCCATCACATGACACCATACATTTTTCATTTCTGTGTATGACTTATTTCCCATACTTGAATGATCTCTATGTATACAGTCACTCCCAAACTATAATAAAAAAATTAGCATATTATTAGCACATGCTAACTTTTACTTGATATATAGAAAATACAAGAGATAGAGACAGGGCTTTAAAAAGTCTTGCAAAGCATTCTCTCTCTCTTTTTTAGCATCAGTTCTATCTGGCAGACATCTGAGAATGTAACCAGTAGCAAGCACAATGCGAGGCATTAGGAGGGCAGAGAGATGAGTACGTCTCATCCTTTGTCCTGTTGGAGAGCATCCTTGAGCAGCAGCGAGCATCATGTACACCAACGTCAGTAATGCAATGGGCACAGAGCTCTGGTGGGGACAGAATATGCTCTGAGGCCCTGATAAAAGAAGGGTATACTTTCAAGGAAGGTAAGTAGGCTAGGGGAGGTGATAGTTCAGGAAAACTCTGAAGGAGAGGCCAGGGTTGGCAGAGAGCAGCACAAGTTGGAGGTGCACTTTATGCATGGATGAGATAAAATAGCAGGCTTGGGTCAGGGAGCAGGCAGAGATGGGGCTGCAGAAGTAAATGCGGGTCTCAGTCATGGAGGATCTCAAAGGACAAGGCACAAAGTGGGACTTTATCTTGAAGGTAATGAAGAGCCATAGAGGGATTTAGGGAGAGTATCCTGAGTCCCTGGGTGGTGCAAAAGGTTTGCGTTCAACTATTAACTTTAAGGCTGGTGATTCTAACTGACCCAGCAGCACTGCAGAAGAAACTCTTGGCAATCTACTTCCGTAAAGATTACAACTAAGAAAACCTTATGGAGCAGTTCTACTCTGTAATACATGGGGTCACCAGGAGTTGGAATCAACTCAACGGCAATGAGTTTGGCTTTTTCTTTTGTTTGATCTGTGTTGCAGGTTCTGGTCTGCAGTTCAGGTAGCTCACTACAGGGACAGTGAGGATGAGGAAGAACTTCTGGTCTGGGCAGACTACCTGAAGCTTTAGGACACAGAAAAGGCCAATAACGCTTGGCCCACAGTGATGTCAGGCCTCTGACCTCCTTGGATTTCTCCCACAGCTTCCCATTCCATTCTTGGGGTTTTTAAAAACTCAGATGGTAGCCTCTTATTTCCCAAAACAACCTATAAATAAAAAGTGAGTCCCCCAGTTCTCTTTTTTATTTTTTGTCAATGTGCACGCCTGGCCCAACCAGAAAAAATGGTTTCTCTGGTCGCTATGTGGGCCCAGCCCAATTGTGCAGAAATATTGTTTTGTCAAAGGATAATTGTCTAAGATTGAACAAAAAAAATGCTAGAAGCTCATCTCCTCAATAAAAACATGTATTGTATCTCTATTAGTACTAGCCTGGGCACAATCCTCTGTACTAAGCATTTAATGTTTAAAAACACTGTCCCTGATCTCAGAGAGTCTAATGGGGACTTTTGTCGGGGAGAGGAATGCACAGGTGAACAGCACAAATAATGCTAAGGCACAAATAGTGTCACCATGGAAACATTTGTTGAAATCCCTTTATGTACTAAGCGTTGTGTTAGGCGTTAGGGATGCAGCAATAAACATCAGACACGACCTTTGATTCCTTTCCCGTTAGGGCTGACAGCCCAATGGACAAAATTAACAATCCAATTTTTATAAAAGTAATTAATTATAACAAATACTAAGACTAAAAATCAAGGAAGCTTTATGGAGGAGTTTGAACTGAAACCCTGAAGTTGAGCAAGCTTACTCAGCTAGGCAAGTGGGTAGAACACCACAGGAAAGGGAAACTCCATTTAGAAAGAGCGTTTAAGGTATTCAGACTACCACGTGAAGAGCAAGTCGATGAGCGGCAGAATATAGGACCGAAGGGCAGGCCGAGGCCGCGTCGCGATTAGCTGGTAGAACTGTGTTCTGTAGGTGCAGGGAGCCTTTTACTCAGCGAGGTCAAGCAACCAGATTTCTGCTGGAAATGCTGATTGGGTGAAGTGTGGGTATAAGTGTGGTGGCCTGAGATATTGGGGAAGATGCTGGGGAGTCCACGGGAGAGACAGCTAGGTCAGTGGTAGTGGGATGAAGAGATGGAGGCAGATACAGGAAATATTCAAGAGGTGAAATCAGGACAACTCAGAGCTTAGGTGAATGGATGGGGGGGAGATGAAAAGAAAGAACCTAGGATCTTTCCGACGATTGCGTTTGATATTTGGACAGACAGAGGTCTCTCTTACCAAGTGAGAGAATGCAGAAAAGAGGGAAAGATTAACGGGACATTTGAGGAATGTAGATTTGGAAAAAGTTTAGTTTCAGGTTCTGAGGAGATTCCTAAGTGGCAATATATAGTAGGGAGTTGGGTTTCCTTCTGGCCTGGAAATGTAGAACGGAAATATAGGAGTGTGTGTGGTAGTTAAAGCCATGAACTTGAATAAGGTCTTCCTGGGGAAGAGTCTGGAATGAGACTATGAGAAGGATCAGGATGGAGCCCTGGGGAACATAAATGGAGTAGGAAAATGAAGGAGTACCCACAAAGGAGGTTGACAAGAAGTGGCTAGAGAGAGGTAGGAAATAAATCAGGAAATAGTGGTTTCCTAGAAACGAAAGAGGAGAGAATTCAAAGGAGGGGGGAGGGGGGACTGATAAATTCAAATGCTGCAGAGGCATTGAGCAAGAATAAGTTTGAAAATTGTCTCTAGAATTTGGTCAAACAGGTCCTTGAACACTTTTGTAGATTTCAGAGGCATGTTTGGGCTGGAATTCTGATCACAATGAGGTAGAAATAAAACCATGTGAGAAAGGAGAACTCTCTGTGGCAACCTGGTGATGAAGAGAAAGGGAGGAAGCAAAGTTGATAGCAAGAGAGAAACACAGAGTCAAGAAAAGCTTTTTTCTCTTTTGGTTTGTTTGTTCCTGGAGGAGCAGATTTTGAGAACAGAATTTTGAATATTCTTAAATACTAAGAAAAAAAAAAAATAGAAGCTCAAGGTAAAGGCAGTAGAAACCAAACTAAAACCCTCTGCTGCCAAGGCGATTCCGACTCATAGCGACCCTGTAGTAGAGGGCATGTAAAGTAGATAAAGTAACATTTGCTGGGTGGATTAACCTTAGATGGGAGGAGGCAACACATTTTTTTCTGGAAGGGAGAGGTGAAGGAAGGGGAAAAGAAAAGAAACAAATTATTAGGTTCATCATCCCTTTGTTTTTAGTCTAGTGATTTGTTAATTCCATGTATAGTGATACAAAAGAAAGATAATCTTTTCAAAGATTATTATAGCTACTACCCAACTCTCTGAATAGTTTAAGTATTTGTCACTTTCTGTGAGGTGTTCGTTTATTTAATAAATTCATTTTTTTCCTGTAACACTTTATTGTGGGCTTGGTGAGCCAAGCAGACATAATCCTTTCCTTGCTGCATCTTACTGTCTACTGGTGGAGAGGGTCGGGTTTTTTTTCCCCCAATATTCTTTTTTCCCTTATTCCTTAATTATAAAACTTCACAGTCTTAGCTGGGCACATGGTCACCTAAAATAAAGATTTTCTCTCTCTGCTTTCTTTGTGGCTGAACATGGCCTTGTAAATAAGTTCTCACTGAAGGGCTATAAGCAGAAGGGTCAGGTTATAATTCCAGAAAGTACCTTTTGAAGGAAAAAGGCATATACTTTTTATTCTCCTTCCTCCTTCCTGCTGGCTGCAATGTGAATATGATGGCTGGATCTCTAGCAGCCTTTTTGGACCATGAGTTATAAGTCTTACGTAGGGGATGGCAGAACAGCAAAATTGAGGGAACCAGAGTCCTTAATGTTTGTGGAGCTACTATACCAGCCCCAGACCACAAATCTCTGAATTTACTTTATTTGAGACAAAAGTAAATGTCTGTCCTATTTAAACTATGATGATTTGGGGTGTTCTGTTACAGCTGAAATTACTCCCAAAATAATGTGGAAAGACAAATTAAACATATAAACAAAAAACATGCTGCTATAACTTTAAATAAGTGACTTGACTGTAGCGAACATCATGCAGTGATATAGACTCAATGGGTAGCTAAGGGAAGTTCTTAGAAAAGGTTGTCAGGGAAGGTTTCATTGAGACAAGATCTCAAAGATGTAAAGGAGTGTTGGCACAAGATCAAGGGGAAGAACATTTCAAGCAGAGAGAGAGAGACTAGCACGTTTAATATGACCACACATGAATCATGATGTAGATTACAATTGTCAGGATTTCTGTTAGTAAAATATAACAAAAAGCAGCTCTGAGGATTCATAGAACCGTTGCAAGAGACAAAAAGCCAGCTGAAACTTGCGTACCCTCCAAAGAGGACTTACTTTGCTCACATAACCGCACTGTAGGAAAGGCAGAGGCGGAGCCAGCCTCGGTGATGAAGGAAGCCAGGGTTAATGTCCCGAATGTTTCTCTCATCATCATTTTCTCGGAATCCTGGGTCCTTCTCTCAAATCAACCTCTCCAGGAGGCTGGTGCAATGGCCACTAGCCATTTCCTGCTCTGAAATTTATACCTTCATGACCAGAGAAGAGAACAATTTCTCTCCCTGTTGAGATTTCTCATGTACTTTTTAATGACATCATTACCTTCATCAAGCTGTGTACAATTCACCCTCGTTCAGAGTTACCTTCCCCATCACCAAAAATAACAAGTATCTGATACCTGGAGAGTGAATTCCCCCCCTGCAACCCTGGTAACCACTAAGGAACATTAGTTTCTGTATATTTACTTGTTCATTTCATTTCATGAAAGTGAGAACATACAACTTTTTTGTGTGTGTGATTGACTGACTGATTTCAGTCAACATAATATCCTCCAGGTTCATCCAAGTCCCAAGATGTTTTGGGGACTCATTTTTCTTTATCACTGAGTAGTATTCCATTGTATGTATGTACTGCTTTTTCCTTAACCATTCATTCGTTGATGGACACTTAGGTTGTTTCCATCTTTTTGCCCTTGTGAACAGTGCCATGATAGACATAGGTGTCCATCTGTCTATTTGACTCAGTTCTATTAGATCCCTACGGTATATACCTAAGTCTCTCTGTTGAGATGTAAAAGTCCTCAGTATGGTAAGTGAATTATATCTCAATTAAAAACAAAAGTCCCCAACGAGTTTTCTGAATGCACCCCCTCTCGGGGGCCACTCTGGGGGGCAGAGGTAAGAGAGGAAAAGTAGCTGGGAAGCCCAGACGCGTAGTAGCTGCCTTCTGAAGGAGGTGTACAAGCAGGAATGAATAAAATGAGGGATGCAGGGCACCGGCGGTTGTTGAGAATTGCTGCATTAATTGGCATTTCATTTCAATTTCATCACTGTGATCTCATGTAATCTTTTTTTTTTAATATGTCAGATACGTCTGGGCTTGAACCCCAGCTCAGTTCTTTTTTTTTGTAAAAGCATGTATAACACAGCGTTCGCGAATTCAACATTTTTCAGGTGTTCAAGTTAGTGCTATCATTTTACATTAACCATGCTGTGACCTTCACTAGCACTGTGGGCTGGAGGCAGTTTAATTAACAAACCGGTTAAACACACGGGGTCTGGAGTCAGAAATATTTACATTTGAGTCTCTGTTCTGACACTTATCAGCTAAGGGACCTTGATGAAATAAGATAATGTACGCAAATGCATAGCACAGTTCACGACACAAAGTAAATGATGAAGAAATGTGGTTTTTATTAACGACCCTAGAAGCAGGTATTTTTAGACTTCAGTTTACAGAAAAGAAAAGTGGATCTCAAAGGAGTGTTGTAGACCGTCCGTTGTTGAAGGGGGTTCAAATCCAGCTCTCTGGAATTTCAAAACCACTCAGCAGCCTCCCCCTCATCCTCCTTCATCACCACCCTAAGACACGAGTAGGTGTGATAAGTGCTAAGCTTTATGTCACATCCTTCTTCTACGCCTTAATTAAAGCTCTTCGTATTAATTTCTCCCTAACTTTCAAATTCAAGGGTCATTCAGAGTTCTTCAAGAATAGAAATTCAACAAAACATTTTTTTCCCAAAGTAAACAATAGTTATCCAACTTAGAGTTTAATTAAATAAACTAAACTTACAGAAGATCTGTGTTCCACATTAAACCCAAAGATTCTCCATTCAACAATTTCTTGAACAGCATCTGTGACACACGAGGTGCTGAGCTAGGCTGGAGTGAGATACTAAGGAAGCCAAGCAGGGTCTCTGCCCTAAGACCTGGTAATCTAATAGGCACCCTGCCCAGTTTTTAGCTGTGTGACTTTGGGCGAATCATATAACTTTAAAGCCTTGGTTTCTTCCTCTGTGAAAATGAAATATAAAATAGATAAATATATTAAAAAATATAAAAGCTCATACCTGTATTAGTCAGGGCAGGTGAGCTGCTAAAACAAATGTCCAAATTTTAGTGGCTTAGCACATTAAAAGGTTGTTTCTTACCAGACCGGGGTGCTACTGAGGCAAACGGGGCACCTAGAGTGCAAGACAGTAAGGAAGTACTCACTCTACATTTACAGGGCCCTGAGAGTGATCACCTGTTTAAATTTTGCACCCTAGTACTTCATTCACCTTATCCTAGTCCCAACTCTGTTCCTGGCATCACAGGAGAATTTGGTCAGCAGGGGCTTCTGTGCCATTCAGGGACCTGGGATCCTTCTGCCCTGTAACTCTTACTTCCTGTTGATCCCTAGAGCTGTCAATTCTGCTGTTATAGGGGAAAGAAAAGAAGATTGAACCCAGGGCTTTTTTATGGTCTCAGTCTGAATGTAATGCATCTCCCTCTGTTCACAACTCTTGACCAGATCTCTGCCTTACAGCCAAAGGAGTCTGGGAATATTTCCTAGGTGTGTGCTGAGGAAGAAGAGGAGAACATGGGCGTTGGTGAGCCTAACGGTCTCTGATACATCATCTTTCTCAAAAGTTGTATGGGAATCAATCTAGATAATATATGAAAGGATTTTGTAAACACTACAGTGTGTGCCCTGAAGATGTTGCTTATTATTTTAAAAAGTTGTCCTTATGATAAGACTGAGTGCTGTGTGAGAGCCCTAGGCAGTGATGTGGGAGTGCACAGGAGGAAAAAACAGTGAATTAGCTGAAGTCTATGAAGGTGGTAGGACGGAGTGGTGGGCAGGAAGGATGCTGACAAGTGAAGAGATGGAGGTGGGGGCGTTCAGGGAGGTGGGCACTGTGTTGACATGAAACTGTGACTTACGTGGTCCCATCTCCAAGTGCACTGAGCTTGAAGGACATAGTCCAACACGCTTCTCAAACCCGGGCTGCTCCTGCACTTTGCTCACCCCAACTCCCACCCCCAGCCCTACATCTAAGGCGTTTAGTGTTTCTTCTCTTCTTCATATCCTCCCAATTCTACTTTACAAAGCCCTTAGAAAATGGTCTGGAAAGACAGGAATCTCTTTGGAACATTGAAGAGGTGAAGAGCTTGAGTGGGTCAAACCAGAACCTCTTATGCAGATTGGAGGAGGGAGAATACTGGGGAAATAAAACTCTGCTGTTGTTACGACCCGTAGGGTTTTCACCAGCTAATTTCTGGAAGCCGATCACCAGACTTTTCCTCCTATTCTGTCTTGGTTTGGAAGCTTTGTTGGAACCACTCCACAGTGGGTAACCCTGCTGGTATTTGAAACACAGGTGGTTTAACTTCCAGCTTCACAGCAACACGCAAGCCACACAGTACAACAAACCGACAGGTGGGCAGTGGAATACACCACTGACCGTCAAAAGAACGAACAAATCAGTTTTAGAAGAAATACAACCAGAATATTTCTTAGACGCGAGGATGGTGAGGCTTAACCTCACTTAATTTTTACATGTTATCAGGAAAAACTAATCACTTGGAAAGGGTATTATGTTTGGCAAAATAGAGGGTCAATGAAAACAGGGGACACCCTCAATAAGATGGATTGACACAATAGCCAAGTGAACCCAAACATGGCAATAATCATCAAGATGTTGAAGGACCAGGCAACATTGCATTCTGTTATATACCAGGTCACCATGAGTCAGAGCTGACTTGATAGCAACTAGCAACATGAAGTTGTTATGATTATTATTAATTTGTTGTATCACTAGTGGTAACATGGCACTGAAGAACAGTATTAAGTATCATAATTTAGACAGGTTCACCTTAAAGGGGTGCTGAGTCTTCAGCTGACTTGAGTGGATGAGACTAAAACCTCCCAAGACAGGTGGCCAGCAATGTGAATGTGTGTTCAGGTCTGGCCTCCCACGGGGTCGCTCTGTCTGGTCAAGGCATCAGGCATCTTTAGTGTTGTTGTAGAGTCAGACAAGAGAAAACAACTCACTGCCAAAGGGTCCACACAGATTGGAGGAGGACTATAGCCCTACCTGCTTAAACCTGAGTCCTCCAGGGAGCTGCATGGTCAAGGCACAGTTAAAATTGACCCAGATAAGACTATCCAGCCTGACTTGGCTGATGTGTAAGGAGCAGAGAGCCTCGGCTTAGGGTAGCCATAAGCTCTCTGATGCTCAAGCTTACCTGGAATTTCCTTATGCCTATGCCCCAAAAGTGACTGGGCTCTGATCCCTCTGTGACAGAAAGGGGGACAGTATTAATTTTCAAGTGCTGCACACACATATCACAAGTGGGTGGCTCTAAAGAACAGAAATTTATTTTCTCACAGTTCTGGAGGCTGAAAGTTCAAATCAGGGTCTCAGTCTTGTCGATTCCTTCCTCGTCAGTAACCACAGGTATTCTTGGGTTCTTGGTGGTCCTCCCAGTATGTGCTGGAGTGTCTCTGTGTCTATGTTGCTCTTTATATAACTCAGAAGTGATTAGATTTAGGATCCAAACTACACTTGAATGACCTCAAGTGACTGACTACGTTACGTTAAAACCAAGCCAAATCCTTTGCCATGGAGTGGATTCCAACTCATGGCAACCCCATGTGTTACAGGGTAGAACTGTCCCATAGGGTTTTCTTGGCTGTATTTACAGAGGCATATAGCCAGTCCTTTCTTCTGCACTGCTGCTAGGTAGGTTTGAGTCATCAACCTTTAGGTTACCAGTTGAGCACAAATTGTGCCACGCAGGAGGTCCTGCATTACAATAGATTGTAGGGTAATTACATTATATTGCATTAGAATACATCCACAGGTAGACAGGTTAGGATTCCAACGCATCTTCTGGGGGATGCAATTCAATATATAAGAGGCATCAAGCCCCAGAACATGGTCAGTTTCTAGCAAGGGTCACAGAGCGCCAGGAGGAGGTATACGATCAGGAGTAAACATTTCAGGGCCAGGAAGTAGAGGTATGGTATGCAAAATGCCAAGGCTATCCCTTAACCAGAAATTGTCTTGAGCTCCACCATCAAGATATTGGTCAGTGTTTAGAATGAATACCATAGAGGGAAGCATCAGTTTTCTACCAGTTCCCAACCTCCTCAGCTCCAAAATGCTACCCACACCTCCAATATAAAAAAAAATATATAACACCTATAAACTCAACCTTGCTCTGTCTGTGAGCTATATCTGATCAAGTCAGAGTTTACATGAGAAGCCCATTTCTCAGCAGCTGGGTGGTTTAAGATTTGTTTTTCTGCTCTAAGAATGGATTGCTGAGCCCTGGGCATTTCTGTGACCACTGAGACACAGCCATTTTCCTAGTGTCCACCAGTATGACCAAGTCATTCATGGCTACAGTCCAGAGCTCCCCTTGAACATCAAACAGCTCTGCATCTGGCTTGTCATCCATCGGCTGGGCTTATGTTCCCAAACAAATGGACTTCCCAAAGCCACAGAGCTACTGCCTCTGACTGGTTTCTGTACCCAAAAAACTCCCGCTACCATGAGCTTCTTTCCCCCACTGGGTGTAGGGCATGCTGCATCCATATTCAGCCCTGCCTAAAGTAAACCCACTGCTGTAGAGTCAATTCTAACTCAAAGTGACCCCATAGGACGGAGTAGAACTACTCCACAGTGTTTCCAAGGGGCAGCTGGTGGATTTGAACCGGACTTTGGTTGGCAGCCAAGTTCTTAACCAATGTACCACCAGTGCTCCAGGTAGGATCCAAATCAAGAATGATCTTTGGACGTGATTAGGCCTGGGTGATGACGGTTTCGTACCAGGCTGTGTCGGGACGGATTCACAGAGGATTCTGTAACTTTTATTTCATGGTTTTCTAAAAAAATGTGCGCTAAATTTTATATGCTTTCAAAAATGTTTCTTGAACAAAAGAAAAATTGTTGCCCCAAATTTCTTCTTCCCTAGGCTCATATAAAACAATCTGAATTTAAAAGAGGTAACATTCATAAGAGGTAACATTCTTCTAACTATTATTACTGGTTGGGCTTAAACTGCATATAAATTAAAATTCTGAAATGAGGATAAATACACCATAATTGGTACAATTTATTCTCTGTATCTGTGCAGAAAACATTTTAATTCAGGATTTTCCTCAGTTAAACCTTGCTTTTAAGATATCACATCAGAAATTAAGAGTATATCTTTTCTCTCTCTCTTTTTTTTCTTACTGAAATAATAGATTTTCACCAAACCATACTTCCTCTGTATGTTTTTCTAAATTTTCTAGACCAGTGATTGCTTTCTGGATACCACTGTTTGTTTAATTTTGAGACACATGCCAGCAACTTAACCCTGATACAATATTGACTCACTTAAAAAGTTAAAGTTATTTGAAGTTTATTCGTCTTTTAGAAGCCCTATAGAGTTCTTCTACAGCTTTTAGGGTAATTAGAAAGACTGTGAAGTAAAGGAAAAGAAGCAGCTAACCCAGGAAGAGCTCAGATGCCAAAGTCCCCAGGTAGGTCGAATCCTGGAGACAGAGAGAAAGAGAAAAAGCAACTGTGCCAGGGCTCCAGTGTTCTTCCATTGAACAGATACACATTTGTATGACGCCAACCTAAGACAAGGCCACTCTGTTACTGTCATGCGTCAAAACAAAAACCAGACCACCTCCATAATCACGTCTGAGCACAGCCAAAAACAAGAGCATTGTCCAATTCACAGAAATGACCCAAACTCCCCTTTTCCTGGCTAATAAGAGGGTCTGGTGATTTTTTTTACTAATTGAAGTTTTAGCCTCATTCCATTCTTCCCACCTTCTAGCTAAGAGTAATTAAAATACCAAAACATGAAATTGTCCCCACTTCCTGAAAGCAACCAATCCAAAAGAAACCTCTGTGTCCCCAAACCCTCCCCAAAGTGACCTAACTCAAGTCTAAATCCTGCAGTAATTCCCTTCTCATATGCTTTGACTGAAACACGTCACAATCCCTCACAGGGTGCTGTCTTCCATAATGTAATTAGCCAGTAAACTCAAATTTGTTTGACTAGAGGTATGTTCCTGGTGGGCTTTGACTGAAAAGTGTGGTTATGGATTAAACTGTGCCCCCCCCCAAATGTGTGTCAAGTTGGCTAGGCCATGATTCCCAGGATTGTGTGATTGTCCACCACTTTGTCATCTGATATGATATTCCTATGTGTTGTAAATCCTACCTCTATGATGTCAACAAGGCAGGATTAGAGGCAATTATATTAGTTAGGCAGGACTCAATATACAACATTACATTATATCTTGAGTCAATCTCTTTTGAGATATGAAAGAGAGAAGCAAGCAAAGAGACGCAGGAACCTCCTACCATCAAGAATGCAGAACTAGGAGGAGAGCACGTCCTTTGGACCTGAGTTCCCTGTGTTGAGAAGCTCCTAGAGCAGGGCAAAATTAATGACAAGGATCTTCCCACAGAGCCGACAAAGAGAGGTCCTTCCCCTGGACCTGGCACCATGAATTTGGGCTTTTAGCCTCCAAAAGTATGCGAGAATAAATTTCTGTTTGTTAAAGCCATCCACTTGTGGTATTTCTGTGAGAGCAGCACTAGATAACTAAGACAGGCATCAATAACAGCAATATGTTTACTTGGTGTTCATTAGGCTGTTCTGACCTGGAGTACTGCCGCAGACTTAGGCGTCATGAAATGGAGGGGCATTTTTTAGTAGTTACGATAATCAGGAGTCACTTTGGCGTGTAGTGGAGAAGACCCAGGGTGTGGGACAATTGCATGCAATGAACTGTCTGCCTAAAACAGTAACCCTGCTGTGAAACACTAGCTCATTGGTAATTTCTAAGGAATCTAGGTGTGAGGCCAGACACCCAGCCCTCTGGCCATGAAGAATGAGTGTACTTGTTCAGAGATACCAGCACATGAATCTTCTTCCATCTAATACAAGTTCTGCAGAGGTTCCTTGGCTCTCTCATGACCTATCTCCTCAATAGTATGCCTCCCAAAGAAGGTGTAAAATGAAGGAGCTCTTGCGAGTAAGTCTAATTCATCCATTCAACAAGCATTGACTGAGCATGTTCAATGTGCCAGACAGTGCGCCAGGCTTTGAGACGCTGAGAGCAAAAGGCATAATGCTGCCTCCTCTCTGGTGCTCAGAGTTCATTGAAGAGAGACAGACCATTAACAATTCGGTGTGATCAGGGCTTTAAGGGAAACCTGCACAGGGTGCTGCAGGGAAGAGTGGAGAGGATGGCAGCTGTGCCTAGACATAACTGTGAGGGAGAAACTTTACCAGGGAACAGGTACTTTTTCAAGGAGCAGAAACTTTACCACAGAGCAGGTCATATTTTCCAGGCAGCAAGAACTAGCATTTGCAAATAATGTAACTATGAAACACGTGATACATTTAAGAAGGGAAATTTGGCATAGCTGCTACATTAGTTGTGTTCCTGGGGAGTGCCTGAAGGGCTGTCATGAAAAGCCAGCTTCTAGAAGCCACGTGCAGCTCCTAGAGGCCACCTGCATTCCTTGGCTGGTGGACCTACACCCCTCCAACCTCCACTCCCGTTATCACATTCCCTTCTCTGATTGTTTCTCCTGCTTTCTGCTTCCCCTTATAAGGATCTTTCTGATTGCATTGGATCCACCCAGGTAAACCAGAATCTCCTATCGCAAGGTCCTTAACTTAATCACACCCACAAAGTCCCTTTTACTACGCAAGGTAGCATACTCACGAGCTCTGGGGGTTAATGTGGACATTTTTGCGGGGAGGGACACTATTCTGCCTCCCACGGCTGGTATACAAATTAAGCCTCATTGCAACTCTGGAATGTTTAACAAGCAAGAAGCCTACTTCCGCACAAAGCTTGTAAACACAGTTTTTCCCCCACCTCTTTGAAAACTATCATTGAACTTATGCATAGGAAAGAGTAATGAAGGTTACCCACAGATGACTAGAGCACACCAAGCAGTTTGTAAACCTCCTCTCTGCAAGAAGGGGAGGAAGGGCCCTTGTGTGCAAGCTTTGGAGCTGCGTACTTGGACTTTTTCCCAGTGGCTTTGTGTGTGTTCCCATTCACTGCCCATGATGGCACTGTCAGGTGCTGGAAAGAAATGCTTCCAGATGGGGACATGGAAGTCTCTGTGCTCCAGGAACTGTCAATGACTTGCTCAAGGTCACACAGCCCAACAAGAGACTTGCAGTGAGGCTTCCAGCTCTCCAGGAAAGCAGTGGGCACCCAAGTCACACGCCTTTGCTCTCACCATTTGTACGGTTCCTCTTATTGATATGATATGTAATAATGAAAAGAATATGGGCTCCAGGTAGAACTATCTGTGCTTCTACGCCAGCTATCCCATGTGCAACGAGGAAATGCTCACTTTGCTAAACGGAGAGGATTCAAGGCATAATGCATGTGCGCACCAGCCACAGCGCCTGTGACGCAGTGAGTCGGTACAGAATGAATGCCAGGTCCTTTGCCCCTTCCCAGCAGGCACACTGTCTTCAGAGCTCGCCTTGCAGCCAGTTTCAGCATGTGGCTGACATTGCTGAGGAATAGTTTTTCCTCGCTGGCATTTCATCTCCACCTGCAGGTTTCTGCTTCACCCAGCCCGGAATAGCTCAAGTAGGCTGTGACCTCGGCAAGCACCCTTGAGAGGCTCTTGAGGAGCCTTGAGATATTGCACATGAGGCGCTTTGCATCTGGGTTGGATCTATTATTCATGCATGCATGTTTCGGAGAGCACAGTAATTTAGAGTCTCTCAGAGAGCGCTCTCTGCAGCTACCATAAACCACGTTCCATGTGCTCCAGGGAAAAATTATCTTTCCCTTGCTTGAGCTAGGGGTCATGCGAGACAATTCACACAGATGAAGCAGAGAAAGGGGGTGGACAGGGGGCAGTTCAGGGCCTTCTGCAAAGAACTTCCAGACTCCTGCGCTGGGCGAAACCTCCACCTGTGCCTCGTCTTTGTATGACCTTCCAGAGTTTCAGTTTTCTTGTTTGTAAGGGAGACACTTAGACTACGCCTTGTTAAAGTCATGAGCATCAGACTTCCTTGAGCTGGAGCCTCTTGTTTCTTGTGTGACCTATAGATAGCTAGTTAACCCTCTCTGAAAAGCAACTTGAGAGGACTACCATGCCTCTTTTTAGTGTTTCAAGAATTAGAAACAATGTATGTACAGCACTTGGTACATTGAGATATATGTAAGGAGCCCTGGTGGTGCACTGGTTAAATGCTGGGCCACCAGGAGAAAGGTTGGCCTCCGGCAACGAGCCTATGTACATGTATATGTATACATATATATGTATATCTATATCTTCATTTTTTTATATCTTCATAGCTCTCTATATTTTTTCTAAAATGGCATAGCTTTTACGTCTACAGAGAATATAACAAATATAGAAGCACACATTTTCCCAGAAAACATACCACCAAGATGGAAAGTAACAGACAGTCATATACACGGCTCCTAGGAAGGTGGTGGAAATGAAATAAACAAAAATAAAGAAAGGAGTTAGCATCCATTTTGAGAGGCTCGAAATGAGATTAGGAAAAACTACCAAGAGGAATTTTGGAGGTCAGGTCAGTGCTGGTTTCTGGTTTTATTTTATCTTTTTATTGTTATAACATGAGAAATCTGGTGTGGCTGCATTCATTCCTCCTGCTGCAGGGCCAGCTTCTCATTTCTATTCTCCCCAAAGCTCAGCAGCTCTCCAGAAAATGAACAGCATCATTTCACACTGAGCAGGGCAGTGCTGTGCTTTAACTGAAATTACAGCTTCAGCGGCCCCAGGAAAAGCACAAACCTGTGCCCTGGCGCTCAGGTAGAGCTGGGGGACTGCCCAACCGCCTCCTGTCTCCAGGCGGGAAGAGCCCCTTACAGGCTTTCTGGGGATTTCCTCTTCTGGCAGGTCCTGTCCTGCCAGAATTTCTTGTCTCTTCCTCTGGGTCTAGACTTGGCCCTTTCTCAAGCTTCTCCTTATGCTCACTGTTCCATAGACAAATCACAAGAGTTTCTAGCTTAAATGCAGACCCTGAGGTAAGAGAAAAGCATTGACCAGAACCTGAAAACCTGGCATCCCCATGGGGTTTGTTGCCTCCTCTTCAGTGGGAGGGGGAGTCAGTGATATCCCCACAGAGAGGTTGACACTAAAACTCCACTCCTGCTGGGGGTGAAGACCCCTGTCTTCCTGCCTCTTTCAGGCTGCCCTGAAGCACCCCCACTTCCCCCACACTCCACTGTGCCTTCTTTCCTACCACATAGAGAGAGTGTTGTTACCCTGGAGTAGAAGGAAAGAGCTAGAACATTCTTCCTTAGTTTTCCAGGGCCTTTGCTTTGTCTCCCTCCTGCCTACACAGAAAACCCATCTGGCTGCACAAGACTGTCTATGTACTAAATGCCATGGAATTGTTCACTTTAAAACGGTTAATTTTATGTTAAGTGAATTTCACCTCAATTAAAAAAAAAATCATGTAAAGAAACATTCTGAAATTGTTAGATTTTTAAACCTGTATAGGACCTCAAAGATCATCTTCGCCACTTCCCTTATTTTGCCAATTCTTTGGTTTCAGGAGACATCAAGGTCATTCCCAAGGTCACATAAGGAAGTCCCAACTGAACCCAATTCTCATGACAGAAAGTCAGTGCCATTTACTGTGCTCTGCATTAGGGTCACACAGATTAGGATACTACCCGCTCTGCCCTTCTGCCTCATTTTCCTGCTTTTTTTTCTGGGCAGAGGGTGGAATTTGAAAAGGCTGGAATCTCCAAAACCGAGGGGTGAAGGCCTGAACTGGTAAGGGATTGTTTGCTGGGCCTTTCTGATGACTTGATTACACATCCAGGCTGGTGTGGCCTGGAGAAATGAAGGCCTGTCACTCCAACAGCTGCAGTTTGAGGTAACTCCACACTGTAATAAAATGCATTGATCTCCGAGGTCCCTTTAACATTTTATGATTCTGTGATTAACAGGCTTCAGCCACAGGAGGGTCTCTGTCGTCCCTCCAGCTGCTCCACAGATGTTCCTCACAGGCTGGAAGGTCAGCGATCCTGCATTTCAGGTTACGGGTCCTCACAGGGACTCAGATAAACACCACACGTGCTGCTCTCGCCTCAAAGGTGAGATTCACGTGAACTTCTTTCTCAGTTTCTCCGCCTTTATGTGTGAGGAAGTAAAAAGCCCACCCAAGCTCTTTCAGGGGGTATAGTGCAGCCCTGTGACAAGTGCTGCGGAGAGGGCCCTGTGATGCCACTGGACACACTCTGAATCCCACGTTGGATGCTTCAAGAATGGAGTCCACCAAGATCTGCTTAACCAAGCCCAAAGGGGTTTTAAAGGCAAGCATTTCTAAAAGCAGTGAAAGGATTAGTTACAAAGAATCAGAACTTTCCTGATAGAAGTTTACATATACCCATTGCCGTAGAATTGATTCTGACTGATAGAGACCCTATAGAAGAGAGCAAAACTGCCCCGTAGGGTTTCCATGGAGTGGGTGGTGGATCTGAACTGACGAACTTTTGAGTAGAAGCCATGGCTCTTAACCACTACACCACCAAATTGCATGGAGCATTTTGGGGAAAATTGCGTGTGGCCTGGGGTGACTTGGAAAAAAAAAAATCATGGGGTGAAGGGATCAAGAGGGAAAAGAGAAGGCTAGAGAGGAGCCAGGGCGTGAGAGGACTTAACTGTCAGGTTAAGGAATGTGGAGTCTATCAGGGAGGAAAGAGGGAGCCACTTGATGGGTTTTAACAAGAGAGCCCTGTCATCAGAAGATCTCTCTAGCCCCAGTATGAAGAGTGAATTTAGAGTGATGGGTAAGATTGGAAGCTGGGAATGTGCTAAGAATAATCAGGGTGAGAAAATAATGGCCTGGCTTAGATCTATGGAAATGGGAACAGAGAGAGTAAACAGATTCAAGTACCGAGAAGCTTGAATTCACAGCCTTTGATAGTGGGTAAAGGGAGGCTACTCTGTCATCTGCTTTTAAATCTCATAATTGTCCACACAAAAGTGGTGATAGACAAGCCTGTGTTCAAATTCTGATAGGCGGGCTTCAGGAGTGGTTGACAATGTCTCTCTAGTTAAAGATCAGTGGCTTAAACTAGAACACAGTCTTTAGAATACAACAGAATAAGTTCAATCCTCAGATCCTCCCAACATTGAGAAGTCAGCTCTCCTTTGGCAAGTTTCTTATTTACTCAGAGACACAGATTACTTTAAAATAAGGATGTTGTTGTGGTTAGGTACTGTCGAGTCAGTGCCGACTCATTGCAACCCTATGTACAATAGAACAAAGCACTGCCCAGTCCTGTGCCATCCTCACAATCATTACTACGTTTGAGCTCACTGTTAACGCCACTGTGTCAACCCATCTCGTCAAGCTCTTCCTCTTTTTTACTAACCCTCTATCCTACCAAGCATGATGTCCTTCTTCAGGGACTTGTCCCTCTGGATAACATGTCCCAAGTACATGAGACGAAGTCTCACCATCCTTGCTTCCAAGGAGCACTCTGGCTGTACTTCTTCCAAAATAGGCTTGTTTGTTCTACTGGCAGTACGTGGTATGTCTGATATTCCTCACCAACACCGTAATTCACAGGCATCAATCCTTCTTCAGTCTTCTTTATTCATTGTCCAGCTTTCACATGCATACGAGGTGACTGAAAATATCATAGCTTGGATCAGGTGCACCTTAGTCCTCAATGTAGCATCTTCACTTTTCAAGATTTTAAGAGCTTTTTTTTTTTCCAGTAGATTTACCCAATGCAATACGTCTTTTAATTTCTTAACTGTGCATCCATGAGCTTCGATTGTGGATTCAAGTAAAATGGAATCATTGACAACTTCAATATTTCCTCTGCTTATCATGATATTGTTTATTGGTCCAGTTGTGAGGATTTTTGTTTTCTTTATGTTGAGGTGCAATCCGTACTGAAGACTGTAGTCTTTGATCTTCATCAGTAAGTGCTTTAATTCCTCTTCACTTCCAGCAAGCAAGGTTGTGTCATCTGCATATGCAGGTTGTTAATGAGTCTTCCTCCAATTCTGATGCCCCGTTCTCCTTCATATAGTCCAGATTCTCGGATTATTTGCTCAGTATACAGATTGAATAGGTATGGTGGAAGGATACAGCCCTCACGCACACCTTTTCTGATTTTAAATCACTCAGTATCCCCTTGTTCTGTTCAAATGACTACTTCTTGGTCTATGTACAGGTTATGCATGTGCATAATTCAATGTTCTGAAATTCCCATTCTTCGAAATGTTATCTATAATTTATTATGATCCACAAAGTTGAATGCCATTGCATAGTCAATAAAACACAGGTATACATCTGTCTGACATTATCTGCTTTCAGCCCAAATCCATCTGACACCAGCATTGATATCCCTTGTTCCACGTTCTCTTCTGAATCTGACTTGAATTTTTGGCAGTTCCTTTTCCATGCAGTGCTGGCAACTTTTGAATAATCTTCAGCAAAATTTTACTTGTGTGTGATGTTAATAATATTGTTTGATGATATCTGCATTCTGTTGGATCACCTTTCTTTGGAATGGGCATAAACATGGATCTCTTCCAGTTGGTTGGCCAGGTAGCTCTCTTCCAAATTTCTTGGCATAGACAAGTGAGCCCCTCCAAAGCTGCATCCTTTTGTTGAAACATCTCAATTGGTATTTCCTTAATTCCTGAAGCCTTGTTTTTCACCAACGCCTTCAGTGCAGCTCAGACTTCTTCCTTCAATACCATAGGTTCTTGATCATATACTACCTCCTGAAATGGTTGAATGTCAACCAATTCTTTTTGGTACTGTGACCCTGTGTATTTCTTCCATCTTTTTTGATGCTTCCTGCATTGTTAAATATTTTTCCCATAGAATCATTCAATATTGTAACTTGAGGCTTGAATTTTTTCTTCAGTTCTTTAATCTTGAGAAATGCAGAGTGTGTTCTTCCTTCTTGGTTTTCTAACTCCAGGCCTTTGCACAGTTCGTTATAGTATTTTACTTTGTCTTCTCAAACAACCCTTTGAAATTTTCTGTTCAGCTCTTTTACTTAATCATTTCTTCCTTTTGCTTTAGCTACTCTACATTCAAGTGCAAGCTTCAGAGCCTCTTCTGACTTCCATTTTGTTCTTTTCTTTCTTTCCTGTCTTTTTAATTATCCTTTGTTTTCTTCATGTATGATATCCTTGATGTCATCCCACAACTTTTCTGGTCTTCAGTCACAGTGTTCAATGCATCAAATCTGTTCTTGAGAAGGTCTCCAAGTTCAGGTGGGATATACTAAATATCATATTTTTATTCTCTTGGAATTGTTTTAATTTTCTTAGCTTCAACTTAAATTTGCATATGAGCAATTGATGGTCTGTTCTACAGTTGGTCCCCAGCCTTGTTCTGAATGTATAGTCGCCGTTTATGTTGTGGAAAAAAGCTATTTGCAATGAATAAGCCCTTGGTCTTGCAAAATTCTGTCTTGTGATCTCTGGCATCATTTCTATCACCAAGGCCATATTCTCCAACTACAGATCTTTCTTTTGTTTCCAACTTTCACGTTCCAATCACCAGTAATGATCAATGCATCTTGATTGAAAGTTGGATCAATTCAGACTTCAGAGGTTGGTAAAAGTCTTCAATTTTCTCATCTTTGCCATTAGTGGTTGGTGTGTAGATTTGAATAATAGTCATATTTAGTGTACATCAGGATAAATCTTGAAATGTTCTTTTTAAGGATAAATGCAATGCCATTCCTCTTAAATTTGTCATTCCCTGCATAACAGACCATATGGTTGTCTCTTTGTTTTTTCTTTACATTGAGGTGCAATCCATACTGAAGGTCGAGGTCTTTGATCTTCATCAGTGAGTGCTTCATGTCCTCCTCACTTTCAATAAGCAAGGTTGTGTCATCTGCTTATCACAGGATGTTAATTAGTACTCTTCCAATCCTGATGCCACGTTCTTCTTCATATAGTCCAGCTTCTCAAATTATTTGGTCAGCATACGGATTAAATAAGTATTGTGAAAGGATACAACCCTGGCCACACCCTTCCTGACTTTAAACCAAGCAGTAGCCCCCTCTTCTATTAGAAAAACTACCTTTTGTTCTATGTACAGGTTCCTCACGAGAACAATTAAGTGTTCTTGAATTTCCATTCTTTGCAACGGTATCTGTAATTTTGTTATGAGCCACACAGTTGAATGCCTTTACATAGTCAATTAAACACTGGTAAACATCTTTCTGGTATTCTGTGCTTTCAGCCAAAATCCACCTCATATCAGCAATGATATCCCTGGTTCCATGACCTCTTCTGAATCTGGCTTGAACTTCTGGCTGTTTCCTGTGGAAGCACTGCTGTAACCATTTTTGAATGGTTTTCAGCAAAATTTTACTTACGTGTGATATTAATGATACTGCTTGATAATTGATGCATTCTGTTGGATCACCTTTCTTTGGAATGGGAACAAATATGGATCTCTTCCAGTTGGCTGATCAGGAAGTTGTCTTCCAAATTCCTTGACTTAGATGAGTGAGCACCTCCAGTGCTGCATCCATTTGCTGAAATCCCTCAACTGGACTGGAGCCTTGTTTTTCATCATTCCTTCTGTGCAGCTTGGACTTCTTCCTTTCATACCATCAGCTACCTCCTGAAATAGATGAACTTGAACCAATTGGTTTTGGTACAGTGACTGTGTGTTTTCTCCATCTTTTTTTGATGCTTCCTGTGTCTTTCAGTATTCTCCCTGTAGAATCCTTCAGTATCGCAACTCAAGGCTTGAATTTTTTCTTCGGTTCTTTCAGCTTGAGAAATGCCAAGTGTGTTCTTCCCTTTTGCTTTTTTAACTCCAGGACTTTGCACGTTTCATTATAATATTTTACTTTGTCTTCTCGAGCAGCCTTTTGAGATCTTTTGTTCAACTCTTTTACTTCATCATTTCTTCCATTCAATTTATGTTCAAACGCAAGTTTCAGAGTCTCTTCTGACATTCACATTTGTCTTTTCTATCTTTCCTGTCTTTTTAATGACCTTTTGTTTTTTTCATGTATGATATCCTTGATGTCATCCCACAACTTTTCTGGGCTTTGGTCATTAATGTTCAAAGCATCAAATCTATTCTTGAGATGGTGTCCAAGTTCAGGTGGGATAAACTTAAGGTCGTACTTTGGCTCTCATGGACTTGTTCTAATTTTCTTAAGCTTCATCTTCAACCTGCATATGAGCAATTGATGGTTTGTTCCACAATTGCCCCCTGGCCTTATTCTGACTGATGGTATTGTGCTACTCCATCATCTCTTTCCACAGATGAAATTGATTTGGTTTCTGTGTATTCCATCTGGCAATGTTTACATATATAGTCACCATTTATGTTGCTGAAAAAGATATTTGCAATAAAGAAGTTGTTAGCCTTGCAAAACTCCATCATGTGATCTCTGGCTCTCTAATGCCTAAGATATTGATCTTTATTTGGTCCACTTCATTTTAAAACCTTCCAATTTTCCTAGACTCATACTTCATACATTCCAAGTTCTGATTATTAATGGGTGTTTGCAGTTCTTTCTTCTCATTTTGAGCAATGCTACATCAGCAAAATAAGGGTAAGCGGTTCTAAATCATAAAGCCTAGTAAAATCTAATAATTTAACTATGTAAAGCAGCTCGTACCACAGGAGGCTTGAGATTTAGCAGTTATTCCATAAATGTTAGTTTTCTTTCCCTACTCCTCTCTACTTCCAATGTAATATTTTTTATCCCATAATGTTATTTGGAACGCTCGTGGTACAACAGTTAAGTGCTCAGCTGCCAAAGAAAATGTCGTTGTTCAAACCCACCCAGTGGCGCCTCAGGAGAAAGGCTTGGCAATTTGCTTTCCTAAAGATTACAGCCAAGAAAATCCTGTGGGACAGTTCTACTCTGTCACATGGGGCTGCTTATTGCTGTGGTTGTTATATGCCCCCAGAAGTTTTCAAAGTAGCAGCTCTTGGATTTGAACTGCCGACATTTTGGTTAGCAGCTAAGCTCTTAACCATTGTGCTATGAGTGAAAAATGGACTCCATGGCAACTAACAACAACATCAACAATGTTAATTTATGTATTTGACCTACCTTAAGTGATTGCTTATCTTTTCACATACGTTTTTGTCATAGACACAACCAAGGGTAACCTGCAATGGATCATGCTCTTATCTATGTAATCCCTCCCCTTGAGTGTGAGCAGAACTTGTGAGTTTCTTCTAACCAATAGATAACAGCAAAGGTGCTGGGATTATGTTACATTATTCAGCAAGGATAAAGGGTTTGCCCATATGTAAAAGATGATCCATAATCAAATTGAAAGGAAAATTATCCTTGGTGGGTCTAATCTAATCAGGCAATTTATTTAAAAGAGGGTGTAAGCCTTTCCTGAGCTCAGAGACTGAAAGGAGCAGAGATACTCAGCTGCCATCCTGGAAGAATAAGCTGCCTGTTGTGAGAGCCCCACATGACAAGGAACTGTGAGTAGCCCCCAGGAGCTAAGATCAATCCATGGCTCACAGCCAGCAAGAAAATGAGGATCTCAGTCCTACCATCACAAGGAACTGAATTCTGCCAACAAACATGAGTGAAATGAAATGGAAAGATGGTATCTAACATTCCTTGATGATTCCTCATGTACTAAAATTCCAAACTCTTTGGGAATAAGAATCATAACTACCGGTGATTAAGAATTTAAGCTTCATCCCTCATTTCACAGACAAAGACCCTACGAACCCTGTGGGTCTTTCCCAAGGTCTCACAGCAGATTGGTGGCCAAGTCAGGACTAGTTACAGAAATGAAAGGTTAAACAGAACCTTAAAGGTCATCTGTCTAAAGCCACCTTCAACAGCCTCCTAGTCCACTATTCTTACTCCAAACTTCCACTGTTTTTAACGATGCCAAAACCAATTAAGTAAATTTCATTTGTGAATAGATGCTTACAAATTCTTTACCAGATTTTTATTCATTCGTTTGTTTTATTTTATTTTCTGAGCATGTCTTAAAATGTTGAGCATGGCCTCCTTTGACTATGTCAAGTGTGGATCTGCTTACAATGGCATTGGTAGATAATAAGTTTCTCTTATATCTTTGTTCATTTGGCTGGTTTTCTCAGGATGGTTTATCAGAACCTTGTGAAGTTTTCTTCTGGCTCTTTATCAAAGGTTTAAGAAAGCCAGTCTATTTGCATGTTAAGATGAGGAAAAAGAACAACCATTTTAAAAGATAAGGGTTGGAATTTATAAGCCTTTACAAACTGTGATTTCTTCCACTGAGAGAAAATAAAAATGGGAGATACTAAGGAGAGGCAATGGCATTGCAGATAACATCATTTAGAGGATTTTGAAACCTGGTATAATTTATCATTATGTAAGATGCTTTGGTCTGCAAGATCAAAAGCAACTGATGTTATCTATCTACATAGAGCCAATTGAATTGCCTCTTCAGAATCCTAGACAAACATTTCATTAGTTACCATTCATCAGTAAATTGGGATGAAACACCAAAACACTTCTTCTTTAAAAAAGCTGGATTGCATTTCCTACATATGGTGCTTTAAAAAATAATCATTTATATTGCACTTTTCTTTCAAGTGTTCAAACTATGCTATCTTGCAACTGTTTGCCTGATCTTTATGACCCTTTTTTTGGTCAGAAGTATTATTTTTTTTCATTTTTTTAAGGGGTGGGGAGGAGATACAAACACTGCTACAAAAAAAAAAAAAAAACTCAATCTGAATTTAGCCTAGAGAACCAGGATTTTATTAAATTAAAAAAATATATTGAATTTGCATAATTGCTTTGTCACTTTTTGTCTGAAGTTAGCAGACATTTGATCAAAATAACTTAGTAACCTCCACCAAAAACCTACAAGTGTGTTATGTAGATAGATTTAATTTTATAAAAACATCTAGGCTTATGTGCTGATAAAAACTGCTGAGACTGCACTGTGGAGTCACAGAACAGAGCGATAGTCAGTTAGGAATATTATCCATGGATTTGGAAGGGGGCCAATGGTGAAGCATAAGGGGAAACAAAGGTGAAAGAAACAATCATTGTTTCCTAACTGAAAACAATGATGAAAGAGCTATGCTTGTCCAGGCTTCCCAATTTGGCTATCCATGCCTTGCCAGTGAACTTTATAACCATAAACTGAGAAATTCTGTTTCCAGCTAAGATGGAGAAGCTAGCTAGTCACAGACCAACACTTTATCAAGAACAAGTAGGAAACCTGGGAGGTGTTATGCTGAGTGAAATCAGTCAATTACAAAAGGACAAATATTGTATGAGACCACTACTATAAAAACTCAAGAAAAGGCTTACACACAGAAAGAAGCAATCTTTAATGGTTATGGGGTGGAGGTAAAAACAAACGTGCTGCCGTTGAGTCGATTCTGACTCATAGCGACCCAACAGGACAGAGAACTGCCGCATAGAGTTTCCAAGGAGCACATGGAGGATTCAAACTGCTGACCTCTTGGTTAGCAGCTGCAGCACTTAACCACTATGCCACCAGGGTTTCCGGCGTGGGGGGAGGGAAGGAAAATCACTGACTAAATAGTAGACAAGTGTTAACTTTGGTGAAGGGAAAGACAATACATGATATAGGGGAAGTCAGCACAATTTGACCTAGACAAAGGAAGGCACTTGGAGGAACAAAAGGAAAAAACCCTACAACAACAGTAAAAACAATAACTGACAAGAAGAGTCATAGGCTGACACATATGCTGAATGGGGGAAGAAGGGCATATAGAAGGATACTCACGTACATATGTAGGTCAGATTGTAGATATTTTTACATACATATTTGTATGTACAACATGTATAGTCATATAGATAATAGAAGACATAGGCAACATAGTCATATAAGCTTCCTAGACACATCCAAACACCTTGAGGAACCGTGTTACTGGGGCTGAGGGCTGGGGACCAGAGTCTTGGGGGACACCTGGTCAATTGGCATAACATAGTTCATAAAGAAAATGTTCTACATCTTACTTTGGTGAGTAGCATCTGAGGTGTTAAAAGCTTGCGAGCGACCATTTAAGATAGGTTGATTGGTCTTATCCTGTTCAGAACAAAGGAGAATGAAGAAAACCAAAGACACAAGCAAAGTATTAGTCCAAAGGACTAATGGATCACATGAACCGCAGCCTCCACCAGCCTGACCCCAGAACTAGATGGTACCTGGCTAACATCACTGACCACTCTGACTGGGATCACAATGGAGGGTCCTGGAGAGAGTGGGAGAAAAATGTAGAACAAAATTCAAATTCACAGAAAAGACTAGGCTGATTGGTCTGACAGAGACTGGAGGAACCCCCAAGACTAGGGCCCCAGATATCCTTCTAACTCAGAACTGAAGCCACTCCTAAAGTTTGCCTTTCAGCCAAAGATTAGACAGGCCTATAAGATGAACAATAACACACTGAGGAACAAACATGCACCTTAGATCAACCACGTGTACGAGACCAAATGGGCAACACCCGCCAAAAAAAAAAAAAAAAAAGACGAGAAAATAGGAAGGGACAGGAAAACTAGATGAATGGATGCGGAAAACCAGTATAGAAAGAGGGAGAGTACTGACACTTTGCAGGGGTTGCAACCAATGTTGCAAAACAATTTGTATATGAATTTTTGAATGAGAAACTAATTACCCTGTAAATTTTCACCCAAAGTACAATTTAAAAAAAAAGAAAAGAGTCAACCACGTGGAGAGGAAGGGGAGGGAGGGGATGGCACTCTTAGACTGTTGTGGTCTTGGACCACTTGAGAAAAACATAATACAAAATCACTTTCAACACTCATGCCTTCTTTCAGAAGGAGAAAAAACATTAAAAAGTGCTGCCTGTTGAGGGAAAAAAAAGTAGGAAAGTTAGATTTAAAAAAAATCAGTTTGAAGCAAGGCATTGAATTTGCATTTCTAGCCCAGATATCAGAATTTGCATTTTAACAAGATCCCCAGGTGATTCTTAGGTATAGTTTCCTGAGAACTTGCTAGAAATGGAAATTCTCAGCAGGGAACTTGTTACCAATGCAAATTCTTAGCAGGGGTTTGAACTGGAATGAACTGTTCCGAAGCCCTGGTTTGCCCAAAACTTGGGTAATCAAGACTTGAGATGTAAAGATAACTAGAGAGAAGGAAGCCAGGGAGAGATGAGATACTTTTGTTCTCAGTGCTGGACGAGAGGCTTGGAAAACTGCAAAGGCCCTATGAATCACAGAAACAAGCAAATCCTTTGCCCCTCTCATGGGTATGATGGGGCTTCCAAGGCAGCCAGAACTTAAAGAACCAGGACCCTAGAGAAAAGAGAATTGCAGGGGATTCTGTCATATACTTGTGGTTTTCCCCTGAAGGCATTTACCAAATTCTTAGGCTGAAGGAGGCAAGATGCTAAGAAGCTATGCCTATGCGTAAGGCCTCTGACAATCACAGTAGAGTTTTTGGTTTAATGCTGCTGAGTTATAGTTTAAGAGGCAGATGGGTCCTAATAGATATGTAGACTTCTGTTAGAAACCTTGGTGTGTGTATGTTTGGGGGTGTAGAGGGCTCTGTCCTAGAAGAAAGGAAAACAAGAGCAATAGGAAACCTATTGAAAACAACATCATAGTCACTAATGAAATCAACCTGTGATTGCATTAAGGTAATCTGCCCCTCCCGCCTGGGATGCCAGAGGAAAAACAAACCCTCTCTGAAAGAAGATAACATCATCCGGAGCCTCTACAATTTTTTATACAAAATATCCAGCTGTCATAACAACCAAGAAAGGTATAAACAAGAAAGATGATCAGAAAAAGAAAAGACTTCCAAATAATTTATTTATTATAGTTACAAGACATGAACCTTAAAATGACTGTGTCATGTGTTTAAGCAAAGATGAGGAATTTAATCAGAAAATATAAATACATAAAAAAGAAAGAACTAATAATTTTAGCAGCAAAAATTTAGATAACTGAAATTATTAGTAGTTGAGTTTAAAAGGAATGTGGAAAACAGGATTAGAAAATCAGATAGGTCAGTAGAAAATACCCAGGCAGAGAGAAGGAAGAGAAGAAAATATGAAAAAGTCATATGAAATGGATGAAAAGTTTAATCATGCAATTTGAGTACCAGAAGGTAAAGCAAGAGAGAATGGGAAGGAGTATTTAAAGAGGTAGTGGTGGAGGATTATCCAAAACTGAAGAACAACCATAGATACAAGAAGTACTGTAGAGCCCAAGCAGCACAAACACAGAGTAAACTACACCTTGGCACATTATAAGAAAACTGATGAAAGCCAAAAAGAGAAAAATCTTAAAAATAGAGAAAAAAAATAATCATTACCCTCAAAAAAAAAAAAAAAAAAAAAACCAAACCCGTTACCATCCAGTTGATTCCGACTCATAAAGGACAGAGTAGAACTGCCCCATTGGGTTTCCAAGGGACGCCTGGTGAATTCAAACTGCCGACCTTTTGGTTAGCAGCCATAGCTCTTAACCACTACACCACCAGGGTTTCCATACCCTCCAAGGAGGATCAAAATTCCTAATAGCTCATATTTCAACAAAACAATGGAAGTCAGAAGACAATAGAATTACACCTTAAAAGTGCTGAAAGAAAATAACTGACAACCTAGAGCTCTAACCAGAGAAAATATCTTTCACAAATGAAACTAAAATAAATACATTTTCACCATAAGCAAAAGCTGAGAGATCTGGTTGCCAGCACCTCTACATAAAAACAAATATTAAGAACATTTTTGTAGGAAGAAAGAAATGATTCCAGAAAGAAACACAGAAATCCAGTAAGGAATAAAAGCAAGGGAAAAGATAAATGAGTAAATCTAAATAAATATTAACAGTGAAATAGTAATAATAAGAAACATCATGATAAACAGAGAAGAGATTGAAGTTGTCAAGGATTTCATTTTACTTGGATCCGCAAACAACACCCATGGAAGCAGCAGCCAAGAGATCAAAAGACGCATTGCATTGGGCAAATCTGCTGCAAAAGATCTCTTTCAAGTGTTAAAAAGCAAAGATGTCACCTTGAAGACTAAAGTGCCCCTGACTCAAGCCATGGTATTTTCAATCACCTCATATGCATGCAAAAAAAAAAAAAAAAAATTTCAAAAGCTGGATGATAAATACAGAAGACCAAAGAAGAACTGATACCTTTGAATTGTGATGTTGGAGAAGAATATTGAATATACCACGGACTGCCAAAAGAATGAACAAATCTGTCTTGGAAGAAATACAGCCAGAATACTCCTTAGAAGCAAGGTTGGAGAGGTTATGTCTCACATACTTTGGACATGTTGTCAGGAGGGATCAGTCCCTGGAGAAGGACGTTATGCTTGGTAAAGTAGAGGGTCAGTGAAAAGGAGGAAGACCCTCCATGAGATGGATTGACACAGTGGCTGCAACAATGGGCTCAAGTATAAAAATGATTGTGAATATGGCACAGAACTGGCCAGTGTTTTGTTCTGTTGTACATAGGGTTGCTAAGAGTGGGAACTGACTCGATGGACGGCACCTAACAACAACAACAATAGGAATAATAGCTGGTGGGGTCTAAAATATATGGAGATTATAAATGTATAACAGTAATAACACAAAGATGGGAGAGAAAAATTGACTTTAAAGTCAATTGTCTGTGGAATGGTATTTTTATTAGACTGTAATAACTCAAGGATACATATTATAATCATGAGTTTATAATGTTGATCACTGTCATGGATTGAATTGTGTTCCCAAAAATATGTGTTGTAAATACAAACTTCAATGCCTGTGGCTAGGAAACCCTGGTGGCGTAGTGGTAAAGAGTTACATCTGCTAACGAAAAAGATCAGCAGTTCGAATCCACCAGGCACTCCTTGGGAACTCTATAGGGCAATTCTACTCTGTCCTATAGGGTCGCCATGAGTTGGAATCGACTTGACGGCAATAGGTTTATGGGTTTTGCGTTTGTGGCTATAATTCCATTTGGGAATGGGTTTTCTATGTTATGTTAATGAGGCAGGGTTAATATAGGGTATAACTTGAGTAAATCTCTTTTGAGATATGAAAGAGATTAAACAAGAGAGCAGAGCAGAGACAGAGTAAGATAGACACCAAGACACATGGAGATCTCCAAAGAACCAGAAAGCAGAAGCTGAAGAGACAAAGACCTTCCTCCAGAGCAGACAGAGAAAGAAAGCCTTCCCCCAGAGCCGGCACTCTGGATTCAGACTTCCAGCCTCCTAAACTGTGAGAAAATGCATTTCTGTTTGTTAAAGCCATCCACTTGTGGTATTTCTGTTATAGCAGCACTAGATGACCAAGACAATCACATAAAAAAGAAAGTAAGTTTATGAAATTAATAAGATAATACAGGTAAAAATGAAGTAACTAAAAAAAATTGATTAAATCAAAGGATGGAAAAAATGGGAAAGGAACATAAAACAAATATACAGGACAAAAAAGTAAGATGGTCCATTTGATCATAAATAAATTACTAATTCTACTACATATAAGTGGGTAACATTGCTTAATTTACAGAATAATATTGTCAGAAGGGATACAAATAATTCTATGTCAGTTATCCACTTCGTACTTAGTACTACTCAGCTCCAAATTCACGTTTGCCTGCTCTGTGGAAACGAATCTGGCCCCTTTAAATATTTTTACTCTGCCAGTGGACATGACGCTAAGTTTGCAAGTAGATGGGGAGACTTCGTAGCAGGAAAAGTATGTTGCTTCTTGGTTCTTGGGTGCCCACTTGGCAGGCTCCTGCAGATGTGAGGCTTCCTTAGCAGGCCGCTTCTGCTTTACTGCATCAGGGTCAGCGCGTGGCGGTCTGCAATGGCCAGCCTGGCACCCTCTCTCAGGTGTTAGCTTTTCTAATTTTGTTATCTGTTTGCTTCATCAGTATTTGAAAGCGGTATGGTAAATTCTCCCACTGTAAGGGTGGGTTTGTTTCTCTTTTTAGTTCTATCATTTAATTTGTATATTTTGAAGGTAAGTTAGTAGGTACAGAGTACATGTGTGCACTTCTACACGCATACACATTTACATGTATTTTCTCTTCTAAGTGAACTGACCCCTTTATCTTTTAAACAATACCCATCTTTATGTCTAGTAACCCCTCCTGCCTTAAATTATACTTTGACTGATACTAGTGTAACATGTTGTCGTTGTTAGGTGCCACTGAGTGGGTTCTGACTCATAGAGACCCTGTCCTGCTCCATGCTCACAATCATTGTTATGCTTGAGCCCATTGTTGCAGCCACTGTGTCAGTCCATCTCATTGAGAGTCTTCCTCTTTTTTGCTGACCCTCTACTTTACCAAGCATGATGTCCTTCTCCAGGAACTGATCCCTTCTGACAGCATGTCCGAAGTATATAAGATGTAGTCTCACCATCCTTGCTTCTAAGGAGCATTCTGGTTGTACTTTTTCCAAGACAGATTAGTTTGTTCTTTTGGCAGTTCATCTTATATTCAACATTCTATGCCAACATCAAAATTCAAAGGCGTCAATTCTTCTTTGGTCTTCCTTATTCATTGTCCAGCTTTCGCCTGCATATGGTGCTTTTGAAAATACCATGGCTTGGGCCAGGGCACTTTAGTCTTCAAGGTGACATCTTTGCTTTTCAACACTTGAAAGAGGCCTTTTGTGGAAGATTTGTCCAATGCAACGTGTCTCTTGATTTCTTGACTGTTGCTTCCATGGGTGTTGATTGTGAATCCAAGTAAATGAAATCCTTGACAACTTCGATCTTTTCTCCATTTATCATGATGTTGCTTATTGGTCCAGTTATGAGGATTTTTTTTTCTTTATAAGTTGAGATGTAATCCACACTGAAGGCTGTGGTCTTTGATCTTTATCAGTAAGTGCTTCAAATCCTCTTCACTATCAGCAAGCAAGGTTGTATCATCTGCACAAAGCAGGTTGTTAATGAGCCTTCCTCCAATCCTGTTGCCATGTTCTTCTTCATACAGTCCAGCTTCTCGGATTATTTGCTCAGCATACAATTATTGTAGCGACAGCTGCTTGTTTTGGTTAGTTTTTTCCAAGAATATCTTTTTCATCCTTTTACTGTGAACTTTTTTGTGTCCTTACATCTAAGAAGTATTTTATCTAGCTGGCATAAAAAATATATATATTATCCATTATGACAGTCTTAGCCTGTAAATTAGAGCATGTAATCCATTGATATGTAATGTTATTGCTAATTAATTTGAAATCCGTATCCACCTGAGCCCAATGGAGAAAGAGAAACCACATAGTAATTTGGATAGGGAACGAGTAATATTACAAGTTACTAATCCTGGTGGCGCAATGGTTAAGAACTTGGCTGCTAACCAAAAGGTTGGCAGTTGGAACCCACCAGTCACTCCTTGGAAGCCCTGTGGGGCAGTTCTACTCTCTCCTATATGGTCGCTATGAGTTGGAACTACAACAAGGGACAGGAATAACAAGATGTTGAGTAGTAACAAGTAAAGAAAACTCTAAAGAACATAGGATAGCAGATATAAGGAGCAGCCACTACCTTTAAGACTGCAATTGCGAGTCTCAGAAAGAGCTCTCGCACCCCAGGGCTGAACTATACCAAACCAAAACCCATTGTCGTTGAGTTGACTCCGATTCCTAGCTGAACTATAGCCAATCTATAATTGAAATTTGCAGTTAAGAGTTATTGCAACATGAATGATGGTTGATATTTTTGTGTAGGTAAGACAAACCTAGTAAAGTGAAGACTCTTGGCCTTCTTTCTAATACAGCCAGGGACAGATTATCCAATATGCAAGTGTTATAGATTGAATTGTGTCCCCTGAAAATGTGTGTCAACTTGGCTAGTCCATGATTTGCAGTATTGTGTGACTGTCCACCACTTTATCATCTGAGGTGACTTTCTTATGTGTTGTAAATCCCACCTCTGTAACGTTAATGAGGTGGGATTAGTGGCAATTACGTTAATGAGGCAGGACTCAGTCTACAAGTTTAAGTTGTCTTAAACCAATCTCTTTTGAGATATAAAAGAGAGAATTGAGCAGAGAGACACGGGGTCAGCATACCATCATGACACAAGAGCCAGGAGAATAGCGTGTCCTTTGGACCAGGGGTCCCTGCGCTGAGAAGCTCCTTGACCGTGGGTAGATTAATGACAAGGCCCTTACCCTAGAGCTGACAAAGAAAGCAAGCCTTCCCCTGGAGTTAGCACCCTGAATTTGGGCTTCTAGCCTCCTAGACTGTGGGAGAATAAATTTCTCTTTGTTAAAACCATCCACTTGTGGTATTTCTGTTATAGCAGCACTAGATGACTAAGATAGCAAGGTACGTATGGGCTTAATTGTGCTTACCTACTAATCTGTAGTGCACAATTTCACCTTGGTTTCATGATGTGGTGAAACCCAGGTGAAATTGTGCACTACAAATAAGTAAATAAGCACAGTAAGGCAGTGCATACCACACTTACTGGTTAAGCCCCTGCGAACAGCCCTCTGTCTTCTGGAATATTCCAGCACTACTGCTCGGGAAGCGTGTAGGATTCATCTGTTTGAAACCCAAAATACCACCTGGAAACTGTTTAAAGACATCACCTTGGGCTTTTTGATCAATCTTTTGGTCTTTTTTGTCTTCTCAAGAGAAGCTAAGGGCACTAATTTTAAGCAATCGAGGCTTCACTGAATCCATTTCTGTTGCAGTGATGTGTACCTGGGCTGGGTAGCCATCACCGAGGAAGAGAGAACAAGCTGACATCCTGGAATTGCCTGAGTCACTGTGACCACAGGCTCTGGGATTTTTATGGTGTTCACCGAGCTTATTTCCACTGAGGCAACGGAGGGGGGGCAGAGTGGGTGACCAGTCAGGGCACGATACTCCTGGTTTTCAAGCTCTGCCCCCAGGGAAAAGCCACTTTGGGGCAGCTGTTTGAGCATTTACTTTTTTTTTTTTTTTTGCACAAGTTCTTCAGATGAAATTAAACTCAGCATAAGTGTGCCGGTGAGTAAAGACATGTAAAACACACATGTTTTGTTTGCTTGTCTGTTTGTTGCTTTGTGTTCGTGTACGTATGTATGTGTGTGTGTGGTCTCCTTGTTGCCGAGGAAATGATACAATGAAGTAGAAGTGGCTGGAAGTGATTATGCTCAGGAATTTAAACACATTTAAATCAGGGTGTTCAGAATGGCATTTTACAGAGTAACTGTAACAATATCATGGCTTCAAAAAGCCAATTTACAATATGTCTCCTTTAATATTATTCACTCGTATGTCTGAACATTACCAGACTTGTGAAATTCTGTGGGCCAATCTATATAAACCAAAAAAAAAAAAAAAACCCAAACATGTTGCCTTTGAGTCCATTCTAACTCATCGCAACCCTATAGTACAGAGTAGACCTGTCCCGTAGGGTTTTCAAGGGGCAGCTGGTGGATTTGAACTGCCTACCTTTTGGTTAGCAGCCGAGCTCCTAACCACTATACCACCAGGGCTCCCCAATATATATGGTTTCTAACTTTTTTTTTCCTTTAAAATAGTGTTAAAGGAAATAGGTATGAACAAGGTATTAGAAGACTGCCACCTACTAAATGCTGTGTGATCTTTTGTAAATCTCTTTATAGCTATGAGCCCTAGTTCACCGACAAAATGGGGATAAGAAACCATAACTCACCAGGTTATAATGACAGATATATGAAACATCTTAGTCAAGATATCCAATCAGTAGTGTTCTGGAGCTGATTTATATTAGCTCACAAAAATTGATTGTTAAACTCAGAAATTTTGTGAGCCAATTGTTAAACATAGTCACAAAAAATTAAATCATATATATTTACTATCAAATAAATTATATTTAAAACAAAAGTAATAAATACTCAAAACTCATTAGTTCCCAATCATTGTACTATTTGGTACTCTCCTGGAGTTATTTACAGTTGTTGCATCAGTATGGTGGAAATACTACAGAACAGTGTGCTACTGCATATCTCTTTCCAACTTCATGTACAGTGACATCATGTTGGCAACTTGAAATTGACCATGGTGAGAATAGTTTTACCATAGAAATTAGAAAACCCTAGAAATCAGGGCTTGGTTTATTGTTTTGCTAACTAGCTAGATGTATGATGGAGAAAAATATTAATAAATATGGGTTAAACTTAAATGTATGTTATATTTGCAGCCATTATATTGTGAACAGCACAAAGATTGAAGAAATAGTCTTTCAGTATTCAAAACCTGTTATTTGATTCAGCACAGTCACTCACATCACTGACAAACGAGTAAAGTTCTGACACACACCCTCCCTGTTCACTTTCACTTTACTAGGTTTGTCTAAACAAAAATACCAACCGACATTCATGTGGCAATTACTCTGAATTTGCAAATTTAAACCAAGTTATCACAGGAATTGAGTCTGTTCTTATATTTTTCAATTATTTTCCATTATCACACCATCTATTCTAGTTCTAGTAAAACACTATTTTAACTACCTAGCTTTATAAACTTTTCCTAACGGTTAGGGCAAATATTCCCTTTTATGTTTTCATTTAAATTATTTGTTTTTAAATAAACTTTAGAAATATTTTAAATTTTTGGATCTAGTTGGGGTTTTTCACTAAAGATTTTTAGATTTATAAATTAGAGAGAAATAGTAACTTTGCAATACTTAATTTACTCTATTTATATTGTAGATTAAACATTATCTTTCCATTTAGTCAAGCGTTCTTTTCTTGCCCTTAGTTAAGTTCAATGGATATCTTCGTATAGATTCTGCTCGTCTTGTTGATCTCATTCTTATTGTTTTCTATTTCTTGCTCTAATTTCTCATATTATTTTCTCCTACCTGAAACGCTTCCTTTACAATTATTTCTGGTACAGGTCTGCTAGCAATGGATTTCTTCACTTTTTCTTCATCTGATAAAACCTTTTTTTCTCACGTTCACTTTTTAAAAGATTCTTCTATGTGGTACAGAATTTTAGGTTGGCCGTTGTTTTTTCTTTGAGTATATATGCTAGTTCATTGTTTTCTCCTTTGCTTGGTTGCTCGTGAGAAGCTTGTTGTCTTTTTTATCCTCTATAAGCAATGTGACTTTTTTTTTTTTTTCCTGGCTGCTTTTAAGATTTTATACTTATTAATGGTTTTCAGAAGTTGATTATAATGTTCTTTGGTGGGTTTGTTGTTGTTTTTAAATTTATCCTGCTTAGTTGTTCAGTGAGCTTCTTGTATATGGGGATTTATAGTTTTTATAATATTTATAAAATTTCTGGTCCTCATTTCCTCGAATAATCTTTTGTCCCTCTACTCACCCACGGAACTCTTGTGGCACAGTGGTTGAGAGTTTAACTGCTACCCCAAAAGTTGGCAGTTCGAATCCACCAGCCACTCCTTGGAGACCTCATGAGGCAGTTCTACTCTCTCCTCTAGGGTCGCTATGAGTTAGAACCTACTCAACAGCAATGGATTTACTGAACCATGTTTTTTTTTCTTTTTCTTTTTAGAATTCATTTGGTTTGTTTCCACTGTTATGTTTCAAATTCAGTGATCTTCTACTATGTCTAATATGTTGTGAATCTCTGTTGTATCTTGGTCAGTTTTTACTGATTTTCCTCCCGGATGTGCTTAACAATTTGTAGCTTCTGTATAAATCTAGTAATATTTAATGCTGCCAGACATCGTGAATGTTACATTGTTGAGGGTTTGACTTTTGTTTTCTTACTTTAAAGAATGTTAAAATTTGGTTTAACAGACGGTTAAGTGACTTTCAGACTGGACTGATCTTCTGAAGGCTTTTTTTTTTTTTTTTTTAAAGAGTTATTCTGGTATATCTAGAGAAGCCTTTATTCTAGGTCTTACTTAGCCATACTAGAGGAAAGACTTGACCTTTATTGTGTTTTTACTGATCATTCCAAGAATACAATGAAATCTCTTTCCTTGGGCTGGACAGAATCACATGTCTCCTATCCTTTGTAAGCTTTGGCCATTGTTCACCTGGCAGTTGTTTTTGCTTTGTCTCCTGAAGTTTCCCCCTAGACTTGTGCAGGTAAGTACTTAGCCAAAGACTTAAAGTGACTCGTGTGCATTTTTCCACACCTCTTTCTCTGAATGATTCTCTCCTGCCTGGACTGAGCCCAGCCATTTTCAGCTCCTCCACCTCTGACCACTGATCTCTATGTCCTCAACTCAGCAAGACACTGTACTCTGCTCGTGATTCCCTTCTAGCTCCGTGGTCTAAAAAGTGTCCCGAAGGAGAAAATCAGGCTGATAGTAGATGTGTATGTGTTTGTTTTTGTCTTTGATCTCTCTCTATGTTTGTCTGTGTGTGTACCTGCCACGAGGTGGGAAGTGCAGCTGAAATGTATCAATAATATTAATATGTATGAAAATATAAACAGTTAACCGGTTTTAAGTGTTCAGATAATATTTTAGGGATTTCTGTTAATTAACTCATTAATAATCCCTACTATTATTTTCAGTTCACAAACAAGGAAGGAGGAGAGAGAAGTTCAGGAATCCACACCCCCCTCCCCCCGCCCCCCGGGATAAATGACAAACATTGGAATCACCTTCCTTCGAAGTACAGGACAAACAAATGATCCACCTTCAGATAACCAGGGAGTAGATTTCCCCACAAGCCCCCCGCCCCAGAAAACCAGAGGCGCACTGCAGAAAAAGAAGTAAAGAAAATTAAAGAAGAAACAACTGCCAAAAAAAGTAAGGATTAGAACACCTAGCCTTTTGCATGGGTTATGTCTCAAGATTCTACATATAATTCCTTTTGACAAAAGGGTTTGGCAGCTAAAACATGTTTGAAACCATTTTAGACTCATCTTCCCATTTTATGGAGGAGAAAACTGAGACCCACAGAGGTCAAATAATTATACAATTAAATAATGGTCGTGGCCTAATGAAAAATAAAAATACGTGGTGTCTTGTTCAACAATTCTTACGCATTTCCAGGAGGTGATATGAAAGCATTAAACCAACATCAGGTCTTTCCGCGCACCGGGCGACTGGGCAGGTCTCAAGCGGTGAGTCTGGCTCTGGCGTCCGGCACAGGACTGCCAGCAGAGGTTCCGCTGGTGCTAACACTAGAACTCCTCCCTGTCGTTGAATAGAATTTTTGATGCCTATTGTCTGCTTTTCATTCTAATAATGCTTCCCTTGGTATTCATGCAAGATGTTATGGTTTCTTAGTTTTGCTCTTCTTGGTTTTCACACAAACTAGAGTCAAGGACAAAAACATTGTCCCTTGCAGCAACGTAGTGTTTTGCTTAACCCCCTCAGGGAGGAGCCCACAGGAGCACAGCTTTAGGAAGCACTGCGAACGTCCCCGCTGAATGCTGGGAATCAGTGAGGAGGAACAGGCTGACCTCGACCCTGTTCCCTCGCCTGGGTCCTGTGCAACTGCGTCAGGTTCTGAGCACCCCCAGGCAAATCCCAGCTGTGCAGGGCCTCAGCCCGGCCTAGAGACACAGCTGGAGGCTGTCTGTTTGGTTATAGCAGGTCCCTGAAGGTTCCTGACTTTCTGACTAGAGCAGGCTCCGTGTGCTGGGTTGGCCTCCCGAGTCTTCTGACGAGCTTGGAGAGAGCTAGCTGAGACAAGACTGAGCTTTAGCTCACGCTGCTCTCTGTCTGGGGAGAGGAGATCTCAGCAGACGTGAGCCCAGGCAGAGAATACCAGATACTGGCTCAGGGGTTCCAGTCAATGCTGACACTAAGGCCCCGGCGGGTGGGGGTAGGGGGGTGGTGAGTTACACCCTCTGCAACCGAAATGCCTTCAGATTTCCTCTTGTAAACAATGGCACCAGCCTGAAAAGCACACACATACGCTCTGAGCATACATGATCACACACTTGTGTTTAGATACCCAGAATTACAGATACATATGCCCATGCTCCAAATTAAAGGTGTCCAGTTTGAAAGACATCAGGCTAATTGTCTTCGAAGCAAAATGAACACAATTCTTGACACTCCCTAAAACAGAGACTTTCATATTATACAAGAAATTCCCACCTACTATAAAACTGATAGAAACGTCTTTAAGAAACATATACTACACTCTCTTTAAAACTGTCAGAAGCTATTTTGTCCCTGCTTCACTGCCTGCTGCCTGCTCCCAAATACTGAAGTCAGTATCTACCAGGGGGAAAAGAGAATAAGAGGCATCTTCTCTATTGCGGACATACTGCTTTTTTTGTAGCAAAAATGCAGTCTGTCCTCCTAGTACTCCCATTCCACCATCAGTAGCTCTTTCTCTCTCTCTCTGTCTCTCTCTCTCTCTAATACAACCAGGGAACCAGGGAAGCATGTGCTGCAAAGAGGTGACTCATTGAATTCTGGGAAATGTAGTTCCACAATTCTCCACCTATAAGCTGGAGCAGTGACAGGTACAATGCCCTGTTACAATGCATGTTGGGAATTGTAGCTTTTCATGTACACCATCTTGCAGTGAATCAGAGAAGTCTGTAGGACTAGTGGAGGTCACTTCTCACTCATGAAGAGCTGCTAAAACTAGAAATTAAACACGTTTTACATGCCACCCTGCTTTCTAGCTAGAGAAGCGGGAAAGTAATTTGATTGTCTTTACGAGAACAGAATGTGGAGCCAACCAAGGTTTATCCACACAAGTGCACAGCAATTGGCAAGCTAGTCAACTGAGTTCTCTGTGAACTAGAGATAGATAACTTGGCCTAGACAACTGAACTCTCTGTGAGGAAACACTAACAGCAACAGCAACAAAAACAGAGAGAAAATAAGAAGAATAAAAAGAACCAGCATTGGACTTAAAGAAAGCTATTGGTAAACAAAGAAAAGAGCTCATCAGCCTGAAGACTCAGGAACAGTAGAGCTCTGAAAAGTAGGCATTTTTGAACCTAAAATAAAGAAATGCAGAAAATTGTTTATCATCCTCAATAAAAATTGTCTCTGTGAAACAGAGTTCAGAATTTCATTGATTGTATTAGTAACACTACTACTACTGCTATTAATACACTACTATTGCTACTTCTAGTACTATGACTACTGCAACTTCTATTAATTAGTAATTAGTATTACTACTAATACTATTACTGCTGTTATTACTACTACTATTACTACCATGACTATGACCATTACTCCTTCTACTACTACCATTATTATTACTACTACTATTACTCCTATTACTACTACTACTACTGCTGCTGCTGCTGCCTAACATGTATGAGTGCTTACTAAATACTATACATTTATTAATTTATCTAATTCTCAAAAACAACTATGTGAGGGAGGTACTGTTATTTTCCTTGCAGATAAAGAAACTAAAGAACAGAGAGTGTAAATCACATTCCCAATGCTTTACAGCTAATGAGAAGCATGGATTTGAATCTAAGTAATCTCCCAGAGCTCATGCTCTCAGCATTATCCTGGATGTGATGAAGATCAATTAGCCAAGGTGAGAAAGGAGCTGGTTAGGACAAGGAGAGCTTACAGCCGAACTAAAATCAAGAATAACAAAACCCAAACCCGTTTCTGTCGAGCCAATCCTGACTCACAGCGACCCTACAGCCAAGAGTAGCAGAATTAAAATCTGCATTGCCAGTGGTCAGAAGAAATCCGGCTTCTAGATGATGAGTAAAACGAAAAATGTCCCCCCAAAATTGAAAATAAATTCCTTTAAAGGGATTAAAAAAAAATCTAGAAAAACCTTTCCAGGAAATTGTATTTACCACCAGTTTCAGAGGTCCAGTTAAGGATCATTAAAAAGTAGAACCTACCCTTGGAAAATTTTCTGCGAGGAAATATGTCAAAGTACTAACATGATAATCTTTTTGCTATGAGAATATAAATGATATTTTCATGTTTTCTATGTCTCTGGTCCTTTCACATTTTATAAGCTGTGTTTTTTGTTTGTTTGTTTTTTGTTAATATAAGAATACACTTTAAAAAGACCATTCATTTGTGATAGTCCTCACAGTGGGCTCAGTGCCTGAGCTGTACTGCTCTAGTCTCTGACGGTCACAAGTTCTAGTCCTTTCAGAGGTCCTGTTCCAATGCAAAGTCTCCTCTAACTCCCAGTTCGCTTGTATCTTATTCCATCAAATGCCACTGGGGACATAGAAACGTCTCTGCTCTCTGTGAGAGACAAACCTGGGAGAAAATGACCACAGTGTGTGAGGAGAACTGCAATGGAGGTGCTTAACAAGTGATGTGGGGATCCAGAGGAGGGGGCGACTAATTTTGGGGCAAAGTGGGATATGGTCAGAGAAGTCTTCCAAGAGGAGGGCACATATGAGCAGGATTAGCACTGAATTGAACTAAGAAGCTTCCACAGGAAGAGGGAAGGAACAGCCCAAAATAGAGTGTAGGGGGGCTGGAGTGGGGGCAATGATTTGCCTAGGATTTTGGCCACAGGGATGGAGGTTTGTTAATGACAGGCAGAACTTCAATAGTTCTCTCAGAACTAGTTTAGTGGCCGATACCTAGTTCCTCTTATCCAATAGCAGCCTCCACAGCACAATGGCTGGTCAGCAGATATGACTAATTACTACCTGTTGATCTGGAATTCTAGATTCTGATGAGCTTCTGGGAGAAATTCCGATCTTAAGTTTAATGAAATATAAATAGCTTCATTCATGCCATCACTACCATTTGATTTTTGTTCAAGTTCCCATCAAGAATTCATTCATTCCTCCTGAGGACCCTAGAATTTGTGTAGTGTGCTCATTCTTACTTTAGAGACCGATTCATTGATTCTGATGTATGACTGCCTACTCCAAGAACATGGGCTGGCTTGGGAATGGGGCAAGTCTATGTTTGGATACCGGATCTTCCAATTACTAGCTATGTGATCTTGGGTAAGCTACGCAGCTTTACTAGGTCATTGCTCCTTGTCTTAGTTATCTAGTGCTGCTATAACAGAAATACCATAAGTGGATGGCTTTAACAACGAGAAACTTATTCTTTCACAGTCTAGGAGGCTAGAAGCCCGAACCCCGGGTGCTAGCTCCAGGGGGAGGACTTCTCTGTCTGTTGGCTCTGGGGGAAGGCCCTTGTCAACAATTCTCCCTGGTCAAGAAGCTTCTCAGTCCAGAGGCCACGGGTCCAAAGGACACACTACTCTCCTGGCTCTTGTTTCTTGGTGATATGAGATTCACCTGTCTCTCTGCTTGCTTCTTTCTTTTATATCTCAAAAGAGATTGACTTGAGATACAAGAGATACAACTTAATCTTGTAGATTGAGTTCTGCCTCATTAACATAACTGCCTCTAATCTTGTCTCATTAACATCATAGAGGTAGGGTTTACAACACATAGGAAAATCACATCAGATACAAAATGGTGGACAATCACACAATCCTGGGAATCACTGCCTAGCCAAACTGATACACATTTTTGGGGGACGCGATTCAATCCACAACACTCTTGAATAAAAGAAGTTAGTATTTGTATCTACCCTATGAGATTACTGTGAGGATTATAGTACTGCATGCAAAGTGGCTGGCACAATGGCTGACACATAGTAGGACCTCGACAAATGGTAGTAGGTGGTGCCTGTAGTGATAACGGTGCCGAGATGGCTTGCAGATGAAAACACTTCACAGAAACAGGGCAGAATGTTTCCCGTTCAGGAAGCTGAAGTGGCTGGATTCCGTTTTCCACAGAAGGAGGCTTTGACAACTTGTCACAATCATTTTCCTAGCAATGCCACGGTTGCTTGTTTACACCACTTTCCACTCAGGTCCTATGATAATGACTATGGTTTCATTAGCATTCCAAGGAGTGTATCTAAGGTCTCAGGCATAGAGCTGTGCAACTGAACACATGCCTCAGAGGAACAGTGAGAAAATTAATGAAGTTCTTACTGTAAACCCTTCTTATACGCTCTGAGGAGCACTCAGTAGCCTTTTATTTTATTCAAGTGGAGGCAGAGATATCATCTTTTCAAAAGTAGCATCTAATGCTGAGTGGGGAACAAAAACACAGCTTCAACTGTAAACAAGAGTGGTATCCCAAACGGCTGGATTCTGCTCTGGACAGGATGCAGCAGTGGGAGAATTTTCTGGAGATAGCTTTTGGGTATAAGAGGAGCAAATAAGCAGCACAGGGAGTTTCACCCCTATGGGACTGGATGCTTTTCAAAGATGAAGAGGTGCAGAGGCAAGAAAAGCCAAAGCTAGGAAGGAAAAAAATGGTAAGTTGAAAGGATGGAGATGTACATCATAGTCATGGGCCATGGGAAGGAGTTAGAAAGGTGTTGGCCAGGGGAGTAGAAAGAAATGAGGTGAGAAGCAAGTCAAGGTCTTATGGGTTAGAGTCAAGCACATAGGGTCAAGCGGGACATATAACTGTAGAGTATAGAAGCCTGAAGGAGCTGTAAAAACTCAGAATAAAATCATGAATTCTCCCACATACACCCTGATAGATCATTTATTCCACTTCAAATAAACACAGGGATATATTTGTCTTAGGCTGGGTTCTCTAGAGAAGCAAAACCAGTAAAGCATGTAAATATACTTTTTATACTAAGGAAATGGCTCATGTGGTTGTAGAGATTGGAATGTTCCAAACCCTTGGTTCAGGCTTCTCCTGATTCATATAGCCAAAGGGGCTGGCAAACCCAAGATCAGCAAGTCAGACAGCAAGGTTCTTCTGGCTCACAGGCTGAGAAGACTGATGAATCCTAAGATAGGCAGGCAAGATGACAGGTGAGTTGTTAGCTCAAGTCCCAAGAACCAGAAGTTAGACAAACAGGAGCCAGGTGCAGAATCCAGAGCGAGCAAAAGCCACGAGCCTTGCTAGAAAGTCCACTTATATTGAATGCAGGCCACACTCCCAACGAGACTCCCTTTCAACTGATTGGCTATTCAGAGCAGATCCCACCATGGAGGTGATCACATTATATCAGTTCTCAACATGGAAGTGATCACATTATTCTTCTTCTGCCAAACTACATCATAACTGACAAACCACTGAGAATCATGGCCTGGCCAAGTTGACACACAAACTTAACAATCATGATATTCAACACCCCAATTTCTATTTCTTGACATTTTTCACTGTTGTTTTCCTTGCAAAGCTCTTGCCCTAGGTCTCCTAGGAGTTGAGTCTGATCCCGTTTCCTCAGGGAATCATTGTGAAATTGGGGGTGGATCATTCTAAGCTAAGTCTCTAGATTCAAAGACAAGCTCAAGGGTTCAGTGTATTCCTTGCTTTTTTAGATACTAGTCATTTTTGAGACACCATAGTGACAAAATGGCCTTTCAAATGCAAGATCAAGATATGTTGTTGTTAGGTGCCATTGAGTCGGTTCTGACTCATAGCGACCCTATGCACAACAGAAGGAAGCACTGCCCAGTCCTGTGCCATCCTCATAATCGTTGTTATGCTTGAGCTTATTGTTGCAGCCACTGTGTCAATCCATCTCACGGAGGGTCTTCCTCTTTTCCGCTGACCCTGTACTTTGCCAAGCATCACGCCCTTCTCCAGGGACTGATCCCTTCTGACAACATGTCCAAAGTATGTCAGATGCATACATTGGAGCAATTCCAAAAGCACCCAACCCAACCTAAACTAACTTTGATGCATTTAAATGGTGTCTGCCTCCCTATATACTTTATAGCTTACTTATTAAAAAATTCTAAATGAATCTCCTCACTGTCACCAAATAAAATTTTCTGTTTTTTCTGCCTCCACTGTTTGCCTTTGTGATTCCCTCTAGTTGGAAGATCACTCTTCTTATTTTTTATCCAGATTCAAGGCACCCTGCAATATTAGCTCAAGCACCTCAAACTTAGTCTATATGGTAATAATCTTCCCTTCATCTGAAAGATAAACATGCTTGCTTGTATCGGGTTCTTTGTGTTAAACCGCATAATATTTTGGGGTAGCCCATAGTTGTGATGGCAGATACGTTGCTTGTATGGATTTCTTGTTCCTTCCCCGGGCCTGGGTCAATAGTACTTAATAAGGTACCTTTACCACTGAAGCCTGAACAGTCTAGGTGTCTTTCTCAGTAAAGAATGTCAAGCAGCTACTCCCTATCCGTCGGATTTGACCTGCAAGATGAAGCCTATTTACCACAATTATTCTATAGCAACTTATGAGATTTTTTTTTTCTTAAAGTTTTATTTATATTGTTTATATGTTATGTTTTGCCATCAAACTAGACTGGTAGCCTTGAATGGAATTGGAACTCCTCAGACTATCTCCTCAAGTACTTGACCCAAAGGTTATAGGTACCACAATTACAAAGTCATTCTTTTAGTTAGAGCAAGAATCTCTAAGAGTCTTCTATCAAAAGGGGAATATCCCACTAATTCATTATTAAATTAAACTACAAAATTGGTAGGCATCTGGGAAATAAGGAAGTAGGACCCTAGATACTGGTACCTGGACAGGTAGTTTTTTTCATGAGTGGTAGGGAGTGTGGGGTGGAAAGATAGGATAGGTATAAAGAGCAGAGACTATGAAAAAAAAAGGTTGGTGGCACAGTGGTTAAAGCCACTGACTGCTAATGGAAAGGTCGGTGGTTCGAAACCACCAGTGGTTCCAGGGGAGGAAAATGCAGCAGTCTGCTTCTGTAGAGATTTACAGCCTTGGAAACCCTCTGGGGTTGCTGTAAGTCTGAATGGACTCGACCCGGTAGTGGAGGAATGTGATTTATTGACCCTTGCTCTACATTATTTTTATTATTTCCAATAATTGCATACAATGGGTTTTACCATCCCCAGTTTAGACATGAGAGAACAGAAATAGAAGGGTTAAATAAATTGATTATGGTCGCCCAGCAAGCTAATGGCAGTATCGCACTACCAGTATTGCAAGTGATCTTGGAAAACGGATTTGAGAGGAACCCAAAAATAAGCTTGGCTGGAAGGTAAATTCAAAATGAATAACCTTTGCAGATCTGTTCTCAAAGGGAGCTCCCCTTTCTCTTTCCTGGCCCAGAACAATGGGAGGTTGCTGTGTGTTCTCCCCAGCCGGATTTGTGGAGCCCTGCTCTTTGTAGGCCCCAGAGATTCTGCAATTTCCATAATACCTTCTGGGCACTACAGCCACTTCAGCTTCCCACAGTTAAGGAGTCTCTCAAAAATGAAGCCAGGGGATTTGAAAAATAAAAAGTGACGAGAAATATGAAATATGCCCCAGCAAATGAACACTAGTCAGCTTGAACAAATATATATATATATATATATAAATAACAGATATATATATATCTGTAACTGGGTTAGAAAAGAATGTCTTTTAAACATCTAAAATGTGATGGAACTATGGAAACCGAGGTGAGTAGATTTATGGTACACAACGATGCTGCTGGTTTTCTGTCTTTGTGCTGGATTCCAGAATGAATAAAATAACAGAAGCATAATGTATATTTAATCCAATTGAAATTTTACATTTTAAAATTAAATCAGATAGCTTTGATATAAACAGGAACGAAAGCTGCCTGAACCACTATATAAAACGAACCTTGCTTAAGTGGCCAGGTACCTAGGTCTAGAGATGAACATGCAGCCCGTTCTGGCATTTAATTTGACCTTCACTCATATTGCTTATATATGCCCACGACAATGGAACACATAGCTTGCTTAGGATATTTGTAAATATAGAAATATTATTGAATGTGAAAACCTAAGGTTTAGAGACTATTTTTAGAAATAGTGTAGTATTTCTCAATTCTTTGTGATGTTCAAGTACCTTCCTTTCAGGACTTTCGACTTCTTGTCCATAAGCCCAGATTCTGAATGAAAAGATTCCTATAGAGAAAACTTAGAAAATGTGATAAATGCAAATGTAAATTAACTTAACTGTCAATCAGATGTTAAAACGGGTTTTTTAAGAATTTAGCTACTTTAAAAGACAGTAAAGATGATCCTTCTGTTCAATGATTTGAGAGTATAATTGGTTGATGAGAGTGTAGAAAAACAGTAATAAAAGGAAAGTGCCTTTAATCTTAGCTTGTCATTTCCAGCTTTATAAATTGGTTTGTTCCAAATGAATACACAGAGTTTTCAAAATTAAATAAGCTTGTTTTCTTATTTATTTATTATTTTTCCTGAACCCTATTTATGTGGCTCCTTAAATACAGCAGCCACTGGGCAAAAACATAAACTATAACTTTTCTTTGGTATGTGTATATAGTTTAAGGTCTTTAATGTAGAGTATTATTTAATAAAATTACATTACACTTTTATCAACTTGGAAACCTGGTAAAGACGTTTTGGCATTGGGTGTGTGTTCCACATATGCACACTTGCTTAGATGAAACTGGGTTGGGAAGAATGTATCGTATTTCCATCAAGACCTTTCTAACCACGTGTCTATGTGCCCTCCTCCCTTTGAGAAAAGCTTAACAACTTTCTTATCATTGTGAAGAGCAATTAGCTGTCTTCAGCCACTTGTGCTAGCAAGTTCACCTGAAATCCACTGAGATCATGTTCTTCAGTGCAGAGTTATCTAGCCAAGGAACCAGGTAAATCCACCGCATGAATTCAGATGTGAAAATATCATCCCCTAACAAGAAACCCTGATGGTGCAGTGGTTAAGAGCTTGGCTGCTAATCAAAAGGTTGGCGGTTCGCATCTGACTTGATTCTTGAGCAACTTACCTAACTTCTTAGAGTCCGCACCTTGGAAACCCTTTGGGGTAGTTCTACCCTGTCCTATAGAGTCACTATGAGTTGGAATTGACTCAACGGCAAGAGGTTTGGATTTTAACAAGAAATAGGTTGAGAATGACTGATTCATAGGCTTTTGGAAGAGGAAAGAAGAGAGGAAAGCCTTTCTCTAGGGAAAATAAAGTGTGCAGTGGGCCTCCAAGTACCATCCTCAGACTAGCAGCAGCCTCACGGACAACTGGATACTTGTTAGAAATGCAGATCCTCAGAATCAGAGACTCGGGGAAGATGGGTCCACCGTCTGGGTTTCACCAAGCTCCCCAGGTGATCATGATGCACATTCAAGCTTGAAAATCATGAGTTTAGTGCATAGGAGAGTTTGTGGAGTCTGGTTTCTTGGGATTGAATCTCAACCGGGCCATTTGTGACCTATGAGAACTTGAGCATCTTACCTAATTTCTTTGAAATCCTAAGTGTTTAATACGTGAATGGAGATAATTAAAACTACCTTGGCAGGTTGTTATTAAATATGGTATTTATTATGTTAAATGTTATTAAATATGGTATTTATTATGTTAAATGCATTTTATAGGAGATTGTATGTGAAGTAGGATGTTACAGTGGGAATCTTCCTGCCCGAATTTCAATTGAGGCATCCGTATGACAACTATCAGACATCAAAGCAAGAGTGACACATAACCCTAAAAGCAGAGTTGACAAAGGAAGTACAGTGAAAGGGTCTTGTTTTTCTGGGTCTCACAAGTTTTCCACCTTCCATAGGATGCAGTCTTTCTACTTTTCTATCACTCTCTATTAGTGGGAAATATTTGTGTTTTCCTTCTCCGACAGGTTTCTGCTTTACACTGCTTCCAGATTTCGCAGGTTTTAGTGTAATTTAAAAACAGTTCCTCCGTTCTTGAACTTACTCACTGGCCTTGAATACAAATTTTATATTGTTCAGGCTAAGGAGGAGGACAAAAAAATGTGAAGAAATATTTTAGTGTTATTATGTGTCTTCATTCTTAGTGAGAACGGATTTCAAAGGGAGTTTGATATGTGTCTCCTGCAGTTGAGAATATAGTGGGCTGGTGCCTGCCTCAGGCTGGAAGAAGTTACAGCAGCCTTTTGCAGCGGAATAGAGGTGGCTTCCTTGAGATCAGCTTATACACTCCCAGAGGTTATTGGTAAGAGTTTCCCAGGCTGAGGGGTGGGAGGACAGAAAGCTGAGATGAGGTTGTGGATGGATCTGGCCAAAAGTACTGCCTAGAGGGCAGAGGGGCTCCAGCACCAAGAAACTGTAGATGGATACTAGCTTCCTCCTCGGGGCTATGGAAGGACCCACAAGCCACCCCACAGAACAGAGATGGCGCCTGCTCAGGCTAAAGGAACAGAAGAGAATTCCCCTGCAAATGCAAGTTCCAAAAAATCCTCAGAAGTGTCCATGAGAGAATCAGTTCCAAACATCTGCCAAGCAGAGAGTGAGAACCAGCTTACGAAATTATAAGTTCGATAAAAATAGTTTCTGTCCTTATCACTCCCGCTTCTCCTTGCTTCAACATTAGGCTGACCAGAAGCTAACTAAAAGCTGAGCATGGGGGAGGGAGTGGTAGTAGACAAAGAAACAGAGAAGCCAAGTACAGCCCCCTTTTCACTGCAGACTAAGCTGTAGAAGCAAAGGAAATTGTGATGTCAAATCAAATTTGTCATTTTGACTAATATTTTGTCTCAACATTATAATTTCGGAATTGAGATTCTTTTTGAGACTAAAGTCTACCATCAGTTATCTATACCTGTTGCCATTCAGTCAATTCCGACTCATAGTGACCCTATATGACACAGTAGAACTGCCCCATTAGGTTTTTCAGGAGCAGCTAGTGGATTTGAACTGTCAACTTTTTGGTTAGCAGCCAAGCTTTTAACCACTGCACCACCAGGGGTATGCCTATTACCTAATGGTGAGCAAAAAACCATGGGCCTTCTAGAGTTGTCCTCTAGGAGTAGTAAAGACTATTCTCACTGAAAATCTTTGAAAGGGGCAAAATCAGAACAAAAAAGTAGATCTGAGTTGATTATGCCCTAGGTTATGCTTGTTGGCTACACATTTGTGCACATACCCATAGACACACATACATACACATGCCAAACTGTAGAGCCTCAGGAAATGGTGACTATTTGTTTTCATTAGAAAAAAATAACATTTTGACTACTTTTAGAGTCAATAAGGTTTTATTAAGTCATATTTTATAGGTCTAAGCATAAAGTATAAGTATAAACCGGATGCAAAAGGCCTCTTTAGAGTGTTAAAAAGCAAAGATGTCACCTTGAGGACTAAGGTGCACCTGACCCAACCCATGGCGTTTTCAATCGCCTCACATGCATGTGAAAGCTGGACAATGAATAAGAAAGACCAAAGAAGAATTGACACCTTTGAATTGTGGTGTTGGTGAAGAATATTGAATATACTGTGGACTGCCAAAAGAACAAATCTGTCTTGGAAGAAATACAACCAGAATGTTCATTAGAAGCAAGGATGGTGAGACTATGTCTCATATACTTTGGCCATGTTATCAGGAGGGCTCAGTCCCTGGAGAAGGACATCATGCTTGGTAAAGTGGAAGGTCTGTGAAAAAGAGGAACGCCGTCTACAAGATGGATTGACACAGTGGCTGCAAAGACGGGCTTAACCATGGCAACAATTGTGAGGATGGTGCAGGACCGGGCAGTGTTTCTTTCTGTTGTGCATAGGATCACTATGAGTTGGATTTTAGAATGAGGTAGCTATAAGGTAGAGATCTTCAAATCATAGAATAACTAAATTAGAGGTTCTCAAAGCAAGGAGAGAGCTCCTTGGCCAGGGGGGCCATGTTGCATAGCTTCAGAGGGCACCATTCATATGATGACAGTCTTTGTGAATAATATTCCCTGAAGTTCCATAGTGCATAGCCTAAATCATTATAAATGGTATTCCTGTGAGTGGTCAACAAAGCCAGGCTGTAACTGAAAGTTCAAATCCCCTCCAGGCGGTCCTGCAATGTGTTTACATATGCTTCCTATAATGGAGAATGGAGAACTCTGTGTCCCATTAAAGACCACTTTGCTTTTGAATAAATATGATCGTTAAAGTATTTTCAGTTATATTATTGCAAAATTGTAATTCTCATTACATATCTCAGACCTACTCTTTAAGGTCATACAGAATTAGTCTCCTCATGGCAGCCCTTCAGAAATTTGGGAAAAATAATGAGTTCCTTTGAATTTATTCTTAGTTCCTACATCCTTCCCACTCTGGCTTAAACATGGTCCCATATGTAATACGTCCTTCTTAAAGTGTGGCATCCAGAACTGAATACAACACCCCTAAAAAGTCAATTGCCTTTTTTTTTTCCCCTCGATCAGAAAAATAACGTCCAGTAAGAATGTTGACATGTCTAAAACCATATGCTTTGTTCATTGCAGGAAGATCAAACACTGTGGCCTTCCTAAAGTCCAGCTCTGGGGTTTTCCCACCTCACCATTCTTCTTCCAAAGCACAAAGTATGGATTTTAAAACTGCTGTGTTATTTTTATTGAAGAGGAGTAATTTTTCCCAGTTTTACATCTTTCTGCTTCTTTTTGTGGTGAGCATACTTGCCCCTAGCAAAACACTTGGGACAAATGGGCCATGGCATAAACAAAGCATCCATATGGCAATTTTCCCTAGAAATGACTATGAGGGGGACCAGTGGCCTGGTAGGCAAAGGTGCACTCTAGCCATACGGAACTATAGTGTTCGTTAAACAAAAAATAATCCCTTGGATTTAATGCCTTGGAAATAATAATCACTGTTATTTAACCTTATAGTTCGCCAAGGGCTTTTCAAAAGTATTATTCTATTTTAATATTTTTAGTAGCACCAAAAATAAATGAATGAGGATTTAAGAAGAAATATCTATTGATTTACTGAGTATTTGCTGATGGTCTATTGCATGCCAGGCACTCTGCAGACACTGTAATGCAAACCTATATCTTATCCTTGCACTCATACTCAGAGATCAATGGTGTTTTTTTCATTTTACAGTGATATACTGAGGCTCATAGAGAACGAGTAACTTATTCAGGATCACAAAGCAATTCATAGTGGAGACATTTACTCCAACTCAGCATCAATTTGACTTCAAAGTCCAGGCTCTCTCCATAACACACAGTTGTATTAGTTATCTATTGTTGTGTGAAAAATTATTCTCAAACTTAGCAGCTTAAGACAACAAACATTATTATCTTATATAGTTTCTGAGAGTCAGGAACCTGGAAGCTATATAGAGTGGTTCTGGCTTGGAGTCTCTCAGGAGTTTGCAGTCAGGCTGTTGGCCAGGGCTACAGTCAGCTGAGACTCCAATGGGGCTGAAGAACCTACTTCCATGCTCATTCATGTGGCCATTGGTTGGTCTCAGTTCCTGTCTGTTGTCCCGAGGCCTCCATTCCTCGCCGTGTAGGCCTCTCCATAAGCTGCTTGAGTGTCCTCACAACATGGCAGCTGGCTTCGTCCAGACTATATAATGAGAAGGAAAGAGTGAGAGAAAGAGAGAGAGAGACCAAGACAGAAGCTTCAGTCCTTTATAAAATTATCTCAAAAGTGACATCCAGTCATCTCTGCCATATGTTATTGGTCAGGCAGACCAACCCTGGTGCAGTGTGGGATAGGACTGTATAAAGGTATGGATACTAGGAGGTGGGGATCCCTGGGGCCATCTTGGAGGCTGGTTACCACAAAAGCAGCAAAACCAAGAGGAAATAGACCTTGTGCCTCAAGAACATGTGCTGAAAATACACAATTACTGTGTCTTTGCCATCACCAAATGGTCATTTTCAGATTGATTTCACTTTTACTGCTGCGGACAAAAAAATATAAAGAAGAACAATTGCTGAAGGACTCTTTCAATTTGGTTGTTATGATGCCTATAATATTCATATGCCAACTTAATGAGGAAATAGGTTTGCCTAAACAGAAAGATTATTGTGGTGACATTGTTTGCAGCTATATGCCATAAAAAAAAAAAAAATTACATAGTTTTCATTTTTTAAGCATTAGCATTTTTGAGGCGGTAGTACTTCAAATACTTAACAGAAGTAAGGAACGTATTTCTTGAAATTTTAAAAAGATGATCGGGGAAAAAAATATGGACAGCCAGTTTTCTCTTGCCTGTCCTAAGCGGATCACAGAGCTTCCTGCTCGGCACTGCCGGCTTTCCAGAGAAGCACTGCATTTGTCATTTTAAACTAAAACTCAACGCGTCCATTGCTTTTTAGTCACTATCGTTTTATAGGAAAATAACTTCAGCAAAACCTAAGAGTGGGCTCTGGAAAAAAACTGGCAAGAATTCAGGGCCTGGTACCATGGGCTGAGTCTCAGGGCCCAGGAGGGAAGAGACGGGGTGAGAATCCTCGCAGCAGAAGAGGGGAGTTGGGAGTCAGCAGGAGCGAGCAGGCAGCTCAAGCGTCCTGTCTAAAGGGCAGGCGAAGCTGTGAGCAGACGAGACAAGGGATCTGGAGTGGAGGAGGCCAGGGGAGAACAGAGCCCAGAGCTCATGGCAGGTCAAGGCACGAACTTTCAGTGCTCAAACTGAGAACAAGCTGAAGAAGGCTATTTGTAGGTTTTTAAAATCTTTTTCCTATTAGATTCGGGCCTCCTGAAGGGTTGTGGATAGGAGAAGATAAGCCAGCTGTCTTAGGGCTAGGATTGGGTTAAAAGTTTACGATTTATTTTGTTTTGTTTTCTTCCAGTAAGCTGTTCCTGCTTTGGTGTAGCTCTCTAAATTTCAGCCCATTCTATATATTGAAACATAAAATCCATGGCTTAACCAATCCCTGTTTACCTTTCAAGAAAGCATATGGCCTGACTCCACTAAGAGACCCAAAACATATGAGACCCCCATTGTAACACATTTCTTCAGGTACAGCCCTAAAAAAAAAAAAAATGTCGGGGAAAAATGAACACAGGCCATTCAAATAGAAGGAGCCCTGGTGGTGCTATGGCTAAGTGCTCAGCTGCTAACTGAATGGTTGGAGGTTTGAATTCACCCAGTGGCTCTGTGGGAGAAAAGACCTGTGATCTGCTCCCATAAAGACTACAGCCTAGGAAAACTTATGGGGCACTTCTACTCTGTCACATGGAGTTGCTATGAGTTGGAATCGACGAGACGGTACCTAATGACAACAGTGACAATTCGAACAGAAAATAATCTATCAAGTGGGGTGATAATTATTACATTGGGGGTCCCTTAATTATTTCCAAAAGGAAACAACAACAACAGCAAAAGCTACCAGCAAAATCAGTGGACATTTGGGCTATAAAAGGGAGCTATGACAGAGGGCCCAGCAGAATAGAAAGGACCCTGGACAAGGAATCTGGGGTTCAAGCCACACTTCTCTTATCAGCTAGCTCGCATATTCAGGGGATGGCTCCAGCTGGGATTCCTCATTCTTACCTCTGTGATTCCACAGTCCCATGGCACCGTCACCTTCACTATGGTTAGCGTGTGCTTCCTTCTACTGCTCATCTGTGCAGTTGTTTACTTTTCTCTGTGAGTGCATCTGTGCCAAGGACCAAGTCTCTTTCAGCTTTTCATTCTTCACGTTTCATTTGCATTAAGTTGGAGCAGTGTGTTGCTTAGAACTAGGTCATTGCATGATGTCACACCCAGAGAAGCACCAGATGTCAGAAATAGGGGGAAATATGAAATTAAATAATTAATTATTAATAAAGTCTTCAACAACCAAAGTAGATCCTCCTCATAGAAAAATATTTTGAAAATATGACAGAGATGGGGGGGTGAGAGACACAGACAGAGAGAGAGAGCGTAAAACGGAGAGATAGAGAATGAGGATGATCACGGTCAGGGGTAAAACAGCAGACCCTGATTCTCTCTACTCCTTTTCTCCAAACTCCCCTAAGGTCTCTTTCTAGTGTGTTAGGTTAGGCCTGGCCTTTCCACACTCCTACCCCCCAATATGTCCAGCATCTTAACTATGCCATCACCAGCTCCCCTTTCCAATGTAAGTTAGTCTCTGGCATTTCCAGTTGCCCTTCGCCCATTACCTAAACCAATAACAAAATCACCCAAAAACCCCATGTCGAGCATGAGAAGGCTGCGTACAGTCAGACTTTTGTTTTCCTTAAAACTTCTTTCAAAAAATATTCAATGAGGACCTACGATTTGCCAGACACAGTGTTAGTACTTCACATGTCTACCTTTAAACCTCACATAGTCTTGCAAGTTAGCTGTCATTAGCCTCATTATACAGATGATAAAACTGGGGTTAAAGACACTTGCTCAAGACCATACCGCTGGTCAGTGTTGCAGTCTGGATTTCAGCCTAGGTTTGCTTGCCTTCAAAGTCCTTTCTCTACAACACACTGCCTCAGGGAGGTGAGACATCTCCCTACCTAGAGATGATTATTGTTAATATTTCAAGTATTTCCATCTTTTGCTTCTACTGAATTTCCATTGTCTTTTTAATTATTGGAAATTCTTCTCAGTCTATGGAAGTAGGAGGGTTGATATGCGTGTATGTGCACTCACGTGTGTATGTGTGTGTGTGTGTCTGTCTGACTTTATTTTTTCCTGTGTTTTCATAGTATTTTGGAGGGAAATTAAGAAAAGATCTGTCAAGAGCTATTAGTCAGACAATTTTTCAATAGAAGCTCGACATTCTGTACATTTGATGAAATCAAGGGGACTTTGAGAAATGGTTGGGTTAATCCTTGCTGTTTGGAACACAGCTCTGTTTTACAAATATGCAGGACTGAAGACAAGTGATAAATGGAAACAATAGGATAACAGTTAATTCTTTGCTGATCCATATCCAAATAGGCTATAAAAATGGTAATGTATGTATTCATAATTAACGTGCTAACCATAAATCATCTCAGAACTAAATTATTAAAACAATGAAATGCACACATCTCTATTAGGCATGAAAATTTATTTGTAGAAAAGTTCGGAAAGTCAAAGCTAAACCTGCTGAGACAAACTTACCTTGGCCCAGTCATATTCACATTGAAAGACAAAACAAGATGAGCATCTAATGAAATATGTTTTATTATAATGGATGAATCTCAAAGTATTGTGAAAACTCCAGTAAGATGGACGAAACATTATGAGCCATAGCTAGGAAGACAGGCCAAACAAAAAGAGCAGAAATGCAATTTCGTGATCGTACCTGTCGTACCACACCTGTTGTGGTCGAGTCAATTCTGATTCATATTGACTCTACAGAACAGAGTAGAACCGCCCTATAGGGTTTCCAAGGAGCAGCTGGTGGATTGGAACTGCTGACCTTTTGGTTAGCACCCAAGCTCTTAACCACCACACCACCAGGACCATGACCATCATGGTAATAATCACGGACCTGCATTTTTAACCCCCAAATTACAACTAAAATTCTGGGTTATGTTAGGTGAAGCACTCACCTATTGGCTATCATGGGATAATTGATCTGGGAGGACCTTTGTATCTCACCCCCTAGTTTTACAGATTTAGGTCACAGAGCTAATAAGAAGCTAATTCCAGACCTGAAATCTTGATTCCTGCCTTAGAGTACAGTTTTCAGGGGGAAGAAGAATAGTTGGACCCTTGTTTCTTTCAGGACATTTTACTGATTAATGGGTTGGCAGGCCTGTGGTAAATTGGGGTAATGTAGTCCCCAAGATGGGAGTAGTCTCACATTCTTCTGGAAGGCAATGGCAACCAGATGACCTCTAATAGTTCAATGAACTTCCCTTGGGTGGATTCAGAGCCCCAAGACTTCTTTCTGACCTGAATTAAGTGCAGATTGAATCCACTATCTATTGAGAGCTATATGCGAGAGTGCTCTTGTCTGTCCTGGGACGAATATGTGAGCCCCAACAGTGATATCCTTTGGGTAACTTTGGCTGAAGATCACTTTCTGTAGCCTTTGATAAACTAAATAAACAAAAAGAAGATGTCCAGGTAAAGAAGAGACTTGCATGTGATGACTTTTTTTTTTTCTTTTAATGAAGAAAGATAAAGGCAAATAAATACCTACTGAGCATATGGTAGCATTATCTGTGATAGGTGCTCTTCTATTCATTATCTCTGTTAATCCCCACAACAGCTGGAACAGAGACAGGTGAGCTCTTTGCTCTATTTCACACAGTAAGTGGTGGGTTCAGGGTTTGAATCCAAGGTGAATTAAACTGAAGCACATGCTTTCTTCTGCAAACACATTCAAGTACACACACACACACACACACATAGACAATGAAAGACGCGGTCTTTTTAATACCGGTCATTTTATTACATCTTCTCAACCGTACACTGTTTTCTTACCCCTCTTTGGATTATGATCTTCTCTCGTTAAGCCTCTGTTATATATGATTTAAAGATCAAACAGGGATTTCATGAGCACTTTGAGCTAAGAAAAAAGGATTGAACTAAGGGTCTACTTTCTACATTTCTCTTCTCTCACTTTCTGAAAGTACACCAAGTAAAACCATAAGGTTCTTGTGACTGAAGTAGCCAGAAAAAAGCAGGGACATCTGTCCTCATCCTGAGGAGAGAGTCAATACTGAAAAAATAATAATCACAGTGCCTAATGAGTAATGCGTATTCAGTACGTGCCAGACGTGTTCCATACGTTAGTATCGGTCCTCACCAACTCTGCAAAGTAGGCATTGTCATTCTCATTTTCCAGCTGAAGAAACTGAGCGTCCAAGAGATTCGTTGACTCAACCAGTGTAACACAGCCAGTACGTGGACAGCTGAGATTCACCGCAAGTACTTTTTGCTCTTTCTCCTCCGCCATTGTCTTCTGTTGTGAAGTAAGCAGCCTCTTTCACGATTTTGAATAAAAGATGAAGCTGTAGAGAAGGCACGCTTCAAATTGTCACTATCTCACTTATGAGCTATGTCACAGACCAGTTATTGAGTTCTCTTCTATAAAATGGAGAGGAGGTACAGTATTATTCTTTTGCCACTGCCTTCAAAGTTGTTGTCTGAATCAAAATCAAAATGAGACCATCCATGTCAAAGTACTTTGAAAATGACCAAGGACCACAGAAATGTAAGGTTTTGCTTTTATTTGTTTAGGGGGGCCACTGAGCATTATTGATGGATTTAGCTATGCAAATAAACTGATATTTAGATTCAGACTATTCAGAACTAGGGTACAGTGTAGCTAACGATGCTTAAGTCCAAGATATTGGAGTCTTTTCTGGAACTTCCACACACAAGAGTCAAGCAGGAGATGAGGAGACACTTAAAATGCCAAGCAATTGAGTTAAGTCAACTATGTGGATGGCTTGTGGTTATAAGTGGGCATTATTAGCCTTACTGTGTGCAGGCCTAGGCCCAGGAAGAAAGAAAGAGCAAGAGAGAGTATATGTGGGTATCAATGTAGAATCCATTTAAATAAAAGCATCATAGCATCATGTAGGTGTGTTATGTATGTCACTTATGAGCTCTGTGACCTTGGACAAGTAGATGAACCTATTTAAGCTTCAGTGTCTTCATCTGTAAAATGGGGAAAATGTAATCTTCATAAGAACTTATGGATATGCCCTGGGTATAACATTTGATGATGTATTTAAAGTACTTCAAACTTGGCCTGGAACAGAGTGAATACTTCATGAAATTTAGCTACTGCTATCATTATTTATTTATTTATTTTATCATTATTAGTGGAGCCCTGGTGGTGCAGTGGTTAAATGTTACAGCTGCTAGCCAAAAGGTCAGCAGTTTGAATCCATCAGCTGTTCTTTGGAACCTTATAGGGCAGTTCTCTTCTGTCCTATAGGGTAGCTCTGAGTTGGAATAGACTAAGCTCTGGAGATATGAGCTTAGTTAAAAATGACTTACAACTTGAAAAGGCTTAGCCTTATCTGCAAGGGTTAAGCCAGTAGTTGTCAAACTTGGCTGCATTTTTGATTGACTGGAATACATTTTAAAAATGCAGGTATCTAGGATATTTAGTCCACACTAATTAAATTACAAACTCTAAAAGTGCGTGCCAGTCACCAGCATTTTCTCAGAGTGATTCTAAAGATGATTTTTTCAGGTAGAAAGTGATTCCCTCTACCTGAAAGAAATAATACAAAAACCGGATCAGTATGACTCCAGCAGTGGAGTGTAATTAATCAGCATATATGGATGTGATTATTAGTTCTACATGTTTACTGATGATAATTTTATATAATTATACAATTTTAGAGGAAGGAGAAAAAAAATTAGAAATCCAGTTCAAATCCTTGTCTCACAGTAGAGAAAACTGAGTTGCCTCAAGATAACGGAAAGCAATTAGCACCTAATACAGGACAACAATTCTGGTGTTCTAACATCTAGTCCAAAGGACTTCTGGTGGCACAGGGGTTAAAGCACTCAGCTGCTAACCAAAAGGTTGGTGTTTTGAACCTACCAACTGCTCCGTGGGAGAAAGATGTAGCAATCTGCTTCTGTAAAGATTACAGCCTTGGAAACCCTATGGGGGCATTTCTACTTTGTCTTATAGGGTCTCTATGAGTTGAAATCAACTTGACTGCAGTGAGTTTGATTTGAGTTTTGGTTAACAGCTAGTCCAAGACTCTGGTCCACCATTGTTATGGATTTCCTCCAAAGATATGTGTTGTAAATCTTAACCCTAACATATGGATGAAATCCCATTTGGGAATGGGGATTTTCTATTTGTTATATTAATGAGGCCATATCAGTGTTGGGTGTATTTTAAGTCAATAACTTTTGAGGTATAAAACCAAAAAGCCAAACCTATTGCCGTCATGTCAATTCCAACTCATAGTTATTCTATAGGAGAGGGTAGAACTGACCCATAGGATTTTCAAGGCTGTATCTTTACGGAAGCAACCTGCCACATCTTTCTCCACGAAGCAGCTGGTGGGTTTGAACTGCTGACTTTTCAGTTGACAACCCAGCGCTTAACCACTGCACCACCAGGGTTCCTTGTAAAAGGAACAAATTAGGCTCAGAAGAAAGTAAGCAGGTATGGGGAAATATAGATGCCATGTGGAGGTCTCTAAAGAAGTCCAAGAAGAAGCTAAGATAAGGATTTTCACCCACAGCAGACAGAGAGAGCCTTCCCTTGGAGCTGATGCCCTGAATTCAGACCCGTAGCCTCCTAAACTGTGAGAAAATAAATTTGTTTGTGAAAGTCACCCACTTGTAGTATTTCTGTTGTAGCAGCACTAAAAAACTAAAGCAAACGTGTGAATTCCAAAACAAATACATGGATAATATGTGTTCAATTCAGTGTTCTGGCTTATGTTTAATTTGCTTTATATTTCCAAGTAAAGTGAGAATACTGTGACAATACTGCTTGGCTAAAAGCACAGTGTTTTCCTAAATACGGCATTGTTCTGACTCAAGCTACAAGTACAGCTATTTTGAACGAGTTGACCGTCCAATTCACTCAATAACTCAGATCTCTATGGTTTAGCTTATTCACTTCTACTTTAAAAGAACCTTCTATTGGAGCCAAATAGTTCTGTTTTATGACCCAAAACACCACCACCATTCTCCTTCACTCCTGCATATTACTCTCCTATCATATCTCCCCATTCCAAAATATCTTCCCTTAGCTCTGCCAATGGAAATGACTGATCTACAGCCTCAGTGTGGATGCTACTTCCTATCTGAGGACACTTGTTTTCTCTAGCAAGAAATACCTCCTTCTCCTGAACTTCCAGTCTTGCCGTGAAACTAGATCTTTATATGTAGGGGCCTCTCTATAGAAAATGGCACCTATGACAATTAGTTTTAAATTGCTGAATGATCTCTCACAGCTGGCGATGAAAACTGCGACGGCCAACAGAAACTGCGCATTAGTGCCCCTCCTCAAGTGTGCACAAGGCACAGGCCCTACCTACCTTAGTTACGCCTCAGTTTACGTGTGAGAATACAATCCCAGGCCACGAGTGCTGAGAGTCACAGATTGCTTAAAAGTAAACATCAAAATTATTTTTAGCAAGGTAAATGTTAATTATGGTTATTAAATATACAGCAACTGATGCTTTAAAAAAAGAAAACTATATCACATTCCTTATTATGCATATTTAATGATTGTGTTCATATACCAATTGCGTGAAGCTTAAAGTACATACCAGATGCCAATTTGTTGCCAGATGCCAACTAGAAATAAGGTTATACATATGTATAGATACAGATATAACCATATACATGAATATGTGAGCGCACGTATGTATGTACGCATGTATATATAGTAATACCAGATGTTAGCTTATCACCAGATATTCAAGTCCAATACACCCGATTTTATTTAGGAGAAACTATAGCATATGCAAACTCCAAATAGCTAAGAAAAATTGCTATGCAAACGGTTAACACAATAACGCAGATAGCCAAGGAATGTCGCATATAAAAAGTTTATTACATGTGCGGACTAAGATCATTAGCTTCCCAGCTATGGTAATATTTGTCCTTCGTACATGTTGATTACATGCAGTTTTGTGTTGTAGATGTTTCTGGACATGCCTCTTCTACTGGACTGATAGCTTCTAGAAGATTTGGGCAATATCTCATTTAGTCTGATCTCCCCAACCACAGCCAACAGAGTACTTGGCTCAGAGCAATGATAACTGGTGAAAAACTCTTCACAGAAATACCTAGGTTTAGGTTCCCTGAGTTTGCATTTCCTGCCTTTAAATGGCACTACCCATTGTAGGTGGCAATTTTTATTTTATTTGTAACTGATTTTGCCTTAAAAAAAAAGCATCTCTTAACTGTGCTTTCAATGCTTTCCTCCCTCGTCCCTTCCTGGGAAGTTCATTCTCTTTGAAAGCATCCTCACCCTTCACAGAGAGGAACACAAGGTCAGCCCCTGAGTGACAGCAGCGGGAAGAGTCAGAAGGCTCACTGGCTCTGCAGACCCTTCAATATATAAGTGATGAGGTGCAGACCTCCCTGAGCCCCCAGCTGCCCAGGACCAGGAGAATATCTGACATCCTCCAGAAAGTTGTAATCTTGTTTCTTCACACCAATTTTCCGCAATCGCCCTTCCTCAGATGAGATAGCCCTGGGTGTAGAATCTAAATGACTGCTACTTGCTTCTTTGCCTCTAGAACTTGTATCCATTGCTTTTTGTGAGATTCCCTCCCCGGCCCCGGATGACACCAGCGCTGCTGTGACCCGTGCTGCCATCTCATGACGTGAACAGGACCTCTAGGGCTGCCTGCTGTGCTTCCCAAACCTGGCATTTCTTTCACTTTGTCAACTTCTCTTTCCTATTCCTTTCCCCTTTCTAGCAAAACAATTTCAGGTACAAATGATTCTGAAATAAATACTAGGGAATTAAAAATGAAGGTAAAATGCCCGTAGTTTGATCAAATCAGTCAGTAGCTTACATGACAAAAGACTGGTTAATCCAAACAGTAAAATAGTTTAGGTTTGGTACATATGACCAAAGTTATGATAATTAAATATCAGCATGTGCTCTCAGTTTATGGACTCTAAGGCAATGGGTCTGAAGCCCTTTCTACCACCATCTCGTTCTCACTGATCAACATGTGGAGTGATTCTCCATCTAGGATGGTGTTTGGAGTCTCTGCCTTTGGAGATATAAGAGCATTGTGATAAGGGAATGTGTTTGAAATCAGAAACCTTGATTTGAATCTCATTTCCATGACCTACTACTGTGGGTTCAGGCATGACGATCACCCAATGTGTCAAAGAACTTCAGTTTTGCTCATTTATGATTTGGGCACAGTAAAAATAACGATGCCTACTTCAGTGAGTCCCAAACTTTCGAACCTTAGAATCAGATGGGGAGACTTTAAAAATTCTGGGGCCAGGTCACATACCACTCCAATTATATCACAAGGTGGGAGTTAGTTATCAGTATTTTTTAAAAAAGATCCCCAGGCGACTCCAATGTGCAGCAACGTTTGGGAACCATAGAGTTTCTGGAACGGTTAAATGATACACTGTAAGTAAATTAACTGTGGCCCTGATGGCACAATGGTTAAGAGCTCGGCTGCTACAAAATGTTGGCAGTACGAATCCACCAGCTGCTCCTTGGACACCCTGTGGGGCAGTGCTACTCTGTCCTATAGGGTTGCTATGAGTCAGAATCAACTCGAAGGCAATGGGTTTGTCTGCTGCTTTGTTTTTGGAACATAACTAAGGAGCCCTGGTGGCACAGTGGTTAAGCTCTTGGCTGCTAACTGAAAGGTGGGTGGTTTGGGCCCACTAGTTGCTCCCAGGACAAAGATGTGGCAGTCTGCTTCCATAAAGATTATTGCCTTGGCAACCCTATGGAGCAGTTCTACCTTGTCCTATAGGGTCCCTAGGAGTTGGAATTGGCTGGACCACAGTGGGCTTGATTTTGGTTGGCACATAACAATTCTATGATTGAGTGTATGTGTCATTTTTGTTATAGTTGAGCCAAATCTTCTCATCAGTGATTATTTTCTTGTACCTTTTAAATTCTTTACTCATTTAAGTTGATAAGGAACTTGGAAAGGTCGAAGGTCTTGTTACAATCATATGTAATGTAACTGCTTTCTTTTATTTCTGAATACTTTTGTAGTAAAATGGCACTGAAATCAAAAGGCCCAAGATATTTACTTATTAAATAATTCTCAAAAGAACAGGGGAGGAGATCCAAGCAAAACATGAAAAATAAGAGAGATTTGGAACTTGTTCAATCAGACGTAAAAAGTTGCTGTACAGGGTCTCAAAATCACACATCACAGAGAAATAAAAGAGCCACAAAGGCTGCTGAACAGCCAGTGGCATCACTAAGGTTAGTGTCACCCAGTGCAGTAACTCATGGTGTCACCCTCCCCCCCATGCTAATTACAATATTGTAGCTAAAACGCTAAAAAAAAAAAAAAAAAAGGACAAAACTAGTGACTATAAAAACCCCACAGCAATGAAAACAAAAGCGGGTGCTTGTAGCTCATGTAGATGAAACCACGGGATTGGAAGCATCATTGTAATTGGGTCATGATGACAGCTCTGACCGGAGCACATTAGAAGGTTCAAAAAGTAAATTAGCGCAGAGTTTTAGCTTTGTAGATGTACCCAGAACCAGGCAGCTGTACATAGGGTCTCTAGGAGTTCCAACCAACTCAAGGGCACCTAACAGCAGGAATGTTGGTATATGTAAGCTAGGTTTCTGAAAAATGTTTTTTGTTATAACTAACTACAGGGATATTTTTATTTAAAAAAAAAAAAATTTCTGCTGAGACACTGCACAAAAATTTTATAGACAGTCATTTTGGTGTCACCCCTCTGATGGTATCACCCAGTACAGTCTGCACCTCCCCTAACCCTTCTAGTGATGCCAGAAGAATTTGAAATGGTGTGATCCTGATGCTGATTTCCCAGCTTTTCTCCTGGATGGCTCCTCCAGGCAGCTGGTGCTGTACCACCCAGTCTGGTAGGGTGTCCCCTCATCTTCCCTTAGCACCTTGTGTTTATGTTTATTTATCACAGAGACAATTTGCTCTTCCATGTGGTAATTGTCTCCTTAAGTATCTCTTTACTAGATGGTGCAATTCTTAAATAGGGTTCCTGTCTTAGTCATGTGTATATTCCAGTCCTTTGACTGGGGCTTGGCTGGGAGTAGTCACTCAAAAAATAGTTTTTGGAAGGGCTAAAAGAAGGAAGAGAGAAGAGGAAGGAAGAAGAAGGAAGCCAGGCTCTCCTAATTATCCTGGTTAAAACTATCTATGACCATGTCTGTTAGTCTTTGGGGACTAGCCATTACGCTGTGCCTCTGACTGTCAGGAACAGTAGCTGTGTTAAACTCACTGGTCTATACATCTGCATTCCCTTAGTGTTTTGTGTTGCTGTTTTATTCATTCAGCAAATATTTATAGTGCACTTTCTATGCACATGCATTCATTTTGCATTTATCAAGAAACCACTTTGTACCAAGCAATTACAGTGATAAAAGGCATGGTTGCTTTCCTTGAGTGTGCATATATAGACAAAGATTTAGATAAGTAAATCAGGCTTTACCATACCACGTGACTATTATGCAGGTGGACATAGGCCCAGGGATTGTAAAAGTACAGAGAAAGGGCACCTAATTCAGCCTAGAGCATAGGGTGGTCAGTGAGGTCTTCAGAGAAGAGGTCAGAAAACATCTATAGGAATCAGCAGGGCAGATGAATGACATACGAAATAGCACAAATGAAATCGTGAAGGCCCATAGGATTTCAGAGGCTGTGGAAGGTTAGCAAGGGAAAGAGACAAATGGCCACTTTCTGAAGGACTTTGTGTGCCATGCTAAGGGATGTGGTCATTATACTGAGAATGATGTAGTGTTCTTAAAGAATTTTAATCAAAATGGCAATCTAATTAGAATTAAAATTTTTTTTAATTTTAAAATAATTTTAGGGTACCCTGCAAATTGTGGCATTGGCAACGAATATTGAATATACTGTGGACTTCCAGAAGAATGAGCAAATCAGTCTTAGAAGAAATACAACCAGAATGCTCCTTAGAATCAAGGATGGTGAGATTTAATTTGGACATTTCACTAGGAAAGACAAATCATTAGAAAAGGACTTCATGGCTGGTGAAGTAGAGGGTCAGCGAAAATGAGGAAAATCCTCAGTGAAACGGATTGACACAATAGTCACAAAATAGACTCAAACACACCAACGATTACAAAGACGGAGCACACTGAGCACTGTAACGATTACAAAGACGGAGCACACTGAGCACTGTTTCATTCTGTTACACACAGAGTCGCTTCGAGTTGGAACCGATCCGACGGCAGATAACAACCACAAAAGGAGATATAAAAATTGTGCAGAGTTTCTGTATACTCTTCATTCAGCTTCCTCCAATGAGAGCATCCTACATAACCACAGAATACTTGTCAAATCAGGAAAGTGACTGAACTGTGCATAAACACATGCTGGTTGCCTCAAAATTACAAATAGCAATGAGAGCACAGGGATGAAGAGTCTATTATGTGATCTATTTGGGTCATACACACAAGACACTTACACAATGTTGGCAACTGAAAGCCATCATTATTATGTAAAGAGTAAAGAGCAAGAACAGATTACTTATAGAAAGCGAACAGTAAACAACAAGAACAGATTTGAGGTGAACTGGTTCCCTCCACCTCCACAAGAACCCTACTTATGTCAAAAAGGGGACCGGCTCACCCTTCTCAAATCACCCATGTCCATTTTTGTGTCACTTGGCGGGCACACCATGGACCAGGTGTCAGCTTGTGCCTCTGTCTCTCAGCAGGTGTATCACTGGGTCAGGTTGGGCATGGCATGGCTGTGTTCCTTCTCTTTCTCTCTGTGGCTTTTCTTGGTTGGGTCTGAACCCTGTGCTTACTGGTCCAGCTCTCAACCAGCAGCTTCAGGACAACCCTGGGCCAGTGCCAGGGCTAGGTAGGCATAACATCAGCTCTCAAGACAAAACCGTTTTACAGGCAACCCCTATACTGTGGATGCCCAAGCCTCTGTCCTGTTGGTGACCTTCTGCCTGGAGGTATCCAGTTCCATTCCATGGGCCAACTCTGCCCAACACCATAGTCTTCTCCATGGGCAGACTCCCAGCTGCTGCCTCCCTGAGTGCTCTCTCTGCCACTGGGCCCCTTCTGGGCCTCTCCTCCACTGATTCTGCCAGTGTTTCTCTTCTCTAGGCCTCTTGCACATTTCTCAGTCTTCAGTGTTACAGCCCTTGACCTGTATTATGGCCCTTGACCTTTATTACAGCTCTTTTATTTGGATCTAGGAAATTTCAGTGCAGGGATCCAGGGTCCAATGGATACGCTTTTCTCGAGGTTCTTAGTGATCAGGATGTCCCTAAAAACTTCTGTGAGACTGATTCTTATATAGGACCATTCCTTGTCAATTTCCGGGTGTGGCTTTCGTAAACCAACCAATCCCTCAAGTGGATTATAAACTGACCAATCCTATTGGGTGGATTTGCAAGCCTGTTATGCAGATAGTAAAACAATTTCTGCATGCCTCTTATTTGGCTAGTAAACCAACCAATCCCTGCAAGCCACTTACACAGAGAGTAAACCAACCAATCCCTTACAAGACTGCAACCCAGCCAATCATTTGATGAGAATTACAAACCCAGGGCCAGAGAGGCCACATAAAAAAAAACCCATTGCACCACAGAGACGTTGGTACAATACTGTTAACTAAATGCCTACTTGTTCAGACTTCACCATTTTTTATATGCATTCTTTTTGTGTGTGATAGTTCTCTGACATTTTATTGCATGTATACATGTATGTAACAGCCACACAGAACTCTTCCTTGGCTCCAAAGGTAATTCTTCCTGCTACCCTTTTATAATCCCACCCTTGCCCCAACACTGACCCCTGATCATCACTTATCTGTTCTCCTGTTAGTGTAATTCTATCATTTTTGAGAACATTGTGTACATCCCATCTTTATAATCATGAAGGATCCCTGTAGCTCAACTCATATTTTTAAAGCTTTAAAAGGGATTTTTTTTTTTAGCGTTTGGAAAAGTTAACTTAAATTGTTACACAAATTTATTTCTAAAAAGACTGATGATTAAGAAGTGTGTATGCCTGCACACACAACAATTTAGGGACCGGTGATTTAAAATATGCTCATCTCAAAATTATTTTTAAATTAAATTATCCATCAATACATTTCATGAAAGAAAAAGGTTGTATATGCCTGGGTTAGGTTGGGCTAGATTGGATCTGACACTAATTGCATGCAGTGGTGCTTCTGGCTTCTTGCCTTGGGCATTAAAAAAAAAATGGTATCTTTGGATCTGAGAAATTAGGCTTTGAATCCTGTATTAGAGAAGAACATGAAATGGTTTTCTAATGACCTCAGTGAAATATCACAGAATCCACTGTGGATCTCCAAATTCCAGTGAAGAGAAAATTAAAGCTATAAATGCAAAAACAAAGATAAAAAATCCTACTCTGAAGTGCACGCTTTGGACAATGGATTTGTCTAACTACACTGCACACCAACCTGCCGCGGTGCCTATGTATTTGCAGACACAGATTTCAAGGCCTTCCAGAGCATATTCAGCGCTGCCAGGCTCCCTTTTTGCAAACAATAGCCATATTTCGGTGCTTTGTAATGCACGTGATTTAGCGCAGGAGATAAAGCTGCTTAGCATGCCACATGGATGTTGATGTTTTTAAACAACACTTTCTGCCATGCACATTTTTAAAAATCCTCATTTTTTTTTTTTTTTTTTCCTTTTCTGAACATACATTTCATGTTAATATTCATTATTCGGGCTAGAGATGTGTGTGATTTTCCTGGAGAAGTTCTACCCAAGTATCTGTATATTTTCCCACAACATTCTTCTGCCTTTTCTAGCTTATGGGAAAAAGCTAAATGGACTATCATGCAAGTAAATCAGTGCGGGCCCCTGTTGTCTCTGTGTAATGCCAAGGACCTTCCTTTCCCAGTATATCCTAAAGCAAAAGCTATCTGGTTCCAATCCCCATCATTTTCGTCTTTTTGTTGACGGTGGTTTGAGATGCTGGTAGCACCATTCCTAGGTGTCCTGGGCATCTCTTTTGTCTGCACGAAGTCCAATATTTCATTCTCTTTGGCCTCAGGAAAAACATCACTCAATTCTTCTATTTTTTTTTTTTTTCAAGTACAGCTGTGACTTCCTTTTAAGAGTTCATTTTTCATTATTTTCTTTAAAAATAAACCTAGTGCAAGGAATCGCTTCTTAATCCCTACCCTAAATCATTCTTGTTATAGTTAAGCACAAATTCTTTTCTTTTAATTTTCCATCCTTAGGTGGAAGAGCGTATCTGATGAGTGTTTTCTATAAATGCAGCTGTCAATTGTATCTACTGTTCTGGATTTTTATTTGTTTTTTTTCAACATGAGATTATTGAGACCTTCGTGGTGTAGTGGTTAAGTGCTACGGCTGCTAACCAAAAGGTCAGCAGTTCGAATCCACCAGGTGCTCCTTGGAAACTCTATGGGGCAGTTCTACCTATAGGGTCACTATGAGTCAGAATTGACTCCACGGCAGTGGGTTTGGTTTGGTTTTATATTGTTTTCAGCTCTATCTTCGATAATAGGAAGACAAAGATGATAACTTGCACTTAACCTTTATGAAGTTTAGAGACCTGTTAGCAAATCAGATAAACCATGAACTGCGTGATCCAGTTGCTTTAAACACTGCTTTTCTTCACTTGTACAGGAACTCCTCAGAGATGAGGAACCAGAAGGAACAAACCTGAATCTTGAGCAGAGGTGGGGACTATGCTTGCGTAAGGGTGTACTCCCAGGATTATTTTCTGGGGCTGCACATCACTGCATTTATGACGGTTCACAGGACTTGAAGCCAGAGGGTTCCCGACCACAGTCCTTGACTGTGTGTTAAAGCTGTCGTTCTTAGATGCCATTGCATCGGTTCTGACTCGTAGCGACCCGATGTACAACAGAATGAAACTCTGCCGGGTCCCGCGCCATCCTCACCATTTAATGCCACTCCTGGCGATTCCGCTGCTCTAACTACTTATGTCAGCAGTGCTTTCACCTGGTGTTTAAAGACTGAGCAGTTAACAGGCAGCTGTGACCCAGCATAGGCCTTCGGACTAAGGGTTTCCGGAGGTGCTTGGAGAGAAGCAGCATACACGTGTGCACAAGGGAAGGTAGGAGCAATCGTCGGGGTCAGGGAAGGCCTCCAGGACAGAGATGTTTCTTATCCTTTGTTATATAGCAGACTTCTACAGCCCAAGGACCATTTCCAGGCCCATGGTTAACTTTTTCAAAAAGGTTATTTGTTAGAACAGTTTTACATTTACAGAAAAAGTGTGCAGGACTTATAGTTTTCATACGCCTCCCTCCCATTTCACCATTTCACTTATCATTAACATCTTGATTCCTGTGGTACCTTTGTTACAATTGACAAACCAATATTGAGACATTGATATGAACTAAAGTCATCGTCTACAGTAGGGTTTGCTCTGTACGTAAGGGTTTTGACAAATGCATGATGTCACGTGTCTACCATCACAGCACCGTAGGGAGTAGTTTCACTGCCCTAAAGATACCTGTGCACCACCTACTCATCCCTTCCGCGTGTCCTCTGGATCCATGGCAGCCACTGATCTTTTTATTCTTTCTACAGTTTTGCCTTTTCCAAACTGCCGTATAGTTGGAATCACTCATTATATAGCTTTTTCAGACTGGCATCTTTCATTTGGCAACACGCATTTAAGCTTCCTCCATGCCATTTTGTAGCTTGATAGCTTTTTTTTTAATCACTAAATAATACTTCCCTGTTTTTCCACAGTGTGTTTATCCATTCACCCATTGAAGGACATCTTGGTTGTTTCCAATTTTTGGCAATTATGAATAAAGCTGCTATATACATTCGTGTATAGGTTTTTATATGGACATAGATTTTTATCTCATTCGAGGAAACGCCGAGCAGTGAGATTGCTGGGTCATATAGTAAGCTTGTGTTTAGCTGTGTAAGAAACTGCCAGGCTCTCTTCCAAAGTGGCCGTACGGTTTTGCGTTCCTACCAGCGGTGAATGGAGTTCCTTTTGCTCCATATCCCCCCCAGCATGTGGTGGTGTCAGTACTTTGTATTACAGCCATTCTAGTGAGTGTGTAGTGGCATCTCATTGTTTTAATTTACAACTCCCTGATGATTTATGAAAGAACCCTGATGACACAGCAGTTAAGCACTCTACTGCTAAGTGAAAGTTCAGAGGCTCAGATCCACCAGCTGCTCAGCTGAAGACAATACCCGGCAATTTGCTCGCTTAAATATTACAGCCTAGGAAATCCTATGGGGCAGTTCCACTCTATCCTATGAGTTGGAATTGACTCCACAGCACACAACAACAACACTTATGTACATCTTCTTTATTGAGATGTGTCTTCAGATCTTTTCTCCATTTCATAATTGGGTTAGTTGTTTTCTTATTGTTGAGTTTTAAGGGTGTTTGTACATTTTTGATACAGGTCCTTTATCAGACATGTGTTTGGCAAATATTTTCTTCCAATCTGCGACTTGTTCTTTCATTTTCTTAACAGTGTCTTTTTAATATAAATGAGGTCCACCTTATAAATCTTTCTTGTATAGATCAGGCTCTTGGTGTTGCATCGAAAAAGTCAACCCAAACCCAAGGTTATCTAGATTTTCTCCCATGTTATCTTCTGGAAATTGTATAGTTTTGCATTTTAAGTTTAGGTCTTTTTGAATTAATTTTTATGTTAGTTTACTTTTTAGTGTTCTCAGCTATAGAGGGAGCTACTTAAGAAAAAGCAATTAATTCGTACTTATGTGTATTCTCAGTGTTAGCCCAGTGCCTAGTATGTAACTATTTTTTAATAAATAATTGCTGTTAAATAATTTAATTAATGGATGAGTTTAATAAGTAGTCTGATGGTAAATACATAAGAACTACTCTTTCCAAAAAAAAAAAAAAAAAAGTCCTGATGTGTAGTGTTAGCCAATTACTATGGCATAAATACTCCTACCATGGCTGATTTCAAGCTACCTGTAAGATGTTAGCTAGCTCACAAAATTCTTGAAAATTTAACAGCTGACCCTTGTAAACCAATACAAGCCAGCTCCAGGAAACCACTGGTTGTTTATCTCTGAATTAAGCATACCAAGACGGTAAATCATAAATGCAATTAATATCGGAGAACCTTCATGGAAAGTTCAGGCTTGAATAAACGTTAAGTGTATATCATGGGTTGAATTATGGCCCCCCAGAAAATGTGTGTATCAACTTGGTTAGGCCCTGATTCCCAGTATTGTGTGGTTGTCCTCCATTTTGTGATTGTAATTTTATGTTGAGAGGATTAGGGTGGGATTGTAACACCACACTTACTCAGGTCACCTCCCTCATCCTAGGTAAGGGAGTTTTCCTAGGGTGTGGCCTGCACCACCTTTTATCTCTCAAGAGATAAAAGGAAAAGGAAGCAAGCAGAGAGTTGGGGACCTTACACCACCAAAAAAGTGACACCAGGAGCGGAGCGAGTCATTTGGACCCGGGGTTCCTGCACCTGAGAAGCTCCTCAACTATGGGAAGGTTGAGGACAAGGACCTTCCTCCAGAGCCAACAAAGAGAGAAGGCCTTTCCCTGGAGCTGACACCATGAATTTGGACTTGTAACCTACTTTACTATGAAGAAATGAAAATTTCTCTTTGTTAAAGCTATTTACTTGTGGTATTTCTGTTACAGCACTGTTACCAAATGCCAATCTGACACAAAGGTCCTTGTCTTACACGCGAAAGACAAACTTTATCTTCAGCAAGCTTTATTTTGTTTGAGTCAAACAAAAGGAGCCAGCGAGGATCTAAGCCTCTTGTCCAAAAGACTGACTCAAAAAGGGAAGCAAGGCTAGGACTTATATGGGTTCAGTGGAGACAATAGAGTAATGAATATTTAGTGGGCTTCTTTCAAGGGGCAGGTACTTCTCAGAATGACAAAAAAAAAAAAAAAAATGTTAATTAGGTTGCATATGCATCTGGAATCCAAGATGGAACCCACTGATATTCACTTGGCATCGCTTATTATGGGATATAGCACAAGCGCACTGATCTTTGGCACTACATCACCATCTTCGGAGGGCTAAGGAAGGCTAAACAGCAGTCACACTTTGTTCCCCGCATGCTTGAGCCTGTAGAGGGGGAAGAGACTAGAAAAACACTAAGAAGGAGATAATAATTCACAGGTTGTTTCAGTCTTAACTCATGTTGACAAGGTGTGGTTCCTGTTTACCCAACTTCTAGATGGTAATCTTTTAACAGCTCTTTTGTTCCGCCAGCACAGTTAAGCCTATCTGTATCAGCAGCATGAGATGGCCAAGACAGTGTATTATTACTAATTATCGATTATTTGTATAAAAAAAAAAGTATAGTTGTCCTTATTTCCTAGATTGGAAGTATCTTAAGGGTGGAACTGAGGTGTTATTCCTCTTTGAAGCCCCTGCAGTGCCTGACTCATTGTGCCATGTATTATCAAAACCAACCCATCGCTGTCGCGTTGATTCCGAATCCTAGTGACCCCATGGATGCTTACAGTAGCTTATAGAATTGAATCACTTTCATTGGCTCTAAAATAATTTTCTGTTTCAAGAGTTTCTGTTTTCAAAAATACGTATCTTCTAGTACCAATGAAAAGATACTAATTGAGTCACCACTATATGCCAGGTCCTAGTTCAGGTGGAATACCCCAAGATGAATAAGGCATGCCTGCTTCTCCCTGTACACATAAAACAAAGGCTAACAAATGGAGCCTTTGGAGAGCCTTTGGCCAGATGGAGGAGTGGGAGAACAGTCCCAGGTGAGTGGGATTTGAGCTGGTCTTTAAAAGGTGAGTAGGATTTGGAAAGGTAAACAGAAGTAGCAAAGAATAAAACCAAGAAGGTGTACAAAGCCAAATTTAGTTCAAGGACTTTTTCCTGTAATGTTACCTTCAAACAAGGAAGCAGTGAGAGTGAAGACTTGGAAGAAGAAAAGTGAAATCACAGAGTTCTGTAATGCCAAATGAGGGGGTTTAGACATTTTCTTATAGGTGGCAAGGGGGTCTCTAAAAAATTATGAACAGAAAGGGGGAATCACCAGTTAATACCTTTATTACCTCTCAACACTTTAGTAGATTAGGTGACCCGACAGCCAGCTTAAATTAAATTAGGGGCCATCTCCACCCCTAGACATTGACCTGGGTCACTGTCCTGCTCCTTTTGCTTGGTAAAGTGCTCAGTGCCTGAGTGCCTTTAGAAATTATACATAGTCTACTTGCAGGGATCCCAGATTTCTCTGAACCTCATTTTGATGGGCAGGGTCCCATGGGCCTGCTGTCACAACTCCAAGGCAGGGGTTTTGAAGCATGGCCTGGGCTTGGACTCTGCATCACTGAGCTGCTCTCACCTGTTGGCACATCCTATGGCCCCAGGTTGGCTTCCCTAGACAACCTCCCATAATTTAGAGTCAGGACTCTCTACACTCTTCTATCTGTGAGGTTGGACCAATCAGCTTGTACCCAGATTCTCTAGCACCTGCTCCAGGATGTAGGTGCAGTTCCAACACAAACCCCTCCTGTTCTGCCCTGCCATGAAGAAAGTGACTGGGTGAGGCCATCAGTGTCCTAAGCCATGACAAGGATAAGCCATGTCTCAAGTTCTCCTTCAAATTGTTGTTGTTTGGCTCTGACTCATAGCGACCCTATGAACAACAGAACAAAACACTATCCAGTCCTACACCATCCTCACAATCGTAGTTTTGATTGAGCCCGTTGTTGCAGCCACTGTGTCAATCCAACTTGTTGAGGGTCTTCCTCTTTGTCACTGACCCTCTACTTTACCAAGCATGATGTCCTTCTCCAGGGACTGATCCCTGCTGACAACATGCTCAAAGTATGAGAAATGTAATCTTGCCATTCTTGCTTCTAAGGAGCATTCCGGTTGTACTTCTTCCAAGACAGATTTGTTCGTTCTTTTGGCAGTTCATGGTATATTCAATATTCTTAGCCAACACCACAATTCAAAGCCATCTATTTTTCTTCAGTCTTCCTTAGTCATCATCCAGCTTTCCCATGCATATGAGGCGATTGAAAACATTATGGCTTGGGTCAGGCACACCTTAGCCTTCAAGGTGACACCTTTGCTTTTCAACACTTTAAAGAGGTCTTTTGCAGCAGATTTGCCCGATGCAATGTGTCTTTTGATTTCTTGACTGCTGCTTCCATGGGTGGTGATTGTGGATCCAAAGTCAAAAAAACCAAACCCACTGCTGTAAAGTCGATTCCGACTCATAGCAACCCTATAGTTACAGACTAGAACTGCCCATAGAGTTTCCAAGGAGTGCCTGTTGGATTTGAACTGCCGACCTTTTGGTTAGCAGCCATAGCTCTTAACCACTAAACCATCAGGGTTTTCATTGTGGATCCAAATAAAAATGAAGTCCTTGACAACTTCAATCTTTTCTCCATTTATCGTGATGTTGGTTAGTGGTCCAGTTGTGAGAATTTTTGTTTTCTTTATGTTGAGGTGCAGTCCATACTGAAGGCTGTGTGTAATCTTTGATCTTCATCAGTAAGTGCTTCAAGTGTGCCATCGGCATAACACAGGTTGTTAATGAGTCTTCCTCCAATCCTGATGCCCTGTTATTCTTCTTATAGTTCCACTTCTCGACTTATTTGCTCAGCGTTCAGATTGAATAGGTAAACGATGAAAGCATACTACACTGACACATGTCTTTCCTGACTTTAAACCAGGTGCTATCCCTTGTTCTGTTTGAAGAACCGCCTCTAGTTGTATGTACAGGTTCCTCATGAGCACAATTAAATCTTCTAGAATTCCTTCAAATTAGGAATCTTTATTTGGGCTCAGAGTTGTCACAGTGTGTCTTCTGAGAACTCAGTATTCCTCACCCTTTAGTCAAAAAGCACCAAGACACATCTAAGGCACAACCTTCCCTAGAATCAGGTAGAGGGAAATTAAAAAAAAAATCACACTTCCAATTGTTCTAAGGATTTCTATTTATATGACATACAGATAAAACATGTTCTTGGTGTAATATAACATGTGTTTCAGTGCCTTGGATTTGGTTAGAAATACTCACTATTTCAATTTTTTTTTTTTTTTAAAGGAGCTTTATACAGCGGTGTGTGTGTGTGTGTGTTTTCTTTTCTCCATTGATGGGAAAACCCTGGCAATCAAATTACTTAGAAGCATTTTCAAATCAACTTTCATCTCTCTCTCGCTTATAGAAATGTGCTATTTAAGTGTCTTTGAAGCCATTACTGAATATTTCTGTCATTTAAGAAGGAGGACAGGGGTGAATCAGAAGGAAAACCACAGGCTCTTAATACAAAATGAAGATGGTGTTAATCTCATTTTCTGTCAACACTTGTCAGGCTGCTAATATCTGTGAACTCCCTGTCCCTCTCTGTCTTGTGGCATCGAGAGAACTTTGAGAAGGAGAAGGTACCTCAGGGTGAGCAGAGCTTCTGCTAACAGGATCACCTCTGTATGAGCGACTGAGACATGCCAGACTGGGTGTTCTGTTGTGATTTGTGATTTAATATTTGTAAGAGTAATAATGGGGGCAGGAATAGGAGCCTTGTAGTTTTTGCTCACTTCAGGAAGTGACTACTCCTATCCATTAACATACAATAAATGAATATGTCAGGAAGAAACTTTACAAGGCTTGGTGCTGTCTGCACCTGGCAAAGCCATCAGCAGGCTTTACAGCAAAAAGGGCATCTCAGCAGCCTGATGCTACAGTGGCAGAAACTGTAGACCCAAAGGAAAAGGGAGAACAAGAGAAAGGGAAAGTGGGGAAAGGAACAGGAAAAGAAAGGAGTGATGTTTGCCTCACAGTGTTTTTTACATCAAAGAACAGAGAGACAGTATGGTGGCTCTGGGAAAAGCTTATAGCCTGGGAGGTCCAAGGATCATCCTCAAGCCACACCCTATGGGAAACCTCTTTTTCAGCACGGCTCTCTACCATTTTCCAGGTTCTGATTTCCCTTCTGCAGATGCAGCAAGGAAATGGAAAAGCCATCTTTAAAATCATATAACTAAGGAATTCTTGTTTCTCATAATCAAAAGGGACCATTGTCATCATGGAACCACATCTTTCACTCTACTATTGCCCAAATTCCTTCTGCAGTAGTTCCCAAAGGTGTCAGACACCTTCAGGGACTGTGGGCTTACTACCTCCTGAAGCGGCTCAGTCCATTACCCACCAACAGCTCAGCTGTCAGAAGGTCTTTTCTTGTGTCACAGGTCTCTGGCAGAGCTAAACATACCTGGTCACTAGGAAGAAAAAAGGCAACAGGAGTATCATGCTTGAGTCAACAGAGGTTGTTTGCCTATGGACCCTGGATTTTAAAACTGGAAGAGATGGAAAAGCTGGAAACCCGGGATAAAATGTTTATAAGATATGGCTCAAGGGGCCTTCTGTCCAGGAGGTTCCTGGGGACAAGGCACCATGTATCTGGTTGCAAAGGACAATCCAGACTCCATTCCCATAGACATTGAATCCCAAAGTCGGGTCTTGGTATCTGTGCAGACTTCTCAGTTAGCGACTTCACCAAACTTCTGCTAAAGGGTTTGGCCCATGTAAGCCATAGCGCAGAGAACCTCCATCTTATGGATAAAGTGATGATGGCAAAGCTAGTATAAGGTCTGTGCCTGCTGTGCCAGAAAAAAATCTTGAAGCATATTATGTGGTTTTAGGTGAGTGGCAAAGACTGAGTTGACCAGCATCTTAGCCCCTGTCCACTCTAGTGCATCAGGACATGGCAGGTGACAAAAATATCTCTTAGCCAGAGCTTTGAATTCATGGAGCCATGATGTGAGCATAAAATTCTGTCTGACAGAAAAAGTTTAAAGGTTGAAACCAAAAGTGCACCAAAATTGAATTTTAAAGCCAGAAAGGCCTGGCATGGGTGTTGGGAGGCAGAGTAGAGAACCAGAGTAAGAGCAAAAAAGAGAGAGATGAAACAGCTCAGAGTGAGAGTGACTTGGGAGAATGTTGGGGTGACAGCTGAGGCTTCATACGTGTATAGCAGTGTGTTTGCTGGGCAGGTCAGATGCATTTATTTGGCTCACCATAGGACAAAGAGCAAGGCAAGGTGGCAGACTCCACATTGGCCAAGGACAAGCTGTCAGTGAGCAAGGTCAGTGGGTAAGACTGTGGTGTGAATCAGAGCCATAGCCCTAGGATGTGCTACAGGAAGGGAAACAAGATGTCTAGGGGAGCCTAGAGGACAGCAATGCAAGCATCTCAGCCCTAGGAGCTGCCAGGAGCAGTAAAGAGTGAGTGGAGGGACCAGGCTTTTGGGAGGATCATAGTTGTGACGGTCTATAGAGAGGAACTTGTGGACTTTAGGTGAAGCCCATTCAATGTCAGCAGAGCTGTGGAAAACCAGCTTGGCAGAAGGACAGAAAACAAACAAAGGGCTTATTTGATGGGAAAGCAGCATTTATTTATATGTTTCCCCTTTCCCTGGGTGGGCTTCTTAGAAAAGTTAATGGGAAGACACAGTGGGGATGAAAACCCTTCAGGGTGTGATTCTAAAATGACTCCCAATGCTTGGTGACTCTTCACATGGGAAGAAAAACTCAACAAAACTTCGTCTGAATTGAGGTAGACACCATGAACTCAATTGTTTTATTCTTCTTTCCCTCCTTTTTTCTTCTTTCCTCCCTTCCTTCTTTTCATTCTACAGATATTTGTTGTTGTTGTTGTTGCTGATATAGCCTCACTAACATAACAAAGAAAACCCTGTTCTCAAATGGGATTACAGCCACAGATATAGGGGTTAGAGTTTGCAACACATATTTTGGAGGGACAAAATTCAACCCATAGCAGATCCCTTTTATGGCACAGGTTCCTGGCTTTGCTTGAGAGAAAGGGGAGAGTCCCATACATTAGATGTATCTTCTTCAGTCGGGCCATGGCCTCCCCACAGAAGCAGAAATGGCTGGGAAAATGTGCAGCAAACAGGATGACCTTAGGGATTAGCGGTGGCCCTATTGACTAAATTCCTAGGTCATTCCTAGCTTATTCCTTGATCCACCCTCAGAATCAGAGCCCGTCCCATGTCTACGATCCCTGATCCTCACACAGTGAAAAAGTGCACAATCAAGACCGAGCTCATTTCTTCCCCCTGAGGTCTCTCATCTGATGTGAGGAAGGAGAGGGTCCTTATATATCTGTCATGAAGCCTGGTCCATTTCTCATTTTTCACCTTGAATATTTTGAGAATCATACCCATCATTTAGTGAGGGTACCAAGTACTGTTTTAAAAAACTAACAAGTGTCTTATCATCAAGGATTAAAACTCACTTATTCTAACCCTGGAGCTCATGCTTTTAAACATTCCATACAGTAGAGGCTTCATGGCAGCAGGCATCAGAGACGTAGAGGGGAGAATTTGTCCCCAGGTGCAAGTCCAAGAGGGGTCAGATGAGGTGCGGAATATCATTCTGAGACACCACAATATGAAAGGCACCTGCTGGGGCAGCCAGATGACAGGGAGAAGGCTTTCTGACTCATCGCAGCTATTAATGTCTACTCATTATGAAATTAGGAGGGGTGCAGTTTAGAGATTGCACCCAGACTCTTGTTACCCGCGCTTCACCTCTGGCAGGCAAACCCAAATGCCCATTCTAACTATACTGAACCAGAAAGATGTACATTTCCTCCTTGTGGAGTCATGGACAGTCTTCAGTGTTTTTCCTAACCTGTCCTATGTAAACCTGATGCCAGATTGGAAGAACGGGTGTTTAGAAGGTGGGGCAGCGTACCCAGGTGGTAATGGAAATCTCGATTGTGAACAAAGTCTACATGCTGAGAATGAGGTAGAGGTCTCTGATTTGGCTCTCGGCTTTCTCAGAGCAGCCATCTCATCAGACACAAAGAAGCTGCCCAACTTCTTTCCAAGTTCTGGCTTGCCAAGGATCGGATCTGGGGAATTGGTCATACCCATATCACCTCCAACTCCTTAAATCAGCCGAAATCTCCTATCCCAACCTTTTTAGTCAAGGAATATTGATTTAATCAATGATATGCAATAGATTTGTAAGAGTAAGAAAATATCTTAAAGAAAAATACTGTGAAAGCTCAAATAGCCAGATTATATTTTTCTCATACTTTTCTGGTTTTTTTTTAAGGATAGCAAGTGATGCCTCCTCTTATTCTAACTCTGAACTGAACTTTACCTTCAGCAAAAATTGGGGGACCCTTCAAACTCCAAGGTTTCTCTAGTAGTGCTTCACCAGGGATAGCTCCTGGGGTAACGTGCCACGACGAAGCCTTGTTTTTCTTAACTGCATACCTGGCGCGTCGTTTGTGGCTTACTGACAATGTTTCTTGAGCCTCACCACATATGTGGAGGCCTTTTCTCCTTTCTCTTGGTATGTAGTTAGAAACTTGACATATGAGTTTTAGCAACTATCCACATTATCGGAAACCCACTTGAGTGCTGTCAGACATCCTACCACAGAAGCAAAGGCACTTGGGGTTTTGAGACCACAGATGATTCCTAATGCTATTTCCTGTAAAATTCCTATTAATTCCTGTTGTCTCTCTGTCTATTGGTCCCTGTAACATTTTGGTGGTATGTTATGACCACAGTTCAAACTCTTCCTCATTGTTCACTGGTCTGTTACCTGAGACACATGGCCTGAACTAGTTGTTCTCATGCCTGCTTGAGAGAGGCAGCCCAGAGCAGCAGCCCAGTCTCTAGGGGATTTTGTCTCCAATGGCAAAGCAGCAGGGCTTGGAATCAAGCCCAAACCTATTTGATACAGATTGCCCTTCTCCTTCCAGGAAAATATCTAGTTTCTTAAGTACTTGCATGTCAGTAGAAGTCCAAGTGAACTTTCAATCTGGTATTTCTTTAGAGAGCTTTCTGAACTGCTCAGTCTAATAAGCTCGTATAATGTCCAATTTTCTAGTTGAAACTTTCTATCTCAGACCATGGGATTAGTCAGAAGACTGTAACAATAATATTAGAAGGTGTTATGAATTGAATGGTGTTCCCCCCAAAAAAGATAGGTTGAAGTCCTAATCCTTGGTACTTGTGAACTTGAACTTGATTGGAAAAGAGGGTTTTTGATTTGCTGATGTTACCAAGTTAGCCTGTGATCATACCAGAGTAGAGTGAGTCCTAATTTCACCCGAGTAATGTTCCATAAAAGAGGAGAAGAGAGACAGACAGAGGACAGGAGCCATGTGACATTGCAGCTGCAAGCCAAGCAATGGCTGGAACTAACTGAAGCTAGGTACAGAATTTCCTTTAGAGCCTCAGAAGGAGTCAACACAGCCAAGACCTTGATCTAGACTTTCAGCCTCCAGAACTGTGAGACAATAAATATGTATTGTTTAAAGACATTAATTTTGTTAAGGCAGCCCTAAAACCAACCAACCAACCAACCAACCAACCAACCAAACCCAGTGCCGCTGAGTTGATTCCGACTCATGGTAACCCTATAGGACAGAGTAGAACTGCCCCATAGAGTTTCCAAGGAGTGCTTGGCAGACCCAAACTGCCGACCCTTTGGTTAGCAGCCACAGCACTTAACCACTGCACCACCAGGGTTTCTAAGGCAGCCTTAGGCACCATATTTTTCCTTTGATCCTGAGATTGTATCAGCTGAGCAGCATAGCTTATAAGATATTAGCCTACACCCCAGAACCACCATCCCATAATTTGGTTGTCAGGGCAAGGGTTCTAAGGATCTGACTCAGATCTAGGGAGCCATCTCGATATGCAAATCCAGCTGGCACTACATTATAATTCAAAAATATGTCTTAACCTGACCAAGGCCAACAGCTACTTCCCTGGCCTGAGGCAGTGGGAAATTCTATTTGTATTTTCCACAAATCTCTAAACATTTTTCCTCTTAGTTCCTTATGCCCTCATGTGCTACCTTGCTTCTCCCTTGCATTGATTTCCATGACACCGCCGAAAGCAATTACTCATTCCTCAGTGCCAAATGAGAATGTGCCAGCGTCACCCAGGTGGACAACATCACACTGCACATAGCATATGGCCACTTTGACGGTGCTCCCATCACACACTGAGGTTCTCTAAAGTAAATGTTCTTCATTTATGATATGTAACTCTCATAAATGGAATACTGAAGTCTCACTCCCTTCCATCTGTATCATAACATCAATAAAATGACTATCTTTTTACATCTCAGGGCTCTGTTTTCACCCACAACACAGTCTGAAGATGGCACAAAACTGATGCCTTAAAGGTATGCTTTTACATCCAGCAGTGGTGAGAGAAGAGCTACCCTCTCCACACAGTATTATATAGTATCTGATAGGAGGTCAGCCACCCAGTCTGGTTTGCAGTATATTCATAATTTTTTCTCATCCTGGCATGGAGCAGCTTGAAATACACCCCTTAGATGTTCATTTCATAGTGTTCAATATAGACCTCTGTTTCCTTTCTGAAAATTTAAACTCCCCAGTGGCAAGATGGTCTATTTAAATGCAGGTAAAATGATCAGGTTTCCTTCCTCTGATGACCTGAGAAACCTGGAATTTGGCACAAGAAAGCCTGAAAACCTGGGAGAAAGGGAGATGGAAATAATAACCCACCTTCGTCAGTGCTGTATATTCTGCTTTCGAAATTCGTCTTGTGCCTAATCATCTCTTTACTGCCACTACCTTAGACTTAAACTTCACCATTGCTCACCTGGGTGACTGCAAGGCTGTACATGCTCCCACTTTTGCTTACATCACCAGCCACTCTTCCCTGGCCACCTAGATTTGCCCACACTGGTCTCCACTTTGAATGAACCAAGCTCCTTTCTATCTTAAAGGCTTTCCCCACCAGTTCTCTCCATCCAGATACTGCTTTCTCCAGATCTTCTTCTAGACGTTTGAGGTCAAACATCATCCATCTCCTTAGAACTTCATTGTCCCCAAGTTAAACCAGTGATTTGATCATATAAACCAATGCTTTCTTTTATCAGAGCACTTATTAGAAGTGAACATTACATTTTTTATCGTCATTGAAAATATACACAGCAAAACATACACTGGTTCATCAATTTCTGCTTGTGTGATACAATGGCATTAATTACGTTCTTCAAATTGTGCAACCGTTCTCACCCTCTTTTCTGATTTTTTCCTCCTAGTGACATAAACTCACTTCCCCTAGCTTCCTATCTAAGGTTTTGAGTTGCCGTTGTCAGTTTGACCCCATACAGACAGTTCTTTAAAAGAGCCGAATGCTCAAGCCAGACATTTGTTACTAGTTAAGCTAGGCTATTGTTTGGTTTAAAAAAAGGTTTAGGGGATTTTTTTGGTTATGGTTGTAGGGTTAACAGGGCAATAGTGTTGGGGATTCATCCAGCCTCAATGGTTTCAGAAAGTATGGCTTCCATGAAAATTGAAAATCTGTTCTGAAATTTTACTCCTTTTGATCTGGATTCTTCTTGATCAAAACATTCAGTAATGGTAGCCAGCTACCATTCAGTTCATCGGATCTCATGGCAAAGGAGGCAGTTGTTCATGGGGGCAATTAGACTCACATTCCACTTTCTCTTCCTATTCCTGTGTCTTCTTTCTGTTTTGCTCCAGGAAAATAGAGACCAATTTTTGTACCAGAAGTAGACATTATTTTATTGTTATTCCTATTATTTTTTACTTTATTCTATCACCGTGTTAGAGGGTAACATTAATGGGGACTTGGCTAGTTCACCACTGAATCTATAGTGCTTAGAACACTACTAGCTACATAGGAGATACACATTACATATCTGTAGAATGAGTCAATGAACAGAGGAGAGTGGAAGACTCTTAATTCCAACTTTTCATGAGACCACTCCATCCCTGCACAGTTTATTAATGTGATCAGAAACAATTAATGGATAGATAGGGTATTAGTCAATGGAACCCTGGTGGCTCAGTGGTTAAGTGATAACAGCTGCTAACCAAAAATTGATCAATTCAAATCGACCAGCTGCTCCTTGGAAACCCTATGGGGCAGTTTTACTCTGTCCTCTAGGGTCGCTATGGGTCAGAATCGACTCCTCAGCAATGGGTGGGTAATGGGTAGTCAATAGAAGACAAACAGAGAACACCAACCACGGAGTTGAATATAAGTACCACTAAAAAAAAAATTTTTTTTCTTTTCTTTTTAACCAGATAACTTGAGGGAAAGGGCTGGAGAGGTGTAAGATTACTATTCACCTCATAGGACAAAAAAAAATCAAAACCAGTTGCCATGGAGTAGATTCCAACTATGGTGACCCCATGTGTTGCAGAATAGAACTGCATTCCATTGGGTTTTCAAAGCTGCGACCTTTTGGAAGCAGATCTCCAAGGCTTTCATCTGCGGCACCTTTTGGTGGGTTAGAACCTTTCAGTTAGTAGTGGAGTACTTACCTGTTTGCACCATGCAGGGACTCCTGACATAGGATGAGGATGTAATTTATTTTGCGGGCACTTTATTGTTTCCTAAAAGAAAGGCAGAATACAGACTCCATTGGAATTTATGTTCCTGTTACTTCTTAACGATTAAGACTTCTTTCTGTTTTAATATTTAGTACTTTATCCCTACCACCCAAGCCTACATTTTCTTTGTCAGAATCACTAATATTACTGACTCAGCATTAAGTTCCCTTCACCCTCTGAAAATGTTCTAGGCCATATATTCATTTGTGTTTATGGTAATCCTCGTGATCAGTTCTATTATTTCATAGCCATTCAGCATGACAGAGGTTTAGAGTGCCAAAATGCAGATAGACAGGGTTCTGTCTCAGTGGGGTTAAAAGTCAATATGGTACAAATATTAAGAACTCATGTAGAATTCAACTTGAAAGTATTGGGTTATCTTTTTGCATGTAGTACCAAAACCAAAACCCAGTGCTGTCGAGTCGATTCCGACTCATAGTGACCCTATAGGACAGAGTAGAACTGCCCCATAGAGTTTCCAAGGAGCACCTGGCAGATTTGAACTGCAGACCCTTTGGTTAGCAGCTGTAGCACTTAGCCACTACGCCACCAGTGTTCCCTTGCACATAGTAGACATTCAAAAAATGTCTATTGAAGGAATAGACTTCCTTACCGGGTTTTGTATTTAAAATGGTGCCTCGTATCTACATAAAAGGCATTCTGTTAATATCGGCAGAGTGGTCATTTGAAATAAGTCCAAGCTTTAAAGATGAAAAGGCGGGTAAGAAAAAAATGTATTCAACAAACATTGATTTAATCAATGGTATGCAACAGATTTGCAAGAGTTAAAAAATATATACCTTACAGAAAAATAATAGAAAAGCTCAAATAACCAGATTATGTTTTCCCTGTGCTCTTCTTTGGTAAAATAAATATACAAAAAGAATACATAAGATATGTTGGCATACCCTGTGGAAGCAATCTGGAAGATCTACCTGAGGTCACTGCAAAATCAGTCCAACCACAATGACCCACAGAATCTAAAGGCTGGAAGTGATTTTAAAGATAATTTGACTCAGATTTCTTTGTTATCATTTAGAAACACCAAGATCCCAAGAGCTATGCCAACTTCCTTCTGTCACCAGGTCAATGGATGGTAAGTTCGGCGGTGTACAGCATTAGCTCTCTTTATAGGCGAAAGCTCTTCCGGCAGCACACCTGTGGCTTCTCCCTATACCTCAGTATACAGGCTTCAACAATCCAATCTGGCATCCGTAATGATGCCTTTGAAGGGCAAAGATTGGCAACGTCATTCAAGATATAATAAAATTGGAGCCCTGGTGGCGTATTGGTTAAGAACTCAACTGCTAACCCAAGGGTCGGCAGTTCAAATCCACCAGCCACAACTTGGAAACCCAATGGGGGAAGTTCTACTCTGTCCTATAGGGTTATGTTTTGGACAATCTTAGCGTTAAGTGTATGTAACAATGATGTTTATTTATTGACAGCATTCTGTTTATTTGAAAATGGCCCCTTTATGTTTAGAACTGGAGTCATCCTGTCAATGAATGTTTGGGCTACAGTTGCTCTTGGGCGTCATCTATGTGGGTGGTGCTTTCCCAAGTTCAATGCATTTACAAAATCACCAGGGGATCTTGTTCTGGTTTGATAAGTCTGAGACTGTGCTTTTCTGATGAACTTCCAGAGACTCCCAGATGAGCCTGATGCTAGACCACCCCTTCCATTTTATAATGAGAAGACTGAAGCTCGCAGGTGGGAAGGAACTTGTTGAAAGTCACTCAAGTAGTTTTAATGGCTCTTATTTCTTATAACTCACAGTCCTATACTCCCTCTACTTCACCTCACTGCCAGATTACCATAACTGTCATTCCCCAAATACTATGAATTAATTATAGCATGTTATAAGACAAATATTAAGCCTCATACAAAGAAGAACCAGGCCAATTTACTTATAAGCTACAAATTGGCAGGGAAGACATGCCTAATATGTATTCCAGACTTATATTTGGGCAAAAACAAAACAACCTATTCCCCTCATTTTTTAACTTTTATTTGATAGCAGAAAGTTCAAGAAAATATTTAAAAATAATCTTAATGTTGAGTGACTTAACAAAATTAATTTGAATAAAAGTATTGTTGCATTACCAGCTAAGATCTCAAGCTGATAATAAGTATGTTTTTTGAGAAATCATTTCTTTTTTTAAAATCATTGTGTTTTTAAGTTCTTTTGCAAAGCCATGGACCAAATATCCTTCTTTCTTAAGGTGATTGCCTTTGGCACAAAAACATCATCGAGGTACTCACAAATGACATAGTAGATCCTATCACTCTAACCCATGGAATGAAACAACATCCTACATGGTCTCCTGTCCCTTCCAGCCTAGCCCTATCCCAGTTCATCCTCTACAATGTGACCAGAGTGACCCAGTAATTTTCTCTATGCTCTTTGAAGAGACAGCAGTTATTCACCATTGCCCACAAATTGCTCCTTGCAGGCATACAACATCCTTCTTGGCCTGGCTTGCCCATCCTCTCAGAAGTCACCCTTGGTCCTCACCCCATACATTCTGGGAGCCTCCACCCTCAGTTCACTATTTTCCAGACAGAAAGGAACATTTATATTGCTCTGCTTTTATGGGTAGAAAAAGTGCTCTGTTCTTTATGGTAGAAGAACTTGGCTTTCTTTGCCTGACAAACTCCTCACCTCTCTGGAAGAGCCAGATCAACTGTCACCTCTGAAATGCCTTCCTGAAGTCCTCCAGAAAAACTCCTGCCTCTACGTCCACAACAGAACATCCAAACCACCTCTCGTGCCTTGATGTCAGAGCACTTTGGGGGTGTGTGTTTGTGTGTTTAATGTCTGTCTTCTCTTCTACCAGGTGGGGGGCTTTTCAGGATGGGAAATGTATCATATTAGTTCTATAAGAAGTGCTCTAAATATTTGGACCTTTGCTGGGGAAACGTGAGAGAGGGTGTGAGCAGATAAACAGAGGGAAGGTAAGGAAGGGGGCAGCAATTAGCACCAATCACCAAGTAGAGTTGCTGTAATTACTTAGCCCTACCTGGGAAGTGATTAAGTTCCAGGTGCCTGTTGCAGCTTAATGTCTCAAAAGTGGTTAATCAGCTCTCTAAAAATGGAGAATTAACGGTAGTTCTGTGTCTGCTTTCTCTTCCCTCCCCAGTCTCCAGTTAATGAAGAGACGTGGAGGTATATATGAACAAATACACATTATATTATAACATACAGGAAATAATTTCTGACTTGCTAAGGAATGTAGTAAAGACAATAGAGGGAGAAAGAACCGAATATATAAAAGTTTTGATGAATACATCTGAATACAATGAGTTCTTTGTATTTAAAGAGGAGGGCCTCCTGACTTCTTCTATTACCAAAAATCTGAATATGGTTCTTGTTTTCAGAATGGACCTTTACGGAGCATAGACTGCTGTGTAACCTTGGAGAGGCACTTAACTTCTTTGAACTTGGTTGTCTGTGTGGTGGTAATTAGAGCCCGCGTGCTCTTCCCATCTTTGGAAGTTTCTCATAAAGATTAAATGAGTTAATGTGTTAGAAGCTGCGTGATCCTACTTTTGAGAATCACTAGACCATTTTTCTCCTAAATAATAATAATAGTAATAATGGTAACAACAACAAAAAATTATTTCTTTAGCTCCATCTATGCCACAGACATTATACTATTTAAGTTATATGCATTATTTCATTTAATCTTTACAACAACCCTGTGAATTAGGTAAATTGGGTACTGCTATTATCGCCTATTATTGTTTTTATATATATGGGGATGAGGCTTAGCTATGGGTCTTGGGTGGCCCAAAGTCACTCCACTAGCAAGTGGCAGAGGAAGGACCCCAAATTGTGCTTGCCACCATTACGGATTATTCTCCACGGGTGACTGATCTGAACAGTTGTTGGCTTTGGATAAGGAGCATGTACTTGTTACCATTTAGGAATCGTTGCTGGTAAGTAGTAGCCAGGACTCCACTACTGTGTTGAGGACACAAGCTGCCCTGGGTCAGCACTGCCTTTTGGGTTTATTAGGACCCATGTACCTGACTCCACTTAAAAAGACCCAGAAATTGTAGTCCTGAATTGTAGCGCCGTTTTAACCAGCTGCAGCAAACTGGAAAGGCCAGATATCCATAGATTCTGCTGAGCAGTTCTTTTTTTCCTCCCCTGCTGTCTCCATGGATCAGCTCTCTCTCTCTCAAGCAGCTCTGTACCGAAGACCCAGCCAGCATTCATCTTGTGAAGACGGCCTGAATGGCTCTGCCACTGTCAAAGGCAGAGCCTTATGCTCCCCCAAGGTTGCATTTCATTCTCCTCACATAGTAAGAGAACTAGTCAGAGGGAAGGGCTCCTGGAAGGGCAAACCTGCATTTAAACCCCTTCAGTTACAAAACAAACAGATGCTAGCTGTGGCGGGATGGGAGCATCCAAGCTTTATGCGTGCGAGAAAGGGCTTAAAGCTTCAAGGGAGGGTTTGGGATGAGAGAGGGACTGTTCACTCAAACACAGCTTGTCTGCTCAAATGTGGAAGCAGCAGGCATCTAAAACGGAATAGGTGGTAGCTCTGGACTCTATAGAATCAGCATGAATATAGTGAAATGAAGATGATAGTGCTTCTAGAAATAGGGGACTTTGGGGCTGGATAGGACCATAGTGACTGCCATAACTTCCATTTGTATGACAAAAACTCATCAAAGACAGCCCTTTCCTGGAAGCTCTCCAGAGGACCCCACAGTGGATTCCCGAGAGCTCAGTAAGACAGGTATGAGCACCATAACCATTCTACTGGTGAAGATATGGGAGGTTAATCAATTTGCTCAATGTTTTATGACTCCTAGGTGGAAAAGTCATACCAGAACTCAGACCTTTAAACTCTATATGCTGCACTTCATAGCAACCCCTAGTTGGGCCAGGAACCCACGTTCTTTGTCTTGTGGCCAGGGCTCTTACCATTACCTCAGAGATCACACAGATAATAAAAGAGAAGTTGCAATCACAGGAGACCAGGTTTCTTCCTGGAAACCCTATGGGGCCTTTGTACTCTATCCCGTAGGGTCACTATGAGTCAGAATCAACTCAATGGCAATTTTTTTTTTTTTTTTCGGTTCCTGAGTACATCAAGGAGCCCTGGTGACAAAGTAATTAAGTCCTCAGCTGCAAACTGAAAGGTAGGTGGTTCAAACCCACCAGTGGCTCCAAGGGAGAAAATACCTGGTGATTTGCTTCCATAAAGATTACTATCTAGGAAACTCTATGGAGCTGTTCTACTCTATCCTAATGGGTCACTATGAGTCAGAGTCAACTTGACACATACAATAACAACAGCATGAGTACATCAGAAATGATAAATGAGAGCTTCCAGAAATGGTAGAGAAACAGTCTGGGAGATGAGGGAATTCCTTCTCACCTCTAACACTGGTGGGGCCCAGGCTTTTCTGTGGTGACCACTAAATTACGCTGGATTATTTATAGAAATGATTCTTTCTTAAGGCAGTACATTAAACAGGCTGGCCAAGGCCCAAAATGGAAAGTGATTTGAGGGCCCAGCCCAAAGTTGAGACCCACACTTAAACACTGAAACTTGAAGTGTGCAACTTCCCTCAGAGGGGCCCATGCCAGTGCCCATCTGTGCACATGACCTGATGCTCACTTACAGATCTATGGGACGTACGTCCCAGGTGCTCTGCAGACAGCTACGATGTAGGTGGGCATCTGCATTCCGCATCAGGGCCTCCTGTGCTGAGCCCCCTTGCTGAGCTAGGCACAGCAGCTTAGCTGTGAGAGGGTTTGGAGGGACTGGATCTTTGTCTTCAAGAAGGTTATCTACAGAAGCATAGGATGAGGGAAAGGAGACCAGGTTTGGGGTGAGGGTGAAAGGGAGGAATGGCACACAGTGCCAGGTTACAAAGCGGAAGCATTATACTTGGCAGAGATGTGATAGCACTGTTAAAAGTACCTGGAATCAGCTATACAAATTATGGAATATGTCATATTCTATTTATTCTGCCATTGTCTAAGTAGGAGATTCACATTTTTCTGCAAACAGAGGAAAAAAAGAAACTCTGCCACTGGCCTACTACCATAACTTACCCAGCTCCCCTCCAGGGTTTTATTCGTGCTCTACTGTGGGTCCAGTTATTGGCTGAAAGCCAGACCAACAGACTTTCTGACACTTTGCAGTATTGCTGGTATTTAAAAAAAAATTTGTTATAGAAGAAACAAAGAGCAATGCTTTTATCCACTTTACCTGATATTTGCTGAGCATTTATTTTGTGCCAGCTGATATGCTGTACAACCAGTGCATGCAAATGAAAGTCAAACTTCCTACCCTCAAGAGTTTTTTTTTTTTTTCATTTTTTTAGAAGTCAAATAAACAGAACTCTAGTGTGACGTGCTCCCCAACAATGGCATGAAACAGTATTCTGTAGGAGGGATCAGTTGTCAGCTTTGTGGAAGGTACAACTGGGTCAGGAAAAGGAGTATCATTGGTCCCTGCCCTTCAGATACTTGCAGACTTCTTAGAGAGATGGAATTAAATGTTGGCATTGGGCGGCAAGCTCCATAAAATTATAAAACTAGAAGGAATCTCAGAGATAACTTCAGCCTTCTCATTCATTATGTGGCTGAATAAACTGGGTCCCAGAGAGATCAAAAGACATTCAAATGTTCAAACACCAGATGTACAGATTGACAATAAAAAATCCGGATTTCCTACATCAAGCAAAGTGGCTTATTCCACCCCGTGCAATGGTGGAGAAAAGGCACAGGACCTGGCAGAGAGGTTTGAACAGAAAGAGCTATAGCCAGAGATTGAGAGAACAGCACCTGGCACTGTACTGGGCTCAGAGAAGGCTCTCAATGAACTCTCACACACCAACTAATGAGCAAATGGATGCTTGAGTGAGGGTGGCCAGGGGTTCTCCTGGTCTTCTTGCAGCCCCTCTGATGTCCAGGTAGGCTGCGTATCTCTTTCGGGCACATTGCACTGACCTTAACCAGCGTAGAGTATGATTTGTAATCAAATATTTATTTCCCTTGAGAATTTCTTAATTTTGAGGAGGACAGACATAGCCAACTGAAAACAGTTCTGTTTTTGCAAAAAGACAGGAGAAAGAGGAAACATAAAACTGCCAGTGAATTAAAATTCTTTTAATTTCTCTGTAGTTCTCTTGATGCTAGGGATATATTTTTTTATTTTTCTTTTCACTATATCGGTAATTGCTTTATTTTATAATCATTATTTTAGGAAAGTGAGTGCAAAGGTGACAGTGGGGTTTAGTTAAACTAGACACAGGCGTGACTTTACTTGCCTTCCTTGCCATCACTTCTACACAATCACCCCAAAAAACCCAAAACCAAACCCATTGCCACTGAGTCGATTCCAACTTATAGCGACCCTATAGGACGGAGCAGAACTGCCCCATAGGGTTTCCAAGGAGTGACTGGTGGACTCAAACTGCCCACCTTTTGGTTAGCAGTGGATCTCTTAATGACTGCGTTTCGGGGGCTCCCACATTCACCCCAGCTACTTTCACTGCTAGCCACTCCTCTGCAGAAGGAAACACTTTTATCCTTTGGAGTTATTGGCGTGGTAGTACATATTGGAGGTCATAGAGTGGAATGATTAAAAGTATAGGCTCTGAATCAGACTGAATCAAATCCTTGCTATTCCTCTTGCTGACTGTGTAGTCTTGGGCAAGTTAATTGACCTCTGTGTCTTAGTTTCATCATCTATAAAATACGTTGGTGTTTATTTCACAGAGACTGTGGTATAGTGTAAGCAATGTAGTGCATGTATAATGGGGGTTTTGAGCAACGTGAGGGATGTATTCAAGAAGCAACTGTATTTCTGTCTCCTTTTAGGAGCCCTGGTGGCAAAGTGGTTAAGAGCTCGGCCGCTAACCAAAAGGTCAGCAGTTTGAATCCACCAGCTGCTCCTTGGAAACCATAGCGGGGAGCTTTGCTCTGTCCTACAGGGTCACTATGAGTTGAAATTAACTTGATGGCAATGAGTTTGATTTTGGTTATATCCTTTTAAAAAAAAAGTATTCGATGGGACAAGTCTGCTCCTATTCTGTATAAAAAGTAGGGAAGTTCCACCGCTTTCATGGTCACTCTTAGACCATTCAAAATCTTACAGTAATTTTAAGCCATAAATGTACTTTAATTTGAGTAATTGAAAGTGCACAGTGACAGAACATATTTAATCATAATGATCAAAACTCTGCCCTTGATTTAAAGATAAATCTCTCTTCTCCCTCAGCTGAAGCTCAGTGAAGATGAGAACCTTCCATTAAGGAAACAGCTCAGGGTTCCATTTTCACTCTTTTTCTTCTAACCCTTCTCTTTACACTTTTTGTGGGTGGCATTTTTCCTTTTTTTTAATCCTTCAGGGCTGAAGCCATGCTCTTACCTATATTAGAGGAATGCTTCACTCTTCTTATTGGTCCCTTGCTGTCACTCAGCCTTGGAATCTAACAGTGTCTTCAACTTCCCCATTGCTGGGCTCTGTTTACTTTTTCGGATATCTTTCTTGGATAGAAATTGTGATGACTTCCATGCCAGCTTGATCTCAGGCAAGGTCTACCTGTGGTTCATAGGAAACACTCATGTGGCTTTTTCCAGGATAATTTAGGAACAGAGGATGATTTCAACACAACAATAACTATCCTTCATTCTGCTGTTGTCAGAACACTTAACTAGGCAGCCATGTTCCCCCCTCCCCCCTCCCTCCATAGCCTGCCCATTCCTTGGCGAAAAGCAAACAAAGCAACCAAAAAAGCAAAACAATGACCTGGACACAGAGCTGGAGGTAGTCAGGAGTGGGGAGGCTAATCTGAGAGTAGATGCTATTAGCACTGCTCTTTAAATTAATGAGTTTTGAGCCATTGCCAAGGTGGAACAGTAAAGACTAGGCTGACATGGTCTCATGCCAAGTGTCCCCACTGACTACTAGAGAAAGCAGAAACAAGTCTTCCTTGGGGAAGACATTCCTGCTTTAGTACCACAGGACTCCCACATAACAAGCTACAACAAGAAACCCACAATCAGTCTTCATTAAGGAAGTTACAGTGAGCAAAGTTCATGAGAAACAATAAGGAATGTATATATTCACAAGGTTTTAAAATATGGGAATTTTCAGACACAGCTTATATTATAGATTTGTATAAGATGTCTAAATAAATAAAGAATGCAATTAAAAAGAGGGGCAGGCAAGAAGAAACTCTCAAGTAGCCTTTTAAATGAACAAATGGAACTTCTAGAAGTAAAAATATATATAATTGTTAACTTAAATAATTAAAAATATTGAGTGGATGGCTTACATAATATATTGGATGTGGCCGAAAGGGAATAAATGAAATTAGAGATATATCAAAAAATGTTTATGGAAAAGGAACATGAATTAAAAGTTGCAGTGTGGAGAATAGAAGAACCTCTAACATACGACCAATCAATGTCCTAGAAAAAGAGAATTGAGAAAATGTGAGAAAAGCAATATTTGGAGAACTAATGCCTGAAAAACTTCTAGAACTGATTATATATACATATGGTAAAGGTTCAGGAAGCACAATGTACCCCAAACAGGAAGAAAAAATAGGAAATTAAGCCTAGATTTCTTTCTGTGCAACTGCAGAACATCAAAAAGAAAGAGAAGATCTTAAGCCAAAAAAAATTAGAGTGACAACAGGCCCTGCAACAGTAACAATGAAAGACAGTAAAATAATATTTTCAAAATATTGTGAGGAAAGACAATGAGTACTCAGCAACACTATCTTTTCAGTATAGAGACGCTGTTAGATAAATAAAGGAAAAGTATTTTACCAAGAGCCCTGAACTAAAGAAACATTTGTAGTACGTATGTTTTGAAAAAAGAAAAGTGAAAGCTTTGAAATGAAAGAAGAGGGTAAGATAATATTTTTTAAATAAAAAGAGGATCTAAGATAAAGAATAAATGGTAAGCCAGTAAGATGGTAAAGGAATATATATAAATTTAAATAAGTACTGCCTGTATTTATTAAGAATAATGATTGCCAAGGTGTTTTAAAAAGAACAGATCATCTCAGAAAAATCATCTTAGACAGGTAGCAGTGATTGAAGTTAAGGAGTACTCTTTTGGAGGGATATTAATATACCCTTTAATTATAGATTTCATTAAGTCGTATATGCCTAATAATTATCAAGTTTAATCACAAAAATAAAAAAGAAGCACAAATTTCCTATCAGTGGCGAGAAAAAACAGGGACTAAGAAAGAAAAAATTCTCAATGTGAAAAGGAGAAACAGAGAGGGGAAATGGAAGGAAAAGAAATACAGGAAAGATAGAATACAAAACTGTAGATGATAAAAACATGTCCAAATATATTAATGACCATAGTAAATTGAAACGGAGTAAATGTACTAGTTAAATAGGTATTATCGGATTGGATTTTTTTAAAGTCCTGTAAATAGTTTTCATTTCTTTACTTTGAAATTTCTGTAGAGTTGTTGTTCGTTGCCATCGAGTCAGCTACTGCTCATGGTGACTTTACGTATAAAAGAACACAATGTGGTCCAGCCCTGCAACCATCTCCATGATCTCTGATATATTTGAGCACATTGTTGAATCCACATATTCAGTGTTTTTCTCATTTTCACTGACCCTCCACCAAACAAGATGTCCTTTTCTAGCAATTGGTATTTTCTGATGATGCTTCCAAGAATAAGCAAGATGAAGTCTCGCCATCCTGGCTTCTGAGGGGCACTCCGGTTGCATTTCTCCTAAGACTGATTTGTTCATTCTTCTATCAGTCCATGACATACTCAATTCTCTTCTCCAACACCACAGTTGAAATGCAGAAATTCTTTTTTTTCATTGTCCAGCTTTTGCACGCATATGAGGTGATTGAAAAGACCATGGCTTGGGTCAAACACGCCTTAGTCTTACTCTACAGAGTAGCCTGACACAAAACTCACTTTGAAACCTCTATTTTATTTCCTATTGCACATGTAAAGCACGTACACGGTGCCCAAACCACAGTAACTGTTTAACAAATATGAACTATCATCATGATCACCATCACCATTTTGTTCTTAGGATTGTTTCATATCCACGGCAGGTGGTAAGGGAGGGAGATAAAGATGCATTAGAGTAAAGGTCCTCTCTGGTGGGAGCCAGAGGAATAATGTGTGCCTGGTGATTCATTATGCACTCCAGTGTCCTCATTTCACACATAGGAAAAATCAGCTCTGAAGTCACACAGAGGCAGATTAGAGTCCTCACCTCTTCTGCCCTATGCAACGCCTTGTCTACAACACCACGCGCGGTTAGTCACGTCTGGCTATGCTATGCTGGGGTAACAAGTCAACTCTAAAACCTCAGTGAAGAATCAAAACAAAAGCTATGTTTCATTTAGGAAAGTCAGTGGCAAGTCTTGAGGCTGTCCAGGGCAGCTCACTTCTAACTAGGAACTCTGGAACTTAGGTGGATTTCAGATTTGTAGCTTGGTCTTTTGAAACACGTGGCTTCCAGGGTCCTTATAGTCAGGTAAGTATCTTAGTTACCTAGTGCTGCCATGACAACAAAATACCACAAGTGGGTGGCTTTCAAGAACAATTTATTTTCTCATAGTTAAGGAGCCACAAATCTCAATTCAGTGTGTGGCTCTAGAGGAAGGTCCTTCTCTGTTTCAGGTTTTAGTGGCTAAGTGTATCCTTGGCATTCCTGGGTTGGTAGATGCACCTGCCATGTGTCTGTCTTCATGTGGTGTCTTCCCCCTGTGAGTTTCTCTGTGTCTATCCTGCTCTTTTTATAGCTCAGAGGTGATCAGGTTTAGGACCCACCCCCCACACTGGTATTACCTCATTAAAATTACAAAAGAAAAAACCCTACTTCCAAACAGGACCATATTTACTGGTACAGGAGTTAGGATTTCAACACGTTTTTGGGGGAACATAATTCAATTCACAACAAGAATCACTTGTTGAGCACACACTGTTTGCCAGGTAGATATCCCTAAACTCTCTAAGGAGCCCCATGGTCCTGTGACCAGCAAGGGAGATCTAGAGGCTTGTCCAATTCCTGAGGGCTGTTATAAGTAGTCATCACCCTCTCAAGCAGTCTGCCCCCTACCCCAGATGAAGCCCAGCCCCTTTCTTGCAGATCCATTCTCAGAGCGAGTCTCTGCTCCTCTCTGCCTGTGTGCCTCTTGCCTGCCTGAATCGACAAGGTGGTTGGTTTTTCTTTCTGAACCTGCCCTAAATTTATCTTCTTTGCTCACTCTGAAGTTGTATTGCTGCTTTTGCCTTATCCTTCAGTACCTCAAACCCTTGCCAGTGAGGCTTTTAAGCTGACTTAGGTAGGTGTACCTTTGCCTCTTGGTTTAGATCATATTTTCCATAAGTCTTCAGCATTTTATTCCACTGTACTATTTACTTCCTGTTGAGATTGCCCAGTGATCAAAGACTCATGGAATGAGAGCATACTACTGGCCTAAACATTAATATTAAAGAGCTACTATTTATTGGGAGCCCTGGTGGCACTGTGGTTAAATGATACAGCTACCAACCAAAAGGTCGGCAGTTTGAATCAACCAGTCGCTCCTTGGAAACCTTACTAGGTAGTTTTATTCTGTCCTACACGGTTGCTATGGGTCAGAATTGTCTCGACCACAAGGGGTTTGGTTTTTTGGTACTATTCATTGAGGGCCACACGGTATATATTTGCTACACACACACATTATCTCATTTATCCTTGCAACAACTTTATAAGGTTAGACATTAATTTCCCCATTTTATTGATTAAAAAATAAAAGTTCGGGGAGTTTTAAGTAACTTGCCCAAGGTTACACAAAGCAAAGATACAAATCCTTATCTACCAACCTTAAATCTCTTTTTACTACACAATATTCCATTCATTCATTCATTCCCTCATTCTGCATGTATCAGTTAGATGCCTTCATGCTTAGTACAAGGTCAGAACTAGGAGAAAACAAACAAATTTAACACAGGGACTGTGCCCTCCAGGCACGGAGTGTAATTGGGGAGATAAGGCTTAAGCAGGGGAAAAGCTAAACGGCTGTTCACACCGTGTCAGATAGTTTTAACTGAGGATAGTTAAACATGAGGATAGTTCATGTTTAAATAAGTATGAGAAGTGACATACCAAGAATTACAGCTAACATTTCCAGGGCGAGAAATACCACCATAGCTTAGACTGATGAAGTAGAATTGTCTCGAATGTGGATTTAAGAGATGAATACGATTTGATTAGATATTGGGGGTTGGGGAAACTGAAGCAGAGAGCTACTTCAAATATATATATATATATATATATATATATATATATATAGCAGCCGTGGTGGTGCAGTGGTTAATTGCTACAGCTGCTAACCAAAAGGTCAGTGGTTCAAATCTACCAGCCACTCCTTGGAAACTCTATGGGGCAGTTCTACTCTGTCCTATAGGGTCGCTATGAGTCGGAATTGATTCTATGGCAATGGGTTTGGTTTTTTGATATAGATATGTTATATATGTATACCTGCCCAGTGCCGTCTGGTCGATGCACATATATTTATATGTATGCGATATATATGTTTATATGAAGGCACATTTCTATATAAATATATTATATTTAAATATACTATATGATTTGTAAGAAATAACGTATGAATGCATATTCATACTGTAGTAGCAGCTTCTTGGAGTAATTGCCTCCCTTTTGTTTTCATTCAGCAAAGTTCATGGAGTACTTACTGTGTGCCAAACACTTGAAATAAATAAGATCTCCCCTTCAGTCAAAGATTTTACAGTCTAGTGGGGGGACGGGGAAGACATGGAAACAGACAAATGCAAACCAGTGTGAGAACTGGTTTCATCCCAATGTGTAGGAGATGCGATGGGCAGAGTTAGGAAGAAACACCTCCATTTGCTGAGAGGCTGGAAAACGCTTCTAGTGTAAGTTGGTGGATAAGAGTGGCAATTCCCCTAGCAGTGTGCTGTTATAATTATTGTTCGATACTGTCGCATCAATTTTGGACTCGTGGTGACCCCATGTGACAGAGTAAAACTGCCCCATAGGGTTTCCTAGGCTGTAATCTTTATGAGAGCAGATTGCCAGGTCTTTTCTCCTGCTGTGCAGCTGGGTGGGTTTGAACCGCCAACCTCTTGGCTAGCAATTTAACCACAGCATCCACAGCATAGGCAGTAGCATGGATCATGGCAACTGCGTGGCATGTGCAGGGGACTGTTCCTTGTTCAGTAAGAATGCCCACAGGGTGCTGGATGGGGACAAGGAAGACAAGAGAAGACTGAAGCCAGGTCATGAAGGGCCTTTTAGAATATGTTCATGAACTTGAACTTGATCCTTTAGCCAATAGAGAATGAGTCCAAGGTAAGCATCAGAGAAGTGGTACTATCTTACCTGTTCTTTGGCTAGCTCACTCTGGTGACTATGTGGAGGGTAGACAGAAGGAGAAGAGAGACTTGCTTAATGTTATACAGTTTGCAGAGCCCTGACACCTCCATCATCTTATTTCAGAATTTCAGTAAGAAATAAGAACCCCGTTTGTTGTTCGGTAACAAGCCTGTGTGGCTATGTACTCTCTGCTGAGTAGAACACAGGCAAAGGAAGACCGTTATGAGGACAGCTAGGCTCCTGTGGATGGGCAGACACACATGCACAGGACCCAGCACCAGAAGAGCATCAAGGGACACTAGGAGTGAGCGACTGAGATGGAGCAGCAGACGGCAAGGTCGTTGTGTACGTTCTGAGCTCACGTGGAATTGTCCCTACCTTGGCTGGTAGGCGTTCTGCTTACTAATGCCAGACACTATCTCTGGTACAACCTCCCTGTCTGCATTCAAGGCAACCAAGCACTTTGTATACTCAGCTCACGTTTTTCTTCTCAACATTATTTTAAATGTTTAAAAGTTATTTTCTTCTGTTATTTTTTTTATGTGTGTCTCATTCACGGTTCTTGAGTTCCTGTCAGGCAGGATTTGGCAATGCTTGTTTTAATGTCTCCAGAGCAAGGCAACACGAATGCTCAGCGGGACTGTGGATAACCACATTCTCATTTAAACGGCTGCCAATCCCTTATCTAGGTGCCACAAACAATGCCAATGCAGTCAGCACCTCGACTTGAAAGTCATATGCCCTAGCTTTTCTGAGAGACAGTTCTCAGACTGGCCACATCAAAAGTATCTAAACACACTCCTTGTTAAAATCCTAACCACTGAACCAAATTTACCTGGGAAAATGACTGACGGAGACTTCCCCACATTGCAGAAACAATTCCAAAATTAAATCTCTCCACCTATAACCCCTCTCTATAAAAAAAAAATATAAAGCAAAACCACTTTGCTGAGATATTCTGATCTTCGGTTCTGGAGTGTTCTTTCTATTGCTATAAACCAAAACCCAGCTCGTTGGCATTGAGTAGGTTCCGACTCATAGCAACCCTATAGGACACAGTAGAACTCCCTCATAGGGTACCCAAGAAGGCTGGTGGATTCTAACTACTAATCTTTTGATTAGCAGCTCTTAGCCACTGTGCCACTAGGGCTCCTCCCAATTGCTATTGGAAAAAAAAAAAAAAAAAAAATGCTGCCATTCATGCCCTGAACTACACTATAAATACTTTAAAAACACAAGCACACAAATCCATGTACTTCGTGTTCAGCCAACAATTCACAGGGCCGAACAGCACTAACCTGAGAAATTTTTCCTCTGCTTTGAAAGCAAGGAAAAGCTAGTGACCTGCTGTGCTTAACTGACCCGGAAATAGCTTTGCATTTAATTTTAATTAGCTATGGATGGTAACGTTGTTCTTTTTCTGGAGGAAAAAAAACAACAGAACCCTGATGCTAGAAAAGAGCAGCAGCTGCTGCTGATTGCAGAGACATCTAATGGCGAGGGAGGGGCAGGACATGCCGCACAGCCAGGACCACCATCTTCCTGTACGCAAGAGGAAGACTTCCAGTTGAGCCCAGCGTTCCACTTTAGAGGGGCCAGTCAGGGGCCCTGCATGGAGCGAAATACCACGTGAGGTTCGGGCTTCCTGTAGCTGCTGGGGGCAGATTTGGAGCCTGTAGGAGAGGCCCAGAAAAGGAATATCTGAGATGCCCTTCGAGGATTAATATTTCCAGTGTTCTAAGACTAGGCCAGCCGAAGGCAAAATGGAGATGTCTTCAAAGTCCGAGCTTTAGCTCTCAGTGGACCCCTACTTCAGACCTCCGTAGCCCGATCTCCAGCCCTGTTTTCGCCCACACTTGCCGTCAGGCACAGGTGCCCTCCTGTGATCTCCTGTCCCACTTCAAAATCTGTACTCATCACAGACCCTAGGAGTATCTGTAGGCACAGAGTTGGACCCTTACAGCCCACTCCCTGGAGGGCTTTTCATGGCAGCTTCAGTTCTTGAGACTGGACTTTTCCCTGTTTCCCAGCAGACTGGGGGGAGGCTGATCCATTTGTTCCTAAATTTCCTCACAAATAAGCCATGGCCTATTTGCCTCTGGTTCAGATGGTTAAGAAACAGTCTTTGGCGAAGAATCTTGGGCTAGGCACACTGCACAACCATGTTTCTGTATCTAGAGCTGTGCAGCCCACTGCATAAACAGCCAAATACAGAAGCTTTGACCCAGTCACTTCAGGGCAGCTCAAGGTTGTTTAGAATGCAACAATGCCAAGGACCAATGGAGACATCCTGGGCCTCCTTAGTAGGAGCCTTGACATGGGCATTTACAATTACTAATACTTAATAGGAGCCCTGGTGGCACAGTGGTTAAGAGCCTGGCTGCTAACCAAAAGTCTGGCAGTTCATAATCTACCAGCAGCTCCTTGGAAACCCTATGGAGCAGCTCTACTTTGCCCTATAGGGTGGCTATAAGTTGGAACCACCTGGAAGGCACCTAACAACAATATTTAATAAGCACTCCCTACCTGTTTGGTCCAGTTCTAAGCCGCTGATTTGTATTCACTCATTTAATCCTCCGAACACCTCTGTAAGAGAGGTGCTGTTATTATCCCCTTTATAAATATAAAGAAAGGGAGACATAGGGAAGTTATACTAACCTACCCAAAGTAGCAGAGCTAGTAAATGATGTAGCTGAATCCCAGGAGTCGGGGTCCACAATCTTAACTGTTATTCTAATTTACTTCATAACTAAGAAAAATCTTTTACTTGCTTTTCAGTTGACATCTTAAATGTGGGAGCGAAACACTTTATAGAAAATTCTCGTCAAGTTTAGGGCCTTAAATTTCTGGTCTGATGCTCTCAGCACCTCTCTCTTTTTAGGTTGCTGGGAGATTTCCTTGGGGATTCAGTAGCTCTATCAATGGCTTTATTTGTAAAGGGCTGAACATGCCTTCTGCAATTTAACTTGTGGATGTTTTCTTTCCTGGGAAGATAAGTGTTGACATACCTTTAAGACATAGAAATATCTCCTCTGACAAGAGGTGGTTACCAGTCTTTTGTAGTCAAGCTATAAAAAGCAGAAGTTTCCCTGTGTCTGTGACCCCAAAGACAGCCCTTAAATAGACTATTTGTACCTGGGTCATGTTGAGTGTATTAATTGCTCTTGTCTACAGGCTAGGAGAGGATAACTATTTTTGGTGTTCCAAGGTGTTATAAGAGAGACTGAAAAATAAGAGGGAAGAGTAAGGGAAGAAGAGTGCCAAGGCTCTTTGTCCCGTAGGTTAACTGATACCTGAGGCCTCCCAAACCCTAAATCCTAGGGATTTGAATAATTGAGGAGGGACCAAGGCCAGCAGACAATGGAAAGAATACCTAGGGCAGACATCTGACCATGACATAGAGCAGTCCCCGGCTGGAGGGTCCCTGTGAACATGGTGTTTTGGAGGAGTAGCCCCGTATACAGGTGTCCTTTCTATAGTTGGAGTCTCATTTGAGAAGTTGCCTATTATATCTGGGGAACACCCCTGAATTCTTGAATGTTCTAGGACATTTGCCAGGAATTTGAAGTGGGTGATAAGCTTGAATCTGTAGTGGTCATTGCCTTGTGAGGAAAACATTTCCCTTCCCTCCAGGACAGATGGAGCACAATGCAGTGAAGCTGGCTGAATTATTGAGCCTAGCTTCCTACTCCTACACTTTGTGGAACCAAGGCTCTTCCTAGAAAGTACTGAAGAATTTCTACCCTCTCCATCTTTCTATGACGCAGGGAAACTTCAGAGGTAGACATTCATGGTGCCTGGAATGTATAGGTGCTTAGGGACAAGACAAGCAGAAGCTACAGAAACAATAAGTACGGGAAGATGGAGCCAGGCTATGCAGATGACACAGGTGCCATCTTGGACTCAGGAAAAGCAGCACATGTAGAAGTTGTTTTCCCTAAAATTATTTAAGTGAATTGAGCTAAAAAAAAAAAAGGCCCAAATCCATTGCTGTCAATTCCGACTCATAGAGACCGCATAGGATAGAGTAGAACTGTCCCATAGGGTTTCCAAGTCTGTAATCTTTATAAAAGCACACTGCCGCATCTTTCTCCCTTGGAGTGGCTGGTGGGTTGAAACTGCTGACCTTTCATTTCGCAGCCAAGGGCTTAACCATTGTGCCAGCAGCGCTCCCTGAATTAAGCTAGTGTAGCGTCCCTTTCTCCCTTCACTAGCTATGCTGCTGTTGGTCACAGGACTGGGAAGGAGGGTCTACCTCTAGAGAAGTATGATTTGCTGGAAGAATTTAGTGACTTTTCAATCAGATTCTTGGAAAAGAGCAAAGTCAGGAGCAAAGGAAAAAAAAAATCCTGAAATTGAAATATGGTCACGAAAGTCAAAGAGCAGTTCCCTGTTAATCAAAGGGTCCTCTGCTAGAGATTAATCAATGAAGACATTTACTGAACTTACAGCTACAGCTGAATCCCAAGATAAACCGAACAAACCCGTTGCCATGGAGTTGAATCCAATTCATAGGATCCCATAGAACAGAGTAAAACAGCCCCATAGAGTTTTCAAGGGGCGCCTGGTGGATTTGAACTGCTGACCTTTTGGCTAGCAGCTGTAGCACTTAACAACTACGCCACCGGTGTTTCCGAGTCCCAAGATAGGCACCCTGGAATTTGTGTTTGAGGAAAAAGAAAATACAAATGGATCAGAGCATATCGCTGGTCCCAAAGAGCTTACTTTCTAACTGAGGAAAGAAAGCATGAGGTCATTTGACCACATTTCAAGTGCGGTAGATTTCAAGAAAAAGGAGAGTCCAGTGGACTGTGGGAAGGCAGTAAGACTTGAGCAGCACCTTGAGGAGGGCAGGAGCTGCATGGACAGAGTATGAGTGAAGGTCGGCTTGCACAGGCTCAGGGTGAGATCCACTATGACATGCACGGCTGTCGCAAAGGGCTTTCCTGGGGATACACTGGAGGCATTATGGAATGACCTGAGTGAACACATTGGAGTTTCAGGGCAATGATACTAGTAGTACTGTCTGGGTAAGATAATGGACTGGATGTGTGGGAAATGAGGATAAGAGGGGCAGGGAAATCTATTAGGAGGATTCTTCAGAGTCCTTCTGGGAGGTGATGTGGACCTCAGTGGGGCCAAGGCAAAATGAATGGATAATAAGGAATGGACTGCTAAAACTGCAGCTACAAATAGACCTACCCTAAAACACACTATCGCCCTTACTATAAGTTGTTACGTTAAGCGGCCAGGGCCTCTACCTGGATCACCTGTTGGTGTATCCCTTATACACCATGCTGCATAGCAGAAACTCAATATTTGTTCAATTTGTTTAAAAACCAAACCAAACCCAAACCCATTGCTGTCAAGTTGATTTCGACTCATAGTGACCCTATAGGACAGAGTAGAATTGCCCCATAGGGTTTCCCAGGAGCAGCTGGTGGATTTGAGCTGCTGACCTTTTGGTTAGCAGCCGAGGTCTTAACCACTCTACCACCAGGTTCAATTTGTTTAATGAATATAAATTAAATTTCTCCCATATGCTGCTTTTCCTGAGTCCAAGATGACACCTGTAAAATCTGCGTAGCCTGGCTCCATCTTCCCATACTTCACAAAGCCCCAACCATTTGTCAGTTTGTCATACTGTGGTGGCTTGCATGCTGCTATGATGCTGGAAACTGTGCCACCAGTATTTCAAATGCCAGCAGGGTCACCCTGGTGAACAGATTTCAGCAGAACTTCCAGACTGAGACAGACTAGGAGGAAAGGTCTACTTCCCATCTACTTCCAAAAATTAGCCAATTAAATCCTTATGAATCACAACAGAACATCGTCCTATGTAGTGCTGAAGGAAGGGTCACCTAGGTCAGAAGGCACTCAAAACACATAGTGGCTGCAACAATAGACCTGAGCATACCAACAGTCAAAGAGCCCTAGTGGTGCGGTGGTTTAAATGCCTGGCTGCTAACCTATAGGTTGGAGGTTCAAATCCACCAGCCACTCCACAGTAGAAAGATGTAGCAGTCTTCTTTCGTAAAGATTACAGCCTTGGAAGCCCTATAGGGCAGTTCTACTCTGTCCTATAGGGTCGCTATGAGTCAGAATCAACTCAACAGCAACGGGTTTTTTGTTTTTTTGTATACCAGCAATTGTGAAGATGGCACAGGACTGGGCAATGTTTCATTCTCCTGTACCTGGGGTCACCATGAGTCAGAGCCCATTCGGGATCAACTACAACAACAGCAACAATGACTTCACGGGAGCTATCTTTTTGAGCCAGTGAGTATTGAATACTTACTGTGTAACAGACTCTGTGCTAAGTGATTGACCTGAATTATCTTCAGTCTTCGTAATAGCCTTTTAAACCAAAACCAAAACCAACCCATTGCCGTCGAGTTGATGCTGACTCATAGCGACCACCCTGTAGAACAGAGTAGGACTGCCCCATTATCTATGAAGAGATAAACCTCTGTATTCTCTGCTCTAAAATGAGCATAATAATAGCTACCGTAGCTTTTATTATGCCTATTTTATAGCAAAACACAGAAATTTAATTCTTCATAGGTTATAGCTTTCCCAAGGCTACTCAGGTACCAAGAGGCAGAGCTATAATTCAAACACAAACTCTTCTGACATCAAGCCCCCCATCCTAATGACCATATATATTGTTTCTTGTTGAAAAGTAGTTGGAAAATCAACTAGCATTACTTTTCAGGGCTAGCCAATCTTTTGTACTACCTGGATCATTGTTTTCTTCTGTAGGGGGGTATTATTACACGCATTTTAGTTAAAGACAAAACCCGAACAGAAGCTCTGAAAATTGTGAGTATACATTCCATACTCTATTATCTTCTCTAATAATTTGCTCATTTGCGATAAAGTTGATTGTCCTTTCTTTCATGTAAAGCATTCGTTGTAGCAGAGAAGGTTGGTTGCCTTCCTTCTTATATTAATTCTCTACTTCTTCCTTCATAAAAGGAACCCCAACATCTTAGTTTAGTGTATTGCTCCTCAACTAAAAAATCTCCTTCTCAACACCTTTATAGTCACTCAGGTGACCAGGTTCTGGCTAATGAGTTGTAGGCAGAAGGGTTGTGTTGGACACCTGGAAATGTCCTCAAAGAGAGGACATTTTCTCTTCCTTCCTCCTTCCTGCCTCTGGAATGTGGATGTAACAGGTAAAGATTGATTCCAAGCTGCCATTTTGGACTCTGAAGCATGCATCAAGGATGGCAGATCAGTATGATAGCACAAACTACAATCCCTGCCCCCAGCTCAACTGCCACATCAGCTCTGGACTGCCTGCTTCTAGAATTCTTTTATGTGACAGATGGACTGTTTAATTTAGCCATTATAATATTGACTTCTTTTTTAATCAAATGCAGCTGAACTCAATCCTAACTTATATACCAATAAATATGACTTTGTTTTAGGTAGGGCTCCCAATAGTCCATTTGTTCCCTGTAAAATTGTTGGAATCAAGGATGGTGTCTCACATGATAGATTTTCATAGATACTCTTGGCTGGAACCTGAATCCTGAGCTTTGTAGACCCAGGGAGTAGGGAGAGAACTTTGAGGTCATCTAATTCCACCTTCCACCCAGAGTAAACATCCTTTCTTAAAAGGCTCCTAATATGTGATAATGTAATGACAGTTTGATAGAATTGCTAATTGTCCTCTGCTGCCTCCTTCGTCTTTCTCTTTGGACTTGACAACTGTTAAATGATCTAAAGGCAACACTTTCCTCTGAGGATTTCTTACAGCCCCCTCCCTGATCTTAGCTTCTGTGATCATCCTCCTTTACCCCACCCCCATGTCCAAAGCCCTATAGTTTCTCCACAGTGACATTAGCTTGCTTATCCTGAGTGGTCTTATAAATGTCCCCCTCCCTGACTACTTTTCTTACAGCCACATGTTCATATGTTATATCTCACCTAGCAAGTTATTCTTGTGGAGAAGAGTTCAGCATAACTGGCTGAATTTGATTGTGTTAACAATCACTGCAGACTTAGGGTATTTGCTCTAGAAGATTGTTCAGCTCAAAGGCACACATTTATAATACTAAAATGTCAGGCATGAGAGGCGGGTTCAGGGAGAGAAACATATTTTGGGATGGCTTTCCCAGAACCTTTAATATGCGTTTTGCCTGACCACATTTTTTGTCCATAATTAGAGCTAAATCTAAAGTGTTTTTGTTTTTTTTTCTAAAGTGTTACATCAGACTTCTGGAATAGCCAGGGTTAGCCAACCTGGATGGGCATTGGTTGTTCCGGGGTAGAGTTCTCCCTCCCTGTTGGAGACGCAAGTTCAATTCTCAGCCAATGTGTCTCATGCAAGGCCTCCACCCATCTGTCAGTGGAGGCTGACATGTTGCTATGATGATAAACAGGTTTCATTGGAACTTTCAGACTAAGAAGGACTAGGAATAAAGGCTGGGTAATCTAATTCCAAAAACCAGCCAATGAAAACCCTGTGGATCACAATGGTCCTATCCACAACTGATCATAGGGATGGCTCAGGACTGGGCAGCTGTTTTGTTCCATTGTGTACGGGGTTGCCATGAGTTGAGGGTCATTCAATGGCAGCTAAGGACAACCAGGATGGATATTTGCCTCATTGCTGTGGCAGTTTTCTACATGGTCAAGATGAAGGTATGCCAAGGCATTACTGCTACTCTGAGATCACTGCTGACTGCCAGAGCCATAAAGATCATTTCCCATGAAGCAGGGGTCTCCGGATACTGAATTTTCTGTAGTGCAGGTCTCCACCAGTTAGGCAATCTATGAATTTGTGCCAAGGCTGGCGTCTGTCCTGAAGAAAAATTTGTAAACTCAGCGGTCTGTCTTTAGTATCTTTCTCCTCCTTCCTTTTTCGAGGCAGCAGAGCATGGTGAAATGAGGAAGCCTTCAGAGCTGATTAGACTGGCTCCCCCACTTAATATTTATGATCTTAGGCAAATTCATTATTTAAATTTCATGGGCTTAAATCTCCTCAACTATGTATTGCAGATAGGCATACCTACTTGAAGGACCCTTCTAAAAATTAAATGAAGTGATGTTAGTAAAAGCTCCCAGCCCAGTGACTGTCGATGATGAATGATCAGCAAGTTATTTCTCGTCTTCTCTCCCTCCAGGCCCTAGCATTTTTCCCCCTTATTGGTCTCTTTCTGTGGCTCTTTCATACCATGCTCTGGTCCTTGTATTCTACTCCTTCGATTGGCACTGGGAGTTTCCTACCAAGAAATTTACCAGCAATTCATGGAAAACTCTAGTTAGGTAAATGGAGTGATTCCTTTCTTGTGGGTATTGTAAAGAACCTTACAAATCTGGCCAGAGAAAGAGAAAAAGGAAATGAAGGGAAGCGTGAGAGGTAAAGGAGGAGGAAGAAAAGGGGAAGGGAGGAGGAGACCTGCGTGCAGGGCAGAAGAGTTCAGCTCCTTTTCCCTCTTCTTTCACCCTCCAGCTGGCTCTCGGGAGCCCAGCCTGCAGTAACAGTTCTCCGGGGGCCGTCCTAATTGCACTTTTACTGTAGACAAAACTAAAAAAACCGAGAGCCGTCAAGCTGATTCCAGCTTGTGGAAACTCATGGGTGTCAGAGTAGAACTCGGCTCTGTAGGGTTTGCAATGACTGGCTTTTCAGAAGTAGATTACCGGGACTTTCCTTTGAGGAACCTCTGGGTGAACTTGAACTACCAACCTTTTGTATCACCCAGGGACTCTCTTACTGTGGATAGAGCCCAGTCAGAACAGCTTCCTAGAGAGTCATCTGCAGGTATCCTCCATTTTTGCAGCTAAGTGGATACTTCACAACTTCCTCATGGAGGGTTGCAAACCCTACCTCTGCAGATGATAGGAGGTTGCTCAGGATAGGGAGGGCTGTGCCTGTGGTCTACTGGCAGGTGGCAGACCTAAAGCTCCATTGATTCAACAAATATTAATTGTCCACTTATGAAGCACCAGCCACTGAGCTAGGCACTGGAGATACAATAATAAGTAAAACTGACATGGTCCCTGAAGCCTGTTTTGCTGGGATAGAATATGGCCAACTGAGCACCATGATTTAAGAAAAGCTGGGCAGGGCACAGCCAGCCTCCGCATAAAAATAGAAATGTACTAATGTCGGGACCCAATGTCTCCTCCTACCCTTACTGTAAACGTGGCCTAAATTATTCTCACCATGAACTTCCCCCGAAATCAAGAAGAACATAAATCATTTTGTTTGTCTATTCTTTTACAGGGTCATTTGAACCTTCAGGAAATTCTAGGTTCTTCTTGTGAAGTTTTTACAGGCACCATGACCTGCTAAAATTCAGCCACCTTTCACACCGTATCTGCTTCCGGAGTCTTGACGGAAGGTACAATGGAGGTACGGGGCAGGCAGGAGGTTCTGTGCAGGTAGAGTTTTTCTATAACGCAGCATATACACTCCTAAAAATTACCACAATATGCAAAGTCTTGAAAAAAAAAAACCTCAGGGCTATGATGTTAGAACCACCACACTCAAAAATTTTGTCAGCCATGCATTAAACAAACAAACAAAAGATCAGAATCTAAAAAAAATGGTAGCACAGTTTTATACATGTAAGACAGTTACGGTATAAAGAACACTATAATAAATATGAGACTTAATCTTGAAAAAATCGTGACGTGTGCTTGTGGAAGTGGGTGTCAGAAGGACTAATAGCTTGGGGGCTATTATGAAGAGGTGGAAATCAGATGGGAAAATGTTGTAACACCCAATGTCAATGGATGTAGCTCACAACACAGGTGGTGAACCAAGGCAGCTGGTAGATGTTCCAGGTGTGGTTCTTGTGTTCCTATGAGGCTCAGCTCAGCAGATACACATTTTGCATTCATTTAGTGTTTCCTGCACATGAAATCACACATAAGCAAATGCAAAATTCATGTGATGATCAAATCACTCCCTAATTTATCACACTCATGTCAGAACAATTTCACATTTCCAAAACAGGGGTTATAGCAGAATAAACTGTATGCCCTAGATTGCTGGGGACAGACTCCAATAATGCCAGTGGTCCCGATGTAGTTATTAATTCTTCCCCTACTTTCCTCTCAAAATATCCAGTTCCAACAGTACATTATGGTCACTCTGTGTTTATGGAGGAGGCTGAAAACTCATTCCTTAACCAAACACAGCCACCTCTATGATGGGACTGTGATAAGAGGTCCTCGCCTGTAATTTCTCCCACACTTATAATGGCGAAGAAAATCCTACCATTATTGTTCCCTCTCATTCATCAATCCCCAGCTCAGAAGTCCCCTCTTCAGTGAACTCTTCTCTAACCCAGACAAAAGCTAGCAATTCCTTTCAAACTTGGGTTATCATTGTCATAGCAGTTATCTTGTGTCACTGGAAAATGAGTCTTTCTGTCCAACTATACTGAGGCGACTCACAATCTGACCCTCCGTAATTGTTAAGCCACCTCTTCCTCGTATCCTCTACACTAGGTTTTTTTTAGTTTTGTTTTAGTATATATAAAATCCGGAAACCCTGGTGGCATAGCAGTTAAGAGATACGGCTGTTAGCCAAAGGGTCAGCAGTTCGAATCCACCAGTCGCTCCTTGGAAACTCTGTGGGCCAGTTCTACTCTGTCCTATAGGGTCACTGTGAGTAGGAATCAAATCGATGGAAATGGGTTTTGTTTTGTTTTGTTTTTTAAAAGTCACCTGAAGTATTTGTTAAAATGTGGATTTCTGAGTCTCAACAACAGAGATTTTGGTTCATGATGTCTAGGAGGCTTAATGACTCTGTGCCCATCACCCACATTTGGGCAACACTGCTCCAGATACTCAACCTCAGAGCCTACTTCATCCATTTCATAGCAGAATGCCTGACAAGTACCCAGTGAAACCCAGTGCCGTCAAGTGCCTGGCAAGTAGTAAGTGGCAAATAATGCTTTCTGGATTAATTTAATTCCACAATTTGATGATCAGTCCATTAAGCTTTGGAGGTATTTTGAGCTTCAGTTCTACGTAGCATGCTCTGGTGGAGCACGTACTGACCGTAGTTATACTGCATTTGAACCCTGGATCCACTACTTCCAGGCTGAGTCAACTTTAAAAAAATAACTGAAGCTTTGTGGGCCTCAGTTTCCTCATCTGTAAAATGATCAGCATGATTCATATCTCGTAGGGTGATTGCAAGAATCAAATGGAATTACGTACATATCCTATTTTTCAAAAGTGTGTATTTAGGATATGATAAATACATTATTGCTGTTGTTGTATTGCTCAAAAGGCCAAAAATTCTTACAGGATTTATGTCCTAATCCATTACCAGCTCTTAGTCAGTTGACGGAAAAGCCTGGTGGAAATGAGACCCAGGCTGGTGCTAGCAGGAAAGAGAGACACAGATAGAGCAGGTGGAAGGACATGCGCAACAAGGGGACTTCCCTCACAACTCTGCCTCCTGCCTGCTCTGCAGGGAAATGCCTCCTCCCTCTCTCGGACCCAAACACCTTCGCAATGTCTCTGCTAATTACACAAAATAGCAGAGTACATTCATTCAAAGAAAAGGGATAAAAGAGATCAAAGGAGACTTTTGCAAATACACAAGAGAAAACGTATGCTTCGGTTGATAGAGAAGAAGTCAGCAAAGTTAGGAAAGACAAAGAATGGTTCTAAGATATTTGCACTTTGAAGGCTTCTGATAGGATTCGAAATTACCTGGGGGGAAGAAGCAATGTCATAATTTTTCTGTTAGGAAGTAAGGCAGGAGCAGGAAGGGAGAGTAATGAAGTATGGCAGAGTGGAATTAATTTGGGCGGTCTGGAGTGACTGGGGTGTAAAATCACCAGAGCAAGTCTACTGGAACAAGCCTTGAACGAGGAACTGAGTCTCCTTGTCTTCAGATCCTGTTATTTGCTGACCAAAAGATTTTTGGTCATCTCGTCTCTGAGCCTTAAATCTAAGAGGAAGACGAAACATCTATATGTATCCCTCTCAGCCTCACCCTACACCTCCCACCAAAAATATATCCCCTAAAGTGCTACAGAAACCCTGGTTGGCGTAGTGGTTAAGAGTTACAGCTGCTAACCAAAAGGTTGGCAGTTCGAATTCACTAGGTACTCCTTGGAAACTCTGTGAGGGCAGTTCTATTCTGTCCTATAGGGTCGCTATGAGTCAGAATTGACTCGATGGCAATGGATTTGTTTTTGTTTTTGTTTTTAAGTCACTGCAGGCATGTTAGGACATTCCGATAGGGATATATGTCAGCTTGAGAACAAAGAAAGGCATTGCTCTTCCATACTCTGTTTGGACAAGGCCACACCTAGATGATTGCTCTCAGTTCCAGAGGGAGCTGGTACAGAAGACAGCTCAGTGAGAGAACTCCACACTCTGCCATGTGTAGTGCAATTGGGAGAACTGAGCATCTTTTCTCTAGAATGAAGTTTTTTTTTTTTTGTTTGTGGGGGATGGTGCTGGAGCAACTGATTGCCATTAAAATATGTGATGATAGTTATCATGTGGAAAAGGAATAAGATTTATTCAGTAGTGAGGGGGCATCAAGGGCTGAACAGTATATTAGAAGGAAGATTTGGGCCAAAAAAAAAAAAAAAACACACATACATTCTAAAATTATAGTATGACCTTCTTTAATCTAGAGAAGTTTAGGCAGGTATTCTGAAAAAGAAATCCCAGTGAAAGATGGGGTGTTGCTGTCCCTTAACAGCTTTCTCAGCCCAGAGATTCTACGATGGTTTCTGTCCTGCATTAGCCATAAGATGATGACAGTTTCAAAGATAATTCTGAATATTAAAATGTTCTAAGCTGTAAAGCAGTATTCCTGTGCAGAGGATGTTCCCATGCAAAACACAGACATCTACCCATCGGTCAGCCCAAAGGGCATACTTCCCAGGGTGCCGACTTGTTTCTGAGGTTCTGACTAGAGCAGGGTGCTTTGCTCTGTACCATTCATACAATTAGAAGATGAAACGTGGGGTAAGGCTATCACTTGAAAAAAGTAAATACTGAAGATATTTTGGGAATATATAGATTCAGAATTGCTGCCAGCTATTCCTGAAAATCCACAGAGAGATTTAAGGAAACCGAAACTTGCACAAGAGAAAGACCTAGGATTTTACCTTTCTAAATGTAGAGATGGCATTGGTCTTTGCTCTTCCCTATATTTGAGCACTACTTATACACAACAACAACAAAAACAAAAACAACAACAGCAACAACATAAAACAGGTGAATTCCTCTTGTAAGCAGATATTGTTGTAAAATTTAGTTCTATGTGTCAAGACTTTCCATATCTAAGCAGCAATCTATATTTGATTGACTTTGCTGACATGGACCCATTTGAGCATGTTAAAATGCCTGGGAACAGGTCCATCTATTGTCAATCTAATTAGTAGAAATATTATTTTTGTTCTCTTTTATTAATATATTTAAGTAGTTGGCTTATGCAAAATTTTCTTAGCATATAAGATGTTTTTCAGAGCGTGACAGGAATTATTTTCTGCTACTCCGTCCACTGAGCACCTACTATGTATCAGACCCATCGTTAAACACTTCACACTTGTTTTCCTATGTTTCCTTCCTCCACAACTCTGTTTATACATGAGGCTCCTGAGGCTCAGAAATGTTCAGTAACCAGCCTATCTTGTTTCACGTTAGCAGAAAGTGCGGGAATGATTGAACTCATTTGAGTTGTCTGGCTTTGAGGACAGTACTGTTGCTTATCAGGAATCTTGAGACTTTAATGGTGAGCACATTTGGGTATGAAGGAAATATATTTGGCAAGTGGTCCATTTTGACCAATTATATATGCATATAGACCAAAACAAAAACATTGCTGTCAAGTGGATTCCGACTCATAGCAACCCTACAGGACAGAGTAGAACTGTTCCATAGGGTTTCCAAGGAGTGGCTGGTGAATTCAAACTGCCAACCTTTTGATTGGCAGCTGAGATCTTAATCCCTGCACCCCCAGGGCTCCTATATATGCATATAAGTGAAGTTAATACCAGCCAATGTCTACACTGTATTCTAGAACTCCTGCATTTGAGATCCTCGTTACAGACATCAAATCCCACAACAAGCCTCAATCATGTGGCTGTTAGCTCAGCATTCTCAGGACACAGCGGCACTACCTGTGGGGATGTCATAGCTCCAGAGAGCTTTCACTTTAGAGGTGTGCCCACCTGAACCATGACGGTCTCGTGGGACTACCTCTCTAAGAACAGTTGAATGAAGGAAGGTAGGCAGTGAATCTATTGTCAGGTAGCATTCAGCACATAACTCACACCTCTTGGCACCTATAGCTCCTAGACTCTTTGTCTCTCCTGAGAGCTGGCTTTCCTCCACACCACTGACCTTCTTTGGCAGCTAGATCAGGAATCTCCAGATCCCCTGTAATTCCCAAGATATCATGGAAGTATTGCTAGCAAAATTTTGCTGAAGATAATTAAAAAAACAGCAGCAGCCATACATTGACAGGGTACTGCCAGAATTTCAAGCTGAATTCAGAACAAGACATGCAAGAAGGAATATTGCTAATCTTGGCTGGATGCAAAGAATACCAGAAAGATGTTTACCTGTGTTTTATTGATTATGCAGAGTTATTCCACTGTGTGGATCATAATAAATTACAGATAACGTTACAGAGGATAGGAATTTCAGAACACTTAATTGTGCTCATGCAGCGCCTGTATATAGACCAAGAGGTACTTGTTTGAACAGAACAAGGGGATATGGCATGGTTTAAAACCAGAAAAGGTGTCTGGTAAGGCTGTATCCTTTCACCTTACTTGCTCAATCCATACTCTGAGCAAATAGTCGAAGAAGTTGAACTGTATGAAAAATGCAATATCAAGGATTGGAGGAAGACTCATTAACAATCTGTGATATGCAGATGACACAACCTTGCTTGCCGACAATGAAGACAACTTGAAGCACTACTGATGAAGGTAAAAGACTACAGCCTACAGCATGGATTACACCTAAATGTGAAGAAAACAAAAATCCTCACAATTGGGCCCATAAACAACATTATGATAAACAGTGAAAAAATTAAAGTTGTCAAGGATTTCATTCTACTCAGATCAATAATCGATGCCCATGGAGGCAGCAATCAAAAAATCAAATGACATATTGCATTGGACAAATCTGCAACAACAACAACAAAAAGACCTCCTTAAAATCTTAAAAAGCAGAGATCACTTTGATGACTAAAATGTGCCTGACCCAAGCCATTGTATTATCAGTGGTCTCAAATGCATGTGATAGCTGGACAATGAAAAAGGAAGATCAAAGAAGAATGGATGTTGGTGAAGAATATTGAATATACCATGAATTGCCAGAAGAATAAACAAATATGTCTTAGAAGAAGTATATCCAGAATGCTTTTGAAAATGCAAACTAATGGAGAAAGTGGGGAGGGAGCAATAAAAACAGCATAAGGAAACTTTGGGGGTAATGAATACTTTCACTATCTTGGCTGTGGTAGTGTTTTCACAGGTATAAACCCAAAAACCTGCTGCTGTGGAGTCGATTCTGACTCACAGCGACCCTATAGGACAGAGTAGAACTGCCCCATAGAGTTTCCAAGGAGTGCCTGGCAGATTCGAACTGCTGACCTTTTGGTTAGCAGCCGTAGCACTAACCACTACATCACCAGGGTTTCCAGGTATAGTCATATGTAAAACTGATCAAATTATACACTTTAAATATGTGTGATTTATTGTATATCAATTGTACCTTAATAAAGTGCTTTATATTTTAAATGGGGTTCTTACTGCTATGAATTTCATTCTACTTGGGTCAACAATCAGTGCTCATAGAAGCAGCAGTCAAGAAATCAAACAACATATCGCATTGGGCAAATCTGCTGCAACAGGCCTCTTCAAAGTGTTAAAAAGCAAAGATGTTACTTTGAGGACTAAGGTGCACTTGACCCAAGCCACAGTCTTTTCAATCACCTCATATCATGTGAAAGCTAGGCAATGAAAAAGGAAGACCGAAGAAGAATGGAACATTTGAAGTGTGGTGTTGACTAAGAATATTGATATATCCATGGACTGCTAGAAGAATGAACAAATCTGTCTTGGAGGAAATATAGCCAGAACGCTCCTTGGAAGCCAACGATTGCAAGACTTTGTTTGCTTACTTTGGACACATCATCAGAAAGGACATCATGTTTGGTAATGTAGAGGGTCAGTGAAAATGAGGGAAACACTTCACGAAATGGATTGACACAGTGGCTGCAACAATGGGCTCAAACGTACTAAAGGCTGTGGGGATGGACAGGGCCTGGAAATGCTTCCTTCTGTTATACATAAGATTGCCATGAGCCAAAGACAACCCAACAGCAACTAATCACACCTGCCATAAACGAAGAGCAGTAATGAATTGCCCAAGTCCACTAACGGAATGATATGCATGTAAATAGCAATTTCTGTTTTTAGTTATAATATCCAGTGTTTGCAGAAGGGAAAGGACATAGATACTGTCATATTCTCCTAGTAAAAAAAAAAAAAAAGAAGTGTTAAATGGCCCAAAATATCTGTAGGGAAATGTTGCAATATGCATTAAAAATGTTCAAAACCTTTGATCAGCTGAACAACTACTAGGATTTTATGTCCCAGCTGCAATTTTACACACCTATGTATTTACAAAAATATCTGAAGTGTTATTAAATATCTAAAATGTTATTACCAAAATATCTAAAATGTTACTATAAAAATACCAAAATAATACCTGAAATAGTGAAAAATAGGAAACAAAATGAAGTCCAATGGTAAAGAATTGGTTAAATTATGGGATATGCATTCTCTCTCTCTGTCTTTCTCAACACACACACACATACACACTCACATACATAGAGATTTTTTAAAATGTAAAGCACAGATTGGGTTATCCCATGCATATTATTTTGCAACTTGTTCATCTACAATATATCATGTGCATATTTCCATATTGGTAACAGAAGAATTAACTTGTTCTTTTCATAACTCCTTTGTATGTATGGACTATAAGTAATTTAACTTGCCATCAACTGATGGACATTTAGGTTGTTCCTGCTTTTTAATTTCCAATAGTACAGTAATAAGCACCCAGGTGCATATATTTTTCCGTACTTATGAGAATGTATCCATCTGTAGAATAAATTCTAAGAAATAGGATTTCTGAGTCAAAGTATATGTTCATTTAAAAAATTGATGGGTATTTGTTCTCCAAAAATTTTGCTCCAATATACATTTACCCCAACAACATGGTTTTACACACCCTTCCCAACATTGGGTATTAGTTGGATATTATCAAATGTGTCCATCTCCGCCAATCTGATAGAATAAGATATACTTATTCATTGTTCTAGTTTCTTTACATTTTAGCTTAATGAACATTTTAAAAATGTTTATATTGACCTGTGAACTCCGTGTTTACGTCTATGGTATACACACATTCTCTTTGTTTGTGTAGGGTATCTTTCTTTGGGGAACCACCCATCAGCTACTTCATGTAACCCTAGTGGCATTGTAAGTCTTCTGTCCTTACCTCTCGTCCCCAGGAATCAGCATGTGACTCCAGCTGGGCCATCCCCCCAGGTGCACTTAGTCTTCACAGGACCAAAGAGGCCAGTCTGAGTCCTCAGAGTTTTCCAACTTGTATTTTGAGAGGTACCTTTTGCTAATTTTGTAATGATAAAAAAACCGCCAAAAACAGGTTTTTTAAGGTTTTTTATGATTACAAAATTAGCAAAAGGTACCTCTCAAAATTTTGTAATCATAAGTTGTTAGAAATTTGGCCATTGTTCGTTTTATTTTTTCTGCCATCGGAATGGCCTATAGCTGTAGTAGGAGTGAATATGTCCAAACACAGAGACAATCAGAGGCAGGTGGAGCTCAGAAATGGAAAGCTTTGTTGATGTGGAACTTCTGAATCCAGCCATTAGACCCTACCATACACATAAGCCCACTCTATCTTCTTCAATTACTTCACCCAATATAAATTCTCCCTGTTTGAGCCAATCTAAGTTGGATTTCTATCCATTGCTGAATATTAAATATCCTTTTAGCATTTTTTAAAAAGTTGGTTGTTATTCTTGTTTTCTTACTGGTAAGATAACTTTGAGGAAATTAGCCCCTTGTTTCCAATGTCCTAATTAAAAAATAATAAGCTGAGCTCTAGAAAAGTTAACCTTTGCTGGCGGTCACTTACCCAATTATTTTAATGTCTACCAAGTGTCTACTACTAATGTATGACAAGATAAATCAGTTTTTTTTGTTGTTAAAAATGAGTCAAAAGACAAATAGTTTGCAGATATGGCTAGCTGGTAATACTGGGAATAAATGTGTCTATACACATTTTTCAACAAATTTAACTTTTTTTAGAAAGCTGGCTTATTAGCCAAATTTGTCCCAGCATCAAAACTGGTTTATGTGTGTGAACAACCTTGGAGTATCCTACCTCCACTTCTAACCAGGTCAAACCTGGGACCAGTTGGTGGCAGTGCCAGCCAAAAAGAGCATATGCAAAATGAATTAGGTGGTTAGTCAGCTCCTAAGACATTCAGGTCCCTCCCAGGCTGGATCAACAGCCAGAGGCAATCGCCAAGCATTTCTGAGACAAGAAGTGGGCAGCCAGCTCCCACTAGTAGGCCGGCAGCTCCGTTTTCCACCAGCTGTGGCCTCCATGTGGCTATCTGTGTCAGTGCCAGGTTGAAGGAGACTGCAAAATGGGCCCTAGCTATATGTGACTCAAAGGACACATTCTTGCAGAGAGTGACCTCAGACTCTCCTTCCACACCGAGTTTCTCTAACACAACAGTAGCAAACATGTGCGTTCATGTACACACACACATACACACACACACAGTCACACGCTCATATTCACACATGCATACACTATATTCCAGGCTTGCAGTGTTCCAGATATTCACATCTGTCTGTACCCCAGAGAGAGAGGATGATTCTATGACCAGGTGTCAGTGGAAGGAGGCATTACTCTAACTGCTCAGACAGCAGGGAGACTGGCTAGAAATATTTTTTTACATAACTTCCACCTTGACATTTCGAGTAAACAGTGAGCCCTAATGCTTGCTATGGCAGCCAACTCTTCCCACTTTCCAGCCCGGGAGGGCTGGAGCATGAGCCAGTTTGACCTCATCAGAAAGCAGCCAGACGATGGGATACGCATTTCTTCTCTTGGAGATTTCAAGAAACTCTGCAGCTGGTATCATTAGCATCCTGGGGCAGAAGCTGGCATCGCATTGCACAATTTCTCCCAGGGTCCATCTTTAGTGACAGCATGGCAGGGGGGAAATGTACTTGTCAAGATGCTCAGAGGAAAAAAAAAGAAGAAGGGAACACTACGTAGGAACAACTCATGTGAGGCTTAGGTTGGTAGAGATAAGAAAGTGAACATGGGCCTAATTTTCTTAGCCTGAACTAGTTCTGGAGTCCTGCGGCTCAGTGGTTAAGAGTTCGGCTGCTCCCAGACAGAGCTGGAGAAAAATGTAGAACAAAATTCTGACTTACAAAAAAGACCAGACTTACTGGCCTGAAAGACACTGGAGAAACCCTGAGACTATGGCCCCCCGACACCCTTTTAACTCAGAAATGAAGCCACGCCTGAGGTTCACCCTTCAGCCAAAGATTAGACAGAACCATAAAACAAAACAAGACTAAAGGGGCACACCAGCCCAGGGGCAAGGACCAAAAGGCATGAGGGGACAGGAAAGCTGGTAATAGGGAACCCAAGGTTAAGAAGGGGGTGTTTTGACATGTAGTGGGGTTGTTAACCAGTCATATAACAATATGTGTACTAACTGTTCAATGAAAAGATAGTTCTGTAAACCTTCACCTGAAGTACAAAAAAATTGACTTCAGCTGCTAACAAAAAGTTCAGCAGTTTGAAACCACCAGGTGCTCCTTGAATACCCTATGGGGCGGTTCTACTCTATCCTATAGGGTCAATATGATTTGGAATCGACTTGATAGCAATGGGTTTAAAGTAGTCCTAAACCAAGCTGTGAACTAGGAAAAGTGTCTCTTCTCCGTTGTTTTACTTCTTCTACCGTGTGTTTGCCTCCATGAAGCGTCCTATTTTTTATCTCTACCTGCTAGCTGACTGGGTACCCAAAACCAGTTACATCTTATCCATCCTTGGTGTGCCCTAAGCCAGCAATTCCTAAATTTTAGTATCAAATGGACTAATACAATTTTATAAAAGTGCCATAGGGTAGGGTAGGCTGAGGTTGGGTTGATGCTTCAAAAAAAGATACTAACCATCTTTTATTGTCATTATTTCATATACACACCAACATTCAGGAATGTATCACCTCAAAATAAAGGCAATCATTAAATTAAATAAAATATGTTTATCTTTATGAAATATTCACTATGCTGTTGCAGAACAATGAACCAATTTTGTGTGGCCTTTCTTGCCATGCTCTTGTAATTCCCACCTGGGTAACTGGGTAGGACTGTGCAAATAGGGTAATTGTGGCCCACCAAGGGAGTTGGTTAGTTTTGCCATCCTGCTGGGCTTCAAATGAGCCATCTCAGAGGTGGGGAGAGAGGATCCCTCCACCACCAAGGAAGAAGAGCCAGGAGCAGAGCTCATCCTTTGGGCCTGGGATCCCTGCATTGAGAAGCTCCTGGAACCAGGAGACCAAGAGAGAGAGACAGCTGTAACACTGAAGACGGTGAGAAGTGATGGCAGAGAAAAGGCAGCAGGAGAGGCCAGCAGGAGAGGGCTAAGTGGGCTTCCCAGCCCATGGAGTGAGAAAGCTGAGAACCTTTGTGCAGGAGGCTTGCTGGCTGAGTAAGGTGCCTCTAGGCACTCGGTGGAGTTAGGTTTGATGACCCACAGAGCTAGAGCTGAGTACTTTCCAGCCAAGGCTTACTGGGGGAGTGGGGTGCCTCGGGGCACTACTGGCAGAGCTAAAAGAGCTTTGTAACACTTGCCTGAGCAGGAGCAGAGGCCTAGGGGCCAGAGAGAGGTGTGCCTGTGGGCACGGCTGAGAAGAGGCTGTCCTGATGGAAGAACTGTGTCCTGAGCATTCCTGAACCTTAACTGTAACCTGTTACTTCCCTAGTAAACCCCGTAATCGTGGGTATTGTTTGTGAGTTCTGTGTGGCCATTGCAGTGAATTAGCAAATTCAGCAGAGAAGCAGAGAGTGCCTTGGGAGGGATGGTTGGTGTCAGAATTGGAAAAGATGGTAGAGAGATCAGGCATGTCTAACCTCGGCCTCATAAAAACCAGCCTTGGGCTGCTGATCTTGATTCTCCTTCCCCCTTGTGGAGTTAGAGGAGGTCAGACTCCACCCCCACACAATTTTAACAGTTGTCCACATTTTCCTTCATTTATCTTAGACCAATGGCAATTTTATCATGGACCCTGGCAGCCAGGCAGTGTTCAGAACCATACTCCTACTTCTTCATTAGCCAAACCTCACCTCCACTAGCTGTCAGGTGGGATAGGATCTGATACGCTGCTTCGTTAAGGGGCTTAACAACTGGTAATTACTCAGTGTAATGTCTTTCACAGGGACTTGGTATTTATTAACAACAACAACAGCAAAAAAAAAACAAGGCCTTATACTAAATAAAATAACAGAAAATAGCTTTTGATAACCTGAGCAAAAAAAGAAAAGAAATGAATAAATGGGCAAATAAACGAGTAAAGACTTCTTGGAAGACTTCTGGGCTAACTTATAGAACTGAAGGAAAGTATTACCTTTGGTCTTTGGTAAGGTCAGGAACGAGGGCCACCTGGAAATTCAGACAATTCACTGTGAGTCATTAATTTGTGAGTTCTTCCATATAGGTACTACAAACCTGCCTTGCCCTCTTCGTGGACAGCAGGATGTTAGTCATCTATTAGCTCCAGTTCCTGATACTTAGTCTAGCATTAGTCCCCTCACATCCGTGTAACGAAGGCCACAGGCGCAAATGTGCTCCTTCTGTGAACTACTCCCCAAGAGCTAGCTCTAAACGCTTTAAATTTTCCATCATTTTGTAGTTAAAAGACTTTCAATGAGAAGGAGGCAGCTGAGTGGCGGACGCAGAGATGCAGATCTTTGCGAAGACCGTGACAGGCAAGATCATCTCTCTTGAGGCTGAGCCCGGTGACACCATCAAGAATGTCAAAGCCAAAACCCAAGACAAGGAGAGCATAGCCCCTGACCAGCAAAGCCTGGTTTCTGTGGGCAAACAGCTAGGGGACAGCCGCACTGTCTCAGACTACAACATCCAGAAAGAGTCCGCCCTGCACCTGGTGCTGTATCTGCATGGTGGCGGCACATTGAGCCTTCCCTGTGCCAGCTTGTCCAGAAGCACAACTGTGACACGATGATCTAGTGCGTTACCCTCGCCTGCAGCCCCGTGCTGTCAACTGCCACAAGAAGAAGTGCAGCCACATCAGCAGCCTGCGTCCCAAGAAGAAGGTCAAATAAGGGTCCCCCTCTGCCGGCTCTCCTTCTCCCAAGCCCCGGAGCCCTAGACCCTCAATAAAGTCTCCCTTTCATTGGACTGAAAAAAAAAAAAAAAAACTTTCAATGCTGGTTAAAACAGAGCAAATCTAGAAGGGAATAGCTCTCTAAACCCTGTTGTTGTTGTTAAGTGCCGTTGAGTCGGTTCCGACTCGTAGAGACCCTGTGCACAACAGAACAAAACACTGCTGGGTCCTACGCCATCCTCATAGCCCTTGTTATCTTTGGATTGTTGTTGCAGCACATGGTTGCAGCCACCGTGTCAATCCGTCTCATTAGGGTCTTCCTTTTTTTCGCTGAGCCACCATTTTACCAAGCATGACATCCCCCTCCAGGGACTGGTCCCTCCTGATAACATGTCCAAAGTATGTGAGACTAAGTCTTACCATCCTCACTGGTAAGAAGCATTCTGGCTGTACTTATTCCAAAATAGATTTTTTTATTCTTCTGCAGTCCATCATATATTTGATATTCTTCATCAACACCATAATTCGGCTATCTAAATAGAGTAAATTAAAATATGCATTCTTACCTTAAGAAGTACGATTTTTGGTCTAAGGACCCTGGGAGGCAAGTCCCAGCTTCACCTCTTCGTAGCCCTAGTGGACACAGATTGAGATGGCTGCCTGGCTCTCAACAATTCATTGCTCCTCCATCCATGTTAGGGCACAGCTGACTGACTCCATTAGAATCTCTCTCCTGGGAATTCAGAGCCAGAACAGATGCCGACAAAGGTGGCAGGTAGCAGGAATGTCTTCCCAAAGACAGTGCCCTGCATTGAGGCTCCTGGTGTTGACCCAGCTCCGGATCCATCCGAAGCTCAGTGTTAATGAATAAGCCCAGAATTCTCCAAACAAGTCTTTGTGTATTCTTTCCTTTGTTCATTCATTTATATATTTCATTTTTTGCTCAGGCTCTCCAAAGTCAGCTTGTGTTACCTGCAACAAAAGACTCTTTGCTCACACATTAGCTGTGCCACTTACCTGACCTCAGAAAAGTAACAAAATTCCTGACTCTCAACTTCCTCTGAAATGAACAGCACGTACTACATGCTCACAGGATTGTGAAGATCGCATGGTACAGAGTATGGAAAGCCACTTAGAAATGTGAAAGTGCAATCTTGATATTAGTTTCTCCTTATACATGTTATTTATGATAACCTTCCTGAAGTTCCAGACACGTAATTAAATATGGAACAGGCAAGCCCTGAATCATAGGGGCTTAGAAGCCCAAAGGAGTCATTGAGTGTCGCAAACAGTTAATGTGCTCAGATGTCAACCTACAGGTTGGGGGTTCAAGCTGACCCAGAGGCACATCAGAAGACAGGCCTGGCAAACTGCTTCCAAAGGATCACAGTCATTGAAAACCCTGTGGAGCACAGTTCTGCTCTGAAACGCATGAGTGGGAATTGACTCTATGACAACTGGTTAGAAGCTCAAAGTTCTGTTATCTCCAGCTTATTAAAATATAGAAAGAGAGAGAGAAGAACCAAACCAGTGAGTTGATTCTGACTCATGGTGGCCTCATGTGTTTCAGAGTAGAATCGTGCTCTATAGAGTTTTTTAATGGCTGGTGACCTTTCAGAAATATTTCACTAGGCCTTTCTTCCAAGGTGCCTCTTGGTGGATTCAAACCACCAACCTGTCGGTTAGCAACCAAGTGCGGAACTATTTGCACCATCCAGGGATTCCTCTCCATCTTAAAAAAACAAAACAAAAAACCACTAAACTGTTGCCATCAAGTCAGTTCTGACTCATGATGACCCCATGTGTTACAGTAGAACTGCTTCAAAGGATTTTCTTGACTGTAGTCTTTGTGAAAGAAGATTGTCAGCCCTCTCTTCTGCAGCATTTGTAGTTGGGTTCGAACCACCAACCTTTAGGTTAGTAGTCCAGCAGAAACCATTTATGCCACCCAGGGACCTACTGTCCACCTTACAAAAAAAAAAAAAAAATCCACTACTGTCAAGTCAATTCCAACTCATAGTGACCTTATAGACAGAGTAGAACCAACCCATAGGATTTCCAAGGTTGTAAATCTTAATGGAAGCCAACTGCTACATCTTTCTCTCACAGAGCAGCTGGTGGGTTCAAACTGCTGAACTTTTGGTTAACTACTCCACCAGGGCTCCCTCCGGTTATAGGACACTAATAATAATGATAGTAATAATAACAATAAAGTCTACCATTTGTTTAGGATGCACATGATATGAAAAGTGTATGTTATCTCCAGTCTCACAACATTTCTCTACAAAACTGAAGAAATTGAAGTTAAGTAACATGCCCGGGATCCCTCAGACACTATTACAAAGTCCGATTGTGTTTCATGTCCTTTCTCCTTCACCACACTGACTCCATGTTAAAAAAAAAAAAAAAGTTAAAAAATAAAAGCTTGATTTTTTTTTTTTTTTTTTTATAGCAAGCAGGGCTGGTGGAGCCATGAAGAGATTAGGAGTAAACGACTTTTGCATCTTCATCTGGTTTCATAGCATCAGGCCCAACTTCAGCATAGAATTGTGCAAGTAGAAATCTCAGCTACTCTTTGAGGATAATATGTTTGGAGAGGTTGTGAACCTCAGGGAACAAAGAGCAATGGTATCTGAGGCAAGGGGATCAAAGTAAGAAGAATTTTTACTGCAATAAAATGAATCAGGAGGAAACAACCCAACCATCTAGCCAAAAGATGCAAAATTCTGTAAAGAGTGGCTACTGCACCATGGGGATCCCACATGGGCAATGAGTGTGTTGGTTGACATGATGTTAAAGAACCTTTCACTAGCTTGTGTTGATAATGAAATGTACTACTTCACCTGAGTCATCCATGATGTAATGCACTACGTAATACAATCCATTTCCTTTGATTTTTGTATTAGTAATCCCTCTAATTTATAAAGTAATTTCCTCTAATTTATTTAGAATCTGAGGTGAGAAACAGAATTCATTTAGCCAGAAGGAATCTTTGATGGAATTCTTCTACTAATACTGCAGAGAGTACTGCAGGAGGCACCACGCTGGAAGGGAGGAGAACTACATTTGAATCTCTGATTTATTACTTACTAATTCTGTGTCTTTGGTCAAGATTCTTACCTTCTTTGGGCATTATTGTTCTCATTTGTAAAACAGAAACAACGTCAATCCTGTCCTTCTCACAGAGTTTTTATAAGGCTCAAGTAAGGTGATACATGTGAGAACATTTTGTACACTGCAAATTGTGTCTTTGATGGATCCAATCTTAATACAATTGAATGTGACGATTACTTATTGTTTGACTAATACCTGCCCAGCACATACTTAGGTTGAGGAACTGGGAAATCTGGGAGGAGGACTCATTTTGAAAGACCATGATATGGATTTAGGACAGACTCCGTGTTGGGCGGTAGGGGTGAGAGACCATGGAATGGACGCAGTAGGTGTCTGAGGCCAGCTATATATTAGGAGAGTGTCTTTGGGTTTTTTTGTTCTTGTTGTTGCTTTATCCTTCACTTCACATATTTGTATTTCTGGCCTAGCAAAACTAAAAGCATAAATTATAGCCAACAAACCACGGTAAGACAATTTAGAATATGAAAATGTCCAGTTAGATTTTCAGATTCCATGCAATGCGAATGGGCTTAGAAAATAGCTTTGTGCAATCTGCCTGCAGGATTTTGTTATCCAACAGGATTTAGCGGTCCCTCAGGAGGCCCTGCACAGTGCTGAAGTTGTGTACGTCAAGTTGCATTCTGGAAATATCGAATCCGGAAATATCTAATGGATGTTGTCATGGAGGAACATACAAAAGTCAGTAAATATAGAATTATGTTTAGTAATTGTTCTTAGTTTCCTAGTGCTTCTGTAGCAGAAACACTACAAGTGAGTGGTTTTAAAGAACAGATATTTAGTTTCTCACAGGTCAGGAGGCTACAAGTCCAAGTTCAGGGCAGAGACTGCAGGGTGAGATGGTCCTAGTCTATTTCAGCTTCTAGTAGGAGACACCACTTGGAGTTCCTGGGCTTGTAGATGTAGGTGCCTCCTCTGTCATCAGGTTCGTCCCCCCTTTTTGTGCTTGCTTGCCTCTTTGTCTAGGCTGCTGTTTATATCACTCAGCAGTGATTAGGTTAAGGACGCCCCCTACATAGATACGGCCTCATTAACATAACAAAAAGCCCTATTCCCAAAGACGGTTAGGGGTTAGGATTCCAACATGTATTTTTGGAAGACACTATTCAATCCATAACAGTGATTAACTAAAGGTGGACAGAAAAAGCAATATGTTCAGAACAGTATTCAGGAGCACGTGTTCCACTTTGGATCATAATACAAGGAATCACCCTGAGTACAACTGCCAGGTAGGAAATTTTAAGTACCTCTGGACACCCTTTTCCAATGCTGTCTCCCTGCCTCACCCAAACCTGTTCTCAGGTCAGATGAACTCCAAGCCTCCCACGGAGGATATAGTTTCCATTTACTGGGTTCCCTCCCTTCTCCGGAGTCTCTGCGTTTTAAAACCTTAATTCTAATGGATGAATGAAAAATAATTTCAATTAGCAGAGCCAGTGGGGAAGGTTTTGGGCAGAGGAACAAAGCCCTGCCTGAATTTGTGAAATCAGTCCAAATAGGCCACCCCCTGTGGCTTTAGAACCTGACCCTGTCCTACAGGCCCAGATCAGCAGTGTTATTGTCTTCTTTTCTGCTCTAAAGGCTAAATGACTTAAGGTAGGGAGTATAAATTTGAGATTTTCATTTGCATCAAAGTGTTAAACTAGAAATATTCCTTCATCTTTGACTAAGCTTTTTGGAGAACAGAAAACCCCATCGCTCTGGGAAATGTGGCTGGATGTTGAGCTCAGGGTTGTGGTCGTTTCCCGTTCAGTTTTGTCACATAACAGCTAGTGTAGAAATGTGACACAGAGCAAGAGAGCTCTGAGGCAAGACTTTGGTGTATCAGCAGCCAGACCTTTGATTTTCTGTTTGCAAATCGTTTAGCTTCTCTGAGTCCCTTTTCCTCATCTGCAAAATGGAGCAAAACATGTCTTTGGAAATCTATTTCACAGAGTGGTGGTTAGACTCAGAGGAGCCAACTTGCATGAAAGTGTTTGGAAAATGCACGGAGCAGTCCACAAGAGCACAGCCTTATTAATATTGCACAGCCATTGATAAAGCACCCTCCTCCAGGAAGCTTAGAGCTTTTTAAAAATATCATTTCATTATGCCTCCTCACCCTTTGAGTTACAGATGAGTTAGAGGTGAGGGGAAAATGAGACCCAGCAGGAAACAAAGAAGTGATCTGCTAAGGTCCCTGTGCCTCACTGTGAGCACTGGAAATAGAGATGGGACCTTTTGTCGCCCCAGAAGAAGATGCTATTGACTCGCTTCCCTGGTTGATGGTTGCATGAGCCGGAGGAGCCGCGGCACCCATTGCATGCACAGTCCTGAAACATTCTGCGAGTTTAGGGGTGGTGTGTAGTAGTTTTTCTTTTGTTTCATCACTCCGGCAATTTTTTCCTCCATATATGTGGCTTCCCTTACAAAAGGGAAGTGTTTTTATGCACAACCGAGTCTTGTTCGTCTGTGCTGCTCACAAGCACAGGTACAGGTACAGTTTTATTTTGTGAAAGCCCATGCATACAGTCTGCAGTGTGCAGCTCTCAGTCACAGGAGCCAACGTTCTCTCTGCATTTACAGACTGAGAGCTGAAGGGCTTCAGGACCAGCTCCCTCCCACGCTTTTTAATTTAAGAACCCAGGGCTATCAGCGTGGGGGTGACAAATGGCAGTGGCTTTACTGATGTTCATATTCTGAGGTCAGGATGTGGTTGGAGTCAGAAGCCCAGGAATGAAGTATAGCATTAAAAATAATAAAGATTAAAAATATGTACCCTCCCAAGTCAGCAGAGCAGAGCTAACAGCCCCATATAAAGAAGCTTCGTGTGGGATGAGTGTGTCTGGGAGGCAGGAGCAGGGCACAAAGTTATTATAAATCTTCATCCTGCACCCGACTGCAGAGAGAGCCAGGAGGGAAGCACAGGGCAGAGAGCTGGGGGCATGCCTGAGGTGGGAGCAGGGCGTGTGCGTGCAACTGTGTGTGTGTGTACGTGTGTGGGTGCACGAGCACGTGTGTGTAAGAGAAAGGGTGACAGAGAGAGAGGAGACAGACAGACTCTCGGACGGCTGGACTAAAGAGGTAAAGAAAGGTTGGCACAAACAGATAGGGGATAAAAGTGTTCATCTCACTCTTTATGTAGCCTGAAGTGGCAGGTCTAGTCTCCTGATTCCAGCCTGTACATTTATCTTTTAAAATTGCATTTTGTCATAAATCAAGCTTCCATAACATGGTATGTGTGTGTTTCTTTGTTTCCTTATGTTTCTCCTAGAAGACCTCTCCCTCTCTCTCCTTTCTCTCTCTCTCTCCTTTCTCTCTCTCTTATCTGTCCTTTTCTTCTCATTCCCTTCCTCCCCCTCTCCCTCCCTCTTCTTCATTTTCTGTTCCACACACTTTTTGTTCATGGATCATACCCAGCAGTCTCCCTTCTCTTCTGTCCCTGCTACAAAGAGTAATGTTTCAGATGACAACTTGCTTCTTTAGGATAGAAATCTATCATTCATTCTACCGACATCTATTAAATACCTGTTATGTGTCAACTTGCATGTGAAGCGCTACATGTGTGTAAGAATATTAAGAAAGAATAATAGGCTTATGAACTGAGCCCTCAAGGAACTCTCAATCTAATGGGGTGGAGGAGGAATTGGGGCAGGGAGTTGGGATAAGAAGTGTATATAAGTTGCCACAACCAAGTTTCAATGAAATAATTGTCTAAAAAGAAGTTTACAAGAAAAGAGTTACAGGAGAAAGGGAGATTATATGGAGTTGAGAAAGCTAGAGAAGTCAGAACAACATCAGGTAGCTTTATCTTCACACATAGGATACTTCTCCGTGAAGACTGAGTGCGTTTCTAAGCTCATGGGGCCTGGGCTTCTACAGACTCTTTTCATCTCTTTGTACCACAAGAATGTTGGTACTAAATGCTTGTCAATCATTTATGCATTCATTGGAGACTCAAGTAAGTTAATAAGAGAACGGTATTTTAGTTTCTTATTATCAGTGAGAAATTTATTAGAAGTTAGGGTAGTACCTTCATCATAATTAATTCAGGGGGGTGAGGGGGAAGGCCCCTAACTTAAAGGAGATGTCCCCACAGCTAGTCTCTCTCGCATTTCCTACTTTTGGACTTGTGTTTGCTGAGTAAAAGACATACCTGTGTCTTAGTCAACTAGCACTGCTATAACAGAAATACCACAAGTGGATGGCTTTAACAAAGAGAAGTCTATTCTCTCATAGTCCAGTAGGGTAGAAGTTCTAACTCAGGACACCAGATCCAGGGGAAGGCTTTCTGTCTCTGTGTGCTCTGAAGGAAGGTCCTGGTCATCAGTCTTCCTTTGGTCTGGGAGCATCTCAGTGCAGGAACCTCAGGTCCAAAGGATGTCCTCTGCTCCCAGCACTGCTTTCTTGGTGGTAGGTATGAGGTTCCCCTGGCTCTCTGCTCAATTCTCTCTTTTATATCTCGAAGAGATTGGCTTAAGACACTACCTAATCTTGTGTATCTCATCGATATAACTGCCACTAATCCATCTCATTTCATCATAGTGATAGGATTTACAACACATAGGGAAATCACATAAAATGGTGGACAATCACACAATACTGGGACTTAAGGCCCAGTAAGTTGATAGATATTTTTGGAGGACATAATTCAATCCGTGACAACCTGCTTGACTATGCAGCACTTATCTGCAAAGTGAATGAGGCAGAACAGGTAATAGAAACCAGTGGTTGGAGAGGCCCCACCAGCAGAGCCCTCAGGGGCTGCCCGATGCTGAACCCTGGGCCTCCACTTTCTAGCTGAGTGAACTTAGGCAGGTGTTGGGCATCTTTCTTTCCCAGCTTTCTCATCTGTAAATCAGGTATAAGAAAACTCCCTTTCTGATGGGTTTGTTGTGAGAATAAAATGCGGTGATAAATGAAATATGTTAGAACAGTGCCATACAATCCTGCTCAGATAGTACCCATACTGAAGGGTCATAAAGACAACTATAAGTCTTTTTTTTTTTTTTTTAATTCTGGAGTTGATTCTGACTCATAGCAACCCTATAGGACAGAATAGAACTGCTTCACAGGATTTTCAAGGAGCAACTGGTGGATTCAAACTGCCGACCTTTCGGTTAGCAGCCATAGCTCTTAACCACTGCGCCTACCAGGGTTCCAGGATTAATATATTAAATTTATCTGCCTGCAGAGCTCACCATTTGATTCAGATTTTAATCTCCCTGAAGGCAGAGAGGAGGGATATAGAGTTCTTCTCTGGGTAGAGCACTGTTCCCCATGTAATTGGTCTTTTTGTGGATGCTTTTTGATGAGAATGATTAAAGCATTACAGAATGTTCATGTCGAAAGGGGCTTTAGAGCTCACCAATCAAAGGTTTTATTTTTACAAATGAAGCAGTAAGGGCCCAGGAAGGCTTCACGATTTGTCTTATTCAACTACGAATTTTTCAAAATGGTGGTACAGCCTGGGTCCTTGGTTGGTCCTTAGCAAAAGACTGCTGAAAGGATGAACAAATGGATGGATGGGTGGGTGGATGGATGGATGGATGGAAGGAAGGTTGGATGGATGGATGGATGGATGGATGGATGGATGGATGGATGGATGGATGGATGGATGGATGGATGGATGGATGGATGGATGGATGGATGGATGGATGGATGGATGGATGGATGGATGGATGGATGGATGGATGGATGGGTGAATGGATGCATTGCCTTTTCTTAAATTATTTTTGAAACATTTTGGAGAATGTTATTCTGTGCCGTAATTTGCCAAAGTTTGTGAGTAGAAAATCCAGAGAAAAATATATAGGCAATCTTGGCTGTTGTTGTTAGGTGCCACTGAGTCAATTTTTGACTTATAGTGACTCCATAGGGTTTTCTAGGCTGTAATCTTTACAGGAGTAGATTGCCAGGTCTTTTTTCCCGTGGAGCCAATGGGTGGGTTCAAACTGCTAATGATTTTGTTAGCAGCAGAGAGCTTAACTGCTGTGCCACCTGGGCTCCTTCAACTCTTGGTAGGAAGAAGAACTATCAGGCCCACAGAGTTCTTTACAGATGATCAGGGCATTCACAAAGGGACCAGAAAAAAGAGGAATTTGAGGAGTTGCTGGGGAGATCCTCTCTGGGTAATACAAATGATTAACACACTCAATAGCTAACGAAAAGGTTTGAGGTTTGAGACCACCCACTGGCCCCTTGGATGAAAGTCTTGGAGGTCTGCTTCTATGGAGCATAGCTCTACTCTGACACACGTGGGGTCGGGTCCCCATGAGTTGGAGTCCACTGGACACAGCAACTGGAGTTGGGGAAGGAGTGGAAAAAGAAAGATACTGAACCTCACAATCTCACATACCTTAAAAAAAACCCAAACCAAAAAACCAAACCCATTGCCGTCTAGTTGAATCCGACTCATAGTGACCCTATAGGGTTTCCAAGGATTGGCTGGTGGCTTGAAGCTGCCGACTTTTGGCTAGCAGGCCTAGCTCACCATAGCTCTTAACCACTGTGCTATCAGGGCTCGGGGCAGCACATATTCAATACTCTCTCTGTCAAACCCTCCCCATTACCTTACAGATAATATTTCCCAGTTTCTTTTTAACAAATGAAATAGTAGAGGTAAAAAAAAAAAAAAAGCTCAGAAAGGTTGAACAACCAACATGCATGAGAACACACAGCTAGTAAGTTTTCCAGCCGGGATTCAAACCCGCAACCATGTGTTTCCAGAGGCAACATTGGCTGGCTCAGTTTACAGACACTGCCCCCAGGACACACAGCCGTGCATCTCGGCATCTACTGGAGATCAGGCCATGCACCCTCTCGCAGGACGCACTGCCACCCAAAGAGAAAAACAGGTTGGTTTTTTGCGGGGAGAGAAACGGGAGCACGGGTGTATGGGTGAAGACAGGATGCCCTCAGGGTTGCAAACTTTGAGATTGAGCTCATCTTTACGAGTGGAGTTTGAAAGGTTGAAATCTATGAATTCGGCTACAAAACTCCCAGTGGCCCTTCTTCTAAGACGAAAGATCGTTGCTGTCTGTCTGGGTGCAATCCTCATTCTGCTCGGTCCCAAACGGCCCCGCAGGCTGCTCATTCTTTATCCCCTGAGCGCCTTGCCCTTGGTGGGACCACCTGGAGGCAGCAGGAGGGGCAGAGGGAGCACAGCTCTGGCTAACAGAGGGCAGCTGTCCAGACCCATCCTTTCACAAAGGACGAAGGAGCACCGCCTCTTCCCCTGGCCAGAGCCGTGCGCCCTGCCTCCCTCCGTGCAGGCTGAGCGGCTGATGGAATGAAATGCCAGCCCGGCGCAGATTCTGCGGCTCAGTACCTGGCAATTTACACAGGGGGAGTTCAGAGATTTCAGACACCTGAGGTGCTTGTAATATCTGAGAGGAGGTGAAAACTATATATGCCTTCACCTCCTCCTCCCACATGGCCCTCAGAATCGAGGGCAGTGCAGGGTGAACTTTCCATCAAGGTGACATTGGTTTAAAATAGAAAAATGGCACCAATTTTTTATTTTTTTTAAGGCTGGACAGAAAACAGTGGAGGAACCAAAAGGCAAATCAAATCACTAAGCAACCTAGCCCCTTCCAGAAAGAGAGCGGTGAGAATCTTCTTGGCCATCACTTTTCAGGGTGATGCGAACACGGATCGACTGGGGGCCTTGTCAAAATGCAGATTCTGGTGCAGTGATTCTGGGGTAGGGCCTGAGATTCTGCATTCGAACTAACTCCAAAGTGACCCCTTGTTGCTTGTGGCTGGAGTGCACTTTGAATAAGAAGGAGACGGCTTTTGCTCAGGGCGGTTTCCCTTTCCACAACTGCTGGGCAACTGTCCTGCCATCTCCCACTGTCTCCTTACCCAAGCCAGAGAGGACAGTGCCCTGTGGTCAAGGTGAGCAGCTGTGTTCCCTGAGTGATGTCTCCTACGGGCAGCCACCTGCCCAGGAGCTGGCACTGCCAGACTGAGCACATATATTCCTTTCAGGAAAGAGGCCTGTTAAGGGTTGAATTGTGCCTCCCCACCCCGACCCCAAGTACCTGTATGTTGAAATTCTAACCCCTGGTGCCTGCAAACGTGACTTTGTTTGGAAATTGTGTCTTTGACAATGTTAGTGAGGGGCATTGGTGGTTGAGTGGTAGGATTCCTACTTTCCATGAGGGAGACCCAGGTTCAATTCCCAGACAACACACCTCATTTGCAGCCACCACCCGTCTGTCAGGGGAGCTTCACGTTTCAGCGCAGCTTCCAGACTAAGACAGACTAGGAAGAAAGGCCTGGAGATCTACTTCCAAAAATCAGCTGATGAAAACCCTGTGAATCACAGCAGCCTGATCACAGCTGATCATGGAGATGGTACAGGACTGAGCAGCACTGCATTCCATTGTGCATAGGGGTGCCATGAGGCCGAAGTGAACTTGATGGCAGCTAACAACAGCAAGATGTGTCAGTTAGTGTGGGGTCATGCTGGAGTGGGGTGGTTCCTAATTCAATCTGAGTAGTGTCCTTATAAAAGAGGAAAAGAAGCACAGTGATAGAGGGAAGGAGGCCATGGGATGAGAGCTCTATACTGAACACCTGGGGCTCCGGAATCTGGGAGAGACTAGAAGGGATCTTTCCCTAAAATCTTCAGAGGGAACATGGCCTGGCCTACATGTTGATTTCTAGACTTCAGAACCAGGAGACAATAAATTTGTGTCCCTATCAGCCAGCCATTTGTGATATTTTGTTACAGCAGCCTTAGGTAGCTAATACAAGCAACACTTGCAGCATATGGGCATCCTTGGGCCTTAAGGCGAAGGGTTTGAAGTTGCCTAAGATCCTGTACAGCCTCTCATCACGTGCCCTAGGAAAGGGGCCAACTCAGACTGGCTGCAGCAGGGGCCATTCCTACTTTGTACAGATTGTCAGAGGGAATTTGAACTCCGGAAAAGTCAAATCTTTGGACACGGCTCGTTCCCTGAGAGTATGATTCAGAATTAACAGCTCTGCTTCATCCATAGAATCTGGATCTAGGCAGAGCTTAATTAGAGCCCCTGGATGGTGGTGCCAGGCCGGGACTCAGGGTGGAGATGAATTTCCTTGTCATCAGTCCCCGGGCCCCACCACTCTGTGACCTCGCAGGGCTGAAGGCAGTGTCGGGCCCTGTCATACCAACCCGGAGAGAGGATTCTAATTATTTTTCCAATCATTTTCAGGGAGATTCTATCACAAGTCTGCTTGATAACAGCTGCCATCATGAATGACTGTGCACGTGCCCCGGAAAATCCCACTGGCGCGAAATTTCCTCACAAAGGAGGCATCCTGCTGCATTTTATTTCCTCTGTGAAATATTTCTGTTCCGGGATCCTGAAAGGGAAGCTAGAGAGAAAATATTAGTTCCCAGCTAAATGCTGCATCTTCAAAACCATGAACACCAGAAAGTTTGGAATCTTCTGACCTCCGAGGGCTGTTCCTTCATGGTGCTGCCTGGCCAGGAAATCTGGTGGGTGTAGAGCCAGGGTTCAAGAACCAGGACCCAGTCTTCAAATCTGTGAACAAGATGAAAAAGATTCCACAGTCAATTCAAAAAAGCCCGTGATCAGCAGGCTGGCGTCGCTTCACAATGACCTGCTTCTCTGTTGCTTCTCAAGGGCTGTTACCTGTGTTATCATCTTAAAAACCTTCGCAACCTACAGCAATAGTTGGGACTATCATTTCTGTTTCCCATACGAACTTTATAAAGCTAGACAGTTTCAATGACTTTCCCAAGACCAAATTACTTAGAAGTTGCCAAGCTCGGAGTTGAACCAGGGTTCTCTACGTTTTAATTACATACACTTTCCACTACCCTAAGGAGCCCTGGTGGCGAAGTGGTTAAGAGGTACGGCTGCTAACCAAAAGGTCTGCAGTTCCAATCTACCAGATGCAGCTTGAAAACCATGTGGGGCAGTTCTACACTGTCCGATAGGGTCACTATAGTCAGAATCAACTTGACAGCAAGGGGTTTGGTTTGGTTTTTGGTTTTAAGTAGCCCTGGTGGTGGAGGGGTTAAGCACTTGGCTGTTAACCAAAAGGTCATGATTAGAACTCACCAGCTACTCTGCAGGAGAAAGATGTGGCAGTCTGCTCACATAAAGATTACAGCCTTGGAAACCCTGTGGGGCAGCTCTACTCTGCCCTGCTATAGGGTTGCTGTGAGTTGGAATTGACACCCATGGGTATGGTTTCCACTAGCCTACATACCCAGTCTCATTTGTGTATCTACAGGATGATCTCACACATATTGTCTTGTATGATCATAACAACCTTGTGAGAATGACAGTCCAGGGATTTCCACTCCCCTCTTATCAACTAGGAATCTGACACCGATAGCAAGTAGCAAAGGCAATATTTGATTTCAGGGTTCTTGAATTCAAATCATGTACTTGCTTTGAAGGAGTCTCCAATAAGGACAGAATTTCTACTGACACTTAAATATCCCCATCATGAGTTTTTTTTTTTTTTTTTAATGGTTTAAATATCCCCTGGTCTAAATGTGGTTAAATGTCCCCTGATCTAAATGTTCATTTAAAATGTAAATTGTTCTTAGCAGGAGTAATGAATTGAATTGTGTCGCCCAAAACTATGTATCAATTTGGCTGGGCCATGATTCCCAGTATTCTATGGTTGTCCTCCATTTTGTGATTGTAATTTTATGTTAAAAAGGATTAGGGTGGGATTGTAACACCACCCTTACTCAGGTCACCTCCCTGATACAAGGTAAAAGGAGTTTCCCTGGGGTATGGCCTGCACCACCTTTTATCTCTCAAGAGATAAAAGGAAAGAGAAGCAAGCAGAAAGTTGGGGACCTCACACCACCAAGAAAGCACGTCCTTTGGACCTGGGGTCCATGTGCTTGAGAAGCCCCATGACCAGGAGAAGATTGAGGACAAGGACCTTCCTTCAGAGCCGACGGAGAGAGAAAGCCTTCCCCTGGAGCTGACACCATGAATTTGGACTCTTAGCCTACTTTACTGTGAGAAAATAAACTTCTCTTTGTTAAAGCCATGCACTGGAGGTATTTCTGTTATAGCAGCAGTAGATGCCTAAGACAGTAGGGTGTACTACTGAGTCACCAACACTGTGGTGTGAAGTCATTCATTAGACATGGTTTCGGAAATTGCCCAATGTGGAACTGGGATCCACCAATGAGGTAGTCAGGATAAAACAAAAGCTGAGAGAAGTTGAGCAATTTGCTCTTACAAGTCCTTGTCTCCAGTGAGTCTCACTCCAATTACTGCCAGAGCTTAGTACTTTGCATACATTGAATAAACATCTGCAGCTATAAATTATATTAAGGCAAATCAGAAAACTAAGCATCCTCTAATGTATGTGAAAGCATTTCAAAAGCTTCTCGTTAAATGTTTGTCTTTAAAAGTCATATCAGTATGCACGCTTTCATTTCACCTCCACAGGCAGAAGAGAAGGGATTATCGCCCTTCTTTTCCATATAGAAAAATCAAGGCACTCAATTAATTAATTAGTGATTAAAACACTAAACAGCCAGATAATGACAGAACCAGTCATGGAAACCTGTTTCTGTGAATAAGAGATTAAAAACAAAAAACATAAACACATTGCAGTCAAGTCAATTTTGACTCATAGTGGCCCCATAGCACAGAGGAGAACTGCCCCACAGGCAGGCCTTTTGCTAGCAGCCTGAGTTCTTAATCCCTGCACCACCAGGGCTCTGAATAAGACATACGAGAGTATTCAATATCCAGTCTTTACTTCCCTATTGACAGCAACCCCATATTATTAGCAGTGGCAAGGTACTCAGCTGAAAACTGGCATTTCCTAGCCGCCTCTCATGCAGGTAGGGATGGTCAATGAGATGCAAGGAAAAGTCATTAGTTAGGGTTCCAGACAAGGGTTTTTATGCTTCCACTCTTCCTCCTCCTGCTGTGTGAACGTGGAAATGATGGCTGAAGGTCCAGAACCATCTTGGCCCCAGACCAAATGACTCACTGCAGAGATACCCACCATTATGGACTGAACTGTGTACCCCAAAAATATGTGTTATAAATCCTAAAGAAAAAAAAAAAATTTTTTTTTTTAATACCTGTGGATGTAATCCCACTCAAGAATAGGACTTTCTTTGTAATGTTAATGACACCAAATCAGTGTAGGGTGTGTTTTAAGTCAATCACCTTTGAGATAGAAAAAACAGATTAGGCACAGAGAAGGAAGAGCGGATGGAGAGGAAGATGCCTTACCACATGAAGATTGCCAAGGAAGCCAGGAACAGAAGCTGGAAAGAAACAAGGACCTTCCTGTCCCCAGAGCTCACAGAAAGAGAAAGCCTTTACCTAGAGCTGGTGCCCTGAATTCAAACATCTAGCCTCCTAAACTGTAGGAAAATAAACTTTTATTTATTAAAGCCACCGCCTTGTGGTATTTTTGTTATAGCAGCACTTAAATAACTAAGACCCTAATCCTAATATTTGAACACCTGGACTAAGGCCAGCCACTGCCCAGCTGAGGGCTTCATGTTATACAAATGTAGACAAACATATAAATAAGAGAATAAATAAATAAGTGCTCATTCCTATATCCTGCACTATTCCAGAAGTGGGCCCAAGACACTGGTCACAAAACAAAGACAGCATACCTGTGCCTAAAGAAACCAGAAGATTGTATGACCCACCATTCTTTGGAAACAGGCACTGCACCTGTCTTGGTCCACTGGGTCAAGGTCAGAATCAGCGGTTGCCACAAGGTGAGTGGCCTATTGTGTGACAAAGATGAATCTTTCTTTGCATTATTGGGGCATTGATCAAGAGGCGCACTGACACTTTAAAGGGTTGATGAAGTAGCCATTATTCCAGAAGCCTCTTGAGCAATACGGAAGGTAAAATGAATGAGTTTTAATTAAAGTCTTGGAACAATCAAAGACAATCAGGTGATTCTCCCCTTGGAAGGCTGTTGGCTCCCAGTGGCACTCGGCTGCATCTCTTACATGAGAGCAGGAATAGGAACGAGGAGGAGGAGCAGCTGCCCCCAATCGTCCAGGACATGGAAGTGCCAGGCACGACCCTCTCCTGCCTCCCACTTCCCTTGTTTCTACCTCCTGGGCTGACACACTCCCTCTTTATGGGTCTTGTGTCTCTGTCCTCCCTAAACTGGAGATGTTCACTCAGTGCTCTCATTCGACTTAGACCCTTCAAGTTCAGGAAAGTAATGAAACACATAAATGTATAAAAATCCTTTGAGAAAGGTAGCTGGACTGCCTTATGGCCAGTGGGCCTGGATGTTAGTCTTTCTCTATACAGAGAACCTGGAAAAACCATTAAATTTCCCTGTGCCTCAGTTTCTCAGTGTGCAGAATGAGGATGATGTTGTCTTTTCTGCCTCCTATAATTTTTTATAATTTTTGGGATAATTACAAGGCTCAAATGAGATAAGGAGAGGGAAAATCATGGATTGGTGTAAAATTCTGTGAAAACATGAAGTGCTGTTCTACAATTGATGTGTTTTTTGTTTTTTCTCAGACTAGCACTGCATGAGCGTCTGAACGCTGGGATGTCATTTCTAAGGGTTCTGAAGACAGCTCAGCAGGAGGACTCTTAAGAAGGCTGACAGCCATCATGCAATGTCAGAACTTGAAGGGACATTGGGAATAATTCAGTCCAACACCTTCGTTTTACAGATGAAAACACAGAGACTCAGAGGGAGAAAAAAGACTGGTCCAGGGTTATGCAGCTCACAAGTGGCGCTTTGGGCTTTGCTTTGCATCTTCTTCCCTCTCCAGGATTCTTTCCACAGTCCTGTGCTGGTGACAGTCTGTGTCACCAAAATTCTGTGTTCATCCATTACTGCAGGGCTGTCTTCTCGGCACCCTCCTGGGCAGGCCATCTTTGTACAGAAAGAGATACTGTCATTAATAGCAATAACTATTTTTAAACAAACAAAAGCCTGTAGGCACTATATTCAGGATGAACATCCAGGGAAGATAAAGTGACTACGGATCAGAAGGGACTGATTAGGGTGAAGTAAACTGCCTTAAAACAGATGTAGGGGGTGGGGAGATTAACGTCTGCAAGGTCAGAAGCCAGAGCTGAAGTTTTACCTTCTCATGCCACGGAACCACATCTCTGCTCACCCTCAGTTGGAAGGAGACTGTGATGAATAAACCCATTGCCATCAATTCTGACTCGTAGCGACCCATGTGGATATACGATTTATATATCCACTTGACTTAGATAAAAGTTATTTTAAATGTGATGAGTTAATATGTCTGGACAATGCTACTTTTTAAGGATCAGGGGTTGGTGGGCAGAAGTAAAATAAGGAAGACAAAAATACAAACCAAGCCAAGATATGACCTATTTTGATCACCCCGAAGGAAGGATGCTGAGCAAGAGAGAGGAGGCATAGGAGGAATGCACCAAAGTAAGGAATAGGGCCAGCAGTTCTTGATCAAATGTACTCAAGTCTCGAGGCTGAGGAGAGAGGCTGGTAGTAAAATTTGACCTAATGTGAGCAGGACCTAGATTAAGGAAGGCCTATGAAAAAAAATATATATATATTATTTTTTATTTTTTATGAAAGGAAGTTAATTGAAGTATCTAGGTTGTAGACCCAAGCAGAGCCACTAACTTGGGCTGGAGAAGAGCAGAAAAGCATCTCCAAGAGAGAGATGATAGAGTAGTATTCAAAGAGGAAGAGTGCCCAAGGCTATGAAAATTTAGCTTAAATTAGTTGAGACAACACATTAGACTTGCTAAGCTGGGGAATTCTGGGCTAAAGTGAAAAATCTCTATTTTATTTACTTCTAGGCAAACCCCCACCCGTAGTAAGTATATTTTGTGCTCTCAATGACTGACTGAAGAAAATATAACTTAGAAGGTGCTGCAAAGGAAAGGTAACAATGCCATCATATTATTTTTGGATTTCTAGAGTTTATAAAGCGATTTCAATTATACTATTTCACGTCATGGTCACAACAACCTTTCCTGGTGGATATTACTACCTTCTTTTAATAGATGAGGATATTGACATGATGCGAGGTTAGATGATTTCCCCAAACTATCAGTGCTGGGAAGGAACTGAACCACATTAGCACTGGCTTGTGATTACAAATTCAATGTGTTGTCTCCCACTTGGCCTGTAAGAAGCCAGGAGCAACCTCAAAGAGGTCCTCAGCCTTGTGGGGGGTGGCAGCAGCAGAAGTGAATCCTTGTCTAGAAATAGTAATTGCTATCCTTCCATCACAGAAGCCCTTCTGACCTGGAAGGGGACTGGAAACAAGTGACTAGTGTAGAGACAGAGGTAAGTGTATTCCAAAAAAGAAATAAAACTTGGGGGAAATGGGATAGATCCTTTGGTAAGAACTTATATTAAACCCAAGCACTGTTAGATACTAGGCACTCACTACCAATTTTCTGATGTTCGAGCAGAACTACTACTGATGTTTTGCATAGCTTCTGTAAGTCACTTACACCACTCTGCTCTGGAAGCTGGAATTAACAAAGCAAATCTTAAAGATAATGGCTTTCAGCAAAATAGTCAATTCATAGAGAAGTTCTTGTGTTGACTAAATTTTCTCTTGGCCATTCCTTATCTCCTCCTACTATACCCTGTAAGCTCCTTGAAGGCAGGGGTCATATCTATTTTTTTTTTTAATATCCTTAAAGTTCCTATCTTTATGCTATAAGAACAATAATTCCTCACCAACTTCCCAATGAATTAATGTCCATATCACTTAAAAAAAAACTTATCTGATGGTAAATAAAATCAATATTATAAAGACGCCAGGGTTGGCATCTGACTGTGCAAATTCAAATTATTGATCATTCATTTCCTACATATGGAAACTTAATATATCCAAAATAAAAAAATCTAAAAGAATAGATTTGATGCACTGAACACTAATGACTGAAGACTGTATGAGTTGTGAAATGACATCAAGGACAGTATATATGAAGAAAGCAGAGGAACATGAAAAGAAAGAAAAGACCAAAATGGATGTCAGAAGACACTCTGAACCTTGCTTTTGAACATAAAGTAGCTAAAGCAAACAGAAAAATGATGAAGTAAAAGAGTGGAATAGATTTCAAAGGGCAGCTCGAGAAGACTAAGTATTATAAAAACATGTGCAAAGATCGGAGTTAGAAAGCCAAAAGGGAAGCACACACTCTGCATTTCTCAAGCTGAAAGAACTGAAGGAAAAAAATCAAGCCTCAAGTTGCAATAGTGAAAGATTCTATTGGGCAAAATACTGAATGATGCAGGAAGCATCAAAAGAAGATGGAAGGAATACAGAGTCACCGCACCCAAAAGAATTGGTCCACAGTCATTTCAGGAGACAGCGTATGACCAAGAACCAATGATTATGAAGAAAGAAGTCCAAGCTGCACTGAAGACATTGGTGGAAATCAAGGCTCCGGGAATTAACGGAATACCAATTGAGATGAATTCCAGAACACTTAATTGTGCTCATGAAGAATCTGTACATAGATTAAGAGGCAATCATTCAAACAGAACAAGGGTTTACTGCATGGTTTAAAGGCAAGGAAAGTGTGGGTCAAGGTTGTATCCATTCACTATACTTACTCAATCTGTATTCTGTGCAAATAATCTGAGAAGCTGGACTATATGAAGAAGAACATAGCACCAGGATTAGAGGAAGACTCATTAACAACCTGCAATATGCAGATGACACAACCTTGCTTGCTGAAAGTGAAGAGGAATTGAAGCACTTACTGATGAAGATCAAAGACCACCGCCTTCAGTATGTATTACACCTCAACATAAAGAAAACAAAAATCCTCACAAATGGACCAATAAGGAATATCATGATAAACAAAAAAAAGATTGAAGTTGTCAAGGATTTCATTTTACTTGGATCCACAATCAACACCCATGGAAGCAGCAGTCAGGAAATCAAAGGATGTATTGCATTGGACAAATCTGCAAAAGACCTCTTTAAAGTGTTAAAAAGCAAAGATGTCACTTTAAGGACTAAGGTGTACCTGACCCAAGCCATGGTATTTTTAATCCCTTCATAGGCATGTGAAAGCTGGGTGGGGAATAAGGAAGACTGAAGAAGAATTGACGCCTTTAAATTATGGTGTTGGAGAAGAATATCGAATATGCCATGGACTGCCAAAAGAATGAACAAATCTGTCCTGGAAGAAGTACAGTCAGAATGCTCCTTAGACGCGAGGATGAAAAGACCTGGACATGTTGTCAGGAGGGATCAGTCCCTGGAGAAGGATATAATGATTGGTAAAGTAGAGGGTCAGGGGAAAAAAGGAAGACCCTCAACAAGATGAATTGACACAGTGGCTGAACAATGGACTCAAGCACAACGATGACTGTGAGGATGATGCAGGACCTGGCAGTATTTTTTTCTGTTGTACATAGGGTTTGCTATGACTGGATGGCACCTAACGACGACAATGTATTCAAGCCTTAGTTTTCACATTTAATGTATGGAGATAATATCCCCTCATAGTTCTGAAGACTTGTTCATGTTTGCAACGCATCTAAAAATGTTTAGCACAAAATAATATTAGTAGAAATAATAATAATGGATTTTACAATGTTAGACATGGGACAATAGAATTATGATTGAAGGAGAGTAACTGTACCCCTAAAATAAAATATAAGAGAAACCAAAAGATGGGGCAAAGAACGCAGTTACATTGTGGAACTCCTGTAGAAGCTAATCTTTTGGTAGTGGTCAAAATTTAATGAGAGCAAAGATGAGGTCTTGTATTTTTCAGTGCGAATCTCATTCTAAACATGTAATAAAGGTTGAATAATTTGGTGGAATAAATCAATAATTCTGGCAACTTGAGATTGGGTAACCATCTGAGACAAAATACTGGGTTGATTATGGATGGGAGACCATCCAAGTTAAAGCCCCAAAACAAAAACCCAGTGCCATCGAGTTGATTCTGACTCATAGCGACCCTATAGGACAGAGTAGAACTGCCCCACAGAGTTTCCAAGGAGCGCCTGGCAGATTTGAAGTGCCGACCCTTTGGTTAGCAGCCATAGCACTTAACCACTAAGCCACCAGGGTTTCCATCCAAGTTAAAGGCTCTGCCATATACCAGCAATCATATAGTAAAAACATCTATCTTAATAGAAGTTTTATACCCCAAATTCCTATAATACGCATAATGAATTTGAATGTGTATGCCTAATATCAACAACTTGTCTCACTAGCCACTCTTTATATCCAAGGGGTAAATATGCACACATACATTCTTCCATCCATCCATCCATTCATCCGTCCGTCCGTCCGTCCGTCCATCCGTCCATACATCCAAGATTTATTGGGTATATATATATATGTGTGTGAAACTATATACTAAGTGCTGGGAATACTACATGAACAAGCCAGGCACAATCCTGGCCCTCCAAAGTTAATCTTTTGATTGAATATACAGATAATGTCAAAAGACAATGACAATACACATAGACTCTGTTTAGCAAATAAGAAATTCCTCTGAAAGTAGTAGTTTTAATAATCCACCCAAACATTGGCAATAGCTTTTCCTTGCTTTCAAACTCTCAGTAATACAATTTCTTCTGAAGCCTTGGCTTTATCCAGCTATCAGTAATTCATATAATTGTTGGTCAATATTCCCAAACTGAGAGATATTTATGATGTTCTTCATATCATCCCAGGACTTTCACCAATTTCTAATTCCTTACTGATTGTTCTATCCTTTACTCATAGACACCTTAAGTTGTAAGGCTTGAACTTTACTGTGCAGATTGATAATCATCATTCATTTTTTTTTTTTGCCACATGCAGAACAATCATTTGCCCAACTTTTTTTTCTTTTCGTCATTGTGCATCAAAACTGTTCTTTCTAACACAAAACAAATGGCAGAAACAGAGGACATTGTGTTTGCAGAACACACTCAATTTGCGACATCATTGAGAACATGGAGAAAATGTCTATATGTACTGAAATGGCACATATTTCAGCAACAATCTGTGTTTTAATGAGTCAGTGCAGCAGGGTGACCACAAATGAAGCTATTTGTATCCAGCGAGGGGTAATTGCTATCGCGGGAGAATATTGCTTGCTGAAAGTGAAGAGGACTGGAAGCGCTTACTGATGAAGATCAAAGACTACAGCCTTAAGTATGGATTATATCTCAAAATAAACAAAAGTCCTCATAACTGGACCAAAAGCAACATCATGATAAACATAGAAAAGATTAAAGTTGCTAAGGATTTCACTTTACTTTGATCCAAAATCAATGCCCACAGAAGCAGCAGTCAAGAAATCAAACAGAGTAGCGGGGGTAGGGGTCTAGGGACCATGGTTTCGGAGGATATCTAGGTCAATTGGCATAATAAAGTTTATTAAGAAACTGTTCTGCATCCTACTTTGGTGAGCGGCATTTGGGGTCTTAAAATTTAGCAAGCAGCCATTTAAGATGCATCAGTTGGTCCCAACCTACCTGGGGCTAAGGAGAGTGAAGAATACTGAAGACTTAAGGAAAATATGAGCCCAAGAGACAGAAAGGGCCACATAAACCAGAGACTCCATCAGCCTGAGACCAGAAGAACTAGATGGTGCCTGGCTACCACCAACGACCACCTTGACAGGGAGCACAACAGAGAGTCCCTGACGGAGCAGGAGAAAAGTGGGATGCAAAACTCAAATTCTAGTAAAAAGACCAGGCCTAATGGTCTGACTGAGACTGGAGGAACCCCAGAAGACACGGCCCCCGGATTCTCTGTTAGCCTAAAACTAAAACCACTCCTGAAGCCAAATCTTCAGACAAAAATTAAACTGGACTATAATTTTTTTTATATAAGGCATAAAATGATACTTGTGAAGCATGTGCTTCTTAGCTCAGGTAGGTACATGAGACTAAATGGGCAGCTCCTGTCTGGAGGCAAGATGAGAAGGCAGAAAGGGACAGGAACTGGTTGAATAAAAAAAAAAAAAAAAATTTTTTTTTTTTTTTTTAGACACAAGAAATACATGGTGGAAAGGAGGAGTGTGCTATCACATTAAAGGGAGAACCATTAGGGTCACGAAACAATGTGTGTATAAATTTTTGTATGAGAAACTAACTTGAACTGTAAACTTTCACTTAAAGGACAATAAAATAAATAAATAAGTACAATACAAAAAAAAAATCAAATGACATATTGCACTGGGCAAATCTGCTGCAAAATACCTATTTTAAGCTTTAAAAAGCAAAGATGTCACGATGCACCTGACCCAAGCTATGATATTTTCAATTGCCTCTTATGCATGAGAAAGGTAGACAATGAGTAAGGAAGACTGAATGAGAATTGATGCCTTTGAATCATGGTGTTGGTGAAAAATATCGGTTTATCACGGACTTCCATAAGAAAGAACAAATCTACCTTGGAAGAAGCACAGCCAGAATGCTCTTTAGAAGTGAGGATGGACAAACTTTGTCTCACATACTTTGGACATATTATCAGAAGGGACAATCCCTGGAGAAGGACATCATGCTTGGTAGAGGGTCAGCAAAAAAGAGGAAGACTGTCAAGGAGATGGATTGACACAGTGGCTGTAACAATAGGCCCAAACACAACAATGATTGTGAGGATGGCTCAGGACTGGGCAATGTTTTGTTCTGTTGTATACAGACAGGGTTGCTCTGAGTCAGAACCAACTCTATGGCACCTAACAACAGGGATAGTACATGCGGGAACATGTTGGAAGAGCATAGAATTTAGCTTTCTGCTGCGCTGAATTTTTGGAGCAGTGAATCTGTATTGGGATTTCAAGGAAAAAAAGGACTAGAATGTGCCTGACAGATAGGGGTGGATAACCCAGTAAGCAAGGTAAGCATGGGCTTACTTGTGCTTACTTCCTAATCTGTAGTTAACAATTTCACAGGGGTTTCACTGTGCTTAGTTAACTAATCTGTAGTGAAATTACCTTACTTACTGGGACATCTGCTCCTGTCAGTGATGGCAAATTTGAAAAAAGTCTTTGATTCTGTAGGAAGGTGCTGCAGGTTTGGCAGAGAGATGGATGCCAGCCATACCTAGAAGCAGAATCTTTGATGTGGTGAAAAATGTGAAATTGCTCACTACAGATATTCTAGAAAGCACTGTGTTCACCATGCCTATTGGATAATATGCCCCTGCTGACAGATGGAACATCCTAGTCTGATGTCCCAGGTTACCTTGGAAACAGACTTTGAGTTGGAGTAAGGGCAGTGGGATATTGGGAGAAGCTGGGCTACGATGCAACCGAGGCCTCAGCTGATCCCCCGGCAAGCTCTGGACCTGGGATTGCCCTTGAGAGTTTTCCCTAATGAGGTAAGAGGACTGTGCCTTTATAGTGCTGCAATGACCAGTCATTGATGAGGACTGTGGTCAGAAAGGGAGAGATGACCTTGGACAAGACAGCTGTCTTTTTTCAAAGGCAATCCCTGAACAGGGACTCAGGCGAGAACCGTCAGTTGCCAACACTCCCTGCAAGAGGGGTAATGGATGTTTAATTCTTAAGTGGGTCTAAGAGAGGACCTGGGCAGTTATCATAACATCTACTACATCTAATAACATCATTCTTAAAAACAATTAAATAGAATAGCTAAAACCACCTCCCTTGGCCCCACATCCACCTCTAGCTTTTATTCTGTTTCTCTATTCTTCTTCAAAGGCATGCTTCTGGAAAGATGCCTCAGTATATGCTATTTCCACTTCACTCCCCATTTACACCTCAGTATGTTCCGGCCTGGCTTCTGTCCCCATCATGACTCAAAATAACAAATGACCTCTGTGTTGCTAAGTACAATGGAGAGTCTTTAATGCTCAGCAGACACAGTTGACCACCTTCTTTTAGTCTTCTGTGACTTCAAAATTCTGTTTTACCCTTACATCACAAGCTGTGCCTTCACGATCTCCTTTGATTCCTGTTGTAGATTGAATTGTGTGCCCCCCAAAAGACATGTTGAAGTCCTCACCCTTGTACCTGTAACCCTGTTTGGAATTGGAGTTTTTCTTTGTAGATATTATCAGTTATGTTATACAAGGCCATATAAGAGCAGGGTGGATCCTAATCCCTTCTGATTGGTGCTTCATAAAAAGGGGGAGCAGACATAGAGACAGAGTCACACACAGGAGAAGGCACCATGTACAGATACATATGTGAGCAACAAGGGGACACCAAGGATTGTCGACAGCCACTGGAAGCCGGGAGCGAGGCATGGAACAATTCCTTCCTCAGAACCCTCAGAATCAGTCAACATGGCCCATATCCTGATTTGAATTTTTAGCCTCCAGAATTGTGAGACAGTAAATTTCTGTTTTCTCAAGGAATCTGCTTTGTGGCATTTTGTCTCAGCAGGCCTAGGAAACTAAGTGCCTCGCCCTTCTCCTTAAGCCTTTAAGCACTGGATTTCCTCGGAGCTCAGATCTGTGTCCTCTTCTCTTCTCGCCCTGAACTCTCTCCCTAGGCAATCTTTCTCACACACACCTTGCCCTTCCACAAGCTCTTTCCTCGGTGCCTCATCCTTCTGGTGTTAGCTGAAGGGTCACTTCCTCATGGAAAGCTTCCCCGTCTGCTTCGAATTGGCCAAACCTCACTGGTATGTGCACTCATAAGTCTGTATATTTGTCCTTCATAGTGCTTAGCATAGATGAAATTTTCCATTTGTTCATGAAATTATTTAATTAGAATCTGACATTCTTACTCTACTGTGAGCTCTATCAGGGAAAGGACAGTTGAGATAGGATGTTCAATAAATACTTTTTGAATGATAGATGGGTGGATGAATGAATTCACTAAGACATGGAACACAGAATAAAGAACAAATTTTCAAGAAAGATGTTCCCTCTAGTGCTGAAAATGTTGGGTTTAAGTTGCTGGTGTGATATCCAAGTGTTATGTCCAACATACACTTGGATATATACACTTGGATAAATGGTAATAAAAGATATGGAGCGGGACAAAACCATCCAGGGCTGTATAGAGTGAGAAGGGAAGACAGCCTGGTACAGGAGCCTGAGGAATATCAAGGCAGGGGAACAGAGGCTCCTAAGGAAAACTGGCCAGGGCAAAAACCAGAGGCATTTAGTGTCAAGAGATCCTAGAGAAGAGATTGTTCGTAAGAGATAGAGTATTCAACATTCTCACGTTGCTAAAAGATTAAGTAAAATAAGAACTGAAAATCTTACATGACCTTAACAATAAGGAGGTTATTGGTGACCTTAGTGAGAGAATTTTCAGTGGACTTGTTATGAAGAATTAGTGGGAAGTGAGGAAACGCAGACACCACGTGTGGTCAACTTTCTTGAGAAGTGTCTGATGAAAGGAAGGAATGACACAAGACAATAGCCAGAAATGAATTTGGGAAAGAGAGAATATTTATTGGTGTTTACATTGGGAGATATACGAGCAGGCATTGAGTGGGCCCTTGAAGAGGAGGAGGCTGAAAATGGAGACAAGGTGTGGGCTAGTGATAGAGGGGATTCCTGAGAAGGCAGGGATATCTGGGCAAGAACACAGGTGGAAACGTGAGCAAAACAAAAGAGGGACAGACAAAAGGAAGGATGGAGCTTGGGTAAGTTTTAAAATCTGGTGGCTAGAAAGTGAGTGAGGTCTTAGGTGAAGGCCTCTGTTTTCTCTGTGAAGCCCCATTCATTCATTCTCGGTGAATCCTAAGGGTACAGCAAAGATGGATTGGTGAAAGTTCAGCAATGCTTCTTCCAGCTCAATAATAAGTACATTTTAATAATAATAATGTTTGCAATAATAATAATGATGACAATAGCTAACTTTTTTCGAGTATTCGTCATGTGCCAGATACTATACCAACCAGTTGCCATCAAGTCAATTCCAATTCATGACGACTTTATGTGTGTCAGAATAGAACTGCTCTCCATGGGGTTTTCAATGGCTATCTGTCAGAAATGGATGGCCAAGGCTTTCTTCTGGCCAAGTAATTTCCTAAGGATTTTAAGGTAATTACCTCATTTAATTTTCTCGGTAACTCAACTGAGATTAAATAAAATTAGTGTTACTATTATTTTTATTTTGCAGTTGAACACACACACACACACACACAAACTAAGATTTAGGAAGGTGAAGTAACTTCCTCAAGGAGGCACTTTCAGAACCCAGAATACCTTGACTGGTAGTGAGTTCCCCATCTCTGATGCCTAAAACGAGTGGTTGCTGTGTAGATCACAAAGTGGAAGTTTCTTTTAGAAGTAGGAGATGAAAATACATATTTTAAGGAAAGGCTGGTCATCTTTACCTCCAAATACGTAGAAGTACTTGCTAGGTATCTTCTAAAGAATAATTCAAGCTACAAAGGTGGCATTACTGTCATGTGGTAGTTGTAACCTGTATACCTTGGGATTTGGGGAATCCATGCATACCCAAGGGTCATGCAAAGAAGCTCTGGATTTGTCTTCCTCCCCTCCCTGTACCTCTCCTGTTACAACTAAAACATCTGCACTCCCATCTGTTCAAATGCGTTTTGGGGTCACTTATAACATTTCATATTAAAAAGGTCCAGTTGCTGAGAAAATGTATAAAAACCAGTGCATGGAATAATGAAAAAGAAACCAGTTCTGTTGTAACCTCACATTTCTGTGACTTTTGTTTACCTAAAATGTTTATGTAAGAAGTTGTATCCTGGTGGCTGGAACAGCTGGTCTTTTCAACATAGCTTTGTCAGTATACATTTCAGACCACTAGGACCCGTGCCTGCTCCTGAATCCAGCCACCCAACTCTCAGCAGGATTCCCTCCCCCCTTGGGAGGGACAATGGATGTGAGCCACAATTCAGTGCTTCTCAGACTTGAGCGTCCATGGCAATCACCAGGGTAGAACCCAGATTGCCGAGCCCTTGCCAGGAGGGTTTCTGATTCTGTATATTTAAGGCGGGCCGGGGAATCTGTATTTCTAACAGCTCCCAGGTGGTGCTGATGCTGCAGGTCCCAGGTTGCCTTCTGAGTAGCGCTGATGTGCACTGCTGCCCAGGTCCTTGAACCGAGCTCTTAGCTGCTCTGCTGTTTTGATTTCCCCTTCCCCATTTTCTGAAAATGTCTGCTTTGGAAACAGAACTGGCAGACTTGCTCTGGGCTGGCTCACACAGAAAGCTCCTGACTCAGCTGTTTCTCACTGATTCTAGCAGAGTCCCTGGGGAAGAGGAGGGCGGGCGAGTGGACAGGCCTCCGTAAGGGATGAGGCTCTGGCCGGCTGGGTGACCCGTGGAGCGATCTACCGCAGATCGCTCTGGTTCTGCGGTCTAATGAGCGATGTGATACCTGGACCGTGCACCTCTTTAGAGATGAAATTCCAGGGGTGGGCACTGGATATTTAATCACCAATTGGTGATCAAGCTGCTGTTTCCATGGTGATTTCACTCAGAGCCCCACGTATCCTGGGCTCTCACCTCCTCCCATTCACTGTAACCTCCATTAAGTAGAGGCAAAAAGATTAATACAGCAGAAGCCATTTAATGAACTCGGGGATGGGACAGAAGCTTTTAGCTTCTTCCTGCTACGAGGTTCCTGGAACAGCAAAACAGCTGCCTTTCAGCCTCTTACACGAGAGCGCAGAAAGGCTTTCATGGGGTTTTTAATCTCTCCCTTATTGTCAGACATCAATTGTAGCAAATGCCTGTCCAGACGGTCTCCTCGTTTTGGGCAAGACCCCCTTTTCTTTACCTCTGCGTGTAATTCATTTTATCTCTCCACACCAGGATGGGGAGAGAATAGGGTATCAAAGGAAATGAAGAATGGAATGCAAACCTCCTCTCCCAACAGGAGAGGGCAAAAAGGAGAAAGCCTTGCAGCAGTGGTGGAAGCCGCAAATTAGGTGTCTGGAGCCCCGTATGTAATTCAGGACTTGGTGTGTGATGGCAGCAAATCGTCTTCGTTCTTCCACCTGTAAAATGGGAAAAATCACGCGTGCCACTGAGCTAGCTGTGGAGGGATAACGAGGAGTGTAAACAGCCATCTGTAGAGGCTCTCATCTGAAAGGGAAATGTGAGGAGGACTTAAATCCCTGTTTTCCTGTATTTTATAAGGCCCCCTGCCCAATTTGCTCTCTGTAACCTCTCTCCTGTCGTTCCTCCCTCCCCACACAGCAGCGGCTGGTGTGAGCGCAGCCCTGCGCAGGAGGCTCCCCAAGGAGGCTTTCCTTTGGCACGTGCGCGCCTGCTGGCTTTCCCAGCCCTGTCGGTTACGACCCGCCCCTGTCCCACCTGTGCACCGGGCACTGGCGGCGTGGAACCCTAGCGCTGAACACCGCGCCTGTCTGTTGGGTAAAGAGACGCCCAGGGCGCCGCTCCTGCCCTGGCTTTCACATTAAACCCCATCACCCTGCTGCCTGTTGTGGCCACTCTCACTTGAGACAATTTACAGAGAATCTCTCTTCCCAGAATGATCCAGAGGCTCTTGAGGGAGTTTCTCAGTAATGAATAATAGCAATAAAAATAAATAAGCAGTCATTGTAAAGGCAAAATAGGAGAAAGAGAGGGGGGATCTAATTATGAAAAAGATGAAGAGCAAAAATACAGGATCACCAGGTAGCATTCTCAAACCCCTCATGAAGACTGACTTTCACGGGTGGGGTTCTCAGCAGCCCAAGTCCTAGGAGTGAAATTTCACCTCTGGTGCTTGCTAACCTCCTAACAGTAGGGAAATCCTTTACCTCACCTGTGTAACTGTTCTTGTATAAATATTATATGTGCCAAACCGGGCACTTCATAGGCGTTTAATAAGTGATTTTTATTATTATCTGTTTTTCTGTCTCTTCCTCCCTTATTCGACTCACCTTGCCATGGATAGTTTTGGAGGTGAAAGTGTATATTCTGGTTCTTCTCTTCAGGCCGACCACGTAGCCCTCAGCTCTGGCAAAGCTGACACTTTTCCTTCTTGGCTTTTACTCGGCTTTTTCTTTGGGAATACTGGCCGTGGGGACTGAAGTTGGGAGGGTCCAGGTGCTGTGTGTTGAGTTTGCCCTGGCTATTTCCCAGAACACTAAAAAGAGACATTTTCCAAGTGATAACCATAAATTGTAGCTGAATAGGGGAGCTGAGGTCAAAATCCGAGAAGCAATATCTGACTTCAGATCTAAGGGTGACTGTGCAGTGCTTGGCAGGAGACAAGGTCAGGTGCTGAGAAGGAAAAACAGGGGTGAATGTCGGCCACGATCAAAGAGGTGTCTACACGGGGCTGTTGTCTTGAGCAATGTCATCTCGCTTATCTGCATGGAGTCAGGTCTGAGTTTGGGCCGGGATGAGGCAGCCGGCATCACGGCAGAAGTCAGGAAAGGGAGAGGCAGGTGCTGAGAGACCCATCTGAGGCCACAGCCCTAACTCCGTGGCCCAGAATCCATATACTTTGGTAACGGTGATTGCTTGCTGAATTGTTTTGTCTTAGTTCGAACTCAACTGCCTGTGATTATTCTTAAATGGCAAAATGACTTCAAATTTTGTATAATGAAATATGGTCATTTGTTGAGTGGAAAACGTTGAGAATAAGAGAAAGGCTATTCTGATACAAACTGAATAGAAGGCTACACACCCCACCACCACTACCATCACCGCAAAATGAGCACAAAAATATGAAAACTCGTCGTTCAGTACACAGGCATTTTATTCCTCAGGGCCGAAGCTGTTCAACAACGCTGATAATTTTTTAAAAATTCCTCATAAAAGGATTTACTTATAAGAAATGTCTGAGACTTTTATAAAATTGGTATCATATACACTTAACGTCACATATTCACATATTTTTGGATTAAGATAAATTAAAGTGCAATCAGTACATTTTTTTGCAAATTGAATTAAATTCAGATATACTTTCCTAAGATTGCAAAAAGAGACACCCACTAGGCAACTCTGCTAATGCTACTAATTACTAGAGGTTAGACACAAATTCCTCTGGAGGCGAATGCACTTATCTTTAGGTGGCGCAGTAGTTAAGAGCTCGGCTGCTAACTGAAAACAGACAGCAGTTGGAATCTGCCAGCAGCTCCTTGGAAACCCTACGGGCCAGTTCTACTCTGTTCCATAAGGTTGCTATGAGTCGGAATCAACTCAACCGCAACAGGTTATCACGTTGGCAGTCAATCTAAACCTAGAAAAGTCATTTATTTTAAAAGTTAATCCTTAGTTCAATTATAGAGATCAAAATCTCCCCATTGTTGTCCCACCAGACAGGAGAGACAACTGTCATCAAGAACCTAACCCATAGCCTATTCCTGGAATCTTTGTGATGGTCTCTGTGAGATACATCTGGTCTAGGAGATAGAATGTTACCTTTTTTATTAAAATTACCACGTGGTAAGATTCTGAAGCCTCTTCAGGATAGTCTTTGTGGTTGCTGTTGTTGTTGTTAGGTGCCACTGAGTGACTTCTGACTCATAGCGACCCTATGCACAACAGAAGGAAACATTGCCCAGTCCTACGCCGTCCTCACAATCATCACTATGTTTGAGCCCATTGTTGTAGTCACTGTGTCAATCCATCTCATTGAGGTTCTTCCTCTTTTTCACTGACCTTCTACTTTACCGAGCATGATGTCCTTCTCCAGGGACTGATCCCTCCTTATAACATGTCCAAAGTATGTGAGATAAGTTCTCAATATCTTCACTTCTAAGGAGATTCAGCCTGTAGGATAGTCTTTATCTTCTTGTTACTTAATCCTCTGTCTTCCCCAGGTATGCGGCCTTTCCCTTGATCAGGGTGTCTAAGGAACAGAGCGTTGAGAAGGAAAGGCCTGTACCTGATTAGCAGAATATTATGACTAACACCCATGGATGCAGCAGTCAAGGACTCAAAAGATGCATTTCATTGGGCAAATCTGTGAAAGACCTCTTTAAAGTGTTGAAAAGCAAAGATGTCACCTTGAAGCTGCTCCTGACCCAAGCTGTTGTATTTTCAAGCGCATCATATGCATGGGAAAGCTGAACAATGAATAAGGAAGACGGAAGAAAAATTGATGCCTTCGAGTTAGACTGCCAAAAGAATAAACAAATCTATCTTGGAAGAAGTATAACCAGAATGCTCCTTAGAAACAAGGATGGCGAGACTATGTCTTATATACTTTGGACATGTTATCAGGAGGGATCAGACCCTGGAGAAGGACATCATGCTTGGTAAAGTAGAGGGTCAGGAAAAAGAGGAAGACCCTCAGCGAGGTGGATTGTCACAGTGGCTGCAACAATGGGCTCAAGCATAACAATAATTGTGAACCTGGTGCAGGACTGGGCAGTGTTTCATTCTGCAGTACATAGGGTCACTGTGAATCGGAACTGACTCAACGGCACCTAACAACCACATGACTAACAGGGAGTTCCTAGGTAGCACGAATGGTGAATGTACTTGGCTGCTAAGTGAAAGGCTGGTGTCTACCCAGAGGTGCCTCGGAAGAAGGGACCGATAATCTACTTCTGAAAAATCAGCCGGTGAAATTCCTGCGGAGTACAGTTCTACCCTGACACGCGTGGGGTCACCGTGAGCCAACATCAACTCCAGGGCAATTGGTTTATGGCTAATAGGGAGTTCTCCTACACACCAAACAGGTGGAGAACAATTATGAGGTCATGGAGATTTAGGTATGGCTGTGCTCTGCAGTTTTCCTTCCATCCTTGCCTCAGCAGACTCCTTCCCAAGCATCCTTAGTTCTTTAATTGTCTTGCTCAACTTTTTTGCTAAAAATATGCGTATAGGGTCTGAGTAATTATAAAGTCTAAATGGCTAAGAGCTTCACATTTTACCCTTTTACTCTGATATCTGCATTTGTGGATGGAATTTGAGACAATAGCAGTGATGGGATCAAAGGCCAGGAACACCAAGACTTCTCAGCATTTATAGAATCCCTTTGGATAGGTGATTTCTTAAGTCTTAATTCTGGATCCATATTCTCTGATTATTGATCTTTTTATTATTATTATTGTGTTTTATATGAAAGTTTACAGAGCAAATTGGTTTCTCATTAAACAATTAATACACTAGTTGTTTTGTGACATTGGTTGCCAACCCCGTGATGCATCAACATTCTCCCCTTCTCCACCTGGATTCCTTGTTTCCACTCATCCTGTTTTCCTGTCCCTTCCTGCCTTTTCAACTTTGCTTTTGGGCTGGTATTCCTACTTAAACTCATACACACGATTGCACTATGAAGCACATTCCTCACGTGTGTTATTGCTTGCCTTATGAACCCACCCATTGCTGTCGAGTCGATTCTCACTCATAGCGACACTATAGGACAGAGTAGTACTGCCCCATACAGTTCCCAAGGAGCGCCTGGTGGATTTAAACTGCTGACCTTTTGGATAGCAGCTGTAGCTCTTAACTACTATGCCATCAGGGTTTCTGTTTGCCCTATAGATCTGTCCAATCTTTGGCTGAAGGGCGAACCTCGAAAGTAACTTCAGTACTGAGTTAAAAGGGTGCCCAGGGGCCATACTTTTGGAGGTTCTCCAGTCTGTCACACTAGCAGGCCTGGTCTTTTTTCTTTTTTGTGTGTGTGAAATTGAATTTCGTTGTACATTTTTCTCTTTCTCTGTCTAGGACTCTCTATTGCGATCCCTGTCAGAGCAATTGGTGGTGGTAGCCCAGCGCTACATAGTTGTTCTGGGCTCAGTCTGGTGGAGACTGTGGTAGTTGTGATCCGTTAGTCCTTTTAACGAATTTTTCCCTTGTGTTTTTTATTTTCTTCACTCTGCCTTATTCCATCCAGGATAGGACAAGCAGATTTATCTGAGATGGCTTCTCGTAGGCTTTTAAGACGCCAGACACTACTCACCACAGTCAGATGTCGAATATTTTCTTTATGGATTATGTTATATCTATTGAGTTAGATGTCCCTGGAGACCATGGTCCCAATCCTCAGCCCAGCAATTCAGTCCCTCAGGGAGTTTGGATGTGTCTGTGAAGCTTCTATGACTTTGCCTTGGTCAAGTTGTGCTGACTTCCCCAGTATTGTGTACTGTCTTACCCTTCACCAAAGTATGGATCTTTTGAAAGACCTCACAGTTTTCCCACAATGGAATATATACATTGAAATGAGTCAATAGAGTACAGATGAAAACCAAAATGAGCTGAACGTAAATTATTTTCTCCGTTGCAAGGAAACATGGTAGAGCAATAGAGCATAATCTGTGAATTCAGAAGTATCTGTTGAATTCCAGAATTGTTACTTATTTGCTGAACAATGATAGGCAAGCTACATATAATCTTCTGAGCCTTGGTTTCCTCACCTTTGAACCTGGGGTAATGTTTTTCTCTCAGGGTTGCTTTTAGGGTTAAATGAGATGATGTAACTAAAGTGCTCAGCACAGGGCCTGATATGGGCTGAATGTAAATGCAGAGAAGCTCTTATTGCCGTCATAACACAGAAGGCATTCACTCATCTTGCAAAACTTGGCAATGAGTGTGAATGTAAATTCCCCATTTATAGTCCCGTGAAGAAAGCTCTCCAGTACCATGGCTTCCTCATAAGTGGGAAGTGAGCATATAAAATTGAAAGTGTAATATAGGGAAGAGAGCACTCACTGGATGAGGAGTCAAAATGGGCGAGTACAAATATTGGCTCTGTTCATGGCTAGCTATGTAGAATTGAATAAATGACTTAATTGCTCTTAATCTCCATTTCTTCATTAGTAAAAGGAGGATTCAGATTTCCAATGTGCAAATCCACTGCAAAAGATCTCCTTAAAGTATTATAAAACAAAGACATCTCTTTGAGAACTGAGGTGCACCTCACTCAAGTCATGGTCTTTTCAATCACTCCATATATATGCCTAAACTGGACAATGAAAAAGGAAGACTCAGGAAGAACTGGCACACTTGAATCATAGTATTGGCAAAGAGTATTAAATATACCTTGGACTGCCAGAAGAACAAACAGATCTGTCTTGAGGAAGTACAGCCATAATGCTCCTTAGAAAAGAGGATGGTGAGTCTTTGTCTTGTTTACTTTGGGCATGCCATCAGGAAGGACAAATCCCTGGAGAAAGACATAATGCTTGGTAAAATAGAGGGTCAGCAAAAAAGAGCATGACTCCTAACAAAATGGATTGACACAATGGCTGAAAAAGTGGGCTCAAACATAGCAACAGTTATAAGGATGGTGTAGGACCATGCAATGTCTTGTTCTGTCATATTTAAGGTCACTATGAGTCAGAACTGACTCCATGGCACCTACCAACAACAGCAGCAGCAAAACGGGGAGAGTATTTCCTATCTGGTAATGTTTTCATGAGAATTCATTGAGATAGCATATGTGAAAGCATTTAGCAGAAACAGCATTGTTTCTTAATACCTCTCATGCACTGCAAAGAGGTTCAAGAGCAGACACTCATCACGGGCCTACTGTGCCCCTGACACCAGATCAAGCACAGGGACATGTTTGTCCCAAATACCTGAGATTCACAGCCTACTGGGGTTATGGGGTTGAGGAACTATCATACATTTTTTATGGTTTCACTAGAAATCTCATGCCTTGTAAAATGAAGAATATAAACAGAACTATGTAGACTTCTTGATAGAACTACATATTTAAGAATCCTGAAAAGCAAAAAAGTTTGTGTACAGAAAAGGAGCAATATACAATGGCAAAAGTAAGGATTTGGGCATCCGGCAAACGTGTGGTTCACTGGGCTAGTTCATTTCTCTGCACCTCCATTTCCTCCTCTGTTAACTTGAATTAAGCAAAATTGGCCTCACAAGCTTATTTTGTGAATTAGAGATAATGTCTGTACAGAAGCTGGCTTCTGAAAAGTACTAAATAACTAATACCTGGTACTACTGTAACCTGAATAAACCACAAAAAAAAAGAAAAAAAATTTTTTTTTCTTGCTCCAGCCTTAGGACCTGACTCAGCAATGCAGCATCCAAAAGGAGCCAAAGGCGACCCTAAAAACCCTGAAGAGGAATATAAAGCTTTACTACCTGCTTTTCTGAGGGAGCATGAAGAAGGCCGGGTCCAAATGCGCAGCACACCAAGAATCCCTAAGTCTGCCTTTTACCCCATTCTCTCTCCTGAAGTCCCACTCCTCACAGCATCTGTTCATCTTATTATACAGCTCCTGCTACTCATAAAACAACATCCCCTTGTCCCATATCCCCACTTTCCTCTTGCACTTTTCGCTTATAAAATAATTTGATCTGTTCTTACCTTCTGCCATTTTCCTCTCCGACCCCTTGCCACTCAGCACTACACAGCCCTGATGCTGATGAAGCAAACTATGGATCTTACCTCCTTAGAATCCAAGAGGTCAGGGGGAGATCACTACAAACACATGCAGGTTTGTGTATGCATATATGTGTATTCATGTGTATGTACATGCATGTGTGTGTGCATATACGGAGAGACAGAGACAGAGAGAGGCATAGTGGTTCAGTGGTGGAATTCTCACCTTCCATCCAGAAAACCTAAACGCGATTCCTGCCCAGGGAACCTCGTGAGCAGCCACCACCTGTGTGTCAACGGACGCTTGTGTGTGTTGCTATGATTTTGAGCAGGTTTCAGCAGAGGTTCCAGACTAAGACCATGCTTTGTCTGAAAACACTGAGCCACGCTGACATTGACACTGAGAATTTGTCAGTCAAGGGCAAGCATTTACAGAATAGAATTTGCACAAATGGTAAAGAAGCTCTTGTTCTTACCTAAGATTTAAGTTCCATAACCATGTTCCACTCATGCCTTACAGCATCACAGCCCTCTTTGGCAACACTTTTCTAAGGATAAGACTGCACCAATAGAGTTATTCAATTCTACTCAGCAAAGATAGGTCCTTTGCTATAAAAAAAAAATAGATAATCCAAAAAGTTCTTTTAAATTGTAGGAAATTTTCCAAGAAAGCACTTTACACGTTTAAGGTTTTACTCTACTGTTTGCTCTGCCTAGAATGGTGTCTCTCCACGTATTCATCTCACAAACTCGTGAAGACAATTTTCTTCGATTCTTTTGCCCCGATCCTCCCAATTCCTCTGCTCTCATTCCATCCTGTATTTTGTCCTTTCATAACACTTGATTACCTGTATCTGTTCATACACCTGTATTTTCCCTTGGTATTCTAAATACTTTTAGAGCAGAGACTATTTCTTAATTGTATGTGTAGCTCCAGTATCTATCATGATGCCTGATATATGGTAGGAACACATACATATTTTCTGAGCAAAAGAATGAATCAACCGTATAGACATTCCCTAAAATGTCTTGCAATGACTATGGCAAAATTACCAGTCTATAAATCTTTTAAAAATGTATGTAGATTAGTCCTACCAGGCTCATGTGATCAACACTTCCATTAAAATGTCTGAAAAGTTTCCTTATCTGAGTTTAGAAAATATCTTGGCAGAAGCCGCAGCTCCTCTTTTGACATTTTGTCCCATTACTTTCATTATGTGATCATAAGGCCGAAGGAATTGTTCATACTTTCAACTATGCTCAAAAGTTTGCAGAGGCAACACCCAGGTTTTGATCTCTCAATATATCTCTTTGTGTTCAATGATAGAAATTAATATCCAGAGTTCTTGTTTGGGTGTATTCCACAACTGTCTCCTATTATTTCTACCTTGAATTAAGTGAAGATTTATCCAGTAATATTGCTTTCTCCATGCTGCTCTGTCCCTACTTGCTCTACCATCAGTTTACCATTAGAATAAGACACCAGGGGGATGGACCTTAATATGTCCCTACATGTAAAACTGTGCTTCTGGGATAGCCAGCTCCAGAAAGCAACTTTACTGCTACGGGGCTGCCATGCTGATGACCTTCAAATGCATTCTTTTGACTGGCTTGATAATAGCTAGAACACTAGAACTATATCCTCCTCAGTTTTTGTAGTTATTTGTCATTGGGATTTCTGCAGGACTTTTAAGAACCCACCAGAAATGAGAAAACTTTCATTTGGTTCCCAGGAATGGAGGGAGGGGAATCTCTTTGCAACCCCTCATTCAGCAATAAAACTGGGGGAAGTCTCACAAAAAACAAACAAACTCATTTTTAGTTAGAAAGCATTCTTGCTAATTGGAAAAGATGCTATGTATACCACTGGGTCCTAGAGTTACAGTAAGTTCTATGTTCTAATGATGTAGGGTAGGGTTGGCTCAAGGCACATATTCAGTAAGAAAATATTATTAAGTGTAGCCCCGTCGGCTTCTTGGCTGCTTTTGCTGTTACCACAATATGCGAAGCAAATCAGATTGTTTAGAATTGGGAATTGGAATACTTTTTACAGACTCTAAACTAGACTGGACAAAAATTAATATTTCATTCAATTTCTGTCCTTCAGGGTAATAACAATACCTGGGATGTTGATGAAAAATGCTAGTTTTTAAAGTTTCAGGAAATTATGAAGGAAATTGTATAGATAAAATATCAGGATCACAATACTTGACATAAACTCATCAATCATCTCTTCTTTGTGTATTTTCTCACTTTCTCAAACTTGAAAGCAAGTCCACAAAGACAGAAGAGATATTTTACTTTGTGTATTCAGTAAGTGCAATGAGTTATTCCACACATACTAATAGTCTTAGAGGTGACTAAAAGAATTAATATTTTTAAACAATAGGAATTAGGAGTCTCATAGGCTTGGTAAGAATTTAGGAATTATTAGATTTATTATTGATATTAACTATTTATATTGACAAATCAAAATCATTGTTGGAAAATTTACCAGAGTACCAAAATCCATCCATTAACCCATTTTAAATCCCCATTATATGACAAATGCTCAGTTAGGTGTTGTGGGTTACAACTAATAGGAGGAGAGAATTAAATGATAAATAATTTAATGAATTTTTAAGATAGAAAGTTAAAGTTTATGGCACTACATGATTAGGTATTAATTGTACACATACCAAAAAAAGTGAAAAAATCATACATAGATGAATCAGACAAGGTCCTCTTTCCCATGGAGCTTATTTTGATTGATTCCTCCAAGAAATGTTTATTGAATGGTCACTAGGTTCTCAGCATTATGGACAGTCTAATAAGACAAATAGCCATGTAAAATAATTACAGAGAGTTTGTAAAGGCATCAGTAAAGGCATGTTCAAGGCCAATAGATTAGTGATAACTTTGGTGAAGGGTAAGACAGTACACAATATTGGGGAAGCCAGCATAAATTGTACAAGGCAAGGTCATGGAAACTCCATAGACGCATCCCAACTCTCTGAGGGACCGAATTCCTGGGCTGAGGGCTGTGAGGACCATGGTCTTGGAGAACATCCAGCTCAACTGGCATAATGTAGTTTATAAAGAAAATGTTCTATGTTCTACTTTGGTAAGTAGCAGCCGGGGTCTTAAAAGCCTATGAGTGGCCATCTAAGATACTCCACTGGTCCCACCCCTTCAGGAGCAAGGGAGAATGAAGAAAACTAAAGGTACAAGGGAAAGATTAGCCCAAAGGACTAATGGACCACAACTACCACATCCTCCACCAGACTGTCCAGTACAACTACATGGTGCCTGGATACCACCACTGAATGCTCTGACAGGGATCACAGTAGAGGGTCCCGGGAAGAGCTGGAGAAAAATATAGAACAAAATACTAACTCACAAGAAAAAGACCAGGCTTACTAGCCTGACAGAGACTGGAGAAACCACAAGAGTATAGCCCCCGGACACCGTTCAAGGTCAGTAATGAAGTCACTCCAAAGGTTCACCCTTTAGCCAAAGATTAGATAGGCCTATGAAACAGAATGAGACTAAAGGGACACACCAGCCCAGGGGCAAGGATTCGAAGGCAAGTTGGGACAGGAAAGCTGGTAGTAGGGAACCCAAGTTTGAGAAGGGAGTGTTGACATGTCATGGGATTGTTAACCAATGTCATAAAATAATATATGTGCTGTTTCATGAAAAACTAGTTTGTTCTGTAAACCTTCATCTAAAATACAATTAAAAAAAAAAAAAGATATGTTCAAGGCATAGAAGAGTGGGAGTCAGGGATGGAAGTCAGAGAAGATGTCACAAAGCAGAGGACAGCCTGAATGGATTCCGAAGGAGGAGCAGAAGCTAATCAGATCAGCAGGGGGGAAAGGCCATGATACCCAATGGTGTGGTCACATGGCATTGTCAGGAGTCTACCTGTAGTGTGGTATGATTGAAACAGGAAGTATAGTTGGTGATGAAGTTTGAGAGGGTGGATCAAGGACAGCCTGATATATCATGGTAAGGTACTGTGCTTGATCCTCTAAGTGATGGGGAGCTACTGAAAGATTTTAGACAAATAGTAACATTATATGGTTTGCATATGTGTACGCTCACTTCGCTGCTTTGTGGACTGTAAAACAGAAAAATACTCAAAAGGATCAGGAGACAGGAAAGATCAATATGGGGAAAAACCCACTAGGATGCCTTAGTCTTATCTCACTTCTGGACACCTCATGGGGTAAGAAAATTTTTTTAAACTTTAAGTTTTTTTTTTTTTTGGTGGTGGAGGGAAGTGGAGATGATGGATAGGGAGGTTAGTAGGTAGGACTGAAAAAGATCAAACTACCTAGAATTCAAAGAGTACAGGTTATAAAAAGGTAGAGAACAAAAAGAACTGGTATGAGAGAGAGACAAAGAGAAATGGATACATACATGTAGAGATACACATATGTGCATGTTGTTGTTGTGTGCTGTCGAGTCTATTCTGACTCATAGCGACTGTATGGGACAGAGTAGAACTGCCCTATAGGGTTTCCAAGGAGTGGCTGGTGGATTTTAACAGCCGACCTTTTGGTTAGCAGCTTGAGCTCTTAACCACTGCACCACCAGGGCTCCTCATGCTTGCATATGCATTGCAATTTCTCCAGTATTCCTTAGTATCTTAGAATAGATATGTCTATGATAGGAGAATGCTGTCTCTGGGTTTTTTTGTTTTATTTTGTTTTTACATCTATCCTATAACAAAGAACACTACTCTTAATAGTCACTGTTTACTGAGTACTTAATATGTGTCATACAGTGTGATAAGGTCCTTCCATTTATTTTCTTTGTTAACTCTCATATCAAATGCTGGAAGTAAGTTAGAATGTAATAGTTGAAGAAACTGAGGTGCATCTGAGATTAAATAATTTTTCAAGGTAAAACACAAAAATGGAAGTTATCGCAGGGCAGGGATCAGGTAGACTTACTGTTGGGAACCTCATACTCATATTAGCAGGTACGGGAGCCCTGGTGGCACAGCAGTAAGAGTTCAGCTGGTCACCAAAAGGTCAGCTGTTCAAATCCACCAGCTGCTCCTTGGAAACCCTATGGGGCAGTTCCATTCTGTCCTTTAAGGTCACCATAAGTCAGAATCAACTCTACAGCAACAGATGTTTGGTTTTAGGATCATAAAGTCTTTTAATTTCAAATCTGGGAAGTATCTCACAGAGCAGGGAGTCCAGAATCATCACTCTACAGGTGAGAAAACTGAGATCTCAAAGGGGAACTGACTTGTCCAAGAGTCACAGGTTTTTAGGATTAGATTCAGAGCTAGAATTCAATTTCCTGCTTCCCTGACATGTGTTCTTTTTATTACCACCCAGTAGTCTTTAATATAGTAAGTTGTTTTTACTGTTGGTAGGTGCTGTCAAGACCATTCTGATTCATAGCAACCCTATGCACAACAGAACGAAACTTTGCCTGGTCCTGCGCTATCCTCACGATTGTTGCTATGTTTAAGCCCATGATTGCAGGCATTGTGTCAATCCATCTCTCGAGTGTCTTCCTCTTTTTTGCTGACCCTCTACCAAACATGACATCCTTCTCCAGGGACTGGTCCTCCTGGTAACATATCCAAAGTATGTGAGATGAAGTCTTGCCATCCTTGCTTCTAAGGAGCACTCTGACTGTACTTCTTCCAAGACAGATTTGTTCGTTCTTCTGGTAGTCCATGCTATATTCAATATTCTTTGCCTACACCATAATTCAAAGGCATTAAGCCTTCTTTGGTATTCCTCTATTCATTGTCGAGCCTTCGCATCCATATGAAAAAAAATGAGGCAATTGAAAATATCATGGCTTAAGTCAGGCACCTTAATCCTTAAAGTGACATCTTTGCTTTTCAACAGTTTAAAGAGTCAAAGCAAATTTGCCCAATGCAATACATCATTTGATTTCTTTCTTTCTTTTTTAAATTGTGCTTTAGGTGAAAGTTTACAGCTCAAGAGCTAATTTCTGATTCAAAAATTTATACACATATTGTTTCATGACATTGGTTGGAATCCCCACAATGTGACAGCACATTCCCCCTTTTCACCCCTGGTTCCCTATAATCCATTCAACCAGTTCCTGCCCCTTCCTGCCTTCTCATCTTGCTTTCGGACAAGAGCTGACCATTTGGTGTCATATACTTTAACTAAGAAGCACATTTCTCACGTGTGATATTTTTTGTTTTATAGGCCTGTCTAATCTTTGTCTGAAAAGTGGGCTTTGGGAATTGTTTCAGTTCTGGGTTAGCAGAGCATCCAGGGGCCATAATTTTGGAGATTTCTCCAGTCTCTGTCAGGCCAGTAAGCCTGGTCTGTAAAAGTGAATTGAATCCTGTTCTATATTTTTCTCCTGCCCTGTCCTGGACCCTCTGTTGTGATCCCTGTCAGGGAAGCCCTTGGTGGTAACAAAACACCATCTAGCTCTTCTGCTCTCAGGCTGGTGAAGAGTCTCTGATTCATGTGATCCTTTAGTCCTTTGGGCTAGTATTTTCCTTGTGTATTTGATTTTCTTCATTCTCCTTTGCTCTGGGTGGGATGAGACCAATAAAGATATCTTAGATGGCTACTCGCAGGCTTTTAAGACCCCAGATGCTACTCACCTAAGTGGAATGTAAAATATTTTCTTCATAAACTATGTTATGCCAATTGATCTATAAGTCCCCAGAGACTATGGTCCCCAGGCCCTAGCCCCAGCTGCTCAGTCCCTCAAAGTGTATGGATGTGTCTAGGAAACTTGTTCAGGAGGCATCAGTTCCCGGAGAAGGGCATCATGCTTGGTAAAATACAGGGTCAGCAGAAAAGAGGAAGATCCTTAACAAGGTGGATTGACATAGTGGCTGCAACAATGGGCTCAAGTGTAATGATGATTGTAAGGATGGCGCAGGACTGGGCAGTGTTTCGTTCTGTTGTGCATAGGGTTGCTATGAGTCAGAACTGACTCGAAGGCACTTAACAAGAACCTAGTAATAACAGGAAATGTCTATGCTTTTGCTTTGGTCCAGTTGTGCTGACTTCCCCTATATTGTGTGTTATCCTTTGCTTCACCAAAGTTGACATTTGTCTACTATCTAGTTAGTGATTTCCTCTCCCTACCCTCATAACCATCAAACAATGCTTTTTTCTGTGTGTAAACCTTTTCCTGAATTCTCATAGTAGTGGTCTCATACCATATTTGTCCTTTTGTGTCAGACTTATTTTACTCAGCATAATGCCTTCCATATGCATCCATGTTGTGAAATGTTTCAGGGATTTATCATTGATCTTCATCATTGCATAGTATTCCATCGTGTGTATGTACATAATTTGCTTATCCATTCATCTGTTGATGGGTATTTGATTGCTACCGTGAATAGAGCTGCAATGAACATGGGTGTGCATGTGTCTATTTGTGTAACAGCTCTTATTTCTCTAGGGTATATCCCTAGGAAAGGGATTGCTGGATCATATGGTATTTCCATTAGTAGCTTTTTTAAGGAAGCTCCTTATTGTTTTCCAAGATGGTTGCACCATTTTATATTCCCACCAGCAGTGCATAAGGGTTTCAATCTCCCCACAGCCTCTCCAACATTTGTTAGTTTGTGTTTTTTGGATTAGTGCCTGTATTGTAGGGGTGATGTAGTTTTGATTTGCATTTCTTTAATGGCTAATGATCATGAGCATTTTCCCCCAAGTACCTGTTAGCCACCCGAATGTCTTCTTTGGTGAAGTTCATACCCTTTGCCCATTATTAAATTGAGTTATTTGTCCTTTTGTTGTTGAGGTGTTGCAGTATCTTGTAGATTTTAGAGATTAGACACTTATCAGATATATCATAGCCAAATATTTTTTCCCCAATCTGTAGGTTCTCTTTTTACTCTTTTGGTGAAGTCTTTTGATGAGCATAAGTGTTTGGTTTTTAGGAGCTCCTAGTTATCTAGCTTCTCTTCCTATGTTTATGCATTGTTAATAATGGTTTGTATACTATTCATGCCATGTATTAGGGCCCCTAGCACTGTTGTTATTTTTTCTTCCATGATCTTTATCATTTTAGATTTTATATTTAGGTCTTTGATCCATTTTGAGTTAGTTTTGGTGTATGATGTAGGGTATGAATCCTGTTTCATTTTTTTGTGGATGGATATCCAGTCACGCCAGTTATGCCAGCACTATTTGTTAAAGAGACGGTCTTTTCCCCGTCTAATGGACTTTGGACCTTTGTCAAATAGCTGCTTATAGATGGATGGATTTACGTGTGGGTTCTCAATTCTGTTCCATTGGTCTATGTGTCTGTTGTTTTACCAGTACCAGGCTGTTTTGTTCCATTTCCATGAAATGCAACACATAAACATCGATACCCTAGGCAGCAGTGTGCTGAAATGGACTGGTATTGGCCATTTTGAATCAGACAATCATATAGTCTACTATGCTGGGAATGACAAATTGAAGAGGAATGGTGTTGCATTCATTGTCAAAAAGAACTTTTCAAGATCTATCCTGAAGTACAACACTGTAAATGATAGGATAATATCCATACGCCTATAAGGAAGGTCAGTTAATATGACTATTATTCAAATTTACACTCCAACCGCTAGGGCCAAAGTTGAAGAAATCAAGATTTTTATCAGCTGCTGCAGTCTGAAATTGATCGAACATGCAATCAAGATGCATTGATAATAACTGGCGATTGGAATGCAAAAGTTGGAAACAAAGAAGAAGGATCAGTAGTTGGAAAATATGGCCTTGGTGATAGAAACAATGCTGGAGAGCGAATGATATAGAATTTTGCAAGACCAATGACTTCTTCATTGCCAATACCTTCTTTCACCAACATAAATGGCAACTATACACATGGACCTCGCCAGATGGAACATACAGAAATCAAATTGACTACATCTGTGGAAAGAGAGGGTGGAAAAGCTCAATATCATCAGTCAGAACAAGGCCAGGGGCCAACTGTGGAACAGACCATCAATTGCTCATATGCAAGTTCAAGCTGAAACTGAAGAAAATCAGAGCAAGTCCACGAGAGCCAAAATATGACCTTGAGAGTACCCCACCTGAATTTAGAGACCATCTCAAGAATAGATTTGATGCATTGAACACTAGTGACCGAAGACCTGAAGAGTTGTGGAATGACATCAAGGACATCATGCATGAAGAAAGCAAGAGGTCATTGAAAAGACAGGAAAGAAAAAAAAGGCCAAGATGGATGTCAGAGGAGACTCTGAAACTTGCTTTCGAACATCGAGCAGGTAAAGCAAAAGGAAGAATTGATGAAATAGAAGAACTGAACAGAAGATTTCAAAGGGCCTCTTGAGAAGAAAAAGTAAAGTATTATAATAACATGCGCAAAGAGCTGGAGATGGAAAACCAAAAGGGAAGAACACGCTCGGCGTTTCCCCAGTGGAAAGAACTGAAGAAAAAATTCAAGCCTCGAGTTGCAATAGGGAAGGATTCCATGGGGAAAATATTAAATGATGCAGGAAGCATCAAAAGAAGATGGAAGGAATACACAGAGTCATTAAACCAAAAAGAATTAGTTGATGTTCAACCATTTCAAGAGGTGGCATATGATCAGGAACCCTTGGTACTGAAGGAAGAAGTCCAAGCTGCTCTGAAGGCATTGGTGAAAAACAAGGCTCCAGGAATTGATGGAATATCAATTGAGATGTTTCAGCAAACAGATGCAGTGCTGGAGGTGCTCACTTATCTATGCCAAGAAATATGGAAGACTGCTTCCTGGCCAACTGACTGGAAGAGATCCATATTTACGCCTATTCCCAAGAAAGGTGATCCAACTGAAAGTGGAAATTATAAAACAATATCATTAATATCACATGCAAGCAAAATTTTGCTGAAGATCATTCAAAAATGGCTGCAGCAGTATATCGACAGAGAACTGCCAGAAATTCAGGCCGGTTTCAGAAGAGGACATGGAACCAGGGATATCACTGCTGATGTCAGATGGATCCTGGCTGAAAGCAGAGAATACCGGAAAGATGTTTACCTGTGTTTTATTGACTATGCAAAGGCATTCAACTGTGTGGTTCATAACAAACTATGGATAATGGGAATTCTGGAGCACTTAATTGTGCTCATGAGGAACCTGTACATAGATCAATAGGTAGTTAGTTGTTTGGAAAGAGCAAGGGGATACTGATTGGTTTAAAGTCAGGAAAGGTGTGCGTCAGGGTTTTATTCTTTCACCATACCTATTCAATCTGTATGCTGAACAAATACTACTAGAAGCTGGACTATATGAAGAAGAACGGGGCATCAGGATTGGAGGAAGACTCATTAACAACCTGATTTATGCAGATGACACAACCTTGCTTGCTGAAAGTGAAGAGGACTTGAAGCACTTACTAATGAAAGTCAAAGACCACAGCCTTCAGTATGGATTACACCTCAACATAAAGAAAACAAAAATCCTCACAACTGGACCAGTGAGGAACATCATGATAAATGGAGAAAAGATTGAAGTTGTAAAGGATTTCATTTTTCTTGGATCTACAATCAACAGCCATGGAAGCAGCAGTCAAGAGATAAAAAGATGCATTCCATTGGGTAGATCTGCTGCAAAGGACCTCTTCAAAGTGTCGAAGAGCAAAGATGTCACCCTGAAGACTAAGGTGCGCCTGACCCAAGCCATGGTATTTTCCATCACATCATATGCATGTGAAAGCTGAACAATGAATAAGGAAGACCGAAGAAGAATTGATGCCTTTGAATTGTGGTGTTGGTGAAGAATAGTGAATATACCATGGACTGCCAAAAGAATGAACAAATCTGTCTTGGAAGAAGTGCAGCCAGAATGCTCCTTAGAGGCAAGGCTGTCGCGACTGCTTCTTACATACTTTGGACATGTTGTCAGGAGGGATCAGTCCCTGGAGAAGGACATCATGCTTGGCAGAGTGCAGGGTCAGTGGAAAAGAGGAAGACCCTCAAAGAGGTGGATTGACACAGTGGCTGCAACAATGAGCTCAAGCATAACGACGACTGTAAGGATGGCTCAGGACCGGGCAGTGTTTCGTTCTGTTGCGCATAGGGTCGCTATGAGTTGGAACCGACTCGATGGCACCCAACAACAACAACAACAGGCTGTTTTGACTACCATGGCTTTATAATAGGTTCTAAAACCAGGTAGTGTGAGGCCTCCGACTTTGTTCCTCTTCTTCAGTAATGGTTTACTTATCCAAGGTCTTTCCCCTTTCCATATAAAGTTGATGATTTTTTTCTCTATCTTGTTAAAAAATGCTGTTGGAATTTGGATTGAGACTGCATTGTATCTGTAGATCACTTTAGGAAATATTGACACATTTTCACAATGTTGAGTCTTCCTGTCCATAAGCATTGTATGTTTTTTGGCTTTTGTAGGTCTCTTTTGGTTTCTTGTGGTAGTGTTTTATAGTTTTCTTTGTATAGGTCTTTAATGTCCCTGGTTAGATTTATTCCTAAGTACTCTTATTTATTAATTTTTTTTTTTAGTTAATCTTCTTGGGGGCTATTTTAAATAATATTGATTTGGTGACTTCCTTTCTGAAGTTCTTTTTGTTGGTGTAGAGAAATCTTACTAATTCTTGTATGTTAATCTTGTACTCTGCTACTTTGCTGAAATCTCCTATTAATTTCAGTAGTTTTCCTGTGGATTCTTTGGGGTTTTCTGTGTATGAGATCACATCATCTTCAAATAGGGATAATAGGGTTGCTGTGAGTCAGAATCAACTTGACGGCAACACATTTGGGTTTTTTTGTTTGTTTTACCAATTTGGATGCCCTTTACTTATTTATTTATTTTTCTTGCCTGATTGCTCTAGCTAGGACCTCCAGCACGATGTTGAATAAGTGTGGTGACACAGGGGATCCTAATCTTGTTTTCGTCCTCAAGGGTAACGCTTTCAATCTCTCCTTGTTTAAAATGATGTTGGCTGTTGGCTATGTTTAAATGCCCTTTATTATGTTGATGAATTTCCCTTTTATTGCTATTTTACTGAGAGTTTTTTTTTAATCAGAAATGGGTGTTGGACTTTGTCAAATGCCTTTTCTACATTGATTGGTAAGATCATGTGGCTCTTTTGTTTTATTTAAGTGGTGGATTAGGTTGACTGATTTTCTAATATTGAACCATCCTTGTGTACCTGGCATGAATCCCACTTGACCATGATGAATTATTTTTTTGATATGCTATGGAACTCTATTGGCTGGAATTTTGTTGAGGATTTTTCTGCCTATGTTCATGAGGGGTATTGAATTGTAGTTTTCTCTTTTTGTAGTGTCTTTGTCTGGCTTTGGTAACAGGGTTATGCTAGCTTCAGAGAATGATTTCAGGAGTATTCCTTCCTTTTGTATGCTCTGAAATATGGTGTTAACTCTTCTCTGAAAATTTGGTAGAATTCTCCAGTGAAGCCATCCAGGTGAGGGATTTTTGTTGTTGTTTGGAGTTTTATTTTATTACCTCTTCAATCTCCTCTTTTTTAGGGCTTTGTTTAGTTTTTCTACCTCAGTTTGTGTTCATTTGTGTAGGTAGTGTGTTTCTAGAAATTTGTCCATTTTCTCTAGGTTTTTGGATTTGCTGCAGTACAGTTTTTCACGGTATTCTGTTATGATTGCTTTTACTTCAAGTCTGTTATGATATTACCCATCTCATTTCTTACTCAGGTTATTTGCTTCCTCTCCTGTTTTTCTTTTGTCAGTCTGGCCAGTGATTTTTCAATTTTGTTGATCTTTTCAAAGAACCAACTTTTGGTCTTGTCGATTCTTTCTATTGTTTTTCTAATCTCTATTTATTTCTGCTCCAGTCTTTATTATTTCCATTCTTCTAGTGTTGAGGGCTTCTTTTGCTGCTGTCTTTCTATTTTTTCAAGTTGTAGTGTTAATGTTTTGATTTTGGCCTTTCTTCTTTTTTGATGTGTGAATTTATTGCTACAATTAACCTTAAAACACTGCTTTTGCTGTGTACCAAAGGTTTTGGTAAGATGTGTTTTCCTCCTCATTTGCTTCTATGAATTTATTTATTCTATCTTTGATTTCTCCTATAACCCACTAGTTTTTTAGCAAGGTGTTGTTCAGTTTCCTTGTATTTTTTTTTTTTTCTCTCTTCTGTTTCTGTTATTGAGTTCTACTTTCGTGGTATTATGATCAGAGAAGATGTGTTGTATTATTTTGATGTTGTGGATTCTCTTAAGGTTTGACGTAGCCTAAAATGTGGTTTATTCTGGAGAAATGTTCCACTTGTGTTGGAAAAGAATGTATACTTTGCTGCTGTTGAGTGGAGTGTTCTGTATATGTCTGTGAGGTCAAGTTGGTTGACTGTGGCATTTAGATCTTTTGTATCTTTATTGAGTTTCTTTCTAGATGTTCTACCCTTCACTGAAGGTGGTGTGTTGAAGTCTCCTACTGTTATTGTGGAGCCATATATTTCTCTTTTCAATGCTGTTAGAATTTGTTTTATGTATTTTGGAGCCCTGTCATTGGGTGCATATATATTTATTATGGTTATATCCTCCTGGTATACTGACACTTTAATCATTATATAGTGCTCTTCTTTATCCTTTATGGTGGATTTTGCTTTAACGTCTATTTTATCAGAGATTAGTGTTTCCACTCCTGCTCTTTTTTGGTTGCTGTTTGCTTGATATATATATTTTTTCATCCTTTGACTTTTAGTTTATGTCTTTGTGTCTAAGGTGTGTCTCTTGTAGACAGCATATAGACGGATTGTTTTTTAATCCATTCTGCCACTCTCTTTCTCTTTATCGGTGCATTTAGTCCATTTACATTCAGTGTAATTATTGATAAGCATGAGTTTACTACTGTTAGTTTGATGTTTGTTTGTGGTATTGACAGTTTCTTCATTTCACTTAATTTTCTGTGTTGAGTTCTTTTTGTTTATGTATTTTCTTTTCATCTCTTTCATTATTGTTGATTTTGTGTTTGCCAAGTATGTTTTTCTTCTTTTTTATTTTCATGAGTAGGTTTGTTAGCTTCCTCTGTAGCATGTCCCTGTCCCTTAGAGTGTATAGTAGGGGGAGTAGTGCAGCCAGTCCCTGGGTGCCCAGTGCCAAGGGCTGAAGGGACTGGGAGGCACCACTAATTCTCAGACCCTTGTTGTGGGTGGCTAAATGGAGGGTGGTACCGCCAGCCCTCAGGCCCCTGGTGTTGGTGGGTGAGGCTCCTTCTCAGGGGACAGGGTGGTGTTTAATGTAAAAAATCTGCAGTTCCCCCTTGGCTGCAGGTAAAAATGAACTTCAGGTGTATGACATGCTTTTTTATGCTAATGAGGGCTTAAGATGTTGAATAGGTTTACAAGGGACTGGGAGGTGGTGAAGGGTGCTGTAAGTCCATGGACCCTGTTTGCCAGGGGCTGGGTGAAGGGGCAGGGCCTCCCAACCAGCCCTGAGTTCCTGGCTTAGCGGGTGTGACATTGTTGACTGCCACGGGACTAGCATTGGAGCAGGGTAGGCGGTGCGTGAAGGGAAAGGAGTGTTTCTTCTCTGTGAAGCTCTGGGGTGGGGGAAGGGGTTATTTTGCCAGTGATCATGGTAGGTTGGGAGCTTGCACTTAACTTCTGCAGGTCTAGTGCTGCTCCTGATGATTCTAGAGGTGCAGGCAGGTTTGCTGCTGCTTGGCTGAACCAGATGTGATGGGCCTTGGCTTGGGATGTTGCAGCTTGCCTCAGCGCGTATGTGCTGTGCAGACTCAGCTAGCAGGGCACCAGCGATCCTGTGCTCTGTGGTTCCCCATTTCTCCTGTTTTTGAATTGTCTGTCCTTCCACCTGCTGCTCAGTCCAATTCTTCAGCTTTGTCTTTGATGATTAGGGTTCCTACACTGTCGTATATATTCCATTCATTCATTTTTTTTTCAGGTTTTTCTTGTAAAAGGAATGACAGGAAGCATCTATCTTGGCCCCTTAGTTGATTTCTTGACTTATGCTTCCATGGGCATTGTTTGTATATCCAAGTAAAATGAAATCCTTGACAACTTCGATCTTTTCTCCATTTATCATGATGTTGCTTATTGGTTCAATTGTGAGGAATTTTGTTTTCTTTATGTTCAGGTGTAATCCATAGTGAAGTCTTCGATCTTCATCTGTAAGTGTCTCAAGTCCTCTTCACTTTCAGCAAGCAAGATTGTATCATCTGCATATTGCAGGTTGTTAATGAGTTTTCCTCTAATCCTGATGTTGTGTTCTTCATATAGTCTAGCTTCTTGGATTATTTGCTCAGCAAACAGATTGAATAAGTATACTGAAAAGACACAGCCCTGGCATACACCTTTCCTGATTTTAAGCCAAACAGTATCCCCTTGTACTGTTTGTACAGTTTCCTCATGAGCACAATTAGGTGTTCTGGAATTCACATTCTTCATAACGTTATCCATAATTTGTTATGATCCGCACAATTGAACACTTTTGCAAAGTCAATAAAACAGGTAAACATCTTTCTGGCATTTTCTGCTTCCTGCCAAGATCCATCTGACATCATCAATGATATTCCTTGTTTCATGTCCTCTTCTGAATCCAACTTGAATTTCTGTGTTGATGTACTGCTGCAACCACTTTTGAATGACCTTCAGCAAAACTTTACTTGTTTGTGATATTAATGATATTGTCCAAAAATTTCCTCATTTTGTTGGATCACCTTTCTTAGGAATGGGCATAAATATGGATCTCTTCCAGTTGGTTGGCTGGGTAGCTGTCTTCCAAATTTCTTGGCATGGACAAGTGAGCACCTCCACATTGCGTCTATTTGTTGAAACATCTCAGCTGGTATTCTGTCAGTCCCTGGAGATTAGTCTTTCACCGGTGCCTTCATCAGAGCCTCGATTTCTTCCTTCAATACCATTGGTTCTTGATTATATGCTAAGCTAATATGGTAAGTACTTAAACGCAAATACCTTGTTGCTTGTGTAAAAATAACTGTGTTGACTAAATAGGAAAGACGTAAATTCATTTCATTTAATACAAAATAAAGGTCCCGTAGAAATTATGTGTGAACCACATGCTTATAAATGAAACCGTTTATTTGCTTTTCACTTGGAAATTGATCTTTCGTTGATGTGTCTGTCAGTTCTTTTACTTTAAGTTTCTCTTCCCCCTTGTGAAAGAGCTCCTGATTTATAAGTAAAATCTTAAATGCCTTAAAGCACATTTAGGAATTTTTGATCCATGCTACTGCAGAAGTCTGTGGACCCACTGCAACCATATGTGAATTTGTGGGGTGTGTATGCATGTGTGTGTACATGTGTATATGTGTACTTGCATTGTGTGATTATAAATACATTTTTTCTTGGAATATAATCCATAAAAAGGTGTTATCAAATTTTAAAATGTACCCAAAATGTTAGAAACACTAAACTGTGAAAGCTTTCAGGTCAATAAATTGTCTCTGATGGAAATATGTGTGTAATTTCAGACAGTTATGGTTTTGATCAAAAAAAAAAAATTGAGAGATCTAATTTAGAGTGAAAGATAATTTAGAGGTAAATATGAAAACATTCTTGTAGGTACATTTTATGCCTTTGCAAAGCATCCCTAGAAGAGTTTCTAGGCTTGGGAAACTCAAAGCCTATCTCACCCATCCATGGCACATCTAGAGTCACAGGATCTTGGTAGACCTAAAAGTAGACCTTAACACTTTATATTCCAGTTGTTTATTTGATACATTGATTTTTATTACAATTTTATGTACTTCTATGCCCTTTTCCTCCTAAGGCTGTTCATTATAACTTTGGAAGGTTTTGATTGTTAGATTACTCTTTGTGAGCTACCTGCTGCTACCCTGTAACTATTTGCCCTGCTAATTCACTCCAAGTTTATCCAGATACATATAATCCTCCTTCCTCATGATAGCCACCATGAGTCTACCCACTTCCAGACTGTTGCTCTCAGTTTCTTCCTCAGTGACATGCTTTCTGGTTTTCTCCCATTGATCTCTACCAGAAAAAGACTGGTACCCTGAGACAGTCTCAACATTGCAGTGGAGTCCTGACTAGCCCAGAATAGAGAGAGGGAGTCATCACTTCCCATTTTCCTGTCACTATACTTTCTATTAAAAACTAATAGCTTATTTGGCACTCATATAATGCTGCAGGCTGATAGCCAATTTAAAAAAATTTTTTTTTCAGATGCTATCGTTAAGTGTTGTATACCTCGTGTGTTCTCCATATTTTCAGCATGGAGAACTTCTAAAAGGAACTGTCATGGGGAAAAGAGAAAACTCTTTATATATTGTTTATTTTTTAACAGTCTTCACCTAGAATCAAGTTGATATATTTTTTGTGTTGAAATCACATTACTCTGCAAATGACATGATCATGTATCTAGAAATTCCAAAAGTTTCCAAAGATAAATTATTAGAATTGAAAAGTAAAGTTTGCAAGGTTACTAGATACAAAATCATATATTCAAAAATCAATCAAATGTCTATATACCAACAGTAAAAAAATAAAATAAAATTGATAATAGCATCAAACCATATCAAATGCATAAAAATAAATAAAAGAAATGTACAAAAGACCCCTACACAGAAATCTATAAAGCATTATTGAGAGAAATTGAATAACTGAATATATGGAGAGATATACCACGTTCATAGCTTTAAAAACCTCTTTGACATTAGTTTCAATTTTTCTGAAATTGAGCTGTAGATATAATACAATTCCAATTAAAATTTTTGCAGGTTTTTTGGGAGGAAATTGAAAAGTTGTTCCTAAAGTTATACAGAGATGCAGATGTCCAAGGTAATCTAGAAAAACAAGGATTTAACTGGAGGACTTAAGCTATTGTATATCTAGATCTGTTATAAAGCTATAGTAATTAAAACAGAATGATAGGAAAGATTTAGAAAAAAAAGTACAAAATAGAGTCCAGACTCAGGTTTACCCATTAAAGTTACCTGATTTATGAGAAGTGTGAAACTACAGTGTAGTGGGAAAATAATGGTCTTTTCAATTAATCATGCTGGGTCAACTGGATATCTATATAACCAAACCCAAACTAAACCCATTGCCATTGAGCTGATTCTGACTCTATATGGGAAAAAAAAATAATAATAATTTTAACCCTGCCACACAAAATAAATCTTATTCAGAGAAATAAACACTAGATGCACTGAAGATATAAACGTGAAAGAGAAAACAGTACTGCTTTTAGAGAAAAATAATAGATCATCTTTATGACTTGGGGTAAGCAAAAATTTCTTAAATAGGACATAAAACTATGAACAAAACATAGACACAACAGACTGTAATAAAACTAAGTACTTTTATTTATCAAATGACCATTTAAGAGAGTGAAAAAACAAGCTACTAAGAGAGGGAGAAGACATTTGCAATGCATCCACCCAACAAAAGACTCTCATCCAGAATATATAAAGAATTTGAACAAATCAACACAAAAGCAACAATAACAAAAACAAAAATGGGCAAGGAACTTATATAAACATCCACAAAAGCAAATAAAAATGTCTAATGGATATATTAAATGGTGTTCAACTTCATTAGTCATTAGTCATCAGGAACATGTAAATTAAATTTACAATGTGATACTTCTATCAGAACAGCAAAAAGACTGCAATACTAACTGATATCTTGAATGTGCAACAGACAAAATGTCCATACATTTTTAGAGTGAGTTCAAGTTGATATAACTTTGGAAAACAGTTGGGTAGTTATACAAAAATATTCTTAGCATACTATTCATAATAGCTAAAAACTGGAAATTACCCAAATGTTCATCAATAGTAAGATGCTTGCTGGCGGAGCAGGGTGCCTCAGGGCACGTTGGTGGAGCTGGATTTGCTGCCCACAGAGTTAGCGCTGAGTGCCTTCTGGCTGAGGTTTACTGGTGGAGTGGTGTGCCTGGGGCTACTTATCAGCAGAGTTAAAAGATTTGAAACACTTGCTGGAGCAGGGTGGAGGCCCAGGGCCAGAGAGAGAGAGGTGTGCCTGCGGGAAGGGCTGAGAAGAGGCTGTCCTGATGGAGGAACAGTATCCTGAGCATTCTTCAACCTGAATTGTAACCTGTTACTTCCCTAATAAACCCTATAATCATAAGTATGGTTTGTGAGCTCTGTGTGGCTATCGCAATGAATTATCGAACCCAACAGAGAAGTAGAGAGTGCCGTGGGAGGGACGGTTGGTGTCAGAATTGGTAAAGATGGCGGAGAGAGGAGGAACATCTGACCTCTGCCTCATAAGAATCAGCCTTGGGCTGTTGATCTTGATTCTCCTTCCCTCTTGTGAAGTTAGAGAAGGTCAGACGCCGTCCCCTCATCGTCGTTACAGCAAAATGGTGAGAAAAAGAATCCAGACTCAGACTACATATTGTGCGATTGCGTTAGATAAATTTCAAAAACGGTCAAGATAAATCAATGGTGTTATGAGCCAGGAGACTGATTACCCTAGGGGGCAGGGTAGTGACTGAGAAGGGACACGTGTGTGGCTTCTGGAATTCTGATTATACTATTTTTTCGTCAGTGAACTGGTGAATACAAGTGTGTTTGCTTTGTGAAAACTCATCGTGTTATGTGTTATATACATAAGATTTTATACTTTTATTTACCTTCTAATTCAATAAAAAATCTACCAAATTATCTTTTCACATTTAAAAAAAAAAATGTGCTTTGAGGAACCTAATTATGCATCCAAACTTTCACCTTCCAAAAACGATTTTTTGTGACTTACTGGAGTTCAGAATTCCTGACTTTACATAACTTTGCTCTCATTCACTAGCTTAGCTCAGCAATCTTAATTCTAATTCTTAAATTCCTTCAATACAAAATTCACAATTTACAACAAATTTGTTTTTATATTCTTATTTTGGCATGACTTTTTCTGTGATAAGAGGTATTTTCAAGTGAAAGCTTTGATCAAGTGCCTCTCCCAGAGTGAAATCCATACCATGGACTATATTTATGTAAATTTGGTTGTACTTTGGTTCTTTTAGAACATTTGTCTGAATACCAATGAAAGAGAAAGCTCATCAATGCCATTTTGGAAAAGTAGAGCTAATTAAATGATGAGAAAATCCAAATGTTTCTAAATAGAAAACTTTTTGCCAATAGGTACAAATCTACTTTTGATTACATGACAAAGTACCAAACTTGCTGTTTCCACACTGCCTTTCTTCAGTCTCACAAGTAGGGTGCAGCTAGAGGAAGTATCACACCCTCCCACTCTTCCTTGGTAGTATGAGTTATGCCCTGAACAAGGGCAACTGGCCAAGGAGGCAAATGGAGCTTGAAATCCAGTCATCCCTCTCCTTGCAGAGCCATGTGCCCTGGGGTGGGGCTGCATCTATTCCAAGGAAGATGCGAGTTTTCTTACCAGTAGAAAGGTACGGTGAGGGCTAACCATATCTTACTACCTTTCTCCAAAGTCTTCCTTCTTCAATCCCTTGCCATTTTCTGTTAAATCAGTGATTCCAAGACATTTAGAAAAAATATAAATTCCTCTCCTCCAAATTTGTGTAAGGTTAGGTGGTTCTCATCTAGGATGACTTTATTATTTCTGAATATCTTCTTATGATCATGCATCAGGAAAAATGATGGCAAGTGTATAGATACAGTCAATTTTCTCATTCCATTATTTTGAGGACTGAAACAGTAAGTAACCATGTCCTTCTCCAAACCTTTTTTTTCTTTTTTCCTTGTTTTTTTTTTCAATGATATTGACCTTTTAGCCTACTCTCCCCACCCCAACACATGTACACACATACATACACACTCATATCTTACCCTAAATAATTTTATAAATATTTCTATTTCTGAGGTTTTTTTTGTGAAAGTTACACTTGAAATTTCTCATAGTCTAGTTTGCTGTTATGTTTTCTGTATATGAATTACTGAATTATCTCTGTTCTCCAGGCTTAGCTTTATATACAACTAACCTGGTGAAAGATAAATATAATAGCAAGCAGTGTAGCATTGAGGTGAAGCCACTGATAGCCTCTTGTTCTTGGAATGTATGTTGTTTTAATGCTGTGGTAATTATGTGAACTTGAAGCACTACTTGGGTTTGAGAATCTTCCTTGAGTGTGTTCTGCAATAAATTATTTAATCGAGATGTGGAGGAACTAATTGGTTAATAACCATAATTGGGATTAAAGAGTAATTTTGATTTTTAAAAGATGCTTAAAAGGATAAATATTCAGTTGTCTCGTTTTGCTTTTAAAAAGAAATAAACCTCCTTAAATGACTCCACATAATGGAACACATATGTGGGTTAAATGCTACCCTCACTGTTCAGGTGACAAGCCATTGTCAAAGACCCTGCTGATGGCAAGCTACTGGAAACCAGCCACTTGCTTGTGCATTACGCTGAGAATATCGACTATTATTATTTACATTCTCTATTGCTCAGTAAATGTACATTGTGCAGAACAATAGATTAAATTGTACTGAACAAAGAACACAATTCCAGCCCCCAGGAGGGGACTTACATTTTAAGTGTTTAAGTGACACAATTCTAGACTTGCACAGAGTGGGAAAGTGTAGGGGGTTCTAAGAAAAATAAACTAAGGAGGGGCTTGGACTTTATTAAGGGGGGAAGAAAGCCCAGTATCTTGGTCTGAGGAAGGCAATGCATAATATAATAAAATAAAATAAAAAATAAAGTACTATTTGGCTTTAAGAGAAGGAAATTAGGCAATGGGAGGGAAAAAAATTCAGACCATAGAAGTGGAAAAGCACAGAAATTTGTTTCATTGTAGTCCTTCTGAAGCCTGCCCAGACCCATGTAAGGCTTTTGATCTCTCTTTTTATGGAGCTATGTAGGGTTGTCTACGTAGGGCTTGTGCCATTTTCCCCAATCAGTGATTTACAGGATTTTATAGCATTATTTAGCAATTGATTATCAGTCAGCTTTGTTTATATTTTGGCCGTAGGACCACAGTTTCTTCTTGTATATCCCGTAGTAGCTGTGGCAGTTCTTTGCACACAGTAAGTGCCCCGTAAGTCCTTACAGATTATCTGAGAACAGAATTCACTTTCCCCCTCTTTGAACACAAAAGGGAATAAAATTGTACTCATAAGTTCAGGATACTTTCCCATCCTAATTCTTGTAATTATGGAAATAATAAATCCTATTCACCTGTAACGTCAAGTAGTTCCTCTTCACGACCAAAAGGACTGAGGCTTCCTTGTTCCTTTTTATGAACAAAATCTACTTCCCAACATACTACCTATTTCTTTCAAGAAAGCTCTAATCTGAAGGGGAGTCCAGGCTGACACAGGGATAGCAAATTTCCAGGCACAACTGACTATCAGGAAAGTAATATTTTGAGTATTATGCAGGAATAGTTTGAGTAGAAGATGGCCATATTGGCATATCAGGATAGTATGGATTTATTGTTAATCTGATACTAATAATACTTGGTCAACTACCCTCCTTATCCTTTATCTGTGTGTCACGGATTGAATTATGTTCCCCCCCAAAAAATCTGGGTATCCGCTTGGTTAGGCCATGATTCTCAGTATTCTATGCTGGTCCTCCATTTTGTGATTGTAATTTTATGTTAAAAGAGTTAGGATGGGATTGTAACACCCTTACCAGGTCACATCCCTGATCCAATGTAAAGGGCGTTGCCCTGGGGTGTGGCCTGAAAGGGAAGCAAGCAGAGAGCTGGGGAGCCTCATACCACCAAGACAGCAGCGCAGGGAGGAGAGCACTTCCTTTGAGCCTGAGGTTCCTGAGCTGAGATGCTCCCAGGCCAAGGGAAGATGGATGACAAAGACCTTCCTCCAGAGCCAACAGAGAGAGAAAGGCTTCCTCTGGAGCTGACGCCCTGAATTTGGACTTCTAGCCTACTAGATTGTAAGAAAATAAATTTGTTTTTGTCAAAGTCATCCACTTGTGGTATTTCTGTTATAGCAGCACTAGATAACTAAGACACTGTGTCTGCCTCTCACTTGCCTGTTCTCCCTCAAAACTTTCTATACTTAAAAAAAACTCAAATATTTCCCTACTTAAGAAAATATCCTTACCTTCTTGCTTTTGGGAAAATACCTAAATTTCTTAACTTGGCAGAAAGTCCTTAACTATTGGCTCTATCGACCACACTTTTTGAAGCCCACACAACACTGAGATTTACTCCATTCCTCAGATACACAAGCCCTTTCAATACTCTCTGACTCTATAAGCACTCTCTCTGTCTAAACATTTTCATTCTGCCAGCCAATAGGGCTCCTAATGAGTGTTAAATTTAGTAAATTCTACAGGAATTTACTAAAAGGGTGATACTAGACTTAATGGAAAAAAAAAAAAAAAAAAAAAAAATGGAAAGGATATTTAAACTGAATTCACTTCAAAAAATCAATATCATCCAACTTAATTGTCAGTAGATCTTATTTAATTTTTCTTATGAAGTATTATTATATCAAAGCATTAAAGAATATTGTTAATGATTATAATTTCATTACCCCAACAAAATTGATTTTATTTCTATGTTTCTTTCTATTCTTTATTGCACACGTTTTTAGACAGATTTAACAATGATGCACATACAATTTTGTTGTTTCCTTATCTCTACATTGCCTGTTTATTTACTGTCCCATGTTTTTCATAAGTGTGATATTAATGGCTATAATGTATCATAACGTTCCTCTTATGGATTGAATTGTGTCCCCCAAAAATGTGTGTCAACACTGCTAGGCCGTGATTCCCAGTATTGTGTGGTTGTCCTCCATTTTGTGATCTGATGTAATTACCTGTTGTCTTTGTGTGCCGCTGAGTTGATTCATTGTAATTACCTAGGTGTTGTCATTCCTAACCTCTATCATATGAATGAGGCAGGATTAGAGGTAAGTTATGTCAGTGAGGAAGGACATAATCTACAAGATTAAGTTGTATCTTGAGTGGATCTCTTTTGAAATATAAAAGAGAGAAGTGAGCAGAGAGGGACCTACTACCACCAAGAAAGAACCAGGAGCCAAGTGAGTCCTTTGGACCCAGGCCCCCTGCAATGGGAAACTCCTAGACCCAGGGGAAGATAGATGACAAGAACCTTCCCCCAGAGCTGACACAGAGAGAAAGCCTTTCCCTGGAGCTGGCACCCTGAATTCAGACTTCCAGCCTCCTAAACTGTAAGAGAATAAACTTCTATTTGTTAAAGCCATCCACTGGGAGTATTTCTGTTGTAGTATAATACATAACTAAGACAATTTCTTTACTATATATTTGTAATAATCATTGCTGGATAAAGTTATTGCCACCGAGTCGATTCTGACTCATAGAGATCCTATAGGACAGAGTAGAACTGCCCCATAAGGTTTCCAGGGAGCAGTTGGTGTATTCAAACTGCTAATGTTTTGGTGAGCAGCCGAACTCTTAACCACTATGCCACCAAGGCTCCTATTATTATTATTGCTGGATATGTAGGTTGTTTCTAAAGCTTTATTTATAAATATTGGTATGATGAACAACTTCAGGCATTGTTACATGTTGATTTATTTTCATTGTTTCCTTAAGATAAACATATAAGAAAATACTAGGTCAGATAATGAGAAGAATTAATGCCTGCTAATATAATTATTAAATGGCTATCTCAGTCCTGAAGACCTTGGTTGGCACATTCCAACATTCATAACAATTGCTCTGAAAGTTTGTTTAAAAATAGGGGTTCATCCATTCATCTGTTGATGAACATTTAGGTTGTTTCCACCTTTTGACAATTGTGAATGGCATAGATGTAATTCTGAATCTTTAATCATGACACTAAAAATCCATCTTATTACGTTTAAGAATATTGTAAATATATATATATATTAAAAATTTCCCTTTATAAAATGTTGAATTGACTCGATGGCACTGGGTGGGTTTATGTAATATTAAGGATCAGGGACTATTTTTAATTTTATATCCTCAACCCCAGCATATTTATGAGGTTCAGTCAACAGATGAATGGATAAACACAATGTCGTGCATACGTACAATGGAATATTACTCAGCTGTAAAGAGACATGAATTCCTGACATATGCTACCACATGGGTGAAACTTGAAAACACACCGAGTAAAGTCAACCACAAAAGGATAAATATTGTAGGATCTCACTTGTATGAAATATCTAGAGTAAGCAAATGTATAGAGGCCAAAGTTCAGTGGTTATTCAGGGCAGGAAGAAGAGGAAGAGTGTCATTGTTTAGGAAGCACTCAGTTCCTGCAATGCGAATTTGGCAACAGGTATCCGTGAAGCTTACACAGGATCAATGCACTTGATGTCACTGTGTAACGTGTTTTCGTTAGTTGCTGTTGAGGTTGGCCGTCAACTGGTGGCAATCCCATGCACAGCAGGATCAGGTTTCATTGGCTGATTTTTCAGAAGTCAATAGCCAGGCCTTTCTTGGAAGTTTGCTGAAATCTGTTCAACATCATAGCAACATTGCATGCTGGCGTGGTGGTTGGGTTTGAAGTTCATAGGCCAGGAGTCAAACCCAGGTCTTCCCATGGGGGGTGAGAATTTTACCACTGAACCACCACTGCCCCCACTGCACACACTGTATTAGAATGGCTAAAATTAAAAAGGCTGACAATTCCTAGGTTAGGCAAAGGTGCGAACAACTGGCAGTCTTATGCATTGCTGGTGGGAAGGAAAAACAGCATAGCCACGTTGGAAAACAATTTGGCAGCTTTTTATAAGTTCGATAACCACTTACCTTATGTCTCAGCAATTTTACACCTAGGTGTTTATCAAAAAGGAATAAAAACATACAAAGATCAGTATGCAAATCTTCATAGCAGCTTTATCCATAATAGCTCCAAAGTAGAAACAAGTCAAATGTCCATCAACGTGTGAACGTAGAAACAAAATGCGGCACAGCTAAACAATGAAATGCTATTCGGTAATAAAAATGCATGCATTACTGATACATGTAACTACATGAATGAATATCAAAAACATCTTGCTATGTGAAAAAAAGACAGGCACGAAATATTTCAAAGTCCAATTAAATGAAATTCTAGAAAAGTCAAAATGACAGCTGAGATTCAGCTGTAGATCTCGGGTCAGATAACCCCTCATTTATTTATGGTTTTTCCTGTTCATCTGCAGATATGTAAAGAATTCTTCTAGATGTAAAGTTTCCACTCTCTCCAGTTCCATTGCTGCTATGCTAATTTATATTTAGTTCTTCAAGTGTCTTTGGTCTCTTTGGAACGCAGAGGCTATTAGAGCTTCAATTATTTATTGATTTCTGACTATGGGTCAAGCACTGTGCTAAGCACTAAGGATACAAAATAAATAAGCTAGTCTCTGTTCATATTTTATTGGGGGGGTATACAAGTAGTTAACCATTATAAAAGCATGTAATGATTGCACTAATAGAGTTATAAAATCAAGAAATTGCTCTGGAAGTATGGATAGTGGGAAGAAAAAGCTTCCCACGGAAAGCGACGTTTGGTCTGAGCTTTAAAGGACGAGTAAGAGTCATGGCGGAACATTCCAGGGGCATAGAAACAAAAGAACAGAGAGTATGGAAGCACGAAATGGCATGTTACGTTCACCTTTGTTATTCATATAAAAATGTCTGTGATTTATTCCTTCAGAGGTCAAATCATCCTTTAGTATATGAATCTATGTGATGTGGGTATACAGTGGTCATTTCTGAGACCCAGACAGCAAGTGTCATATGACTCCTACAACGTGCTAAGGGGATCCATCCGGCATTTGTAAATTAATCTGTACCTGCACTGATATTCGAATCATGTTACTCCTCAAAGTCTTTCTTCCGAAGCTTTCTTTGTGTAGCTGGGCATAAAGCCTAGTAGAATGTTCGTAGATGGTTAAAACCTGGACCAACAATGGTAGACTCTTGCCCTTTCACATGCTCTGGACACTTGAGAACTTTTGTTGTCCTAAAATGGAGGAAGCTGAAAGCTAAGCATTGTGCTACTTAACTGCATTGAATACTGACGTGAATATATGTATTCATTGTGATCTCTTAATAAGAGAGTAATTGTTGAACTGGCTTTTATATCCCTTAATTTCTCGACTTGCCAGAATTTTCCAGTTCATTTCATACAAGCAATTGAGACGATTGAGGCCCAGCCACCAGTATTTTTTTTTTTTTTTTAGTACTGTGACTCTTTGAACACCAGATCAATCTGTCTTTCCTGACTTCATCGTGGTTACCCTTGCACAAGAGATGAAGGCAATTTGGGAGCTGCAGCTGTCAACCTATTGTTTGAACTCATGGCCCACGTGGCTTTTTTTAGGAATGTATAGAAGACGGGTCTTCTATTACAACTAGCAGTGTAGCTTCTACCTTGACATCTGGCTGAATTCCTGCTCAATTTAAAGCAGCTACAGTTATTCCCCTGTCCTAACGACTTATTACCTGACAATCTATCTGAACTATCGACTCATTTCCAACCTGCCAGTTCTCTCAAAAGTTATGGAAATGGTCTTCAAACTGCAGCTTCAGCATCTCCTCCCCCAGACGTTGTCTGTGCATCAATAGATACTATCATTGGCAAAGGAGAGAGGCCAATTGAGGATGCTGTATAGTCCCAGGTGCTGGGGCTGGAGAAAGGATGCTGCTGTCACTGGTAGACTTGAAAGCATCATAGCCTCAGTGGGCTAAGGTTCAGAGCATTTGTCATTGGCCACCATTAGTGCTCTTTGGCACTGGATTAGAAAGTACAGGGAGAATTGGCCTCAGAATATTTTTTTAGGTGCCACGGTATTCTGTCTTCCTTCTTACCCCTGTTTCCTGAGAACCACTAAATTCACATTTTTTAAAGAGGTTGTCAGTGCTTTCAAATTCTTTACTATATTGTTACTTCATTTGGGAATAGAGGAACTTCTGCTTAACTCAGAGAATATCGGGCTCAGGATTTATAGTCAGCTCAATCAAACCAATGACAGTTGTTACGTGAATTTATTAAGCTTCCACTTAGCCTGATCTGTTACAGAACAGTCAGAGCAGGCAGGGGAGAGATGAGAGCCAAAGGTAGAAAACTCATCAGCATTTGCCTCTTACTGGGTAAGCACTGGCAAGTCACTAACATCTCTCTTCCTTAGGAGAAAAACGCCTAAAAATACTGTTTGTTCATCCTCACACATCTGCCTCTTCAATTAAAGAAGACAATGTAAGTGAAAGTGTTTTGAATACTACAAAATAAATGAGCTAAATATATCTTGTAATAATAATTGATATTGTATTATTAAAGGCTTGTTTTTGCCCTTATGGAGTTAACTACCTAGTTTAAGAAGAAAGAGTAAACACAACATGAATAATTTGAATACAGTTGAATTCTCTCTGTATATTACGACTACCAGTATAGGAGGGATTCAGCAAAGGGAAGCATAAAAACTCAATGTCATTATTGAACTTCTGTTTAACTTTTACTTGTAAATTTTTGCCCTTAGACTGCTATTTAGTGCAAAAAAAAAAAATAGTTAAAAAGAAAACCAAAAATTAATTACAGAAATTTTCATCTTTGGTATATAGCTTTTATTATGCTATCTTTGTTTCTGGACTTAAATTAAAATCACAACGTTAATCAGAAAGGCTTCACTCCTTTAATATATTGGCTTCATTAACATATTATGATCAGCAGTGGGTCTGTACAGAACCATGACAAAGTAGCTTCTGAATATTATATATGAAATTTACATTCCACTTACCTGCCCTGCTTGCTCTACCATCAATTTCTCCCTCTGGGAGTGGCAATTTTAACATGGCAGAGTGCTTAAGAGCATGGCTGTGAACCAAAAGGTTGGTAGTTCAAATCCACCAGCCACTCCTTGGAAACCCTTCGGGGCAGTTCTACTCTGTCCTATAGGGTCACCATGAGTCGGATTCGACTCCACAGCAACGGGTTTGTTTTTTTAATATATATTATCATTTATCATACTGTATATTACTTATCTTTATACAGGTCTGGAAACCCTGGCAGCGCAGTGGTTAAATGCTACAGCTGTTAACCAAAGGGTCGGCAGTTCGAATCCACCAGGCGTTCCTTGGAAACTCTATGGGGCAGTTCTATTATGTCCAATAGGATTGCTATGAGTCAGAATTGACTCGACGGCAATGGATTTGGATTTTGTTTTTTTATACAGGTCTACCTACCCAACTATAATCTGTATAATTTATAGTGAAGAAAACTGTATTTTTTAGAAAAATCTTGTATACTTAAGCCTAATGCTTCTTTGAACATAATAGGAACTTAAATGCAGGAGGAAAAAAGATGGAGGAAGAAATGGATTGTAGGAAATAAATAACTTGACAAAGATACGAGAAAATTATTGTCCTAGTTATCTAGTGCTGCTATAACAGAAATGCCGCAAATGGTTGGCTTTAGCAAATAAATTTATTTTCCCACAGTTTAGGAGGCTTGAATTCATATTTCAGGGTGCTGGCTCTAGGGGAAGACTTTCTCTCTCTGCCAGCTATGGAGAAAGGTCTTTGTCTCTTTGATCTTCTGCTCTTGGGCAATCTTCATGTGGCTTGGCATCTCTCTTCCCCCATTTCTGCTTGCTTCTTTGTCATAATCTACTTTTTTTTATATTTTGTAAGAGATTGACACAAAAAAAGACCCTATACTAATCTTGCTTCATTAATGTAACAAAGACAGCCCATTCCCAAATGGGATCATAACCTCAGGCATAGAGGTTAGAATTTACAACACATATTTTTGGGGAACACTGTTCAATCCGTAACACTTATGAAACATCGAACAAGCAATAAAATAGAAAATGATGAAAGAGACTCAGACTATAAGAGATTGACAACTAGTAGGACTATGTAGTGGGAGACCATCATGAATTTCAAATTGTCTAAATATCCTTAATAAACAGAAATAATGTTTAATTTTCCATTTTGAAGCAATTTTAGGCTGGAAATAATGCTACAAAATTAGTACAAGGTAGAAATTAGACCCCCCACGTGTCTGTTGGTTTGTCCTACTGTGGGTGCTTGTGTATTGCTGTGATGCTAGAAGCTACGCCACTGGTATTCAGAAACCAGCAGGGTCACCCATGGAAGAAAGGTTTCAGCTGAGCTTCCAGACTAAGACAGACTAGGAAGAAGAACCCGGCAGTCTACTTCTGAAAAGCATTAGCCAGTGAAAAACTTATGAATAGCAGCAGAACATTGTCTGATATAGTGGTGGAAGATAAGCCCCCCAGGTTGGAAGGCATTCAAAAGATGACTGGGGAAGAGTGCCTCCTCAAACTGGAGTTGACCTTAATGATGTGGATGGAGTAAAGCTTTCAGGACCTTCATTAGCTGCTGTGGCATGACTCAAAATGAGAAGAAACAGCTGCAAACATCCATTAATAATCAGAACCTGGAATGTACGAAGTATGAATCTAGGAAAATTGGAAACCATCAAAAATGAAATGGAACGCATAAACATTGATATCCTAGGCATTAGTGAGCTGAAATGGACTGGTATTGGCCATTCTGAATTGGACAATCATATAGCCTACTATGCTGGGAATGACAACTCGAAGAGGAATGATGTTGCATTCATCGTCGAAAAGAATGTTACAAGATCTATCCTGAAGTACAATGCTGTCAGTGATAGGAAAATATCCATATGCCTACAAGAAAGAGCAGTTAATATGACTATTATTCAAATTTGCGCACCAACCAGTAGGGACTAAGATGAAGGAACAGAAGTATTTATCAGCTGCTGCAGTCTGAAATTGATCGAACACGCAGCCAAGATGCATGGATAATTACTGGCAATTGAAACGCGAAAGCTGGAAACAAAGAAGAAGGATCAGTAGTTGGAAAACATGGCCTTGGTGATAGAAACAATCCTGGAGATCGAATGATAGAATTTTGCAAGACCAAAGGCTTCTTCATTGCCAATACCTTCTTTCACCAACATAAACGGTGACTATACACATGGATCTTGCCAGATGGAACACGCAAAAATCAAATTGAGTAAAACTGTGGAAATAGAGGATGGAAAAGCTCAATATCATCAGTCAGAACAAGGCCAGGGGCCAACTGTGGAAAAGACCATCAATTGCTCACATGCAAGTTCAAGCTGAAACTGAAGAAAATCAGAGCAAGTCCACAAAAGCCAAAATATGACCTTGAGAGTATCCCACCTGAATTTAGAGACCATCTCAAGAACAGATTTGATGCATTGAACACTAGTGACCAAAGACCAGACGAGTTGTGGAAGGACATCACCATGAAGAAAGCAAGAGGTCACTAAAAAGACAGGAAAGAAAGAAAAGATCAAGATGGATGTCAGAGCAGACTATGAAACTTGCTCTTGAGTGTTGAGCAGCTAAAGCAAAACGACGAATTGATGAAGTAAAAGAACTGAACAGAAGATTTCAAGGGGCCTCTCGAGAAGACAAAGTAAAGTATTATAATGACATGTGCAAAGAGCTGGAGATGGAAAACCAAAAAGGAAGAACACACTCGGCATTTCTCAAGCTGAAAGAATTGAAGAAAAAATTCAAGCCTCGAGTTGCAGTAGTGAAGGATTCCATGAGGAAAATATTAAACGACGCAGGAAGCATCAAAAGAAGATGGAAGGAATACACAGAATCATTATACCAAAAAGAATTAGCTGATATTCAACCATTTCAAGAGGTGGCATATGATCAGGAACCCTTGGTACTGAAGGAAGAAGTCCAAGCTGCTCTGAAGGCATTGGCGAAAAACAAGGCTCCAGGAATTTATGGAATATCAATTGAAATGTTTCAACAAACAGATGCAGTGCTGGAGGTGCTCACTTATCTATGCCAAGAAATATGGAAGACTGCTTCCTGGCCAACTGACTGGAAGAGATCCATATTTACGCCTATTCCCAAGAAAGGTGATCCAACTGAATGTGGAAATTATAAAACAATATCATTAATATCACACGCAAGCAAAATTCTGCTGAAAATCATTCAAAAATGGCTGCAGCAGTATATTGACAGGGAACTGCCAGAAATTCAGGCTGGCTTCAAAAGAGGACGTGGAACCAGGGATATCATTGCTGACGTCAGATGGATCCTGGCTGAAAGCAGAGAATACCAGAAGGATGTTTACCTGTGTTTTATTGACTATGCAAAGGCATTTGACTGTGTGGATCATAACAAACTATGGATAACACTGCGAAGAATGGGAATTTCAGAACACTTAATTGTGCTCATGAGGAACCTTTACATAGATCAAAACTGAACAAGGGGATACTGATTGGTTTAAATTCAGGAAAGGTTTGAGTCAGGGTTGTATTCTTTCACCATACCTATTCAATCTGTATGCTGAGCAGATAATATGAGAAGCTGGACTATATGAAGAAGAATGGGACATCAGGATTGGAGGAAGACTCATTAACAACCTGCATTATGCAGATGACACAACCTTGCTTGCTGAAAGGGAAGAGGACTTGAAGCACTTACTAATAAAGATCAAAGACCACAGCCTTCAGTATGGATTGCACCTCAACATAAAGAAAACAAAAATCCTCACAACTGGGCCAATGAGCAGCATCATGATAAACAGAGAAAAGATTGAAGTTGTTAAGGATTTCATTTTATTTGGATCCACAATCAATAGCCATGGAAACAGCAGTGAAGAAATCAAAAGATGCATTACATTGGGCAAATCTGCTGCAAAGGACCTCTTCAAAGGTTTGAAGAGCAAAGATGTCACCCTGAAGACTAGGGTGTGCCTGACCCAAGCCATCGTATTTTCAATCACATCATATGCATGTGAAAGCTGGACAATGAATAAGGAACACCAAAGAAGAGTTGATGATTTTGAACTGTGGCGTTGGCAAAGAATATCGAATATACCATGGACTGCCAAAATAACGAACAAATCTGTCTTGGAAGAAGTGCGGCCAGGAGGCTCCTTAGAGGCAAGGATGGAGAGACTGCGTCTTACATACTTTGGTCATGTTGTCAGGAGGGATCAGTCCGTGGAGAAGGACATCATGCTTGGCAGAGCACTGGGTCAGCAGAAAAGAGGAAGATCCTCAACGATGTGGACTGACACAGTGGCTGCAACAATGACCTCAAGCATAACAAAGATTGTAAGGATGGTGCAGGACCGGGCAGTGTTTTGTTCTGTTGTGCATAGGGTCGCTATGAGTTGGAACCGACTCAATGGCACCTAACAACAACAACAAGAAATTAAACTAATACATCCTAGATTTCAGAAATAATGTCCTTGGACTTGTAAAAATGTGAACATAATTCATCAAATTTTAAGTTTATTTTAATCATTTCTGAAATGAAACTCAAAACTGTGATCAGCTTATCCTTACTGTCCAACCAAAAACCAAACCCATTGCCTTCAAGTTGATTCCAACTTATAGCGACTTTATGGGACATGGTAGAACTGCTCCATAGGGCTTCCAAGTAGCATCTGGTGGATTCAAACTGCCGACCCTTTGGTTAGCAGCCATAGCACTTAACCACTATACCACCAGGGTTTCCTTACTGCCCAGTAATGAGTATTTTACAGTCAAGGAAACAATCAAAATTTTGTATTAGATATTTCTTTATGCTAAAACAATTACGGTCAATATTCAGGTTAATATTATGGTCATAAAGATAAATTGAAATAAATAAATAATATGTAAATTGTTGCAAAATCGTAATGTCCACTACAACCTTGGTCACTACGTTCACAGTTATCCTCTTTCTATTAGCTTCATGTGTTCCTTACAAGCCACAGCTCAAATATCTCCTTCTCTTTTTTATATTCCTCAAATGGGCAAGGTATTTCAATCTATGCAAAAGTTTTATGAAAGCCAGATTTTCAATTATTTCTAAGAAAAAAATTCCTTGGATATTCTACAAATATCTTAAACTTATATAAACCAAACACATCAATTTTTTTAATCCCCTTCTCCTTGTGTTTCCTACAGTAATCCATTCATTCAGTAAACTTTTAAGTACATACTAGGCATCAGAGATATAGTATTGGTTGAGATGGACACACTCCCTTTTTCCATGCAGCTTACATTCTAATGTAAGAGAATTAAATAACAAATTACACTTTCAATTATTTAGTTTCCTTCATGGGTATCCTACAAAAGAGGAATAAAAGATGCTGTGAGAGTGTTTTGACAGGAAATTTACCTGGTCTTTCGGAAATGTGAAAGCTTCGTAAGTTATGTTTGAGTTGAGTGTGGAAGGATTAACTAAGAGGACAGAGTAGTTTGGCCCATTGGATGTGGGAGCGAGTGGAGTGAGGAAGCTCTGGGAACAAACTCTCTGAAAACTGTTTCCAAGATCTCAAAGGCTAGGTCTTTGTAGCCTGCTGGGTCAGCCTGTTGACAAGTAAGCCATGTCTTGCAGCAGCCTCTCGGGAAGCCAGAGAGTGGGCACTCTGTCCTCCCCTGGGATGCCTGTAAGCAGAGTTGCCCCTCACATCTTAGGGTCTGAGGACCCATACGCAGCGTGGTTTGGTTTTCTAACTATCCTCAAGGTTGCCTTGCCTTTGCCCTGTTCCACCTCTCCCTGCCCCTATTAAGTGAGTACCACTGGGGGCAGGTCCCCTTTGTCCCCTTGTAATCTTGGTGATAAATTTGTATCCATCTTGTCCAGGATCTTCTCTGGCAATGGTTAAGTGGATCTTCCATAATCTGGGTTCTCACATTGAACTCTCTTCTCTTACTGGAAAGGTAACTGGTCTCATTAAAAACAATTGCCTTTTCTACAACCCTTTATAGTTGCGAACACTTTCACACGCGTTATGCTATTTAAGGTGTCCCTGGGTGATGCAGAAACTCTGGTGGCATAGTGATTAAGTGCTACGGCTGCTAAGCAAAGGGTCGGCAGTTTGAATCCACCAGGTGCTCCTTGGAAACTCTATAAGGCAGTTCTAATCTGTCCTATAGGGTCGCTATGAGGTGGAATCGACTCGATGGCACTGGGTTTGTTTTTTTTTGGTTCTGGGTGGTGCAAGCAGTTAAGTGTTAGACTACCACCCGAAAAATTGGCGGTTCAAACACACCCAGGGTTGAAAGACAGTCATGCCAATTGGCTTATAAAAGATAACAGCCTTGAGACTACTACAGTGCAGTTTTACTCTGCACACATGGAGTTGCCATGAGTTGGAAATGACTCGACAGCAACCAACAACAGCATTTTACTTGGTTCTTACAATAAAGCTTTGAGAAAATATGGTTCACCATCCTCATCTTACATTGAGGAAACTGTGCTTTAGGCATGTTAAATGACTTGCTCTAGGTCCTGTAGCAAGTGAATTCCAGAGTTAAATTTAAATTTTATGCTTTTTTCAGTATAACAGGTTGCTAAGACAACTGATACGCTAATGGCTTACTTGTTGTACTTTGTCAGCAATGCTTGCATTTTTAAAGGACATGATCAGAGAAGGTGGCATATCTCTAATTGTGATGCTCTGTTTATTGCCAGGACAGGGGCTCTAGAACACAGTGATTCAGGGAGCAGTCACTTACTCTAGGTCCTAGAGTCCTAAGATCTAGGACATGGTTAGTTATGATAAAAATATGATCCATGATCACAAACTATGCTATACTAGGTGGTCAGACCATAATCAGGGCCTTATTAACACTACTCTCACTCAATTAAATAATCTTTGCAAAGTTGACAAGATACAGGTTTTTGTCTTTGGTTTCCCCTGGATAGGCTGACCTTACACCAAAATATTGACAATAAGTATAGTTTCTCTCTCTAAGATTGTCATGGATCTCAGACCAAAAGACAGAATTTCGGAGTCAGAGACATTTTATATAAAGCAAAAAAAGTGGGACAGATTTTTAGGTGACTGACTGGTATAGCGTCAGTGTTAGCAAAAGCATAAATTTTGTTCAGATGCACTTGCCAATGACTGTAAACCTTAATCTCGTTAATCTCATGTGGTACAGGCTCTCTGAGCAGAGTATAGCAAACAAAAATAATTATTCAGGAATTCCAATATTTTGTGTTCTCTCAAGAAAAAACCTGAAAGGGATCGAGTATATAATCCTTAAAACCTGTTGCCATCGAGTGGAATTCCAACTCATAGCAACCCTATAGGACAAGGTAGAGCTGCCCCATAGTTTCTAAGGAGCACCTGGTGGGTTTGAACTGCCAACTTTTTGATGAGTAGCCAAGCTCTGAATCACTGTGCCACCAGGATTTCCTCATACTCCTTAGCACTTTTTATAACCCCTTTACCTCCCTCCCTAATCCTCTCACATTGCACAGCACTTTATACCAGCTCACATGGCACGGGTTTTTCTCTTTTTCTTCCTCTCATTTTTCCAGAGCTTTTACTAAGATTAACCTAGCACCTCTCACTAAGTCCTTTTTTCTTCCATCTCATGGCTCTCAAATATTGTCTTTACCTTCCAGTTTCCCAATTTTGCATAAAAAAAAAAGAAAGAAAAAAGAAAATAAGGCATTTCTCTACCCATGGTGTTTTTATGCATGTGAACGAGGTTGGAGAGACATTTTCTGTATCAGGTAGAGGGTAGGTATGTTATGTTATGAATTTATGTTAAGAATTTGATACTCAGTGTCTTTTATGTTTTTTGTCTACATCCTACCAATCCTCCAAAGCCCACTTCAAGTACCAAACTCTCTATCTTCAAGTCAGGCATCAGCTACTTCACTTGTACTTTTAACTACATTTTTCCATCATGGTTAGTAATATTCAGCCTTTCCCTTTCAACTCAATCATTCCCATGGACTATTATATATTACTCAGACTTTTTCTCCATTAAAACAAAACAAAACAAAAAAAACTTTGTTTAATCCCACAGTATCTTCAGCTCCTATCCTGGCTCCCCTAAACGAATAGCCAAATTTTCTAAATCCCTTTTTTTTTTTTAAATCACATGCTCCATTTTATCGTTTTTGCTTTACCTTTTAACTCACCATGAGTGAGCCTTTCTACTCATAATGCAACTGAAACACTTCATTGGGAAGTGAGCAATGGCCTTTATGTTTGCTTAATCCACTGAGAGTTTTTCAGTTTTTGTCTTACTTTACCTCTCACCTGCTGTACTGTTTTTAAGGCATCATCCTCCCTTGGGTTTCATAACCCAACACTGAACCACTATTTCCTCTACTTCTCTGACTATTTCTTCCCTGCCTTCTTCTCAGGCCTCTTTTTTACACAGACGTTAATGCCAGCTTTCTGCCAGGTTCAGTCAGACAGAGACCTAAAATGTATCACCCATAACTGCTTTGGATATCAGACATATATACCCAAATGCCTACTTGGCATTTCCACTTAAACATCGCAACTCATCATGCCTAATTGGAACTTATAATTTTTTTTCCACCACTATCATCACTCTTTTTTACTGTTACTTATCTCATTGAATGGCACCATCAGCCAGTTTGCTACACAAGCCAGAAGTCAATACTCTTTCTTAAAAGTGATTTATTACTTAACTACAAAAATACAAGCAACCTAATAAAAAATGGGCAAAGGACTGGAACAGAAAAAGGATATCCAAATTACCAACAAGCTCATAAGAAGATACTCAGCGTCATTAACCATTAAAAAATGAAACTCGTTGCCGTCGAGTCGATTCCAACTCATAGCAATCCAATAGGACAGAGTAGAACTGCCCCACAGGGTTTCCAAGGAGCAGCTGGTAGATTCAAGTTGCCAACCTTTTGATTAACAGTTGTAGCTCTTAACCACTGTGCCAAGAGATGCAAATCAAAACCACAATGAGATACCATCTCACCCCCATTAAAATTCCGTAAAAGGAAAACAGCAGATGTTGATGAGCTTGTAGAAAAACTGGAACCCTCCTCCAAGGGGAGTATAAAACGGTACCCTCTGTAGAAAACAATCTGGCAGTTCCTCAAAAAGTTGAACATAGAACTTTCATGTGACTCAGCAATCCTGATTCTAGGTATATACCCAGAAGTGAGAGCAAGAATGGATACAGAAACCTGTACACCAATGTTCAGTGCAGTACCTATCAGAGTAGCCAAAAGCTGGAAATAACCAAAATGTCCATCTACAGGTGAATAGATAAACAAAATGTGGTATATAAACCCAACAAACCCACTGTGGTTGAGTTGTTTCCAGCTCATAGTGACCCTATAGGACAGAGTAGAACTGCCCCATAGGGTTTCCAAGGCTGTAAATCCTTATGGAAGCAGACTACCTCATCTTTCTCCCATGGAGCAGCTGGTGAGTTCAGACTGCTAACCTTTTGCTTAACAGTGTAGTGCATTAACCACTGCGCCACCAGGGCTCCTACATGTTATATACTCAGTTATAAAGAGATACAAGGCCTTAATGCATGCCACTACATGGATGAACCTTGAAAACACTACACTGAGCAAAATAAGTCAATCCCAAAAGGCCAAATACTATTATGATCTCACTTATATGAAATAAGCAAATACATAGAAACCAAAGATTATTAGTGGTTACCAGGGGTTGTAGGGAGAGAAACACTTAGAGGGACTTAAGTTTATGTTAATGGTGGTGGAATGATTTGCAAAAGGATAGCGAGAATGAGCGCGCAACTTGGAGAAGGAACTTGAAGAATGTAATCAATGTCACTGAATTGTACATGTAGAAGTTATTGAGATAATGTATGTTGTTTTGTTGTGTGTAATTTCAATACAATAAAATTATTTTTTATTTTAATCAACTTTATTGAGTTATCGTTTCCATAAAAAAAATCCATATATTTTTAGTGTGCAGTTTAATGAGTTATGACAGTGTGTAAGCCCATTAAGCCACCACTCAGGCAAGATATAGAACATTTACGTCACTCCAGAAAAGTTCCTAGAAAACTTTGTCATGAGTCCTTCTGCCCCAGGCAACTACTTATCAGATTTCTCTCTCTCTCTCTATTTTGCCTATTCGAGAATCTCACAGAAATGGAATCACATAATGCAGTTTTTTATTTATAGCAATTTTTACACAAAATTTACCTGAAATTCATCTACATTGGGTTTTTTTTTATTTGTTTCTTTTCTTTTCTTTTGTTTTATGCTGAGTAGTACTCCACTAAATGAGAATACGATTTTTTCATTCATTCATCTGTTACTGGACATTTTGATTGTCTCCAGTTTTTGTTTTTATTTTTTCTCTTTTAAATAAAGCTTCTATGAACATTTATGCACAAGACCTTGTGTGGACACATATTTTCACTCCTCTTGAGTAAATGCTTATATTTACCCAAGAGGCAAATGGCTGGGTCATATGGTAAGTCTGTGTTTACCTTTATGTATAACAACCAGCTATTTTTCCAAATTGGTTGAACAATTTTACATTCCCATCAGCAATGTGTAAGAATTATAGTTGTTCCACATACTTACCAACACTTGCTATTAGCAGATATATATTTTTTTCATTTTAGCCATTGTGTAATGGTACATAGTGATATTTCATTAAGGTTTAATTTGTGTTTGTCATATCACCAATGTTGCTAAGCATTTTTTCATATACTTATTTATATATATTCTTTTGTAAGGTGACAGTTGTCCTGAGATGGTTGGAATCTAGTCGTCATTTGGAACATCTCACTTTTTTCACACACCATTTCTCCAATAACAGAGAATCCTGACTATGTTACCCAGTAAATATCTTTCAAGTCTTCTCTGTGCTCTCCTTGTCCACTGCCACTTCCTTAGATCATCAGGCTAATATTATCTCTACTCTGGAATATTTCAATATCTTTGCAACTAGTGTCTTTGTATTTCCTTTTCTGCCTTTCAGTACATTCTCAAGTGTACAGTATAACCCATAACCCATTGCCATCGAGTCAATTCCAATTCATAGTGACCTTTTAGGACAGAGTAGAACTGCCCTATAGGGTTTCCAAGGAGTGGCTGGTGGATTCAAACTGCTGACCTTTTGGTTAGCAGCCAAGCTCTTCACCACTGTGCCACCAGAGCTCCATACAATATAGATGTTCTATTTCAAACTCTTCAAGCACGTTTCTTTGTTTCCCCTAGGAATCAGCCTCACCTGGCACCATGTGACACCATTTTTGTAAGCCAGTCATGCTGGTCTTTTAGTACTTTAGATGTGCCACCCTCTGTTCAGTCATCAAGCTTTTACATACTCTCTTCCCTCTGTCTGCTTTTCTTCTCTCTCAAACCCCTTGCTTGCTTGGCTCCTTCTCAGCCTTCAAATATGACTACGTATCATTATTATTTACTCAGAAAATTCTTCCCTGAGCTCCCTGAACAAGTCAAATATCCCTGTCCTATTCTTTCACTGTTGCATATACTTTTCAAGTGTAGAACTTACTGCAATGAGGATTCTACATTTATTGTGTGATTCTCTTGCAGTAAATATCCATTTTCTCCACTGCATCATTATCTATTGACTCTGCTCCATGAGTGTAGACAGCATGCTTGTTCTTGCTCTTTCTTCTATCCTCAGTGTACATTACAGTGTCTTACTCTCAGCAGCTACTCAATAAATATTTGTTAACTGAATGATCAAATGAATGGGTATTAAAAGAGATATCTGAAACTAATTTTTTTTTTTTTCTGTAGGCGTTAAAGAAACCTGAACTGCTTTTATACAAAAGTGGCAAGATTTTTTTTGAAGTTGTCAAGAGCAGGTGGAGATGAGAACTGAAGTGAGAGCCCCACAGCATTTTGGGAGCCTGGACCAGGAATTGGCTGAAGTGGTCAATGAATTTTTAAAAACTGGGGTGTCAATCTGTTTGCATGTTTAAATGCAAGGACACTTCATCTTTCTTAAAATTTATTCAAGTGTGCCACCCTGAGAAGGCCTTTGTTTGTGTGAGTTTACGTATCTGAGGGTATGTGCAGGAAGTTCGAGAAGGAAGCATGTTCTATTTGTTTGCTTCTATTTGGCAGTGATGAAGAGTTCAATTGAGGCAGGGAACTATAACCAACTTGACCACCTCAGTGTCAACGGTCTCTCCCCACCCATCATGGTATTTGAAGAAATACCTGCAAGGCCATTGAATTTTCCTTAATGAGATAAAATTGAGATTTGAGACAATCATATGTAAATCTTAAGGGTCAGAGTGTCCCAGCTAACAATTCTCTCCCCACTAGACTGTGAAATCCTGGAAGGGAGAGACCATATCTCATTCATATTTATTTCACTCGCTATAATTTGCACAATGCTTTGCATAATAATGTGCCCAATCGAATTGAAATTCTTTATTTCCTTGTTATAGTTTGCATAAAGGATTTTTGGTTTTGCCTTTTCAAAATGGAAATAAGGGAATAATAGGTATTACTTTTTGATTAGCTTTCTGTGGGGAAAATACCAGATTTTATTTTGAAATTGCCATAAGCAAACTTTCCAAACATGAAAGTCACTTGCCTACGGTGAGAAAGAGTTATAGCCTATTATGTTTGGGTCATACAATTCCAGAGGCATTGGGTTCAAAAAACAAAAACAGAAAGCTTATTATTCCTCACCCTTTCATGTAATTATGGTGACCCTTTTTGTGACATAGTTCTGGCCAATGAGACTTAAACGATAGTCTGCTGGGAACCGTGTGTATATATATACCAAAACCAAACATTTCCAGATATATGGAAACCCTGATGGCGTAGTGGTTAAGATCTACAGCTGCTAACCAAAAGGTCTGCAGTACAAACCCACCAGGCGCCCACTGGAAACACTATGGGGCAATTCTACTCTGTCCTATAGGATTGCTATGAGCCAGAATCAACTCGACAGCAATGACTATAGTGAATGTATACATATATGGGGAGCATGGTTATAGATTCACTGTCATTCTTTGTAACTTTTTTCTTTGTGCCAGTAATACTAAGGGTGATGTGTGAAACATAGCAGACTGTGAACATGAGAATGGAACAATTTTCTAGGAATGGTAACAGAAATATGGATGGTTGCATGAAGACACTGTAGAACCACTTCGCTAGACCTGGACTCCTACCTGTGGACTTTTTGTTGTATAAGGAAAAAAAATGTACCTTCTTTAGCTATGCTTCTGTGGGTAAGTTCTTTTTAAATGCAGCTGAAAGAAAGCCTAACTGAAAAATACTTATTTCCAGATTTTTGTTCAGGCATCCAGTCCTTCCATATGGTGCCCATGTGCTTCAGGGAAATTCCACCTGAGCACCAGTGAGACGCCCTAGTTGGCCTAAACCAATCTTACTTCTATTTTCCATGTCGTGGTCAGAAACGGACCTGTTATTTACTAAGCCCAACCAAAGCAAAGCCATTTCAGGACTCTTGCTTGGAAAACTGGAAGAGAAATTTACTCTCTCTCCCCTGAGCATGAATAAGGAAGCACAGAGACCCGGTCACTAGTATCAGTCAACCTGTTGGTGTGAGGATTACTAGCCTTTTGAAGAAGCTGACACTAGAGATTACAGAGCAGAGTGGATCTGGATTGTTGATAACATTACTGAGGACAATCGAGGTGCTCCAAAGTCCCTTTATTTTGTTTGTTTGTGATTTCCAATTATGTGAGACAATGTCTGTTGCTGTCAGTTGCCATTGAGCCGGCTCCAATTCATGATGACCTATACAATATAACAGAAGAAAATGTTGTCCGGCTCTGTGCCATCTTCATGACTATTGGTATGTTTGAGTTGGCTGTCGTGGCTGCTGTGGGACAATAAAGCGCATTAACTGTTTAAACAAATTTAAGTTGGATTTTTTATTAGTTGCATCATATGTTCCATGGGTGGTAAAGGATACTAACTTCAGTATTCTGATACCTAATCCTTCTCTTTCATATACTAAATCCATTGCCATCAAGTCGTTCAAGCTCCTAGCAACCCTATAGGACAGTGTGAAAAAAACGGCCTCATTGGGTTTCCAAGTCTGTAAGTCTTTTATGGAAGCAGACTGCTGCTTCTTTGTCATGCGGAGGAACCACCAGCCTTTTAGTTGGCAGCCTAGCGCTTAACCACTGCACCACCAGGGTTTCTTCTCTTTCATATACCTATGTCAAAGAATCTAGCATAGAACTTAATTTTAAAAGATGGTATCGATGTATATTTAGGGTCAGAAGGCTGATCAGGAGTCACTAGGCTTGACTCCAAAGCAAATAAAAGGATAATAAGCAAAATAAGACATGGTTCTAATCTTTGAAAATGTGGCAATGTCATCAGCTCTCCATATATAGGAAAGGGTGTGAGCAATTCTCTCTGAATGGAAATGGAGATGGCTTTTCAGAGATAGTGATGTTTGAGCTCAGCCTGAAAAGATGAATAAAATTTGCTAGATGGAGAAGAGGGGGAAATGCTTTGCAGTCAAGAGATCAACTTATGCAAAGATAGGGAAGTAGGAAAGCATGATATTCTGAAGGATAAAAAAGGAGTTTGGTATGACTGGAGGAGAATAAGGTCTCTTGTGTTTTGTATGGAATCAAAACTGGAATAGAAGTCTTCAGCCAGATTATAACCATATATATCATGGTAAGAAATTTTATTTTGTTTTAGCAACGTATTGAATGGTCACGTTTATTTGTTGGCAAAAACAAAGGATAATTTTAATAGCAGTATGAGAAATGCATAAGTGCATAAGAGATGTGAGGGAGTGAAGGCAGGAAGACCAGCTAATTCTCATCATCAGTAATCCAGATGGAAAGCAAAAGGCTAGAACTACAATAGTAGGGCAATTCCTTGAGAAGAATTAATTGGATTTCATGGCTCCTACCCTCCCAGTGAAGGGCAAGGAAGAGTGATTCTTCTGAAATTCTTTCCAGAAAGAAGTTAGGGTAAGGGCTAACCTGATTGACAAAAGGAATCGAGACTCTGATTCTAATCTAAAATGTAGTTGCCAAAATTAGGACATATAGACCTGGGAGCTGAGAAGAAACCATTTGTTAAACTGAAGAAGGAAGTCCAATTGGCTACTCAGAACTAAAGGGGCCAGATGTACAAATTGAGAGTGAGGTTCTAGATCCAGGAATCAAAGGGCAAGACTGATGTACTTAGAATAGGTAGGGCTGGGCCTAGGACTTGGAACTCTGTGTATGACTGGGCTCTATGTGTAAGCTGCGGTGCTGTTCTTCAGAAGGCGAGCTATACCAGGCTTAAAAATAATGGTAAGGATTCTAATTTTAGATACTGGTAGGTGATGCTGCTATTCAACAAATTAATACTGAAATTTTGGGCTGTAGTAAAAAAAAAAAAAAAGTTTAATTTGGGTTACAGTGAATTTAAGGCACCTTTAAGACTGTCGACAAGTAAATAATTGAGAAAGACCTGGCGATCTGCTTCCATAAAGATTACAGCTCATTAACAACTTGCAGTATACGGATGACACAACCTTGCTTGCTGAAAGTAAAGAGGACTTAAAGCACTTACTGATGAAGATCAAAGACCACAGCTTTCAGTATAGATTACACCTTAACATAAAGAAAACGAAACTCCTCACAACTGGATCGATACTCAATATCATGATAAATGGAGAAAAGGTTGAAGTTGTCAAGGATTTCATTTTACTTGGATCCACAAGTAATGCCCATGGGAGCAGCAGTCAAGAAATCAAACAATGTATTGTATTGGACAAATCGGCTGCAAAAGACCTCCTAATAGTGTTAAGAGGCAAAGATCTCGCTTTGAGGACTAAGGTGCACCTGACCCAAGCCATGGTATTTTAAACCACCTAATTTTTTTAATATGCATGCAAAAGTTGGACAATGAGTAAGGAAGACCTAGGAAGAATCAATGCCTTTAAATTGTGGTATTGGCAAAGAATACTAAATTGACCATGAACTGCCAGAAGAACGAACAAATCTGTCTTGGGAGAAGTACAGCCAGAATGCTTTTTAGAAGGGATGATGGCAAGACTACATCTCACGTCCTTTGTACATGTTATCAGGAGGGACCAGTCTCTGGAGAGGGACATCATGCCTGGTAAAGCAGAGGGTTACCAAAAAAGAGGAAGATCCTAGGTGAGATCAGCTGACCTGGTGGCTGCAACAATGGGCTCAAACATAGCAACGATTGGGAGGGTGGCTCAGGAGCAGGCAGTGTTTTGTTCTGTTGTACATAGGGTTGCTATGAGTTGGAACTGGCTCGAAGGCACCTAACAACAACAATATGTTCATTTCAATTGGGGAAAGCATCGGAGTGAATATACAAAACTGATTACGGGGATTGCTAAATGACTAAGTCCTATGTCACTGGTGTTAGTTGACTGGCAATGGTGCTGTTTAGTAATAAGAAAAACTTAATGGGACCCAAAGTAGCACATTAATCATCTAATACATTTTAATAGTGTAGGCACATTGCATATTTGAAGGAATTTTGCTCTTTGAGTTTATCATCTATCACCCCAACAACCATCACCACGGTTAGCCTTATACTGAGGTGATAAGTTTTGAACATGTTCATTTGGGGGAATGAAGATTAGTTTTAATGAACTGCACAAATAGTTGCCTGGTTCAAGTAGGTTCAATTATTTTTTTAAATCAAATTAATAGCCCCTAATCTAGGCTATGGAACCCTGGGCTATGGAACCCTGGTAGGTCAGTGGTTAAAAGCTCTGCTACTAACCAAGAGGTTGACAGTTTGGATCCACCAGCCACTCCTTGGAAATCCTATGAGACAGTTCTACTCTGTCCTATAGGTTTGCTACAAGTCGGAATTGATTCAACGGCAAAAGATGAATCTAGGCTATCTACTTAAAAGGAAGAAATTAAAGCAAAAACAAACTTTCCAAAATCTACTTTGAATCAACTAGAACATGTTTATCACAGTATTAAAATTTTATGTATTTTTAATCAGTCAAAGATTTCAAAAATCAAGAAGAAAAATGCCTGTCTCCAAATTTCAAATAGAAACAAATTTAACATAATGCTGTGATACATTGAGTTGATTTCAACTCATATCGAAGCTATAGGGCAGAGTAGACTGCCTCACGGGGTTTCCTAGGCTGTACTCTTTACTGGAGCAGATGGTCAGGTCTTTTCTCCCTCAGAGCTGCTCGGTGGGTTTGAACTGCCAGCCTTTTGGTTAGCACCTGAGTGCTTACCCATTGTGCTACCAGGGCTCCTTTTGACAATATAACCAAAACCTGTTGCCATCAAGTCAATTCCAATTCATAGCGACCCTATAGGACAGAGTACAACTGCTCCATAGGACTTAAAAAGCTTTTGGGAGCTGACTGCCAAATCTTTCTGTGGCAAAGCTTCTAGTGTATTCAAACCTCCAAACCTTTCAGTTAGCAAGCAAACACTTTAACCCCTGTGCCACCAGGGCTCCTTTTTCACACAATAGGGCAGCCTATCACTTGCTTCTCTCTTTGTGATAGGAACTCTTTGTGTGTGTATGTGTGTAGTTTGTGAAGCATATGTGTGTGAGGGCAATATGTATTTACAGAATTTTTTTTTTTTTGATCACTGACTAAAACAGACAGGACAAAAACGAGCATGTTCAGTATTTAAGCCAAAGAGTATTAGAAGAATGGAGCTAAATACTTATCTGAATTATAAGTTATCATATACCTCAGCTTCATTCAGAATAGATAAATCCATATCAAACTCTACGGAATTTCAAGAAGCCCGGAAGGAAAATCAGTGTGCTTACTTACTCCTTTTCAATCCATTCATCACCACAGATTTATAAAGGACAAGGCTGTATGGCAGATGCTGTGGGAGCTTCAGGGATGACTACAGTAAGACACCTTTATCTTCCTCAGGAATCGATAGTAAGAATCCCTGACATCAAACTTTAATGGTAACAATAGGCTTAACTGACTACCTGGAAAAAGCCGTAACCTCAAAACAATACCCCCAAAGAAAACGCTTATGTATTAATCAGAGGTGACGGCAGAGTCAGACAGTGGCCCGTGATTCTGGGGGTGCAGCTCACGCCTACAGCTCTCAATTCGTGTTCTCCTGTTCGAAAGTTACAATCTTAAAAAAGAATACTAGTCGATTACAGTTTGAGAAAACCAAAGAAAAAAGTAAGGACAAATGCTATTTCGGTAAGAAGCTATGGATGGTCTCAGGAAATCGGAAGCCAAGAATTTATGAAATGGTCAGTGCTGAAGCTATTCACTAATAAAGGGCTTAACTAGAGATGTGAAAGCTGAAAACCTAAATTGTGTCGAAATGTGCATACGGACCCCAATTTGGAAGGCTAGAGTTGGAAAATGTTTTCCCTCAAAGTAATGAGCCTGGCTGCACCCACAGGACCTCCATTTGCCTTGAAATCTCAGAAAATGAAATAGTAAAGGGAGTTTGCAGAAAGTTGAACCTAAGGAACACTTCTCTTCCTTAGGAGAGAAATATATAACAGTACAAGCATAATCAGTGCATGTACTGTGACTCACAATTTTATTCCTAGGTATGTACTCAACTAAACGCACTAAAAGAGATACAGAGGAACGTCCATAGTTGAACTGTATCTAACCCCAAACTGAAAATAATTCAAGTGTTCATCAGCACGAGAATGGGCAAATGCACTGATACTCACGTATATACCATGAGACGATATGATAACATGCAGTGAGAACGGACAAACTGTAACTCCACTTAACACGAAAGAATCCCACAAAGTAGAGCAACTCGAACAAGACACAAAAGAATACATACAGTTCTATTTACATAAAGTTCAAAAACAGACATTAATCCACGGCAGCCTATAGTATTAGAAGTCAGATGCTGCCGATGGATCCATTTTTTACGGCCTTTCTGGCTAGGGTCTTACAGCTTCCACCAAAATCCGGGGTAGGACTAGGCAAACGAGGGCTCGTGGGCCTCCAAGGGGATTGGTCAGTTCGCTATCTCGCTAGCCTTAAAATGGCTCATCCAGAGCGGGGAAGAGAGGAGCTCACAACCACCAAGAAAGAAAAGCCAGGAGTGAAGTGTGTCTTTTGGGCCTGGGATCCTTGTGCTGAGACCCTCCTAGATCCAGGAGAGAGAGAGGGGCTGTAAGGCTGAAGACCGTGAGGTGGAAGCGAAAGACAGCGGGAGTCAGGAGACCTGAACAAGATGGCTGCGGTGGGGCATCCAGCCCACAGAGCAGAAAGCAGAGTGCCTTCCCACTGAGGCTTGCTGGCGGAGGAGGCTTGCTGGCGGCAGACCCACAGAGCTAGAGCTGAGCGCCTTGGGACTCAGGCTTACTGGAGGACTGGGGTGCCTAGGGTTCCTATGGCCGAGCTAAGAGAGCTTTGTAACGCTCGCCAGAGCAGGACAGAGGCACAGGACTAGAGAGAGGCGTGTATGCAGGCACGGCTGAGATGAGGCTGTCCTGATGGAAGAACTGTATCCTGAGTGTTCCTCAACCTGAATTGTAACCTCTTACTTCCCTAACAAATGCCAAAATTGTGAGTATAGTCTGTGAGTTCTGTGTGGCAGTTGCATGAAATTATTGAACCCAGCAGAGAAGTGGAGAGTGCCTTGGGAAGGAGGGTTGGAGGCTGGTGTCAGAATCAGTAAAGATGGCGGAGAGAGGAGGTGTGTCTGACCTCTGCCTCAGAGGAATCGCCTTGGGGTGTTCACCTTGATTCTCCTTCCCTCTCCTGAGGTTAGGGGAGGTCAGATGCCGCTGCCACGCCGTTTTTACGTCCAGATAGTGTCAGTGATTGGGAGAGGGTACCAAAGTGGCTTACAGGGTGTTGGTGGTGTTCAATTTCATGAATTGGATGGCAGTTACATGGTGTGTTCATTTGGTGGTTATTCATATAATTCATCAAGTTGCAAATTTATTACCTGTTCGCTTTTATTTATGTTGTACTTTGGTTTTTTTAAAAAAAAGTTTAAAAATGAATGAGAGAGTTCGACAAGCATGGAAAAGGTTATGAGTGTTTCATCTGAAAATTCTGAATAAAGTGATCTCGGGTTCCCAGCAGAAACTTAAGTTTTTGACATCCTTTTATTTATATATAAAGCTCATGTTACATAATTTAAAAGTTTCAAAATGATATTTAGCTAAAAGTAATAGCCCTCTGCTTTTCCTCTACCCAGCTTCCCTGCCCAGGGTCAAGTTTCCTGTTGAATTTTCACAAAGGTAGTAATTCATTTAAAAGCATGTATGTGTGAGACAGAAACGGCAGCATACTAAGTTCTTTTGCACATCTGAGTTTTTTTTTTCAACAATTTAACTTGAAAAATAATTACTGATTTTTACTAGTTACTAATAGACACTCGGAAACTCTGGTAGCATAGTGGTTAAGAGCTACGGCTGCTAACCAAAAGGTCGGCAGTTCGAATCTACCAGGCGCTCCTTAGAAATCGTATGGGGCAGCTCTCCTCTGTCCTATAGGGTCACTATGAGTCAGAATTGACTCAACTCCATGGCAACAAGTTTTTAACAAAAATGGACACTTAGCATTCCATTGTATGAATGTACCAGAATGTATTTTACAATACCCCAGTAATAAACACTTAAGATGACTCTAGTCTTTGGGTATTTCAAATAATGTCACTTTGTGCATATATACATATGTTATAGCATAAATTTCTAAATTGGAAATCATTCACCCAATAAACTTTTTTGAGCTCTTCCAACGTGACAAGTACTGTTGGAGGTACTAGAGCCTCATCAGAAAACAGACCAAAATGCTAATGAGGAGAAGGTGACAAATACATAGTATAGTCAAGATTTCAATGTATTTTAGAATGTAGTAAGTGTTATGTAAGAAAAAAAATGAGCAGATAGGTGGGATCAGAAATGCTGGGGGATGAGGAGGAGGTGGTGCTTAGGGTAGGCCCTACTGAGAAGGTGATATTTGAGCAAAGATTTGAAGATGACAGATTTAGCCAGTGGCTCTCTGGGGCCCAGGCTGAGTGAGCAGGCAGCGCATGGCAGTGAGGCAGGAGTTTGGCTGGTGTGTTTGAAGAACAGGAAGTTGATCTGTGGGCTGATGTGAAATAAGAGGGGTAGTAATAAGAGATGAGATCAGAGGGGTCTGGAAGGATCTGGATCATGATGGAACATTGGAAGGACATTGGCTGTCTCCCTGAGAGAAATGAGGATCCTGGTATATGAGCTAAAGCAGTATTCCTAAGTATGGAACGTGGAGCTCCAAAACTCAGAGAGGCCTACCACATGGTATACTTCCCTCTTTGTGGTGGGAGGCAAGGTGCAATAATTTACTTTTACTTTGTATCATATGCCCTGACCTCTGGACCGCTAACGTTTTTACTGAAGTGGCATGCTCCTGAATTTTTGTGGGGTTTATCTAGAGTAAATGTGGATTGTCAAGGCTTCCAACAGTCTAGTCACTTCTTGCTAACTTAGCATGATGTCATCTATAGCTGATCATGTGATATTCTGCAAGACATTTAGATAGCCCAGATCTCTTTGGATTGTATTATGACTGGTGTTGGAGAAGTCACATAGCTCAGGGAGAGAATTATAAATATAAACTGTTGTCAGTTTCATATAAATATAAACATTCTGATCCACTCTTCTGATAGAGATGGGAAAAAACATATTTGCCAAATAAATGCCCTCATACCATGTACCTGCAGCCGGGGGTAGATTAACCAGTAAGCAAGGTATGCACGAGGTTGTGTTTAATTTATCTGTAGTCCACAATTTCACATGGGGCAAAATTGTGCACCACAAATTAGTAAGTAAACCCCTGCATACCTTGCTTTTTGAGTAATCAGTTTCTGCTTGCAACCAGGTTAATCTGCTGTAGCATCTAGCATGACACTCCAACTGATGATAACAATTTCTTCCAGAATCAATCATGTTTCTCCATAATTGCCAAACTAGTGAATTAAATGGAGATATGATGGAAACCACTACTCCTGTATACTTTAGCTCAAGTGTGCCACTAGTTTCTGCCATCATACCTGGAATGAAATACTCTTTTTTTTTTTTTTTACAATTGTGCCTAGTATTAAAGGGTAGGGGTGGGGAGTGTCCTTCAGAGGCTTAATTGGCCTTTGTGCAATGATATGTCAACTGCACAGGGCAGAGACCCAATATGGGGGTTACACCAAATGCCCAGTATATCTTTCCCAAATATATATTCAGGGTCCAGGGAAATGATAACCTGGTGAGTCTGCACACACAGTGGATCCACTGTGAGCTGGAGTTGGCGAAGGCTGCGTTTATTACCCAGGCCCATGTGCCCCACTCTAACAGGAGGGTAGTGAGAACTCCGAAAGTCTCTGAGTTTTATTAAGTCAGACTCTATGTTCAACCATCCCTGAAATGTTTGGATATTCTTTTTTCCCTACTGTGCAGATACCCAAGAAAATATCCATAAATCCCTTTAAGGAAGGGATGGGAGAATCATTCCCATTCCTAATTGCCATGGTGCTTCAGGATCCTTCCTCTTGGGAAATTAGCCTTCTCTCCAACCAATGGGTCTTGGGTCTAAAAACTGGCTCAGGTCTGGAAACGGGGCAAGGGGCAGACTGTACTCAGCTTCCAGGTCGTCTATTCTTGATTTCTTCTGATTGTACACATAATGTCCTTGTTGGCTACCCATGTATTTTTCTTCCTGGGATGCTGTGTTCTATGAATCATCCTCATAATTCATAGTTCTTGGCTGCCATTCTAACTTTTCCAGGCATGATGATAACTGCATTCACCTCCTTTCTGATATTTAAACACTGCTACCTGGCCTCTGTTTTTCCAGTGTCCTGTCATAGTGACCCTAATTCTGAAATGATTTCAGCTACCATCAGTCCTGGTTACAGAGGAGAACAACCACAACCATTGAACATCTTTATGATGTTGGTGTCTCGCCTGACCATGCATTCCTTCTGATATTGGTACAGAGTGAATCCTCCAGACCTCCCCATTGACCATAACCACCTGGTGAGTATTCTCATTTTGAGGAGTATATCCATTCCAGCACCCCCGTTTCCCTGAATCTTTTAATCCTTCTGTCCATCGTCTGCCTTGCAATTCCAGCTTTTCAACTCATTTAGCAAGGGTCAACGCTTTGTCCCCACATCTAAAAACCACCCTGGTAGCAATTTCACACCATCTCTGAAGACTTTATCTTATGCTGAATTGTACATCTCTAGGGAAATTGCTTCTAAATCAAGAAACTCTTCCTTATAGAAACTTTTGTTTATCTCGTGTGTCAGAATTCTATTCTTTCCCAAACAGGGTTCTGACCTTGACATAGGCTTTGTCACATAGCTGATCTGCTTTGGTTGGGAGTTTAACCTTCTTTAGGACTTGGCTTAAGAGCTCAGGCTACTAACGAAAACGTCAGCAGTTTGAATCCACCAGCCGCCCCTTGGAAACCCTGTGGGGCAATTCTACTCTGTTCTATAGGGTCACTATGAGTTGGAACCAATTCCACAGCAGTGAGTTGGTTTTGGCTCTACTCGCAGAACTGGTGCCTAACCAGCAGTATTAGCATTGCCCGAAAACTTCTTAGAAATGCAAATTATCAGCAGAGGTTCAAACCAGAAGGAACTGGTTGGAAGCCCTGCCTAAAACCTCCCGTTGACCGGTGGACCCTCTTCCACCAGTGTTTTATCCGCATTTATCCTTAGTGAGAATTTCAACAATTGAACTGCAATCTTGTGCTGGGGGCTCTTTGAAGTCCACCTGCAGCAGTGATGGGGTCCTTATTACCAGTCGCACAAAGAGTGATCCAGTTCCAAAACTCCATCTTATCACCTTTATATTTGTTTGTAGTTGCTGTTCCTGGAACCAAAGTTCACAGGTTGGGTCCTCCAATAAGCAGTCTGTGAGATGGAGTTTAGCATGCATGACTTTTTTTTTAGTGATCGGCCCTGGAAGCAAGCAACACTTATAGAAAGGAGGAGAAGGAAGAAGGGTGGTCAGAGGACAGAGTAGCTGTGGCATAGCCCGTGCAACAGCTTCAGCAACTCAATAAGGAGATACAAAGTTGTCTCAAATTGGGCTAAAAAAAGCCTTTATCTAGTGTTGAAATCAACTTGATGGGAATGGGTTTGGTTTGGTTTTTTATTCCTATAGCATCACCTCAAACATTAAAGGATATGCCTCCTCCCCTCTTTCATTACCCTCTTCCCAAAAGCAGAGACTTTGGTCAAGGCAACTCTCTGGAGCAGAGGCAACCCCTGAGAGGAGCTGGCAGTAAACGGATGTCTGCTGACAAGTCTCCCAGCAGCTGGGAGAAGTCTGTCCTGGAAGAGGAAAATGGATGACATGTCTTTGTGTCCATCACACTATATTTAGGATTGAAATACTTTATTATCTTGACAAACTGCCCATCTGTTATTTAGTATTTTTCACTTATGGACATTGAAGTTATACAAATATCTTTTTATAGACCTCATCAGTAAAAAGTAGATTTCTGAAAACAATAGGAAAATATCTTCAAAATACTGAGGGAAAAGAATTGTCTACTTAAAATTTTGTATTTTTCAAAAGTGAAAGATGAATTAATGACTTTTTCAGAGAAATATTCATCCTGATAGAAAGAACTACTCAAGGATATACTTTGATAAAAATAAAATTTTTGAACCCATTAGGAAGGAGTAGAGTACAAAGAATAATGATGAACAAACAAATAGTGCGTGATTCTAAAAGGAAGACAAATATTTGAGGGTTTGGAATATTCTTTGAAATTTCTAATAAACAATGACATGAAGGACACAAGTGAACAAGATTAGATTTACCCATATCTATTGCCCTCAAGTCAATTCTGACTCAGCGACCCTGTAGGACAGAGTAGAACTGCCCCATAGGGTTTCCAGGGAGTGGCTGGTGGATTTGAACTGCTGACTTTTTGGTTAGCAGCCAAGCCCTTAACCACTGCGCCACCAGGGCTTCCAGATTAGAATTAATGAGTTCAAAGTTACTTTTGTTCCTTGATAAGAAGATAGAAACATTGATTAAATTATGACACTGTTAAGTATGTATTTAAAATTTAATGGCAATAATGAAAAACTACAGAAATAGAATGTTAACTGACAAAATAGTAAAAACAAAAACAAGAATAAATAATAAAGAAAGCTCTGTCCATGTATCGGAAACCAAAGAGAAATGAGGGAAGAAAAAAAAAAAGCAAAACATACACGGTAAGTAGAAATAACAGTTGGTAAAAAATAAGTCAAAATATATCAAAAGCCATAAATGTAAATATTTTAAAGTGTTATTCAGAATGTCACAGAATATTTTTTTAAATAATATTTGCTATGTACACTTTATAAGTGATACATCTGACATATAACAGAACAATTAAAATAAAGATATGCTAAGCAATTAAAAGCAAGGAAAATATAGTACTATTAACATCAGAGTTAAAAAGACAAACTCAAAAAGCTTTATTAGGTATAAAGATAGTCATTAATCAATAAAAAAATCAACAGAAAGATCTAAAAATCTTAAACATGTATGTTCCTAAGAATTTCATCTCAAAAATGTGAAAGAAAAATTATCAAAATTATATGAATAAAGGGAAAAAAATCTAGAATCTTAGTTAAAATTTTTTCACACTATTTTTAAAATGAATATTCTAGCTAATGAAAAAATATTTTAAGCAAAATTAATAAGCTTCATGTAATACTGATCTGATGGATATACACACAAAAAGAATATATTCTTTTCACACATAGACGGAACATTAAAAAAAAAATTTAAAAGACCACATATTTAACCATAGAGGAAGTTTCAGCAAAGAATCCAAAAAGAAAAAAAATATGTATATATAAAAAAAAAAAATGTATATATACATATATAAAAATATCATTCAGACCATGTACCTGGACCACAATTTAATAACATTAGAAGAAATCAACCACCAAAAATAGCAAAATTAAAAAAAAAAATTCCTCCCATACATTTGTAAATTTTAAAGTGCATTTCAAAGTATTACTGAATAAAGAAGAAATTACTATAAAAATTAGAAAATATTTAAAACTGAACAACAATGAAAACACTGCATTTTCAATTGAGTGAAGAATATATATCTCCTCTCCATTACTCTTTTTTTTTTTTCTCCATTACTCTAACAGCCTTCTAAAACAATCTCCCATCCACAATCCTTAATCACCTCAAAAAAATGACATAGAAGTCATTTTATTCTGGCTTTATTTCCCTTTTGAGATCATCCCTTTCCATCCATTTCCCTCCACCCTACCCTTAATGCCATGTTCAGCCACACTGACCCTCCTGAAATTGTCCAAAAGGGTCACCCTTCTCCCGTCATGTTATTTTCTCTTCCAGCAACGCTCTGCCTGTCCCCCTTGCCTGGGTGTTAACTTTACCTTTAGGTTTCAGTCTAGACTTCACTTCCTTCCTCTAGGACCCTTACCTGACTTCTCCAGAGAATGTTAGGGTCCTGTCCTAAGCTACCTTATAACCACTGACCGTTTAGTCACCTGTCTTTCCTCAGTAGACTCTAACTCTTTACAATCCCTGTCTGTCTTAGGATTGGTTCTCTAGAGAAGGAAAACTGGTGAAATGTATACATATATATAGAGAGAGATTTATCTAAAGAAAAGGGTTCACAGTTGTAGAGGCTGGCAAGTCCCAAGTCTGCGGGTCAGGTATCAGCCTGGAGGTTTCTCCTAACTCACGTAGCTGCAGGGGCTGACGAACCCAAAATTGGCAGATCAGACAACAAGCTGCTAGCTCATAGGCTGTGGAGGCTGACATATCCCGAGATCAGCAGGCAAGACGGTAGGCCACTGCCTCAAGTTCTAAGAACCAGAGGTCAGATGATGACAAGCTGGATGCTGCGTCCAGAGCAAGCAAAAGCCAGCGAGCTTTTCCAGAATGTCCATATATATTGAATGCAGGCCACACCTCCCAGGAAACTCTCCTTACAACTGATAGGCTGATAGGGGCCTGTTCTAAGCCACCTTATGGCCACTGACAGTTTAGTCACCTGTCTTTCCTCTATAGACTCTCTTTACAAACATTGGATCACATCATGGAGGAATATTACACCATTACTTAACTGCCAAACTACATCATTATAAAACTGCCAAACCATTGAGAATCATGGCCCTCATTCACTGATAGGTTTCCAGCACCTAGCACAGTGCCTGACACATACACCAGGTATTCATTTAATGTTTGTCAATTAAAGGTGTGAGTTTAAAAGAAGGCATCTGATGTAGAATTTTGCAATGAGTTATTGGAGGTCCAAAAGAAATTGCTTGAGTGGCCTGATTGTGGCAAGCAAGACTATAGCGAGTGGTTGTAGACAGTCAGATGGTTCTAAAGGCCTGCTTCAGGGACCTGAATTTTAAGAGAATTGTTGAACTGGAAAAGCTTTGTAGGATGATATGTCTGAAAAAGGTGATCCTTATGTGGTCCTCACTGGCTCTCAGGTTCTCCAATAGGGGAGCAGCCCCAAACAACCAGAGTGCTGCTGACAGCACCCCCTGAAAGCCAGAAGTGTGTGTGTGGATGAGTGGGAAGAGCAAGTAGTGTTAATTCGTCTTGCAAGTACACTGTTCTTCATCGTACTAGAAGAGACAGCTGTGAAGTACAGAGATTATAAAAGGCAAAATAAACCATTTTGGTTTGATTGAAGACTGGCTTAATCTCAATCTAAAGAGTTCGGAAAAAAATTAGCATACTTCACGATGACAGTTTTGTTCTCAGTTTTACAACCTCCCTTACTTTGGCTGAAGAAGGGAGGCTGTCAGCAAGGTGAGCAGGACAAAGATTTTAAAAATACAACGAGTCATATGGCACTCCTTAAAAAGTCTGTAATGCTAAGAATCTACAGTGACAGATGACAGTACAGTCTGGTAGGCTGTTTTCCCAGATACAGCGATTTCCTCTGATGGCAGGAACTGAGACAAAAGGACAGTTGGTAGGAGCTCCCGATTGCAAGTGGTGACTAACGTACAAGAACAAAACAGACTCCAAGTGTGGCAATGAATTGCTGGTCACACATCTTTTCAGTCATACCTGTATATAGACAGTGTTACTTTCCAACTTGAAGGATGATGATAAATACATACAAGATAATGATAATAACTACTTGGGAGGGCAAATGCAATAGAAATTGCAAATTGGGCATGTGATGTGTAAAGTTATGTGTCAAATTGGCTAGGCCATGATTTTCAGTGGTTTGGTAGACATTATGTAATCGTCCTCCATTTTGTGATGTGATATGAGTGGCCAATCACTTGAAAGAGGGGTTTCCTTGGGAGTGTGGCCTGCATTAAATATATATGGATGTTCTGGCAAAGCTTGCTTTCTCTCGAACTTGCATCCTACTCAGGATCCTCTGACCTCCAGTTCTTGGGACGTGAGCCAGCAGCTTGCCGTTTGCAGATTTTGGTATTCACTAGCTCCAGCAGCCCCGTGAGAGCATGCAGTCTGCCATCAGACATGCCGATTTGGGTTATCAGCTCCTGCAACCATGTGAGTCAGGAGAAGCCTCCAGCCTGACGCCTGACCCTCAGATTCGGGACTTGCCAGCCTCTACAACTGCGTGGGCCATTTCCTTGAAATAAATCTTTCTCTCTCTCTGTCTCTCTCTCTCTATATGTGTATATGTGTATGTGGTGTTGTTGTTGTTGTTCAGTGCCACTGAATTGATTCCAACTCAGCCATGTTACGTACAACAGAACAAAACACTGCCTGGTCCTGAGCCATCCTCACAACCGTTGTTATGCTTTTAGCCCATTGTGGCAGTCACTGTGTCAGTCCATCTCACTGAGGGTCTTCCTATTTTTTGCTGACCATATACTTTACCAAGCATGATACCCTTCTTCAAGATCTGGTCCCTCTGGATAACATGTCCAAAGTATGAGACAACGTCTCTCTCTCCTTGCCTCTAAGGAGAATTCTGGACCTACTTCTTTTAAGACAGATGTGTTCATTCTTCTGGTAGTCCGTGGCATATTCAGTATTCTTTGCTAGCACCATAATTCAAAGGCATCAATTCTTCCATCTTCTTTATTCATCATACAGCTTTCCCATGCATATGAGGCAATTGAAAACACCATGGTTTGGGCCAGGCACACCTTAGTCCTTAAAGTGACATCTTTACTTTCTCCTAACACTTCAGAGGTCTTTTGCAGCAGATTTGCCTAATGCAACGGGTCCTTTGATTTCTTGGCTATTGCTTCCATGGGTGTTGATTGTGGATCCAAGTAAAATCAAATCCTTGACAACTTCAAACTTTTCTGAATTTATCATGATGTTGCTTATTGGTCCATTTGTGAGGATTTTTATTTTCTTTGTGTTGAGGTATAATCCATATCAAAGGCTGTAGCTTTTGATCTTTCTTCATCAGTAAGTGCTTCAATTCCTCTTCACTTTCAGCAAGCAAGGTTGTATCATCTACATAATGCAGGTTGTTAATGAGTCTTCCTCCAATCTTGATGCCACATTCTTCTTCATATAGTCCAGCTTGTAAAATTATTTGCTTAGCATACAGATTAATAAGTATGGTGAAAAGATACAACCCTTACACATACCCTCCTTGACTTTAAGCCATACAGTATCCCTTTGTTCTGTTTGAACAACTGCCTTTTGATCTATGTACAGGTTCCACATGAGCACAATTACGTGTCCTGGAATTCCCATTCTTCTCAATGTTATCCATAATTTGTTATAATCTACACAGTTGAATGCCTTCATATAGTCAATAAAACACAGAAAAGTGCCTTCTGGTATTCTCTGCATTCAGTTAAGATCCATCTGACATCAGCAATGATATGCTTTGTTCCATGTCCTCTTCTGAACCTGGCTTGAATTTCTGTCGGTTCCCTGTCAATGCACTGCTGCAACCACTTTTGAATGATGTTCAGCAAAATTTTACTTGTGTGTGATATTAATGATACTGATAATTTCTGCATTCTGTTGCATCACCTTTCTTTAAAATGGGCACAAATATGGACCTCTTCCAATCAGTTGGCCAGGTGGCTATCTTCCAAATTTCTTGGCATGGACAAGTGAGGACCTCCAGTACTGCATCCTTTTGTTGAACCATCTCAATTGGTATTCTGTCAATTCTTGGAGACTTGTTTTTCGTCAAAGTCTTCTGTGTTGATTAGACTTCTTTCAGTACCATCAGTTCTTGATCATATGTTACCTCCTGAAATGGTTGAAGGTTGACCAATTCTTTGTGGTACAGTGACTCTGTGTATTCCTTCCATCTTCTTTTGATGCTTCTGGCGTCATTTAATATTTACCTGTAGAATCCTTCAATTTTGCAACTTGAGGCTTGAATTTTTTCTTCAGTTCCTTCAGCTTGAGAAATGCCAAGTGTGTTCTTGCTTTTTGGTTTCCTAACTTCGGGTCTTTGCACATTTCATTATAATACTTTGCATTGTCTTTTCGAGCCACCCTTTGAAATCTTCAGTTCAGCTCTTTTACTTCGTCATTTCTTCCCTTGCCTTTAGCTACTCTAGGTTCAAGAGCAAGTTTTAGAGTCTCTTTTGACATCGATTTTGTTCTTTCCTTTCTTTAAATGAGCTCTAACTTTCTTCATGTTATGATGTCCTTGATGTCATTCTACAACTCGTGTGGTCTTCAGTTATTAGTATTCAATGTGTCAAATCCATTCTTGATACGGTCTCTGAATTCAGGTGGGATATATTCAAGGTTGTATTTTGGCTCTTGTGGATTTGTTCTGATTTTCTTCAACTTCAGCTTGAACTTGCATATGAGCAATTGATAATCTGTTCCCCCATTGGTCCCTGGCCTTGTTCTTACTGATGACATTGAGCTTCTCTATAGTCTCTTTCTGAAGATACAGTTGATTTGATTCCTGTGTATTCCATTTATAAGGTCCATGTGTATAGTCAATGTTTATGTTGTTGAAAAAGGTATTTGCAATGAAGATACCGTTAGTACTGTGAAATTCTGTCATGTGATATTAGGCATCATTTCTATCGCCAAGGCCATATTTTCCAACTCCCAAACCCTCTTTTTTCCAGCTTTTGCATTTCAATCACCAGTAATTATCAATGTATATTGATTTCATATTTGATCAATTTCAGACCACAGAAGTTGGTAAAAACCTTCAATTTCTTCATCTTTGGTATTAGTGGTTGGTCAGTAAATTTGAATAATAGTCATATTAACTGGTCTTCCTTGTAGGTGTGTAGGTACTATCCTATTACTGACAGCATTGTACTTCAGGATGTTCTTGTTAGGTGCTGTCGAGTTGGTACCGAATCATAGCAACCCTGTGCACAACAGAATGAAACACTGCTCGGTCCTGGGCCATCCTTACAATCGTTGTTATGGTTGAGCTCATTGTTGCAGCCACTGTGTCAATCCACCTCGGTGAGGGTCTTCCTCTTTTCCGCTGACCCTGTACTCTGCCAAGCATGATATCCTTCTCCACGGACTGATCCCTCCTGACAACATGTCCAAAGTACGTAAGACGCAGTCTCACCATCCTTGCCTCTAAGGAGCGTTCTGGCTGCACTTCTTCCAAGAAAGATTTGTTCGTTCTTTTGGCAGTCCATGGTATATTCAGTATTCTTCGCCAACACAATTCAAAGGCATCAACTCTTCTTCAGTCTTCCTTATTCATTGTCCAGCTTTCACATGCATATGATGCGATTGAAAATACCATGGCTTGGGCCAGGCGCATCTTAGTCTTCAGTGTGACATCTTTGCTCCTCAACACTTTGAAGAGGTCCTTTGCAGCACATTTACCCAATGCAATGCGTCTTTTGATTTCTTGACTGCTGCTTCCATGGCTGTTGATTGTGGATCCAAGTAAAATGAAATCCTTGACAACTTCAATCTTTTCTCTGTTTATCATGATGCTGCTCATCGGTCCAGTTGTGAGGATTTTTGTTTTCTTTATGTTGAGGTGCAATCCATACTGAAGGCTGTGGTCTTTGGTCTTCATTAGTAAGTGCTTCAAGTCCTCTTCATTTTCAGCAAGCAAGGTTGTGTCATTGCATAATGCAGGTTGTTAATAAGTCTTCCTCCAATCCTGATGCCCCGTTCTTCTTCATATAGTCCACCTTCTCGGATTATTTGTTCAGCATACAGATTAAATAGGTATGGTGAAAGAATACAACCCTGATGCAAACCTTTCCTGACTTTAAACCAATCAGCATCCCCTTGTTCTGTCCGAACAACTGCCTCTTGATCTATGTACAGGTTCCTCATGAGCACAATTAAGTGTTCTGGAATTCCCATTCTTCGCAATGTTATCCATAGTTTGTTATGATCCACACAGTTAAATGCCTTTGGATAGTCCATGAAACTAAAGATGTTTAACACAGGTAAACATCTTTCTGGTATTCTCTGCTTTCAGCCAGGATCCATCTGACATCAGCAATGATATCCCCGGTTCCACGTTCTCTTCTGAAACCGGCCTGAATTTCTGGCAGTTCCCTATTGATATACTGCTGCAGCTATTTTTGAATGATCTTCAGCAGAATTTTCCTTGTGTGTGATATTAATGATATCGCTCTAGAATTTCCACATTCGGTTGGATCACCTTTCTTGGGAATAGGCATAAATATGGATCTCTTCCAGTCAGTTGGCCGGGAAGCAGTCTTCCATATTTCTTGGCATAGATGAGTGAGCACCTCCAGCGCTGCATCTGTTTGTTGAAACATCTCAATTGATATTCCATCAATTCCTGGAGCCTTGTTTTTCGCCAGTGCCTCCAGAGCAGCTTGGACTTCTTCCTTCAGTACCATTGGTTCCTGATCATATGCCACCTCTTGAAATGGTTGAATATAGGCTAATTCTTTTTGGTGTAATGACTCTGTGTATTACTTCCATCTTCTTTTGATGCTTCCTGCGTCGTTTAATATTTTCCCCATGGAATCCTTCCACCATTGCACCTCGAGCCTTGAAGTTTTTCGTCAGTTCTTTCAGCTTGAGAAACGCAGAGCGTGTCCTTCCCTTCTGGTTTTCCATTTCCAGCTCTTTGCACATGTCATTATAATACCTTGTCTTCTCGAGAGGCCCTTTGAAATCTTCTGTTCAGTTCTTTTACTTCATCAATTCTTCCTTTTGCTTTAGCTGCTTGACGCTCAAGAGCAAGTTTCAGAGTCTCCTCTGACATCCATCTTGGACTTCTCTTTCTTTCCTGTCTTTTCAATGACCTCTTGCTTTCTTCATGGATGATATCCTTCATGTCATTCCACAACTCTTCAGGTCTTCGGTCAGTAGTGTTCAACGCATCAAATCTATTCTTGAGATGGTCTCTAAATTCAGGTGGGATATACTCAAGGTCATATTTTGGCTCTTGTGGACTTGCTCTGATTTTCTTCAGTTTCAGCTTGAACTTGCATATGGGCAATTGATGGTCTGTTCCACAGTCAGCCCCAGCCTTGTTCTGACTGATGATATTGAGCTTTTCCATCGTCTCTTTCCACAGATGTAGTCAGTTTGATTTCTCTGTGTTCCATCTGGCTAGGTCCATGTGTATAATCGCCGTTTATGTTGGTGAAAGAAGTGACTTGCAATGAAGAAGTCGTTGGTCTGTCAGTTTTTCGTACTGTGGTGGCTTGCGTGTTGCTGCGATGCTGGAAGCTATGCCACCGGTATTCAGATACCAGCATGGTTACCCATGGAAGACAGGTTTCACCTGAGCTTCCAGACTAAGACAGACTAAGAAGAAGGACTCGGCAGTATACTTCTGAAAAGCATTAGCCAGTGAAAACCTTATGAATAGCAGGAGAACACTGTCTGATATAGTGCTGGAAGATGAACCCCCCAGGATGGAAGGCACTCAAAAGATGACGGGGAAAGAGCTGCCTCCTCAAAGTAGAGTCCACCTTAATGACATGGATGGAGTAAGCTTTCAGGACATTCATTTGCTGATGTGGCACTACTCAAAATTAGAAGAAACAGCTGCAAACATCCATTAATAATTGGAATCTGGAATGTACGAAGTATGAATCTAGGAAAATTGGAAATCATAAAAAATGAAATGGAACGCATAAACATCGATATCCTAGGCATTAGTGAGCTGAAATGGACTGGTATTGGTCATTTTGAATTGGACAATCATATAGTCTACTATGCTGGGAATGACAACTCGAGGAGGAATAGTGTTGCATTCATCGTCAAAAAGAATGTTTCAAGACCTATCCTGAAGTACAATGCTGTCAGTGATAGGATAATATCTATACAGCTACAAGGAAGACCAGTTAATACGACTATTATTCAAATTTAAGCACCAACCACTAGGGCCAAAGATGAAGAAACAGAAGATTTTTATCAGCTGCTGCAGTCTGAAATTGATTGAACATGCAATCAATATGCATTGATAATAACTGGCGAAAGTTGGAAACAAAGAAGGATCAGTAGTGGGAAGATACGGCCTTGGTGATAGAAACAATGTGTGAGATAGAATGATAGAATTTTGCAAGACCAACAACTTCTTCATTGCAAGTCACTTCTTTCACCAACATAAACGGCGATTATACACATGGACCTAGCCAGATGGAACACAGAGAAATCAAACTGACTACATCTGTGGAAAGAGACGATGGAAAAGCTCAATATCATCAGTCAGAACAAGGCTGGGGCTGACTGTGGAACAGACCATCAATTGCCCATATGCAAGTTCAAGCTGAAACTGAAGAAAATCAGAGCAAGTCCACAAGAGCCAAAATATGACCTTGAGTATATCCCACCTGAATTTAGAGACCATCTCAAGAATAGATTTGATGCGTTGAACACTACTGACCGAAGACCTGAAGAGTTGTGGAATGACATGAAGGATATCATCCATGAAGAAAGCAAGAGGTCATTGAAAAGACAGGAAAGAAAGAGAAGTCCAAGATGGATGTCAGAGGAGACTCTGAAACTTGCTCTTGAGCGTCAAGCAGCTAAAGCAAAAGGAAGAATTGATGAAGTAAAAGAACTGAACAGAAGATTTCAAAGGGCCTCTCGAGAAGACAAGGTATTATAATGACATGTGCAAAGAGCTGGAAATGGAAAACCAGAAGGGAAGGACACGCTCTGCGTTTCTCAAGCTGAAAGAACTGACGAAAAACTTCAAGGCTCGAGGTGCAATGGTGGAAGGATTCCATGGGGAAAATATTAAACGACGCAGGAAGCATCAAAAGAAGATGGAAGTAATACACAGAGTCATTACACCAAAAAGAATTAGCCTATATTCAACCATTTCAAGAGGTGGCATATGATCAGGAACCAATGGTACTGAAGGAAGAAGTCCAAGCTGCTCTGGAGGCACTGGCGAAAAACAAGGCTCCAGGAATTGATGGAATATCAATTGAGATGTTTCAACAAACAGATGCAGCGCTGGAGGTGCTCACTCATCTATGCCAAGAAATATGGAAGACTGCTTCCCGGCCAACTGACTGGAAGAGATCCATATTTATGCCTATTCCCAAGAAAGGTGATCCAACCGAATGTGGAAATTCTAGAGCGATATCATTAATATCACACACAAGGAAAATTCTGCTGAAGATCATTCAAAAATAGCTGCAGCAGTATATCAATAGGGAACTGCCAGAAATTCAGGCCGGTTTCAGAAGAGAACGTGGAACCGGGGATATCATTGCTGATGTCAGATGGATCCTGGCTGAAAGCAGAGAATACCAGAAAGATGTTTACCTGTGTTAAACATCTTTAGTTTCATGGACTATCCAAAGGCATTTAACTGTGTGGATCATAACAAACTATGGATAACATTGCGAAGAATGGGAATTCCAGAACACTTAATTGTGCTCATGAGGAACCTGTACATAGATCAAGAGGCAGTTGTTCGGACAGAACAAGGGGATGCTGATTGGTTTAAAGTCAGGAAAGGTTTGCATCAGGGTTGTATTCTTTCACCATACCTATTTAATCTGTATGCTGAACAAATAATCCGAGAAGGTGGACTATATGAAGAAGAACGGGGCATCAGGATTGGAGGAAGACTTATTAACAACCTGCATTATGCAATGACACAACCTTGCTTGCTGAAAATGAAGAGGACTTGAAGCACTTACTAATGAAGACCAAAGACCACAGCCTTCAGTATGGATTGCACCTCAACATAAAGAAGACAAAAATCCTCACAACTGGACCGATGAGCAGCATCATGATAAACAGAGAAAAGATTGAAGTTGTCAAGGATTTCATTTTACTTGGATCCACAATCAACAGCCATGGAAGCAGCAGTCAAGAAATCAAAAGACGCATTGCATTGGGTAAATGTGCTGCAAAGGACCTCTTCAAAGTGTTGAGGAGCAAAGATGTCACACTGAAGACTAAGATGCGCCTGGCCCAAGCCATGGTATTTTCAATCGCATCATATGCATGTGAAAGCTGGACAATGAATAAGGAAGACTGAAGAAGAGTTGATGCCTTTGAATTGTGTTGGCGAAGAATACTGAATATACCATGGACTGCCAAAAGAACGAACAAATCTTTCTTGGAAGAAGTGCAGCCAGAACGCTCCTTAGAGGCAAGGATGGTGAGACTGCGTCTTACGTACTTTGGACATGTTGTCAGGAGGGATCAGTCCGTGGAGAAGGATATCATGCTTGGCAGAGTACAGGGTCAGCGGAAAAGAGGAAGACCCTCACCGAGGTGGATTGACACAGTGGCTGCAACAATGAGCTCAACCATAACAACGATTGTAAGGATGGCCCAGGACTGAGCAGTGTTTCATTCTCTTGTGCATAGGGTTGCTACGAGTTGGAACCGACTCGACGGCACCTAATAATGACAACACCAATTGAGCTAGTTTTTCACCAAGACTGTGGTTCACAATAAATCAATTTTATATAAAATGATTTTGGATACCTTGAGTGAACTTCATGAAAATGTATTATATTTTTATAAATGATCAATGTTTTAATAATTTTTTTTAGAGTTTCTGTGTCTCTATTCCTGACAGATTGTTGAGGACGTTTGCATATATATTCACTAGAATTTGCTCTGTAATTTTCCTTTCTTGTAAAGTTTATGTAGGCTTCATTTTTAAAAATCATAGAGATATGTTCCCCATTTTTTGTTCTCTGAAAGATTTTGACTAGTGTTATTTCCTACTTATTTTGAAGAATTTACCTGTGAAACAATCTGGACTTTGGAGCTTTTTTTTTTTTTTTGGTGGAAAGGCTTTGAAAACCCTTCGTTTTTTTTTTTTTTTTGGTAATGGTTGTAAAAGTGCTCAAGTGTTCTATTTATTCTTTAGTCAGTTTGATAAATCCTATTGAGGAATTTTTACATTTTATATATTTTGTTCATTTGGATAAAAGGTACAAATTTGCTACAAGTTTCTGTAACAAATATTGTTCTTAACATATGCAATTATTTATTCTTGATATTGGTATTTGTTTTCTCTCATTTTCTGAGTCATTCTAGGAAAGCTTTTATCATTAATCTTTTCTAATTTTAGCTTTTGGCTACCCAGTTTTCTCCACTGTACATTTGTATATTTCATTGATTTTTTTTATTTTCATTATTTCCTTCCTTTACTCTTCATCTGTTGGATTTGCTGTTCTTCAGCTTCTTAAGACAGAAATTTAAATAACTAATTTCAGCTTTTCTTGTGTTCTAATACAATGATATAAATGTTCCTCTAAGCACTGCTTTAGCTGCATCTCACTAGCTCTGATACGTTAGATTATGATTTCCATGATTTTTTTCTAGTTGTGTTTTTACTATTGATTTCTAGTTTAATACCATTTAATACAGTTATTTATTTCTAGTTTAATAGAGAGCAGACTCTAAATGAATTCAATCATTTGAAATGTCTTCAAGCTTTCTTAAAAAAAAAAAGCTTTCTTTAAAAAAAAAGGGACCCGAATATCCTTATCTTTTAGTAAACATTCCATGTACTTTTGAGCAGAAGCAGGATCCACAGAACATTGTTGGGTGCAATGTTCTATGTGTCAATGACAGTCAAATGTATCATATGTTATGGCATTGACAAAGAATATTGGATAAAACATGGACTGCCAAAAGAACAAACAAATCTGTCTTGGAAGAAGTACAGTCAGAATGCTCTTTAGAAGCAAAGATGGCAAGACTTCATCTCACATACTTTGGACATGTTATCAGGAGGGATCAGTCCCTGGAGAAGGACATCATGCTTGGTAAGTAGAGGGTAAGAGAAAAAGAGGAAGACCCTCAGTGAGATGGATCAACACCGTGGCTGCAACGATGGGCTCAAGCATGACGATGATCAAGAGAGTGGAGCATACAGATTAAAGATTTGGGTATTTTGCTGTTGGATTGACCTATTTGTTACTAGGAAAGTACCCTCTTTATCTTTATTAGTACTTGTTGCTTTACTGACTGCTTTGCATGATATAGCTAAACCAACTCTGCTGTGATCACTATGTTCCTAGTACAGTGTATATGTTTCCGTTCTTTCATTTTCAACCCATGCTCTTGTATGTAAAGTACAGAAGCATACTGTTTTCTAAATGAAATATGACTATCTTAGTCTTTTACTTTGAGCATTCAGTCAGTTTACTATTGATATAATTTTCCATTGTTCATACCCTATTGAACCATTTGTTTTGTGTTCCTTTTTTCCTCCTTTGCCTTCTTGTAATGAAATCTTTATTTTTTTGACCACTATCAATTTATTAGCTATATATTTTTTTACTCTTCCTTTAAAGGTTTCCCTGGATATTTTAAAGTGAAATCATGACACACAAATATAAATTATTTTTACCACTTCCATGTTACTTCTAGATTCTTAGAACCTTTACTGGATATTAAAGATAAGTTGAATTGTTGTGAGTCTAGTATTTCATATATTCCTTAAAAATGTTGAGCCTGTTTGGTAGGCAGTTGAGTCTTTTGTAGATCAAATTAATCCCTTTGAAGCCTGTTTCTCAGCTTTGCTAGGGCAGGTCTGAAAACCCTGGTGGCATAGTGGTTAAGAACTACAGCTGCTAACCAAAAGGTTGGCAGTTTGAATCCACCAGGCGCTCCTTGGAAACTCTGTGGGACAACTCTAATCTGTCCTATCGAGTTGAGTTGGAAATTGACTCGACTGCAGGTGGTTTAGTTTTTTTTTTTTTTTTATTTAGAGCAGGTCTACAGTAGCTTTTAATACAGGGAAAATATCTTTGGGGTCTAGCGGGAGCCCTGGTTGCACAGTGGTTAAAGTGCTTGGCTGCTAACCAAAAAGTCTACAGTTCAAAACTACCAGTTGCTCTTCAGGGAGAAAAATGTGTCAATCTGCTTCTGTAAATATTTACAGCCTTGAAAACCCTATAGGACAGTTCTAATCTGTCCTATAGGGCCACTATGAGTTGGAATCGACTTGATGGCAATAAAGTTTTGGTTTTTTGGTTTCTCTAGGGGTATCCACTGAATGCTGTGGGTGATCTCAGAGAACTCTCCTCTTTGGCTGGTTTGATGAGAAGGAATGTCTCCTTGCTCCCATATGATCTCAGCTAAGTGTTCCACTTATAAGCTTGTTCTTTGCCTAGCCTTGTGGAGATTCACTTTATATATGCAAAGCCTATTACTCAGCATTGACTCAGGGGAAATTTTAACCAGGTTTCTGGAACTCTTTCTGAGTAACCTCTTCCTTCCTTGAAATCTGCCTTGCAAATTTCAGCCACTTCAGCATTTCTTTAATCTCTATATCCCTCAGTTTGTTGAGGCTCCTGACCTCTTTAGATGGTGCATCCCTGTGCCCATGATCCAGAAATTGTCTCCAGCACATAGCTTATTTACTTTTTCAATATTGGAATTGTCCATTTGATTTTTTTTAATAGGCTCAAAATTCTTGGTAAAATGATCATTTCACCTATTTTGTCTGTTTTTCTTTTATTTTCTTTAACATATTAATCCTAATTATTTTAAAATGCTTATCTGCTAAATCCAATATCCATATAATTTGTCAGTGTATATCAATTTTCTCTACATTATCTATCATTCTTATGTCTTCATGTGAATTTTTTTTTTTCCTTATTGCATCCTGAACATTACATAGAAACAATTTTGGAGGTTTTGAATTTTGTTACCCTCTTTTTTTTTATCAGAGAGGGTTCCAGTTTTTTTCTTGGGAAGACAGAATGAGAGATTTACCACCAAAATACAACCAGAAATTCATCTGAATCAGAGGCGTGTTATGGTCGCTGTGAGACTCTACCTCTGCTTTATCATTGTTCCTTGGTGTGATCCTTCTGGGTTGACTTGCTTGCTTGCTTTTTAATTTCTTATTGAGATATAATTTGCATACAGTGAAATATTCAAATCTTAAGTGCTAGAATTCAATAAGTTTGACAAATGCATAGACAGAAGAAATCCCATACGTGTATCAAAATACATAACAATTCCATCGCCCTAGAAGATTCCTCCTGCCCCTTCCCAGGCAATATTCATGCCTCACTGCCTTGTGACAACTACTATCCCAGTTTCTTTTACCTTAAAGTATCTGTGCTATTTTCAAACTTCATATAAATAGTATCAAACAGCATGTACATTTTCTGTCTGACTTCTTTTACTCAGCATAATGTTTTTGTAATGTTGCTTGTTTCAGTTGTTTGTTCCTTCTTATTGCTCAGCAGTATGCATTGTAGACATGATCCTGTTTTTTATTCATACTCAATTTATGGGTATTTGAGTTTGCTGTTATGAATAAAACTGTAATTAACATTCTTACACTAGACTTTTTGTGGATAGAGGCATTCTTTCCACCAGTGGAATTGCTCATTCAGAGGCTAAGTGTATGTTTAACTTTAGAAGCAACTTACAAACCCTTTTTCAAGGTCTGTATACTTTATAAAACTCCACCAAGCAACATATAAGTGTCCTGGTTGCTCCACATCTTCAGCTACATTTGATGTCAATCTTTTTAATTTTAGTCATTCTAGTTTTTTAGTGAGTGGGTAGTAGTATATCATTGTGGTTTTCATTTGCATTTTTCTGATAAATAATTATGTTGATCACATATTTATGAACTTCATAACATTTCAGATATTTTCCTACATGAGGGATTCTTTTTTTTTTTTAATGAGTTTGTTATTTCTTTATGAATGAGTTTTAGAAGTTCTTAATATAAGCTAGATATAAATTCTTGGTAATAGATAATATTTTCTCCCTGTATTCATCTACCTATTCATTTTCTAACAGTTGTATTTGATGTAGAGAAGTTTCTAGTTGTGATGAAGTGTACCTGGCCTCTTCTTTTTTTTTTTGATGGTTATTTTCTTTTGTGTCCTAACTAATATTATTTTATATCTCAAGGTCTCAAAGATACCCTTCTATGTTATCTTCTATAAGCCTTGTAGTTTCAACCTTAAGTTTTGGTCTATGATATCTCTTGAGTTAGGTTTTGTGTACGGTATGAGGTAGATATAAAGGTACTTTTTTTTCCATAAAAAAATTATGTATATTCATATATCCTGGCACTGTTTGAAGAAAATACTTTCTTTTTCACATTAGCTACCTTGGTACTTTTGTTGAAAATCTATTGACCATCTGTGTGTGGATCTATGTCTGAATTTTCCAGTCTGTTCTTTTTGTCTGTTTTTCTCTGTCCTTACACCCTGTCCTCATACACTATCTTGATTGCTTTAACTTCTTAATATATTTGAAAACAGGAAGTGTTAATCCTATAACTTTCTTCTTCTCTTTAAAATTTATTTGATTATCCTAGGTTCTTTACATTTCTCTACGTGTTTTAGAGTCAGCATAACAATTTCCACCTCAAGAATTTGCTGGTATTTTGATTGGCATTGTTTTGAATTCTTTGTCCAGTTAGGGGAAAACTGATATTTTAACAATATTAAGGCTTCAATTCATGACTCTAACACATCAAAAATGGTTAAAAAATAAAAAGTATTATAATATAAGTACATTAATCTGACTTTTTTCACTTGTTGCAATAAAGAGACTTTCCCAACTTTTTAACACAAATGCAGATATTATGATTGTAAATTACCACAGAAAAAAACTAGAATCTTACACAATTTTTTCAGCAAATGGGAAAGTGTAATCAAGTCTCACAGACACAGTCTGAACTGTGATGGAACTTAGGCAACAACTGGCACATATATTTCAAGGAACACAGCCTCAAAATCTATTACTCGTATTATAGTAATATTGTGTTTAGCAGGGTATTCGAGGTCTATGGAGACATGTCCTTTTTGCAAAAAACTTTTGTTCAGAAGATTTCTCATATTATACTGAGTATTGTACCTATGGAAGCAGCAGTCAAGGAATCAAACGACTTTATTGCATTGGGCAAATCTATGGCCAAAAAAAAGACCTCTTTAAAAACTTAAAAAGTAAAGTGTGCCTGACCCAAGCGGTGGTATTTTCAATCAGTTCGTATGCTTATGAACACTGGATAATGAAAAAGGAAGATGGAAAAAGAATTCGCACATTTGAATTGTGGTGTTGGTGAAGAATATTGCATACACCATGGACTGCCAGAAGAACAAACAAATCTATCTTGGAGGACGTACAGCCAGAATGCTACTTAAAAGGGAAGGTGGCAAGACCTTGTCTTGCTTTCACTGGACATGTTAGGAGAAACCAATCACTGGAAAAGGACACCATGTTTGGTAAAGGAGAGGGTCAGCAAAAAAGAGGGAGACCTGAATAAGATGATTTGACATGGCAGCAACAATGGGCTCAAACATAGCAATGATTGTGAGGATGGTACAGGATTGGGAAACATTTTGTTCTGTTGTACATAGGGTTGTTATGAGTCAGAGCCAACTCTACCTCACCTGACAACAACAACAACATGACAGTCAGAAAAACATATTAAATCATTTGCAAATTTTTTGAATGAAAACAATGTATTTGGTATTACTCACATAGTAGGCATGCAATAACTGATCACTGATTTGATTTTTATATATTTATTCATATCCCTAATTTTCTCAAGTGGAAAATTTTCTCAACTAAGGCATAGGGACTCATCTTAGTCCTACTACTGGCCAAATGCAAATTATTGAACATATTCTATAGTATATTTTACTTTTTATGTTCGGTGTTTTGATAAAATGAGGACTAATGGAGAAGTACTTTGAGTTCATTTGGCAAAAGCATAGTATAGGTTTATTTCTGTTCATTTATTAATTCACTCAACAAATATTAATTTAGCATCTATTCTTTTCCAGACCTTAGATCATTTGTAGATAATTTCATAATAATAATACTGTTTGTTAATAAGATGTTCGTCTGATCTTCATTCACAGGAAAATATTTATAAGAAATGTCTAAATATGTTATTTCCCCTTCCTCACATCCATTTTCACTTTTCTACCCAATCTTATCTGTCTCCTATCCCCACCATTCCATTGATATTTTCTTAACAAAGTTGTTAGTGATTTCCATACTCCAAATTCACTGAAGTTTTCTCTGCTCTAATCTTGCTCAACTCTTTAATCATTTCCACCGGAGCCGAATTATCCTGAAACACTCACTTCTTTTTCTTTCTGACACCATGTTCTATTGAATGTCTTCCTACTAAATTTGTTATTTTGTAGCCTTTGTTGTTTCTTCCTCCCCATCCAACTTTTACTTTTGAAATTATTCAGGGCTCACACTTGGACTCTGTTTTCATCTATCCATATGCTGTTCTCCTAGGTATTTTCATCCATTCTAAGAACTTTGAAATACCATTTTTTTTTAATAATTTTTATTGAGCTTTAAGTGAACGTTTACAAATCAAGTGAGTCTGTCACATTTAAGCTTATATATACCTTACTCCACACTCCCACATACTCTCCCCCTAATGAGTCAGCTCTTCCAGTCTCCCCTTTCGTGACAATTTTGCCAGTTTCTACCCCTCTCTACCCTGCTATCTCCCCTCCAGACAGGAGATGCCAACACAGTCTCAAGTGTCCACCTGATACAAGTAACTCACTCTTCATCAGCATCTCTCTCCAACCCATTGTCCAGTCCCTTCCATGTCTGATGAGTTGTCTTTGGGAATGGTTCCTGTCCTGGGCCAACAGAAGGTTTGGGGACCATGACTGCTGGGATTCCTCTAGTCTCAGCCAGACCATAAAGTCTGGTCTTTTTATGAGAATTTGGGGTCTGCATCCCACTGTTCTCCTGTTCCCTCAGGAGTTCTCTGTTGTGTTCCCTGTCAGGGCAGTCATCGGTTGTGGCCAGGCACCATCTAGTTCTTCTGGTCTCAGGATGATGTAAGTCTCTGGTTCATGTGGCCCTTTCTGTCTCTTGGGCTCATAGTTATCATGTGACCTTGGTGTTCTTCATTCTCCTTTGATCCAGGTGGGTTGAGACCAATTGATGCATCTTAGATGGCCGCTTGTTAGCATTTAAGACCCCAGACGCCACATGAAATACCATTTTTATGCTGATGACTTTCACCTCACATTGCCCACTCAGACCATCTTTCTGAGAATCAAACTTACATGCCCAATGGCTATACCTGACATTTCAACTTTAATTTCTCACATATATTCCAATTTAAACATACTCGAAATAGAAGTCTTGTTATGCCAGGCAAATCTGACCCTTCATATTATTCTTCTCATCACCACTTCTACTGTGTTGCTCAAATCAAACTTGTGTGTTTGTGTGTGCTTATTGATTGGTTCCTTTTTTTCTCACCTGCATATGCCACCAATTAGCACTCTTTGTAGATGGTCTTTTTAAATATATCTTGAAATTTCTACTATCATCACATTGGTCCAATCTACCAGCACCTCTCACCCAGATTTCTGCAGCAGGCTTCTCTTTGATCTTCATGTTTCCACTCTTTATTGGGTACATAAAAACATACGTAACATATATGCAAGTTATGGGCCACAATGACAATGTGAACATCCATGAACTCTGCAGCAAGCTTAATATCTCTTACTAATATTGCCGCATGTACCTGAGTACTTCTTCCCTAAACTAATCCCTTGCCTCCTCACAAAATAAGCATCATTCTAAGTTGTATCATCTTATTTTTAATAAGTAGTTTTATGACACAGGTACTATCTCTAAAGTTTTTTGATGGTGCAAAGGGGTAAAGCATTCAGTTGCTAAACACAAGTCCACCCAGAGGTGCCTTAAAAGAAAAGCCTGGTGATCTACTTCCAAAATATCAATCATTGAAAACCTGTGGAGCACAGTTCTACTCTGACACAGGTAGGGTTGCCAGGAATCAGAGTTGAGTCAATGGCAACTGGTTTATTGATACTGTGCCAAAACTATGTATTAGTTAATTTTGTTTGATTTTTTGTAAATACTGTATGGAAAGACAATATATACAGACGAGAATGTTATAATCACAAGCATAAAACACAAATCATATGTGTACAGCTCAATAAAATTTCAAACATTAGCACATCTGTGTAACCATCACCAGGTCAGATCAAGAAGTAGAACTGTAACCACATCCTGAAGCCCCTGTCAGGCTCCCCATCTTCCCATCACTTCTGAAGCCATAGATTAGCTTTGTTTTCTTTCTTTTTTTTTTTTTCATATAAATGTATTCATACAGTATGTGCTCTTGTGTCTTAATTCTTTCATTTAACATCCTGTTTGTAAGAATTACTCATGTTGTTTCATGTAGTTGCAGTTAACTTATTCTCATTATTGTACAAGAGTCCATTGTGGGAATATGTCACTATTTATTTATCTAATCTATTGCTAATTGTCATTTGAATAGATTTCAGTTGGGGCTGTTATGAACTGCTATTTGTACTTGTCTTTTGGTGAGCATACACATACACTTCTCTTGTATATATACCCATTTGTACCATTAAATATGATGTTAAAACCCAGTGCCATCAAGTCGATTCCAACTCATAGCGACCCTATAGCTGTGGTTATTTTATGGATGTCCTTTATCAAGTTTAGGAAGTTCCTGTCTAATCATAGTAGAGAAGTCCTGCGTCATGAATTCTTGGAACACAGTGTCCATCTGTGGTAGATACTGACAACATGCTTTCCAAAATGCCTTTTTACACACCTAACAGTGTACCAACTTATACTCCCAGCAGCAGTGTATAAGAGTTCAATTCCTCTACATCCTTATCAATTCTTAGTATTGTCAGCTTTTTTCCTTTTTTTCAATCTGTTCTAGGAGAAAATGCAAGCTGTGTCAGGGTGAGATTTTATTTGCATTTCCTTGGTTAAAAAATTACATCGACAGGCTCCCTAAATCCTGCAAACTCACAATTACCTTTACAAATGAAAAAGGTGTATTTTCAAAATAAAAATACATTTCCAAAAAAAAAATTACATTGAAAATTTTAAAATGTTTTTATTGGCTATGTGTGTGTGCTTTATTATTTTATGTATCATTTATGTAGTTTTCCTTTTTACTGTAATTATAGTATTTTTATGATCAGAAGTTCTTTATTTTACGTATTTCAGCTAATCCATTGTTCCCTTTATGGTTATCACTTAAGAATTTGTCTATTCTTTTAGTTCTATTAGTATTGTTTTCCTTATTTTGAAGCTTGGTTTCAAAATATATAATTCCTTAATCGAAACATACATACTGCACATACCGTACAATTCACTTATTTAAAGTGTATATGTTAATGATTTTTAATATACACACAAAGTTCCACATCCAACACCACAATTAATTTTAGAGCATTTCAGTCATCTTGCACAAAAAGCCTATACTCAGTACCCAGTAAAAAGTCACTCTTTATTTCCTGTCAGTCGCCCAGCCACAGTCAACCCCTAATATGTGGTCTTTTGTGACTAGCTTCTTTCACTTGGCATAACCCTTTTAAAGATCATCCATGTTGTAATATGTGTCAATAGCTCACTACTTTTTGTTGCCAAATAATATTCCATTGTATGAATATGACACCTTTTATCTGTCCATTCAATAACTTATGGACATTTGAGTTTTCTCTACTTATTCACTTTTATGAATAAAGTTACTATGAATATCCAGGTACAGGTTTTTATGTGGAAATGTGTTTTCATTTCCTTTGGGTATATACTGAGGGGTGGAGTGTAGGGTAATATGGTAATTCTGTGATTAACCTTTTGCAGAATTGCCAGGCTGCTCCATTTTACATCCCCACAAATAGTTTATGCTGGTTCCAGTTTCTCCACATTTCTCCAACACTTGTTATTCTTTGTCTTTTTAAGTATGGCCACCACAGTGGCTGTGAAGTTAAATATCTTGTTTTTTATTTGCATCTTCTCAATTGCTAATGGCGTTAACCTTTTGTTATTTTCTTTTGATAAATATCTATTTAGATAAGTTTCCCCTTTTTAAATTGGTTATTTATCCTTTTATTACTGACCTGTAAGAGTTCTTTACATATTGATCCCTCATAAGACGTAGAATTTGTAAATATATTTCCCTATTCTGTGGGTTGTCTTTTCATTTTCTTTATGATATCCTTTGAAGTACAAAGGAAACACTGGTGGTGTAGTGGTTAAGAGCTACAGCTACTAACCAAAAGGTCGGCAGTTCAAATCCACCAGGTACTCTTTGGAAACCCTATGGGGCAGTTCTCCTCTCTCCTATAGGATTTCTGTGAGTCAGAATCAACTTGATGGCAACAGGTTTGGTTTGATTTTGGTTTTCGAAGTACAAAAGATTTTAATTTTGAAGAAGTCCAATTTTTCTAGTGCTTTTAGTATCATGTCTAAGAAGCCACTGCCTGATCCGAGGTCACAAATATACAAACCTCTGCTTTCTTCTAAGAGTTTTATCACTTGACCTTAAATGTAAGGGTTTATTTCTAGACTCTCAGTTCCATTCCACTGATCTAATGTCTGTCTTTATGAAAATACTGCATACCAGTATTACACCATCTTAATTACTACGGCTGTGTTATACGTTTTGATATTAGGAAGCATGAGTTCTCCAAAGTTGTTCTTCTTTTTCAAGATTATTTGGGCTGCTCTGAATCCATTGCAGGTCCATATGAATTTTAGAACACGCTTCTCAATTTGACAAAAAAAAAAAAAATGCAGCTGTAATTTTGCTAGGGACGTATTATTGAATCTATAGATCAAATTGAGTAGTGTGCCATCTTAACAATATTGTCTTTTGATTCATGATCGTGGGAAGTCTTTCCATTTATTTAGGTCTTATTTAATTTTTGCAACAATGTTTTATAGTTTTCAGAGTATAAATTTTGCATTCCTTTTCTTAAACTTATTCCTGAATATTTATTATTTTTGATGCTATTGTAACTGGAACTGTTTTGCCAATTCCATTTTTGGATTTTCCACCTCTAGTATACAGAAAAACATGATTGTAAAAACTGTATAAGAAAAAAATAATCAAATAATTATATTGTGATGAAATGAATATACTATGCAGCATTATGAAGAAATTCGTTTGGTACTTTCCAGATTTAATTTCTGGTTACAAATGGAAAATTAATATTTTCAAGATGTGTAAGTTCCATAGAAATGGCACTTTTTAAGATAGTTATCTCTGGATGTAGATCTGTATCTGTATATGTATGTAGCAGAAAATATATATGTAGCATCACTATGAGTCAGAATCAACTCGATGGCAACGGGTTTGGTTTTATATCTATGTACAGCTACCTATTTATATATATAGGAACCCTGGTGGTGCAGTGGTTAAGTGCTCTGCTGCTAACCAAAGGGTTGGTGGTATGAACCCACCAGGTGCTCTGCAGGAGAAAGATGTGGCAGTCTGCTCCCATAAAGATTTACAGCCTTCGAAACTCTTTGGGGCAGTTCTGCTCTGTCCTATAGGGTTGCTGTGAGTTAGAATCAACTCAACAACAATGGGTTATTTATATATGTGCGTATATAAATAGCTGTATATTATACACACACACACATACTCATATATATGTATGTACATACATAGAGAGAGAGAGAAAGACTTGTTGGTGCATTGGTTAAACACTCGGCTGATAAATGGAAGGTTGGCAGTTCAAACTCACCCAGCAGCTCCATGGAAGAAAGATAGAGCTATCTGCTCACATAGATTACAGCCTAAAAAACTCTATGGGGCAGTTATACTCTGTCACATTTGGTTGTTTTGAGTCGAAATTGACTTGACAGCAATTAACCACAGCAACAAATGTGTGTGTGTGTTTGTGTCTACATAATAGAGGCTGTTTCATTTAATGACTTCTCATGTATCTGTTAGCTTGGGGCTTAGAAATAGTGCCATGGATCCACATATAGAGAGAGATAATTCCTTTACTCTTGTCGTATTAGTATCAAGCTAGCATATGAACAGTGGTTATAATACCTTCTAGCATTACTGATTGTCTTAGGTATCTAGTGCTGCTGTAAAAGAAATACCACAAGTGGATAGCTTTAACAAATAGAAATTTATTCTCTCACAGACTAGGAGGCTGGAAGTCCAAATTCAGGGCGTCAGCTCCAGGGGAAAGCTTTCTCTGTCTGCAGACTCTGGAGGAAGGTCCTCATCAATCTTCTCCTGGTCTAGGAGCATCTCAACAGAGGGACCCCGGGTCCAAGGACATGCTCTGCTCCTGGCATTTCTTGGTGGTATGAGGTCACCCTGTCTGTGCATGCTTCTCTTTCTTATATCTCAAAAGAGATTGACTCCAGATACTACCATATCTTGTAGAGGGAGTCCTGCCTCACTAACATAACTGCCTCTAATCCTGCCTCATTAACATCATAGAGGTAGGATTTACAACACACAGGAAAATCACATCAGATGACAAGATGGTGGACAATCACACACTGGGAATCCTGGCCTAGCCAAGTTGACACTCATTTTGGGGTGACACAATTCAATTCATAACACCTATAACTGCTTTAAATCAATCTTTCAATAAAACTTTTGTTTGGCATGATTTCAGTTAACCAATCCAGTTTTATATTTTTTAAATTCCTTCAGCATCTGGCATATTGTTGGATATATATTAATCTGATTAAAATTAAAAATGCATATAAAATCACCTTCTAATTTCCAAAACACTATACAAAAGTAAGATATTAATAATGATTAAAATAGTAGTAACAACAACAAAAAAAAAGATTAAAATAGTAGTAGGCACTCAGTAAATACGTGTTAAATTTAATCAACTGCATTTTAATTTCTTTTTAGTTTGCGAACACAACCTTGCAATCATGTTTGTACACATAATAGAATCTATAATTGGATTCTTAATCATTTATTGATGATCATGAGAAAGCTTAAAAGAGAACTCTAGATACCTGTCAACCTGGAAATGCCAGGTTACATATAAAATACATATTGAACTTATATAGAATGCAGGAGGCAAGAAAGACTAATACTGATACTGAGAAATTTTGTATACATGCTCTAAAGATCAAAACTGACCTTTTTCAAGGCAACTTTGAAAAGAAGTCTTAAGTGTATAAATAATAATCATGTTAAGTATATGCAGAAATGCCATTAAAATTCATGTACTTTATGACCATAAAGTAAAGCTCAACTTTCTCAAAGACACACAGGTAGTAAGTGATTGAGACCAAGCCAAAGCCAGGAGACCTTCTCCTAGTATACAAACAATGCTGACTTACCAGTTATTCTAACTCACTAATATAAAGTTGTCCAACTTAGTACTTCTTTTGTAAAAGAAGATGATTTACCATCTGTGGCAAATACAAAGTCATTTCACCAGTTAGATTTTTTGGAAGCAAGTAAACAGAAAACCCAACTCAAAGCAAATAAAATATTATCCTGACAAATAAGACCAGAAGTATGATGGCTTCGTAGTTGGTCAATTCAAAGACTCAACCACATGAACAAGAACAAAATTTTTTTTTATACTTTGCTAAACCTTTTTCATATTGTTAGCATACCACTTGATTAAGTGTCTTCATGGCTATAAGTTGGCTGTCATTCTTGACATTATGTAAAGACATGACAGCATTCTCCAGAATAAGGGCCCTCACTTCCTTATATAGCTTAACAACAGCAAGGTCAAATATCTTTTCAGAAAATTCCAGCAGACTCCTCTTATATCGATTGACCGATGCTCATACCTAATCCCATCAATGGAAAGGAGTTTGAGAACACCATTCTTGTTATAAACTAAGGAGAGAGCAAAATCCGATACCTGAGCAAAATCAGGACGCTGCCAGCCAGTAAGAAGTTGGAAAGGATGTTGGATCGACTCCCAATAATACTTACTATGGTTCTCAATTTAATAAGTGCAATCTTTCAATATTAAATTTATGTATATCTTTTTGTTTTGTTTTAAGTGAAAGTTTACAAATCAAGTCAGTCTCTCATAGGAAAATTTATGTACACCTTGCTATATACTCCTAGTTGCTCTCCCCCTAATGAGACAGCACACTCCTTTCCTCCATCCTATATTCCCCATGTCCATTCAGCCAGCTTCTGTCCCCCTCTGCCTTCTCATTTCCCCTCCAGGCAGGAGCTGCCCACATAGTCTCATGTGTCTACTTATCCAAGAAGCTCACTCCTCACCAGTATCATTTTCTATCTTACAGTCCAGTGTAATCCCTGTCTGAAGAGTTGGCTTTGGTTCCTGTCTTGGGCTAACAGAAGGCCTGGGAGCCATGACCTCTGGGGTTCTTCTAGTCTCAGTCAGACCATTAAGTCTGGTCTTTTTATGAGAATTTGGGGTCTGCATCCCACTGCTCTCTTGCTCTCTCAGGGGTTCTCTGTTGTAAACTTATGTACATCTTTTTGTCAACAAATAAATACTGATGTGATATTTTAAATGTATTCCCTTCTTACCTGGAAGTTTAACCTTGGTTTAGGATTTTTCTGACCCTTACAAGTAGGGGCAACATAAGCCTTGGGGAAAAATAACACAAGTGCCATAACAAACTGGAGCTTTGTAATAAGAGTAATTTCATCTATGGGTTAGATTCTCAGTTAACATGTGTGACTGCTATCTAAACTCCTCTTTTCACATGTCTCCCCTTGGGGCCTTTTCTGATTGCAGCAGTTGTTTTTCATATTATGCTTGCATTAAACATGAAATTTTAGCTGCCAGAATTGAGCCTTCCTTCTTCTGACAAGATTGCAAACAGCTTAGCTGAAACCATTAGGATCAACATAAACAGTCTCATGAAATGGGTAAATGAGTTCAAGTGCACAGGGCAGAACCTCTTAAAATCTGGGGGCCACTAAAAGGAGTAGAATTACCAAAGAGTATCATTGTCAGATGCAACAAAGAAAGCAAGAAAAAAATGTCTAGATCTTCCCCACAGGGACCAGGAAAAGACAATGAAAAATACTGGTCATATCACTGAAACTGGTATGGGCTCCCAGGACTTACTCAAGGGTCAAGATAGGCTATACAGAGTTAAAAAAAAAAAAATATATATATATATATAGACCTTTTTTGATCTTCTTTTAAAACTTATCTCAATATGGAATCACATTCTAAAAATACTCAAATTTGATCCCAAAATTCTTGAAATTAACATGTCTTAATTAATAAAGAGTTAGTAGATAAAATAACAGTGAATAACATGGCATACATCTTCAAGACCGTCTTTAGGCACATCTATCTTGTTCTACTCTATTTCAATTTGGCAGCTATTTCAATCTGATTCTTCTGACAATTAAAAGCTATTAAGATCAGTTCAGCCACCTACTAAGACCTCAAAATTTCCCCAACTCCACCGAATTCTCTTGGTCAGGGTTTTTCAACCTCACCATTACTGACATTTTGAACTGGATAATTCTCCGTTGTCAGAGCCTGTTCTGTGTATTGCACCACATTCAACAGAATAGCTGGCCTCTACCCACAAGAAGCCAGGGGCACTCCCCTAGTTATGACAACCAAAAAATGTGTGCAGACTTTGCAAAATATCCCCAGAAGACCATATTACCCTTGATTGAGAATTAGTCATCCATCAGTCCATTGCTGTCGAGTTGATTCCGACTTACAGCTATCCTATAGGACGGAGTAGAACTGGCTCATAGAGTTTCCAAGGAGCGGCTGGTGGGTCCCAACTGCTGACCTTTTGGTTAGCAGCCAAGCTGTTAACCACTGCAGCACCAGGGCTCCATTGAGAACTATGGCTGTAAATAATTCATACCTTCTTTTAGCTTTCTGGATCTACCCATTTTTTTAGCTTACTGTAAAAATGGCATGGGGGCAGTATCTGACCTCCTTCAACCCCACAAGGGGGGAGGAGAACCAAGATTAACAGCACAAGGCTGACTCCCATGAGGTGGAGGCCAGACAGGCCTCCCCTCTCTAGCTGTCTACTAATTTTGACACCAACCGTCCCTCACATAGCACTTTCTACTGGGTTCGATAATTCATTGCAATAGCCATACAGAATTCACAGCCCATACTCACAATTAGCCAAACCAAACCCACTGCCGTCAAGTCGATTCTGACTCATAGCGACCCTATAGGACAGAGTAGAACTGCCCTGTAGAGTTTCCAAGGAGCGCCTGATGGATTCGAACTCTCGAACTTTTGGTTAGCAGCTGTAGCACTTAACCACTACACCACCAGGGTTTCCTACTCACAATTAAGGGGTTTGTTATAAGGGAAGTAATAGCTACAATTCAGGCTCAAGAACACTCAGGATGCAGTTCTTCCATCAGGATAGTCTCCTCCCAACCGCCCTCTGAGGCACACCTCTCCTTGGCCTTAGGCCTCTCCCCAAAGTCACTCAGCTTTCTCTCTCTGTGGGCTGGGAAGCCCACCACGCGGACTCCAGCTGTGGGATCTCTCCTGCCACCACTTCTCGCTGTCTTCAGGGTTACAGCTTGTGCTCTCTTTCTCGGTCTCCTACTTCCAGGAGCTTTTCAGTGCAGGGATCCTAGGTCCAAAGGACATGCTCTCCCTTCCTGGCTGTTCTTCCTTGGTAGTGGTAGGGCCCTCCCCTCTGCTCTGGAACTGGCTCTCTTTTAAGGCAAAACTGACCAATCCCCTTGGTTGGCCATAATCACCTGGGTGGGAGTTAGGAGACTGTGGCTAGAAAGGCCACACACGAAAGTAATTAATCACAATGACTTACCATTTGCTTTCCCATCTCCCACATCCTCCAAAGCACAAACTTCATCAGAGTCTATTCTTAGAAAGCTATGAAAGGGAGTTCTTATTATCTTTTGCACGTGAAGAGTCAAGACAGAGAGAATCCAATATTGATAGTGGAAGAGCAGTGTGTTTTGAACATAGAAATGAATGGGGCAAGGGGGTATAAAATAAGAGGTTAGGAGTCTGGAAAATTAGGAAACGTGGAAGCAGAGAGCTAGATGGAATAAACCAGAGAATTCAGATCTAGGATCAAAAAAAAAAAGAAAAATGCCAGTCTCCTGCTCTTTTTGAATGCTGATCATAAACAATGGGTGTCAGTTGGTCAGTTTGGAGGAAACTGGGTAGAACAGAAGGGAGACGACCCTGAGAAGAATAGTCAAAAGAGTACAGCTCTGGAAAGAGCAGCAGAGAAGAACAGACAAGTTGGACTAGAAATGAAATCAGTTAAAGTGTAGCAGGTGCTTCAGTGAACACACTTTCTATGTGTTATCAAAAATATTAAAACTTTATACTAATAATCTTTTATACTTTGTTGTTGTTAGGTGTTGTGCAGTCAGTTCCTACTCATAGCAACCCTATATACAACAGAAAGAAACACTGCCTGGTCCTATGCCATCTTCACAATCATTGCTATGCTTGAGCCCATTGTTGCAGTCACTGTGTCAATTCATTTCCTTGAGGGTCTTTCTCTTTTTCACTGACCCTCCACTTTACCAAGCATGATGTCCTTCTCCAGGGACTGGTCCCTCCTGATAATGTGTCCAAAGTATGTGAGATGAAGTCTCGCCATCCTTGCTTCCAAAGAGCATTCTGACTGTACTTCTTCCAATAAAGATTTGTTCATTCTTCTGGCAGTCCATGGTATCTTCAGTATTGTTTGTCAGCACCATAATTCAAAGGCATCGATTCTTCTTTCATTTTCCTTTTCGTTGTCCAGCTTTCTCATGCATATGAGGTGATTGAAAATACCATGGCTTAAGTCAAGTGCACCTTAGGCCTCAAAGTACTTTTGAAGACTTTTAAGAGATCTTTTGCAGCAGATTTGCCCAATGCAATGTGTCTTAAGTTTTTGACTGCTGCTTCCATAGGTGTTGATTGTGGATCTGAGTAAAATGAAATTCTTGGCAACTTCAGTCTTTTCTCCATTTATCATGATGTCACTCATTGGTCCAGTTGTAAGGATTTTTGTTTTCTTTATGTTGAGGTGTAATCTATACTGAAGGCTGTGGTCTTTGATCTTCATCAGTAAGTGCTTCAAGTCCTCTTCCCTTTCAAGAAACAAAATTTTGTCATTTGCATATTGCAGGTTGTTAATGAGTCTTCCTCAAATCCTGATGCCCCATGCTTCTTCATGTAGTCCAGCTTCTTGAATTATTTGCTCAGTATACAGATTGAATAAGAATGGTGTTGCATACCTTTCCTGATTTTATACTCTAAGGATACTTTATAGTTAAAAAGTGTGACATAGGAAAAACTGCTATTATTAATCTCATTTTAGAAAGAAAGAAACTTAAACTCGTGAGAGAAGAAAAAAATTTAGCATCAAAAAGTTCAATTTTTGATTCTTTTGGAAAAGAGAAATGAACATTTTAAGGAAAAAGACAAAACAGAACAGAATCACAAGACAGGTAATGGCTTATAGCGATTGCAAAGGAAGGAAGACATCTTTTTGGAGGGAGAAGTGATCACCACCACTTGGATTGACATAGAGGTTTCCTAGAGAAGAAGGGTGGTACGAGTTGAGTGCTGCTCTATGTTAGGCTCTTGCTGGCTATATTACGTTTGTCAACTCATCTAATACTCAAAAATGCTATGAGGTATTATCTTCCCTGCATCACAGATGTGGAAACTGATGGAATTAATCACTTGACATAGGTGACACAAATATAAAGCAACAGAGCCAGAATTCAATTCTCAATCCCTGTCTTTAAGAGCCAGGCTCTATCCTTAACCAGCCGTATTCATTTCAAGAGGTTTTGCTGTTTACAAATGTATCTGCTTTTCTTTATTGCATAAAACTCCACCCTTTCAAGTGAGAGGGAACATATATTTATTAATTATATTGTTTTTAGTTGAAGTTTTACATACATGTAAAAATATGTACAAATCATAAGTACGAAGTTCAATGAATAATATCCAGCTAAGTAATTACACCCGTGTAACTAACAGCAATGTTAAGACATAGGACAATATCAGTACACCACCTTTTCTCTATACCTTCCCTTCTCCTGGAAGGTAACCACTATTCTGGCTCCTAAGATCATACAGGAGGTTTCTTATTTTTTGCATTTATGTAAAAGAAGTCATACAGTATCTATTCTTTAGCGCCTGACTCCATTTGTGCAACATTTATTTTGTGAGATTCATCCATGTTATTGTGTATATCTATTATGTAGTATTCCACTGTGTGACTATATCCATCCTACTTTGGAAAGACATTTTGCTAGAATCCAGTTTGGAGCTAGCACATATAATTCTCCTATGAGCATTCTTATGATGAACATATATACCCATGTGTTGGGAAGTGGAATTGCTGATCTTGGGTATGTACTATTTAAGGCAGATACTGCTAATTTTCCAAAGTGTTTTCAAAATTCACAAATGTGACTGTAAAAAAAAAAAAAAATCCAGTGCTGTCGAGTCGATTCCGACTCATAGCGACCCTACAGGATGTAGTTAATTTTTATTTGCTATATAGGTATTCATTATATAATATGCCACAATATCATCATTCATTGTACTTTTTATGGATATTTGAGTTACTTACAGTTTTTAATATAGTAAGTGCTGCTGTAAATATTCCTGCACAGGTCTTTAAGTACCCATGTGCAGACGTTTCTAGTAAATATATCTGGAATTGCATTTTGAAATTTAATAGATCACACCAAAAGTTTTCTGTAGTAGTTTAATTAGCATCAGTGTATGAGAATATCCAATTAATCAGCATCCTCACACACTGTTTTAGAAGTAATCAATTGTAGTGGCTACCAGCATAGACTTTAGTCCTAGAGTCCCTGTGTTTGAACCTGAGTTTGCCACTTACTTAGTTTTTAAACTCCTCTTTCTCTTAGTTTCTCCATATGAAAAATGGAAATGATGATAATAATACTTCACAGAGTTACTAGAGTAATAAATAATATATGCAAAATACTTAGAACATTAACTGGCATATAATAAATTATTTTAGATAATTATATTTGGTATTATTCTAATATTTATCTCCATATAAATATAGTAGATATTACATAGAAGATGCTCTATAAGTACTTATTTTAGCTAACTACAGTAGTTTTAAATTTATCAAATTTAGTCACTTTTATAATGTACCACTCTTACATCACTAAATCATATTTTATATAAATTAAAAAAATATTGATCACATTACATAAATATTGTTCATAGCAATACTACTAGAAACCTGTGCTTATATTACTTCTCCTACATATATGTCTTAATTTTTTCAATAAAGATTTATCAATTGTGTCCATACTTTTCCCCCAAATGGTCTGCTGTATCAAATAATCAGTCCCTTCACTTTTCTGAATACTTCCTTCCCAAAGTATTCTATTCTCTTTTTCAAATCTTTACTGATTTTTGTCAAGACCTGGTGCATAGCTGTCATATAGCAATTTAGCTTTAAAACTCTCTAGCATTTTATATCTTTCTTTTACTTAATTTATTCCCATCACATATTGAAATATATTCTGTCTTATCTTCCTAAGGAAGAACACATGATAATCAAATTTTCTGAATCCTTTAATTCTTGAAAATTATTTTATTCTCCAGTTGCAGTCACTTGATAGCTTGACTAGGTATAAAATTCTAGGCAGAATTTTTTTTTCTTCATAATTTGAAGGGAAAGCTCTGTTATAATTTCACATAAAGTATTTTGCATAAAAAGGTCAATACTTTTCTAATTCTTGATCTCTCGTATGGAACTGAAATTTTTTTATCTCTAATTCTGGAAAAAAAGAAAGAAGAAGTCTTTGGTAAATTATTTTCTATTCTTTTCTACTTTTCCATTCATAGATACAGATACAGAATATATATATTTAATTTTCAATCTTATATTCCTAATGTCAATGGATTTTATTCCCTTCTGATTGCTCCCTTTTTACTGCATCCTACTCTTTTTCTTATAGATGCAATGCCTTCTTATATCTCTAAGCTTTAGAATTTTTGAAATTTTTTTCTCCTTAAATTATTTCTATTTTCTCCAGAGTCATTTATTCTATTTGCTTCAATTGTACTTTTTCCTTTCATGTTAAAAACTATCTGAAAATGTTAAGAGGTAGCTGAATGTTCATAATTGAGAATAATGTAGTAACTAGCTAGCTGAAAGTTCACAATGCACGGGTAAGAATTACTGACTACTAATCATTTTTAATCATAATTGTAGAGTAATTAGGCAAGAGGTAGCCATTTCATTACAGGACCCTGAATGCAGTTGGGTAGAATTGAGGTTATTTAATTTCTTCAAAGTATAATCCTCTAATCTCTTTCCTGGGTGTATATGCCTGGGGGTATGTGTTTTAGGAGCTGAATAACTAGTTTTCTTATGGACTGTCTGTAATATAATATTTTAAACACCATTCTATTTTTATCCCCTCATTTTACTTCCCCATACTGTAAAATAAATCTACATTATACTCCCTAGAATTGTGGATGGGATTAGGGAATGCCAATTAGTATTTGCCTAAATATATAACTTCAGGAAATGTACCTAGGGATATGACTTATTATTTTAGTGGGCTCCTAGGAAGTATATTATGTAAATGTATGTGGCCAATCTGTTATCATTAACCAGAAGATTTAAATAAAGGTTTTAAATTTTATTTTCTTTGAATAGATATATGTGTGTGTGTGTGTATACATGTTATTTAATATGACTGAAATGTGTTTTGGTTCACAGGGTATAGGAGGAACCTACATTTTGTTTGTTTAATTTCAAATAGCTATCCCCCGATTTAACCTGTAATATTTGTTGAATAATGTTTAACTTTCCCAATGATATACAAAGGCTTGCCTTACTTATTTTTGTTTGTTTTAATATACATTAGATTCTATTTCAGTGGTTTCTCTGTCTCTTTTTAATATCATTTTTTTCTTGATATCAAAATTATACCTATTTTAGGAAATTTGCAAAATATAGGAAAGTACAACAAAAAATATTAAAAAAAAAACTATACCGTGTTTATTATTCCAAGCACTATAATGCAGATTAAACACAGAAGTGGACTGTGGTTGTGTATTTTACTATGTAATCTTCTTTAATCACTTAACATTGTATAGTGTACCCTTTCTTATAAATGAATTATTCTTTTACAACATGATTTATAATTGCTTTGCAGTGTTTTATATTATAAACCATAAAATCCATTGCCATCAAGTCAATTCTGACTCATAGCAACCCTGTAGGGCAGAGTAGAACTGCCCCATAGAATTTCCAAGGAGCATCTAGTGGATTCGAACTGCCAAACTTTTGGTTAGCAGCTGTAGCTCTTAACCACTACACCACCAGGGTTTCCATTCTACATGAATTGCGAACACTTGATATTATAGAAATTTTAAGTTGTCTGTTTCTGAGTCCAACCCAATTCCTTATTTTAATTTGCAAGTACTGGTCGGCTTGTGGGAAATCCTGGCGGCTTAGTGGTTAAGTGCTACGGCTGCTAACCAAGAAGTTGGCAGTTCAAATCTGCCAGGTGCTCCTTGGAAACTCTGTGGGGCAGTTCTACTCTGTCCTATTAGGGTCGCTATGAGTCGGAATCGACTCAAGGACAGTGGGTTTGGTTTTTTGGGTTGGAGAGCTTGTGAATTATTTTTTTCTCTGTTTATTGAACTTTTTGTTGTTTTTTCCTATTCTGGTAAACTCTGGAATCTTTTCAACTAATTGACCTATTGACTGATCTGTACATTCTATGTCAGAGACTACCTGACTCAATTCTGGAGCTTTGTACTCTGTCTGCCAGTGTTTTGTAAGCAGCCAACCATGTTGGCCTTCTCACTATTCAAGGAGCCTGATCAGCTGTCTTTAGACTCAGACCTTTGTACCGGCTGTTTCTGCTGCTAGGCATGTGATTACTCCAGATAGCACATCTGTAACTCCGAACCTGATTTTCTTAACCTTTGCTCAAATATCATTTTCTAAATAAAGCCTGCCTTGACCACTCTGATGAAATTTACAACCTCTCTTGGCACTCTGAATCCCCTTTTACCCTACTCGACATTTTCCTTATTTTCATAGTACTTGTCGGCTTAAAAATACCATATATTTCACTTACTTATTGTATTTATTTGTTCATAGTACTCTCTGCACGCTGCAATATGATTAATGAGGTTAGGAATATTTACCTGTTTTGTTCACTGATACATCTGAGTACCTAGAACAGTGTCTGGCACATAATAAATGTTTAATAAAGCTTTTATGAATGAGTTAAATGTATTTTCATTATTTATATTTATTCGTGCATTTAATAGGCATTTATTGAGCACCTACTATATACTAAGGAAACCCTGGTGGCATGGTGGTTAAGAACTATGGCTTCTAACCAAAGGTCAATAGTTCAAATCCATCGGGCAGCTCCCTGGAAACCCTACGGGGCAGTTCTACTCTGTCCTGTAGGGTCTCAATGAGTGAAAATCAACTTGATGGCAATGAGGTTTTTTTTATGGTTTTTACTATGTACCAAAAGTTAGACACTCTACTGGGGATGAGTTGATATATGCTGCTAATCCTTACTGTCAAGTAGCTTACAGTCAAGAGGGAGAGAGGTAAATAAGTAAACCAAAAATTGTAGTAGCATGTACAAAATGCACAGGATGTTATGGGAGTCACAGGGAGGGCTTCAAGGGGAGAAGATACTTGATACGTGTGCAGAATACATCAGAAGGAAGAACATATTTGAATACTATTGCTTTTTCTAGAACTTGCAGGTCCTAAGCCTTGCTGGAGTGGAGAATATGGTTATTGGTAAGCTGGCAGAAGATGTGGGACAGGAAGTCAGGAACTAGATCATGAAGTGGCTTTCATTTGGAGTTTGCACTTCATCTTGAAGGTAGTTGGGAAAGGTTGAGGGATTTGAAGCTGCATAATCGAATACACATTTCTAAAGGTCACTTAGAAGTTCCGTGAAGGATGAATTGAAAAGGAGACAGGCTAGAGACAGGAGATCATTTTTTAAGGTATTATTGTAGTCATGAGGAGAAATGATAAGGTCCATGCAAAAGTCATAGCAGTGAATATTGGGAGGAAGAAACATATTTCACAAGTAGGTTAGCAGTAGAGCCAACAGAACTCGATGACGAAGGAGTTCGAAAAAAGTTTAGGGCAGGAAGGAGAAGGGAAAAAGTTTAGAACATACTCTGATTTCCTGATTTTAGTGACTGTGTAAATAGTGATGTTTCTTATTTACATATAAGAGATTGGGGACAGGGAAACTGATTAACATTTTCTGTGCTTAGTGTAATTCATCTAGTATATATCCAGGGGATCTTATCTAGTAGGGAGGTAAGAAGGAGGAGCTAAAATTTTAATAGAGCAATCTGAACCAAAAATAAATATTTGGGATTTATAGCCTGTAGGTGCTGTTTCAAGCCATGGGTATCAATAAAATTACCCAGATGTATATGAACTATGAGAAAATGTAAGAACTCAGAATAAAATCTTGAGAAATACCAGCAATTAATTGATAAGTGTGGAATAGGGAAGAGAGAGGGAGAGAAAGAGATCCCATGAGAATGAGGACCTAGAAAGGAAAAAGGACAATCAAGAAAAAGTGATCAAAACCTCATCAAAGGAGAGACATACAGGAAGGAAAGAATCAAATCCCAATAGGGTTATTGTCACTTAGGTCATTTGTGATGATGGTGAGGGTACTACCAATGAAATGGTATAGAAGAAGGCATGTTGCCATGGGTATCTTTATTTTGTTTTCATTTTAAGTGACTTCATCATTTTCTAATGAAGAGAAAGAACAAGTACAGCAGGACAATCAGAAAGGAGTTTGTGGGTTATCTCATTGCGTGTGTGTGTGTGTGTGTGTGTGTGTGTAGTCCTGATGGTATAGAGGTTAAGTGGTTAGGCTGCTAACTGAAAGATCAGCAGTTCAAATCCACCAGCCACTCCTTGAAAACCCTATGGGGCAGCTCTACTCCATCCTTTAGGGCAGCTACGAGTTGGAATCAACTCTACTGCACACAACAACAACATGTGTATCTATGTCATTTATATGTATATATATACATATATATAGAATTAAGTTTCAGCAGTATGAACTGACATCTAAGTTAGACAAGTTCAGCTTCTTGTCATCTACCTGCCTACCTGCTATTGGATTGGCTGATCTGGTTTATGATTCTGAGTATAAAATACAGGCACGTGAAATTCCTTATTTATTCACTTTGTTAAATTGTGCTTTATGAACAAACCATCTCAAGATTAAACATATGTAAAAAAAAGGATGGTCTTGGTGCTAAACATTTTTTCATAGGATCCTAAAATTTCTTCCGGGTCAGTCATGTAGCTGTGATACCTAGAGTTGAACCAGGTGGCAAAGATACACTGATACGTCCCATCCAATCTGTTGTTTGAAGATCAGCTGTTTTAGACTGCCAAATAAAGCAGAAATGATGGAAAAAGAGTTGGTTTAATGGTTACTGCCAGACATGACCTAAATCTAGTTTTAGATAAGTTTAAAGAGATGATGCTTTTCAAAAGTTCTTGACAAGCTCACAAAATATTCACCAATTCTTTTCTCAGAGATCAATGTCACAATAATGATGCCTTTGACAGCATTAGTATCAGTTGACTAAAGAAACATAGTGCCGATGCTAAGTTCAGTTTTCTGTTTTTATTAAGTATGTAGGTTTCTCCAGCCTCTTTCCTTTCAAGCCCCGTTATTCACTCATATTATAGTAGGTTGTTGCAACCATTGTTAATTGGGTATCTGATTTTTGAAAATTTGAATTTACAAGTGGTACTGCAAAAAACTCAGAATAATGCCAGTAGATGTACTTCTATGAATGAGGTATGGCCATGGTCTTCATGAGTCAGGAGAACTAACAGAAAGCAAGTATTTGATAAACAGTTAACAAATGCCAGGCAACATTCTAAGTGACTTATAAATATTAACTCATAAAAACCCTATATGGTATCATCCCTATTTCATACAAGAGGGAAGTGGGGCAAGGAGGGGTTAAAACACTTCACCAACTTTGTAGTAAGTTGTAGAGCCAGGATTCAAACCAAGGCAGTCTGGTCTCAGAGTCTGGGCTCTAATCTTTACATCAGGCTGCCTCTTAACATCAGAAAGAGAGTAAATATGTGTATTATGTTAGAGTATTTTAATTACTTTTATATGCCTGTTACCTGTTACATACCCACCTCTCAGGGGGCCCTTTATTTCTACCCCCTCTTGATAAAGAAGTTGAGCATTTTTTACAACACTACTGATTAAAATCATCTCTAGGCTTTCTTTCCCTTAACTGATTTTATCAAAATTGTCCTTTTTAATAATTCCACATAGTGAGTGGCATTAATAACTCTTTCCTGATGAATCTAGACCATGAAAACAGAATCATCAAAGAACACAGTATTCATTTGAACAATGCAGAGGGTGCAAGAAATTTCAAATTCAAAATGAGAAAACATCCTGCATGCTTAGGTACTCCTATATTTTTACTACATGACTGGAGTGTCAAAACTCCAGCTCTTGTCTGAATATTAATTAGTATTTAAGACTCATTAAGCTGGTTTTAGTGATTTACTTCATTCTGTAATTAGATATTATAATTAGATTATCTCTATCAGATTTTCAGCTTTCCTTTAATAAGAAAACATACAATAAATATAGATATAAATTTATCAAATTATAACACATCATTTGAACTAGGTTATAAATCTTGTTTTCAAATAATTGAACAATAACATAATGATAGCATGGCAGTTTTGTTTTTATATTAATACATATTTTCTAGGTGGTCGATGTGTCCCTGTGGTATTTTGGGACCTTTGTTAAGCGACATAACTACCTCATGGTATTAAATTTTGACCTTCAGAATTCAGGAGAAAATTTATCATATACTACTGTGCTATGTCATTTATAGCCATTCTAAGAAATAGTTCCTTCTTGTAAGGAAATAACTCCTTATGGATGACAGCATAAAAGAAGATATATAATGAATTGGGATGAGAACCAATTAATTATTCCTTATCCATTATTTTTATATCTTCGTACAATCATGCATACACACGCATATACACCAACTCAGAATGCAGGAGAAATAGAGGAACTGTGTCAGTTTACAGAAGATATTCAGAGAATGCTTCTTAGAGAGTTTGGACCTGTTTACTTTGCTATAGACTAAGAAAAATTTCAGTGGTGGCTACCTGGAGCCTGTGAAAAACAGTCGGGAAACAGAGAGTGATTAAAATATTGCTGGTCTGGCTTTCAGAATGGCTAGTGCATAGACACTGGGTTTTAATCCCACCGTGGCTCATGGGCCTGATTTTAGCCTATAGTTGCCTCTGGTTCCAGGTCACATAGATGCTGCTGTTTAGGTTGACCCCAGAGAGATGCTAAGCATTTGCCTTTAATCTTTAGAGTAGAGGGATAGTGGGTAGAATTTAGACTCAGGAGTGGTTCCCCAGTGATTTTGGTCTACTTTCTTGTTAAAGAAATAAATACCGTATTTTCTTAAACATAAATGTGGACATATGGTCTGACACATGGTCTGAAAGTGGGACAGAATATTTGATATCAGGCCTGTCCCAGACAATCTGGGACATATGGACACTGTAAAGAGTGATTATGAATCTGAATTTCTTATTCAGTTTTTGAAGCCCAATAGCCATTTAATCTTTGGCTGTATATACTGTGTTCATTTGTTCACAAAAGTTTACAAAGGGTATACCCTACTATTTTATTTGCTAAGCACATTTCTTGGTACTGGGGATACAGCTGTGAACAAAAGTAAACAAAAATGCCTGTCCTGTATATTCTTGCCTTGACCTTTCTGCAATATGAAAGTACATCGAATTTGATTGAAGTTATTATTTTTTTCCACATTCTTAGAGGAAACTTGTTGGCTTTTAGTGTAGATTTAGTCTTGAGAATTTGAGTAAGAGGTTACTAGTGAAAATGTATGCTGACCTATACTTTATTTTAAACAAAAGCCAGATGAAGATAACAAGAATCCAGCCACAGAGAATGAAGCTTAGGAACAAAGCCCTGATCTGTAGGTAATTTTGGGGTATTGGGCAATAAAATAAAGTAGGAAGGAGAAGGAAAAATTAAGGATCAGATTACTGGAAATATATGCAAGGGGATAGGTAGCCCTAAGTACAGAGGAAAAGTCCAGCTTTCTGGAACCAAGGAAACAGTCAACATAAGGCTAACTTAACACTAGCAAAATAAGCTACTTATGTATAGCTTCTGGAGTGCTGGTGGCGCAGTGGTTAAGAGCTTGGCTGCTAACCAAAAGGTCAGCAGTTCAAACCCAATAGCCGCTCTTTGCAAACCCTATGGGGCGGTTCTACTCTGTGCTGTAAGGTCACTGTGAGTCAGAATCGACTCAGTGGCAATGAATTTGGGTTTTGTGTGTGTGTGTGTATAGCTTCTAAGCATGGAACAGGATGTGTCCTAGTGCCTGAGGGTAAAGAAAAGAACAGTTGAGGTGAAAAGAACTCTTCTGTTGTAGTTAGAGAATCAAAAGGGGAAGTAGGCCAAACAGATCAGTATAATGTCAATAAGAAGATGCCTGTATTTAAAACTGATACAGGCTCTGCTAGTAAACCCCAACCAAACCCCACTGCCATCAAGTCTATTCTGATTCAGTGACCCTATACGACAGACTAGAGCTGTCCCATAGGGTTTCTAAGGCTGTAAATCTTTATGGAAGCAGACTGCCACATCTTTCTGCAGTAGAGCTGCTGGTGGGTTTGAAATACCGACTTTTGGTTCGCAGATGAGCGTTTTAATCACTGCACAACCAGGGCTCAATCTGCTGGTACGACTCAGGAGATCATTGCTTTCAGACCAGGAACATCCTAGGCAGGAGTACACAGAACCAGAGTCCTGGACCCCACTGTTCTCGGGCCCATTGACTCTCGGGGATTCAACTGAGGTAAATGCAGACTCTAAACCTCCTTCAACTGAGTTCAATTTCATCCTGAAATTGATATTTTTAATGCTGTGTTGCTTCCTCTAACTTACTGATGTATGATAAGTCTTTTATACCCAGTTTCTTTGATATTTCTCTTATTTCCTGAAAGATCTGCAAAGCCACTGCCCAGGAGCTGCAATCTGGACAGCTCTCTCCTTGGGTAACCACCTGCACACCTATGGCTTCAATTATCCCCCACCTACATGTCAACAGAAACCCTTGTGGCATAGTGGTTAAGAGCTTGGCTGCTAACCAAAAGGTTGGCAGTTCGAATCTACCATAGGAAGGCCTATGGGGCAGTTCTACTCTGTCCTATAGGGTCATTATGAGTTAGAATTGACTTGACAGCAATGGTTTTTTTTTTGACATGTCAAAGAAAACCTTGGTGGCATAGCTTGGCTCCTAACCAAAAGAATGGCAGATCGAATCCACTAGGTGCTCCTTGCAAATCCTAAATCGACTGGACAGCAACAGGTTTGGTTTTTGAGTTTTTTTTTTTTTTTTTTTGACATGTTAAAGAAAAACCAAAAACCAAACCTGTTGCCATCCAGTGGCTTCCGACTCATAGCAACCCTATAAAACCAAAAAAAAAAAAAAAAAAACCCATAGGGTTTCCAAGGGGCGGCTGGTGGATTCAAACTGCCGACTTTTTGGTTATCAGCTGTGGCTCTTAACCAGTGTGCAACCAGGGCTCCACCTACATGTCAGTCACACTCAATGTAGAATTCCCTATGAATTTCATCTCCATAAAGCCAACCATCTATTTCACATTTCACTTGGATTTCTAAAACATATTTTATTTTTTACTTAAAAACATTTTCTTAATGCTCATAACATACCAAGTACTGTTCTAAGTATTAAATCTCTGTCCTCACATAGCTTATTATCTTGTGGAAGAGAAAGCGTTATCACACTTTTTACAAATATACATTATAATTACATAATTATATATCATATGTTATATGTACAATACATGATTCTATGTAAGTAATAACGGACAGAATCTCCTTTATTTCGGGTGGCCAGGAAATGTCTCTATAAGCAGGTGCCATTTAAGCTGAGATATAAAGGAGAAAGTGAAAAACCATTGAAATAGTAAGTAGATGAAGAGTAGCCTAGCCAAGGGAGAAACTTATGCTTAATGTCTTGAAGGATGAGGAAGGAAGGAAAAAAAGAACTTCCAATTCAAGAATCTCTTGAAGTTAGATAAGCAGAGGCATGTATTCAGAGAGATGGCATAATGTGGGCTCTTGGGAAGATTTTTAGACTCAAACCCCAACACTACAACCTATGATTAAAGTGCTTTTGGGAAAAAATGTTTCAATTCTTTTGAACTGTACTGTCTATTATAGTAGCTACTAGCCACATGTGACTATTGAACATTTTAAGTGCAGTTAGTGGCACTGAAGAATTGAATTTTTACTTGTATTTAATTTTAATTAATTTAAATTTAAAAAAGCTGATGCTTGCTTCAATTGCTGGAAAACTTTTAGGTATGGTTGGAACAACTTGGGTATGTGAAACTACTTTTTCAACTGTAAGTTTTATGAAATCTAAATACAGATCAACTAGTTCCGATGAAAAATTGGTATCCAAATTGTGAAGTGCAACCAGTGCAGAATAAATAATGGATTTTGAAGCTTAAATGGAACAAAAGAATGTAAAAATCTTTTTAATAATTTTATATGTTGAAATTCTGTTTTAGATATATTGGGTCAAATGAAATATATTATTAAAATCAATTTCACTCCTCTGTTTTTGCTTTTGTTAATGTGACTACTAAAAAATGTAAAATTACATATGTGCTCATATTATATTGCTAACGGACAATGGTAGCCTAGACTTCAGTTTCCTCATCCCTAAAACAGGGATAATAATAGTGCCTATTTTATAAAATTATATTCAAGATAAAATGATAAATGCGTGTAAGTAAAGCATTTGGGAAAGGGCCTGGCAAATGTTCACTAAATACAAGGCATCACCATCATGGTAATTATTATCATCATAAGTATCCTTATATCCCTGTATTCACGCTTCGTATCTGCTTAATCTCTAAGACCTGTCCATTTTTCCTCAGACACATTTCTCGTAGTTATCCACCTTTTACCATCTCCTCTGCCTCCACTTTAGTCAAAGGTACCCTTCTTTCTCATCTGGACAACTTGAATTGCTTCCTAAATTGGTCTCCTTGTGTCTTGCTCATGTAATTCAACCTGTATATTACATTCAGAGTGATCTGTTTAAAATGAGAATTTTAAAACTGTTCTTTGTTTTCCCATTGCTCTAGGGTAAAAATACATATCCCTTGACATGACTGGCAAAAGTGCATAATCTGTTCCTTCCTACCTTTTAGCCCCCCCCGCCTTTTGCCTTTCTCTGCTCAGACCACTCTGGCTGCATTCATTTGTTCAGATTCGTCACACTTGCTGCTCCCTATGCGCAGAATGTTTTTCTCTGTCTTTCTTCACCTGATTAACACCTGGTCATTTCTCAGCTCTTCTCTCAGTTGTAACTTCCTCAAAATTTCTTCCCTTGCTTCTCAGAGCATTTAGATCCTCCTGTTAGATGGTCTCCCAGATCTGGGATTTTCCTGCATTGCACTTATCAGAGTTGGTAATGACAACTGAAACTTTTCAGTTGTCCATTTATAATTTAGAAGTGTGGGAAGATAGAACCTATTCCTGGAAGTAATTCCATGACTCTAAAACCAAACCAAACCTGTTGCCATCAAGTCGATTCCGACTCATAGTGACCCCATGGGAGAGAGTAGAACTACCCCATAGAGTTTCCGAGGAATGGCTGGTGGATTTGAACTGCCGACCTCTTGGTTAGCAGCTGAACTCTTAACCACTATGCCACCAGGGCTCCAGAATTCCATGACTCTAGTCTAGTCTGAAAAAGATATATATTTATGCCTATTCCCGAGAAAGATGATCCCACCAAATGCAGAAATTATCAAACAATATCATTAATATCACATGCAAGTAAAATTTTGCTGAAGATCATTCAAAAGCAGCTGCCACAGTATATCGCCACTGAACTGCCAGAAATTCAGGCCAGATTCAGAGGAAGACGTGGAGCGAGAGATATCATTGCTGATGTCAGAGGGATCTTGGCTGAAAGCAGAGAATACCAGAAGGGTGTTTACCTGTGTCTTATTGACTACTCAGAGGCATTTGACTGTGTGGATCGTAACAAGTTATGGATAATATTGCGAAGAATGGGAATTCCAGAACACTTAATTGTGCTCATGGGAACCTGTACAGAGATCAAGAGGCAGTCGTTCAAACAGAACAAGGGGATACTGTGTGGTTTAAAGTCAGAAAAGGTGTGCGCCAGGGTTGTATCCTTTTACCATACCTCTTCAGTCTGTATGCTGAACAAATAATACGAGAAGCTAGACTATATGAAGAAGAACAGGGCATCAGGAGAAGAAGAATGGGGCATCAGGATTGGTGGAAGACTCATTAACAACCTGCGTTATGCAAATGACACAACCTTACTTGCTGAAAGTGAAGAAGACTTGAAGCACTTGCTGATGGAGATAAAAGACCATAGCCTTCAGTATGGATTACATCACAACAGAAAACAAAAATCCTCACAACTGGGCCAATAAGCAACATCATGATGAATGGAGAAAAGATTGAGGCTGTCAAGGATTTCATTTTACTTGGATCTACAATCAACACCCATGGAACCAGGAGTCAAGAAGTCAAAAGACGCATTGCATTGGGCAAATCTGCTGCAAAAGACCTCTTTTAAGTGTTGAAAAGCAAAGATGTCACCTTGAGGACTACGGTGTGCCTGACCCAAGCCATGGTGTTTTCAATTGCCTCCTATGCATGTGAAAGATGGACAAGGAATAAAGAAGACCAAAGAATTGATGCCTCCGAATTGTGGCTTTAGAGAAGAATATTGACTATACCATGGACTGCCAGAACAAGCAAATTTGTCTTGGAAGAAGTACAACAAGAATGCTCCTTAGAAGCAAAGATGGCGAGACTACATCTCACATATTTTGGACACGTTGTCAGGAGGGATTGATCCCTGGAAAAGGACATCATGCTTAGTAAAGTAGAGGGTTAGCAAAAAAGAGGAAGCCCCTCAATGAGATGGATTGACGCAATGGCTGCAATAGTGGGCTTAAGCATAACAACGATTGTGAGGATGGCTCAGGACCAGGCAGTGTTTCATTCTGTTGTACATAGGGTCACTGTGAGTCAGAACTGACTGGATGGCACCTAACAACAACAGCAACAACACTCTAGGGTAATTTTCTGAAAATCAATTTTCTATTGCTGAGTAACCAATTTGTCAAAAACCCATCAGCTGAAAATCAGTTGAACAAATGATCAATTCACCAAATGGGTCATTAATCAAGAGATCAATTTGCCAAAATTTTGAGGAATTTCTCCACATATCTATTTTGTTCCTACAACTGCCCCTGCTTCTGCCCCTGCTCCAGTCTCTAAGACCCTCAAATATCCTAACACTGAATTTGCTCTTGGTACGTTTGAAGCTGCCATTTTTGCCACCAGGTCAAAGGCAGGGTGGGGCAAGGCCAAAGACAGAAAAAGAATTGATGCATTTGAATTGTGGTGTTGGCAAAGAATATTGAATATATCATAGACTGCCAGAAAAATAACAAATCGGTTTTAGAAGAACTACAACCAGGATGCTCATTAGAAGCAAAGATGGCAGGACTTTGGCTTGCTTACTTTGGATATGTCATCAGAAAAGACCAACTGCTAAAAAAAAAAAAAAAAAAAAGGACATCATGATTGGTAGAGGGTCAGCAAAAAATACAGGAAATCCTCAATGAGATGGATTGACACGATAGCCAGAACAATGAACTCAATCATACCAACAGTCATGAAGATGGCTCCGGACTGGGCAATACTTTGCTATGTTGTGTATAACGTGTTTATGAGTTGGGGCCAAGTTGACAGTAACTAACAACAACAACTAGAGTTAGCTGCGCTCTTCCTAGCAGCTGAGAGTAATTTGCTAGTTGCAGAACCCTTTACATTGACATAACACCTTCTCTAGTTGTAAGAAGTCTATGGAAATTCCATAGCAATTTTATTTTCCTAGAAATGTGCTCTAAAAAAATTTCTTGGGCCTTGGATATGGCTCTGAACACCTAGAATATAATTTTTCTGCTCTGACAACTACATCCATAGTCTTAAAAAATAAGGAAATATTTCCAACTTTTTAGAAAAAAAATTGGCCTGTTTGATTTTCTTCTACATAGAAATATTAGAAGAAAAACTAATAATAATCAACATTACTACTAACCATGCATAGGGAGCATAGGTGGTTCAGAGGCAGAATTCTTACCTACTGTGCAGAACACCTGGGTTCAATTCCTGGCCAAGGTACTCATGCTCAGCCCCCTTCAGTGTGTCACTAGAAACTTGCATGTTGCTATGATGCTGAACACTTTCACAGCTTCCAGACTAAGCAGCCTAGGAGGAAAGGCCCAGCGATCTACCTTAAAAAATCAGCCAGTGAAGCCCTGTGGACCCCAACAGTCTGATACACAGCTGATCATGGGGATAGTACAGGACAGGCAGCGTTTGTTTCCACCGTGCATGCAGTTCCCATGAGTTGGGGCCGACTCAACATCAGCTAAAGCCAACAACTAATCAGGTATAAATTTTCATGTGTCATGGGTAGAGCACGCTTAGCACTCACTAAGCATTCAATCAGTGTTAGGTGTCTCCTCCTTTTTGCTCTGTCTTTTGGAACCATTAGCAGTCTATAAATAACATATGGGTTTGGAAAGCTAGAGACCCAGAAAAAAAAAAATCATATAATTGACCCATTTGAAGGAAATAGGGATGTTACTCACAAGGATGCCATAACCACCATCTGGCACTTTACCTTGGATTTCAATCTCTTCTTTCAGTGAACATCAGCTGAAAAAATGTGTATTATGTGTGGTTCAAGGCAGGTTCACTGGCTAATAAAGGTTAATGATCAGACATGATTAAATTACATAAGGAACCCTTGCCTTAACCTAGTCTTCTGAGACCTCCATGAATTATAGATAAATTAGTCTGGGCCCCACACATGATCTGTGGACAGTTCCCTGTGGTACCCTTGTGGTCCTCAGCTTTTATGAAATAACCCAGTAGATTCTATGGAAACCAAGAGTTACTGGGAAAACTTCTAATTCTTTTCATAATTTATTGCTTTTTTGAGAAAACATAATCTTCATTCCAGAAGGAATATTAGAGACTACATAGTCCGAACCTCTTTTTATAGGTGGAGGAACTGGGCTAGATAGTTCAACATACTTGCCCTAGTTTATACACCTCATCAGAGGCAGCGGAGAGCTACAATTAAAGGCACCTGACGTATTGCTCACCACTATATTCATCACATATGCTGTCTTGGGATGATGCTGAGGAACCCCATAATACAAAATATGTCTCAGAAGCCTGTTGTAAGCTTAAAACTAAACCTAAACCAAACCCACTGCTGTCCAGTCAATTCTGACTCATAGCAACCCTATAGGACAGAGTAGAACTGCCCTGTAGGGTTTCCAAGGCTATAAATCTTTGCAGAAGCAGACTGCCACATCTTTCCTCAGCATAACAGCTGGTGGGATGAAACCACCAACCTTTCAGTTAGCATCATAGTGCTTTAACCACTACACCACCGCGGCTCCTGTTTGTAAGCTTAGTGTTTACAAATATATTATTTCGTGAGCACAATGTTATGAATGGTGAATATACTCCAAATCCTGTCAGCCAAAACTCCCTTGATATAAAATGTGGTCAAAGTGGAATAATAACACTGCAGTATGTTAGAATCTTGACAAATGAGCATCTTGTGGAATGTATTATTCTGAATTTTCAGATAGTCAAAGATTTAGTTCTTCAAATTGTAAATATAATTTCAAAGTGTATTAATTCATTCAGCAAAAATGTTTTTGTGTCTCTACTATATACTGTCTTGGAAGAAGTACAACCGGAATGCTCCTTAGAAGCAAAGATGGAGAGACTTCATCTCATACTTTGGACATGTTATCAAGAGGGACCAGTCTCTGGGGAAGGACATTATGCTTGGTAAAGTAGAGGATCAGCAAAAAAGAGGAAGACCCTCAGTGATATGTATTGACACAGTGGCTGCAACAATGTGCTCAAACATAGCAAGAATTATGAGGTTAGCACAGAACCAGGAGTTGTTTTGCTCTGTTGAACACAGGATTGCTATGAATTATAACCAACTCTGTGGTACCTAACAACAACAACATTGTGTACATATCTTTCTTCTACGGCCTGGGAATACAATAACAAATGAGAATAAAAACACTGTCTTCATAGATGTTCCTTTGCAGTGTGTGTGGAAGAGGAGGCAGGGGAAAAGGAAATAAACTAAGTTATATATTAAAAGGAGAGAAGCACCATGAAAAAACAGTAAAGCAGGAGAAGGGGAATGGGGACAAGAAAAGGAGAAAATATAATTTTAAATTAAATGATCAGCATAGGCATCACTAAGAAGACATTTGAGCAAAACATGAAGAAGGAGAAGGCTTAAGCCGTATATGTGTGTCTGTATATATCAGGGGAAAAGCATTCTGGGCACAAGAAGCAGCAAGACCCAAAGCCTTGAAACACTGGTGTGCCCGACACGCGGGAGGAGGAATGGCAAGGAGGCCAGCGTGGCTGGAGTTAACTGAGTGAGCATGAGAGTATTTGGGTGCGAAATCAGAGAAGAGAAACCAGATCATGTAAAGCCTTGGAATCACTGTGAAAAATTTGCCTTTTATTTTGAATGAAATAAGGAGTCATTTCATGATTTCCATCAGAGGTGTAAGATGTCCTGATTTATGTTCTAAAAAGAACTGCTCTGGCTTTTTCATTGAGAGTCAGTTGTATAGGATGGGAGGTGGAAGAAGAGACTCTTTACAAAGCTACTGAAATCACACAAGTGAGAAGTGATGGTGACTTTTCTAGGATAGTAATAGTAGAAGTGGAAAGAAGTAATCAGTGTATTTATTGATACAGATTATAAGAGAAAGGGGAATTTTTCTCTGCAATAAGAAATATGAAGTTTCCATTAATGGAGGTGGTGAGGACTATGGAAGTAGCAAATTGGTGAAGGAAGATGAGGAGTACAGTTTTGGACATGTTTATTATGTAATCTTGGATATCTACTAGATATCCAAGTGAAAATGTCAAATAAGCCATTGGAAAAGTGGGATAGGAAATGTAATCAATTACTACAAAAATAGTTTGAAACCTAGTGTGTGTGCTTCCGTCCTTCTAGTCGGAGTATGCTGAAGATGTGGAAATGTTCTAATTTTTCATGATGATTCAAGGTGATAGTTGTCCACGTCTATTACTATATAATGTGACCGAGGAGAGCTTCAGGTTTTCTTAATGTGTTGAGAGCTCTTCATTCCAAAGATGGTGCCCTGCTACTGTTTTTGAAAAATTAAATCATTCTTCTTTGTTGTTTATTGTCATATCTTGTTCCTGCTAGAGTATCACCTCCTAGCAATTCAGAACAATATTTTAGAGTCAGGAACAACAACAACAAAAAAAGTCAAGGACTAAACCCTCAGCAGGGTAATATTTTAGGTTTGGGTGGAGAACAAGTTGCCCACAAGAAACTGAAATAAGCATTCAGAGAGGTTACAAGAGAACAAGTAGAGTGTGTCATCACAGAATTCGAGAGAAGAAAGAGTCTCAAAAACAGAGAAATAATTAAGTGATATGAAGAATTCCAGTAAGGTAAGAAATGAAAGGCCTGCATTGGACTTGGTATTCAGGAAGTCATTGGTGATCTTTGCCAAGAGCATCTTTATTGACATCACTGAATGTAAAATTTTCTCACTGAGAGCTAAACATGCAAGGGATTGTAAATTTGAGTTATTAAGATTTTCCCAGATAAACAGTAACCCTCATAGGGCTAGGATGCTGTGGGGATTAAAAAAAAAAAAAAATCATCCAAACTTGTAATATATGTAAGCCAGAGGCTCCATGTATAAGGTAGATAACCAAAGGTTCTAAATGCCACCTACATTAAGATATTTTCTGTTACTTTAAAGACCATCAGTGGTCATTCTTTCCCTCCAGTCCTAGATAGTAGGCACAACATCTAAAATTACTCCTTTTTTTTTTTTTGCTTGCTTTTCTTTCCTGGATGTTTCACATTCTCGTGGGATGAGCCTTGGAGTATTACAGTAAAAATAATAAAATACGGTGTTATCACTTGTGCTATCTCAATGATTTCAAATAGTAAACTAATTTGCAGTGCATCTCATTGAGGCAGGTCTGCATCCTTAGCTCCATTTAACAAATTAGAACATCAGGTGACATTAAGTGTCTGCTTAAACCATATATCCCAGATTGGTTATTTAAGGGCTCACTATCCTAGCTGTGGCTTATTAGGACACTTTGCTTTTCCTCTTTCTTCTCTCAGTTCATCCCTTCATTATTTTTCCATTTAATGTCTTTACTAGATGAAGAGTAGTTGAGACACAAATCAGCTATTAAGTATGAGATTGCCACCCTTCAATCTTTGACGTTTGTCTGGTCAGCCTCATCTACCAGATCTCTAAGTACTGGACCTTCAGTTCCTGTCATTTTTTTCTCACTAAGTGCCTGTTCACCACCTCCCTTTAGATGTCTCAGAGTTGCTTCAAATCTCTATCCAGAATTGAACTCATCATCTTCCCTCTTGAATAAGTTATTTTTTGTAGTATCTCCTGTGGATACTGCCATCCTGGCAATCGTACAAGCTAGAAATTTAATAGCCATCTTTGATATCTCTCTATTCCCCTATCTACTCAATCTTCACATTCTGTTAATTCTGCTTTCTTAATTATGTCTTCTCATCTACTTACGGACACCTCAACTGCCACCATTCTAGGCAGATAAACCATAATCTACCACCAAGACCTCTGAAATAGCCAACAAATCAGTCTCCACGCATATGTCCTCTCTGGCCCCCTCCAATCCAACCTCTGCACTAAAGCCAGGGTGAGCTGAAGACCAAAACCTAACTGTATTATTCCCCTTACATAAAAATATTCAGGGCTTCTTTTTCCACTGAAACAAAGACCAAAATCATTAATAATGCCTTGACAATTTATTATAGTCTGACTGCTTTTACCTCTGCTTTTAGCTCCTTTTACCTTTCTCTGTTCTGCTCACTTGACCAGTTTTCAGCTCCTGCAATAGGCCCTGTTCCATCCTGTCTTCGGTTTTAGGACGTGCCAGCTCCACTACCTGGAAAGCCTGCCACCTCCCCCACTAATCCACACAAGGATTCTTGACTTAATTTCCCACTGTCTCAAGACTGATTTCCATATCACATCATTAGAAATCAGGTCCCTGCTCTCATACACCCAGTGTATCTCACCCATGACATTTAGGGCAATATAAATTAAAAATTCATTATATAATTAGCTGTTCAGTGTCTTTCTTTCCTGTTAGAATGTGAGCTTCACAAAGATAATATTTGCCGTGGTTATCTCTTTTCCCAGTTCTAAGCACAGTGTCTTGCATAGAGTAAGTACTGAGTAGACGAATTGAAATAAGTGAATTGGTTAAAGTAACCTTAGAACGTTTGTGGATTTCAATGACAGTTGGTTTCTTGGAGCTAAAAATGTCTATAGGTAGCAATAATTATTTCAATGTGTATAACCCAGTTATCCCTTGATTACATCAGATTGTGAATACAGAAATAGTAACATTTACATGAATCATTAAAACCCAGGTTTCACCAACCAATAGCCTTTTCCTCCAAGTATACTCTGTATCTGTGTTTTCTCTGTTATAAGGTGTTTCTGAGGTCCCTTGAATAATGTCTGACACAAACAACAGTTGGTTGCATCCCAGTGGAGTACAGTCATTGCCTGAGTCCAGTACCTCTGCTGGCTGACCCAGTTAATTTTAAACACATTTTAAATAATATCACATAGATTCTGAATAATATTTTGTTAATGTGTGAAGTATAAAGAATTTTCTTCAGGAGCACCTATGCACCCAGCACCAGTTGAAGATAAAGAACATTACAATTACCTTTGAGGTTGACTGAGAGCACTTCCCCTATTCCACCTCCTTCCTTCTGGGCTCCTCCCCTGTTAGAGGTAACCAGCACTACTGTGAATTTAGTTTATATCGTTTTCTTGCTTTTCCTTATAGTTTTGCCACATGTGTTTGTAACCTCCTATGAAAGCTTTGTTAAGTTTTGTATGTTTTTGAACCTTATAAAAATGGAATTATACTGTTGAGGATGGCAGACAGAATTCTAAGATGGTTCTGTAAACTCCTGGTATACCGAGCCCTGTATAACTCTCACTCTTCCTTGAGTGTAGGGGGGACTTGTGCCTATGAGATGGCAGACTGAAGAGAGATTCTCTGGCTGACCTTCAAGAAGCAAACTACCATGTGGTGAGAGGGCCATGCAGCTACGATCTGAGAGGGTACTCTAAGAGATTAACCCTCTGCTGAATGTCAGCAAGAAAATGGGGACCCCAGTCGTACAACCATGGGAACTAGATTCTGCCAACCAACTGAATGAACATTGAAAAGGATCCCAAGCTTCAGATGAGAACACATCTAGGCCAACAGGTTGATACCCTCCTCGTGAAATCTTGAGCCCAGGTCCTAGCTAAGCCATGCCCAGACTCCTGACCCATGGAAATGGTAAGATAATAAATGCATGTTGTTTTAGGTTCCTAAGCTTGTTGTAATGTGTTACAGCCTTAGAAACCTAATACATGAGAGAATGTCTGTTTGGCCATCTCCAGGAAATTGTTTCCAGTCTTTGACAGACCTGAAAAGTAGCTGCCTTAAGAGGACATTCTGGGGTGGAGGTGGGGGGGAAGGCTCTGCCTACTTCATAACCATTCTTTTAAAACACATATTCAAAAATACTTATTGAGCAGCTGCTAAGTATCAGCCATTGTTCTAGGCACTTGAGATACAGTAGTGAGCAAAACAAAGACCCCAGCCCTCTTAGAGCTTACATTGTTGCCAAGGGAGAAAGATCACAAATTATAAATTTTTTTTTAAATAAATTATTTAATAGGGTGGAGGGTTGCAAGGGCTATGGAAAACAAAGGGCAGTTGGATAAGAGGGATCAGGAGTGTGTGCATTTGATAATAGATTTCAGTTTTAAATATGGTGGTCAAAGTAGAATTCATTGAAAAGGTGAGTTAGGTTAGTATGTGGGTATCTGGGGAAAGGGCATTCCAAGTAAAGAAAATAACTTATACAACAATTCTAAGACAGAAGCATGCATGGTATGTCTTAGAACAGTAAGGAAGCCAGTATAGTTGGACTGAAGTTAACTAAGATAAGAGAAATAAAAGTGAGGGTGCGTGGGTGAGGGAAGGAGGCAGATCATGTGGGGCCTTACAGGTCATTATAAGGTTGTTAGATCTCACTGTTAGTAAAATAGGAAATCATGTCAAGATATTGGGAGGAGCAATGAATGATCTAACTCGCATTTTAGGAAGATCACTGGTTTCTCTGTTGAGAATAGACCCTAGGGGGAGCAGTGGAAGGAGGAAGACCAGTTTGGAAGCCAATATAGTGATGCAAGGAAGAGATGATAATGGCTCTATTGACTTGGTCCAAAAGCAAAACAAAACCTGTTGCCATTGAATCAATTTCGACTCATAGCAACCTTTCGCTATGAATCAGAATCGACTCGATGGCACTGTTTTTTTTTTTTGTAGCAACCTTATAGGACAGACTAGAAATGCCCATAGGGTTTCCAAGGAACAGCTGGTAAACTTGAACTGCTGATCTTTTGGTTAACAGCCATAGCTCTTAACTGCTGCACCACCAAGGCTCCATTGGCTTGGTAGAAGTAAAGAACTGATTGGTTTCTAGAATTTCCAGTAATCCTAACCCCTTTCTAAAGATAACTGGTGTCACTATTTCCTGAGACTTCTGGAGGCTCATCAGTGTAAATTAAGTTGGTTTTCCTCCTTCATCATTGTTCTTTGGAATTTAATTTTCTCAGATACGCTTCTTCATTTTCTTATCCTGCAACTATGTTTTGTCTAAGGGATAACCTTAGAGTGTTCATGCAAACCAGGGCCACATTGATTGAGAAATGGAAAGCTATAGTAGTTGTGTGAGGCCTACATGCATAAACCTAAACAATCCCAGGAAAATTGAGACAAATGGTCACCCAACTGTTGTATCTACCCCCATTTTCCTTTTAATTTTGTGTCTATGCCTTAAAAAAAAAAATTACTTTATGGTTATTTTTATTTTTTGGAAACCCTAGTGGCGTAGTGGTTAAGTGGTACAACGGCTAACCAAAAGGTAAGCAGTTCAAATCCACCAGGCGCTCCTTGGAAACTCTATGGGGCAGTTCTACTCTGTCTGATAGGGTCATTATGAGTCAGAATCGACTCTATGGCTATGAGTTTTGTTTGTTTGTTTGTTTTTATGGTTATTTTAGTGGTGTTTCAAACCAAAGCAAAAAAAAAAAAAAAGGACAAGTACTTGATTTGGCTTGCTTACTAAGAGATTTTTGTTGGCGGTGGTGGTTTTGTTTTTTCTTTTGAAAGCATTTTGTTTATCAAATGAATTTTCTTCATTTATTGAGACTATCATGAATTTTCTAATTTAAATAGTTGTTGTTATTAGGTGCTGTTGAATCAGTTCCAACTCATAGCGACCCTGTGTACAACAGAGTGAAACACTGCCTGGGCATTTGGCATCCTCACAGTTATTGTTATGCTTGAGCCCGTTGTTGCAGCCACTGTGTCGATCAATCTCATGGAGGGTCTCCCTCTTTTTCATTGACTCTCTACTTTACCAAGTATGATGTCCTTCTCCAGGAACTGATCCCTCCTGATAACATGTCTGAAGTATGTGAGACAAAGGCTTACTATCCTTGCTTCTAAGGAGCACTCTGGTTGTATTTCTTCCAAGAGAGATTTTGGCAATCCATGGTATATTCAGTTTTCTTTGACAACACCATAATTCGAAAATGTCAGTTCCTCAGTCTTCTTATTAATTGATCCACTTTCACATGCATAGGAGGTGATTGAAAACACTATGGCTTGGGTCAGGTGCACCTTAGTCTTCAAGTGACGTCTTTGATTTTCAACACTTTAAGGAGGCCTTTTGCAGCAGATTTGCCCAATGCAATGTGTCTTTTGATTTCTTGACTGCTGCTTCCCTGGTTGTTAATTGTGGATCCGAGTAAAACGAAATCCTTTACAACCCCTATCTTTTCTCCGTTTATTATGATTTAAATAGTTAATATAGTTAATGATTTGATTTGATTTTTTTAAATGGTTAAACAAGATTGCACTCCTAAGAAAATCCAACTTGATTTTGATTGTACACACACACGTATATTGCTGGATTTTTTACTAATATTTTATTTCAAATTTCTTGTCCATTTTTTTAGCATGAATTTATCTTTTTACTCTGCCCTTCTCAGATTCCTTTGCTTTTTTTTTTTTTCTTTTTTAATCAACCTTATGCTAGCTTTGTAAGATTATTTAATTCCTTCTTTTTATATACTCTGGAAATTTGAGATAAAATTGGAATTATTTACTATTGGCAAGTGGAGTGGAACTTCCCTGTAAAAACATGTGAGCCCAGAGTTTCTTTGTGGGAGGATTTTTAGTGATTCAATTTTTTAACAGCTATAGGAGTACTCTAGTTTTCTGTTTCTACTTAAGCCAATTTTGGGAAACCATATTTTTCTAGGAAATTAGCCATTTCATCTAAGTGCTCCAATGTATTGGCATAGAGTTGTTTATAATAATTTGTTGCCTTTTTAATCTCTTTAGATTTTGTTGTTGTGCATGCTTTCACTCCTGGTACTATTTATCTATGCCTTTTCTCTCTTTCTTAAATCAAGTGTACAAGAAGACATCTTCATTTTTTTTCATTCTTTAGCTTTTTAAATAACATTTGACTCTTAATCATGTCTATTGTAGAATTTTTGTTTCATTAATATGTGCTCTTATCTTTAGTTCCTTTGATTTTCTTTGAATTTCTGTTATTTTTACTATTACGTTGTTGTTGTTAGGTGCCATTGAGTCAGTTCCGACCCACAGCAACCCTATGTGCAACAGAACTAAACACTGCCTGATCCTGCACTGTCCTCAAAATTGTTGCCATGCTTAAGCCTGTTGTTGCTGCCACTGTGTCAGTCCCTCTCGTTGAAGGTTTCCTCTTTTTCAAAGACCATCTACTTTACCAAGCATGATGTCCTTCTCCAGGGACTGATGCAAAGTATGTGAGATGTAGTCCTACCATCCTTGCTTCTAAGGAGCATTCTGACTGTACTTCTTCTGAGACAGACTTGTTCATTCTTTTGGTAGTCCATATTCAATATTTTTCTCCAGCACCACAATTCAAAGGCATCAATTCTGCTTCAGTCTTCCTTATTCATTGTCAAGCTTTCACATGCATTAGAGGTGATTGAAAACACCATGGCTTGAGTCAGGCGCACCTTAGTCCTCAAGGTGACATCTTTGCTTTTCAACACTCTAAAGAGGTCTTTTGCAGCCAATTTGCCTAGGGCAATTCATCTTTTGGTTTTTTGGCTGCTGCTTCCATGGGTGTTAATTGTGGGTCCAAGTAAAATGAAATCTTTGACAGCCTCAACCTTTTCTCCGTTTATCATGACGTTGTGTATTGTTCCAGTTGTAAGGTTTTTGTTTTCTTTATGTTGAGGTGTAATCCATACTAAAGGCTATGGTCTTTGATCTTCATCAGTAAGTGCTTCAAACCCTCTTCACTTTCAGCAAGCAAGGTTGTGTCATCTGCATAACGCAGGTTGTTAATGAGCCTTCCTCTAATCCTGATGTCCTGTTCTTCTTCATATAGTCCAGCTTCTCGTATTATCTGCTCAGCATACAGATTGAATAGGTATGGTGAAAGAATACAACCCAGAGGCACCCCTTTCCTGACTTTAAACCATGGGGTATTCCCTTGGTAATATTTACTATTAAAAAAAATTTACTATTATATATCTATTATTTTTATTCTAATTACTTTAGAAGCTTAGCTCATCAATTTTTCACCTTTTGTATTTTCCAATATCAACATCGAAAGCTATTACTTTGTTAATAAGTACTGACTGATCTTTGAACCTTAGGCAACATCTGAGGTTTCTGTCCTGTTCCCCACGAGGCTATGAAAACCAAAACTCAAGGTCACCAAGTTCAGTGTAGAAGGAGAAGACCTGTTTCATAGCTATGGGTTCCTGCTTCCACTCAGCTTTCGGTTTCTAGAAATTTCTCATTTACTTGCCAGCTCTTTGATAAATGAAAAAAGAGGTGTTTTCAAAAACATCTTTTCTAGTGTAGTCAGGGATATGAGAGTGATTTATAGCTGAGAATGATCTTGCCTATTCCTTTTTTTTTTTATTCCTTTACTGTTTAAGATGCTTGATCTTACTTTCACATGAAAAGGGTAATGGCTCTCTTCTTCCTACGTTAGGCTATTCTAGAAAAACTCCATAGCCCAATTTTTAGGGACCTAAGAAATCCTGGTGATATAGTGGTTAAGTACTACGGCTGCTAACCAAAAGACTGGCAGTTCAAATCCACCAGGTGCTCCTTGGAAACTCTATGGGGCTGTTCTACTCTGTCCTATAGGGTCGCTATGAATCGGAATCGACTTGACGGCAGTGGGTTTCGTTTTTTTGGTTTTTAAGTTGTTACTTGAAGAATTGATGCCTTTGAATTATGGCATTGGCGAAGAATATTGAATATACCACGGACTGCCGGAAAAGAATGAACAAATCTGTCTTTAAAGAAATACAGCCAGAATGTTCCTTAGAAGAGAAGATGGAGAGATTTTTGTCTCCTATACTTTGGACATGTTATCAGGAGGGAACAGTCACCACACCAAACATGATGGAGAGGGACATCATGCTTGGTAGATTAGAGGGTCCGTGTAAAAGAGGAAGACCCTCAAAGAGATGGATTGACACAGTGACTGCAACAATGGGCTCAAGTGTAACAACGATTGTGAGAATGGCGCAGGACTGGGCAGTGTTTCATTCTATTGTACATAGTGTCGCTATGAGTTGGAATCGACTCAATAGCACATGACAACAACAACAACAAATTGTTACTTAATTTATTGGAAAAAATGAAGCCTTAGAGTTTGGCCTAAGATGTTTTCAGGAAGCGGACAATCCCCTGTCTCCAGTGTCTTCTGACTTTGTCATCAAGTCTATTCATCTACAAGTTGGCCAATGTGCTCTAAGGATTTAACTTCTCTTTTTTACTGTGGCCACCCATCCTCAGCCATGATCCCAGTTAGATATAACTGTATATAATAAACACCCCAAAGTGCACAAAGTTTGAATTTTTTTCATTAGAGGAACCTTATGCCCCATGTAAATTACTGGACGCAAACAGATGGGAGCATGGCAAAAAAAAAAAAAAAAAAGGCAGTACTTAGTGTTCTTTACTGTATATTTCCTCATTCCGGATGTTTATGGATCTCATCCAGCCAACATACTATGCTGCATTTATATAACAAAACAGCAGCAAAAACAACAATAGCCAATAATGATTTCATTGAGTGCCAAAAAATGTCAGGCCAAGTGCAATATGTTTTGCATATATCATATCTACTTTTCAAAACATAAAGGAGAAGATACTCTGTTTTAAAAAACAGAACAAAACAAACCTGCTACTGTCCAGTTGATTCCAACTCATAGCGAAACTATAGAACAGAATAGAATGGCCCCGTAATGTTCCCAAGGCTGTGCAACTTTATAGAAGCAGACTGACACGTCTTTCTCCCACAGAGCAGCTGGCGGGTTCAAACTGTGGACCTTTTGGTTAGCAGCTGAGTGCTTCAACCACTGTACCACTAGTGGAGGAAATTGAAACTCAGGGAATTTATGGAGCACTTTGCATTTTTCAGTGTGTTTTCTTAAATCTAACATCCTCTTTAGAACAACTCTGCGAGGCAACCAGGTCAATTTATATTACTGATAATTTATAAATGAGAAGACTAAGACTTAGAAATATGAAACGACTTGTCCAAGATCACACGGCGACTAAATGCTAAGGGTGACTTTCTAAGATCCTGAATCTTGTTCACCTTCTGTATGTAACAAGCCATCCGAAGACCATTTTCATACCAAGTCTTGGTATTTGTAATTTCTATTGATCTGTGGTCATATTAGTAGATATCCAGCCTCACTGTTAAGCTTATGATGATAATGGACTATTTCGTTACAACATAAGCCATTCCATTATGATTGACAGGCAGCGTAATATGTGATAAGAAGCATGGGGCATGGAAAACAGCCAAACTATGAGTGCTTCAAAACCACATTAAGGATTTTGCCCTGCATCCTAAGAGCAATGAGAAACCAGCAAAAGCTTTTGAGTTGGATTGCATGTTATTTGTGTTTGTTAAAATATCGCTGTGATTGCTGTGTGGAGAATGGCCTGCAGGCGGGGGGGGGGGGGGCAGTGGAAGATCCTATGTGGGAGGACCTCAAAGAGGAGATTTTTTTGTAGTAGTTTAGATGAAAGACTTTGACTAGGATGTGGCAGTGGAGTTGGGGAAAAAGGGAAATATTTGAGAAATGTTTTGTTGGAAAAATACTCATGATACAATGATTTGAATAGTTATAGGGACTGAGGAAGACAGAATACTTCAGAAAGACACCTGGTTTCCTACTTTGCCCAACTGGACGATGGTGATGACATTCACTGAGTTAAAAAACATGCAAAGCAGGGTACAAGAATCACTGGAGGGCTTCTAAAACCACAGATTCTCTTCCTCATGCCTCACCCTGGGACTTTGATTTACTAGGTGGGGATCAGATGGGGCCCCAGAATTTGAATGTCTAACAAGCTTTTGAATGGCTGGTTTCCTGGCCACACTTTGAGTAGCGATGCTGAAGAGGATCAGATTGAAGGAGAAAGTTCTTCAATTCAATTCTAGTAAATTCAAGCGTGATATAGTTAAACGCCTTTCTTCTTGATTTTAGTCTGAAATTAGTTGGAACATCCCAGTGTTCCTCCCTTTCCTTTTTGGAAGAGGCACCATGATGTAGCGGGAAGTACATGGTTTGGGGGCTCAGAAATCCTGAGTTCAAATCCAAGCTCTTCTACTACTCTCAGGGTGACTTTATGCTAATTATACAACCTTCATATATATTAGTTTTCTGATCTTTAAAATGGGTATATCAATAGAATCTAACAGTGTTGCTATGAGACTTTGGTGGGGTGTGGGGAGACAGTTGTATGTGAAAATTTAAATTACATTATAATTATTTTTTCCACTTACCGTCAAGCCTACTCTGACTCATGGTGACCCAAGGTGTGTCAGAGCAGAGCTGTGCTCCGTAGGGTTTTCAGTGGCTGATATTTCTGAAGTTGATCACCAGGCCTTTCTTCAAGGCACCTCTGGGTTAGCAACTGACAACATTAACCATTTGCACAACCCAGAAATCCAAAAACCAAACCTGTTGCCGTCAAGTTGATTCCAACTCATATTGACCTTACAGAACATAGTGGAACTGCCCCACAAGATTTCCAAGGAGCAGCTGATGGATTCGAACTGCTGACCTTTAGGTTAGCAGCCAAGTTCTTAACCACTGCATACAACCCAGGGATTCATATAAATATTAGTTACCACCTCTCTGTCCACTATTCCAAATGGAGAATACCATTAGGTATATGACAAAATGTCTGCTAATTTCTATTGTACACTTCTGTATTACTTTCAACTTCTAATTTATATATATAAAAAAAGCCAAACCCACTGCCATCGAGTCAATTCTGACTCATAGCTACCCTATAGGACAGAGTAGAACTGCCTCATAGAGTTTCCAAGGAGCACCTGGCAGATTTGAACTGCCGACCTTTTGGTTAGCAGCCGTAGCACTTAACCAATATGCCACCAGGGTTTATAAGCGCCTTAAAAACAGCTTACTCAAAAGACCAGACTTAATGGTCTTACTGAGACTAGAAGGACCCCAGAGGTCATGGTCCCCAGAACTTCTGTTAGCTCAAGACAGGAACCATTCCCAAAGCTAACCCTTCAGACAGGGATTGGACTGGACTGTGGGATAGGAAACGATACTGGTGAGGAGTGAGCTTCTTGGATCAAGTAGACATATGAGTCTACATGGGCAGCTCCTGTCTGGAGGGGAGATGAGAAGGCAGAGGGGGACAGAAGCTGGCTGAGTGGACACGGAAATAGAGGGTGTAGAGAAGGAGTGTGCTGTCTCATTAAGGGGAGAGCAACTGCAAGGTGTATATAAATTTTTATACAAGAGGCTGACTTGATTTGTAAACTTTTACTTAAAGCACAATAAAAATTAAAAAAAAAAAAAACAGTTTACTCATCTCTATCCGCAGGCAGCTGGTTCAAACTTCGTCCATTCTAGAGTTTGGTCAACAAATATTAATTCAATTGACCTAAACATCAAGTGCTTTACTACAGTCAACTCATGTTCTCAGTCCTTCTTTATAATCCTTCTCTAGGGGTATAAAGAACAAAATGTCCCCTTTCATTTCTCAAACACAATGCTTCCTTGTAATGATCCTGGTTTCAAGAGCAACATAGAGAAACCAGCCTCCTGTTGTCAACCCTACCCATTTTCAATGTCCCTAAAATTTAACTTTGAAAACATCTCAAAAAGCTAACATTTTACTTTAATATTTATAACTTTGAGTGTAAAATTATATATATATGTGTGTATGTGTATTTGTTTATATATACAGGCGTATTTATGCAAAAGAACATAAACACATGACTCTCACTTTAATAGCCTTATCAGCACTGATTTTTACCTTTTAGCATTTTGTGTTTTGTCTGGGTCTATGGAATGTCTGGGTCCCTGGTGTCACAGTGGTTAAGGGCTCAACTGCTAGCCAGAAGGTCAGCAGTTCAAATCTACCAGCTGTTCCTTGGAAACCCTATGGGGCAGTTCTACTCAGTCCTATAGGGTTGCTATGAGTTGGAATTGACTTCAACGGCAATAGGTTTTTGTTTTTTTTATGGTATATCTGAAGTACTCATTACAACACTAAAATCTTTCTAGTTATTCATATTTGATTTCTAAAATTGCAAGCAATTCCTTCACTTGACCTAAGTCCTAATATAGCAAATTACTTAGGAAAATGGGGAAAGCGTGGAAAAGATCAGACTACCCATCTGGGTTCTCACCACATTTTGAAATTCCAGAAGCTGTGATGGCTGTTTAGTCCAGAATGAGAGCTCTACTCTCAATTGAAACACAGGGTTTATAACCTTCAGGTCATGGTGTAAAGGCTTGTTACTTGCTTAGAAGGTTACCTAACAAAAAAGTGAAATCAAGTTAGAATAAGATGTCCTTTTGGAGGGTTGCTTCTAATAGCCTAGTGACAATTGTATGTACGAGACTATTACCAATATGTCGAGTGACATTGAGCTGTAGATTATAACAAGAGATACTATTTTACTTCTCCTTTATAGGAGCGACGGCACCTAAAAATTGCAGATAAAAATTATTTAAATAAGTTGTAAACCACTCTGGAACACGTAGATGCTAGAAGCATGAAAGTCTGGTCAAAGTAGTAATGAAAATGTCTTTCCGGATAGTGTAAAGTCAAGGAACACAGAGTACTGTCTGCAACACACAGTACTGTCTGCGTGTGCCTGTACCATTCCTCTTTTGTCTGCCTTTCCTTTGCATTTTTGATTAGCACGGTGTCTTCCTTCATCAGAAGTTAAATAAGCTAAGACGTTTATTATACCCTGTTCCCCTGGACACCTGTTCTATCTCTGTTCCAGTCCACAGCCTCCCTTACACACTTCCCATTCTTTTGTCATTCTTCCTTTCCAGTTTGCCCCTTGGATTTTCCAGATGGCGTGTCTAGCACTTCTTTTAGTATTTTAAGCGGACCCTTGTATGCAACATTGCTTCTCGGTGCACTGTATTTTATAACAGAGTTAAAAATAGCCTACAAGCTGAGTGGAAGTCACGGTACTGGGCCAAAGCCAAGTTTAATTCAAGCCTCTAAACTCACGGGAGCTCACTTATTGCTTTAAATTTTCATTTTTTTGTTCTTACATGACTGGAGCTTCTTGAAATGACAGTCCTGAAAACTGAACTGTTAACATATCCGTGTTTGCTTGGTAAGAGATATATTTCTGTGTACGCCTGGTAAGCTTTCTCCACATTTGAACCCAAATTTACAAAGGTCAATCTCAGCAGAGATCAATTATGGTTAGCAGTTTTTTTTTTTTTCTCAATGTTTTCATTTCTTTTTCTATTTTCTATGAAATTTGGTCATCTCGGGATCACCAAGTCAGCTGATCCTTAACAAATATTTTGACGTACAAATTGCTAGTTTTAGGTACATGAAGTTAGTATTTTGTTTGTTTGGTTTTTTGCCTTGTGGAGGCGTGGTGGCACAGTGGTTAAGAGCTCGTCTGCTAACCAAAAGGTCAGCAGTTCAAATCCACCAGCCATTCCCTGGAAACCCCACGGGGCAGTTCTACTCTGTCCTATAGGGCTGCTATGAGTCGGAATCGACTCGACGAAGAGTTTTTTGTTGTTTTCTACTTCAAGAATAAATTTACATTTGAAACAAGAAAAAAATTATCTGGTCCAAAACCCCTTTGTTGTTTATTTTGTTGCCTGTGCTGGTTTGATCTGGTGATAACAGGTTCTTTAACATGCTAAAGTAACTCCAGCACCTAATTGCTTACACAGTCATTGTCTGTTTGAAACCCCCTTACTTTTTTTTTTTTACTAGTGGACCGATTACTTAGCTCTTTTTCTATTGTTACAGCTCTATTAATTTGGGGAATAATCAGGCATATTCTTCTTAAATATACTCAAACTTCTGAATAACGATGGATATTCTTCTCGTGTTGTTGTTGGCTGCAGTCAAGTTGACCCCCGACCAGAGGTGTAACTACGGCTCATGCCTTGGGCGTCCCTTGAGGAGGGTGCTAATGAGCAGTATCTATTGGCCATTGCTGTTTCCATTGCCAGCTGGGAGAGATTATTCAGCAATTTAAAACTGATTGCAGTAGGTAAGACTTTCCATAGATAGGCTCCTGCCCCCAACTCATGCACAGCTAGATCTAATCGTTGTGATCCATAGGGTTTTCACTGGCTGATTTTCAGAAGGACATCACCAGGACTGAAACCTGTACAGCATCGCAACAACACATAAGCCTCCACCGTCAGACAGGTAGTGACCTCATTTGAGGTGTATTGGCCAGGAATCAAACCCAGGTCTCCTGCATTGGAAGAGGAGTATTCTACCACTGAAGCGTCACTGACACTGTTCTTAAAAATATATTTTGTTCTTTCGAGGCGGTGGTCGTTTAGTTACTGTATGCTTACATTTTATATAAATTTGTACAACAAAAATTGAATTTATTTCATTGAAATTTATTTTTATGTTTATCCTAAAACAATAAAATGACTTGTCTTTCTTGGGATTGCATTAATTATCGTCCTTTGAATAATAGTCTTCATGGGTCCAATAGTCAAAAAAAGATTACTTATGATTTCATTGGCTTTGTCTCCTTCCTTACTCTAAAACTGTTTGGGGAAGTAAGATCACCAATTCACATATTAGTTTAGTCTTTCTGTTTTTTTTTAAGTGCCTTCCACATGCATAACAGCAATGAAACACAGGTCTACAGTCTGTTTTCTGCAATTCCCAGTCCAGAACACACTGACCAACTGTTTTTTGTCTACTTAGTTTCTCATTTGGAGGGAAACTTAAACTGACCAGCACTTGCTAGGCAGCCAATCCTGACCCTTGCAGATGGAAAAGCCTTCATAGATTGTATTTTCCCTTCTTGGTATGTCTATTCATGTGTTCACTGCCACAACAGCAAAGTGTTGTATTACTAGCAGCTGCCCCAGACTTCCCTGGGTGCCATGTAGTATAGAATATATGTACCCTACATCTTTTCTAGGGAGCCCTGGTGACACAGAGGTTAAGAGCTATGGCTGCTAACCAAAAGGTCGGCGGTTTGGATCTGCCAGGTGCTCCTTGGAAGCTCTGTGGACCAGTTCTACTCTGTTCTGTGTTGGAATCAACTCGACAGCAACAGGAACAGGTATCTTTTCTGAGATCTAAAAAAGGAATCTGAATTTCGGAAACACGTGTGATCAAAGGATTTCAGATAAGGAATTATAGGCCTGTGTTTTGAAGCAAAATTGAATTCGGGCTTTTCTAGGTTGTTTTAGTGTTTGACTCACCAGTTTCACTAAAAACAATGAATTAAAAAAGTGTAATCAAGGTCAAAACCATTTTTTCAGCTATGATAAAATCCTGACTTTACTTTCTCACCATTTCAGGAAGGCTTAAATAATTTCAGAGGTACAAAAATTCTAAAATAAGTATCTACCAAATAATGTGTTCATTAGGGTTTTGTTATAACCAATTATCTGATCTCCTTTCCAGTTAGACAATGCTTGATACCAGAGGGACTTGAATTCCATTTGATTCTCCAGGTGAATTCATCCTTCCAGGGTGGGAAAAGGAAGAGAAAATAATGTGTATCAAAATGGTTCATGTTGAAGTTGGTCACTGTTCCAGGATGACAGATGCAGGACTAGCCCTGTGTAAAACTAGGAAGGGACAATATTTTATTTTAATATCTTCCCAGTGTTCCTCTCAGCAAACCCCCAAAATCCCTATCTTTCTTCTAGAGTAATGGAATATTTCTCAGCTAGTGGTTGACCAATCCCTGTTAAGGTTTATCTTATACTAATAAGTGAGAATCCATTGGTCACTTATACAGTAAAATGTAACTCTTGGAGATTTGAAAATGAAATCCTCAATTATTGAATCTGTAATGGTGGAATGGTGAGCATCAAACCCATTAAATCCACTGCTGTCAAGTCCATTCCAGCTCATGGCGACCCCAGATGTTATAGAATAGAACTGCTCAATAACGTTTTCTTGGCTGTGATCCTTACAGAAACAGCTCACCAGACCCTTCTTCCATGGCACTTCTGGGTGGATTTTAAATGTCAACCTTTAGCTTAGGGTTAGTGTTAGGTGCCATTGCATCACTTCCCTATGTACAACAGAACAAAACACTTCCTGGTCCTGTGCCATTCTCAGAATCATTGCAATGTTTCAGCCCATTGTTACAGCCACTGTGTCAATCCATCTCATTGAGGGTCTTCCTCTTTTTCCCTGACCCTCTACTTTTCCAAGCATGATGTCCTTCTCCAGGGACTGATCGCACCTGATAACATGTCCAAAGCACATGAGACAAAGTCTCTCCATCCTCTCTTCTAAGAAACATTCTGGCTGTACTTCTTCCAAGACAGATTTGTTTGTTCTGCTGGAAGTCCATAGTATATTCAATATTCTTTGCCAACACCATAATTCAAAGGCATCAATTCTTTTTTGGTCTTCCTTTTTTATTGTCCAGCTTTTGTGTGCATATGATGTGATTGAAAATACCATGCTGTGGGTCGTGCTCACTTTAATCCTAAAAGTGACATCTTCTAGTGACATTTTTTAGGTTAGTTGTTGTTGTAGTTAGGTGCCGTCTAGTCAGTTCTGCCTCACAGTGACCCTACGTACCACAGAATGAAACACTGCCCAGTCCTGCGTCATCCTTACAATCTTTGTTATGATTTAGCCCATTGTTGCAGCCACTGTGTCAGTCCATCTCCATCTCATTGAGGGTCTTCCTCTTTTCCACTGATCCTGTATTTTACCAAGCATGATATCTGTCTCCAGGGACTGATCCCTCCTGACAACACGTCCAAAGTATGTAAGATGCGGTCTCACCATCCTTGCTTTTAAGGAGCATTCTGGTTGTACTTCTTCCAAGACAGATTTGTTTGTTCTTTTTGCAGTCCATGGTATATTCAATATTCTTCACCAACACCAAAATTCAAAGGCTTCAATTCTTCTTCCGTCTTCCTTATTCACTGTTCAGCTTTCACATGCATATGATGCAATTGAAAATACCATGGCTTGGGTCAGTATTTAGGTTAGTAGCTGACAGAAAATGATTTGCACCATCCAGAGACTGTAATGAATTTTATGTTGGATATTTCAAGAAAGAACTTATGGCTCGTAACCCTACTAAATAATTTTATTAATTAGCACATGCTTCACTTCCTTACCCTGAAAATAGACTTGACTTACTTGTTGTTGTTTTTTATTTTTATTTCCTCCACCTCAACATGCCTTTAAAATATATATATGGAAGTCTATTTAACTTTTCTTTAACTGAATACCTAAAAAAATTCAAATGGGTGAAGAAAAGTAGCTTACGGAAGGTATAAATTGTTCCAAAAATCTCTAGGGTATGGGAGATACGACAAGAGCTATCTCCCAAGGTTAAAACATGATTCTGAACATCCACCTTTCACAGGAAGACTGTCTTTGTGCTACTCCTAAGTTTCTTAATTAGAGGAAAAGTAGGTGTATAATAATAGTCCAGGTGAATATTTGATTTCTGTCACTTTTAATATTCATTTTCATTTGTCTTTCACATGCTAACAGTTTGCCATCTGTGTAGTAATAGCTGTTGTCCAACCCAGTGCCAGAGTTCACTGAAAAACTGGAGTGCCATCGCAAATTCTTGGGATGAGAATGACTTTGGACAATAAAAGGGCAAAAAGTATATAAATGAAATAAGGAGCTTTGGATTAATAGTTTTGGAAATGAGGTCCTTCAACTCATTTGAATATATTAAAAGAGTCTCTTTCTATGTGTATAGTTATTTGTAAATAGAATTTCCGATAACTGGGAAATAGAAAAGAACATTTAATACCACTCTGCTTCAGTGACGACTTATAGACAGTTATGACAGAATTTTTGTGTTTCTAAATTTACTTAATCTATATTGTAGGTTCACATCATATGCACACTTAACTTGCAGACGCTTATATAATCACCATCATTTAATAAAAGAGAGGCAGAACATAATTTAAATACTATAAAAAACTCAACCAGTCATTCCTCTTAATAAGTGTGAGTTCCAAATAAAACACATTGAGGTGTGCATAATCACTGAAACCTATAAGCATTGTTCTTAATACAAATATCTCAGACAGGACGTTTATATATATATTTTTTCCAAATCTGTCCTTTTAAAAATTAATATCTTAATTCTGCATGCCTCACAAGGTGTCAGCAAGGACTGCATTTATTTCTGGAGGCTCTAGGATCTACAAGTGAACCCACTTTCAAGCTCACTCAGGCTGTTGGCTGAATTCACTTCCTTGTCCTTGTAAATAAAGTAGTAGGATCATTCATTCACGTCATTCTCCAGTTCTCACCATAGATTATTTCCTTTGCATAGCCAATTGGGATTACATCTCTCTAATGTGCCTCTATAGTATCATACCCTTTCCTTGTCATAACACCTGTCACACTGTCTTGTAATTTCCTACTGTTGTCGTCGTTGTTTGGTGCCCCCAAGTCTGTTCTGACTCATAGCAACCCTATGTACAACAAAACAAAACACTGCCCGGTCCTGCACCACCCTCACGATCATTGTCATTTTGAGCCCATTGTTGCAGACACTCTCACTGAGGGTCCTCCTATTTTTCACTGTTTTACCAGGTATGATGTTCTTCTCCAGGGACTGGTCCCTCCTGATAACATGTCCAAAGTGTGTGAAATGAAGTCTTGCCATCCTAGCTTCTAGGGAGCATTCTAGCTGTACTTTTTCCAAGACGGTTTTTTTCATTCTTCTGGCAGTCCATGGCATATTCAATATTCTTCACCAACACCATAATTCAAAAGCATCAATTCTTTGGTCTCTCTTATTCATTGTCCAGCTTTCACATGCAATTTGCTACTAAAAAACTCAAAAAAGCAAACCCGTTGCTGTCGAATCGATTCCGATTCATAGTGACCCTATAGGACAGAGTAGAACTGCCCCATTGGGTTTCCAAGGAACAGCTGGTGGGTTAAAACTGCTGACCTTTTGGTTGACGCCAAGCTCTTAACCGCTGCATCGCTACGTGTCGTTATTTCCCCCATTAGACGAAAACCAACCGGAGGAGGAGCTATGCTATCTCGTTCATCATTGTGTCACCAGCTTTTCACGCCATGTTTGAGATATAGTAGATTCTCATGTATATATTAAATGAGTTAATTAATGAATAATCTTCAGTTCAAATGGGCTACTTCTGCTACCAACAGCCCCTGATTCTAGGCTATCCCTCATTTCTTTATTTTTAAACAACTTTCTCTGGAATCAGAGATACAGCAGAAAAGGGAGTCTGAACAATTGGAAACAGGAGAGGGATGGTTTGTCCTTGCTGGAGAGAAGTCACATGGGAGGCAGGAGAAGGAATGCCTGCAGCCCCTAGGAGCAGAGACCCACCCCAGGCTGACAGTTAGAAAGAAACAGGGGCCCCAGTCTCACAAGGGCAAGGAAGTGAATTCAGCCAACAGCCTGAGTGAGCTTGAAAGTCGATTCATCTGCAGAGGCTGGAGCCTCTAGAAATGAACGCAGTCCTTGCTGACACCTTCTTTTGGGTCTTGTGAGAAATGCAGAATTAATAAATTTTAAAAGGAGAGATTTGGGGGAAAAAATGGAAGTCCTGTCTGAGGTATTTCGTATTAAGAACAATATTGTTAGGTCTTGGTGATTACGTGCATCTCAACGTGACTATTTCCTGCAAATAGGCAAACCGTCCTTTAGTCATTGTTTTAAAAGTGTTAATTGTACCTATTTGTTATGCTTCAAAAATTGCGAACTTTTTTAGCTCAGAAAATGATATCTGGTATTATCTTTCTGTGTTCTTTTATTTTATTTTTGTTATGTTACCACTAGATTAGATATACTATGCTAAAGTGAAAGAGGTGAAAAATTAGAGATTGATTCAGATGACGAGAGGGTAAGCAAATCCTTCACTATTTTAGAAAACTTTATTCCAAGTATTAACATAAGGCTAAAATTAGCACTTCTAAAACATTTTCCTTTTCAAAATTATACATTCACTTGCTTTAAAAAATCAAAACGTCTACAAGATTTTGAGGAAAATAGTCGTCATCGGTCATTTCTTCCATCCTCAGATTGAACCACTTTTAACATGTTGGCTGTTTATTCTGCTCTTCAGCTATTATCTTGATATGGGTTAGAATGTATAAGTATATTGCCAAGTTTTGTCCTCCAAGAGGACTTGGAAACAGTAGAAACCCAGCAGCAACAAGCATCTCCAGAGCCCAGGTCTTGATTCCTAATATCATTCCGTAAAAGTAACCAGGAGTCCTAGGAGAAATGGCTGATCCTAAGACTGGAGTTTCTTGCTCTGTCAAAAAAGAAGGAAATGTTCAAAAGCAAAATGATAAGGCGTGAAAAAAGGAACATAGGGGCTAACCTAAAAAAGCTCTCAATGTCCAAAGCTGGAAAAATTTGAGCAACAAAATAAATAATGTGACTTTGGATTGTAAAACAAAGCATAAAATAAACATCCATGAGCCCATACTGATATAAATAATATAATAAATAAATGGCGGAGAAGAGACAAACCTCTCATGCAGAAGAATTCTAAATAAATTATGCAGATACTGAGCCCCTTCAAGTAGGTGGAGCATAACTCCCCACTTCTTAAGTGTGGGCTGAGCGTAGTGATTTGCTTCCAAAGAGTGTAGTATGGAAAAGAGAAAAAAAGTAACTATACAGCAGACAAGCCTGACAAACACTGCCGCAGCCGGGTGATCAGCTAAATGTCATCAGTTACAGGTTTGCTGATAGCATGTACCCTTGATATGATGTGATGGAGACTGCAATTTACCTCTGTGGCCTTCCTCCCAAAGACACATAATCATGAGAACGAAACATCAGACAAACCCAAACAAAATATATGTATACATAGTCACACATACAAAAAGTAGCTGTTGAGGCTGCTTATGTACAATGAAATACATCATGGGATTTTTTTTTCTTGGTTTGAGGGTTTAGGGTCATGGTTTTGAGGGACATCCTAATCAGCTGGCCTAATACTGATTCTCAGTACTTCTGTGCTACCTCCTAGTTCTTTTCGTAGTGACTGGGGTCTTAAAAGCTAGCAAGCAGTCAGCAATTGGTCTCCATTCACCTGAAGCAAAAGAGGGAGAAGGAGAGTCAGGAATCAGAGGAGGAAATCGAGTGCATGTCTGGTTGTCTCCATGAAAAACTGCGTTCTTTGCCGTGAGATCAGAAGAACGGGATGGTGTCTGGCAATCATTACAGAATGTTTTGATGAAAGATTCTATATAAGAATCCTGATCAAAAGGGGAAAAATGCAGAACTTAATTTAAAATTCTCAGTGGAATCCCAAATTTCTAAAGCCACTGAGAATGGATGAACCCTTGAGTCTATTGCCCTGAGATAACCTTTAATCTTTAAGCCTTAAACCAGAATTGTCCCCTGAAGTCTTCCTTTCTTCCAAGGCGTCTCTGGTTAGACTCCATCCTACAACCTTGCAGATAGCAGCTTGGCACGTTAACTGTTTGCAACTCCCAAGGACTCTAAGCACTGACTAGCTCCGGGCTTTTTGGCAAGGTACTAACATTGAAGCTAAAACTCAGTTTCTTTGTCTATAAAGTTGGAGTTGTAATAGTATCTACTTCATAGGGCTTTCTGATAAATTATTTTATTAATATAAAGTGCTTAGCATAGTTCCTGGTAGATAACGAGCATTCAGTAAATGTTAGCTACTATCATCAAATATTAAACCACAAGACAAAGTTCCCTATGATGGTAGAAACCCTGGCAGCATAGTGGTTAAGAGTTCAGCCGCTAACCAAAAGGCCGCAGTTCGAACCCACCAGGCATTCCTTGGAAACCCTATGAAGCAGTTCTACCCTGTCCTATAGGATCGCTATGAGTCAGAACGGACTCTATGGCAATGTGTTTGGGTTTTTTGTTTTGTTTTGTTTTGTTTTTAATGATGGTCCGAGGCATTTGTAAAGGGTTAAATTGCTTACAAAATAATTTAATCAAGAAAGAAGAAAAGTGATACATCATAGAAAGGTCCATCCAAAATGTTAAAATACAAAATCTTCATTTTATCATTGTAGAGCTATAAGACAGGACACAATGTGGGTAGGAGAAAGTGCAAATGTGGTAGCGCCAAAGCATTGGAAGTCTTCACTGGGCCTAAATTTTTGGCTTTGGGTTTTTTTGGCACTGTATATGCTACAGAAGGTAGGCTGTGAAGGTAGAAGATAGTGTCAGAAATGTAATGCTTGTTTGTCTTTGAAAATTTAGAGATGTTGTCAGGTGCCATCGAGTTGGTTCTGACTCATAGCAACCCCATGCGCAACAGAACAAAACACTGTCTTGTCCTGTGCCATCCTCACAATTGTTGCTATGCTTGAGCCCATTGTTGCAGCCACTGTGTCAACTCATCTTGTTGAAGGTCTTCCTCATTTTTGTTGACCTTCTGTTTTACCAAGCTTGACATCCTTCTTCAGGGACTGATACCTCTTGACAACATGTCCAAAGTACGTGAAACGTAGTCTCACCATCCTTGTTTCCAAGGCACATTCTGGCTGCACTTCTTCCAAGACAGACTTGTTCATTCTTTTGGCAGTCCATGTTATATTCAATATTCTTCGCCAGCACCGCAATTCAAAGGCATCAATTCTTCTTCGGTCTTCTTTATCCATTGCCCAGCTTTTGCATGCATATAAGGCAATCGAAAGCCCCATGGCTTGGGTCAGGTGCACCTTAGTCCTCAAGGTGACATATTTGCTTTTCAACACTTTAAAGAGGTCTTTTGCAGCAGATTGGCCCAATGCAATGTTTCTTTTGATTTCTTGACTGCTGCCTCCATGAGTGTTGACTGTGGATCCAAGCAAAATGAAATCCTTGACAACCTCAATCTTTTCTCGGTTTATCATGATGTTGCTTGTTGGACCAGTTGAGAGGATTTTTATTTTCTTTATGTTGAAGTGTAATCCATACTGAAGGTTGTGGTCTTCGATCTTCATGAGATGGTACAGTTGTTTTAACAAGGTGTAAATATACGATCATGGGAGTGATGACATCTAATCAGAAATCATAGCTACCTTGAACGTCCCTCCCTGAGAATTGTAGTTGTTGTTAGTTGCCACCAAGTCAGTTCCAACTCATAGTGACCCCATGTGTGCAGAGTAAAACTCTACCATAGGGTTTTCAAGGCTATGAATTTTCAGAAGCAGATCTCCAGGCCTGTCTTCCTAGAAACCTCTGTGTAGGTTTGAACTTTTGGCTAGTAGTTGGGTGCTTAACCAAGCGCATCACCCACAGACTCCTCCTTAAGAATTAGAGATAAAGGGCCACATAAACCAGAGACTCCACCAGCCTGAGACCAGAAGAACTAGATGGTGCCCAGCTTCCACCAATGGATCCCCTGACAGGGAGCACAACAGGGAGTCCCTAACAGAGCAGGAGAAAAGTGGGGGACAGAACTCAAATTCTGATAAAAAGACCAGACTTGATGGAAGACTGAAGGAACCCCCAAAACTATGGTCCCCAGATGCTGTTAACCCAGAACTGACCATTCCTAACACCTGCTCTTCAACCAAAGAGCAGACAGGACTATAATACAAAAAACAATACACGTGAGGAGTGTGCTTCAATCAGATACACAAGACCAAATGGGCGGCTCCTGTCTGGAGGCAGGATGAGAAGGCAGGAAGGAATAGGAATAGGTTGAATGGACACAAGGTGCCTGGGGTGGAAAGGGGGTATGTGCTTCCACATTGTAAGGATTGCAACTAATGAACTAATGTCACAAAACAATATGTGTATAAATTTTTGTATGAGAAATTAGCTTGAGCTGTAAACTTTCACCTAAAGCACAATTAAAAAAAAAAAATTAGAGATCTCTAAAATATTCCACTGAAGTTCCCGGGTGGTACAAACAGCCACGTGCTCAACTACTAGCCAAAGGGTTATAGGATCGAGTTCAGTCAGAGGCACCTTGAAAGAAAAGCCTGGCGATCTGCTTCTGAAAAGTCACAGCTTTGAAAACCCGATGGAAGAGTTTTACTCCGTACCCATGGGGTCACCGTGAGTCAGAACTGATTTGACAGCAACTATTTTTTGTTTTAGAAATTATTCCTTTAGGTGACTTCACTTTCTAATTTTACTTTTTTTTTAGGAATTATTCCTTTATTTAGTTTTTTTTAATTCCTCTAGGTGACTTAACTTTCTAATTAGAAGAAACAACAATGTCAGAGCTAGTAACGCATTCCTCGTACATCTCCACTGTTCAGACCCCACGTGTTGAATCCAGCCACCATAGAGGGGGTGATTTCTTTAGTGGTAAAATGTAAATAGTAGCAGATAGCCACCGTTTAACTTACTGAATTCACTCAGCATGCTGTATGTGGCTCCCAGTGCATGCTTGTCCTGATTACCTGTTAACTCAGCACCTCCACTCTCCCCTCTAAGGCTGGGAACAAATTCTGCAAAATCCCCTTCCAGCCAGGGCCCAGGGTTAGCGTTGGCCAAGAGCACAGCTCACAGGAGATCCCGTCGTGAAAGTGAAACAGGAGCCATTATTCCCCAGGCAGCAGCAGGGACATGTGTCTGAGCAGTTGAGAGCCTCCCATCGGCTTCCTGGCCACTTCTCAGGGAGCTCTGCTTCACCTCTGCAGACAGACGGTCGGAGGGGGCTGTTCAGGAAGTCCATAGAACAGGGGCAATTTCCAGGAGCCTGCCTCAGTGCTTCAGGCTGATAACTTGACTTTCAACTTTCCTGATTTGGGGTGGCAACTTTCCGACCTTAAGCAGCCGTTCTCTTGCCCTCAGGTTCCCCAGCTTTTTCAGTAGTCATGCAAACCCCAGATTCTATATTAAATCCTTTATACTGAGAATACATAGAATGGCTTCTATTTCCCTGACCAAAAGCTGACTGACGGGTGAAGCTGGATTTCAAGAATAAAAACACTAAAAGATACTGATTCCATAAAAGCAGTTAACCACCCCTTCGATGACTCTTTGATATCTCCGCTAATTACTCCCCTATTTCTTGGTTTTCTTTTTCTTTCTGGGCATATAGGAAAAGGCTGGCCATGAATTCACTCATCCTTGTCATTTGTCCACTGCTGACAGATGCCTTAAAAGGAAGTAAACGTGCGCTATCTATCGCAATGCCTACTGTAAGCTGCTTAAAGAACTTAGAAAATCAGTTGCCGTCAAGTTGATTCTAACTCATGGTGACCCCATGTGAGTCAGAGTAGAACTGTTCTCAATAGGGTTTTCAGTGGCCATGCTCTGTCAGAAGTAGTTGGCCAGGTCCTTCTCCCGAGGAGCCTCTGGGTAGGTTCCAATTGCCAATCTTAACTTTAGTAGCTGAGCGCTTAACCATTTTTGCCGCGTTCAGAGAGCTTAGTGTGCCTTAAAGATCCGTGATCATAAAAACCCTAGTGATGTAGTGGTTAAGTGCTATGGCTGCTAATCCACCAGGGACTCCTTGGAAACTCTTTGACGCAGTTCTACTCTGTCCTATAAGGTCGCTATGAGTCAGAATGGACTCGGTGGCAAGGGGGTTTTAGGTTTTTCAGGATAGTCCTGATCTGTTTTCTCAGTATCACATCTGCTTTACCATTTGTCGTGAATTTTGTTTCCTAACAAAGTATTATTATCCGAAATTGAATTTATAGAAGCAGGGTGGATTTGACAGTTGTTGACTTGGTATTTCCAGCTTCTGCCATGGCCTCAACAAGTACACATGTGGCTAATCTGAAAGATGACCTGTTATAATGCATTTCTCTTTGTCCAACACTTTCAGAGTACAGAGCAAATAAAAGTTCCTTTCAAGGTCAGCATGCCCATGGTTAAGACAAAGTGCTTTTAGGAGCAGTTTGCAAAAGCTACCCTCTCTGATCTGAGTGGTGGTTGGAGACATATTCATTGCTGCAGCCCCTGCCAACCACGTAGTGCCCTGGCCAGTGCCTGGGCCTGCAATATGCACAAAGCCACCAGGTGGCCAATTAACATGCTAAATGAGAAAGGTGAAGTATTATGGTTTGGGTATATGTGAACTATAAACAAGAAATAAAGACGGAGCAGTTCTCCGTAGTAGTTAGAGTCTGTGAACTGCCAGTCTTTTGGTTAGTGGCTGAGTGCTTAGCCACGTTTGCCGTGTTTAAAGTGCTTGGTGTATGATATCCCTATAGTAAAGATAGGGATATTCTTGCTACAATGATTTTTGTATTCATTTATTTATGTAAATCTGTAACTATTTATTATTTAATAATGCTTTTTAAATTTTGCAAACTCTGATGGTAGCTATAAAGAAGGTAGGAAGGAAAGAGAAAGAAAGGAAGGAAAGGAAGGAAGAAAGGGAGAAGGAGGGGCGGTTTAATGAAAAAATAAATAATAAATCTCAATTTCTTAAGAAGGTCAATAATGAATGTGTAATTATACACAATGTTTGTCAACATTCCCATTTGACAAGAGAGCCCTAGCGATGTCAATAAGTATATGAAATCCATAAACGTAAATATATTGAAGAGACATTGACACCCACTTATTTGTTTTTTAATAACTTTTTACTTTGAAATAATTTTAAACTTATATAAAATATTGGAAAAGTTGTGCAGAGAATTCTCATATACCATTCCAGACCTTATCCAAAGCCCCACCTGGTTAGGACCCAGATGTCTCTAACATTAACAACTTACATAACAGTGGAATAATTATCAAAACCAGGAAATTAATATTGGTACAATACTATTAATAAACTATAGATCTTATTCAAATTTGGCCAGTTTTTCCCAAATGTCCTTTTTCTGTTCTGGTGTCCAATCTATACTTATTTAGTTTTTGTGTCACCCAAGGCCCTTCCGGGAACTCTGGTGGCATAGTTGGTTAAGGGCTATGGCTGCTAACCAAAAGGTCGGCAGTTCGAATCCACCAGGCACTCCTTGGAAACTCAGTGGGGCAGTTCTACTCTGTCCTGTAGGGTTGCAATGAGTTGGAATTGACTCGATGGCAACAAGTTTTTTTTTTTTTTTTTTTTAAGGCTCTGCCAATTTGTGACAATTTCTCACTCTTTCATGATCTCAATAAAAATGAAGACAGTGATTTACCACATGTGGTTGCAGAAGGTATGTCTATCTGTCACTCAGTGAAGCCAAACATTTCCTTTAGATCAAAAAACTTATAAATTAATTTCTCTCAGTCTTGATTCGAAGCTTTCGTGTCAGTGTGAAATAAGTAAAGCAATAGCTGCTCTTGTGCTGGTTTGTTTAGCTGAAGAATGTCACAAACAGCAAAATGAGCCCAGTCTGAATTCAGTCTCATCAAATGCTGCAAGTAACCCGTTGCCCTCAAGTTGATATGGACTTATGGCAACACTATAGGACAGAGTAGAACTGCCCCATAGGGTCTCCGAGGCTGTAAATCCTTACAGAAGCGGACTGCCACATCTTTCTGTGACTGGGGTTCCAACTGCTGACCTTTCTTAGAGCTTAACCACTGCACCACCAGGGATCCTGCTTCAAATACAGAAATCAATTAATCATAGAATAAAAGTAATGCTTTTATGTCAGAAGGTAAAAGATCTGACTTTATTTGGAGGCTCTAGTAAATTTAGCTAAAAAACATTGAAGATGAATTTATTTTTTTCAGCGATATTAAGGATACAAAATTTGGTTGAGCCAGCATCATGTAAATGCACTGGAACACAAATGCATTTGAAATTGCTTTTGGTAGTGGCACATATACATTTAATTCATATTTCTGTCCAAATTATGATAGTCTACAAAAGAAATAAAAGTTGTAGTTTTTAAGAATGTATGTAAACACACACACATGCAGAATAAGTTAAATATAAATTTTAGTGACAATGATGATGTTGAATACAAAAGCAGTGGCGGTACACACTTTCTTTTTTGCTGCCCATTATAATTAGATTTTTTAAAAATCTTTAATTATTTGAAGAACTGCTTTGTAAATTAACTTAGATTAATTTGTGGAATGAATCCTTTGATAGAACTCTGATTTTTCAATGGATAAGTGTACAGTCAGTGAAATATTAAAAAGATTATAGATAAGGTTTGTTTGATCAACCTTAGAAAAATATTTATCAAATAAATATACTGTATGTGGAGCTAGTTTTAGACCAAATTTTCAGGAAATGAACTTGTTTGCGTTTTATAATTTCTTATTGTTTCCGTTTTCTCAGCTGTGACCTGGTTGACAATACACCAACCTGAAGGTTTCTTGTGAGGAAGAAATGAGAAACTACACCAGTACCAGCTGCTGCCGAATCAGTTCCAATCATGGTGGCCCCGCGTATGTAAGAGTAGAACTGTGCTCCGTAAGGTTTTCGATGGCTGATTTTTGGGAAGTAGATCAGCAGGGCTTTCTTCTGAGGTATCTCTGGGTAGACTCAAACCACCAACATTTTGGGTAGCAGCCAACTGCATTAGCTGTTTCCACCACCCAGGGACTCCACAGCTATTCTGTGAACGGATATTGTTATCATTTTTTCAAAACCTTATCTAAGTATCTGAAACATCAGAGATGCTCAGTATGTACATATGGACAAGGAAGTCGAGTGGAAGTACCTGGTGGGGACAGGACAACTTCTACATTTTTACATTCACCTACAAATTTATACAAATTATCAAGTACTTTATTTTCTTCAGTTTGACCTATATCCTATCTTCTGTTCTCTTTTTTATGGTAATCATTATGTGATCTCATTCTCATTTAGAATATTGGAACTGTTCCTTTTGTAGGGTTCCAATTGACATCAACCAAAGATTCCTGCAGTCATGGGGCTGGATCATGGAAGAACAATGGTAGACGGGCTGTCTTGAATGTGTTATCTTCTTTGTTGTTATCGTTACTATGGAAAACACACAAACACAAGCATTCAATGAGACACACAGCCTGGGGAAAAAATCTTGGGTTAGAATTTGCAAAAAGTGAAGAAATGGTTTCCAGAATCAGCTTTCTAAGTTGCTTAGATATAGTAAGATTGAATATTTTTTGTCTAGGATATCTGACACAAAATCTCTTATGATTGTGAGCCGCTACTGAAGGAAAGTAATCTATAGGACAACTCTGTCTCCTTGTAGAGTGCCAGTCTCCAAAGTTCCTAGTTGCATGGACAAGTACACCATTCCAACTTCCCTGCATCACAGACAGAGAGATCTTCCCTTTAGGAAGCTCCACCTTGTACAATGTCACAGAGCCCTTCATGGGGGAGGCCTTCTGTCCCTTAGCCACATTACCACACTTGCACAGCAGAGGACAATGGCACAAATATGAAATTCGGGCATTTATTGAATAGTAGAGATCAAATTATATCTAAGAAGGAAAGAAAACAAATGCATTATATTGTGTTTCCTATTGTTCTTTAAAGAAAGTGATATATGCCTAGGCATCAGGCTGCCTTTCAAGGAAAAAGCAAGTATAGAGAACACAGTGGAGCTAAAATGGAAAATATAAATATCAAAGATAGGAGACAAGGTGTAAACTATCTGGTAGGGAAAGAATCCAAAGGCATGTAATAAATGCCAAGGAAAGCTAAAGATAAGAATGAAAAGATCTCAGGAGAGGCTAATGAAAGTGACAAGGCTTAGTTCACACGTAGGGTGGGTAATAAAGGCCTCAAAGCCACAGGAGGAAACAATAGGGGCTTTGGAAAGCACAAAGATAATTCATTAACGGTGAGAATATTGTGACAAAAAGAAAAGTCAGCTTTGCTCTGGTCAAAAAACAGAGGAAGGGCCTGTAATAGAAAAGAGATCCAGACACGAGAAGAACAAATATAGTTAGTAATCAAGAAACACCTCACTAATGCTGATGTCAGGCAGGCTCCAGCACCAAACTCAGAGAAATAGATAGGGAAGTGATAAACACGTGATTGTAAAATCAGTATGCATGAAATATTTAGGGAGATCTCTCCATGTAGGACAGGGGAGCTTACATCAATATGAACTCAAGTTTAAATGTTTTTTAAGACTTTGGTATTGTAGCTACAGAAATAATACAGAAAATGATTTTAATTTTTATATTTAGGAATTCCAGTATGTATAGAAAAGTTGACCCAAGGTAAGAACCCATCAATATGATTCAGAAAATTTACTGAACGTAAGTAGTAATTATTGAAAAACATTTAAAAAAAGCTTGGAAAACCAAACTTATCCTCATTGTTCTACATAATTAAGTTTAAGAACGAGAGAAAAATAAGTACTAAATATACTTGGAACATAGCCAAATAATAATTTAATTATAGATAATAAGATTTAAAGCTCAATATAAATTGCAAAAGAAAAAAGAAACCAATTAAAAAAAACACATTCTGTGGATATACGAAATTCAGTCCCTACTCCCACCCTCTTTCAATGAAATTTTTAAGTTCTTTGAGGGGAATTATGGAAAATAAAATATGCCATGTGTATGATGATACACAGACTCCAGAAGAAAAATTAATCCACAAAGAGGATTTTTGTATTTAAAAAAATAAAATTTTATATTTTGCACTAGAATCTAATATATTCAAAAGGTAACCTTGGACATGGAATCACCACATTTTACTCCCAGATCTTTTTTTCAATTTATTTTTGACATAGTGTGTGTACTTATTGGCTCCTCTTTTTGCAAATTGGTCAGATACCTGTGAAAAATAATAAGTCAATGTAGATCATTATGAGCAAAAAATGAACATTGTTCAAGTTTGATAATAGGCTATTCAGGTAAAGAAATTCTTCATTTTCTTTATATTGTTTCTTTGGTCCTCTAAAGATGCTAGGATTTTTATAAAATGATTGGATCACTTATATTTAAAAAAAAAATCAAAAAACAATAATAAAAGAAGTTTGGATCTCCTTTTCACATAAGTGAATCCTCTAGATATAATTATTTAAATGTGCCCATGTGAAGGGTAGAAAAATGATAGTGTCATCTCTGTGTTCAACAGAGAAATATATTCTACTCAAATCTCTTAATCTTAAAAATACATTCCTTTTTTGCTGGGCTATCATGTCTAAACAGGATTTCCGTGTATCCTCAAACACATTTTTAAAAAATATGGATACTTATATGCATATATACAAATATAAAAGCAAAAATCCACTGCCATCGAGTTGATTCCAACTCATAGCGACCCTATAGGACAGAGTAGAACTGCCCCATAGAGTTTCCAAGGAAAGCCTGGCAGATTCGAACTGCCAACTTCACGGTTAGCAGCCATAGCACTTAACCACTACGCCACCAGGGTTTCCATATATACACACATATAAATAACAAGGTAGGCTATCACATCCTGTAGTTAGTGTTTAGAATACCTTTAATATATTTCATTTATCTAATGATGATGTGACAGTTACTAGGATGAATGAAAACATTCTTCAGTTGAATACATCTTCCACTATTTATTATATGCAATATGCTATTTTGGCTTTATGAGTGATACAAAGAAAAATAATTACCACTCTGTAGGGAAAATCAACCATCTTCTAAATAATTCAAGTGTAGTGTAGTCTATGAAGGGTTCCACCACTTGTCTGCCAGTTTCTCCTACTGTGGTGGCTTCTGTGTTGCTGTGATGTGAGAACAACTGAGGAAGAGCTGCCTCCTCAAAGTGGAGTCAACCTTAATGACATGAACGGAGTAAAGCTTCTGGAGCCTTCATTTAACCTTGTGCCACAACTCAAAATGAGAAGAAACAGTTGCAAACATCCATTAATAACCAGAAAATTGGAAGCCATCAAAAATGAAATGCATAAAAATCAGTATCTTAGACATTAGTGAGCTGAAATGGAGTGGTTTTGACCATTTTGAATTGGACGATCATATGTTCTATGATTCCAGGAATGACCAACTGAAGAGGCATAGTGTTTCATTCATATTCAAAAAGAACATTTCAAGATCTATCATGAAATACAATGCTGTTAGTGGTAGGATAATGTCCATACACCTACAAAGAACACCAGTTAAATACAACTATTATTCAAATTTACACACCAACTGCTCATGCCAAAGATGAAGAAATTGAAGATTTTTACAAACATCTGCAGTCTGAAATTGATCAAATACACAATCAAGATGCATTGATAATTACCGGTGATTGGAATCCAAAGTTGGAAGCAAAGAAGAAGAATCACTAGTTGGAAAATATGGCCTTGGTGATGGATCACATGATAGAATTTTCCAAGACCAACCACTTATTCATTGTAAATACCTTTTTCCAACAACGTAAACACCAACTATACACATGGATCTCACCAGATGGAATACACAGGAATCAAACCAACTACATCTGTGGAAAGAGATGATGGAGAATCTCCGTATCATCAGTCAGAAGAAGGCCAGGGGCCAACTTCAGAACAATCATCCATTGCTCATATGTAAGTTCAAGTTGAGGCTGAAGAAGATTAAAACAAGTCCAAGAATCCAAACTACGACCTTGAGTATATCTCACCTGAATTTAAAGACTAACTCAGAAATTGATTTGACACATTGAATACTAAAGATGACTCATGAGATGACATCAAAGACATCATACGTGAAGAAAACAAAAAATCATTAAAAAGACAAGAAAAAAAGAAAAGACAAAATGGATGGCAGAAGAAACTCTGAAACATCATCTTGACATAGAGCAGCCAAAGTGAATGAAAAAATGATGAAGTAAAAGAGCTGAACAGAAGGTTTCAAATATGCAGCTTGAGAAGCCAAAGTATTAAAATGAAATCTACACAGACCTAGAATTAGAAAACCAAAAGGGAAGAACACACTCAACATTTCTCAAGCTGAAAGAAAAAAATTCAAGGCACTAATTGCAATATTGGAGGATTCTGTGGGCCAAAAGTTGAATGATGAAGGAAGCATCAGAAGAAGATGGAGTCACTGTACCAAAGAATTGGTCGACCTTCAACAATTTCTGGAGTTAGCATATGATCAAGAACCGATAGTATTGAAGGAAGAAGTCAAAGCTACAATGAAGGTATTGGTGAAAAACAAGGCTCCCGAAATTGACTGTATACCGATTGAGATGTTTCAACAAATAGGTGCAGTGCTGGAGATGCTCAGTCACTTATGCCAAGAAATTTGGAAAACAGCTACCTGGCCAACCAACTGGAAAAAAAACCATACATGTGCCTATTCCAAAGAAAGGTGATCCAACCAAATAAGGGAATTATTGCACAATATCATTAATATCACATGCAAGTAAAATTTTGCTGAAGATAATTTAAATGTGGTTGCAACAACACATCGACAGGGAACAGCCAGAAATTCAAGTAGGATTCAGAAGAGAATGTAGAATGAGGGATATCATTACTGATGTCAGATGTATCATAGATGAAAGCAGAGAATACCATGAAGGTGTTTATCAGTTTATTGACTATACAAAGGCATTATCTGTGTTGATCATAACAAAGTATGGATAACATTGTGAATAATGGTAATTCCAGAACACTTAATTGTGCTCATGCAGAAACTGTACATAGACCAAGAGGCAGTCATTCAAATGGAACAAAGGGATACTATGTGGTTTAAAATCAGGAAATGTAGGCATCAGGGTTGTATCCTTATCCTTTCACCATACTTATTCAATCTGTATGCTGAGCACATAATCTGAGAAACTGAACTATATGTAGAAGAACAGGGCATCAGGATTGGAGGAAGACTCATTAACAACCTTCGATATACAGATAACACAACTTTGTGTGCTGAAAGTGAAGAGGACTTGAAGCACTTACTGATGAAGATCAAAGACTACAGCCTTCAGCATGGACTGTACCTCAACATAAAGAAATCAAAAATACTCACAACTGAACCAATAAGCAACATCATTATAAATGGAGAAAATATTGAAGTTGTCAAGGATTTCATTTTACTTGGATCCACAATCAACACTCATGGAAGCAGCAGTCAAGAAATCAAATGACATATTGCATTGGGCAAATCTGCTGCAGAAGACATCTTTACAGTGTTAAAAAATAAAGATGTCACTTTGAGGACTAAGGTGCTCGTGACCCAAGCCATGTTATTTTCAATCACTTCATACGCATGCCAAAGCTGGACAATGAATAAAGAAGACCAAAGAAGAACTGATTCCTTTGAATTATGATGTTGGTGAAGAATATTGACTATAGTGGAAGAATAAACAAATCTGTCTTGGAAAAAGTACAGCCAGAATATTCCTTATAAGTGAGGATGGTGAGACTTCCTTTCTCATACTTTGGACATGTTATCAGGAGGGACCAGTCCTGGAGAAGGACATCATGCTTGGTAAAGTAGACAGTCAGCGTAATAGAGTAACACTCTCAACGAGATGGATTAACACAGTGACTGCTATGATGGGCCCAAGCATAACAACGATTGTGAGGATGGTGTGTGACTGGGCAGTGTTTCATTCTGTTGTACAGAGAGTTACTATGAATTGGAACCAACATGGCAAGGATTAAACCATAGATATGTCCCAAGTGCATAAAATACAAAGGAGGGAGCAGGGCAGAGGACATGTATGTGATATTTGTGCAAGGCCTTGAAGGATGAATTTGTCCTCTGTTTTTAGAGAGTCCACTTTCCTCCTTGCTTTCTTTGAAAACTTAGAATCCAGAGGTAAAATGAGATGAATCCATTAAGGTGAATTAGAATTAAAATTACAATTCTAAGCTCTACTGTTTAAAGGGAACCAGTAATTCTACAGTTTCCTTTCTTTTTGAGTGAAAAATCATATTACTATATTACACAGTATGAATTGGTTCCAGGTGAGTTCTAGATATTAGGGTCAAGAGTTATTTTTACTCTGGAAAGTATTTTTTTCTTTCTTTTCCATTTTTTACCTATTTTAATTTCTCTACATGCTTAAATTTTGCTTATCCAAAGCATTAATTCATTCATGCATCCGATCAATGTATATTAGTCAGGCACCTACCTATGGTCTAGAAGAAGTTAAATTGAAAGCCTATATCCCTGAATTTGATTGGAAATACCAGTTGGAAATTTTAAGTTGTTTTATTTCCTAGATATGTTCACTGAAAAAAGCCTAGATACGTTGCCAGCCCAGTAACAATGAGCAACCCTAGCCTCCACATTGTAGTCTAGAAATATAATTTCCCTATATAGGAAACCAGAGCATCTCAGAAAAATGGAGCGAGATAGGTACAAAGTGAACCTGGGACATCTTGCCATGAAAGGTAAAAAGAAAACTACTACAGTCTACTATTGTTATTGTGTGCCATTGAGCTGATACCGACTCATAGTTAGAAACATCAAAAAGGCTAAGCATCAACTCGCAACTTGTAGAGGCTTCCACTGGTTAAAAATTGGACAACTTGGACTTCAGTAAGGACAACAATTATAATGTGTATAAACCTATCAAATATATTTAAATGTTTTATGTTTTTTTTTAAAAAAAAAAACCTAATTGGCTATCTTTGGAGGATGATAGGGAGCAAATTCATTATCTTGACAGTAGTAAATAAAAGAAAGGGATGAAGCACTTATCCTACCTTTCCTATAATGAGGGGAAGTTCTTTTTCTAAAACCATACCAGGAAATAAATGAAAAATAAATTATAGAATTAGAATATCTACATTTCTCAACCTCCCCAGAACCCAAGTATCTAGGCATTGGGCATCAGTGACTGAAAACATCACACACACAAATCTAGGCTTTTACTATTGTTGTTGTTGTTAGGTGCCCTTGAGTCCGTTCCAACTAATGGTGACCGTACATACCACAAAACAAAACACTGCCCAGTCCCGCACCATCCCCACAATTGTTGTTATGCTTGAGCCCATTGTTACAGCCACTATGTCAATCCACCTTGTTGAGGGTCTTCCTCTTTTCCATTGACCCTGTACTTTGCCAAGCATGATATTCTTCTCCAGGGACTGATCCCTCCTGACTACATGTCTGAAGTATGTAAGACGCAGTCTTGCCGGGCGTATATTGCCAGACATATGTGTTTCCTGATAAAGGCACATTGAAGGTATGCCCTAGGTATGGAACCTGACGCTGATGAAGTCATTCAAACCAGAAGCCAGTTTGCAGGAAATGCAAGGACTAGAACATGTGTTTGCAGTTAGGAAAACTGTGGGAAATGCTACAAGATGGTGATTAATTTTGAGGAGGCAAAAGGTGATTGTGACTGGGACAGAGCACATGGATGAGCTTCTAGCAAAGTCCTATTTTTTTGACCTGTGTGGAGGATAACAGGGTGGTTTGCATTGTAGTATTCATTAAGCTTTGCACTTTTTTTTTGCATTGTATTTCTGTATCTGTTTTTCATTTATAATTAAAAAAAAAAAAAAGACTAAAAACTCAAAGATTTATGTGGGACTTCCTTTTTTCCATCTGGCAAGTATAAAGCTTGGAAGTCATCATTCCTTTCCTCACAGCAACAGCAAAAAGCTAAAAATAAACAACTAACTAAATAATTTAAGATCTTCAGCGTTCTTAGATCCATAAGACATTGAGGTCAGAAGACAAACTACTGCCTTCAAAATTGGAAATAGAGGCAGCTACGGACAATTCCAGTTCACCAGGTGAAGAAACCATCCCTGGACCTAGCATCTGGTAAGAATATTTAAAGAGTAATTGATTAATTGCTGGTGACTGATGATGGAGTAGCTTGAAAGATAAATAAAAACCTGGAGGCTGGGCCTTAGGCGGACCCCAGTACTTTCCTCATTCTGCGGGGATAGGCAGTCCTTTTGAAATACACCCAGAGCTGTCTGCTCTTCTTAACAATGCCCTGCCTTCAAGGGAAGAGATTATTTTACCAAAGACTAACCAAGATGGGTTTTACCAGAGTCTAAACAATGAGGGAAAGAGAAATGCCCAACTCCAACACCCTCTAGGCTTCCTGTCTCACCTGAAACCAAAAAACCTATTGCCGTCGAGTTGATTCCAACTCATAGTGACCCTACAGGACAGAGTAAAACTGCCCCATAGAGTTCCAGGGAGCATCTGGTGGATTCCAACTGCCAACCTTCTGGCTAGTAGCCATGGTTAACCACTATGCCACTAGGGTTTCCATTCCTGTCTCACCGAGGGGAGCTAAATAAAGCCAAAAACAAACAAACAAACTGAGAAGTACTTGTGAAGATCACAGCCCAAGGGCACAGGCTCTCTAGAAGCCTGAGACTGAATCATAGGGTCACGAATTCTTTCTTTCCCTCCATGCCTTGTCATCACTTCATTAGGACTCCTGTATAGTAACAGAGGATTATAGCTGAAGAAGACTGCAAGGTTCAGACCCTATTTAAGGAGTCTCTAGTGAAAACCAAAGACAACAGGAGAGAGAAGAAGAAGGGCACCAGAGGAAATTTTAGCCTCTGACACCTACAGCTACAGAAAACAGTAAGTAGATACTAGTTCCTAGCCAGATAAACATGCAATATAATAGTAAAGGTCTATTTACCTGGGTTCCTTTTACCTGATGGATGCATCCTGTTTGGCTTTTCACAAAAAAATTACAAGGCATGGTAAAAGGTAAAAAACAGTCTGAAAAGACAATGCAAGCGTCAGAATCAGACTCAGATATGGCAGAGATTTGGGAATTATCAGACAGAGGAATTAAAGTAACTGATTAATATGCTATGGAATCTAATGGAAAAGGGGAGAAGAAAGAGAAATAACAGAAGAAATATTTGAAGCAATAAAGGCTAAGAATGTTCTAAAAGTTTGACAGAAACCAAATCACAGATTCAGTAGGTTCAAAGAACACCATGCAAGGATAAATACCAAAAAGTCGACACCTAGTCGTATCATATTCAAACTGCAGAAAATCAAAGACAAAATTTTGTAAAGAAGCCAGAGTGGGGAAAAAAAAAAAAAAAAAAACCTTATTTATAGATGAACAAAGACAAGAATCACATCATAGTTTCCTTCAGAAGCCTTACAAACAAGAAATAGAGGAGTTAAATATTTAAAGTATTGAAAGAAAGACAAAAGAAAACAAAAAAACACCAGACTAGAATTCTGTTCCTAGCAAAAATATCCTTCAAAAGTGAAAAAGAAATACATATTTTATTTGCAGCCAAAAAAAAAAAAAAAGGAATTTGTTGCCAGCAGAACTGCCTTGCAAGAAATTTTAAAAGGAGTTTTTCAGAGAGAAGGAAAATGGTATAGATCAGAAATCTGGATCTACATAAAGAACAGTGGTCAAGAAGAAATAATCTCTTATTCTTAATTGATCTAATAAAAAACAGTTTGTTCATTGAAAATCCTGTGGAGAACAATTCTACTCTGGGACACATGCAGTTGCCGTAAGTGGAAATCAACTCTATAGCAACTTGGTTTTTTTCTTTTGCACCACCCATTAAGTGTATAATTAAGTGTATATTACTACTTGAATATTTACTTGGATTAGCTGTAAATGTATATTGTAACTTTAGGGAAACAACTAACTTTTTTTTTTTAAGTATAATGTATGCTAAGAGAAAAGAGAAAAATGGAACCATAAAAAAAACTCAATTAAAACTAGAAAAGGCAAAAGAAAGAGGGAAAGATCAGAAAACAAACAAACAAAACAAGGAATGGAGAAGCAAATAGAGAGCAATTATAAATATGCCAGACATGAATCCAATTATGTCAATAATCACTTTAAATGTGAGCAGTCTAAATATACCAATTAAAAGACAAAGATTATCAGAGTATTTGTAAAAACCAAGTTCCAATATATATATTGTCTATGAGAAACCCTCCTTAAATATAGACACAATAAGTTAAAAGTAAAGGAGTGGAGAAAAATATACCATGCTAACACCAATCAAATGAAAGTTGGAGTAGTTATATTAGTTTCACACAAAGAAGATTTCAGAGAATATAGTAAGGTTAAAGAAGGGCAATACATAATGATTAAGAGGTCAATTCTACAAGAAGACATAAAAATGCTGAATGTGTATGTGCCTAACAACAGAACATCAAAATGTGTGAGGCAAAATAGGTAGAAATGCATGGAGAAATAAACTATTACATCCTCTTACCAACATGGTTAGGTTCCAAAGACTAGGTCGTTACGCAAAAGTTGGCATTATGCAAAAATGGAGGATGACCACATCAGTGAGATCACAAAACGGAGGATGACTTCATCATTATGTAACTGCCAAGCCACTGAGAATCATGGCCCAACCAAGATGACACATAACCTTAACCATCACAGCCCGCATTACTCTTGCCTCACACCCTGGCTTTCATTGCATCCAGACATACGCCTGCAGCAAAAACAGTGTTTAGAAGAAAACTTATAGCATTGAATGCACATATTAGAAAAGAATAAAGATCTAAAATCAGAAAGCTTCCACTTTAGGATACTCGAAAAGGAAGAGAAAATTAAATCTATAGTAAACAGAAGAGAAATAATTTTAAAAAATATAACAAATAAATAAATTTGGAACAATAAATGGAGAAAACCAACAAAAGCAAAATCTGATTCTTTGAAAAAAATTATTGTAAATGATATATCTTGCACGAGGCTAACCTGTAAAAGAGAGAAATTACTAGTATTAGAAATGAAAGAAGACCATTACAACAGGTCTCATGGACATTAAAAGCATAATAAAGGGAGTATTATGGACAACCATAACTACATGGCTACAAATTTGATAATTAGAAGAAATGGACCAATCCCCAGAAAGACACAATCTAACAAAATTCACACCAGGAGAAATAGATTATCTGAGTAAGTCTATATTAAAGAAATTGAAGTAGCAATTAATAACCTTCCAAAGTGAAAGTACCAGACCCAGATGGTTTCACTGGTGAATGCTACCAAAGATTAAAAGAAGAAATAATGAAGGAGAAATGACACCAATTCTGTACAAGCTTTTAAGAAAATAGAAGCAAAGAGAATGCTTCTAAACTGGCTGTATGAAGTCAGCACTACCGTAATACCAAAACTAGACAAGGACATTACTGGGAAAGAAAATTACAGACCAATGTCTCTCATGAACATAGATGCAAAAATCCTCAAGGAAATATTAACAAATCGAATATGACATTGTGTAAAAAGAATCATAAACCATAACCAAGTGGGATTTATTCCAGGTGTGCAAAGCTAGTTCACCATTCAAAAATCAATTAATGCAACTCATAACATCAACAGGTTATGAAAGAAAACTCACATGATCATAAAAATAGATACAAATTTTTTTTTTTTTACAAAATCCAACAATCATTCATGATTAAAACTCTTAGCAACCTCTGAATAATGAGAAAGTTTTGCAACTTGTTTTTTAAAAAAATACCAACTTTAAAAAACTTACAGCTAATATTATACTTAATGGTAAGCAACTAGATCAAGTACTGAAAGTCATAGCTAATGCAATAAGATAAGAAAAGGTATCCATATTGGGAAGAAAGAAATAGAATAACCTGAAGTCTCAGCTGTATTTGATCTTAATGATTCAGAAGATGAAATTTTGAACTTGGAGTTGATTTCAGACTTTTGGGATGATGTGATGAAGTGAATTTGTTTTGCATTTGGCAAGGACATGAATTTTTGGGGGCCAAAGGGTGGAATGTTATGGGTTGAATTGTGTCCTCCAAAAATATGTGTTGTAAATCTTAACCTCTTTTTATCCCTGTGCTTATACTCCTATTGATGAATGGGTTAATAATACAGGATTAGTGAATGGTGTTCTTCAGTTTCATCTGAGATATAAAAGAGATTAAACAAGTAAGCAGAGATGAGGCAAGGGAGATGTCAAGCCTCATAAAGTTTTCCCAGGAGCAGAAGCTAAAAGAGACAAGCTCCTTCCTCCAGAGCCAACCCAGAGATAAAAAGCCTTTATGTAGAGCTGGCACACAGAATTTGAACTTCTAGCCTCCTTAACCATAAGAAAATACGTTTCTGTTTGTTAAAGCTAATCATTTGTGGTATTTCTGTCATAGCAGCACTAGATAATTAAGACACGTACATATAGGCTTTGCCATTATCAAATTTGCTTAAACCACCTCTGGTATACTTCCACAACCAGAGGGGCCAGAGGAAGCCAGAGAGATCTCTCTCAGTAAGTTGATTTCAGTGAACCTGTGGGGTTTCATATGTCCACGTTTTATGAGGTGGTACATGTGTTTAAATGATTTTGATCAACTTCTGTCAACATTTCTTTCAGACTCACTTGTCAGAATCATATTACAAGGCATACATTTGAAAATCTGCCTTGTTACTTTTGGATTTTTGCCTCGAAAGAGTAGAAACATATGTAACACTTACTTTATTTGTTGTTGTTGCTGTTGTTAGGTGCTGTTGAGTTTGTTCTGACTACAGCAACCCTATACACAACAGAACAAAACAATTTGGGGTCCTGCGCCATCCTCACAATTGTTGCTATGCTTGAGCCCATTGTTGCAGTCACTGTGTCAGTCCATCTCTTTGAGGGTCTACCCTTTTTTTGCTAACCTTGTACATTACCAAGCATGATGTCCTTCTCCAGGGACTGATCCCTTCCAACAACATATCCAAAGTATGTGAGGCACAGTCCCGTCATCCTTGCTTCCAAGGAGCATTCTGGTTGTACATTTTCCATGACAGATTTGTTCATTCTTTTGGCAGTCCATGGTATATTCAATATTCTTCTCCAACACCACAGTTCAAAGGCATCAGTTCTCTTCAGTCGTCCTTATTCATTGTTCAGCTTTCTCATGCATATGAGGGGATTGAAAAGACCATGGCTTGGATCAGGTGAACCTTAGTCCTTAAAGTGATATTTTTGCTTTTTAACACCTTAAAGACATATCTTGCAGCCAATTAGCCCAATGCAATGTGTTTTTTGATTTCTTGGCTGCTGCTTCCATAGATGTTGATCGTGGATCCAAGTAAAATTAAATCCTTGACATCAATCTTTTCTCCATTTATCATGATGTTGCTTATTGGTCCAGTTGTGAGGATTTTTGTTTTCTTTATGTTGAGGCGTAATTCATACTGAAAGCTATGGTCTTTGATCCTCATCAGTAAGAGCTTCAAGTCCTCTTCACTTTCAGCAAGCAAGGTTGTGTCATCTGCATAATGCAGGTTGTTAATGAGTCTTCCTCCAATCCTGATGCCTAGTTCTTCTTCATGCAGTCCATTTTCTCAGATTGTTTGCTCAAAAAATTGAAGATTTTTACCAACTTCTGCAGTCTGAAATTGACCAAACATGCAATCACAATGCACTGGTAATTACTGGTGATTGGAATGTGAAAGTTGGAAACAAAGAAGAAGGATTGGTAGTTGGAAAATATGGCCTTGGTGATAGAAATGATGCCAGAGGTCGCATGATAGAATTTTGCAAGACCAACAATTTCTTCATTGCAAATACCTTTTTTTCACCAATGTAAACGGTGACTATACACACAGACCTCCCCAAGATGGAATATACAAGGATCAAATCAACTACATCTGTGGATAGAGATTCATGAAAAAGCTCAATATCATCAGTCAGAACAAGGCCAGGGGCCAAATGTGGATCACACCATCAATTACTGATATGCAAGTTTAAGTTGAAACTGAAGAAAATTAGAACAAGTCCACGAGAGCCAAAGTACAACCTTTAGTATATCCCATCTGAATTTAGAGACCATCTGAAGAATAGATTTGACATGTTGAACACTAATGACTGAAGACCAGACAAGTTGTGGAATGACATCAAGGACATCATGCATGAAGAAAGCAAGAGGTCATTAAAAAGACAGGAGAGAAAGAAAAGACCAAAATGGATGTCAGAAGAGACTCGGAAACTAGCTCTTGAATGTCAAGCAGCTAAAGCAAAAGGAAAAAATGATGAAGTAAAAGAGATGAACAGAAGATTTCAAAGGGCAGCTTGAGAAGACAAAGTAAAGTATTATGATGACATGAGCAAAGAGCTAGAGGTAGAAAACCAAAAGGGAAGAATGCACTCGGCATTTTTCAAGCTGAAAGAACTGAAGAAAAAATTCAAGTCTCGAGTTGCATTACTGAAGGATTCTTTGGGAAAAATATTAAATGACACAGGAAGCATCAAAAGAAGATGGAAGGAACACACAGATCCACTATACCAAAAAGAATTGGTCAACATTCAACCATTTCTTTAAAATAGCGTGATTTTTGCGAAAAGACCACTCTTTTCATGTAACCCAGTACTCCATCTTTAGTGAATGACTGTGATGACTGTGTCATTTGAAAAGTTTAAATTAGTTCCCTTTTGTGAGTCAGAATTCTCTCTCTCTCTCTTGTTTTAATAAAGTGAAGTGTTCACTTGTCTGTGCCAAGAAATTTGGAAGACAGCTACCTGGCCAACCGACTGGAAGAGATCCGTATTTATGCCTATTTCCTAGAAAGGTGACCCAATCAAATGCGGAAATTATAGAACAATATCATTAATATCAAATGCAAACAAAATTTTGCTGAAGATCATTCAAAAGCGGCTGCAGTATATTGACAGGGAAATGCCAGAACTTCAAGCCAGATTTAGAAGAGGTTGTGGAACTAGGGTTATCATTGCTAATGTCAGATGGATCCTGGTTGAAAGGAGAGAATACCAGGAAGAAGTTTACCTGTGTTTTATTGACTATGCTAATGCGTTGGACTATGTGGATCATAACAAATTATGGATAACATTGCAGAGAATGGGAATTCCAGAACACTTAATTGTGCTCATGAGAAATCTGTACATGGATCAAGAGGCAGTCATTCAAACAAAACAAGGGATACGGCATGGTTTAAAGTCAGGATAGGTGTACATCAGGGTTGTATCCTCTCACCATACCTTTCCATACTTCATTTACTAGGATTTATTTTGAATGATTTTTGGCTCTTAATAAACTATATCTTCAGAAGATGAAGATTTTTCACTTTGAGGAAATCATATTATGTACCAGGGAACTTGAAGGTGTTCCAAACGTATTGTGAAAATTTTCAGCCTTGTCTTAATTAATATAGAACTCTGGGATAAATGTAACTCTGTTAAAATGGAAGAGAGGTTTTTGAAGGTGTTAAGTTTTGGTATTTGTTAGATCAGTCATATTACTTTATATTTTCTGGTGTTTTAATCAAATGAAATAATGTGTAGACAGTATTTAACGTAGTCCCTGTATATCAGTTTCCTCTCACACCTCTTGTATTGGTCCCCATTTAAAGGAACGTAGTTAAATCAGTGATACTTTTCAAACCTAGTGTAGGTAAATTTATTCAAATTTGATTTCATTCCCCAGAATGAGCTCTTGGTGTTATTGTTAGCTGCCATCAAGTTAGCCCCCAGCTCATGGCAATCCCGTGTACAATGGGATCAGACCATTGTGATCCATAGGGTTTTCACTGGCTGATTTTTGGAAGTAGATTGCCAGGCCTTTCTTCCTAGTCTGTCCCAGTCTGGAATCTCCACTGAAACTTGTTCAACATCACAGCAACACCGGAGCCTCCACTGACAGACCTGTGGTGGCTCTGCATGGGGTGTGTTGATCAGGAATCAGATTCAGGTCTCCTCCATGGAAGGTGAGAATTCTACCACTGCCCCACTACTGCTCTCTAAAATTTGAGCTCTAAAGGTCCAGAAATAAATTGTTAATTTCCTGCTAATCAAACTTTCTTAGATTTCTTTAAAATAGTGTGATTTTTGCAGAGAGACCACTCTTTGCATGTAACCCAGTACTCTGTCTTCAGTGAATGACTGTGATGACTGGGTCATTTGAGAGGTTTGAATTAGTTCCCTTTTGTGAGTCAGAATTCTCTATCTCTTTTGTTTTAATAATTGATTTTGGACTTTAGCTTCCTAATTTATAAAGTTAATAATCTTTAAGGTAGCCTTTCCACTTCTAATTTCCTATTATTCTAACGTCAGTTTATACTTTTGTTTCTATTTCGACAGTAATTGAAATTGGGCAAAGAGATTTCAATTTTGTAAATTAAAGTAGGCGTCTAAAATAGATGTAGGCAGTGGGCATCCCGTAACCACTTCTCAAAGCCTCCATACAACAGAGTAGTGTTTAGCTGCAACATTTGAAATTCTTTTCTGGTGAAGCTGAAAGTAGGTTCAAGGCAAAAACAGCACTTGCCATGAAAGCATACATTCAGAAATAGCGCTGAAGAAGCACATCTGAGCCACCCTAGTGTAAAACTCGCCATCAGTCACAAGGATGCTGTAAGGAGAGGTCTCCAAAATTTACTTTGGTAAAAGATATAGAGACCAACATAATATATGTTGTTGTCAACACTGGGCTTTTAGCAAGTCCAACAGAAACGCAAGGCCTTACACATAGTAAGAGGACAGGGAACCTGGAAAAGCCACATCAGTAACAGAGTAGATGGGTAGACTATAGAGAATCAGGTAAGAAGTGGAAGGAGAGTCAGAAGAGACATAGAGTAAATAGGATTTACTGAGTTTCCAAAATTGCTGAATATGCCAGGCCTTTCTTTCTGTCACATACAACTACAGGCATCCAAATTGAACAAAGTTACAAGATCGTATAGTAACAACTATATACAAACATTGAAGCCCTAAAAAAGAAGAGGTCAGTCAAAGAGATTCTGAAGAGTCAGGGCAGTAGTCAAGGAGAGCATGCACAAGCACTGAGGAATATGAATATTCATTCATTTATTCTCTCATTCATTCATTCAACTAGTCAAACATTTATTCATACTTATTTTCATGTATGAAAAATATGCTGGGCCTATGGTTATTTCTGTAATTTTACATTCCTCTATGTGGACACTACTATGATTTTTTTTTGGACCAGGAGGCAATTCAGCAGATCTTTTCCAGTCAGCAGATAGGACAAAAGATGAGTGAATTCTATCTGAGAACCTGATAAGGCAGTCATTAGCCACGTGTGGCAACTGAGTGTTAGAATTATAGTCAGCTCAAATCATGGTGGGTTGTAAACGTAAAACCGAAAGGTCGGCAGTTCAAATTCACCAGGTGCTCCTTGGAAACTCTATGGGGCAATTCCACTCTGACCTATTGGGTCACTATGAGTTGAAATCAACTCGACAGCAATGGGTAAATGTAAAATACACCAGATGCCAGCAAAAAAATAGTAAAATATCATACTAATAATTTTTATGTTGAAATAATAATATTTTGTATATATTAAAAATATATATTAGATTAAATAAAATATATTAATAAAATTAATTTCACCTTTTTATGTTAACTTTCCTATATGTTGTTGTGGTTGGGTGCCATCAAGTCGATTTCAACTCGTAATGACTCCATGTGACAGAATAGGACTGCCCCACAGGGTTTCCTTGGCTGTAATCTTTATGGGGGCAGATTGCCAGGTCTTTCTCCCACAGAATTGCTGGGTGGGTTTGAACTGCCAGCCTTTTTGTTTAGCAGCCAAATGCTTAACGATTGCACCACTAGGGCTCATTTTCTTGTATGTAACTTCTAAAAAAATTTCCATGTGAGGCTTGAGTTATATTTTTATTTGAAAGCATTGATATAGACCAGGGTTTCTCAAACTTAATGAACATACAAATCACCTGGGAATTATGCTAAACTATCATTCTAATTCAGTAGGCCTGGTATGGTGTCTGAGACTGTTTTTCAAAAGCTCCCATCTGGTGCTGGTGTTGATCGTCTGGATGGTGCTTGGACGACTCCTAGGTAGTATCTCAAGAGTAGAATAAGCTAGGAGACAGAGGCATTTTTAGACCATAATTGGGAAACAGACCTCCTACTGCTTAGTGTATCAAAAGGAAAAACAAGAGTTGCCCATTATTATAAATAATAAAACCACACACTGAAGATATGTTGTTGAGGTGGTTGTTCTTGCGGAGTTTCTTCTAGCTCAATGTCGTAAAAGAGTTGGTAACTAACAGTGTCAGGAAGTGTTAATTTTTATGAGCCTACTTACTTGTTTCATTGCTGGTATGATTTAGATTCTGCACCAATTTATTTCTTATCATGAGCCTAAGGGGTTTTGCATACTGCAGGTAGGAGAAGAAACTTTTTTTAAACTAGAATGCTATCAGATTTTGTATGGACAAGGGCTATCCTCACTTAGAAGGCTTGGAGAATATCTTATTGAGTGAAAGTGTGCACTGCACAGAGAAGCAAAGAAATCAGAGATGCTGGGCAGAATGATGCCAACAGAGCTATGACGAAAGATCGGCCATGAAAAGACTTTAGCAGCATTAGGTTGTCCAAAGCCTTGGAGAAAAAAACCTTGATTATCATATGTGTGTGTGCTTTTGTGACTTTGAGTGTTGTGTTTGCACACTTGAATCTGTGAGAGTACATAGATGCCACCAAAGAAAACCAATAGGTTCATTTAAGGAGTAAAGACAATTTCTTAAAAAGATATTGGGAGTTCACAGAATCCCAGTTGAGAGGGCTGTGCAGCCATGAACAAGGCGCCACATCACACCGAGCTCAGTTAGAACACCACCACTGCTGCCTCCATGCACTCACTACACGCCGCCATTGTCATCCCAACATCTCAGTCTTGCTGCAACCACTGTTTCCCCCAGAGAATTCTCCCCCAATGCCCATCAGGATCATCAGGTTGGAAATCCCACAACAGAAATCAGTGTGGAATAAATGGTCACTGTTTTCCATAATTTGGCTGTCCTACATAAACATATACTCCCCCCAAAATTAAGACATCCTGCATACCTTAATGTAATTATTTCTCAAACAAAAATGTCCTACCCCTTCTTCAAAAATGGAATGACCTCACTTTATTACGTCCAGCTCCAAGTCCAGGACCTCTAGGTTATGTCTGCTCCTCCTCTAGTTTTGCCATAATTCTACATCGATATTCTGTGAATTGTAGACCACCAATGCTATAAAATCTTGGAAGAGGAAAGCAGAAAATTAATTAAATTACATAAACACATATATGTATGACCCAGCAGGCAAAATAAAGTACAGTTAAGTGTTGTATTTCTTGTTTCTTTAATTGTAATAGTTGTTATTTATGACATTCCTCCTATTCCACTAAATCTGTGTTCCCTTTGTCTTCATCTAGCACCCAGCTGGTAAGAGTTATTCATATTATAGAATGACCCAAAATGCCTTTACTGAGAGATATGAGTCCTGAATGTCTGCATAGAATTGTGCTGGCCTTTCCTGAGCTTTTACCAATGAACCTGGCATTATTAAAAGTAGCGTCATGGGATCCCCTTTTCCATTTACATCTCTTCCTTCTGTCATCACTGGGTAACAGCTATCCTATACTTTCATTATCAGAATCCATCATCTCAGTCAACACCATACACCCTATTATATCTGTTCACCCAGTAACATGAGGAGCCAACATGAGAAAGTAGAGAGTACAAGGAAAAGCATCTTGCTTTCTCTTTGCAGGCAAAACCCAGACATTCTCCAATTAGACCTCAGTAACTTCATAAGGTGGCAGGCCTCGGTATTTTTATTGAATTCACCTCCCAGTCTCTGATATGCCTATATCCTGCCAGGAAATATAGAGTGAATACTAACTCTTATTCTTTAGGTCCTTTCAGCATTATGTTATTATTAGGGTGGGCCCACCTCTTTTCTTAAGGGACAGTGAGATGGCCAAGTTTCTACAAAGATGGAGAGCTAATTTCACCTGAAACAAGACAGTGAAAATTTACTGTTCCTCATGTAAGAAAGAAAACCACTCTTTGTGGTACCCTCTTACTGGTATAAAATCCGTTGTCTTGTGCTTGGAGCTGTGTTGATCTGCTTGAGTAAAAAGATTACATTTGAAATAACTCTCCTCAGTTAAGCTTACAATATGTCATTGTCATTCTCCAGGAGCCCTCTCTGACTTCTGTAACACTCGTCTGTCAGTTTGTTGAACCATGGTGGTTTCCATGTTGCTGTGATGCTGGAAGGTATGCCAATGGTATTTCAAATACCAGCAGGGTTACCCACGGTGGACAGGTTTCAGTGGAGCTTCCAAACTAAGACAGACTGGGAAGAAGGACTTGGCGATCTACTTCTGAAAAAATCGGCCAGTGAAAACATTATGGATAGCAGTGGAACATTGTTTGATGTAGTGCTGGAAGATGAGCCCCTCAGGTTGTAAGCCTCTCAAAATACAACTGGGGAAGAGCTACCTCATGCAAGTGGAGTCAACCTTAATGACATGAATGGACTGAAGCTTTCAGGGCTTTCATTTGCTGATGTGGCACCACTCAAAATGAGAAGAAACAGCTGCAAACATCCATTAATGATTGGAACATGGAATGTACCAAGCATAATTCAAGGAAAATTAAAAGTAGTAAAAAAGGAAATGGAACACTTGAAGACTGATATCCTAGATATTAATGAGGTGAAATGGACTGGTATTCGCCACTTTGAATCAGACGGTCAGATGGTTTACCATGCTTCAAATGACAAATTGAAGAGGAATGGCATCACATCCATCATCAAAAGAACATTTCAAGATCCATCCTGAAGTACGATGCTGTCAGTGATAGGATAATATCCATACACCTACAAGGAAGACCAGTTAATATGACTATTATTCAAATTTACGCACCAAACACTAATACCAAAGATGAGGAAATAAAAGATTTTTAGCAACTTCGGCAGTCTGAAATTGATCAAACAGGCAATCAAGATGCTTTGACAATTACTTATGATTGGAATGCAAAAGTTGGAAACAAAGAAAAGGACTGGTAGTTAGAAAATATGGCCTTGGTGATAGAAATGATGCTGGAGATCGCATTATAGAATTTTGCAAGACCTTTTTTCAACAATATAAACAGGAGCTATACACGGGGACCTCACCAAAAGGAATACACAGGAATCAAATTGACTACATCTGTGTAAAGAGATGATGGAGAAGCTCAATATCATCAGTCAGACGAAGGATAGGGGCTAGCTGTGGAACAGATCATCCATTGATCGTATGCAAGTTCAAGTTGAAGCTGAAGAAAATTAAAGCACATCCATGAAAGCCAAAATATGACCTTGAGTATATTACACCTGAATTTAGAGACCATCTCAAGAATAGATTTGATGCACTGAACACTAGTGACTGAAGACCACACAAGTTGTGGAGTGACATCAAGGACATCATCCATGAAGAAAACAAAAGTTCATTAAAAAGACAAGAAAAGAACAAAATCTATGTCAGAAGAGACTCTGAAACTTGCACTTAATGTAGAGTATTTATAGTGAATGGAAGAAATAATGAAGTAAAAGAACTGAAAATTTCAAAGGGAGGCTTGAGAAGACAAAGAAAAGTATTATAATGAAATGTGCAAAGACCGGATTAGAAAACCAAAAGGCAAGAACACACTCGGAGGCATTTCTCAAGCCGAAAGAACTGAAGAAAAAATTCAAGCCTCAAGTTTCAATATTGGAGGATTCTATGGGGAAATATTGAAGGATGCAGAAAGTATCAAAATAAGAAGGAAGGAATACACAGAGACACTGTACCAAAAAGAATTGGTCAATGTTTAGTCATTTTAGGAAGTAGCATATGATCAAGAACTGATGGTAAAGAAGGAAGAAGTTCAAGCTGCACTGAAGGCATTAGCAAAAAACAAGGTTTCAGGAATTTCCAGAATACTAATTGAGATGTTTCAACAAAAGGATTCAGCACTGGAAGCGCTCAGTCTTCTATGCCTAGAAATTTGGAAGGTAGCTACCTGCCCAACCGACTGGAAGAGATTCATATCTGTGCTCATTCCAAAGAAAGATGATTCAACAGAATGCAGAAATTACCAAACAATATCATTAATATCACATGCAAGTACAATTGTGCTAAAGATGATTCAAAAGTGGTAGCAGCAGTATATCGAGAGGGAACTGCCAGAAATTCAATAGGAATTGAAGAAGAACGCAGCGTCAGTACTGAAGGAAGTCTCATTAACAACCTGCAATGTGCAGATGACAACCTTGTTTGCTGAAAGTGAAGAGGACTTAAAGCATTTACTGATGAAGATGAAAGACTTCAGCCTTCAGTATGGATTACACTTCACCATAGAGTAAAAATCCTCACGAATGGACCAATGAACAACATCATGATAAATGGAGAAAAGAGTGACGTTATCAAGGGTTTCGTTTTACTTGGATCCACAATCAATGTCCATGGAAGTCAAAAAATCGAAGAACTTATTGCATCAGGCAAATCTTCTGCAAAAGACCTCTTTAAAGGGTTGAAAAGCAAAGATGTCACTTCGAGGACTAAGGTGTACCTGACCCAGAGCATGGTATTTTCAGTCACCTCATATGCATGCGAAAGCCGGACAATGAATAAGAAAGACCGGAGAATAATTGATGCCTTTGAATTATGGTGTTGGTAAAGAATGCTGAATATACTACAGACTGCCAGAAGAAGGAACAAATCTGTCTTGGAAGAAGTACAGCCAGAATGCTCCTTAGAAGCCAGGATAGCAAGACTTCATCTCACATACTTTGGACATGATATCAGGAGGGATCAGTCCCTGGAGAAAGACATTGTCTTAGTTATCTAGAGCTGCTGTAACAGAAATACCACAAGTGGATGGCTTTAACAAAGATAAATTTATTTTCTCACAGTCTAGGAGGCTAGAAGTCCAAATTCAGGTTGCCAGCTCCAGGAAAGTCTTTCTGTCTCTGTTGGGGAAAGTCCTTGTCAGCAATCTTCCCTGGTTGAGGAGCTTCTCAGCGCAGGGACCCTGGGTCCAAAGGACACGCCATTCTCCTGGCTCTTGTTTCTTGGTGGTATGAGGTCCCCATATCTCTCTGCTCACTTCTCTCTTTTATATCTCAAAAGAGAATGACTTAAGACAATCTTGTAGATTGAGTCCTGCCTCATTAACATAACTGCCTCTAATCCTGCTTCATTAACATCGTAGAGGTAGGATTTACAACACATAGGAAAATCATATCAGATGACAAAATGGTGGACAATCACACAATACTGGGAATCATAGCCTAACCAAGATGATACATATTTTGGGGGAACACATTTCAGTCCATAACAGACATCATGCTTGATAAAGTAGAGGATCAGTGAAAAAGAGGAAGACACTCAATGAGATGGATTGACACAGTGGCTGCAACAATGGGCTCAAACATAGCAATTGCTGTGAGAATGGTGCAGGCCCAGGTAACGTTTTGTACTGTTTTACATAGGGTCGCTATGATTGGAACAGACTTGATGACACCTATCAACAGCGTGTGTATGTGTGTGTGTGTGTGCATATATACTTATATATATATTTTTAATCTCTTCCTCTAGAAAATTTGGAAAACCATGGAAAAGGTTTAAGGCTGTACTGAATCAACTTCTCACCAGCCCCTAACCCCATAAGTCTGCACTTTACATAGTGGACCACGGTGATATTCTGGGTTACCAGAAATAAGGTAAGCCAGTGTTTAATAATGCCCATAAGGTTTAGGTATTTTACTTTCCCAATATATAGTTATTCTATCAATTGACTAAAGTCCTTTCTGGAAAACTATTATTTACTTACATGAAGCACTCTTCTTCTAGATCTCTTAGATCTGAGAACCAACTCAAACCTGGGGATTGGGTGAAGAATCTTGAATTTTTATGGTTTGGCTCAAGTCAGACCTCTATTCATATATATAAAATTTCTTCTACAAATGAAATGGGACCTTTGCTAACCACCCATCTATTTCAGTCTAGCAACCGCATAATTTATTTACCAAACATAACCAATTGATGAAACTATCGTGATTACTACCTGTTCCTGATGCCTTTTATGCTAACCATTGTCAACATGATCATTTCCAATAAAACAGGAAACCCATTTTTACCTCTCCTTTTTTTTTTTTTTTTTTTGCCTATGATCTCCTAGAGCTTGTTCCAGAGACAGTACTTCTGCAATTAATATATTTCTAGATTCCTTGTAAAGGAAGCAGTTCTTGGCCGGTTCTTGGCCGGTTGTGAAGCCCGTTCTGTGGATGTATCCACCAGTGACACATGAGAAATCTACTCAAACATTTTATCTCCTCCAGCCTGTGGATTATTATCACTACATGGAATTTCTCACCTTCCCAAACCCGTTGCCATCAAGTTGATTCCGACTCTACAATTCCATTTAAGAGGGGCCACCACTGAGCTCAGATTTTGTAAACCAATTAAGGAATTGATACTGCTCCTAGGTCTACCTCAAGCTAGCACATTAACCCCAGTGTCTCTGGTAAAAACACTCTGATCAATCAAGCTGATCAAAAATTAGAATTATCCCCTCCAGACACCTTTTTAACTCAGTACTGAAGTCACTCCTGAGGTTTACCCTTCAGCCAAAGTTTAGACAGGCACGTAAAAAAGCAATAATACTCACAGCTCAACCATGTGTACAAGATTAAATGGGCGCACCAGCCCAGGGGCAAGGATGAGAAAGCAGGAGGGACAGGAAACCTGGATGAATGGAAGTAAGGAAGCCAAGGTTGAGAAGGGGAGAGTGTTGACATGTCACAGGGTTGGCATGTCACAAAACAATATGTGTATTTATTGTTAAATGAGAAATTAATTTGCTCTGTAAAACTTTATCTAAAGTACAATAAAAAAGTTTGGCCTGACACCTTCAAAATCCTCTCTAAATACACATAAATCCATGTAGTTGTTGATATAAAAGAACAATTATTATAAACAATCTTGCAATTATTTTTGTTTATGAACACTCTCTTCCAAACTTTAGCATAGTAATTATCCCCTCAGGCATGCTAGGATCTCCTTAGATGTCTGAGCATAATAAGGGATATTGGGAATGGGATAGGAGAATTGGCTTTCCCTCATAGAATAATTCCTTTAGAAAGGGTCATTACATGAACTTCAAGCAAGGCAGAAAAAATCTCACCAAGAGAAGGAGGAGAGGTTTCTTCACCTGATAAAGGAAGTTTATAGGTTGCAAATGTTGAGTCTTCTCAGTCTTTTCATCTACCTCAAAAACGGTTCTCAGGTCCCCAAGCATTCCAAACCAATACCCAAATTTCCCAGAAGAGGTCCAATGTAATTTGGCAACACTCACAATTAAATTGTGAGTCTGGACTTTGGCTACCTCAATTCTGCAGCTGAAGGGGATAGAAGGATCTTTTTGCATAGTCATAGAATGTCATTTGTTTGTATCTCATTCCATGAGCCAAAAAATTTAGGACTTGAACTTGTGATTATGTTTCTTTTAAAATGTAAAGCAAAGTTAGTTCTTAAATTCCTTATGTTCCATGTATAATTCCATGATAAGTGCTACTCAGATTCCCCCAAATACCTTGCTTTTAGCGGGCAGATTATTCCCACATGACAATGGTTGATAATTTTTTTTGCCGTTGTGTGCCATTAGTTGACAAATTCTTATCTCTTAATACTTGCTGGATGCTCACTACCAGGTGAAATAACCCACCTTAGTTTCCTCTTAGTTTGTTGGTTATAATCATCTAAACTTTAAATTCCCAATGCTCCTGTATGTCTGAGAATTATATTTGATGCGATTTATGTATATGTTTTGCTCAAAAATAATCAAGTCTGTAAAATCAGTCCATACAGCCTAAATATACATACCTTAGAGTCCTAATTCTCTGTATAGGTTAACATGCAATAAAATAGTCAATACCAGATGGATGCAAAATGTACAGCCATGAGCTCTAAGAATTTCGTGGCCTGTCCTTTCTGATCCAGCCAGTTCACAGACGTTATACAACCAAATCCCTTTTGGGCCGTAACTGCAGTTAATGTGTCAATTCTTCCTTATGGAATATCCCCCAAATGTCTTGCTCATTACTCTATTCATTGTCCATGTTAACCACCTATACCTTATTCCTTTTAACCATTTGTTATCGAAGCGTTCTATAGATGCCCTGGATAGCTGAAGCAAATTCACTATACTGAAAATGGGCTTCACATCTTTATCATTGTTTGATACATTAATAAAATAGCCCTTATTTTATATATGTCTAACCCTGGTGCTGCAGTGGTTAAGAGATGTGCTACTAACCAAAAGGTCAGTGGTTCAAATCCACCAGCTCCTCCTTAGAAATCCTGTGGGGTGGCTCTACTGTGTCCTATAGGGTCACGCTATGAGTCAGAATCTACTCGATGATAACACGTTAGGTATTTTTTGTTTTTGGCTGACTTATATTTTTATTTTTTGATGGACTGAGATTAAGGTTAATGTCTACTTTTGAGTAGTGTACATGCTGATATACTAATATCTGGATTCCAGGGGTCTAAAGTAATCAGGTTTTAACCATTTACACCCTACATGTGTGATTCTATGCTATTTGTTATTGTCCCAATTTAACCTGTTTTTGTTGCTGTGGAGTCGATTCCAACTATATCACATCACTTAATCATAGACATAAATTTGGATAAAAGTAAATATGTATATATATATATATAAAATATATATATACATGTATGGAAACCCTGGTGGCATAGTGGTTAAGTGCTACGGGTGCTAACCAAAGGGTCAGCAGTTCGAATCCTTGGAAACTTTATGGGGCAGTTCTACACTGTCCTTTAGGGTCGCTATGAGTCGGAATTGACTCGACGGCACTGGGTTATATATATATATATATATTTTAGGACAGTTCTCAATCCTTGAAGCTCAGAAAAGTAATCATCACTCTTTATATAGACGCTTAATTCCTAGTCCCCTCATCTTGGTGTGAAACGTGGTGCAGAATAGCATGGCATCTGAAGAAATATGGAGGACCCCTGTTGATAGATATCATGTTGCGACCACAGTCCTTGTATAGAAATCCAGAGACTTGAAGGTAAAGGGCGTGTCCTTTTTGTTAGGTGGGAAACATGTATATCCAGGGTATTTCATCATTTTAAGATATAAAATTATCTGAAATTTATATTCTTTTTATTAATTTGAAGGACATACCCATTAGAAATAGCCACATATTCCAATTACTTTTCATAAAGAAATAAATAAAACTAATGGAGATACATTGTGAATATCCTAATTCAGAAAGCCTTTAATCTGTGGGATGAACTTTCAAGAGCAGCATAAAATATATTAGATATAATTTAAGAAAGAGTTTGAGAGAGATTCAGAGGCAAAATGTTTTGCTGTACAGTTTAATTGCGAACTCCTAAAAGATTTTTAATCCAAATGGCCTTTCAAGTTGGACACCCCCCCACCCCAGAGTCCTTAAAGGTCCTGAAGGGTTTTATTATACCATATTTGCAGAGCACTTGATTTCATTTTTTAAGAAATCATAATTTATTAAGTGCACCTAAAACATAACTGCCAAACGCAGACTGAAATGTTGCTCTGTTGTTGTGCTCTGTGGCTTCATGATTCATTCATTTTTCTCCCCTTCTCTTAAGCTATTTGAGGGCTAGCATCTCAAGCTCTAAAAATCATGCAGGGGATGGGTGCAAAGAACACAGAAGCTTCACTGGAGCCAGAGGCAGACTGGGGCAGTTGCTGTCAATAAGATGAGGCCAAATGAAGGGCACTGACAGTGAGTGTGGTGAGCGGAGAAGCATTCTTCATAGCTGCAGAGCCCAGGCATAGCTTACCTTAATGGCAAAGCCTTAGATTCTGTGCCCATCAATGCAAAGGCCTGTCATTCCAGTGAGACACACCTACAGCTTCATGTAACCATTTGCTCTTGAAGCAGTATTATGCCCGTACATGTGTGCATACGTGCAAATGCCCGGTATTTAATATACAGTGTATTTTCAAAGGCATGCATATATATGCAAGAAACACAGTATATGTATACAAATCAATGTGTGACTTAAAATACTGTGGCTTAGCATCATCTGGAGATTTATTTCTTTTTACTATATGATAAGATAAATTTTAACTGAGATAGCTTATTGTTAACAACTAAGATAAGGCAGAGAAACCAGTAAGGAATATATTGTGGGTGTATGTCTGTATTCTGTTCATTTGTACTTTATTTTTAAAGTGTATTTGGAATTATTTTAAAGTAATAATATGTTATATATTTAAGTTCTTAAGTAGTGCCCAGGAGCTCACCAATTGACTTAAACATGTAAAATTTCATGCCAATTGTATTCTCCTTACTTTTTCGAGGAATGCTTTGTCCTTTCTAAAATGGGGGGGGGGGAGGGAATCCCATTGTAGTCCAATTACAGTTCTGTTCGGTTCGGGGTCATACTTTACTCCGTAATGACCACACGACCTGGAGAACTGTCCTTAACCAGGGTGGCTGGTTGTCTGGGGAGCTCAGGATCAGTCTCTTAGTGACAGGAAAATACATGCTCCCGTTTTTTTTTCCACCGACTGTAAATGATTCCTATTCTTTGCTCCACAGAACATCCGATGTGGTGCCCAATCAGCTGAAAAAGCTGCGCAGACGTCATTAGTTCCGTGTGTGTGTGTGTGTGTGTGTGTGTGTGTGTGCGCGCGCGCACGCGCTTGCGTGAAAGAGAGGCAGAGAGAGGGAGAGAAGACTGCAGCCGCCTTGCTGCGTGCGGAGTGGAGTCTCCATTAGGGCAGCTCCATTGATTTCTGATTCACACTGCAGCAACAGGGCTGGAGTGCAGGAGAAAAAAAAAATTGCATCTCAGAAGTAGGACTTACTAAAGGCAAATGTATATATATATATATGTGTGTGTGTATATATATATATACATATATATACACACGTGTGTGTGTGTGTGTGTGTATCTGTTACCAAAGGGATCCAAAACGGGGATATTTTGACAGCAAAACTGAAAGACTGTGTATAACTTATAGTGAAATATATAGGAAACAGGGTATAATAAATTAAGAAGCATTCTTGGTTCTAATTTTTTAAGCCATTTTTCACGGCAGGCAGTGTCTAATTTCCATACTGCCTTAAAATTTTTTTAACAGAAATCGTACAGTTTATCTAAGGGTATTTGTAAAGCTATGCCTGAGAATTTTGACGAAAAAAATAAAAGATTTATTTTTATTAGTTGTTGCTAGATTATTGCATCAGTTAGTCAGCTTTCATTTTTCTATTTTTAAGGTGTGGTGTTGCATAATACCTAGAATACAGTAACAGGCTGGTTGCAAAGGCTTGAAACAAAAATAGGTTTTTACATAGACTGTATTTCAGCATGTCGAACTGTGAACATATAAAGCAGAGTTGGAGTTCTCTTGAGGTCCGTTGCCTAGGATTTGGTTAGAAATTAATGTCTCTGGAGTGTGAAAATGTTGTCTAGGTCTGTTAGGCAGCCAGAGTTTATAACTGACCCTTCCACTCTAAGATTCTTCATCCCCCCCCCCCCCCACTTAAAGAAAGAGTGAAGTAAGTTCAGTTTTACAATAATAGTGTCATTAGGCAGACCATTTGCATGTAAACAGCAGAAAATTAAAAGAATCAAACTATTCACTCCCATCCCGCCTCACACACATGCACAGACATACATACAGCAACACCCGTAGGTTAAGGGGAAAGAGGGTGATACCTTTTTAAAAAGCAAAAGGCAGTAAGCCATTATTAGCAAGAGCTATATTGAGCATGCTTGCCAGACAGGCAGCAAAGCTCAGCTCCAGTTCCGCCCAGACATGTGCCTTGCCATTTTCATTTTAATCAGTCTGCTCGGGATGGCTGCTGATTCATTTTGCAGGATGTCCCCCTGGGAGCCAAGGTGGAAGCCTGAGGCGAGCTGCTATTGCATCAATGCAGCACACCACATCAGACAGGGCGAGTGAGGGGGAAGAGGGGAAAGCAAAAGAAAAGACTTGAGCACACCAAATCCCAAATTTCAATATGGCTTTTTGAAAGAACCTTCTTTGTGAACTCAAGGCCATTACAGAAAATACAATGAAAGAAAAAGAAAAGGAAAAAAAAAATATGTCACATTGTCATTTCATTATCCACTCCCCCCTCACACACACACAGAAATCCACTGAGTGGCTTGAAATTCTAGTTTCCTTCGAAGTCACTGTAACACACAATATAGGTATGCATTATTTTTTATTTACCTGATAACTAGTTGGGGTGGTACACCTGATTTAGCTGGAGACTTTGATTTGTAGGATTGACAACCTTATTATGCAGTGAGCTTATTATTGATATTATTCTGCTCTTGGTTGCCATGGCCACCTTGTGATAGACATTCAATTTTCTCTCTTCCATCATCATTATCTATGAGGCCATCTGTTGTGGAGAATGAATTCAGCCTCATTTGCATGACTGATAAGCATTTTTTTTTTTTATCTATTTAACAGAAGGTCATATGCCGGGGATTTAGAGCTCGTGAAAAAAATGTGGAAAAAAAAAAAGAAGGCATATCAAGAGGATGAGTGGGAGCGCGTGCATTAGGGGATGGATGTGGAAGTAAAAGAGATCCCTGAGGCCTGCGAGCCTATCACGCTGCATTTGTCATTCCTGCCCGGGCGACATTTTTTTTCCCCTAAGCTTCTGCACACTAAACAGAGTGAGAGAGCTTTTCCCTGCAGTCTTCCTGAAGCCCCCCTGATTTTTTACTCGGTGTTGGTGGGTGTATTTTAATTTTTTTTTTTTTTTCCTGGCATATGGGGTATAATATTCATATTCACTGAAGACAAAAAAGCAACCTTTTCTGCGTCTCGGTGGTATGCTTATTCCTCGTCATCCTTTCCAACTTGTTGTGGAGCAGGGTTTCGCTTCCTGTCTGTGTATTTTCAGCCAGTACAGTTGCCAAAATTGAACTTGTCTTTAACTTGTGAGCGGTTGTGGTGATGTTGTGAGGTATGTGATATTCATTAGGTTAATTCTTTAGACTTAAGTGGACAGGATCTGTTTACTGTAGTTCAAGGGCTTATACTGTAATGCCTATTGTTTGCTCTCTTTTAAAGTTATTTTTAATAGCATGGCTGGTAGTGAAATGTTTCTGGACTACACAGGGTTGGTAATCCACAGAAGTCTGTCTTTAAGAGCTAAATGGGTATGAGATTGCATGCCTTAGCTGTGGTGTGTGATGTTGTTTATAAAAACTTGCTGCATGCACAGTACTTGGATGATGTGAGGATACTAAAACGAAAACTTCTCAGAGACTTTATCGGATTACTTTACATCACAAACAAAGCAGAGCGTTTAATACAAAGGTTGTGAAAATATTAGATATTTTGATATAATATTTGCATACTGGTAAGAAAAAAAATTGATTAATGTTGTTTAAACTGATAAACTCAAATTTTTTTTAACTATGACCCAAATGTTTAAAGTTCATAATAATGGAATGATATTCTATCTGCAACATATATATGCCTTTTTAATGCCATTTAAATGAATAAGCTAAAAGTTCAAACTATTTAGCTTTAAGATAGAACAAAATAAGGCAATAAATAAATTTGTAAATAATCATGTAATAGTTAGCTATACAAAACAGACCGAACATTCTGAAGTTAGTACTAATTTAGCCATAACAATTAGTCGTACCACAAAATTATAAAATTGATAGAATTTTAAGTTATATACTGCCTTAAAGTAAAAATATTTTTCATAATAGCGTTTTTAGTCAAGTGTGTATATTTTTCACTGAACAAGACTAACTTCATAGACAAAAGCCCCACCACCATCACCCTGATAGGCATAAGTGGATCTTTGTAATTGTTCAACTTCAAAAAAGTCATGTAGCTTTTAAAATGATAAATAAAGGCATTTTGTTCATACAAATAAAAATGTCATTATTTTTAAAATGAAAGTGTTTTAACACAATATTCTTTTTTGAAAAAAAAAATAACATTTCATTCCAATAAGTTTTCACCTCTCAAGAACTTTGAATCCAAATGTTGATTGTATGTTATAAATGATTGTAAGAGATGTCTTCCAGAAAAAGGAAGTTTGCTTTTTTTTTAATTGACCTAAAGGAAAGCATATGTCTCCATTACTTCAAGTGCAATAAGTCAATTGGTTTAAATTCTCCTTAAAGTTCTATCGGAATAAGGAATTTTCTCTATTAAAGAAAATAGACCATTGCTGATATATTTGAATTATGATGTTTTACTTGATGACACTTTTAAAACTCTTGCCATACTGTCATAGCCTTCATATAACAATAACAGCTGTTATATAATCCTTAATCCTTCCTTTTTAAAAATAAACCATATTTTTACATATTTCAGCTTGAGTTTTAAAGAAATAAGTTCATTTTAAATATTAATGTCACACTTAAAAGTTCAAAACAATAAAACCCAGATAGTTTATGAAGATTATTTGAAGTGATAATAATTTTCTCAGAGGACTTTAAGCATCAGTAATATGATACCTGGATCTTTATTATAACGGGAAGGATTATGTTGTTGGCTTTTGATCAGCACAGATAGTCTTAAAATTTGCAAGCAAAATTGTCAACTTCTGAAAAATCTAGGAGATAGGACCATTGACTCTCCCGCTCCCAACCTCCCCAAAAAAGTTAATTACCCATCTTGGTTGGATTCTTCCTTGCCTCCCTGACATTTGACTGCTGCTAATTCACTGATTAATCTCATTAATGTGATTATAGTAGGATTTGGAGTTGGCTGCCATTGTTCTGTAGACAGTGCTGTTCAGCCTGAGCACTTGCCACCTCATTCAGTTTTGCTGTGATTTTTCAAAGGCTGGTTGAGTGAGCTATTGTGAGTGAGGTTTCTCTGCCTTTCCCTTTCAGCACCGGGAGCTGTCCGCTGCTGATAGCAATTACATTCAGCAGTGACTGACTTCCTACTAGTTTACTGGCAATGTGAAAATGGGTCACTTTCATCACCTTAATGATTGTGCTCATTGGGGTAGAAGTAGGAGAAACATTTATGGTCACAATCGGGTGTTTTGAAGATGGTGGCAGCAAAGATACGTAATCTCTATACTTGAAGATTTTTATTTTGTAAAGACTTTCAAGCTGCCATCCCATTACAGAAATTTTGTCTTATTGTCAAGATTATCAAACTGATGCATTTGTTAAAGATTACTTGCCTATGTGTCATTGTGAGTTGAAAAACTGTAGGCACTATAGGAACATACTTTTCAAACAGAAAATTTCTACCTAAATATATATAAATTATTAACATAACTTCATGCTTGAATAGATGAACTGGGATTGTCTGGTATAACAGTCAGGCAGGAGGTATATATGACACATGCATCCCAACTTCTCTTAAGTTCCACTTGCATCTTCCAGCAGACCTTATGCCAATCTCATAATTTTGTGTTGGAGACAGGAATCAAGATTTAAGGCCTCATAATTTGCAACTATGTACGAGTGTTACTAAAAGAATATGAATGCATAGGCTTCTTTTGGATTATGAAAACAACATAAGCAGGATTTTAGAAATATGTGACTATTTTTGGAGAAGGAGTTTTTTTTTAATTCACTGCTTTCATTGTTCCTTTCTGTCATGCTTTTCACCTCATTGATTTATTTTTTTACTCACTTGAAAATGTATTCCATACCTTACTATTGCATATACATATTTATCTCACTGTCTGATGTTTAATGTCTGTTTTCTGTGCAAACTATCAATGGATTAAGGAAAAGATACAAGTTATTTGCAACTTCAAAGCTTCTGAAGTTTTCTATGCATTAAAATTAAGCTTAAAAATACAGTTTCAGAGTTTAGATTCTGATTATTTGTTCATCTGCTTTTGATAGTACTTCATATGTGTGATGAAAACAAAATCCAATTATCTCCCTTTGAGTAATTTTTTGAATAAATAATATTGCCAAAGTCATATGTATAAACTCACATTGCAACTTTACCTATAAGCCAATACAATTTGAGGGAAAGGTATTGTTTTTAAAATACATACTAAATTATCTGGAATACATTGCCTATTGTTCATTTTAGCGACTACTTTTTAACTTCAAACAACTTAAAGTTTTATTTACTCTTAAATATTTTATAAACATATACATGTAAGTCTACTAAGTAGAGTAAGAGGGAATAATAAGATCATTTTTGGTAATGACCTCTATGCCCTGCAGTTGAGTTTGGCTTGGCTAGGTGTCCCCTTTAGTCCACGGTTCTAATTTCCAATCAATAACCAGTTATTCAAATGCACCTAGTACTTTGCTGTAAAGTCTACTTTGATGCAAAGTCTCACCTGAACTCTGTCCAGGAAGCAAATGAATGACAGATTCAGAAAGAGAGATCTACAGTTTTTGCTGAAGTCTAGTGATCAAGCTACCCTATCATAATTTGATTGCAATGGCATTATGCATTATCTTATTTTCCATGTTTTATAACCTCTAATGAATGTTTCCTTTCTCTTTTTCCCTTTTTAAAATTTGTGTAGCATTCCTTAGAAAGGAGGAATAGAGGATACACGGGAAAAAAAATTATTAACATTAATAAAGATATTTTTTATTCACAAACTAAGTTCCATCATACTAGATTTTTTCCACAATATTATGCCTGATATTGAGCTATACTTATTCCAAACTAAACTAAAAAAAAAGAAATTCCACAAACTTTAAGAAGAAAACATGTATAGGTTTTTTTGGGGGGGTGGGGGTACGTGGAGAAAATGTAAAGGGTAAATTATATCCCCCTGTGTCTGGTATAGAGAAAAAGGAATTTTTAATTGGCGTATCCCACCCAGAAAACATTTCATATAATGACTATAACTTATATCAAGAAATAATACTAAACACTGTTAATTGTGTTGTAACTCATTAATTTTTTTATATCAGATTATTTTAAGGTAGCAGCTATACATTTTTTTCATCAGTAGGCTGTGTTTCATTGCAATGTGGTTTCAGTTTGGAGTATGTTTTTTGTCCTGTATTTTTTTCCCCTTCTCTTCTCTCTCTCTCTTTTCCCATCTCTCTCTCTTTCTCTTCTACTCTCCTCTTGTCTTCTCTGTCTTTAACTCTGTCCTTGTTTGCTTCTTTTTGCTTCCCTCTCTTCTGTCCCTGTTTCACACCTGCATTGTTCAAGCACACACAATGAAACTGTTTTAAGCTTTGACATCATAATGAGTCCTCAGGGTATCTGTAGAAGTAATCAGAGATGGCAGAGAAAATGTAAGCCAGGTGTTATAAAACTAGAAAGGATGCATCAATACTTATTTATTTTATGAAGAAATGCTGATAAACATTGCTACATTTGAACTGTTCTGTTTGAAAATTTTTCCTAAAATATACCTCTTTAAAAAACAATCCCTACTCCCCACGTGGTGGTTATCCGAAAAGTTGGGAGGGGGAGGAACATATTTTAGTTTAAGTGTAGAGGGTATTGTGCTGTGAGGAGACTCAGAACATCCAGGATATTCTCTTAAAGCTTTTCTGGATTTCAGACTGCAGTGATTTCTGGCAGGGCTAGATGGAAGGGAATTGTAACCTCTGTAGTAATCAGCATGTCTGGTCTCAACACTTCAAGCAAGGGCTTGGTCTTTAGAGGGATTACCTTTGAGAGCTAGAATAAGGTGCTCTCGGTAACTTACTACGTGTGTTTGCCAGTCCTCGCCACGGAAACCACAGTCAGCATTGTCTTATGTAGAAAACCTGCAGTGTTTTATCACCGGTGGTGGTTCTGCTTTACTATCACTGGAGCTAACAGAGTGAGCTAACAGTGGAGGCACCGGAGGACAGGGGTGAATAGAATGGAAATACATAGGGAAATGCAATCAACACGTGTGATGGTTTCTTCATGGCAGAAATAGCCTCATCTGTGTGGAGAAACAGACTGCCGAACTGGATTTTGCTTGATGGCCAGCAGCTCTTCTACAAAAAGGTACCTCTTTCCTTTTACCTGAAAGGTTGCATATGACTGTGAATTTGTCTGCTTGTGGCAACTCTTAGCTCTTCAGAATTATTTCAGATGTTTCTCTGAAGTACTTCAACAAATAGTTGTTTCCTTGCCTGCCTATCTTCAGCTTTTATTGAATCACTAACTGTAACACTTCTTAAAATCTCATGGGTTAGTATACAAGCGAGCCAACAATGAAGCCCTCCTGAAAGCAGAGCTAACCCTTCAGTATGATGCCGTTGTGGGGCACCAGATATGCCTGCATGCTGCCAGTAGTTGTTCTTAAAATTAAGTCTGTGTATTAAAGGCTAGGTTCCATGGGGGAAGGGTGGGGAGGTGCTAAAGTAGCCTTTATGATTTAATGTAGCCTTTCATGGTGGTGTTATAAGAGAGAGATTTGCAAAGAGTGGCATGGTATAGTTACCGCCAGAGTAAAGCATTTATTGCTGGTCTCAAGAAGCTATTTATAAAATCAGCACTTTTTTTTCTAACCGAAAAAATGCTAATGGAAGTCATGTATCTATGTTCTCTTTTGTTATTTTTGAAATCTTATTTGCTCCTGTCTTTTCAGATAAAAGTTTTTTTTTTTTTTTCCTTCTAACAGTATTATAAATGTGGATAATGTTTTAACTTTCTTAGTGGAAATAGTTCTCCATCTTTTGTTTTAAAAACAAATGATAAAAGAAGCTTATACTGAAACAGAGTATGGTATGGTTGGCAATCCAAAAGAGGTTTTAAGGACCAGAGTTAACTCTTCCGTAGCAGTCCACTCATTTTAAGAAGTGACGGCAAAGGTTTTGGACCCTCTTTTTGCTTTGTTTTGATGTCAAGAAGGAGCTCCGTTGAAAATAGTGTAGGTTCAGCTGACTTTTGTGAGGTTTCTTTGGCCACAGCATGAATTTACCATAACATCAATGATAGGGGGGAGATTTTTAGATGTATTACCTTGCCAGTAGCTCTTAACAGCCTGACTCTGGTATTTACAGTTCTCATCTATTACATTAAATACAGCACTGCACATGGTACACGTTCTAGGGGCCTGTGGGTACAATGTAAGAAGTATACAGCGTACATCCCCAATCGTGTTGCAAGCTTAATAAAACAGGAAGGTTAGAAATTATTGGTTTAATCCACAGCTCTAGCTTGAAAAATATCTAGCTCAGCGATGAAGTTCTCCCACCTATTAGGATTTGGGGAAATGGATATGTTTTGTATTGCTTAAAGGATGCAGCCTGAGACAGGGTAAGTCAGCAATATGCTACCGGTGTGATTCTGCTGCGGTAATGTGGTCTCCAAGGGAACTTGGACTTGATGCAGACAACCCAGTCAGGCTTTTTGTAGTTCATCGCCTGTCTGCTGCCGCTTTTAAATGGAGGCTACACTTGCACCATCAGGCAGAGTGCTGCACGCATGCCCACCCTTCCTGGCGTTTAGTGGTGTCAACTTATTAATTTCCATCTTCGACTTCAGGCCTGTTAGTTTCCTGTCTAAAAGCATTATTACTTTTGTCCATGTGGCAAAATAATTAGCATACAGATGAGAAGTGGCCCGGTGTCTGCGCGCCGATAGAAAGAGATGTGCAGTGAAAAGTTGATTGGATGAATGGAGGACAAATGGTGGGCGTTCAAAAGCATTAGAAGAGTTTCCTAGTCGTGGAGCAGGTTGGTGAATTTTCTGGGTGAATCTCTAAGATGGAAGGCGAGGGGGACTGCTGTGGGGATGGTTGCTTGTCACAGTCTGGCCCATGTGAAGGTGCCAAATTCGACTGCAGGCGGAGATAATTCAGTTGGACTACTTTGTTTTGCAATTCTTCAGGTTTCTCTTTGAAATTCCCCTCAAGGTAAATACGTCCTGTTCTCCATGTCATTTCCAGAGTCTTTGCTTCTCTCCTCAAAGTGGAGCAAAGTTCAACTCCTTATGGCCAGTAACAAAAGAATAGTCATTGCTGCTGGTTTGGGGTAGCTCCTTCCTTCATTTTCCTTTGCATATGTCTGAAGTGAAAATTAACTGTTTAGTGATGATTGTTTTCAGAAATTTACAGCAGCCATTATTAAAAAAAAAAAAAAAAGCCATTATTAGATGGGTTTAATTGATATTTTCTGGAACAGTATATCCAGACCAGCAACATTAGCAAATCTGTTTCAATGAAACCCCAGACATAATTAGTTTTGACTAGTATATATTTTTCCTAGCTAGAAGATTTATAACTAATTTTACCAGCAACTTTTTTTTTTTTTTTTAAACTGGAGATGGTGAAAATCCAACTGAAGTTTTGATGGGTCTGTAGAATCTACAGATTGGAAATATAAAAATTAGCACAAACTCTTTTACTCTCAATTCTTTTCCAAAAAATGGAGATTAGTTTTACAAATCAGCCTTTTGAAGATTTTGTTTGAGAGTTAACAATAAAGCCTGGTAGAATCCTCATTTTTTATTGTCATCAGTGATACACATTTCTTATATAATTCGGTGACTGTAAGACTGCAACAGGGATGTTTTAATATTTAGTGAAATATACTTCCGTCTCAGGGAATTCACTGATAAATAGTTCTATCCTGTTTTAATGATTTCTACTGCCATTAAAAGGCAAGGTTTTCATTTTAAGCAAGCTAGGTTTAAAGTAGAACTTAAATAGAAATTATTCTTCAACTGCCTTTTTAGACTTTTATGAATATTTTAGATCACCGAATGATTTTATTTTGCTTTTATTTTTTTTTTTTCCCCTAAAGAGTTGCTTTACTTCAGCTGTTTGCTTTAGGCAATCACCGTGAATATTTGACAGAAAATACAACATTTTATTTGGGGGACATTTCTTGCATTGAAAAACACTATGCCTTTCTTAAAAAAAAAAAAAAATCTACCTTCAGTGAACTAAAACCTCAAACATAAGATATCGGAAAACATATTAACTCTTCATATGAAGCTGCTAACACTTTGGGTCATTTTCTCACTCATACTTTAAGTTTCTGAACACTCACGTTGAGCTTTTTTGCATAATAGGTGAATTTTTTTTAATTCAATGTACATATAATGTTTTTATATTTCATTTTCAAATTTATTGATAAAGTAAAAAGAGAAAATAATTGAGTTTTTAATTTTTTTTAATCCAAACAATATGAAATACCAAGTTAATCTCAGATTCATGAACTCTTACCCACATAAAAGTAATACTTTTTACCTTTTTTCCATTGCTATATTTTTATTTGAGTTGAGCCAAGCTTTCTACGATTAAAATAAGCCTGCTTAGTTTTATACTGGTGAATATCTTTCTTCAGGGCAAAATTTCAGCATTTAGTTTTTAACCTCATCGTGTCCATTTAAAAACAGAAGAGTCTACTTGAGCTTCATCTACCTATAATGCTTTCTTTGTGCTTGGCTGCCTTTCAGAGGTATAGTCCAGTGGTTTTTTTTTTTTTTTTTTTAGGGCCAAAATTGTGTCATATTGGTTTCCAGTTGACAGAGTTACTTTATGCCACTATCTGTCACCTTAGTTCTCAGGCACTGTGGAGTTCAGAAGGGCTTGCATTCAAAGACAATGAAAGGTCCCAGAGCTAGAAATATGGTGATGTATACCTGACTAGGCTAACAGAAAATGGCATTTCTAAGGAACTTCTTTTTATTTTTTCTTTTTCCTTTCCAGTTTGTCTCTAAGGTTGAATGTCAACTTTGGAAAGAAAAGCAGCCTTTCCTAGCAAATTTTCTAAGCAAACAATGAGATTCCAAAATATTAGTCCACATATCAGGGTGTTATTTGAATTAATTGCTCTGCGTGGGGAATAGTGATTGGTATCTAGAAGTATTTTATCTCAGTGAGATCTGATCTGTGTCATGGATGCTACACATGCCATTGTTTAGTAGTGTTCCCATTGATTGTGAGTGATAGGTAAATATTTTACTTTCAAAATATCATTTGACCCTATTTCCTTGAAAATCTTGTATTTTTGCACACTTAGGAATGCTATAATTACGGTTTTGTGAGTACGTGCATACGTGTGTTTTAAAATGCCAATGTGGAAATGTGGTGTATACAACATTCAAGCCATTGGGTTAATATCTGTGCTGTGTTATGTCTGCTTTAGCTATATTTGTGCAATCATTAGTATAGTTGAAAGGAACTTTATGATTCGATATTATATGCTGACTGCCTTTTACTAAAGCCTGACTGCTTAGATAGCATAGTCAAATTTCTTTTAATAATTACCTCAGGAATATTGCACATTTGTTTGGGAAATTTTCAGGTGTGGAATGCCAGGTATAAGTCTAAATCAAACAACTCATGAATTAATAATTTATGGGGTAGGGGGAGCTCCTTGTAATACACTAACAAAGATTTTCATTATAGAATTTCTAGCTCAAACACTGTTTTGAGTAGTATCGTCATGCCATTATATCAATCTAGAATCATAGTGTATTATAACAATTCTCAACAGAATTTTTTTTTTTTTCTTTTTATATTTGAAAGTTAGCATTTCCTCCCAGTTCCAGGGACTACCACATCACTGGAGCCTGAAAGCAGTGTGCAATTCTTAAAAGCTGACTTTAAATTTGGCCCATTCTTCCCTCCCTTCTACGTGTGTTCAGCTAGCCTGTGCCATCTGAACAGAAGCTAAAAACACAGAGCATTGTGGTCATGAAACAATACTAGCCAGACTGGTTGTGGAAATAATCAAGGCTGGAGGGCACCCCATAGAGAGCCATCAAATCAAGTCTGCTCTGGAACTGTCTGGTAGACTGTGAACATTCAGGAATCAATGTTGCATCTGCCAGTGGACCCTCTGGTTCATTGAAACTCCCACCTGCCTAATGCATCTGGGCAAGAGCTTTCCAGAAACCAGTTTCCTTCAGGATAAATTTAATACGTCTTGAGGGCCAGGCACAAGCAAATTGATTCTATCTCTGCACCAGGAAAACTCATAAACATCTGTAAGAACACAGATTTTCAACAACCCCATGATTAGGGGATGCTATTTTGTGGAATATTTCAAGCCTCCTCCCCTCATACCTCATGCCAGCATGGCACTTTTTAATTAGGAAGTTGATTAAAAAGGGCATGGTAGACCACGGATGTATGGCCCTTTGGCACCCATCCAGCTGTTGTCTGCATCGTGGAAAGTGTTGCTCATCACCAGTTGCAGGAAAAAGGGGAGAAATCATAAGGCTGAGGGATGGAAAAAGAAAAAGAAATTGTTGGTGTCTGTGCTAATGGCAGTTGGCTGGAGTTTTATCTGTATAACCCTTTTCTGCAGACAGACTTGCTTGCTGGCTTCCTCCATGACACAGTGGTCGCTTGTACTTTGCAGCTAACTTGGGAACGGAGAGCAACTGGACGCGTGAAACTGAGAAATTCTGTGGTTCTGATTTTTCATTGGACAACGTGAGAGGTCATAATTATTTGTATTTTCTGGATTTGAGCCTATGTTTTGAAACCATATCCTGTAGTGTTGGAGTGAATGGTGATGGCTGCCAGAATAGCGCTCTGCTGTTTATCTCCAAGAGTGACTGGTTTTGTTTTTACATTTTTTTTCCTCAGGGAAATTCCTTTCTTCCCTGGCTCTTTTTCGGGCTTGGAGTATATTATCAGAGGAATAAAATTTTATGCCTAATTGTAGTGTTCCTATGGCTAATGTAGTGTGAATAAGTACCATGTTATGAATTTAACCCTATCCTTCCCTCTCATTGTGTGAGTGCTTTCCCCAGCCCAACTATACTAAAGAGAGCAAAAACAGATGCCCATCAATGACTAGACGAAATGCTGACCCTGAGCCCACTCCTGCCTGAGGGAAGGTGCTTTGGGGCTTTTATACTGAACTCTAGGGAGACGCTACAGGGTTAAATATCTAGGGGAATATGTCTTCACCTCAGTGGGGCTTTTCAGCTGCTGGGAGAGTGGGTGTATCTTTTGTTCTCCTTTCCTTTGACCCTGTTTGAAAATGTATGAATTATTATTGGATTCTGCATTTTTGAAGGATTTAGTAACAGGGGAGCTAGAGTCAGCGGCAGTGGTGGGCAGCTCAGAGGCTCCCCTCACCCTTTTCTCCTGGAAGAAGAACTGCTAAAGTCAGAGCTGGAAATGACAGGCATGACTCTGGAAAGCCAGTTCCTCCCTTCATTCTTGGCATCATTGATGAAATAATTCACACAACATACATTTACTGAGTACCTACTATGAGCAGAGCTGGAAGAGGCAGAACTAATTAAGATAAAGTCCTGCCCTACAAAGAGTCAGTGTGTTCATGTCTGTGTGCATGCATTTTGTGTGTGTGTGTGTATGCGCACATTGTGTGTCTAATAAAGACTAATCACAAATGCTTCTAGATTTACTTTTCCTTGAATATATTTGGAAGTAGATTAAACCATTCTTCAGACTTAATAAGAAGAGTCAGGCAAACACTGATGTCCCTTTCTTGAGAGATTAATACTGCAGGGATCCAGGTGATCATCCTGAAAATGATTTCTAGCTGCACAACATTGTATATTTGTATTTCTTTACTTAATTAAATAGATGATTTGCATTTATGGCCTTCTTCTAAAATCTGGAACTGAAACTTCTAACTTTTTGAAGGTTCTGAATATTTGGGTCCTCATTCATCAAGGTTGCTGTGTGTATGTTAGCCATCTCCTTCTGATCTGCAGAGCTACAATTTAAACAAGACTGTATTTGTCTGAGAGTGTATGAAGCAGTAAATAAAATGCTATTTTGAGGAAAGAGTGTTGGTAAATGTCAGGTGTCTGTTTTGCAATTTCTGAGCATTTCAAAGCGGTTGATCCCAGAGACCAACAGCAGAATATTTTGTATACAGCATGGTGAAGCTTTAGATTCTCTGACGAAGGGCCAACCTCTTCAGCAAAGACGAAAGTTGTCCTGGTTCCTGCTCAGTCAGCTCTGACTTTGGTCTGTGACACAAGCAGCGCTGCCTTGATGCAGACAGCTAAACAGGACAGCAGACTTGCTCACCCACTTGGTCACCCACCTGCTCACCATTGGCTGAAGAGGCATCCAAAGGAGGCGGAGAGTAGAATTCAAATTAGAAATTGGCCATGCGTTTCACAGCATTCAGATGACTGTATGCGGCATTTGATTGAGTCAGACCTGACTAAACATATCTGCCTATTCAGAATTAAGGATTTTGCAGAATAAATCCTCTAAAAGAAAAGAAAGGTTAGAATTAGATTTTCATATTCTCTCAGGGTCTTGGAAATTTAAGTAGCTCAGGCATCAAAAAGCCACGTGTCTTTACTTAAAAATGGAAGCATAAGATTACATAAAGTGAGAACTATTGGCCGGTGCTAGATAATTGTACATAACAGGAAAAAAATCTTTGATAATTTTCTCAGATAAATTATAGATGATCTAATGCATTCTTTGCCCTTTGGTTAACATGGCACATTTGGTACTGAATTAACATTTGGGATTTTCCACTGAGTTTGTATTCTGAAGCTTCCAATATCTCTTGCAGCTCTGTTCATACTCCTGAGAACTAGAATGGAAGTAGTTTCATTGCCCAAATATTTTTTAGCTAGTACGTGGTTATTGGGATTTTGTTAGCTCAAAAACAATCTTTTTCCCTAAGAGACTCACACCCATAGTGCAAGCCAAGAAATAGTGTAATCTGTTCTCCAGGGACAAGTTAATACACCTGTTTACAAATGGGCTGAGCCACCTGTTCATCTAGTTTTAAAGTTAATGATCAAAACAGTATCTGATCAAAGGGGTTGGTATGACTGGGAAGACAGTAAAATTTGTGGGATCAACGGTAACTCCACATCTTTAACACAACATTTCCACATGTCTATATTACATTCCAAATAAACCAGAAAGTATACTCAGTCTGTGAAAAATTTAGAATATTTATAAATATTCCAAATTACAGGTATCAACATTATATTTGGTGCTTTACATTTTCAAAATCCAATGTATACAGATTAAAGCATTTGCTCTTGCTTCAAAGACACTGCTGAAATGTGGGGTTGCTGACTAGGCAATCAGCAATAGAAAAATGGGCAGATATTTCCACACTGTCTTCCTACCTTCAATATGGCTCCTTCTCTGTCTCCCTTCCCTTCTTCGCATTCTGATGATTCTTGGTTGAGAAACAATTTTGAGGGGTCACAGATGAAATCATTGACTTCATCCTTTTCTGCTTGCACTAGTACCCTATTTTATCCTGCTCCTGAGTTTTTATTTAACTAAAGGCCTTGCGATGGGAACCATTAAAGAATTCCTTTATGGATTTTTTTGGTCTCTTCCAAGCAGTCGGAAACACCCCGCCTGGTTTGGTTCTACCAGCTAGGTGGCACAGATGCTGTAAGTTTCTGAGTAACTCTCCATCATAATAAAAATGACTCCTGACACTAGGAAACATCTTTTTTCCATTAACTTCTTGGAGGGGATTGTCACCTAGTATTAAGCATGTTTGTCACCTTTCTTCTCTTGCCATATTTATTTTCTAAGTGAGATTTTCCATCCTCAGCTGACCAAGACAATGATATAGAGGCCATGTGAAATAGTCATGGGTTGGAAGGACCTTAGTCTTAGGTCGTCTTTTCTTGTAATTTGAGGATGAATTTGAACAAGACATTTCAACTATTCACACCTCGGTATCGTCATTTAAATGAGAGAATTGTGCTTTATAGTTTCTCCAGCCTTTCCCAGTTCTAACATCGTGTGATTCTGTTTATTTGGCATCCTTCAGCAGTGACCATCCTGTAATGGTTTTACTGTGGAGTGATGAGGTTTGATATTGTCAGCAGCACTAATCCTGGTAGGCAGCATCTACATCTGTTTGTTAATTGTCATTTTGCAGAGAAGCACAAAAACCATGTACAACACCATCAAACTGGAGTACTTAGAGTAGGAGTTGACTGATGGAACCAAATCCATGATTACTAACTTGAGTTAAATTGAACTGCAGTTTATCTAATCAAAGGCTTCTTCGTCATCTGGAAAAATCACTTGACTGTGTGGAACTCAGACATGTCCCTGAAAAAAAAAACTTTCTCTTAAGTTATTCTCTTAAAAAAAAATTTAGATGTAGTTATTTTCTGTCTGTGGTTTCATTTTACTTTAGGCAAGTATTCCATTGTGGCAACTATAGGTGGTGTGTTGCCATGACAGAAATCACAGTATATCTGCCATGATGTCTATATTTTTACTGTTCTTCTCTTGATTCCTCTGATAACTGTATGTCCCTAAACCTGCCATGATGTAGGAAATAAAGTATATTCAATTAATATGACTTGGCTTGATAATTAAAGAAATAACCCCTTGGCTTTATGTCACCTTTCTCTTCAGGAACCAGTGTTTGGGTAGTAGTAACAACCAAGGTACGCACAGGTTAAGTAGGAACACATTTTCAGCAGCTGAAATCTATTACACGATCCATGTCCTACTTCCTGTAGCTAAGGCATCCTAAAAGGACAAACAAGAACACATGGGTATAAATAAATACTAAGTTTCTTCCACAGTAGCCAATGGTGTGCTCATCATCAACTCAAAAAATTCGGCCTGAATGATGTCCTCAAAATATCCCTGTGAAGTAGAAAACTGTGCCCATGGAGGAAGAGAAATCAAGCAACACGTGCGGGGTCAGACAGCTCTTTCTGGCAGACCTGAAAAAAACATCCTTTCTCACCTGAGTCACAGAAACCTTTCCAGGTAGCTGTTACCAAGGAGGCTCTTTAAAGAAAATTTAATGGAGATGTATTTTATTTAATAAAACAATCTGCTCTTTCAAGAGCTCAAAATGCTCCATGTGGAACTTTTCTCTAAATATTAGGAAATGTATCTTACACCAGGGGAGATAGAGATGTGTGATGAAAGAAGGGTAGTTGTGTAGGGGAGAAGGGGATGGAAAGCAAAATAAAAGAACAAAAAGTGCAGAAGAATATTAAAAAGTGAGAGAAATTCATAGACAATATAGATATGCTTAAGATATGCAATTTGAGTATTACGGATTCTAATTTGAGGTGTGAGATGGACAGGGAAGGTTGTAAAGATGGGCCAAACAAGAAAATCAGACTTTTGCAAAATCAAAGTTTAGAAATACTAAGTGACAAAGGCAGTCTCTTTTATACAAATCCAAACTATTTATATAGTATATTAAGAAACTAATTAAAAACAGATTGTCAGGAAACACCATGATAACAATAGTAACAACAACTAATATTTGGTTAGCAAGTGCAGAGCACTTCATGGTTTACTCATGGATTGTATCATTTAAAGCCCATAAGAACCTATAGGATTTTCGTGATGTTGTTATTATTTCCATAACCATAAAAGGTAAAAATAGCATACCCACTAAGTAATTCAGATCATTGAATATACGTATACATATATATACACATACATACATATATATCTATATAGAAGTATATATGGAAACCCTGTGGCGTAGTGGTTAAGTGCTACAGCTGCTAACAAAAAGATCAGCAGTTCGAATCTACCAGGCGCCCTTTGGAAACTCTGTGGGGCAGTTCTACTCTATCCTATAGGGTCACAATGAGTCGGAATCAACTCCATGACAATGGGTTTGGTTTTTGGTTTTATAGAGAGAGAGAGAGAGAGAGAGAGAGACAGTGAGTGAGCCCTGGTGGTGCAGTGGTTAAGCATTTGGCTGCTAACCAAAAGGTTGGAGGTTCGAATCTACCAGCCATTCCATGGGAGACAGATGTGGCAATATGCTTCCAGAAAAATTGCAGCATTGGAGACCCTATGGGGCAGTTCTACTCTGTCCTATAGGGTTGCTGTGTGTCAGAATAGACACAATGGCAATAGTATATATGTACTATTTAAGAAAACACATAATACCCCAAAATACAAAGTTTTTTCTAAATGGAAATATAATTGACAACTGGACCTATAATTTAGTAATTTATTTGGCTGATAGCAATGGTTTTAAATAGGCCAAACACCTATTGACTGGATATCTGTGGTGCAGTATTTTAAACTAAGTCATAGTCTTCACACTTAAGAACTCAACAATCTAGTTGAGGACACAAGATATAAAATATAGAAATGGTTAAGTAGCAGCAACCAAAAAAAAAAAAAACTGCAAAAACAATCAAGTCACTAGAAGAAATGACATGTGTACTTTGGTGGTTATCACATTTTTACACCAATAACCTGTGCGTTACATGTTTTCCTGCCAACCTCGAAATCCCCCCCATTGCTATTTTTGTAAACGAGCTATGCTGCATTATTTGTGAAAAAAATATGGTATGCACTTAATGATGATAGGAGTGCCTATGATAAAGAATACACAACAATGGGCTATCATATTTTAGGTCAGGTGGCCATCAAAAGCATATAAACAGGTGGGATTTGGGGCTAGACTTGAAAGTGAGCATAATGTGGATACGTAGTGGAAAACAGAAGGAATTCTGTATTCACGTAAAATAAGCACAGTGAATGTAGCAGGTGAACGTGGTGTTCTGAGTTGTCATTACTGAGTGATAGTTGGTAGTATGTACGTGTTCATCCAGTCGTTTATCCAGGGCTTTTGTACATGATTTGTAGTGGTGTTTGGGGGTTATACGAGTAGATATGTGAGTAATAGTTCTATTTTGAAAACTGTAAACAGTTTGCTTAAGAAAAAAAAGTCCCAAATGCATGTTACTTAATTCTAAATATGACAGTCTAGAAGTTTACTTATAAAGTTATTTACAAAATTGAGTGTGAAGATAAACTATTGAACTCAGGTTTCAATACGGCTTTAAAATTAGTAATATCTCATTCTTTTGTGTTAAGATCAAACTTAAACATTCCTCACAGAATGGATAGTGTACCTAAAATAAGAACATAAATAATATTTCTTAGTTTTTTTTCAGAGTAAGACTAAAAAAGTATTATGAAACGTTACTGTTTGATATTATTACTACAGTAGTAAACGTATCCTTTCCCATCCCAAAGTCTTCTGAAAGATCTAGGGTGATATAAGTTAGGGTTTTTCCTAATCTTTGAGGAATAATTTCCACACTTTCTCTTTCTTTATATAATCCGTAACTTTAAAAAAAAAAAACAAACAAAACTTTTTTTCAAACTAATTTATAAACCAAAAAATACTCAAAACCTTACCCAGAATGTTAGATTTATTGTCTGGTTTCAGGTCCCTCTTAAATTAGCAAGGCATTTCATCTACTGAACTTGTATTAGAGAGCTTAAAATCATTGCTATACTCCATCATCAAAGTCCTGTTAAGACAGTTAATATCTGAGAGAGCAAGTTTAAAGGACCTGTGAGCCATTGATTGCACTTGATCTTCAAAATTTTATATCAATTGAGATGTTCAGAAAGCAATGCACTGAATGGGATCAGCTTGGGTGTCCATCAAAGTTCTGTTAATGTGCAAAGAACATCTAGAAAAAACCTATTTCCATAACCCTTTCTTCACTCATGTAACTTATTGACTATAGTGAAAGAAGAATATGAATCCTTCATACATACATGTTCTGAAAGGAAGGCAAAATGTAAGTAAAATATTTAGGTTCTAAATTCATTGCTATTTCCACTCCTTTCTTTCCTTCTCAGCACCCAGGCTGCCCACAATTTACGTGTCCTTTGCTTCATTCATTCTTTTCAAACAAAGACCACTCAACCATTAGCTAATTCACCAAATTGCCAAAGAGATTTTCTTCTCTTTCTACTACAAACCAAAAAAACCAAACCCATTGCCATCAAGCTGATTCCAACTCATAGCAACCCTACAGGACAGAATAGAACTGCTCCACAGGGTACGGCCTGCTATATCTTCCCCATCTTCCTCCTTTTTCTCATAGAGAGAACCGCCCCTATTCCCATTAGACTCTCATTTCTCAGTGCCCTATCTCACAACTGGCTTCTCCCATAGCTTCTAGGCAAAATGTCTTTGATGAGACAAACATGTCTTCTTCTGTCCTAGGTTAGTGTAATGCAGGCTTTGTCCCTGTCTCTACCAGTTCTAAAATTAAAAAAGAGTGACTAATGGGATAGAAAGCAGAGAACAAAACTACTGAAAAAACTTCTAGTAGCAAAAACTGTTAGTAAACCTCAGAAGTTCTATGAAAGAGAGAGAATAAATTGTGATATTGTTTTTCACTGGTCAAGGAAAGGAGACAACCTCGCTAGAAACCAAAGGTATAGACCGTGGGAAAGGAAAGGAGGGAGAAGTTTAGTACCAAATGTGTGGCATAACAGAATTGGAAAAGAGGCTGATCAGGGAGAACTGTAATATTACTAGGTTATTTTACAGGTGTGGAATCTTAGCTCTTGCCTTGTATCCTTCCTTTTATTTTCCCTCAGAGTCCATTCTGTCTGCTAACTCCCTTTCCAAATCCCAGTACCTAGAGATACTACTTAAGGTAGTATCTCTATCAGTGGACTAGAATTGCAGTCTCTCCTCCAGCTTCAACCATAAATCTGAACTTGTTTTTACCACAGTAGCATTGTTACACACACAATTAAATATTGCAGTATTCGTAATTGAGTGCTATGATTCATATATACCACAGGCTAAGATATGCACTAACCCAGGACCTAACTACTATAAGGAAATGTGTTTGGAATCCCAAGCTGTTTGAGCATAACCCATTAATAAACTGAAGCTGCTACATACCATTTTTATTGATATTCCAGATAATTTTTTTTTTCTCTCCCTGGACTGGCTTGGTTAATGAGTCCTAGGTCAAAGACCCAAGCATTTTTGGTGTAACTTGTCTGCTTTCTAATTCTTTACAACAAGATGCCTGTAGGTTATAAGGTGTCCTCAAATCCTGAATCAAATTAGGTATACAATATGTGTTTAATTGAACTTAGCTTATTACTGGTAGAAATGGAGGGGTTATTATGGCTCCCCATTTGTTCCTTCTCCTCTGTCTTGTATTAATGTGCCTCTGTCCAAGAGACAGTCCAGGCAAGTGGATATAGGAGCTCAGAAGGCCTCCTCTCTCCTCTGAGCATGCACAACTTTTGAGGACTCCATTCGCATTGACTACAATTTGAGTGGTGTCCCCCTGAAGTTGTGCGACAATAGCAGCCTTGCCCTTGTTCTTTAGATACAATCATCTGTTACTTCATTTAATAAAAGGAAGGCAGTTGTAGAGCTCTCAGCTTATATCTATGTGAGATAAACTTTATTGTGCATCTCAAATCTTGCAATCCCTATCCATGTTACATAAATAGAGTTAGAGAATGTTTATTAGATAAGGCAGAGCAAGTAACCTGATCCAGGCTACTCAGCTATTTTCTTGTCTAGGTACATCAGCATATAATATACAGGTTGGACACAAACATTTGTGTGATGTGGTCTGGAGAAAAACAAGAAAAATATGCCAAATGTCTTCATCTTTATGCACCATCAGCTTGAATTCGACATCAGCCTTTTTTTCTGATTCCTATGTGATCTTGGAGCCCTGGTGGAAGACTGGTTAAGAGCTTGATGGCTAACCAAAAGGTCAGCAGTTGGAATCCACGAGCCACTTCCTGGAAACCATATAGGGCAGTTCTACTCTGCCCTTTAGGGTCACAATGAGTTAGAATTGGCTCGATGGCAACAATTTTTTTCTTCTTTTTTTGGTATGTGATCTTGGTCATCAAAATCTTAAATTCCTTGTTATCTGTAGTCTTGAAATCCTACCCCATTGGCCATATAGGTGACCAAAAATGATGGCTGAGAGCCTTGAGGCATTAACAGGAGCAGTGCAATCAGATGTTAGCCTTTCAGCATTTAATTTAATGGGTTTCTTTCTTCTTTAATTTTTGTTTGTTGGATTATTAGGAGAAGGAACTCTCCTGTTCACTATCATTGGAAAGTTATTCATATAATTATTCATGTAAATATCCTTTCATCCATTCCTTATCCAATTCCTTATCATGTTAGGTGAAGATATAACTGTCGGTTATAAGAAAATGAAATGAATCAGAACTGGCTTCTGTTCTCTGAAATTTTATAGACCAATAGGGAAGAAAAAGACAAGTTTATAAATGACTGAAGTGTGGTTTAAAATCTGACAAAGGCAGTCAGGAATGACAAATTAAGTGTTATGATTTTCTCAAAGGAGGGGGAGATTATGTCAGCCAAGGCTAGAGTTGGATAACATGAAAAAGGTAGTATTTAAGACAACCCTGGAAGAAAAAGTAAGATTTTAACAGATAATGATAGAAGAGGGGAAAAAAGTCAGGCAGGGAAAAATAATGTGGACAAAAGCTCATAGGTAAGAATACACACAGATTTTTAGGGAATATTTTAGAGATCTTTTTGATGAGATAGCAGGACAGTTGAAGAAGTGCAGTGGAGAATAATCCTAACACAGGTAGGGCATAGGTCATGGAGAGTCACGAGTGTCATGCACGGAAGGGTCTATAGGCGATAAGACTATCACTTTATTCTCCAGATAATGGGAGATTGCTGAAGGTTTCTGTGTAGTTAAATGACAAGGCCAGAGCTATTCTTTGAGATAATTAATCTGGCAGCCAATCAGAGGCTATGTCCTGCCAATTCTGTCTCTAAAATAGCTCTTCCAAATGTTCCATCCTTCTCATTCCTTCTACCACTACTTTAGAGTAGACTGTCGTTATCTTTCTCCTGGATTATTATAGTAGCTTTAAATGGCACACCCCCAACACACACACACACTTATAAATGCATTCTACATTCTATTATCAGATTAATTATTCCAAACTACAGCCTTGGCCTTTTCCTCCTCAACACAACACCAGGGCCTTTCTGTTTCATAAAGAATGAAACACAAACACCTTAACCTACTGTTTTATGTAATTCACAAACCATTCTCAAGTCTGTCTTCCATCCTTGTAGCATATTAATCAATTTCAGATAGGAACTTGGATCATCCCCTCTTTGCGATCTGTGATCAGATTGTTCATGCTATTTCTCCCGAATGGAATTTCCTTCTCTGGTGTTTATATAAACAAATTCTATTCGTTCTTCAAAGGCTAGTTTAAATGCCACTTTTCCACAATGTCTTCATTATTTTTTCCAGATGAAATCTAGCCCTCTTCCCCTGGACTTCCACAATGCCTATTTTTATGGTCTTTATCATTTATAGTCATTTAAGTAACTGTATCACCTTCTCTATTCAGCTATAGAATACTACTGTCCATGTGTTTATCTTCCTGTCACAAACTCTGGACATAGTAAGGTGCAGTAACTGCTTGCTGAATGAAAGAATGGAGAAGGGAAGGAAGGAAGGGAGGGAGGGAGGGAGGAAGGAAGGAGGGAATCAGTCAATGAATAAATAGCTCATTTAGTATTATTGTCATCACTGTAAAAATAGATAGGTGGGAAGAGATTGAATGCAGAGACCTTTCTAAGGCTGATTGCGATGTTCAGCATACCAGTGATTGTGGTGACCATGCAGGTCCCAGATTTTCTAGGGCTGTCCTGATTTTATAAGTTATTTTTCAATAGTGGTGATCACTTTATATTGGCCGATGTTATACTGTGCATTGTGTTACGCTGTGGTCATTGCATGAAAATCACTTCATAAGAGGCTTAGAATGCTTGAAAATGTGCATTTGCTGTGTTTCTCTTTATCACTGGGAGGCTTAGTGCAAAAACAATGTTGCTTCTCAACCAACCAAAGAAACATTTCATAAATAGTATGTTTACGCTCCTATTTGAAAATCTTAGCCTTCTACACACTTTATTTTATTTTATCTACTTATATGAGGAGTGTGTCCTGTTTCATCTGGTCCATTTGATACCACTTAAAAAATAAACAGTTGTATATCTGCCACTGGATTTCGAGCAACTGAGAAAGACCCTTGAAAGCTCAAGCTCCTAGTGCTTATTCACAGCAGTCGATGCTAATGACAGCAAAGGAAGTGGAATTGAACTACTAGGAAGGGAAAGTTTCCCCTTTTCCTCCATTCTTCCTCCTACCAGGGTAGAAATGACGATAAGGCAAATGAGCAGCTAGGGTATAAAAACTCCCAAGTTTACTACAGAGAAGCCTTTGACCTCCTCTTGTTTCAGGCTCAGAAGTGTCATCAAGACTGATTATGAAAGGAAGGTGGTCACTGAAATTGCTTTAATGGACCAGATGAACACTGGTAACCAAAGACGTCATAGTCTTGAGAAACATGCAACCGTTTGACATCTTTGCCAGCTCTTTTTGCAACAGTGATCTTAAGAGCAGAACACTCTTAGTGAACCGCCTGTTCCGAAGACAATAAAAAATCCTTTCTGTCTTATGGTAATTTATAAAACTAAGATTTGTTTTAATAATTTAATTACTATGACTATGCTATATTAGACTTATTTGGGGGAAAAATGCATTTAGATGGCGTACTTCATTTTGGTGTATTTTCAACCAAAAGTTGGCTTAAGGAATAGATTTTAGCTGTCAAATGCAGGCATGAATAAAACCAGCTGGGTCAAGCAAAGTGAGGTGTGCACTGTGAATTATCCTTTACATATTCCGCCGGTGATGTTTAATTGGAATTCACAATAGCCTTTCTCTTTGTTCTCTGGGCTTTGCTTAGATTGTGATAAGTCTGATAGATTGTGCAGGGGTTTGTGATGTAGAAGTATAGCCTTCATAGTCAGTTTTACCTGATCTCCAAAGCAAGTCTAAATTCCAGTTTTCACAGAGTAAACTCTGGCAAGCAACTTAGACTACTGGTGATACAGACGCAATGCAACCTCATCCATGACACCTCATAAACAAGAGTGAGCTGAAAACGATTTAAAAAGAAAAAGCAACAAAGGGAAAAAAAGCAAAGTAGCATTTATTATTAAATAATCATAAAGAGGGTGAGGAGAGTCATTAACCAAAAAGCACAGACATGAGATTGGATATGGGTTATGGGCCTTTTTGGATTGGAAGATTGAGGCTTTAACTAGCTACCCTCTCTTCAAAGTTCAGCTGATGTTATTTTTCCTCTGTTAAAACTTACCCATCCCACAGGGATCCATCTCTCCTTATACTCCAGTAGCTAGCATTGTCTATACCACTCACACACCAAGCTAGTAACCTAACTTTTCAGGTTACTTGTTAATTAATGTATTTGTTTTTACCCACCCCCAGATTCCATCTCTTGAAAAATAGGAATATGCCTTCAGTGTATTAATTTCAGTAGATATTTGTTTGATTACTAGACTAGAGTAGGCTTTAAAAGTACCTATTGTTAGCATTTTAATAAATCCAATATGGGTATAACACCTTAGTTTACATTTTAGTGTACTTTTTGTTTCCTTCTTCTTTGTAATCCCAACCCAAATTTTTGTTCTTGAATGAAAGGGTCTTCAAGAGAAATTTCAATGAGAAACGTAAAATGAAAGACAGGGCCGTTGACAACTTCAGCAGCTGTGGTGACTCTCCATCATTAGGATGTGTTCCTGAGGCTCTGTGTTCAGTGTTTTCCTCTGGGGGCGAATGTACTCTGGGAAAATCCTTTCTTGAGGGGGATATATTGTTTCATATGTTGTTCACCTGAGAAGCAGCAAATATTGTTTCCACGGCAGTGGTTTTTATTACTTGACCTTGAACTGTGGTCATTTTCAGACAATCTGTTGTTTTGTTTTTAAGTTTCCTCTTGGCTTCTGTGGGTCAATGAATTGTTCGTAACACTGAATGTCATGGAATGAAAGTGCCTCTCAAATCTGTCCTGTTCAGAACAGTCCTCACACAGTCTATGCACAACCCAGTTTTGTTCCTTTAGCATAAACAAATCCATGGGGTCTAGTGTGATTGGATCTTTCATCCCAGTTTTAGTCTATCCAGAGATAGTAATATTCCTTATGAGGCAGAAACATTTAATTTCAAGGTATGGCTACATAGAGAAGGTACTAGTATATTTATACATTTTTTGGTAAACAAAAGTCAGCCATAAAGAGTTTACTGAGCTTCTAACTCAACAAAAACACCCAGTGCTGTCAAGTCGATTCCGACATAATCTGTACTTAAAGGAGCCCTGATGGTGCAGTGGTTACTGAAAGGTTGGCGATTTGAACTCACCATATATTTCTCCTGCTGCTGTGTGGGAGAAATATATGGTAGTCTGATTCGGTAAAGATTACAGCCTTGGAAATGCTATAGGGCAGTTCTCCTCTGTCCTATAAGGTCGTTATGAGTCGGAATCCACTTGATGGCCATGGGTCTGGTTTTGGTTTGAGTCTGTACTTCGAAACGGTGCTAGGTATTCTGGGGGTGTGAAAGAAGAAAGGGAAACGGCAACAATGGGTAAAAGGGAAAGATAACTCAGCGGAAGAATACAGAATTATAGGATTTAGCCAAAAGAGTGCTGAGCAATCAGTCAGAAGATCACCATTAGAGTTTTAGCTTGTCCACTTCTTCAACAAATCACCTAATATCTGACATTATATTTCTACCTATCAAATAATCATAATATTAACACAATTACATTTATCATGGTTGTTGGGAGACTGAAATGGGATGACTGAGAAATGTGATATTCTGCAAACTCGATTACTCTGATGATGACTGTCAGAGTTGTTTTTGTGGTGGTGGTTGGTGCTGTTTGGTCATAGTTAACCTATAGTCGAGGTTGGAGCCTCTTTGCCCAGTGCTGGGCAAATAGTAGACGCTGAATAAACACAGGTTGAATAATTTATTTAAAGATAAAAATAAAGAAGCATACTTACGAAGGGATTCAATGCTGATTATGACTGAGGGGCATTCATGAATAATAATCCCAAGTACTTTTGCCTTTCCATTAAAATGAAATCCCTTATTCTTTCAAGCAGTCACCTGGCCCTTCTCTCAAAGACTTTGTTCATGTGTTAAATGATTATTGGATATTAACAGATCTATAATACAATTTGGAGCCCCAGTGGTACAGTAGTTAAGAGCTCAGCTACTAACCAAAAGGCCAGCAGTTCAAATCCACCAGACACTCCTTGGAAATCCTATGAGGCAGTTCTACTCTGTCCTATCGGGTTGCTATGAGTTGGAATTGACTCGATGGTGACGGGTTAGGTTTTTTTTTTTTTTTAAATAATATAATTAATAATTTCAGGTTTAACAAAGTTTTAGATGAGACAAAAGAGCCCATTTTAATTCTTTGAGAGTTACAAGTATTTGATCAAGTTTCTACTTTTTTCTTCAGTCCCAGCCATTTGAGCACACAAAGCTGTCTATCTTTCTAGAGACCTGGAAAGAACTCATTGTTCATTGTAAGCAGACATCAGCTACGGGAATATGCATATATCAGCATATTTAGTGGCAGGCATAGTCATTGCAATTTGACATCTCAGTCAAGTTTGTCTTGAAGTCAGGCAAAAATAGAAGTACAGCAGCTCCTCCTCCTCACCATTTCAAAGGAAAATGGTCCCACATCTCCAAAGCTCGCCTTATATAGATGAACAAACTCACATGAAGGAACAAACCAAGACCATTTCTGTGCATTGTTTTCCAATTGGTGCAAAATGTCCTGAATATTTAGACAACATTTCCTTATTAATCAGGTAATGAATTTCTTATTTAATTAGTCTATTGAATTTCAGTGTAGAGTCCAGATGAGTACCTGTTTGTAGAATCAGTTTCTATTTCAATGTTATACCACAGTTTCCATTTGTGAAAATAATGGCATACCATTTTATTTTTCTACATTTACATGTACATTTTCTGCAGGACTGGTAGTTGTAGAATGTGTCTATACTAATGTACTTTAAAAGTTATTAATGAGAGTCATATTAGCCTATTCTGGGTATAAACTTTGTAGTAGACAAAGGGCCATTTGTGAGCCTATCCTTCTTTATAACATTTCCAATCATGTTTTCTTTATTTTTGTATCAATATAATCTAGCCCAGTGCCTGACACGTAATATATGTTAAGCATTTTTGCTTTGATCAAATTCACATCAACTTTACCTTTGGGGCACTGTGGTAGATCAACACAATACTCCCATATTTACACTCTCTGTTAAAGAAAACTTTGGGGATGGCTATATTCATCAATCCTTTAATTTTAGTTTTACTCTCTGTTGTAACCAAATCTTTATTGCCATGTTTGGCACATAGTAGGGCTCAAAAATATGAAGTGAATATTTGCTAAAAGAAAAAAACCCACTGCCATTGTGTTGATTCTGACTCACAGCCACCCTATAACACAGTAGAACTAACTGCCCCATAGGGTTTCCAAGGCTATAATCTTTATGGAAGAAGAGTGCCACATGTTTCTCCCACAGAGGGGCTGGTGGGCTCAAACCACTGACCTTTCAGTTAGCAGCCAAGTGCTTAACTGCTGTGCCATCAGGGCTCCTTTAAATGACTATACTCAAACATATCCTATAAATTGTATGCATTTTTACAAATATATGTTTGTTTAATATCTTTGGGTTGAAATATATTAGCTTCACTGCTAATAACTTGTAAATAGTCATTACAAACAAAAAAATTTCCAGAAAAATTTGAATTTCTGAATTTATTTAGTTTTCTTTTATATTATTTTTCCTGATCACACTGTCCCGTTGTAATGTTTCAGAATAATAATCTGACTTCAGGCCAGGTTAAGCAGTTTAGGAATCGCTCCAAAGTCATTGACATACCAAAACAGCATTGATTTTTTTCCTCTGCTTTAAAGTTGATTAAAAGGATACAATATGTCAGCAAAGTGGTGGAAAATCATCTGGTGCCAAAATATGATTCAGGAATCTGACAAGTGAAAGATTGCAACGGTATGGAAATGGGATTGATGTTTAAAACTCTCATCTGGAATGAAGCTATCCACTATTCAATAAATATGGAGTCTCTCACTATAATTTTTAAAGAGATAGGCGAGTCAGCAATAAACAGAGCTAAAGAAAAAAAGATGATTAACAATTCAGAGGTGTGAAGTTTCTAATTTCATTAATGTATTCGTTCCCTGGTAATGCCGCAACAAAGCATCACCAACGGGTGGCTTAAAACGACTGAAACATATTCTCTCAGGGTTGGAGAGGCTGGAAGTCCACAGTCAGAATGTCAGCAGGACCATGCTCTCTGTAAATGCTCTAGGGGAAGATTCTTCCCTGACTCTTCCAGCTTCTGGGAGCCTCAGGCATTCCTTGGTTTTTGTCAGGGTAACTCCAGTCTCTGCTACTGTCTTCACATGGCCATCTTCCTCCCCCTCCCCCCCTGCCGTGTCCCTCTGCTTCTCTTCTCATAGGGACACCAGTCATATAGGACTGGGGCTTGTTCTACACCAGTATGACCTCACGCAGGAGCCCTGGTGGCACAGAGGTTAAGCACTGGGCTGCTAAGCAAAAAATGAGAGGTTTGAATCCACCAGCCACTGGCTGGAGATAGATTTGGCCATCTGCTTACTTAAAGATTAAAGCTATGGAAACCCTATGGGGCAGTTCTACTCTGTCACATGGGGTTGCTATGGGTCAGAGTCTGATGGCAATGAGTTTGGTTTTGGTTTTGCTATGACCTCATGGTAACTGATAACATCTTAAGAATACCCTATTTCCAAATAAGGTCACATTCACAGATACTGAGGGCTCGGATTTCAGCATATCCTTTCCAGAGGACACAATTCAACCTATAACCATTAACACTTTTGATTGCATTTGAATGAGAGAAATCCGATAAAATATTGCTTACTTAAAAAGCTCTGAGAAATGCAGTTAGCACCGCCATTTTCCTGTAGCTGTGATCTTGAATGAACTGGAAAACCTCCCTTTTCAAATTCAGAGCTCTCTGCATTGCCGCTAGCCCACACACACAGTTCTTGAGATCTCTAACAGACTGGTGGACGTTCAAGCTTCCACATCACAAACAAAAATCATGTTTACCACAGCCAACTCTAATTAGAACCCTGTCTGGCAAGTAAAAAGGCAAAGACTGCTTTCTTCTTGCTCTGGAGAGGTGGCCCCTATTAGTGAGTACCGTGGGCAGAGCTGCACCTTGGGAAATTGTGGCAGACTCTGCTGCCTGGAAGAGCCACTGTTTCCTTAAGTCACTGGCTATTCTGCTTCAGTAAGACCAACTGTGTCCTGCCTTGAAGAAGAACCCAATGCTTTTGCGTTCTTCATGCCCCTCTTTAATGAACAAGGCGTTACCATAACAGGGTGAGAAGTTTATCCCATGGCACGACATTGACCTGTCCTGCTGTTTGCTGTGGAGTCAATTTCGACTCATAACGACCCTGTATGACAGAGAAGAACTGTCCCATAAGGTTTCCTAGGCATGCCTATAACACTTGCTAATTTTGGTAGTTGGTGCCACTGCCCATAAAAAAATACAGCGTCTTGCAAATCTTTTTTTTTTTCCATCTTGCAAATCTTAATGGTAAGATTGAATGCTGCTATTGATACCTGTCTTAGCTATCTAGTGCTGCTGTAACAGAAACACCATAAGTGGACGGCTTTAACAAACAGAAATTTATTCTCTTGCAGTTTAGGAGGCTAGAAGTTCAAATTCAGAGTGCCAGCTCCAGGGGAAGGCTTTCTCTGTCTCTTGGCCCTGGGGGGAAGGTCCTTGTCATCAATTTTCCCAGTCAAGGAGCTTCTCAGTGCAGGGACCCTGGGTCCAAGGGACATGCTATTCTCCTGTCTCTTGTTTCTTGGTGGTGGAGGTACCCCTGTCTCTCTGCTCACTTTTCTCTTTTATATCTCAAAAGAGACTGATTCAAGATACAACCTAATCTTGTAGATTGAGTCCTGCCTCATTAATATAACTGCCTCTGATCCTACCTCATTAACATCAAAGAGATAGGATTTACAACACTTAGGAAAATCACATCAGATGACAAAATGGTGGACAATCACACGATACTGAGAATCACTGCCTAGCCAAGTTGACACATATTTTTTGGGGACACAATTAAATCCATGACAATATGTCATAAATATTTGTGTTTCTATAAATACTGGTCATCTTATTTTACTTCTTCTAGATCTAAGATATTTTATATTAGTAATTACGGTATTTATTTTTTAAATCATAGAATATTATTGAAAACAATAAATATCTTGGCACTTTTTAAGAAATCATTTACTTTGAAGTTTACAAAACTTGAAACTATTATGGTCTGCTTCTTGATTGCAGCAAACAAATTATTATTTCAAAACCAAACACATTGCCGTCGAGTCAATTCCAATTCATAGCAACCCTATATTTCAAAAAGCAACCTGTAAATTGAAATGCCCCTCCTTCATAAAGATTCTCCCTGACAAATCCCATCCCCAAATGAAAGTTTACACTTAAGCTACATTTAATGATTTCAAATCTAATTATTATGTAAGTGTTACCATTTTTCATACTTCGATCTTGTCTCCTGAGCTAGGTATAAGATCTTTGAGAATAATACCCATATTCTACCAACATCTCCCACTGTATTTGGTTGTCATTGTAGGTGCATTATGAATGGCGACCGAAAAATGCAAGTGTGTCCCAGTTGCTTTGGAAATCGAATGTTACCATTTTTGTTTCAGCCTAGAATTAAAAGCCAAGTTTAATCAAAGATAAAAGTGGTCCTCACAGTTATTATGATACTTAGGGAGATGGAATGAGTTAAGGGTATTTAGTGGATATTTGCTTCCTTTATTTCCCTTCAAGAGCTTTAACCCAAACTATGATAAGCTTGAGCACAGTTCTACTCAGACACACATGAGGTCACCATGAGTCCAAATCCACTCGACAGCAGCTGATTACCCTAAGCTTGCTTTCTCTGATCCTTGTCTTAGACTTTTAAGGTAGGTGTGAACATCGAAGCTAAGATAAATGTGAAAAAGAATGCAGTGCTTTGAAATGCCTATTTATTCCTATTTTATTTTTTTTGGAGAATGAAGAAAGGAGAATTGTTTTGCTTTACGAAAATTTAGGATCCTTTCTCCTTACCTTAGATGGCTCCCAAAGGCACTTATTTTTCTGGCCTTCCTCCCTCCCTGGGAAAGTGCTCGTATGGTAATAGGGAGGAGGAGGAGGAGGAAAATATTTCATCCTGTATAAGTTGATGCATTTGTTCTTTCTTGAGAAATTCTTGAAACCCTTTCTTGAGTTAATGAATCTGGGCATACTGAGTATTGTATAAAGCTTTTGGGATGGTGGGAAGGGGAGAGTGAAGAGGGATGTGGAAGTGTTTGAATGTTATGAATTTTAAAACCAGTCTCTGGGGGCAAATTCGTATGAATTGCTATGATCCATGGAAACCCTGGTGGCGTAGTGGTTAAGTGAGTGGTTAAGTGCTATGGCTCCTAACCAAAGGGTTGGCAGTTTGAATCCACGAGGCACTCTTTGGAAACGCTATCGGGCAGTTCTACTCTGTCCTATAGTGTCGCTATGAGTTGGAATCGACTCGATGGCACTGGGTTTATTTATTTATTTTTGGCTATGATTCATATGCAGAAGAGTATGTATTTGGTGAGAACCTTGTTTATAAATAATGGACAGGTGGATTCTGTCAAGCTCCAGAGAACCACTCCAGGGTGACCACACTTTTATATTTTTCTAGGTTGGTCTTGGTTTACACCTCTTGACCAGACCTCTCATCCAGTTCGGCTTTTGTCCCAACAAGGTACCCCAGTTTTGTCGCCCTATTGTTAGAGCCATTTAAGTACAGATTTCAAGATGCTTCTGACTTGAGCTGAGCAGGAAAAAAAAAAAGTAGTGACTCAGAAGGCATTTCTAGGACACTCAGGCTTTCGCTACTTCGCTGAGATGACTTTGGGAAACAGAGATGCAGAAAAGCAGCAGAACTAATTAGCCTTGGATGAGGATTGTGTACATTTTGCTTAACGAAAGCTGTGAGTGACTTGATACTTGCATTGTTACTGGCCCTCCTTAAAAGTGTGTTGACACTGCTCTTGGTTTCAAATGGCTGGTAGGCTATAGGTGGTGCAAATGCTTAAAGTTCTGGGCTGCTAACCAAAAGGTTGGAGGACGGAGTCCATCCAGAGGTGCCTTGGAAGAAAGGCCTAGGGATCTACTTTCGAACCATCAGTCATTGAAAACCCTGTGGGGCACAGTTCTACTCTGACACGTGGGGTGGCCATAAGTCAGAATCAAGTCCTTGTAAGTGGGGCTGACGAGCCCTCTAGATTCAGACCCACGCACAGCAAACCCGAGAATGAGGCATTACCTCCTTCGTACCCAGGTGCTATCCTGAACTAAAGCAAGGGTAGTTTCTTTTCCTTTTTTTCATTAAAAACTGATTGTCATTGTTGTGGCCTAAGGTGCCTTCGGGCTTCTTTTCAAGCTCTGTACATACCGTATTAGGCATGATTATGTGCTAACCTACATATAAAAAGGTAAAGGCTGTACCTAACGCAACTAGATTGTGTGCAAGTGGTTTCTTCTGGCTGGCAGCCGCCCACAGGCTTCCCTTCATCATGGAGAAATACCAGGGTGCGCACTTTGGCACTGGGGGGACAGCGCTTGCATTCCCAGCAGAAAGAACAGCGTGGGACACCTGTCTCCTCACTCTCCCCTGCTGATCTCCTTGTTGTAACATTGACTGTTGCTACACGCCTCTTTCTTGTTCTCAGTTCCCCTCCCTTGCTAATGGCATTAGCAAGACAGCATTTCTCAAAAAGAGAAAATATATCATCACTGCTGAAATACCACCATGACCAAAAAAAAAAGAAAAAAAAATCATTTACCGTACATATGCAAAAACATCCCAGTATTAATCACAGAGCTTTTTTATTATTATTATTTTCTTAATTTCTTAAACAAAAGAAAAAACCCTCAGAATGGAAATACTTGTCACCATGAATTTTATTTCTTCTTTCCCAATTAAAAATTTCATCTAAATGGGAATAGTAACAGTTTACCAAACAGGACAAACATTCTTGGATTGAGGGTTGGTCTCCACTCCTCTTAGTTCTTGAATAGCCTTTGTTCCAGGAACAGTGACAGGCTTACCTGCATTTCAGGTAACTATAAAGTAAAGCTTCTTAACCAGACAGGATTTCTTTTTAACTGACTCTGGCTTCGTCGTAGGTAACTCCTGGAAAAACAGATTAATTTTTTAAAAATATATTTTCTATAATTATTCTTCTATTGTTAGTTTTTTTGTTTCTAATGTAACACTGCTCTTAAATTTCTTGATTTTATGTATATGGGTTGCCACCATTTTGAAATAAAGTGATTCTGAAGGCAGAGAGCATGTCTCGGTCTCCCTTTCTAACTCTCTTGTGTAACAGTCACTTTTATTTGACTTCTCTTCCTCCGTAGTACAAAGCATCGATGCTCTGGGTAAGCCTCTTGTTATATATAATTACAAATATATAATTGGGTTTCTGGGTGGTGGGTATTTATATTTTTAAATATATATGTCTGTGTGTGTGTGTGGTTTAGACATCCTTGCCTTCACCAGTTAAAAGAACAGATATAAACCAAAACATATTTAAAGTGGATTTTGGTCTCATTATCTGTACAATAGCGTAATTCCTACTTTAAAGGAGATTTCCTTTCTCTTCCCTCTTCTTCATTTGCATATTGAATGGAAATCCAGTTTCCATCATTTGCTCAAAATTGGGGTTTGTTACTCTTCTGTGGCCTCCTCTGCACTATGTGAAGTAGGGGTGCTAAACACAGCTTTTGGATGATGATCTGCTGGGCTTGAGGCAAAATTCTGATTTTCTCAGTCATTGCCAACCCTCTTTGCCCATTCTTCCAGGGCGAAACTATTCTAAAGTATATTTTAAAAAGCAACTTAGTTTTTATCGTGTTGCTGCTTGATGTAAGTTTGAGGCTGCGTCAGGGGTTTCATATTTACATGGTTCCACTTTGGTTACAGATAGCTTTCTAAATACAGTCAAATGACCTGAAAATGACCTCTCAGTTGGCCACCACCATAAGCTACCAACTGCAGTTGTCTCTCTGGCCTTTTTCTAAGTCTTGCAACCCCTCATAGCCTGAAATCTTAGTTTAGTATTTTACACTAAAAAAATATAGCGATTGGATATAGCTATGCTTTTTTTCACTTTTTTTTTTTTTTTTTTTAATATATCACCTTTTTTTTTTTAACTGGTCCCTTTAATTTCCATCAGAAGTAGTGGAAGAATCTCCAGCACTTCTCCAATGCTGATTGCTTTCTTCTTATCACTGGCATCAAACAGAAGCGTGCCCTCAGCACACTTGCCAAGAAAAGAGCAGGCTGAAATTCTTGGAACTAAACAAGCCTGAGTTCCTACCAGGATCTCATCCCACATCTTTCCTTTTGGTGTGTGCATTTGCTTTTAAAACTGTCTGAGTCTAGAAAAGCCCAGGATGAGGCAACCGTGCTTGAGTCTTGTGTATCTCAGCTGGTGTTCCTACTGCCTGTCTCACCAGGCTAATAAGGCAGGTGCTTCAATCCACCAAACGAAGAGGCCAAAGTAGCTTCACAGAGCTCTGTCTTGACTCTTCCCCAATACGTTAAAAAAAAAAAAAAATTGCAATTGAGTTAATTCTGACTTGTGAATGCTCCATGTGTGTCAGAGTAGAACTGCGGTCCAGGGTTTTCAATGGCTGATTTTTTGGAAGTAGATCTCCAGACCTTTCTTCTGAGGTACCTCTGGGTAGACTAGAATCTCCAGCCTTTTGGTTATTCGGTTAACAGCTGAGCATTTAACCATTTGCACCATCCAGGGACCCCTGATACATACACTTTCTTAAAAAATTATTGTTTAACCATATTGGTGGTGTTAGGTACCATTGAGTTGGTTCCCACTCATAGTGACCCTGTGTACAACAGAATGAAACACTGCCTGGCCCTGTGCCATCCTCAATAGCATTGCTATGTTTGAGCCCATTATTGCAGCCACTGTGTCAACCCATCTAGTTGAGGGTCTTCCTCTTTTTGGCTGACCCTCTACTTTACCGAGCATGATGTCCTTCTCCAGGGACTGGTTCCCTCCTGGTAACGCTTGTATTATTTCCCTGCAGACACCCTCTCACACAGAAGTGTTTGTCTTTTTGAGTACCATCTTGGTAGCTCCAAGGGGGGGTGGGAAGGCATTTTGTCCACAGTCACTGTTGTTTTCATATTTTATGAATTAGCAACATCCATGTTCACCTTTTTTTGCCCTCTGCATGCTTGTATCTCTGACTGATTGTGATGTCTCTTCATAATGAACAGAGCCAGTATGGGGAAAATGAAATCTCATTTCTATAACACCTGGGCTCTAGGGATAGCGCTCTGAAATCTGTAACTTTCTTTTTTTCCTTAGAGCACTTGGCAGGCAGCCCCTAAGATATATAGGCATTTTTCTTCCCCTCCTTGGCATCATCCTTGCCCTTATTCTGCTCTCAGCCCTTTGGATTACAGAGAGGACGGATACAGCGATCCTGGGTAAATGCGATACAGCGCCTGTGGCACCTAATCTCACCAGTGATTTAGGGGCTCTACCTGGCAGAGCTGCTAGGCTGGAATCCCCAGCTCTCCCCCTCTTGCCTCTGGGCTGTCTCTGCTATGAATCCATCGCCTCTACTTTCTCTGTTCTGCCTCTCGCGACTTCAGATTTATTCTGTGTACGGGATATGCAAATGAAGAGGAATATGCGCGATGGAGGAAAACGTTCTTTTGTATGTTTCAGTTAAAAAAAGAATGACTCTTCCTCCTTCTTCTCTAGCCCTGATTTTCCCACCTTTTGTCCCTCTTCTTCTATCCCTGTGTTCATTTTCTCAAACCTCTTCATTTTGTTCTGCTTACAGACTTGGGCTTAAAATAAGAAGCATTGCTCAGGGAGAGAGGTATGTCAGGTATTATTGATCTAATGCATCCGATGCTTTGAATGCAGACTTGTCTTTAGACATGGGAGTGCAGAACCACTTGGTAGTTTTTATTTTAATGACAGATACAAACTTTGTTCTTCACATGACTTGAGCTAGGTCCTGATTGTGGTACCCTGAGGCTGGGGCCAGGAGTGGTCCTTGCCAAGCTGTGTATATAACCAGTCTTCTCAGGGGACCACCCTGAACTCCCACATGTGCCATTCAATGTTCCAGACCCTCGGGACCTAAATTCCCTCGTGGAGCTCACAGCAGCCTACACTTTGCCCCTGATCATCTTATATTTGCAATGTCCCTTTCCAGTTGATTTGTCATAGCTGTAAGGCCATTATGTGATCCAGTCCTACGCATGTCCAGAAAGTCCCAAGTAAATTAAAACTAGCAAAGAAAATCTACCTTGGGAATTCACCCCCAAAGTTTCTTATATAGCTAAACAGAAGGCATTTGTGTACTTTGTAAGGATTTTTCTCTTATTTCAGGTTCAGTTTTACCTGAGACATTTGGGAATATCATTGTTTCGTTGTCCCATGGAGGTGGCAGGCTCACCTAAGAAAAACTGTACACAGAGATTAAAAGAGGATAAGAACTCAGCTTTGTTAGAGACCAAGACTGATCTTCTTGTTGCCAGGGCGGAAGGTTTCCTTGAGGCCCCAGGCCACCGCCCCCAAAGCAGGGCTCCTCCTCTGCCCCTCATTCTCCACGCTCATTCACTCCGCCTGGTGCTCCCTGTAATTGCAGTGGTACCCTCACCTCCCCTGGACATGCTGTTACTTCGCCCACTTTTAAATAAAGACTTCTTTCTTCCCACTCCACATCAACAGGGGGAAGCAGAGAACAATGCAACCCACAGTCCGGGGTTAGTCAGCCAGACTCCAACACGCTTATTTCCAACCGTCCTGCTCCAACTTACAATCCGTGCAAAGGGACGCTTGGAGGGGCTGGACCGTCGGTGCCGGGGCCTCCCCTTACTCTACAGTTGATGTATTTGTGCATCTGCTTTCTCTGGTGTCTTAGAATTGTGCTTTTTTTTTAAAAGTTTGGGAAGATATTACAGAAAAAGCCAAATTACTTACAGAAGTACTGAAAATTCTTAAGTATACCATGAGACTTAATGATTTTAAGGTTCTTTACAAATCTGGGAGTCTAGAATTATCTAGTCCAACCCCTCCAGCCTGCAGACTAGAGGGCTGAAGCTAGGAGAAATGGTGGATCTCGCAGATCAGGCATGAAAGCACAGCTCAGCAACTCTCCTATCATATGGATTCTCACTGTAAACCTGCAATACCTCACAGCAAAGCAGTTATTATTAGGAGGGCACTGGGTTTACTCACCACATATCAATCAAGAAATAATGGCTTCCTTTTCTTCATTCCATTAGTAAATATGTTGTACCTTATTTTACATTTCAGTTTGTACGGTGAGCTTCTTTAAGACAAAGACCTGGCCTTTCTCCTTGCTCACTCTCCTGCCACTCATTCCCTTCAGCCTTTCACCTCTTTGCAGATTGTAAACCTTGCTGGATTACATTTCTAAAATCATGGGCTTGGGAGACTATCACTTTCAGCACTAATGTGTAAAATTATGAGTTTAAAAAATCGCAAGGTCCTGAGTCCAGGATATTTTCATCTTATGTCATAAAGGGATTTACGCTCAAATCACAAATCACTAGCTTCATAGTCAAGAGATAGAAAAATCATACCATGACTTTCCTGATAAAACCCAAGAATATTACCCTTTTCTCTGATTTTTCAATCATTCTTTTTTCTCATTTTGCTCTTATGCCTTGTCTTCTTGTCCCCTGGTCCAGAGTTTTACCTGCCCAGCTTCTTACTGAAGTAAAAATAGAATGTACATGTAGTCACAGGTCTTCTTTCAGTATCCGTTGGGGATTAGTTCCAGGACCCAAATACTAAAATCATGGGACACTCAAGTCCCTTATATAAAATGGAATAGTATTTGCATGTGACCAACCACATCCTCCTGTATACTTGAAATCACATCTAGATTACTTACAATACCTAATACAATGTAAATGCTGGGCAAATAGTTGTTACACTGTGTTGTTTAGGAAGTAATGACAAGAGCCAGGCCAACAATGTGCAAACAAGGAGTGCTGGAGAAAGACTGAGGATCTGTGGAAAGGTGGGAGGCTGTAGCAGGGATGTCTGCACATCTTTCCATTCGCTTGGATCCAGCGGAGTGTTTAGCATGGCAAGTTCAAGTTTTGCATCTTGGAACTTTTTCTGAATATTTTCAATCCATGATTGGTTGAATCCATGGACACAGTGAAACCCACAGAAACTGAGGGCCGAGACTATATATTGCTTACAAAGCCTCCTCATTATATTGTCTAAATTGATTTTCATACTAGTCCTATAAAGTGAATGAGGCAGGTGTTTTGTTTTTGTTTTTGTTTTTCCTATTTCCTTAATGGTTGGATTGTGAAATGTATAGTTAGGAAGTGGCAAAATACCAAATCAACCTAGGGATTCTTTTGCTAGCTTTTGAGCATTTCTTCGGAACAACCCTGGCTGCACATCAGGGGGCTTTTACAAAAATACTGATGCCTGGGCTTCACCCAGACCAGTGAAGTCAGAATCTTTGCAGGTGAGCATCAGAGGGTTCTAAAGACTCCCCAGGTGATTCTAATATGCAACCAGCCTTGCGAACTGCACCTTTAAACTGTGCTGTTTTCCTACCTCTCTGTTGGGGAATGAGCATTTGTGTGGGTGGCGGTGCTTGGGAAAGTGATAGAATTTTGACGTTTTAGCTTACCATTCCTTAAATATTCTCCCAGTCAATGTGTACAGACTGTGAGTAACTAAGCTTGATCAATTCCCTGACTCCAGTGTTATCCTTATGCCTGTATCAGAGTTGTATTTCTTTAAAATGGAACTCCTCAAATCACACAGACTGGATCATTGTAACTTGTTTTTTCCCTTGCCATTACACTGGCTGTCATGAAGCACAGAGCGCCCTGGTCTTTGAGTGGGAAAAGACTTTCGAGATCGTCAAGTCCAACAGTTGTGATAGTTTTATTAATTGAAGAGCCCTTTTTAAAAATAAGAACGTGTAGAATCCTAAAGAGAAAGCAGATGAAGGTGAAGCTACTTAGGTTGAAGGCGAAGCTGGTCTGGAGCATTTTCCAGCTGGGAACCTCCCCTTGCTTGAATTCTAGATCCATATGAATACCTGTTCAATCAATGGTTGAATATGACCTCAGGAGACGTAAGAGGTAGAGAACGTCATTTGAAAACAACTAATATTGCCTAAGGTTCTTGTTTTGCTGCTGAGAAAAATTAGACCAAGAAAAGGACTCGAAAGTCAGCCAAGGATTAAAGACTTCAATCCAGAAATTCTGACTTTCTCTCTACTGCTTTTTCGCCAATTTACAGTAATTTGCGATTGTGCGACTGCTCTCATGGTCATCATGTGGTGGAGGGGTAATGGTGGGTTGCCAAGGTGGTGTCAGAACGTAAATACCCTGCCTCCCACAGGGAAACTAAAGCTGACTTCGGGAGGTCTTCCCCAGAGGGTAAATTTCCTCTCAGGACACACCCAGCTGTCTCCTCTTCCCACCTCCTGGGATCAGCCTCCCAGGCCCCTCTCGGTGCTGGGGTTGCAGTGAGGCTCTTGTTGATGCTGTGACGCAGGTGAGCGTGGAGTTGGGAGGTTGCTGACTTCGTAGGCTGTTAATTGGATCGACATCTAAATCTCTCTTTTGTGTGTGTGTGTGTGTCCTCAGATAATAAAAAAAGTCACATAATTTCCCTGATGTCACATGCTTTAAAATATCCGTCTTGTGCTCACTTCACTTAGAGAGGATTTTCTGTCTTATTTCATTTAGCCTGCTTTTACTCCATCGGAAGTAGCAATGAGAGCTACTATATTTTGTTCAGAGAACATCAGAGAATGCACATGAAACCATCTTATTTCAGTCTTACTAAAAGCTTGGGTAAGACGGCTCTCCAAGCTAACACATTGGCTAGCTGGTTGTTACGATTCATACTGTTGTTGCTGTAAGTTTTGCTGTATGTTCATATATTTGAAGATATTTTTGTATTTACTTATCAAAACCCAATTTTTCCATAAGGCATATATTAAAATTAGCTCCCTAGATGTAACTGAATTGGCCTGGAAAAAAAAAAAAAAAAAATCATCCTAAGAAAATGGAGCTTTTTTTAAAAAATTAAAACCATAGTGTCACTATCCTATACTACTACCATGCTCAAGGCACAGGGAGAAATAGTGTAAGCCTGAAAAATAAATGAATAAACAAAAATGTGTAAAGAAGGAAACTTTTAGGCTAATATGCAAAAAAGTCCCAAATTATCTGCAAGTGTGAGATAGAATATGCCAGCCCTAATGGGTGGAAACTACCCATGGCACATGGGATAGGCCGCCATCGTTTTTGACCTTCGGTTTCACTCCATTGCCAGTGAAGAGTTCTCTCTGCCCAGGCAGTTGTCCCCATCACCATGGGCTCCCTCAGGGAATAAGGAATCTTGACTTGCCTCTGTATTTCTGAGCCACAGAAGCCTGCAGAAGTGCAGAGGGCTAGAGAGTTTTTAAAATGTGGTTACCTAAGAGAAAACTTTTCTTATTAGCTAATAAGAAATTAAGAAGCTATACATTTTAAGAAGAATATAAACCTAATATTTCTGAGATTACCTTGAATGTGTTAAATAGGCCTCTAGCAATAGTACCGTCAATTGGAGCATCTGTATGTAGCTCAGTTCTGACAAAAATCCAAAATCTAGCTCATTATAAATTAACATGTATCATTTTCAACTTTCTAATAGGCATTAAATAAAATAAAAAGTGGATAAAGTTAATATGTTCATCTAACCGGAAGTACCCAAAATACGATCATTTCAGCAGGTAATCAATATAAAATTATCAGTGAGATATTTTACATTCTTTTTCCGTACTGGTATTTGGCATTTACAGCACATCTCAGCTGAAAATAGTCACGTCTCAGGTGCTCAGGAGCGCGTGTGGCTAGTGGCTAAGATATTAGGCAGCAGAGATGTAAATGATCTAGATAATAAGAAACATTTTATTATTCCCAGGGTTTTGCTTTGTTTAGTTATGTGATGATTTTATTAAAAACAAAGATTAATTACATTGAGGCTTTACTGCTGTGTTTAAGAGCACATGCTAAAGATTTAGACTGTTGTTAGGTGCTGTCAAGTCGGCTCTGACTCGTAGAGAGTCCACATACAACAGAATGCAACCTTGTCTGGTCCTAAGCCATCATCGCAATCATTGCTATGTTTGAGCCCATTGTTGCAGCCACTGTGTCAATCCATCTTGTTGAGGGTCTTCCTCTTTTTCACTGACCCTCTGCTTTACCAAGCATGATGTCCTTCTCCAGGGATTGGTCCTTCCTGGTAACATGCCCAAAGTAAGTGAGACTAAGTGTCGCCATCTTTGCTTCTGAGGAGCATTCTGGCTGTACTTCTTCCAACACAGGTTTGTGTGTTCTTCTGGCAGTCCATAGTATCTTCAATATTCTTTGCCAACACCACAATTCTTCAGTCTTCCTTATTGGTTCTCCAGCTTTTGCATGCATATGAGGTGGTTGAAAGTATCATGGCTTGGATTGGGCTCACCTTAGTCCTCAAAGTGACATCTTTGCTTTTTAACACTTTAAAGAGGTCTTTTGCAGCAGATTTGCCCAACGCAATACTTCATTTGATTTCTTAACTGCTACTTCCGTGGGTGTTGATTGTGGATCCAAGTAAAGTGAAATCCTTGACAACTTCAACCTTTTCTCCGTTTATCATGATATTGTTTATTGGTCCAGTTGTGAGGATTTTTGTTTTCTTTATGTTGAGGTATAATCCATACTGAAGGCTGTAGTCTTTAATTTTCATCAAAACTAGGCTGCTGGGGTTCAAGTCCAATTGTACTATTTGCAAACTATATGATCTTATCCTGGTTATTTAGCTTCCCCATGCCTCAGTTTTGTTGTCTTAAAATTGGTATTATAATTCACCTACCTAGTTTAAAGCTTAGATGAAACAATGTATGTCCTCTACTTTGCACATAGCTGCTATTTATAAGGTATCTTTGTAAATGTCATAAATACATCTTTCCCTTTGTTCAGAAATGAATCATAACAATTCAGATAATAAGATAATGAGACCAAATGGTATATCCAATGATATAGCTGATGTCTGCTTGGGCGAAGTCTACAAAATGGGGCAAGTAAATATCCTAGACTGCGCTGTATGCCTTACCAGAAAATTCTTGAAGTCAAGCCTTAAATTCTGATACAGCTCAAACTTAAATCTCCACTGTGTTAAGTTCCAAAGTTGAAATAAATATGGATTGACGTAGTGGCTGCAACAATGCGCTCATACATAGCAACAATTGTCAGGATGGCTTAGGACCAGGAAGTGTTTCCTTTTGTTGTGCATAGGGTAGCTATGAGTCAGAGCTGACTTGGTAGCACCCAACAACAACAATAACATTAAAATTTTAGTCACATTGTTGCTATTCTTTCCATGAAATGGTTAGCGCTTCCTCTCCTTTTAAGAAGTGGTGATATCCACACATAAATAACTACCATTTTACTTAAAATATGAAATAACTGTTAAGTAACGAAACTTTTATGTACATTTAAAGACCAAGTTTCCCAACTTCCACTGCCTAAAGCTTAATTATAGAGATCAGAATGGGGCTTAAAATTCATCTAGCCTATTTTATCATTTTACAAATGAAAAGTCACTCTGTGATTTTGAAATTCTGTCATTTTTTGTACCTGCAGTAATTAAGTTATTTAAGATTTTAGAAAGACCAAAAAAGGAAGATTGAGACTGACTTATTCTAGTTAATGGTTCTTAAAAAATAAGTCACTTACTTTTGTACATCTGCAAAGCTCTTAAATCCACTTTTTTTCCTGTGTTTTTCCCATTATTCTTTGTGTGTGTGTGTGTGTGCTTTAAGTAAAAGTTCACAATTCAAGTCAGCTTCTCATCTAAAAACTTACAAACACATTGTTATCTGACCCTAGTTACTCTCCCTACAATGTGACAGCACACTCCTCCTCTCCACCCTGTATTTTCCATGTCTATTTTTTTTTTATTCAACCAGCTCCTGTCCCCCTCTGCCTTCTCATCTCACCTCCAGACAGGAACTGCTCACTTAGTCTCATGTGTCTACTTGAGCTAAGAAGCACAACACTCCTCACCAGTATCATTTTATGTCTTATAGTCCAGTCTAATCTTTGTCTGAAGAGTTGGCTTCAGGAATGGTTTTAGTTGTGGGCTAGCAGAGAGTCCAGGAGTCATGACTTCTGGGGTCACTCCAGTCTCAGTCAGACAATTAGATCTGGTCTTTTTACTAGAATTTGAGGTCTTCACTCCATTTTTCTCCTGCTCCACCAAGGGTTCTCTGTTGTGTTCCCTGTTATGGCTATCATTGGTGGTAGCCAGGGACCATCTGGTTCTTCTGGTCTCAGGCTGATGGAGTCTCTGGTTTATGAGGCCATTTCTGTCTCTTGGGTTCATATTTTCCTTGTGTCTTTGGTGTTCTTCATTCTCCTTTGCTCCAGGTGGGTTGAGACCGATTGATTCATCTTAGATGGCCACTTGCTAGCTTTTAAGACCCCAGGTGCCACTTACCAAAGTGAAACCCACTATTTTTTAATAGAGACAGGATGTTAGTGGTATAAAAAATAGAGCTTAATAAAAGGTATAAAAGATATTGGATCTGACATCTAAAATAACTTATAGTCCAGTCAATTTTTCTCAATGTTCTTTAATCCAATACTCTGATAAACTTAAAAATCTTGTAGTCTTTTTTATATTTATCTGAAATATTTTAAACAATGTCACTAAAAATGAATCAAAGCAGTGGCATTCTAGATTTAAAAATGTAATACACACACACATATATGTATATACATACATACAAATCTGGAGATCAATATGTCTCTCTCATGTGATAACGTGAGCATTAAGTCTGTATATTTCCGTAGTTTTTTTTTCCCCCCAACCTAAGTGATGTGGACAATAGAACTTAGCACAGATTGCTTTTAACACCAAGTCTTTTCCTCTCAATTGTTCATTCTTTCCTGCCTCTCAAGATTATATGCACCGCTCCCCATCATTTTGCAGGTAATAATTCAAATGAGAGAGAAAATTAAGGCCTATGTGCATACTGACATAGTTCTCAGAAGCAAACACGTATAACGCTTACATTTGACTTAAGTTTGACTTAAGTGTCCATGGGCAGCCCTCTCCACAGATGACCTCTTTGCCCTGCCCAAGTACAGCAAACCATTTTGGGCCGCTTAAAACTGCGAGAACATTTATTCCTAACTCATAAGAGGCAAACATACTCTAACCCAACTAAAAACTAGATTTACTGCCATTTTCAGTTATCAAAGCAAGATCCCAAGGCCTGAAATTCCCATAAATATTTTCTCCTGGGCCCCTTTTTTTATTTATTTCATTTATTAGAAATCATCAGAAACTCGATACTAAGAGCCTTAAAGTGTTCACATACTTCATTTGACTCTGAATGATCTGAAATGTCCTCCACATTTTAGTAAGGGTGACATTGTTGTCCTGGAAGGGTCATTGTGTGCATCTGCAAATGCTTCTATGTGTCAATCACAGCATGTTCACAAAGATTAGATGTTTTCTTTAAAAGGATGAAGAAGACAGGACTGAAGTATTGGAGGGTCTGAAAAATTGGAGAGTAGCCTGATAAAATAAAACTGTAGCATCAGAAAGACCTGGTCTTGAGTCACAGCTAACTATTTTCTAGCTGTGTGTCTCAGAGTCACTTAACATTTGAGACACTATACAGTGAGGATCGTAATCCTTGCTTGTGAGGATTAAAGGAGATAATGAACCTACAGCATCTACTATCCAGCATATGGTCTTGCTTCTCTTAGTTAGAGATTCAGTAAGGGAGGCTATTGTTACTGGTGCTGTTATGTCGTTATGAAGACGATCACTGTTTTCACTATCATTGGGAACATCACACAAAATAGAAGTGTGACTTCTGGGCAGGATTGTGACAAACCCGAAAGGAGAGAGGGGAGAGTATTCCAAGTAGAGGTAAAGAATACATGTGAAGTTGAAAGTGTGGAGGAATTGTATGTTTCATTTTTCCTCCCACAGAACTGCTAAAATTGGAATGAATATGGTTGGTGGTTAGAAAAACTTGAATTAATGTTCCAAAGAAATTATTTTCCTTTTCTCGAGTCACTCCAGTCTTTCCATGTAAATTTAGGAAATAGGAAATGCCGGAAACTCACATCCTTCCTCGTTTCAACCTTCTTCATTTTTATTTTTTTGATCTTCTATTATTTCCATTGTAGAATCAGTCACCATATGGCTTCACACAAGTAACTAGATTTTGAGGTCCTCATTTGAACCAGCATGTACTGCCATATCTGAATCTAAGAGACATTCCCCTACATCTAGAACCTTGTGTTCACGATTGCATTTACCACCTGATGTTCTTGGCATTTGAGCTAGTCTCCAGCTCATCTCCCTTTGTGGATGGTCTTTGCAGAGAGGCCAGAGACTTAGAGACTGACTCAGGTTTCACACACTTGACCTTGCTCTTTGTTATTAAAGGGCCAACTCTTATGTAAAAGCACTTCAACTTTGAGGAGGTACATTATGCATGGGTTACTCCAGTACTGTCCCTCAGCTGAATTAAAGTGCATGTGGCGGTTTGTGCGGATAGCCTCCATTAACTTAATGAGAATCTCTCAAAACCCAGAAAAAACAGAGAAGCTATTAATTCTCCATTATGTCAGAAGGGAAGGTTAGGAGTTTCACTAACAATTCCTTATGTCTTCTCTTATGTGCAGGAAAGAACGCACAGAAGCTGTTGCCGAGGACAAGGTACGTGCTGTTATTTCCTGGATGTCTGTCCAATCAACTTTGACATTTGAAGAACTATAGAGGGTGGTATGTTAATAAAAATAGAATTTTGTGATTTTACGAGCAATGTAAAGAATGTTACCTGAAAACAAGCAGAACGTGGAATGCAGTAATGACTGATGTCAAGTTAGGTCTATTGAGAAAGAAGCCATTCGGTTTCAAAGTTGATAGAGGAGTTGAGTTTTTTCTACCAGCTATTATTGTTTTAAATATTTAGATGTTTCAATTTTATTTTATTGTTCAGTTGATTACATATACATATTTAAATTGATACATAATCCATTACAATTTTTCTTGTAAGAGTATTGTATATAATCTAAATATTTGAGAAATCAACCAGAGAACATAATCCAAAAAGCACACATATTTATCATTGTATATTTTTTTAAATTGTACTCATTTTTTTATTCCTAATATTTATACGATGCCTCACAGATTTCAGAGCACTGGTGGTGCAGTGGTCAACAGCTTGGCTGCTAACCAAAAGGTCAACAGCTCGAATCCACCAGCTGCTCCTTGGAAACCCTCTGGGGCGGTTCTACTCTGTCCTGTAGGGTTGCTATGAGTTAGAATCAACTCAATGACAACCGGTTTGTTTTTTAGGTTTTCATAGATTTCAGAATACTTCCACCCATAGTCTTTCATTTGACCTGCATAAATAACCCTGAAAAAAAAAAATGGTGGAAAGTACTAAACTACCTTCTGCATATAAGCAGACTGACGAAACTCACACATTCTGGTATTCTCTTTGCCTGTCATAATGAAACATTTGACAGACTCAGACTGTAAAGGACAAAAAGTTACATTTTTAGATCTGTTATAAATTTGTAAAATTACTTCTCTGTTGATACATGCATGGAGAGGCAAATTATTAATAATAACATTTAGCATGTAGTTAAGTGCTTACTTTGTGTCAGGCAACATTTTCTCCATGTTCTATTCATCATCCCTTTCAATCTTTACCCTGCCCACTTGCCGTCAAATCAATTCTGACTCATAATGACCCCATAGGACAGAGTAGAACTGCCCCATAGTGTTTACTAGGCTGTAATTTTTACCGAAGCGCATTGCCAGGCCTTTCTCCCACGGAGCTGCTTGTTGGTTCAAACTGCTGATCTTCAGTTAGCAGACCAATGCTTAAACACTGCACCACCAAGGCTCCTTTTCAATCTTCACAGTACCCCTATGAAGGAGATATCACTCCCTCCCTTTTGACATGAAGAAATCAAGGCTGAAGGAGGTTGGATAAGTGGCCCAAGATCACTAGATTTCAAAGAATTTACCAAGGACTAGAGTTGGAATCAACTAGACAGCAACAGGTTTTTTTGTTTGTTTGCTTAGAGCCAGTTTTGACACAGCAGTTTCCTTTAGGGTGCAGAGGTGAAGAGCTCGGCCGCTAACCAAAAGGTCAGCAGTTCGAATCCACCAGGTACTCCTTGGAAACCCTATGGAGCAGTTCTACTCAGTCCCATAGGGTTGCTATGAGTCGGAATCGACTCAAAGGCAATGGGTTTTTTTGTAGTGAAACAAAACTACGAATTTTCAAGCCTGTTGAAGAGTAGCATGGCCGCAACTAGAGCAGGGGCCTGATGGTCCAGGGACCTTTGTTCCTGCCCTTCCCACACCTGCTCTGTGACCCTCACACAGATACTGACTTTTCCGAGCCTGTTTTCTAAGTGTTTGGAATCGAGAACCTCTATTCTTATTAATAAAACAAATTAATTTCCATCAGGATTGTGAGAAATGAACCAATCTTTTGGACCTGATGTTCTCCATGTACTATACAATTAATTTGTAGTTCTTCAGAACTTACACATTTTCAAGGCATTATCCCTTTACTCTCCCTTACATTTGGTGGCAATATGGTCAGTAACTTATCCTCCAAGTGTTGTATTTTCTACTTATATCTAACTACCAGAGAGAGAAATTTTTTTAACTTTTGTTTTCTTTACATAATTAGCATATACACATTGTAGAAAATATAGAATATTAAAAATATATGCATATATGTATGTGTATACATATATGCACACCTACACACATACATATTTAGCAAAAAATAAGTAACTGTACTGAAAATTCCAAAATTCAAGTGCAGACAGTTAATGTATTAGTTTAAAATTCTTCATGACTGGTTTCTTTACATAAATACTTTTAAATTAAGATGGAGCATACTGTGTATTTTGGTTTTGACCCCTTTTTTTAAATTTATGTATCATGCATTTATTTCTAGGTCAATAAGTATACTTATTTTCATGCTGTATAGCATTCCACTTTATAGATATACAAATGTGTATTTAACTAATGCTTTACTGTAGTTTTATAAGTTTTTAAAATTTTTGCTTTATGAACAGTTTTAATGACCATTCTTTCAAAATGACCTTCTTAAAAGTTTTAATGATTTAAATTTTTATACTCTTAATTTTTTCCTTAAGATGAATTTCTAGTAAAAAAAAAATGGGGTTGGGGGGATGTTCAGTTTAGGGCTTTTGAGAAGGTTAATACTTTTAAAGTGTTCTACATTCTTATGTCTTTCATCTCACTGCACGACCTCTGCTTTCTAAACAGAGTTAGTCTTCCAGTGTTGGAATGCACTACCATTCCTTAATGAACTCTTATTAATTTGACTTAAAGAAAAGCTGATTTTATACCATGAATTTAGTTTTTAAAAAGCTAAAAATTTACTTCGATACATGTTCTGGAATTTCTAAAAACTCTGTTCAAACTGCTACACATTTATTCTCTTGTTTATATATTAATTCAACATATTAAGTACCTACTATGTGCAAGACATGATGGTAGGCACTGTTTTTTTTTTAAATAATTTTTATTGTGCTTTAAGTGAAAGTTTACAAATCAAGTCAGTCTCTCATACAAAAACCCATACTCACCCCGCTACACACTCCCAACTACTCTCCCCCTAATGAGACAGCCCGCTCTCTCCCTCTACTCTCTCTTTCCGTGTCAGGCACTGTTGATATATAGATAAATAGGCCATGACCCATGCTTTTGAAGATCTCACTCTTCAGTAATGGAATTGACACTTATATTGTTTCCCTGATACATAGTGTGATAAGCACTATAACATAGTTGCATTAAAAAATACAATCTTATTACTGACCATTCAATAGAGTGATCATTATTATTCTTAAACAGTAACCCTGAGTATTTCAAGAGCCACAGCCATTATTGTTGTTGTTGTTAATTGACAACACCTTTTATAAGCAGATAGCCAGGTCTGTATTTTGAGGCACTTCTGAGTGGATTTGAACCAGCAACCTTTTTGTTAGTAGTGGAGCTCTTAACTGTTTTCACCACCTGGGTTTTCCTAAGGCCCTCTGGAAAGCTTGTTTTGTGTTTGTTATACTGTACTGCATGGTGTACTGTACTGTGAGAACACTTCCTTTGCCCCCAACTCCACTCACCATTGCAAAGCAGTCCTTTTAGCCTTTTCTGGAATATTTCCAAGAATGGATAGTCTACTGTTCCACAAGGCAGCCCATTCCATTGTTGGGTAGTACTAATGGCTGAAATATTATTCCATACCCTGAGGTGAGATTACTATTCTATAATATGTACCTCTTGCTCCTGGTTTTAACCTCTGGAGAGACATGAAATAAATCTAATTCAAATCAATTCAACCAATGTATTTTAACAACCTGCTATGTTCAGGAACTGTCTTAATTGCTATGGGCTAATTTCTCTTTCACAAATTATTTTTTCCAATATTTTATGTATTTATGCTTTCCTAAGCATCCAAGTTAAATAACTCAACCTATTCAAGATAATTGAAAATTTACTATGCTAAGCCTGCTGAGCTTATGTGTGGACTGGTGCACAATTTTCTACCAAGTAACAAACAGTGACCTCAATTCTTGAGTGCACACATTGGCTAGTTGGAGAGAGTCTTACAATTGACCAGAAGAACACAGATTTCTATCCCCCCTCCTCCCCATATAAACTACCAAGGATTTTGTTTAAAAAAGAAAAAAAAGCCATTTACCCCAAAATATTAGTAGTTGTGACACAAGAGACCTCACCATTGTTGTGTAAATTTGGTATAGTAGAAAAACCTGAATGGAAAATCCAAAAGGCTGGTGTATTTGTTCTCTGTCTGCCACTTTAGGCAAGCCCTCGGCTTCTACAGTCTTCATCTTCTTCACCTATAAAATGAAAGGCACAATAATCTGTGAGGGAACTTTACATTCAAAGATGTCGGGACTAAATCCGGTGCTTGGTTGTTCTGGAATTTGGATTACAAAGCTCTGCATACCTGTTAGGTTTTGGGTCTGCTGGAGGCTTTCTCTTCACCCTGCCATTCTGGAGGACATCTCACCTATACTGGCTTCTTTCTCCTTCTCTATCTGACTGTGTCTAACACAGAACCTTGTGTAAAGCCATCGTCACTGACATGTATACAGAATGACTATGTCCTGCGACGTTTACATGTATTAGCTGATTTAATCCTCGACAACTCTCTAAGATTGCAGATATCATTATCCTCATTTTAAAGAGAACACTGAGACACAGGGGGCTACATAATTTGCACAATGTCAAGTAGAAGAAAAGCTTGAATAAAATTTATTGTTCTTTTAATGTAGTGCAGATACTAGGAGCCCCAGAGTCTGTGCTCCTAGTATCTGCACTACATTAAAAGAACAAAAAATTTCTGTCAAGTCAATTCCGACTCATAGTGACCAAATAGGACAGAGTAGAACTGCCCCATAGGGCCTCCAAGGAGCAGTTGATAGATCTGAACTGCTGACTTTTTGGAGAGCTGCCGAATGCTTAACCACTGGGCCTCCAGGGCTCCATTTGGGGGGATTTAAAATCACTTTACTCCAAATTCTAAACTTCAAATAACTTCTTGATGACTTGGTTGTTTCAGTGATAAATACCCTCTAATAAGGCAACTTTGATGTATAAGAAAACAGAAAGAAAAATAAAATATGAATCCACAACTTTGTGAACTATACAACTCAGATACATAAATAATATTTAACCAGTTTTCTTATGGTCATTTCACTAAAATGCCCAAATCTGATATCATAATAAGTTTGAAATCCTCTTGATTTGAGAATAACCTTTAAGATTGAATAATTTCTCTTTTAGTCCATCAATGTGCTTCATTGTTTATGCATATTGTTTTACTTTTATTTTTGAGTTCCTGATTAAGCTTGCTGCTTATTTCCTCACTCCCTCTATCTCATACATATTTTACTACTTCTTCTGCCTTATTTTGTTTTTTTAAGTATTTTACTACATAAGGGATTTTGTTTCCCTTACCTCTCACTCCCACCATTTAGTTTATGCTCTATGCTTCTCTCTGCTTGCCCGATACGTAAATTATGTAAGTAGAGTCTGTTGACAATAGCTTTCTACTTACTCTGTATAGTTTATATTCTCTGGTTAAAAGAAATAAGTGTAAAACAAATATTAATGTCCAGGGTCTGCCTATGTAAGGAGGAAAATAAAAGCCCATGACAAACATAGAATTGCAAAAAAGAAAATTCAATGAAGCCTTTCATTCAGCCAAAAACTAACAAACCAATAAACAAAAACACTTGGAGGTAAATTTGAACTTATAGTGGAAACCAAAAAAACTAAACCGGTTCCCATCAAGTTGATTCCGACTCATAGTGACCCTATAGGACAGAGTAGAGCTGCCCCATAGGGTTTTCAAGGATTGGCTGGTGGACTCAAACTGCAGCTGAACTCTTAACCACCATGCCACCTGGGCTCCTACAGGGGAAAGTAACCTAGAAATGTAGCAAGACATTGATGAAAGTTTGAGGAATAATCTTATTCTCTTCCTTCCTTCCTCCTCCCTCCCTTCCTCATTTCTTCCTTCTTCTCTTCCTCCCCTCTGCCCTCCTTTTCCTTGTTTCCTACCTTTCTTCTGCTTCTTTTATGGTGAGTGGCTGCATCATGGCACAAATGTGTGATTTTGCCTGTGTAAGAAAAAAGCTATTATCTTCCTCTATACTTTAACCTGAAGTGACATTCAGGAGTCACTCTGAAATATGAGAAAAGTAAATAATTATTAACCCTTATCAAATCTTAAACCATGGAACCAAAAAAGTTTTCTTAACTGTGCCCAGAAATACAAAATGGGCCCTATGCTCTCACAACGGGCTGTATAGTAAAAATACTAAATGGCAAGAAAGGCCTGGTAAGAAAGAGCTATTCAGATTTATTGTTGTATTTTAGGAATTTTTTTAGGAATTATTTTGAGGTGGCTGTGGGTGAAAGGTAACACCTGAGATGATCCTAGAACATGCTGTTCCGATTGACCCACACATCACCAGTGGCACAAGAAGAGGGGGAGGGCAGTACAACAGGAACACCTAGCAGGAAGCCGTGTGACCTGATAAACAACAGGGACGGTCCTAAGCTTTGCTTGTGCCGGACCCAAAGTAATCATGGCAGATAAAAGCAAGCCAAGGAGAAGTGTCATTAAGAAGATCAAAACAAGAAAAAGAAAAATGTCTTTTTCGGTATTGGTAAGGTTCTAGTATTGTACATTATCTTCCTTCTGACATGATCTGGCTCTCTGGCTCAAGGTAACATTTAATGCCTAATTTTCTTCCGCTATCTTTTTTTTTTTTTATTATCCTTTTATTTGGACCCCTGGCGGCACAGTGGTTGAGAGCTACGGCTGCAAACCAAAAGGTCGGCAGTACAAATCCACCAGCTACTCTTTGGAAACTGCCCCATAGGGTTGCTAGGAGTCAGAACGGACTCAACGGCAACGGGTTTGGTTTCATTTATTTTTTTACCCTTTTCCTTACTTTTTTCCCGTTTTATATGGAATAACAATGTGTTCAAATACAGCTAGAAAAAAAAACATTTTATTTTGACCAAAGCTTGGCACCTGATGCATTAATTTTTACCCCTGGAATATAAACCATCATCTATTTGAAGTATCAACTGTGAGATAGTAAGGAACTACCATTAATTTTTTAGGTGTGTTAACGTGGCTCCGTTTAAAAATGAAGTTCTGATATTTTAAATATGCATACTGAAATATTGCTAGATAAAATTAATGATTTCTGGAAGTTGCTTCAAAATAATATAGAACTGGGTATCTGATGGAGATATAGGTGAAATGACATTGTTATAACTGAATGATGGGCATATGGGGTTTATTACACTTGTCTATGAGATTTGTATGTACTTAAAGTTTTCCATATTAAAATGTTGCAATGACTGACAAGTCGCATAACATAATAATTGAAAATATACCCTCTAATACCATACTGGCTAGACATAAATCCAGTTTCATCACTTACAAGCCTTGAAAGGCTAGGGCTAAATTTCCTCCCTATGCCTCAGTTTCCCCATCTTTAAAATGAGGATAATAATAGTGTGGACCTCCTAAGATAGTTGTGGAGACTAAATGAGTAGTTACAGGTAAACTACTTATTACAGTATATAGTATAGTACCTCGTATATAGTATAGCCTTTGTATATGGTTGCTCTGATTCACTGGTACAGAGGGGAATATGTTCATTTTCAACTAAGAATTTCTTATATTTGCAATGGCTATATAGTAAAAGAAAATCTTAACATTATATGTTGGCGTAGTGCTTAAGAGCTTGGCTGCTAATCAAAATGTCAGCAGTTCCAATCCACCAGCCGCTCCTTGGAAATCCCATGTGGCAGTTCTCCTCTGCTCTGTAGGCTCGCTATGAGTCAAAATCGACTTGATGGCAACAAGTTTTGGTTGTAACATGACATATGAAAAACATTTTGAAATTAATAGTTATTTCTTTCTATTTTAAAACTAAAAGCAGAATTGATTTAATATAGTAACTGATATTATTGGAAAGAGCTCTGGTGGCACAGTGGTTAAGCGCTCGGCTGCTAACTGAAAGGCTCACAGTCTGAACCTACCAGCCGCTCCTTGGGAGAAACTGTGGCCGTCTGTTTTCCCAAAGATTTACAGCCTTGGAAACCCTATGGGGAAGTTCTACTGTATCCTGTGGTGTCTCTGTGGGTCGGAATCTACTCGACAGCAGCGGGTTTTGGTTTGGATAACATTGGATGGATTTTCTAAAGATATTTAAAGAAATTTTTTTTTTTAATTGGACTTTTAATATTTCCTAGGGATATATTGTCTTTTTTTTTTTTCCTTCAAAGCAGATTAGCTCAGTTAATTAGTCAGTTAGCCACAGCACAAACTGTTATGCTTCAGCCCATTGTTGTAGCCTCTGTGTCAATCCATCTCCTGATGGTCTTCCTCTTTTTCACTGACCCTCTATGTAATTGTTGTCTAGCCATTTATATCTTGCCCTTGCGTAACACATGAATGGTAGTAACATTGTAGCTGCTTAATCTTACAATGTTTTCTTCTTCACTGTATTTTAAACCTAACTCTGAGCTGCTCTTGGAAAGGAACAGATACTGTTAATTTGGGACAATTATATTTTATAAAGGAGACCTGGTGGTCTGTAGATAAGCATTCAGCTGCTAACTGAAAAGTTAGCGGTTCCAACCCACCCCGCTGCTCTGTAGAAGAAGGCTGTGGCAGCCTGCTTCCTTATTTACAGCCGTAGAAACCCTGTGGGGCAGTTCTGCTCTGTCCTATAGTGTTGGCATGAGTCAGAATCAACTCGACGGCAGCGGGTTTGAGTTTTGTTAATATTTTCTAAAGGATCCCCTTTTACTGCTAATCAAGGTAAAGTTTTTAGGAACATGAAAATATTAGTATATATAACAATGGATAGTCATTATTTTTTCCATTCTTACCATCTGTTTTTCTGTGTGGTCTTGTTTATTTGTTTTCTGTTCCCTCCAATATGAGATTACCTTGACAATTTATGGAAATCCAGTAATCATTTCAACTGCTGAAAGACAATGGAAGTGATTTCTACCAGGTTTATCTTCCAGCAACTGGTCAATAGAAATCACTGTGCCAGTCGTGGAGGGATAAAGAGATGAGTAAAGATCCAACATTCTAGAAAGTTAATCACATTCAGCAGGTGAGGTAAAGGCAAACACACATGTAAGGTGCTTCAGAGAAGAGAACGGCCATTCTGATAAAGAGAGCTGGCAGGGCTTCTTGTAAGAAGAGTACAGTTTAAAAAGATTTTGGTATTTGCTATGAAGGGGAAAAAAAAAAGTCATGAAAAAGAGGGAAAAAAGGCAAAATGTGAAAAGGAAGTGGCATTCTTTGTATATATCTGTAGAGAGGGTGAGATTTAATTAACTTTGGTTTAAAATGAATTTTACCTTTCTAAATTTCTTCTCTGTCACTGTCACTCAATACCTAATACCATTGTTACATTAGAAGACCCCCAGCATCAGTAGCACATAGAATAGGAAGATGTCAAGGTGACCAAAACCTGTAGGTGTCCAGTCGATTCCAAATCATAGCAACCATCTTCAGGATGGCCCCATCATCGCCTCAGAATGGTCTTCAAGAATACGTAGGGGTTTTCCTCAGCAGAGGAGGGTGTGGAGAACTTTCTAGGTAAAGGTATCAACAGAAAGAAAGCAAGATAATGTGAAAGAATATGCCAATTATGTAGGAAGAATGGTTATGTATGGAAGATAAATGAGGAAAAATAAGCTGTGATAAGGTTATAAAGGACATTATAATAAATTTTTGGAAAGGAGCCATGGTGGTGCAACAGGTACTCTGCTACTCACCAAAAAGTCAGCAGTTGGAACCTACCAGCTGCTCTGTGGGAGAAAAAAAATCTGGTGATCTGCTCTTGTAAAGATTTCAGCCTAGGAAACCCTACAGGGCAGTTCTACTCTGTCCTATAGGGTCACTATAAGTCAGGATTGACTCAATGGCAAAAAACAATGAATTTTTTGAGATTTATCTTATAGGCAATGAGGAAGCACATTAAGTTTTTAAGTGAAGAATATTCATGATACAATTGAAATAAAGAAGGAAAAAAATACCAGAATCATTCTGATAAGGCGAGAGAACATCCCAGAGGAGGTATTTTTGTTTTAATCATGTTTACGAACTTACTGTAGGAGGAAGTATACTGGTCGAGTGTCTGAGCTAACACTAACTGACTATATGACGTCAAGGAAAGCATTTATCACCTCATCCAAATAGTAGGACTAATTGTCACCCAACCAAACCAAACCCATTGCTGCAAAGTCAATTCCGACTCCACTAAAACCCAAAAACCAAATCCATTGCCTTCAAGTCGGTGCCAACTTACTGCAACCCTATAGGACAGAATAGAACTGCTCATAGGGTTTCCAAGGCTGCAAATCTTTACAGAAGCAGACTTCCACTTCTTTCTCCCACAGAGGGTTGGTGAGTTCACACCGTTGACCTTTCAGTTAGCAGTTGAGTGCTTAACCACTGCATCACATAGGTTGAAAATCAGTACTTTATGACAAGAAGTAGCTCACGTTGTTGAAGCCACAGCATACAGAATGGAGTTGAATGAAATTGATTTTGTTCTGTTTAACACAACAATTCTGCACAACGTGGTGGCCCCAATCAGTTACCTGATATTCCCAGATAAATAGTTCATTTTAATATCTCTACTATGTCATAGGGTCGCTATGAGTCGGAATTGACTCGACGGCAGTGGGTTTTGGTTTTTTGGGTACTATTTTTTTTTTTTTTTATGTCATAGAGCCCTGGTGGAGCAGTTGTTAAGAGCTCAGCTGCTAATTAAAAGGTCGTCAGTTCCAATTACCAGCTGCTCCTTGGAAACCCTATGGGGCAGTTCTACTCTGTTCTGTAGGGTCACTATGAGTCAGAATCAACTGGATGACAACTTTTTTTTTTTTTTTACTGTGTCATACATGCACACAGTCACACTCATACTTTTATTGTGATATCTGCTTATCTGCTTAAAATGCCCTTTCCAAACTTGTCTATCGGTGGAATCCTAGTCATCCTGAAGGCCAACCTTGAATGTCAACCATAGTGACACCTAACCTCTAATGCTCCCCAAACACCAGCCCTATTCCAGAGCACTTGCTTCTCTGCTGTTCTTTCATAGAATGTTTTCTTATTCCTGGTACCATACTGCCCTTCTCTCATTGCATTATCATCACCGGTTTTTGTTCCTGCTCCCCTCAAAACATGCAGTAAGGATCACTAAATGTTTGCTGAGGTAAATGGCTTTCAAAATGGAGGCTTTAGGGGTCTAATAGAAAAAAGTCTTGGAATTTGACTCTTAGTTCTGCCTTTGCCCACAAACTTACTCTGTGGGGCATTTGAGAGAGATTTATCTTTTCTATCTTACCAAAGTATGCTTTACAGGTTTTGTGAGTTTATGAATGTAAGGAGACTTTTTAAAAAGGCTTACCTTAAAAGTAAAATTCATAGGCAAAGTGATATTATTACTAAAACTGTATGCTGAAATTTTATAGTTAATGTTAATATTTACCCTTTATTTAAAAAAAAATAGGGTCATTATGAGTCAGAATTGACTGGAAGGCAACGGTATATGCTTATTCACATTAGAAATTTTTTCTCAGACTAGTCCCATTAGCCTCCAAAAGAACTTTAGAAAATAATCAAACCAAAATCTCGTAGAGCATAAGCATTCGAAGTTTGAGATTACTAAAAATAGATGCTAAGAATTTTCACATCTTAAGAGTGTTTAAGAATGTGTCCTTTCAGTTTGGAATTGGGACTGAGAAAGATTATCAGGATGGACGGCAACTGTAACAGGTGAACTCGGAGGCTGTAGGTACCCATTTTGCATCCACAAATGACCTGGGTAATAAAGTGAGAGAGCTGGCTGCTGGGAAAGAAGAACAGAAGCCATGGAGAGAGAGAAGTAGTCGCGAGAGATGAAAAAGAGTGCTCATGGCTGCCCAACAGCTTTCTAGTTCCTAGTTTAGGCTCTGTGAGACCTGGTGAGATTTCTGCTCGTGGGTTTGGTGAGCCATCTCTGCATCCTTAAAATAAATCTCTCTTACTTACAAAAAAAAAAAAAAAACTTTTCTCCTCTTCTCTCAAAAACTTTTGAAAGAAAATTTACTGTAAGTTATAAATAAATTCTAATAACATTTGTGCACTTTGAATGCATGACTTCCTTCCTTCCTTCTTCCCTTCCTTTCTTCTTTCCATTTTTCTTTATGCAAACATATAATATGTATATAGTTGTATATCAGTTTGTATTTCATGATTATTTGCTTAGTGTTCTGAGACATTTTATATCCTTTTTTAAAATTATTTTAGTGACAAAGGAAGATTTAAAATACCAAAAAGAAAATAAGTTCTAATTTTCACCCACAAGCAATATTTTATGTGGGTAGAGGAAAAGCAGCAGTTTACATAACTTTCTCACCTCCTGACATTCACAGAGCAGTAACAGCAATTGTCTTTTCTGCTGTTTTTCCTTCCTATAACCCAAACTCACTCCTTCGTAACCTTACAAACTTACAGCAGACTAGACCTAGTGGTTTGGTACTGACTACTGATGCAGCTACCCAGCATGCTGCTTGGCCTGAATGTGCTTCTCCCCTTCCCTTCAGGCAGAGTCCATTCTGAGCTGATGTCTGACAGAGCAGGTCAGCGTAGTTGTTGGTGAACCCTGGCTGCCCTGTGGGTAGCTTTCCGCCTCACTCCAGCAGCTGGTTCTGGGTCTAGAGTGCCAGGTAAGAAGGACTGCTCTTTAAATTGCTTTTTGGGGAGATAGAAACATTTCCAGATGAAAATTTTAGTCGTTTTTGCAAGCTACATTTAAAAAGTTACAAAAAGCATAGTCCCAACACCTGTAAGAATGTACTGGAATTGGAGAGTTCTCTGTGACACCCCACTTTCCATATTGTCCTCTTATATTTCCAAACATTTTATATTATCAGTAGTCAGCTACACAGTTTTTAATTCTGATACAAATTTCCTCTTCCTATTTACTTTGTTTCCTTTCCTTCAGAATTTACCTTTTTTATCAATGACTGAACATTATATTAATTTTCTATTACTCACTTTTTTATTAAAAAAAAATGGGCACATACTAAGCTCCAGGAACATAGTAGAAAATGAAACAGAATCCTCACCTTTAAGGGGAGTATGAATTAGTGTGTGTGTTTGGGAGGGGTAGAAAATAAACAAATAAATATATGTTGTCTTAGTGATAAGACTGGAAAGAAAAATGAAGCCGATAAAGGAGAATATAAAGGGATAGAGGTGGGGGCAAGACACTATTTTATATTTTTCTTAGGGAAAGTCCCACTAATGAGACTCTGCAGAACTGAGAAAGCAGTAAGAATGTAAGCCAGGTAGGTATCTTGGGGAAGAGGAATCCAGGTAGGGAGAACAGAGAAAGGCAAAGGCTCTGACACAGGGCCATGGCTGGTACTTTCACAAAATAGTAAATGGGAGGAAAGGAGGCTGCAGACCAGTACGGGCATATAGACAAGAGTAAGGCTTTAGCTTCTACTGTGAATGATATGGAAAGCTCTTAAAAAGTTTTAGGCAGAGAGATGATATAATTGGATTTACATTTTAAGAAGATCATTCTAGTGACAGGATTGAGAAGATAGGCAAGCGTGGAAGGAGGAAGATGAGTCAGGAGGCATTGCAATAATATAGGCAAGAGATGATACTAGCTTGCACTAGTATGGAGGTGGTGGAGATGGTGAGATATGGTTGAAAATATTTGGAATTAAGAGCCACCAGAATTTACTGATAAAATAGATGTGAAGTGTGAGAAGGAGAGTGGCATCAAGGATGACTTCAAAGTTTTTGCCCGAGCAGAGTAGTAGAACGAAAGTGCCATTTGCTGAGCTGGAGAAGGCTGCTGGAGAAGCTAGTTTTGGAGGGAAATGAGAAGTTCAGTTTTAGACAGGTTGAGTTTGAGATACCTACTTTATATCCACATGGAGAGATCAGTTACATAGTTGGGTATGCAATTCAGGAATGCAGAGGAGATACGTGTGCTAGAGATTACAGTGTTAGAATTGTTGAGATAGGGATGGTATTAAAAGCCTTAGGAGTGAGCTTACATAGAAAAGGTAAGAGGTTCAAAGACTTAGCTTTGAGATATTCCAGAGTTGGAAGATTGTAAGGAAGAAAAGGTACTAGCAATGAGGACTGTAAATTATCAACAGGGAGGCAGAAGATGAACCAAAAGGAGCATAAGCGTAGAAGGCCACGTAAGGAAAGCATTTCAACAAAGAAAGAGGGACAGTTGTGTTGAATGTGCAGATGGGTTGAATTAGGTGAGCCCTGAGAATATACCACTGGATTTGTTGATGTACAGGTCATTGCAAGCCTTGACTACAGCAGTGGTTGGTAGGGGCGAAAGCCAGTATGATGTGAAGAAAAGAGAGAAGGAGTAAAGAGGAATTGGAGACAGGGAGTATACACAGCTTTTTATGAGAGTTTTACCATAAAGAGGAATAAGTAATTGGGACAGTAGCTGGAGGAGGATATAGGTTCCAGGGAGGTTTATTTTTATTTATTTAATATTTATCTATAAAGGAAAATAACACAGCCTATGGTGATAAGGATGGGAAAGACACAGTAGACACAGGAAAATTAGTGAGGCAGGGGGGTGGAGAATAAATGTATGAACCACTTCCTTGAATAGGCTGGAGGTGACAGAATCCAGTGCCCAAAGAGGAGTGGTGGCCCCTGATAGGAGCATGGGCAGGCCTTTCATACTATCAGGAAGGAAGGAAGGCAGCCACAGGAACTTAGTTCCTAGTGAAATAAGAAGCCAGGTCATCCATTAAGAATAAGAGAATGGAAGAGGTGAAGGAGATTTGAGGAAAGAGAAAGCATAAAATACTAATGTAACAAAGAGAGATCTAGGTGAGAGAGAGTGAAAATGTAATCAGGCTAAGAGGTTGGGGGTCCTAGAGGAGAAAGGGCACTGTTAGATTTGGGCGATGAAAGGATAGATAAAGGTGGTAGTTGGGGAATGGAATGCCTGCAATTGAGGCTGTGGAAAAGATGCAGTTATTGGTTAACAAGATTTAAAGTGTGACCATGGAAGTGTGTGGCTGAGGAAGTGTGAAGAATAGCCTAAGATGTGGGGTTATTGAAAAACGTATGAGCATGAATAATGAAGTAAAGAATTGTGAGAGAAGTGATGAGAGAGAGAAACAAAAACCTACAAGGAAAGAGAAAATTGACCCAGAGATCTATACCAAAACAAACCAAACCCCTTGCTGTCAAGTCAAATTCCTGCTCAGCAGCCCTATAGGACAGAGTAGAACTGCCCCACAGGGTTTCCAAGGAGTGGCTGGTGGATTCGAATGGCCGACCCTTTGGTTAGCAGCCAAACCCTTAACCACTGCGCCACCAGAGATCTATAGATGCCCGCAACGAAGAAGGCCGATAGGCTTTTCAGCCTGATGGCACGGGGAACAAAGGAGCTGGGTTTTATTTTTTAAAAGACAGACAAGCAATGGTTTGGAAGCAGCAATGGAGAGCGTCCAACCCCCATGCCTTGTGATGAAACCACCACTTGAGAGAGATGCAGGGCGAGAAGTGCTTTCAGAGGACAATAAACTTTCAGATAGGGCAAGAAAGCATGACATGGTCAGAGAAGAGGCTGAGGAAATTGGAGATTTTGCTGATAGTTCACGGTTTCCAAAGGAGAATGGCAGACTAGGTGGACGTGGGGAGTGGTGGAAGATGGGGTCAGAATAAAATGACAGGAAGAGAGTGGTAAGATGCCTGCTAGTCTTTGGGATGAAGGCATTGTCCTAGTAGACTATATCTGGTTTCAGCCTTGAGGCTGTGAGTTTTGCAGGCTGGGGAGGGGGCCTTGCAGAATCCAGTGAATATAGTACACTACTGCAGATTTTTAAATGTAACAGGGGAATATACAATTATGAAGAGACTCCTTTTACCTTTCATCCTCTGGATTTTCCTTAGAAGAGCTACTATGTAACTACCCCCAGTTACTAAAAATACTACCAAATTACCTCAGTGCCTTAGCTCAGAGGAGTAATACTGTGTGGTGGGCCCCCCTTTGTTCTCTCCTGGGGCAAATTGAGACAATTCCACCCCTAAAGATATACTAAGACCTGAACTATGACTTCTCAAAATTAAAATGGGATGAAAAAAAAAAAAACTTTTCAACTCATTAGTTTCTCACGTAATATCATTATGAATGGGTAAAAACCTTGTTTTATGAATGTGAGAAATTGTATTTTATTAACTGGAATAAATAAAGGCCTCCATGGAGGAATCCTCCAGTGGTTTCTTGGTTACCTGGTCACACTGGATAGTGACACAGCTCTAACGCTTTTGGGGGCTTCCTCAAAATTCTAAGTTCCCATTCTAGGCACTGTGTTCATTTGTGGCCCCAGCAAGACTGTTGAAACAAAACAAAACAAAACTACAACCAAAAAAAAAAAAGGCGGTTTTGTTAAACCTTTGCTATATCAGGAAACCCTGCTGGTATAGTGGTCAGGAGATATGGCTGCTAGCTAAAAGGCTGGAAGTTCGAATCCACCAGGTGCTCCTTGGAAACTCTACGGAGCAGTTCTGCTCCGTCCTATAGGCCGGCTATGAGTCAGAATCAACTCAATGGCAACAAGTTTGGTTTTTGTCTTTTTTTTTTTTAATATATGTACCAGAACTCTTCATGCAAGACGTGAGATTCTCAGTGGTGGTGAGAATCCTTAAACACACACATGCACAATTTATAACATGAATCTTCTTGGGATTTTTGAGGGGATAAAAAGAGATATTTTGGCTTACAGAATCAAAGAAGATTTTAACTTATGCAAATAGACTCTACTGAGAACCTGCATTCTTTATTTGGAGAGAAGTACACTGCAGAGCTTAAAAGTATTGGGGTGTGCCAGAAACCACAAGCATTGTTAAGTTTGCTGGAATATATGGAAGGGTAAGCATAGTATTAAAAGAGTTGGATATCAAGTATGTAGCATCAAAATTTTAGAGAGTTTTGAATGCCAGACTAGGCTGGAAAAACTTAGAATGGTAAATGGCATCATGGGTTCCTGAAGGTTATTGAGCTGAGGCATGGCATGATCTGAGCTTGCTTTGAAAAGGTAAAGTTGTCAGGACTCTCTATTCAACTTGGAGGCAAAAGCAGCTCGAGATAATCCAAGTGAGAAGTAACATGAAAGTGAAGAAGGAAAAAACTGGTGCCAACAATGGCCTAAAACTTGCCCGAGTATAAGACATGCACATTCATGATCTCGTTTAATCCTCATAAGAAGAAGTGCAGCCAGAATGCTCCTCAGAGGCAAGGATGGCGAAACCGCATCTTACGTATTTTGGACATGTTGTCAGGAGGGATCAGTCCCTGGAGAAGGACATCATGCTTGGCAGAGTACAGCGTCACCGGAAAATAAGAAGACCCTCAACGAGGTGGATTGACACGGTGGCTGCAACAATGAGCTCAAGCATAACAACGATTGTGAGGATGGCTCAGGACCGGGCAATGTTTCATTCTGTTATGCATGGGGTCGCTGTGAGTCAGAGCCAACTCAACGGGACCTAACAACAACAAGAACTGTCACGAGACGGGAAAATTGATCTTCATTTTGTAGGGGAAGAAAGAGGCTAAAAGAATTTACAGCAGTGCTACTCAGAGTGTGATCTGTAGCCTGGCCTAGGTTCACACATTCCTCATTACCCATCCACACCAAGATAATTGCGCAACTTGAGAGGAGGAGTTTAGAAACTTCTAGAGCTTTGGTGTGGCTGCAGTCAGAATCTACTCAATGGCAATGGGTTTGTTTTGGGGGGGGGGTTGCAGTATTCTTCAAGTGCATGATGATTTTTCTAATAACTGTTTATTGAATTTTACAGAATGATTGTTCTAAAATAATTCGACTGAAATTTTAAAAAACCTGGTCCTTCACCTACAGATAGTTTTGAAAGCACTAAAATATTAGTTGAGCAAGGTCACGTTGCTAGATGCTGCAGAATTACGAATGGTTGCTATTTCTTAGACCATCAGACCAGGCACCATCCTCTATACATAAGTGTCTGGTCTGATGTAAGAGACAACAAAATTTATATTTTTTTATATCATCCCTAATATTTAAGAATACCATTTAATAATGTCAATGAAATGAACTTGTTCAGGAATGAACTAAAGAAGGAGTTAATCAAAGTGTCATTTCTATTTGCATTTTTAACGGGTTATTTGTTTTGTTCTCTTCCTTACAGATTTATTTTCATAATTATATTTTACTTAGGCTAGTAATTAAATGAATTTTAAACATAGAATACTTGACTTAGGGGCAGGGGTATTCTTAAAATATTGTAGAGAAGTCAGCCCAGAATTAACAACCGCCATGGGTTATCTCCAAGGCTGAAAGCACACAGTAAGAACAGATAATTATATATTGGAAATTAATGAAAAATAGAATCCCTCTTAAGGATTTTCTGGTATGGTTTTTCCTATCCATCTTGCTTTACCAATGGTTTCCATTTGTCAATGTATTATTGACCATGATGTTTTCTAGATGCTTTTTCTAATTGTTTACTGTTAGTGTTAAATGGTAATTTTTTATTATACCTGGTGCTATTTTTATTTTATGAATAATTTTCATAGGCTATGGCTCGGTCTAAATATGGGAATTGAGATCTTAAAATAATACACCTAAAGGTGTTTCTCACCCCACTTTTTTTCCCCTATTTCTTCCCTCTTCTCTGCTGTCTGTCCCGCATAGGTGAACTGGTCACCTTTATATGTAAATTAACAAAGTAATTATTCCACTCACCTTACTAAGTCTTTATGCTGAAATGTATGGAAATCAGATTTCTGCATATTGAGGGTGTATTGTCTTTATTGTTCCCGTATTTTTTTTTATCATTACCCCTCATTCCTATTGAACAGTGACAAAATTATACTGATTATTTGGAGCCAAGAAAATAAAAGCCTTCCATACAAAGTAGACATATATATATATAAATATATTTTTTCCAGGGAATGAAAAATGACCACATTTTACACTCTGTAATATATTTTATAAGTCAGTCTAGCATTATGGAAATCCCAGCCCTTATTGCCTGCAATCTCACCCTTTATTAGTATCGATTAAAAGACTAAAAAATGAATTTTCAAGTCAGGCCTTCAGAGCAAGCATTGGAGTCACATCCACTTAAAGGGGACTGAACAATGCAGGTGTTTAGGGTGCCATTCTAAAGCTTCCGTCTGTGGCCCTCTTCTCTTATTTTCTCATTCTACACACTGCTTTAAGGACGGTGCCCACGCCGTGGTTTTAACACTCGCCTTTGCAGCTGGATTTCATTCCCCCCCACAAATGAGCTGTTAGTGTCTCAGATCCCATCTCCCTCTGATCCTTCCCGAATTTGAATCATTGTCATCGGCAGAAGCTAAATGCATCGATGCTTTCCACGTAGCATGAATTGCTCTTTAATACTTATCACACCGCTATGCAGTAGGTACACTTACAATCAATATCTGACAGATCAGGAAGCTTTCCTATTGTCCCAGGAATCCCTGGGTGGTACAAATGGCTAAGCACTAGCCTCTTGGCAAAAAGGTTGGTAGTTTGAACCCACCCAGAGATGCCTCAGAAGGAAAGCCTAATCATCTGTTTCCAAAATGTCACAGCCTTGAAAAGCCCTATGGAGCAGTTCTACTCTGCAGGCGTGGGGTTGCCATGAGTCGGAATCAGCCCCACATCAACTGACGACAACGACAAATGATTCGTTCATGGTCGGACAACTGAGAGGCGATAGAGACAAGACTGAACGACGAACCCAGGCAGCCCCGCTGCAGAGTCCGTGACCTTAAACACGCTGTTTCCTCAGATGCTGAACTTAGCGCTGTCCGAAGATCATCTAGGACCCCTGGGTGGACTCAGTGATCGTACATTCGTCTGAGTTCCCCTAGAACACGCTCTGCACCTGTTGTATAGCACTTGCTGTGCTCTGCTTTGAATGCTGTTAGAGACTTCTCTTTGAGCTCAAGGCCTCTATCTTACTAAAATAACAAAAGCTGCCATGTATTTAATATTTTTGTGCCAGGCAATGTATTGAGTGTTTCACTTACATAATCTCATCCTTAAGAATGACATCCTTAGTGGATAGATGTCAATACCCCATTCTGAAATGAAGATACTAAATTTTAGTTGACCTAAATTTTATAGCCAATAAATGATGGAGCAGAAATTTGAACCTAAGTCTGACTCCCTCCAAATTTCACGCATGAACTTAACTTATTTTGTCATCTTTGAGTCCTTTTAGCATTTGGCCTTGCATCTTTTACATCGCAAGTGTTAAAAAAGAAATAAAAAAAAGTTTGCCAGATTGATTTGGGTCCACTGAGTTTTGCTGCTGCGTCATTCTTCATGCCCTGATAATGGGACGCTGAGTTCCTCCAGACTTTTCTATAATTCACTACCACCTGAATTCAATTTCAGTGCCGACCTTTCAGTGGCATTAAAGGTCCTACAATAAAGATCTGAGTTCACCAAATCATTCATGCACCCCACTCATGCTGATCTACCGGCAAATAAGCATTCCGTACGAGGAAATTATCACCATGGCCTTTAGGGTCTTGTGACCATGTTGTAAAAAATCTGAGAATTATGTTAAATGAAGTCAATCATAGCAGAATTAATATATTCTTTTTTTCTCCTTGGCTGATTAATATTATTGGGTTGTAAGAGTGCTGGGCTGCGACCTGGTTTTGTTCTACTTTTATGCCTATATAAAGTAACATGCAAAGAATTATTCTTGTGAATTTGAGTATTCCTGTGTTTTGGAGGGAAAGGGGAAGGAGGAATCAGAGCAGAATATTTCTACTGATATCTCAGGGCATTATTTGGATATGAATATATAAATGACATCAGGCCCAGGGACATTTCTGGGTTCCTGAGCAACACTGAGCAACATAACCTAACTGAGCCCAAATATTTTCAAATGAGAAACACAGATGTAAGATCTACCTCATAAAATTGTTGTAAGAGTTAAGCTATATAGGACACACACAGTGCAAATCATAGTTTTGGACATATGGCAAGTCCATACAAATATTGTCCCTTCCAACGTGTAGCTTCCTAAAAGTCAGGAACATTCAAGAGTTCTGAAAAATTTAGTTATGAGTTCCAGGCTAAATTAGTGTCAGCTGTCAAATCAGTTAAAAGGGTGAAACGTCGCTTCTGTGCTACTCACCCGGATTCTAGGGTTTAAACTGGTATTAGTTCACTGTGGCTCTGTGTAAAGCACGGACTGGCCGAGAATTTCTGCTGCAAATATTGATAGCCATTATATTAATCAAGAAATTTGCTTTATAGTCTTCTATGCAAAGTGCCTTTTTAGAGATATCTTTCACACCCAGAGACAAAAGGTAATCTGACCCTACTGTCGATTTATTTATTCATTCATTCACTCATTTACAATGGGAGAACTTCCCTTCTGTGATTGCCTTTTGCATGTGTGGATTATCCTTTTTATCTGAGGAGTTGAGGATAGTGGTAAAGGGAAGCAAGAGGCATGGAGCTGGAAGGTGATGGGGCGCCAAGCTCTCCACTTACTGTTAGAACCATCAAAGCAAATCAAATGTTGCTTCTCTTCAGTTTTCAATGTGACTATAAGCACACTTGTTAAATTCTGAAAGAGGGACTGTCCTTTGGAAGAGTAATCTGTTACCAAAAAAAAAAAAAAAGTGTTACATTTGGTCTTTCAGGAGAGAATGAAATTTAACTACCTTCTCCCAAGGCAATGACAGTTCCCATTTAAATGTTATTTGTTTCAATGTAGTTTATAGGCGAAAAAGGCACTTGTACTTTTCACCTGCCTTTTGTCATTTTACTTATTAATTGATGGTGCTATTTTTTTCCCTCAGTTAAAAAGCTAAATTGTTTTCTACTACCTATACGTATTTGTACCTCCACACCCTGAATTAAAAAAGAAAAAAGTTGCCATTGAGTCGATTCCAACTCATAGGGACCCTGTAGGACAGAGTAGAACTGCCCATAGGGTTTCCAAGGAGTGGCTGGTAGATTCAAACTGTTGACATTTTGATTAGCAGCCAAGTTCTTAACCAGTCTGCCACCAGGGCTTCACCCTGAATAAAGGTATCAAAAACTCTTCACATTCATAGAAAATTAAAAAAAAAAAAATTCTGCAGGGAACACAACAGAGAACCCCTGAGGGTGCAGGAGAGCAGTGGGATGCAGACCCCAAATTCTCATAAGACGAGACTTAATGGTCTGATTGAGCCTGGAAGGGCCCCGGTGGTCATGGCCCCCAGACCATCTGTTGGCCCAGGACAGGAACCATTCCTGAAGCCAATGCTTCAGACATGGATTGGACTGGACAATGGGTTGGAGAGGGATACTGGTAAGGAGTGAGCTTCTTGGATCAGGTGGACACTTGAGACTATGTTGGCATCTCCTGCCTGGAGGGGAGATGAGAGGGTGGAGGGGGTTAGAGGCTGGCGAAAAGGACACGAAAAGAGAGAGTAGGGAGAGAGCGGACTGTCTCATTAGGGGGAGAGTAATTGGGAGTGTGTAGCAAGGTGTATGTGGGTTTTTGTGTGAGAGACTGACTTGATTTGTAAACTTTCACTTAGAGCACAATAAAAATTATTTAAAAAAACTCTGCATATAACAACCTATGAATGAAACTATGGTGCATGTTAAAGGAAAAATGTCTTTAAGAGTTGGACTTGAGTAGAAATTATTTGGTCATTTGCTTGGCTAGAAAAATTCAAATTGATAGTAGCAAAGTCAGATCAACTTTTGTAGTTGTTTATGAAAATATTTTGCCTGACATGGTGTCACAGCAAAATTGGAAAGTTTATCAAGAATTTCAGAAATTTAGAGGATTTGGAAAATACATGAATCACAGGAAAGATTCATTCATTCATCATTTTGTCCCAAAACTGATTCTTTTTTATTTAAGTATTCAAAAAAAAAAATTGTTGAGTATCCACTATGAGCAAGACACTGTTCTAGGTGCTGGGCTCCACAGTGAAAACAAATGAACAAAAAACATATAAACCCCAGCACCGTGAAGCTGTAGTGGAGGGGTAGCCTAATAAAGTTGTTGGATCTTAGAATTTCCACTGTTGTGTTTTGAGTTGGCCCTCATTTTATCATGTCATCCTATTAACCACCTTTTTTGGAAATATTAAATACTGACAAAGAAATTTCACGAATTTTACCAAGTACTAAGTATACTTGAGCCCATTGTTGCAGCCACTGTGTCAATCCATCTCACTGAGGGGTTTCCTCTTTTGCTGATCCTCTACTTTACCAAGAATTTCATCTCATTCTGCTACTTTATTTCTGTGTGGATTTTTTAAAATATAATTTTGTTCTTTTGAGTAATGAAGGATGTTCCTAGTGCTTGTTTCCCCTTTCTGCCTGTCTCAGGAAAAGATAATGATAATACCTAGCTTTAAATTGCCTAAGTAGGCTTTACTCTTTTGGTCTCATCCTGCCATGAGTACATCAAAATTAAATGGCTCCCTAAGCCTTTGTTTTCGAGATTTCTGCAACCCTATAATTTTTTTCTTTTTAAATGTAGAAGTTGTGCTAGTATCTGGACAGATTTATTTATTTATTTTTAGTTAACATCTAATATAAATATGCCATATACCAAATTCTACTGTTTTCCTAATTGGCCAAATCTGGATATCCTCATCAGCCAACCCCTATTAATAAAAATTTTAAGGACAAAGCATTGGAAATAATTCTATTTCATACCTTAATGGGGCAGAGAATTAATGTCCCAAGTGCTCGCTAATTATCTTCTTAGATCTGTTCAAATCATTCTGTTTCTATTTAACATTAACAGATGATAGTCCTAGCTCATGATATTCCTCATTTCCAATTTGTCTAAAAGACTGTAATGAGATTTATAACATAAATGAGCAAAAATATCAAATGATATGTGCATAAGTGCATTAGAAAGTTTGTTTTGAAGTGATGTTTCTGAGAACAACAAAATAGAAGAAATTGCAAAGAGCCATGTCAAAAAAATAGTATAATAATTGGAGACCCTATTTGAGACATGTGTTGGAGAGAGATAAAATACAAACATAAAATTTTTTTAAAACCTGGAAAAAGGGACAATAAAATCAGTAAGGGTCAAGTGAATGATGCCAATATTCACTAAAAGATTCCTAAGATAAGATTTGGTTATGTTCAGTTTGTCTGACTAACTGTTGCTGTTGTTAGGTGCCATCAAGTTGCTTCCAACTCATAGTGACCCCATGCACAACAAAACACTGCCCTGTCCTATGCCATCCTTTCCATGGCTTTTATTCTTGAGCCCATCATTGTAGCCACTGTATTAATCCATCTCATTGAGGGTCTTCCTCTTTCACTGGTCCTCTACTTTAGCAAGCATGGTGTCCTTCCCCAGGAACTGATCCCTCCTGGCAACATGTCCAAAGTATGTGAGATGTAGTCTTGCCATTCTCTCTTCTAAGGAGCATCCTGGTTGTACTTCCTCCAAGACACATTTGTTCCTTTGGCAGTCCATGGAATATTTGATATTCTTCGCCAACACCACTGACTAACCTAAACACATGGAAATAAGAAGCAGAATTAGTTTTTAGAATAATAGACTGAAATTTCAGAAAAGAACATTCTGGCAAAATATCAAACAATCTTGAGAGTAGAGCATTTTAGAATTTGGCAGAATTTCTCAAGGAGAATGGTAGGAACGTTGCCTCAGAAGATATTAAAATGACACGATGAAACAAATACTCTTCCTTCTTCACTGGAATGAGTAAATGGTCTGGTAACTATTTTCAGTGTCTGATTCTGAAGAGACTCTGTAGGTGGTTATGCCATAGAGACTGGAAAATGTATTCTGTTCCATTTTATATATGGAACCATGAAATGAAAGAAAACCTAAGGGTATTTTATCTAGGAAATTTAAGAAAATGGAGTCTGGGTGTAATGTAATAAAAAAATAATTCTACAATAAAATAAGCTTCTGTAATATAGAAAGAAATGTGTATTTCTATAACAAATTCCAAAGTGCCTCAACCTGAAAACAAAGGGCTTCCCCTAGAGTTTGTAGTAATTCTCTTATTAATCATTCAAAATGAGAAGCATGGATGATGGGGGATAATAAGGAGTAATGGCTGTAGCATCCAATTTCTGGCGAGAAGTGATGACTGTTCTATAAAATCTATCGTTTTCATTTGTGATAGAGCGGTAATCCCTTCTGTTGTTATACAGTAGTACCAACATCTGTCTGTGCCTTTAAAATTGATAAGGTTACTGAGGTTAGATAATAATGTGCCGGGTCACATGTCAAATGAGAAGGAACCATGTGTGAAACCTAAGTACTCTAACTATAAATCTTGTTTTTTTAATTTTTTCTGTGATATACTCTTCCTGCTAATTAAGTAGATTTGAAAATATTAAGGAAAGAAGCTGCAAGTTCATCTTATTTAGACAAGCAACCCAAACCCATTGCCGTTGAGTGACCCTACAGGACAGAGTAGAATTGCTCCGTAGGATTTCCAAGGAGTAGCTGGTGGATTCGAGCTGCCAACCTTTTGGTTAGTAGCCAAGATTTTAACTGCTGCACCACCAGGGCTCTTAGAACAAGCAAGGCAATACTAATTACATAATGTGTAGAAAACACAACCTTAAGTCAGGAAGATTATCCTTCCCTGCTCCCATAGTCAGTACTGATGTCTGAAGTGAGTCTAGAGATTGGCACAAGGTGTTGTAGAAGTTACATTATGCCACTTTGCTGTTTCCAAATAATTTTCCATATAATTTAGATTATTTTGTTCTTCTAACAATCCTTATTTAGAGTTATGAACATCATTTTCCCCCAAATAAAATAAACTGAAGCTCAGAAAGATTAAATAACTTGACATAGATCATCTAGCTTCTAAGCTGTGTAGATAAAACTCAAAGCCAGGTTTTCCAACTCCAAAATCCATCTGACTTTAAGGATATCGCATATCTTGAAATCTGAGTATGATTGACACTCATCGAAATGAATCAATGCCAGCAGTACTCTCTGTGAGATTAGTAACCAGTCGCCATGGACTGGATTCCAACTAATTTTAACCCCCAATGTGTCAGGGAAGAGCTGTGCATCATCGGATTTTCAATGGCTGATTTTTCAGAAGTAGATCACTAGGCTTTTCTTCCAAGGCACCTCTGGGTGAGCTTGAACCTCCAAACTTTTGTATAGTAGCCGAGCATCTCAACTGTTTGCGCCACCCATGGGCTCCTATAGGTTAACAGTCAGTCAGAATATGGAAATTTTTTCCCATTGAATCTAACGATTTAGAGACTTCAAAAGCCACTATTTACTTTGAGGACATATTCTTGATTCTTATGACACTTTATAATAAACTATCAAATAATGAGATCATATAATTTCTGAAATATTAGACCTATGCGTTAAATTACTCCTGATCTCTGTTTGATATTTCTCACCAATTTCCTTTTTGGCTAGAATTTTCTTTCTTTATCCTACTCTTGAATTTATCCATAGAAAGGAGAGCAATCTCTTGGTCTTCAAAACCCAAGAGATTCTCAGATACCTGGAGGTTTAGGAGATGGTACTCTTTGCAAATTTTAGTGCAAAATGAATAGAAACAAAGAAAGGTCACTCTGTGCAGGAAGAGATTATTCGTTTTAGTAGACTGGTTTTCTGGATTAAAAGGTCCATTGTGATAAGGTGGTTTTCACTTACAAAGACGGGCTCTGTATTTATGAAGAAGAAAGCATCTTTGGAGAACTTTCAGGCATTTTTCACTGGGCACTTAGGTCTCAAAACAAAATTGGATATGCTCCCTAAAACCATAAATTGTTGTAATTATTGCAAAGCCCTTCTCATTCAATGTTTTCTAAAGATTTGCAATTTTTTACTGTCTCAAACCATTTGATTTTGCAACAATTTCTTTACCATCTCTGTGGTCTGCAAATTTAGAGTCATTCAATCGAGAAGTAGCTCCTGACCTACAATCTTACCAATGCTCTGACATTTCTGTGGAGTAGAAAAAATAATTAAAGACATGGTATTTTTCTTGCTTTTTTCCAGCAGGAGCCAAGAGTCTAAAAATTTGTTACTTTGCCTTATTTGATTAATCAGTAACGCTTTCACTTAAACCAGTTCCAAAAAGTTTTGATCTTTGTGAAATATACTTTGTAAATGCATTAAAACTGATAAGTTCATACTCTTCAGAAGTAAATCATTTAACAGCAATGTAAATAAATCATATAGTGGTGAAAAGAAATACTGATTCAGTGGGGAGACACACACATACACACCCCCATTGCTGTCAAGACGATTCTGACTCATAGCAACCCTATAAGACATAGTAGAACTGCCCCCATAGGGTTTCCAAGGATCCGCTGGTGGAGTCAAACTGCTAATCTTTCGGTTAACAGTTGAGATCTTAACCACTTCACCAGGACTCATGTATATATATATATATACACACACACACACACACACGTACATATATATACATTTGATAGCCGCTAGTCATCTGTCATTTTGCCATACTGTGGTGGCTTGCATGTTGCTATGAGGTGAAAGCTATGCCACTGGCATTTCAAATGACTTGAGGGGCACTTATGGTGGACAGATTTCAATAGAGCTTCCAGACAAACGCAGGCTTAGAAGGAAGACCTGGCAATCTACTTCCAAAAATTAGACAATAAAACCTTATGGATCGCAACAGACTATTGTTTGACAAAGTGCTGGAAGATGAACCTCCCCTCCCTCCCCCTAGGTTGGAAGGTTTATAAGAAATGGAATTTATTGTCTCACAGTTCTGGAGGCCGGAAGTCCAAATCAATATGTGGATTGGACCATGCTTCTCTGAAGGCTCTCGGTGAAGGTCCTTTCTTGTCTCTCCTGGATTCCAGTAGCCCCAGCGTCCCATGGCGTGTAAATGCATCTTTACATAGCTGGTCTTCCTGGTCTGTCTCTCTTGAGTTTCTTCTCTTTTACAGTGAAAACTGTGAGAGCCAGAACTTGACGAGCTGCCTTGTTTTTCTAGGTCTTGTAAGTTTTCCGCCTTTGACAGGATGCAGCCTTACCACTTTTCTACCACTCGTTTTAGTAGAAAACACTTGGGTTTTCCTTTTCTGATAGGCGTCTGTCTTAGCCAAGTTCCGCCTTTCACAGGTTTTACTGAATAAGGATATCACTCAGATGGAATTAGGACCCACCCTATTCTAAAATGACCTCATATTAACTGATAACATCTTCAAAGACCCAATTTTCAAACAAGGCCACTTTTCCAGAGTTCTAACCTGTAAGCTTTTAATATCTTTTTTTTTGGGGGGGGGCACAATTCAATTCATAATGGTGATCCTACACCATCACCGTAGAGTGATCGTCTCAAAGCATGGGTAAAATATACCCAATTCATGTATTTTTATTGTTAGTAATATTCAGAACTTCTCATTTATATTTTAAAAATATTTTGTTTAAGAGTATAGAAATAAGCTATATATTCAAAAATAACCATGCTATATAATTTTTCCTAAACACGATCCTCTTTACATTTAATTAATAACATGTTTGCTTAGTTACACAGTAGTTTTTACAAATAATACCTAGAGTTACGCTTCCAAAAAAACTCTACCAATGACCCTTCAAGCTGGGGTTAGGCCAGCCATCTGGTCTTATGTCTTATTTCTTTTCACAGAAGCTTTATTCGATGCTACACACACACACATACATACATACACACACACATGTATGTACATCTATCCTATAGGGTCACTATGAGTCAGAATCAACTTGACAGCACACAACAACAAATATATACATATATATTTTAAAGTTTTTGGTTTGATACTACAGCGCACAAAAAGAGAGAGACTGTCACCAAATTGGAGTGTGTGTTTGGAAATGTCTGACTTAAAATGTTTGCTAGGTGTCCATGTGTCACTTCTGGGGACTCAGGGGACTGCTCACAGACAGCCATCGTCCAGAGTAGCTGACAGTGCAGTAGAGCAGAGGGCCTCATGCCTCCAAGCCCAGAGAGACAAACCAAAGGAAAGAAGACAGCATGCATAGAGGACACCAAGAGCTGTTTCAAATATGAGCCCCACATTCAAAGTCACAAAGCCAAACTGCAGGGCCAATTTTCACCTGAATTAATTCTCACTATTTTTTTTTTATTATTATGTAGGAAGCTGGAAACCCTGGTGGCGTAGTGGTTAAGTGCTACGGCTGCTAACCAAAGGGTCAGCAGTTCAAATCTGCCAGGCGCTCCTTGGAAACTCTGTGGGGCAGTTCTACTCTGTCCTACAGGGTTGCTATGAGTCGGAATCGACTCTATGGCACTGGGTTTGGTTTGGTTTTATGTAGGAAGCTGCAGGGCGAGTATGAGGAGGGATTTATTTCTTTAGTAAGGGTTGATGATTCTCTTCGGGAGTGGTTTTCAGAGTGGTCCCCAATCATCAACAGCAGCATCACCTGGGAACTTGTCAGAAAAGCAAGTTCTTGGGTGGACACCAGCCTACTGCATCAGAAACTCTGGGAGTGAGGCCCACCCATGTGTTTATAACAAGCCCTCCAGGTGATTTTGATGCATGGGAAAATTTTAAAATCACTGTTTTGGAGTAATGCTGAGCAGGCAACAATGTATGTATGCATGCAGGATAAGCATGTGTGTGTATGAATGAAATTTTTCTATACCTGCACACTCAGACTCAAGCACCAACACCAACAGCATGCCTCTGTAGATTCTTCCTGCACTTCCTCCATTTCCAAACCTTGGGCCACTCATCTCTGTTGTCATCAAGCTTGCTGCTATACCTTTGCTTGTTATTACAGCTTTGTCTGTTTTTATCAGTGCTAGCTGACCACATAATACAATTATTTCTCTATTATTTTTTAGAATATATTTTGCATCACCTTGCAACTCACAAATGCTGTTTATTGTCCTAGGAGTAGCTTCTTTTTACTCTTTTTATGCAGTGTTCTCAAGGCAACAAGGGCTGACAAACTTTTTCTGGAAATGGCCAAAGAGTAACTATTTTCAACTTTGTGGACTATATGGTCCCTGGCACATCTACTCAAACCTGCTGTTGTAGCACAAAACAGCCATAGGTGACATGTAAATGAATGGGTGTGGTTATGTTCCAATAAAATTTTATTTACAAAAAGAGGCAGCCATAGATTTGATTTGAATCCATAGTTTGCTAACCAAAAAAAAAAAAAACACAAGCCCTTTGCTATCCAATCAATTCCGACTCATAGCAACAGCTACCAACAACATAGAAGTGGGAAAGGTTGGCATTGGCAGATTATGGATGTGGGAAAGGAAAGCAATGTGTAGATTATTTCCTTACAGGGGAAGATTGGGAAGGGGAAAAGTCATGATCTAAGCCCTGTCGCAACACTAAGAAATCTGTATGTATTCATTCACTTAATCCTCACAGCAACCTGTGAGAGATCATTAGCACCATTTTATAGATGAGAAAACTGAAGTATGGGGGAACCCGGGAAATCGGGTTCCAGGATCAATACTCTCAAGCAGCAGACTATATCGCGTCTCAAAACCATCTCTCAGCAGTATCACACAACATCAGGGAGATGCAGCACAGCCCCAGTACCTGACAGAGACACACACCTGTTGCCGTCAAGTCAATTCCAACTCATAGCGACCCTATAGGACAGGGTAGAACTGCCCCATAGGATTTCAAACTGCCAATCTTTTGGTTAGCAGCTGAGATCTTAACCACTGCACCTCCAGGGCTCCGACAGAGACACCAAACCAAAAAAAAAACCCTTTGCCTTCCAGTCGATTCCAACTCATAGCAACCCTATAGGACGGAGTATAACTGCCCCACAGGGTTTCCAAGGAGTGCCTGGTGGATTTGATCTGCTGACCTTTTGGTTAGCAGCTGTAGCTCTTAACCACTGCACCACCAGGGTTTCTGACAGAGACACAGTGGTTAGTAAGTAAGGAGGTTACTAACCCCCGAGAACCTACCATTTTTTACCCCTTACTTGATGGGGTCTGACTCTAAAGCTCCTCTTTTAGTTCTAATTTTTAGTAATTACTGAGAATTTTTCTACAAATGTTATTGATTGAATCTAGTACAAAAGTACATTATTTGTTTAGTGACATGTATATTTGAACAAATACAGACAAAATTTTACATGGTACCATTTGTAAATGGTACCACATATGATTTGGAATACCGATAACACACCATTAAGTAAAGCATGTCACAGGTGTTATCTGCACTGCTCCCTCAGTACTTATTATAAGGAGCCTTACATTGAATTTATTTTTCATGCATAGTATTGTGCGTGTGTGTGTGTGCATGTCTTTATGTATATCTTGGAACATTTTCCCCTGGACTGTGTAATCTTGTATCTAAAAAAACTTAATGTATTACATGAAAGTTAATTTCCAGTTTAAGTCTTTGAATTGTGCTGTTGGTAACGAATATTGAATATACAACGGACTGCCAAAGGAATAAATAAATATGTCTTGGAAAAAGTACAACCAGAATGCTCCTTAGAAGCGAGGATGGCGAGACTGCATCTTACATACTTTGAACATGTTGTCGGGAGGGATCAGTCCCTGGAGAAGGACATCATGCTTGGCAAAGTACAGGGTCAGTGAAAAAGAGGAAGACCCTCAATGAGATGGATTGACACAGTGGCTGCAACAATGGGCTCAAGAATAGCAACAATTTTGAGGATGGCACAGGACTGGGCAGTGTTTCATTCTGTGGTACAAAGGGTTGCTATGAGTCGGAACGACCTTGACGGCACCTAACAACAACAACAAAGTAAAGGCAAAAGTTAGAAGAATGGGCATGGGTAAAATAATTTATTTTTATAAAGTTTTGACTTCCTACAATGCTCCAGCTTCCTTTATATGAACTTAGATTTGTTTTTCTTAAGTTTTAGCCTCTTTGGTTCATTTCTCTTCTGCTAACCTATGAGTTTCTTCATATGCGTTTCCTGGCACAATTTTTGACAAATGAGTTCCCAATCCTCCCTGTTAATTGCATCCCCTTTTCCCCTATAGAACAGTAGATGTGACAGAATTACCAGTTTGTTAAGGCTAAAAAAAAAATTTTCTGCATTGACACTTCTGTGGAAATACTTCTGGAATACCCTCTGGATTGTAGAATTGAGCACAATTTTGTTAAGGAGACAAAAGGTACATCCCTAACATTAAATAACACTACCCTGTAGTGGTTAAGTGATACGGCTGCTAACCAAAGGGTTGGCAATTCAAATCTGCCAGGTAGTCCTTGGAAACTCTATGGGGCAGTTCTAATCTGTCCTATAGGGTCACTATGAGTCGTAATCAACTTGACGGCACTGGGATTTTTTTTTTTTTTCTTTTAATCAGCTGTTACAGGGCAGTGCAAGACTCATTAATAGATACAGACAGGGTCTGTGACGTTAGATCGCTGAAAATTTCCTAAATTCCGAAAGACGCCACGGAAGAGGTGAATCTTAACCTGGAATGTGAAGCACAGGCAGGGGTTAGAGGAAAACAGGAAGTCTGAAAAATGAAAAATGAGAAGTGGGAAAGGACGGATGTGCCCACGATTAGACCACACTGTTATAATATGTGAGCCATTAGACCCAAAAAGTAAATTGAGGCTTGGTAGAGGCTCAAGTGGGGGCATACACCCCATCCCAATTTTTTGAACTTTTGAAAAAAGGGATAGAGTATTTGATAACGAGGAGAGCTAAATTTTAAAGTTGCCCATGGCTAAAATCGAGATAGCTTTAGGTAATATTTAATTGTTTTGTGTTACTTGAGTGCCTATTGTATACCGTTACGTTGGACGGCATTATTTATTTCTGTTCCCTTACTTAGATTGGTTCATATTAGATGTCTAACATCCGATCTTGAATTAGTCATGGGGACATTGTCTCTGAGAACAAGGCATTCTTAGCAATGGTACATTACTGCTCTGAGACCGTAATAATGTATCGTTTATCATTGAATCAATTGTTCACCAGTAGATTGGAATAATGTAGTCATATATGCATTTATCTGTAAGTAATGAAAATGCGATTCATTTCAGTTTGCTGACTTATAAAACCCCAACCGGTTGATGTCAAGTCAATTCTGACTCATAGCCACCCTATAAGATAGACTAGAACTGCCCATTGGGCTTCCAAGGAGTGGCTGGTGAATCTGAACTGCCAGCCTTTTGGTTAGCAGCCAAGCTCTTAACCACTGCGCCACCAGGGCTCATGCTGACTTATATACCTCCTTAAATGTATGAGTTTCCATTGAAAGTATTCTTTGCAGTAACTAGAGTTAATAAAAATAAAATAAATAATAAAAACAGAAGGCCAGAATGTTTGGCAGGAGGGTGGGGATGGAAGGGTTAGGTTAGTAGAACACAATGTCAAGCTTCTTCTGAGGTTGAGAGTCCATATTGTGAAACAGGATGACATCAGCAATAGGCGGTTATGACAGGAGACCTGAGAGAGCTTCTAGAAGAATGCCAACAATACGATGGCAAGAAGAGAACCAGGTGAGGAAAGAAAGCTTGAAACACATCAAACATTTCTATTTTTAGTACCTTTAACAAAATTTACATTGCTATTTCTTAGGGACAAAAGCAATATTAGTCTTATTGTAAGAAAGAAAATTATGAGGCAAAATAAAAATCACCTCTAATTTCACCATTAGAAATAACTTTTAACACAAATATTAATTTAATAGGTTATTTCTCTGCTTCACTTTATTTTAAAAACATGTTTCATGCCATTAAAGTCCTGTGTAAACATCATTTTAAGAGTCTACAAAATATTTTATTTAGTAGACTTATCTACTTATGGTTAAATAAGTTATGATAAGTTTATTAAATAAAATATTTTCTAGACTTACAACTTATTTAACTATTTTCTAATTTAAACATTTCATTTTTATTTTTTTCAATTGTAAATAATGCTATGATTAATATTTTCAAATTTTCTCTGCTTTTTATTGTATTATTATTATTATTTTAGAATAGATTCTGAGAAGGGGAATGGCTGCAATAAACTCCAGGGGTAAATTTTCAGATTGACTTCTAACACTACTGTAGCCACAATCCGCATTCCCATTAAGAAACCTGTGAAAGTGCCTAAGTCAAATATGTTCACCAATGGTTTGGGAACTCTCAGCCAGCCACACTCTTCAACCTCACACTGAGATCCTCAAAAAACCAGCTTTACGTCTATCTTAAAAAGCCAGGAGCAGCGTTGACACACTTAAAGGGTAACTTAACAGGCAAAAGTTTAGGTGCTTTGGCTCCTAAGAAGTGATCAATGAAATTAAGTAACATTCACTTTCACAAGTAAATCCAATTTTAAATGTTTAAGAAAATCCCTCTAGCCCTCGCCTTACATAGAATCACTGCCTTTCAATCAGTCCTAATTAGGACTTTGTGAATTCCTTCACATAAATGACTGATACAAATAATAATCAAATATTGAAGGAAGTAAAAGGTAAAACTACCCAGCACAGTAGCTTACATACAGTAGGCACTCAATAAATAGATGCCAATTTGATGTAGTTAACACCAGAGCTGTCTGAAAGATTAAAAAAAGCAAACAGCTCTACCTCACACATACTGAGAAACTGGTGTTTCACAGCTGAAACTCTTTCTCTCTCCTTCCATACTCCCTTGTAGTGTCTTTTATGGTGTTCATTGCTACATGCACAACTCAATTCATTTGTGCCTACCACGAACGCCCAGCCACAAGGTGCCCACTTACATTGGTCTCTGGAAAGTAAACAGAAAGAAATCTGAAGCATAAATATTCAAGAGGAAGTATTTCTTCTGGTGGAATACCTTGCAGACCCACAGAGGGTCATACCTCTCCTGGTGCTTAAATTTTTCAGCCCTGGTGGTGCAGTGGTTAAGAGCTATGGGTGCTAACCAAAAGGTCGGCAGTTCAAATCCCCACTCGCTCCTTGGAAACCCTATGTAGCAGTTCTACTCTCTCCTGCAGGGTTGCCATGAGTCAGAATCGACTCCACAGCAATGGGTTTGTTTGGTTTGGTGTATATTTCATGGAATCTGGTAAATTAATTATCATTGTCACTTCTCTTCTTAGTTTTTTGAGTACTCAGTTCTCATAAAACAAGCCTAGTGCCCTCAGGTGGGCGAGGCTAGACTGGTAAATGAAAAGCCATGGACATGTATTAGTTTCTTATGGCTGCTGTAACAAGTTACCAAAAACTTGATGGCTTAAAATAACACCTATGCTTCAGCTGAAAGTTTAGGAGATCAGCTGTCTGAAATGGGTTTCACTGGGCTAAAAACAAGGTTAGCTGTACTGCATTCATTCTCTAGGGGAGAATTCATATAAATATATATATATACATACTCACACACACACATATACATACTGATTATATATATTATGTATACACACACACATATATATATATATTTTGCTTTTTCTAGCATCTAGAGGCCACCTGCATTTATTGGCTCATGGCCCCTTTGTCCATCTTGAACGCAAACATGTAGCAGCTTCACATCTCTTTCTAACATTGAATCTCCTGCCTTCTTCTTTCACTTATAAAAACCCTGGTGATTAAAAAAAAAAAAAAAAAAAATTTTTTTTTTTTTTTTACATCAGGATAATTCAGGATGATCTTCCTAACTTAGTTTAATCATATCTTCAAAGTCTCTTTTGCCATGTGAGGTAACCTATTCATAAGTCATGGCCATCTTGGGTAGACAGTTATTCTGCCTACCACAGACTCTGCCATCCTGGCAAACCTGTGCATGCTAGAAAGACATGATCATAAATAGACACACATTTGTAATTGTAATCACCAAGGCTCTGAGAGTATTTTATTTTGGAGTCTGTATTTAATTGCCTTTTGGGCGTATCTGAAATTTTAGTCATTCAAAATATCGAGCCTGTCAGTCTATATTTTCGAACTTGCCTTTAGACTTTCTGCTTAAACAGCAGCTAACCATGTTGCCAATAAGAGTGCATATTTTTCTGTAATGTGAACATTGTTTTCACCAGACACTAACATGAGAGTCATAGCTGTTCCGTGTACTGAAATGTGTTGGGGAATGTTTGGATGCCAAAAATGACTTAACTACGTTGCTTGCAGCTCCCCCCAGAATCCAAGAAACAACCTAACTCCATTTAGTCCCCTACAAAGACTGAAGAAGAGTTAAATCGTACAAGAAAGACGCATATTTGAAGTCCTGCGTATTCTGCCTCACAAGTCATATGCGTCCCTGTGAACAAAAAGATTCTTTGTTTTTTTTTATGGCATACTAACCTCTACTAGCCAGGGTGTTCATTTAAAATGAGGCGTGCCGTACCAACTTCATGGTACATTTTTTTATTTTCTTCTGCATCATATGTAACTGGTTTACAAGATAATTTGTGAGTTTGCATGATTTTTTTCTTTTAATTTTATTGTGTTTTAGGTGAAAATGTATAGTGCACATTAGTTTCTTATTCAAAAATTTATACAAATTGTTTTGTGACATTGATTGTAACTCCCACAATGTGTCCGAACTCTCCCCGTTTCCCTTTATACCCTGGGTTCCCCGTGTCCATTCATCCAGGTTTACTGTCCCTTCCTTCCTTCTTGTCTTTGCTTTTGCGGAGGTGTCCTGCAATTGGTCTTGTATGCTTGATTGAACTAAGAAGTATGCGCCTCACATGTGTTATTGTTTGTTTTACAGGCTTCTCTAATCTTTGGCTGAAAAGTAGACTTCAGGAGTGGCCTCGGTTTTGAGTTAGCAGGGTGTCCCGGGGCTATATATATATATATTTTTTTTTTTTTTTGGTCAGGGGAGGGGAGTTTGCATGATGTTTGTCTGAAGCTACTTTTTTTTAAGTCTATTAGTTGTGCCCCCCTTTTTTTTTTGGCCCTAAATCCAGCTGGCCAGATTAAGAAATATGTCATGGGAGGCTAAATTTGATTTAAGCAAATATTAAGAAGATATGTTTGTGTAGGAGATTATTCGTTTTACAAAGGAATTGTTCCTTTTGCAAAATAATTCACCAAGAATGACTTCCAATAGGAAACTCTCCTAGGACTTTTAAAATAGGATTAGTCTGCCCAATGCTTGATTTTTAGCACACTTGCTCAAGAAATGATAATAAAGTGTGTGTGTGTGTGTGTGCATGTGTGTGTGTGTTTAAGTCAATTTTAATACCTCAACTTCAATATTTCTGCCTTCTTCCTTTTATTTTCCATCTTAGAGGCAGTCTTCCTCTTCATACTTCCGTTATGCCTTTGAACCGCACTTTCTGTATCTCTGGCCCATTCATTTATCTTCTCTACCTCCTTTTAATATCGCTTCTTAGCCAACAAACATACATAGATTTCCCTTTTCTTAGCTCTATATCCTCCCTGAAAAGCTGACTTTTCTCATTACTGTCCTATGACTACTGAAACTTGGCACACAGAGTACACCCGCCATGTTCTTCAGTTCCTCAGAACTCACTGTGGTGGCCCCTCTGTAATCACTTTCTACTTTACATTGTTGTCATTTAAGTCCATGCCCCACTCGTTAAACCACAGTTTCAAACTGTTTCATCCAGTTCCAACCCCTGATGAGAATTTGCATTTCTACCCCATATATACTAAATCAGAATCCACATTTTAACAAGACCTCCAGGTGATCCTTATGTATAATTAAATTTGAGAACTACTGCTCTACTGGGGCCCTGGTGGCACAGTGGTTAAGAGATATGACTGCTAACCAAAAGGTCAGCAGTTCAAATCCACCAGCCATTCCTTGGAAACCCTATGGAGCAGCTCTACTCTGTCCTATAGGGTCACTATGAGTCAGAATCAACTTGATGGCAATGTATTTGGTTTTGGTTTATTGCTCTAGTAGTTAGAATTGGTTCCTAACCAGCAGCATCAGTGTTGCCTTGGAACTTGTCAGAAGTGCAAATTCTCAGCAGGGGATCCAACCAGAACGAACCAATTCAAAGCCTTGCATTAAACCAAACACTGTTTTGGGTCCTGATACTTCTTGAAATAGGCCATTCTCCTGGATGCCCCCTGCCTTAGGCTGGGTTCTCTAGAGAAGCAAAACCAGTGAAGCATAGAAAGAGAGAGAGAGAGGGATTTATATCAAGGAAATGGCTCACACGGTTGCAGACTCTGGAAGTCCCAAGTCAGGTATCAGGCTGGAGGCTACTCCTGACTCATGTAGCTTCAGGGGCTGGCAAACCCAAGATAGGCAGGTCAGACAGCAGCAGGCCCCTGGCTCACAGACTGTGGATGCTGATGAATCCCAAGATTGGCAGGTAAGCTGCTAGCTCAAGTCCCAAGAACCAGAGGTCAGATGAAGAGGAGCCAGCTACAGGATCGAGAGTGGGCAAAAGCCAGCTAGCTTTGCCAGAAAGTTCACCAATATTGGATGCAGACCACGCCCCCAAGGAAAATCCCTTTCAACTGATTGGCTGCTCATAACAGATCTCATCATGGAGGTGACTACATCATATCAGATCTCATGATGGAGGTGATTACATCATTACATAGCTGCCAAACTACATCGTAACTGGCAAACCACCAAGGATCATGACCCAGCCAAGCTAACAAAACCTTTACCATCACATCCCCTTAGGTCCAGTTCACTCCTAATCCTCTGTAATAGTGCTGTATTTTCATGGCTTCTTGTGGGTTTTTTTTTTTTTGTGTGTGTGCATTTGCAATTCTTTGGGGTCAAGGGTCCTGTCTGCTGCTTTTCTGACATCCCCCAGTCTTCCCCAGAGTGATTAGTGTTCAATAAATGTAAATTGAATGAACATATACATCAGTTTAGTCTTACAATATTCATTTATTGAGCTCCTACTATATGCCACCACTGTTCTAGGCAATGAGGGTAGGAATGCCTTCATGGAACTTATTTCTAAGTAAAAAAAATAAATGAAGGTGAAAAAGACTTAGGGAATTTTCTTTTAGCTAAAGCATCAAGTTGTTTTGTTTTTCTGTTTTTTGTTTGTTTATTCATGGTATATACTGAATATTTGTAATTGATCTTTAGTACCGAGTTCCTGCATGAATGGCATGAATCATTACTTGGTGTCTCGGTCATCCAGTGCTTCTATAACAGAAATACCACAAGTGGATGGCTTTAACAAAGAGAAATTTATTTCTTCACAGTAAAGTAGGCTAAAAGTCCAAATTTGGGGCATCGGCCCCAGGGGAAGGCTTTCTCTTTCTGTCGGCCTTCTCATCAATCTTCCCCTGGACTAGGAGCTTCTCTGTGCAGGGACCCTGGGTCCAAAGGACGTGCCCTGCTTCCAGCACTGCTTTCTTTGTGGTATGAGGCCCCCCTTTCTCTCTTTTATGTCTCAAGAGATTTCCTTAAGACGCAATCCAGTCTTGTAGGTTGAGTCCTGCCTCACTAACACAACAGTCACCCATCTTCCCTCATTAACGTCATAGAGGTAGGATTTACAAGATATAGGAAAATCACACAATAGAGGGAATCATGGCCCAGCCAAACTGATACGCACATTTTGGGGGGGGACAAAATTCAATCCATGACACTTAGTTACATTTATAACAATATTAAGATGTGTTAGGTTTTCTGATTCATCCATGCGACAGATATTTACTGAGCTTGTGCTAGGCATACAGTCACAGAAGTAGAGAGATAGATCTGGTCTCTGTGGTCATGGGCTTCTTTTTAGGAAAATTTTGCCCACTGTAAGCTTTCCTAGTAATTAACTCTGATCTTCCAGTTACTTACGTGATGCAAGCCTGTACTATTTTTTTTTCTTTATCTTCATCCCTTCCTTTTTTTCTGTATGTCTATCCTTCCTTAGTTTTTTTTTTTTTTTCTTTCAACCAACCAATCAAGGTATACTGAGCACTCCACTAAGCGCAGTGTGGGATACAGTACTCAAATATATCTAAATTATAGTTGGTCCAGCTTTCTGTGAACGGGACAAATAGGGAAGTGAACAGGTAGAACAGTTTATGAACAGGTGGCTCAGAGTAGCACAGGAGTAACAGAGAGAGAAACTGATGTCCAGGTTTCAGGGCTAAGGACAGCACAGATGTGTAAATAAGAAGGGCAAATGGCACACTGCACAGACCTTCCCAGGTTCTCCTCTGTTCTTACTTCTCTGATGATTGCCATGTTACTCCAAAAAAAAAAAAAGTATATATACATATTTGTGTATATATATGTATGTAAGTGTCTTAAAAGAAGACAATAATGCATTCGTAAGTCCCATTTGTAGATCATACATTTTCCATCTGTTGGATGTGGCAGGATAGAAGGAGGAATAAGTTCAAATGAGGTTTGCTGAGAAATGTGCTATTATGGCGTGTATAAATTTGGTGGTTTGTTAATATATTCACTGATGTGCAAAAATCAGGAATTCCAAAAAATTTCTTGGCAGCATCCCAGCAACAAACGTTAAGAAGAAGTAAAAAGGGTTCGCGCGTTGCATTCACAATTATTATTTGTCTTTATTTTTTTCCTCTCCATCTCTCCTCAACATACGTAGTTGTGACAGGGCTTCCAGGCTAAACTGCAAATAGCAGGGATGCAAATCTATGAATGAAAAATTAGGACGTTACAGTATTCTGGTCCTGGTTTTCAGCAGCATAACTTTTGACCTAAATTTCTAACTTGTTAAAATTAGAAATCTTTCTCCAACTCCATGACAATGGTGGGAAAAGAAATACACTCACCAGGCGTTTACTGAGGGCCCAGTATGTACACAAATCTGCCCTGGAGGCTGGCAGGGAGGGAAGCACCACTGTGCCCTCAGAACGCTTTCCGCTCCATGGGGGGGTGGTGCTTTGTGCGTTTAGAAAATACACAAATACCGAAGGGAACGCTGCACGGTCCTGGGCCATCTTCCCGATTCCGGGCATATTTGAGTCCATTTTTGTGGCTTTTGTGTCAATTCACCTCACTAATCCTCAATGTTGAATAGTATAATCCAAGTCTATATGGAAATAAAATGCGCATTATTTTTCTTCTCTTGCCTTACCTGTTAAAACCCATTGTTGTCGAGTTGATTCCACTCATAGCAACCCGGTAGGACAGAGTAGAAGTGCCCCATAGGGTTCCAAGGAGCGGCTGGTGGATTTGAACTGCCGGCTTTTTGGTTAGCAACCAAGCTCTTAGCCACGGAGTTATACAAGGGGTTATACACATATATTTTAATTTTTATCCCTATGGAAACAATGTATTTTAATTATGAAAGATTTCAAAAATAACAAGAAGCAAAGGGGGAAAAAGATGTCACCCCAAAACTCTCCACCCAGAAGTAACCTGAGTTGCCATTTTGGTATATGTCCATCCTATCATTTCCATATGCATACACACTTTTTAAAAAAAATTAAAACCCTCTCTTGCAACTAGTTTTTAGAGCACAGAATGAAATATTTTATTCAAGAAATATGTCACAGGCTAAATTTAAATTTTATCTAAAATGGTGATCAGGTATTAGAGTAGGAGGTAAGGAAGAATGGAGAAAAAATAGGGAATGAAGGAGGGACACCTACCAGCAACTCTGCGCTCTGGCTGGGAGACTTCACCTCTCAGTTCCATCCACTAAATAGCTAATTAGCTGGTTTCCCACCTGCCTTTTTCATTGTTGTTGCTTGCTTTTAATTTTTGAGTGTCTTGCAGATTGCATATTGGATAGCCAAACTAGCCCACTGGGGATGAGGACCTGACATGGATAATCAAAGCAGATTAGGAATTAGATAAAGTCAAACCTTGTGCTTATTTTTACCGTGTGGCAACAGTGCAGCAAAACTTCCAGCGTCAGCCGTGGAAAGGCACTACCCACTCTTGGTTTAACGCATACAGCGTTTTTTTATCAAATTAACAAATATCTCATTTGTGATTGATCAGTAGCACTTTATATGCCTCTAATATGTTAAATTTCTTGACTTTAATTTTGTTGAACTCTATGCAAAACTGGAATTATTTTATCTGCTACCAAGGTAAAAAAAAAAATTTTTTTTTTTTTTTACACTGCCACAATAATGGAGAATGTAAAGGAAGCATTATTGGTCTATAAAAATGTTCATTAGATGTTATTCGATAGACACTTTTTGTCTTCCCTCTTCCTCCTTCTGTCTATGCATATATATATGTGCACAAATTCAACATGTATGCACTGCGTATTTGAGGTTCCCTTAAGGTCACTGTCAAAGCTACAGTGTATACACTGAGGCGTTTGCTGTAAACTAAAAATGATAACTTACATTCATATTTTAGTCTCGGATTAATATTGCTTTTATGTATGCATTAGCAGGTAAAAATGTCTAAGTGACAAGTACTATGATCATCATTTTTAAAGATCAGGTAACTGACTCAAGGTGATTAAGAGACTTGGTCAAGGTCACACCCAAAAACCCACTGCCATCGAGTCAATTCTGACTCATAGTGACCCTATAGGACAGAGTTGAAGTGCCCCATAGAGTTGTCAAGGAGCAGCTGTTGGATTCAAACTGCCAACCTGTTGGTTAGCAGCTGTAGCACTTAACCACTATGCCACCAGGGTTTCCCAGGGTGTACTATATGGAGAACTGGTACATGAATCAAATCTGTTACACTCCTTGTACAGGGTCTTTTCAGTCTCCCACCAGTAAGCCTACCCTCTGCCGTCCGAAGCCAGAAAAAGACCAAAATAAAGTTTAGATCCAGCCACCTAAGACTGGAATACTGTAACTCTTGGAGCTGCTAAAGAAAAGGGTAGTTTCTAGTCAAACAGGGCTTACTCGGGGATTATCATGTAGATGTAGAGGCATATTTATTGTATTTTCATTTGTTGCATTTGCACAAAGCATTTTTATTGCAAGTTAATCTCCAGAGGGGCTTTAACAAACATGCTTTCGACACAGTGATGATAAAGCTGGAAATGGTCACATATGTGTTGTACAAACGTTTCAAGTCTTTAGACTAATTTTGCTGGTAGATACTTTGTTTTCTTTTTTTACTTGGCAATGGAACTGACTTGACACCTAGCTTTCCAGAGTACAAGAGAGACACCGCAACAATTACAAGCGACTGCCCTCCTGGTGTGTTATCTAGCACACTGGTTTTGGAACGTTTTGTAAGCAGTGATCTTCAAATACTTTTTAAACAGAGGACATTTGTCTTCAAGTAAATATTTACAGAAACTCTATATGGATTACAGATCACTCGAGAACTGTACTGGGTGAAGTGGGCGTGGATGATCTCGATACCACCACCCACTTCTCTGCCATGAATAGCTTCCCCAGAGCTCAGTTTGAAAACTATTGATCTAGCCCAACACCCTCATTTTATAAGTTAAGAAATTGAAGCCCACAGAAGCAGAGGAACTTGCCCAGGACACTCGGCCAAGTACAGAGCCCAAGAATTCCTGGGTAAGGGATGTCTTCATCAAAAACTGTGATGACTGTGACTTAACTTCTGCTACGCTGAGAAAAGTATAGCATTAAAGATTCCCCCCACCCCCCGCCTCAGGTTTCAAGGTGCTGAGAAAAATCTGGGGATCCAGTATGCTAAAGAATAAGCCCACTAAGAATCCTTAAGACCTTTTCTATGTTTTCAGTATGCAATGGTCTTACCCATTTTCATTGTAGACAAATCCTGTGGATTTTTGCATCCAGGTCCTGCTTGTTAAATGTGCTGACTTTCTATTCCTCAGGTAGCATGGTGCAGGGATAAGAGTTGGAGGGCACCCAGCTGTCCCAGTTTGTCTGGGACTGGAAGCTATCCCAGGACTGGAGACTTTCTGTACACAAACCCAGATAGGTGATCACCTTAACTGTTAAAATGAGGCAGAATGGCCAGCTTTTAATGGCATCTCTGCCATTCAGAAATCCACAAGTTTGTGACTTTCAGTAATTACTTAAGCTCCCTGAGACTCTCTCTGGAGAAGTGAATTTCCCAATCCTGGCTGATTGGTAATTTATGTGAAAAAGCGTGCCACGCAGTGAGCGTTCAGGATGGGGTAGTGACTTCCCTGTCCATCATCTCCTCTTGACGCTGTATATCCAGGGAGGCACAGCCATTTCTAACCTTCTAAAGGGAGGTCCTGTCTCCCTATCCTTCGGATGAGTTGGTTTTAAGGCAATGATTATTCAAATGAAGCATGCGTGGTAGCAATTTAAAGCACTGACAATTGCATTTTGTTAAGCAAGAAGACGATGTTTGAGACCTATCGGGATTACAGAATTATACACTTCGCTCCATCATTCTCTGTCAAAGTCATTAAAACTGTGATCATGTTGTTGTCAGTGACCGTGGGGTCCCCCGACTCTCGACCACCTGTGGCATGCGGATTCTGACTCACGGTGCACAGGGTACAACTGTCCCGTAGAATTTTCAAGGCTGCGACCTTTTAGAAGCAGACTACCAGGCCTGACTTTTGAGGCACTTGTGGGTGAGTTTGAACCATCAACCTTTCTGTTAGTAATCCAGCGCTTAACCATTTGCATCACCAAGGAACATAACATTGATTTATGTGTGAAAAGTCGTTTGGGATAGAGGATAATCAGTGCAGATCAGGTTCTACACAGACGCCCCAGTGTTGTGTTAAAATCGCTGGTTAGTTGTGAAACTGGGTGGAGGTGTAAGAGTAAGGCCAGGCAGCGGGGGAAAGGGATAAAGAAGGGGTTGGTAACAGCAGGGAAGAGGAGGGAGAAGCATCCAGAAAGGGAGGATGTGGGATGGGAATATTCAAATGCCTCCTTCCTAAACATCTATCTTATTTAAAGAAAGGAAAACTGGTAAGTATTCAACAGTTCCCACTGCAGGCTAAGGGGAAATTCTGAATCTGCCCTGTGGTGCAATGGCCTGCCTTGAAACCTGTGAATTCTTGGGTTTTGTTGAGGAATGTGAAGACTCTGTAAATAACACATTGTATCTATTTGCTTCACAAATTCAAACTCACCCCAAATAGAGCCCTTGGCCTTTCTCTAAAGAACAGATTATCTGTCCTTCTGCCTGCTAGCAATAAAAACTCATGGGCAAAAAAGCTTTCCGGATGCAGCACAAATATCTTGTTTTAATTAGGAACGAAGTGTACATGGGGGAGGGCAGAGGGGTGGGGAGTGCAGATAATAAAAGAATTGGAAGCTAAGTAAAACGATGTGAATTTGTACCTTCACCATTGAAATAAACCAGTTATCTCAGGTTTTAGTATATTAATCAAAGCTCCGGTGAATCTCAGGGTGGAGTGGGATTCGGAACCGTGTTGGGTTGTTAGTGACAGTCATCTTACCCTAGCCAAAAAGAATGTGGCAGAATGATAAGAAGACAAAGCATCCAAAGGGCCGGAGGTAGGAAACAATACAGCTCTGGTGGAGATATTGGCCAAGACATAGTATAGATAACAATAAGATCAGAAGTTGAGAAACTTGGAGAACAGAAGTGAAGTCAGCCACCTAAGGAGTGCCTTTCTAAGGGGAAACCACAGTTGTTGCAAAAAAAAGTCAGCTTGAAAGAAAAAAAGATATTGATGGTTTCTGACAAATCCATTCTGACCAAATCCAAATTTGGTAGTCAGACAGTATACAAAGGAAGAAGCAGAGATAGAAAGAGAGACCAAGAGAGGAAGTCGGTACGGCGAGGTGAAAGGGCAGGTAGCAAGGGACAAGAATTGTTGGTAAAGGAAGCCAGCTTTTGGGATCAGAAAGGTAAATAGAGAGCTAAGGAACAGAAGGCATAAAAATAAGCCAGAACATTCTCTTTTTTCCCCCATATTGAAACAAAGCCTGCTTTTAATGAATATGCTAAATTATTTCACTTGGGTCCTCCTATTTATTGAGTATGGCTTTATGTTAGCTTATCGAGACTTGAAGCATAGAGAAAGTAATCCACAACTTGAGCCAGGACATTCTAAAAATTTACTGCTTGTTAAAAACCACCAAACCCAGAAGTATTGGAATTTTGCTTAAATGAGACCTATAAGGAAATGAGGTACCCTTGACTTTGTAAGCAAGGTAATGCAATATTGTGGCCTTGAGCAATAGATAACTCTGTGCCAGACTGGCTTTCTCCTTGTCTGTGGTCTTCCTGTCTCAAGCATTAATAAAGAGCAAATGGACATACTGTGTAAACAGAAAGAATTTCTAGAACCTTCCCAGATTTGCCCCATTGTAAATGTATTGTCTAAAGTGCCTTGTACAATAGCAGAAAGCTCAGCATCCACTACCGTACATCTTCTTCCATCTTCAGTGTCTTTGTCTCCAGAGTATAATTAGCGCCTTTCTTGTTTTACGATCTTCAGAGTAGGAAGGCCAAGACAAGTATGAAATTATAAGCTCACGCAGTGCCATTATTTTTAATTGAAATGATCTAGAAAACGGCACCAAGTAAGGATTGTATTCTTATTCCTTACTATACACTTAATTCTGATTTGTAATGAGTAGAATCACTTGTGCACATTAAAAAGACAAAAAAGCTCTTGCATTTCACAAATCCAAGCTTCTTGACCTGATAAATGTCAGCAAGTTGCCATTTGCTACTTATAGAATAGTTTTTCTTGGTAGATTAATTTAGCATTTTATTACATAAAACAATCATGGACTTATCTAGGAGTTACAAGCCTGGTTATAGGATCGTTGTGTTTGTGTATATATACATACGTGTGTGTGTGTGTGTGTGTGTGTCTCCAATTCTGCCACGGTCCCATGCTTAAAAAAAAAATTTTTCGTAACTAAAAAAGGTTTCTGAGCAGTAGCTGTTACTCCTATTTCCCTGAGTGTTATTTGATACAACAAAATGCCAAACATTGAAATACCATCCAGTATGAGAATCTGAACACCTCTTTGCAGTCCACTATAAATTTCTTTTTGTTCAATAATACAGTTACTAAAATTGATTCCTCACTATCCAAGGCAATTGCCTCACCTTTTGGATTCGTTTTCTGTTTAATTGTGAATCTGATGCTGTTCGGTTCTGCTATCTCCTCTCAAAATTATTACGTTTGTGAGGTGATTCTGCACTGCTGTTTGCTCTGTTACGTGTCTCAAAGGCCACCATTTTTTCCCCTTCTCACATACTGTGGATACCCCAACGATTTCAGGTACTAGAGGTCATCTAACCCAACCCCGTTCTTTACTGGGTGAGGGAACACCTTCAGGAATTAGTGAAAGCAGCCTCAGAAATAGAGCAAATATCCACAGTACATCATAATGCAATCACTAATAAGATAATTACTGAATTGTCATCATAAAGTAATCAAATGGTCTCATGCAATCTTGGCAATCTCCATGACTAAGACAGGACATTCTAGCTGATTTTTTTTTTTTTTCGGGAACTTTAGTCATTAATGTCCTGTGATCCATGTCATTTATTATGTTTTGCCTCCTCCTTAGATCCTCTGCCTTGCTTTTGCCTTGTTATGATTGGGTGTAGCTTGGGTCGTGGGCTGCTTTCAGGCTCAACGTTGCAGCCACCCAGGCGAGTTTCTATTCTTAAGTGACCCAAAAACAGAAAGTTGTTGCAGACTTCCATGCTAGTGTCTGATTACCTTTGTCATTCCTTTTAACATCAGCTTCAATTCAATTAAGCAAATACAGTGATAAGATCTTCCAGTGAAAAGAGCACTGAACTAGGAAAAAAAAGTCTAATTCTGACCTTGCCACTAGCTGGTTATGTGACCTTGAGAAAGCTCAGCTCTGTTAACTAAACGGTCTCTCCTAGATTACCGAGGCATGAGATGCAAGACTTTTTAAAAATTATTATCATTCATTCCTTCATTCATCCATCCATTCATTCAACAAATATTTATTAAGTACCTACTACAGTCAGGGAAAGGAGCCTGGGTGGTACATCGGTTAAGCGCTCGGCTGCTAACCGAAAAGTTGATGAATCCAAACTTACCCAGCAGCTCCAAGGGAGAAAGACCTGGCAATCTGCTCCTGCAAAGATTATAGCCTGGAAAACCCAATGTGTTGGAGCAGATTGCCGGCCTGAAAACAATAAAAAATCAGGGAATGTGTAACTAATATTTAGTGATTGATGAGTGTGTGCCAGGCACTAAGTCAAATGTTTTATAATTACTGTCCCATTCAATCAGCATAGTGATTCTGCAAGCTAAATTATATTGTTATTCCCATACCACAGATAAGAAAGCAGAGCCTTCAAGACCATCAGAAACTCCAGGGTCACAGTTAGTAAGCAGCAGTGCTAGAGCTCAAACCCAAATCTGCCTGTCTCTGGGTTCAATCTTTTAATCATTATACCACACTGCCTTCCTGATTCAAACATAAATTATCGTCCATAAAATTTTATAAAGAAATGAAACCACTGCCCGTAAGAAAACCTCATAATAACCCTGACAAGTAGTTTTATACCCATTTTACAAATGAACCTACTTGGACCAAGAGAAATTAATGAAATGGATGGAAGTGCTGACTCCAAGTCTAGTGTTTTTTCACTATGGAACACCAATGTGTAGAGGAAAGTACTCCTAGAGTAAACCCCAGGATTGTATACCCGAGAAGATGGCATACTCTCATTCCCTCTTCGCCACAGTAGCTCTAGGTGAAAAGCAACGCTTCCCTGCATTGAGAACTGGGCTCTTAACTGCAGCTGCAGCTGTCATCAGTGCCTCAGTAGCCCCTTTTTATTGCCTTTTTCCTCCTTTAACGCTGCTCTTTCCCCATCCTACCAAGCACACTTTTTATATACCCAGTTGTCTTCTCCACTACTGAATGCATCCATTCTTCACTCTTTCATGGGAGAATTTAATAATTTACCATTTACATCTTATTGTGTATTTGTCACTGTGTTCTGTTTCCCGGGGATACTTGCACAGTAAGTTTTTGCTATAATTGTAGTTTCCTCTTTTGTTAAGTGGATTTGAAGTACCAACTTTCAGGTAATTCTAGTTCAGACAGATCTTTCCCGTAGCTCTAAAAAAGAACCACAGTAACTTGTTACTAATCCTGGTTACTTTAGAGATCAAGCCAAACCAGAATGCAAAAAAAAAAAAATGAAACAAACAAATAAACAAAGGCTAAATATGAGACAAGGGGAGTGACTGAGGAAGGTAGGTTGAAGTCCAATTGCCTGGATCCTCAAATCGGTTTTCATTATGTTGTTTTCATGTTTGTTGTTTTTCCTTAATTATCACTGAACACCTTGGATAGTGACTCAGGCAAATTATAAATATTTACTGAAGTAGTAAATGGTAGATAGATGAATAGATAGATGGGTGGATGGAAGGACACATAGACAAAGAGATGAAAAATGGCTGAATGAATGTATGGATAAAAGAGCATCTCTCTCTTCAAGCTTCTTCAGTGCAGTATATTTAACTCACACTTGAATTTTAAGTGTTAATATTTTTTTCTCCCAATCTAATTCACTAATCTGGTGTCTTAGTTATCTAGTGCTGCTATAACAGAAATAATACAAGTGAATGGCTTTAACAAACAGAAATTTATTCTCTCACAGTCTTGCGTACTAGAAGTCCAAATTTATGGCTCCAGCTCCAGGGTAAGGCTTTCTTTCTCTGTCAACTCTGGAGGAAGGTCCTTGTAATCAGTCTTCCCCTAGAGATGACACTTGTGAACGGAAGCCCCACACTTCAGAAGCGAGTTGGTGAAGATCTGACTCTTTGAAACCGAGAAGGCTGTGGCTCCACTCTTTGAAGCTCCTGAGGGCATATCTCCACCTTCTGAGACCCCAGAAGTCATTGCCCTATCCTTTGAGACTGAGGCAGCTCTGCTTCCTGTGTTTCTTGCCTCTTCAGCTATGCTTCCTGGTTCCTTTGTCTCTCCGCCCCTTGGGCCTAGTCCCCTGCATCTGCCCTGCCAGAACAAGTGTCCCAAAGCTCTTTAGCACCACCAATAAGAGCCTGGAGCTCCCCACTCTGCCAGCAAACTTCAGCCAAAAGGCACTCAGGTCTGGTCTCCTAGTTCTGCTGCTGCCTCTCACCATCTACACCATTTCCGGGGTAACGGCTGTCCTCGCTTCCTTCTGAGTCCTCACCAGAATTGTCTTTGATGTCCATAATTCCATAGTCTCTTCAAGGCAATCTAGGCTTTTACTATTGTTGTTGTTGTTAGGTGCCACTGAGTCGGTTCTGACTCATAGCAACCCTATGTACAACAGAACAAAACAATGCCTGGCCCTGCACCATCCTCACAATTGTTGCTATGCTTGAGCCCATTGTTGCAGCCACTGTGTCAATCCATCTCGTTGAGGGTCTTCCTAATTTTCGCTGACCCTCTACTTCACCAAGCATGATGTCCTTCTCTGGGGACTGATCCCTCCTGATAACATGTCCAAAGTATGTGAGATATAGTCTCACCATCCTTGCTTGTAAGGAGCATTCTGGTTGTACTTCTTCCAAAACAGGCTTTTACTATTAGGCACTTTAAACCTCTTCTAGTCTCTACCCATTCACAACTTCAAAGCTGCTTCCACATTTTAGGTGTCTGTCAGAGCAGCACCCCACTCTCTTGGTACCAAATTCTGTTTTAGTCATCTAGTGCTGCTATAACAGAAATACCGCCAAGTGGATGGCTTTAATAAACATTATTTTCTCACAGTTCAGGAGGTTAGAAGTCCAAATTCAGAGCACCAGCTCTCTGTCAGCTCTGGAGGAAAGTCCTTATCATCAAGTTTCCCCAGTCTAGGAACTTCTCAGTGCAGAGACCCAGCTCCTGGCACTACTTTCTTGGTGGTGTGAGGTCCCCTGTCTCTCTGCTTGCTTCTCTCTGTTATATCGCAAAAGAGATTGACTCAAGATACAATTTAATCTCGTAGTTGAGTCCTACCTCATTAACATAACTGCCTCTAATTCTGCCTTATTAACATCATGGAGGGAGGATTTACAACACATAGGAAAACCACATCAGATCATAAAATGGTAGACAATCACACAATACTGGGAATTATATTCTAGCCAAGTTGACACACATTTTTTGGGGGACACAATTCAATCCATATCATCTAGGAATCACTAAAATAAAATATAAATAAATAAACAATAGTAAATTTTTTAAAAAATCAGGGAGATGAGAGCCATGCTTCATGTTGAAGAGTGGAAATTATAATAACCTGAATAGCATCACTTCATATTTTGATATATTTGAGAAGCTCATTTTTGCTGTTTTTCCACTTCTAGTGAGACCTTGGTAATTTTCTGGCGGGCATGACTCTTACACTTTGGTTTATGTGTGCAGAGCTTACCTATTATAATTCTTCATGAAGTGTAACTCCTACCCAGGCTGAGGGCATCAAATTTTTCTACCGTAACAATACACAGACAGGGAGATCTCAAGAGGTATTTACTCTGGTACTTTTTTCTCCCCCTGAGCTCATAACAATATGCAAATCGCTAAGGATCAAAGGTAAGCCAGAGAAAAATGGCTTCAAGTGGAATCCTTCAGCCCAGTGAGCTGCCTCGCTACATGACAGACCCACAGGCAACTTCCGAGCTGTCAGCTTCACTGCCCATGGAGCCCGCCAAGGAGCCAGATGCTGCTGCTGGAAGGGGATTTTCCACAGCTTGGCATCTGGGTAGTGAGCTGGCATTCACTGTCACATGTCACCTCCCAGGCATTCACTTGCTATTGGAGATGGACAGAAACACAGGGAATTTTCCAGTGTTACCATCACAACTCAGCAAGACCCATAAATAGTCATTTAACTGGACTTCTCTGTCTCAGACACGTGAGAGGCTCATCATTCTCAATTCAGCTTGTCAATAAGTTTACCAGGAAGAGGCAAGACTTATTATTTATCATACCCTGTAATGAATTACTTTCAGAAATCAGAGCTTGAACGTAAATCCCTGCCAATCAAAATAAAACTGTATCGTATAAGCGCTAAGGAGGTGAAAACATCACGCTGCCTGAAAGTTGGGTCCCTTTAGCACTTCATAAGCTGTGTTTTCGTCTGTACAACAGACCTGACTGAAACAGCTGTCGGATTTTTCCTAACCATTTCTATAAATATGTTGTTCAATTATAAAACAGAGGTTTTTTTTATTGGCTAATTTTTCCAATTGAGAAATAACCATTCACCATAGAAAAGGGTTGTCAAATGAACCGTAAGGCTGTGTCTACTGATAAGTCACCATAGCATTTGAGATATATTTTAAATGAGGGAAAAGAGGAATGGTTTTGAAATCAAAGTGATGTTAGGCAAATAAACAGTTAAATATGAAAATATAGAAGATGCCACTTATACTTCCCTCTAGTAATGACATTTTAAAGCATATTTTTTAATACATATTTTTAAAAGAATTTAAAGATCACCAATTTGTAAACCTGGTATTATTGTTTTAATGTCGACCAGGTGCCACATTATTGTGGAAAGGACAAGGGCTTTAGAGGCAGACAAATGTGGATTTGGAGTCTAATTCTACTTCTTACTAGCTGGGCAACCTTAAGCAACTTAGCTACCCCATATGAGCTTGGTTTCTCACCTGTGAGATGGGACTAGTAATACACACGTGGATGGGTTATTATAAGCCTAAAAAAAGATACGTACATAAAATTCTTAGCACAGGGTGGCATACTGCGTTAAATGGAAGCTTCTTGTATTATTATGTATCACTTACAGACCACAGAAGAGTCCCTGAGTGGGACAAATGGTTAGGATCTGGACTACTAACCAAAAGGTTGGTGGCCGAAATCCACCCGAGGCTGCCTTGGAAGGTAGGCCTGGTGATCTGCTTCCAGAAAGTCACAGCCCTGAGAACCCTATGGGGCAGTTCTACTCTGCACACTCCGTGAGTCAGAATTAGCCCGATAGCAACTCACAACATCCTAGACCATCGATGGTTTAGATGCCAAAAGCCAGTTGTTCCTGCTTGTGGACACGTGAGTGAGTGCAACATTTCTGGTGAACAAGTTGATAAGGTCTAGCAATTCCTTCAGACGCCACTGGATCGATTCCGACTCATGTCAACCCCATGCGTGTCAGAGCAGAGCTGTGCTCCACACAGCTTTAATGGCTGATTTTTGCAGGAGTAGATCACTGTGCCTTTCTTCTGAGGCACTCGTGCGTGGATTCAAACCTCCAGCCTTTTGGTTAGCAGCCCAGATGCACTGCGTGCATGAACTACTTCCTCCAAAGTTCTGAGGAATGAGCTCTGTGGCACTCCAAAATTAGAGCCAAAAAGAATGAGCGAACAAGCTGGGAAAGAACATCCCTCTAGGTAGAAGGAAAACCAGGAGAGTAGGTATCCCAGAAATCAAGAGAATAGTTCAAAGAAGAGTAAATGACCTGTTGAGTCAAATACTGCAAATACGTAAAATAAAATGAGGGCTGGAGATTGCTTATTATTAAGAAATAACTCCATAACAAAGCAGACTTTACACACCAGAATAAATGTATAACCAAAATGCCTATTAAGTATGGGAGGTTGATATTTTAGAAAAATTTCATCTACCTAGTGGTATCTGGAAAGAAGAAAATAGGGTGACAGATGGACCTCAAAATCTACCTTCTCCTGGAAGAGTTGTTAGGGAGACCATTCCAGAAAAAGAGACTGAGATTGCATAAGAGACAGAGATAGTGGGAGAATAGGAGCAGTGCCTGCGCGTTGTTGAGGAGGGCTCTGTGAACGAGACGTAAGATATACTGGGCTGTGGAGCAGGAGACGAGATTGAATGGGTGGAGAGGGGCGCCATTGCAGAGGGTTTAAAAGACCAAACCCAGGAGACGAGATTGGATGGGTGGAGAGGGGCGCCATCGCAGAGGGTTTAAAAGACCAAACCCTGGAGGCTGTCCTGGGCTCTGTATGCAGAGTGGAGCAACTGAAGTTTGAAAGTTTACAGGCAAAATGAATCCAAGTAGAAGACGTTAAATGAAAATCCCAAAAGGCCATCAGCAAAACTTCATAAATACTCTAAAAATCATTGAATTGTACGGTTTAAATAGGTGAAATTTATGAAATGTGAATTATATCTCCATAAACCAAAAAACTCGTAGCCATCAAGTCGACTCCAACTCCTAGCGGCCCTCTAGGACAGGGTAGAAGTGCCCCATAGGGTCTCCAAGGCTGCGACCTTTACAGAAGCAAGCCGCCACTTCTTCCTTCCATGGAGCAGCTGGCGGATTCCAACCGCTGACCTTTCCGTTGGCAGCTGAGCACTTTAGCCACTGCATCACCAGGGCTCCTTCTATATCTCCATAAAGATGTTTTCGAAAAGGCAATGGGAGATGTGCTCCTGGATATTACTAATTTTCACAAGCGATGGACAAGCCCAACATACTGATGGAACAATACAAATAGTCCTTGCAGTTATTATTAAGAGTTTTGGGACCTACTGAGTCTGAACAGTGGGCATTGGCCTCCACTTTGGAGCTTCTTCTGCATTGCAACATCTAGGTATTGGCACATGGAAGCACCTATAAGAAAGAATAAGGCCCACTTCTACCACTTATTCACTCTGTGACCTTGGGCAACTTTTCTGTCATATTTCCTCATCTTTGAAATGCAGCTAAAAAAAAAAAAAATCTACATAATAGCACAATAGCTGCAACAGTGAGCCCAAAAAATACCAAAATGTGAGGATGGTGGAAGACCTGGCAACTTTTCATTTTGTTATACACAAGGTCACCATGAACTGACTACTGACTGAACAGCAACAAACAGCAATAGGCAACTGAGTTAGCATTACCAAGGTGTTCAGAGCAGTGCCTCGCACAGTGTAAGCACCATATAGTGTGTGTAAAATAAACGCGACACTTATTTTCATTTTTAGATACTCAACCCCCTACTAATATTCCTACTCATATTAATATTTTTCCTCCTAAACATCCCATGATATAAATATACATACTTACATAATATGTAATAAATATATATGAATGTACTTGTTGTCATCGAGTTGATTCCAACTCATAGTGACCCTATCGGACAGAGTAGAACTGCATAGGGTTTCCAAGGAGCGCCTGGTGGATTTGAACTGCCGACCTTTTGGTTTGCAGCCACAGCTTTTAATCACTACGCCACCAGGGTTTCCATATATATATATATACATATATATACGTAGTTAACACTCACTGATGGATCACTCACTAGACTTTACTTCACATGGAGGTTTTAAATTTGAAAAAACAAATTCCTGTTCATTGAGGAGCTCACAACTGAGCAGGAGCGATGACTCGAATTCCAAGAGAGGTGGGGGAATGGGCTCATTTAAGATTGTGTGTAATTCTGTGTATCAATTCATTGGTCTATATTAGTATATAGACCAATGAATTAAAATATGGTGGTAGTAAATACCACAAACTCTTGAAACAGAGACACAAACACCTATTTGTCCACTAACATATTTTTACACAAATAATGTGTGCCTTCCATGTTTGTTTGCCAACTGCACCATTCGCCCACGAGGTATTTTCCTAAGCATGCTAAGCTAATTTTTTTTTTAAGCAACATGTGAAAAAAAAAAAAATGTCATATTGGCACTTAGGAAAATACCTCGTGGGCGCAGGGTGCCGTTGGTAAATCAAATTATAAGTGGCTCTAAGATCCTGATCACTAAGGTGGTGAGAATTTCAATATTAATTACTATGGGGTTCCCTCGTAACCACCGTGGCCAGCAAAAGTCCCACAGATTTTACACAGAGCAGAGCATCTGTGGCCGGTTCATTTCTAATAAGTCCGTTTTTTCACACCTGATTGGTCCTTTGAAGGCAAGTTGGCTGCTGAATGGTTTTGTTTTGGTTTTGGCAGGGAGAGGCTACATACCTTTCCCCAGTTTGGTCTCTGAGCTTGTGCCATGAGTCAGAATGTTACTCCATACATCCAGGTATCCAAAGACTACCATTTTCTTTTTTTTTTTTTCTCTCTCACCTGTTGAATTTGTGGAAAACCCTGGTGGCCTAGCAGTTAAGAGCTACCGCTGCTAACCAAAAGGTTGGCAGTTCGAATCTACCAGGCACTCCTTGAAAACCCTACGGAACAGTTCTACCCTGTCCTATAGGGTCAATATGAGTTAGAATCAACTTGACAGCAAGGGGTTTGGTTTGGTTCTGGGTATTGAACTTGTGATTATCTTATTGCATACTTCTTCCAGAGTTGTGTCCAAATCAATCATGGTAGCTGCTAGTACTCTTGTGGTCCCCGTGGTCCTTGCCAGTGTGGTATCTCACACTACAATGGCTTTGCTTTCAGGCTATGCATTGTGGAGGCAGAGAACTCCACTGCTAGTGTCCAGCCTCTCTTCTGGATTCTTGCCTCCACCCTTATGCTCAAAGTCTGAGTTCATTGAAAGCATGTGGAGTCCCACCACCATCTGCCTGCTTTCCCCGTCTTCAGCCCTCCCTTTTCTCCCTCCCCTCTCTCCATCATACTCAGACTTCCTTTGTGGCACTTTATCCATAAAAAAAAAAAAAATAGCAACGCCTTTTTGGAAACACTATGAGAGCAAAAGAGACTGCTACTTAGTGTGTGTGTGTGTACACATGCATGTGGAGAGAGAGGGAGGAACTAGGACAAAAAAAAAAAAAATGTAACAGCTCAATCAAAGACTGCTGTCTTGACCACATAGATCTTAGAAAGTTGGCATCTAGGAATTTGCCTCCTGAATGAACTGCACAGCAACTTTTTTTCCTGATATCCTGTCACCTTCTTGGAATTTTGTGAGAAAGCTGAGCACTATTCCCTACTAGTCCCAAAGAAAGGTGTGGCATGGAATGTTTTTATAATTATATCTGTGCTTGGACTATGCAAAATGAATTGAGGAAAGCAAAGCTAGAGTCGGAGAGACCAGTTTCAAGGATTTTAGACTAATTCTGCCTGGAAATGATGATATCCTGGACTAACACAGAGTCAATAAAATTAGAGAAATGAAAAGAGATTGGAGAGGAAATTCTATGATGATTCGCAGGTAGGAGTACGTGTTACTATTGCCTTTGGGGTTTTACAACATAAGCCTGTTGTCATCAACTCGACTCCAACTCATATTGACCTTATAGGACAGAGTAGAACTGCCTTGTAGGGTTTCCATGGAGTGGCTGGTGGATTTGAACTGCCGACTTTCTTGTTAGCAGCCAAACTCTTCATTGTTTTTTTAATTTTTTATTGTGCTTTAAGTGAAAATTTACAAATCAGGTCAGTCTCTCATATAAAATCTTATACATACCTTGCTGTGTACTCCTAGTTGCTCTCCCCCTAATGAGACTGCACATTCCTTCTCTCTACCCTATATTCCCGTGTCCATTCAGCCAGCTTCTTTCCGCCTCTGCCTTCTCATCTTCCCTCCAGATGGGAGCTGCCCACATAGTCTCATATGTCTCCTTGAGCCAAGAAGCTCACTCCTCACCACTATCATTTTCTATCTTATAGTTCAGTCGACCCCCTGTCTGAAGAGTTGGCTTTGGGAATGGTTCCAGTCTTGGGCTAACAGAAGGTCTGGGGACAATGACCTCCTGGGTCCTTCTAGTCTCAGTCAGACCATTAAGTCTGGTGTTTTTACGAGAATTTGAGGTCTGCATCCCACTATTCTCCTGCTCTTTCAGAGATTCTGTGTTGGGTTCCCTGTCAGGGCAGTCATCGGTTGTAGCCATGCACCATCTAGTTCTTCTGGTCTCAGGCTGATGTAGTCTCTGATTTATGTGGCCCTTTCTGTCTCTTGGGCTTATAATTACCTTGCGTCTTTGGTGTTCTTCATTCTCCTTTGCTCCAGGTGGGTTGAGACCAATTGATGCATCTTAAATGGACACTTGCTAGCATTTAAGACCCCAGACACCACTCTCCAAAGTGGGATGCAGAATGCATGCTTAATAGATTTAATATGCCAATTGACCTAGATGTCCCCTGAAACTGTGGTCCCCAAACCCCCACCCCTGCTACTCTGGCCTTTGAGGGATTCGGTTTGTTCAGGAAACTTCTTTGCTTTCATTTTAGTCCAGTTGTAGCAGCTGAACTCTTAACTACTGTGCCATCAGGGCTTCTAATTCCCCCATCCCTACCTATGATTCAGATGCTCACAATGAGGTGGGAAGGGAATTATGATCCACTTCTCTGGGTGAGAACCATTGATTTTATAGGTGAACCAGAAAAGACACGATGATTGATCATAGAGAGTGAGGGGAGGGTAAGAGCAAGAACAGGTTCCTAGGATTAGGGGCCGGGTGGACTCACAAGATGGACAACTGATCTAGTTTGAGTCAAGGAGGCAGAGAAAAAAATTTTAACTGTATCAGTAAAGGTATTATCTCCAGAGATAGATATCAGAGACAGGGCTAGCTACATAAGTTTCAGGGCCCAGTGCAAAATGAAGGAGCCCTGGTGGAGCAGTGGTTAAGAGCTCAGCTGTTAACCAAAAAGGTCAGCAGTTTGAATCCACCGGTCTCTTCTTTGAAACCATATGGAACAGTTCTACTGTGTCCTATAAGGTTGCTCTGAGTCGGAATCAACTCGAAGGCAACAGGTTTGTCTTTTTGGTTAGTACAAAATGAAGATGTAGGGCCTCTTCTTCAATCAGTTTTAAGAATTTCAAGGTGGCAACAGCACAGCATTATACCAATAGCAGGGCCATTCCAAGTGCAGGGCCCTATGAGAATACACAGGTCACACATGTCAGCCAGTCCTGCCCTAAGACCTTTCTCAAGGATGCAAATATATTCTTATTTGTTTACCTAATGGAAAAATAAATAACGCATGAATCAGAATGAGACTGAAGCTACTCCCCAATTCCTTTCCTTTTCACATGCAAAAAAATTTTTTTAACTAAAAAAAGAAAAAAAACAATAGTGTTGATGTCACCTCATTCTCTTGTCTTATCTTCTCAAGAATATAAGTTCTACACAATGCCACCGAACCCCTTTGTTAGAAAAACTAACTTTGCTGTCTATTAGAAAACCTCAGTTGTTCAGCTAGACGTCTTTTCCAGGCTTCTCTAGCTGTTATAAGACCCTTCTATTTTTAAATAAGGGAGTACAATAGGCTCTGAGATGGGCAAGGAGAGAAAAACTTTGCACCGAATGTTTTCCTGTGATAAAGGAAGAAGATCCAGTGCAAGTCCAAATTGATGGAAGAGTCATTCGAAGTTCTTCTATATACTCTAACTGGCTTGTTGTCCTTAAATGACTTAAGACTCTCTTCATTCTGTTTTTGAATAAATGTTTGTTGTTGTTGTTGTTAGGTGCCTCTGAGTCAGTTCTTACTCAGCGACCCTATGTACAACAGAATGAAACACTGCCTGACGCTGCACCATCCTCACAATCATTGTTATCCCTGAGCTCTTTGTTGGAGCCACTGTGTCAATCCATCTCATTGAGGGTCTTCTTTTTTGCTGACCCTCTACCAAGCATGATGTCCTTCTCCAGGGACTGATCCCTCCTGAGAACATGTCCAAAGTATATGAGACACAGTCTCGCCATCCTTGCTTCTAAGGAGCATTCTGGTTGTACTTCTTCTGAGACAGATTTGTTCATGCTTTTGGCAGTCCATGGTATATTCAATATTCAACACCACAATTCAAAGGTGTCAATTCTTCTTTGGTCTTCCTTATTCATCACCCAGCTTTCGAATGCATTTGGTCAAATAACATGTTTAAATGAGCCTTGTTTTTAGACTCTCGTCTGAAAAGAACCATACAGCAAACGCACTTCACTGATCAACTAATTTAAAGCAATGCAAAGGGTCTCTGGGTGTCAAGCAATCCCTAAAGTTATCAGCAATTTTAATTTAGTTTCCATGTGTCATCCTTGGTTGAACTATTTTGAGTGCGCTTGGTGGTGGAGTGGAACTGAGAGTTGCATTTTCAAATGTAGTCCTCGTGTTTGGAAAGATTTTTCTTGAAACACTTAATTTACCTTTAGAAGAAAATTTTCAAAATGTGTCAAAATGAAAATGAAAGAAGAAAATATGCTCAATGGATACCTTTCTGATAGAAGAGCTAATTGCAAAAGAGACAGACTCTCAACTTCTAGTTGTCTCCCTGAATCCAATCTTGTAAAGTTAAAAATGGGCCTATAAAGTCTTGTAAAAATTTATGAAAGCAAATGGTTGCACATGTGAAGGAAATAATTAAAAATTACCACTTCTTCATAATTTGACAAGTCAGCTATTTCAAGAAATGCCTAATGCCACTTGTCAATAGGAACCAATCAGGAATTAAATTTTAGTTTTAAAGTCAACAAAACTCTGAATACTCTTTCTAAGGAGGAATGTGCCACTTATAAATCTAGCTTCATCTGTGGCTGGTAAAACTCCAAAATAAGTAAATGCACTTGATTTTTTTTTTCCCAAATCATATTTAACAGAGAAATTTTACCTACGAAGAGCCTAGTTAAAACTCATACAGAAGAACATAATCTGAAAAAAGACCCAGGATAGTGTTTAACTGATTGACTTTAGCCAAGGTTGAGAAATGTGCTAAGTTTGTCCATAATCTATGCCATCATCAAGAATTTGCCTTTGTGCAGGTGTGGACATGCCTTGTGTGGCTTTGATAGATAAGATAATCTCAACAGGAAGTGCTGTATTTTACGAGTGGGTTCTAACGCTCTGGACCCATTAATTTTGTGTTTAAATCTGCACTCATTTGGAAATTGAAGGCTTTTTATCTTTAAAACTTCTCTTCTGAAATGCAAATAACCTCAAGATTGTTAAAACTCTAAGTTTTGTTCTATTTATTTTGTGTAATCAGATAAAAGCTTATGAAAGTTTATCTAAAAAAAGAGAACAAATATAGGTTGTAAGACAGGTATTTAGACTTTCCAGAAGTTTCTATCCCAGAGCTACTGAAGGGGAAGAAGCTTAACATTTACTGATCTGTGGAGAATCACCTGTCACTGTCTCTCTCTCTCTGTCGTCTCTCCCTTTGTCTGTCTGTCTCTCTCCCATATTACTCAGTAACGCTATTTCATTTCTTTTCCCATTAACTATTCCTTTTAAATTGAGCCTAGAGGTAGCAGCACAAAGATAACTGTGCAACAGCCTAGTCCCAAAACAGGGACCTTAGATGCATTCTTTTCCCGTCACAAGCTCTGAACAGACTTTTCCTCCACCCAAATGAGATTTTGGATCCAGTCTTTGATGACAATCTTGAACCGAAATTTAGTTAGCTAGAAAAAGTCAGCAGGCTCAGACTAATAATTCATCATCAAGAAAGTCCGAGAGGGTTTCAAACCAAATAAAAGTCATTCCCAGTCTACCCTCCTTGGGGAGTTATCTGGCTTGGCCCCCAAGTAGTCCAGGAAAGTTTTGAGCCAACACTGTTGTCTCATGATCAAAATCTTTCAGAACCTCTTTGAAGAAATCTCTGGGCAAAAACAGGATTTAGGAGAAGAAAAGTGACTGTAGGGAGAAGATGCTTACCAAAAACAGGTATTCCAAGATGTACAATTTTTCCCAATTTCTGATTCTGCTAATAGGTGTTTTATCTAGTCACTTCTTGTTTTCATCACTATTATTACCTTTTTTAAGTTCACTTCTTTCTCTTTGTTCTTCATGCTGCCATTATTGTTGAGATCATCACTACTAGTAAATCATCACTATCCTGGTACTGAAAATACCATACATTTCATTCCACTTTTCCAATGCTCCCCTTTTACCCACTCACACATTGAAACTTAACTTTCCCTTTGCCCTAAAACCCTTCTTGTGGGGGCTGGCCTTGAGCGGGAAGATTAGCTCAAAGCTCTTCGAGGGAAAGAAGGCTGGAGGCAGAGTATCTTTGATAAAATTATGTTGTTGTTGTTGTTGTTGGGTGCCATTGAGTCGGTTCCAACTCATTAGCAACCCTATGTATAACAGAAGGAAACACTGCCCAGTCCCGCGCCATCCTCTCAATCGTTGTTATCCTAGAGCCCGTTGTTGCAGCCACTGTGTCAATCCATCTCACTGAGGGTCTCCCTCTTTTTTGCTGGCCCTCTAAGTCTGGAAGCTTCACTAAAACCTGTCCACCAATGGGTGAGCTTGTCGGTATTTGAAACTCTAGTGGCATAGCCCCCAACATCACAGCAAGAGATAAGCCACCACCGTTCGACAAACTGACAGATGAGTGGTCGTTCATAAAGTTATAAAGAAACTAAATTTTTAATACCTCCTCGTTTCTAATTTTAAGTCTCTCACTTGGTACCCATAAGCTAGTACCTACAATAAGTTGTTTATGGGATTAGCTGTCAAATACATGAAGAGCACCTGCTCACAGCTTTTTTCTCCGAGCAAAAAAAAAGCAAAGAAATAGAAAGCAAAATTGTAAAGTTGGTTTTTACTGCCTTCAACTTCTCATTTACCCAACAAGCATCTTCCTGACACAAAATACCTTCCTTCCATTAAAACAGGAAATATCATTTCCATTTTAGCAAATTTATCCAAGCCAGTGTATTACCTCTCAGATTTTCAAGTTCCTAGGCTTTTTATTTCATATTATGGGATGGAAGGTACTGCCCCTTGGTCTGGAAATTCACTTGACCTTTTACAGACCAGAAATATTGGGATGATAGGTATGCTGGGAATATACCCTATTATGTTTAATTTATTCTTTACATTAAACTGCCAGGGTCTTTTAGGTTTTGAAAGGCAAGGAAAAAATCTGGAGAAAAAGTAAAGTTGGAGCTGACTCTTTCCTCTGCTTTACCAATTCCTCTTGTCATTGTTTTAAGGGCTTTATAAAGGTATAAATGACAAACCTTAAACTCCTCATATGCAAAGTGCCTAATTTAATAAGTTTTGACATATTTATATACCTGTCTAACTTAAGATGATGAAAATATCCATCACCCCCAGAGGTTTCCTCGTGCTTCCTTACAGTCCCTCCCTCCAGGCACCCCCTTCCCGCATCCCCAGGCAGCCACCAAATGGGTTTCTGTCATTATAGGTTTGTTTGCATTTTCAGTAATTTTATATAAATTGAATTATACGGTCTATAATTTTCGCCTGTTTCTTTATCAGGTATAAGTAGTTGGAGACACATCCGCGTTGTTATGTGAACCAATAGTGCATTAATTTTTATTGCTGAGTAGTATTCCACCGCGTGGGTATTACACAGTTTGTTTGCTCAATACACTATTGATGAATAGCGGGCTGTTTTCAATTGTCGGTTTTTTCAAATAGAACTGCTGTGGAACGTTCATGTGTAAGTCTTTGTATGGTTATACACTTTCTCTTCTCTTCGGTAAATATATAAGAGTGGAATGACTCCAAGCGTATGCCTACCTTTTTAAGAAACTGCCAAGTTGTTTTGCAAAGTATATGTTCTTAAATCTTCACCAACATCTTTGCCAAGACATTGTATGATCTGTCTTTTTTTGTTATTACTCCTTCTAACAGTTGTGTAGGACATATTATGATTTTAATTTCAAGCTCCCTAATATCGAACCATGTTGATCATCTTTTCATGTGTTTACTTGCCATCCCTATATTTTCTTCAATAAAGGGTTTGTTCAAACCATTTACCCATTTTTTAATTGGGGTCTTTGTTTTCTTACTGGGTTTTGGGAATTCTTTATATGTTCTAAATATGAATTCTTTTATGAATTGCAAATATTTTTTCACCACATTGTGACTTATCTTTTCATTCTCTCAACTCTGCCTTTTAAAGAATAGGCATTTTTAAATTTAATGGAGTCCAAACTAGCAATACCTTCTTCTATGTATGATGGGTTTGGTGTTGTATCTAGGAAACCTTTGCCTAACCAGAGGTTGTGAAGATCTTCTCTTACATTTTCTTGTGCAAGTTTTAGTACCTTATGTTTTACAGCTATGTTTATGATTAATTTTCAGTTAGTTTCTGTGTTTCAAGGTATGGATCAAAGTTTTTGTTTGTTATTTAGCTTATGGCTATTCAATTATTCCAGCAGTATTTGTAGGAATGACTAGTATTTTTCCGTTGAACTGCCTTTGCATTTTTTCAAAAATAAACTGCCCAAATACGTGCAGGTCTATTTCTGAACTCTCATTTCTGTTCTGTTGATCTACATATCTGTCTTTAATACCACACTGTCTTAGTTACTATAGCTTTGTAATAAATCTTGGCATCAGATAGTGTTAATGCCCCACCTTTCACTGTTTTTTAAAGCTATTTTGGCTAATCTAGGTCCTTTTCATTTCCATCTGAATTTTAGAATCAACATGTCAATTTCATTTAAAAAAGCTTGCTGGAATTTTGGTTGGGATTGCCTTGAAACTATAGATAAGTTTGGGCAGAACTGCCATTTTTTAAAATATTGTCATCTTAACCTCAATGATAGTATACATAATATATATTTACATAGGTCCTCCTTAATTCCTCACAGCAAAGTTTTGTATTTTTCAATGTCTAAGACTTTCCTTGGAAACCCTGGTGGTGTAGTGGTTAAGTGCTACAGCTGCTAACCAAAGAGTTGCCAGTTCCAATATGCCAGGTGCTCCTTGGAAACTCTATGGCGGCAGCTCTACTCTGTCCTATAGGGTCACTATGAGTTGGAATCGACTTGATGGCACTGGGTTTGGGTTTTTTTGTTTTTTTTTGGTTTTAAGACTTTCCTATTATTGTCAGGTTTATACCCAGATATTCAATATCTTTATGCTATGATAAGTGATATTTTTAAATTTAAATTTCTGATTGTTCACTCACATATATACAAATACAATTTTTATATTGACCTTGTGCCTTGCAACCTTGCTAAATGTACATTAGTTTTAGTAGCTTTTTTTGGAGATAACATCAGATTTTTTACAGAGAGCAGCATATTGTCTGCAAATAAAGTTTTACTTCTTCTTCAATTCGTATGACTTTTACTTCTGTTTTGTGCGTTATTGTACTGCTAAAATCTCCAATATAATGTTGCCTATAAGTGGTAATGGTTTTTATATGTGGTAATGGTGGACATCTTGCTTTGTTTCTGATCTTAGTGGTAAATTAAGGATGATATAATCTATAGCTTTTGTGTAGATGCCCTTTATCAGGTTGAGCAAGTTCCCTTTTATTCCTAGTTTTCTGAGTATATTAGAAATAGATGTTGGATATTGTCACTTTTTTTTCTCATCTATTCAGATAATATAAATTTTTCTTCTTTATTTATTGCGATTCACATCGCCTCATCTTCAAATGTTACGCTAAATTTGATTGAATTCCACTTGGTTGTGATATAGTATTCTTTTTTATAGGCTTTTGGATTCAACTTAGTAAAATTTTATTAGCATTTTTGTTCCTCATTTATGTTCATGATGAATATTGTTCTGTATTTTTTTTATCTTGTAATATTTTTATCTGATTTTATTATCTGAGTAATACTGGCCTCATTGAATGGATTGAGAGGTATTTCCTCCTCTTAAATTTTCTGGAAGAATTTCTGTATAATTGATACTATTTCATATTTAAATGTTTGGTACAATTCATCAAGGAAGCCCTCTGGCCCAGAAGTTTTCTTTGTGGGAAGGTTTTTAACTACAATTTCAGCTTCTGTAGTAGATATAGGGTTATTTAAGATATCTGTTTCTTATTGAATGAGTTTGATACCTTATTCTTTCAAGAAAATCTGGCCATTTCATCTAAGTTGTTAAATTTATTGGCTAAAGTTGTATGTATGTGTCCTTTATTATCCTTTTGTTTTATATATACACTATTAATGGTCCCTCTCTCATTCTTGATATTGCTAATTGTGCCTTCTTTTTTTTATAATCAGTCTGAATAGAAGTTTATCAGATTTTTTACCTAATCAAGGAATACATTTTTGACTTCACTGATTTTTCTCTATTGTGTTCTGTTTCATTGATTTCCACTCTGATCTTTATAATTTAATTTCTTCTTCTTACTTTGGATTTAATTTGCTCTTCTCTTTCTAGTTGCTTAAGGTGAAAGCTGAGAGCGCTGATTTGAGACGTTATTCTTTTCTAATATACACACAATGCTATAAACTTACACCTAATTACTGCTTTATAAAATTTGCTATTTCTTTCTGTAATACTTAATTTGCTTATTTGTCACATTTTTCGTTCACAACCTAAAAAGCCATGAAGGACATATTTCACGTCTGGGTCTCAGCTAAAAAAAAAAAAAAAGGCACCAGTTAATATTCTTAAATTATTAACTGGTCCTTTGTTAGAAAGTGACTTATCTTGGGGGGAATCTGAACATCAACATGGAGCTCTAGAACACAGGCGTCCAAGGTAGAATGATTGTAGTGTGGAAATACTCACAGGTGGCACAGTGGTTAAGAGATCTGCTGCTAACTGAAAGGTCAGCAGTTTGAATCCCCCAACCACTCCTTGGAAACCCCACAGGGCAGTTCTACTTTGTCCCGTAGGGCCACTATGAATCAGAGTCAACTCTACAGCAACAGGCATAGGTATTGGGGTATAAAATATTTGAATTTATTTGTTCTCAAATTAATAAATAGATTAAGCTTTTCTAATATGAAACTTAAATATGAGTATAGACACGCTCAGCTTTTCCAGGTATCAGTTATGTGCCAAATACGGTATTCTGCAAATGACATTCTAACAATTAGTGAAGAAGAATAGCTTTAAAATGAAACTTGTACTAGGGAGGGAGCCCTTGAAACTTAACCTTTAAGGGTGTTGTCATCGTTTTGTGGTTGGTTTTTATTTTACTACAAACAATGTGTCACCTATAAAAACTCTCTGTTTCACACGCTTTTAAAATTTGGAAACAAAATTCAAATAATTTTTAAAATTGCCCAAAGGTATCAATTCAGTGGGTTTGAATCAGTTTCAATATACGTATTTAGCAACTTCTGATTAGTTTGCAAGGGCAATTAAATGGCACTGGGAATGATGGAAATTGATTAGCTGAGTTTTAATAAAAACCTTGACATAGCCCATAGATAGAACTGAAAAATGAGTCACAAAATATAGTGCTATGGCCAATGATACCATCCTCCGTTTTAGGTGACTGTGTTTTTGTGAGGCATCTTTTCAACTGTGACAGGTCTTAAAAACAAGCATCAATATAAATCTAACTTAGAAATAGAACTTGAAACTGCTCTGTCATAAAGTGTCAGGCAAGATTTTAAAAAACAATAAGTTATACTTGAAGACATTTCTTTCATTTTAAAAACATTTGTGGTATAGATCAGAAGTAAAAAAGTTTGTAGCGTTAATAAATATAATACTTTCTTAAATGTTTAATTTTATTTTTATTGTTGTGTATGTTCCACTCTCTTTCTATGCCAGCCTATAATATATATAAAACCTGATGCCGTTAGAGTTGATTCCCACTTATAGCGACCCAATAGGACAGAGTAGAACTGCTCCATAGGGTTTCCAAGGCAGTAAATCTTTACAGAAGCAGACTGTCACAATTTCTCCCTTGGTGTGGCTGGTGTGTTCCAACCACCACTCTTTAGGTTAGCAGCCCAGTGCTTAGCCACTGCTACCAGGAGATGATGTAGATAAAGATACAAATACAGGTATATCCACATCAAGTCAGTTCTGACTCATAGCGACCCTACAGGACAGAGTAGAACTGCCCCATAGGGTTTCCAAGGAGTGACTGGTGGGTTTGAACTGCTGACCTTTAGATTAGCAGCCAAGATCTATAGGTATTGTATATATGTATATAACTGGAGCCCTGATGTACTGGTTAAGACCTATAAGGCAGTCTACTCTGTCCTATAGGGTTGAGATATAAAGCCGTTGAGTTAATTTGGACTCATAGTGACCCCTAGAATTTCCAAGGCTGTAAATGTCTATGGAAACAGACGGCTACATCTTTCTCCCGCAGAGCTGCTGGTGGTTTCAAACTGCCAACCTTTCGCTTAGCCATCGATGGCTATGACCTCTGCATCACCAGGGCTCCTACATGCATATATGGTAGAGGACCATTTGCCTTTTTTTTTTTTTTCCTTTTTTTTTTAAGGGATGCCTGATCAGTCAAATTTTAGAAAACCTGTTCTACAAGGCATAGTATTTAAGGGATGCCTGATCAGTCAAATTTTAGAAAACCTGTTCTACAAGGCATAGTAACCAAATGTATTTGGGGGCACAAACAAATATGAAAGGCCTGCTATGCCCTGGCAGTGTGATAGGCACTTTGCACACACATCACATTTAATCCTCACCACAATTTCATCAAACATCATTATCACCACAGTTCACTAGGAACATTGATTCTTAGAAAGGGTATGTCACATGTCGTAGATGGCGTTTGTAGCAAGTGTTCATGTTCTTTCCACTACTCATCCTGCCTCCCATGAGAGAGTGTTAGCATTTCAACTACAAGACCATTGGAGGCAGGCTTGTTTGGACTGGTGATCTTTCTGTTACCAATCTCCCTAAATTAGAGAACTCATAAGGTACATGGATAATGATCCCAGTTAGATCCTCGTGGATGGGTTTTCCAAGTGAATAGGGTGGCCCAGCTTCTCAGTCAAAGCAGACAATATGAAGCATAAAATGTAAGGGAATTATATTAAGAGATTGGGTTTGAAAGCAGGCAGGAGTTAGAACATGAAGTACATTTTACGTTAAGATTAGGTTCTTGAATTTAATTGTATTTAAGTTAATAAATAAGTTAATTAATTAAGATTTTAGGTACTTAAACTTTTTTGAGAACTTTATTCTCGATCATACGGTTTCTTAATCTGGGATTAAGCTATCTTCCAGGCATATATGGATGTGCTTCAGTGCATTTGTGAACGTTCAGAAATTTTATGAGTTTCTGCATTGTGTATTTTTTAGATGAGAAGGCCCATATAGCTTTCATCAGGTCCTAAGAGAATCCATCGACAAAAAAAAAGTCTTAATTATTGTACAGTTTTTAGAGTTTATTGAAAAATTCATTCCATAATTTTTTACTGTTCTAAGTTCAGGGGTGAATAAAACAAAGCCCTTGCTCTTTTCTACCTTGCAGATGTATGGCAGTCAGCAAATTTAATTGGTTAGTTGACGATGTGTTTAAATTATATGTCAAGACATTGTACTAAACATTATACTATATTTTACCAAACCACTGTGCCACCAGGGTCCCTACAAACTGTAAAACCAGTCTAGGCTCTGGCTTCCAATCTAGTATAATATTTCAAGACATTTTTCTCCTTGATAAAGGACATAGATGAGAAAAATGAAGCATGCAGACTACTTCTAATCCTTAGGTTTGGTTTTAAGCAGGAAAGTAATTCTATTTGTGTATTTTTCTATATTCATCCCAATGACTTAATGAAGAATGGATTTCATAGAAGCAACACTGCATATAAATCATCTGGATTTTATGTCTGTATTGAAGGAACCCTGGTGGTGCAGCAGTTAAACAAACACTCAGCTACTAATGGAAGGGTTGGTGGTTCAAACCCACCCAGCTGCCCTCCAGGAGAAAGACCTGGGATCTGAGTCAGCAAAGGTTACAACAAAGACAACTCTATGGGGCAGTTCTCCTCTGTCATATAGAGTCAGTATGAGTTGGAATTGACTGGATGGCACCTAACAACAACATTGAAGGATAAACTAATCAATGTTCTGCTCTTTCTTTTAATGTGTTTCCATGTTTTAATTTGAATTCTGAGAACCCTACTTACTCCAGACATTGTATTAACTGGTGGAATAGAAAGATGCATAAAACACGTGTTCTGTCCTCAAGAAAGTCACAGGCCAGATGTGAATAAATTTTTTTAAAAAGTATGGCAAGTTCAACACAGTGTGAAAGCATCAACTGATGTGTATAAAAAGTAACACTGAAGTTTTCTGTCCAGTATCATGGAAGTCTTATCAAAAGTGCTCCATATGGGCTAGATTTGGAAGGATGAATAAGACTTTATTAGGTAAACAGCAAGAAAAGAACAAGTGGAAATTGATGTTCAAAAAGATATGAAGATATGAAACAGGTTAGTAGATTTAGAAAATTATAGACACTTTGGTATTGCCGTTATATAAAATGTTAAGTGAGGAATAAAGGAAGTCAGGACTGGAAGCACAGGCAAGAACCAATCTAAAGATTTTGGACTTGAACCGGTAGGTGAAGAGAAGAAGGCTCAGAGAAACATCCTTAGAAATGTGCTTTGGAAAGATAACTCTGGTAACATTGAAGAGAATAAATTATCTGGATGCAAATAGTACTGGAGGCCTAGATTTAGAGTACTGAATGTTTGGATTTAGTGGGATTGCTTAGGGGATTCTTGTATTTTCACAACCTAAAAGCTGATTTAGCATTACAGGTAAACTACAGAGTAAGGAATTCGCCTTGAAATGACACTCTACAGTGAAATTTTAAAATGTTTATAACTTTAAAACTGTTATTGACAAAATGGAAGATTGGTGAAACCATAGGTTAAATCAAAACCAAGTTGGAAAAATGAGCTGGACAATCATGAGTGCAGATCTCATCTAAGTTTATAGCAGAGCAACGTACCGAGCCAAGTTACCTGCTCCTGGACAACGGAGTCTCCAGTGACGACGTCTGTACGCCATCGTCAATACACCTTTTTTGTCCATTTCAAAGTCAGATTTTTTCAGAATTTTGATTTCTTTTTCACACTTCAGCTAGTTGATATGACACTATAGAACATTTGCCTTGAGGTCACTCATAAAGGGTCCGAGTACCCACACATAGCATAAACCTGTCATGCCTTACTGATTAAATAGCAGCATGCTCTGTTTGCTCCTCCAAAAAAACTCATTTATTTTGAGTGGATTACATATTCTGAGACAATCTAATCTGCACTGCAGAAGCAGGAGCCTGGAGTATCACATTAAGAACTGACACCTTTGCTTACTGCGCTGGGTGGCTTTCCATATACAATTCAGGAGCGGTAAAGCTTCAGTTTATTACTGCGCCCTAACCTTGCCAGATGTGCAGCAAGGACTGCCTCACTTTTCTCAGTCGTTGTTGCTATTTGAGCAATTCCCTCCTCCGAAGAGACATGGTTGTACAGTGTGAAGTTGTGGCTTTAGAGGGCTCAGATTTTACTCCACCACTTACTGTACATGGGTGTGGTGGATAGATAATGCTCCCTCCCCAAGTCTTGTCTAAATTCGCCTGGAACCTGTATGTTAATTTATGAGACAAAAGGGATTTTACAGATGTGATTAAATTAAGGATCTTGAGATGGAGAGATCCTGGATTATTTTGTGGACCCAATGCAATCATAGGATCTTTATAAATAGGGACGCAGAAAGGACAGAGTCAGAGAACAAGGTGTGATGATGAAGTAGATGTTGGAGTGTTGTGCCTTGACGGTAGGGCTTCAGACCGGTTCTTCCCACTTCAGTAATGGCAAGGAAGCGAAATTGGAACAGATCTGAACTTTTAAAACTCAAGTGAATCAGAACAATCGCTGGAACACAAAAAATTACAGGCCGAAGCCCTGTTCTATACTCAATCTCCCTTTAGAAAACAAGGGCAGCGTATGCATTGCATAGCAACCAAATGTCTTGCCCATCAGATTTTGAACAGAGTCAGAAGCAGTGGTGCCCTGCTCAAAGATGGCAACTGAACAGGCCAGTTTGAATGTGTGTTGCTCTCTGCAGTCCAGCCAATAATCCAATCTCATGCATTAGGCTCCTGAAAGAGCTCACTAGGCCTTGTCTGAGTCTCACATTCCAGGGTTTTGACCCATAATTTTTCTCATTCCCTTTACTGTTCCAAATCACCCAAACATTAACAATTAAGGATTGTTCAGGTTTTGCTTCATTGGCCACGACTGATCCGGTTCGAATCGGTTTGATGCCTTGCTTGAAGATACAGGAACGGTCTGTTAGCCAAGGAATGCAGGCAGCCCCAGAAGCTGGAAAAAGCAAAGAAACAGATTCTCCCTGTCAAGCCTCCAAAAGGAACACAGCTCTGCTGATACTTTGGTTTTAGGACTTCTGGCCTCTAAAAGTATAAGATAATAAACTTGTGTTGTGTTTAGCCACTAAGTTTGTGGTAATTTGCTACAGCACCAATAGGAAACTAATACAGTGGCTAAGTCACTGGACCCCTTGAACCATTTCCCTCCATCTGTGAAATGGCGATGATACTTTCCTAGGCTTCTTCATGAGTACATTGTGGGAATCAAATGATACATTTTATAGAAATGCGCTTTACAAACTGCAAAGTCCAAAATCAATATAAGCATGGGTGTGCCTCGGCTGCTCTTTCTACAGCAGAGTAAGGACTAGATATGGACATGACTGATTCTGCTGGGCAGTCAACTGAGAGAAGGGAAAGTGGGTCTGGGAATAGAACTAAACAAATGAGCCCGAGAAGTGAGTGGAGGCCAACTCTAATAGGACAGAATAAGCTAACTACTGAACACACAGTTTTAAAGTGTAAATGGCTTAACTGTAGAAAGCGAATTTTACGCTGAAGGCATATAAGTCATTAGGGAGGAGGAGGGAGTTCTGCTCTACACAGTCATTCTGGAACCTACACTGGTTTCATCATGGGGCTCCACCACCCGCTAATGACTCAACCAATGGAGAAAGCGATAAAGGAAAATGTACTAGAGATAAACACGAGCTGACGGGAATGCGTTGCATATCTCTTCTGCTACTTTCCATTGGCCAGACTTGGTATCATGGCCATACCTTACTGTAAGGGAGGCCATATAGTGTAATTTTGCTCCGTGGCCAGGAAGAAGAGGAAAATCCAGTTGTTGGTAAGCACTGGCAATCTCTTCCTTACCATCCTTTTTTTTTTTTTTTTTTTTGGTGGGGTAGTTTTTCTGAATCCTTTCGTTGACTTAAGAGGTTGGCATTTTTAAATATCTCAAATTAAAAAATCTATTTTTTTTTCAGAGCAAAGGATGAATATTTTATAAAGAAGTGGGCCCAGATTTTACTTTGTTGTTAAGAATATTGTTCATAAAGATCTCATAAATGTGATGTCATTCCTTCATTTCTCAGCTTTTCTAAAACCTGCTTCTTTTTTCTAAGACAGCTAAAAGAACCTCTCATCCTGTGAAAGCTAAACTTTTGCCTCTCTCTATAACTGACATCCCACTCTTATCATTTTATCTTATCCCATTCTTAAGGCTTATTCCTTTTTTTGTCTTTTGCTGTTATTTAGATATTTATATATATCCATCATAACTTTTTTTTCTTGTGCATTTTTTTAAAATAATATTTTATTGTGTCTTCAGTGAAAGTTTACCTAGCAGGTTAGTTTCTCATTTAATAATTACGACGCATATTGTTCAAAGACCTTGGTTACATTTTTCACAATATTTTAACATTCTCATTAATTCCCTTCTGTATGTTTCACTTCTAGTAATCTGGTTTCCATGTCCCCTTGCCCTTTCATTTTTGCTTTAGAGTAATTGTTGACCATTTGATCTCATATAGATGATTTTTTTAAAGGTGTGCAGTACTTGCTGGTAATATTCTTTATTTTATGAGCTAATCTGTTAATTTGGCTAAAAGGCGCCCTCGGGGGGTAGTTTCGGTTCAAGGTTTATGGAGTATCTCAGGACCATAGTCTTGGGAGTCTTCTCGTTTCAACCAGTCCAGTAAAATCTGGACTTTTCAGGAATTTGAATTCCGTTCCACATTTTTCTCCCCTTTTATCAGAATTCATCTATTGTGGCTCTGATCAGCACATCATTAGTGGTAGCTGGACACCATCTAGTTCTTCTGGTCTCAGGGTAGATGAGGCCGTGATTCCTGTAGACTGTTAGTCCTATAGACTAGTTTTTTCTCTGAGTCTTTGGTTTCCTTCTTTCTCTTTTGCTGCAGCCATGATGAGAACAATAGTTGTATCTTACATGACCGCTTGTAAGCTTTAAGACCCCGGAAGCTACTTACCAAACTAGAATGTAGAACATAAACTTTGTGAACTATGTTATGCTAACTGACCAAGTTATTGCATGAGACTATGGTCCTAAGCCTTCAAACACAGAGAACTAATCCCCCAAGGTGTTTGGTTATATGTAGTAAGTATCCATAAGTGTGCCCTCTAATATCATAACTTTTCGAAAACTATAAAGTAAGAAAGCAGACCTTATTCATCATTTAGCTCATAAAAAAAAAAGTACCCCTTAAATATAGAATAAATCTTTGATGAAAAGTATAATAAGTCATTGTTTTAGATGAGAAGAGTCTTAATGGAATCACCAGGGACAATTTCAATAATACAGCTGCCTAACTGAGATTTTAAAAATCATGATAGACTATGTTTGGGCTGGGCATTAAAAAAAAAAATTAGTGTTTAAAAATTCTTTAGGTGATTCTTTTGTTAAAATTGACATTGTATATATTTCTTAATTCTTTTACTTTCAACTTTTGTATCCTTATATTTAAGGTGTGATTTTTCAAAGCAGCGTGTAGTTGGGTTTTGTGTTTAATCCGATCTAACAATCTTTGATTTTTAATGACAATGTTTAGTACGAATTATTAATGGGTTTGCATCTTCCAATTTACTATTGTTTTCCCACCTCTTCTATGGCTTTTTTCTTGCCTTTATTTATGAGTCAGAATCAACTCGATGGCAGTGGGTTTTTATTTGTATTTAGTGTTTTATATTATTTCTTTTCCCCTGTATTAACTTATTAGTACATGTTCTTTCACTACTCTTCATTGCTTACGCTAGAGATTACAGTATGCATTCTTGAATTATTAATGTTTATTATCAACTTGTAGTTTTAACACCTCCCCCAAATTTAAGGACTTTAAGAATTCTTTAGCTCAATTTACCCCACACCCCCAACTTATGGGTTATTGTGGGAGAGGTAATACCTATATGTTGTTGTTGGGTGCTATCAAGTCCATTTCAACTCATAGCAACCCCATGCGACAGAGTAGGACTTCCCTATAGGGTTTTCTTGGTTTTAATCTTTATGGAAGCAGGCCAGATCTTGCTCCCGTTGAGTCACTGGGTGGATATGAACTGCCAATCTTTCACTTAGCAGCTGACTGCTTAACCATGGTGCCACCAGGGCTTTAATTATATATATAATTATAATACATAATAATAATATTATATAATATATATTGTATATAATAATAATATTGCTGTTTTATATAATCAATAGGCACTTAGATTTACCTACGTATTTACCCTTTCAGTTGTTTTTCATTTCTTCAGGCATCTCTGAGCTGCAATCTGTGATGGTTTTTCTTCTAGCTAAAGAATCTTTTATGTTTTCCCTAATGTGAATCTGCTGATGACAAATTCTATAATTTTTTATTTGTCCAAAGATATCCTTTTTTTCACCTTCATTTCTGAAGGACTTTTTCACTGGCTAGAATTGTACATTGGCTATTATTTGCTTTCAGCCTTTTGAAGGTACAATTCAATTTTATTCTGGCTGCTGTTGGTTCTGTTGAGAAGTTAGACATCAGTAATTGCTGGCTGCATTTAAAAATGTTTTTCTTGTTACCTGGTTTGCAGCAGTTTCACTATGATATGCCTAGGTGTGATTTTCTTTGTATGTCTCCTGCTTGGGATTCTTAGTGCTTCTTGAATTTGTGGATTGATGTCTTTCATCCCTTTTGAAAAATTCTCATGCTTTATCTTTGCAAATATTGCTTTTGCTCCATTTTCTCTTTCTTCTATTTCTGAGATTCCTATTTTATATACACTAGAGTGTTTACCTCATACATATCTTATACTCTTTTATGCATTTTCCTTATTTTGTCCTTCTATGTATTACTCTTAATGTTTCCTATGACCTAGTTTATAGTTTGTTATTCTCTCTTCAGCCAGATATATGCTGTTTTTAATCTCATTGAGTTTCTAATATCAATTTTTACAGTTTTCAATTCTAGAATTTCCATTTAATTCTTTTTTTTAAAATAATTGTCATTTATCTACTGAAAACATTTATTAAATTCCTGAAGTATTGTAACTATAATCAATATTAGGTTCTGTCAGATAATTAAAATATATTTCTGTTGACTTTTAATTTTTTGTTTTAATCAAATTTGACTTATTATGTACTTATTTTATTTTGATTGAATAACGGTGTAGATGAAAAATTGCAGTCACGTTCGAGGGTCTATGTTGTCTTGCTCCAGAAAGGATTTACTTTTGCCTTTTCCCAGGCACCTGGATTAGGGGCTGATCACCTTAATTCAGTCAAGAAGTGATATTATTCAAAGCTGGCCTTTGTTACCCATGAAAATTGGGCTATTTACATTTTGTCCTTATTTCTAGAATGCAATCCCATAGCATCTTAAATGAAAACCTGTGGTTTTTATCAGAGAATTTCCTTCTTGTTGGCCCCTGAACACTAATCTCGTACCTCTAAGCCATGCAATTCTGCCAAACCCTCTGTTCAGCTGCTCACACGCCCACGGATCACATTGGTCTCAATAAATATTTCAAGGAAAAAAATGGTGCTGGATATAGGACCCATCTCTCTGACTTTTCCTTCTGTCTGGGACCTTGGTTTTACAAATCGTCATTATCTTGATAGCTCTCCAATGCCTTCAAATAGATTATACTAATATAGTTTAACTTTTCTCATTGTTATGGGAAGGAGGATTGCTCTGAAATAAGATAGCATGCCATTGCCAAAATCTGAACTACTCACTACCCCACCCATCATAAGTGATTATGTTAGATAATTAGGTTTGAAGAACATTCATTGGGGTAGATGATTTCCAAAGCCCATTTCAGCCTGAGCATTCTAGTATTCCAATACAATTAGGTAACATTTTATGTTATTATGCACATGTACTTGACTTTTAAACCATCAATTTGTTCTGAGAGTTGTGAGTATAGAATTGTGAGAGGGTCTGATAAGGTAGGAAGTCAGCCAGAAAACTTCTCAAGCAGCCAGGCAAGTGTCATTTTCTAGAGCAACAGGCATGCCGCTTCTCCCTCCCTTTCCAGACAAGGGCAGGCAGAACAAATTGCCCCACTAACCTCCAAAAAATTCAGTCTTTGATAGAATTTAAGGCCTGCAACAAACAACAATAAACAAAACAACAACAAAAGCAAGTTCTTTCAGAAGGATTAGTAACTTTTGGGTTGCTTATATTCTTCTCCATCTCCATGTAGAACATTTCAAAGGGAAAATAGCTTTAAATTTCAATTGCAATATGAGACAGAAGCTCTTGGCATCACAAAGATTCTGGCATGTTCTAAAGGAAGATAGAGAATGATTAATAGCTATAAAATAGTGGTCATTAGTTGATTAATCTTATAGACAATGAGGACACGGCATTAAACAAAAAAGCAAGAAATACAACCAAAATCATTACAATGGTTTAGAAAATGAAAATGTAATTTTTATTGAAATCATTTAATATATAAATGATATTCAAGTCTTTTAAGTCTTAGGTATAAAATAAAACCTTGGACTGCTGCGTGTTCAGACAAATTCTTGTAGCTCAAACATAATCTAGAGGGAGCATCACCACCCTGAAATCTCTAAAACCACCTCCTTACAACCTAGGATTCATTGTTTTCTGATCCTCTTATTGATCCAGTCAATCCCACTTAGCTTACCAGGTATGACGAGATCATAGAATCCTGTGATGTGGCAGCACACAGCTTAAATTGGTTATTTTTAATTCCCATTCTTGTCTGTTTTTTTTTTTCTTTTAATTTGCCAGACATAAGTAGCTTATCAAAAATTAGATTATAGAATGTATCAGTGATGTTCCAAACACAAAATGGATTGATAACGTATTTCCAAAGTTTCACAGATAGAAATATGGAGAACAAACCTTATGCATTTGCCTCATTGAGTGACACGAAAAAGCCAAACCATTCAAGATAGAACTGAGAATTTGCAGCAATGTTAGGAGGTCAGCATTCTGACATTCGAGCACTTTACTACACTACACTGTGTTTTCAAATGTTTAGGCATTTAGAAGATTCTTAATTAGCACATCTTTTTGGCAAAGTCACTGCCCTTCAAAGTCCAGACAGACAACATGAGTTTCCAAACCCAGACATTGATTTAATAGCTGAAGAAAATGGAAGTGTATGTTTCTTAGTAGCGAACTGGCAGTTCTAACATTAAAAAACATGATTCTAAAACCAATTAGTGTTTATAGATTTAACTTGAGGCCTTGCCTTGTACATTGGCAAGCCAATCACTCTTACTTCCCTTAAGGGAACGGGCCACACTGCTAGGTATAATCCCCTGATTATACTCTGATCATGAACTAGAGCAAAATTCACTCCTTACCAGGGATCTCAGTACTGTAGGCAGCCAAGAGTTGCTCCCCTTTCACAGAAACAAACAAACAAAAATGCTAGAGGCTTCTAGACTAGGCCTTCGGAACTCTGTCAAGTTGGCTGGTGCAAACTCAAGTGAGGTAGAATAGAGAGATAAATAGTCAAACACTTGACAAGAAAACCTGAAAACAAAGCCAGCATTCAGAATCAAAATTAAGTACGTGACGATATTCACCCACTGATAGTAACATGGGGTACCTATCTGTACTGTGTGCACCCAGTGGGTTTAAGATATTCTGGCTTTTTTTTAATTTTATAATAAGGCTTTTCCCTACCCCTAGAGAAAAGTTACAAGTATGTGCTGGCAGGGAGAGCAAAAAAATAAACATGTAACCCTGAATAGAAGAATAAAGGAAAAAGAAGCAGTGGCATAACGAGAATTTTGAGTCATTTTTCTAAAACTTTATATGTGTTTTCTTACTGTTTCTTATGACTGTTGTATAATGTGAGAGTGGAGCATTAAGTTCTAGACAGTGTTTTCTGCTAGTTCACACTTCAAGTGTTGCTGTTGTTGTTAGGTGCCGTGGAGTTGGTTCTGACTCAGAGCAATCCTGTATACAACAGAGCAAAACACTGCCCAGTTCTGCGCCATCCTCACAGTTGTTGCTGTGTTTGAGCCCACTGTTGCAGCCACTGTGTCAATCCATCTCTTTGAGGGTCTTCCTCTTTTTCATTGACTCTCTACTTTACTAAGCAATGTCCTTTTCTAGGGACCAATAACATGTCCACAGTATGTGAGTCGAAGTCTCACCATCCTCACTTCTAAGGAGCATTGTGGCTGTACTGCTTCCAAAACAGATTTGTTTGTTCTTCTAGCAGTCCATGGCATATTCAGTGTTCTTCACCAACATCATAATTCAAATGTGTTAATTCTGTTCTTCAGTCTTCCTTATTCATTGTATAGCTTTTGCATGCATATGAGGTGATTGAAAATAGCATGGCTTGGGTCAGGCACATACCTGAGTCCTCAAGGTGACGTCTTTGCTTTTTAACACTTTAAAGGAGTCTTTTGTAGCAGATTTGCCCAATTCAATATATCGTTTGATTTCTTGACTTCTGCTTCCATGAATATTGATTAATTATCCAAGTAAAATGAAATATTTGACAAATTCTGTATTTTCTTCATTTATTATAATGTTGCTTACTGGTCCAGTTGTGAGAATTTTTGTTTTTTTTTTTTCTGTTAAGGTTTAATCCATACTGAAGGCTGTGTTCTTTGATCTTCATCAGTAAGTGTTCCAAGTCCTCTTCACTTTCAGCAAGCAAAGTCATGTCATCTGCATATCACAAGTTGTCAGTGAGTCTTCCTCCAATTCTGAAGCCCTGTTCTTCTTCATATAGTCCAGCTTCTCAGATTATTTGCTCAGCATACACACTGAATAGGTATGATGAAAGGATAAAATCTTGATGCAGACCTTTCTTGATTTTAAACCATGCTGTATCTTTTTGAACAACTGCCTCTTAGTTTACGTACAGGTTCCACAAGAACACAACTAAATGTCTGAAATTCCCATTCCTCTTAATGTATCCCTAATTCGTTTTGATCCACACAGTTGAATGCCTTTGCATAGTCAATAAAACATATATTTTCAATAAAATGTAAGATAATTCAGGTTGGTCCTTATATTTTAGAAATTTGAAATGTATAGGGAGATCATCGCAAACTGTGTAGCAGAACTGGACCTAAAGATAAGCTTTCTGTCTCCTAGACCAGGATTTGTCTCACTATATAACAGTGTCTAAAAGAGCCAGATTTCTACTACATATGGATGTGACTAATTGGCTTTTACTTCCATCAGGGTAGGAACACTGTCTGGTTTTGTCTATTGTCATATATCTAGGAATAAGCACAGCGTCTGGTACGTAGCAGGACTTCAATAAATATTTAGAAAATGAATTAACAGATTATACTGGAGGTTTCACAGCAATAATCTACCATTTTTGATGGATGTTGAATAATAGATTGCAGGAAGCGCAACGTGATCTGTGTTCTGAAGAGTCTTTCTCCATTCCATCTTCTGCTTGAAAAGATAAGACTCTCCTAATGATCAAGAAATGGGATTGGGGAAAATCTGAGTTGTAAAATAACAAGTAGATGCCCAGGCAAGGCTCTGTACATTAGTATCTACATAATAAGATAGTCTTGGTTTTTCTGCTATTATAAAGACCTTGTTTAACACGTTTAGTCATATTCTACCACGTGCAGATGGGCAAACATGCTGCACAGGTACTGACCCAATTTCTCCTGTTGAACTGCTGAACTAAGTAACCACCACTCACCCTCCCCACCCCCACATTCACAACATCAGCATTTTCTTTTTGCCTAGTGGTCTCTTCCTATAGGGAAGCGATAGTCATCTACCTTCTGCAGAAAGTTGAGGACTCCTGTTATATGACGATAAGTATGACCAACCTGGAACGTGGAAACCCGGGTGGAATAGGGGTTAAGAGCTACAGTTGCTAACCAAAAGGTCAGCAATTCGAATCTACCAGGCGCTCCTTGGAAACCCTATATGGGGCAGTTCTACTCTCCTGTAGGGTCGCTATGAGTCAGAATCAACTCAGTGGCAACAGGTTTGGTTTTTTTCATAAGGGATATGGTTTGACATTTTCCCGGAGTCTCTAATCCAGACTGAAAGTGAGTTGTATTCACTTTACAAGCTCGGATCTGGCCTGTTAGATTATACTTTCCTGTCACCTGGTTCTTTGCAATTGCCACATAAATGGGATTTTAGCATTTATGTGATTCTTAGGCTGTCATTATCAGGCATCCTCCACCTGTAGTACTGAAGTAAGCCATTCCATCAACTCTCATAGCATCCTAAAAGTGTTCTACTGTAGAACTCACAGTGGTTACGAGTTGTTCACCCTCCAGTCTCCAAGTGAGCCTTCTTTAAAACATCGTAGACAAATAAGAATCTGCCATAGTCTTGAAGATGTCTAGTCAATTTTTCAATAATCTGTTCTGAAATAGCACAACCATTTAATTCATTCATTCACTGTTCATTCATTTATCACATATTTACTAAGGGCCTCTCATGTACCAGGAACTGTGGAGATACCATGGGAAATAGAAAAGTCCTTGACTTTATTAAACTTTTTTTGTAGAAATAGGAAACATTAATTAATTAAAAATCGGGGTCCTGAAAAAAGGAAAATCACAACACTGATAGAGAAAATAAGGCCTAAACACTTACCTTAGAGAGAGGGCTAAGGAAGCCTGGATGCAGAGCGGACACTTAGGCTGGTAAGTAAAAGGTGTGAAGAAGCTAAACTTATGGAAAATCAGGGGAGATAGGTGGACATGGTGTTTCTGGAAGAAGAAACCACATGTGCAAAAGCCCAAAGGCAAAAGGATAGAGAACTTAGTACGTACAAGGACTTATAAAATCAACGCAGCAGAGCAGAGGTCCTTAGAAGTTTAGGGTCCAAGATCTCTTTGTACTCTTCATATTCTGAGGATTTTATAGGCTTTTTGTTTATGAGGTTATAGTTATTTTATTAAAATATAAAACTGGGACATTTTTAAAGCATCTAGTTATTTATAAATAATAAAAACAATTACATGCCAATACAAGTAATATATTTTTATTTAAAAAAAAAAAACAAACCTTATTTTTCCATAACAAAGAAAAATTAGAAAAAGAAGGATTTAGTATAACAGAACACAGCTGGATTCTCACCTGCTTCGGCATTCAACATATTGCATCATATCGTTTTGGCTAATGTGTCAAGATAATCCAGCCTCACAGATGATGTGTAGTTACAAGAGGGAGGACTCACAAATCTTTTGAAAGAGGCCCAGGGATGCTCAAGGGCTCTTTGAATCCCACTTTAAGGACTGTGCTAGTAGATCATAGTGAATAAGGAGTGAGTGGTGTAAGGAAAGTCAAGAGAGGTAAGAAAGGGTCAGTTCTTATGGCACTTTGTAAAAGGGTTGAGGTTTTGGAAGTCGCCTTGTGTCATTGGAAGCCATTGAAGGATCTTAAGAGGAAAGTGGCATAACCCAAATTAATTTTTAGAAAGATCATTCTTGCTGCTGAGTGTAAAATGGATTGGAAGACAAAGGAATGAATTTGCAGAAACTGGTTAGGAATCTGTTCCTCCTAACTATGCCGGAAGGATGTGGCCCAAAGCCAAACCCATTGCCTTCAAGTGGATTCAGACTCATAGCGACCCTGTAGGTCAGAGTTGAACTGTCTCATAGGGTTTCCAAGGAACGGCCAGTAGATTCAAACTCTCGACCTTTTGGTTAGCAGCCAAGCTCTTAAGCACTGTGCCATTAGGCCTCCAGGAAGGATGTGACAGCTGCTTAAATTTATTTCTTCTTTATGTACTCTCAGAAACCCTGGTGGTGTAGTGGTTAAGTGCTACGGCTGCTAACCAAAGGGTCGGCAGTTCAAATCCACCAGGCACTCCTTGGAAACTCTATGAGGCAGTTCTACTCTATCCTATAGGGTCACTATGAGTTGGAATCAACTCAATGGCACTGGGTTTGGTTTGGTTTGGTTTATGTACTCTCTGATAGTGAACATGTTCACCTTCAGGCATGTGTAAAAGATCAGAAAATAACTTGGGCTTCCTAGGTCTTCAGTAACCAGGTACCCACCCACCCAGTGCCATCTTTCAGTAACCGGGTATCCTGGGGAAATTAAATGTCTATGTGTGGAAGGACACAACTTTGTATTTTAAGTTTACCTTGGAGGTGGATTTCAAAAATCATTATCACTCAAAGATCTATTTGACCTACTTTCATTTGACCAGCTCATTAACATTGATGAAAACTTCCCTCTAGTTGTCTTACTCTTACCATTTTCCATAAGCAATAAGCTAAGAAATAGGAGCATCTTTCCTGGACATATCCTCAGGAAAATGAAAGCCTGGACAAAAAGAGATAGGGAGGGGTTACAAAGAACATTGAATTTCCTATTAAGTTCATGCCTTGGTTTTTGTTACACCGTCTGTCTGATTCTTAATAGACCTAGTCCAGGCCCATGGGCCAGTGCTTCTTTTCCAGGCCATTTTAAATAGATTAGGAAACGTAAATGTCTATTAAAGGACATAATTTGGCAGTGAGTACTGTAAATGCTTGTACATGACTATGACCTGCATGAATTTACAATTTGTGATGAGTAGCTTCATGCATACACCCAAAGATCAGACTGAATATTGACAGTGTAGATTTCACCAATTTGAAGCACCTATATCCCTTGATCCCACATCCAAGTCAACTACATTACCAAATGGCAGAATCTTTTTTAGAACTTTAAGCCAAGCATTTTCAAATTCATATTTTGTTGTGGGGCTATCACTGTTACGATGAAATTTCAGCAGTGCTGAGGGATATGCATTTCTGTATTTAGTTCATACATAGGTATATGTGTTTTAATATAAGAGGGAAGAAAACGGGTGTGTGTGTGTATGATTTTAACGGTAAATAGTGCATTTATTTTTTAATGCGTAGGCTGTATTCAAAGATAGATAGGAATTGCAATTAAGTGTTCATATCACAATACCTAGAGGATGTTTTGAACTGAACTTTCAATATTTCAACATAAGCAAAACATATCTATGTAATATATAGTTAATTTAAATATAAGATATATGTTACAGAGAGAGAAAGGAATATTTTGGGAACCTGTTTCAGAATGCTCTTAAATCTCTTATAAAAAATTAGGAATAAAAACCAAGGACGTCCTTAGTAGGCTAAGGTTTGGGGGAATCTTGTCAGAAAAGAACAGTTTCAAAATCTTAAAGAGTAAGATAAAAAAATAAGTGGCACAGGAGTAAACGGTTGAAGTGAACGTGTGCGTGTTGAATTTAGCGAGGAATGTACTAAGCAAGCCTATTACTTTTGGAAACGTATTTTTAGCTAGCTTTCTGGTACTTGGTCCCTCCCTTTCCTTCTAAAAATATTTTTGATTCCCTCGAGTGTTTTCCCCCCTCTGCCACTCACCTAATCAGTTAGTCCCTGTTTCTTTTCTTTGGGGGCTATGCTGGTTTCCTCTTTTTGCAGTTCATCAATACAAAACTGATTTGAAGCTGAGCCGTATAATAATCAGCCTTTCAGCAGCCAGGCTTGACACTTGCCTTGTAATTAAGGCCTGATGGTTGTGTTGATGGCAAATGAAAGAAAATGGCTTTGTTCTCAATTCCAGAGGCTTGATTGCTGGTTCTCGTTCTCACCTGAATTCGACCCATTCTGCATTGTGCACGTGATTGCTGGAGTGTGAGTAATTGCAGCCCTGGCAGATGACATTTTCATGAAACACACTCTGTACGTACTGCTCCGGAGGGGATTGACAGAATTTATAGCTGGGGAGGCTCATCAAACATGGATTTAGGAAATGCCTGTGTGAAAAGTGGGAGCCCACAACCAAATATCATAGCTTCTCTTTTGACATTTGCTTTTACATAAAGGACTAGCGCCTGCAACCTACGTTACCTTATGTCTGCAATCCACAAACAGACCAGATTTTGTGATTACAAATCGCGATTTTGATTCATTAAGGTCAGGTTTGGGTAACACCTCTTTTAAAAACGGCTTTTTTCTTTGTTTCTCAAAGGTGGGGGATCAGAAGCAAATAAAAATTAAAAGGGACTTTTCTTTGGGAGATGATGTAGTATATTTTGTCTATAAAATGTATAGCTTAAAAATGGATATAAATTTGATATCTTATTCAAATTGTATTAAACATAAAGTAGTAGAACTCAGTTTTGAAAGGGACATTTTAATCACTGTTGCTGTTGTTAGGTGCTGTCGAGTCGGCTCTGACCCATAGTGAACCCATGCACAACAGAACGAAACACTGCATGGTCCTGTGCCACCCTCACAATTGTTATGCTTGAGCTCGTTCTTGCAGGCATAACAACAATTGTGAGGCTGGCCCAAGACCATCATCCCAAAAAGACCATCATAGACTTGTCTAATTTAGATTTGTAATGGCCATGAAGATCATCTAGTTGAATTTGTTATTGATGCATGTAAAGATATGCCTACAGAGGTGGGACATTCGTCCATGATTGTAATGTTCATAAGGAACAGAGCCATAACCAAAAACCACATTTTCTAAATGCTTCAATGAGCTCCCTCTACAGCATCATGCTGGATCCTCAAACAATGTAAACAATTGTCCCAGACTTTATGTAGTGTTTTATTATATAAGCATCATAATTTGGCAGCTAAACTCAATTTATACTCTATTGCTCTTACTCTTATCCTGTACACCAAAAAAACAAACCCATTGTCATCGAGTTAATTCCAGCTCATAAACTGCAAACCCATTGCCATCGAGTCGATTCCGACTCATAGTGACCCTATAGGACAGAGTAGAACTGCCCCATAGTGTTTCCAAGGAGCACTTGGTGGATTCGAACTGCTGACCCTTTGGTCAGCCATAGCACTTAACCACTACGCCACCAGGGTTTCCTTATCATGTATAGAGAACAAATTAAATTTTTGATTCCAGATGGTTAACTTTTGTTGTTTGCACATCATCATGGAAATGTTGAATGGAATAATGGAAAGGACCAGCAGTGCTGAGATATTGGTTGGACTCAACTATGTAACCTTGGATAAGTCACTTACCCAAACCAACCAAAAGGAAAAAAAAAAAAAAAAAACTTTAAATAAGTGATAGTGCAAAGTTTTCTAATGTCTTTAATTTTTTAATTTTCATACAAATTTACTTAAAATGTCAACATTTTTAAATTGGATTTAAATATACAAGGGGAATTTAAAAATAATTACATGGAAGTATAAGGCATGATTTTTCAGTTATAAATAAGAAGATAGACACACAGAGAGATAACAGCCATTGAGTTGACTCTGACTCAAGGTGACTTTATGAACAACAGAACAAAACGTTGCCTGGGCCTGGATCATATTCACCATCATTAGCATGTTCAAGTTTATCCTTTTGGCTGTTGGTCCAGTCTAGCTCACCAAGGATCTCCTTCTCCCACGTTTGGAATGAATTTACCTTCCTTGAAGAATGGTGGACTCTTAGGCTAAGTTATGCTTTACATGTTTATCTGATTATCAGATAAACTTACTCCCATGGATGGTTTCTTTTTGCCCCATATGAGAATTATTGCAGCTTCCTACTTTTGCACAACTATGTTATTTTCTTTTGGAATTACCAGTAGGTTGATAGGAGAATAAGGCAAATCACTTTTCAAATGCCTGACTTTTTTACTTCAGAATTGTTGCTAATTATTTTAACTGAACAGTCTAAACATTCAAATGCTAGAGTGTCCACAGGTATACTATCCATTTTTGCTGAATTATTTTGGCAGAAAGATCATTGTTACAGGTTGACTTTACTACATTTAAGTTATACACCTTTTTATCAGTACAAAAAAAAGAGCAAAGTGAATAATTTAAACTGTAGACACTAATGCTAATTCATAATGCTTTTACAATATGTCAGAATTGGAATTGAAGAGTTTAATTGTTAATGGGTAGAATATAACAATTTTTTATTATAGATATTTGATTTTGTGATATTTATATAAAATTGCGTGAAATGTTAATTATTTTAGAAACAAGAAAAGATCCAAGGAATCTTCATTTACAAGAATGAATTTTATGAGCCGTAGAGTGAGAATGTAAATTTCATGCTGACATGTCAAGAGTCATCCAGTTACTATTGTATAGAAGCTTTTTCTTCTATATGCATATGACAATTGTTGTTGCTGTGTGCCATCAAGTCCATTCCGACTCATAGTGGAAAGAGTAGAACTGCCCCACAGGGCTTGCAAGGAGCAGCTGGTGGATTCAAACTGCCAACCTTTTTGTTAGCAGCCAAGCTCTTAACCACTTCACCACCAGGGCTTGGCATGATGATAAAAAAAAAAAAAATTAGGAACTTAATTCCAAGATAGGTTCATGAAATTTTCCACATTATGTGTTCATCAAGATCTATATTTGTTTGGTGTTATGCACAATAACTTGGCTTTGAAGAACGATGAAAAACACAACAAAACAGCAGTGCACCTAACCAGTTAAGAAATGTGACATTCACTATGGCCTAAAGTTGATCACTTTTACATGCAGATACCAACAGAATGAATATATTTGTTTGCACACAGTACAATTTATTGGGAGTCATTCAAGTTTTTATTAAAAAAAAAAAAAAGACAACCTGTCACCATCAAGTGGATTCCAACTCATGGCAATCCTATAGGACAGAGTAGAACTGTCCCATAGGGTTTCCAAGGCTGTGAGTCTTTACTGAAGCAGACTGCGACAGAGTAGAACTGTCCCATAGGGTTTCCAAGGCTCTAAGTCCTTACTGAAGCAGACTACCACATCTCTCTCCCTCAGAGCAGCAGGTGTGTTCAAAATGCTGTCCTTTCAGTTAGCATCCCAGCGCTTTCACTGCTGTGCCACCAGGACTCCTCCAAGTTTGTATAATACTATCAAAACACAAGGAAATTTTTAAAAACTCACAGTGACCAGCTAGTAATATTTTAATTAAGTAGTACATAGATATATTAACTGTGCATTTAAAATGTTCTGATCCCTACTTACCTTCAATCCTTTTTGCTATTGTTATTTTTTAAAGATTGGCCCTTTTGTAAAGAGGCAATAGAACAACATATTAGTGAAATGTTTATTGAACACAAAGTAAAAGTGGTTATCGGATGCTTATGAAATAGTCCTTGACTATGTAATAGAAATGCTTACAGTATGGCAGGCGCTTTCTAAATACTTGAGCTATGTGACCTCGATTAATTCTTCAACAACTCTTTGAGGTAGATATAATTATTAATACCATCCCTTTTTCACATATGGCAAAACTGGAACACAAAGAGGTGGAAAGTCTTACCCCAAATCACAGAGTTAGTGATAGAACGGGGCTTTGACCCCAATGTGTCTGTTTCCACAGCCTCACACGAAAGCAGAGCCGTGGCATCCCGTAGCTGGATCTCATCGTGATCCCTGTAAACCTCAAGTCCCATGGATTGCACAGGGAAATGTGAGCAGCAATCACTGATTCAGTCCAGGAGTTCTCTTTCCCGAAATTAAAGCTAACGTACGGGGGATTTATCATCACAGGAAGAGAGCCAGAGATTTTCTCCCCATCTCCGAGAAAAATACCTGCCTAAGCCCTGGGTCTCATGTAGGGTCGCTACGAGTTGGAATCGACTTGATGGCAATGGATTTTTTTTTTTTTTTTGGTTTTAAACCTGGGTGCTACAAACTGCTAAGCTGCTACCGTTAAGCTGAAGATGGGTGGTTCTGTCCACCCAGAGGCACTTCGGACGCAATCCTGGTGAGCCACCTCTGAAAAGTCAGCTGTTGACACAGTTCTAGTCTGACAAGGATGGGGTCACCCTGAGTCAGAATCGACTTCACGGCAACTGGTTAGGTTTAACTGCTCTAGGGGTGGCCTCCTCGGTGAGTTCTGCTTCTCGTTAGGCCAATGTCTGCCCCGTAGGTATGCAGGGAAGGTTCAGGCCAGGGGAGGAATCTGGATGTCACGTTGCTTAGAAGAAGGTTTTGTCTGTGTCTAGATGACTGGGAAATGGGCAAATTGGCGTGTGGGATATGTTTGTCTGGAGGTTTTTTATCAATAATGTCATCCTATGAAACAATCTCAAATTTTTAAAAGTTTAAAAAAATACTACTTTGCCACACAAACTAGCCATTTTTAAGTTTACAATTTAAAATTTGCCTTTGCATAAAAAATAAACATAAATGGTGTGGAATCACTAAAGCACTTCTTCCCATATTCCTTCCTGGCCATTACTGGTAACACTGAGGCCTCTTTCATTCCATAATCTGTGTGTTCATGCTCTCTTATGTTTTGTTGTGCTTTGCACTCACAATTCCTTCTCAACACTTCCATGCATTAACACTGAATGTATATTTATCATTTTGTTAATCATTGTTAGGAATTATATATTTTGACAATATTAAAACATCATGATTTATTAGCAATTCTCCTACAGATAGATTTTAGCAATTTTTTCCAATTTTCAGAATTGTTAACAGGCTCGGCGTGAATCAAATTGTTCCGATAAAGGCCCTCTTCTTCCTCTCTCCCTCCCTCCCGTCTTTCTTTCTTTCCCAAAAAGTAACATCATTAGGCAAATATATACTATTGACACAAATTTTAAAATTGATCAAAAAATGGCTTGGGTCATCGTTCTCACGAGAACTGAAACATTCACAGTCTTACTCACTGCGCACATTCTGCCCTGTAGTAAATGCTCACAGGCTTTTTGTTTTCTGTTTGTTCTCTTTTTCATTTCCCTATTTTCTTTTTTGTGGGTTACCTGAACAGTTTTTTAGAATTCCATTTTTATTTAACTATAGTGTATTTTGACGGTATCTCGTCATATAGCTTTTTTAATGGTTACTCTAGGTACTGCATCGTATATCCATAACTATCACATTTTTCTGTTGTACATAGGGTCACTATGAGTTGGAACCGACTCGAGGGCACCTAACAACAACAGCATTACAGTCTAGTGGTGTAGACATTTTACCAGTTTGAGTGAAGCGTAGAAATCGTACTCATTTTTACATCTCTTTACCCTCCTCCATTTATAACATAATTTACTTAAATATTTCCACTACCTACATTGTCACATTGAGAACCTTCTTACCTTTTCTTTATCTCATGGGGCCATCAAGTATAGTATACTGATTTCAAAAATTCAAAATATTTTCCTCTTTCAAGCATTGTAACAGGAAGGATTTTCTTTTTGATTGTTACCAGAGCCATAAAAACAAAACAAACCCGACTCACAGCAACCCTATAAGACAGGGTAGAACTGCCCCATAGAGTATCCAAGGAGTGCCTGGTGGGCTCGAACTGCCAACCTTTTGGTTAGTAGCTGCAGCTCTTGACCACTGCGCTACCAGGGTTTCCTAGGAAACATAAGGAAACATTAGATGCCTGGAAATCTAAGGCATCTCTTGTCCTACATGTGAACGACACAGACCCCGCCTAGTAAACTCTCCCAGGCAAGACGGTAAAATAGACAGTTTGTTTCTTTGGCATTTTCTCACCTCCTCTGCTGTGGTGTTTCCTCCAAACAGCCTCACACTCTCTTCTCTCCTCCTGTCACATTCCCGGTTCTGTTCCCACATGGCCATACTCTTAGCTGGCTTTCGTCTTCCTCCACAAATACATAAGCCAAGCTTGCCATTCCTCGTGCTTTAGTTCACTCCTTGTATCTCTCACAGGGGCTTTTTACTGCATTTGGTTCATCCCCGTCCACCATGTCCCCACAGTTACCTAAGACATAAACCTGATCCTATCATCCTCCTGTAGGAAAACCTGTAATGGTTTCCCACGTGAACAGAATGAAACTGAAACTCCCCACAGGAGTTTATTATCCAAATATGCTGTTCACTTTCATTGCTACGTGTACGGTCTCCTGTCCCTGAAATTCCCTCTGTACCTTATCTCATGAAGAAAGGAAGTACTCATAGCTTAGATGTGCATGCTCCTGCAAGCCTTCCCTCAATCCCATGGCTCAACTAGTTCGCTTCTTTGGTGATCCCGAAGCACCCTGTGCGTGCCTTTGTTGTGGCATTGCTGACTTAGAATGTAAACATTTGTTTGTGTGCTTTTCTCTCGTCTTCTCCGAGTCTAGCCTCTCCGCCTAGGGGCTGTGGCTTATTTGTCTCTTTATCTCTGCTACCTGCCACTGTGGGCTGAGCTGGGAGTGCAGTGCCCTTTCATGGTGTTTTGGTAGAGATCTAGACGTTCCCAGGCAGTGCCCTTTCCATCACTCCTCCTTGCCCAAAGGCTCCTAAGGAAGGTACACAACATGAGCTGTAGCCAAATGGAAAACAGAACATGCCTCTGTTATCAGCTGCAAAAGAATGACTATGCCGTGATATCGTGATTTGATAAATACGGGCATCAATAGGCTTCTAAGTCTCGATCTCTCCTAAATTCTAAAGCCAAATCATTGCAGTTGCTACCCTCTAGCTTTTTCCTTTGTGGAAAAGAGAGACATTGAAGATGAGTATGAGTGTGTGTGTGTGTGTGTGTGTGTGTGTATGTGAAAGACAGAGAGAAGAGAGGGGATAGCTGATCCACACCATGGAACAACGGGCCTAACTCAACTAGCCTCCCAGCTGCATGGGAGACAAATATCTTTTGAATGAATAGTGACTTAAAGAATGAGCTCTCCAAGGATTATCAGCATTTTATAAAGACAAATTCTTGAAAAAAATTTCATCCTCAAAACAATGAATTTCTAATATAAAGATTTTAAGCCTTGACGTAGGTACTGGTTTAGATATCTGACTGAGGGCCTTTTCTAAAGTCTTCAAATCACGTCAGAAAGTCAGATATCTTCAGGACTTTTCAGATGAAGCCCTCGTATTCCACTTCTCCTTTGTCATAGTTCCCAAAGGTACAAGTAGAGTCATATTTGGTGATGTAGTAATTTTTTACTCCTGATATTTCTTACATACGGTGCTTGGGAGGCGACTTGATATGGTGGAAATTTGTAAGTGGATATTCAAGAAAGCCGAGTTCTAATCTCAGCTATATGACCCTGGGCAAGTTACCTTTTCAGAAAATCAGTTTTCTCTTTGACAGTAGGGTCAAGAACAGCTCACTTGCCCTACCCTCAGGATTGTTTTGAGGACCAAGTGAAACAATTCACAAGAAAACACTTTATAACACCAGAAAGTTTCTTTCTCTCACTTGGAAGGGGGTTAGTTGGAAAATACTTTTATACAGAGGGGTCTCTTCTCAGTTTGTTCCCTTCCTGAGATTTCCTTGTAAGAGAAATGGATGTAGGCTTTACAGAGCCACTGAGCACTGCCCCATCCTTGGCATTTCCTCACAGGAAGACAAAGCATTTCCACCCAGCTGACTGTCAGCACTGAAGGTCGCTAAGTGTACACATGCTCCTTATTGTTAGAGCATTCAAGTTGGCAAGTGTGGCCTTGGTTTAAGTAAAAGTAATAGCATATTTAATTCAGACTACAATCATAGCCCTTGAAAGACAGTAATTTATGTCCATTTTAAGAGGAGGGCTTGTTCCTACAGTTCTGGTTTTCTGCTGAAGGATTCCTTGCAGATTTGGTGGAGTTCACTGAGCAGTCAGCAGCACAGGCTTCCAAGGAAGCTGCTGTGTCTGGGAAACAAAAAGAGTTAGAAATAGCCTTGCGAGTGTGAGTGCATGTAACCACACAGGTGTACACACGCCCTCATGCCCCCACATATACTGTGATGATGCATCTACATCAAGTTATGGTCCCTTGTCACGTGCCCTCACTCTTAAGACAGCACAGTTGATTCAAATAGTTCTGTGCTATGCCCTTTCTTTTCCTGACACAGGTTGCTGGCTTTCCTTTGTAAAATGATTTATATATCTTTAATTGATCAGTATATATTTAGGGGTACATTTGCTATGAATTGGCATTGACTTGATGGCAATGGATATGGGTTTTTTTTGCTTTTGGTTTTAACATGTTTTTTAGGAGTCCCTGCATGGTGCGAAGAGTTAATGCCTCTGGCTGCTAACTGAAAGGTTGAAGGTTCGAGTCTACCCAAAGATGCATGGAAAGCAAGCAATCGGCTTCCAAAAAATCAAACTTTGAAAACCCTATGGAGCACAATTCTACTCTGACGTACATGGGGTCGCCATGAGTCAGGCTCAACTCAACAACAACAGGGTTTTTGTTGGTGGTGGTTGTTCATTTTTTTTAATATGTGCTAAGTACTGCGCTAGGTACTACAAGGTATCTTTATAATTCAAGAATAGTAAACATCTTATGTATTGTCCAGGAACTTACAGTCTAGTTTGGAAGGCTGTACGTAAATGTATTATTTAATTCATTCATTTAACAAATCTCCTCTCTCCTGGCCCCTGGTGATACAAAGATGAATAGATACAATACCTGCCTTCAAGATTTTTACCATTTTTTGCAGCAATAACAACAGCAGCAAAAATGAGAAAATAATTGAAGAGTTGGCTAGCTATGTTAGATGGGATGTTAACGCTATCAATGTGCATGGTTTATGATCATATGAATGGGTCAGCTACAGAGTCACTATCATAAGTCAGAGAAACATAGCCTCGTACTGAGGGTTGGAGTGGTCTGGAAAGTCTCTGCATAGATAAATGGTGGGGTTTCAGAGGAGCCTTCGTGGCTCAGTGGTTAAGAGCTACAACTGCTAACCAAGAGGTCAGTGGTTCAAAACCACCAGGCACTCTTTGGAAACTGTATGGAGTAGTTCTACTCTGTCCTATAGGGTTGCTATGAGTTGGAATCGACTCGACAGCAGTGGGTTTGGTTTTGGGTTTAGAGTTTCAGATGAAAGTGAAAAAGTCTTTGTTATATAAATAAAAAATATTTATTTATTTATTAGGGGTGAAAATAGTGAAGAAAAGTGAAAAAGTATAGTCTTTATTTTTTGAGAGACATCAAGAAAATAAAATAACTTAAGCTAAGAGGTCTTGTGAGGTAGTAATGAGACTTAAGACTTAAAAGATAACTTATAAGCTTTAGAAAGTGTTGGAAGCCAGACTAAGGAATTTTTCTCTTTTTTCAGTTCCAGCTCTGCCTCTTATAGCCCTTATTGGTTAAAGCAGTCCTCTCTGGACTTCAGTTTCCTCACCTTAAAATGAATATAATTCTTCCTACTTTACAAGTTTGTGTGTGAAATCACTCTTAACTTTAAATTGTGATACATACATAAGGGGTTGTAACAATTTTTATTATTTGTTATTGAGTGGATTTATTATTGAGTAATAATATGGCATAATAGAAGAAAAATTTTAACGATCCTTTTCACAGAGAAGGATGGACCTGAACGAGTGGGAGGAGGAAGAATAGGATAAGGAAGACAGGTAGGGAAGTTTAAGGGAATTCAGTTTAGGGGTAATTAGAAAAGAAATGAAGGCAGGCTTATGCCACTGAGTAATCTGGTTGAGATTTATATGAACACTTCCCTGTTGGAAAGTTTAATGTCAACGAGATGTGGAACTGCTTAATTCACTGGTAGACAAAGGGTACGTGCTAACCTGAAACTCTTATTGGATAGATGGAATCAGTTCAGGGACAAATTCTGCAGTTACTAGTGGTGCATATGAGAGGATTCATTACTAAAAAAAAGCTAAATTCACATTCACAAAGGCTCACAGACTAAGTAATTCCTGCAAGATGTGGATTGCAGAACCGGAAGTATTCTTAGGCGAATGCTAATTCTCGCCCCTTATAAGTCGTGTAAAAAGTTGTCCTTCCATGTGTCCTAAAGACTCAGTTTTGTGTTATTGATTAAAAAACTAATAATAATTAAAATTAATTCTTAGATTTCTCTAAAATATTTTTTGTTGGGGGTAGGGGTGGGTGAAGGAATGAGAGCTGGTACCCCTGGGACCTTGTCCTGTTCTACTACTTACTTTCCTTGTAACCTTGGCTACGTTATTTTGCTTTTCTAGATTTCACCATTCAAATTTGAAAATGAAGGGGGCAGGCTAAATAATCTTCCAGATTACTTTCAGTTGTAATATCCAATGACACCAAAAGCCATTCTATCTTGTTATGTTTATTGGTGGGGTCATGCCTTTGGTCATAAATTCTCACTCTTCATAAGTGGGTAGTAGATTTGTGTTGTTATTGTTTTGTTAGCCGGCGTACAGCAGCCATGTACAATGGAACAAAACGCTGCCTAGTCCTGCGCCATCCCTGTGATCATCTGTGGATCCGACCATTGTGAGCTGTAGGGGTTTCACTGGTTGGTTTTCATTCTCAGGCCTTTGTTCCTAATCTGTCCTAGTCTGGAAGCTCCACTGTAACCTATTCAGCATCAGAGAAACCTACAAGCCTCCACTGTGGGATGAGTGGTGACCGTGCATGGGTTATATTGTTGTCATTGTTGTTTTGTGCCGTTCAGCCAATTCCAACTCACAGTGACCCTTTATGACAGAGTACAACTGCCCATAGGTTTCCTAGCTGACCTTAATTTGATATAGACAGCCTCTCACATGCCCAGCTTGCTTACGGACTGCTTGCTGGCTCAGCATGCCTGGGAAAGGACCTAAGTGTCAAAGGCAGCCGTCTCCATTCTGACACATCATTGACTGACCTTTTTTTTTTTTTAATTGCTTCCATTTTTAATTGCCTTTTTGTTTAATCTAGGAAATTTTTTTAATGAGCTAGCATGATCTAATTGGGCCTAAATGTGATTTCCTTGAAGCGTTGTTTATTGGTGTGTGAACAGTAAGCAGATTCCAGGGCCAGTTATAAACTGCACAGCAAAGCGATATATGGTTTATGTTTCTGGGGAACTGAAGCTGCTCGCAATTACTATGTAAATGTGGAAGTATGAATTTTTTAACCTAAATATATTAATCATTTTTTACAGCAGTTGATGTTTGTAACTTTTGAAAATACTGAGAGAAGTATAAAATTGTCATTGTATTCCTTTTGTTACATAAAGCTTACATAAGTTTGCTTTGGTAATAAAATACTAAACAATTAAAAGTACTTAAGGTGAAAAACGAAAGTTTTCCTTACACCATTTCAACAATTTCTACACGTACAATTCAGTGCCATTGTTTATATTCTTCAAGTTGTGTAACTGTTTTCTCTGTCCTTTTCCAAATTAGCCTACCACCGTTAACATAAACTCGCTGCCCCCTAAGTTTCTCATCTAACCTTTCAAGATGCTGTTGTCAGTTTGATCCTACATAGATAAATCTTTGAAAGAGCATAATGCTCAAGGCAGACATACTTTAATAAGGAAGCTGTTAGGTTCCAAGCAGACTTCTAGGGAGAGTTTTGGTTTGGGGTTTAAGATTTAAAGATTATCTCAGGGCAATAGTTTTGGTGTTCATCTAGCCTCAATGGCTCCAGAAGGTCTAGATTCCATTGAGAATTTAAAATTCTGTTCTGTTTTTTCCCCTTCTGATCAGAATTTCTTCTACAGAATCTTAGATCAAAACGTTCAGTAATTATAACTGGGCGCCATCCAGTTCTTTTGGTCTCATGGCACAAGATGCTGGTATTTATACTGGCAACATTTTCTCCTCCAATTCCTAACTCTCCTTCCTGTATGACTCTAGGTGAATGCAGACCTACTGTTGTAGCTTGAGTGGCCACTTGCAAGCTTTTAAGACCCCAGGTACTACGTAATGAACTACGAAATGAGGTAGAACAGAAGCACTGAAAAACAGCACTAGGCCAGTTAACTGAGATGTCCCATGAGATCATGGCCCAAAAACAGTCTTTTAAACACCCTGCCTCATGTTTTGATGATTCTGTCTTTTCAATACGTAGACCAACTCTCATATTTTAAAAATCTGCCTTTATTGTAGATAATCTGATTCTCCCACCTATGATGATTTTTTTTATTATATATATTAAAAAAAAAATTTTTTTTAATTACTATGTTAAAATTTTTTATACATGCATCTTTGTGCATGATTGACAAACACATGTTTGGTAGGAGAGATACCAAGAACTGGAATTGTTAGGTTGAAGAGTATACACATTTTATATTTTCATCCACACTTCCATGTTCCTTACCATGGGTTGTTCCAACTTATATTCACATGAACTTGTAGGAAAGTCCTGTTTCCCACACATGTTTCCCACATACCCCATAGGCAGGGTAAAGCCTCGACTGTCCTTTCCTCTGCATCAAGAATCCTACTAGCTCTCTCTAAAAACCTTCAGTGGGATATGGGATTTCCTATTCTAGCGTTAGTGTCAAGGAGCAATTAAATGGTTGGCTTCAGATACACGTCTAAGATTGGAAATAACTAGTAATAAGAGGATAGCTAGAAGGTAGATAGTGTTTTTATAACTTTTGGTCTATACATAGCTCAAAATTATGAATTATGTACATATTATTATCTTCTCATGTTGTTAGCACGTTAGAATCAATGGTCTTTTATTTAGAGGCTTAGAATAAGGTAAAGTTCTGAGTACCAATATGCTACAGGAAACCTACGGGACATATTGGGATTGGTAAATCCATGTGTAGGAAATATACTAGATCTTCTTAATTGTCAAAAATAAATTAGAATACTATAAGTAATTGAACGCATCAGACAAATGTATAATTGATTTAGACTTTAAAACACAAAAGAAAGATGTGCACAAGAATTTTAAGATGAAAAGAAGGGTGATTTTAAAATTTGCATAGATCTCCTGATTTCCTTTTGTTTCTCTTTAAGGTATCCTCATTCATTTACATCTTCTCTTATGTATTTCTTCTTCTTTGTCTACCTTATCTTTATCTTCTGAAAATGGTCATTTTTCTTTTCTCTGAAAAACCAAAAATGGACTTGTTCTCAATTTCATTTCCAGCTGGAAGTTGAATTATCCTCTCATGAGAATTTTCTAAAAACATTGTTAGCAAAGGGATGAGCTTATTAAAATATCTCTAAATTGACATAAAAGGAAACATCATACCTTTATTCAACCAAGAACGACTGATGGAAGACCTACAATGTACTAGACAGTGAAAGCCGTTCATTCATCTCAACCCAGTCCCTGAGCAATGGGATCACACAGTCTATGAATAGTTATAGGTGGGTTGGAAAATCAAACAGAATAGCAGGAGATGCAGGTGCAAACTACAGGGAGGGCTCAGGGTGGCTAGATGTTTGCTGTAATGAAATAGTCTTCTTTGGCCAGGATTGATCCCAAGTTGATCAATGAAGCACACTGGAAAACTCTTCAAAAGCCATTTTCTCTTTTGGATGCTATTGAGACACGAGTCCAAGAAAATAAACAAAATAAAGCTCAGTAGTACTTTGGAGTCATTTGTAGAAACCTCATCGGAAAGTTGTCTGCTCGCTGAGAAGGATTTTACCTTCTCCTAACTGTGGCATGTTAGGTAGACTTTTGTCAGGCATTGGCTGATTTTTATTGTTCAGTGTCGTTAGTCTGAGGAAGAGCCTGTCAAAATATATCCCCCACTTTTTTAAACCAATCGCACACAAGGCTTTTAGGAGGGAAAAAAAAAAAAAAACCCAGCAAGAAATAAATTCCATTGTAGTTAATCCTGCAGCACTGAGTCAGATTGCCAGACAGGCACATGGATGTGTTGTGGAACGAAACTTTACTTAAAGATCTTTTTTACAACAAGAAACCTGAAGGCCATGAAGAAATGTACACAATGTTGTTGGCATTGGTGTTAGTTGACATCAAATTGGCTCCAACTCATGGCGATCTCATGCAAAACAGAATGCAAAGTTGCCTGGTCCTGTGACACCTTCATGATCATTGAGTTGGTACACTCAAGTCCATTATTGTGACCGCTCTGTATTCTGAGCCCCTTTTTTTCCAACCTACGGAGCTCACGTTCCAGCATGATATCGGACAGTATTACATAACATACTCAACATAGTGTGCTGAAGCTTGGTGCCAAAGTCAAAAGTACCAACCCAGAACCCAGTGCCGTCAAAAGTAGCCACCTGCTTTTGAGTGAGGTACATTATGGGTCAAGAATGGGTGGAGGGAAGACTGACTTCATCAGCTCCTATCATCAGAGAACATCCAGCTGCAGATGTACTCCTGGGAAAGAAATTCATTTGCATAACAATTCCTATTTCCCTTCAACCAATGTTCAATGCTATAAATGTATGCTTGCTGTTTAAGCAAAGTTAAAAAGGAGATTTGAGCAAGTTTGCCAAATGGACACGGCACACTTATTGTACACATGTTTCACTAAATAAGAATTCGTGTCAGATGCTGTTGCAAGCTTTGGGAAATTCTAGGTAAAAGCGTTTGGGATAGAAAAAGAAATACTGTAAGTGTCTTTCCCAGCCCCGTTATTGTCTAATAGAGGACTTGACATTCAGAGACGTTTAATGACTCCTAAAATATCCAATGTCCACACTGACATTGACTGAAATGAGGATGGCTAATCCAGGAACAAGGCATATGTGTGACATGTCATATAGTTAATAATAACATAGGGTCACTATGAGTCAGAATCGACTTGACAGCAATGGGTTAATAATACTTAATGAAAAGAATACTGCGTTCTTTTTTAAACCATGATGTTGTTATATCAAAATAAATAATGCCAAGTTTATATGCTAATTACCTTAGTATAGTCTGATGGAGAAGAAAATGAGACCCAGTTTCAGACAGAATAAAGAATTTCAGATAATACTGAATGGCCACTAACCACACATTCACCTGCCTCAACCTTTGTGCTGAAAATCAGTAGAGTCTCGATAAAAAATGTGCTCCTGTACTCTCTTTTCTTTCTATATCTTGGAAGGAGTTGGACTCTGAATTCTGACTTTACTGGTCAAAGAACAAGATCAAGGATAAAAGAAGAAATAGTTGTTGTCCGGGATGTGTACTCACTTCAGAATCTCGGTGGTACCGAAGTGATATGCTTGATATGAGGACGTTTGAGGGCATTTCCCTTTGTCACGTAAAAGTTAAGCATACAAATCATACTGTAAATATAGGAACAATTAACATGGAAAATCATTTCTTACATTATATATAATGTGTTTGCATGTTCGTGTGTGTATGTGTGTGTTTGTGTGTATGTGTATTTTGGGTACTGGTAGATAGAAAGAGGCCACAAAGTGTACCATTCTTAAAGGTACTCCAGCATAGATGGGTCTTTGTGGCTATAACTAAAATCCCAAGTCATAATTTAAATTAAAAGCTTCCTACGTGTAGAAATAGCACAGAATAACTCCAAACTGATAAATCTGGGCTTTGACACAAAACAAAGATTTTGACCTTGACTTTTCAGAATCATTTCAAAACATTTCTCATTTTATGTGCATATTTTTGGATTATTCCATTCTTTATGTCTTCTTGCTTTAGTATATTCTTATTAGGGGAAAGAAGAAATTGTGTTATGGTGGCATTTGATAGGCTTCCTGTGTATTTCATAGGAAATTACATGTTATCTTATTTCAAATCCCCCTTGCTAAGCACTCTGGATATTTTCTTTATGGAGTGGTAACACGCAAGAAGTCGAGTCCAGTATCTCTTAGAGGATTTATGGTAATGCTGCTGAAAGCGGCTGATCGTAAACAGCGTGGAGAGCCCCTAAGGGTCTCTTCATTTTCCTGACACGCTCCACTGCTGCCCATTAACACATAGACTCCGTTTAACGAGCGTCTCCCAATTTGGAGATCTGCACCGGAAACAACAGCTGAAGCACCCAGCTCTCTTCAGTTTCGGATTCTCTAGTTCGTCTTTTTCTTTTTTTTTTAAAACAAATGTATTGTGTCTTTTAAGTAATCTAGGTACTTCTATTTAGATTACAACAGTCAGTTGTTCCTATTACTGAGCGAAAACATCGCAGGAAACCTTGATAGAAAGCTGATAGAGTCCAACTTTACACGAATGGAGATAATTTCTTAGGCTGTTGGTTGTTGCTCTGCTAATGTAAAAGGGCCCTGACAGTGGAAAGCACTATTGCCTACAACAGGTTATATTTCATTATTAACGAATTCATGTCGTTTCCAAGAAATAGTTAAACAGCTAAAAGATTTCTCACTTATTAAGTTGTTTCTCAGTTGTGTCAAAGTATTAAAGAAAACAATACTTTTAGAAATTGGCTGGTAATTGGTCAAGAGAAATACTAAACCAAAAAAAAAAACCAAACCCACTGCTGTCAAGTGGACTCTGACTGACAGCCACCCTATAGGACAGAGTAGGACTGCCCCGTACAGTTTCCAAGGAGCACCTGGCGGATTCAAACAGCTGACCTCTTGGTTAGTAGCCGTAGCACTTAACCACTACGCCACCAGGGTTTCCATCGAAATACTAGTGCACTTCAAATCCAAGATATCTAAACTATTTTTAAAAAACCTGGATTCCCCAGTAAATTCACTAAATGTTTAAAAACATTTTCTTCTTAGCCGTTATCGGCTTTCGTATCAGTTTTTCTGAGTAAAGTCATTTACAGATTTTCTTAATGTACAGCTGCCTATCTTTAAATGTAACTCTTTGTTGTAAATACGATAGTGCAAAGGTGAGTTTTTTTTTATTTTGTTTTTTAGTTTCTCCTCTTTTCAGTTTTTTGTTTTACTGTTGTTGTTGATGCTTTATCCTTTAGAAAATGAACTCGAAGGAGAACTGGTGAAATCGCAGGGAGCGAGCATCGTTGAACACTGACAGACTGAGAGAGAAAATCCGACAAAGAGTGACTACCGGGCGCAGGAGTTCAGGTACCTGCCTCTACCAGCACTCTCTAGAGGTTATTGACGGGGTTCGTTTCCCCCAGGGTTTTTCCCATTTGATGCTCTGAGTAACTACTCTGATCTTAGCTGCCTGGTGCTTCATGGTTTCAGGGAGGCAGTTAAAAGTTCTGTTGTGTATCCTCCCCAAACAAACAATTCATGCTAACGGGGCCATTTGCAGTTCAATTAGATGATGCATACATTGTTCTCGCTACTAAAGTTATATAGGGCAGGAATGAATGCACACACAACTGTGTTGTTGTGAGGGGTTCTCAGGGTTGCCAAAGGGAAGAAGTGATAGATGGCCTTCAAATGGAAATGTTTCCTTTCAGATAATTGCAGAAACCACACTTGCTATACAAGTAACTGGTTAGTAAAGTTTACTGATTCTGGTTTTGAGGGTTTGAAGGTTTTCCGTTTTTAATATCAAACGATTGCTACCTTGGTAGCACGCTTTTTAGGGAATCTCAAGACTGAAGGTGATATGACTGTAATATGATCAAGAGCTCAGAGCGACAATGTGTCAGCTTCTGTATGGAAGACTGACGACAGAAATTGTGGTGTTATCTTCTCAATACCCACATTCAGGAGTACATTTTACACATGCTACTTTGCTGGAGAAAGATAAGAAGATTCTGATAAAATAGTAATTTCTCAGGACGCTGTGTGAAGAAAGCTCCGGCATGCCTTGTAAGGTTCACTGTGCAACGGTAATTTCTTTGTCTGCCGACTGTCCCATTTTCCCGTCTGATAACAGAGCTACCTACTACGACGTGGCAATTAGGCTCTGGGATTGTCTTCCATATGCTACAACCTTGTGGGTGTCGTGTGCTTTAAGAGCTTTATGAACTGCTGTAATAGGTCACAGTTGTTCTAATTATTTTCTCCTCTTTCTCTGAAAAATCCGTTGCACTCATTGGTTTGGTTTTGGGGAGCCATTATGGTTAATTGTACTTTTCCCTAAGTTACAAAAAAAAAAAAAAAAAAAGCTTTACATTGAGTATTAAGAAGATAATATTCTGCTTTAAAATCAGCTAAAAGTTTCTGAATTGTCAGTGTTTTATTCATCTAGGATACTGGGTTTTGTCTAATGTCATTGAGTTTTAGTAATGTTAAAGAATATTTAATGGAATATTTTATATGGGTCTCGTTTTTAAAATGGGATTTCTTGAGTTGGCATTGCTGGCATCAAGTTAAATGTTCCTTTGCATTTAAATACGGGTTATCAATGTAGTTTAATCTAAAGCATTCAAGTACAAATCACATGACCAATTTAAAAAATAAATAAATAAAAATAATCTGGTTTTGAAAGAGAAATACATGTTTACACTCGGTGAACTCGGCCTTGAATACGCTTCTTGGATGAGGCATAACGTTTGATTTTTGAAAGCTCTACATTTTCAAAATGGGTAGAACAAGTTGGGCTTGTTTAAAGAAGATGAAGAGATTTCATGATTCTAGAAGGCCCCTAGTCTTTTTCTGAATGGTTAAAGCACTCTACTGCTAAGAGAAAAGTTGGAGGTTCAAGTCCACCCAGAGGTACCTTGGAAGAAAGGCCTGGTGATCTACTTCTGAAAAATCATAGCCTTTGAAAATCCTGTGGAGCACAGTTCTACTCTGACACACAGGGGTCACCATGAGTCTGAGTTAAATGCAACTGGTTAACCTTTCTCTGTTTTGTCTTCCTTACCACTAACTTGTCTGTCCTCCGTGTCACTGGCTATGACTCCATGCAGGCCTTGGAGTAAGAAGACTATCTGTGTGTCAGAGGTGACATTAGTTACCTTTACAATCTCCAAGGGCCTCCAGCTTCAACCAGATAATAATAATGACTACAAATACTTGAGTGATTTATTTAGAGAACATTTCGCTAGTAGAATTTCATTCAATCCTCACTACCTGTCAAGCCATCTTTTGCTTTTAAAGCTTTGGTAATAATATGCACAAAAGTCAGCACAAAGGCAAAGAATTTCTACATTTACACTTTGTGATTTCTGTTGTTGTTGTTGTTGTGTAATTCATTATTTCTTCCTTTAAAGATTAGGGTTTGGCCCTCAGGGAATAATTGATATTTATTTCCAGTATGTACGTCATAAATACTTTAGTCTGTGAGTGATGAAATAATATAAATAAAACAACTAAATTTAAATTAACAAATTAGCATTACAAAATAGAAATAATAATGGATTATAATAATAGCTTCTGGGAACAAATCTCCACATGATCATCTATAAAATGACAATTTGTAAATCATGGTATTACATTGATCAGGACAGGACAACCTTCTGTAAAGGGCCAAATAGCCTGTAAAGGGCCAAACAGCATATATTTTGGGCTTTGTGGGCTATCCGGTCTCTGTAGCAACTACTCAATTCTGCCATTGTTTCATGAAAGCAGCCACAGACAACCTGTAAACGCATGGGCATGTCTATGCTGCAATAAAACTTTATTTACAAAAACAGACGGTGAGTGGATCTGGCCTGTGGGTCGTAGTTTAACAACCCATGGTATAGATCTAAATTCAGAGCTCCTAAATAGCCACAATTATTTTTGGAAAAGAAAATATAAGTCTTACTCTCTTTTCAAAATTTAGTACTTGCAAATCTCACACAATAGGGTCTAAAATTATTGTTGTTCACAGACAGGCTGCTCCACAGACAAGTCCTTTGTTGGTGCGTGAGCCAGCCAGTCAGGATGGAGCTCCAACAGAAGCTGCCACAAAGCCTGAAAGGAGGCTAGAAGGAACAGTTATGTTATCTGCAGAAGTCAGGGTAGAATCCAAGAAACTCGTAAGATTTAAAGAAGAGAAAACATTTGTACTCTTTTCAAGGCCATGTCACCCTGCCTGCCAAGAAATATAATCTTTAAATTATCCTGGAAATTGTGTGGGATATAAAATCAAATTAAAACCAATACCAAAGGGTGTTGTTACACCTGTATACACAAGGAGTTATATGTATAAAACCTCACATACCAAATGAGAACATATCCCCTAGGATAGCAAGTGGTACTAGTGTTAGTTAACAGACTCCCTGGGTGTTACAAACAGTTAAGTGCTCGACTACTAGCCGAAAGGGTGGTGGTTCGAACCCACCCCGAGGTGCCTTGGGAGATAAGCCTGGAGATCTTCTTCAGAAGGGACACAGCCTTGAAAACCTTGTGGAGCTGTTCGACTCTGTGCACATGGACTCACCATGAGTTGAAATTGATTTGATAGTGACTAACAAAAACAACAACCGTAGTGTTAGTAATTAACGTAGTAATGTAGTCACGGAGGTACTGTGCGTGGCAATCCATTTTGGTTAAGGAATCCAATTTGCTAAAACCATAATTCATGCAGTCTGTATTCCCAAATACTCTGCAACTACAAAACGGAAATACAGGGACCATGGGGAATAAAATAACCAAATACAAAAGAATAGTTTCAAATTCCATCGATTATATCTCATAAACTTGATAAAAGTGTTTGGAAAAGACCGTAATGATGTCATAGAGTATAAAATAAAGGACTATTTTATGAATACCTCAAACTTTGTATCTTATTTAAGGTGTGAATTAGTGACATAAATCAGATCGCCAAAATGCAAAACATTTATTGGCATTTTCCACTGAAATGATTTGCTACAATGTATTACCTTGAATGTGGTACTCTACACAATTTTAAATTATTTCAGAATAAATCAAAAGAGGAGAAATTGAGTACCAGAAAAATGGTAGAAACACACCCTACATGTGTGTATACCTGCCATGTCGCCTGAAGTAGTTAAGAAAAAAAAAAAAAAAAGCTCTGCTAGTCTAACAGTTTAATGCCAAGCAGAACTTTGGATAACAAAGTAGATGCAGTCAGCCAGGAGATAAACTCTAATTCCACCACAGTATTTGTGTAACTTTGGAGAATTTATTTAGCTCCTTGTGTCTGAGCCTCAGTTTTCCCATGACTTAAATGGGCATAATGATCTTTTCATAACAGGACAGTTTTAAGGATTAAAGGAGCTACAGTTGTCGATGTTAGTGACTGTTGAGTTGATTCCAATTCATGGCGACCCCATGGGTACAAAGTAGAGCTTCTCCACAGGATTCTCAAGTACTAAGTGTAGTCTTTGAAACACAGAAGACCCTTAGTAAATGTTTACGCTAGTAGGAAAGAGATTCAGGTCTTCGTTACAATGGTAAGATGAGGAAGTGCGTTAGAACCTACGCTGCAATTTTAGAATTTAAGGTAGCTGTGTTGTTCTTGGAAACCCTGGTGGCATAGTGGTTAAGTGCTATGGCAGCTAACCAAAAGGTTGGCAGTTTGAATCCACCAGGCACTCCTTGGGAACTCTATGGGGCAGTTCTACTCTGTCCTATAAGGTTGCTATGAGTCGGAATTGACTCAACAGCAATGGTTTGTTTTTTTTTTTTTTTTTTAGTGCTGTTCTTGGAATGGGCATCAGACTGCCTTTAAATATCAGACAGAGGTAACCCTAATTTCCTCCAAAACTGCAGCTACCTGAGTAAAGAAATCACCAACTGGATCATGGATCACCTAGCTCTGGACCTGGGGTGGGGACAGGGGGAGTTAGCATTAGAAAGGCTTAAGGTGGATCTGGCTTGCTCAAGTTCTCAGAAAAAGATTGGCACAACCAATTGTTGTGCCTTGGTTGGCTGTTTGTAAGCTTTTAAGACCCCAGGCACTACACAGTGAACTAGGAGGCAGAACAGAAGCACTAAACATGTTATTAGGCCAATGAACTGGGATATCCCGTAAAACCATGTGCCTAAACTTCCAAACCAAGGATCCAAATTCCATGAGGTGTTTGGTTGTATAAAATCAGCCTCAGCAGCTTTGTTGTTGTTGTTGTTGCAAATATATCTATCACACAACTTTTGCCAATTCAGCTTTTTTATCCATTCATATATATAATCTTAGGCCTACACCATTCAACATCTTCTTTACCGGGAACCTCCTTGAATGCCCAGTTGTGCTATTTTGTTGTGGTGGCCCCAGACCATGCTGCAAGTTGCCAAATCGTAAATCTACAAACAGTAATCCCACTCATTTGAGGTCACCCATTTTTCTGAGTGTTCCTAACCTGATGTTTCTTACTGGCTACAAGTAGAGAGAGAAAATTTAATCTATATCTAAGTAAGTGAATGCTTATTTTCCTGTTTTTTTTTTAATAAAATACATACTTAAAATGAATTATTGAAGTTATTATCATACACTTAAGTGTATCATTTCGTATACCTAACACATTTTTTATGCCAGATATTGTAGATACAAAAGTGGAATTATAGAATCCTGCCTCGAAGCTGTTCATGTTTAACTATTTCATTGGGAGGCACACATACCAAGGAATAAATAAACAACCCCACACTGTAAAAAGACCTGTAAGAGTGGAATGTATCAAGTAGTAAAGTATACTAGGCCCGAAAAGGAGGGGAATCTAACCGTGTCTGGAGAAAGCATCTAAGCGTCTTGGAAAATTAACTCCTGGGCTGAGACTCCAAGGATTCCTACGGGTTTTCAAACAGACAGGGGTATTTCAGACACAAGAACTAGCATCTGAAAAGGAGTCTGTGAAGTTTAAGAGTGGGAAGCAGGAGTGGAGGGTAGGTGAGGCGCTAAGAAGTTTCCTTTAAGTTCTGTAGACAGCGAGGGGCTACTGGTGACTTTAAGCCAGAGAAAGACATGGTCAAACTTTCCTTTTCCAAAGATGGTGTGAAGGATGGATTGGAGGAGCTAAAACTAGAGGCAGAGAGGCCAGTAGGGGACTGTTGAAATAGTCCAGGAGAGAGTTGTGAAAGGCCTCAACTAGTATAACCCACTGCTGTCGAGTCGATTCTGACTCATAGCAACCCTATAGGACAGAGTAGAACTGCCCGATAGAGTTTCCAAGGAGCACCTAGCGGATTTGAACTGCCGACCTCTTGGTTAGCAGCCGTGGCACTTAACCACTGCACCACCAGGGTTTCCTCAACTAGTATAGGGTATGGGATAAAAAAGGTTAAGGTGGATGTGAAGGCCCTAACACCATCACACTGGTTTTCAAATCAAAAAGAAATGTAGACTTTGTAATGAATTCAATTGGGAGGAATAATTGTAGAATAGTTAATAGCACAGCCCTTGAAAACAGAAAGACGTACAATATTGCAGAAGTCATACATTCAATCTCCCTGAACCTCAATTTTTTTCATCTGTAAAATAGGGGGAATGATTTCCACTTCATGGGTTTGTTGAGGATTACGTAAAATAATGCATATAAAACATATGGCACCGTGACTAGCACATAGCTCAAGCTCTTCAAATTATATTTACTGTTATTATTATTCACAAAAAACTAAGACATATTTGCTTTCCCGTAAAAGAATAAGGCAGAAGTAATCTGATTCGCATGAATGTTATGCTTTATGCTGTTCAAATCAAAGCACTTACTATATAGCTGCATAAAAAAAGACCCTTCGATGTACTGATGTAGAAAGATTTCAAGGATATTGTCTTAAAGAAAAAAGCAAGATGAGTAAGAGAAGCAAAAAATATGAATACATGCACACATACGTTCTTGTATTTTCATGAAAAAATTCTAAAAGGTTAAACAAGAAGCTAACAAAATTGTTTATGTGTGTGGAAACTGGGGAGAAAAAGAATATTGAGAGGAAGTAATTTAAACTGATTTTATTCATTCATTTATTCATATGTTCATGTATTTCTGAGCCATGTAAATGTATTTCTTATTAAAAAATTAAATTATAAAATGGTAAAAGAGTTCTTTTAAATAACATCTGATTTGTTCTCCCAGCCCCCTTGTGTTATATAGAAAAGGCATTTTGAATTCTGTGTTACAAAGGAGGAAACTGAGGTTCAGTACATTTAAATAACTTGACCAAGTCACGCAGCTAGAATGACAACTCTTGATTTGAATTCTGGTTCTGAAATTCACCTGTTGCCAACATTCTCTCTTCTTATGATGCATATGGCAATGCTATCAGAATTGTATTGATGTTATTATTGGTGTACGTAAATATTATTTGATAGACATGACTGGGATTGGAGATAAGAGTTAAGGAGGAAATAAATAAAAATGGTGATGATGGGGGGAGGGGGAAGGAGAACCAAAAGATGTTGTTTGAAAAGGGTTTCTTATTTAACAAAGCAGGGAGAGAGCAGGGGAAGAAGGGTGAGGAAGAAAGGAAGGGAAGGAGGGAGGGAGAGAGGGAGGGAAGGAAAAAAGGAAGGAGGAAAACTGGGAGAAGCTCAGGGAAGGAGGGAGGGAGAAACAACCATGGAACTATGGGAAGAAATAAGGAAAGGAGAGGCGACATGAAGGAAAGAAGGGAGAGAAATTACATTACCAGATTCCAGGTTAACAATGTATACATAATAAGCACAATTACCTTTTAATAGCTTTATTTTTTCCTGTAGCTCTTACAATCTTTCATGTATGAGTTTCTCTCTAAAATCTTCTAATTTAAAATTTGTTTTACAAAATGTAAAATGGGAAATCATACCATTGTTTATTCACTTATTAGGTAATAGAGTTGTAATTTAAAGACCAAGGTAACAAAGTTATTAAAAAGAAATATTTTCTAATATAACATTGAAGATATCATTATGAGAATTTTTTTTTTTTTTTTTTTTTTTTTTTTGGTTATCAGGCAATCATAGAAGAAATTCATTAAAAGAATAAGGGAAAAGTAAACATATCTTAGCTACCAAAGACTACATCAAAACAGCTACAAAGAACATTTTTTTGGACAAATGGGGAAATGTGAATACGGACATATTGAATGAAGTGATTGAAATAATTTTGTTTCTTTTTTGTTAAAAATGATACTTAGGTTATGTCAGAAAATGTCTTTTTCTTAGGAGATAAATGCTAAAATATTAAGGTATGAATGGTCATGGTGTAGGCAACGTACTTTCAAAGGCTGAGAAATTGTGTGTGTGTGTGTGTGTGCATGTACAGAGAGAGGAATAAGACAAATGTGTCATAATGTTAACAATTGATAGATCAAGCGAGTGAGTGTTGACTTATTCTTTCCAATTTTTTTTGTAAGATCAAAGTTTTCAAAATAAAAAGTTGGGGATGGAGGGAGGCTCCTTTGAAATTTAAGCCTCACTGTTGCAAGTTCACATCTATTCAAGAAACAATGTTGCATTATGGAGGGCATTTCTGCTAATGATTTCTTCCCATGAGAGGTGTGCAAACCCGGAAAGCCAAATCCGTTGCCATTGAGTCAATTCTGAATCATAGCAACCTTATAGGACAGAGTAGACCTGCCCCATAGGGTTTCCAAGGAGCAGCTGGTGGATTCTAACTGCCCACCTTTTGGTTAGCAACCTGAGCTCTTAACCACTGCACCACGAGGGCTCTACGAGAGGCATGCAGTGCCGTTCAGTTTGCCCTGTGTGTTTGCTCCGGACGGACTAGCTGAGCAGCAGCATCAGGAAGCTAATGGGCTGATCATGGGCTCTTCCTTCAGATTTGAATTACAGCTTGGGCGCTTTCTGATTGGCTAATCTCAGACAAGCCATTTAACAGCTCAGAACATTATTTCCTTCAATTCTAAAGTACAATAGATAATTTCACTGAACTTACTGACATAAAATGTATTAACTACCCAGCACAATCCCTGCCGTGGAATAGACGCTTGACATCTGGATGTTTCTGGAGTAAGAACTTGAGGTTTGAAACCCTTATTACTGGTGGCCTGAGGCCGGTTACTTAAGCTCTGTCCTTGTTTTCCTGGATGGCGTAATGATGATTGTGTGACCATCAGCATGATGGCAATAGCAGAACCTGTATAACTCGTGGGGTTGTTGTCAAGATTAAATAAGCTAATATTAAAAAAAAAAAAAAAAAAAGACTTTACAACAATACCTGGCACATAATGTACTCTCAATAAATGTTAACCATCTTGATAAATACTCTCTTTGTTTATTATTAGTAGATGCTCACATATTTTCTTTTACTCTGTGACTGAAACTCTAGAGTGGCTTTGGGAACAACCCTCCAGAATCTATTATTTATTTTAGAATTTCCAAACCACAAGGGCACCTCAGAAAATGCAGGGATAGTATAGTTGTGAGAGAAAGGCAGCAGAGAAACAGTTGGGATGAAGCAAGATTGGAGACTTAACCTGGAACTTTTTTTTTTCTAGGTCAGAATAGAATTATAGCATTGACAATGACGTAAGATGACAAAACCCAGTTAAAGCTTTTAGAGAGGACACTGATTAAGTTGCAGATTCAAACACTCCCTAACATTTAAGTCAGAAAATCTTGAGGACTGAATGCGAGTTCCGGTGCTCAAATAATTCCCCGCTAGTTGATGGGACTGCTGAGCAGTGAGTTTAAAACTGTCAGGAGGTTGCCTGTTACTTTTTTTGTAGCCTGGCTGCTGCCTCCAATTCTCTGTACAGCCAATGTGTGGAGGGTTGTCCCACCTTAGGATGCAGATGAAAGTGAAGTTTATATAGTTCTCTCTAGTAAAACATGAAATATGTTCCAGGGAGGTGTTGCAAAGATGTTTTCCCTCCATTCAAAGGAGGACTAAGCTGAGGTATAAAAGAGGTTCAGGAGTGAATTGAAGACAGCAGTGGGAGGTGGGGTGTGGGTAGAACATTCCAGGATGAGGGTATGGCATGAGCAAAGACTCTTAGGTGGAAGGAACTATGACCTGCTTGAGGAATTGAAAGAATCCTGGATCCTCTCTGGATGGAGCCCAGGGAGCAAAGGAGTATCGAGTAAAAGACGAGAACGGAACATCAGGAGAAGCGAGATGTGTTAAGGACGTTGGTCTTCTTCTGGAGAACACTTTGAAGCCATGAAAGAATTTTAAGCAGAGGGTTAAACAGAGATCAGATTAAAATTTCAAAGGTATTATTCTGATATGGAAACCCTGGTGGCATAGTGGATAAGTGCTACAGCTGCTAACCAAAGGGTCGGCAGTTCGAATCGGCCAGGCGCTCCTTAGAAACTCAGTGGGGCAGTTCTACTCCATCCTAAAGGGTCTCTATGAGTCAGAATCGACTCGAGGGCACTGGGTTTGGGTATTCTGACATAGTATGAGAAATAGATTGGAGAAGGAAACATTTAGGTATAGAGAAGTCTACGGGACAGGTTAATGCTTGGGTCCAGGCAAAATGTCCTATTCTCCTGACCTGGCATGGTGGTGTAGGAAGTGGAGGAGAATGGGTAGATATGAGGTATTTTTAGGAAATAAGCTGATGGTACATATGGAAATTTGTATATTATGAGGTTAGAGAAATGAACTTACCATTTACATTGGCTTGAACAACAGAACGCATAAAAAGTTTTATGAATTTAATTGTAACTGTCAGAATCAGAAATAAAAACCATATTCTATACTTCTTTTGCTATCTAAGAATCCAGAACAGGGTCTCTTCCTTCTCATTTTGGATTCATATGCCCCATGATACTTGGCAGTGTGTGTAAGATAGTTCACAAAGGCACAAGCTAACCTTACTGCATCCATTTTTCTTAAAGATTTATTTCTCAATCATTCATTTGAAATTACAGATATGGAGTAGAACTCAGAAGTTGCTTTACCAATTAAGTAAAAATAAAATGTCTTGTTTGGGGCTTATACTCTGAGCTCTGTTGCCAATATCCCAGGAGAACTGGTTCATTCTTTCATCAGAGATTTATCCGTGTAAAAAAATTGACAAGCATTGACTACCCCGTTATTTACCAATGAGGAAAAAGCAGCCCTGAAAACAAAGAGAATTTTCTATGGCTATTTTAAACTATTTAATCGTGACAAAGCTGTAAATGGACTATGGGTACAAGGTTCTTTAACCTATATCATGTTGCAATTACTTATACAGTGGCTGATTATTTAAAATAAACTTTAGTATAACACAATATGTAGTATGATAATTTGCATATATGAGAATGCAACTGCACTCTAAACACAGAAAATAAAAGGGGTAATTAATAAAATTTAATTTAAACAACACCTCTTGAGCAAGATCTATGAGATTTTGTGCTAGGCCTCAATTATAGGAAATTAAACAGAGCAGGGAAAGAAACAGCATTCACACACTCAGTTGTCAACAAGTCAGACATTTGGGAAACTCTGCCAGCTAGGGCCCACATAGGCAAACGGGGTAAGCAGCAAAGAGATATCACAATACGCATCGATTTTGTTCCGTAGTTGTGTAAGCCACTCTCAGTCAGACAGAATGTATAAAATAAGGCATGAGATTGGAAACAAAAGGAAACACACATGTTACTAAGAAACGATAGCCTACTGAGCATATTCAAAAGACATCAAAAAGCAAAACTACAGGAAGGAAGGAGGACAGGAAGAAAGGGAAAAAGGGACACAGTAAATAAAGACAAATAATAAGAACCTAGTTGCATGAAGAAACTAAAAAAAAAAAAAAAAGAGAGAGAGCCTGTTAATTTGCATGGCCTTGAATAGCATGACTGCATCGTTCTGTAAAATAATAATAATTATTATCTTATTTAGCCCAATTCATCAAGAAGGCTTAAATTCTGTTCACTATCCTTTGTTCAATATCCATAACAACATTATGTAAAATATATATATATATTTTAATGTGTATTGCTGTAGCAATGGAATTAAGATTGTTTTTACTAAGTATGTAATATTATCTATATAATAATATATAATATTATCTCATGTATGAGCACCAATGAACAAGACAAGAAATAAGTTTCTTTTTTCATATAGACATTATAAAATCCATACCTGATCACACTTTCTTTGTTATGTCCTCTCAATGCTTCCCTGACATGTTAAACAAAAGAATATATTTGGATGTCGGGACAGAAGAGGACCACAAAAGTGTTTTTCTACTTTGTGGTTTTTTTTTCTTTTATTTATTTATTTTTTTACTACTACAAGCAAGTGACATGAATTATATTTCATTTATCTATCTATAAAATGCTTCGTCATAAATTTACAATTAATTATTTGGTCTTATAGAAAATATGAATAACTTTAATTTGACTATGTAGTCTTAAGAGTTGCTATTCTTTGCAAATGTGAGGGTGGTAATAAGAATCACCCACACCCAAGAAGATGGAAAGGTAGCAAATTAAATTACCTCAAGCACATATCAAAGTAGAAATAATCAAAACCACCTGAGAGTGATAGGACATTTTCATTGCCTATAAAATTTATTATCACCTGTATTAATGAGGATAGATTGGACTTTTTAACAAATGGCCTCAGAAATAATCTCAGAGGCGTAACACACACACACACACAAAAGTTGTTTCTTGCTAATATCACAATCTAACAAAGGCTGGGCAGCCACCTCCATTTTGTGGCCCAGCCATCTAGAGTTTGTGGCCTTCAAGAAAGGAGAGCAGACGTGAGGATCGTGCAGGATGTTTGGGGCTATGCTAAGACATCCCATTAGCTGGGACATGTTACATTAGCCAGAAGTCAGATGCCAGATCTCGATCTAATTGCAAAGGACACTGGGAAATAGGGACTTCCCGTGTGCCCAGGAAGAGGAAGTGGTGTAGATGGCAAACAGCACTGTTTCCGTGGCCTGCCCCAATGGCAAGTGGGCAAGGCCCTAACTATTGTGGATTACCTGTTGCCATAAACATTATCCTCATTAACCCAGCTTCCCTAATTTTGATTCTGTTCTGCTCAAGTAAATTTTATTAATGCCGTCTGGCTTCCCACATAGTTCTGCCTACCAGGAAGGAGTATAATGAGCTAGGTCCTAATGCCATTTATATTCCCCTTCACATACCTATGGAAACCCTGGTGGCGTAGTGGTTAAGTGCTACAGCTGCTAACCAAAAGGTTGACAGTCCGAATCTACCAGGCGCTCCTTGGAAACCCTCTTGGGCAGTTCTACTCTGTCCTTATAGGGTCTTTATGAGTCGGGTTTGACTCGATGGCAATGGGGTTGGTTGGTTGGTTCATATATGTATAAGTTGATGCCTTTCTTTAAGCATTGATCTATGAACTTGGTGATGCCAGTCTATCCTGAGAGAGGAAGCCGTCCTTAGTATGCCTGTTTCTGAAACTATAAGCATAAGAACCTGGCCCTACAGCAGTGTTTTACCCAGAGTGCTCCCAGAACCACCTACATAGAATCACCCAGTATGCTTTCCTTCATATAGATTTCTGATCTCCGTTCAAGACCTATTAAATCAGCATTTTAGGGGCAGGGCCTAAATATGAAAGTTTTAATAAGCACCCTAGGAATTTCTATGCACATTAATGATGAGTTACTGTCTTAAACCTCAAAAAATTCACCAAAGAATGAGTTTCACCTCTGTGAAGCTCCCTGGAAGAGGGCTTCCCCACAAACAGCCCTTCTTTATTACTGTAGGCCCAGTGAGTTGGATTCTTTCATTTTATTTTTTGTTTCAGTACCTAAGACCTGAAAATTTTTATTACTTATACTTCTCTCTTTTTTTTAAATATGTTTTTGGGCTTCTTCTTCTTTGCTTTTTTAAACTTTTTTATTATGGAACATTTCAAGTATATACACAAGTAGAGGTGAACCTTCAAGTGTTCAACAAAAATAGCTAGTCTTATTTTGTCTATACCTGCACTCATCCCTCCTCCTCCATACTTGGATTATTTTGAAGCAAATCCAAGTTAATGTATATCCTCACTGAGAAATATTTCAGTATGGATTTGTAAAATATAATTTTTTAAAATAAAAACATAACCACAATATTATTATCAAACCTAAAAAAAAAAGTCTTAATAGTATCAGACATCTACAAATGGTTCACATTTCCCTGATTGTCTCATAACTTTGCTTTTATACTTGGCTTATTTGAATCTGAAGCCAAACGAGGCTCACAGCTGCATCTGACTGATAAGTGTCTTGCGTCTCTTCCTTTTCATCTATGTAGTTTTCCCTTCTTTCTCTCCTCCCATTCTTTGCAACTTACTTGTTCAGTAAACCAGTCATTTGTCATGTAGAGTTCCCCACAGTCTCTACTTTGCTTGTTTCATTCCTGTAATGTCATTAAATGTTTTCCTCTGACCCCTGTGTTTCCTACAAACTGGGAGTCAGAGGCTTAATAAGACGCAGATATGAGTTTTTGGATACCTTCCTACTGCATCACAAAGGGAAGTGTAGAATGTCTAGTTGTCATCCTTTCTGTAGTGTTATGATGGATCGATAGGTCTCCATGATGTCCAAGCTGTCAGCCTGATACAGCTGTTTATTAACAGGTCACCCATCAACCTTTCCACCTAACGGTTTTAGCAGTTAATGATGCTCGTTAGCTAGACCCACAATTTCATTGGGGTTACAAAGTGATAGTCTATCGTCCCTTCTTCATTTATTAGCTGGAATACGTCTATAAAGAAAACTTCCTTTCATCAACTATTTGTTTCCTTTTCCATAAGCAAGCAAGATAAATGTTCCTTTCCCTTTACTGATCTTCAGGATAATGATCTCCCGCCTCTTTTGATGTGGAGTGTTGTTGTTGTTAGGTGCCATTGAGTCAGTTCTGACTCATAGAGACCCTATGTACAACAGAACGAAACACTGCCCTGTCCTGTGCCATCCTCCCAAGAGAGTGAAACACTGTCTGGTCCTATACCATCCTCCCACTCATTGCTGTGTTTGAGCCCGTTGTTTAGCCACTATGTCAATTCATCTTATTGAGGGTCTTCCTCTTTTTCGCTGACCCGCTACCTTACCAAACATGATGCCCTTCTCCAGGGACTGGCCACTCCTAATAACATGTCCAGAGTATGTGAGAAGACGTCTCCCCATCCTTGCTTCCAGGGAGCACTCTGGCAGTACCTCTCCTAAGACAGACTCATTCCTTCTTCTGGCAGTCTGTGGTATATTCACTATTCTTCTTTGGTCTTCCTTATTCATTGTCCAGCTTTCCCATGGACATAAGGCAAATGAAAATGTCATGGCTTGGGTCATGATGTGGACTATGAACCCTAAAAAGAATAAAGCATTATTAGGTGAAATTTTTTTCCTGTTGTCTCCTGAGTTTCTGTTTTGTTTGCAAAACCTACAGGCTTTCCTACTTATAAACCTTTAACAATGATAATAAAAACAAGAACTAACATTTATTGAGTATTAAAGCTGATTATGTTTTATGTGGTAAGAGCTATGCATGTATTTATATCAGCTAAAATTCTCAACAAGCCCTGAGGTGGTAACTATTGTATTCTCCATCTGTGGATGATAACACTGAAACACAGAAAGGGTTGCCTGTTATCCATGGTCCAAAGCTGGTAAGCAGCAACGTTTGGGTTCTGTATCAGATAGTCCAACTCCGACGCTCAAGCCCAGCTCTGGGTACTTTTGGTTCTGAACTTACCAATAGCTTATTGCATATTCCTGTGGGTAAGGAGGGAAAGAAGGAAAAATAACAGACAGAAGAGTATTCCAAAAGAAATGCATGTTATCAATAATTTAATATAAAGCAAGTAGGTAATTAAGGTGACAGAATAAGGGTTTTTTCAGGTCATCTCATTGGTTTGAGGTGAAGGTTGCCCTGGGGTTTTCAATAGCCAGGAGTTGCTAATGGCTTTTCTGTCCTTTTATGAGAAAATCTTTAATCTCACAGCTGTGACTGGGGAATAAATGCCCACTCACTAAAGCTTCCCATGCTGGTATTAATTGCCAGCTTCGTTGGAGGCTTCATCACAGGCACATGGATGAGGAAGGTAACTGCCCTAAACACAGCCATTTATGCTCGGCAGCACCTTCTTTCATGCTACTGAACGTGTGTGATCTGGTAAGGGATGCTGGGCTTTGGAATCGATGCCATACCTGTTGTGTGATAATTAAAGGGAGTTTCCAAAGCCTTCCATTCAATGCCGTTCACCACCATTTAATGCACACCTGTGCACCTCATTAAAACACACCTTTGGGGTGTAAAAGAATATCTATCCAGCATAGGTACCTACAAGTCTAGAGCATCTGAAGAAACTCTGAATATTGGACTCTTGAAACTAATTTAAAAGTCAGCAATTCCCATGAGGACTCCATACAGTCTAGTTACCTTCCTCCCCTCATTTTTAGCTCAGACTAAAATACAGGTCCATTATCACCATTCTGATAACCTTCCCGCTTCACTGAGCGCTTCACTGGGAGAAAATCTTGGCTTTGCCTGACCTCCAAGACCTCATTAGCACGAGAGGTCTCTGGAGTTCTTCAACCGTCTCTGCTCTGGCCGTTGGCTATTGTTCATTTGAGACAAGAGCAGGTGAGCTCCTTCTTTATTATGACAAAATAAGAAGTTCTTTAGACATCAAAGGTTCTCGATTTATTTTCCTTCACACCAGTCACAAGACAACAGGTAAAAACAGTAGGGTGCTCTATAGGTAAGTGAACAAATGGCTGGTTAAGCCCTAGGAGTCCTTCCACATCAGAGATGTCCTTATTGTGCCCCATGTACCTTTCAGTGTGGGAGAAGGCTCTAAGTTCACCCTGCTCCATCAACTTGTCCTGAAGACAGCTCATGAATCTTTGTTACTATTGGCCTATGTATGCCCCCATGTCAATATTAATGGCGTTAAATCTAGAGCATGTGTGTGTGTGTGTCGTGTGTCGAGAGGGATGGAGAGGAGAAAGTGGAGCAATAACTGAATAAAGAAACCCACATGTGTGCTTATGCAAAGTGCAGTTTGATTCAGGACAGTGACCAAGCCCAGCTCAAGGCTAAGTGTAAAGAAGAAAGGACCGAGCGGCGAACGTTTTTGAAATCCCCGTGCAGGTTTTGTCAGGAGCAGCCTAGAGATGACAGCTGGGAACATGCAAATTACTGGTAGGGTGACTTGGTGCCAAACATGCTGTTTCACAACTCCCCGTGAATCTGCCAAACCTTTCCTCACAAAATTTTTTTTCTCCAGGATAAAAAGGCAGAATATCAGAAACGTTTTTTTCTTTTTTTAATCTGCCTAGCAAGAACCAAGGCCTGTGTAAATTGGAAGAGGCACTTTGTCTCAGAGATAATGCTCTACACCCATTTGCCAGGGATGCAGTGTAATCTGGGTGTGTGTGCTCGATCACCGTTTCTAGCTTGCAGGACAGATGTTACAGTAGAAAAAGGGTGCTAAGTGAACCAGAGCTTCCTGAATGCACTGCAGAATGATCGGAGCGCTTGGACTGCATCCAGAACTGTAAATTTTGCCTCCACGACGAGATCAGCTGGGGAGAACAGAGTGGAAAGGGCTGGGGACCCAGAAATAGAATAAGGAGCCAGGTGTGAAATTTCATTCAGAGTTCAGTGTGTTATTTAAATTTGAAATCTTTATGATGTTAAGCCTCTGGAGAGTTAGGCACTGTGGATCCATTGTCTGCTATCGTTAAAAGTTTAGGGAAATAAAACTGGATTTATATGGAGGAGAGACGCTGACTGCTGCAAACAAAAACCCAGAGAAAAGCCAGTGTGATAACAATTTCAGCACCAGAAAATATTTCTGTGGCAGCAGACAATTTCTTTTAAAATTAAATGAAAGCAAAGTGAAGCATCTGTGTCCTGGTAGAGAAGCAGATAAAGGTCCAAGAAGAAAAATGGCAGGTATTTTCCCCCATCGGAATACTCACGAAAACATACGCTTTTCTCTCTACGCTTTTCTCTCTTTTTCATCTGGTGTCTTTTCTCATGTGTGCAATGCACGTATCGTCCGAACTGCTCACCTGCCCCTCTGACTTTGTCCCTTAAAAAAAAAGGCATTAAAAAGTAGTGTTCTTTGTGAAAATTGTAGTAAAATTGAAACAGTGATCATTGAACCAATATTAATTTCAGGCCCTCCTGCCTTCTGCTGCTTCTCTTATAACTGACAGGAAAAAAAAAAAAAAAAAAACTTCAGAAAATTAGGTAATATTATTAAATGGGTGTTTTTGAAGCCTAGTACATGGACATAGAGCGGACCCTGGGAGAGCTGGAACTCCATGGAACTGCCTTGTTTTTCCAGGTCTCACAAGTTTTCTGCCCTTGACAGGGTGCAGTCTGACCACTTTTTTATTCCTTGTTTTAGTGGAAAATATTTGAGTTTTCCTTCTCTGACAGGTTTCCGTTTTACCCAGGTTTCTGCTTTGCCATGTTTTACTGTATTAAGTTTGCTTAATTACTTGGCAAAATTATAAATTACCTGCCATGTCCCTGTTAAACTCATGAAGCAAAATGATGCATAATAGTAATGTCTTTTATCCATAGTTGCCACTTTTCCTTTCTAAATTGCCTTCGCCTGTACTATATGATTGCATTTTATATGTTTTTAAACAATGAAATAAAACCTAAAAAAAAAAAAAACAAAGCTGGCAATTATTCTTAGGATTTTAGACAGTGGATTCATTGATCTGTTTTATCATTTTATTTTATAAAAATGTCTCTGTATTTCATGCTTCTAAATGAGTAATAAGCCACGGTCAGGGAAATGTCCTGAAAAATTGTCATGAGTGTTTCGATATATGTTTTGCCAAATCAGCTACACCATGATCAAAATTCTGTGGTGCCCAAATGGGCTTGAATGAAACCTGGGGATTTTGCCCCAGACTCATAGAAATAAATGACAAAGAAAAATTATTTTATTTTCATTATAAACCTTGACAAGGTCCAGTTAAAATGTATTTGTTTTTTCTGACTTTTCCTCAAGAACTTACTGAGGGTGATGCTGTCTCAGCAGTCTCCCCACAGTCTCGTTGTGCCAGGCCCAGGACTGGCTGCTTTGGCTTAAAGCTGGGCGATTTCCCCCCGGGTGATGCGAGGTACTCCCAGCAGCCCTGAAAACCACGCCTCTGATATTTGCCTGGTATGAGGCTAGGCAGAGCGTGTACCCTCACGATGATTCCTCCCGTTTGCTATTTAGGGACAGATAGAAAACAGAGGAAAGAAAAAAGCCCAGGATCACACTTCTTTGGTAAGGGTGGAAACACTTTAATGACTCCCAATAAATTGAGCTCAATAAACCTCTCGTCTCGTTTAATTTTTAAATTAGACTTTTAAATTTTTAAAATTCCACTTGCTCTTTAGAATTAAATGGGCTGAAGTTTACTGAAAATATTTTACAAAAAACATATAATCCTCAGGTTCTTTACATGTGCTTATGTAAACTTTTGAAACGAAATTGTTTTCTTTTTTTTTGGTCTAATAAGCATAGAAAGACTTCTTTCTTGACCGCTGTGTTACAAAGGACACCAGAAGGCAGCATTTTCAGAAAACTAGCTTTTTGTCTGGCAAGTCAGTGTGTTGCATTCTGTTATCATTTGAGGATCCTAGCTGGTAGCTGTGTTGACTTTAAGGCTAATAACTTATTTCTATTCCCAGCGTTAGGTGCTGAGACATATGTCATTTTTTAATACAGGAACAGCTCCCGAGAGAGACGGCAACTACTCCATAGCCAGGCCTCCAGATTGCTGCTGAAACTGAAACCTAGGGAGGCACCAAAATATAAACAGGGTTCAGATAACCAAAATAGACAGAACCGAGCCCATGAGCTGGAATTCAGCAATATGCTCATAAGAAATCTTCACAAGCCTGATTATTCCTAATTTTATTTTTTTATAATCTTCCCTGTCAGGACCAGTGGTATAAATAGCTACCACTTACTTTTTGTTCCCTGGGGTTCATTGGGAAGCTGCTGTCCCGTTGACAGTACGGGCTGCTGGCCGACAGGGCCCTGTGTAACAGTTTGAGAAGGACAAAACAGGTGTGTACCGCAAATGACTGTTTTTACAGGGCATTGTATGAGGTGGGGCTGAATCATTGAATTTTTGGTAGGAAAAATGTGAATTTTGAAATTTTTATTTGATACACATCTGTACCTCTGGACGCTGGGGATGGCATTTATGTTCACAAGGGGTACATATATGTACCTCTGGACTCAGAGGGTGCGGTTATGGAATGATGTATAAAACAAAAACCGTATCACCTTCCAAAAATTCAGACACACTGAATGATTCAGCATGCCCGCCGTTACTGAAAACACACAGTATCAGCAAAAAGATAAAAGAAAAAAATAGCTGGGCCCTGCAGGGGTTAAGCGGGTTTGTTATGCATTTTACAAATTCATTTTGTACTAAGAAGCAACATATTTAAAGTAATAGTATAGCTTTCATTTGTTTATTTCTATATCCAGCAGCAGATGAAAAAAGTGATCTACTGTATATTCCCAGTGGTTCACTATAAGATCCCTTGAGTTAGATATGATCTCCTTTTTATGTCTGAAGAATGTGAAGTTTCAGGGATAAGTCACATAACTGAGTCTGCATAGATGGTAAGCAGTGGAACAAGGATTTCAACTACCAGGCGCTTGAAACCAACACTCGCTGACAGGGAGAAATGGTATTGACAGTTCTGGAGTAAAGGGTTATATGAAAATAAAAACTGTAAATGTTGATATCAGAATTTAAAAGCATAGTCGTTTGGAGTTGTTATTTTTATTGTTAGCTGTCACCAAGTCGACCCCAACTCATGGTGAGCCCATGCCCAATGGGATTGGACATTTGATCCATAGGGTTTTCATTGGCTGGTTTTCAAAAGTAGATTTCCAGGCTTTCTCTTCCTAGTTCAGCTTAGTCTAGAAGCTCCACTGAAAACTGTTCAGCATCATGACAACACACAAGCCTCCAGTGAGGGTCAGGTGATAGCTATGCATGAGGTACATTGGCCAAGAATGCAACCCAGATCTCATGCATGGGACGTGAGAACTCTGCCACTGAAACACCAATGCCCCCATAAAGGGTGGCTGTTGAGAAAAGATACACGTAGCTCTAGACTGAGCCATGAGGCTATGATGGCCTAAGTAAATAAAGTAATGCCCGTAATGATGACTGTAAGTCATCAATACAAGTTTATATTGTGTTCAGTGTATTCTGTTTAATGTGCAATAAAGTTTAGAAATTGGAGACAATATTTTGACATATTGTAGTAGAAGGAGCAAGGGCTTTGGATTCAGACAGGCCTGGGTTTGAATCTTGACTTTCAGACATACTAGTTTGGACCAATTTGACTTCATGTATGTTGTAGGGGTTGTCGTGGGATTAAATGAGGTAATGTATATAGTATTCCTGGGCTAGTGCCTGACAAGTAATAGGCCCTCAGTAAGCAACAGGTGTATATAGGTAGAAAAATCTTCTCACCTATATTGCTTAGAGTAAAAAATAGCACTTCAAACGTACATGTGACTTGTGTCTAAGGGTTCTGAGTGGCAGAGATTTTACTTTTGTTGTCGACGTGTCCTATTCACGTTATCAAAGAGCTTTTGATATCAGACATGAACTATTTCTTAGAAAGAAGTGATCTTCTTTAGATACTTTGGATACTTAATGATTACAATCCATATCTGTCTTTTTTTTAATTTATTTACCAGTTATACAAATCCAGCTCAATACTTTTTAGAGAAAATATGTCCTAAGATAAGAGTTATAAATTTGACCATAGTCTTTATTCTTTAGGTAGTCAGTTAATGCCAGATTAATTTCAGCTGCCAACACAGGTTATTTTTAATTTTCCTAGCTAGTGAATTAATAAATATTAATTAATCTAAGTATTAGTAAGGCAAAGTAGCTCACCTAACAGGTGGTGAATGCATTTCAAACCCCAGAGCTAGAATCTACCAGTTAGGAAAGGTTTCTTCTATCTCTGCAATGTAACTAGGCATCAGCCCTCTGAGTGTAAACACGTAAGTAGAGAGCAGGAACATAAACCCCAGGCTGGAATATTTATCCATCTTTGATACCTCAACTAAGCCCCTAATAAATGTAAAAGATACTCAGTCAAAGGACACTCCAGAATCCCCAGTCCTTCACGCAGGCTTCTATCTCCACAATCTTCCTCCAGATGCCCTCTCTTGTATCATCTATTTTTACCTTCCTTTTCTCTCTCATCTTCTCCCACCAACATTATCTAAGAAACCTCCAGCCAATCTTGCCATATCAAATATTTCTCAAAATTTCGTAATATACCATACCTTCTTGTTCCTCCGTGTATTCTCTCCTGCCATTCCTGCTTCCTTCTACTCATTCTCCATCTACCCATTTTCTTTCAAGGCCCAGATGTCAGCTCCTTTGGGAGTCCACCTTCCTTTCCCATCAAACCATATTCAAGAAGTAGTCTTCATTTCCTCTCTTTACATTCAGTCTTCAACCAACTGACTCATTCCACCTCTGTAATTTAAGCTGAACTCACTAATGCAACTAGTTGAGTTTCTAATTTCCAAATCCAATTGACGTTTTTTTCTGTTATCTTGTTGGGGTTCCATACTATGTCTGACATTATAGATCACTTCCTTTTTGATTGTTGCCATTTCCTTACTTTCCATTACCCTATCCTCTCATGACTCTCTTTGCCCCTTGTCTCTTCTTTCTCCCTGTGCTTTCATGCATTGGGTGTCCCAATCTCAGTGCATTGCATTCCCTGCTCTTTACACTTGTCTTAGTCATCTAGTGCTGCTATAACAAAAATACCACAAGCGGATGGCTTTAACAAAGAGAAATTTATTCTCTGAGTCTAGGAGGCTAGAAGTCCAAATTCAGGGCATCAGCTCCAGGGGAAGGCTTTCTTTCTCTGTGGGCTGTGGAGGAAGGTCCTTGTCATCAATCTCCCCCTGGCCTCAGAGCTTCTCTACATGGGAACCCCAGGTCCAAAGCTCTACTCCAGGCACTACTGTCTTGGTGGTGTGAGGTCCCCATGTCTCTCTGCTCCCTTCTCTTTTTTATCTCTTGCAAGATGAAGGTGATTCAGCTCACACTCCAGGGAGACTCCCTTTATATCGGATCAAGGGATGTGACCTGAGTAAGGGTGTTACATCCCACCTTAATCTAATCCTCTTTAACATAACCTAATTTTGCCTCATTAACCACAGGCAGAGATTAGGATTTACAACACATAGGAAAATTACATCAATCATAAAATGGAGGACAGTCACATAATACTAGGAACAATGGCCTAACCAATTTGACTCATATTTTGGGGGGACACAGTTCAATCCATGAAAACACTCTGTTAATCTCATCACTCTCCTAGTTTAAAAGACACCTATGTGGTGAGGAGTCTTAAATTTGTATCTCCCATTCAGACTTCCACCTATTACGTATCAGTCAGATTATATATATTGCTGCAGGTAAACACCTTAATTTTAGTATTGCTTGGACACCTTACACTCAACCCCTGAACTTGACCATCACCTTTCCTTTGAAGGCTGTCCCTCCTATTGCGTTCTTTTTGAGTCAGTGACATTAACATTTCTAGAATTACACAAGCTGGAATCGTGGGAGTTTCTTCTTCCTCTAATCTGTTCCCCTTGCCTGGTAGAAAATATGATTTTCTTTGTCTTGAAGAAGCTTTAAATCTAGTGTTGAAAAAAAAAAACACAAGTAAAAAAATATATAGGAAGTGCAAAGTGCAATATCAAAATAAGTAAATAAAATCAGAACCATGCCCTTCTGATTTTAATTTCAAAATACTTCCTCTCTTGCAATCCTTCCCCATTCCTGTTCACACTCTAATTCAGACATTTATCATTCCTCTCCTGGACCAATCCAACAGCATCCTAGTCATTGTCCCTGTGTTTTAGCTTGCCTCCCTCAAACCTTTATTTGATAAAACAAAAACACAGTGCCGCCGAGTCGATTCCGACTCATAGCGACCCTGTAGGACAGAGTAGAACTGCCCCATAGAGTTTCCGAGGAACGCCTGGCAGATTCAGACTGCCGACTGTTTGGTTAGCAGCTGTAGCACTTAACCACTACGCCACCAGGTTATTTGATACAGCTTTCAAAATATTCCACATGAACTCTAAATCTATCCATGATACTCCCCTGCTTAAATCTTTCAAAGCCTTGGAATCAAAATCTATGGAATTAAATGCTTTCATGTGGCTACGAGATATATGACAGTGTGGCCCCTGCTCTCCTCTCTTCACTGCAACTTGGTATGATGTGTCTTAGGCTTTGTAGGTTCACCTGTACGGGGGATATCTGTATTCCTGACCCACGCCTCTGCACTTGCTTTCTGTCTTCTGCCTGGAAGGAGGTTTTTCACTTAATCTACTCCAATATATAATTGAGGAGCCCTGGTGGTGCAGTGATTAAGATCCGGGTTGCTCACCAAAAGGTCGGCCATTTAAATCCACCAACTGTGCTTTGGAAACTGTATGGGGCAGTTCTCCTCTGTCCTACAGGGTTGTTATGAGTTGAAATCGATTTGATGATAATGCGTTTTTGGTTTATATATCATTGAATCATCAGTTACCTCTTCCAGGTACCCATCCTCTCCCCATTTGAACCCCATTCCTCCCAGAATGATTATGATTTTAGTAATCATCTTAACTTCCACAGCAATTGTTTCAAATATTATATTGAACTTTGCACTATATGTATATACTTGTTTCTTTTTAATACTAGATTGAAAGCCTCTTCAAAAACCAACCAAACCTGCTGCCTTCGAGTCAATTCCAACTCATAGCAACCCTATAGGGCAGAATAGAACTGCCGCATAGAGTTTCCAAGGAGCTCCTGGCGGTTTCGAACTGCTGACCTTTTGGTTAGCAGCCATAGCACTACTCCACCAGGGTTTCCAGCCTCTTCATAGCAAAGAATAAATCCTATTTTCAAGTTTCTCCCCTAAATTCTGTAGTGCATGCCACGTAGTAGGTACCCAGTAAGAATTTACTCAGTAAATGAATAATTCCCTTGGTAGTTGGTTTCCCTCTGAATAAATGCTTATGTATAAGCTATTTATACATAGTACTTGGCTATACATTTTTTGGCTTTTTCCCTATCCTACATAGAGAGAACATCTTTTTGAGTCCAATATTTATAAAAACAATGATATTAGAAAGTGATCTCTTCTCACTTTGGTTTATAGTTCTACAGAAAAGTCTTAATTTCTTTATAAGTCACAAGTATTTTAGGCACTGAGCTAAACAAGAGACATTAAAGCTGGCTGAGTTATAATTCCTTTCTAATATCTTTAAAAAATGATTTCTCCTGAGTTGTCTTGGTACAGAGTACAAGTTTTTATTATTCATTTCCTTTCTTTATGAGTGTCAATGAGTACTTAGTATGGCATTCTCTTCCTTCCTAAGCATTCACTATCCTGCCTAACATTTGTCCTTAGAGGAAGCCACCCCAAGCCCTTGAAATTTCTTTAAGTGTCTGTCTACCTATCTTCCTTCCTTCCATCCTTTCTTCCTGCCTACCTGCCTGGCTTCCTTCCTTCCTTCCTTCCTTCCTTCCTTCCTTCCTTCCTTCCTTCCTTCCTTCCTTCCTTCCTTCCTTCCTTCCTTCCTTCCTTCCTTCCTTCCTTCCCTCCCTCCCTCCCTCCCTCTCTCCCTTCCCTCCCTCCCTCCCTCCCTCCCTCCTTCCTTCCTTCCTTCCTTCCTTCCTTCCCTCCTTCCCTCCTTCCCTCCTCTCTCCCTCCCTCCCTCCCTCCTCCCTTTCTCCTTTCTCTTCTTCCTGAGGCCACTTCGTCCACATCAAAAACCTAGTTGTATATTTTGCACCTTTGTAGAAAAATAAGATTATAAGTGTTAAGCCATTAGGATGATGATATAGGTAGTTCCGTGTGCAAGAAGGAGCAGATATCTTGATTCTCTTAGGTTAATGCTCAAGATAAATTCAGATCATTGTGATTGATTGTGTGGTTTCTAAAAATGATTTAATTTTTATCAAAACCGGGGGTATCAGCTAGACTCTGTCAGAAAAGAGACCAAAATAATCAGGACAGAGGAAGAGACAGAATTGAGACTTTGGCCTCTAAGCTGCACTTGGCGAGTTAAATATTGGCTTATTTCTCTCCAAATTATCTTATTCACTATAGCAGATGACAATTGAAAGCCAAAATAGTAATTGAATATTTAAAAAAAAATTTTTTTTCTTTGCTTATTTTGAAGATATGTCGAAAAGTCAAAATGACACATAAGTTGTCAGCACACATCAAGAGAAGTTATTTCAGTGTTGTTTCTGCATCCTCTAGGTATAGATTAGCTCAGTCCTAGACCAAGTATCTCTTAAAGAATTCTTAGGATGTTAGCCTTCTATCAGTTTTTTTTTTCCTTGAGAACTATCTTCTTCAAGATAACTTAGTAACTTGCACCATTGCCCCCATCCCTATTCCCATCCATTCATTCAAAGCTTCTAAGACTCATTCAGACGTATTCTCCCAACAATCCTTTCTACCCAGCAGGTAAAGGGAAGAGGAGAATTGCAGAGTCAGAGGAGAAAGGGGAGGTGAGGGAGGGAAGGGAAAGCACATTCTAGCCAGGTTATGGCGTGTGGATTTGGATCATCATTCCTATTTTAGTAATAAACCCATAAACCCACTGCCATTGAGTTGATTCCCACTCATAGCGACCCTATAGGACAGAGTAGAACTGCCCTATAGAGTTTCCAAGGAGCGCCTGGTGGATTTGAACTGCTGACCTTTTGGTTAGCAGCCATAACTCTTAACCACTACACCACCAGGGTTTGCATTTTAATAATACTGGGATTCAAATCGTGGAGTGGGCAATGGAGTTAGGCTTGGAAGGGTGTTGCCTAGATGAGAGATGATAAGGATACAAACCAGTGGATTTCAAGATGGAAGAGTGTAAATTGAGTTTCAGGCATGGAGACATGGGGTTTGCAGTCCAATCCGAGTTCAAATCTCAGCTCTTTACTAACTAGTGAAGTGCTCTTATCCATGGTCAAAAAAAGTAACCTCAGATTCCTGTTTTCTCTAACACCTTTGCCATGGAACTATTTAAAGGGTTAAAACTGTAATTTATGTAAGGAGCCTAGCACATTACCTGACACGTAGCATGTTTACTGAACTGGACTACAATTCTAAATCTTCTCCCTTAGCGTAACAGATCAGGGAGCTGGTAAACTGAATTATAGATAGTTCCGCCGAGTAATTAATGTGGACTCAAAGTTCAAGTGATTTCTGAGCTACTCAGGCTGAGGTGCCTTTGGGCAAGTAAACTCTCTTCAGTTTCTCTCTATATACTTCACTTAACGCTTGGTAATTTTTGGAGAGTCCTTCGCACAGTGCAAGCACGCGATAAATGTTAGCCATCTTTATCGTTTCCTTCACATTTTGGTGTTTATATCTGCAGCAGTGATTACTAGGATTCATTATTCTTTTCTGCAGTATTTTAAAAAAGATACTTCCCCTTAATGTCCCTTAGACCTTACCGGGATCTCTAGGGTTAATTTATGTGTTTTTTTTTTTTGTGCTGCTAAATTTACTCTGTTTAAGAACTTAATTGGGAAGCAAAGTAAGGAAAAAGGAGAATGAGGAGAAGGAAGGAGAAAGGGACAGAGGGAAGCACGAAGGGAGAAAAGAAGGGAGGGAGGAAGGAGGGGAGGAAGAAAGGAAAAACACACTGAGGACAAACCTAAGAAACATATTCTATAGGGCTTTTCCCCCTCTTCTTTGAAACAGCCTTGAGAATACCACCATGTCATCGTAAGGGAGTGAAAATTGCACCAGGCTAATGGAAATCTAACTGGACCAAGGAGGAAGTCATCTTCCTAAGGGAGTTTGTGACTTAAAAACAAGGTCATGTATTTTGTCTCTTGAGCAGTATATACATGCCACACAAAAAGTATTTTGTAACAGAATAATGCGGCACATTGCAGGCAATGTTTTCTTTTTGGAGATTTACACCGCTGTGCCTTGACTTATTTAAAGTATTTAAGGAAATCATAAAGTGAGAAAACCTGCTTAACTTTGTTTACCCCAGTGTTTTCAAACATATTTGACTCTAGAACTTTCCCTATGGAATATTTACTAGGATCCAGTGCTCTGCAGAATACAGAAAGGGAAATACTTCCCCAGAGACAACTACATTCTCAAACCAGTGGGTTTCGAGATGGAAAAGTGTAAATTCACCCCTCAACTTCTCTCTACTGTTTCATTTGGGAACAAAGAGATGTACCTAATGTACTCAACCCCTTTTTTCATGCCTTTAGTAAAGAAACCATTGTTAGACTTTTCTACCACCCTCCTAGATGTCCCAGACAATGTATTCAGGGACAAGGCAAATTGGAATCGGTTAGCCCCTTGAGGATGAGAGAAGTGTGATCCTGCATCCTCCTTAAATTAGAGGTGTACACTCTAATCAGGCAGTCCTTCACTAATTGCTTCTAACAGAATTCTCTGGCTCTTAAAACCACAGACTGAGCTGCTGTTTAAGAGCTTTAATGTCTGTGGCTCTTTCTTGAGGGGTAAAATGAAAGGCAAAGTGTATTAAAATGCAAAATTGGAAATCCTTCTTGTAGCCAGGAGACATGATACCAGATGGACCTATGTCTTTAAATGACAGTGAACTGCTGTCTGGTGCAGGGACTCCCAGGTGGATGGAGCTACTTGCTATGTGCCCCAGCTGTCCTCGTCTGGGATATAGGCATTCTGCCTTAACGTTCGCTTGGCTGCCATTTCAGCTCTCACAACCAGGTTGGCAGCATGTCAGCACGCTGTCAACCTCTGAACCACAAGCCCCTCCAGTCCTCTGGGATACAAAGGACTCAAACTCCTTTAAAGTCACATTAAGGCCACAAGCTGCAGTTTCAACGGCAGACTATGTTGATTTGGTTGGAAATATCTTATGCCTGAGCAGAGAGCGAGCTTTAGATTCTAGGGACTCATTCAGCCTTCAGATTCCACAAGAGCAAACCTAGCTTAGGTCACAGCTGAAACGGCTTCTGATGGAGGCTCCAATCTTCCCGCAGCCATCTTCCTTAACAACTCTGTGTATACTCATTTAACAATTAAAAAGAAAAAAAAGTTGCTGTTGAGTCAGTTCTGACTCCTGGCAATCCCACACGTGTCAGAGTAAAACTGTGCTACGTAGGGTTCTCAGTGGCTAATTTTTTCAAAGCAGATTGCCAGGCCTTTCTTCCGAGGCACTTCTGGCTAGACTCAAACCTCCTACCTTTCAGTTCGCAGTTGAGAACTTAACCATTTGCACCATCTTTGAATTAATGGCAGCGGACAATGGAGGTAGGCTTGGGAAGCAATTGTCTAGATAAGTGATGGTAATGATACAAACCAAAGCAGTGGACTTCAAGATGGATGTCATATGGAAACACAGGGTTCGCAGTTCAATTGGGGCTCAAATCTAGGCTCCTTTACAAACTAGCTGTCTGTGCAGGGACCTGGGGACCCATGTCACCAATGATAAAAGGTGCCCGTGTGTGCATGCACACAGTCACCTAGAGTGGCTTCTGAATGACTAGATCATGAATCCTTTCTAGTGCTTTGTTTGACACCCGCACTCTGATGCAGATTTTTAAAGCATCCAGGCTGAAATGGTTGTGCGATTGTGTTATTCATTATCATTAGAAGGAAAGTTTACGTTTGCAAGATGATTTGGTCATGCAGTGCTGGTCTCCAAAACGCTCCTGTCTGAGAGATTTGCAAGGCAGTGGGTATTTTCAAGCCTGCTGGCAGCTGGAGTTCAGCTGCAGCTTTGGATAGTTTTTGAATGCTAATAACTGCAGTTCCCCTCAGTTGTCACCAAATCTCATTGCTGAGAAATGCCATCTTGAAGTCATTATGAGGCTAAGAGATGACTTCAAATGAGAAGTAACAAATACTTAAGATCCTTTCCTTTCTGCTCTATGTGACAAATTGGACTAAGAGCCTTATGTTTAATGGTGGTAGTACTGGAGAAAGTTCAAGGTCACACTGGGCACTGTCCAGAGGAGTTTTTTTGTTACAGACGTACCAAAGGAAACACATTATATAATGACCTCATGTCTACCCTGATCCATGTTTAAGTGGGATGTCAGCTCATTGATTAATCTAAGAAAAATGCAACAGTAAAGAGAAAGCACAGAAACAATTATTTAGATAAACTTGTTAATTCTGGATTTTTTTTTCTCTTTAATCCCCAAAATAGTTCCTGAACAAATTAAATCTTCTTTGGACACAGAGTACAATCCCAAGAATATTTACAGATCTGACTTTATGCTCATTTATCTTTGTCGTTGTTGTTGTTAGTTGCCCTCGAGTCCATTAAGACTCACGGCAACTCACTCTGTTAGAGAGGAGAACTGTTTCATAAGGTTTTCAAAGCTGTAACCTTTTGGAAGCAGATCACCATGCCTGTCTTCTGAGGTGCCTCTGGGTGGGTTTGAACCTCCAACCTTTCGGCTAGCGGTCGAGTGCTTAACCATTTGTGCCATATAGTGGTCACATTGGCCTCCTGGGGTGGACTGAGATGTAGGTAACAAGACTGAGCACAGGAGAGAAGACAGTTTGTCTGTACAACGTATCCATCATCATTAGTGCAGCTCACATTCAGTACAGAGGGTGCTGGCTATTCGCAAGTCATTCCAGAGCAGCACTCTGGCAGCAGCACACCGCTGGTGTCCCTACGGCCTGTGAGAGGACAATTATTCATTCTCATGCCAGCAAACCCATCATCTCTTTCTTTGATTTTTAAAGGAAAAAATATACATTAATCTCTGAGCCAAACTGCATAATGTTTTGTCAGTTTTTTTGAAGAAATATAAAACACCATGGAAATTGGCTTATTTAGTAGGGCAGCTTTCTGTGCGTCTCTGTAGCTTCAGCAATGGGCATTCCAACCAATCTTCAGCGCTGCAAAGTCCTGAGACACTCATACTAGCAACTTCTTTTGTTACGATGGGAAAACAAGCTTATAAAAATTCCACATTGTCGGCACCTGCAGTGAAGATGAGACTAACGTTTCCTTTCCAAATAGAAAGGATAAAAGTCATTTGGGCAATGTTTTATTTTCTGAAATGACCATTTTATAAAATCCTTGCCTGGGTAAGTCTCTGCCTTATTAGAACTTTCCTGAGTGGTTTCCAGTTTAAAGCCAAATGTATTTACGTAATGACATATTTATCAAAACTTCATATTAAATTCTGTGTATTTTAATGAACTGCCTTTTTTTTTCTTAGGTCTGCCCCAAAGCACCATTTCGTGTCCGTCTTTATGGCAATATTTTTTTTCCTTGGGAGAGCAAAGGTTTCTTTCCTCCTTCCCTACATCTTTTTCTGTCCTTTTCATTTTAAAAGTGCTATAGCCTCCCTAAAAGTTTTTTGATTTAAATCTAGCCCTGTAGAGGCCCTTTGCATCCCACTAGGTTAAAAAAAAAAAAAAAAATTTTTTTTTTTTTTTAGGCTAGTGCAGTATAGCAAGTTCAGAAACAACAGAAAGGAAGCCATGAAGACTGGCTCATTTTTATAATCTATCTTTTATCTCTAGGGCTATTTAGGTCTCTGTTTCATATACAAAAGGAGTCGGGTGTTGGAAAAGGCTGTTCAGAAACAGCCAGAGGAAAATATGTTGTTGATTCCATTTCACATATTCGATACCACCTCCATGGCACCATGTGGTCATTCAGGGATTTAGTTTTATTTGTATACAATAATCTCTCCAAAGGCCATTTGTTAGGGTGACACACTGTGCTGTGAGTATAGTGGGACCACAGCTTCAGAGTCAAGCATGTATTGCTTACATTAAGTTAGCTTTTTGAATTCTAGGGCATGCAGTGGTCTTTGTCACACTGTAAGGAATATGTATATATTGTTGTGTGAGGTATCTATATATACACACATACACATATACATGTGTATATGCACGCACATATATGTATACATATATATCTACACATGCACATATTTATATATACACACACTCATATTTTTAAAAGAGGGCAAATGTTAGATATTTTTGCAAGTATAATTATCATATCATACTATCCCAGTAAAAAAAAAAAAAAATTTTTTTTTTTTTTACTATCCCAGTACATTTTATTATTTTTTTTTAGAGAAGATTTATAAGAATAATTATATAATCAAAGGTGAAATTCATTACAATATTCTGGGGAGCTTTGAGGGCAAGAGAAATGTAGTATGTACGCCTTTGAAGTTGTGTTTGTTCTACACCTAGTTAGCTGCAGCAACAAGACACTGGCCAACCTGTGAAAGTCAATTAAAACTTAAAATGTTTAAAGTACGTTGTACATGTTCTAGCTCCTCTGTTCCTTAAGAAATTATTTCCTCAAATGTAAATGTATGTACATAGGACTTTTCTAAGCACTTTAAAAGTTCATTTGGAGGTTGTAGGTGCTTTAAAAGTATTTGAAGATAAGAATGAGTTTTCCTTTAGAGTCAGTACGTAAGTGGCCCTCAGATTCCCCAACTAGCCCAGGAAAGTTCATTTTTCCCTTTATTCACTGTGATGAAGTACCATAGAATTAGGCATTCAAGGTGAGGTTTTGATGCTCAAATCTTCCTAGTAACTCCTACTCCTGCAAATAGTTGTTGTGTGCCATCACATCAATTCCCTATAAAGCCTTTGCGTGGCGTTGGTTCTGACTCACAGCAACCCTATAGGACAGAGTAGAACTGCCCCATAGGCTTTCCAAGGAGGAGCTGGTAAATTCAAACTGTTGACCTTTTGGTTAGCAGCCGAGTTCTTAACCACTGTACTTCCAGGGCTCCATACCTATAAGAACAATAAATTGATGGTAAATAAATCAATTTACTTATAGGTGCACGGGTTCACAGTATTGTGCAATGCAAGGCACTTCAGTAGAGCTTGGATTGGATAATACACTTGAGGACAAGGGATGTTATGCTAGACCTTCTAATCGCTCCTCAATTTTTCTTTACCTGCCCAGTCACAGGGATTGGCAAGTTGACGCTGTATATGGAAAAGTAACATAAGGCTACTTGGGGCCTGGACTTTAAAGCATAGTAATCACAGCTTCTAGTAAAATGTCAATCAGCATCTCAAAAAAACAAACCCATTGCAGTGGAGTCAATTTTGACTCATAGTGAACCTACAGGACAAAGTGGAACTGCCCCATAGGATTTCCAAGGCTGTAATCTTTACAGAAGCAGACTGCCACATCATTCTTCCATGGAGCGGCTGGTGGATTTGAACTGCTAACCATTAGCAGCTGAGCACTTAACCACTGTACCACCAGGGCTTCGATCAGTGCCTCAGGCTCTCATAAATGAGATTAGGAACTTCTCTTCCCTTGAGATTGTCTAGTAATGATGGTGGTCAGAGGAGAAGATAGTTGGGAAGAGGCAGCTGCAGAGGCCACTCCTCCTCTACGTGGAACTCTTACCAGTCCTGGAACACCAACAGCAACGAAGGAGGAAGCAGAACAAATAACCCTCTTATCCCTTATCACAACTCCTTGCCAGTTGCAGATCCAACCCAACAAAAGTTTTAAGTTGGGCCAAGTTTGTGTTGGGTAACCTCTTGTACTGATCTTGCCAGGCATAAATGCTGCCTTGAACCCCCCTCCTCTCCCTTCTTGCCTCATTAATTCAGGTTTCAAAGCTCCTTCCTCTGCTCCTTCCACATCATTTTTTGGGCTCCAACACAGAAGTTAGGAGGAAAGCAGTCTCTCAAAGGTAAACTTACTTATGTGTGAGTAAATGAGACTTGCAACCCTCTTAAAGAATTCTTAAGGAAAAACTTTGGTTTCCCATGTGAATACTTAACCCATAAAATTTTAGGGACAATTAAAAAAAAAAAATACAGGCTGTGTAAATGAGAGACTGCCTTTTCTCATCAGACATGTCCTATCTGAGAGTACGTCCCCAGGTACAGCTCCCCCATCGGCTTCTAGTTTTCTAGTACATTTCCCTTCTTTTTAAATTTCAGAATCACTTTTAAAAGTTAACAAGTTTTTTGGTTTGTTTATATCACCTAATACAGTAGTAGGAACATTGTCTCCAGATGTTTAAGACATGTAGGTTTTTTCCTAATTTTATTACATATAAATTTAGTATGGATTATTGATACATACATGAATGCTTGGGCTCCCTCTCAAAGGATGGTTTTCCTGTATGTTCTGTACAATCTGTACTTTTGAAGCAGTAGCCAGGGTGGTTTTTCATGGTGGGTATAAAAATAAGTGACCATTGTTTGACCAAAAATATTCTGTTAAAATATCTTCAAAATTGATGATATACATAAGATACGTGGCATATTATGAATTATAAAAAAGGAGTAATGTGAAAAGACGGTGGGAGAATAAATATCATGATAATACATGGAACAGTTTTCCAAACAAAAAAATCAGAATGTCAAAATAATATATGAAGATGTGCTATTTATTATCAGTTTTCAATGAACATTGGAAAAGGTCAGTGATTTGGCTCTTTCAAATAGATGATTACAAGTAATAACACAAGAGGAAATGCTAAATTTAGGAAGAGATATTGATGCAGTAGAAAAGAGAACTGAAATAGGCAGGAGATGGATATAAGGATTACATCATTTCGGTGTCATGGACAGAGAAAGCATAAACTTGACATTAATTCTGATCTTTCAAGAAAAAAAAATTACCTGTTTTTTAAGGAGAGATGTTACTTCCCTATGTTGACTGGAAAGAAAATATTAAACTTTACAGTGGAAAAAAATCAGAATGTCAAAATAATATATGAAGATGTGCTATTTATTATTATTTTTGATCCTCTCCAAACTAGTCGACTTCTTGTCTTGAATTTGAAATATCTTAAAGTTTCTCTGTGATTTTAAGACGGAAAAGTAAACTGAAGCATCTGAACTATAAGCTGGTTCACAGTATACTTCCATCATTTGACTGAGAAGCATGTTACTTGGCTCAAGCACTCAACTTACGCAACCGTCATGGCCTCTGGTGACTTTTGGCTATTTCTAAAAATGAAATGCATGTGTAAGAATGAGGATTAATGATATGCCGAAGAATATTATTAAAGCTGGGGGATACTTTTTTCTAATGTTTAAGTGGACTATCTCTTTTATTGATGTTTGGGGTTTAAATTGATACAACTCCTCTAGGTAGGCAGCTTAGCAATATCTATCAACATTAAGAAAAAGAAGAACCCAACAGAACAACACCCAGAAATCTGACCCCTGAAACGTATCCTATGGAGATAATGAAATACATACATGTAGGAAGATGGAAAAAGTGAGGGTGTTCTCTGTATTGATTATAAAAGGTAGGGGCTGGAGATATCCTAAATGTTTCTGTGAAATATATTACAACCACAGTGGCTACTATGCAGCCATTAAATATTGATATACATTTAAATTTATCGACATAAAAAAATCCATAAGTTATTTTTGAATAGGAAACAGGTTACAAAGAGTATATAGTTGTGATATCATTTACACACAAATATGTATTTTCATGCATATGTATATGTGTGCATGTGTGTGTGCATATAGACAGAAGTGAATAGAAAGATGTCAGTAAGGTAATAATAATATTTGTGAATACAGTTTCTACTCAATTTTATATTTTTCCCTATATGTCTCCAGAGTATTTGATATTTTATAAGAGCATGAATCACTTTTATAATCAAGACAAGTAGTATTGAAATTAATATAAAGTTTTTTTGAGATATATTTAAAGAAACCAGAAGTTTTATGAATACAGAAATTTTGGTTAATTTTTTAGAATGTATTGGATCACTATTCCTACATGCAGTTGCCAACTCTGAACAATCAAAAAGTGATATCCAAAGACAATGATCTGTTATCTTGGATTTGAACTAAGCAAAACCAGCAAATACCCATACAAGATAAATTTAGTGCATTGTTCGATAAATTTTATATAATTGGATTAAATTATATTTTTAAAAAATCTTATCCGTTCCAGAATTTTCAGTGTTTCTGAATAGACATTTTTTAAATATTTTATTTAATTCAGGTTAAATTTAGCAGTGATGCTCATCAATGTGTGTTAATACTTTCTTGTATTAAAAGCCCTGATAGAATTATCTTCAATTAGGAATTTTTGTCTTTAGATACACATATGCTCTAGTAGAAGATTAAATACTAGGAATAAACAAGCAAAGCATTTTATTTCTGTTGTGAGGGATCATTGCTTTAGTTAGTCTATGTGAAACCTTTATGTAATACATTAAAATTTGGGTTACGTGGTACATAATTTTTACTGCTTTTGGCTCCCTACTCTGAATTTTACATTTAAAAGCAAAACAAACCAAAAAAAAAAAAACAACTGAGAAAATTCAAATTCATCTTTCTTTATTGAGAGTATGAGTGGCCGTAATCAAGAAAAAATTTTTTTCTTAAAATAAAAATGACATTTGCCCTAATGATAGAAGAACGAATAAACCAAAAAACCTGTTGCCTTCGAGTCTATTATGCCTCATAGCAACCTTATAGGACAGCATAGAACTGCCCCATAGGGTTTCCAAGGAGCAGCTGGTGGATTTGAACTGCCCACCTGTTGGTTAGCAGTTGTAGCCCTTAACCACTGCACCACCAGTGCTCCACAAGAATGATTAGGGTTTTCTAATTCTTTTGTTCTACTTAGTCTTTAGCCATAATATTAAACAAACAAAAAACCCATCTCTTTTGTGTAAGTATGGGTCTTTCCCAAGTATTGTTAAGGCCCTATACATGTACATTTTTTTACAAGTTACATTCTTGTATTAAAGTTTCACAAAGAAGAAGTTTCAGGGCTGAAGTTAAGTTCCTGGAATGGACAGATCCCCTTTTGGTTAAGGGAATGGACAGCTCCCCTTTTGGTTAAGGGAATGGACAGCTCCCCTTTTGATTAATGGAATGGACATCTCCCCTTTCAGTTAATGGAATTCTGATGGCCAGAAATCACGTACGCAGAGAAAACGGTGGTGTACTTCTTTAGCATACTCTGCTTCAGGAAGCCCTCCCAGATTCTGTCGGGGTAGATGAGGTGCTCATATCTGTTCTTATAGAACAAGGCGTGCATCTGAATCAATGCACTTAATAAACCAAAGCCAAACCCAGTGCCATTGAGTTGATTCCAACTCATAGTGATGCTATAGGACAGGGTAGAACAGCCCCATAGGGTTTCCAAGACTGTAATCTTTAAGGAAGCAGATTGCCACATCTTTCTCCCACAGAACGGTTGGTGGATTCGAACTACCAGCCTTTCGGTTTAGCAGCTGTGTGTTTTAACCACAGCGCACCAGGGCTGCTTCTAACGCACCTAATAAATTGTATTGTAATGGCCTCCCACTAGAATATGGGCTCCTTTATAAGAAGTAACATGATTACTGGTATATGCTGTTCCTAGCACACCTCCTGGCAGGCAGTTAAAACTGAATGAATGAATTACTGGTGCAGTAAGACCAGCGCAAAGCCACTGTTGCCATGAGGGAAAAAGTGCAGACGGCATTAAAAGCTCGTCCTTTTTCCTAACTAACTTCATAAGTAATTCATGATATATTAGCAATTTCTTTGGATATTAGGAAAAAAAATCTACACAGTAAAAACTATATAGATTAACTAAAATTGAAGATTTCATGACTAAAAACGAGTAGAGAAAGAACATGCATTAATTTTAAACCAACAAAGAAATTAGGTTACGCCGGGAGGCTGGTGACTCTGGTGATTGGCTAGCACAGTCCTCCTGAGGGCGAGAAAAGGGAAAGAAATAATCTCTCAGATTTACATCTCTCAGCAACTGTTACTTAGAGCCGAGAAATGCATTTGCCTGTCACGAAGATTCTCAGCCTTGGTTTGAAGAATTTAACAGTTTCTTGGATATCGGGCCTGATCTTGTTGGTAAGAAGCGGAAGAATTTAAATTCTTCACTCTTCGGTAACGCATTAACTCTTTCAAACCCCCAAGGTATCCGTACACAGGAAAATACAGTTTCTGACACGATTGCTGAGAGACATGAAGTGGTTAACATGCCTCCCCGAAATGAGCAGGTTATTCTGTTTTTCCCAGTAGTTTCACAGATTGGAGGGCCATAAAATGCTAGAACTAGCAAAGCACCTGGAGAGAACCAGGGTTAAACAAGGCAAAAGGCATACCCAGGTCCACACGGCCCGAGGAAGGGAGAGTGAGAAAGGGGACCCTCTCCACCTTTTATGACTGTGGCGTGATGTTCACAAGGAGTCCTAGTGGAGCAAATGGTTAATCGCTAACTGAAAGGTAGTTGGTTTAGACCCATCCAGTGGCTCCATGGGAGAAAGAAGTGGCAACCTACCTCTGCAAAGATTAAAAAAAAATTACAGCCTAGGAAATCCTATGAGGCAGTTCTACTCTGTTGCATGGGGTTGCTGAGTAGAAATAGTCTGGATCCCACCTAACAACGGCAATATCACATTCCAGTCTCTGGTCCTTTGGCTGCTCACTGACTACTGCATGCTATCATCTGATCATACCCCATTACGTAATTAAAGCTTTTTTCCACAGAATAAGACCCAACATCCTTACCTATTCATCCCTGTATTTGTCCACCCATCTGTCCTTTCCTTTGTTTACCAATTTATTTACTCACTTAATGCTGTTCTTAGTCAACAAACATATTTCAGAAATTCTGTTGTATTCTGGGATAGGATGCTAAACAAGTCAGGAACGTTTCTTGCCCCTGTGGAATTAACAAATGGGTAGAATACACAGACAACTTAATAAATTATTAGAATAAACTTACAAATGCCGTGTCAGGGAAGCTACAGGGTATTTTGAGGGCAAGTGGTGGAGTGGATCAGTGGATTCATAGAAATTATTCAGGAATGAAGGCAAGCAAGAATTTGAAAGTGAGAGAGGTGGTAAAACCTTTGAATAAGTGAAAGAAGAGCATTATGGCCAGATAGCTGACTGAAGGAGAAAAATTCGTAGTAAGAAATGAGGTAGGAGAGGTAATTCTTTGTAATCCATGCTAAGGAGGTTGGGCTTTTAGCCAAGGCCACAGGAAGGCATGGAAGATTTTAACTAAGGGACTGACAGGGTCTTTCTTATTTTCTAACAGTAATGAAGTGGGACTATCTGGGCAAGCATATTTGAGGGGAGCAAGCCTGGAGATAGTAAAATCTCTTAGGATACTCGCAACTGTTAAGGACAAGTATGTAAGTGGTCTTGGCTAGTGCAATTATTGTTGTTGTCAGGTGCCGTCAAGTTGATTCCGACCCATAGCGACACTATGCAGAACAGAAGGAAACACTGCCCAGTCCTGCACCATCCTCACAATCTTTCTTATGCTTGAGCCCATCGTGGCAGCTGCTGTGGCAGTCCACCTCATTGAAGGTCTTCCTCTTTTTCACTGACCCTCTATTTTATCAAGCATGATGTCTTTCTCCAAGGATTGGTCCCTCATGACATTATGCCCAAAATACGTGAGACATAGTCTCACCATTCTTGCTTCTTAGGAGCATTCTGGTTGTACTTCTTCCATGTTCGTTCTTTTGGCAGTCCGTGGTGTATTCAGTATTCTTCACCAACACCACGATTTAAAGACGTCAGTTCTTTGGTCTTCTTTATTCATTATCCAGCTTTCACATGCATGAGGCGATTGAAAACACCATGGCTTGGGCCAAGCTTACCTCAGTCCTTCAAGGTAACATCTTTGCATTTCAACACTCTAAAGAGGTCTTTTGCAGCAGATTTGCCCGTTGCAATGTGCCTTTTGATCTGACTGCTGCTTCCGTAGGTGTTGGTTATGGATCCAAGTAAAATGAAACCCTCGACAACTTCAGTTCTTTCTCCATCTATCATGTCGCTGCTAGTGCAGCGGCAGTGTGGACAGAGAAGCGACCAGATCGCAGAGATACTTACAACACAGAACAAACATTCGGATGCAGAAGCCATAAGAGAGAGGCATGACTCCCAGATTTAAGCATGAGTCACAAGGGGATGCTGGTACAATTCACTGAGGCGGTGACTCTAGAAGGGAAACAGATTTTCAGGAAACAGCGGTAGGGGTAGATCTAGATATGCCGGATTTGTGTTTCGTCATTAAACAAATAGCAAGATGCTCCCAGCGATTTGGGATGAGGGTCTAGGATGAATGCAAAGGAGTAAGGGGTACAAGTAGTAGTTTCTAAAGAAAATTGAAATTTTCATTCTACGGCAGATAGATGAACATTATAGAGTAGCATTTAAAGAGTTATTCATATACATTTGATTTACGTGTGCACAATTAGGGTGTTTGGGTGCATCCAGATTCATGCCTGCATAATGGAGAATCAGGAAAAGTAGCAGAAGAACAAGGGAGCTTGACCTCAAGACAAAATGCCGCCTTAGTTTGTGGAGTTGCCTGGATCTCTTGGGAAGTGACACATTGGTCTGGTTCTTTGGCTGAATCAGATGAGCATCAAGTGGCCACTCAGGAAATTGGAGATATGTTGTGATTTGGAGATTAAATTAAAAAAAAAGAAGGCAGCATATCCTTCATAATTAAACTTCATGTATATTAAAACATGAATGCAAGGCCTTTACTTTTTTTATCACTTTATCGAGAGAAAGCATTTCAAGCTGTGGTACGTTTGTGCACTTTTGAGTCTACATTGTATTCGTTTGAGGAGATTATTTTCCTTGGGATTTAATTCCTATAAAGAGAAATGGTTTAGAATTAACAACATCAAAGGTAAACATATTTAAAAATTCGGAGGGCAGAGGCTTTGATTGTTTCCACTGAAATTTTTACCCTGGTTTGTTAAGTTCACTGTTTTGTAATGCGTCTCTATGTTTTTCCGTAACTGGCAAATACTGAGTGAAGTTGGACCTGATTCACATTAATTGCGTGAAGGAGAATCGCATCGTAAGTTAGTGAGCCAATTAGGCCATCACCCTGCACTACTACACTGTGACCTTCCTGAAGAAATGGATTTGGAGGTTAGCATAGCCACGCACCCATCTGCAGCCACCTTAGTAGAGGCTTGTGAGTTGCTATGGTGCTGAACAAGTTTCAGCGAAGCTTCCAGACTAAGAGGCTAGGAAGAAAGGACTGATGATCTACTTCCAAAAAGAGCCAGTAAAAACCCAATGGATCACAGTGGTCCCATTCACAACTGATCGTGGGGATGGTGCGGAACCTGACAGCATATCGATCCATTGTGCATGGTATCACCATGAGTCGGGGCTTCACTCGGCAACAGTTAGCAACAGCAACCACGTAATTTGGATAATTTTAACATGCCTGACATGATCCCAAATATTCAAAAGGCATCGTCTCCAAATGTGTGTATTCTTTCCCCCAAAAGAAACAATCTGCATAGGAGGAACATGAGGAGGGGAGAACGCTGTTGCTTCTTCATGTTTTTTGTTATTATATCATTCAGAAAAAGAAAATGCTATCAAATATGAAGTAAAAAAGTTACGAATGGGCAGGACTTTTTTTGAGCACAAAACACAAGACACCCATTAAGCATTCAGTAGGCTACAGTTAACAGTTCTGATTACAATATATATCTTAAAGGTACTTTAATTTTTAATTTATATAGTTCTCTGGACTTAGTTTTTGATGCCATGTCGATGGGATCCAACGATTCCCTTGGACTCTGCCAAAAAGATGACAAGTTGTCCTAAGAGTTACATCCCACACCCAGAGGACCAGAGCCTACTTCAGAGCTATCGGCCTCTAAACCAACAGTTGGCAGTAGAGTTACCCAGCCACACCACGGAGATTCTTACTCAGAATTCTGGAAGGCTCTAGACATCCACGGTTATTAGAAGCTCCATAGTTTCACAGCTAATTGTCGTTGTTGTTAGGTGCCGTCGGGTCGGTTCCGACTCATAGCGACCCTGTGCACAACAGAACCAAACACTGCCCGGTCCTGCGCCATCCTTACAATCGTTGTTATGCTTGAGCTGGTTGTTGCAGCCACTGTGTCAATCCACCTTGTTGAGGGTCTTCCTCTTTTCCCCTGACCCTGTACTCTGCCAAGCATGATGACCTTCTCCAGGGACTGATCCCTCCTGACAATATGTCCAAAGTATGTAAGACGCAGTCTCGTCATCCTTGCTTCTAAGGAGTATTCTGGTTGTACTTCTTCTAAGACAGATTTCTTCGTTCTTTTCGCAGTCCACGGTATACTCAATATTCTTCACCAACACTGCAATTCAAAGGCGTCAATTCTTCTTCAGTCTTCCTTATTCATTGTCCAGCTTTCACATGCATATGATGCAATTGAAAATTCCATGGCTTGGGTCAGGTGCACCTTAGTCCTCAAGGTGACATTGTTGCTCTTCAACACTTTAAAGAGATCCTTTGCAGCAGATTTACCCAATGCAATGCGTCTTTTGATTTCTTGACTGCTGCTTCCATGGATGTTTGATCCAAGTAAAATGAATTCCTTGACAACTTCAATCTTTTCTCCATTTATCATGATATTGCTCATTTGTCCAGTTGTGGGGATTTTTGTTTTCTTTATGTTGAGGTGCGATCCATACCGAAGGCTGTGGTCTTTGATCTTCATTAGTAAGTCCTCTTCACTTTCAGCAAGCAAGGTTGTGTCATCTGCATAATGCAGGTTGTTAATGAGTCTTCCTCCAATCCTGATGCCCAGTTCTTCTTCATATAGTCCAGCTTCTCGTATTGAAGCTGATTATAATCATGAAATTTCAAAATCACCACTTTGGAAAGTCTTTTTCCATTGGTCCCATTATAGACTGGGCCGAACCAAAAAAAAAAAAGCATGGCCATCCAGTTGATTCTGTCTCATAGAGACCCTATAGGGCAGAGTGGACTGCCCCATAGGGTTTCCAAGGAGTGGCTGGTGGATTCCAACTGCCAACCTTTTGGTTAGCAGCTGTAGTAGCTCTTAACCACTGCACCACCAGGGCTGCATAAACTGGGCCATCTTGTATTAAATGTATTCTACCTATTCCCTCACCTCACCCCCAACATCATAGGCTAGAGCCATGTGTTAGCCAAGCTGCCAGCCTCTCAATTAGTTACTAATATTCTTTGTCGCCTCCAACAGTTGTCACCATGCTTTAAATCTAATCAGTAAATAAACTCTCTGCGTAGATCCTTCACCAATAAAATGCCGTCTTTCATAAAAAAGAAATTCTAGAAAATTAAGGTGGCACCTGCACTGCAAATTATGAATAAGCTAATGTGAGTTTTGTGTAAGCTAGTGGGTACCAGAATACTTTTGCAATACTGTGGTGGCATAGGCTGTTTGATTTATGTGCATCTATGTGTTCGATGGCACTAGTTTTTTTTTTTTTTTTTTATGTGTTGGACAGTATTTTCTCTCAGTCTGCTAAGCAACGTGCATTCTAAGGTTGATAAATTGACATTTTCATGTCTTTTCCTCTCAGGCATCTTGGTGGGTCATTGCTGTTCAGTTTTAGTGGCTCTGTTTTCCTTTGGGTCACCAAAACTTTCCATAGTTAGGATTGGGAGAAAACCGCAAAAGAGGGTTCCCCAGTCAGAGATTGTTGTTGTTAAAGGCCATCTCTTCTCCATTTACTTTACCCTTTTATGGCACAAATTGTATTTCCTTAGCTTTTAAAAAATATTTAGAGCTAATGCATTTTTTCCTTTAAATATTGATGGCTTCTTTTTAGCATTTTCATGTTGAAATTTCTGATTGACTTCATAAATACATTTATGAAAACAACTTTCAAAATGTATTTTTGCCTGGATTCCTTTTATAAATTAAAAAAAAAAAAAGATTACAATGTAAGCTAAACAAACAAGAGCATAAAAAGACAAAGCTAATGTCCTTCCCCTTATTCTAGTCAGCAGTTCAGCAGCTTACATTTATCCTGTCACAAATGTTTCTGTTGATATAAAACATTTTTTTTCCTGTCAAATAAAAGATTATACCATAAGTGTTCTCTGCGACTTCCATTTCTTAATTATGTATCGTGGCCGTCTCTCCAGGCCAAAATATAGTGATCTGTCTCGTTCTCGTTCTTTTTAATATAATGGTGGCAGGATATTCCATGGTATATTTTAGCCTTAATTTCTTTTTCTGCCCCTCTGTCGACAGGCGTTTATTCTGATTCCTGTATTTTGCTACTCTAGAAAATGTTGTCGTAAACATCTTTGCACGTATATACCTAGACACCTGTGCTTTTATTTCCGGAGATGAGCTTCCCACATATTGGACTTCTGGGTCAGTGGGACTACCGCTCAAAATTTTAACCCGTAGTGTCAGATTCCTGCAAATAATGCCGTAACAACTTCAGTGTATTCTCTTTCCAGTGGCTGTGGATGTTATCCATTCTTTGAATTTTTGCCAATTTCATTGATGCAGATGTTATGTTGTTTCAATATGCATTTCTCTTACTGCCAATAAGCCTGAGCATTTTGAATATATTTTTGGCTATTTGCACTTCCAGTTCAGTCATTTTGTACCCCTATTCTTGGCTCTTTTTCTTCTGGGTTGTGGTTTTTTGTCAAATTTCAACATCTCTTTATATTTGGGGGGAATGTCAATTCTGCGCTGTCACATGTATTGCAAATATTTTCTCAGTTATTTTATTTGGCTGTTCCCTATATTTACAGACCTTTTGCCTTGTGTGAATTTTTAACTTTATATAGTCAAATCTGCCCGTCTTACCACCTGTTTCTTATGTTATTTAAGAAGTTCTCCCCATCTTAAGATAATATTCTCATAAAGCTTTTCCAGTATATTTACAGCCTTTTAAAAATTCGGATCTTTAATCAGTTTAAAATCTATGTTTATATATGTTGTAACACGTGGGCCTGTCTTTATTTTCTCCCATGTGGATTGCCCATTTGGCAGCCATGCTTCGTGAGGAAAGCCATCTTTACTCACTAACGGTAGAGTCGATTCCACGTCATGGTGACCCCACGTGTTACAGAGTAAAAGTGCCCCTAGGGTTTTCTTGGCTGTAACCTTAATGGAAGCGCATCACGAGGAGTTTCTTCTGTGGCGCTGCTGGGTGGGTCCAAACTGCCAACCATCAGGTTAGCAGACGAGGACAAACTCTTTGTGCCCTGCTGGGACCTTCCAAATGACATTCTGAGCCTGTATTTTTTGCCATATACATTTGGATCTGTTTCTGAGTTCTTTATTTTTCTCAGCTAATCTATTTTTCTCGTATCTGGGCCAATACCATACCAATTGGATGACATTAAATTTATAGTAAGTTTTAAATATCCGGTAGGACGTAACTTTTCTCTATTTTATTGCTTAGCAAATATCACTTATTTCTTTTTCTAAGTGAACTTTAAAATAATTTACCCACCCTCCACCCATGAACCAACTTGTAAACAGACTATTGTTACATTGGATTGTATTTATTGATAGAGATGTCTTCCTAGAAGGTTCTTCTCCTTCAGGAGTATGACATGTCTTTCCATTGATTCAAGTCTTGGTCTTTGTCTGCTGGGTTATGTCTGTTTTCATAGTGGATTCGGTTTTCTTTCCCATTGCTGTTTCAGTGTGGTGACTATTAATGTAAGAATAGCTATTAGTTTGGGTATACTTTCTTGAATCCTGCCACCTTCTCAAGTTCCCTACTAATTTTAATATTCCTTAGAAGAGCTTCTTTTGTTTCCTTGGTATTAAATCACTTCATCTGCTAATAAGATAAGTGTCCCCTCTTTTAATATTTATACACATCAAACCAAGAGAAAAAAACAACCAAACACATTGCTGTCTAGTCAATTCCAACTCATAGCAACCCTATAGGACAGAGTAGAGCTGCCCCATAGGGTTTCCAAGGAGTGGACGGTAGATTCCAACTGCTTACCTTTTGGTTAACAGTTGAATGCTTAACTACCACGCCACTAGGGCTCCGATTTATACACATAATGTTGGACAATTAACTTACTATATTAACTGAAACCTCCGAAATAATGTTAACTACAAGTAATGATAACGGTCATCTCTGTCTTTTTCCTGATCTCAGTGGAATGGTCTTAACATTTTGCCATTTAATGTGACTTGTGCAGTTGAAATTTGGTAGTATTTGATGTATAACATTTATTGAAAATTGCTACAGAACTGTATTGCTTTTCATTATCTACTGATATTTATCTTTTATGTATTGATTAATAAGTTGTTTATAATTTTATTTAAATAAAAAAATAGAAATGTTCATGTATAATTGTAGTATGTTAGATCCTGCCTCTGTTTTAACATTGAATAATCCCTATCACCATTAACTTTAGTAAGAGGTTTTATGGATCATAACCATCTTAATTCCTGCAAAAAATTCTGCCCCTAAAGCTAGAGACCAGGGGTAATATTACTTCCATTTGGAAGTGAAAAGTTCAGAAGCAAAGAGATTTTACTGACATATCCGACTACTAAATGGGGATAAAATCCCAGATCTTTCTAGTTTGCCTCACTGTCTTCTTAACACCAGGAAAGGATTATTTCCTAGTAAGTGTCACTTTTATGGTACTTTCTTATGAAAAATAATTTTATATACATTATTGCATCCAATCATTTCAACATACCTGTTAGGTAGCATCATCAATACCTTTATTTTGGAAAGCCTGAAAGAGGTTTCATGACTTACTTAATTTCATGCAGCTGGTAAACGGCTCAAACAGAACTTAAGCCCAGACCCCTGACTCAAAAGCCCATAATATTTCTATTTGCATTACTAGATGAGGATGGGCTGTATGGATGCAGAAAAGTGTAAACTATGGAACGAACCTTCTGACAGGACGACATAAATGTGAGCATGTCTTTATATGCTCATTTCCATCCAATTCTTTGTTCAACGGTATATTCATTCGATGGAATACTACACAGAAATGCAAAAGAACAAACCACTGATATACAAACAATGTAGATTAATCTCAAAAATTATGTTGAATGAAGGAAACCAGATGCCAAATGTACGTGCTGTTTGATTTCTTCTGTATGTATGGCTCAAGAATAGGAAAAACTAATCAATGGTGATGGAAATCAGAATAGTGACCGTGTGGGAGGATTGGTACTTACTGGGAGGGGAATGATGGAACCTTCCAGAATGCTGGGGATGTTCTCTGTCTTCATTGAGCTGGTGGTAATATGGGTACATGCGTATGTAAAAACTCATAGAGCGGAAATTTAACATTAGATTATTTTATGTACTTACTACATGGGTGTTACATCTAAGCAAAAAAGCTATAAAAAAATATGCTGTACTTCATATTTAAAAGAAAATATTGCCTTCAGTGAGGCAGTACTTTGGCTAGTCCTGAAAGAGATTTTCATGTGTGTACATGTATGTATATGTGTGTGTGTGTGTGTGTGTGTGTGTGTGCATAGCAAAGTCTAATGGTAAAATACACATAGAATTTATAGCAGAATATACTACTTTGGTTAATGTCACATGGCAATTTAGCTCTTATAAATGCATAAACCCAGAGAATTATGTGGGGTAATGTAACACTAGAGAGTTTCATTATAAAGAAGTACTGCAGGCTTGCAATATATGGAAACATTTTAAATATACATGGTACAGAGATGCCACTGTATCTTGGCTATAAATCCTCTGAAACGCAAAAGAAAATTTTACTAGTCATAAATAAACGTTTATCCAGGTGGTCCATGCCGTAAAATGCAGTATACAAAAACCCGACTTTATAAAATGCATAAATTAAATGTCACTTAGGATACTTTTAGACTAGCCCTTGCCTCCTCAAATAACAATATCTTGTAGAAGAAAAAGCCACTTCTAGAATTCCTCTTTGTTTCTTATTGGCTCAGATTAGGTTATAAGCTAATTTCTGAAAAATCTGGTCAGAATAATGCCTTGTACTGGCTTCCTGTGGCTTGCCTATCACTGACCCAACTATCTGGCAAGGCGATGAAGTAATCCGGATAAACACAACCTAATTGGGGCCCACTCCTTCTGCTGGACCAATCCTCCAAAACCCATGCTGCTAAACAGGAAGGAAGGTGTGGAATGATGGTCAACTTCTAAGGACTTTTTTTTGTTGTTATAGAAATATTCTTCACAGTTGGAGCTATAAACCTAAAAAAAACCAAACTTAGTGTTGTCGAGTCAGAATCGGGTTCCTTTAATTCAGAAAATGTCTAGTGCAAATATTAACATGTATTTTATACAATAACGAGCATCATTATTTATTGAATACATGGTAATCACCAGTATGCTAGCTCTAAAAAGTTTCAAAATAATCTACCAAGATAGGTACTGTGATATTAGAGCAGCTTGATCAGAAAAACAATTAAGTTATGTTCCTTCCAGGTGAGCATAGGGTATAATCAAGGCTGGTAGAACCAGTAAAGGCAGCAGTGGTAGAATTCTTGCCTTCCATGTGGAGACCTGGGTTTGGTTCTCCAGCCAGTGCACCACCTGCATAGTCACCACTCACCTCCACAAGTCAGTGGAAGCTTGTGTGTTGCTATGATGCTGAACAGGTTTCAGCAGAGCTTCCAGACTAAGGCAGACTAGGAGAAAAGAGCTGGTGATGTACTTCTGAAAAACTAGCCAATGAAAACCTTATGGCCAATGCACAACCAATCATGGGGATGGTGTAGGAGGAGGCTCCGACAGTTCACTCCATGATGGGTGGATTATCCAATAGACAAGGTAAGCGCAGTGCTTACCTTGCTTACCAGATCATCCGTAGTGAACAATTTCACAGTTTTTCACCACATCAAAGATTTTGCTTCTAGGTGTGGCTTGCATCTGTCTCCCAACTCCATAGCACCTTCCTACAGAATCAAAGCCTCTTTTCAAATTTACGATCCCTGACAGGGATGCATTACCCAGTGAGTAAAGTAAGTATGGGTTTACCTTAATCTGATGTAGTAAAAAAACATGTGAAATTGTTAACTCCTGATTGGGAAATAAACACAAGGAAGCCATGCTTACCTTGCTTGTTGGGTAATCCGCCCCTGCATGGAGTCCCCATGAGTCAGGAAACGCTATGGCAACCACAACAACAGGACAAGTGAAGGGTTTGGACTGAGAAAACAATTTAAATCCCTGCTCTTCCATTTAGGGTCGCTATGAGTCGGAAATGGGTTTTTTTTTAATGGGTTCTTCTATTTACTAAATGAGTTTTCCCCTGAGCCTTGGGTTAGTCATTGTCAACAGAGAAAAATATTATGTTTTTCCCATTTTCTAGATTCATAATAAGAAATAACTACTCCATATAGAAGTGTTTTGTCAATGCACACAAGGCCTTTCATTATTTATATTGATTTGTGATTTGTAGACTGTTACTAGAACAGTTACACCTTTTCCTGTTTGAAAAAGTCAGTGGAAACACAATCAGATTTCTTTTTGGCGTTGATTTATAATATTTGAGATTGTTTAGGCTGATTTCTAATAATAATGATTTTAGGTCCTTTAGTTCTCTACTCTTTCCTTCCAATTTTCTCCTTTAATCATCTACAACACTAAATAAAGCATACTAGAAAAAATGCCATTTTATATCACTCATAATTTTTTTTTTGAAAACTGTTGTTGTCGTTGTTAGGTGCCGTCTAGTCAGTTCTGACTCATAGAGACCCTATATACAACAGAACGAAACACGGCCTAGTCATGTGCCATCTTCACGATGGCTATTATGCTTGAGCCCATTGTTGCAGCCACTGTGTCAATTCTTCTCATTGAGGGTCTTCTTCTTTTTGGCTGATCCTCTACTTTACCAAGCATGACGCCCTTCTCCAGGGTCTGGCCGCTTCTGATAACATGTCCAAAGTACTTGAGATGAAGTCTTGCCGTCCTTGCTTCTCAGGAGCATTCCAGCTGTACTAAATATATAATATTTCTAATTATCACACCATTTTTTGTTAAGCCTGGATTTTCATATGTCTTCATATACCTGAATTATATGTATTTTCATGTCTTAATATTCAGTCATTCAACAAATATTTATTGAGTATTTTTTATGTGCTGGACATAACAGTTGACCCAAGGGGTAAACTAGTGAACTTAACGCAAGCATTGCCTGCCCTCATGGAGCTTACAGTTTAGGGTGGCATATATCCTTAAACCAAATAGTCATTTAATAAGTAAATATATATGCTTATTTCTTTCTAGAAAAAAATCACAAGGAATTATTCAATTGATTTGCTTGGAGGAAAGAATATGGGAGATGAGAAAGGCTTTTATTTTTTATCCTGTGTATCTAAATACTAACTAAAATTTCTAATCTTTCACACAGACTGCTTTTACTTAAAAAATATCATAGTTGCTTCAGTAAAGAGATTATGGGTCATTTTTTTATTAAAGTGTATGCTATAAATGCTATGTTGTAAAATCTAGCCATTCTGATAATAAATAAAATTATCACACAATATATAATTAGAAACACTACTAAATTCAGGGCACTACAATACAGTGTAATTGTGTTGCTGATCTAATCTGCACAGTTCAAAGGATTTCAGTGGAGATATACAAGATTAGAAGTTAGCTTTGGAGTGGACGGAGAGGGTTTGTGTTCCAGGCAAAGAAATCAGGTAATGAACGCAAGAAGGAGGAATCAAGGTTCCATTGAGCAAACAAAAGGCAGTCAATGAAGTCGAGATCTGGAATTCATAGTGACAAAGATAAGCTTGGGGAGGCAGGCAGGAGTTAGGTCATGCAACTCTTCCTAAATCTGCGAAGGCATTTGTTTGTTTTATCTTAAGGTCAGTGGGGCAAGGCATTGTTGAAGGTTTGAGGCAGGGCAGGAAATACAATTTAAAGAGATCATCTTTGTGGAGGAAGATGACCTGCCATAGTCCAACACTGTCTGAGGCATGGAGTACTATGGTGAGCGAGATGGAGGCAAGTGGATACAGTCAAGGAGGGAGCATGTAAGAAGAAAAGTTGTTGAGCCTGTTGATGGGTTGTATAAGTATGGTGAGAGAGAAGAATGTGGAAAGATCACTAGGATGAGATGCTATGAAACCCTGACATATTTTAGACTTCCTTCTATGTATCTTCAATTAACTATTATAGCTTGATTCTTCAGTTATGGAAAACTTAACTGCCTGTAAATAAAGTTTACCTTTTTGAAGTTTGATTTCCATTAAAATTTAGTTACAAGGACATTTAGTAAATTGTCTCTGTTAACCCTTTCAGGGCTGGCTGTATATATAGCTACCACTTACTTTTTGTATCTCTGAGATTCATTGAGAAGCTACTGTCCCACTGACAGTACATGCTGGCAGCAGGCAGGGCCCTAGATAACAGTCTGAAATAGAAAATCAGGTGTGTGCCACAAATTATTGTTTTTACAGGGTATTGCAGGAGGTGGTGCTGAATCATTGAAGTTTTGGTAGGGAAAACATGAGTTTTGAAATTTTTTTTATTTGGTACACATACGTACCTCTGGACTCCAAGGGTACGATTTGTGGAATGAGACATAAAACAAAATCCAGATGACCTACCAAAAATCCAGACCCACTCCATGGTTCAGCATGCTGTCCATTACTGAAAACACATAATATCAAAAAAAATTTAAAGGAAAAAATAATTGAGTCACGGAAGGGTTTTAAAAAAAGGGATAGAGGGTAGAATAGAGAACACAGCTGGGAGAAATGTACAACCTGCATAAATTATGTCTGTAAGTGTATTCATAAATGGGACAAATATCCGTATATTTTGACTTCACATGGTTTTGATGAAGAACCAATGAGATACAGAAGATAATAAAAAAAAAATCTCTTAAAATTCGAAAACATTATAAAAAGTTAAAGAATAATTCTCTCTCTACCCTCATAATTGGATTCAAATTTCCAGATCGTGTGGAAGATAACCATGACATATGGAGATGAGGGCAGTGCCCCTGTTTTGGCGAAAGGGATCTCAAGAAACAAATGAGAAATCAAATAGCAAGCTAGTAATCTGTGAGTTCTCAATAAGTGTTTTTACAGAGTCTTATTTTTTTTAAATTAGGGGCCCTGTTAGTTTCCTATTGCTGCTGTAACAAACTGCCATAAATTTAGTATCTTAAAGCAATACAAATTTATTTTCTTACGATGGTGGAATTCAGAAGTCTAAAATGGGTTAGTAGGGCTGTGCTCCTTCTGGAGGCTTCCTTGCTTTTTCCAGCTTCTAGAGGCCGCTTGCATTCCTTGGCATGTAGCCGCACGTCATTCTAATGTCTGCTTCCGTTGTCACATCTCCATCTCAGAATCTCCTGCCTCCCTTTTTCCCTTATAATGGCCCCGGTAATTACATTGCACCCTCATAGATAATCCAGAATAATTTCCATATCTTTCACACCTGCCAAGTCCCTTTTGTCAGATACGGTAACATATTGACGGCTTCCAGGGATTAGGATGGGGACAATTTTGTGAGGCCATTATCCTGCCTGTAAAGCCTGGTGGCATAGTGGTTAAGAGTTCAGCTGCTAACCAAAAGGTAGGCAGTTCGAATCCACCAGGCACTCTTTGGAAACCCTATGGGGCAGTTCTATGAGTCAAAATTGACTTGACAGCAATGGGTAATGGGTTTATTCTGTCTACCACAGTTTCCAAAATGGATGAAACAACTCCAAATAAATAAAGTCCATTAACTTCTCTGTTTAAGTGAATAAGAATGTAAACTAACATAGACTAGAACCCTCATGGTACAGTCTGAGTGGTACTACACTCAAAGAAACATGTCTAACAGTCATATACTTTATTTGACTGTCATTTTCTACTCGTTACCACAAGCCACTCAAAGCCCTACCATTTGGTTCTTGTCCTTCCTTCTGTTTATTTGTCTCTCACACGCACACACACACAAATCCTACCACCCTCCCTTCCAGTTTCACAATCTGCATAAAATTTCTGGAACCAGTCTGGCAAAGGCCGAATCCTTAGATGATAAGGAAGGGCAGTAAGTTGAATGGCAAAAACCTGGGATTCCTTTTGACAGGAGAGGAAAACCTTTGAACTTTTACATACTGATAACTTTTTCCCATATCTCAAGGTTATACAACAGCCAATGTTGGAGGAATTTACATTTTGCTTTAGATATTCTATTTTGTTTAGAGGATTCATGTTCTTTAAGAATTTAGACGCTAGATGAAATTAGAGCCCCTGGGTTGTGTAAATAGTTAATGCGCTTGGCTGCTTACCAAAAAGTTGATGGTTCGAGTCCACCCAGAGGTACTTTGGAAGAAAGTCCCGGTGATCTACTTCTGAAAACTCAGCCATTAAAAACCTTATGGAGCACAGTTCTACTCTGACACACATGGGATCACCATAAGTCAGAATCATTTCAATGACAACTGGTGTGTTTTTACAGAATAATTATTATACAAAGGTTATGTATTTTTCCTACTGTTACAGCTAAGTATGTGGGCTTGTTTTTCTGTCCTTTCATTTAGGGTTGTTGTTGTTGTGTGCCATTGAGTTGACTCTGACCCATAGCAACCCTATATGACAGAGTAGAACTGCCCCATATGGCAGAAAGCCTAGAAAGGCTATAATCTTTATGCAAACATATTGCACGATCTTTTCTTCTGCAGAACTGCTGGGTGAATTTGAACTACTGACATTTGGGTTAGCAGCTGAGTGCTCAACCATTGTGCAATCAGGGCTCCTTTCATTAGTATAATGACGTACACATATAGATATTCCATGGTGCTAACAGCTAGAACGCTCTTAAAGATGTTTTTGCTATGTTCCAGGCACTACTCTGGGTGTTTCATGTGTACTAATGCATTTACTCCTTACAGCCTTCCCATGAAGGAGGTACTGTTACTATTCTCACATTACAGATGAGGAAACTGAGGCATAAACCAAAAAAAAAAACTCATTGCTGTCGACTCGATTCCGACTCATAGTGACCCTGAAGGACTGAATAGAACTGCCCCACAGGGTTTCCAAGGAGCACGTGGTGGATTCGAACTGCCTACCTTTTGGTTAGCAGCCATAGCTCTTAACCATTATGCAACCAGGGTTTCCAACTGAGGCATACCAAAAAAAAACCAAACCCAGTCCTGTCCAGTCGATTCCGACTCATAGCGACCCTACAGGACAGAGTAGAACTGCCCCATAGAGTTTCCAAGGAGCTCCTGGTGGATTCGAACTGCCGACCCTGTGGTTAGCAGCCATAGCACTTAACCACTATGCTACCAGGGTTTCCGACTGAGGCATAGAAAGGTTAAATAAATTATTCAAGTTAGCATACATAGGAACGGGTAGAGCTACGATTCAAATCTAAGCAGTCTGGGGCTAGGTCCCACATCTTAACGTTCATAGTAAAGATTCAGTGATTTAATTTCCAAGCATTGCTGACAACATCAGCCTGTAAGATAATACAACAAGTACTGTTAGCAAATTTAGATATTACTAGTCCTGGAAAAAGATGCTAAAAGCTGTGGAAAGGAAGAAAATTAAGAAGAGTAAAGTAAGATTTTGCTTTGTCCTAATTAGGGGAATGGCAGACAATAGGAGTATTTCTATGAATCAGGGTCAACGTAAGGCTAAGTAGCTGTTTCTTTTTCCATTTAGTCTCTTGTGAAAAAAAGAATCAAGAAGATGAAAAAGGACATTGAAATAGCAACCTAACGATCTTCCTTTTCATTGGCTTGAAGGGCCAAAGTTGGTAGACTAGGCCTGAATCTGTGGTAGAGAATAGCTGAATGCTAAAATAAATGAATAAATAAATAAAAGGACATGAAGCATAATGAAAACTGAGACCAAATTAGTAGATGTTGCTTTTATTGCTAAATGATATGCAGGGGGGATTAATGAAATGACTGTTATGTTTAATATTAAATAATTTCTCCAGAGTTAAGTTATAAAATAATAAAAATTTGGCTGTTAAATCAGTCAGACTTGATCAGAGGCAACATTTCAACTTCCAAAAGAAAACGTTGTGTGTCATTCACCACATTGTAGTAGGTGGCCTGGCTTGTCTGTGACAACTATCGCCATCTGGTGGCAGTAGATCTAAAACTCAAATAAGCTCTTTGAGAACTGCGACTTAAGGTTCAATTTAAGGTTGACTCTGCAAGCAAGATTAATACATTAAAATATCTGTCACATAGCAGGGATCCCTGATGGTGCAGTGGTTAAAAGCTTGTCTGCTAACCAAAAGGTCGGCAGTTCGAATCCACCAGCTGCTCCTTGGAAACTCCATGGGGCACTTCTACTCTATCCTATAGGGTTGCTATGAGTCGGACTTGAAGGTAACGGGCTTTATCATGTAGTAAGTGTTCAATAAAGGTTAGCTGGTACAAACAATCAACACTTACAAGGAGCTGGATAGTCTATGATTTTACTAACTGCATGGTGATAACGAATATTGACATTTATTTGTGGGTGTATGTGTGTGTGTCTGTGTGTGTAGTATGTATATTCCTATCCACAAGAAAGGAATAAATAGCATTGTATAGTCTTTTATAATCTACATATCTGTATTGTGTAATCCTGTAGAAATTACCTGATTCTTAGAGTATCTGCTTCTTTACTTGAAGTCCACCTATGGCTCTGTTTTTGTAAGGACACGTCTTCCGTCAGCATCACACCTATTCTTCACAAGTGTAAGCAGCCAGCCCTTAGGCCATAATAATTTCAGTTTAAGAGAGGGAAAACAAGGGCTGTATTGACTTCCCAGTTATTTTTTTAAATAAATAAATATAAATAACAAAGCCTTAATGGAAAGCTTAATGTAGTGGAAAGAAGAGGAAGGTATGGAGGTAAGTAGTATTTTTTTTTTAAACAAGTTAAGTTATAGTCACCACAGTAGGCAATTTAGAAACAGTATGTGATTTAGTCCTTGGGGTAATTCTATATGACGTATGAGAAAACCGAAGTTGAGGCACATTAAGTAAATTCCCAGTCATAACTTGTAAGTCGTTGAGGTAGGATTCACCCTCAACTGAGTTTGAAAGTGCACAGACCACTTGATAACAGGGTAAAAGTATTATTGAGATTTTTTTTTTACACTTTTCTTATAAGTTATTTGTTACAGATTTTCAATTCAAGTTTTGAGGTAAGATCTTAAGGTAATGGGCACTTCACTGTATACCTAACTGAGAAAGTGGGTAGTATACAAATATGGTCAGATGCTGGTGAGGGGGAAATCCTGAATTTCATGCCTGCCATTCAACCTTATTATCTGAATAAAAATGCATATATTAAAATATCTCCTGTGAAAGGTATGATATAAACCAAACAATTAGTTATATTTTTAGTCGAAATAAGTGACAAAAAAGACATTATAAGGATGGTCTTGAAAAACATCTTCACACACACATACATACACACACACATAAGTAACTGGACCATGTCCCACGAGCAAAAGCTAAGGAAGTTTCGTTTTCACACACAGACACACAGACTGACACACATTGCCACCACTAATAACAACAAGGAAGAAATTTTAATGTGACAAAATTTTAATTAAAGAGAGAAAAATGATATCATTTCAAAATTAAAAAAAAAATAGGTAGGCTTTTTTTCTCAAAGGATGCTTAAATAAGCTTCTACCCTAAACTGCTTTACAGGCTAAAAAAAACCCAAAAACCTTTCAGGGGTACCTACCCTCGTGGCACAGTGGTTAAGAGCTCAGGCCGCTAACCAAAAGGTCAGCAGTTGAAATCCACCAGCCGTTCCTTGGTAACCCGGTGGGGTAGTTCTACCCGTCCCTTCGGATCACTATGAGTCAGAATCAACTCAAGGGCCATGGGTTTGGTTTTTGGTTTTTCGGGGATTTTTTTTTTTATACTAAATTTATTAGGCATTTGTGGCATAGGTGTTATTATTAAAATTGCACCAGAAAGGACAATATAATGAATAAAACGCATTCCTCCTCTTGATGAGCTTGTAATCTAGGAAGGAAGATAGCACACGTCCCCACGTGTGCTACGCGGCTGAATCGCACCCATGTGCGGAGAGGCATAGTGCTTTGGCGGAGGATTTTAGAAGCTAAATTCAAAAGGACCATAGAATAAAGAAGGAAAAAAATAAATAAAATAAAACTTTACGAGCAAAGACTTTGACTTGTACACTTTAAACCTTCACAGGCACATTTCTTCCAGATCTCGACTGACCACTAACCTTGCTGCCTGTTAACAGTTCCTGGGGCTTTAATGAGTAGACTTTGCACCAAGAGGTCCTGTAATCCTCCGAGAACACCGCCAGTCCTCCTCGTTCTTGCTAGCCCTTGACTCCAGAGATTCTGACATTTAATTTGGAACTGTTCCTTTGCTTGTAGCATTTGACTTTCAGAAGTCCAAGCGTTTGACCTTTTTTTCAATATATGTTGGACAATGAAAATTACACAATAAAATGGTCAGAAAATGGAATGGGAAACAAAACCATCTTTCTGGCAAGAGCACGGTTGATGGAGTGTAGCAACACTTACAGAGGGCCACTGTGACGTCAGACGTGGCCAGATCCTGTGTCTAGATGTGAAGAAGAAGGAAACTAATTCGACATCCGGCTAACTCAAGTCCAAAGCATGTGTATTTATTTTAGTCATTCATTTGGCAAACATACATGAAGCACCTTCAGGGCATCAGACACTCTTCGAGTTACCCAGAGTACAATGATTGAAAAAAAAAGACAAAACTCTGCTGATTAGGAGCTTTCAGTTAATGGGGAGAACTAAACATTAAAATACAGTGTGTTGATTTATGTAATTAAGAGTCATATAAGCTGATCTCCATCAGTGGAGAGGCTGCCTAGTAACAATTTTATGTGAGAATGAAGTTTTCCTGCAAGAAGATGACAACTTGAGCCAAATCTTAAACAATGAAGACAAGCGAATCACAAGAAAGAATAAAGAGATGATGGGACACCTGCCTTAACTACCTGGCCATGGTGGATGATGTCAAAAGACCGTAGCTCCAAAACTCTCTTCACCATTTAACTCTGTAAGAGATGTTGGGAAAGTCACTTAACCTCTCTCAGCTTTGGTGTCTGTAAAATGGGAATGAGTTGATAAATGTGATGGCATGTTTTAAAATAGTAACATATTGCATAAATGTGAATTGTTATTTTCGAGACAATTGTTAAAAATGGAATGAGAGTTAAAACCTAACAATTTGCAAGTCCCTGTGTTAATCACTCTGCATGAATTATTTCACATTTAATCCTCACAATAACCCTATTATTACCCCATTTTACAGATGTCAAAGAGGTTAGGTAACTTGACTATTGTCACTAACCAAACCAACCCCGTTGCCTTCAAGTTGATTCTGACTCATAATGGCCCTATAGGAGAGAGTAGAATAGCCCCCATAAGGTTCCCAAGGAGCGGCTGGTGGACTCAAACTGCTGACCTTTTGGTTAGCAGCCAAACTCTTAATCACTGTACCACCAGGGCTCCATTGTCTATTATCCAAAAAAAAAAAAAAAAAAAACCCATTGCTGTCGAGTCGATTCTGACTCATAGCAACCCTATAGAATGGGGTAGAACTGCCCCAGAGGGTTTCCAAGGAGCAGCTGGTGGATTATCAGCCTGAGCTCTTCACCACTGAGCCACCAGGGCTCCTCATTGTCGTTAGTAAGGGACAAATAAGTACTGAAACTGGAATTCAAGTCTAAGTAGGCTTTGGCTTGGGGACATTTGCCCTAAATCCTTGACACACTGCTCCTTCTGCAGTATTTAATACAAAAGTTTTCGTAGTGTGGAAAAATGACCATTTAATCGTTGAAAGTTGTTTTAGAATTCAAAGACATAATCCCATGTCCTGCATTAAGATACATTTTTAATATATTCATTACACAAAAATTGAATTTGTAGCTTTCCTTTATTACTTAGTAGTTAATGACTCCCATGTAAGATGAGATATTTATAGGTTTTTACGTTATACAAGATCTTTCACGGTTTGCTATTTATTTATGGTAAACATGAATTCCTGAGTGCCTATTAAAGTATGTACAAAGCACTTTGTAATTTTTGAAACACTGACTTATTACAATTATTAGTTTGTTCCTATCAAATTATCCAGCAAGTGGTTCTCTCACCGTTTGTACTGATTTACGTTTAGCTATGTCAGGCGTCGTTTTCATACCATTACAAAACGTACTTGATTTTCGGTCAGTATGAAGCTGAGATTCTGGTTAGCGTAAGGCTTCAGTATCACTGTGAGCACACCAATAGCTACATATATTATGCTCAGCCTCAAATTTTTATTTTAAAGAACAAAAACCTGGTAATAAGCAATATATAGTGTATATGTGAGTATATGGGTGCATTTGTGTACATACATATAACATTTTGACAATGTGTAGAGTTAGTATTCCAAACATAAGCAAACAACAATGAGAAGCATAAGAAATGAGAAAATTTGTTGGTTTTCAAACTTAACTTTTTCCTACTGTTACTGATTTTTCTTTCATTATTTTGGGAATTGTCAGCTTCGTATCAACAGTGGCCTCCTCATTTTTATCTAATCAAACCACAGCTTCTAATTTCAGGACATTTCTTCATTTTTGGTTACTTTTTATCATGATGATCCTCCTCCAAGCCATAATTTTTTTTTGTTGTTGTTCAGTTCAGTTAATATAATTAACTTGGAGCCTTGGTGGCGCAGTGGTTAAGCGCTCAGCTGCTAACGAAAAGGTCCGCAGTTAGAATCTACAAGCCGCTCCTTGGAAACCCTATGGGGCAGTTCTACTCTGTCCTATAGGATCGCTATGGGTCGGAATCAGTTCAGTGGCAATGAGTTTGGCTTGGTTTTTAAGAATAAATAAGAATTAAGAGAAAAGTTACATCTAAACATGAGCAATCATAAAATTTTCTTTATATATCTTATGGCATTTATTATATTCAGCCTAATATCAGAGTGAGTGTATCCTGTCCTCAAGCCTTGATGTATCCTGGCTTCCTTGAGAGCAATACCTTGTTCTGCTGTTCTAAAACATTTTATTCCGCAGTCCACTGGAATTCGACTGTGGGCAAAGAAGTCCTTGCAGATCTGTGGAGCCCCCAGGGTCACTGAGGAGAATAAAACGTTGGGCAACAGGGAGATCGACTTCATAGGCCCTCCCTCTCTTTTCTATCTTGATCACTTTTATCCGTTTTATTTTTTCATAATTCTTCATAATTGCATTTCATCAAATTATTTTAAATTTTGAAGTAATGAGATGATCACATCTGTGTTTTCTGAAGATAACCAGTCTCTTTCATTTGGGTTACAGGCAGAAGGCATTAGTAAAGGGACTTGCTGTTGTGTGCTGTCACATCGTTTCCGATTCATAGCAACCCTATAGGACAGAGTAGAACTGCCCCATAAGGTTTCCAAGGAGAAGCTGGTGGATTCAAACTGCTGACCTTTTGGCTAACAGCCTAAGCTCTTAACCACTGAGCTACCAGGGTTCCAAGTGAAGGGAGAGTGGTTAGGAAATTGTTGTCCTAGTTCAGGACAGAGTCTCTGAGGGCTTAAATAAAAGTACAGGCAGAAGGGATGGAAAAGAATGACTAGATGTGAGGGGCACTGCAGAGGAAGAGTGTTCCAGACAGCTGTTGCTATATAAAAATCCATGCAAAACTTAGTGGCCTAAAACATCAGTTTATTGTTCTCTCTCATAGTTCAGTGGGTTGATTGCACGCAGCTGGGTGGTTCTCATTTGCTTCTCATGCAATAGCTGACAACTGGCATATGTTCCTGGAGTCTTCTGAAGGTGACTCGTCTTGATGTACAAGGCAATTCCTCAATCGACCTGTTTGTCCCCTGGTTTGGAAGCTAAAGGAATTGAGGGATGCCTGCATCTCCCTCTCTGTCCACATGGCTTCTCCACATGGCTGTCTTGAGCTTCCTCAAAGCGTGATGGTCTCGGGGTAGTCTGACATCTTGCACGCTTAGGCTCGTCTTAAGACAAATATCCCAGGAGACCTATATGGAAGCTAAAAGACATAACCTAGGCCTGGAATCCACACAGCATCAATTCCTTGGAATTTACTGATCAAAGGAGAGTCACAAACCTGGCAAGTTTCAAGGAGAGGTTACTACACAAGTATTAGAGGCAAGGCTTACTGGGGACCCAAATTTGAAGACTTCTTACATGATCTGCAGATGAGTCAAGTATGGAACATTGAAAGAGAGATTGATTGTACATGACTCCAAAGATTGCCAGTCTGAAGAATTCAAGCCATCGGTGTAGCTGAGAACTTCCAGGGATCAAGGGAGAGAGCCAATGACATAGATTTAAAGAACACCTCTATTTGAGAAATGACCGTATGTGTCAATGAAGGGAGTAAAGACATCTTCTTCAGGAAAGTAAGATGGAATCAGGAAGGTTCAGTATCATGGAAATCATATGAGTTTAAAGAAGGGGGACAAAATATCTCTTCCACTAGATTTTAAACCTCTTGATGGTATCTATCTTATGCAGAGTTTTGTTCCCAGCCCCAGCACAGGGAATTATGAGACTAGAAGGCATCCAGCAAATGTTGAATTTAACAGTTTTATGTATCTGTCAAGAAACTTTGGGGCTTTACTTATTTTCATTAACTAGACATAATATATCAACGTCTCTAAGTTTCAGTTTCCATATCTGCAGATGACTATTCCATATGCTATCCCGTAGCACCCTACACTTCCTACATTACTGCATGAACCACACCATGGTATGTTTTCTTGACCATATTCTATGCAAGACCAGGAGCTACGAGAAGACAAGGGTGGCATCTTGCTTACTATGTTTATTCAGGATATCGCCCAGGCCCTGGCACTTGGTAGGCACTTAATAAATATTTGGCAAATTCAAATGAATTGAACTCTTTATTGTAAGCTTAAATATTTGATTAAAGTTGCATTGTCACATTGGTTTTTAATTGAGTCCTATAAACAGTTAACATAGAAGTATGAGTACTTTCTCTACACCTATCATTCTCTTATGGATTTATAAAAGCTCCAGAGGACAAAGTCCCTTTCTCTTAAATTATTGAGAGTTTTTTTGTAGCAATTTTATAAATTAATTTATTAAAAACAAATATACTGAGCTATGTGCTACCTGCTTTAGGTGCTGGGGCTATAGTAGATAGCAAAAAAAAAAAAAAAATTAAAAATTGGCTTTATGGAATTTACATGCTGGTGGAGGTATGCAGATAATAAACTGTATAAATAAATATACTGCATTTCAGAAAAGTTTTAGTGCTATGGAGAAAAAACAGGCTAAGAATGATAGAGAGTGCCAGCAAGATGAAATGTTAAATAGGTGGGTTGGTATAGAACTCACTGTGGTGACAACTAAGGCTGCTTATCAAAAGGTTGCCAGTTTGAATCCACCAGCCACTCCTTGGAAACCCTATGGGGCAGGTCTACTCTGTACTGTAGGGTTGCTATGAGTTGGAATCGACTCGAAAGAAATGGGTTTGAATTTTTGAAGGAAGAGAAGGAGCAAGTTGTGCAGGTGTCTGGAGGAGGTGTGTCCAGGCAGAGGGGACAGCCAGTGCCAAAATCTCAACACCCTAGATGTATATGAAGAGCTGCAAAGAAGTCTGTGAGAATCCATGTAGGTGGGACTTTTGAACCTACATGGAAGAGAATACATATTTTTTACTTAAGAAAAGTAGGAACCATTTGGTATTACAAACACGGCAAAGAAGGTGAATAGCCAAGAAAGTGTAAATCGTTGTGATTTATGAATGTCATGCTGGAAAACCTAGACCTGGGGTACTCTCTAAACAGTGAGTACTTTTATCTACATTTTAACGGTCTTTTCTAGTCCTTACATTTTTTTTTTATAGGGATCTTGGATCTGGGCGATCTTTACTCATTCACTAAATGAGTATTCATTCATTCATTCATTCATTCATTCATTCATCCATTCAACAAATATTTATTGAGCACTTATTATAGTCCAGAATGTGTATACGATGGTGAACTAAAAATACGACTCCTGCCTTTTTGGTCTCCTAGGAAAAACATATATTAAACATCTGAAAAGTTAATAAATATCTAAATATAAGTTATGATAAGTGCCATGAAGGAAAAATATGGCATGCCATGGCAGAATTACAGGGAACCTATTTCAAATGAGATGGTCAATGAAGAACTCTCAGAAGAGATTGCTTTGAATCTGAAACCTGGAAGATGGGAAAGAGAAAGACATTCCAAAGTTTTATATTTGCCAATGTAAGACTGATTTTTAGAAAAATTCACAGCAGACTTCACGGTGACATAAAAATTCTTTTTCCTGCATGGAGAAGAGATGCTATAAGTAAGAACACCTTCATTCAGAGTCGAAACATGGGCTTTCTGTTTCTGCACTACACCTTGAAACAGTGCTCAGATTTCAAGAGTTAAATTATAATTGATCCCATATTGGATGCAGCAAGTGGCTTAGTAGAGAGTTCCTATGAGCTCTAGTGTCCCTAGATATGTGATGGGAAATCTCCGAGTTTATTTTCCTCATGGATATAATAATGGAGACGATAATACTTACATAACTTTTGTGAGATTAAATGAAACAATGTCTATAAAATTATCTGACACAGAAGTTGGCAGTTAGAACTGAAAGCAAAATTTCGCTTAAAATGATCCAATTCTCACCAGAACATACAACATAAGAATGGAACGCAGTCTGGTAAGCAGCACTGGGGGGGAACCTACCTTCTTCCTGCTTTATGTTTCCATGAGGGGATTTCCGCCAGAAAGCCACTTCCTGCCTCTGCCCACTCACCTCACAGTCCTTCCTTGGCTGAAGGAGCAGCCTTGCTGACTGGTGAAGTTAAGTGGACCATGTATATGTCAGTGGGGTTTTTTGGGTGTTTCAGGGGAGCTCCTTCTCCAGGCGGCCATGTGTTCTCAGCTCAATCATGCAGTAGGCTTACTAGGGAAAACTTTGTCCCTACAAGGGGGAGACTTGCAGTTCGGAGAAGGGGGCAAGTTTTAATCTTGGAGTGTTAGGAAACGTGTTTAACTTCAATCTGAAGCCATTCTCCAATTCAACTTTATCAAAAAGGAAGTGATATTTGATCTCCATCTGTCAGTTTTACTCTTATTTTTTACTCAGTTACAAACGCAGGAGGAGATGAGACTGACATTTGTTGGCTCCCTCCATCTCCAACAGGAGACGATAATACCAAGTGTCAACAGCGTCATCAACAGCCTCGTTATGTTCATCATAACAGCAACAGCAGGAGCAGAAGGAGAACAACAAACGTTTACTGAATACTTGCTATGTCACTTGCTATATTCCAGGCACGATTTTAGGCAGTTTACATCCACTGTCTCATTTATTCTTTACATCAACCCTAAGTAGTAGATTATTATTACAAGTATTCAGCAGGTAATGAAATTTAATCAAAGCAAGGTTATATGATTTGCTTAAGGTCACATGGTTAGAAGCCAATATTTGAACTCAGGGTCTTAAGACTCATAAAGAAATTTCTTATCACATCTACAAATGATTTAAAAAAAAAAAAAAAAAAGATATTATGGAGAGGCACTGATGCTTTAAGGGGATATACCAAAAAAAAACCGTTGCCGTGGAATCGATTCTGACTCGTAATGACTCCATAGGGTTTCCAAGGCTGTAATCTTATGGAAGCAGACTGCCGCATCTTTTTGCCTCGAAGTCTCTGGTGATTCTGAACCGCTGACCTTTTGGCTAGCAGTCGACTGCTTTAACTACTGTCACCAGGCTTCTGTAAGGGGGATATAATGGTCAACAAAAAGACAAAAAACTTTCCTAATGAGCCAGCTTGTGCCAGATGACAATTGATTTCACGATGAGCATGAACTAACCCATAGTATAATCCAGGAAACGCCATCTCTGGCCCTGCCCGAGTGTTACAGAAATGCCCAAATCACCCCCACTCAAGACCTGCTGACCTAAAACCTGCATTTTAACAAGATCCCAAGGGGGTTTATGTGATCCCTGAAGTTTGAGTGGGACCCTGGTGGCACAGTGGTTAAGAGCTCAGGCTGCTAACCAAAAAGTCAGCAGATCAATCCACCAGCTGCTCCTTGGAAACCCTATGGGGCAGTTCTGCTCTGTCCTCTAGAGTCACTGTGAGTCGGAATCGACTTGACAGCAACAGGTTTGGTTTTGGTAAAGTTTGAGAAGCCCCAAGAGAACAGAGAACCTGGGTGGTTCAAAGTGTTAATGGGCTCAGCGGCAAACCTGAGGTTCGAGTCCACCCAGAGGCGTCTGAGAAGAAGGGCCTAGTGATCTACTTCTGCAGAATCAGTCCTTGGAAACCCTGTGGAGCAGAGGTCAACTCTGACACCTACGGGGCGTCCCTAAGTCAGAGCTGACCCTACAGCAGCTGGTTTTGAAGCTAAAGGCCACTGACTCCACAAAGGATGTTTCTCCTTGGCTCCAGCCTACACTGATACTTCAAGGCTTTCTTTACGTTTAGTTAGTTATTCGCGGAAGGAAATCAGTTAGTTCTGTTTTATTTTTTTAAGTTTTACCTTATTGTTTGGATTTCAAGTTTCAGATATACAACTAAATGGAGTTTTAAAATTGTTTTAATCAACTGCATGTTTTCCTTTTACCAGTAAAACTTGAGTGGTAGGTTGAAGAACTGATTGGTTTTTGAGCACTTTGAACTATTTCTTGGTTCTGGAAATAAGTAAATGAACATATTGTTGTTTAATTTGGAATTTGGGCCATGGAAGCTTGCCCTGGGTTTTGATAGACAGGTCTTTTGTTTTAACAGGGGCACATAATATTTTGGTAAAGTAGAGGGTCAGTGAAAGGGAGGAAGACCCTCAGTGAGATGGATTGGCACAGTGGTTGCAACAGTGGGCTCGAGCATAACAATGATTGTGAGGATGATGCAGGACAGGGCAGTGTCTCATTCTATGGTACCTAACAACAACAACATAGTATTTTGGTTTCAGGAAAAGAGGATCAGAGTACTAAGCACTGACACTGTTAACCATTCGTAGAAACCTAAAATAAAGAAACAGGAATAGAGAGCAGAGAGGGTTTTGCGTTGCTCCTTCTTTCTCACGCCATACAAATCTAAGAAAAAAAATTTCTGATTCCTTAGTTTGGTGCAAACAATTTGCAATAAGTTGTAGCTGAAAGGTTAGTGGTTTGAACGCACCCAACAGCTCCATGGAAGATAGGCCCAGCAAACTTCTTCCTAAAGATTACAGCCAAGGAAACCCTATGGAGCAGTTCTACTGTAAAACACGGGGTGGCCATGGGTCGGGGGCAGCTTAACAGCAGCTAACATCAACAACATGCAAACTGCACACAGAAACTTTCCCTTTAGAGAATGAACACCAAAGATACAGGGAAAATATTAGCCCAAGGGACAAAAGGGCCACATAAACCAGAGTCTCCATCAGTCCGAGATAAAAAGAGCTAGATAGTGCCCGCTACCACCAATGACTGCCCTGACAGGGAACGCAACAGAATCCCTGACGGAGCAGGAGAAATGTGTGGTGCACAGCTCAAGTTCACGTGACAAGACCAGACTTAATGGTCTGACTGAGACTGGAGGAACCCTCGAAGCCATGGCTTCCGGACGCTCTGTTAACCCAAAATTAAAACTATTCCCAGAGCCAACTCTTCAGACAAAGATTAGACTGGACTATAAAACATAAACTAATACTTGTGGAGAGTGTGCTTCTTAGCTCAAGCAGATACACGAGACCAAATGGGCAACTCCTGTCCGGAGGCAGGATGAGAAGGCAGGAAGGGACAGGAGCTAGCTGAACAGCTATGGGAAACCCTGGGTAAAAAGGGGGAGTGTGCTGCCACATTAGAGGGATTGCAACTAGTGTCACATGACAATATGTATATAAATTTTTGTATGAGAAATTTAACTTGAGCTGTAAACTTTCACCTAAAGCACAATTAAAAAAAAAAAAATCCGTTCAGAATTTCTTTTATGTGTGTGTGCGGCAATGTAAAAGAATGGAGTCTGTAATTGTTAATTTTCTTGTTTGTTTGTTTTCTGACGAATCTATGTGATTAAGACAATTCCAAAAATTCCTCTCACACAGACGGTGTGCTGAAGGTGCCTGGCAGATTGGGCAAGATCTGTTTAGTAGGAGCTCTTAGTTCACTGCCCATCCACGTGCCAGCCAGAATTTCAGATTTTGTTCTGTGAACTTTTCATCTTTTATCTCCCTGGTTGAGTTGTCAGATTGTCTTTGATTGTGGCTTTCACACTTCTCAAGAATCCAGCAGATAAACCATGGTCCCAAGTCCATATGCTCAGAGAACAATCCCAAATGGAGTCTTATTTGGACATGCAGATGATTTCTGTTATGGTGGTTCAGCTGAGTGATGACAAAAGCAGGTAAATTATACACTGCCCAAAGGGAAAACATGCCAAACATGGCGACAAATTGAGGGAAATATGAACAGACGACGATCTGTGTGTAGGGCTTTTAACACTCAAGTCTAATTTACTCACTCTTTTAATCTTTTTTCCCCCAAAGCATTTTGATATGTATACATACATGTATTTTAAAGAGAAAAAAATTCACTCATGATCCAACTACTCTTGTAGGTCTCTACTCAAGTCTTTGCATTGTTCTAGGTGCTCATGAATGTATTACTTGATAGCTTGTTCTACTGTATCTCCTAGTACCGTAGTAAAACTGACAACATACTTTCTCTTTTTGCTAGAAGGAGCTTTTAACTACCTTTACTTTTAGGAACTGCTCCATTATCCCATAAGGTCTCAAAATTAGTACGTGAAGATGGCTTTCAATTCCTTAAACACCATATAATGCTTGTCATTATACACCCATTGCCATCGAGTCAATTCTGACACATAATGTCAATATAGGACAGAGTAGAACTGCCCCCATAGGGTGTCTAACGCTGTAAATCTTTACAGAAGCAGATTGCCTCATCTTTCTCCCACAGAGCAGCTGGTAGGTTTGAACTACCAACATTTTGGTTAGCAGCCCAGCACTTTAACAGCTGCACCACCAGGGCTCCTTATGCTTGTCATTAGACTCCATTAATTTCAATTCGTCTAGTTTGCTACAGTTGCCTACCACCATTCCCAAGTCCTTTCAATCCACCTTGCTTTCTTATCACAGATGGAACTCCCTCGTCTTATGTGATTGTTGAGTAGTTTCTGCAAAGACAGAGGTTAAAAACTCACAAAAAGCTGTTGACTTTCTCTGACTTTTCACACTTTCTTTCCCTCTCCCAGTTTTCTATGTTGAAAAGAGAAATAAATATTAATAGTTTAGCCCATATGGCATTCATTTAGTCCATCATTCACTAAGTTATCAAATACTTTTTCAGTGTTTTTTTCTGTGCCCAGCACAGTGCCTCATGACATGAAATAAATCATTTTGGTAGAATATTACTTGTTATGCCAGCCTTCTTGACTTTATTCATGTCTCTCTTTGGTAGTAATATCTTTCTTCAGTCTCACGCTTGACTCACGCTTCCATATTGAATGGAAGTAGACTTCCAAAAATTTGTTTGTAATTTAACTCAAAATTCATCTATGCTAGGCTTCTGTTTGAACAATCAGAACCATTATTCTTTTACTAACTGCCATTCGAGTTGATAAATTCCTAACTTCAGTTAAGTCATTCTCAGTGAGTAAACTTTCTGTTTTGTCTCCTGTCATCTTTTCCTCTTTGGCTTTGCTAATTTGGCCCACACTCAAGTATATTATAGTTTTTATATTCCCACTGCTTCAATTTTATGTGTATTTGTAGGTATTTCCTATTTGATGTCTGAAGAGTACTAGATTTAACAACTCATTGACCTAGCCACTGGTGACATTGATTTTTATTCTATTAATTGTTTTAGAATTTGATGTTTTAGATGAGCAAATTCTTTATGTAATTAGGACATTTATTCTAATAGTTTGGGTTATACAAGTTTTCCTGCTTCTTTAAGCTGAGTCAACGAGGCACAGCATTTTCTTGGTCAGTGACATCTTTTTAACGTCCAACAGCTCAGTATTAGTTTTGGAAAACACGTTAAGAGGAATTGCTCATGTAATGTCTTCCCCTCCCCCCCCCCCAAAACTGATCCAACTGACCCACCCTTCAATTTGGTCTACTTGGTGAGTTTTCTTAGCCATAGCAATACAGTTAGACAATAAATTACTTTATTTCTAAAAACATACACTTGGTGCCTACTGTGTGCCAGACCCTGGCTTATTTGTTGGAAATAGAATAGGGAACAGGGTCCTTGTGATTTCCAGAAATGAGACCAAAAATTACAAAAGTCAACAAATATATAAACAGCATAGTTCCAGATGGTCATAAATATATTAAAAAATAAAATAAGCATGTGTGACGGACATGGAACAGGAAATAGGTTTTTTAGACTGGAAGTTTGGGGAGATAACATTTGAACTGAGACCCTATAGACAAGCAAGAGCCAGCCAGATCCAACTGTCTGGAACCTCCCTCTCTGCTAGCCCATATGTTGACTTGGTGTGAAATAGAAAAATATTCCCCTTCTTCAAGATGCTTTACTGCTATCCTCAGAAACATTACCATAATTATACAAATCCACAATGACCATGAGGTGAATGATGCCCTCATAGTTGTGTAATGCATAATTTACAACTGTAAGTAGCAGGTTTGGGAAATTACCCTGTAAAAATTTAGGTACAAAACATCCCAGACAGAGGGAACATCCAGTGCAAAGGACCTAGGAAGAAATACTTCAGCATGTTCAGGGAGAAAAAAAGAAGGGTCGTTATTAGGTTGGACTATGGTATGACTTTCATTTTATTCTAGGTACTAAGGGAAGTCATAGTAAGATTTTAATCAGAGAAATATCAGTCAGATATAAATTTTAGAAAGATAATTCTGGTGCTGTGTAGCAAAACATCTGCAGCATCGTAAGATCAGTATCAAGGACCCCAGTGAGAAGACTAATGGAGTTGTTCAGCTGAGGGGTGATTGTAACTTGGCCTAGCATGATAAACCTATGGCCGTCGAGTTGATTCCGACTCATAGCAGCCCTAAAGGACAGAGTAGAACTGCCCCATAGAGTTTCCACGGAGCTGCTGGTGGATTTAAACTGCCGACCTTTTGGTTAGCAGCCTTGGCACTTACCCACTACACCACCAGGGTTTCCTAGCATGATAGCAGCACACACAAAAAGAAGTAAATAGATCGAGAATATATTTGAAAGTGAAGCCAAAAGGAACGTGCTAATGCATTTGGGTATGGAAAAAGAGAGAAAAAGAAGAGTGAAAAGTGACTCCTAATTTTTTGTCTTAGCTGCATTTATGATGCTGCCATATATTAAGATGGGGAAAACTGGGAGAGAAACATGTTGTATGGGTATAGCATGGGGCAGGCTGCAATAAACATTGCTGTTTGAACTCTGTTAAATTTGAGATACTTATTAGCTATTCAAGTGGCGTTGCCAGGCAAGCATTTGTCTTGAGAGTCTGGAGCTCCGAAAATGGCAGGGCTTGCAATATCAATTTTAGAGTCATTTTCCTATAAATTGTACTTAAGCCAATAAGATCTCCTAATAAGAGCATATAAACCATATTAGATACTGTGGTGCTCCACCCAGATCTCTCCTCAGTGCTGACATACCCAGTTTCCAGCCATAAGGAATATAGGCTGCTCATGGCTCACAGCTCTGTCCACCCCAGGGCACAGCTCTTGGCCATGGAAAATGCTTCACCTAAGGCTATGCCCCCTCCCAGTAGAAAGCCATGGCCACTGACTGGCTGAGGCAAAGTTAGAAAGGCATAACCTTCTATCCTATAAGGATATTTGGGACAACTGTGAAGGGACATCTCAGCTCCAGGACTCCCCATATGATTGGCTGAGGTCTCAGTTCCAACCACATTTCTGGTCTGCTCCCTCCGGGCTTCTACACTGCCTTACAGGAATATCTACCAAGAAGATTCTTCAATACACCTTGTATATGCAGCTCTGCATCTCAGAGCCTGTTTTCAGCGAACTCGATGTTAGAGCCAGAGAAATGTAGAAACTCCCAGAAAACCCTAACAGACTGAGGAAAGAAGTAGGAGCAAGCAATGAAAACTGAGAGATATTAGACATTGGACTAGAGGGAAGGAAGGAGGAAGGGAGGGAGGGAACTGAGAGGAGAGTCAACTAAGACGAGAACAGAAACGTGACCACTGGATTTTGTCAACATGGAGGTCATCGGTGGCTTTGACACAAGCAATCTCAACGAAGTGGCAAAAACAGAAACTAAAGTGGATTGAAGGATGAATATAAAGTGAGGAAGTGGATTAAGCACTAGAGACAACTCATTCAAGGTTTTTCTATAAAGGAGAGCAGAGAAATGAATCTAGAAGGAAATAATGAGGTCAAGGTAAGAGATTTTTATTTTTTATTGTGCTTTAGGTGAAAGTTTACGGCTCAAGTTAATTTCTCGTTCAAAAATGTATACACATATTATTTTGTGACATTGGTTGCAATCCCCACAATGTGACAGCACACTCCCCCTTCCCACCCTGGCTTCCCTGTGTCCATTTGACCAGTTCCTGTTCCTTCCTGCCTTCTCATCCTGCTTTTGGACAGGAGCTGCCCATTAGTCTCATTTATCCGATTGGACTAAGAAGGCATGTTCCTCACATGTATTATTTGTTGTTTTATAGTCCTGTCTAATCTTTGTCTGAAGAGTGGGCTTATTTTTTTAGGAAATACTATGATATATTTGTATGCTGATGGGAATAATCCAGTAAATAGGAACTGACTAAAATCCACTTCCCTTTGACTAATAGTATATATTCACAAAATACCCATGGCTAGGAATTGAACTAATAGGCTCCTGAGTTTAGACTCACGGACTTAACACCATTAAGGGTGTGTTTAACCAGATAGGTACATCACCATTTTTCACTGTTTGTTTCTGTGGCCGTGAAATTGTTAAGCATTATTTGATTTAGAATCTTTTAGCTCTGATTTCTTTTTCTTAAAGGAATATACATATATGTACTTTTGTGAGGAAACCCTGGTGGCGTAGTGGTAAGTGCTATGGCTGCTAACCAAGAGGTTGGCAGTTCGATCCGCCAGGTGCTCCTTGGAAACTCCATGGTGCCGTTCTACTCTGTCCTATAGGGTCACTAGGAGTCAGAATCGACTTGATGGCAGTGGGTTTTTTTGAGTGCTTTTGTGAATCTGAATATTCCTCCCTGAAATTATATCTCCATACATGGCTGGGTTTTGTGTGTGTGTGTGTGTGTGTGTGTGTGAGAGAGAGAGAGAGAGAGAGTGATTTTAAAAACCACTTCTTCACTTTTGTCATCAATTGAAAACTTCAAATAAAATCCAAACACCTGTTTTACATATTTCCTTTAATTTTCTTTGTCTCCCTCCCCAACCCCACTTCAAAAAATTCTAGTTTTTCAAGAAATTGTTTTGACTGGGACATGATTTAAAATGACTTAATTTTTTTTTCTTTACCAGTTTTGTTTTATTTTTTTATTCTATTTTTTCCAGAAACTGCTAGGGAAGTTAGCAAAGGAAGAATGAATTCAAAGGCTTCATTCACTTTGTCCTTCAAATTTTTAAAGCCTGGTCTAGGCATCTTGTATTATGATATCCCACTTGTTCTTTCCATGTCTACCTTAATTTTGCTTCCTGTCTGTTGACCTTCTTCTTTTTCCTAGGCCCCTTTCTTGCAAAGACTCTCAGCAGATTTCCCTGGGCCCTCTGAGCTGCCATGGGGCGCTAGGTGAGGACTGGATAAGCTGTCAGAGAAGAAAATGTCACAGGACAGTGTGCTACTACTTTGCATGGATGAAAATCTCTGGCACCTCTCTCTGTATTTCTTCTGTAATAAATGACCAAAAAGGCTGGTGCTAACAGGGCTATGCCTAACAAATGCAGTTATTGAAGATCAAATCTTTGTAATTATGACTTTTTGCAATCAAAGCTATCACATAATTATCCATGATTATTATAATTATCTCTGAGGGACAGTTTTGACATCAGTGAAGTGAAATCCACAGACTTTTAGCAATTAAGAGTTGACAGATTTGAGTGGTATCCTTTTGCCCTTGTTATGATCATTCTAGTGTATAGACAAGGCAATGATCAAAATGCTGGCAGGGTAGAAGAGAGGGAAAAGCAAGGGGGTGGAATATGCCACAATCTAAAAAATGAGTGTGTTTAATAATCAAAAACCTGGCTGGAGTAATTTGTAATGTATTGTACAATATCATCAGAAGTAAAGCAGCAAATACATCCCATAAATCTAAATAATAAAATAGATATTCAAGAGCAAAAAGAAAAAAAAACTATTGCAAAGATTATAAAATCAGATGGCACATCTTTTTGGACAAAATGAAATGAAGATAATAGTGATAATAGGAATAAGTGAGATGTAGTAGTTTTTTTTTTTTAGTAGGAAAAAAAGGTTGAATTTATTTGGCAATCTTCTTTGAAGTAATTTTGATCATAACATGCTTAAAATTAGCTATTTTAAAAGCAATTTCCCTTTATAATACCTTTGTCCAAGGAATGGCTTCTACTGGCTTTGATATCATTTAGTGTGACGGTAGAATTCAGAAATATTGAATATATTGGTTCTGTCCCAAACAAATCGTTAGAAAACCCATAGTCAGAAGCGGGGAAGATAGTTCTGCTGAAAGAGAACCCAAATAAATAACAAGCCAACAGCAAGATGTTACGGTAAAGCTTAAAGGAAGAGTACCCAAGTAAAATGCTGTTAAACATGGCCGAACATGGAGGACAAATGTCTTAGTCATCTAGTGCTGCTATTACAGAAATACCACAAGTGGATGGCTTTAACAAAAAGAAATTTATTTTTTCACAGTCCAAATTCTGAGCATCAGCTCCAGGGGAAGGTCTTTTTTCTCTGTTGGCTCTGGAGAAAGGTCTTTCTGGTCAATCTTCCCCTGGACTAGGAGCTTCTCTGCGCAAGAACCCCGGGTCTAAAGGACACACTCTGCTTCTGGTGCTTCTTTCTTGGTTGTATGAGGTCCCCAACTCCTTGCTTCCCTTTCCTTTTAATCTGTTGAGAGATAAAAGATGGTGCAGGCCACACCCCAGGGAAACCCCCTTTACGTTGGATCAGGAATGTGACCTGGGTAAAGGTCTTACAATCTTACCGGAATCCTATTTAACATAAAATTACAATCACAAAATGGAGGACAACCACACAATACTGGAAATTACGGCCCAGCCAAATTGACACACATATTTTTGGGGGAACATAATTCAATCCACTACAACAAGTAACTGAAGTAGTAACCTAGTTCACGATCAGTTCCTAAATGCCTATTTAACATATAACAATACCTAACTTTTTTTTTTTACTAAACTGGTGGACCCCTGGAGGCGCAGTGGTTAAGTGTTCTGCCGCTAACTAGTTTGAATCCACTAGCTGCTCCTTGGAAACCCTGTGGGGCAGTTCTACTCTCTGCTATAGGGTCGCTATGAGTTGGAATCCACTTTATGGCAACAGGTTTGGTTTCTCTGGGTTTTAACTAAACCATAAACGGTATTGTCTCAGGGCCCTCTTTTCTCCTCTGTGCATATCAGACTTCAATAGTGGTAGCACGCCAAAGGATGCGCTTCCCAGGACTTCAGCAGCAGGTAAGTTGAGAAGGCCCCTTACATGTGAGACTATTCATAACATGGGGATACTCTGAGCAAAGTAGTTTTCATCTTCTGTACTGTCTCTTGCTGAAATATTATAAAACTCTTTGCGTTTATATACACACTTATATACACACTTAGCCCCCCGGAATGACAAGCCAACCTGTTACAACGGTAAACATAAAGCTCATAGCTACCAGGTAATTGAGTTTGCATTCAAATGCATTCCCAATTTCATTAGACATCGACTCAAATAAATTTCTAGATTTATTATGTAGTATTTGAAGGAACTCAATTTTAGAATTCTGAGTACAATGTTTCAGAACAAATGATTCACTGTATGGTTGGTTGGTGGCTGAAAGCTTCAGGCAAACAGAGAGCATAAGCCCCATGGGCCACTTTTTAACCCTAGTCTGACTTCCCATATACTGATTATCCTAGTCTTCACGTTGTAGGGATGCAGCTTCCTTTCCATTCCTCTTTGCAGCTGCCTCCACGATTTGCAGTCTGTTCTGAGGATTCCTCGTCCCTCCAAACCAGCAACAGAAAAAAATACACTCCCTTATCTGCTCTGAAAACTGGCACGCCAGCCTGGTTTGGTCTTAAAATATTTTTTTATTATAGATTGTCAAACAGAGTGGGAGAAAAATATTAAGAAATTGAGAATATATAATGTGTAAGAGAAAATCTTTTAAAGGTTTCTGGTCGTATTTCTGTGTCGTCAGTTCCTACATTTCATCACCAATGATTCGGGTAGCTAACCTAACCAAATCCTCACAGCTGATACTAGCTGAGCTGAGATTCCTACCTGCTCTGTCTGGCCCCAGGGCCCACACTCTCAGCCACCACGTGCTGACAGACATCATCAGATATCACTGTCTACAGGATGTGGGGACAGGTTTGGAGCACATGATAAGCCCGACCCTTACTTACTGAATTTGAAATGCCTCTAGGATATCTGATGCATCAAATGCTTAAACTTTGGGTTTTTCAAAAAACTGAGAGGGCATGTCCTGAATAGTTGAGTATGGCTATTTAAGCCATGGAGTTATGAACATGAGGTAAATTTTATTTTAATCAGGGCTCTATTTATAGAAAGCTATAATGAGTCAGAATCGACCTGACGGCAAAAGGTTTGTTTGTTTGTTTTTTAATATTAAATGTGGAGCCCTGGTGACACAGTGGTTAAGAGCTCAGCTGCTAACCAAAAGGTCAGCAGTGCGAATCCACCAGCCGCTGCTTGGAAACCCTATGGGGCAGCTCTACTCTGTCCTGTAGGGTCACTATGAGTCAGAATCAACTCGATGGCAATGGGTTTGGCTTTGGGAGTTTTTTTTACACTAACTGTACAACAGAGTTTAAAGAAAAAAATGCAATCAATTGCAATGAACACTTCATCTCACTATCTCTAACATATTTTCCCTCTTAAAAAATTGAATTGAAAAGTTGCCAAAGAAATATGTGAAGGTACTTCCCTTGCTAAGGGCTCCCTACCGTCAGTTTCAGGATGTAAACTGCATAGTCTCTCAATGAGCCAGGTCTCATGGTGCCCCATGTTGGGATACTGCATTCCCCTAAGCTGGTCAAACGTGATAAAAACCAGAAAGTTGGCTTTTAATTGGATAGTATTTAACTCTGGTTTTCAACCAAAAATGGCATTAGAGTTATCTTAATGAAGCATTCTGTCCTTGGTGTATAAATGCTTCAACTTATATTCAGCCTGGTGTTTTGTATTGAAATTCATTAAATTATGTTGTTTTCTCCCTAAAATGAACCGTAGAAGGCATACCCATATGTTCAATATTTATTCTGCGATATTTCAAAGGGTAATTTTTTTTTGGGGGGGGCACCAGATCTTATAAAGTCTCTGATCAGATTTACTTTTCCCCAGCATCTACTCCTTCTGCAGATATGAGGGGAAAAGTACAAAAGTGACTTGTAAGAAATTCTTGTGAGTGTATCATACCATCTTTTTAGACAGATTTGAAAAAAAAAAAAAATTCCACAAGGAAAAGAGTGATCTCTAATCACTATTTTTCCAGCCCCCACTGATAACACTCCTGTTTAAAAAAAAAAAAAAAAAAGAAGAAGAAGAAGAAGAAGAACTCTGTCACAAGATAAAGAAAATTGCAAAAATCAGAGCATATTGGGCACAGAAAGAAAGCAATTGTTCATATGTCACGGGGGGAAATGAAGAAGAGAAAAAACGCGGCATTAACAAAGCTTACCTATTAGTCCTACAACGTTCGGGGTAACAAAGAGGGAGGGACAAAGAACATCCTTTCTGGTACCACTCTGAGTTTATTTATTATGCTCTTCTCCTCCCATAATGCCAGTAATGGTAGCTCCTTGTGTGGAAAATAAATCCTCCTCCTAATGTCTTCTGACTCCTTAGTCTACGGTGCACCACCAGCAGATCCCTTGTGGTCCCCAGAGCACAGAGAGGCAAATCTGAAAGCTGCTGCTGAATCCGTCACATCCATGGGAACATGCATACTTCAGCTGATCTCAGACAGGAGCTCTTGCCAAGCTCTTGCCATGAATTGTGCCCTTACTAAAATGCTATCTGGGTATGTTCTGCCCACTTAAAATTTATGCAGTGTTCATTCACTTATTAAAATACCAGTAGTTCTTGAAACAAGTATGGTACAGCCAGAATGTGCCTTAGAAGCAAGGATGGTGAGACTTCATCTCACCTGCTTTGGACATGTTATCAGGACGGATCAGTCCCTGGAGAAGGACATCATGCTTAGTAAAGTAGAGGGTCAGCAGAAAAGAGGAAGGCCCTCAACAGGACAGACTGACACAGTGGCTGCAACAATGGGCTCGAGCATAACAACAGTTATGAGGATGGTGCAGGACCAGGCAGTGTTTCATTCTGTTGTACACAGGGTCGCTGTAAGCCAGAACTGTCTCCACGGCACCTGACAACAGCAACAGTTGTATATTCCCTTCTAGTTTGTGTTTTTTTATTTTTTATTACCCTGAGAGATTACCTCACTCTCAGCTGAAATTTTAACTTTCTGATTCTATCACCAATATAGTGGTTGCATGTGGTACTTGTTATTACTCACAATGCAATTCTTTCCATCTTGAAAGAATTTAATAATTGTTCGTTGAGAATCTTAACATTTCTGTGAAGTGTGTTACAGTGTTATAGGGTTGATTTTTTTTTTTTAATTTATTGCAAGTTGGCTCCTTTTTTTTCTTGTTATTTCATGCCTTTTAAGCTTATCAATTATTTGCCCCAACTGCACAGTATCCATTCTGTGGATATACTGTGGTTTTAATATAAGTTTTAATGGCACAATTTGTTTTCATTTTTATAATTTAATAAGTCTTATACCACATTAGTGACTTTCAGGTTGTGTTAGTATCCAAAATTCTGAACTCTTCTTAAAACAATCTCAGAAATGCAATTGAGAGCCATAGTTGAAACAGACTGATAAGCGATACTGGTCATCAGAAGTTTTAGACAGATGGGCTCCAGTGCAGAGCCAGGCGACAAGTACAGATGGGCTCCAGTGCAGAGCCAGGCGACAAGTACAGATGGGCTCCAGTGCAGAGCCAGGCGACAAGTACAGATGGGCTCCAGTGCAGAGCCAGGCGACAAGTACAGATGGGCTCCAGTGCAGAGCCAGGCGACAAGTACAGATGGGCTCCAGTGCAGAGCCAGGCGACAAGTACAGATGGGCTCCAGTGCAGAGCCAGGCGACAAGTACAGATGGGCTCCAGTGCAGAGCCAGGCGACAAGTACAGATGGGCTCCAGTGCAGAGCCAGGCGGCACTTGCCTTTGACTGAGCTGGGGAGAAAATCCATTCCCTCATATTCACAGCTGCCTGTTATGTGGAAACATTCCTGGGTGAAACTTCAGGTTAAGGTACTCCTCAGATTACACCATCATGTCACCGGACTCAAAAGGACCAAACCTAGCAACACGTACCCGTGAAAACCAGTTTGAGTTTTGCTTTTGTTTTCTCCAGAAGGAGAAACCAAGGTATGCTAGCAAGCATCTGTTTTAACTCAGATGCCTGAGTGAGAAGGAACAGGGGTGGAGCCAGGGAAGCAGAGGCAAAGCTCTGCCTGGGTTTGGCTTGTCTCTTTGGCTTAAATGTTAGGGAAGATACCTGTGCAGACATCAAACCCACCTCCACAGTGGGACCTGTGTTAGGAACACTAGGCTACCTATCATAATTGGTCCAGTTAATCTAATAGTGTGGCACTCTGTGTATCAAAGCCACATCCTTGTACTCCCACTGGCTGATGATCAGGCCATCCTTTCCTCTACCCCGAAGCTAAGATTCACCGGGCACTCCAGTCTAACTTCCGTATTTGGGAAAGAAGAGGAGGTGTTGCCTTGGTTGCGGGGTGGGGAGTGGGCTGGCAGACTATCGATTTAGAATTTCACGGCAGCCCTACTGCACAACTCTATGACAAGCATCAGGATTAAGCACTGCAGAGGAGCCCTGGTAGAGGCAAGGGATAAAATCCTTTTGGCTGACTAGGGGTAATTAATTTTAAAAAATTTGGGTCCTGGAGAGACCTTTGTAAATGTATTGTTTCATTGGTGGATTGTTGTGGTGGTGGGTAATTTTTTCTCCCCAAATACTTCTAAATCCTCAAGTGTAAATCGCCACGTGCAGAGATTTCTTTAAGAATTAAAGGGAAAATATGCAGACTCTCTCTGCCATATGTAAAGGAGGAATTTTCTAAACCTCCTCTGGAGAATGGTGTCCATAGCAACAGAAGGCTCTGCTGTGAAGGAATTCGCTATTAGCACTAAGTACACGAATGCTATGCACTATTTTTCAACCACAGAGTCTTCATTTTTACAGGAATTTTAATGTATTTTTTTAATTTATCACATTATATCATATTAATATAATTTATTTTTTAACTGCTTATATTCACTATGCACAGGACTTCAATATTGATTAATATTCAACTGGGAAACTACTTTAGATATTATAACTAGGTATTGGCTACAGTTAGAGGCAGTACGGGAAAAGAGCTGCTACTGAGAAGCAAGAAATCTGGGCTGTAATTGTGACCTTTGAAATTTGAGTTAATCTATCCAAGACTCAGTTCTTTAGGGATTAAAGAAATTATATGTCCATGATATACACACACACACACATATATGATGGGTTATATGTATGTATATTTATGTGTACTTATATATTTGTTAAAACTATATACATATGTGTGTGTGTGTGTAAGGTTTTAATGTAAACTTGAACAACACAATTTGTTTTCATTTTTTTAATTTAATAAAAATCTTATACCACATTAGTGACTTTCAGGTTGTGTTAGTATCCAAAATTTTGAACTTACCTGAAAAGAATTCTCAGAAATGCAATAATATATCAATATTACATTCCAAGATATATTGTCAAGAGCAGAATGCAAAATGCAAATGGCAGAACAGTGCGTTGTAGGGTATCTTTTACGGAATAACAGAAGGGAAGAAAGGAATCCTTTTTGCTTGTGTATACAAAGAATCTCTGGAAGGATGTGTAAGAAATCAAGCACCATGTTTGCATAGTGAGGAGGGCTGGGAATTACACAGATAAAAGATTAGAAGGGAAGGAAGATGTTTCATGGTAGATGTCTCTATACCTTCTGGTTTTAAACCATATAAACAACTTACCTATAAAAAATTAAGGTAAATAGAATATATACATATGTTTCATCTGTGGCTCTCAAACTAATCAATAAATTATAATTCTCACAGCAGTTTTGAGATGTTATTCAAACATTTATTGAGCATCAACTATGCATGTGGCACTTTGCCAGGATCTCGTAAAAACGAATAAAATTTCTTATAAGGGAGGTCCAGGAAGCTACAGCAAACATAAAAATAATTACAAAATAAGTGTCACACAGTGATATAGGTACAGCTCTGTGGACACTCAGATGAAGATAAAATGGCAGCCACCGTAGAGGCACACGTTTCTCAGATAGTGTGATCCAAGTAAAGGCATACCAGTCAGATGGAGAATGTGTGCTTAACTAGCTGGGCAAATGGAGCCACTGAAGTGTTTGGAAGGAGCCCTGGTGGCACAGTGGTTAAAATGCTCGATTGCTAACCAAAAGGTCAGTGGCTCAAACCCACCAGCTGCTCCGAGGGAGAAAGATGTGGTAGTCTGCTTTTGTAAAGATTACAGCCTTGGAAACCCTATGGGACAGTTCCACTCTGTCCTATATGGTTGCTACGAGTCGGAATCGACTCAATGGAACAGGTTTGGTGTTTTAGTTTGAAGTACTTGGAGAAATCTAATCGCAGAGCCCGCTTTTCAAGAAGGTTATGACTGGTGATCCCTTTCACATACGATAAGCTGTAATAGCTGCCATTTTATAATTTTGAGAACAAATGCTGTTCTTCCAGGTATATTATAATGAAGTACTTCAAATACTCACAACAGCCCCATGAATGAGTGAATGAATTAATTTGATACCTTGGAGAACTCACAGTTACTTTATTATTATTATTTCATTTTACATACAATAAATATCAGACTCAGAGATGTTAAGCAACCAGCATGGGGTCACGTGAATAGCACGTGGTAGAGGAAGGGTTGGGGCCTTGAAACTGAAGCTTCTACTCCTGTTGTTGTTGTTGTTGTTAGGTGCCATCAAGTTGGTTCTGACTCATAGTGATCCTATGTACAACAGACTAAAACACTACCTGGTCCTGCACCATCCTCCCAATGGTTGCCATGTTTGAGCCCATTGTTATAGCCACTGTGTCAATCCATCTCATTGAGGGTCTTCCTCTTTTATTGCTGACCTCTACTTTACCAAGCATGATGTCCCTTTCCAGGGACAGATCCCTCCTGATAACATGTCTATTCCTAACCACTGGAAGTTACACTCTAGTGGTACCTGGCCAACTGATGAGTGTATTTACTACATGTAAGTGGTTTTTTTTCAGCTTCTGGTACAGAACTCATTTGCTGCCAAGGCCTTTCCAGAAACATATACATAATGTATAAAATATCAGTCAAAGTTAGTCAGGAATTAGCTTACAATTGTGATGATTCTATTCAAAACTCTATTGAAGGGCAATAGATAAATACTGCCAAAATCAGGTTGAAAGAGTAAAATCCTTTCCTTTATCTGATCTAGAAGAATACTCCTTAGTTCGACATGAACTATATGTTCCATGTGGGTATAAATGCTGAATATTATTTTATATAAAGTCTTTGTACTGTGGTACTTGTTTTCCTTTTCTTAATTATCAAAAACATGGCAAATATGTTATTAAATTAAGTCAAAATGTAATCCAAATGTAGGTTCAATTTGCAGATGTGGGCAACATTTTATACATGCCTACTGAAAGCCTGACTATAATATATCAGATGTCTGGACAGGAGAGACATCTCTGATATGAGTTTTGAGCCAGGACTTAATTAAAGAGACTAATAATGGGTATGGATTTGTTGAGAAGGAGCAAGAATAAATCCTAAGGATAAAAGTGATTCCAGCACAGGTTTGATAATCAGAAACAATCATACCTGGCATTAGAGAACTAAATGAAAAATGTAAATTCAATTTTCTCTTTTCTGTGTGAGCAAGTATTACAACATTTTTCTCTATACCCATTGCCGGCGAGTCAATTTGGACTCACAGCAGCCCTATAGGACAGAGTAGAACTGCCCCATACAGTTTCCAAGGAGCACTTGGTGGATTCAAACTGCTGACTTTTTGTTTAGCAGCCATAGCTCTTAACCACTACGCCACCAGGGTTCCTGTTTCTCCATAGTTAAACTTAATTTCTATTTTGAGCTCTTATCCTGTTGGACTCTTCCTCTTTTTTTTCTCCAGGTTTTGTCTAAGTTCTCAGAGGCTCATATATTATTACTAAGGAGTATGGGAGAAGAGGAGAGACCCATCTGGTCTTTGACGTCATCAGACAAACACTCCAAAATGTATTGAGCCAACCATTATCTATAGACAGATTTGGACTACCATTACCAGCTTTGGCAGGCCTACATGGAGAAGCCTGGTTTGGGGAGTGGTTTTTCCCAAATCTATCTATGCCATGAATAATTCCCTCTTCTCCTAAGCTGTTTCAATTCACAACACTGGAAAAGACCCCCCCCCCCACCTTCTACTGTTCTGTCTCTTCCCTGAGGCAAGAAGCAAGGGTAAGCCTAGTGCCGTGCCCTGGTATCACGAGCTTCCTGGGTAGTGCTGGAATCTGACCCAGTTTAGGATGCAGAAGTGTTTTTGTTCCCATGCCCACTCAGTAGACACTGCTGTTTCCTATGATCTTAGCTCTGTCCAACTTTCTTAGCCTCCAAGATTTCCCTTCTATGTGAATAGGCAAACCTGCCCCTCAGAGTCACCAGAAAAAAATAAAATGGCATAAACAATTAAATAAATAAACTAAGATTCTTGGTCTTACTGAGATGGCTCTAGTTAGATGACAAAACTCATAACTTAAAAATGTGTGGCAATATATATTCGACTTGCAGCTGAGGTATCTCTTGACCCTGGCAGAGTATCTAGCAAGCTTGAATTCCTTATAGAGGACAACGATACTATTTTTACTCTTTGTTAGGATATTTTAATCAGAGCTTAAAATAAAACAAAGTAGATTTTAGTGGGTACATGTCTATATCTCTACCTCTTCTCCATATTAAATAACAATTAGGTTTTAGGACTCCATGTAAATAAGTACTCTAAAAACATTTTATTCTGCCTGAAGATAAGTGCCAGAAATTTTATATGAGATTTTTTTTCTTTGCACTAATTTCCTAAGGGAACCCAGTTTTGAGATCCACATATCATCAACTTTTCAGAAGCTTTTACGTATTAGCCAATGCTTCCCTCCCATTCCTTCCTCCCACCCAGCCACCAATGAGAAAACAATAAATAGGCCCAAAATTGAAGTATGACCTGTTCTGGAAGCTGAATGGTCCGTTGTTTTTGGTTTTTGTTTTTGTTTTGGTTGTTTGGTGCAAGCAGAGATGAACCACTAATAATCAAGTCTGAATCTATACCACACTTGGGAAAGTCACAAGCATCTGAGAAAATGAAACCAGTACCTGGTTGTGTTGACCATGTAACAACAGAAATTTAAGCTATAAAAAACCAAAACCAAACCCGTTACTGTCAAGTCGATTCCCACTCATAGCGACCCTATAGGACAGATTAGAGCTGCCTCATAGAGTTTCCAAGAAGCGCCTAATGGATTTGAATTGCCAGCCTTTTAGTTAGCAGCCACTTAACCACTATGGGGAGTGATAATTTAATCATGTTGTTGGGGGGAAGAAAAAGCAAACAAGGGAATTAGGTTTTAGATGTTCAGAAAAGGTAAGTTGGGGCTGCTCTGCGATGAATTTTCCTTTGTTCCCAGTTCACTAATGCATGTAATCTTCTGCCTCTTGGTGCTTGTACTAAAATCTCTGTAGTTCCTGCTGGGTCGTACTTGCTTTCTGCAGATCCACAACCTATTTCAGGGTTGACTCCTGCACCTCTCAGGAGGTGCTAGGGATGAATTTACCAGCAGGTTGTCCAACTGTTAGTACCGTCATCGCAGAGCCTGCCACCTACCTTTAAGAAAGCCACTAAAAAAAAAAAAAAATTTTTTTTTTTTTTTTTTACTGATGCCACTTAATTTCACCATGGGATGGTTGGGGGAAAAATATATTTATAAATCCTACTTTCCCAGTTGGCTTGCACTTTTGACATCACTGCACATTTAACCGCAGCATGCTAGACGGTCAGCATTCTGGTTTTCTTTTGCTTTTGTTTGTTTGTTTGTTTATACAAAGACCATCGTATGTCAGTTGGGGAAGTTGATAGGCCAGGTTATTCTTTGTTATAGGAGCTTTCCATTGCTCCATAGGATGTTGAGAAGCATCCCACTAGATGCCAGTAGCACTCTACACCTCTCCCCCAGTTGTGACATCAAAAATGTCTCCAGACACTTCCATATGTTCCCTGGGAGGCACGATCGCCTACCAGTCTAGAACACAACAAAACTCATAGCTGAGTACTGCCTAAGATAGCAATTTATTTGAACTCTGTTTTGATGGTGTTAGTTGGAGATACAATGCTGAGTACCAGCATTGTCTGACTTAAGATTAATGGACCATGTGTTTTATCTCCATTTATATATATTTTATGTTCAGACCCTTTAAAAAGCAAGAAATCTTGGTTTTTTAAAAAGATGATGGCTGTATTCTGAAAGACAAATATTTTGTAAAGGCCATGAGAAAACGAGGACCACGGCTATTATCAAGCCATAGGTTTATTTTTTAGGATATTATCTGTACCCCATATTAGGCGAGGCAGTGTGGTGAAATTGTGAAAGTAGAAAACTTGCATTCAAATCTTTGCCCCTCGTTTCCTTTCTGTGACACCTTAAGCAAGCCACATGCATATGCAAGTATGAATAATCATAGTGCATGACCTGCCTTCTCCCTCGGGCATTGTAAAGATAACACATCAAATGTGTAAAAATCTTCTCTCCTCTTATAAAGTTCTGTACAACAGTAATGGTTTATTGTCATGACCAACACTGTGGATAGTCCTGACAAGATAAAAAGGTGCATAAGCATGGTATCTGTCCTCAAGAAGCCTATAGTCTAGTCGAAAAGATTAAACATTCATATGAAGATTAACCAATAGGAGTTAAATGATCCAAGGCAGCAGTAGAAAATACCCTGGTAAACACGTGACTAAGTCAGATGAGTCCTGTGGGCAATCAGCGGTGGAGTGCAGAGGGGACTGTGAACACCATGGGCTAGAGGGGCCAGAGAGGTCTTTAGATAGCCATAAGACATGAGAAGACTTTAAAGATATTTTAAATAAGCATTTCTCAATCAGTTTTGTCCACCAGTGTGTTAGCTACTGTGCTGTAGAAGAATATAGCATCCAGGAAGGCATTTATACACTAAGAAGGGCCCTAGCTGGGTAGGGCACATAGAAAGATGCTGTGACGTGCTCTTTTTCATTGTGCTCTTAACCTTTCGTCTTCTAGAAAACATTTCATCTTGACCAGTGTATTCTAAAAAAATACAAAGTGTTTACTGTGTTTTTTAAACATGGGCAAGATTTAAACTTAATACCCGTAAGAAACCTATTGCCGTCGAGTCAATTCTGATTCATAGCAACCCTATAGGACAGAGTAGAACTGCCCCGCAGGGTTTCCAAGGAGCGGCTGGTAGATTTGAACTGCCAACCTTTTACACAGCAGTCATAACTCTTAACCACTGTGCCACCAGGGCTTAGAGTGCAGAAAAAGTGAGGCATTTCAGTTATTTGGAAAATCTGTAAAGGGTCTACATGGTTATAGGAGATGGTCACGAATAGCACACCAAGGTGCTTAAATAGCATTAACAGACTCAATGCTGACCCACCCAGTGCCATCGAATCAATTCAGACTCATAGTGACCCTATAGGACAGAGTAGAACTGCCCCATAGAGTTTCCAAAGAGCACCTGGTGGACTCGAACTGCCAACCCTTTGGTTAGTAGCCATAGCACCTAACCACTACGCCACCAGGGTTTCCTCAATGCTGAATCCATGCAAACTATTAGAAAGAAGAAGGAGAAGCAATATGTAATTGCTATGTTTCTGGAAGTAAACAGGGAGAGAGCAGCCAATGACACTAACGACGATCTTTCTAAGGCAGCTGGCTGACACCAACTGCCTCAACCCCATGAAGACGTTCACACTGCAAAGTGACACTCATTGTAAACAACACACTAGATGTCTCAATGGCACCTGTCATGGACTGAATTATGTCCCCCCAAAAAAGTGTATATGGGCTGGGCCTTGATTCCTGATATCGTGTGATTTTCCTTTATGTTGTAAATCCTGCCTCCGTGATGCTAATGAGGGCGGATGGGCAGCAGTTGTGTTAGTGAGGAAGGACTCAATCTACAAGACTGGATTTTGTCTTGAGGCAATCTCTTGAGATAAAAAAGAAGGGAGCGAGCAGAGAGACAGGGGAACCTCATACCACCAAGAAAGCAGCACTGGGAGCATACCGGGAACAGAGTGCATCCTTTGGTCCCAGGGTCCCTGTGCAGAGAAGCTTCCAGTCTGGGGGAAGATTGATGAGAAGGCTGACAGAGAGAGAAAGCCTTCCCCTGGAGCCAATGCCCCAAATTTGGACTTTTAGCCTACTTTGAAGAAATAAATTTCTTTTTGTTAAAGGGATCCACTTGTGGTACTTCCGTTATAGCAGCACTAGATAACTAAGACAGCACCTAAACTTGGACAATCTGCTTTGGCTAATTTAGTGAATATAAACTGGGTAGAGAGGGATATAAACTCTGGTTCAGCATCCTTTATTTCTGCCACTACAAAAATTAAAATCACTTTTTTTTTTAATTCACGATTGCCATTCCTTTATGATTAAGAAATGTTTAATGATAAATTTTTTTTTATTAATCAAAATTATTTAAATTACAAATTCAATTAGTAAGTGTGCTCAAAACATACCTAAAATCCACAGATGAAAAAAAATACCTTAAATTATTAATATCCTGTTTACATAGCTTGAGCAATTAGCTGTCAAAGGTCACCAATGGATATTTCTCAGTGGGAGTTGAAGCCAATATATGAACTGAGAATCCGCTTCTGTCTTTTTGCACAATTCCCTTGTGGGTGTAATTGAGAGAGTCAGTGGACAAATCTAGTCATTGAATGTTAAGCCTGGAAATGTGATGAAAGAATCTAATAACATGATGAGTGCGAAGGGGCTAGAGGAGCTGATGCCCACCTGAGAGTGGAGCAATGTGAAGAATCAAGCAAACCGTCCAGTGTAAGTCTTCTGCTGTTCAGATAAGGACAGTGATGACTATCAAGATTAGCTTATGTGCCTACAGAAATTGACCAAAGAGTGGAACCAGAGCCTACTCCTTTTGGACACCCCAGCGCTCATTCCCTTTGCAATAGTTCACCTGGTCCACAAGGAAGAGCCCACACAAACACCTGCCTTAAGGGTAGACAAAGTTCTTATTTTTATAGATTTAGGCAACAGTTCCGAGACTCAACCTTGTAGCTACACAGAGCAGCAACACAGGGCAGTTCCAGCACAGCTTCCCCTAATGGGGGCGCAGAGGGAGTGATACATCTGCCAGGACGTTTTCTGCCCAAGCAAGGTCTTGTCATATGGCATAAGCTCGGTTTCTTTCTGGACCACAGTCCTTGTATATTCAGGTTCATTGCCAAAGAATTTATATAAAATCTACACCGTTAACATTTATAAACATCCATACCCTTGCTGGTTCTCAGCAACACCAAGGCTCCCTCACTGTCTAGAGGGAGAGAGGAAAGTCAGCAGAGTGGTGTCCAGGTGGCCCAGAAGATTTTATGTCTTCTGCTTTGTTCTGTTTCAGAAAGCCTGCTTCTCACAGGTCTACTAGAAGGCTCAACTCAGCCTTGCTAGAGCCGTGCCTTGCGTTCACCTGGCAACAGTCACGCTGAAACTTTGCTCTTCCTCACCGTTTCTAGGTTCCTTTTTTTTTTTTTTTTTTTTTGGCACGGGGTTTGTTTGTTTGTTTAAAAAGACTTTATGTTTTAGAGCAGTTTGGAGAAAAATGTGCAGAAAATACAGAAAGTGCCCATATACCCCTTTCCACCCAGTACACAGTTTCTCCTATGATTAATGTCTTGCATTTGGAAACCCTGGTAGCATATTGGCTAAGAGCTACAGCTGCTAACCAAAAGGTCAGCTGTTTGAATCCACCAGGTGCTCCTTGGAAACCCTATGGGGCAATTCTACCCTGTCCTATAGGGTCGCCATGAGTTGGAATCAACTCAACGAGTTTGGTTGTTTTTTTTTGGGGGGGGGGTTGTTTTTCGTATTCATGTGGTGCATTTGTTACAGTTCATGAACCAATATTGATATAGTGTTATTAACTAAAGTCCATATTTAACATTAGGGCTCACTCTGTGTTGTGCAGTCCTATGGGTTTTGACAATGCATAACATCATGCGTCCACCATTACTCTGTCATACAGAATAGTTTCACTGCCCTAAAGATGCCCTGTGTACCACCTATTCATCCCACTCCTCTCCCTCTGAACCCCTGACAACAACTGATGATTTCACTGCTTCTATAGTTTTGCCTTTTCCAGAATGTCGTAGAGTTGAATCATACAGCATGTAGCTTTTTCAGATTGGCTTCTTTCACTTAGCAGCATGCATTTAAATTTCTTTCTTGTCTTTTTATGACTTGATAGCTCATTTGATGTACCACCATTTGTTTATCCATTCACCTATTAAAGGGCATCTCAGTTACTTTCACTTTGGGGCAATTATGAATTTTTTTTTTTTTGGTGGATGTATGTTTGCAACTCATTTGGGTAAATACCAAGGAGTAGGCCCCTTCCTAAACAGTAGTTTCCTTTGTCTCTTTTTTCTTCTTTTGTCAGTACTAAAAGACCGGAGGATTTGTGACTTCTATGCTAAATATTATTATTTTACAATTAAGAGCTCAGGGCAAATTTAAGAATGTACAGCCAGCAATCCAGAGACTGTCCCTCAGCAACACAGTTCACCCCCAGAGAGCAGCAGATGACACGGTGGCTAAATATTAGAAGTGTGAACTTTTGGGAATTTGTAATTAACATTTTTAAAAATGACTGAAGATTGTGCATATGAGGGCAGATCCACTCTAGTCAAAATGTACCTTAAGGGGGTAGTGAAAATAAAAGTTATTTACGGTGAGCTGCAGAGTGATATGCTAGAGGAAGTCTTGAACTGAACACAGATTCTAGCTCAGGCTCTGCAGTTTACCTCATGTAGTTTCTTAAGGGCAGGAATCGAACACGTAAACGGCGTGTCAGGTGTGTTTCATACATTATCTCATTTAATATTCACAATGAGCCTCACTTATGCATTATTAAGTGATTTAAAAGGTAAAGTAACTCACTTGTAGTAGATAATGGAAGAAAGAGAGTGTGGCCCAGGTCTGTACACCTCCAAGACCTGTTGTTTCCTTTTTCAGTCCTCTCTGCTGACTATTAACCTCTGAACACCTATAAAATGAGTTCAGACCAATGACTGCTAAAGATTCTTCCAGTTCTCACACTTCCAACTCTCTGTGGACTTTTTAAAAACTTACTGTGTAGTCCCTACAGATGACATTTCATCTTCAATGTTTTTCTTTAGAATTTCTCTCCCAATAGCACTTTACGGAATACCGCCATGATTTCTGTCTCTTTTGTGTTTGTCTACACTATTTCTTCAACTGAATATGAGCTTTGTTAACGTTACTAGGCAAGACCGAAAGAGAGAGAGTAGGTAGACCTCCTAATGCCTGCTCCTCCAGCCTCCCTTCCCTGTACATCTAATGCCTGGTGCTGTTTTAGATACCACAGCAATGGCTTCCTCAGGTGCTTCTCAGTGCTTCTTGCTAAATTGGTATGGAGTTTCATTTGCATGCCTAATTGTAACTTGGTGTAATTCAAATGTGATTCAAGTAGTTTTAACAAAAGAGCTAATAAAAAAAAAAAAAATTGCTCCAAATTAGATTAGCTTAAACCTGACTCTTTACGGTAAATTCCAAATAATAGTACATTACATATTTTCCTATATTGGTAAAGCCAATTGTTTGTAGTTTCTGTTCCACTGATGTATTTACCATTATTAAAGTCCCGCTGTTTATCATACTCATTATTAGGTAAATGTCTTTTAACATGTATTGATTTTACCAGTTTTATCTTGGGGGAAAAAAACTATAAAATTATTTCTGAATAGGATTCTTCCCATATTAGTAAGATAATTGAGAGAGTTGTTTTGTTGAGGTTTGATGGAGAAATTAGATAGGCCCAATGTTTTTGTTTTTAATAACATACAAATTCCATAGGACTGGTTGCAATGACTAAATTCAAATTACTAACTATACTCTTTCTTCAAAGGTACTATTCAGATCAGAGGCATAACACTCCTCTGGGTCCAATGATCTGTATTGAATGACTAATAAATTAAAAACACAGAATATCTTTTGTAATTCTGTTTTTAGAACTTCCTGTCATTTTGTTCCAGTAAATCAATCAAATTTAAGCCTGACCTCCTCTTTAGTGCAGATTGTACCTATTCGGTATTTCCTGTACCAGAGTCTACATGCACCTCTTCCATGATCCAGTGACTGAAGTTTCTCACATTAGGTAACAATTAGATGGATTGAGTCATCTGGTCTCCCCAGTGTCATCCAGGTCAGTAGTCTTCTGTGAGTTTGGTGTCAGGAAACCAGGTCTCACCATGAGAATCACAAACCTCAACTGGTAAAGTCTTTTTTAAGAATAAAAATCTTTATTGTGATTTTCTTACTTTTTGATGTTGTATGTTAATAATTTTCTGAAGAGAGATAAGTCTTAAAATTATTAAATGCTTTTCTCATTGGCTCCCTGTACAGGTTTTCTGACACATTTTATTTTCTGCCTTCTAGAGAAAAGGAGTCACTCATCACTTTACCTTCCCTCTGGACAATTGTCATGTCATACATGGTTTAGCCCCAGCATTATAATAAGTAATATTTATTACAATAATATCAATTTATTATAATAGTTACTGCCTTCGCTATACCCTCCACTCTGCTAGGTACTTTTAGATGAACTCTATCATTTATTGCCTGCAAGGTAGATATTTGTGCCTATATTTTATAGAGACCAAAGGGAAAGCTCAGGAAGGTTGACTAACTCAACCACAGTCATGAGCTGGCACATGGCCAAAGCAAGCTCCTGGAAGCCAAGTAGATCTGTCTTTATACCGTAATGGTTTCCACATTATCATGCTCTCCCAAATACTTTTCATGTTTAAAAGCCACCATTACAGATCCATCTGGAACTTTATAGTCTTTCCTTCCACTCTTTCTTTTGACTTATTTGTAACGGCTCTTACCGGAGAAGCATCAGTGAAGTCTCCTGTAAATGAGTAATGTTTATATAATAGGTACTAAATCTAGTGCTTTGACATGGCACATTGCAGCTGTTAGAAACCAAGACCAATAAGCATGCATCAGATTTTATTTTAGATCAAGCACTTATTTTACAAATTCTTAACATGTTTTTGAAAATCTAACCTTGCCTAAGCTGTATAAGATTAGCAGTTAATTAATCAAACCAAAACAAAAACAAGACCCATTGCCATCAAGCCCATTCCAATTCAAAGCGACCCTATGTGACAAAGTACAACTGCCTCGTAGGGTTTCCAAGGCTGTAATCTTTACGGAAGCAGACTGCCACATCTTTCTCCCGTGGAGCAGGTGGTGGGTTGGAACCGCTGACCTTTCAGTTAGCAGCCGAGCTCTTGGCCACTAAGTCACGAGGGCTCCTGTTAATTAACACAGACCAACAATTGGTTCAAAAGCTATTGTGATGCCCTCAGGCACCTGCAGGCGAATCTAGAGGTGCCGACGCCTGAGTCTCATCCCGGTACATCTCTTGTAGTAACGACTTCAAAAGTCTGACCCATGATGATACCAAACGCTGGAGCTTCACCTTATCAGTTTACTTGTGGCAGCCTAGCCCTTCTCCGGCTATAAGACAATTTTCCAAAGGAATTGTAAAGAAAGGAGAATAATGAGAGTAAATCTTTACAAAAAAAAAAAAGTGTACATATGTTAGTGCTTTTCAACTTTATTCGGCATTGCAAGAACCTATCTTAAAAAAAAAAAAAAAAACTATTATGCCCAGCACTCTAAAACCTGGCTTCTACCCACAAAGAGGAACATACCAGTAATGCAGAGAAACAACCAGAGACATAGAAAACAGTTATAATCAAGTGATAAACTGTGGGACCCAGAGTATTAGGTGCCATCGGAAATTGCTTATAGAGTCCTAGTTGCACTGGACAGTGGTGGCCATCTAATCAAAACCAATCCTGTTGCCGTCAGGTCGATTCCAATGCATAGCGACCCTATAGGACAGATTAGGACGGCTCCATGGGATTTTCAAGGAGTGGCTGGTGGATTCGAACTGCCAACTCTTTGGTGAGCAGCCAAACTCTTAACCACGGCACCACCACGGCTCCAGAGACCTTCTAATGGTGACATAATTCATTCCTCAACCAGGAGGGCATGTAGGGGCTGTGAAGTTAAGGACAGTTTGTCTTAAAGAGTGATATTTGGCTTCTTTTTAAGTACGATAAATTAATTTTGTCCCGAGAGTTTTGTGACATGCATGAGGTAAATAGGGGCATCTTAGAAGGCTCTAACACCAGAAACCGTAGGAGAGGTACATCAGAGCGGATATTTGCTGTGTGAAAACATCAAGTGTTGCCTACAAGTTGATCTCCAAGAAACAATAAAAGGATTTTTGTAAACAAAGGGTCAAAGAAACTGCTTCAGCCCTTTGTCTGAGATTTCATCCACAGAGAATGACCCAAGAAAACAAAAGGTTGGATTTAGAACCTGGATTCCTTCCCTCACCTGGGAACCCTGGGGAAGGCATGAACCTGCCTTGAGCTTCAGTTAAATGGGAATGATAATGAAGATTACTGAATTACTGTACATATGATATGATTTGCAGTTTATTGATTATAAAATGCTACACCAATATACATCAAAGTAAGAAAAAAGGAAAAAGTATGATATGCATCTTCCAAGTGAAATGGGCCGCAATGACAGAGTTCTTTCTGTTACTAGCTTTGCTTTGCATATTTTTCAACCTTTTGCTTTATCCTTTACCCATTACTTTAAATAACCATAGTGTACAAGTATAAAATTTATGGAGTTGCTATGAGTCAGAATCGACAGCACATAACAAGAACATAATAATAATGCTTAAAATAATATAATTATATATTCTAAATTCCTGTTTGAATATATACACATTGTTTGAGAATCTCAATTATTTGTCTGAGTGCTTTCTTGACACAATATAAATGATATATCATATCATATTTTATATAAATTTTTAGTGCATCTGTCACACACACACAAAAAAAATACCTGTTGCCATCCAATGGATTCCAATTCATAGCAACCCTATAGGACAGAGTAGAACTGCTCCATAGAGTTTCCAAGGAGCCCCTAGTGGATTTGAACTGCTGACCTGTTGGTTAGCAGCCATAGCACTTATCCACTACGCCACCAGGGTTTCCACATCTGTCACTACTATGACATTTTTCCTTACTAAATAATGAAGAGTCATGGCACACACCCACTTAACTTTTCCCCTGTCTACAGTGTAAGCCCATATTTTTTTTTTTACATCTTTATTGCAATATATTCCACATACATAAAATTCACTCAATAAAATTATTTAATTTAATGGTTTTTAGTATATTCAAGGAGCGCTGGTGGCGTGGTGGTTAAAGCACTCAACGGCTAACCAGAAGGTCGGTTGGTTCCAACCCACCAGCCACCCTGAGGGAGAAAGATGTAGCAGTCTGCTTCTGTAAAGGTTACAGCCTTGGAAACCATATGAGGCAGTTCTACTCTGTCCTCTAGGGTCACTATGAGTCAGAATCGACTGAACGGCAATAGGTTTTGTGGATTTTTTAATATATTCACAGAGTTGTTCAACTAGCACCGCGGTCTAATTTTAGAACTTCTTCAACATTCCAGAAAGAAACCCCACACTCACTCACTAGCAGTCACACTCCCATCTCCCCTCTGCCCAGCCCCTGGCAACCACTAACCTACTTTCTGCCTTGGGTGATTTGCCTGTTCTTGGACATTTCACTGAAATGAAATCATATACCATACATTTTTGTGACTGGCTTCTTTCATTTAGCATGTTTTCAAGGTCCATTCATGTAGTAATATGTGTCAGTACCTCATTCCTTTTAATGACCCAAGAACCGTCCGTTGTATGAATGTCTTTTTATTCCTGAGTTGTAAGGATTTGTTTGTTTTTTAATGTATTCTGGATAAAAGTCCCTTGTCAGATATATGATTTGTAAATATTTTATCCCATTCTGTGTGTTGTATTTTCACTTTCTCGATAATGTCCTTTGAAACAGAAAAGCTTCTAGTTTTGATGAAATTCAAATTTTTTTTTTAATTTTGTCCCATGTGTTTGATGCTGTATCTAAGAAGTCATTGCCTAGCCCAAGTTCACAAAAATTGATCGTATGGTTTTTTCCAGTAGAAGTTTTATAGTTTTAGCTCTTACATTTAGGTATATGATCCATTTTAAGTTAATTTTTGTATATGGTATGAAGAAGGAGTTAAACTTCATTCTTTTGTATTGTGCTGTTGTTAAGTGCTGTCTAGTCAGTTCTGACTCATAGCAACCCTATAGGACAGAATAGAACTGCCCCATAGGTTTCCAAAGAGCTGCTGGTAGATTTGAACTGCCGACCTTTTGGTCAGCAGCCAAGGTCTCAACCACTCTGCCACCAGGGCCCCATTCTTTTGTATATGTATATTCATTGTCCCAGTACCATTTGTCAAAAAGATTATTGTTTCCCTATTAATAGCACTAGAAGCCTTGTCGAAAATCAATTGATCATAAATGTGATTGTTTATTTAGAAACTAAAATTAGTTTCCGAATTCTTGATTCTATTCAATTGATCTACATTTATACGCCAGTATCACGCTGTCTTGATTATTCTAACTTTGTAGTGGATTTTGAAATCAGAGAGTGTATGTTCTCTAACTTTGCTACTCTTTTTAATGATTATGATAGCTATTCCGGGTCCTTGCATATCATATGAATTTTAGGATCAATTTAATAATTTCACCAAAAACAACTGGGATTTTGATAGAGATTGTATTGAATTTGTAGATGAATTTGGGCAGCATTGCTATCTTAATAATGTTAGTCTTCTGATCAATGACTACAGATATCTTTCTATATATTTAAATCTTTAATTTCTTAAAACAGTATTTTGTACTTTTTAGTTTACAAATTTTTCACTGCTTTTGTGAAATTTATGCCTAGGTTTTTTTTTTTTTTTTTTTTCTTTGTTTCACCATTAAGAATAAAGTTAGCTGTGGGGTTTTTGTAGATACCCTTTATCAACTTGAGGAAGCTCCCTTCAATTCTTAGTTTTTTGAGTGTTTTATCATGAAAGGGTATTGGATTTAGTCAGGTTTTTTTTCTGCTTCTTTTGAGATAATCATGTGGTTTTTATTCTTTTTTGTATTGGTATAGTGTATTACATTTACCAATTTTCAGATGTTAAACTAACCTTGCATTCTTCATATAAATCCTGTTTGGTCACATAATATTGCTAGATTTGGCTTGCTAGTATTTTTTTTTTTTTTTTTGAAGAATTTTGTTTCCATTATCATAAGGGATAATGATCTTTAGCTTTCTTTATTATGTCTTTGTCTGGTTTTTGTATCAGGTTAATACTGGACTCATAGAAATCGTTGATAAGTGATCTCTCCCAATTTTTGAAAACATTTGTGAAGGATTGGTCTCGATTCTTCTTTAAATGTTTGGTTGAATTTACCAGTGAAGACATTGGGTCTGAGCTTTTTGTTGTTAGAAGTTTTTAATTTACTGACTTAACCTTCTTTGTTTGTTATAAAAAGTAGGCCTACAATATTATTTATTTCTTCTTGAGTAAGTCTGAGTAGTTTGTGCCTTTCTAGTTATTTGTCTAATTCATTTAATTTACCTAATTTGTGGGCATACAGTTTTTCATATTAACCTGTTGCCATCGAGTCGATTCCAACTCATAGCAACCCTATAGGACAAAGTAGAACTGCCCCATAGAGTTTCCAAGAGCACCTGGTGGATTCAAACTGCTGACCTTTTGGCTAGTAGCCATAGCACTTAACCACTACACCACCAGGGTTTCCTTTTTCATATTAGCCTCTTATACTTTTTATTTCTGTAAAGTCAGTACTGATGTCTTCTGTTTTAGTAATTGTATTTTCTGTCATTTTTCTTGGTGGTCTAGCTAATGATTTTGTTGATCTTCTCAGTGGGCCGATTTTTTATTTTATTGGTTTTCTATTTTCTTTTTTATTTATTTCTGCTGTAATTTACATTGTTATCTTCTTTCTGCTACTCTTAGTATGTTTGCTCCTCTTTTTTTAGGTTCTTAAGGTGGAACGTTAGATTTTTTTATTTCAGATCTTTCTTCTTTTTCAATATAGGCATTTATAGCTGTAAATTTCCCTCAAAGCACTGCTTTAGCCACATTGTATAAGTTTTGATGTTATGCATTTATTTTTCTTCTCCTCAAAATATCTTGCAATTTCTCTTATGATTTCTTCTTTGATCCATTTGTTATTTAGAAGAACTCTGTTTCCAAATGTTAGTGAATTTACATAAGTTTATTTGTTATTGATTTCTAATTTAATTCCAATGTGGTCAAAGAGCATATTTTGTCTGATTTCAATCCTTTAAATTTATTTTGTCTTGTTTTATGGTCTGACATATGGTCTGTCCTGAAATATTTTCCTTGTGCCCTCGTACTCTGCAGTTATTGGGTGGAGTGTTCTATATACGTCTGCTAGGTCTAGTTGGTTTATAGTGTTATTCGAGTTCTGTATCTGTTGAGCTTCTGTCTTCTTCTTTCCATTATTGAAAGAGAAGTATTGAAGTCTCCAACTATTATTATTGACTTGTCTGTTTCTTCCTTCAATTCTGTCAGCTTTTGCTTCATATATTTTGATATTGTTTTGTTAGGTGCGTATATGTTTGTAATCATTATATCTTCTTGATAGATTGAGCCTTTTATCATTATATAATGTCCTTTGTCAAATATATAAAAATTTCTGTCTTAAAGCCTGTTTTGTGTGATATTAGTATAACCATTCCAGCTCTCTTTCGGTTACTGCTTGTGTAGTATATGTATTTACATCCTTTTACTTTCAACTTATTTTTGTCTTTGAACTTGAAATATGTTTCTTATAGGCAGCACTAATCAAATCGTGTTTTTAATCCATCTGCCAATCTCTGCTTTTTTTTTTTTTTAATCTTTGTCTTTTGATTGGGGTTTAACCCATTTACACTTAATATAGTTATTGATAAGGTAAATTTATGACTGGCATTTTGTTATTTGCTTTCTATATGTCTTTTTTATTCCTCTATTGATCAATTTCTACCTTCTTTCTTATGAAATAGATCTTTTCTAGCATGCCTTTTTAAATTCATTTGTTCTTTTACTTTTGTTTTTTATCTTCTTGTTCTCAGCAGTTGCCCGAGGAATTAAAATTAGCAATTAACAATCTGTTCTTGTTGTTGTTGTTGTTAGTTGACCCCTAGTCAATTCCAACTCATGGTGACCCCATGTGTGCTGAGTAGAATTGCTCCATATGGTTTTCAAGGCTGTGACCTATCAGAAGCAGATTGCCAGGCCTGTCTTCCAAGACACCTCAGGGTATGTTCAATCTGCCAACCTTTCGTCCAGTAGTTGAGCACTTAACTCTTTGTGCCACCAAGGACTCCTAAAACAACCTAGTTCATTTAATAACTCAACTTCAAAAGTAAACAAAAAACTCTAGTCCAGTAGACTTCCATTTTCTCCCCTTTCCATTGTACTGTTATTGTCATACAGATTACCTCTTTATACATTATAAGCCCATCAACACAGTTTTATAATTATTACTTTATGGAATTTTCTTTCAAACTAGATAGAGAAGAAAATGCATTTATATTACCTTTCATGAGACCTTTATAGTTACCTTTACAAAAACCAAAACCCGTTGCAATTCAGTTGATTCCAACTCACAGTGACCCTATAGGACAGGGTAGAACTGCTCCATAGAGTTTCCAGGGAGTGTCTGGTGGGTTCAAGCTGCTGACCTTTTGGTTAGCAGTCATAGCTCTTAACCACTACACCACCAGGGTTTCTGTTACCTTTACCAGTGCTCTTCATTTCTTCATGTAGATTCAGGTTACTATCTAGGGTCCTATCATTTCAGCTTAAAGGATTCACTCTAGTGTTTCTTGTGGTGCATGCTAGCACAAATATGTTGGAGCTTTTGAGTTCCCTATGGTTGTCTAGTAGTTTTCTAGGATTTCCTTTTAAATTCCCACCCAGGCTCTTGTTAGTCCCAACTGAAATCATACCTTAAAACCAAAAACCAAATCCATTGCCTGAGTGGAGGCAGCTGCAGTGTTGTCAGGAGCTGACTATTGTTTTGGTAATCCCTAGAGGCAAGCTGCCTCCCCCAATCACCCAGCTAAGTTCCCAATCAAAGCAAATAGCTGCCACACTCAGGGAATAGAGAATAGAGATTTCCCAGGGAGCTGCAAGTTCAGGCAAAATATTGACTATGCTCTGGGGATGGTGCTTTTAATGGAAGCCCAAAACCAGTCAAATCTCTCCATTGTCTTCAGTATTGCCAGTTTTTTGCTACCACAACACTTGGCTGGGAGGAAGGATGAATGGGAATGGACCCAAGTTAAAATCTCAAAAATGTCCACTCTTTTCCCAAAGTTCAATAATTTCTCTTACATGGGTGATTTTTCAGTTCATTCTGTGGCTTTAATTAATTGCCAGAGTTCTGAAATTGTTAATTTTAGAACTGTTTTGCCAACCCATAACCAAAAAATAACAAACTCATTGCTGTCGTGCCAATTCTGACTCATAGCGACTCTACAGGACAGAATAGGACTGCCCCACAGGGTTTCCCAGGAGAGCCTGGTGTATTTGAACTGTTGACCTTTTGGTTAGCAGCTGTAGTTCTAAACCACTATGCTACCAGGCTTTTTTTTTTTTTTTTAATTCTCTGGCTTTTTATTACTTAATAAAAAATATTAACAGTGCCCTTCATAATATAATTCCAGTTGCCATTTTACTCATATGTGGTCAAATAACACAATAATTGTGTTCAGTAAAGTTTTGTTCATTCCTCCTCCTGTAATTCTTACTGTCTGAATCTCACAATGTAGCACGTGGGATTGTATATGGCCTCATAGCTATCTCAAGTTGTGATAGAATTTAGTCTTTAATCTTCCTATAAGATTGAACAATTCTCAAGAACTGTTTCCCACTTTATGATTTTTTCTTACTTCTACGGCTTCAGATGGGAGTTCTTAACCTAAGAGGATATTGGACCCCCAAGAGACTGAATTTTCTGAAAGTGTATGCACAATGTTGAGTTTATAGCATTTCACACATTAGGAGGAATCATAGCTTCATCAAATTTTCAGAGAGATGGCTAACCCACGAACAGTTAAAAACTTCTGATAGTGCTTCTACTTTGTAAAAATATTTTTTTCTTCTTTCCTACATATTTTCTCTGCCACAAAGGAGTCAATAACTTTATCATCTTTTAAGTGGCTTCTCTGATTCTAGCCTCTATTTCCACCATTCCGTCCTGTACACTGCCAAAAGTTTCCTCTCACCAAATATCCCTTGCATAGGAAAGTGAACAAGAGGGTAGGCTCTGGGGTCTGATTGTTTAGGTTTGAAACTTAACTCTACCACTTGCTAGCTGTGTGATCATGGATGTATTTCTTAACCTCACAGTGCCTTAGTTTATTCATTTGTAAAACTAGGATACTAATCATAACTACCTTTTTTGTAAAGATTAAATAAGGTGACACCTGTCACAAAATAAGCCCTCAATAAATATTATCTCTTATTATTATATTATTTTACTGGTCAGGGGTCTCCAAATGTCCTGCATAGCCTCCTACATAAGATGCAGAATTTACCAGACTGACTCCTAATATTCTTTTTTAACTGAATGTACCTTGCCCATTAAAAAAAAAAAAAATTCCATTATCCTCCTGAACTGCAGCTTGGCTATTTCATCTTGCTGTCCTTTAAGCACATATCTACCTCTCCACCTTTCTTCAACTTATTTCTTCCAACTGGATTGGATACTGTATTTCTCTTTTACTTGTAGCCACATCCTATCCACTCTACAGGTTTCTCCAAGCCTTAACTGATATTTTAATCTATAGGCTGATATCGCCTTTCTTAGAATTTATCTACTATTTATAGTCTTTGCTGCTCATTTTGTAATGTAATTAATATGTGAATAAAACATAATGCAACTAATTTATAGACAAAGAAATGTGCTCACATCTAAGGTATGTTGCAATCAGCTTTAACTCACAGTGGCTGTGACTTTTAAGGCAGCTAATAAGCCTTGACTAAAAAACTTCAGTAGAGTATTTGTCACTTCTATCAATTAGCTGAATAGAAGCAATTTAGAGGAAAGAATATCACTTTTATATGAAGCTAAAAATAAAACAGTTGGCTTGTTTAAAAAAAAAAAATTGGGTTAATAGCAAGGATATTTAACCAACATGGGTTATGGAAAGTAGAAAAAGATTTCTATCATGGTTCACAGTAAAGTTTTCCAATCACCCACAGGAACAGTGAAATTGTTGAATAGATTAAAAAAAAAATATATAGGTCATTCAAATAGACATTTCTGCTAAGATTTCTCAACAGAACACAGCTCATAAAAGTTATTACTAAACCTTGTGCCTTGTTCAGAAATTATAAGGCTACCGTACGGCCAGCACCTTAAGAGTCTAGTGGGTGAGACCAGGAATAGTAGTATAAGGCACACATATGGAAAGTTATGCAGAGAGAAGTATGGGAGTAAAGAAAGAGCAGTTTACCTCATCCCTTCAGGAATAGGGAGACTGTCAAATTAAAAAAAAAGAGGTTTCCCTGGAAATGAAAGTGATAACTAAGCTGCGTTGAAGGATAAGGTAAATAAAGAGAAAAAGGACATTCCAGGAAGAAGAAGAAACATAACATGGGAGCAATGATGCGTAACAACCTGGATTGTGCAGAAACTACGTGCGGTTTAGAATTACTAGCGTATATTGTCCAAGACAGGTACTGGAGGAAGATGAAGGGTGGAGAAGTGGACTACGGCCATATGTGGGGAAATTTGGAGGCTGCGTCAAGGAACTTGGATTTTTTTTTTAGCAAATGAAAATCCAATAAAGGATTTTAATAGAGATTTAATCAGTATTTTGCAGAATTCTGACGGTTTTTAAAAGAGAGCTTTAAGAAGGGAAATTCAGAAGGCAGAGTGAGCAATTAAGTGACTTTTGCTAGCCTAGTTGAAAGAAGATGAGAGCCAGGGTTAAGATAGTCATGTAGGAATGGATAAAATGGGATGATTTTTTTAAAAATTCATTGAAGCAAGAGAGTGTGGGAGAAGAAAGGCTCAGTTATAATGTCTCATGAATTTCTTCTTTGGGCAATTGAGGGCAGAAAGAGAATATCCAGTGGAAAAGGTAGCAGGGTAATGATTAGTTCAGGTTTGAACACACTGAATTTGAAATAACTATGAGACATTTGGAAACCCTGGTGGCATAGTGGTTAAGTGCTACGACTGCTAACGAGAAAGGTCAGCAGTTCAAATCCACCAGGCGCTCCTTGGAAACTCTATGGGGCAGTTCTACTCTGTCCTGTAGGGTTGCTAGGAGTCAGAATCGACTTGACAGCAATGGGTTTTGGTTTGGTATGGGACATTCCAGTAAACAATTTTGAGACATCTGGATTCACAAGTATGAAATTCATTGCAGAGTTCAGGACTATATTTGAAAATCGTCAGCATAGTTAAAAAAAAAAAGAAAAGAAACTGTTGCCATTGAGTCAATTTGGACTCATGGCAACTCCTTGTGTTTAGAACTGCATTCCATAGGGTTTTCAAAAGAACTCAGCTGCTAATCTAGTTGTTGGCAGTTTGAACCCACTTAGTAGTGCCATGGTAGGAAGGCATGGTGATATGCTTCCTTAAATATTACAGCCAAGAAAACCTTATGGAGAAATTCTTAACACATGGGGTTGCCATGAGTCAAAATCAGCTTGATGGCAACGGGTTTGTTTTTGTTTTTGTTTAATCTTTCAGAAGTAGATTGCCAGATCTTTCTTCCAAGACATATCTGAATGTGTTTGAACAGTCAGCCTTTCAGTTATTTGCTGAGAAGTGCCTAACTATTTGCGCCACCCAAGGTAGTAAGCAAAAACCGGGGAAGTGATATAATAACAATGAGGAATGAGAAAATCAATTAACAAAGGTAATAAAACCCTACAAAATAATGGATCTTACAGGGCAGATAGAAGAAAAAGAGCCCACCAAAGATACATCAAAGGAGAAATCACTGAATGGTATCATGAAATCCAACACAATGTAGATTTCAAAGACTACCCTGTATTTGGGAAGTTAACAAATAAACCATTTGATTAATGGTGCTAGTCTTTCAAGAAAAGCTCAGCACAAATATTTATTTTGGGAACATAGCAACTGATGATATAACATGGAACCCAACTGTTAAAATCTTCACTTGGGAATCCATAAATCTAATTTCCTCTCACAAGTCTTAACCTGGAAGTCCAGATTTATTTTACAATCAAAATGTACAAAACAGAAATTAGCTTTCCCTCCTAAACTGCAACTCTCCAATGTTTCTGATCCCTGTATATGGCACCAATGTCCCCTCAGTTGGCCAAGCCAGATACCCCCTCACCATCTTTGATTCCTCCCTCACCTCTCATTCTCTCATCTAAGCAATCAACCAGTTTTATGTATTGGCCCTACAAGGCATCTCTCGATTTCATATACTCCTCTGTATCCTCTCTGCCTTTGCGCTGGTTTTAGGTTACTATTACATCTTGCCTAGGTTACTACAGTAGCGTCCTAATTAGCCTACCTTCTTCTAGACTTGAGCCCTGGTGGTACAGTTTGTTAAGCACTCTGCTGCTACTGGAAAGGTCAGCAGTTCCAACCCACCAGTGGCTGTGCAGGAGAAAAGACCTGGTGATCTGCCCCCATAAAGATTATAGCCTAGGGGGCCCTGTGAGGCAGTTCTACTTTGTTCTATGGGGTCTCTATGAGTTGCAATCCACTCAATGGCACACAACAACAACTTCTAGACTTACTTGCCCCTGTCGGTTCTCCACATTGAAGCTATAGCGAATTTCAAAAAGTGCAAATTCTATTATCTAGAATTCTGTGTTTTAAAATCTTTCCTGATTCTCATTTCCAGTAAGACAAAGTTCAAACCAACTCCCCCTTTTCTTAGCATATTCTCTTAGGTCTCAATGGAGGTGCAACTTTTTATGAGAAGTCTTCCTGCACTTTCTAATACTGAGAAAGCTGCCCTCCCTATGTGATCCTCTAGCACCCTGAACCTCCTTATATTGTAACAAAATTCATGAGACTATACGTAATTAGTCATTTATTTGTCAGTACCACCCACTAGACAGTGAACTTGTTGAGGACAACACCGCTGCCTTGTTTTAGTCTTCTATCCCCAGGGCCTGACTCAGTCAGTGGGAAGAACACTCAAATATTTGGTAGATATTTGACTAAATTAATGAATCAGTGATGATTAAACATTATCCTAATCTGATTATTAATGGAGCACAGCGATTTTATTAACCAGTAGCTCATATTACTCTATTCATTTTAAAGTAATAGAACTACAATTCTTTTAAAACCTCTAGGAAATTTAAATTGGCTTTCCCCCAATTAGTCAGGATTTGTGAGGTTTTACCCCATATTAACAGTTTTATTTCCATGTCATAAATCAGAAAGCCATTGGAGGATCAGGATTCATCTGTGCGTTGCATTTTAAAGCATTTCTCTGGATTTTAGTTTTAAACATTAGCCCGTGCCTTCTTTCCCTATTGACATTATTATTAACATCACTGTTGTTGTTAATAATTTCTACATTGTATTAGTATCATTTCATACTTTTTAAAGTGTTTTGATCTTCTTTGTTGATCTCATTTAATCTTCAAAGTAATTCACCAGGAATACAGTTAAAATATAATTATAGACATTTATCACACACGAATATTCAAGTAGCTATTAAATGACTTTTCCAAGGATACCCAAATAAATATCATGCAGATAAAACTAAAACTTAGTGCTCATTTCATTCATGTTGCTTTTCTCTTTGTCTTGAAATATGTATTTATCTCATTTTTTAACTTACTTTTAAGTTAATGGATTATTATAACTGATGTTTGGCTTTTAATATTTTAGGTTTGAGAGCAGATGTCATAATTTGTTCAACACCCAGCAGAATTGGTATAATAAATACAAGTATATGTCTGGTACAGATGCAGTTCAGAGTTCTGTATTTTGCTTTCCATGGTAAAATAAATCAGGTCAACATCGAATCCCATAAACAGACTGCAAGAAATGCTACATATAGCAATATCTAGACACAAGGTGTTTATTAGCAGCTTTTCAACGTCCCTTCATTACTTCAGGCACTTAATCCTCAATAAGACTGTGAGCTAACTGAAGAGCCAAACTAAATTTATTCAGTTCTGAGTGTCCAATACCTAGTAGAGTTGCTGTTGTTAGGTGCCATCGAGTCGGTTCCTACTCATAGCGACCCTAGGCACAACAGAATGAAACACTGCCCGGTCCTGCACTATCCTTACAATTGTTGTTATGCTTGAGCTCATTGTTGCCGCCACTGTGTCAATCCACCTTGTTGAGGGTCTTCTTCTTTTCTGCTGACCCTGTACTCTGCCAAGCATGATGTCCTTCTCCAGGGACTGATCCCTCCTGACAATATGTCCAAAGTATGTAAAAAGCAGTCTCGCCATCCTTGCCTCTAAGAAGCATTCTGGCCACACTTCTTCCAAGACAGATTTGTTCATTCTTTTGGCAGTCCATGGTATATTTGATATTCTTCGCCAACTCCACAACTCAAAGGTGTCAACTCTTCTTCGGTCTTCCTTATTCCTTGTCCAGCTTTCACATGCATATGATGTGATTGAAAATACCATGGCTTGGGTCAGGCGCACCTTATTCTTCAGGGTGACATCTTTGCTCTTCAACACTTTGAAGAGGTCCTTTGCAGCAGATTTGCCCAGTGCAATGCATCTTTTGATTTCTTGACTGCTGCTTCCATGGCTGTTGATTGTGGGTCCAAGTAAAATGAAATCCTTGACAACTTCAATCTTTTCTCCGTTTATCATGATGGTGCTCATTGGTCCAGTTGTGAGGATTTTTGTTTTCCTTATGTTGTTTTTTTTTTTTTTTTTTGTAATCCATACTGAAGGCTGTGGTCTTTGGTCTTCATTAGTAAGTGCTTCAAGCCCTCTTCACTTTCAGCAAGCAAGATTGTGTCATCTGCATAATGCAGGTTGTTAATGAGTTTTCCTCCAACCCTGATGCTCCATTCTTCTTCATGTAGTCCAGCTTCTCGTATTATTTGCTCAGCATACCGATTGAATAGGTAAGGTGAAAGAATACAACCCTGATGCACACCTTTCCTGACTTTAAACCAATCAATATCCCCTTGTTCTGCCCGAACAACCACCTCTTGATCTGTGTAAAGGTTCCTCACGAGCACAATAAGTGTTCTGGAATTCCCATTCTTCGCAATGTTATCCATAGTTTGTTATGATCCACACAGTCAAATGCCTTTGCATAGTCAATAAAACACAGGTAAACATCCTTCTGGTATTCTCTGCTTTCAGCCAGGATCCATCTGACATCAGCAATGATGTCCCTAGTTCCATGTCCTCTTCTGAAACTGGCCTGAATTTCTGGCGGTTCACTCTCAATACACTGCTGCAGCTGTTTTTGAATGATCTTCAGCAAAATTTTGCTTGCGTATGATATTAATGATATTGTTCTATAATTTCCATGTTCAGTTGGATCACCTTTCTTGAGACTAGGCATAAATATGGATATCTTCCAGTCAGTTGGCCAGGAAGCAGTCTTCCATATTTCTTGGCATAGACAAGTGAGCACCTCCAGCACTGCATCTGTTTGTTGAAACATCTCAGTTAATATTCCATCAATTCCTGGACCCTTGTTTTTCACCAATGCCTTCAGAGCAGTTTGGACTTCTTCCTTCAGTACCATTGGTTCCTTATCATATCCCACCTCTTGAAATGGTTGAACATCAACTAATTCTTTTTGGTATAATGACTCTGTGTGTTCCTTCCATCTTCTTTTGATGCTTCCTGCATCATTTAATATTTTCCCCATGGAATCCTTCACTATTACAACTCGAGACTTGAATTTTTTCTTCAGTTCTTTCAGCTTGAGAAACGCCGAGCGTGTTCTTCCCTTTTGGGTTTCCATCTCCAGCTCTGAAACTTGCTCTTGAGCATCGAGCAGCTAAAGCAAAAGGAAGAATTGAAGAAGTAAAAGAACTGAACAGAAGATTTCAAAGGGCCTCTCGAGAAGACAACGTAAAGTGTTATAATGACATATGCAAAGAGCTAGAGATGGAAAACCTAGTAGAGTAGCTCTTCGCATAAATGAGATTAAAATGTGAGGGAGTCAAAAGGTGGGAGAAGGATGGACCGACAGATGGGTGGATGGATGTATGGATGTATGCATGCAGAGATGAAAGAATGGGTGGACTGATGGGGAAATGAAAAGGTAGATAGCTTCCTGTTGTAGATTGAATTAATGTCCCCCAAAAATGTGTGTATCAACTTGGTTAGGCCATGATTCTCAGTATTCTGTGGTGGTCCTCCATTTTGTGATTATAATATTATGTTAAAAGGATTAGAGTGGGATTTTAACACCCTTACCAGGTCACATCCCTGATTCAATGTAAAGGGAGCTTCCCTGGGCTGTGGCCTGTACCACCTTTTATCTCTTAAAAGGAAAGGGAAACAAGCAGAGAGTTGGGAACCTCATACCACCAAGAAAGCAACACCAGGAGTAGAGCACGTCCTTTGGACCTTGGGTACCTGCGCCTGAGAAGCTCCTTGACCAGGGGAAGATTGATGACAAGGAATCTTCCTCCAGACCTGACACAGAGAGAAAGCCTTCCTCTGGAGCTGATGCCCTGAATTTGGACTTGTAACCTACCAGACTGTGAGAAAATAAGTTTCTCTTTGTTAAAGCCATCTACTTGTGGTATTTCTGTTATGGCAGTACTAGATAACCAAGACACTTGCCATGAAAGGGGGTATAAACTTCTATTCTGGAAAAAAGTAGATAATAATGATGAATTAACTAGTATGACAATCTCTCTTGCTAAATCAGCTTTTTCCTGCTTTTCTTGAAAGGTAGTAGAGCTGGAGGAACAAAGAAATATAAGACACATTTTGAATACACATTAGGAAACTTTTTCTTTTAATTACCAAGGAGAGGTGATAACAATTAAGTCACTATTTTACATATGTCCCACCCCAACACACACACACACACACACACACACACACACACAACATGCACACACAGGCAGAGACATCAAAAAAGGTAAAAAAAAAAAAAAAATACAGGTACACGGGACAGTTCTACTCTGTCCTATAGGGTCGCTATGAGTCAGAATTGACTCCACGGCACTGGGTCTTTTTTTTTTTTTTTTTCTCTCCAAGGGGGAAAAAAAATAACATTGGACCATAAAAAGCAAACCATAATTTTTAAAATGTGTTATATTCAGCCTATTTGGTAACATTTTTCTTTTCCCCACGTGAATGCTAGGGAAGAAGATAAGAAAACCAGAGATTTCAGGGATAGCACCAAAGTCTAGAGCTGCTTTCTGAAAGCCATCTGCTCAACTTTCAATGCTGGCCCATGATCCCTGAAGGGGGTTCTCAGAAGCACCCTCAGGATATGTTGGGGTTTTATTCTCCGTTCATTTAAACTGATTAACTCCACAGAACTCTGTGATCTTACCTCACTCAATATCTAAATAGCTGAATTTTTTTATATAAGGCTACAGAATTATTTCATGCTTGGTAAAGTGGAGGGTCAGTGAAAAAGAGGAAGACCCTCAGTGCGATGAATTGACACAGTGGCTGCAACAATGGGTTCAAGCATAGCAACAGTTGTGAGAACGGTACAGGAGCGGGCAGTATTTTGTTCTGTTGTACACAGGGTCACTTTGAGTTAGAACCAACTGGACGGCACCTAACAACAACATAACATAGAATTATATATTAAAGTTATTCTTACGAACTGTGTTTTATTTGGGAGGCAAAAGACTCAGAATCCAGCTCTCTCAGAAACATTATAGACATGCCCTTTAATAGGGTTTAGGCATCAGGGAACGGATTTAAATTGCTAAATAAAATTTGCCTCAGAATTGGAAGTGTTGTCAGGCTGAGCCACCTTTATTGCTAAAGGCTCCTTTTTGTCCAATTTTTACTACACTGTTCATTGTTATCTAGTTCCCATATCCTCTTCTCATTGCCCCAGATAAAACTCTTCCTCTTACAAAGCCAACAGATGTGTGTGTGTGTGTGCGTGCGTGCGTGCGTGTGTGTGTGTGTGTTGGGGTGAGAAGCAAGTAGGCAAAGGCCTAAAACCAGCTGCTGTTAAATTGACTGCAACTCACAGCGACCCCACACGTGCCAGACGCTCCACAGGGTGTTCACTGGCTGCTGTTTCATAAGCTGATCACCAGGCCTTTCTTCTGAGGAGGCTCTGGGTGCACTGGAACCTCCAACCTTTCGATTGGCAGCCACCTAGGGACTTTAGGTAGGATCTAAACTAGCCAAAAATAACAAAGTTGTCTATTGTTAAGTTGTAATGTGTCAGGAAAGGGGAATGGTGGTGGCACATTGGCTTCTAAGCCTACTATATTCCACTCACTTATTTTTTGTAATTTGTCAAACATAGGAATAGTCCTGTCTGCTCTGCGTTATTGTTTAGTCAAGTATTTTATTAGCGGGCATTCATGTTGTGTCTAAAAATGTTTGCCCCTTTTAACTCAGTAATTTTGAAGACGAAAGTATAGTTTTTATCTTGAGAATATTTTTGTAGCATTTTGTAGCATTACAGGTAATGGGAAATACTATCATCTCTCAGATATTTACCTTAAGAAAAATTGTGCAGGAATGTTTATAAAGTGAGTAACATGTTAAATCTACATTTATGAGGATTTAATTCTCATACTTCAGAATTTTAGTCAATATAAAAATATACAGGTGTCTTAGTTATCTAGTGCTGCCATAACAGAAATACCACAAGTGGATGGCTTTAACAAAGAGAAATTTATTTTCTTAACACTCTAGTAGGTTACAAGTCCAAATTCAGGGCGTCGGCTCCAGGGGAAGGCTTTCTCTTTCGGCTCTGGAGGAAGGTCCTTGTCCTCAATCTTCTTCTGGTCAAGGAGCTTCCCAGGCTCAGGGACCTCGTGTCCAAAGGACACCCTCTGCTCCTGGTGCTGCTTTGTTGGCGGTATGAGGTCCCCAACTATCTCCTTGTTTCTCTTTCCTTATCTCTTGAGAGATAAAAGGTGCTGTGGGCCACACCCCAGGGAAACTCCCTTTACCTTGGATCAGGGAGGTGACCTGAGTAAGGGTGGTGTTAAAATCCCACCCTGATCCTCTTAACATAAAATTACAATCACAAAATGGAGGACAACCACAGAATACTGGGAAACATGCCCTAACCAAGTTAATACACACATTTTGGGGGGACATAATTCAACCCATGACAACAGGGTAAGTTGTTTATTCATTTCAGTGAATACTTTTCATGAAGCCAAGTAGAAGAGGAGAGTGTACCAACCTGGGTATGAGAAAACTTAGTACGCAGTTTCTGATCTTACTTCAGCTGACTTGCTCTGTAAGTTAAGCCCAATTCTGTGGCCTTTGATTTGCTCATGTGTGAAATGAGGGCACTGTTCTAAAACTGTGGATTTCAAACATTTTAACCATGAAACTTTCCTTTCTCATATAGGAAGCTTTCTGTATAAATCAGATACTAGCACAGTTCTTCTGGTTAGGAATGCTTGCTCGGCACAGGACACCAGCCCACCTCTCTTCTTTCTCCGGGGTGGCTTCTCAAATATCCCCTCAAGCCATTGAAGAATCACAGATCACAGTGTGAAATTCATTGGACTGGATGATTTCTAATGTCCTTTCAAGTATTAGAATTCTCTGGTTCTATTCTCTGGATATAAAATTAAACCTCTAGGAAATTGCCAATCTATTATCTCGCCAACACTTGGTATCACCTCCCTTTAAAAAAAAAAATGCAATTAAATGGGAAGAGACTAGTATCACATTGTAGGTTTGCATCACATTTCTCTGATCAATAACTGTTGAGACTCTCTTCATATTCTTATGGCGTATACGTTACCTCTTTGCTGAAATGTTTGCTGGTGTTTTTTCCTCATTCTTTCATTGAACTTTGTATTCTTTTGTTATTTATTTTTAGTTCTGTATATCTTTTTATGTAAATTAAACATGAATCTTTTCCCAGTTTGTGACTTGAGTTTTCACTTTCTTTAAGGTGTTGAATTTATGCATTTTTTTCTTTTATAGTCAATTCTTTCGGTATTATGTTTAAAAAAGAAATTTTTTCTTACTTCAAGATCTAAGTATATACCCAGCCTAGAACCAAACTATGTATTCACCTATATTTTCTAGGAATAGTCTTATTCCTAGATATTTTGGTTTTGCTATTTAAGTCCTTAACCCACCTTGAGTTTTTTTTTTTTTTTTAAGATGTAAAGTAACAACTGGATTTTATCCTTTGCCATTTCAAACCGTTTTTTCTAGTTCCGTTTATCAGAGCGTGTCTCCTATCTCGTTTTGTCATACCTTCTTTAAAAAAAAAAAAAAAAAATCTCCACTATACACCATATACAGCCTGTTTCCAGGCTGTCTATCCTATTTTATAGGTCAATTTGTCTGGGTTTGGTTTTGGTTTTGAACCAATAACCAACTCCCTCCACCAAAAAAAAACTCACCGTCAAGTCTATTCTGACTCAGCAATCCTATAGGACAGAGTAGAACTGCCCCACAGGGTTTCCAAGGAGGGGCTGGTGAATTGGAACTGCTGACATTTTGTTTACTTATCTTAATTACTACAGCTTTAGAAAAAGTCCTTAAGTTTGGCAGAGCAATTTCCCCTTCCCTGATTTCATTCTGCACAAGGGTCTTGAATATTCTTGTCCCTTTTTTCCTCCATATAAATACCAAGTTCCTTAAAAATATATATATATACTATTTTTGTTGAAATTTCATTGACTGTATTCATTAATTTGGGCAGAATTTATATGGTTATAATACTAAGCCTTCCTAATCATGATATAAGGAGCATGGGTGGTGCAAGGGGTTTGCAATCGGCTACTAACCTAAAGGTGGGTGGTTCAAACCCACCCAGCAGTATTGCAGAAGGAAGGCCTGGTGATAGGCTTCTGTAAAGATCACAGCCAAGAAACCCCTATGGGGCAGTTCTGCTCTGTAACACGTGGGGTCGCCATGAGTCAGGGGCTGACTGAATGGCAGCTGATAACAACAATCATGACATACTGTATCTCCCCATTGATTTTGGTTAACTTTAACATCTCTTAATGAAGTTGTATAATTTACCTTGCAGAGGATTTGCCTATTTTTGTTAAATTTATTATCAGCTACTTTATATCCTTGAATACTAATGTCAATGTTTTCCTAAATAATACTACTATAAGTGTCACCATGGTATACCCAACCACTTACTAAACTCTCAGATTAGTTTTAATAATTTGTCTTTTGAGGACAATGATGGGGAAGAAGCAAGAGCAGGAATCCAGCAGTTTATCCTCTGTGTTATCCCCCCCACCGTTTTGAGGGGCTGCCTCCTTCCCCAGTCCAAACTACCATGCCATACACAAACCACATCAGAATTTCCCCTCTGCACCCCCAACCCAATTTTCTTCATTTCTTGCTGTTTGCTCCTTTTAGTTCCTCTTGAAATGAGTCTTGCTGTAAAAAGTCAGTGTCCTTGCTAGTTTGGTGTTTTGGTAGGGATAAGACCCAAACTCATTGAAAATAACTGTAAATATAAGGAGAACATTTTATGGTCAAAACCATTTTAAAGATGAAGAAAAAGAAACTGAGGTTTAGAGAGGGACAGTGATGTCTATGATGATACAGTTGGTAAGTGGCAGAGCCACTGTTCAGAGGCTGTTCCTGTAAAATGAGGATTACAGTAGTGCCTACCTCATGGAGCTGTTCCCAGGATCATACGAATTAATATTTATATTTATAAACCACTTAGAACATGGTGGGTCATCTCTGAGTTTTTACTATGACCATTATCATTAATTTTACTCTATATCATTTTTTACCACAAATATCTAATTTAATAGGAAAAATAGTATGTATATCTAACCTAATGCAAGGTATAATTTTAGTACTATATTTAAGGAATATAGATGACTTTTGGGGAAAATTCCAAGAAGTTATTTTGGAGAAAGTGGTAATCGAGCTGGGCTTTTGAAAATGAGTAGATCTTAAACAGATAAAGTTGGTGGAAAATAGGTGATTTAAGGGATGGTATGCAACAGGACATGAAGGCGAGTACACAAGATGACATAATGGTTCTCAAAGAAATACATCATTCCTGTAGAACTTAATAACTTGAATTATCTTGCTATTATTTTGTGCCTAATACCTTGTTTTTATTTGTTTGTTGTAACTTCCAGCTAAAGTTCTAGATGTGTGTATGTGTGAGAGAGAGATCGATAAGCGCTTGTTATTGTTGTCGTTAGATGCCATCGAGTCGGTTCCGACTTACAGTGACCCTATGCACAACAGAACAAAACACCACCTGGTTCTGCGCCATCCTCACAACTGTTGCTATGCTGGAGCCCATTGTTGCAGCCATTGTGTCAATCCATCTCATTGAGGGTCTTCCTCTTTTTCACTGACCTTCTACTTTACCAAGCAGGATGTCCTTCTCCAGGGACTGATCTCTTCTGACAACATGGCCAAGGTATCTGAGATGAAGTCTCGCCATCCTTACTTCTAAGGAGCATTCTGACTGTACTTCTTCCAAGTACATGGTATATTGAATATTCTTTACCAGCACCACAATTCAAAGGCATCAGTTCTTCTTCAGTCTTCCTTATTCATTGTCCAGCTTTCACATGCATATGAGGTGATTGAAAACACCACGCTTGGGTCAGGTGCACCTTAGTCTTCAAGGTGACATCTTTGCTTTTTAACACTTTAAGAGATCTCTTGCAGCTGACTTGCCAAATGCAATACGTGTTTGATTTCTTGACTGCTGTTTCCATGGGTGTTCATTCTGGATCCAAGTAAAATGAAATCCTTGACAACCTCAATCTTTTCTGTATTTATCATGCTGTTGCTTATTGGGTCCAGTTGTGAGAATTTTTGTTTTCTTTGTGTGGAGATGTAATCCATCCTGAATGCTATGGTCTTTAATCTTCATCAGTAAGTGCTTTAAGTCCTCTCTACTTTCAGCAAGCGAGGTTGTGTCATCTGCATAAGCCAGGTTATTAATGAGTCTTCCTCCAATCCTGATGCCCCATTCTTCTTCATATAGTTCAGCTTCTTGGGTTATTTGTTCAGCATACAGGCTGAATAGGTATGGTGAAAGGATACAACCCTGACACACACTTTTCTTGACTTTAAACCGTGAAGTATTCCCTTGTTCTGTTCAAAGGACTGCCTCTTGATCCATGTACACATTCCTCATGAGCACAATTAGGTATTCTGGAACTCCCATTCTCTCCAATGTTATCCATAATATGTTATAATCTACACAGTCAAATGCCTTAGTGTAGTCAATAAAACACAGATAAGCATCTTTCTGGTATTCTCTGCTTTAAGCCAGGATCCATCTGACATCAGCAATGATATCCCTGGTTCCATGTCCTCTTCTAAACCCAGCTTGAATTTCTGGCAGGTCCCTGTCCATATATACTGCTGCAGCCACTTTTAAATGATCTTCAGCAAAATTTTGTTTACATGTGATATTAATGACATTGTTAGATAATTTCCACATTCATTTGGATCACCTTTCTTGGGAACAGGCCTAAATATGGATGTCTTCCAATCGGCTGGCCAGGTAACTGTCTTCCAAAATTCTTGGCATAGATGAGTGAGCACTTCTACCACTGCATCCATTTGTTGACACATCTCAATTGGTTTTCAGTCAATTCCCGGAGCCTTGTTTTTAGCCAATGCCTTCAGTGTATCTTGGGCTTCTTCCTTCAGTACTATCAGTTTCTGATCATTTTACCTCCTGAAATGATTGAACATCAACCAGTTCTTTCAGTATAGTGACTCTGTGTATTCCTTCCATCTGTTTTTGATGCTTCCTGCATCCTTTAATATTTTCCTTGTAGAATCCTTCAGTATTGCAGCTCGAGGCTTGAATTTTTCTTTCAGTTCTTTCAGCTTGAGAAGTGCTGAATGTGTTCTTCCTTTTTGGTTTTCTATCTCCAGGTCTTTGCACATGTCATCATAATACTCTACTTTGTCTTTTCAAGCTGCCCTTTGAAATCTTCTGTTCAGCTCTTTTACTTCATCATTTTTTTCCTTTTGCTTTAGCTACTTGACTTTCAAGAGCAAGTTTCAGAGTCTCTTCTGACATCCATTTAGGGTTTTTCTTTCTTTCCTGTCTTTTTAATGACCTCTTCCTTTCTCCATGTATGACATCCTTCCACGGCTTGTCTGGTCTTCAGTCATTAGTATTCAACGCATCACATCTGTTCCTGAGATGGTCGTACTTTGGCTCTCGTGGACTTGTTCTAATTTTCTTCAGCTTCAACTTGAACTTATATATGAGTAATTGGTGGTTTGATTCACAGTCCACCCCTGGCCTTGTTCTGACTAATGATATTGAGCTTTTCCATCGTCTCTTTGTACAAATGTAGTCGATTTGATTCCTGTGTATTTCATCTGGCGAGGCCATGTGTAGTCACTGTTTGTGTTGGTGAAAAAAGGTATTTCTTTGGTCTTACAGAATTCAATCATGCGATCTCCAGCATCGTTTCTATTACCTAGGCCATATTTTCCAACTACCCATTCTTCTTCTTTGTTTCCAACTCACATTCCAATCACCAGTAATTATCAGTGCATCCTGATTGCATGTTCGATCAATTTCAGACTGCAGAAGTTGGTAAAAATCTTCAATTTCTTCATCTTTGGCCTTAGCAGTTGGTGCATAAATTTGAATAATAGTCGCATTAACTGGTCTTCCTTGTAGGTGAATGGATATTATCCTATCACTGACAGCATTGCACTTCAGGATAGACCTTGAAATGTTCTTTTTGACAATTAATGCAATGCCATTCCTCTTCAAGTTGTTGTTCCTGGCAAGTAGACTCTATGGTTGTCTAATTCAAAGTGACCATTTTGAAATACCAGTCCATTTAATCTTACTAATGTCCAGGATCTAGATCTTTATGCATTCCATTTCCAATTTTCCTAGATTCATACTTCATATATCCCAGGTTCCGATTAATGGATGTTTGCAGCTGTTTCTTTTCATTTTGAGTCATGCCACATTAGCAAATGAAGGTCCCAAAAGCTTGACACCATCCATGTCATTAAGGGTGACTCTGCTTTGAGGAAGCAGCTCTTCCCAAGTTGTCTTTTCAGTGCCTTCCAACCCGAGGGTCTCATCTTCTGGCACTATACCAGACAATGTTCCACTGCTATTCATAAGGTTTTCACTGGCAAATGCTTTTCGGAAGTAGACTGCCAGATCCTTCTTCCTACTCTGTCTTAGTCTGGAGGCTCAGCTGAAATCTGTCCACCATGGGTTACCCTGCTGGTATTTGAATACTGGTGGCATAGCTTTCAGCATCACAGCAACACACAAGCCCCCACAGTATGGCAAACTGACAGATGCGTGGGGCTGATAAGCACTAGCAAAATATTAAGGTTCGAAAATAAGTAGAATTTGTACAAGTTCATCAAAAAACATTGTCATCTACTCTAATTAAGTAAATAAATACATGAACACATTGAGAACAGAATGCATGAGAATATTCTGCTATTGGAGTTTAAGCTCACAATGAGAAAACAAGATACCCACTGATAACCAAATGATACATCATTTTATCTCCCATTATATAGTAGCCTAGGAGACCATGCAAAGTTCTTCAGGCTGGTAAATCCAAGTTGGGTGAGGGATGATTATAATGGCTAACTTGGGTGCATAGTTTAAAATGTCAAGGTAGTTTGAGGCAGGTGATCAATTTAATCAAAAGGCAATTACTTTAGGAAGGGCTGCCTCTTTGAAAGGATTAATGCATGCAGCAAGGTGAGGGCGGTGATTATGATGTTGAGGTTTTTATATTGCTACACATTTTAACTTAAGATATACTTGTGACTTTGTATGTAGCCCTGAATTTTGAGTATTATAATTATTTAAGGAGTTTTTGTTAAGTTTTTTAATTATAGTTATTACGGTCATTCGGTGAGGTTTTCTGAAGTGGATTCCTTTCTTAATTTCGATTTTATTATATACACTGGCCAAAATATTTTAAACTAGAACAATCTTATATTTTATAATGAAAGGTAATGGGGAAATGTTATGGAGTTGAAAAAGTGTACTTTTCAATAAGCTTCACTGAGATTTATTTACTTTACAATAAAATAAAATATCCATATCTCTATCTACATGGATCCTATTAGATATTTTTTTGCATTCCGTAACATTGTTTTACCCCCCCAAAAATTTTAAGATTCTCAAGAACTGAGAAATTCCGTTTATTGTTCAGAATTTTGCAGATTGTTAGTGTTGAGAAAGATATGAAGCTACACTCTTAAAAGCCCCTGCAAATATTTTAAATTCTTCTCTATGAACACAGAAACTTCTAGTCACCTCCAGGGATGTGATAATAATTACCTCCTCAGCATCTGCATTGTATTATTATCTTTTATAAAAGCTACAACGTGACTACAATGTCCTCATGCTTCCTAGTTAGAATTGTTTGAATGCTTCCCTCCATTCTCAAAAGTTGAATTTTCCCCTATTCTCCTGGACAGCCTCTACCCTGTTAATAATTGGAAATCATGAAATCTGGCCATGACAGTGTGTGTGCGGGTCTTCACCTTTGATGAGCTGAAGCAGGACTTAAGGCTTCTTTCAGCTAGGGTGCCATTCATAAATTGAGTCTGGGCTCCACTCAACTAAGCCTAGGCACTGATTGTGTTTTTGTCCCTGAAATCCTCTATGACTGAAGGGAATGAAGTGAAGTCTACCCAACATATACAAATTCAACATGTGCCCATTGAGACCAGGGTAAAGTTGACAGAAATGTGTCATTTGTCATAGCCCCTTTCTTGTGCTCCTGCCCTTCCTTGCCTTCACTTCATGGTCAACTACTGAAGAAGTCAGATCATATTTATCTTTATATCCCTCCCAAGACCCTACTGTCTTATAATAGATGTTAAAGGACAATATGCTGAAAGTTCTCAACCTTACGTTTCTAGGAATCCTTTGTAGTGACTGATACCATATGTAAATACATAGCATTGAGAGCCTTTGGTGTAGTTAGCCTTGAGGGATATGTGGAGACCAGTTACGAAATATCAAGGACATCTCCACCCTGGAAAACTTGTAATTTTGGGGGAAAAAAATCACAAGACTTGTACATATGAAGGCAATTTAAATTCCAACAAGACCAAGACTGTGGAGCCATTAAGGACAAGTCTCTGACTTACTCTGAAACCCAGTATTAAGCACCACTCAGGTGCACAGTCATTACTCCTAAGTATGTGTTGAAATAGTATAGGATAGTGGGGGAATGCAGAAGTCTGGTGAAGAATCTGGGTCCAGGAGTGTTATAAGTGATTATACTCACAATACAATAAGATAGAAACACAAATGTTACTGAGTACTAAGTTCTAAGGTACAGCCAAATACAATGCGGAAGAGAGAAATATAAGAGACACAATGAGAGTAACGTGAATGTTCTTACTTTTTTTAGCAGGCATTCATTTTGCAACTGCTTAATTTTTGCTAAACTTTTTTGTTAAACAAAGTTTAAGGATACACACATAAATAAGAAATAGTCCCTACCCTTCAGCAAGCCTAATGTTTAAATATGTAATAGTAATAATATGTCCAAGGAGAGGGTTATTTTTTTAAAAAGGAATATAAAACCAAAGAAGAAAGAAGATCTTGTTCTGCAAGGTATGGGAAGAGGACATAAGACGAGAAGAAAGAATTAGAATAAGCTGGCATATGATTTTAAAAAAAGGAAAAGAAAGAAGCAATACAGTACAAATTAATGAGGACTAATGATGCAGGACATAGACAATTGAGATAAACATGAGAAAATTTATTTTACTAATTCGTTTAAGGCATACATGCTTATATTTAATACTCAGTTTTTATTTAGAATTACATTAAAAGAGAGATGGAGTCTTAGATGACTTTACCTTTTAAAAGGAAAGAGTAAAAACCCTCCTGTAAGTTCTCTTTCCTTCTCTTAGAATGTGATTATTGTGTAAAAGAGATGAAGAGATGTAAAATTGCAGGGTATTCATTTAAAGATCACAGATTGAAAACCACATTAGCCCCCACTCCTTCTCAAAATCCTACAAAAATGACAGAAAAGGAAGTTTTACTTAAAAACAAGCAAGCAAAAAAGAACAAAGAGAGGAGACAAAGGCAATGACACTTTGAAAGCTGGGAAACAAAGGCAAATTATAACTGACTTAGCCAACCCAAGGAAACCCGTTGTTGTCGAGTCAATTCCTATTCATAGTGACCCTATAGGACAGAATGGAATTGCCCCATAGAGTTTCTAAGGAGCAGTTGGTGGATTCGAACTGCTGACTGTTTTGTTAGCAGCCTGAGCTCTTAACCACTGTGCCACCAGGGGCTCCAACCCAAGGAAGGTGACTCCTAAACCAGCAATGGGATAAAGCCAAGGAACACTCAGCATCATTCCCCGGAGCCTCAAAATTCTTCAGAAGTGGCAGAACCAGGTACCCTGGGCATTGAAAAAGAAGTAAGACTAACAACTGGAGAACTGGTTGAAAGGTTAAAAACCAGTTAGACACCCAGATGTCCTCTCTATTCTAGGAGAAAACTCAGGGTTTACTCTTCAGAGGGGAAAAAAAAAAAACAGAGGGCCTCTTTGTGGAATAATAGAAAACAGTTGTGGGCTGGATGTTATACAAAAAACAGGAAAATTAAGTTTAGATATTGAATTTTAAGACCTGCAACATCTTTCATCTACCTCTCTTCCAAGTGGATACCCTTCAGGTGAGAGGCAAAACCAGTCTTCTTCTCAGTGTTTAGTTATCAATTGATTTATTTTAAAAAATACTTTTATAGCACTTACTGTAATCAGGCACAATCCCAAGGATATTTTATATATATATATAAATAAATATTTTTTGTTGTTGTTAGGTGCAGTCAAGTCCATTCCAACTCACAGCAAACCTATGTACAATAGAAGGAAACACTATCCAGTCCTGCACCATCCTCAAAATAGTTGTTATGCTTGAGCCCATTGTTGCAGCCACTGTGCAGCCCATTTTGTTGAGGGTTTCCTGTTTTTTGCTGACCCAAGCATGATATCCTTCTCCAGGGACTGATCCCACCTGATAATATGTCCAAAGCATGTGAGACAAAGTCTCACCATCCTTGCTTCTAAGGAGCATTCTGACTGTACTACTTCCAAGACGAATTTGTTCTTTTGGTAGTACATGGTATATTCAATATTGTTCGCCAACGTAATTCAAAGGTGTCGATTCTTCTTCGGTCTTCCCTATTCGTCATCCAGCTTGTGCATGTATATGAGGTGGTTGAAAATACCATGGCTTGGGTCAGGCACACCTTAGTCAAGGTGACATCTTTGCTTTTCAACCCCTTAAAGAGGTCTTTTGCAGGAGATTTACCCAGTGCAATGCATCTTTTGATCTCTTGACTGCTGCTTCCATGGGTGTTGATTTTGGATCCAAGTAAAATGAAATCCTTGACAGCTTCGTTCTTTTCTCCATTTATCATGATGTTGCTTATTGTTCTAGTTGTGAGGATTTTTGTTTTCTTTATTATGAGGTATAATCCATAATTAAGGCTGTGGTCTTTGATCTTCATTGACATTTATATATATATTTATATTTATTCCAAAAGAATGAGGAAATTATCAAACAATATCATTAGTATCACACACCACTAAAATTTTTCTGAAGATCATTCAAAAGTGGTTGCAGCAGTATATCCACAGGGAACTGCCAGAAATTCAAGCCTGATTCAGAAGAAGATATGGAACAAGGGATATCATTGCTGATATCAGATGGATCTTGGCTGAAAGCAGAGAATACCAGAAAGATATTTGCCTGTATTTTATTGACTATACAAAGACATTCAACTGTGTGCATCATAACAAATCATGGATAACATTGTAAAGAATGGGAAATCCAGAACACTTAATTGTGCTCATGAGGAACCTGTACATGGACCAAAAGGCAGTCATTCAAACAGAACAAGGGAATATTGTGTTTTTTAAAATCAGGAAAGGTGTGCATCAGGGTTGTATCCTTTTACCATACTTAGTTAGCCTGTATGCTGAGCAAACAATCCGAGAAACTGGACTGTATGAATAAGAACATAGCATCAAAATTGAAGGAAAGCTCATTAACAACCTGCAATATGCAGATGACACAACATTGCTTGCTGAAAGTGAAGAGGACTTGAGGCACTTACTAATGAAGGCCAAAGACTACAGCCTTCAGTATGGATTACACCCAACATAAAAAAAAAAAAAAAAACATCATGACAAAAGGAGAAAAGATTGAAGGTGTGAAGGATTTCATTTTATTTAGATCCATACTCAATGCCCATGGAAGCAGTAGTTAAGAAATCAAATGATATATTGAATAGAGCAAATCTTCTGCAAAAGACCTCTTTAAAAGTGTTAAAAAGCAAAGATGCCCCTTTGAGGACTAAGGTGCACCTAACCAAGCCATGGTATTTTCAATCACCTCATATGCATGCAAAAGCTGGACAATGAATAAGGAAGACTTAAGAAGAATTGATGCCTTTGAATTATGATATTGGCGAAGAATATTGAGCACACCATGAACTGCCAGAAGAATGAACAAATCTGTCTTGGAAAATACAGCCAGAATACTCCTTAGATGCGAGGATGGCCAGACTTGGTCTCACGTACTTTGGACATATTATCAAGAGGGACCAGTCCCTGGAGGACATCGTGCTTGGTAAGGTAGAGGATTAGTGAAAGAGAGAAAGACCCTTAACGAGATGGACTGACACAGTGGCTGCAACAATGGCCTCAAGCATAGCTAAGACTGGGCAGAGCTTCTTTCTGTAGGGCCGCTATGAGTCAGAACCTGCTCCTGGGCACCTAACAGCAACAACAACTTACTTCATGTTGTTCATTATTATTGGCTTATAATTACAGACTAGCAGACCACAAACAATCTGGAGCCTGGCTATAGGAATTTCTGAGCTTCTGGAATTCATAAAGAAGTGTTTCCCGGAACCCAGATACACACCTCAAGGTCCTTTGAGTGAATAGCAGGTCAGGAATAGGAAATAAAAGAGCCTGCAGTTGCATATTTTGTCTTTGGAATAAAAAGCCCATTAAAAGTTCTTCAATTTCCATCTTCCCTTCCTTCCTCCTGGTAATAAATACATTTGGTAACTGACAAACGCTCATTTCTCGATAACAGTTTTTTTCCAGCAGGTAGTCGATAAATTCTCAGAAGTTTTCAAAGTGGTTGAAAGGGGGTTCATGTTAACAAAGGCTCTAAAGACATCTGCTTCAACTTCTATCTTTAAAACTGGATAATATATATACATTTCTCATCAGAAACATAACTATTTCCAGGAGCTCTGGATGGGAATCTAGTTTATTTTTGGTCCTGGCAGTTACTGAGGTCAGTCTAGTGTGCTTAGGACTTGGTCACTCAGCTGGTTTCTCCTTCAGCCAAACCCTGCTGACTGCTGTGGCCCATCCAGCCAGTCTGCAGTTTTGAAATTTCTTTCATGCAGAGCCACGTACTATGTAAGCCATGTATTTGTAATGAGCCAGTAATAAAAACAAGAAACATAAGGAAAACTGATAATAAAATTCAAATTAGCAAAGAGCAAACGTGCCTCAAAATTATCTCCACCAGTTCTGTAAGTTACAGTTATATGAATAAAATTCTCAAATTATTTCTCTGGTATTTCAAAAACAATGTTAAAAGAAAAAACAATATAGAGTGAAAATTATACCCAAATTAACTTTTTCATGTATCAACAATACTAAAGTAATAGTCCCACCTTGGTGAAGTGGTTAAGAGCTCAGGCTGCTAATCAAAAGGTCGGCAGTTCAAATCCATCGGCCACTCCTTGGAAATCCCATGGGGCAGTTCTACTCTGTCCTATAGGATCGCTATGAGTTATGATCAACTCAGCAGCACACAACAACATGTTATATATGGAGAAGTATTTGCAAATATCAGCCTGAAATATTCTTGTCTACCTCACCATTTAGAAACAGAGAAGGCGATAAAAAATGAACAAGTCCAGTTTTCTTTAGCTCCAAATACAAAAACCCAAATGGAAGGTCAATTGGTATCTATTTTTCATAGCAAAATATATTCTTAAATTTCAACCTATGTCTTAATATACAATCAGTCTGAAAACCAAACATGATTCGATCATTACTGAATTGTTTGAAAAGTCATGCTTTTTATTTACTACATAACTAATGTAAAGTGAATTAAACAGCACACACCCCTTGTTAAATTGGGGAAAGTCAAAATCTGTCTCTCCATATGTTAGAAATATTAATAAGGATTAAGTTAAAATAAACTCTATAATACAACCATTGATAATACACTAATCTAAAATTAAGGTTTTACTTAAAATCACTTCTTTATCATATACTGTTAAAAAATAAATAAATGATTTCAGTACCTGAGAAAGGGATCCAAAGGCCCCAAACTAAAGACCATCTTAGAGTTGTTCCAGAAAGCTATAGTCCTTCCTTAGTGTTGTATTATTTAATGTGCCTAGGAACTGGTTGACAGCCATGGAATGATGGGTAGAGGTTGGTTGGTTGGTTGGCTTGTTAGTCCTTCTTGGGTTTGCTCATTAAATTTAGCAGTTTTCATGTTTACAGTGGTTCCAGTTGTAGGGATATAGAGTCTAAAAACACAGTGGAATCTCGTAGTAGAGTCAGGTGTGCTAATAATGAATCTACAATTACAGCACACTGCCAAGAGTTCCATGAGAGAATTCTATAAAAGCCTCTTAACCCAAGGTGTATCACAGCCCCCAAAGTTTTCTGGAAAATTCTTACCAGGAAATTCATCACGTTTTCAGTGAGAGTCACCAACTTATACATAGTAACCTGAAGAACAATGCTATTTTCTGTGTACTTTGGCTTTTTTACTTTTTATTTACTTTTTTACTTCAATGATCCTGTAAGGTGAAAAGCCTAGGAAGAGATAGACTTGATTATGAATTTTGAGAAAGAGACTTTTCAATAGAAATGTCATGAGCAACTTGAGTGCCTTCTGATGAGTAGCTCTCCCAGATTTCTCTCCTTTCTTGGTGGGAGACGTTTGGTTGAGAATGTGTCTGGTATCCACAGGACACAGTTTTCCAACCTGAACCTCCAACATTAAGAAATGAGCTGGTGGACTGACTGTTGTCTAAAAGGCTCTGCTTATTTACGCTAATGGAAAATAAAATAATTTAGGGTTATTTACTGTTGGTGCCCACAGGGTGAATGTTTTTTTTGTTGCATGGGGAGAGATATAGTGTGTTTTTATATATTTAAAAAAGAAAAGGCCATTAGGAATAATAAAATAAGTCTTCAATTATAAATTGGAAAATAGGAAAAAAGAAGCATGGTGTCTTCAATGCCAGATCTGAATCTCAGATGTTAGACCTGGTGCTATTACTCGCAAAGGAAGCATGATCCTAGAAAGTGCACCTTGATTGAATGCCAATCCTGTGCTAGCTTTTGTACTAGGATATTTTTCTCTATAATTAAAAAAAAAAAAACTTTAAAGACTATTTTATAACGGTAGATATAATTCCAATGAAGGCAGGGGAGAGTGAAGTTGCTATGAAGATGTTTCAATTAGAAATACAGACTGTTATCAGTCAGGGTCCAGCAAGAAACAGATGACATGCTCAAAGGGGTGACTGAGGAGGAACAAATAAAGGGCCTATTTATGAAGGTGAGCACAGGGTTAAGCAAAGCCAACAAGGACAGTGAAGCCCCCAGAGGTAGTAACTGAGGGGCCATTACCACTCGTGGGCCTGCAGGGCAAAGGGTGGTTAAAAAAAAAAGTTGCCGTCAGTTGATTCCAACTCAGAGCAACCCTATAGCGACCCATAGGACAGAGTAGAACTGCCCCATAGGGTTTCCAAGGAGTGCCTGATGGATTCAAACTGCCAGCCATTTTTTCAGTTAACAGCGAAGCTTTTAACCACTGCACCACCAGGGCCTCAAAGGGTAGTTACAGGCCCCCACAGAGCTGAAACTATCTCTGTAAGCAAGGGCTGCCCAACAAGGAGTGTGGCCTTCCATGGAGGTATGCAACCATCACCAGCTCCGGTCGGAGAGAGAAGTTAGGGTCGAATAAAAAATTTGACCTTTTTTTCTTCCATTTTCTGAGCTTCTGCTGTTGTGTCCTATGGGGTAATCCACCATAAGCCAGAGGGTACTGAGCTCCAAGTGAAGGAACACAGAGCAGGGTGAATAAGGACTGAGGGCGTGTGTGGGGGGTCTGAGAACACCCTTACATTTAAAACCCAGAACGTAATTCCATGGCAGATTCAGTGATTTCTCATACTTCCATGTAAGGTTTCATTTATCTGGAATAATTTGGGTTTGATGTTGCCTAGAACCAAGGAAATATAGATACTGCACTCTCTTCCAACCACATATCATAAAGTAATCAGAGAATCATAGTTTTTTTATCCAATCCTTGGAAACCCTATAGGGTATTGTACTGCATCCTATGGGGTTGCTGTGAGTCGGAATTGACTCAATGGCAACAGGTTTGGTTTTGGTTTTTTGTATTAGTTAAAGGAGCCCTGGTGGCGCAGTGGTTAAGAACATTACATCGCCAAAAACTTACAAACATAAAGTAATTCATTTATGAAAGAGTTAAGTACTTAGCTGCTAACTGAGAGATTGGCAGCTCCATGGAAGAAAAATCTGGTAGTCTGCTTCCGTAAAGATTTACAACCTTAGAAACCCTATGGGATAGTTCTACTCTGTCCTATAGGGTCACTATGAGTCAGAATCAGCTTGATGGCAATGGCTTTTTTTGGTCTGTCTTAGTTATCTAGTGCTGCCGTAACAGAAATACTACAAGTGGATGGCTTTAACAAACAGAAATTTATTCTCTCACAGTTTAGGAGGCTAGACGTCTGAATTCAGAGCTCTGGCTGGAGGGGAAGGCTTTCTCTTTCCATTGGCTCTGGAGGAAGGTCCTTGTCTCTTCGGCTTCTGCTTCCTGGTTCCTTGGAGACCTCCATGTGTTTTGGCATCTGTCCTACTGCATCTCTGCTTCTTCCAATTTCTTGCTTAATCTCTTTTTTTATCTCAAAACACACACCATACGCTAATCCTGTCTCATTAACATAATAAAAACAACCCATTCCCAAAGGGGTAACTCTAGGCATAGAGGTTAGGATTTACAACACATATTTTGGGGGGACACAACTCAATCCATAACACTCCTTCTATTCACCTCCAATCACTTTTAAATATTAAGGGAATACGGAGCATCAACAAGCTACAGTGAAAACAAGATTCAGACTTTACTGACTATGTGGAGTTAGACAAGTCTCTGTGGCTCATCTAAAACAGTAAAAGAATAATATCTAGCCTGTATTCCCCATGGGGGGGTTATGAAAATCACAGTTATAATAATGTGTTTAAAAGCATTTTACAAAATATGAATATGCTATTTTTTACACGTATTATTATTCCCCAGTGTTAGTAAAAGAACTTATTTAAAATAATTTTTATCCAGTAAATTACTATTCATTCATCTATTTACTCATTCGACAAATACTTGCTGAGCATCGGCTGTGTGCCAGGCATTGCTCTAGACTTTTCGGATTCAGAAATATGATAGATAGCAAAGTCTCTGCCACTATGGAGTTTATTTTTTCAGCTGGGAAGGAAAGAAAATAAATATAAAAAGAAATGTATATATGCTCCACAAAGAAAAAATTTATAAGTTGGACTTCATCAAAATTTAAAACTTTTCCCCTATCAAAGTCCCTGCTAAGGCAATGAAAAGGCAAGCAACAGACTGGGAAAAATGTTTGCAAACCACACATTCAACAAAGGACTAGTATCTACAATATACAAAGAACTTCCAAAATCTAACAATAAAGAAACAAAAAAAAAATTCATTGTAAAATGGGAAGAAGAAATGAAAAAGTGTCCAATTTCATCAGACATAGGGAAATGCAACTTAAAGCCAGAATGAGCTATCACAATATACTTACGAGAATGACTAAAATAAAAAATAGTGACAACACCAAATTTTAGCAAGAATACAGAAACTGGATCGCTCAACATATTTGTACTGGGAATGTAAAATGGAACTGCCACTTTGGAAAATGATTTGGCAGTTTCCTAAAAATAAACACGCAACTATCATGACCCAGTGACTGAGGTCTTGGGCATTTACCCCAGAAAAATAGAAGTATATGTTCACTCAAAAGCTTGTGCAGAAGTACAGCATGACCCAAGTGAACGATGGCACTAAGAAACATACAAGAGGAAAGAATGTTTGTGCTAAAGAATATGACATATATAATTTAGCAGCAACACCAACAGTAATCAAAGAAAAGCATATGGTCGCATATGTAGGTGTATAGGCATATATGTGTACAGGTAGGTACAGGTGAGTACATATGTGTGTACAGATAGAAGTATCTATATGTATGTGTATTTACAAATACATGTGTGCATGCACATATACTCATACAGGACACAGTTACAGATCCTTTTCAGATATAAGGACCTTGTGAGAATGGTTTTCTGGGTTAGAAGGCTTAGGAACTTCGTTTCATGGGACAACTCAGTCAACTGGCATCACGAAGTTCATGTTCTGCATCCTAATGAGGCTAGTAGTGTCTGGATCTTAAAAGCTTATGAGCGGCAATCTAAGCTACAACTATTTGCCTCTACTGGTTGGGAGCAAAAGAGAAAGAAGGAAACCAAAGTGTCAGATAAGAAATTAGTCTACAGGGCTAAATATCCATATGAGTCACGGCCTCATCTACCCTGAGACCAGAAGAACTAGATGGTGCCCAGCTACCACTACTGATGGTTCTGGTCAGAGCCACAATAGATGGATCCTGATAGAACAGGAGAAAAATGAGAAACAGAACTCGGATTCTTAAAAAGTCCAGGCTTACTGGACCAACTGAGACTAGAGAACTCCCTGAAACTGTTGCCCTGAGACACTCTTTAAGCCTTAAACCAAAGCTATTGCCAAAGCTAAATAACAGATTGTTTAACAAAATAACAGACTGGCACACAAAATAAAGGATATTATCCATGACTGCAGTGCTCCATTAAAAAAAAAAAAAAATCAGTATGAGACTGTTGTAGGGGAAAAGGCATCACAAAGTTTAGTAAAGCAAAAAGAAAGTTTTATTCGGCATGTATTCCAAAAGACACAAGTGGGAAGCAGACAAGCAAGCTGCCAGAGCTAACGTCTGCCTGAACCCAAGGACGGTTACAGAACCGCTGGCATACATTATCACAAAAATGGGTAGAGGCACGGAAAGCTTCGTCTCTTCACAGACTGGCTACGAACTCTGATCTTGTATCTTCAGTTGTCTTCCTTAACAATCAGTGGTACAGGTTTCAGTAATGGACAGTCAGGAGGGTCTTCATTGGTCCAACAAATTTCTATTCACTAAATATTAATAGAAAGAGATGAGTAAAAAGTCGTTTGTGTTCTGTTTGATTGGCTTTAAGTGAAATGCTCCCTAAAAGATATTTTTCTTCCCTAAAAGATAATTTCTAAGATTGTCCAATCCATTGTCTTTATCTCAGGGTCCAGTTGATGTGTCCTTGTGAGTCCTTGTGGTCCCAGCTCCAGCTGGGTCACATTCTCTGTGCGCAAGGACAGGGAATAATAATTCCAATATTACTTTCTAAATCAAGACAAAGAGTCAACAACTGCTCCAAAGCAAAGATGAGAAGATAAGGCGGCAGGGAAACTAGAGTACTGGAAACAGAACAACCAGAACACAATTAAACACGTTGTGAAAAATGTGACTAATGTAAACTGAACAATTTGTGTAGAAATTGTCAAGTGGAAACCTAATTTGCTATGCAAGCTTTCACCAAATAAATAAAATATTTTTTTAAAAAGAACTTGTACACAAATGTTGATAGTAGTTTATCTCATAATAGCCAAAAAGTAGAAACAACCCAAATGTTTCAGTGGGCTAAACAAACTGTGGTACATCTATACAGTGAAGCACTACCAACCCAGTAACCAGGTGCCATCACGTTGATTTCACGGCAACCCCGTGTGCGTCCGAGTAGGACTATGCTTCATAAGGTTTCCAGTGGCTGATTTTTTGGCAGAAAATCACCAGGCCTTTCTTCTGAAATATGAAACACGACTCAGAAATAAAAAAGAATGACCTGTTGATATACACAGCTTGGATGTATGTCCAGAGAGCTATGCTAAGTGAGAAAAGCAAACATTGGGAACAGGGTGAAGTTCGTAAGATCATATCACTAAGGGAAATCATTCATTAATAGTTTATTCTGGTGGATCCTTATATAAAGTGAAATATATTTTGTTAAAAGAATAATATACTTAATTTCACTATATTTATATTCTGCAGTTAATTTAGTTAACTTTCCACTCCAAAATATAAGCACACACATATATATATACATACCTATCCATATATATCTATATATATATATCCCTGGGTGGCACAAACAGTTAAGGACTTGGTTACTAACCAAAAGATTGGCAATTTGAGTCTACGAAGACACGTCTTAGAAGAAAGGCCTAGCTATCTACTTCTGAGAGATCACAGTCAGTAAAAACCCTGCGAAGCACACACAGTTCTACTCTGATACACATGGGATCTCCATGAGTCAGAATCAACCCCGTGGCAACTGGTAATATTACATATATATAAATTTTTAATAAAGAACATGCCCATTTAAGGGCATTTATAGTCCATTTGTCCGTGATTGTTTAAATCTATGTCTCTCTCATAATGACTCCCAGACTGAAAATGCATCTTGGAGCAGACCTATTGCATGTAAAGGTTATTCCAATCTTTCAAAAGCAGGAGTCTCCTGTTTGGGAGCGTGTCACTCCTCGTGAGGGCAAGGAAGCAGGAAACCAGCTGAGTCATCTTGGCACCTGAGGCTGTGAGAAGACACTGATATTTAGAAGAGCGTCTCAATGAGAGGCTAAGAGCAATGCAGACGTTTCTCATTGGAAATGCAAAGGGCACTTTTTGACTCTCTGATAATTGTGAACCTGCGCGCGCATGCAGAAGAGAGCAAGCGCCAAATAAAACCTTTCACTCTGTCAACAAAACTCTGTTTTGTAGATGATTATCGCTTTAATGAAAAATCCCTCCCTTTCCTGACTATTCTCAGGCATATCTGCTCCCACGGGAGGGGGGCATGATGATCTATAGGTCTTTGTCCTTTTCTACCTTCCCTGACTGTGAGGAAAACACTTCCCCCGGTGTGGTGGTAGATCTCCGTAATGAATCTATAGAACGTTACAAAATGCTTAAAATGATAGAGATGAATTTCTTGGATTACGAGGAAAGTAAGACGTGGTATAAACGAATTGAAAAAAGTTTTACTGAAGTTTGATTTTTAACAGTGTTGGCAATATATCAAATGGGGTGACTTGATCATTATTTAGCATTCAGTCTTATTAATGCATTCTCAATCAATTTTTTGTTTTGCTTTATGTTGTTTCACTCCTAAGATTTACTCGTCTATTTGGAGCTCTTCGTATGGCAAGATAATTAACCTGCATTTTCAGAGAAATACTATACTGAATACCATCCAAATCACTCTGAGCCCCTTAGCCCCTTAGCCAACTCTAAGTATATAATCTCAGAAAGTACTCAAAATAACTGTACCCACGACATAAATATTAATCATAGAAGTAGATGCATAAACTCCATTTTGAACACTATGTTTGGTTGTTGATTTATAGTTACACAAAATAAGAAATTCAAAATTGTCACCTAAAAGAAGTAGTTGAGTTTTGATTTTCGTTTTTTAATTAGTGAATAACATGTTCCTGAAAATTTTTTGGATGAGATGACTGCAGCCTATTGACTGTCTTTTCAACTGAGAAGGACAAAAATAAACACAGTATGGCTACCTATTGATAAAAGCTATGTAACCTATATACAGATATATTACATTTCTTCCCATTACTGCTCACTTGAATGAGTCTCTATGTATTGCATACATTCTTAATACCTTTTAGACTCAATCATCGTAATTATTCTACCTAGTTTTATAAGAATGTGTTTAAAATTTTGTATAATTTCTATGTGACAAAAAATAATTTAATTAGTTTCTTAAAGGGAATTTTCTGTAAGGAATTATTTATCAAACATTAATTGTTTGCAATATTCAGTAGTTATCCCCATTGCTCCCCCCTGATTCTTTCCCCTCTATCTGTGTATTCAACCTCATTATTATTATCCTATTTCACTGAAGTACGTTAAAATCAAGGAAACAAACTTAAAAAAAAAAAACCCTCCTGATAATTGTATCGGTCATGTAAAAGTTTTGTTTCATTATGAATATCAACCTCATTACTCCGCCTTTTTATTCTTCTTTAGAGTGACCACATCTGGTGGAAGAGGGGAGAAAATGTAGTTATTGAAGCCAATCAAGTGCTTGCGTCGCTCAAATTGTCAACAAAATTCTGCAAAGAAAGATTCCCGTTGGTCTTGCAGACATATGGATCTCCAAGGAGCTACATAAAGGTCATGATTCTATGTCATTTTATGTTTTACATGCTGACAATGTTTTGTATATTTACCTAAAATTATCTTACTTTTAAAAAGCGTGAAGATAGGTTTGTGAATGTAGGTTACTTGATAAAGAAAACAGCATCCTATCGTTTTAATAAGCAAATTCAATATGAAATCAGAATTTATAATCTAATGCTAAAAATAGACTCAAGTAGCCTTCTGTTAAGGAGCCCTGGTGGCACAGTGGTTAAGCAGCTTGGCTGCTAACCAAAAGGTTGGTGGTTCCATCCCACCAACTGCTCCATGGAGAAAAGACCTGGTGATCTGCTTCCTGAAAGACTGCAGCCTAGAAAACGCTATGGGGCAGTTCTACTCTGTCTTACAGAGTCACTAGGAATCCAAATCAACTCAACTGCACACAATAACAACAACAAGCCTTCTATTATCCAATTACAACATTACCCAAAAAATAATTAGTAGATCTTGTTCACCCTTCAGTTGTTGTAGAGAAGCTCCTTCACAGTCCAATCCTTAATTCCACTATTCATTCTGTTTAGGGACATTTTATCTTTAAGGAAATTAACCAAACCAAACCAAACAAACCAACCCGGTGCCCTTTGAGTCAGACTCGTAGTGAGCCCACAGGACAAAGTAGAACTGCCCCACAGGGTTTCCAGGGAGCACCTGGTGAATTCAAACCACCGACCTCTTTTAGTTAGGAGCCGAACTTTTAACCATTATGCCATCAGGGTTTTCTTAAGGAAACTAAGCAAGTCTTTAATTAGGGCTTCATTCATGTTGCCCAAAGCTTTCGTAGGTTGCTGTCAATTACTGTTGATAAACCTCCCTCAGTGTTACCGTGGATCTTGAAAGCTATGCTCGCTGCAAAGTTTCAGGTTATGGCTAAATTTCTTAATCAGAAAGAAATAAAAGTTTGCATTTTTATAGTAATGAATTTCCAGTTTGAGCACATACCGTCACCTTAAGTCATCATTTTTTCAGTTGGGAAGAAAGTCAGGTTTTATTACTAGCTTTTCTGAACCTGGTCTGTGAACAATAAACATTTAAATATAAAACTTACTTTTGAATAATGCTGATATAAAAGAATGCTAAATGTAAAGTTATCCAAAATCTGCCCTGAGGATAAAGATGCGGTCTTTTTAATTTCTTAAAACTGAGCATTTTAAAGGCTTTCATTCCGTAGCATTTTCCTTAGGTAGAAAGCCAACAATGGTCCAGGATGTCCCACGTAATCTTTTCCTTTAAAGGTAATCTTCTCTGGTGGGCAGGAGTTTATTCTTCATAAGGAGAGACTGCAAGACAGGATACAAAACTTAGCGCTGAGCATCATCCAAGGCCACAGTCAATGTTGACAACATAGACAGGCGTAGTTTGCTGGAATGCATCGTTAATTGTCCTCAGGTGTCAGTTTTGATACTATAATACCTATCATCGGAAGGAGCCCTGGTGGTGCAGTGGTTAAAGTGCTTGGCTGCAAACCAAGAGGTCAGCAGTGAAACTCACCAGCCACTCCATGGGAGAAAGATGTGGCAGCCTGCTTCTGTAAAGATTACAGCCTTGGAAACCCTGTTGAGGCAGTTCTGCTCAGCCCTTTAGTGTCACTGTGAGTCAAACCACTGTCCTTTCAGTTAGAAGCTGAGCGCTTAATCACTGAACTACTGTGCCACCAAGGCTCCAAATTAACACTAGAGTACAACATAATTAAAACACACACACACCCCCAAACAAAATGCTTTGTTCACCACTTCCCTTTTCCGCCACCAGTACCAAGGAATACATGTGCATCTACTCATTTATTCATCAGTTTCTCACTCTTCTGACAATGTTTGTTACTTACTTTGTGCCAGGCACTCTTCTAGTCTCTGAAGGTATGAAACGGAGTGGGACATGGTAATTGCCCTCAAAAGCTCAAAATTTAAATTGAACATAAGGTGTGCAAGGGCCTTGAGACTAGCTAAGTTCCTTCCTTCAAGGCAAAATTTGTATTATTCCTTCCTATATTCACAGAAGGATCCCTGGTGGTGTAGTGGTTAAGAGTTTGGCTGCTAACCAGAAAGTCAGCAACTCAAATTCACCAGCTGCTCCTTAGAAACCCTATGGGGCAGTTCTACCCTGTCCTTCAGGGTTGCAGTGAGTCCGAGTCACCTCAGTGGCAATGGGTTTAGTTTTTTTTTTTTTTATTTGAGCACCTAATACAGGCCAGGAAGTACACTTGAATCATTGATTCCAACTCATAGCAATTCCACAGGGCAGAGCAGAACTGCCCCATAGGGTTTCAAAGGAGCAGCTGGTAGTTTTGAACTGCCGACCTTTTAGTTAACAGCTGAGCTCTTAACCACTGCACCACCAGGGCCCCACTAGGTGCTCAGGAACTGCTTATTGAATCAACAGAGGTCTGCATAAGATAATGTAGGAGGACACAGAAAAAATCTTAACTCTGTTTAGAGAGGTCAAAGAGGCCTTTCCAAAGGAAGTGAAAGCTTAGTTCATCTGGGGAGGACTAACTAGGTAACGGAAAAATACAAATCTCAAAGATGGGAGAGATGGGGGCACAGAGGAGTAGACAAGTCATTTGGCATGTTCGACTCCGTACTGAGACCAGGGGCTTACCCTCTTCGGGGTTAAGTTCGGCACGTGTAAGGTGAATATGTGTACTGTGTGAGTTGTGTGGTCCAGAGGAGACCTAATGTTATATAACTCTATTTCATTACCTTCACCGCAGAGTGACCCAGTGTAAGAATTTATGTAAGCTCTCTAGATCCCAGAAGTTAACTACTAACACCTTTCTCTCATCGATTTTATTTCTCTCTCATCTGCCAGCTGCCCTTTCCACCAAATGCCCAAAAAGCAAACCAGTTGCCGTCAAGATGATTCTGACCCATGGCAACGCCATGTGTCTCCGAATAGGCTGCTTGCTATAGGCTTGTCATAGCTGTGACCTTTCAGAATTAGATTGCAGATTGCCAGGCTTTTCTTCTGAGACATCTTTGGATGGATTCCAAAGGCCAACCTTTTGGTTGTTAAGAGCTTAATTGTTTGTGTCACCCAGGGACTCCTACTCCCAATACCCAACATCAATATATTCAACTGGCTGGACTTTATCTTAGCTACTGTTGTGTAGTTTTTCAAATGTAGATTCCCACAACTGTTCTTCAATGCCCAACTCTTTAAGTTACCACGTAAGCTCAGAAATATGCCATGGCAAGGGCCCTTCGTACCAACCACATTGGTAAGCAGCAGCTCTTGGATACAACCCTAAATCTTACTTCCTTCCACAACTCTTAGTTCTTCCTTACCCTGTGATTCCCCAAACCCTCGCGTGTCATATTTTCTGGCTTCAATATCAACTGGATGGTAACAGGTTTTTTGTTTTTGTTTTTTATAGTAACTAGCTTCCTATAGCATCAGTTAAGAAGGACTTTGGGGCTTGCTCTCATGGGAGAAATAAAAATGCCATCAAACAAGATTCAGATTTAGGGCATTTTTTTGTCCTAGTGTGTCCCAATTAACCACGGTGATTGCTGAGCCGTGAGCACCTGTGGTGTCTCTGCAGCTGGCACTCTAGGAAATCCAATTTCCTCTGAACCAGAGCCCAAAGAGAAAATCACACTGTGCCTTCAATCTCCATGCTAAAGACTTTGCTTAAAATAAAATCCAGAACTGTTTCCCAAAAAACTTCAGGAATTGTATTCTGAACGGCAGCCCTTTTAGAGAAGAGTGTATCACGTGTCCAGCAAGGGGAATCTGCTGAAGTAGGTCCAGCTTTAAAAGTTTAGGCTCTTTAACCCTTTGAAAAGAGTGTATTTTTAAAAAGCCAACAAATGCCATTAGATTTGAGTCCTGGCATTGCCAGTACCTGCCTGGATGCCCTTGGGCAAATTCCTCCTACATCTCCGTTTCTTTTTTTGTAAAATAGGCTAAAAGGGCTATAGAAAGGTCGAATGGGATGGATTACATGATACTAATGTAATAGATTGATGTTGACTACAAATTATTATAATAATAGCTAAACATTTATTGCACAAAAAAATTGTAAAATTGTTCGGTTTTCTGCTAAATCGAATTATTTTGCTTTATGATGCAAGGGCTATTGATAGGACTTTATAGTCATCACTCTCATATGCCCATTCCCAGAACACAGTCAACAAATTTTGGGTCATGTTGGTCAAGATCATTGCTAATTTATGAAAGAACGCTTTCCAGTTGTTTTCATAGTGATTCATCTGTTTAACATAAATAATATTTTTATGACTTTTGTGCCTCTCCATTATAACTACATTTATTAAAATAGGACTTTTGAAAATATTATGGGTAGTAAAAATAAATAAAGTGTTTGGACATGGATTTTACCTGAATTTAGTTTAAGAATTAGGAGAAATTGACATTTTGAATGACTTGGTGTCATCAAAGTCATGGGCCACCAATCTTTTGGAAAGGAGGATAGGAAATTGCTGATGCCTGGTTCTTCTACCTTAGAGTTTGGTAGAAACTGCAAAAATCATGAAATTTCTCTCCTCCCAGTTGAGAACTATCACCTTAAGTCAGTGGGTTTTGGATTGAAGAAAATTTGGAAAGCAGGGAGACATCATTTGGAGCAGCTAGAGACCACTGAGGGCCTAGAAGGCAGGAGGATCACCAGAAACCAGCTTCTCTTTGTTTTGCTGAGGGTCCTGTCTGGCAGTGAGTGGAAGTCTATTGCATGAACCACCTTTGGGTCATGGTGACTGTATGATCTTGGGAGGTCCCTAGCAGCACCATGATGCCCCCTGGTTCCAGGGCATCTTGAGGGTGGTTTAGAGTTTCTACACATTAATTTCATAGCTTGAATGCTCTTTCCTCTTATTTCCCTCTTGGAGTAGGACTAAGAAACCTTCCAAATGGGAAGATGTTAAGAGAACATAACATTTTTGCTGAAGTTACATTCAAGCTTGGAGAAATCTCAAGTATCTATATCAACTCCTGGCCTTACCAGAATTGTTATATAAGATTCGGGGCGGGGGGCAAGGACTGGAAGATAGCAGGGCATGCTAAAGTTGTCCATGAGATTATTGGTACCAAGTGTTTTGAACATCAGACTATATATCATAAATTTTCAGAAAACAAACAAAACACACTTATTGAACAGGTGCTGTATGCAAGGTATTGGGCTGCAGTCTGTATCGTCAAGTAGCTTACACCCTCTGGTCTGATACCCTTTGAATTGTGCTATGGATGGTTCCATGCCACACAAGAGGAACCTTTACATATCCCCTGTTGTCTTAGTCGTCTAGAGCTGCCATAACAGACATACCACAAGTGGATGGCTTTAACAAACAGAAATTTATTCTGTCACAGTTTAGGAGGCTAGAAGTCTGATTTGGGGCTCCAGCTCCTGGGGAAGGCCTTCTCTCTCTGTTGGCTCTAGGAGTATGTCCTTGTCATCAATCCTTTCCTGAGCCTAGAAGCTTCTCAGCGCAGGGACTCCAGGTCCAAAGGATACACTCTGCTCCTGGTGCTTCTTTCTTGGTGGTAGGAGGAGATATTTTTATATCTCAAGAGAAATTGACTCAAGATACAACCTAATCTCATAGCTTGAGTCTTGCCTCATTAACATAACTGTCTCAATAACATCCTGGAGATTAGGATTTACAACACATAGGATAATCACATCAGATTACAAGATGGTGAACAACCACACATATTTTTGACACATATTTTTGGAGGACACAATTCAATGCGTAACACTTGTAGAGATTTCTACTGTTAAAAATTTGTGGCTGGTAAGAAAATTATGCTTTGTAGCCTTTGCTGGGAGGAAATTTTCTTGCTGTGGTTTCAGCTTAATACTGTGTTCACTGTTTTCATATTTCCTCCCTAATGATAGTTTACATCCTATTGTTGGATCTTAATTTTGTTTGACAAAAAGATTGTGCACTATCTTATTTATAAAGATCCACTGTTATTAGTGTGTTTGCTCTAGTAATACTTTCCATTTAATTTTTTTTAAATGTCTTTGCTAGTCAACAGTCCCTTCTATAGGTAGTTAGCTGAATTTTTGTTATAAAAAGTAGTGCGTAGAACTTTTAATTTTCCTTCGAGACAATGGAACCTTAATTCAACACGCTAAGCCTTGTAAAATATCTGTCAAAAGAATACTAATGTTTACTAATGCATACCCATTCTCCTCATTCTTAGAGGAGATTTTTCCTGTAGCTATACTCTGTAAAAGGGTCTAGAACTGCCTTTGGAGGTAAAATTGGGGGGGGGAAGGGAGGGAAAAATTATTTTCCTCCGATGTCTTATTTTCTTTAGCCTTATGGTCATACTCTAATTTGACCAGGACAAAAATCATATTAACCCTTATCTCATAGGTTGTATTTGTGGATAATTTAAACTCAGTGTAAAATGTGCAGGTGAAAAGTACTAGACATTTGCCAAAGTATAACAAATAACATATTTAGGACCAGAAAATAGAGTTAAATTTGAAAGTAGGTAATATAGAAGAAATGGATAAGTCTTGCCTATTAAAAAGCACTTGAAAACAAGGTAAAGATGGAAATTCTCATCATGCATTGCTTTACTGTTATACAGCTAAATAAGCCTTTACAATATAGCAGAAATATGTGGACCGAATGGCTTATTAAAAGCAAAAAAACACCATTCCCTTCGAGACAGTTCCGACTCATAGGGATCCTATAGGACAGAACAGAAGCAGACTGCCACATCCTCCCCCATGGAGTAGCCGGTAGGTTTGAACCACTGATCTTCTGGTTGGCAGCTGAGGGCTTAGCTACTGTGCCACCAGGGCTTCTTGTAAATGGCTTATTAACATATTAAATTTAACAAATAAACAAAAAAGATTAAAATAGGCAAAGCATTTAAGAAAACCGTTCAGAGAAGATACAAATGACTTTTATATTTGAAGTTACTCAACCTCATTAACATCATCAATTCAAATTAAAACTACATACCATGGCATTGTTTACATATCAGCTGACAACGGTCAAAAAGGTTAGTAACAGTATTGCTGGAAGTGTGTGTTATGGACACTCCTATACATTGTCGATGAAACTGTAAGTTGGTTCCACCTCTGTGGAGGTCAATTGAGCAATAATAATGAAATTTAAAACAGATACACCCTTTGAACTAGGAACCACACTCCTAGGTATTTATCGTATGAATATTCACACACAGAAGCAAAGTTGTCTTGCAAAGCTGTCGGGGAATGTTATCTAGTTCAGCAGTTAAGAGCATGGCCTCTGAAGCTACATTGCTTAATCCAAATCCTAGCTTCACCCCTGCCCATGACCTGGCACAACCTGTTTGACCCCTGTATGTCTCAATTTCCCTTTCTGTGTATCAGGAATTATCACAGTATTGATACCTAATTTTAAAAGTAGTGGGAGGAATAAATGAATTAAAATGATATTTTCACATAGTGGACTCTTTAGAAATGTTGGTAATTTTTGTTATACTTATTATGGACTCTTGTATGGGCAAGACTTTGGAAACCATTTCAATGTTCCTCAATAGGAGACTGGTTAAATATGTTATATTCATGCAATAGAACACTACAAATAATTTTTTTTTTTTTTTTAATTAGGAGGCTCATAGTGATCTAGCCCAACATAGATTGTTAAATGAAAATTGTGCAGGGTGCAAAGCCGTGTGTATAGTGTTACCATGTTTATATTTTAAAAAAGCATGCTTATATATACATGTTTGTCAATGCAAGAATATTAGAGGAAGAGTCTGGTTGTCCCAGAGAAAAGAAATTGGATGATTGGGGATGGGACAGAAGAATTTCTTTTCACAGGATACCTTTTGATAGCCTAATAATGTTGTGCCATGTGTATGTATGAAAATAAATTGGCTATTTGTATTTATATTCACCAAATATTCATGGAGAGGCTATATGCAAGTCACTATGTTAAGCCTGCAAAGGGTAATAAGAAGACACAAGACTGCTGTGGTCAGGGGGAGCTAATAATTCCTAAATAGGCTAAGATATGGTCCCTAAAAATGTTGACAAAAACAGACCAGCAAAGAATCCACAGAAAGAAATAGATGAAGGGCCATCAGTTCGAAACACAAAGAGACACCAGGCCCTTGGGAAGAAGAAAGGCGTCCTGGAGATGGAAACATCTCAAACAAATGCGATAGATATACAGTGGTGGGGAGAGCCTTCCACTAACGTGAGCAGAGGTACTGAGGCAAAAAAACATAGATCCTTTTTGGAAAAGAGGGAATTTGTCCCATTGCTGGTGCATGCATCACGTAACTATATGAGCAGGGAACAAGAAGATGTGACGGTTAGTTGCTGGGAGCTTACTTAAAACACTTCACCTGCTTTCCTAAGAAACAATTTACAGGTATGAAGAGGGCAGGAGAAAGAGGATCCATTCACATGTTCTGGGGCTGTTCATTTTATTTTTCTAGCGTGTGTAATCATAGAGCCAACCAACCAAAAACCCCCACTGCTGTCAAGTCCATTCCGACTTATAGCAACCCTACCGTACAGGGTAGAACTGCCCCATAAGGTTTCCGAGGAGCGGCTGGTGGGTTCCAACAGCTGACCTTTTAGGTTAGCAGCAGAGCTCTTAACCACAGTGCCACCAGGGCTCCGATCATAGAGCAGGCGGGTGGTTATGATGATGATCTATGTGTTGTTCAAAGTACTTGCTGAGCCACATGCCGTCCCTCTGCACTGCTCTGGGGGTGTTCCTCCCAGGGCCTCTCCCCGCCTGCCTTCTGTGCAAGGGCCTGCTGTTTCAGCACTTTATGAAAGGGCAGGCAAAATCAATCCCAGCAAAGCAGTCTGCCTGCTAGAAGCCTGCCCCAGAATTTGTGGTATCTGCATGGGTGATTGATGAGGCTAATCTCCCCATCGTTTCATGGGAGATTTACATGCATAATTCTTATTAGTGTTAATGGGAGTTTCTGGCATAAATCTTATATGCTGGGAAGGTGAGAAAAAACCCAGTTTTATTTTTTATGGGGTTTCTTGCTCAAGGCTTCATTTTTTCCGTCTTGAGCTAGCTTTGGTGTATGACCGTGTTTCTTGCACTTAAGCTGCTGGCTCTCTTCATTTACATGGAAATGGACCATAAACAGGGTTCTGAACTCACATGTTTAAACACCTCCTACTTGTGCCACAAACCTTGCAAATGCAGATATCCAATTAGTGCAACTGATCTAGCAAATTTCCATGTGTCAGTTGTACCTGCTGTGAGTGTCATTCTGTTCGGTGACAACAGAGCTTGCGTCTCAAAATAGAAGTGGGGGTAGAAGGATAGGAACACTGAGTCCTTGTTGTGAACTAGAATTATTTTTACAGTGACTACAGATACCAATCCTTTTTAAAGTGCTAGCTTATATATGCAGCTAGGATTGGGTTTAGGAGGAGAAAGGCTAGACTTGAACCCTGTCACTCAATACTGTCCCTTCCCCAAGTCTCCAAAATGTGGGTCCATTTATAAAATTAATGCAAATATATAGAAGTGAGCTAAAGTAGTTCCTAAGAGGATTTCTGCAGTGCCAAACATAGGGTTAATTTCACCTTACATTTAAGGTGATAGATTCTGGATTTTTCAAGAGCCTGCTGAGTAGATTTCTTGTTATTATTTTAAGTGTGTGTTATTTGCCCATCATGTTAAACCACAATTAGTGCTTTTGGGTATCTGTTACTAGGAGTTGGGGGTGGCCGTTGTGGGGGGATTTGAGGTTATATACGTACACTATGGAGCCCAACACTGTGTACTGGCAGCATGATTATATAGTTGATGATAAAAAACAAAAAATTAGCATGATAATTTCAGGTACATCTAATTCTGATTGAGAATGAAACAAAAAATTAGCATGATAATTTCAGGTACATCTAATTCTGATTGAGAGTGATTAATACAGTGTATTGTGGTATAATTGTAACTTAATTTATGTAACAACTTATAGACAGATAGCAGCATTAGATAGTGTCTTACCATTGCATGTGCCTGTATGTATATAGTGACATTGTAATTCAGGACAGGAATCTTTATCTGAGAAAGACGAGCTAGATTAATAGAAGATAAAAAAAAAAAGATGTGTATTAATGGATGAAAAAAAGAGATCATAAACGAATCCCTTTAAAAAATTTTCACCCAGAAAACCAATTCTTCAATTAGTTAAATTAACAAGGGAAGAAGAAGTATCTTTTCTAAGATATTATCATTAATCCTTTTGCTAAAAAAAAAAAAAAATCCATCTGGGTTAAGTAAGCCTCTGTCAACCAAAATGACAAAGTGTGTCTTACTCTCTAATCCATCAAATTCTCTTCAAATTTTGGCCTTATCTTTAATAGATATAATTTTAAAATTGATTTCTGAATTGTAATCACTGTGCTGATAATCTGATCAGTTTGTTTGTCCATATTCCTTCATTCAACTGATATTATTGAGCACCTACTGTGTGACAGGCATTGTCTAGAGGCTAGTGACACAACAGAGCAGGAATCCCTGCCCACATTGAGCTTATCTTCCAGGAAGATAGGGTAACGAGAGACAATAAAAATACATAAATAAAATATACAGCATGTCAGGTAGGAATCAAGGTTATGAAGACATTGAGCATACCACACCTTCAAAGAGGTTAGCAGTAAACAGGGAGTAAAATGAAAAACCAAACCCGTTGCCGTCAAGTCGAATCTTACTCATGGTGACCTGTGTGTTACGAAGTAGGACTGAGCTCCATAGGGTTTTCTTCACTGTGATCTTTATGGAAGCAGATTACCAGGTTTTTCCTTCCCAGTACTGCTGGGTGAGTTCGAACCACCAACCTTTCACTTAGTAGTCCAGTGCAAACCGTTTGCATGTAAAAAAGGGACCTTTAAATAGAGAGTAGAGAAGTTAAATAATAGCTTAAGTGTAGGTAGAATTAATAGCATTTTTTAACATGGGAGAAAAAAACAGTATATTTGTAAGCTTGAAAAAGTTTAATTAATTTAAAACATTATGTCATTTAATCCTCAAAGCAATTATGGTAACTTATTTCAATTATTGCTCTCATTTTAAAAATAAGAACTGTGAAGCAAAGGGAGACAAAAGAACTTTTTCAAGGACACAGGGCTTGATAGCATTCAGGTTCCAAAGGCCATTCTCTTAATCACTTCCCTATGCTAATTTTCTAGAATAAGCCAGTATACATGGGGACAGATAATGACTGTCTTAGTCATCTAGTGCTGCTATAACAGAAATACCACAAGTGGATGGCTTTAACAAAGAGAGATTTATTTCTTCACGGTAGAGTAGGCTAAATGTCCAAATTCAGGATGTCAGCTCCAGGGGAAGTCTTGCTCTCTCAGGCGCAGGAACCCCAGTTCCAAAGGATGTGCTCTGCTCCAGGTACTGCTTTCTTGGTGGTATGAGGTCCCCAACTCTCTGCTCCCTTCTCTTTCCTTTTATCTCTGGTAAGATGAAAGGTGGTGCAGGCCACATCCCAGGGAAACTCCCTTTACATTGGATCAGGGATGTGACCTGGGTAAGGGTGGGGTTACAATCCCACACTAATCCTCTTTTTCATAAAATCACAAAATGGAGGACATCCACACAATACTGGGAATCATGGCCCAGCCAAACTGATACACACATTTGTGGGGGGACATAATTCAGTCTGTGACAATGATGTAGGAGAGAAAGGAGACTTGTTGGGGTGATACCTTTGAGGGGAGAAGGAAAGAGATTCTCTGAACAAGAAGTGGGGAAGGGCACCTGACCTTTAATAGGAGCAGGGGCAGTTCATGAAGGGACCAGAAAAAAGTAGAATTGCCAGGTAGCACTCAATACCCACTTGAGATTCCTGATCATGCTTTTAAAGTAATAGCAGACAGCACGGTTATATGTTTTCTTCCAGCCACACTCAGCTGATGGTGCAGACATTAAGTCAACTGAGGAATAGATTTTTTTTTTTTTTTTTTTTTCTGGAGAGTAAATTTGAATGAGAGAAGGTCAAGGGAGTTTATGGAGCATGCAAAGCTATAAATGTAATCATGATCTATCTAATCTAAATGATTAAGGAAGGGGGCAAGGGCATGACACAGGTGAGAGTCAGTGAAAAAAATGGTAGGACCAATGAATTATATGTAGGCTCTCGTGCACTTGCTCTAAGAACTGCTAGAGTCAGGGTAATAGAGGGAGAGAGCTGGGAGGTTAGAGTCAGAGAGTAGGGTGGGTGAATCTGAGATAATGAGATTGCGGTCATTGGTAATAGGAAAGTTTAGGGTGTGACCATGGGAGTAAGTAGCTGAGGCAGAACAGTAAATGGTCAAGGAATCAGGAAGTCAGGATTTTGGGAGGATCATTGACATGAACACAGAAATCATCAGAAGTCTTTCAGGAGTGGTTTGGGGGAGAATAACCATGGGCCAAAATTTTCAGAGTGAGGGTGAGGGCCTTGACATTTGGGGACTACATCAGGGAGCAGCTTTGAGTCTCTGATGACTTGAGATTCAAAGGTGGAGGGTTTTGGAGACATGGAAGAGAATGGTCAAGCAGTGGCAATGAGGAACAAGGAGAATGTCTGCTCCATCTCATGCCCTGTGTGGGAGGGCAACCTGAGAAGCAGCATCCTCAGAGAGGAACCTGTTTTCAAATAAGTTGGGCAGAAGAAAGAAACCTTCAATGGAGATGAGGGTGATATAGGGGATTTTGTTGTTGACTGACCTTGAGTTCCACAAGGGACCATTGTGATGATTTCAAGAATGAGGAAGGGTGAGAGATTGGGAGAGAAAGAGGTTTACATCAAGCAGATAGAGGCTGAGAAGTGAGGGATGACTTGAGAGTCCTGGGCTTATAATGGTGGTATTTACAATAGAGAAAAGATCTTAAGGAGATTTGTCTACCTCAAGGCAGATGGTGGTGGTGAGGCTGGGAGTATCATGGACAAGAATGGAGCTCTCAGGCAGAGTTCTGAAGCCCTTTTTCATTCCTGCCAATGGTGATAATTGATGAGGAAATGATAAGTGATTTCATGGAATTTCACTATAACATTCATTAGAACAAAGTTTCTAAGAAAATAAATGGATTAAGGTGACAAAATTTCACATATATGACATTGCAACTTTGAGTACAGAAACAATTTAATTGTTTAAGATTAATAAAACTAACCTGTATCACACCTTTTTTTAAGTGTTCTTCAGAGATTGACATAAAAATATAGTATTATCAGCTTAGAAAACAAAATTCTACAGATAAAATTAACTCAAACGAAGCGTATTTGGTAAGAAAGTCAGAGGCATAGAGAGAAGCTGTACAAAACAATTTCCTGTGAGAACTTAAATATATTTATTACACAATCTCACTAGAAGGGAAGAACTTTTCTACAGTCAGAGAACCTTCAAGTTCAAAGGTATAATTTAAAGTAGGAAGATGGGTTGTTATTAAAGACTCTGGCTAGACACAGCCACAGATGTCTCACTTTTAAAACCATCTGCTTAAACTGCAAGATACAGGTACTCAGAACCCTTCCCTTCTTTCCAAAGAGTCTATAAAGAATAAAACCAGTGACTGCTTCACCATGCTTCCAGGGAGGGCAGGCAGAGATCTCCCTTGGGGGTCAGTGTTTGTGCTGAATGGCTGGTGAACAGCTGAAAGCTGCCCTGTTGGTTCCTGATACACTGAGGGAAACACTTCAAATATTCTCCCACCTAAGGCATGTGAAAAACGTGTGTCTAGGTATTTTCTGTCTGTCTTCTTTTAGGAGTAAAGAGAAACTATTTTTTTAAATAATATTTTATTGAGTTCTTGGTGAAAGTTTACACAGCAAGTTAAGTTCCTATTTGATAATTTCCATACAAATTGTTCAGTGACATTAGTTATATTTATCACAGTGTGCCAACATTCTCTTTTCTCTTTAATTGTGTTCTGTTTGTTCCATTTCCAGTACTCTAGTTTCCCTGTGCCCTTTCCTTCTCATCTTTGCTTTTGAGTCATTGTTGACCTTTTAGTCTCATGCAAAGTAGAGCACCAGTCTTACAGGTAATATCCTTTATTTTGTGCGCCACTCTGCTATTTCGCTAAAAGGTGATCTCGGAATAGGCTCAGTTCTGGGTTTAAAGAGTGTCTCAGGGTGGTAGCCTCAGGGATTTCTCTGTTCTCTACTGTTCCAGTTTGTCTGGCTTTTTTTTTTTTCTTTTTTTTTTAAAATAAGAATTTGAGTTCTAAAAAAAAAAAAAAATTTCAGTTCTTTGCCCCATTTTTCTCCCATTCTATCTGGGGCCACCTATTGTGACCTTGGTCAGAACAGTCGGTGGTGATAGCCAGGCACCATCTAGTTCTTCCGGTCTCAGGGTAGATGAGGTTGTGGCTCATGTAGACTTGTTTCTTCTCTGAGCTTTTGGTTACCTTCTTACTCTTTTGCTCCTGGTGAGTGGAGACCAGTAGTTGTATTTTAGATGGCTGCTCACAACTTTCAAGACCCAAGATGCTACTCATTCCCTAGGATGCAGATGGTGACTTTTGTGAACTGTGTTATGCCAATTGAGTTGTCCCATGAAACTATGGTCCTAAGCTTTCAAACTCAGAAAACCAATCTGGAAAGGTGTTTGGTTTGTCTGAAGAATATCCGTACTTGTGTCTTCAATGAATATATGTCCCTGCACCTGCATATCTGTATTTACGTGTACGTCATGGTGACACAGTGGCTAAGCACTCAGCTGCTACACGAAGGTCAGTCATTCGGTGGGAGAAAGATGTGGCAGTCTGCTTCCATAAAGATTAACCCATTGCAATCGAGTAGATTTTGACTCATAGCCACCCTATGGGACAGAGTAGAACTGCCCCATAGAGTTTCCAAGGAGCGCCTGGTGGATTCAAACTGCTGACCTTTTCATTAGCAGCCATAGCTCTTAACCACTATGCTACCAGGTTTTCCCTGTAAAGATTACAGCCTTGGAAACTCTATGGGGCAGTTCTACTCTATCATTTAGGGTTGTTTAGAGTCAGAATCTACTCAACAGCAATGGGTCCAGTTTTTTTGGTTTTCTGTATGTTCTCACCTATGTATACATTTGTACCTACCTACACACCCATATGCCTATACAGTGTCTGGGTATTTTCTGATCTTTGGTTGAGGGTGCATTTGCTAAAAGACAAAGAATATCTTTTTAAAACTAGAAGTAATTATGAAATAATCCAATTTATAATTAATTACAATTCAAATGAAAATGCATTGAGCACCACTTCTGGGGACAGCCCTGAGCTGACAAACAGATATGGCACTTTTCACAAAGAGTGGCAGCCAGGATGGACAGAACTAGGCAAACTGCAGGATAATAAATAAAAAAATAAAATAAAATAAAATAAATAGAGAGGTAGAATTCATAGGATATTGTGAAATTATCCGAGGGTGCTGATGGAGAGGAAGGAGGAGTCAGGGATATATCCACATTCCTGGCTTGGACATGAGTTACGATGGAAATACCATTCACTAGAGTGGAAAAGAAGGATAAGATAATGAAGTCACTCTTGAATATGTGAGATTTTACTCAACCAAAGGCATATTTAAAGTTTATGTAATTTAATCTTAGATTAAAAATACATCTCAAAATTCTGTCTACAGAATTTAGTGGTAATAAAATGATAGATGATAAAAATACGCTTGCTTTCTAATAAAGTAAATCTTAGAAAGTGCAGACCATTCTAATATTCTGGTAAGAGATGAACATTTCATGAAATAATGTCATTTAATTCAGCCAACACGTATTATACCCCCACTACTATTGCTTATTAAATGTCTAATGTCTGAAGGGTTGTACTAAACCTGCATGAGATCCAAAGTTCACTAAAACATAAACCCTACCTGTAAGGAGCTTATAATTTAGTAAGGGGGACAAGACAAAGACAAAAACATAACTGTTATCCAAGGCTGTATACATTAAATGCAGGGGGCAAGGAACGGAGGAGGCACAAAGTGAGAAGCACGTTCGACTAAATCAGTATTTTTTTTTTTAATCACCTGAACCCAATTATTCCTCATCTTGGGTGAATCAACCATCATTGATAAGTGGTGAGAAAAGTGATGCTAAGTCTTCATAACAACAATGGCTACCATCGTTAGACAACGTGCTCGTGCGAAGTGATAGAGATTCAATGGTGACAAGGTAAATACAGCCCTGGTTATCATGGCACTTATATTCTTGTTGGAGAGGCAGACAGAAAAGAAACAAATAGATACATGAAAGGATTGAAAGCTGCAACAACTATACTATGTAGTGAGCAAATAATAGATTGAGATAAAAATACTAGTGGCAGATCTAGTTTAAGTAGGATGATTTGGAAAGCCCTCCTCAAAGAAAATGGCAGTTAAACTGAAATCTCAAGAAAAGGAGTTGGCTGTAAAAACAAAAGTGGGGGATGTAGCCTGCTAGGCAGAGGAACTAGCATGTGCAAAGATCCTGAGGTAGGGCTGAGCTAGGCTTATTCTGAACCAAAGGAAGACAGCACTGCCAGATCTTAGTGAATGTACAGTGATGTAATGCAAAATGACATAAGAGAGAAAGGAATGGACCAGAACATGTACAGTCTTGTAACCATTATAAGGAGTTTGGAGTTTAAGTATGGTAGAAAACCACTCATAGGTTTTAAACAAGAGAATACCAGAAACATATTCATATCTTAACTTTCCTGCTTACATAGATCGGAGATGTGATTGTTAAAACGATAGAAAGGTAGTGGAGAAACCATTTAGGAGTGGTTTCATTAATCAGATGAGAGAAAATGTAGATTGGACTAAGGCGAGAGGGAAAAAAGGTTGAAGATATATTTTGGAGATAAAGTTGTAAAGACTTGCTGATATGGGGAATTGAGAGAGAAAGACGAATTAAAGAATGACTCCTAAATCTTTTGCATGAACAACTGTGTGGATGGGGTTCCATTTACTAGGAAAAAGAAGACAGAGGATGGCAGAAATTGTGGGGGAATTAAGGCTTCCATTTTGGACTTGTTATGTTTTGGGTGTTGTTGGAGCTGTGAGTTAGGAAGGACATAACTCCTCATACGTATCTCAATAGTTCATTGCGTTGATAATAATATTCTCTTCTGAGCTCATTTCCCCTCGGTGTGTGGATGACTTTAGAAATCACAGGAAGAGAAATTAACAACCATTTAATCCTTTACCTCATTTTTAATACAAGAGAAATTAAATGACAGTTAGAAAGCCACTTAGGCTGGAACCTGAACCAGAAGCCAGGGCTTCTGATGCCCATGCTGGCACGTTTTCTACTGCTTGGGTTCTAAAAACACAAGCAAGTTTATCTGTCATAATTAAACTGCCACTCTCATGTAATTTCTCCCTCTGCATTACTGTGACTTGACTACTAAAATGAAATGCAAATGGGACACTATATTACTGCTTCCGTGATAGAAATTCCTGACAATGGAACAGTCCAAAATGTAGTGTCATGCCATTCCCAATGGGCTGTTGATACTTTGCCAAACACTGTGTCCTTCAAACTTCTCTGAATGGTGGGGGAAAACAGCTGGGAATAGTGAATCATCTTCCCAGGAGGGTTAATTTAATAGATTTCCCCCTACTACAGATCATCTCCATTAGATTGTAATGGTTTAAAATCACATTCCTTTAGCAAGGTGAAACCCAGAATTAAAAATACTGATTTTTAATGTCACCTTCAAATATTAAGAGCGAGGCTCTTTTCCTCTTGGTGTCAAAGTGCTTTTCAGGCAGTAACATTGCAAATAGACCAGCCTGACAGGGCCCAAATCCAGATTCCAAGTCCTGTGTCATTGCCGTGGGTAGAAGGTGCTGATGAGCGGAGACATAGAAGATCTCCTTCCTGGGATCATCTCCTGCTCCTTCACTGTGTGACCAAGGGGGGAAAAAAAAACACTTAATCTCCCTTTTTCTAACAGTTAAAAAATAAATAAATAAAATGGTTAAAAGTTAGCTAAAGTAAAACTCAGTAAGTCATGGTGAGATTGTTGTTTTTACCTTTGTATAATCTTAGACATAAAAATATGTATTTGCTCAATTATGTTTATACCCAACAAATATCAAATGTTAATACATTCCTAAAGTATTTAAAAATTATTTAGTTAGCAGTTTTGAAGATAATTTGCTAGATTCCTTTTTAATGTAATACTATCTGCATATTTATGTGTATAAATATACAATGTGTATACACATAAATATAATTCTAACTCCAAATCATTCCAGGCATAGAGAACCAGTTTAGTCAAAATATAATACACTTATATGTGTATGTATATGTGTGTGTGTGCTGTTGTTGTTGTTAGGTGCCCTCAAGTCTTTTCCAACTCATAGCCACCCTATGTACAACAGAATGAAACATTGCCCGGTCCTCGCCATCCTCACAATTGTTGCTATGCTTGAGCCCATTGTTGCAGTCACTGTGTCAATTCATCTCATTGAGGGTCTTCCTCTTTTTCACTGACCCTCTGCTTTACCAAGCATGATGTCCTTCTCCTGGGACTGGTCCCTCCTGATAACATGTCCAAAATATGTGAGACAAAATCTTGCCATCATCACATCTAAGGAGCATTCTGGCTGTACTTCCTCCAAGACTGATTTGTTCATTCTTCCGGCAGTTCAATACTATTCACCAATACCATAATTCAAAGGCCTCAATTCTTCTTCTGTCTTCCTTATTCATTGTCCAGCTTTCACAAGCGTATGAGACAACTAAAAACACCATAGCTTGGGTCAGTGACCTTAGTCCTTAAAATGACAGCTTTGCTTTTTAACACTTTAAAGGTACGCGTATATCTTTAAAGTGTTAAAGTTGGTTTATGTATATAAACCAACCAACCCATTGCCGTCAAGTTGATTTTGACCTGTACCGACCCTATAAGACAGAATGGAACTGCCCCATAGGGTTTCCAGGGAGTATCTGGTGGATTCAAACTGCTGACCTTTTGATTAGCAGCCACAGCTCTTAACTACTACACCCACCACCAGGGCTCTCTGTCTGTCTGTCTCTCTCTCTCTCTCCCTCTATCATCTATGTATCTATCATCTAACTATCTAATCATGTATCTTTCTATCTATCTATCTATACATAAATGTTTATATACGTGTATGTGTATGGAAACCCTGGTGGCTTTAGTGGTTAAGAGATACAGCTCCTGACCAAAAGGTTGGCAGTTCGAATCCACCAAGAGCTCCTTGGAAACCCTATGGGGCAGTTCTACTCTGTCATATAGGGTTGTTATGAGTTGTAATCAACTCGACGGCAATGGGTTTTGTTATTTTATGTGTATGTATAAGGAGTCCTAGTGCTTCAATGGTTAAGTGTTTGGCTGCTAACCAAAAAGTCGGTAATTCAAACCCACCAGTGGCTCTGCAGCAGAAAAGATGTTGCAGTCTGCACCCATAAAATTACAGCTTAGGAAACCCTATGGGGCATTTCTACTCTGTCCTATACAGTCGCTGTGAGTCCAAATGCACTCCATGGCGTACAACAACAACATGTATATGTATATTTTGGATCAGTCATTAATGTAATATGCTAGTCACTTTAGTCCCAAGTAGATATGGCTGCCTTGTGTAATTATAGTACAATACAAATTTAACTTTTTCTTTTTGGTATGTTTAGAACAAGGTCCTTCAACTACTTATTGACTACCTGGAGGCTAAATTAAAAGATATTTTTAACATCCTAGAAAATTAGTGTTGTGTAAAAATGACTCGGGGGCAGTGTCTGACCACCTCCAACCCCACAAGGGGGAAGGAGAACCAAGATCAACAGTGCAAGGCTGACTTCCATGAAGTGGAGGCCAGACAAGCCTCCTCTCTCTGCCATCGTTACTAATACCAACCACTAACACCAACCGTCCCTTACATAGCACTCTCTACTTCTCTGCTGGATTTGATAATTCATCACAATGGCCACACAGAACTCAAACAGACCGTATTCACAATTACTCAGGCTCAAGAACACTCAGGATAGAGTTCTTCCATCAGGACAGCCTCCCCCCCGGCTGTACTCACAGGCACACCTCTCCCTGGCCCTTGGCCTCTGCCCAAAGGCACTCAGCTTTCTGTCTTCATGGGCTGGGAAGCCCACCGCTCTGTCTCCTGCTGCCAGGTCTCTGCTGTCAGGTCTCTCCTGCCATTGCTTCTCGGTGTCTTCAAGGTTACAGCTCTCTCTCTTTCTTTTTCCCTCTCTGTCTGCTACTTCCAGGAGCTTATCAGCACAGGAATTCTGAATCCAAAGGACAGCTCACTGCTCCTGGTTCTTCTTTCTTGGTGGTGGTAGGATCCTCCCCTCTGCTCTGGAATTGGCTGTCTTTTAAGGCAAAACTGGCCAATCCCCTGGATGGACAATAATTAACTTATTTGCACAACCCCACCCAATCATCTGGGTGGGAGTTATAAGACCATGGTGAGAAAGGCAATACTAAGTAATTCATCACATCACAAGTTGGAAAGAACTTTAAAGGAAAAGGAAATTGAGGCTCCAAGAGTTAAGTATCTTGCTCAAAATAAGACTCCATTAAAAATCACATCCTCTAGGAAACCTTCCCTAATACATACACCCCTATTTTTCCCTTCTCCGTACCTCTTAAACACTGGTTAATTAACAGTTTGGTTTTTGTTTATCCCATTAGACTGTAGGTTCCGGATTTATATGGCTGTGTTCTTGAATCCCTAGTACCCACCAAACATAGTGGGTTCTCAGCAAAGATTCATTGAATGAATGAGTGAAGGTTTTGTTAAAAATTTCAGAATAGTAGCCATGTCTCCAGGAGCCCTGGTGGTACAGTGGTTAAAGTGCTTGGCTGCTAAACCAAAAATTTCAGTGGTTCTCTGCAGGAGAAAGATGTGGCAGTTTGCTTCCATAAAGATTTGCAGCCGAAGAAACTCTATGGGGCAGTTCTACTCTGTCCTATAGGGTCACTATGAGTTGGAATCGACTTGATTGCAGTGGATTCAGTTCTTTAGCTTTAGCCATGCCTCCAGTACGAAGTCTAACCTTTATATTATACCTGTGCCTTGTTGTGGAGCCCTGGCGGCGCAGTGGTCAAGTGCCCAGCTGCTAGCTGAAAGGACAGCGGTTGGAACCCACCAGCCGCTCTGTGGGTGAAAGATGTGGCACCCTGCTCCCATAAAGATTACAGCCTTAGAAAACCTATGGGGCAGTTTATTTTATAGGGTCACTGGAAACCCTGATGGCATAGTGGTTAAGAGCTACAGGTGCTAATCAAAAGGTCAGCAGTTCGAATTCACCAGGCACTGCTTGAAAACTCTATGGGGCAGTTCTATACAGTCCTGTAGGGTCATTATGAGTTTAAATCGCCTCAACAGCAATGGGATAGGATCACTATGAATTGGAATCCACTTGATGGTAATGGATTTGGTTTGGTTTGGTTTGTTGTTATATGATGTCCAGTCGATTCTGACTCCTAACAACCCTACAGGACAGAGTAGAACTGCCCCGTAGGATTTCTTAGGCTGTTAATCTTTACAGGAGCAGACTGCCGGGGCTTTTCTTCCCCGTGGTGCTGCTAGTGGGTTTGAACCATTGACCTTTCAGTTAGCAGCCAAGTGCTTAACCGTTGTGCCACCAGGCCTCACCTATGCCTGATGAAATCATATTTTGAAACCATGATTTTTTCTCACCATACACAAAATATTCCTTTAATTAAAAAAGAGTCCCCTGCTTTAAAGTGTGGACTTGGATAAAATCTGTAGTTTCGGCATTTGCTGCCTGACTGTTTTCTTTTCCCACTATTTGCAACTGTGCAGGTTTAGAACCTCCCTTTATGGTTGTCATTTTCTGACCTCAGAATGATTTGACCTGTTGGATCTATTGATTAGTCCCTTCAATTTTGCCCCATAAATATTAACACTACCGCAGCTTCAGACTCAGCTGCCAGAGGCCACCTAAGCAGGAAACCCACTTTCCTCCAAGGTCACCCTGCTCCATCTACCCACAGGCCCCTGCAGGATCAGGCCTGGCTGCTGGCCTGCCAGTGCGAGCCCACTCCCAGCGACGGAGCAAGGTACCAGCACTTACCGACTCGCTAGGTTTAGATAATCGTTCTTTTTTATTCTTTGAGAGCATATTATTTATTTACTCGCAACACCTGAGTGAGTATGGTGAAGCATATATACATTAGAAGCTATTTGCTAAGCATTGTGATACACCCTTTGAAAAATATTTTCCATGCAACCTACGTACTTAGGACCGCAGCTATGATAGAAACTCAGTTCTACCAGATGATGAAATTATGTAAGAGGGATCATCCAAGAAGGAAACAACAATGTTACTACATTCGTCAGTTTTCACTTTTACTTTTAGTTCCTAAAGTCAAAAATAATCATTTTATCTTTCATGTTTTATGAGCCTACCTCTAATTCACACTGTAACCACCCCCTTTGTATAGCTCAGACAAGTAAGAGTCAGAGATGTTACAAAAGTTGCCCAATATCACACAGCTAATTTTTTAGAAGTCCTAGTGGCACAAATGGCTGCCAGCTTGGGGCAGTTCTACTCTGTCACATGGGTCACTATGCGTCGGAATTAACTCCATGGCTCCAAACAATAAGCAACGGAAGATCTAGGTTGGTATATTTAAACACTTTGTTAAGTTTGAATTAAGCCAGGCTCTTAGAGTATGTTTGTTGGTAATTACATCGTATCTTTTTGCAGATTACATTATTTCTTTATTTGTATTTCTAATCTATTAACATAGGAGCCCTGGTAGTGCACTAGTTAAGTGCTCAACTGCTAACTGAAAAGTTGGCAGTTGGAAAAGACCTGGTGATGTGCACTCGTAAAGGTTACAGCCTTTTCAGGCAGATCTACTCTGTCCCACAGGGTTACTATAAGTCAGAGTCAACTTAACAGCACACAACAATAACAATTAAAATAATCAACTCATATTCGATAGCTGCTTTTGTTATGTAGAAAACACTGGTGGCATAGTGGTTAAGACTTACATCTGCTAACCAAAAGGTCAGCAGTTCGAATCTACCAGGCACTCCTTGGAAACTCTATGGGGCAGTTCTACTCTGTCCTATAGGGTCACTATGAGTCAGAATCAACTCGGTGGTAACAGGTTTGTTTTTTTTTTTTTTTAATGTCATCTTAACAATGTTATTTTACAAGTTGATTGATTCATAGAAGCCAAGTTAATATATTCTCCACATAAAAAAAAAAAATACGTGTAGAAAAAGTTTTGCTAATTATTATTTATGTACCTTTTGTATCTTTTACCAACCAAATTCGCCTTTAAGTGACCTTTCTATAATCTACGTACAACAATACAGAATCACCCCAACTTCTTCACGAGTCCAGGGAAAGTTTAAACATTTCTTTGCCTGTAACACAGACACAGTTTTATCTGTGGATGGTTTTTTTAAACTGAACTGAGGGATACCATGCAAGCATTAACTCTAGCCAAGAGGATCTTATTCCTCCCAGGGACTAGTAAAAACGCTTGATCAAGGTCTGTATATCCAGCCTCCAGGCTTTTCTTCTGCTTGATTCTAAATCTCCAGATAGAGGTGGACAGTAGTCTGAGCCTCTCAGATGCCCAGCCTACTGCCATTGAAAGGGATGCCTTAGTACTTTGGTTAAGGAGCCCTGGTAGCTCAATGATTAAGCACTTAGCTGCTAATGAAAAGGTTGGTGGTTTGAACCCATCCAGTGACTCTCCAGGAGAAAGACTTGGCAATCTACTACAGTAAAGATTACAGCCAAGAAAACCCTATGGGAAAGTTCTACTCTGTCATATGGGTTCACTATGGGTCAGAATCGATTCGGCAGCACCCAACAACAACAATAGTGCTTAGGTATATAGCAGCTGAAAGATTTCGAACAGGACCGGAGGTTCAATTAACCATATAATCCCTTCCCCATCACCAGATTCCAGACTCTACTCCTTTCCTGGAAGTTGTGAGGAGAAATTTACATATACAGTGTTATAGATGTGATCTCATCAGGAAATTCTCTCGGGTTCCTCAATGGACTGCCACTCTCTCTACCTCCTGACATGCCCACTTATACCTAGAAAGCCTTGGTCTTTGGTCTGTTTGCCCTGGTGGTGATGAGTTTACCAAACACACTTTGTGAAAATCACTTCACGGTCCCAAAATAAACTCAGAGAGGCTAATTTTTCCTCTTCTGAGAATATGGAGGCATTGGTTTTCTCACAGCTCACCACTCCTGGTATTGTAACATTGGGCAGCAACAGAGTCTAGAGTGGCATTCAAGAACAGTCAGTCATACAGCATCATGATGTGGTGGTGGCTGTTGGCGAGGTGAAGTCACCACCATGTCCTCTGAAGAGGGAAGTTACAGTACCAGAAGCCATCACTAGTGACAGAGAAATTCTCCACACCATACCAGGGCTTCAGGGAGTGGAGGTAAAAACTGATCTAGCTTGATTAGCTATGGCCCAACCATGGTACCTATCTTAGTCATCTAGAGCTGCTGTAACAGAAATACCACAAGCAGATGGCTTTAACAAAGAGAAATGTATTTTCTCACAGTTTAGGAGGCTAAATTCAAGATGCTAGCTCCAGGGGAAGGCCTTCTTTCTCTGTCAACTCTGGGGGAAGGTCCTTGTCATTAATCTTCCCCTGGTCTAGGAGCAGCTCAGCGTAGGGACCCCAGGTTCAAAGGATGTGCTCTGCTCCTGCCTCTGCTTTCTTGGTGGTATGAGGTTCTCCATCTCTCTGCTCTATTTTAAATCTCAAAAAAGATTGACTTAAAACACAACCTAATCCAGTAGATTGAGTTCTGCTTCATTGACATAACTGCCTCGAATCCTGCCTCATTAACATCATAGAGGTGGGATTTACAACATGTAGGGAAATCACATCAGACGACAAAATGGTGGATAATCATGTAATACTGGAAATCGTGGCCTAGCCAAATTGATACACATTTTGGGGGGACACAACTCAATCCACAACAGCACCCTTCCACTTTTCCAGAAGATGCTGGTCTTCAGAACAAACCCTCCAATGCAGTATAAAGTACTCTTGTTTGTAAGAAAGTCATGGAGGTCTGAGAAGTTGTGTTTTTACTAAGCCTTTATGTTTTAAGTGGTTGGTTTCTATTGTGATTGTGTATTTAATTTAATTTAGGTTTTTTTTTTTTTTTTAGTGATTGTTTTCTATTGTGATTGTGTATTTAATTTAGATATATTTCTCTTTTTAAGCTGTAGTTCAGGGCTTACTCAGCCCATCACCACCATTGTTAGAATTCCTGTAGAGTCAGTTCAGAATCAGAATTCAAAGGTAGCTATGCTATTCTCAACCCATCCCCTTTCTACCTCCTTCTTGTGTCCTAGCTTCCTATTTTATGCCTAACTTTCTCTAAGCTCCCACTTCGTCTCGTGCTCCTCTAAAACTCACTGCTGTCGAGTCAATTCTGACTCATAACCACCTATAAGACAGAGTAGAACTGCCCCACAGGCACAGGGTTTCCAAGGAGTGGCTGGTGGATTTGAACTGCAGACCTTTTGGTTAGCAGCCAATCTCTTAACCATTATGCCACCAGGGTTGCTGCTCATGCTCCTCTACCCAGTAAAACCCAGTCCTGTCGAGTCAATTCCAACTCATAGCGACCCTATAGGACAGAGTAGAACTGCCCCATAGAGTTTCCAAGGAGCGCCTAGTGGATTTGAACTGCCAACCCTTTGGTTAGCAGCCATAGCACTTAACCACTGCACCACCAGGGTTTCCCCATGCTCCTCTAGTGCAGGCAAATATAGGACCATTATTAATGGGTCTTCTACAGAAACTCACACCCCACATTTTCACGTCCCTGTAGGGAGAGTTAAGTAAACAGATTGGGATAGACGTTATCTGTGTTGCATTCAGTGGAACCTCAATAAATGCCCATTTGAATTTTTTAAGTATTTGTAAATGGGGGACAATAGTACCCATGCCATAGTTTTATTATAATGATGAAATTAGAGATAAAACATTGGACACCTAATATAGAACATGGCTCATGGTGGTGCTCCATAAATGTTTGTTAAAGTAAATGAGCAACAAATTAGGAAAAGGGATTCAGGGTTGCTACTGCTGTGGCCTAGTGCTAAGGCTGCTAACCAAAGGGTCGGCAGTTTGAATCCGCCAGGTGCTCCTTGGAACTCTGTGGGATAGTTCTACTCTGTCCTCTAGGGTCGCTATGAGTCGGAATCGACTCAGTGGCGCTGGGTTTTACTGCTGTATTGTAGTGCTGAGTGTGAGAAGACTTCAGCTCTAGGGTCGCTGTGAGTCGGAATCGACTCAGTGGCGCTGGGTTTACTGCTGTATTGAAGTGCTGAGTGTGAGAAGACTTCAGCTCTAGCTATTTTGTTTTCTATTTCTTGCTCAACCTCTGCCTATCTTTATCCTAATCAGGCATGTAATTGATTGGTTTAGATTTTTGTTTCGCTTTATGTATCTTGTTCTGAGTATTGGGTTTGAATATAATTGCAATAGGTCACACTACTTTTTTTTTTTTTTTTTTAATTTATCCAGTGTGCAGGTTTCGGAGTTAGGGTTGAGATGAACGTTGTATGTAAATTTATGTAAATGACTATGCTAATGTTCCTCGCACAATCACTCAGTTGCTTGGAGAGTGTGTTGGTTGTAAGAGGTTAGTCCAGTAGGGAGTTTGGTGTCCTTGTCACATGCTCAGGAAGACTTAAGCATATTTATTTCCCTGTTGAACAATCTGATAGCTTTTCTCAAAAGGCTAATTCTTCTAGACTATTCCAGTTAAGAAAAATCACACTGGCTGTCTTTCAACTTAGCAGTGTCTTTTTTACATAAAAATCAATCTATGTATTTCTCACATGTGCTGCTTTTGAAGCTGATTTCAATTTCAATAAATATCACTGGGCACATTTTTGTTCAGGGCACCATACGAGGTGAATAAAATGTAGCCCTCACTTTGAAGAGCCTTACCGTTTGCTGCGGAGGAGAACCGCCACAGAGATAGAATGCGAATCCCCAGACTGAGAACGTTGTAAGTGACAGTTTGGGGGAAGCTTTTGAGGGTTTTAAGCAGAGGCAAACTGTGGCCGTGGTGTGCTGCATGGAAGTTCACACTGTGCTCAACTAATCCCAGGGGTTTGAAGAAGTACAGTGGCCTATTTAGGAAATAAGGAAACCCCTAGTGGTCGGGTTCACACGCCACTCGCCCCCACTTCAGCCAGAGTAGCTGAGCTTCTATTCATCTTATATGTTGGTTTCTGTATAAGATTTTAAAAATTTCTATAGTAAAAACTAACCATTAATAAAGGGATGAAAGAAGGATATGGAATCAGTCTCAGGAGGTTTATTTAGACAGCAGGGGAGACAATAAACACAGAGATCTAACCCAAAGCTATTGAAATAGTCAAGGTATAAGATAGCAAGGCCCAGACTAAAGTAGCTGTAGTCCCTGGGTCCTGCAAATGGTTAACCATCTGGCAGATAGAGTTGGAGATCTGAGCCAACCCAGAGGTGCGTCCAATGAAAGTCCCGGAGACCTACTTCTGAAGAGTCAGCCATTGAAAGCCCTGTGGAGCACAATTCTACACACACGGGTTCACCACGAGTCAGAGTCAACTCCATGATACCTGGCGAAGGTAGCCGTAATGGGAATAGACAGAAGACATCTGTAAGACATAGAAACCATGTCAGAGTTAAGACCGAAAAGATTTCCAAACCTTACAATTGATCAAAAATGAAAAAGGAAAGGAGAGAGCCAAAGACAATTTTCTGGCTTCAAGGAAAGGTGACTGAGAAAAATAAGGGAAGTCAGAGTTAGCTGGCTGGCAGTGAAAGAAGCTAGGCACAAGTGTAAGGCATCCTTGGGATGTCCTGGGCAGGGGGACTAAGCAAACACTTGAAATTTGGAGGTAGAAATTTTGGCAAAAAAAGAGACTTGGAGATAAAGTTTTATAAGTTGTTTAATTGAAGATAAAAGTTAAATTCGTGGAGTGAATGAAATTTTAAGGATGAAAATAGAGACTCAAGAAGAGACTTTTGGGGAGATCTCAGTTTAGGGGGCAGAAAGAGCAGCTTAAAACTTAGAACCTGAATTACAGAAGCCATAAGAGTAAAAAAGTTTCAAGAAGAATGAAATGGCCAAGAGTATCAAATGCTACAGAAAGATCAAGGAAGACGGAGAAAATGCCCCTGGATGGGGTGAGTTTAGACGCCTTTCGAGAGAATAATTTTAGTAAGAGTAGTGGCAGAAGACAGATCAAATTTATAATTTGGTAATTTTTAGGTTGTAACTAAGATTGAAAACTTCGTGATTACGTGAAATTGGCATTCGCTTGGAGGAAAGTACTTAAAATCCATGTAAAGTGTCTTCTCAGAGGAGAATTGAGGTTTTCCAGACATAAAGAAAGCAAGTTGGCAAGAAAATTTTTGCCCTAGATTTTTTTTGTTTTAATTGAGGGATTTCAGAATTAGACAATTTCAAAGGTACCATGTGCAGTGAATAGTGTTTCATTGTAGGTTTATATTTTTCTCCAAAGGAAGATCTCACCTCAGAAAGTTTATTTCATAATTGATTTTAAAATTCACAGTTGAAAGAATAAGTTAACATGAGTCTGGACACTTCTTTCTTAAAGGATATTCTATTGCACAAGACCCCTCTTTCTGAAAAGAAAGACCTAATAAGATAAATTAAGCAAACTTTAAGTTCTTTCCAGTCCCACTACTTGGTACTCTGTGTTGTTGACTGGGGAGGGGAGGTCCCTCTGATGTCAGGTGTGGGAATTTTCCTTCCTCACCCAGAATTTGCTACATGTAAAACATGAAAAAGATAAATATCTAGAATACAAACTCGCACAATATAAACAAAAGGACGAAGGATACAATTAGCTGAATCATAGAAGAGGAAATATAAATGGCTAGCAAAAATAATATGTTCAGTATGTAATCTGAAATACGCAAAGATGCCATCAAATTGGCAATAAAGTTTGATAAGTTTGATACTACCAAGTAATTTCAAAACTAGGGAACATGTGGACTTTCATATGTTGTTGTTGTTAGGTGCCATCAAGTTGGTTCCAACTCATAGTGACCCTATGCACAACAGAACGAAACACTGCCTGGTCCTGCACCATCCTCATGATAGTTGCTGTGCTTGAGTCCATTGTTGCAACCACTGTGTCAGTCCATCTCATTGAGGGTCTTCCTCTCTTTTTCTCTGGCCCTCTACAACAACTTCCAATACTTTCATATAAAACAAAAAATCCCAGTGCTGTTGAGTCGATTCCGAATCATAGCGACCCTATAGGACAGAGTAGAACTGCCCCATAGAGTTTCCAAGAAGCTCCTGGCAGATTTGAACTGCCGACCCTTTGGTCAGCAGCCATAGTACTTAACCGCTACGCCACCAGGGTTTCCATACTTTCATGTACTGATTGTAAATTGATTAGGGCACTTTGAAGGCAATTTGTCAGCATCTGTTAAAGCTTTAAACGTCTGTCTAAGCACGTGTGCAAGGAGGAGACACATCCAAGAATATTTTTAGAACGTTGTTTATTCAGTGAAAAATGAAATATATGTCAAGACTTTTGTCAGTTTAATAAATTAAGTGTAGCCATGTTGTGGAATTGTTGTTGTTAGCTACCATCGAGTTGGCCCCCAACTCATAGCAACCCATCCGTGCACAAAAGAAAGAAATGTTGCCTTGTCTGGTGCCACCCCCTTGAATGGTCAAGGACTGGACCATTGCAATCTATAGGGTTTTCATAGGTTAAATTTCAGAAATAGATCACCAGACCTTTCTACCTAGTTCCTCTTATTATGGGAGCTCCTCTGAAACCCGTTCAGCATCATAGCAACATGCCAACCACCACTGACAAACAGGTGGTGGCTACACCTGAGGGACATTGGTTGGAAATTGAACCTGAGTCTAATGCATGGAAGGTGAGAATTCTACCACTGAATCACCAATTCCCCAATAATACCCACAAATGCAAAAAATTCAAGTGTAGCTAATTATACTGAGCCTGGTTGTGCACTGGTTAAGAGCTCAGGCTGCTAACCGAAAGGTCAGCAACTCGAATCCACCAGCCGCTCCTTAGAAACCCTATGGGGCGTTTCTGCTGTGTTCTATAGGGTCGCTGTGAGTTGGAATCGACTCAATAGCAATGGGTTTTGTTTATTTTTTTTAATTATACTGACATGGGTATGTCTCCAACTCTAACAGAAAAAAAAATTTAGAAGAATGTATACAATATGACAACATTCATGTTAAAAAAAAAGCACTCTATGTGTGTATGTATGTGGTACGGCTTATAGCTGTGTCTGTACTTGTGTACGTGTCTAGATGTACCAGAAAACTATAGCAGGTTGCGAACAAAACTAATACTAGTGTTTGTCCTAGAGCAGGGACTGGGATGGGAGGTATGGTCAAAAGGATCTTGAATTTTATCTATGATATCTGTATTCTCTCCAATGAGAATATTTTCATATATCATTTAGGAGCCACGGACTTGGAGTCAGATGCCCCCAGCTGGGAACCAGCCTGTTATCACTGGCTGAGTGACTTTAGGTATATTACTTAGCATTTCTCTTGTTGCATGCCTTCGAGTCAATTTTGACTCATAGCAACGCTATAGGACAGAGTAGAACTGCCCTATAGAATTTCCTAGACTGTAGTCTTTATGGGAGCAGATCTCCAAGTCTTTTCTCCCACAGAGCCTCTGGTGGGTTCGAACCACCAAACTACCAATTCGCAGCTGAGTGTTTAACCTTGCGCCACCATCGACTTAACCTTTCTAAGTCCCCAAAATTAATTCTCTTGTGTGATAAATGGCAGTAAAAAAATCTACTTCACAGAGAAGTCAGAATCTAATATTTTATGAAATTAAAATGGCTTCTCTAACCCAGTTGAAAACCATCTGTCTCACCAACAAATCAACTGCTCATCGCAGCACTATTTTAATACCACCGGGCAAGCACAGAAGTATTTAGAGCTATGCCTGCGCTAGCTCTGTGGTTTCCTCTCTCTGAAACTCATTTTTCTCACATGCAAAACAAAAATGCAGATGGTGTTGAGAAAGTGCAATGGCTTTTTTCCTAACCTCTTCCACAAACGTGGGCTATTCAGTGGTAGGGGGAAGGGTAGAGAAGACGATTTTCTAGTAAAACCGCATGTGAAAAAGGAGAATACACACTAGAGATCAGTTGGCCAGCCAGTAATAGCATCTAGGCTCTGGGAAAATATCAGTGTTATGGCTCATTCCTACTTTGCGTGGTTTTTAAAGGAGCAATAATTAGTTGTTAACGTTGTTACTTTACAAAGTGTGAATTGCAGTAAATGAGTCAAAGTAGAAAAACATTGTTGGATAAGCTGCCTCAATAGGATTAAATCTTCAGTACTGAATTAAAAGGTTGTCTGGGAGCCGTACTCACGGGTTTCTCCCGCCTATGTTAGACCAGTAAGTAACTCAGCACTGAAGCCACTCCTTAGGTTCACCATTCAGCCAAAGATTAGACAGGCCTATAAAACAATGATACACATAGTTCAACCATACAAACAAGACCATATGGACACACCAGCCCAGGGGCAAAGATGAGAAAGCTGGAGGGGACAGGAAAACTGGACGAATGGAAATGGAACCCAAGGTTAAGAAGGGGGAGAGTGCTGACACTTCGCGGGATTGGCAACCAGTGTCACAAAACAGTATGTGTATTAATTGTTTAATGAGAAACTAATTTGTTCTGTAAACCTTCACCTAAAGTACCATTAAAAAAAAGGAAAAAAATAGGCCTAAATTTGATCCAAAATATTATAGATTTTATTTTACATAAAACGGAGCTGGCAGTACACAACCCAAACAATAATATTTTGCCCCAGAGATATTCCCTATAATTGAAGTGGTACTTTCACCCTATTTCAGCCTAGAGGCTAGCTAAAAATAAACAATATAAAAACAATTGCCATTGAGTCAGAAACAATTCATGACAACCATGTGTGTCAGAGCAGAACTGTGCTCCATAGGGTTTTCAATGGCTGGTGTTTTGGAAGTAGATCACCACACTTCTCTTCTGAGGCATTTTTGGGTACACTAGAACCTCCAACCTTCCTGTTAGTAGCTGAGTTTGTTAACCGTTTGCACCATCCAGGGACTCTAGCAGCTGGCTAACCCATTGCTATTGAGTCAATGCTGACTCATAGGAACCCTGTAGGACAGAGTAGGACTGTCCCATAGGGTTTCCAAGGAGCAGCTGGTGGATTCAAACTGCTGACCTTTTGGTTAGCAACCGAGCTCTTAACTACGGTGCCACCAGGGCTCCTTTGGTGGCTGGTTACTAGCAACTAACTTAAGTCCTTCTGTTCCTCTGTCCTTTTTTCCCTTCTCATCTGCTTCTCTCTCTTTCAATTAGTAACCAGCTAGAGAGGCAGTGAGAACATTCTAGGAGACATCAGATTCTACTTGTAATCTAAGGAAATGATCAATTGCATTTTCTACAGTGAACGTAACTGGTGTCTGAGAGGCTGAGAACAAAATAAAAATAAAAACTTTTTATTATCTCATGCCCTGGAATATCTGTGATTGAAGAAAAGAGACAAAATTCCAACCTGCTCAGTGTCATTTAGGAGCTTAAAGTTAGTGTCTATATGCTTGGAGGCTAGGTTGTCTCATTTTGCTCTCACGGAGGATTCATCTGAAAGCATGTGGGCTCCACGCTTCGTTCTCACCAGACATTTTCCTCACAGGACATTCCAATTCATTTAACCTAGTTTTATTCAGCAGGTGCTATACAATAGTAGCCATTGCTCCTCATATGGAAAATATATCTGTATGTATTATTGTTTTGTGGTTGTTGTTAGGTGCCGTTGAGTCAAATTTCGATTTGTAGCAACCCCATGTGGCAGAGTAGAACTGCCCCATAGGGTTTTCTAGGCTTAACCTTTACAGGAACAGATCACCAGCTCTTTCTCCCATGAAGCTGCTCGGTGGGTTTGAACCACCAACTTTTAGGGTAGCATCGGAGTGCTTAACATTTCCAAAATTTCAAAGACCAGCCCAAAGCAGGACTTTTGTATGTCAATGTTTAGGATGAGTCATCTTTCTGTTCCCTTAAAGAGTGCCAGGAATCGTGGCTGGTGTAGAGTGTATAAACAAGATGTGGAGCCTGGCTTCAAACAGGACAGTGTGAAGTAAGTTTGACTCACTTTGGTTGTGAAAGTATCAGGGGCCTGGAGTAGTGTTCCTTTCTCTCTCCATCTCCTAAGACAGTGCTCAACCCATGCCTGCTGTTGTACTTTGCCATACGCTAATCATAAATTAGGATGGAAATATAAATTGTAGTCAAAGTCTTATGGGTCTTAGCATGATTCTTTATTAGTATTCTTTAAGTCCAATAAAATACAACTTTCTAGAATTAGCAAAGAAACATTGGGCAACTTCTATTTGTGCAAAACCCATCATCTCTCAAAAGTGTCCTGTGGGACCTTCGTTCCAAGGGATGTTAAAATGGGTATTACATGAAAGAAAAAATTCAGTAGACAGTTATATTTGGAATGTTGGTTAAAAATTAAGCAAAGACAAATTCTTTTTTAAGTGAAGGACTTCTCAGAGCCTTTAAATCACTATTGTACATTGTTAATCTCTAAGAGGAGGATAAACTCGGGGGCTTATTCGTGTATATTTCCCCCAAAAGCCTATTTTTGTGGGACACTAATGTCCTACAGAATATTTTTGAAAAATGCATGCAGGAATTGTTAGGGATTTCTAACTTGTACTACTTAGTCTTAAAATCTTTCTGAAAAGTCAGTTAGAAAAGAAACAGTTGTCCAAACACTGAAGATGTGTCTGCAATGAAATTGGGGTAGAGTTCCAGAATTCTGTCTTCTAGTAGCAGGATTCATGTGAAGTGTTTCGTATCATAAGTCATTATGTACCAATCAATAAATTTGGGAAAATATTCAGGGATAATTAGACTTAGCTAAATCTCAGTGGTGAGGAGGTAAATGTGGTCATCTTCAAAAAAAGGAACACCAATCTTAACATGGAATCAATGATTTAAAAAAATACATAGTAATCAGGAAAATAAAACCCAAAACTAAACCCGTTG